>NC_072897.1:41492043-46492043 GCF_027943255.1 Anastrepha obliqua | reverse complement strand
AAGGCTCCTGTTTGAAACTATCAGACGGACTCGGTACCTCGCACCTAAATATTTAGATGTTGTTAATGTTTCTATTTCACGGAACGCATATTTTGCTCTTCCGGAAAACATCCTTTTAACAATGATGACTGATGAGAGACGAGAAATTCGCCTGCAAAAATTTTGCAAGCGCGAAATATTTTACTACATACATGTCGCACTCTACCCAATATCGAGTTTGATGCTGTTCATTACCGCAAAATGATAAACTGGTCTTCGGTAAATATAATCTCTCCCCCCGTTCTAAAGAACGTAACAAATGAAATTCTTACGGAGATTTTATCATCCAACAATGTGTATGAGAATTGTGCGTTCTCTAAATATCTATGCCACACACTTGCGGTGGAGCGAATGGTGAAACTCGTTACTGAAACATGCGGAAAATACGCTCGGGATGGATTCATTCGGTGTACTTTACCATCCCGTCAAACTAGGCCTCAGTTTGACAACAAAGCACAAAACTCCCTCTTCTTTGATAAATATGAAATCAACTATTGCTTAACGTTTAAAAAACACAGAGTTCCTTGAAATACTTTTTATTTTATAAATTTTTATCAATATTAAAAAATGTGGACAAAAAGAAAAAACTTTGGTATACATGCCCCCAACCCAAAAGAAAAAAGCAAAATAAAAGAACACATATTTCCAGCATTGCCAACAATTCCAAAAGAAAACCCTAAGTACTTAGTGATTCGTTCTACGTAAGAAAATAAGCCTTTAAATACGTTTTTTTGTTTCGCTGTGCACAAAGCATTGTTAAATATTAGTTCCTATTGGATAAACTTCTTCGTCTAACACATTTATTCAAACATGTTGTTTTAGTACAATGAACAAAAAGAAAAAGAAAATGAAAAAGAAAAAGAAAAAGAAAAAGAAGAGTGTTGCATGAATATGTACGTTGTACGGGTGCATTTAAATGTATTTCAACACGATTCCTCAATGGTCATATTCGTGCATTTAAACAAATTTTATAAAAGATTCAATACACAAACATTTTAGCTTAAACCTAACAATTTGCAAAATTTATCATGGCTAGGTTTAGCTAAATTCTTAGTCAAGATATTTGCTACCATGTCGCTGCTGCAACAATACTTTAATTCGATTTCGTCCCCTCGATATATATCTCTTACATGATGATATTTGATATCAATATGTTTGCTTCTTGAATGATACACGGGATTCTTAACGAGATTCATGGCGCTCAAGTTGTCACCATGCACTACTATCGCCCTAGGACAATAAAGATTCATTTCTTTCAACAGTTGGTTTAAATAAACTGCCTCCTTTGCCGCAGAAGTTAGAGCCATATACTCTCCTTCGGTACTACTCAACGCCACAGTCGCTAGCTTCTGCGGTCGCTACCATCGCCACCCCAATCAGCATATACAAAACCTTCTATTTTTCGCCAGTGCTATAATACCGTAGCTGTTTATCTTGCGTGGCACATAGATAACGCAAGATCCGTTTGACCCGATTTACACGAGGAGACATCTGGAAGGGAAACATTTTGTTCATGGGCGAAGGACGGTCGGGGAAGAGAGAAGGGATTTTGTCTCCCGTATTCGGCGACACGCTTTGCTCTTCTTATTCGTATTTCCAATCATAAAGCAATTTTTGACAGTTGCTTCATTCGTTTTCTACTTTTGTGGAAGAAAGTTCTATGTTATGTGTTGGTTTTCAATCAAACGGAAGATAACAACGATGGCAAACATACGAACGCTGCTTGGGAAATGCACGATTATTTTTGCTAGTAAAGTAGGTATAATTTAAAATAGTTATGGGACATGTTTATGTTGATTTCTAATTTTTCCCTGCATTTCTAGATACTCAAGTTAATTTTAAGTTAATTATTTACATATGAAGTATTTTTAATTTAATTTTTTTTATTCAAGTATAAGAATTTATAAATATATTTCAATAAAAAAAACAACAAATTATTTATTATTTAACCAGTTTGCATTTTTCATTCATATATAATATTTAAGAAACTGTTGTCGAACGCTCTCTGCTTTACATGTAAGCGCGTGCTAGAATACATCCGAACCAGACGATGCTAAAGTATTAAATGTCAAAATGTCGCGGAAACATTTTTGCCCGTGTGTACGCGAATGAAACATCAAAAGACAATTTCCAGTGTCTCCCTTCCAGATGTCTCCTCGTGTAAATCGGGACTTTGGCTGCTGCCATATGCTCTGAATGTGGATCATTGTTACGCTGAGCAAGTTTACACACTGAGTGTAACGACTGATATTTCGTTTGATCAGCCTTCTGACATTCATTTTTGTCACAATTTATTTGGTGACCTGCATCTAATGGAACTGCAATGGGTCTGCAATCTCCCATACCATACTCGCTTAACAACATACGTATATGTGTTTTCTGTCAATGCATATGGGTCCTGTTTCCCCATCACGATCTGTTTCTATACTCAAAAAATGTTGTACAGGTCCTTTATCGACCACCTCAACTTCATTGGAAATACTCATTTTTATTTGCTGCATCTGTTTATAATTGGAACACGATAACAGCAAATCATATACATATATCGCTATAATACTGACATGACCATTACTGTGTTTCACATAACAAAGGGCTCACTCGCACATGCTTTGAAACTTATCTTCTTTAGTATGCTGTCAAGCTTAATATTCCATTGCCGCCCTGACGGTTTAAGGCCATACAATGCTTTATTTAACTTTAAATAATTGTTTGGGAAACGCTTGTCGACGAACATCTCTGGCTGGTACATATATACATCGTCACACAACTCACTATTTAAATACGCGGTTGAAGCATCCATTTGGTGTGGATGTAAACCAAATTCAGCAGCTATTGCAAAAATCATTCTAATTGTACTGTATCGAACAACAGGAGAGAATGTCTCGTTATAATTCACCCCATAGGTCTATATGTCCATTTTTATCTTTCTTTAAAGCAAATACCCGCACAGTCTTTTGGCCTTTAGGCAATTCCGAAACTTGCCATGTATCATTTTTCAATAATGATTCGTATTCATTTTGCATAGCTTTATACCATTCAATACTGTATTTACTTGCCAATGCTTCTTGTACCATCTCGGGTATCTGAATGCCTTCATACTGCATAATATTACATTTAAATAATAATACAATTTCTTTGGTCTAACTCTTGACCCACTTCGAAAACAACTCGGTCTACAACGTCCTCTCTTTACGGATTCTGCTGTATCTGCTTTCTCTTCTTCAGTAGCTTTGGCTGATTCATATTCATTTTCATTTACATTTGATGCTGCTTGTTGCATTTCGTCATCTGTAGTGACACTCGTATCTGCATATTTATTTTTTTCACCACTGTTATGTACGACCACTTCAAGTAGCTGTGCACTTTCTTGTACACCATCAGATAAATTTTCAGCTAAACCATAATTAACACGTTGACTTGACGCTATACATTCAACAAAGAACACATCTCTGCTGACAATCAATCGCCTAGTTTCATGTTCGTTCAAACGGTAGGCTTTTGATGTATCAGAGTAACCAACAAATAAGTACCCTTTTCCCTTTGCTTTTAATTTTTTATTCTGTCGCTTATTTAATGCTATTGCAACAGAACCAAAAATACGTAAATGCGATACTGTCGGCTTATAACCATTCCATACTTCAAATGGCGTTTGCGAATTTAACGCCTTAGTTGGTGAACGGTTTCGTAAATAAGCTGCAGTACTGACTGCCTCTGTCCATAACGACTCACATACGCCTGATCTCAGTAACATACCTACATCTTACCATATCGATAAGCGTTCGATTAAACCGCTCCGAAACACCATTCTGCTGAGGTGTGTAAGGCACGGTAAGGTATCTTACTATACCATTATCTTTTAAATATAAGGTTGTCAAAAAAGTCTTGCGGTATTTCCGCGTAGTTCTAGTTGTATTCGTCGCATCGGTTCACGCTAGAGCTTTTTGGAAAGCTATTTTCACGTGCTAACACGTGTTTGATTAATTGTTGTTTGCTTTTAGTCGTTCGTGAGTTATAGCGTCGCAAACATGGAGCAAAATAAAGAGAAAATACGGCATATTTTACAGTACTACTACGATAAAGGCAAAAATGCATCTCATGCTGCCAATAAAATTTGTGCAGTTTATGGACCCGATACAGTTTCCATTTCCACCGCACAACCATGGTTTCAACGTTTTCGTTCTGGTGCAGAGGTGATCGAAGATACGCCACGGTCCGGAAGGCATGTCGTCGAAAATTGCGATAAAATCGCTGAATTGATCGAAAGAGACCGGCATAGTAGCAGCCGTAGCATCGGCCAAGAGCTGGGCATGAGTCATCAAACCGTTATAAACCATTTGAAGAAGCTTGGATTCAAAAAGAAGCTCGATGTATGGGTGCCACACGACTTGACGCAAAAAAACATTTTTGCCCGTATGGATGCATGCGAATCGCTTCTGAATCACAACAAAATCGACCCGTTTTTGAAGCGGATGGTGACTGGCGGTAAAAAGTGGGTCACTTACGACAACGAGAAGCGCAAACGGTCGTGGTCGAAAAGCGGTGAAGCTGCCCAGACGGTGGCCAAGCCTGGATTGATGGCCAGGAAGGTTCTTCTGTGTGTTTGGTGGGTTTGGCAGGGAATCATCCACTATGAGCTGCTCCCCTATGGCCAAACGCTCAATTCAGACCTGTACTGCCAACAACTAGACCGCTTGAACGCAGCACTCATGCAGAAGAGGCCATCTTTGATCAACAGAGGCCGAATTGTCTTCCATCAGGACAACGCCAGGCCACACACATCTTTGGTGACGCGCCAGAAGGTCCGGGAGCTCGGATGGGAGGTTCTTTTGCATCCACCGTATAGTCCGGATCTCGCACCAAGTGGTTACCACCTATTTCTGTCCATGGCGAACGAGCTTGGTAGTCGGAAGTTGTCCACAAGAGAGTCCTGTGAAAATTGGCTCTCCGAGTTTTTTGACAATAGAGAAGCGAGCTTCTATAAGAGGGGCATTATGAAGTTGGCATCTCGTTGGGAACTCGTCATCGAACAAAACGGCGCATATTTGACTTAAATCGCATTATTGTAACCAATTTTATTAACAATTGAAAATTCAATAAAAATACCGCAAGGCTTTTTTGACAACCTTATATTTGTCAAAAGCATTATTCAAAAATTCTGTGCCATTATCGCTGCGCAGAATCTTTAGTTTTTTACCAGTCTGGCGCTCCGCCATAAGACTGAACTCTTTAAAATGTTCTAAAATTTAATCTTTTGTTCGTAAAAAATAAACAAATACATAGGGCTACACACATCTGTGTACTATACCCAACACATCTGCCGCTCTACTTCCAGCATTGCTGTATGGTTTCTGTGTACACTTGTTTTTCATACACACCGTACAAACCGTATTTTGAGGAATGCTCACAATCAATCCTCGCACCATTTGTTTATCGTTCAACTCTTATACTAGTAAAGTTTATATGACCATAACGTGAATGCCATTTAGTAGCCTAATCAAGCGATTTTCTTGGAAAAAATAATCACTGACCTTATTTGCGCGTAATATTGTGCCTCCGTGCTTATCCTTTATTGTCGCTGCATTTCCACGAAATTCTACGCTGTAACCACTATTGACTGCCCTCGAAACTGACATGAAGTTGCACTAGAACCCTTTCACATACAACACGTTCACGAGTGCTACGTCAAACATTTTGGATTTCAATTGCACAACTCCTCTGCCTGTAGCTAACATCTTGTTGTCGCCAGCCAGAATGAGTTCTTCTTCATGTTGTTCGAACTCAACAAACATATGCCGATCGCAACACATATGCGAAGAGGCCCCACTGTCGACACACCAAACGCCGCTATTTAATATTTTTCCACTTACTGCTGCGAATAATCCATTTTTGTTATTGCAGTTGTCTCCTTTCTGGCAATTGTGTTGTTGTTTCTCTCTGCACTGAGCTGCAAAGTCGCCTTTCTTGCCGCAACTGAAACATTTCAAGTTTTGACGCTTGTTTCTTTGATTGCTGTTGTTGTTGCTCGCTGTACCCAAGCGTGTAACTGCTTGTTCACTTTTTGCTGTATATGTATTTTGCGATGTATTTTCGCGCACCATAAAAGCTTGTACGCTACCTTCTGCTTGTTCAGACTTGGTACACTTGCGTCGCTCGCCTTCTTCGATTAGCTTAATCTTCACAGCACTTAGTTTTGGAAGATCATCTCTCGATTCCAATGCCACAACCAAACTTTCAAACGATTTTGGCAGGCTTGCTAGTAACATTATCACTAAGAACTCATCTTGAAGCGTACACCAATTTCTCCAAGCTTCTCTACTACTGACCCAAAATTATATACATATTGCTATATACACTCATCATTGGTCATACGCATTCCAAGTAAGCGTTTAAAAAGCGTTACCTTTCGTATTGGCCCTTTTGACCTGTGCACATCACGAAGGGTATTCCAAGATTCATTTGCCGACTTACAATATTTAATGTGGTTGATCTGCATTACTCCAATGCTTAAGATAATTGTAGCCGCTGCTTTTTCGTCTTTCGCTTTCCACAGCAATACTTCTTTGCTGTCGCTATTTTCAGCATTCTATTCTATTCTATTTCAACAGTTCCGAAATACAAAAAATAAGTGAATTAAGAGAATATCGCCAACAAATTGATAGCAACCAAAAAACTTCTGGATGTTTGCAATGTCAAAATTAGCCTTCACAACAATCTCAACTCCTCAATAGGTACCATTTTCGCGCCGTGCTTGAACGAAATACCAGAACAAGAGATAATTGAAAATTTGCAAGAACAGGGTGTTGTATCTGTGTACAAACTCCCCAAAAATGTAAATGGTAAAGCAGTTTCAAGCGGCGTAGTCCTTCTGACTTTCGATCGTTATCACTTACCAGAAAAAATCGACATTTCTTGGTATACAACCAAAGTCAGAGCCTACTACCCAAATCCAATGAGGTGTAAAAATTGCCAACTTCTCGGGCATACAAAAAAACGATATAACAAACCACCCGTTTGCGATAAATGCGCTCTTCCTCCACATCATCCCACTACTTGCACCCGCACCCTTTGCGTAAATTGTTCAGGTGATCACCCAGCCTCAAGCAAATCTTGTCCAAAATTTACTGAAATGAAGAAAATCATTACTATTCAAACAGAAAACAAATGTTCACTTCGCGAGGCATTGAAAATACACAAAATGCAAATTCCCTCCACTTTCGACCATTCATCAACCACATTCGCAAACATACTAAGCAACCAAACAATTCAAGATACCAACAATCAAAATATCAATATAAATATCCAGGGAAACAATAGTAACGAAAACAATACCACACAAACAACAACTCCCAAAACTCTCCCAACTCTCAACATAACATTAAACGATACGAACAAAGAAACAAAAGAAAATGGCACAAGGCCACTAAACATAAATAACTCAATAAACGGTCATACAATAACAATGGCAGTCGATGACTCTCCTATAATGAGCTTTGACTACTCCAGCACGTTCCCAGTAATCTCTAACTTTATTTCGCATCTTAACACTTCATCGCATTCCTCCCCACCTTACCATTAGATCAAAGCATAACTAAATAGAATATGAAAATTGTTCAATGGAATTTAAAGGGCTTATTTAATAATTACCCAGATCTTAATTTTCTAATAAATAAATATTCCCCACACATTATTGCACTACAAGAGACTCATCTCCCAACAAATAAAAAAGCCTATACTCCCCTCAAATATGTAGGATATTTCCACAACTTATGCCAAAATAACCCCAGCAAACAAGGCATTGCTCTTTTTATAAAGAAAACGTTAAACCACAGACTTATTTCGGTAGTTTTAGCTATTGAACTTGGCATAGGATTCAAAATTTCTGTATCTACTTACTACATTCCTCCAAATCAAACTTTTACTAGCAAAGAAATTGTGGATATTATCAACTCTCTACCCACCCCAACAATTATCTTAGGCGATTTTAATGCGTGGAGCCCACTTTGGGGATCTCCTTGCAGTAATCGCAGAGGCCAAGAAATCGAAAATGTAATATTCGCCAAAAACCTAGTTGTCCTTAACGACAGATCTCCAACTCATTTTTCGACGCATGGTACATTTACCTACGTAGATATTGTACTTTCTTCTGCATCCATAGCTCCCAAACTCTCCTCTCTCACATTAGACGATCTTCACAATAGCGACCACTTTCCTATAGTAACCACATTGTCTACGCCCATCTTTTACGCTGTAAAACCAAAATCGAAATTTATTACTGATAAGGCAGGCTAGCCAAAGTTTTGTTCATTAGCTAGTTACCTATCTAAATCAAAACCAAGAGTCAGCAATATAAATTCAGAAGCAGCCGCATTAAAGAGAATTATACGATCCGCAGCTCATATAGCTATACTTCAAACATACACAAGAAAATTTGTTACTAAACTTCCCTACTGAACTAACTTATTATCAGTATTAAGAAATACGAAACAATCTCTCTGGGCCCTATACAAATGCAATAGAAGCAATTAATAAACTATAAAAAAGCCAATGCCAAGTTTAAAAAAGAGCTAAAATCGGCAAAAGCAGAGTCGTTTCATAAACTCACTGCAGAAATAAAACCCACTTCAAGTCCAAAAAAATTTGGGCTGACATCAAAGCCCTTTCTGGAGGTCACAATCATAATAATATTACATTTGTTCATTCACCAAAAGGTCCTATATACAACCCCGTCGGCATTGCGGAACAATTTGCATACGAGTGGTCTAATAGATCTCAAAACTCACAGTTTCACCCAAACTTCATTGAGTTATCAAATAAACCCATTGTCGAAGAATACCACAATCCTACTCCATGCCCTAAAACGCACCTTCTTGAGTCTCTGATTACAATAGAAGAATTTGATTCCACAATCATCACAATGACTTACCCTCTACTAAAAAACCTTCCATTTTCCATAAAAGAAAGGCTTGTAAGTTTATACAACAACATATATAACCAAGGTATCTTCCCCCAAGACTGGAAAAAAGCGACAATTATCTAAACATAATAAATCCAATACTTGTATTTCAAATTTTAGACCTATATCACTGGTATCTTGCCCATCGAAAGTGCTAGAAAAATCATCTCCAACAGAATCATATGGTATGCAAAGCAAAGAGAATTGATAAGCCCCCACCAGTTTGCATTTTAAAAGGGTCTCGGGGTTATTGGCCCACTTCTGTATTTCGAATATTGTGCAACACAAACACTGTCACAAAAAAACCACTTGTCTGTATTAAGCTTAGACTTCGAGAAAGCCTTCGACAGAAATGGTGCCCACATCGTCCTACGGAAACTAAAAAGATGGCAAGTCGGAAACAAAACCTATAATTTTGTGAAAGCCTTTCTTTTGAATCGCAAATTTGCAGTTTCGATAAACAATTACACTTCCTATACCCATCCCATGCATAATGGCATACCACAAGGCTCACCACTTTCTACATACAACACTGTTCATTATAGCATTCAATGAACTTAGCTCTTTAATATCCTCGAACCTGAATGTAGACCACCTGATTTATGCTGACAATGTCGTCATATTTTCTGCAGATAAAGACCTTTGCCAAGCTAAAACCACCTTCACAAATATCTTAAACGACATTTATGTATGGTCAAAAACGTCGGAACTTATTTCTCCGCAGAAAAAAGTTCAACTTTTCACGTTTGCAGAAAACATAAATGTTCTTTTCCAACCCTATGAATATCTAACACCCAAATACCTCATACAAACACGCTTAGAATACTTGGTTTAATATCCAGACTTAACATTGTAAAGTACATTACATCTAAACACAGTTATATTCATATGTCGACTCTTGTAAATATAAAAGAGGCACTGATGTTATCAAAGATTGACTTTGAACTGGCGATCTACGGACACTGCGCTAAGAAACATCTTGCACTGATCCAAACTCCTTATCACACAGAAGTTAGAAGAAGCATTCGAGCCTTGCCACTTCACCTCTCAAAGTTGTGTTAACCGAAGCAGGTGTGCCCAGCAATCAAGACAGAATATTACACAACACTATGTTGCTTATAAATACCAACGATTCTCCAAAGCAAGAATACACACATGTTTGCCTTAATCAACTCAGCAAGACAAAAGCAAAACAAAAACAAAAAAACCCTAACAATAACGAATACATACAAATATTTAACGAATGCGCTGAACCTTACAAGTCAGAGTGGGAATTTATATGTATCGACGGCTCCAAATCAGATACCCACTCCACGTTTGATGTCACAAGCGACCAGAATACCACCATAAAAGTTGCCGCTTTGCCACAGTACTGCTCTTTATATGTACACAGCAGAGGCAGCGGCACCGCATGAAGCGGTTTCCTTCGTCTCGCGATCAGAAAAAAAATGTATAATTTGCACAGACAGTAAATCGGCAATAGAGGCTTTCCTAAGCCTGAGGAATAATTTAATCCTCATAGACAATATTCGCGATATCCTAGATCGCTGCAATTATGTGGGTTCCGGACACGGTGGTATCCGAGGCAATCACCTAGCAGACGAGCGGGCTAAAGAAGCAGCCAGAGAACCACTGGAACTGTTTACGTATATTACAACGAAAGATATTCGTAAGCATGTGGCAAAATACTTCGCTACTAAACATAATACAGAGTGGAGAAACTACCAATACCATTACAAAGAACATATCCTTATTGATTTGAAGCCTAACTACCCACCAAATTGTTTATGCAGAGATTTAAGAACGTTTACTCGCCTTAGAATAGGCCACACTTTAAAAACAAATTGCCACCTTTTAAATGGTTCCGACAGTCCGAACTGCTCACAGTGTAACTCCAGCTCCCTAACTGTTATTTACATCCTAGATGAATGTCCTGGCTTGGACCAATTCAGAAAAAATTTATTCGGGAATCTTCAACCATCCAACCTTCTTAAAGCTACCACCTATTAAAACATCAGTGCCGTTAACAAATTTCTTAAACTATATAATATTACAGACATTTATATATTCTTCCATAGACATAAAGTATTTCTTATAAAATCAGTTTGTAAACCAATTTTGTGTATAACGTAAGCCGAAGGCCTTAGCAGCCAGTGCTTATTATCTCAGTGTATCAATTATTTATAGTTGGTTCCCTTGTAAATACAATAAAATAAAAAAAATGAAAAAAAATAAAAATGAAAAAAAAAAAAATATATAGGAACGCAAAGTGCAGCAACCTCCACGTGGTGGGTTCTGGGCTACAAAAATATTTATGTACTCGTATTTTTGCAATAAAAAGTAGGCAAAAAGCTGCCAATCAATAACGTTTTATTATTATTTGATAGTGTACAGGTGCTTAATCTTGGATAAATTTATCTCTAATTAGTTTATATATAATAGGACTATGAATAAGTTCGTGCGGTTTTTTTCGAAATTTGAAACTTTATTGACGTAAAATGGTTACAAATTTAATATTCAAAGTATTGTCCATCGCTTACTACTACTTTTTCCCATCTTTCTGGCAATTCACGGATTCCCTTTGTGAAAAATTCGGTCGGTTTTGCCGCAATCCACGAATCGATCCATTTTTTGACTTCATCGTAATTACGGAAGTGCTGGTCAGCCAGGCCATGTTGCATCGATCGGAAGAGATAGTAATCGGATGGCGCAAGGTCTGGACTATACGGCGGGTGGGGTAGGACATCCCATTTGAGCGTTTCTAAGTATGTTTTGACCACTTGTGCAACATGTGGCCGAGCATTGTCATGTTGCAAAATAACTTTGTCGTGTCTATCGGCGTATTGCGGCCGTTTTTCTCGCAGTGCTCGGCTCAAACGCATCAATTGTCGTCGGTAGACATCCCCCGTAATCGTTTCATTCGGTTTCAGTAGCTCATAATACACAACACCCAGCTGGTCCCACCAGATACACAGCATAACCTTCAGGCCATGAATATTCTGCGCCGACGTCGATGTTGAAGCATGGCCAGGGTATCCATACGTTGCCCGACGTTTTGGATTGTCGTAATGGACCCACTTTTCATCGCCAGTCACAATTCGATGCAAAAAACCCTTTCTTTTGTGCCGTTGAAGCAGTTGTTCGCATGCCATAAAACGGCGTTCAACGTCTCTTGGCTTCAATTCATACGGCACCCAATGGCCTACCTTTCGGATCATTCCCATGGCTTTTAAACGTTTGGAAATGGTTGATTGATCAACTCCCAAAGTTTTTGCAACCTCTTCTTGCGTTTGAGCCGGATCTTGATCGAGCAATTCCTCCAATTCGGTATCCATGAACTTTGGCGGCGCACCCTCGCGTTCTTCGTCTTCCAAGCCAAAATCACCACTTTTAAAGCGTGCAAACCACTTCTGGCACGTTCGCTCAGCTAGAGCATGCTCACCATAAACTTCCACCAAGATACGATGACTTTCGGCTGCTTTTTTCTTCATATTAAAATAATGAAGAAGAATTCCCCGCAAAAACACATTATTTGGCACGAAATTCGACATTTTCAAGTGTGGTAAAAATATTGTTGTTTACGCTTCAAATAAAAAACGTATACTGACGTTTGTGCCTTACGACAGTAGCTCTCCAATGAATGTTTGGAAATGTGGATCGATGGAATAATAATCAAGTTACGCCATCTGTTGTAAAACCGCAAGGAACTTATTCATAGTCCTATTATATAACGCGTTTTTCAATAGGTGCGCTTCAACTTTTTTCCGATAGGGAGGGCGAACGACGCAATATTTTTTATTTTTCGCTTGTCATTTGTAAACTTCATTAGTATACATTTCATCATGGAACGCTACACACTTGAGCAACGATTGCAAATCGTGCAAATTTTTTATGAAAATAATCGTTCTGTTACTGCTACTTTAAGAGCATTACGGCCATTTTACGGTCCATTTAACAAGCCATCCCGTTCGACAATCGACCGCCTAGTGATAAAATTTGTATCAATGTTTTCGCTACATAATGTTCCGGTGCCAGTGAGAGCAAGAAGTGCACGAAGTGTTGAAAATATTGCTGCCGCCAGGGCTTCAGTTCAAGAAGACGCAAATGTGTCGCTCACACGACGTTCTCAACAATTGGGCCTTTCTGTGTCGTCATTGTGGCGAATTTTGCGAAAAGATCTTGGCCTACATCCGTACAAGATCAAGCTGACACAAGAACTGAAGCCGTTTGACCATTTGAAGCGACGTCGATTCGTAAATTGGGTTGAAGATCAACTCGAAAATGATCCAGATTTTTTCCAAAAAAGTGATGAAGCTCACTTCTGGCTCATGGCTTTGTCAACAAGCAAAATATGCGTTACTGGGCAGAAAGCAATCCACATGTGATTCATGAGGCACCGTTGCATCCCGAAAAAATCATTGTTTGGTGCGGTTTACATGCCGGCGGCGTAATTGGCCCATATTTTTTCGTTGACGAGAACGATCGCCACGTTACTGTGAATGGAAATCGATACCGCGACATGATAAACGATTATTTTTGGCCGCAATTGAATGGTATGGACTTAGACGATATGTGGTTTCAACAGGACGGGCCACAAGCCACACAGCACACGCTACAATTGATTTGTTGAAGAGTAAGTTCGATGAGCGCATTATTTCCAGAAATGGACCGGTCGAATGGCCGCCGCGCTCGTGTGATTTGACGCCTCTAGACTGTTTTCTTTGGGGTTATGTGAAGCCATTGGTCTACAGTAACAAGCCGGCGACGATTTGTGAGCTAAGAGCCAATATTGAACGCGAAATTGCTGGAATTTCGGCCGATTTATGCAAACGAGTGGTCGAAAATTGGGTTCAACGATTGGACTTCGTAAACCGTGCACGCGGTGCTCATGCAAAAGAAATCGAGTTTCCTACTTAAATGTATATGTTCAAACTCGATAATAAAAGAAAAAATAGTTAAAAAAGTGAAACCGTTTGCGTTTTATTCAAAAAAAAAGTTGAAACTGAAAAACGCTTTATAATTGGCGCGTACACCCTTTTCGGGTGTTTGGCCGAGCTCCTCCTCCTATTTGTGGTGTGCGTCTTGATGTTGTTCCATAAATGGAGGGACCTACAGTTTCAAGCCGGCTCCGAACGGCAGATATTTTTATGAGGAGCTTTTTCATGGCAGAAATACACTCGGAGGTTCGCCATTGCCTGCCGAGGGGCGACCGCTAAAAATGTTTTTCTTAATTTTGGTGTTTCACCGAGATTCGAACCAACGTTCTCTCTGTGAATTCCGAATGGTAATCACGCACTAACCCATTCGGCTACGGCGGCCGCAGTTTATAGTCCTTATTTTTGGTATGAAATGTGCTCCGGAATGTATGCTTAGAGAAAAAAAATATCCTGAAAAAATAAAATTTTTCAGATTATTAACTGAAATTTCAATAAATGAGGCCTCTGCTGGCGACAGAAGATATCGTTCGATTGGGCTGAAATTTGGCAAACACTTTATTAGTCTAACAGTGCAAATTTTCTGCACTATTAGAATTCGATCCAAAAAAAAAATTTTTTCCGCCCTCTCTAATGTACATACTTGCATACCACCGCGCACACAGGGCACTCACTTAATTACTATACATACGTATGTCGTCTACAGCTAAATTTCTAAGCCTTGCGACTAAAAAACAAAATTCATTCATAGGCGCAGCCGAAGCGGCCATCATCCCTTTAGTCGCGGCGGTGCTGAACAGTTTCGATTATTCTACGGCTCAACAAAAACCAATTCATTGATAAGTTCGAGCTCCTATTTCTAAGAACAAAGTAGTTTCATTCATAAAACGCGCCGCCCATATGACACCGATGAAAAAAATTTACATCTAAGAATGAAGAATACAAATTGAAATAGTCAATACTGGAGAAAGGAGACGAAATAATTGTAGAAATATTTGCCAATATTTGTTGAAGTGTGAATTTTCGTAATGTCGAATGGCCGTGGCTTCGGATATATGTTTGCACCCATGTACATATGTATCTAAATATGTCTTCTAAATTTTGACGGCCCCAGCTGCTGCGCGTCAAGTGCGCACAGGAGCCTACAATAAGATGCAGAAAACAGAAACAAGTAGCTTATAAAAAAGTTCTGTGCCGGAATAATAATATACTACTTCATAGTAAAGACCTAAAAAGTTGTTTAAGTAAATAATGAAACGCTTCATGATTAATAATTTTTGGCATAATGTGCTGAATTCCTTGAGAATTTTTAGCGAATAGTAATATTTTTGCTATGGCAAGTGCACGCAGCCGAATATATAAGTTAAGCAGAAATAACTGCAGGTCACCTATGTAAACGAACATGCTCCCTACTTTCCAACTAGCGAACATCATACACATACGACTCTAATGCTAGAAACAGTCACCGACGTACGTAGTCCCTCACTGCAGCCCCTAGACAGCACAAAATTGAGCAAAACTTATCCCGTAGAGAACAACTGCGTTTTTTTAGTTACATATTTACGCAATACATCGGTTTGTGTGCGTATGCGTTTGGTTGTATCTACACAATGTTGCCATTGATATTTTTGCTTACACACTTTTTCACACATCCGCGTTATCAGTTACAATTTTTCATTGCTTAATGAACCAAAGCCAAAAACCAACAAATGCAAATAGTTAATTTATCTATAATTAACATTATTCAACATTGTTTTTAAGTTATTTTCACAAAAATTAAAAATTTTCCAAGTTTATTTTGTAAATGATTTCGAAATGTACTGTTTGGCAACACTGTGTGGTGAGAGAGCAATCCTGAGAGGAATTTTCAAAAGTCCAGCGATAAAATTTACGATGCAGAAAGGAAGTAATTCTCTATTTACATGGGGTTTTCATTAGTTTGATCGTAACAGCTGACAGGGGACTGCGATTACGTCGGTGACTGTTTGCAGCATAAATCTTTGCATGCAGTTCCAATGCAAGTGTGAGCCAGTGCAGTTAACACCAAAGATGATACGCATCGCTTGCAGTTACTATGCAAGTATGAGTCGACTATTGTATAATTGGCGCCCAAAATGGGGCTTGCTAAAAATTTAAAGCCTCAATTCTATTAGAAAACGGATTCCTTAAAATATTACGAATTCGTATAGTAAAATCTTGGAATTTGAAAAATGCAACGCAATAATTACTGTCTGCGGACGTCAATAGTGTAAAAGACATAAAAAGAACCACGTTTTTCACTTTGGACGGTTTTGGGTGGAGCGACGCAAATGCAGAAATCCTGTTACTGTAAAAATCATTGAATACTACCGTAAACATTTTGGACGACCTACCTTAGGCATCTAACGGGCCTTGACTGACCTTTAGCAAAATAAACGCACATAAAGAATATGATCAAATCACGTGTTTAAAGAAAATCAATTATGTGAGTGTTTTGCTCAGTACCTATTTTTTTAATTCCTACAAATGTTTTGGTCATCATTGGATTTCCATGCAATTCATAGTCTGATTTATAAAATAGCTTTAATTTTTACCGGGAAAAACGGCAAATATATATATGATATAATTCGTTTAATGAGTGACTCTGAATTAACAAGTGTATTCAAGTGGTTATTTTTGAAGGAAAAAGATCAACCGAAAATGAATACTGAATAGTTGACCGCTATTGTTACAGCAGCGGTATCGGCATGGAGGCCAGCCGCGCATAAATTGTATGAGCAGTATGATGGAAGCGCTAAGCATCATCAAGCAGTGGCCATCATCAGAAATAAAGTGGTCTCTAACCTGGAGATACAGTTTTGGCTTCCTTCAACACTGTTTTGAACTTCTAGGCCATTAAAGAAAGATTAGATTGCACTTAAGCGGACAACCGAACAATTTAATTAATTGAACAAGAATTAAGTAGCTCGAGACAGGGAAGTCTGACAGTTTTGAAATTCTACGATGAGGTCGAAAGACATATTACTTACTAATAAAACTATCATGACTTATGAAGGCAGTAGCTAAGTAAATGAGAAATATAGGCTAGATGCACTACATGTTTTTGTTTCTGGCCTTTAGAAGCCATTCTCTTTTCTACGTATCCCACAGATTTGCCTTCTGCTTTGGCACTTGCCCAGGTTGACATATGTTTGCCAGTAAACTATTCAAAGCGTTTTGAGGAAAGGGACGTGGGTTAGTTTACAGGTAGAACAAAATGAAAGGAAAAACAATCAAATGGAAACATTTAGAGCTTCTCTACCACTGACCCAAAATTACATACATACTCATCATCGGTCATACGCATTCCAAGTAAGCGTTTAAAAAGCGTTACCTTTCGTATTGGCCCTTTTGACCTGTGCACATCACGAAGGGTATTCCAAGATTCATTTGCCGACTTACAATATTTAATGTGGTTGATCTGCATTACTCCAATGCTTAAGATAATTGTAGCCGCTGCTTTTTCGTCTTTCGCTTTCCACAGCAATACTTCTTTGCTGTCGCTATTTTCAGCATTCTATTCTATTCTATTTCAACAGTTCCGAAATACAAAAAATAAGTGAATTAAGAGAATATCGCCAACAAATTGATAGCAACCAAAAAACTTCTGGATGTTTGCAATGTCAAAATTAGCCTTCACAACAATCTCAACTCCTCAATAGGTACCATTTTCGCGCCGTGCTTGAACGAAATACCAGAACAAGAGATAATTGAAAATTTGCAAGAACAGGGTGTTGTATCTGTTTACAAACTCCCCAAAAATGTAAATGGTAAAGCAGTTTCAAGCGGCGTAGTCCTTCTGACTTTCGATCGTTATCACTTACCAGAAAAAATCGACATTTCTTGGTATACAACCAAAGTCAGAGCCTACTACCCAAATCCAATGAGGTGTAAAAATTGCCAACTTCTCGGGCATACAAAAAAACGATGTAACAAACCACCCGTTTGCGATAAATGCGCTCTTCCTCCACATCATCCCACTACTTGCACCCGCACCCTTTGCCTAAATTGTTCAGGTGATCACCCAGCCTCAAGCAAATCTTGTCCAAAATTTACTGAAATGAAGAAAATCCTTACTATTCAAACAGAAAACAAATGTTCACTTCGCGAGAGTTAACGATGTTGACACATACACTACACTACATACATGCACTGCAAACATACATTATCATTGTTTCCAAACAATAATGATAAACAATATAAACATGGTCTTTGTCCCTTCATACAATAAACACATGTAAGCATTAAAATACAAATAAAGGGTGTTTTTTTAGAGGTTAGGTTTTCAAGTTGGCACTACTTTTTTCGTAGATGGTCTTTTTGACAGCTGTCACTTGATTTATGCTCAGTTTGGTTTGCCATTTCATAATGAATAGACTTACACCTGAACAACGTTTGCAAATCGTGCAAATTTGGGCCCAAAACGAGATGGCCACCGATCCCGATTTTCACAAGAAAATTTTGTTCAGCGATGAAGCTTACTTTTGGTTGAATGGGTATGTCAATAAGCAAAATTGTCGCAGTTGGAGTGAACATAATCCACAAGCCATTGCTGAGACGCCGTTACATCCTCAAAAAGTCACTGTTTGGTGTGCTCTATGGGCAGAGGGAATCATTGGTCCATATTTCTTTAAAAATGAAGCCGGCCATAATGTTAAAGTCAATGGAGAGCGCTATAGAGCCATGATTAATGGCTTTTTCGTGCCTGAATTGGACGATGTTGATTTGGACGACCTTTGGTTCCAACAAGACGGCGCTACATGCCATACAGCCAACTCAACAATCGATTTATTGAAGGAAACTTTTGGTGAGCGCATTATCTCGCGCCGTGGACCTGTGACGTGGCCTCCAAGATCGTGCGATATAACACCGCTGGACTATTTCTTGTGGGGCTATGTGAAGTCGCTTGTCTGCCCCACCCTTGATAATGTTTGCCCCTGGGCCTTATTTATTGTTACGGCGAAGGCTATTATAATGGGAAATTGGCGGCGCTTCAACGTAAAAGGAAGTGTGGTTTCGCTCGGCTGCAAATTTATACGAGGCAATAGAAACCGCCTTCCCTGAGCCTCTCCGCATAATACTTCCGCGTGCAAACAATTGGGATGCATTTGTTTTATGATAAGTCGTGTGCCATTCACCAACACAATTATACATTTTTTTTTGCCATTCGTAAAATTTTTTTGGATTTGCAAAAGTAAAAATTTTGTTTTCACAGATCTTTACGTTTTAAAAAATTTTAAGAATGGTAAACAAAATTTTCAAAGTTCATATTCATATATGATTTGATAATGGCTGCATACATAAAAATATACATGTACACACATAGAATACAATACAAAGAAAAAAAAACACTTAAAAATGTATATCTGTGTCAAAAAGTTCGTTGATTTGATGGGTAATAGTGTTCTTTTAAATGGCATTGGGCATCGTCTATTACTATAAAATTTGTCTGAGAATAGCCCAAATACAGTTTACCTTTGAAATAGTATCAAATAAATAACTAATTTGTCTCTCTCTCCTCATTTTTTAAAACTATTTAAAATTTTGAGTTTTGCAAAAACGATCAAACGCACACCAAATTTTTAAATACATACATACGTTTATATATTGTAGTTCAATTGTACCATATATGAACGAAAACAAAAGAGGATGCTTCTACTAATCATATCCAATGAGTGACGTTTCAAAAACTTATCACTTACTTACCTGCTCTATTCCTCCACTTAAAGTAGGAACTCTTCTACGAACTCTTCTTGGTCGTCCTCTAGGCATATTTTAAAATTAAATATGGATGTACTTTTTTCTTAAAATAAATTCTATTTTGCGTCTGTCCAAAACTCTTTCTAATTTGCACTGTTACCGTTGTTTTAAGTGAATTGACACATTTCAAGTCAATTATCAATTCATACCACATCATGGCAATACCATCACAACAAAATTTAAAAAAAAATTCGCAGCAACCGTTGGGACTATGTTCATGAATACATATTTATTAGTAAAGAGAACAAAACAAAACAATTATTGAGAATCCAAATGTATACAATGCTGTGCTCATTAGAAAGAGAGCTAAACAAAGCAAACGTACCCATATATATGCGTATATTTGTGTGTCATCCCGCTTTGCATAGACATCGCTGTTATCATTAAGAAAATTTTGATAATTTTACACGCAAATATTTCATGAACAAATTAACCAATTTTAATTTTTATTATTTTCCGGAAATATGCTCATCAAAACCTTTCTTTTGATATATGTATATTTCATATCTGTACATATTGTAGTTTAGTCAGAATAAGCGCTATGTTTTAAAATAATACTATAGACTAGTATGTAACCCCCGAAAATCGGGTGGGCTTTTTTCCCACGGAAAGTAAACAGCATGTGTGACACTTTTATATATTAAAAGTTATGATGATTAGATCAGTTAAATCAGTAATTTTTTTTCTTAAATTACTTCATTATAAACTACATTCAACGTCAAGTTTTCGTTATTGCCCATTTGAACTCGTATATTTTCTCAGGATCTAACCCGGCTTAACGCAACAAAAAGTTGGCCGTGAGCAAGGCAGTCCTCCTTTAAATGAAGCCCCACCCTTGATAATGTTTGCCCCTGGGCCTTATTTATTGTTATGGCGAAGGCTATTATAATGGGAAATTGGCGGCGCTTCAACGTAAAAGGAAGTGTGGTTTCGCTCGGCTGCAAATTTATACGAGGCAATAGAAACCGCCTTCCCTGAGCCTCTCCGCATAACACTTCCGCGTGCAAACAATTCGGATGCATTTGTTTTATGATAAGTCGTGTGCCATTCACCAATCCTTCTGCTGGGCTTAAATTGCGAACCAACATTATGTGTGTTCCAATTTTCAATTGAGGCTTATGCGGCGGAGTTCCACTAAAATTGAGGGAGTGTAAAAATTCCACTGGGAACCTTACCTGATCTTGTGAATCTTGTGAAACAATCGTATCACCGCTGGGATTTGTGCGCTCTTGACCAAGTAGCATATCGACTATACTCGAGTTTATGATGGCACATTGATCATTTTTTGGACATTATATGGCTCGGTCTTTTAAATTATCGATTTCTATTATTCCATTATTTGGTAGGAAAACCCAGTCAATGAGGTTTCCGTTTTTTAAAAGAATTTGATCAGGAGTTTTTACTCTTGATGCATTATCTGGCCCTTCGCCGCGTCCTATGCGCAAAAGAAAATTACAATATTCGGGTTCTTGACTACGCATATTGATTGTGAGCTTAAATGATTTAAAAAATTTCCACAAAGAGCAACGCTTTAAACAATTACCAACTATGCCAGTTCGCGTACTTCTCGGTACCACAGGCAAAACTTGCCTAAAGTCTCCACCCAGAATAATAATTTTCCCACCAAAAGGCGTCTCATTTTGGTGAATATCGCGCAAAAGACGATCTAAACACAACAGAGCTCTGCCAGGTACCATGCTAGGTTCATCCCAAATAATAGCTTTTGCTGCCTTTAATGCCTGACCAGCTTTAGTGTTTGGTTTTACCAAAGAAACTGACGATTCAGTCAACGGTATGGGAAACTTAAAAACCCTGTGAGCAGTTCGCCCGCCTGGCAACAAAATTGAAGCTATACCTGTCCAAGCTACGGTAATCACTGTTTCTCCAATACCACGAATATAGTGAGTAAGAGTTTTATATAGAAATGTTTTTCCAGAGCCACCAGGTCCATCAATAAAAAGAGCTTTAACAGATATGCCCTCATCATTTAACATTGTACATACTTCGTCAAAAATGTGTTTTTGTTCTCGATTAAGCTGATCTTTTAATGTTTGTGCGCATATCAAATCGACTTCAATGTCAGTTGTTAAAGTTGTAAGGTTGTCTGCAAGAGAAACTTCCAGCAAACCACAATGTTTTAAAGATGTATTGTGGGAAAGTAAAATTTGATTAAATTCCCGCAACGCCAATATTTCACTTTCTACTACATTATTTTCCCTCACAAATATTTTTTAAATGTTGTCCAAAGTTCAAGGGGCGAAGAAGGTTCTCCAAACACGCAAATCATGGCAAAAATACGTCTTAACTATGAGGGCATTTTGAAGGTAGAAACTTCTGTCAAAACAGCAACCCATTCCGAGTTATGACGGCCGATTCCCAAAAAGAAGAGAGGAGCTCATTACCAACTGTCAATAAATCATTGTATGATTTAGGACCCTTTATGGAAACTAACAGTAAACGTAATGCAAATCGTTCTCGATCCTTTGGATCGACCGTATAAATTCTGCCTATTGCGTTGGCTAAATTTTTTCTTCTCTGCCACGAACCTGAGCCTTGTTGCCAAGTGTAATGTTCAGGAATTTCTTGGTAAGTCAATGTATTAGCAAAAGTATATATTGTATTCAGCTTAAAGTACGCAGTAAGTGTAGTGTCTCGGAATTCCGTAATCGCTTCTGCTATAAAAGCACTGTCTTCACGAAAGTAAATGTTTTGTAAATTTGGAAGGTGTACCGCAAGAGGTTTTACTGTGTGTGATTTTTCCTGCATTGGAAATTCAAAAAGTCTCCAACACGCTTCTGGTGCGCTTACATACCTAGCATCTACAAAAGTCGTTATCTCATCAAAATTAATGCAGTTACTAACAGGTTGTTCAATGATCTGAATACTTGCACAATCATATCCTTTATAGATATATTTATGTAGGTACTTAACACTTTTGATTGAAGAACATATTTCAACATTGATGTGAGCGGCGTACTTTTTTGTTAAATATTTATTATATGGTACGATTCATCGATTATCTAATTCAATTTGGTTTTGATTGACTCGAACTAAAACTTTGCTCCCGTCATCGCGGGACATTGACATCTTGCAAAGTAACTTCTTGAAATAGTCTTGGATATTTTTTTGTGAATTCTCCAGATTCAGACATGCAAGGCGATGAAGGATTAAGTGGGCCACATGGGCCATGCACCATACATTTTAAAACAATTTCATAAAGTTCAGGCTCAGTTTCTTTATTCGGAATTTCAGCACAAACAGCCAAGTCTATAATAGAAGCATCAATAATGGCATCTGCATCATGAAGAGCAACCAAAATATGTGCATGCGGTAGACCTCTTTTTGAAATTCTATTACGTATAGAAAATATTTCACCATTCCAAATACATGCTTTTTTGAAATATCATTTAAAAGATCTTTTAGTTTTTGCTTAAAAACTCGCGCTATTAACTCAGGACGCATTTGGGGTACTTGATACTGTTCAATGTTTTGAGTTATCTCAGGCCATTTTGGATTAGAGGTAAAAGTTATGAAAAGTGACGGCTTTCCATGTTTTCTAACAACAGCCATGGCATCTTGGCAATGCATATTCATATTGTGAGGTGAGCCTGGAAAACTGGAAGGCAGAACGACAATGCGACCAGCGCGTGCATTTTCTAGTTCTGCTTGACGCATAACATAATCGTGTAAGCCAGTATATGTTTCAACTCGAAGCTGATGTTGATGATTACGCAAAAACGCCCTTGCACCCTCTATTCTAACGTACTGATCAACTAAATATTGTTGCCAAAGTTTACCTGAAGCATGAAGTAAGCTGAAACCTTCTCGAATCGCCATTCGATATGCAACGAATTGCAACTGTGTGACCCTGAACCTGCGACTTGTTCTGTATTCTTGCTCATGTAGTAGTGCTTCGTCGTCTCCTGGCTCACCATAGGGAAATAAAAGAGGGTAAACCAAGGGATCGCATAATCTATGTAAAGTTGAAATCGTGGTGCAATATTGTGTTTCTGAGCTGTGAGAAAATACTCTTATATCACGGCTTGCCGGTGGCTCACCATCCTCAGTTGTGAAAACGGCTGCAATTTCTGAGCAGTTAGGCAAATTATAACGCCGATTCGCATGACTACTGAAAAAAATCATGCTCACTTTGTGCGGAACTCGATTTTCCTGTCGTGCCCTCTGTTCCTCCTCGCGTTCAACTTGTGCCATAAATTTATACTGGCGGGCTAAGGGATTCACGGTTGATATCATCTCGTGTAGGCATTTCATCAAGGAACTATCGCAATTTGCATTCCTTTGTAGTCGAATGTCAGTGGCTTGGTCAGTATCAAGTAAATAAAGCTGTACGTATAATGAGTTTGAATCATTATTAGCGCGATGGTAAATTGATCCATGTATCCGAAAACAATAAGGGCCACGTCCTGGTGGCTCTACAATTTTAGCTTCAAAAGATGCAAAAGCGAATGAGCTATTTATTTGTCTTATATTCTCTAAGTAATGGGATCGGAAAGAGTTCAAATTATTTTCAAAAACCCTTTCCAAAAAATCAGGTACGCGAGGTATCGGTATATGCACTTTCCCACCGTGACAGCATGTAAGGAATTGATTTCTTCCCTATAAAAAATTTTTCTATGTCAAGTTCACCAAAGTTTTTCAATAATGGGAAGTTACCTTTTCACATTTAAAATGTTTAGCATTGCATTGCAAACATATACTGGTTAAACCACCAAGCGTGCTATATTCTGAATTAAATGCTGGATCTAGAGCTTTTTTGTATGTACTTGTGCTTGCATGAATACGGACCTAAAAAACATGAAATCGTTTAAAACATATATGAAGCGGAAGCAAAGAGATGTAAGTTTTCAACATAAACCGATTTAAGCGCACAACCACTTTGTTAAAACTCTATCTTATTTGAAGGATAGACATGTACTCTTTTCTAGTACGACACATCGCGTGCCAAATGCCAAAAGGGCGTTTACAGCATGTAGATGGATCCATGCCAAAAGCGTGTATACAATTTTTTTTTTGCCATTCGTAAGATTTCTTGGATTTGCAAAAGTAAACATTTTTTTTCACAGATCTTTACGTTTTAAGAAATTTTAAGAAGAATGGTAAAAAAAATTTTCAAAGTTCATATTCATATATGATATATACATGTACACACATAGAATACAATACAAAGAAAATAAACCACTTAAAAATGTATATCTGTGTCAAAAAGTTCGTTGATTTGATGGGTAATAGTGTTCTTTTAAATGGCGTTGGGTATCGTCTATTACTATAAAATTTGTCTGAGAATAGCCCAAATACAGTTTACCTTTGAAATAGTATCAAATAAAAAACTAATTTGTCTCTCTCTCTTCATTTTTTAAAACTATTTAAAATTTTGAGTTTTGCAAAAACGATCAAACGCACACAAAATTTTTAAATACATACATACGTTTATATATTGTAGTTCAATTGTACCATATATGAACGAAAACAAAAGTGGATGCTTCTACCAATCATATCCAATACGTGACGTTTCAAACATTTGTCACTTACTTACCTGCTCTATTCCTCCACTTAAAGTAGGAACTCTTCTACGAACTCTTCTTGGTCGTCCTCTAGGCATATTTTAAAATTAAATATGTATGTACTTTTTTCTCAAAATAAATTCTATTTTGCGTCTGCCCAAAACTCTTACTAATTTGCACTGTTACTGTTGTTTTAAGTGAATTGACAAATTTCAAGTAAATTGTCAATTCATACCACATCATGGCAATACCATCACAACAAAATTTAAAAAAAAATTCGCAGCAACCGTTGGGACTATGTTCATGAATACATATGTATTTATTAGTAAGGATAACAAAACAAAACAATTATTGAGAATCCAAATGTATACAATTCTGTGCTCATTAGAAAGGGAGCTAACCAAACCAAACGTACTCATATACATATATGCGTATATTTGTGTGTCAACCCGCTTTGCATAGACATCGCTGTTATCAATATGAAAATTTTGATAACTTAACACCCAAATATTTCATGAACAAATTAACCAATTTTAATTTTTATAATTTTCCGGAAATATGCTCATCAAAACCTTTCTTTTGATATATATTTCATATCTGTACATATTGTAGTTTAGTCAGAATAAGCGCCATGTTTTAAAATAATAAAATAACTAGTATGTAACCCCCGAAAATCGGGTGGGCTTTTTTCCCACGGAAAGTAAACAGCATATGTGACACTTTTATATATTAAAAGTTATAATGATTAGAAAAGTGTATATTTTTATTCATATGTAATAGGTATGTAAGAACTTATGCATATAACATTTAAAAAATTTTTTTCAGTTAAATCAGTAATTTTTTTTCTTCAATTACTTCATTATAAACTACATTCAACGTCAAGTTTTCATTATTGCCCATTTGAACTCGTACATTTTCCCAGGATCTAACCTGGCTTAACGCAACAAAAAGTTGGCCGTGAGCAAGGCAATCCTCCTTTAAATGAAGCCCCACCCTTGATAATGTTTGCCCCTGGGCCTTATTTATTGTTATGGCGAAGGCTATGATAATGGGAAATTGGCGGCGCTTCAACGTAAAAGGAAGTGTGGTTTCGCTCGTTTTTTAAAACTATTTAAAATTTTGAGTTTTGCAAAAAGGATCAAACGCACACAAAATTTTTAAATACATACATACGTTTATATATTGTAGTTCAATTGTACCATATATGAACGAAAACAAAAGAGGATGCTTCTACTAATCATATCCAATGCGTGACGTTTCAAAAATTTATCACTTACTTACCTGCTCTATTCCTCCACTTAAAGTAGGAACTCTTCTACGAACTCTTCTTGGTCGTCCTCTAGGCATATTTTAAAATTAAATATGTACATATGTACTTTTTTCTCAAAATAAATTCTATTTTGCGTCTGCCCAAAACTCTTTCTAATTTGCACTGTTACTGTTGTTTTAAGTGAATTGACAAATTTCAAGTAAATTGTCAATTCATACCACATCATGGCAATACCATCACAAAAAAATTTAACAAAAAATTCGCAGCAACCGTTGGGACTATGTTCATGAATACATATTTATTAGTAAAGAGAACAAAACAAAACAATTATTGAGAATCCAAATGTATACAATGCTGTCCTCATTAGAAAGAGAGCTAAACAAAGCAAACGTACCCATATATATGCGTATATTTGTGTGTCATCCCGCTTTGCATAGACATCGCTGTTATCAATATGAAAATTTTGATAACTTTACACGCAAATACTTCATGAACAAATTAACCAATTTTAATTTTTATAATTTTGCGGAAATATGCTCATCAAAACCTTTCTTTTGATATATGTATATTTCATATCTGTACATATTGTAGTTTATTCAGAATAAGCGCCATGTTTTAAAATAATACTATAGATAAAATAATATTATAGATAATATAGAAGAAGATAGAAGAAGAAGATTATTGCCATCACAACAAAATTCTGAAAAAAATTCGCAGCACCCGTTGGGACAATGTTCATGAATACATATGTATTTATTAGTAAGGATAACAAAACAAAACAATTATTGAGAATCCAAATGTATACAATGCTGTGCTCATTACAAAGAGAGCTAAACAAAGCAAACGTACTCATATATGTACAAGTTAACAGCCAAGTCATCGAACTTCCCTCGCAATGAATTCACCGAGCAACCCGCGCGCAAACAATGTCGTTGAACCCGACCACATATGCAACATAAACAAGGTAATGTGGGTCGAAGCAACGACCAGTCGTTTCCGTTATGTCGCAAGCGTTGGAGTTCTGACCGAAATATGCTGAGTCGGTTTTACTGACCACACACAAACCCATGGCATAATCTTTATATATTTATTATGTATTTAGGTTTAGATTCATGTTTTCCATTTATGTACTTAGCTTTAGTCTTTTATACTCCCCATTCTTATAATCAGTTTTGTCCAGACAGTTATTCAATAAAGAACGATTGGCATTACTCCGGCACGCCGCCGTTAATATTTAATCTATTAATTTACACTGTTGAGCTACAAGGCCAATAGTCCAACAAGGGGACGAAGTCAAATCCCCCAACATAACCATCCTAAAGTTAATTGAATTAAGAAGTGGCTGAGACGTATCAGCAACATCCGCCGCTGGACCAAGAAATCAATACTGCTCCAGAAGGAAGTTGAATACATATAACTTGAGACGTGTCAGCAACACCCGCCGCTGGACCAAGGCATCAATACTGCTCCAGAGGGAAGTTGAACTAATATAACTGGCGCCCAACAGAGTTAACTGGAACTAGATAATCTTACGATATCTATTAAGCTAGGAACACCATGGCCCTAAACAAGAACATGTAAGTGACTGTTCGGTAAAAATTAGAAAAAATATTTACGAAAAACTATTTTAAATAAAAAAAATTGTGAATAAATTGGCAATGCGAAAGTGATCATTACGGTATAGTTGCGAAATTATTGACGTGCAAGTGCAGTTTTTTTTTTTTTGTTAAGAGAAACAAGTTGATACTTTCGCTTCATTGGCTGCTCATAACTTGGGCTTATAGAAATATAAAGATAGAGTACGACAGTGAGGAAGAAACAGTCAATTAAGAATGGAGCCGGCATTACTAAAAGCGTTAATAGAAGCTGCGGTAAACAGTGCGCTCCTCGAACAAGAGAGGAGACTAAAAGACGAGTTCCGAGCGGAACTTGAAACAGTTAGAGGTCAGGCTAATGCGTTAAGAATAGAGACCCCACAAGTTGAAACATACCAGAGAGTAACAATTGACCCTAGTGTGGGATGTGAGGTGAAGTTAGACATTGTAAAATCAGTTCCTAACTTCAATGGAAATCATGAGGAATACGTGTCGTGGCGACAGGCGGCTATAGACGCATACGAGATTTTCAAAAGATACGTAGGCAGCGAGGCGCATTACGAGGTTGTGGCCATTTTAAAAAACAAAGTAACTGGTCCAGCTCGTGCCATCCTTACGTCGCACAATACAGTGCTTAATTTTGACGCCATTATCGCTAGGCTCGACTGCTCGTACGCAGACAAAACATCCTTGCGCGTACTTAGGCAGCAACTAGAACTGGTTAGGCAGGGTGACCTAAACTTAATGAAATATTACGATGAGGTAGAAAAGAAGCTCACTCTGGTCACAAATAAAATAGTAATGACTCATGACGAGCAAGCTGCGTCCATTCTTTGTGCAGAAATTAGAGACGATGCACTACACGCTTTCATGGCAGGACTTAGGAGGCCCCTAAAATCTTTAGTAATCCCAGCGAAGCCCAAGGATTTGCCATCTGCATTAGCAGTGGCCCGTGAGGCTGAAAATAGCATCGAAAGAAGCGCATTTGCTGCATCTTATGCTAAAGTAACTGAAGAAAGAAACCATAGCGGCGATAATACTAGATTTGGCAATCGTAACCAAGCTAGACAAGGCAGGGGCCAGGAAAGAAATCCACATTTTGTGGGAAATCAAGGCCAAAGCAGGGCACAGCAAGCTGACCCTAAAACGCTAGCGAATGACAAAGAGCCACAATCAAAATATCAGGCTCAACCCATGGACGTTGATCCTTCGATGTCCAAGTTAAGACAACAGACCAATTGGGGAAAGCCACAGGGCTATTCTACACAAGACGGGGCTCGCAAAAGGCATAACACTTCAGAACGCACGTCAGGCTATAGGCGCCAAAAGATTAACAATACTACGCAACGAGCGCCTACCCAAGACGAGAAAGAATACGAAGAAATGGCCGAAACTGCGCGTGCTGAAATAGATGACGAAAATGGCGAACCCGAGGACAACGATTTATTGAATTTTTTAAGAGGTCGTTCCCGATTGCCGTTCGTCGAGCGTCAATTGGCTGGCAAAACATTAAAGATTCTTATCGACACCGGGGCGGCAAAAAGTTACATTAAACCCGTAAAGGAGTTAAAAAACGTAACACCAGTCGACACCCCTTTTACTGTGAACTCCATTCACGGGTCCAGTAAAATTCAAAAAAAATGTTCAATAGTAATTTTTGGGAAAGTTGCCATGTTTTTCATATTAGATACCCTTGACACCTTTGATGCTATAATAGGCTTCGATCTGCTCACGCAGGCGGGGGTAACTATTGACCTGATGGAAAACAGCATAAACTACGGTAATACTTCGGAAATACTCAATCACCATCCGTGCGATAACGTGAACTTTACACGTTTCGATGATATCTTAGTCCCAAATTCCGTAAAAGGCGAATTCAAGAAAATGATACTGAAGAGAATTAGTGCATTCGCGACCTCTAACGAGGCACTGCCTTACAATACTTCAGTTGTCGCCAGGATCCGGACTGTAGACAATAAGGAGGTATATTCAAAGCCCTATCCATACCCAGTAGGCGTGTCAGATTTTGTAAACAACGAAGTCGCACAGCTGTTGAAAGATGCCATCATAAGGCCATCAAGATCTGCGTATAATAGCCCAGTCTGGGTTGTTGATAAGAAAGGAATAGATTCCAACGGAAATAAGAATAAACGGCTGGTCATTGACAAAGATCGACTAATAAAAGCTCAGCAAGATCAATTAGCTAGATGCAACCCGAACAGACAGAACAGGATGTTTGATGTAGGAGAAAAAGTTTACCTCAAAAATAACAAAAGATTAGGTAACAAACTATCTCCCTTGTGCACAGAGGGCGCCGTACAAGCAGACCTGGGAACGTCTATACTTGTTAAGGGGAGGGTGGTCCATAAGGACAATGTGAGGTTCATCATCGGAGTGACCCTCATACTCTTATCCACAACTCACGCACGCATCACTGATTTCTCGCACGCAAGCTACATTCCGATATTGGACGGAAACGTTTTTGTATGGGAACAACATAGTTACGTGAGACATTCTACAAATTTATCTAATTTCGTGAGCATTATAGATGATACAATTAAATTATCAAAACTTTTCCCTCAGTCACACATGCGAAAATTGCTAGATGTAGATATCGACCATATTCAGAATATTTTATCTAGCTTAACGGTACACCATAGAATGGCCAGAAGTTTAGACTTTCTAGGAACAGCTTTAAAAATCGTTGCAGGTACGCCTGATGCATCAGACTTAGAAAAGATTAAACTTACCGAAGCCGAGCTCATAGAATCAAACAACAGACAAGTAATAGTAATCACTGAAGCACAGAAACAAATTAACCTTTTAACTAATGCAGTAAATAAATTAATTAAAGAAAAAAAAGGCGAGTTCGTAGACTCTCCTCATTTGTATGAAACTTTACTTGCACGAAATAGAATGTTAACCACTGAAATCCAAAACCTTATGCTCACTATAACGCTCGCCAAATCTAACATCATAAACCCCGCAATTCTCGACCACGAAGATTTAAAATCAATTTTTACCGAACAGCTCGCAGAGGTCCCAATAGTTAGTTTAATGGCAGTATCAAATATAAAAATATTTCAATCAAATAGAGTAATCCACATAATAATTGAATATCCTAATGTTAAGACTATTTGTAAGAAAGTTATGATATATCCTGTTGCCCACAATAACACCATTCTGCAAGTACATGATAACATAGTAGCTGAATGCGACGATGGAGTCCTAGCTGTGACAGAATGCGCTACAACCAACTTTGCGACGTTCTGCAAGAAATCTGCTTACGACACATGCGCCAGCGGATTACATTCCGGAGGCTCAGCGTTATGCCACACACAGCCAAGCCACTTGGAACCGATTACCCTATTAGACGAAGGAATAATCGTTGTCAACGAAGTATCAGCAAGAGTAAGAGTAGATGACGGCCCAGTGATGACAATTGAAGGCGCGCATCTCATCACATTTGAACGTATTGCGACTATAAACGAGACCACATACATTAACTACAATGGTGTTGTAAACAAGAGTCCAGGCATCGTGGCGTCACCATTGCTGAATATTACAGGACACGACCAAGTGCTCAGCCTACCAATGTTACAAAGGATGAATGAGCACAATCTGCATATAATTCAAAAGTTAAGAGACGATATGTTTTCCGGAGGGACTCCCAGAGTCTGGTTCATGGTTGGCGTAACACTCAGCCTTGCCTTTGGCTGTATTGGCATCATCTATCAATGTTGGTACCGGAGAAGATCTTCCATCAAATTGCAAGAACTGGTAAAGGAGTTAAGTGTCACCGAGGACGGCAACAATCTTAAAGGGGGGCTAGTTAACAGCCAAGTCATCGAACTTCCCTCGCAATGAATTCACCGAGCAACCCGCGCGCAAACAATGTCGTTGAACCCGACCACATATGCAACATAAACAAAGTAATGTGGGTCGAAGCAACGACCAGTCGTTTCCGTTATGTCGCAAGCGTTGGAGTTCTGACCGAAATATGCTGAGTCGGTTTTACTGACCACACACAAACCCATGGCATAATCTTTATATATTTGTTATGTATTTAGGTTTAGATTCATGTTTTCCATTTATGTACTTAGCTTTAGTCTTTTATACTCCCCATTCTTATAATCAGTTTTGTCCAGACAGTTATTCAATAAAGAACGATTGGCATTACTCCGGCACGCCGCCGTTAATATTTAATCTATTAATTTACACTGTTGAGCCACAAGGCCAATAGTCCAACAAGGGGACGAAGTCAAATCCCCCAACATAACCATCCTAAAGTTAATTGAATTAAGAAGTGGCTGAGACGTATCAGCAACATCCGCCGCTGGACCAAGGAATCAATACTGCTCCAGAAGGAAGTTGAATACATATAACTTGAGACGTGTCAGCAACACCCGCCGCTGGACCAAGGCATCAATACTGCTCCAGAGGGAAGTTGAACGAATATAACTTACATATATGCGTATATTTGTGTGTCAACCCGCTTTGCATAGACATCGCTGTTATCAATAAGAAAATTTTTATAATTTTACACGCAAATATTTCATGAACAAATTAACCAATTTTAATTTTTATAATTTTCCGGAAATATGCTCATCAAAACCTTTCTTTTGATATATATTTCATATCTGTACGTGTTGTAGTTTAGTCAGAATAAGCGCCATGTTTTAAAATAATACTATAGACTAGTATGAAACCCCCGAAAATCGGGTGAGCTTTTTTCCCACGGAAAGTAAACAGCATATGTGACACTTTTATATATTAAAAGTTATGATGATTAGAAAAGTGTATATTTTTATTCATATGTAATATGTAAGAACTTATGCATATAACATTTTTAAAATTTTTTTCAGTTAAATCAGTAATTTTTTTTTTAAATTACTTCATTATAAACTACATTCAACGTCAAGTTTTCGTTATTGCCCATTTGAACTCGTATATTTTCCCAGGATCTAACCCGGCTTAACGCAACATAAAGTTGGCCGTGAGCAAGGCAATCCTCCTTTAAATGAAGCCCCACCCTTGATAATGTTTGCCCCTGGGCCTTATTTATTGTTATGGCGAAGGCTATTATAATGGGAAATTGGCGGCGCTTCAACGTAAAAGGAAGTGTGGTTTCGCTCGGCTGCAAATTTATACGAGGCAATAGAAACCGCCTTCCCTGAGCCTCTCCGCATAATACTTCCGCGTGCAAACAATTGGGATGCATTTGTTTTATGATAAGTCGTGTGCCATTCACCAACACAATTATACATTTTTTTTGCCATTCGTAAAATTTCTTGGATTTGCAAGAGTAAAAATTTTGTTTTCACAGATCTTTACGTTTTAAAAAATTTTAAGAATGGTAAAAAAAATGTTCAAAGTTCATATTCATATATGATTTGATAATGGCTGCATACATAAAAATATACATGTACACACATAGAATACAATACAAAGAAAAAAAAAACACTTAAAAATGTATATCTGTGTCAAAAAGTTCGTTGATTTGATGGGTAATAGTGTTCTTTTAAATGGCATTGGGCATCGTCTATTACTATAAAATTTGTCTGAGAATAGCCCAAATACAGTTTACCTTTGAAATAGTATCAAATAAATAACTAATTTGTCTCTCTCTCCTCATTTTTTAAAACTATTTAAAATTTTGAGTTTTGCAAAAACGATCAAACGCACACCAAATTTTTAAATACATACATACGTTTATATATTGTAGTTCAATTGTACCATATATGAACGAAAACAAAAGAGGATGCTTCTACTAATCATATCCAATGAGTGACGTTTCAAAAACTTATCACTTACTTACCTGCTCTATTCCTCCACTTAAAGTAGGAACTCTTCTACGAACTCTTCTTGGTCGTCCTCTAGGCATATTTTAAAATTAAATATGTATGTACTTTTTTCTCAAAATAAATTCTATTTTGCGTCTGCCCAAAACTCTTACTAATTTGCACTGTTACTGTTGTTTTAAGTGAATTGACAAATTTCAAGTAAATTGTCAATTCATACCACATCATGGCAATACCATCACAACAAAATTTAAAAAAAAATTCGCAGCAACCGTTGGGACTATGTTCATGAATACATATGTATTTATTAGTAAGGATAACAAAACAAAACAATTATTGAGAATCCAAATGTATACAATTCTGTGCTCATTAGAAAGGGAGCTAACCAAACCAAACGTACTCATATACATATATGCGTATATTTGTGTGTCAACCCGCTTTGCATAGACATCGCTGTTATCAATATGAAAATTTTGATAACTTAACACCCAAATATTTCATGAATAAATTAACCAATTTTAATTTTTATAATTTTCCGGAAATATGCTCATCAAAACCTGTCTTTTGATATATATTTCATATCTGTACATATTGTAGTTTAGTCAGAATAAGCGCCATGTTTTAAAATAATAAAATAACTAGTATGTAACCCCCGAAAATCGGGTGGGCTTTTTTCCCACGGAAAGTAAACAGCATATGTGACACTTTTATATATTAAAAGTTATAATGATTAGAAAAGTGTATATTTTTATTCATATGTAATAGGTATGTAAGAACTTATGCATATAACATTTAAAAAATTTTTTTCAGTTAAATCAGTAATTTTTTTTCTTCAATTACTTCATTATAAACTACATTCAACGTCAAGTTTTCATTATTGCCCATTTGAACTCGTACATTTTCCCAGGATCTAACCTGGCTTAACGCAACAAAAAGTTGGCCGTGAGCAAGGCAATCCTCCTTTAAATGAAGCCCCACCCTTGATAATGTTTGCCCCTGGGCCTTATTTATTGTTATGGCGAAGGCTATGATAATGGGAAATTGGCGGCGCTTCAACGTAAAAGGAAGTGTGGTTTCGCTCGTTTTTTAAAACTATTTAAAATTTTGAGTTTTGCAAAAAGGATCAAACGCACACAAAATTTTTAAATACATACATACGTTTATATATTGTAGTTCAATTGTACCATATATGAACGAAAACAAAAGAGGATGCTTCTACTAATCATATCCAATGCGTGACGTTTCAAAAATTTATCACTTACTTACCTGCTCTATTCCTCCACTTAAAGTAGGAACTCTTCTACGAACTCTTCTTGGTCGTCCTCTAGGCATATTTTAAAATTAAATATGTACATATGTACTTTTTTCTCAAAATAAATTCTATTTTGCGTCTGCCCAAAACTCTTTCTAATTTGCACTGTTACTGTTGTTTTAAGTGAATTGACAAATTTCAAGTAAATTGTCAATTCATACCACATCATGGCAATACCATCACAAAAAAATTTAAAAAAAAATTCGCAGCAACCGTTGGGACTATGTTCATGAATACATATTTATTAGTAAAGAGAACAAAACAAAACAATTATTGAGAATCCAAATGTATACAATGCTGTGCTCATTAGAAAGAGAGCTAAACAAAGCAAACGTACCCATATATATGCGTATATTTGTGTGTCATCCCGCTTTGCATAGACATCGCTGTTATCATTAAGAAAATTTTGATAATTTTACACGCAAATATTTCATGAACAAATTAACCAATTTTAATTTTTATAATATTCCGGAAATATGCTCATCAAAACCTTTCTTGTGATATATATTTCATATCTGTACGTGGTGTAGTTTAGTCAGAATAAGCGCCATGTGTTAAAATAATACTATAGATACTACAGAAGAAGATAGAAGAAGAAGATTATTGCCATCACAACAAAATTTTGAAAAAAAAATTCGCTGCACCCGTTGGGACTATGTTCATGAACACATATGTGTTAGTAAAGTGAACAAAACAAATCAATTATTGAGAATCCAAATGTATACAATGCTGTGCTCATTAGAAAGAGAGCTAAACAAAGCAAACGTACTCATACATATGTATATATGCGTATACGAGTATTTGTGTGTCATCTCGCTTTGCATAGACATCGCTGTTATCAATGTGAAAATTTTGATAACTTTACACGCAAATATTTCATGAACAAATTAACCAATTTTAATTTTTATAATTTTCCGGAAATAAGCTCATCAAAACCTTTCTTTTGATATATGTATATTTCATATCTGTACATATTGTAGTTTATTCAGAATAAGCGCCATGTTTTAAAATAATACTATAGATACTATAGAAGAAGATAGAAGAAGAAGATTATTGCCATCACAACAAAATTCTGAAAAAAATTCGCAGCACCCGTTGGGACTATGTTCATGAATACATATGTATTTATTAGTAAGGATAACAAAACAAAACAATTATTGAGAATCCAAATGTATACAATGCTGTGCTCATTAGAAAGGGAGCTAAACAAAGCAAACGTACTCATATACATATATGCGTATATTTGTGTGTCAGCCCGCTTTGCATAGACATCGCTGTTTTTAATATGAAAATTTTGATAACTTTACACGCAAATATTTCATGAACAAATTAACCAATTTTAATTTTTATAATTTCCCTGAAATATGCTCATCAAAACCTTCCTTTTGGTATATATTTCATATCTGTACCTGTTGTAGTTTAGTCAGAATAAGCGCATTGTTTTAAAATAATACTATAGAAGATAATTATAAATACATATTTCAATCACGGATTTCACAATTAAGCAAAAACGAACGAAACTTTGCCAGTTATTTTCCGCGAGTTTTTTATGGCAGCCCGCCAAGTTTTGAAACTAACTCATGGGCGCGTTCTCACGCCAAATGAAAGAGTTTCGCATCTTATTATCTATGGTATTTATTATACATAGATAGAAGGTGACTTATTTCATCAAAGGCGATGATAAATAATAGTGCTGAGAGGGGTGATTTTGGATAGTGCCATGGATAAATTGTGTACAGATGAGTGCGAACCATTGGCCGTGATTGAGAGTTTCCTATTAGCAAAAAACGATCTTCTAAAGTTTTAACATTTTTGTACAAGCCTTTCGCCGTAATAGCTGTCTAAAAATACGATAAATTATTATGCTATCAAAAGCATTTTCGAAGTCTAATGATAGAAAAAATTTGTAATTTTTACAAGATAGGTCATTGGTTGCGAAATGATCAAGGGTTAGCAAGGCATCTTTTGTACCGTGCCCTTTTTTATATGCCACTTGACGAGATTTCATAAGATTATTTCTTTTGGCATACCAAGCGAGACGATTTCCGATAATATTTTCTAAAATGTTTCCAAGACAGTTTAAAAGTGAGATTGGTTGGTAGCTGTAGGGCGTATATTATATAGTATAGGGTGGGCCATGTAAAATTTGCTTTTTGAATTGGCTATAAAAAAAAACTAATCAATATTTTTTCAAACTTTTTTTTTATTTTGAAGATTGAACATTGTCATTTATGAATGAAAAATAATATCGTTCAAATGACTGCCACGACGGGCTTTACAGTAGCTCATTCGATCAACCCAATTTTTAAGCACATTTTCGATTGTTTGGGCTTCAATTTCATGAATGGCAACTTCGATTTCGTGTTTTAAAGCATCAATCGTCTCTGGATGGTTCGCATAGCATTTGTCCTTAACGGCTCCCCACAAAAAATAGTCCAACGGGCTTAAATCACAGCTACGAGGCGGCCAATATATATCGGAATTCAAAAACGGTAGCCAAAAGCTCGAGTGTAACTTTGGCAGTGTGACAAGTTGCACCGTCCTGTTGAAACCAAATATCGTCCATGTCATCCTCTTCAATTTTTGGAAACAAAAACCCGTTGAGCATCTCACGGTAACGCTCGCCATTTACTGTAACCGCGGAAGAAGAAGAGGACTCACCACTTTGGCAATAGGTTTTCAATATTTCCCAATTTTGCTCAAGCGTATAGCGTCCCATTTCGTAAATGTCAAACCTTTAAGAAAACTATGAACACATTTGAGATGTCATTTGTGTTACCATTCTCAAAAAAATAGGTGGTTCAAAAAACAAACGCTATATGGCCCACCCTGTTTAAGCATGTAGAGCCAAATAGCTTTAGATACAGACATAGGTTTTTATTCCCAGCTAAGCCAAGGAATTTAAAGAAGAATAAAACATTTTTTTATTTGATGTATTATGTTCTTTATTTGAATTTACTTATAAATTAATAAAGAAGATGTTTGTTCTGTTTATTGGTTGTGGTTGTGGTCACATTACAGGGTGCTTACGTATAATATTTTTTTAAATTCTTTTAACAGTAATTATTTTTAGTATACAATATATTTGTATGCACACACATATATAAATCTCTATAGATGTATACATATATATGTATGTATATATATGTTTAAAAATAATAGTAGTATTAATCACTTGTAACTAAATGTAGTCGGTCATTCATAACAAAATAATTAATCACTTAATTCTATAAATCTACTTATCATACATACATATATGCAATTAAAATGTTTCGTTTACATTTTTAAGTTTTTCTGTGTATGGGTATAGATTTATATTTAGTTTTTGTGTGCAACGTACAAAAACTAAGTAATTTTTAATGTACCTATGTAATAAAATTCGCGAAATAACTTACATATATGCATATTTGCTTTGAGTGTATTACTGCACTTCTTATACGAAAGGAGTTCTCACTCTATTTATTTAATATGCGTTGAATTACTCGAACAAAATCTTAAGTTAGTGCTGCATAAATAAATTTATGTAAGAAATATATGTAGGTGAGCAGAATGTTTTGTCTTTATAACGTCGTACATATTTCAATGAAATTAAAGCTTACAAATGTACTTCTTCAAAAAATATATACTATATATGATAATAAATATCTACCTTCTACTTGTCATATAATTAAAAAAAATATATATTAAATCTATTTTTTTGGAAGATTTGGATAATTGCAGTGGCTTAAATGAATTCTTAAAATAAACAAACGCTTAATAATTGAACATTTCATAAAACGAGTTTGAAAAAGAAGTGCATATATGTTAAATACAGCTGAATTACTTCATAACGCATAACACTCTCCGCCAAGATATTCCAAATACAGAGATCCCAAATGCAATTACCTATATCAGAGGTCTCATTTATCCCATTTACAGATTTGTTGTAGTTTACCATAATTTTATTCATTTGCTATTAATATGTTATTCTTCTGTATTCTATCGACCTCAGCATTACCTCATATGTACGGACACTCAAAATTCAAATAAGGTGCACCGTACGAAAAAACTATAAGACCATGATGATTATGATATCTTTTAATGCAATAATAGAAAAATGTCTCATTACGGAAATTATCAACACGCAAATTTTTGTTCTGTGTAAATTGAAATAATTATGAGACCAAAAGAATTTTCTTTTAATTTAAAAGTGTACAATGTAAGTTATTACTTTGAAATTATTATACTATTATTAGAGTTGCTTTCGATCACTTTATCACGCTCGCATATTTATGTGGTTGTTTTGGTTTACAAACAAAACCTATGTCGCGCGGAAAAGCTTTGTCTGAATTTGAGCAGAGACAAATTTTAGCATGTAGGGAAAGAAGCCTTACAATGTGAGAGATTGCTTCAAAACTAAAAAGAAGCAGAGCTTCGGTTTTGCATAACATCCATTTGAAAGAAAAGTACGGATGTACCAAGAGAAATGGTAAAGAACCAAAACTTAGCGCTAGAGATGTTCGGGAAAGCAAACGTTTATCTATAAATAAATAAAATGGATCTGCTGAAATTAAATACACTCTTAATTTCAAAGATACTACCCGTTGTGTGCAACAAATTTTGCAAGCGGATTCTTGTCTAAAATATGTAAAACGAATACCAGATGGTCCCGATGTGTAGGTATGAGAAACGGGAGAAAGAGGTTTAGAGAATGGGTCGTAATTTCGGATGGGTTATTAGTGTCAAAGGAAAATCGCCTTTATGTATCATATCCACAAAATTTAATAGTGTCAAATATAAAAAACTTCTAGACAAAGTACTTACTACCTTTTTTGATGATAATTTCGATGAGGAATGGATTTTCCAGCATGACAATGAATCCGTTCATGCTTCCAAACAGAAGCTTTAGAATAGCCTGCTGCAGCCTTGACCTTAAGCCAATCGAAAATATATGGGCAATACTTTCTCAAAAATGGCAGACATTTTTATAGCGCTAATGTCGAATGGTACAAAATTTATCAAAATATTATAAAAACCTTAATCAAATCGATGCCTTAATCAAATCCATTTCAACAAGTTATGATCAAAAGACGACCCAACATAAATTACTAAGCTGCAAAGTATAAACGTATCCCATGAATTTGTTTTTAATCCTTTTTTCTATAGTTCAATAAATTGGGAGTTTTACAAGGATTTGTGTATGTATACAGTGTTGATTACGATTTGAAGTATATTGGAGTTTTGGTCAGTCGGTAATTTTTTTTTATGTTTATAAAGAAAGAAAAGAGAAGACATTGGGCAATTTTCAAGCATTTTTTTTTTTTGTGATGTAGTTCCGTAAATAAAATCGAAATGTGATATGATGTTTTTCAAACTATGGCATGGAGAGTTTATTAATGACTAAAACTGATTGAGAAAGACCAATGGCGAAGATCGAAGAACTGTCATAATTTCACTATATAGCAGCTTTAATTACAGATCGCTATGTTGTAGACAAAGAAGAAGTTTTTCATCTATGCCAATATTTAATATTCCGCTAATACAGATGTATGTCAAGTGTAGTCCAAATAGTGGTTTTCTTTTAAAATTTCTAAGAAACGAACAAAAATCATTTTTTTCGGTATACTATTCATTCATTCGAAATACCCAATATTCCCATTATTTATTAAATACGAATTCATTCATGTGTTACATTCTCTTAACCTAGTTTTTAGCTCTATCCACAAAAAGCTTGCTCGATATTTGCCTTAAAGGAATCGTTACTGAATTCTTCGTATAACATACGGTACCCCACAATAAAATCTAACGGCGTCTGTTCGTTTTGTTTTTCACCATTAGTTTGGCAGCATATACATAACATGAAGTTCTATGAAGTAAATTAGAAAAGTATTTTAGAGATATACTTCACAGATAACAATTGAACTGATTAGCTCTTGAAAACCCCTGATTTTCAGTAGAAATGGCGTTTTTTTGAATATGTGTATTATTTACAGTTCCTTCATCTTCTATTAATTTTTCATCTTCCATGATGTCATGTTCCAAACAGTAAATGTTGTGTTTCACATATAACTATTTTAACGATTGAGTCCAAGTCTGTATTTTCGTTGAAATGCAGTAATCGTCAGTATTTTTTTAAGTACCCAAAATGAATTTTCGACATCAATTCTTGTGGAAGAATGTTACAAATTGTTTTTGTTTCTTATTTTTCGTACTACCAAAACAGAAGTTTTATATCACTGCCCACACCCATTAACATGATCCGGGTCGTTAAAGTGGGAATTGATAATGATAATGATATGAACTGTGTTCATATGTATCTTCCTTATATTACTATGACAAAACCATCATAAAATGAGACAATATGGAAAATGAAAACATTTCGTTAAAAGAGATGTATATCTATGTGCATAAGTATATGGTATATACCATAAGTAGAGTTCGGTTCACTTGAGTAGAGGCAATACTGTTTATGGAAGAAAATTGTTATTAAAGCAACCGTATTTGAATATATTTACATATATATTTGAATATATTTGCATATATATTTGAATATATTTACATATTGTGCTTGATTTATTGGTTCACTTGAATAGAAGCAGTCAGTTTGCATACATTATTTGCACATTAAAGCTGTAAAAAAGGATCGTTTTTAAGCATTCATTGGGTTTGGTCGAAAAATTTTTAATTCTAATAAAATGGGAAAGCAGAAAAGTTTAACAGATCGCAAAAACAATCTCAACTTCAGAGGTACTTTCAAATCGCCAAAAAGATTGGTTGAAGTCCAAACGTTGTGAATCTTTACGCGAAAGAAGGTGACTCCTGTGATAACATTTAGAAAGTAAGAAGTACGATGGTTTTGATACTGAAGGAAATTCGCAAAATCAAACAATCTCAACTTCAGAGGTACTTTCAAATCGCCAAAAAGATTGGTTGAAGTCCAAACGTTGTGAATCTTTACGCGAAAGAAGGTGACTCCTGTGATAACATTTAGAAAGTAAGGGCCCCTATTATGAGTTGCATTCGATCTTCGATATTCGTTGGTTGTCGAAGATCGAAAATCGAATGTCAATTTGGTATTATGAGCGGTGCAACGCTGTCGAAATTTTCGTTGTATACCGAATTTAGAGTCGAATGCAATTTTGCTTTCGATTGTGTAGCGTATTGTGGGAAAACTTGTTAAAATGTAAGTTGTTTGCGATTATTTATTATTTTATAGTAACCAAATAATAAATATATATTAATTTTGTTAATATTATGCAGGTCGAAAGTCGTGAGTACCAAACAGCAATTATAAAGGCTAGTTGGATTAATGGAAGAGAATCCACAATTCGCAAAAGGGATTTCCACCAAAGTACAAGCAGCAAAAAAATGGGAGGAATTTACAACGGAGCTGAATTGCTTGGGACCACCAGTTCGAACGGCAGCAAAATGGATTAGGGTTAATAATGGTTTTTTTTTTGTGATGTTTATAGAAATACATTTTTATTTTCCCTTGGCAGGTATGGGCTGAAATACGTAGAGGAACTGAAATACATATTTTTTTCGAATGACGAATAATTGAATAAAGAAAATTTATAACAAAAATAAAACAGAAACTGTGGCGTAAAGGTTTCTATTTAATACTTTTTAGATTTTTCTATAATATTTCAAGAATTTCATTTCTTATGTTTTCTGCTTCTCCGTTATTTGACTCCACTTCAATATCTTCAGCATCATCGTTGAGGGTCTCATCGGATAACTCTTCATCCGGAAGTTGAACATTATAAAACAAGCAAATGTTGTGCAAAGCTGCACACATATTAATAATTTGTGTTTCTTTTTTTTTGGATAATAGTGAAGAGCTCTTGGCTCGGGTGCACTGCTGCAACTGGTTTTCTGTACTGGACAGTAGGTCCTCTTTAGATAATCCAAAGTTCTTTAAAAAACTGTAAGGAAATTTCTGTAATATTAAGTACGTCAACACATTTTGAAAATACTAAACTTACTCAGTGGAAGCCATTTCAAGGGGGTTGGATGCGCCCCTCAGCTGTTTTCTACATCTAGCTAGTTCCACTAATCTTTCATCAAGCGATGAATCGTCGAACCACAACTCCGTTGTACTCATTTTCACAAAAAATACTTTTTTTAACTTTTAAAATTGTTGTTAGCAAAGACTTTCAACACAATCGGATATTCTTTTATTTTGATTTGCTGTATCAGCTGAGAAAAATTATCTATTGCAAATGCGTCGAGCGATCGAAATTCACAATAGTCCTATTCTTCAACGAATGAGCACCATAATACCAAATGAAAATTCGTTCGATCAGCACTTTCGACTACAGTCGAAGATCGAATGTTGCTCATAATAAGGGCCAAGAAGTACGATGGTTTTGATACTGAAGGAAATTCGCAAAATCATTAGGATTGCATAAAATTTCGCCTTTCCAACAGCAAAAATTAAAGAAATGGTAAATGTTGCAGCCAAATCGCAAATCTGCAGTTCGAAGGGCTAATCTAAAAGCGCCATATTTGAAGTATAAAAAATTACAAAAAAATACCACCTTTGAATAAACTTCGCAAAGAACGCAAACTCGATTTCGCAAAGAACTTGAAATGGCTTGACGTTCTGTTACAAATAATGGTCCCAGTGAATGGAAAAAAGTAGTATTTAGCGACTAAAAGAGGTTTAATCTGGATGGACCGGATGGATACAATTACTATTTCCATTACTTAAGAAAGCGTGAATCATATTCAAGTCTGATCAAAACTTGGATTAAGTTCCAAAAAGTTGAAACTTTAGCTTGGCCACCCTATTTCTCATATTTGATCATTATTGAAAATCTATGGGGAAGGTTTCCTTGTAGACAAAAATTCTTTAATTCGAATCATTAAAACGAAAAAATTTCATTAGGCCATCTGGAGAATTTGTACGAATCCAGCAGCACAAACTATTGAGATTTAAATAATATGTGTAGAAAAACCAAATTTCCTACATTTGTTATTATTTATTTATTTATTATTTTTTCTTAGTGCCTCTATCCCAGTGAACGAATAAATCAAGCACAGTATTACAGCTGCTGAAGTTTCACTGCTGCGAAATACCGTTAGACGGAATAATTTTTTCATGCATGCTTATTTTCGAGCAAAATACGGTCTTCACTTGAATTATAAGAAAATCTTGGATTATTAGGTCAAATACGGTTGCTTTAATAGCCATTTTCTTCCATAAAAATTGTTGCCTCTAATCAAGTGAAATAGACTGTATATTAGATTAAGACGCATATAAACATAATAATAATAAAAAACTAAAGCGATGGAAGTATTTGCATGATAAGTTTTACCATAAAATTGGAAAAGTTTTCACATAAAAATAAAATCTAAATTTTATTCGTAATTCTAAATCAGTATTAATCAATTATTTAGTTTGAGAGTCCACTTGAGAAAGGTTTGATTAAATTATTACATTTTTCTATGACACAAATTAGAACGAATTAGTATTAATTAAAAAAAGTTTTGGATAAAATTGCAGAAGCTTATTAACAAACAGTAAAGCAGTATTTTCCACCAACCGTGTAACCTATTTCCATTAAGAACTTTACTGCAGTTAAGAGTTTCAGAAATATCTCATTTTTCTGTATTTTTATGTAAAGGGGACCGTCAAAAAATTCGTGAGTTTTCAAAAGCTTCGGGGCATCTCTGAAGAAGATATATATAACGGGTGATTTTTTAGCTATTATCTTTTTAAACAGTTGGTTCAAACAGCTGACGCACGTTTCGTGTTTTGTTTCACTGTCAAACATCTTCAATTTGGTCTATAATTCAACCATGAATCGTCTTACAAACGAACAACGCTTGCAAATCACCACCAATTATCCATTCGTCGCCGTTCGCAGCAATTGGGCCTCTGTAACTCAACAACGTGGAAAATTTTGCGAAAGGATTTAGGTGTGAATCCTTTCAAAATACAGCTGGTGCAAGAATTGTAGTCGAACGACCCACCGCAAAACAGAATTTTTGGTGAATGGGCTCTTGGAAAGTTGGCCGAAGATCTACTTTTTTATCGAAAAATAGTGTTCAGCGACCAAGCTCATTTTTGGAGCAATGGGTATGCAAATAAGCAGAATTGTCGATTTTGGACTGAAGATGGGCCAGAAGAATTGCAAGAGCTACCAATGTATCCATAAAAGGTCACAATTTGGTGCGGTTTATGAGCTGGAGGTATCATTGGACCGTACTTCTTCAAATATGCTGCGATGCTGCGAATCGTAACGTAACTGTGAATGGTGAGCGCTACCGTGAAATGATATCTAACTTTTTTTTGCCCAAAATGCAAGAGCTTGCCTTGCATGACATGTGGTTTCAGCAAGACGGTGCCACATGCCACATTGCACGCGTAACAATGGACTTATGGAGAGGCGAGTTTGGTGAACATTTTATTTCACGTTCCTGACCTGTCAATTGGCCACCCAGATCGTGCGATATAACGCCTTTAGATTATTTTTTGTGGGGCTATGTTAAAGCTCATGTCATTAAAGCATTTATATGTGAGATACCGGCCGGAACATTAGAAAGGGTATGCCGAAATTGGACTAAGCAGATGGACCATTTCAAGCGCAGTCGCGGTCAACATTTGCATGAAATAATCTTCAAACATTAAATTATATGGACTGTTCTATCGATTTACGTGTGTTTTTTTTGAAAAACTTTCCTATAGCTCTTCAAAAATCACCCTTTATATACATATACAATTGACCTTAAATCCCTTATTGACTGCTTGACCTAGCTTTTCCTCCAACTGTGCGTCTTGATATATTTTCACATACGGAAATGCCCTCGGAGGTTTACCATTGCCTACCAAGACCAGAGACAAACCAATTTGTCTACGGCGGTTGCCCGAATACTTCCAGCGATGTCCAAGCGACTCTTAGCCACTTAGCAACATGCTAAGGCCAGTGCTTCCAAGTATAAGTAGGGATGTCTTTTTTTATTATTATATTTATATTTATATTGCATAATTTAAGCGGGATCCATTGAAAAAAATCGAGTTACATAACAGTTTGAGTAAGTAGTAAGGAACGGGATGCTTGCCTTTGGAATGTCTTACAACGGGATCAAACCATTTTGCTTAGTTTCAGGCGATAGAATTACATATCAGTTCGCTAATTTATTGCTGTCAATCACATGCAAAGGTAGATTCTAGGGAATTTTAAATTTTATTCATTACTTGCTATGTGGTTGGTAAATATGAAAACAGCTATTGATTCTTGTAACCTGAGTTTACGCTTACTTGCAGTCGAACTGTGCGATTTGTTGTATGCAAACATACTTAATATGTAATTCTAGGCAAGGTAAAAACCAATACAAACACACAAAAAATTACAAAAAACGGAAAACTTACTTACATTTTCCAAAATTGCTCAGAAATATAATAAAAACTTTAAAATAAATGCATACACATGCAATTACACAATAATTTAAACTAAAGCTTGCTTTTTATTCCGACTTTTCATATTTAATCAGTATCATCGCAGGACAAAGCGTAATAAAGCAAACTAGAATTAATTAATTCAAATTATAGTCAATCAGAGCTAAGTAGTTTTAAAACATAATTTTTTAACAACATACATCATGCATAAATACTTCTAAAAAATGGCATTATCGTATTTCGCGAAAGTATTGGATCAGATTGGTCATTCCCAATACAATTCAACATGGACATTTTTACTCTGAGAGAGCAACAAAGATATTCTACTTAAAGGGAGCATAGTGAAGAAAACGTTCTCTTATTAAGGATTTGAGAATCGTTTTTTTTATTTTAAAGTTTTAAAAACTGTAAGCATTTGTGTAGCAATCGCGGCAGTCGAGTGGTTTTGAATAAGAGGATATATGGCTGAATTATGTATCTACATACATGTATCGTACTTTTATAATCGGTATGTATAAAATCATTCTAATCCCTACTTATCAATTGCTAAAGATATATTAGTTGGGGAAAAATAAATTCATTATTTTTGCGTAAAACTTTCCGCAAATGTTTTAAAACTGTTTTATGGTCGATCTTTAGCTCCTGGGCGGTGAGACTACTAACATGCCGGTGAACTTCGAAAATTTATTTGACTTTATCGACATTATTGACATTTTCTTTAACATCAAAAATGCCTGAACGGAATCGACGAAACCAAAATTACACGTAATTAGCTGCTAGAGTATCGGCATCATCAACACCAACAATTTCAGCGGCATTTTCGCCTTTATCAAAGAAAAACTTTAAAATGTACCGAATCTCCCATTTGTTGCCTTCCATTGTTAACACCCTGTAATTCACTACTGAACGGAACGAGCAAAAAACAGCAAATTATGTTTTTAGTGTGAAATGTCACCTTGACAACGAGCATAAACTTTAAATTGTTTGATCGATACTTTACGAGATATTGATCACTACAACCATCTACCGAGAAAAAATGGGCTTATTTTTCCCAAACTAATATATATTAATAATAAATATAAAATTATAGCATCAAAAACCAGGGCCGGAAAATCATCATTACTCTGTTAGTTACACAAAATACAAAGATGGTTGTAGCAATGATTTCCATTTTTGAAACCTGTCCAGTATGGTGTAATAATAATCTGTATCATAACACAGGGTCCGGCACTCGAAATGTAACCAAGGGCTTGTTCGAGCTTCAATCACAACCGCAGTGTTGCATGATTTGTGAAAGTATCACGTTCGATGTAAAATTCTGGCAACATTATCAAAAGCATCACGTTCGAAGTGTCACAAATTCGGCAAATGTTGCGCGCGAATACAAATAAATCGGCATCAAAAATTTTTTGTTTGCCGAACATCAGAAAAGTATCAGTTGAGCAATTGCAACAGTGTTGCAAATGTCATCAATGCAGCAGTATTGCTGCTTTTATTACGTGCCTCGAACAAACCCCAACTTCAGACCTCTCGATGCCCGTGCGTCAGCTGTCTGTTAGTTAGCTAAATGACAGTCCAGAGTATTTTTTACAAACGCGCGGAAGTATTTTGCAGAGGGTAAACGCGAAAAAAGAAAATCAGTAATGGATTTCAAAAGTAATTGTGTGATTGCATTATATCATATTTGACAGGAAAATCACAACCAGCGATTGTTCGTGAGCTCGAGCACCTTAAAGTAAATAAAGTGTTTGTTTATAGCACCATTACTCGTTACAATGATACTGGTAGCATCATGAAACGTCATGGAGGTGGTCATCAAAAGACTGCAACGTCACGTGAAATGGTTCAAAAAGTGAAGAAGCGACTTGAGCGAAATCCCCGACGAAGTACCAATCAACTGTGGGAAGAACTGAAAATATCTGACCGTAGCATCCGCCACATACCGAAAAATTATCTCAAGTCAAGATCCAAGAGGTGAATGATCTCCAAGAGGACCCGCCACAGGTAATGGTTTGGACCGCTGTAACCGCAGATGGGCGCTCTCCAGTCGTTTTCATCGAGCATCAAGATAATTGTGAAATATTATCGGGAAAATATTCTGGAGGTAGCTTTGAAGCCATAGGCAGACAAACATTTCAGGGCAGACCATGGACGTTTCAACACGACTAAGCACCATCTCACAAAGCTCGAGTGAACCACGAATGGCTAAAAGCCAACGTTCCGAACTCCATAACGCCCATACAATGGCTCTCAAATTCACCAGACGCGAATCTCTTTGAGCTATTTTGTAGAGCAAGATCCGAACTAAAAGATTCACCAGTCTCGAGGCGCTGAAAAAAGCCATTGGCCGCGAGTGGGCCAAAATACCTGCAAGTCACATTCGGGCAGATTGCGACTCGTTTCAAGGCCATTGTCAAGGCAAAAGGTGGTCATATCGATCAACACAAACAAATGGTATGAAACATGCACCGTGCAGTAGTTTATTGAAAAACGGGCCGAATACGAACGACCATCGTCATGGGATTAGGGTTAATTTGTAGTTTTTTTGCTCAAAAACAATAATAACACAGTAAAACTAGTTTACAGTTTTCTATAAGCGAGTCAAAATGTATATTTATGAAAGAGGAATAAATAGTTCCTTAATCAAATAAACCCACATGATTACAATTTATCAAAAGATTACAATTTTTCTCAAGTTATTTTTAAATGAGAGATCTGTTGAAGTTTTGTTCGTGACATAAAGACTATTTTTCCCGAAGATATCATAAAACTGTTGCAATTATCACATTTTCAGAAATATAGCACAGTTATTCTGTTGCAGAAATTAGTTACATTGTTAGTATGAAAGTTTTAATTGTATCAGTAAAAATCATCGCAAGCGGACTTAAAGAACTTTTATTTTTCGTCAGAGGAATCCGTGTGCTACCTGAAAAATGGAGTGAAGTTGTGGCTTCCAAGAGCACATATTTCACATAATTTCACATGTATTATTTAATTGTTTCAATAATTCGTAACTTTGGCTAAGAAAGGACGGAAATTTTTACTCAAAACTAATTTTCTTTTTAAGCTAAAAATAAATAATTAAATTTATTCTTAATTTTTATTTATTTATTGTATCGGAACTTTTTTTTAGTTCTATACTATAAACAAAATAAAAGTCAAGATGTTTTTGAGCAAAAAGGTTTAAATTAAAAATCAAAAAATTACAAATATTATAATAAAAATTGTAAATGAAATCATAAAGATTACCACCCCTAAAAGAAGCAAAAAAATTAAATGAATAATTTAGAGAAATACCATAAAGCCTAAGTTTACAAAATTTATTGAGAACATCAGGAGAAATGAAAGTAAGAGAGACACTATAAAGTTTAAATATTAAAAACAGATGAAAAAAATTTTAGAATAACAATATAAAGTCCTAGTATGAAAAGAAATAGTGACAGAAAAATCACGTCATCAAAGAATGAAACTTTCCTCAAACCCATTTTCCAAAAAAAAGAAACATTTCTGCTGCAAACATACATTTAAATTATGTTGCATATAGTCAGAAGTTAGGATCAACGTTTGTGTGTACATAGCGCATATTGTGATTTAAAGGGCTTGTGTAGTATTAGTGATTTGTATGCTATTTCTTTTCTTGTTAGTTAATTGGTACCTCCTGGGTTGTTTGGTTGTTCACACACAACAAAAACTCAATTTAACGTTCGAGTTGGTTCACAACATATATCATTACATTTGTCTTATAACTAAATAATAACATACATTCATACATGCATACATTTATTTAATAACTATTAACTATACATATATGTGTCTTCTATGTTTTTATTTTTGTAACTTTTTCTGTTTACATATTATAAATTTTAATTTATTTCTTAATTGCTATTACCTTTACAATTTTACTTTGTTATTGGTTATTTATGTATACAACTAATAGATTGTAACAGTCTTTTTGCGAAAATTGGCAATTACCAACACGCATGCATTCATAAACTGCATTGGTAATATTCATATGTTTCTTTTTTTCTCTTTTGTAGTTCCATTACCATTCCTTTAGTTCCTTTTTTATGTGGTTATTTGTTCTAAATATATTACCCTATATATTGCAGTTTAAATTAAATTGCTTTTTGTGACTGCTTTACTTTAATAATTCGCTTTAATAACCACCCATACTCGTGCATTCGTATGTGAAACTTGAAAAAAATTTTCATAAGTTAGTTCTACATGCTTGTTAAAAAAATTTTATGTTAAAAATGGTCAACGCCTCTATCCTCCATGAAATAGCTTTACTGCTGTCATTTTTCAACTCTTATATACATACACTGTTTCCTTTAATTGCTTTGGTTATGTTATACATGTTTTTGTCATTGTTTTTAGAACATATTACATATATTATCAAATTATTATATTATAATTATTGGTGTTTTTAGTATAAACCCTTGCATGAACAGGAAATCCAAATCTATATAAAATAAATCACTTTAAAATTTGTTTTTTAATTAGGTTGTTGTTAGTTCAGAAAAGCTTGACGGTTTCTTTAAGTAAGTTTCCTCCTCACCTTGGCATTTTCTGTGTGATTAAAAGGCACAGGCAGGAGAATTGTCTTCCCTCTAGTCAATCGGAAAATGAAATCAAATCGATTTGACATGTTAAATTAGAAGGCAAAAATATTGGTATTAAGATAACTGAGAGTTTATTAATACTTTTTTTCAAGATATAATACTTTTCGTTTTTCCCAGAATTCACGAAAACATTGATTACACGATTCTCACTGATTGCCGAACTAAAAGCAGGATCGTAGGCATATCAGACAAAGAGGCAATACAAATTTTAATTAGGAAGTTAAATATGAAAAATTGTGGTGTGTGCTTTGAAGAAGACCTACAAATGGAGGGGCCAATAGTTGTATGCCAACATTATTAATAGCTGTTAGAAACAATAATTTTGCTAATGCAGTGGAAATTTAACCCTTTTAGCATTGCATGCGACAATTCCAAAAGTTTATATAAGTATAATATTTTTATTTTCTGAAAAATACATGTAATTCTTTTTGTACTTTAAAGCTTTTTTTCTATCGGTAACATCTGATGTCTTGAAAATTATACCTTTGGAAAAATTTTACTAGTATAAACGCGTTTAGTTGAAGAATTGGCATTAAGTATATTTAGTTTTTTTTACCTCCTTATTTTGAGGTACTTCATTATATAATTTATTATTTAGGTGTTGTCATGTCCGAAATGGGTATTGAACGCAAAAATGATAGTTCATTAAAAGTTGCGAAAGAAATTAAATATTTTTGGTTATAGATTGTGAATCATTTTAAAGACGTTTACTATTACTAAGGCTGTTATTAAGTTGAAGAACTTGTGAACTTCTGAAATTTTTCAAAGGTACCGCCGGCGCTGGCTGACCCTTGTGCCACTGACCAGCATTTTGCACATCGCTACTGCCTAAGTTTTGCAAAACAGTGCAGCAGAGGTGTATGAAAGGCCCAGACTTCTACACACTCTCTTAACAAGACTACGGAGCGATTTTCTGCCAAGCTAACATAATCTAAACTAATTGTGATGTTTCTTTAACTTCCTTGCGGCATAGCCCTTAGTCCTTACGAAATCTAAGTAAATGGGTTAAATTCTTTTCCTGTAAGTAACGAAGAAAATAAAAATAAACAAAATATGTATGAAGAATACTATATATGTAGTAATTTTCAGTTGCAAAATTGTTGTAACGAAGCATTATATGCATTTAAGTGCGATCTATTTTTGCGGTTAAGTTGAGAATGTATGTACATATGTACATATGTCTTAAATCTTGAATGATGACTGAACAGTACCTACAAGTAAGACATCTCCTCCGTTTTTTCGTGAATATTGAAGCCTTTGAATTAGCAATATCTAAAATGCATTTTAAACTCAAAAAGGTTAATCTTAACATATTCATTTGATAACTTTTTGTTTAATATTGGGAACTCAGTGTTTGAAATCAGGTGATCCCAGCAATGGAAACATTTGACAATTTGGTGAATAATATTTAACTTCCTGGCCGACATATTTATATCTCGTTTTATTCAAAGCGAATCCAAAGAAGATGACAGCAGTAGGATGAACACAAAATTTGCATTTATTATTATTTTAAAAATCCAGAATATAAACAAATAGCGAAACAATTAAAAAAAAGAACTTGTCATTGAAATCACCGAATCGTAAAAACAAAAACAAATCAGCTATCTACTAATATCATCTAGTGTGGATGCGCCTCGGTTTTGTGGTGCCTTCAGCAGTATCGACTTTTTGGCGGATTTTACCTTAGACGTTCTCATAAATACTTGTTAAGAGCCGTATTTTCAATAAAATGGTGGAATCTGCAAGAATCTAAATTTTTATGCATACATACATAGTATGTATGTAAATATGTCTTCTAAGTGCGCGATAGAATGGCTACAGTGATAACGAATGCGAATCATACAAATACATAATATAGCCGTGAAGTTAGAAATTTCCTTTGAAACAAGACTACTCCTTTTTTTGCTGTAGTGTATCTATGTTTACATATACATTTTTCTTCTGACAAAGAATGCGAATATAACTGGAAACGATGATTTGTCTATCCTCTTCTTTTCATACTTCTTACTTTTCATAAAAAGGAGGCGGAACATATTTGCGTGCAAAGGGGGTGCCAGTACACAACAAAATACAAAATAATTTTTGTTCGAGATTATGACTCTATGTTATTACTTACTCAATGCTTCAACTCAAACCGGTTATATCAGCAGGCGTAGTATATTTTGTGTTGTTGCTTTTCATGTAATACGCAAATTTCTTAGAGTTATTTTCCAGGTCGGATTAAAATAGAATGCAGCTATTGTATGCCGGCTCTTTGCTCCCCTTCTGGGCATATACTTTTTTACTTTTATTATTTTTGTATTTATAACACTTTTTAAGTAAACAATACCTACATACATACATACATATATATATTTCTTAGCATTTTGTGTTGTCTCTTATTGTGTTGATATTTGTTATTAGATTTTGAAAATGTTAAGATCTATGATATTTTTCTTTTATCTTTGTCGTTGTTTAAGTTTAGTTTACTTGTAATATTCAACCTTTTTTGTTGCTGTCCCATATTTTTAGAGTATTTTTGTAATGTGCTTAATGTATTTGTTTTTTTTTAGTATTTACGCCTACATAACTTTGCGTAAGATAAAGTTTGACAAAAATATGGCAATAATGTGGCACACGTGTTTTTCTTTTTTATTGTATTAGAGTGTTTGAGTGTTTGTTATTTGGTTTTCTTTTTGCTCTAAAGATATAACTGAGAAATCATCTAATCATTTTTCTCACTTAATGTTTTTGTTAAATTTTTTTCTTTTAAATCTTCGCATTTTTATGTTAGTTCTTAATTTTAACAATAACGATATATACATACAATTACACATACATACATAAATCCCATGGTGATAAAAATGAGAGTATCGTGTTTGTATGTATGTGTGTTTATGGATTTGGTATATTGATATATGTATGTATATTGATAAATAAAATTCCTTTTCGGCTAACGTATTAACATCGCGTAATATCCCTAAATATATATTAAATATATGCATACACCTCCATACCAGCACATTATATATGCGTCGGAACACGTTTATGTAATATTATGCATACATACATATGTATGTAATAGCAGTGTTTGCAATAACTACTTTGTAGTAGCATTATCAAGCAAAACATTGATCTGTTCTCGTTATTGCTCTGAACTTGACCAGATGAGTAGATCAGAGCCGTAATAAAAAAAATTTAAGTGCTTTCTGTAGTTGGAGTAGTAGTAAAGGACATGGAACCGGCCGAAGCACTACTTGCGAAATTATTCATGTGTACTACAATACTGCTGCTACTGCTATAGTTGCTATTTGGGCAGTGTTCATTTTTGTTTTCTTAGATGCACCGCTTTTGCGGTGCTACACTGACAATACGAGTATAACCGACAAATTAGGTGTGCCAGTTACTGTATGTTGCATCAAGCACCTGATTTGTGTACAGATAAGGATCTTGATAAAGATGTAACAATAACTGAAGCAGAGCATATCATTAAAAATCCCAAACAAACATAGCGCCTGGAGAAAACAAGACACCTTATGAGTTAGTAAAGGCTGCCTCCATTACCAGAGGGTTAACGAAAGTATACCAAATGTCGTCCATGTCATCCTCATCAATTTTTTGGAAACAACTCGTTAAGCAGGTCACAGTAACGCTCGCCATTTACTGTAACCGCGGCTCCTCGCTCATTTTCGAAAAAAAATGGCCCGATGATGCCGCCAGACCAAAAACCGCACCAAACAGTGACTCGTTGTGGATGCATTTGCTTCTCTACAGTAACGTGTACATTTTCTGAGCCACAAATCCGACAATTTTGCTTATTGACGTAGCCACCGAAGTGAAAATCATAAAAGAAGAAGAAGACTCACCACTTTGGAAATAGGTTTTCAATATTTCCCAATTTTGTTCAAGCGTATAGCGTCCCATTTCGTAAATGTCAAACCTTTAAGTAAATTATGAACACATTTGTGTTACCATTCTCAAAAAATAGGTGGTTCAAAAAACAAACGCTATATGGCCCACTCTGTATAAACATTCCTTTGTTAGGTTGCTTATATATACATGTACCTACAAATGATTAGATTAAGTGTTTGTTATTTGCTGCAGCATAAATAAATCGATAAAAAAATAGTCAAGATATCCATAGATAGATTAGTCCTCTCATGTATGGATTTTTTTCACATAAAACTTTGAAGGATGCAGAAACTATAAAAAATTGCAAGTTGCATTTAACCATACTTACAACAAACAGGATGAACGATATGAAGTGTTACCTATTGAAAAAACCATATCTTTTTTGTGTGAAATTAGTTTTTATTGATTTCAAAGACAAAATTGTTCAAAAATGATTACAATTTTAACCTACATATATTCACTTTAGCTCGATATGACCTCCTTTTGCCGTGACTATAGCCTTCAAACGGTCAAAAAATGAGTTTCATGCTGCACGAATGTGATCTTGAGGTATTTCGGTCCATTCTCGTATAATCGCGTTTTTTTCAGCGCATCCATACTGGCATATTTTTTAGTCCTCTCCTTGCTCTCCAAAATGGAACACATGGAATAGTCCCTCGGATTTGCACCTGGCGAATTCGAAAGTCATTGTGTGGACGAAATGAAGTGTGGAACATGATTTTTTAACCATTCTTGGTTCACACGAGCTTTATGAGACGGTGCCGAGTCCAGTTGGAACGTCCATGGTCTACGACCGAAATCTTTGCGTGTCCACGGCTCTAAAGAAACTTCTAAACCATTTTCCCGATAATAGGCCGCATTCCCTTTGACACCAGGGTCGATTGGAGAGCGTCCATCAGCGGTCACTGCGGCCCAAACCATTACTTGCGATGGGAAATTGCTTCTTACGTGGGTTTAGATTCTCGTATGAGCGTTCGGTCAAGTAAACACGATCGTTTTGAATGTTTATGAACTGCTAAATTGGGAAATTTTTTCATCAGAAAACACAATGTTAGGAAATTCGCCACGTTCGTGCAAGCGCAACAACTCCCTTGCTCTTTCGCATCGAACTTTTTTTTGCTGGGGTAAAAGATCGTGTGCTTTTTGGAACTTGTAAGCCTTGACTTTGAGCTCATTTTTCAATAAGCGTCGAATGCTGTCTTGCGATATTTTCGGTTCTTTAGCCATTTTTCTTCCACTTCGTCGTGGATTTCGTTCAAGTCGAGCATTCACTTTCCGAACCATTTCTGGCGTTGTTGCGGTTTTTTTTTGGTCCACCTCCATAGCGTTTTGCAATGCTACAAGTATCATTGTAACGTTTTATAGTGCGATACACAAACATTATATTCACTTTGAGGTGATTGAGCTCACGAGCAATTGCTGGTGGTGATTTTCCAGCCAAATATAACGCAATCACACTATTACGTTTGAATTCCATCACAGAAAAAAACATTCAACAAAACTGAGACGCAAATGCTTTTGATGGCTTATAAATATATTGAACTGTCATTAGAACAATTTTGACGTTGATGTCATGAGCTGTTTAACAGATACAAGCAGTATGATCAGTATACTGATATACCTAATTTGTCGGTTATATTTTCAATGTAGCACCGTAAAAGCACATACAAAACGCATCTACCCAAAAAAGCGAACACTGCTCAAATAGTAGTTATAGGAGTAATAGCAGAGCAACAGAAGCGAGACCACAGTTGTGAAACCCATAGTCACTTATGCATCCTTAGCATGGTGGCCCAAGGTCAAGCAAAGAAAGGCAGCAAACGAATTAAGCAAACTGCATCGCCTGATATGTGTTGGTATTACAGGGGCTATGAAAACATGTCCCGAGGGTGCATTTTGTGTGCTCCTGAACATACCACCGCTTCCAATTCTAATTGAAAGGGAAGCTCGCTCGAGTGCCTTAAGATTAAAAGGTATATCTGAACTTAAAAGTGGGGATATGAAAGGACATTTAAAGATCTTGGAAGACTTCCCACATAGTCCCATTCTACATAGGGATGATATACTATCACCCAAACCAATACTCTTCAGGAACTTCCAAGTTATAATTAATGAACGAACAGACTGGAGAACTAACTCTATCACTTTCAAACCTGGCTCCCAGCTATGGTTTACTGATAGGTCCAAATTGGAAAATGGTAGAACAGGGGCAGGAATCAATGGGCCCAAATTCAAAAAATCGATTCCGATGGGATCCTACCCAACAATATTCCAGGCAGAAATACATGCCATTGAACTATGTGTGAAAGAATGCCTTAGCAGGAAAATGAGAGGTACTCACATCTACATACTTTCAGATAGCCAAGCGGCTCTAAAAGCCTTTCTATCAACAACTATCACCTCTAAATTGGTAAATGATTGCCTAAACCTTCTAAACACGTTAGGAAAATGAGGGAAATTAAATGGCTGATGACCTTGCAAAACAAGGAGCAAATATGCAACTTACTGGTCCTGAACCTTTCTGTGGACTGACAAAAGGCCACATTAATGAATTCCTTAGGAAATGGGAAGACAGAAAACTTGCCGCACACTGGCTAAACTGTGCCGGTCAGCGTCAAGCCAAACTATTCCTAAGTCCCAACAAAGGAATATCTGACAAACTTCTCTCACTAAACAGAGTAGATCTGCGTCTTTCAACAGGATACCTTACAAGTCACTGCAGCCTGAGGTACCATCTAAATAATATTGGTCTATCCGAGATCAATGTCTGCCGGTTTTGCGAAATGGACATAGAAAGCTCAGAACATGTGCTTTGTGAATGTCCTGCGTTGGACAGACAGAGACTTCACCACCTTGGTGGTATCGTAGTATCTCCATGCAATCTTTGGAACAACAAACCCAAAATTGTGCTAAAATTTTTAAAAAGCCTAAAACTCTAGGGTTGCAAAATAGGCCTTTCACAATAGATCAGCTCTGGTCGCAGTGCGTAATGGCCTTCTAATAATAATAATAACAGAAGCGAAAACAAACGCAATTTCCAATTCTTTACCACTACTCCAACTACAGAGAGCACTTACATTTTTTTAAACTACTGCTTTGAGCTGCTAGCAGTAACGAAACGCGTTTTGCGTTCCTGCTCAACTATGATATTATCTCTTCAAGTTCAGAGCGGTAGCGAGAGCAAAAATGATAACTAGGAAATAGTTGAGAAATTTCAATTCCTGGTATTATGAATATGGGGGTTCTCAGAGTTACACTGGCCCGTAGATCCCAGCATAATTGGCCTCGCACATGACATTGAAAGGAAAGTCGAAAACAACTAAAGCTTGGACCTCGACTTCCCGACCATAGGGCAGAGATTATCAATGGTCAGTAGAAAAAAGGAGTGTTGATGATACGTCATTATGTCTCGACCAAATCAATCATTCAATTAAACATTTCAAAGCCTTTTTAAATATACAAAAAATAAGGCAAGAGCGAATTTGATTTCGTTATTAACGTTTCCAATACAATAGGGTTATTGGAAAAATCAATACTATCGGTCAGGTTATGCAGTAAATTTCATTGAAATTTTTTAGCAATTCGGAAGTGAATTACAGAACCTACCCGTATATTATATGTATTCGTGTGCATTCTGTTTATCGCCTTTTGCTTGTTTTTTATTTGTGTTTGGTTGCGTATGTTTGTTGTACGTATGAAAAATGCAGACATTTTAGTCTTATTGTGTTTAAAAAAAACTTTTCGATATTTTTTGGTTTTATGTAAATAGTATGACAAAATATATGATCAGATTTGCTTTATATTTCATTTTTTTGCATATTGTTAATAACAATTTCAGTATCATTTTTGTTTTTAATAAATTCGTTTAGAGTTTCATTTAAGTCTATCATTAGGTTATTTTCTCCATCATATTAGAAGATTGCGCATATACTTTATTTCGACCGATCAACTGTTACTTGCTCTTTTTTTGTGTAATTTTGCGCTACGAAATATTTTTTTCTATATTTGTTTGAAATATGACTTTAATTTTATTCTAAATATTTATGAGCTTATTATCTATTTAATATTAATTCATTAACTTGTGCATTCATTGATGCATATTTGTAAATATGCATGAACAACTGAGTTTCAAATTTCAAATTATTTATTTTATTATTCTGTATACATATATATATAATTGGCGCTTATACGCTTTATTGGGTATTTGGCCGAGATGTTTCTCCAATTTGTGGTGTGCGTCTTGATCTTTTGAACAAATGGAGGGACCTACAACTTCATACTATTTTTTATGCGGAGCTTTTTCATGGAAAAAATACACTCGGAGGTTACCATTGCCAGCTGAAGGGCGACCGCTATTAGAAAAAACCTTTTGTATCATTTGTTGTTTCATGTCCGGAAATTTGACCTCCGCTTATGCTCAAAAATATTTCAACATTTTTATAAGTATATTTAAACACAAGTAAGGTTTTAATTTTGGGCATTGAGTTATTTACAAAGATAATCAAAATTAGCTACCACTGTTTTTTACCTGACCAACTACACATACGAAATGAACCTGTAAAATGACTTTACGAAAAAAAACAGTATACTTATGATGCGATTGATATAAAAATAGCAAGCTAATTAACGCGAATTCGCCCTGAAAAATAAACTGGCGAAGTGTCTTGCCCTCGGCCAAAATTAACAAAAACTTTTGATGTGAACAAATGGATTTGTTAGGACAAATCCTGATTAGAAGAAATTATCTAATCCTAAATATTACTACGAAAAGATTGGAAGAGCAATATTTTTCCTTTGAATAATAATACAAAGGCGCAAACTCCTCTATATGACATCTCATAGACGTCTACTGATCTCAACATAAACTAACAGTAAAATTTGAAAAATCGTAAAAAAATTTCCTACAAAGTACATACATATATATTTTAAACGCAGACATAATTAATACAACTTTTCGTCACATTTAATATGTATCTATGTATTATTTCCAACTGTAAATCATTGGCCAACCAGTCTTATTAATTGGAAAGTACGGACAGGCACTTACAAAGGATTTTGATACCTACATACATATGTACATATGTCAAATACCCAAATACCATCCAGTCGTTTTTAACCCAATCAGCGGGACCATGTATGTTGTAAACTAGTATTCAAAGTTATAACTGATATACATATCTAAAAGGGCTGTAGTAAACCTGCAAAAAAAATATCCTACAAACTCATCAATTACGAAGAAGGCAGGCAGGTACTTCAAATAAATAAATAAATTGCCACCTGAACAGATTTTTTAAGCATTTTGGAAAAAACAACTTCATACTTACATATATACATATGTATATATATTACATATACATATAGCATAATATAACAATCGGAATACCTCTCCCTGCAAGGCAGTATCAATTAAGTGAAATAATCAATTAAATAATTATTTATATTATCATTACGAATGATTGCAAAAATGCTTGCTATGATATTATATATTAACTATTTTTTTTTTGATAGCAATTACATATGTATGTATAACTGAACACCATTGCTCTAAAAAGGCTTAGCAACTAATCATGTTTACGCTTACAATGTAATTACTGCTAACTAAAAAACTGTTCATTCTTCTCTTCACAAACTCATAGTACTCAGCAGTGTTTTGTAGAGCTCGTCCGCCCAGAGCCTTTAGATTTCTGTTCACTTAATTTTAGTTCGTAATTTGTAAACATAACAACACACATATGTATATACACATCAACATATTTGTTTTGCTTGAAAGCGCCTTTTGATGGTGGGCCCTCATCTTTGAAGATGAAATACTCACGAGATAAGAATGCTTGTTTATGTACATATGTATGTACTGCTTTGAGTTTTAGTGCCTTCATGCATAAGAAATATTTAACTATATAAAATAAACGAGAATTTTTATGAATAATGTTGTCCTTGCTATTGAAGGTGTGCTGTTTCTGGTGTTGATTATTGCTTTGACGCTGTTCAACACTTTGCTTGTTATATTACCTGACTGCACGACTACTTGTTGTTGTTACTGTTATGTAACGCTGATTGCACCATTTTCACCGCCAGCAGCGCTTGCATTGACAACAACGCTAGTTGAACCGTTGACACTAGCGTCGGTCGCCGTTGCCGCCACTAGGTGCTGGCTAATCGGCATTGAGATATCGTTGCTCACAGTTCCCGTATTGCAACCTCTGATACCTTCAGCCGCTGTAGATGTTTCTGCCGCTATCGGTGTTACTGCCTCTGTCGATGTTACTGTCCTTGTTGCTGTTATTGCCGGAGAAGCAAAGTTGGAAGGTGATTCATCAATGCTGAATGCGCTCGGCATATTGAAATTATTCAGTACACTGCTGGGACTTCGGTGTATACTGTTATTGGTGCTAACAACTGTCGCATTCAATATATTGGGCACGTGTACGCCTGCCGCTGCCGCTGCTACTGCCGCCACAGACGCCAAGTGGTGGCTAAATTGTTGGAAGTGCTGGTTGAATAGCGGTGAATGCGCGTGCGGATGGTGATGGTGTGCATTATGATGCGATGGAAGTGGCGGAGGTCCTGAGGCGCCATGGAAATGGAATTGCTGCTGATACTGTTGTTGTGCTGGTGTCAACAAAGCCGACGTTGTCAACTGCTGATGCTGTGCCGCAGCCGGTGGTAATCGCAAGACTAACTCCTTTTGCAGCTGTTGGCTATTATCCTTGTATTGCTGTGCGACACCATTACTAGCTTTGGTTGACGCTGATGTTGTGCTGACCTCGGCTCCGATATTTTGGGACTTATTGTGACAGTTACTAATGCTTGTACCTTCGTCGCATTTCGTCAGCTGGTTAATACTTAGCGGATTGTTAATGTCATGTGGGTTCGCTCCGATTGGATTTCGATGTGTTGTTACATTTGACTTTTCAAAGTTTTCGGCAGCAGGCGAAGAGGCCGCAGATGAAGCAGACGAGGATGCTGTCGATTTTCCACTGATAACTGCAATGGGTTTGGTTACGGTGAATGTGGACTGAGTAACAGTTACCGCCGAAATGTTCTCAAAAATACCACAATTGGTGCTACTGATATAGGAATTACATTCATTTGAACGACCGGTGCCACCGGTTGTGGTGGGGGTGATTGTAGTCTCGCTAGAAATCGCAGTGACTGAAGTAGATTTAGAAATGTTGGCGTTTAAACTAGATGTTGCATTGTTAGTGTTGGATAGCATTTGGGCTATTGACACTATCGCACCATTACTGGACTCCAGGTTGCTCGGCGGGAAACAATTGCCATTTATCAGCAAAGTAGATGGACTAGGACTCAATAGTGTGAGCATTGTGCGTTCTGTAAAAGCCGCCGCCGCCACAGCTGCAGCAGTTGAAGATGAGGTATTGGTTAGACTGTTGGCAATGCATATTCCACTAGTACAATTATTTGACAGAGTTGGTGACATTAATACGCTTGCGCCACCGCTCCCACTGCTGGTACAAAGGAACGACCTTGTGGCTTTAGGATTTTCAAAAATACTACTTATCGAGAGCGGGGGTGCTGTATGTGTATGCGAATGACGCTGCTGTGAAAGCTGCTGATGCTGACCCAAATGGATTTGTTGACCCGATTGTTGCATACGCATTTGCTGTGTTGCCGACGCGTCGACAACGCTGCTCGGCTGCAATAATAGCTGCTGCGCTTGTAGGGTCGATTGTTGATGCGGCAATTGCTGTTGGGTTTGCGCATTCTGTTGATGCTCACCGATCCCGAATGTCAGGCCCACGGTAACTGGCGTTGCTGGACTAGCGAGCAGATTTACCGGACTTGCCAAACTTGTGGACGGACTCTGTAGACTAGACAAACCGCTTAGACAGCCTTGACTAGATAACGAATGATTCAGGGACTCTATATCATTATCTGGCGTTTTATTATTGTCATCAATGCTCTGTGGGCTGCCTAAATTGTCATCGCTGCCATGGTCGTCTAAGTCGTCTAACTCTTGATAACAATCGTCCTTGGTACCACTGCTACCGGCACTGCCGCTGCTTATCGCTTCCATGTAACGGATACATTTCTTTTTACGCCTGTACATGGCGCGGGAAGAACGTAGAGAAAAGTAAATATTATTAATAAGTGATAAATACAATACACATGTAGCTGCTCAGATGTGTAAGCATAAAGCGAATTCTATACATGTAATAGATTGCACTTACAACAAAAATTGATTTTTAAACTTTTCCAATCAATTACATTATGAAATTCGCTTCGCAGTGGCATGTGTAATTTTGTGGTTACATAAATAAAAAGGTGTATACATAGATAAAATGTATAAGCACATACTCGTAAATCTTTTTGCTTAAACATTTACGAAAATATTACGGATACATGATTAATAAATAAAAATTTCTTAAGATTAATTTGATAAAAAAAAAACAAAGTAAAAAGACATCTCAGCTACTCGTGCAACATGCATGATTATTCAAAGCCCATTAAAAATTTCCGCAAAAACGGAATAATTAAAAAACGTAACTACACACAATTGTTTTATAAAATATAAAATAGCAAATTGGATTAGGAAGCAAGGTTTGAACAAAGGCTGAATGCCCAGGCGAAAAGTAACGTCAATGCGGTGCGATAACATTTTATTTAACCTCTGTCACAGCACTGCCTCGACTGAACTGAACTGAATTTTATTGTGGCCGGACATACGAGGATGATGAACAGTTCTGAAATAGAACGACTATATAAGCTGTATAGGAAAAACAAATTGATAGCATAGAGAGTAGTAATCGGCCTTCGGTTGCTGTAGCCAATGAGTTGGTGCGAACTACCATTCGGTAGTGCCAAGATTCGAAACCAACCGTGGGTATAGACCCATCGGCCCATGACATGCAATGACAAACCTCCGAGTGTATTTCAGTCATGAAAAAAATTCCTCATAAAAAACCATCAGGCGTTCACAGGCGGCATCAAGCTGTAGTTTCCTTCATTTTCGGAAAAATATCAAAATGTACACCACAAATTGAAGGAGGAGCTGCCCAACAACCAACAAAAGAGTGTAAGCGCCAATTATATATTTGTATCATATATATAACCAGCCACAAATGGAAAGAATGTGCAACGAGATGGCAGATCGAAAAAAAATTAAGCCTTTCGCCTATTTTTTCCAGTCCCCTTGCATCGCCTTCACGTGGCGACACTGTTAACTTAGTACGGAGATCAAGTTTCTGTGTCTTTGCAAGAAAGAACAAATCTTGGTGGAAACCCAAGGAATCAAAGGTGTAAGGTGAGGGCCCCGAAAGGGGACTGGCCTTTAGACTGACAACCTTATATCAGTTTTAAAAAAACTTGTACCGACACTCCAACAACAGCCTCGGATGTAGTAAGTTTTATCAAAGCCCAACGGATTGGATACGTACTGCGCATGCCGAAAGAGCAAAAGCTTTTATTTTAACACCGCTTTGAGGAAGAAAAAGAGGGCGCCCACTAAAGAGATATTTAGACAACATCGAACCAGATCTTCAGAAAATGAACATACACAACTGGAGAGATGAAGCCGTGGATAGAATGAAGCCGTGGATTGTTCATTAAGCTATGGCCCACCAAGGATTGTGAAGCTAATAAGAAAAATATATAACCAGCCTTTTTCAGTAATTAGTTTTTAATAAGGAAAAATCTTATTGCAAGAACCAACCAATGTACATATCTGCATTAGAAATGAACAAATTGGATTCAATAAAAAACAACCGGTACGATGTCTCATTGACGTTAAATCATTAACGTTTTAAAAGTCGATATCATTCCAACTATAAAAAAGTTATAAAAAAATATATAGAATAATTTAGTCAAGCTTTGCCTTATATATATAAATAATTGGCGCGTACACCCTTTTTGGGTGTTTGGCCGAGCTCCTCCTCCTATTTGTGGTGTGCGTCTTGAATTTATTCCACAAATGGAGGGACCTACAGTTTCAAGCCGACTCCGAAAGGCAGATATTTTTATGAGGAGCTTTTTCATGGCAGAAATACACCCGGAGATTTGCCATTGTCTGCCGAGAAGCGACCGCTATTAGAAAAATGTTTTTCTTAATTTTGGTGTTACACCGAGATTCGCAAATAGGTTCTCTCTGTGAATTCTGAATGGTAGTCACGCACCAACCCATTCGGCTGCGGCGACCGCCTTAGTCAAGCTTTGCCTTAGTCACTCCAAAAATGCATGCTTCTATGTAATATGCATAAATGGATAGTAGTGCAAAATCTTAGCAATACTAGAGACCAATTCTGTGGACTATGTAAGACCTCTACCTGCTAACGGGACTCTAAACGTCAATATATCTCGAAGGTACCATGAAGGTCGTTATACCTAAGGGGCATTTTTGTATGGGAAATTTCGGAACATTGAGATTTTTTCAAAGGACTCAGAAAAATTTTGTGCCATTGAGTTTTTCGTTTCATCAAGACTTGTTATATTCAGATTTCACTGGACATTTGTTGCATTTAAATTTGGTTAATTTGTATGACGCAGAATCGTGAACTAATACAGCCGATAGCGGCCCTTGGAATGTTTGAGAGAAAGATTTTGTAGAAAATTTTGAGACGACGGATACGGCAGCGTGATTCAGCACAAACCTAGTGGCAGTGGAAGAGGAAGTTCTCATCTGCTTTGGAAGAATCAAGTATCGAAAGCCTTTGGTTTGCTTGATACTTAAAAAAAAAAAATAGCTGGTACGTGGATTCGGCAAAATTGCGTCAACTAAGGGGGAAAAATATTTGGTTGATTTGAATTTCATTCGCTGGATATAGTGATCCACAAAGTAAAACTTTGCAAAGGAATTTTATTCCATTTTTATTTTTAAATATTTTCTATACATATATACAAAGTGAGTTCGGAAGTAAGCAGCGTTTTTGAAATTGAGCTTTGTCTGTTTGTATCATCTAATCGTATCTAATATGAGTATTGCAGTAAATTTCACAACATTTGGTGAATAGAAACGAAGCTATTGCGCACGTAATGTAACACAAGTTTTTATGCCCTTTGACATCTTTCATGATTTCCTCGTCGAATTTGGAGTTCTGAGCCATTTTTGGTCAGTCAAAAGCGATAAGTCGAAGTTTGACTGACTTTCAGTGTGTGATCATGTATGATTATCGATCAGTGATTATGGATTTCAGTTAGCCAATATGTTCGTCATCAAGACGGAAAGAGGTTTGGCTTCTATTCCAAAGCCTTTTACCGCTAATCAGACATGAGGAGAGTGTTGATTATTCTCATGCAACTATTTGGCGCGGCTTGGGATATGGTCAGAACTGTTTGCTTTAACTAATAGTACGTAGAAATCAGTATTACTTTCATAAATAAGTATGTTATTCTAATAAATATAATGTCAATTTATACACTGACTCAGAAGAGTAAAAATTATTTTTGTCTAAAGAAAATTATTTTACACCTTTAATTTTAAAGGTCATATTAGAAAACAAATTATGATAAATTTGATGCAAAAGAAACAGTTGAAGTTCAAGAAATCTTCAGCAGTACTGAATTTTATTTTATATTTACTATAATTTAAATTACTTTTAACATCTAGATTTGAAAAAAAATATTTAGGTAAAAATTAGTTGCTTCGATTACATAAAACAAACACATGTCCATAACGGCATTTCAGATCTCATTGCCAAAACCTTTTCATAAATTAACTGTAATTTCTTCTACTTAAGACCATTTTATTTGTTTTTCAATTTTTTTGTTTTTCTCAGCGTTTATTATTTACAATCAGTTAATAGTTACAGACAAAAGTCATTTAACTATTGATGAATGTTTATTGAGTGATTAATTAAAGTCTCGAAAAAATCGTGAGAGCCCCTCGGAGAAGCACTAACAGCCAAACATTCATGACTAATGCTGTTTATTTAGCAGCTCAGCGTGACTAGCTCAGCATGGAATACAATGAGCTATAGAGTTCTGGATCACAGGAGCTTGTTTGCTACCGAAACTAACTAATGCCTTTTAGTCAAGCATTGAGAGAAAAGCTCGCCAATATGAGAAAAGACACAACAATGCTCGCACATGTGTTGCTCAGGCATTAAACGCTACAAGGAAGATGAGGAAATGTTAAGACTTGTGATGTACAATATTTCCAAATTTTCCGATTAGTGCACCCGATGATATTTTCAGGCGGGGGAAAGCCCTTTCCCCATTCTTATATATACGTTTATGTATATTGAATTGCTGTACATTGTTTAATGGAATTAGGTGGGGACATTTATCCTTCTACAGATTAAAAAAAGTTGGTCAGATTAACTTAAAACAAATTAATCATTGTCCGAAAATGTAAGATCGATACTTTTACTACGTCGACTGAAATAAACAACGAATATAATATAAGCAAGATCCTCAAAACTTGTTAGAAAAATAATGAACACTGCTAATATGCTAATATATAATGAACACAGTAATATATATTAACTGACATATGTATGTGTATTAGACACTCACAGACTTTATGCAGTAATATGATCCCAAACATACAACCAATGCGGTCAAAGATTGATTTTATGCAGACAAAAATGCATGCTCTATCGTGTATTTTTTCGTTAAAACTAAAAGTAAAAAAAAAATGTTTGAAATGAACTTTGCAGGAAATCTCTAAAACATATTGGAAGGAACTCAAAGGACCATAGCGCGCTATTTTCTACATCTTGCAGAGCGCAATTAGAGTTTGACTTTGGAGATTAGACATTGTACAGCCACGGCCCTGCAAGTATGGCAACAATATACTGTTAAATTTGGCCACAGCGGAGCCTGATTTTAAACATCATGACAATTGTTACAAAATTTCGTACCCCAAAAATTTGCAAGAGAGCTTGAACTTGAGTAAGCCATATTAGAAGGAAGTTTTCACTATTTAAATTGTTACTTGTTACAATTTACCGGTACTTACTCATGCAATAAATAATTAAAAAACTGAATTTTTAAAAATCTGTAGAGACGAAGTTTAAGTAAAAATAATAATAACATAAGAAAAATGTGTAACTATACTTAGCACAACACTCGACAAAAAGCTTTAGAATACACAACAAGGTGCTGAAGATACCGAAAATCAGTAAAGGCCAATGTAAAAGTAGATATGAAATTTAAATTCGTACAAATTGATCGTATTTGAAATTTATACATATTTTCGCGTCAACGACTTTTCCGGAATTCCTCTATTTAATTCATTCTATATAAAAGATACTTTATTTTTAGGATTGTTTGAAAATTTTTTTATCAGTGTCCCAGAATTGTAATTCCCCACGTTCTACGGGCTGTCATTTCCAGTGCTTTTTTCAGCTATAAGATTTGTATGACATCAAAAGTGGTGAAATCATTAATCATTAATCAGTATTCAGCGTGTAGATGCTACTTTAATATTATAAGTACTCGTACGTACATATGTACTTATATTTTACAATGGCAAAATCATTATTTAGCTTGAGCTAGCAAGCATGATCGCACTAATAGCGAAATTCTTGGTGCTTTCTGTTTACAAATTTATCATGACAAATGTTACACAAATGCTGTCTGGTTTAAATAAAGTCTTTCTAATCGGATTTTGAATCATTATAATTAACTTAAACTCTCTTAGTTTTTTAAATGAACACTCATGGTGATATTATAATGAATACTACGAGTGGATACATGAATTTTGATCACAATTGTAAATATTTTTGTTATATATTTTATTTTATAAAAAGTTTGTATTATTCTAAGATCAACAATAGTATATCTGCAGTTTTGGATAAGTGCAATTAGTTTTTATCATCAAACATGCAAATGTGCGAAAATAATCAAAATTTAACTGAAATACAAGCGTTATATGAACAACATTAAATAACTAGTATGTGTACACTTGTATATGGTGAATACATAAGCGATGCAGTATGGAATGATGTAAATCAACAATTAACGAGCAATCCACATCCAAACAACAATTGTGTTAAAAAATTACAAAATTAATGCTTAAAACAATGCTTGTCTTTCATGTAATTTAATATATATGCATATATATATATGCATATATATTCTTTACAGTGTATACAAATATGCCACATAGTACATATATGTCTATACATATACGTATATAATATATATATATATATATATATATATATATGCATATACGTATATGTATAGACATATATGTACTATGTGGCATATTTGTATACACTGTAAAGAATTCGTCTATATGTAGTACATGTACCCAGTGTTTAGTTCTCTGCAATCTGTCAAATGCTCCATCGAATGGTAGTTATGCTTGAACTCACTACGAAAACCGAAACTACAATGCAGTCGCATAAAACCCATGCCTTTGGTTGATTAGACAGGCTTAATATTTACATCGGGTGCTTTTTAGCTGTATGAGAACTATCGATATCTATAACTATGATTTCACAGCTGTCATTCATTGACATTTCTGTTCAATAAGGTTTGGCAAGTCATCATGAATCGATTAAGGCCAGAACCACTCTTTCAAATTGTGGAAATTGTTTTTGAAAAAAAATCTGTTCGCGATGTTAATAGAGCAGTTCCGGCATCTTCGGTCCTTATATCTTTCGAAATAAAGAAGGAGCTGCCGTTACGATGCGTGGCGAGAGCTATGGACCCATGCTGGCCGAATTTCTGTTTCCAAAAATTATTCACCTAAACATCGACGACATTAACAGCGCACTTAACAATCGATTTATTGTAATTTTTAAGCTAAAATTGACGCCATACGGTCAGATTTATTGAAAAAATTAGTCAAAAGTGGACTAATCGCTAAGACCTTGTGACTCGTAAACGAGGCGGATACATGCCGTAAAATATATTCAAAAAATAAATATCGTGAAATTATCTACCACATTATAATAAAAAAATGCATTCCTAACTTATAAAAAACACTCGATAGATAAAGGCTTATAATTCCAAGTGTTCATAAGTCAAAATGTTTTATTTGCTTAGAGCCAATTTAAAAATGGATATTGGTTGCAGTTATATTGCAAGAGGTGGCACTTAGCTTGAAACTGTATCTATAATTAATTTCTAATACTATTTTTTTATTTTTGAATTCATAGTTATGTAAACATATATAATTATTTGCAGTATCTAGTTTTCGTCCCACAGTAACGGTATTTGTTAGTAACTGTGAATCTATTTATTTGAATCATTGCTAATGCATTCATAATGCTGCCTAGAGCAATGATTTTGAAAATATTTAAACATTAACAAGGTGCAGAAGAACATGTTATTGAAATAATTGCATGCGTCAATTTATTTGAGTAAAAAGAAATATTAAAATGAATTTCAAGGCACATACAACTTTTTAGCACCAGTTAACATATACAAGTACAGTGGATCAAACGATTAATCATGCATACTCACTGCTAAACTTTAAAACAAAATTTCGGAACCGTAAGGTAATTAATTTTCGAAAAAAGGCACACATATATCATTTATATGGAGTCTACTCCATTTATTCACGTAAATAAATTATATATACATTCAACATTTTTATACTGAGAAATAAAAATAAAAAAACCATTAAAGTCATGTCCTAGTCATACAAAATTGAATGTCCGTAAAATATTATACAAAATTCTCTAATAAATAATTACTGACTACATCCTTTGGCCTTTACTATAGCATGGTTTTCTTCCTTCCTAACATTCTTTTGCTTAGTTTGTGTTCCGAAAAAATTTAATTTTAGACAATTCCTTCCAAATATGCTCGATTATATTCAGATCAGTCGATTGAGCGCTTGTTTAGAGAAGTTTGAGCAGTGGTAGATGAGCCGCATCTTGGCAACCATGGAATCGTGTTTGTTGATTTTTATTTTTCAGTATAAAAATGTTGAATGCAAATATAACTTTATACATATATGTATGTTATTAAATCGAGTTGAATATACAATAAACAAATGATTGGTTTTTTCCAAATAAAATTAATTTAACGTTTCGATAAGCATTTGAACCACTGTATTTTTTTTTTTTTTTTTGTTTGTTTGCAGATGTACACAAAATAGTTGAGGCCTATAAGTTTACATATATTATTGCTTAGAGATTTTGCTGGAAAAGCTTACAATTCACCTGTAGGTTGAATGTATTAAATTCAGTTTTATGTCGTTTAGTTTTATTTACTCAACCTGAGTAAAATTTTCGTTCATTTACTTTTTTTGTGTTCCTTTACTAAAAATTCTGCTTAAACATATTCTTCTTTAATTTAATTTGATTTGATTAAATTTAATGAGATAAATTTTTTTATATTATGCAAAATTTTTATTTTCATTATATATTAGTGAACAAAAGGTAAGAATTTGGGTAAGAAACTTTGTGATTAATAGGGGTATCAATCGCCGCGTATTTGCCCCAACATGAATAAATAGTTCGAAAATATACAGACATATATGTACATATATTCTATTTGCATATATAATATATATATAAATGTACCGAGCAAATATAAATATTATGTCTATGTCTATGTATTTGACCCGCAATTTATTAGTAAATCTAAAAAATCCTGAAAATTATATTTATGTATCTGATACATTTTCATTCAAAATTCAAACGTTGTAGACATTTTAGTTAACAAAATATTAATAATACAATTAAGTTATTACCAATATTTTACAAAATTTGTTGGAAAATACATTTCAAATATAGTACCATAAGTAAAAAAACAAAGACAATTAAACTTTTTTATTTTGTGTAAATAGTGATGGAAAAGAGCAACATTTGAAAAGTGTTTTTCTAAACAATTTTTGAAAGTCTAAACAAATCACTATCCGAGTTCGAGTTATTGAGATTGGGGTCAAAATACGTATTGACTGATATCCTGATCGAATTTTTTGACGAATTTTGGTTGTTCCTATATCATCTAGATAATTAAAACCAAAAAAATATTTTCATTAGGCGGATGGCAAGAACAACATGAGAACTAATTTGTTTATTTTTTTCGAAATTTTTACTCTCCCCACTCTACATATCTAAAGATCTGATTTTGCTTGCAATGTGAGTAACTTTCACACAGCAATAAGTAATGGTTTCCTTGTAATGTTCAAAGATAGTAATTATCCTCGAGCGAGAAACACAATATACGCAAATGTACGTGTATGTATATATAAAAATATGTATACTAAATAATCGGATAAAATGTTAATCAAACAAATTGCTTACACCAATAATATGTATTTAGATAATTTTATGTTACATAAGTAATCGCATTAAGCATTTTTAGCAACCAAACAAAAACACAAACGAAAACAGTACAAATCAACGAAAGCGAGACAACAATGGTTTCAACGCATACGAGTATACCCGTTTTTGTTGTTTTCGAAGTACGCGACACGTCTCGGGGGCATTAACATGCAAGTGTCACTACAAGAAGCACCGCAGCAGCTGTCAGCATTGAATTATATACAACCAGTTTCCATAACAGAGGCTTCTGCTGATTTCGTTTCTCTAAGTTCAGAGTGATCACTATTTACTCCCGATTTCCTCTTGCAGTTTTAGCTGGGGTTTGATCTTGGTGTTGCATTTGAATTTGTATTTCTCTTATTTAATTTTTTATTATAAATAAGTAATCCAAACTAAATTAAATAAACAATTTCCCTTAAAAAATTAATAATTTCTTGCAATTTCTTTGCTTCAGTTAATATTACTAATGATTTGTTTTGATTTCTGTTTTGTAATCAGCTGTTAATTTAGCTACGTGGTATGATTTCAAGTTTGTTGTACTCTTGTTTTTATTGGTTGAAATTTGGTTAAACGCTGTATATATCGATCAGTCGCTCCAAATATTCGAAAGCTCAGCAGACTCCAATTGATTCCGAAAGGAATTTACAAAATACCTCCCATTGTTAGTTGCATTAATGCTCTATTTAACATGACATATGACTCGGAGGAATGTTTTTTTTTTTTTTTCGAAACAAAGAGGTTGTTTATTGAGTTGAATTGTCTTTTTAACAGTGAGCTCCCAATTTAACGATTGCCATATCGTTTAACAGCGTCTAAATTAGTTGTACTTATAAGTTGACATACGTTGGTGGCGCTTGAGGTGACGGTTGTTGCGGCCCACCACCCCCGCCGTTAGAACCCGTTGCTGTAGCCGGTGTCATGATGCTACTAACAACTGACGATGGTTGAAGCATATTGTTATTCCCGCTTGCATTGTTACTATTTAACTGGGGCGTGTTGCTAGCTTGACCGGCAATCGCTGCTGCCGCCGCGGCCGCAGCTTGGTTAAGCAGCTGAGCAGCGGCGGCGTTGATGGAATTGTTAACACCGACGCCAACACCAGCCCCAGATACAACGTGTTGCGGATTGTCACCATTCGAACTAACTAAACCGGTGCCACTTGATGTCGCTACAGCATTGCTATTTCCGCTGGTACAAGTCGTTCCGGCTGAATTGAGCATTTGCAAATGATTTGATGATGATGTTGACGACGATGACGACGAGGAGGATGATGAATTGGGTATCATGCCGCCAATACCTGCGACTACGGGTGTCAGCATGCCTGTAGTGAGGCCAATGCTACCAACGCTTACACCCACGCCAACGCCGCGAACACCGACACCTGAATTCGCCATGCCGCCTAAACTGGGGCTATTTGTAAATAGGAGATGAGCAGTTTAGCGCAATTACATTGACAAATTGTTTTTTAATTTGTTTTTATTTTTGGTTACAACATTTGATTAATTTATTCATGATTATCCAAAACAATTTAAGTTTGCAAGCGTAGAGAAAACAAAGAAGAAGAAATTGGAATTGTCTTGATAATTATTTCGATATTTATGTAAGATACGAAATAGCGGAGTACACACTCACAGAACTAATATGGACTCATGCACGCACACGCATACGTTATTACAGATATCATTAGTCACAAGCAATAAGCGCCTGAATCGGAAATTATGCTTTCGCGAAATAGCAATATAAAAATCTTCGTTAGGGCTATTGGGATTTCTTTTCAACATGAAGTTTTGTCAATATAGTATTGTATAATAGCGTATACAATTATATGATATAAAAAAATATAACTCAATATTTTTTTGAGTCGACTTAGGTGGTTATTGCTTGCTAATATTATGTTGATTTTCTGATAATGATATTCGTAATTGAAATGCTCGAAAATGTTAGCGAAATTTTCGTCAAGATTTAGGACCGTTTTCTCAATTTTTGATAAGCGCTTAGTCAGAATAATGTGAGCATCTATTAGTTAATTTCTGATAAAGTTAATCGGAAGATGAGTTGCCGGTAAGCTGCTAAAAAATCAGGTTATTTTCTCAAATAAGGGAAAATTTTGGGGAATTTTCTTTCCATCTATGTCGAACCAGAGACTTCTTAATTGATATCACTAATTTTAATGAAATGATAAAATGTCCAATGTTATTGAAAAGCTTTTCAAAGATTTTATTTGACTAGCCCGTGCTTGAAAACTTTTGTTACTGGCGCTCTAGACATTTTGTAACCTATTTATTGTTTACATTATATTATATGTGTGTATTGTACATATATACAATTGGCGCCTGCATCCCTTGTTAGGTGGTTCGCCGAGCTCCTTCTCTAATTTTTGGTATGCATCTTACATCAATTCGGCCGCCGTAGCCGAATGGGTTGGTGCGTGACTACCATTTGGAATTTGGAGAGAATGTAGGTCCGAATCTCGGCAATGGCAAACCTCCGAGTGTATTTCTACCATGAAACGGCTTGAAACTGTAAGTCCCTTCATTTTTGGAACAACATCAAGACGCATTTTTGGAACAACATCAAGACACGCCACAAATGGGAGGAGGAGTTCGGCCAAACACCCAAAAAGTGTGTACATGCCAATTATGGTATTAAATCAAATGGAGGGACCTAGTTTTATGCTGCCTCCCAAAGAAGAAGCTTTTTCATGCCAGAAATAAAAAAAATCGGAGGTTTACCATTGACGAGGTACGACCCTTATTAGGAAAAACCTTTTCTATCATTTGGTGTTCCATGCCCACAATGGATTTCGAGCCCGCGCCCTGCTGAATAGTAGTCAAGCACAACCCATTCAGCTACTACAGTCGCCTTCCATTAATTTTAAATTATTACGAAAAACAAACAAAATCACAAATGACGCATGTAAACAAACAGATCTAAATTGTAAATACAACTTAGCTGAATTGGAGTTCTCGAGAAAACGAAATTGCCACTTCACACTATCATTCGATTAAGTTACTACCGTCTCAAGGCAATATTATCCAAACATTGAGAAAATGATCCTGAATATCAGAGCTTTTGTTGCTACATATAAGTGTTATATACAATATTTATAATAAGGCACGCCGCGTTTTGTGTATCCCCACCGTTGGGGTAAAATAATTCTGTAAATCTATAAAATTCGGATAAAGCAATTTAAATAAACTTCCTCCTATTAATCATTATATTTCTGGATTTCAATGCAATATTTCAATATTTAAATTATCTGTAGACTTAAAATGTGTCTCAATATACCATATGTATGTTGAACAAAAGAGTTAGTTTTTCTATTCACTTACAAATAAAGAGTGCGGAAGTCAAAATGATTTTTTGTGACGAGTCGATATCTTAATTCTTAAAATATTAACTATTACTGAAATTCCGAAAAGCGGAATTGCATTCATAAGTTGTAAAAGCAAAAACAAAAAAATTAACGAGATTCTTCATTTCAGCTTTTACATAACGGTAACAAATTTGCCGTGACGAAGTATAGATGAAGCGTTTGAAGGCACTAAGCAGGATGTGTCACAATAGCGAACTTTGTAAGCAAAAATTTGGTTAGGGTCACTGTGTGAATTAATTACTTCGCAGTAACAATATCAACGAAAGCATTGCTCATTACTCTTGGGTATGGAAACCTTGCCGCGGTAGAAGGGCTTGCGTGCATCAATTGGGATATAGGCTATGCCGACAGAATGGACAGCGTTCATTCTGGCAGGGTCACCCATGTCGAACAGACTAACTCTGAGGTGCCAAAACCAAGCCCAGCTACAACTAAAGCACGGGACAGTACTAAGAAGAGTACACCTCTAGTTGTTGTTTTAACAGTTATAGAAGCCACGTCAGTGTAGGGTATATCACCGATCGTCTTCGTCTGGCTCATCTAAAGGTAGGGCGCGGAAACATGCTGTTTCGACAGGTTGGGTTCAAAGGGAGAGGGGTGTTGAGGGGGATGAGTAGGTTTTAGAGGGCATTTGAAAAGGTCGTCAGTGGCGTGAGGGGTGCCTTCACATGTCGGACAAAAGTTAGGTATGTCGGGATCAATTCTGGATAGGTAGGAGTTTAACCTGCTACAGTATCCAGAACGTAGTTGTGCCAGTGTTACGCGTGTCTCACGAGGAAGCTGAAGCTCTTCATCTGCAATAGGTGGTGGTTGATCTCCGATTACGGTATTCACAGGGTGGGAGCTTAAGAAGGTGGTGACGGTCTCCCGGTGAATGTCGTTTATTGGCTGTCTAAATACTGTCTGATCCAGTCTTGTTGGCATAGTTTACAAGGTGTCTCCTCACGTGCCTAGGAGGCGGATCTGGCTCAAGCAGGTGTCTGCAAGGGTGAAACCTACGGTAGCACCCCAGCAGGAACTGCTTGCTGAGCAGTTTATTGTGCTCCATTACAGGGAGCATTTGTGCCTCATTGTGAAGGTGTTGAATAGGGGACATCAGGAGGCAACCGGTCGCTGTCCGAATGACAGTATTTTGGCATGTCTGTAGCTTTCTCCACTGCGTGTCACTAGTGCCAGGTGACCAGACAGGCGCAGCATAGTTTGCCTTATTGAATGCCGAATTGCCTTAAATGTCGATAGCAACAGTTTTTCGTTTTTGCCCCAAGTGCTGCTGGCAAGTGACTTGAGGACCTTGTTGCGATTTTGGACCTTAGTGGCAATTGCTGTTGTATGCGCTGAGAAGGAGAGCAAACTCTCAAAGGTCACACCCAAAATTTTGGGATTGTTTTGGAGATTTGGAGATTTCTCTTCAACGCTACTAGGACAGTCTTCTCGCAGGGGAGGTTTTGGTTAAGCCGCGGTTTATCTGTGCGTTTATGGCGGTAAGTGCAGTAGTGGTGCTATGCACTCGTCGGAAACCATGCTGATGTGGGGCTGCAGCCAGGTGTTTCGTGAAAAGTAGGAGGAAGACACTTGGTCTTCACCACTAGGGAAAGAAGAGTTATCGGACGATACGATTCCCCTTGGTTAGCGGGTTTTCCAGGTTTCAGTAGTAGGAAAACTCTCCCTGATTTCCACTTGTCAGGGATGATGAGAGTGGCCAAGGACAAATTGAAAACCTCTGTGAGGAATCCTACTCCCAATGGTCCCAGGTTGTTCCACATCAGCGCGTTCAGTCCGTCAGGGCCATTGGCTTTTGAGGATTTTGATTTGTTGATGGCCCCCTGAACCTCATCACCGGAGAAAGTAAGTGGCGCACTGTCGTTCGTCAGTTTGTGCAGCCTTCTGGTAACACGACGTTTGGTTCTGTCGCCCGGAGGATGCAGTATAAAAAGCCGGCTAAAATAGCTCGCGCGTTGAAGGTCATAGCCACCTTGTCGATGTGCTTCGTTGGGTTCGACAGGGACCTAACGGTGGACCAGAGCTTACTCACTCCAGTGGTGAGGCAGCAGGTCGTCAGGTACTTAACCCATTTGGTCCGCTTATGTTGGTCAACCAATTGCCGGATCTCCAAATTCAGATCCCTTATGCGGTGATCCCCGGGATCGACCAGGCGTAGGTGGTCACGCTCGTTTGCTAAACTGGCTGCTTCGTCTGGAAAATTGGGACGAATGTCCTTGAGCCTTCCAGCAGGGAGGAAGCGAGCCGCAGCAGCTGTGAGCACCTTGCGGAATGCGCGTTCGCCCACGTGCACATCGGTGGGGATGGGAAAAGCGGCGAAGGTGTCTTCAGTGAATTCCGTGAAGCCGGCCCAATTAGCTTTTTTAAAGTTAAAATAGGATCGGTGATTCCCGGAAACGAAGTCGGCAGGTCTCTCAATCGAGACGATAATGGGGAAGTGGTCTGATGCAAACGATAGCATAGGTCGCCACGTTATGCTATTTATCAGACCCGCGCTAACTATTGTTATGTCAGGCGAGCTGCTGCAATTGCCCACTACCCTGGTGGGGGCGTCTTCGTTCACAGTGCTGAATGTCGAATCGCCTATCTGCTCTGCCAATAGCTGTCCCCTACGATCATTTGGCAGGCTTGAATGCCGAAGATCGTGATGCGGATTGAAGTCACCTACAACCAATCGGTTTTCACCTCTGATGAGCGCAACTATATCAGGGAGATATCCTGTTGGGCAGCAGGTGACAGGGGATATGTATACATTATAAATTTCGAGCTCGGCATCGCCTGTTCGGACAGCTATACCTTGACATTCTAAGGTGCTGTCCCATTGTCTTGTTCGCGATCGTGTCTGTGCACGTTATAGCCATCCTTGGTGATCAGAGAGGACCTAGCGTGCAGCTTGGTTTCTTGGACCGCAGCTATTGAGATAATGTGTTGGCTCATAAAGTCAACTATCTCGTCGACCTTGCTCGTGAGTCCATTGCAGTTATATTGAAGAAGCTTAAAGCTTCTTGGTAAGGTTCTAGTAACTAGGGGGGTGAGGGACGCGTGGGGTTGCCTACGTTGGACCTGCTGTATATTCCGCTGTAGTTGTTGAGGCCTGATGGTGGTGGTCAGCCGCGCCACTAGAGGTGGTTGCGGGTGCAGAGCTCTCCAGCAGGGGGCAACGTAATTAGTTGTCCACTTACGGGTGGTGCGCAGGTTGGAACATCTCCGAAAATGGCACCAACCATTGCATGAATTGCACTTGACCAATGTCAGGTTCCGAGTTTCATAACTCTTATTAAAATTTAAAATAAATAAAAACTCAAATAGAATATGTTAAATATTTGATAACCTAGAAAAAGGGGCATTTTGCGAAAATAGGGTCTAATGGACAAACGAAAAATTATTAGGCCAGTTTTAGTCCAAATGTGGTGAACGTGGTTAGAAATCCTGTGATTATAGTAATGCAAGGAGCGGCGGCGCATGTCTCAGAAAATGCGTAGGTCCTGATACCCCAATTGTTGCCGACGGAATTGTCGTTTCGCTACCCGACCATGACGAGATGAGAATTGCGATAACGCGGCTAAAGAGCAACAAAGCCGTCGACGCCGACGGACTGACGGACTGCCGGCTGAGCTATTTAATCATGGCGGCGAGGAGCTGGTAAAGTGCATGCATCAGCTTCTATGCAAAATATGATCGGATGAAAGCATGCCTGCTGATTGGAATTTAAGTGTGCTCTGCCCAATCCATACGAAGGGAGATCCTGCAATCTGTGCCAATTGGACCTTATCAGTGTGGCTTTAAACCTGGAACGTCTACCAACGACCAAATATTCACAATACGCCAAATCTTGGAAAAGACCCATGAAAGGAGAATCGACACACACCATCTTTTCGTCGACTTCAAATCAGCGTTGGACAGTACGAAAAGGAGTTTCCTGTATGCCGCTATGTCTGAACACCAGCAGCGCCGTCAGAATTGGGAAGGACCTCGCCGAGCCGTTTGATACCAAACAAGGTTTCAGACAGGGTGACTTGCTGTCGTGTGACTTCTTTAACCTGATGTTGGAGAGCATCGTACGAGACGCAGGACATAATCACTCAGGCACAATTTTTCATTGGAGCGTACAATTGTTGGCGTATGCCGATGATATCGACATCATCAGCTTTAACAACCGCGCTGTTAGTTCTGCCTTCTCCAAACTGAAAAAAACGGCAAAGCGAATGGGTCTTATGGTGAACGAGGACAAAACGAAGTACCTTCTGTCATCAAACAAACAGGCGGCGCACTCGCGTATCAGCACCCACGTCACTGTTGACAGCTATGATTTCGAGGATGTAAATGACTTCGTATACTTAGGAACCAGCATTAACACCAAAAACAATGTCAGCCTTGAAATCCAACGTAGAATCTTTCTTGCCAACAAGTACTACTTTGGACTAAGTAGGCAATTGAGTAGTAAAGTCCTCTCTCGACGAGCAAAACAAATACTCTACAAGGCTCTCATCATGTCCGTCCTAATGCATGGCGCAGAAGCTTGGACGATGGCAACATCCGATGAGGCAACGCTTGGAGTGTTTGAGGGAAACAAAGACACAAGACTTTTGGACCTTTGCACGTTGGTAGCGGCGAATATCGCAGACGATGGAACGATGAGCTGTATGAGCTTTACGACGACATAGACATAGTGCAGCGAATAAAGATCCAGCGGCTACGCTGGCTGGGTCATGTCGTCCGAATGAATACAAACGCTCCGACTCTGAAAGTATTCGATGCGGTACCAGCTGGTGGTAGTAGAGGAAGAGGAAGGCCTCCTGTTGGAAAGATCAGGTGGAGAAGGACTTGGCTTCACTTGGTGTGTCCAATTGACGCCGGTTAACACGAGAAAGAAACGACTGGCACGCTTGGTTAAACTCGGCCCAAATTGCGTAAGCGATCATCACGCCAATTAAGAATAAGAAGAAGTAGCGTCGGCTTTCAATTTTATAATACGGTTAGAAATTGCAGAAAATATACATATTTTGTTAATTTTTCTGCTGGTTAGCTTGGGATTTTCATTTATGTATTTATTCATTTATTTATAATAGCCTAACCCTACAAAACAACTGACTATCAAATAAACACTCACATTATCATTATTCACTATCCTCATCCAACTACACATTTTCTTTCTAGCCATGGGAAAGTTTTGATAGTTTCCCCTTGTCGGTGTGATATTGTATCTCTCTTTTACCAATAGGAGTTTCTTATAACTGAAAAATATATCTATGTACTATGCTCTAAAGTCAACGCAACTAATAATTTTTATTCTTACAATGTAATAACTGCTGACATTGTCGTTGTCACAAACTTTTCAGAACTAATAATCCTACTCAATTTTGTTATCGAAAAGTAATCGGCACTGATGGGCCAAACTACTCATTTTTGTTATGAAAAAGTAATCAGCACAAGCTTCTCATTTTCGTAAAAAGTAATCAGACTGATAACAAAAACTCCTCATTTTCGTTACCATTAAAAATTTAGGAATATATAAAATTTATATTTTTTTGTTTTCGTTAGAAAACTTTTACATTCGGTGTTTCATCAACGGAGATTTAGACTAACAAATTTCCAAATTTTAGCCAACATCTACTCATTCGGCTATGGCGTAAGAGCACAGCCAAATTTCACACTAGAACGTTTTTCAGAGCAGCCACATTATAAGCATACAAATGAGTTGCCTTGGCGTTTAAAGTACCGTAGATATGTTTTTCATTTATATGAAATTGTTATTGGTAAAAGAGAGATAGAATTCCCACCGAGCAGGGGAAAAGAATATCAAATGAAATATTTGTTTTCCCTATTAAATAATGTTGTATATGCCAATCTGATAATGGGCATGTATTAGAGACTAAGAAAATACTTGTAAATGTGTGGAATTTTTGTCGAAAGTGCTCAGCACGGTCTTGTGGGGTACCGAAAAAACGTTAATGTATAGAGAAGTCTCAACAACAGGAACGTATGGAATTATGAGGGGTACTCGTCCCACGAAGACTAATCACCACAGACTCATTTTTCACCAAAAGTTAACAGCAATAGACTGCATTATGTAAATTCAGCAGCAGTCGATTAGAATATGTTGGTAATTAGACACAAAGAATGTTAACGCTGTAGGCTAAACTTTTTCCAAATCATCCAAAATTATATACGTACATAGCACATAGTATATGTATATATAATTTTGTCTGTCTGTTAAACTTTGTTGAATTCCCTTCAACCAAATCAGAATCCTTTATAGAAAACGCTTCATTACCAGGCACACTGGAAGATGGCATAAGCAACATTCCCATGGCAGCCGGTTCTACGTTACCGGAATGACTCGGGTTTTTCCCGACCAAGGGCTGCCGCCCCAGTACACTAGCCCTGTCTAGTGTATCGTATATCACCCCACCCCTTACGTCACAGGAGCAAACTCTCGCAGCAATCCTGCTCCAAATGCTTCTCCTCAGGGCTGGAGTCGAATCCAACCCTGGGCCAAAAGTATTCTACTGCTGCGTCTGCCATAAACGGCTTCACCCGAACTCCACCTCGGTTAGGTGCAATAAGTGCAACGGGTGGAGCCACCTTATGACCTGTTCAGGCCTTAAGTCGCACAGGGAGTGGCACACACGGTATGTGGCCACGTGTTGCTCCCGCCGGCGTCTGATGCCTCCACGGCTACTACACCCCCTGATAGGCCGGCACCACCAACCGCCACCACAACCCACACCTCCACGGTAAGCAGCCTATCGGAGCAACACAACTCCCCTTCAACCCCTCCCATCCCTTCCTGCTCCACCCCCAGTGCGGGGACAAACCAGCAGCTCCTGGTCCCCCGTACAGTCTGTTCCGTGTGTCAGACCGTAATACCTCGGAATGTGGTATCAGTCCAATGCAATTCCTGCCACGGCTGGTGCCATTTTCGGAGATGTTCCGGCCTGCGCACCACCCGTGAGTGGACAACTGCCTACGTTGCCCCCTGCTGGAGAGCTCTGCACCCACTACCGCTCCCGGAAGCGCGGCCGCCCACCACCATCAGGCCGCAACAACCACAGTGGATTGCGCAGCAGGTCCAACGTAGACAACCCCACGCGTCCCTTACCCCCCGTATTACACAGACCTCACCGAGAAGCTTCAAGCTTCTCCAGTTTAACTGTAACGGACTTACGAGTAAGGTCGACGAGATAGTTGACTTTATGAGCCGGCACAGTATTAAAATAGCTGCGGTCCAAGAAACAAAGTTGCACGCTAGGTCACCTCTGATCACCAGGGATGGCTATGACGTGCACAGACACGATCGCGAGCGAGACAATGGTGGTGGCCTAGCGTTTATAGTCCACCACACAGTGCTGTATCGTCTCATCGATGAAGGAATCGACCGCAGGGACAGCACCTTAGAATGTCAAGGCATATCTGTCCGGTCAGCCGATTCCGAGCTCGAAATATTTAACGTATATATACCCCCTGTCACCTGCTGCCCAACAGGATATCACCCTGATATAGGTGCGCTCATCAGAGGTGAAAACCGATTGGTTGTAGGTGGCTTTAATGCGCATCGCGATCTTTGGCATTCAAGCCTGCCAAATGATCGTAGGGGACAGCAATTGGCAGAGCAGATAGACGACTCGACATTCAGCACTGTGAACGACGACGCCCCCACCAGGGTAGTGGGCAATTGTAGCAGCTCGCCTGACCTAACAATAGCTGTCGCGGGTCTGATAAATAGTATAACCTGGCGACCTATGCTATCGTTTGCATCAGACCACTTGCCCATTATCGTCTCGATTGAGAGACCTGCCGACTTCGTTTCCGCGAATCACCGGTCCTATTTTAACTTTAAAAAAGCTAATTGGGCCGGCTTCGCGGAATTCACCGAGGACACCTTCGCCGCTCTTCCCATCCCCACTGATGTGCACGTGGGCGAACGCGCATTCCGCAAGGTGCTCACAGCTGCTGCGGCTCGCTTCATTCCAGCTGGAAGTTATAAGGACATCCGTCCTCATTTCCCAGCCGAAGCAGCCAGTTTAGCAAATGAGCGTGACCACCTACGCCAGGCCGATCCCGGGGATCCCCGCATAAGGGATCTCAATTTGGAGATTCGGCAACTGGTAAATCAACATAAGCGGACTAAATGGGTTGAGCACCTGAAGACCTGTAACCTCACCTCCGGGGTGAGTAACCTCTGGTCCACCGTTAGGTCCCTGTCGAACCCGACGAAGCACAACGACAAGGTGGCTATCACCTTCAACGGTTGTACTTCACTTCGTCGGACCCGAAGAGATGCGCGAGCTATTTTAGCCGGCTTTTTATACTGCATCCTCCGGGCGACAGAACCAAACGTCGTGTTACCAGAAGGCTGCACAAACTGACGAACGACAGTGCGCCACTTACTTTCTTCGGTGATGAGGTTCAGGGGGCCATCAACAAATCAAAAACATCAAAAGCCATTGGCCCTGACGGACTAAACGCTCTGATGCAGAAGCACCTGGGACCATTGGGAGTAGGATTTCTCACAAGGGTCTCCAATCTGTTTTTGGCCACTCTCATCATCCCTGACAAGTCGAAAGCAGGGAGAGTGGTCCCACTACTGAAACCTGGGAAACCCGCCAACCAAGGGGAGTCTTATCTGCCGATAACTCTCCTTTCCCCAGTAGTGAAGACACTTGAAGCCCTCCTACTCCCACTCTACATGACACACCTGGCCCCAGCTCCACATCAGCACGGATTTCGACGAGTGCACAGCACCACCACTGCACTCACCGCCATAAACGCCCAGATAAATCGCGGGCTTAACCAAAACCGCCCCTGTGAGAGGACTGTCCTAGTAGCGTTGAACCTAAAGAAGGCTTTCGATACAGTCAGCCATTCTACGCTACTAGATGATATTTATCAGTCGACACTCCCGCCAGGGCTGAAGAGGTGGTCCGCGAACTACCTGAGCGGTCGTCACTCGTCAGTTATTTTTCGAGATCAAATATCAAAGCAGAGGAAGGTCAAGCAAGGCGTACCGCAGGGTGGTGTCCTTTCACCCTTGCTTTTTAACTTCTACATCTCAAAGCTCCCCCAACCACCAGCGGGAGTTTCCCTGATCTCATACGCTGACGATTGCACGATGATGGCGTCGGGCAATGACATCGATGGCTTGTGTTCCAAAGTGAACAACTACCTCACCTGTCCCTTAAGGTAAAAGTCGACGACACACTAATTCCGACTGTAAATAACCGGAAAATTTTGGGTGTAACCTTTGACAGCTTGCTCTCCTTCTCTGCGCATACAACCGCAATTGCCACAAAAGTCCAAAATCGCAACGAGGTCCTCAAATCGCTTGCCGGCAGCACTTGGGGCAAAGACAAAGAACTGTTGCTTTCGACATTTAAGGCAATTGGCCGGCCCATTCTAAACTATGCTGCGCCTGTCTGGTCGCCTGGCACTAGTGCCACGCAGTGGAGAAAGCTACAAACATGCCAAAATACCGCCATTCGGACAGCGACCGGTTGCCTCCTGATGTCACCCATCCAACATCTTCACAACGAGGCACAAATGCTCCCAGTAGCGGAGCATAACAAACTGCTCAACAAGCAGTTCCTGCTGGGGTGTTACCGCAGGTTTCACCCCTGCAGACACCTGCTTGAGCCTGAGCCGCCTCCCAGGCACGTCAGGAGACACCTCCTAGATTACGCTGACGAACTCCAGGACAAAACTGACCGAAACCTACTGGACCGGACAGAATTTAGACAGTCAATAAACGACATTCACCGGGAGACCGTTACCACATTCATGAAGTCCCGTCCTGTGAATGCCGTAATCGGAGTCCAACCACCACCTATCGCAGATGCAGAGCTCCAGCTTCCCCGTGAAACTCGTGTAACATTGGCACAATTCATGTGGCACCTTCATGTGAAGGTACCCCGCACGACACTAACCACCTCTTCACATGCCCCCTCAAACCGACTCATCTAACCCCCCTCTCCCTCTGGACCCAACCTGTCGAAACAGCATGTTTTCTGGGGCTACCCTTAGATGAGCTAGACGAAGACGATGATATACTTACACTGACAGGGCTAACTATGCTGTTAAAACAACAAACAACAACAATGGCATAAGCAAATTTAAATATGTGAATTTATATGGTATAAATACATATCCGCATATACATATATATGCTGTGTGTATGTTATGTATGTATGTGTATGGGGTGTGTTCAAAAAGTATCGCGTATTTTGAATTTTCGCAGGTTACGTATATTCGAATATCGATTTTTTGTGGCGATATGTTGGTAATCATGTCTCTCACTCATGCCGACGAGTTGGGCCATTTTGAATGTTCAGTTTATTGTTGACAGCTGCTTTGCTTGCACGTGTTTCGGCTCGTCTTCGATTTTTACCTATTCAATAGATGGATCAAAGAACCTGTATCAAATTTTGTGTGAAAAAAGAAATTATGTGCGCGGATGCATTACGAATGTTGACTGTGTCATACGGAGAAGCTATTTTGGACCAAAGCAACGTTTATCGGTGGTACAAAATGTTCTCAGAAGGCCGAGAAGATGTGAACGACGAAAAGCGTGCCGGACGCCCGAGTACTTCAACAACAGACGAAAAAATTGATGAAGTGAAGAAAATGGTATTAGCCATTCGTCGAATTACCGTTTGAGAAGTTGCTGAGACATATCGATTGGCTCGTGCCATTCGATTTTTTTTCAATGATTTGGGTATGAGACGGGTCGCCGCAAAATTCGTACCAAAACTGCTCAATTTCGATCGAAAGCAGCATCGCATGAACATTGCTAATGAGATGTTGCACTCTGTCCACGACGACCTAAATTTGCTCCAGAGGGTCATAACTGGTGACGAATCGTGGGTTTATGGTTTTGACGTGTAAACCAAAGCTCGATCATCTCAATGGAAGCTGCCGCATGAACCAAGACCGGCAATCCACCAGAAACGCCCGGATTTGTGGAAGAAGAAAAATTGGGTCTTGCATCACGATAACGCCCCTGCTCACACATCGACTTTTTGGCCGAAAACAACACACTAATGATGCCACAGCCACCGTATTCCCCAGATCTGGTCCCCTGTGACTTCTTCTTGCTCCCAAAACTGAAGAGGCCATGAAAGGACGACGCTACACTACGATTGGCGAGATAAAGACGGCATCTAAAGAGGAGGTGAACAAGACAAAAAAGTGCTTCGAAACGTTGGTACTAGTGCATAATATCTCATGGGGACTACTTTGAAGGGGACAAAATAGATATTAATGAATAAATAAATAATTTTTGAAAAAAAACAAAAAATTCGCGATACTTTTTGAACACACCTCGTATATACTGCGTGCACTTGCCACAGTAAAAAATATTACGATAAAACTTCTCAAGAAAGCCAGCGCACATTAATAGGCACAGCATTGGGCCAAAAATTATGAATTAAGAAGCGTCAACAAAATTTTTTCATAATTTACAACTTTTAAGGTATTTAAACCATTTTTTAGGTCTTTACTATGACTAGTACATTATTATTCGATATGTGAATTTTAATGTTCAAGAGGAAAAGTACCTGTATGTATAAAATTTAAGAAATAAAAAATGCATTTTGACTGAAAAACTTAGTTCAACACTTTGCGGCTTTGGTCCTACGGAGTCCTGCACAGCTTACAGAAGCTCCAATATATTTGGCACGTTGGGCTTCATCCGAAAGCTGAATATATGTATGTACAGTAACCTCCAAATAAGCCGCATTTTGATTTCAAAGTAAGTTTCTAACTTTGCAGATATATATAATACATACATATGTTTTTGTGCACTTATTATCAATTAGAGAGAACTACATACGTAAAGTAACATACTAATTAACTATTTACCCACTATCAGAGAACATTAAATACTTGTTTCGAAATTTTCTGCTAGTATCGAAATGTCCGAGACACAAATTTTTTATAAGCTACTGTTTGCTGCCTTCTACATCTTACGGTACGCTCATGCACGCACCTGACGCACTGCAGCTCCGATTGTCGAGCATTTAGAAGACATATTTACGTAACTATGTGATTGCAAACATATATACGGGGCCGCGACCATTCGACAGTCCAAAAATTCATGATTCGACAAGTATTGTCAAATGTTTCTGAAAGAAATATTCCAGTATTGACTATTTTGATTTGATATGTTCAATCTCAGAAGTAAATTTTTGTCATCGTTGAGAAAATTTGGCATATGGTGGCTCGTTTTATGAATGAAAGTACTTAGCTTATAGAAATATAAGCTTGACTTATTAATTAATTGGTTTTTGTTGTGCTGTACAATATTTGAAGCTGTTCAGAGCCATGTCAACTAGAATGGTGGCCGGTACGGCTGCACCTATGAATGCATATTGTTCTTATAGTCGCTAGGCATAGAAATTTAGCTTTGGACGCCATACGCATTTAGAGGATTAAAGTGAGTGCCTGTGTGTAGGGTTATATGTAAATGCACATATGTATAGGTATTAATAAGCATGGTTTTGCTATGAGTTCAAAATACAAATAAATGCGTACATATGCTAGGGCACGTAGGTCCACGCTCCCTAGGGATCGGACTGCTAAGCTGGGCTCTAAGCTACCGTGGGGGTCGGCAGGTTGCGGATAGCCGGAAAGCCTGTAGTAGCAGGCCAGTTGCGAAATAAGTTTAAACGAATAAGCAACCCCCGACGATTGAGCGATCAGGAGCGGAAGATGCGGTATAAAAGCCAGCATAAATGTGATGAAGTTCTTGTGACAGTGGCGAGAAGGCGGTAGATATAGGTGTACACCTCATCATGTGTAGGCATGATGAGTAATACAAAAAACCAGGCGCGACGGCTCCATAATGGACGGCTTCCTGGTCAGCGTCTGTTCACCATGTTAGGTGCGGCTGTCAAACCATCAACAATGACATTAAGACTGAACCCAGTAAGGTCTTAATTATGGCATACTGGAAAATGATTGGATATATGTAAAATCTTGAGCTGACGACTGCACTATTCTGTTTCCTTAGTATGCGGAGTGGTATCCAGCAGAAACGGCATTCAGGCTAATGGTGCAGTTGCCATCGCCCCGATAAAATGATGGCAAATCTCTAGGAACGCTCCATATTCCTTCGCCATTAAGTGTCGGCGTAGGTCTAGATGTAATATTCCTAGTTAACACTGATTCGGCTCTGAAGTTAAGCTCCCATAAGGAGCCTTTGTCAACGCTAGCATGGCCTCCCTGCATGCAAAGATAACCATGGAATCGTCAATGGTGACTACGCATCGGAATATGGATAACGACTTAGAAGTTTGGGGCCCATACAAAATGAATTCAAATAACACAAAACTACAAACTACAGAAGAGGCTGAAGTAACAGCAAAAATCGCAACAGCTATTGCAGATGGCAATAATGGCTGCGGGAATCTCCTTAAAAACCCTTTCCAAAGGAGTTCAAGGCTGACCCACTCGCCACCAGACACCGGAAGGACTAGATCGGCGTCACCGTGTATGCAGCACTTCGGTTTCGTAAAGGCGATGACGGCTGAAACCAAACAATCGGCGATAAAGTAAAGAAGTTAGCGGAAATGATGGAGCTTCCGAAGCGAAACATCAATCAGCCAATGAGGGATCTGATAGCGAGTATAACGGATCTCCATAAAAAACTAGGAAGATCTGTCTTTACCCCGATGAACAAGGCACCAAGAGGGACGAATGAGGCGGAAACCTGCTGTCCAAGACAAAGATACCCAAACATCACCTCTGATCAAGCGCACCACGGATTGCACGCCAAAGAAGGCAATTGTTAACGCCGCCGCAAGCTCAGCCAAGAGAAGTAAAACTAGCCGGGTTGAAGTCTTGAGGAATACGCCGGTTACAACGAATGAGCAACCAAGCACAGAAAAATGGCAAATGGTTAAGGGATGTAAAGGAGCATAGACCTGTCATCGTAGCTGGTGATTTCAACGCTTGGGCTGTTAGCTGGGGATGCTCACGGACAAACCCTAGAGGTCAAGCCCTTCTAGAAGCGTTTTTCATGCTAGATATAGCCTTAATGAATACAGGAAATCAACAGACGTACCAAAAAGCGGGAACGGGATCTATAATCGACCTTACGTTCGTGAGTTCTAGTCTTGTTCGCTACACGAAATGGTTCCTCAGCCAGCCTTACACCCGGAGCGATCACCTCGCAATAATCTGTGAAATAACTACGAGACGAGGTACAAAGTCAAAACAATGGAGGCTGAGGTTATTGAAATCACGCTCGCAGATGTAACTCTTAAGGGGGATGCATCTGAGAAGACTACGCAAACCATGAAACACTTAACGGAAGCATGCGATGCAGCCATGTCCAAAACTAGGCCCAACAGGCACAACAGCAAACCTGTCTACTGGTGGACAGCAGACAGTGCAGAATTGCGCAGGGAATGTAAAAGAGCCAGACGAGCCTACCAAAGATCAAGGGGAAGAAAAGCGCTAAAAAAGGCAATTAAAAACAGTAAACGCCGGTGTTTCCTCCAGCTTGTTATGAAAAAACTTAAAGTGTTTAAGCCACTTCCAACAACATGCCCAGCTACTCTACGTAATGTAGTAGAAACACTGTTCCCCGTGAAAGACACTTTACGAGACTACGAATTGGTAAGACTCGGTGAAGACGACCAAAATGTGCAGTTAACAAACAAAGAAGAACTCCTGATGAGCATAAAACGGATAAAAAATAATAAAGCTCCAGGCCCGGATGGAATCCCCAACGAGGCCTTAAAAGTAGCAATCCAAAGTCGTACCGACATTTTTGTAGATCTCTACAATACATTTCTAAAGGAAGGTACATTTCCAACCCAGTGGAAGCTGCAGAAACTGGTTTTAATTCCAAAAGGATCTAAGCCTGCGGAAGATCCTTCAGGCTACCGCTCCCTGTGCATTCTCGGCACCACAGGGAAAATCCTGGAAAGCCTGATCGCAAATCGTCTGGAGGCTGCTATAGAGGATGTAGGCGGTCTATCACCCCGACAATTCGGATTCCGGAAAGCCCGTTCAACCACAGATGATGTATCTGCAGTCAAAGCCATTGCACAGAAGGCGATTGAAGGTACTCGATGGCTATACGGTAGCAAGGAGTACTGCCTAATTGCGACGCTGGACGTTAAGAACGCCTTCAATACGGCGAATTGGAGAAAAATTCTAATCGCGCTGGATAGTTTCCACATTCCAATGTACATTCGTAGGATTGTCGCCAGTTACCTTTCTGACAGAACCCTGCGTTATAAAACCGATACTGGTGTAAAAGAGTACAAAATAACTGGCGGAGTTCCACAAGGCTCAGTCCTCGGCCCTTTGTTATGGAACGTTATGTACGATGGAGTTCTGCGTCTCAATCTACCTCTAGGGTCACAAATTGTAGGATTTGCTGACGACATAGCTGTTGTGGTCGTGGCTAAATCACTCCATCAAGCCGAAGAAGCATGCACCCAAGCTGTTGGCATGGTAAAGGAATGGTTGTGCAACAGTGGTCTAACTCTTGCGGACCATAAAACCGAAGTAGTACTAATTAGCAGCAGGAAGATTGTGGAGTCGGCCAACATAATGGTGGGCGATCATGGCATAGGATCGAAGACATTTATTAAGTATCTGGGAGTAATAATCGACCGTAGGCTTAATTTCAAAGAGCACCTGGCGTACGCGAGCAGCAGGGCAGCAGAAGCAGTAACTGCGCTAACGCGAATAATGATGAACATCAGAGGCCCTAGGCAAAACTGTAGGAAACTACTCAACTCTGTTGTCTCATCGATTATGCTGTATGCAGCTCCAGCGGAAGCCACTAATTGCACCTCATATGTGAAGTGCATGAAATCAGTGTACCGATTAAGTGCCCTCAGAGCGTGCTGCGCGTTTCGAACGGTATCGGAAGACTCCATTATGGTTATAGCAGAACTACTCCCAATCAACCTGATGGCAACAGAGTATGCTGAAATATACAAAAAGAAAGCTACTTCAGACGGGTGACAATACGCAAGATGGTAAGAGAGCGTAGCCTGCGTTCATGGCAGGAGAAATGGAGCTTGTCCCCCAACGGACGCTGGACGTACCGTTTGATTCACACAATTTTCAAATGGGTTAACCGTGAACATGGACAGTTAGATTACTATATGACCTAAATACTGACGGGACATGGGTGCTTTAAATCCTACTTATATAGGTTTAAGCACGAGGACGACCCGTACTGTTCTCATTGTGCACCAGCTGTAGAAGACGCAGAACATGTTTTCTTTGTCTGTCAGCGATTTGTATTCGAAAGGGAGGAATTACCCTAGGTGGGGAAGCCAATTTCGGCTGATAACCTAGTGGATATTATATTAGAGTCAGAAGAACATTAGTCCGCTGTATGTAATATGGCAAAAATAGTAATCTCCAAACTGCGTCGCGCTGAACAGCGCAGATCTTCATGAAGAGCCAATAGGCCGCTCCCCCTTCCCTGAAGTAGTACTTAACGGTTGTCCCGCGGGAGGGAAACGGAGCTGGGGTGGGTTTTTAGTGGGTGAGCCGAAAAGCAAGTCTCAGACTCCATAAAAAAAAATGCTAGGGCACAAAGTGTGCATACGCACATACAAATATGTACATGCATATGCAAAAGAGAATTGTTTTAGCATTTGTTAGGCAGGAATTCGATCATTCGGGTCTTTAGTATTTAATTATTGTATGTAAATATGATAAGACCTCATGGTAGCTTCAGTGCATACATATGTGTGCAACATTATATTTATTAAAGATGCAATTCAACTTAGGCAATTTGGTTTCATTCGTGGTTTCACTTCATTTGTGACAATTCACACTATTCGTAGCTCGTGAAACTTCTCTATACATTAACGTTCTCTGGTTGCAGTATACTCGTACAAGCAGAATAATAAGAATGAAGGAAATATACCATTGAAATGCTTAGCAATGGTTTAGGGTGTGTTAAAAACATTCTGACAGGAAAATACAGTAATAAGTACATAGCGTAACTCGTTTACAAAATATGTTGTCATATAATTTTAAGGTCAGTGTTTCAGTTTTTGTCTAACTTTGCTTTTCAGCTAATTTATGTTTAAACACCCAAATTTGCAAGATTTCTTAGCTAATTCAACCTCATTAAACTAGTACTGAAAAACTGGATCTTGGAGCTTTATAGTATAAGCCATTGATGACGGCGCGAAGTATCATCTGTCTAATATTAAACTATACACCTTCTTATGAAAGCAATTATTTTAACAACAGCATGACATTTTGTTACACCAAAAATATCACTATGAACAAGCTGTTTTCTATGTCCTTGCCGCCCTCAATGTATTTCTACTATCATGTATTACAATATTACGACATCGGTGAGAGCACGGTGTACAGAATATGGAAGGCAGAGTCTTCCGAAATCTGCTACTTAATTTTTCGCGATTTGACAACCGATGTCCTCCAGCGCTGCAAATAAAAAAAGGGCATGTAGGATAGTACACATAACAGAAGTGAAACTTTCAAGGCAGACAAAGAAAGAGGGAGAAACCCGAGAGAGAATGAGAGAGAGAGAGAGAGGGAAAGAATATGTATCTAAATAAATTCACAACATTGCAAAGAATACATATAGACAAAATTTACAAAAATAATGCACGTGGTGTATCAACTGCGTATATATCATAGATGACTAGATGTGAAACTCTTTCATTTTGAGAGAGAGCGCGCCCATGAGGACGTTTCAAAACTTGGCAGCACTCACACATTATGGGATTTTGAGCAGCTGATAGGCGAAATGGCAGGCTGCCAGAAGAAACGCGCCAAAAATAACTGACGAAAACAGTTCCTTTTTGCTTAATGGAGAAATGACGCGTTGAAATGTTTATAATTATTTGTCTTAAAATTAATTCAATTGAAATGTAATAATTGAAGTGAGTTTGTAGAATCCAAAGCTCGTTATATCCTTTTCGGCTTCTACTTTTAATTAGTCTCATGTACATAATGTAATTTTACTGAAAACTGTCTGTTGGTTTATGTAAATTTGTATATACGTAAATATTCTATGGTTGAAAACAGTAGGTATGGGAATTGAATTTTAGTTTGAGATATTTTACAAAAATTAAAGGTAATCTGCTTTAACTTATTCTGTTCGTAGTTTGAGATTTTTTTTTGTTACCCACTTTCTGTGTTATATTAAAAAATCGCAATATGTCATGTTTTTAATTATAACTTATGTTTTTCGCGTTCATTACTTTATTATTATTAAATTACTTTTGTATTTCAGTTTTAAATAATTTCATTTACATATAAATTTTTAAATTTGTTGCTTATTTATGTACATATTTCATACGGATTGTGCTTATTTTTAGTATATGTAGGTGTTTACGAGTAATATACTTTTGGGCAACCGCACACTAAATACTAACCTCAATGGTGGTGTGGAAACTAAAAATTCCCAATTTTTGTTTAAAAAAATACCCAATTCATGTTTCTACCGGTGTGGCAATATTGGAAAATGTTATAAAAAATGCACATTTTTCAGCGCTCTCACGAGAAAGAGAGTTTCACATCTAGTCATCTATGGTATAAATGGCTTCTGTCGCCAACGCGTACTGCCACAGCACGCACAATATGATCTGTCGCATTCTAACTATACGTTGCTCTCTCTCGCTCCGATGTATTAGCGTGGCGTTATAGCCGTGCGCACATATAGCGTCTAACACTATAACGTGCATAGACAAGGCACGAGCATGCACAGTACTATCTATCCTATTCTATTCGCTCGTCCATCGACGCCTAAGAAGTTTCACTTTAAAAAAAAAAGGAAAAAAAGTTACTTATTTGTAAATACAGTTATCGACTAATTCTCGCGCCGATAAGACGTTTCTTTTTTGCATACGGAGTTTCGCTTGATAATTTTAGTATTCGCAAACGTGAACTATGACCCCGAGGCCAGTAAACATCGAGGCTAACCGCTTTGCACTACTCGATACCGGACCCAGAAAGAAAAAGAGACGTAAACCTTCTATAAGTCTGCCGTTAACAGATTTCCCTTTTCTTCCCGAAACCAAAGTGGATGATCTAAAATTTGTGGTTATTGATTTCACAGATTCATCTAAACCCCTTTCTTCCTTTTCATGTTTTGCCATACATCGTGCTATTCAGCAAATTAGCAGCCAAGTTCACTCCACATTCTCTGTACGAGATGGAAAATTACTCCTGCTTGTAAAGAATAGTTTATTCGCCGACAAAATTTAGAAATGTAAAGCAACTAGGGAATATATGTGCCATATCAGCAACCCTACACGAATCACTCAACCACGTGAAAGGCACAATATTCGCTCCATTTCTATAATAAATAACGTCCCGGAGGACGAAATTGTAAGTGAACTTAGCTCTCAAGGAGTTGTAGCAGCCTATAAATTCCAAAAAAATAGACGAAAATTTTCGGCCCTCCGGACTTCTATTGCTAACTTTCAATCTATATAACTTGCCCAGTAAAATTAACATTGCTGGGTGCAAAGTGTTAGTCCGGCAATATATTCCACTTCCCATGCGCTGCAAATCATGCCAACTTTTAGGGCACACAACGAAACATTGTAATCGTACTCCCCTTTGGAATAATTGCGCCCTTCCCCCCCATTCACCATCTGATTGTAGCCGAATTTTTTGTGCTAAATGCTCCCAAGAACATCCCTCTTCCTCCAAGGAATGTACTAAATTCTTACAGGCTAAAGAAATATTAAAAATTATAACTATAAATAAATGTTCAATGCGCGAAGCCATCAAACTTCATAAACAACAGCAAACCATTACAAATTCTCCTAATATCTCATACGCTGCCATAGCTTTCAATTCAAATGAAAGCAATAAAAATACAATATCAACGGCTTCAAATAACGGCAATAATGCTGCCTTCACTCTAACTCAAAATAACAATAACAAAGACACTACATACAACACATCTAATAACTTAGCAAAAACAACTGAAAATTCCAATAACTCTTCTAACATTTCCTCTGTTACTGATCGTACTAACTTTGCAAACTCCCCAACAACAAATCCCTCCCCACTCATAAATTTTCCCTCAGCAATAAATACTAATGAATGCAAGTTCCCTTCTTTCTCCCCAAGCTCTAATATCGCATATAATTCTACTAAGCTTAACGAAATTGACGCCCAATCAACTTTCTTCTAAAACCATAGCTTACTCTCATTCTCCTTTAACATAGTTCTCAACTGGTGACACTCTGCTTATATGACTGCTCACACATGTTGATTCTCTAGCTTTCTATCTCTCCATTTTCTCTCCAGTTTTCTTTCTTTCAATCTTATTTCATATGATCTCAATTTTGCAATGGAATCGAAACGGTTACTCTAATAACTACAGTGCGCTCCAACTATTAATACACGAACACACACCAACTATAATACTTCTCAATGAAACTCATCTCCCTTTCAATGCTTCGGTTTTGACTCCAAAACAATACACTTTTCTTTTTCACAATCTACCACACATAAATACAAGCAAAAAAGGTATCGGGATACTCATAAGAAGAGGCATTCCTTACAAAATAAACTCCATTCAATCCAGCTTACCGATTCTCTCTATTGAAATTAACCTAGTAGGAAAAATCAATATTATTTGCACGTACATTTCACCTGATCAACAATTCACTAGCTCAGATATATTGCATATTATTCACCAAGTCCATCCTCCAATAATTTTTGCCGGCGACTTTAATGCATGGAGCCCACTCTGGGGCTCCCCAACGCTAGGGGAAAAAATATCGAAGATGCTTTACTATCTTCAAACTTAATATGTTTAAATAATGGTGCCGAAACACACTTCTCAACACATTCCTCCTTTTCACATATAGACCTCACAATGTGTACTGATTCACTTGCTACAAAATGCGAATGGAATGTACTCAACCATCTTCATGGCAGTGATCATTTTCCAATTATTTTAAAACTGTCTTTAGGTACAATTTCCAAAAATGTTAAATTTAATATGAAATTCATAACCGATCATGCCGATTGGCAGAAGTTTCAGTCTCTATGCGAAACAAATAATAAATGTAGCGCAATCGCTGACAACCCAAACCAAGAAAGTGCACGATTAACAAAAATTATTCGAACTTCAGCTAAAGCGAGCATACAAAAAACAAAGCCAGTAAGAAACACAAAGATTGTTCCCTGGTGGAATAAAGAAATTGCTAAGCTTCGGGAAAGAAAACAAGTAGCCTGGTATCAATACAAACGATCACGGTCACTAGCCAACCTTATCTCCTTCAAAAAAGCAAATGCTCTCTTCCGACGAAGTACAAAACAGTCAAAACGTAAGTGCTTTGAGGATTTCACAAGCAATATCAATCCATCCTCTAGTCCAAAAATAATTTGGAATGCTTTGAATAAACTTTCTGGAACACCTAGAAACTAAACCATCCGTTGTATGAAGGGGGCAACAGGTTCCATTATCGATCCAAAAGAAATTGCTGAGTTATTCGCAAGATACTAGTCTGTAACCAGTTCAGACGATTCCTTTAGTTTCCAATTGCAAACTGCTAAAACCCAAATCTTGTCCAACCACGACCATCCTTCTCATTATCTTACTTCTTGTGCTAAACAAATAGAATCATGTATATCCTACACTGAACTTTGTTGCGTCCACTTTTAAAGGAAAATCAGCGGGTCTAGACAAAATTTCTTACCCAATGATCAGACATATGCCCAAAAGTCTCAAGCTACGATTGGTTAATCTGTATAACAAAATATTCGATACAGGTGTCTACCCCCAATTTTGGAAAACTTCTTTGGTCATACCTCTTCTTAAACCAAACAAATCATCCGATGGAGTTGCTAACTATAGACCGATTTCGCTTCTTCCATGCATGGGCAAAATATTGGAAAAGATTATTGCCAATCGTCTAATGTGGTACGCTCAGAGAAACAAATACATATCATCGAACCAAGTTGCCTATAAAAAAGGACAAAGTACATCAGACGCTTTAATTAATCTCGATGATTTTATATGCAACGCTCTATCGAGCAAAAATCACATATCCGTACTATCCCTTGATTTTCACAGAGCTTTCGACAGAATAGGAGCTCATATTATAGTACGGCAGCTTATGAAATGGAAAATAGGTCCAAAAGTGCTACGTTTCGTCACAAACTTTCTCACAAATCGCAAACTCAAAGTTAACGTAAACGGCTTTCTTTCACCAACACTTCCACTATATAATGGTACGCCGCAAGGCTCACCTTTCTCCGCCCTTTTGTTTATTATCGCCTTTGATGATATCAGTCGAATAATAGAAAAATATAAAGGAATTGAGCACCAGATCTATGCAGATGATGTTTTAATGTACTCTAATGTTTCCGACGTTCCTTTAGCTCAATCTCTATTTTCAAATATTCTTGCCGATATTATACATGGTCGCTGGAGTCTGGTGCCTCACTTTCTTTAGAAAAAAACCCATGTGCTTCATATTTGTAGGAAACACAAATGCACTGGGATAACTCTAACACATAACAACACTAACATCAAATGTGAAACACAGACTTTAAAAAGCCATCCACTTTTGAAGATCAATGACATACTTCCTCCCAACAAACTGTTGATGTTATCTAAACAAAACACACCAAACGAAGTTTTTCAACAAACCTTTATTGAACTAAACTCCAAATAGCTAAGTAATGGCTGAAAGTTACTGTTCACGGATGGCTCCAAGTCTGCAGAATCTACCTCGTTTGCAGTTGTTACTGACACTGACGAATTAATCTGTAACTGGCTTCTTCCTACAATGTGTTCTATCTTTACCGCTGAAGCGTCTGCAATTCTAAATGCAGTCCACTTCGCTAGGAAAACTAAAGGAAAATTTCTAATATGCACGGATAGTAAATCATGTATGTCAGCAATAACGTCTCCGTCCAACCACAATCCAATAATTGAATCAATTAGAGACATGGTCATCGGTGCTCCTCGAAAAATTAAACTTACTTGGATTCCGGGTCACGCTGGAATAAAAGGAAACTACTATGCAGACGCAGCTGCAAAAAATGTTATAAGGACACCTACTTTAGTCTACGACATTCTAACCAAATCCGTCATTCTCAACCTAGTCAAACATATAAGGTACCAAGAAGATGCAAGCGATTGGAAGACATACAAACACCATTACACAGAAATTAATGAAGACAAAAAGCGAATTACTTATACATCATCTTTACCCACAAGTGCCATGAGGGCATTTACCAGATTAAGAATTGGACACACTATCATAACTCATGCCCACTTACTGTCAGGTGATAGTCCTTCCAAATGTCCTCTTTGTAACCACACCGTCACTATCAAACATTTGCTTACTCTCTGCCCGATCCTGCACAATTCATCTGTGAGCTATGACAACGTTGATATCATAAAACTGCTTAAAACACCCTCGGATGAAAATATTATGACAATATACAACTTCTTGAAAAACAATGACTTGTTAAAATATATTTAAGATACTGACACTTGCACTAACCCTTAGCAATTAGTTTTTACTCATATGTAACTTTAATTAAAGTGGCGGCTGAAGGCCTCGTAGCCAGTGCTGCGTTTTGATATTTATGTAATAAAATTAGTTTTGTTATATAAATTTAATAAAATAAATAAAATATTTGTAAATATTCAGTAAATGGCTTGATAAAATTGTGATTTTAAGACCTGTGGTTTTTAAATTAAAAATACCAGTCTAACGGTTAGACGCGATAGAAGTGAAACCTTCCGTAAAACAAACTGAGAGAGAATGAGACGAAAACAGCATTAGAAGCGGGACAATTATAGGTTCATTATAATATTGCTATAAAGTTCATATTTTATTTTCTTCATTTTATTATTATTCATCCTCAATGTTTTCAATTTCAACAAATGATACGAGTGGCTTATGATAGCTAAAATATGATAGAAATGCTTTGGTTTCGATGTTGTCAATATATCTTTGAAATACCGCGTCAATTGTTGTTTTTGATCGTGTTGTCGATTCAGTGCGATTGTTACACATTTTTAAATAGAATGTTGTATTGAGAAAGTCAATTAAAGGAACCGCTGTGTCCAAAGCAAAATTTACGTTAAAATCGCCACTTAAAATCATTGGAACTTTATCGTAATCTTTTCTAAGTATCCGCGATACTTCTGGTGTATACTTTATTAAATTTTCGTGAATGAATTCCGTGATGCTATTTATTGATTGATTCGGTGAAATATAAATTGCCACAATTAAAACTGTTTTTCCATTGCTCAATCTGGTTTCGCATACACATATTTCTCCCACTTTAGAGAGCTGAACAGACAGTGATTCTAGTTGCTGTGCATTCAGATCTATCTGTGGAGTTACAATACGAGCACCGTCATTTTGATTGTGGAATATTGCAACACCGCCTGCAATTGCGGTAAATATTTAAAAATGAAAATATTTACGAATATAAAAATACGGACACAATACAGCACAAGCGGTTGCTATTATGAGCATCGTAACGCGTATATTACACAGACGTACTAACATACACACAAACATTCGTAGGACGCTTGGTCTAAGCAAGTATTAGGTAGTGTAGTATAGGTATACATAATGTCTTCTCGCTCACCGTGGCTCCGTAATACGCAGGCGCGCACACATACGTACTAGCATACATACAAACATACATACGTATGACGCTTAAACTAAACACTAAAGCAAATAATAGGCAGTGTAGTATATATACTACAATACTCACTATTCTAGCGTGGCTCAGCACTACGCAGCCACACACATATACGTATATCAACATATAACGCTTCGTAGTGTCGCTTTTTCGTTTCATCGAGTCTCAAATCAGTCCCAACGATTCTAAAGAAGTTTTCACTTCAAAAAGTGAAAAAAATAAAGTGTCGCGTGTTAAATTGTGAAAGCAGGATTTATAACAGTTTTTTTCCCGACGCCTTGAAAGAAAGTGTGAATGTGTGTATAATTTCTTGTGTCTGACAGTTTCCATTGCTTTCGCTTACTCTTCCTCTTCACAAAGAAGTAATTCCTCTTCATTTTGTTTGCATAACTGCAGTGCCTATATTACGGTGAATTGGGAAGGCACAATCTTGTATTCTATCAACCTTGGATGCGAGTGGGTCTGGCCCATAAAAACCATACCACAATAAATTGAGCATAAATGTTATACTCCTATATTCTCTCCACTGTGGCGTGCATGTATACACGCTTATCGTTTAGGTCCAATTGAAACGAATTTCGTGCATTTTCTTTCGTTTGGTCTATTGGCCCAATTCTTTTTAAAATTGTCCATTTCAAAAGTCTTTGGTTAGATTATTATCACCCCTTCACTTCATGCAACAGTTTCGCCAATTTTATCTATTGGGGCTCCTTTAATTGTGTGACTTCCATATGTCTATTCAGTTTTGGAAGGTAACTTCCCATTTAACCTTACTAATTGTATGCGAATATTTTAAGCGTTGTTTATTTAAATGATGTCGATATTAGCAGCTGTGGTCTCGTATTCAAGGTCACACACCCGTGAAGCCGCAAAGTATACGTTAAATGATGATGACATCCATGAAACCGAGGATATCAAGGACCTAGGCATCATTGTGGATAGCAAGCTATCTTTTAGTAAACACATAGATAAGATCACGCTTCAAGCCAATAAAGTTCTGGGTTTCATAACAAGGACCAGCAAAGATTTCACCAATCCGCACACGCTGATATCTCTCTTCAACACTCTCGTACGACCGATCCTGGAATACGGATCTGTCATATGGTCTCCATATACAGATTACCAGATCAAACGCATCGAGTCAGTCCAAAGGAAGTTCTGCAGGACTTTAGCACACCGGTATAAGCCTCAAGGCTGCACCTCAACTGATGACATCTACATTCATTACGGAATCGAGGAACTGCAAAGACGTCGACAGGTGACAGACTTAGTTTTCTTTTACAAAGTACTCAATGGCCTGATAGATGCTCCAGACGCAGCAGCCTGCTTTGAATTTGCGCCGGCTAACCTACATCTGAGGCGTCGTCGCCTATTAAAAACTGTCAAGTCAAGCAAAAATTACGTAATTGGTGGCCCACATAATCGTATTGCGAATCTAGTCAATACACTCAATAATGACGTGGAATTCTATGGCGGATCCATTGGTGCATTTGTTGCAGCTGTTAAACGGCACCTAACATAATTTGTTTGTTCAATTTATTAACATATTAGTCTTACTGTTATCTCAAACTAATAAATACCCCCTCTATATTATTATATTAGTATAAATTATTCCCTTTTTTGAATAAATTAAATCTATGTAGTATATTGCCGTTTGGCGTTTGTATAATTAAATAAATAAATAAATAAATAAATAAATAAATAAATTGATCCAATAGTGATCGGAAACGGAATAAATGTGCTTTATGAAGTTTTTACGTAGACCTCTTACACTAAATGAAAATTAAAATTGATTTGATGACTAAGGCAACAATTTCCTACATTAAATATCTTCCAAAACTGTACCAATATAGACCGTTATTGGGAACAAGTAAATTTGATTAAAAATAGATCGGGTGAAACGGCTTTTGGAGAATTTTGTAATTTTATTTAAGCATAATTAAATGCATAATTACTAAAGTGTGTTTTTGTAATGTGCAAAAATAATTTATGTATGTACATTATTGAAAATTAAATAAATCAATACTTCACTACAAAAATTTATTTCCAGTTTACATTTTAAATACGATATATTTTAACTTCATTCATATGACTTTTAATACAAAGATGCGCTCACTTTAATTTAAAATGCAATTACATATAACAACAGAAGCAAAGCTATCCTTACTGATAACCAGTAGCAATCAAAGCTCAAGCATCAAAACTTATGCTGGCATGCTTTGCTAAGGTAGTCCTATGGGTTCCAAGGTACATGGAAATTACTGGAAGAAATAGCTTACAAATTAGCAGGGAAGGAGCAGCCTCCCCATCTATAAGCCAAAAAACCATCTTGTGGCCAAGGAAAGCGTATGTAGCTTCTCGCTCTTATTCAGCTAGTAGAGGAAAGACAAAGAATATAGTATTGGGACCATAGATAACTTTAACCAAAACCGCTTTAAAAATTGTATGGAATTAAATAAGAATAATTTTAGAATCATTGCAAGAAATCTTAGAGGGCATTGTAGATTGAGATATCGTTTTACTCACCTGGGATAATGAGTAGGGAAAGCCACTGAATGCCACTCACTTGGGAGGGGTAAGGACGATTGTTCTGAATACGGTCCAAACAGTTCACAACTTATGGGCTTCGCCCAAGTAACCTCTAGCTAGCTCCCGAATATCCATTTGGCAGCGAGCTAATGTGAGAAGGTGAAGAAACACAGTATATCTGGATGAGCGATGGATTTGGGACGCGCAAAAATTCGCACACAAAAAAACATAACAAAGTTTCGGATGAGAATTGCTTTCTCTGATTACGATCCCTGCAAACGAACTAAAAATTACGATTTGAGAGAATGCACCTGGAATGTCCAGTCCCTTAATGGGGAAGATGCATCTGCCCGGCTGGTTGATGTCCTCGTAAGAGCAAAGGCTGGCATCCCTGCCTTTCAAAAGATGCGATAGACGGCGCAAGGTTGCCATGCAAAGGATCGCAAATTCGAAGTCGGTCATTCCGGTGGACGAGCGTCTCGTAATAACCCGCATCAAAGCGATAGTTTTTAACATCTCGCTCATTTGCTCCCACGCTCCAACGGAAGAGAAGGACGATGCGAGCAACGAATCCTTCTATAAGCGCCTGGAACGTACCTATGAGCGCTGCCCCCGTCACGACATAAAACACATGCTTGGGGACTTTGATGCCATGTTGGACAACGAGGGAGTTTTTTATCCCACAATTGGTAAGCTCACCTTGCACAACAAAACATTGTAGTCTGCAGCACCATATTCTAGCATAAAAAAGCATAAAAGCTACCTGCTTGTCTTTTGATCGAAAAACGCGAGGCCAGATCATTTTGCGATAAATGGATGACATGCTTCTAGTGTTTTGGATGTACGTACTATCTGAGGGTCCAATATCGACATGGATTATTAACTTATTACAGCCAAAATACGCACACGCTTCTGTGCAGCAAAAAACGTACATCTAACTACACGAAGAATGCTCAACATAGGAAATCTACAATCGCAACAGACAAGCAGAAGATTTCCACTCGACTCTTACTCCTGCTATCTGAGTGTACTGCCCATCAAACCGGCATGCAAGAGCAATGAAGTAACATTGTACGACGGTGAATGTTATGCTGCCACACAAAGAAATGATGCTGCTTATAGTGCTACACTGCGATCGGTCGCAACGCGTGCAATGTGTGACAGCTAGCGGGAGCTGAAACAAGAAGAGCGGCGTGTTATGAGAAAGGCCGAGAGGCCGAACTATATGAGGGCGACGAACTTAAGATGCTGGCCAGCAGCGAAAACGCCCGAAAATTCTACCAGAAAGTTCGGCGGCTTACAGAAGGTTTCAAGATTGGGGCGTTTTCCTGCAAGAACAAAGACAGAGGTCTGGGGACTGACATCCAGAGCATTCTTGAATTACGGAGGGTGAAGATCCCGATACCCACATCGCTGACGGCGGGACTGTTTTTCCGCAACACGACTATGACGAGGTGAGAATAGCGATAACCCAGCTAAGGAATAACAAAACTACGGGAGCTGGCTAAGGTATTCAAACACGACAACGAGGAGCATGCATCAGCTTTGATGCAAAAAATGGTCGGATGAAAGCATGTCTGCCGATTGGAATTTAAGTATGCTTTGCACAATCCATAAGGGGGATCCTGCAATCTGGGCCAATTACCGCGGAAATAGTCTTCTAGATATCGCCTATATGGTTCTAGCAAGCGTATTGTGTGAAAGGCTGAAGCCCACCGTCAACCAACTGATGGTACCTTATCAGTGTGGCTTTAGACCCGGAAAATCCACAACCGACCAGATATTCACAAAACGCTAAGTTTTCGAAAATACCCACAAAAGAAGTTGCCTATACGCCGCGGCGTCTGAAGTTTGTGTCCCCGCAAAACCAGCATTGCCCCAAAAAAAGTAAATACCCAGATTCAGCAATTTATTGTGGAGCAATCAATACATAACACCATTTGGAATCGGTCCATCATCCACATTGTAGAATGCAGGGAACACAACAAGTTCAAATATAATCGCAATGTCATGAAAACGAGGTAAAAATAGTCCCGGAAATATTTCAATTTACAAAACAAAGCAATCACTTCTCTACTGGTTACCGGCTTGCTAGGCCGTCTACAAATAATTCCAATCACTCTAAATTATTTGATGCAGAGGAAATTCCTATTGAAACACCGCAAACTCGCAAAGAGCCAAAACCTCTGCCAACCTTTATGTCTGGACTGATTAACATTCAATTACTCAAAGCGCTACTCTTTGAGTTAGTTCAAGGAAGCTTTGAACTAAAAATTGGGAATGAAAATGACGTCCGAAAAGTGCTTCAATATAATTGAAAGGAAGACCGAGTTTCATTCCTATAAATGAAAGCATCATAGACGACTTAGTGTTGTGCTTAAGGGCATGGATCCAGCAACATCCATGGATGACGTTCACACAGCAATTGAAGATCTAGGCCACAAAGTGGTCAAGTTTTCTATATAATACACAGATTCAGAAGAAAAGCAGTGCCAATGTTCCACATAATCTTTAAAACAGTCAGCAATAATAAAGAAATAGGTGCAAAACTTTCCTATTCACCGACAAAAAATTTGAAGCCCAAAGGAAAAAACGTGAAATCTCACAATGTACCAGGAGCCAACGATGTGGACACACAAAGCACTTTGTAATCGCAGCCGACGATGCGTAAAATACGCTGGTAGCCGTTTAGCAGGAGATTGCCTACTTATAAACACTTAGAAAAATGTCAAATGTGTTTTATGCGAAGACAATTATCTTGCCAACTACAAAGGGGTCATGGAATATAAAACACTACAACAGAAATTTTATAGAACATTGAGCAAAAAACAGACAAGTACTGCTGTCTATAATATGCCGCGAACCGTACTCCTTGTAATCCAGCTGTCCTAAGCAAGTGTTCTTAAAAACAATATAGGTACTTTACCTACTCTACAACCTCCACAATCAACTGCAAAAAATATCTCTTCGGACGAGCAGAAAAACGAAGTAGCCAAACTAAAATCCATAATGAAAACTCTAGTCGAACAAATGAGCACCATATTCAACTTGCTGACAACAAATTCATTACGTTCACACATCTCGGCGGCGCGCGGAATTTGCAATGCTTCGGCTGACGGTCTTTCCACCGCTATAAACGCAGCTGACCATCATTATTATATTTTCATATGTGTCTAAAATTATGTCCCGGACTAACTAGTGATCGCAGCAATTTATTGCCACCAAACCAAAAATCAATCAAAATGAACGATTATCTAAAAGTACGTTCACATATGCAGTGATTAGCAATAAATGGCAATACTGCTGTTTCCGTGGCGCCGCAATTTAATGGCGGATTCTTATAGAACTCGACAAAAGAAAACGAAATGAAGGAGTAAAATTTTTTGATATCTCGCTTAGTTTTTAAGTAATTTAATGTTAAAGTTCTCTAATTTAGCGAAAAGTTGGTGTTACCATACACCTGAAATAAAAACGAAGTTCGTATGCAGAGATGTTCAGAAGAAGGTTCATTGTAAAACTGCAATATTTTTTGCTGTAATTTTAAGTTGAGAAATAATTTTGAAAATAAAAACATACAACTCATTCAAACTTAAAAACAATGATATTAACACATTGTGTGCGGGACACGTAAAAATACGTTTTTCGCAAACTGTGGGTAGAGCGCGGGTCACGTAGTTATACCTTTTTATAGATGGGTGGTAGAATAAGGGAAATAAAGATATACGGGTTATTAATGTTTGTTGTTACCCTTTCTCATACCTAGTATTACGATGTACAAACATATACAAATCAAAATAATAACGGTAAATTGTGTTTAACAGTAAACAGCATACGAGCAAATTTAAAAGCAATTAATTTCAAAACAACTCTTATTTCAGTTTTAGTTAAGTGGCGTAATTCACAGTATACAGAAAGTAGCTTTATTTATTATAATAACGATAGAGAATACATTCTAAGATAAGAAAATAAAAGTTAAAAAAAGAAATCAGAGCCTTTTTAAATTTATACTGATTTTTAATAACAATAAAATTCGCGCACATTTTTCAATAAATTACCCGCTCCAGCCGTAATGCACTGGCACAAAACGCCCTACCACAATGTGTTAAGCGTATCTCAAAAAATAATAAAGTAATTAAAACTAAATTAATTAACACAGTATTTTTGCGTAGAACTCCTTATCGCGTGGACGGCCTTTGGCCGCGCTTCAAAAAAATAACCCTCATCAGTCCAACGTCGGCTACGCAATCCACAGTATTTTTGGGTAGAACTTCTTTTCGCGTGGGCACCCTTCGGCCGCGCTTCAAAAAAATAACCCTCATCAGTCCAACTTCGGCTACGCAATCCACAGTATTTTTGCGTAGAACTCCTTTTCGCGTGGGCACCCTTCGGCCGCGCTTCAAAAAAATAACCCTCATCAGTCCAACTCCGGCTACGCAATCCACAGTATTTTTGCGTAGAACTCCTTTTCGCGTGGGCAGCCTTCGGCCGCGCTTCAAAAAAATAACCCTCATCAGTCCAACTCCGGCTACGCAATCCACAGTATTTTTGTGTAGAACTTCTTTTCGCGTGGGCAGCCTTCGGCCGCGCTTCAAAAAAATAACCCTCATCAGTCCAACTCCGGCTACGCAATCCACAGTATTTTTGGGTAGAACTTCTTTTCGCGTGGGCGGCCTTCGGCCGCGCTTCAAAAAAATAACCCTCATCAGTCCAACTCCGGCTACGCAATCCACAGTATTTTTGCGTAGAACTTCTTTCCGTGTTAAAACCATTGAACCCAAAATTGAAACATCATATGCGTGTATGTAGTAAGGAGGCGCAATAACCCCCATCCCCAACATTAACACTAAACTTAAATACTTAATTTTTGTTCATATTTTTGTTCTATTTGCAGGCATCCGGCAACACCATACTGTTGTCATTCCAATCTTCTTCTTATTCGCGTTTAAATTGGAAAGTGACTGTATGGAGAAATGCATTTGCATTTTATTTAAATAAAAGTAATTCGAATATAAGGATAAAAATAAGTAAAAACACGCGTGTGAGTGTATATTTCGTGAATTTTAGTGAAGTGTTAAAAAATATATAGTGTAATGTGGCAAATTATAGTGAAGTTCGCAAGGGCATTTTGAAGGCCTTTTTTATTCAATATCTCGAAAACTAAACGAGATATCAAAAAATTTTACTCGTTCATTTCGTTTTCTTTTGTCGAGTTCTATAAGAATCCGCCATAAGATTGCGGCGCCACGGAAACAGCAGAATCCCCCAATAAATAAACCTGTTCACATATGGCACATTAGCTGCAAAATTTTGCATTGCACAATCAGCTGTCAAGACTGTTTTGAAAGGTTTTTCTTCATAAAAATTGGTTTGGTGGAATATGTTAGTGTTTTTGGTCTGTATAATTATTATTAACGATATGAAGAAAGGCAAAGAGAAGTTAGCTTTAGTTAGTTAATTTAATTTGGAGAAAATTCGTACACGAAGCCCACTGAGGTTGCAAAAAATTATGGCCGCAATACGCATGCGAAATTCGATATTACATTTTATAATAAGCAATAAAATGCCAAAACGTTTTTCTGTGATATGAGTGCATAAATAATTATATCGAACAAAAATCTAAAATTATGTCTACAAATCTCTTTTCTTTACCGGCTTCCATTCTATTTAGTTATTACCTTACATTAGTAATAATAATTATCGATTACAAGGAAAACACAGGGTTGTACAAAAATATCTGTATCTTTATTTGTAAAATATGTATCTTTATAATCTGAGACTATTTTATAATCTCGGATTTCGTAATCTCGCTTTTTAATTACGAATTGGGAATTAAGCTCGAATAAGAAGATAATTTAGTTATATTTGAACCTATTATAGCGTATTTATAAACATTATGACCTATATTTGAAGCAGGATAAGGAGAATCATCCTCAATAGGGCTCTCGTCTAATAACGTCAATCTATGCAGACGATAAATTTACTTATTTTGTCTATGAACACAAGCTAATGACTATTTAAAACGATAACTATCGCACATAGTTTAAATACCTAAAAAATAGAAAATACAGTAATTCAAAATACACTTTGCGGAAAATCTAGCTCGAACGAACCCGAGATCGAATTAAATTCACTTAAAGCTTGAACAAGAGCAGCATTACACGAACACTCCGTTTTATATTTAGAAAGGTAAAGAGCTACGAAGATTATTCAGTGGTATATTAAAATTAATTATTTGCGAAAGAAGTGAGCAGTTAAAACTGCCATTGATGATGTTATAAACGAATGAAGACCAGAGGACCGATCTTCTTACTACAAGCGAGATTGATAGGTAGGAATTGGTTCAAAAAAGCTCAGTGACCGTAGAGCATACTTTAGAAAAAATTTTTGGATCCGTTCAAATCTGTTTATGTGGATTGTATGACTCGGTCTCCAAATGAAAGTATCATATTTCAAATTCGATCGCACGCAAGACGTATATAATAATTTAAGAGTAGAAGGGTCAGTGACTTTGGAACTATTTCCCCTGCCTATCACATGCTTACCCACTCTTTACAAGATTATCACATCATTCTTCTTCTTAATTGGCGCGATAACCGCTTACGCGATTTTGGCCGAGTTTAACAAAGCGCGCCAGTCGTTTCTTTCTCGTGCTAACCGGCGCCAATTGGACACACCAAGTGAAGCCAAGTCCTTCTCCACCTGATCTTTCCAACGCAGAGGAGGCCTTCCTCTTCCTCTACTACCACCAGCTGGTACCGCATCGAATACTTTCAAAGCCGGAGCGTTTGTATCCATTCGGACGACATGACCCAGCCAACGTAGCCGCTGGATCTTTATTCGCTGCGCTATGTCTATGTCGTCGTAAAGCTCATACAGCTCATCGTTCCATCGTCTGCGATATTCGCCGTTGCCAACGTGCAAAGGTCCAAAAATCTTACGCAGAATCTTTCTCTCGAACACTCCAAGCGTCGCTTCATCGGATGTTGTCATCGTCCAAGCTTCTGCGCCATACGTCAGGACGGGCATGATGAGAGTCTTGTAGAGTGTTAGTTTTGTTCGTCGAGAGAGGACTTTACTGCTCAGTTGCCTACTTAGTCCGAAGTAGCACTTGTTGGCAAGAGAGATTCTACGTTGGATTTCAAGGCTGACATTGTTATCGGTGTTAATGCTGGTTCCTAAATAAACGAAGTCTTTTACAACCTCGAAATTATAACTGTCTACAGTGACGTGGGAGCCGATACGCGAGTGCGCCGACTGTTTGTTTGAAGACAGGAGGTACTTCGTTTTGTCCTCGTTCACCACCAAACCCATTCGCTTTGCCTCTTTATCCAGTTTGGAGAAGGCAGAACTAACAGCGCGGTTGTTAAGGCCGATGATGTCAATATCATCGGCATACGCCAACAATTGTACGCTCTTATAAAAAATTGTGCCTGAGCGATTAAGTTCTGCGGCTCGTACGATGCTCTCCAACATCAGGTTAAAGAAGTCACACGACAGCGAGTCACCCTGTCTGAAACCTCGTTTGGTATCAAACGGCTCGGAGAGGTCCTTCCCAATTCTGACGGCGCTGCTGGTGTTGAGCAACGTCATCTTACATAGCCGTATTAGTTTTGCGGGGATACCAAATTCAGACATAGCGGCATACAGGTAACTCCTTTCCGTACTGTCGAATGCAGCTTTGAAGTCGACGAAAAGGTGGTGTGTGTCGATTCTCCTTTCATGGGTCTTTTCCAAGATTTGGCGTATTGAGAATATTTGGTCGATGGTAGACTTTCCAGGTCTGAAGCCACACTGATAAGGTCCAATCAGTTGGTTGACGGTGGGCTTCAGCCTTTCACACAATACGCTCGCTAGAACCTTATAGGCGATATTTAGAAGACTTATCCCGCGGTAATTGGCACAAATTGCAGGATCGCCCTTCTTATGGATTGGGCAGAGCACACTTAAATTCCAATCGGCAGGCATGCTTTCATCCGACCATATTTTGCATAGGAGCTGATGCATGCACCTTACCAGCTCCTCGCCGCCATGTTTGAATAGCTCAGCCGGCAGTCCGTCGGCGCCCGCGGCTTTGTTGTTCTTTAGCCGTGATATTGCTATTCTCACCTCGTCATGGTCGGGTAACGGAACTACAATTCCGTCGTCATCGATTGGGGTATCGGGATCTTCACATTCTCTATGACATGCGCAGCTGTCACTGTTTAACAGGTTCGAGAAGTGTTCCCTCCATAATTTAAGATTGCTCTGTACGTCAGTCACCAGATCGCCGTCTTTGTTCTTACAGGAAAACGCCCCGGTCTTAAAACCTTCTGTAAGCCGCCGAACTTTCTGGTAGAATTTTCGGGCGTTGTTCCTGTTGGCCAGCATCTCAAGCTCTTCGCACTCACGTATTTCGGCCTCTCGTTTCTTCTGTCGGATAATACGTCTCTCTTCCTTTTTCAGCTCTCTGTAGCGATCCCACATGGCTCGCGTTGCGCCCGATCGCAGCGTAGCTCTATAGGCGGCATCCTTTCTTTCTGCGGCAGCATGACATTCCTCGTCGTACCAATTGTTTTTTCGGGCTCGCCGGAATCCGATTTCTTCTTCGGCGGCGGTACGTAGGGAACGAGAAATGTTGCTCCATTGCTCGTGCATGCCGGTTTGTTGGTAAGTGCTCTCTGAGAGCAGGAGTGAGAGTCGAGTGGCGAATCTTCTGGCTGTCTGTTGTGATTGCAGCTTTTCGACGTCGAACATTCTTTGCGTAGGTAGATGTACGTTTTTTGCTGCACAGAGGCGTGTGCGCAGTTTGGCTGCAACAAGGTAATGATCCGAGTCAATGTTGGGTCCTCGGATCGTACGTACATCTAATACACTAGAAGCGTGTCTTCCATCTATCACAACATGATCGATCTGGTTTCGCGTTTTTCGATCAGGAGACAGCCAGGTAGCTTGGTGTATCTTTTTATGCTGGAATCTGGTGCTGCAGACTACCATGTTTCGGGCCCCGGCGAAGTCGATCAGCCTCTGTCCGTTACCGGATGTTTCGTTGTGCAGGCTGAATTTTCCGGCTGTGGGACCAAAAATTCCTTCCTTGCCCACCCTGGCGTTGAAGTCGCCAATCACGATTTTTATGTCGTGGCGGGGGCAGTGCTCATACGAACGCTCCAAGCGCTCATAGAAGGAATCTTTGGTCGCATCGTCCTTCTCTTCCGTCGGGGCGTGGGCGCAAATTAGCGTGGGCGCAAATTATCACATCATTAATGTAACAAAAAATACACACTCACCTCATAGGCAACAGTATTTTAACAAATGAACAAAAAGGATGTATAAAACAAAGTCAAAGCTGTAAAGAACATGTAATAATAGACCAAACGATCACACAATAAGCCATTAAAGAGCAACGGAATCTGCATACTCCTATATACGTGTTATATTGACTACAAAAATGCGTTCGACAAAATACCACATAACTGTAAAAGTGATATAGTTAAATAAAATACACCCGAAATACATACATTTCCTTAAAATAAATATGAAAAACTGGACAACAAAAATACTTTTACAATCCCCATCCACAATTATAAGAACAGATACAACTAAAAATAAAAACCGCAATATTCCAAGGAAATGCATTAAGTGCGTTGTGGTTCTGCATAGGTCTGAATCCACTCTCAAATATACTCAATAAAACAGAATATGGATTTAATATGAAAAATCAAAAAGAAAGCATTCGTAAAATAAATCACTTATTATATATGGAGGACGTAAAGTTGTAGGCGAAAAATTTACAATAATTACAAAGATAAATAAATATACTTGAAAAATTTACTACAGACGTAAAAATGGATTTCGGAATATTGTAGATAAAAGCAAAACCCATCATATTGAACGCGGACAACGAACTGACAGAAGCACAATAGAACACTAAACCGCGAAACACTCCTAAACATGAAAGAAGAAGAGTTTTATAAATGCTTAGGTTTTAAACAAAATATAAAATAGATCATACAACAATAAAAAATAATTAACCGCTGCGTATGTATCACGTATTAAATATCTTGAAAAGCTACCTACACTCGAAAATCATTTTTAACACCATGAGCACATAGCAATAATATATTTCTTTGAAATAAATTGATATATTACAAACCCCAGAAAAAAGGGATGAAGGGGACTTATTGATATCCATAATCTACACAACAACCAAATAAATAATTTAAGAACATACTTCTACAAGCAGAACGCAGCACTTCATTAAGCAATAATACTAGCAGACAAAAAACTAACGCCCCTTAATCTCCACAACCAAAACGTAACCCTACCAATATACACAATAGAAGAAACCCTAGCAGCATGGCAACTAAAACAAATACACGGAAACACCCACATATATTGCAGTTAACAATGTCAGCATAGACCAGCAAAACACATACACGTGGCTAAGAGGATCTACAAGCGAAAACAGAAGGACTCATTATTGGCATACATGACCAAATTATAGCAACAGGAAACCAGAAAACACATAATAAAGGATTTGACCATCACACCCGACAGATGCCGTAAATACAACATTCACACAGAAACAATAGATCACATAAGATCAGGATGCCCAATGCTCGCGGTGATAAAATACACGCACAGACGCACAGACACGATACATTAACCAAAATTATTCACAAAGAAAAAGCCACAATTCTCAATTTAACAAATAACACAACTTCGTATTATCAATATATAACCGAAACTATACAAAGAACGAAAATATACTATACTGGGACAGAACCATATACATTGATAAGACAATAATTTGCAACAGACCAGATAAAGGGTGGTTAAGTTCCAAGGGCCGGTGTTGATTTTGAATAAAATACAATTTTTTTAGGAAATTATTGTCATTTCTCTTTATTATGATAATATTGGTATGGCTCAATTACGTGTGGAACAAAATATCGGCCAACGCCATCTTGCATAGCCGTATTAGTTTTGCGGGGATACCAAATTCAGACATTGTGGCACACAGATAAATCTTTTCGTACTGTCGAATGCAGTTTGAAGTCACCGAAAAAGTGGTGTATGTCGATAATTCTTTCGCGGGTTTCTTTGCAAGACTTGGCGTATTGTGAATATCTGGTCGATGGTGGACTTTTCAGGTCTAAAGCCACACTGATAAGGTCCAACCAGTTGGTTAATGATGGGCTTCATCCTTTCACATAATACGCTCGGTAGAACCTATAAAGGCGATATTTAGAAGACTTATCCCGCGATAGTTGGCACAGATTGCAGTATCACCCTTCTTATGGATTGGGCAGAACACACTTAAATTCCAATAGGCATTCATGCATTCATCTGACCATATTATGCATAAAAGCTGATGCACGCGCCTTACCAGCTCCTCGCCGCCACGTTTGAATAGCTCAGCCGGCAGTTCGTCAGCGCCCACGGCTTTGTTCTTCTTTAGTCGCGTTATCGCAGTTCTCATCCCTTCCCGTTCGGGTAGCGGAAGGACAATTCCGTCGTCAACGATTGGGGTATCGGGATATTGACATTCTCTGTGACATGCGCAGGTTTTAGAAGTGTTCTTTCCATAATTTAAGTATGCTCTGGATGTCAGTCACGAGATTTCCGTCTTTGTTTACTATTTAACAGGTTCGAGAAGTGTTCCCTCTATAATTTAAGTATGCTCTGGATTTCAGTCACCAGATTTCCTACAGGAAAGCACCCCGGTCTTAAAACCTTCTGTAAGCCACCGAACTCTCGGTTAGAATTTCCGGGTGTTTTCGCTGCTGGCCAGCACCTAAAGCTCCTCGCACTCACGTATTTCGACCTCTTGTTTTTTTTCTTTCTGATAACACGTATCTTTTCCTCTCTTAGCTCTCGATAGCGATCCCACATAGCATGATATTCCTCGTCGTACCAACTGTTTCTTCGGGCTCGCCGGAATCCGATTTCTTCTTCGGGAGAGAACGAGAAATGTTGCTCCATTGCTCTTGCATGCCGGATTGTTGGGTAGTACTCTCTAAGAGCAAGTGTGAGAGTCGAGTAGCAAATCTTCTGGCTGTCTGTTGTGATTTCATCTTTTCGATGTCAAACATTCGTTTCGTAGGTAGCGTCGTACTTGCATCTAAAACACAAGAAGTATGTCTTCACATGTCTTCAATTACAACATGATCGATCTGGTCTCGCGTTTTTTTTATCAGGAAACAACCAAGTATATAGCTTGGTGTATGTTCTTATGTTGGAATCTGGTGCGGCAGGCTACCATGTTTCGGGCACCCGCGAAGTCAATCAACCTCTGTCCGTTACCGGATGTTTCGTTGTGGAGGCTGAATTTTCGGACTGTGGGACAAGAAATTCCCTCCTTGTCCACCACGGCGTTGAAGTCGCCAAGCACGACTTTTATGCCGTGGCGGGAGCAGCGCTCATAGGGATGTTCCAGGCGCTCATAGAAGGATTATTTGGTCGCATTACCCTTCTCTTCCGTCGGGGTGTGGACGCAAATTAGCGAGATGTTGAAAAATCGCGCTTTGATGCGGATTATTGCGAGACGCTCGTCCACCGGAGTAAACGACAGTATTGGACACCATAGGACGAAATAATGGACACCTATAAAGAAAAACTTATAGACAGCATACAAAATTTCTGGTACCAAAAAATTTACTTCAATACATCATCTTCTATCAGTAGCAGTTAACAAATTAATAGATCAACCACAAACCCTACTATAATTTTTTACAATAGTCAAAACATACATCAAACAAAAAATAATGAAACTACCAACCCTTCGAACTGTAGACCAATATCATGCCTAGCTACACTGTATAAAATAATCATCTCCACAATTTCCTCAAAAATAGAACCGCATCTAACACAGCAGAACGTTATAACTTATGAACAAAAAGGATGTAAAAAAACAGGGCTGCAAGGAGCAACTTATAATTAACACAAAAATTACTAAACAAAAGACGTTAAAGCAACGAAACCTACATAGAAGCTAGATAGACTACCAAAAAGCCTTCGTTTCTGTGCCACATAGCTGACTTATAAAAGGGTTTCGATATACAAAATACACCCAGAATTATAAACTTTCTACACCCAATGAATAAATGGAAAACACAAATACAACGCACTCGACAAAACAATACATATATGGATGCAATATAAAAGTCGAAAAATTAAACAAAACACAAAATAAAATACTGCTTCACATGGACGACATTAAACAATACGCATCCACACAAACACACTTGAAATAACTTTTAAAAATCACTTTCATCAGCTTTGGCATCAACAAATGGAATGTGCTATACATAGAGAAAGAAAAATTGACTGATGCACTGACTTGAAAACATGGAAGAACATGACCAAAACTGATATTGACAACCTGGAAAGAACAACAAGAAGACAACTTACCAAATATAGAAAAATTCACCCCAAGTCAAACACAAAAAGAGTAGACAAGTCAATACCAAGACTAGAAGGAGAAAGAGGATTAATTGATATCCAAAACCTTCTCAATAACCAAATTTCAAAATTAAGACAACTTTTCCACACCCACACATCCGATCTACACAAAGCAATAGTCCTTGCAGATAAGCACTACGCTCAAAAACAAAATAACAATCACCCTAACAACAGTTGCAGAAAAGAAACAACTACATGGTAAACACCTACACATTATGGAAGATCCAAATATTGACAAAATGAACAGTTATGCCTGGCTTCATAGAGGAGAGCTTCCTCCTGAAACGGAAGGATTTATAATCGCCGTTCAAAATCAATAATAAAAAACCCGATTATTACTAACTACAAATGTTGAAGATGCCAAATATAGCCAGACACAGCACGCGCAGAGTTTACACATAGACACAACATACTTGCAAAAATAATACATCAAGAAATAGTCAATAAACAACATTTAACAGAAAACAATGATCCAAATTATAAATATACACCTTCAAACATCTTAGACAGTGAAGAACATTCCCCGATAAAACTATAATGAGCAATAGAACGGATATTACTTTAATAAATAAAATAAACAAAACTACATATTTTATGGAAATCAGCACCCCAAATGATACCAATATACACTGAAAATATCTTGAAAAAATTAAAGAATGTAGCAAGCAATAAGACGAATATGGAAGTAAAATATTGTAAAAACAATCCCATTTGCTTAAAGGAACTCAACATCGAACCAATTATTCATCACACGATACAAAAATCAGCAATTTTAAAAACATGCTACATTGTTAGGAAAACACTGACATAAATATCAATTAAATAACACAAAAAACAATAGTGCCGACACTTGCAGCCTGAAACTGACACAACTGTTCGGTGAAAGTAGACGCCGCCTCACGCGGTATGCGGGGGGAGAGTGGCGTGGGATAGTAATAATAATAACACATTTATTGTGTTTCCATTGAAAACCACATTTTCACATTGTGAAAAGACGAGAAACAATTTTTTTCACGAGCGATGCATAGGTTATTATCGCACTCCCCTAACCAAACTGGCTAGGGAGGAGTTCCGAATAAAAACTATCCTTGGTAATGAACAACACAGAGGATATTACTCCAGGTGGAATTCACAAAAGTGGCAATACACCCTCTTCGGCGGCAGGGGCATGGATTCTGGTGGGCCCAACCATTACCCAAGTCGCTCAGCTCTATGAGCATGAGCGCATCCTGGAGGAGGCGGGAGTTGCTATCGCAATCTCCTCTTCTTCAGAGAATGAAAAACGTTTCCCTTTTTCGGAGGGCTTGAGTTGTGAAGTCTCTTCGGTGGCGGCACGACCTCCCAAAGAAACTGGGAAATCGAAGAGCGTGGTAAGGGACTCCTCATGGGACTCTGCCGGCCCTTTTGCGTCTTCCAAAAGACCTCCGTCAGTGAAAATAACATCCACGGAAGATACTGAATCCTCGGTTGGGACGGGCGTTCCCAAGCTATCTCGCTCTCGAGGTAAGCGGAGAAGGCCGGTGGCTGAAAGCAGTAACTCTCCCTGCCCTGCAGTGCTGCTAATAGCCGAGCCACGACCCCCCAAGGTACGGCAAAAAGTCCAGCACAGTGGAGGATGGTGATCTGGACATTCGCCCAAGCACATCCAAGGATGCGGCCAAGCCATCCTAGAGCGAGAAAGCTGCTGGCCCACGACCTGTGGCTGTGATTGGTAACTTGGGGCCTATCCATCAGCTGACGAATGCAGAAATCAAATAGTGCAAAAGTCGGCTTATGCGTCAGGTTATTGCCTCCGGTCCTGAAGCCAACGCGAAGGGGTATGAGACAAAGGACGGCACCATAAGGGTGACATGCGCGTCTCTGGCCAACTTCGAGTGGATCAGGACCGTGGTCAAAAACGTGCCCCCATGGGGACCACTCGTTTCGTAGTCTGCAGCGAAGAGAGCGTACCCCTCAGGAAGTCCATCTGCTGGATTCCGAATCCAGACCTGTCTGCGGCGGCTGTTTTATCCTGTCTACGTGCCCAGAATTCCACACCAAGTGCAAAAACCGGGACGAAAAGGAAGGGGCTGCTCTTGTGGTGCGAGTGGATGAGGCCACTGTTAATGTCATTGACTTACGGTACGGGAACCGTCTGAGTCTCTTCTTTGGGACGGTCAGTTTTCACGTCTTTTCCAAATGATTGGCACGAACGGTTCCTGTAGCTACCGTCCCTTGACGGTGACCCAGATTAACTTGCAGCATTGCAAAGCCGCTACCGCACTCCTCAGTAGATGTCTTACCCAGCTGCACACATTAGCCCACATAACAACAGTACAAGAGCCCTGGGTCTTTAGGGGCCGCCTCTGTGGCTTAAGCGCGTTAAAAGGTCCACGTTATTATAAAACAGGAGTTCAAGTAAACCTAGGACTGGTCCTATAGTATTACCCCATCTCATTGTGATGGGTCTTGAGCAATTTTGTTGCCAAGACCTGGTAGCAACTGAGGTGTGTTACAGAGGCAGACGCGGATGGTCGAAGTTTGTGATTGAATGTGCTTACTTTCCTTACGATGCTCTAGAAGGTCCACCACCTGGGAAGGCCACTAGTCTCGTGAGCTTCTGTGAGCGGCACAATCTGGGCCTTATTCTATTTTGCGATGCTAATGCCCAGCATACAATAAGTGCAATGGACGGGACTCTCGACTATTCGAATTTATCGCGTCCTCTTGCCTAGACGTATGTACATAGCAAGGGCTCACAGCAAATGATCGTTAACTGCTAGAAGCCACAAGGTGATTGATCTCCCTCTATCAAACTCAAAACTTGGGTGGTCATCAAGAACTGGTAAGTCCTAGCCGAAGATTCGTGCTCAGACCACAGGTACATTGAGTTTCAGTGTGGCGAGGAGGCATAAATGCCATTGCCCTCTAGAAACCGCAGAAAAACAGACTGGCAGAAGTTTAGACGGGTGTTGCGGGACCTGGACGAGAAGCCACCAAGACTTCCAAAAGAACAGGCCATTGAGGCGGCTGTTGAGAAACTCAACGCTGCCCTAACTGAATGTTTTGAGTCAGCCTCTCCAATGCGAACTCTCCCTAACCGGACTCCCGTTCTTTGGTGGAATCGAGAGCTCCAGATGTTTAGGCGTGAGTCAAGAAAGCTTCTTAACCGGGCCCTCACGACTAATCTTGCTGAGGAGTGGGAGCGATACCGTGATGTTCAGGAGAACCACAAGAGGCTTATTCGGGAATCGAAAAGAGCCTCATAGGGGGAACTCTGCAGCGGTATTGAATCTCTGAGTGACTAGGCAAAATTGGTTAAGATCCTGAAAAGGGATCCAACTGCAAAGCATGGGCCACTTAGGAAATCTGATGGCTCTTTCACGGAGCGGCAAAGTGAGACACTCAGCTTGCTGATGGAATCTCACTTTCCTGGTAATCAGATAAGCGTCAGCCTGCAACAGCCCTTATTGTCGGAGGCGGTTGCAGAGCTGCTACACCTGCTCGGGATGATTGCTACGTTGCCAGATCTGTGATGACTGAGGCCGCCATTCGATTTGCCATAAAATCCTTTGGCGGCTACAAGTCGCCCGGACCAGATGGAATATATCATGCCATGCTGAAGGAAGGCGCAGAGTCCGTGACAGCAGCATTGAAGAACATCTTCTCTGCATGCCTGGCACTGGCATACATACCACGCTCTTGGAAGGTGGTGAGGGTCACCTTCATCCCAAAGGTTGGCCGAGATGACTACATCAGCCCCAAAAGCTTTAGACCACTCAGCATGACTTCTTTCATGCTGAAAAGAATCGAACGTCTGGTGGAATTGCGCATACTTTAGAAGTCGCTGAAGGCTCACCCTCTGTTTCCATTTCCATGCCTATCAAAGTGGAAAATCCTGCGAGTGGGCACTGTAAAACCATGTTGCTAGAGTAGAGCTGGCCATCGACAGTAGCGACTATGCTATGGGCATCTTTTTAGATATAGAGGGGCGTTTGACATTGCCTTTTTTGACAGTATGTGTAGCAAGCATGGCGTAGACCAGATGCTAGTGAATTGTATTCGTTCGATGCTGGCCCAAAGAATCGTCGCTCCTCTACTCACCACCTTAAATGATTCGGGAGTCTACGCACAAGCATATGCGGACGATGTTGTCTGTTTGGTAACAGGCCCTTCGCTTATGAACATCTGCAGGAAAGTGCAGATCTGGATCTGATTGGACATTTGGTGCTGTGCGAATGGGCTATCGGCAAATCCCACCAAGACTGGTATTGTCCTCCTCACTAGAAGGAGGAAGCTTGATGGACTCGTTCTGCTTAAGCTAAAAGGAGTCACATTACAACTAACCAAAGAATTCAAATATCTTGGAGTAATCCTCGATAGTAAATTTCTCTGGAAATCACACGTTGAAACAGAGACATCCAAACCACTGACAGCTTCCCGGCAGTGCAAAGGTGTCTTTGGGAAAACGTGGGGTCTTTCTCTTAGCAAGGTCCTATAGATCTACTTGGCTATGATAAGACCTATTATCACCTATGCGTCAGTGTCTGGATAAGTACACTCTCTCTCGTGGTGGTCAGGAGGAGCTTATCGAGACTACATCGCACTGTGGCCATTTGTTGCGTCGGAGTTTTTCCCACTTCTTCAGGCCCGGCATTAGATGCTCTGATTGGTTTACCACCCCTCGATGCTTTCATCCAAGGAGAGGCCTTGAAGGTCATCTGCAGGCTGAAACACAATGGGAATTGGTACGGTCCCTGTCCGGCACTGGAAAAAAGAGAAGGCATGGACTTCGATCCAAGGATTCTCTCCATGACCCTTAACTCCATGCCATCAAGAGTCGTACTTGAAAAGAGATACAGTGTAATGCTGCCAAAGAGTCAGTTATGGTCAAACTCAGAAAATGAGCCCGGCCAACACTGTTTTCGCATTTTGACGGATGGCTCCAGGACCGAACATGGCTCCGGCTCTGGGGTCTATGTGGAACCAAGGGAGACAAAACTGCACTTGGCTTTTGGAATACATGCATCTGTGTTTCAAGCGGAGGTGTAGGCTGTTCAAGAAGCGATGAACTTTGTTGTGGAAAACCGATGGAGAGGCAGATCTCTATGTGTCTGCAGCGACAGCCAAACTGCGCTTATTGCCTTAGACAGCCCCCCAGCCACATCAGGGGTAGTCGAGTCAGATAAATCGAGGCTGAACTATGTCGGTAGGCATAATAGCCTGATGCTAACATGGATCCCGGGACACGTAGATATCCCGTGTAACGAAACCGACTGCTTAGCTAAGATGGGCTCTGAGGCCAACTTATTTGGCCCAGAGCCCGTTTTGCCACTCCCTTATGCGGCCATCCAAGCCACGGTTAGCAAATGGGTAACTACAACCCACAAGCAAGCTTAGCAGGCTGAGAGAGGGTGCAGATGGACTAAACTGATGTTACCCGTCATGTCCTATTGCAAACCCTTCTGTCATTAAGCAGAGGGGAGTGCAGACGGGTGGTTGGGCTGATGACAGGCCACTTTCTGTGGGCGAAGCACATGGAAAGGTTGAGCATCTCAGACAGTGTACTCTACCAGCTTGTGAAGAGGAGGGTGTGACGGCGGAGCACTTCCTGAGGCGTCTGCCCCGCCTTCGCTAGAATCAGGTTTGAGATCTTTGGCACTGATGTGTTAAGAAGCGACCTTCTTGGCTCCTTGGCACCAAAAGATCTACTCAGATTTCTTCGGAGATCGAGTAGATTTAAAGAAAATTAAAAGGAAATCCATGTGTAGTACAATGGACTTAATTAATATCTGAGTGCTGCACGTTGTCCCGACAAAAAAAAAACACTCAAGATTTCTACTTCGGGTTAGTGGATTTTTATCTCCATGTTCACTGCAACCCTTGCGGACACCTCTACAATATATTGTACCCTTTTTTGACCATTCAGGAAAAATAGATTGAATCTTTTTTTTTTTAAATTTATTATAAATGAACAAAGAAACATTGAATTTCAATATTTTATATTTTTTTCCAAGAGGGAGCTTTTACTTACATACTATGTGGTTTTTTTACAATCATTGTCACTGCCCGCTTGCTCTGCAGCGGAACCTGAAAAAATGGCTGTTTACAAAAAGAGCCATGCAAAAGTATGCAATACTGTTTTATTACTAAATTTATAAAGGAGCTGCAAAATAGTTTAGTTTATTATGTTACCTTGTAGAAATGTTCATTTACCTAAAACTGTCTTCCTTGTTAATTTATTATTGTGATTATATGTAGGTATTGGATTTATCGTTACAGGTTATTAAAACTATTATAAGCAGATCGATACATACTTTTATGAAAATTATTTCCTTAACTACATCAATTTTCATCTCCTCTACCACACTGTAAGCACATGCCTGCCTTCATGCTCTGTCTTAAATGCGCATTTAGAACATACAGCCCATACAGCTGAAACTGAAACTGAATGACGTGACTTACATAAATAAATTTCAAACCGTACATTAAAAAAACGACAATATTACCAAGATACAAGATTGCGCCCGTTAGAGAGGTGAAAATGCGAACAAGAATGCAAGAAGAAGAACACATTACACAAACAACAACCGAACAATTGCACAATTGTGATGTCATACACAGAACGATTCTGTAAAATTCACTGAGAGTGGAATAGCGGTACGAGATGGCTTAAATATGTGTTAGCCAATACTTGGAAATAACTTGTGGTGTTTTCTTTTCTCGCAATAATGTCTCATTCATTCCGCTTTCCGTTAGAGTTATCAAATTTTCATTTTGTTTTCTCAAAATGTATAACTACTATAACTAGCCGAATGTGTGCCCTTTCCACTCTCTACAAAAAGTAACGATGGGCGTTGTTCAGCTCATTTTAGTTTTTTTGTGTACCCAAGCTCATCCAAATAATTATGCGAAAACTTTAATTTTCATTATATTCAATATACTTATAAAGTACATACATAGTTTTACGTTTTTCTCAAATACAATGTTTCTATATAATTCTGCTGAGTTCGCTTACTGGATTGCTAAATAAAACCACTATGTACACATGATGCAGAGGTGTGACCAACATCAAACAGTTAACGGACTCTGAGCGCTTTTTGAAGAAACAACTGATTTGCTGACGTACCCCGGGGATATGACAACGGTTTGTTGTGATATGCAAAACAAATAAACGCAGCCTTCACTCATGTTACTTCGTTGGCGTCTGAACAATGACTGATGGGACGAGTGTGTGAAATGTCAAATCCCCGATGACGTTCTAGCCGAAGTTACTCGAACTCCAGGCTGAGGTGCACGCCTTAGAACTGTGTTCCAGAGAATTTCTACGGAGAGGCACGCGCGGTGCCAATATTAACATTCTCTCTGAAAGTCAAGCAGCTCTAAAATTACTGGATAGCATCTTATTCAAGGTGGGTCTGGTAATGTTTTAAAATTCTCAACATCCTAGCATCAAGAACCTTTATTACCTTGATGTGTGCTCCGGGACATGACGGGCACCAAGGGAATGAAATTGCGGACACTTAAACGAAAAAGAGGCAAACACTCCCTTCATAGGTCCTGAACCTTTCTTCGGGGCAAATAAGAGCTTCAAAAGTGCCTTTCTGCGTGAGCAGGAACAACGAGACCTAATCGATTACTTGAGAGCTCAATCGGGCATGCGGCAGGCGAAAAGACTTATAGATCCCGAACGGATAAAGGCAGAAGCAATCCTTAACCTAAGCAGAATGGTCATATAACTTTACACTGAACTACTAACAGGACACACTGTAAACTTAATTATCACATGAAAAAGATAAGTGCGATAGAAAACGATTCTTGTAGACTCTGCAAAGAGGCAGAAGAAACGGTAGAGGATGTTCTATGCGACTGCCCAGTAGTGGCAGGACGCAGACTAAATTACCTGGGAAATGGGGTTATAGATCCAAACCTCCTGGCAGAAATTAAGCCTACAGCAGTTTAGGATTTATTAACAGCCTAAATCTGTTTGAGTAGGCTACATGGCTGCACAGTCAATAATAATAATAAAAATTTTATTTTCTATCGATTTATGGATATAACCTTTTAAAAGGGATCCTCGAACAGGACGAAAAAAAGGATTTAAAAAGTTGGGCACCTCGGGTCTGGCTGAACGCCTATACAAATATATGAAAATATGATGCATTTTTCTACACTTCTTGGTAAATCTATGTATATTTAGATCTTTTACGGCCATTTAGCTTACTTGCACATATACAGGGTTTGATTGAAAAGTGATGAGCCTTATTTTTTTAAGCAGTTTTATTAAACCTTTTGGCTTATACAACTAATATTCTTCAAAATAGAACCCTTGAGCGTAAATACACCGCTGGTAGCGGTCCTTCCACTGCAGGAAACCTTTTTTAAACTCATCCGCCGGAATCGCGTTCAATTCGGCTGTCACAGTTTTTTGGATCGCCTCGATGGAGTCGAAACGCCTCCCCTTCAGCTTTCTTTTCAGGCCCGGGAACAAGAAGAAGTCCGGAGGGAACAGGTCTGGGCTGTAGGGAGGGTGGGGAAGCACCGGAACCTCCATCTTGGCCAATGCAGAGGTGCAGAGGAAGGCGGTGTGCGCCGGTGCATTGTCGTGAAGAAGGGTCCAATTGTTGACAAGGTCGGGGCGAACCCGGGCGACGCGGTTTCTCAGCCGAAGGAGCACTTCTTTGTAAAATGCCGCGTTTACAGTGCTTCCTGGAGGTACAAACTGTTTAGCTTTACGCAAAATTTGATCGAGTAACGTTGCTCCAACGATCGCTGCATTTTCGCCACTGTAAAATCCTAATACACTTTTAAAACAGCTTTCACGCGCGGAGCGATGTTGACTGCACCGCTGTTGCCAGCGAACTGGGACCGGTTTCTAGTGAAAGTTGAAGGTCCAACGATCATTTTCCCCCACCAGCCGATTCGGTTGATCGCTTGGCAGACGGTCCGCGCGGGAAAGCTCATTACGTTTCAATCAGACCCTGTATAACCGGTTTTTGTGTAATTTCTTTGTCCTTTATTATGTACTGACTGTATGCTGTATTCTGCGTCGTTTTCTGGAGACTGAAATTCGTTGTGGAAGGAAAAGTGAAGATAACGATGATGAAGTGGAACGATTTTGTGGTGGTAATGATGATCGAGATGGTGATTATTTGTCATAGTCAAATGAAATACTTGACAGCAATGAAGAAATTAAGGAGGATTTATTGAATGAGTCGACGGCTGCGTCAGAACCAAGTGCTGACGACCAGTTTTTTCACGGTAGAGATGGGACAAAGTGGTAGAAAGATGAGCCATCTGCGGCTATCCGTATTCGACAGCATAATATTATGCGACTTCGCTCAGGGCCCAGGCATCAAAATTTCGTTCCAATATTTCATTCATTATCATATCGGAAACAAATCGATATGCAAGTGAAGCCATTCAAACATGGAATGAAGCATATCCAGATACAAAGCAAAGAGTTTAGATTGATCTGACTAGCACTGAGCTTGATGCATTTATTGGTATTCTTTTGGACATGGGTGTAACACACAATAATATGCAGATAGGGCAAGTACATAGCAACAGTTCACAAGCCCTGGGTCTTTAGAGGCCGCCTCTGTAGCTTTGGCGCGTTGAAGGGGTTAAGGTATTATATGACCGGAATTCGAGTATACCTATGATCGGTCTTATTATATATTCCCATTGAATCACCGCAATTCTGTTTCCAAGGCCTGGGAGCGGCTGAGGTGTGTTACAAGGGTAAAAGCGGATGGTTGAAGCATCTGCTTATTTTCCTTACGATGCCCTGGAAGCGCTACCACTCTCGTGAGGTTCTGTCAGCGGCGCAATCTGGGCCTTCTTCTCTTTTGCGACGCTAATGCCCAGCATACACTCTGGGGTAGCAGCAAATACAATGGACGAGGCTCTCGCAGAAAAACAGACTGGCAGAAAAACAGACGGCACCATTGGCATGGGCACTGAAAAACTCAACACTGCCTTAACTGAATGTTTTGAATCAGGCTGTCCAATTCGACCTCTTCTTGATCGGACTCCTGTTCCTTGGTGGAATAGAGAGTGAGGCGTGAGTCGAGAAAACTTCTAAACCAGACCCACAAGACTAATCTTGCTGAGACTGGAAGCGATATCGTTATGTTCAGAAAACCACAAGAAGCTTTTTCGGGAATCGAAAAGAGCCTCATATAGGAAATTCTTCAGCGGTATTGAATCTCTGAGTGACACGGTGAAATTGGCTAGGATCCTGAAAAGGGATCCAACCGCAAAGCTGGGGTCACTTAGGAAATCTGATGGCTCCTTCACGAAGAGGCAATGTGAGACGTTCAGCTTGCTAATGGAATCTCACTTTCCAAATAATCAGATAAACGTTGGCCGGCAGCAGTTCTTATTGCAAGAAGCAATACGTTGCCAGATCTGTGGTGCATGAGGCCACCATTCGATTTGCCATAAAATCTTTTGGCGGCTACAGGTCGCCCGGACTAAATGGCATATATGTGAAGGGTGGTAACCCTACTCGTAAGGCAGCCCCAGCAAACAAGGATATTAGGCGGAGTTGTAGAGAAGTCGGTCTTGACTTATGAAAACTAATTTCAATTTTGTTTTTCAAAAACCTTGTTTTTGTAGAACACATTCTCCGTATTTGGTAAAGCTTATTAATTCAAACAGAAAGAAGAACTATTTTCTTTCTTACATGGAAGCTCAGCCGCCGAACATATGGTCAATGTTAAAAGCGAAACCGTGTGCGTGATGTAAAGAAAATCCAACTGCCGAACACATGCTAATTTTAACAACAAGTCGAACAGTTGGAAGAAAGTAGAACAGTTAGATAAAAGTTGAACGGTTGAAAAAAGCAAAGATTTTTAAGTTGAAAGGAAAAAGTCAGGCAGTTGTAGGAGGAATTTAAAGAATCGATCGCAAAGTTAAAGACAAAGGTTGAGCAGTAAAAATGCCGAAATCAGAAAAAAAGGGACAGAACAAGTACCCCAATGTATTGAAGTTGGTGAAATGCAATTGCCGGAAAGTGCACAAGGAAAAAATCAAATAAATGCAGGTGCCGACGCGTTGAACTTCTCATCGCTTGAACACCGTGAATTGCTAAAATACATAATTTCCATTAAAATTGTTGCAATTGAAAATTTCGGCAAAATAGTGCCAGAGTATTTCAATTCTTATCAGAATCTGGCTAAAAATGTTTAACGAGAACGCAGACGCATCCGAATTGACTGAGAAGCAAAAATACGTAAACGCGAGAAATAAAATGAGAGGGACGGCAAAATTATTCCTTAAAACAATAAGCGTTGCAAACTACGAAAATTTGCACAAAGTGTTAGTGGAAGAATTTGACGAGAAAATCAACAGCATTGACGTTCATCAAAAGCTTACTAAAAGGCGTAAAAGAGAGGAGGAAAATGTTCACCAATATGTACTCGAAATGCGAAAGCTGGCAGCATTAGGTGCAAGAGCAAGCAGTGATTCGCTACATCGTCAATGGGTTAAGGATGCGCGATGATTTGAAATACCCCTTGTACAGCGCAACTACATACAAAGAAGTGAGAGAGCGATACGATTTAATACAACAGATGAGCATAAAGCAGAGCAGCACTACTCAGAAGCAGAAGCAGAACGAGAGAAATACTCATAAGCATAACGACTTCAATTACGACACACACAGGCAACATTTGTTTCAACTGCGGTTCGACGGCTACAATTGCTAAAGTATCAAGGTTATTAAGAAAAAGATGCAAAATTTAAAATTTATGTTGAAAAGCTGCAAGAATTAACAGAGTTGAAGGCAGCATTAACCAAAAGGCCGGTTTTGAAAATAAACAAGCAAAATAAAAAAACGCAACTGCATGTAGACGCATCTAAGTTTGGGTTTGGCGCAACTTTAATGCAACAACAAGATAGTAAGTGTTTTTCTGAAGTCAAAGGACATCACCTCAAGGGGAAAAGCTCCGCAGTAATTTTTTAGAGGTAAACGCAGCGTAGGAGGATGGCTCTATATGTAGAAGTCCACGCAAGTGGGGAAAGTTACTTATCGCCATTCACTTGGGAGTGGCCAGAACGATTCTTCGGCATATGGTTCAAGCAGCTCACAACGTCGGTGATCAAGCGTCTCGCAAGGGGCATGCATCAATCAACTCCTATGCATAATATGGTCGGATGAAAGCATGCCTCTCGATTGGAATTTAAGTGTGCTCTGCCCAATCCATAAGAAAGGCGATCCTGCAATTTGTGCCATTTACCGCGAGCGTATTGTAGGAAAGGCTGAAGCCCACCGTCAACCAACTGATTGCACCTTATCAGTGAGGCTTTTGACCTGAAAGGTCTACCATCGACTAAATATTCACATTACGCCAAATCTTGGAAAAGACCCACGAAAGGAGAATCGACACACACCATCTTTTCGTCGATTTAAAGCTGCATTCGACAGTACGGAAAGGAGTTTCTTGTATGCGGCGATGTTTGAATTTGGTATCCCCGCAAAACTAATACGGCTATGCAAGATGACGTTGCTCAACACCAGTAGCGCTGTCAGAATTGGGAAGGACCTCTCCGATTCGTTTGATACCAAACGAGGTTTCAGACAGGGTGACTCGCTGTCGTGCGACTTCTTTAACCTGATGTTGGAGAGCATCGCACGAGACGCAGAACTTAATAGCTCAGGCACAGAGCGTACAATTGTTGGTGTATGCCGATGATATTGACATCATCGGCCTTAGCGAATGGGTCTGGTGGTGAACGAGGACAAAACGAAGTACCTTCTGTCTTCAAACAAACAGTCGGCGCACTTGCGTATCGGCACCCACGTCACTATTGACAGTTATAATTTTGAGGTTGTAAAAGACTTCGTGTATTTAGGAACCAGCATTAACACCGATAACAATGTCAGCCTTGAAATCCAACAACGCAGAATCTCTCTTGCCAACAAGTGTTACTTTGGACTAAGTAGGCAACTGAGCAGTAAAGTCCTTTCTCGACGAACAAAACTAACACTCTACAAGGCTCTCATCATTCCCGTCCTAACGTATGGCGTAGAAGCTTAAACGATGACAACATCCGATGAAGCGACGCTTGGAGTGTTTGAGAGAAAGATTTTGCGTAAGATTTTTGGACCTTTGCACGTTGGCAACGGCAAATATCGCAGGCGAAGGAACGATGAGCTGTATGAGCTCTACAACGACATAGACATAGCGTAGCGAATAAAGATCCAGCGGCTACGTGGGCTGGGTCATGTCGTCCGAATGGATACAAACGCTCCGGATCTGAAAGTATTCGATGCGGCACCAGCTGGTGGTAGCAGAGGAAGACGAAGGCCACCTCTGCGTTGGAAAGATCAGGTGGAGAAGGACTTGGCTTCACTTGGTGTGTCCAACTGGCGCTGTTTAGCACGACAAAGAAACGACTGGCGCGCTTTGTTAAACTCGTCCAAAATCGCGTAAGCGGTTATAGCGCCAATTAAGAAGAAGAAGAAAAGCAGCGTATTTAACCACGAAAAGACTACGTCACTATTTGATGGTCCTAGAATTTAATTTTATTACCGACTGTGCACCGTTCAAACAAACCGCATCCAAGAAAGAAGTTCCACGTGAAGTCCAATGGCTTATATTTGCAAGATTTCCGTTTTAACATCGAGCACCGTGCAGGCTTTGGAATGAAGCATGTAGATGGAATTAGGCGTTTTCCAGTCAGGTTGGTTATGTCAGAGATACGTGCGCGTATTTGTAGAGAGCAACAAAATGATGATCATCTTAAGGCAGTTGCTTCAGTTCTTCCGCAAAAAAAGAAAAATGAGAACCGAATCAAACACTCGGATTATAAAGGTGTTGGAATGTGAACTGATTAATGCATTGAAAGAGAATCCTTCTAAGTTGAGAGAGGAGGCAAGAGTCAACATTCAGAGGTCCAGAGGTGACATCAACCAGCGTAGATAACACGAAGCTCTGGGCTCAATACGAAGTCGATGAAGATGAATCATCTGAGTCAGATGATAATCAGGATGACGAATGTGGAGGGTGGTAACGAGGATATAAGCCAGAGTTGTAGGGAAGTTGGTCTTAAACAGTGGTGTGAGAGATTTATTTTCGGCAAATTTTTACTAAAACTAATTTCAGTTTCCTAATTCGAAAACCTCGTCGTTGTACAACACATTGTCCTTAACTAATTAAGATTATTCATTTAAACAGAAAGAAGGACTGTCTTCTTTCTTACATATATCTTGTCATGCTGAAGGAAGGTATAGAGTCCATGAATGCAGCCTTGAAGAAAATGTTCACCGCATGCCTGGCACTGGCATACATACCACGCTCTTGGAGGTTGGTGAGGATCGCTTTCATCCCTTTAAGGGCTTTAGACCCATCAATATGACTTCTTTCACGCTAAAAAGTCTCGAACGACTAGTGCACTGAACGTTCACCCTTTTTCTCCGTTTCAGCATTCCTATCAAAGTGGAAAATCCTCGGCACTGCTAAACCTTATTGCTAGGGTAGAGCTAGCTATCCACAGGAGGAACTACGCTTTGGGTATCTTTTTGGACATAGAGGGGGCGTTTTATATTGCCTTTTTTGACAGTAAGTGCAGTTAGGAGGCATGGCTTAGATAGGGTGCTAGTGAATTCGATTCGTTCGATGATAGCCCAGAGAATCGTCACGGTACGAGCAGAGAAAGATCTGGAGCGGTGTGCTGTCTCCATTGCTCTGGTGCATCGAGATTGAACCTCTATTCACCACCTTAAATGATGCTGGAGTCTACGCCCAAACATATGCGGACGACGTTGCCTGTTAGTTAACATTTAATTCTCGATGTAAACTCCTTTGGAAGTCACACGTTTAAACAAATACATTCTAATCGCTGACAGCCTTCTGGCAGTGCAGAGGTGTCTTTGGGAAAAACGTGGGGTCCTTCTCCTAGCAAGATCCTATGGATCTACCCAGCTAGGATATAACCTATTACCACCCATGCATCAGTAGTCTGGATGAGTAGACTCTCTCTCTCGTGGAAGTCAGAAGGACCTTATCGAGACTACAACGCACTGTGGTTAGACTACCACTACTGATGTTTTCATCCTAGGAGAAGCCCTGAAGGCGATCTGCAGGCTGAAGCACAATGGGAATTGGTGCGGCCTCTGTCCGGCATTGGACAATAGAGAAGGTGTGGACTTTGGTCCAACGATCTTCTTCATGCCCCTTGACTATCAGGAGTCGTACATGAAAAGAGATAGAGTGTGGTGCTGCCAGAGGCTCAAATATGGTCAAACTCTAAAAATGAGTCCGGCCAACACTCTTTTTGCATTTTCAGGGTTAGCTCCACTACCAGGCACGGTTGTCTACGTGAAAACCAGCATGACACATTGCGCATGGAATGTGTGCATGTGTGTTTCAAGCGGAGGTGTGTGCTGTTCAAGAAGCAATAAATTTTGTTTTGGGAAACAGATAGAGAGGCAGATCTGTATGTGTCTACAGCGACAGCAAGGCTGCGTTCATGGCCTTAGACAGCCCTCACTTCAAGGGTAGTTAAGTCCTGTAAATCCAGGCTGAACTATGCCGGTAGAGATAATACCCTGATGCTAACATGGGTCCTGGTTATCGCGGGTAACGAGTCTTCTGACTCTTTAGCTAGTATGGGATCTGAGGAGAACTTCTTTGGCTTAGAGCCCGTTTTGCCACTCCCTTCTCTAGCCATCAAAGTCACGGTTAGTAAACGGGTTACTTCAACCCACAAGTGAGTTTGGCAGATTGAGAGAGGCTGCAGATGGACAAAACTGATGTTACCTGTCATGTCCGACCGACTGTCGCAGATCCTACTGTCATTCAGCAGGAGAGACTGTAGACAGTCTGGATTGATGACGAGCAACTTTCTATGGGGGAAGCACATGGAAAAGGTAGGCATCTCAGACAGTGAACTCTGCCCAGCATGTGGAGACACGGATGAGACAGCTGCCCACTTTCTGTGCGTCAGCCTGGCCTTCACAGGAATCAAGCTTGAGGTGTTTGACACTGATGTGTTAAGAAGCGACCACCTTGGTTCCTTGGGCGGAAGTTTTGTGGCGTTCGGATGGGCTTATGATGTTTCGAGCAGCACTGCCCCAACACCGATTCATAGTTTTGACACGATATATTCGTTTTGATAACGGTGGAACCGTAAATTTCGCCAAAGAAACGATAAAGCTGCGCCCATTCTTGACATATGATTCTGAAAATAACAAAAGTACCGTCACTCTTAGCACAATAACTCCCGAACTAATGAATAGAATATGATGAAATTTTAACAGCTGTCCTTGTGAGGTTGGTATTAACTGAAAAAAGATGAATGCACTAAATCTAGTGCTATCTATGTGTACCGTGCATTATACAAAACATTGGGAAAGCGAAGTTGATCGGCTCTGAAAAAGTGAAAGTAATCAACTTTTTTTTCAACCTTCTTTGAAATTAGTCAAAATAAAGAAGAAATCTTTTTTCACAAACCAAACTATTTTCAGAGATTATTTTTTCTTCCGTAGGTAGAATGAACAAGGTAAGAAATTAACAACATATACCTTCGATCCTTAGAAATGAATTATAATTGTGGCGCATTCCAACACATATTGCCAGTCCCGGGAGCCTAACCGAGGCTGGGTTAAGGTGTCCAATGAAGGGTTAATGACAAACATGAAAGTGGGGGGAAAATTTAGCATTTACCTTTCCAAAAAGGTATACAAATATTTTTACCTCAAAAATATTAAATACTTACGTTTTCGCAACACATTCCTATATTAGTATTCAAGTTAATACGAGTGAAAACCTAGCCGATTATCCAGTGAGCGCATGATAAGATGCAAAACAGTTCTCATAGAAATCGCGTAACGTTAGCAAAAACCTAAAATAACAGTTCCCACAGAAACCACATGGCGGCAGCGGAAACGTCGATGCGCAACAATGTTGCGAGTTATGTCTCGCGACTAAATATGATTCCTTGCCGTAAAGTGTAAGACCAGCGTCTTTAGAGATTAGGGCAAGCTTACGTTTAAAAATTAAAGTCGTTTAGAAATTAGTTGAATTTTGGAAATAAACACCGACGGTCGTCACCTCGCGAATTACAAAGTCTTCTCATTACGCGTAACACCGCGTGTCCTAATACTAATAACACTGTTTACCTAGGAACTCCTAATCCTGTGAAAAACACTCATAATTAATTGGCGCCCAACCAAATAGAATCCGCGAGATACATGTTTTTCTCGCGTAAAAGAAATACAAAGTGGAAAAAACAGATAAAAAAAAGTTACATAAAGTGAACAAAAATCTTATCACAAAAGGAAGTGACATAAAGTGAACAAAAATCTAAAAACAGTTAGAAGAAAAAGTTACCCACTTATAAAAGTGCAAAAACAGAAGCTTATCAGAAGTGAAGACATCAACTACACCAACCGAAGACAACGAAAAAGCTAATCAGAAGCGAAGACATCGATCACACAACAGAAAAGCTTACCAGAAGTGAAGACAGCAGAAAATCTTATCAGAAGCGAAGACATCAATCACACCAAATACATCAACCGAAGACGACAAGCAGCTGAAGTTTACTCACATTTTATAAGAGCATGTGAGTAGAGTGTTCATTAAAAAATAAATATATAAAAACAATACAAAAATATTGCAAAATTAAAATAAAAAAAATAAAATATTAATAATTAATTAAAATTTTTACAAATACACTAACAATACAATTCCAATAGTTGTGTGCTACCAAGATACATAAGTAGTTACAAATAGAATGCTCATGTCTTCTCTTGAATGTTATGAGTGATAGTGAAATACAAGATTTGGTGACTAAATTCCAGAAACTTAACAAAACGGAACACCAGGAAAAATTAAGAAAAAACAAAAAGTTAACAATGACAATGACTAGTAAACAACTAAAAGCTATAGTGCAGTTACAAGCGCACTAGCCGCCCAGGAGCGGAGTTTTGAAATAAAACTAAGGAGTGTCCAAGAAACTATATATAGTGTAAAAATCTCCATTCCCGAAGTAGAGACATACAAGGATGCTGAAATAAGAATAAGCGTCGTATGCAACGAGACTCTTGACATTACGAAATTCTTGCCAGACTTTGAGGGGAATAATGAAACCTATGTATCATGGAAGAAAGTTGCGCATACCGCATACAAAGTATACGAAAAATATGACGGTAGTTCAAAACATTATCAAACTTTAGAAATATTAAGAAACAAAGTTAAGAATTCAGCTGATGTGGTACTCTCTTCCTTTGACACTCCTCTGAATTTTAAAGCTATCATGAATCGGTTAGATTTCACATACGCAGACAAACGACCGATACACGTGATTGAACAGAAGATGTCAACACTCCGTCAAGGAAACATGACATTGTTACAATACTATGAAGAGGTAGAAAAGAAATTGACTCTACTTATAAACAAGACATTACAACAACATTGTAGCTTCTTCATTCAATGAGAAGTACAGAGCAGACGCTCTACGAGAATTTATCTCAGGAACTAGAAAGGCTTTAAGTGATGTCCTATTCTCGGCAAGACCAAACGATCTTCCCTCTGCCTTAGCACTGGCCCAGGAAGTTGATGCTAATCATGACCGATACATGTTAGCTACGAACTTTGCTCATAGCATAGAAGAAAAAGTTCAGAAAACTGAACAAAGACAACAAAGCAGGGAAAATAGTATAGTACCAGACTCGAGATACAGACAACAAGGGAAAAGCTTACATTACAAGAAACAGGAATTCTCACAGAAACAAGAACCAGTCCAACCAATGCTGGTATACACATCATCCCGTTTTAGCCAGTCTACCCAATACCAACAAAACAACGCGACTCAGAGACAAACCCAGTGGCCAGTTCAACAACAGAACACTCAATATAACAATCAACGACAAGCAAATAAACGACCAAACAATAGTAGTGCATGGTTCATAGGACCGAAACAACAAAGAGGTAATCATGTAGACACAGATGACAACATACCTGAATAAGATGACCAAGTAGATGACATAGACATAGAAAACTATGTAAAACCATTAAAAGAACTAAAGCATATCACCCCAATAAATGAACCTTTTCGAGTAAAATCAATTCATGGCTATAACGTCATAGACAAGAAACTTAATAACAAACTGCGGTTCCGAAACAATTCAATTTTTAAATGTGCTGCCGTCAAATTTACAAATATTGAAGAAATACAAGTCCCTCAGTCTATATCTAAAAAGCTTCAACTTTTGTTAGGAAACCGGACGGGTGTTTTTGCGGAACCAAACGAAGCACTCCCATAAAACACTAACATCATTGGAACTATTCGAACAGAGGACGAAGACCCCATATATTCAAAATTATATCCTTACCCAATGATCGTATCAGAATTTGTAACTACAGAAACCCAGGACTTGCTAAAAGATGGTATAATACGACCATCACAGTCACCATACAACAATCCTGTTTGGGTAGTAGACAAAAAAGGTACCGATGAACAGGGAAATAGAAAGAAACGTTTGGTTATAGATTTCAGGAAATTAAATTTGAAAACCATAGACGATAAATACCCTATTCCAAATATTGCTTCAATACTATCAAATTTGGGTATAGCAAAATACGTCACTTCCGGATTTCACCAGATTTTACTTGCGGAAAGTGAGGAAGTGGGAAGTATGAGTTCTGCAGGCTCCCCTTTGGCCTAAAAAATACACCCACGTCATGCATATCGCATGGGTCTTAGACAAACTACATATATGATGCCAAGATGAGAGTTTCGCACGAAAAGTCTCACTTTTTTTAAAGAAAGTGTAGAGTATCTAGGATTTGTTCTCTCAAGCAGTGGTATAAAAACATGTCCCAATAAAGTGTAAGAAATTCGAAATTATGAACAACCAATTAGATACTTTATTCAATGTCAGATCATTCCTTGGATTGGCAAGCTACTATAGATGCTTTATTAAAGATTTTGCGTCTATAGCAAAACCTATAAGCGACATCTTAAAAGGCGAGAATGGCAAAGAAAGCGCTGGACAGTCAAAGAAAATACTGGTTCAGTTTGATGAAAGTCAACGTACGGCATTTGAGAAACTCAAAGAAGTTCTTGCGTCCGAAAACGTAATGATATTCTATCCTGAATATAAAAAAGCGTTCGATCTAAGATGCTTCGCTTTGGTAGCAGTCTTATCACAAGACGGAAAGCCCATCAGCATGATATCAAGGACATTGAAGGATAGAGAATTTAACTTCGCCACAAACGAAAGAGAGCTACTCGCTATAGTTTGGGTCCTAAAAAACCTCAGAAACTATCTGAGACTACTAATTGTTAAATTTGTCAAACAGCCAAGTACAACCGCCACCCACAAAGACAAATAATTGGAGAGATACCCATACCCTCCTATGTAGGTCAAATGCTGTACTATATTATATATTGATGTGTACTCAACCGATAAAAGTATTTCCTTACTTCTATAGATAAATTTTCTAAATTTGCAATTGTCCAACCATTCGCTTCAAGAACAATAATTGATATGCAATCAGCTATTCTGCAACTTATCAATTTCTACCGTCATACCAAGACGATATATTGCGATAACGAGCCATCCATAAAATCAGAAACAATAAAATCGCTGCTACACAACCAATATGATATCCAAATTGTAAGTGCTCCACCACTTCATAGCACATCCCATGGACAGGTAGAAAGATTCCATAGTACCCTCAATGACATTGCGAGATGCTTAGTAGCCGATACCGTTGAAACGATACTTCAAGCTACTATCGAATACAACAACTCGATCCACTCAGTGACGAACAAACGACCAATTAACATAATAAACTCATCCCCCCCAGAACTTGAGGTCGAAATAAAAAATAGAGTTCACAAAGCATAACAACTTCATCTGAACAGAGTGAACGAAACAAGACATGACAGACAGTTTCGAGTAGGTGACACAGTCCTTGTAAAAACGAATAAACGTTTAGGAAACAAATTAACACCTCTGTGCAACGAAAATAAAATCGGTGCAGACTGTACTAACGCAAACTACATACCAATCATGGATGGGGACGTAACTATTTGGACGGACTTCCAGTACTTAAAACATTCTACTAATTTAACGTTATACTCTGCAATAATAAAAGATACAGAAAAACTAAGAAACCAATTCCCAGAATCACACATGAGACAGATACTAGACTTAGACATACGACACATAGAAACTCTAATATGTACATACAGTAACATTCACTACAGACATGCTAGGAGTATTAACCTGTTAGGTACCGCTTTAAAAGTTGTAACTGCTACTCCGGACTTTAACGACTTTGAAAAGCTTAAATTTACACAGAAAGAACTTGTAGAATCAGGAGATGTCTATCTATGCCTAACCATTAATACAAAAATGTAGGAACAAATTAATAAACTAACCAGCGTAGTAAACTTTTTAGTTAAAGACATGGAAGTAAAGCAAATTTACATAGAAAAATTGTACGAAGCATTACTTTCAAGAAACCAAATAATTATTTCAGAATTAGAAGCACTAATATTATCAGTTACACTTTCAAAAATTGGAATTGTTAATCTCGCCATATTAGACTCAAATGATTTAAAAAACATTATCAATGCACACTCTATAAATATCACTATTACTGACTTAATGGAAGTAGCTCAAAACAAAGTTTTACTAATTAATAATTTCTTACATTTTATCATAAACTATCCTAAGCCTAACATAGTATGTAAAAAAGTAATCTTACACCCTGTTCGCTGAAGACAAAAAAATAGCGGATTGTGGTAATCAGGTTTTGCTGATTGGAAACTGCAGTACTGCCCTTACAACAACGTTCTGCAAAAAGCTGCCCTGTACAACATGCGCATAACAACTACACTCAGGAAGCACTGCACTGTTCAACTCGACCCAGCCATCTCGAGCCTTTAATGATCATCGATAACGGCGTCATTATCATTAATGATAGGGACAGCTACGATCAACGAGCACACGATTAACGGGACATTTCTCATCACTTTTGACGACGAGATAAAAGTAAACGATACCTTATACAGAAATCTCAAGAACTACGTGAGGAAATCTCCAGAACCCGCAGCATCCACACTCCTCAATATAACGGGCCACGAAGAGATACCAAGCTTACCGTATTTACAAAAGCTAAGTATGAAGAACTTATGACATATCGCCCAAATAGATGTGGGACTTGTAATAAGACAAATAATTTCTGGACTGGCCGTTATCTTTCTATTCCTCTGCTATGCCGTAACAAAACTCTACCAAAGGTATCAAAGAAACAGACGCCAGCGTGACCTTCAAATTATAATCGATAGTTTCAAGAAATTCGAGGACATCTTCCATTTAAGTGAGGGAGGAGTTAACACGAGTGACCAGCTAAGCAAAAGAAACCAAGCGCATCATCCAGTGAGCGCATGATAAGATGCAAAACCAACAGTTTGCGAAATCGCGTTACGTCAGCAGAAACGTAAAATAACAGTTCCCACAGAAACCACATAGCGGCAGCGAAAACGTCGACGCACAACAATGTTGCGAGCTATGCCTCGCGACAAAATATGATTCCCTGCAGTAAAGTGCAAGACCAGCGTCTTTAGAGTTTAGGGCTAACTTACGTATAAGAATTAATGTAATTTAGAAATTTGTTGAATTTTGGAAATAAACGCCGACGATGGTCACGAATTACAAAGTCTTCTCTTTACGCGCAACACCGCGTGTCCTGATACTAATAACACAGTTTATCTAGGAACTTCTAATCCTGTGAAAAAAGTTTATAATTAATTTACATATGTATACAATCTTTAGAAATCATTGAAAAAAATAAAGCGTTAAAAAATTATGTTAAAGCTCGCTTTGATGTTAAGTATCGGTTGTTTTTTTAGCTGCATGAGAACTATCGATGTGATTACTATAGTGTGCCAGCTGAGAATGGAAAAATGCTGGCGGAATCATCGATCATTATTTCTTTCGAAATGAGGAACGAGCTGGCATTACGGTGAATGTCGGGCGCTATCGAGCCATGCTAACTGAATTTTCGTTTCGAACAAGGCGACGCAACTTGCCATACAGCGTGATTTAGTGGTAGCCACGGGGAACAAATTCTGGATATCATATTCAAAAAATAGATGCCATAAATTATCTACCAGATTGTAATAAAAAAATTCATTCCAACAGTGTTTCTGCTTTTCCATCTAAGGGGGAATGGAATAAGGGATTCTCACTAAACAACTTCGACACTACAATCTATACACGTGGCAGTAAAATGGATTGTGGTATTGGAGCTGCTATATATTCTTCTAGTAGTAGTAGCAGTATCCCTCAGGCGGAAGTACTGGCAATTGGGGAAGATTGTAGGCTACTAATCGCAGATTTCTCTTTTAAGGGCAATATCGCTATTTTTTCGGATAGCCAAGGCACTGGATTCCGCCACAAAACCTCTAAACTGATGGAACAAAGTAGGAATAGCCTCTCCACCTTAAGTGAAAACCATAATGTTACGTTAATCTGGGACTGGGGACATCGTAATATTCAAGGTAACGAAAAAGCAGATGAGCTGACAAGAGGGGATCTGCCATGAATAACGCTCTTACAGAATCGATATTCACACCAATAGGTGCAGTGAAGAATACAATTGCACCAAAATACCTCCGAATCGCGGATTTTAGATGAAGAGACCAGACGAAATGCAAAATTAGCAGAACGTTATGGCCCACCTACAACCTCAAGCAATCGTCGACATTGATAAACAAGAAACGAAGGGACGCCTGGAAACTAGCGACAGTCATAACTGGCTTTTGGTCTGTCGAAGAACAAGCAGCCAAAACAGGCATCCTTCACAACACATACTATCACAGTTGTAAACAACCGGAGAAAAAGGAAGTAATCTTCCATTTGTGAATGAATCTCTCTGAATGCCCTACCCTATGGAAGGAAAGAATGTTAAAAGCCGTTCGAGAAATAATTCCCAGAAATCGCCTTAGAGAGCAGAAAATCAGTCCAGGGAAATCAATGTATCGACCAGATCCATAGCGAGACTAGTTAGAGATGATCTCCACACGAAATACTTCCGTCGCTCAACTTGTCATATATTGACAACGCGCTTGAAGAAAATTAGACTCGACAGATACAAACAACTCTTCGGTGGCACGCGGTCAATGACCATGAAAATATTATTTTCACAGATGAGAAAATTTTCACAGTTGAAGAAGTTTTTAATAAGCAAAACGACAAAATCTATGCTAAGACTTCTAAAGACGACAAAAATGTTGTTCCATGGGTTGATCGTGGCCTGGATGGCCTCTGTAATGGTTTGGTGCGGAGTGTCTTGTAAAGGCGCTACATCTCTTCAATTCTGCGAAAAAGATGTGAAGACCGGGGCAAAAGTGTACCAGGAGAATGTCGTAGAGCGCGTGGTGAATCAGTTGAGTATTACTCTCTTCAATTGAGGGCGTTGGATCTTCCAGCAAGATTCCGCTAAGGCCCATGATGCAAAAAACATTCTGCAGTGACTAAAAAACAATATTCTTTGGTTCATAGCTGCAGAAGATTGGCTGTCTGGAAATGCATCTGAATTCAATGGACTAAAGTTTGTGGTCAGAATTGGAGAACATGGCCTGTCGAAGACCTCACAGAAATTTAGAGAGTCTTAAATAATCTTTGGTTCGTGTAGCGACGTTAATATCCATAGAAACCGTGGGTGCTGCAATAACTGAAGGGCCTAATCGTTTGAAAGCTTGTGTAAAAGCAAATGGTGACCATTTCGAATAAAAAATTTAAAATTAGTTTTTTTAATATTTATGTGATTAAATAAAACTAACTTCATTAAAAAGAGTATTATAATTTCACACCTAGAACGGACTTAACTTGGAACAGAACTTATGGCAGGACAAAGTACAGTCACTCACACCTTATTTGATGCAGACACGATTTTTTTGTAAATAGTTATTTATTTCATATTGAGAAAGTTGAAAAACGGAGTATGCATACATCTTATTTATTTTGCGTTATTTCAACATGAAATATAATACAAAAAAAGTGTCCATTCATTTTATTGCAATGCAAAAAAACCAAAAACATACAGATAATTCTCGCCGCTGCTTAAATGTTACAGTTAAAACCCGGCGCAAGTTTTAACAAACGAAATTGTATTCCTATAGCCCAGACAGATGGTAGAGTTAATTGGGGTTAACGACTTAATTCAAAATTAACGCAGGAGTTAAGTGCAAATAATGCGGCTTGCCAACTAGAATTAATTAGGGGCGCGTACTTCGATAGAAAAGCGTGAGTTAGTTTTGAAGCATTTCAAATTAATGCCGTACCGTAATATAGTTGATATTGTATATTTAAGTGCAGCACATTATTGAAAGTTGTATGCATCAAAATCATGAGGCAAATAAAACTTTCACAGAGAAAGGGTGTCAGTGGTTAGTGCGCCATGTGAAGAAAAATCCAGGAACAAGCGCTCCAAAGTTAACTGAAATGGTCAAAAAGGATTTAGGTAAGACTTTCCATCCAGAAACTGTTCAAATTTAAATGGCAGATTAGCCCGTAATAAACCTTTCGTAAATGCAAAGAATTGTAAGAAGAGATTGAGATAGAGCCCCAGCATTTTTGAGGACCGTACTTTTTACAGACGAGGTAAAAATAAGCTTATTCGGACCAGACCTTATTTATAGCACGAGCCAATACGGAGCTCAAACCCAAAAATATGCAAGCTGTTGTACTATAAAACACGGTGGTGGCCACGTTATGGTTTAGGATTGTACATATGGGTTGGAAATTTGACCTTTATCGAAGAAACAATGAACAAATATGTTTATTTAAAGGTTCTCAAGAAAATTGGGTTCAAAGCGCTAGAAAATTACAAATTGAAGATGACTTTCACTTTTGTCAAGATAACCTAAGCACAATTCACAAATAATACAAACAAGGTTAATATTATACCTAGTATCAATGTCCCCACATTATTAAAACTCCTGCACAATCACCAGATTTGGACGTTGTCGAAAATTTGTGGTTGATTTTGAAGACATATATGTAGTATATAAAAAAATATGGCATCCATAACAAAGAATACACCAAAAAATTGGGTTACTCCGTGTTAGGTGAACGTCAAGCTGTAATTGTTAATAAAGCGTACCCAACAAAGCACTATATAACATATGTACCTTGAAATGTTAAAAATTTGATTAATATTTATACTTTTTAACTGTGTCATTTAAGCTGCGGCGTGAATTCTCTGTGTCTTTTTTTAAATAATATAGGAATGAGGGAACACGATTTTGTATTTTATGAGAGAAATAAAATATAGCAAAATAAATAAGATATCTGCATACTCTGCTTTTCCATTTTCGCAAGATATACGATAATATTATGAAATATTGAATACTTTACAAAAAGATCATGTATGCATCAAATAAGGTGTGAGTGACTGTATATTGGCATATCGTCTCAATCAAGATGTGCTAGAGAATTGTTTCGGCGTTTTACGAAGCGAACTGGCTAGGCTTTATTTGATATTGAAAATAACCCAACCGCCTCTTATATAAACTTATATATTTTAAATTAATTAAATCTATTGTGTTAATAATTATATTTGATTATTTTTACATGTTTAATGCGGTAAACTATAAATTCACGACCAGAACTGTGGCCGGAATTCGAGGATTTGCAATTTGATGGCTTGGTCATTACAAATAATTTTAAGAAAACGCATAGAATGAGCTTCTAATAATCATTGCGACAGTAACGTGGAAAAGTTATTTTTTTGGCAAGAATTTTCTTTAACATACGAACATTTTATACAGAACTAATTGAAAATACCGAATGGGTCTGTTGACAGTTATAATTTCGAGGTTGTAAAAGACTTCGTTTATTTAGGAACCAGCATTAACACCAATAACAATGTCAGACTTGAAATCCAATGTAGAATCTCTCTTGCCAACAAGTGCTACTTTGGACTAAGTAGGCAACTGAGCAGTAAAGTCCTCTCTCGAAGAACAAAACTACCACCCTACAAGACTCTCATAATGCCCGTCCTAACATATGGTGCAGAAGCTTGGACGATGACAACATCCGATGAAGCGACGCTTGGAGTGTTCGAGAGAAAGATTCTGCGTAAGATTTTTGGACCTTTGCACGTTGGCAACGGCGAATATCGCAAAGGATGGAACGATGAGCTGTATGAGCTTTACGACGACATAGAAATAGCGCAGCGAATAAAGATCCAGCGGCTACGTTGGTTGGGTCATGTCGTCCGAATGGATACAAACGCTCCGGCTTTGAAAGTATTCGATGCGGTACCAGCTGGTGGTAGTAGAGGAAGTGGAAGGCCTCCTCTGCGTTGGAAAGATCAGGTGGAGAAGGACTTGGCTTCACTTGGTGTATCCAATTGACGCTGGTTAGCACGAGAAAGAAACGACTGGCGCGCTTTGTTAAACTCGGCCAAAATCGCAAAAGCGGTTATCGCACCAATTAAGAAGAAGGAGATGCCGTTAATAGTGGAAAATAACATCAGGCAAATGACCACCATAACCACGCTTACAGGTCAATATCCTTTTCATGAAATTTTCCATAACCGAATTGCAAAGTGGCTACTCTATGTCCTCCATAGCCTCACGAATTCCATCTTTGAGGTCTTGAATCGACCCTGGGCTGTTGGCGTAGACCTTCTCTTTCACGTGGTCCCAAAGAAAAAAGTCCGAAACGGAAAGATCAATAGATTCGTTGCTTGTGTGGCACGTTTTGTGGTTGTTTTGTTGAAAATAAACGTTGTTCAGATCAATACCATCCAATTCCGGCCATAAAAATCGTTAGTCACCTCTCGATGATCTTGGGCTATTCAAAATAACACCTGTTATTGGAAAACCTTTTATTAAGGCAAGATGTCGTAGCTGAATGGGTTGGTGCGTGACTACCATTCGGGGGTGCGTAGGTTCTAATTTGCATGAAACAGCAAAATGATGAAAAAGCTACTCATAAAAAACCATTTGCCGTTTGGAGTCGGCATAACACTGTAGGTGCCTCCATTTGTAGAACAACAACACCAAAAATATGATGAGGAACTCGGACAAACACCTAATAGAAGTGTACGCGCCAATTATTCAGCCCTATCATAAAATCCGTCGTAGAATGTTTTTCGTAGAAACTAAGAAATTGTAATCATACAATTCGAATAGCCCCGAATGTACATTCGAAATTCGTACACTGAATACACTCGTGAGGTCAAATCTTACACTTTCGTACAATTTTTCTACTACAACGAAAGACTAACGGGCAAAAATTAGAACGAGTAATAAGAAATGAATTCAAAAGGAAACAAATAAAAAAGCTGTAAAATGTAAGTCCTATATTAACGAAATTACAATCAAAAATAATTTTTTTAAGTATATGCACTTTTATTTGATTTTCACAGGTGTTAAGTTATAACAACATGGCAGCAGTATGCCACTTTGTTGGAACTAATAAAGGAGAAGCCTGGGATTGCTCAGGGGCGCCCGAAATGCTTAAAGGAAGCTGAGTTTTGGCAAAATGTTGCGAAGCAGCTTAACTGTATGGGGTCACCAACCTAAGATGTATCAAGCTGGAAAAAGGTAACAAAGGGCTGTATATAAGTACATTATCCGTTTGCACAACATATTATATTTTTATTTCAGGTGTGGATAAATTGGAAGGATCTCGCATTGCTCACATTCCATATATGAGAATCGTAATTGCTCTCGGGATATTGGGTGTTCACGTAGTGGATTCGCATTTTATTGTCACAGATCTGAATGTAAATTAATTAGAAATTTATAGTACAACTTATTCGCAATACTTACAAACACGGCATTGATACTGTAGTAGCCCTTCCGATTGTAGTAGAGGGATTTTTCTTTAGTGGGGAAATAATTTTTATGTGTGCCCCATCCACACACAAAATGATGCCAGGAAATCTATATTTTTGATAGAACTCCATTTTACTTTGCTGCTTTTCATTGTCACTCATGTCGAGATTTATCCACTGAGGACACAATCGTGTTTGTAGTGACGCCAATTCCTCCTTTCGCATATAGATAAATGTCGACTGGCCGATTGGCACATTACACAATCTTTGCCAACTCCGTGCTGATAACCTCCCACGGCAAGAAACTGTAAAACGGAGAACTGGAGTTATGGACGACGACCTTGCTGAGCTTGCGCTGTCTTCAATGAAACTTAAAACGTATGTAAATGCAGCTTTATTTAACCGGTCCTTTTTGTTTAGCCTATTTTAAACCGAATTTAAGTGAACTTGTTCTTTAACAAAAATGGTTCGTCCATATCGAGAGGATAGCTGGCATCTCTGAATATTTTTCGCTCAATTTTGAGACTCTTTTACTTCTCTCTTCCTCCATTAACACCACCGCACATGTCAACGAATATATTTTAATATGAAAACTCAGCTAACTTGACGAAAAACTTAAAGATTATTTGTCAAATTTTCTTGTTTACATTGAGGTACGGTGTTGTCGAAATATTAAAATTTGCATTTGAGTTTGGCAGCACTTTTTTCGTGTTCACATGGAACCCACGATTACAATTTTTTCGTATTTGTAGTAGACATTCGTATTCGTAGGTTTTCTACGACGGATTCTATGATAGGGCTGACTATTATTTTTTTTAATAATATTACAAAACAAAGGCCCTTTTCAGAGCCATCAATCACTTTAACAAAGAGACAAAAATTTACCACTATAAGTGTTCGCAGCAGCACTAATTGGTATTTTCGATATTTCACTAAATGGCGTGATCATAACTACAACTGTAATTCTCTCAATAAACTAAAATTCTTCGTATTTCCTTCTTATATATGTACATATATACGAGTATGTACCAACATACATAAGTGTAGCATAAATTTATATTGTGACAACTTAAAAACTCACTTCTACCGCGATCATGAAACAATAAAGTAAATCATTTAGCGCTTAGTTTTTATTTGAAATTAATTGCATACATAGGTGGTGCAAAACAGCTCCTCCTCGAAACATTGGTGACCCCGGCGTGATCGGGTTAGAAGTCTTTTCGCGTTATAACTATTCGAGTTTTAACTAAACAAAATTTTTGCTCATTTGCGTGCAAGCAAAAATTTGAGTGCAGTTATTGAAACTGTAAATAAATGAAATTCGTTCGTCAGTACATAACCGCATAACGGAGGTATCTGCTGATAATACAGCTACTTCTATTTTTTCGCATCTATCTTGCTGCACACATTTAATTGTATTGCCAAAATGCCCAAAGGCAGCAAATCGAAAAAGGGTATCGACAACACATCATCCGATGTAACGATCAACAGCTCCGATTCAATTTCGTTTAATAAAAGGAAAAGTGCGTCGATTAAGCACCAATTAATTGCGTTAAACAAAACATTGTCATCGCATCGTCTTGGTGAACTTGATGAAGCTGAACTTTCTGTCCACATGGAGTACGTCGAAAGCATTCACGACCACTTTGACCACGTGCATTCTATTCTCGAAGAAGTCGTTCCACGCGAACTAGATGAAGTAGGCCGAGCAGAATTTTTGGACGTGTAACATTTACGCGCTAGTCTACAAGGAGCCGCTTTGGAAACAATTTGCTCACTAGAACCGGTTGAGGAGAATTATGACAAAGTTATTGCCTTATTAAAAAATCGATTTGATAACAAATCACTTATTTTTCAGGCTCACATTAGGGCGATTATCCAATTGAAGAGTGTTGATAAAGGTTCAGCCAATAGTTTGCGCGAATTGTGCGACAATTTTAGTTCCCATCTTCGTGCACTTAACACCATGGCAACACCAGAACAAATATCGGATGGTTTGGTTATACATCTTGTTACTAGAAAGTTCGATCAGAAGACGCAGGGGAAGTGGGAGGAGGACTTGCCCACGCAGACATTGCCAACTTTGAATTCAATGGCCTCATTTCTGGAGAAGCGGTGCCGAATTATGGAAAATTTGGAAAGTGCTACGCAAACACTTAGCAATCAGATTGGCAAACATTCGAATGAAAATAAAGGTATTAGAAACGCTTTGGTAGCATCCTTAAGTAGCTCTAGCTTTTGCATATTTTGCGATTCGAAAGAACATTACATAAATAGCTGTTTAAAATTTTTAAATTTGTCGCCGAATTTGCGCTACAAAGAAGCTAAGCGATTGCAACTTTGCTTAAATTGCCTACGCAGGGACCATAGTTAACAACGGTGTAAGTCTGGACATTATCGTCATTGCCCAGGCAAACACAATTCCCTTCTCCATATGAATCCGCTTACCTTGTCTATATCCCCGTCTTCAAACCTACCAACAATTGAAGCTACAGCCCCTTCACAGCAAACACTTATTTCATCGTTAACTTCAAGTACAGTCGCTCAAGCCCCAAAATCGGGCGCCAATAGTAATGTGTTGCTTGCTACAGCTTACTTTCAGTCAAAAATCGTTCAGGTGACTTCGTTCCATGTCGTGCTATTCTCGACTCGGGCTCTCAAATAAATTTTGTAACCGCGCGCTTGGCAAATATGCTGCAACTTCCATTCAAACAATCTGCAATTTTGATTTCCGGTATCGGCGAATCAAACTTTGTTGCCGACAAAGAGATTGACGTTTTCGCACAGTCGCAAGATAAAGGCTACAACACTTCGTTCACTGCTGTGGTCACACCCAGTATTACAGATTATCGACCTAACTTCAGCCTTTCTTCGGAATGGATAATACCGTCAAACATTAATCTAGCAGATCCATTATTCTTTAAACCCCAGCGCATTGACTTGCTTATCGGCGCGGGTTTGTTTTGATTTGATGTACGTTGGCCAAATACACATTGCTAGTTATTTGCCATTACTGCAAAAAACTCGACTAGGCTCGGTTGTCGCTGGTGGTGTTTCATATACCAACAAACAATCATCCTCACTCGCTGCCTGCAGCAAAAACGTATTTGAACATCAACATAATAACTCATTGAACGATATCGTAAAACGATTCTGGGAAGTAGAGAATTGCTTCGACTCTGCTGCCCCTTTATCTAAAGAAGATGACTGGTGCGAGCAGCATTTCAAGAAATATTTCTCTCGACTTACTTCGGGAGAGTATTCAGTGCGTTTGCCAACAAAAACAGGCTTTAGCGATCTTGGCGACTCATACAATCGTGCTCTTCGCAGATTTAAGAGCTTAGAGCGAAAATTTGAAAATAATCATAACTTAAGGACTCAATATACCTATTCATTTAATGAGTGAGTACATATCGCTGAACCACATGTCACTGGCAACACCTGGGGCAACAACAAAAACATTTTTTCTACCGCACCATTGCGTGCAAAAGTTTGACAGTACAACGACAAAACTTCGCGTCGTATTCGATTGCTCCGCAAAAACAACAACAGGCTACTCGTTAAATGACCTTTTGCTAGCGGGTCCAACTATTCAAGCAAAGCTGTTCAAAACTCTCTTACAATTTCGTTTTCGTAAATTCGCTCTGTGCGGAGATATATGCAAAATGTACCGATGCGTACGTATGACATCTCCAGACGAATATCTGCAATGTATTTTATGGCGCGAGAACCCACTCGATGAGGTAAAGGTATACAAGTTAGACACTGTAACATACGGAACAAAATCTGCCGCCTTTCTTGCAATACGAGCTATGCATCAACTTTCGTACGATGAAGAAGGGTCATTTCCAATAGGTGCAAAAATCGTGAGGAGAGACTTTTATGTTGACGATCTCATTTCAGGCGGAGATACTATAGAAGAAGTGGTTGAGATCAGACCTCAGGTTAAAGGTTTACTTCAGCGTGGAGGATTCAACATTCGTAAGTGGTTCTCAAACGAGGATGGCGTGCTACAGGGTATTCTTGACTCAGATGGAATTGATGTTGCAAAGACTCTTGGCCTCATCTGGGACCTTAAAACTGATAACTTCTTATTCTCATTTTCGCCTATTGTTAATAACGCACGCACGACAAAACGCACGATACTTTTATATATTGCTAAAGTTTATGATCCGCTTGGCTTGGTTTCGTCAGTCATTACGAAAGCAAAAATTTTCCTGCAAATCCTTTGGAAGGAAAAACTGCAGTGGGACGAAAGCTTGCCTCAGTTGTTGCAAACTACCTGGAACGACATTTGTGTACAGCTTGGTCTAGTAAGCAGCTTTAAATTTCCTCGCTTTGTATTGACGCCTAATTCTAGTTGGGAGATTCACGCATTTTGCGATGCAAGCTTTGCGGGCTTTGGTGCATGTGTATACATTCGTTCCGAGTGTGATGGTATTTTAAAATCATGCTTACTTTGGGCAAAGTCGAGAATCTCGCCTCTGAAGAGCTTAACTATTCCTAAATTAGAACTGTCGGCAGCCTTGCTGCTTGCGGAATTGGTGGCACCCATTTCATTAGATTTTCCACATTCTCACACCGTTCACTGCTGGTCAGACTCAATGGTCACTCTATCATGGCTTCGCGAACAACCACCATATTTTAACATTTTTGTGTCAAATAGAGTTATCCAGATACAAACACTAACCAAAGGTATGACTTGGCATCATGTGCCTACTTCTTTGAATCCGGCAGACATTCTTTCGAGGGGGTGCACTCCAAAAGAAGTACTAAATTCTGAGCTTTGGAGAAGTGGTCCACAATTTTTGTCAAGAAGGCAATCGGATTGGCCTAATCTCCTGGATTTGTTAACTGATTTACCCGAACGGCGACGTAAAGTCTTAGTAGCTTCTCAACTACGAGACATAACGCTCGATTGCAAGTACCACAACTCCTTTGAAAGGTTGCAGCGCATCTTTGCCTACATTTACTATTTTTGCCAACCGCACTGTAATCGCGTTGATGGCCAACCGTTGACTCCGCTGAATATTAAAATGGGTACACATTTGCTAATCCGTAACATTTAACAAATTCATTTTGCAGCTGAGCTCAAGGCGCTAAGATTTGACAAGAAACTTAATTCGTCAAGTAAGCTACGCTCATTAAATCCGTTTATTGACTCGTTTGGGCTTCTTCGTGTTGGAGGACGTCTGCAAAATTCTTTATTGGACTTTGAAGCAAAACATCCACCTTTGTTGCCAAAACATCATCCGGTCACAAAAGCAATAATTGACCACTTTCATCGCAAATATCTACACGCTGGACCGCAGAGCGTACTGGCTTCAATTCGGCAGAAATATTGGCCAATTGGCGGTCGCAAGACTGTTGCTAGCGTTATAAGTAAATGCATTCATTGCTTCCGTTTGAAACTAATCATCTATGAGCATATCATGGGAAGCCTTCCAGCCGACAGGGTTCAGCCTAACAGAAAATTTGTCACCACTGGCATCGACTATTGTGGACCATTTTACTACAAGTCGGAAGTTCGCACCAGGCCACCCATTAAATGCTACATATGCGTTTTCGTCTGCTTCAGCACGAAGGCTTGTCATCTGGAGCTTACTCAGGACCTTTCTACATCATCGTTTTTGGCAGCTTTGAAAAGATTTATTTGCACAAGAGGCAAACCGCACACCATTTGGTCAGACAATGCAATATATATATTATATCTCAGAAACCGTTCTTTGAAAAAAAAAAATAATAAAATTCATTTTTGGTTTCAGCCACCTCAAATTAGTTTAAAAAACGCCTTTTGGTCGAGGACCATTTTTGAAAGTGAAAATTCGTACTCGTGTTATATATTATGTATACAGGTATATAAGATTTATATCAGCAGAATATCTGATTAATTTGACTTGGTACATAAATGTCGAAACTATGTCTTTTATATATTTACATATGCTATTGTTTACATTCTAATTGTGAATTGAAAATTTTTATTTGAAGTGGAAATAATAGTGTCAGAAAAAAAGTGAATATATTGTTTTGAATGAAAGCTTATTACAAACAAAAAATGGATAAATGTATTTTGTGCGCAAAAAGAATGGAAGGCAAACTGATCAGGCGACGTCCTCTGAATAGTGATTCAGACCTTTGTATATGCTGCATTTTTCGTTTACATCACAACAACCTGGCTGGACAACCCTAGTCTGGTTTCGCCTGCTGCAGCATATGGCTCCGACTGTCTCGGTTTTGTGCCTGTGTCCTCCATGCCCGAAATCTCAAAAAGCTGCACCTTCATCTATAATACTTCACATCATTACTTTGAAATTTATTGCAACTTTTCATTAAAAATTTTATTAACAATTTGCACAGTCTCTTATAAACAGTATAAGCTGCATATTTTTATTACTAAAAGTGCGACTTAGAAATGCAGTTTCGAATGAACTATTTATTTTGTATTAAATATGAAAAATGCTACCGGGGGAAAAATTGTAATATAACGTTTAAGGGATATACAAGGTGAAATCCAAAATAAACAAGACTGGCGTCATAAAAATGTTTTTGATGACGCCATTTTTGATGAGTTAGTGCGTTGGAAGTTACACCCCTAGCTGACTTTCAGTGAAAGCTTGGTGACATTCGGTTCAGTGGAAGCGAAGTTTTTTTCGTCTAAAGTGTCATCGGGACAAAAATGAGTTTCGAACAAAGAGCTAATATCAATTTCTTTTTTTAAATCGGTAAAACATTTACCGAAACATTTTAATTGATGAAAAAAGTTTACGGCGATAATTGTCTATCTCGGATCAAAGTACTTGAGTGGTTTACACGTCTCAGAGATGGTTGTGAGGACATAAAAGACAGTGAACATACGGGCCTCCCAAAATCAGTAATCACCGAAAACTCCATCAAAATTGTTCGTAAATTTATCAAAAATGAACAGAATTCATCATTGAAATTCACGGAATCGAAGTTGAAAATCTCCAAAACATCGATTTATCGTATTTTAACTAATCATTTGGGCTTACAAAAAAGCTGTTTCATTCCGCACAAGTTAACTAAGGCCCAAAAATTGCTCAGAATTTAACATTCAAAAGACCTCATTAAAGATGCGAGAAAAGATCAGAACTTCCTTTACAACATTGTAACTGGTGATGAAACGTGCCAGATCAGCCCACACCCAAAACATCGCATTTGGAGGAGTCAAAAGTCAAGTCTTTGCTCATTTGTTTTTACGATTCCAAGGGAATTGTCCACAAGGGGTTCATATCAAAGGACCAGTATGGCGCAGAAGCTTGGACCATGACAATATCCGATGAAGCGTCGCTTGGAAGATTTTTGAGCCTTTGCACGTTGCCTACGGCGAATATCGCAGGCGATAGCAGGATGAGCTGTATAAGCTATACGGCGACATAGACATAGCGCAGCGAGTACGTTGGCTGGGTCATGTCGCATGGATACAAACGCTCCGGCTCTGAAAATATTCGATGCGGTACCCGCTGGTGGTAGCAGGGGACGAGCAAGGTCTCCTCTGCGTTGGAAAGATCAGGTGGAGAAGGACTTGGCTTCACTTGGTGTGTCCAATTGGCGCCGATTAGCACGAGAAAGAAACGACTGGTGCGCTTTGTTAAACTCGGTCAAAACTGCGTAAGCGGTTATCACGCCAATTAAGAAGAAGAAGAAGGTCTGGTTTGGACTAAGTAGCGAATTGTGCAGTGAAATCCCCTCTCGACGAACAAAACTAACACTCTACAAGTCTCTCATCATGCCTTTCCTAGCGTATGGCGTAGAAGCTTGGACGATGACAATATCCGACGAGGAGTCCCTTAGAGTGTTTGAGGCAAAGATTCTGCGGAAGATTTTTGGACCTTTGCACGTTGGCAGCGGCGAGTATCGAAGGCGATGGAATAATAAGCTGGATGAGTTTTACGACGACATAGCTAGAACTCCAAATACAAACTGCCCTGTCATGAAATGTTAAGTCAATTCACAAACTACCTCCCCCACCAAAAGTTCACACACGTCTTCCTACCAATCTGTGAACGTGAGTATATTAAATCAATATTGATTATTTATTTACACTCACTAAACAAACATAGCATTGCCGTACCAGAAGATTTGTAAGTCACTCCCTCAAGTGAAGTAACCAAGTTCAAAGTATTTGACGCGCTATCAGATTGTGCTTTTCGTAAATTACTAATGATGACGGTCATACATGATTTATTTTTGCATACATACTTTTACACACATCCGCATTATCAATTATAAATTTTCATTGTATAATAAACTAAAGCCAAAAACCACCAAACGCAAATAATTCATTTATATATAATTAATATTATTCAACATTGTTTTTAAGTTATTTTAATAAACATTTATTTTGTTAATGATTTCAAAATGTTCTATTTGGCAAGATTGTATAGTGGAGAGCAATCATCAGACACGGCTTCGCGGGAAAAATCAAAATTTTTCATTTCAGACATGTAGGGGAGGGGGCCCAGTTGTGACGCACCTCAAGAAATTTACTGGAAATGAGAAAATATGAAAGGAATGTCACACCAATTGTTGTGATTTAATGATTTATTTATTTTGAAGGCTTTCAATGGCAAAAATAATGAAAAATACAAAAGAAAATGTCCTTCAATGGCCATAAATGACAACGATTTTTATTCATCATCGTCATCTAAATATTCCTAGTCGTCGTCCACGTCACTTTCGCAGTGTTTGCAAGTGAAATAACTTGCCTGCATGTTGGCGCACTTCAAATGAACTGGACGCTTGCATACGTTGCAATTGATCGAGTTGGCAGTTTTTATAGACATAGAATCACAAAATATACGGCAAATACAATATTTTGATGCATTACACTCGCCTTTTCACTGTTAATTTCACAAAATTTTGGTACTTTGAAAAAAATCAAAATAACTTTTTCGCACGATTTTCAACACGATGTTTGATGCGTGTATACACAATGCGACTACTAACGTTGGTGTCTGCACAAAAACTGCTGAACGTCAAACGAACATGATTGGCAGGGCTCAAACTGTCATTTTCATACCGCATGTCAAAAATATTTAGCTGCGTCACAACTGGGCCCCCTCCCCTACAGGATACCCTCGTAAGTACGAGATGATGAGTTTTCATTTACATGGCGCTCTCATATGTTTGATCGTGTCAGCTGACACGTGACGTACGTTTACATCGGTGAATGTGGGCGCCATTAGCGTGAAAAGTGTACATACTCAAAGAGCGCTCAGCGAAGTATTGCCTCAGATTACTGGTTTAAAGTTTAGAGCAGGGAAGCATTGCAGTATTATGCATTATTAAGAATGCATATACATTTAAGAAATCAAAGAATTTTGTATTTTAAAATAAAAAATTCTGGATACAGAAAAATTTCTTCATACTCAAACTAATTAAGTCTGTCAACGTCATTCTAAATGCATTTGAGTCTTTCTAACATATTTCTCACCTCTATTTATTCTAGCGGTCTTAATTGTACTGCTTAGATCACGACGGTTTGAAGGCTCTGATAGTATAATATAATATATCTGGCATAAGCCGCACGCTCAGATTCTCAACATCGCTTCACCGAAGGTGGTTTATCAGAACGTACTTCAGCAACGATGAAAGCCTTCAACGAATTGCAAATGCAAACGACGCGTGCAACAGAAGTAATTAATTTCAATTAAAGTGGAAAACTTAGAAATACGTGTATTTGCCAAATTTTATTGATTTATAACTTTTATTTTATAATTTACTCCAGTAGACGAGGTGTGTTCAAAAAATAAGGTGAATTTTCAAATTTCGCGGGCTACGTACATTCGACTTTCGATTATTATTATTTTATATGTTGGTACACTCATCGCGAACATATGTATGATATATTCACGGTTTTAGCAATAGGCATAAGTAAGACAAGTGTTTTGCATGTTCGGCGATTTATTGCTATTGACTCTTGGCTCTCCTGAACTCTTCCATTGGGACGATTAGGCTTTGTTTTCGATGTCATAACCATGTGCCCATGATTAGTCACCAATTATAACCCTTTTAAGCAAATCTGCATCATCGTTGACGTCATTCAACAATTCCTGAGCGATGCTCATGCGACGTTGTTTTTGGTCAACTGTTGTTTTTGGCCAATTCAACAATTTTGGAACGAGCATCGTTGCCACATGCTTCTTTCTTCTTTATTTGCATATTCGATTTCGAATCATTAGCGATCGGACAAACGTAATTAAAATCATAAAATAAGCTCATGTTAATAAATTGACTTGACTATACTCACATATAACAAATAAACAAATATATACAATATTTTAATGTATATTATTAACTATGTTACAAAATGCTTCTCTATACCTGGCAACGTTCCATAGCTCTCTTATATTGCTCAAGCCCGTCCAATTTCTAACTTTTCGCAGCCATGACAATTATTTTCGCCCGACGCATCGTCTTCCGTCGACTTTACCCTCCAAGATTAGTTGCAACAGTTGGTACTTTGCATTTCTAAGGATATGACCCGAATATGTTGTCTTCCTTCGCTTAATTGTGGTTAAAAGTTGTCTATTTTGATTTATTCGGCTCAGTCCTCCGGGGCCATATTTCCATTGTGTGCAGTAGTATTGACCACACGTAACATCTTGAAGGGAATATTAAAATTATGACTGCATAGTAACTTCTTATAATTGTAAAATGATGCCCTTGCTCTTCCGTGCAGTCCGAGTTCCGGTTAATCCACTTAAATTTAGTCACCATTTCTACCGCTTCTCCTCGAATCATCAGTTTTATGTTTTTATATGTGTCTACTAACAACTATAAATTTTGTTTTATTAATATTAATCCTTAGGCCGTATCTGTTGCTACACTCATCTAGCTTGCGTACTCGCTGCCAAACGCTTCATGCTCAAAATTTCTTAAAAGATTGCATGGCATGAGCCAACCGATATGCCGACATCCTCAGAAACTTCTCTGCTTGTAATTCGACGATTCTCCATAACAATTTTCTTCACTTTCTCAACATTTTCATCGGTTATTGATGTGCTGGGGTGTCCAGAGCGAGCGTCGTTATTCACTACTTCTCGGCATTCTGTGAAAAGTTTGTACCACTTGTAATCATTTTTTTGACACTGTCAACATTTCAAGTGTTTTTGAGCACTTAATTCCATTTTTTACACAAAATTTTATGCAACTTCTTTGATCCATTTTCTTCAATAGCAGAAAATCGCCTAACACGCAAAACACTTGTCTTATTTATGCTCTCCCACAAACAAACTAAACATGCTATATTCCTAAAGTCGCGAACATATCTTCGAGACGTGTATGCCAAAATAAAAAATAATAATAAGCGAAAGTCGAACGTGCGTAGCCAGCGAAATTCGAAAATTCACCAAATTTGTTTACACACCTCGTAAGTAATTTTTTTTTTAATGATTTGTTAATTTGAATGGAATGTGCAAATGTCTTGTATGAATGACAGTTTTTACAGAGGCTGCACTCACTTAATTTTAAAATGAAAAAGGTTTTACATTATTTAATTGAATTATAGAAATTTGCGAATTTTCTTATATTGAGCATATTTTATTTAATTTAAAGCACTTAACTGAGAAATTTTTACAATCTCTGCTCAACCTTCAACAGGACACAAATATAATATGATACAAACAAAAGCAAAATTTTATTCTACGAATTTCGTCACAGCAAACAGTTTCTTGTTCGTTTTTTCCTTCATTCACAAAATTTGGTATGTCGTAACCTTATTTTTTCAACCACCCGTAGGATCATTTGATATCACCTTGGTACCGAATTTTTACTTGTTTTATATATCCCTTTGTGGAACAACATCAAGACCCACGCCACAAATAAGAGGAGTAGCTCGGCCAAACACCCAAAAAGGGTGTATGCGCCAATTATATGTATACAGTGCTCCCTGGATTATCCGTCAGTCAATGTAACCCAGCTATGACGGATAATCAAAAATGACGGTTAACAGAAACAAACCTCTAGATTATGTTCAGAATCGAAAAGTACACCGAAATTTTGAGAGAAATGAACAAACGGTAAAATATACATGCATTACATGATTATATCATTATTTTATTACGAGTTTAGTTTGTTTTTGAAAAGAATTCAGTTAGTGTCTTTTGCTTTAGAGTGACTTGAGTTTTATTCTTTACGAAAAGAAGAAATTGGCGCAAACGAATCGTGTTAGCCAATCCGGCTTCATCTTGCATTTCATACCAGGCGATAAATTTCTCTAAATTTGATGCAGCAATTTTGGCTTCTTGTCTTAGAAATGAAGCAGTAGGATTGTGACCATTTTCATTATTGTTATCTGTTCCATCGTAATCATCATTATTTTCTTCTTCATCATTCACTTCATTAATTATTTGTTCGTCAGTCAAAAGCTCATAACCACAATCATTTTCCTCACAATTCAACCATTCATTGATCGTTTCACTATTTTCTAATAGCAAAACCGAAGATGTACTAGTCACAACATCGTCACTGTTATTCGAAGGCGATTCTGTATTTGGCCATAGTTTGTTCCAACATTTTTCCAATGTTGTCGACGATAACTCAGACCATGAATCAGCTACATTATCAATTGCGTGTTTAATGTTGTAATTCTTCCAATAATCTGCCAAATCAATATTCTCTTGCGAAACGAGGTCCTGAATAAATTTTTTCCGATATCGACGCATTAAAGTTTCAATTACTGATTCATCCATGGGTTGTAGAACTGCAGTTGAATTCGGTGGCAGGAAATAACAAAAAATATTACCATCATCACTTTTTAAATCTTCAACTGGATGTGATGGGGCATTATCCATAACCAAAACTGCTTTCTGTGATAATCCTTCCGACATTAAATAATTTCGAACATTTGGAACAAAACTGTTCATGAACCAGTCGCGAAAAATCGTTTGATCCATTCAAGCATTCTTTTGAGCATAATAAGCCACAGGAACAGCATTCATGTTTGATTTTGTGTAACAACGTGGACGTTTAGCCGTATGAACCACAACAAATTTTGAAATTTATGGTGCATTTTTCGATTTCGTTGGCACCTATGGAGCTCATCTTTTCACCTTATATCGAAACTTCTTTCACGCCATGTCGATTTTGCCAGCCATACAACCAACCTGAGCTAGGTTTGAAATCCTTCGGACCTTCCAGTTTTTCATTAAAAGATAATTCATTTTCTTTCAATATTTGACCAGATAATGGAACGCCTTTGCTCCGAATTTGATTAAAGCACAAGAATAATGCTTCATCGACTTTTTCATTTAATGCCTTTTTCATCGTTTTGCGTTTTTTTGACCGACCTCCCAAAGATTCCATCGACGCACCATATTGTTTGATTTGAGTGGCATCCTTTTTAAAATCTTGAATCGTCGTGCGTGGAATATCATATTTTTCACTTAATGAAACAATTGTTGAACCTTTTTCTATTTCCTCAATAATTTTTAATTTCGTTTCAATAGTGACCACTACTCGTTTACGCTTCGGTATTTTTTTTGTTGTTGAAGGCTCTATTTTAAATGTCTGCTCATCATGAAATTCAAATCAAACTGAAAATCTCATTGTACTGAATGTCACATCGAAAAAGAATTCCAAGAATTTGTTTTGGGTAGAATGGACAAAATAACAGTTACCGTTTCATGATTATTATTGCAATATGTATTGTAGAAAATCTTAAAACGGTGACGGTTAACAGAGGTGACGGATAACAGAGAGACGGATAATCCAGGGAGTACTGTATATGTATATATATATATCGGAACAAAGTATCGAGCACTGAATAAACCCAATGTATTTTGTTTTTGCATTTTGATGCGATTAATGTCAATCTGAACTTGGCTTCGGTTGTAATGTCAAAATCTGATATTTCTTTGGTAATTTGGCATTACGCCCATCAAGGTGAACAAATAATAATGAAAAGTCACGGGACAAGCAATACATTGATTGATAGATTTGCCTTGTTTTAGTTTTTTCTCTCTTGGTTCGTGCTCTTGACCTATTGTCATGTATCGAGCGAATTCTCAATTTCTTTATTTGGGGAACCGCAACCTTTTCTTAATGAAAAGTGCAAAACTTCATAAAGCTCTTCCTAGAGATTTTTGAGGAATGCTGCTGGAGAAATAACCCTTGCCAGGATATAAATTAGGGGTTTCCCGGTTGCGTAGACGCGACTGACGTGGATCGTTTGACAGTTTATTTATTTTTACCACTTCATCAGTAAATTTTTGTTGTTCCTAATATTTTTACACACAAAGCAATAAATGCTATTATGAATTCGTGATTTTTCAAACACTCACACATGAGTACACTCTCTACTATAATGAAGACAATTGATCGACAGCAATTTATTGCCTGTAATGGCCTGGATGAAACTCTAATATCTAACAAAAATATAAATCATTCCAAAGATTTTTTATTGATGAAATCTGATCAATATCTATAACTAATTTTATTTGGCAATACCAGTGATTAATACATAGGGTATCAAATTTACAGTGTGTATCACATTTTTCAGATTACCCTTAAAAACTGATGAAAAACAATCAAATAATATATCAATGAAAGTCAGTTTTATTGTAGAAATTGTAGAAAACTCTTTCATCGCACTTCGCTAGCTATATATATCCTACGAGTATACTTTGGTTACTTAGCGTTATTTGGTACTTCTCCGGATTCTTTGGTAAACTTCTTAATTGAAGAATATGAAATAAAAAAAAATATTTTTTTTTTGTTCCTTATCAAAATTATAGATATTTATGTAATTCTTATTGAACACGTTTGCGATTTTTAAGGATAAAGGTGTATGTTTCTTATTTTTAATGTATTTGAAGGGTATTTACCATACAACAAGTGTCTATGTAAAAAAAATGTCCGACTAATCTACGCTATCTTGTTTGAAACAAATGTCAGTATCTGCTGTTTCTGCTTCAGGTCATCTAAAAACTAAATAAATGTAGAAAATATTCATTTAATTTGTTATGAAATATAATTATGTATATGCATTTGCATGGGAAATCATATGTACCATACATAAGTGCGAAGTAATAAAACAATAGTAAAGAAAAAAAAAAATTTTGAATGTTGGGAAAAAGAAAGTGTTCAATTCAAGCAAATGCTTTACAGGTTATGGATGAAAATGTGCCTAGGTTATACATATATACTTTATTTATTGACCTTAATAAAAGCGTATGTAAAAATATACTCTACTGATGTCAAGGTATGTGTATTAATGATATTTATGTGTAATTTTTTATACTTATTGCTTTGATATTCGGAATGCTCTTTAATTGTGCATATGTACATATAATATATATGTATGTGCGTATTCAGGGTTAACGGGAAATTATTCCTAGATACTTAAGGTCATTATTGCTTAGGTAATTTGTGATTGATTTGGTTATATGGAATGTTGTCTAAAACTTAACCGTTTTTGAGATATTGGATTTTGAATATTATTTAAAATATAAGGTTGTCAAAAAAGTCTTGCGGTATTTTTATTTAATTTTCAATTGTTCATAAAATTGGTTATAATAATGCGATTTAAGTCAAATATGCGCCGTTTTGTTCGATGACGAGTTCCCAACGAGATGCCAACTTCATAATGCCCCTCTTATAGAAGCTCGCTTCCCTATTGTCAAAAAACTCGGAGAGCCAATTTTCACAGGACTCTCATGAGGACAACTTCCGACTACCAAGCTCGTTCGCCATGGACAGAAATAGGTGGTAACCACTTGGTGCGAGATCCAGACTATACGGTGGATGCAAAAGAACCTCCCATCCGAGCTCCCGGGGCTTCGGGAGCGTCACCAAAGATGTGTGTGGCCTGGCGTTGTCCTGATGGAAGACAATTCGGCCTCTGTTGATCAAAGATGGCCTCTTCTGCATGAGTGCTGCATTCAAGCGGTCCAGTTGTTGGCAGTACAGGTCCGAATTGAGCGTTTGGCCATAGGGGAGCAGCTCATAGTGGATGATTCTCTCTGCACCAGAACGAAAACGTTGAAACCATCGTTGTGCGGTGGATATGGAAACTGTATCGGGTCCATAAACTGCACAAATTTTATTGGCAGCATGAGATGCATTTTTGCCTTTATCGTAGTAGTACTGTAAAATATGCCGTATTTTCTCTTTATTTTGCTCCATGTTTGCGACGCTATAACTCACGAACCACTAAAAGCAAACAACAATTAATCAAACACGTGTTAGCACGTGAAAAGAGCTTTCCAAAAAGCTCTAGCGTGAACCGATGCGACGAATACAACTAGAACTACGCGCTTGCAAAGACAAGCTTGCGGAAATACCGGAAGACTTTTTCGCCAACCTTATAAATACGTACGTCCACTTTTTTTAATGTTTATTCAACGGTCCAATTCTGTTCTGTTTTACCTTAAAGGGTATGTCAGTTAATTAATATCATAAATTTGAATCAAGTGCTCCCAGTTAAAAAAGGGAGATCTGCTACACCGTGCCTATTTCTTCTTCTGACGGTGTAACTTGGCTTGTTAATTGGATTTTGATCTCTGATTGTGAGCATGACAAGGAATACGTCTACATCATAATGTGTTATGGGCTCTCGAAGAAGTGTCGTCGCAGACCAGTGATGAATACAGGGTACAGTTTCTACTCATCGAATAAGTGATGTTAGCGTCTTTGATGGAACTTACCGAAAACTACGAGAAACTGGATTTATTATGAGACGGGGTACTGATATGTGGCGAGCACGTAATTTTGACGAGGAACAAACAAAATTTGAAGTAGACTCTACCACAGTTACGAATGGTGTTGAAGAACACGTGGGCTTGTCGCAGTAGAAGGTGTGGTCTGTAATGTATTCTACTGGACAGTTCTTGTACACGCTTATACAAGAAGGGAATTCGAAGATGCATCTTTCTCCAAAAAAATCATGTGGACAAATGAGAATAAGTTCGATAAAAATTGTATGAACAACTATTATAACGCCCACTATTGGGCCTCGAAAAACGAAGGTTGCCAAATCAAAAGAGAACGGAAAGGTCACAAAGAAGATTTAGCATCAATGTATGGATTTCCAAATATTTTCTTATTGCTGGAATGGCGAGAAGTATGAAAATTTTTGAAAGAACATTTTATTCGAATTAATGAAAGACGTGCCTCTTGCCGTAAACAAAACATGCATTTCCAACTTGATGGCTGCCCAACTCACTACACAGGAAATTTTCGAGCATGGCTCGACCATAATTATCTCAATAAATGGGTTGGAAAAGGTGGACCAATACCATGGCCTGTGAGGACCCCGACCTAACGCTCGCTCTATCCAGCAGTGAGATTTTCAGTTCGTCGCAAACGTATTGAACGACATGAACCTCTTCTAATCGAAACTCCAAAAACCAAATCGAATATCATCTTATTGCAGTAGCTCGGCTTTAAAGTGAATAAATAACAATTTTGGATATCCCACAATACTTACTGTCTAAGATTATGAAGTTATTTATACTATGTCATTTGAATTACCCTGTTGTTTTCCTTTGCTATTATCTATTCTTTATTTTTGCTGTTTACTGTTCGCCCATTTGTGGCTCTCTCTCTTTTAATTTGGACTTTGAATAAAGTGGACGTGCAAATAAGCTGAGCTCCTGATTTTCATTAAACATTTTTTGGTGCCTCCTGTGAGGATGATAAATTCACTATAACATCAGCTTAATTCACACGATTACGGTGCACAAAGGCTTCGCGTTGGATTAGGCCTGATTTCCTGGATAATTGCAGATAACTTATTCGAGGTTGGAACATGTCGGAATTAAATCTACGCCAGTTCCATGCGGCCGCTATTTTGCGGATGTATGACCAGACGAAAGAGGCGAAGGGTGGTGACCTCAATGTCACTCAAATTGATCAGCGTATAAAATCTGCTGCCGTCCATTTTGATCGGATGCTCACAAATCATGAGGCTTTGGTTGCCGCAGCCAAGGAGGAGGACTTGGAGGTACATTCAGGATGGTGGGACTCCACCGAAGCTGCCTACATGGATTTGTGCGCAACGCTGAATCAACGACGAAAGGAGTTGGAGGGTGAATCTCTGCCTGCCAACCATTCGCACAAAGTTTCGCCAATGGAATTAAAATTAGAGCCGCTTTGTATACCATCGTTTGATGGATCCGCGTATAAGTGGCTTGCATTTAAGGATGCATTTGAGACATTGGTTCATCAGCGGGATTTGCCGGTGGCATACAAGTTGGGGAAATTGCGTCAGGCAGTTAAGGCAGAGGCGGTTCCGTTGGTTGGAGGTTTGTATTCGGGTGGCTATGAAGAAGTGTGGACGGCGCTGAAAAATCGATATGACAACCCTAAGCAATTAGCGGAGATCCACGTTGCTAGATTTCTGAATATGAAGTCACAGACTGAGGATACGTCCAGGGCGTTACTGGGTGTCGTTGATGTGGTAAACGAGTCCTTGCGAGCGTTAGCGGTAATGAAGTTACCTGTCGACAAATGGGATGCCCTTACCGTCCCCATCGTGGTTTCTAAACTCTCTACTCGCACACAGCGAGAATGGTGCATGAATTGCTCCCCTACCGAGCTATCCACTTTAAAGGAGTTGCTAGCATTTTTAGAAAAACGAGCGCACAGTCTTTCGACAGAATTTTGCCAGGTGGCGGATCATCGTGAAGTGCTGCATTCTTCGTCAAAGCAGAAAAACACACTCCGTCTTCTAAAGTCTAACCTCGCCACAACTGATGATGGTAACTGTCAACACTGTAGAGGATCACACAAGGTTATGCGTTGTCCGGTGATTCTAGCTTTGAAACCAGAGCAACGTTTTGAAGCTTTAAAGCGATCGAACCTATGCTTTAACTGTTTGCGGTCCGGGCATTCATCCAAGCTTTGTTCCTCTGGTAACTGTCGCCAGTGCGGCCACAGACATCATACTATTTTTTGCCGCCACAAATCACAACAACCTATTTCAAGCAACGAGGTAGATTCTTCTGTGGCTAAGCCAGACATAATATCCAATCCACTATCATTATGACTAGCAAGCAATACAATCGTTACTAGCGTCGAAAAGGGAAGCCAGACTGTTCTATTAGCTACAGCACGTGCCCACGTCATCGGCAAGGATCTCAGGCAACGGGTGTCTCGTGTATTATGCGATACTGGATCTCAAGTAAGTCTGATCTCGGAATGTTTGGCTAATGGTTTGGGTCTTTATAGGAGCAAGTGTGAGATTATGGTGGAGGGGATTAGTGGAGTGGCATGTTCGAGGACCAAGGGTAGCGTCCGATTTACGATAAAAAGCATTTTTTCTAAATTTGAACTGGACATTCATGCATTGGTTATTGGTTCGATTACTTCAGTTACACCAGCGGTTAGTGTCGATATTGGGCAATGGAGACATTTGGCAAATCTCCAATTGGCAGACCCATATTTTGGAACTCCGGGTCATGTTGATGTACTTCTTGGTGCTGATGTCTGGGGCTCGATTGTAGAAGGGGATGTCATACATGGAGGGTATGATGAACCTCACGCACAGCTGACCCGACTTGGTTGGGTTGTATTTGGGCCAGCGTTCGTTCCGGGCCATTCTAGTACAACAGTTGGCAATTATTGCGCGCAGATTAGAGACGAGTCTTACTTGGAGGATCTCATTTGTAATTTTTGGAAGCTCGAAGAAGTACCGGTGACAACTAGGAGCTCGGATGATGAATGCGAGCGGTTCTTTGCCACTACACACCAACGTATGGCCGACGGACGCTATGTTGTGAGATTGCCATTCCGTCAAGATGGTCAACCGTTAGGCGACTCTTACGTCAACGCTCGACGTCAGTTCTCGCGTTTGGAGCGACGTCTGGCTGCTGATCCGGACATGCATGCAAAATATATAGCGTTTATGAGGGAATATGAGTCCCTTGGCCATATGGAAAGAGTTGTTCAGCCAGTTGTTCAATCCGGATGCTATTATATTCCCCACCATGCTGTATTGGGAAAATTTAGAGTGGTGTTCAATGCATCCGCTCCTACCTCCAACGGGCTTTCGCTTAACGATATCCAACTGGTTGGATCCCCCATTCAAGATTCGTTAATCAACATTATCCTCCGCTTCCGACGCTATGCCATCGCGATCACAGCCGATGTGGAGAAGATGTTTCGCCAGGTTCTCGTGGCACCACAAGACAGAGACTTTCAGCGTATACTTTGGCGTGAATCTCCATCAGAGGAAGTAATTACTTACCGACTGTCTACTGTCACGTATGGCATGGCATGCAGTCCTCATAATGCGATAAGGGCTATGCATCAGTGTGCGTACGACAGCTTCGACAAGATTCACAATCGCAATATGGGCATCCAAGCGCGAGAATCCATTCTCTCATCATTCTACGTGGATGATTTCCTCACCAGTTGTAGCACCGTCGAAAGTGCTATCACTTTAGCAACGAATATCGACACCATTCTGAGAGCTGGAGGCTTTAAGTTAAGGAAGTGGAATTCTAATGACGCCGCCGTATTGATTCCATTAGGGAAGGGCTTATCACCTACGGAATGTCCTATTGATGCATCAATTGCCTCTGTGTTAGGTTTGCGATGGAGTCCAGTCGACGACATCCTGCTGTTCAACGTGGAACTCAAGCAACCCGGCGGTGTATACACAAAGCGCAGTGTGCTCAGCGAGGTGGCGAAGTTGTTTGACCCAACAGGATTCTTGTCACCCGTAGTGGTGGTGGGTAAGATATTTATTCAAACTCTTTGGTCCGCAGGTATTGATTGGGATACTGCTCTAACAACGGAATTACGCGAAATTTGGCTAACATTTCGCAATGACCTTACTGCTCTCAACATGCTTCGGATACCTCGTTGGCTTGGGATGAAGGAAGGGTCAACTACCACGCTTTATGGGTTCTGCGATGCCAGCCAAAAGGCATATGCTGCCGTGGTGTACGCTCGAACAACGAATTCTCAGGGGGACGTTCACGTAGCTTTAATTACGGCCCGAACCAAGGTGGCACCCCTAAGAGGAGCCACTATACCTCGCTTAGAGCTATGTGCGGCACAGTTACTAGCTGAGACTCTTCGAAACGTCCGAAGTGCATTAGGATTAGTCGACCAAGTAGCATCTTTGTGGTCAGACTCGACTATCACCCTCTGTTGGTTGCGAAAGCAGCCTGAGACGCTTAAACCCTATGTATCAAATAGGGTCCGGCAAATACAAGAGTTAACTTTGAGGGATGAATGGCATTATGTACGTTCATCGCAAAACCCAGCGGATTGCGCTAGTAGAGGCATATCTGCTTCAGAACTTTTGGACCACCATTTATGGTGGAGTGGTCCCAGTTGGCTACGGGATGACACAATAGATCCCACCTGTCACCCTAAACTACGTGATTGCGATGAAGCTGTAGTGAATAGCGAGAGAAGGGTACAGTGTTTAGCCGTCACAGTCACTCATTTAACATTGACAACGCGACGCTTAGACGGTGAAATTATTCCGCTTACAGATCGATTCAGCTCGTTAAAAAAACTTATACATACTACGGCGTTAATACTGAGGTGGCTTCCTAGAAGTCGAAGTTTTCGCCGTTCCACAATTGACCCCCAGGAGATGGAGACGGCATTAGAATGGCTCATGAGAATCGATCAAATGAATGCGTTTCCGAAAGACATTAGGTGCATACAGGGTGGGTCGGCATTACCAACTGCTAGTAGTATACTCCCGTTAAATCCTTATCTAGATGACCACGGACTATTACGAGTTGGAGGCCGCATTTCGAAATCTGCGTTAATCGAGGCACATAGACACCCAATCATTCTTCCGAAGTCAACGGGGCTAGTACGGCTGCTTATTACACAGGCACATATCGACACTCTTCACGGCGGAACTCAGCTGACTCTTCAAACTCTTCGATGTCGCTTTTGGATTATTCATGGGAGAGTAGCAGTACGTAGTCTGATCCTCAAATGTGTCATATGTCGTCGCAACCGGGGAGCTGTTTTAACACAACAAATGGCCTCGCTACCTCGGCATCGGGTTCAGGCAGCTCGACCCTTCATTGCGTCCGGTGTTGATTACTGTGGCCCGTTCAACTTGCGTATTGGAACCAAAAGATCGCGGACTACAGTGAAAACGTACTTGGCGATTTTTGTTTGTACGGCGACGAAGGCTGTTCATATTGAGGTTGCTGATGATCTCTCCACACAGGCTTTTTTGGACGTATTTACTCGGTTTGTTAGCCGGCGAGGCCCATGCAGGGACTTGTACAGCGACAACGGAACTGCGTTCGTTGGAGCTAACCGCGTTCTGAAGGAAGACTTAGCCGCCTGGTTTAATGAACGGAGTATTCAGTCACTGGCTGATTTGGGTACCCGGTGGCATTTTATAACGCCGAGCGCTCCCCATCAAGGAGGCCTATGGGAAGCAGCTGTGAAGTCTGCAAAGCGGCACTTAGTACGCGTAGTGGGTACGCAAGCACTTTGGTACTCTCAGCTACAGACGTTGGCGACTCGCATCGAGGCTTGTCTGAATTCTCGCCCACTCGTACCATTGCACGATGACCCGGATGACAAGTATGCATTAACTCCAGCAGACTTCTTAATAGGATCTCAAATAATAGCTATCCCAGAGCCAGACGTTTCGGAGATTCCTGCCAACCGAGTGAAGCACTGGCAATGGTTACGGCAGATGCATCAGCTCTTTTGGAAAAGATGGAATGAGGAGTATTTGGCAACCTTACAGGCGAGGACAAAGTGGCAACGACGGGTTCCTAACATAAGACTGGGTGACATCGTGGTAATACGCCACGAAAATCTACCACCTACACATTGGAGGCTAGCACGCGTCACTGAACTCCACCCAGGCACCGACGGAGCAGTCAGAAATGTTACACTTGCAACCGCACATGGTTCGTGCACCCGGGCCGTGCAGAAGCTATGCCTTCTTTGGAGGATCACATTGAAACCAACGTTTCAACCGGGGAGGATGTCTAAGATTATGAAGTTATTTATACTATGTCATTTGAATTACCCTGTTGTTTTCCTTTGCTATTATCTATTCTTTATTTTTGCTGTTTACTGTTCGCCCATTTGTGGCTCTCTCTCTTTTAATTTGGACTTTGAATAAAGTGGACGTGCAAATAAGCTGAGCTCCTGATTTTCATTAAACACTTACTAAAGGGTTTTCTAATAACAGGTGATATTTTGGATAGCTCGAGATCATCGAGAGATGATTGACGATTTTTTATGGCCGGAATTGGATGGTTTTGATCTGGACAACGTTTATTTTCAACAAGGCGGCGCTACGTGCCACACAAGCAACGAAACCATTGATCTTTTACGGGAAAAGTTTCTGGACCGTGTTATCTCACGATTGGCCACCGAGATCTTGTGATTTAACACCTTGCGACTTTTTTCTTTGGGGCTACGTGAAAGAAAAGGTCTATGCCAACAGCTGAGGGCCGATTCAAGACCTCAAAGATGGAATTCGTGAGGCTATAGAGGACATAGGGCAGCCACTTTGCAATTCGGTTATGGAAAATTTCATGAAAAGGATATTGTCCTGTAAGCGTGGTCGTGTTGGTCATTTTCCTGACGTTATTTTAACAGCATACCTTCCTCTTTATAATGAAATAAACATCCGATCATTTAACACCTCTTATTGGGAAACCCTTTATAATCAGCTGCTAAGAAAAACATCAAGTCACATAATGAGTGGTATTCCTACTAACCAGAACTTCTCAAAGCTGGCCCACGGTGAGCACACGAGTTTTACTTTCCTTACCAAGAGGCATTTGTTATATTACTTTTACAAATTCATAACCCACGTAATCAATATGAGATTGTCCGACTAGCAGTTGACGAGTATAAGAAATGAACAAGCAGGTTTCTTACAACGTTGCTGATGTATTAAACTCTCAATGATGATGCCATATGAGAAGCGCTAGCATGCAAAGGGGTCTCCAAAAAAGTTATAAAAGAGCCAAGAGCTATACTTAGGATGTATACTACCGCCACTTTTACCGCCTTACAATTCAGCAAGTGAATGCAGTAAACAGGCCATATCGTGGAGTCTGAATGGCTGTATTGAGCCTTGAAGAGACAAAAAGGTGTGATGTGTTCACCTTGCTGGACAAGGTATGGGATCGTTGTACATGAAGTCAGTGGCTTTGTATGTTTGCGACACGTGGGATGTAACGACGTTTCAGGTATTTATTAATCGCCATCTTTGTAAAAGTCTTACATGTGTTTTGGTTCAATACCGGATGGATGACGAATGTCTAATCAGAGATGGATAGGCGGCTGTACACATCGTCGCCGCTGCAGTAAAAGCTGTTAACTCCAATTTTTATCATACATATGGATTTTGGGGAACACCTCTAGACACAGGCATAAAGTTTGGCATGATTTTACCTACATTCGTAGTTAGAAACTTACTGCGTTGAGAAAACTCGGCATAGGAGGCTCCGATGGAGTCTCACCGTCAGGCAGTAGATGAAAGTTATGGCCGTAGATGAAGGTAAAGCGTTAAAGAAGTAGAAAAACCGATTTCCAGCTCTAATAATGCCCAAATAAATCTTTACCATGCCAAAGCTGCTTCAGCGGTAATCGGAAGGGCAATTATCTGAGCATAGTGTAGGTCTAAGAACCTTGGGATTTTAGAGGCCAGATTAGAGGTTTGGTCGCAACAAACAAATGCGCAGGTAATTTGGGTCATCATATGTCTATATACTATCGTATTATAAGGAGATTTAGCACTGCGATGTGCAAGATCTATTGTGCCTCTTTCATTAATTTAAAGTATTTCTCTGTGCCAAATTTCATAACAAACTTTAGTATAATAACAAGTGCTCCCAACGGTATTAAGCCGATTTTTTTGAATTGGTGTGAACAGGTTGAACTGTGAATTTTAGTCGCCGCTTACGATATCCGTTGCCACGGGCAAATTCCAACGCCATAATTCTTTGAGGCTGATATAACAATATAATAAGAAATTAGACAGTATCTTATTAACCGTTGATGTCCGATCATAGGATAATATGATTTGGCATTGCCGGCTCACCAACAATTAACATAATCCTTAGGAAATCGAGAAAGGCAGATATATTTACGGAATCTAAAAACGAATCTAGGCAAGCTAGGTTTAGATAAGAACATTAGAATTATTGAACTACTGTCGGAAGTGTTAATAAAGCATTCTGAGCACAGTTAACCAAAAAGTAAAGTAACTTCTGCTAAAGAAGTTCTGTAGTGGAATAATAACCTATGTTATATCAGCTGAGAAATATTGTTCGCAGACTTCAAAATAGGTCCAAAAGAATCAAAGTCAGGTCAGAATCCGGGGATTTTAAAAGCGAACCTTACAGTTCCAGAAGTTTTTACGAAAACATTGAGCTGATCAGCGAGGATCCCAAACTCTATATACGGAGGAGATTAATATCTAAGGACAGTAGTATATTACCGACCAACCTCAAAAAAGTAGATGGTGCTTTCACCGAAAGTGAAGAGGAGAAAAATCCACTACTTCTTGAGACACACTTTCCAGACTCTTCTATGACGATAGAGCCAGGAACGGAACATACTGAAACCTTGGGCCCTTCCCACTGAAATGAATGTATTATTGCCAATACGGCACCAAGATTGAAGTGGTGAAACAGAGACTATTCTCTGCCAATGTACTTCGAGATAGAAAGAAAAGATGGAAACTGCAATAAGTGCATTCTGGATTTATAGTGATAAACAAAATTATTGACCCAGAAAGATACTTCCACTTTAACTTAACTTTATTTTTTGTCCACTTATGGAGTGATTTTTATTCACAAACAAAACTCGCTAGACAGGAGGACAAATTATCTATTATATTCATTCTAGTTCATTCTATTATCTGTTATATTTAAATAACACTAAATATAAAAGAAAAAAGTACTTAGTATAACGAAACAAAAGTATTGGTTAAGTTTTATCGGGCTATTTCGTCTAAATTTGATTGATCCAGCAACTTCTTTTCAAAATACCCGTTATGTCTACACAAGCAATCTCGTTATTATCAAAAATAAATGTGCAAACAACATAGTGCCTTCAATTATTGCGAACTCTGCTTAATTTGTAGTAAAATTAACAGCAAAAAAACTGAAACCACCGAATCTCAACTCGAAATAATACTATATTTGTCATACGCCGAGATTGGTGAAATGATTGACAGAAGCCGCTATACCATACGAAGCATTGTTCAACGTTTCCAAAGCGTGAAACGTACGGACAGGCCTAAGGCTGCAAACGACCGCGAACGGTGCCAAATAGTCAGGAAGATGAAAAAACCTAAGAATATTCTCTACACAAATCGTAGCGGAAGTTAAGGAAGAGATGGAAAAGGATATTCATCCAATAAGGATCCGGAGAGCCTTGCATGTGGAGAACTACAATTCTCGCGGGGTTAGACGCAAACCTCTCATTTCAAAAGTGAACCAAACGAAACGTTTTGCTTATTTTAAGGAGTATCTAAACAAGTCATAGTGTGGGGCTGCATATTCGCTGCAGGTGTCGGTGAGCTGGAATTCATTGACGGCATCATAGATAAGAGATATTACATAGAAATCCTGAAGAGAAACGTCAAAAAAGAGCCGAAATGCTGAAATTGCTAGACAAATTCGCATTTCAACACTATAATGACCCGAAGCATACTGCTCATGATGTGCATATATTATATGACTTGCGCACCACATTAAACATACATACATTCTTGCATACGCCCCATTCGCCTGATCTAAACCCAATTGGACATTTGTAGGTAGAGCTATAATAAATGGGCACGTTAAGATGCGTGTTATATCAATAAAAGCAAAGTTGAAAATTGATTTTATCGATGCCAAAATATTAATTTGTTTATATGTTACTATTTTGTTATTGTTTTTTATTTTTTAGATAATAAAATTAATTAAAGAGAATATAACCGCCCTTCGGCCGCCGTAGCCGAATGGGTTGGTGCGTGTCTACCATGCGGAATTCGGAGAACGTCGGCTCGAATCTCCGTGAAACACCAAAATGAAGAAAACGTTTTTTCTAATAGTGGTCGCCTCTCGGCAAGCAATGGCGAAGCTCCGTGTATTTCTGTCGCCTCATAAAAAATATCTGCCATTAGGAATAGGCTTAAAGCTGTAGGTCCCTCCATTTATGGTAAAATGTCAAGAGGCGCACCATAAATTGGAGGAGGAGCTCTACCAAGCATTCAAAAATGGGTGTAGGCATCAATTATATAAAGGGTGCTTTTTTAAGAGCTATAGGAAAGTATTTCAAAAAACGTAAAATTCAGAAAAATGCATGCAATTTTTATTTAAATCGATAGTACAGTCCATATAATTTAATGTTTGAAGATTGTTTCATGCAAATGTTGACCGTGACTGTACTTCAAATGGCCCATCCGTTTCGTCCAATTTCGTCATGGAAGTCAAGCTCTTGCAGTTTGGGCAAAAAAAAGTTGGATATCATTTCACGGTAGTGCTCGCAATTCACAGTTACGTTACGATTCGCAGCATCGTAGCATCTTTGAAGAAGTACGGTCCAATGATACCTCCAGCCCATAAACCGCACCAAATCGTGACGTTTTCTGGATACATTGGTAACTCTTGAAATTCTTCTGGCTGATCTTCACTCCAAAATCGACAATTCTGCTTATTTACGTACCCATTGATCCAAAACTGAGCTTCGTCGCTGAACACAACTTTTCGATAAAAAAGTGGATCTTCGGCCAACTTTCCAAGAGCCCATTCACCAAAAATTCTGTTTTGCGGTAGCTCGTTCGACTTCAATTCTAGCAACCGTGCAAGAGGGCAATTATCATCAAAAGAAACTTGAAACATCACGAAGATTAAAAAACATTCACGGAAGAATTCCAGGTAACAACTGTTACGATATACGCCAAAACTGAAATATGAACTTCTGCGGTATATAGCCCTCCACGATATACAATCAAATGCGCTCAATATATTGAAATGATAAACAGCCACAAAAATAGCCGATTTTAATGCCGAGCATACTCACTGGGGATCGCGACTCACAACAACCAAAGGAAGAGAACTTTACGATGCACTTAAGAAGACAGGATGCATTGCTATATCGACGAGCAGCTCAACGTACTGGCCAACAGATCCACATAAAACACCGGACTTAATTGATTTTTTCATCGCTAAAAAAGTATCTACCGCGTATGTAAACATTGAGAATGGCATGGATATGTCATCAGATCACTCTCCTATTTATCTAACACTGCACGAAAATGTAACGACAGTACAACATCCATTTAAACTGACTAACCACCTTACAGATTGGGATTACTTTAAACACATTTTGGAAGGCCCAGATGACCTGCCGATAATCAACACAAAGGATCAACTCGATGACGAAGTACTTCGATTGACAAATAACATCCAACGCTCAGCTTGGCAGAGTACACCAACTATAAGGAAAACCACACACAAGTATACCAAAGAAATAAAGGAAATGGCATTGAAGAAACCGAAAATACGAAGAAGATGGCATCAAACAAGATCACCTCTTGACAAAGCTCAGCTAAATAAAATAACTAAAAAACTTAGCGACGAAATTAAAGCGTACAAAAACAGTTAATTCACAAAATACCTGCAAGAATTAACAAATGAACGGAAGACAAATTATTCACTGTGGAAATGTACCAAAAAATTACAACAACCATTATCTCAGAACACACCCATCAAGATACATGGCAATAAGTGGGTCAAAACAAATAATCAAAAAGCAGATACATTCGCAAACTACCTCGAGGTGACGTTCACACCATATGGATCGGTAATGGCTGATGATATGGATCACGACGGCGATAGCAATGCTATAAATGAGATCCCTCCGGCTTCACAAGACAAAATAATAGAAGAAATTTCATATCTAAAGATAAAAAAATCGCCAGGCTACGACCTTATTACTGCTGAAATATTGAAACAGCTCCCGAACAATATTATTGCTGTATTGACGAATATCGTCAAAACCACATTTAAGCTAAAATATTTCCCAATAAATTGGAAAACAGCGGAAGTCGTTATGTTCAATAAGCCAGGTAAAGATATTCACGATGTAACATCATACAGGCCTATCTCGCTTCTTCCAATACTATCGAAAATGGTGGAAAAAATGTTAATCAAAAGGATCAACATAATAATAGAAAACAAGAAAATTATACCGACACACCAATTTGGATCCCGCACCAGCACTCGACTATCGATCAAGTACATAGGATAGTGCGCATAATAGAAAATGCTTTTGAAGAAAGAAAAACCTGCTCTGCGGTATTCCTTGATATATCCAAGGCGTTCGACAAAGTATGCCACTATGGGCTACAGAAGAAAATAAATGCGTTGCTACCCAAGCAGTACTTCACCATCCTACATTCGTATTTATCCGACCGTTACTTCAGAGTAAAACAAGAAGATTCATATTCATGTCTCAAACCAATCAAAGAGGGGGTTCCCCCGGGAAGCGTACTTGGCCCTTTATTGTATTTGCTCTTTACATGCGATCTGCCATGCAATTCAAACTGCGTAACAGCTACTTTTGCCGACGATACAGCTATTCTTTCGATAGGAAACACGAAAAACACATCGACATCACAATTACAATTAAGCGTGTTGGTGGTTGGATGTCCAATATTGTAAATTTGGTTCTAAATTAAGTCACAATAGCTCGTATAGCCGCTGCTGAGTCGATTAAACTGACCATAAAATGGAGGAAGCGCGCGATAAACTTTCTTAACAGAACACGCATTTTTATAATAAAATTCAATGATTTGCAAGCGTTGTTCGTTTATAAGACGATTCATGGTTAAATTATAAACCAAACTAAAGATGTTTGACAGTGAAACAAAACACGAAACGTGTGCCAACTGTTTAAAAAGCCGAATGGGTTGGTGCGTGATTACCATTCGGAATTCACAGAGAGATCGTTGGTTCGAATCTCGGTGAAACATCAAAATTAAGAAAAACATTTTTCTAATAGCGGTCGCCCCTCGGCAGGCAATGGCAAACCTCCGAGTGTATTTCTGGCATGAAAAATCTCCTCATAAAAATATCTGCCGTTCGGAGTCGGCTTGGAACTCAAGGTCCCTCCATTTGTGGAACAACATCAAGACGCACACCACCAATAGGGGGAGGAGCTCGGCCAAACATCCAAAAAGGCTGTACGCACCAATTATATACATATATATAGCTAAAAAATCACCCTTTATATATAAAGTGATTAAAAATCACTTCATAAGTGGACAAAAAATAATGTTAATGTATGCAAAATAATGTTAAAGTGCAGATCGGCTTTATGTACTTCATTGTAAATTCATAATTGATATTGTCGGTTTATATAATGCAGATTTCTGAGATTCAGACCGAGAATCTTGCGTTTTGTAAATGTGTTTGTTCTCTAAGTAAATCTCCTATCCAGGTGCGTGCCAAATTTCATTATTTTGTAAGATGAATTACATCTCACCCACATAAACAGTTATTTGGTAGGAATTAATTAATCATTCGAGGAATTAATATGATAAAATGGTAAGGGATCGGGATCAGCGGGTAATTTTCTAACAAGAGTAAAAAACATTGCCACCTCCACCGCCTATTCCTAATTGTAATTTTTTTAAGCAACGACTTTTGTTACGATACACGATATATGAATACGTATTCGGCAATTATAAGTAGAAGACTTATAAACTTTTGCGCATAACTATCGATGTAGGTCGAGTTACACGTTTTGTCTCATATGGTTTGAAAACTCTTTTAATGCAATATTTTTTCCGATTATTGCAAATCGTTTAGGACAAAATCAATTAAATATAACGAAAAATAATTAAAAATGAGCTGGAAATTAAGGAAAAGGGGTTGAATCGCTAAATAATTCGACAGCGACTTATAAAATTAAGTAAAAAGCCCTTCGTATAATGCTTTTGACGAAATTTGTTACTTCATTTTATTCAACATATACAGAAACGGTATTTGGTAAAAGATTCTCTACATAACTAATGTTATAAAAAGGCCAAAAAAATCTAAATAAAAAATTCGATATATTAAGTTTTCCATTGTGAATAGAAAATTAAATCTTAAGCTTCCTGTCGATGCAAGCTATCGAAATAATTCAGTTAAAGCAGCGAGGCATCGATTCTTTAAGAATCGTTTTGATTAATACTTTGGTAGTTGCTTTGTTTGTTAATTCGGCAGCAACTCTGTCTTTCTGGAGTCCTTTTTTATGTATTTTTTATGCTTTACGGGGGGAAAAAAATTTAAGACAAATTCGACAAATAAGTTTACTAAGCAGTTTGGTTTGTATGTTTGTTTGCTAGTGTATTTTTTCCCGATCGTCTCAAGTTTTATTATCTTGTAAAGATTTGTACTTAAACAAAGATAGCGCTAGTATGAAATAATAGAATGAATGTTGTGCCCCGCCGTAGACAGCGTCCAAACCTAGACCACACTCCTCTATGCTGAACTTTTTATACAATTTTCTGAATTTTTATTGTACAAAATTTTAGAAATATTTCTTTCTCAGAGACATCATCAAGAGCTATCCCTACAAGAAAAAGGCCAATGACCGAAACTCCACTAAAAAAATCATTTAATTCATCGCACATTATTAATAAACATTTATATTATGGCTTTGAAAAAGTAATTCCACTGAGCAAAGTGGGACATATACATAGAATGTGTTGAAAATGAATGTTGACACCATAGTGTGTTCGTGCATCATACTTTTCATATTGCCCATATTGCCCATTTGGGGGGAAATTAAAAGGGCACATCTGTATTTTATGAAATTATAATTTCAAAACCTGACAATTTATTTCTGTTAATAATTAAGTAATAAATTTGCCTTAGAATTTGGTGGGGAGTTGAGGGGTCACAGCATGGTCAGTTTTCTTGTAGGGATCGCATTTAATATCTGAAAATAATAATTTAAAACCAGATAATCCATGTCTATTAATAATTAAGTAATACATTGGCTATTGAATCGATTTTGGGGTATAAATAAATTTGTTAGCTTATAAGTATTTGTAAAACTATGTGTGTGGCAAAGATCTTATGTATTGAAATATTTTCCAACATCCATATGTATATTTATATAATTATATAAAGTTTACGTACGCATATACGTATTTTTTAGAAATAACGGACGTCCCGAATACATACCTGCAGGGCTTGCACCACTGGTTCTGTTGATCTAAACCAAAACGAGCACGGCATTTTTTCATATTATTACCTAGACAAAAATCAAGTATTTGGAAAAAAGGAAATTATGTAAAAAATCGAGGCAGAATTAAAATCACACAAACCTTAATTATATAAACATATGGGCATTTCCACCAGAGGGTCCATTGCAGAGAAAATATTAAAAGTTAGTAAAATTACTTTCTTTTAGTATATTTTTATAGGGAAACAATAAAATTTAATGTACTTATGTATGTATATCCATAATAAGCCATTTTGAGATGTTCCTGATACTATTGTTATATAACTTTATTTTTGTTTATTATATTTAATTCTACACAATACTTTGTTCATGCTCCATATTTGTATTAAGTTTGTTGTTATTATGTGAAAATAAATACTCCGAACGCTTGTTAATTCAAAAACATTTTTAATGAGCTCATATACGATATGATTTAAGGGGCAACAAACACAACACAAATATCATGTCGGAAAAAAATTTCACGTGCGACAGTGATTAAAATTTAGTGAACGAAAGGATTAATAATTTTTTATTGAAACCATTTTCAAAAGACATCATTGCACAGCATTCTAAAATTATTCACATTCAAATAATGCCTCAGGTTCGCTGATATTTACGTTTGAATTGTTGGCTGTGAAAACCAATTATGTTCTTTCCCTGTGCAAATTCCTTGGCTTTTTTTAATTATCTTGAAAACGAAAGTTTCCCAAAATCAACTTTAGCTCGAATTATAGGACTAATTAAGATCTATAAGTTAAGACTTTTGCCAAAAAATAAATATACGATCGTCACAATGGTTATGATGGAAATGCCAATATGTACTATGTGCCATACAATATATAAATTTACATTAAGATATTTTTAATAGAGTTACATAGACAAAACAGTAGTTTAGCTTATAAGTTTTTAAAATAAAAATGATTATTTATTTTTAGAAATTTAATTGATACGACAATTACTTACTTAAGCACATATATCCATATAAGGGTTTAAATGTATTAGTAGACGATCTAGTAAATATAGTATGATGTTCGTTTGAAAATAAGATATGGTTTATATATACAAACATGCTACCAAAAATCATTCTAATGATTGTTAGTTTCTTAATATCATAACTATAAATAAGGAAACCAGAATAACACCTTAACCCACATAATCCAAAGCACGGTTGAACTGCTGAAACAATTTTATGTTACAATAATACATTAAAAAATTATTAAGATTGGTGCTTTCGAACAGGATATTTTTCTTTTTATGATACCATTAAGTCTATTTCAATACTTTGCCGAAGTTTTTTCTAAAAATTACTAAAAAAATGTTCCCCAAATATTGAAAATGAAGGTTTATAATGCGGAAATGGGAGGGCTTAACTAAAGCAACTATCATGGAGTATTGACCGTTGGGAAAGCATACAGCAAAAAGAGTTATTTTACAAAAAAAGTCACAAGTTAAAATAGCCGTATTCTTTTATACACTAGTTGCAAAAGAACATTCCAACTGGGTTAACTCGGTTTTGCCAGTACTGATATACATTGTCATTGATTCACTAATGGTGATTTGGTTTCTCATAAAATATGTTGCCTTTCTGTGTTGGATTAGGTGTGAGATTCCTCGGGGTCATTTATCATGCGCTCAACATGCCTAATGTAAAGGCAGATCGATAGAGTCTGACTTGCATACTATTGTTAAGGACATCGAGGAGTCCCTCTATCAGAAGGAGTTCACTATGTTCACTCGACATTGAGAGGGCTTTTCACAATGTCCTCCCGGAGCTAATCAGCAGTTCTCTGGTTAAACTAGGAGTCAGAATCGAACTTATTAGGCTTATCCACAAGATGCTTAGCGATAGAACGTTCATGGGTCAACGATCAGAGTGGGGCGGAACCTCTCTCCGCCGGCAAATGAACAGAGGCACTCCGCAAGGCGGTGTTCTCTCGCCACTACTTGGAACTTTTGTACTGAACGACTTGGTGGAGGAGATGGAGGAGGAGTAGGAGGAGGTGGGGGAGCTGTGCTGCAATGTGATTGCTTACGCGGGTGACGTGGCACTTATTGTCAGAGGAAAGTTTTTAGATACTCTGATGGAATCAATGCAGGGTTCTCTGAATCTAGTCTTGAAATGGACCGCAAATTGCGGCGTCTCGATAAAGCATCTGAAGACGGAGCTCGTCTTATTTACGAGGAGATATAAATACCTATAGTTTTTCTCTCTTCAATAGCGGGCGCTCCGTTGGTGCTCTTTGACAGGGTAACGTACCTGGGACTTAGGTGAGGCACTCCGTACCACTCCTACTCTGGCGCTCAACGTTATGCTGAATTTGGCAACCGTGGACATTGCAGGAAAAACTACCGCTGCACGCGCCGCAATCAGATTGAAATGTTCGGGCGGAGGTTTGTCCACTCATATTTCATCAAGAGATGAATAGGCAGGGAGTAGCATTTGGCGATAAGGCATGGCAAATATGTTCACGGATGGCTCCAAGTTGGACGGAGGGATTGGTGGGGGAGTATTCTGTGAGGAGCTCCCCTTTAAGGTCCAATTCAGGTTTCTGGATCCCTGTAGTGTTTTCCAAGCGGGGGTAGCCGCAGTTAAGGAAGCAGTGGATTGGTTGCTCAGGTACCGTTAGGGATGCAAATATTTCTCGTTATTTGAGCGTTCGATACCACGCTCATTTGGGTTTCCGGTCACATAGAGGGAAACTGCTGGACTGATAAGCTGGCTAAACAGGAGACCTTGGAGTCAGTTTCGTCGCAGAATGAGAAGATTTGAGTTCCTTTCAGAACTTGTGGTCTGCTTCTGGAAGGATGGGCCTCACGTCGACTCGTCGAGCGCTGGGCTAGTGCGTAAATGTGCAAAGTCACGAGATCCTTCTGGCCACGGGTAGTTCAGGGGTGCTCGAGAGAACTTATATGGCTAACAAAGCCACAGCTCTCGAATTTGGTGGGTATCCTCAGTGAACATTGTCCGTTAGGTGGCCATGCGGTGAGACTTGCCTCAAGTTCGTTCTGCAGAAGCTGTCTGGAGGACGAGGTAAAATCATCTCAGCACCTTTTTCTCAGCTGACCTGCTTTCGTCTGGCAAAGATTTGCACATCTGGCCTTCACTTTTTGGCTACACCTTCGGATATAGCGGGGTTAAATATTATACATCTGGCGAAGTTCATCAGTAGCTTTTGAATATTTGTCCAAGTGACCCCCAGGCCTGTTTGATGTACAATTGGCTAAGATAGATCGGGCGGAGAGAGTAAACCCTGCTAAAAAATCGCTCGTAACCCAAGGTGTTATGCGATCCGTGCCTATTGGGTGTTTTGCAGTCAGGGGGGTTTTCCAGCCGTTTTTTTATAGAGCTACCTCGATATCCGGTCACCTCGGGGTATAACCATAATCTTGCAATGATCGTGCAATGGAGCGCTGCCATGGTTGACCATTATATTTCCCCTTTCCTTTATGAGATTACCATGTCTGCCACGGTGGATGGTGATCGTGCATAGTCATCGTTTCATAGACTTCTTTGGACTAACAGTTCTTAAATATATACAAAAAACTGACTCAAGCCAGATTTCTATCTGTACGACGGAATTTGCAATAACCAAGCCCAGTGGAGTGTCAGTATAAATAAGTCTTTCTGGGCTAGCCCATTTCGTACGACAGAAGCTGGCGTTGAGAACAAACCTGCCAGCAGCAGAAGTGACGGTACAAATAAAATACAGTAGGTTCTGTTTTTATGCGGCTTTTTTTATGCGGTTTTGAAATAGTGCGGTTTTTTTTTAAATTACAAAATGCATGTCGATCATATAAACAAGATTCTAAACCAGCTAAGCAAAAACTCATCACAGATTACATCAGAAATGCTAACCCTACAAGTATGGAACCGCCTGCATAACTATCTAGATCAGACGTGTACATTTCCTCAAGTGACGAAAGTGACTTTACGCCAAATCCTAAATGAATGCGCAACATGTGGGTATTGTCTGATTCTATTTCTGACTTAAATTTATTTTTTGATTCTGACGTTTCTTAAATAAAGATATAATTTTCAAAAATACAATATTTTGTTTATGCGATTTTATTTAATTATTTCAGATTCATGCGGTCTATGGAACGTATCTATAGTTATAATATGGGACTAGTGCCCTTTTTTATGCGATTTTATTACATTATTTCAGATTTATGCGGTTTTAGCACTTTTGAAACGTATCTATAGTTTTACTATAGAACTAGTAGCTTTTTTTATGCTGTTTTTTTTTTATGTTGTTTCTTGCGGAACGTATCTACCGCATAAAAACAGAACCTACTGTACCTCAAATTTTCGCATCACCAAGTATAACAATAGAAAAGATAATATTACATTGGGGGCAAAAAGTGACTAGTACAAGGCAATCGCTTTTGCAAAACACTTAACAAAACCATCCAACCCAACGAAAATCAATGTGACAGCTTGTATACCCTTACTGTGAACGAAAACATCCCTATTTCATTAATTACCATAAAAGAACTCAAAAGAGAAATAAAATAACTAAAAGATAAAGTAGCGGCATATTCGATTTAATTACAGCTGAGGTGTTAAAAAAGTTACCCTACATAAGTTTGGTTAAATTAGTAAAGTTATTTAATAATTCATTTCATCTCCATTATATTCCAACACTATGAAATTTGCAGAAATGATAATGATTCCAAAATCTGGAAAAGATCTACATCTTGTTTCCTTACACCGACCAATCTCGTTGCTGCCTCAAATTGGTAAACTATTTGAAAAGCTCATCCTCAATCGATTGGCGCCAATTATCGACTCTAAAAATTTGTTACCTTCGCATCAATTTGGCTTTCGCAGTAAGTACTAAACCATCGATCAGGTGCACAGAATCACAGCTGAAATAAAAAACTCCTTTGAACAGAATAACGTGTGTTCAGCAGTATTCTTGAACGTCACGCGTTAATCAAGTAAATGAATACTCTAACCCTGAAGAAATGCTGGTGTGCCGGAAGGAAGCATTCATTGTCCGCTCTTATACCTTCTATATATCAGAGACTTGCCGATACCCCCGAATAGCTTAATCCCCCCTTTTTCCGACAGCGCTGTCATGCTAGCAATTGGAAAAAGGAATGAAGAAGCTGGAACTAAACTTCAAATGCAACAAACGCTTATGAAGAATGGACGACGACTTGGTGCATAACATTGTACAATACCAAGTCAGTTAATGTAAACTTCACCAACAAAAAAATGAATCAGTATCCAGTAATCCTGCTAGGTGCCGCTGTACCACATGGAAATACTGCCAAATACCTTGGCATAACGCTCGATACTAAGCTTCGATGGAAGGAGCATGAAACGCCACGAAATTCATCTGGAGATAATAAAAATGAAAAGGCAAATATATATTAAACAAATTATAAAACCAACTATGGGGTTGCGCCGGTCAAAGTAATATAAATATATGTACATCAACGACTCCAGAATAAAATCCTTCGAGATATTCTCATCTCACCTTGGTTCGTTGGCAATAAGGATATTATCGTGACTTCAAGATCCCTACAGTCGCTGAATAAATTAAAAAGAAGCAGAAGCCCACCCCCTCAGGCTTTAAAGGCACGTGAATGAGGAAGCTAGCAAACTCCTCAACACCTCAGGCCTAAACCGATGACTCCTTCGAATCAAACCACATGACCTGGCATGATGGCTGTTAACTTAAGGAAGGGACTGTGGAAATCTCTTCACAAAATTCTCCTTATATGACCAAATTACCAAATTATAATGTTATGTATTTTACATTGTAAAAATGTCTGTATTAAAAAAAAAGATTAACAAAACCAACACCGGGACTGGCATTGGTAAAGGTGGCAAAACGGAGTCAGAAGCGACTGGTAGAAGGCGTGCTTCCTTCCGGCTACTGGAACGCTTAAAAACTGTTCTAGAGAAGGAGTGGTCTGACAAACAGAAGCACTCTTTCAGCTGTGCGACAAAGGTAACAGAGTAGTCCCCTGAACCGAACCTAAAACGTGAGCTGTCGGATGACGCACCCAGCAATCGCAGCACAGTGAAGAAGCCCCGACAGAGCAAGACTTCTCATTTGACAATTGGAAGAGAGTGGAACTCAGGCTCTCGAGCGTTTTCTTCCAAATTCTAAAGGAGAGTCCTGGTCCAGCTCCTTTCTGTCGCGATAGTGGATGGTATCAGAACCATGTAAAGCAACTGATCTTTATAAAAAAACCATTTCCACGATCGGCGAGGCATGGCCTTGGTCTAAGCTTGAGGTAGTTTCAAGTTATGTTATTCTGAGTTTACCAAGAGCTAGAGCCAGCGGACCCATAAAACCCTCAAATGATACTTGAAATGCTTCGGGTATGTAATCCTGAGCTTCCTTGATCGTCATAGAAGGTCACAAAGCTCGACGAACCCAAGGGTGAGTGTCGAAGCGCTACTTTCGTAGTCTGCAAAGACTCGGCGGGCGCACTGGCGAGACCTGACGGTGTAGTAAGCTACCGACTTTCATCTATAACACTGAGAGTCTATAATAAGGACAGGACGTCTAATTCAAAGGACCGGGTTGGAGCTAAGATAGGCCTCATGGTTGCATCTGGTTCTGGCCCTAATACTGCGACAGTGCTACGAAGGGCATCTGCCGATGGCAGTATCTCTTCCTTGTTAGACAGGTTTTTTGATACTACTCTCTCTGATGAAGAAGAGTTACTGGCATCACACTCAGAAGATGCTAATAAAACGGTGATGGAGATAAAGTCCAGTAACCACTCATAATCCGTTGCGTCCGCCAACCTCATAATCCACTTGTCAAAAGGTGGACATCGTATTGTCCTGATTCAAAAACAATGGGTCTTGAGTGCAGACTAAGGACTTAAAAACATAAGCTGAGGTATGCACGCAACAAAGGTAACCCTAGAGCATGTAATAAGAAAAGGGACAAATGCTTTCATGATTTCCAATTACAGCGATACTGATCAATTAACCGTCAGTCTGGAGTCAGAAAACGAACGGATGTGGCTGGCTATCTTCCTGTTACCTCGCGCATGAACATGCGGAGCTACAGAGATCAATACTTAAAGATCTGGTAACGCAGGCGCAAAAGCTTGACGCAAAGCTTTGGTGCGGATGTAAATGCGCTTCAAATGATATGGGGCAGCACTGATACTAATGCTAGAGGTGAGTGTCTTTTTAACTATCTGATGGGAATAAACAACAGATATTTAATGTAAGGTAATAAACCTACTTTTGTCATAAGTAATAGACAGGCCGCCGCAGTCGAATGGGTTGGTGCGTGTCTACCATTCGAAATTCAGAGAGAACATAGGTTCGAATCTCGGTGAAAGACCAAAATAAAGAACAAGTTTTTTCTAATAGCGGTCGCTCCCCGGCAGGCAATCGCAAACCTCCGAGTATATTTCCGCCATGAAAAAGCTCCTCATACAAAAAAAACATATGTATATATGTATATCTGCCGTTCGGAGTCGGCTTGAAACTGTAGGTCGCTCCATCTGTGGAGGTCCCTTCACAAACAGCAGGAGGAGCTCGGCCAAACACCCAAAAATGGTGTACGTGCCAATTATATATATATATACATATACTAATATATATGAATTAATATACAGGAAGTGTTAAAACCTGCTTTGGCTTTTGACTACGTTATTAACAAAATTAGAAACTGGAAAGTGTTCGAAGAACATTCCTTCTCTGATTATAGATAAACATAACTCATTTGAGGCTATTAACAATCTACCGAAACCTAACCCTCGCACTAATATCAGGAATACAGACTAGGAAAAGTATAAAGATTGGATCGGGGTTACCCTAGAAATTTGTCCATTTGTTATACCACAAAGCATAGAAAGACTAGAAAATTTGATTGGCAAGATTATCTATAACATGAATGCTGCATTAGGTGAAGACTGAACGGTAAACCCAAGCCTAAGCGATGGGCGGTTGAATTAGCAAGCTTCAAAACCACAGCAGAAGACAAAGAAAACGCGTCTTGCAAAAGATTGGAAAGGATATAAAGATGCTCTGAGAATATATATGAAGGAAATTAGAAATGCCCAAAGGTAATCTTGGAAGTCCTTTTGCGAAGAAGATGAAGGGGCAGCTGCGACTTCTAGACTTCGAAAGATATTAGCGAGAAGTTCTCAAAATTGGGAACTGTCCTTCCCTACAACTAGTAAAGACTTTTTAAACACTAATTTTTCAGGCTGCTCGGACATTACTAGCATAGCATAGGCAGATACGGAACATTGTCGTGAAGTCAGAATAGACGCTATATCTGAGGACCGCCTCTTATGGGCGATTGAAAGTTCCAAACACTTAAAATCACCGGGACCGGATGATATTTATCCCGTAGAACTGCAGAGAGTCACTGGGTACTTAGCACCTTCTTAAATGGAGACAGGACAACATTTTTTTTCATTCCAAAAGCTGGTAAAAGCTCACATTCATATTCAACCAAAAAACTTAAGATCGATATCTCTTTGTTCTTTCCTACTCAAAACATGAGGAAGTTGATAGAATTTCACTTAAGCCTAACTATAGATAAAAATCTTATCTCGGCACAACATGCCTATACAAAGGGGCAAATCGGTAGAGACAGCAACCTTATTTACACGACAGAGAGTTCATTGCACAAACAGGAATTTACTTTACCTGCTTTTCTTGATATTGGAGGAGCCTTTAACAATGTTAAAGGGGAAGCAATCAATGCAACACTCACTGATCTTGGATAGAACCGGGCTTGGTAGGCTTCATTGGCAAAAATGCTAAATAGCAGAATCATTGAAGCGAGTCTAGGAGAATCGGTACTAAGGAGATTGGCACTTTCCAATAGGAGAGCCGATCCAGCAATTTTTAAATGGGTAAGCAACATACTAAACCCATGGATAATCACTACCTCTCTGGGGCAAGTTACCCTAAATGTTACAGCCGCGAAAAAATGTCCACAAGAGAGGTATAATCGACCATGCTCTGGTCTATCCTGGCTGACGGTTTGGTACAAGCCCTTAACAATAAAGGATATAAAACAATAGAGTATGCAGATAACATTTCTGTAATAATTAAAGGCAATCACGAAAGGACTATAAAGGACTTAGTGCACGATGACTTAAATATAACCTGGAAGTGGTGTAGAAAAGGGAGCCTTCCAAAACCACTATTATCCCATTTATCAGGAAAAGGGGTTCTAAATATACCCCCCCTGGGAATAAATGGAATATACATACCTCTAAAGGAAAAGGTTAAATATCTAGAAGTTATCTTGGATAAAACACTCAGTTGGGAGGCCCACCTCAGCTCAGTAATAAAAAAGGCAACGAAAAACTTTTGGGCAACAAAGCAACTCTTGGGTAAATCCTGGGGTCTGAACCTTAAATTGACCTTATGGATCTACACCCAAATTGTAAGACCTATTGTACTATATGGGGCTTTGGTATGGTGGGTTACAACAAATCAAACTACTGATATATCAAAAATTGGTAAACTATAAAAGCTGGCGTACCTAAGCATAACAGGGGCCATGAGAACTACCCCAACTTCTGGAAAGGAAGCGCGTTTTAACTACCGCTACATTTAGCAATACAAGGGGAAGCTAATATGCAAGCACTCTCTTTTCTTATAAAAGGAGATCTTGCTGGACACCTCAATATCTTGAACAGGGTTCAACATGCAGTATGCATAACCCAGGCGAATGACCACACAGAACCCGTACTCAATTTTATAAAGAGATACAAGGTTATCTTCCCGTCTAGGAAAGAGTGAAACACTAACCCAACATGGCTAAATGACGACTTACAAAAATGGTACACAGATGGTTCCAAAACGCTCCAAGGAGTAGGAGCAGGAATGGTGGGGCCTAGAGCACACAAATCCCTAACACTAAGTACAGATACTACGATTTTCCTTGCGGAGCTTTTCGCCATAATGGAAACAGTGGAAATCATATCCAAAAGAGGGTTCGAGAAAGTAAATACTAAAATACTTTCGCACAGCCAATCGGTTCTCAAAGGTTTAAATAGCTTCACATTCAAGTCAAAGGTCCTAATAGAATGTAACAATGCACTCAACAAACTGGGCACTCAAAATCAGGTCTCAGCGATTTAGGTACCAGGGTCATGAGGTTCACGAAGGAAACGAGGAGGAAGACTTGTATGCCAAAGAAGGGGAAGAATGGCTATTTATTGGACTCACCGCATTTTTCGGCTTTAACAAAAATTATATAAAGCAGGAAACCAAAAAATGGATCCGAACTAAAATCAGTGAACACTGGAACGGCACAAGCGGCCTTAATCATTCCAAAAAGTTTTTGAATTTCAATGCCAACAGAGCAAAATCTGCCCTAACCCTAGATAAAAAGGGCCTCACTTTCCTCTGTGGAGCACTTACAGGTCACTTTGCCTGTAATAAACACTTTAACACAATAGGGTTATCTATGTAGTACAAGATCATACAGATTCTGCCGTGATGAAGAGGAGTCTTTGGAATACTTAATCACCAACTGTGAGGCATTATGTCACAGGAGACACAGAATCCTGGGCTCGTACCTACTAAAGGGTTTTTTAATAAGAGGTGTTATTTTGATATTCAAAGAAAAATGCTATTTTTTAATATAAATGATCGGATGTTTATTTGATTGGAAAATTTTTCCGTAAAAGATCAATGGTTTCTTTGCTTGTGTGGACCGTAGCGCCGTCTTGTTGAAAATAAACGTTGTCCAGATCACTGCAATCCAATTCCGGCCTTAAAAAATCGTTAATCATCTCTCGATAGCGCAATCCATTCAGCTGTAACACCTGTTATTGGAAAACCCTTTAGAGGAGGAAGAACTATAATTGCTCCCTCCTAAGGAGCTGGCTCGATTCCTCGGTACACTAAATAATTATAATTAAGTAATAACGGGCGCACAATAGATCAATCTGGTCGCAGTGCATAAAGGCCTGAGCCTAACCCGTACAACCATTACCATTACCAAGGAGATTGGTGAGTAGAGATACACCGCAAGGCAGAGTGGGTTATAAGGTGATAGTTTACGCCGATGATGTTGTTAATGCGGTCTCTGGTAAATTTGTATCTACATTAAGAGACTTAATACAAAATCCTATAGAAATACTTTCTAGGTGGGCAGAAAAGTGTGGTATAGGAGTCAACCCAGACAAAGCAAAACTCATAATGCTCACTAGGAAACATAGAATCCCTCAGTTAAGACCAATTATGCTTAAAGGGGAAGTTCTTGTGATTTCGGAAGAAACCAAGTACATGGGACTAACCATAGATAGGAAATTGACTTGGAAGTTAGACACTTTGAAAGGGTTAGGAAAGCTAGCCTGGCTTTATATTACTGTAAGAGAGCTTTAGGTAAGACCTGGGGAATTAAACCTAAGGTTGCTCATTGGCTTTATACTGCAGTTATCAGGCCCATTCTTCTATATGGAAATATTGCCTGGTGGTGTGCTATACAGAAAAATACCTATTCCAATTTATTGATTGAGGTGCAGAGATCAGCGGAATTATCAATATGTGAAATATAGAAATTTTGTTCATTCTATGACAAACAACATCATTCGCTGGTGGCGTCCTTAAAGAAGCCGCAGCTTTAAACGTCAAAAAGGCCAAACAAAAAATTTGACTCCGCGAAGCTAAAGTCAGAAAAAGTGCGGAAAGCCTTTGTGATGGAACTGCAAAGCAGCAAGCTGAATGTACTGTTGACGACCTGTGAGATAACACTAAAGAAGCCTGCGCCTAAACCAGCGAAAAAATAGCTGGATTTCGCCCATCAAGCAAAAAGCCTGGGATGAGCGAGGAGACTTAGGAGCATATCGAACACCGTATGTCAGCCAAATGTGTTGGGAATTTGGCAAAAACAGGAGTACAGAAAAATGAGATAGGAAGAAGGTTCAATAAGTCGATCAAAGAAGTCAAAAAGTCATGTAAGCGAGACAAACACGCGTTGTACGGCAGTTGAGCGAAAAAAGCAGAACATACAGCTGTCCCGAAGAACATGAAGTTACTTTACGAACCACGCGTGAGCTGGCAGGAGGGAAACACCGACAATCGCGACCAATAAAAGACAAACGTACTCACTTATTAAACACCACTGAAGATCAATTAGATCGTTGGAAATAACACTTTCCGGCGATACTTAACAATGATCCTCCGTCTTTCAAGCCGTCGCCTACTAGCCGTCTCTCGCCTTCTATAACAAGCAGAATTATCGTACGATAATTTTAATTGCAGGGTTAAACATAAAGGAAGTCTATCGCCCACCTTTAACTCTATATCTGGTGTTCGGCAAGGTTGCCTGATTTCTTCTATGCTGTTCCTAATCATGCTTGATGACGTGCTTTCAAGACCTCTACGAGGATGCCGCAGAGGCATACACTAGAACTTCAGCGAACACCTTGAAGACCAAGATTACGCCGATGACATCTGCCTATTGTCAAAAAGCACTCCGACACGCAGAGGAAGTACGACGTTTTGGTGGAAGAATCAAATAAAGTCTGGCTGAAGGTGAATGTCAAAAAACTAAATCGCTTAAAGTCAATGTCGCGGATCCAAGAACTAGCTTTAGCGTTATGAATTCCAGCATTCAAACCTCAACAACTTCATCCACCAGGGAAGTGTAATTTCTACGGACGGAAGTGCAGCAGACGACATTCAAAGCAGAATCGCAAAAGCTTGTAGTGCGTTTGCTCAACTGAAGAAGATATGGAGTTCTACATCGATTTCCACGCATACAAAGCTGCGTAAATGTAAATTTGGTCCTTTTGTATGGCTGTGAGACCTGGCTCATGACAGACTTGCTCGCAAATAAGCTGCAAGTTTTTGCTTTGGGCGAATTGTAAGCTGTTACCCATCCAGAGTGAAATAAAGCAGAAGAAGTGGAGTTGGATTGGTCACACTCTTCGAAAGGATCCCATAGAAATATGCAAGCAGACAAGCCCTCGATTGGAACCCGTAAGGTAGTACAAAAATGGACGCCCATCAGGGAGGACAGGATTTAAGAGATATGACAAACAACATATTAACCAAAGTTTCAAACTTTATACACGATTTATAAAAAAACGAAAAATTTTTATTATCTAGTAAAATCTTCCTTTAGCGATGAAAACTTGAACGGTAGATGATCAATTGATAACTTGTATGCCCCGTAATGGAAACGTCAAAAATATTGGGTACTCGAAAAAGTCTTTTCGTATTTTGTCAATAGATGTCGTTGGAGTCATCTATCTCCAGTGCTACCAATCATATTGTGTCATATCATATGGTGTTAGAAAGGTGACATTTTAAGCTTCATTTAACCAAAAAAAATTAAATTCGGAGAAGTTGAAAACAAGTTATAGCTGCTTAAAAATGAGTGAAAATAATGAAAAATTCGCTATATTTAAAAATTTTTGAAATTTGAAATTTTTTTTATGAAAAAGGGAAGAATGCCACGCAAGCCAGCAATGAAATTTGTGAAGTTTACGGAGACGATGCTGTATTAGTTCGTGTAGCACAACAATGGTTCACTCGCTCCCATTCTGGAAATTTCGATGTGAAAGTTGCACCTCGCTCCGGTCGACCTATCGTTGAAAAAGTCGATGAAATTATGGAAAAGATTGACCAGGACTGTCACATAAGCTCCCATGACATCGCCAAGGCACTAAACATTCATCATCAAACGGTTTTGAATCATATAAAAAAGGCTGGTTACAAACAGAAGCTCGATGTTTGGGTACCAAATGAATTGTCTGTGAAAAATTTAATGGACCGAATTAACATCTGCGATTCTTTGCTGAAACGAAATGAAATCGAACCATTTCTGAAGCGAATGGTAACAGGAGATGAAAAGTGGATCAAATACGACAAAAATGTCCGAAAAAGACCATGGTGGTGAAGCTCAACAAATGGTCGCAAAGCCAGGATTGACGCCTCGAAAGGTTATGCTGTGTGTTTGGTGGGATTGGAAAGGAGTCATCCACTATGAGCTGCTCCAGCCTACTCGAGCGATTGATTATACACTTTACTGTCAACAACTGATGAGATTGACGCAAGCAATCAAAAAAAACGGCCAGAACTGATCACCAGAAAGGGCGTCGTCTTCCATCAGGACAACGCTAGGCCACACACATCTTTGATGACTCGGCAAAATCTGGGAGAGCTTGGCTGGGAAGTTTTGATGCATCCACCATATAGCCCTGGCCTTCACCATCGGACTACCATTTGTTTCGGTCAATGCAGAACTCCCTTAATGGAGTAAAGTTGGCTTTAAAAGAAGCATGTGAAAACTCCTTGTCGCAGTTTTCCGCCGAAAAACCACAAAAGTTTTACACTGATGGAATAATATCTCTAGAAGAAAAATGGCAAAAGGTGGTCGACCAAAATGGTACATATTTGGTTTAATAAAGTTCATTATAAATATAAAAAAAAATGAGTTGAAGTTTGATTAGAAATACGAAAAGACTTTTTCGACTACCATAAAAGCAAAGTCATAAAAAATAGTGAAAAGTAAATGTTTATGTTATTTGACAAATAATATAAGGTAAAAATTGTGTTTCAACAGTTTCTGCAACGCTACATAAAAGAGAGTAGATACATTTATTGATACTTTTTTATAGTTAGACAACAAGTGAAGAACAATTGACAAAATTAACAAATATATATTAGCATAAGCAAAAAGAGGTATAGTTATTTAACAGAGTGTATATAAGTATCTAAAATTATGTAACAATTTGTTTGTAATGCAATACAGCCATACTTTTGCCATGTAAAATGCAATATGTTATAGGGGGTTAAATAAGGATTTAGCTTCTAGTTTCCCCAGTCCTTTTTGAAGGATTGTCATATAGAAAAGGCACAGAAGTTAGAAATTGATTTTAAAATTCTAAGATTTCTAATTTCGTTTGATGTAGATATTTTCGGAGGTAATGAAAAATTGTAGACTTTGTAAAAGTTTCGTTATTTTAAATCTAGTATGATGAAATAAAATATTACACAAAATATCTCACAGCCTTAACTAAATTAAATTTGTTTATGTGGCTGTGTCAAGGAGGAAACTCCTGGAAAAGTAGAAAATAACCATTCATTCTGCTATAGAAGAAAAGAGAGAAAAGAAGGAATTACAAAATAAATAAATTAGGCGGTGATGATGGGTGAACTAAGAACAGCAAATCGTTCCGTACTTAAAATGTTTGGCAGGCCGCTATTAATTATCCATGATAGCTTCTCAGACGTCTATACGAGGTGTATTCAAAAAGTATAGCGAATTTTGTGTTTTTTCAAAAATTATTTATTTATTCATTAACATCTATTTAATCCCCTTCAAAGTTATCCCCAAAGTGCCAACGTTTTTTCCAATCTTTGAAGCACTTCAAAAAATTATTATTTTTTTATCTTGTTCAGCTCCTCCTTCGATGTTGTCTTTATCTCGTCAATCGTAGCGTAGCGTCGTCCTTTCATGGGCCTCTTCAGTTTCGGGAACAAGAAAAAGTCACAGGGGGCCGATCTGGGGAATAGGGTGGCTGTGTGCTTCATTAGTGTGTTGTTTTTGACCAAAAAGACGCGCACAAGCAACGATGTGTGACCAGGAGCGTTATCGTGATGCAAGAGCCAATTTTTGTTCTTCCACAAATCCGGACGTTTCTTGCGCATAACTTGCAGGTAATATTCCTTATTGACCGTTTTATCCTGTGGCAAGAACTTATGATGCACAACGCCCCTGCAATCGAAGAAAACGGTAAGCAAAACTTTTACATTCGACTGAACTTGGCGCGCTTTTTTCGGTCTTGGTTCGTGCGGCAGCTTCCATTGAGATAATTGAGCTTTGCTTTCCACGTCATAACCATAAACTCGTCGGCATGTGTGAAAGACTTGAGTACCAACATATCGCCACAAAAAAATCGAAACTCGAATATACGTAACCTGCGAATATTCAAAATTCCCGATACTTCTTGAACACCAAATGTCTCACCAAATCGATCGCTATCGGACAGCGTCTGGTTCAAACCGTGATTAATATCAAGAGTCCCGAATCCTCTCTGCTTGGAGTAGACACCTCATAGCTGCCCTGCTCAGCTCATCTGCATAGCTATCAGATGAGATTCAGAACGAAATAATCGGGTGCAACAGAATGAGAAATTTTTCAAATAATTTTAAGCACACCATCAGCACGGGTTGTCCGGCTGACATTGACAATGCTTTGCCGTTTCTCTTCCCCCGATTAATTATATTTTCACTATTATATGGCCCCTTCACACATCAATTTATTGCTTGTTTTGGTAGTTAATAGAGATCGTTGGGTCGATCTTACTTGTACATGGTGTGAACATTGACATGGAGCATTGATCAAGCTGGGAATTTTCTCCACTTGATTTTCTGATTTTCCTGCTGTACTAGGAACTGATAACAAACACGTTTATTTTATTAAAAAAATAAATAAATAATGCATATAAAACGCTATCTGTATGAATGTGAAGCTCACTGATAATCTTTCGGATGAATTGATAACAAACACGTTTATTTTATTAAAAAAATAAATAAGTTATGCATATAAAACGCTATATGTATGAATGTGAAGCTCACTGATAATCTTTCGGATGAATTGAAATAGATATACAATTACACTAATGATTACAATTAGTATTAGTATGGGGAAAAATAAATAGCTTATTTTCTGCGTAGATGGCTGTAATGATCGATATCTCGTAAAGTCTCGATTATTTTGCTGTTTTTTATTGCAGTTGTGAATTACAGAGTGTTAACAATGTAAGCCGGTAGTACACTTTTTTTCTTTGATAAAGGCGAAAAATACAAGCCAGGCCACTGAAATTGTGACTGGTGTTTATGGTGCCTATACTGTAACAACTAATTAAGAGGAATTACGGTTAAGTCGAATTCGTTTAAGATAATGTCAATGAAATCGTATAAATATTCGAAGTTGACCGGCATGTTAGTGGTCGTAGCATCGCCCAAGAGCTAAAGATCGCAAAACAGTTTTAAACCATTTGCGCAAACATTTTACGCAAAATTAATGAATTTATTTTATTCCCAGCTTATATATGTATGTATATAAGAAAAGATGGTCAGATATTCAAACGTGTAATTATCCTACAAGAGTACCTTACCCTAATGAAGGAAACATATTCACTGAATAGACTAAGCACAAACGACATTGGAATTGTAGCAGCGACATAGAGAACTGCCGAAACAGACAGAGGTTACAGCAATTGCCGCCTAGGTGATGGCGAAGAAACTATCAAGCATTTCGTTAATATTTTTTTCTTCCAATAACCGACATCTATAAGCTTACGAGAGTAAAAATAATTATATTAATTGGCTTCAGTAGAAATAATGCATCATCAATCACGAGAAGTTTTATCCGAGAAACCACCTTTGCACGTCTATCGCATACCAACCTACATAATCATACAATAGTCAAATGAGTGAATGTCTATGAGAAGATTAATTTGTATTGGCGACCAACCATTTGAAGTGGCAGTTGTGAAACAATAATCAAGACGCACACCACAAACTGGAGGAGGAGTTCGGACAAACTCTGAATAAAGAATGTAGGCTCAAATTTTATATATGTATATATAATTTCTTTTTAAAGTTAAATGGCAACATCGGGGATTGTGTTGGACAAATGCAATTGCCAAAAGTTTTTGAAGAATGACAAGCAATAAAGTTTTCCAAGTGGGTATGTGTAACGTAAAGTATGTGTGCGAAAACAGCAGTAAGCAAGTGTATCTCTGTTAATCATAACTGTAAAATAAAAAATTATGACTATTTCAAAATCTTAGACCAATTTTAATGTTTTTGCGTCATTAATTTTTAGAAGTAAAAATTAGTGTAGGAACGAGTAATAATGAAACAAGTCGATCGCGAGTTTATTTTGCGTAAAAAGCTGGAAAATCATAACGACAGCGCTAAAAAACTAAAATTTCCGAAGTTAACCGTTACCCATGTGCTTATATGATATAACGATTGTTTATCTTTTGAAAGAACTTCTGATAGTGCCAAAAAGAAAGGATTTGTGTCCCAAATCAAGGCAAAGAATGTGTTCTCAGCCTTTAAGAGAAATCCTAGGCTTTCGATAAGTTATGTCAACAAAAAACTAAATATGTCTTCAATATAAATGTCACAGGTACGGAAATTAGCAGGACAAACGACTCATGCCTATGACAAAGAAAATTAACATGTTTTAAGTGAAATTTCAGTTTAAGTATTAATATATAAAATCATCATTAATTTCTTAAATCTTCTTCTTCTTAATTGGCGCGATAACCGCTTACGTGATTTTGGCCGAGTTTAACAAAGTGCGCCAGTCGTTTCTTTCTCGTGCTAACTGGCGGCAGTTGGATACACCAAGTGAAGCCAAGTCCTTCTCCACCTGATATTTTCAACACAGAGGAGGCCTTCCTCTTCCTCTACTACCACCAGCTGGTACCGCATCAAATACTTTCAGAGCCGGAGCGTTTGTATCCATTCGGACGACATGACCCAGCCAGCGTAGCCGCTGGATCTTTATTCGCTGCGCTATTTCTATGTCTATGTCGTCGTAAAGCTCATACAGCTCATCGTTCTATCGTCTGCGATATTCGCCGCTGCCAACGTGCAAAGGTCCAAAACTCTTACGCAAAATCTTTCTCTCAAACACTCCAAGCGTCGCTTCATCGGATGTTGTCATCGTCCAAGCTTCTGCGCCATACGTTAGGACAGGCATGATGAGAGTCTTGTAGAGTGTTAGTTTTGTTCGTCGAAAGAGGACTTTACTACTCAGTTGCATACTTAGTCCAAAGTAGTACTTGTTTGCAAGAGAGATTCTACGATGCATTTCTACGCTGACATTGTTATCGGTGTTAATGCTGGTTCCGAAATAAACGAAGTCGTTTACAACCTCGAATTCAAAACTGTCAACAGTGACGTGGGTGGCGATATGTGCGTGCGCTGACTGTTTGTTTGATGACAGGAGGTACTTCGTTTTGTCCTCGTTCACAACCAGACCCATTCGCTATGCCTCTTTATCCAGTTTGGAGAAGGCAGAACTAACAGTGCGGTTGTGTGTTGAATTTCCTAAATGCGTTCATGTTTTGTTCGTGCACATACTTTAGCATAGAGTGTCTGTGCCTGAAATTGCACGATGCAAAATTATTTCAGAAATTACTGAATGTACTGAGGCTAATTGACTTGGCCGGCGGCCCAAAAATGGTAGTCTGCAGCACTAGACTTCAGCACAAAAAGATTCATCCACGAGTTAGGTCCCGTCCGGTTAAAACCTTGGCAGGCCTCAGGTAACGCTCTCTAAGCGGCACCATTCACTTGGTCGTGTAGTTTCAGTTGAATTTTTTCCTGGTTAGTGCTGACCCGGCTCTGAACGCATGTACCCATAAAGACATGTGTCAACCCTCGCATGGCCTCCCTACGTAGTATAGACAACCATGGGATCATAAGGCAACTACACTAGGATTAGAGATAACGGACCTGAGTGGGGACCCTTTTAAAACGGAGACACAACTACATACAAAAACAACAACAATATTAAGTGGCAACGAACCAAAAGAAAAATGCGGCAGCAATAACGGCAGTAGAGATAATAAGGTCGATTTGGCGGAAGATAATGCATTCCGGAGGACATCAAAAACTCTCAGATCTCCCGTTCTTGCTGCTGTATCGCGCGAAAATGAACTCGAGACGATGAAAGGCAATATCGTGGACAGCGCGGATAGTAAGCGAACGGTATTCTGCGGGCTAGGCGAGTAAATACGTAGCCTAGTTCAAATGCTGGAGGATGGCAAAAGGCGCTCTATACACCAGCCTATGAGAGATGCCATAGAGAGTATCAGGGCACTATACGAGCTGGCAGCCATTGAGCAGGGAGACCAAAAAGCCAAGGAGGTAATTAGGAAAAGCAGCGGTTCACAAACATCCCCATGGCTAAGGCACAACCCAGACCCCAAGAGGAAACTGGATGGTGCGGTTTTGACTCCAAAACCCAAGCGGACCAAATTGAAAGAAGAATAGAAAAGGCGTACAGCAAGTTACCGGAACACCATCTACCTCCACCACACGGAGGGAAACTCAAAAAGCGGATGCAACTCAGTGGAGAACGGTGGCTAAGAAAACCAAGCCAAGGGATGCAAGACCAAGGAGAGTTATACCTGACGCGATAGTGATAGAAGCGAAGGGTGAAACTTCCTATGCGAAAATACTGAAGTCAGTAAAATCCGACCCCAAACTCGGAGAACTTGGTAAAATGGTCTCAAAAATAAGGCGAACGCAAAAGGGTGAAATACTCATCCAGCTATCAAATGCGGGTGAACAAACCAAGGAGTTCACCTCAATAATAGGCAATACACAAGGAGAACGAAGGGCGGTACGGAGCCTAACACAAACAAATGTTCTCGAGTGTAAAGACATCGATGAGATCACTACTAAAGAAGACATCATAAGCGCAATATGCGATCAATTCGACATTGGGGCATCAACTGTAGAGGTAGTAAACATACGAAAGGCGTTCCATGGAACACAGACCGCAGTCCTAAGCCTGACAGCAACAGAGGCGAATAAAATTCTCGGATCCGTGAACGCCTAATATTAACAAGATGCTTTAAATGCTTAGAGTTTGGAGACATTCAGCGAGACTGCAAAAACAAAGCAGATCGCTCAAAACAGTATAGAAAGTGCAGCGAGGAAGGCCACATCGCGAAAGAATGCAGCAAGGACCCAGAATTATGCACTGCAAAGCCAGGGGGGAATCCAATTTTCAGCACATAGCGGGCAGTGGTGGATGCCCAGTTTTCAAGAGAGCTCTGAGCGACCAAAGAAGATGAGAGTTATCCAGATTAACTTAAACCACTGCAAAGCAGCACAGGACCTGCTTACTCAGATGTCAATAGAGCAGAGGGCAGAGGTTGTCTTAATATGCGACCCATTTAGGGTTAAAAAAGACGCTAGATGGTGTTGCAACAAAGCCATGGAAACTGTCATTTGGACGCACAAACACCCTCTCTAAGAGATTTATGATCAAGTGTAGGGCTTCGTAAGAGCTAAAGTGGACAACATTTATATGTATAGCTACTATGCCCCGCCTAGATGGACGCGAGGGCGCTTCGAAACGTTTCTAAATGACCTCACGCGGGACGTTGAAATTAGATCGCCAGTAGTAATTGGCGGTGATTTCAACGCCTGGGCTACCGAGTAGGGTAGTAGACTTACCAACGCCAGAGGACGTAGCCTGTTAGAAGCCATTGCTAGAGTAGACATTAGTATCGCCAAAAATTAGTTGCGCGCTTACATATCACAAATCCGGTACGGGATCTATTATTGATCTAACACTTGTCAGCAGTTCACTTTTACAGAAAATCAAGTGGCGAGTAAGTGAGGAATTCACTCACAGTGACCATCAGGCAATTCTATTCGAACTGTCAAAGAATACTATAAAAGAGTACGCGCAACTAAGCCAGTAGGACCCAGGTGGAATGAGAGAAAGATGGACACCGAGGCCTTTGAGTACGCACTAAACGACCAAAGTTTAGAGCGAGGTACAGCAAGTGAGCAAGCTCGACATCTAAAGAGCATTTTGTCTGAAGCTTGCGATGCGGCAATGCCAATAAGAAGGCAAAACCGACAAGGAGCGCCTTGCTATTGGTGGACTGAGGAGATAACGCAACTAAGACGGATCTGCCTACAATCGCGGCGTAAAATGCAAAGGCCCAGGAGCAGAGCTTGCTATGAAACGGTGCTAGCGCACTTTCGAAAGGCAAGGAAAGGATTACAAGAAGCGATTAAAAGAAGTAAAGTCGAGAGCTTTAAGCAACTGTGCAACGATGCGGACATAAACCCATGGGGTACTGCATACAAAATGGTATTAAAGAAACTGGCGGGAAAACGAGCTCCATCAGTCGTATGCCCAGTTATGCTTAATCGAATTGTAGTGACGCTATTTCCCCAGGGACCGAGTATAGATAGATTAGAATCTGCAGATACCGTAAACACCCAGCAGATTCCAGTCGTATCTGCACTAGAGATAATGGAAGCGTGCAAGAAAATCGGCGTCCGAAAAGCACCGGGGCCGGATGGCATAACAAATGTAGCCCTTAAGGCGGCTATCAGCTTGCGTCCCGAAATATTTGTTGCGGTACTACAAAAATACTTAGACGAAGGTGTTTTTCCTACACAGTGGAAATTGCAATGACTTGTGTTGATACCAAAAGGAAAAGGAGCAACCGATGATCCGTCCTCGTACCGGCCGATTTGCCTACTGGACACAATAGGCAAAATACTAGAGCGTATTATTTGCAATAGACTATTGCCTATACTAGAGGAGAAGGGAGCATTGAGTACCATGCAGTTTGGCTTCCGGAGAAACCGTTCGACGATTGATGCAATTACTACGGTTGTCAAAACGGCCATTAAGGCAATAGAAGGAAAGCGGTGGCGTTGGGGCACCAAGGAATACTGTGCTGTAACCACATTGGTTGTCAAAAATACCTTTAATTCGGCAAGTTGGTGGCACATCTTGAATAGCCTGTAAGAAATTGGCACTCCGCCGTATCTTCTCAGGATATTAAGGAGTTACTTCTCCTAGAGAACTGATGTATGATGAACAGTGCTGCAACAAAAATGTATAAAGTTACTGCTGGCTGGTACCTCTGGAATATCATGTACGACAAAGTCCTTCGCTTACCGGTATCCAGAGAGGTAAGAATAATAGGCTTTGCGGATGATATAGCGATAGTGACGGTGGCTAAGCACATACAGGAAGTGGAACAGATTACAAATGGAGCGATAAAACAAGTGAAAGATTGGCTCGAACAGGAGGGACTCAAATTGGCAGAGCAAAAAACGGAGGCGGTTCCGATAACAAGTCGGAAAAAAGTCGAGCATATGAGAATCAGAGTGGGAGAGCAAATTGTTCACTCACAACCGGCTCTGAAATACCAAGGAGTTATGATCGATTGTAGGTTAAATTTTAAGGCCTATATTGACTACGTGGTAGAGAAAACCGCTAGTATATAAGCGGCACTCTCAAGGATCTTACCTAACATAGGTGGTCCTAAGTCTACTAGGAGAAAATTGCAGGCAAATGTGGCCACTTCAGTCCTCCTATATGCAGCCCCAGTTTGGGAAAATGCGGCGAAACTGAAGGATAACAAAAGGAAGCTAATGTCTGTATATAGACTAAGTGCCCTAAGGGCATGTTGCGGCTACAGAACAATATCGGATGACGCGGCGTTTGTCATAGCTGGTATGATACCAACGGATATTCTCGTGAGTAAAATGAAGCGAGTCTATGACAGATGTGCAGCGGATGCCGAAATAAATAAAAAAAGCGGTGAGAGAAGACGAGCTGCTTGTGTCACTAACAAGGTGGCAAGACCGATGGAATACCTCCTGTAAAGGGCGATGGACCTATAAACTGATTCCCGATTTGCGACCATGGCTAAATCGGAGTCTTGAAGATACAACCTACCATGTGACACAGTTCCTTTCTGGACATGGAGGTTTTAGGAAATATCTGCATAGGTTCAGGCATGATGACAGCCCCTACCGCCATGTGTGCATCAATGTAGAAGAAGACGTGGAACATACCAGTTTCCACTGCCCACGTTTTATAACAGCAAGAATAATTCCAAGTGCAACTGACGTAGTCGAGTTCATGTTGCAATCGGAAGAAAAGCGGGAAGAGGTAGCTGCATACGCTACTAGAATTCAAAAAGAGCTCAGATATATTGACCAAATGAGACGCTTTAGCCGATAAACATTGACGAAGCTATATAGCTAACCAGCCCTGCGAAGTAATACGTTGAAGCAGTTCCGCAGGGAGAGTGGTGGAGGAAACGGAGTTCAAGGGTTTAGTACGCAGGTGTACTGTTTTGCAAGTCCAGACAGTATGAAAATTACTGACTGTGCGTGGTCCCGAATGAGGTGTACCCTTAGCAAGCAATATGAATCGTGCATGCCGCCTAAGTTGACGGTATCTATGAAAGACTCCCCCTTCGTTAACAAAAAAAAAACGTGTTAGGTCAAATGACATTGAGCAATTATTATTATTGTTCCATACTCCTTTAGGAGCTTAAGGATTCAACAAAAGTATTTCAAACATTTCTATTTCTAGACATAAATCTCAGTTCATTAAACGATTTTCCAGTTTCATTGCGGATAGTTCTTTGCCAAGTCAACACTCGTCTGCCCCTTCTTCTCCTTCCTTGCGGGTTCCAAGTCAAAGCGGCATACGGTATTTCCTCAGAAGCCTTTCGCAGAGTATGCCCTGTCCATCCATATTTTCTTTTCTTTATTTCACTGTTGATGCTATTTTGGTGCGTACTTCTCCAGAGCTCCTCGTTTGTTATAACTCTTGGCCACCATATCTTAAGTATATTACGCAGACACCTGTTTATAAACGCTTGCAGCTTTGCATTCGTTGCCGATGTCACAAGCCAAGTTTCCGATCCGTACAACAGCACAGACTTAACGCACGCGTTAAAAATTTGGACCTTTGAGTATGTTTTGATGTTGTTGGAGTGCCATATTTCCTCCAAAATTTGGAAGGATTTCTCTTAGAGGTTGAGTATGAAACAACGTTCCATAGAAGGTGACCCATTTCGTGTGACTTCTTTAAGCTGAGGCTAGTTCAATCCTGAGTGACCATGTTTTTAAGAGTGTACAATTGCTGACGTATACCGATAATATTGGTACTAAACATGCAGAAACTCCTTTATGTCGCACGATACAGCCGTGAGAGTGTTCGATGCGGTGAGTGACGGTAAAGGAAGGCCTCCTTTGTGTTGGAAAGATCAAGTGGAGTGTGTAATTTTCGTTAGAAGAAACGACTGTTGTTAAAACCATTTACGAGGTTATCCCGCAAATCAAGAGGAAAAAGAAGGCAACGAAGTTTTTGACAGTACCCAAGGATGACAGATTACTAGAGTTGGCCAACCGAAGCAAAATTGTAAGAGTAGCTTCGGCTCCCACGTCATCGGAGATTCATTGAGAACTCTGCTTATTCATTTCACATATCGCACCCTAAATACAAAAGGGTCACAACTGAAAATGTACTTCTGCTCAAATATGAAGGAGACGTTATCAATAAAACGGTCCGCGGATGACATATGGCAAAAATACATTTTTTGTTTTTTGGTAGGACTGTTATAAGCTTACATGGCAAATTTCAGCATAATATGTCACATAGTTTGTTTTCTGTGCTACTGTAAACAAGTCAAGCTCGAGTGTGGAAAATTTTGAGTTGTGCCCCTTTTGTATTTAGGGTGCGATATATTCACACATTCGCCCAACCAGTTATTTTTCAGATGCCAACGAAGTAACATGAATAAAGGCTCCGTTGATTATTTTCGTATATCGTCAACACAATACCAGTTACCGGTGTGATGCTGGCGACACCTTATTTTCGCCAAGAACAGTGGTATCTACTGTTGATCCAAATTCAAGCGTGTTGCATTTGATTTGATGTCGTATGGGGGAAAAACGTAGTGTACCTATTAAAGTGGTGCACAAGTCGACATATATGTGCTTTCAAGTCATTTGCTAAATTCACACAACAATGCAGTGTTTTGTTCTCAACTAACAGTAACAGGCAATAGCAGCTAGAGAGAAAACCAAATCATGCTTTTGCATGACTTGTTTCTCTCTCAGCATTGTCACTACACACATATTTCGGCAAGATAGCAAGAAAAGCAATGACACTGAAAGGCAATGAAAAACAATTCAATTCAAACAAGTGAATTGTGTCAAATGTGGATTATTTATTTACATGAATTCCTGATATTTTAAAATCAAATAGGCAGTTAATGTTTGGTATGATGGTTTTGTAGAATAAAAATTAAATTCTGATTAATATTTGAATACAACTTACACTTTGCCTGCAAATATTCTTCTGCGCACTTTATTGGCTTTTAAATTTACTAAAAGCTGTCTTATTTCATAACTTCAATAGCTTTAAAAATTATTCATCGAAAGTTTACCGTTATTTATTAATATTCTGCCCTTAATACGCAAAAGTGCGCGGGGAGCGAAGAAATGTGTATGTTTGCAATTTTCATACATCTCGAAGGTGTGCTAATACACACTAGAGCTGTAAAACTATCGATGGCACTATCGATATATCGAATTTTTATATTTTTGCGTCGCTATCGATGGTTAGTGTTCACTATCGATAGTGGCATTACCATACATTGCACATCACTTGTTTTGGCGCAACTTTGCAGGTCGGCAGCAAATTTTGGTAAGAAATACATTTATATGTAAAAGGTAATTAAATATTAAAATAAGTGTTTATTTGTAGGTAAATTTTCGTTGGTGTTGGTGGCGGAAGGATGGACAAATTTCTCTCGAAAAACTCACAGGGTAAGTTCCATTTACTGCTCAGCAACGCAAGTAACAAATTTATGTTATGTATGCATGTGCTTTGTTAAGATGGACAAGACAGCAGCATTGAGGCAATTGAGCAGGACAACCAGCTAGCAAAAAGGCAGCGAGTCGGAAGATCATCGGTGTGGGGCCATTTCGAAAAAATAAACAACGGTATGTCGGCAAAGTGTCGCTCTTGCGGCAAAATGTATAAGACGAGCGGAAATACCTCAAATTTATTTGACCACCTGAAGCGTGCGCATCCCGGTCAGCGTGTTAACGATTTGTCAATCACTTCTGGTAAAATAGATACATATTTAAACACAACATATGAATCTACGTCAAAGCGCAAACAAGAGCTTGATTTAGGACTCATAAAATTTGTAGCTCAAGGCATGCAACCTTTTTCTATAGTTGAGGATCCTGAGTTTCGCGACTTTATCAAACTATTCGACCCACGCTACAAACTACCGTCGCGGACTACCCTCTCTAATGTCATGATGACAAATTTATTTGATGAGCAGAAACCTAAATTAAAAAATTTGCTCAGCAAAATAAATCACTGTGCCATCACAACTGATATGTGGACGTCCCTGGCAAATGAATCTTATATGACAGTCACATGCTCGTTTATTACAGATAGTTACTGTCTTCGCTCTGCTGTTTTATCAACAAATAAGCTAATTGATGAAACAAATCATACTGCTAAGAATATAGCAGATACCCTGCAGGCTGTTTGCAGCGAATGGGGAATTTTTGATAAAATAACTGCAATTGTGACCGATAATGCAAGCTCAATGATCAAAGCGTGTGAGCTGCTTAAAAAAAGGAATTTACCCTGCTATGCACACTCACTTAATTTGGTGGTGCAAGATTGCCTTAAGCTGGATTGCACAAAAGAATTACTTAAAAAATGCAAGTCCATTGTCGCGTTTTTTAAAAGTAGCACGATTGCTTACAAGGAATTTAAAGATTCTCAATTGACGGAAACTAAATATAGTCTAATACAGGAAGTTGCCACCAGATGGAACAGTGCATTCCTAATGATTGAAAGAGTCTTAAAAACACATGAAGCAATCAATATAACACTTCTAAGTTTGTCGAAAGCGCCACAGCCTCTGACAGCTGACGAAATCAACATATTAAAAGACTTGTCACAAATACTTTCTCCCTTTGACATTGCTTCCAAAGAAGTGTCATCGAATTCTAAAGTCACAGTATCACTAGTTATTCCAGTTACTTGTGGCCTCTTAAACAACTTGGAAAATAGCACAAAAAATCTTCTTACCGAAGTTGGCCTTAAAGTAAACGAATTTTTAATTAATTGCGTAATCAAAAGGTTGTACAAGTACGAAGATCGCACAGTAACTAGCATTTCTACATTGCTTGATCCAAGGTTTAAAAAACAAGGTTTCCGTTCGCAATACAATGCCAAAAATGCTGAAAAACTTTTAATTGAAGAACTTATTCATCTGAGCAAGTCTTCAGCTCCCACCTCAGAGCCACCAACACCAATTGATCAACCAAAACCAACACGACATCCTCTTTATGAATTTGTAAAAATCAACATAGAAAATTTGCCTAGGACCAAGCGCTCCGATGCAATAATTGATTTACAACAATATATTGGGAAACATCACTCCTTGGGCGATGTTGATCTCCTCAAATATTGGCTTAACAAAAATTCTTCAAAAATGTTTAATGTTTCCGTATTTACAGCATAACGAAAATAGTATAAAAAACCTTACTACGAAATATTTTTGCATTCCTGCTTCATCGACAGAGTCGGAGCGATTGTTCAGCAAAGCTGGACAAATTATAACGGAACGAAGAGCTGCCTTAAAAGCTAAGCATGTGGACATGCTCCTTTTCCTTAGTCACAATTCTCGGATCTTGGCAGAAGACTGATCCTTAATTTTAATTTTATTCAAATTTGTTTTGATTTACTATGTCCATGAAGGATCTCATTATGTTAAACATATGAAACATATGAAATGTTTATTAAAATGTTAATTTTTATTGTTAAGTATGCGTTTATTAAGTTTTTGAATTTGAAAATATTTTCGATAGTACTATCGATACTATTGAATATTTGTTGCCAAACCATCGAAACTATTGAATGTTGCAACCATCGATAGTTTTGCAGCTCTAATACACACTTCGTACATACATACATATGACACCAATTCACACATTGTACTTGATGTCTTTCGGCAAAGCTTGTATGAGAATGTTTTTCTACCATTGCCATGCAAGCATATAAGCAGCGTCGTGCAATTCGTGTACTGTCGATAGAGCCGAAGTAGTATTGCTTGTTGAAGACAGTTTTTCTTCGTTGCTGTTCAAGTTGTGTGCCTACATTGCTTTTTGTCATCACAAACAGTGTCACATGCAATGTGTGACTTGTTGCTTTGTAATAAGCAAGTCATTTGTGCACCACTTTAGTACCTATGGTATGGTAATTCATTTTCTGTTATAGTACTAGGAAGCGGGGGCAAATAAACCCTGTGCCTGTAAGTGAAAACGGTAATTTGAGCAGCCAGAGACGCAAATAACCTCAGCGTACGTCCAGTATTCTTACAAAAACGGTAGTGATATTTTTTTAAGAATTAGTTGATTTAAATGTGCATTGTTCCTAATATATAAGTAAAATGTACATATATTTAATTTTTGTAACAAACTGAGGAATTAATTTTTAAATAAGAAACTTATAACGTCATTCATAAATGGTATAACTATTATGTTACCATATACATATGTACATAAGTAGGTATGCATTTTAAGGACTCATTTGAAGGTACCCATGTACATATATAGTAGCTGAGGTTAAAGTAATTGTTACAAGAGGGCACACTAAGACCAATAGGTAAAAGTCCATTGTATAACTAGAAAAAGAATAAAGAAGAAGTAGAAAAGTTATAAGAAATTGTAACGTATTTGGTATTTTTCCCCTGGGGCCAAATGTCAAGTACTGGTAAAACAAAGTGAGAACCAAAGTATCATATTTGAATCGTAGATCGCTAAAACAGAAGGTAGAGCATAAGATGATTATTTTTCTCATTTGTCTCGCCACATGGACTTCTATTGGACAGTGCTGTCTGCAACAATTATAGACAGTTATGGCTTGGTTACACTGATGTCTATGACGTCTGTCATTGTGTCAGCTTTATGCATAGGAAAAAAAATTACTTTTCTTCACAAAGTTAGGTTCATGTTTAGTTCGCGATAGAGTTAGAATATTTAATTTAATTTCTTTATTATTAAGTCTATGACTACGTACATAACTTTACGTATGAAAATTGAATATGAAATATGAAATTTTGAGAGAATCATATGAAAGCATTACAATTAGTTAATATCGTTATTTGTAAATATTTGTTTTGAGTTTTATTGTAAAATTGGTGTCGATTTACTGTATTGACATAGCGGAAAATTTCGGAAAACATTTGAAAATAAAGAAACTTTGTGGGTCGTTTTTTTACGAAACTAATCTTTTTAAGGAAGCAGGATGGATGGATTCAAAGAGATTAGAGTAAAAGGATAGATACCCTCAGTTATTATTATCACGATCTTCCTGAAGAGGAACATTTTATAGAGCGTTAATATATCTGGGAGCTAAAAGAATGAATGCAAATATCTAAAGAAAAGGAAAGAGCTAGGGATATGATATTGAACCTAAAGTGTCGATATAGTAGTCAATTAAAGTAATACTCTAACGAATTTAGGTGCTATTCATACCGAAATAACTAGTAGTCAAAATTATCAATAAAATATTAACTCTAGTTCTCTAGCTACTGCTTTTCGTTCTAGTCCGAAGTCGCGGTTTCAAATCCCGGCTTTTGCAAACCTCGGAAAGTACATTATTCTTCACTCTAAGGAACTAGTCATTCGAAGTTGACGAAAACTTAAGGTAAATTCTTATTGTGCCAAGTGCAAGGCATTCAGTATACAATTATTTGATGTTGATTAAATACTGGAAGTCGTGAAAATATTTAAATTTTTTTTTAATAAGCCGTTCCGGTGGCATATAATGACCTGGGTCGCCAGATCTTACCCCTATGAATTTTTTCTGTTGTTCTTTCTTTTTTTTCTTATTTCTAGAAAAGGTTTTATAGGTCTAAAAAACAGACCTCACTTAAAAACCCTATTATGTATTCACCTTAAAAATAAGTAAATAATGATATATATATTTTTGCTTATAATAAGCGATCGACGGAAATGATTACACGTTTGAATATCTTTCAGGATGTATGAATAATAAATTGGAAACGTTAATATACCTGTGATTTTTAAATAATCTAAACATAAAACTATACTTAAATTTTTTATTCTATGTAAGTTTAGACGTTATGGCAGTTACTGCAAGGCAGAGTAATGGAACGAACTAAAGTGACGTGCTGTACTGTTGTACATACGGTAGTAGTTATCTGTTTTACTCTACCATAAATAAGCATATATCACACATATTAATTCTAAAGCACGTTTAACTTTAAACAATCGCCCGAGTATACTTAGTATGACCTGAATTTCTTAATAAGCTTTTAATTAGGTGGATTTAAAACTGCAAATGCATATTCAGGAATATAGAGGTTAAAATATGTATATTTTATATTTCATATTTTGTTTGTTATTTTTAAATGCTTATTATAAAATGAAATTTAATTATTTGCTAACCTCCACCACCAGCATCATTGGTGTCTTGCTTTCGCTTCCGTTTTTTCCCCCGGGACGTATTCGTGCGGGAGCTCCAATCTGGATACATTTGCATGTGCAATTGACGCTCCCTTCTAGCTAATTCATAATATTTGGCTTGCTCTTCACGACCTAATGCGTGCCACTATTATTTTGATCATCATTTTAATATTATTGTAATTATTTTTGTTTAATTATTAATATCATTTATTCGAGTGTAGTATTGGTGCGAAATGCAATTAATTTGAATAAAGATAATTGCAGATGCCATATAAATATATAAATAAAGAAAAAGAAATAGTTTGTTAATAAAAAGCAAATCATAAACGTTTTATAGACGTAATTGATATTGTTTTTGCTTTTGCTTTCTTTTTTATTTCATATTTAGTGCTTTTAATACTTTGACTTTTCCAACTTAAATTTTTTTTTCAAAAGGCGGGAGGAATTCCCAAAAACTGAATCGAAATACATTCATACACATTTATATGTATATATTTTTCTCTATGCTAGTATATGCTGTGAGTCAATTTAACTTGTAACTTGTTTTAGCTTCTCTGTCTAATGTCCGTTAGTTTTATAATTTATGAATAATTACGTCCTCTACAACATTATGACTAATGATATTCAAAATGAGTTTGAAGCCCAGCACCAAAAACTTAGTGCGGAAAACGCCGATTTCAGGCCTATCGCATACAAATAGTTCGCTTGTGGAGTTTTGAAACGTTTGCCAGCACTTGCTATAGTATCATTCGGATTTTTTTCTTATTTCAATTCAGTCTTAATGCTAGATTTTTTAAAATATTCTTTGCCGTCATTATAAAAATTGCCATCACAACTAATCAGAATAAAAATTACGTCAATTACGAGTTTTGGTTTTGAAAGATTTATATTGAATATTTTACATTGATTTAATAGTTTGTAAGATCAGAGACAGGTTACTTAGTTAAGCAAGTTATAGTAGAATTGTAAAGTACATACGAGGTGTGTTCAAAACATAAGGTGAAGGTTTCAAATTTCGCGGGTAACGTACGTTCGACTTTCGATTATTATTATTTTTTATTTTGGTACACTCGTCTTGAAGATTTGTTCACGGTTTTTGTGAGAGGCGTAAATAAGATATGTGCTTTGTGTGTACGGCGATTTTCTGCTATAGACTCTTGGCTCTCCTGAACTCTTCCATTGGGGCGATTGGGCTTTGTTTTCGATGTCATAACCAATATGCCCATGATTCACCACCAATTAAGACTAAGATTAAGAATATTAAGCAAATCTGGATCATCGTTGACGTCATTCAACAATTCCTGAGCGATGCTCATGCGACGTTGTTTTTGGTCAAAATTCAACTATTTTGGAACGAACTTCGCTGCAACACGCTTCATGTCCAAAATTTCTGAAAAGATTGTATGGCATGAGGTAATCGATTAGACGATTCTCCATAACAATTTTCTTCACTTTCTCAACATTTTCATCGGTTCTTGATGTGCTGCGGCGTCCAGAGCGAGCGTGGTCATTCACATCTTCTCGAGCTTCTGGAAAAAGCTCGTACCACTTGTAAACATTTTTTTTTTTTACTTAGAATACTCTCACCGTATGTCAATAATAATCGAAAGTCGAACGTACGTAGCCCGCGAAATTTTAAACTTTCAACTTATTTTTTGAACACGCCTCGTAGACTAGCGCCTGATGTGCCGCCACCAGTTATACATAAGTTATGCAACAATGAGTTTTATACGGTGTGAAGTTCCGTAAAAACGAGACACAGCTACACGTATGGTTTTCACTGATTATAATTGGCTAAGTGAAACAGTCTATGTACCAAGGGATTTCAAGAGGAGGTATGATTAAAAATTTTTGCGAAAGATGTTAAAAGGGGCTTAGTTTCTTCATCGTGTCAGTTGAACGAAGGCATCAAGAAAGAACACGCGGATGAGTTTAAAAAGTCCGTCAAAATACCGCGTGGTCAAATACCTTCTGATGTGAATATTTAATGTTAGCCTCTCCATTTACTAATTTTGTAAATCAAGGATCATATTGAATATTTTTATCCACTTGTTGAACACATTTGATTAATCAAATATATCACAATATACACATATGTACAGAGTGACTTATTTCTACAAACACGCACTCCCAAATATAACTAACTTGGCATTTTCCCCCCTCAAAAGGCACGAAATGAATTCCTACGCGCGAGCAATAGTTCGTATTGTCCGTAATCAAGCACTTGTTTCCCCTGCATCGGTAAAGGCCTGTTTTTGCATACTTCGCACAAACTGTCAGATAAAAATCTGTTGAGTGCATTTTGTATGTGTCAGATTACCCGGATATTAGTACAACTTAGGAAAGCTGAGCAGACTGTTGAATTAAGATTTTGTTTTGAGATTTAGTTAACTGACATTTCAAATAAAGTGATATCAATAGCAATATTTTTACAGATTTGTATGAAAAGTATATTAATATATAATATTATATTAATTAATATAAGAATATTGTAAGTATAATATGATTATAATTTTAAGAAAAATACATCATATATGTATATGATTGTATGCGACGCATTATCAGCCTTAAGTTTTCGTAAGTTGTGCGAAGTACGCACAATCAGACCTTACGTTTCTGCAAAAAATTCATGGAGACTAGTTTTCTAATGTAGCAGCAAAATTAGTTTGCGACTTAAAACATTGACTGAGTAATAACCAGGGTTAGGATCTTAAGGCATTTGCCTATTTTGTCTGCGTGATCCTATCTGTTAACGAAATCAAGAATTATGCGTTTGATATCTTTTTTATACAAAATATAAATTTTTATTTTGCCTTTTTTGTGCCTCTTTTGATTTTATTGCCTTTTTCCGCCTTTTCTAGGTGCTTTGCCTTTTTCTTGCCTTTTTATATTTAAAGCCTGACAAAGTACCTTGGATTTGGCACAGCTTTTTTGTTTTACAACACTGCTCTCTACTCATCAGCTGATTTCTATTTCTTCTTCAGCTTGCGATATGATTAGTTTCTTTTTTTTTGTAGATAAAACTTAACATTTTCAAATTCGTGCGTTAATTTTCTTTGTGAATTCTGTGAAAATCCGCGGCTATATAAAAGAATTTGGGGAAGACATACTTTCGACTGACGGAAAGATTCTCATTTGTTCATGCTGTGGAATAAAAGTAAATCACGACAAAAAACATCATATTCAACAACATCTTCAAACGGAAAAACATGAAAAAGCGGCGACACTGAAACTGGCTCCGAAGGCACAATCTATAACTTCATTTTTAAATAATGCCACATCAAACGAGTTTTTCAGAGATCTCACCAAAATGATGGTAGCCTGCGATATACCTTTAATAAAAGCCAATCATAAAGAGTTCAGATCGTTTATGGAAAAATATGTCCAGAAAAAAGTTGTTGATCAATCGACTATGCGGAAGCACTGTTTAAAAGAAATTTATTAAAATGTTTTGGAAGAAATACCGTCACATAGTGGAAACGGCAGAATTTTTGTGTCAATTGATGAGACTACGGACAAAGCAGGCAGATTCGTTTGCAATGTCATTGTCGGTCCTTTACGGCAAGGTGGCCGATGCTTTCTTCTAACATCGGAAGTAATACAAACGGTAAACGCTTCGGAAATTGCTAAACTCTTTGATGATGCCTTAAAAATTCTATGGCCAGAAGAAGTAAAACGGGATAAAGTACTGATATTTGTTACAGACGCTGCACCATATATGAAACAAAGCGTAGTTGGGATTCAAGTCTTTTATCCACGAATGATTCATATTACATGTGTTGCGCACGGAGTTCACAGAGTATGTGAAAAACTGCGAAGCCAGTATGCAGAAGTTGATTCCTTAGTTGCAAATATGAAGAAACTATTTTCAAAAAGTCCAACAAGAATTCGATTCTTTCAAGAAAAGCAACCAGATCTACCTCTACCACCTCAACCAGTAAATTTTTTTTTTAAATCCATGTATGTATAAATGATTAAAAAATTTGGTATTTTTAAAGGTCTTGACACGCTGGGGAACTTGGTTGGAGGCAATATCATATATGCCAAAAATTTTAACGGAATCAAAGATATTGTTGATGGTCTCAATGACGATGCGGCTTGCGTTATTTTTGCAAAGAAATTGTTTGCAAACAAGGGAATTCGAGAGGACTTGGCTTATATTCAGGCTAACTTTGGGTTTATAGTAGGCGAGAGAAATTCATTCAAAATTCTTCAGAAAAGAGGTTACTTTTACACCTAAACATATTAACATAAATACTTTTATATACTAGCTCAATCCGCTATTAACTTGTTCATCATGAAATCATCCTCATAAAATCGTTTTAATTTCAATATTTTCAAGTGCAGAAAAAACTTGTATTTCAGAACGGTTTTAAATGACTTAAAAGTTGGATTTTAGAATGTAGATTTATACCGATTTTCTACTTTTAATATTGAAATTAAAACGAAATTACATAACGACCGTTTTCACCATCTTCAGTTAACGCTAACTGGCACTATATTTGACAGAAATCGTTCGGTCATCTGTCAGATAAGGTGCCAGTTAGCGTTAACTGAAGATGGTGAAAACGGCACTAATAAATATTGAGTTGAAAAATGCACGGTCTACGAATTAGTAGTGGATTAGGCTAGTATATACTAAGATTTGTAATTTAATAATTAATATTTAGGCGAGCCAATAAATAATGTATTGGATGCACTGCAGAATGTAGAAAACAATTTAAAACAGGCCAGAGGGCCAGTACCTACAACAATATTTCAAAAATTTACCATGGTATGTATTTCAAGCTAATCAAGGTCTGGAAGTGATACTATAAAAAAAATTGGTAGCATGGCCAGAAAATATAAACACAAACGAGGTGGAGTTTTTGAATTAGGCACCATTAGTCTCTGTAGATGTCGAGAGGAGCTTTAGTTCATTCAAATCAATGATTCGTGATAATCGCATGAGGTTATTACCCGAAATTTTTAAAATGCACTTAGTGGCACTGTGCTACTATGATAGCAAGGGCGAAAAATCATAGTTAACCTCTGTATATATTTTTAAATATATTTAACTGTACGTAAAAGTGTGTACATATTTAAAAAAATTGAAAACTAAATGCCTTTTTTTTTTGCCTTTTTTGAAAACTCATTTTGCCTATTTTCAAATGTTTGCTGCCTTTAAATCCTAACTCTGGTAATAACATACAGTCACAATCACTTAAATCAAGGAACACACAGGAAAGGCAAATCGTCGCGTCGAGTTGTAAAGTGACCAATGATGTCTTTGATCGTATACATACCATAAAAATAATTCGAAACGAAGCAAGAGTCGGGTTGTTTTGGCTTCGCTTAAAACTGAGCGAGCATGCGGAAAACGTGCATGCATTTGTATGTATGTACTCGCAAACGTAGCTTACATGTGTGTACAAGCATACATTTTTTCTTTAGCATATTCCCTTACTTTAGTATATTAGCTTTACGAATATGTTTATTTCCTAATTTCTTTTTTTTTGTAAGATTTTTTATATAAAATATTTTATAGATATTTTATTTTTACATTTATGTCGCAGATAATTTCATACTTATGTTAATATTTGTTTACAGAGGCACCGGCGTGCTACAGTAAAAAAGAAAAATACGATTTATTGAATTCGCGAAGTTGACAATTTTAGAGTGGTGGTCAGTGATTTCTTCAATTTTAACCCACCCCTTTGCTCTATGCAATAAATTTAGTGCTTTTTATTCCCAAAATTTTTCAACTTTTTTTAACTTGAAGCTACCAAAATTGTAAGTTAAAAAATAAATGTTTATAATTAAAAAAAGGCTAAAAAATGTCACCCTGAGAAGATTTTAGAGCCATTGGAAACTTGTTGATTCTTATAAAATTTAATGTTTTGAAAGTGCAAATTTAATTTTTTCTCCTTTTAAGGTTATATTATAAGTTTTAAAAAGCCTCTCAAATTTGTGGCAGCCGCCGAATGGGTTGGTGCGTGAGTACGATGATCTCATTCTCCTATTTGTGCTGTGCGTCTTGATATTGTTCCACAAACGTTGGGACCTACAGTTTCAAGCCGACTCCGAGCCGTAGATATTTTTTATGAGGAGCTTTTTCATGGCAGGGATACACTCGGAGGTTTGCCATTGCCTGCCGAGGGGCGACCGCTATTAGAAACGCCTTTTCTTAATTTTGGTGTTTTACCGAGATTCGAACCTACGTTCTCTCTGAATTCCGAATGGTAGTCACGCACCAATCCATTCGGCTACGGCGGCCACCGAGAGAATTACACGGGTACAAAAAATGTTTTTTAAATATGCTCTAAGATCTTCAACATTTTCTGACACTTATCCCTTTGCGACCCTTATCCCTTGGAGCAGAAGGCCGATTCATCGCTTTCTTCTGTGTTTAATTTAATTCAAGGTCACAACGAATTAATATTCTTATTCCGGCGGGAACTTTACGAAGCTCTTACCTCTTTTATCTATTCAGATATTCAAAACGAATTTCGAGTCCAATGCACTTATTGCTTGGACTATACGCGATTTAAAGTGATCTAGTATTCATATCAATTTATTTCTTACATGATTTAATGCGCCAATATAACTGTATTTTGTTAGTCGTAATTGTATATTTTAGTTTTATTTCGAGACTTTTAGCTCTGTCTCCAAGTTTACGTTCATTAAAATGATTCTTGCCTTGTTAGTTGAGACAGCGTTTCTCTACGGCACTCTTAATGAGGACATTTATATTCATCAACCTACTGGTTACGAAGATGGAACTGACAAGGTATGTAAGTTGAACAAAGGTCTTTACGGTTTAAATCAGTCTGAGAGATGTTGTTTTCAGAAATTTACACAGATGCTGGAAATTTGGAACCTAAAAGTCAGTGCAGAGTATCCTTGCATTTTTATCGGTACTTTCAACATTGTAAAACTAATTTTTGCAATTTGTATTGACGATGGCATCATGGCAGCACATTAAGCAGAAGCACATTACCATTTTCACGACCCCGTTTTTGGGACTTTATTCAACAATCCCCCTTCTGACACCAACTGTTACGAATTTTCTTACGTTAAAATTCAAATAAATCTCTGAGTTCGATCTCTGGATTGTCGAATGTGCTTAAAAACTAACGTAATTTTTAGATCTGGCAGCTCGTATCTTCTGGAGAGTTCTGTTGTAGCAGCAGCTTACTAGTCACCTGTCGTCTTCGTGCAAAGCGTGCAATGCCTCTTTATCTGCTGTACCCATCAAGGCTAATTCATATTTGATGTGCTCAAAAGACAATAGTCTTACATACTATACATACTGTAACATGAATAAATAATAAAAAGTAATATATTACATTTGTGCGTACATACGAATGTTTGGTACATATGAACGTACACGTATGTACGCTTGCTCAAAAATGTTGTTCCAAATGTTGGAATACTTCAGAAAGAAAAATGTTTAATCTTCTTCTTAGTCTTAATTTCATCGACAATGTTAAAGCTATGAAAAACAAATCTGATTTTCAGGTTCAGCCTACTCTAGTCCATAAATATATATATATGTATATATGTTTTCCTTATTAATTCCTTGTGGAGCATATGGCGTCTAAAGGAACACAGTTCATAAAGGAACACATTTTTAGCAAAATCCATCAATTTTTCTATCTTTACCCACTTTTGGTAGGAATCCGCAGCATTATGCGTCGTTTACTTTTTGTGTATACGAGCAAATACAGTGACCGACAAAAGTCTACATACACCCTCCATTTCCACTGGATTGAAAGTTCAAAAACTTTACTGAAAAATGTGTTTACACAGTTTTATTTGAAAGCTTTTTCTAATCATTATAAACTTAAGAGAGTCCATACATTAACATAAAATAGCAAAGCTATGGGAACAAAACCTAAAACCAACGTTGACAAAAGTCTACATACAGTACACAAATATCTTACTCCAGTGTGAAAAACTTCACTTAACTCTAAGTAATATTGCTTCTTAGTATTTAGTTGGTCCACCATTAGCATCAATTACTGCTTGAAGCCGTCGTGGCATCGAGGTGACTTAATTCGTTAACTCTGCAGAAATTATATTGGTCCAAGCTTCTATTAGTCGTTCTTTGAGTACTGAAGTGCTTGAAATCGGATTTTTTCTAATTTTTCGATCTAAACTTTCCCAGACATATTCAATAATATTCAAATCTGGGCTTTGCGGCGGTGTATTTATTTGCCTTGGAGCATGGTAAAGCAGCCAATCCTTCACAATGTGTGCTGTGTGCATTGGATCGCTATCCTGTTGAAAGACCCAACCTGGACCAAGCTCCAAATCATCCACCAAAGATTTCAGATGGACTTCCAATAGTGATTTCTATTTATAACGATCCATATTATCTAGAATAAATACTAATTTTCTAACTCCAGATGCAGCAACAGCTCCCCAAACCATTACATTGCCGCCACCATGCTTCACTGTTGGTACTAAATTCTTATAGTGTATTTTTTTGCTCCACACTTTTACTTTTCCATCGCTACCGAATATATTAAACTTCCACTCATATGTAAACAAAACTTTTTGTTAAAAATCCATCCCTGTGTGTTTTGGCGAACTTCAGGCGAAGTTTACGGGTTTTTTCAGAAATAAGAGGCTTTTTTTGTGGTGTTATACCATGAAAGCCGTTTTTGTTCAGAGCTCTTTGAATTGGTCTTGGATGAACACACTTGTTGGATGAGCTTGCTATATCCTCGGCCAATTTCGGAGCAGAAGATTTTTGAAATTTCGCCATATGATTTTTTTTCTTTCCTGAGCTGAATAACTAAATTTCTAACATCAACTGATATTTCTTTTCGAGGAGCCATTGTAGATGCTTAAGTATTAAAATTGCAACTAAAATCAATATTAGCAAGGCAACAAACATGAGAAAAGGAAAGAAATAGACAAACGGTATTTTACCGTTATCACAACTTATGATGTTAGAGTACAAGCTAGGAAACCGCTTCGGTATGTGCACTTTTGTCAACGCTGTTTTTGTGTTTTTTTAGCATAACTGTGTTGTTTTATGTTAAAGAATGGATTTGTTTTAGTTAAGTTGATTAGAAAAAGATTTCAAATGAAATGGCATAAACACATTTTTAAGCAAAGTGTTTGTACTTTGTAAACAACGAAAGGCCCCTCTCTTTTGTATGTATGTATATTTCTGTCGGGCACTGATCGTTGCTCACATTTACAACTAGTCGCTTTTCCTCTTATTTTCATACTTCAAACTTCCCAGAAATGAGTCACACAACATGCTTGAGTGACTTTGAGTAACTGTGCCGAAAAAAATTGTTTTGAAGCCTAACAAACAAAATTGCATTTAACAATCGGAAACATAATTGTAGAGAACCTAATGCAGACGAGATAGTGCGTACTTTGGTGTGGTGGTAATTTTGGCCCATTTTTCTCAAAAAGTCCATTTTCTGGAAAGTACATTAAGGTAGTGAATGAAAAGGCTTATCAAACCACAAAGCCGTTCAAACAGTCGATTGTTTGCAAACTCAGTTCGATAATCGAGCTATCATCAATAATAGCAATGAGCTGGCCCCGGCACCAAAATTTAGCACCCGATAGGTCTGGCAATCCATAAACCTTAGGGCCTAGGTTAATATTCTACGAGTTGTTCGTGAGGTAATTCTAAAAAACTTTTAAAAAGGTCTAGCAGGCTTAAAATACCACCTGACCACCATTTAATAAAAGTATTGCATGACACACCGAAAATTGATTTTGGTTAATTTTACTTTATTTAAAAAAATTAAATTTTTTTATGGGCCACCCTAAACATAAAAAATTTACTTTTTCTATAAAAGATTCTGCGAACGTCAAAAAGGGTTTTAGGTTTTGTTTAGAACGATTGATACTTCGAAAGACAATTGACGTGAACCGATTTGGCTCATATTTAAAGAATATGTTAACCACGGGAAAATATATTGTTTTTTGCCAAAAACTCTTTACCCAGTGTAGGCGGAGTTCAAGTTCCCAATTCAAAGACGCGTGCTGCGAGTACACAAACTAAAACAAGAGCAAAAGTAAGCGAATGCAGTGGAAACTGCCAGACGAAATTATATATACTATATGTATACACTTTGTTGCCATGGCGTCAACGGCAAAACAACTGCATTTGGAAGTATTGTTACAATTCGTGCTTTCACAATTTAATACCGGTACTTCATTTTTATTAGTTTTTTTCTTAGAAACCACAAATCTTAAAATCACAATATTACATAACATCCAATCAATAATTCGTACCAATAACGTATTTTGCTCCTCTATGCTCCTATGCAGAGGGTCTTATGACGCACAAAATAGCAAAATCCACCACTAAAAAAAAAGTTTTTATTTCTCAGATCAATTATTTTGTCTGTTTTCATGAATATGAAATATTATATGTATCTCGTTTTATTAAAAAAAAAATACTCATAAGAACATACTTGAAAACTTCCCTTATATAACTTATATCTTATAATTATTCAAATAACCTTTTTTTTTTGACTGTAAGGAATAACATAAAAATGCTCGCTACAAATAAAAGGAGAAGCCCGGTTAAACATTTAAAAAAGGATGTACATATGTATGTATAATTGATGCTTTTATCTTCCTTCCTAAAGTTTTTTGTGAGGCTTGTAATTTACGATGCGTAGGTCACCGAAACAACTTGTTATGGTTTATGAAATGTTACAAAAAACAAAAAAACACTCACACTGTATGCATACAAGTATTTACATACTTTGCATGCACATACAGTACGCCCTACAAAAGTAGGACAAACTATGCTTATCCTACATTCACGCTAATAAACGTTCCATATGCACATTCAGTCTGTGTCAGAAGAAAAGAATCGTTTTTTTTGTAACTTCAAGATATATTTCGTTCTGCTTTTTGCTGCACAATAGTCTCACTCAAGGACTATGACGTCAGTGCTAACTCAGGTTAGTGTCATTCAAAACTTTCCCGTAAACGCAACCAAACGAAAGGGCGGAAATTATCGGCTGCAAAAGTAATTAATAAATCAAAATGGTTTGTTGTGATATGGAATCGGCGGTATAAGGTGTACAAAAATGTTGATGACTTTTCCGAGCGCGGCTTGAAGCGAGTGACGACAAAAAAGCAGGATAAAGTGATCTCCCTTTTTTTAAGCGAAGTGCACAGGTTCGAGACCTCAGGCACTAAATACCAATAGATACATAGAAAAAATTTTTTCTAATAGCGGACTTTCCTCGGCAGACAATAGCAAACCACATATGGAACAACATCAAGACGCACACCACAAATAAGAGGAGGTGCTCATCCAAGCACCCAAAAATGGTGCGCAAATTATATGTACTTATACATATATAATATATTAATACATATATAATGTACATATATAATATATTAATAGTGAGGGGGTACTCAGATTTGAGCCTGACAAGAGGCCGATAGTGAAATGTTAAAGATACTTCTCTGCGCTGTTTGAAAATATAAGGGCAGTCCACAATGAGTAAAGCCATGTCAAGTGATCCTCGAAAATTTCACTAAGTCACGGATTTTAGGGCAAGATGTCTCGTTGTATAGTCAAAGTCATGTTAACGCTATTCTATAAATATTTCGCGCAAATTCCAATTTTAGCATTTGTTATTAACAATTAAAGTTTTAAGCAAGATTAAATTGAAAAATTAATTACTCCAAAACTACAATAGATAATGACGTGAAATTTTGCATACCATTCAAGTATTGTCTGTACTATTTTTTAATTGTTAATAACTTTTTTTATTGTGACAAATAGATAAATAAATAATAACTTTTCGTAATCAGTTGCATTTTTTCATGCTTTCTTCACGCTGTTAAACAATCGGACTTATGCATAATTGTGCGAAAAACGCTTACCTTCAATAATCTGAAAATAGAATTTTGTACTTTTACTCCATTTCCGAGATATTGACTGTTTTGTATATTAACTTAATGCGCTCGACGGTGGCATTGCTACCATCGGCTGATCGGTCGCACGGCGGCTTGAGGGACCGCGCAAACTGAAGTAGCGTACAACTAATTTCATTAAAATAATTATATTGTATTAGAAGTCCGAAAGATTCCAACTATAGTACATTTTTACCATAATATGACATTTTTACTTTTTACTTTTATTTGCTGATAGTATTTTCAAACAAAGAATCGTCTTTTAAAAGAATTCGACTTTGAACTTTTTTTCCAATTGTAGGTTGAAACTGGTGATATTGCCGCGTATTTTTTATCGCTACAGCTCCTTTGATGTGGTTTTGATATTTTTTTTCATGAGCATCATGCTCAAGTTGAGAGCAAAAATCAAAATCGATTGTTTTATGGTTGATACTGTTCTTTTGAAGCAAAGCGTCTTTAATATTTTTCACAAAAGCTGAGTATGGATTTTCTGTTTTTTTCTGATTTTTTAATTCTGCATTTTCTGTTCCTTTTCCGGAATTAATGAACAACAATTGCAACAATTTCTTTGAGTTCCTTATCGCATAAATCAGAATACCATTTTTTTTAATTGGTGATTCGCCTAGGTCTTGCAGAATTTTGTTCACTTTATCGAATTTAAAAGAATGATCAATGTTCTTTATTTCGAAATGAAAAAGAAACGTGGCGATTTACTCTAGCGGAGTCAGCAATTTTAAATGTTTTATTAACTTTCACATTAAAAATTGAAGTGTTTTTATTTGAGGTTAAAAATAGCAAAAAAAGAAAAAAAATTTGGAAAGTATGTAAATATCTAACGAAATACACATTATACAAGCAAACATCCATTCACTCTGAAAAGAAATAATTTTCAATCGAAATTCAAATCTTGTTTGCAACAGCAGACTACAATAGTTTATTTACAGTATGTGACATATTAATTTCCAATGTGATAATGTAAGCGATAATAATTAAATAATTACTGGAAGAATATTGAATAAATATTACAGCTCATCTCGTATTCTGACAATGTTCACCTAGTGCGATCACAATGGTTTTCGCACCCTGATATAATTCTTTGCGACACATTTTACAAACATATTGACCAATATATTTTTCAAATTTATCATTCCACTTAGATGTCACCAAAAATAAATTGCGTCGGAAACAATTATGGCCTTTTTTCATAAACGGATTACAGCATTTGCTCGATCGAACCATATTTATAATAATATTGAAATATGCAAATATGCTTTATCACCAGTCACCACTTAAATCGAACTGACACAAAGCAGTGACGACTTCAGTCAATAGGCAATAAATCCTGTGCGGGCATGTTCAAACGTGCACGCTGCTTCAGTTTGCGCGGTCCCTCAAGCCGCCGCGCGACCGATCAGCCGATGGTAGCAATGCCACCGTCGAGCGCATTAAGTTACAAAACAGTCAATATCTCGGAAATGGAGTAAAAGTGCAAAATTCTATTTTCAGATTATTGAAGGTAAGCGTTTTTCGCACAATTATGCATAAGTCCGATTGTTTAACAGCGTGAAGAAAGCATGAAAAAATGAAACTGATTACAAAAAGTTATTATTTATTTATCTATTTGTCACAATAAAAAAAGTTATTAACAATTAAAAAATAGTACAGACAATACTTGAATGGTATGCAAAATTTCACGTCATTATCTATTGTAGTTTTGGAGTAATTAATTTTTCAATTTAATCTTGCTTAAAACTTTAATTGTTAATAACAATTGCTAAAATTGGAATTTGCGCGAAATATTTATAGAATAGCGTTAACATGACTTTGACTATACAACGAGACATCTTGCCCTAAAATCCGTGACTTAGTGAAATTTTCGAGGATCACTTGACATGGCTTTACTCCAATGAAATACAAATGAACTGACATCATATCATTTACAAATCTTGGCAGCAAATACATATATGCATTAAGTTGTTGCTTTGCCGCTGTAATTTGTAAAGACGATGCTGGCAGGTGATATTCACCTCATTGTGAACTGCCCTATTATATCACACGGACATTAAAATTTAATACACTTCTTTCAGTTATACGTAAAGCTCTGTGTAAAGCAAATATTGTGGCAGGCCTCATGTCACACCATGCGATACCATTTATGCATAACCAGACCTTCAAAGTTACTATAAGTATAACACAAATTCTTTACTAATATTAAAGTAGTAAAGCAAGTAAAATTTTTTTCGTTTTTGCCAATGTTACGAGGAAAGCATTATAGCTTTATGCGTTATGGGAAAAATCAATTTTTTCATAATAAACGAAACGAAATCGCTTCATGTATTGATTGGGTTTAGTAAGTTGGAAGGACTCTCTTCGGTGATTGGAGAAAATTCGAGCAATATCTATTATTTAGTTAATCAATTTGACTGTCACTTAGTAGTAGTAGTTGATGTTGTTGTTGTAGCAGCTAACAAAACCCTGCTCATCGTATACCACTTATTTTATTAAATGTTATTATAGATGACAGTTAGCGGTAGGTGTAGGAAATTTGCGGTATTATAAAGGTGCATGCGGGATATGCAGCAGTTAAACCAATACCCAGAACGTAATTATCAGATTAAGGAGTTAATAGGGGGACAGTTAGTGTGGATTTCATTTACTGGATCATCTTGACAGAACAGACCAATATGTTGTGCCTATTGACTAGGAGCATGCATGTCTCACTTTGCCTACTTTGTTTAAAACGTGATTCTCGACTTCCATGACGAAGTAGGCGCTACGGTCGGCCAACAGATCGCATTGGAAAGCAAGTTCTCGAATTTTACTAATAATTTGACCTTCTTCTTGAGACAAGTTATCATCGAATACCCTCGGGATGTCATTAGCACATTAGTATCTTTGAGTTCCTTTAGTACTTGGGATAGTTTCAAAATATAAAAGTTAACCAAAAGTACGAGAGAAAAGCATAATATGTCACCTCTGGGGTTAAAAAGTTTGATGACTGTTGATACGTGAATCTGTTCTTCTCGGTATATGCACATATTTGTTTATACACATACATACAGTGTCGGTCAAAATAAGAGCAAAGCGACATATTGCAAAGTTTTAACATTTTTTTAATTTTTTCATAAAGGCTTAGTTCGTATTACAAGAAAACCGATATAAAATTTAAAGCTTCAAACTTTGTAAAAAATGTAAAAAAGAAACAACAAATTTTAATCCACATTTCAAACATTTTGACGGAGTGGTTGAAAATTCCCATTTATATATCACGTTTTTTTTTGGTTGGCGGTGTTCCGCAATTTTTCATTATAAAAAATTTTAGAGTGCTCGTTATAGTAAAGCAACTACATAGCATCATTAAAAAACAATTATTAAAATTTAAAATGCGAATTTTGCGTCACTTTAAATGTTGATGAAATTTTTTGTAATTTGTACTAAGTATGATGCTTTGAAGTTTAGAAATAAATAGTCAAAACATTACAATATGTCGCCTTGCTTTATTTTGAACGCCACTACATATATATACAATCGGCGCTTACACCCTTTTTGGGTGTTTGACCGAGATCCACCTCGAGTTTGTACCGTGCGCCTTAACAGTAGTTTTAAGCCGACTCCGAACGGCAGGTGGTTTTATATGAAGAGCTTTATCATGGGAGAAATATATTCGGTGGTTTGCCATTGCCTGCCGAGTGGGGACCGTAATTAGAAAAAATCATTTGGTGCTTCATGTACGGTAGTCACGCTCCAATCTATTCGGCTGCAGCGGCCGTCAAATTCGTAATACTATTGGTTTCGGGAAAAATAGATCCATTATTTTCTTGGTACATGGATGTAGTGAGCGATATCTCGTAAAGTATGGATTAAATAATTTAAAATTTATGCACGCTGTCAAGGTGACATTTCACACTAACAAAATTCCTTTGCTGTTTTTGTTTGTTCCATTCAGTTGTGAGTTACAAGGTGTTAACAATGGAATTCAACAAAGAGAAAATTAGATGCATTTTATAATTTTTCTTTGATAAAAGCGAAAATGCAAGCCAGGTCGTTGAAACTGTGAATGGTGTTTAAGAGATAGATACTATAACAGTTAATTACGTTCAATTTTGGTTTAGATGATTCCGTTGAGGCATTTTTGATGTTGAAGAAAGTGTCGATAAAATTACAGAAATAATCGAAGTTTACTGACTTCTTAGCGGCCGCAGCATCGCCAAGGAGCTACCATAATACAGCATAACAATGGATTTCTTTTTCCCAAACTAATATTCATATGATGCCCGAAATAACCGATGCAAAGAAACGTAATTTCGAATTGAACACATGGTAGACATGCTACAGGTTCACAAGTGAGATTTTCTCTAATGTACAATATACTATATGAATATTACCTGTATTGACTGCGACCTATAAAGGGCTATAAACTTCTGTCTAGGATACTGTTTTTCTCACTCACGGTCCTTTTTGAAGCCTTTCAATGAAATTTTTCGTATTGTTTATAAATCGGAATATTGGATGTGAAAGCATTGAAATACAACGCGAATGGGGGTTTCGTCGAACAACATCTCTTCAGAGGGAAACGTGTTAATACTTTTTTCGAACGATTAGTCTAATTGAGACAGTCGCCTATGCAAAAATGGAAAACAAATGCAAAACATAAACAAAAAAACGTAAGCGCTCACTCAGGTGTCATCATTGATTGTCAAAGTGAAGCGTAAAATTGAATTAATGTGTATTTTTACAATTGTTTACAAACACATGCAGACTTGTTGATAAGCTTAATATTTTTGAAAACAAATATATATGGATGTACTAAACGTTAATTTTGGAACATTAATTTAACAGGAACCAATATCTTCTACCAATGTTTTCTACCGATTTCAGACAAATAATTAACCGTCTAGTGGTCGCGTGGTCTGCATATGTAATCCACTCAATCAAAATCATAAATTTCCTAATAATAAAATTTTTGTTTTTGTTTATTTCTCTTAAGATAAAAAATGCGTAATTTTTCTTAATATAATATATACGGATACATCAGTTAAAACAAATATATATATTGATATTTCTCAAGTTTGTGTGTTTTCGTTTTTTGTTTTAAACCAGCATACACATGTAGGCCACGCGACCAATTATGTAACATTTATGTTCGGACAATTGCAATGTAAAAACTCCAAATAATTATTGTAAATTATGAAATCACAAGTACAAGCAAATAATGCTGTACTTTTATGTCATCTATTCTAGCTGTATCTAGTTGGAGCTTATTGCGACTTCGACCGTAAACTGCAAAGATTTGGGTTCAACTATTGAAATTAAGGTCAACAGGAACTCTTGAGAAAAGGGTTAGCTTGGTTTTTTAAATATTCAATGCCGGTAGTACGGAGCCACACAGTTCATTGCGCATATACATATACGAATATGTATGTACATTTAGAATTTGTATTCACGAAAAGACATCCTCTCATCAGCTACACGCATTGAAAACAACTGGAGTTCAGCATGGAGCTGCTTCGCTCAAGCCGAAAAGCTGTAATTGCTTCTTACCTTCAGTAAAAACATGAAAATGCCAAAATATTAATCTGAAATAACTCGGACATTTACCAAGCCTGCGTATGGCGTACCAGGAGCCATTACGATGGACCAAAAATATCGATGAAACAAACGTAGCTGCCGAGTGATCATTATACTCAACGGGTGTATTTGAGAATGCATAACTGACTTCTTGCGTAAAATATGATGCAAAACTGAACTTGCACGCCGAATTCAATAGAAAGATCACGCAGGATCGCCTCTTTAAGTAGAATTTTATTTTTCACAGTGGCTCCCGTAGCCGAATGTGTTTATGTGTACCAGAATAGTCTGAACCCGATAAAACGTTAAATATTTTTTTCTTAATATTGCCGAAAGGTAATGGCAAACCTCCGTAATTCCTTTCATTTGCGGATCAAGACGCATGCGACAAATTGAAAAGCATGGCCTGAACATATTTCAAACGTGTATTATTTTTATTGCCATGAATATAAATGGTGTAGTATTCCGACAGCTAATTTTGTACTTGACATTATACAAAAATTAATCGCAAACTTCCTCAGAAGGACCAATGTCGGATTCTGTGCTCCGTGACTGCACGTTTTATTAAAATAAAAATGACTGTAACTTTAAAATTTTAGAATACGGTATTTGAATGGTAAATCCTAAATATAGTAATACGACGCAGAGGCAACGCGTATAACTATGGAGCTGCCAAAACTGTACAGCGTTTGCAGATGCTAAACAACGGAAAGCGTGAAGGTTTGAATGAATGAAAATACTAAGTGCTTCTAAGGAAAAGTGACTTAATACAACAATATTTGGGGCCATACCGCTAGGCTATTTAAAAAAAAATGTTTAAGTAGCTTACTAAATCAAAAAACTAAACAAAAAGATTGAGAAAAATTAGTTTATAGATAGTAAATTATTAAATAGTTAAATATGGTTTTAGTGCGAGTAAAATTAGTGGAAAATATAAAAAATATATATATATATATATTTATGTTTTCTTGGTTTTTGGAAAATAAAAATTATCTGTTATTGGAATACCTCCCGAGTCCGCGGGCGATCGGTCTTTTTTACGTTTTTTCTTTTTCGAAACATAACCGTAGTTGTCCCGAGCGCTCCACCCTGGGTACAATTCCATATGCAACTGGCGCTCTTGCCGCGCTTTTTCGTAATATTTACTTTGATCGTCACGACTAAGTTCATGCCACTAGTTACAGAATTGTGAGTGCGTTGATTCGACGAAGATAATGCAGTCAAACGTAGTTATATGTGGTTATTTATGGTGTTAGTTGTGATATGTGTGGGTCCAACCAAAGCCAAATTTCGTCGAATTCATTTGAAACAGAAAATAAAAGCAAAAAAACGAAAACAAAAAATTGTTTCAATTTTGATACACATTTTATATGCCTGTTGAATTTTGAAAATAAAAATATAATGAATAGAATTTTTGATTGTAAATGAATAAAAAACTAACTGCTATATATGTACTTCCAACACACACATCACTTATGCAAGCTGTGTGCGCGAATGAATTAGTGTGCGCGTGTTTGTGTATTTGATGCCCTCTTGTCGTACTTAACGCTTACATTTCCTACTTAAGTAGAGTTTTTAGTAATTTCTATTTATTAATTGGGGTCTGTTGAAAGCTAGCTAATAAACATTTTTAATTAACAGCATATGAAAATTCCTTCGCTTTAAATTATTTGTATTTTTTTAGTTACATATTTTCCGATTATTTTGAATGTTATAAGTGTCCAATAAATATAAAAGAAAAAACAAAGATGCAAAACAAAACGTCTATTTAACTGGCTTTTTAACAAAAGAATTTACCCAAAGTCAAGCTGGGGTAAAAAAACATATATTATTTAGTGTGTTTTTTCCAGTATTTTTTTACTGTTTGCAAATCGGGTATAGGGATTAACTCAAAAACTTTAAAATATTTAAGCGATGACTATTCCATCGCTTCAGTTGCTTTTTAACTATCTACTAGAAAATGGCAATCATTATTTACTACAGTTTATATATTTTTATAATGCAATTAAATACCTCATATTGAGAATTTGATGAAAACCAATTGCTTAAGCTAAATGAAAAATCAAGAATACGGTCGCCAACACGATTTGTGTTTAAATACATTCCACTTTTTGAAAATGAAAAATCTTTGCATACAAATTCCGAAGTCGATTTGTGTGAGATTCATTGCTTCAATTTAAGACTTTATTTGTCGAAATATGGTATACTTATCAACTCGAAAAATGGAATATTTTGTGCGGCTTTCGAAGTGGAGGCGTAATCGGGTCACCCTTTTGAGAACCTGGCAACGTATATAGTATAGAGCTATTTTTAAATATTTGTTGTTTTTCAAAAGTTCTGGTTTCAACAGAGTGGTGCTGTATGCTCTACTATCGGGAACGTCATGAATTTATTGAAGAAAGCGTTTGTTCCTGAGATTACCAACAGAAAGTCTATAGGACTTGCATATAGTAACCCTTCGAATGCATTTCTGCCACGGAATAAGTAAGTCCCTCCATTAGTAGCACAATCCAGCCAAACACCAAACGAAGGATGTATGTAGTTATAAACTATCTCTAAAACTTTAAACAGTCTTATAACTCAAGTTAAGTAGCCTTTTTATTGGCGTCACAAATTCCAAGAAAATGGAAGAAGAGAAGAAAAGACTGGAATTAACCTACACAACGCGCTGAAGAACCGCTAGCCCCAGGTCAATAACTAGTCATATTTTTTTGCTTGATTTTAAACCGAAAATAACGGCTGTAATTTTAGTTTGAATTTTCAGTTTTTGTTTTCAATCTTTTGCTTGGAGGACTGTACCCTTTGCGGCTGAGTAAAATTTAACCGAAACTTTCTACGCTTCCATAATTCATTACCTATTCGAAACTGCGCGTCACAGTAGTGGAAGACGTTACATTTTTCATTTACATTATCGGCGACTGCCAGCATAAAATTTTTGTATGAATTTTATGAAAAAAAACTTCTCCCCACCAGACTTAACTTGGCCTAGGTTTTGTATTTGAATCTAGAGATCGATATTCCGTATGCAAGATCCAAATTCTTCATTAGTAAAACGCTTTTATTCGATTACGTATATAGCGAGCTAATGTGTTTGGCAAGGGTCGATTTTTTTCGGATCTAATTTTGACAGCTCGAGTATTTGATATCTTTGTTATAATTGCGTAATTTTAGCTGAATATTTTTGAACATATTGGACTTACCCTTCGACCAAGTATTTGATTTATCGCCGCTGACTCTTTCAGTGTACACTCAGCTACCACTTTGGCACGCATCTCTTTCATGTAGAGCATGAACGCATTCAGCGGCTTTTTGATATGGGGTTTCTTCTTTTCATTTGAATTGTCTTTGCACTCGTTGCCTTGGGAATTGGCTGCTGATATTTTTGTATCCAAGTTTCTGAAAATAAGGGAATGTAAACAATGCAAAGTAATACTAATTGAAAAATAAAATGCTTATATATACAAACGAGGACCGAAATATTATATATAAATTTTAGATCAGATTGAATATCTTTGCAAGGGATGTGCGGCAGTATACATAGCTAACTAAGACTATATTTGGGAAGACTAAATTTAGCAGCAGAATGATAACACTAGTTTACACCAAAAATGGTCCTCGACCAAAAGGCGTTTTTTAAACTAATTTGAGGTCGCTGAAACCAAAAATGAATTTTATTATTTGGTTTTTCAAAGAACGGTTTCCGAGATATTCCCTGTTTTTTGGGCAATAGTGCAGTTATTACCTGCAATCTCGAAAACAGTGCGCGCCATTTCTTTGAAGTGCATAAATTTCGAAAGGCACACATTTAACCTACATGGCAATGTATAATTCGTGTCAATGGAAGTCGTAGTTTTCGCAAAACAGCTGTTGAAAGTTAAAAAAAGGCATTTTTGGCGTTTTTTACTAAATTATGAAAGTTTATTAACTTTTTTCTGGAACAAAAAATTTTTTTATATCGACATAAGATAGGTTTTCTGAAAGACAATTTTGTCACCTACATTTTAAGCCTAAGTTTGTCTGAAAAAAAAAATAAAATTCATATTTGGTTTTAGCGACCTCAAATTTGTCTAATAAACGCCTTTTGGTCGAGGACCATTTTTGAAAGTGAAAATTCGTAAACTAGTGTAATCCAGTGCGGTGCTTAGACATTTGATCTGTGCGAATTAACGTAAAGTTAAATCATTTAACTTCGGAAACTCTAAACAGCTTTTCATAGCTAGGCGTAATGATTCTGCTTCTTAGCCGAGTTCACCACGTCCCGGCAGTAGACAAGGATAGCGCTAGCCGATAAAAACGAAGCCTGATAAAAGAATTAATCATATGTGAATAAACAAGAGAGCTTTACGTTTGATTGGATTTTTTTGTGATGCTTAAGTCGTAAGGCCCATCTGGGGCGTGTGTTGTTACGGCTGCTGCGGCGGCAGCTGCCGCCGATATGCTGACTGTAGCATTCATTACTGCGGCTGCGGTGAGCGCGTTAAAGCGTGCTTTAAACATATCGGTGAAAGCTCGCTCCTGCAGTGCCACGACTGCTGCTGCAGCTGTTGTGCTGGCGTTGGGCGTATTGCCTCCTGAACCGTGTATGCCATATATACCGTTATTACTGTTGTCATTGGCCCCACTGAATTGGTTTTGGTGCTGCTGCTGTGGTTGCGGTTGTTTCTGGAGTGTATAGTGTTTTTTCTGTTGCAGGTTATTATTTTTCTGATTAATAGTTGCTGCTGATGTCGATTCGGATGCTACCGTTGGCGAGGTATCAGGGCTTGCGAACCCTTTTTCTGGCAGATTAGTTGCTTGCTCGCCTTGATATCGTTTGACGCCACTATTGTTATCTCCAACATTGCCTTTGTCACAGGTTTTGCTGTAGTGCTGTATTAGAGTATGTGGGTTTTGGTTACCAAAAAAAGTGTTTTTTTTGGTTATGTGTTTAGCAGTAGTCAAAGTGGTGGTTGCTTCAATGCGTCGTGCATAATTTGATTTTCGACGACTTTTTGCAGCAACAGTAGACCCAATTGTGCTTAAAGGAGGCGTAGGTGGTGTTATTGGCGTCGATACAGGTGTCACCGTCGGCGTTAAAGTGGATGTGTTCGAGGGTATTGGTGAGCTCATCAGGGTTGGCGCCGACATATGTAACACAAGTGGTGGACTTTTATCTCTGGACCCTTTCAATGTACCGGCCCCATCGGTGTTATTGCATGGATTGAATTGCAACACCAAATCAGTATTTGATATTCCCGCTGCCGTTACCGCCGTCGAAAATGATTCTTGAAATAGTTCCCCATTTACAGACGTGTATTCTAGATTGCAATCTCGCATTTGTCGTCCTTCTCGCCCAGTGGTGAAGGAACTCTCAGTCATGGCATTTAATGCTGCATCGGGATCGCGCATATTCGTTTGAACCGCCAAAGCCGCACATTCTAGTATAATCTCAGCAGTAGTTAGCGCACGCTCATTTACGCTCAGGCCTCGATTATCTGGGTGCCAAAAGCATATGGGTGACACTGGTGATAGACGTGTATTAACATCATCTTCGGTACCAAATGTGGGCATTTGCTTTCTGCCTAATTTTTCATGCGATTCGTCACAATTTGGCTCGAAATCATTCTCCTCTTTATTATTAGAACTCTTAATGAAATCTTTGGCTTTTTCGTCATTATCTTTACTTTGCATAACATTGTTTTCGTCATTTTTTACTTCACTTTCATTGCAATTTTGTTTGAAAAATGCTTTAACGTATCTCTCGATACCATCCTCTATTTCTACCAACGTACGCTTTGTGTTTATTGCAGATTGAATCCCATATTCTTTATCATCTGCCTCGCTTTTACCACTCTCGCTCACATTCTCTTGATGCATGAGCTCGGTTTTAATATACAATGGTGGTGGCAGTGGATGCGATTCGGCCGCTGCTGCTGTTGCTGCGATTGCAGATGCTGTGGCTATTTTATTCGATATATAACCAAGTGTTCGTTGCCGTGCCTGCGATTGTAATTTTATTTCAGATAACTGCCGTCGTCTCATTGCGCGTTCGCAATAGATATTTGCACTGGCGCATTGATGCTTTAGTTGGTTTACTTGGGAATTAATGCAGTCAATCAATTGCTTCCGTTGTTGCATATTCTCTTTGATAAGCGGGACAATGCGCGATATTAGTTCAACGGATGAGTTCCGTATGGCTAGCTCAACAAACGTTTTGCTAAGTTCTAAGAACTTATCGAGATGCAGTTGCGCTTCCGAAAGTGCCATTTCTTGTGCAGATAATAGCTCGTTGCCGTTTAATTTTGTGTTAATGATGGTGGGGCTAGGGATGGGCGTAGTGCGATTGCAGCCATCACTGCTAATTTCGGTGGGTAAATTTGACGGTGTTGAGGAGTGGAACGCCCCAGTTTGTGTTGATGAAAGGTTTAAAGTATTATAGGAAGCACTACTGTTGTTGCTATCGTTGCCATTGGTGATCAACAAATTATTGCGATTGTTGTTGAAACTATGCGTCGAAAACAATGTACTGCTCGGATCAGAACTAGGTTTTAGAACGGTGGGAGCATAGTCTATAAAGTGAAACTCGCCCTCTCGCAAATGACCCGATAATGTTGATGCATTGGTGCGCAGCACTCGGGAACATAATAATTGTGTGTCCAATAACTGGTTTGAGTCTTGTTTCTCCGGATGTCCCCACAGTTGCTGCTCGTTCGTTTGTGGCGGGGTCTTTACATATGTCCGCTCTTTGTACTCGCTGTTTGGGTTACCATATAAAAAAGCCGGAATGTCGTAAGAAGCATTCTTTGTCCGCAAAGTGCTGCTATTACCAAGGATAGGTAAAAATGGTAGAGGTACAGACAAAGATAATGGTAATTGCAAAGGCAGTTGTAATTGCTGGGATTGCGGCTGTACTGCTGCTGATAGCTTACTTAATTCATCTCTTTGCAAATTTGACATAACATTTGCCGTATTTGCCGCAGAGGAGAGTAGTTGTTGTCGCTGTTTTTGTTGCTGCTGATAATCATGCTGCCTCAAAAATATTTCCGTTAACAATGTGAATGCTGCAGTAGATGCTGGCTGCTCGCCCGCCTCAGTTGTTGACACCATAGGCCTTAGATAATTGGCCTTTAATAGAGCGGGTATGGCAGTATCAGTTTCATCCTTTTCTAACACAATTCCGTTCATATCTGCATTCGTGCTCGTAATCCTGCTATTAGTTTTATGCTCAAGTGCGTCTCCTGCAAGCTCGGTGGGAATAAAAAGTGAATGCTGTAAGCTTCCATTGCATACGCTTGGTGATGAATAAGCATTTAAACGCTGATAACATCTCGGAATAACTAGATCTGTAGCAAAAAGTCGAGCCAGCAGTTGGCTCTTTTTATCTATAATTGCGGTGGTGGGCTCTGTAAGATCATTCGTTGGAAGAAAAAGGTTATGTTCGCTAACAGCCTCTTCAGGGTGGTTAATATTTTTCTGCTCGATGGGGCCGCTATCTGACGTGGGAGCTTGTTCCAAACGTGTGTCCGAAGCTGTTACTGTTGATGGGGGTAAATGTTTAAATGCAACACTTGACACTCGATCATTCAAAACTTCATCGTACAAATACGGGCTGGTGTCTTCAGTTTCAATGTCCGCGACACATTGACCGTCATCTTCGCTGCTTTCATAAAGGGAATCTGTATTGCTTACGACAACATTTTTTCGTTTTGTGTTTGCTGAAGATAGGGTATTTGTAATACTTTTCGACTTTGCCGCCAATTCGGTTTCATTGCATGGCCCCACTTCAGTACTTTGGAGATATTGTTTCTGCTGATGGTGATTAATGTAGTCATGTGGCACTGATTCAGCTTTGAACTCTCGCTTAAAACGAGAATGTGGATTCTGTCCCCGTATACTGCGTGTAGTAGACATTGAGTTGTAGCTAGAATGCTGTACATGTACCATATGCTCGTCCGAAACTGCTGAGCGGCTAATGCCAATAACATTCAGTTTATTTGTATTGGTGATGGAAGATGGTGGTACCACTTTTTCCGGAACCGAGGTTGCTGGTGTTAACCGTAATTGCGACCGTAAAAGCGTTGATGCAACAAGATTATTGCAAGCGTTCATATCTTTTGGCTTCTGCAATCCATGGACGACGGGTGGGTCATTGAGAATCAAATCGAATGCAAGAAATTTTGAATCAAGCAATTTGCCGGTGTCACTGCTAAGGTTTTTGCCATTATCAGTATTGCTACTTTCGTTACTCTTTTTGCTAACAGTGGCTGCCACAACATAGTCGGTTCCATCAGGAGTCAACGTTTTCACTGCAGTGATTTGCGTAGTATCGGTCCAAAGCAGTGGCTATTCTGATAGGGCTGGACTACCAGCTGCAGTTAGTGTCGCTGATCTGGACGTGTTACTACTGATGGGAAGAGTAGCAAATGTAGGAGCCAGCTGGGGTACGGGCGATAGAGCCGGCGACGGGGGTAACACGGCACCCGAATGAGGTATTGTTTCAAGTAATTTTTCTAAAGTCAGTTGCTGATGCAATAAGGACGACATCCGACACACCTCCAACACCGAGTATTCTTGGGCTATTTATAAGATTTTTTTTTCCACTCAAACATTATTCACACATTTTATAATATGCAAACCGTTTGCTTTTGGTTTTTATGAGGTCTCTATCGTTCTCGTTTTGTTTGTAAGGTTATATACCCATATTCTTCTTACTTAGCTGAATTTCATTTTATTTTTATTCGGTTTTGGGATTGTTCTTTATATATGTATGTTCATATGTAGATTTGCCTGCAATGCAGTAATTTTTACAAAATTTTAAATCATATATTTCAAAGAATTAATAAACATATACATTTGTACACAAAATTTATAAAACAAATGCAAAGTGAAAAACACGATAAAATTGGCTCGGAGGGCCGAAATTATTTGAAGTTCAATGTTGTTGATGTGAATCCTTTAATATTCTTCTGTACACAAATTCTCACAGCAAACAATTAAGCAGTCTCGCAAGAAAAACTAGTTCCGCCCTCAGAATTTGTCTTCCATCAAACTGCTGAATACGGATGTAGGACGGGACAGCTGTAACCCGAATTTTACATCGTAATTCTATAATATTGGCGAAGTAACAATTTATTGAATGTATGAACGGTATGTGTCGAATTCAAAATTACCACTCTGAGAAACCCACAAGTTGTGAAACAAATTTAACTGTCTCGGCACAAAATCGCGTTTTTCTAACCCGCCCGTTTAGATTAGGCTTCTGTTTACATGTTCATATATTTATATCAAAAAATAATCAATAAGTTTTAAGTATGGTTAGGGTCGTTGGCGAGTCAAAGCTTTTCTGCTCTAGACGTTCCATTATCTAAATGTTATCTTATTTACTGCTGATTTTAAGTGAAAGAGAAAGAGGTATGTTTCTGTATTGCCAGCAGTTGAAATTGTTCATTGGGATTGAGTGTGGGTTGAATTTGTAAATACGTATACACAAAAGTAACCATGGCATAGCTCCTCTTCAAGTGCATGCTATATTGGCGAATATTTTCGTTAGTTAAAAATTCATCAGTTTTGGCAGAAGGTCCATAACAGCTACACTGTCGGAAGAGAAAATGGAGAGCGCTTGGACAATAGCACTGTACAGGTTCAAAATATAGGCAAAGGTTTCGATTGTTGATCTTATCTAATTGTAGTCTTGTATGTACATTTAACTTTATTATAGAAAACTATTTCAATCTTAATGTATATGTAAGACAATTTAATTAGAATTAATAAATTTTCCCTTTTTGGAAAACAAAACTTCACTTTATCTAGTGGCCATCGGATATTTTAAATCGGATTTCGAAATATATGTATTATCACACAATCACTTCTCTGGAAGTTACATATTATAAAAAAGTACTTAGCAAAACAGTCTTAAAACTGAGGGAGTTATGTATAAAAATGTTTAAAAAATTAAAAATTAAAAAAATTATACAAATACCACAAAAAAACCATTGAAATGTATTGCAAATTGCAACTCATATCATTTACATACATACACGAAGATTTAAATAGGTTTCTATCTCAAAAGTGTTGTCTTGTTAATTGTTAACAAAAAGAAATGCAACCAAAGGACCAAAGGACCTAGTGAACAAAGAACATCTGCTAACAGAAAAAGAGATATCCCACGTGAATATTTAAAAAAAAATTTCGACCATGAGCCCAATGTTTATGAAAATAATAGTTATTTCCTGAAACTCTCAACTCCACTCTAAAAATTGACAATGACACAAAAAACTGTTTTCATACAGTCCAGTAAAAAGAAACTAGAAAAAAAAGGATATATCCAATGAGATGCGTAAAAACTGTAAATGCTCAATTGTATAAGTACTGGGTTGCCCATATTCGACGGACCCATGTGTTTTTTTTGTAATCTTTGGGCCCATTCCAATCGACGAGGCTTGTCCGCAGGCAACAATCTTTGCGTGAATTGAATCTTATACGGGAATAAATGCAAATCAATGCGGATAATTCGTTGTAAAGTGGTGCGAGCAATGCCCAACTGCTGAGAAAGGCGATTTTGGGATGTCCTTGGCGACGTCTCAATACTGGCCCGTACAAGAGCAATATTCTCATCCGATCACCTTGGTCGGTTTTTATTTGGCCTCTTTTTATTAGAAAGAGCATCACCAGTCGAAAACCGTTCGTACAAACGTTTAATGGTGTTCTTAGAAGGCGCACTTTTCACATTATTTAATTTTTTATACGCACGTTGAGTTTTCACAATTGACTTCTTTTGTTGAATGTAAATTTCAACAATTTGGGAGCGCTCGCGTGGGGTGTACTGTTCCATGGTAAAAATCGGCTTGGACTGATGCCTCCAACGCGGTATGTCATTAAGCGATCAAACGTCTTTGTCAAAAGATACAGGGTTGCCAGATGGGTACGTCAAATATGGAAAACCCTGTATATAGTATGTATTCATACCACATATAAAAATGTGTATAAAATTCAAATTCAGATATATACAAGTATTAATGTCGAATAACGATGTGGAGAATAGATTTGAACGCTGCCAATATTCCGCTTTACTAACACTTCAGTCCGCGCACAACCCAAGAAAGTGATTTCAACTGCATGCATCTGCTGAATATATGTATGTATGTCATATTTATTTACGTATTGTGGATTTAGTGGAATGGGACTGAAAACGTATGTTCTAATAATTCTAATAGCGGTCGCCCCTCGGCAGGCAATGGCAAACCTCCGAGTATATTTCTGCCCTGAAAAAACTCATCTCAAAAAAAATACTGTAGGTCATCAAGATGCCCGACACAAGTAGGAGATGGAACTCGGCCAAACACCCAAAAAGGGTGTAAGGGTGTACGTATCTTCACATTTATTTTTCTTATATTGAGACCATCAAAACGTGTTTGTATCATGTGTTTTTTAAAGAGCTTGAAAACTTGAAATGATAATGTAATACAAAACAAATATTGCTGGAATGATTTTCTAAAGAAAGATTTTTTTGTTATAATGTGGTATATACAGTCTGTGTTAGAAAAAAGGAACCGCGATCATTCCTGAAGTATAAAATATGTATATTTAAATTTTTTTATGTGAAAGTATGTACAAAACTACTAGTTGTAATTACTCAATAAGCCGTGTAGTCTTCATCGTTGTCGAGTATAACCTGGCATCTTCTTCATGCTTTGAACCACCTTTTCTGCATAGCTCGTCGACAAACAGGATTAAATTTTGCGAACTTGACGCACGAGTTGCTCTAAATCATAGACTGACCTTCCGGCAAGATGCGTTTTCATAATTCCTCACACATTCTCAATGGGGTTGGCGTTTGGGGAATGGGAAGGTCAGTCCAATACTGTGACGCCATTTTCTTGTTTTGTTATTTCTCAATGTGTTTTTCTGAGAGCAGTGGTTTTGATGATGTTGGACGCCTTCTTCAGTCGACGTTCGATGGTGTTGATACTCACTTTGGCGTAGTCACAAAGTCACTTTTGTTTGGTTGCGTTTACGGGAAAAATTCGAATGACACTAACCTGAGTTAGCACTGGCGTCGTAGCCCTTGAATGAGATTATTATGCAGCAAAAAGCAGAACGAAATATATCTTGAACTCACAAGAAAAAAACCGGTTTTTTTCTTCCTGCACAGACTGTAATTTCTTGGTATTTATTTTTTGAATATGATATCTAGCATTTGTCCACCGCGGCTACGAGTTAAGCGCGCTGTTTGCCAAGTTTCGCCGTCTTGTTGGAACCAAATGTCGATGATGCTTAGCTGATTAAATTCGGAAACAAAAATTCAGTCAGCTTGGCTCGATAGCAGGGTGAAAAGATTTTTAGATGTGTGCTCTTTAACAGACCATTATTTATATGTGTTTAGACGAGTGTGTAAATATGTGTGAACTTTATTTATTTATTTAAAGAGAAACAATTATAAATATTTACACTACACTTAAATTTAAAGGACTGGCTGCCAGGGCAGCCGGCAAGATAAAAATTAACATATGTACGTAGGTAATAATATTTAGTGCCGTAAGGATATTTGATCATATGCTTATTTTACATAGAAATACGAAGTGTAATGAGTATTGACGTTGGTGGCATTAATATATTTAAGATGATCAGAAGTTTTAGAGTTAGTAAATAGAACTGTTCTGATTTGTCGATGCTCTGGACAGTCATCGAGCAGGTGAGATACTATGAGATTGCAATCGCCGCATGAGGGTCATAGTGGTGCAGTTTGGCCGTTAAGGAGATTTGTGTGTGTGTGTAGTAATCGTGTGTCCAATTCTGAGCCTGACAAAAGTTTTTATATTTTTAATTGGCAGATTTGCATGAATGGTCGATCGTGTACCATCGGGGTTGCAGATTTTATAGAAATGCCAGTATTTATTCCGTTATATATGCCATCTTTCGTGTTGCTGTTTGTGCAGAATTTACGAATATCTGCATTTGTGAGGTAATCGTAAAAAAGGAGAGGTTCGGTGTTAGCTTCTTTTGTTCTTTTATCCATAATCTCATTTCCTTTAATGCCTGTATGTCCAGGTAACCGTTAGTAAGTGATGCTTTCCATTTCAATTCAACCGGGCTATTCGGGTCATGTTCTTCGATGTCGATGTAACTGAAATATGTTGCTCTATGGTCAAAATAATGAGACACGTATTTTTTTGTTCGCCCGAAAAAAAATTTTTTCAAGAGTTATCGGCAATTTTGTTTTTCGGCTCAAACTCGATTTTTTTTTAAATATAAGAAAAAAAAATTTTTTAAATGCCCATAATTTAGTCAAAAATGAACCGATTTTAATAATTCTGGGTTCAAAATGATCGTCATTAATTACTCGAGCGACTTCATGTAAAAACAATTGCAAAAAAGTAGTTGAAAATTTTTTATTTAGGAAAAAAGAAAAAGAATTGAAATTTTTTCGAAATTCAATATTTCAAAAAGTGTATTTTTTTGTTTTTTTATAACTTTTTCCAAATCAAGAGGACACCTCAAACTTCAATTAAGATGAATGCCCGGTAGCTAAAATGAGTTGTTTTTGAGTAATGCATTTTTGAGTAAAAACCCTGTTTCGCACTTTTTGTTTTTTGCAAAATAAAAAATTTTCAGCTACTTTTTTCCAACTGTTTCTACATGAAATCGCTCGTGCAATTAATGACGATCATTTTGAACCCAGAATTATTAAAATCGGTCCATTTTTGATTAAGTTATGAGCATTTAAAAAAAAAATTTCTTATATTATTAAAAAAAAATCGATTTTGAGCCGAAAAACAAAATTGCCGATAAAGCTTGAAAAAAAATTTTTTCGGGTGAACAAAAAAATACGTGTCTCATTATTTTGACCAGAGAGCAACATATTTGCGCTACATCGAAATCGAAGAACATGTCCCGAATAGCCCTTTTGAATTGAAATGGAAAGAATCTATATAAGAAAATTTTTTTTAATTACTGATAACTTAGTCAAAAATAAGCCGATTGGAATAATTCTGGGTTCAAAATAATCATAATTACTTACACGAGCGACTTCATGCGGAAACAATTGCAAAAAAGTAGTTGAAAATGTTTTATTTTGCAAAAAACAAAAAGTGCGAAACAGGGTTTTTACTCAAAAATGCATTACTCAAAAACAACTCATTTTAGCTACTAGGCATTCAGCTCAATTAAAGTTTGAGATGTCCTTTTGATTAGAAAAAAGTTATAAAAAAAACAAAATACACTTTTTGAAATATTGAATTTCGAAAAAATTTAAATTTTTTTTCTTTTTTGCTAAATAAAAAATTTTCAACTACGTTTTTGCAATTGTTTCTACATGAAGTCGCTCGTGTAATTAATTACGATCATTGTGAACCCAGAGTTATTAAAATCGGTTCATTTTTGACTAAGTTATGGGCATTTAAAAAAATTTTTTTCTTATATAATTAAAAAAAATCGAGTTTGAGCCGAAAAACAAAATTGCCGATAACTCTTGAAAAAGATTTTTTTCGGGTGAACAAAAAAATACGTGTCTCATTATTTTGACCAGAGAGCAACATATTTAAGTTACATCGAAATCGAAGAACATGACCCGAATAGCCCGGTTGAATTGAAATGGAAAGCATCAAGTAAGTTTTTGTTTATGAGGTGACATTCGTACAATGGATTAAGAATGGCTTCTATTGAAGACTTATAGTACTGTCTGTGCATGAAATATGCTTACCATCTTTACGAGATGAGTACAGTACTGCTTCAAGCAGAGCAGGTACTTCAAGTGTAAAACCTGAGCAGTATGTGGGCAGAGAACCGACGGTAATGGTGGCACCAAGTGTGTTTGTAACATGAAACGTTGTACTGATATCAGGTTTCGGTCCATCGATGTATATACTTTCCCAGCCCTCGTTATATGGCTGAAGGATTCCTTAAATATTTGTAGGTATGCGATAGAGCTGGTTTTGTTCTTATAATAATTCTGAACAGCGAAAATGATTTAAGAATCATGAAAGGTGGATGGGATACTGTTTTTATTAACGTTGTTGTCGATATTATGTCCATTTCCTGTATTAATGGTATTATGCACCGTGATAATGTGGATTTATTCCGTGCATGAAGCAAAACAGCGTTAATGGGGGTAAATATCAGCTGATTTCGGCAATGGAGTAGTTTAGGTATTAGCATCATTGTATTGTACTCGGCTCTGTACGAGATATCAGGTAGTCCGACTTCGGTTAGAACTGCTCTGACTGGTGACGTGGGGAACGAATGTATACTCCTTCTTGCGGCAGCGTGGAGGTCTTTGAGGATGGGGTAGGAGATTTAGGCAATTTGAAAACTTTGGATTCAAACTCATCTAAATTAATGGGAGCTTCTATTGCTAGAACGCTGAGAGAAGGAGAGGGGTTGCCATAGATTTCTGCTATAATTTGTTCTTTTAGAGCGTTGAAGTGTTTGTAGAAGTTGAAGGGGTAGAAGTGTTTTGACCAAGAACATGCAAATTCCTCTGCTATTTGAGGTAAGTTAATAAAAAGGATGAAGGAGGATGATGTAAAGCCAGTAAGCATATTTATATCTGCCCAGATCTGCTTAGGACTTTTCCAGTGATTTATATTTAGTTCTTTTCTGAACGCGGCGTTTGCTTTTTTTATAATTGACAAGGTTTATGTCAGCCCTATCTTTTTTATATTTATGTTACGGAGTTCATCTATCGTGCAATATGGCTTATGGGCGATGTGCGAGTATTAGAGGAATGGATTATATCAGCTATATTCTGGTCGTTACTGTTTGTGGAAGGAGAACCCTAAAGGGGGCTCCAGGCGTTAAAGTCTCTGAGCTGAATAATCGGAGTATTGCAAATTTTAAGCATATTTGGAAGTTCTCTGTATCAATATCTACATCGATCGCCAAACAGAATATGCAAGAGGCTATGGGGATTTGTCTATGGATCACGGATTTTTTCATAAAGGCAATGATATCTGGGTAGAATTCTTTAATCAATGTATTGAGGTCGGCATAAATATTAAATATACCGTCACATTCCACTATAGGGTACGAAACATTTATTCCAGCATTTCGGCTTGCGAGGAAGAAATTAGGAAGTACCCACTGTACCCACTGATTGTTTGAGGTGGTAAGATGTGAAAGCAATTCTGAGACTATTACACTTGTTGTTGGGTCATTGACTGATAACATTGTTGGAATTGTATTCATATCATTCTTTAGTTTCTTTTATTTCTGAGTTCGAAAAGTTATTATGTGCACGGTATGTTTCTACAGTGCTTGGGATTTCTTGTGTTGTGCTTTCGTGGGTATTGTGTATTTGCATATCAATAATTGAGGCTTGTTGTTGAAAGTTGTTATCATTCGTATTGGGTAAGCCGATTTTTATTGCGTCGTGAGTTATTTTGTGATTTTCGTATGAGTTGTTTGGTGTATGATTTGTTTCATTGCTATTTTTATTTAGAATAATTAATTCATTTAGAGAGTTTTGTTGTTGTGTTTGCTACCCCGTTTTGCTGCATGCCCGAAAATCTGACAATTCTCGCATATCATAGAAATGGGGTAATATAGCCTAATTTTGGTAGTATACCAAGAGATACGAACTATTTCTGGCAAATGGCACATGTCAAATGTAAGTAAGACTACACCACTCGGAGTTGGTTTACCGTGAACAAATTTCGCTTCTACTTCGTTCAGATAAGGCGAATAAACAGTGCCTTTAGTGCAATTTAGATTGTTGTGAATTTCTATTTTCAGATTGCATACCCCGATCAGATTTGTAGTGGAAATAAATTTTTTTTCAATGTTATTGTATTTAGCCTCTGTGCAGCAAAAAACGTACATCTACCTACGCAAAGAATGTTCAACATCGAAAAGCTGCAATCACAACAGACAGCCAGAAGATTCGCCACTCGACTCTCACTCCTGCTTTCAGAGAGTACTGCCCAACCAACCAGCATGCACGAACAATGGAGCAACATTTCTCGTTCTCTACTTACCGCCGCCGAAGAAGAAATCGGATTCCGGCGAGCCCGAAAAAACAATTGATACGACGAGGAATGTTACGCTGCCGCAGAAAGAAAGGATACCGCCTATAGAGCCACGCTGCGATCGGGCGCAACGCGAGCCATGTGGGATCGCTACAGAGAGCTAAAAAAGGAAGAGAGACGTATTATCCGAAAGAAGAAAGGAGAGGACGAAATACGTGAGTGAGAAGAGCTTGAGATGCTGGCCAATAGGAACAACGACCGAAAATTCTACCAGAAAGCTCAGCGGCTTACAGAAGGTTTTAAGACCGGGGCGTTTTCCTGTAAGAACAAACACGGCGATCTGGTGACTGACGTACAGAGCAATTTTAAATTATGGAGGGAACACTTCTCGAACCTGTTAAATAGTGATAGCAGCGCATGTCATAAAGAGTGTGAAGATCCCGATACTCCAATCGTTGACGACGGAACTGTCGTTGCGCTACCCAACCATGACGAGGTGAGAATAGCGATAACGTGGCTAAGGAACAATAAAGCCTCGGACGCCGACGGACTCCCGGCTGAGCTATTCAAACATGGTAGCGAGGAGCTGGTAAGGTGCGTGCATCAGCTCCCATGCAAAATATGGTCGGATGAAAGCATGCCTGCCGATTGGAATTTAAGTGTTTTCTGCCCAATCCATAAGAAGGGCGATCCTGCAATTTGTGCCAATTACCGCGGGATTAGTCTTCTAAATAACACCTATAAGGTTCTAGCGAGCGTATTGTGTGAAAGGCTGAAGCCCACCGTCAATCAACTGATTGGACCTTATCAGTGTGGCTTTAGACCTGGAAAGTCTACCACCGACCAAATATTCACAATACGCCAAATCTTGGAAAAGACCCATGAAAGGCGAATCGACACACACCATCTTTTCGTTGATTTCAAAGCTGCATTCGACAGTACGGAAAGGAGTTTCTTGTATGCCGCGATGTCTGAATTTGGAATCCCCACTAAACTAATACGGCTCTGCAAGATGGCGTTGCTCAACACCAGCAGCGCCGTCAGAATTGGGAAGGACCTCTCCGAGTCGTTTGATACCAAACGAGGTTTCAGACAGGGCGACTCGCTGTTGTGTGACTTCTTTAACCTGATGTTGGAGAGCATCGTTCGAGCCGCAGAACATAATCGCTCAGGCACAATTTTTCATTGGAGCGTACAATTGTTGGCGTATGCCGATGAGATCGATATCATCGGTCTTAACAACCGCGCTGTTAGTTCTGCCTTCTCCAAGCTGGATAAAGAGGCAAAGAGAATGGGTCTGGTAGTGAACGAGGATAAAACGAAGTACCTCCTGTCTTCAAACATACAGTCGGCGTATCGGCACCCACGTCTCTGCAGATAGTTATAATTTCGAGGTTGTAAAAGACTTCGTTTATTTAGGAACCATCATTAGCACCGATAACAATGTCAGCCTTGAAATCCAACGTAGAATCTCTCTTGCCAACAAGTGCTACTTCTACTAAGTAGGCAACTGAGCAGTAAAGTCCTTTCTCGACGAACAAAACTAACACTCTACAAGGCTCTCATGATGCCTGTCCTAACGCATGGCACAGAAGCTTGGACGATGACAACATCCCATGAGGCGACGCTTGGAGTGTTTGAGAGAAAGATTTTGCGTAAGATTTTTGGACCTTTGCACGTTGGCAGCGGCGAATATCGCAGGCGAAGGAACGATGAGCTGTATGAGCTTTACGACGACATAGACATAGCGCAGCGAATAAAGATCCGGCTACGTTGGCTGGGTCATGTCGTCCGAATGGATACAAACGCTCCGGCTCTGAAAGTATTTGATGCGGTACCAGCTGGTGGTAGTAGAGGAAGAGGAAGGCCTCCTCTGTGTTGGAAAGATCAGGTGGAGAAGGACTTGGCTTCACTTGGAGTGTCCAACTGGCGCCGGTTGGCACAAAAAGAAACGACTGGCGCGCTTTATTAAGCTCGGCCAAAATCGCGTAAGCGGTTATAGCGCCAATTAAGAAGAAGAAGAAATATTTTATGGTTGAAAAGCGTAGATAAGGGAATTTGAGTTTGAGATATTTTAAAAAGTTTAAAGCTTTTTGCTTATTTAGGTATGTATTTTATATAGATTTTTCTTATTTTTATTATATGTGGATGTATACGGGTGATATAAGGCTACTGGAGAACCGCGCACTAAATACTAACTTCAATGGTGGTGGGCAAACTAAAATTTCCCAATTTTTGTTTAAAAAATACCCATTCAATATTTCTTCTGGTGTGGCATTACTGACGAATGTTATAAGAAATGCACCTATTTTATTGCGCTCATAAGAAAAAGAGTTTCGCATCTAATCATCTATGATCTGAACAACGACTGATTGAACGAGTGTGTACCTGCGAAATGATCGTGTAGAATTCGGCTGCCAAATCTTTCTTTCGACGTGACAGCCAAAGCTCCCCTCACAAATTTCTTTTTCACTATCAGCGTTGCCGGGTCATAATTGGTAGTTTTGGGCGTTTTCCAAAACGTCTGTTGCTTTGTGTTCTTACAAAGTGTCATGTTTCTAAACACAACCCTGAAACTTTGGCGATGTGTTGTGTTCCTAAAAGTATCGTTGATATTCTCTATACGCAATAAGAAAGCAACGAAGGTAGCATTAAAAAGGCTGATGTAATATGTGTACATATACAAAAAATGGCGGAAAACGAAGAAAGGTAAGTTTTAATCAAATTGTTTTTATCATTATAAGACTATTTTATTTTATATATAATTCTTAATACTCAAAGTAAATAAAATGTTCTAAACCGTCAACAGAGTTGCAAGGCATAACATTAAAAAGTATCAATATTTTACATATGTATTGTAGAGATATGGGATTTATACAGTATCGATGCGAGACTTTTACATTGTAAACATAAGTTTTGGAAAATGCTCTTTGTTTCTTAAAAATTAATTTTAGTAGGTTAGTTGGTTTGTTGTAATTTTTGGTAGGAAAACCCATTTATTATTATTTTTCAATATAATTTTACTTTACAGAATTTTCTCTACGAAAGTTTCTAAGATATCTGTGTATGTAACAGTCCTGTGCTTAAAGAAATGTAATAAAAAAGAAAATGTCTAAGTAAGTTAGATAAGTTATCTCCTTCTAGCACATACAATTTGTAAGAAGGAAATTTGACAAGCACAACGCTCAAAATAACAGTTCTTTTGTTAGAAAATTTAGATATATAAATAAAACGCCGAGAACTGATGGGTTAGCGTGCACTGAGAGCCGCACTGAAATTTGTTGCCGGTAAAAGTTATATATAATACATACGTATAAATAAATAGTTTAACTTTTTTTAAGGTGATTTGTTATTTACAGTGATCAAACTGATAAGCAGCCTTCAAAAAGGATATTCCGAAGCGAGTGGCTCCAAATGTTTGACTGGCTGCAATAAAAAGATGGATGCTCATTTTACGTCGAATATTCTAAAAGTAGTTTAAATCATTACACGTATCTAAAAAATCACGAGAAGAGTACATTAGATTAGATTAGATTTGTGGGGGGTTGGACAAGTCCAAGCACTCAGTCAGTAGACCATTGTACTACACCCGGATAGATATCAGTAGAAAGAATATAGATAGGAAAGGTAAAAGGTGGATGGTAAAAACGGATGAATTAGTTTCAGATCACTCTTCCACAAATCTCTTGGATTCATTGATGAATTTTAAGAGATCCGGTAGAGGAAGAGTATGAACTTTCTCCATACTCAGTGTATCACAACCTAATATCCTAAGTCTGATTCTGGAAAATTCAGGACAGCTACAGAGAAAATGCCCCGCATTGTCGTCATTCTCAAGACAGGATAGGCATATTTAGCTGCCTACGATCCCCATAGTAGCCATATGCCAACCACAGACGTTGTGCCCTGTGATTACACCCACCAGTACTCTCAGGTCCTTCCTGCTGAGTTTTAGGGGAAGGTTACTGTTTTACTGTTTGGTTCTTTCACAAGGCACTTGGCTACTCTGCACGAGTTCAACTCAGACCAACGACCTCTGTGAGTAGACCTCATGAAGTCGTCAATCCATAGTTGAATCGATGCGGAATTGACACCTAGAAAGGTTTCAGGGCCTAGTGGCATACTTGCAGAGCCTTCATTTGCCAATTTATCAGCTAACTCGTTCCCTGCAATACCACAATGTCCAGGCACCCAAATAAGACTAACTTTGTTGTGTTTTGCAACACTCTGCAGTTTTGTCTTACATTCACCGACTAACTTCGAAGAGCAGCGTGGGTTAGCAAGGTCTTTCAGTGCAGCTTGACTTTCACTACAAAGTCCAATACTGTTGCCCCGCCACTTTTTCTCAATTAGCCAGTACGCCACATTCAAGATGGCATAGACTTCCGTAAGGCAGGACTTCTGTCCTGTGGCATAGGAGTACTTAGTGTCTTCTATGTACCATCCAGATCCGCTTCCATCGCTGGTTTTGGATCCGTCGGTATAGAAAGTGTGCTGGTATCCCGTTAATAGGTTATCTGGACTTAACCATTGAAATCTATTTGGAATCAAAACATCATACTTTCTACCGAAGCTATCGACAGGCTCCCGATTGTCCACTGGCATCGAGAACAGTGTGCACCGCTCCGATAACTGGTGGTATATCTGACAGTGGCCAGTGCTTACTTTATTTCCCCAGACTCTGTTTAACTGAAGCCTGTACGCCACCTTCATTGCTTCCTTTCGAATTTGAAGATCTGGAGGTTGCAAGTTCAGAATGGTATTACGGGCACCAGATGTCGTGCTCATGGCACCTGTGATACCCAAGCACACACTTCTCTGTAGCCTGTTTAGGGGTTTTACTCTGGAATTAACCATTGTGGCTTTCAACCATACTACAGAGACGTATGTAATAATGGGTCTAATCAGGGTGATGTACAGCCAGTGTACTATCGCCGGTCTTAGGACTTTTAGTGTTCGAGGGGCCTTCTCCTCGACGTGCTTCTTCCAGGTAAGTTTACTATCGAGGATTACTTCTAGATATTTAACCTCAGAAGACAGTTGTAGTGTTACTCCTTTCAATGTGAGTAGTAACGGGCCTTATGTATTGCGTTTTCTAGTGAAAAGCACTAAGGTACTTTTTGTAGGATTCACCGAAAGACCATGCAATTCGCACCAATACTCAATCTTATTTAGAGCTACCTGCATTTTATTGCATATAACTTCAAGTGATCGTCCTGAGATTAGTACGCATGCATCGTCTGCGTAGGCTTGGATGTGTCCAATTTCCTGCAGATCATTAAGAAGAGAGTCCACCACGAAGCACCAAAGTAGGGGATAGAGTACACCGCCTTGTGGGCAACCCTTCTTAACCTCAACCCTGACTCCTTCATCGCTTTCTCTATCCATGGTAAGCAGTCTTTTGGATAGCATAGAGTGGATCCATCTGACAATGATTTCTTCTACTCCATGACTTCTGATAGAAGAACACATAGAGTCAAAGGTAGCATTGTCGAAAGCTCCTTCAATGCCCACAAGCACACCAGGAGTGTACTCCCTTGTTTCCAGCCCTTTTTCGATTATGCTAACGTACTCGTGCAGAGCCGATTCACAAGATTTCCCACTTTGATAGGCATTTGGCTGACGTTGAGAGGGTTTCGACTTAGAACCCTCGTCCTAATGTGCTTCTCCACTATACGTTCCAGACCCTTAAGCATAAACGATGTCAGGCTTATAGGTCTGAAACTTTTTGGTAAAGCATAGCTGTCCTTGCCTGGCTTTCGGACAAATACAACTTTCACCAAACGCCCCAATTGTGGAACATAAGCATGCGCAAGACATGCCGTAAAGATTCTTTTCAAAGCCTTTACTAGTTGTTCTCCGCCTCGCTTGAGCATGATTGGGTAAATGGCATCGGGTCCTGGGGACTTAAAGTTTTCGAATGACGAGAACACACATTCAAAGTTCGCCCCAATGAGTTTGTGACTTCTTCAATCGCAGTTATTGTCCGGAGTTTGACAACATCACGGATTTCCTCTTAAGTGAGATCCTCATATCGTGTCCAATCCGCTTTTCGAGGATTCTGGCCTGCTGGGGTCGAGATTGTCTCGGCCGCAAGCCCGAACTCTACATAACGATGGCCCGACAGGGAATCTTTATCGAGTACTTTCCAACCAGTGATATGATCTAATATTTTATCGTTAGATAATGTCATATCAATCACTTCCTGCCTTCTGCTGGTCACAAAAGTCGGACCTTCTATATGACCAAGCGAGATGACAGAATGAAGTCCATGAGTTTATGCCCCCTAAAGTTACATTTTGTGCTACCCCAGAGTGTGTTCTGTGAATTTGCGTCACAAATTACAATTAGACCTAGTCCCATTGATTCAGAATATCTTACAACTTCCATAAACTCCCTCGTAGGGGGAGAGAGAATGGAGTCGCAAGGAAAATAAGCTGAGACGATAATTGTCTCTACTCACGGTTCTTGAATTAATATTATGTGAGGATTTGTGTGCAGTTTCGCTTGACTGCGGCATAAAAGAGCAGTAGCCGATATGCTATGCTGCGAGAAGAGTACTTTTCACACGGAAAGCTACGAGGCCAAGAAGAATCATAAAAGCATTAAAAATATGTTGATTTAGAAGAAACCAAACTGCAACACTGCGGAATGCGGACCTTGCCTCAGTGATGTTTTGCATTACACATAATCTGCCATCTCATTTAATGGATTATCTCTCGGCTTTAATGGCGGAATGCTGTCCATTACAAAGCTTCTCAAATGCGGTAGAACGAAGGCAACACAATTGACTGAATACGTTGCAAAAAAGGCACATGAAAAAACTTCGGAGGAGCTCGGCCAAATACCCAAAAAGGGTGTAGCGCCAATTATATATATATATATATAATATAGCCACAGATAGCGCGAATGTAAAATCTGGTGATATTGGTAGAATTAAAGCTTTATTAAAGGCTGAAACAGAAATTTTTTCGCGTAAAACGCACATGCAATTCTCTACATTTATAATGCAATTATGCTTTTAAAATGCTACCTAACTCTATGGAACTTCTCTCCCGAAATATATAGGGTTTTCCAAACAGAGGTGTTTTTTTTATATATAAAAACAAAATACTATTTTTTAATATAAATGATCGCATGTTTATTTCATTATAAAGAAGTTAATAGTGGAAAATAACATCAGGCAAATGACCATGCTTACACGACAATATCCTTTTCATGAAATTTTCCATAACCGAATTGCAAAGTGGCTGCCCTAGGTCCTCGATAGCCTCACGAATTCCATCTTTGAGGTCTTGAATCGACCCTGGGTTGTTGTGTCTTTTACGTAGCCCCACAGAAAAAAGTCAAGGTGTTAATTATCTAGATCTCGGTGGCCAATTGTGATCACCTCATCGAGAGATAACACGGACCGGAAACTTTTTCCGTAAAAGATTAATGGTTTCGTTGCTTGCGTGGCACGTAGCGCCGTCTTGTTGAAAATAAACGTTCTCCAAATCAATACCATCCAATTAAGGCCATAAAAAATCGTTAATCATCTCTCGATAGCGCAATCTATTCACCAATAACACCTGTTATTGAAAACCCTTTTGTATACTCATAGTCCCAAGCGAATCACAGAGCTTAGCGAGTTCCAAGAATAGTGCACGGAAAAGCCGGACAAAATTTTGGGAGTTTTCCAAACAAGGTGGCTATCGTTAGAAGGAGTAATTGCCCGAAATTTGGAGCAATGGGATTGCTTGAGGCTGCATTTAATTTTATGTGTTTATGAAGTTAACGGCTTATTTTCTTTTCTGAACTTATCTTTTACCAATTATTAATAACTTGAATAAAAACTTTCAATCAGAGTGTTCACAATGACCATATTTGTATACAAGTATTAAATCCAACTTTCTATTGATTTTGAGCAACTTTATACGGCAGGATCAGTTAGGGACAGGTATTGACATTAATTTTAACGAAAAAGAAAATCATAAAGTTCCATCAAAATTTTTTGTTGGAATTAAAACGAAGGCATTTATGGAAAGTGGCTTGAGTATTGACGAAGTAATCGAAGTTAAGTCAAAGATTCTCCTTTTATATATAGAGTTATTGCCGCAAATCAAATTAAGATTTGAATTCGGCAGAGAAGATTTAAAACTTTTAGATTTAACCCTTTGCACTCGAGGCCTTTTCGCTTGCGCGAACCAGCAACTGGAGACGATTTCGGCTAAATTCGGCTAACACATTACAAGTAATTGAAAAACATTTATAAGCAAACAAACGTATATAAATAATAAAATTTCACTACTTCCGGGAAAACTATCTTATCGCATATTGTAAATAAGGAGATCCAGTTACAAAAGACCATAGCGTCGTAGCAGCGTAGTTCGATTTAAAGTTTTAAAACACTCGGGCGCCGCAGCAGCGCCGCTGACTTGCCACTTCGAATCGGCTGGGGGCCATATCGGCGCCGCTCGAGTGCAAAGGGTTAATAACAAGGTATAACAATCTTTCTTATAAATATTTGACACTTGTTTCCTTGATTTCAAAATCTAGTGGATTGTGCTCCAGACAAGATTGTTACACAGTGGGATTTACTTAAATTGAGTAGCACTTTTGTTTTGACGCGAGGTTAGCACAATTAAAAATGGTTTAACACTTTGACTGCCGAGCGAAATTTGCTGGTTATCACACAGCGCCGCAAGTGTGCATCACATATACTACTGTGGGCAAAAAGTAAGGTGAATTTGGTTGTTAAATGAAAAATCTTTATTTATTCTTGTAAATCGATTTCATCCCCTTCAAAATAATCCCCTCTCGATAAAATACACTTATGCCAACGCTTTTTCCAATCCCCGAAACATGCCAAATAGTCCATTTCCGGTATAGCCATCAGCACCTTCTTCGATTCAGCTTTTATCTCCTCAATCGCCTCGAAACGCGTTCCCCGGAGTGGTCTCTTGAGTTTTGGGAATATCCAGAAGTCACACGGAGCCAAATCAGACGAATACGGTGGTTGCGGAACGATATGCGTGGAATTTTTGGCGAAATGGTCACGAAGAACGAGTGCAGTGTGAGACGGTGTATTATCGTGATGCAAAAATCAAGAGTTGTTGGCCCATAATTCTGGTCTTTTTAGACGAATTGCTTCACGTAAACGACGCATAACGCTCAAATAATATTCCTTATTAACAGTTTGGCCAAGTGGAAGGAATTCATAGTGCACCACACCACGAAAATCGAAAAAAACTGTCATCATGACCTTTATTTTTGAACGACTTTGACGTGCTCTTTTCGATCTGTCCTCGCCTTTAGCACGATATTCGCTTGATTTGTCGGTTGTTTCATGGTCGTAAGCATAAATCCAAGTCTCATCTCTCGTAATGATGCATTTGAGCTTGTCCTGATAGTCTGAAAGCATTGTTTCACACACATCAACGCGACGACTTTTTTCCAAGAAATTGAGAGTTTTCGGTACCAAACGAGATTTGACTTTTCGTAGGCCCAAATGGTCTTTCAAAATGGTTTTCACAGATCCTTCTGCTATTCCGATCATATCAGTAAGGTCTTTAACAGTCAACCGACGATTTTTGAGCACTAACTCCTTCACTTTATTGACGTGTTGGTCATCTGTTGGCGTCGATGGTCGTCCGGAGCGCTCCAAGTCATCAACACGTTCTCGACCCTCGTTGAAGTCTTTGTACCACTTATAAACATTTTTCTGCGACATGGTCGAATCACCAAATGCCTTCTGCAATTCGCTAAACGTTTCCGCAACCGAAATTTCATTCCGCAAACAAAATTTGATGGCACTTCTCTGCTCAATCAAATCAGACATTGTAAAAATCGAAAAATGCACTCTTGGTCGTTTGGTAAACACAAGCGTAAATATATTACTGATAATGACGTTCACATGAAAGTTGGCCCAGATGTTATTAACAGTGCTGCCAACTCACGAAAAAAATAACTAGAGCGAAATTTTAATCCCGCGAGGTTTGACAAATAAATTCACCTTACTTTTTGCCCACAGTAGTATGTATTTCTTGTTTTAATACCATCCATCAAATAAAAACAGCCATATAGTTTATTTATTTTTTTATATACATATACATAATACACGTATTTGATGTATATTATTGAAATACTTCATTTTTAATACTATATGAAATCTTGAAATCATTTCATCATATTTATATTTGAATTGTCATACATTATATATATATATCCTGTTATATGTTTTCAATTTTAAAATCAAACGACAGAAAATATAATTGACGCAATATTACACCAAAAACAATGCGCCGGCACCCATTGCCCGGCGCGGCGCCATTGAAAAGCCATGCGCCGGGCAATGGGTGCCGGCGCGGCAGTCAACGTGTTAAAATAGTTCTATTTCAATAATCTTGCAAATTTTGTATTCAACTTAATTTCACTTACACAGAGCTCCGCTGCTACCGAGCGAAAATTTTCCGAACTTACACTCATTAAAACTAAGCAGAGAAATTAGTTAGACTTTGTTACTATAAATAATATTATGCTATGTAAAAAAATAATGCATACGACTAAGGCTTTCTATGTGTGGCCAGCCAGCAAAACGTGATCTTTGAAACATATGATACATAATATTGTATTTATACATTATAAGTTTATTTAATGCAGTATAATAAGCTGCCCCATATTAAATGTACTGCATTGGTTTACAACTTGATATCTAAAATGTTATACAAATATTGTATAAATACATTATAAATTTTTTTAATTTAGTTTAAAAAATAACCATATTAATGTATTCAACGAAATTGATTATTTTTTTTTTTTTGGAAATTCTTTGTTTTTATTTATTTAACTCAAACTTTTAATACAAATTAAATTTTGGTAGGCTGAGGGCTCTTTTGGTTCAATTTTGGTAGAAAAATAAATTCTGAAGTGTCAACGCTGTTCACCATTGTAAAGGAGCAAACCTCAAGGCAAATTGAGTACAATAGGCGATTTTGACAATAAGTGATTTGTGAGATTAAAACTAAACAAACTAATGAAAACAGAGTGCCGCACACTGGGGATTTAGCGGAAAAAAGTCAAATTTGCAACATACCACCTACGCAATGTTTAATGGTATTTCTAAATTCCAGAATAGAACCAACAATAAAATCAAAAAGAATTACTAAACTCCGACTTACAGTTTTTTTTTATAGATATGTCAAAAGTATAATTTTTTTATAGTATTGAACTGACTAAGAAAAAACTTCAAAGCCCAAGGTGGTTTTTTTTCCTTTTGCTTGAGCCGACTTCCAATTTTTTATTTTTCATTTAGGGTACGATATTTTTATATATTTTAGCCGGAAGAACAAAGACTGTGAAACATTTGATTATCTATTTATAATTAATTTTACGAAAAAAAAAAAAAATCATATTCCTTCATATTCTTGGATCTGCAAGTTGAGCTACATTTACCTACGGTCAGAAACTAGTATCAACGTGTTGCTTAATAGCGTCTCTTTCAGTTTTAATCAATTGCAGGTGCCACCAGGCGCCACTGATTATTTTTTGGCAATGATAATAACTAAACGCTTTCTAGTGTGTGCATAATGATAACGAAACACTTTTAATTTTGTTTTGACATTTTGAGGGTAATTCAGAATTATGAACTTACATGTATCCTGTGCGTAAATATTTGCTGGCTTACATTAAAAAAAAAAAAAAAAAAATTGAATTTTAAAAAACATTGTTTTATAGTAAACATTGTTTTTTAAAATTAAAAAAAAAAGTTTTTAAACATGTTCTTTTCATACACAAATATATACAACTTCGTTAGTAGTAAAAATGTAAATATTTTTTGGGATCTATACTTTTTTCCGCATCTCTGCACAAAAATCCCCAGTGTGTGCCGTGTGTTAAATTGTATAATCACAAATTAATATAAAGCCTTCAAGTACTGTTTTTTGCGGAAGGCGCGTGGCAAAAAAGTGCTAATTCGGAAGGCGTAACCATGTACTCTATCATCCTTGAACAAACCTCGTACATCTATCATCCTTGCAAAGCAAATTTATTACAGGTTATGGCATCCGCATACAAGTAAAAACATACATTTATTTGTTTTTGACAAGTAAAAACATACATGTATTTGTTTTTGCTTTTGGTTTTCCATCACGTCCCAATCAGGGTTTTATTTTAGGGCGATTTACGTGTGCAAAGAATTCAAGAAATGTAAATAAAGCATTTTAAGCTTCGCGTTTAAATTGTCTAGTGCTTTCAATTTTCTTTATTTATTTGTGGGCCTGACTTTTAACTAAGCAAATTGCTTGATTTTCAAGGTGCCAGCATTGATAATAAACTTGGTCAATGCTGTATTTTTGTTTGTGTTACGGTGATATGTATGTAAATGCAGGTACTTAAGAGAGTACTTACCTCTACTTTCATTTAGATAATTTTTCTTCCTAAGCCCAACCCTTCTATGAGGATTTCGTGCAATTACAATGGGCATTAGAAGCGCTCGCCAAAACTAAGCAACGACATACCTCCAAATAATAAATTTTCACTAACCTCTCTTTATTGTTTTCCATACATATTAGCAGAAGAAAAAGAGGAGAACCGTTTAGCTAATTTACCACCTGAAGAAAAGTTAGCTGAAAAACTACGCTGGAAATTGTCGCTATATAAATAGTTGCCACATTTTGTCACAGTTCGTTGAAGATTTAGTACGTAGCATATGTGTGAGTTGTAATATGAAAAAAAAATATCAGATATGCAATACATCTACGTGTGCAGTATTTTAATTATCAATAAATATTACAGCATCTGCCGCGGACATTAAGAAGGTGAAAATGAGTGTAGAAATTTTTTCACACGGAAAGCTTAAAATAAAGAAACAAAACGCGAAGAAACCGCCAATCAACGGCAAAATTAAAGTCTCACTGGGTACAGAAACTAATGTACGAGGTGTCTTCAAAAAATTAGGTGAATATTTCAAATTTGCGGGCTACGTACATTGGACTTTAGATTATTATAGTTTTTTTTTTTTGGTACAGTCGTCTCGAAGATGTGGTCGCGGTTTTAGCAATACAGCATGTTTAGTTTGTTTATGAGAGGCGTAAATAAGGCAAGTGTTTTGCGTGACATTATTTTTGGTAAAAATTCTGCAATTTTGGAACGAATTTCACTGCCACATGCTTCATGCACAAAATTTCCAAAAATATTGCATGGCATGAGACAACCGATATGCCGACGTCCTCAGCAACTTCTTTAATTATGATTCGACGATTCTCCATAATAATTTTCTTCACTTTCTCAACATTTTCATCGGTTGTTGATGTCCTGGGGTGTCCAGAGCGAGCGTCATCATTCACATCTTCTCGATCTTCTGTGAAAAGTTTGTCCCACTTGTAAACATTTTTTTTGACTCAGAGTGCTCTCACCGTATGCCACTGTCAACATTTCAAGTATTTTTGAGCACTTAATTCCATCTTTTAACTTAACATAAATCTTTTTTTAAATTCAATTTGTTTTTATTTATTTAGCTATACTCGCATGTAGGAAGTACAGTTATAAGAATTAACTGCTGTAGTATGATTATAAGTCGGATATGCCTTAACATTAATATTCATAAACATTTTGTTTTGGTTTTTATTTTATTGTCCACTTATGCATTCACTGTGCTGTGCCGTTTAAATAAAGTATCATATTTCTTAAAAGGTTCATTACACTTGAAAGTAAACGCAAATATAGCTAACGTAATTATTATATGCGCGGCGCGTGAATGCTAGAATCATATTACACAAGTAAACACCGAAAAATTGTTGTTGGCTTGCATTGATAAAAGTTACTATAAAAACGCTTGTAATTAGTATGTAAGACACAATAAAGAAAATAATCGTTCGCCAAGCTGGATGCCTAGCTTGGAACGATAAATAAATAAATATATTTAACTCAAATAAATATTCTTTCATTACATGGCGATCCTGCCAGCTTGGTGCTAAGATTTTTTTGCACAAGTGGCGGAAAGCTCAAATGCTTATTCCAAAGTCCAGCTTGGTGCTAAGATTTTTGCACAAGTGGCGGAAAGCAAATACTAATAACAAAGTCCTGGTATTGATCAGCCAATAAGATCTACCAGTTGCGTGAAGTTCCTGGTCTGGCCAATAGACCAGAAGATAGATGACCACAGAAGGGCCGAAAGCTATCTCCATTGAGGAGTACAGGAGAAGAAACCATTTATTAAAGAAACCAGCCGATCAAGAACCAGTCATCCCAATCATAAAGAAGCCAAAGCGCAGAGGCGGCTATACCCAGCGCATTAAGCGAGAGATTGGATATCTCCTCCGAGAAGTCAACACTCAGCCACCACCACCTTGGAAAAAGGCTTGCTCCATTTGGGAACGCATCTCAAAATTGGAATTCCTGCTGCAACAGCGTAAGCAAATTAAATAAATAAAAACAAAAAAAACTGTGCGTGTTTCACGCAGACAGTATAGGCTGACAAGCGTTAACCGCTCGCAGAAAAAAAAAATGCAATAAATTATTTCTTTACATGGCGAGAATTAAACCACTTTGGTTTCTGTTGGTTATATGTTTGCCTTATAAAAATTTAGAGATGAAACTGTAAATGAATATATTAAGCAAAAAAAAAAAATGATTCGGAAAGTCATTTTAAATTATGAAAATGTTTGAATTTGATATAATATACTTTCTAATATGCTTACTTAATAAATGAATTAACTTGAAAAACAAAAAATTTTAAATCCAATGTAAAAAAAAAAAAAAAAAAAAAAAATTTATACATACATTATATACATATATACATTATACATTATTACATTGCATAAATTATTTGATTTACGGTATAAGGTCCCCAATAGATAATCTTTCAGAAATGGGAAAAACCTTATCAAAAGTTGATAAACCCAATGCCAATGTAGTAAACGAAGTAGTCGTTAACACTGGCTTAAATTTAGTAGAAATTTGCTTAATTGTAATCACAGTCGTAACCTTATTGATATTAGCATTAAAATTATATGCTATGCATAATAAAAAACTAAAGAAAAAGTATATGAGTAGATCTAATGAGTTAGACAAAATATGAACAAATGGTCCGAAATTCATAAAACTTTACTGATAGAAAAGGAAAATTTCAAAAAATCGTTTAAATGTATAAATAAAAATATACAAATAAAACAGGAAACAGTTAAAAAACATTTAGAAAATTTAGTATTAGCATTAGAATCAATTAGAAATTTAACTTATATAAATTTCGAGCGACTCACAAAGGATCATCAAAAAGAAGCTCTTGGCATATTTTGGCAACTACGAGATCAATTAGTAAAAGTTTTAGCCAAATACAACATCCAACAGGAAGTATCTCATTCAATTAATGAGAAAATTTCAATAAATATTATTGAAAACCCACCAGCTAATCTATTAACAAAGCTTGAAGCAGTTTCCTCAGAAACAGATTGTCCAATTACTAATTCAGAAATAGAGTCAGAAGAAGAAGGCGAAATGACACAAACAGTCGTGGAATTTCTCAGCACGGCTGCAAAGCTAGTGACTGAATTCGATGGTAAACCAGAAAATCTACGGTCATTCTTAGATTCCTTAGAGTTAGTTGAAGTAATCAAGGGTGAGCACGAAACTGTTGCTGTTTCACTCATAAAAACAAAATTAAAAGGGAATGCCAGAAATCTCATAGACACAGAAACAACAATCTCTGAAATAATCACAAAACTTAACAGGTCAGTTAAAGGAGAATCGGTAGAAGTATTAGCTGCAAAAATAATGAGTATCAGACAGAACAACAAACCAGCTAATAGTTATTGTAATGAGAAAGAAGCTCTTACAAAAAACTTAGAAAATGCCTATATCACAGATGGGTTGTCGGCAGAACTCGCAAGTAAATACTCGACACAAACTGCAGTAAAAGCATTGACCAAAAACTGCAGCATTGAAAAAGTCAAATTAATAATGGAAGCCGGCCATTTTAACAATATGAACGATGCGATAAGCAAATTCATTGGTAGCTGTACTGAAGCTACAGGACAACAAAACACAATACTACATTTTGGTCAACGACCATTTAATGGACGATTTGCCAGAAATGGAAGGTTTCAAAGAAGAAACAACTTCCCTAGAAATCAAAATCGTTCAAATTTTGATAATTTAGGAAATAATAATCAAAATAGATATCGTTACCGACAAGGCAGACCAAATTTCAACCGGAACATGACACACAATGTACGAGTTGCCCAATCGGACGAAAACAACTCGGAAAACTAATCTATTCCTCTAAGATACATACGCTTAACCTTAACTTTAGCATTTTTGTACAACTTAAAATAGCAGATTTAAATACAAACATTACACTACTTGTAGATACTGGCGCAGATATATCACTCTTAAAATTCAATAAATCCACTTTTCAAAAAATAAACACAAAACACATTACAGCATTAAGCGGTATAGGGCAAGGCAAAATCAGTTCTATTGGTACAATATTTTTTGATTTAAAATTTACGAAATTTTTAATTCCACATAAATTTCACGTTATCCCGGATAACTTTCCAATTCCATGTGATGGTATTATAGGCATGGATTTCATGAAAAAATTCAATTGTGTATTAGACTTTACTCAAAATTACGATGCTCTAATTCTGAGACCAGATAATTTAACACAAATTATAGAAATACCAATAACAACAACATGTAACGACGAAATAATCATTCCCGCAAGGTCAGAAGTTATACGAAAAATAAACTTACCTAATACCTTGGATGAAGCACTGATTCCAAATCAAGAACCACACCCTGGAATATTTATAGCCAATACCTTGGTAAAACCTGACAACGCCTATATCCGCATTTTAAATACAAATTATAATACAGTATCTTTAAAGCAAAACAACATTTTAACTGAAAATGTTTCTGATTACGACATAATAAACAATAACACGGGAAATGCACAAAGAAAAACGGACATTCTCAACAAATTGAGAAAAAATTTTCCTAAAACATATGAAAAACAATTGACAAATCTATGTTCCGAATACAGTGACATATTTGGGTTAGAAACAGAAACAATAACAACAAATAATTTTTATAAGCAAAAGTTAATGGTTAAAGACAAACAGCCGGTATACATAAAGAACTACCGTATACCCCACACACATAAGGATGAAATTGAGAGACAAGTAAACAAACTTATAGAAGACAAAATAGTCGAACCATCATTTTCAGAATACAATAGTCCAATACTATTGGTACCAAAAAAGTCTCTACCGAACACAGTAGAAAAAAGATGGAGATTAGTAATCGACTACAGACAAATCAACAAAAAATTAATTGCAGATAAATTCCCGTTGCCGAGAATAGATGACATTTTAGACCAACTCGGAAGGGCAAAGTATTTTTCATGTCTCGATCTAATGACTGGATTTCATCAAATAGAACTTGATAAAAATTCAAGAAATTTCACATCCTTTTCAACCAACAACGGTTCATACAGATTTACTAGACTACCATATGGCTTAAAAGTAGCACCTAATTCATTCCAAAGAATGATGACAATTGCTTTCAGTGGTTTAAAACCAGAGCAAGCTTTCTTATATATGGACGACTTAGTAGTCCTTGGTTGCTCTGAAAAACATATGCTTTCAAACTTGAAAAATGTTTTCGATTTATGTAGAACACATAATCTAAAATTACATCCTGAAAAATGTTCATTTTTTATGCATGAAGTAACCTACCTCGGGCATAAATGTACAAACAAGGGGATACTCCCAGACGACAATAAGTACTCGGTAATAAAAAATTATCCTACACCCACAGACGGAGATAGTGCAAAAAGGTTCGTCGCCTTTTGCAACTACTACCGCAGGTTTATTAAAAACTTCGCTGAATATTCAAGACACCTAACAAGGTTATCTAAAAAGGGAGTTGCTTTCGAATGGACAAAAGAATGCAATGATGCATTTGTGTACCTCAAAAGAGCATTAATGAGTCCTACATTGTTACAATATCCCGACTTTAAGAAACCATTTTGCTTAACAACAGACGCAAGCAAATACGCGTGTGGTGCAGTACTTACTCAGGAATATGAAGGAAAACATCTACCAGTAGCATATGCCTCCAAAAGTTTCACAAAAGGAGAAAGCAACAAGTCGACAATTGAACAAGAGTTAGCTGCCATACACTGGGCAATAACCCATTTCAGACCTTATGTCTATGGTACAAAGTTTTTAGTTAGAACCGATCACAGACCCCTGTCTTACCTGTTCTCAATGAAGAATCCAAGTTCAAAACTAACACGAATGAGACTTGATTTAGAAGAGTATGATTTCGTAGTAGAATATCTTAGAGGAAAAGATAATCACGTCGCGGACGCTTTGTCTCGCATTACAATAAATGACTTAAAAGATAATCACGTCGCGGACGCTTTGTCTCGCATTACAATAAATGACTTAAAAGATAATCACGTCGCGGACGCTTTGTCTCGCATTACAATCAATGACTTAAAGGAAATAAATGAAAAGAATCAAAATTTATACAAAATAGTGACTAGATCAATGTCGAAAAATAACAACAGTCCAACTACACAGCAGCACATTAAAACATATGATAAGCCCAAAATATATGTCCCAATTAATAACACTGACGTCAGGAAATACAATAAATTAAAGATTACACCCACGCGATGTTACATCAAACGAGGAAAATCTATAATGGCATATATAAAAATTGATGACTTATTTGTTAATGGGAAAATTGACTTAGGACAATTCTTCTCTAGGCTCGACGAAGTGGCCGACAAATATGGCATTAATAATTTACAAGTGGCACCTAGCGAGAAAATTTTCGAATTTGTCTCGATAAATGATTTTAAAAATAAGGGCAATATGATATTAAATAAAGTAAAAGTAGCGCTACTGAATGAGGTGACCCAGATCAATGATGCTAAAACTGTAATGGACATTCTAAAAAGATACCACGATGACCCTATAGAAGGCGGTCATTGCGGAATTTTCAGAACACTTATGAAAATTAAAAGACATTACTTCTGGAATAAAATGTCAAAAGATGTTGCTAAGTACGTAAAAACTTGCGAAAAATGCCAAAAAACCAAAATAACAAAGCATTTAAAAAGCCCCATGACTATAACACCAACACCTACAGGTACATTTGATACAGTTATGGTAGACACAATAGGCCCACTACCTACAACAATTAATGGCAATACTTATGCAGTCACAATAATATGCGACATGACAAAATATTTAGTCACGATACCCATCCAAGACAAAAACGCCAAGACAGTGGCGAAAGCAATATTTGAAAAGTTTATTCTTACCTACGGTCCAATGAAGACGTTCATTTCGGACATGGGTACAGAATACAAAAATTCAATACTAACAGAGCTATGTGAATTGCTAAAAATAGAGAAAATTAATTCAACTGCTTACCACCACCAAACATTAGGAGTAATAGAAAGATCACATAAAACTTTCAATCAATACATAAGATCTTACATATCGATTGACAAAAACGACTGGGATGAGTGGCTACAATACTTCACATACTGTTTTAACACCACTCCTTCTACAGTACATGACTATTGTCCGTATGAATTAGTTTTTGGAAAAACACCAAACATGTTTCAGCAGTTCAAAAATGTAGACCAAATTACTCCATTATATAACATAGATAACTACGCTAGAGAAGTAAGATTTAGGCTAGAAGTAGCACATAAAAGAGCTCGCAATATGATAGACATAGCTAAAATTAAGCAAAAATCATTTTATGATAAAAATAGTTTAGATCACAATTTTAGCATAGGCAATTTAGTTTTACTTAGAAATGAAGTGGCCCATAAACTGGAACCCCAATATTGTGGGCCTTATACCATTAAAGCAATAGATGATAAAAATAATGTTACTATAGTCGATAAGTTATCTTTAAAAGAACAAATAGTTCACAAAAATAGGCTTAAGATTTATCAACAATAAGTAGTTTTAAAGACCGGTCTAAACTTAGAAAATTAATACAATATATACATATAAATAAAATTAAGATTACTCTTATGTACATTTTTATTTTAACAATTCAATGTAAAAGAATGTTCATACAAAAAAAAAGTTGTATGAGCATTCTTCCGAAGAAGGGAGGTGTAGTATGATTATAAGTCGGATATGCCTTAACATTAATATTCATAAACATTTTGTTTTGGTTTTTATTTTATTGTCCACTTATGCATTCACTGTGCTGTGCCGTTTAAATAAAGTATCATATTTCTTAAAAGGTTCATTACACTTGAAAGTAAACGCAAATATAGCTAACGTAATTATTATATGCGCGGCGCGTGAATGCTAGAATCATATTACACAAGTAAACACCGACAAATTGTTGTTGGCTTGCATTGATAAAAGTTACTATAAAAACGCTTGTAATTAGTATGTAAGACACAATAAAGAAAATAATCGTTCGCCAAGCTGGATGCCTAGCTTGGAACGATAAATAAATAAATATATTTAACTCAAATAAATATTCTTTCATTACACTGCACTTAAATCAGAAACAATGAAAAGAATTCAATGCTGTATGAAATTATTGCCATATATGCTGCTCGCATTAATATTTTGTAGATTTCCCTTTGCATTTTATTACCTCCTGTAAGCGCCGTGGCATACTTTCAATGAGTTTTCGGAAATAACTGGGCTCAACTGTTTTCCATTCCTCAAATACTGCTTGTTTTAAATCTGACTTAGTGGTCACGCATCTTGTAGAGTCTTTTTTGAGTTCTCGCCACAAAGGTTCAATGGGGTTCATGTCTGGAGATTGAGCAGGCGTAGCCAGAACCTTCGGAAAGTAGTACAGTAACAAATTCCGAGCATTCCAAAAAAGTGTACTTATCATTGTCTTGATGAAATACAAAGTTTTCACGAATAACAAGTTTTTCTGCACTGCTGAGAACATTTTGTTCTGAAATGTCAATGTACCCTTTACCATCCAAAATTCCTTCAATAAAGTTAACTTTTCCGACACCAGCCCCGACATGCAACCCCATATTATTATTGAGCCGATACCATACTTCCCCGTCTTTTTAATATTTTTATCCTCCAATTCTTTTCCAGGCATTCTCCACACAAAACGCTTGCCAAAAATATTAATTTTGGTTTCACCCGTAAATAAAACCTAGAATGCACATAAATTTTGGTTAGATTCTGAATGCTATATTGTTATTTTGCAACGAATACCTAGACCAAAAGTTCACATTATCATATTGGAACCTCTTCGCAAGCTCCAACCTAGCTTTTTTTTTTAATAAGCACCCATGCATTAAATGGTTTTTTTTTTAATAGTCGGCGAATCGTTTTTGTACAAACTTCAAAATTTCTTTCCTCTTTTAACTTTTTTTTTTTCAAATCAACAGCAGATAAATTTTGGATTCTGTTTTGTTAAACGGAGTATAAATCAAATACCGGAGATTTTCGCTCTGTTTGTTAAGTTATTGTAGGTTTTTTATCAGGCTCGTTGCCCCTTTCCTTGTACCTTTTAATAATAAACTGTAAACTTGTTTTGCCAACAATTTCACTAATTTCGCGAATAGACTTGTCTTTGTAGTTTTTTATAATAATTTCCCGTTCTTCAATTGTTGTTTGACGCATTTTCGATTGGTAACGGTAACCAGATGCCGAATTCTAACTATCCCATTTTGAGTGTGAGTGACATATATATATGGCATTAATTGCATACAAATTTGGTTTCTGTTTATGGTTTTTGTTTTTAATCAAGTTAATTTTTATAATTGTACTTCTTACATGCTAGTGGTACATAAATAATTAGAAATAAATTGAAATCAATTAATATTTTTTTTCTTATTTAAGTTAAAAGCTCCTCTGGAGTGTCCAATTTTGAGTGTGGCTCACTGTACATATTTTCTTATATGTATACGAGATGAATTATACGGAGAAGCCGAAAAAGAAACCAGGGACTTTCCGAAATTTCTAAAAACAAACTTTAATTAAGACTTTAATTTAGACTTTATGTAAATCGCGACACTTTTTATTAGCGTAAAAACAAATTGTTTTCATCAGTTATTTTGGGCGCCTTGTTTGTGGCAGCGCGCCATTTCAGTGTTTATCAGCCTAGGGACTCGCAGTACTGCCAAGTACTCAAACGAGTTCCTGGGCGGCTCTCACACACAGTGAGGGAGTTTTGCTTCTTTAGTTCTTTTAATTCCCGAATTATTTCCGCAAACTACCTAATAGTAATAAAAACATTTTTTTTTAATCGCAATCAAATTTGAAATTTATAAGAAAGTGAAGAACGTTTCATCTAGGGCGAGAGAGAGATAGATAGAGAGAATTGTAATCACATAGTTCTCTTATTGCACTACCCCGTACCCAAAATAAAATATTAAAAACTAACAAAATAACCAAAAACTTAATATAGAACCATATTCTTCAAATGAGTAGATCAAGTACTAGGAATCCTACATCTGTTTAATTACCCCCTTTCCATCTTCTTTCCTTATGCATTTACTCAAGATAAAGTTATTTGAGGTTATTCTCTTTTTGAGTATTTCCCCCCTGTGGCTTTATTTCTTGACTAGCTCCTTATCAGTTATGAAACAAGTATGTATATACCTATACAGGTTTACCCTGAAGTCTAATATGTACGTACCAAAAAGGATCCACTGCCTAAGAAAAATGTTTCTAATATTTGATTTTACTTCTGCCATGAAAAGGTTTTCCTTAAAAGCCTTCTGTTATTCGTAGAAGACATCAAACCACCTTTACAACCTTCTTTCATCAAGGTGCTGCTTCCTATTAGCTGCTTATTATTAGTCTTTTATTAGAGTCTATTATTAGAGATATCTCAATAGATCAACACTGGTCGTATTAATTCCGGGGTTTTTACACTCCTTTCCAATTTATTCGAGAAATCCCGAAAAGTCAGTCTTCTCCTCCCACGTTGGTGAAAAATCTCAAACTAAATGCTTTCGATGGAGGATGGGTCTATGTGTAGAAGTCCACGCAAGTGGGGAAAGTTACTGATCGCCATTCACTTGGGAGTGGCCAGGACGATTCTTTTGAATATGGTTCAACCAGCTCACAACTTCCGGGATTAGCCCACGTATCCTCTGGGTAGCTTCTGAACACCCGTTCGGGAGTGAGCTAACGTGAGAAGGCGAATCATTCCAGGATAGCTGGTTGTGAGCTGGGTTTGTGACCCGCCACTTAAAGATCTCCCCCAATGAAAGAATTACAAAGCCTTGGATGAGAACTACCTTTACTGATGACGCCCCTGCAAACGAAAAAAGGAATATGATTTGAGATGCGATGCAAGGCAAGAAAACCATAAGACCTTGCGACGTCTACTACAGCTGCCATGTAACGGAGCGCGAATTCGGTGTCGGATTCGTTGTGGGAGGAGACTTCGTCGCCAAGTACTGTAGTTCACTCCGGTGGACGAGCGTCTCGCAAAGCGCGATTTTTTAACATCTCGCTAATTCGCGCGCACTCCCCGACGGAAGAGAAGGACGAGGCGACCAAAGATTCTATCTATGAGCGCTGCCCCCGCCACGACATAAAAATCGTACTTGGCGACTTCAACGCCAGGGTGGACAAGGAGGGGATTTTTGATCCCACAGTCGGAAAATTCAGCCTACACAACGAAACATCCTGTAACGGACATAGGCTGATCGACTTCGCCGGGGCCCGAAACATGGTAGTCTGCAGCACCAGATTCCAGCATAAAAAGATACACCCAGCTAGCTACCTGGCTATCTCCTGATCGAAAAACGCGAAACCAGATCGATCATGTTGTAATATATGTAAGACACGCTTCTAGTGTATTGGATGCACGTACGATCCGAGGACCCCACATCGACTCAGAACATTACCTTGTTGCAGCCAAACTGCGCACACGCCCGAAAAAACAGTTGGTACGACGAGGAATGTCATGCTGCCGCAGAAAGAAAGTATGCCGCCTATAGATCCACGCTGCGATCGGGCGGAGGGAACACTTTTCGAACCTGTTAAATAGTGATAGCTGCGCATGTCACAGGGAATGTGAAGATCCCGATAGCCCAATCGTCAACGACGGAATTGACGTTCCGCTACCCGACCATGACGAGGTAAAAATAGCGATAACGCGGCTAAAGAACAATAAAGCCGTGGGCGCCGACGGACTGCCGGCTGAGCCATTCAAACATGGCGGCGAGGAGCTGGTAAGGTGCATGCATCAGCTTCCATGCAAAATATGGTCGGATGAAAGCATGCCTGCCGATTGGAATTTAAGTGTGCTCTGCCCAATCCATAAGAAGGGCGATCCTGCAATTTGTGCCAATTACCGCGGGATTAGTCTTCTAAATATCACCTATAATGTTCTAGCGAGCGTATTGTGTGAAAGGCTGAATCCCACCATCAACCAACTGATTGGACCTTATTAGTGGGGCTTTAGATCTGGAAAGTCTACCATCGACCAAATATTTACAATACGCCAAATCTTGGAAAAGGCCCATGAAAGGCGAATCGACACACACCATCTTTTCGTTGATTTCAAAGCTGCATTCGACAGTACGGAAAGGAGTTTCTTGTATGCCGCGATGTCTGAATTTGGTATCACCACAAAACTAATACGGCTATGCAAGATGACGTTGCTCAACACCAGCAGCGCCGTCAGAATTGGGAAGGAACTCTCCGAGTCGTTTGATACCGAACGAGGTTTCAGACAGGGTGACTCGCTGTCGTGCGACTTCTGTAACCTAATCGCTCAGGCACAATACGTACAATTATTGCCGTATGCCGATGAAATCGATATCATCTGTCTTAACAACCGCGCTGTTAGTTCTGCCTTCTCCAAACTGGATAAAGAGGCAAAGAGAATGGGTCTGGTAGTGATCGAGGACAAAACGAAGTACCTCGTGTCTTCAAACAAACGGTCGGCGCACCCGCGTATCGGGTAACAAAACTAACACTCTACTGGCGTAGACAACATCCGATGAGGCGACGCTTGGAGTGTTTGAGAGAAAGATTCTGCGTAAGATTTTTCGACCTTTGCACGACTGGCGCGCTTTGTTGAAGTCGAAGAAGAAGAAAATTTTCGATAGAGTAATAGCTGGAACCAATCTGCAAAAGAACGTTCGAACTGGCTTATGTAGTGCCAACTGGCCTTTATATTCTAGGAGCGCATACACAATTGTATATTTTCTTTACTTTGCAGCACAATTAATCAGGTCCCCTACATAAGTAGCGGGTGATTTTTTAGCTATTATCTTTTCAAACAGTTGGTTTAAACAGCTGACGCACGTTTCATGTTTTGTTTCACTGTCAAACATCTTCAGTTTGGTCTATAATTTAACCATGAATCGTCTTACAAACGAACAACGCTTGTAAATCCTTGAATTTTATTAGTAAAATGCGTGTTCGGTTAAGAAAGTTTAAGATCCACTTTTTTATCGAAAAATTGTGTTCAGCGACGAAGTTCATTTTTGGATCAATGGGTACGTAAATAAGCAGAATTGTCGATTTTGGAGTGAAAATCAGCCAGAAGAATTGCAAGAGCTACCAATGAATCCAGAAAAGGTCACAGTTTGGTGAGGTTTATGAGCTGGAGGTATCATTGGACCGTACTTCTTCAAAGATGTTGCGATGCTGCGAATCGTAACGTAACTATGAATCTTGAGCGCTACCGTGAAATGATATCCAACTTTTTTTTGCCCAAAATGCAAGAGCTTGACTTGCATGACATGTGGTTTCAGCAAGACGGTGCTACATGCCACACAGCACGCGTAACAATGGACTTGTTGAGAGGCGAGTTCGGTGAACATTTTATTTCACGTTCGGGATCTGTGAATTGGCCACCAAGATCGTGCGATATAACGCCTTTAGATTATTTTTTGTGGGGCTATTCTATTCAGACAAGCCTGCTTCAATTAACGCATTGGAAGGCAACATTAAAGCATTTATATGTGAGATACCGGCCGAAACATTGGAAAGAGTATGCTAAAATTGGACGAAACGGATGGACGATTTGAAGCGCAGTCGCGGTCAACATTTGCATGAAATAATCTTCAAACATTAAATTATATGTACTGTACTATCGATTTAAATAAAAATTTCATACATTTTTCGGAATTTTACATGCGTTTTTGTTTTTAAACTTTCCTATAGCTTTTAAAAAATCACCCTTTAGTTAAGCGCGCTCAACTCAAAATAGATATAAAAAACCTTACTGTGTGTTGCTGCTTTCACCGTAGTTCGCTAAATTGTCTAGGATTCTTTTGCAGGTCATTTACAAATTTATAAAACAATAAGGGTATTCATTTAAGCATTAAGATTTAGGCAATGAAATCGTCGTGAAATCTTAAATTGGTTTAAAAGGCGCTTAATAATTGATATTTTTATATTATATATCACTTAAAAAATAAACGATATTTTCTAAAATGTGTATTTATTTTTAATAAACGGCTAGCTATCTTAGTCAACTGCGCTTGTTTGTGATTTCCGTTTGGTGGGGCCAGCGTCGAAGTTCACAATAGAGATGAAAAATCTAATAATGGAAATATTTTTTTGTGGTGCTCCCCCGCAGGCAATTTAAAGCTTCCAAGTATATTTTTGCCATGACAAAGCTTCTCATAAAAATCATTTGCCGTTGGGAGTCAGCATATAATTTTATAGATCTCACTATTTGTAGGACATCATCAGACACACACCGAAAATTGGGGGAACCCCCTAAATTTTAAAAGAAGCTATTGTTGGCAAATGCCATTTAAAGTTTCTTTATAATGCTACTCTTTAATACAATCTGAATTCTGAACCAACGTTGCGCACTCATTCCTCTTCGTATTTCTTTTGATTTCCATTTACCTTTTTCACTTATAAGAGCACTGTATAAAACGGGTTTTATTCTAGAACGGTGCATTTAACGAAGGAAGGTGCAAAACTACGGTAAGGTTCCTAAATTAATAAAATACATTATGTATAATATTGAATTCATTTCAGAATAAACATTCATAAATGTTTAGAGCAAACCATTTCATTTAGCCAAGTCGTAGCCGCGTAAAAATTTGAAAGCTTTGGAGCCGTTTAACACGTTCGCGGACCTGAATGATATAGCATTCATTTTCATAGTGATGAAAATGACGTCAATGCTATAGCATTCAAATTTTTAAGCTTAAGTTTTTGTAGTTAATATACATTTCAAAATGATGACTTATTGATTCATTAGGTATTTTCATATTATTTTAATTATCTTTTCTCCGTGAATGCGCAAATTAACTTAAGCCGGCACATTGAGCCGGCACTAGAAGTACTTGACGTGATTGCTATGGCATCTATGTTTTGTAGAATTCTCAGAAAGAGCTTACTCTATGTACATTTTTTTTTTTTCTGAACATTTCCTTTTCTTTCAACAGTGTGCATTATAACTGCTTAGACATTTCATTATTTGCCTCAGGTAGACGTTTGAGATTAAAGCGAAAATATCAGTTTTTTGAACGATAACTTTGTTCATATCAAGATACGTCCATTACGGAAATAATTGGAAATTAAATCAGTAAATTTGATAGAGACCTTTATGATAGAATATGGACAATTCAGAGAAAACTCAAGAGAGTGTACCCCTAATATATTTTTGTCAAGCAATATGGTTTATCGACATCATCATCTTCTGATTCACAAGATTCTAACAACATAAATATTTGAAATAGAATAGATGAGGCAACTACCTTGTGGAACGAAGATACTGTAGAAATACAAGACTTTCATTTTGATCACCTAAAATTCATTCAATTTGGTCTAAAAATTTTCGGGGCATCCACGACTGGGCGCAGGTTTGAACAGCTATTGCGTTCCTTAAATTCTAACAAATTATGACTATCTAATATTTCTGAACTTCTGAATCTTATATATAGTTCATTTCGGACGACATATTATATAAACCTTAAAAAAATGTATCGTTAGATGAATCTATGATGCTGCACCGAGGCAATTTATAAAACCAAAGAAAAATAAGTACGGAATTATATTATATATATATATAATTGGCGTTCAGCATAAATATTGTATCTCAAGGAAAAAGCTATTGGTAACGCAAATATATCTGGCATAGACAGATGTGATCAAATGATATTATTTTTGCTTTACCTAAAAAATCTATCCGTTGGTAAAAGAAGGTTCTATTCTATCTATTAGATATTTCTGTATGGAATTCTTATTACAGCTGTAATAAAGATTCAAATATTGGTTTCAAACTGATAACTTCCGACAATTGCACGTACCTCTAGAAGATCGGATATGGAATCCTAACAACATTGAATCATAACTGTGGACAGAAATATGTAGTTTTGTTTTCATATATGTATATAGCGTTTTTCAATAGGTGCACTTCAACTTTTTTCCGATAGGGAAAACTCCATTAGTATACATTTCATCATGGAATGCTACACACTTGAGCAACGATTGCAAATTGAGCAAATTTTTTATGAAAATAATCGTTCTGTTGTTGCTACCAGATCCAGATTTTTTCCAAAAAATCATCTTCAATGATGAAGCTCACTTTTGGCTCAATGGCTTTGTCAACAAGCAAAATATGCGTTACGGGGCAGAAAGCAATCCACACGTGATTCATGAGGCACCGTTGCATCCCGAAAAAATCACTGTTTGGTGCAGTTTACATGCCGGCGGCGTAATTGGCCCATATTTTTTCGTTGACGATCGCCACGTTACAGTGAATGGAAATCGATACCGCGACATGATAAACGATTATTTTTGGCCGCAATTGAATGGTATGGATTTAGACGACATGTGGTTTCAACAGGACGGGCCACAAGCCACACAGCACACGCTACAATTGATTTGTTGAAGAGTAAGTTCGATGAGCGCATTATTTCCAGAAATGGACCGGTCGAATGGCCGCCGCGCTCGTGTGATTAGACGCCTCTAGACTATTTTCTTTGGGGTTATGTGAAGTCCATGGTCTACAGTAACCAGCCGGCGACGATTTGTGAGCTCAGAGCCAATATTGAACGCGAAATTGCTGGAATTTCGGCCGATTTATGCAAACGAGTGGTCGAAAATTGGGTTCAACGATTGGACTTCGTAAAACGTGCACGCGGTGGTCATGCAAAAGAAATCGAATTTCATACTTAAATGTATATGTTCAAACTCGATAATAAAAAAAAATTAGTTAAAAAAGTCAAACCGTTTGTGTTTTATTCAAAAAAAAAGTTGAAGCGCTCTTACTGAAAAACGCTTTACTTTCTATCAAATTATGGATTTTATTTATATATTTTTTTTTACGTAGACAGATCATTCATAAATAAAATATGTAATGAAACCATAATAAACCTAATTTTCTCGGGTATTCCATGATTGAATGCGATAGCATTCATGTCATTTTAAAAATAAAGTAAGTTGCCGACTCCGAACGGCAAGTGGTTTTTTATGAGAAGCTTCTTCATGGTAGAAATACACTCGGAGGTTTGCTATTGCCTGTCGAGGGGCGACCACTACTAGAAAAAACTTTTAATTCTGGTGTTTCATGCAAGGTTATTTCAACCAAAAATAATTGCCTGCATAATTAGCGTCCGGAAACATGTTAAATGAAGGAACCGGACCACATCATTCAAAACTGCCGCAGTCCCCGCCTCAACAGATTGGAAGCAGAGTCAGGTGAGCTACAGCCTAATTACCCCGCCATCAGAAAGATCGCTTATTCCGGCGCCAGTACGTATTCCAACGTCGCAACTGCTGCCAGTACATGTGCATGCGTCACAACTACCGCCCTTCGTCAGAATCTGTAAGTTTAACATTGAAACTCCAGAATCAAATCGCCACTCTTCTAAGACAGCTATAATCGCAGGTAAAATTAAGTGAGCAAAACCGCCATTGACAAAGACTAGAAATTGCTTTGCGTAGCTTATGTAGTTTCAGACGACAGCGAGTAAACCTTGTCTGAAACCACGCGTGATATTAAACGGTTCAGACAGGTGGCAGTCCCTCAGCTCTCGCGGCCTTGTTGTTCTTTGGCCGCCTCATTACTATTCTCACCTCGTTATGGTTGGTTAGCGGAACGACAGTTCCGTCGTCAACGAGTGGGGCATAGGGATCTTCATATTCTCTGTCACATGCGAAGTTGTCACTGTTTAAATAGTTCAAGAAATGTTCCCTTTATAATTTAAGCACGCTCTGGATGTCAGTCACCACATGGCCATGTTTGTTCTTACAGGAAAACGCCCAGTCTTGACACCATCTGTAAGCCGCCAAAATTTCTGGTAGAATTTTCGGGCGTTTTTCCTATTGGCCATCATCTCAAGCTCCTCCCACTCACGTATTTCGGCTTCTCGTTTCGTCATTATGATAATACGTCTCTCTTCCTTTTTGAGCACCCGGTAGTGATCCCACATGGCTGGCGTTGCGCTCGATCACAGTGTGACCTTATAGGCAGCATCCTTTCTTTCTGCGACAGTACGGCATTCCTTTTGGGACCAACTATTTTTTCAGGCTCGCCGAAATACGGTTTCTTCTTCGGCTGCGATTGGTAAAGAACGAAAGATGTTGTTCCTTTGCTCGTGCATGCCGGTTTGCTTGGGTAGTGCTCTCAAAGAGCAGGAGTGAGAGTCGAGTGGCGACTCTTCGGGCTGCCTGTTGCGATTGCATCTTTTAGATGTCGAACATTCTTTGCATAGGTAGATGTACGTTTTTCTGCTGCACAGAGGCGTGTACGTAGTTTGGTTTCAACAAGGTAATGATCCGAGTCGATGTTGGGTCCTCGGATCGTACGTACATCTAAAACACTAGAGGCGTGTCGTCCATCTATCGCGACATGATCGTCTCGCGAAGTCTATCAGTCTCTGTCCGTTACCGGATATTTCGTTGTGCAGGCTGAATTTTCCGACTGTGGAACCAAAAATTCCCTCGTTGTCCACCCTAGCATTGAGGTCGCCAAGCACAACTTTTGTCGTGGCGAGGGCAGCGCTCATAGACACGTTCCAGGCGATCATAGAAGGAATTGATAATTACATCGTGTTTCTCTTCCGTCGGAGTGAGGACGCAAATGAGGAAGATGTTAAACAATCTCTCTTTGGTAAGGATTATTGCGAGACGCTCATCCACCGGAGTGAGTGACAGTACATGGCGACGGAGTCTCTCTACCACTGTAAATCCAACACCGAATTTGCAAAGTCCAATGCCCTTCTTGCCTTGTCCCGTCTCTTGCAAGGACATTTACCAGCCGGGCAGAGGCACTTCCCCATTAAGGGACCGGACATTCCAGGTGCATGCCCTCAAATCAAAGTCCTCAGTTTGTTTGCAAGGGTCGTCATCGGAATAAGCAGTTCTCATTCAAGTCGTTGTTTGGTTTTTCGTTAGGGGAAGAGTTTTACGTTGTGGGTCTCAAACCCAGCGCAAAACCAGATATCCTGGGCCGCCTTTACTTATTAGCTCGCTCTCAAACGGATGTTCGAAAGAGGATACTTGGGCGAAGCGCTTCACTGAAACCCGTAACCATTCCACGCCTGGAGTTGTAAGCAGCCGTCCTAGGAGTACGTGTGCGGAAATTGATATTAGAAAATCACCAAATACGCCTTTAACAATGTTTCTTATGGAGCGACTGCAGAACTGTCTTGAAGTGGAGTGGTAGTGCACATGGACGCTACAAACCGTATGTGGCGCACCGCATTCCAGAAATTTTAGACGGGAGCGAAGTTCGCGAACGGCGATGGGTGTCAACGAAAGACAATGCAGTCGATGATGCGACAGGAAACCACGGGAGCGGTGATTTCTCACTAAAATCTCTCTGACTACAAGGACCAAAGTTTCTGAGACGCGATGAGAGTATATGACCTGCTGAAGAAAACATCAGCAAGATCTTCGTAGAAGCAGATGAAGAACTCCAGTCCACATTTTCTTTAAATTTTTCGCGTTCAATCGAAACCATTTGCTTCAGAACGCTATAGTATCGAAATTGGGAAAATCATTTCTAATGACAGCACATTGAAACAATTTTCGCTATATCTGGACGACATGGTACTACTTCTTGTTCAAGGTCGTATAGATGTAGCTAGATTGTTGCCGTATAATATCAAAATACCTTTCATACTGCCTTATGCCCAGTGTATTTACGCAGCTGGTCGTTAATTATCATTTTTGCCAGATGAAACACCAGAATCAAGAGGCGATTTTAAACAAAATACGTCAGAAATACTGGATTCTCCGAATAAGAGGGCTGCTACGACGTATAATAGCCGGATATTGTCGAATCAGGAAAGCAGAACCTCACGCGCCCATGATGGGTGCTCTACCTAAGAATCGTTTGAAACACTATGTACGACTCTTGATTATATGGGACTGGAAAATCACTGGGTTGCGTTGTTTACATGCCTTAATTTGCGCGCAATCATCCTAGTAATCGCCCACGACCTATCAACGGATTCCTGTATAATAGTCATACGCAACTTCATGAATAGGAGAGGGGTTCCAGCACGTCTGCGAGCTGACAATGGGAAAAATTTTATTGAGGCCAACGAAGAGGGGAAAAGTTTTCCTGAAGGTTTTGACATTGAGCGAGCATCAAACAAATTGCCAACCAAGGAAGGTGAGTGGTTCTTCCACATTCATTGAAAGAAAACGCGCCACGTGAGCATGCCTTTGATAGTAGCGGAGAATATAGTAAAGAAGGCCTCATGGCTAAGATCAAAGTGTATCAGCTTAACATTAGTTGTCCTCCGATGGAGGATCTATCAGATTTTAATATATCTAGCGAACCGTCACTCTCGAAAAGAGTGCGGGAATTTTTTATGTATCACCCCGGGGGGGAAATGTCCCCCCGGGGAAAACGGTCTTAAAGCCCACTTTATTTATTTGCGATCCGAATATGCCAAAGTATCAGTGGCGATGTGGTGTTGTTGAGCTTGTGCACACTTGCGCATATGGTGTGACTCGGCGTGCCGACGTGCGTTCGGCTGGCGGACTTCTGCAACGAGCAATATGTTATTTAAACTGGCAATCCTGGATCTGCAAAGTGGTGAAGCTGATCGCTCCACGGGGGTGAGGGTGTTGGTCTTTTAAATTTTTTTTTAAATTATACTCTAAATACAACTCTGAGTTGTGATACAACGTTGCGCACTCATTCTTCTTCGTATTTCTTTTGAGATCTATTTTCCTTTTGCACTTTTAAGAACACTACATAAAACGGTTTATAAATCTAAAGCGGTGCATTCAACAAACAAAGGGTGCAAAGAGCGGTAAGATTTCTAAATTAATAAAACACATAATGTACAATATTTAATTAATTTCAGAAGAAATATTCATAAACGCTTAAAGCAAACACTTTTACTTAGCCAAGTCATAGCCGCGGAAGCTATCTTAATTTTAACACAAAGTTAATATGGAGATTAATATTTACTTAAGTATTATGACTGTTATTTCTTTTTCAAACTTGTACTTGGAATTTTATTTATTTTTTAAGAAACGCAGGATAGTGCCAAATGTTAATAAAATTTTTTTTTGTATAAGTTTGCATATAAAAAAGAATTAATATATAATAGTAACTTTTCCTATTACAGTATTAAACAAATTCATATAATTTGCTTTGTAACGCCATCTTGCATGAAAGAGTATTCTCACTGTGTATGCAAAAAAATTATGAAAAATCTACGCACTTTTTCAGTAACTCTAACTTCAAAAATTGTGATTATAAATTTTAAAATTTTGGAAGCAATTTTCTAAAATTTGGAAAATTCTTGTGAATTTTGTTTAAAGTTTGGAGGTTTTATTTATAAGAGTTTTGTTATAAAATACAATGAACTATATTTATATATATAAATAATAATAAAGTGTTTTTCAATAAGGGCGGGTAGATGTTGAAATGGAATAAAATGGCGATTGCTGTGTGCCACGTAGCGTCGTCCTGCTGGAACCACATGTCGTCTAGGTCCATATGGTTCAATATGGGCCATAAGAAATTGGAAGGGCCACCACGTCTACCGAAAAATGGGTGCAATGCGCGCAACGTTTGCGTTAATGAACACTCATTTTGATAATAAAGTTTTATTATTTGAACGTGCTGTTCAATCGTGTAACTTGCCATGATGATTTGGCATAAACAACTGAATAATAAACAAAAGATTTGACAAATGTCACCAAAACAAAATGGCTGCCACAGGGCGCCAAAATCGACCCGCGCCAATTGAAAAACCCTTTATAAAAAGAATAAATGAGTTAAGTTAGCAGTGAATAATAAGTGAATAAGTTAGCACAAATTTACCTTTTCTTAAAATTTAGGAGCTCGAAGTTGACTTTTGAGATATGTTTTAATAAATTTGTTTCCTATAACTTTGTATAGAATACGAGTCTGTTCTTACAATGTGGAAAAAATAGTTCCATACCAATTAAGCCACCCCAATATACATACCATATTTGTATTAAAACCATTTAATAAATGTATGGTGATCACACGAATGAGAGTCTGGAAGTATTAGTTTGGATTACCTTCAAGCATAGGTTCACGTTTGCTTCAGTTTTCCAGATTTTTCCAGTCTTCGCACTTTATGGAAGAAAAACTAGAGGGGACGACGACCGATATGATGGAATATGCAGATGATGTGGCAATTGTCATTAGAAATAGCTACTCTCAACGCTCCGCGACCTGATTTAATCAGTACAATTAAAACTTTCACTTATTTCAAGGTAATGGCAAACATTTGAGTGAATTTCTGATTTATGTATAAAAGTGTTTCATACAAACCGCCTGCCGTTGCAAGCCTCCATTAGCACGACAAAACCACGACGTACGCCCAAATTGGAGAATAAGCCTGACGCAATACGTCAGTTTGCGCTTTGCATAATATGCAGTGCATATATACATATGATATAATATCAATATAATATAAATTCAAAGCACTACATTCCATGCCTAGTAAAGTTCTCTATATATACTAAAATGTCCCTATACCTGGTTGCAAGGTACCAAAATATGTGTGGTCATATAATCGTTTTGGGCCCGTTTATGACGGCACAAAAACTAACAGTTGTCGGCGGTCTTTTTCTATGAAACGTATACTATGACGACAACATTCCAAAAAGATTATCAGCCTATATCTTACCAAAGCTGATAAGTCGGGGAGGAGTACTATAGTATTTAACATTTTCTTATAAAGAACCATTTGATAATCTTTTGCAGTGACGTTTAAATATACTCGTACATGCAGGACATAACCACTGTCGTCTAACACCTACCATGCTAAGGAGAAATATTAGGCGTCTTACCGAAGAAGCAGCAGCTGCCCATGTTCTGAAAGTTGATAACTACTTGATAATTGAAACATCTTTTATGACGAACTGGCAGCTGTTTGACTAAACATTTTGTCATATTACAATTTACTTTTCATTCCACCTCTACAAACTGACAGTACGAATGTAAATGGAACCTGAACATTCTTAGAAATTGTATAGCGAACGAGTTAGCAAGGAAAGGAATTGAAATGCGCCTACAATGCAAATATCGCCAATAATACAAGCTGTCTTCTTCTAAGTACGGACTTTAATAAATTTTTATTGAAAGGCAAATGGCGGCCACCCTATACGAAAGGGTTGGTGAGTGACTATCGTTGCGTAAGTGCGTTGGTTTGAATCTTCGTGCATGAAACACCAAATCGATAGAACACGTTTTTTTCTAATAACGGCCACCCCGCATTGCATTTAATGCGGCCGCCGTGGCCAAATGGGTTGGTGCGTGCCTACCATTCGGAATTCACAGAGAGAACGTAGGTTCGAATCTCGGTGAAAGATGAAAAATTAAGAAAAGGTTTTTTCTAATAGCGGTCGCCGCTCGGCAGACAATGGCAAACCTCCGAGTGTATTTCGGCCATGAAAAAGCTCCTCATAAAAAAATATCTGCCATTCGGAGTCGGCTTGAAACTGTAGGTCCCTCCATTTGTGGAACAACATCAAGACGCCCACCACAAATAGGAGGAGGAGCTCGGCCAAACACTCAAAAAGGGTGCACGAGCCAATTATATATATATACAATATATATATATATTGCATTTAATGACTTGATAAAAAAATTGGAGGTTAATCTCATCACCAGTGGGTTTCATGGCCCATCTACCATTTACATATATTTATTTATATATATATATTATATAAAGAGTGATTTTTTAAGAGCTATAGGAAAGTTTTTCAAAGAAACACACGTAAAATTCAGAAAAATGCATGAAATTTTTAAAATGCGTCAGCTGCTTAAACCAACTGATTAAAAAGATAATAGCTAAAAAATCATCCTTTATATGTATATGGTAATGAGATTAACGTCCAAACTTTTGATCAAGTCATTAAATGCAGATTACAGTATCTCACGAGCAGTGGTGGGAATTGAACAACCTCGGTCGAATAGGGCTGAGGAAGAAAAGTCTGATAGTGTATAATTGTCGAGGATAGATGAGGATTCTGCCAAGTAGAGATGAGAAGGAAGTAGAATTTACTGTTCCGACGATACACTTTACATTGGAAATCACGTCAACCTTGCCTAACTGATCCTAGTTTTAAGTTAAAAAGCATTTCACTATTGTTGATATTGTACTGTTTATTTATTGTATGATATTTAAACTTCAATTTTTATGTACATCTTCTCTACATAATTATCATTTCAACTGACTCCAAGTTATAGTCTACTTTTAGGCGTGCTACAACGTAGCTGCATATATGCACGCACACGGGGCAATGCGCACAAGCTCTTTGAAAAAACCTCACGGTTGTTGATGTGTGTGGATATAATTAAGTTAGTGTATTTGTAATATCCCAGGAATTTTAGATGAAGCTTCACTGTCAATACACTGGCGCTAAATAAAAAAACCGCAGCTCTCTCCTGATAAATAGTGAATTTCAATAGCATGAGCGTTCTCTAGTTTCCTCAAGTTTATATGTATGTGTGTTAAAGTATGCCTGAAAATTTGCTTGCCTCTATACCATGTGAAGACTGTGTGTATGAGTGAGTTTATTGATTTGCTGATAAAACTTTGGCAGATTTTTAATACAAAACTGCAACGTGAGCTAATAAAGCAATGAAGGTATTGACATACAATAAGAATTAAAATCAAAAATATACACAAAGCCAAATCATATATGGCAAATGTTGTTCAGGCACTCAAAAGTACGCTCTTAGCAAAAAGAACAAATAGACAGGTGGACCATACGTGCAAACGTAGTCAAGTTTGCTTCGTGGAAAATCGTTTTTCCGCCGTCGTCGTTGTTACTTTATATTATTATTTAAATCCTTTTAATTTCACTATGTTGCCGCTAATAGGAGTGTGGCCTAGTATACGCAAATATGGAGGGGTTGCCGCAGCGTTGCCATCAATTTTACAGAAGAATTTATTTTTTTTTTTGTTTTTAAAGTTTTTTAGTTTTGGTACTTGTATACACTTCAATCACAGTAAGCTTTACATTATTTACTACTTCCGCAAGTATTCGTACACTTTTTTTGTCGATTACTTTCACTTTTTCTTGTACTTGCTTATTCTTACGTAGTGAGTTTGACTCGCTTTTGCAATATCATTTGCAGCAGAAAAAATTAAATAAAATTCACATCGCAAATGTATACGCAAATCCCACTACATATCGTACATTCGGACAAAACAAAAATATACACACGCACACAAGCTTGCATGCTTCGACTCACGGACACATGTATACTGAAACATATGCATCGATGCGACGCGATTCGGTCCAACAACGAGTGTATTTTCAGTTTGCCTCTGCAGCCACTACCAATTCTGCCATTAGCTTGCTGGTTCTTGATTGTTTGTTTCTTTCATGCACTAAATTTTACCAGCGTATTTGGCATGCCCTCATTGTATGAGTGCATCAATTATTAAATATGCACTTTTTGCATCACGTTTTCTTCACTTTTTCACGGCACTTATGCATATTTGTTAACACTTTATCGTCTATTCACGCATGCTGCACAAGACGGCACAACCATCAGCCATATACATACATAAGGAATTTGGCGAAACGCACGAGTCCCAATATACGCTTTCCACACTTTATTTGCTTCTACTTTATTTTACTTCACTTTGCGCTGGCGTTAACCCTGTTCTGCATTGTTTCTTGAGACGTGCCTCGAATGTTGTCGTCGCTGCAAATCACGCGCTTGAACTTTTCTGAAATGTAGTAAATGGCAATTATTGTACAATTTGGCTGGTGCTGACTTCGTGTTGACACATCGTTTGCAGGGTCGGAAAATCGTTAGTTTGTGATAAGCACAGTTGGTTGCTGGACTTAAATTACTGAACGAACTGTTGGAATGCAAACGTAGCAACATAAACAAACAGCGAGTGAGACTGCCCGCGGAGTTGCATGCCTTTTTTATGAAATCAGTCAGCAATAATTTTCGTGCTCAATGCTTTTTCGTTATTATCATGAATGGAAAACCATATACACGTATGTAAAATTGTATCCGTTTTACTCTAGTTCGGCATGAGTACAAAATTTCGCAGATTATTTCAAATATATTCTGCATTACTTTTTCGACAATTCGGAACACGTACTCCATTCAACAAATTAAATGTATTACGGCATACATCAATTTTTTGACAATTGAGGAACAGTGTTAAATTCGATAAATTGTAAATAATGTATGTATCTACAATAAATCAACTGCAACTTAACTGGTATTACTTGTGTGTCAGAATAATTAATGGGTTAGACTATGAGGATACCATTCAAGATGTTCTGGATAAAAAAGATTTAGTCTTTTATTTAAAACTTTTCATAAATAATTGTACTAAATACATAATTGCCCTGTAAATTTTTATTCAGCAAAATAATCAAGATAATAATTGTGTCTGGCATACATCCCTGACATATTCTTAGAATATGCTATCAGATTTTTTAAAGACAATTTTGTATTTAAAATAAACATTTTCTTAATTTCTCCTGAGCTTCTCCATGTAAAAATACATGTGTTAAACAAAATTTTTTTATTATATGATATTAAGTAGGTTTGTGCTTGACAATCATTCGGTTACCCCCTGGAATGTTTTCTACTAGTGGTTACTTTTCGGCAGGTAATAGCTAATCTCCAGTTGCATTCCTGCCATGAAAGTAGGTTATAGTAAAAAACCATCTGCAGTTGGGAGGAGGCATTTAGAGGACAAGGCTGCAAATTGGAGCACAAGATTACCCAAACACCTAACAAAACAAGTACGCTGAGAGTTATAATCGGTTCACGTCTTTGAGCCATACTTTGCGTTAATTTCTCCGCAAGTTGTGAATGCTCTAAATAAGCCGAATTTCCATTGACAACTGTTTGACCGTCAGTATTTGAGTTTTTACTCAACTATTGCAGAACATTTTCAATAGGGTTGGCATCAGGCGACTGTGAAAACCAATTTAACATTTCAATCCCATTTTTCTGTTTTCAGTCCACACCTTCGATTTCGATGCTTGGGATCGTTGTCTTCTTATAAAATCTAAGGCTGTATAGTTCTTCCAAACATCTCGTAAATTTTATAGAAATAAACGGCCAAATCTTTTTACTTAGACGCAGCCCAACATGAACCTTACTTGGATGCTTAAGAGTTCGTTGAAGTTGTCGACTATCAGCAGTACACCAGGACCGACGTGTGCAACTATTCATCCAAAATGAAGGACATTACGTTTGTCCTATCCCGTTCTGAATTTGCCTTAACCCATGCAAATATTTTTTCGATGCGTGATAATGAAAGCAATTCATTGTGCTCCGGAATTTGAGGACTTCTGAACGTAAAGTATACGCCTATTTAGCAACATATAAATTTTTTTTATAAGGGAACTCTAAACAAATAACAAATTAATTATAATGCTAAAATTCTGTTTACGAGAAATACCTAGATAACATGGTTTATTTCATACACGTATCTGTTTAGCTAGAATAATTCAATATTTTACCTAAGTGACTTTAACTTACCAAAGCAGTTTTTACAAGTACATATCAGGTCAGTCCATAAGTTCGTGCGTATTTTACCCATAATTTCACTTTTGTACGATTTTTGCATACAAAAAATTATTCGCGGAATATAACGGAACGATTTATATTTTCTTTGATATATTGTGCATTCAACAAGTGATTTTAATCACGTGTTATCAAAAAATAAAATGGAATATTCGAACGCGTATAAGAGGCATATATATATATAATTGGCGCGTATACCCTTTTTGGGTGTTTGGCCGAGCACCTCCTCCTATTTGTGGTGTGCGTCTTGATGGTGTTCCACAAATGGAGGGACCTACAGTTTTAAGCCGACTCCGAACGGCAGATATTTTTATGAGGACCTTTTCATGGCGGAAATACACTCGGAGGTTTGCCATTGCCTACCGAGGGGCGATCGCTATTAGAAAAATGTTTTTCTTAATTTTGGTGTTTCACCGAGAGTCGAACCTACGTTCTCTCTGTTAATTCCGAATGGTAGTCACGCACCAACCCATTCGGCTACGGTAGCCGCCCATGAGTATAAGAGGCATATTTATTATTTTGAATTTAGTATTTAGCATACCGTGAGTGTAAGGACTGCGCAAAAGTGGTTTTCGAAATTCCGAAGTGGTAACTGCGACATGGAAGATGCCCCACGCGCTGGTCGTCCTGAAGTCTTTGATTCTGACGTCTTGCTCGAACTCGTGGAAGCTAAGCCAAATTTGACAGTCAGAGGTTAAATTCATCGCATGGAACAGTTCACAGGCTCCTGGTTCAGCTGGGAAAATGGGTTCCGCATAGACTTTCCGTCGCCAACCTTCAGCAGAGTGAATGTGTGATCTCAGCTGCTGCAACGCATTGAAAATGAAAGTTTTTTTAACCGCATCGTTTGTGATGAAAAATGGGTCCCTTACAATAATCCTGTTCGCAAACGCCAATGGTTAGATAAAGATGAGATAGCCTTCACCTCAAGAAGATTCTCCTCTCTATTTGGTGGGATATGGCCGGTACTGTTTATTATGAACTTCTGGAACTAAACCAGACGATAACTTCTGATTATTATTCCCATCAGCTATCAAACCTGAAAGAGGCAATTAAAAAAAATCGACCGTCTTTAGTGAATAGACGCAAAGTTTTGTTTCACCACGACAACGCAAGACCTCATACCGCAAGCCAAACATTAAGCAAGCTAATGCCGCATCCACCATACTCTCCGTATATTGCACCTTGTGATTATCACCTTTTCCGTGGACTTCAATCCCATATGAGTAACAAGAACTACTCCTCAAAAGAAGCTTTTAAAAAGGGATATCGAAGCGTATTTTGGCTCCAAGGGCAAAACATTTTTTGAGCAGCGAATTAAAAATTTGCCTAAGCGTTGGGAAGACATTGTAAATAATGAAGGAAAATATATTATTGAGTAATAAATACTTTAAACATATTTTTTATTAATTTTAAAACCACCTTTAAAAACGCACGAACTTATGGACTGACTGATAACTTTTTATTTCATAATTTAACACAAATTAGTTCTATATTGAATGAAATAAATCGGATATTGGATTTAGTTTTTACTTCTGCTGAATCGACTGTATCTTGAAAGCATGATTATCGCCAATTCAGAATATTAGGATGATTATTGGCTTATGTATATTGATGTTTCATAATAAAGTTTTGATAAAACGTCATCGGATGATACATTTTCGGTGATTTTGTTCTTTATAATTTTGTTTCTGGAATTCGTTTTTACGGATGAGGATATACCTATGTAATGGTATTGCTTTTACTTTTTGATTATTTAGTTAAGGATACAACAAATTTTTCGGTTAAAAACATACGTTTATTACGGGTACGCTAACTAATGTAGCTATTTTTGTGGAGAACTGTTTGGAAACCTTTCAAAATGGAAACTTGGTGCCATTTATAGGGATTTCTCTAAGGCTTTTGATAGGGTATCTTATGGAATATTGATAGCTAAACTTACATGTATAGGTTTTAACTCTACATTTCTGAAATGGACTTTGTCTTATCTACCAGCGTATATATATACATATATACGAGTAATAGGTGCTGTGTTGTTGTAGTTGATAATGTATCGTTGCATTCTCTTGTTGCTTCCTCAGGTATTCCCCAGAGCAATATTTTATGTTCTTTAATATTTGTGATTGTTATAAATATTTTCTCTCGTGTTTCTAAATATTATGTTCCTTAAAATGTGGATGATCTGAATATTTATTACGAAACTAAATGTTTGGAACATTCATTTCGGACTGAGGTTGACATCTTTTATAATTGGTAAATTTCATAATACATCAGGTGCTAAATCGTTCCGATTTGTTCCTACGTCTTACTTTATCTCCAATGCCCTCTTGAAATCATATAATAAAATTTATGACTTTGTTTATTTCGTTAACAAGCTTAGCTTCACTACCCACATTAATTATATTATTTTTAAATTATTCACGATGTTGGCCTTCCCCCGTCATAATTGTTCTTCGTTTTCCAATCTTTAAACTTTCAAACGTTTGCACTCGCCTCTTGTTTGATCCTGCAATTTATACTAATAGATAAGAGTCTGTGAATAACGCTTCGCAGATTGTTTGCGAAAATTGGCAGATCCTATCACCTTGTATTTTATATATGTAAATATGGGCTGAAAAGTCTTGGGCCGAACAGAGAAAGCACGTTTTCTTGTTCAAAATTAGCTTTATTGATCAACGAAATGTCCATTAAGAACAAAGCAATCATTCCAGCTCCGCTGTAATATAATATTTCAATACCACTTTTGTAAAACCCTTTACCTTTTACTTTTTACTTTACCGGCGAGCATTTTTGTAGGCCTGCAAACAGCCAGTAGTCACTGGGAGCCAAATTTCCTTGGGAGCCTTTTTCAGCGTATTCTTCGCTGCAATTGAGATTTTTTGTGGGAGTTGTTAAAACTCTTTATGGTGTCAATGCTTCATTAAGAAAGGCGCAATCTTAGTTCAATACTTGTTCTTCTTCTGCGTGACCACCATTCAGGAGTGCGTAAGTTCAAATTTCCGTGAATGAAACAGCGAAATAATAGAATAAAGTTTGTTTCTAATAGTGGTCGCCCCTCGGCAGGCAGTGGCAAACCTCCGAGTGTACTTAGTCTTGCCATAAATTATATGACAAATTTTACAATGCATACGGCGGGAACAAATTCGCAGAAAAGTTCCATTATTTTTGCTTTTGTTCGTAAGCATGTCTACTCATAAATTATACTCAGTTTCGTGGCAAATTTCGATTGTTAACAATGAAGTGGGAAGCTAAGGAAAATCGCATTGCAGTTATTGCATTACATAAGTATGGTAAAAGTGCAAGTGAGATTTACGAATTGCTGAAAATACTTAATTTTTCGAAAACATTTGGTTACCGCATGACCAATAGTTTGTCCCAAACGTCTGAAGTGACTGACAGAAAAGAAGTCGTGCTCGCGTAGTTCAAACCAGTGCAGCCATAAAAGCCGTTCGAGAAAGAGTTCGCAGAAATTCCCTTAGAAGCCAGAAAATCATATCTAGGAAAATTAATGTATCGACCAGATCCATGTCAAGACTAATTAGAGATGATCTCCACATGAAAACTTTCCGCCGCTCAATTAGTCATTTTTGACAACGTGCTTGAAGAAAATTAGACTCTACAGATGCAAGCAGCTTCTTCGGTGGCACGCGGCCAACGACCATGAAAATATTATTTTGGCAGATGAGACAATTTTCACTGCTGAAGAAGTTTTCAATAAGCAAAACGACAAAGTCTAAGCTAAAACTTCTGAAGACGCAAAAAATTTTATTCCAAGGGTTCAGCGTCGCCACCATCCATCCTCCGTAATCGTTTGGTGTGGAGTGTCTTGAAAACGTGTTACATCTCTTCATTTCTCTTGGGTTCACATCCGCAGAAAATTGGCAGTCTAGAAGTCTAGATCTAAATCCATTGGATTACAGTTTATGGTCAGAATTGGAGAACATGGCCTGTTGAAGACCTCTCAGAAATTTGGAGAGTCTCAAACAATCTTTGGTTCAGGCAATATCTATGGAAACCGTGGGTGCTGCTATAGCTGAATGCCCTAATCGTTTGAAGGCTTGAATTCAAATATTTTAAAAGATTAAATAAAACTAACTTCATTAAAAAAAGTATTATAATTTCATATCTATAACGGACTTAACGTAACAGAACTTATGGCAGGACTCAGTATTTCTGCCCGTCCAGGGTCGGCTCAAAACTGCTGGCCTCTGCATTTTTGGAACAACATCAAGACGCACGTCACAAATAAGAGGAGGCCAAACACCTAACAGAATTGTAGGATCCAATTATAATTTTTTTTTTTTAATTTAATACCTATATTCTAACGCCGCCAGCGGTGTTGAGTTTTTAATATACTGCTTAGAAACAGTTCACGAGGAATTCGGTCAAATATTTTTTAGTTCAATCGTGTTCTATAATTCACATGGGCAATAAAGCTTGCGGATCTTGTTTCTACTTAAAATTTTTGTGGCTTAATAACAATACTTATACTTTGTTCTACTACAGCTGCGACATTCACATTATTTGAGTGTAGAATTCTCTTCTACATTATTTACTGACATACTCGTACATACATATGTACACTTTGTTTAATAACTTTTGTTTATTTTAATTGAACGACGAGGACTCCTCCTTATTGTGAAATAACTAGACGGGGTCGATTTCACGAGTTCTGACTCGACATAACAAAAGTGGTCTAGACTTGGCGCGAATCGGCTCAAACTTATACAGCTACATATTGTTCTCATATACGAACCATTTTTATAGCCAGTTACGATTTGTAAATACTACCCGATGGATTGCAAACATTGTTAGTTACGGCTCAGTAACGAGTGCTAGCGAAAATTGGTGCGAATTTTTCTTTTCACCTAATAAATCTTCTTCTTCATCCTCTTCTTGATTGGTGCGATAGCCGCTTAAGCGATTTGGACAGAGTTCAACAAAGCACACATTTCTTTCTTGTACATACTAACCAGATCCAGTTAAGCAAACCAAGGCCTTTTGCTCTAACTTTTCTTCTTTTCCTCTAGCACCAGCACATACCTCATCGGACACTCTCAGAGTTGGAGCATTTGTATTCATTCGTATAATATGGCTTAGCTAGCGGAAGCACTGGATTTTTATTCGCTACATTATGTCTACATATGTATGTCGCCGCAAAGCTCATATAGCTCTCTGTTCCCGGCAATCGGCTGACTTCACAGTAATACATGCACCAAACAACAGGAAGAGATATTACTTGATTGTAAATATTCAGTGAAGAGTTTGTTAACACTGTAATTTGAAAATTTGTGACTTTTAAAAACTAAAATAAATGAAGTGCCGGGTGTTAAATTGTGAAAGCGCGGATTATAAAATTTCTTCCAAATGAAATTTGTTGGCTTTCTTTTGCCGAAAGTGCCTGTGTACTGGCAATTTCCATGCTTCCTCTTACTCTTCCTTTTGTTTGTTTATTTGAAGAGATGATGGCACGCGAATTCGGAAGGTGCAATTTTATATTCTATCATTCTTCAGTCGTCGCCAACATGCAAAGCAGAGAACGTTAATGTATACAGAAGTCTCACGGGCTACGAATAGGGTGAATTGTCAAAAATGCAGTCTAACCGCCGCCGTGGTGTAGTGGTACTTTTAACACAGCTCAACACAGTGAATTTTCTGTTTATTATATTGACTCTGCACAGTTTGTGGCTTCTGTAGGAAATCAAATTGACGATTTGATAGTGTATTTCTATTAGTCTAAGAGCTCATGACCAAAAAACCCAACATATTTTATACTTCTTGAAATTTTGTGTGAGATTAGTTTTTTAATACTAGAATCGATATCCCGCGGGCTGGCTGCTCAATAGCGGTCTTAATTATGGGTTTTTATTTTTTAAAATTGTTAATAAAAAAAAAAAATACATGTCTAACGGTTAGACGCGATAGAAGTGAAACCTTCCGTAAAACAAACTGAGAGAGAATGAGACGAAAGCAGCATTAGGAGCGGGATAATTATAGGTTCATTATAATATTGCTATAAAGTTCATATTTTGTTTTCTTCATTTTATTATTATTCATCCTCAATGTTTTCAATTTCAACAAATGATACGAGTGGCTTATGATAGATAAAATATGATACAAATGCTTTGGTTTCGATGTTGTCAAAAAAAAAATACCCAAACGGACCGAAGAAACAGACTTACAAATTTCTTCCATTTTCGTCTACTTGTATTCATATAAAAATTTATGTCTCTTCCCACCAAAGCTAAATGTATTTGTATATTTCTTCTTGTATTTATTCAAGGCCGAAATCCCGGCGGTACTGCAATACCGGGCCAACCCGTGGCAGAGGTGGAGAAAGCCCCTAAAGCACTCCGCCCATTTCCAAAAATTAGTTTAACACTTTGATCTTAGCCATAAGGCCGAGAAGCGATAACCATACACAACCAACAAACTACCTTGTCATTACATTTTATAATAAACCTTTTGAGAATTACACGCTCACAAAAATTAATGTACGAAATATTTATACCGATTCACTTAAACACGGCGAGCTGTTTGATTTCATGTTCGTGCCTGTGTATGTGCATTTGTGCGTTCATATCGCCACAGTGCATGACTACCAGCCTTGGCTGAGCACAGTAAGAAAATGTATTCGAGCGTATATATGTATGTATGTACGTTAGTGTGTTTGTACGATTGTGCTCTGCGCTCAGCTTTGTGTCGATTTTACTGTGCGCTGCGCAGGTTGGGGTATTCTTGCAGAATGTAAAGATGATTCACACACTGTCGACCGACTGGGTACAGTTGTCACAAGTGATGATATGTATAATTTTTATATGAAAAATCAAGGCGAATCTTTTGAAGGTGGTAGCAATAACACAGCTGATTTGTTATTTTTTCTTCCGCCGTGTACATTTGGTTGTCAACACAAAATTGAATTACGAAACGTTTTACTTAGCTTAGTGTATGAATTCACCTTGGAAAAAATTCAATTTTCTTCTATAATCAATTTTAATAAAAAAAAAAATGTTTTCAATAAATAATCAGAAATGTCCTACAATGCAAATTTCACTTCAAAAAAAAATTCCATTTTCGTCTACATGTATTCATATAAAAATTTATGGCTCTCCCACCAAAGCTAAATGTATTAGTATATTTCTTCTTGTATTTATTCAAGGCCGAAATCCCGGCGGTACTGTAATACCGGGTCAACCCGTGGCAGAGGTGGAGCAAGCCCTTAAAACACTCCGCCCATTTCCAAAAATCAGTTTAACATTTGTTGTCCTCCGACGGAGGATCTATCAGATGTTAAGCTGATAAGAACAGATACCACACTACCTACTTCAATAGATTTTCTAATAAACCTTTTGAGAATTACACGCTCACAAAAATTAATGTACGAAATATTTATACCGATTCACTTAAACTGACTTTCAGTATCTAAACCAAAAAACTGTTTTCAATAAATAATCAGAAATGTCCTACAATGCAAATTTCAAAAAAAAAAAAAAACAAATTCCATTTTCGTCTACATGTATTCATATAAAAATGTATGGCTCTTCCCACCAAAGCTAAATGTATTAGTATATTTCTTCTTGTATTTATTCAAGGCCGAAATCCCGGCGGTACTGTAATACCGGGTCAACCCGTGGCAGAGGTGGAGCAAGCCCTTAAAATACTCCGCCCATTTCCAAAAATCAGTTTAACATTTGTTGTCCTCCGACGGAGGATCTATCAGATGTTAAGCTGATACGAACAGATACCACACTACCTACTTCAATAGATTTTCTAATAAACCTTTTGAGAATTACACGCTCACAAAAATTATTTATATCAACATATAATATAACGCTTCGTAATTAAATAACTTTTAGGCCAGCGATGACAGCATGGCGCGGTAGCCGAGCGACTAGCAATGTGAGCTTCCGATCCAAAATCCTTGGTTCGAATCACAAGAAAAAATAAAAGTTATTTTTATTTAGTTCGTCGCTACGTTTATATCAACATATAATATAACGCTTCGTAGCCAAGAGGGTCGCTTTTTCGTTTCACTTTTCCTCAAATCACTCCCAACGATTTTAAAGAAGTTTTCACTTCAAAAACATTTTCCCAACATATTTTATACCACTTGAAATTTTAACAGAATTTCATTTACGGTCTGTATAAAATGAAACGATGGTTGCCAGCCCATTCTCATGGTCCCAAAATACTGCCAGCCCATGTTGAAAGTGCGTTGATGGAAGCACAAGTCAACATATTTTATACTGGCTGTCTTTTTTACACGACATTGGCAATACAATAAATTGATGAAATCTGTAGAGCCAGCCCATTCTGATGGTCCCATCACATGGAAAATTTGGAAAATTTCATTCATTTCATTCATTCATGAGTGCGAGCGAGACCGACTTACGTGAATGTGGGCGCGAGAGAGAGCGTATATTGTCCATGTTCTGTCTCTCCGCACAGTCTTGCAAAAATGGGAAGGATGAAAGGTTTGTTCATCAAAAAATTAGAGAATGGAATTTGTTTTTTCTTTTTCTTAAAAAAGTTTTCGATGTCAGAAATAGATTCCGAGTCTGAACTGAAATAGTCATTTTCTATTTCTTCAGCTTCAGCATCTGAAAGAAAATCATACCGTCAATCAAAATACCTGATAGTTGCAATATTTCGGACTATGAATGAAGGCGTAAAATACTATACCTGATTCAATGTTGTCATTCGTTGAAGGAGTTTCTATGACAGCTCCAAGAACTGATTGAGGGAATTGGTCGCCATCAAACCAATTAAAAGAAAGAAATTCTCCATTTCTCACCCAGCCATTCGATTCGGGGATATAACAAGTTGGAGATTTCAAATAAGCGTTGCGCCATGTATTTCCAATATATTGAGCTCGGAGAAGTTGCTGATGTAACTCGGTTTTACATGGCGGTAAAGACGATGCGTCGAAATTTTTCAGCTGTTTCTGGAATGCTTCGTTTACATTTGACGCTTTGTATGTCTCCCAGAATTTAGAAAAGCGACCGCTGTTCACGTCATTTATGTTTCTTAAATTGTACATTTCGCATACAAATTTTTCCAGCATTTTAAATATATGAGTTTTTGTTGCGATAGAGTTTATATTCCCCAGTTCAATTAAAGCATTTTGATATTCCGGTGATTTTTTTAATATCTGGAAAGGTCTTTTCTTGCCTTTTCTGTAAAAGGCCGGACTGTAATCACAACCGGTCAGGGCATGGAATCCTGGTAAACTCTGGCATAGGGATGGGCCGAGTTGTTCACTGAGATCATTGATATCAATGCAACGTTTGTTATTGCCAGTTCCTAATTCCATAAATATGTGCAATTCGTCATGCAAAAGATGGTCCATGTTACCCAGCATGATGATCAGTATGTCAGTATCGGAACATTTTATTAAAACATTCTCGCAGACCGCTTTACACACATGATACACAACTTTTGTATCTGCTTCCTCCTGAAGTTCGCATGACATTTCCTCATCGACGATTTTCGATACAGAGGCGCCGTCACTTGTAAATGTATAGCACACATCGTAATTCAATTTTATGGTTGAATTGCCAATAAATGGCGCCATTTCCACTGCTTCCCAATGTTCTATGAGAAATCTGACCAGTGCGTCCTTGAATTTCCTATTTCTTAATTCTTTATTGAAATCTTTAGGTCGAGTTTGTTCGGGTCCTGTGATCTTATAATCGATACTGCTGACATTTCCTCTTTGTATTCGTTCATAATCTTTAAAGTAAAAGAATATGAATGTCGAATCGTTTGGCCGGTGTCTTCTGCATGAATGAGATAATTTTTTTTGATAAATTTCCAAAAGTGTTTGGAATTTCTTTCATTAAGTGGAGCAGGAAAAATCCATCGATTATGACTATGTCGAATATTTGCGGTATGTTAGCAGCTGTATTTATTTGTAAAACCTGAGTGATTGCAGATTTTTCAGTCTTACAAATTGTTCCATCAGAATGACATAGAGATAACGGAATTGGTGTTATTGGATAAGACAATATTTTTTCGACGTCGATATTGAAATCCATCGATAATGCCACAATACGTGCAATCCCGTTGTAAGCGTATTTCGTAGACCTGGTTGGCAACTTTTGCTTTATTATTTACTGCATTGGCTGAAAAATTACAAATTTTAACCCTTGTGATGGCTTTCTCAAATCGCTGTGGGTCTATGGAGCACTGAGCAATGAATTCTTCCCTTAACTGGCTCCCTGATTGTTCAAATGTCAATAAATAATTTTCAACCTGCAATGATGCAGCCTTTCCCGTAGCGATGTTGAAGAGAAAATTCCTGTCAATGCTGTCATCGAAGGGGTTCATAAATTTATCAAAAGTTTTTATGAAATTTCGGAGTTGATTAGAATCTCTTTTGATGATATGCGGTTCCAGTTGCGTTATGATATCGGGACGTTTCTTCAAACCAGCAGTTTCATACACATGGGAAATGATGGCAGCACGACTAGCATGACTTTTTGCCCAACGTTGCCGGGCAGAAATGGAATTTGTGAAATGGATTATTCCCGTCAATCGTTTTGCTGCATCGGCATCAATTGTTTGTTATATCAATCGGTTGTCTTGAAAAAACTTTGTCGGTTCGTTTTATGCCAAAGAAGCCTTCTTTTATGGCAACATCGTTACGGGTGCGTTTCCTCAATCTTGTTCAAATTGTCGATATATCTGACTAGCCAACGTGCATAATTCGGCTGGTTGGATACAAAGAAAATGTTTGCTATTTTCGGTAATATGTATTTGAAAAGTATGAAGTCTCCAGTCCTAATACTTCGACTAAGTGTAAGATAATGATGGACGAGATTTATGTACATTGTGTAAAATTGCTGCGTTTTCCCAAATTTTCCATTCAAGCAATCTTCTTGGTATTTGAAGTATTTAGTCAACAACATTGAAACATCCCGATTCTTGACTACATCAAGGAAGTAACTGTCTACGTTCTTATATACATCTAAGGCAGAACGTACTTCATCACAATAATTTATATTTTCATGCTTTACGAATGCTTCAAACATAAGGCACTCCAAGCCCAAAGCCATCATTGGGTGCAGCCTTTTGCATCTATTAAAATGTTTTCCAATCACAAAACTATTTACCGAGCCGCCAGCAATAATGTCGCTTTCAACGGAAACGTCCATGAGACCACAATCTGTGATATATTTGCCTATGGCTTTAAAATAAGCGAGCATTATGTGGAAGGCACCTAAATGGATAAATAAATTGTCAAATCGTGGTTTTTCTGTTGCTTGGATCTGCATTGCCACTTTAGCAATAGCTAAGTCGTAGGTGACATCAATGTGAGACTGTCCCAGTTCAGTGGCTATTTTTTGGCTGCGGATCATGGTTTCCAAAACAACAGAGATATCAGTTGGCGAGACATTAATTGGTGTCAGATAGAGAACTTTTTGTTTTGAATCGTTAATTTCTTCACAATATCGGCTGTTAAGTCCCACCCACATAGGCGTATTTGGGATATTTAAAGCATGGGAAATAGCCCAGAGGGCATCTAATTGTTGCACTGAAATTACTGAATCCTGGTCCCTATTATATATCTGAAGTGTGTCAACGAGTCTCGCTTTTTTTGTGTACGGTGTAAGTTCTGTGGAGATTGCATCAAATGTGCGTCGTCTTTTTGATGGACCTGCAGCAGTTGTGTCACGTTGACATTCATCATCAGCAACATTGCTATCATTATTAATTACATTTTGATAGATGATACCAACCGTATCATGTAGGGTATCTTTCCCGCTGGTTGTTTCGACAAATCTGTCGAAATTATCGAAAGCCACGCCAGTATTTAAATTTGATGCCAACGTAATACCTTCAGGACATTCCTGAGTCCTTTCTATAGAAGAAAATGTAGCTTCGGTTTCCAGTTCTTCGAGAACATGATAGCTGCAGCAGTGACCGTATTTGTTGAGAATATCGATAACTTTACGGCTGCTGGTTAAACTTTTCATAGCCATTCCCAAGGTAATATGCTTTCCAGGCTTCATATTTCCATTCGTAACCGCGTAGATTGTGTCGGCTGCAATTGAATTGACTTTTCTATATAAGTCTGGGGTGTTCTTACGTCGATTTCGGGCACCGCTCAACAACATCACGTAAAAATTTATCAAATCACGGTCGATCATACATTCTCCAGCCAGCAATTCATTCAACTTTACATTCGAGGATAAAGGCTTCTTTTCAATATTTAAAATTCTTCTTCGTAAAATGAATGCTGCTTTTTGGAGTATTTCATCTTCTTGTAACAGCGAAAAAAGGCCATCATCTATGAATTTATTTTTCGGTAAAATCACGTTTTTATTTCTGAAAGCTGAGATTTTAATTTCATCACTGAATTTATCAAGAATTTTATTCAGCAAATGTTGAAGGTTGCATGAACCATCATAACTATAGCCACGGTCTTCGTACAATTTCTTCAATATATCATCGTATATTTCACCCAGAGATATTAAAAAGAAACAATTGCCACGAGCAATGATGTTTTTTTGGATGAACTGATCAATTTCATCATCAGCTTCCTTGTGTAGTTCCTGATTCAGATTAAATTTTGTGTCTGCAGTTGGATTGCTTTTAAATTTATTAAAATATTCAACCCGACAGATTTTGTGATAAAATAAGTGCGGAGGCTCGTTAGAAAGTGACTTAAAAAATTCACTATCTTTCACAACATCCAAATATTCTGCCAAGGCTTCAATGAGAATTTTTTTTTCTCCTCTGACAAGAGGTGCCTGACGGCCTTTGGATTTTTTATATTTTTTATTACAAAATGCACAAATATCCGGCTCCACACTTAATGCTGCCTCTGTTAATTTTTCACCTGAAGGTTCTTGTATGGCAGATTGACCTTCCTGATGTGTTTGTTCTATTTCGTGAGCAGATGAAGTGCTTGGTGTCGGTTCATCTGTGAAAATATATTTGAATACAAAAAAAATTATAATCGGAACTAGTATTATATTCCTTTCCTTATTACAGTAAAATAAATATTTTCATACCTGTTTGAACTGAAATATCCGATGATGTAAGTGCCTTTTTTTCATAATACTTTTTCATGACTGCTAAGAACATTTTATGGCATTTTATATGATAGCCGTCATTACATTCTGATGCTGGTAAAATAACATCTTTATATTTTAAATTAAATTTTTTCCGAATGTCAACACTTCCCGGCACTTTTTTAACGTATGCACGGTAAAAGCAACGAGTTTATCATTTGTTCTTTTACTGTTATATTACAAAAAACGCACTTGATGGAAGATTCCATTTTAAATAATAAGTAAGAAAATCGAACGAAGAGTTAAAATTGACGTCTTTACTAGCCAACACTGTGGAAAGAACTAACTATACATGACGTCGTACTTTGGGTCCGGACACTGTTGTCCTTGAATACCGCCCGTATTGTATTGCAGGCAGATGGCGACTTATAGACGGAGAGCTCATGACTAAAAAACCCAACATATTTTATACTTCTTGAAATTTTGTGTGGGATTTAATACTCGAATCGATATCCGGGGGCTGGCTGCTCAATAGCGGTCTTAAATAATATGTTGGGTTTTTGGGTCATGAGCTCTTAGACTATTATGAATCACCATTCAAAATTCCTAGTAAAAAAGTAGCCAGCGCGTGCGACAGACAGTATATAAACGATATACGCTCTCTCTCGCGCGCCCACATTCACGTAATTCGGTCTCGCTCGCACTCATGAATGAATGAAATGAATGAAATTTTCCAAATTTTCCATGTGATGGGACCATCAGAATGGGCTGGCTCTACAGATTTCATCAATTTATTGTATTGCCAATGTCGTGTAAAAAAGACAGCCGGTATAAAATATGTTGACTTGTGCTTCCATCAACACACTTTCAACATGGGCTGGCAGTATTTTGGGACCATGAGAATGGGCTGGCAACCATCGTTTCATTTTATACAGACCGTAAATGAAATTCTGTTAAAATTTCAAGTGGTATAAAATATGTTGGGAAAATGTTTTTTATTAACAATTTTAAAAAATAAAAACCCATAATTAAGACCGCTATTGAGCAGCCAGCCCGCGGGATATCGATCTAGTATTAAAAAACTAATCTCACACAAAATTTCAAGAAGTATAAAATATGTTGGGTTTTTTGGTCATGAGCTCTCCGTCTATATGTTCCCTTGATAATTCAAAAAGATGAATTTAAACAAAGTACAAAACCGAACTCACATTTTGGTGAGTGCGTTTTAGTACATTTAAAACTTATACAAATTTAGTTTGTTGCTAATTTTTTGTGTTGAAACTATGATAATTTTAGACGAGAATGCATAGAGCGTACAAGTGTTTTGGTATATGGATACATGTATATATTAAAAATATATAATATTAGTTATGCTTGTACAAAAGATCAATTTCATCTTTAATTCCAAAGTGTTACACGCTTATGTATGCACTGAAGCAGCGATGACCTACTCACGACGCATCGCCTTATTATATCTACAGGGCCCGGCACTCGAAGTGCAACCAATTAAAAAGGCCAAAAATTTAGTTTGGAAAATTGCTTTTATTCAATTCAAAGTAAAAAATGTGCGAAAGTAATACAAAATTAAAAATCCATTTACTTTTGCATGACTATGGCCTTGAGACGGTCCAGAATGAATCGCAAGCTGCCCAAATGTGACTTTCAGGTATTTTGGCCCACTCGCGGACAATGGTTTTTTTCAGCGTCTGGTGAGTCGCGTCTGGTGAATTTGAGAGCCATTGTGTGGACGTTATGAAGTTCGGAACTTTGTCTTGAAGCCATTATTGGTTCACTCGAGCTTTGTGAGACGGTGCATAGTACTGTAGAAACGTCCATGGTCTGCCACCAATATGTTTGTCCGCCCACGACTTCAAAGCAACCTCCAGAATACTTTCCCGATAATATTTCGCATTTACCTTGACGCCAGGCTCGATGGAAACGATTGGAGAGCATCCATCTGCAGTTACAGCAGCCCAAACTATTACCTGTGGGGAGTGCTGCCTCCTGGTGGCTAATCGATGACTCGAATTCTCGTATGAACGGTCGGTCAGAAAAACCCTATCGTTTTGGGAGTTTACGAATTGCTCAATTCGAAAATTCTTATCGTCAGTAAACACAATGTTCGGAAATTCACCGCTTTCGGCCAAGTGAAGCAACTCCTTCGCTCTCTCAAGTTTGACTTGTTGCTGCTTTGGTGTGAGATCATGCGCCTTTTAGATCTTGTAAGGCTTTACTTTGAGATCATTTTTCAGTATGCGGCGGATGTTACGGTCAGATATTTTCAGTTTTTTCGTCATTTGATTGGCACTTCGTCGCAGTCTTTTGATGATCACCTCCATGCCGTTTTGGCTACCAATATCATTGTAACAAGTAATGGTGCAATAAACAAAAACTCACACTATTACGATTAAAATCCATTACTGATTTCCTTTTTTCGCGTTTACTCTGGGCAAAATGCTTCCGTGCGTTTGTAAACAATACTCTGCACTGTCATTTAGCCAACTAACATACAGGTGATGCATGTGCATTAACGTTCTCTGTGCAAAGTTTCACAAACTTTCTGTAGAATCTTTCTGTCGAGCACTTCAAAGACCGCTTCATCGGATGCTGTCAGCGTATATGCTTTTGCACAATACAGTAGTACGGGCAAGATTAGGGTCTTATTCTGTGGTTTTTGCACGTCCAGAGAGGGCTTTACAATTATTATATATTGCCTACTTAGTCCAAATAAGCAGAAGCTCCGTTCATTTCAAAGATGACATTATTATTGTTGTTAAAGTATATTCCTAAATAAACGAAGCCTATTCTAACTTCGAAACCATAACTGTCTAGTATAGTGACATGAGGGTCGAACCGTGAGTCCACCGTTTGATTACAGAAGGTATTTCGTCTTATCTTTGTTCATTACTAGACCAATTCGGTTCGACTATTTATCCACCTTAGAAAAGGGAGAACCAACTTTGTGGTTATTGAACCTGATCACATCAATTTTGTACACAATTGTATAATTATAAAAGATGATGACTGAGATAGATAGTTCTACAGCTTGAAAAAGCTTTTAAAGAAGTCACACTATAGCGAGTCAACTTGTCTGAAACCTCGTTTGGTATCATATCGCTCGAAGAGATCCTTTTCCGTTCTATCGAAGCTGCTGGTATTACTCAATGCACCTTATTTGCTCTTTGCTGCCTTACTTGAATAACTCAGACACATTTCGTCATAATCTGATAATAGAAAGACAGTTCCAGCATCAACGTTTTGTCAATCGACTTCTGCATCTTCTCTGTGACTTTCTCTAGTATCACTATTGAGCAGGTTGTAAAAGTGTTCCCTACACAGCTGAAGCATGCTTTGTATATCAGTCACCACTTCTCTGTAGTTGCTCCTACTGGGAATTTATCCTTTGAAACCTTATATAAGCCGTCGAACTTTCTAATAGAGTTTCGGGCGTTTTTCCTATCGGCACCTCGAACTCTTTGTAGTCGCGTATTTTGGGCTCGTGTTTTCTTCAGTTTTTCAGAAAATGCCATGGTGAAAAAAATTCAGAAGGTGTGGCCAACAGATTGATCAGGAAAAAACTGGGATTGTGTTGGTGATATACAAAAAAATGCAGCCTTTATACATGTTACTTCGTTGCCGTCTGAATAAAGATTCATTGGGCGCGTGTGTGAGTACCTGTGACAAGAGCGGGCAGAATTCTGGTATTTAATAAAATATTTTACTGAAATTAACATTAAATTTTATTATAGAAATACATTTGGAAATGGAAAAGCCGAAAATGATAAATACAAATTAAAACTCTAAGATAATGAGTAATTATAAAGACAATCATTGATTTGATTTTGATCATTATGAAGTAATTCCTTTTTTTAAATATTTGGTGCTTTTAGGTTTGGATCTGGGAAAAAGAATACACCCGCGGAAAGGCATGCCCCCTTAACAGGCGACTAAAATCCGGCAGGAGAGGAAGGGGCTCGGGTGAAAGGCCTCTCATGTCCTGAGTACCTCCAGCGGCAGAGCTGTAAGCCTCACCAGGATCGAGATCAGTAAGATCCTGATTAAGGTATACTGGAAAAATTAGTCTAAGAGCTGGTGAAAGTAGTATTCTATCGCCTGAGGGCAGGAGGGTGACACCTCACCGGAATAGCTATAGGTTAATGCTACAAACGCCTCCGTCTCCTTAAAACTCTGGCAGGTCTTCAAGTACGTTCGATGCTACGTCGCCAATAAGTTAGTGGTACAGGTTTAGTTGAGACAATTCCTGACTAGTGTCGGATTCTGGCCCTGGGCACAAGCTCCCATAAGGCTTAGTGTCAACCCTCGCGTGAACTCCCCGCACTTGCATAGATAACCACGGGGATTACTTTTAAGACAACTGTACATCGTCCGGAGATAGCGGCTTGAAGCGAAGACCCAATACAAAAATGAAAAATAAACAGCAACAAAAACAGATAAAGAAAACGCCAGTGATAGGAGCATGTTCAAAAGGAGCAGAAGAGCACTGCGATCTCCGCTACTGAGCATGCCTCAACCATCAAAAAAGACAAAGGAGGCTTCCAAAGAGAGGACTAGAAAAACGGTAGTAGAAACTCAAATCGAAACACCAAAGCAACCAACACAGTGCGCCACTCCTACACAAACCGAACTACAGTCGTTCTATCCCGTTCTCCAAAATAGGAGTTCATACAAAAAATGAGAACAGCAGAAGAAGAATCACTTTCAAAATGAAAAAGGGTGATAAATAAAGTGAAGCTTGCACTATTAAAGCAGAAGAACATCAGCATGGACATAAAAGATGGTGTATCGGAATTGGAAGAAATACTCGACGTAATTGGCAGCTACCGACGAAACTGGATGAAGGGCGGAAAAGAAAAAAAATAATGCCGAAACAAGTGTGACTGAGGCTATAGGAGCTATCATTGCGGCCACATCTAGGACATACCAAGAAAAACCACTGGCCACAAGTCCTCCAGTTTCCAACACACGCTCGTCAAACATAAATGGCGAAGATGACCGATGGCAAATTGTTGGCGAAAAAAGAAGCGCTGCGGAAGCAGATCCAAAGACTGGCCCTGAACCATCAAACACAAAAAAACTGTAAAAAATCGTTAAAATTTAGCCGCAATCGCAAGTGCTCCTAATCAAGCCCGCAGAAGGACACAGCTACGTGGATGTTTTAAGAAACCTCTATAGCAAAATAAAGCCTGGCCACGCAGAGGCCAAAAAAAAATTCGTTCGAAAAACCAGAGTGGGAGCGATACTTGTCGAGCAGATCAAGCCCACCTTTTGCGAGGCACCAAAAACTACACTACAGGCGTCGGCTATTATAACAGACCTTAAACCGAAAACTACGGTAGAGAAATGGGACTTAGATGATTTTACTACAAAGTGGGAAGTGGTAGAGGCTGTAAAGACGACCCTCACTATAAACACTTCTCAGCACCAAACAGCAGAGAACAAGTTTGTGCTTACGTGACTTTGACACAGGAGAAAGCTGGCATTCTCCTCAATAAATCACGTATAAAAAATGGCTGGGTGGGCTGTAGAATGCAATCTCAGCTAAGCATCAAGCGCTGCTTGAAATGCTTCGGCCCAGGGTACATAATATGGAATTATAGAGAGCCCGACAGAAGAGGCATTAGATGCGGCGAATCGGACCATAATCTCAAAGAATGCACCAAAACCTTGAAATGTTGTTTGTGCTCTGAAACGAATCACAGCTCGTCTGATCATATACCGGGATCGAGAAGATGCCCGGACACACTCCTACCACAATTGATGGCAGAAAAGAACACGGACGTTTTTATAATCAGTGTGCAATACAAACAAAAAAATTCCGGCAACTGGTTACAGAACCCCACTGGTACTCCGGAACTCTGGCTCCCGCTAGGAAATGGGGTAAGCACAACCTAAACTGGGAGCGGAAATGGCTTTGTGTGGGCGCGCATCCAACAAACCACACTAATAAGCCGTTATCTAACGCCCAGCGGCAGCTAAAAGTCGCTCTTATACGGAGCTAAACTGTGGGCAAATGCGCTAAAGGTAAAGCATAGATGCAACTTCTTATCATCGGTACAACAAACGGCAGCCCTGAGAGTTGTGTTTGCCTAGCGCACTGTATTAGGGACATTTATTCAAGTAATAAGTGGTTCATACCGATCGACTTACTAGCTTTTGAAAGGAAAAAGCTACGGGCATTAAAGTAAGAGCGAATAGAAAAAAGAGTTAGCAAACCTGTACCGCGCACAATAAGGGATGAAAGGCTAAGGCTATAGCAAGACCGCTGGATTTACGAAACACGCAGCAGATGGCCGGATAGGCTTATAAAACACCTCGCCACATTAAACATCAGAAACTTATGCGAAGTCAATTTTTATACAACCCAAATGAACCGAAGATAACGCTGAATACATACATATTCAACCCGTGGCATGCGTTGGGTACAAGAACATCTAACGCTAGAGAATGCAGTCGGTCATATAACCACTGCAAACATAATTGACAAGATGCTAAGTAGCAAAGCAACGTGGGAGATCATCAGTGGTTTCGCGGAAAGGATTATCTGTATAAAAAAGGCGGCACCTGGATGCAGGCACATAGACCTTTGTAATGGGGAAGATGAAACGCACCTCTGAATGCGAAAGCCGTTCCAGGTTGGGGACGGTTCCGAACGAGGGGGGTTTTTTTATTCCCGGATATACCATTGCTGCGACTGCAGCTTTGATGATGCATTAGGCATTTTAAGCCACCTCATCCGCAAAAAAAAAAAATTTATAAAAAATATTTGAGCACTATTTATTGCGTATTGACCGAATTCGATGGCATTTATGAGAAGTCTTTCCATGGGAGAAATACACTCGGAGGTTTGCCATTGTCTGCCGAGGGGCGACCGCTATTAGAAAAAACTTTTTCTTCATTTTTGTTTTTCACTGATATTCGAACCTACGTTTTCTCCGAATTCTTAATGTTAGTCACCAACCCATTCGGCTACGGCGGTCGCCTAAAAGGTCTCGGAATTTGATTAAAGCACTAATACCATTAATTTCGATACTGGAACTTTATCCCGCAAGTCATCAAGCACATCGTTTTTGTATCCAATATCATGTCATATTACGGAAAGGTAAACACATTTTTCCAGACAAGTAAGATCTTAATAATCCGTATTGATATTTCGAAGACGAAAGCTTTCGCATAAAAGGTGGCTGGTTCTGTATCATCTTCTTAAGAACTTCCTTTCTGTTCTTCTTGCAAAACTCGCAATATAGGCTTTATCTGATTCGCCGTAGGTATTTGACATAAGCGTTGTGTATAAAATCCAAATGGTATTCTTCTAAGTTTTCTATATTTTTTCGTTTTCCGGTCAACCACGTTCACCTGAAGTTATACAAACAATATCTTCAAATATTACCTTGAATTCACCATCCAACCAAGCACTTTTACTTTTTTTTAAACGATCTTTTCTTCCCGCTTTTTCGCATCGATCGTTAAACTTAGATAGTAAATTTTTCTGAACGGTTATTCCAAGTACATAAATATGTCAGCTCTCTCTGATGACAATGTAAGTGTCCATCAAATATGTTTTTAACTCTGCACAATTTGTGCCTAACCAAAAATAGGCAAAAAAGGAGCAAATAAATTCGGTTTGCTTATAATTTAGAGTAATCAAACAATTTAATACTAAAAGTAACAAGTCAGAGGCAGACAGCGCTAAACTTCGAAAGTCTAATTGAAGAAAACCACTCAAAAAAGCGGCATTTGGAAACGAGACTATCTTCTTGCTTAAAAAAGATATTATAATGATTTTACTTTTTGTCATTACTTCAAAGGATGTGCTTTCTAAAAATGTGTAACAAAGACATAATTCCGATTGAACAATTTATAGGAAATTTATTTGAAATGTCTGCATAAGTAAATCAATCGAATCAATATTTTATCTTCCTGCCTTTCAATGACTTATATTACAAGTTAAGTCACAAACAAAAAACTGAATATCGAAATTAAATTATGCACCTATTCAATTAGCTATTGATTTTGATCAAAATAATTCGGGAAAACCTGAGTTGTCTTTATAGGAAGGATCACCGAAGTGTAGCGGGGCAATAAAACTTATTTTCAAGGCGACAATGTAGGATATTTAATTGGACAAAGTACTCACTTTTTAATAAGGAGTTCAAGTGCTATCAGAAGGTTCATAAATCAAATTAATGCAATTCTGTATAACCACGAGTCGAACCCAAAGGTGAAGGAGGAAAGGTACACTTGTTCACGTTGAAGTCAAATTTTTCAAATACATACTTGTTTAGAGATTTGAAAGTCAAGCGTGATACTTTTTCTGCGCCTCTAAATACGGGTAACGCCATTAGATATAATACTGTACTCATTTTTTTGCATACACATACACTTGCAGTCTATAATAAAAACGTTATACGCAATTGGTTATAAGAAGATAAAAAGGATTGGTTATTTCACATTAGGGAGAGCAATATTCTTTACGATGTAGTTTTAGAGGATGATAGTATACCGAAGTAGGTAGATGTCGTTATTGACTGTGAGGAAGCTAGATTTTGTACGAGCATCGCCAGTAGAAGGGATTATAATAGCATTGAGAGTTACAAGAAGGGCACCGTGAAAGAGCTTCCTCGAATCGAATTGAACCACTTAAAGTGCGAAACCAAGGATAGTGTTATGCGGTTGGTCGATGTAGGTATAACATCGTGACATAAGGTATAACATCGCATATTTAGATGAAGCTGATAGTGCGTAGTCCAAAAGCAAGTCCAGGAATGGTTAGCAAGAATCGTTGGAAAGCAAGAATCGGAAGAAAGTTAATTCTATGTACATAACCTATCTCCGAAGGTGGTCAGCGTAGTAAAAAATTACACTGAATGCCTTGTTGCCGAGACTAAGGCGGGAGTATGCTAAGGGCAATTAACAAGGAAGATAAAACGCTAGGTTCAATGGAGGAATCGAAGAAGAGGAATAATCACACACTTGCCATTATAGAGGTATTCTCAAAATTTTAGTGGCTGTATTCGGCTAGTTCTAAATTTATATATACAGGGTGCATACGGTAGTTGAGGACATGCACATATGTAAGATGGTAGCCGGCTACCATTCAGTGAGGTGTCACTCTCACGTCTGCACCGACAATAACAGCTGTCGGTAAAGAAGCAGCCATCTTGAAGCAGCAGAAACAATAAAGCGAAAGCAACAGAGTTACTCGAAAAGTAGCAGTCGCAAGAAGTCGTACTAGGCATTTGCATTTCGGAGCCGTATTCATTTTTCGATTTCAACGAGGTTCAAGAATTTGCCTTCCATATATTATATTAATTTATATTTTCCTGAAGCTACGTCTCACTGTGAAACCCTGGTGTGTACGCATTGACAGCCCATACATCTTTAAGCAAGACTCTGCTCCTTTGCACAAAGTGATGGTCACACTACATTGGATAGCTGAAAATTTCCATGACAACATAAGACCAAATTTCTGGCCGCCTAACTCCCCAGACTTCAATCCCCTGGATTACTATGTAATCTGGGGCGTAGTTGAGCGTGAAACCAATAAGCATCCTCATAACACCATTTGTTTTTCGAAAGATGAACTTAATACCGTTATTGTCAATACAAATAAGGAGCATTCGATACGAGCAGGCTAATGGAAATTTTATCGTATGATTTTATAGATGAGTTAATGTTATGTAGAAAAATTGTGAAGTTTGGTTATTTCGAGGCACACCGCCTCTTGATGTTGTTCCACAACTGAAGGGACCTACAGTTTTAAGCCGACTCCGAGCGGCAGATAGTTTTTTATGAGTAGCTTTTTTCTGGCAGAAATACACTTGGAGGTTCGCATTCTTCTTCTTCGTAATTGGCGCTATAACCGCTTACGCGATTTTGGCCGAGTTTAACAAAGCGCGCCAGTCGCTTCTTTCTTGTGCTAACCTGCGCCAGCTGGACACACCAAGTGAAGGCAAGTCCTTCTCCACCTGATCTTTCCAAAGCAGAGGAGGCCTTCCTCTTCCTCTGCTACCACCAGCTGGTACCGCATCGAATACTTTCAAAGCCGGAGCGTTTGTATCCATTCGGACGACATGACCCAGCCAACGTAGCCGCTGGATCTTTATTCGCTGCGCTATGTCAATGTCGTCGTAAAGCTCATACAGCTCATCGTTCCATCCTCTGCGATATTCGCCGTTGCCAACGTGCAAAGGTCCAAAAATCTTACGCAGAATCTTTCTCTCAAACACTCCAAGTGTTGCTTCATCGAATGTTGTCATCGTTCAAGCTTCTGCGCCATACGTTAAGACGGGCATGATGAGAGTCTTGTAGAGTGTTAGTTTTGTTCGTCGAGAGAGGACTTTACTGCTCAGTTGCCTACTTAATCCAAAGACGTTGGATTTAAGGGTGACATTGTTATCGGTGCTAATGCTGGTTCCTAAATAGACGAAGTCTTTTACAACCTCGAAATTATAACTGTCTACAGTGACGTGGGTGCCGATACGCGAGTGCGCCGACTGTTTGTTTGAAGACAGGAGGTACTTCGTTTTGTCCTCGTTCACCACCAGACCCATTCGCTTTGCCTCTTTATCCAGTTTGGAGAAGGCAGAACTAACAGCGCGGCTGTTAAGACCGATGATGTTAATATCATCGGCATACGCCAACAATTGCACGCTCTTATAAAATATTGTGCCTGAGCGATTAAGTTCTGCGGCTCGTACGATGCTCTCCAACATCAGGTTAAAGAAGTCACACAATAGCGAGTCACCCTGTCTGAAACCTCGTTTGGTATCAAACGGCTCGGAGAGGTCCTTCCCAATTCTGACGGCGCTGCTGGTGTTCAGACATAGCGGCATACAGGAAACTCCTTTTCGTACTGTCCAACGCTGATTTGAAGTCGACGAAAAGATGGTGTGTGTCGATTCTCCTTTCATGGGTCTTTTCCAAGATTTGGCGTATTGTGAATATTTGGTCGTTGGTAGACGTTCCAGGTTTAAAGCCACACTGATAAGGTCCAATCAGTTGGTTGACGGTGGGCTTCAGCCTTTCACACAATACGCTCGCTAGAACCTTATAGGCGATATTTAGAAGACTAATCCCGCGGTAATTGGCACAAATTGCAGGATCGCCTTTCTTATGGATTGGGCAGAGCACACTTAAATTCCAATCGGAAGGCATGCTTTCATCCGACCATATTTTGCATGGGAGCTGATGCACGCACCTTACCAGCTCCTCGCCACCATGTTTGAATAGCTCAGCCGGGAGTCCGTCGGCGTCCGAGGCTTTATTGTTCTTTAGCCGTGTTATCGCTATTTTTACCTCGTCATGGTCGGGTAGCGGAACGTCAATTCCGTCGTCAACGATTGGGGTATCGGGATCTTCACTTTCTCGGTGACATGCGCAGCTGTCATTGCTTAATAGGTTCGAGAAGTGTTCCCTCCATAATTTAAGATTGCTCTGTACGTCAGTCACCAGTTCGCCGTCTTTGTTTTTACAGGAAAACGCCCCGGTCTTGAAACCTTCTGTAAGCCGCCGAACTTTCTGGTAGAATTTCCGGGCGTTGTTCCTGTTGGCCAGCATCTCAAGCTCTTCTCACTTACGTATTTCGGCCTCTCGTTTCTTCTTTCGGATAATACGTCTCTCTTCCTTTTTCAGCTCTCTGTAGCGATCCCACATGGCTCGCGTTGCGCCCGATCGCAGCGTGGCTCTATAGGCGGTATCCTTTCTTTCTGCGGCAGCATGACATTCCTCGTCGTTGTTGGGCAGTACTCTCTGAGAGCAGGAGTGAGAGTCGAGTGGTGAATCTTCTGGCTGTCTGTTGTGATTGCAGCTTTTCGATGTCGAACATTCTTTGCGTTGGTAGATGCACGTTTTTTGCTGCACAGACGCGTGTTCGCAGTTTGGCTGCAACAAGGTAGTGATCCGAGTCGATGTTGGGTCCTCGGATCGTACGTACATCTAATACACTAGAAGCGTGTCTTCCATCTATCACAACATGATCGATCTGGTTTCGCGTTTTTCGATCAAGAGACAGCCAGGTGGCTTGGTGAATCTTCTTATGCTGAAATCTGGTGCTGCAGACTACCATGTTTCGGGCCCCGGCGAAGTCGATCAGCCTCTGTCCGTTACCGGATGTTTCGTTGTGCAGGCTGAATTTTCCGACTGTGGGACCAAAAATTCCCTCCTTGCCCACCCTGACGTTGAAGTCGCCAAGCACGATTTTTATGTCGTGGCGGGGGCAGCGCTCATAGGAACGTTCCAGGCGCTCATAGAAAGAATCTTTGGTCGCATCGTCCTTCTCTTCCGTCGGGGCGTGGGCGCAAATTAGCCATATGTCGAAAAAACGGGCTTTGATGCGGATTGTTACGAGCGCTCGTCCACCGGAGTGAACGACAGTACTTGGCGACGAAGTCTCTCTCCCACAACAAATCCGACACCGAATTTGCGCTCCTTTACATGGCAGCTGTAGTAGATGTCGGAAGGTCCTATGGTTTTCTTTCCTTGCCCCGTCCATCGCATCTCTTGGATGGCAGTGATGTCAGCCTTTACTCTCACGAGGACATCAACCAGCCGGGCAGAAGCACCTTCCCCATTAAGGGACCGGACATTCCAGGTGCATGCCCTCAAATCATAGTCTTTAGTTCGTTTGCAGGGGTCGTCATCAGTATAGGGAGGTCTCATCCGAGGCTTTTTTAAACTTTTCATTGGGGGAGATTTTTAAGTGGCGGGTCCCAAACCCAACGCACAACCAGCTATTCTGGAATGTTTCGCCTTCTCACTTTAGCTCACTCCCGAACGGATGTTCGGAAGCTACCCAGAGGATACGTGGGCTAATCCCGGCCGTTGTGAGCTGCTTGAACCATATGCAGAAGAATCGTCCTGGCCATTCCCAAGTGAATGGCGATCAGTAACTTTCCCCACTTGCGTGGACTTCTACACATGGAACCATCCTCGCATTGCCCATGTTTAATCAATTGGTGTTTCGGATCCATGATTTTGAACCTGCTTACTTCAAAATGGTAGTGCACCAACTCACTCGGCTACGGCGGTACAAATAAATACTTCAGTGAGCTGTGAAATCTGCATTGCAAAATTATGAAATTATGAACATTTTCGGTCGTTATAATCGTTCCGCAGAGCCCGGAATAAAAAACCGCCTGGTTCAGTACAAGACTTAGAAAACATGGGGAGAAAGCATTAAATTTGTTCGTAGCAATTGGGATTATCTTTACTACCATGAGACCTTTTTGGTTTATAGTATGGATATGGGCAAATCTGCTTAAAACAAAATAGTACGACATACTATAGTGCCAACAAAACAATATACAATATTTATTGCAAACGAATTGAACGGGAACAATAGTTTTACGAAATTGGTCATTAGGAAATCAGCATTTGTCTTTCCTAAATTGTCATACGTTGGTAAAAACAATGGTGGATTTATATTTAAAATAAATCTCCAACCTGAATTAAAAAAAAAATGAACTCGACAACCTCTGTATTTTCCAGTAGTATTTTACTTAGAACCATTGCATATCGAACATTCTTAATTCAATTTTAATTAAAATAGATGAATACATTTGTTTTTTTAGTTCGAAAGAACAACAACAAGCCTTTTTGACAGTGTGTTGACAATTTTTCTGAAATGATAACTGGCGAGGCTGTAGACGGAAGTATTTGGAATTTTTTTTATTTTTTCTCTACTTTTTCAACTTTGACATCATTTTTACGATATTATCCGATATTAAGGACGTTTTTTAGTACACTACTGTTATAGTAAATTTAATTTTGCGTCGAATGAGCTATATTTGATTGTAATTGAGTTAAAATTCATAGAGTTGTGTGAGTTTTAAGATTTTATTTTTTTTACTAATTTTGTATGTACGTATAGCTGAGCTAAATGCGAATAAGGGCGCGTTTCGAAGCATAAAAATGATAACAAGTGTCAGTATGAACACATCATATTTATTGGAGTATAGATATACAGTACAGTGCAGCACTGTACGGTATGGTACGGTGCGGTACGCTGCAGTACACAACGAAACTGGTTCCAAACTTAAAAATGCATTGGAAACGGCTCTTTGGAGTTTACTATGGCACGGTACAGTATAGTACGGTATACTATAGTACAGTAAAGTATAGTACATTACAGAACAGTACATTAAATAACAGCATATTGTTAAACAGAAAAAAGGACATAACATTACTTAACCGGAATAGAACAGTACAGGATTAAAATTTTAAAAGATGTCGGAAAAAACTAATCTTGATTTCAAAAATGTTTGCCAGACATGCTCCGTTTGTAGGAGTCATCACTTGTTTTACGTCTCAAGGACCAGCAATAATCAGCAAGCATGTTGATGGAGTCCTTCCCTCGAAAACGTTTTTCGATGACTTCTATCTCCTGGTGAAATCGTTCACCCTGTTCATCGCTCATCTGGCCCAGGTTTTCCGGGAAAAAATTCAAATGTGAGTGCAGGAAGTGTATCTTGATGGACATATTGCATTCCATTTTTTCGTACGCACTCAAAAACTCTTTGACGACTTCAACATAATCAGAGCTCTTTTTATTTCCAAGGAACTTCTCACACAGATTGTCTTCCCGATAGAAGTAAATCACGAGAAAGATCCTGAAAATCTGAATTTGATACAATGTGTCGTTCTGAAGACAGACGGAAAGTACTCTTCATCATCACGTTCATTGTTATCAGTTTGATCATCATCAGCAATGAGTTGAACTTCCTTCAATTCATGACCTGCAGTTGAGTCAATCATATCGTCCAAGACTACGGGTTTCTTAGCAGTTGCAACATCAGCATACTTATGTGTTTTCGAGTTTTATAATGATGACCGTTTACGTCCGTTTTACAAAAATAACAGTGATCTGGTTTATGATAAGGCTGATGATGCCATTTCATCGGAGAATACAAGGAAATTCGACTTTTCTGGCAACGTTTTGATTTATATCTCTTGAATTTCAATGAACACTCAGTACAAACAAATTCCGATTCATACTTGCGATCAGAAGTAGTATATGTAAGCTTTATTATTCTGTAACTTCAAACGATGTTTTTGATCCAGCAACAAACCACATATGAAACAAAACTTATTGCGATTATAGCACATTTCTTTTTCACAAATTGAAGGAAAACAATACAACTTTTACGTTTTAAAAAGGTTATATTATATTATAAGAACAAACTTCAATGTAGAATGTGAACGTAGGTACACTTGGGAGCTTTTTCATATTTCTATTGAAAAAGAAATGCGTCAACTTAAGGATTTTTTTAGCGAAACTTAAAAAATCGAAAGGCGAAATAAAGAACGGTCGTTGTATCTACGCCCACGGCAAGAATTCCAGCATTGAGTAAGTGATAACATAGAATCCAAGTCTCGAACAAAAATTATTTTGTATGAGGAGTATCAGAAGTGGCACCTAATTTTTACTCGAGTTATAAGGCAACCAATGATTGCTCGTATCCACAGGGGTAATCGACGCAGAGTGCTGCTGCTCAATATAAATAGTGGGCAAAAATAGGCAAATGGATATATTTTGCTAAAAAGTGGTTCCTCAAAGGCTGAATCATTGATATTCGCATTTGCTTTTTCATGATTTTTATATTTTCTATGAAATCATGTCTAAAATGGAGATACAATTTTTTTCGGAACATTTAAACAATACCAAATACGTCATTATTTCGGACAACAAAATGTTTAATTTGTGCCCGCTCAAAAAGCACTGTGCGACGCAGCCAAACAAGTGCCGTGACGGGATGCAGAAAAATAGCACGATTCGCTAAAAATTCTCAAGAGTTCGCGTTCGTTGTCAGAAAAAAAATGTATTTGAAAACATGGATACAGTGCAGCAAAACAAAAAGGCAACAGTCTTGTTTCAAAGTAAATTTCTAACTTCACGGCTATATTACTTATTTCGTTCATTTTTCATTAACTGAATAATCCCATATGTGAAGATGTCTTAATTAACCCTTCCGCAAAAGTTTTTGATATGACGTTTCGGGGCACTTGCTATATCTTCAGATGATCGCTTCGGGATTGCAGCAAAATACTTGAAATCAATAGCTGAATTAACTTTTGGACACTACATGTACATTTTATAATTCAAACTTGATAACATAGGGCAGACCGGGAAGACCATCTTTGTGGATTTTACCATATTGCCATGTCATATTTGTAGCAATAATTATGTAATGACGGGGAATGCCGTCCTGCCCCTATGTTTTTACACAAAGTTTACGGCGCTTGCCGATTTGTCCGCGAAAGAGTTAAGTATTTATCTTCTATGAGAGAAAACAGAAATAAAGTTGAAAATTTCAATAATACGAAATGTTATCCGTATAAAAACGTAAAATATCTGCATTTGGAGTCTTTGTATTCATTTCTGCTTTCACAATTTAACACCCTGTAATTCGTCCTCATTAGTTTGTTTAGTTTAAATTTCACAATATTACGCAGCCATACACTAAATTTTCACAAACACGTATTTTCTCCTCACTTTATTTGTTTCGTTCGTTTATTTTGTATTGGAAAGGGACCTAATGTCAGACTTGTCAAAATAGCGAAAAATAAAGTAATGTTTTTGGAAAGACGCCACCTCCAGTACTCAATTCACCTTGATTATACCTCATAAAGCTGGTGTAGCTCACTATTTTACACACATATGTATGTAATTTTAGGTTGCTCTATTCCAGCGCTGCCAAGATATGTTTATTTTTAACAGTTCCCTCATTTATTGACCACTTCCTATCACATACATTTGTAGGTATGCACTACCTTAAATCATAGTATAACTGTCTCCATTTATTTAATAACCGCCTGGCTGTCGGAGACGATATTTATCGTAGTTTTTGTTACGGCACTTTATTAGGGGTGGTCCTTAAAGCGCTGGTGATGCATAAAAACGCAGTTCTTTGGTATTCGGCAGCAGAATTCTGCCCCGCTCATTTCACACGTATTCTTACGCTCGTCTACTTTATTAGTCTTTGCTCAGACAGCAATGAAATATCCTGAGCTGTAGTTCGGTTAATTTTTTCTTATACCACCAACACAGCCTCAGTTTTTGCTAACCTTTGTCGTAAACAAACCGCTGTCATAAGCCAAGCTACCTCAGCAAATCAACTTAAAAGTTCCTGGGAGTCGGTTAACGGTCTGAGGCTGGTCACACCTTCTGAATTCTTTTCACCGTCATGCCAACTACTCTACTAATAGAAGACGGGTTAGATTGATGAGGGATTTGGTTCTGTGTTAATTCCTTCTAGGCCAGACCAATCTGATTACCTCACAAATGAGCTCCATAGTCGAAACTAACAGTATAGTCTGCGCGATATAAACAGACCAGTGCGGCCGCGATCAAAAAAAAAAAAAAAGAAAAAGAAAAACTACCAAACTTTGAAAAAAGTAACCAACCTTTTTAGACAGAAATTAACATTTCATTTATATTCATTTCTAATTAAAACATACAGTAGCTCAAACACTCAATGGTACATTCATGAAGAACAACCTTGATGAAGACAAGTAGGATTAAGAAGCCATGCAGTAAGGACGTGTTTCGCTTTTCGTGTTTGTCATATGGGTTAACGACGCAAATGGGCCTATTTTTGTCAACTTGATTGTAGTATGGTGATACCATATTCAAACAATGATACTACAAAACATTATTATTGCCATACATATGTAAAGTTCATATTAACAAGATATATACATACATAAGTGATTTATAATACGTTCCGCAAGAAACAGCATAAAAAAAGCTACCAGTTCTATAGTAAAACTATAGATACGTTTCAAAAGTGCTAAGAACCGTATAAATCTGAAATAATGTAATAAAATCACATAAAAAAGGGTACTAGTCCCATATTATAACTGTATCATAAAAATCATATATGTATATAAAAATCATCATATATCATATCATAAAAAATCACTGGAAGCCTTAAATAGAACACTGAAAGATTTTCGAAATAACACAAACATATTTGGTGGTGCACTAATTCTATTGGCCGGTGATTTTCGACAAACTTTGCCTGTTATTCCCAAATCAACAGCAGCTGATGAATTGAGAGCGTGCCTTAAATCTTCTAATCTGTGAAGATATGTACAAAAACTCAAATTAACTACTAATGTTCGTGTGCTGTTACAGAATGATCCAACAGCTGCTGAATTTTCCGAACATTTGTTGCAAATTGGAAATGGACGAAAGCCAATTGATAAGAATACAGGCATGATCACACTTCCAACTAATTTTTGTACCGTAACCGCAAAATGTATTCCCAAATATTGCACAAAACTATCGAAATCAAGATTGGCTAAGCGAGAGAGCTATATTAGCTGCCAAAAATGTCGATGTCAATGAAATCAATGCCAGTATTTTAACTCAAATTCCAAGTGAAGTTGTCACCTATAAATCAATTGATTCAATCACTAATCCCGACGATGTAGTGAATTATCCAATTGAATTTTTGAATTCACTTAATTTGCCTGGCTTGCCACCATATCGTTTGCAATTGAAAGTCGGCGCAGTGATCATTATGTTGCGAAATATCAATCAGCCGAAACTATGCAATGGGACAAGATTAGCAGTGAAACGGACAATGAACAATGTAATTGAAGCAACAATTTTGAAAGGCAAATTTAAAGGTGAAGATGTTTTGATTCCGCGCATTCCAATGATTTCAACAGATTTGACTTTTGATTTTAAGCGACTTCAATTTGCCATTCGCCTTGCTTTTGCTATTACAATCAATAAGTCTCAAGGTCAAACACTTCAATTATGTGGAATTGACCTAACTTATCCATGCTTTGGACATGGGCAGCTGTATGTAGGATGTTCTCGAGTAAGGAAACCATCGTTACTTTATATTTATACACCGCATGAAAATAAAACCAAAAATTTTGTGTATCAGAAGGCTTTAGAATAAGTTGTTAGTTTACAATCATTAGAGTAAGTCAATAAATAAAACATTGTTATTAGAATAAGTCACAAAATAATGGCCGAGCATGAATTAAATGATGGAACAAGAAAAAAACAAAGAACACTTTTCATTTATATTTTTCTTTCACCCAGCGAAGCGGGTGAGGATCCGCTAGTATGTATATAAATTCACAAATTTACATTTGCATATGCCACTTTCCTGTGCGCCTGGTAATGAAGCGTTTTTTGTAGAGGATTTTGATTCAGTTGAAGGGATTCAACAAAGTTTTACAGACACCAGACAGACAGATATAACATATGTATATAATTTTGGATGATTTGGAGAAATTCAAATATATAGGTCATATTAACCCTGCCTGCAGACTGTTAGTCCTTTCGACTAACATCACTGCTTTTTACATTTGTAATTTCTTTTTCTCTCATTGTATCAATTTCATTTTTAACGTTGAGAGAGTTTATTCAGTTGCAAAGGTGCTCCTGATCAGTACGGACTTGTTGTTTGGCTGGCTTAAGTGGTATGTATGTATTTGTAGAAACTGCGTAGTCGAAACGACTAACATTGGGCTTAGTGCAACTTTTTTAGCATTGAAAATGAGGCCGACTAAAATATGTGAGGAAGACATTGAAAAAATTTTGGCTATGTCGGATGAGGATGAAGAGGATTTCAGTATTTCCGAAAGCGAATTCGAATTTACTAGAAGAGGGTATGAATTCTTCGGAGGATGATTCTTCGGACAATTCGGAGGACTGGAATGAAGAACCACCACCTTCGGCGCCGCAGGATAATATAATACCATTTTCCAAAAGATTTTTGCGTGGTAAAAATAAATATAAATGGGCGACAACTAAAGGAAAACGGCGTCGATCTGCAATTAACATAGTGCATCATGCTAAAGGTCCAACAGGAGCAGCAAAGAATGTTACGGATTGCGCTGAAGTGTTTAAATTATTTATCACTGATGAAATTTTAAGTATTATGTAATAGTTCATTACACCAACATCGAAATTGAAAAAAGGCATTTTGATTTTCCAACTGAAAAACCGGTGAACAAAACAGAACTTGAAGCACTGATTGGTATCTTAATATTGAGCGCTGTTATGAAAGACAATCATTTGACCTCTCTTGATCAAATGTGTAGTGTTATGTCGTGCTCAAGGAAAACGAAGAGATGGCGAATGTGCATGTTCTATGGCATACTTAATATCGCGTTTGTTAATAGTTATGTGATATAGGTATGTTCATAACGCATTAAGCGCGAAAACGAAACCTCTTTCACGTCGGGAATTCATGAAAAAACTTCATTCAGATCTAGTTAAACCGCACATGGCAGAACGCCTAAAGAATCCTAACCTGCACTCGGAATTACAGCAGAATATCCGAGATATTTTATCCCTGCCAGTTGAGGCGGCAAGTGTTAAGAATGTACCCTCAAAAAAGAAAAACAAAAGAAAAATTTGTTCTATCTCTCCTTACAAAAACACTGAATGACGAAGAGTGTATGCTCAAAATTCATGAAACCTGTATGTGGTGAGCACAAGGTCGAGATTTGTGCCTATTGTGCAAAACTTTAATGTATATAATTAACATTTTTTATCAACTTTATATTTAATGAAATTACTTAAACTTTATAACGGCAGGAAGCCTTGTTACTTCTTATGTTCTTTTTATTTTATTTTTAATTTTTTCTCAACATCATGTGTTGAGCAATAAATAAATGTTAAGCTTTCAAGCTAAAAGTTGAGACTTGTGCCTAATGTACAAAACTTTTATTTTGAACTCTTTATATGCTTAAATAATATAAAATAATTCTTTGCCGATATAGGCAGTGCAATGTTTTTTAATTTTAAGGTTTTTTAATTTTTAATTTTTTTTTTTTGTAACACTAAGTAAGATATCTAAGACTGAAGAGTAACAACATGTGATTATAATAAAAATAAATGAAAAACAGAAACAATTGAAAATGTTGTTTTACTTTTGAATAAAGAAAGGAATAATATTTTAATTTTTCAGTAACTTTTAAAAATTATGAGCATAGGTAGTTCTGCAGCATCGATATTTTGAGTATGTTAGTCGAATTGACTAACATTGGTAACAACGTACAAAAAATCCCGGTGGGCATGCAGGGTTAAAAGCTACCTAACATTCTTTGCTTCTAATCACCAACAAATTCTTATCGACTGCTGCTAAATTTACATAATTCAGCCCCTTACTGTTAATTTTTGGTGAAAAATGTGTCTGTGGTAAAAAAGTCGTCGCGAGACGAGTATCCCTCGAAATTCCATACGTTCCTGTCATTGAGACTTCTCTATACATCAACGTTCTCTGTTGTTTGTGAAGAAGAAGAGTAGGTGAAAGCAATCACTGGATTTACACACGGTGACATCTGGAAGGGAGACACTGGAAATTCTCTTTTCATGTCTCATTCGCGGCCACACGGGCAAAATTGTTTTCGGCAACATTTTGACATTTAATACCTTAGCATCGTCTGGTTTGGATGTATTCTAGCACGCGCTTACATGTAAAGCAGAGAGCGTTCGACAACAGTTTCTTAAATATATGAATGAAAAATGCAAACTGGTTAAATAAAAAATAATTTGTTGTTTTTTTCATTGAAGTATATTTATAAATTCTTATACTTGAATAAAAAAAATTAAATTAAAAATACTTCATATGTAAATAATTAACTTAAAATTAACTTGAGTATCTAGAAATGCAGGGAAAAATTAGAAATCAACATAAACATGTCCCAAAACTATTTTAAATTATACCTACTTTACTAGCAAAAATAATCATGCATTTCCCAAGCGGGACATTGTGCCCATTTACACGAGGAGACATCTGGAAGGGAAACATTTTGTTCGGGGGTGAAGACGGCCGCGGAAGAGAGAAGGGAATTTGTCTCCTGTACTGGCGACACGCTTTGCTCTTCTTATTCGTATTTCCAATCTTAAAGCAATTTTTGACAGTTGCTTCATTTGTTTTCTTCTTTTGTGGGAGAAGGTTGTGAGTTATGTGTTGGTTTTCAAGCAAACGGAAAATAACAAAGATGACAAACATCCGAACACTGCTTGGGAAATGCACGATTATTTTTGCTAGTAAAGTAGGTGTAATTTAAAATATATTATGGGGCATGTTTATGTTGAATTCTAATTTTCCCCGCATTTCTAAATACTCAAGTTAATTTAAGTTAATTATTTATGTATGAAGTATTTTTAATTTAATTTTTTTATTCAAGTACAAAAATTTATTAATATATTTAAATAAAAACAACAAATTATTAATTATGTAACCAGTTTGCATATTTCACTCATATATTTAAGAAATTGTTGACGAACGTTTTCCGCTTTACATGTAAGCGCATGCGAGAATACATCCGAACCAGACGATGCTAAAGCATTAAATGTCAAAATGTTGCCGAAAACAATTTTGCCCGTGTGGCCGCGAATGAGACATGAAAAGAGAATTTCCAGTGTCTCCCTTCCAGATGTCTCCGTGTGTAAATCCGGTGAATGACCCGATTTACACGAGGAGACATCTGGAAGGGAAACATTTTGTTCATGGGCGAAGGACGGTCGGGGAAGAGAGAAGGGATTTTGTCTCCCGTACTCGGCGACACGCTTTGCTCTTCTTATTCGTATTTCCAATCTTTCCAATTTTTGATAGTTGCTTCATTCGTTTTCTTCTTTTGTGGGAGAAGGTTCTGAGTTATGTGTTGGTTTTCAAGCAAACGGAAGATAACAAAGATGACAAACATCCGAACACTGCTTGGGAAATGCACGATTATTTTTGCTAGTAAAGTAGGTATAATTTAAAATATATTATGGGGCATGTTTATGTTGAATTCTAATTTTCCTCGCATTTCTAGTTACTCAAGTTAATTTTAAGTTAATTATTTACATATGAAGTATTTTTAATTTAATTTTTTTTATTCAAGTATAAGAATTTATAAATATATTTCAATAAAAAAACAACAAATTATTTATTATTTAACCAGTTTGCATTTTTCATTCATATATTTAAGAAACTGTTGTCGAACGCTCTCTGCTTTACATGTAAGCGCGTGCTAGAATACATCCGAACCAGACGATGCTAAAGTGTTAAATGTCAAAATGTCGCGGAAACATTTTTGCCCGTGTGAACGCGAATGAAACTTCAAAAGAGAATTTCCAGTGTCTCCCTTCCAGATGTCTCCTCGTGTAAATCGGGTCAATGGAAGCAACCAAACACAAGAAATTGTACGTACACACACACACTTTCTAACCACGGCATCTTCCGCCCAAAAACGCAAAAAACTGCATTTAAAGTCTTTATATTTATTAATTTGTACTTTCACAATTTAACGCACATACATTCGTTCTCATTAGTTTGATTAATTTAAATCTCAAAAATCACAATATTACCAAGCCATTCACTGAATATTCATAAACATGTAATTTCTCCTACTTTTCTTTGTTTTTTTCGTTTGTTTTGTATCGCGAACTGAGCTGACGCCAGACTTGTTAAAATTAATTTTAAGTTAATTATTTACATATGAAGTATGTCCGAAAAATAAAGTAACTGTTTCTTAAATGCGCCACCGTGGATACACAAATCGCTTTGATATAATTCACTATTTTACAAACACATGCAATTTTAGGCAGCTTTATTCCAGCGCTGCCAAGATATCTTTATTCATACCAGTTTGACCCGATTTACACGAGGAGACATCTGGAAGGGAAACATTTTGTTCAAGGGCGAAGGACGGTTGGGGAAGAGAGAAGGGATTTTGTCTCCCGTACTCGGCGACACGCTTTGCTCTTCTTATTCGTATTTCTTATCTTAAAGCTATTTTTGACAGTTGCTTCATTCGTTTTCTTCCTTTGTGGAAGAAAGTTCTAAGTTATGTGTTCATTTTCAATCAAACGGAAGATAACAACGAAGACAAACATCCGAACGCTGCTTGGGAAATGCACGATTATTTTTGCTAGTAAAGTAGGTATAATTTAAAATAGTTATGGGACATGTTTATGTTGATTTCCAATTTTTCCCTGCATTTCTAGATACTCAAGTTAATTTTAAGTTAATAATTTACATATGAAGTATTTTTAATTTAATTTTTTTTATTCAAGTATAAGAATTTATAAATATATTTCAATAAAAAAACAACAAATTATTTATTATTTAACCAGTTTGCATTTTTCATTCTTATATTTAAGAAACTGTTGTCGAACGCTCTCTGCTTTACATGTAAGCGCGTGCTAGAATACATCCGAACCAGACGATGCTAAAGTGTTAAATGTCAAAATGTCGCGGAAACATTTTTGCCCGTGTGTACGCGAATGAAACATCAAAAGAAAATTTCCAGTGTCTCCCTTCCAGATGTCTCCTCGTGTAAATCGGGACTTTCTTCATCTAACACCACTTGCTTACACTTGGCGAAAAGAAGAGGCCTATTGTACCATTTCAAAATAAAAACCGTCAGAGCAAACGCGAAAACAAAGAGAAAAGAAATTACATTAAGGGCCTCTTCTTTTCGCCAAGAGTTAGCAAATGGCGAATAGATGAAGCAACTTGTACAAATGAACATATGTCGTCAACGCGGGAAGAGAGCTGCCTTATAATACGTTCACATATGCATTAGTCACCTATAAATCCACCAAATTAATCGACCCGTTCACATGTGGCAGATTACCTGCAAAATTTACAATCAGCTGTCAATACTGCTTTGAGAGAAATTATTTTGGTGGAATATTTCCGTGTTTTTGGTTCTTTAATTATTATTAATGATATGAAGAAAACACAAGGAGAATGAATAGCTAATTTAATTGCGCAATTGACTGCTAAAAATAAACAGTTGGAGGAAATCCGTATACTGAGGTTGTAAAAATTATGGCAGTAATACGCATTCAAAATTAGATATTACATTTTATAGTAAGTAATAAGAGGACAAAACGTTTATGGGCACACGCTTTTTTCTGTAAAATGAATCCATAATTAATAATATTTAACAAAAATTTTATTAGAATTACGTTTACAGACCTGTTTGCTTTGCCGGCATTCATTTCATTTAGTTTTTATTTTGATGTTTCTCCTTACATTCATAATAATAATTATCGATAACACAGAAAATACAGGGTTGTATTTCAATAAGTATCGTTATTATCTAGGATTATTTTATAATCTCAGATTTTTGGAGACAAATTTTGTAAGGGAAATCGCGCTTTTTAACTACGGATTTTGAGTTAAGTGCGAAAAAGTAGATCATCTACTTATATGTGATAAATGTCAGTATGCGGTACTAATGAGCTATACACCCCTATTATGGTATCCGCCGGATGGTTGCGGAGGGAGTTATACTCGATCCGTCAGTATTCGGTATCATAATAAACGTCGGATAAAGCAGTATGCGGATCGACAATGTGGTTTACGGATCGATTAAAAAAAAATGGCATTACCAACAACGCATTCAATTCGCGTTTCAAACAAATTTACTCGTTTCTCATCCGTAGGCCATTGTGTTGCGGATATTATTATAATAAAGATGGAGAGCAATAAAATGTAAGGAAAAACATTTTTATTTGTTTTTTTCGGATTATATATATTGGCAAAAAATTACAAATGGCAAAATTTATATTTTTTAGGAAACGCACAACCACCAGAGAGCAATTTAAAGGTTTAATATCTCGTATGAAGGAGCGTCCCGATATTGCAAAAAATTTTACCAGAAGTGCTCCTAACGAGGTAGAACAATTTTGGGAGAGTGTGCGTGAGGAACTGAATTCATTAGGGTCTCCATCGAAGAGTATTTCAGAATGGAAAAAGGTTTGTTGAGAATTCAAAAGTTCATTGAGAATATAAGTACTTATTTGCGTTTTAATTAAAGGTTTGGTCAGATTTTAAATCAGCAGTAAAGAAAAAGTTGGCGCACAATAAAAGGGAATTACAAGTAACTGGTGGAGGCGAAAATAGGGAACTACCTTTATCGTCGCTAGAAGAAGATGTTGCTGTTCTAGTGGGCCTAAACGACTGTGTTGGGGGCACTAAAAATTCAAAAGAGTTTGGGAAAGGTGCGAATTGTCTCCAACAGGTTTCAAAATTTTTATGTGGGTGCCATCTACGCACATAACTATGACGGGAATTCTTGTTTTTCCAAAAAAATATCTTTTGGCTTCAAGCTCTTCAGTCTCGGTCATTGCCAAGCTTATCCATCTGGGGCATAGTGTTGCCTCTAAAATATTTAAACTTCTGACAGTACTATGGACACTGTGGACTGCGCCATGCTAATATTAATATCTTGCCCAGTACCATTTTGATAACCCCCTTCAGCAAAAAATCTTAGACAGGCTTCTAGTTTGAGCTCTGGCGATATCGACCATGTTTTAATAACAGGAGGCATTTCCCTCTTTAATATGTTAAGAACATATTGGAAAGCTATCTTATTAAGGCGGAATTGCTTAACAAATCTACAAGAGGAGTTCACATACATTTTCGTCAATTGTCCTTAAAAAGTGAACTTACACATCATCAGGCAACTGGAACACGTCAACAGCGTTACCCCTTACTTTTTTCCGGGTTTGTCTTGCATCATTGCTTGTACTTTCATTAAAATCTATATAAAACGCTATTGAATTCATTTTACACACTAAACAAATATTTATTGGTTTTTTGCAATTTTTGCACAGCTGATAACACAGTTCACGGATTGTAATGCAGTGCATCCGTCGGTAACAATAATGCCGTTTTAGTGAAAAAGTGAATCGAGTGCGGATCGAGTTAACTCCCGCCGCATATCATCCGACGTTTATCATAATAGGCATGATAGCCATACTCGCAAGCGGCGTTTCTTACCCGATAACTTTGTTGTTGTTTTCGCATGCAAATATTTCGTTAATTTAGTCGACGACATATATATAGCGAGTGGGGAAATGGCAAATAAATAGAAGAGGCGTTAAATAAATCTTTCCTATCGCAAATGGAAACAAATGAATTCGTGTGGCTAAAGGGCAGCTGTCGTCGCCGACTGTATTATCGACTGGACAAAATGGTTGCTATGCCGACGAAATCGAGCCTTAGGTGCTATGCGTGTAGAGTTGTTAGCGGAGACCGGAACCACATGCCAACTAAACTGAACTAAATTGTGTAAATATGAATATTTACATTATCCTACCACCCCATGGTGGAAATGAAGAAATTGCAAATTAAAAACGAAGATTTAATAAATAAAGTCAACAAAATTTTGTTAAAAATTATAAATAGTGGTTCATATAGCGTAAATATCTTAGATGCTCTGTCACAAAATTGCTAACTAACGGAAATATTCCTTGGTGCAGTTACGAAGACAAACAACACGCATAAAAAGTAATGGTACAAATCCCTCATCACTCATGTGATCAAAAATCAATTTTAAAAGACTTCAGAAATCAAATACTACAAGCAGTTAGTGCAATCTACAAACATAATGGAAGTACAAAGAACCACTTGATATGCTTCTTTTAACATTTGACGCATCTGAAGATGTGAAAAAATCTATCAAATAAAAACGCTTTCAACACATTAGTTAAGATTAAACCAATAAAATCTTCTAACTTAGTTCCTCAGAGCAAAAAATGTCAGTGCCATACAAAAAATTCTGTTGAAAACCACCACGGTGTGTGAAAACCGCTGGCAAACATTCGAGTAGTGATTGCCAAAAACGCTAGTCAACAAACGAAAATGTTGTAGTTGTGACAGAGAATGTTAATGCAATGAGAAGGAGCAAATGTTAAATGAGCTTTTTTCGAGTACTAATTTGTAGATTCATACTAAGGTAATTTCAAATTCAACTTTCCTCATTAGTGGGGAATTGCAGATATTTACCACGCAAGTGACGCGAGTGGAGGGTTTCTATATTTACTTACCACGCTAGGAGAGGAATTCAGATTTTTTCTGCGTTTACCAAACTACTGAGGAATTTCATAAGATTTTTCGGCACACTACTAAGGAAATCGACTCATTTCATGCCCACAGCGAAGCGAATAAATTTGCGATTAAGAAGGCCGCGCGGCAGTTAATTTGTGGTGCAGAAGCTAAAGTCGGCGGAATTATTCGATTTGTTTTTTGGCACGTACATATTTAATTCAGGTTCAAGTCCTGAAGTCATATTTTTTTTCTTGCACATTTTTTTTTACAATTCAAACCAGGAAAGTTTGGTAAAATTTTTGAGTTTATTTTAATTAAAATTTCTTTAAAATACTGTTTTTTTTTTTTGTATTTCATAAATGGAAATTTCTTTTCGGTATAAAATAGTTCATACTGGATATGACCTGATTTTTATATAAACCAATCAAAACAGAAAATATGTAACTACATATGTCTATAATCTATTTCATCAAATCCAAATTATATTGATGAGAAAATATCATTCTAATATCCGTCCAGAAAGCCAAACGCGCATACACACATAGTACATATGCATATAATTACGCATACAAACTTTCAACTAACGCAGAATATGTGCATATAAAACTGCGAATCGAATAAATGACTGATTTAGAAAATTTCATTAGTAATTATAGATTAGCGCAATCGTGAAAGACGTGTTGTGTATGCGGTACATAGTCTCATGTTTGATTCAGGTTCAAGTCCTGTACCCACTTTTCTTTGTTCGATATTTTTATTTAATTTTTCTATTTGGTTTAATTAGAATTGATTTAAAATAGTGTATTCAGGTTTTTCTAATACCTGTTATTTAGAAATTTATTTTCTATATAACATTATTCATACTCTTTTTGAATTTATATGTAAAACAGCCATAAAGGCAATCATATGAATATGCATTCCTACATATATTTAATCTCTTTAGTCAAATCTGAACTACTTACATATACATATTGATGAGAAAATATTCTAATATCCATGGATGCATCCAGAAAGCCAAACGCGCATACACGCATATGTATATAAATATATATAAATATATACAAACCTTCAACGAACGCAAAATGTATGCATACAAAAAACAACAACTGCGACCGTCTTCTTGTCCGTCAGTGAAAAGATAGGATATGTATACCCTATGAGCAAAAAGAACCGGGAAGGTGATGTTGACTGTTTTCTTCGATTGCCAAGGCGTAGTGCACCATGAGTACCTTCCATCGGGCCAGACAGTCAATAAAGAATATTATTCATCCGTTTTGAAGCCTTTGAGAGATGCTGTATATTGCGAACGGGCGGAAATGTGAGCAAACAATTCTTGGATTTTGCGAGATGATAACGTGCCATCGCACCGATCAAAAAGATCAAAGAGAATACGATGAAGGAGCTGAAGGCCATGTCGGCCTGTCAGGGGTGTTTGGAGGACTGGGTTAAACGTTGGCACATGTGTGTTGCTTCAGACAGGTCATATTTTGAGGGAGATAATATAAATTTGCCTGAAATTTAACTCTGTTATGTTTTATTTAAACATTCCCGGTACTTTTTGATCATAGGGTACATATATGCGGCTTTGCGAACAGAAATGTGTGATTCGCTGGATTTGTTCAAGGAATCTAAGTTGCATTAACTCGCGACTGTCGAACAGTTAGAAGACATATTTACATACATATAAGGGTGCATACATACATACGGAGCCGCGGCCACTCGACATGACAAAAATTCAAGACATGGCAAATAATTCCACGCGAAATATTCCAATATTGATTTTCGAATGGTCGCGAAAATTGGCACATGGGCGGCTCGTTTTATGAATGAAATTGAAATATGAGCTCGAACTTATGAATGAACTTTTTGTTCTAAATTGTTCAGCGCCGTCGCTGATAGAATCATGGCCGCTGCGACTGCGTCTACGAATGTATTTTGTTTTTGTAGTCGCTAGGATTAGATTTTAGCTTCGGGCGACATGCGCATGTGAGGTATGTGTTTTAGAACATTTTAGAATGTGTGGTGGCAAAGCGGCCATCGCGTTGCGCTTGCTGTTGCATTTGCGTCTATCAAAGTATTGTGTTTTTGTAAGTACAATATTAGGAATATCGACTGGTGAAAGACAAAAGTACACGGAATCAAGAAGGGAGCGCTGTGCTCGCGCATATACATATGTATGCTTGAATGTATGAACGTGCATGGATGTAGTAACATATGAATACAATTATTTTGTAGGAAGTTTAGAAGGCAAGTAGGTATATATGTATGTATGTATATATGCTAGGACATAAAGTGTGTATATATACATACATAGAGCAGAATTGTTTTTGCACTTGTTAGAAAGAAACTCGTTCACTAGTGCGTATGTGTATTTGATTTCTTGTAAGAATGTGATGTGCTGTGACATGTGTACATATGTACATAAGTCGAGGTTATTGGGCATACATGCATATGTACATAAAGGGTGTTTTTTTAGAGGTTAGGTTTTCAAGATGAAATAAAACGTATATAGTTTAATGTTATGGCCAAGAATTTAGCTTTATTATAAAGATAAGGGTTTGCCATTATGTTTTAAAAATGATTTCGGGCAAGTGGCCGCCGCGGCTGGCTCGAATAAGTTCCAGTCGAGAGGCCCAATTTTCGACCACTTTTTGCAGCAATTGGGGCCGTATGTCAGCAATAACGCGCCGAATATTCTCTTCCAAGACGTCAATCGTCTCGGGCTTATCTGCGTAGACAAGCGACTTCACATAGCCCCACAAGAAATAGTCCAGCGGTGTTATATCGCACGATCTTGGAGGCCACGCCACAGGTCCACGGCGCGAGATAATGCGCTCACCAAAAGTTTCCTTCAATAAATCGATTGTTGCGTTGGCTGTATGGCATGTAGCGCCGTCTTGTTGGAACCAAAGGTCGTCCACATCAACATCGTCCAATTCAGGCACGAAAAAGTCATTAATCATGGCTCTATAGCGCTCTCCATTGACTGTAACATTATGGCCGGCTTCATTTTTAAAGAAATATGGACCAATGATTCCCTCTGCCCATAGAGCACACCAAACAGTGACTTTTTGAGGCTGTAACAGTGTCTCAGCAATGGCTTGTGGATTATGTTCACTCCAAATGCGACAATTTTGCTTATTGACATACCCATTCAACCAAAAGTGAGCTTCATCGCTGAACAAAATTTTCTTCGATGCGTCGCGCGAACCGAACCATTATTTTCGTAATAAATTTGCACGATTTGCAAACGTTGTTCAGGTGTAAGTCTATTCATTATGAAATGGCAAACCAAACTGAGCATAAATCAAGTGACAGCGGTCAAAAAGACCATCTACGAAAAAAGTAGTGCCAACGTGAAAACCTAACCTCTAAAAAAACACCCTTTATGTACGTAGGTATGAAAGGAAGATGATGTTCTTGCGCTTGTGCATTATTGTTTTTCATATACAAATGTACATACATACATATGTAAATGCTGTCGAATACATAAACTATGAATTGACATACAATATAAAATAAGTGTTGATTTATCTTCAACCGTTTTATTTTCTGAATGCAAATACCTCCTATTGACATGTACATATGTACATACATATTATGTATATTGTCATATACCATCATTTATGTACATATAGAGTATACGTTCATTTATGAATGTATGTAATGAAAAACTTCATGAATTACTTTCAGAATTTATTAAAACTTATTCGCGTCGCGCGCATACATATCTACGTAGACATCAGAAACCTTTTGTTCACAACGCAGGCGCAGAAATAAACGCTCTGCGTATTTATCCTCCCCACGTGACTCGCCATCAATTCTCGGCGCAAATTTTTTTTTTTTTCGTTATTAATTTTTTTTTTTTAATGTAATCGTAAAAAAATTTATAATAAATTTTATGTATCCGCTTATCATTTCAAAAGTAACAAAATGGTAAAAAGATAAGTAGTCGAAGAAATAAACGCACCGCCTATTTTTCCTCGCCACATGTTAGACTCGATTTCAATTCCCGGCGCAAACTTTTTTATATAATTTTTTTTTTTTTTATTGTAAATTCGTTTTTTTTTAATGTAATTTAAAAAAAAATTATGTAAAAAATTTTACGTATTCGCTTATTATTTAAAAAATACGAAAATAGTAAAAATTTAATTGGTTTAATGTCGAGGTGAGAAATGTGTTGTGTGTTAAGGTGAAAGATGTGTGGTGTTTCTAATTTTTGTGTGGGGAAAAGTCAGTGAGGTGTCTATAAACTCGGTGTGCTAAACTTCCTTACTTCAAATCTTTCAAATCTCAATTGTACTAAAAAAAGCTCACAGTAACATTTGCACCTTCTCATTGCATTAACATTCTCTGGTTGTGACGAGCCACACTCATCTAACAGAGAACGTTAACGTATAGAGAAGACAGACACAGACACATTTTTCACCATAAATTAAGCTTAAAGCTCAAAGCAGAGGTGCCATACAATAACGCCATAACCTGAACCATAATATTAAACATAACGATTTTCATTACATCAATTACTGACGCAATAGCAACTGATATTCACATACTTGTCCATTTCGAAGTGTAGAATGCAGCAAATCACAATGCAACACAATGCAACTGGTTACGATTACCGCGAAAAACCAAAATTCAATTGTTCTCTATGTTATGGTTATGACTACAGAATTATGGCATGCCACCTCTAATCGCTTACAGTGTTGCCCATATGTTGGTTCGATCAGAAAATTTATGGCGTTATAGTTATGGCACCTTTGGGCTTGAATTTCGTTTTTCGCCGTAACCATAACCTGATGCATTGTGGTGCATCCTCCGAGGATGGCAACCACACTTCTTCGCTTTTCTTACTCCTTTTTTATATATTTTTAGTTTAATGTAATAGCAGCCCCAGTCTTTACACTCTCGTGTTGCTTTCGTTCTATTAAACTGTATTCTGCAATCAGTTCTCAAGGTTTTCAGGTCTTCAGACCACCAAGGTGGGTTTTCCTTCCCCTTATACTTAATTATAGGGTAGGCCTTATTTAGCGCAGTTTTACAAACCTCCGTAAGGATTTGTACGTAATCATTCAGTGATTCTCAATTTTAAATAGTGATATTTTGGAAATGAGGAAGTCTTCCCTTAAGTTGCCGTTTATATAAGTGCCAATTGGTCTTTTTCAAATTCCTGCTGGCAGAAGGCGGCTCAAATCTTATTTTCCTTTCTGTATGAATGTTCAGTATGAATGCTCAACTGTGACATATTTCATTATTATTATATTTTCTTAAGTTCCCGTTTATATACCTCCCAGTAGATCTTTTCAAATTCCTTCCAAATTTATCTTAATCCTCGGTGTAGCTCCGAACACCCGTTTGGGAACGAGCTAATGTGAGAAGTCGAGATAGTCCAGGATGTCTGGCTGTGAGCAATGTTTGGAATCCGTCTCTTAAAAAAATCGTTTTTCAAGGAAAACAGAAGCATGAGTATATGCTCATATTTGTATATTATAGACATACAAGACAAAACTCTTGGTTACCTACAAAAAATTATAGACAAGTGTAGTAATCCTTGTTCCTATCTATGATACATCAAGTCGATTATCACCTCCGCGTGGTAACTCTTGGATAGCTCCAGGATAGCCGCCTAAAAGTGAAGTAACGAGAACGGTGGCAAAACTCAGCATGCGTCCCGAGTCGAGCGGCGTGCTAATCAGCATCTGTACGCTAAGTTAGTTGCGGCCGTTACAAATAACAATTTTGACCGTTGCATAGCGATACAATTGGAGTCTCTGAATGAGTTGTCGGTATTCCGCCCACAATTAGAGAGGGTGATGTGAGCTTGCTCTGCCGAGGTGAAATTTATTACGTGCAACAGGAACCAGCCACTTCAATCCCTGGTCAAGAAATGTTCATTGGGTGCAGAATCAGTAGTTTGCACTGCTCCGGGCGAGTGTCAATCCGTCCGTGTATTCTGGGATTGACTAAGCGTGGTTCAGGCTCGAGGGAACTGGAGTAGAAGCAATGTCTTCGATGATATACCCATTCCTGAACTCTCGGCCTGCCCCCCTGTCACACGATGCACGGAACAATATATTATTATATCGAACAGAAAGGAAAAAACAACGACAAAAACGAAAATAGATTAGAAGAGAATGTCGCGAAAATGCCAGATCCCTTCAAGAGAAGAAACAAAATGGCAAGATCGGCAACATGCCCAATCATACCTATTATATCAGAATGTGGAGTATCAAACATGTGTGAACCTTTTAAAGGAAATAACATCACCCCGCGTACACGAATAGACAAATACGTCGGGACTACAACCAGCGATTAGGAGCCTTAAGAAAACAGTACATACAACAAGTATGAGAATAAAATTGCCGAACTAATCGAATTGATGGCAGCACAGCGACATGTGAACCAGGATGAGAGACCTGGCAGGTAAAATACAGCAGTTACACAAAGAGATGTCAATAAATAAGGACGCTGAAACACCAAGAGTGGCAATGCAGGCTACAAGGGGAGTGCAGATAAATGGTATGCCTCGTGTCACGCAGAGAGAAAGAGCCAGAAATTGGAAAGCTCAACAAGCTGCATTGAGCAAGCAAAGTAGTAGAGTGATAAGGCAGCCTATAGCCATAAAAGTGGCAGAAACCGAAGAGACAACAAGCGAACAGCATACGGAGAGCCAATCTACGACAAATGTCTGACAACATGTGGAACGCAAAAATACAGCCAAGAGACATCGTAAACTAGCTAATTATCTCTAAAACCGGAAAGAAGTCATATGCCGATATCTTAAAAGCAATTAAAGGCAAACCTGAGCTGAAATAGTTCGGGGACAGCGTCAACAAAATAAGAAGAACAGCGAAAGGGGAATTTCTGATCCAGTTGAGAAATGGTGCTAGCAATGAAATCGAAAAATACAAAGAGCAAGTAGGAAATATATTGATAGATTTGGCGAGTGTGAAAAGCCTGCCTGAGCAAACCGCTATTGAATGCAGAGATCTGGAAGAAACGGCTACTAAAGATGAAGTCCTACAAGTAGTGAAGGAACAATTCCCAGAAATGTATGGATAAACGGATAGCATAGTTATGTCATCTTCAGTTGCCCACCGGTTACTGTCTGTTAACCGGTGACTGAAAATGACAACGCAGCCAAAATGAACTGTAGCGACTTCTCTTTTGATAATCAGCTCCAGAAATATAAGGGTCTTGTAATCCCTAAAATAAAGGGCATCTTTATCTGTAGCTGCTATATTTCGCCGAACAGCAGCATGAATGCCGTTGAGCAAACGGTACATGTATTGATCACAACCATCGGAAGGAAAGCACCGATAGTAGAGCAAGTGATTTTAATGCATGCGCCACTGACTGGGGCTGCTCGGTAGCAACGCAAGGGGAGCAGTACTACTAGGAGCCGTTGGTAGCCTAGACCTAGTGCTACCAAATCGTGGCAATGAGAGTACTTTTGACAATGGCAGAAGCAGATCCGCTTTAGACCTGATCTTTGTTAGTCCGTCAATAGCTAGAGCAACACGATAGCATGTGTCGTAGAGGTACACACATAGTGACCATAAGGTGATTCTGTTCGAATGGAGTCCTACACAATACTTTCAAATCCGAAAATATCACACGTTGAGAGGGTACACAAAAGAGGCTGGAAAGCCTGTATTTTAGACGAAAAAATGCTCTTGTACTTCCTAGAGCCAACTGAGGAAGTTAGATGAAGTGAATACGGTGGTTGTTCGATGATATTTTCAAAAGTGTTCACAATAAAGCCTTGTGAGACGGCGCGTTATCATGGCGCAAGATCCATGAGTTTTCTTTTAACAATTGCGCACATTTTTCCTCAAACGTCGCATAACTTCCAAAAAATATTCTTTATTTACCGAAGAACCATTTGGAACAAAGTCCCAGTGTACAATACCATGATAATAAAAAAAAACGAGTAGCATGACTTTCATTTTTGACCGACTTTGACGTGGTTTTTTGGTTTCGGTTCATGTGGATAGCGCCATTCAGCCCCCACGTTGACCGGTTTGCATGTCAAACTCGTATACCCACGTCTCATCACCTGTTATGATGCGCTGGATAAACATCGGACCCGAATTCACTTGCTCAAGCATGCCTTCAGCCACCTTCTTCCGATGAATTTTTTGAAAGAAATTCAATTCTCTTCCACGCGTTTCATGCCCAATTGATGGTGCAAAATGTTGCGATTGATTCGTGAGACACGTTACTTGAATTATGATTTTTCAGCACCATTTCCTTGACTTTGTCGACTCGCCCTAGACTTTTTGCAACATTTTCAACGATTCGGCAAACGAAATCCCGTTCAAAACACAAAATTATCGCAGAGCATACCTGCTGTTGACTGATATAATTAAATGCCAAAAACCAGCTAATTGACGGATCACGCTCAAACTCTGCGACACTATAGAGGATAGTTGTACGAATATTCCAGCAGAAAAAAATTTAGATCTATGTGTAACGCGCGCTTTTTAAATCAACAATTCCCGATATTTTTTTTTTGATAGAATGTATTAGCCTCCAAAATGAGGTAGATCCAAGCCCATAGGGTAACGCCTACAAGATTGTTACGAAAAATTCCATAACGGTACTACTAATATCCTGCTACCACCTTTTAAAATGCCACATATAGTAACAAGTCTATTCCCGGACCGGGGTAGTCTCTTTATCAGAAAACGTCTCAACGAACCTCAACGAACTGGAACTGACCCGCAAAAGGATTAAATTACACAAAGCACCGGCTCGTGATGGAATCCCTAACGTCATTATGAAGAAGGCATTGCAAGTGAGGGCAGATGTTTTTCGGATCATGTACTATACGTAACGTGCATTAGAAGCGGAGTTTTTCCTGTAAAATGGGTGCAACAAGGACTAGTCATACTGCCGAAACCTGGAAAGCCTCTAGAAGATCCGTCATCGTATAGGCTCCTATGTATGTTGGACACAGCTGGCAAAGTGCTAGAATCAATAATTTGTAACCGTCAAGAGCAGAACTCAGAAAACCTTACAGGTCTGCAAGCTAATACGGCTTTAGAAAGCATCTCGGTATGGATAAAAAGTACCAAAAAATATTGCGCAGTCGTGGCTTTAGACGTCAAAAATTCGTTCAATAAAGCTACACGGGATCAAATACTGATGGCATTACAGAGTATGAATGTGCCGAACTATCTGCTAAAGCTAATCGTATCATACTTTGAAAACAGAACTCTATGGTATGATACAGACGAATGCTCTAAATTCTATAGGGTAACTGGAGGAGTTCCTCAAGGCTAAGTATTAGGTCCGGCTCTGTGGAACATTATGTACGATAGCGTTTATGCGTTGAAAAGCATGAACTAGCGAGTATGATTGGATATGCAAATGATCTACCTGTGATAGTCGTAAGAAAAATGGTGGAAGAGGTCTCACGAGTGGTAGAGGGCAGAGGTCAGTAAAATTAAGCAATGGCTACAATGTTCTGAACTAAGATTAGAAGACCATAAAACCGAACTGGTTCCCACAAGCTGTGAACGAAAAGTTCAAAACCTTCAAAGCGGATGCGAAATCATGCAGGGCTTTATCGCCACTGACGCTCAACGTGGGTGAATCAAAACAACTAATTAGAGCACTGTTGGTAATCGTCTGCAATTCGATCATGTTTTACGCTGTGGAAGTATCCCAGCTGTGGAATATACCAGCTACTTGAGACAACCTAAACGGGTGTACAGATTATGCAACATTAGAATTATTAGCGGGTACAGAACCATATCTAATGAAGCAGCTGGGGTAATAGCAGGCAGAACCCTTCTCGACATAAAGGCAAAATGTATTAAACAAAAATACTAGAATACTAAAAATACGTCGATATCTGATAGCAGTGCCTCATTGAGGGACGCCCTACTGACGATCGACGATATCTCTTTGTAAAAATGGCAGAAAAAGTGTAACAATAGTGCAAAGGGAAGGACCACTTGGACAACTATGCAAAGTCGCGAGGGTTATGAACGTAGACAAAATGAGTAAATCATCACATCCTGCCCCCGCGAAAGATAACTCAGCTGGTAGTAGGCACTAGCGTATCTTGGCTCAAAAAGAGTTGGGGTATATCGCAAGTAATTCGGGCATACGTATGAGCCGGCTCATATGTTTCTTTAGAAGATTCCACCTCTGCGGTTCGCATACCAAAAAAAAAAAAAGGCACGCAGCAAGATGGCATATGCACATACAGATATATGAATTTACATACATGATGGAAAGAATAATGAGGTGGCGCCTATCGTGGTCCCGTTACTTTGCGCTCAGCGAATTTGACAACTAGTTACGTGATTTTAGCTCCAGTATGGCCAGATTACCATTTTCGTAACTTGATTTATCATTTTTTTGTTATTTTTATTATTTTGTGTCTCGGAGTTTTAGTTCTTTCTTCATGACATTTTTCTAGTTGTTCTAATTAAAATGTCATGTTTATAATTTTGTAAAATATACATTTTTTAATAATTATTTAAATAATTCACTCAGTTTTATTTAGCTTTACTTTTTTTTAACATCTGGTGGCATTGCCCGCGAGTGCAGGTGTTGTTGGTGTTCTTCTGCTTTCGGCAGTCAAATCTCTCTCTCGCTACTGCAGTGTGGCCTAGCTTTGGATATAAAAACGCATTAAAATGCCCATTCAAAGAAAATAACCCAACAAATTTTTATTGAATCACTTAAAGAAATTTGTATGCGTGACAAATTGTCTTTAAAATGTGCGTTTTTTTAAATAAATGTGTTATGCTTATGTACAATTTAATTTATGAGGTTTTTTTGTTAAGCGAGACTCTTTTGTTAAGGGAACGACTTTTTTCCTATATTTGAAGTTATGTAACTAGACAAGGTACTCTTTTTGTAAAAATGTCAGTATAGTTTCTTTAGTATTTTCTGGTGTTTTGTTGTTTATTTTTACAATGAATATAACTCTTAATGCCCTATGTCTCACTAAGGATTGATGACCGGAAGAAACGATTACACCTCTATGGTTTTAATTCGCATTCAATAAATACTCAAAGGCCTTTTAAAATGTGTAAAAAGGTTTTCAATCTTAAGAAGAGTTGAGAGAGGGGCATTTAATATTTTTGCATAACCTTAAATGGAGCCAAAAATTAAATTTGCACTTTCAAATTATCAAATTTTATAAGAGTAAAAAAATTTTCATTAGCACTAAAATCTTCTCAGAGTGACCTTTTATAACATTCTTTCTTTAATAATACAGTTTTTTTTAACTTACAGTTTCGGTAGCTTTAAATTAAACGCAAAAAGAAACAAACACGAAACTTCAAAATTTTCGCATTTTCGGTATAAAAAAGCACTAAATTTATTGCGAAGAGCAAATGGTTGGCAATACTGCACAACTCAGCAAACGTGACGTCACGTACGCTCTGATGGGCGCAATCTTGTTTCTATCATTCTTGATTTACATATATATGTACATATGCGGCGAGAATTTACTACATCAAAAATGCTAAGATTCCCTTAAAATTCTGAATGAATTCAGCGCACATCCATAGGAACAACATTATGCCAAAAATTATGAATTATGAAGCGTCAACAAAATTGTTTCATAATTTATTTAAACAACTTTTTAGGCCTTTACTATGAAGTAGTACATTATTATTTGATATATGAATTTTAATATTTAAGAGGAAAATTATTTATTAAATTTTTGAAATAAATATGCACTATATTGGCTGAAAACATTTTGTTTAACGGCTTGAGGCTTTGGTCCCTGTTGCTATGAACAGTACTGTATGCGAACACAGCTACAGAAGCTTCAGGGATTTCTTCAATATCAAATGTTTGGCACTTTGTGCTACATTCGAAGGCTGAATGTATGTACAGTAACTTCCAAATAAGGCGCACTCCAAGTTCCTAGGATAACTAGATAGATTTATTTTAATTATATAAGTCTATATAAATCAATATGGCTAAGCACTTATAGGCTCTTTGGATTCTAATCTAAAATCAGTTTGAACACAAAAAATTAGAAAGACTCTTCATGAAGTTTGTTAAAAGTTTTAAGTTTACCAAAACACATGCAATTTCGTTTGTCAAAGAATAAATACAGAAACATAGAAATAAAACTCTGGAAAAAACGTTTACCCTAAATGAAGGCGCTGATGATGTAAAACGTATAGGAGGCTGTACTGAGTACGATGAATACATTATTCCTAGAAGAAGTTGGGAATGAAATAAACGAAATGAAGCTTAAATGGTCCCCTGAAATTGATTTATTCACGCCTGAAGTCCTTTGTAATCTGCCAAGAAATTCCACTGTCTATTTGCCCAGTTTATTTAACAAACGCCTCAGCTTTAGGTACGTACGTATATAATTGAAATCCGCCGAAGTTACCGTGATACATAAGCCTGGTAAATCACCCAACAAAGTGTCCTTTTGCAGGAAAATATCTCTGTTAACAGTAATGTCGAAGCTTTTTGAAAAACTACCCTTAAAACGTCTACAGTCAGCCACTGAAAATAAACGTCTGGAAACATCTACAAACGTGTACAGTCAACCATTGATAATAAACGTCTGGAGGATGCTTCGATATGTAGAAGTCCACGCAAGTGGGGAGCGTTACTGATCGCATACGGTCCACAGCTCACAACTTCGGGGCTTAGCCCAAGTATCCTTTGGGTAGCTTCCGAACACCCGTTTTAGAGTGAGTCAACGTGAGAAGGCGAGAAACCTCGGATACGAACTAAGCACAACGATTTGAGGGCATGCACCTGGAATGTCCGATCCCTTAATAGGGAAGATGCCCCTGCCCGGTTGATATCCTCGTGAGAGTAAAGGCCGACTTCACTGCCATTCAGGAGATGCGATGGACGGGCCAAGGCCGGAAAAACTTTAGACCTAGCGACGTCTACTACAGTTGCAATGTAAAGTACTGTCGTTCATTCCGGTGAAAGAGCGCCCCGCAATAATCCGCGTCAAAACCCGATTTTTCAACATCTCCCTCATTTGCGCCCACTCCCCGACGGAAGAGAAGGACGATGCGACCAACGATTCTTTCGCCAAGGAGGTCCCACAGACGGAAAATTCAGCCTGCACAACGAAACATTCGGTAACAGACAGAGGCTGATCGACTTCGCCGGGGCCTCAAACATGGAAGTCTGCAGCACCAGATTCCAGCATCCTGACCGGGACACGCGAAACCAGATCGATCATGTTGTGATAGATGGAAGACACACTTCTAGTGTTGTAGATATACGTACGATCCGAGGACCCAACATCGACTCGGATCATTACCTTGTTGCAGACAAACTACGTACATGCTTCTGTGCAGCAAAAAACGTACATTTAACTACGCAAAGAATGTTCGACATTCAAAAGCTGCAATCACAACAGATAGCCAGAAGATTCGCCACCCGACTCCCACTCCAGTTCTCAGAGAGTACTGCTCAACAAACCAGCATACACGAGCAATAGAGCAACATTTCTCGTTCTGTACGTACCGTCGCCGAAGAAGAAATCTATTCTGGCAGGTCCGAAAAAACAGTTGGTACGACGAGGAATGCCATGCTGCCTATAGAGCTACGCTGCGATCGGGCTCAACGCGAGCCATGTGGGATCGCTACCGGGAGCTAAGAAAAGAAAAGGCACATATTATCAAACAGAACGACAGGCCGAAATATTTGAATGCGAGGAGCTTGAGATGCTGTCCAATAGGAACAACCCCCAAAAAATCTACCAGAAAGTTTAGCGGGTTACAGAAAGTTTTAAGACCGGGGCGTTTTGCATACGTCAATTATGGAGGGAACATTTCTCGAACCTGTTAAATAGTGACAGGTGCGCATGTCACAGAGAATGTGAAGATCCCGATACCCCAATTGTTGACGACGGAATTGTAGTTCCGCTACCCAACCATGACGAGATGAGAATAGCGACAACGCGGCTAAAAAACAAAAAAGCCGTGGGCGCCGACGGACTACCGGCTGAATTATTCAAATATGGCAGTGAGGAGCTGGTAAAGTTCATGAATGAGATTCTATCCAAAATATGGAAATCATGCCTGCCGATTGGAATTTAAGTGTGTTTTGCCCAATCCATAAGAAGGGTGACCCTGTAATTTTTGCCAATTATCGCGGGGCTAGTCTTCCAAATGTCGCCTATGAGGTTCTACCAAGCGTATTGTGTGAACTGATTGGACCTACCATCGACCAAATATTCACAATACACCAAATCTTAGTGTATTATAATTTATAATATTATTAATTTACTAACAATTTTTATCCAAATAAAACGTCTCACAATAATTCCTCTTAGTTCGATCACTGGATTGCTAAAGAAAAATCACAAACTAATGGCAACACAATGCGCTTTACTTAATTTCAACACTTAATTGCTTTACTTTTCGTTCACACGAGTAATATAAGACTAATTACTGATGACTTTTGTCTCGCCTTGTTCGGTCTTCTCTTCTGATGCCAAGGCCAATTCATGTTTTAGCACACTTGCCACTAAAATATTCATCTTGTTTTATTTACACGTGCTGTAAGATGGGTAGGTAAAAGTGTCAGTGGGTGTCCAAACCAACTCACTTAGACCGTTGCCGATCCATTGGGATACCACAGTAGCAGTTTACCTGCTACTCCTAGTTAAACCATTTTGTTTTGAGTGCAAGCCCATTGATCTGGCTGTCACATTGTATATCCAAAGGCCATCAGTGTCATTCAACTATAAGTTGAACTATCTATACGTAGTGGCATGCCACGTGAAACAGTGACAGAGAAGATGTCTGACAGATTCTTCCTCCTCTTCAACCAATACCAGCTTATTCAATAATCGAAATTAGATACGTTCTATCTTTGAGCATGTCGGCCAAGGAGGCAGTGACCTGTGATCAAATCAACGAACAAAGAGAGGTTTTTCCAAGCTCCTCCTCCTATTTGTGGCGTACGTCTTGATATTGTCCCAAAAATGGAGTGATCTACAGATTTAAGCAGACTCCGAATGGCAAATATTTATGAGGAGTTTTTTCATGGCAGAAATACACTGGGAGGTTACACTCGGCTACGGCGGCCGCAGCTCTAGTTATAAACTAGTACTTCTCTGTCCTCTACAGTTATGTTTCAATTTAGTTTCTTGTTGAGAATTACACCTAAATATTATGTTTGGCGCTATCTTCAATTCTCAGCATTACACAATGATGGGTTTAAAATTTGTATTTCTTCGAGAACAGTACTACCCCTGTTTTCTGAGGGTCCACACCTAAACAACTAGTGTGGCCCCATCTAGATAGCTTAAAAGCGTTTCGCATTAGATCGCTTAGAGTTAAAAGATATTTGTCACATGTGGAAACAGATATATATACTGCGCAAGCATTCATTTTACAGCCCCGACCATCGAGCATCCAAGGTTACGTGGTAGTAGTCTGATTGACACATCAACTCCGACCTTGCGAAGGGCGGAGTGTATTTTCTCAAGAGAGATATTTTTCAACGCACCTTCAATGTCTAGAAAGGCTGCTAGAGTATATTCTTTAAAGTAAAAAAAATTACCATTGTTCAAGCAACCTAAGCTGATTGGTGTAAAGTCCTTGGGAAGGACATGCGAAGTCCTTCCTGCTTTGGGAATAAAAACTACTTTTAAAAACGATTATAATGTAACGCTAGGATTGTAGATGCAGTAAGTATACCTGAACTACCAGGGAAGTGAGTATCTCATTGGAGATTCAGAGATTCCCTAATAGGCATGGTCCACGAACCGTCCGGCCTTTTTACAAAACTTGGGGACAAACGTGTCCAATTCTTCCCTATGACTAGAAGTTTCCATACACCCCTCAACTGAGCTACAAAAATTTCGCCGCGAAATTCCTTTTGCTCTTTTAAAAGCACTTTTATAGATTCTGAGGCTATCTTGATGACATTTCCAATCATCTACCAGGCCAGTGGCTTTAGCCCAGATAAACAATCTGTTACAATATTTTCTATGTGTATTTAATTCTTGCGACCACCAAGTTAGTTTCTTTCCCCTCTGTTCTTGATTCAGGGGCAGGCTGCAATAAGTGCTAGTTTTAGCTACTAGAGAGCTTTTCTACTATTTGACTGATACTGGTACTTATACTTACTTACTATATTATATAGGCGCTTCATCCAGTAATTTCATAAAGGTAGTGCTGTACAACACCCAATTGGTATTCTTAATACTTCTTCGAAATATCGGCGCTTGTAGCGAGTCTAAATGATTAAACTCAATATACGTATGATCTGAGAACGAATACTCATTACCAAGGTGGTGATAACATCTGAGGTCAAGGTGATATCAAAAACCTATTTTCTTTCTCTAGTGACAAACGTCAGTTTCTCAGTATCCAGGATAAATTCTGTAAGAACTTCACCCCTTTCATTTATATAGCTACTTCCACACAAGTAGTGGTGAGCGTTAACATCGCATCCTACAATCAGCCCATCTTTGACGCCAACCTATAACAAGAATTGTTGAGCTCAAGGCTAGCTACCACAAGATCGCTATCACTAAGATTCGATAAAATGAATATATCCAGAGTATATCTTGCTAAAATGCAGGCACAAGGAACACCGTCAGAACTAGATACCAACAGCTTATAGCCTGACGTACTCCGTCCGCAAAACCTATTGCTATGAGCCCAGGGCTCTTGGATGAACAACATCATCTCCGAGATTTGCTCAGCGGATCTGTAAGCCAGCAGAGGCCGATTGAGAGTAGTGGAGATTAATCTGCAAAAATTTAATGCCCATCGGGCTTTGTAGTCTCCATCTCCACCATCATAATATCACCCATGTCCTCATTGGAGTCAAGTTCGTTGGCCTCTTCGTAGAGACCTTTGACCCCTGTCAGCCTTTCTCAATCTGAGGAGTAGTAGTCCTCTTGCATAGGGTCCGCTGATGCCTCCTTAGAGGTATTAGCATCTGCAGTAGGCGGCAACATCTTTGCGATAAACGCGCAGATTGACCTTAGTGAAGCCGTAATTTATCACTCAAATATTAATATCAGAAAAACGCAAGCTTCGGCGCATATGGCAAAGCACCAGAAACAAGAACGACAAAAAAAAAACTGAATAAGCTCACAAAACAATTAAAAAACACTATAAGAGACGCAAAAAACTCAGAACTGCATGAATACTTGTCACCCACGGAAGCTACTGACTACTCACTCTGGAAGGCAACGAATAAGATCTCACAACCAACGCCTCACAACGCAGCGATAAAAACGTGTAATGGAGATTGGGCAAAAACTGATAAACAAAAAGCAATAGAGTTTGCCAAACATCTATCAAATGTTTTCCAACCATTTCCGAGTCAAAGTGCGGAGGTAGACTCAGACGAATTTCTCACAGCTGCGTTTCAAATGGATTTTCCGACTGTACGATTTACCTGGAAAGAAGTTAAATACGCAGCTACCAAAACTCTTAAAACCAAAAAGGCGCCAGGTTACGATCTAATAACTAGTAAGGTTTTAAATGAACTGCCCAAATGTGGATACAAATTCCTCACCATTATATTTAACGCGATGATCAAACAAGAGTATTTCCCAACTCAGTGGAAAGTTGCTGAAATCATCCTTATACAAAAGCCAGGGAAGACCCCGAGCTTGGTATCCAATTACAGGCCAATAAGTCTATTGCCTGTTGCCTCCAAGCTCTTCGAAAAGCTGCTTTTAAAAAGGATAAATCCAATAATTCCGCAAAGAAATCTCATTCCAGCCCACCAATTTGGTTTTCGCAAGTATCTTTCCACCATAGAGCAAGTTAATTGTGTGTATGATTTCTCAAGACAAGCACTTGAGAGGCGGCAATACTGTACAGCGGCATTTTTAGATATAACGCAAGCCTTCGATAAAGTCTGGCATGAACGCCTGTTATACAAGCTTAAGCAGGGCTTACCGCACAACTGTTATATGCTCATAAGTGTTCTAGGCCCCGTCTTGTACACTTTGTTCAAGGCAGATCTTCCACTATCAAAGAACACATATCCAGCCACGTATGCAGATGATACTGTCTTCATGGCCAGGAGTACCCTTCCCTCAATTGCTTCCGATTACCTACAAGAAAACCTTATCAGTGTTAGCGACTGGATGAAAAAATGGCTCATTAAAGCTAACGAAAGCAAATCGGCGCAGATAACTTTCACTCTTCGAAATGGCTCATGTCCTGCCGTATCTCTTAACAGCGTTCCAATACCATAAACAGATAATGCCAAATATTTAGGTATTCTATTAGACAGGCGTCTTACTTGGCGATCGCATATATTTTTAAAACGAAAGCAACTTGGACTGAAATTGCGATCACTACACTGGTTAATCGGCTACAATTCAGCACTTGCACTAGACAATAAGGTGCTTATCTACAAATCTATTCTGAAACCGGTATGGGCGTATAGAGTTCAATTATGGGGCTCAGCTGCAAAATCAAATCACAACAACCGACTTGCCACTCATCCGAATAACCGAGCAAATAACCTCTCCAAGATAAGCTACTCCTCAAGATTAAAAAAATGTCAGCCTAACGATTTAATGCAAAGATTTAAAACGTAACATATAGTACGTAAATGCAAAAGTTGTAAAATTGTATAATATTATATAATATATGTATATGTTATATGATGTTCATTATTATGTAACGTATTCCACTGGGAATTCTTACTCTAAGCTATTCTTCTTTAAATTGTAGATAAAAATAGTACTTATTGTTATTGTTATGACAGATTGTATGGAATAAATGGAGTTCGAAAAAAAAAAAAAACAATTATCCCTCAAGCCTTCTCCAGTGGCACCAAGGATTCGGTGCTGATTCTTACTACCACTATATCGTCAGACGGTTCCGGTTGCAGATCTTAAACATCCGCAAGGTGGATGCTTCATCACCTGGCTTGCTGGTAACCCAAGCACGGACTTTTGCCTGAGACGGAATGTTTTCGAAGTCAACAGCCTCAAGTTTCACGCCAGAATAAACCTCACCAACCTTCTCTACAGCCACTTATAGTCACAGGCGACTAATTTGACGCAGCCTTGATACCAACCCGCACCGCTATAAGAGGGTCAGGATGCTCGTCCAGTAAGCACAAGAGGAAGTTGCCCAAAGCAACCTCAATCTACCTCCACTGATCTTTAGGAACACCCCATAACTCCTGCGCCCTATCCACGACAACTAACATCTTACCGCCACTTTTAACCACAAAGCTATTAAATAGCCCTGGAGCATGCTTAGCAAGCTTGTGCCTTTTGACCGCTTCTTTATGTAGGCCAGTGTAGAGGGACACCTGCGCTTAACAAAACGTACTTCCCTGGTCTCTGTTGCTCAGAAGTGCCGAGGTCAAGTCCTACCAAAGCATTGGCAGCGCCACGGCTCACATATCGATCATTGGCGGTAGCTGAATTGGAGGGGTTGCCTTCTTCGGGTTTTCTAGGATATCCGTACCATTTGTATTTTTTGTACTTTTGAGAGCTTCCATTTTGGTCCCACGAGTGTAGAGCAAGGGAAAGTTCACTCACGCAGAGGCTTCTGTGTGCAAGTTACATAAGATAGTACAGAAAGTCGCCGGGTATTTTGTATACTTCGTTTGCGACTGGGCTATTTGATGGACTGGACCTCCAGCCAGGTTGAGTCTCGGCACCAGTCGTATGGCACCTTAGTCCAGCCCAGTGGAGAAAGAGAAGGGAAATGAAGAGTAATGATAGGGAAAGGAAAAGGGAAATGGGATGACCACCTCTTAGCTTAAGGACTCATGTGAGTGGGAAACAACCGTCTTTTCCCTTACTAGGCTCCTGCACGACACCGAAGTGTGTAGTCTCGCGTGTGCTCTTACAAAAGGCTTCATTGATATACATATGTCATGTATATATGTATGTACTTATACTCATTTCTTTTGGGTTATATTTTTCAGCACTATTAGAATCATAAATATGGTAAAGAAAGCCCTGTGGAAGAGATACCTATTTTCAATGCACGTAATCTAAAAGTATCATATAAGTGCTAAATTTATATTATTTTAACAATTCTCCGTATTTTTCACATGCATATTTTCAGAAAAACGACAGTGAGAAATTCCAATTTTTTTTTTATTTGGTTGCCTCAAGGATTTCTGAAACGTTTTCGGCATTTGTGGATAAAGTACGAAGATCGGACTTAACTGCACTTCATTTCTTAATTTGTCGTGAAAAAAGAGGCGGATCTTCCACCAATCGTGGTAAATAACATCGAGTCTAAGTGTCCGCCATAGACTTTGCGGAACATGTTGCATAGTTGTATATTTATATAAGTAAAAAAATTTTAGCGCTCTGTAGTACACTATTTGTTAGTAAATTTAAAACCACCATGTGACCTCCACCGTTTTACCCTTTGTAACATTCAAAAAAATTTTGGGTTTTTCCAATCGGTAAAAGTTCTCACACCATACAAGTTGTGAAGCCATTTTACGCTACGCTGTTTTTTCTTTTTGGTAGAAATCTCTTTCTTTAATTATTTAAATTTTTCATGAAATTTGTCAGTTCTTTACATACTCAAATTATCTTTTATATGCGGACGAATAAAAAGCTATGCCATCACTCATAGTCCGTCCAACTCTTAAGGCTTAAGCGTATTCAAAAGAGGACCCAATGCCATGGTATAGTGCCAGATGTAAGTATTTCGAAAGTATAGGCAGAATATACTGCCAAATTTTTGGAAGGATATTCCCAGGATTTTCGATTGTGCTGCCGTTTTAGCAGGTAGAGTCAGATTCGCCACGCGGCCACTCTCAAAACTTTAAACTCTATTATCCCAAAACTACTTTTTTCGGCCTGGTGTTGTAAAAAAAAAAACTATTCAACAGAATTGTCTGAAATTTTAAAATTTTTTTCACAACATCAATGGCTATCGCTCGTACTGGAATCATACTATTACTTCAATTATTGCGTATTATTTTATATATTCAGAAACTGAAAAAATCCCGATTTTTAGAGTGCCAAATTCAAAACCGCGTGATTTTGTCAATTATTTTTATTCTTGCATGGGATATTCCTACTGATTAATAATTTTTTTGGTTTTTGTGTTTTAGATAAATGGAAGAGCCAAAACGGAAAACACGGTCCGGGTCCAATTTTTCGGGAGAGTCAACTTCAGCGCCATTTTTAAAATTATTAAAAGAAAAAAAAAATTTTTTTTTGCCTAAAATATGCCTAAAATATTTAAATATTGTTTTTCATTTTTTATTTAAAAAAAAACATTCCTGAAAATACCCTAAATTTTCGAGCTGTAGACCACCGGGACCCCTTAAGAGAACTAAATTCCTCCTCAAATCTTTTAAGCCTCAATTTCTGAGTGTTTCTAAATTAATTTTACAGTTAATTTGAATAAGATCTACTACATTCAATGAATAAAACACATTTATTTCGAGATTGTAAGAGTACATTTAGTGTTACTTTTCTTATAGTAGTTTAATCGCAGAATTGTCAATAGTCTATAAGTGCACGATCGTTACCGAAGACTTAAATAAATATTTATTTGTTGGTGTTCATGATTCAAATACGTGTATCATTGAATGTACATTTAAGTTTTTTTGAAAATATTACTTAAACTGTCAACCACTGTAGCTTTATCATAGTTAACCTTCGGAAGACACACCAATTTTTTTTTGACGTAAACGTGACACTGGCGTAAATTTCACCCGAATTCATAAACTTTTTTCCCCAAACAGAGTTAAAATTTTTATATACACCTTTTTTCCAAGTATTTATTTATTCATTCTTTCATCACTTAAAGTAATCCTGACCAAATTGTTAAACAACATACTTAATGTCAAAGGACAGATGGGGGAAAATAAATGGGGGAAAAAACAAAAAAAAAAAAAAAAAAATTTAAGTAGAACACAAATAGATTACTAATACTAAAGCTTAAATATAATATATGGTAAACAATACTGTGAGATACATTAGTCACAGTTCAACAAGTGTATCTTCTCCAGATTAAGTTTTGACGTGAGAGTCTCTCTTGAGTTAGAGAATATATCTAAATTATTGCATAATTGGTTAGACTGTCTTATACAACGTGCAAGTTGGTTCATTTCGACTAAAATTGGTCTTGTTTTTAAAGCTCTGGAAAGAGTGTAGATAGTCAAGGAGAAAAGTATCAAAGAAAGAAATAGGAAAGAATAGAGACGGATATAGAGATAGTTAGTCCTGTGAGAATTTTCTAGATTCTTTGGCAAATCTGTAAATATCCTCCAGTTTTAGAGAATAAATATTAATCATTCTCACGACATCGGAGCCCAAAACTCGTAGCCGTGCTCTAACAAAGGCAGGACACTCACAGAGAAAGTGCTCAGTGCTATCCGCCTCCTCCAAGCAAGACAGGCACATTGGGTCCTCAATGATTCCAGTGGTGGTCATATGCTGACCCCATGGGTTGTGTCCTGTAATGATCATCAACCATCAACCGAATGTCTTTCCTTCTAAGTTTTAGGAGAAAGTTTGACAGTTTTCTGTTCGGATTTGTCACAAAACACTTTGCAGTTCTGCAGCGTTCTAGACCGGACCATCGCTCTTTATGTAGACTGCCTACATAATCGCTGATCCAATTCATGATTCCTGCGAAACTGATTCCCATTATTGGCTCTTGTAGGGAACCGCTGATCCACGGTTGGCCAATTCATCGGCAATTTCGTTTCCTTGAACACCGGAGTGTCCTGGAACCCATAAAAGTGCAAGCCTGTCTTGCCTTGCGACAGAATTAAGCTTCTTCTTACATTCTTAAACAATCTTTGAGGCTTGCTTCGCGTTCTCCATGGCCTTCAGTGCAGCCTGACTGAAAACTCCAATCTGTTTCCCGCTCCATCTCCTCTCGATTATCCATTCGGCTACTTTCAGGCAAAAACTTCCGTTAGGAAAACAGTTGCCATTTCCCCCATAGCATTGTGATGACGTAAATGGAACATATTGTCTAAGGTTACGAGTGGGACAATTAAAAAGCATTAGCTTCAGCAAGAAGTGGCATTTAATATGGTTCGTAACCATATCCCTTATAAACATTATCGATAAATTTTTTCTTCGCAATTCTAAAGACATCTACTTTTATATGCAGGCAAACTACTCGTACAAGGCAACGAAGTGAATTAGTAGTGAAACGTTTCTAAACTTTCTCAATTCTTAAAGACGGACCCATATAGACTGGATCCCAAATAATGCTTCAATATTTAAAGTTTGATCTCACAAGAGAAAAACACAAATTCTTCAGCGTACAAATATCCTGAAACTCCCTTCAATTCCTTATAACGAAGTCAAGTATAGATCTAGACTTGGAAATCATATGTCTATATGTTAAGAAAACGACATTTTCGATGTAAATACATATTACCCCCAAGTCTTTCTTTCCATAAATTTTTTTGAGGGTGATAGTACACAACTTGTAATCGAGATCAATCAGAACTTTGCGTCTACTGAAGGACATGTGCTGGCATTTAGTAGCATTAAGAGGTAAGGAGTTATCATTACACCAAGCTTCCAATCTTGTTAAGTCTTCTTGAAGTCTTATGCAGTCAGTTACGTCCTTTATCCGACTGTAAATGTTCAGGTCATCTGCACATATCAGACAACGTGATGCCTCAAAAACGTCTGGAGGCATTAACAAATATTAAGAACAATAGTGGCCCAAGATGGCTACCTTGAGGTATAACTGATGGCATCAGATTTTATGTTATTTTTACGAACGAATTGAGTTCTATCTGTTAGATAAAATGCAAACTATTTAAGTAAGCTAGGATGAAGACCAATTCAACCCAGCTTTTTAAGTAGGATAATGTGACTGACTCTATAGAACGCTTTTGAAAAATCGGTGAATATCACATCGCATTGTTGGCCTGTTTAAAATTGGTTTAAGACAAAATTTGCGAATAACCTTAAATTCTTAACAAAGCCGTGCTGATTAGGCGATATGACATCTGAAATTTGAAAGAAAATCAAATCATGAATTAGCTTTTCAAAGAGTTTAAGTATGCAAGAGAATTTAGGGCGATAATTTTGGCCTTCAGACTTGGTTCCGGAACTTATGTATCGGTATGATAAACGATTTTTTCCAATTATGTAAAAATTCACCAGAAGCTAGTGATTTATTGAAGATAATTGTTAATGGTTCTGCTAACGATGTAGCACAGTTTTTTAATAATATAGGGGATTCTCTCCAGGAATTGGGTCATTTGTCAAGGCCGAAAGACTCCTGAGTATATCATGAGAGGAAACCTTTATTTGTTCGTGAGCTGTTAAAAAAGGTATTTTCTTTTCCGGTGTCAGATTGACAAATATAAACAGATCGAGAAAAATCAGCAAAAAGGTTACTAATTTTTTGAATGTCCGACAACGTTTCCCCCAAATAGCACATTTTATCCGGAATTCCAGAGATTTTCGTTTTACAGTTAATAAACTGCCGAAAATATTTACTATTTTCTTTAATACCATTCTCTACTTCAGAAATGTATTTCTGATTGTACGCTTCATAAAGTTTTGCGTTATTTTTAGATTTGGGGTATAGTTTGTTAATAATAATGAGCGGGAGCATCTGTCTTTTCGAAATACATTATACAGTTGACAGTCAAATATTTCTGCAGTGTAATGGCAGTCACAAAGCCAAGTCTCTGTTAAAGCTATGATATCATAGACAGATGAAGAGGAGAAAAACAACAAAGGTAGCATTTTAGTTCTTATGTCTATTGTAGCAGCGACATCGAGATCGCAAAGTTTGTGACGACCTTTTTAATTAAGTTTCTCTTGTCGTTTTACACAAGGGCACTGCCTAGTTGCAGCACATGGTTACAAGCTAAATCTAACGCTTAACGATGCTTGTAGGAAATGTAAAGAGTCAGGTACAAAAGAAACCCTAGAGCAGTGTTTCGCAACCTTTTTTAGGTCATGCCCCACCTTAACATTTCTAAAATTTGTATGCCCCCATACATAATTTTTAACCTTTAAAAAATGTTTTGTTCCCTTAAGAAATGTAAATGATAAGTTTTAGGAAGGAATCACTATGAAATTGTTATCAAAACATCGTAAGTAAAATTTCAAAACATATAATGAAAAACTGAAATTCAAAATAATTTTAATATTGATTTTTTTATATTCATTTCGTGCGATCCTTGCGCTTGATGCTTGCTGCACAGAGATTTTATATTAGGTTCTCATTTACTTAGCTTTAATCTCAAGTCTCCACGTTGTGTTATATCAAGTCGATTTCTTTTTTTTATCAGTAAATCATTTACAGCCCTAAATCCACATTCAGCTAAATATGAAGATGGAAACGGTAGTAAAAGTTTTCTTGCACATTTGGTTGCATTTGGGTATTTAGGTTCAGTTTCTTCACAAAGCCATGCCATCGCTCCTTTTATATTAAAAGTTAAAAAAATTAAAGTTTTTACGGATTCATCATTTTGCAATTCTGCGAGTTCTTCTTGATACTGCATATTTGATATATCAGACAAATCCACTAATATTGGCTGCATCATCCATGTTGGGAAATCAATTTGTTTTAAATCAGAAAATCTTTCTTTTAAATCAGCGGATAGAATATTCAAATGATTAACAATAACAAGTAAAGCGGTATCAGTTACTTCACATTTTTGGAGCCAATGAAATTGTTCAAAGTTTTTGTTGTTAATGTGTTTCTGATATAACTCTATATTGGTAATGAAACCAAATATCTTTGTTTTTGCATCGACAAGTGTTTTATTTGGTCCTTGAAGTTGCTTATTTAATATACTTAGTTTTAAAGATATCGGCTACATACCTTACAAATGCTTTACCATCGATTGTTAACAGATACTTCATTTCAGGTTTGTCGCTTAAAAAATCACTAAGAGTGTCAAACAGTTGCATAAATCTTTTCAAGCAGTTGCTTTTGGTTAGCCATCTTACTTCAGTATGAAGTAAAAGTCTCACATGGTCTTCATTTTGTTGTTCACAAAATAACTTGAAAAGACGTTCACATTTGGCACTAGCTTTAATAGCATTAACACACTTTATTACTGTATGTAGTACTTCATTTAGAACAGGCAAGATATTTTTAGCTACCAAGTTTTCCTTATGAATAACACAATGTACAATAATCATTTCTGGATTCGCATCTTTCATCAATTTTAAGCAGCCATTTTTCTTGCCCATCATATTAGGGACGCCATCTGCAGCACAAGATGTTATATTTTTCATTGGTATATCATTGACATCTAAGTAGTTTTTTAACTTATTATATATATCTTTGGAGGTAGTGGTGCTTTCTAATCTTTTACAGAACAACATTTCTTCAGTAAAATGCCCTTCATCAATATATCTTACATAGGTTATCAGTACTGCCTTACTGTCTCTCAAAGTTGATTCATCCATTTGTACTGAGAAATTTCTTGTTTTCAGCTTTTCAACAAGTTGTTTTTCAATATCTTCACTCATTTCGTCTATTCTTCTGCTAACAGTATTGTTACTGAGTGGCATAGCTTTTACATCTTTGTCATCTTTTTCCATTTCCGTTTTAAGAAATGCTGATATTGACGGTTTTATCAAATTCTCTCCTATAGTGTGATTTTTTCCAGTTTTAGCGATTAATAAAGAAATTTGATAACTAGCCTCAGAAAGACGATTTTTTGTTAAAGAACGAGCAGTAAATAGAGACTGTAATGTTGTTCTTTTTTCAAACTTTTCTTTTAAAGTTTTAAAGTAACTCAAATCTGAATTTATATGAGCACTAAGTTTCGCCTTCAAATGCGCCTCAAGACGACCTCGTTTCATTGATTCGTTGGTCAAGCATTGCTGGCATAAAAGACAAAACGGCATCCGCTCATCGTGAACAGCGGGTATGAACCCAAATTTTAAATATTCCTCCGAATATTGACGAGTTTTTTTCTTGTTTGTTCCACTCATTTTATTATGGGCTAAAAAAAAATCAATTAAAAAACAATATAATAAAATATGTGTTAAAATTAATTCAATATGACAGAGTAAACGTATGACGCAAAGAAACATATTTATTTAAATGTATATAATACGATTACCGATATTTTTTTCACTTGACAAAAATTTCTGGAAAGTTAAATGCTTCTAAAATTAAAATAAATATAAATAAAATCAAATACTTACCAATTATATCTGTTTAAGCAAAAATATACAACGTGATCACTTCGAAGCTGTACAAGCAATGAATTTTATTGAGCGTCTCATTTTAAGTACAAAGGAAAATAACTGTTTAAAGCTAACTGTGCATAAATACCATATGTATGTATGTACAGGGTTGGCCATATTAAACTGACCCATGTGATTATTAAAAAAATATGGAAAAAGAAACATTTTTTGTGTTTCATTGTGAAAAACATTTAATATAGTTCAAGGAGATTCGTTTACATCACTTTTTGAATATGATATCGCGCAAGTGGTCGCCCTTAGCACGTATTTGGATATGTACAGGGTTGGCCATCTTAAACTGACCCATGTGATTATTAAAAAAATATGGAAAAAGAAACATTTTTTTGTGTTTCATTGTGAAAAACATTTAATTTAGTTCAAGGAGATTCGTTTACATCACTTTTTGAATATGATATCGCGCAAGTGGTCGCCCTTAGCTCGTAGAGCGTAATGTGCCCGTTTTTCGGCGTTTTCCATAGTTTTGGCCAGCGTCTCGGCCGATATGGCGGCTATTTCCCGTCGGATATTGGCCTTAAGTGCGCCTAGTGTCTTTGGCTTGTTGACGTAAACCTTAGATTTCAAATTATAGTAAAAAGTTATAGGGTTACTCAATGGGTCAGTTTAATATGGCAAACCCTGTACATCATGAAGTAAATAACAGATGCGTACGAAGAAATAATACCAATACATAGTAGATATGTTATAGTACATAGGAAGTTGCTATAAATTAAGGTGGTGCCAGATTGGACGAATTCTGAACAATATCTATACAATATTGTTGTTGGTGGGTGTTAAAATAACAATAACTAAATAATAATTATATAATTTTATTTAGAATATAAGACTTAAATACTTTTATATATTGAAAACTGGTTGTGTATCTTGATCGAACGATGTCGACTATATTACTGATCGTGTTATGATGCGCATTGCGCAGTCATGAGTTATGTATGCATGTGAGTAATACGACATAAGCGTAACTGCTACAATATATCTAAATATATTTGTTAAATCAACGATTACTTGACGGATACTTATTTCAAATTAATACCAACTGAATGATGTGAAACACTACAGAAGTTGAGTTGGGCCAATTAGGGGCGAACAACGCCATTGTTTAGCGAGTTTTAAAACGTCCGGGGTTCCCCGCGACAGGTGGCGCACTCCACGGTGAATCCCCGAGGAAGTTTACTTGACGACTCTAATTACCCAGTTGATATTTTGGTAACGTCAAACGAAATTATACCTAATAATTCTTTACAGCATTTTTTTAAGAATTTGCCTTTTTTGTTAAATTTGTCACCGATATTTAGCATTGCATTTAAATAACCCAAAGCGAAAGGGTTAAAGTCGTGTCGAGTCCATTTTAAAATTGCCCCCCTTAACTATCAAATTGCCCCCCTTTGGGGCGTGGGCCCCACGTTGGGAAACACTGCCCTAGAGCATCTTCTACGCTGTTTCGTCCTGTTATCTACAAGTCAAAGAGCAAAAAGAAAAAATCACAATCAATAAAAGAGGAAATAGTCCCTTCTCTCACTTCAATAAAAAAGGACAACCAAAAATAACTCGTTACAAAATTACTTGTTACCCAAAAATTGTTTGTTAGCCCCCATGTCCGAAACGCAAAATTCCTCAGTGCGCTGACTCCAGTGCATTTAATGCGGACGGGTTTTCTGCGATAGTAGGTTTTAGAGTGGCCGTCTGCATTAAATGCGTTGGAGTCCACTTATCCGCAAATTCCTCACGCAGATGACGTCAAATGCGCCTTATGGGAAGGAAAAAATCCAGAAATCGAATTACGAAGACTACATGATATACATTTTATTACATGATATACAGGAACCTTCAAAAACTCAAATATCCGTCATTCAAAAAAAAAAGATGAAAACACCGCACCTGTCTCTCAGTCTCAAAGCTCAACCGGTTCGACCACTGACATGTACACGCCCAGACACGTACCAAACTCACTCTCATACTCTCAAGTTGTAAAACATGCTCCACACAATACGAATGCCCAAAAAACAACATCCGCGTCCTCAAGTGAAATGCGAGAAATTATCGCACTTCTCAAGCAAGTATTGCAAGAAGTCTCATCACTAATGAATCTGCTCGTTACTCTCACGAAATAGCGCTCATGTCCAAAATCATTGAAAATATTATTTCGCCCGAATTCTGTGATGTGCTAAAGCAAACAGACTTCTTAGTACCCATCAATTTGGGTTCCAAAACGAAATTGCTATATATATATTGAACCTCCATCGCCTACGATACTTGCCATCACCAACGGTCCAACAATCTTCCGTAGAACCTTTCTCTGAAACACTCCAAGGGACGCCTCATCGTCCAAGCTTCTACGATACAGTGTTGGTTTTGTTCGTCGAAAGAGGACTTTGCTACTCAATTACCTACATAGTCCAAAGTAGCACTTGTTGGTAAGAGAGATTCTACATTGGATATCAAGGCTGACATTATTATCGGAGTTAATGCGGGTTCATCGGCATTAGCATCAGGTAATCACGTTTCTGTATTAACATTTCGAGAAAGCATTTGATAGAATCCGGATTCATGTTGCTCTTAACCTACTCAAGCGCTGGGAAATTGGAAACAAAATTTATAAATCCGTGAAATGAAATCCTTTTTACTTGCCAAGTTTTCAGTCAGCGGCACATAGCCTCTTTAATGGTATACAACAAGGTTCAGCTCTCTCAGTGACGTTGTTTAGTAAAGCTTCACCCGAAATTAGTTCAGATATCGCTTCTAATGCTGAGGTTGAACACTCAATATATGGCGATGATGTTTCTGAATTTTCCAAATCACAAAATTGTTCCCCAGTTTGTCCTTTTTCCATATACTAATCTCACATTCACAATCAGCGGCTGCCGTAGCCGAATGGGTTGGTGCGTGACTACCATTCGGAATTCGCAGAGAGGTAGGTTCGAATCTCAGCGAAACACCAAAATTAAGAAAAACATTTTTCTAATTGCGGTCGCCTCTCGGCAGGCAATGGCAAACCTCCGAGTGTATTTCTGCCATGAAAAAGCTCCTCATAAAAATATCTGCCGTTCGGAGTCGGCTTGAAACTGTAGGTCCCTCCATCTGTGGAACAACATCAAGACGCATACCACAAATAGGCTCCTCCGACCAAATATCCAAAATGGGTGTACGCGCCAATTATATATATATATATAATCTCACATTCTAATACACTAAGGATTTTAACATTCCACGAAAAACTCATATATAAGGAATACTGTAAAGGCATTAAAATAAGATTGTTTCCAGACTTAACATAATAAAGTTTTTGTCTTCTAAACATTGCTATGTTCATCCACACAGACTTGTCAACATAATTAACAAAAGCAATTATCTAAAATCGATATAGGATTTTGTATTTCGGGGATTGTGCTGAGGAAAATATTAAACAACTAAATGCTTGTTACAATGCGGCAGCTATAAGGAGTATCCGCGCGTGCCAGACATCGCCAACAAAAGCTGTTCTTGCGGAAGTCGGATTACCGGATGTATGCCAAGAGTAAAACATTATTGTGGTGCTACCGAAGCTCCTTCACTGGTAGCATTAAATGCGTTGGAGTCCACTTATCCGCAAATTCCTCAATTCAAATTACTCAGCAATGCAACAATCTAAAAACAGCCGTAGTCCACTATACGACGTTGCGTTGAACTAATACATAAACTTAATGTCACATCAGGCGCAATATTGACACCAATTCCTCTTTTCCCGCAAGTCTTGAATCCAAAAACGCTTTTTATCACAGATTCGCTAAGATTTCCCAAATAATCCACTATCCTCATTTATACATACGGATCTAAAACAGACACTAGTACTTCGTTTGCAGTTACTAACCAGCTTGGTGTCACCATCTCAGCCGGTGCTTGACCATCCTACTGTTCGGTATTTACAGCCGAAGCAGCTACATTTTTTGATGCTGTAATTTGTGCTTCCCACAAAGGCGGCAAATTCATCATTTGCAGCGATAGTAAATTTGCAATGAAAGCTCTATTGAGCATTCTAACGAGTCCCCATTAATCCAAGAAATCCGAAATAATAAAAGGTGAGGTCCAAAATAAACAAGACTGGCGTCATAAAAATGTTATTGCGAAGTTATTGCGTCTAAAATGGAGGCCAGAGGGCCTCAGCTCAGTCCTCTCTATTTTGGACTTCACCTTGTATATATGTTATTAAATAAAAATTTCATAAATATCATGTGGGTTCCGTGTCATGCCGGAATACAAGGCAACGAACACGCTGATGCCAGAGCCAAAGAAGCCACTCAAGAACCCTCGCACTTCATTGCATATTTGACCAACAGAGATATTCGGGAAATGATTCAAAATATCTTCAGAAAATGTACAATGGAATAATTACCAATACCACTACAAAATTAACAAACCTACTGGCACCATACCCTTATATCCTACACAAATGTCTTCACAGATTCTCTAGAAATTTACACGCCCTCGAATCCGTCACACTATAGCCACTCAAGTTCACATCCAAAATGGCACAACCAAACCAGGCTGTGCTTTGTGCAACTCAAACGACTACACGGCAACATACCTGCTCAATACTTATCCAGGATTGGAAGGTAGGTATGATGATAATATGTAGTATTAACATAATTTGTAAATTTATTAGACAAACCAAATTAACATTATATTATATACATATGTACAATGTTATACTCCACTCAAAACTCACAGGATCCACTAACCCTCTAACACTTCCTCAGCTACCTTCGCCCATCTTTTAAAGCCCCTCCGATAGTGTGTAGTTATACTCGTATACATATATAAATAATTAGCGCTTACACCGTTTTTGGGAGTTTTTCCGAGCTTCCTGCTATTTGTGGTGAGTGTTTTGATGTTGTTCCACAAATGGAGGGACCTACAGTTTTAAGCCTGCTCCGAATGGCCAGTGGTCTTTTCTGAAGAGCTTTTTCACGGCAGAAATACATTCGAAGGTTTGCCATTGCTTGTCGAGCGGCTACCGCTATAAGCAACAACTTTTTTTGTTATTTGATGTTTCATGCGCACTTCCGACTGGTAGTCTCGTACCAACTCATTCGGTTACGGCGGCTATAACCGTTACGGTGTATAGTTACATATCTATACAATTACTATAGATTTACTATAAACCGAGGCCTAGCAGCCCGTGCTTATTTCGTAAGTGTAATATTATTATTAATAATTATTACTCTTTTATATTAGTAAAAAATATATAAAAAGTATTGTATTATTTACAACCATTCCTCCAAATATGATTATCGCTATGGACGAGAAGTCCAATGTAAATTTTTACATTTTGTACCTCTTTTATTGTACAATAGTTATTTCAAATATGGCTATTCGCCACAACGATCACAGAAAAATAAACGTTCGTATTTTGGCATAAATAGTCCTACATGTAAAATTATTTATAACTTTAAACTATAATAATATATTTTTAAACTATAATAATATATTTTTGATACACAGCGATGGGATTACAGTGATGAGTTTGAAAGTGTGAATAGGTTATTGAAAATTGTGTTGACGCTAGTTTTGCGTTTTTCTTCCATAACTTGTTTTTTTTTTTAGCATATTGTAATTAGAAAAACATTTCAAATAAAACTGTATCAGCCCAATTTTCAAAATCTTTCAAGCCAACGAAAATTTACATCGAATTTTAAACAGCATCAACAGCCTTGATAAAATCCCACTGTCAGGATGTATTTGATTCAATACTTTGAATATTTAGAAGTAATATAGATAACATAGGCTTCACTTGTTCAAATTCATTTGATTCACTTTAATAATACTTTAATTGACTGAATTATTTTGAAAAGCACAAATTCCACCGTACTTTAGTACGAGGATGATTGATTACAAAATTTGGCCATCAACTATGGTGGAAAAAGAAATTGTGGGAGTAACTTTAGCTGCTACGTCACATGGCACTCGGCAGCAAGGATCATAGACAAGACTGATAAAAACAAGATTGCGTTCATCATAGAGTGCCCATCAGCTTGCTATAACGGGTGTTCCACAAAAAATGAGAATCAAGATTCAATAAAAGTTAGATGATCTGTTCAAACACTTACAATATACTTCGCTTTGCCATAAATTCTGTGCCAAATTTTACAATGCATACGGCGAGAACAAATTAGCCGAAAAAAGTTCCGTTCTTTTTGCTTTTGTTCGAATGCATTGTCTACTCATAAATTATACTCAGTTTCGTGGCAAATTTCGCTTGTTAACAAAGGAGTGGGGAGCTAAGGAAAATCGCATGGTTTTTCCCAAACGTCTGAAAAAGAAGTGGTCGTCCCCACCTGGTTCGAACTAGTGCAGCCATAAAAGCCGTTCGGGAAATAATTCGCAGAAATCCCCTTGGAAAGCAGAAAATCCTATTCAGGGGAATGTATCGACCAGATCCATATCAAGAATAATAACAGATGATCTCGGCATAAACTGGTCATATTTTGACAACGCGCTTGAGGAAAATTAGACTCGAAAGATGCAAGCAACTTCTTCGGTGGCACGCGGTCAACAACCATGGAAATATTCTTTTCACAGATGTGAAAAGTTTCACTGTTGAAGAAGGTTTTAATAAGCAAAACGACAAAATCTATGCTAAAACTCAGCATGACCACAATCCATCCTCCGTAATGGTTTGGTGGAGAGTGCCTTTTAAAGGCCTTACATCTTTTCATTTCTGCGAAAAAGTTAACCCCCTTTAACCCATAAGGCAAAAACCACCCAGCAGTGGCTAAAAAATAATATCCCTGGGTAAATAGCCGCAGAAGATTGGTTGTCTGGAAGTCCAGATCTGAATCCATTGGACTACAATTTGTGGTCAGAATTGAAGAACATGGCCTGTCGAAGACCTCACAGAAATTTGGAGAGTCTCAAACAATCTTTGGTTCGAGCAGCGACGTCAATATCCATGGAAACCGTGCATGCTACAATAGCTAATCGTTTGACTGCTTGTGTAAAAACAAATGTTGACCATTTCGAATTAAAATTGAAATTTGTTGTTAATATTTACATAATTAAACAAAACTAACTTCGTTAAAAAAGTATTACAATTTCATATCTATAACGGCCTTTACTTGTAACAGAACTTTTAGCAGGACTAAGTATAGTATATATATAGAAAAACCCTAAGTAATAATAAAGAGGTTAGAATATACATTATTGTTTATATATGCATTTATTGAACCAAACTTCCAATCAACAAATTTAAATTTTAAATAAAATTGTATAAGGTCTTTCGAAAGTATTTAAGTGTTTTCAAAATCAGCAAAAATTTGATTTTCCTGCATTCGTACAAAATCTGACGATTTAACTTGTATGATAGTTTTTAGCATTTATTGGGTTTCTTCATAATTTCTCTGTACATACATAAAAGTATGGTACATATTCACTTTGAGTGTTCAAGGTAAAATATTATATGTAGAAACCTTCCTACGAGGTTTGGGGGCACACCGGTTTTTATTATATAAATGGTGCGGTTAAATCGTACGTTTCAGGGCAAATTGGGCTTCGACAAACTACGCAGATTGCTCGTTGACTAGCTTTTCTTTTTTTCGCTTGGATGTTCTGCTTCTGCCAGCATATTTCGCACAATATCTGTTGATGGTTGAATTCTTGGTAAACGTTTCCTACGTTAAATTTCTCTGTGGAGAAGGTCTAAGCCAGGATTTGGGAAGGAATACTCTACGCTTGCATGTTTTTGCTGTGTTCCAAGGAGGCTTAAATCATACATTATTGGAATTCAAAACTGAGATATGCACAATGTTCGAAAAAATCTAATAAGCCTTTAGCACTCCTTCCCGCTAATCCCCCAAAAATGAAAAAAAATTATTTTAATTTAACAAGTGCAGTGCGCGAAGTGGAAAGATTTTTTCCATAAGCAATGTGTTGGTATCCTACCGGATGATTTGGAGTTTCTGATGACCTCAGACAAGAGTTTTCTTTGTACTGTCTGTGCTGCTGCTCGGCGTAAATCCATCCGTTCACCCCCTCCACCTGCCATGGACGCCATATCAACTAATTCTAATGTACTATCCAACTCTCCAAACTCTATGAATATAAAGTCTGTTGGTTCTCTTAATCAAAGTGATAATTACAGTGAAAAGACCAATGGGCAAGAAGTGACATTGGGATCTCTATACAGCTTAATTGTTTCTCTTCGATCTGGCAAGGTCCCATGTGCATAATCTAATCAGTGATATACGTGAAGGCAACAGTAAACTTATGAATAAAACTCAGAACATGCACTCAGATATTGTTTCCGTGCAGCGAAATCTGCTCAAGAAAAGCAATGAGATTTCCTTACTCACAGCCGAGATTAATAAACTACGTAGTTGCTTTTAAGAAGTTTGGTAGTGATAATGCTGCAGCTAAAGAAGTAATTGCTGCTAAACGTAACCGCCCACCGTTATCACTAATTTCTCATGCTGCTATTTTTTCGTCCGTCGCTTCTAATGATTTACCATCCTCATCTAATGCTTGGCCAAGTGCTGCTTCACACTAGCACGATGAGATTTCAACGCCAACAGTTGTTGTCTCCTCTGATGCTCTCTCACCTACTACTGCTGCTAATAAAGCGTTTTTCAGTAAGAGCGCTTCAACTTTTTTTTTGAATAAAACACAAACGGTTTGACTTTTTTAACTAATTTTTCTTTCGCATGATTGATCATTTCTTTTGCATGATCACCGCGTGCACGTTTTACGAAGTCCAATCGTTGAACCCAATTTTCGACCACTCTTTTGCATAAATCGGCCGAAATTCCAGCAATTTCGCGTTCAATATAGGCTATGAGCTCACAAATCGTCGCCGACTTGTTACTGTAGACCAATGACTTCACATAACCCCAAAGAAAATAGTCTAGAGGCGTCAAATCACACGAGCGCGGCGGCCATTCGACCGGTCCATTTCTGGAAATAATGCGCTCATCGAACTTACTCTTCAACAAATCAATTGTAGCGTGTGCTGTGTGGCTTGTGGCCCGTCCTGTTGAAACCACATGTCGTCTAAGTCCATACCATTCAATTGCGGCCAAAAATAATCGTTTATCATGTCGCGGTATCGATTTCCATTCACAGTAACGTGGCGATCGTTCTCGCCAACGAAAAAATATGGGCCAATTACGCCGCCGGCATGTAAACCGCACCAAACAGTGATTTTTTCGGGATGCAACGGTGCCTCATTAATCACGTGTGGATTGCTTTCTGCCCCGTAACGCATATTTTGCTTGTTGACAAAGCCATTGAGCCAAAAGTGAGCTTCATCACTGAAGATGATTTTTTGGAAAAAATCTGGATCATTTTCGAGTTGATCTTCAGCCCAGTTTACGAATCGACGTCGCTTCAAATGGTCAAATGGCTTCAGTTCTTGTGTCAGCTTGATCTTGTACGGATGTAGGCCAAGATCTTTTCGCAAAATTCGCCACAATGACGACACAGAAAGGCCCAACTGTTGAGAACGTCGTGTGAGCGACACATTTGCGTCTTCTTGAACTGCAGCCCTGGCGGCAGCAATATTTTCAACACTTCGTGCACTTCTTGCTCTCACTGGCACCGGAACATTATGTAGCAAAAACGTAGATAGAAATTTTTTCACTAGACGGTCGATTGTCGAACGGAATGGCTTGTTAAATGGACCGTAAAATGGCTGTAATGCTCTTAAAGTAGCAGCAACAGAACGATTATTTTCTTAAAAAATTTGCACGATTTGCAATCGTTGCTCAAGTGTGTAGCATTCTATGATGAAATGTATACTAATGAAGTTTACAAATGACAGGCGAAAAATAAAAAATATTGCGTCGTTCGCCCTCCCTATCGGAAAAAAGTTGAAGCGCACCTATTGAAAAACGCCTTACTAGTCGATGCTGCTCTTTTGCCCAATACTGGCGTGTCTGATGAAATTTCTGCGCTACTGACGCGGTTAATAGTGCACAGTGGACAACAGTCAATAATAAATGGAACAAAAACATGTACGAGGGCGGTTTAATAAGTACCCGTGTTTGATAACAGAGGGCGTTCCTGAGGGAAGTTGGTGTTAGCACCAGGTGCTGCCATTTATAAAACGACCGTAAACAAATTTCAGACTGATTGATAGGCTAATTTGAATTACTGGACAATACTATAGTAGGTTATTGGACAGTTTTCACAAAAAATTGAAGGACACACGGTTGCATTTGGCGCAAAAGAAGGTGATGCTTCACCACGATAACGCACCAGCACATTCATCCGGACTTATCTCCGCCAAATTGCGTGAATTGCGTTATGAATTGCTGCCGCACCCCCCGTATTCACCCGATCTGGCTCCCTGTGACTTTTTCTTGTTCCCCAAGATGAAGAAATGGCTCGCGAGAAAAAAGTTTAGTTCAAACGAGAAAGTCATCGTCGAGACAGAGTTGTTGCAGAGTTCGACAAATCCAGTTTTTTGGAAGGGTTAAACAATGGCCGGAGCGTTGGGAAAGGTGCATCTTCCTAAACGGGGACTATGTTGAAAAACAGAAAAACAAAAATTGAAAAATATGGTGTCTTCACCTCTAACACGGGTACTAATTGAACCCCTCGTACAAATTTCTGCGCTAGCCACTTCTGGTTCTAACACTTCGGGCTGTGTTCACCTACGTACTGCTCCGGTTATTAATGCACAGTGAACGACTGTCTATAAAAAACAGAACAAAAAACAATTACGAGCAGTAGGTACAAATACTTGTAGGGTTCGGATGTTGCAGTCAAATATAAATGGTTATATTTGGTATCTTTCTCTTCTTACGTATCTAAAGATGATATCAAAATATAATATGTCTCTGGTCTTAAGGTCTACTTCCATACGTGCAGGGGCTAAGCATGTGCATTCCCTTAGTGCGCAATTAGATTACGACATCTTCGTTCTTGTTAAATATAAATGGTTATATTTAGTATCTTTCTCTTCTTACGTATCTAAAGATGATATCAAAATATGTCTCTGGTCTTAAGGTCTACTTCCATACGTACAGGGGCTAAGCATGTGCATTCCCTTAGTGCGCAATTAGATTACGACATCTTCGTTCTTGTTAAGACCTGGCTAAATACTAGTTTCTTTGACAGTGAATTCTCCAACCCGATCCAATTCAATGTTTTTCGCAAAGACAGGGATGCTGCAAAAACAGTGTGGTTGCGTGGGTGTGGCGTTCTAATTACTGCCAAGTGTCACTTAAGCGCATTTTTGTGTCCACTCATGAACGATGACTCTAATTTGTCTCACTTCACAAGGCTCTTTATATCTATTTGCCTCATACTTGCCGCCTGAAAGTTCATTCGAGTTGTGCAAAGCGCATGTTGACAATATAGTATATCTTGTCTTGAATAATCTAAGTGACAACCATTTATGTGTATTAGGTGATTTCAATTTAAGCAAGATACATTGGTGTCTCCAACTCTAACTCTACTCTCAAATTCAGTCCATTTTATCTACTCTGCTTGGATAACGTTCCGCTCAGATAGAAAAAGCCTTAAAAATTACCCTGGTTTTCTAAGACTTTGAAAAAGCCCAAAAACCTTAAAAATAATTATTTCAAGAAGTTTAAATTTACTAAGAATCATTTGTATTTCGTAAAATATAAACAAACGTCAAGGGATTTCAACGATTTAAATAAATCTGTCTATAATATTGTACATATTAATAACATGGAGTTGAACAATAATGCAAATTACTTAGCCTTCTGGAAATACATAAAAACTAGAAGGAGTAGTACCAGTGTTCGTACTGGCATCTTTTTCGACAAGAGTCAAGGGAGAAAATCAAGTGAAACGACAATTTTATTTGCTGAGGTTTTTAAAGTTCTTCTTGAAGTTCCGAGCAAACTTTTCTTCTGATATAGATAATGTCTTGAACTTTGGAGCTCTTTACCTTTCTCTTAAGGATATAAGATGCTATCTGGACATGGATACTTTTACAAATACCTTAACAACATAGGCAAGTCAGAAACCTCTAAATGCATCTACGGAGATGCACTCATTGACGACGCAGATCACACTTTCTTCAACTGTGAGAGTTGGAAACTAGATTGCAAAGCTGTCGAAGGCAGACTAGGCCCCTTAAGAGCTGACAACATCACTGATAAAATGATAGCAAGCGCAGAAAATTGGCAAATTATTCGCACGTATATAGAGCGAGTCCTACGTGCCAAAAAACTTGACATGGGCAGAGATGCTAATATACTTGACTAGAAGATAAGCCGACAACATGAAGCCCCGCAGATAGAGACAAAAGAAGACGAGGCTATAGACCAGACCCGGACGACCCAGACGTGGGTGAATTAGAATTTTGGTCCTTTTCATGGACGCCGTTCTGGGCCCTCCCGAAGTAATGTACAAATCAGTTCCGGGAGGGGAGTCTCCCCAGGAGAGGAGGAGGGACTGTTTTAGTGGCCACACCATACGACGCAGTAGACGACGGTCGCTGTAAGTGCGAAGGCATTTTGAACCCTACCTCACCCACCAAAAAAAAAAAAAAAAAAAAAAAGGATATAAGTAATGCTTTACTCAACTTTAAATCTTTCTCTCAAACTGATGCTGATAGATTTTCAGCAGTTTTGACAAAAAATTGTCCGCCCTTGGTCTATCCCCTAAAAATCATATTCAACAAATCTATATCGTCGGCGAGTTTCATTGACGCATGGAAGCTCACTTCCATAACGCCCTTGTTGAAGAGTTGCAATAAAAATTACGTTAGAAATGATAGGCCTATTTCAAAGCTATCGACTATTTGCAAAGTTTTTGAGCACGCGGTCAATGCAAAACTGAGCTTTGTGGTTAAATCTTTAATTTGCCCAAATTAACATGGGTTTGTTGTCAACAGATCTACAGTATCTAATCTGGTTGTTTTTTGTCCATACTGCATTGAGTCTTTCTCGGCTGGGTTCCAGGTCGACTGTATTTACACTGACTTTTCGAAAGCATTCGACAAAGTTTCTCATAGAATCTTAATTAAAAAATTAGCTTGTTTTGGTTTTCATTCTGCATTTCTGCAATGTATTAACTCTTATTTGAGCAATATACGTTGTGTTGTACCAATTGATGGTATTTCATCTACCCCCTTTGCTACCACCTGTGATGTTCCGCAAGGAAGTATCTTGGGACCGCCCTTATTTGTGTTATTTATTAATAACATCAAAAGCTGTTTCTTTGTTTTCTTTTAATAACCATATAAATTACATTACTTCAAAATCTCTGATCCCTATACCATTAAGATACTCTATACATCATTTGTTAGGTCTCATTTAGAATATGCTGTTTTTATTTGGAGCCCATGTAGTCAGCAAGCTATCAATAGAACCGAGCGTGTGCAAAAATTTGTTCTCAAATATGCGGTCTCTGAATTTTATTGATCCCATGTCATCATACTCTGCTCGTTTGAAGTCTTTAAAAATTCATTGGTGTATACTGTGTCTGTCCTTTACTCATAATACTAATACTTCAATCATTGATTGCCCATGTTTGTGGGAAAGGATTCGATTTAACGTTGCTCAGTGATCTCTTAGGAACCTCTACCTTTTTTATGGAGAAAACTTTATGCAAGTTAAAAGTATGCCAGTAATGCTTTGATTTACTCGTGCTGAATTAAATACCATACATAATCATGCTTTTCTCGATTTTTCGCTTTCAAGATTAGATTTTTTAAATCTCTTGAATTTTATGTTATAGTTGTTTTTAAATACATGTGATATATCAGTAGTTTAATCTAAGCAACTTTTGTATCATAGTCTGTAAGGATTGTAATTCATAGACTTAAATAAATAAATAAATAAATTAGAAATAAAGGAATTGCTGACAATGTATTGGAGTCATATAATGCCCCATTGAACTGGGACAGCATATCTCGGTGTCTCACTCTGCATTACACAGGCAAGCGTGCAAGGCAACAAAACGATGTAGTAATTCTACCATGCATATTACGAACACTTATCTCTGAATCTGAATAAAATTTCTTGCATGGATATCGGTAGTGAGTGAACGCTTTAGCAGACACATACCGCGACAAGGCGCTAGTGACCTTAGGGGTGACTTACCACAATTATTGGGAATTAAAGAACTAGTGGAATTAAAGAACCAGTTAATAAGATTAAGTACTACAATGAACCATAGTTTTAGTATAGTAATGATGTGTCGTACAATGTCTCTAGACGAGCTCTCAAGTACCTTTGTATATTAACTGATGTCGAGTAACTTTTCCTTAATAATGAAATTAATTTTGTTTTAACTTAGAAGTTATATCTTTGATGCAGGAAATAAGGGAACAACAACGATGCATAGATGATTGTTTATAATAAAAGGGTTAAAAGTAGTAAAAGAAGGTAGTCAGACAAGAAAGGTGGTGTGTGTTAGTGTCACGGGCCATTTGTTAACCACCAGCAATTTTTAATGGCAAGGGTGGATTCGATTTTATCACAGCTTGAAATATATGAATCGAAACTTATAGAGAAACCTGCCCCTTATGAGAAAGTATAATACTCCTGACTGACGCCTCAAAATACGATATAGGTACTAACACAAGAAAATGTAGACCTAGAACTCATTTCCCGAACATTGAATAAGACGGAGGAGGCATTCGCTACCAATGAAAGGAAAATGTTCACAATAATTTGGGCTGTTAAATGCAAGATTGTATGGATTTGTTTCTTATATACTCTTATACTTCTTATATATAATTATATATATATAAAGGGTATTCCAATAATAGGTGTTTTTGGTGAATGGATTGCGCTATCGAGAGATGATTAACGATTTTTTGGATGGTATTGTTCTGGACAACGTTAATTTTCAACAAGACGGTGCTACGTGCCACACAAGCAACGAAACCGTTGATCTTTTACGGGAAAAGTTTCCGGACCATATCGAAGAGGTGATCACAATTGGCCACCGCGATCTTGTGATTTAACACCATGCGACTTTTTTCTTTGGCGATACGTGAGGGAGAAGGTCAACGCCAACAGCCCAGGGTCGATTCAAGACCGCAAAGATGGAATTCGTGAGGCTATCGAGGACATAGGGCAGCCACTTTGCAATTCGGTTATGCAACATTTCCTGAAAAGGATTATGTCCTGTAAGCGTGATCGTGGTGGTCATTTGCCTGATGTTAGTCACAATGTTTATCCACTATTAACGGCTTACCTTCCTCTTTATAATGAAATAAACATCCGATCATTTATATTACAAAATAGTATTTTTCTTTAAATTTGAAAAATAACACCTTATATTGGAAAACCCTATATACAGTGTGAACGATATGAAGTGTTAACAACTTCACACTGCTTGTATCAGTAAAACAGCTCATGACATCAACGTCAAAATTGTTCTAATGGCAGTTCAATATATTGTTTATAAGGCATCAAAAGCATTTGCGTTTCAGTTTTATTGATTTTTTTTTCTGTGATGGAATACAAACGTAATAGTGTGATTGCGTTATATTTGGTTGGAAAATCACAGCCATTGTTCGTGAGCTCAGTCACCTTAAAGTGACTAATACAGGGTGGCTGAAGAATTTTGCTACATTAAGAAACTCAAATAACTTTTTTTTTAGTGTATGGAATTCATTTATTTTTTTTTCAAGTTGAAGGTCATTAAATTTTATTAAATGTAGCTTAACTAATTTTAAAAATAATTCAATTTAAATGCCCCCCATGCTCGTTGACACAAGTGCGGCATCTTAGTAAAAAGTTGTTCATTGCTGCTTTGAGAGTTGCGACAGGAATAGCCGCAATTGTTGCCCGAATGGATTGTTTTATTTCATCCAAATTTGTTGGCTTTGTTTTATAAACTTCTTGTTTACATAAACCCCACAGGAAAAAGTCAGGTGCAGTAAGGTCAGGCGACCTGGTGGGCCAACGAAATTCGGAGTTTCTTGAAATCAGTTTATCGGGAAATTTTCGTCGCAACTCTGTCATAACAGTCTGGGCTATGTGAGACGTTGCCCCATCTTGTTGAAACCACACAGAGTTGAAAGGAATTCTCTTTCGGCGTAGTTCTGGATAGAAAAATTCTTTCAGCATTTTCAAATAACGGTCTCCAGTAACCGTAACGGTGTGACCATTTTCTTCAAAAAAATAAGGCCCGACAATACAGCGTGAAGAAATCGCACACCACACTGTCACGCGAAGAGGATGCAATTCCGTCTCGTGGAGTATCTGTGGGTTAGAAGTACTCCATATTCGACAATTTTGTTTGTTCACATTGCCGTTTAAATCGAAATGGGCCTCATCAAACATGAAAAGGCAGTTTAACATGTTTTGGTCTTCTTCCTCCATTTGCAGGATCTTCTGGCAAAATTCCAAGCGAATCGGCAAGTCTGCTGCATTCAGTTTGTTAACCATTTGAATTTTGTAGGGAAATAAGTCTAAATCTTTGTGCATTATTGTTTGCAAAGACTGTCGGCTGACACCAAGTTGAGCAGATAAGCTTCTTGTTGAAACCCTTGGATTGCTTTGTATAGCTGCAGCTACAGCAGCGATCGTTTCCTCCGTCCGAACTGGTGGGTTTCGATGATAAGGCCTTCTTGCGACTGTTCCTTCCTCAGCAAAATTATTCACCAGTCTCATTATGGTCCATCTGCTCGGGGGATCGCCGCCAAACATCCGCCTGTACTCTCTCTGTACCAAAACTACGGACTCCAGTGCGTGAAAGCGGCGGACTATCCAAATTCTTGTTTGCGTGTCCCAGTTATCCATTTTAATAAATTTTAAAGATCAATCTGCAAATTAAAACAAAAATGGAACAGATAACTTAAAAAGAAAAAAAGTTATTCAATTTTTTTTGGTAGCGGCTTTCATCAGAAACCCTGTATGTTTGTGCATCGCATTATAAAACGTTACAATGATACTGGTAGCATTGCAAACCGCTATGGAGGTGGACCAAAAAAAACCGCAACAACGCGGTTCATGCACGACGATGTCCACGTCAAAGTGGAAGAAAAATGGCTAAAAAACTGAAAATATCGCAATACAGCATTCGACACTTATTAAAAAATGAGCTCAAGGTCCAGGCTTACAAGTTCCAAAAAGCAGACGATCTTTCAGCCCAGCAAAAAAAAATTTCGATGCGAAAGAACAAAGGAGTTGTTGCGCTTGCACGAACGCGACGAATTTCCTAACATTGTGTTTTCTGATGAAACAAATTTCCCAATTGAGCAGTTCATAAACACTCAAAACGATCGTGTTTACTTGACTGAACGCTCATACGAGAATTTGAGCCTACGTATGGCCACTCGAAGCAATTTCCCATCGCAAGTAATGGTTTGGGCCGCAGTGACCGCTGATGAACGCTCTCCAATGGTTTTAGCGAGCCTGGTGTCAAAGTGAATGCGATTTATTATCGGGAAAATGTTTTAGAAGCTGTTTTAGAGCCGTGGACACGCAAAGATTTCGGTCGTAGACCATGGACATTCCAACAGGAGTCGGCACCGTCTCATAAATCTCGTGTGAACCAAGAATGGTTAAAAAATCATATTCCACACTTCATTTCGTTCACACAATGACTTTCGAATTCGCCAGACGCAAATCCGATGGACTATTCCATCTGGCCCATTTTGGAGAGCAGGGTGAGGACTAAAAAAATGTCAGTATGGATGCGCTGAAAAAAGGATTATACGACAATGGGCCAAAATACCTCAAGATCACATTCGTGCAGCGTGCAACTCATTTTTTGACCGTTTGAAGGCTATAGTGAAGGCAAAAGGTGGTCATATCGAGCTAAAGGGAATATATGTTAAAATTGTAATCCTTTTTGAACAATTTTGTCTTTGAAATCAATAAAAACTAATTTCACACAAAAAAGTTATGGTGTTTTGAATAGGTAACACTTCATATCATTCACCCTGTATATAAATTAGTAATTTTGGATATTAGTTTGGGGCTGTAGTGATCGATACCTCATTAAGTATCGATCAAACAAATTAAGGTTTTTGCTCGTTGTCAAGGTGACATTTCACACAAAAAATTTTTTTTTCTGTTTTCTGTTCGTCGCATTCAGTTATGAGTTACATTTTACAGTTTTTCTTTGATAAAGGCGAAAATGCAAGCCAGGTTGCTCAAACTGTGTATAGTGTTTATGATGTTGCTAATGTAACAGCTAATTACGTGCAATTTTGGTTTGGTCGATTTCGTTCAGGCATTTTTGATATTAAAGAAAATGTCGATAAAGTCACAGTAACAACCGAGTAAGGATCGACCATAAAACAGTTTTTAACCATTTGCACAAAAACTGCACATGATCGCAATCAGCTTTTAAAATATATTGCTCTCTTCTGCGAATCCAAAAAGAGATCGCTTCTGTTCTATGATGCTAGGTTTCTGGATTATGGATACATATTTTACATGAGAGTATGCCTGAAAAGTTACGTGAAGGGATGTAGTATGAACACGAGCTTAGACGAAAGAAGCAATTGGCGTCGATTATCTACCTGTGGGAATATTGTTGTGCGGCTGAAGCTAAATGAGTAGCTCAAACTAGCTAGCAGCAGAGCCGACATCAATACTCTTATTAGCACTATATCGCAGAAACAAATACATATACGCATACATATAGTATGGTATGTGCATTTTATGTTTGTTTTATGTTATTGTATCTTCCTTTTTTGTATTTTTTTATTTTGTTTCTTTTTGTTCTTACTGTTTTTGTTCCATCGATTTATTTCTTGTTTTCTGTTGATCTCATTTTACTCTGCGCTTTTTGTATATATGTATATATAGATTTTTCATTATATCATTATATATTATTTTTTGGAGATATGTCAAAAACGTCATTGATATAGTCAAATGAGATTTAGACATCTCATAACCCTCTAAAGACCAAACCTAACCCTAAGGACAATACACCTTCTTGTCGAATAGTATGCCTAGTAGACATCGCTCCCAGAAGAAAAGTACATATGCTCAGCTCAACCCAGCTCCACCTTAGATTTATTGAGAGATCTGATTCTAGGTGAGGTACTCATTGATTTGAATGATTCTAATGCCATTGAACTAATTGACAGGGTATCTGCTGTACCAATAATATATGCCAAAAAATCGAATCCTAGCTTGCTAGAGCTCGTTATCGCAACTAGTCTTGGCCATATTCTCAAATTTTACCAACTTTTTTAAGCATGACCTAATATGCTGTGCAGTAGATATGTATGTCCTTTAATCATCCTGTTGATAGTGGCAATTTATGTATCGTGATCCGAAGTCTGCAAATGTTTAAGATCTACTGGTTGATTTGTCAAATGTTTACTGGAATAACTGTTGCTTCTATAAGACTGTAGATTAAAAACATGACTTTTTCAATAAAACCCTCACTGAACTATTTGATAATCATGTTATGTTTGCATCCGTACTTTATGGGTTATGAATATCTATTTTCCATGGTACAATAATAAAGCCCGTTCGGTTGTAATAATTCGAAACAAATTGCATGCAAAATGGAAAAGAACCAATACAGACTTCGCTTGGTCACAATACAAGCATGCAAGAAATAAAGGTACCACCATTACAAGAAATGCAAAGAGGTTGTACTTTAAATATAAATATAATCCGTCACTACCATCAAAAGATTTAATTTAAAAAACCTAAATGTGCATGGAAAATTTAAGTCTAAATGTAAAATTGACCCTGACATACTTAGTTACTATTTTATTAACAATCTGACGACATTCAATTGTAATTGTCCAGTCGAATTGGTTTTGTTGAGGTTTTGTCTGCGATTTCTAGTCCAGTCAAAAGAGACAAAAAAAATAGCCAACTTCGTAATTTTAGGAGTATGCGAGTTTATGGTTTTATTATGTAAAACCCATCACTGTGAACGTAAATTTGAGTTTTCGGGGTCGGGGGTTGTGTCCCGCGGCCGCCATCTTGGAAATAAGGGTGCAACTGGTTTTTTGCGTTTATCTCGTGAATTCCGAAAGTTACGAACATTTTGTAAAATACCTTTTTGTAGACAATAATATTATCTACAACTTTCATTCAAAACTTTTTATTGTAAAATTAATAATAAAAAAGTTATAAACAAAATTACGCGAAAAATTAAGGGATGAATTGTTTTAAAGCGTAATAACTTCTTTTTTATAGATTTTATGGAAAATATACTTAAGAGCTTTTTTATAGAGCATTCTTTTGTGAACATTTTTGTCTATAAGTTTTTTCCGATATCTTTATTTAGTCTTATGATTTTGAGCTGCTAAGCGGAGCAACCAATACATTAGCGAAGCGCGTACATGATTACACAGGCCGACAAAAGTTAACCAACCTTCAGACCCAGAAACCAGACTATATATTTCCAAAGGTTTATGATGCGCTGAATCCAAATCTGGCCTCGGAATTGCTCTATCTGCTCTGGTTTTCGAGATATCCTAATCTAAAAGTGCAAAAAACACCATTTTTGCCCATATTTGAGGTTATGTAGCCTTGCAGATGTTTTCTTTCACCAAAATTAAAGGATGGCATATTTAAACACAATCCTTCTTTTTTCAAATGGCGTTTTGTTTGCTCAAATATCATTTTTTTTCGCAGAGATATCGCATTTTGAAATTTTCATGTTTCTAAATTTTCCTACACCTGAAAATCGATTAAGATAATATAACATAGACATGATATAATCGATGAATCGGTGTTAATGCTGGTTTTTAAGTACACGAAGTCTTTTACATCCTCGAAATTATAGCACCGATAACAATGTCAGCCTTGAAATCCAACGCAGAATCTCTCTTGCCAACAAGTACTACTTTGGACTAAGTAGGCAACTGAGCAGTAAAGTCCTCTCTCGACGAACAAAACTAATACTCTACAAGGCTCTAAACACGCCCGTCCTAACGTATGGCGCAGAAGCTTGGACGATGACAACATCTGCGCAGATTTTTGGTCCTTTGCACGTTGGCAGCGGCGCATATCGCAGACGATGGAACGATGAGCTGTATCAGCTTTACGACGACGTAGGCATCGCGCAGCGAATAAAAATTTAATGGCTACGCTGGCTGGGTCATGTCGTCCGAATGGTTACAAACGCTCCGGCTCTGAAAGTATTTGTCGCGGTAGCAGCTGGTGGTAGCAGAGGAAGAGGAAGGCGTTGGAAAGATCAGGTGGAGAAGGACTTTGCTTCCTTTGGTGTATCCAACTGGTGCCGGTTAGCACGAGAAAGAAACGACTGGCGCGCTTTGTTAAACTCGGCCAAAATCGCGTAAGCGAATATAGCGCCAATTAAGAAGAAGAAGGATAAATCACTTTACCTCCAAACTGTGTTTTGATAACAACTTTTATTTTTTTTATTTTCAACAAGATAATGAGCCCAAGCTTACTGAGCACGATGTGCGTATGTGGATCATACTCCAGGCTTCTCATATTCTTCCAACACCACCACAGTCTCCAGACTTGAATCCCATCGAACATTTGTGAGATGAACACCGTAGGCGTATCGCTAAAATTAACATAATTAGCAAAACCCAACTAAAGGAGGTACTCCAACAGGAATGGCGAAATTTGAGTCCAAATATGACTAAAAAATAGTTAACTCTATGCCAAAAAGATTTAATGAAGCCATCAGGCAAAAAGGAATGCCTACTAAATATTAAAATTTCATTGAATTTAATATTTTAGGTATTTGTGAAATTGAATTGTGTGAATAATTTTATACCTTAAAAATATGAAAAATTCTGTTAATTTTGTTAATTTTTCATTCATGGAGTAAACTTTTGTTAAGTTTATGTTAGTTTTAAATAAACAATAAATTCGTGTATTTGGCTTAGAATAACATTTTTATTGATATTAATTTTTTCTCACTTATCGAATGAAAATTTACTGGTTTTCTTTAGAATTTTGTCCGTGTGTGTATACATATGTGCATCTAAGTTTCAGACTTTGTGCGACGAAAGTCGGAATTCGCCGAGCAAATATAGGTATTGGGTTTATGCTAATCACGTAAATAAAAAATTTAATCATACAAATGCTGGATCGGATCTAGCAAATACATTTTTCAAACTAGAACCAGAGAATGTTAATGCAATGAGAAGGAGCAAATGTTAAATGAGCTTTTTTCGAGTACTAATTTGTAGATTCATACTAAGGTAATTTCAAATTCAACTTTTCTCACTAGTGGGGAATTCAGATTTTTTCTGCGTTTACCAAACTACTAAGGAATTTCATAAGATTTTTTGGAAAAAAAGGAAATCGACTTATTTCATGCCCACAGCGAAGCGAATAAATTTGCGATTAAGAAAGCCGCGCGGCAGTTAATTTTTGGTGCAGAAGCTAAAGTCGGCGGAATTATTCGTTTTCTTTTTTGGCACGTATTTAATTCAGGTTTAAGTCCTGAAGTCATATTTTTTTTCTTGCACATTTTTTTTTTTACAATTCAAACCAGGAAAGTTTGGTAAAATTTTTGAGTTTATTTTAATTAAAATTTCTTTAAAATACTGTTTTTTTTGTATTTCATAAATGGAAATTTCTTTTCGGTATAAAATAGTTCATACTGGATATGACTTGATTTTTATATACATCAATCAAAACAGAAAATATGTACATACATATGTCTATAATCTATTTCATCAAATCCAAATTATATTGATGAGAAAATATCATTCTAATATCTGTCCAGAAAGCCAAACGCGCATACACACATAGTACATATGCATATAATTACGCGAAACTCGTTCGTATGTGTATTTGATTTCTTGTAAGAATGTGATGTGCTGTGACATGTGTACATACATAAGTCAAAGTAATTTGGGCATACATGCATATGTACATATATATGTATGAAAGGAAGATGATGTTCTTGCGCTTGTGAATTATTGTTTTTCATATACAAATGTACATACATACATACATATGTATGTATGTAAATGCTGTCGAATACATAAACTATAAATTGACATACAATATAAAATAAGTGTTGATTTATCTTCAACCGTTTTATTTTCTGAATGCAAATACCTCCTATTGACATGTACATATGTACATACATATTATGTATATTGTCATATACCATCATTTATGTACATATAGAGTATACGTTCATTTATGAATGTATGTAATGAAAAACTTCATGAATTACTTTCAGAATTTATTAAAACTTATTCGCGTCGCGCGCATACATATCTACGTAGACATCACAAACCTTTTGTTCACAACGCAGGCGCAGAAATAAACGCTCTTCGTATTTATCGTCCCCCGTGACTCGCCATCAATTCTCGGCGCGAATTTTTTTTTCGTTATTAATTTTTTTTTTTTAATGTAATCGTAAAAAAATTTATAATAAATTTTATGTATCCGCTTATCATTTCAAAAGTAACAAAATCGTAAAAAAATAAGCAGTCGAAGAAATAAACGCACCGCCTATTTTTCCTCGCCAAATGTTAGACTCGATTAATGTAATATAATTGAAAAAAAAAATTATGTAATATATTAAATTTTACGTATTCGCTTATTATTTAAAAAATACGAAAATAGTAAAAATTTAATTGGTTTAATGTCGAGGTGAGAAATGTGTTGTGTGTTAAGGTGAAAGATGTGTGGTGTTTCTAATTTTTGTGTGGGGAAAAGTCAGTGAGGTGTCTATAAACTCGGTGTGCTAAACTTCCTTACTTCAAATCTTTCAAATCTCAATTGTACTAAAAAAAGCTCACAGCAACATTTGCACCTTCTCATTGCATTAACATTCTCTGGTCATACGGAAAGAGAATTTCACAGCGGCATCTAACAGCAGTTAGTTGGAATATTCTCAAATAGCTGCCAACCTTTGGAAAAATTTGCCTCTAGTTTTAAAAGTACTACCGGTTTCTTCAACTACGAAAAACAGCTTTAACAACCAACACACAAATTCAGCCCTAAATGCTTACCAGACACTTTAACTTAGAAATATAAAGGAAAATATTAACACACATAAACGACACTTGATTAAAGTTTCAAATTTTTGTGTTGCCATCCTATGCTAGTATATCCTTAAAAATAAACTTAAAGCTATTTGTAAACAAGTAAGGAAGTGCTGAATTCGATCCGGGCCGAACTTTATGTAGCCGCGCACATTTTAGTAAAATTTAATTTGAGCAAGCAATCTAATTTTAGAAATCAAATAAACTCAAAGACAATGAGAGTTGTATCTTGTAACAGTGAAGGACGGGAATTCAGTCTTAACATGTTAGAATGCTGGTTTTTATCCAATTTCAAAAAATTTAGTATAAAGTTGCAAAAAGTTTGATAAAGGGTTTTCCAATAACAGGTCTTATCGACATTGCGCTCAGTTTAATACTGAACGGCATTATCAACGTTCTGCGTGCAGCGGTTGGGTTAGAGTTCGAAATATTATGGCAAGCAGTAGTAAGAAGGCGAAGACATACCATTTCCATTCGGAATGGGAAGAACAATACTTCTTCACAGAAGTTAAAGGCAAAAGTGTTTCTTTGTTATGTAATACATCTGTGTCAGTTCCTAAAAAAGGAAATATTGAGAGGCATCATAAAACTGTACATTCGAATTTTGAGAAGGCATTCCCGTTAAATTCTGCCACCAGAAAAGAAAAACTGAAACATTTAAAAATCCAGTTAATTGGACAACAGTCAATATTTTTGAAAACAATCGACAAAAATAAGGCTGCAACTGAAGCATCTTATCGTGTTTCCCAGATAATTGCACAAAAGAAAAAACCTTATGAAGACGGGGAAATCATAAAGCAAGCATTTTTGGAAGCTGCAGATTCTTTATTCGCCAACTTTAGAAATAAAGACGAAATAGTGTCTGCTATAAAATCTATGCAACTTTCTGCTAATACAGTGATGAGGCGAGTAGAAGTAATGAGCAATGATATTTTTTTACAGTTAAGAAGTGACTTAGATAACTGTATTTATTTTTCACTGCAACTGGATGAATCAACAGATGTAGTTGACACCTCACAGATGGCCATATTTGTCAGGATGGCTTTTAGTGATTTTACAATTAAAGATCTTTTGAAGTTTATTCCACTAGAGCTGTTTTCTCATTTAAAAAATCTCATCTCTTCTGAGAAAATTCCAATATCAAAAATGGTAGGCCTGACAACTGACGGTGCTCCAGCTATGGTGGGTTGTGATAAGAGGCTCGTGGCGCTATGTCATAAGGATGAAAGTTTTCCACAATTTCTTAGTTACCACTGTATTATACATCAGCAAGCATTATGTGGAAATTTTCTAAACTTGAACAACGTTATGAAACTGGTGGTGAAAATTGTGAACAAGATTAGAGCTCAAGCGTTACAAAGAAGATTATTTAAAACCTTGGCTGATGAAATTGACTGTCAATACGGAGAGCTACTTCTTCACTCTGAAGTGCGATGGTTAAGCAGAGGACGAGTGCTCAAACGTTTCAATGATGTCCTGCCTGCTATACTCCAATTTTTCAAAGAACGCGATGAACCGATTCCTGAACTGGAAAATTCGACTTGGCTCAGAGATTTTGGTTTTCTTGTGGAAATTACAGAGAAATTAAATGAGCTTAACTTGCAGCTTCAAGGCAGGGATAAAGAATTAGCGGAAATGATTTCTGATATAAATGCATTTATTACAAAACTTGAATTTTGGGAACAAAACCTAAAAAACCGCGATACTAAGCATTTTCCTATTCTTTCCGAAAAGATATCCAAAAATCTATTAGAGCCCTATGACAGTAAATATCATATGGAAATAGTTTCTAACTTGAAGGAAAACTTCAAAAATCGTTTCAAGGATTTCAGCAAAATTGCTTTAGTAACGAAATTTGTTGTTTCACCCTTCATGGGCATTGATTTACAACAGTTTGCAACTTGTGTTATGAACAACTTTGGCGAAGACATTGCTGTGACAGAAATGGAACTGATTGCTTTTCAGAGTGACTTGACTTTAAAATCTTTATGTTCAAATACAAAATGTATATGGACTTTAGTAAGTAAAGATAAGTATTCAGTTTTATGTCGTGTTGCGTTGAAAGTGAAAGCGTTATTCAGTTCAACTTATTTGTGTGAATCTTCTTTTTCCAATATGAAATTTATTAAAAATAAATACCGCAATCGGCTTACAGATATACATTTGGATTACTGTATTCGAATGACTGTATCAAATTATACTGGAAATATTAAAAAAATTATCGATGAGTCAGAATGTCAACCTTCTCATTAAATATGCTCTTTTTATCTGCCCATATTTTATTTATATAATATAGTAATGTACTATTACTGTTTTGTTGTTTTTTTAAGGCGCTTGTGATTTGCCATTATGACTGCAAAAAATTTTGTTACGATTGATAGATGTGAACATGGATGTAGTTATGCATAAGTATAAGCACTATAAGTCATATATTTATTATATATAGAACGTATATTAGTAAAATAAATACATGTATTGTATGTCGAATATAACTGTGTATTATTTAATTTATGTTGGCTTGTGCAAGTAGCTCACTGTTTATTTCAAAATCTTGAAAGTAGCTCAACATATTGAAAAGATTGGCGACCACTGGTCTACAGTAACAAGCCGGCGACGATTTGTGAGCTCAGAGCCAATATTGAACGCGAAATTGCTGGAATTTCGGCCGATTTATGCAAAAGAGTGGTCGAAAATTGGGTTCAACGATTGGACTTCGTAAAACGTGCGCGCAGTGGCCATGCAAAAGAAATCGAATTTCATACTTAAATGTATATGTTCAAACTCGATAATAAAAAAAAAATAGTTATATTAAAAAAGTCAAACCGTTTGTGTTTTATTCAAAAAAGTTCAAAAGTTGAACCGCTCTTACCGAAAAACCCTAGAAACTATGCCATTAATAAAAATGGAACGATACACGCTTAAACAACGCATTGCAATTATTAAAATTCTCTATAAAAATGGTGATAATTTAGGCAGAGATGGTTCGTAACACTCGAACATTTTTGGGTCATCGTGAAGCACCTTGTCGAACCGCAATACAGAAATTGGTAAAAAAATTCGAGCTGTTGGGACAAGTTAGTGATGTGAAGAATAAAACTCGTGCACGTCGCTCAAGAATAGCCAAAAATACTGCTGTTGTAGCCAAAAGTGTTGAAGAAACCCCAGGTTTGCCCATACCTCGTCGTTGTTTGGAATTAGGCATTTCACAAACGTTATTACACTGTATTTTGCATAAAGATTTGGGTCGGCACAGGGCGTAGATATGCGCAATACAGAGGGTTATTCCAACCCCATAGCCTCTACTAAGCCAAGACCGTTAGTGCGTGATGAAGAATCACATCCTGTGCGAGGTAACCCTGCTACTACTCAGTAAGGTCCCTTGCTGTCGGATGACAAATAGAGTGATTACTGAGTTAAAACAGAACACTACGGATCTAGACCTGAACTGTCGATAACGGGTTTCTCTTCAACAGTGGCTCCCTTGAAGAGTATGAATAGGGCCACAAACGGAAATGAATTCAAACCAGGACTACTCTGCACGGGGTACCCACACTTGTGGCAATCCTCCCGCTGGTTCTCCAGCGGCTTGGTTGAGGATGGACACCTATTGGACGGTGCATCCTCGTCAGGCTCAGCGAAACCAATGAAGATGCAGTGACCCCTGTGGGAGGCTGCGGTAACTCATTTACGTCTCAGTGCTCTGACGCTTTCCTCTGCGGACGGAAGTAATGTGGTTAATTTGGATGCAAATCCGAAAAGTACCACTGCACTACCGGCTACAAAAAAAGCGTCTGATTCGGGGGGCAATTTGGAGGACGCAGACGTGGTTATGACGCAGGTAACCCCTGTCTGTCATGTCACCACGACTGAGAAAACCAAATTGATTCCTGTCCTGGCACCAGTTTTGGCGACTGTTGGGGCTATGGTTAATCAGAGCTCACGCTCAGAAAGAAGCAGCGTACCAATGGCCACGGAACAGATGCCAGCTTCAGGAGAAAATCTGTCTAATACACAGAAGAAGCGGCAAAGGCAGAGGAACGCGAAGAAGGCAAGAGAAACAGTAGGTATGAATCGGGCTTACGTAGCTATGCCAACTGCCACTCGAGCCGGTGCTGCCGCTCATCTGTCTACGACGACTCTTGTAGCTGAATCTGGCAAGAGGAACAGATCTGATGATGACCCATCTGATCTGGCCACCTTGACAGATGAGCGCATCACTGGGCACGAGGAAGAAGAAAAGGAGGAAGGGCAATAAACCGGAATCCGAAGTAAGCAACCTCAGACAACAGGTTGTAGTGACTGCAGGAGGAGCATCGTGCAGCAATCAAGTACCTGGAAGTGGTACCAACGAGCCCAGTGGAACGAGTGCCGTGGGGCCAAATGCGCAGTAGCGAGCGCGAAACCGGTTCCGCCTAGTGATCCACTACTGTCCATTGGAAGTAACTATGCTACGGCAGCAGCCAGCGGCATGATGGTGGAGATCTGTGGCGATGGGCATATCCAATTGTCCCAAAAACAATTGAATTTTGTCGACAGTCAAGTCTGGGAGGCAATATGGAAGTCGAAAGATGTACCTAGATTCGTGCGAATGAGAGTTGATCAAGGCTCGAATGGCTGGCCAAAACTTGGCTGTGATGCCAGGGTTTGAAGGATGTAAGTTTGTCATTCGGCAAACGAACAAAATTCAAAAACAGGTGAGGGTGAGCATGCTGATCCCTGGGCCTCCAAGGGAGCGGTTGATTGCACTTTGTTAAGACAATTCTGCTATCAAGACTTAGTTGCAGTCAAAATAAAGTATCGATTAGAGGGGAAAGAAGTAGAGACAATTGTCGTCTCGGTCTGTTTTCCTTGCGACTCCATTCTCCCTCCCCCTACGAGGGAGTTTATGGAAGTTGTAAGATATGCTGAATCTATGGGATTAGGTCTAATTGTGGGATGTGATGCAAATTCACAGAACACACTCTGGGGTAGCACAAAATGTAACTTCAGGGGGTATAAACTCATGGACCTTATTCTGTCATCTCGCTTGGTCATACAGAACGTTGGCACCAGTCCGACTTTTGTGACCAGCAGAAGGCAGGAAGTGATTGATATGACATTATCTAACGATAAAATATCAGATCATATCACTGGTTGGAAAGTACTCGACAAAGATTCCCTGTCGGACCATCGTTATATAGAGTTCAGGCTTGCTTCCTCGAAAAACGGATTGGCCACGATATGAGGATCTCACTAATCCGTGATGTTCCCAAACTCCGGACAATAACTTCGATTGAAGAAGCCACAAACTCATTGGGGCGAACTTTGATCGAGTGTTATAACAAGGTTTGCCCGGAACGTAGGAGAAGAGAGGGTAAAACAGTCCCTTGGTAGAACGCCGAACTCTCGAAACTCTGGAAAATTTCCAGGAAACTTCTTAACAGAGCTCTTAAAACTCAGTCGGAAGAAGATTAGACTGCCTACCGAAAGCTGAGGAAGGAATATAAAAAGAAAATTAGATCAACTAAATTGGACTCTTATAGAACCTTCTGCAGTGAACTGGAGAAACGGAAGAGTTCAGCGAGGTTGTGCAAAGCCCTCCAAAGAGACCGGACGGCTAGGCTAGACTCACTGCTCAAACCAGAGGGTACTTATACGGACTCAAAATCAGAAGTGTACGATGTTCTCTTTTCAACACATTTCCCTGGCTCAAGAAATGTTGTTGGTCAAAGCTCTATCGATCAATCTGATCATGTCAATATAATTACCAGTAGACGTGATTGGTTTATTGCATCCAGGACAGTTAACGAGGAAACGATAAGGTTCGCCTTCTCGTCATTCGAAAACTTTAAGTCCCCAGGACCTGATGCCATTTACCCAATCATGCTCAAGCGAGGCGGAGAACAACTAATAAAGGGTTTGAAAAGAATCTTTACGGCATGTCTTGCGCAAGCTTATGTTCCACAATTGTGGCGTTTGGTGAAAGTTGTATTTGTCCGAAAGCCAGGCAAGGACAGCTATGCTTTGCCAAAAAGTTTCAGACCTATAAGCCTGATATCGTTTATGCTTAAGGGTCAGGAACGTATAGTGGAGAAGCACATTTGACTCTATGTGTTCTTCTATCAGAAGTCATGGAGTAGAAGAAATCATTGTCAGATGGATCCACTCTATGCTATCCAAAAGACTGCTTACCGTGGATAGAGAAAGCGATGAAGGAGTCAGGGTTGAGGTTAAGAAGGGTTGCCCACAAGGCGGTGTACTCTATCCCCTACTTTGGTGCTTCGTGGTGGACTCTCTTCTTAATGATCTGCAGGAAATTGGACACATCCAAGCCTACGCAGACGACGTGTGCGTACTTATCTCAGGACGATCACTTGAAGTTATATTTAATACTGCAATTAGCTCTCTCAAAGAGGATAAGCAGTTTCTGATTTCGCAAATAATTTAATTGTGTGCAGAAGAAAAGGAATTACGAAAACAGCAAACGGTTGATGTCTCCTCTGCTCTTGTACAGCTAACCGCTGAGGTGAAAGACCTTAGTGCTTGTGTTCATGCAAGGAACACAAAAAATACGAAAAGCAAATCTAAGAGACAGGAGCCACTACTACCAGTGACTGCTGCTACGTCGCCTGTAAACGTGTCTATTGTTGCTGCTACGCGGGGTGAGACTAATTCGTTTTCCTCTGCTTCGCACTCTCATGCTGCTGTTGGCGATGCGCCGCTCTCCTATAGCGCTGCTGTTACTAATACAACTAAAGTGAAGCTGACGCCAATTGCTGCTGCTGCTGCTACTACGTCCGTTCTCCTATCAACATCAACTTGCAAAAAAGCGTCGGCAACGCCGACTTCTCTTGCACCTACATCAAATCGCATTCAACTGCTCAATTAGCCATGACTGATGGGTCGAATGGTCTCTCTAATCGTACACGTGAATGGAAAACCGTAACTAGAGCTAATAGAAAAAAGGTTAAACAACCTGTAGTTATCGGTTCAAACCAAAATAATGAATTAACATGAAGTGGCTGCACATATCGTCATTCTCAAACACTGTGACAGCTGCCGATATTGTGGACTATGTTGCGAAACATGCAGAAATTGACCGCAAATTTCTTTCCTGCTATATGTTTATCAAAAAGGATACCCTCGTAAAGGATTTCAAGAAAATCAACTTTAAGCTAGGCGTTTCTGAGTTTTCTTATGAAAAGCTTTTAAATGCGGATATTTGGCCTACAAACGTAAAACTTCGGACATTCACTTTTTTTCAAAAAGACGTCACTCCACCTCTAATTCCGTAACTGCTGCAGCTAACTCCATCGCTAGTATTAAACTACTAAAATTGTATTTTCAAAATATATCTGGACTTCGGACTAAATGTTCCACGGTGTATACGAAAAGTTCTTTCTTAGACTTTGATATTCGTTGAATCTTGGCTAAATGAAAATTTTTTCGACTGTGAAATTTTTGACCTCAATTTGTATGATGTTTTCCGTAAAGACCGTGACCCTGTCAAATCAGGATGTTCCAGAGGAGGTGGTGTTCTCCTTGCTGTTTGGAGAAAATTTCGTGCATCATTGGTAACGCTTACCAATTCTAACACACTCATCGATCAGCTTTGTGTACGTGTTTATGGCTCATCTGGAACAGTTTATGTGTGTGCATCCTACATTCCGCCGAATAGTCCGGATTATTTATACTTTGCACATGCTGGCAGTGTTGTGTCATTAGCATCAAGCATAGCTGGTGATAGTCATCTTTGTGTCCTCGGTGATTTTAATTTATGTCGCCTGAGTTGGTCCCCACTTAGAAACTCGGCTGCTTTTATGGCTTCTAACGTAAATTCTTCAGCCGAAATTCATGTCATTGATAGCTTTTTAAGTATTGATTTATCACAAATTAATTGTTTTTATAAAACTTTTTCGTTTACTACGTCGAACAAGATCTTTCCTGTAACATTCCCATAGAATGTTTAAAGAGAAAACATTGTTTCAGTTATTTCATAATTTACGTTAACTATCCGAACACATATCGCCAGTTGACATAAATCATTAATATCGGTGGTTTCGTCCAAGCACAGAGAAAAAAATTGGCAATCATTAATTTTTTCCTTCACCGCAGATTGAATGTGTATTCCCAGTTCATCAATCCGTCGGGCTACTGTTTGGCGGGATATGGGTATATTTTTAACTAGTTCTGTATCAAAATTCATTTTTTGAAAAATGTTTCGACAAATGTTTTTAACAAAAACACCATCTATCAAAGGCCGGCCTTGTTTAGCAATATATAAGCTGATCATGGAAGATAGCTCAGCTTTCATTTTTATATTTAATTGCTTAACAACTTCCTCATTTTCTACTTTAGCCAACCACCCTTTCAATTTTTCCAAAAAGTCTAACTTTTTTTCTTCATATAATCCCTGACTAGCTTTTTTGTCCAAAATTTGTATATTATATTTTTGTGGGAGGAATCGAAATTCCTTTTGATATTACATCTATAGCCTCCTTTGGACAACTTGTAACATAAAAGGCATTGCAAGTCGCCCAAGGCATTTTCTAGCATAAAAAAGTTCTCGCAGGGCATTGTATTGCATACACTAAGCGTCGCGGACAAACTTGGTGTTTATTCGTTGCTGGTTTGCTAACGACTGAACGATTGAGAGTAAGAATACGTGTGATCAATTGATCTATGGGATGGACAGCACTGATCTATTGATTGCCCTTCCCTTTTAAGTAAAATTCGATTTAATATACCTAATATGAGGCTCCGACAGTACGAAACCTTTAAAATTGGCTTCTCGAGAACCAACTATGGGGTGAATGCTCCGATTCCTAAGGCATGTGCAGATTTAAATATGTTTTTCAATTCTTCTGGTGCTGATTTGACATGGCCGTATGGCATCTGAGTCAATCATCTTAAATCGTTCTTTTCTTAGCAACTACTAAACTATTGTACATTAGCTTAATATAGTCTGTAAGAATGTATCCATTCAAAGACCATAAATAAATAAATAAAATAAATAAATAAAATGCAGGTAGCTCTAAATAAGATTGAGTATTGGTGCGAATTGCATGGTCTTTCGGTGAATCCTACAAAAAGTACCTCAGTGCTTTTCACTAGGAAACGCAATATGGAAGGCCCGTTACTACCCACATTGAAAAAAGTAACACTGCAACTTAAACTTACCTGGAAGAAGCACGTCGAGCAGAAGGTCTCTCGAACACTAAAAGTTCTCTGGCAGTATAAGAGAACCTTTGGCAAGACATGGGGTATAAGACCGGCGATAGTACACTGGCTGTACATCACCCTGATTAGACCCATTATTACATACGCCTCTGTAGTATGGTTGAAAGCCACAATGGTTAATTCCAGAGTAAAACCCCTAAACAGGCTACAGAGAAGTGTGTTCTTGGGTATCACAGGTGCCATGAGCACGACATCTGGTGCCCGTAATGCCATTCTGAACTTGCAACCTCCAGATCTTCAAATTCGAAAGGAAGCAATGAAGGCGGCGTACAGGCTCCAGTTAAACGGGGTCTGGGAAAATAAAGTAAGCACTGGCCACTGTCAGATATACCACCAGTTGTCGGAGCGGTGCACACTGTTCTCGATGCCGGTGGACAATCGGGAGCCTGTCGATAGCTTCGGAAGGAAGTATAATGTTTTGATCCCAGATAGAGATCAATGGTTAAGTCCAGATAACCTATTAACGGGATACCAGCACACTTTCTATACCGACGGATCCAAAACCAGCGATGGAAGCGGATCTGGATGGTACATAGAAGACACTAAGTACTCCTATGCCACAGGACAGAAGTCCTGCCTTACGGAAGTCTATGCCATCTTGAATGTGGCGTACTGGCTAACTGAGAAAAAAAGGCGGGGCAACAGTATTGCAATTTGTAGTGAAAGTCAAGCTGCACTGAAAGACCTTGCTAACCCACGCTGCTCTTCGAAGTTAGTCGGTGAATCTAAGACAAAACTGAACAGTGTTGCAAAACACAACAAAGTTAGTCTTATTTGGGTGCCTGGACATAGTGGTATTGCAAGGAACGAGTTAGCTGATAAATTGGCAAATAAAGGCTCTGCAAGTATGCCACTAGGCCCTGAACCCTTTCTAGGTGTCAATTCCGCATCGATTCAACTATGGATTGACGACTTCATGAGGTCTACCCACAGAGGTCGTTGGTCTGAGTTGAGCTCGTGCAGAGAAGTCAAGTGCTTTGTGAAAGAAAAAAACAGTAAAACAGTGACCTTTCGCCTAAAACTCAGCAGGACGGACCTGAGAGTACTGGTGGGTGTAATCACAGGGCATAACGTCTGTGGTCAGCATATGGCTACCATGGGGGTCGTGGACAGCTAAATATGCCTATCCTGTCTTGAGAATGACGACAATGCGGAGCATTTTCTCTGTAGCTGTCCTGCATTTTCCAGAATCAGACTTAGGATATTAGGTTGCGATACACTGAGTATGGAGAAAGTTCATACTCTTCCTCTTCCGTATCTCTTAAAATTCATCGAGGAATCCAAGAGATTTGTGGAAGAGTGACATCAAACTGATTTATCCGTTTTTACCATCCACCTTTATCTTTCCTATCTCTATTCTTTCTACCGATATCTATCCGGGTTTGGTACAATGGTCTACTGACTGAGTGCTTGCACATGTCCAACCCCCCACAAATCTAATTTAATTTAATCAAATCTTGAGTACTGAGGCCAATTTGCACATCGCTAGCTTCGTCAAGAAGTAAAATTGTCGTATCTGGGGCTCAGAAAATCCAAGAGTTATTGTTGAAATGTCTCTCTATCCTCAACGTGTGACTGTTTGGTGCGGTTTTTGGTCCGGCGGAGTCATTGGACCTTTTTTTTCGAAAATGAAGCTGGAGTAACAGTTACGGTGAATGGATTGCGCTATTGAGATATGATTAACGATTTGTTATGGCGGGAATTGGATGGTATTGATCTGGACAACGTTTATTTTCAACAAGCAACGAAACCATTGATCTTTTGCAGGAAAAACACCTTTTATTGGAAAACTATTTAGTTGGATTTATCTAATTTTGTTGTAAAATGAACTTTTTTTTATTAAATAATAATTCAAATTGAATAAGATTGTCTTGTCTTGAAAAACTTGTCCGTAGGACTCTATATATGCGGATATAATAATACCGGTCAATCGAATCAGTTTAATTTAGATTAGACTTGCAGATATGATTCAAATCATGAGATTACTATTTCTAACTTTATCTTTACTTATTTGTTTGTTAAGTGAGTGCAGGCTCTGTGAAAATTGGAGAACCTGGTAGGATACATAAATCTAAGCCCTTAATAGAGTATTTTTAATTTTTGATCAGCCTTCAACAGAACACAATGAAAGCAAAAGTTTAATGCACGATTTTCTCAGAGCAATTCGAACGTTTCTTTTTTCACTCTTTAGCGCAAATTCTAAATCCAAAGCTACGTGCTTCATTTCAACAATCTTCGAGTGTTTATTTTAACGTATGATTTGTAAGGTAGCCAACTTGTGTTTGTAATATCAGCAAGATATAATTTGCTTATTTTTAAGTAAATATAAGGTTGTCAAAAAAGTCTTGCGGTATTTTTATTGAATTTTCAATTGTTCATGAAATTGATTATAATAATGCGATTTAAGTCAAATATGCGCCGTTTTGTTCAATGACGAGTTCCCAACGAGATTCCAACTTCATAATGCTCCTCTTATAGAAGCTCCCTTCCCTATTGTCAAAAAACTCGGAGAGCCAATTTTCACAGGGCTCTCTTGTGGACAACTTCCGACTACCAAGCTCGTTCGCCATGGACAGAAATAGGTGGTAATCACTTGGTACGAGATCCGGACTATACGGTGGATGCAAAAGAACCTCCCATCCGAGCTCCCGCAGCTTCTGGCGCGTCACCAAAGATGTGTGTGGCCTGGCGTTGTCCTGATGGAAGACAATTCGGCCTCTGTTGATCAAAGATGACCTCTTCTGCATGAGTGCTGCATTCAAGCGGTCCAGTTGTTGGCAGTACAGGTCCGAATTGAGCGTTTGATCATAGGGGAGCAGCTCATAGTGGATGATTCCCTGCCAATCCCACCAAACACACAGAAGAACCTTCCTGGCCGTCAATCCAGGCTTGGCCACCGTCTGGGTAGCTTCATCGCTTATCGACCACGACCGTTTGCGCTTCACGTTGTCGTAAGTGACCCACTTTTCATCGCCAGTCACCATCCGCTTCAAAAACGGGTCGATTTTGTTGCGATTCAGAAGCGATTCGCATGCATCCATACGGGCAAAAATGTTTTCTTGCGTCAAGTCGTGTGGCACCCATACATCGAGCTTCTTTTTGAATCCAAGCTTCTTCAAATGGTTTATAACGGTTTGATGACTCATACCCAGCTCTTGGCCGATGCTACGGCTGCTACTATGCCGGTATCTTCCGATCAATTCAGCGATTTTATCGCAATTTTTGACGACAGGCCTTCCGGACCGTGGCGCATCTTCGATGACCTCTGCACCAGAACGGAAACGTTGAAACCATCGTTGTGCGGTGGAAATGGAAACTGTATCGGGTCCATAAACTGCACAAATTTTATTGGCAGCATGAGATGCATTTTTGCCTTTATCGTAGTAGTACTGTAAAATATGCCGTATTTTCTCTTTATTTTGCTCCATGTTTGCGACGCTATAACTCACGAACGACTAAAAGCAAACAACAATTAATCAAACACGTGTTAGCACGTGAAAAGAGCTTTCCAAAAAGCTCTAGCGTGAACCGATGCGACGAATACAACTAGAACTACGCGTTTGCAAAGACAAGCTTGCGGAAACACCGCAAGACTTTTTGGCCAACCTTATATTTGGTTTCCGTGAGCGAGATTTTTTTTCATTTATATTATTAATTTTGATTTAATTCATTCAATCATAAATATGTAACAATTTTCAATAGGAAATTTCACCAAATTTTATCGATACTATTGTTGATTAATAGATAAATTTGCAGCTCCAGAATAACACCATCGTTCAAAAGGTTCGTTTATGAAAAAGCTAACCGTCGGAAACAGCGTAAAACTGTAATGCCTTCTATTTTACATAATCAAGAACTACAACAAAAACATCGCTAGGAAAATGGCCTATATTTTTCAATTCAACTGTTTTATTTTAAACCAACTTGCAAACGAACGTTTGAACTCGTTTATAATTTAGATATAAAGTAAAGCTTTCGGCAATATTTTGGACCAAATTCGAAAATTAGAAGGTATTCCCTACTCAAATCTCTGCTTGAAAAATACTAGGATAGCTTTTTGACGCTTTTGAAATTCGTTTATCAACGCTGCCAGACGTACTGAGCTACATACAGTGATGAACAAAAGTATGAACACAATTACTCCTCCACCACCATGTTTTACAGTCGCAGCAAGGTTTTGTTTTTGCAGTTCGGTGTTAGGCTTTCTCCACACAGTTTGGCGGCCATCAGATTGAAAGGTATTAAATTTGCTTTCATCCGAGAAGAGTACATTGTCCCAAAAGTCCTTCGCATAGGCTAAACGCTTCTTTTGGTTCACTTTAGAAATGAGAGGTTTGCGTCTAGCCACGCGAGAATTGTAGTTCTCCTCATGCAATACCCTCCGGACCGTTATTGGATGAATATCCTTTCCCATCTCTTCCTTAACTTCTGCTGCGATTTGTGTGGAGGATATTCTTGGTTTTTTTTTTACCTTCTTGACTATTTGGCAGCGTTCGCGGTCGTTTAAAGCCTTAGGCCTGCCCGTACGTTTCACGCTTTCCAAAGATGAAGCGCTCTTGAAACGTTGAACAATGCTTCGTATGGTGTAGCGACTTCTGTCCATCATTTCACCAATCTCAGCCTATGATTTGCCCTGATTATGCAAATATAATATTATTTTGCGCTGAGATTCGGTGGTTTCACTTTTTTTGCTGCTCATTTTACAAAAATTTAAGCAAAGTTTGCTGTAATTGAAGGCACTATGCTGTTTGTAGTTTGAATTTTGACAAAAACTCAATTGCTTGTGTGAACATAACGGGACTTTTGAAAGAAAGTTGCCAGATCAATAAAATTTAGACGAAAAAGCCTGATAAAACTTAAGTGTGACAATAATTTTGTTTCGTTATAATAGGTACTTTTTTTAATATTATAATTAGTGTTAATTCAATATAAAAGATTATAAAATGAGTTGAAGGAAATATGATTGGTAATATGTTCTTCGATCTAGCACGTTTTTTTTTGCGAATAAAAATCACTTCATAAGTGGACAAAAAGTAATGTTAAAGTGAAAGTATCTTGCTGTGCCAATACTTTTGTTCATCACTGTATGTATTAATGATTTTTATGCCGAAATTTTAAATGATCTGATTTTCAGTAAGTTCAAAATAAGTACTAATAATTATACCTGCGCGTCGACACAAGGGTATTAGAAATTCGTTCAAATAATGGTTCACAGCTATTACATGCAGGCGAACTACTAAAACTTCGAATGCTGTATTTTGAAAGCTAAAACTTTTTTTGAAAAAATTTAAATATCAAATAATTTATACGCAATTGCAGTATAAAAAAGGTACTTCATATATTTTTTAAGCTTTAAATAAAAAATATAAAAAGCAAAAACACAAAACAGTTCAAAATTTTATGTCACAGCTTATTTCATGCAGCATTAATTTTTTCTTAAATTTAAGTTAAACTAATGATTTAACAGCTTTAAACCTTTCTGGAATTGACCACTAGCTTTGCTTTTTCGTTACTCCCGGTCCGATTTTGTTCCACTCCTCCAAAATTACGGTTTTTATCTGATCTCTATTGCTTATATGATGTGTGCGGATTTTTGTTTCCAGTAATGACCATAAATTCTCGATGACGTTCATGTCAGGTAATTAAGCTGGTGGTTGCTTTAAATGTGGACAGTTCCATATGAGCCATGTCTGTAGAAACGGAAATCTTGAAGTATTCCAAGTTTCGCAGCACTTTGGAGTAGATTACTATCTTTTACAATATTGAGGTACATTGTTTTGTCCATAATACCGTCGACAAACACTAAATTTCCTACTCCGGCTGCTGACATACATGCATATACCATTACACTGCCACCACCATGTTTCACAGTCTGTATTAGGTTTCCGCCAGACGTAAAACATTCCATCTGAGCCGAATAGGTTGAATTTGGACTCGTCAGACCCGTCGCACTGTTTCGACGCAACATGATTTGCCCACTTCTTGCTGAATTTCGCTTAGCAGTTTTGGAGCCGATAGCATTGGGTTTTCTTTTATTTTTCGAACAATTAAACGCCCATCACGTTCGTCAAAAATTTTATTTGGGGCACATCGGCCTTTATTTTGCACCCGATTTTCATGAGCGAAGCGTTCAATGATACTTTATACTGTAGCACTACTCAAAAAAACTATTTCCGCAATTTCTCGCTGCGACTTTCCGCTTTGAAAGTGCTTGATAACCAGTTCTCGCTGTTAAATCGTAGTACGTCGACCCATTTTTTATATATTTTTATATTGCCCACTTGGCGATCACTAACATACTTAAAAACTGCATAGAACAATAACTGTGCGCTAATTACATAAACTAGAAATTCAAAATACCGTTAACCAAGCGACTAGCCGCCATCACAACATAAACAAGTGCTTGCATGAAATAAACTGTGAGCAAAGATATCGCATTGTGGTTGCATTTCACCCCTGTAGTGTGAGTGGGACTCATTTAACTAAATATTTACATTAATGTTTCTTTTTTTAAATTGCGACAATTTTTTATTCTGCAATAATTTAAATTCATAACCTGAAACTGAATTAAATAAATAAATACAGATAAAATGTTTCTTCTTAAACTTTTGGGGCAACATCGGGGGTTAAAGTGCCATTCTAGTACATATGTACATAAGTATACTATTTCAATTATTAATAAAATAACGCGCACTGTTCAATCTAGCAAAGCAGGATTGACGAGTATATTGATCGGTTGCGCGGCTTAATAAAACATTGCGGCTTTGGTGAACCTAAGGACGATCTAATGCTGGATAAAATCATTTCTTTGGTTAAATCGAATGCATTATGTGAAAATTAAAAACAAAAATTTTAAATAAAAAAATTTGTATATATAAAATATATATTAAATTAAAAAATAACACGAATTTAAAGGCACATTCGAATTTAATTGAGCAAATGACGAAATTACATTAGAACAAGCCATAAATAAATGTAAAGCAAAGGAATTGGCAGAAAAGCAAATTAAGGAAGCAGAAGAGAATAAGGCAGTTGATTCACAGAATGAAAAGTATGAAATACCGCACAAAAGGAAATCAAGCAAACATATGTCAAAAAAGAGAGATGAAGACGTCGACTGCAGTTACTGTGGATCGTTGCATGATTTTGAAAATTCCTGTAGAACACGGAAACAGACGGGCAAGCGAGTGAACAAAATTCAAGAAGAAGAAGAAAACCGCGAAAGCCGTGACGAATTCGTTTTGGAAATAAAGAGCAATAAAAATTGTTTGAAGTCAAAAATGCTCATCAATGCAAGTTTGAAGAGAGAGAGAAATACAAAGCTATAGAATGCCAGTTGGATACGGGAGCAACGATAAATGTGATAGGAAAGAAAAATCTGAAAGAAATTATGAATATCCGCAAACTGATTGAGATCATCAGTTCGTCTCAAAGCGTTCAGAAATACGATCGTTCTATCAATAGGGCAAATACAAATTGACTGCAAACACAAGAAAGGAAATCATCGATTGAAGTTCGAAATCGTGGAGCATGATCACATGCCATTGTCATCCGGAGAAGCGTGAATAAAGATAGGCTTTATAAGAATGTGTAATGTAATAGAAGGATTGTTAAGAATTTTAATGACATTTTTCCAGGTTTAGGTGAATTTGATATGGAGGTGAGGTTGCAAATCGACGGTGACATGGTGCTATACAGAACCCACGTCGCATTGCAATGGCGCTAAATAAGGAACTTAAACAGAAACTAGACGAAATGGAAAAGTTGAAAATTATTTGCAAGGAGAGCGAACAAACGGATCGAGTGAATAAAATTTGGTTTGTCAAAAGAAATAATAAGTGTCACATATGCCTAGACCCCTGTGATTTCAATAAAGCCTTGAAAGATGTTAATTATCAAATCCAAACAATCGACGAAATTTTACCTGATCTAAATGATGCGGAAGTGTTCTCGACAGTTAACGCTAAAAAAAGCTTTTGGCAAGTAAAGCTAGATGAACCAAGTAGTAAGTTGTGTACATTTCTTACGCCATATGGAAGATATAGATTTTTGAGAATGCCTTTTGGCATAAAACCAGCGATGGAAATTTACTAAATGAAACAAAACGGAGTTGTCCACGGCCAGAAAGGGGTCGCAGTAATAGCCGATGATATTTTGATCTATGGGAAACAGTAGAAGAAGCCTTCAAAGATCATAATGAGAACTTTCAAAATCTTTTTCAAAGATTGAGAGATAAAAACTGTAAACTTAACTGAGAATTTTTTCAGGTATCTACTGTCAAAAGATGGACTAAAAGCAGACAATGCAAAAATAGAAGCGATCGTAAGTATGCTTACTCCAAAGGACCCAGAAAGCCTATCCAGATTTTTGAGCTTGGTGGCTTATCTGCCAAATTTTATCGGAGAAAGCATGCAATTTACGAAAATTATCGCTCCAAGGCGTCGAATGGCTATAGACAACACAGCATCAAAAAGATTTTCAAAGATTAAAGTCAGACATTACAATTGTTCCGATTTTAAAGTACTTCGATACGAACAAACCAGTCACAATACAAGCCGATGCATCTGATCGTGCACCTGGAGCATGCTTAGCACAGGATGATCTACCAATATGCCACTGCGCTATGCTTCTAAAGTTTTAACAAAAATACAGCGAAACAATGGTCAAATTGAAAAGGAGCTTCCTTAGTATAGTATTCGCATGTCGTAGGTTCGCTCAGTATATATGCGGCAAAATGGATGTAACAATAAAAACCGACCATCAGCCCTTGATAAGAATCGTTAAAATGAGTCAACTTTCTGATATGCCAAAGCGGTTGAAGATAATGATGCTTCTTCTTCAAAGAAACAACCTGAGGATTAAATATGTAAAAGGAAAAGAAATGCACATTGCAGATTTTGCAAACGACAACGAAATCGAACGCCAATATGAGATCTATCAATTGAGGCAAAGTGAAGACAATTTTTTTCCGAACTCGACGAAATAAATTCGTTCAAAGACCTAAGTGGGAGTGACGAACGTTTGGCACCGTTAAAAGCGCAAACAAAAAATGATATCACCCTGGCAAAGTTCATCAAAGCTATAAAAAATGGCTGGCCGAGCGAATGGCACCAGCTGCCGAACGAGCTGAAGATTTTCTGGGGTATTCGTGCCGATCTGTCAGTTACCAAAGGAATTATTTTTAAATCTAATCGCATACTCATTCTTTTTCAGATGCGCAAAGAAATTATCCATCGGCTACATACAAATCATCAGGGCATCAACGATCAATTGCCAAATCGTATCAACAACTGCGAAACTTGTCTAAAGTCGCAGGATGTACCCAAATATCCTTTCCACCTTGTTTCAATGGATGCTTTCGAAATAATGATCAAAGGCAGAAAACAGCGCTACTTCATAACAACCGATCATTTCTCGGATTTCTTTGAAATAGACGGGCTGCATGATCTTTCATCGAACGCTGCCATCATTATTTGTAAAAGAAACTTCTCTCGCCATGTAACTCCCATAGACTGTGAAACGGATGGCGAAACGATGTTTCCGTCAGAGGAGGATCTCAAAGGATTGGGAATTAATTCTGATTCACTCAAGCGCACAGAACCAACAAGGCAACGGCAAAGCGGAAGCATCATCATTAAAATCGCCAAGGGACTGATACAAAAATCAGCAGATTCCAGAATAGATTTCTACAAAGCACTTCAGCAGTGGAGAAATACACCAAACGAAACCAGTCTCTCACCAGCAAAACGATTGTTCTCTCGTTCGACCTGAAGCAGCGTTCCTTGTTCACCGAATGACTGCTATCCAAAAGTTTCAGACCCAGTAAAGAATAAAGTAGAACAAAACAGACTCTCAGCAAAGCAACAATACGACAAATACACGAGCAACCTGCCTGCCTTAAAGGTGGGTAACAAAATAATGGCTAAAATCGATCCAAGACGCGATAAATGGGCGAATGCTACCATCAAGAGCGAGGTGAAGCAAAATTCTTTTATCATCACAACCGACAACCAAGCGTAATATCGCCGAAGCTCCATGCTTACATCCACGGACGCTTCTCTGCTGGTGTCAACAGTCATTGTTTGATGACCGCCATTTACTCGTTTACGCGAAATAAGTTTCCGAACCAGCGTAACTAGATGCGAAAGTCATTTTCTCGTGACAGCGCTGAACATTCGTCAGTAATGCTACACCGGAAGAAACATTTAATGGGTGTTTTTCAAACAAAAATTGTTTCCACACCTCCATTCAGGTTAATATTTAGGGCGCGGTTGCCCACCATATACACCTTATGTCACCCATATACACCTACATATAATAAAAATAAGCACAAACCATTGAATTTTACTAACAGACTTAATGTTAAATTATACGATTCTGGATAATGATGCCTTTGCGAAGCCTATTACGATTTAAAATTCCAAATATTTATGTGATGTGAATTCGAACCAGTTTATATTTATAGCGGTTTACGTTCATAATTTTTTTTGAGATGTTGAATTATTTCTTTCAACAGAAAGCCAAGTGTTTATATGTATGAGTTGTTTCTTTGTTTTTTGACCTTCTATTAGGAAAATTAGGTTTTCAAACACTTTTGAGATGCAATATATGTATATAGCCCGAAAGTTACCCACACGGTTAAAAGCACGGATTTGTACTGGTTTTCCGACATACACACATATATATGTATATTCGAGTTTATATATAACTGGCGCTTACACTATTTTATTAGGCATTTAACCGAGCTCCCCTCCTATTTGTGGTGTGCATCGTGATGTTGCACATATGGAGGAGGAGGAACATATGAAAAACCTACGGTTTTAACTGACTTCGAACGGCAGATGGATTTTTAATATACACTTGTAGGTTTGCTATTGTCTGCCGAGGAACGACCACTGTATTCTTTCAATTGGTGTTTCTTGCCCGGAGTTTCGAGGCTGTGCACTTTCGAATGGTAGTCATCAGGGTTGGGCGTTTACAACATTTTTTGGATTGTTTACACTTACATTGTAAACAATTGTAAATAATGTAAACAATTGTAAATAATGTAAACAATTGTAAACGTTTACCAGCATATGTCTAGAACTATATACGAACGACGTATTGAGCAAGCGCTTAATGTCTACTCTCTAGCAGCTTATTATTTGTATCCATATCATGACCGAAACAAGTTAGATCCTGATAAAACTGCAAAAGTAAAGGATTTCCTTTTTAATACTATGAGTGGAGAAGCTTTGCAGGAGCTTGACCTATTTCTGAACAGAAGATCCTACTTCGGCGTATTACAGTCAAAAAACTTGAGCGCAGATGCCTGTTTATATTGGAGAATGGCATCGATAAAATATCCACATCTGGCAAAAACAGCTTTGAAATTAATCAATCAAATGGAATTTTATTCATTCAGATTTGAGGAACAGACTCTCATTTGCAAGGTCCAAAAAGCTACTTTTTATTTATTATCAAATGAAAATTGACCAAATCAATGAAGAATCGGACAGTGAAAATTAATAAAAATATAAAAATACTATATTAAATACACTAGTCTACAAGGAAAAGTATCCGAAATAATTTAAACTAATAATCTGCTCTCTGTCCATGCAAAATTCGGATTAATAACTAAAATTAATTTATTAGTTTGAGTTTTTACGATAATCGTATCTTTCCTGTTTAAAGTGCAAAAAATACAAAAAAAACATGAAAATTTCAAAATGCGATATCTCTGCGAAAAAAAATGATATTTGAGCAAACAAAACGCCATTTGAAAAAAGAAGGATTGTATTTAAAGATGCCATCCTTTAATTTTGGTGAAAGAAAACATCTGCAAGGCTACATAACCTCAAATATGGGGAAAAATGGTGTTTTTAGATTAGGATATCTCGGATAGGATAGCTGGATGTGCGTTGGGTTTGGGACCCGCCACTTAAAAATCCCCCCCAATGAAAACTTTAAAAAAGCCTCGGATGAGACCTCCCTATACTGATGACGACCCCTGCAAACGAACTAAGGACTATGATTTGAGGGCATGCACCTGGAATGTCCGGTCCCTTAATGGGGAAGGTGCCTCTGCCCGGCTGGTTGATGTCCTCGTGAGAGTAAAGGCTGACATCACTGCCATCCAAGAGATGCGATGGACGGGGCAAGGAAAGAAAACCATAGGGCCTTGCGACGTCTACTACAGCTGCCATGTAAAGGAGCGCAAATTCGGTGTCGGATTTGTTGTGGGAGAGAGACTTCGTCGCCAAGTACTGTCGTTCACCCCGGTGGACGAGCGTCTCGCAACAATCCGCATCAAAGCACGTTTTTTCAACATATCGCTAATTTGCGCCCACGCCCCGACGGAAGAGAAGGACGATGCGACCAAAGATTCTTTCTACGAGCGCCTGGAACGTTCCTATGAGCGCTGCCCCCGCCACGACATAAAAATCGTGCTTGGCGACTTCAACGCCAGGGTGGGCAAGGAGGGAATTTTTGGTCCCACAGTCGGAAAATTCAGCCTGCACAACGAAACATCCGGTAACGGACAGAGGCTGATCGACTTCGCCGGGGCCCGAAACATGGTAGTCTGCAGCACCAGATTCCAGCATAAGAAGATTCACCAAGCCACCTGGCTGTCTCCTGATCGAAAAACACGAAACCAGATCGATCATGTTGTGATAGATGGAAGACACGCTTCTAGTGTATTAGATGTACGTACGATCCGAGGACCCAACATTGACTCGGATCACTACCTTGTTGCAGCCAAACTGCGCACCCGCCTCTGTGCAGCAAAAAACGTGCATCTACCTACGCAAAGAATGTTCGACATCGAAAAGCTGCAATCACAACAGACAGCCAGAAGATTCGCCACTCGACTCTCACTCCTGCTCTCGGAGAGCACTGCCCAACAAACCGGCATCCACGAACAATGGAGCAACATTTCTCGTTCTCTACGTACCGCCGCCGAAGAAGAAATCGGATTCCGGCGAGCCCGAAAAAACAATTGGTACGATGAGGAATGTCATGCTGCCGCAGAAAGAAAAGATGCCGCCTATAGAGCCACGCTGCGATCGGGCGCAACGCGAGCCATGTGGGATCGCTACAGAGAGCTGAAAAAGGAAGAGAGACGTACTATCCGAAAGAAGAAACGAGAGGCCGAAATACGTGAGTGCGAAGAGCTTGAGATGCTGGCCAACAGGAACAACGCCCGAAAATTCTACCAGAAAGTTCGGCGGCTTACAGAAGGTTTCAAGACCGGGGCGTTTTCCTGTAAGAACAAAGACGGCGAACTGGTGACTGACGTACAGAGCAATCTTAGATTATGGAGGGAACACTTCTCGAACCTATTGAACAGTGACAGCTGCGCATGTCACCGAGAAAGTGAAGATCCCGATACCCCAATCGTTGACGACGGAATTGTCGTTCCGCTACCCGATCATGACGAGGTGAGAATAGCGATAATGCGGCTAAAAAACAACAAAGCCGCGGGCGCCGACGGACTACCGGGTGAGCTATTCAAACATGGCGGCGAGGAGCTGGTAAGGTGCATGCATCAGCTTCTATGCAAAATATGGTCGGATGAAAGCATGCCTGCCGATTGGAATTTAAGTGTGCTCTGCCCAATCCATAAGAAGGGCGATCCTGCAATTTGTGCCAATTACCGCGGGATTAGTCTTCTAAATATCGCCTATAAGGTTCTAGCGAGCGTATTGTGTGAAAGGCTGAAGCCCACCGTCAACCAACTGATTGGACCTTATCAGTGTGGCTTCAGACCTGGAAAGTCTACCATCGACCAAATATTCTCAATACGCCAAATCTTGGAAAAGACCCATGAAAGGAGAATCGACACACACCACCTTTTCGTCGATTTCAAAGCTGCATTCGACAGTACGGAAAGGAGTTACCTGTATGCCGCGATGTCTGAATTTGGTATCCCCGCAAAACTAATACGGCTATGTAAGATGACGTTGCTCAATACCAGTAGCGCCGTCAGAATTGGGAAGGACCTCTCCGAGCCGTTTGATACCAAACGAGGTTTCAGACAGGGTGACTCGCTGTCGTGTGACTTCTTTAACCTGATGTTGGAGAGCATCGTACGAGCCGCAGAACTTAATCGCTCAGGCACAATTTTTTATAAGAGCGTACAATTGCTGGCGTATGCCGATGATATTGACATTATCGGCCTTAACAACCGCGCTGTTAGTTCTGCCTTCTCCAAACTGGATAAAGAGGCAAAGCGAATGGGTTTGGTGGTGAACGAGGACAAAACGAAGTACCTCCTGTCTTCAAACAAACAGTCGGCGCACTCGCGTATCGGCACCCACGTCACTGTAGACAGTTATAATTTCGAGGTTGTAAAAGACTTCGTCTATTTAGGAACCAGCATTAACACCGATAACAATGTCAGCCTTGAAATCCAACGTAGAATCTCTCTTGCCAACAAGTGCTACTTTGGACTAAGTAGGCAACTGAGTAGTAAAGTCCTCTCTCGACGAACAAAACTAACACTCTACAAGACTCTCATCATGCCCGTCCTAACGTATGGCGCAGAAGCTTGGACGATGACAACATCAGATGAAGCGACGCTTGGAGTGTTCGAGAGAAAGATTCTGCGTAAGATTTTTGGACCTTTGCACGTTGGCAACGGCGAATATCGCAGACGATGGAACGATGAGCTGTATGAGCTTTACAACGACATAGACATAGCGCAGCGAATAAAGATCCAGCGGCTACGTTGGCTGGGTCATGTCGTCCGAATGGATACAAACGCTCCGGCTTTGAAAGTATTCGATGCGGTACCAGCTGGTGGTAGCAGAGGAAGAGGGCGGCCTCCACTGCGTTGGAAAGATCAGGTGGAGAAGGACTTGGCTTCACTTGGTGTGTCCAACTGGCGCCGGTTAGCACGAGAAAGAAACGACTGGCGCGCTTTGTTAAACTCGGCCAAAATCGCGTAAGCGGTTATAGCGCCAATTAAGAAGAAGAAGAGATATCTCGAAAACCAGAGCAGATAGAGCAATTCCGAGGCCAGATTTGGATTCAGCGCATCATAAACCTTTGGAAATATATAGTCTGGTTTCTGGGTCTGAATGTTGGTTAAATTTTGTCGGCCTGTGATATTAAAGCGTATTTTTTTATTATTTTTATTACAAGCTTGGAAAACTGTTTGAAAAATAGTGAAAATGCTTAATTAGTAGTAGATTGTTTCTGACTCATAAAAAAAAGCAAAAAAAAAAGAATTGTTTACAATTGTTTACAAAAATGAATTGTTTACGTAAACAATTAGCTTGTAAACAATTACATTGTTTACATGTAAACAATTGCTGTAAACAATGTAAACAGTTTACAGGCCCAACCCTGGTAGTCATACACCAACCCATTCGGCTACGGCAGCTGCGGTTTTCTGACATTCGTGTACAGAATTTCAAAAACCCGAATAAATAATAATAAATAAAATAATATACTATATATTTTTAGTTATTGCATCATTTATTAATATGTTTTGTAACGCGGTCGGAAAATGAAAGTCGACAAATCGATCGAATTTATTTAATGGCATCATTAGACATACAATAGGTTATATAACTAGATTATCTACTTTTTCGAGCTGGTCTCCCAATCCGTAATTAAAAAGTGAAAATACCCATACAAAAGTTCTCTCCCGAAATCCGAGATTATAAAATAATCTTAGATTATAAAGATGAGAGAGAGGTTTGTTAATTATGCATTCATATTACAAAAAAAGCGTATATTCATAGTCGCTTTGATCTGTTATTGCTATGGCCCTATACTCCAATAGAAGTTAAAGGAAAGAAGTATAGAAAGAAAGAAAATAATAATAATATCGAATTTCGCATGCGAATTGCTGCCATAACTTTTTTGAAACCTCAGTAGACTTCGTTCACGAATTTCCTCCAACCGGTTATTACTAGCATGAAATTGCGCAACTAAATTCACTCTTTGCCTTTTCTTCATATTGTTAATAATTAAATAAAATAAAAATTAAAAAAAGAAATTAGTTGTTAGATTTCTATAAAGAAAAACCTTTCAAAGCAGTCTTGACAGCTGATTGTGGATTGTGGGTGGACTAATTTTTCTGGATTTATTGTTAATCACTGTATATGTGAACCTACTTTTACTTATATCATTACTAGCTTTAACCCGCGCCCCCGCTCACGTAGGAGTAGTTTTGAGGGATTTAGGATATGTATTTATATAAAAGAATTAGAAACAATAATTTCATAGAAAATAATTTTTTATTGATAACCATAATATTACAATACCCGGCATCCATTGCTATGCCTCGTTGAATAAAATCAAAACAACCAATCAGAAAAATATCAAGCAAAATTATTTTTATTAATTTCCTATCTCAACCCGCTTTTGAACTTTGCATTTGGGTCATAGTTGAATAGCTTATGCGGATTATGAAGTCTAGAGTGTGCTATAAATAGTGGGAAATAGGAAAAACTAAGATTATTTAGATTTAATTTAAGCAAATATTCGATTATTAGTGACGAATTAGAGTGGTGGCGCGGCCTGGGGGCTGTGGGACGGGAATTCCATCATAAAAACATGCCTATAACCTTCATTGAGTGAAAATGTGAATGTATACAAATTTTTACGTGATTTGGTGTTGTCGTTTCGTAGTGATGCGCGGACAACGTACAGACATTCACCTTTATAGTATAGATTATTATTAGCACTTCGACTTGAAAGATGTATTTTATTCCTAAGAAGATGTATTCCTAAAAAAATTTTGTATTTGTCTTACTTTATTGAGTTTTATTTCCTCCGTAACTTAAAATTTCTGAAAACGTCCGTGACTAATAACAAGAAGTTATATTTGAATATAAGCGCGAAACGAAACTTAAAGTGCGTCATCCTAAAAAAGTTGTCTGACAATTTTTTTTCTAAATTACAGTAAATACTTTACATCCAGATTATTTGGTAATACAGTTTGAGCTTTTTAAACATTGGAGAGGGGTGTATAATCATTAATTAGGACTATTTATTTTTTTTTTATTTATTGATTCGATCCTAACACAGCAAGGGTAAACCTTATAATTATTAGTGCTAGTCACAATGTTACAGTTTTCATGATCAATATCATATATTTTTGAAGTTCGCGTCTAAATGTGTTCGTGGTACTTATACTTATAGATATTAAATTTTGTGAAAGAGAATCCCAAAGTCGAGTCACCAAGAACTGTCTTCCTGACGTTAGTGTTTTTTATCTAGCAGCGAGAAGTTTAGAATCGCTTATTAACTTCGGGGCAATTATTCTTATTCTGAGGGCGCAGTAACCAAACACTTTCGATTAGTAGATTTTGTGTAAAAGTAAGAGGGATCGGAGCTGAAGAAGTTTATCCAGGGACATAAAGTAGATTGTATCAGAAAGATGAAAGAATCGTGGTATCTTGCCTTGACGCACAGATCTTTTTCAGTTGGTACTAACCTTAAAAAGACAGATGTTATAATTTCATTATGTTCTATTCATTAGTTTGGGAATGATTGTGCTAAGAGTAACACTACTTTTGTTATTTTATTTTCAAAACAATGGGTCAAAAAGAATTTCGCGTTTTAATTTCACTCTGCTTCTTGTTGGGCAAAATATCGTTCAAGCGAAGCAATGGCTTGAAAAGTGTTTTGGTGACTCCGCTCCATCAGAAACAACAATAAAACGATGGTTTGTTGACTTCAAACGTGGTCGTAGAGACACCGATGATGCACAACGCAGTGGACGTCCAAATGAGGCGGTAACACCAAAAAAATCCAAAAAATCATTTTGAATGATCGAAAAGCGAAGTTGCGTATGTTAGCTGACATCATAAAGATATCAAAAGAACGTGTTGGCTTTTTTTATATTTGTTTCCAGTTAATAATATTAAGTACTACATATAATAAACAATAGGATTAGTATAGTAATGATGTGTCGTACAATATCTCTAGACATATATGTATATAAGTACCTATATTATCTGATATCGATTAACTTTTCCTTAATAAAAAAATTTTTTTTTTTTACTTAGAAGTTGTTAAAATAGTTTATATCTTTGATGCAGGGAAAAAGGGAACAAAAACGATGCATAGATGATTGTTTATTATCAGTGCCGGATTTACACAAAATGCCGCCCTGTGCACCATGAAGAATGCCGCCCTAATTTTTTGAATTTGTGTGTGCGTGTTTGTATTGTAGTACAGAAAATCGTCGACTACACAATAAACAGGTGTAACAAAACAAATTTTGGGTTGTTTTATCCATCAATTAACAGATTATAGAATAATATTTGATATATTTCAATTTTTATTGTTGAGCAAAATTTTTTTTGTTTAATTATAGGTAAATTAAGTGCTAAGCAAATGTAATAAATAGCATTAAATATAGTAGTACAGCCTTAAAAATAGAATCCAATTGAACCTATAAAACAGCATACTTAAACATATTATCAATCTTTATTAGATGAGCAAAAAAAGAAATGATTGCTTTTATGATATCAAGTTGTTACACATCACCTTAAATGCGAACACGTCTGACTTTTCGTACTGCAAAATGATGTATTAAATTATCACAATTGAGGCGTTTAAGTAAATCAAACTCAATGCCCAGTAGAGCCAGACTATTCAGACGGTTTTCAGACATTGTTGAACGCAAATGATTTTTTACTCTATCCAGACATGAAAATGAACGTTCTGCGCTGCAGTTGGTTGACGCTAATGTGTTAAATATTCGATATGCTATCTCCACATTTGGAAACTCAGTGTATAACTCGTTCGCCCGCAGACGTTTCAGCGAGTTATGTTCTATTTTTCGTTCAGAACAGTACGCGTGAAAGTGAATCATTTCGTCAGTGAATGAAATCTCAAGGTCTGAAGTATAAGCTTTTCTCAAATGTTCCGATCTTTCACGAAGCTCTTTCAAATTTAAACCTCCAAAATCAGTAATCACTGAAAATTTCTGGTACTATATATCTTTTCATATGCTTGGCTTCTCTTCTCTTCTCTTCTCTTCTTTTCTCTTCTCTTCTCTTCTCTTCTCTTCTCTTCTCTTCTCTTCTCTTCTCTTCTCTTCTCTTCTCTTCTCTTCTCTTCTCTTCTCTTCTCTTCTCTTCTCTTCTCTTCTCTTCTCTTCTCTTCTCTTCTCTTCTCTTCTCTTCTCTTCTCTTCTCTTCTCTTCTCTTCTCTTCTCTTCTCTTCTCTTCTCTTCTCTTCTCTTCTCTTCTTTCTCTTCTCTTCTCTTCTCTTCTCTTCTCAATTCTGAATCAACGTTGTCTAGTATGATATTGAAGGTATTTATTCGAAAATTATCGCTTCCGGTCAATTCATTCGTCAGCTTGTAACTATCTTCTTCTTTTTCTCGAAACAGTCGTCTGGTATTCTTGACTCTCTGACATGTTTAACGCTTCTTTTTCATAAATTTCAAATTGTATTCGTGTATCTGCTACTACTTTTATCAGTCCACGATAGTCATTAATTACATCAATAATGTTGATTTCAACTTTCTGTAATCTCTTACTAACAGCGTGGAATCGTGATAGTAAAAAATGTCAAAGAATGTGCATTAATGTTATCTTAAGTCTCTCTAGTTGAATCCTCAGTCCTCTAGCTTCTTGTCTCATTATAGCATTCTCAGTTACATCTTCCTCGAATAAGATCAGAGTTTCAATGATTTTGCTATAGTGTTCATAGAATATTTTTACCGCATCCTGACGAGACGACCATCTTGTTGTTGACAAAGATTTCAATACGATTTATTTTTACACATTGGGCTTGTAGAATTGCCCAACGACTAGTAGATGCTGTGAAAAAATTGTACAATGCTTGAACTGTATTAAAGAAAGAGGCGGCTTCTGTACAACTTTCGACTGCGTGAACTCCAACTAAATTCAGCGAATGGGCTGCACAAGGAGCGACTTCTGCAAGATCGTTGATTTCTTTAACTCTTGCTTGTAAGCCCGAATAAATGCCAGAAACGTTGTTTGCGTTATCGTACGACTGACTTCGACAGTTTGCTATATCTGGGACCAAAAATTCTGAAGCAGATGTTACGGCTATTAACAAATCTTCAGCTTTGTGTCCAGTGTTGTCAATAAACATTAGACACCTTTCTACAGGTGTTCCATCTTTTTGTACATATCTGAGGACAAATGTCAGTTGATCAACGTGTGATATATCCGGTGTTAAGTCTACAATTACAACAAAATACTTGGCTATTTTGACTTCTTCAACTATAATAGATAATACTTCATCTATCAACAATTGTATAAACTCTTCATAGATGGTTTTTGATAGATAGCTTGCACTTCCCGATCCTTTGTTGCCATATCTTCTTATATGTTCTTCTGACAATGGATCAAATAATGCCAGCAATTCGATAAGCATCAGAAAATTGCCATTATTTGGTTAGCCGAATTTTTCATTACTTTCCCGGAATGAAAGCCCACGTGAGGCTAAAGCTTTCGGAACAGCAACAACTCTGACGGAATGGATTGCTAAGTTTAGACAGCTATAAGTAATTCTGAGTTATAATGAGCTTGTAGTTTTTGAAATGTAGTCAAACTCTGTCATAAAGATGCAAGGTTTAAATTATGAAAACAAAAAAAAAAACACATATGAGAACGTATTAAAAAGCTAAATATTAATTCACCTGACGGCTGACATTCTATGATGATCTATGTTGCAATGATCGCAAATAATCAAATTACTTCCAAAAATAATAAGTGCGTACCTAATTATATAGATATAATTTCATATATCATTTAAAATATTCAATGTAGGGGAGGCGCGGGTATTGTAAGAATAGCGGCTAATGTAGGCCAATCTTTTTTTACCGACTAATGTTTTATAAAATGGAAATCATTGACAAAATATTTTGTTACATCAAAACGGTTATCTATGTATTATTAAGAACATGTGTTTAAAAAAAATGGAATGCTTTTACTGTATGCACCTGCTTTCTAACCTTGTTTTAGAAGGACTGTCGGTTTTTAACAATTTAATATATATTACAAAATCGAATGACGGATGTATTTTTTCCTGCGCCACATTTGCGTTAACCGGACTCTCTCCAACTTCGAAATATTTTTGTTATTGCGAATTAAATCAATTTTTATGCCCTAGAGAAGTTAATGAATAAAATCGCTCTGGCGGATATTGTGGGCCACGTATTATATAATATAACAATAAATAACGATTATTTCTGCGTGCATGAAGGTTTCTGAAGATAGAATTGCACACAAACTACTAATTACATCAATTATCATGAATCGACACTGTTTGATAGGTAATTCTCAACAGTAATAACAGTAAGTAATAACAGTTTTTGTCACTCGAATCATATATATTTATATTATAATGTATGAAAAAAAATACTTAATTTTTTCATACACACTAATGCATTCCAGAGATTTTACGTAGTTTAAGTAAAAATGTTATTTTATACATTAAAACCGTAACGTTTTTCAATAAAAGGTTTGGTTTCCCACAATTTCCGACACTGTTGGGTAATGTGGGCCAAAACACTTTTTTTAGGAACGTATAATTAACGTTCAGAAATTAACTTTTCTATTCTTACAATTATTTCTCGCATAGATGTACCTATGATTAAACTTTTACTCACTGTTAGAAACTTATCCGAGATCAGCTTCTTATTTTCTCCATAAACGTTTTCCCTAAGGTGGCCCCTAATACCCGCCGCTCCTCGAGTATAAATTTTGTTTTTTTTTAATTTTCTTCTCCAAATTTTGCCGCCCTTCTAGAATCTACCGCCCTGTGCGCAGGCACTGTTGGCACTTAGTGTAAATCCCCCACTGTTTATAATAAAAGGCTTAAAAGTAGTAAAAGAAGGTAGTCAGACTAGGAAGGTGGTGTGAGTTAGTGTTACTTGTCATTTATTAACCACCAGCAGTTTTTAATGGTACGGGTGGATTCGATTTTGTCGCAGCTTGAAATATACATATGTATCAAAACGTTCATTATTTACGTTAAGTGAATATGTAGGATATTATTGGTGTGTGGTTTTTGTTTTGTATAAAGCTATTTTTGTCGAGATATAAGAAGGATTCGGGAGGTGCAGAAATAGGTAGTGAGAAATAATCGTCGCTTTCGTAGTACAACGCTCTTATTAATATGTTATTGCTATTGTATAGGCAACGCCGCATATTAAATATTAAATTTATAACATCACAATCAATTCTGGGCACTTTCGCCGTGTTATAAAGCTTTGAATTCGAAATGTATTTGGTATAGTTATTTTTTGTGATCTGTATAAGGAAGTACCTGTACATGATCGTAGTATTCTTCTCTCAAGCCGCTGCATATATGAGGGTGAAATATGGTACCAAATTGAGCAACTGGTAACAAGCTAACTGACCGGAGATTTTTCAAACAGTTTTTGTCCTTCTCTTTTCTTGGTATCACGATCAGTTTAGCTGTTTTCAAATGGGAGCAAAATAGGTATGTTGTTGAATAACGTGCAATATTTTGCAATAAGTTTTTCAGAATGATGTTAGGTATTTGGTCCAAGCCTGAGGGCAGTTTACTTTTAAGATTGGAAAATATATCTGAGAGATTTCGATTGCCTGTTTGGTCTTCGATTAAATCACTGGCTGGTTTGGTGGCATAAAAACTTGTTTTAGTTGCTCGAAAGGAATCGAATAAAGTTTTTGTTTCTAAAAACTTATTGAAGTATTCTTGCACCTGTAAGTGAACAATGAACTTTTATGTAACTAATTGTGTTGTTGTCGTTTTTTAGAAAAGTTCGTTTAATTACTGAAACTTTTGAGGGGTACCTATTCATATGGGAAATAAGCGTGTGTTTGAGTTGATCATTAAATTGAATCTTTACATTGCCATTGATTAGTTTTAGTTTTGTTTCTTCTAGTTGGAGAATCTTAGGAGAGATTTATATTTGTAGACGGTTGTGTTTTTTGATGTTAGTAAGAATTTTGCTTTTTCCTTTCAGTAGTATTTTTATGATAGGGAAGTTTAGAATTTGTAGGACTTTTTGCCATTACTTTTGGTATATTTTTTTCTACAGCTACTAAAATAATTTTATTTAATATAGCTTAAGCAAGTGAGGATCAATTTCTGAATTAGTTAAGTTTCTATTGTTTGGTGACAACATCTCTTTCTGAAGTTGTATGTTCAAGGTATTTCTAAATTTTTTCCAATTGATTTTTTTATAGTCCAATGTTTTTTGGATTGGATTCCTGCTAAGTTAAGATAGAATGTGCTATCCGTACGGTTACCTTTGATTTTGATAGCGCAATGGTCCCTATCATACTCGATGTATTTTAAAAAGTTAATTGTATCATTGACCATTTGAATATATATTCTATGATCAGCAGCACAAATATCTAGGAAGGAGTGGGTTCTTTCATAAGATGCGGTTACGGAGGCATACATATTACATCTAAATTCTATCGCATTTGAAGTAAGCCAATCATTTAAAGCGTTGCGCCTAGTATTGTTATGCGTGTGTCCCCAGTCCGAGTGTTTATTATTAAGGTCGCTTGCTAATATGTAGTAATGATTTGGGTTTTGTAGGTCGAGAGCTTCAAATATTATAGTGCGCACGCTGACCGACGTATCGTAGTCCGTTACCGCAGCCCGTAGAGAGCACAAAATTGAGCAAAACTCATCCCGTAGAGAACAACTATGTTCTTTTTGTTACATATTTACTCAATACATCAGTTTGTGTGTGTTTGAGTTTGATTGTATCTACAAAATGTTGCTATTGATATATTTGCTTACATACTTTTACACACATCCGCGTTATCAGTTACAATTTTTCATTGTTTAATAAACCAAAGCCAAAGACCAACAAATGCAAAAAACTCATTTATCTATAATTGACATTATTCAACATCGTTTTTAAGTTATTTTAATAAAAATTAAAATTTTTCCATGTTTATTTTGTAAATGATTTCGAATTGTACTGTTTGGCAACACTGTGTGGTGAGAGAGCAATCCTGAGAGGAATTTTCAAAAATCCTGCGATAAAATCTACGATACGGAAGTGAAGTATTTTTTCATTTACATGGGGCTCTCATCGTTTGATCGATGAATGTTTCCAGCATTATGTTGGAAACAGTCTCCGACGTACGTAGTCCCTTACCGCAGCCCCAAAAGAGCACAAAATTGAGCAAAACTCATCCCGTAGAGAACAACTGCGTTATTTTAGTTAGATATTTACACAATACTTCGGTTTGTGTGCGTATGTTTTTGGTTGTATCTACACAATTTTGCCATTGATATTTTTGCTTACACACTTTTTCACACATCCGCGTTATCAGTTACAATTTTTCATTGTTTAATAAACCAAAGCCAAAAACCAAAAAATGCAAATAGTAGTTCTTTGATCTATAATTAACATTATTCAACAATGGAATTTTCAAAAATCCTGCGATAAAATCTACGATACTACGTTACGGAAGGGAAGTAATTTTTCATTTACATAGGGCTCTCATTAGTTTGATCGCAACAGCTGACAGGGGACTGCGTTTACGTTGGTGACTGTTTCCAGCATTACACTGTGATTTGAATGCATAGTTGTTGTTTACTGATGGATAATAAGCTGCAATTAGATAAATGACATTAATCGGGGGCATATGCATTTTAATTATAGAAGCTTCTAAATAAGAAAGGGAAACTGCTCTATAATTAAAAACCTTGGAAAACTTCATATTTTGTTAATTAAAATCGCAGTTCCTCCACCTGTAGCTCTTCTAGATCTATCTCTCCTTATTAAATTATATTCATAAAATTTTAGCTTATACTTTGCGTTTAGTTTGGTTTCGTTCAGTAAAACTATGTCTGGATTGTTATCTGTTAAGAAATTACTTAATTCTATGCTTCTATTTATATTAATGATCGAATTAACATTAATGGAAACTATTTTTTAATGCGATTGCGAATTCATACTGAGTCTACTAGATTACATATTGCATCGACTCGTGCAGTTTGTATTTCGAGCTGCTTCTGAAGAGCCATAATTTGTCTACTTAGAGATAACATTGTATTTTTTAATTCTGACAGTAGTAAATTTTGATCGTTAATTTGCCCCAATTTTTTTCTTAGTTACGTCGGCATAGCTGAAATTTTTTAGTGGTGCTTATCTTTCAGCAATGAGGTTATGCTTTCTTAATTTAATTTTCTGCTGTAGTTCTTTGTATCGGTCGCAGCCTTTGTAAGATGCCGGATGTCCAAACTTCTTGCATAAGACACAGTACACATTTACCTTCTCCGTCAAGGCTTCGATTGAGGAAGAGCAGTCAACGGTTTCATGTGTTCCGCTACATTTGGCACATCTTGGTGGTAGTTTACAATTAGCTGCGCTATGGAAGAAGCTTTGGCAATTCCTGCATTGAGTTATCTCAGATCTACGTAAATGTTCCCATTTGATGCAGTGGTATAAAATGGTTATAATTTGTTTCAATTCGTTAACATTGCTTTTTGCACTTATTTGAACTATAAAAATTGGTAGTTTTATTTTTTGTTGCGTTGAGTTTTTAATAGTGAATTGTGTAACAGTGAGGATTTTAAGGTTATCATTTTGATAGTTGCAAGGTTCATTCCCAATGTCTTTCGTATCGGTGTTACCGTTTAGCCCTTTCATTAATATGGTTTTTGTTTTCAAACATTTAGGAGTATATGAGTAAAATTTAACTTTAGATTTTTCTAAGTATCTTCGAACTCTTTTATAGTCGGCGATGTTTCTTAGGTAAATTGCTAATTTGTTTTATTTATATTTTTTTATTGTGAATTCTGTTATCATTAAACCATCTTTTATAAGTTCTATAATTTGCTTCGATTCTATATCATATCATAGGGGGGATAGTTTTACTATTGTTTTGGTGTTTGACATTTGTGTCTGTTTGTTTCACTGTTATTGTTTACATCAGTAGAGGCAACTGGATTTGTAATTAACTTTGCACTTGTTGGTGCATCGGTGAGATTATTTGTTGTATCACCAGTTTTTGTTTGTTCACTTATTTGGTTGCTTAGAGTGTTGGTATGCAAGTACTGCTAAAATTTTTCTATCACTTCATTACACTCTTCTAGTGTGTCTGTTCAGTGGAGTTCCTTACTTAATAATGAACATCATATGACATATGTACATAGAGTTGGGTTTCGGGAATTTCCCGACGGGAATTCTCGAGAAATTCTCGATATTTTTCTATCCCGAATCTCGAGAATTGAAATTTTTAGCATTTCGGGAAATCCCGAATCTCGAGAATGTTTCAAGATTTCTCGAGAAATCCATTTTTTTTTTAATTTTTGTTGTCAAATATTAAGAGAAAAAACAATTCTTTCAAAAGTAAAAGAATACACATACATATGATTAATACCTGGAAACACCAAACTGTAACGGCCATTATGTTACAAAGAATCGCACACTACATACTGTTTCGCAGAATCACATACAATTCACACCATAGTTTCAATTGCTACGCGAAAAGCCACAACAGTATAACTGTTCCATTTGTTTGTTTGTTTGTTTTTTTTTTGTTTTAGGGTGACTACAGAGTAAATGCTAGATGCGTTGCTATGCTATGTCGAGGGAAAGCACTGTAACATCAAGCTAATGAAGTTTAGTTTTATGTGTTTCTTATACATATGTAGCAGCAGTTAAGCAATTAGGAATGCTTTGAAAATAGTCAAGCAATTTCAATTTGTTCGCAGACTGCACAGATGACGTTTGTAAATTTATTTTTTTGTAGTGAGCGGGTGCATTTCATTTTGTGGTACCTGTTTAAGTATAAATTATACACCGTATAATAAAATATTTTGTGGTCCAAATATTACTTATTTTTAAGTTTTGAATCGACGTATCGTTGACTGTGAGTACCGGTTAGTTACTTCCTTTAAAAAAGAAAATTTAAAACAAATTTTGAATTTTTAGCATTAAAAATCATGAGTTCAGAATACGAATACGACCAAGTGTGGCAGCTTTTCAAGCGATTTGACGCCGAAGCAACATGTTTGAAATGCACTAAAATCATTAAATGCAAGTCATCGTCAACATCTGGACTTCACCGTCACATGGAGCGTGCACAGCGTAAGTTCAGCTTGAGCATCGACGAGTGGACAGGCGTGCGAAACCGACGTTACATGAACTTCCATATATATTATGACGATGGACAATCTGACAACCTTGGCCTGGTTCGCATTCAGGAATCATGTCCCGCTGAAAAAGTATATGAGCTCGTAAATGCAAAGCTTTCAGACTTCAATATAAAACTACAGTCCGACATCGTGGCTATTACAAGTGATGGTGCCAGTGTCATGATCAAATTTGGAAGACTATCACCAGCGCATCAACAGATTTGCTACAATCACGGCATACATTTGGCGGTCATGGAGGTAATGTACCAGAAACGAAAAGTCGCAAACAGGATATACGATAGTGACGTAAGAGATGGAGACGATTCGGATGATAGAGGCTCCGATGAAAATGAAAACAATGCAGCCAGTACTTCATTTTCCGACATTAATGCGGAAAACGCTTCCAATGACGAGGACGACAATATCGTATTTGTTGCTGACAAGACGGTCACTATAAAGTCTGCATTTGAAATCGTAAAAAAGGTTCGCAAGATAGTTTTGAAATTCAAGAACTCGCCTGTACGGAATGCCATCTTGCAGGATTATGTTAAAGAGGTCGAGAAGAAAGAGCTTCTCTTGCTGTTGGATTGCAAAACTCGTTGGAATAGCCTGGAAACTATGCTGGCCAGATACATTTGCATCAGCAAGCATGTTCGTAAGGCGCTCGACACTCTTAATTTAAATTTTATGGCCACTACTGACGCAGAAGAAAAGTATTGCGAGGATATCATAAATGCTCTTAAACCTATACGTGTTGCTGTAGAAGCACTTAGTCGCCAAAATGTGAACTTACTTGCTGCGGATTCTATTCTCAAATTTTTGTTCACAAAATTGGAGAATCAGCACACCGAATTGGGCAATGAATTCTTATCCAGCCTAAAAAAAAACTTAACAGCTCGTAGATCTAGCCGTTTGTTATCGGCCTTTAAATATTTACACGATCCAGTTAATAGCTCTAGTGACAAATCTGAATTTTTCCACACCTGTTCTAAAACAGAATTGATAAAAGAAACCGAAAACTACTTGGTTCGTCTATTTTCTAAGAGCATTCAAGAAGACCAAGCAGTGTCTAGTTCTGACGATGATGACGTAATTGCAACCAACAACGTCGATGAAGAAGATATGGCGAAACAGCTTCAAAAATACGTTCAGCAATGCTCAAAACCGAAAGCAGACATTGCGCAACATGCGGCGAACCAGATGTTTTCGTCGCTTAGAAACGAGCTAAAACTATATGAAAAAACTGGAGAGAAAACACAAAATGTTGAAAGACTGATCGGGGCTTTTAACACTGTTAAGCCAACATCGACTCAAAATGAGAGGAATTTTTCTATAGCGGGTAATTTTGTGTCCAAAAAGCGTACGCGATTGTCAGACGAAGCCATTGACAGTCTGTGTTTTTTAAAACACTATTTTGGGAAATAATGTTTACAATCACTTTTTCCCCTATTTTAATAAGTATAATCTTGAATTATTTTTGTTTTGAATTTTTTTGTAAATATTTTTGTTTCACTTTTTTGTTTGCAATAATTGAAATAGTAATATTTTCAAATATTTTTTTATGTAATTTATACTTTAATAAAAATAAATAAAAATAATATTTTATGAAATTCATTGCCTTACACTGGTTTTAGATTTTTTTTTTTAATTTTTTGGAATTTTTCCCGAATTTTCGAGAATTCTCGAGAAATCTCAAAAATTATTTTCGGGAAATCCCGCATCTCGAGAATTGAAATTTTCGTTATTTCGGGAAATCCCGATTCTCGAGATTGAGATTTTCTCGGGAAATACCCAACTCTATATGTACATATATATTATACAATTTTATAACTTTTGCATTTACGTATTTTACGTTTTATATCTTTGCATTAAATCGTTAGGCGGACATTTTTTTAATCTTGAAGAGTAGTTTATCTTAGAAAGGCTGTTTGCTCGGTTATTCGGATGAGTGGCAAGTCGGTTGTTGTATCTCTGGCTGAGGTTGTTTATTTCTTCGAAAACTGTCGTAACTTTTAGGTCAGGATTAAATATCTCGTTTCATGCAAACCATGGCGCATCGGCACACATGCGGAGCTGATTTGACTGAAATCTTTGTATAATTTCTAGATTTCATTTTGCAGCTGAGCCTCATAATTGAACACCGTACGTCCATATCGGTTTCAGAATGGATTTGTAGATAAGCACTTTATTGTCTAGTGCAATTGCTGAATTGTAGCCGATTAACCACTGGTTCTGATCGCAGTTTCAGTCCAAGCTGCTTTCACTTTAAAAGTATATGCGATCGCAAAGTAAAACGCCGAACTAATAGAATACCTAAATATTTGGTATTATCTGTTTGAGGTATTGGAACGCTTTAAGAGATACGGCAGGACATGAGCTGTTTCGAAGTGTGAATGTTATCTGTGTCGATTTGCTTCCATTAGCTATTATGCGCCATTTTTCCATCTAGTCGCTAACACTGTTAAGAATTTCTTGCAGGTAATCAGAAGCAATTTAGGATAGGGTACTCCTGGCTATGACGCCAGTATTATCTGCATAAGTGGATGTATATGTGTTCTTTGATTGTGGCAGGTCTGCCTTGAACAAAGTGTACAAGACGGGGCCTAGAACACTTCCTTGTGGTCACTTGCTCTAAATGCGTGAAGGTTAGTTAGTTAATTACTTAAACAAAAAAATGTATATTTTCCAAGTATGATCTATGAACAGTTGTGCGGTAAACCCTACTTAAGCTTGCATAGCAGGCCTTACGCCAGACTTTATCGAAGGATTGCGTTATATCTAATCGACACTGTACACAGACTATAAGGTTAATCACACGGTTTTAATTTCTAATTGAGGGCTAAATAATTTTACTCCACTTTTTTTAAATAGATTAAATCCTTTCTCTCCTGGCGGCAACACCAAAAAAAAAACAACCAAAAAAATCCACAAAATCGTTTGAATGATCGAAAACTGAAGTTGCGTGAGTTAGCTTACATCATGAAGACATCAAAAGAACGTGTTGGCTTTATATTGCATGAGCATTTGACTATGAGAGAGCTCGGTTGATTGACCAAAACCAAGAACGTATTGATGATTCAAAACAATGGCAAAATTCTTCCCATATCCGCCGTATTCGACAAATTTGGCTCCCAGCGTCTACTGGCCGTGAGCAAGGCTTAAAAAATGCTCGCCGGTAAGAAATTTCGCTCGAATGAAGTGTTGCATTAAGCGTTTGACTACAGGCATAAACACAATTTACAAAGATTTCGCAAACATGTAATAACGATGGCATTACATTTGATTTAAGGGGGTATCTCTCCTAGCCAACGAGTGGTTCTTTCTTTTTTTTTTTGCGAAAAACATATTATAAATTACATATTAATGTTCATGCTTCAATGAATATACACATTTTTCTTCAAATAAAATAATATGGTGGCGCTACAGCTGCTTAAACGTGGCTGCTTTAATTTGCGCCGTGGAATGTACAGCCTCTTATAATCAACTGCAGTCAACCAGACTCAAATTTTTCATTACCTAATTTTTACCTGTTGCACTTACCTATTTTTAATGACCACAAAAAGATCACTGAAAATTTGAAGTGTAAAAGAAAAAAAATACAATTTTTGTATAAACAATTTGATCAAAATAATATTGTTAGCGATAATTAATAGAAAATTTGAGGTACATGCGAAGGCCAATATGTTAGAAAATATCCCTGTAAAATTATACATTGATATCTTGATTGCTTTTTGAGTTATATTCGACAGCGCGGAAAAACACGTATTTCGAGACGAACGCGATTGAAGTTTTCTTTCTTATTCATCTTTCGTTCGACGCTCATTCCTTCAATGACTTTATAAGGACTTTTTAGACTAGCTATTAAGCTTAAAACGTTGAAAAGATATTCTTTACATTGTAAATGAATTTTTAAAGCAAAAAAAAAAAATGGAATATTTGAAAATGCTGTAGTAGCTGCCCTCTTTAACAATTAGAACGCGAATGCGTAGAGAAGTAAAGTGTTGCGTAGTCCAGAGCGAGCGAAAAATTCCGTACAACTTACCTACGACTAATTTAAGTTAATCTTTGGTTGAAAATGATTCCGACATTTTTAGCCATATGCACATAATTGATAGGTATGCCGTCAAGGAAGATTTTAAGGAAGACGTTACGTAATTCTTTTTCACACTGTGCATGCCACTTCTATTATATTAAGGTTACTGATAGGATTAAATTTTTGCATGTGTTTCGCACGAATACACGCCACAGTGCGACGGTAATGTCGTTAGCCTTTCGTGGCGTTGACTTTGTGCCTGCACCTCTCTTTCCTATCCAGCTGAGTAAGCGTGGACTTTCTCATATAATATTTGTTCTTTGAGCGTAAGGGTTTCCAGAAAGAGAGCACTCATAGTAATGTTGAGAAAGCGATACAAGTACAGGGTTTTAGTAGGAGTGGATACATCTTGAATGGTAATAGCTCCAGTGCCGACATCAACGGAATCAATTTCCTATGTCATACCATCTAGTATGTAAAAGCAAAGAGCCGAGATAAAAAAAGAGAGAATGATTGAATAACATAACTATTGCATTCTCGCACACACACTAAGGTGGAGCTAAGGGTGTTTGAATAACTGCAAGGGTGCATATAAAACAAATATGGCGTATGCTATAACGAAAACAAAAAGTAGAGAAACGAATAAATAAGATATAGAAGTAAAAACACGCAAACCAAAAGGAAACTAAATTCGTACACCCATTTTTGTATAAAAAAAAGAACAAATAAAGCACTACATACTAAAATAAAAAAAAACTTATTCTGGCAGTTATAAAAAAGGGTGGTAAAGCGGTGGTACGACAAAGCTCTTTGCATTGTGGTTGGTAGAGTAACACGTGAGCATTTACATAAGAGTATATGGGGCGTGTGCGGACAGTTAATGCGTTTTAATAGGATACCCCGTGAGAAAAGCTTGAATTTGGGGCAAAATGCTGAAAAGATTTTTTTTATGTCCTCGTTTTGTCTGTTTTTATATTTTCTAAGGTCCACTCGTGCAAAATTCAATGTTACCCTACGATGTAAAAGTTTTTATTAAGTACATTGTAGTTAACCGGACCGTGCGCTTTCGTTTCATTGATGTCTTTTATTATCATTATATTCTCATCAGTTTTATGAAGCGAGGCACAGCAAGTCAACAGGTTAACTTACCATATGAGTTAATATCTGCCTGGTAGTCTGCAAGTTGTAAGTTACAACCATGGGGAAGTGGAAATCAGCAGTTAAATTTGGGAGATTTGAAAAAATGTGATATTTTCTTTCCAATCACGTAACCAACAAAACATTTGATACTTTGCAAGATTTTGGTACACTTAAGAGCAAATTTTCGAAGAAAACGCCAAAAATATTATATGTATATTTTTAATAAAATTTCTTAATTAAAAACATCATTTTATATGGTAGCATGAATACAAACATAGGTTACCATTCACTAAATATACTTACTTATAGTGAATTAAGCTATAAATATGGCGTCACGTTTGCAGTGAAATGAAATGAACGTGCGAGGTTGCCATATAAAATTTTAGCCAGTAAAATACAGTAAGTATAGACCAAAAATGTATAACTAATTCATATTAACCGGTCACAGCTCAATAGGAAAGTGGAGCTCAGGTGGCACGGACTACATGACTCCGTACTTTAATTGGGAGAGAAGGTTTCGTACTACAATTGAAGAGGAGGGATGGCACGAAGGCATGAAGCCTGGCCATAGAACTTTTCACATCTATACAGACGGCTCGAAAACTCCAGACGGAGTGGTAGCGGGTTTTTACTGCTCAAAACTAGGAATAAGGCAGCCTATCAAGCTGCCAGACCACAGCAGTATTTTCCAGGCGGAAGTTTTTGCTGTGGAGAAGGCCGCGGAGCTAGCCTACACTAGATCAAGAAAGAACTCAACAATTAATATATACGTGGATAGTCAAGCAGCAATAAGAGCAATAAGCTCATATTGTATTAAGTCCAAAAATGTTCGACGGAGCAGGGAGGCCATAGAAAGGCTAGCCGGAAACAATAGGCTGCATATCTACTGGGTACCTGGTCACAAAGGCATTATGGGGAACGAAATAGTAGATGAGATAGCAAAATATGCTGTGAGACTACCATTTGAACAAGAGAGCGACATACCAAAACCGCTAAACACAATATAGAACGAAATGGACGACCACATGAAAAGGCAAGTGGAAGCTAGGGGGGCTAACCTGACCACATGCACAACAGCAAAAGTCATGTGTAGAACTAACGACAAAAAATTGACTCCATTGGTACTTACGCTCTCGCGAAAGGAATGCAGAACTATCATAGGTATGCTAACAGGCCACAATCTATTGGCTGCATATGCGTACAAGATAGGGATTGCTAACAACAAATGCAGAGAAAATGCAACTTCTGTGCGTTTGTCCGGCATTATTAAAAACGCGACTAAGATGCCTGGGAGCCCCACTGTTTGAGGGTCTGGAAGACGTCTCAAAAGCGGAGCTCCCAGCCCTACTTAGATTCGTCAAAAGCGCTGACATCCTGCATGATGTCTACTTCAGGTATTCATAAAGGTCGGTCTCCATCTGGTATCGCTAGGGACCAAAAGGTCTATGCGTGGCTTATTGCCAACCAGGCTAACCTAACCTAACCTAACCTAATTCATATTAACTCTTCTTTTATTAAATAACTACCTTTTAACTTAACTTTTATTTTATTTAATAATTATTACATAGTGCTCAATACCGCTGTAAATATACACTTGGTGTCATAATTCAACGCTCTTTCTATTGCCGCAGAAATTAATCACCAAGGCACATTTTTTTATAAGAGCGTACAATTGTTGTCATATGCCGATGATATTAATATCATCGTCTGGAGGTGAACGAGGATAAAACGAAGTACCTCCTGTCATCAAACAAAACAGTCAGTGCATTCGCGTAACGACACCCACGTCACTGTTGACAGTTATTATTTCGAGGTTGTAAAAGACTTCGTTCATTTATAAATCAGCATTAACACCTATAACAATGTCAGTCTCGAAATCCAACGAAGAATCTTTTGGACTAAGTAGGCAATTGAGTAGTAAAACCTCTCTGGACAAACAAAACTAGCACTTTATAAGGTACTCATCATGCCCGCCTTATCGTATGGCGCAGAAGTTTGGACGATGAGAGCATCCGATGAGGCGTCCCTTGGAGTGTTTGAGAGAAAGATTCCGCGAAAGATTTTTGAACCTTTGTTCGTTGGTGACGGCGAATATCGTAGGCGATGGAACTATGAACTGTATGAGCTTTACGACGACATAGACATTGCGGAGTGAATAAAGATCCAGCGGTTTCGTTGGCTAAATCATGTAGTCCGAATGGATACAAATGTCCCGGCTCTGAAAATATTCGATGCGGTACTAGCTGGTGGTAGCAGAGGAAGAGGAAGGCTTCCTCTGCATTGGAAAGATCAGGTGGAGAAGGACTGGAGAAGGAGAAGGAAAAGACTGGAGAAGGAAAGGACTGGCGCACTTTGTCGAACTCGGCCAAAACCGCGTAAGCGTTTATCGCGCCAATCAAGAAGAAGAAGAATTTGTCAATGAAATTCTAAGGGTAAAATCTTCATCATCATTTCGCGCTACAGCTCTGTGTGAGCTGTCATTTTTGTTGTTTACTGTCATGTGTTGGTTGTTTACTAATGTGTCGCCACAGGTACTTATTTTCGGTAATATAATATATAAGTACATATATAAAGGGGAATGTAAAAAGTGTGCGCTCATCATTTGCGAACTCGCTTCTTGTGTTGTTAGGACGATTTTTTGATGAGAAAAGTTTTAGTTACTAGTTTATTGCTTTTCTATGCGTGGAGCCTTACAAGGGAAGAAAAGAAATTAATATCTGCGAGAGGAAAATCATAATAAAATTGTGTAAAAAGTCCAAAACTTTAGACAAATAGGAAGTTCCGACAGTAATTTAAAGCTACGAAAATATAGGAAAGATAACTGCTTTAAAGGTAAAAGAAAAAATAAGGAATAAGTTTAAAAAATATATTGGTACTTCAACTAAGAAATGAATCTTAAGAAAATCCAGTTGTCATGAAAGGGTTGCTTGGTAGAAGCCATTTATTTCCATAACAAATAAGCAAAAACATATTGCTTTCGTAAATGAACATATACAGAATTTTGGAAAAAGGTTATTTCTTCGGATGAACGTAAGTTTCGAGAAGAACTCCAGTAAATCGCTGAATAAAGAAAATTTATTAGCAACAATGATATCAAAATATAACTGCTTTCAACAAAACAACGACCTCAATTATATGGCTCATATACATAGTAAAGTTCATCTCTATATGCCCCCAAGCTATTGCCCACTTGATTTAAACCCTTTTGAATACTTATTGGCACTTATGGAATGAAATATAAAGAAACATCAAATTATATGCAAAGAGGTCTTGACAGAAGTTATGTGAGAAGAATGGAAGAATATTTCTGTCGAAGAGACTACCAAATTGGTAAACTCAATGCCCAAAAAAAGGAAGGACCTACTGTTTTAAGCCGACTCCGAACGGCAGATATTTTTTATGAGGATCCATTTCACAGCATAAATACAGTCGGAGGCTTGGCATTGCCAGCCGAGTGGTGACTTCTATTAAAAACAAAACTTTTTCTTAATTTTGGTGTTTGCTCAATAGACTTGAAGAAGTGTCGTGAGTACTCAATAAGCTACTAAAAACGTGCATATTTTTTTTACATCTTTTTCAATATTTTAAATATTTTATAAATGAGTGTATACTTCTGGAGTATTTCATTTTTGCGTTTCAAATAATATGTATTATTTATTTGTTGAATGGTGTGATCTAAAATGAATTATGTATTTTATTCAATCAGTTTAAATCATTAGATAGCTAAAAAAAATATATTTAAAAAGCTTTTTTCGTGTTACTTTTTAAACTACCCAAAAAGGAGAGTAGACTTATAGCACTAAGTGTACGGATAAATTTTTAATAAAGCCTGACTGATCACATTTTTTCACGACAGCGCCGCAATACTAATTACCACTGATTTTAATGCAAAGTATACACGCTTCAGCTGTTGTATCAACAGGGACATGTTAGATAAACTGTTGTACTCGTATCATGTACGAGTATAGCATGATTGTACAACCGATTTCCATGTTGGTCCAACGGTTGCATGAAAATTAAAATGTTTCAAGTTATGGTGGGCGGAGTTAGCGGTTGTACAATGAGTTGGAACGTGTATACGCATATTGTACAACTAACTTTGTTTACATATGTACGTATTTCTTTTTAGTTATTTACCCAGAAAAAATATTAAAAAAATAATAAATTTCAAATTATTGAAAAAAAAATTAAAAAATGTAAAAAAAAAATATAATATATTAAATAAAATAAAATTTCATCAATTATAATTATTGAACAAATTTCTATAATTTCCTGCATTTTGCGAAATGTTCAACACTACGAATATAAGAATGATAAAGTTGGACAACGCGTTATGTATCTTATATCATGTTGGAACGTGTATACTAAATAGCCTTCCAAATCGTTGTACAACGGTTGGAGCGTTTATCCTCTACATAATAATCAGCCTCTGAAAGTAGTACTTAAGAATGAGCGCAGATAAATACGTTTTGAAGTCTCAACCCTCAATAAATAAACAATAACACGTAATAACTCAATACACTCTTCCTATGGTCCTTACACCCAAAATGTTTATCCCAAAATGATTACATCTCTCTGCTCAGCTATAAAACAAGATCTCAGTTCCTGTTCGAGGACGGCTTAGCGCTAAAAGTTCCTCAATCAAGGTGTACACAAATATGTGTGTAGGGGTTCCTAACAAAGAATAAATCCGCCGAAATATATTTATACAAACATATGTTTTACATATATATACATATGTTGTATGTACATATGTACGTACATTTACAAGTTTGCATGTAGATTTACCTATCATACGTATCAACTCATGGGTAGCAATGCCAACTAGCACGTATTGTATATATTGTACTTTATAATAGTTACCGGCATTAGCATATTCGAGTAGATTTTCTTGCAGGGTATATATATCAAACGTACTAATATACATACAAATTTATAAAATATATAAAAGTATACCGTACCACAAAAGAGCCTACGCACCAAAGGGGCTTGGAAGGTATATTCGCATGCTCCCTCACGCTTGAGTGACCAACAAGCGGAAAGCTTATTTAAAACATTTCAGATGGCTTTAAATTAAGTAGTATGTAATGAAATGCAAGCAAATACCGTTTGTTTCTTAAAGGTCCCCGACCTTATAGGTTTAATATTGCTTAAGCCAAATATTGAATAATATGTGTAAATAAAAACTCTATTTCTTGAATATAGTGATTCGAAAAGAGTTAAAAACGAGAATAATGTCTCTAAATTTTTTATGAATAAATATTATCTTGGAGGCAATAATAGTAATTTTAGGAAACAATTTTTCGCCAATGGACAAAGTTTGGTTTCAGTTAATACGAAAACATAAAATGAGAATATCATAGTCTTTCCGGAGATACAAATGATCAAAAAGGGCGTGTGCCTTAAACCCCTTCATTTTCCGATATTTCCATCTTAAGTCTACTGAACTCATAAAAACTTGCATATTTAAAACATTTCAGATGGCTTTAAATTAAGTAGTATGTCATGAAATGCAAGCAAATTGCGTTTGCTTCTTAAAGGTCACCGGCTTTGTAGGTTTAGTATTGCTTAAGCCAAATGTTGAATAATATGTGTATATAAAAACTCTAGTTCTTGAATATAGTGATTCGAAGAGAGTTGAAATCGAGAATAATGTCTCTAAATTTTTTATGAATGAATACTATCCTGGAGGCAATAATAGTAATTTTAGGAAACAATTTTTCGCCAATGGACAAAGTTTGGTTTCAGTTAATACGAAAACATAAAATGAGTATAGCATAGTCTTTCCGGAGATACAAATGGTCAAAAAGGGCATCTGCCTTAAACCCATTCATTTTCCGAGACTTCCATCTTAAGTCTACTGGACTCATAAAAACTTGCCGGCAGTATTTATTCCAAAACCCTAAATTTATTTTTTCTGAAACCAACAGTTCCTAATTTCAACAGTTTTCATTGCATATCTGATTCGTATGATACCTATCTGCTTTCGCGTGAATCTTAAGATTACTTCATACCTCTCGTGAGAGCAACTTTAATAACACTCTTCTCCGTGAGGAGTTGCCGGATCTCCCATCGAGCGCGTCCCAGGTGGTGGATAGGGAAAGACTGAAATCACAAGAGTGGCCTTCCCTTATGGGGTAGGTTCAACACTTGTATGATGACTCAAAGTTGGCATAGAATCAGGGCGCCATTCGCGAACCAAACTGCCTAGGGAGGAGTCCCGAATAAAACCATCCTTGGTAATGGACAACACAAAGGCTTCGGCGGCAGGGGTATGGATTCTGGAGGCCCCAACCATTACCCAAGTCTCTCAGCTCTATGAGCGAGAGCGCATCCTGGAGGAGACCGGGTTTGCTATCGCAATCTCCTCTTCTTCAAAGTCTGAAAAACGTCTCCCTGATTCGGAGGGCCTGAGTTGTGAGGTCTCTTCGGTGGCAGCACGACCTCCCAAAGCAAACGGGAAATCGAAGATTGTGGCAAGGAGGGAGAGAAAAAAGCGGCGGGCAAGGGTCACGCGGGAGAAATCCTTATGGGGCTCTGCGGGCTGTTCTGCGTCTGTGTCTTCCAAAAGACCTCGGTCAGCGGAAGTGACACCCACGGAAGCTACCAAATCCTCGGTGGGCACGGGCGCTCCCAAGCTGTTTCGCTCTCGAGGTAAGCGAAGAAGGACGGTGGCTGAAAGCAGTACACCTCCCTGCCCTGCAGCTGTCGCTACTGGCCGAGCCACGACGCCCCAAGGTACGAGCGCGGTCTTAGCGCTAGTCAATGTGGCGGGAAAATGTTCTACTGAGGCACTCGACTGATGCGTCAGGTTATTGCCTGTCCTTGCCGATCCTGAAGCCAACGCGACGGCCTATGAGTCAAAGGACGGCACCATAAGGGTGACGTGCGCGTCTCTGGCCAACTTCGAGTGGATCAGGACCGTGGTCAGTAACATGTCCGGGCATCAGCACGAGACTTTAGCGATACCTCTCGTACACCAAGAGCAAAAACCGGCAAAGAAAGGAAGGGGCTCCTCTTGTGGTGCGGGTGGATGAGGCCAGTGTTGATGTTATGGCCTCACGGTACGGAAACCGTCTGAGTCTCTTCTTTGGGACGGTCAGTTTCCACGTCTTTCCTAAATGATTGGCGCGGACGGTTACTGCAGCTACCGTCCCTTGACGGTGACGCACTACTACCTGGGAAGCCCACTAGTCTCGTGAGGTTCTGTGAGCGGCGCAATCTGGGCCTTATCCTATGTTGCGATGCTAATGCCCAGCATACAATCTGAGGCAGCAGTAAGTGCAATGGACGAGACTCTCGACTATTCGAATTTATCGCGTCCTCTTGCGTAGACATACATAGCGAGGGCTCACAGCCAACGTTTGTAACTGCTAGAAGGCAGGAGGTGAGTGATCTCACCCTATCAAACTCAAAACTTGGGTGGTCAATCAAGAACTGGACACTCCTTACCGAAGATTCGGGCTCAGACCACAGGTACATTGAGTTTCAGTGTGGCGAGGAGGCACAAATGCCATTGTCCTCTAGAAACCCCAGAAAAACGGACTGCCAGAAGTTTAGGGGAGCGTTGACAAAAATACTTCGAAAAGAACAGGCAGTTGAGACGGCTGTTGAGAAACTCCTTTCTGAGGAGTGGGAGCGATACCGTGATGTTCAGGAGAACCACAAGAGGCTTATTCGGGAATAGAAAAGAGCCTCATAGGGGATTTTACAGTGGTATTGAATCTCTGAGTGACACGGCGAAATCGGTAAGGATTGTGAAAACGGACCCAACTGCAAAGCTGGGATCACTTAGGAAATCTGATGGCAAAGTGAGACACTCAGCTTGCTGATGGAATCTCACTTTCCTGGTAATCAGATAAGCGTCAGCCGGCACAGCCCTTATTGATAGAGGTGGTTGTCAGAGCTGCTACACCTTCCCGGCATGACTGATACGTTGAAATATCTGCGGTGATTCGATTGGCGGCTACAAGTCGCCTGGACCAGATAGCATATATCCTGCCATGCTGAAGGAAGGCGCAGAGTCCGTGACAGCAGCCATGAAGAAAGTCTTCTCTGCATGCCTGGCACTGGCCTACTCGCCTACCTCGCTTTCATACCAAAGGTTGGAAGAGCCGACTACATCAGCCCCAAACACTTTACACCCTTAAGCCTGACTTCTTTCATGCTGAAAAGCCTCGAACGACTGGTGGAATTGCGCATACGTCAGAAGTCGCTTAAGGCTCACCCTCTGTCTCCATTTCAGCATGCCTATCAAAGTGGAAAATCCTGCGAGTCGGCACGGCAAAACCTTGTTGCTGGAGTAGAGCTGACCATCGACAGGAGGAACTACGCTATGCCAGCAGGCACGGCGTAGACCGGGTGCTAGTGAATTGGATCCGTTCGATGCTGTCCCAAAGAATCGTCTCGGTACGAGCAGAAGAAGATCTGCTGCTGTCATCCAGGATTAATAGAGGTTGCCCCCATTGCTCTGGTGCATGGTAGTTGATCCTCTACTCACCACCTTAAACGATTCGGGAGTCTACGCATAAGCATATGCGGACGATGTTGCTTGTTTGGCTCTTCGCTTATGAACATCTGCAGGAAAGTGCAGAAAACTGTGGATCTGATTGACACTTGGTGCTGTGCAAATGGGCTAGCGGCAAATCCTACCCAGACTGGTATTGTCCTCTTCATCAGAAGGAGGAACCTCGATGGACTCGTTCTGCCAAAGTTAAAAGGAGTCACAATCCAGCTATCCAAGGAAATTAAGTATCTTGGAGTAATCCTCGATAGTAAGCTCCTATGGGAATCACACGTTGAAACAAAGACATCGAAAGCACTGACAGCTTCCTGGCAGTGCAAAAGTGTCTTTGTGAAAACGTGGGGTCTTTCTCCTAGCAAGGTCCTATGGATCCACACGGCTATGATAAGACCTATTATCACCTATGCATCAGTGGTCTGGATAAGTAGACTCTCTCATGTGGGAGTCAGGAGGACCTTATCGAGACTACAACGCACTGTGGCCATCTGTTGTGCCGTAGCTTTTCCAACTGCTTGGTTTACCACCACGTATTTGAAAAGAGATACAGTGTAGTGCTGCCAGAGGCTCAGTTGTGGTCAAACTCAGAAAATGAGCCCGGCAAATACTGTTTTCGCATTTTCACGGATGGCTCCAGCTTGGAATGCGTGCATCTGTGTTTCAAGCGGAGGTGTATGCAGTTCAAGAAGCGATGAACTTTGTTGTTGAAAACCGATGAAGAGACAGATCTCTATGTGTCTGCAGAGATAGCCAAGCTGCGCTTATGGCCTTAGACAGCCCCTCAACCACATCAGAGGTAGTCGAATCTGGTAAATCCAGGCTGAACTATGTCGGCAGACATAATATCTTGATGCTAACATGAGCCCCAGGGCACGTGGGTGTCGCGGGTAGCGAGACCTCTGACTACTCAGCTAAGATGGGCTCTGAGGCCAACTTATTTGGCCCAGAGCCCGCTTTGCCACTCCCTTCTGCACCCATCAAAGTTACGATTAGGAAATGGGTAACTACAACCCACAAGCGAGCTTGGCAGGCTGAGAGAGGCTGCAGATGGACTAAACTGATGTTACCAGTCATGTCCGATCGACTGTCGCAAACCCTTCTGTCATTAAGCAGAGGGGAGTGCAGACTGCTGGTTGGACTGATGACGGACCATTTTCTGTGGGCGAAGCACATGGTAAGGTTGTGCATCTCAGGCAGTGTACTCTGCCCAGGTTGTGAAGAGGAGGATGAGACGGTGGGCGGACCACTTCCTGTGTGTCTGCCCCGCCTTTGCTCGAATCAGGTTTGGGGTCTTTGGCACTGATGTGTTAAGAAGCGACCATCTTGGCTCCTTGGCACCATTAAATCTACTCAGATTTGTTCGGAGATCGGGTAGATTTGAAGAAAATTAAAAGGGAATCCAAGTGTAGTACAATGGACTTAATTTATGTCAGAGTGCTGCACTTGCTAGTTGTCCCGACAAAAAAAAAAAAGAAAGAAAAAAGACACTCTTCTCTTTTTAGACCGAGACTGTCGGAGAAATGTGATCTTCTTGAATATACATAAAATCGTCGATTTGCATAAATAGACAAAGCTTTAGCTGATATAACAACAAACACCATAAAAATACCTATAATGTAAAAAGAAAAAAAAAATACTTTTTAAATGGTTTAATCCCTGTCCTGTCATAGTATTTTTTTGATGGGCTATGGCAAATAAGAAGACACGATTTTTGTTTTTTAGTTTTTTGCCACTTCAAAGTAACAGTACCTTTTTTGTATGATATTCTGAGATATTATGGGGAAAACCATATCTGAAATCAACCAACCATATAGTAAATGTTTAACAATGTTATTTGTTGCTATTTCTATTACTAAAACTGTATTAAAATATAATACAATTCATAAATATTATTTAGTTCTTCGGAAGCTCTAATTTTAAAAGCAAATTTAAAAATTAATTTTAATTTTTTTTACTTTAAAAAATACTAAAAATGTATACTAAAAATCTTGCACCATTTAATTTGACTTAAAAAATTTAACTCACCTTGAATATCGATGATTCGTTGCTGGTTCTTGACTGCAGTCCGGTTTGGGACCATGTGTCACAATCGCCGGGTGTGAATTGAGTACATGGTGCGGTGAAGTATGTACTGAAGGCAATAGATTCGGGGAAAATCGGAATGGGAAATCACTGCGGAAAAGAAATTCAAATAAGTGCTTATGAATTATATATGGTATTCATTTATTTATTCATATAAAAATCTAAAAATATTTCTTACAGACTACGCAAAACAGACTAATGCTTAACAAATCAAGTCAAATAAGTTAAACCTATATTATAATTTATTTATTACGTTTTATTATAGACAATGTAACAATTCTTAAAGTTTACAATAAACTTATTTAAAAAAATACTTCTTCTTCTTAATTGGCGCGATAACCGCTTACGCGATTTTCGCCGAGTTCAACAAAGCGCGCCAGTCGTTTCTTTTTCGTGCTGACCGACGACAGTTGGACACACCAAGTGAAGCCAAGTCCTTCTCCACCTGATCTTTCCAAAGCAGAGGAGGCCTTCCCCTTCCTCTGCTACCAACAGCTTGTACTGCTTCGAATACTTTCAGAGCCGGAGCATTTGTATCCATGGCTTGTTCGATAACAGGAGGTATTTCGTTTATCCTCGTTCACCACCAGACCCATTCGCGTTGCCTCTTTATCCAGTTTGGAGAAGGCAGAACTAACAGTGCGGTTTTTAAGGCCGATGATGTTAATATCAACGGCATACGCCAACAACTGTACGCCCTTATAAAATATTGTGCCTGAGCTATTAAGTTCTGCGGCTCATGCGATCTTTCCCAACATCAGGTTAAAGAAGTCACACGACAGCGAGTCACCCTGTCTGATACCTTGTCGAATGCAACTTTGAAATCGAAGATGGTGTGTGCCGATTCTCCTTTCATGGGATTTTCCAAGATTTGGCGTATTGTGAATATTTGGTTGATGTTAGACTTTCCAGGTTTAAAGCCACACTGATAAGGTCCAATCAGATAGTTAACGGTGGGCTTCAGCCTTTCAAACAATACACTCGGTAGAACTTTATAGGCGGTAATTGACACAGATTGTAGGATCACCCTTCTTTTGGATTGGGCAGAGCACACTTAAATTCCAATCGGCACTCATGCTTTCATCCGACCATATATAGCATAGAAGCTGATGCATGCACCCTATCAGCTCCTCGCCGCCATGGCTGAATAGCTCACCCGGCAGAATGTCGGGGCCCGCGGCTTTGTTGTTCTTTAGCCGCGTTATCGCTATTCTCACCTCGTCATGGCGGGCAGCGGAACGACAATTCCGTCGTCAACGATTTGGGTATCGGTATCCTCACATTCTCTGTGAAACGCGCAGCTGCCACTATTTATGAGGTCAAGAAGTGTTCCCTCCATAATTTAAGTATGCTCTGGATGTCAGTCATCAGATCCCCGTGTTTGTTCTCACAATAAAACGCCCCGTTCTTAAAACCTTCTGTAAGCCGCCGAACTTTCTGGTAGAATTTTCGGGCGTTATTCCTATTCGCCAGCATCTCAAGCTCTTCGCACTCACGTATTTCGTTTCTTCTTTCGGTTAGTACGTCTCTCTTTCTTTTTTAGCTCGCGGTAGTGATCCCACATGGCTCGTGTTGCGCCCGATCGCAGCCTGGCTCTATAGGCAGTATCTTTTCTTTCTGCGGCGGCATGGCATTCCTCATCGGACCAACTGTTTTTTCGGGCTCGCCGGAATCCGATTTCTTCTTCGGCGGCGGTAAATAGGGAACGAGAAATGTTGCTCTATTGCTCGTGCATGTCGGGTTTTTGAGCAGTACTCTCTGAGAGCAGGAGTGAGGGTCGGGTGGCGAATCTTCTGGCTGTCTGTTGTGATTGCAGCTTTTGAATGTCGAACACTCTTTGCGTAGTTAGATGTAGGTTTTTTGCTCAACAGAGGGATGTACGTAGTTTGGCTGCAACAAAGTAATGATCCGAGTCGATGTTGGGTCCTCGAATCGTACGTACATCTACAACACTGGAAGCGTGTCTTCCATCTATCACAACATGATCGATCTGGTTTCACGTGCTCCGATCAGGAGGCAGCTACGTTGCTTGCTGTTTTTCTTATGCTGGAATCTGGTGCTGCAGACTACCATGTTTGGAGCGCCGGCGAAATCGATCAGCCTCTGTTCGTTGCCGGATGTTTTGTTGTGTAGGCTGAGTTTTCTTTAGAAAATACTTAGAAACAAGTTAAATAATTCATATGGTATCATTTTGAAGTAGTAGTTTGTGGAAGAAAAATTTAGCCCAATATGAAGTGAAAGCATATTAAATAATCTCAAAGCTCTAGAAATCGGAGCATTGGAAGTATAATTAGATCTAACCATCGCTAAACAGAAAATATCATGATTTCGAGAGCTTCGCTGAGGAATATTGAAATTGATTTCTCTCGAGTAGCGATGGGGAGCCAAACATTCCACTTATCAAATCGAAATCGAAAGTGAGGGAGAGAATATTCCTTCTAATATCCAGTGTTTTTCGATTAATGAGCAATCACCAACTTTTATACAGTAAAATTGGATCCGTGAAATTCAAAGAACGCAAAGCATAACACACAAAATCTTTCTGGTCACGTTTAAGCCTACTAATATGACAAGCATAGCATGGTCTCCAAATAAAGACGGCATATTCCAACTTCGAACGCACAGGAGAGGTATGGCAACGTGTGTAGAAGTCGACGGAAATCCGGAAAGTTACTGATTGCCATAGACTTAGGAGTGGCCAGGACAATCCTTCTGCATACGGTCCAAGCAGCTCACAACTTCCGGGCTTAAGAACTGCTTATTCTGATAACGACCACTGCAAACAAACTGAGGACGATGACTTGAGGGCATGCACCTGTAATGTCCGATCCCTTAATGAGAAAGGTGCCTCTGCCCGGCTGGTTGATGTCCTCGTGAGAGTAAGTTTAAGAGATGCAATGGACGGGGCAAGGCATTGGGTCTTGCGACATCTACTACAGCTGCCAAATAAAGGAGGCAAAATTCGGTGTTGGATTTATTGTGGTAGAGAGATTTCGTGGCCAAGTACTGTCGTTCACTCACGTGGAAGAGCGTCTCGCAATATTATCTATATCTATAATATTATATTCATTGGCTTAACAAATTAAGATATAATCCGGATCGAAACGAAATTTTTTAACGTCTCATACATTTGCGCCCACGCTCCGATGGAAAGGAAGGACGATGTCATCAAAGATTCCTTCTATGAGTGCCTAGAACGTTCTTATGAGCGCTGCTTCCGCCACGACATAAAAATCATGCTTGGGGACTTCAACGCCAGAGTGGGCAAAGGAATTTTTTGGGCCCACAGTCGGAAAATTCAGCCTGCACAACGAAACATAGGAAGGAATAGGGTCTGTTCCGCAGGAATCATGAATTGGAGCAGTGATTATGTAGGCAGTCTACATAAAGAGCGATGGTCCGGTCTAGAACGCTGCAGAAATGCAAAGTGTTTTGTGACAAGTCCGAACAGAAAACTGTCAAACTTTCTACTAAAACTTGGAAGGAAAGACGTTCGGTTGATGGCCTGTATCATTACAGGACACAACCCATGTGGTCAGCATATGACCACCATTCGAATCATTGAGGACCCAATGTGCCTGTCATGCTTGGAGGAGGCGGATAGCACTGAGCACTTTCTCTGTAAGTATCCTGCCTTTGTTAGAGCACGGCTACGAGTTTTGGGTTCCGATGTCATGAGAATGAGTAATATTCATTCTCTAAAACTGAAGGATATTTACAGATTTGCCAAAGAATCTGGAAAATTCTCACAGGACTAACTATCTTTATCTCTGTCTCTATTCTTTCCTATATCTTTCTCTGATACTTTTCTCCTTCCCTCTTTCACTATCTACCCCCTTTCCAGAGCTCTAAATATTATATAATGGGCTTTTTAGCCTGAGGGGAGCCATCAAAGGCGCCCTAAGATTGGCGTTGTTGAGTTATGCGCTTACCAACATATTTTGCGATTCATTTTTATATTATAGATATGATGTTCATTATTAAGTAACGAACTCCACTGGGCGTTCTTACACGAAGTTATTCTTCTTTAAATTGTAGGTAAAAATAGTATATACCTATTGTTATTGTTATGACAGATTGTGTGAAATACATGGAGAAAAATTTGAACAACTGTGCCGACTAACTGTAAAATAAATTTTAGCTCTGAGTATGTTCAAATAATTTTGAAACCGTGGAAAATTTGGAGATTATAATTGGCAATATTATTCTTATTACCACTTTTGAATACTGGATGAATAGTTGTTACTTTCCAAGCACCTGCGAACTCTCCCCGTTCAAGGGTTTTTTTGAACAGTACTAAAAGCGGATAGGAAATTGCAGAGCCGTTTTTAAAAATATACGAAAATAGCCCATCTACATCAGATTTTGTTGATGTTCTGAGTTACCGAATACCATCTTCAACATCAGAAAGCATTACGGTTAAAAAACCAATATTGATTGAGGAATTCAGGTGGAGAATTGAGTAATTCACGAATCAAATACGGAAGAAATCTGCAAAAAGATACGCTGCATCTATAGAAGAATATGCTTGAGTTTAATTATAGTAGACAACAGCATGATTTCGTGGATTTAACATATCGTCAGAGGGAGCTATAATTTTAGTTTATGTCCGATTCGAACTTAAGAATATAATTTCGTTTTAAATTCCTAATCAAAGACTTAAGTTCACTAGAAAAATGCAAATATTTATTTTTATAAGTGATATAATTTTTAGCTTAAGCATTGTGAAATATTTGTTTCTCAAATTTTTAACTAGTCTTTTTTATCACAGGTTTATTTTTTTACAAATATGTTTAAGCTTAAAAATATCATAATAACTAGTAACTTCAACTCCAGAAAATAAGGAATCCCAATGTAAAATGTCAACTGGTAAATGAATAATATCAAAATCAAGTTTTCTGAAACAAAATTCAATAGTCTCATCATCAGAATAAAGGTCATAAAATTCACATAATTCTAATATATATGAAGGATAAGTGGAACATGGTGGTAGACTAATATTGAAGTCATCCAGAATACAAAAGTTGTCATTATTAGATGCTGTAGCTAGAACATTATCCATATGTGCTTTATACAGTGTATCAATATTTCACGGGGGAATATATGACGGGCAAATCAAAATTTTTGAAACACCATTCGCGAAAACACATAGCTGATCTAGGAGTGTATCATTCATCAGTGATACAAATTATGAGCAGTACTTCCGCTGAACTGCTATTAAAACTCACCTCAGCTATATAGATCTGTTTTCTTCACATCAAATCATCATTTATACATGGTATAAATGTAGAAAGGTATAAAAAAGTTGTCATTTAACCATGTCTCAAGGAGAACAAAGATATCATAATCCATGTGTTAATTAAACACTAAAAGTTAGCTAGATTTAGTTAAGAAGAGAATGGCAACAAAACAGATCCCCTGGTGCTAAGCAAAGGCTGTCTGCTGCAAATAGAAAACTGCGAAGTGCACTTCACTTGGACGAAGATCGTAAAAACAAAAACTATATTGAGAGCTTATCCAATACAAAGCACACACATTTTTCTATATGGAAAGCAGCTAAGACCATTAAGACGCCAGTAGAAGTACAAAGCCCCCTAAAAAAACCTGACGGTACATGGGCTCGTAGCGCTGAAGATAAAGCGTCGATATTCGCCGATCATCTGAGTAATGTTTTCCAACCAAATTCTTCTGCAAATGAACAAATACTAGAAGAAAGTAGTGGCAACGCATCGTTCAACCCAGAACCAATCAACATAGCTCCTGAAGATATTCAGGCAGTTATTAACAAGAATCTTAAGGTGAAAAAGGCGCCAGGTTATGACGCAATAACACCATTAATGATAAAAAATCTTCCGCAACTCGCTATAATTGTGCTGTCTGTAATATTTAATGCAATCATCGAGGTAGGCATTTTTCCAAAGAGCTGGAAAACGTCTTTAATAATAATGATTCCTAAGCCGGGCAAAGACTTAAATGTGCCATCGTCCTATCGACCAATCAGTTTGTTGCCGTGTTTGTCAAAATTATTTGAAAAAGTTTTGAGAAACAAAATGATGCCGTTTTTAAACGAACGTAATATAATCCCTCCACATCAGTTTGGTTTTCGAGAACAACATGGGACAATCGAGCAAGTAAATCGGTTAACTGCGGAAATAAGAAAATGTTTTGAACTTAAAAAATACTGTTCAGCAATTTTTATAGATGTGGCACAGGCATTTGACAAAGTTTGGCATGAGAGTCTCATACATAAAATAAAACGCTGTTTGCCACCTATTACACACAAAGTTCTGGAATCGTACTTAACAAACAGACAATTCAGAGTAAAATGCAACGATTATGTGCCTCATGAATATGAAATTGAAGCTGGTGTCCCTCAAGGCAGTGTACTAGGCCCAATTTTGTATTTAATTTATACTTCTGATCTGCCCGAGTACGATAGTTTGACTATATCTACATTCGCTGACGACACCGCTGTGCTTAGTTTTCAAAATGATCCGTCTCTGGCATCTAGAGAGCTAAATAAATATCTCAGTCTTTTAGAAAAGTGGCTGAAAAAATGGAGAATAAAAGTGAACGAAATAAAAAGTAAACATGTCACATTTTCGCTTAGAAGAGGAGACTGTCCCTCGGTTACCCTTAACAACGTACGCATACCACAGTCTGATCACGTCACATACCTTGGCGTTCACCTAGATAGGCGTTTAACATGGAGACGCCACATCGAGGCAAAGCGGCTTAATATGAGAATCAAAGCTTCAAACCTTCACTGGCTAATTAATGAGCAATCAAGATTGAGCCTTGACTGTAAAGTCCTCTTGTACAAGGCAATTTTGAAACCAATTTGGACTTATGGAATCCAATTGTGGGGAACGGCCAGCAGTTCCAGTATCGATCTTATACAGAGAGCACAGTCGAAAATTTTAAGAACCATAACTGGAGCGCCGTGGTATATAAGAAACGACAACATCCATAGGGACCTAGATGTACCGATGGTGAAGGAAGTATTCAAAAAAGTTCGTGAAAACTATCAGTTGAAATTGCAAGATCACCCGAACTCGTTCGCACGTCAACTCCTGAGTACGCAACATACGACCAGGCTTCGAAGAAATGACCTACCACCCCGATGAGTAGAGGGCCATTTGATAATTATTTATTGTAGAAAATGAGATAAAATAAAATTTTTCTTTTTAGTTCTAAGATTTGTATACTTATTGTGAGGCCTTTGAAAAGGCAGATTCAATAAACAAATAAAAAGTTAAAAAAAAAAAAAAAAAAAGATTTAGTTCTCAGCCCAGAAACATTTTGATAGTAATTTTTTTCACCATTTTTAAGGGCGATTGTGCATCATTTTTGTTAAAAAAATTAAAGGGTTAGATTTGTACGCACTTATGCTATATGTTAGCGACGAGCACCTTTCAAAAAAAATGTTCTGATACACGCAATTTAAAACTAATCTTTCTGAATGTATTTATTGTAATTCAGTATCTTTGTTAATGAGTATATAGCACACCAACAGCTTCGCTTCAATTTTCGCCTGTCTCGACACATAAGTCAGGATATCAGCTTCACTAACACTGGGCGCACATGGCGATAGGTGTAGCCATTTGAATATTGGGGCAACTTGTAGCTCATTATTATTATTGTAACCAATCACAATGGGCTTGTTTAATTTCTTCCTTCCATTTCTGGTTACCGTTTCCCACTGGGAAGCCTGAGATGAACATAACATCGAAGCAGCAACAGAAGCAAATGTTACTTTTGCAGGTGCAGTTGTAGTAGCGCACTTTGACGCCAACTTTGCTTCCGTTTCTTTGGCGACAGCAGGATTATGCATGCGAGAATATTGACAGATTTAGTAACAGATTTAGATATTTTACCTCAAGAGTAAGTGTAGAGAGAGCGGCGTCTTTCGATTGAAGCTTAGAGTGAAAAGAGCAAATTTCTGCAATGAGATGATATGATTTTTGTAATAGTTGTTTATTTTCTTCATGTAGAACATATACTGGTATAACAGAGCGTATGCGACCATTTTCTGTTCTAATCGTTTCTGTTTCTTTAACATCAACAAGGAATGTAATCTGTTACTTATTTATACACATTTGAACTTTCACATTCTTCATTATTAACTTAGGACGGAGGGACAGATAAAGTTTGAGATCCAATAGATGAGTGTTTATCAGCAGAGCAGGCCTTCTAAAAATCCTGTTTATTAGAAGATAACAAAAATCTACATCTGCCTAAAGTAAACCACACAGTCAAGGTGAAAGAACTTTTGGCATTCAGCACACTGCACTTTGGGTTGAGGCCGATCAACCTTATATCCACACACTCACGGTATGTTTATGTTGCTTTATTTACTTAAATTCAGATTATAACAAGGTTTTCCCTTAGTATATCTTGAAGTCACTCTTATAATTAGATGAGATCACCACAGCAATGCCATTTCATTTACAAACAAAACCAATTTGGAAAAAAAATTAAAAACGATTCGTAAAAAACGTTCAAGCAGTACGATGTTTACATATCTACATTTGATCTGGAATTTTCCAACAAACAAACAAACTAAACTTATTGACCTTAAAAAAAGCTGAACATTTTTTTTACTCTCTGCGTTTGTTTTTGGAAAAAATTTTTAGTCAATTAGGGAATTCCCTTAAACGCGAGAAGCGGAAAGCTCGAAAACCTCGAGGGAAACCCCGCCACTAATGCGAAGTAGGTTCACTCTATCATAATCAGAGATTCTCACACTTTGATATTTTTAAAACAGAACGGCAGAACAATTTGAGTTTTTTTTTTTTTTTTTTTTTTTTTTTTTTTTTTAAATTGATAAATTTCGCAAAGACCTTTCCTATAAAAATAAATCTTCTATACATTTGCGAAGAAAATTAACAATTGCACTGCACTATTTCACAGTACCGCGAGCTTTATTCATGGACAACGAACGCGGATTTCTAGCCCCACTTGTACTAAATTACATTAAATAAATTAGGGATAGACATACGTTCAACGAACTCAAATTTATAGCCCCACTTGTACTAAATTACATTAAATAAATTAGGGAGAGACATACGTATGTATATCAATTGCCAACGCAACGGAGCGAGGTCAACGGCTAAGTTGATGTTGCTCTCTAATTTGCATGTGAACCACACCTAAACGTCAAGTTTTTTTCTTCATTTCATTTGACATTTTTCAATTTCAGACTACCTCAATTTGAACCATGGAAAGATACACAATCGAGTAATGCGTTAAAGTTATTCAGGCTTATTATGAAAACGGGCGTTCAAATCAAAATGCATATCGCGCACTTCGTGATTTTTTCGGTCAATTCCAAAAGTGCGAACAATCGCAAAAATTGTGCAAAGGTTTGAGCAAACCGGATCTGTAGGAGATGTGAAAACACCAGTGCATGCTTGTGGACGATATGTGGTTTCAACAGGACGGTGCCACTTGTCACACAGCTAACGAAACAATGGCTTTTTTGCGCGAAAAATGTTATGGCCGAATAATTTCCCGTCGCGGCGATGCCAATTGGCTGCCAAGATCATGTGATTTGACACCTTTGGACTGCTTTCTTTGGGGTTATTTGAAAGAAAAGGTGTACGTCGATAAGCCAGCAACAATTCAAGAGCTAAAGGATAAGACAATTCGGGACATTAACGGCATAGAACCTCAATTATACCTCAGCGAGATCGAAAATTTGGATCATCGGACGGAGGTGTGCCGCCGAGGCCGCTGCGGCCATTTGGTCAATATTTTGTTCTATATGTAATTGAGCCATACCAGTATTATCATAGTAAAGAAAAATGATAATAATTTAAAAAAAAATTGTATTTTATTCAAAATCAACACCGGCCCTTAAAACTTAACCACCCTTTATAATAAAACTTGATCGCCACCTCGCAATTATCATATCGCCAAATATGACAATTGGTTATGTTGTTTCCAAAATGGATACACACGATCCCCCATAGGTTCGAGGAAAGTTAGTCCCCCTAGATATGCAAAAAAGCACAAACGAATGATAAGCATACAAATGCAATATTCAAATGCAAAAAATACGCATGAAAACTAAAAAAAGTCTAATTAATTACATTAAATTGAATAAAACAGGCGCTAATTTGCGCCCACGCCCCGACGGAAGAGAAGGACGATGCGACCAAAGATTCTTTCTATGAGCGCCTGGAACGTTCCTATGAGCGCTGCCCCCGCCACGACATAAAAATCGTGTTTGGCGACTTCAACGCCAGGGTGGGCAAGGAGGGAATTTTTGGTCCCACAGTCGGAAAATTCAGCCTGCACAACGAAATATCCGGTAACGGACAGAGGCTGATCGATTTCGCCGGGACCCGAAACATGGTAGTCTGCAGCACCAAATTCCAGCATAAGAAGATTCACCAAGCCACCTGGCTGTCTCCTGATCGAAAAACACGAAACCAGATCGATCATGTTGTGATAGATGGAAGACACGCTTCTAGTGTATTAGATGTACGTACGATCCGAGGACCCAACATTGACTCGGATCACTACCTTGTTGCAGCCAAACTGCGCACACGCCTCTGTGCAGCAAAAAACGTGCATCTACCTACGCAAAGAATGTTCGACATCGAAAAGCTGCAATCACAACAGACAGCCAGAAGATTCGCCACTCGAATCTCACTCCTGCTCTCAGAGAGTACTGCCCAACAAACCGGCATCCACGAACAATGGAGCAACATTTCTCGTTCTCTACGTACCGCCGCCGAAGAAGAAATCGGATTCCGGCGAGCCCGAAAAAACAATTGGTACGACGAGGAATGTCATGCTGCCGCCGAAAGAAAAGATGCTGCCTATAGAGCCACGCTGCGATCGGGCGCAACGCGAGCCATGTGGGATCGCTACAGAGAGCTGAAAAAGGAAGAGAGACGTATTATCCGAAAGAAGAAACGAGAGGCCGAAATACGTAAGTGCGAAGAGCTTGAGATGCTGGCCAACAAGAACAACGCCCGAAAATTCTACCAGAAAGTTCGGCGGCTTACAGAAGGTTTTAAGACCGGGGCGTTTTCCTGTAAGAACAAAGACGGCGAACTGGTGATTGACGTACAGAGCAATTTTAAATTATGGAGGGAACACTTCTCGAACCTATTAAACAGTGACAGCTGCGCATGTCACCGAGAAAGTGAAGATCCCGATACCCCAATCGTTAACGACGGAATTGTCGTTCCGCTACCCGATCATGACGAGGTGAGAATAGCGATAATGCGGCTAAAGAACAACAAAGCCGCGGGCGCCGACGGACTGCCGGGTGAGCTATTCAAACATGGCGGCGAGGAGCTGGTAAGGTGCATGCATCAGCTTCTATGCTATATATGGTCGGATGAAAGCATGCCTGCCGATTGGAATTTAAGTGTGCTCTGCCCAATCCATAAGAAGGGCGATCCTGCAATTTGTGCCAATTACCGTGGGATTAGTCTTCTAAATATCGCCTATAAGGTTCTAGCGAGCGTATTGTGTGAAAGGCTGAAGCCCACCGTCAGCCAACTGATTGGACCTTATCAGTGTGGCTTCAGACCTGGAAAGTCTACCATCGACCAAATATTCACAATATGCCAAATCTTGGAAAAGACCCATGAAAGGAGAATCGACACACACCAACTTTTCGTCGACTTCAAAGCTGCATTCGACAGTACGGAAAGGAGTTACCTGTATGCCGCTATGTCTGAATTTGGTATCCCCGCAAAACTAATACGGCTATGTAAGATGACGTTGCTCAACACCAGCAGCGCCGTCAGAATTGGGAAGGACCTCTCCGAGCCGTTTGATACCAAACGAGGTTTCAGACAGGGTGACTCGCTGTCGTGTGACTTCTTTAACCTGATGTTGGAGAGCATCGTACGAGCCGCAGAACTTAATCGCTCAGGCACAATTTTTTATAAGAGCGTACAATTGAGGGCGTATGCCGATGATATTGACATCATCGGCCTTAACAACCGCGCTGTTAGTTCTGCCTTCTACAAACTGGATAAAGAGGCAAAGCGAATGGATCTGGTGGTGAACGAGGACAAAACGAACTACCTCCTGTCTTCAAACAAACAGTCGGCGCACTCGCGTATCGGCACCCACGTCACTGTAGACAGTTATAATTTCGAGGTTGTAAAAGACTTCGTCTATTTAAGAACCAGCATTAGCACCGATAACAATGTCAGCCTTGAAATCCAACGTAGAATCTCTCTTGCCAACAAGTGCTACTTTGGACTAAGTAGGCAATTGAGCAGTAAAGTCCTCTCTCGACGAACAAAATTAACACTCTACAAGACTCTCATCATGCCCGTCCTAACGTATGGCGCAGAAGCTTGGACGATGACAACATCCGATGAAGCGACGCTTGGAGTGTTCGAGAGAAAGATTCTGCGTAAGATTTTTGGACCTTTGCACGTTGGCAACAGCGAATATCGCAGACGATGGAACGATGAGCTGTATGAGCTTTACGACGACATAGACATAGCGCAGCGAATAAAGATCCAGCGGCTACGTTGGCTGGGTCATGTCGTCCGAATGGATACAAACGCTCCGGCTTTGAAAGTATTCGATGCGGTACCAGCTGGTGGTAGCAGAGGAAGAGGGCGGCCTCCACTGCGTTGGAAAGATCAGGTGGAGAAGGACTTGGCTTCACTTGGAGTGTCCAACTGGCGCCGGTTAGCATGAGAAAGAAACGACTGGCGCGCTTTGTTAAACTCGGCCAAAATCGCATAAGCGGTTATAGCGCCAATTAAGAAGAAGAAGTTTACTAAATTAGATTGCTACTGTAGAATAAGACACACCAGATTATTGATAGAGATTTCGGCATGCACATTTCAAAAATTTCCGAATAACTATAATTAGTTGAAAAATCTACTTTATTTATTTTGGATTTTACTGACTTAAAAATATAATTTTCCAAGTAATTGTCAAACGAATGTGTATGATAGATATGGAAGTGAATTTAAGGTTAAGTTAAACATGTCTAATCTAATTCGTAGAATATGTCACTGTGTGATCGCACAAGCATATGTCCTATTCAACTAGTCAATATGATCGACGACTTGACGCGCTATGCGAAAATTTTAAATGGCCTAAAAGATGAAACTGCTAGGATAAACAACGCTATCACCGATGTCATCACCTATCAGTTGGAGAAAACTTAAACTCAACTTAATGAGCCTAAGCGTTCAATCAACTTGATGTTTTCAGCTTGGAAGTGGATTGCCAACTCACCCGATGAAGACTCGCGGAGCCAACATGCAGTAGTAACCAATAACAATCTACAATATAAGGTAAACTCAGAAATCTTCAAGAAAGCTCAAGAGTTGTTATTTATTAGAAATATAATTATATTTACATAATTATTATATTCATATAATTATATTTTCATATAATTATAATTATTTTACATTACGAGAGGCACTAGTTGATAAGACTGTTTTGCTTAATGTTGTCATTTGTCTGCCCAAGTGCATGCTTTAAAATTTCAAAAGAATATATAATAATATTTAACGACAGAACTATATAAAAATACATTTAAATATTCTCAATTAAGAAAATTTTTTTAAATTTTGTTTTAAGTATAAATGGAATCTAAAAAAACTGCTTATAACTGCTTTAATTTTAATAATTTAATGTCTTTAAGTTGTGCACATATAATTTATTTACTAAGGTATATGTATGAATGAGCATGAGTTCATGGCGGGTAGATCAACAGTCAACAATCTTTCGGTTTCGATTTCGAATTTTTCTTTTCGATAATTTCTACGAAAACTTCCCGAAGGCTTTTGATAATGTCAATCACTCAAGTTTAGTTTCCGACCTGTTTAGTTAGTCTACTTTATTAAAATGGATAGAGTTGTAATTTCCTATCGTAAATGTGTAGTTGTCTTGGATGACGCTTCTTCCCATTCTTTATGGCCACTTCCGATGTTCCTTAGGATAATATTTTGGGTCCTTTGCTCCTCATACTTTTTAAATTTATAACACTAATTCTAGTATCTCTGATTTCTACGTGCTCCATTCAGACCTCAATAATGACGTGGTGTAGGAAAAATCGTCTTTAATTAAATACAGGGTGGCTGATGAATTTTGCTACATTAAGAAACTCAAATAACTTTTTTTTTAGTGTATGGAATTCATTTTTTTTTTTCAAGTTGAAGGTCATTAAATTTTATTAAATGTAGCTTAACTAGTTTTAAAAATAATTGAATTTAAATGCCCCCCATGCTCGTTGACACAAGTGCGGCATCTTAGTAAAAAGTTGTTCATTGCTGCTTTGAGAGTTGCGACAGGAATAGCCGCAATTGTTGCCCGAATGGATTGTTTTAGTTCATCCAAATTTGTTGGCTTTGTTTTATAAACTTCTTGTTCACATAAACCCCACAAGAAAAAGTCAGGTGCAGTAAGGTCAGGCGACCTGGGGGGCCAACGAAATTCGGAGTTTCTTGAAATCAGTTTATTGGGAAATTTTCGTCGCAACTCTGTCATAACAATCTGGGCTATATGAGACGTTGCCCCATCTTGATGAAACCACACAGAGTTGAAAGGAATTCTCTTTCGGCGTAGTTCTGGATAGAAAAATTCTTTCAGCATTTTCAAATAACGGTCTCCAGTAACCGTAACGGTGTGACCATTTTCTTCAAAAAAATAAGGCCCGACAATACAGCGTGAAGAAACCGCCCACCACACTGTCACGCGAAGAGGATGCAATTCCGTCTCGTGGATTATCTGTGGGTTAGAAGTACTCCATATTCGACAATTTTGTTTGTTCACATTGCCGTTTAAATCGAAATGGGCCTCATCAGACATGAAAAGGCAGTTTAACATGTTTTGGTCTTCTTCCACCATTTTCAGGATCTTCTGGCAAAATTCCAAGCGAATCGGCAAGTCTGCTGCATTCAGTTTGTTAACCATTTAAATTTTGTAGGGAAATATATTAAGTCTAAATCTTTGTGCATTATTGTTTGCAAAGACTGTCGGCTGACACCAAGTTGAGCAGATAAGCTTCTTGTTGAAACCCTTGGATTGCTTTGTATAGCTGCAGCTACAGCAGCGATCGTTTCCTCCGTCGAACTGGTGGGTTTCGATGATAAGGCCTTCTTGCGACTGTTCCTTGCTCAGCAAAATTATTCACCAGTCTCATTATGGTCCATCTGCTCGGGGGATCGCCGCCAAACATCCGCCTGTACTCTCTCTGTACCAAAACTACGGACTCCAGTGCGTGATAGCGGCGGACTATCCAAATTCTTGTTTGCGTGTCCCAGTTATCCATTTTAATAAATTTTAAAGATCAATCTGCAAATGAAAACAAAAATAGAGCAGATAACTTAAAAAGAAAAAAAGTTATTAAATTTTTTTTTGGTAGCGGCTTTCGTCAGCCACCCTGTACTAAGTGTTTTCATATGCGATTTTCCAAATCTAAGCAATTAACTTCTACCTCATACTTTATTTTGGAAATATCTGATCTGAAGGTAATCTTTTACTCGAAATTTCTGTTTCACAGACATTTGAATTAAATCATTGCTAACTCTTATTATACACTTGCCTTCATTCTGCATTTTGAGTCGGACTTTACTGATCCATAAAGTTAATACTTACATCACTCGTACGGTATGCGGTCTTTATTTAGAGACCATATAACCTTTGTTACATTAATAGACTTGAACCATTGAGTAAGTAATAACATTGACTCACAATCTCGAACAAAACTTATTTTCTCAGATAGACCATTTCTACTCAGATAGACTATCCGTATCCTTTTTCCATAAAGATACGCATATCATCGCGTCGAGTAATCAAGGCGACCAATGATGGCTTTGCTCGTAAACGCAAAGAGTAAACACTCAATATAAACGGTGGGCAAAAATGGATGAGTTTCGATAAAAATTTGTTCCTTTGTGGGTTAGACTACGCTGAATCTTTGATATTCGGTTTTTTTCATAGCTTTTAAATTTTCGATGAAATTAAGTCTAAAATGAGGGTTACAGATGCTGAAATATTTCAACAATCCAAATACGTCTATGTATATGTATTTCCGACAATACATTTTTTTATTTGTGCCCGCTGAGAAGACAAAGCGCGACGCAGCCAAACAAGTTCTGCGCCGGACGTACATAAAAATGTACATATGTATATGTAAACATAGATACACTACAGCAAAAAAAAAAAAACAGCAATATGGTTTCAAAGCAAATTTTTAACTCGGCTTCACGGCTATATTACTTACTATATTTCGTTAATTGGATAATCCCATACGTCAGGATATATCTTAATTAAGTAAGGTAAGTATCCGATTACAACGATTTTTCAACTGCAGACTGATAAAGGATGATATTTTCCAAAAACGTTATTTTTGTTCCGAAACTTGATGTTTTGTTGTTGTAAATAATTTTTTTAATAAACAATTAAAAATTTAACTCGCGCGTAAGCGTAAGTCGAAGCGCGCATTCTGGCACAAAAAAATGAATTGTAATTAATCCTTTTCGAATTGCACACATTTTTTTCCATACATAAATGCACAGATGTTTATTACGTTAATATCCTTAAAAAATGTTCATCCCAGAGGCGCAGAAATTAGTTAAATTTTGAATTGCTTATTAAAAAAAATTACTTACAACAACAAAACATCAAGTTTCGGAACAAAAATAACGTTTTTGGAAAATATCATCCTTTATCAGTCTGCAGTTGAAAAATCGTTGTAATCGGATACTTACCTTACGAGAAATGTGATAATTATTCAAGCGCTGCAAAAAACTTCGATAGTTAATAAAAAAAAAAAAATACATGTCTAACGGTTAGACGCGATAGAAGTGAAACCTTCCGTAAAACAAACTGAGAGAGAATGAGACGAAAGCAGCATTAGGAGCGGGATAATTATGGGTTCATTATAATATTGCTATAAAGTTCATATTTTATTTTCTTCATTTTATTATTATTCATCCTCAATGTTTTCAATTTCAACAAATGATACGAGTGGCTTATGATAGATAAAATATGATACAAATGCTTTGGTTTCGATGTTGTCAAAAAAAAATACCCAAACGGACCGAAGAAACAGACTTACAAATTTCTTCCATTTTCGTCTACTTGTATTCATATAAAAATTTATGTCTCTTCCCACCAAAGCTAAATGTATTTGTATATTTCTTCTTGTATTTATTCAAGGCCGAAATCCCGGCGGTACTGCAATACCGGGCCAACCCGTGGCAGAGGTGGAGAAAGCCCCTAAAGCACTCCGCCCATTTCCAAAAATTAGTTTAACACTTTGATCTTAGCCATAAGGCCGAGAAGCGATAACCATACACAACCAACAAACTACCTTGTCATTACATTTTCTAATAAACCTTTTGAGAATTACACGCTCACAAAAATTAATGTACGAAATATTTATACCGATTCACTTAAACACGGCGAGCTGTTTGATTTCATGTTCGTGCCTGTGTATGTGCATTTGTGCGTTCATATCGCCACAGTGCATGACTACCAGCCTTGGCTGAGCACAGTAAGAAAATGTATTCGAGCGTATATATGTATGTATGTACGTTAGTGTGTTTGTACGATTGTGCTCTGCGCTCAGCTTTGTGTCGATTTTACTGTGCGCTGCGCAGGTTGGGGTATTCTTGCAGAATGTAAAGATGATTCACACACTGTCAACCGACTGGGTACAGTTGTCACAAGTGATGATATGTATAATTTTTATATGAAAAATCAAGGCGAATCTTTTGAAGGTGGTAGCAATAACACAGCTGATTTGTTATTTTTTTCTTCCGCCGTGTACATTTGGTTGTCAACACAAAATTGAATTACGAAACGTTTTACTTAGCTTAGTGTATGAATTCACCTTGGAAAAAATTCAATTTTCTTCTATAATCAATTTTAATAAAAAAAAAAATGTTTTCAATAAATAATCAGAAATGTCCTACAATGCAAATTTCACTTCAAAAAAATATTCCATTTTCGTCTACATGTATTCATATAAAAATTTATGGCTCTCCCACCAAAGCTAAATGTATTAGTATATTTCTTCTTGTATTTATTCAAGGCCGAAATCCCGGCGGTACTGTAATACCGGGTCAACCCGTGGCAGAGGTGGAGCAAGCCCTTAAAACACTCCGCCCATTTCCAAAAATCAGTTTAACATTTGTTGTCCTCCGACGGAGGATCTATCAGATGTTAAGCTGATAAGAACAGATACCACACTACCTACTTCAATAGATTTTCTAATAAACCTTTTGAGAATTACACGCTCACAAAAATTAATGTACGAAATATTTATACCGATTCACTTAAACTGACTTTCAGTATCTAAACCAAAAAACTGTTTTCAATAAATAATCAGAAATGTCCTACAATGCAAATTTCAAAAAAAAAAAACAAATTCCATTTTCGTCTACATGTATTCATATAAAAATTTATGGCTCTTCCCACCAAAGCTAAATGTATTAGTATATTTCTTCTTGTATTTATTCAAGGCCGAAATCCCGGCGGTACTGTAATACCGGGTCAACCCGTGGCAGAGGTGGAGCAAGCCCTTAAAATACTCCGCCCATTTCCAAAAATCAGTTTAACATTTGTTGTCCTCCGACGGAGGATCTATCAGATGTTAAGCTGATACGAACAGATACCACACTACCTACTTCAATAGATTTTCTAATAAACCTTTTGAGAATTACACGCTCACAAAAATTATTTATATCAACATATAATATAACGCTTCGTAATTAAATAACTTTAGGCCAGCGATGACAGCATGGCGCGGTAGCCGAGCGACTAGCAATGTGAGCTTCCGATCCAAAATCCTTGGTTCGAATCACAAGAAAAAATAAAAGTTATTTTTATTTAGTTCGTCGCTACGTTTATATCAACATATAATATAACGCTTCGTAGCCAAGAGGGTCGCTTTTTCGTTTCACTTTTCCTCAAATCACTCCCAACGATTTTAAAGAAGTTTTCACTTCAAAAACTATTTAGAATTTTACAACAAAATTTTCTGAGTGTGCTTCTGGATGATAGAACTCAGTCCTGGCTGAATTTCATCGCAAAATATTCACTTTGGTAATTTTGTGGCCCACTTGAGAAAGCCTTACCCATATATGTAATCCTGCCATAAGTTCTGTTACAAGTTAAGTCCGTTATAGATATGAAGTTATAATACTTTTTCAATGAAGTTAGATTTATTTACTCATGCAAATATTAAACAATAAAATTTTCGATTTCCTTTCGAAATGGTCACCATTTGCTTTTACCCAAGCCTTCAAACGATTAGGTTATTCAGCTCTTACAGCACGCACGGTTTCCGTGGATATTTAAGTCGCTGCTCGAACCAAAGATTGTTTGATTTTGACCACAAACTGTAGTGCAATGGATTCAGATCTGGACTTCCAGACGACCAATCTTCTCCGACTATGAACCCAGGGATACTATTTTTAGCCATTGCTGGGTGGTTTTTGCCTTATGGGCTGGAGCGGAATCTTGCTGAAAGGTCCAACACTCTCCATGGAGGAGAGTACTACTCAACTACTTCACCACTCCTTCTAAGAAATTTTCCTGGTACACTTTCGCCCCGGTCTTAACCCCGTTTTCGCAGAGATGAAGAGATGTAACGCCTTTACGAAATACCACCGAAGCATTACGGAAGCTTGATAGTTAGTGGCCACGCTGAACCCTTGAAACAAAATATTTTGTTTTTTTAGTAGCTTTAGCATAGATTTTTTTGTTTTGCTTATTAAAAACTTGCTCAACAGTGAAAATTTTCTCATCTGTGAAAATAATATTTTAATGGCCGTTGACCGCGTGCCACCGAAGAAGCTGCTTGCATATGTCGAGTCAAATTTTCTTCAAGCGCGTTGTCAAAATATGACCAGTTAGCGACGGAAGGCCTTTCATGTACATTCATTTGCCTGGACATGATTTTCTGCTTTCTAAGGAGATTTCTGCGAATTATTTCTCGAACGGCGAACGGAGCAAAATTTGCGATGAAACTGAGAATAATTTATGAATAGACAATGCATACGAACAAAAGAAAAAATAACAGAACTTTTTTCCACGAATTTGTTTTCGATATATGCATTCTGCTAGGCTCAGCCGTGTTCTTTCCAAAGACCATGCAATGGCTTCTTGGCTAAAGAAACCTGATGGTGCTTGCACTGCTACGGCAGAAGAATCGCTATAACTTCTGCTAAACACGCATTTTCCGGGTTGCAGCGCTCACGAAAGTGGGAGCGGAAATATTAGGCGGAGCCAATATAAGCATCTTGCAAGTGAAATAATTATCAAGGAGAAAGTTGCACAGGCAATCAAACCTTTTTTACCTTTTAAATCTCCGGGGCCAGATAGGATCATTCCAAAGATGTTACAGGATACCTTCGACTGTATCCTACCATGGCTAGAGGAAATTTTTAAAGCGTGTTTAAACTTAGGCCATATTCCAGATAGTTGGAAACTAGTTAAGCTCGTCGTCATACCAAAAGTAGGTAGGAGGGGATATGAATCAGCGAAGGACTTCAGGCCAATACGTCTTTCGTCTTTGCTGTTAAAAACTTTTGAAAGACTTTTGGATACACACCTCAGAAGCTCTTTGGAGGGCTCTGGTATATCGACTGCGCACCACGCATACCTTAGAGTCAAATCTATGGAGACAGCGCTTCACGAGGTAGTCCCAACAAGAGAGGGCTATCTAGAGAGCAAACATTATACCATGGCGACATTCTTGGATTAACAGATGCCATCCAACGGGCGTTGATAGACCTAGAGGTGGACAGTTGCATTAGTAACTGGGTCATCTGTATGCTAGAAACAAGGATGATCAAAGCTAATATGGGTAATATCAACATAACCAAGAAGGTCCACAGGGGGGAGTATTATCTCCACTTCTCTGGCTATGTGTGATCAGCAAAATCTTAATAAAACTTAATAGAGGTGGGATACAAGTGGTGGCGTACGCTGATGATGTGGTGCTAATGGTGTCAGGACTGTGTCCCAATACGATCAGTGGGATCGTCCAAAGGGCGTTAGGCGAGCTTAACTCTTGGGATACAGGATGTGGCCTAAGTTTAAACCCGCGTAAAACAGAACTTATGCTTTTTACCACCAGATACAAGGTACCAACTTTTACCCTACCATATATCAGCGGACAAACTCTTTCACTTTCACCCAGTGCATAGTACTTAGCTGGAAATTTAACGTCGAAGAACGGGTAAGGAAAGCAGAAATTGCTTTATATGCCTGTAAACGTATGCTTGGAAAAAGATGGGGTCTTCCAACTTCAACCTGGATTGTGGTGTTGGAGCTGTTATATATTCTCATAGACTTGGAATTGAAATATCTGTGCGTCTGGTATTAGGGCCAGCAGTGTCTTCCAGGCGGAAGTACTGGCAATTGAGGAAGCTTGTAGGCTACTAATCACGGATTTCTCTTTTAAGGGCAATATCGCTATTCTTTCGGATAGCCAAGCTGCAATCCAGGCACTGGACTCGACTACAACGACCTCTAAATTGGTGGAGAAAAGTAGGAATAGCCTCACCACCTTGAGTGAAAACCATAAAGTAAACTTAATTTGGGTCCCGGGACACCGGAACATAGAAGATAACGAAAAAGCCGATGAACTGGCAAGAGGAGGATCTGCCATGAATAACGTTCTTGCAGTACCGGTATTCACACCATTAGATGCTGTCAAGAATGCAATTTCCCTAAAATACCTTCGAATCGCAGATTGTAGATTGAGAGACCAGACGAAAATCAGCAAAATCAGCAAGACGTTATGGCCCACCTAAAACCTCAAGTAATCGTCGACATTGATGAACATGAAACGACGGAACGCCTGTAGACTCACGGCAGTCATAACTCGCTTCTGGTCTATGGGAGAACAAGCCGCCAAAATGGGCATCCCTCTCAACACATACTGTCATAGTTGTAAACAATCGCAGAAAAAGGAAACAATCTTCCATTTCCTCTGTGAAAGTCCTGCCCTATGGGAGGACAGAATGTTAACCCTGGGCAATCCGCTGTTTGAGAGTGTCAAGCAACTGTCTGGCATAGATGTCAACAGCCTAATAAGGTTCCTAAACCGCACAGACTGGATATAGTCTTGCTGTAAATAACTGCTAAACAAGTTGGTAACGAGGATGTGGCAACAAAATGGTGCGGAAGCGCTAGTTGGATTCTGGATGAATCACCACTCTAACAAACCAATCAACCATGCATTGAAAAGTTTGTTACAGAATTTATGGCAAGACTGAGTACATACCTACATATCGATCCTTGCCGTAAAACTGCCATAATTTTCGATTTTTTAATGAAAATTGATAATTATTGTCACACGCATAATCTCTCAAAATTTCGTAGTTATAGATTGTACCGTTACGAGTTTATTGTTATTATATATTGTATTATAATTTAACATTTCCATAATAGTTTGAAGAACATCTTTTAATTTGGTTATAGAGTATGCTTCGGCACAATCATTGAATAATTTGTGGGTGCATTTGATATTTTGAAATTAGTTTCGAATATTTTAGATTATTTTTACTTTATATGTTTGTGAAAACCAATGGATTTCATCTTAAAAACCCAGGTTTTACTTATATAAGTACAAACAATTTAAATTAATAAATGAAAAACACCTTTTTTTAATAGAAATTTTTTTAACACTTCATAATTCATAAATTTGGCGCAATGCTGTGATTATGAATGTGCGATGTATTCCTTGGGCATTTTTTGCCAAACGTAGTATTATTGCTGTGCCAAGTGTACGCATATGTATCATATATGAATTCACATTGTATTATTTCCTCTTTCTAAGTCACTATTGAACTTAACATATTTGTTTTTTGTGATAAAGTGCCTGTAGCTAGTCTACAGCATTAACATTCTTTCTTCTTACTTACAAATGAATTTTACTTAAGTGCTGTTCAATTTGCCCAGTTGAGTATATTTTTGTTAACTTTTGGTGAAAAATATGTCTCTGGTGGACCACAAACGTGCGGTAAACAGTACCCTTCGAAATTCCATGCGTTCGTGTCATTGAAAATACTCTATACATAAACGTTCTCTGGTAGAAGTAAAACCGAAGACGAAGATAAAGACATTCCTATGGCAGCCGGTTCTAAGTTACCGGAATGACTCGCATTTTTCCCGACCAAGGGCTGCCGCCCCAGTAAACTAGCCCTATCTATCATCCCACCCCTTACGTCACAGGAGCAACTCCTCGCCGCAATTTTGCTCCAAATACTTCTCCTCAGTGCTGGTATTGAATCCAACCCTGGGCCAGAAGTATTCTATTGCTGCGTATGCCATAAACATGATATGTGGCCACGTGTTGCTCCCGCCAACAGGCGTCTGTTGCCTTAACGGCTACTATCCCTCCTGATAGCCCGGAACCTTCAACCGCCACGACGACCCATTCCTTCTCTGAAAGGAGCCTATCGGAGCAACATAACTCCTCAAACACACCCGATCCTCTTCCCTCCAGCTCCAACCCCAGTGCGGGGTCAAACCAGCAGCTCTGCTCCGCGTGTCAGACCAGAATACCTCCGAACCTGTCATCAGTCAAATGCATTTCTTGCAATGGTGTCACTTTCAGAGATGCTCCGTCCAGCGCACCAAACGTGAGTAGACAACTGACTACGTTGCCCCTGCTGCAGAGCTCTGCACCCGCAGCAACTACAGCGGAATGCACAGCAGGCCCAACGTAGGCAACCCCACGCGTCCCTCACCCCCCGTGCTACTACCACCTTATCAAGAAGCTTTAAGCTTCTTTAACGTAACTGCAACGGTCTCACGAGTAAGGTCGACGAGATAGTTGACTTTATGAGCCAACACAGTATCCCAATAGCTGCGGTCTAGGAAACCAGACTGCACGCTAGGTCCTCCCTAATTACCAGGGATGGCTACAACGTGCACAGACGCGATTGCGAGCGAGACAATGGTGGTGGCCTAGCGTTCATAGTTCACCACACAGTGCAGCATCGTCTCATCGATGAAGGCATCGACCGCACAGACAGCTCCTTAGAATGTCAAGGTATAGCAGTGCGTTCAGGCGATGCCGAGCTCGAAATCTATAATATCTACATACTCCCTGTCACCTGCTGCCCGGCAGGATATCACCCTGACATAGGTGCGGTCTTCAGAGGTGAAAACCGATTAGTCGTAGTTGACTTTAATGCGCATCACGATCTTTGGGATTCAAGACAGCTTCTGGCAATGCAGATAAACGATTCGACATTCAATAACAACATAACAATTGCTAGGGCTGGTCTGATAAATAGCATAACCTGACGACTTATGCTATCACTTGCATCAGACCACTTACCCATTATCGTCTCGATTGAGAGACCTGCCGACTTCGTTTCCGCGAATCACCGATCCCATATTTACTTTAATAAAGCTAATTCCCATACCCACTGATGTGCGCGCAGGCGGACGCGCATTCCGCAAGGTGCTCACAACTGCTGCGGGTCGCTTCATTCCCGCTGGAAGGCTCAAGGACATCCGTCCCAATTTCCCAGCCGAAGCAGCCGCTCTGGCGAACGAGCGTGACCACTTCCGCCAGGTCGATCCCGGGGATGCCCGCATAAGGGATCTCAATTTGGAGATCCGGCAACTGGTAAACCAACACAAGCTGACCAAATAGGTTGAGCACCTGAAGGCCTGTAATTTCACCGCTGGTGTGAGTAAGCTCTGGTCCACCGCAATCACCTTCAACGGATGTACTTCGTCGGGCTCGAAGTGGTGCGCGAGCTATTTTAGCCGACTGTCTACACTGCATCCTCCGGCCGACAGAGCCAAGCGACGTGTCACCAAACGGCTGCACAAACTGAAACGACAGTGTGCCACTTGCTTTCTCCAGCGATGAGGTTCAGAAGGCCATAAAAAAATCAAAATCATCAAAAGCCATTGGCCCCGACGGACTGAACACGCTGATGCTGAAGCACCTGGGACCCTTGGGAGCAGGGTTTCTCACAAGGGTTTTCAATCTGTCCCTGGCCACTCTCATCGTCCCTGACAAGTGGAAAGCAGGGAGAGTGGTCTCACTACTTAAACCTGGGAAACCCGCCAACCAAGGGGAATGTTATCGCCCGATAACTCTTCTTTCCCCAGCAGTGAAGACACTTGAAGCCCTCCTACTCCCACTCTTCACGAAACACCTGGCCCCAGCCCTACATCAGCATGGTTTCCGTCGTGTGCATAGCACCACCACTGCACTCACCGTCATAAACGCCCGGATAAAACGCGGGCTTAACCAAAACCACCCCTGCGAGAAGACTGTCCTAGTAGCGTTGGACCTGAAGAAAGCTTTCGATACAGTCAGCCATTCCACGCTACTAGATGGCATTTATCAGTCGACACTCCCGCCAGGGCTGAAGAGGTGGTCCGCCAACTATCTGAGCGGTCGACACTCGTCAGCGATGTTTAGTGATCATACATCTAAATAGAGGAAGATTAAGCAAGGTGTTCCTCAGGGTAGTGTCCTTTCCCCTTGCTGTTCAACTTCTACGTCTCGAAACTCCCCAGCCACCTTGTCATGTCGGTCTCCTTGACGTGGGGATGAGGCTTAAGTGGTGAGTTAACCCCATGCTATGGAGATTAACTTACCACGAACTAAGAGGGCAACTCCATATAGGAATTGGGTATCCACTCATCCGCGGAACGGCGGAATTGGTGACCACCCAAGTACTATGTGGAGAGTACCGTACCGACAATGTGGCGGCTAACCATGGATCTCTCTGCACGAGGTAACCCACTTTCGGGAAATCATCCCGTCGAGCAATCGACGGCTCGGGCATCGGATGAGTAGGCCCGAACCCCACACCTTCCTATGACTGGAACTGACACCCAGGGTTCCGGAGGAAGCGCACTACTAGTGGTGAAACATGGCACACTGGCTATGTCAATGGAGAGCCGAGTGAGTGTGAGCGATATACTGTCGTCGAAACGATCTGAAGCAACTGAACAAGTTGCGGAGGATCTGGAGATGGCGGACAATCTCTCAGTAGACTCAGACGGATCTCTGGTACCGAGTAAGTCTTTGACAACGGTTAAACCTGGTGCGAATCAGGTAAGTACCGGTAAAAAGACTGAAGTTATTGGGGAGTCGAAGCAGGTGTTGGTCTAACCGCAAGGCAGATCAAACGAAGAAGACAGAAGGCGAGGCAAGCCGAAGCACTAGCTAAGGCAAGGACTCAAGCTCCGTCAACTTCAACACCTGTAACGGAAACGGGAAAGCGTGGCAGAACAGAGGATTCCTCTGAAGCGCTGCGTTCTTCCGGAAACGAAACGGGATCTGTGCCAACGACCGGGAAGAGGAGAAAGGCAAAGAAGAGGAAAGTCGAGAGACGGAATTCGGAAATGCCTGCCTACTCGACCCAATCCAAGGCAGACAAACCTTTGCCTGACAAGGCAAAGGCTAAGGGACCTCAAATGTCGAATGACACTCTTCCGTCAACGTCTGGCGAATCTTTCGCAAGAATGGCAGCAAAGGCAATGACGGTGGAGATACATACCGACAAACAAGATGGTCTACTGTCCAAAGGACAACAAGACTATCTTGACAGCTATCTTTGGAAAGCTATCGGTGAGTCGAAAGACGCGCCGACTTTCGAGGGGAAAAGCGTGGTCGACGCCATCGTAAAGGTGCACTGTTCCAATGCTTTTTCCCGAGAATGGCTAGAAAAAGCGATAGCAAAGATTCCAGCCTGCGAAAACAGCAAGTTCATTCTTGTTGAGTGTAGCAAAGAAAGGCTGGTACGAGCGAGTGTTTGGATTCCGGGTCCTTCCTGTAATTCAGCAGAACTTCTCAAACGCATCCGTGTTCAGAATAAGGATCTTGACACGACTTTCTGGAGAGTATACTCGTACACCAGGCAGAAATCCGCTACCACTTCGGAGACGGGTTCCCACCTGGTACTGGGTATCGATCTTGGGTCCCTCAAGATTCTTAAGTCGAAGTACGGGTACCGTCCTCACCTACATCTGGGGCGAATCCACTTCCGTGTTCAGGATAAGATGGAGGACAAAGCGTAAATATACTCAGTCTCATGACTGAAATAATATTTACACAGATAAATCTGCAGCATAGCAAAGCGTCTACGGCTCTCCTGTGCCGTAGGCATGCAAAACTGCAAACAAACCCACACATAATACTAATACAAGAACCATGGGTATGTCAAAAGCGTATCTGTGGTCTAGGTGCTATGTCGTGGGGACAAATACTTCATTGTGAAGGGAATGTGAGACCGCGAGCATGTATTATCATGCCGAGGTTGATCGAACACATGATGTTAAAAGAGCTATGCTCCGGAGATATCGTTGCTGCAAAAATAAAGTACTTGAAAAGTGGGAACAGTGTCGAAGCTATCATAGTTTCGGCCTACCTACCCTACGACTCTTTACAGCCACCTCCTTCGAGGGAGCTAAGAGAAGTGGTCAAGTATGCAGAATCCAATAATCTGGGGCTAATAGTGGGCTGTGATGCAAATTCACAGAACATTGTGTGGGGAAGCAGCAAATGCAACCCCAGAGGTCTCAAGTTACTGGATTTTATCCTGTCATCCGATTTGGTCATTCAAAACACTGGTAACAAACCAACTTTTGTGACCAAACGGAGACAAGAGGTGACCGATTTAACACTTACCAATAGGTCAGTTGGAAACCAAATCAACCTATGGCTAGTTTTGCAAGAGGACTCTCTTTCTGATCATCGTCTTATCGAATTCCGACTGGGAATTGGTACAATATCAATACCTTCCGGTAGGAATCCTTGAAATGTGGACTGGGGCAGGTATGGTGAGTTTGTAAAAGAGCGATTACCAAACCTGAAAAAACTCAAATCAGCAGAAATTATTGAAGATGCTACTAAGAAATTAGAAGGTAATTTAATCAATTGCTTTGAGGAACTGTGCCCACTCAGGCAAAGCAGACAGGAGAAAGCGGTTCCTTGGTGGAACCCTAAACTGTCGAAGCTTCGTGTACGGTCCAGGAAACTTCTTAATAAGGCCTTGAAGACCAAAACAGAAGAGGACTGGGCTAATCATCGACATACACAGAGAGAATATAAGAAAAAAGTACGGAAAGCCAAACTTGAATCCTATAGAAATTTCTGCAGTTTAATGCTCTACTCGAAATCCATTTTCCAGGTAGTAGAACTCTCTCTGAAGTTGAGAGTGGCATGAACAATAACGGTAGCAACGGTGGAACCTCTAGGTACAGCTGGTATATTGCTAGTCGGATAGTGACAAGGGAATCGATAAGGTTTTCCTTCTCTTCCTTTGAGAACTTTAAGGAGGAGACAGGCTGATTGAGGCCCTGAAAAGGATCTTCACAGCCTGTCTCGCATTTGGTTCTATACCATCCCAATGGCGACGCGTAAGAGTAGTATTTATTCCGAAACCAGGAAAAGATGACTATTCCCTAGCAATAAGTTTTAGACCAATCAGTTTGACATCGTTCATGTTGAAAAGTCTAGAACGAGTGGTGGAGAAACATATTCGAGTGGGGGTTTGCCGAGAAGTCCACTTAGTAGAAATCAAATCAGCCTTACACGATCTTGTTAGCAAGATTGAACCGGGCTGGAAGCTGACGAATACACAATGGGCGTGTTCGTGGACATTGAGGGGACTTTTGATAATGCCGCTTTCGGCTCGATATGTTCTTCTGCCGAACGACACGGAGTTAATCAAGCCATTATAAAATGGATATATTTCATGCTCTCTGAGAGGCTTTTAACAGCTGGTGGGAGCAGTGACGAACAAATCACAGTCAGGGCCAAGCAAGGATGTCCCCAAGGGGGTGTTCTTTCTCCGCTGCTGTGGTGCTTGTTCGTAGACTCTCTACTAGCGGAGATGCAGGAACTCGGTTTTCATGTCCAAGCATATGCAGACAACGTCTGTGCGCTATCATCGGATAAATCCTTGAGGAGGCTTTGCGCGAAAGTGCAGAGGATTCTTGACAAAATCGATGACGAGTGCATGAGACAAGGTCTTTCCGTTAATCCGAACAAAACAACCATAGTCTTGTTTACGAGAAAACGGAAATTGGATGGACTCAGTCTTCCAACACTGACATGTGTGACACTTGGTCTTTCCAACGAAGTTAAATATCTAGGAGTAATTTTGGATAAGAAGCTGACTTGGGAGACACACATTTCCCTGAAGGTGAATCGTGCATTGAAGAGCCTTTGGCAAAACCTGGGGTCTGAAACCTGCTGTGGTTTTATGGGTATACACAGCACTTACCAGATTAATGAGCACTTACGCTTCTGTGGTCTGGTGGTGACGGAGCATGGTTACGTCCACAATCCGGGAAATATACAGCCTGCAAAGAAGTGTATGTTTATGCATTACGGGTGCCATGCGTACAAACTCTGGTGATGCCCTAAATGCTTGATTTGCTCCCCCTGGATCTTAAGATAAAACAGGAAGCAATAAAAGCAATATGTAGACTCCATTAATATGGTTTCTGGCACGAAGATGGAACTTTGGGACACAGAGAAATCTTTAAGTTGCCGTCGGAGCAGTATCCACTGTTTTCGGCACATAAAGATGACCTGATACCCACAGTTTCATTTGGAAGGAAATTTGATGCTCACGCAATGGAGCAATCCAGAATGCATGCAGGGAGGTTTGACGGATATTTTCTTTACCGATGGGTCCAAGAATGAAATAGGGTCTGGAGCCGAATGGTACTTAAACGATAGTAATAAGTATCACTATGCTATGGGGGGAATGGCAACTGTTTTCCAAACAGAAGGTTTTGCCATGCTAAAAGTAGCCAAATGGATAATCGAAAGAAGATGGAGCGGGAAACAGATTGGAGTCTTCAGTGACAGTCAGGCTGCATTGCAGGCCCTGGAGAACGCGAAGCAAACCTAAAAGATTTTTTAAGAATGAAAGAAGAAGCTTAATTCTGTCGCAAGGCAAGACAGGCTTGTACTTTTATGGGTTCCAGGACACTCCGGTGTTCAAGGAAACGAAATTGCCGACGAATTGGCCAACCGTGGATCAGCGGTGCCTCCACAGGGGCCAGAGCCAATAACCGGAATCAGTACCGCAGGAAACAAGAATTGGATCAGCGATTATGTAGGCAATCTACATAAAGAGCGATGGTCCGGTCTGGAACGCTGCAGAACTGCAAAGTGTTTTGTGACAAGTCCGAACAGAAAACTGTCAAACTTTCTACTAAAACTTAGAAGGAAAGATATTCGGTTGATGGTCGGCATCAGTACAGGACACAACCCATGGGGTCAGCATATGACCACCTTTGGAATCATCGAGAACCCGGTATGCCTGTCATGCTTGAAGGAGGCGGATAGCATCGAGCACTTTCTCTGTGAGTGTCCTGCCTTTGCTAGAGCAAGGCTACGAGTATTGGGTTCTATGTCATGAGAATGAGTAATATTCGTTCTCTAAAACTGGAGGATATTTACAGATTTGCCAAAGAATCTGGAAAATTCTCACAGGACTAACTATCTCTATCTCTGTCTCTATTCTTTCCTATCTCTTTCTCTGATGCTTCTCTCCTTCACGATAATGGCGTCGGGAAATGACATCGATGGCCTGTGCTCCAAAGTGAACAACTACCTCACCGAACTTTCTCGCTTTTTCACTGCGAGGAATATTCAACTTTCCCCTACAAAGTCCACGGTGCCCTTTTTACCACCTGGACAAAGGAGGTCATCAAAAAGTCGATGACACACCAATTCCGACGGTAAACAATACCAAAATATTGGCTATAACCTTCGACAGTTTGCGCTCCTTCTCAGCGCACACAACCGCAATTGCCACTAAAGTCCAAAATCGCAACAAGGTCCTCAAGTCGCTTGCCGGCAGCACTTGGGGCAAGGACAAAGAATTGTTGCTATCGCCATTTAAAGCAATTGGCCGGCCGGTTCTGAAGTATGCTGCGCCTGTCTGGCCGTCTGGAACTAGTGACACGCAGTGGATAAAGTTTCAGACATGCCAAAACACTGCCATTCGGACAGCGACGGGCTGGCTCCTGATGTCCCCATTACAACACCTTCACAACGAGGCCAATACGCTACCTGTCAAGGAGCATAACAAACTGCTCAGCAAGCAGTTCCTATTTCGGTGCTGCCGCATGTTTAACCCTTGCAGACACCTGCTTAAGCCAGAGCCGCTTCCTAGGCACGTCAGGAGACACCTACTACACTACGCCGACGAGATCCAGGACAAACCAAACAGAGACCTACTGGACCGGACAATGTTTAGACAGACATTAAACGACATTCACCGGGAGACTGTTACCACCTTCATAAGCTCCCGTCCAGTGAATGCCGTAATCGGAGTCCAACCAGCACCCATTGCAGATGAAAAGATCCAGCTTCCCCGTGAGCTCCGCATGACACTTGCACAATTACGTTCCGGATATTGTAGCAGGTTAAACTCCTGCTTATCCAGAATTGACCCCGACATACCTAATTTATGTCCAGCATGTGAAGGTACCCCGCACGACACTAACCACCTTTTTACAAGCCCTTTAAAAACTTTCGTATAATGTATATCGCTTTGAAAAAAAAAGGTTAAAAGGGGTGGATAGAGGGGTGTATCCCCATCTTAAAACTGAAAACCGAACCTGCCGGAGGTTTATAGTTTTTAAGTAATTTAATGTTAAAGTTCTCTAATTTAGCGAAAAGTTAGTGTTGCCATACACCTGAAATAAAAACGAAGTTCGTATGCAGGGATGTTCAGTGGAAGTTTCATTGTAAAACTGCAGTATTTTTTGCTGTAATTTTAAGTTGAGAAATATTTTGGAAAATAAAAACATACAACTCATTTAAACTTAAAAACAATGATATTAAGTGTATCACAAAAAATAATAAAGTAATTAAATTAAATTAAATTAAATTAATTAGCACAGTATTTTTGCATATAACTCCTTATCGCGTGGGCGGCCCGTCGGCCGCCCTTCAAAAAAATAACCCTCATAAGTCCAACTCCGGCTACGCAATCCACAGTATTTTTGGGTAGTACTCCTTTTCGCGTAGGCGGCCTTCGGCCGGGCTTCAAAAAAATAACCCTCATCAGTCCAACTCCGGCTACGCAATCCACAGTATTTTTGCTAGTACTCCTTTTCGCGTAGGCGGCCTTCGGCCGCGCTTCAAAAAAATAACCCTCATCAGTCCAACTCCGGCTACGCAATCCACAGTATTTTTGCGTAGAACTCCTTTTCGCGTGGGCGGCCTTCGTCCGCGTTTCAAAAAAATAACCCTCATCAGTCCAACTCCGGGTATGCAATCCACAGTATTTTTGCGTAGTAATTCTTTTCGCGTAGGCCTATGTAGTAAGGAGGCACAATAAGCCCCATAACCATCATTAGCACTAAACTTAAATACTTAATTTTTGATCATATTTTTGTTTCATTTGCAGGCATCCGGCAACACCATACTGTTGTCATTCCAATCTTCTTCTTATTCGCGTTTAAAATTGGAAAGTGACTGTATGGACAAATGCTTTTGCATATAATTTTGATAAAAATAATTCGAATATAAGGATAAAAATAAGTAAAAACACGCGTGTGAGTGTATATTTGGTGAATTTTAGTGAAGTGTTAAAAAATATATAGTGTAATGTGGCAAATTATAGTGTTGGAACTTCATTTGAAGGCAAATAATTATGAAATTATTATTTCCTGAATAACTTGGAGTTATAAAGAGTGTTCCTTAACACCTCACTAACATCTCTACCAAGTTTCATTAATAAAGACATATGTAATAGTTTGGCAAAAATTGCCCAATACATATTATTCTAAATTACAGCCCCTACTGATCTAACACCCCTCTCCCTCTGGACCTAACCAGTTGAAACAGCATGTTTCCAGAGCCTACCTTTAGATGAGCTTGACGAAGACGACCGATGATATACTATACACTGACGGGGTTTCTCTTACTGCTACAACAACAACAACGAAGATAAAGACGAAACTCAAACCGAATTGCTTGCGTTGCGGGCAAGCTGGAGAGTGCTCATAGTGGAAGACGAACGAAATGTAATAACAGTTAAAAATGATCCGTTTTCAGATGAGCAAATATTTTCAAATAAAAGTTTTTTTTTTAAGGTAAAACTCAAACAAAAACAAATCAATTGCCGAAATAAATTTGTCTAAAAAATTTCGCCACTTGTACGAAGAGTTAGCACAAAGGCGAACAAACATTGTTCGACTATTCGAGACAGTCAATTAATACGAGTTAGTCAAAAATTGAGCCATTTATTGAATAAATGCATAAAAGCACAATCCAAGCCTTCCCCTACGCAACCCTTGCAGACCCATTTAAAAATGGGACAAAAACCCATTCACTGTATTTTCCTAATCCTAGATAGTTTATTTTAATTAACTATATTTTCATTAATACAGTTTTCAAAAGTATCTCGCGATTATTTAACAGCGGTGAGCAACTAAATGGAATGTAAACAACCCGCCGTAGCCGAATGGGTTGGTGCGTGACGATCATTCAGAATCAAGAGAAAACGTAGGTTCGAATCTCGGTAAAATACCAAAATTAAGAAATACATTTTTCTAATAGCGGTCGCCCCTCGGCAGACAATGGCAAACCTCCGAGTATTAACACATACTTTCTGGCCACGGCGTCTTAAACAACGTTCACATATGCATTAATTACCAATAAATCTACAAAATTAATCAACCCGTTCGCATATGGTAGATTAACTGCAAAGTTGACAATCAGCTGTCAAACCTGTTGTGAAAGGTTTTTCTTCATAGAGATTATTTTGGTGGAATATATCGGCGTTTGTGGTTTGTTTAATTAATATTAACGATATGTAAAAAAAAGACAAGGAGAAGGAATAGCTAATTTAATTCCGCATTTGGCTGCTAATAACAAACAGTTAGGGGAAATCCGTAGACGACGTATACTGAGGTTTCATAAATTATGGCAGCAATATGCATTCGAAATAACATTTTATAATAAGTAATAATAGGGCACACGTTTTCTGTTATATGAATGCACTGTTAATAATACCTAACAAACGTTTTAAAACTATGTCTATAAACCTGTTTTCTTTGTTGGCATCCATTTTATTTAGTTTTTACTTCGACGTTTTTCTTTATACGCGTAAAAATAATGATCTACTAGTGTGTAACCCCCGAAAATCGGGTGGGCTTTTTTCCCACGGAAAGTAAACAGCATATGTGACACTTTTATATATTAAAAGTTATGATGATTAGAAAAGTGTATATTTTTATTCATATGTAATAGGTATGTAAGAACTTATGCATATAACATTTTTAAAATTTTTTTCAGTTAAATCAGAATTTTTTTTTTTAAATTACTTCATTATAAACTACATTCAACGTCAAGTTTTCGTTATTGCCCATTTGAACTCGTATATTTTCCCCGCATAACACTTCCGCGTGCAAACAATTCGGATGCATTTGTTTTATGATAAGTCGTGTGCCATTCACCAATCCTTCTGCTGGGCTCAAATTGCGAACCAACATTATCTGAGTTCCAATTTTCAATTGAGGCTTGTGCGGCGGAGTTCCACTAAAATTGAGGGAGTGTAAAAATTCCACAGGGAATCTTACCTGATCTTGTCAATCTTGTGAAACAATCGTATCACCGCTGAGATATGTGCGCTCTTGACCAGGTAGCATATCGACTATACTCGAGTTTATGATGGCACATTGATCATTTTTTGGACATAATATGGCTCGGTCTTTTAAATTATCGATTTCTATTATTCCATTATTTGGTTGGAAAACCCAGTCAATGAGGTTTCCGTTTTTTAAAAGAATTTGATCAGGAGTTTTTACTCTTGATGCATTATCTGGCCCTTCGCCGCGTCCTATGCGCAAAAGAAAATTACAATAGTCGGGTTCTTGACTACGCATATTGATTGTGAGCTTAAATGATTTAAAAAATTTCCACAAAGAGCAACGCTTTAAACAATTACCAACTATGCCAGTTCGCGTACTTCTCGGTACCACAGGCAAAACTTGCCTAAAGTCTCCACCCAGAATAATAATTTTCCCACCAAAAGGCGTCTCATTTTGGTGAATATCGCGCAAAAGACGATCTAAACACAACAGAGCTCTGCCAGGTACCATGCTAGGTTCATCCCAAATAATAGCTTTTGCTGCCTTTAATGCCTGACCAGCTTTAGTGTTTGGTTTTACCAAAGAAACTGACGATTCAGTCAACGGTATGGGAAACTTAAAAACGCTGTGAGCAGTTCGCCCGCCTGGCAACAAAATTGAAGCTATACCTGTCCAAGCTACGGTAATCACTGTTTCTCCAATACCACGAATATAGTGAGTAAGAGTTTTATATAGAAATGTTTTTCCAGAGTCACCAGGTCCATAAATAAAAACAGCTTTAACAGATATGCCCTCATCATTTAACATTGTACATACTTCGTCAAAAATGTGTTTTTGTTCTCGATTAAGCTGATCTTTTAATGTTTGTGCGCATATCAAATCGACTTCAATGTCAGTTGTTAAAGTTGTAAGGTTGTCTGCAAGAGAAACTTCCAGCAAACCAAAATGTTTTAAAGATGTACTGTGGGAAAGTAAAATTTGATTAATTTCCCGCAACGCCAATATTTCACTTTCTACTACATTATTATCTCTTTCAAAATCTTCAATAAAATATTCTTTAAATGTTGTCCAAAGTTCAAGGGGCGAAGTAGGTTCTCCAAACACGCAAATCATGGCAAAAATACGTCTTAACTGTGAGGGCATTTTGAAGGTAGAAACTTCTGTCAAAACAGCAACCCATTCCGTGTTATCCACTAATAGCTTTCGTTTGACGGCCGATTCCCAAAAAGAAGAGAGAAGCTCATTACCAACTGTCAATAAATCATTGTATGATTTAGAACCCTTTATGGAAACTAACAGTAAACGTAATGCAAATCGTTCTGGATCCTTTGGATCGACCGTATAAATTCTGCCTATTGCGTTGGCTAATTTTTTTCTTCTCTGCCACGAACGTGAGCCTTGTTGCCAAGTGTAATGTTCAGGAATTTCTTGGTAAGTCAATGTATTAGCAAAAGTATATATTGTATTCAGCTTAAAGTACGCAGTAAGTGTAGTGTCTCGGAATTCCGTAATCGCTTCTGCTATAATAGCACTGTGAAGCACACGAAAGTAAATATTTTGTAAATTTGGAAGGTGTACCGCAAGAGGTTTTACTGTGTGTGATTTTTCCTGCATTGGAAATTCAAAAAGTCTCCAACACGCTTCTGGTGCGCTTACATACCTAGCATCTACAAAAGTCGTTATCTCATCAAAATTAATGCAGTTACTAACAGGTTGTTCAATGATCTGAATACTTGCACAATCATATCCTTTATAGATATATTTATGTAGGTACTTAACACTTTTGATTGAAGAACATATTTCAACATTGATGTGAGCGGCGTATTTTTTTGTTAAATATTTATTATATGGTACGATCCATCGATTATCTAATTCAATTTGGTTTTGATTGACTCGATCTAAAACTTTGCTCCCGTCATCGCGGCGACGATACTGGGGATACCCATTGACATCTTGCAAAGTAACTTCTTGAAATAGTCTTGGATATTTTTTTGTGAATTCTCCAGATTCAGACATGCAAGGCGATGAAGGATTAAGTGGGCCACATGGGCCATGCACCATACATTTTAAAACAATTTCATAAAGTTCAGGCTCAGTTTCTTTATTCGGAATTTCAGCACAAACAGCCAAGTCTATAATAGAAGCATCAATAAAGGCATCTGCATCATGAAGAGCAACCAAAATATGTGCATGCGGTAGACCTCTTTTTTGAAATTCTATTACGTATAGAAAATATTTCACCCTTCCAAATACATGCTCTTTTGAAATATCATTTAAAAGATCTTTTAGTTTTTGCTTAAAAACTCGCGCTATTAACTCAGGACGCATTTGGGGTACTTGATACTGTTCAATGTTTTGAGTTATCTCAGGCCATTTTGGATTAGAGGTAAAAGTTATGAAAAGTGACGGCTTTCCATGTTTTCTAACAACAGCCATGGCATCTTGGTAATGCACATTCATATTGCGAGGTGAGCCTGGAAAACTGGAAGGCAGAACGACAATGCGACCAGGGCGTGCATTTTCTAGTTCTGCTTGACGCATAACATAATCGTGTAAGCCAGCATATGTTTCAAGTCGAAGCTGATGTTGATGATTACGCAAAAACGCCAACCTTGCACCCTCTATTCTAACGTACTGATCAACTAAATATTGTTGCCAAAGTTTACCTGAAGCATGAAGTAAGCTGAAACCTTCTCGAATTGCCATTCGATATGCAACGAATTGCAACTGTGTGACCCTGAACCTGCGACTTGTTCTGTATTCTTGCTCATGTAGTAGTGCTTCGTCGTATCCTGGCTCACCATAGGGAAATAAAAGAGGGTAAACCAAGGGATCGCATAATCTATGTAAAGTTGAAATCGTGGTGCAAAATGTGTTTCTGAGCTGTGAGAAAATACTCTTAAATCACGGCTTGCCGGTGGCTCACCATCCTCAGTTGTGAAAACGGCTGCAATTTGTGAGCAGTTAGGCAAATTATAACGCCGATTCGCATGAATACTGAAGAAAATCATGCTCACTTTGTGCGGAACTCGATTTTCCTGTCGTGCCCTCTGTTCCTCCTCGCGTTCAACTTGTGCCATAAATTTACACTGACGGGCTAAGGGATTCACGGTTGATATCATATCGTGTAGGCATTTCATCAAGGAACTATCGCAATTTGCATTCCTTTGTAGTCGAATGTCAGTGGCTTGGTCAGTATCAAGTAAATAAAGCTGTGCGTATAATGAGTTTGAATCATTATTAGCGCGATGGTAAATTGATCCATGTATCCGAAAACAATAAGGGCCACGTCCTGGTGGCTCTACAATTTTAGCTTCAAAAGATGCAAAAGCGAATGAGCTATTTATTTGTCTTATATTCTCTAAGTAATGGGATCGGAAAGAGTTCAAATAATTTTCAAAAACCCTTTCCAAAAAATCAGGTACGCGAGGTATCGGTATATGCACTTTCCCACCGTGACAGGATGTAAGGAATTGATTTCTTCCCTATAAAAAATTTTTCTTTGTCAAGCTTACCAAAGTTTTTCAATAATGGAAAGTTACCTTTTCACATTTAAAATGTTTAGCATTGCAATGCAAACATATACTGGTTAAACCACCAAGCGTGCTATATTCTGCATTAAATGCTGGATCTAGAGCTTTTTTGTATGTACTTGTGCTTGCATGAATACGGACTTTAGGTTTAAAATCGTTTAAAACATATATGAAGCGGAAGCAAAGAGATGTAAGTTTTCAACAAAAACCGATTTAAGCGCACAACCACTTTGTTAAAACTCTATCTTATTTGAAGGATAGACATGTACTCTTTTCTATTACGACACATTACGTGCCAAATGCCAAAAGGGCGTTTACAGCAAGTAGATGGATCCATGCCAAAAGCGTGTATACAATTTTTTTTTTGCCATTCGTAAAATTTCTTGGATTTGCAAAAGTAAAAATTTTTTTTTCACAGATCTTTACGTTTTAAAAAATTTTAAGAAGAATGGTAAAAAAAAATTTCAAAGTTCATATTCATATATGATATATACATGTACACACATAGAATACAATACAAAGAAAATAAACCACTTAAAAATGTATATCTGTGTCAAAAAGTTCGTTGATTTGATGGGTAATAGTGTTCTTTTAAATGGCGTTGGGCATCGTCTATTACTATAAAATTTGTCTGAGAATAGCCCAAATACAGTTTACCTTTGAAATAGTATCAAATAAAAAACTAATTTGTCTCTCTCTCTTCATTTTTTAAAACTATTTAAAATTTTGAGTTTTGCAAAAAGGATCAAACGCACACAAAATTTTTAAATACATACATACGTTTATATATTGTAGTTCAATTGTACCATATATGAACGAAAACAAAAGTGGATGCTTCTACCAATCATATCCAATACGTGACGTTTCAAACATTTATCACTTACTTACCTGCTCTATTCCTCAACTTAAAGTAGGAAGTCTTCTACGAACTCTTCTTGGTCGTCCTCTAGGCATATTTTAAAATTAAATATGTATGTACTTTTTTCTCAAAATAAATTCTATTTGCGTCTGCCCAAAACTCTTACTAATTTGAACTGTTACCGTTGTTTTAAGTGAATTGACAAATTTCAAGTAAATTGTCAATTCATACCACATCATGGCAATACCATCACAACAAAATTTTGAAAAAAATTCGCAGCAACCGTTGGGACAATGTTCATGAATACATATTTATTAGTAAAGAGAACAAAACAAAACAATTATTGAGAATCCAAATGTATACAATGCTGTGCTCATTAGAAAGAGAGCTAAACAAAGCAAACGTACTCATATATATGCGTTTGTGTGTCATCCCGCTTTGCATAGACATCGCTGTTATCAATATGAAAAGTTTGATAACTTTACACCCAAATATTTCATGAACAAATTAACCAATTTTAATTTTTATAATTTTCCGGAAATATGCTCATCAAAACCTTTCTTTTGATATATATTTCATATTTGTACATATTGTAGTTTAGTCAGAATAAGCGCCATGTTTTAAAATAATAAAATAACTAGTATGTAACCCCCGAAAATCGGGTGGGCTTTTTTCCCACGGAAAGTAAACAGCATATGTGACACTTTTATATATTAAAAGTTATGATGATTAGAAAAGTGTATATTTTTATTCATATGTAATAGGTATGTAAGAACTTATGCATATAACATTTTTAAAATTTTTTTCAGTTAAATCAGTAATTTTTTTTTTTAAATTACTTCATTATAAACTACATTCAACGTCAAGTTTTCGTTATTGCCCATTTGAACTCGTATATTTTCCCAGGATCTAACCCGGCTTAACGCAACATAAAGTTAGCCGTGAGCAAGGCAATCCTCCTTTAAATGAAGCCCCACCCTTGATAATGTTTGCCCCTGGGCCTTATTTATTGTTACGGCGAAGGCTATTATAATGGGAAATTGGCGGCGTTTCAACGTAAAAGGAAGTGTGGTTCTCTCGGCTGCAAATTTATACGAGGCAATAGAAATCGCCTTCCCTGAGCCTCTCCGCATAATACTTCCGCGTGCAAACAATTCGGATGCATTTGTTTTATGATAAGTCGTGTGCCATTCACCAACACAATGGTACATTTTTTTTTTTTGCCATTCGTAAAATTTCTTGGATTTGCAAAAGTAAAAATTTTGTTTTCACAGATCTTTACGTTTTAAAAAATTTTAAGAAGAATGGTAAAAAATATGTTCAAAGTTCATATTCATATATGATTTGATAATGGCTGCATACATAAAAATATACATGTACACACATAGAATACAATACAAAGAAAAAAAAAACCACTTAAAAATGTATATCTGTGTCAAAAAGTTCGTTGATTTGATGGGTAATAGTGTTCTTTTAAATGGCGTTGGGCATCGTCTATTACTATAAAATTTGTCTGAGAATAGCCCAAATACAGTTTCCTTTGAAATAGTATCAAATATATAACTAATTTGTCTCTCTCTCTTTATTTTTTAAAACTATTTAAAAATTTGAGTTTTGCAAAAAGAATCAGACGCACACAAAATTTTTAAGTACATACAAACGTTTATATATTGTAGTTCAATTGTACCATATATGAACGAAAACAAAAGAGGATGCTTCTACCAATCATATCCAATACGTGACGTTTCAAACATTTATCACTTACTTACCTGCTCTATTCCTCAACTTAAAGTAGGAACTCTTCTACGAACTCTTCTTGGTTGTCCTCTAGGCATATTTTAAAATTAAATATGGATGTACTTTTTTCTTAAAATAAACTCTATTTTGCGTCAGTCCAAAACTCTTTCTAATTTGCACTGTTACCGTTGTTTTAAGTGAATTGACAAATTTCAAGTCAATTATCAATTGATACCAATTATTGCCATCACAACAAAATTTTGAAAAAAATTCGCAGCACCCGTTGGGACTATGTTCATGAATACATATTTATTAGTAAAGAGAACAAAACAAAACAATTATTGAGAATCCAAATGTATACAATGCTGTGCTCATTAGAAAGAGAGCTAAACAAAGCAAACGTACCCATATATATGCGTATATTTGTGTGTCATCCCGCTTTGCATAGACATCGCTGTTATCAATATGAAAATTTTGATAACTTTACACGCAAATATTTCATGAACAAATTAACCAATTTTAATTTTTATAATTTTCCGGAAATATGCTCATCAAAACCTTTCTTTTGATATATATTTCATATTTGTACGTGTTGTAGTTTAGTCAGAATAAGCGCCATGTTTTTAAATAATACTATAGAAGATTACACAGAAAACACAGAGTTGTTCTTCAAAAAGTATGGTTATTATCAATGATTATTTTATAATCTCAGATTTTAGGAGAGAAATTTTGTATGGGAAATCTCGCTTTTTAATTACGAATTGGGAGTTAAGCATGAAAAAGTAGATAATCTACTTATATGTGAACGTATTAATACGCATAAAAACGCAAACAAACTGCATTGGGAGGCTTTATATTAATATTGTGCTTTCACCATATCATTCACGGCACCTCGTTTTCGTTACTACCAATGCTACCAAGCCATTCGCTGAATTTTCACAAACATGTAATTTCTCCTACATTTGTTTGTTTTGTTCGTTTGTTTTGTATTGCGAAAGGAGCTAACGTCAGACTAGTCAAAATCGCGAAAAATAAAGTAACTGTTTTTTAATGCCGCTACCTTAGATAGTCAATTCGCCTTATAAGCGGCTGCGTGCACTTGCCTCACCAAAAATATTACGATTCGCAAAAAATGTTCAAGGCATCCAGCGCATATTCATAGGCACAGCATTGGGCCAAAAATTATGAATTATGAAGCGTCAACAAAATTCTTTCATAATTTATTTAAATAACTTTTAAGGCCTTTACTATGAAGTAGTACATTATTAATTTCACACGAAGTCGCACACTGGTCTAATCAATCGTTGTTGAGACGACATGAAAGTGGCATAAACGGAGACTGTGCTAGTTTTTTTTGTTTGTATATCACCAAATCAAATTAGCTGAGAGACGGTTAACAGTCAGATATTGGCTACACCATGCTTGGGAAACACCGTGCAAATGTTACTGCAGCGAACACGAGCTCGCCGACCCTCACAGCGAACGGAATAGGGTAAAATGCACAAAAATAATTGAAGATTGCCTCATGAGCCAAAAAACGACTTTCGAATGCTTTTTGTGACTAGTATATATTTGTGACTACTTGACAATAGGTATTGAAACAGTGTACAAACAAAATGGCAGTTTCCCAGACTGCCACTTTGTGCAAACTCAGTGTAACCTCACCAAACAGAGCAGACGCATTTCGTGTTTGCCGAAGAAATGTTCGTCAGCATAAGCACTGTCAAAAAAAAAACTTTGCAAGCATAGGAGATGAAAAATTAATATCGCTGCTGCCATCAGGATGAAGTGCTGAGTAACAATCTCTAAGTTTCTACAAAAACTGAGTTCAATTAAAGGCCAATACTATTGACCATTTCCCCGCTCGCTATCTCAATGTTCGATTAACTGAAGAAAAATTTGCATGCGAATGCAACAACAAAGTTATCTAGTAAGATTCACCGCTAGGCAGTGTGGCTATACTTCATTAAACTGGTATAACTCACTATCTTACAAACGCATGTAATTTATCCAGCGTTGCCAAGATACACTGAGTCAAAAAAGTATTGGCACATTCGAAAAATCAAAGTTCTCAGTGCTATAAATTTTTTTCTAATAAAAGTGTAAAAAATAGAAAACGGTATTTTCTAAATGTATATATCTGGTAGGTAAATGTATATATCTGGTAGGTAGGTAGTAGGTTAGGTATCTGAACAAAAAAAAATTAATATCGAGATAGGTTTACAAGCTCAAACTTGAAAGGTAAAATAAGGCACAAATTCACATCAAAAAAGTATTGGCACATTATTTATGCTAGCTTATGCTTTTGGCGTCATAACAATAAACTCCCATTATTTTCACTCTCGCCTTTGACTTATTCGTACATTTTAGGAATTGCATACGGCCGCAATTATTTTTGATCGCGATTTCAACGGACATAGACCAAAATGGGCCGTCGTGCTGAAATTTCCCTAGAACTACGTCAATTAAGGATAAAACTGTATTTTGGAAAAAAATTCTATCGCGAAATTGGCAAACTTGTCGATAAATCATGGTGCAGCGTTTAAAAAAAGTAACCGAACGACAGGAGCGAATTGTGGTGTCCACGGTGGCACAAAATCCAAAAACTTCGGCTGTCAAATTGTGCGAAACCCACAGTGGGCCAGGAGACCCTTATAAGTGGCCAAAATTCATAATTCCCAAAACACCAACAATTTATGACTTTTAATACCGCTATGTACAGGTTTTGGGGTCTCTGATTACGAATATGAAGTCAGATTTCAACAATTCAAAATGGCGGATCCAATATGGCGGACATGAAATTTAAAAAATTGGATTTTTTTCACCAAATTTGATATTTAGGGGTTTTGATGGTCTCTGATTACGAATATGAAGTCAGATTTCAACAATTCAAAATGGCGGATCCAATATGGCGGACATACATTTTTTAAAATTAATTATTTTTTACCAAACTTAGTATTTAGGGGTTTTTGGGGGCGCTGATTACGAATCTGCTACCAGATTTTAGAAATTAAAAATGTCGAATCCCTTATGCGGACCTTTTTATTAAATTTTATCTGATTAATTTGAAACTTGTTACTCGGGCTTTTTTGTATCGCTGTTGACAAATCTGCAATTAGATTTAAACAATTGAAAATGGTGGATCCAATATGTCAGATAAAGAGACACGCCTGCAGTTAGCCTACATAAAAAGTTGTAGTTTCCGGAATCTACCACGAGGAGGTTACAGTGCGACTTCAGACTCCTTCTTTTTTTTTAATTTTTTGTTGTTTTAAATTTTTTTAAGTTTTTAAATATTATTTTATTGGTTTTTATTTTTTTATAAATTTTTTTAAAAATAGGTAAATACTAATTGCTTGCTCTACGAGGTCAAATATCGTCATTTACATCAGATTGTGAGTCTTCTTCCTCGGATAATTCTATGTCATCTAAATATAAGATTTTTTCTGTAAAATCAATTTCCTCAATTTCATATTCGTCTAGTTCTTCACTTACCTGTACGTAATTGGTACTTCCTGATTGATTAGAATCTACTTCCATCTCTTTCAATAAAAGTTGCACTTCTTTAGGAAGAGATAATTGAACTTTTTGTTGAAGGCGTTCTTTTCAACCTAAGCTCGATAAAAGAGGATCAGAGGTGTCCATAGCTCTACAAAACAAGTCTTCCAAATTTGCCATCCTACTATGCTTTCTACTATGCTGGAGTCTAAATTTTTTGTAGTCCTTATTTCTCGCTTCAGATGCTTCTTCTCCGAGCATACCTACCGGTAAGATGCTGTTTTTTATTATTTCTCCGCTATGAATAAGAATTTTGTGAACCGTTTGAGACATAGGGTACCACGAATAGAGGGAGACATACAGTTTTGCAGTAGAGGTGCAAAATTCTTCAAATCGACTTGAATCGAGAGGAAGATGACAAGAGAGGCTAATTAAAATTACCTTAAAACGTTGAAGCAATTCGTGATTAAGACCAAGGCAATCAGACAAAAGGTTACTATCTTTAAATGCCCTGCGAGCTGTGTTTCCATCATTGCTGGTACCACTTCCTCCAGGCTTTGGTTTATCCACTCTGAGTCCCATTTTTCCCCACAGAATTGATTGCACCTCTTGTTTTCTTAATGCTACCTGTTCTTTATTCTTAGCGCCTCTGGCATCCCATCTTTTGATAACCAATTTATAAGAAACATGTAAGCAAAATTCGAAAATTCTTATCCAGGCATGCAAAGGGCTGATTCCATGTAACAGTGACTCCTCATGAGGCATAAATTTCACACTCTTTACATTAGATAGATCGTTAAATTGTTTAGGAACAGGATGACAGATAGCACAAGTTTTCATGGATGGCGTGTTGGTGATCGTATTTAATACCTTACCGTCAATTAAAGTCATTAATAATGTATATTGTACTTTAAGACGACAGCCTTCAATCAAAATTTCAAAGGCTTGTAATTTCAGAATTTGTTCTTCGATGGCCGTCTTTTGGGCAAGAATTACTTCTGTTGACTCCTTTGCGTATCGAATTTGAATAGGGCGACAAAATCTTGGAGATTGAGATGTAACATTATTCCACAAAATTACATCCACTTCACTTGATAACCTTAAGGGGATAAGTGTAGTAACGAACAGATTTTCATCTGTAGGAGTCTGTTTCTCATTGACACTATCATAACCTTGTTTGTAAGGCGAATGCCCACTACTCCCATCAAATCTCCAAGAACACATCAGAACAGTTTTGAGCTCAGTAATTTTAGTTTTTTGAATAAGACAGTGTAAAACTTCTCTTTGTAGTTCTATTATTATATTCACCGTGTGGTTTAAAAGTTCTTGAAGTGATACTTCAGCTAACGTTTCAGAAATTTCAATTGACTCTTTCGACGGTCTTAACTTTTCTTTGGCTTCTCTAATCGCATTATACACAGGCCAAATGTCTGCTCCACTATATTTGGTCGCTAATCGCATATTCTGATAGACTTGTTTAGACATAGAATTATCGAAAAGAAATGCTAAAGCCACTTCTGGGCTTTTCTTTTCTATTGTAGGAAAAGGTGTTGTCATTATTTTTCTAATTTTCTTAGCCTGTTCCTCGCTTTTTGAAAGTTCGTTACGTACCGATTGCAAATCTGCTTCCCCTGAAACTCGTGCCGCATGACTAGTAGCCATTAATAGTTTCTGACGATCATTATCATGTTCTTCACTGATTTTAGACACTTCTCGTCTTTTCGATCTAGTAGATTTTTCTGCAAAATCGAGCGATGGACGACCTCTTTTAAGTATTTCAGTCTTACTTATTTTAGCTGTGAGGTCTAAGTCAGGAATAGTAAATTCAGAATCTAACCACTCTGAATTTTGTGACTCAAAGACAGCTATTTTCCTACTGCAATGCTGATATTTTGCATTTCTTTTTGACTTTAAACTATTTAAAGCATTTTTCAAGCGTTCCAATGCTTTACAACCTACATCTGATTTATTGATACCAATTTTAGTTAAAATTGAATCAACGGTTATATTCATGTCATTATTACCTAACATAATTTGAAGAACCTCTTTTTTCTTCAATGAAGTCATTATGAATTAAATAAGTTAAAATTGTGTGACTCTTAATACTTGGTTAACTTTTTACACCCTATTGGCAAATGATTGATATACAGTCAACTCACGCATAGATCAGTAAAACTTCATTTTTTTTTAAAAAGAAAATGAAAAACCGCAGCAAACCGCACCTTTAGCTTGTTACACATGAACTACTGAAGACGTTAATGTAAAGAAATTGTTAATAGCTTCTGGAGTTTTGCGCAATGCTCAATCGGCGTATTAACAAGTAGTAAAAAAACAAAATTTTTCACAATTATTCTCAATATTTCTAACATCAGATTTATTTTTTCAGCTATTGACTATTTTCACATACTACATGATTGCAACTAATGAGAAAATGCAATATAATTAATGACAAATACTACATATCAGTAAAACAGTGACAGTTTAGAACAATAGCTATATGGTGATCATTTAAGCCTTACACTTATATTAACTTATTATACAAGCTTAAATATTTCATTAAAACTTATAACATTTACAAAATAACTACTTTCACTTATCTATATGATGATACTATATTGCATTTTGAAAAATCTTTCAATGACTTTTGGCCAAATTTTTTGGTCTTCTGGCCCACAGTGAGACCCTGCAAAATTCATTTAAAATCAATTTCAATCAAACTGTTTGGAATACCCTATGGCTGGGTATCACGGCCGGGTTTCTCGACGTAAACCCTTCATTTCGAAAGTAAATAAGAAACAGAAGCCCGACGCTTTTTGGAACATCACCATATTTAGTGATGAATCAAAATTCAATTTATTTGGGTCAGATGGAGCACAAAAGATTTGACGAAAGCCAAATAAAGAGCTTCAAGAGAACAACCTGCTCAAAACATTAAACCACGGTGGAGGAAATGTGATGGTTTGGAGGATGAAACAATGGATAAACATGTGTATCGCGACATTCTTAAGGAAAATTTAAGTGCAAGTGTCGAGAAACTGGGCCTTAATGGGACAATTTGGCAATTTCAACATGATAATGAACCAAAAAATTCATCTTATCTTGTGCAGGAGTGGTCGATATACCATTGCAAACAGCTTAAATCACCCCCCAATCGTCGGACTTAAATCCTATTGAGCATGTGTGGCATCTTCTGGAACGGGAGATACGATCCCACCACAGAACGTCAAAGGATTCTCAAAAAGAGGCAATAATAGCTGAATGGAATAAAATAACACCTTTCGAAACTTCAAATCTGATAAATGTTATGAAGAGACGTTTTCAGGCCGTTATTCAGTCTAAAGGAGGACCCACAAAGTATTAACGAGTTACAGCTGCAATGGAGCAAACTGATTACTCTACCTGTGCCAATACTTTTTTGATGTGAATTTGTGCTTTATTTTACTTTCCCAGATTAAGCTTGTAAACCTAAGTCGAAATTAATTTTTTTTGTTCAGATACGTAATAAATAAATACATTTACAAAATACCGTTTTCTATTTTTTTATACTTTCAATAGAAGAAAAGTTATAGCACTGAGAGTGTGCCAATACTTTTTGGATTCACTGTATGTTCTGTTCTTTTATACCAGTTGCTTCATCTATTCGCCACTTGCTAACTCTTACTCAATACTCGGACCTGAACTTTGGAATATAAGCTACGATGAAATTCTTCGAATATAGATGCCTGAGAATGTGCATCTAGTTGGATAAACAGACGATATTGCAGCTGAAATAACTATGTACTTGGAACATTAGAAGTAGATATGCAAGTACTCGGCAACACTTTATCGACAAAGTCAAGTACCTAGGAGTGCAATTAGACGCAAGACTAAGTTACTGAGCGCACATAAATCATACTGCCGCAAAAACTGCCAAAGTAAGCGGCATGTTAAGTAAGCTCATGGCAAACCTTGGAGGTCCAACTCAGAGCAAGCGAAACCTTTTAATGGACACGATGAACTCGATTCTTCTATGCGGATGCGAAATATGGGCAGATTTGCTAAAGGCTAAATGCCGACAAAAAATTCTGCAATCAGTCCTACGCACCTGCTCTCAAAGTGGCTTTTTATACAGATTTGTCTCAGAAATGTAAAAAAAAATTGTATCTGTAAAATGTTCTAAGCAAACAACATTTTTCTCTGATAATTTCAACGCCTTATGAAGGGGGCTAGTTCTACTGTATCCTAGTTGCCGCGTCATATGCTGAAGCAGGGTCCAATGTGTTTCACTATAGAACAGTTAACTATGAGATTCATAGATTATAGAGAAAACATAAAACTGATGTTAAGCCCCGGCATCTCAGATTTTTTAAATTTTATGGTAGTGTTTATGTGAATAAATTTACCTTGATAATGTTGTATTGATAGGCAATGTGGAGGGATAGGGACTTCTAAAACTAGATGCTGCCGAATATACAGATGGTGTATGCCTAGAAAAGATGCAATAAATAAAAGTATATTAATACATATGTTATGAAAACTGCTTTGATGTATGTATGTGTGGGCAATTTATCTATATACAAAACTAATAAAAATTGAAGAGTCTATCCGTTATTCCGTAAACAACGATTATTTACGGCCATGTGGCTATTCGTGTGCTGCTGAAACCTAAGGAAACGAGTTAAAGAGAAAACAATTGTTTTACAAAAATAGTTTAGTTTTAACACGTTTTTTATTATTTTATGAATTTTTCTTGAATCTAATAGAGCAAATAGAGTGAGATATTTCTCTCGCCGTTTAATAATATAATGTATTCCTTACAACATACATATTTAATGAATTAAAATGTGTAAGTACGAAATAAATTCTTAAGGGAACTCTAGAAAGCATTTTTTGATATTTTTTTCACCTAATTCTCTGTTTTCACGAATTTTTTTGGGAACGCATCTATCGTATAAAAAGAGAATTAGGTGTCTTTGCCCGGGATATTTTCTTATACAACTGAACTTGATCGAACTTTCATTAACAAGCAGAAGACTCTTCAGCACATATTATCACCCTTGTGGCATCGAGATATTTCAGAAGGTTGTGCTTATAGTGCGAATATTGGTTCCTATCTGAATGAAAGTTCACACACACCTACACACCAAGGCGAATTGAGTACTGAAGGTGGCGCCATTAAAAAACAGTTACTTTACTCTTACTCTCTTTGCAATGCAAAACAAACAAAAGTAGGCGAAATTGGATTTTTGTGAAAATTCAGTGAATGGATTGGTAATATTGTGATTTGTGAGATTAAAACTAAACAAACTAATGCAAACGAAGTGCCGCGTGTTAAATTGTTAAAGCACAAATGAATGTAAAGCCTCCAAATGCATTTTTTGGCGTTTTTATGCGGAGAACGCCGTGGCTAGAAAGTATGTGTGTGTGCGTATAATGTCTCATGTTTGGTTGTTTCCATATCTTTCGCCTACTCTTCTTCTTCCCAAACAAGTAATGCGCCTTCCTTTTGCTTGTTTATTGATGGACTCTTACGACACGGCGAACTCGGAAGGTGCAATCTCCTTCTCTATTATTCTTGTCTATAAACATAGTCTCACTCCTATTTTGAGAGAAAGGTGACAACATTTTTAGTCACGCACAAATACACCCGACTAGGACGGGCACAACACTTTACTACAATGACGTAAAAACTAACTAAAACTCTAGACTGAAACACTTTTTCTTGACCTCTATGAAATTTTGGATGCATATTTGATATTCAACACTGAATATCCACTAGCATTAAGATATTGATTCACGGATGCGGTGTGGTGGAGAAAAACAGGTTTTTACCTGATAAAAAAACACTTGGGTTTTAGTTTGGTTGAGTTCATCACTGATAACTAAACTTTATTTCTTTAAACTTTCTTATTTATACTTAATTTATTTTGTTAACAATAAATATTTGATTACTTTACAATACATATATTGGTTCTTTGGAAATTTAATAATTGCTTAATAATTCGTTAGTCGTTTATTAATTTTGTTTACAACAAAATTATGATTACTTGAGAACATTTACAATATTCAATTTGCAATTCTTGGAAAAATGGTTCATCGGTCTTTTTAATAATTAATTGCAATTGCTTATAGAGCAGTAAAGATTGAATAAAGGAAGTGTGAAAAAATACTTATGTACTATATGTATGCTTATATTCTTATTATATAGTTTCTTTTTATATTTCGAATACAGTGGAGGCTACAACTATGAACCTGAGATTTGAGTGAGCTTTTTAATAAATGTACATAGATTTCTTATGTTACGTTTGCTTTCTCAAATTACAGAGAACGTTAATGTATAGAGAAGTCTGAATGACAGGAACGCATAGAATTTTGAGGAGTACTCGTTCTCGTTCCACGAACACTTATCACCACAGACCCATTTTTCACCAAAAGTTAACAGCAATATACTCAACATTTAACAGCAATTGAGTAAAATTCGTTTGTAATTAGGAAAAAAGAATGCTAACGCTGTGGGCTAGCTACAGGTACTTTTTAATGTTTTTTTATATTTACTTTTCATTTCATTTATAAATCTTTCTTTTTGAATTATTTCACATTCCGTGACTTATTCAATAAAATAAAAAAATATCATTAAAAAAAGTAAAGTAAAAGTAAAAGCAAATCATCCAAAAGTATATATATATATGTATGTATATATACATATATAATTGGCGCGTACACCCTTTTTGGGTGCTTGGCCGAGCTCCTCCTCCTATTTGTGGTGTGCGTCTTGATGTTCCACAAATCGGCATCCAAAAGTATACCAACTGTGTAATTAGTTGAAATTTTCGGTAGAATATTATTAAATTCCTTCAACGAAATCAAATTGATTCCTTCATAGAGAAATGCATATTTTGATAATTCGTCATGAAAAATTATAAATGAGTATTTACTATTTACATAAGTATCGATATGAACGATTTTATTAATTGAAGTAGAAGACTAGATTAAATGAAATTTATGTTTTATTGAATTTATATCATATTTTCCTCCATAGCATACGTCATAGTTATTTATAATTTCACGTATTTTAATTTTTAGTTGAGGATGATAAACCTTGTGTTTCATGCCCTCGTTAGTATTCCACAATGCCCAGTTTCGTACTTAGGAATCAGAGATATTTGCTTTTTAGCTCGCTTTCGTCCTGGATGTTCTGTGCTAAAAAATCTACATCTTACCAATGGTAGTTAGTTAGAATTCGCTGTAATTTGTAGAAGGACTATTTTGGTTACACTATCAGAATCAATATCTTGTTTATCGATAAAGATTCTTTTATTTTTGAAAATTTCTATGACTTTGACATCCTTATTATTTACTAAAATGACTTGGTTTCTGAACCTATTTACTATTAATTAAACTAGAAAAATGATCATTGAAATTCTCTGCCTGAGAATGTATGGCTTCAAGGGAATGGTTGGATTAAACTTCTAGAAATATTTCACACTTTTCGCAATTAATTCGGCTGAAGAAATCTGTTAATTTATTTTCTTAGCTCGCAATGCAATCCATTTTGACGTCGTATTCCTCTACTTGAACCAGACATCTTTGTTATCTCGGGTTTTTGTCTTTACCCGAGCTCTTGGCTTACAACCACTTCACCACCACTTGATGATCGGTTTGGAGATCAAACTCTTTTCCAAAAAAATAAGGTCTGTAGTAATTGACTCTTCACCCTATTGCCAATAGCTCTTTTTCAGTAGTGGAATAATTATTTTTATGATCATTTAGTGTTCCTGATGCGAATGAATCAGGACGACCACCTTGGATCAAAAACGCACCAACAGCAAAATTGCTGGCGTCAGTGATAAGCTAAGCACTTTTAAAATTTGGTTTTTCGAAAGGTACGAGTATAATATAATTTAGATTTTTATTATGATTTTTTATTATTTTTATTTTGATTTCAGCATTTTTCTTTAAATAAGCGGCGATGGGGTAAGCTATTTTAGAATAGTCTTTTATACATTTTCGGTAGAAACCAGTTCTTCCTAAAAAGGAATTCATTTGCTTTTGTGTTGACGGAAGTTTTAATTTTTTTAATTATTTCGACTTTAGCTGGATTTGGCTTAACACCTTTCGGTGTATGTGTTTGTATATAATTCAGTTTCCTTCTTTAAGAAGCTACATTTATCAATTTCAATTTTTAATCCTGCTTTTTTCAAAGTTTGAAATTTATATATATATATGGTATATATATATATATATATATATATATATATATAGAGAATGAAATATATGTATATATATATATATATATAAACACATTTGTATATGTTCTGATAAAGAAGTACTGAATATAAAGATGTCGTCTAAATTTCATTTATACATATAATATATTGATGAAGCACTGAATTCACAAGTCGCTGAAGAGTCGAAGGAGCATTTTTAAGCCCAAATGGCACTCTTATAACTTCGTAATAGCTTGTAGAAAAGGCGGATTTTTCTGTCATTTTCATCTACCACAATTTGATGAAAACCTTTGACAGGATCAATAGAAGAGAACGGTTGGGCTTTGCCTAATTTATCAAGAATTCCTTTCATATTGGGAATTTTAAATTTATAATTAATAGTAATTTCATTTAGCTTCCGGTAATCTACAACAATTCGCCATTTTTGGATGGCAGAATTCTCGATCTTCTTTTGCACTACCCACAAATGACTAATTATGTTTTGCGCTAACAATTCTTTAATTTTTATTTTAATTTCTTCCTCGTGAATTTGTGGGTACCCATAATTTTTTCAATATACAGCTCTATCAGCAGATGTAATTATTTCATGTTTAATTTCCTGGGTTGCTGAAAGCTTATTACCCTCTTTACAAATTTCTAAGTCGCTGTGTTCAAGTGAGCAAATTTCTATACTAATGTATGGATTGTAATTTCTAAACGGTATATACATATTGAATAATAATGAAGTTGCAGTTGTAGTTGTTTCAACTCCGCTTCCTGTCTGCGGATGAAGATTTTATTGCGTTGCATCAAGTTTTGGACTAAATTATTTTATGTCTTTTACTATTTTATATTCGAACATAACATCACTTCAACTTTTATATATATTTTTTGGTATTATTAATTTCTTCAGAAATAATAGTTTATCATTTATTAAAAAAAAACGAGATCCGTTTCACTTCGACTGCGCCACTTGTATCTTCTAAGCTTTCAGACTTAGATTAAAAACAAAATATTTATTTTCAAATATATTATCTATTAAATTAAACCAACCGTTTTGGTTCAATTTTGCCTTCTGCAATTCTTTTTGTTTTCCTAAAGGCAAAAATAGTAAAAGAAGGTTTTGCTTACATTAACAATGATTTATGGTAACTCAAGAAGACTTAAACGAAAGTTAATAGTTGTGTTGTTTTTGTTGAATTCAAGTGCATGTCACATTTCACGAATGCAATAAACTGTTTAATGTTTGATGGGTCAATGTGAAGTGCATATGTATGTAACAAGCTATATCCGATAAGTGTTCAATATTGTTTACGCAATAACTATATTAATAAACAAAATTTAACGTAATAAAATAAATGCTAGATCTTGTTGAGATTTTTTACATAGTATTTGCAAAAGTTAATTTTTAGAGGGTAGGTCATTGGTGCATTCAAGTTCGGTGTATTTGTGTAATGTGCCAATGATGTAATTCGTGCATTTGAACCAGAAAAAATATTACGATACCCTAAAAATTCTCAAGGAATCCAGCGCACATTCATAAGCACAGCATTGTGCCAAAAATTATGAATTAAGAAAACTCAACAAAATTGTTTCATAATTTACTTAAACAACTTTGGGCTCCGAAGGCTGAATGTATATGTAGTAACATCCAAATAAGTCGCACTCCTGTTGCAGTGTAAGTTTCTAATTTTGCAACTATATTTGTACATATGTTCTTGTGCACTTTTTATCAATTGGAGAACCCCATACGTAAACGAATATATAAATTTAATATATACGTACTATCAGAAAACAAAAAATAATGTCTTCGAAGTAGGTTGGGTGGTTGTCGTTAAGACACACTTAGACCTTTCGCAGGTCCACTGTGATACCACTGGAGCTTATCCTTACCCTACGTGTTCCTTTTCAAACCATCCGGTAACTTTAATAAACGAGCAGAGATTCGTTAGTTTTAGATAGGTTATGTCCGCTACATCGGTTAAAAATGCTGTATCGAGAGTGCGCAGTCTTCTCATAGTTAAGCTTTCACACTCACATAAAAGGTGTTTGACTGTTTCCTCTTCTTCTGTATTGAGACAGCTTCTACAGAAATCGAGGCACAGGAGTCCTAACTTTCTAGCGTGGCTGCCTATTAAACAATGACCAGTTAATACCCCTATCTTTTTTCTTATAGCTTCTCTGTTAAAGCTTAACAAAATTTCCCATCGACCGTTCTTCCAGTTCGGCCATGTCTGTCTGCTTAGTTCGCATGTTGTGAGGTTTTGCCAGCTTGTATTTACCTTTTTGATGGCTTCCCTGTCTATAAGTAATTTACAAGTGGCTATAGGCATGGGTATCAGTGTCTTATCCGGTTGAAGATCGAGCGTTGTACCGGTTCGAGCAAGTTCATCCGCCTTGCAGTTTCCTGCTATATTCTTGTGGCCTGGCACCCATATAAGGTGAACTTTGTAGCATTTAGATACGTCATTTTGAAGTTTAAAACATTCTAAAACTTTTTTTGACGAGTGTGTTTTAGATTCAAGCGCTTTTATTGCCGATTGACTGTCCGAGAAAATGAAGACTTCATTTGTGGACAATACTCTGGTTTTTATTACCGTAAGTTCCTCTTTTATGACTTCCGCCTGAAATACACTGCAATGATCAGGTAGGCGAAATGACCTCCACCTACTTTGTTGTCTAGTTTTGACCCATCTGTGTAGATGTTTATATCATTTTTCTTAACAATAAGCCCGTTATCTCACTCCTCTTTGGAAGGAAATACTGTGACAAAGGATTTATTTAAGTTGTTATCCTTGGTCTTACAGAAATCCGTTGTGCCAGGAATGCAGGTGAATTTTTCTAAAATTTAAGAGTGTCCTCGTTGGTTCGTTCTGAGTAGGCCGATTTCTCTTAGTCTAAGAGCTGCTTTGGCAGCTGTTTGCTTACCGAATTGCTCTACATATTGGTAAAAGCTTAAGCATAATACTTAGTGCCTCTATGGATGTAGTCCTAAGCGCCCCGCAGATGCAAAGACTGGCCATTCTTTGTACATATACCATGGTCCTTTTAATATATAGCTTATCTAAAGCCGCCCACCATACTAGTATGCCGTATGTAAGGATTGGTCTGCTGTGTAAAGACAATATACGATAGATGGGGAAAGACCCCAACTTAGTCCTATCAGCTGTTTACAAGAGTAGAGTGCTATTGTCGCTCTTTTTACTCTATCTTCGACATTTGCCTTCCAACTTAGTTTTCTATCTAGTATTAGACCTAAGTAGCGGGCCTAATCACTAAATGACAGTGCCGTTCCACCTAGAGTCGGGGGAGCTATATTTGAAATTTAATGTTTCGTGGTAAATAGGATGAGTTCAGTTTTATTGGGGTTGACGCTTAGCCCATTTGCTTTTGACCAGTTTTCAACCATGTTTAGTAAATCTTGCATGACTTCTCTAAGTGTATTTGGAAATTTCCCTCTTACTACCAATGCAACGTCATCCGCATATGCTCCGACGTGTTTTTCTTTCTTCTCTAGGCTTTTTAGCAAGGAGTTTAATGCCAGCACCTATAGGAAAGGGGACAGCACACCGACTTGAGGTGTTCCTCTACTAACTTTTTTCTTGATCTTTGAGGTCCCTAGGGTTGCGAACACAAATCTGCTCAAGAGCATGTTTTTGATGAACTCAACTTCAACAATTATGGTATCCGGTAGGATGTAGTTGAACGCGCCCTCGATAGCAAAGAAGGCTACCAGTGTGAATTCTTTATTATAAATTGACTTATCGATTTCTATGACAACTGAGTTAAGTGCTGTTACAGTAGATTTCCCTTTACAGTACGCATGTTGTGAGATATGCTGTTCTATTATTTTTTCTAATGTTTTTAGCAAAAAGAGGATACGCTAATTGGCCTTAAATCCTTGGGTGTTGTGTGTGAACTTTTTCCAGCTTTAGGAACAAAGACAACTTTTACTTCTTTCCATACTGATGGGACACTTTTAAGTTTCAGAGCAGCCTTGAATATAGCCGTTAACCACTCCATAATATAATTGAGTGAATGTTGTATTTGGACCGGGAATAATCCATCTGGACCCGGTGATTTAAATGGTTTAAAGGTGTTCACTGCCCCGGTTAATGCCTTCGAAATGTGTCCGGGACAGAATTTTTTATAACCTACTTGTTGCTGTTTTCTGCATATTACTTTACGCTCCTGTGCGCACTTGACGCACACTAGCTGCGGCTGTCGAGCATATAAAAGACACATTTACATCTACTTCTTCTTAATTGGCGGATAACCGCTTACGCGAATTTGGGCGAGTTTAACTAAGCGCGCCAGTCTTTTCTTTCACCTGCTAACCGGAGCCAATTGAACACACCAAGTGAAGCCAAGTCCTTCTCCACCTAATCTTTCCAACGCAGAGGAGATCTTCGTCGTCCTCTGCTACCAACAGCTGGTACCGCATCGAATACTTTCAAAGCCGGAGCGTTTGTACCCATTCGTACGACATAACCTTCATCATTCCATCGCCTGCGATATTCGCCGTGGCCAACGTGCAAAGGTCGAAAAATCTTGCGCAGAATCTTTCTCTTAAGCACTCCAAGCATCGCTTCATCAAATGTGGTCATCGTCCACGCTTCTGCGCAATACGTTAGGACGGCCATGATGAGAACCTTGTAGTGTTCGTTTTATTCGTCGGCAGAGGACTTTGCCTACTTAGTCGAAAGTAGGACATGTTGGCAAGAGAGATTCTACTTTGGATTTCCTGGCTGACTTTATTATCGGGGTTAATGGTTAATGGTACTAAAGGGTTAAGGTATGGGCCCTTAGCACAGCGACCATATTGATCTATTGTGCACCCTATGCTGTCTATTGACTGTTAAGTATGCTTGTGAATTGTACCAGCTCCTTCTGAGGGAGTGATGAATTTGCTTAAAAACTTGTTCTTGCTATGCGTCAACCCCTTACATTCAATGACGAGATGTTCTATAGACTCCTCATCTTCGCAGCAAAATCTGCAGGTGCTGGTGTTATTTATGCCTAATTTATGAAAGTGTTTGTTGCAGGTGAAGTGACCCGTGAGGCGCCTGTGAGAGTGCGAATACTCTTTTTGTTTAACGTGAGGGCCATGTTAGCTCTTTTAGCATTGAAACTAAAGAACTTTTTGGAGTCTCTAAGACAATCTACGTTGTTCCAATGCTGATTTATTAGAGTTTTGGCCCAGTATTTTAATTTTTGTTTTAGGCTGTTTTTGTTAAACCCAAACATGGGACTAGGTCCGATGAAATGTACATCTGCCCCTCTTTTGGCTTGAAAGTCTGCCTTTTCGTTGCCGTCATATCCCTCATGTCCTGGTACCCAAATTAATGAAACATTGTTTTTGGATGCCAGGTTATTGAGTGCCCTGTGCTATTCTAAGAGAGTTTTGGAGTTGTAGGTATAGCTATCTAAAGCCTTTAGAACTGATTGGCTGTCCGAGAGTATTCTAATCTTTACTCTCTTGTGGTTTCTACGTTGTATGATGTTTGCTGCTTCCATTATTGCGTATAATTCCGCTTGGAAGATGGTGGTGTCCCTGGTGAGAGTGAATGATTTGGGGATTCTGGGCCCCACTACCCCTGCTCCCACACCCTAAGGTGTTTTTGATCCATCAGTGTACCATTTTTGTGAATCATCATTCATCCATTTTGGGTTTGTTTTCCACTCGATCCTCTCAGGAAAGCTAACTGTGTATCCTTTTGTAAAACAGAGGGTTGGGTTGTAGTCTGAAACTTGAGCCATGGTGTTTTTGACTTTATTTAGGATACTTAGGTGACCGGTGAGGTTGCCTAATTTGACATTTTCTTTCATGTGTAGCAGAAGTGCTTGCGTAACTGCTTCCTCTTGGATTTCTATATGAAGTGGTGTGAGATTAAGGAGTGCTTCCATACCAGCTGTTGGGGTAGCTCTCATAGCCCCTGTGATGCATAGGCAAGCAAGCCTCTGTACTTTTCCCAGTTTGGTTAGCGCTGTTTGTTGGATAGATTTGCTCCACCATACTAGTGCCCCTTACAGTATGATTGGTCTAACCATTTGGGTGTATATCCAGAGGGCCATACTTGGGCTGAGGCCCCAGGATCTCCCTAGTAATTGTTTGGTTGTCCATTATTTTTATGTGACTCCCAAGTGAGTTTTTTATCTAAGGTTAAACCTAGATACTTGACCTCTTCCTTTAGTTCTATCACTGTTTCATTTATTTTCAATATAGGAAATTCCAACTTTCTTTTTCTTGTGAAAGGAATAATTGTGGTTTTGTTAGGGTTGATCGACAACCCCTTCTTTTTACACCATTCCCATGTTGCGTTCAAGGCATTTTGCATTAAGTCTGTAAGTGTGCTTTCATGATTGCCTTTTATTATAACAGATATGTCATCTGCATAACTAATGGTTATAAATCACTTATTGTTCAGGTGCTGCACCAAGTCATCAACTAGTAGGGACCATAGCAGTGGAGAAAGAACTCCTCCTTGAGGACATCCCTTTACTGTTGTTAAATTAAGTTCAGCTTGGCCTAACGAGGCTTTAATAATCCTCTGATTAAGCATTTGGCTTACCCAATGTGTTAGTATAGGGTTTGCACCTCTTTTCTCGAGTGCTGTTTCCATTGATTTGTAATTTGCGTTGTCGAAGGCTCCCTCTATGTCTATAAAGGAACAGAGGGCTATTTCTTGGGGTTAATGCTGGTTCCCAATAAGAGAAGTCTTTTACAACCTCCAAATCATAACTGTCAACAGTGACGTGGCTGCCGATATCGAGTGCACTGACTATTTGTTTGATGACAGGAGGTACTTCGTTTTGTCCTCCTTCACCACCAGACCCATTCGCTTTGCCTCTTTATCCAGTTTGTAGAAGGCAGAACTAACAGCCAACAATTGTAAGCTCTTATAAAATATTGTGTCACTTGTTCTGCAGCTCGCACGATCCTCTCCAACATCAGGTTAAATAAGTCACACGACAGCGAGTCACCCTGTTTGAACCCTCGTTTAGTATCAAACGGCTCGGAGAACTCCTTCCCAATTCTGGCGCACTGCTCGTACAACGTCATATTACTTACGTGGGGTTACCAAATTCAGACACCGCTGCATACAGATAACTCCTTTCCGTACTGTTGAATGCAACCCTTTCATGGGGGTTCTCCAAGATTTGTGGTATTGTGAATATCTGGTAGATGGTAGACTCTCCAAGTCTAAAGCCACACTGATAAGGCCCAACCGGTTGGTGGGCGGTGGGCTTCAGCCTTTCACACAATACGCTCGCTAGAACCTTGTAGGCGATATTTAGCAGATTAATCCCGCGGTAATTCTGGGACCACCAATATTTCATCGCTTCCAGCTACTTCGGTACCCGTAAGACCGAATCCATCAGCGGAGTGCAGCAAGCAAGAAATCAACCTGCAAGCTGTTTTCGACGAAATTAAATATCTTAGATATGCTCAGGAGAAAATGATAGCTGTAATTAGCTCTTTGCAAACCGACAAGAGAAATCTAGTTAAAAAAGTAGAAGAACTACAGTTTGAGGTAAAAGCCGTTCGTCACAAACTTTGCGATCTCGATGTCGCTGCTACTATTCACGCATTGGCTAATGATATAAAAGCCGTTCACAACAATTTACATGTACTACACAACATTAATTCTGCAACAACAAAAAATAAGGATCGAGTACTTGTTTCTAACTCAACACCACCATCTTTCTCTTCTGCTCCATCTACCTCTTATGCTGCCGCTGCTGCTGCCGCTGCCGACTCTCCAGTCAATACCGTACGAAATGCTAAGGTTTGCAATAAGCTCTTTCTCGCTGCTCCGGCTAATGCCAAACAATCTAAAACAGTAGAAACACAAAAACATGCTACGCACTCTCCAGCGCTGCTTACGTCTTTGCTATCACAAAGCAATCAAGCAGTGCCGTCGGATAACCCTTCTCTTGCTGATTCGCAGCAGCAGTCGGTTAATGATGAAATGTTTACAACTGTTTGTGCTAAGAACAAAAATCCAAAACGTAAACCGAAAAACACTGTTGTTAGCTGCAATGCAAACCGTGAACTGGATGTAATTGTAGCTATGAAGTGGGTACATTTGTCATATTTCAACCCCACAGTGACCGCTGAAAGCATAATCGAATATGTACACAACCACGCAGCGATCGATAAGAGCGACCTTTCTTGTTATATGCTAGTAAAGAAAGACGTCGAACTTAAAGGACTAAAGAGAGTATCATTTAAGCTTGGTGTGCGTCCGTTTAAAAATTTTCAAAGAGAAGAGACGAAACCGCCGCACACCTAGCGTGTACCGACGTTAATAAGTTATCAAATACGGCAGACTTTCTACTGTATTATCAGAATGCTGGCGACATAAGAACTAAAATGCTACCATTGTTGCTTTTCTCCTCTTCATCTGTCTATGATATTATAGTTTTAACAGAGACTTGGCTTTCTGAATGCCATTATACAGCAGAAATATTTGACTGTCAACTGTATAATGTATTTCGTAAAGACAGATGCTCCCGCACTACTGGTCTCTCTAAAGGTGGTGGCGTACTTGTTGCTGTAAGTTCGAGGCTACTCAGTACACAAATCACTTTGTCACCAAGTATGCCTGCATATAAAAGTAGATGTCTCTTGTTAGCATTGCCAACTTTAGAAATGCGGAGAAAAACTTCATCGGTAATGTTTATAAGAGGCATAGTTACGAATCATATCAAATGTCACTTCTTGCTGGAGCTAATACTCTTTAATTGTCCCACTCGTAACCTAAGACTCAGCAATATGTTCCATTTACCTTATCACAAGACCAATTTTAGTCGAAATGAACCGCTTGCACGTTGTATAAGACAGTCTAACCAATTATGCAAACATTTGGATATATTCTTCTTCTGCCTGATAATACGTCTCTCTTCCTTTTTTAGCTCTCGGTAGTTGTCCACACGGCTCGCGTTGCTCCCGATCGCAGCGAGGCTCTATAAGCAGCATCTTTTCTTTCTGCTGCAGCATGACATTCCTCACCGGAATCCGAGTTCTTCTTCAGCGGCGATACGTAGAGTACGAGAAATGTTGCTCCATTGCTCGTGCATGCCGGATTGTTAGGCAGTTCTCACTGAGAGTAGGAGTAGGAGTCGAGTGGCGAATCTTCTGGCTGTCTGTTTTGATTGCAGCTTTTTGATGTTGAACATTCTTTGCATAGGTACGAGTAGAATGCGCAGTTTGGTAATGATTGGAGGTAATGATCTGAGTCGATGTTGGGTCCTCGGATCGTACGTACATCTAAAACACTAGAAGCGTGTCTTCCATCTATTACAATATGATCGATTTGGTTTCGCGTTTTTTGATCAGGAGATAGTAACCTAGCTTGGTGTATTTTCTTACGCTGGAATCTGGTACTGTAGACTATCATTGCGCCTTGATGCGTATTATTGCGAGACGCTCTTCCACCGGAGTAAACGACAGTACTTGGTGACGAAGTCTCTCTCCCACAACAAATCCAACACCAAATTTGCGCTCCTTTACATGGCAGCTGTAGTAGACGTCGCAAGGTCCTAAGTTTTTCCTGCCTTGCCCCGTCTATCGAATCTCTTGAAGGACAGTGATGTCACCTGTCCTGTCACGCATTTGCATACAATTTAGTAAAAACGCAGTGGTTTTTATTTTTGGATCGCGGTATCAATCGCTTTTATTCAAAATTAAATAAAGCATGACCAAAGATTTTACATTTTTCACAATATCTATACTAAAACTAATACTGTGCTGAAACTGGATTTGTTGTTATGGCTTATTTCCATGGGTACCACTTTGCTTTCGGGTGACATATGTGCGTTGTGATCGTATTCCCCACGACTTATGTGGTATTGAGATTTCCAACTTCTTCTACTGGGTTCTATTGGGTTTTCCAACTGCTTCTTGAGTGTTTCAGTGCAGATCTAAAAAAAGCCGCTATTTTTTTTATGGGTAGTCGTATTAAAGGCCACTTGGGTGGTGTTGGCTTATCCTAAGTTAACTTATATATATGGGTGGAAACATATGTACTATATATACGGAACCGCGGACATTCGACATGACAAAAATTCACGGTTCACCATATATTGGCAAAAATTTCTATAAGAAATATTCGAGTATTGACCATTTGAGTATCCAACTGTTTGCCAATGGTTGCCAGTGATGAAGAAAACTTAGATATAGAATTTTGTCATCGTTGAGAAAAATTGGCATATGGGCGGCTCGTTTTATGCCTGAAAGTCCTAGGAGCAAAGGACATATGAGCTCGAACTTATGAATGAATTTGTGTTTGCTGTACTGTGCAGTATGTAGTTGAAACTGTTCTCGCCGATTCTGAACGTTTGCTTAGTTGTCCCATATACATACGCATATAGGTTTTTATTTTAAATAATATATTTTAAAGTTCAAAGTTTTAAACAATACAATCTAGAAAATGCAGATTCTCCCAGTAGTAAACTGTGGATAAATAAATTTTGTTTTTCAAAGTATTTAAGGGCATTCAAATGCCTTGCAAAATGACATCGGCCATTAGTCAATTTGATTTCATACAGAAGCCAAAACCTGAGAGCAATTCTTGACGATTCACACTATTCGTAGCTCGTGAAACTTCTTTATATCATTAACGTTCTCTGCAAATTAGTGTGTGGAAAGTAAAGTAAAATTGATTAAGTGATCGCTGTTTTTGTAATCGTTAATACTTTAATCTACTTCAAAAAATCCATTCTAAAGAGGCAATTTCGATTAATTTACTGATTACCCAACATTTATTAAACGCATTTTCTGGAACTTTTTGCATTAAAAAATGTGGTACATTCCGGTAGTCACTAATGGATACATATAATTGGCGCGTACACCCTTTTTGGGTGTTTGGCCGAGCTCCTCCTCCTATTTGTGGTGTACGTCTTGACGTTGTTCCACAAATGGAGGGACCCACAGTTTTAAGCCGACTCCGAACGGCAGATATTTTTATGAGGAGCTTTTTCATGGAGGTTTGCCATTGCCTGCCGAGGGGCGACCGCTATTAGAAAAATGTTTTTCTTAATTTTGGTGTTTCACCGAGATTTGAACCTACGTTCTCTCTGTGAATTCCGAATGGTAGTCACGCACCAACCCATTCGGCTACGGCGGCCGCAAATAATGGGTATATACTACAACATTTTTTTTAAACGGAATACAGCATAGATCTAAAAACTTTCCAGTTATCGGTCGGGCAAAATGTTTAGTAGAAAGCATGATATAGAAATTCAGCCTGCTCTTTGTCAAATTACTGAGGAACGAAATATGTTATTCAATAAATTTATAAGAATGCAGATATTCTTAATACTAAAGATGATTTAAAGTTAAATAAATTTCTTTTGAGCTGGCCTGTGAGACTGAACAAATGCTCACTATCTACACTTACATAAAGATAAACGTTTTATATACTTGTGCTAAGTTGGCTGTATAGAGCGGGATCAAGATTTAGATTTTATTACTTTTCAATGCAAACAGAATAACATGTAGTAGCAAAACAAACAAAGAAAGCAGAAAGTTTTTCACACAAAAAACAAACTTTACATAAGAAGAATTAACCGCCACATCTTTCTTAAAATGCGACGGGCGTGCCAACTTTAAACAGCCAACCACATAAAATTTGAGATCGTACAGTTTCATAAACTTGCATTTCAAGGCAATCGACTTTGATGAAATAGTGGAAATTAGGAACACGAATTTCGATACTTTTAACGGTAAAATGCAGATGTTTTTAAATATTTTTTACTCGACAGTATTAAAAAGATATTTCTGTACAATCGAGTATAAAAACCACTGCATCAGTCAGAAAGAAAATAGCATAAAAACCCAGTTCGCAGCGATGTTCTTTGAGCTTAACCTTTTATTACTTTTTGTATGTTAATATACATTATTTGCGTTCAAAATTTTACAGTTATATAATACCGCTGGAAGTAGTGTGAATTTATCAAAATAGGTGTTGTCCTACTATGCGTCATAATTAGTGTTACATTTGCTTAGACAAGTACGTGTTTACACCCTTTTGGGTGTCTGGTCGAGTTCCTCCTCCAATGTATGGTGAGCGTCTTGATCTTGTTCCAAACAATAGAGGAACAGTTTTAAGCCGGCTCCGAAGGACATATGCTTTTTTATAAGGCTCTTTTTTATGACAAGGATGGCAAGTAGTGCCGTCTTGTTATGGAGAGCAGGGGCTTCAAATTCCGGCATCAAAAAGTCTTTTATCATAGCGCGATAGCGTTCGCCATTTACTGTTATATTGGCCCCAGCGTCGTCTTTGAAAAGATATGGGCCGATGATTCCTCTAGCCCATAGGTCGCACCACACGGTTGTTTTCAATGGATGTAATGGCAGTTCTTGAATGGCATCGGATTGCTCTTCAGCCCAAATACGGCAATTTTGCTTACTAATGTAGCCATTAAGCCAAAAATGGACCTCATCGCTGGTCTCATCGTTGACCTCTGTCAAAACCCCATTGGAACAAATACCTTCAATCTGATCACCCTTGGTTTGGTTGGTGGTGGAAAAGTATTCAAAATGTGGCATATAGTGGTTATTATGTCGATTTTACTTCGGAAAGTATCGATTTTACTTCGTTTCTAATTCGTTATATATAAATATTTTCCATGCGCTCATAAGATTTCATAATTTTGTCTATTATATTGTATCACTGCGAGGTCTCTTGCTGGTGGTGGCACAACAAAATATTCATTTCCACAAGTTTAATCAGTTTTCCTAGATAATTCTTATGTTCTAAGTTCGTATGTACACTTTTGTCAGTGCCTTTTTTTTACATTTGTTATATAATTAGGCTTAAAACAAAACTGCATCATTACATTTCTTTTAAATGCTTTAGATCGGGAGAAATTAAGAAAAAAGGGTCGTACGGAGTTTTGTCCGCAACTGTATGTATTAGGTGCGCAACTAAGTTCTCGCCCTTTTTTTATGAAAATACAACTTTATTCTGAAAAAATGGTTACAATTAAATCATTGAAAGTATTGTTCATCGCTGGCTATTACCTTTTCCCATCATTCTGGTAGATCTCGTATACCGTCACGGTAAAACTGTACCATGTGCCACCGATCGGAACAGGTGATAATCGGACGGCGCAATATCTGAAGAATATGGCAGGTGGGGTAGGATTTTCCATTTCAGTGTTTCTAGCTAGGTTTTAACAGGTTTGGCAAAGTGAGGCCTGCGTTGTCATGCTGTAGAATAACTTTTTCATGCCTCTCGCGCAGTGCTCAATCGCATCAATTGAAGTCGATACCAATCCCCAGTGATTGTTTCGCTTGGTTTTAACAGTTCATAATAAATAACACCAACTTGATCCCACCAAATAAATAGCATAACCTTCGCAGCAGGAATATTCGGCCGAGGCGACGACATAGAAGCATGACCAGGTAGTCTCCATGACTTTCTTTTCTTTGGACTGCTGTAATGAATTCATTTTTCATCACCCGTCATGATGCGATAAAGAAACCCCTTCCGTTTTTGCCGCTGGAGCAGTTGTTCACAGGCGAAAAAACGACGTTCAACATCTCTTGGATTTAACTCATAAGGAGCCCAAGTCCCCTGTTTCTTAATCATTCCCAAAGCATGAAATCGCTTGCAAGTGGATTGGCGGGTAACTCCTAATACTAAAGCACGCTTTTTTTGCGTTTGGCACGGATCCTCATTGAGCATAGCCTCCAATTCAGCGTCTTTGAAAGTTTTTGGCTTTCCTTCACGCGGATGGTTGTCAACATTCAAATCAGCGTCTTTGAAGCGACAGAACTAATCTCGGCATGTTGTTTCACTAAAAGCAGCATCTCTATCAACTTTTTGTAGTTCTCGATGCGATTCAGCCGCCGTGTTTTTCGAATGAAAGAGAAAAATCAACACTTTCCGCAAATGACGATTATTCGGCACAAAATCAGATATTTTTACAAAACCAAAAGTAGATGATACCAAACAAAATCGAAGTGACGAAGCAGTTTATGACGTTCAGGTTATGTCAGAATTGACTAGCACACACTGCTAGCGGAATCTATTGAGAAACAGCGGGAACTTAGTTGCGCACCTAATATGCGCTGCACTACTTATAATTTTAGTGCCTCACGATCCGCCAGGGAGCTTAAAATATATGCATTCAACACTTTCCCAATTTGCTTTGTTAAATACTTGGGTAATTGCGGTGATTGGCTTAGCATTGTTGATTGGCATAGCATGCAAAATCTTTGCAATAGAGTAGTAATCACTACCACAATGATTATTTAACGTAATGGTATCAAGTTTTAGGGCTGTACTCGTTAACTGACATGATGGTGTAATTCATCCATGTCACCCTGCAGTGTTTCCCAATTTCTATCTTCCTCCATTTCAGGGGCGACAGCTTTCCGAACGCTTTATCACCCGTAAGCCTTAAATCTCTTCTAAAGATGCTTCTTCCGGGTGATTGGTCGGTAGTATCATCCTTTATCTGAATGTGATTCAATATGTACTCCAAACCTAGTCACAAGAACCTCGGGAACATTTCTTGTTTGTAAATAATCATTAACTGACTTCGTTCTTTACCAAAATTTGCAGAGATAAAATAACAAAAACAGCTGCCACGAAAGTGTTTTGAAATATCTCTATGTTTCCGCTTCGTTTGCTTAGATGATTTGATGTACCGTTATTTCACCGAGTCGCTACACACGCGTTAGTCATAGGAAATACGATCAGAACGCACACATGTCACTCGAAACCTATTATAAAATATCTGCACCAAGTTGATTCAGATCAGGAGTCAAAAGAAATCAATACCGCACTCTTTGCTAGAAATACGATTGCAACAGCGCATATAGCGATCGAAATATGATTGCCCAAATTGACAACTCACAGCAAAACGCTTCTGCAAAGTGGTACGCAATTATATGGGCCACCAACTATGCAGAAAACCAGCTCAATCGGACCCAGCGTTAACATTTAAATTCTGTAAACTCAACAGCCACTTGAAACTAGACCACCTTCTGGCAGAAGGCCAGCTCAGATTTGGATTTGTTTTCCGTTTGTGGCCTGCATAAGAGCAAAGTACTTTCATTCATAAAACGAGCCGCCCATACGTGTATGCCAATTTTTCTCAACGCTGACAAAAATTTACATCTAAGATTGAAGCATTGTGTAAGAATAATGCCCGAATTCTGTAAGCAGTCTCAAGTCACTAATTGAGACTTTTCGTGGTGAAATTTGATTTTGAGACTAGTTGCAATTCAGTAAGCAATCTCACGTCATTAGTCTCAAAAAAAAGTCACTAATTAGTGATCTACTTCTGAGCAGCTCACAAAACAAAAAATATGGAAGAGGAATTAATTATTTTATATATATTGCAAAAAAAAAACGCGAAAATGAAGCGAAGTAATATGTTTTGGGTAAAAATTTCTTAAGAACACGAATAATTGTGTATTTATTGACGTTTTAGAAACATGCGTAGACGGATTCTGGCAAGTTTACGCAGCACGGAAGACCCATTCCTTCTGGAAGAAGACGTTTTCAGGACGTTTTTAAAATTCCCGAAATCCTTCTGCTGGGAACTTATTCAAGATCTCAAACAACTTGACAAGTTTGAGCGGAATTCGAGAATTCCATTTGAGCTTCGTGTGGGCTTGATATATTAATAAAAATATATAGGTATGGATTACAACATGGGTAAGACTCCGTCAGAAAATATGAGATTTGCAAGTGGTCTTTCGATTTCTTTGAAACTTTGGGAAATATTAGTTCTAGGTAAGATACATTCGAGCCTAAAAGGATTTTGAAAAATTTTCAAAATTGAGTCATCTACGCCATGTTGAAAATCGGGACCGTGTTTTTTTCAAAAATCAATATTTCTTGAACCGTTGGATGGATTTCAATGCAATTTACAGACAATATAGAAACAAATAAGTAGTTTAAATTAGTATTATGTTAAAAAAAAAATTTCGAAATTTTGACCAAAAAAAAGTCAAAAAAATTTTTTGAATCAATTTTTAGTTGATTTGGCCAGTTTTTTAGATTTTTTGTTATACACGTAACGATTCCTTATGATTTAACCTTTATTTTGAAAAAAAAATGTTTATGGTGTCTATAATAGTCCTCGAGATATTGCGATTTTAGTGGAAGCGCGCACGCACGGTTCGCGCTGCGTTATGTGTTCCTGTATGAAGTGACTGGAGCAGACTGCTGCAGGTCTGTGCGCGTTTTTCTACTCCCGCGCTGCGTAACCGCGAACTTCACGGTGCGCGCTTCCACTAAAATTGCAATATCTCGAGAACTATTATAGACACCATGAAATTTTTTTTTTTTTTTCAAAATAAAGGTTAAATCATAAGGAATCGTTACGTGTATAACAGAAAATCTAAAAAACTGGCCAAATCAACTAAAAATTGATTAAAAAATTTTTTTTTGACTTTTTTTTGGTCAAAATTTCGAAATTTTTTTTTTAACATAATACTAATTTAAACTACTTATTTGTTTCTGTATTGTCTGTAAATTGCATTGAAATCCATCCAATGGTTCAAGAAATATTGATTTTTGAAAAAAACACGGTCCCGATTTTCAACATGGCGTAGATGACTCAATTTTGAAAATTTTTCAAAATCCTTTTAGGTTCGAATGTATCTTACCTAGAACTAATATTTCCCAAAGTTTCAAAGAAATCGAAAGACCACTTGCAAATCTCATATTTTCTGACGGAGTCTTACCCACATATTACTTTCAGTTTGCTTCAGTACTATATTTTCTGGCAAATGGCTCCTACCAAAGCGTTATAGGAAACTGCCACTTCTCGGCAATGAGTCAACCAAGCGTGTCGAGATGTATTGAGCAATTTAAAAAATGGTAGTGGAACACAAACACTTTGAAATTAGTTTTCCCAATGAGGCGGAGCATTACAACAGCATAAAGAGGGGGTAAGTTTTAAACATGGTACAAAATATGCATTTGCACCATTTCAACGGCTTAAAATTTGCAGCTTCTATAACAAATTCGGAATAAAAGGCGTCATAGGTGCTATTGACTGCACACATATTGCAATACTTTCCCCGCAATCTTTAATCGCTGGAGTATAGCCTCATGAGTATATGAATCGCAAGGGATACTACAGCATTAATGTTAAAGCCGTGAATTTATAAAAAATAAATACTGGTTTATCAACCTTTTGTAATGTTTATAACTAATAACCCCATTCCTAGATTTGCAACGACGAACTAATTTTTCAAAACGTCAATGTACGATTCCCAGGATCTTGTCATGACGCCGGTATATGGACAACTTCGCCGGTGAGAATCAAACTCATCAGGGAACACATTTTGGGAGCATTTAAATGGCTTTTAGGTGATTCAGGTTATCATTTGGAGCCATGGCTACTAACACCAATAGCAACACCTTCTTCCGCTAGCGAAGAGATTTTGAATAAAACACATATAAAAGCAAAGAACACAATTGAGCGTGCCTTTGGAGTCCTGAAATCACGATTTCGGTTTCTATCCAATGAGCGCGTTCTTAGATATTCGCACAAAAATGCGGCAGCTATCATCTATACATGTGTAATATTCCACAATATACTGCAAAAACGTGGCCATCCCACCAGAAGACCCATCGAATGATGAAAATAGTGAACCAATAAGGTCAACAGAATATTATTCTGAAGGCAGAAGGGCGCGGCAAAATTGCATGAACGCACTTACACCTTAAAACTTTTGTAAAAAATAAAATTCAATGAAATATAACATAACATATATAAACTTCTTCAATCTTTATTGACAATGGCTTGCGATAAAGCTAGGATAGCATTGGCCACGTTGTTCATGGAGTCACAAAACTGTTCCATGCAGTTAAGACATCGCTCTCTGAATTTTCTCTCTTCCTTAATCCTTTCGTTCATAGATTTAATCATGCTTTTGATTAACTCATCCGAATCTGTTTTGCGGCGAGATGAAGGTCGTGGACTGTTAACTGATTCGTCGATTGATTCCACAGAAGGAGTCACGGGGTCGTTTGTAATTACTATTTCGCTCTGAAAAATTAAAAAGTAGTTAAGTTATTAATGTGCAAATTTTTTCAATTCAAAAATGTTCATTATTGAAATGAACACATATATGTATATGGGGCATTCTTCGCCAACCGGACACCCCCATCTGCCCAGAACAGTTTTTATAAAAAAAATTTTTCCCTATGCCGAAATAAAAGCTTATGTCACGTACTTTAATTTGTCATGTCAAAAACTGTTCTGGGCAGATGGGGGTGTCCGGTTGGCGAAGAATGCCCCATATATATTTATATATATATATATATATGTACACGTCTATTTACCTCGGCCTCAATATTTGGAATATCTGGCATTCCGTCGACGACGACTGACCCGAGGGTTTCCAAAGCGAGATTCTCCCTCTCTGTCAACTCCTCTTGCAACCGGTGACCTCCACTTGTCACTAGTCGATCAGCCTTTGACTTCCTAGCTCTGCTTCGAACTTGGTTTTTCCAATGGTTTAGCGACTGTAAAATAAATATTTTATTAAGCAATTTGTTTGGTATATTAAAAACATATATCTTTCCATTTAGCCGCTGATCGTTTCGGGCATTTAAGAGCGTTAAGCTGCTCTGCGATCTCCTACCACAGCTCCTCAATTCTTTTTGGGCACGTTGGATCGTTTTTGTGGAGCTTGATCTCCGGATGGCTCCTAACAAAAGCAAGATAGCAATCGAATTGCTCCTTGCTTGTCCGCTTTGTTTTGCAATGTATATCTGTAAAAAAAATAATACACATTTTAAAAGAAATCAGGAAATTTCTTTTATTTTACAACTTACCCAGCTCGTTCATTTTAGCGGATTGTATATAAAGATGCATTTCAACATTTATCGATTACTAATTTGGTTTGTCTCAATTGAATTGTTGATAAACCGGTAAACCGATTCAGGTAAAAGGTTTATAAAACAGAAGTTAAAACCGTTATTTTGTATGAGTTTAGTAATATTCATATTCTTTATGTTTTTGATGAAGAATTTCGCTTGATAAATGAGTTTAAAAAATTCCATTACATATGGAATCGATAAGTGAATTTTTGCTAAACTTTTTGACTATCTCTAGCCGATACGTGCCCTCAGCTGACTGTCTCTATTTATTTTCACCATGATATTTGGTGAAATTCTTGTGACTTTCCCTTACTGAATAGGAAAATCGTCTCAAGTCACAAAGAGAGTCACTAATTTATAATCTCAATTTTAGTGACTTGAGATGAGATTCACTTACAGAATTCGGGTATAAGAGTCACAATCACTCAATTTGCGGCAAACATACGTATTGGTGCGGTCGGTCGGGTGAAAAGAAAAGGAAGGGCATCGCGACGAGCTATAGAGGCGAGCAATGATGTGTTTGTCTCCTATATAGAAAAAGAATGCCATAAATAATAAGATGCGAAACTCTTTGATTTTGAGTGAGAGCGCCCCCATAAGCATGTTTCAAAACTAGGCAGCATTCACACATCAAGGGATGATGAACTGTTGATAGGCAAAATGGCGGGCTTTCAGAGAGAATGCGCCGTAAATAACTGACGTTTTTGCACATCTTCCCTCACGCTTCTGAGCGGTTCATAAGCCTATTTTTCTTGAAAACAAAAATATTTGGCGAACCGTAAATTTTTGTCGTGGCATCTGCGTATATTAATCTGTATATATACATAAGTTAACACATTCAGCGTTGAAAATGTTTGTATCATATCATATCATATCATGTATCATATTGTGAACATATCACAAAGTTGCGTCTCACGGGTAAACGACACCACACGCGCAGGAATAAAGCGCTGACCGTGCATTTCCTAAACTTAGGAATTTTCCCAGCACATGCAGATGCAACGTGACCTGGCCAAAATCTAGTTGTAATATAGAAGTAAGAATATTTTGAAAATTTAGTTTTTAAGTGAACAATAAACAGAAAAGACGTGGACTCCTGTCCACGCAATATTTTTAAAAACTCAAATAAATAAATGAAAATTTAACTGGCGCCCGAGCAGGGACCGGTTTAAATTCCGCGAAAAGTGAAAAGTATTAAACCGAAAATTAATACGCGTAGTGTACCGCGACGTTTAATCAGTGTTAAATCGAAAATTAATACGCATGAAAACTAATAGTGTACCACGACGTTTAATTAGGTGAAATACACACACGTTTGGTTGCGGCCAGCCACCTTACAAAAAATTAGCTGCAGTGCCGCCATCAAAAAAAGCGGAACCGGTCAGGTACAGGAAACGAGGCCCCCCAGTAGCGCGAGCAAAAAGGAAGTACTGAGTACTAGCCGCCTGTCACCAAGGATATCATCTAGGATGTCACCAAGGATCCTGTTTATTACGTAAGAATAGTTATTAAGTATTACAAAATACAGTCGAACCTCAATAAGTCGAACTTCGATATCTCGAATATTTGATATCTCGAACCAAACTGCTGGGCAATAGCGTTTAGAGTGAGAATTGTGTGTTATTTTTACTTGATAACTCGAACTTCTATTACTCGAATATCTTGATAACTCGAACAGAATATTTGGCGCCAGCTTTGGTAAGTCGAATTTCCGGGGGAATCCCCTTATTACGTGTTGCTTATTTTATAGCAAAAACAGATGTCAGCAGTTGGGTTGCGGCACTGTTTAAGTCCACAGGTATTTTATTAGTAGTTCTTACGCGAAAATAAACTCTGTTGACATGTCTTCAAAACGTTGTTTAAAAACTTTATCTATTGATGAAAAATTTAAACTAATAAAGGAAGTAGAAATGGGTGCGCGAAAAAAAGATGTAGCTGTAAAGTATGCTATTCCGGCAAATACAGTGTCAACTATTTTAAAAAATAAACAAACGGTTATTACTGCAATCGAAAGTGGTGGTGCAAGTGGGAGTTCAAAGAGACTAAAAAAGCCAACATACGTAAATGTGGACAAAGCAGTTTTAGAATGGTTTAAATCGGCAAGAACACGGAATTTGCCTATATCCGGAGGATTACTTAAAGAAAAAGCATTGGAATTTAGTCAAAAATTAGAACAACCGAATTTCAAGGCAAGCACTGGTTGGCTCGATAATTGGAAACGAAGGTATGTACATTCATAAAATAAATGTGCAAGCTGGCACCTAAAGTTACTTTTTTTTTTCTAAGATCTGGTATATGTCATAAAAAGGCGTGTGGTGAGAGTAATGATGTAAGCGAAGAAGACTGTATGAAATGGCAACGTGATGTTTTACCTTATTTATTAGAAGGTTATCAAGCACGGGACGTATTCAATGCAGACGAGACGGGCTTATTCTTTAAATGTCTTCCAGATAACACCTTAACTCTTAAAAACCAGAAATGCCATGAAGGAAAGCACAGTAAACAGAGAGTTACGTTGATGATTGCCGCAAACATGGATGGATCAGAAAAATTGAAATTACTCTTGATAGGTAAAAGTAATCAACCCCGCTGTTTTAGAGGTGTTAAATGGTTACCTCTCGACTATAAAGCAAATTCAAAAGCGTGGATGACGAGAGCTTTTTTTGAAGAATGGCTTCTTAACTTAGACAAACAATTTGGAAAAGCCGGAAGAAATATTGTACTTTTTATTGACAACTGCCCAGCCCATCCTAAAGACATCCAACAGAGATTAAAGTTTATCAAACTTGCATTTTTTCCCCCGAATATGACATCAAAATTACAACCACTCGATCAAGGTGTCATACAAAATTTAAAATGTCATTATCGTCGCAGAATTTTAAAAAATACTATAAAATGCTTTGAAGTAAACAAAAATCTTAACATTACATTAATGGACTGTGTTGATGAAATAACTAATGCATGGAATATCGATGTTAAGCCTCAAACCATCTCTAATTGTTTTAGAAAAGCCGGCTTCGGTCAATATTTTGAATGGCAGGAAGAAGATGATATTCCTTTGGTTTTCAAAAGCGAACGCATAAAAGAAAAGAGTAAGGAAGAAATTCAACTGCAGAATGAATATGAAGCTTGGCAAAATATCAAAGGTACAGAAGGTGTCACCTTTAATGATTTTATGCATGTGGATGACGATATTGTTACTTCAGAGTTTCCCACAGATGAAGATATTGTAGAGCTATTGGTCCCTAAATCCGAATTTGAGCATGATAGCGAAAGTGATATAGAAGATGATTTGCAAGATGATATGCTGCAACCAGTTTCAAACGAGCTAGTTGAAAATTCGTTCAAGATTTTGCGGTCATATTTAAAAACCAATGAACATACAACCGATTTTCTGTACAATGGTTTAAATAATATTGAAGCTTTTTTTGAAGATCAGAATAAAAAATCCTCTCGTCAATCCCAAATAACTGACTTTTTTACTTTAAACGAATGAAAGCTATACATCTATTCATACAATGTTATTAATTATGTATATATAATTTTAAAATATTATATAGCAACTATACATAATTTGAAACATGTACTGTTTTATCAATAAAATTGTTTGCTACCCCTTGAGATTTATGGATTGTTTTATTTTTCCATCAGGTTTTATTTTTTTTATGGATTTTTATGTATGTATGTACATATGTATGTTATATTTGATAACTCGAAATCTTGATAGCTCGATTTTTTTTTGTGGCATGTCATAGTTCGAGTTATCGAAGTTCGACTGTATTTAAAAGAAGTGGAAAAAATAAAAACTGCGTGTACAGCCAATAGTAAAGTAAAGTATTTCAAAATAGGAAAAATATTAGAAACAAATATTTAAAAGAAAAGTGTATTAAGAAAATTTTTATTAAAAAAGATGAAAAATAATTAAATTGACCTTTTTGAAAAAGGAGTTATAGTGATTAAGCGAGAAAAATAAAATTTTAAATGGATTAACTTAACCTTTGAAATTAAGTTTTAAAAAATAAAGAAATTAATCGAATTAATAGTGATTGTGGGAAATCCTAGTATTAGGAAAGTTTTTAAATAAAATAAGGATAAGAAAAATAAAGCTATAACAGATTGTAAAACCATAACAAAATATAACAAAGTTGAGGCACTTAAGAGATCCTCCAACTTATAACATAACCCTAATTCCGCGAATCCTTATACGGACCCTCCGGAGTATAAAGGGCCCTCTTCCCAGAAGAGGTTACATAAATATCAAATAATAACAAATAAAGAATAAAAATAAAACCTATTGAATAATTCCTAGGATTTAAAACAAGCTAAACAATTTTTTTTAAATAACCAAGGAAAATTTTATGTAGGAAAAAATAGGAAAAAATAAAAATTTAAAAAATGATTAGACCAAGCATCCTTGGAAACCCATCTTCCCAAACACCCCGTCCATCTGCTTCTAATCCGGACAGACCAGCTTCGAGCGGCAATCCTGAGTTAGAGCAATTAATCACCTCCATTGTGACTAGGGTAATTAGGGAAGAAGGACGACTAAACCCAAATTCTGAATTAACAAATGCCACGGACGAGACGATAAGACCAGAACATCGCGGACAACTTTCCGACTTAGATAAAATACCGGACATAGTCCGTAGCCTGCGAGAATTTAATGGGAATCCAGGAGAATTCAGCTCCTGGAAGAAGAGTGTAGACAGAGTTTTAAAAATTTACGAATCCCTTAGAGGTACTTCAAAATACTACGGAATCCTGTCCGTTGTGCGGAACAAAATTGTTGGTAATGCCGACATCGCATTGGAGTCGTACAGCACTCCCCTAGACTGGAAGGCAATATCCAGATGCCTTACTCTACACTACGCTGACAAAAGAGATATCACAACTCTTGAATGTCAGCTGACGTCCCTAATTCAAGGAAACGGGACTATACAAGAATTCTACCAAAACGTTTACATTCACTTATCCCTCATTCTCAATAAGTTGACTAGCCTCGAAATGAGCCAAGAATCCTTGACACTGCTGACGCAGACTTACAGGCATAAAGCCTTAGATACTTTTATACGAGGACTCAAAGGAGACCTCCCTAGACTCCTGGGAATGAAAGAACCCGAGGATCTTCCTCAGGCACTACACTTGTGTCTTAAATTGGAAAACCAAGTTGCTCGCAGCAGCTACGTATTTACTCAACCAAGCGCCATGCGAAGGTTTAATGTAAACCCACCACTACTTCCACCAAGGAGACACCTTGGCAAACCCCAGCCATTCTTCCCACAACTCGCATACATTCCAGGACCACGCGCACAGCCACAATACCAACAACCTCCTCAATATTACCAACAACCACCCAGAAACTATCAACAGACTCCCCAACAAAACCGAATTTTTCAACAACCTTGGCAAAACAACCGTCAAGCGCAGCCATTCAGACCAGTTGCTCCGAAGCCACAACCCCGTCCAGAGCCAATGGACATCGACCGTTCTATCCATAGTAGGAACGTGAACTATATAAATAAACCTACTTTTAACAGACCAACTGAGAAAAGGCCATCAAACTTTTCTCACCAAGTACCCCTCAAACAACAGAGGAACTTCCATATCAGAGCAGGAGTAGAAGAACCGAAATGCGCCCAAGACGACCAGAAATACAGGACAGAATATACTTCGGACTTTGACGAATACCATATGACGGACACATCATACGACCAACAACCTCAGGAATATTTTGAAGACCGTGAAGACTATATTGACGTAAATTTTTTAGGATGAAGAGTTCTTCGTTACCTTACATCGAATTTAAAACGAAGAACGGCGATTTTTTAAAAATTTTAATAGACACGGGATCAAGTAAAAATTATATCCAACCGCAGCTCGTAGCAAAACCCATCCCCAACGAAAAACCCTTTTTCGCAAATTCGATAGCAGGCCAAATTGAAATAACTCACAATACAATTATCAACATGTTCGGAAACACAAACCTGAAATTTTTTATTTTACCCGGTTTGAAGTCATTTGATGGTATTATCGGCAACGATAGCCTCAAAAAACTTCACGCGACCATTAATGTTCATGATGACATCATTAAATTCGGCAATGGCAAAGAAGTCAAAATTAAGCAAATGCTGTCCCCTACAGTAAACAAAATCGACGTTAGAACCGAACATATGACACCTTCCCAGAAGCTTAAAATGCAGCAATTCACACAAAGGTACAAACAGCTATTTACCGACCCAAATGAAAAGTTAACTTACACTACAACAGTAATAGGTGAGATACGAACTTCTTCAGACACCCCTGTATATACAAAATACTATCCGTATCCCGTAGGAATGAGAGAATTTGTCAACAATGAAATTCAAACACTATTAGAAGACGGTATAATAAGGCCATCACGTTCCCCGTACAATTCTCCTGTATGGGTAGTTCCAAAGAAATTAGACGCATCCGGACAAAAAAAATTTAGACTCGTAATTGACTATAGAAAATTAAACCACGTAACTATTACTGACAGATACCCAATACCAGAAATCAACGAAATTATTGTGCAATTGGGAAATAATAAATATTTCTCTGTATTAGATCTCAAAAGCGGATTCCATCAAATTCCTTTAAAAAAATCCGATATCCAGAAAACAGCCTTTTCTGTCAATAATGGCAAATATGAGTTTACACGACTCCCGTTCGGGCTGAAAAATGCGCCCTCCATTTTCCAGCGAGCCTTAGATGATATTCTAAGGGAACACATTGGGAAAATTTTTTATGTCTATATTGATGACATAATAGTGTTCGGCGAAAATGAAGAAACGCACGTCCAAAATATCGAAAAAGTCTTTCACACTCTCGAAAACGCTAATATGAAAGTGCAGTTGGACAAATGCGAATTTTTTCGAAAAGAAGTCGAATTTCTAGGCTTCGTCATTTCACCAAACGGTATAAAAACAAATCCTTCTAAAGTGGAAACAATCCGAAATTTCCCATGTCCAAAAAATTTGAAAGATTTAAGATCTTTCCTTGGACTTTCCGGCTACTATCGCCGCTTCATCAAGGATTACGCTAAACTAGCGAAACCCCTGACTTCGCTCTTAAGAGGGGAGGATGGACGCGTGTCCAAAAACGCATCTAAAAAAAAGGAAATTAAATTTGATAGCGCAGCATTACAAGCCTTCAACAAAATAAAATCTTCTCTTGTTTCTCAAGAAGTGGTATTGGCATATCCAGATTTTAAACAGGACTTTCACCTCACGACTGACGCATCTAACTACGCATTAGGAGCTGTTCTCGAACAGTCAGGAAAACCCATTTCATACATTTCACGATCACTAAACAAAGCTGAAGAGAATTATGCCGCAAACGAAAAAGAAATGCTGGCAATAATATGGGCACTTAATACGTTTAGAAATTACTTATACGGTTCACCAAAAGTGGTAATCTTTACGGATCATCAACCATTGACGTTTGCGTTGAGTAATAAAAACAACAACGCAAAAATGAAAAGATGGAAATGTATCCTTGAGGAATATAACTATGAACTAAAGTATAAACCAGGAAAAACCAACGTAGTTGCCGACGCACTCTCCAGGCCTCCAAAAACAGGCTGTAATGCCCTCTCAACAGTTACGTGCCATAGTAGCGACAGTTCATCCCATGACCGAATTCCCAGTGTCGAAGTACCCGTTAACGTATTTAAAAATCAAATTATTTTAAATATAGGTCCAACGTCTACATACCAGTTTAAAATAGTTTTCCCGACGTACCACAGGTACATAATAGAAGAAACGAATTATGATACCACAAAACTTATAAACCTCCTGAAAAGATATTTAAATCCTACCGTGATAAACTGCATAAAAACAGATGAATCAATCATGGGCAAAATTCAAAATAATTATCCAATTCACTTTAGAAACTACAAAATCAGATTCACCCAAATCCAAGTACAGGACATCATTAATGATCAAGAGCAACAGGAAATCATAATAAAAACTCATCGAAGAGCACACAGAAATAGCTGTGAAAATAATACTCAAATTTTAGATAACTACTTTTTCCCATCTATGTCGAAAAAAATAAAAAATATAATACGAGAATGCTCAATATGCAATGAAAATAAATATGACCGACATCCCAATAATCCCGAGTTAAAGAAAACCCCGATACCTGAATATCCAGGACATATTCTTCATATCGACATTTACATAACCGAAAGAAATCTAGTTCTTACCGCAATAGATAAATTCTCCAAGTACGTTCAAACTAGGATAATAAATTCAAAAGCAGTTGAAGACATAAAAGAGCCCCTTCGAGAATTACTATTTCTATTTGGTGTCCCAAAAGCAATAGTAATTGACAACGAGCAATCCCTTAATCCCGCATCAATAAGTTTCATGATAGAGGACACTCTCAATATTCAAGTCTATAAAACTCCGCCATATAAAAGTTCTGTCAATGGACAAATCGAACGTTTCCATTCCACACTTACAGAAATAATTAGATGTCTGAAGGTTGAACGACATTTCTCATCATTCCCCGAACTTTTAGATAGAGCAGTTTACGAATACAATTACACGGTACATTCAACGACAGGAAAAAGACCCATAGAAGTATTTTTCGGACGAAATGTTACCACAGACCCAACACAGTTTGAGCGCGCAAGACAGGAAAACATTGATAAACTTAAAGAAAAACAGACTAAGGACTTAATCCAACACAATAAAAAAAGGAAATCAATAAAAACTTATATGCAAGGAGACATTGTATTTATTAAAATTGACAAAAGATTAGGATCAAAGATATCTCCAAAATACAAAAGGAAACAGTCAAGGAAGACCGAAGCACAACAATACTGACCGAATCTGGAAGAATAGTACACAAAAGTAACATCAGAAGTTAGTCGTACTGGGTTCACATAAAACAAAAAAAAATTTATTTTAATTATTAAATTTAAAAATAATTAGTATAATAGATAATAGAAAAAAATCGTTAAAAATGCCATAGGCTTTCGATCTTTAGATGATAGGAAAAAAATCGTTAAAAATGCCATAGGCTTTCGATCTTTAGATAATAAGAAAAAAATCGTTAAAAATGCCATAGGCTTTCGATCTTCAGGTAATAGGAAAACATCGTTATAAAATGCCATAGGCCAACGATATAAATTTAAAAGGGATGATCTACCTTCCAATTACAGGATTCATCTCCTCCGAATTATTAACGGCGAGGTGGAAATCTTGGACTACTCCAACTCCTACTTAGTGACCATTAACAATGGACTTGCCAAAATTCAGGATGGCACCTTTCGACTCATTCATCTGATTGACTTAAAAAAATACGAAATACTTTTGACGGACATTCATAACCACATAACCGAAAAACTACCTAAGGACAGTTTCCTTTATCCAATCCTTAAACATGAAACCAATCAAACCCTTGAAATCCTAGAAACCCTTAAACCTATAAGTAAATCACGTAAATTAAGATCTATAAATTTACTAGGCACCGCGTGGAAGTATCTTGCAGGATCACCAGACCACGATGACCTAGAAATTATTAATAATAACCTCCTGAACTTAAATAAAAATAATAATAAACAGACAGTAATAAATGAACTGTTTAGTAAAAGGTTAAATAATATAACTTCTATAACGAACTTAATTTCAAATGCTATAAAAAAAAGTAATAATATAATAGATGAGGTTATAATAGATTTACAAAGCAAAATAAGACTAATTAAGGAGGAGTTAATAAATATCAAATACGCCATACAATGGGCAAAAGGAAACATTTTAAACACTGTAATATTAAATAAAAATGAAGTTAAAATTGCTTTAGATGAACTTAAAAAATATGAAATACCTTTTAACAACGCAGAGGAAGCGTTAGAATTTTCAAAAATAAATGTCTTAAGTAAAGATATGATAATTGTTTATATGGTTAAAATCCCACTTACGAAAAGCGAAACCTTTAGAAAAATAATTTTAAGACCTGTTATAAAAACGAAAAATATTGTAATAAACATTCAATTTAATGAAATTTTAAAAATAAGAAATTTAATATATGGCATTCGTAAGCCATGTGGGAAATATAATGAAATTTCGATATGTAATATGAATAACTTAATAGATTTAAGCGAAGATAAATGTATAACTAGATTATTAAGTAGTTTGAACTCCAGCTGTTCAATGATGTCAGGTCACAACTTAACTGCTGTGGAAGAAATCCAAACGGGCATAATACTTTTAAATAACTTTAACGGACTAATACAAATTAATGATGCTACTCAACAAATGAATGGGACGCATGTCATTAAATTCTATAATTCATCAATAAAAATTAACAATCGACTTTATAGAAACTTTGCATCGCAACCATTTGAAGCTATTCCCTCTGTCCTACAGCTAACTCCAGCCGAAAATAAACACATAAATTTATTATCGTTAGAAGTACTCCAAGAACTACAGATTAATAACACCCAGAGGATTGAATTTTTGAAACATGCCACATTATCCATTGGAACATTTGCAATACCAATACTCATTGCACTAATAGCCATATCAATCATTCTTCTTAGACGTAAATCCATCAAGATCGAATACGTTGAAAAGCAGCAAAAAATTCCATCAGATATTGGTATAACAACCTTACCTCGTAATGGCAATATACCCCCAACTTTTATTAAATTCAATGACCTACCCTACTTTTAATGATCGAGGACGATCATTCTTAAGAGGGGGATAGTTAACACATTCAGCGTTGAAAATGTTTGTATCATATCATATCATATCATGTATCATATTGTGAACATATCACAAAGTTGCGTCTCACGGGTAAACGACACCACACGCGCAGGAATAAAGCGCTGACCGTGCATTTCCTAAACTTAGGAATTTTCCAAAATCTAGTTGTAATATAGAAGTAAGAATATTTTGAAAATTTAGTTTTTAAGTGAACAATAAACAGAAAAGACGTGGACTCCTGTCCACGCAATATTTTTAAAAACTCAAATAAATAAATGAAAATTTAACTCATATGTGTATACAACCATGGACAGATAAATAGCAGAAATGTGAGCCTTATATGTTAAGTTAAGTTTTTAGTACGAACTCTGCTAGATCAAATAAATTTGTTTGTTTACATTTATTACCGTTATTAAGCTTACATTTATGCGGGGAATTTACCATATTTATTTCGATGGATTTTTTTGCGTTCCATTTTATTTATGCTTATTGCTGTTTTGAAGTGGGCACAAAAATAGCACATTTTAACTTGTGCAACGGACAGTAAAACTTTAATATTGTTTCAGTGTTAAAATGCTTTGGGAAAAAAAACATTTTTAAACCTCGTTTTAGACTTAATTTTATCGAAAATATAAAGCTACAGATGAGGAGGACATTGAATAGGATAATATATTGCGTGATGATATTCCAAGGGATGTTCCGGGCGAATTGACTTATTTTTGAGCAGTGACAGTGACAGTAATGATGATATTCCACTTGCAAGCTTACAAAAAAGGCAAAAGTTGTCAAAAGATCTAAATCCAAAATGGAGAAAGAGAATAACAAGTGCGGAAATTCCAGAAACGAATTTTTACGAACAATCCCAACTTGAAGCGTGTTCTTTATTGGTAACTAAGAACCCAGTTGAAAATTTTGAAACTATTTTTGACGATGAGGTGGTAAAATTAATAATCGATCAAACGAAAATATATGCCTTGCAGCATAACAAGCATGATTTTTGTTTCAATGAGGAGGATCTTAAGAGGATCAAAAAGAAAGTAGTAGGTTTAAGGGTTGTCCTTGATCTTTTGGCAAACATTCCACATCCGACCGATCACATCGTATTTTTCGACAACTTCTTTACGTCATATGACCTTCTTAGAATTTTGAAAGAATAAGGATTTAAGGCTACTGGGACTGTTCGTGAACGGCGGTCCAAAAAATGTCCTCTGAAAACGAACAAAGAACTACAAAAGAAGCAACGAGGAGAGTTTGATTTTATGTAAGTGTATCATAATGATTTATTTGAATAGTTGTTTTGTTTCAAATTTTGTAGGTGCTCTGACTCAGGAATACTTTTTGTGACGTGGAATGACAATAGCGTTGTGACAGTGGGAACAAACTTTGATAGAATTGAACCTTTACATACCGTCAAACGATGGTCAAGACAAGGAAGGTGAATGCCCATCAGCCGAAGTTGATAGCGGAATACAACTCAGGAATGGGAAGAGTTGACCTCCACGACCAAGCTTTGAATACTTACTATATAAAATTTAGAGGAAAGAAATGGTTGTGGCCTCTTTTCACCACAATGATAAGCTCGTGCGTAGTAAACGCATGGAAGCTTTATAAAATGGCAAGTAAGAGTCAATGCGACTTGTTGCAATACCAACGTGAAATTGTGCGATTTTATTTACGCAATTATAATATCCGCGACATATCTTCAAAACGATCGACAACGGCATCAATAACTGGTTCCTCATATAACCATTTTCCCAAAAGGATATCGAATCAGCTGAGGTGCAGGGAGTGTCACCAAAGAATTCGATGGATTTGCGAGTTATGCAATGTAGCCCTTTGCGTGGAGAGAGAATGTTTCAAAAACTTCCATACTGTTAACCGAACTAATAACCAAGGAAGTCTTTGAAAGTGTCTTTTTATTTAATACTCCATATTTTCATACACAGGCAATTTATATACATATTATCCCATTGTACTCGATTGGGTACAGCCCAAAAAATGCATTTCTTTAATTTTTTTCGTGTTTTTCTTTTTTAAGGAACTTAATTACACTATTTCAATAAACGTTTTATAAACGCATTTAAAAAAAAATTGTTTTATATAAGGTTGGGATTTAATGGGTTAAGGACACAATTTTACCACTGAGGTTTATACATTTTTATCTCAGTGAGTTTTGGGGGAAACTATTTCTTTTCATCTCCGTGGCCTGAAAACAAAAGTGTCTCACGCTGCTGATCGGCAGTCTGTGTCGAGCCGCGGTGTGTTAAAGAAAACCTTTTTAACATTAAGTTCATGTCCCAAGCCATGTACTATAAAGATAAAAAAACAAGAGAAAATGTATTTCTTTCGAAGTAAAGTTATAAATCTTGGATCGTCTTTTCAAAGGAGAAAAAGCATCTCATATTGGAAGGGCCTTAATTTGAATGAAGCGACAGTCTGGACTATCAAGAAAAATGACAAAGAAATAAGAAGTTCAGTTGCTGCAGGATCATTAACATCCGCAAAACATGCAGCTCGCCTCGGGGCGTCAATAATTGAAAAAAATGGAAATGGAAAAGCATTTGGATTGATGATTGGTGTCAAAAAAAATTCCATTATATGACAATATGATCAAACAAAAAGCACTAAAAATTTACAAACATCTTAAAGAACAAGGAGAATCCTCTGTCAACCCAGATTTTGTGGCAAGTAAAGGTTGGTTCGAAAAATTTTTTGCAATTCATAGCATAAGAATCCAAGGAGAATCTGCGTCGGTTAATCATGAAGCCGCTAGGATGTATCCAGAAAAAAATGCCTAGTAGAACCTTTATTCCGAAAAAGCAGCACCTGGATTTAAGGTGTCTAAGGATCGTCTAACGCTCCTTGTGCAGTAATGCATCGAGGGACCTTATGATAAAACCGGAAATCATATTTTTGTCGCTGAAAGAACTGAAAATTTCAGCGTTAAATGCGCGGAAGAAGTGGATATGACTATTGACATCGTTCAAAATTTATTGGTGGAAGGAGACGCTGAGAAGCGGGTTAAATGAAAATGGCATCCGAAACTGTAAATAAAATCGATTCTGAGAACACTAGCACTAGCGATATCATTCCACCGAAAAAACGTTATCGGTTAATTATTCTGAGGAGTTATTAAATTCAGTTGTGTTAAATTAAAATTATATTTTTGGTTCGTTTTGTGTTGAACATTTGTTTATATTTTTAATCAAAATTAAGCTTGTTTATGTAGAATTAAATAAAAATTGTTTTAAGTAAGTTTTCGGAACATAACCCCCGTTTTTGTTCAGGTTCACCAGGGTTCACCACAAACACATTTTTCACCCAAAGTTAACAGAAATATACCCAACTAGTCAAATTTAACAGTAGTTGAGAAAATTCGTTTGTAAGTAGGAAGAAAGAATGTTAATGCTGTAGACTAGATACATGTACTTTATCATAAAAAACAAAATTCAATAGTGACTTAGAAAGAGCAAATAATCCAAAAATATATATTATACATATAAGGTTGTCAAAAAAGTCTTGCGGTATTTTTATTGAATTTTCAATTGTTCATAAAATTGGTTATAATAATGCGATTTAAGTCAAATATGCGCCGTTTTGTTCGATGACGAGTTCTCAACGAGATGCCAATTTCAGAATGTCCCTCTTATAGAAGCTCGCTTCCCTATTGTCAAAAAACTCGGAGAGCCAATTTTCACAGGACTCTCTTGTGGACAACTTCCGACTACCAAGCTCTTTCGCCATGGACAGAAATAGGTGGTAATCACTTGGTGAGAGATCCGGACTATACGGTGGATGCAAAAGAACCTCCCATCCGAGCTCCCGGAGCTTCTGGCGCGTCACCAAAGATGTGTGTGGCCTGGCGTTGTCCTGATGGAAGACAATTCGGCCTCTGTTGATCAAAGATGGCCTCTTCTGCATGAGTGCTGCATTCAAGCGGTCCAGTTGTTGGCAGTACAGATCCGAATTGAGCGTTTGGCCATAGGGGAGCAGCTCATAGTGGATGATTCCCTGCCAATCCCACCAAACACACATAAGAACCTTCCTGGCCGTCAATCCAGGCTTGGCCACCGTCTGGGCAGCTTCACCGCTTTTCGACCACGACCGTTTGCGCTTCACGTTGTCGTAAGTGACCCACTTTTCATCGCCAGCCACCATCCGCTTCAAAAACGGGTCGATTTTGTTGCGATTCAGAAGCGATTCGCATGCATCCATACGGGCAAAAATGTTTTTTTGCGTCAAGTCGTGTGGCACCCATACATCGAGCTTCTTTTTGAATCCAAGCTTCTTCAAATGGTTTATAACGGTTTGATGACTCATGCCAGGCTCTTGGCCGATGCTACGGCTGCTACTATGCCGGTCTCTTTCGATCAATTCAGCGATTTTATCGCAATTTTCGACGACAGGCCTTCCGGACCGTGGCGCATCTTCGATCACCTCTGCACCAGAACGAAAACGTTGAAACCATCGTTGTGCAGTGGAAATGGAAACTGTATCGGGTCCATAAACTACACAAATTTTATTGGCAGCATGAGATGCATTTTTGCCTTTATCGTAGTAGTACTGTAAAATATGCGTATTTTCTCTTTATTTTGCTCCATGTTTGCGACGCTATAACTCACGAACGACTAAAAGCAAACAACAATTAATCAAACACGTGTTAGCACGTGAAAAGAGCTTTCCAAAAAGCTCTAGCGTGAACCGATGCGACTAATACAACTAGAACTACGCGCTTGCAAAGCCTAGCTTGCGGAAATACCGCAAGACTTTTTGGCCAACCTTATATATGTATTATGTCTGTCTAAGGGCATCTTCTATTAAAACTTTGTTGAATTCCTTACAACCAAATCAAATCCTTCATAGAGAATTGATTCATTACCAGGCACACAGGAAGATGGCATATGCAAATTCAAATACAATGTGAATTCATATATGGACATATACGGCTGCGTGCACTTGCTACAGAAAAAATATTGCAATTTGCTAAAAATTCTCTATGAATTCAGTGCACATTTACCATATAGGCACCAGCACATTTACCATATAGGTCTTTTAGATCTTTACTATTAAGTAGTAAATTATTATTCGATATGTGAATTTTATTGTTCGAGAGGAAAATAATGTAATACATTTTTGAAATAAAAAATGTACATGACCTGAAAAAGATTAGTGCAACAGTTTTTTGCGTTTTTATGTGGAAGACGCCGTGACTAGAAAGTATGCGTGTGTGCGTATAATTTCTTGTGTTTGGTTGTTTCCATTTCTTTCGCCTACTCTTCTTCTTCACAAACAAGTAATTCCCCTTCCTTTTGTTTGTTTATTGATGGACTCTTACGACACGGCGAATTCGGAAGGCGCTATCTCTTTCTCTATCATTATTCAGCAGCGAAAGAGTTTATTGAGTCGTTGAATGTGTCCAACTGCAGATCTCTGTGTATGACGTCGTTCCGAACAAATCGAGGTGCTTTAAAGATATTTCGAAGCACTTTATTTTGAAAGCGTTGCACCATCTCAGCATTACTTTTCGGTGTGCATCCCCACAGCCGGACGCCTTAGGTCTATGATGATTTAAGAACCTGATTGTAAATTAAGACTTTGTTGTCGACTCTCAGCGTTAGGTTTCTGCCGATAACCCAATTAATTTTATTGTATATTATATTCAGTTCAGCTATTTTAATTTTAATATCCTTCCATTTCATGAATGAAAATATATGGACTGGCTGATGATAATTTTTTTTTTTTAAGTTACATGTACGGATTTTGTTTTATTCAGATTTATGTTCCAGATTCTAGTCCACTGCGTTATTTTATCAATCGATATTTGTATAAGTATGCACTTATCGTGCGCACATGTTGCGATTTTGCTGGATTCAGCAACGGGAATATCTGAAGAGTATAGTATTTCAAGTACAAAGAGGGTGTACGCGCCAATTATATATATATATATGTATGAAGTACTAAATATGTCCAGGTATGCTTCCTTGAGGAAAGCTTTTATTTTCCTTATGTTTGATCGTGCCTCTTATGTGCTTGGTCAAACACCAGAAAAGGGTGTAAGCATCAATTATAATATATATATACATATATATATATATATAATATATATAATATATATTTACAATATATATGTATATATATATTATAATTGGGCTCTAAAACTGCCCACGTAAAAATACGTAATACGGCCGCCGTAGCCGAATGGGTTGGTGTGTGATTTCCATTCGGAATTCACAGAGAGAACGTTGGTTCGAATCTCGGTGAAACACCAGAATTAAGAAAAGAAAAAAACCTTTTTCTAATAGCGGTCGCCCCTCGGCAGGCAATGGCAAACCTCCGAGTGTATTTCTGCCATGAAAAAGTTCCTCATAAAAATATCTGCCGTTCGGAGTCGGCTTAAAACTGTAGGTCACTCCATTTGTGGAACAACATCAAGACGCACACCATAAATAGGAGGAGGAGCTCGGCCAAACACCTAACAGAAGTGTACGCGCCAATTATTTATTTTTTTTGTTTTAATTTCAAAAATGAAATCAAAGTAATTAATTTAAATTTAGAAAAGAAAAGAACAAATATACTATTTTAAGTAGAAATTCTAACAGCTAGTAAAATTGTTTCCCTTTTTTCAAAAGTGAATCTTTTGTGGTTAATTTATTATTACATGAACAAAACGCTCGTACAGCCTATAAAATAAAAATAATCTTTAGGATAGTAATAAAACAACTCTGGGATTCACCACAAAAGGGACCCTCCAGAGATTGTTAAATTAAAATAGTTAGCGAAAAAGTATAAAATAAAATAAATTAAAATGGCTCAAAATAATTTAATAAGACCCTCTACGCTAGGCAACATTAACACACCCCCGTCAGGACCACTACCGCCACCACAACCCCCTGGCGACCCTATCCAACAATTAGCTAATCCAACTCCTGAAATCAGGAACATTATAAAGGACTTAATGAAAGAAATTTTAGCTACGGACAAAACCCGAATGATTCAGGATGCTATGCACCCAACTCAACAAACTATGGCCGATCAAATGGTCGGGGATCGACTTAGGAATAACCGCTCTGACATGGACAAGGTACCCGACGTGGTTAGATCCTTGCGAGGGTTTGGTGGAAACCCAGCTGAATTCAGCAGCTGGAAGAAAAGTGTTGAACGAATATTAAGGATTTATGAGCCATGCGCAGGCTCACCGAAATATTTCGGCATGCTCAATGTAATTCGTAATAAAATTGTAGGCAGTGTTGACGCGGCACTAGAATCCTACAATACCCCGCTTAACAGGAAGGCTATCTCCCTATGTCTAACCATGCATTATGCTGATAAAAGAGATCTTAGCACACTTGAATATCAGATGACTTGCTTAATACAAGGTCGGAAATCCGTGAAAGAATTTTATAGTGAGGTTTACTCACCCCTCTCACTAATATTAAATAAAATATCCTGCATGGAAATCAGCGAAGAGTGCATGCGAGCCCTCACACACACATACCGCGGCAAGGCGACAGACACCTTTGTTAGAGGATAATCAGGCGATCTATCGATTTATGCATCAAATTAGAAAATCAAAATTTCAGGGCAGCACATGCCAACTGCCAACAATACGGCTTGCCTAAACGGCCCACATTACCACCACCAATTTTTGAGATACCATATCAGCAACGACCCGCATTGCCACCCAGAAATAACCCAACTACCCGCATCTTGCCCATCTATCTCAAGTAATCCCTAGCTTTACCCAATATTTCCAACTGCCCCAATACCAACAATTCCCCCAACACCAACAATACCCAAAGAATCCGAACATTCAAAATCCCAATTATGCTCTGCAACAACCCCCTCGAACCAACTAGTTCAACAATCCTCCACCAAGACCCACCCTACCAAAACCCCCAGTCCCAATGGACATGTCTCTCATGGACTAATCCCCCCAGTCTCAATGGACTAATCTCTCAGGATAAAGAACGTGAATTACATGAATAGACCGACCAATAACTTCCGTGTCGGAAAACGGCCCACAACTCCTTCAAATACGGCAACCCTTCAAACAAAACAGGATAAATAACATAGAAACAACTGATACAGGCGTAGGACAGCAACCTGACGAACCAGATGAACAGACATTCCAGGACTATTACAACCAATATACTGCACACGAAACAACTCCCTTGACAGCCCCCCTGAAGAAAACTGATACGAATTCTCCGACATTCATTTTTTAGGCTAACAAATTCCACGCTCTAATATTTTCAATGCAAGGACGGTGGCGGGAAAATTCTAAATTTTTTAATTGACACAGGTTCAAATAAAAATTACATTCAACCAAACCTCGCCAAAAAACGTATTCTGAACGAGGGAATTTTTTATGTAATCTCAGTGGGAGGAAACGTTAAGATAATCCACTATACCTTTATTAACCTCTTCGGATTAGAAGACGAAAACCTTAAATTTTTCATATTACCCAAACTTAAATCCTTTCACGGCATTCTCGGTAATGACAGCCTAAAACAATTAGAAGCCGTAATTTTTACTTCAAAAAATCACATGCAAATAAAAAACAATAGGAAAATAGCCATTAAACAACAAAAATCAAAATCAGGAAACAATATCGAAATAAGGTCAGACCATCTTACGAACGAGCAAACGGGAAAACTCCGAAATATATGCTATTCATACCCAGAACTTTTTTCTGATCCGGATGAAAAACTAACGTACACTACCGCGGTAAAAGCCGAAATAAGAACTACAAACCAAGATCCGGTATATTCCAGATACTACCCACACCCAATGTCCCTCAAGGACGAGGTAGAAAAGCAAATATCAAAATTACTTGAAGACGGAATAATTAGACCTTCACGATCCCCATACAATTCTCCCATCTGGATAGTGCCAAAGAAAGCAGATGCATCTGGCACAAAAAAATACAGAATGGTAATAGACTACCGCAAATTAAATTCAATCACAATACCCGATCGCGACCCAATCCCAGACACGAACGAAGTACTTTCACAACTCGAAAAGAACAAATTCTTTACAGTTCTCGACTTGAAAACCCCTAGTTGAATCCGATATCGCGAATACAGCTTTTTCAGTCAACAATGGTAAATACGAATTTACCAGACTACCCTTCGGCCTTAAAAATGCGCCATCCATATTCCAACGAGCATTAGATGATATTCTTAGAGACTGCATCGGCAAAATATGCTTTGTCTACATAGACGACATTATAATTTTTGGAAAAGACGAAGACTCTCACTTGAAAAACGTGGAAATAATTTTCAGGACCCTACAAGATGGTAATATAAAAATTCAACTTGATAAATGTGAATTTCTCAAAGAAGAGGTCGAGTTTTTGGGATTTGTTTTCTCCAAAAATGGAATAAAAACAAATCCAGCTAAAGTGGAAGCAATTAGACTTTCCACCGCCTCAAACTATAAAAGAACTTCGATCCTTTCTACGACTTTCCGGTTATAACCGACGTTTCATAAAAGACTACGCAAAACTCGCCAAGCCCCTGATGGTACTTTTGAGAGGCGAGGAGGGACGTATGTCCAAAAATCTTTCAGCTAAAAAAAAAAATTTCTCTCGGCAATAACGCAATGGAAGCGTTTAACAAACTAAAAAAATCGTTAGCGTCCTCTGACGTCATGCTAATATACAATACCCCGACTTTGAAAAAGAATTTCACTTAACAACCGACGCATCAAACCACGGCATAGGAGCAATCCTAGAGCAAAGGGGTAAATCCATAATGTTCATTTCCAGAACATTGACAAGGACTGAGGAAAACTACGCAACTAATGAAAAGGAACTTTTGGCCATAATATGGGCTTTAAAAACCTTTAGAAATTATTTGTGTGGTTCAACCACAGTAAAAATTTTCACAGACCACCAACCCTTCACATACTCACTCAGTAGCAGAAATACTAACAGTAAACTAAAAAGATGAGGAGATTTTTCATGGCAGAAATATACTCGGAGGATTGCCATTGCCTGCCGAGGGGCGACCGCTATTAGAAAAATGTTTTTTTTTTTCTTAATTTTTGTGTTTCGCCGAGACTCGAACCGACGTTCTCTCTGTGAATTGCGAATTGTAGTCACGCACCAACCCATTCGGCTACGGCGGACACCATTTGTGGAACGACATCAAGACGCATACCACAAATAGGAGGAGGAGATCGGCCCAACACCCAAAAAGGGTGTACGCGCCAATTATATATATATAAACTAAAAAGATGGAAATCAATACTAGAGGAATATAATTATGAAATCAAATGCAAGCCTAGCAGTAACAATATTCTCGCAGACGCACTCTCTCGACCACCACAACAAATAAACTCCTTGTCTGCAACCCAACATAGTGACGAAAGTTCAACCCCAAATTTAATACTGTAGATATACAGACGCACCTACTATATCAATGCATTTAAAAACCAAATTTTTATTTCTTCTGACGAAACCTCTTGATACCAAATTAAATTACCCTTTCCCACCTACCATAGACATATTATTGTTGAAAGAGACTTTACAGAAGAAAGTCTTACCACATTGCTGAAAAGGTACCTCAACCCTACAGTAATAAATTGCATAAAAACTGAAGACAACATCTTAGGGAAGATACAAACAATTTACCAAATCCATTTTAGCCGGTACAAAGTACGTTATACCCGAAAATTCATTAGAGATGTTACAAACGCATCAAAACAGGAGACGGAAATCATCAACGAGCATAATAGAGCTCATTGCAATCCCACAGAAAATAAAGCCCAACTCTTAGAGAGATGTTACTTCCCACAAATGAACGCCAAAATAAAACGAATTACAAAACCGTGCAAAATTTGCTTAGAAAATAAATATGAGAGACATCCAGTAAATCCTATTCTGAAGCCAACTCAAATTTCTAATTACCCAGGTCATATCGTTCATTTAGACATATACCATACTAACAACAAAGTAGTTCTAACGGCAAAAGATAAATTTTCCAAATACGCACAAGCAAAAATTGTGCGCTCCGGAGCAACGGAGGACATAAAGGCCAGAGCAACGGAAGACATAAAGGCCCCTTTAATAAGTCTCTTAACAACATTCGGAATCCCAGAAAATATCGTTGTGGACAACGAAAAATCCCTAAACGCATCCCCTATAATCTTTATGCTCCATACAAAAGTTCTATAAACGGATAAATAGAACGATTTCATTCCACACATACCGAATTGATGCGTTGCACTAAAGCAGAAAACACCCACAGCGACTTTAAGGACCTCCTCCATAGAGCCATATTCAAGTATAACTATTCCATTCATTCCACTAGCAAACGTAACCTGTAAAAGTATTTTTCGGGAGAACAATAGGACCAAGCCCAAAGACATTGGACAGAGAAGAAAATGTCCAAAATCTTAAAAATAAACAAGAAAAAGACTTACGACTCCATAATAAAGATAGGACAGAGTTCTGGACATACAACAATAACGACGTTATTTATGAGAAAATAGATAAAAGACTAGGAAACAAACTGACACCCCGATATAAAAAAGAAATATTACTAGAAGACCAAAGCAACACAATTTTGGCACAATCTGGCCGTACCGTTCACAAAAGCCATATCAAAAAGTAAAATCACACTCTTCTTTTACAGGATCCTAATTGCCTCCTGCAATGCGGAAACCCAAATTTTGGACTATACGACTAGTCCCATAGTAACGATAGACAGGAACCGCGAAGGTTCAAACCGGAACATATCGACTGTTACACACTATTGACCTCGACATGTATGACTCCCTTCTCAATAGCATACACGCCACAATAGAACATGACATAACTAGGAAAAGCCTAAGTTACCCATTCCTTTCCCAAGAAGAAAAATCTATTCGATCCCTCCTATACCAGCTGAAACCCAAGAAAGCCAAAAGAGCAATTGAACCACTTGGCACAGCCTGGAAATGGCTTGCTGGATCCCCTGACCATGAAGATTTTAAAACGATAAAATAAATAATATAATAAGTAACAATAACCAACAAGTAGTAATAAATAAATCTATTTTAGAAAGAATAAATAATTTAACTCATCTTTCAAATACAATTTTAAGCGAAATGAAATCGGGCGATGCTCTTAAATTAGAAATAGAAAAAAATATTGAAAGAAAATTGAAATTCATTAAAGAAGACTTTATAAACATAGATTACTCAATACAATGGGCAAAAGCAGGAATTGTAAACTCATTAATATTATCTAACGAAGAATTAATTGTAATTAAAGAAACTTTAGAAAAACAAAAAATGTCTTATTTAAATTTAATCGAAGAAATTGAATTTAGTGATGTTAAAATTGCATCAAATTTATCTTCCATTGTTTATATTGTAAAATTTCCCTTAACAAGCAAAGAATCTGGTAAATTAATAAAGTTCAAAACTGTTAAACAAGGCCACAAAGCAATCAAGCTTGAATATGAAAATTTAATAATTTGTAACAAAGAAATATAAATAACTTAATTTCATGTAAGCAAAATAGCATAAAAGAAGTCACGTTGACCACCTGCATACCAAACCTTTTAAAAGGATATTCATCTAACTGCATCCTAATAAACAGTCACCATATGTCCACGATAGAAGAAATAATGCCCGGATTATTATTTATCAATAATTACAATGAGCCTTAAAAACAGACAACAAAGAAATAAATCTGAATGGTACATTTTTGATCAGATACGATAATTCAATTGAAGGCAAACATTTTGTTAATAAAAATCAACTGTTTGCAAAGCCCTTACCAGCAATTGCCAAATCGACAAATGCTACAACAAATCTCGAGGAAGTTCTTTCTTTGCAATATTTCGAAGAGCTCAATATAGCGAACATCCAAAAAATAGACAATGTCAACTTGAAATACAAAATAAGCATTTTCACATGCTCTTCGATAATCACGCTATCACTGATTATCCTATTGGCCACCATGATCGCAAAAAAATTTAACTGTAGGAAGAAAATGAGAATTAACATTCAAGTCAATACTAACAGTTCAAAGGAAACCCCCACTGTACCTACAAGTGAAATGCTATCCAACGAGGACTACTCTGAAATTGGGCTCCAAAACTGCCCACGCAACTATTCAATAGCTGACCGTGCATTATAATTCTTGGGAACCAACAGAAGTCACCTATCAACCAACGTGACTTCGTAGAATAAGTAGAAGTAAGAAACATATTTTAGTTTAGTTATTAAGTTGCTTTGAGTAAATAAAGAAGCTTCTGCTTCCAAAAAAATATTATTTTTTTTTAGTTTTTCAATAGAGAAACCAACAACTTGTATAAGTAATTTCAGCAAAAATGAAAAAATAATAACCAAAAAGTCAGCGTACAGTTTATTTCTTTTAATAATACCGTTGCTTTATTGAATTTTTTTTTCGAAATTGTGAAAATAGTTTCCGAAATATTGGCAAAGCTGTTGGAAGCACATTTTCCTATGTATAAGTCGTAGTAAGCAATTATAAGCAAACCAAGATTTTAGCATCTAGGAACACCAAGAACACTATCGGTCCGAGAAGTGTGCAGTATAATCAATTTGACAAAGGTTAACTATCTAATAACATAAAAAAAATTAAACATTAAAAAAAAAGTATTTGTCCAGAAACTGCTCGAACAATTTTACATATAGCTGGATATAATGGTAAAGTTGCTCGAAGAAAGCGTTTAAAGCGCGTTAAATTTGCAAATAATTATATAAACAAGCCTCCAAAGCTTTGGAAGGAAGTATTTTTTTTTTGTGAAATACTAAAAAACCTACCCGGCGTCCTCAAAATCCGACTCGTGAATCTTTACAATTAAATTTTCAATGCCGGAATCTATCCTCAAGAATGGAAAACTGCTTTAATTGTCCCTATCCGTAAACCCAATAAACCCTCTACCCGAATTACGAACTTTAAGTCTACCTCCTTACTCCCTTGCATGTCCAAAATCCTTGATACAGTATTCGCTAAAGCAAAGGGCGTTTATAGGTTCGTTAAATCATTTTTAAGTAATCACTGGCTCATAGGGTCTTAAATGGTATATTAAAAGGTTCACCTCTCTTAGTGACATTGTTTACTATAGCTTTTAATAAAATAAGCTCAATTATCGCTTCTAATGCCGAGTCGAAACACTTTATATAGTATATGCTAATGATGTTTAACTATTTCACAAATTAAAAAACCTTAACAAAGTCATTTAACTTTCCTCAACATTTTAAACAGCATAAGTAAATGGTCCAAAATATCAGGCGCCTTCATCTTAGCAAGTAAATGCGCTACTTTTTTAAAAAACGTAAATGCTGCTTCCCAGTTTGTCCTTTTCCAATGTACTAATCATCCCACATTCTAATACAGTAAGGAGTTTAGGCTTAACATTCGACAAAAAACTTACATATGAGGAACACTGTAAAGCCATTAGAATAAGCTTATTTTTAAGACTTGACATAAGATGCTTTCCATTTCAATTCAACCGGGCTATTCGGGTCATGTTCTTCGATTTCGATGTAACTTAAATATGTTGCTCTCTGGTCAAAATAATGAGACACGTATTTTTTTGTTCACCCGAAAAAAAATTTTTTCAAGAGTTATCGGCAATTTTGTTTTTCGGCTCAAACTCGATTTTTTTTAATTATATAAGAAAAAATTTTTTTTAAATGCCCATAACTTAGTCAAAAATGAACCGATTTTAATAACTCTGGGTTTAAAATGATCGTAATTAATTACACGAGCGACTTCATCTAGAAACAATTGCAAAAACGTAGTTGAACATTTTTTATTTAGCAAAAAAGAAAAAAAAATTTAAATTTTTTCGAAATTCAATATTTCAAAAAGTGTATTTTTTTTTTTTATAACTTTTTCCTAATCAAAAGGACATCTCAAACTTTAATTGAGCTGAATGCCTAGTAGCTAAAATGAGTTGTTTTTGAGTAATGAATTTTTGAGTAAAAACCCTGTTTCGCACTTTTTGTTTTTTGCAAAATAAAAAATTTTCAACTACCTTTTTGCAATTATTTCCGCATGAAGTCGTTCGTGTAAGTAATTATGATTATTTTGAACCCAGAATCATTCCAATCGGCTTATTTTTGACTAAGTTATGAGTAATTAAAAAAAATTTTCTTATATAGATTCTTTCCATTTTAATTCAAAAGGGCTATTCGGGACATGTTCTTCGATTTCGATGTAACTCAAATATGTTGCTCTCTGGTCAAAATTATGAGACACGTATTTTTTTGTTCGCCCGAAAAAATTTTTTTTCAAGCTTTATCGGCAATTTTGTTTTTCGGCTCAAAATCGATTTTTTTTTAATAATATAAGAAAATTTTTTTTAAATGCTCATAACTTAATCAAAAATGAACCGATTTTAATAATTCTGGGTTCAAAATGACCGTCATGAATTACACGAGCGATTTCATGTAGAAACAATTGCAAAAAAGTAGTTGAAAATTTTTTATTTTGCAAAAAACAAAAAGTGCGAAACAGGGTTTTTACTCAAAAATTCATTACTCAAAAACAACTCATTTTAGCTACTAGGCATTCAGCTCAATTAAAGTTTGAGATGTCCTTTTGATTTAGAAAAAGTTATAAAAAAAAAAAATACACTTTTTGAAATATTGAATTTCGAAAAAATTTCAATTTTTTTCTTTTTTGCTAAATAAAAAATTTTCAACTACTTTTTTGCAATTGTTTCTACATGAAGTCGCTCGTGTAAATAATTACGATCATTTTGAACCCAGAATTATTAAAATCGGTTCATTTTTGACTAAGTTATGGGCATTTTAAAAAAATTTTTCTTATATAATTAAAAAAAATCGAGTTTGAGCCGAAAAACAAAATCGCCGATAACTCTTGAAAAAAAATTTTTTCGGGCGAACAAAAAAATACGCGTCTCATTATTTTGACCAGAGAGCAACATATTTAAGTTACATCGAAATCGAAGAACATGACCCGAATAGCCCGGTTGAATTGAAATGGAAAGCATCATAATTGAGTTTTTATCTTCTACGCATAGCCATGTTCATCCGCATACACTTGCTAATATAACGAAGGCCCTACTGTTATCCAAAATCGATTTTGGACTTTGTATTTATAGACATTGTCCTAAGGAAAACATCAAATTACTAAATGCTCCTTACCATGCGGCATCTGGAAGGAGTATCCGCGCGTTTCCCACATTGCCAACAAAAGCTGTTCTTGCAGAAGCCGGGTATATCCCACAGAGTCAAGCGCAACACATTATGCTCATACCTAAGCTTCTTCACTGGAGAAACAAAGTCTTCCTTGTACTGGTAAACTCTGCGATGCAACAATATAAAAATACCCGCAAACTGTCCACCATACAACATTGTGTTGAACTAATGCACAAACTTAATGTCACATCAGACGCGATTTTACCATCAATTCCAGTTTTCTCATCAGGCTTGAATACAAAAACTCTTTTTATCGCGTATTTGCTAAAATTTCCCAAAGAGCATTTTAGTGCGTTTTTATATCCAAAGCTAGGCAACACGCAGTAGTGAGAGAGAGATTTGATGTTTAGTTAAGTTAAGTTAATATAAAACCAAACTTCCATTTCTATAATACTCACGTAACATACATACAGAATTTAACAAACTTGAATTTCCGCCATGTGCCGTCTGTAATTAAGCAATTCCAAAGAATTGCTTTACTAAATGTGCAATAATGCAACTTATATTTTTATTGAACACTTATTCACATTTTTGCCGAATTTGCATTTTGGGAACTTGCCAAATTAATTTAACTAAACTTGCATTTCCACCATGTGCCGTCTGTAATTAAGCAATTCCTAAGAATTGCTTTATTAAAAGTGCAATAACGCAACTTATATTTTTATTGAACACTTACTCACCTTTTTGCCGATCCGGCACTTGCCAAATAAACGGTAAACAATTCCACAGAATTATTCACCGTGCCAATATGCAACATAGACAGAATTTAAACAATAAATATCGCTGTAGCAGTAATTTTAAGGCAGTCTTAAGATAGATTCAATAAAGAAAAGTTTGATTTTAATTGAACATAAATTTGTTTTTTTTGGTTCATTAAAAATATCGAACTAAAAAGTGGCGCAGTCGGTAGGATACTGCAAGTTCTACCCAACGTAAATCGCTAGTACGTGAATATTAATTCCTAGTGCGGTATCAAAAAGAAACGAACCTATTCGCGAATTTGTGAGTAAAAGATTACCACAATGCTGAAAAAACTCGTGAAATTATAGTAAGCAAAAGATTGCTACTATAAATTTAGAACTCAAAAAATTTTTTTCGTGAAAATATAGTAAGCAAAAGATTGCTACTATAAAACTCAAACAATTTTTCGTGAAAATATAATAAGCAAAAGATTTCTACTATATTATAAAACTAAAAAAATTGTTTCGTGAATATATAATAATCAAAAAATTGCTACTAAAAAATGAAGATTAAAAAAAAAACAAGTTTCGTGAAAATATAAAACGCGAAGAATAGCTTCATTCCGCCCAACGTAAGGACATCAAAAAGACATCAGCACATCAGTGAAGAAAAATAAAAACAACTTCATTCCAACGTAAGGACATCGAAGATACCCATTCAGCCTAACAGACAAAGGTAGGAAAACTTTTCATTTTCTTTTACATATGTACAGGGTGGGCCATATAGCGTTTGCTTTTTGAACCACCTATTTTTTGAGAATGGTAACACAAATGACATGTCAAATGTGTTCATAATTTACTCAAAGGTTTGACATTTACGAAATGGGACGCTATACGCTTGAACAAAATTGGGAAATATTGAAAACCTAATTCCAAAGTGCTGAGTCCTCTTCTTCTTCCGCGGTTACAGTAAATGGCGAGCGTTACCGTGACATGCTCAACGAGTTTTTGTTTCCAAAAATTGAAAAGGATGACATGGACGACATTTGGTTTCAACAGAACGGTGCAACTTGTCACACTGCCAAAGTTACACTCGAACTTTTGGCTACCGTGTTTGAATTCCAATAACAATTGGCCGCCTCGGAGCTGTGATTTAAGCTCGTTGGACTATTTTTTGTGGGGAGTCGTTAAGGATAAATGCTATGCGAACCATCCAGAGACGATTGATGCTTTAAAACACGAAATCGAAGTTGCCATTCATGAAATTGGAGCCCAAACTATCGAAAATGTGCTTAAAAATTGGGTTGATCGAATGGACTACTCTAAAGCCAGTCGTGACAATCATTTGAACGATTCTATTTTTCATTCATAAATGACAATGTTCAATCTTCAAAATAAAAAAAAAGTTTGAAAAAATATTGATCAGTTTTTTTTACAGCCGATTCAAAAAGCAAATTTTACATGGCCAACCCTATATATGGACGATTACTTCGACATCCAAGAAGAATTGTATTCTCATCGAAGCCGAGGACAATTAAGAAATAGCAGACTTTATTAGGAAATTAATTAACTTAAGACTTTATTAAAAACTAGTTAATTAATTATTAATTAACGTAATAAGAAAATAAAAACAATTAGAGTATAATGGCTCAAATACGATTCGATTCTCTGAAGTATTTAGGAAATCTCCCAGAATTTACCGGCTACAATAGGGACCCTCAGACATTTATAAACTTAATAGATAGAGTCCATCCCATGTTACAGACATATGATGAACTATCACAGGGACTGTTTTCAGACATGATTAAAATCAAGCTAAAAGGGAAAGCTAGGGAAATAATAGAAATTCCAAGTCACAAAAGCATTCTGGGAAATGAATCGGCAGATCTAGCGGCCAAATACATGCACCAATCCCCAGTCTTTCTATTTACTCCACTTGTCTCTAAAGACCTTCCAGCCTACATAAACATCTATATCCTTCGACAAAAATATGCATCGTGAGCGCAATTCAGGCACCCATATAAAGCTTTTAACCCAGAGTGTGAAAAAGCAATATATGCATCCTCAATATCAAGGAATCAAATTTCTGTATTCGTGCGTTTAAGGATCGGTCACTCCAGGCTAACCCATGAACACCTTCTTCTATCCACGTCTCCTCCCACATGTCCTTTATGTAACGATCAACTTAACCTTATACACATAATAGACATCTGTGCAAATTTAAATAGTAACCGTGCACCTATTTTGGTTCCAAAAACCCCTCCGAACTTTTGAACAATACCACAATAGAGAATGCCATTAAAATATATAACTTTATTAAGGTTATCGGCCTAATTGAAAGCTTGTAAAATTGTCATTTATCCTATACCTTAAAACTTAAACATAATCTCATAATTACCAAGCACCGAAGGCCCAAGCAGCTAGTGTGCTCCCCCCCCGCAAGGGCATCTCCTATTAGGGGATGACGGGCTTGACAATCCCGCGGTTTCCCTAGTCAAAAACCGGATAGGGATCCTCCGATAGGGGATCATGGATGTGACGAATCCACGGTACCTAAGTCTAGACGACGAAAAGAACAATCCCGTCAAAAAGCCTAGCATACTGGCTGGTTGAATGCATGCCTGAAGGAAAACTGTGAACCCAGAAGAAAAACTGTAAACAAAAACCGCAAAGGAATGCCTCTTTGGCATTACGGAAATGACGAATCCGCGGACCCCAGTCAACCACTAGAATAGACTAACCATCTACTAGTGTGAAAAAACGGTTCCACGAAATATGAGAGCCTCGGACGAGCGTCGTAACGGTCGGGAACGACGCGGGAATCAAGAGCCCGATCATGATGACAATAGCCAACAACCTGCTCCAAATGTTTTGCCTGAACAACAGACAACCACAAAAGCAGGAAAACCAAGGCAGCGCATAGCATGGACTACAAAAATGAATGAAGATATTATGCACTGCTACTACACTGCAACGAAATTGGACACACTGAAAACAGGATACAGAACAGATTTCCATAGACTATTTATACAATTATATCCACAATACGAACACAAAATAACTGCACAAAGAGTATCAGACCAAAAGCGAGCAATAATGACAAATAAACTTTTAACCGACGTTAACATTGAAAATATTAAAGAAGAAGTAGCCAATAAAATAGCTAGCATACATAACAACAATATAGAGCAGAACATTACACAAAATCCTAATAATAATAACCAAATAAACGATTTAATAGACCAAAATAATAATGAAGAACAAAGTCCCAATAGAAACACAAACAGAGCTGAAATCACAAATAACCCGAACAACGATATGATCGCAAAAACTCTAAATGAAATAAACACTAATCTAATAAAGTGGGAAAGTGTAAACCCAGTTAGTCGCCCTCGAATTCCAAAATTAATATTTAAAAAAGACACCATTAAATATATCGAAACTATAAACAACACTATACTACCAACAATGCTCAATCATAACTCCACAATAGAAAACATTCACACATATATATACGTAGCTGCAATAACTACAACAATACTTAACAACCAACAACCTATAACACAAAACAACAAAATATTTAACTCGGGAAAACATAAGTGGCAAATACGAATTGAAAATAAAGTAAATGAATTCCGGAGGAACTTAGGACGTCTAACACAATACAAGAACGGTAATAGATCAAAAAATATAATCAAACACATAAACGTTTTACAACAAAAAAATAACAAACCATTAGACGAAATAATAGACACCCATAAACAAAAACTTAAGGTGTACGCGGCCGGACTAACACGTTATAAAGAATCCAATCAAAGGAGGACTGATAACAAGCTATTCAAAAATAACCAAAAGACTTTTTACAAAAAATTAGCATCCAAAGAAGACTTTCAAATTATCCCACCAACAAAAGAACAAATAACGAATTACTGGAAAAACATATGGTCAATACCTACTCAGCACAACGAATCAGCTACATGGATTCGCCAAGAAGAACACCGATAAAAAGATCTACAACCACAACACAATATCGCACTGTCAACAGAGGAACTAACCAACATAATCAATAAAACTCACAATTGGAAATGTCCAGGAATAGATAACGTCCAAAATTTCTGGTACAAAAAGTTCACCTCAACACACCATCACCTAGCACTAGCAATTAATAAAATAATAGACCAACCACAAACTCTACCAGAATTTCTTACAATAGGCAAAACATACATCAAACCAAAAAATAATGAAACTACCAACCCGTCCAACTATAGACCAATAACATGCCTACCTACACTATATAAAATAATCACCTCCACAATTTCCTCGAAAATAGAAACTCATCTAACACAACAAAACGTCATAACTGATGAACAAAAAGGATGCAAAAAAAACAGTCAGGGCTGCAAGGAGCAACTTATAATTGACACAACAATTATGAAACAAGCCACATCAAAACAACGGAACCTACATTCATGCTACATAGACTACCAGAAAGCTTTCGACTCCGTGCCACATAGCTGGTTAATCAAAGTGCTTCAAATATACAAAATACACCCAAAACTAATAAGCTTTCTACAAAACACAATGAATAAATGGAAAACACAAATAAATCTAATAACATCTTCAGAAACAATAACAACAGAACAAATAGACATAAAAAAAGGAATCTTCCAAGGTGACTCTCTAAGTGCTCTTTGGTTTTGTCTCTGTCTGAACCCTCTTTCCAACAACCTCAGCAACACAAGATATGGATACAATATAATACACGAAAATACTACAAAACACACGATAAACCATCTTCTATATATGGACGACATCAAACTATACGCCTCCACACAAACACACCTAAAAGCACTTTTAAAAATAACAGAACAAATAACAAACGATATAAAAATGAGTTTTGGCATCAGTAAATGTAAAGCACAACACATAGAGAAAGGAAAATGGACTGACACACTGACTGAAACGTTAAACGATCAAATCCTTGAAAACATGGAAGAACATGAAACGTACAAGTATCTTGGATTCCAACAAAGTACAAAAATAGACCACACCTCTATTAAAAACCACCTTTCACTGCAATACAAAAAACGCCTTAACCAGATACTTAAAACACAACTAAATTCCAAAAACCTCTGTAAAGCAATCAACACCTATGCCATACCAATACTCACTTACTCCTTTGGAATAATAAACTGGACCAAAACTGATATTGACAACCTGGAAAGAACAACGAGAAGACAACTTACCAAACATAGAAAACTTCACCCCAACTCATGCACACAGAGACTTACAATACCAAGACTACAAGGAGGAAGAGGATTCATTGATATCCAAAACCTTCACAATAGCCAAATCTCAACATTAAGACAATTTTTCCACACCCACACATCTGATCTACACAAAGCAATAGTCCTTGCAGATAAGCACTACACCCCACTAAACCTACAAAACACTGAAATAACAATCACCCAAACAACTGTTGACGAAAAGAAAACTATTTGGGCACAGAAACAGTTACACGGAAAACACTTACATCTTATGGAAGACCCAAATATTGACAAAATGAATAGCTACACTTGGCTTCAGAGAGGAGAGCTTCATCCTGAAACGGAAGGGTTTATAATTGACGTTCAAGACCAAGTAATTCTCACCAAAAACTATCAAAAATACATAATCAAAGACCCAAGTATAACTAACGACAAATGTCGAAGATGCCAAATACACCCAGAAACAATAGACCACATAACCGCAGGATGTCAAATTTTAGCAGGCACAGAATATACACTTAGACACAACATAGTTGCAAAAATAATACATCAAGAAATAGCCAATAAACAACATTTACAAGAAAACAAAGATCCATATTACAAATATACCCCTTCAAACATCTTAGACAATGAAGAACATACCCTATACTGGGACACTACAATACACACCGATAAAACTGTAATAAGCAATAGACCGGATATTACTTTAATAAATAAAATAAACAAAATAACATACTTCATAGAAATCAGCACCCCAAATGATACTAACATACACAGAAAATATGTAGAAAAAATTGAAAAATATAGTGAACTAACGCAAGAAATAAAACGAATATGGAAACAAAAAACTGTAAAAACAATTCCATTTGTGATTTCAGCAACTGGAATACTCCACAAAACATTTATTAAAAACTTAAAAGAACTCAACATCAACCCAATTATACATCATAAGATACAAAAAGCAGTCATTTTAAAAACATGCAACATTATTAGAAAAACATTGACATAAATAAATAAACACTGACATAAATATTAATAAAATGATACAAAACATAACACAAAAAAAAAAGTGCCGACACGACTTGCAGCACGAAACTGCCGTCGTGCTCGGTGAAAATGGACCCCGCCTCGCGCGGTATGGGGTATGGCGTGGGAATAATAATAATAATAATAATAGTAAACAAAAATGTGCAGAGGAATCCAATATGATTCGGGTGTGACAACCCCGCACTCCTCAGTTTACCATTGGTATGGGCTAACCACCCACCAATGTGAAAAAATGTTCCTGGTAATAAAAATGTAGCCTCGGACGAGCGTCGTCAGGGTCGAGGACGACGCGGGAACACATTGCTCGACCAAGATGCCGAAACGAACCCGAACTCCACGGATAACCGCGAACAACAACAAGCTGGAAGTGTTTTGCATTCTGAAGAAGCAACCACCAAAGCTGGAAAACCACGACAACGTATGACTTGGACACGAGAAATGAATATAAATGTCATGCGATGTTATTACAAAAGCACCAACATAGAAACAAATAAAACTGGATACCGTGAAGATTTGCATAGATTATTCGTTGAAATATACCCTCAATATGCAAACATAACCCAACAGAGAGTAGTAGACCAGAAACGCACTATTGTAACAAACAATCGTCTAACAGCTGTAGAACTGCAAAATATAAAAGAGGAAATTGCAAAAGAATTACAAAGTGGCAGTCAGGATAACAACAACAACTCAGCAATAGAATCACAACTGGAAACCAATAACCCAAATAATACTGCACAACACAGTGAACATATAGAAATTCAAAACAATAACCCAAATGATAATAATACCCCAACTCTACAAACTACTTTAATAAACAATAACAACTGTAACAATAATAAAAATAACAACGAAGAAAATATAGCAATAAATAAATATGAGAAAGAATTACAAGAACAATTAATAAAGTGGCAAGACATTGAACCCGAAAATAGATACCAACTACCAAAACTCAAATTTAATAGAAATACCAAGCACCTTATTTCCAATATAAACTCTGTGCTGGAACATCATGCATTAAACCTACAAACCATATCAGAAACACATCTACTGATATATGCTGCAGCCACAGTAATCATATTAAATAACAATCAAAAAATTTATACCGATAAGAATATCAAGAACAAAAAACTCAACAATAAACCGAAATGGGAAATTAGACTGGAAAACAAAATCAACGCGCTCAGAAAAAACATAGGTAGACTAACGCAATATATATCAGGTTTACGATCAAAAAAACGTATCACCAACATTAAGCACATTATAGCAAATCGCAACGAAAATACATGCGAAGCAATGGACAAAATGAAACAACAACTCTCAGTGTATGCAAAGAGACTGAAACGATATAAGAAATCAAATGATAGACACACACATAATAATCAATTCAACAATAATCAAAGACAATTTTTCAAGAATTTGACACGAGACAATAGCATTGACATGATACCTCCCTGCAAGGACCAGATAGAAGACTTTTGGAAATCCATCTGGTCGCACTCAAAGACAATAGAAGAAGATGCTTTCTGGATTAAAACAGAAAAGCAAAACCATTTACATATACCACAACAAATAGACCACTCAATAACCACAACTCAGCTTACAAATATTATCAAACAAACTCATAACTGGAAAGCACCCGGAACCGACCATATTCACAATTTCTGGTACAAACAGTTTACAGCACTTCATAGCACATTGACAATACAAATAAACTATATTTTAAGTAAACCAGAGGAGTTACCGAAATTTCTCACACATGGAAAAACATTTATAATACCTAAAAACTCAGATACCCAAAATCCAAAAAACTACAGACCTATAACTTGTTTACCGACTCTATATAAAATTATAACATCAGTAATAGCCACAAAAATAGAGAAACATATCAAACAACACAACATACTTACAGAAGAACAAAAAGGATGCAGGAAACATAGTCAAGGGTGTAAAGAGCAACTTATTATTGATAGTGTAATAATGAAACAAACCGAAAAGTCTCAAAGAAATCTTGTAACATGTTATATCGATTATAAAAAAGCATTTGACTCAATACCCCACATATGGTTACAAAAAGTCCTTGAAATATATAAAATTGACCTACAAATACAAAACTTCCTTAAAAGTGCAATGCAATCTTGGAGAACTACGATTTATCTCAATAACGGAATGAATAAAATTAAAACAAACGAAATAAAAATAAACACAGGTATCTTTCAAGGCGATTCTTTAAGTGCGCTTTGGTTTTGTCTGGGATTAAACCCCATCTCAAATGCATTAAATAACACGCAGTATGGTTTGCAAATAAAACACAGTAAGCAAACACTACACAAAATAAATCATTTACTATACATGGACGACATAAAAATGTATGCACCTAATTTAACACAAATGCAAAGTATTCTGAGAATAGTTGAAAAAACCACGGCAAACATTGGAATGGAATTCGGAATTGAAAAATGCAAACTTGTACACATAGAACGAGGAAAATTAACGCTTCAACAACAAAACGAGACACTGGATGGTGAAATCCTCAGTAATATGAAAGCTGACGAAACATACAAATACCTCGGTTTTGAACAAAATACGAAAATTAACCACGGGCTGATTAAAAATCAATTAAAAAATGCATATAGGCACAGGCTCAAACTTATACTTAAAACCCAGCTAAACGCACTTAATACATTTAAAGCCGTAAACACATTCGCGATACCCATATTATCATATTCATTCGGAATTATTAAATGGACAGATACGGATCTCGAAAGTCTCAATAGATTAACAAGAACAACTCTAACAAAACATCGCTACCTGCACCCGAATTCGTGTACAGAGCGGATCACGATCAAACGGAAGGAAGGTGGAAGAGGACTTATTGATATACATGCATTACACAATACACAAATAAAAAATCTAAGAGAATACTTTCACAACCAACAAACACAACTACACAAAGCAATAGCCAAGGCAGATGATGATTTCACCCCACTAAACTTAAAACAGGAAAACATCACCACACAAATAATAACAACTGAGTCAAAGAAACAAACGTGGATATAAAAACCAATACATGGAAAACATATCAACATAATGCTTAATAGTAGAATAAACACAGAACTCTCCTACAAATGGTTAACACAAGGTCGTCTGTTTCCGGAAACTGAAGGGTTTCTGCTAGCAATTCAAGACGGAGTAATCGCAACGAAGAACTACAGGAAATACATCCTCAAAGAACGCTTAGATTCCGATATTTGCAGAAAATGCTATCAGCAAAGAGAGACTATAGAACACATCGTAAGTGGATGCTCAATACTTGCAGGAACCGATTACACTGAGAGACACAATATAGCAGCCAAAATAATCCATCAACAACTGGCCATCAAATATAAGTTAACAAACAACACCGATGAACCTTACTACAAATATGCACCTCAAAACGTAATGGAAAACGAAGAAATAAAGCTTTACTGGGACAGAGCGATCCTTACGGATTTAACAGTTACAAGCAATAGACCAGACATCACACTTATAAACAAAAAACAAAAAGAAACATATCTGATTGATGTTGCAGTCCCTAATGATAATAATTTAATCCAAAAAGAACAAGAAAAAATTTCTAAATATACTCCAATCGCAATTGAAATAAAACAACTATGGAAGCAACGAAAAGTTAATATAGTACCAATAATAATATCTGCAACTGGCTTAACCGCAAATACATTTACAAACCACATAAAAACAATAGAACTAGAACAAAACATCCACCATACAATTCAAAGAGCGATAATCATGCAAACAACACGGATAACTCGAAAATTTTTAAGGGGGGAGATACATGTAAAATGTTGAAAAAAAAAAAATTTTTTTTTCCCATAATATGTTAGTATAGACCTTTCAGAATATGTTATTTTTAGAACATAATTTTCAGTATTTCTCATATTATAGAGCGTAAACCGTGACAACTCTATTCTTTGCCTTCGAGCTCTGGGACTTTTTAGTCACGTTTTTCTCAAAACTATACTTCTCGGATTGGCGTACACGATAACTCGAAAAGTTATTAACCGATCTTCCTGAAATTTTGCACACATCTTTCTAATGATATTACTTTCTATGTGAACCTACAAGTTTCCAAAAATTTTTTGAGAAAATAATTTTTTTAGAGCAAAACAACATGAAAAATTAGGGCCAAAATTCATTTTATTTTTTTTAAGCATTGTATTTCGTGAATTTTTAATTTTTTTTAATTTTTTTAGGTTCACCGACAAATTATGACATTAATAAACACAAAAAGGTTTGTTTTTTGGTTTTCAGATCACTAGAAACGTTGCTAGAATGCCCGCCGATTAAAAAGCCTCGCTCCGACCTTCACAGGAAGAATTTCACGTATACCCGCCATTTTAAATTATTATAATCAAAACATTTTTTTTTGTATTATTTTAATATTTAAACAAAATACATGCCAATTTTTAAAAATATATAATGACTCTTTAATAAAAAAAATAAATCACAAACATCAAGGAAAAGTTAAGCATTTACATGTATCTCCCCCCTTAAACCAAAACTAACAAAATATATAAAAGTGCCGACACGACTTGTGGTCCGAAACTGCCGTTGTGCTCGGTGAAAATGGACCCCGCCTCGCGCGGTATGCGGGGGGGAGAGTGGCGTGGATAATAATAATAATAATAATAATAATAATAATAATAATAATAAGGGCATACCTAAGAGGTGTGACGGGTGTGACAACACCGCGGTCCCTAGTCCGGACGAGAGAACAACAAACCTACCGTCTGAATGCCAAACATGCAGGCTAGTAAAATGTATGTCTGAAGGATACTGTGAACCCAGAAGGAAAACTGTGAACCAATTTAAACCGCAAGGAATAGATCGAAAGAGATGTGATGGGGAGCGACGCCCCCACGGTACCATAGTCAACCGTCTTGATGGGCCAACTACCCACTAGACGTGAAAATAGTTTCAAGAAGAAGAACACAAGCCTCGGACGAGCACCGCAATGATCGGGATCGGTGCGGGAACCAACAGCCCGATCAAGAAGACCAGTACAAAGTGTTTTGCATGGTCAACCTGCAACCACAAAAGCTGGAAAGCCCCGGCAGCGCTTAGCATGGACAACAGAAATGAACACCACAGTTATGCGATGCTACTATCAAGCAACAAAAATGGAATCAAATAAAACAGGGTACAAAGACGAAATGCGGAACTTATTTCTTCAAATATACCCACAATTTGAAGACGTAATCACCTCACAGAGAGTAGTAGATCAGAAAAGGGCCATTATTGTAAACAAGCTTTTATCAGATATTGAAATTGAAAACATCAAACAAATAGTAGTGGCACACTTTAAGCCACCATCAACACAAACTCAGTCTTTATTAGATGAACCACATGCAACAACACACCTAAACACACAACCAACGCAAACACGTGCAATATCAACAGAGCAACACGAAGCAATCGAAGTAACATGTAATATAATAATAACAACACATCAATAACCAGTCCCACACAATATACTATCCCGGTCCCAAACACACACCACACAATAGAAGAAATGGAAAACAAACTAATGACAAACCCAACAAAATGGAAAAATACGGACCCAACAATCAGACCTTCACTTCCAAAATTAATTTTTAAAGAATATACAAACACATATATATGTTATATAAATCGATACCTAACCGAAAACCAAACATATTTAGAAGAAACACAGAACCTGGAAGAATACCAAACATTGATATACACAGTCGCAACAACAGTAATAGAACTAAATCAACAAAAAATATCCAACAATTAACACACAATAACCAGAAAACGAGCCCCAAAATGGCAAACTCGCTTAAATACAAAAATTAATAAATTAAGAAAAGACATAGCAATAATCACACAACATAGTAGAGGAAATACATCGAACAAAGTCACCAAACACCTGAAGCGGTTGGCAGGGAAGAGCGAATCCCTTCCAATCACGCTGGATACCTTGAAACAAAAATTAAAAGTATACGCATATAGGCTACGTAAATATAAAGAGTCAAATGAACGGAAGAAACCAAAGAGAATATTTAAGTACAACGGAAAAACCTTTTATAAAACAGAAAAGAATCATCAATTAAACATAAGTCCTCCAGCAAATACAAACATACTGGCCAAATATATGGTCAAAATATGAAGAACATAATAACAATAACACATGGATAAAACAGGAAGAAGAAGCACACAGTACTATACCAACACAAGAAAACATCACAATAACCCTACCAAAACTTACAACAACTATCAAAAACACACACAATTGGAAATATCCCGGAATAGACCACATCCACAACTATTGGTACAAAACAATAACATCGACACACAATAGACTACTAAAATTAATAAACGATACAATAAACCAATCAAACACTCTACCAGCTTTTCTTACTCAAGGAATAACATTTATTAAACCAAAGAATGATCAAACCAATAATCCAGCAAATTACAGACCAAACACAACAACCAAAACCTTATTCTACCAAAACATACAATAGAAGAAACCCTAGGAGCATGGAAACAAAAACAAATACACGGAAAACACCCACATATAGTTAACAACGTCAACATAGATCAGCAAAATACATATACGTGGCTAAGAAAAGGAGATCTACAAGCAGAAACAGAAGGATTCATCATTGGAATACAAGACCAAATCATAGCCACAAGAAACTACAGAAAATACGTAATAAAAGATTCAACCATCACATCCGACAGATGCCGTAAATGTAACATATACACAGAAACTATAGACCACATAACTGCGGGATGCCCAATGCTCGCTGGGACAAAATACACACAAAGACACAATACAGTAGCCAAAATCATCCACAAGGAAATGGCCACCTTTCTCAACTTAACCAATGACACAGCACCATATTATGAATATACACCCGAAACCATACTAGAAAACGAAGACTTTAAACTATACTGGGACAGAACCATATACACTGACAAGACAATAATATGCAATAGACCAGATATAATAATAATAGATAAGAAAGAAAAAGCCACACAGTTAATTGAAATAATTGTCCCTAATGACGTTAATATACACAGCAAATATACAGAAAAAATTGAAAAATACATAGAGCTTGCTCAAGAAATCAAAAACATATGGAAACAAAATGAAGTGAAAATAGTACCATTTATTATTTCAGTAACAGGAATATTACACAACACTTTCATACAAAACCTAAAATCAATAAATATAAACGAAAAAACACACGCACAAATACAAAAAGCTGTCATACTGAAAACTTGTAATATAGTAAGGTCCTTTCTAAACCAGATCTATAAAAATTTTACACTCTTACAACATTACTACATCGTAACACAAAACAACAGAGCATTGTCCCTTGATACCGATATCCGGGACACATGTTATCTCCGGTAGTTGCGAACCCTACCTAGATGGAGTAACTCTATAATAATAATAACTAGTATGTAACCCCCGAAAATCGAGTGCGCTTTTTTCCCACGGAAAGTAAACAGCATATGTGACACTTTTATATATTAAAAGTTATGCTGATTAGAAAAGTGTATATTTTTATTCATATGTAATATGTAAGAACTTATGCATATAACATTTTTAAAATTTATTTCAGTTAAATCAGTAATTTTTTTTCTTAAATTACTTCATTATAAACTACATTCAACGTCAAGTTTTCGTTATTGCCCATTTGAACTCGTATATTTTCCCAGGATCTAACCCGGCTTAACGCAACATAAAGTTGGCCGTGAGCAAAGCAATCCTCCTTTAAATGAAGCCCCACCTTTGATAATGTTTTTTGCCATTCGTAAAATTTCTTGGATTTGCAAAAGTAAAAATTTTTTTTTCACAGATCTTTACGTTTTAAAAAATTTTAAGAAGAATGATATATATGATATATACATGTACACACATAGAATACAATACAAAGAAAAAAAAAACCACTTAAAAATGTATATCTGTGTCAAAAAGTTCGTTGATTTGATGGGTAATAGTGTTCTTTTAAATGGCGTTGGGCATCGTCTATTACTATAAAATTTGTCTGAGAATAGCCCAAATACAGTTTACCTTTGAAATAGTATCAAATAAATAACTAATTTGTCTCTCTCTCCTTATTTTTTAAAACTATTTGAAATTTTGAGTTTTGCAAAAAGGATCAAACGTACACAAAATTTTTAAGTACATACATACGTGTATATATTATAGTTCAATTGTACCATATATGAACGAAAACAAAAGTGGATGCTTCTACCAATCATATCCAATACGTGACGTTTCAAACATTTATCACTTACTTACCTGCTCTATTCCTCCACTTAAAGTAGGAACTCTTCTACAAACTCTTCTTGGTCGTCCTTTAGGCATATTTTAAAATTAAATATGGATGTACTTTTTTCTCAAAATAAATTCTATTTTGCGTCTGCCCAAAACTCTTTCTAATTTGCACTGTTACCGTTGTTTTAAGTGAATTGACAAATTTCAAGTAAATTGTCAATTCATACCAATTATTACCATCACAACAAAATTTTGAAAAAAATTCGCAGCACCCGTTGGGACTAGAGTTGGGTATTTCCCGAGAAAATCCCAATCTCGAGAATCGGGATTTCCCGAAAATAATTTTTGAGATTTCTCGAGAATTCTCGAAAATTCGGGAAAAATTCCAAAAAATTAAAAAAAAAAATCTAAAACCAGTGTAAGAGCAATGAATTTCATAAAATATTATTTTTATTAAAGTATAAATTAATGGACTATGGTTAAGTTCGTGCGGTTTTTTTTCGAAATTTGAAACTTTATTGACGTAAAATGGTTACAAATTTAATATTCAAAGTATTGTCCATCGCTTGCTACTACTTTTTCCCATCCTTCTGGCAATTCACGGATTCCCTTTGTGAAAAATTCGGTCGGTTTTGCCGCAATCCACGAATCGATCCATTTTTTGACTTCATCGTAATTACGGAAGTGCTGGTCAGCCAGGCCATGTTGCATCGATCGGAAGAGATAGTAATCGGATGGCGCAAGGTCTGGACTATACGGCGGGTGGGGTAGGACATCCCATTTGAGCGTTTCTAAGTATGTTTTGACCACTTGTGCAACATGTGGCCGAGCATTGTCATGTTGCAAAATAACTTTGTCGTGTCTATCGGTGTATTGCGGCCGTTTTTCTCGCAGTGCTCGGCTCAAACGCATCAATTGTCGTCGGTAGACATCCCCCGTAATCGTTTCATTCGGTTTCAGTAGCTCATAATACACAACACCCAGCTGGTCCCACCAGATACACAGCATAACCTTCAGGCCATGAATATTCTGCGCCGACGTCGATGTTGAAGCATGGCCAGGGTATCCATACGTTGCCCGACGTTTTGGATTGTCGTAATGGACCCACTTTTCATCGCCAGTCACAATTCGATGCAAAAAACCCTTTCTTTTGTGCCGTTGAAGCAGTTGTTCGCATGCCATAAAACGGCGTTCAACGTCTCTTGGCTTCAATTCATACGGCACCCAATGGCCTACCTTTCGGATCATTCCCATGGCTTTTAAACGTTTGGAAATGGTTGATTGATCAACTCCCAAAGTTTTTGCAACCTCTTCTTGCGTTTGAGCCGGATCTTGATCGAGCAATTCCTCCAATTCGGTATCCATGAACTTTGGCGGCGCACCCTCGCGTTCTTCGTCTTCCAAGCCAAAATCACCACTTTTAAAGCGTGCAAACCACTTCTGGCACGTTCGCTCAGCTAGAGCATGCTCACCATAAACTTCCACCAAGATACGATGACTTTCGGCTGCTTTTTTCTTCATATTAAAATAATGAAGAAGAATTCCCCGCAAAAACACATTATTTGGCACGAAATTCGACATTTTCAAGTGTGGTAAAAATATTGTTGTTTACGCTTCAAATAAAAAACTTATACTGACGTTTGTGCCTTACGACAGTAGCTCTCCAATGAATGTTTGGAAATGTGGATCGATGGAATAATAATCAAGTTACGCCATCTGTTGTAAAACCGCAAGGAACTTATTCATAGTCCTATTACATAAAAAAATATTTGAAAATATTACTATTTCAATTATTGCAAACAAAAAAGTGAAACAAAAATAATTACAAAAAAATTCAAAACAAAAATAATTCAAGATTATACTTATTAAAATAGGGGAAAAAAGTGATAGTAAACATTATTTCCCAAAATGGTGTTGTAAAAAACACAGACTGTCAATGGCTTCGTCTGACAATCGCGTACGCTTTTTGGACACAAAATTACCCGCTGTAGAAAAATTCCTCTCATTTTGAGTCGATTTTGGCTTAACAGTGTTAAAAGCCCCGATCAGTCTTTCAACATTTTGTGTTTTTTCTCCAGTTTTTTCATATAGTTTTAGCTCGTTTCTAAGCGGCGAAAACATCTGGTTCGCCGCATGTTGCGCAATGTCTGCTTTCGGTTTTGAGCATTGCTGAACGTATTTTTCAAGCTGTTTCGCCATATCTTCTTCATCGACGTTGTTGGTTGCAAATACGTCATCATCGTCAGAACTAGACACTGCTTGGTCTTCCTGAATGCTCGTAGAAAATAGACGAACCAAGTAGTTTTCGGCTTCTTTTATCAATTCTGTTTTAGAACAGGTGTGGAAAAATTCAGATTTGTCACTAGAGCTGTTAACTCAATCGTGTAAATATTTAAAGGCCGATAACAAACGGCTAGATCTACGAGCTGTTAAGTTTTTTTTAGGCTGGATAAGAATTCATTGCCCAATTCGGTGTGCTGATTCTCCAATTCTGTGAACAAAAATTTGAGAATAGAATCCGCAGCAAGTAAGTTCACATTTTGGCGACTAAGTGCTTCTACAGCAACACGTATAGGTTTAAGAGCATTTATGATATCCTCGCAATACTTTTCTTCTGCGTCAGTAGTGGCCATAAAATTTAAATTAAGAGTGTCGAGCGCCTTACGAACATGCTTGCTGATGCAAATGTATCTGGCCAGCATAGTTTCCAGGCTATTCCAACGTGTTTTGCAATCCAACAGCAAGAAAAGCTCTTTCTTCTCGACCTCTTTAACATAATCCTGCAAGATGGCATTCCGTACAGGCGAGTTCTTGAATTTCAAAACTATCTTGCGACCCTTTTTTACGATTTCAAATGCAGACTTTATATTGACCGTCTTGTCAGCAACAAATACGATATTGTCGTCCTCGTCATCGGAAGCGTTTTCCGCATTAATGTCGGAAAATGAAGTACTGGCTGCATTGTTTTCATTTTCATCGGAGCCTCTATAATCCGAATCGTCTCCATCTCTTACGTCACTATCGTATATCCTGTTTGCGACTTTTCGTTTCTGGTACATTACCTCCATGACCGCCAAATGTATGCCGTGATTGTAGCAAATCTGTTGATGCGCTGGTGATAGTCTCCCAAATTTGATCATGACACTGGCACCATCACTTGTAATAGCCACGATGTCGGACTGTAGTTGTATATTGAAGTCTGAAAGCTTTGCATTTACGAGCTCATATACTTTTTCAGTGGGACATGATTCCTGAATGCGAACCAGGCCAAGGTTGTCAGATTGTCCATCGTCATAATATATATGGATGTTCATGTAACGTCGGTTTCGCACGCTTGTCCACTCGTCGATGCTCAAGCTGAACTTACGCTGTGCAGATTTAAAATTTTCAATTTTCATCTTCAAATCGCTTTTTATTTTCGTGCAGTACTTCATAACCAAACCCAGAACAGCTTTGTGACACTTTGGAAGATGAAATCCTAAGCGGCTGGTACTATTACGAATGAACTCACTTTTTGTTATCGCGTTTATTGGAATTCCATCTTTTGCAGCCAATTTTGCAACAATTTGTTCAAGCGATTCAGGCGAGGAAGAAGTATTGAAAAAGTTGTGAAGAGTTCGGGTCTTCTTGGCTGGTGGGTGTTCTTTTGGAGCCTCATGTTCCCTTCGCTTCATGTTGTGTATCCTCTCTATGTGACGGTGAAGTCCAGATGTTGACGATGACTTGCATTTAATGATTTTATTGCATTTCAAACATGTTGCTTCGTCGTCAAATCGCTTGAAAAGCTGCCACACTTGGTCGTATTCGTATTCTGAACTCATGATTTTTAATGCTAAAAATTCAAAATTTGTTTTAAATTTTATTTTTTAAAGGAAGTAACTAACCGGTACTCACAGTCAACGATACGTCGATTCAAAACTTAAAAATAAGTAATATTTGGACCACAAAATATTTTATTATACGGTGTATAATTTATACTTAATCAGGTACCACAAAATGAAATGCACCCGCTCACTACAAAAAATAAATTTACAAACGTCGTCTGTGCAGTCTGCGAACAAATTGAAATTGCTTGACTATTTTCAAAGCATTTCTAATTGCTTAACTGCTGCTACATATAAGAAACACATAAAACTAAACTTCATTAGCTTGATGTTACAGTGCTTTCCCTCGACATAGCATAGCAACGCATCTAGCATTTACTCTGTAGTCACCCTAAAACAAAAAAAAAAAAACAAACAAATGGAACAGTTATACTGTTGTGGCTTTTCGCATAGCAATTCAAACTATGGTGTGAATTGTATGTGATTCTGCGAAAAAGTATGTAGTGTGCGATTCTTTTTAACATAATGCCCGTTACAGTTTGGTGTTTCCAGGTATTAATCATATGTATGTGTATTCTTTTACTTTTGAAAGAATTCTTTTTTCTCTTAATATTTGACAACAAAAATTAAAAAAAAAAATGGATTTCTCGAGAAATCTTGAAACATTCTCGAGATTCGGGATTTCCCGAAATGCTAAAAATTTCAATTCTCGAGATTCGGGATGGAAAAATATCGAGAATTTCTCGAGAATTCCCGTCGGGAAATTCCCGAAACCCAACTCTAGTTGGGACTATGTTCATGAATACATATTTATTAGTAAAGAGAACAAAACAAAACAATTATTGAGAATCCAAATGTATACAATGCTGTGCTCATTAGAAAGAGAGCTAAACAAAGCAAACGTACTCATATATATGCGTATATTTGTGTGTCGTCCCGCTTTGCATAGACATCGCTGTTATCAATATGAAAATTTTGATAACTTTACACGCAAATATTTCATGAACAAATTAACCAATTTTAATTTTTGACGTGATAACGTCTTATAATTCGATTTAACAGGCTGCACGCACGAAAAAATGTGTCGTTACCTTGCTCATTAGTGTTACCTTGCTCATTTTCCGTTACCTTGCTCATTGCCGTTACCTTGCTCATTTGTCGTTACCTTGCTCATTGCCGTTACCTTGAATGAACTGCAAGCGAAAGTGCGGAACGAACGACAAAGCAAACAAAGCAAATGAACGGCAACGTTCGACATCTTGCTTTCTCCTACTTAAGTGAGCGTAAGTTATGTATTATCGGTCGAGTCAGTCTTCGCCTATGAATCGTAAGAATAAGTCGTGTTCAACCAATTTTTCTTAATAATAAAATATAAGTGAAAACTTTGAAAAAAAAAACAAAAAACTAAATTGTTTTTATTGGAAACATAAATGGCGACGAGGATAAAAAACAACAAAACAAAAACACAAATTTATTAAAAAACAATAATTTAATATTTGCTCTTCGAGATGTATTGAAAGAAAAAATAAATAAAAATGAAAATAAAAATAAAAAATCAATAAATCAAATGCGTACAAGCAAACGTTAAAGAAAAAAAAAGAAAAAAAAATTACGAATAGTGTGCAAACTTAAGAAAAAAAATATGACTAAATTTTAATAAAATATTTAATAATAAATATTAATATAATTACATATGAAAACTAAAGTCGAATCGAAATTTGAAAGTGTGAAATTTTGAAGTTTCAATAATAAACTGGAAGCTATACGTGATTTGACGAAAATTCTGAAATACACACATACATAAAGATAATTTTACAGAAAATTGCAGTAAATGGGATTTGAGATCTCATGGGGGGTCAAATTAATACGAGTGACAAGGAAATACAATTTGAAAGGTGTTAACACTTAAATTTCAATCTTGTTAAAAAGAAATGAAAATTGAAAACTGAAAGTAAATAAATATTGAATGTTGAGCGCTGTACTACTTGAAAAAGCCTAGCCAAATAACAGTTGAAAAAAAAAGAAATACCGCAAATCACTCAAGTGTTTCTATATTACAACTAAAAAATCGTTTAAAAGTGCACTTGACTTCAAAACGAAGAAGTCATGACCCGCTAGGTCAAGGAAAGGACAGCAAAATACTAACGGACACGAAGCTTATACACACTCAAAATGTAAATGTTTATGTGCGTTTGTGCATAATATATGTAAACGAGTGCGATCAACCTTGAATGAGAATTAAAATACAGCAAAAAAAAAAAAAAAAGCAAACAATTTTAAGAGAGATGAACGAAAACATAAACTAAACACAAAGAAATAACACACGATGGCACTGACATTAGCAGAGGCGATGAAGGAGAGCTAGAAAGCGGTGTAGTTAAAGGAAATAAAGAAGTTGTAGAAATAACGAAAGAAAGTGGTGAAAAAGAAGTGCTAGCTGAGGAGGCGAAGAATAAATATCGCGCAGTGATAATTTGTGCCGGTAAATTTTGGTATAAAACTAAATTTCAAACCCATTCAATTGTAATAACTAAATAAAAATAATCCAAAAATAAGAAAGCAGCAAAATAAATAGTGAAACAATAAATAAAAATATAAAATTAAAAATACAAAATCAAGTTAAATCGATTTAACTTTGTCTAACGTAATACAACGAAAATACTGTCAACATGGACTCGCAGGGTTATGAAAATGCACGCAATATGACGTTGCTCTTCTTCCTTGAGCGCCTCATGGATAAGGCTGAGGCACGCACTGTTCACGATTTGTCCTGTCAATTTGGTAGCAAGGAATTCACCAAGGAAATGTTTCAAATTGCTGGCGGTAGTCAATCGGATAACAACAGCGAACAGCAGCAACAACGAGCCAACAAAAAAAAAAAATAAAATAAAATAAAAAATAAGTAAAATTAAAATATCAATATAGCAACAGTCGCAAAAAAGTAGAATAAGCTTACTAAACAACAACGCAACGCATTACTATCTTCTGTTCATACGTCATTCATAGTATTCTCCTCATAAAAAAGAAACAAAAACAAAGATAAGCACCCAAATTAAAAGATAAAACACCGTTTGACGAAAGACGTGAATTCTGTGATAAACAGTGTTTCTCAAACTGCCTTAATTTAAAGTAAAGGAAAGTAAATAAAGAAGAGAAGGAAAGCAAAAGCATACAAAAAAGTGGAAATGGAGTGGAGAGGAAAATGGAAATAAGTACGTAGAAGAAAGGGGAAATGAAAATGAAAAGGAAAGTGACAATGAAAATGAAGGTGAAAATGAAAATAAAAATGAAAGAAAAAGGGGATGAAAATGAAGAATTGAAAGCTAATGAAAAAGGAAATGAAATAATTGAAAAAGAGTATGTAGAAAAGACAGATAACTTAAAAGAAAATAACGGTGGCGCTGAAACTTCGTATAATAAAGCACACCCCACAAAATAATACAAAATTGATGTTTGAAGTTTATTCATAATTCTTGCCATTTCATGTAAGAACTTTGTTGTTGCAAAATATATTAATATAAACAATATGGAAAATGCCTTCACATATTATTTACAAAATAACTTGTTGCAAGACATTGATATAGGTCGCGGCAGCCTGAAGGTTGACACTTATGAGAAAAATGTTGAGAGCAATCATGATTTTCATTCCAATTTCAATCGGTTGAACCATAAAAACCAAACCAATAACAATCTTGGTAAACAAAATTCAGGAGTTTTCCGCAACAAAAATACAAATTTTGAATATAATCCGAATTATAAAAATTCGAACAGATACAATAGAAATTTTGAAAATAATCAATCCGGAAATTTTAATAGCAATGTCAACTACGGTAGAAATAGTGGCAATTGGAGAGGTGAACCAAATTTGAGAAATTACTCTGGTAGATTTCCTAACAGTGAATACAATTTTGTCTGAATACATCAACAAAATCTGCATAATATATATGGATGATATTTTGGTATTTTCTACTTCTATTAGCGAACACTTTGAGAGCCTAACAAAAATATTTAACTGCTTATTTACAAATAACTTAAGAATACAATACGATAAGTGCAAATTTTTATCTAGATATACAGAGTTTCTGGGCCATATTATCACACATGAAGGTATCAAGCCAAGCCCGGAGAAAACGATAATAATTATTTTACGGATAACGAAGAAAACATTGATATAAAATCTTTGTTCGAAAATTCTTTAGAAACGGTGCATTCAGCATACGAAAACCTAAATGAACACTTTCTTATAACCGAGTCCATAGTAAATAGATACACCACTCAAATTCGTATAGTAAGGAACAAACCCATCGAAAGCGAAATGTTATATAACAAATATGGAATAGTCTATATAGCCGAAAGAGACTTACAAAATAGCATTTATCTTACAGATCTTTTTAGAAAATATATTAAAAAAAAGGAACAACAGGAATTCATTCAGAGTTGCCTGATAGTGCGTACAATGTGGTATTAAAAAAGGAACAACAGGAATTCATTCAGAGTTGCCTGATAGTGCGTAAAATGTGGTATTAAAAAAGGAACAATAGGAATTCATTCAGAGTTGCCTGATAGTGCGTAAAATGTGGTATTAAAAAAGGAACAACAGGAATTCATTCAGAGTTGCCTGGTAGTGCGTAAAATGTGGTATTAAAAAAGGAACAACAGGAATTCATTCAGAGTTGCCTGATAGTGCGTAAAATGTGGTATTAAAAAAGGAACAACAGGAATTCATTCAGAGTTGCCTGATAGTGCGTACAATGTGGTATTAAAAAATGAACAACAGGAATTCATTCAGAGTTGCCTGATAGTGCGTACAATGTGGTACAAGAAAAACTGATAAGTTTATTCTCTTATGACAATAACATTAAATTTACTAAATGCTGTTACAAAGCTTTAGACTTGAAAACAGACGAGGAAATTTTAGAGGTAGTGGAAAAAGTCCATACGGAAGGGAACCATAGAGGTGTGCTAGAAAATTATGAACAGATGAAATTAAGGTACTTTTATCCAAATATGAAAAAAGTTATTAACAGATTTGTTAACAAATGTGATGTGTGCAACGAGGGCATATACGCATTTTGAAAAATTCAGACAACTCCTTCGAGTTAGAAGAAATCATGATCAAGGCTATTGGCTTTTATAACAACTCCATCCATAGTTCAACCAATGTAAAACCGATTGACTTTATCAATAGAAGCGACATAGATTTTGAAAAAATAAAAAATTATACTTACAGAAAAAAGAAACAAGCAATCAACAAATTGAATGCAGAAGCAGAAAGGGTTCCATATTTCAACAACAGCAAAGTTTACATGAAGAATACTCTTGCTAATAGAAATAAACTTGCAAAAAGGTTCGTACAATTGCAAAAAAGTTTTCCTAATAAAGTTGACATGGCAAATATCAAGAGGCCGCATAAAATAGCGTAAATGTCCTTATGCGAATTTTATTAAAGATCTTAACATTTACTCATAAATGAAAAAAAAACCAAATAGTGATTGCGACCACAATAATTACTAGAAATTCTACTGAAGTTTTAGTTTATTAAACGCTATGTAAATTTACGTAAACTAAGCTAATTTTTATAGTTTGTCATATAACAACTTGTATACTGCAGATGTAAAGTACAAAGTTCTTTTGTAAAATGTAAAAAGTTGAATATTCAAAAACGGCAAATAACGAAAATGAAAATAGAAGTTAAACATTAAACAAAATTTTAATGCTGACTGAAACTTAGTTTTAACTACTGTATATTACAATGAAATTGTGTAGTTATAAGTTAATAAATTAAAGTAAGTTATATAAAACACACTAAGATAAATCGCAGGGACTCGATTTAATTTATGTGGAGGGCGAGTTATGTATTATCGGTCGAGTCAGTCTTCGCCTATGAATCGTAAGAATAAGTCGTGTTCAACCAATTTTTCTTAATAATAAAATATAAGTGGAAACTTTGAAAAAAAAAAAACAAAAAACTAAATTGTTTTTATTGGAAACATAAATCGTATATGTGTATGTATATGCGCATATGTACATATATAAATTCACGTATTTGTAAATATTTGCATATGCCTTCTTATTGATTATTATTAATTTGATTTACTTGAAGAATTTACAATAAAACCAAGTTTTTTAATAATACCTGTTGTTTTAATGTTATTATTATTTTTTGACGTGATAACGTCTTATAATTCTATGTAGCCGGCTGCCCGCACCAAAAAATGCGTCGTTATCTTGCTCATGCGTCGTTACCTTGCTTGAACAGCATGTTATGTTATGTTATGATATGTTATGTTATGTTATGTTATATTATGTTATGTTATGTTATGTTATGTTATGTTATGTTATGTTATGTTATGTTATGTTATGTTATGTTATGTTATGTTATGTTATGTTATGTTATGTTATGTTATGTTATGTTATGTTATGTTATGTTATGTTATGTTATGTTATGTTATGTTATGTTATGTTATGTTATGTTATGTTATGTTATGTTATGTTATGTTATGTTATGTTATGTTATGTTATGTTATGTTATGTTATGTTATGTTATGTTATGTTATGTTATGTTATGTTATGTTATGTTATGTTATGTTTTTTTTTTCCTTGGGCTCTACGCGCTTACTGCGTTTCGAGTAATTTATTATTTCAATTAGTTTGTTTTCTAGAGCAAATATTTTCATACATATGTGCAGTATAACATTCAGATAGATTACAAGTATTTTCAATTACATAAATATTTTATAGTTTAACAAAACTAACTGAAATAAAATGCCTGCGATTGGATACAAGCAGTTAGATGGTTATTCTACTATATTACTATTATGATTAAGACATTAGGTAGGAATGTTTGAAGCATTGAAGTTTTTTAAATTATCAATTATTTTTTGACAAATTCATTAAATGATGTTATCAAACTAGGATATTTTGAAATTTGTTTTATGTTGAATGCTGGAATATCATATTGTGCACAGAATGTTTCGTGTCTCTGTCGTGCACTGTGAAAGCGTGGGCAGTCGTGCAAAAGATGATGCATACTCTGCACAGTGAGTTGGTCACACGGGCACCAGTCTTCGTCAATGATTTTGAATCGCTTTAAGTATGCCTTGTTGAAACCATGGCCAGTAAAGAGCTGTGTCAATTCAAATGATATCCCAAAGAGTTGTCGGTATAGTTGCGCATCTTCAAGAATTGGAAAGAAAATCTTTGTAATGGAGCCAGTGGTATCGTCGGCATACTCCTGCTGCCATGACTCGAATATTTGAGAACGTATTTGCCGTATAGCATAGCTTAAGGGAAATGCAGTATATACTGGATCGACTCCTTGATTTGCTGCTTCTTTTGCCTGTTCATCTGCACGCTCGTTTCCTTCAATACCGATGTGCGATTTGACCCAGTAAAAGTCAATTCTGTGTCGCTGGCGAAGAAGGTACAGGTGCTGATGAATTGATGCAATTAAAGGATTGGGGTTGCTCCGATTTTGGATAGCTTCCAAACAAGAGCGACTGTCGCTATATATGACTAGCTTTTCAGTTTTCAATTCATTCTGAGCCCATTTCAGTGCAGTGTCAATTGCTAGAGCTTCAGCCTGGAAGACAGTGCATGTGTCATGTAATTTAAATGTTATGTTATGTTATGTTATGTTATGTTATGTTATGTTATGTTATGTTATGTTATGTTATGTTATGTTATGTTATGTTATGTTATGTTATGTTATGTTATGTTATGTTATGTTATGTTATGTTATGTTATGTTATGTTATGTTATGTTATGTTATGTTATGTTATGTTATGTTATGTTATGTTATGTTATGTTATGTTATGTTATGTTATGTTATGTTATGTTATGTTATGTTATGTTATGTTATGTTATGTTATGTTATGTTATGTTATGTTATGTTAATGTTAACTCATTCTCTATATCCATACAAAATATCTATCAAACAGATAAAATTAAAATTTTCTTTTGAAAAATGCAACCATTCAATCACTATTTTCTTATGACGTTATCACTTTAAATTATCGTCAGTAAACCGACTTTACAGACAACCTCTTTTTATAATTTTCCGGAAATATGCTCATCAAAACCTTTCTTTTGATATATATTTCATATCTGTACATATTGTAGTTTAGTCAGAATAAGCGCCATGTTTTAAAATAATAAAATAACTAATATGTAACCCCCGAAAATCGGGTGGGCTTTTTTCCCACGGAAAGTAAACAGCATATGTGACACTTTTATATATTAAAAGTTATGATGATTAGAAAAGTGTATATTTTTATTCATATGTAATAGGTATGTAAGAACTTATGCATATAACATTTTTAAAATTTTTTTCAGTTAAATCAGTAATTTTTTTTTTTAAATTACTTCATTATAAACTACATTCAACGTCAAGTTTTCGTTATTGCCCATTTGAACTCGTATATTTTCCCAGGATCTAACCCGGCTTAACGCAACATAAAGTTGGCCGTGAGCAAAGCAATCCTCCTTTAAATGAAGCCCCACCTTTGATAATGTTTTTTGCCATTCGTAAAATTTCTTGGATTTGCAAAAGTAAAAATTTTTTTTTCACAGATCTTTACGTTTTAAAAAATTTTAAGAAGAATGATATATATGATATATACATGTACACACATAGAATACAATACAAAGAAAAAAAAAACCACTTAAAAATGTATATCTGTGTCAAAAAGTTCGTTGATTTGATGGGTAATAGTGTTCTTTTAAATGGCGTTGGGCATCGTCTATTACTATAAAATTTGTCTGAGAATAGCCCAAATACAGTTTACCTTTGAAATAGTATCAAATAAATAACTAATTTGTCTCTCTCTCCTTATTTTTTAAAACTATTTGAAATTTTGAGTTTTGCAAAAAGGATCAAACGCACACAAAATTTTTAAGTACATACATACGTTTATATATTATAGTTCAATTGTACCATATATGAACGAAAACAAAAGTGGATGCTTCTACCAATCATATCCAATACGTGACGTTTCAAACATTTATCACTTACTTACCTGCTCTATTCCTCCACTTAAAGTAGGAACTCTTCTACGAACTCTTCTTGGGCGTCCTCTAGGCATATTTTAAAATTAAATATGTATGTACTTTTTTCTCAAAATAAATTCTATTTTGCGTCTGCCCAAAACTCTTTCTAATTTGCACTGTTACCGTTGTTTTAAGTGAATTGACAAATTTCAAGTAAATTGTCAATTCATACCAATTATTACCATCACAACAAAATTTTGAAAAAAATTCGCAGCACCCGTTGGGACTATGTTCATGAACACATATTTGTTAGTAAAGAGAACAAAACAAAACAATATTGAGAATCCAAATGTATACAATGCTGTGCTCATTAGAAAGAGAGCTAAACAAAGCAAACGTACTCATATATATGCGTATATTTGTGTGTCGTCCCGCTTTGCATAGACATCGCTGTTATCAATATGAAAATTTTGATAACTTTACACGCAAATATTTTATGAACAAATTAACCAATTTTAATTTTTATAATTTTCCGGAATATGCTCATCAAAACCTTTCTTTTGATATATATTTCATATCTGTACATATTGTAGTTTAGTCAGAATAAGCGCCATGTTTTAAAATAATACTATAGATAATAATAATAATAATAAAACAACCAGAATGACTTCTTTGACGAAATAAGAGAAAACTTAGGCGTCTTAACAATAAAACTTGATTTGTCCTTGAACAAGAGCTGCTGCGAGTGCTGTCGCTCAAAATAACTCGCGCACACCCCTCAATATATTTAAATCGAAAATTCCTGAGCCCATTCTGGCTTGCAGGAATCCAGATACTTTAGAAGGAGCGATGAATGTCCTTTTCGAAGCTGGATATCCTCACCTCCGAAGGGACAATCAACAAAGTAAACCAAATTTCAATCGCAATAGGCAAATTTTCCCTAATTTTAACCTAACAATTCTCACCGAAACCCAAATCGAAATTTTAGTTAACAAAATAATTGAAATCAAAACAGGCAAAATTTCCAAAATTTTAACACACACAATTCTAATCAAAATTCAAACGAAATTGTCAGTTTACAAAATAATTAATACAGACAATCTTTTCAACAACGGAATTTTAATTTGCGCAACTCCAGACAACGTTCCCAATATAATTCTAATTTCAACCATAATAGACAAAATTTCGCACCCCATAACAAATCAAATCAAATCGCAGCCAAACTAATATCAAAGAAAATAAAAAAGAACCGATGCCACCACCTATTATACTGGAGGATATCACATCATATGAAGTTCTCTACAATCAATTAATATCCACAATAAATGCAGATGCATTTCAAACAAAAATTATTAATGATACAACTGTAAAAATCAATTGCATAGATTCTGAAGCATACAGAATAGTAGTTGGAACATTAAATAGAAATGGAAACTCATTCCACTCTTATGCAAAAAATTTGCATCACACTTGCAACCCAGAAAATATAATGAAAGATCTGATATGCAAAGGATATAAAATAAAGGCAGCAGTAAATAAGCTAGCATGGAAGAAAAAAACTCCTCTTAATATGTTCATGTTGTTTTTTGAAAATAATGAAGATATTGAGAGAATATACAAAATCACAAATATACTAGGCTGTCAAGTAGAAATTGTGCCGATTAAGGGAACTAAACTTGTCCCGCAATGCAAAAATTGCCAAACATATGGGCATACCAATAAATATTGCAGCAAACCAGCTAGATGCGTTAAATGTGCTGGTCGACATCATACACAAGAATGCAACAAAACAAAAGAACAAGCGCCAAAATGTGTTCACTGCGGAGGAGATCATCCGGCCAACTACAGAGGATGTATTGTAGCAAAAGAGTTGCAAAAAGTGAGAAACAGCAAGATCCAAAAACCTAAAACTAATAGTAATAATAAAGCCAATAAAATTATCCTTAAGCAAGCCCCAGTTATGCAAACTGAAAATAAAATTAATGGCACACAAAATAAATTGTCATATGCTGCTGTCACTAAGTTGAATACAGCAGAAAAAAATGTGACTGACAATCAAAACAATAATATCAGCCAAAGTCTACAACTCATTCTGAACAAAATGACTATACTTGAAAAATCATTTTCAAACATGAATGAGAGAGTGATCAAATTGGAAAGTAGTAACAAAAAAACTACTTCCAAACCTAAAAGAAGATAATGGCCAATACAATTAAAATTATGTCATGGAATGCAAATGGACTGCTTAAACGTCAAGCTGAGTTACAAGCAATCCTAGACATAAATAAAGTAGATGTGTGCCTAATATCAGAAACACATCTAACTAATCAATCGTACATTAAATTTCGAGGTTATAAAACATATCACACAATTCACCCAGAAAATACTGCAAAGGGTGGAAGTGCAATAATTATAAAAGAAAATATATATCATCACGAAGGAAACAAATTTCAAGCAGAAGATATACAAGCAACTAATATATGTTAAGTATTAAAACTAAAAATCAAAATATTACCATAGCTAGCTTATATAGTCCCCCAAAACACAATATCAAACAAGAACGTTACCTTGAACTATTCAGAGCTGTTGGAAATCGATTCATCATAGGTGGTGATTATAACGCTAAACACACACATTGGGGATCGAGACTCACAACAACAAAAGGAAAAGAATTGCTAAATGCAATACAAACATACAAGTGTGACGTAATTTCTACAGGGAAGCCCACCTACTGGCCCACTGATCCTGACAAAGTTCCAGATCTAATAGACTTTTTCGTCACCAAAAACCTAGGAAGTAATTATATGCAAATAGATGAAATCTTAGAGTTAAACTCAGACCATTCGGCAATAGTATTAACACTAAGCGAAACTATAATTTCTAAGCCAACAAATCCAACTTTAGTCAACAAAAAAACGGACTGGGAAAGCTTTAGAATAACATTGGAAAATAGAATTGAACTAGCGGTTCCACTACAAACCGAAGAACAACTGGACCTTGAGGTGGAAAAACTAGTCAACGATATACAGTATTCAGCATGGGAAAATACACCTGAAGTCAAAAGAAAACTGAAAGTCAATTGCTATCCTAAAGAAATAGTAGAGTTTATTTCAGCGAGAAAAAAATGGCATCAAACCAGAAACCCGCGGGATAAAACAATACTGAATAATTTAACATCACAATTAACAAATGAAATTAGACAGTTAAAAAATGACTCTATAAGTGACTTTCTTCGTGAGCTTACTAACGACTCCAGTACTGAATATTCGCTTTGGAAGACTACAAAAAATCTAAAGAGACCAATCATACAAACACCTCCAATTAAAAATGTGGATGGAAGCTGGGCCAGAAATAATGAGCAAAAAGCAACAATATTTGCAAATCATCTTGAAAACATATTTCAACCAAATGCAGCTAATGACATTAATCCCTTACCATACATTGCAGAACAAATGGACGGGATAATACCATTCGTCACTCCGGCTGAAGTCAAAAAAGAGATCAAGAGTAATATCAACCCTAAGAAAGCACCTGGCTTTGATCTTATCACTGGCCAAATACTAAAAGAACTTCCAAAAAAAGCGTTAATGAAAATAACCAACATAATTAATGCATCACTTCGGTTACAATATGTTCCACAACTTTGGAAAGTTGCCGAAGTTATAATGATACCAAAGCCAGGGAAGCCGCCACATGAAACAACCTCATATCGACCAATATCATTGCTGCCGATTATGTCAAAGTTGTTCGAGAAACTTCTCTTGAAAAGGTTAAAACCAATTATCGAAGAGAAACACCTCATTCCTGATCATCAGTTTGGTTTCCGAAATCAGCACTCTACAATTGATCAGGTACACCGAATCACCGACATAATTGAAAAGGCGATAGAAGAGAAAAAAGTTTGTTCGACAATATTTCTGGATGTTGCACAAGCTTTTGACAAGGTTTGGCATGAAGGATTAAATCATAAATTACAAATACTTCTTCCTGCTCAATACTCAAAAATTTTAAAATCATACATAACAGAACGTTACTTCAGAATAAAACAAGAAGACACCTATTCTGACCTGAAAAAAATTCAAGCGGGAGTACCACAAGGAAGTGTACTAGGACCAATCCTATATCTCCTATACACTAGTGATATCCCTACATCTATAAATAATACCGTTGCTACGTTTGCTGATGACACTGCAATAATGGCCACTGGTGAAAACAACATTGAATCAACAGAAAAATTACAAACAGCCATTACTGAGATACAGCGCTGGACAGTCAAATGGCGTATAAAACTCAACGAAACCAAATCTGTGCACGTCGACTTCACTAATAAAAGAATCGACCATAAACCAGTATACATCAATCAACAAATCATTCCGCACGAGAATTCAGCGAAATATCTTGGCATGACCCTTGACGCAAAACTCAGGTGGAAACCGCATGTCAAGAAAAAACAAGAAGAGTTGAAAATGAAGTACAGAAAGATGTACTGGCTATTGGGTAGACATTCTGCCTTGTCAACATACAACAAGCTGCTCTTGTATCAGCAAGTCCTTAAGCCAATCTGGACTTATGGTATTCAGCTCTGGGGATGTACCAGTCAAAGCAATAGAATGATCATTCAACGATTTCAAAATAAAGTGCTCCGTGCTATTGTTAATGCTCCGTGGTACATCAAAAATGACAATTTACATAAGGATTTGGATGTTGAAATTGTCGACAACGTTATCAAAAAGTTTGCGCAAAGTCATGAACAACGACTTCAACAACATGTCAACATTGAGGCCCTCCAGCTCCTCGAAAACGATGACTTAACCAGAAGATTAAAACGAGTGAAACCATTTGAACTTGTGTAAAAAATAGTGAACTATCTATAAACAATACATAATAAATAAACCAGTCACAAACAAAAGTAGTGACCAAAACATTTACAGAAACAAAAAGTGCATATATCATAGGATAAATACTTTGTAATTTTAACCGTATCAAATTAAGTCAAATTCAAATAGCTTATTAGTATTTGTGCTAGATTGCTATATAATAAATACACCAATAGGTGTTTTTATATTAATAAAAAAAAAAAAAAAATAAAAACGACAACCAATCTAATCGATGCCCTTTATTCAAGCCCATGGGTATCAACCAACACGAAATAACCAAAAATGCCAGTTATAAACAAATATTCAGATATTTTTTATCAGCAAAACACTAAACTAAGTTTTACATGAGCAATTAAACACCAAATTCCGATAACATTCCAATCATACCATCCAATCATTACCAAATCATACAGATATTCATAAAAAAGTAGTAGAAAAACAAATTCAGGAAATGCTTGAAAATAAAATTATAAGACACAGCAATTCCCCATATTCAGCACCCAAAGAAGGCTGACGCCAGTGGAAAGGCTAAATGGAAACTTGTAATAGGTTATCGAAAACTAAATGAGGTAATGATAGATGATAAATATCCGATTCCAAATATCGATGAAATACTGGACATATTGGGCAGATGCCAATAGTTTAACACCCTCGATTAGCGAAGGGATTTCATCAGATTGAAATCGAAGAAAACGATATTCACAAGATCGCCTTCAGTGTCGAAGGAGAGCACTATGAATTCTTACGAATTCCGTTCGGTCTGAAGACAGCACCAGCGACATTCCAAAGACTCATGAATAATATCCTTAAGGAATTTATAAATAAAATTTGTCTGGCTTTTTGGACGATATTATTATTTTCTCAACTTCTCTGCAAGAGCACATTGAGTCCATTAAACTAATTTTTAACCGCTTAAAAGAAGCTAATCTTAAGGAGCCCGCTCTGCCACTTCCTTCTGCAGTCATCAAAGCCACTGTTAGCAAACGGGTTATTCTAACCCACAAGGGAGCTTGGCAGGCTGAGAGAGGCTGCAGATGGACAAAACTGATGTTACCTGTCATGTCCGACTGACTGTCGTAGTTCCTTTGTCACTAAGCAGAGGGGACTCTAGGAGGCTGATTGGACTGATGACGAGTCACTTTCTATTGGCAATGCACATGGAAAAGGTGGGCATCTCAGACAGTGCACTTTGCCCAGCATGTGGAGAGGAGGATGAGGCGGCGAACCACTTTCTGTGCGTCTGCCCCGCCTTCGCTCGAATCAGGCTTGAGGTCTTTGGCACTGATGTGTTAAGAAGCGACCACCTTGGCTCCTTGGCACTACAAGATCTACTCAGATTTCTTCGGAGGTCGAGTAGATTTAAGGGGGGAAGCTGGTCTAGAGCGCAAAAAATGTGCATATTTTATGAATTTATTTTGACTCAACAAAGGAATCAATCGAAAATCTGTGAAATAGGTTTAATAATATAGCTTTCATGGTACAAATACAAAATTTTTCGTCTGAATTAATTTCAAAATGGCCGCTGTCCAGCAGTTCTCCTAAGGCGCCTTTTTTTCTAGTGGGTCCATTGCCGAAGACGTAAACTCCTTAATTTTTGTCCTGGATCAAAAAATAAAATTTTTTTAGTTTCTATATAACAACAGAAAGAGACGTACGTAGGATTTTTTCGATATTTTGTTTTTTCGCGAAATGGTGCACGTTTGAACAAAAAGTTACAATTTTCACTATAAAGAACGACATAAAATTGTTGATTAAAAAAAAACTATGTAATATAAATAAAAAATCCTACGTACGTCTCCGGAGAAAGGTATTTCGAATGTATTGTCAAAATTTCGTAAGAATCGGTAAAGATTTGTTCGAGTTATGTCTTCGGCCAGTTTAAAAAAAGTGATTTCGAGAAAAACGCGTTTAAAGTTGTCAGTAGCGTTCGGGGCATACCTGCGAGGCACTGCCGTCGAATGAAAAATTTGGGCATTTAGACATTTTTGCTGGCATCCCTCATTTGGTATATTATTTCTAAGGCCCTAAAGCACTTTTTAAGACAAAAAAAAATTTTTCGATTTTTTCAAAATTCTAGACCAACTTCCCCCCTTAAAGAAAACTAAAAAGTGTTCCCTTAGTGCAGTACAATGGATTTAATTGTGTTTGAATGCTGCACTTGCTAGTCCGCCCCGACAAAAAAAAGCTGCAATTAGATAAATCAGAATCTTTAAAAAAGGGGAACTGAATTCCTTGGCCACATAGTGACAACCAGTGGTATAAGGGCAAACCCCAAAACAACAGAATGTGTCAAAAAATTCCTAATCCTTCAGACTCCTAAACAAATTAAGCAATTTTTCGGTTTAACTGTACTATAGATCGTGTATAAAAGATTACTCTTTAATCGCCAAACCTGTGACTAAGAATTTATAAAAGGATGCAAAAATAAAAACATGTGATCCACACCATTAAGAAAGTTCAATACCCTTAAAACATTCCTAATTAACGACCCAATTCTGACATATCCTGAAAATTTACTCTCACAACGCACGCGAGTAACTATGCCCTGGGAGCAGTACTTTCACAGGACAACCACCCTATGTGTTATGCCAGTTGTAGTCTTAATGAGCACGAACTTAACTAGGCACTATAAAAAAAAGAACTGCTAGCAATAGTTTGGGCAACTAAGTATTTTAGATCCTATAATTTCGGACGCGAATTTTTAATCGAAACCGACCACAAACCCTTGACATGGCTTTTTTCCACTAAGGAACCTAATTTTAAACTTCTTAGATGGCGGCTAAAATTATCTGAATTCAACTACGAAATAAAATATAAAAAAAGGAACAAAAAATAGTAGCGCGGATGCGCTATCTCGTATCGAACACGAGCCTATGAACATAAATGCATTAGAATCCGATCATTCAACTATTAAAGAGACTCCGTATCCACTAAATCTATTTAAAAATCAGGTTATTATAGGAAAAATTGGATCAGGATCCGTAAGAAGAAAAACAGGCTAATTTTTAAAAGCAAAAGAAAAGTTATACAAATTAAAGAGTTAGATAGAAATACAGCCATTACCCTACACAAAAATCCATTTTAACCCTGCACAACTAAATGCAATTTTAATAGATGATGAATTTTAAAACACTTTTAAGACCACTTACGAAGAATTATTATCTGATAACAGAATGTTTAGAATTATAAGATGTTTTACTTTATTAAAAGGTATAGAAGATGGAAATGAATTAAGTGAAATAATTGAGAAAGAACACATGTGTAAGAATCATAGAGGCATTCAAGCAGTTAATGAAGAACTAAAAACTAAATTTTATAACCCTCAACTCAAATTAAGAATAACACAGTTTATCAACAATTGCGAAATATGCACATTAGAAAAATATGACAAAAAACCACCAAAGATACCATATAAAGTTAGCGAAACCCCTTCCAGTGCCCGCAAAATTTTTCATATAGACGTGTTCTACACTTTGGGAAAGGAACTTGTTATGATTATTACAATAGTTCACGAATTTTCACTTTCAAAAATGGGCCTCGACCAAAAATGAATTTTATTTCTTTTTTCAAAGAACGGTTTCCGAGATATTCCTAAAAAACCTGTTTTTTGGGCAATAGTTCAGTTATTACCTCCGATCTCGAAAACAGTGCGCGCCATTTCTTTGAAGTGCATAAATTTCGAAAGGCACACATATAACCCACATGGCAATATATTATATAATTCGTGTCAATGGAAGTCGTAGTTTCCGCAAAACAGCTGTTGAAAGTAGAAAAGGGCATTTTTACGGAAAACACAGCCCTTAAATACTTGAAAACCAAGTTCCCAAGATTGTTAGCAGAGAAAATCAAAGCGGGTATATTCGTCGGTCCACAGATAAAGAAATTGTTTACGGACACAGAATTTCAACAATGCCTTGACAGTTCCGAAGCTAAAGCTTGGAAAGCTTTCCAAAAAATTGTTCATGGATTCTTGGGAAACAAGAGGAGCAACAACGACCATCAATTGATTCATACAATGATGAAATACTTTAAAACTATTGGTTGGTATTGTAAAACGTACATACTCCAAAATATATTCATCATATAAATTGATTGGAAAATTTACAATTAACTTTGTTTTTGTTAACAGGTGCTCGCATGTCGTTAAAAATGCACCTACTTCACAGTCATTTGGATTTTTTTCCTCCGAATTTGGGGGCTGAAAGTCATGAACAAGGCGAGCGATTTCATCAAGATATTGATACGATTGAAAAGCGTTATGAGGGCTTTTGGGATCAAGGAATGATGAGCGACTACTGCAGGATTCAACTTCGTGAAGATTCCGTGCAACATAAAAGAAGAAGTGTGAGAGTAAAAGCGTATTTTTGACCTCAAACATAGCCAAGTCAAAAGCTGCAAAATCACACGTGTTGACTTTATGGGTCATAACTTCTACAATTTTTCGTCGATTCAGACAAGCTTAGGCTTAAAATGTAGGTGACAAAATTGTCTTTCAGAAAACCTATCTTATGTCGATATAAAAAATTTTTTGTTCCAGAAAAAAGTTAATAAACTTTGATAATTTAGTAAAAAACGTCAAAAATGCCTTTTTTTAACTTTCAACAGCTGTTTTGCGAAAACTACGACTTCCATTGACACGAAAAAAAATATTGCCATGTAGGTTATATGTGTGCCTTTCGAAATTTATGCACTTCAAAGAAATAGCGCGCACTGTTTTCGAGATCGGAGGTAATAACTGAACTATTGCCCAAAAAACAAGTTTTTTGACAAAAAAAAAATCATTTTTGGTTTCAGCGACCTCAAATTAGTTTAAAAAACGCTTTTTAGTCGAGAACCATTTTTCGTGTAAACTAGTGTTATTGATAAATTTACAATATTCGCGGTAGCTTATAAAATTCATAGTAGAAATTGGGCAGACGGAAGAATAAAAAAGATAGTAGTAGACAATGAACTAGGATTCACAGCTTTCACAATACAACAATTCCTTGCAAATATAAGCATACACTATGCTTCAAACAGTAACCACACTTCAAATGCCGATGTCGAAAGATTTCACAATACAATTAACGAACATATAAGGCTCTTAAGACATGACGATAGGAATAAAAACGAGACAATGGAAGAGAAAATGCTAAGAATAATAGGTTTTTACAATAATACAATACACAGTTATAAAAAATATCAAGCCAAAGATAACCCCAAAGTAAAAATTAACTAACATAACCCTTTCAGATGACTTCCCGGGTACTGATAACTGTATTCCGCAAACTTAAATCCACACTTTAGGCATAAACGAGGACTGATTAACATTTTACGAAAAGGACTTAACTATGGACAGCGACGACGAATTAGAAATTAAAAATTCATTGAACACTGTATACAAGAACGAAGAGATTTTAACGAAAAATTTGAACAATCCCACAAGCATAAATAATATAATTTCCTCTCAAATACAAAGTATCACCAACCATATAAATCACAAAAAAATTCTAATAGGAAATTACATAAACAACTTCAAGAACTTCTTACAAAATAAAATAGCTACAATAGAAGACAAAATAAAATTTTTAGAAAATATCTATCAAATAAATAACGACATATTCCTTTTAGGTGACCACATTGACGACATTGGACAAATAAAATTCTCCTGTAAACTAGGAATTATCCCTTCCGACATACTTCCTAAAACAGAATTAGATTTAATAAACGACTTCGACAGTTACACTAACACTAAAGTAGACGTCGCATTACAAGGCAGCTACATTATTTTAATTCCCCAAATACATCAATATTCAGAAAGCATCCTATCAGCAATCGTATTTGAACCAATGCCTAATATTAATGATAAATCTATTAAATTAAGCATATATGAAATACTTGTAGATAATAATATTATAACATTTTTGACACTTATGTTAAGGGAAAAGAAATTTAGTAAAATTAACAGACACATATTTATTAAATATTATCAATTTTGAAGAAATGCGATATTCAAGACTACAAAGAAACTGAAGTAAAAGAAATCATCCCCGGAATACTTACATTTAAGAATTTTGATTCAAAGTAAAATTAACAGACACGTATTTACTAAATATCATCAATTTTGAAGAAATGCGATATTCAAGACTACAAAGAAACTGAAGTAAAAGAAATCATCCCCGGAATACTTACATTTAAGAATTTTGATTCAAAGATAACATATAATTGTAATAAAATGGAAATAAAATAGAAAGGAAAATATATGATTAAATTTGATAATTGTGAAAAGCAAACACTTAATATAACATTTTTTAATACAAAAATTAAAATTTTTGACAAATTCATTTTACCAAATTCCCTAACAAAAGTTAAAGAAAGTAAAACATGCAAATTCAATTCAAAAAGGTATAAAAAAAATTGTATATTCAAGTTTAATTAATATCAGCATTAGCGCAATAATCATAGTCATAATTATTTTGTTAACAATATTTTTTTCGAATAACATAAGAAAAAAGATGTCTAAATTGCATATTTCGTCGGGGCCTCAAACTTCCATTTCTATAATACAAGTTAATAATTAATATGCTCGGACTGTTCACTTGTGATCTCTGCACGAAGTTAAATCAGCGAAATAGAATTATTATTTGTTCGTTTATTGGTCAAATCCGTACTGAAATATAAATGACAAAATATTCTTAACATAAGCTAGCCCTGACCTATAATCGCTGTGTCAGCGATTATGCTGAATGGATTATGTTTCAACGTCGCGACGGCGCATGGAATGTTGACGGCAACGTATTGTGGAGTTTGGCATAATTGGCATTAAACATTGTTGCAGCTTTGCTGATCGTGCAGAACTGCAGTCGTTGACTTTGTCTGACCGGATGTGTTAACTTACACACTTAACATATATAACCTACATACATAATTTAACTAAACTTGAATTTCCGCAATGTGCCGTCTGTAATTAAGCAATTCCAAAGAATTGCTTTATTAAAAGTGCAATAATTATAAACTTATATTTTTATTGAACAGTTATTCACCCTTTTGCCGAATTTGCATTTCCGGCACTTGCCAAATTAATTTAACTAAACTTGCATTTCCACTATGTGCCATCTAGAATTAAGCAATTCCGAAGAATTGGCAATGCGACCAAATGTCAAAAAAAGTAGAGCTAAATAAAACTGGGTGAATTCTTGAACTAATTTTTAAAAAATGTATATTTTACAAAATTATAAACATTGCATTCAGGATAGAAAAATGTCATGAAAAAAGAGCTAAAACTCCGAGACTAAATCACAAAAAACAAAGTTAAATAAAGTTACGAAAATAGTAAACTGGCCATACTGGTGCTAATGGGTAAGGCTTTCTCAAGTGGGCATCAAAATTACCAAAGTGAATATTTTGCGATGAAATTCAGCCAGGACTGAGTTCTATCATCCTGAAGCACACTCAGAAAATTTTGTTGTAAAATTCTAAATAGTTTTTTTTTTATTAACTATCGAAGTTTTTTGCAGCGCTTGAATAATTATCACATTTCTCGTAAAGTAAGTATCCGATTACAACGATTTTTCAACTGCAGACTGATAAAGGATGATATTTTCCAAAAACGTTATTTTTGTTCCGAAACTTGAAGTTTTGTTTTTGTAAAAAATTTTTTTTAATAAACAATTAAAAATTTAACTAATTTCTGCGCCTCTGGGATGAAAATTTTTTAAGGATATTAACGTAATAAACATCTGTGCATTTATGTATGAAAAAAAATGCGTGCAATTCGAAAAGGATTAATTGTAATTAATTTTTTTGTGCCAGAATGCGCGCTTCGACTTACGCGGACGCGCACGAACACACAAACGGCGACTCGCGGGCGGCTTGCGAAAAACCGTTTTAGACACGTCTCAACGCGATATGCTTCCGTAAGATCAGTTTTGCCGACTTTTCCATTACTGGTGTTTACTTGTTTTTAAAGATTGGCCATATAAATAATTTACGTATAACAGAATTTGCACTTTGACTCTCGCGGAAATGCGTAATGATAATTAAATCAAATGTATTCAAAGGAATGTATAAGCTGTCATGCAAGGTTTCATGTATACTTCTTTATTACTAACGTTTATGTTTACATATCAGATCTATACCTACATTGTAAGTTCAGTCAACGAAATCACAAGCACAGTATTTCGTCGATATTAAAAAGAATGTGATTGAAAATTACGCATGTCGTGTTCAAAATTCTGTGCAATCAGAATACTGGAACACAACGCAGGTAACAATACATCCTTACGTCGTGCATTACAAGGAAAACGGCGTAGAAGCATAAGAATTTTGTGATAATTTCGGAAGCACTGGAACGTGACAGTTCCGCAGTCAATTTGTTCAATTCTAAATTGATTCAATATTTGATTAAACAGTTTGAGAAACGAAATGTGAAGAAAATCTATTATTTTTCCGACGGGACGGCCTCACAGTACAAAAACAAGTACAATTTTATAAATTTACTTTTTCACAAAAAGGATTTTGGCATCGCGACCGAGTGGCACTTTTTTGCCTCTGCACATGGGAAAGGTGCCTGCGATGGTATTGGTGGTGCTATAAAGAGAGATGCGTACCATGCAAGCTTGCGAGATAAAATCCCGGTGAAAATTACGGGACCGAAACAGTTGTATGATTCGGCAAAAGTCAATTCTAAGAAAATTAGTTTTATTACTGTAATAAACAAGAACATGAAAATCACTCTAGTAAGTTGAAAAAGCACTATTCCAAAGCGCAAACTTTGAAAAATACGAGGCAGTTCCATTCTTTTATTCCAAAAGTTAAAAATTCCATCGAGTGCAAAATATTTTCAGCCCACGATCAATCTAAAATTATACCCAATAAACTACATGAAAAGTGTAAAAAGCGTGAATGATTTTCATTTTTTCTCGAAATAACAAATGAATATGCGATATCTGTATAACTTTCTATATCTTTTCACTTTTTGTGTCCGTCCGTGAATTGTTGTTGTTTTTCAACGAGAAATTTTAAGGGCATTTGCTGACGGAACTAACAATGTATAAATTTGATATGTAAACATAACCGTGAGTAATAAAGAAGTATATATGAAACCTTGCATGACAGCTTATACATTCCTTTGAATATATTTGATTTAATTATCATTACGCATTTCCGCGACAGTCAAAGCGCAAATTCTGTTATACGTAAATTATTTATATGGCCAATCTTTAAAAACAAGTAAACACCAGTAACGGAAAAGTTGGCAAAACTGATCTTACGGAAGCATATCGCGTTGAGATGTGTCCGAAACACGGTTTTTCGCAAGCCGCCCGCGAGTCGCCGTTTGTGTGTTCGTGCTCGTCCGCGAGTGTCGAAGCGCGCATTCTGGCACAAAAAAATTAATTGTAATTAATCCTTTTCGAATTGCACGCATTTTTTTCCATGCATAAATGCACGGATGTTTATTGCGTTAATATCCTTAAAAAATTTTCATCCCAGAGGCGCAGAAATTAGTTAAATTTTTAATTGTTTATTAAAAAAAATTATTTACAACAACAAAACACCAAGTTTCGGAACAAAAATAACGTTTTTGGAAAATATCATCCTTTATCAGTCTGCAGTTGAAAAATCGTTGTAATCAGATTCTTACTTTACGAGAAATGTGATAATTATTCAAGCGCTGCAAAAAACTTCGATAGTTAATAAAAAAAAAACTATTTAGAATTTTACAACAAAATTTTCTGAGTGTGCTTCAGGATGATAGAACTCAGTCCTGGCTGAATTTCATCGCAAAATATTCACTTTGGTAATTTTGATGCCCACTTGAGAAAGCCTTACCCAATACGACATCACTCATACTCAAATTTGTTGAGGGCAATATAAAGATAGGCGCCCTCTCATTATTCTTTCCATCATGCTGTAAACGTATGTATATACATATATTCATGCATACATTTGTATGTACGCATTAATGTATCATATTTGATGCTATGGGTAAATTTTGATTTGCTTTTTTTGATTTATGTAGGATTTTTATATAAAATATTTTCTTTAAATATTTATGTGACATGAAAGTAGATAATTTTATACCTACCATACATTACCTCCAACATATGTACACATTTGAATTTATCTATAAGGGTTAATAAAATTATGCCCTTTCTTTATTATTTACTTAATGAAATTTTTCTTCCTTACAAAAACCAACTACCTTTATACGTGCAGAAACTGAATTGAACTGAAATGATCTCTAATACCTATTTCCATAATAAAGGCAAGCGCATTTTTCAAAGCAAGGCTCGATCATTCATAAGACAATCCCACCACATCTGCCCTCTCGCGCCTAAAAGTACGTTCACATATGCATTAATTACTAACAAATTCACAAAATTAATCCACCCGTTCACATATGGCAGATTACCTGCAAAATTAACAATCAGCTGTCAATACTTTTGTGAAAGGTTTTTCTTCATAGAAATTATTTTGGTGGAATATTTCGGTGTTTTTGGTTTGTTTAAATATTATTACCGATATGAAGAAAAGACAAGAAGAAGGAATAGCTAATTTAATTGCGCATTTGCTGCTAATAACAAACAGTTGGAGGAAATCCGTAAGCGACGTTTACTGAGGTTTCAAAAAACAATGGCAGCAATACGCATTTGAAATTCAATATTACATTTTTTTATAAGTAACAAGAGGGCACACGTCTATGGACACACGCTCTTTTTCTGTTATATTAATGCATACGAGTAGTTAATAATACCTAACAAACATTTTATTAGAATTATGTTTACAAAAATGTTTTATTTGCCGGCATTCATTTTATTTAATTTTTACTTTGAATTTTTTCTTTATACGCGTAAAAATAATGATCTATTACACAGAAAACACAGAGTTGTTTGTCAAAAAGTATGGTTATTATCTAGGATTATTTTATAATCTCAGATTTTGGGAGAGACATTTTGTATGGGAAATCTCGCTTTTTAATTAGGGATTGGGAGTTAAGCACGGAAAAGTAGATCGTCTACTTATATGTGAACGTATTATAAGCTGTCCATAAGTATATTCTTCTTGAGGATTACAAAAACATTTGCCGAAACGTCAATTTTTGTAGCGGCATCTGCGTATATTCATATGAATACATATACATATATATACTTTATAAATCCGCGACAAAATGGTGGTAGGCGTAGCGAATGGTGATTGCTTTAGCTACTGTGTGCCAAGTTCGCGCAGAAGCCTACCCTAATGTTGTAAACAAAAGCCGCCGTTAGCTTAAAACAAATTTACGTTTCCGACATTGAGAATTTAAAATGAGGATGGTTCCATATGTAGAAGTCCACGTAAGTGGGGAAAGTTACTGATTGCCACTCACTTAGGAGTGGCCAAGACAATTCTTCTGAATATTTTTCAAGCAGCTCACAACTTCCGGGATTAGCCCAACTATCCTCGGGTAGCTTCCCGAACAGCCGTTCGGGAGTGAGCTACCGTGAAAAGGCGAAGCATTCTACTACAGCTGGTTGTGCGCTGGGTTTAGGACCCGCCACTTAAAAATCACCCCCAATGAAAATATTAAAAAGCCTCGGATGAGAACTTCCTATACTGATAACGACCCCTGCAAACGAACTAAAGCTAATGATTTGAGGGCGTGCACCTGGAATGTCCGGTCCCTTAATGGAGAAGGTGCCTCTGCCCGGCTGGTTGATGCCCTCGTGAGAGTAAAGGCTAACATCACTGCCATTCAAGAGAAAAACTTAGGACCTTGCGACATCTACTGCAGCTGCCATGTAAAGGAGCACAAATTCGGTGCCGGCTTTGTTGTGGAAGAGAGACTTCGTTGCCAAGTACTTTCGTAGAAGGACGTGGCGACCAAAGATTCCTTCTGTGAGGGCCTGAAACGTTCATATGAGGGCTGCCCCCGCCACGACATAAAAATCGTGCTTGGCGACTCCAACGCCAAGGTGAGCAAGGAGGGAATTTTTGGTCGCACAGTTGGTAAATTCAGCCTGCACAACGAAACATCCGGTAACGGACAGAGGCTGATCGATTTCGCCGGGGCCCGAAACTTGGTAGTCTGCAGAACCACATTCCATCATACGAAAATACAGCAAGCTACGTGGCTGTCTCCTGATCAAAAATCGCGAAACCAGATCGATCAGGTTGTGATAAATGGAAGACATGCTTCTAGTGTTTTGGAAGTACGTACGGTCCGAGGACCCAACATCGACTCGGATTATTACCTTTTTGCAACCAAACTACGCACACGCCTCTGTGCAGCAAAAAACGAACATCTACCTACGCAAAGAATGTTCATCATCGAAAAGCTGCAATCAAAACAGACAGCCAGAAGATTCGCCACTCAAATCTCACACCTGCTCTCAGAAGGTACATGCTGCAGCAGAAAGAAAAGATGCTGCCTATAGAGTCACGCTGCGATCGGGCGCAACACGAGCCATGTGGGATCCCTACCGAGAGCTATGAAAGAAAGGGAGACGTATTATCCGAAAGAAGAAACGAGAGGCCGAAATACGTGAGAGCGAGAAGCTTGCGATGCTGGCCAACAGGAACAACGCCCGAAAATTCTACCAGGATATCCAGAGCATACTTAAACTATGGAGGGAACACTTCTCGAACCTGTTAAATAGTGACAGCTGCGCATGTCACAGAGAATGTGAAGATCTTGATACCCCAATCGGCGGCATTGTCGTTCCGCTACCCGACCATGACGAGGGGAAAATAGCGATAAGGCGGCTAAAGAAGTACAAAGCCGCGGGCGCCGACGGACTGCCGGCTGAGTTGTTTAAACATGGCGGCGAAGAGCTGGTAAATACAGCAGCAAAATCATGGTCGAATGAAAGCATGCGTGACGATTGAAATTTAAGTGTGCTCTGCCCAATCCACAAAAAGAGCGATCCTGCAATCTGTGCCAATTACCGCGGGATTAGTCTTTTAAATATCGCCTATAAGGTTCTAGCGAGTGTATTGTGTGAAAGGCAGAAGCCCACCGTCAACCAACTGATTGGACCTTATCAGTTTGGCTTTAGACCTGGAAAGTCTACCATCGAATAAATATTCACAATACGCCAAATCTTGGAAAAGACCCATGAAAGGAGAATCGACACCCACTATCTTTTTGTCGATTAAGCTGCATTCGACAGTACGAAATGGGTTATCGGTATGCCACAATGTCTGAATTTGGTATCCCCACAAAACTAATACGGCTTTGCAAGATGACGTTGTTCAACACCAGCAGCGCCGTCAGAATTGGAAAGGACCTCTTCTAGCCGTTTGATACCAAACGTGGTTTCAGACAGGGTGACTCACTTACCTGTGACTTCTTTAACCTGATGTTGGAAAGGATCGTAAGTGCCGCAGAACTTCATCGCTCAGGCACAATTTTTTATAAGAGGGTACAATTGTTGGCATATGCCGATGCCATTTACATCATCGGCCTTAACAACCGCACTGTTAATTCTGCCTTCTCCAAACTGGATAAAGAGACAAAGCGAATGGGTCTGGTGGTGAAGGAGACCAAAAAAAGTACCTCCTGTCATCAAACTAACAGTCGGCTCACTCGCGTATCGGTACCCACGTCACTGTTGACAGTTATCATTTCGAGGTTGTATGGTAAAATACTTCGTTTATTTGGGAACCAGCATTAATATCTATAAAAATGTCAGCCTAGAAATCCAACGTAGAATCTCTCTTGGCAACAAGTGCTACTTTGGACTAAGTAGGTAAATGAGTAGTCTCTCTTTCGACGAACAAAATAAACACTCTACAAGGCTCTCATCATGACCATCCTAACATATGGCGCAGAAGCGTTGACGATGACAACATACAATGAAGCGCCGCGTGGAGTGTTTGAGAGAAAGATTCTGCGGAAGATTTTTGGACCTTTGCACGTTAGCAACGGCGATGGAACGATAAGCTGTATGAGGTTTACGAGGACACGGTACCAGCTGGTGGTAGCAGAGGAAGATGAAGGCCTCCTCCGCGTTGGGAAGATCAGGTGGAGAAGAACTTGGCTTCACTTAGTGTATCCAATTGGCGACGGGTAGCACGTGAAAGAAACGGCTGGCGCGTTTTGTCAAACTCGGCCAAAATCGTGTAAGCGGTTATCGCGCCAATTAAGAAGAAGAAAATTTAGGATACATTCATTTTTGTTCTCTTGTAGAAAATAAATACTTAATTAAGATATATCTTCACATATCATTTTTGTTTTGTTTTTTGTTTTTTTTTTTTTATTAACGCATCTTAAAGTACAGGGTTGGCCATATTAAACTGACCCATTGAGTAACCCTATAACTTTTTACTGTAATTTGAAATCTAAGGTTTACGTCAACAAGCCAAAGACACTAGGCGCACTTAAGGCCAATATCCGACGGGAAATAGCCGCCATATCGGCCGAGACGCTGGCCAAAACTATGGAAAACGCCGAAAAACGGGCACATTACGCTATACGAGCTAAGGGCGACCACTTGCGCGATATCATATTCAAAAAGTGATGTAAACGAATCTCCTTGAACTAAATTAAATGTTTTTCACAATGAAACACAAAAAAAATGTTTCTTTTTCCATATTTTTTTAATAATCACATGGGTCAGTTTAAGATGGCCAACCCTGTACATATCCAAATACGTGCTAAGGACGACCACTTGCGCGATATCATATTCAAAAAGTGATGTAAACGAATCTCCTTGAACTAAATTAAATGTTTTTCACAATGAAACACAAAAAAATGTTTCTTTTTCCATATTTTTTTAATAATCACATGGGTCAGTTTAATATGGCCCACCCTGTATAAGCAGAATAACGTTTAGAAATTACAACTAGCACAACGAGCAATTTTTATTGAACATATATGTATATTAAAAAAGGAGAAACTAAGATGCCTAATATTCATAAATTCATTATCTATATATATAAAAAGAAGTTACATTTCCTTCCCAAATATCAAAGATTCAGCGTAGTCTAGCTCACAAGACACATCTACCAATCAGTCTCTTAATCCCAATCATAATTTTTACCTTTTCACATTTTTGTCCTTATAAATAGATACATACATATGTATATATGAATGTACGTGTATACGAAATATCACGATTCTTATGGGAACGTAGAAAAAAAACGTACAAAAACAAGCATACACTATTCCCTGCGACAATATTTCCGTATCCCTAATACATACGTACATAAGTATAAATCGGCATACATATATGTATGCATGTATATGTGCGCACTCGCCACAACAAAAATATCACCACTATCCAAATTCCCAACAATTCTATATTGCGAAGTTAGCATTATATGTGTTTACATAAATATGTATATAACACTGTAAGAATTCAAGATTCAATTGAACTTAATATAAATATATTTATATATATAGGGTGATCAATCATGAGGTGCTTTTTTCAATAGTTAAAAAAAAACAAAAATGTAAATTATGTTCAAAACCTTTATTTATCATTTGAAAGGACATTCTTTGACATTTACTTTTTGAATATGACTTCATTCAAATGTTGGCCGCAACTACGCTTAAGGTGGTCCATTCTGAAGGTCCAATTTTCAATCACTCGTTCGAGCATTTCGACTGGTATGTCGTAATGTTGGCTTCCAGAGCTTCAATCGTAGCTGGTTTATCAGCATAGACCTTGGACTTCACGAATCCCCAAAGAAAAAAGTCCAAAGGTGTGATATCACAAGATCTTGGTGGCCAACTCACAGGTCCTAAACGTGAAATCAGCTGCTCTCCGAAATGACTTCTCAATAAAGTCATTGTTTCACGAGCTGTATGGCAAGTGGCTTGTCACAGAACGCTGATTTTCATAATACAGTTGAACAATTTGTAGACGTTGTTGCGGTGTGAGTCTTTCCATGATGAAATGCCAAACGCTGTTCAACAAATCCACGATGACAGTTTGCCACAACTCGCGCGCGATCTGTAAAAAAACGCAAATGAAAAAAACTCCTCTTAATTGATCACCCTATATATGTCTGTATATCAATACACCAAAACTCTTGTACGCTATATGCATTCTCGTCTAAAATTAGTTTCAACACGAAAAATTAGCAAAAATTCTCATCAAATTCGTATAAAGTTTTAAATTTCCCTCCAAACACATAGCATGATCTTCTTTGAGTGAAGATCCGGCTTGACTCTCGGCTTTGGCGTACCTGCTGGAGACACCCACTCCTTTCTTTGCTTCATATTAATGTATAGACATCATTTCTCAGCTCCTGTGAGGATTCGGTACAAAAAAGCTGTTTATGACCGCGTGTTGCTCAATGGCGGGCTAGGGGGGGCGTCCATAAATTACGTGAGATAAATATTTAAGGGGGGAGGGGGTCGAGTCAAATCTCATCTAATCTTACGTTGGAGAGAGGGGGGCTCTCGGCAAATATCACGCAATTTTTTTTCTGATTGAAACAAAAAAAATTATACTATTGTATTTTGGTCCATTATCCAGATTGTACATGCTTAAGATTTAATCTTAAGCGTAATCGTAGTGTGATTAAGATCATTCACTAATTCGTTCGAAAGAAAATAATTTCATTCATACTTCGACGTCATATGTACATTACTACTGCCAAACCACCATATTTGTTTTATACCAAATAACTCAATTTAATCTGAACTTACGGTACAGTGTAGACCGTCGTTTGTTTTCGCGCCACTATCAGCCGGACAGGTTCCAACCTTCTTTGTTTATTCTTGTAAATGTTTTACTCGACTTAGTTCATGCTCTTACTAATTTAAAATGAGCTATCAAGATTTTTATAACGCATACGACAAAAGACACGTCTATAAGGCGAAGAAGTCCTGCCACGACGATGTGATAAAATTATGGAATACTGCGAAGCAAAAATTCCCGAAGAAAGAAGAGTTAATACATCGCATTAAACATGAGATTGAACGGCTTCTCAGGGAATCCACTGAGAGAAATGTTCGGTCTACTTTAGCATTCCTTCAAAAGGTAGGTTAAATATATATTTTTTTAAGAAAATACTTTTTTTTATATAAAGTTTACTGTTACAATTAATAGCATAAAAAAATTCTTGATAAAATATGCTAAAATCATAACTACAAAATATTAGCACTACACCATCTAACGACGTCCCACTCCAGCACAAGACACTATGAAGAAACAGATTGCTAAGCTGCATATGGAGCTTGACCTCTTTTAGAATCAAATAAAGTAAAAATGATTTCAAAATACGGTGGTGATGGTACGTCTGGATTTAATTGTTTTAAACAAAGATTTGAAAATTCAGAAAATTCAGATGAAAGTATTTATTTGTCTTTAGTGCCTCTTCGTCTTGAATACGGAAATAATACTTTGACCTCTGTTATCTGGGAAAATCCTCGACCTTGTTCGCCAAAAAATTGCTTACCAATTATGTTTGAGTACGCAAAAGAATCAAAAGATAAAATACTGTCTGAATTTAGGAATATTAAAAATGAAATAAAAAAATTAAAACCAAGTAAAATTAAAATTAATGATACCACTTATTATGTAGAGCATCAATTAATGTGCACAATGGTGGATGGAAAAGTTTGTCAGCATTTAACAGAGACCTCTTCTGCAGCAAATTGTATAGTTTGTGGAGCCAAACCAAGTGAAATGAATAACTTGTCACAAATTTTGCATAGAGAAGAAAAGATAGAATCATTTTCGTTTGGATTACAAGTCTTACACTTGTGGATTCGTCTAATGGAATGTGTGCTGAACATCAGTTACAGGATACAAATTAAAAAATGGTCGTGTGGCTTAATAGTAGACACACCAAAACAAGGTACTGGGTCTTCTAATGATGGCAACACGGCACGAAGATTCTTTCAAAATTATGAAACAATTTAAAAAATCACTGGTTTTGATAAAGCTCTTATAAAAAATTTGTATGTACTCCTGCAAACTTTAGCATCAGGAAAACCTATTTGCACAAAAGCTTATCATAACTTTGCAATACAAACCGCAAAATTATACATACAAAAGTATGATTGGTACTTTATGCCTGCGTCCATGCACAAAATGTTAGTTCATGGTTCGAAAATTATCGATTCTCTTGTTGTCCCAATCGGCCAATTATCTGAAGAAGCTCAAGAAGCTAAAAATAAAGATTTCAAAAGATGCAGACAAGATAATACCCGAAAAAGCAGTCGTATTGAAACTAATACCGATTTAATTCATTACCTTTTGATTTCAGCAGACATGTACATATCAAACTTAAGAAAAGAGTATCCTAAAGTACAAAAACCCTTGCTGCCAGAAGCAATTGCTTTACTTATCAATAAAAAAAAATTTTGTGTAATGGCAATCATTAGTATCATTACTCATTGTGAAATGAAATGAGTTTTGAAAAATATTATCAATATTAGGAACTGAATTAAAAAAGAAGAAGACTGTAAGACTACAAATTTTAAGAGTATACGTTTGTTAATTAGGCAAGATATAAACAAATGTCTAATTTTTAACTAATAAGGAAATTTTTTTAAGTAGCTTCATTTTCCACTTGACGTCATTAATTAAAGCTGAAAAAATGACCTTATTTAAACTAAAATTATTTATGCTAAAAAATTGTTTATTAAATTGTTAATAACAATACTAAATGTTATTAGGTAACAAATTATATAAATGATTAAAAAAATATTTTACAAATAAGCAAAAATTAAAAAAAAAAACAAAGTTAATGCGACTAAAAACAACAATACTAGGCATTTGTTAATTAAGGTTTGTTTAAACAATGCTATGCATAAAAATTTATTAAATAAAATAAATATAGTCAATCTTGAGCAATAACTATGTGTATGGTTGATAAAATTTTAGGAATTTTGTGCGATAAACAACTTCGACAAATATAATGTTTATAAAAATTGTTAATAACATTACATTTGTTTGTTTATATAATAATAATTAGTTTCATTCATAATCACTGTTAGACTAAAAAAATTGAAAATCCAACTGAATTCAATAATTAAATATTCATAATTCTAGCAAAACAGCTTTTGCCCACTTATTTGTTTATAACAAATGTAATAAATTTTTTAACAATGCAACCAATATCAAAATTTATTTGTGAATAATTGTTTTAAATATTTTAAGCTTCCTTAAGACAATAATATTATTTTACAAGAAAATATACTTGTATAAAGTGGAACAAATTTTTTTTTTCAATTTGAACATTAATTAAATTATTTAAAATTTTTTTTTTTTTTTCAAAAAACAAAAACGGTGGCGTTATGCGCAATTTTATCAGCTTTAAGTTAAAAAAAAAGTTAAAAAAGAAGAAAAATTGTGACCTCTATCCTCATTTGTCCACGGGCACTTTTTTTGCCCCACTGTGCGGCGTTATTTGCGAAATTTATTCAAAGGTGTTTATTTTTTTTATTTTTTTAATGCTTCAGATGTGACGCTTTTACCATTTCTTTAATATTTGCTGTTGAAAGGGGGAATTTTATACAATCCTAAGAATTTTACGGGTTTCCTTCGGTGTCAAAGCCATCACAGTTCTGCCTTTGTAGTTTCACCATAGGAGGCACATTGTTTCACGTAAAGATCCACAACGTATCACTAAGCTTTTTGGCAATTGGGCGATTTGAAAGTCCCTCTGAAGTCAAACCTCTGTTAGACTTTTTCTGCTTTCGCATTTTATTAGAATTAAGAAGTTTTCGACCAAACATAATAAATGCTTTAAAAAATACCTTTTCACAGCGCAAATAATATAGGAAAACTAAGTGCCTCTATTCAAGTGAACCAATAAATCAAGCACAATATTACTGCTAAAGTTTTACTGCTGCGAAATACCGTTAGATGGAATAATATTTTGATGCATATTTATTTTCGAGCAAAGTGCAGTCTTCATCATCAGAAAAGCATTGATCACTTGACCATTTTCTTCCATGACTGTTATTGCCTCTAATCAAGTGAACCGGACTGTATTTTGTTAATTATCTTACGTATGGATAAGTTTTTCATATTTAAGCATATTTTTTGTTGATTAAATTAAATAAATTAATGAATAATTGTTGAGGCAAATGGGATTTGCTTCCAATTCCGTAGATATTACGCTATGTATGCAAAATACTATGCAGTTATTATCAGCATGACTTAAATTTCAGCACTTACCACGAAGGTGTCATATCCGGACCAAGCATTGGGTATGCATACTGGCTCGAGGGGAATGAATATATAGCCGGCCGCGTTAAGCCTATAAGCAAAAGAGTGAAATAAAAATCCAGTATTTCAAGCTAGTTCTTTATGTATGTATTTTCATAACAAAATAAAATAAGGTATGCAATATTCATGTAGCAATGTTTATTTGGAGAAAAGTTATGGATATTACAAAAGATCATAATAATTGATGGTAGAAAGTTCATAAGTGCTTAGTAATTAACTATTGGAAATTATATTAAATTAGATCATTACCATGGCGACCTATTACGATGGTAAATAACTGCTGAGCCCGAATACTTCTTTTTCGACTGACTACGACGAACTTAAGCTTAAGGGGGGAAGCTGGTCTAGAGCGCAAAAAATGGGCATATTTTATGAATTTATTTTGACTCAACAAAGGAATCAATCGAAAGTCTGTGAAATAGGTTTAATAATATAGCTTTCATGGTACAAATACAAAATTTTTCGTCTGAATTAATTTCAAAATGGCCGCTGTCCAGCAGTTCTCCTAAGGCGCCTTTTTTTCTAGTGGGTCCATTGCCGAAGACGTAAACTCCTTAATTTTTGTCCTGGATCAAAAAATAAAATTTTTTTAGTTTCTATATAACAACAGAAAGAGACGTACGTAGGATTTTTTCGATATTTTGTTTTTTCGCGAAATGGTGCACGTTTGAACAAAAAGTTACAATTTTCACTATAAAGAACGACATAAAATTGTTGATTAAAAAAAAACTATGTAATATAAATAAAAAATCCTACGTACGTCTCCGGAGAAAGGTATTTCGAATGTATTGTCAAAATTTCGTAAGAATCGGTAAAGATTTGTTCGAGTTATGTCTTCGGCCAGTTTAAAAAAAGTGATTTCGAGAAAAACGCGTTTAACACGTTGGCTGCCAAAGCCATTTTAGAATTTTGATCGTGTCAGTGTCATTTAACAATTTTGGTCATCTGAGGCCAACAACTTATTTATGCTCTTTTTTGTTTCTTAGTGCCTAAAAATAAGTTTTGACTACTCGCGACTTTATTTTGGTCGCTAATTTTGCAGTTATAATGGTTTTTTTGTGTCGCACATTTTCGTGCGACATGGCCTGGTAGATCATAAAACATGTTGTGGGGCCACGTCGCACGAAAATGTGCGACAGTAATTTTTTGTAGTTTTCGAGTTGTATTTGATATTTTTAGTTTATTTTACTTAGTTTTCTACCAGGAAGCGAAGGCAACGAGCTTTTAAAAAACCTCTTGCTGTTATTGATTACAACAAAGCCAAATTAGGTGTTGATATATCCGAGCAAATGACCGCCTACGCCACCACTCTCAGAAGAGGTGTTAAGTGGTACCGCAAAGTGGCTTTTGAACTGTTACTAGGAATGTCTGTCATAAATGCTTTTATTATATATAAAAAGGCTACAAACAAACAAATTTCAATAACTAAGTTTCGGCAGGAGACTTCAAATGCTTTGTTGGACTTCATGTTTCCAGAACCCATAACAAAAGGAAAACATTTTATAGAAAAACGAAAGGACGACAACGGAAAAACAATAAGGCGTGCTTGTGTATTGTGTTATGCCATGTCAAAAAAATCTGCTGAGAGAGTAACAGCCAGAAAGAGCTTGAAAAGGACCACCACCTACTGCCCAATAAACCGCAACTATGTGTAGAATGTTTTCCTAAATATTCCCACTAGAAAAATTAATTTTTGCACTGATCTCCATTAAAAAATTGAATTTTTAATTATGAGTTTATTGTATTTCTACTGATTTCCATTTGAATTTACATACATATATATTTTTATATTTGTTTTGTTCATAAATGAATTATTTTTTAAAAGAATTAATAAAAAGACAAATTTTAATTTACAACTTTTTTATTATCCAAAAAAATACCATTAAAAATACACAACGGCCATGGGAAATACACCAAAATGTTCACCACAGGCCAGAGAATCCAAATTGTATGTAAAATTCCATATTAAAATGTACAAAAATGTGTGACGTGGCCTCAGGGTAACATTTAGGTGTCGCACGAAAATGTGCGACGTAGCCTCAGGGTAACATTTAGGTGTCGCACGAAAACGTGCGACGTGGCAGCCAACGTGTTAAAGTTGTAAATAGCGTTCGGGGCATACCTGCGAGGCACTGCCGTCGAATGAAAAATTTGGGCATTTAGACATTTTTGCTGGCATCCCTCATTTGGTATATTATTTCTAAGACCCTAAAGCACCTTTTAAGACAAAAAAAAATTTTTCGATTTTTTCAAAATTCTAGACCAGCTTCCCCCCTTAAGACCAACCAGAGCACACACATTTGTATAGTAGGTGATAATATTATTATTATTGTTATTTATTTGTTATCTATAATTAAAATTACAAAATAACTTTTAAGCACAAGCTACCAAGGCTATCGGCTAGGTGATAATAGGCGACCGCTGTATCGTTATATGTAAATACCTGCTTACGTTTATAAAAGACTAGCGTATCCGACTTGCATTGCTGTCGCACTCGAGAACATGCCACATGACCGGGTGGAAAATATGGATTTTTAAGATTTAATCCACAATATTTTAGTTATTGTACTTGTGCTTTATTTATTGTCATTGGGAAAGTAAGACAGACGGAGAACTATAAGCGTTTCACATCAAATGGTACATCGTTTGACATGAGAGGTATTCTTGGAATCAGAACATTTTTTCCTTTTGATTTACCATTGGAAATGTTCGTTTCGATCAAAGACGATTGATTAGCAGTTTTGGCCCAAGGATGAGAGATTTCGAGATTTAGATTTTATGATGAAAAAAAAATTGTGAGGGAAACTTGAATGAAATGAAAACAAAATGCAGTGTGTGGTTATAACATGATTTTATTTCAGCCACTCCTGATACGTCGTATGGCTTGAAGATATTTTCAAGGTATTCAGATAAGGTATTAGCTTTCTCGATATTGGTTTTGCTGTTTTTAAAATCCTTTAAGTTTCTAGAGAGTTCTTTTATTATTTTATTTAAACAACTTTTATAAGGCGGAGACCTGCTTCGACGTGCCTTGCACGTTTCCATAACCATTTCTTTTATTTCTCTTGTGAATTTATGTCACGAGACATTTTTTTTAATTGGCGTACCATCCTACGTAGCGCGTTGCATGCTGTTTAACAAGTTCAATACTTCATCGTCAAGATCCTCATTACTATTTATTTCTGAACTGTGTATGTCATCCGACTGCATCTGTCTAGAGTAATTGTGCTTCCTTGGTAATTGCACTTTTATATATTGTTCGGTATATTGTGGAATGATCGCGCGCTTTCTATGCGCATATATATTCTGAAGAAAAATTTCTGATTATATAAAAATCTATAAGATCAGGAATGTTTTGTGGATCTGTTGGCCAATACGTTGGTGTCATGCGGTTGCAATCGGGCTGGGGCAGTGAATCTCTATAATCTTAGTAGGCAGAGGGAAATCCAGTCGAAACGAAGGGTTTTCCGCTTCTCCGCCTGACAGGTTTCACAGAGCGCTCAAAGTGCGTAGTCTTGAGTGACCATGTAGGGTATCTCAACCCTTAGTTCAATCTGTCGTGGCATATCCGGAACTCCGATAAGTCATGATGAAAAGGAACAGCGGCAGAATACCTCAATGGCAACGGATGTCCACGGGGCCATAAAGAGAATGTGTAGCGGTTATTAAGGCTGATTAGGTCAATATCATCGGCATACGCCAACAATTGTACGCTCTTATAAAAAATTGTGTACGATCCTCTCCAACATCAGGTTAAAGAAGTCACACGACAGCGAGTTACCCTGTCTGCAACCTCGTTTGGTATCAAACGACTCGGAAAGGTCCTCCGCAATTCTGACGGTGCTGCTCGTATTGAACAACGTCATCTTGCAAAGCCGTATTAGTTTTGTGGGGAAACGAAATTCAGACATTGTGGCACACAGGTAACTTTGGCGTATCATAAATATTTGGTCGATGGTAGACTTTCCAGGTCTAAAGCCACACTGATAAGGTCCAGTCAGTTGGTTGATGGTGGGCTTCAGCCATTCACACAAAACGATCGCTAGAACCTTATAGGCGATATTTATTGCAGGATAACCCTTCTTAGGGACTGTGCAGAGCACACTTAAATTCCAATCGGCAGGCATGCTTTCATCCGACCATATATAGCATAGAAGCTGATGCATGGACCTTACCAGGTCCTCGCTACGGAGCTCATCACGCAACTGAAAAATATATAGCGCTTGGATTTCAAACAGCTCATATCGTTACGATGCAATGTAAGGGTCTAATTGCTGGCCTTATCACAAATGAGGAACTACTTGATGCTATTGCTGAGCAAGCAGCAGTGCGAAAGCCGGATAAAAGGGTGATAAAAAGTTTTCGTACTACATTGCTGCTGAGGACTCCAAAAAGGTCTTAGCGGAGTGTTTGACCATGTCGCAGTAGTACGTAAAGGACCAGATTGCATGAAGCTTAGGACGCGCTGTGGTAAGCATGGGCAATAGGCAGATACTAAAACACGCAGCAGGTTGTGCGAAATGCCCATATCAACAGGAAGCGGCAAGAAAGATGAAAGCATGAACAACTACTAAACATCAAGCTTTGTACGATAGTTCAAAATCTGGTTTCGCAAACCGTTGTAGAAAAAAAGGTTGGTGTGGCTCTCCTATCAGAACCTTATGAGGTCTTCCACACATATAATGGGATTGTTGATCCCGACAAGCTGGTGGCGATCTGGATAGTAGGAAATAAAACATCGCAGAGCAAAATATGTCTCCCTCGCACGGGATGACGTGGCTGAAATACGACCTAAGAGGGAAACGTGCGATACTCATCGCAGAAGATTTTAATGCTTGGTCAGGGTCATGGGATAGTCAGCGCATAACCCCAAGAGGTCGTCTGGTTGACATTCTGGGGATTTACACATTTCACTACGACAGATGGAGATCAATAATTTATTTTGCTTTGCACCCGCACAATATGGAGGGTGGATGAAAGCATATACGCTCGAAGAGACCACTTGGCTATAATTGATATAAATGTTGCACGACTGCCACAACCAGGAGAATAGCAGAAGAAATGGAAAAGGACTGCCTTTAATATCGACAGCTTTCACGCGATATGGAATAGCGCCCACGTTGGCAGCACGGCTGCCGAAGATATGGCGGAACAAATAGCCAAACAAATTACAGGCGTTTGCGATGCATTTATGCCAGGATGCATTTCGGGAACGTGAATATTTTATTGCAATTAAAAACCAATATGTAATAAAGAATAATATTTGCACGTTCAGAATTTTTAAGCATCAAATCGAAACCCCGTCAAAATGACGGGTGCCGTAAATCTAGTGTTAATATTGTACAATTTCCATAGAATTTTGTATAACTCACTTTTTCTTCTGGGACTAATAATTTTCGAGATAAAAATTAAAAAAAAAAAACATTTTTCAAACCTCAAGTATTTAATTTCAAATATTTTGAAAAATCCATACGCTTACATAAGTACTGGGTTGGAAAGTTACAATGCGTACGCTCTGGGGCTAAACCAACAATGAGCCGCAGGACACTCAAGGTATGTCTTGAGCTAGGACTAAAGTGTTACACTTTCTTTTAACATTTAAATAACACTGATGTTTAAACTTTTGCCAACAGCAATTTTTGATTTACTCTGTGGGCAAAAAGTAAGGTGAATTTTGTTGTAAAATGAAAAATCGTTATTTATTCTTGTAAATCCATTTCATTCCCTTCAAAATAATCCCCAAGAAATTGAGGGTTTTCGGTACCAAACGAGATTTGACTTTTCGTAGGACCAAATGGTCTTTCAAAATGGTTTTCACAGATCCTTATGATATTCCGATCAGATCAGTAAGGTCTTTAACAGTCTACCGACGATTTTTGAGCACTAACTCCTTCACTTTATTGACGTGTTGGTCATCTGTTGACGTCGATGGTCGTCCGGAGCGCTCCAAGTCATCAACACGTTCTCGACCCTCTTTGAAGTCTTTGTACCACTTATAAACATTTTTCTGCGACATGGTCGAACCACTAAATGCCTTCTGCAACATGCTAAACGTTTCCGCAACCAAAATTTCATTCAGCAAACAAAAATTGATGGCACTTCTCTGCTCAATCTGTCTGATTTACATTGTAAAAATCGAAAAATGCACTCTTGGTCGTTTGGTAAACACAAGCGTAAATATATTACTGATAATGACATTCACATGAAAGTTGGCCCAGATGTTATTAACAGTGCTGCCAACTTATGAAAAAATAACTAAAGCGAAATTTTAATCCCGCGAAGTTTGACAAATAAATTCACCTTACTTTTTGCCCACAGTAGTACTCAACTCGGTCGTATCAGCATCTTTTTCTTGTAAGCCTGTTAGTCGTATTAATAGCCTCCTTGCATATAAAGACGCAAAGTGAAGATACAAAAGTGTGTTAACTTATAGAAGAGTTTTCTATCGAGGATCGCTCTTGAGTAACTTTGAAATAAATCTGTAATTTTACTATTTTATGTATGGGGAAGGAACTTTTTATGTTATCGAAAAAATGCTTGTTAAAGCAACTGCATTTGACGCACCTGTGTTACAGGGCTTCTTTTCAAGTGAAGACTATACATTGATTTAAAATAAACATGCGTTAAAATATTATTCCACCCATGGGTATTCTGCAGCAATATAACTTCAGCAGCTGTAATACTGTGCTTGTTTTATTGGTTCACTTCAATAAAATAATAACCGAAAAAGAAAAAAATACAATAACAAATATAGGACATGTTGTTTTTTTACATTTACTATTAAAAGCTTAATAGTGTTGTCACCTTGTTTATAAACTACTTCGTAAATACGTTGCTGAATGGATTTGTACAAATTCTCCAGATAGCCTTATGAAATTTCAGACCAGGCCGTTTTAATGATTCAAATGAAAGCATTTTTGTCTTCAAATTGTTATCCATTCTCATAAACTTTACGAGAAAGCCATCCCCATATATTTGCAATAATGTTCAGATCTGGGGATTACGATAGCCATGCTAAAATTTCAACGTTTTGGGACGTTATCCAAGTTTTGACCGCACATGAAGTGTGTACATGTGCATTATCCTGTTGAACGATTCAATTAATAGGTCCAAATGTTTTACGAATCTTGGGAAAAGATGGTTCCAACAAAGCTTTTAACGGTTTCCCATCATTTTGTGGACTACAATTTTCATTTCGAACGATATTGCTCCCATACCATTACACCACCACCACCTTCACGGTTGTGATGTCGACTCAAGTACCTTTTCTCCTTTCTTAATTCATCCAAATACATAGTAATTAATTAAATAAATAAATACGTCCCATCTATATTGAACTTCTTTCCATCACTAAATACTGCGTTTTTCCATTTACCGGGTCCGTTATTATTAACCCTTTGAAGCACACATTTTACTTACCAACCGCTTTTATGATTGCATGTAATTTTAAGGGTTTCAGGGGTCGCTGATTACGAATCTGAGGTCAGATTTGAGAAATTCAATATGGCGGATACAAAATGGCGGACCTATTTTTTGAAAAATTTTTTGGAAACTTACCAAATTTGACATTAGGGGGTTTTTGGGGTCGCTGATTACGAATTTTGGGTCAGATTTGAAAAATTCAAAATGGCGGATACAAAATGGCGGACATATTTTTTGAAAACTTGTTGGATACTCACCAAGTTTGATATTAGGGAGTTTTTGGTATCCAACAATTTTTCAAAAAATATGTCCGCCATTTTGTATCCGCCATATTGAATTTCTCAAATCTGACCTCAGATTCGTAATCAGCAACCCCAAAAACCTTATAGTATCATGTCCCATCTTTATACATTATGTATATTACTTTGTTGAAAAATGAATTTTTTCCTGAAAATAGACGATTTTTTCAATTTCTTTATCTGTAATTGTTTATAAATTCACGCAAAACAATTTTCTTAGTTTCAGTTACATTCTTTGATATATGGATTATCATATAAATAAATTTTCTCGGTCCCATTTTCATAAATATCAAATCTGTAGAGAAAAGTTGAGAAAAAAGAAGGTGGGAACCTGGCTTCCCACCATGCTCCTAAGGGTTAACGGAGTCATATGGTCCCTTGTAAAATCAAGGCGGCGTTATTTGCGAAATTTATTCCAAGTTGGTTTTTTCTAACTATTTACGCTTCAGATGTGGCGCTTTTAGAATGGTCCTTCGAACGGTAGAATTGCTGGCAGCAACATTTACCATTTCTTTAATTTTTGCTGTTGGAGCGGCGGTATTTGATGCAATCCTAAGGTTTTTGCGGGTTTTCTTCGGTTTCAAAGCCATCGCAGTTATACCTTTGCAGTTCTTGCTATAGGAGGTACCTTGTTTCACGTAAAGATCCATAACGTTTGGACTTCGACCAATCTTTTTGGCAATTTAGCGATTTGAAACTCCTCCTGAGGTCAAGATATCAATTTGTCCTTTTTCACGATCTGCTGAACCTTTCTGCTTTCCCATTTCATTAAAATAAGGGTTGGTCATTTTTGCACTACCATTAAATTGCACTACCACTGTCTATTCAGTGGTAGTTAAAATGTAAAATTAATTATCATATTACTGAAAATTTAGAGGTAGTGGAACAAAAATTAACTATCAATAATTTTTTAGAGATAGTGAAAAAAAATTGCAATGTCTTTAAACCTTTAGTAGTAGTTAATGTTTGTTCTTCACTATCACTAAATATTCAGTGAAACATGATCTTCAACTATGTAAATACAGTTTATTTTATATTTCATGTCCGAAATTATCAACTAGTTTGTGAATAAAAAATGCTTCTTGGAGTATAAGCGGTGTAACTAAACCATGTCATTAATTCCATCTGCCGAAATAAATCACGACGTCTTGATGTCAACACCAGACACATTTATTTACCACTCTCGAAATTCTAGAAGTCATAAACAGATTAGGTGAACTATCCTAAAAGCTGGAAATTTATACTTTTAATTAGGAAGAAATTGTATATTTAGAAAAATATGAAAGAGTAATATTTACAACCGGCGGCCGCCGTAGCCGAATGGGTTGGTGCGTGATTACCATTCGGAATTCACAGAGAGAACGTTGGTTCGAATCTCGGTGAAACCAAAGTTAATAAAAAATATTTTTCTAATAGCGGTCGCCCCTCGGCAGGCAATGGCAAACCTCCGAGTGTATTTCTGCTATGAAAAAGCTCCTCATAAAAAAATCTGCCGTTCGGAGTCGGCTTGAAACAGTAGGTCCCTCCATTTGTGGAACAACATCAAGACGCACACCACAAATAGGAGGAGGAGCTCGGCCAAACACCCAAAAAGGGTGTACGCGCCAATTATATATATATATTAGGGTGTCCGTTATTTACCAATTTGATTATTTTTCTTGCGACGCCCCCTATACTTTTAGTTTTCCGTCTAAGAAAAATTATCAGATCAAAATCAGCTCTTAATATTCAGAATAAACCTTGCCCCAAACACGATATATTTCCCATTTATATAACATGGGATTTTGCTACTTTTTGGAATAAACTTTTTTTTCTCTAGTATGCTAATTTACAGCTATGAAAAATACATATTCTGATGCCAATTTTAACTCTCTACAAAAAAGATCTCTTATAATTTTTCGATAAATTGACTCCTTTAAAAGTTAATCGAAGTTAAAGTTGAACTGTGTGTAAATTTCAGACTTTTTCACTTTTGCAGCAAAGTTATTACTGTTATAGCAAAATTCTGACGTTTATATAAAAAAATGATCAATTTCTATGGTATGAAGATGAAAGATGAAAAAATCCATAAGTCGAATCAAATTTATACCACCTAAGAATCCACGATTTATTCTAGTAAACATGTTTTAGTTAAATTTTTTTTTCTACTCGCTTACAATCTGGATTACATATTGTTTGTCATCTTCACTTCTTGCTAAAACGTTAACATATTCTTCTGACAATTTTACAGCTCTTTCTGCATTGTCATTGACTAATCGTAAATTTCTTACAATTTATAAACCTCTCAAATATCCAGGATCTTCTACCCATTTACTGCTGTCTAATTGAAGAAAGCTGGTATCAATATCAAATCTTTCAAAAAGTTTTAAAGAATTTTCGTTTATAAAGTAATCAATGTCTTTATTTATGAACCATTTGAAATCATCGGAATTAAATATGAAACGTTTAGGAGCATCAAACTGATCGTTATCGCTCAATTTTAATGCTTCTACCATTTTTTGCTTTAAACTATAAGATAAACTTTTATCGAAAAATGCTAGGGCCCCTGTTTCAGGACTTAAGTACCTTAGATGATTCCGAAATTTTCTGAAAACTGCATCGGACAGCGTGATGGCATGCCCCCGGTTTATAAAATTTGATTTCTTTGACATTCATTGTGCCTAAAAATATTTTACTTAGCTCTAATAATTCTCGATAATCATCACGAGGTAGCGTAGTATTCAAGTATTCATCAATTTTCGAATTTATTTCTGGTATTTTTTCTTTTAAGACTTTTTTCAATTTATTTTTTTTGTATAGATTTATAGTTGTTTTTATCAATAGAAGGCCATTGACTTTGGGAGCGTCGCAAGAAAAATAATCAAATTGGTAAATGACGGACACCTTAATGTGCAAGAAAAAACCAAACCATACCTATGTTGGCAGAAATGCTTGTAAAAATAATTGAAAAAAAAAAAACATTTCATAGCAAAGGACAAAAATTGATGAATTTTTTCAGATATATTAGTTGATTAGATTCTGTAAATGGAAAAATGTTTGAATAATTTTTACTTGGCTCTGATCCATTGATTATTTTTTTATATAAACGTGAGAAGTTTACTACAACAATTATAAATAATTTTGCTGCAAAAGTGAAAGTCTGAAATTTACACACAGTTCAACTTTAACTTCGATTAACTTTTAAAGGAGTCAATTTATCGAAAAATTATAAGAGATATTTTTTGCAGAGAGTAAAAATTGCCATCAGAATATGTGTTTTTTATAGCTGTAAATTAGCATACTAGAGAAAAAAAAGTTTATTCCAAAAAGTAGCGAAATCCCATGTTATGTAAATGGGAAATATATCGTGTTTGGGGCAAGGTTTATTCTGAATATTAAGAACTGATTTTGTTCCGATAATTTTTTTTAGACGGAAAACTAAAAGTTTAGGGGGCGTCGCAAGAAAAATAATCAAATTGGTAAATAACGGACACCTTAATATATATATATATTATATAATATGTATTTACAACCTTTCGCGGAAGCTCTTGACTTTCTTTGAAGACAAGAATATATGTTGTTGTGGTTGAAGTGGTTGAGTATATCTGCTAATATAATCTTAATTAGCGACTAGTGCCGTTTTATTACCACTGTTCTCATGTGATGTCATGTGTTTTTTAATTTAATTTGTTGCAGAAAAGTTTTACCAAGAGAGCGATGTCTTGTTCTGGCTAAACCTGGACATTCGCATAAATAGCGGAAAAGACGTTCTTTCACCTCCTCCGCCTGACAACTTCTGCAGATGGGATTGAAAGGAAGGTTGAGTTTGGTTACATGATCCCCATGAATGCAGTGATAAGTGAGATGCATGGGCGAGAGCATCCTAGCAGGTAACTCGTCCTCAGGATGTTGTACGAACGCCATGTTTTCCTTGTTGTAGTGGATGTGTTATTAATATTATTATATTAAAATTATAAATTAATATGTTTACAGCACTAGCTACCAGGGCTATCGTCTAAGACATTAGGTGAAATAATTAGTATTACTTATTGGATATTATATACTTACACTTATTTACTTACTATACTTAAACATATATTATATTACAATATCTTAAATTAGATGCCCCATGTTCACATGTTCTAGAAAGTTGAAAATGACTTTTACGTTGGTTTCTGTTGCATTGCAAAGAATTTCAATTGGGTTTTTATTTGCAAAATATTGCGTGTGTAGATGGGAGCTAGCGGTACAAATTAATAGGACTATGGTTAAGTTCGTGCGGTTTTTTTTCGAAATTTGAAACTTTATTGACGTAAAATGGTTACAAATTTAATATTCAAAGTATTGTCCATCGCTTACTACTACTTTTTCCCATCTTTCTGGCAATTCACGGATTCCCTTTGTGAAAAATTCGGTCGGTTTTGCCGCAATCCACGAATCGATCCATTTTTTGACTTCATCGTAATTACGGAAGTGCTGGTCAGCCAGGCCATGTTGCATCGATCGGAAGAGATAGTAATCGGATGGCGCAAGGTCTGGACTATACGGCGGGTGGGGTAGGACATCCCATTTGAGCGTTTCTAAGTATGTTTTGACCACTTGTGCAACATGTGGCCGAGCATGGTCATGTTGCAAAATAACTTTGTCGTGTCTATCGGCGTATTGCGGCCGTTTTTCTCGCAGTGCTCGGCTCAAACGCATCAATTGTCGTCGGTAGACATCCCCCGTAATCGTTTCATTCGGTTTCAGTAGCTCATAATACACAACACCCAGCTGGTCCCACCAGATACACAGCATAACCTTCAGGCCATGAATATTCTGCGCCGACGTCGATGTTGAAGCATGCCCAGGGTATCCATACGTTGCCCGACGTTTTGGATTGTCGTAATGGACCCACTTTTCATCGCCAGTCACAATTCGATGCAAAAAACCCTTTCTTTTGTGCCGTTGAAGCAGTTGTTCGCATGCTATAAAACGGCGTTCAACGTCTCTTGGCTTCAATTCATACGGCACCCAATGGCCTACCTTTCGGATCATTCCCATGGCTTTTAAACGTTTGGAAATGGTTGATTGATCAACTCCCAAAGTTTTTGCAACCTCTTCTTGCGTTTGAGCCGGATCTTGATCGAGCAATTCCTCCAATTCGGTATCCATGAACTTTGGCGGCGCACCCTCGCGTTCTTCGTCTTCCAAGCCAAAATCACCACTTTTAAAGCGTGCAAACCACTTCTGGCACGTTCGCTCAGCTAGAGCATGCTCACCATAAACTTCCACCAAGATACGATGACTTTCGGCTGCTTTTTTCTTCATATTAAAATAATGAAGAAGAATTCCCCGCAAAAACACATTATTTGGCACGAAATTCGACATTTTCAAGTGTGGTAAAAATATTGTTGTTTACGCTTCAAATAAAAAACTTATACTGACGTTTGTGCCTTACGACAGTAGCTCTCCAATGAATGTTTGGAAATGTGGATCGATGGAATAATAATCAAGTTATGCCATCTGTTGTAAAACCGCAAGGAACTTATTCATAGTCCTATTAGCAAAATATGTCGTACACTTAGATCAGATGTGTTGCAGAAAGTACCTACATAATGGTGGCTGAGTATTCTTCAAAATGTATCCGTGTGTTAGTCAATAGTTAGTGTCAATAGGGTTTTCAATAATAAATTGAACAGGCAAACTTTTTCCTACTCATCCACGGATGAACTAGACAAGCAGGTGGAACACTTGCAGCGATCCTATCAGAGGCCTTCAAAGTTGCTTTCCCAGTATCTTTTAGCAAGAAAGACTTACCTCACTGTTGCAACAAGACGCTGACCGACTTGAAAAAGAAGGTTAGGAGGGTTTTTAACGAATACCAAACTAAAAACTTTAAAAATTACCGTGTAATTTTGAAAGAATACAAAAAAGCCATTAAATATGCGAAAGGCAACTCCTGTAAGGAGTACTGCAAGTCCATTGAATCCGAGATACCATTCCTGCAGAACTCTTGTAAAAGGGAGGACGGGGAGTGGGCTGAATCTGCAGAAGAATCTTTGATTATTCTGGTAAATAACGACTTTGCGGAAAATTCTATTACCCCACGTGACATTGTCGACACGAGCCGACAGGTAGGGCTACTCGAAGTTTCCCTGTAATCTATCCTGTCAGTTGACAGAATCACGTGGGTAATAAATAGTTTTTCTCCTTTTAAATCTCCTGGTTCTGACGATATCTTGCCTGTGATGCTTCAGAAAACAAGTACCTCGGTGGCTCCTGTCCTGCAAGAAATCTACTTGGCGTGTATCGCTCATAATCACGTTCCCGCCAACTGGAAGAAAACGAGGGTTGTTTTCATACCGAAGGCAGGTAGGAGGGGTCACGACTCGGCTAAAGACTTTAGGCCTTTAAATCTTACCTCATTTATCCTAAAAGTGTTTGAAAAATTGATTGATTATCACACCCGAGAGCACATCGAATCCAATTTATCGCCAGCGCAACATGGTTACCTGAAAGGGTAATCTACGGAATCAGCCTTACACGAGGTCGTAGAGACTGTGGAAAAATCTCTAGAAGGCAAACATTTCACTTTGGCGGCCCTCGTAAATATAGAGGGTGCTTTTAATAACATCATGGCGAAGTCACTTGTCACTGCGTTAGATAGCCTATAGGCTGCTTGGCTGCAGGGAAGTTAATGCAGTGGTAAGTTGGTGGTGTCCTTTCGCTCCTACTTTGGCTAGTTGCTAAATAAGGGTGGGGTTAAGGTAGTAGCATACTTGGTCCTAATGGTATCGGGCCCGTTTTCTTCAATCATGGCTGAGGTTTTGGAAAGGTCGCTGGTTGTACTCAGTCGCTTTGCTACCACTTGCGGCCTCCGAGTCAACTCTGACAAAACGCAACTGGTGCTATTTACCAGAAAAAATAAACCTCCACCTTTTGACTTCCCAAACTAAACAACCACGTTCTCCCGCTCTCGTCGGAAGTTAGGTATCTTGAAGGTACACATTGGGTAAGAGGTAAATCGGGTAAGGAAGGCCAGTATAGCCTTCTACTCCTGCAAATATATGTTCGGTAAAAAATGGTGACTCAAGCCACAGTTCGTACTGTAGATGTACAACGCAGTGGTTTTGCCAGTTTTAACGTATAAATGCCTGGTTTGGCTTCGGAAGCCCTTCGGAAGGGCTATAATATCACTAAACTCGGGAGGGTGCGAGGGAATGCACGCATTGGTATCACCGGAGCATGTAACACATGCCGCAGTGCTGTCCTGAATGTCGTTTTTCACTTACTTTCCATCGACTTTTCCGTCATCCGCAGCTCAAAGTGCGATCAGATTAAAGGAGGTTGGCCTCTGGAGGCATTCTCTCTTAGAGGTGTCCTGAATCCTTAGTGGGATACAGGGCATCAAGTAAATTCATAGTAAAAATAAGCAAAAAAATACCAGAAAATACTGAAAAAGCCATAACGACATTTTTACAAAAAGAGTACCTTATTTTGTTAGTTACCCTGAATTATAGCAAATAAGTCGTTCCTTTAACAAAAGAGTTTCTTTTAACAAAAAAACTCATACATTAAATTGTACGTATCCATAACACATTGTCACACATACAAAGATCTTTAAGTAATTCATTAAAAATTTGGTGTTTTGTTTTCTTTAAATGGGCATTTTAGTGCATTTTTATATCCAACGCTTGTCAACACTGCAGTAGCGAGAGAGAGATTTGACTGCTGAAAGCAGAAGAACACCAACAACAACTGCAATCGCGGGCAATGCGACCAGATGTAAAAAAAGTACAGCTAAATAAAACTGAGTGAATTATTGAACTAATTTTAAAAAAAAATTCTATTTTACAAAATTATAAACATTACTTTTAATGAGAGCAAGCTAGAAAAATGTCATGAAGATAGAACTAAAACTACGAGACTAAATAACAAACGAAAAAAGAGCTAAATCAAGTTACGAAAATGGTAATCTGTCCATACTGGGGGTAAAACTACCACGAAACTCATTGTCAAATTCGCTCTTCACTTGAATCATCAGAAACTCTTAGTTACTAGATCAAATGCGGTTGCTTTAATAACCATGTGTTTTTCCATATTGCCTCTAATCAAGTCAACCGGACTGTATATATAATATATATTACACCAATTTATGACTTGGTTCTCAAAAACCTATACTAGGCAAGATATTGTTTTTTTGGGATTTACGGGTAGACTGAAATACAGAATGAACGAGCACCTCAAAAAGCATATTAAACTCCCACATTTCCAGAATAAACTACGACAAATTTAATATATGTCCCAAGAGTGAAGTAATTAAGCATAACACTAGTTCATAAATAAGGACCTCTAATACCGGTTTCCGTTTGGGTTAATCCCGTCGATTCATTGAGATTTTTGTTTGGGACTGTCGGTTTTTCACCGCATTAGTAAGTTTTGGTTAAAGTTACTATATTAATGTGGAGCCTACAGCTATGTTCTCTGAAATGTGTTACCATGGTGTCATCGTTTCATATATTAGCGACATATTTTTTTTTTTCAAATCAATTTCTTGTTGTTTCTTTCTGTTGTGGTTTCTTTCAAAGAAAGGCGCATGCTAATACTTGGATGTGGAAAAGATTTCTTTGAAATTGAAAGAAAATACACTATTTTCGCTCTAATACTTTCGCTCTATATACTTCATGCACCGTTTCTCCAAATAATCCTAGAAGCCCTCAAAACAGGTTTTTTTTATCGATGACTTCATGCGATGATGTAAGTGATGAGGAAAAGCTTCCTTAGAATTTTTTTTAAGATAGTAAATATTATTTATTGAGCACTCGAAATCCCCTTATATTGTTTAATGCTCGTTGGCGTTTGTTTCAAAAGCTGTTTCAGTAAAGCTATTAGACAGTCAAAATTTCAGAGTGTATTCTGCCCTCGGAAGGCAATGGCAAACTTCCGAGTGTATTTCTACCATGAAACATCATCAAACACACGGCACAAATAGAAGGAGGAGCTCGGCCAAACACCTAAAAAGGGTGTACGAGCCAATTATATATATATATATATATATATATATAAATAAATATATGTATATAAATATAAATAAATATATATATAAATACATATACATATAATATAAATAAAAATATAACAAGACGTTGATGAACTGTTTTTCAGAGGAACTAACGTCACAAGCCGGCCATTTACAGGATTTTGTGTTCAATACATAAACCTTCTTACCTGCACCTTTTATTATAATGAAAACTTCAAAAATTTTGAAATAAACACCGAAACGTAGTTTGACAGCATGTTTTCAATTCATGAAAATAATCATCACCCCTCATTCGCATGCATGCCCACATGACTGCGTAAGTAGAAATTTTCGCGGATTTGTTGTTGTTTAGGCTTACGACGCAATATTGTTTTTTTTTTTTACTTTTAACTGGACTTTTTATTTAAGTCTTTGTGAGTTTTTAATTTTCCATTCCCACGATTTCTGCTGTGCATAGTTTTGTTGTTGTAGCTCTATGTTATTTAATTTCCAACCCCTCAAAAGGGTTGGTTTGAGCCGTACCCTCAGTTCCATTGTTATACCCCCGCGGTTATATCCCCCATTGTTATACCCCCGCAATTGTGCTTACATACCGAGCAGCGAAAAATACTGGAATACTACTAGTTCACTTTTCAGCTTAACGCAAGGCGAATTTAAGTTCGTGTTCTATCTTTTTTTCATGTTAGCAAGTAGCATTTTTAGAACGGCCAACTCCCACGAAATGTGAATTATCCGGCCAAGTATCTTCGTACTATCCAAAAAAAAAAATCTAGAGGAATATGTTTTCAAAATATCCAATCTTCGGTCAGTTAAAATAAAAAGAAACATCCATTTCGATTCCATTTCCTTAAAATATTCTAATTCTTATTGAGAGTGAATACAAAATTAGTTTTTTTTCATAAAATTAAGTGCAACCTCTTTCAGGTATAGTAATTTGTTAAACATTCAAAAATTAGTTCAAACCTATGCTATTAAATAAATAAAAAAATAAATAATTGGCGCGTACACTTCTATTAGATGTTTGGCCGAGCTCTTCCTCCTATTTGTGGTGTGCGTCTTGATGTTGTTCCACAAATGGAGGGGCCTACAGTTTCAAGCCGATTCCGAACGGCAGATATTTTTATGAGGAGCTTTTTCATGGCAGAAATACACTCGGAGGTTTGCCATTGCCTGCCGAGGGGCGACCGCTATTAGAAAAATGTTTTTATTAATTTTGCTTTCACCGAGATTCGAACTAACGACCTCTCTGTGAATTCCGAATGGTAATCACGCACCAACTCATTCGGCTACGGCGGCCTATGCTATTAGTTATCCTAAAAAAGCAAATATAAATTCGTAAAAAAAATTACTAAGAAAATATAATCTAAGGTGTCCACTTTAAAATTAAAGACAGTTAAATTTTGGATTCATATTTAACGTGCCCGGCTGCTGCGGGGCTCTTGCTTTGAGAGACTTGTTTTATATTTTAATAAAGCTTACACAATGTTAATAAATATTATATAAACTGGAGTTGTCATGCAGCACTTGCATCAGAGGCTATCAGCTGTCCGGGAAGTATCAACGGTTTTAAATCTTTCGGAGTAGGTCGGCGTCTTTTAGGAATCCATACATTGTTCTTATGTTTTTTTCAGACGGGTTCATAAGAAGTGCGGCGGGGTCAGTTCCAACGAAAATCGGTTGCCTTTTGGCCAGGGCAAAAAGCAATTAGATGGAGAACGCTTGTTGAAGCATTACAGAAGGGACATTGGTTGGCCCGGCCCCTTTCTAGAAGATGAGCATGTGTGAGTATGGTGTGTGCGATTCGGAGGCGTATAAAAGGTGTGAGCATGATTGTTGGTATGGATGAAGGGTAGTGAAGTCTTTTTTGGTTAACTAGGCGATATATGTCGCTCTTGATTAAGAGGCTACATGTGACTGTCGGGATGAAAGTGGTGTCTTTGGCCATTTTGTCTGCTTAGGTATTGCCGTCGATGCCGGTGTGGCTTGGTACCCACATTATCTTTATCTTATTTGGGTAGGAGATGAGATTGTCTCTAATGCAGCTGATGATGTTATTGGTGTTATTGCAATGATTGATGGCGTGAAAGCAGGATTCGCTATCGGTACAAATGATGTATTTTAGCGCTCTGTGAATATCAGTGTGATATGGCGCCGCAAGCATTTTTAGATTATTTTTTGTATGATGACCGTAGAATTCAAAAGCGTTGTTGATGACAGAAAGGATAAATGAGTACTTGCTGTGTAATATAATTCCAAGAAATTTGAGAGTATGTGAGCATGGAATATTTGTATTGTTGAATGTGAGTATTGGGAAACTACAATTATGTTTTTTACAAATAACTTGGATTTAGTATAGGGAATAGAAGCGCCGGAAGATGAGTTAAGGTCAGACAATTTTGAGAGAATGTCACCGGCATATGTTTGATGCCGGATATTGGAGAAGTTAGACAGGATAGTGCGTATTTCGTCAAATGCTATGGTGGAGAGAATGACCGAAAGGGGTGAGCCCTGAGGAGTGCCGTTATCAAGAGGTAGAGTGGGGGAGGAAATATTAAAAAGTAATAGCTTTCATTTTTCGTGCGAGGCCCAACCTTCCATCTGATGAGTTGCCTTAGGATGACCTGTATACAAATACGATCGAAGGCCTTTTCAAATTCGAGTGAGGTGAAATTGGTATCAGAGGAGGAGTTACTGAAATTATTCGCGAATTCTAGGGCTATGTCTTAAGGATGTAGTAGATTTTCTCTAGGTATTTTAGGAAGAAATGGGGGAAAAAGAGGGCAAACTAGATAGCCTTTTTATATTAGCCCAATTTTTTTCGGTTTGGTTTGTCAATTTTGGCTTTGCGTCTGAAAAGAGAGTTTGCTTTTTCATAGGCGACAAGATTTCTTGGTGAGCGGTTTCGTTTAAATAGTTGCCATGTTCGTTGTTTATTTAGCCTTAGTGCCGAGAGTTCGCTGTTCCACCAGAGAGGGAATGGTTTGAGTGTTTGACGGAGGATTGAGGGATAGATTGGTTAGCTGCGGTACGAGTTATTTTTTGTATTCTGGAGGTTTCCTGGTTGGTGTTGGATGAAAAAGGGAAGGATTCGGAGTAGAGAAGGCAGTAGCTTTGATATTTGGTCCAGTCCGCTAAGTCTGTTTTGAAGAATGTTTTGGGTTTATGGAGGGGTGAGGGTTGGCGAGAGGAGATTTTAATTTGCATGGGAAAGTGATCGCTACCGTGTAAGTCATCGATACGGTGCCAATCGGTTTTGGAGTGATGCAGAGCAGAGAGAGAGGTCAACATGTGAAAAAGTACTCTGGGTGGTGGAACCGTCATTAAGAATAACGCAGTTTGATGGATTGAGAGAAATTGGTGAGAAAGCAGGAGAAAGGGAAGGATTCAAGGGGTGAGAGGTGGGAAGAGCAGTCTACTTTGAGTTTTCAAGAAGTTCTTCATGGGATAATGAATTCTTCTTGGAGGATGCTTTTGTGGAATTTGTGTTGGGGTTTGAATTTCTATGCTATTAATTTTGTTTACATTAGATATATTATCGTTGTGGGAAGGTGTATTAGTCACTCTGCCGAAAGAGGGAGGGCAGAAAAACCATTGGGTTTTTTATATTGGAAGTGTTCTCGTAGTTTATAGCGGTATTTGCCACTCGCGCGAAACAGGAGATGGCAAATGTGCTGGGAAGTTTTTTTTGTAAGAGGTGATGGCTTCTCTTATTGTATATTTACGTACAGTTTTAATTTTTAGTAATTATTTTGACTCAATGAACTTGGGGCAAGTATTCGATGATGAGGGATGTTCACCTGCGCAGTTGGCACAGTTTACTCTAGAGCATTCTGCAGGGAGGGGTGAATGGGAGAGAGGTTGCAAAACTACGCAAGCTGGAGTATTGCTTCAGCGTTTGGCTGTGTAACCTAACAGATAACAATTTTTGCAGCGCAAGGGATTGGAGTATATTGATTGGATTTAGGTTGGCGTACTGCCCCAGACTGTCGAAGAAAGGTGCTCCCAGTGACCTTAGTCATCTAGCTGCCAAACCCGGACATTTACAGAGAAAATTCTCTACAGTCTTCTTCTCTGAAAGGTCCCCACAGCATCTGAAACGGGGGTTAAATGGTAACCCTAGCTTTTCCGCGTGTGTGCCGATCATCCAGTGACCGGTAAACACGGCTACGAGTTTGGAAATTGAATAACGAGCAGTCCAACGGACTTTCTAAGTCCTATCTATATCGTATTAGGGCCAAAGGGTTTTCGAAATGGCACATGAAGAAATGGCGCTCCATCTTTTCTGCGCTTTCCTGAGAAATAATTTGTGCAGTGCCTCTTTAACAACTGTTAGGGGATGCCGATGACCGGGTAGGAGGTATCTGTGGCCAAGTCCCCTTTTTGGCAACCTCATCAGCCATTTTATTTCCCTCTATATTCCTAAGCCCTGGAACCTAGATCAGAGAAATGTTACCTGCACACCCAAGAGATTTGATCTCCTCATTACAGGGATTTACTAATTTCGTTCTGCACTAGGCGTCGTTAGAGTCTTAATCGCAGCTTCGCTATCGGAAAAAATGTTAATATCTCCCTCGCTCCCGCGTACCCTAAGCATGAAACACAACATGAAAAACACTAGCAGTGTTCTGCAGTTAAAAGGAGATATATAAATTGGCTGATTCAGAGAAAACCGCTGCTCCGACTCCCGAGTCCATCTTGGAACCTTCAGTGAAGACAGAGGTGCAAGTTTCGGTGCAGAATTTCCCCCGATCTAATCCTGCCTATTTGAAAAGATTGCACTAGGACGACCCTCAAACTCTACTTTGCAGATAGAGAGATCTGTTCGAAGTTCGGAGAAATACGGTGTTAACTGCCCAAAAATGCTACCATATCCCCTCTAGAGGCCAACCTCTTTTAACCTGATTGCACTTTGAGCTGCGATGGAAATGATGGAAAATTCGATGGGAAGTAAGTGCAAAACGACATTCAGGGCACAACTGGGGCAAGTTTTATATGCTCCGGTGATGCCAAGGCTTGCAGTCCTTTACACCCTCCCCAGTTTAGTGATATAATAGACCTTCCGAAGCGCTTCCCACCAAATCAGGCATCTAACAAATGTTGGTTGAGTCACCATTTTTTACCGAACATAGATTTGCAGGAGTAGAAGGCCTTCTTTACCAGATTTTCAATGCGTAGCTTCCACTGGAGTTTGAAGTCAAGCATCACTCCAAGATACCTAACTCCCGATGAAAGCGGGAGAACTTGGTTGTTTAGTTTGGGAAGTGAAAGGAATGGAGGTTTATATTTTCTGGTAAATAGCACCAGTTCCGTTTTGTCAGAGTTGACTCGGAGGCCGCAAGTGGCAGCCCAGCGACTGAGTACAGCTAGTAGCCTTTCCAAAATCTCAGCCATAACTGAGGGAAACGATCTAGATACCATCAGGACCAAGTCGTCGGCGTATGCTACTACCTTAACCCCACCCTTATCTAGCATTATCAGAACTTCGGCAATATCAACTAGCCAAAATAGGGGCGAAAGGACACCAACCTGCGGCGTCCCCCTCTGAACGAATCTAGAGACTTTAGCCCCACTTGCGACTGCATTAACTTCCCTGCAGCCAAGCAGGGACGAGATCCAGAGACATATAGGTCTTTCCACCTATAGCCTATCTAACGCAGTAGTAATTGACTCCGCCATGATGTTATTAAAAGCACCTTCTATATCTAGGAAGGCCGCCAAAGTGAATTTTGTGCCTTCCAGAGATTTTCCCACAGTCCCAACGACCTCGTGTAAGGCTGATTCCGTGGATTTTTCTTTCAGGTAACCTTGTTGCGCTGTAGATAATTTAGATTCGATGTGCTCTCGGATATCGTAATCAATTAATTTTTCAAACATTTTTAGGATAAATGAGGTAAGATTTATAAGCCTTAAGTCTTTGGCCGAGTCGTAACTCCTCCTACCTGCCTTCGGTATGAAAACAACCCTCGTTTTCTTCCAGTTGGCGGGAACGTGATTAAGAGCGATACACGCCAAGTAGATTTCTTGCAGGGCAGGAACCACCGAGGTACTTGTTTTCTGAAGCATCACAGGCAAGATATCGTCAGAACCAGGAGATTTAAAAGGAGAAAAACTATTTATTACCCACGTGATTCTGTCAACTGACAGGATAGATTACAGGGAAACTTCGAGTAGCCCTACCTGTCGGCTCGTGTCGACAATGTCACGTCGGGTAATAGAATTTTCCGCAAAGTCGTTATTTACCAGGATAATCAAAGATTCTTCTGCAGATTCAGCCCACTCCCCGTCCTCCCTTTTAACAAGAGTTCTGCAGGAGTGGTATCTCGAAAGGATCTTGCTAAGCTTGGCTGAATCCTTCACGGATTCAATGGACTTGCAGTACTCCTTCCAGGAGTTGCGTTTCGCATATTTAATGGCTTTTTTGTATTCTTTCAAAATTACACGGTAATTTTTAAAGTTTTTAGTTTGGTATTCATTAAAAACCGTCCTAACCTTCTTTTTCAACTCAGTCAGCGTTTTCCTGCACCAGGGAGGAAAGTCTTTCTTGCTAAAAAATACTGGAAAATCCACTTTCAAGGCCTCTGATAGGATCGCAGCAAGTGTTCCACCGGCTTGTCCAGTTCATCAGTGGATGAGTAGGAATAAGTTCGTCTGTTCAATTTATTATTGAAAACCCTATTGAATAGAGACCAGTCGGTTCTTTTATGGATCTGTGGGGAGATATGGTTTGCCGTGCGAAATTGATTACGAAAAGGATCAACCTGAGATCCGAAAAGGATTTTCTCTGAGAAACCTTCCAATTATCAAACCTAATGGCAGGAAAGAGTGATATCAATAACCTCCTCCCAACCGTTTGATATTTCCGATGCTAGAAATACAAACATGAGGGTGTTGCCCTTGTTCCAAATACGGAGATTTCGACTTATAATGAAATAAAAAAAAATACTCACCTCGATTATTTATCTCGCTGCTTCCCCAAATGGAATGTCTCGCATTGGCGTCGCAGCCGATGAAGATGGCCTCTTTATTAAATGAAGATGAGTCCACCAAATGCCCCACTTCCTCAGGAGGTGCTGCATTTTCATGGGCCATGTATGCAGAAACCAAACAGTAGCAGCGGCTACTAGATGCTTCTACCTACATGGACTACTGTCACATGTGGTGAGCTGAAATGAGAAGTCAGAAAGGCATTAATAGTATTCCTAACGAGGATACAAGCCCTAGGCTTACCTTCCGACTAGACATAAAAAAGATCATAGTGTCTGGTCTGGAGGCCCTTGGTCTTAGACTGCCGATTTCAGGGCTGTAGGATCAGGCAGATATCTATGCATTCCTCCCTGAGGATGACACAGAGGTTATCGGTGGCTAAACTAGCGTGGCGAAGGATAATTTGAGCTACCCTTAACATTTCTTTGTTAAAGGATGCTCACCTCAGCCTGTTTCATGGCCGAGCTTCGGGGATTTCATACAGCTCTTGGCGTCGGGAACTTCGTCCGTCGCAGGCAGCCGAAGCTCGCCGAGGTGATTTGCTACTTCAACTATTCCGTCCAGTTCGCCATCCGGAGCACCACACGCGTGGAAGATCGTAAGTTTAGCCGTCCTGAGGCCAAAGCGCAGTTTGTTCTTCTTTTCCTCGAGTACCTACAGGGACTCTTCAGAAATACAAAGTAACACAAGCGGAAAAAATGCGACCGTACGGGTTAAAAGTTCGGTTGCGACTGATTGAGAGACTTTAGATAGTTAATTAGTTAGCAATAACAGTGAATATTATATTGTTATGTAGGTGTATGGAAACAGTTCATACGTAAGTGATATGAAATAATTTTAAGCTTACAATGAGCTAGTATAACTATGTCATAAATCCGCTAATCTAATCTTACTGACTTGTGATTCGAGGCTACATATAAAATGAATACTATAAAAATCATGCAAACATTAATCAATTGTTGACTTCATTTAATAGACTTGGATATAGCGTTTTCCAAGTAAATGTATTCACCAGTATGTATGTATATACATACTTAGACCAAATGCTGTAATCATAGCGATGTATTGGTGCATCAATAGACGAGGCTTAAACCATAGAGTAAGTAATCCCAAAGAGTCACAACCTCGAACAAAAATTATTTTGCATAGGAGGTGCCAGTACTGGCATGAAATTTGTTTAAATCGGAACCAGAAAAATTTGGAATTAAGAGACTGATAATTGATAAATGAGTTTTATCTACAACTAGCTGGATTACTGGTGAGTGTAGAAAACATAGGACTCAATTATTAGACTTTTTTGTCCTAGTGCTTCTGCGAAAGCACTGCTCCTGAGCCGTTGAAAAGATTCGATGAACCAAGAAATGTTTTCGTATTGGATCGTATTTAATTCGAATTTCAACGCAACTTGGGTCGACTCCGTGGTAATATAAGAACTTACTCAGAAAGATACGCAAATCATTGTGCCAAGTAATAAAGGCGACCAATGATGACTTTGCACGTAAACACAAAGAGTAAACGCTCAATATAAACAGTTGGCAAAAATGAATGAATTTTGAAAAAATAAACTGGTTTTTATATTTCCAATGAAATTAAATCTAAAATGAGGTTTAAAAACGTTTTTTCTGAAGCATTTCTACAATCCAAATACGTCTATGTTTCGGACATTAAAATATTTTATTTGTGCCCGCGAAGAAGACACTACGAACCAGACAAGCAAATTCTGCGCCGAGCGCACAGAAAAATGTATATGTAAACATAGATATGCTACAGCAAAAAAGGAAACAGCTATCTGGTTTAAAAGTAAATTTCTAACTTCACGGCTACATATATTACTTATTTCGTACAGTTTTTGTTAATTGGATAATCCCATGCGTGAAGATATATCTTAATTAGTATCAAAGAATGGATTTTAAATTTTCAATAGTACGAAATTTCGAGGACGTAAACCTGTTTTAAGCTAACGACGGCTTTTGTTTACATTACATCATTAGTGTATGCTTCTACGCGCACTTGACATATAGCAGCGAAAACAATCACCATTCGCCACGACTGTCGCCATTCTGTAGCGCATTTAGATGTCGGCACTTGCCATGACAAAAATTGACGGTTCACCAAATATTATTATCTATTAATAATATAAGACCCTCTAACTGTATAGAATGTTTAATGGTACTGTATGGTAGGTATAAAATGATCTACTCTATTGCGATATAAATATTTAAATAAATTATTTTTTATATTCATTTAGGTATATAAAGAGAAACAATTATAAATACTTGCTACACTTAAACCTAAAGTACTGGATGTCAGGGCCGTCGACTAGACAAAAGAAATTAATATACTTAGGTTATAATATTTAGTACAGAAAGACATATTAATGAGTGTATTCAGGGCCGTAAAGAGCATATCCGGGCCCCGTGGGAAAATTGAAAATGGCGCCCTTAACACTTATGTCTAATTCATATAAATACGTATAATCTCGAACCCGGGGCCCTCTGAGAACTTCGGGCCCGGGGTAAAAAGTCCCCGAAAATCGCACCCTCCGGAGCCTTATAGTTTTTAAGTAATTTAATGTTAAATTTCTGTAATTTAGCGAAAAGTTGGTGTTGCCGTACACCTGAAATAAAAACGAAGTTCGTATGCAGAGATGTTCAGTGGAGGGTTGATTGTAAAACTGCAGTATTTTTTGCTGTAATTTAAAATTAAGAAATATTTTTGAAAATAAAAACATACCACTCATCGAAACTTGAAAACAATGATATAATATTAAGCGTATCACAAAAAGTAATAAAGTAATTAAAAGCCAAAAATTACGGTTTATAAGTGTATTGTATTGCTTCGATCAGTTTTACAAACGGGTCCTTATGAATTTCTTAACAGATTTTCTCCACAAAAATTCAATTACCATGTCTGCAAAACAAATAGGGTGGTCGTAGTTGTCTTTATTAAGAAACTCGTTTCCTTAAAAAAAAAATAACCCACATCAGTCCAACTCCGGCTACGCAATACACAGAATTTTTGCGTAGAACTTCTTTCCGCGTGGGCGGCCTTCAGCCGTGCTTCAAAAAAATAACCCTCATCAGTCCAACTCTGGCTACGCAATCCACAGTATTTTTGCGTAGAATTCCATTTCGCGTGGGAGGCCTTCGGCCGCGTTTCAAAGAAATAATACTCATCAGTCTTACTCCGGCTACGCAATCCACAGTATTTTTTTCGTAGAATTTGAATTGCGCCAAAAATGCCTTTTGACTATGGTGATCTTCATAATTATCGTTTTTATCGCGCTTTTTACGCGCACCTTCTCCAAAATTTTCGCATTCATTACTTCTAACGTAGGTATTGAATCTCGTATTTTCACAGCTATTACGAAGTTCTCGAAAGATTTTGACAAACTCGACAGTAGAATCCACACTAATAATTCGTCGCCTACTGTGATTCCAATTTCTGACAGCTTATCTACAATTTCTGAAAATTTACCTAAATGTTGCGACGTCCTTTCAAGATCTACCATTCCAAAATTTGTGAGCTTTTTGAACAGTGAAACTTTTCTAGCAGGCCCACATGGCTGATGCACTTGCTTTATCTTGGTCCAAACTGCAAAGGATATCTTTTTATGTTTGATGTGACACATCTGTGTAGATTTTATGTTTAGGTTAATTAAAGCAAAGCCTTTCCATCTTTCATTTCCCATTTAAGCACGTCAGAGATTATCATATCGTCACTCTCCGTCGATTGACCGCTAGCCATCGTCCAAAGTTCTGCATTGACGATCAACCTACCCATCTGTATAGATCAGAAATCGTAATTTCTTTCGTCCAGCTTGTCAATTTGGTATACGGTGTTCATACTGAGATCGTTCTTATTTTGTAACACAATTTAAATTCCTTCCTTTAGAGTTATGGACCCGTAACCTAACAGAGCCGAAAATCAAACGAAACGTGTTACTTCAAAAGCTTATTATAAACAACTAGCTATAAAAATATCTAACAAAAGGAATATAGGCAAATTCAAAAATTCAAATATTCGGATTGTCTTTGCATTGCTTACTATGTTAGCTACTTTTTCAATACACACTTTAATAAAATTATTTAAATAAATATTTATTTAAATAAATAATTTTAAACAAAAAAATTAGGTTTGAATTTTTGAATATTAAAATTAAAATCTATAATATTGCCCAATCGGGCACATGCATCAGAGGTTGATGCATTTAGATTTCTTAGTTCTAAGACTATGTCGAGATATGAGTCTCGAAAATATAGGTGAACTCATTGCAGTTAATGTCGTCATTCATGACTTTGTAAACAAAAATCTATGAGAAATTAATCTATACTAATATTATAAAGAGGAAAACTTTGTTTGTTTGTAATGAATAGGCTCAAAAACTACTGGACCGATTTTAAAATTTTTTTCACCATTCGAAAGCTACATCATCCACGAGTAACATGGATTATATTTTATTTTGGAAATAGGGCTCGAGATATAGGTCAAAACGTGGACCCGAGTAACCTTTGGTTGTGTGTGTACAATATGGGTATCAAATGAAAGCTGTTGATAAGTGCTTTAATACGGGGTAATTTTCATACCTATTGAACACTAGGGTCTCGAAATATATGCCAAAACGTGGACCCGCCGTGTCTTTGAACCGAATTAAACCAAACTTACACACATTGTTAAGTAGGTATTAGAGATGATTTCCGTATAGTTTGAATACCTATTGGTAGATAGGGTCTCGAGATATAGGTCAAAACGTGGACCCGGGTAACCTTCGGACGTGTATGTACAATATGGGTATCAAATGAAAGCTGTTGGTGAATGCTTTATTACAGAGTATTTTTCATGCCGCTCCGTGACTGGGGTCTTGAGATATAGGTCAAAACGTAGACCCCTGTAACCTTTGGTTGTGTGTGTACAATATCGGTATCAAATCAAAGCTGTTGATAAGTGCTTTAATACGGGGTAATTTTCATACCTATTGATGACTAGGGTCTCGAAATATATGCCAAAACGTGGACCCGCCGTGTCTTTGCACCGAATTAAACCAAACTTACACACATTGTTAAGTAAGTATTGAAAATGGGTTTCGTAAAGTTTGGTTGTAATTCGGAGCACTGGCAACGGGTACAGCGTTCTTTTGAACCAGCCATAATGTCGCTTACTTTCTTTCTGATTTGGATGCCATAAGGAAAAAACGTAAGTGCAACATGTAAAAATTGTTTGTGAATTTTTTTGGAGTGGATTTTGGAACAGTGAATAATTTCTTACGAAATTTGAGAATTTAATGTGAAATCCGAATGAAATTATGTGTTCGTGGAAAAAAAATTTTTTTTCGTTTTTTTTTTGAAAAATGTAAATGGATAATGGTTAAAAAAGCTCCAATGCTTAAACATATAAATTGAAACGAAAAATTCATGGATGATCAGGAAAAAAGACGATTGTTTATTCATATGCGTTGATTTGAAATTTAAAAACAATCTTCTTTTTTCCTGATTTTCAATTTATATTTTATATTTACTCAAAACCAAATAGAAAAACAAAAAATATTGTTTATGCCAAAGCGCTTGAATAAAGAATATAGAAATAAATAATATGAAAATCATATATTTTCTGTTCTAAACCATATCTATTCTATTTTAGTGTGCCCAGCGAAGGGGACCGGGTTTGCTAGTTTATCTATAAGATAATCGCTCTAGGCCTAGTCTGCCGATATATAGTAATTTGGAGAACAATTTTTTAATCATTCACCTTCAAAACGGACCAGGTAATTTTGTTTTTGTTTCGTTTTTGTTTGTGCTTCGTATTCGTTCCATATTAACGAGCAATATTGGAGTTAAGTTCTCACCAAGGCAATATACAGCCATTTCAATATTTAAGAATCTTTGAAGCTATCATACTAGTGTTTCTTCTAATGAAACAGATCATTGCGAATGCTTTCAAGATAACGAAATAAATATGATTGGAGAATAATAGCTTGGCGCCAAAAATAAGACCCAGAACGTTTATTTCGTAACGGGAAATTTAAAAATAATGATCACGTAGGTAACCTTAATATTTGTGTAACTTAAAAATAGTTAACAAAAGTATGTTTGTACAATATCTTAAACCAAAGATATCATAATTCAAATTGAATTCAATTTTCTACGCTTTTAAGGTAAAATACAAAATATTTACATGTATACATATTTACATAAAAACCAGCACCCAGTTTTCAATAGAATTACATGTATGTATGCAAAATATATTCAGCGAAGTGTGACATAATTTGACAGTGGAGACATACTATAATGCATATACATATTTACACAAGATGAATTATAAATAGAAGCCGAAAAGAAAATAAGAGTATCTGTGAAAATTCTAAAAAAAGATTCAATTAAAACCTTAATTTAAATTATTTCGCTTCAACTGAATTTTTTTTTTTATAAATATATAATTCGCTTTTCCATTTAGACTATTTTCGTTAATTATATTTGGCGGCTTATTTCTGGTAGCCATTTCGTTATCAGCTGTTCATCAGCCAAGGGACGCGCAGTACCGCCAAGTACTCAAACGAGTTCATGGGTCCTGTCATATAAGGTTGTCAAAAAAGTCTTGCGGTATTTCCGCAAGCATGTCTTTGCAAGCGCGTAGTTCTAGTTGTATTCGTCGCATCGGTTCACGCTAGAGCTTTTTGGAAAGCTCTTTTCACGTGCTAACACGTGTTTGATTAATTGTTGTTTGCTTTTAGTCGTTCGTGAGTTATAGCGTCGCAAACATGGAGCAAAATAAAGAGAAAATACGGTATATTTTACAGTACTACTACGATAAAGGCAAAAATGCATCTCATGCTGCCAATAAAATTTGTGTAGTTTATGGACCCGATACAGTTTCCATTTCCACTGCACAACGATGGTTTGAACGTTTTCGTTCTGGTGCAGAGGTGATCGAAGATGCGCCACGATTGCGATAAAATCGCTGAATTGATCGAAAGAGACCGGCATAATAGCAGCCGTAGCATCGGCCAAGAGCTGGGCATGAGTCATCAACCCGTTATAAACCTTTTGAAGAAGCTTGGGTTCAAAAACAAGCTCGATGTATGGGTGCCACACGACTTGACGCAAAAAAACATTTTTGCCCGTATGGATGCATGCGAATCGCTTCTGAATCGCAACAAAATCGACCCGTTTTTGAAGCGGATGGTGACTGGCGATGAAAAGTGGGTCACTTACGACAACGTGATGCGCAAACGGTCGTGGTCGAAAAGCGGTGAAGCTGCCCAGACGGGGGCCAAGTCTGGATTGACGGCCAGGAAGGTTCTTCTGTGTGTTTGGTGAGATTGGCAGGGAATCATCCACTATGAGCTGCTCCCCTATGGCCAAACGCTCAATTCGGATCTGTACTGCCAACAACTGGACCGCTTGAATGCAGCACTCATGCAGAAGAGGCCATCTTTGATCAACAGAGGCCGAATTGTCTTCCATCAGGACAACGCCAGGCCACACACATCTTTGGTGACGCGCCAGAAGCTCCGGGAGCTCGGATGGGAGGTTCTTTTGCATCCACCGATTAGTCCGGATCTCGCACCAAGTGATTACCACCTATTTCTGTCCATGGCGAACGAGCTTGGTAGTCGGAAGTTGTCCACAAGAGAGTCCTGTGAAAATTGGCTCTACGAGTTTTTTGACAATAGGGAAGCGAGCTTCTATAAGAGGGGCATTATGAAGTTGGCATCTCGTTGGGAACTCGTCATCGAACAAAACGGCTCATATTTGACATAAATCGCATTATTATAACCAATTTTATGAACAATTGAAAATTCAATAAAAATACCCCAAGACTTTTTTGACAACCTTATATAAAATGAGTTTAAAGAGTTTTGCCTTTTATGGCATAGGTGCATAGATGAGCGCTGTAAAAATGTGCATTATTTTATAACTTTAGCCAGTAAATGATAAACAGATTGTAAAACAAGAAACCCATTAACAAAGATAATTTTTTTATAGCTTAGAAAAAAAAACCTCTTGTACAGTAAACAGTGCAATTTATCAGCTTAAAACATCAAACTTGAATATTTACCTCCTTGATTTTTATTTTTCTCTCTGTTTTGAATATAAATTCCGGCCTAATACTTTCGACTTTCGATTGTTATTTTTTTTATTTGGTACACTAGTCTCGAAGATATGTTCACGGTTTTAGCAATATATGTAGCAGGTTGTTTAGGTAGGTAGGTTGTTTCCGTGTTCGGCAATTTTCTGCTATTGAAAAAAATGGATCAGAGAAGTTGCATTACTTTTCAAAACGTCAAAAAATGGAATTAAGTGCTCAAAAACACTTGAAATGTTGACACTGGCATACGGTGAAAGTACTCTGATTCAAAAAAATGTTTACAAGTGGTACAAGCTTTTCACAGAAGGTCGAGAAGATGCGAATGACGACGCTCGCTCTGGACACCCTAGCACACCAACAACCTAAGAAAATAATGAGAAAGTGAAAAAAATTTTTATGGAGAGTCGTCAAATCACAAGTAGAGAAGCTACTGAGGATATCGGTTGGCTCATGGCATGCAATCTTTTCGGAAATTTTGGGCATGAAGCATGTGGCAGCGAAGTGCATTCCAAAATTACTAAATTTTGACCAAAATCAACCCAGAAATTGTTGAATGACGTCAACGATGGCAAAGATTTGCTTTAAAGGGCCATAACTGGTAACGAATCATGGGTATATGGTTATGACAACGAAATCAAAGCCCAGTGGAAGAGTCCAGAAGAGTCAAGAGTCGATAGCAGAAAATCGCCGAACACATAAAACACTTGTTTTATTTATCCATCTCACAAACAAACTAAACATACTATATTGCTAAAACCGTGAACATATCTTCGAGACGAGTGTAGCAACATAAAAAAATAATGATCGAAAGTCGAATGTATGTAGCCCGCGATATTTGAAACCGTCACCTTATTTTCTGAAAACACCTCGTATATCGCTTCATTAACGTAAAAACGAATTGTTTTCTTCAGTTATTTTTGGTGCCCGGTTTCTGGCAGACTGTCATTTCGTCGATCAGCCCAGGGACTCGCAATTCTGCCAAGTACTCAAACGAGTTCCTAAGCGCGTTCTCACATAAATTTATAGAATTTCTCTCTAAGCATCTATGCCCAAGAATGCTAAAATACAAGATTGCGTCTGCGAATTCGCTGAGACATCAATACTTAAGAAAATACAAACAACAGAAAGTGCCAAACACAAAAAATTTTACACGCACACACTTTCTTGTCACATCGTCATCCGCATAAAAACGCAAAAAAACTGCATTTAAAGGCTTTATATTTATTTGTGCTTTCACAATTTAACACGCGGCACTTCATTTTCATTAGTTTATTTGATTTAAATCTTCAAATCACAATATTACTAAGCCACTCACTGAATATTTACAAACACATAATTTCTCTTCCTTTTGCTTGTTTCGTTTTTGTTTTGTATATTATTATTATAGTTCATGACGTCAGCCGGTTGTCAGAATCGCGAAAAATTAAGTATTGATTTTCGAAATACGACACCTTTTGTTTCTGTAGGCCGTGATGTATGTTGTACATACATATGTATGTCCATTGTTCAGAGGCAATGAAGCAACATGGACAGCGACCGTGGTGATTTTTTGATAAGTCTGTAGATTTTACATCTAAATGTGCATGGTTATTGATTATTATTTTATTAAAATTTATGTTTATTATTTTATTAAAAACTAGAACAAGATCGGAAAAAGTTGATCTACTGGGCAGGAAACTATGTTGTCAGTTGAAAAATAAACTTGCTCACGTGAATGAATTTTTTTAATTGAATAATAGAATGGAATACTTCATCCATAGTACATTTTTGAACAGTAAGTACGAGTATATAGCTGCGGACATTATCACGGTTACCTATTTGTAGATAGGCTCATACACATGCATTAATTTCAAAATTTCTAATGATTTCTAACGATAGAAAGGTTAAACCCTCTAAAAGCAACCTGCAAATAGATCACAAGAGTCCTGAGTATTGCTTAAAATAACACTGCAATACTCCACACTGGTTGGAAAACCATTTGGTTTTCGTTTAGAGGTAATAAAATGGGAAAAACTTTTGGGATTAGACTTAAGTTTTGTTTCCACAGAAACCGTATACTGTTATTATAATATATACTGAGATTTCTTGTCTGCCAAATATTTTTTGAAATACGCCTAGCACATCCTTCACAAGAAATTTTTAAATCATTTGACGCATTTATAAGATACATAATTTTACCATTCTTGTTTAAAATGGGGTTACACTGGGGTTACACTGTCGGGTTACAAATAAGGCGAAAGCGGAATACGAAACACTAATATATCGATACCTGACTTGGGATATGTTGGCGCCCATTTACACAGGGAAACATTTGGAAGGAAAACATTTTGTTCGGGGGAGGACGGCCGCGGAAGAGAGAAGGGATTTGGTCTCCCTTACTGGCGCCACGCTTTGCGCTTCTTATTAGTATTTCCAATCTTAAAGTTGGCTGCAAAACAATTTTTTACAGTTACTTCATTCGTTTTCTTCTTTTATGGGAGAAAGTTCTGAGTTCTGTGTTGGTTTTCAACCTAATGGAAAAAATGAACGATGACAAACATCAGAACTGCAGACTTAAAAAACGGACATGTTTATGTAGAATTCTAAATTTTTTTCCATTTCTAGATACATAAGTTTATTTTAAATTAAGTATTTATTTATGAAGAATTTTTAATTTAATTTTTTTTTTACTCAAGTACAACCATTTATATACAGCGCACGCTCGATAAGGTGAACTAATTCAAACCAAGGCAGTTCACGTTAACAAGAGTGTTCACGGTTGGAATGCCCAAAAAGACTAAGTAAATATATTTTTTTACATTTAAATTCCCATTCTATTCTTATTTTCGTTACATCTTAATCGAAAATAAAGTCATGCGATGGCTTTATTTAAAAAAATCAGTCATATTTTTTTGTATCTTCTGTTTTTCTAAAACTTAAAGCACAGCTTTCTCTCTTAACCGTCTTAGCACACTCATATCATTTTGATCGACGTCTTCATGACCAGCCCGGCTTAATTTTCTCCAGTTGCTCTGATACGCTATCATCATCGGACTCGTCCTCTTGTAGATGATCGTCGTCTGCATTGCCCTCCTCGATATCTTCGTTCCATTCACGAATGACTGGTAACGTGAATTCAATCTGAAATTTTTAATAAAACAAAGTGTTTTCAATAACCCACATACATATCTTTGAGCATATCTGCGAACACGAATGAAACTCAGGATTTAAACTACTAAGGAGATCAACGGTATTGCTCATCAAGGTGCAAAGTTCAGCTTCCCATTGTTCTTTCAAAACCGCCAACGGAACATAATCTTCGGGATCATCATTGTTTACAGCAAAAGTTAAGATACTGTTCCAGCACTTAGCTAATGCTGCTTCACCAACACGAAACCAAGCCGTATCCAAAAGATTTTTAGCTGTTTTTAAGTTAATTTTTCCAACGGCTCGAGCAAATCAGACTTTGTCGCTGCTATTGAAGCTAGAAGGCTGTTTCTGTACTGCAACTTAGTGATTGCATTCTGATCCATCGGTTGAATGAGGGGAGTAACGTTTGGTGACATAAACATTGCCGAAATTTGCCCATTCTCCGTTGTCAGTTCAGTTTCATTTGGGTGAGAAGGAGCGTTGTCGATTAGGAGGAGAGCTTTAATTGGTAAGGCTTTCTCCTTTAAAAACGATGTAACCTTAAAAAACAACCAGTTAACCTTAAAAATCGGACAAAACTTAAAAGGAATATTTACTCGTGGAACAAATGACTCATGAAACCATTGCGTGAAAATAGCGGACGTCATCCAGGCGGACTTCGAGCTCTTATAGTCAGTGAGACACTCAAAGCTTTTTAAAGCAACGTGGATTCTTCGCCTTTCCAATTACCAAAAGCTTAAGCTTGTGGGATCCATAAAAACGTGATTCGCTTCTTCTCGGACTTTACCCCTGGGGCTCTCTTCTCCAAACTTGACGCGTACGTTTTCTCTGGCAAAAGTCTCCAGAATAACCCCGACTCATCAGCATTATATAACTGATCGTTGCACAACTCCAATTCGTCCATTTTATCTTTAGGTTTTTCTTTAAACGGATCCACTAGCTGAGGTTGCGAAGACAGTTTTTTGCCTGATATTTTATTTTTTTTAATTTTTCATGCAGTGTTTTTGCCTTTCCCTTCAACATTAGAGTACTTACTCGCATTCGGATAAACCAACGATAAAGAGCTCTCTCCATTTTAGGCAACTCTGAAGAACGCAGTGCTTTTCTATTTCCAGGTCCACAATACGTGTTGTTTACGCATTTTAAAATCACTTGATTTTTCGCTTTAATGTTACAAATTGTTGATTTAGCAACATTATATTTCTTTGCTAAAATCGTCACAGATGAGCCTTTTTTTAAAAAGCCGAGAATTTTTGTCTTTTATTTTAAAGTCAAGCACACGGGTTTTCTAGAACTCATTTTCACCAGAAAACATAAGACGAAACACTTTTTCCAAAACCAAACCGCGACTGAAATATTTTACTCCTTGCATGCAATTACGAATAAAATGCCTATTTCATAATTAGAATTACTTGAGATCAATGTAAACTACATTCAAATAATTGTAACGTTTATTGTTCATGTTATAGAGCTTTTTGGGTTTGTTCACGTTTTAGAGTAGTCAATGCACAAAAATGTCTGTTCACGCTTTGGGGTGTTCACGCTTTAGAGCGTTGACGTTATCGAGCGTGCGCTATAAATATATGTAAATAAAAAAAAATAAGAAGTGATTTATTATTTAACCAGTCATGCTTGCATTTTGCATAGAAATATTTAAGAAACTATTGACGAACTTTCTCCGCTTTACATGTTAACGGGTTGTAGAATATATCTGCACCAAAAGATGATAAAGAAGTAAACTTCAAAAACAAAGAATGTTGCCGAAAATATTTTCGCCCGAGTGGGTACGAATGAAACATCAAAAGTATCATATTTCCAGTGTCACCCTTCTAGATGTCTCCGTGTGTAAATCGGTACTTGACAATAAATTATTATATTACTACTAGCATCTCCCGAGGTCGAAAATTCACCCAAATAGTAGGTTTTATTCAATTTCTATGGAACTATACAATGCAATAAAATATGTAATTTTTTTTTTCAAACCACCCATACAAATAGTTTTAAGCTTTTGAATTTTCCGCTGATTCATTTAATTTGTAAACACAATATGAGATTTAAATTTGTATTGTAGGTGCCCCGCCTCCTTTTCAAATAATTATTGCTTTCCGGCTTAAGTAAGGTATTCGTAATTTATGTAACGGTATGAAATTTGAGCACCTTAGCATAAGGCTGGCGAAATTCCTCCACTGAACCCTCCCCGAGGGTGCCGGCTGGAAATAAGTACAGCATTATTCAAAGTATTTTTAACGTGGTCGGTGCTGAAGGGCTGGATTAAGGTATGATGCGCTGCCGCTAATCTGTCAGGCTGGGGTTCTTATCGTTAATAACCAAGTCTCGAACGGAGCTTACGGATACCTGGCGTCCTCCATAATAACTAGCCTTACCCGTGTAGTTCGGAGCTATGCACGGGCGGACAACTTTTCTCCGACACTCGTGGGTCTAAAATGCTCAGTAATAATAATAAAACTAACAAAAAAGGAGATCGGTCTTCTTCCTAACAGACCCACAGGAACAACCAGTTCCGCAATATGAGCACCGGTCGCACCGACCTCAAAAAAAGCCCATACATCGGCTTAATAAGTCGTTCAAAACAAATAGTGACAGCAAGACCGAAAGTCAAACCAGTAACTACAGCACCAACAGTACAGGACACAGGTCCAAGCACAAGTAGAAGTGCACAAGCCCGGCAGTCAACTGTGATTCAACTCCCAAAAACGGTCCCGACCGGAAGCACAGCTACTGCTAGCTCCGGTACCGAAGGATGGCCACTCGTGAGGGTGGTAGACCCAGCGAAAGCGAGCTACCAGGATCGCAGAAACGCTGCAAGACTTCTAAGGAGGGTGAACGAAACCCAGCCAAAAGAAAACGAATTCACACATAAGTTGAAGGTTTCGATGGAAAGAGCGAAAGCAATCATTCCTGACTTCAACCCCGATTTTAAACCAACACAATCCGCTCCAAAACAACAACGTTCCTTGGAAGAAACCGAAGACCCGGAAGATATAATAAAGCTCACTCGGGTCTCTAATCCAGACATCCCAGCGCAGGAGTGGAGATATTGCAAAACACAGCGCAGAAGAATCGAGAGACCAGAAGCGCGCTACTATGTAGGCTACTACTCTTGACTGAAAACTCAATTGAACCGTTAGCGAAATGCGATGGCCAATTGAGATACGGTTTTGTAAGAATAAAACTTCACATTTACTGATACGGAGGCAATAGAGTTCCTCACTACTAAGGGTTACACAAAGCCCATGAATGAAGCAGAACCAATGAGGGAAGATGAACGTCCCACCGAAGAAGAATACGATTCTATAGGCTCAGAAATAGACTTAAGGAGGATGTACTTCGAACGGGAGAGTAAGTATTCCGTACAACAGCGTAAGTATTCCGAAAGGGAACTTTTATGCGAAAGTAAAGAAGATCCAGACATAACGCTAACAGCTGATGCATCTTCTACAGATAAATCTACACCATTGTAATAAAGCCTGCCTTGCCCTCCTGGATCGTCTGGCAGAAGATCAGCCAGCTGTAGTCCTCATCCAGAAACCTTGGGTACGAAATGGCGAAATCTGCTACTTGAGGACCTCAGGTTACAAGTTATATAAAACCAATTGTGGAAGTATTAAAAGGACATATATTTATGATTCAAAATTTCAGTAACACACATACTACGACGGTTAGTTGGGAAGTGAGCGGAAGCAACATCTGGCTAACCTCGTTTTATTTTGCCGGTGACGACACAGGTCCACGCCTGTCACCGCTGATAAGAACACTTGTGGAAGACTGCATCGCACACAATCGTGAATTAGTCCTAGGAGGCTACGCCAATACCCACCATACCGTATGGGGGAGCTCGGATACCAACGAACATGGTGAGTCTCTCTTTAATTATATTATATGTAGAAAGCTTTTTGTGTGCAGCAAAGGCAATAAACGTGAACTTAAGCAAAGACTTCCTCCTTCCCTCAATATCACTATTGAAAATAGAGAACCACTGAATGAACACATACAAATGCTTGCAGTGGTTTGTAGAACTGCGCTAAATAAGGCATGCCTTATAAAGGGTTTTTCAATTGGCGTGGGTCGATTTTGGTTCCCTGTGGCAGCCATTTTGTTCTGGTGACATCTGTCAAATCTTTTGTTTATTATTCAGTTGTTTATGCCAAATCATCGTGGCAAGTTACACATTGAACAGCACGTTCAAATGATAAAACTTTATTATCAAAATGAGTGTTCATTAACGCAAACGTTGCGCGCATTGCGCCCATTTTTCGGTAGACGTGGTGGCCCTTCCAATTTCTTATGGCCCATATTGAACCATATGGACCTAGACGACATGTAGTTCCAGCAGGACGGCGCCACGTGCCAAACAGCAAACGCCATTTTATTCCATTTCAACATCTGCCCGCCTTTATTGAAAAACCCTTTAATTAAGTATTATTATTATTTAATTAAAAAATCGCCCTGGTGGTCTAAAGACCTGACGACATTAAGAAATCACAGCAAGAAGACAGTTTAATAGATCGAAAGCGACACGAGAGTGTAAAGACTGGGACTGCTATTAGAGTAGGCTAAGAATTTATAAAAAATAAGTTAGGAAAGCGAAAAGGTCTGGTTAGAGAACGTTCTGTGAAGAAATCGAAGGAACCAAAAAGGCTTCTAGACTGCGTAAAATCCTTTCAAAAAATCACTATTCCTCCGGATACCTCAAACCACCCTTTAGATAGAGAAACCATTAACAAGGTAAATACAAGTTGGCAAAAGCTCACAACGTGCGAAATAAGCAGACAGACATGGCCGATATGGAACAGCGGTCGATCAAAAAGCTAGTTAAAATTTAATAGAGAACCTATAAGAAACATGATAGGGGTTATTGTATCATTGTTTAATAGGCAGCCACGCTAGAAGGTTAGGGCCCTCCTTCGATTTCTCCCCTTTCCGCACTCTTGATACGGCATTTTTAACTGATGTAGCGGACATAGCGCATCTAAAACTAACTAAGCTTTGCTCGCTTTTTAAAGCTACCGGATGGCTTTAAAAGGAAGCCAAAGGGTAAGGATAAGTTCCAGTGGTATCACAATGGAACTACGAAAGGTATAAATGTATCTTTTCGACAGCCACCCTACCTATCTGCCTACCTAGCATAAGCGTCTCCAGAGAAAAGCTAGCTATGTATATCATTCAGTTTCAGTTTGTATGGGGGTGCTACGCTCCATTTTCCAATACCTACCACTTTTCAACATTAGACAGATATTGGTAATTTATGTATCACATTTCATTATTTTAGGTTTTGTGGTTCCAGAGAAAAGCGATTTGTAAATTTCAGTTCATAAGGGCGGTGCCACGCCCCATTTATTGATTTTAGACGCATATATCGAAGTACCAAAGGAAATTATTCCCTTCAATCGGGCGAACGCTACACTCAAACAACGAGTATAAATATTCTATTGTGGAAGTATTTATACAATGGTGATATGGCCAAATAAATTAATTAAATTGAAATATCCTAGATAAACATTCGACATATAGAGTAAGTTATCTAATGCTTCTGATAAATAGATAAAACTCCTCCATTCGGAATATATGAAAAAAGAAAAATTATATTAATTTTTTTAAAATGTTAACACTGATGCAGACTTGATCTAGTTTACCATCAACATAATCGAGCTCAATTGCTTTGTTACACAGACCTGCTATAATAACGGAGGTATGATACTGGCTTACAGCGAAGTTTTTCAGCAGGATATTTAAAGTATTATTAAATAAGACACTTGAATTTGGATCAGCCTATATTAATGGGCTCGTGACTATCCGAGTAAATGTACTTGTAATGGGTGATCAATTTAGAGGTATAGATGTTTAAATTGAAATAAAGCAATGAAAATTCAAATTTATTGTTCAATGTTGAATACAAATTTTGTGTAGAACCATTCATGACATGTATTTTTTGAAGATAATCTCTTTCAAAACCAAATCTGAATGACTCGCTGGAGGACTTCGGTCAGTATCTCGTGAATAACTTTAGTTATGTTGGCTTCCAATGTCTCAATCAAAACTGGTCCGAATCAGCCCAAAGGTGTGATATCACACGATCTTGGTGGCCAATCCACTGACCCGAGACGAGAGATAAAATGCTCACCGAAACGACGGCACAGTAAGCCCATTGCTTCACGGGCTGTATGGCAAGTAGCGCCATCTTGTTGAAACCAAAGATCACGGGCTTCAATTTCCGGCATCAAAAAGCCATTAATCATAGCATACTCACAGTGCGTGGATTTTCTTAATACAATTGAATGATTGTACACGAACGATTGTAAACGTTGTTGGGACGTAAGTCTTTCCATGATAAAATGGCAATGAATACTAAAAAAGTTATGTATTTAGTTTGACAGTAGTCACGCCTGATCCGTCAAAAACGCCTATTAGAAAAAGTACCTACAACCTTTATATTTTAATTCCAGTACTTTTTGTTATATTATATATATATTTTAGACGTCAGATGGATTCATGTAGAGTTAAATATAATTCATATATTATTTTCTGCCTCGAAATTAATTTGAGAACACAGTTGCATCTGTCACAAAAAGTTTAGTTTCTATTAATTAACACTGCATAACTATTTCTTATTTTGTAGTAGAAAACAGTTGAGCTAACGATTTTGATTTATAAGTATTTCTGCTTTGCTGATATTTGACTAACTATCAAAGGCTGCCTGGCTTGTTTATTCTCATCAATTTATAGTTGACAAGTCAGGTAGGTCTGTAATACTTTTAACATTTTGCTAGCTATATAAATACTTTATAGCTCGAACTTATCCGCGGTGCTTCCCTTAAATTCGCGGTAAAATATAAAATTTATATTATGCTATTCACTTAGTGCGGCCGACCGCAATGCAGAGTAGGGTAAATTGAATAGAAGTGGAATGGAATGGAACGCAGTGCAGTTGTTTAGAGTGGTATTATGTTAACCTAAATTCACCAAAGGACTAATCGAGCATTGCCGAATGGGGTGGCTAACACCACGCAACAGGCAATGCAATTTTCTCACTACAGCAATAGCGGTAAAAAACGTTTGGTCAAAATAATCATAAATTATTGGAGACGCGACTACTCGTCACTTTAATAATTAAATTAGAAGATATTATAACGAACAGGTAATCTTTATGCCCAAAAAGGCTTGTTACAAATTAATTTGTCTTGTTACTTTTTCTTCTTTTTATTTGTCTCTATGGTGGGTACTACTCTTAGATACGGGAAGAGCTGTTTTTTTTTTGGTATCTTCTCTATTAGTAATTTTCGCCCTTCAATACAGACAATCACAAGCGGGTGCACAATGATGAGCTCTTTAATTGAATACATCAGATGAGTTCCACCACTACAAGCCACTTGGGTAAATTTTTTCCCTAAAGGAACTATAATTTGTGTGCATTTTCTATTATTTTATTCTCCTAGCTCACATGTAAGCATCCCATGTTCATTGTATATAATCGTTTATAGAAATAGTTTTTTTTTAAGCGAGCGCCCATCGGCAGGAAATGGAACACCTACCATATGAGTCAAGCTTGTATAATTTTTATTAGGTAATTTAATTTGTTAAGTAGTGCAACTTAAGTATTTCTTTTCATATTGATGTACGAAAAAAAAACACAAATCCACAGATTTGTGATTGTAATTAGAAATACATACCAATATGTATGTGTTTAAATGTGTACCCCTCTCGCCGATCATGATATTTGCTCATAATTGCGTGTAATAATCCGTAATACATGCCAGCAAATAACACTCAAGAAACTACAAACAAGGGCGGCCCAGCCGATCAGTTCTTTTATATTTTCCCTTTTGTTTCCTTTGTGAACCTTTGCTTATGGCCTCGTATGAATTGTAATTCGGATAAAGTTGAGGGGTTGTTGGACGGCATACATATATGAGTAGTTGGACTTTTCGGAATCATGCCCTGTCAAATTATTATTTTATAATTTTCGCTTAGATGCACACAGTGTTGTTTAACGTTTAAGGGTGAGAAAGTCAAGAGCGGACGCCTCGTTACGCAAGTTGGTGAGTTGTTTGATTTCGTTGTTTTTTTTTTTTTTTTTTGTTGATTTATTGCTCAATAAGTTACTCCGATGATGATGAAAGCGTTGGTTGGGCAAGCTTAATGCATTATCAATACAATAATAACAACAGCAATCAATATAACAATAGCATAACTCGCTGAATAAGGTACCGAAGATACTGGCAATTAACAACAATTAACATCACATTAAGGTAGTACTTAAAAGTGTGCTCTTTGGAAATAACAAAAAATTTTGGTAGGAGATTTATTTTTAATTCAAAATTATGATATCTATTTCGCACGGGAAACCATATCTCCCCACAGGAACCCCAAAAGAACCGACTGGTCTCTGTTCAATAGGGTTTCCAATAATAAATTGAACAAGCGAACTTTTTCCTAATCATCCACTGATGAACTGGACAATCAGGTGGAACACTTGCAGTGGTGCTATCAGACTGCCTTTTAAATGCCTTGTCCAGTATCTTTTAGCAAGGGAGATTTTCCTCTCTGGTGGAGCAAGTCGCTGACCAACTTAAAAGAGAAAGTTAAAAGGGTTTTTAATGGATACTACCTAATTAGAAACTTTAAAGCTTACCGTGAAGTTTTGAATGAATATAAAAAAGCCAATAAATATGCGAAACGCAACTCTTAGAAAGAGTACTGCGAATCCATTGAATCCGTTAAGAATCGTGACAGGCTAAGCAAGACCATTTCGAGGGACAACTCCTGCAGAACTCTTGTAAAAAGGGAAGTGGGCTTAAACTGTAGAATAATCGTTGACTATCCTAGTAAATATTCATTTTCCGGAAAATTCTATTACCCCATGTAAGATTGTCGACACGAGTCGACAGGTAGAGGTACTTGATGTTTCCCTGAAAACCTCTGTTGACAGAATCATCTAGGCAACCAATAGTTTTCCTCCTGCAAATCTCCTTGGCTCGACGGTGGTTCCTGTCCTGCAAGAATTACTGTGTGCGAAATAATGATCGATTATTTTATCCGAAAGCACATCGAATCCAGACTATCTCCAGCTCAGCATGCTTACCCGATCGGGAAATCCACGGAATCAGCTTTACAAGATGTGGTAGGGACAACCAATTCCTTTTGGTGGCCTTCATAGATATTGAGAGTGCTTTTAATTACGTTAGGGGAATTTAATTGTTACTGCGTTAGATAGACTAGAGGTAGAAAAGCCCCTCTGTCTCTGGATTTCGTCCCTGCTTAGCTGTAGGGAAGTTAATGCGGTGGCAAGAGGGGCGAAAGTCATTAGAGGACGACGCAGGGTGGTGTCCTTTCCCCTCCCTTTGGCTAGTTGCTGTTGACGAAATTCTGTCAATGTTAATTAAGGATGGAGTTAAGGTAGTAGCATCGGAATCCGGACCGTTTCTCTCAGTTATGGCTGAGATTTTGGAAAGGTTATTAGCAGTACACATTTGCTGGGCTGACAGTTGCGGTCTTAGTGTCAACTCTGACAAACCGGAGCTAGTGCCATTTATCAGAAAATATAAACCTTCTCACTTTAGACTTCCCAAACTAAATAACCACGTCCTCGCGTTTTCACCCGAAATCAGGAATCTTGAAGTGAGACTTGCCTCCAAACTCTATTAGAAGCTACACATTGAAAATCGGGTAAAGAAGACCAGTATAGCTTTATACTCCTGCAAATCTATGTTCGCCACAATATGGTGGCAAAGTACTGTATATATTAACACCCCCAGAGCAGGTAGAACTTGCCCCAGTGCTGCCTTGAATGTTGATTTTCACTTACTTCTCATCAACTTACACGTTGGCCTCTGGAAACAATCTCTCAAGGGACATGGTAGCATTTTTAGGCAGTTTACACCAAAAAACTAGAGTAAGAGGGACGTGACGTGGCAATGTTTCCAAGTAGACAGGATTGGAACGAGAGGAAAAAGTCCGATGCTGGTATCATTGTTTTCATGGAGGTGGACCAAAAAAATCGCAACAATGCCAGAGTGAAGGCTTGACTTGAACGAAATCCACGTCGAAGTGGAAGAAAAATGGCTAAAGAAATGAAAATATCACAAGACAGCATTCGACCCATATTGAAAAATGAGCTCAAGGTCAAGGCTTACAAGTTCCAAAAAGCACACCATCTTTCACCCCAGCAAAAAAAAGTTCGGTGCGAAAGAGCAAAGGAGTTGTTGCGCTTGCACGAACGTGACGAATTTCCTAACATTGTGTTTTCTGATGAAACGAATTTCTCAATTGAGCAGTTAATAAACACTCAAAACGATCGTGCTTACTTGACCGAACGCTCATACGAGAATTTGAGCCAACGTATGGCTACTCGAAGCAATTTCCGATCGCAAGTAATGGTTTGGGCCGCAGTGACTGCTGATGGACGCTCTCCAATCGTTTTTATCGAGCCTGGTGTCAAAGTGAATGCGACTTATTATCGGAAAAATGTTTTAGAAGATGCTTTAGAGCCGTGGACACGCAAACATTTCGGTCGTAGACCATGGACGTTCCAACAGGACTCGGCACCGTCTCATAAAGCTCGTGTGAACCAAGAATGGTTAAAAAATCATGTTCCACACTTCATTTCGTCCACACAATGGCTTTTGAATTCGCCAGACGCAAATCCGATGGACTATTCCATCTAGTCCATTTTGGAGAGCAAGGTGAGGACTAAAAATATTCCAGTATGGATGCGCGAAAAAAGCGATTACACGAGAATGGACCAACATACCTCAAGATCACATTCGTGCAGCATGCAACTCATTTTTTGACCGTTTGAAGGCTATAGTCAAGGCAAAAGGTGGTCATATTGAGCCAAAGTGAATATATGTTAAAATTGTAATCATTTTTGAACAAATTTGTCTTTGAAATCAATAAAAACTAATTTCACACAAAAACGTTATGGTGTTTTGAATAGGTAACACTTCATATCGTTCACCCTGTATGTACATAAATCTGTTCAACATCTTAATTTCCAGCCCATTCAATTGCTTTATTAAAAATTTCGATCGCATTGCTGCCACTTATTCTTCAGTGATAAACTCAGCGCTATCAGTCGCTGCCTCTGGTTCAATTTCTTTGCTCTTTGTTCAGTCATCTACATATGTATGTACATAGCGATCTTCAATTCAATCTTGAATAGTTGATAGTATGCACTCAACCTACCAAAAAATTGAAAAAAAAAAAAACAAACCTGAGGATCCAAGACGATCGACTGAGCGTTCCATCAAAGAAATAATTTCCTCATTCCATTTCTTGATCCCCAACAACAATCAACAAATTTTTCCAGCATTTAGTAAGAGTATCTGTACTTACTCTATTCCAGGCAGAATCCAACATAGTAATGGCGTTTTTCAGAGTTAAATTTTTCCATGGCGGCAAGCAAATTTGGATTTATTGCTGCTACCGAAGCAAAAAGTTTGTTTCTGTAATATATTTTTGTAATTTTGATTGCGTTTTGATCCATTGGCTGTATGAGGGAGTGACATTTGGTGGCATAAACATAGCCACAATGTTTCCATCTTTTGTTTTCAACTCCAATTTACTTGGATGAGATAGGACGTTTCTCATTAAAACAAACGCTTTTGACGCCAGCCCTTTATTTTCGGGAAACACTTGACCCTGACATTATTACTTGTGGGACAAATCATCCAATCTTTAAAAATGTTTGAAGACATCCAAGCTGTTTTGGAGCTTTTATATACTTTTCTTAGCCTTACCAATCACAATGAATCCACCAACTGAAGCTGCGAAGACAATTTTTTTCCAGTTATTGTGAGAAGACGAACACCGTAATATTTTGTTTAAAGGGCTGGGGCCATCCTTCACTAGCATTAAATCCTCTTTAGTTCTCTTTAATTTTTGAGTAAAATATTTCAGCCTTCTCCTTCAGCATTAAGAGTTCTTATTTCGCATTTAAGTAAACCAATGGTAGAGAATCTTCTCCATTTTGGGCAACGCTAACACCCTCAAGAAGAAGAAGAACACCCTCGTCGTTTTTCTTTTTCCAGGTCCAGAAAATGTGTTGTTGATACTCTTTTAAATTACTTCTTTTCTCTTTCTAATTCCGTATATTGGTGATTTAGCAACAGTGTATTGTTTTGCTAATATCATCACACTTACACTCATTTTAAGTTTATTCAAAATCTCCGCTTTTTCGTTTAACTTTAAACAAATTTAATGTCTCGAACTCATTTTTACATAAAATAATAAAGCATCAACCATAAATATATTCTTGGAAATTGGTATACCAAACATTTATATTTTTCTAAAAGGGGGATTTTTAAAACTAACAAAAATGAAATTTAACGTAATTACGCAAACATGTTAAATTATTTGATGTTCAAATTTTAGGGGTCCAGAACAATCTAGCAGCAAAACACTGGAAAGTGATTCAAAGGTCGACCGAAGGTGCCTTACTTCACCTTGTCATGGCGGTTGACGACGAATCGCTGAGTAGGCTAACAGAGCTGAAAGGCAAAATTGCATATCGCTTCGGCCATGTGCGCCTTATCCTCAAAAACAACAAAGCGGGGGAAAAGGCAGAGGAAAGCGTTGGTACAGCAGAGCCACTGGGCGCGCAAGAAGTACCTGCCGCAACAACCAAAAGTAGTGCTGTTGGGCATACTGATGAAACGGCACCCAAAGAGGTGGAGAAACCCTCAACAAGCAAAGCGGCGTTAGAGCGACAAAACGCGATAAAGGTCGTGAAAAAGGCTACCGCTGCAGCTCGGCACACACAGGTGCCAAAGCAAGCAAAACCACGGCCGGTGGGGGGTCATAAGGACCACAAAAACAAGGGACCTCGGGGCGCAAAGCTACAGCACCTTGTGGCAGAAAATAGCCAAAAATGAGCACATTGAAGGTGCTACAGGCGAACTTGCACCATGCCATAGGAGCATCAGCCACCATGTGCAAGAGATTCGCCGAGGAAAAAATATCCATAGCTCTACTACAAGAGCCGTGGGTATTTGGTGGTCAAGTTAAAGGACTATCTAGCAAGGAATGTAAGTTGGTTTATTATCACTGCCCGCGTCCAAGGGCTGCGATAATGGTAGACAATAACACTAACTACTTTCCACTTTCAGAGTTTGCCAGCCAGGATCTGGCAGCTATCCAAATAGAAATCGCAACGGAAAAGGGGACACAGGAAATTGTTTGTGCGTCTGCCTACTTCCCGGGCGATTCCAACGATATACTTCCTGTAGAGGTGCAGGCGCTTATTGAGCACTGTCACTCACGGAACATACAGTTCGTGATCGGATGCGATGCAAACGCGCATCACTGTATCTGGGGCAGCTCGGATGTCAACAATAGAGGTGAGTCTCTCTTAAATTATCTGTTAAGCAAAAACGTAAACATTAGTAATAAAGGTACTAAACCTACGTTTATTAACGCTATTAGAGAGGAGGTACTAGACCTTACTCTAACAAGCCCATACATTGCTAACTTTGTGAGAAATTGGCATGTGTCTGATGAAGCCTCTTTGTCAGACCATCTACACATAAGGTTTGATCTACCAGGCAGAAGTGATCTCAGAAATGAGGTCTTCGATCCTAAAAGAACAAATTGGAAACGATATCAGGAATTACTAGAATCAAAGGTTGATTCACTGCCTATCAACATAAGTTCTGTTGGTGAACTAGATGAGGCAGCGTTTCAACTAAGGGATACAATAATTTCAGCATACCACGAAAGCAACGTAGTCAAAACACGTAATGTGACTAGAAAGGTCCCATGGTGGAATGATAAGCTTGCCAAAATGCGTAAAGAAACAAGACAACTTTTCAATCGTTGTAAACATACAAAGGTATGGGACGACTACAGGGTTGCTCTAACAATTTACAACAAAGAATTGAGAAAGTCTAAACGCGAGTCATGGAGAAGATACTGTGAAAGTATTATCGAGGCGCCAGAGGGCGCCAGGCTCCTTAAAGCTTTGTGCAAGGAACACTCAAACGGTGTTACAACTTTAAAAAGACCAGATGGGTCGTATACAAAAAATCGGAAAGATACTTTGGAATATATGCTTCAAGTACACTTCCCGGGATCTATAGATACGTCATCGACAGTGAGGGATGATCAGTTAACACCAGACCAAGGGGTCGTGGCTAACAAAAAATCCTGGAGTCTGTCAGGACGTATCTTTACCCCAAACAAAGTACGATGGGCCGTTGGGTCCTTCCAATCATTTAAAGCACCAGGGGTAGACGGTATTTTTCCAGCCCTCCTCTTACGAGGGATAGAAACACAAATAAAACCACTTGTTGCCATTTTTAGAAACAGCTTTAGTATGGAATACATACCAAACGTTTGGCGTAAGGTCAACGTGATATTTATTCCAAAAACGGGCAAGAGGTCCAGTGAACTTACAAAGTCATACAGACCTATTAGTTTAACTTCGTTTCTCCTAAAAACAATGGAAAGATTGGTGGATCTTCACATTAGAGAAAATATAGAAAAGAACACACCTTTGCATAAATCGCAATACGCATATAATAAAGGGAAATCTACAGAAAGAGCTCTTCACTTTCTCGTATCAAAGATAGAGAAAGCTCATTTATCTAAGGAAATCGCCTTATGCGCATTTTTAGATATCGAGGGTGCATTTGATAATACAGATTATCGCTCGATTGATAGAGCATTACAAAATAAAAACATTGACAAGCTGACCATAGGGTGGGTAAAGGCAATGCTGGAAAGCAGAGAAATCAGCTCATCTCTAGGAGATGTATCAGTCTCAGTCAAAGCATTAAAAGGATGCCCCCAAGGTGGTGTTTTGTCACCTTTATTATGGACCCTGGTTTTTGACGACCTCCTAGTCAAACTAAGTGAGTTAGGCTTGGAGGTAATTGGCTATGCTGACGATATTGCAGTGATTATTCCTGGCAAATTAGACAGAACGATATCCAGCATTATGAATCAAACATTAAATTTCATTCTAAACTGGTGTCGTGCAGAAGGACTTTCTATAAATCCCAGCAAGACTATTATTGTACCTTTCACAAACAGATATAAGTTGGACCTTGGTTCAATTACTGTCGAAGGAACAAATATAAACTATTCCAATGAGGTCAAATATTTAGGAGTTGTTCTGGATAAAAGATTAAATTGGAACTCTCACCTTAAATCGGTGATAGATAAAGCCACCAGAGCCATGTGGGCATGTCGCAGTCTCCTGGGGAGAACATGGGGTATTGACTCCAAAATTATTCATTGGATGTATACAATGATGATTCGACCAATCATTACCTATGCGTCCCTTGTTTGGTGGCCCAAAACCACACAAGAAACAGCCAAGAAATTACTGGCAAGTCTTCAAAGGCAGGCCTGTTTGTCTATAACAGGTGCCATGCGAAGTTGTCCCACAACTGCAATTGAAGCGATAGTAGGATTATCCCCACTGCATATATTCATATGGAAATGTGCAGCTAGAAATGCACTAAAAATGCAAATCTTGTCAAATAAGGAATACAGTGACTTTGGTCATATGAGTATTCTAAGAAAAATACCGGATAGGGATATTAGCTGTTCAGTAACAGACTACATGATTCCGAAACGGGTCTTCAATAGAAATTATGAGATAATTATCTCAGACCGTGATGAATGGGAAATTTGAGGACCTTGGGTTAACCCAAAAAGTCTAATATGGTTCACTGATGGTTCAAAAACAAATACTGGAGTTGGTGCCGGGATCTTTGGACCCAACACAAAAATTTCAGAACCCATGGGCAAATGGCCCAGTGTCTTCCAGGCCGAAATCCAAGCGATTTCGATCTGTGCACTGACAAATCTAAAAAGGGGTATCAAAGGGGCCCACATAACTATATATTCGGACAGCCAAGCGGCACTGAAAGCACTAATGTCTCATTCTTTGGAGTCGAGACTAGTGGAAGAATGTGTAAACAATCTTCAAAAATTATGTACAAAAAATACGGTTGTACTTTGCTGGGTTCCAGGTCACTCTGGAATCGAGGGTAACGAAATTGCTGATGAACTGGCAAGGGCTGGATCGACATCAGACCTTATAGGACCAGAACCATATTGTGGTATCAACTGGGCGGAAGCTAAATCCAGGGTAGACCAATGGGAACATACTCTCAGAATAGCTTACTGGGAAGATAATCTGAAACTTCGTCAAGCCAAGAGGTTGGTTAGACCTTTTACCTACAAAAAGGAACTGATTAACTTACGGAAAGTAGATATCAGGAAAATAGTATGCTTTCTTACGGGCCACTACTATCTAAACTATCATCTTAACAGAATTCAACTCCTCAGGGATACTGAGTGTAGACTCTGTTTTGAAGATGATGAAACAACGGAGCACTTATTGTGCGAGTGCGTTGCACTGGCTAGAACCAGAATGCAAATTTTCCACCGTGATCAACTGGATCCGGAAGAAATAAAGAAAGCTCCTATCACAGATATACTAAGGTTTATACGTATAGCAGAAAAATTGTTGGAAGAACATGGCTTTCAACCAACTCCTTTCCAAAGGCAGAGAACAACTAGGCAAACTAGAACCTGATGTAGTGGTCGGGTAACTTTCGCGGATGATCAGAAGGATCATCCATATTAAATTAGGTAGCTTGACACAAAAGATCTTTTAGGTCGCAGTGTCGGTCACTGGACCACCTTCTTCTTCTTCTTAATTGGCGCTATAACCGCTTACGCGATTTTGGCCGAGTTTAACAAAGCGCGCCAGTCGTTTCTTTCTCGTGCTAACCGGCGCCAGTTGGACACACCAAGTGAAGCCAAGTCCTTCTCCACCTGATCTTTCCAACGCAGAGGAGGCCGCCCTCTTCCTCTGCTACCACCAGCTGGTACCGCATCGAATACTTTCAAAGCCGGAGCGTTTGTATCCATTCGGACGACATGACCCAGCCAACGTAGCCGCTGGATCTTTATTCGCTGCGCTATGTCTATGTCGTCGTAAAGCTCATACAGCTCATCGTTCCATCGTCTGCGATATTCGCCGTTGCCAACGTGCAAAGGTCCAAAAATCTTCCGCAGAATCTTTCTCTCGAACACTCCAAGCGTCGCTTCATCGGATGTTGTCATCGTCCAAGCTTCTGCGCCATACGTTAGGACGGGCATGATGAGAGTCTTGTAGAGTGTTAGTTTTGTTCGTCGAGAGAGAACTTTACTGCTCAGTTGCCTACTTAGTCCAAAGTAGCACTTGTTGGCAAGAGAGATTCTACGTTGGATTTCAAGGCTGACATTGTTATCGGTGTTAATGCTGGTTCCTAAGTATACGAAGTCCTTTACAACCTCAAAATTATAACTGTCAACAGTGACGTGGGTGCCGATACGCGAGTGCGCCGACTGTTTGTTTGAAGACAGGAGGTACTTCGTTTTGCCCTCGTTCACCACCAAACCCATTCGCTTTGCCTCTTTATCCAGTTTGGAGAAGGCAGAACTAACAGCGCGGTTGTTAAGGCCAATGATGTCAATATCATCGGCATACGCCAATAATTGTACGCTCTTATAAAATATTGTGCCTGAGCGATTAAGTTCTGCGGCTCGTACAATGCTCTCCAACATCAGGTTAAAGAAGTCACACGACAGCGAGTCACCCTGTCTGAAACCTCGTTTGGTATCAAACGGCTCGGAGAGGTCCTTCCCAATTCTGACGGCGCTGCTGGTGTTGAGCAACGTCATCTTGCATAGCCGTATTAGTTTTGCGGGGATACCAAATTCAGACATCGCGGCATACAGGTAACTCCTTTCCGTACTGTCGAATGCAGCTTTGAAGTCGACGAAAAGATGGTGTGTGTCGATTCTCCTTTCATGGGTCTTTTCCAAGATTTGGCGTATTGAGAATATTTGGTCGATGGTGGACTTTCCAGGTCTGAAGCCACACTGATAAGGTCCAATCAGTTGGTTGACGGTGGGCTTCAGCCTTTCACACAATACGCTCGCTAGAACCTTATAGGCGATATTTAGAAGACTAATCCCGCGGTAATTGGCACAAATTGCAGGATCACCCTTCTTATGGATTGGGCAGAGCACACTTAAATTCCAATCGGCAGGCATGCTTTCATCCGACCATATTCTGCATAGGAGCTGATGCATGCACCTTACCAGCTCCTCACCGCCATGTTTGAATAGCTCAGCCGGCAGTCCGTCGGCGCCCGCGGCTTTGTTGTTCTTTAGCCGCGTTATCGCTATTCTCACCTCGTCATGATCGGGTAGCGGAACGACAATTCCGTCGTCAACGATTGGGGTATCGGGATCTTCACTTTCTCTGTGACATGCGCAGCTGTCACTGTTTAATAGGTTCGAGAAGTGTTCCCTCCATAATTTAAGATTGCTCTGTACGTCAGTCACCAGTTCGCCGTCTTTGTTCTTACAGGAAAACGCCCCGGTCTTGAAACCTTCTGTAAGCCGCCGAATTTTCTGGACCACCTACTAGGATAAATTATTATTATTATTATTATTATTTAGGGCTTCTTGACTTTGTTCATCTTTTAGAATAGTCAATGTAGAAAAAATATTTATTCATCTTAAGCGGTGTTCACCTTTTCGCGAGTGCATTGTATTTGTATTAACATTTTTGGATAAATACACACATATAGGGTTATTCAATAGGTGCGCTTCAACTTTTTTCCGAACGACGCAATATTTTTTATTTTTCGCTTGTCATTTGTAAACTTCATTAGTATACATTTTATTTACACTTGAGCAACGATTGCAAATCGTGCAAATTTTTTATGAAAATAATCGTTCTGTTACTGCTACTTTAAGAGCATTACGGCCATTTTACGGTCCATTTAACAAGCCGTCCCGTTTTGGGGTTATGTGAAGTCATTGGTCTACAGTAACAAGCCGGCGACGATTTGTGAGCTCAGAGCCAATATTGAACGCTGGATTTTCGGCCGATTTATGCAAAAGAGTGGTCGAAAATTGGGTTCAACGATTGGACTTCGTAAAACGTGCACGCGGTGGTCATGCAAAAGAAATCGAATTTCATACTTAAATGTATATGTTCAAACTCGATAATAAAAAAAAAAAATTAGTTAAAAAAGTCAAACCGTTTGTGTTTTATTCAAAAAAGTTCAAAAGTTGAAGCGCTCTTACTGAAAAACCCTATATAAGTATGTACATGTATTATTTACTTTCATAATGACTTAAATATTAAAATAAAATAACTCCTAATATTTTATAAAAAAAATCGTACAAAAAATAAAACATAGCCAAATCAAAATATTACCAAAACATGAAATATGCTACATTTATGCGTACATACAAATGCATGAACGATTATATCATACATATGTATGTACGTTTACTGTACGCTTGTTCAGTGCTTTGCCAAAAATTTAGTTATTGTGACTCAATGAGCCAATTTACACGATAACTTTTCACCCTGGATTTGTTGCACATTCTCTTTTAAAGATGTCTTCGAAAATCTTCGTGCATTTACACGATGATTTTTTGTTTGCGGCTTTCCTTATGTGTTTAAGCTCACAATTTTCTTTGTACATTCGTTCGTTGGGCACGAGCCCAAAGAGAACTTGAATAAAAATACGAAAATGTTAATACGATGAGAGCAGAATGTCAAAAAAGCTCCTCGATTTCTCTGGCCGTGTGTGTATGCCCACCAAGTTGACTTCTCTACACTTTTTGCCACCAAGCCCGATACGCATGACCTCCCACCCAGGGTGAAAACGCATCGTGTAAATTGACTCTATCTTATTACTCATTACTACTCATTGGTACCATCTAAATTATAATAGAGTAAAGAAATCAAAATCAATGTTCAGATAAAAATTACATGACGTCGGTCTGAGACTTCCGTGGTTGAATTCCTATACAGATTTCGATTGATCCAGTGGTTTCTTGGCTCGAATTTTGCCAATGAGACTATTCTGCTGCTTCTGATAGTTATCTGACTACTATATATTACCAGCCAACGAACCAATTAATTATTTACTACATATTTGAGGTCAAAGTATTCTACATAGTATTTAAATGATCCTAAGTATCAGCTCCTATGCAAAATATGGTCGGATGAAAGCATGAATGCCGATTGGAATTTAAGTGTGCACTGCCCAGTCCACCAGAAGGGCGATACTGCCAATTACGGCGGTGTTAGTCTTCTAAATATCGCTTATAAGGATCTAGCGAGTGCATTGTTTGAAAGACTGGACCTAGCATCAACCAACCGATTATACCTTATCAGTTTGGCTTTAGACCTGAAAAGTCCACCATCGACCAAATATTCACAATACTCCAAGTCTTGGGAAAAACTCATGAAAGGCCAGCCGCAAAACTCAGGCACACTTTTTTGTAAGAGTGTACAATTGTTAGCATACGCCGATGATATTGACATCATCGGCCTTAACAACCGCGCTGTTAGTTCTGCCTTCTCCAAACTGGATAAAGAGGCAATGCGAATCGGTCTGGTGGTGATCGAGGACGAAACGAATCATCTCCTGTCATCAAACAAACAGTCAGTTCACTCGCGTATCGGCACCCATGTCACTATTGACAATTATGATTTTGAGGTTGAAAGAGACTTCGTTTATCTAGGAACCAGCATTAAAGCCGATAACAATGTCAATCTTGCAATCCAACGAAGAATCTCTCTTGCCAACAAGTGATACTTTGAACTGAGCAGACAATTGAGTACTAAAGTCTTCTTTCGACGAACAAAACTAAAAGTATCTTTGAAAATATGCAATTTTGATGTGAAACGGGTGAGGCTAAAATATTATATTAACAATACAATATTACGATATAGCAAGTATATATTAGGCTATAAAACACCATCTGTAATAAGAATTAGTTTTTAGATCCGACTGAACCGGCTCTGATTCCTAACCCAAAAATAAATAGCTTCCGAGAGGAAGCGCGAAATCTTAGGCGACTAGTTACTGATAAATTAAAAAGCGCTAGAGAGTCTACTACTCTTTTAACAACTGTTGTTGTTAGATGGACAGTTCAAAGTGTATTAACAGATATAGAGTTCAAAGCTCTTTTTAACAAATGCCTTCAACAAAAACACCTGAAAGAGCAGTGTTAATTTCTGAAAATGTACGATTAATGGACCACTTGCAATTGGAATGCGGTAAGTTGATATTTTTCTTGTATAATTTTTAGGCAAATCGAGATTTGTTTACTGGTTTTTAGGTAATTTGGTCGGATGAGACCAGAATGAACCGGTTTCTGTCCTTCTAACGCATCCCACGTACAACCTACAGTGAATTATACTGACGGATCTTTAATTGTTTTGGGGGGTGTATTATACGAAATCAAACGAAGTCGGGAATAGTGCGAAAGAGGATTGCACTGGGTGATAGTGGAAATATACGTTGTCCTAGATGGATGTGCATCAAACTGTAGGTCGAGTTAAGTAAAAAAAATGAATTTTGAATTTATCCTCAAAATTTTCATGAAAACAGCATAATTTTATTTTTATTTATTTGGTGAAAAAGTTTGTAGGTATGCTGTATTTCGTTGGTTAAGAATGGAGTTGTAAAGCAACTCAGCGCAACTAAAAAAATAAGCCAAATAAAATGTATGCAGAAAATATAAGGAAATTAAAAAAAAAAATAATAAGTCACTAGTACAATATATAATTCAATGCAGCACAACAATCTTTGGTGTTGTTGAATTTTTTATAGAAGACGAATGCGAGAGCCAAAAATTAACGTTCAGATGTTGCTTGAGATACTAAGGCTCGCTTGATTTCAATATTTTGTGCATCAGAGTAAGGCATGTCAGTTTTAATAAATTAAGTTCTTATAGTAAAAAGTGCTCCGGATATACAGGGTGAACGATATGAAAACACCATAACTTAGTTTTTATTGATTTCAAAGACAAAATTGTTCAAATATGATTACAATTTTAACATAGGTATATTCACTTTAGCTCGATATGACCACCTTTTGCCTTGACTATAGCCTTCAAACGGTCAAAAAATAAGTTGCATGCTGCACGAATGTGATCTTGAGGTATTTTGGCCCATTCTCGTATAATCGCTTTTTTCAGGGCATGCATACTGGAATATTTTTAGTCCTCACCTTGCTCCCCAAATTGGACCAGATGGAACAGTCCATCGGATTTGCGTCTGGCGAATTCGAAAATCATTGTGTGAACGAAATGAAGTGTGGAACATGATTTTTTAACCATTCTTGGTTCACACGAGCTTTATGAGACGGTGCCGAGTCCTGTTGGAATGTCCATGGTCTACGACCGAAATGTTTGCATGTCCACGGCTCTAAAGCAGCTTATAAAACATTTTCCTGATAATAAGTCGCATTCACTTTGACACCAGGCTCGCTAAAACCATTGGAGAGCGTCCATCAGCAGTCACTGCGGCCCAAACCATTACTTGCGAAAGGAAATTGCTTCGAGTGGCCATACGTAGGCTCAACTTCTCGTATGAGAGTTCGGTCAAGTAAACACGATAGTTTTGATTGTTTATGAACTGCTCAATTGGAAAATTTGTTTCATCAGAAAACACAATGTTAGGAAATTCGTCGCGTTCGTGCAAGCGCAACAACTCCTTTGCTCTTTCGCACCGAACTTTTTTTTGCTGGGCTGAAAAATCGTGTGCTTTTTGGAACTTGTAAGCCTTGACTTTGAGCTCATTTTTCAATATGCGTCGAATGCTGTCTTGCGATATTTTCAGTTCTTTAGCCATTTTTCTTCCACTTCGACGTGGATTTCGTTCAAGTCAAGCCTTCACTCTGGCATTGTTGCGGTTTTTTTTTGGTTCACCTCCATAGCGTTTTGCAATGCTACCAGTATCATTGTAACGTTTTATAGTGCGATACACAAACAGTTTATTCACTTTGAGGTGACTGAGCTCACGAACAATGGCTGGTTGTGATTTTCCAGCCATATATAACGCAATCACACTATTACGGTTGAATTCCATCACAGAAAAAAAAATGTATTGTAACAAAACTGAGACGCAAATGCTTTTGACAATATACTGAACTGTCATTAGAATGATTTTGACGTTGATGTTATGAGCTGGTTTACAGATACAAGCAATGTGAAGTTGGTAACACTTCATATCGTTCACCCTGCACATACATATAGTAATATTGTTACATAAAACATTTAGATTTTATTGCAGGCACTGTCACATTTAACGAATAATTCACAACTATAAAATAAAGTCGGAATCAAATATGTTTAGGCTAGGAGTAATATAATTATTCAATCAGACCGAAATATTCCATATACAGCCGAACCTCAATAAGTCGAACTTCGATATCTCGAATATTTGATATGTCGAATCAAATTGCTTGGCAATGGCGTTTAGAGTGAGAATTGTGTGTAATTTTTACTTGATAACTCGAACTTCTATTAGTCGAATATCTTGATAACTCGAACAGAATATTTGGCGCCAGCATTGATAAGTCGAATTTCCGGGGGCATCCCCTTATTGCGTGTTGCTTATTTTATAGCAAACAGATGTCAGCAGTTGGGTCGCTGCACTGTTTAAGTCCACAGGTATTTTATTAGTAGTTCTTACGCGAAAATAAACTCTGTTGACATGTGATCAAAACGTTGTTTAAAAACTTTATCTATTGATGAAAAATTTAAACTAATAAAGGTAATAAAGTAGAAATGGGTGCGCGAAAAAAAGATGTAGCTATAAAGTATGCTATTCCGGCAAATACAGTGTCAACTATTTTAAAAAATAAACAAACGGTTATTAATGCAATCGAAAGTGGTGGTGCAAGTGGGAGTTCAAAGAGGCTAAAAAAGCCAACATACGTAAATGTGGACAAAGCAGTTTTAGAATGGTTTAAATCGGCAAGAACACGGAATTTGCCTATATCCGGAGGATTACTTAAAGAAAAAGCATTGGAATTTAGTCAAAAAAAGAGGTTGTCTGTAAAGTCGGTTTACTAACGATAGTTTAACGTGACAACGTCATAAGAAAATATTGATGGAATGGTTGCAATTTTCAAAACAAAATTTTAATTTTATTTCTTTGATAGATATTTTGTATGGATATAGAGGAGGAGGTAAATGGAATTGCAATGGAATAGGTCAAGTTACATTTACACAAACGTGAAAAATGACGAAACATTTATCAAATTCATGAAAGATATCTTCAATTTCGTTTGTGCATCAGACGTTAATAAGTCAACAACACTAAGAGGCATCATCATCGATTTGATTTTCTCAAGACACATTACACTTGAAACACTCCCTTTCATTTCCTATTTTTCCTATCATCGTTTATTCTCAACAGAGAAATGGTTCATTACCATGCACACAGGAAGAAGGCATATGCAAATACAAGTATGTGAATTTATATACAAATGCGCATATACATACATATACATACATATATATGCTCACTCAAGTAGGAAAGAGCCAGATGTCGAACGTTGCCGAACGCGGGGGCCGATTGTGCCCTTTTTCGTTCGTTCCGCGCTCTCGCTTGCAGTTCAAGCACATTAGCTTACATTTGCTTGCGTACGGAATAGATTCGTATATTTTATATGTCCATATGAGTTGTATGCATCTTTACATATAGATTTGTTCTTTTTGAAAATTGCGCGGAATTGTATATGTATATGCATGTTTATATACATATATTAGTATACAACATATCTTATAAGGTACCATGTAACATGTCTTATAAGGTACCATGTACATTTTTTCCTTCATATATAATAAAAAAATTAATAATAATAATATTAAAACAACAGGTATTATTAACAAACTTGGTTTTATTTTAAATTCTTCAAGTAAATCAAATTAATAATAATCAATAAGAAAGCATATGCAAATACAAATACGTGAATTTATATATGTACATATGCGCATATACATACATATATACGCTCACTTAAGTAGGAGCGAGCAAAATGTCGAACGTTGCCATTCGTTTGCTTTGTTCGTTCCGCGCTTTCGCTTGCAGTTCATTCAAGGTAACGGCAATGAGCAAGGTAACGACAAATGAGCAAGGTAACGACAAATGAGCAAGGTAACGTTGAATGAGCCAGGTAACGACACATTTTTTCGTGCGTGCAGCCTGTTAAATCGAATTATAAGACGTTATCACGTCAAAATTAGAACAACCGAATTTCAAGGCAAGCACTGGTTGGCTCGATAATTGGAAACGAAGGTATGTACATTCATAAAATAAATGCGCAAGCTGGCACCTAAAGTTATTTTTTTTTTTTCTAAGACCTGGTATATGTCATAAAAAGGCGTGTGGTGAGAGTAATGATGTAAGCGAAGAAGACTGTATGAAATGGCAACGTGATGTTTTACCTCACTTATTAGAAGGTTATCAAGCACGGGACGTATTCAATGCAGACGAGACGGGCTTATTCTTTAAATGTTTTCCAGATAAAAACCAGAAATGCCATGGAGGAAAGCACAGTAAACACAGAGTTACGTTGATGATTGCCGCAAACATGGATGGATCAGAAAAATTGAAATTACTCTTGATAGGTAAAAGTAATCAACCCCGCTGTTTTAGAGGTGTTAAATGGTTACCTCTCGACTATAAAGCAAATTCAAAGACGTGGATGATGGGAGCCTTTCTTGAAGAATGGCTTCTTAACTTAGACAAACAATTTGGAAAAACCGGAAGAAATATTCTACTTTTTATTGACAACTGCCCAGTAAGGTGTCATACAAATTTTAAAATGTCATTATCGTCGCAGAATTTTAAAAAATACTATAAAATGCTTTGAAGTAAACAAAAATCTTAACATTATTATTAGTCGACTGTGTTGATGAAATAACTAATGCATGGAAAAACTAATGAACATACAACCGATTCTCTGTACAATGGTTTAAATAATATTGAAGCTTTTTTTGAAGATCATAATAAAAAATCCTCTCGTCAATCCCAAATAACTAACTTTTTTACTTTAAACGAATGAAAGCTATATATATATATACATACAATGTTCTTAATTATGTATATATAATTTTAAAATATACACATACAATATTATATAGCAACTATACATAATTTGAAGCATGTACTGTTTTATCAATAAAATTGTTTGCTAACCCTTGAGTTTTATGGATTGTTTTATTTTTCCATCAGGTTTTATTTTGTTTATGGATTTTTATGTATGTATGTACATATGTATATTATATTTGATAACTCGAAATCTTGATAGCTCGATTTTTTTTTGTGGCATGTCATAGTTCGAGTTATCGAAGTTCGACTGTATTTTACCTCTGGCGCTAACTACCTTAATAAAAGTTTCTTGAAGAGTCAGAATAACACAGGCCGACAAAATTTAACCAACATTCAGACCCAGAAACCAGACTATATATTTCCGAAGGTTTATGATGCGGTGAATCCAAATCTGGCCTCAGAATTGCTCTATCAGCTCTAAAAGTGCAAAAAACACCGTTTTTGCCCATATTTGAGGTTATTTAGCCTTGCAGATGTTTTTTTTCACCAAAATTAAAGGATGGCCTTCTTTTTTCAAATGGCGTTGAGTTTGCTCAAATATCATTTTTTTTTGCTGAGATTTCACATTTTGAAATTTTCATGTTTCTAAATTTTCCTACACCTGAAAATCGATTGAGATAACATAGACATGATATAGTCGATTACTAATTTTCTTGAATTGAGTCTTATTTTTCTTAAAATTTTGTCTCACACCATAAGTGTGCTGACTCATGATACCCCTACACTATCTAACCTTTGGGTACCGAGTCACACACAGCCCTAACCCCTAGAAACCACCCCTATCATACCGCAAGCAGGCTAACCCACTTAACCCTGGGGACAGCGTTTACTCGCATATTTTTTTTTTTGAAATAAGTCTTATTTATCTAGATATATCACAACACAAGAGGGCTAACCAACTTAACTGTTAACCCATCAACTCCCGTATCCCCTAACCCCTAGAAACCACCCCTACCACACCACAAAAAATTTAGAAAACATGAAAATTTCAAGATGCGATATCTCTGCGAAAAAAATGATATTTGAGCAAACAAAATGCCATTTGAAAGAAGAAGACTTGTACTTAAAGATGCCAGCCTATTTTTTTGGTGAAAGAAAACATCTGCAAGGCTATATAACCTCAAATATGGGCAAAAACGGTGTTTTTTGCACTTTTAGGTTAGGATATATCGAAAACCAGAGCTGATAGAGCAATTTTGAGGCCAGATTTCGATTCATCGCATCAAAATCGTTCGAAAATATATAGTCCGGTTTCTGGGTCTGAGATAGTGTCGGCCTGTGTAATCAATGGCAGAGTTATTTAAGGCTACTTTGTCAAAAGCGTCAAGTTTGAAATATTATATTTTTTAAACAATGGACGGGGGCTTACTTGACTTGAGGACTAGACGATTATTGTTAGCCCAATTTTTGACAACACTTATATTGTTATTTATATTATACTAATACGTTAATACTCTATTTTATTTATATTATAAACACTTTACTCTTGTGTAACTAAAGGGTAATCAGATTGGCGGTACTATTACCTATAAGGTTTTTTTGACAGATCACCCGTGACTACTGACAAACTAAATAAAACATTTTTTAAGTATTCATTGACATTTCATTCTGGAAAAACTTACGCCTCAACAGCGTTTACAAATAGTACGTCAATAAGCATAATTGCCGTATTTGGGCCGAAGAGCAACTCGAAGCTATTCACGAAAGCCATTATTTGAAAACAATCGTTCGGTGCGGCTTATAGACTGGAGGAATGTTTATGCATCATAAGCTTAATACCGTCAGTAACTTTTAGGAGTGCAGTGATATTTAGCTGCTAGTTTCATTCTAAATTTTATTTAAAATTATTAGCTAAGTTTGTAGGAATAAACACGGCTTAACTTATCTCCACAAAACTGTAAAAGGATACATGGTATGTAGGAGTACCATTGTTTAACAGAACAAACGCAGAATGTACGAGTATGTATGTTACCAGTATACTGTATATTGTTATATTGTATGCGCTCTTAACTCAGTTTTAGGAGACCATCGATTAATTCAATATTTTGCTCATTACTGACAATTATACCCAAAATACTTTTGGTGCATTTTTATGGTGGCGGCGGGATTGGTAACTATTTATAAGACTGCAGCAGTATGGAAAGACTAGTTAAAATTGTGGTTTTTCATTTATAAAACATCAATTTCAATAATTACCATTTATTGTGTTGTTAAATAGATATACTTTACCTACGAGTAACCAAGTTTGCGGATTCCGACGTTGTTGTTGTTGTTGTAGCAGTATCTTCGCCCTGTCAGTGTAGTGTAATTACCGGTCGTCTTCGTCTAACTCATCTAACGGTAGGCCCAGGAAACTGGCTGTTTTGACGGGTTGGGTCCAGAGGGAGAGGGGTGTTAGATGAGTGGGTTTGTTGGGGCATGTGAAAAGGTGGTTAGTGTCGTGCGGGGTGCCTTCACATGCTGGACATATGTTTAGTATGTCGGGGTCGATTCTGGATAGGTAGGAGTTTAACCTGCTACAGTATCCAAAACGTAATTGTGCCAAGATTACGCGGGACTCTCGGGGAAGCTGGAGCTCTTCATCTGCGATGGGTGGTGGTTGGACTCCGATAACGGCATTCGGGGGTCGGGAGCTTAAGAAGGTGGTAAGGGTCTCCCGATGGATATCGTTTATTGCCTGTCTGTATACTGTCTGATCCTGGAGTGGTCTGTCTGTTTTGTCCAGGATCTCGTCCACGTAGTTGAGGAAGTGTCTCCTGATGTGCCTGGGATGTGGCTCGGGCTCGAGCAGGTGTCTGCATGGGTGAGGCCTGCGGATTCCGACGTAACAGTCCACAATGAATTAACGTTTTACTATCTGCCAGATTTTTGGTGATACAATATTAATTTACACTGCTGACATTTGATAGCTTGAATCGCGCCAAATTTAAGCGTACGCTTATAAGAAATGACGTCTTTGCAAAATTAGCAAATCTGGTGAATATTACACTACAAAATACAATTAACAAAGTGCTTGTTCAAAACATCAAACCCAATTCAAAGTTATCTCTGGAGTTAAGCAAGGAGATGTCCTGTCATCCTTGGTTTCCCACCCAGTGCTGAATGAAGAAGTTCATCGTTTCGATTCTTAAAAAGATGTCTTCAACAGCAGTATGCAAATATGAGCGTACGCAGATGACATAGTCATAATTACGAGAGACGGAGCAACACTAAAAAGCCGTCTAGAAAGTTGGAATACAAATTAACCACGATAAAAACCAAGAATATGCTGCGAACCAAACGAAAAAACATCCCAGCTGGTATTGTTATTGGCAATACGCGTTTCGAAGCCGTAGAAGAATTTAAATATTTTGGAGTGGTGCTTAGCGCCAACGATGATACAGCAATTGTCATACAAGATATATTACAAGTAATAAACAGGACGTACTTCGCACTTATAAAGTTACTTAAGTCCAAACTCCTGCCGAGAGACCCAAAATTACGTGTGTATCATGCTCTCCTACGCCCAGTACTGACGTACATCTGTGAAGTATGGACGAAGAAAATGAATGGCGAAAGCAAAATGAGAAAAATATGTGTTGGGCCAAGTTGGCAGATCGCACATATCGTATTCGATACAATCTAGAACTTGTACACCCTATAAAGGGGCTAAACATCATAAAATACATAAAAGCCCAACGAACATGCTGGCTTGGACACGTAGAAAGAATGTCAGAGCAAAGAGCACCAAAATGAGACTTCAATATGCAATGGTATGGGAAGCGAACTAAAGGAAGACCAAAGAAAAGATAGAATAGATTCGGTTATGGATGACCTCAAAGAGATGAACATACAAAAACGATGATAGATAGATTCGGTTATGGATGACCTCAAAGAGATGAACAGACAAACGGATCGAGAAAAGAATATCGCGGAAGCAGTGGTCCTCCCAAGACTGTCATGCTAAGAAAGAAAAAGATATGCGAAATTTTATTTTCCAGCACTCCAAAGGCAGAGGATGGAAGCAGTTCCACGTAATCTCCGTTCAGAAAGACCAAAAGGTATCATGCAGATATGTAGGTATATTGTTATTAAAACAATATTGTTTTAGTTCTTTACTTTTGTTACTTGATTTCGTTTACACCAATGGGACGACGTATGTAGACTCCACAGTTGAGTTTTGGCCATAGGTTCGGGGGTAAACAACGCGCTTGGAGCAAATAATTTTACCAATTTCGTTTTTGATTTCTTAGTTTTTGCTCTTCGCAACGCAGAGGTCGAATGCATTTCATTTCTATGTAGTCCTGTATGTATGTATGTAAAAACAAAACAATGAAACTGGATTAATTTGAAATTGTTAAATTCAATTTTACGTGTAAGATATAGACTTAAGAACGAAATAATGTGCTGGCACGATTTCTTAATGAAACAAGACCTCTTTGAACTAGTGAATAATTCCAGTATTTATTCAAACTCATACTGTCACGTTTTTCTCAAAGGAAGCGTTTCACTAAAATCCGATCATTATCTAAATAAAATCCATAAACTAATGGCAACACCACTTGCTTGGTTTATTTAATTAACTTAAGACTGATTACCTTGTGCGAATGTTGCAATACTTATAACAGGTGGCGCTAAAGTAATCCTCCTATCAGAAAATGCTATACATTTTGCGATTGGCCCCTAATGTCAGTTCTGTTTTGACATTTGTGTAGTAAACACATGCGAAATACACGTTAATAACCAATGTTACGCTACACTGCTCCAGAACGCGGAATATTGCTGACTATTTATTTGACCAATAATCGGTCGGTGACTTTGGCACAACGTGAATTTCGCCGCAGATTTCCTCGCCGTCCAACGCCTACTGGTGAAACACTGCGACGTTTAGCCGCTCGCCTCGAAGAGACTGGCACAGGCGTGGCAGACCCCGGAGTAGCCGTTTTGCAGAAAATATTGCTGCTGTAGCCGAGGATGTCATGGAAGCGCCGTCGACATCGATCAGACGACGTGCCACGCAAATGGGTATCAGTCGACGGTCTTTACAGCGAATTTTGGTACATGATTTGAAGATGTTTCCGTACAAACTCCAGACGGTGTATCAGTTGTTAGCTGCTGACCGCCAATCGCGTCTAACATACGCTCAATCCATCTTAATCACCACCAAGAGGAAGATGATTTTTCATCAAAAATAATCATGAGTGGTGCGGGCCATTTCCATCTTAGCGGGTACGTAAATAAGCAAAATTTACGCTTCTGGGGCACTGAAAATCCGCGTGTAATTCACAAAGAGCCATTACACCCGCTCAAAGTCACTGTATGGTGTGCTGTTTTCGCTGGAGGAGTCATCGGACCTTTTTTCTTCGAAGACGTCGCGGGCCAAACGGTTACTGTGAATGGTGAGTGCTACAGAGCAATGATCAACGAGTTCTTTTTGCCGCAACTTGATGAATTGGGATTGGAAAACATGTGGTTCCAAGAGGACGGTGCAACGGCACACACTGCACGTGCCACAACCGATATGCTGAAGGATGCATTTCCCGGGCGCCTAATCTGCCGTTTTGGCGATTTGCACTGGCCAGCAAGATCGCCTGATTTGACCGCTCCAGACTTCTTTTTGTGGGGCTTTTTGAAGTCGCGGGTTTATGTCAACAAGCCTCAGACTCTTGCAGCTCTTAAAGACAGTATCCGTCAAGAATGTGAGGACCTATCGCCGGAAGTTTTGGCCATAGTGATGGAAAATTCCATAAAAAGGGCTCAAATGGCAATCAACTGTGGCGGCGGCCATTTACATGACATCATATTCTCGACTTGATGTAAAAAAACTAAAAGACCAAATAAAAATAATCCACAAGAAGAATCAAAGATTTTCTTTTTTTTTAAATTACAGCCAAAAAACATCGCAAGGTTACTTTTTCGCCACCTGTTATATAGTATTTTTCTTACTTGTTAGGACATTGGAGTTCAAATTATCTTTAATTTGTTACTGAATGTAAGAAATATCTCTCTTTTTATGTTTTGATGAAAAAATGAATACGACATTTAAGTAGTTGTCTTTAAACTTTTCGCTTTTAGCTGACCCGCTGAAAAAGCTCTAGCCACACTGATCATAACAGGCTAGTGAAAAATTTCTTTCAAACAAAATGTAGCATACTTAGTCCTTCTTCATTCGCCTCAAACAAGTAAGAAATTGTTTAATGAAATAATTGTTGAAATGTGTATGACCACGGAATATTATATTGATTACATAGCCATATCATTATATACATATATGTTCATATATATTTGGTGATTGGCCGTGCTCCTTCTTCAATTTATGGTGTGCGTCTTGATGTTTTTCCACAAATGCAGGTACCGACAGTTTTAAGCCAACTCCGAACGGCCGATGGTTTTTTATGAGTAGCTTTTTCAATCAGAAATATACTCAAAGGTTTGTCATTGCCTGCAGAGAGGCGACCACTATTAGAAAAATACTTTTTTCAATAATTTGGTGTTTCATGCACGGAGATTCGACCCTGTGCGCTTCCGAATGGTAGTCGTACATCAACCATTTGGCCACGGCGGATTTTTTCAGTCAGCGTAAATCAAGGGCAAACACTGACGCTAAACGCTAATCCGTGATAAAACCAGCTAACGATGTAACAATATCAAAATAAATTGCGGTATAAATAAAAATTCGAACAGAAACCGTGTTTCTACTAAAGTTTCGTTTAATACTTAAGCGTGACGACAAGCTGGGTCTTAAGGGGTTACATGGGTTTCGTGGGTTCAAAAAATCTATTTTTTTGGCTTATTAATTTCAACAACATCTCAAAAATATTATCCTAAATTTTCAAGTCGATCCGAATAATAGTTTCGGAGATACAGTCTTTGGAATGTGTGCTCCAAGCCACTTTTATTGGTACTCAAAACTTTAAACCCGTTTTTCTCGGAACCGTGTTTTCAAAGTTGGTTGTCAAATGTTCTCGAAAACTACTTAACCGATCTCTATGAAATTTTACACAAGTGTTTGAGATACAATTTACTTGTGCTTGGACGAAGGATTTTTTTTTTTCAATTACAACTATTTAAATTTGACCGAAATTTTCATTTTTTTGGAAAAATGTCTACCAAAATTCCAATTTTTACTTTTTTTTTCGTTCCTTTGTTCAAGCACGAGTTTATAGTCTTAACTAAGACATTTATTTATTTTTTTCATTTTTGATGATCCTGTCAGGAGTTATGCTGACAACGCGGACGCACCTTTTTTTCCGGTCACCGGAAACGACGTCACAATGGAGGAGTTTTAATTTTTTTTTGTTGGAAATTTCAGAAATTATTCTTTAAATATGTATCTATAAGACAGAAAAAAGTTTGAATTAAATAAATAATTTTTTACATAGAAAAAAATTTATTGAAAACAGGCCTTTTTTACCCGACGAATGCAAGCTTGAGTTGTGAGGATGATGCCCCTTTAAGAGTGCGTCCCGGGATGCTACGTCTGCAAATTACCGTTTTTTATTGTTGTTTTGCCAACGGCAAGAAAGACAGGTGACTATGAATTTTAATACATATATTTTCTATGCCTCCAATTGATTAAGTAAAAGAGCAAACGTATGCAAACTTATTTGAGTAAATACATGTATTTGCATGCATTCAAATAAATAAAGAAAGTAATGTAACGGTGTAACGGTTTCCAAACCAATGAGCTTAATTTATGTACTTCAGACTACTTATTTTCCCTCTCTAATTCTAATTAACACTGGAAATTGGTCATGAAAACCTGTTTCGCAAAAATTATGTTACATTTCTACTAATATTAAGAAGCTATTAGGAGCAAGGTGGACATATCATCGCACTGGGCAACGTTGTGCTTGACAAACCCAGTAAGAATAGCGGTCGCCCTCGGTAATCAACTTAAAATGTTATCGTTAATCAGAAAATTGATGGATTAGCTGCGCCATCTTGCGAAACATAGGACACACACACTATCCGATAATTCAAATGCAATTGTTTGATGCTTTTACATACTCAATTACAAATTTCATAAATTTCAACGAAGATTTTGACAGATTATTGATAAATTTACATAAATTTCACAAGTTTTGATGGAATCCGCAGTTATCAAGAACTTCATTTGGTCAACAAGTCGGTCGTCTTTCCCCCTTAATCTTGAATTCTATAAGCCGTGCTTATTTATAATAGTTTTGAATGTACCACTCGGTAATAAATGAATGAATTCTACTCGGAAATCGATATTTATGGTCAATAAAAGTTATTATTTGACCTTCTTATTTATTTGCGTGAGAATATCCGCAATGCTTCAATGAATTGGAAAAAAAAATGTCTGACTTTGGGCCGAATAATCGTAATTTGCGTGAAGTGTTGATTTTTCTCTTTCATTCGAAAAACACGGCGGGCGAAGCGCACCGAGAGCTACAAAAAGTTGATGGAAATGCCGCTTTAAGTGAAACAAAGTGCCGAGATTGGTTTCGTTGCTTCAAAGACGGTGATTTTATTGTTGACGACCGTCCGCGTGAAGGAAGGGCAAAACCTTCGAGGACGATGAATTGGAGGCATTGCTCTATGGGGATTCGTGTCAAAGGCAATAAGAGCTTACTTCAGTATTAGGAGTTACCCGCCAATCCATTTCCAAGCGATTGCATGCTTTGGGAATGATTGAGAAACAGGGGACTTGGGTTCCTTATGAGTTAGAACCAAGGGATGTGGAACGTCGTTTTTTCGCTTATGAACAACTGCTCCAGCGGCAAAAAAAGAAGGGTTTTCTTCATCGCATCGTGACGAGTGATGATAAATGGATTCATTACAGCAATCTAAAGAAAAGAAAGTTATGGGGACTGCCCGGCCATGCTTCTATGGCGTCGCCTCGGATAGCCTCAAAAGATGAACAGTTTAACCGCGACGATATACCAGATCTACCAGAAAGATGGGAAAAAGTAGTAGCCAGCGATGAGCAATACTTGCCATGATTCACTTGTAACTATTTTTTCAGAATAAAGTTGTATTTTCATCAAAAAAACACCGAGACTTAGTTGCGCACCTAATATATGTTGCGGGTAGGAGTTTGACTATCCAAATAATGATTTTTCGGAACCTTAAATCTATAAATTTCCATGGTGAATTTGTTATTAAAATGTAGTATATTTAACCTTAATAAGCCAAGAATCCGACATAAGAGATACGATCACCGAAAGGTTCTTCGGAAAAACATCAGATTGGAGAATAAGTGTTTTCTAATAGTGGTCGACGGTACCACACCTCCGAGTGTATTTCTACCATGAAAAAGCTTATCGTGAGAACTCATTTGCCAAGGCATCATAAAACCTTCTAATTGCGGAATAACATCAAATTGGAGGAGAAGCTCGGCCAACCACCTAACAAAGGATGTACGAACCAATTATTGTATATACTTACAATGTAAAACTTTAACTATGTTTGATGAAAGAAGAACGGCTAACGAGGCAAGGGGTAAAATACATTCCAACCAAAGGCTCCTGATGGCATCATTTTAAATGAGTATTATACTGAAAACTCTGCATTTGTGCGTGTCCATAACAACAACTATAATGGGAATTGAAAGTTTTTACGTGCATGTTAGTAGATAACAGGGATGGTCGAGTTCGCTGCAAAGGAAGCAGTCTCCATTCTAGCTTTAAATTTAATTGAAGAAAAAACACTACACTCCCTTGCACATGCAATTATATTTGATGCAATTCATGAACGGTTCAAAATTCTCTAAATAAATGTGCTTGAGTGTGCTGGTAGTGAGCAGTAATACCCTTTAATGTGGATTACCAGCGACTATTGTGACAAAATTGAGAACACGCAATATAAAGGACTAATTGCTAAACTATTAATGCATCAATCCGAACAATCAGCATTTGTACCATACCACCACCACCATCAATGACGCAACTGTGATAGGGCTAAATTATTGTTGTTGCGACCGCCCTTCTTGTTCAACGTTACATTGATGATAGGATGTTCTTGTGCTCATTGTCGCACACGCACTCATACCCATATGCATGTACTTAATCCAAACACCCCTCCTTGATAGCAGCGATGCACACAGAGTGCGCCGCGTGCAAGCTGGCGAGAAACGCGGTATCTCAAGCGTGCGTATCAAAATAAAGCGAAACTCAATCTTTCTAAGTTTAGTAGCCTACTGTGCGGCGTTGTGCGTTGACAAATGTCCAAATCGAAAAAATAAACAAATAACAGAATTTTGTTTTCTTGAATAAAATGTTACCTCATTATGCGCCCTGCAAAAATGTGGCATATTTCATACGGGAAAGGAACAAGAAAAATGCAATGTTTGTATGTATATATATATTATATTATTATATACTGAATATAAAAAAATATACTTAGTCCTAAGTCCGTTATAGATATAAGTATATATACATATGTATGTATTGAATGTAATGAAATTGAATGGCGCTTAAAAGCCCCAGTCTTAAAAAATGTGTCGATAGTCGTTTTCATATATGTATCTTCTACTCAAATATGAACGAGACGGTATCAATAAAACGGTCCGCGGATGACATATGACAAAAATAAATTTTTTGTTTTTTGGTAGGACTGTTATAAGCTTACATGGCAAATTTCAGCGTGATATGTCACATAGTTTGTTTTCTGTGCTACTGTCAAGCTCGAGTGTGTTCTTCGAATTCTCTTTTATGACTTCAATTGTCTCGAAATGTTTTCCACGGAGCGGCAACTTGAGCTTGGGAAAAATACCGTCTCGTTCATATTTGAGTAGAAGGTATGTATAAAAGTTGATCAATTTAGAGGTATGGAATTATAAATTGAAATAAAACAACGAAAATTTAAATTGATTGGGCAATTTGTATTGTTTTTGTGTAGAACCATTCAGGAAATTTATATTTTAAATATTGACCCCAACTGCGCCGTAATTCGACCATCCGTAAACACCAATTTTGAATGACTTGCTAGAAGACTTCGGTCGCTATCTCGTGTATAACTTAAGTGATGTTGGCTTCCGATGCCTCAATCGAAGCTGGCTTATTCGCACAGCATTTAGACTTTACGCACCGCCACAAAAGTCCAAAGGTGTCAGAAATTGCTCACCGAAACGACGACGCAGTAAGTCCATTCTTTCACGGGCTGTATGGCAAGTAGCCCCGTCCTGTTGAAACCAAATGTTGTGCATATTATGGGCTTTAATTTCCGGTATCAAAAAGCCATATATCATGGCGCGATAGGGTTAGCCATTCACTGCTATATTGGCGCCAGACGCGAGTCTTAGCGATGCATCGAAAACAAAATGGCAGAAAAAAAGAAATTGAATTTGTAATTGATTTCAGTATCTATGGACTGATTTTACTTTTTTCGGTTTTTTATTCTTTGGTTAAACTTACCTTAATTGCTCAGTGAATATGAGGTATGAAAAAATCTTCAGTTTTAACTCATAGTAGAGACAGGAATGAATACAGTTGTGATGGGTACATTGCAGAAAAAAAATTTTGTCAGACAATTTTCAAAATCATTCAATGTGGCATCAAAAACAAAAAAATTAAAAGCAAACTTTATTTTTATCGAAATTATGACTTGAAAATTTGCTTGGTTCTCTTTCTTTTTTGAGAATCTATCCCTTTCTGCGAATGTGTATATAATATAAGTTAACGTATTCAGCAATTCAAATTAACTTCATTTATTTATTCCCACAAAATATTATGCTGACGCTATGTCTGCGACAGCGGATATTTTGGCAGAAACAGTGCCAAGTGTTTTGTGGTAATATGACGCGCACGTGTTGCATCGTCAACAGTAAATGCAGTCAAGCGAGGTTTCATTATGTTGTGCTTGCCTAATTAGAGTTAGTCTTTTTAGAGTACTCAAACAGAGCATGAAGCTCAAGTGTAATCAAATAAAGTAATAATACCAAATAAAATGTAAATTAAAATAAAATACTAATAAATGTAACTATAATAAATGTAATTTGTAGCTGTTTAAATGAGGAGGTATTACGTCTAGCGACTACTACTTAGGAATAATAAAATGTAATTGGCGCCCAACGCGGATTAAAAATTAAGAAATTAATCAAAAAATAATAAAATCTTTTTAACAAAAGTTTTTAAATAAAAATAGTTAATCCAAAAACTGAAAAATAAATTTTTTAAACAAAAAATTTTTAAAGATAAAAAATTAAACCAGAACAAAAAAAAACTTTTTAAGTGAAGCAAACAAACAACCAGCAAAAGGAGAAAAGTCACCAGAGCTTCGAAATAGCCTGGGCAGCAAGTTGTAAAAGTTAAAAAAAAATACCGGAGCACCAGAGAGGAAACCAGCAAAAGGAGTCTTATATTTTAGGAAAAATGAAATACCTTAAGTAAGTAGAGCGCAAAAGTAATGTCATATCCTTTTTTGTTTCTATAAGAATAAATAAAATTTTTTTTTACGTAAAATAACAAAGTTCAAATTTGGAAACTAAAAATATTTTTTTGTAAATCTTTGCACGGGTTGATCTAGCTCCTTGTTTTTGATTTTATTTTTGATTTCTATGAGTGAATCTGATAACGAGTTAGAACAAGTGTGGAGGGGATCAACGGAATAGAAGTTAATAAGATACAAAATAGAAATAGCTTAGGAGCAACTAATTGGTGGGAAAACACAACAATGTCTCTCACAACAGAACAATTGAGGGCAATGGTAGAGGTCGCCATTGGAACCGCTCTAAGATCTCAGAAGCAGATTTTCGAACAACAAATTGAGGATCCTAAGAAAAAATTCGATGAGTGCGTCATTCACACCCCCAAGGTTGAAACATACAAAGACATAGAAATAATACAGGGGCAAAAATGTGATGAGCCACTGGACATTGTTAAATCTCTGCCTGATTTTGAACTATTAATTTGAAACTATTAATAGACACAGGGGCTTCGAAAAACTACATTAAACCCTTACGGGAACTAAAGAACGTAACCCCTGTAGATAACCCTTTTTCAGTGAAATCAATTCACGGTTTCACGACCATTAAGAAAAAATGTATTATTAACGTATTCAATACGAACAGCAACTTTTTTATTTTACCGTCACTGTCGATATTCGATGGTATAATTGGCCTTGATTTGCTAACGCAATTAAGGGCAAAACTTGATTTCAAAAACAAAGAAATCCAAACCCAAAGCGGGTTAGAAAAATTATAATTTTTAAAGTGTGCAAATGTAAATTTCACACAAATAGAAGACATAGTTGTACCTCAAAATGTTACAGAAAAATTTAGGAAAATGATATAAAAGTTATTAGGAGTTTTTGCAAACCCTAATGAATCTTTATTCATCAAGGATTTTGCTACAATAGCAAAACCTCTTACTGATATAATATTAAAAGGTGAAAACGGAAAAGTTAGCGCTCACCAGTCAAAAAAGATAAAGGTGAACTTGGACGAAAGACAAGTTCAAGCCTTTGTCAAATTAAAGGAAATACTGGCTTTACAAAAACTTAGGAATTATCTTTACGGCGTAAAAAATTTAAATATTCATGCATTGGAAGAAGAGGATCGCTCTGATATTGCGACAGTACATAGTGAAATGTCACTTACATACACTATTGAAGTGACAGATAAACCAATTAACTGCTACCGGAATCAAATAGTTTTAGAAGAGGCATCTTTCGCCCGAAAACGAAACTTTATTCTTTTTGGCGAAAAAACTCGTCATACAATTGAATTTACTGATCACGGTTCTTATTAGGGGGAGGGTGGTCCATAAGGACAATCTAAGATAAAATATTCCTTCTGATTTGTAAATTTTGTTTTCACTTTCCTTTTTTCTTTCCCTATATTTCCTATATCTCCTACATTTTCGTTCTTTGTTTTTCCTTTCTTTCTTTCATTTTCTTATAGGACTTTGCTTATAATACTTCCACTTCAAATTATATCTACAAAATTAACAGATTATTTTAACTCACACTACATTCCTATTGCGGATGGAAATGTGTTCATATGGCAAGACTTCGAATACATGCAACATACAAGCAACTTGACAATGTACTCTGAAATAGCAGACGAAACAAAACATCTGACAACCCACTTCCCTTTATCTCATATGGTAAAGATTCTAAACTCAGACATAGCCCAAATTAAAACAATATTGGCATCCTTTGACATCCACCACCGACATGTCAGGAGCATCAATATTCTAGGCACTGCCCTTAAGGTTGTCGCCGGGACACCGGATTTCGATGACTTCGAAAAAATCAGATTCAATCAACAAAATCTAATAGAGTCAGAAAATAGGCAAATTGTTATAAATACAAAAACACAGGCCCAAATAAATAAATTAACGGAAACAGTTAACGTAATAATTAAAAATTCGAAAACTTACCAAATAGATACCGCCCACCTGTATGAAACTCTGCTCGCGAGAAACAGAATAATAATTTCGGAGCTTGAAACATTAATGCTAGCTGTCACCCTTGCAAAGATAGGGATAATTAATCCTACTATTTTAGACTCTGAAAATTTAAACACGATTATAAAGCGCTCTACAAATATAACTTTAACTATAACTGATCTAATGGAAGTATCCTTTGTTAAAGTTCTTTTAGATAATAATTTTTTACATTTTCTAATCAAATATCCTAAGCCTAAACTAGAGTGTAAGAAAATTATTGTATTTCCTGTACAACATAATGAAACGATCCTGCACCTCGGTGAAAACAACAATGTTGCTGATTGTGAAAACAAGGTAATTGCTATTGGAAACTGCAATGCAACTCTTACATCAACTTTTTGTCGGGAGTTATTGAATCCAACATGTGCCCAACAACTCCACTCTGGAAGCGTAGCCCAATGCAGTACAAGACCTAGCCACCTAGAGCCTCTGGTTGTAATTGATGACGGCATTATCATTATCAATGACGGCACTGCTGTAATAGAAACCATTGAAAAAACTAAAAAGCTTATCACCGGAACGTATCTTATCACATTTGATGACGAGATACAGATTAATGGATCCACCTACAAAAATCTAAAAAGAGGATTGAAAATGATACCAAATTCTGCAGCCGCTACAATCGTAAACATTACTGGCCACCAAGAAATATTGAGCCTTCCATACCTTCGAAGACTGGGCATCGAAAATTTGCGGTACATTGCGCAAGTCGAAAACAAACTCATTGTGGGACCAGCTGTTTCCGCTCTCATTATAATTTGTATCATACTCGCCTTTGGCTTAATTTTCAAACTACGTCAGAGAAGAAAGAAGAAGCGCCAGGGTCATATCATTCAGGCTACCATTGATAGTTTAAGGAGACCCGAGGACGGCTCTCACTTAAGCGAAGGAGGAGTTAACGTATTCAGCAATTCAAATTAACTTCATTTATTTATTCCCACAAAATATTATGCTGACGCTATGTCTGCGACAGCGGATATTTTGGCAGAAACAGTGCCAAGTGTTTTGTGGTAATATGACGCGCACGTGTTGCATCGTCAACAGTAAATGCAGTCAAGCGAGGTTTCATTATGTTGTGCTTGCCTAATTAGAGTTAGTCTTTTTAGAGTACTCAAACAGAGCATGAAGCTCAAGTGTAATCAAATAAAGTAATAATACCAAATAAAATGTAAATTAAAATAAAATACTAATAAATGTAACTGTAATAAATGTAATTTATATGTACTTATATATATATTATGATATGGTCTCTAACAACCTTATTCTCATTTTACGATTCCGATTTCTAGACTCTAGCGATCAAATAAGACATGATGTTAAAATGATTACGAGAACTTCAGAATTTAGCTTCGCCAATTACAGGGTGGGTCATATAGCGTTTGCTTTTTGAATCACCTATTTTTTTGAGAATGGTAGCACAGATGACATGTCAAATGTGTTCATAATTTATTTAAAGGTTTGACATTTACGAAATGGGACGCTATACGCTTGAACAAGATTGGGAAATATTGAAAACCTATTTCCAAAGTGGTGAGTCATCTACTCAAACTGTGAGAAATTTGAAAAAAAAAATTCCAAAAAGAAAATTTGCCAACAAGACAGTTTGTGAATCAATTTGTTAATCGTGTTCGTGAAAGTGGATCGTTAATGGATAAAACAACAACAGTGCGTACACCCGAAAACATTGCTGCTGTAGCCGAAAAAGTACGTGAACATCCAACAACCTCAACTCGTCATCGTTCTCAAGAATTGAACATTTCACGCACTTCTTTGAAGAGAATTTTGCATAAAGACTTCGGTATGAAGGCTTACAAAGTTCAATTGGTGCAAGAACTGAAGCCTAATGACCATCCAATGCGTTTTCGGTTCGCTCAATGGGCAGAAAATCGTTTGACCGAAGATGAGCATTTTTACCGAAAAATCATCTTTTCTGATGAAGCTCATTTTCACATCGGTGGCTACGTCAATAAGCAAAATTGTCGGATTTGGGGCTCAGAAAATCCACACGTTACTGTAGAGAAGCAAATGCATCCACAACGAGTCACTGTTTGGCGCGGCTTTTGGTCTGGCGGCATCATCGGGCCATTTTTTTTTCGAAAATGAGCGAGGAGCCACGGTTACAGTAAATGGCGAGCGTTACCGTGACATGCTCAACGAGTTGTTTCCAAAAATTGAAGAGGATGACATGGACGACATTTGGTTTCAACAGGACGGTGCAACTAGTCACACTGCCAAAGTTACACTCGAACTTTTGGCTACCGTTTTTGAAAACCGAATAATCAACCGAAATTCTGATATCAATTGGCCGCCTCGGAGCTGTGATTTAAGCCCATTGGACTATTTTTTGTGGGGAGCCGTTAAGGACAAATGCTATGCGAACCATCCAAAGACGATTGATGCTTTAAAACACGAAATTGAAGTTACCATTCATGAAATTAGAGCCCAAACAATCGAAAATGTGCTTAAAAATTGGGTTAACTGAATGGCCTACTGTAAAGCCAGTCATGACAGTCATTTGAACGATATTATTTTTCATTCATAAATGACAATGTTCAATCTTCAAAATAAAAAAAAAAGTTTGAAAAAATATTGATTAGTTTTTTTTATAGCCGATTCAAAAAGCAAATTTTACATGCCCCACCTTATATATACAGATTGGTAATCCATATTAAGGCATACATGTATTTTTGCATCACTTCTACTTATCAGTGCTATTTCTTTGGGCTCACACTTACATACGTGAAAAATCGTGTTTATTATATATATATGCGAATATTCTATATGCAATCAAGAAAGTGGGAAGACTGACTATGCAATCCATTTAATGAAATAGTTGAAAATACCACCTTGATCAAAAATTTTATCGCCATTTGTAAAAGTTATCGTGTCTTGAGTAAATTTACCACTGCACGTATTTTCGATTTTTTGCAGTTTCAAAAATGGATTTGAATTTGCAACAACGAATTTGTATTAAATTGTGCGCTAAAAATTGCTTCACTGGTGTAAAAACCTTTGAAATGTTGGGAAACTGTTTCAGGAATGATAATAAAACCCTAAAGAAATCAAACGTGTACAAGTGCCATAAACGCTTCAAAAGAAATCGTGAGTCCACGGAGGATAACAAAAGTAGTGGCAGGTCATCGACATGGAAAACTGATGAAATCATCAATGAAGTGAAAGAAAAGTTGAATAATAATCACAAATTAACCCTGAGAGAGCTGACAGTGAGCCCAGAGTCTCAATTGCAGTTTGTCGTTCTGTTGTCTTTTAGCGTAATACGCTGCAGTAAACTACAAGCCAATATTTGAGTTTAATGGAGAACTCCTTCCAAAAGTCATCTCTACAAAACTGAAGTACCATATAAATTAATTGTTACTGGTTCCGATAATTAAAAACAATAACATTTTGAGAATAGCTCACGAAAATAGCTCTTAACTTTTTTTCCGAATCGTTTGGATTTATTTATTTTCTCGGGATCGATAATACCGATTTCGCACATTCGGGTTTCTAACCCGGGCTTGACTGAGTGATAGTCACGCACAGATTTATTAAGCTATGCACTAAATGTAGATGTAGTATTAGATTTTCAAATTTAGCGAGCTACGTTGATTCGACTTTCGATTATTACTTTGTTTTATTTGATACACACGTCTCGAAGATATGTTTACGGTTTAAGCAATATAACATGTTTAGTTTTATTGTGAGAGGCATAAATAAGACAAGTGTTTTGCGTGCTCGGCGATTTTCTGCTATCGAATAAAATGGATCAAAGAAGTTGCATCAAATTTTGTGTAAAAAATGGAATTAAGTACTCAAAAACACTTGAAATGTTGACAGTGGCATACTTTGAGTCAAAGAAATGTTGAATGTACGTACCCCACGAAATTTGAAATTCACCTTTGTGCTAACTGGCGTATGGTTGCGACGAGAATTACACTCTATACGATGGTTTTCGGTATTATGGTAAACAATCGATAACGTAGTGCTTTGGACAAATACTGGTCCGATCGCGCTTCGAAGAGATTGTTCTACTTAGTATCCGTAAATCATTGCGCTTTCGAACAGATACCATGGAAAACAATAGAATGTATGAAAATCCAATAAACAAACTTGTGTTTATAGTAAGGGCGGAATGATCAGAGAACAATTTTGCAAAATCAAAGACGAGACATTATGAAAAAATCTACCAAATATATGGTACACGTAATATGGGTTTTAAAATAAGAGGCGTTATTTTGATATTCACAGAATGGTTTCGTTGCTTGTGTGGCACGTAGTGCCGTCTTGTTGAAAATAAACATTGTCCAGATCAATACCATTCAATTCCGGCCATAAAAAATCGTTAATCATCTTTCGATAGCGCAATCCATTCACCGTAACTGTTGCTCCAGCTTCATTATCGAAAAAGTAAAGTCCAATGACTCCGCCGGACCAAAAACCGCACCAAACAGTCACACGTTCAGGATAGAAAGGCTTTTCAACAATAACTCTTGGATTTTCTGAGCCCCAAATCCGATAATTTTGCTTGTTGACGAAGCCACCGATATGGAAATGGGCCTCAGCACTCAAGATGATTTTTCGATGGAATTCCGGATCATTTTCATGCACTTCAACGACCCAATTAGCAAAAACATGACGTTTTTTATGATCGGCCGGCTTGAGTTCTTGTGTTAACTGGACTTAGACCCGAAATCTTTAAGCAAAAAAGGGTGAATGACGTTTGTGGAATGCCTAATTCCACAGAACGACGAGGAGTGAACAAACCGGGGTTTTGTTCAGCACTTTCGGCTACAACAGCAGTTTTTCGGCTGTTCTTGAGCGACGTGCACGGGTTTTATTCTTTACATTACTAACGTGTCCGAACATCTCGAATTTTTTCACCAATTTCCGGATTGCCGTCCGACAAGGTGCTTCACAAGGACCCAAAAATGTTCGACTTTTACGAACCGTCTCTGCCAAATGTTCACCATTTTTATAGTGAATTTTAATAATTTCAATGCGTTGTTTAAGCGTGTATCGTTCCATTTTTATTAATGGCGTAGTTTCTACTTCTCAAATATAAAAAAGCGACAGCGTCACTTCGTGCAGTTATTCAAATTGCTAATTTCTCGAAAACTTTAGAAACCCAATTTAAAGTTTTTAGAGCTTTATAGTTCCTCTTTATTTTATTTTATTTTTTTTTTCAGAAAACCTCTTAAAACGGGTCGTCAACAGGAATGACGAAGATTATGCATGAATAACTAGTTTAGTGGCATGTACTCGAAGGTATATTGCTCTGTTGAATTTTTTAGAATATTGGCATTTATTCTCACTATTGGGCCAATTTCATTCCAATAAAGTGATCCTCAAACTTTCAAGTTACCCCCACCTGTAAGTTCTTTATTGTGTACTGGGGATTGAACTCTTGGTTTTTATCACGATGAACAAAAGTCTTCCCATCACTAATAATCATATTAATTTTAGTTTCGTCTGAAAAAGATAATTTTCCGAAGATTTACGTCTTTGCTTCAACGGGCATTTATGAAAGACAAACGTGCCTTAATATTTTTTCGACAGTAGCGGTTTTTTATGCTGACATGCAGATACAATTTATTTTTATTAAGGCGTCTTCTCACAAGTATGTTTGATATATTCAGGCTATATCTAGCAGCTCTCGGACGCCATAGCCGAATGAGCTGGTGCGTGACTACCATTCGGAATTCAGAGAGAACGTAAGTTTGAAAAAGAAAGAAAACGTCTTTTCTAATAGCGGTCGGCCAATATGCGCCAATTACATATATTACATATACATTTTTTTCTTAATGATGTCTCCTGTCCTGCTGAATTACAGTCTTTCGCGTAGGCTTCTTTCGAATTTTCTTTCCTTAAAGAATATTTTCGTCCATACTAATACAATACATTTGGTGACATTGTATACTGTTTTACGTGAACAACTCAATACTTCTGCATGTTTTTTTTTTATTTTGGACCTTTACAAAAAAGGATTCAGGTCTCTTCAATTGAGCAGTGTGGTCCACTTCCCGATTTCGTGCCCAATAATGGTTTTAAACGAAACAATTATATAATATTTAAATATAACAAACAATAATTTATCGAAACAATTTGCCTTAATTATCTTAATTATTGATTGAAATAGAACTGCGTTATTTCGTTGTTCAAACCAATAATATGCATTGCAGGTGAAACATGACAAAAAAAAATTATCAAGAGTGCGCAATTTATCGGTCTATAGCTATACTTATATATTTATAAGGTGGCAACTGACAATGATGATTATACAGATCACGGCAGTGCATCCGTCGGTATCCACAAAAACTTAACCGAAAAAAGTGAGTAGAGTGCGGACCGAGCTTACTCCCGCCGTAACACATTCGTCGATTACCATAATACAGGTGATTGGTTTGTTTTAACGAATCGTGAATTATATAAAACAGATCAAAAACCAATTTTTACAAAAAATGCCTTTCAATAGAATGAGAAATACTCTTAAAATAGCCTCTTCGTTCAATGTTCCGGCCGAGTAAATGGGACAGCACGAAAAAAACCACCCACCCAGTAAAACCATGTTGTTCGTGATATTACACATTACATGCTACATACAAAAATGTTTAACAACCCCGAAACAATGATTCCCAGCTTGTGATAAATGCTCGGTTATAAACAATAGGGCCGCAAATAGGCAAGCAACGAACCTATTGGTGTACGAATTTGTATGTTGCACATAGCTACGCAGAATTACCAGATGTTTGATGATTATACCCTTACATTTTTTCATTTATATATTAAGCCACACATCTGGCTGTGTAACCACTCACTTTGCCCTGATGAAGGTATTAAGTGAAATACACTTTCGCCAAAATCCTCTGAGAATACATTAGCGCATCTAAGCGGATATCGATAAAAGCAGTATGATAAAATAGATAGTTATAGTATGTAGTAGTAAAACATAAAAACTATAATAGCAATAGGGATAATAATCTACACATTTACACAACTGTTTCAGTTTATTACAATATGTATTTATTTTTATTCAATTAGCACAGTATGTAATGTAAGTAAAGAATCACCGTCTCGCGACACGACATTTGCAGTGTGAATTTTTGCAATATCCAGAGGCAAGAGAGATGTGTGGCCCTTAATGGCTACTATGGAATGAGGAGGAATACCATTTCCGGGAATGGCGTCGCATCAGCTTTTTGATTGCTATCATTGGCCATCGAATTTCGACCCATCTATCTACATATGTATATACACATGATCTATCTTCCACCCTTTTCTTCGCCTGTATAGACATGCGAAAATTAATAGGGACACTTTACTTTTCAAAATCTAACTCTCCTTCAATTCTTATATATTGGCCAGAATTAATTATTTAATTTCTTGCTGGGATGTCATTGAAATAGACAACCGTTATCAAAGCACAAATATTTTGCATAGTTTTATAATTTTTGATCATTTGGTGAAATTAGTTCATTTTAGCGTGTGCGAAATAATACAGTCATAAAATGAAATTAATTACCCTATTATGATTCACAACTGAGTTAATAGTTGAGTTGTAGTTGTCAAATCCCTATTGTGGTTCACAATCTAATTCCACTTTTCATTTCAGTTGAGTTCGTTAAGTTTTTGCATCTATGTACCTATTACGATTCAACCTAGATATGTATGTATATGTAGTTGTGGATGTTTATGTTAATGTCAATGTCAAAATGTACGAACTATGAGCGGTTGTGCAGAGAACGTTAATGTATAGAGAAATCTCATGTACAAAGATTGACTAAGATTGGCTCTGCTCAGTTTTTTGTTTCTGTATGAAAACAAATTGAAGAATGCCGACGGCATTTTGCAAGGCATTTGCTTGTGCATTTTTATGTTCCCTTGATAAACGAAAATTTATTCAAATTATATTTTCAAACAAATACAACCAAATACAGATTTAAAATCCAACATTTAAAATCAAAGTAACTTTAATGTTTGTTGCTTTAATCTTAAAAGAAGAATTTAAAAAAAAATACATTATAAAACGACCTCACATTTTGTTGTGTGCTTTTTAGTAAATTTGATGAAAAGTTTTACTAATTTTTCGAGTCGAAATTAATTTTAGACAAGAATTCAAAGAGCATATTGGCATATTGATGAATATATAATTATGTATATCAATATATGTATATATATCACATATATTATGTTAGTTATACTTGTGCAGAAGTTCAATTGCATCTTCAATTCTTATAGTGTTACAAATGTATAATATGTGCACACGCACTGCAGTAACAATGACCTATCTCACGACGGATTGCCTTATCATATAATATTTATGTACACTTGAATATGCATTTTTTGTTCCTTTGCCAAACGAATTTTTTTTCAATTTACATACATATGTATATTACAGGGAATAATTCATATATGTATGCATTTTATAGATAGTATAAAACTTTGAAATTTAAAATAAATAAAGGAAAACTTCATAGAAACATATTTGCATACATACATACATATATGGGACAACTAAGTTCTATTGCATCTTTAATAAACATAGTGTTGCACGCATATGTATGCACTGAAGCAACATGACCTACCTCACGAGCATCGCCTTATCATATTTTATGCAATAATTAGGGAGTAAATATTCGAATGATCGAATTCCTGCAAATGCTAAAACAATTTATTCTACATACAGGGTGGCTGATGAATTTTGCTACATTAAGAAACTCAAATAACTTTTTTTATAGTGTATGGAATTCATTTATTTTTTTTTTTCAAGTTGAAGGTCATTAAATTTTATTAAATGTAGCTTAACTAGTTTTAAAAATAATTTAATTTAAATGCCCCCCATGCTCGTTGACACAAGTGCGGCATCTTAGTAAAAAGTTGTTCATTGCTGCTTTGAGAGTTGCGAGAGGAATAGCCGCAATTGTTGCCCGAATGGATTGTTTTAGTTCATCCAAATTTGTTGGCTTTGTTTTATAAACTTCTTGTTTACATAAACCCCACAAGAAAAAGTCAGGTGCAGTAAGGTCAGGCGACCTGGTGCGCCAACGAAATTCGGAGTTTCTTGAAATCAGTTTATTTGGAAATTTTCGTCGCAACTCTGTCATAACAGTCTGGGCTATGTGAGACGTTGCCCCATCTTGTTGAAACCACACAGAGTTGAAAGGAATTCTCTTTCGGCGTAGTTCTGGATAGAAAAATTCTTTCAGCATTTTCAAATAACGGTCTCCAGTAACCGTAACGGTGTGACCATTTTCTTCAAAAAAAGGCCCGACAATACAGCGTGAAGAAACCGCACACCACACTGTCACGCGAAGAGGATGCAATTCCGTCTCGTGGAATATCTGTGGGTTAGAAGTACTCCATATTCGACAATTTTGTTTGTTCACATTGCCGTTTAAATCGACATGGGCCTCATCAGACATGAAAAGGCAGTTTAACAAGTTTTGGTCTTCTTCCACCATTTGCAGGATCTTCTGGTAAAATTCCAAGCGAATCGGCAAGTCTGCTGCATTCAGTTTGTTAACCATTTGAATTTTGTAGGGAAATAAGTCTAAATCTTTGTGCATTATTGTTTGCAAAGACTGTCGGCTGACACCAAGTTGAGCAGATAAGCTTCTTGTTGAAACCCTTGGATTGCTTTGTATAGCTGCAGCTACAGCAGCGATCGTTTCCTCCGTCCGAACTGGTGGGTTTCGATGATAAGGCCTTCTTGCGACTGTTCCTTGCTCAGCAAAATTATTCACCAGTCTCATTATGGTCCATCTGCTCGGGGGATCGCCGCCAAACATCCGCCTGTACTCTCTCTGTACCAAAACTACGGACTCCAGTGCGTGATAGCGGCGGACTATCCAAATTCTTGTTTGCGTGTCCCAGTTATCCATTTTAATAAATTTTAAAGATCAATCTGCAAATTAAAACAAAAATGGAACAGATAACTTAAAAAGAAAAAAAGTTATTCAATTTTTTTTGGTAGCGGCTTTCATCAGCCACCCTATACATACATATGCATCGACGTATTTGCATGTGCGTATTTGCACACTTGATGGCCTTACCTATGTCGTTCAATTGATCAAATCACTAAATTCTTTATAGAAAACGCTTCATTACCAGGCACACAGGAAGAAGGCATATTCAAATATAAATATGAGAATTGAATTCAAGCAAAACAATGCTTATTAGTACACACATACAAATGCATGTACATACAGCCGCACACACGGGCTACTCACTTTATTCTTTTAATTCCGAATGTCGTTCAAAGTTTAAATTCTATGCCTTGCGACTACAAGAACAAAATGCATTCATAGACGCAGGCGTAGCGGCCATCATTCTAGTGCCATGGTGCTGAACAGCTCAAAATAGTCGCGGCGGCGCCGAAAAGTTTCAACAAAAACTCATCATCAAAAAATTCATTGATAAATTCGAGCTCACATTTCTATGAGCAAAGTACTTTCATTTATAAAACGAGCCGACCATTCGAAAATAGGCAATATTGGAATATTTCGCGTAGAATTATTTGCCAATATTTGGTAAATCTTGAATTTTTGTCAAGTCGAGTGCCCGCGGCTTCGTACATATGTATGCATCAATATATGTATGTAAATATGTATATATGTACAATGCTGTGCCTATGAATGTGCGCTGCGCCTATGAATGCGCGCTGGATTTCTTGAGAAGTTTTACCCTTTTATTTTGAGCTGTGGCTAGTGAGCATACATACACACAGCATATACATATGCGCCATATAAATCACCAACAAATTCTTATCGACTGCTGCTAAATTTACATAATTCAGCCCCTTACTGTTAACTTTTGGTGAAAAATGTGTCTGTGGTAAAAAAGTCTTCGCGAGACGAGTACCCCTCGAAATTCCACATGTTCCTGTCATTGAGACTTCTCTATACATTAACGTTCTCTGGGCTGTGTTTTTGAGCAGATCAAAAAAAGAATTTATGATGAAATACCTAATATATACAATTTATACAATATTTATCTTAAAACTTATTCTAAAAAAATATAGAACAAGCCAATTTGATGCCTTTTCGACTTGACGTGAAAAAACCGATATTAGGAGAGGCAAAATGAATTACGGGTTAAATCGCCAAGAGACCAAGAATACCTGGGAGCGATTCACTGTTGATCTGAACAGTCTTGGCCCGCCATTAAGAACGGGACGTGATTGGTAACGGTCAAGTTGTTATTAACAAAATAAAAAATACCGAAAAAGAAAATTGGCAGGAAATAAGGAGAACTTCCTGGAAACCTGCGGAGGCCCATCCCCAGACGTCGTGTTAACTGCAAGCTATTACTACATATAATAATATGCAAGCTTATATTATAAATAATATTGTGTACAAAGTTCTTATGGCCTAGTAGGTGAGTAGTAACAGTTTATTTATTTTCTCCTTTTGTGTTTAAGAAAACGAAAACTGGTCGACTTTTTTCTTCAGTTTTTTTGTTGCACTCTGCAGTCTCTTTGATTGCGATATTAGACAGCTTTTTTCTGCCGGAGGTTTGCCATTGTCTGCCGAGGGGTGACCGCTATTAGAAAAATGTTTTTTTTTTCTTATTTTTTTGATCTTTGACCGAGATTCGAACCGACGTTCTCTCTCTGAATTCCGAATGGTAGTCACGCACCAATCCATTCGGCCACGGCGGTGATCATATTTGAGGTACTTTTTCCAACGAGCTTTTTGACAGATCCCGCGTGACTACTGTCAAACTTAATACAACATTTTTTCAGTATTCCCTGACATTTCGTTATGGAAAGACGTACGCGCTCAGGTGAACTTATGGTGTACAGTGATTGGATTAATGGCAACGTCAATAATTTGATGCAGGTCTACATATATATGAAGTTATTAACAAGTCCAACGACAATAGGAAAAAACAGCTCCCTACTACCGTAAATTTTCACAGAGACCATTAGCAAGCACCTAATGTAATCAATAGACACTACGCGATTTGGTTAGATTTAGGTGGTTTCCCAGAACACTTAGGCATTAATGAGTTGCCCAATATAATATAATAACATTAGATAAGAAACAGGGAAAAGTAAGGTAGAGTTAGTGAAATTTTTTTAGCTATATACCAATCTAGAAATACTCGCAAGGATGATATGAAGTTAAAAGCAAGGTATTTCTTTGCCTCACGAAAGAAAAATAAGTTTGAAGATGATTCTGGAATCAGAAGGATGCGAAGAGTTGTCTCTATTCCCACCATGTCTGCCATTCCCACTTAAGCCTCTTTGAAGTGACATACTTGAGTAATTTATAGCTCATTCAGCTATTTCTTGAGAAAAGAACCCATTGCCTCGTAGAAAGGATGGAATAATTATTACTAAGCATGCGTCAATGGAGCTGATCAATGGGGTATTCTCGCCTCTTCTATGTAATCTTACAGCAAATAGTATACTTTAAGATGGCAACATAATGGTTGTAAAGTCTTCGCTTCTGCGGACGACACTGCATTAAAAGCACAAGAGAAGCACCTCCAAATTCTGACCGAATTGTTACAAAATTCTCTCAACATTGTGAACAGCTGGTCCAGGTAGAGTGGACAGAATATTAACCCCTCAAAGATCGAATTATGCTATTCACAAATAAATATAAAATTACTGCTTGCAAGTCCCCTCACTAAATGGGGCGAACCCACTTGCTACCGAAACATCGAATTCAAGTTCAGGAAAGCGATAGCTGCCACATATGCATACAAAACCGCTGCAGATAAAAGATGGGCTTAAAACCAATCATGTTTACACTGTGATTGTGAAGTCCATCCTCTTTAAAAAGGTCACTATTTGGCGACCAACGTCGAAAAAGATGGTAGAGTTAATTGGGAAGGATGCCAACGGCAGCATCCAGGCTTATCACAAAAAAGTCTATTGAACCTTCTCCAAATTCCATGCTAATTGTAACGCAATCCTAAGGCCTAGAAGAAGTGAATATAGAACTGTATACCTCACCAATCTAGACCGGTCTTCCCCTTACTCATTGGTAGGTATCATCACCAGGGACTACCCGTTCTTGCCAGAACTCGGCATCGCTTAGGGTATTTAGGGTTCCACAGCTTAGAGAATTATTCTTCTTAATTGGCGCGATAACCGTTTACGCGATTTTGACCGAGTTTAATAAAGCACGCAAGTCGTTTCTTTCTTGTACTCACCGACGCCAGTTGGACACACCAAATGAAACCAAGTCTTTCTCCACCTGATCCTTCCAACGCAGTAGAGGCCTTCCGCTACCTCTGCTGCCACCAGCTGGTACCACATCGAATACTTTCATAGCCGAAGCGTTTGTATCCATTCGTTCGACATGACCCAGCCAACACAGCCGCTGGATCTTTTTTCGCTGCTCTATGCCTATGTATATCGTCGTAAAGCTCTCACAGATCCATCGCCTGCGATATTCGCCGTCCCCAACGTGCAAAAGTCCAAAAATTTTGCGCAGAATCTTTCTCTCAAACACTCCAAGCGACGTTTCATCGGATATTATCATAGTCCACGCTTCTGTACTGTACGTAGGACGGGCATGATGAGAGCCTCATAGAGTGTTAGTTTTGTTCGTCGAGAGACGACTTTACTACTCAGGTGCCTACTTAGTCCAAAGTAGCATTTGTTGGCAAGAGAGATTCTTCGTTGGATTCCCAGGCTGACATTATTATCCATGTTAATGCTGATTCCTAAATAAATGAAGTCTCTTACGACCTCGAAATCATAACTGTCAAAATTGACATGGGTGCCGATACGGTTGTTCAAGCTGATGGTGTCAATATCATCGGCATACGCCAACAATTGTACGCTCTAGAGAATAAGAAGCAGAATATTGAGCCCAGACTAGATATATCGCAATGGACATTCAGACTTAAGTGGTTTCCAACCACTATACCCTAACCTAAACCACTTGAGCAACTTGCAGCCCGTTAGTTACAAAAACCGTTTTTTTCTATAAATACTTGAGAACATACCATATATAGGTAAAATAATAAAAAGGGCATTAACTAGCGCGAGTGAATATGTTTGATTTCCCTTTTCATTTGCCTCAACAAGTGCCAGTGTAATGTTGTGAACTGAGGTAGGGAGATTATGAGATAATGAGAATAAAGGATTGTGAGGCTACAAGCAAAGAGCCATGAATTCTTTTAAGAGTGCAAGCATGTACTATGCGTTCTTCAATATGTAGGAAAAGATATACATACATAGGTATGTAGACGGAGTATTAGTCAATTAAACGAGCATTTAGTCCTGTTATTATACCTTAATCACTTATTATATATAGCGCCAACAGCTGGAATGACATGACAACAGTCCAGAACAATGTATAGGGTTTTAAAGACGGGTCGAAACGGAATAAAAAAAGCAATGTAGAAGTATTAATGAAATTATTTGTCTATTTTATGTTATGAGTGGGATTTTACATATTCCATATCGACATCCCATTTTCAATGACTCTGCTGCTTAGATTCGGCTGAACTTGAGCGACGGCCCTATGTTGACTTTGCGGCTTTTTGGCATAGACCCCCAACTCTAGAGAATCTAAAAGCAAAAGACTGGTGGGATCAAATCCCATTATCTTCCTCTCCTCCGCGTAACACATTCAAACCCTCAAATAAATGATTAGTAAAGTTTTATAATTTTGAATGAATAATGCTTTCAAAGCCAGACGCTGTCAAAACAGCATGGCTGCCATAGCCAACACCGATCCGCATCTATTAGAAAACCCTATACTTCCCCATCGCCATCCATATGCATATTTGTATAGTATATGAGTTTGTATAAAAACATCTAAAGGTAAGCACATATTTGATTGGGGTTGAAAGCAGTGCCTGCTGCACAGTTTGTGGCTTGCGCCAATGCGTGGTTAAATATTTGTACGCACCAATTCACTCCATTCTAACTTTGATCAATATTACTGTTTGTGTTGGGATATCCACATTGTTGGGTTCCCTCAATTTGTTACCCTTAAACAATGATGAGCATAGGAATATTGCGATACACTTTAAATATAGATACTGGTATTGCATTATTGCTACTTGGTATTTCCAGTGGCGGATGACGCGTGGCTTCAGGAGCTCATACCGCTGAAGTATATGGAACTAAGTTTTTTATTTCATTCTTCTACAATCTGAGAAACATGCTCTCAGTTGGGCCTGTAAAACGCAAGTAAAATACATATGTATAAGCAAGATGATTTCAAATTTTTTTCCATAGCATGACTATTGGAGTGGTCTCCTCTATGCTCCAAGCCAGGCAATCTCGAATGAGAGACATTTGAAAATCAGCTTACAACTATGATTTGTTGGCTTGAAACTCAGAGAGGAGTATTCAATAATCCCCAAAAAACTTTGGCATACGATAAAATTAATAAATAAAAATATTAAAATTAGCCCGGGAGTGCCCAGTGAGTTAAGGTCGTGGTCTTGTAGAAAGTGAAGTCATTTCTATGATAAAAAGAATATGATTTTTTGTTGTAGGCTTTATATCTTGCCCTAGCTCTCGTCTTAAGAGCTTGAATCGAGCTAACCAGTCTAAAGGTGCTGACCTGAAACAAACCTTCAGCGTTGAACGCTGTTAGAATAATCATCAACAAAATATTTGTTATTACTAATTGTAATGCAAACCTTATTTACAACGATTAGCGGCTAGCAGCTATGAGCTTAAGACTGCATCTCTGCGGTCACAATCAATAACAACACAACTCGAATTTTCGAGGTATTATCATAAAATCCGCTTAACGGATAATGAGAAATTAAGGGGTTATATACGGTTAGAATTAAAAAAAAGACGATTTTTTCTATTATATATTATATATATTTTTTTCTTAATGTACATATGTATATTTAAGAATACACACAGAAAATTTTATATAGTTCCGGTGAATATTTTCGAAGTACACGCAAATTTAAAAAGGCGTTTCAGAATGCTTGGTAATACAAAGCCGTAGCGGCAGCGCCGGTGACCAACATTACTCGAAAACGGCTGAACCGATTAGTCTCAAATTTTAACACGAGCTTCTCAAATATATTGTTTAGTAATTAATTGAAGATTTTTCCTCACCGATAAATATTTTCTTTATTATAAGCAATTTAAGGCCGAAATTTTGGTCAAAAATCGATTTTTTTTGTGAAAAACCGGCATTTGTCAAAAAAATTTATTTTGCTTATTCCTTCGATCAATTAGTAGTTTTAACATAACTTTAACGAAATCTGTTTGATTTTTTAATTTCAGAGGATCCAGTTCAGAGACATAGTGGTTACCGCAAAACGTCTTGTTTGAGAGGAGCTCCCGGATATCAGCTGTAGCTCCTTTCCAAATAAATATTTTTACTAATACGAAGCCTTAAACAGTTAAAAGATAAGATAATATGTGTACAAATTTTTAGATCAATAAATTTAAAAGCTTCCTCAGAAAAAATTCTGGAAAATTCTCTTTTTTTCGATCTTCTAACTGTATGTAACCCCTTAAAGAGGGAAAATGGCACAACTTGACTTATAATTTGTACAGGCAACTATGTTATGGCCACAGATTTCTGATCGATTGTGGTTATGTTTTTCTGTTATTTCCAATAGAAATTGCACTAACCGTAGCTTTTAGAATTGAGGATCACATATGTACATACTTATATATACTTCGCGTCGTTGATTTTCAATAATGCCCGCGTGACTGAGTATCTACAATAGTTTTGCTTTGTTGAATAATTGGAGTGCTTTGCATTCTTGGACAAGCTATAGGACTAATTAATGATTGAATGGTTTCCAAAACTACATTCTGAAGCTTTTGTAACTTTCCAACTCTTCTAACATTTTTGCATTAACTTTGTTAGGTTAGATTAGGTTGAAACGGTTGTCCACTGTGGTGCACACTCAGGGGAACTTGTCTTTCTCTCTCCTAAAACCAATGTGTACTTTTAAAAAGTTTTAGAAGATCCCTGATTTCCACGGAAATAAGATCTTCCAATTCATTAAAGAATTTTCTACTTAAAAAGGTAAATCTACGTCTGGATAGAGCAGGACAATGGCACAAAAGGTGCGGGATCGTAACTTCCTCTCCCCCATCTAGATAATTTCTGCAGAAGTCATGTGGTTGCACACCCTTCCTCTGGGCGTGCTTGCCGATTAGGCAATGCCCCGTTATAACTGAAATCGGTGTGCTAAGACTGCGCTTATTTTGCTTTAGCAGAGATTCTGTCCTTCTGTCTCTTAGCATTAAGAGTTAGCCACAATTGTCGGACGGTTCTGTATGTGGTTTCATTACGCCATCTTTCTTTCGCTGCTCTTACAATTTCCTCAAAGATAAGTAGCTCACATGCTTGTAAGGGTATGCCTTTCATTGTCTATGTACTCATCAGTCCATTTAGTGTTGAGTCTCGCTAGTTCATCGGCTCTGCAGTTACCCTCAATGTCGCAATGGCTAGGAGCCCTTTACATGTTACCTTTAGGTGAAATTACTCAACCATCTCGTTAAGAGAAGTGCGACTTATATATATGGATGGACTCGTCCTGTCTTACATAGTCCAATTCCTACTCTTTCCTCGAAGCTAAGAGGGTCGTGAACGTTGTAGTAGCAAGTGTAGGCGGGAGTGCATAGCCCACTTGTCCGGGAAGCTCCAAATTGCCAGCCTTACCTTTACTATATTATATAATTTACCGTGGCCATAGTCTCATTTAATTAACTCGAGAGGTTTGTTTCCTTAATTGTGGTAGAATAGAAAACTATAGGCACATATGTGTGTCTACAGACCTTATTTCGTGTGTTAAAGTAAACTTAAGAATTTTGCTAACTTACATTTTATAAGATAGCTTTTTTGTTTCAAAATTTATTTTAGCCGAGACTGCATAGTCAACAAGTTTACTATGTTATGTTCGCATGATTTGTTCCCACTCTTCTTGTAACGCTCTTTTTAAGTTCAGTCGGTTGTCGGAAAATTTCACAAACTCTTTGAAAGCTAAGTTTCCGACCCCAACCGATGACATACCACCCCAAAGCATAAAGTTACCTCCACCGTGCTTTACAGTTCCTCGCAGGTTTTTCGGCTTCAGCTCGGAATTAGGTCGTGATAATCGTCTTTCCAACAAAGCCAAAAAGATTAAATTTCCCTTTATCAGCAAAAACAACGTCATTCCAAAAGGTTAATAAGATAGACCCCCGATCACTAAATGTTTAGCAAACGGACATCATAAGAGAACGTTAATGTATAGAGAACTCTCACGGGCTACGAATAGCGTGAATTGTCAAAAATGACACTAACCGTAAAAACTGTAAAACGACCTCACATTTTGTTGGATGCGTTTAAGTAAATTTAAAACTTTATACAAATTTGATGATACATTTGATATACATATACATAAATATATAACTATATTATGTTAGTTATATTTCGTCAAAAGTTCAATTGCATCTTGAATTCTTATGGTGTTACTTTTATTCTTATGTACTGCAACAACCATGACCTATCTCACGACGCAACGACTTACCATATCTACATGCAATAATTAGGGAGTAAACACCCGAATAATCGGAATCCTACCTAACGTATGCTAAAACTATTCTCTTTTGTATATGCGTACACATACATATTTGTGGCGCTTATCGTGGTACCGTTACTTTTTCTCAGCGAATATGACAATGAATTACGTCGTTTTAGCACCAGTATGGGCAGATTACCATTTTCGTAACTCGATTTAGGATTTTTTTTTGTTATTTAGTCTCGGAGTCTTAGTTCTTTCTTCATGACATCTTTCTAGCCTGTTCTAATTAAAGTAATGTTTATAATTTTGTAAAATATAAATTCTTTAAAATTAGTTCAATAATTCACTCAGTTTAATTTAGCTTTACTTTTTTACATCGGTCGCATTGCCCGCGATTGCAGTTGTTTTTGGTGTTCTTCTGCTTTCAGCAGTCAAATCTCTCTCTCGCTACCGCAGTGTTGACTAGCTTTGGATATAAAAACGCACTAAAATGCCCATTTAAATAAAGTAAAACACCAAATTTTTATTGAATTACTTAAAGAACTTTGCATGCGTGACAAATTGTCTTTAAAATGTGCATTATTTTTAAATCAATGTGTAATGGATATGTACAATTTAATGTATGAGTTTTTTTGTTAAAAGAAACTCTTTTGTATGTAACAAAATAAGGTACTCTTTTTATAAAAATGTCGTTATGGCTTTTTCAGTATTTTCTGGTATTTTTTTGCTCATTTTTACTATGAATACACTTCTTAATACCCTATGTCCCACTAAGGGTTCAGGACCGGAAGAAATGATTACACCTCTATGGTTTTAATTCGCATTCAGTAAATTCAAACGCTTTTTAAAATGTGTAAAAAGGTTTTCAATGTTAAGAAAAAAAGTTTTCATTAGCACTAAAATCTTCTCAGAGTGACCTTTTTTAACATTCTTTTGTTTACTGTTTCTTTTTTTTAACTTACAGTTTCGGTAGCTTTAAATTAAAAAAAGAAACAAGCACCAAACTTAATACTTTTCACATTGTAGGTATAAAAAAGGACTAAATTTATTGCGCAGAGCAAATAGTTGGCAACACTGCACAACGCGGCAAATGTGACGTCACGTTCTCTCTGATAGGCGCAATCTTGTTTCTATCATTCTTGCGTACATATTTGTATTTTCAACTCCCAGCAAAACTGTGATTATTAGTAACACCTATGCATGTACATATAACCGCATACACAGGGTACGCACTTTATTCCTCAACGTGCGTATGTTCTCTGAAGCTAAAATCCTATGCCTAGCGAGTACAAGTAACGAAATACATACATTCATAGGCACAGCCATAGCGGTCATGATTCTAGTTGCTATGGCGCTGAACAGTTTCAAATATTGCACCTCACCACAAAAACAAAATTCTTTAATAAGTCCAAACTCATATTTCTAGGAGCAAAATAGGTACTTGCATGCATAAACCGAGCCGCCCATATGCCAATTTTTCATAACGATGACAAATTTCTATATCTATGATTGAATAATGAAATACTTCTTACAGAAATATTTGCCAATATTTGTTGAATCTTGAATTTTTGGCATGCCGAATGGTCGCGGCTCTGTACATATGTATGTTTGCACCCAGATATATATGTAAATATGTAATCTAAATTTTCGACAGCCGCAGCTGCTGTTCGTCAAGTGCGCGCATGAGCGTACTGTAAAATGCAGAAGCCAGCAACAAGTGGCTTATAAAAACGTTCTGTCCCGAATATTTCGATACTAGAAGAAAATTTCGAAACAATTATTTTATGTTCTCTGATAGTAGGTAAATAGTTAATTAGTACATTATTGTACTTTACGTATGTAGTTCTCTAATTCATAAAAAGTGCACAAAACATATGTATACATCAGCAAAGTTAGAAACTTACTTTGAAACCAGAGTGCGGATTATTTGGAGGTTACTGTACATATGATACATTCAGCGTTCGGATGCCAATTCACATATCGAATAATAATTTCCTACTTCATAGTAAAGTCCTAAACAGTTTTTAAGTAAATTATGAAACAATTTTCATAATTCATAATTTTTGGCCCAATTCTGTGCCTATGAATGTGCATTGCATTCCTTGGGCATTTTTTCCTAATCGTAGTATTCTTGCTGTGCCAAGTGTATACAGCCGCATACGGATATGAATTCACATTGTATTTGAATTTGCTTGCGCCATCTTCCTGAGCGCCTAGTAATAAAGCAATTTTCTATGAAGGAATTTGATTTGCTTGAAAGAAAACGAAACAACTAGCACAGCCTCCATTTATGTCACTTTCTTGTCGTCTGAACAACGACTGATTATACCAGTGTGCGACTTCGTGTGAAACGTGTACTACTTCATAGTGAAGGCTTAAAAACTTGTTTAAATAAATGAATGTGCGCTGGATTTCTTGAGAATTTTTAGCGGCAAGTGCACACAGCATATATATGTACGTACATACATATATACAGCATATATGTATATTTATGTGCATATGTATGTATATATAGGGTGGGCCATGTAAAATTTGCTTTTTGAATCAGCTATAAAAAAAACTAATCAATATTTTTTCAAACTTTTTTTTATTTTGAAGATAGAACATTGTCATTTACGAATGAAAAATAATATTGTTCAAATGATTGTCACGACTGGCTTTACAGTAGGCCATTCGATCGACCCAATTTTTAAGCATATTTTCGATTGTTTGGGCTCTAATTTCATGAATGGCAACTTCGTTTTCGTGTTTTAAAGCATCAATCGTCTCTGGATGGTTTGCATAGCATTTGTCCTTAACGGCTCCCCACAAAAAATAGTCCAACGGGCTTAAATCACAGCTCCGAGGCGGCCAATTCATATTGGAATTCAAAAACGGTAGACAAAAGTTCGAGTGTAACTTCGGCAGTGTGACAAGTTGCACCGTCCTGTTGAAACCAAATGTCGTCCATGTCATCCTCTTCAATTTTTGGAAACAACTAGTTGAGCATGCCACGGTACGCTCGCCATTTACTGTAACCGTGGCTCCTCGCTCATTTTCGAAAAAAAATGGCCCGATGATGCCGCCAGACCAAAAACCGCACCAAACAGTGACTCGTTGTAGATGCATTAGCTTCTCTACAGTAACGTGTGGATTTTCTGAGCCCCAAATCCGACAATTTTGCTTATTGACGTATCCACCGATGGGAAAATTAGAAAATAAGAAGAAGACTCACCACTTTGGAAATAGGTTTTCAATATTTCCCAATTTTGTGCAAGCGTATAGCGTCCCATTTCGTAAATGTCGAACCTTTAAGTAAATTATGAACACATTTGACATGTCATTTGTCTTACCATTCTTAAAAAAATAGGTGGTTCAAAAAGCAAACGCTATATGTCCCACCCTGTAAATTCACATATTTGAATTTGCATATGCCATCTTCCTGTATGCCTGGTATTGAATCAATTCTCTATGAAGGATTTGATTTGGTTGAAGGGAACTCAACAAAGTTTCAACAGAAGATGCCTTAGACCGACATAATATATGTATGTATGTACACACATATATATAATATTTTTGAATTAAGTGCTCTTTCTAATTCACTATTGAACTTAGCATATTTGCTTTTTATGATAAAGTGCCTGTAGCTAGCCTACAACGTTAACATTCCTTCTTCCTGCATACAAACGAATTTTGCTCAACTACTGTTTAATTAGACCAGTTGAGTATATTTCTGTCAACTTTTGGTGAAAAATACAATCAAATAAAGATTTAAAATCCAACATTTAAAATCAAAGTAACTTTAATGTTTGTTGCTTTAATTTTAAAAGAAAAATTTAAACAAAATACATTATAAAACGACCTCACATTTTGTTGTGTGCGTTTTAGTAAATTTGATGAAAATTTTTACTAGTTTTTCGAGTCGAAATTAATTTTAGACAAGAAGTCAAAGAGCATATTGGCATATTGATGAATATATATGTATATCAATATATGTATATATATCACATATATTATGTTAGTTATATTTGTGCAAAAATTCAATTGCATCTTCAATTCTTATAGTGTTACAAATGTATAATATGTGCACATGCACTGCAGTAACAATGACCTATGTCACGACGCATTGCCTTCATATAATATTTATGTACATTTGAATATGCGTTTTTTGTTCCATTGCCAAACGAATTTTTTTTCAATTTACGTATGTATATTATAGGGAATAATTCACATATGTATGCATTTTATAGATAGTATAAAACTTTGAAATTTAAAATAAATAAAGGAAAACTTCATAGAAACATATTTGCATACATACATACATATATGGGACAACTAAGTTCTATTGCATCTTTAATAAACATAGTGTTGCACGCATATGTATGCACTGAAGCAACATGACCTACCTCACGAGCATCGCCTTATCATATTTTATGCAATAATTAGGGAGTAAATATTCGAATGATCGAATTCCTGCAAATGCTAAAACAATTTCTTCTACATACAGGGTGGCTGATGAATTTTGCTACATTAAGAAACTCAAATAACTTTTTTTTTAGTGTATGGAATTCATTTATTTTTTTTTTCAAGTTGAAGGTCATTAAATTTTATTAAATGTAGCTTAACTAGTTTTAAAAATAATTTAATTTAAATGCCCCCCATGCTCGTTGACACAAGTGCGGCATCTTAGTAAAAAGTTGTTCATTGCTGCTTTGAGAGTTGCGAGAGGAATAGCCGCAATTGTTGCCCGAATGGATTGTTTTAGTTCATCCAAATTTGTTGGCTTTGTTTTATAAACTTCTTGTTTACATAAACCCCACAAGAAAAAGTCAGGTGCAGTAAGGTCAGGCGACCTGGTGCGCCAACGAAATTCGGAGTTTCTTGAAATCAGTTTATTTGGAAATTTTCGTCGCAACTCTGTCATAACAGTCTGGGCTATGTGAGACGTTGCCCCATCTTGTTGAAACCACACAGAGTTGAAAGGAATTCTCTTTCGGCGTAGTTCTGGATAGAAAAATTCTTTCAGCATTTTCAAATAACGGTCTCCAGTAACCGTAACGGTGTGACCATTTTCTTCAAAAAAAGGCCCGACAATACAGCGTGAAGAAACCGCACACCACACTGTCACGCGAAGAGGATGCAATTCCGTCTCGTGGAATATCTGTGGGTTAGAAGTACTCCATATTCGACAATTTTGTTTGTTCACATTGCCGTTTAAATCGACATGGGCCTCATCAGACATGAAAAGGCAGTTTAACAAGTTTTGGTCTTCTTCCACCATTTGCAGGATCTTCTGGTAAAATTCCAAGCGAATCGGCAAGTCTGCTGCATTCAGTTTGTTAACCATTTGAATTTTGTAGGGAAATAAGTCTAAATCTTTGTGCATTATTGTTTGCAAAGACTGTCGGCTGACACCAAGTTGAGCAGATAAGCTTCTTGTTGAAACCCTTGGATTGCTTTGTATAGCTGCAGCTACAGCAGCGATCGTTTCCTCCGTCCGAACTGGTGGGTTTCGATGATAAGGCCTTCTTGCGACTGTTCCTTGCTCAGCAAAATTATTCACCAGTCTCATTATGGTCCATCTGCTCGGGGGATCGCCGCCAAACATCCGCCTGTACTCTCTCTGTACCAAAACTACGGACTCCAGTGCGTGATAGCGGCGGACTATCCAAATTCTTGTTTGCGTGTCCCAGTTATCCATTTTAATAAATTTTAAAGATCAATCTGCAAATTAAAACAAAAATGGAACAGATAACTTAAAAAGAAAAAAAGTTATTCAATTTTTTTTGGTAGCGGCTTTCATCAGCCACCCTATACATACATATGCATCGACGTATTTGCATGTGCGTATATGCACACTTGATGCCCTAACCTATGTCGTTCAATTGATCAAATCAATAAATTCTTTATAGAAAACGCTTCATTACCAGGCACACAGGAAGAAGGCATATGCAAATATAAATATGTGAATTGAATTCAAGCAAAACAATGCTTATTAATATACACATATGCATGTACATACATACAACCGCACACACAGGGCACTCACTTTATTCGCCAAAATGCGTATGTCGTTCAAAGCTAAAATTCTATGCCTAGCGACTACAAGAACAAAATGCAGTCATAGGCGCAGGCGTAGCGGCCATCATTCTAGTTGCCATGGTGCTGAACAGCTCAAAATAGTCGCGGCGGCGCCGAACAGTTTCAACAAAAACTCATCATCAAAGTACTTTCATTCATAAAACGAGCCGCCATATGCCAATTTTCTCGACCATTCGAAAATAGGCAATATTGGAATATTTCGCGTAGAATTATTTGCCAATATTTGATTAATCTTGTATGCATCAATATATGTATGTAAATATGTCTTTCTAAATGCTCGACAGCCGCAGCTGCTGTGAGTCAAGTGCGCGCATGAGCATACAGTAAGTTGCAGATGAAAACAAGTAGCTTAAAAAAAGGTCTGATTCGGACATTTTAATACTAAGAGAAAATTTGGAAACAATTATTTTATGTTAACTGATAGTAGGCAAATATTTAACTAGTAGATTACTTTACGTATGTAGTTCTTCAATTGATAAAAAGTGCACAAAAAGCAACAAAAAAAATATATTCCAAAGTCTCTTATAAAATACATACGAAGGCTTAACTTAAATAAGGTCACTTTTCAGTCTCACATTCAAAGTCGGGCACGACATAAAAAATCGAAAAAATTTGTACACAACGCAAAATTAATACTTCGTTGCTCCACCTTTTTGCTTTTCAACAGTTTGTAGCCGGCTTGGCATCGATTCCACAAACTTTTTGCAAACATCAGGTCTTATTTTATTCCATTCTTCCTGCAGAGCAATTTTCAAGAGTTGAATTGATGTACACTGCCTTTCCTGCATCCGGCGACCTAATTCACCCCACAAATGCTCAATGGCATTGAGGTCGGGACTTTGTGCAGGGGTTTTTATTACCTTTGGACAGTTATATAACAACCAGCTCTTGACGTCATATGCGGAATGTTTGGGATCGTTGTCCTGGTAGAATTGAAAACTACTTTCGATGCCTAGTTTTCTCACGCTTTCTTTCAAATTTTGTTTCAAAATTGTTAAATAAACGAGTTTATTCATTATTCCATCAATGAAATGCAATTGCCAACTCCTGACGCCGCCATGCATCCCCAAACCATTACAGATCCACCACCGTGTTTAACCGTTTTTCTTAAATGCTTGCCTTCCAGCTCCTTGTTTGGTTTGCGCCACACTTTACCCCTTCCATCACATCCAAATAAATTAAATTTACTTTCGTCAGTAAATAATACCTAAAGAATGAATATTAAAATCATGAAATTGTTATTTTTTCCCCCACTTACAGTGCTCCAAAAATCGAAATCCTTAGCCATATATTGGCGAGCAAAAACAAGCCGGTCATTCTGGTTTTTCTTGCTTATTAGGGGCTTCTTCCGCGCAACTCGGCCGTGAAAATCATTTTTTCGAAGAAGTCTTCTTATTGTTTCGGGATTTACCTCCACCCCAGAAGCTTCTTTAACCATCGCAGTTAATTTTGGAGCAGAAATGAATGGATTCTTCTTCACTTCCCTTAACACCATGCTCTCATCTTTGGAGGAAAGCTTCTTTGGACGGGTTCCACGATGCTTATTTGCAGTGAAACCATTTTTATTGTATCTAGCAATATATCGTGCACTGTTGACTTGCTTTTTTTTATCAATTTCGATATTGCTCGCTCAGATTTTCCGTCTAAGTGCGGTTGAATTACTATTTTGCGTTCCTCCAATGTAGACTGTTTAATATTACGCGGCATTTTGCAAAATACTTTTATAAACTCACCCAATGATTGACAAGGCAAGAATGAACAATAACTTTTCATACAAATATAGAAAATTTAGAAATAACGGTATGCATATTTGCAAAATATGGTTTGCCCGACTTTAAATGTGAGGCAGAGAAGTGGCCTTTTTCAGTTTTTTATACATTAACATTTTATAAAGCAACTTGGAATATATTTTTTTTGTTGTTTTTAAATAAAACACTTTTTGTGAAAAAAACAGAAAAAGGTAGAAAGTGTTTTCTTTCATCAAAACATACATAGATATTATGACTAGAAGTTTTCGTATGCATCTGCCCGACTTTGAATGTGAGTGACTGTATATTTGCAAAGTTAGAAACTTACTCTGAAATCAGAGCATTTGAAGATGCCTGTAAACATTTCAAGGTTACTGTACATACAATGCTGTGCCTATGAATTTGCGCTGTGCCTATGAGAAGTTTACCGTTTTATTTTGAGCTGTCGCTAGAGAGCATACATACACACAGCATATACATAAGCGCATCTATATATTTAAAAGTCAGCCGTTTTGCTCATTGTGATGAACTTTACGGAGAATGGCTCAACCGATTTTAACCAAACTTTGCCACATTGAAGAGACACATGTGGAGAAGGTTTGTAACTATGTTTGGTTAAAATCTCCTTTACTTCTTCGTCAACACACAGTATACACGAGGCAGCATTCTTTTTACGCGTGTGGTTGTTATTGTAAACCGTTGCATGGAGCGTACATTTTACTCACATATGTATAAGTTAACGCAGCAGTATTTATGCCTGAATTTTCATTTACATATGTATATTCATACAGCAGTGGCTGCACGCCTGCATTCGCATAGAATAGAAACATACAAATTAGCAGGCACAGCTGTAGCGACCGCCTGCAATAATTAATCGTAACACAATGCTGCTGTGACTAACTTAACACTTTGCTTAAATACTTCTTCTTTACACCCACACTTCGGGATAACCGAAGCAAAACCATTAGCTCAATGAACCTGAACAGGTCGTCGCTAAAAAAGTACTTAAGCAAGGCCGTTTTCTTAGAAGATTACCAAAGGTTATCAGTAATAGTGCATAGTGAAAGTAAGTGTTAAAACTAACAAGAAAGTGTTTTATTTGGTAAAGTGTTCAAGTGAAGCAGTTTCCAGGCATCAACCAAAGAGATAAAAAAAGTGCGTCAGAAATATTTAAGAGAAGAGATTGTTTTCACATTTTCCAACGATATTTTCACGAAAAATTTACAAAATATATATTAATTTTGCAAATGATTGATAACAAGTGAAACAGTGAATAAATGGTGTGAAAAATACACACAACAGAAATCGGCAAAAATTATTAATATTTTAGAAGTTTTTACTTAAGATATTTAAGAAAAGAGATTGTTTTCACACTTTCCGTAGATATTTTCAAGAAAAATTTCAAAAATTTATATTATTTTTGCTGATCATTTCCCATTCTGTGTAATTTTCATTTCAACGCGTGCTCACAGTTCAATTATATTTTTAAAAGATGGCGCTAACAGTATGTTAATTTGAATTCCAGTTTAAAAACAAGAAAAGTAGCAATCAAGAGCTCAGAGTGACAAAAAGAAGACCACTTTGATTTGGTAAAAGAAATGCCAAGAGGTAGAAGACATGCCAACATCGGACGTAATACACGTCACAATAGAAATGTGCAAAATCACAGACAAATTGAAAGTGAGGAAAACCAGGCTGATAGATTAAGGCAACAAAGAGATCGTACTAGGTCACGTTCTCATAATCGGCTAATAAATATCAATTCTGTAAATTTGAATGGTGCAGCATTTCAATATAATCCACAACTTGATTATTCATCTCACAAATACGTTGTCGTTGGAAGTATGGATAAAATTTGCGGATTTTGTCAAGCATTGAAATTCAAAACTGAAACGCCAGGCATGTGTTGCGCTGCAGGAAAAGTTCGTTTACCAGACATACAATATCCGCCCGAACCATTAGCTACATTATTATCGGGAACATCACCCGATTCCAAACATTTTCTTGAAAAAATTTCCACACATAATTTATGTTTTCAAATGACATCTTTTGGTGCTGGAAAAATTATAACCGATAACTTCATGCCAACGTTCAAGGTTATACATAAACTTCAACGTTCAACAACATTCGCTGACACATCTAATGAACCATTAGATTTCATCGACACAAATTATGGCTTTTTTTCAGATTCAAGGACAAGCATATCACTTAATAGGTTCTTTCTACTACCACTACTCGATCAAGAGTCAAAATTTTTGCAAATTTATTTCATTAATGACAACGATGATGAACTTGAAGCACGGTGTGAATTTTCCAGAAATATAAACAGAGTCATTATGAGAGAGATACAAGATTTATTACACACACACAATGTTTTGGTGCAAAGTTTTAAAACAACAATCGAAAGATTGTCATCTGATAATCATAAAATTAAAATTTATGCAAATGAAACGCCTGCCGGCGAACATCGTGGAAGATACAATCAACCAACTTCAAGCAACGAGGTTGCAATTGTTATATCTGGAGATGAATTTCAACCAAAAGATATTGTTTTGCAAAGAAGAAATGATACACTGCAACGTGTTAATGAAACGCATCGAAAATATGATGCATTACAATACCCTCTTATGTTCTGTCGTGGTGAAGATGGTTATTCGATTGATATAAAACAAATAAATCCAGCAAATGGTCAAAAAACAAATAAAACTGTAAGCGCAATGAATTATTATGCATACAGAATCATGATAAGAGAAAATCAAGAGAATCACATTTTAAAATGTCGTAAATTATTTCATCAGTACATTGTTGACATGTATGCGAAAATAGAAACAGAACGATTGAATTACATCAGATTCAACCAAAGAAAATTACGCTGTGACGAATACATACATTTACGAGATGCAATTAACAACGATACCAACGTTAATAACATTGGTCAAACGGTAATATTACCTTCATCGTATACAGGCAGTCCAAGGCATATGCATGAATACGCCCAAGATGCAATGTGTTATGTCAGAAATTATGGTCGACCAGACTTATTCATAACTTTCACATGCAATCCGAAATGGGATGATATTAAGAATCATTTATATACTGGGCAATCAGCTACTGATTGGCATGACATTACTGCAAGAGTGTTTAGACGCAAGCTACAGTCTCTAATGGATTTCATTGTAAAACATAAAGTTTACGGAGATGTATAATGTTTCATGTATTCTGTGGAATGGCAAAAAAGAGGCTTGCCTCATGCGCATATTTTGGTTTGGTTAAAACAAAAACTAACCACAGATAAAATTGATCATATTATATTATATGTGCTGAAATTCCAGATATAAATGAAGATCCAGAACTACATACTACTGTAACCAAAAACATGATTCATGGACCGTGTGGTACGTTAAATCAAACTTCTCCATGTATGGTTGATGGTAAATGTTCAAAAAACTACCCAAGGCAATTAATTGCTGAAACAATGACTGGAAATGATGGATATCCATTGTACCGTAGAAGATCACCAGAAGATAATGGAAAAACAGTCACTGTGAAAATAAATAACCAAGATGTGGAGATCGATAACCGTTCGATAGTTCCGTATTTCAAATTATTATCGAAAACATTTAACGCACATATAAATGTTGAATATTGCAACTCCATAAAATCCATCAAATACATATGCAAATATATCAATAAAGGAAGTGACATGGCAGTATTTGGAGTTGTAAATCGAAATGATGAAATTACTAATTACCAAATGGGAAGATAGATTAGTAGCAACGAAGCAGTTTGGAGAATATTATCATTTCCGATTCATGATCGCCATCCAGCTGTTATTCATTTGTCAGTCCATTTAGAAAATGAACAAAGTGTTTATTTCACTGAAAATACTGCTCAACAAATGGCCGAACGACCACCAGCAACAACACTAACTGCATTTTTCAACTTATGTGAAACAGATTCATTTGCAAGAACATTGCTTTATTCAAATGTTCCTAAATATTATACTTGGAATGCATCATCAAGGTCCTGGGTACGAAGGAAACGAAGAATACCTGTAGATGGATATCCAGGTGTTCATTTGGGTGATGCAATCGGACGACTTTACACTGTGCATCCAAGTAAAGTGGAATGTTTCTATTTACGTTTACTCTTAGTTGATATTCCCGGCCCAAGATCATTCGAAAGTTTGAAACGAGTTAATGGTCATCTTTGTTGCAAGCATGCAAAGAATTGAATTTGCTTGAAAATGATAATCAGTGGGATGCAACCCTTATGGATGCATGTGCAACAAGTTCTCCACAACAAATAAGAACACTATTTGCCATCATTATTGCTACATGTTTCCCAGCAAACCCAAAAGAATTGTGGAGTACTTACCTAGAATACATGACAGAAGATATCCTACATCAAGTACGTCGCATTACTGCAAATCCAAATTTGAATTATACAGATGAATTATATAATGAGGCATTAATTAAAATCGAAGACTTCTGCCTGATGATTGCAAATAAAACTCTGAGTGAGTTAGGTATGATCGCACCAAATCGTCCGATGCATGATGCATACAATGCAGAATTAAGACGTGAAAAAGAATATGATCGAAATGATCTGAACACATTTGTAACAACAAGCCTACCAAAATTAAACACAGAACAAAGGCAGGCATATGACACAATTATAGACAATGTTGCAAATGAAAGAGGAGGAATATTCTTCTTAGATGCACCAGGTGGGACTGGGAAAACGTTTTTGTTGTCGTTAATTTTGGTCACCATTCATTCACAGAATAATATTGCATTGGCTTTGGCATTATCTGGAATAGAGGCAACTTTATTGGACGGCAGTCGCACTGCACATTCTGCATTAAAGTTACCATTAAATATGCAAGTAAATGAAGAACCAACTTGCAACATTTCTAAAATTTCTGGAATGGGAAAGGTTTTACAAACATGTCAAATTATTGTATGGGATGAATGTACGATGGCTCATAAAAAATCACTGGAAGCCTTAAATAGAACACTGAAAGATTTTCGAAATAACACAAACATATTTGGTGGTGCACTAATTCTATTGGCCGGTGATTTTCGACAAACTTTGCCTGTTATTCCCAAATCAACAGCAGCTGATAAATTGAGAGCGTGCCTTAAATCTTCTAATCTGTGGAGATATGTTCAAAAACTCACATTAACTACTAATGTTCGTGTGCAGTTACAGAATGATCCAACAGCTGCTGAATTTTCCGAACATTTGTTGCAAATTGGAAATGGACGAAAGCCAATTGATAAGAATACAGGCATGATCATTCTTCCAACTAATTTTTGTACCGTAACAGAATCAAGAGTACAATTAGTGCAAAATGTATTCCCAAATATTGCACAAAACTATCGAAATCAAGATTGGCTAAGCGAGAGACCTATTTTAGCTGCCAAAAATGTCGATGTCAATGAAATCAATGCCAGTATTTTGACTCAGGTGAAGTTGTCACCTATAAATCAATTGATTCAATCATTAATCCCGACGATGTAGTGAATTATCCAATTGAATTTTTGAATTCACTTAAGGGCTAACACCACTGTAGAAATTTCAAAAAATTGATTTTTTTTTATATGCTTAAAAAATTCTTTGAACCTTTTAAAATACAGAACAAAAAGTTTTATACGTTACCGACCTAACGACTTCTCCACATTTCCAAACTTTAAACGCGTTTTTCTCAAAACACGTTTTCTGAAATTGGCACGCAGCATAACTCAAACAATTTTAAATATTTTTAATCAGGTTTTTCACTACGTCTGTATAATAACCTTCTCAAGAGAAGAGCGTAGGGGATTTTCGATAGATTAATTTAAACGATTGTTATAATTATTTAAGTGCCGTTTTTTTAGTCCAAAACAGAGTTTTTCCTTCAAATGCTTGCTAATTCCACAAAAATAAATATTTTTTAAATCCCCTACGTGTTTCTCTAGCTATTCTTATCTAGATTAAGAAAAAAAATGTTTCTTTGTTCCAGATTAAAATTTGCACCCTCTGTGCTGCGTGCCGCCGTGCTCCTTCAAGAGAAACCACATTACAAAAATGTCTCCAATGCCGCCATTTTGTAAAATTTTTCGATCAAACTTTGTAGTTTTGTATTTTAGTATATAAGTAATAACTTCCCAAATCAGAGTGATTGTTTCCCCTTTCCTTCTATACAAAAAAATTCTTTAAAAATCGTGTTTATTTTACGCGTGTACAGTGGTGTTACCCCTTAATTTGCCTGGCTTGCCACCACATCGTTTGCAATTGAAAGTCGGCGCAGTGATCATTATGTTGCGAAATATCAATCAGCCGAAACTATGCAATGGGACAAGATTAGCAGTGAAACGGACAATGAACAATGTAATTGAAGCAACAATTTTGAAAGGCAAATTTAAAGGTGAAGATGTTTTGATTCCGCGCATTCCAATGATTTCAACAGATTTGACTTTTGATTTTAAGCGACTTCAATTTGCCATTCGCCTTGCTTTTGCCATTACAATCAATAAGTCTCAAGGTCAAACACTTCAATTATGTGGAATTGACCTAACTTATCCATGCTTTGGACATGGGCAGCTGTATGTAGGATGTTCTCGAGTAAGGAAACCATCGTTACTTTATATTTATACACCGCATGAAAAAAAAACCAAAAATTTTGTGTATCAGAAGGCTTTAGAATAAGTTGTTAGTTTACAATCATTAGAGTAAGTCACTAAAATAAATAAAATAATATATTTTTATTAGAATAAGTCACAAAATAATGGCCGATCATGAATTAAATGATGGAACAAGAAAAAAACAAAGAACACTTTTCATTTATATTTTTCTTTCACCCAGCGAAGCGGGTGAGGATCCGCTAGTATGTATATAAATTCACAAATTTACATTTGCATATGCCATCTTCCTGTGCGCCTGGTAATGAAGCGTTTTCTGTAGAGGATTTTGATTCAGTTGAAGGGATTCAACAAAGTTTTACAGACACCAGACAGAGAGACATAACATATGTATATAATTTTGGATGATTTGGAGAAATTCAAATATATAGGTTATATTAAAAGCTACCTAACATTCTTTGCTTCTAATCACCAACAAATTCTTATCGACTGCTGCTAAATTTACATAATTCAGCCCCTTACTGTTAATTTTTGGTGAAAAATGTGTCTGTGTTGAAAAAGTCTTCGCGAGACGAGTACCCCTCGAAATTCCATACGTTCCTGTCATTGAGACTTCTCTATACATTAACGTTCTCTGGCATATTGATAAGCGGCCGGCAGAAAAGAAGAGAGAAACAAAAACATCGTAAAGAGTTGTAATTCGCGGCGAGAACGATGCCGTTGCTCGTATACATAAAAAGAAATCGACACGAAACCAGTGCGGTGTCGCTTTGTCTTTGCCTAAGCACTGAGCAGGCCGTACGCAGAGAACGTAAATTCATAGAGAAGGTTCAGTCCCGGCCCGGGGAAATTAAATAATATGGCTGCTGAAGAGAAATGACAGTGCCACGCAAGTATAAAAAAACGTAGTTTACATTAGCTTACATTTGCTTGCCTGCAATAGATTTGTTCATTTGATATGTCCATATGTTTGTATAGCTCCTGCTGACACTGAAGCATGCATGTCCTGCAGCTTATATGGTATGTGTGCGTGTCGGCGGACACACGAACTTGCTTCGTGTCACACATACTTGCTGTCGGCTTTTGCATGATGAAAATCAAAAGTTTTAGATATTAGCGTCATGCACCCGACACGCACACATATGTATATATAAGCTGCAGGACATGCATGCTTGAGCGTCACCAGAAGCTATTAGATTTGTTCTTTTTGGTTTTTGTTTGTTTATATAATATATACATATTAGCATAGGACATACAGTTGTCACACAATTTAATCATACACTTACAGTTTATAAACAGATACACCAGATACTTAGCAAGATGTACATATACAAACGAACAAAATTTTTATATATTCGTAAAGAATAACATATTTATTCAATATTTAAGGAACAAAAACTTTCAATTTCATATCTTCAATTAGAGAACTTATGGCAATAACGAAATTAGGCTCAATTTTATGCAAAAATATTATTCGTACATAGCCATATAAGGAATATTTTATTAGAAAAATAATGAAAAAAACGAGTGTTTAGTATGATACTTTGTTGGGCTAAAGGCGACTTTATAACTGCTTCAAAACGTCGGTGCATACTTTTTACCAATACAATTTTCTCCCACTCAACACTTAAAGCTGTCTTTAATGACGCCTTTGATGTTATTTTGTGCTTTCTAATTCTTCTTTCAAAGAGCCCCCAGATATGCTCAATTGGGTTCTGATCCGGTGATTGAGGTGGAGTTTTAAGCTGCTTACAGTGGTAAATAAGCCATTCTTACACGAAATATGATGAGTGTTTTGGGTCACTGTCTTGTTGGAACAAAAACCCTCTAGCATTCAGTCCAAGTTTAATGGCAGTATCATGCAAATAATTCTTCAAAATGTCTAAATACAGATGTTTGTCCATTCAATCATCAAAAAAAACCATTTTACCTACTCCAGATGCAACTATGCACCCCTATACCATTGCATTTCCTCCTCCATCTGATCCGGAAACATTAAGTTTCGTCTTATCACTGAATATAACGTTTTTCAAATACAAATCTGGCTCATTTATATAGCATTTGGCGAACTACAATTTCTTCTTTCTGTTAATATCTGAAAAGTAGGGCTTGCGGCGTGCCCCTCTGCTATTTATGGGCTCACTTTTTTATGCAAAGACTCTTGAATATTTCGGCATAGTATCGTGGAGGTTATCTTGGGATTTTGCGCGACTGATGCTACTATGTTGCGTTCCGCACGTGAAGTTAATATTTTTCGCCTTCCGGCTTCGTGGTGATTAGCTTCCAATTTACCAGTATTACCGTACTTAGCAATAACACTTTGCACCATATGAAGCGATTGCCAATTTTTTGTCGATTTCATGCAGAGACTTGTTTTCCATGTACAATTTAATAAGAATTTTACGCATTTCTAATGGTAAATCCGCATTTCGTCCCCTTTTGCCACTTTCAGTCGAGATATTACGCGAAACTCAAACTGAATCAGCGAGAAAAACTAAAAAAAAACTAAATTATTTCGTTTTCAGCAATATTAGCAAACACAAACGATTTTTACTGTTACTTTTGTAACAACAATATCATGAACTGAAAGTACAGTAGATTCTGTTTTTATGCGGTAGATACCTTCCGCAAGAAACAGCATAAAAAAGCTACCAGTTCTATAGTAAAACTATAGATACGTTTAAAAATGATAAGAACCGCATAAATCTGAAATAATGTAATAAAATCGCATAAAAAAGGGCACTAGCCCCATATTATAACTATAGATACGTTCCATAGACCGCATGAATCTGAAATAATTAAATAAAATCGCACAAACAAAATATTGTATTTTTGAAAATTATATCTTTATTTAAGAAACGTCAGAATCAAAAAATAAATTTACGTCAGAAATATAATCAGACAATACCCACATGTTGCGCATTCGTTTAGGATTTGGCGTAAAATCACTTTCATCACTTGAGGAAATGTACACGTCTGATCTAGATGGTTATGCAGGCGGTTCCATACTTGTAGGGTTAGCATTTCTGATGTAATCTGTGATGAGTTTTTGATTAGCTGGTTTAGAATCTTGTTTATATGTACAATTCTCGATAGGTCGACATGCATTTTTTAATTTAAAAAAAAAACCGCACTATTTCAAAATCGCATAAAAAAAAGCCGCATAAAAACAGAACCCACTGTATACGAATAAATGTTTTGCAGCTTTTTGCACGTCTGCCTGCTTTCCTTGGAATCCCTCAATGTGAGTTGAAATAACGGGAGTTTTGTTTGCTGCAATTCATCAGCAAATATTTTGCGCAACTATTGTCACAGCAAATATTTTCCGCAAAGCTGAAATTTTCTACGTACAGGTTGTACGAATAAATTGTGTGACTAATGTATGTATGTGTATTAGGCTACGAAAATTGCGCCAAGGTATGTATATGTATGCATATTTCTACATACATACATATTAGCATACAACATATGTATGTATATAAAGGGTGATTTTTAAGAGCTATAGGAAAGTTTTAAAAAAAACACGTAAAATTCAGAAAAATTCATGAAATTTTTATTTAAATCGATAGCGCAGTCCATATAATTTAATGTTTGAATATTATTTCATGCAAATGTTGACCGCGACTGCACTTCAAATGGTCCATCCGTTTAGTCCACTTTTGGCATACTCTTTCCAATGTTTCGGCCGGTATCTCACATATAAATGCTTTAATGTTGTCTTCCAATGCGTTAATTCAAGCAGGCTTGTCTGAATAGACATGAGCTTTAACATAGCCCCACAAAAAATAATTTAAAGGCGTTATATCGCACGATCTGGGTGGGCAATTGACAGGTCCCAAACGTGAAATAAAATGTTCACCGAACTCGCCTCTCAACAAGTCCATTGTTACGCGTGCTGTGTGGCATGTGGCATCGTCTTGCTGAAACCATATGTCATGCAAGTCAAGCTCTTGCATTTTGGGCAAAAAAAGGTTGGATATCATTTCACGGTAGCGCTCACCACTCACAGTTACGTTACGATTCGCAGCATCTTTGAAGAAGTACGGTCCAATGATACCTCCAGCCCATAAACCGCACCAAACTGTGACCTTTTCTGGATACATTGGTAGCTCTTGCAGTTCTTCTGGCTGATCTTCACTCCAAAATCGACAATTCAGCTTATTTACGTACACATTGATCCAAAAATGAGCTTCGTCGCTGAACACAATTTTTCGATAAAAAAGTGGATCTTCGGCCAACTTTCGAAGAGCCCATTCTCCAAAAATTCTGCGTTGCGGTAGGTCGTTCAGCTTCAATTCTTGCACCAGCTGTATTTTGATAGCTTCACACCTAAATCCTTTCGAAAAATTTTCGACGTTCTTGAATAACAGAGGCTCTATTGCTGCGAACGGCGACGAATCGATAATTGATGGTCATCACTGGCCGATACAGCTGCGATATTTTCTTCAGTTCGCACTCTACGTAAGCGTCTTGGTGGTTTGATGTCCAATAATGTAAATTTGGTTCTAAATTTAGTCACAATAGCTCGAATAGCCGCTTCAGTGGGTCGATTAAACTGGCCATAAAATGGAAGAAGCGCGCGATGAACTTTCTTAACAGAACACGCTTTTTTATAATAAAATTCAATGATTTGCAAGCGTTGTTCGTTTTGTAAGACGATTCATGGTTAAATTATAGACTAAACTGAAGATATTTGACAGTGAAACAAAACACGAAGCGTGAGTCAGCTGTTTAAACCAACTGTTTAAAAAGATAATAGCCTAAAAAATCACCCGTTATATAATATTAGGTTTATATGAAAATTGCTCCAAATATTGGAAAAAATTTATGCATGTATTAGATTTGATTTTGATTGGATAAAAGTATATATATGATGCTTTCCATTTCAATTCAACCGGGCTATTCGGGTCATGTTCTTCGATTTCGATGTAACTGAAATATGTTGCTCTCTGGTCAAAATAATGAGACACGTATTTTTTTGTTCGCCCGAAAAAAATTTTTTTCAAGAGTTATCGGCAATTTTGTTTTTCGGCTCAAACTCGATTTTTTTTAATTATATAAGAAAAAAAATTTTTTAAATGCCCATAACTTAGTCAAAAATGAACCGATTTTAATAATTCCGGGTTCAAAATGATTGTAATTACTTACATGAGCGACTTCATGTAGAAACAATTGCAAAAAAATAGTTGAAATTTTTTTATTTAGCAAAAAAGAAAAAAAATTGAAATTTTTTCGAAATTCAATATTTCAAAAAGTGTATTTTTATTTTTTTTATAACTTTTTCCAAATCAAGAGGACACCTCAAACTTCAATTAAACTGAATGCCTAGTAGCTAAAATGAGTTGTTTTTGAGTAATGAATGTTTGAGTAAAAAACCTGTTTCGCACTTTTTGTTTTTTGCAAAATAAAAAATTTTCAAATACTTTTTTGCAACTGTTTCTACATGAAATCGCTCGTGTAAGTAATGATGATCATTTTGAACCCAGAATCATTAAAATCGCCTTATTTTTGACTAAGTTATGAGTAATTAAAAAAAAATTTCTTATATACATTCTTTCCATTTCAATTCAAAAGGGCTATTCGGGACATGTTCTTCGATTTCGATGTAAGTTAAATATGTTGCTCTCTGGTCAAAATAATGAGACATGTATTTTTTTGTTCGCCCGAAAAAATTTTTTTTCAAGCTATATCGGCAATTTTGTTTTTCGGCTCAAAATCGGTTTTTTTTAATAATACAAGAACATTTTTTCTTTAAACGCTCATAACTTAGTCAAAAACGAACCGATTTTAATAATTTTGGGTTCAAAATAATCGCCATCGATTTCATGTAGAAATAGTTGCTAAAAAGTAGTTGAAAATTTTTATTTTCCAAAAAACAAAAAGTGCGAAACAGGTTTTCTACTCAAAAATTCATTACTCAAAAACAACTCATTTTAGCTACTAGGCATTCAGCTCAATTAAAGTTTGAGATGTCCTTTTGATTTAGAAAAAGTTATAAAAAAAAAATACACTTTTTGAAATATTGAATTTCGAAAAAATTTCAATTTTTTTCTTTTTTGCTAAATAAAAAATCTTGAACTACTTTTTTGCAATTGTTTCTACATGAAGTCGCTCGTGTAAGTAATTACGATCATTTTGAACCCAGAATTATTAAAATCGGTTCATTTTTGACTAAGTTATGGGCATTTTAAAAAAATGTTTTCTTATATAATTAAAAAAAATCGAGTTTGAGCCGAAAAACAAAATTGCCGATAACTCTTGAAAAAAATTTTTTTCGGGCGAACAAAAAAATACATGTCTCATTATTTTGACCAGAGAGCAACATATTTAAGTTACATCGAAATCGAAGAACATGTCCCGAATAGCCCTTTTGAATTGAAATGGAAAGAATGTATATAAGAAATTTTTTTTTAATTACTCATATCTTAGTCAAAAATAAGGCGATTTGAATGATTCTGGGTTCAAAATAATCATTATTACTTACACGAGCGACTTCATGCAGAAACCATTGCAAAAAAGTAGTTGTAAATGTTTTATTTTGCAAAAAACAAAAAGTGCGAAACAGGGTTTTTACTCAAAAATTCATTACTCAAAAACAACTCATTTTAGCTACTAGGCATTCAGCTCAATTAAAGTTTGAGATGTCCTTTTGATTTAGAAAAAGTTATAAAAAAAAAAATACACTTTTTGAAATATTGAATTTCGAAAAAATTTCAATTTTTTTCTTTTTTGCTAAATAAAAAATCTTGAACTACTTTTTTGCAATTGTTTCTACATGAAGTCGCCCGTGTAAGTAATTACGATCATTTTGAACCCAGAATTATTAAAATCGGTTCATTTTTGACTAAGTTATGGGCATTTTAAAAAAATGTTTTCTTATATAATTAAAAAAAATCGAGTTTGAGCCGAAAAACAAAATTGCCGATAACTCTTGAAAAAAATTTTTTTCGGGCGAACAAAAAAATACGTGTCTCATTATTTTGACCAGAGAGCAACATATTTAAGTTACATTGAAATCGAAGAACATGACCCGAATAGCTCGGTTGAATTGAAATGGAAAGCATCATATGTATGTATTTCTACAAGAAATATTCCAATATTAACTATTTTCGAATGGTCGAGAAAAGTGGCACATTGTATGAATGGCAGCTCGTTGTATGAATGAAAGTACTATGCTCGTAGAAATATTAGCTCGAACTTATCAATGAATTTGTTTTTATTATGCTTTACAATATTTGAAACTGTTCAGCGCCGTCGCGGGTAAATAATCACGGCCGCTACAGCTGCGCCAATGAATGAATTTCGTTCTTGTTGTCGCTAGGTTTAGAATTTTAGCGAGTGTGAACACATGTATGTACATATAACCGGTACATAGTATAGGGTGATCAATCATGAGGTGCTTTTTTCAATAGTTAAAAAAAAACAAAAATGTAAATTATGTTCAAAACCTTTATTTATCATTTGAAAGGACATTCTGTGACATTTACTTTTTCAATATGACTTCATTCAAATGTTGGCCGCAACTACGCTTAAGGTGGTCCATTCTGAAGGTCCAATTTTCAATCACTCGTTCGAGCATTTCGACTGGTATGTCGTAATGTTGGCTTCCAGAGCTTCAATCGTAGCTGGTTTATCAGCATAGACCTTGGACTTCACGAATCCCCAAAGAAAAAAGTCCAAGGGTGTGTTATCACAAGATCTTGGTGGCCAACTCACAGGTCCTAAACGTGAAATCAGCTGCTCTCCGAAATGACTTCTCAATAAAGTCATTGTTTCACGAGCTGTATGGCAAGTGGCTCCGTCACAGAACGCTGATTTTCATAATACAGTTGAACAATTTGTAGACGTTGTTGCGGTGTGAGTCTTTCCATGATGAAATGCCAAACGCTGTTCAACAAATCCACGATGACAGTTTGCCACAACTCGCGCGCGATCTGTAAAAAAACGGAAATGAAAAAAACTCCTCTTAATTGATCACCCTATACATATGTATATACGAATATGCATTGTTTTGCTCAGAATAGAAACATCTATGAACATACATTGTCCCAACATACATACATACATATGTATTCATATGTGCATACATACATATGCATATGTAAACGCATACGGTATAGATGAGTTTTCTTGCATATGTACAGGGTGAACGATATGAAGTGTTACCTATTCAAAACACCATAACTTTTTTGTGTGAAATCAGTTTTTATTGATTTCAAACACAAAATTGTTCAAAAATGATTACAATTTTAGCATATAAGTTAAGAACTTGTAAAATATGAGTTCTAAAAAAATAATTTTTTTTATTACCGGCCCATCTGACCGCACTTTATTCACTGACTTCCCAAAACCAAAAAGCCGCTTAAACAAGTAAACTAATTAATTTATATTAATAAAAATTGTGGCGTGACTTAATTCTAGGAACTTAAATAAGCAACTTTATAATACTTGCATTATTGCAGAAATCAATATGAAAATTGAGTAAGCAATTTTTATAATACTTGCATTATTGCGGAAATCAATATGAAAATTGAGTAAGCAATTTTTATTAAAAAGAATATAAGAAGTAAAGAGGTCTTTAACTTGGTTTGGGTTAACTCTTCCCTTCTTAAATCGATTGTCCGCAATCGAGTATTGAATTATGGTGTTTTAATTTCAAGAAATGGCCCCGCTTGGGTGTTTGGCATATGTTCGGTAGTTATTATTGATTGAGGTGATAAATACAGTTTTTGTCTATACTTAATAATGCAAGCGAGAATAAGAGTTGCAATAATAACTGAAAGTACAATAGATATATCTGAACTTAAGCTAATTACATTCATTTTTTTATTTTCGTTTACTAAATTTCTAATGGTATCTTCATGTTGTATTTGTTTTAAATATAGATTTTCAATTTGTAAGGCCAATTTTGTAGCATTTTTATTATAGTTTCTTTGATTTTTGTGACTAAATTTGGTAATACGAGTGTTTCGTACATTTTTAAGTTTACATTTGTATAGGTTTTATTCAGAACATTAATATTACAATTTTCAAACTTAATGAGGAAGGTTCCTTCTTGTCTTATTTCTAATTTGTTACAATCGTGAGTTATTTTTCCTTTAAAATTCTTAAATATGAGTGTTCCTTGTACCATTTCTACTACTTCAGATTTTACTGAAATTTCCATTTTACATTGTGCTTCCTTAAATTTTAAAATATTTGCAATACATTCATTATCTAATGAAATCAAGTTTTTTTCTAATTTGTCTTTCACATTTATACTATAAATTTTATTAGAGTTATCTGCTAATATTTCTGATGGGTTCAAAAACACTGATTTGTTTGCAATATTTGGTAATGGTTCAAATTGGATTTTGGCCAGAGGACTAGGAGAGAATTGAGGTATTAGTAAAGTTAGGATAATGTTATTTTCTTGGAAAAGTACTACAATTTTCGTATTACTATAGCTATCGTAGTCGTTAATCAAACTAAGTTCCTTTTGCGTTAAAATGTCCGTGGAAATAACTCCCAATTTGCTGGAAAATATAATTTGTCCTATGTTATCAACATGGTTATTCAAAAGCGATATGTCATTGTTTATACTATAAGTCTGTTCGATAAATCGGACTTCGTCTTCCAGTGTTTTGATTTTATTCTGTGCACCGTCCTTGAACTCATTAATATATCTACTGACTAAAGTTTGTTGTTTGTTTATATGGGCAGTTATGTTAGTTATTTGTTCGGTCATGAAATTGTTTATGTACGTCAAGTCACTTAGTTTATTTTAGGTGCCTTTTTCATTGTCCTTTATTTTGGTTAACGGGTCTTTTATTTCCTGTTCATCGTCGCTGTCCATAGAGCCGGCGATGTACTTTAAGCCTTTTCCTAGGACGTTAATTAGTCCCCTTTTTGACTTAGAGTGAATGTGTATACTATTCACTCTTGTTTTCAGCAATATTAGATTTTTATTTACCGTTTCGAGAAGTCGCTCATCTTCAAATGTTATTCCCTTTAATGTGTTTAGATTATTAGAAATTAATGCTATTGTTTCCTCATACGTCTTTAAATTTATAAAATGTAGGATTTTATTATAGTGATTAATTGTCCTGACTTCTCCTGTCTTGATGGTACCAGCGTCAAGATTGTAAAGGTTAACATGTTCTGTCCTGTAACGAAACGTATTAAGTATAATGTATCTATGAGTGCCTTATCATGACTGTTTGATATTATTTTTATGTACGACTCGGCCAGTTTTAGTTTTTACTGTCGTGTTGTAATTCTGGGCAACTATTTCTTTTCGATACCTAGCTGACAACTTGTTTCCTAATCTAATTTGTTTATTTTAACGAATATTTCCTCTCCCTTTATATATTCCTTGGGAATAGATCTATTTTTATTGTGGTACGCAAGGTCAGTAGCTTGTTTTTCCGAGAGTTTTTTCACTGTTTCTTACCTGTCTTTTTCTACCAACTCTGGGTTGCTACTAACTCTTCTACCAAAGAATATTTCCATTGGTCTTTTCCCTGTAACTGTGTGCACTGAAAAATTATATTATTTTACTGCTCTTTCTAATAATTCCTGGAATGACCGGTGTATTTTTTCGCATTGTAGACAACGCATTATTTCTTGCAGTGTTGAATGGAATCGTTCGACCTGACCGTTAGAGCAACTTGTATATGGAGCTGTTCGAAAAATTTGTGTTCCGAACTCATTTTCTATCATGAACTTAATAGATTCTGAATAGAAGGATTTTTCGTTGTCCATGACCAACGTTTCAGGAATGAGTGAAAAAAGAATGTCTCTTAGAGGTTGCCGTATGTCTTCTGCCGCTCTAACTTTGCCATAGCGTTTTTAGAAAATTTATCAATTGCTGTTAGCACTAGTTCCTTTCCCACCACAAATATATCTAGGTGAACTATCTGACCGGGGCAACGTGGTATGGGTGTTGGCTGGATTTGGGGTTTCATTTGGTGACGATCATACTTGTTTTCTTTACACATTACGCATTTTTTTATAATTTTTTTAATTTTGTTCGCCATTGAGGGGAAATAGTACCTTTCAAGAATTTGAGTACGATTTTCTTTACAGTTCCTGTGTGCTCTGTCATGCACCCTGATTATGATATTCTCCTGTTCTTCTTTGCTAATTATATCGTCCACCATTACTTGGGTGAATCTTATTTTGTATTTCAGGAAGTGTAATGGGTACAATTCCTGTATTTTTCCCATAATTTGTTCGTCCGTTTTTATACAGTTTATCACTGATGGATTTAAATATCTTTTCAAAATGGAAATCAATTTCTCCTCGCAATAATCTTGTTCTGTTATAATATGACGGTGGTACGTGGGGAATATTATTTTAAATTGATAAGATGACATTACGTCTCTATTCAGAAATATTTGATTCTTAAAGGCATTTATAGGTACCTCAACACCAAGGATTAAATTATGAGCCGAACTTTCGTCTGAGTTCGTGGCTATTGATAGCGTGTTTAACTCTTGCTCCGTTATGCTAGATAGAGCATCTGCTACAATATTCGCCTTTTCTGGCTTATAGAACATTTCGTAATTGTACTCTTCGAGTATAGCCTTCCATCTCTTCATTTTACTGTTGTTATTCTTATTGCTTAGCGCATAGGTTAACGGCTGCTGGTCTGTGAATATTTTGACCTTAACCGACCCATACAGGTAATTTCTCAAAGAGTTCAGAGCCCATATTATAGCTAATATTTCCTTTTCGTTAGCCGCATAATGCTCCTCCGTTTTATTTAAAGTTCTAGAGATAAATGATATTGGTCTATCATTTTGTGAAAGAACTGCACCGATAGCAAAGTTTGAGGCATCTGTTACTAGCTCAAAATCTTTACTAAAATCTGGGTAAGCAAGTACTAAATCTTCTGAGGTGAGTGCATTCTTTATTTTGGCAAAAGATTCCTTAGCATCATCATTTCAGCTTATTCGCAATTTCGCGGATTTATTTTTGGACGTTCGTCCTCCCTCCCCCCTTAAAAGGGATGTCAGGGGCTTGGCAAGTTTTGAGTAGTCCTTGATGAACCGCCTATAGTATCCTGACATGCCAAGAAAACTACGAAGCTCTTTAAGGGTTTGTGGTTCAGGAAAATTTTGTATAGCCCTAACCTTTTCCTGATTGGTTTTAATCCCATGGGGTGTAATAACGTAGCCTAAAAAATCGACTTCTTTTTTGAAAAACTTACATTTGTCTAATTGCACTTTCATATTGGATTCTTCCAAAGCTTTGAATATGTTTTTTATGTGTTTAAAATGTTCTTCTTCTGATTTACTGAAAATAATGATGTCATCTATGTAAACATAGCATCATCTTCCAATGTATTCCCGTAGGACATCGTCAAGCGTGCGCTGGAAAATTGACGGTGCGTTTTTTAGGCCAAATGGCAGCCGTGTGAATTCATATTTTCCATTATTTATGCTGAACGCAGTTTTTTCCATATCAGATTTTTTTAGTGGAATCTGATGGAATCCACTTTTAAGGTCGAGAACTGAAAAAAAATTACTAGCTCGTAGTCGAGAGATGACTTCTGAAATCTCTGGAATGGGATATCTGTCGGCAATTGTGATTGAATTTAACTTCCTATAGTCTATGACCATTCTATATTGTTTTTTTCCAGTTTGGTCTGGTTTCTTAGGAACTATCCATACCGGAGAGTTAAAAGGAGACCTAGATGGTCTTATGATTCCATCTTTTAGAAGCTTTTCTATTTGACTCTCTACTTCGGATTTTAATGAAGCAGGGTAAGGGCAGAGCTTCGTGTACACAGGCGAGTTTGTCGTGGTTCTAATTTCGCCCACTACTCTAGTTGTATACGTAAGCTTTTCATCCGGTTCTGAAAAAACGTTACTATATGTATTTGCAATTATTTTCATTCCTTTCTTTTGTTCGTTTGACAAATTTTCTTCTTCAATGTTTATTGCATTTACACATTGCGTCGGCAGTTGCTTAAGGTGTACTTTGAAACCATTACTTAATACCATAATATTTTCATTGGTGTAGATAACTGCCCCTATTTCCCTAAGGGTATCGTTCCCCAAAATACCATCGAATGTTTTTAGAGAGGGCATTAGGTAAAATTTTATTTTATTATCTAACTTAAAGAGTTTTACAAATGTATTCTCGCTAATTTTTATGTCGCCTACTATTGACCTGGCAAAAAATGGATTTTTATTTGCTATACGCTTACTCACTAATTCCGGCTTAACATAATTTTTGCTTGATCCTGTATCTAATAAAAATTTTAGCGTCTTTCCGCTCTCCGTCCTTACTTCAAAATATGGCAACGAAGAGCTTATCATGCTAAAAAATGGATGTCACTTGGTTCGCCAAACTGCTTATCCTCATCTAACTGTTGTTCGTTTGTTATTCCAGTCGTTCTCTAATTTTTTGCTTGTGGATGGTTACCGAATTGTTGTGGCCTTTTTCCAAAATGTTGGTTTGGTTGTGGCCTATTCATATAATTTATTCTACGAGAGTGCATGCTTGAGTCCACTTCCATGGGTTCTGGCTTTGGCTGTGGCCTAGGTGGACGAGGAGGGATCGCGTTATTTTGTTCTCGTTGGTTAAAAAATAATTGCCTTGGTTGCGGAATATGGGCTAATTGTGGGTGAAATATTGGTTTCTGCTGTTGTCCAGAGTTTCGCTTTGAGTATTGCTGTGAAGGTGGTTTCCATCTTCCGTTGTAAGCATGGTTCGAGCGAAAGCTTTGATTCTCCAGCTTGAGGCAAAGGTGGAGAGCCTGTGGCAAGTCCACCGGTTCTCTGATCCCTAAGAGGCGAGGCAAGTCGCCATTTAAACCCCTAATGAAGGTGTCGAGAGCTTTGTCCCTATATGCCTTTGTCAGCAGAGTAAGAGATTCATTACCCATTTCAAGACATCCTAATCTATTCAATATTAGTGAAAGATGTGAGTACACTTTTTGGTAAAATTCTTGGATGCTATTACTACCTTGTACCAGAGTTGTCATCTGATATTCCAGAGTAGATAGGTCATGTTTGTCCCCATAATGTGTGATTAAACATTGTGAGATTGCACTCCAATTTAACGGTGTGTTATAAGATTCTAACGCTATGTCAGCGTTACCTGTGATTTTATTTCTGATTTCTGCGTTCCCTTTATAGGTTCGTATATTGTCAAAATTCTGTCCACACTTTTCTTCCACGAATCAAATTCTCCTGGTTGACCAGAGAATTCTTTTAAAGATTTCACGACGTCCGGTATTTTGTCCATATCATTTAGATTTTCCCCCTGTCTGTCTATTGGTTGGTCCCTAATATTGGCTAATCCAGCGTTTGGATTGAGAGTTTCTCGGATAGCCTGAAGTCCTTGGTTTCTAAAAACGTCCGCCGCTATATCCGAAATAAGAACTCTTAAATCGTCTAAACTTAACTGAGCATTTTGCGAAGTATATTACTAGGAGCGGAATTTGAGGGAAGGGAGGGGGGCCTTATCAAATTATTCGGATTTGCCATTTAAAAAAAAAAAATTTAACTGAAGCACAAGTAACTGTTTTTAGAGATTTTTTAAAGACGTAATATGTTTAAAAGGATACTTAAATATTATTTTTATAATTCTTAATTACGAGTATTAGATAGCTTACTATATTAAATACAGAGCTGCTCTCGTTCTGGTGTTGAAGGGTCCTCTATGGTGTATCACAGTTTTTAGCACAGAAAATTCCTCTTTGTTGTATCAGGGCTGCTTCTCACTTTCACAGAATTATCCTTGCTCAGTTTTTGTTCATAATTTATTTTAGGTTTTTTGTTGCAGATTCATAGTATTAGTTCGCGTGTATTTTTATATAAACCCTTAGGTCTTCTGTGGTTTTCACTTTACAAATTTTTGTTTTCGGTTTCGCACTTTTCAGTTCACAGCTATTAGTAGCTGTTTGTTTTTTTACATAAAACGTTTGGTCATTTTAATGTTTTTACTTTCAAATTTTTATTTTAAATGTTGTGTTCTTAATTCACAGCTTTGAATAGCGTGTGTGTTTTTTTTCGTTTTTACACATAAACCGTTTGGTTAATTTAAGTTTTTCACTAGCAAAGCGGCTGCGTTCCAAAACGCGTCCTTTTTTCCGCAAGGATACTGGGGGGCCTCGTTCTTTGCTTAATCGTGATGGTTACTTATAAACCAATTTTGCTCGGGCGCCAGTTAAGAACTTGTAAAATATAAGTTCTAAAAAAATTAATTTTTTTATTACCGGTCCATCTGACCGCACTTTATTCACTGACTTCCCAAACCAAAAAGCCGCTTAAACAAGTAAACTACTTAATTTATATTAATAAAAATTGTGGCGTGACTTAATTCTAGGAACTTAAATAAGCAACTTTATAATACTTGCATTATTGCAGAAATCAATATGAAAATTGAGTAAGCAATTTTTATAATACTTGCATTATTGCGGAAATCAATATAAAAATTGAGTAAGCAATTTTTACTAAAAAGAATATAAGAAGTAAAGAGTTCGTTAACTTGGTTTGGGTTAACTTATATTCACTTTAGCTCGATATGACCACCTGAATTGGGAAATTTTTTTCATTAGAAAATACAATGTTAGGAAATTCGCCACGTTCGTGCAAGCGCAACAACTCCTTTGCTCTTTCACACCGAACTTTTTTTTGCTGGGGTGAAAGATCGTGTGCTTTTTGGAACTTGTAAGCCTTGACCTTGAGCTCATTTTTCAATATGCGTCGAATGCTGTCTTGTGATATTTTCAGTTTTTTGGTCATTTTTCGTGGCCACTTCGACGTGGATTTCGTTCAAGTCGAACCTTATCTTTCCTTTTCTGGCGTTGTTGCGGTTTTTTTTGGTCCACCTCCATAGCGTTTTGCAATGCTACCAATATCATTGTAACGTTTTATAGTGCGATACAAAAACATGTTATTCACTTTGAGATTACTGAGCTCACGAACAATGGCTGGTTGTGATTTTCCACCCAAATATAACGCAACCACACTATTACGGTTGAATTCCATCACAGAAAAAAAAATTCAACAAAACTGAGACGCAAATGCTTTTGATGGCTTATAAAAAATATATTGAACTGTCATTAGAACAATTTTGTAGTTGATTTCAAGAGCTGTTTTACAGATACAAGCAGTGTGAAGTTGGTAACACTTCATATCGTTCACCCTGTATATTTGCTCTTGAATTTTTTATATGTAGAAATTCATATGAGCAGTGTTATGAGGCAGGTAAAGATTTTTTTCTGCCCACATAAATATGGATGATAGATGTTATATGTATTCATCACTTTGTAGTATATGAATATACATACATACATAACTACCTATTTATGAAGTAAAACACATTGTTGTATACTAACCCTTGATGTAAATGAATAGTTTACAAAGTTGATTTTTTAAGTGGATTTTTTGAAATAAGTTTGATAATACACTTAATATTGTATTAATACAATTTATTTAATGTGTACTATGTGGCGCGAATACTCTTTTGTGTGTTTGGCCGAGCTCCTCCTCCTATTTGTGGTGTGCGTCTTCATGTTGTTCCACAAATGGAGGCCCCTACATGGCGCTTTTTAACACACTTTTATTAGCTCGGGTTATATGTAACTTCTACTCAAATATGAACGAGACGGTATCAATAAAATGGTCCGCGGATGACATATGGCAAAAATAAAGTTTTTGTTTTTTGGTAGGACTGTTATAATCTTACATGGCAAATTTCAGCGTGATATGTCACATAGTTTGTTTTCTGTGCTACTGTAAACAAGTCAAGCTCGAGTGTGTTCTTCGAATTTAACGAAGGAAATTCAAAGAATTTGTTTGAAATCCTGTTATTCCAACAAAATTTCGGCTTCAGACGCCTTAAAAATGTTGCAGACAACCTATGGGGACTCTGATCTATCGCGTGCACGTATTTTCCAGTGGTACAAATCGTTCAAAGAGGGCCGTACATCGGTTGAAAACTTGCCTCATGAACGTCGTCCAGCAACATCAGTAAACGATGAAAACATCGGAAAAGTAAAGGAAATTGTGCTTGAAAATCGCACAAATTGCAAAATAGGTTAACGCTGAATATTATTTAGACGTTTTAAAGCGTTTGCGCGAGAACATTCGTCTTAAAAGGAAGGAATTGTGGGACAACAAGTCATGGTTCTTGCATCACGATAATGCACCAGCTCACACATCACGTCTTGTTCGCGATTATTTGAACAAAAATAATGTTAATATCGTTCCGCAAGCACCGTATTCGCCTGATGTGGCTCCAAAAATTAAGATACAAATAGAGTAATTCAAATTAGAGTTAAAAGCGTGGGATGCTTGATATAGTAAATATTACAATCATTCTATTGGCAACTACCTTTGTACAGAATGTTATGAAAGTGAAGCAAAATGCATCCCACGCTTTTAACTCTAATTTGAATTACTCTATTTGTATCTTAATTTTTGTTATAATTCTGTTCTGAGGTAGTTGACTATGACTGATCGTTCGATTTGCTATTACTTCATTATAGGTACCTTTGTCATTAAAATTTATTTTCTACTTTTTAGATCGATTAGCAATAAAAGCGTGTTTTTTAGTTTTTTTAAACTATTTTTTTATTTTCTACTTTTTAGTTCGATTAGCAATAAAACCGTGTTTTTTAGTTTCTTTTAACTATTTTTTATTCTTAATTTCTCCCGATCTAAAGCATACAAAAGGAATGTAATGATGCCATTTTGTTTTAAGTCTAATTATTTAACAGTCTAACAAATGTAAAAAAAATTTATTTTCAGTAGTTACTTTAAAAGTTATTCACGAAAAACCAAAAAAATGCCCTGACAAAGGTGTACATACGTTATATTAGGACACTTATTTTGATCTTCTTTTCTGCGAATACTTAGCTGTAAAGTACCGTTTATTTTATTTTGTGGTTCTACTTTTCATTCTTCTTAAAATTTATGGCATTTTGTCTTTTGTGTACGATCGGAAAAATGTCGCTCCGCAAAGAAATTTCTACTGATTTGAGAAAATTAGTTGTTGAGTACAGAAGTAATAAGGCATTCTTTGGTTAAATAGCTGATTTATTGCATTTAAGCAAGTCTACGGTACAAACTGTTTGTAAAAACTTTGAAACAACAAATTCTCTGGAGATTAAGCCGCGTAGTGGCCGGTCCAAAAAGCTCAACCGGAGAGATGTATTCTTTATTCGCAAAGCAGTGAATTAGAATCCGAAAATACATGCTACTGATTTGGACCAGGAGGTAGCGAGAATTTGGACCGAGAGGTATCAAATTGTTGTCCACCCACGTACAATAAGCAGGACCCTTAATAATGAAGGTAACATCTGCAGAACTCCTCGCAAGAAGCCCCTTATAAGCGAGAAAAACTGAAAGCTTCGTATGGAGTTTGCAAAAAAGTACCTTATAAGGGAATAGAATTTTGGAAACTAGTTTTATTCACTGATAAGTCCAAATACAACATATTTGGATACGACGACAAAGCCAAAGTTTGGAGAAAACCAAACACTGCCATGGATCCTAGGAATCTGATTCCGACTGTAAAGCATGGTGGTGGCAGTGTCATGGTTTGGGGAGCAGTTGCAGCCACACGAGCTGGAAACCTCGTTTTCATTGAAGGAAATATGGATCGCTTCTAATACAAGCACATTTTGGAACAAAACCTGATGCCATCCGTGGACAAATGAGACCTAGGCTCGAGCTGGATCTTCCAGCAAGATAATGACCTGAAGCATTCTGCGCAAATCGTCAAAGACTAGCTGCTGTATTACATTTTATAATAAGTAATAAGAGGACAAAACGTTCATGGACACACGCTTTTTTCTGTAAAATGAATCCCTATTTAATAATATTTGACAAAAATTTTATTAGAATTATGTTTACAGACCTGTTTTCTTTCCCGGCATCCATTTCATTTAGTTTTTATTTTGCTGTTTCTCCTTACATTCGTAATAATAGGACTATGAATAAGTTCGTGCGGTTTTTTTTTTCGAAATTTGAAACTTTATTGACGTAAAATGGTTACAAATTTAATATTCATAGTATTGTCCATCGCTTGCTACTACTTTTTCCCATCTTTCTGGCAATTCACGGATTCCCTTTGTGAAAAATTCGGTCGGTTTTGCCGCAATCCACGAATCGATCCATTTTTTGACTTCATCGTAATTACGGAAGTGCTGGTCAGCCAGGCCATGTTGCATCGATCGGAAGAGATAGTAATCGGATGGCGCAAGGTCTGGACTATACGGCGGGTGGGGTAGGACATCCCATTTGAGCGTTTCTAAGTATGTTTTGACCACTTGTGCAACATGTGGCCGAGCATTGTCATGTTGCAAAATAACTTTGTCGTGTCTATCGGCGTATTGCGGCCGTTTTTCTCGCAGTGCTCGGCTCAAACGCATCAATTGTCGTCGGTAGACATCCCCCGTAATCGTTTCATTCGGTTTCAGTAGCTCATAATACACAACACCCAGCTGGTCCCACCAGATACACAGCATAACCTTCAGGCCATGAATATTCTGCGCCGACGTCGATGTTGAAGCATGGCCAGGGTATCCATACGTTGCCCGATGTTTTGGATTGTCGTAATGGACCCACTTTTCATCGCCAGTCACAATTCGATGCAAAAAACCCTTTCTTTTGTGCCGTTGAAGCAGTTGTTCGCATGCCATAAAACGGCGTTCAACGTCTCTTGGCTTCAATTCATACGGCACCCAATGGCCTACCTTTCGGATCATTCCCATGGCTTTTAAACGTTTGGAAATGGTTGATTGATCAACTCCCAAAGTTTTTGCAACCTCTTCTTGCGTTTGAGCCGGATCTTGATCGAGCAATTCCTCCAATTCGGTATCCATGAACTTTGGCGGCGCACCCTCGCGTTCTTCGTCTTCCAAGCCAAAATCACCACTTTTAAAGCGTGCAAACCACTTCTGGCACGTTCGCTCAGCTAGAGCATGCTCACCATAAACTTCCACCAAGATACGATGACTTTCGGCTGCTTTTTTCTTCATATTAAAATAATGAAGAAGAATTCCCCGCAAAAACACATTATTTGGCACGAAATTCGACATTTTCAAGTGTGGTAAAAATATTGTTGTTTACGCTTCAAATAAAAAACTTATACTACGTTTGTGCCTTACGACAGTAGCTCTCCAATGAATGTTTGGAAATGTGGATCGATGGAATAATAATCAAGTTACGCCATCTGTTGTAAAACCGCACGAACTTATTCATAGTCCTTAATAATTATCGATAACACAGGGTTGTATGCCAAAAAATATCGTTATTATCTAGGATTATTTTATAATCTCAGATTTTGGGAGACAAATTTTGTATGGGAAATCGCGCTTTTTAATTACAGATTTTGAGTTAAGCGCGAAAAAGTAGATCATTTACTTATATGTGAACGTATTATAAGACACATTTAGTAGAAACGGTAGATGTTGGGGTTAAATACGCATAAAAGACGGATTTCATTAGAAATAAAGATTTTTCATTTTACAACCAAATTCACCTTACTTTTTGCCCACAGGTAAAAAAAGAAAATATGAATCCTGGCAATCCTAATAAGGATAATGGAAAACTTCTATCAAATTATTGCATTGTCATCGGTCCTTGATAGGTGTGCAAAATTTCAAGTCGATCAGATTTTTAGAAGCCAGTGAAAATTAAGCTCAAAGATTCCGTTACATACATAGATACATACATACAACCCGAGCTAATAAAAGTGTGTTAAAAACAAAAAATTTATTTTTGACATATGTATACGCCAACAAATAAAAGAATGTTTGTACTTCAAAATTGCATTTAAATATTTTTAAATTTAAATATTAAGAAAGCAACAGTGTGTAGGTGCAAACAAGCTGGATATGTCCAGGAATATGATTAATATTTCAGTTAATTCAGTGATCTTGAACCCTTTCCATTTTTGTATATTTGGAGGAGGTAGCAGCTGCACTAATTACTTCATTATTTGTAAAAATCAAGCATTCCTCCAGGTTTCGCAGCTTGTTGATAGCCTGTGAGCAAAAAGGTTCCAAACCATTGAATCATCGGAGAGGGAAACCATAACCATGTTGTCTGTCTGTGCTTTTTTGTTATAAAAGAGTACCTTTGATTGTTGTAAATAAATATTAATCACTTTGTATTCCTGGAAATATCCAACTTGTTTGCATCTACCCACTCAGATATCATAATTTTTTGAATTTTTTTTATAATAAGTTAATTTTAATTTTAAGCTGTATTCCACCATACCTACAACCCGCAGGATACGTTCATATCTATGTGCCGACTTTGTCGATTATATTTTTAGTGTAACACTAAAAAACCGCATACAAAATGCATCTAACAAAACAAAAAGGAACACTGCTCAAGTAACAGCTATGGGAGTATCAGAAGCGCTATAGAAATGAAAGTATTAGCGCCAGCCTGAGTACGCATGAAAGTTTCGCAAGTAGCGCTCGGGTGGATTCCAAATATTCTGCTACTACTCCAACTACAGAGAGTCCTGAAAATTTGTTGTGTACTCTGAGCTACTAACTGTAATGAAACATAACTTGGAGCGGAGTAAAACAATTATTCGCGCGTTTTGCGCTACCTGCTCCACTACTCATCTGTTCAAGTTCACAGTAGTAGCGAGGTAAAAATGAAAACTAGGAAGTAGCGGAGCAATTTCAATCCCTGTCTAGTAATTCAATCAATTGTCTAGTAATTCTTTTCACAATGTAAAGTTGTATTGTATAACCTTGTCATGTCGGTCTCCTTGCCGTGGGGATGAGGCTTAAGTGGCGAGTTAACCCCATGCTATGGAGATTAACTTACCACGAACTAAGAGGGCAACTCCATATAGGAATTGGGTATCCACTCATCCGGGGAATGGCGGAATTGGTGACCACCCAAGTACTATGTGGAGAGTACCGTACCGACAACCTGGCAGGAGGTATAAAATGCATTTCATCACAATGTGGAGGTTAACAAAGGATCTCTCTGCACGAGGTAACCCACTTTCGGGAAATCCTCCCGTCGAGCAATCGACGGCTCGGGCATCGGATGTGCAGGCCCGAACCCCACGCTCCCCTATGACCGGAACTGACACCTAGGGTTCCGGAGGAAGCGCACTACTAGTGGTGAAACATGACACATTGGCTATGCCAATGGAGAGCTGAGTGAGTGTGAGCGATATATATATCAGAAGCAACTGAATAAGTTGGCAGTAGACTCAGACGGATCTCTGGTACCGAGGAAGTCTTTGTCCACGGTTAAACCTGGTGTGAATCAGGTAAGTATCGGTAAAAAGACTGAAGTTATTGGAGAGTCGAACGTAGGTGTTGGTCTAACCGCAAGGCAGATCAAACGAAGAAGACAGAAGGCGAGGCAAGCCGAAGCACTAGCTAAGACAAGGACTCAAGCTCCGTCAACTTGACATCTGTAACGGAAACGGGAAAGCGTGGCAGAACAGAGGATTCCTCTGTAGCGCTGCGCTCTTCCGGAAACGAAACTGGGTCTGTGCCAACGACCGGGAAGAGGAGAAAGGCAAGGAAGAGGAAAGTCGAGAGACGGAATTCGGAAACGCCTGCATCCTCGACCCAATCCAAGGCAGACAAACCTTTGCCTGACAAGGCAAAGGCTAAGGGACCTCAAATGTCGAATGACACTCTCCGTCAACGTCTGGCGAATCTTTCGCGAGAATGGCAGCAAAGGCAATGACGGTGGAGATACATACCGACAAACAAGATGGTCTACTGTCCAAAGGACAACAAGACTATCTTGACAGCTATCTTTGGAAAGCTATCGGTGAGTCGAAAGACGCGCCGACTTTCGAGGGGAAAAGCGTGGTCGACGCCATCGTAAAGGTGCACTGTTCCAATGCTTTTTCCCGAGAATGGCTAGAAAAAGCGATAGCAAAGATTCCAGCCTGCGAAAACAGCAAGTTCATTCTTGTTGAGAGTAGCAAAGAAAGGCTGGTACGAGCGAGTGTTTGGATTCGGGGTCCTTACTGTAATTCAGCAGAACTCCTCAAACGCATCCGTGTTCAGAATAAGGATCTTGACACGACTCTCTGGAGAGTATACTCGTGCATCAGGCAGAAGTCCGCTACCACTTCGGAGGCGGGCTCCCACCTGGTACTGGGTATCGATCTTGGATCCCTCAAGGTTCTTAAGTCGAAGTACGGGTGCCGTCCTCACCTACATCTGGGGTGAATCCATCCGTGTCCAGGATAAGATGGAGGACAAAGCGTAAATATACTGAGTCTCATGACTGAAGTAATATTTACACAGATAAATCTGCAGCATAGCAAAGCGTCTACGGCTCTCCTGTGCCGTAGGCATGCAAAACTGCAAGCAAACCCACATATAATACTTATAAAAGAACCATGGGTATGTCACAAGCGTATCTGTGGTCTAGGTGCTATGTCGTGGGGACAAATACTTCATTGTGAAGAGAATGTGAGACCGCGAGCATGTATTATCATGCCGAGGTTGATCGAACACATGATGTTAAAAGAGCTATGCTCCGGAGATATCGTTGCTGCAAAAATAAAGTACTTGAAAAGTGGGAACAGTGTCGAAGCTATCATAGTTTCGGCCTACCTACCCTACGACTCTTTACAGCCACCTCCTTCGAGGGAGCTAAGAGAAGTGGTCAAGTATGCAGAATCCAATAATCTGGGGCTAATAGTGGGCTGTGATGCAAATTCACAGAACATTGTGTGGGGAAGCAGCAAATGCAACCCCAGAGGTCTCAAGTTACTGGATTTTATCCTGTCATCCGATTTGGTCATTCAAAACACTGGTAACAAACCAACTTTTGTGACCAAACGGAGACAAGAGGTGACCGATTTAACACTTACCAATAGGTCAGTTGGAAATCAAATCAACCGATGGCTAGTTTTGCAAGAGGACTCTCTTTCTGATCATCGTCTTATCGAATTCCGACTGGGAATTGGTACAATATCAATACCTTCCGGTAGGAATCCTTGAAATGTGGACTGGGGCAGGTATGGTGAGCTTGTAACAGAGCGATTACCAAACCTGAAAAAACTCAAATCAGCAGAAATTATTGAAGATGCTACTAAGAAATTAGAAGGTACTTTAATCAATTGCTTTGAGGAACTGTGCCCACTCAGGCAAAGCAGACAGGGGAAATCGGTTCCTTGGTGGAACCCTGAACTGTCGAAGCTTCGTGTACGGTCCAGGAAACTTCTTAATAAGGCCTTGAAGACCAAAACAGAAGAGGACTGGGCTAATCATCGACATACACAGAGAGAATATAAGAAAAAAGTACGGAAAGCCAAACTTGAATCCTATAGAAATTTCTGCAGTTTAATGCTCTACTCGAAATCCATTTTCCAGGTAGTAGAACTCTCTCTGAAAAGGATCTTCACAGCCTGTCTTGCATTTGGTTATATACCATCCCAATGGCGACGCGTAAGAGTAGTATTTATTCCGAAACCAGGAAAAGATGACTATTCCCTAGCAAAAAGTTTTAGACCAATCAGTTTGACATCGTTCATGTTGAAAAGTCTAGAACGAGTGGTGGAGAAACATATTCGAGTGGGGGTTTGCCGAGAAGTCCACTTAGTAGAAATCAACACGCTTACCAGAGTGGAAAATCATGTGAATCAGCCTTAAACGATCTTGTTAGCAAGATTGAAGCCGGGCTGGAAGCTGACGAATACACAATGGGCGTGTTCGTGGACATTGAGGGGACTTTTGATAATGCCGCTTTCGGCTCGATATGTTCTTCTGCCGAACGACACGGAGTTAATCAAGCCATTATAAAATGGATATATTCCATGCCCTCTGAGAGGCTGTTAATAGCTGGAGGGAGCAGTGACGAACAAATAACAGTCAGGGCTAAGCAAGGATGTCCCCAAGGGGGCGTTCTTTCTCCGCTGCTGTGGTGCTTCGTCGTAGACTCTCCATTAGTGGAGATGCAGGAACTCGGTTTTCACGTCCAAGCATATCCGGACGACGTCTGTGCGCTAACATCGGATAAATCCTTGAGGAGGCTTTGCGCGAGAGTGCAGAGGATTCTTGACAAAATCGATGATTGGTGCATGAGACAAGGTCTTTCCCTTAATCCGAACAAAACAACCATAGTCTTGTTTACGAGAAAACGGAAATTGGATGGACTCAGTCTTCCAACACTGAAAGGTATGACACTTGGTCTTTCCAGCGAAGTTAAATATCTAGGAGTAATCTTGGATAAGAAGCTGACTTGGGAGACACGCAACCTCTGGTGATGCTCTAAATGCTATGCTTGATTTGCTCCCCCTGGATCTTAAGATACAACAGGAAGCAATAAAAGCAATGTGTAGACTTCATAAATATGGTTTCTGGCACGAAGATGGAACTTCGGGACACAGAGAAATCTTTAAGTTGCTGTCGGAGCAGTATCCACCTAAAGATGACCTGATACCCACAATTTCATTTGGAAGGAAATTTGATGTCAGATTTCCATTGCGTGAGCAATGGAGCAATCTAGAATGCAGGGATGTTTGACGGGTATTTTCTTTACCGATGGGTCCAAGACTGAAATAGGGTCTGAAGCCGGATGGTACTTAAACGATAGTAATAAGTATCACTATGCTATGGGGGGAATGGCAACTGTTTTCCAAACAGAAGTTTTCGCCATCCTAAAAGTAGCCGAATGGATAATCGAGAGGAGATGGAGCGGGAAACAGATTGGAGTCTTCAGTGACAGCCAGGCTGCATTGAAGGCCCTGGAGAACGCGAAGCAAACCTTAAAGATTGTTCAAGAATGTAAGAAGAAGCTTAATTCTGTCGCAAGACGAAACAGGCTTGTACTTATACGGGTTCCGGGACACTCCGGTGTTCAAGGAAACGAAATTGCGACGAATTGGTCAACCGTGGATCAGCGGTGCCCCCACAGGGGCCAGAGCCAATAATCGGAATCAGTCCCGCAGGCAACAAGAATTGGATCAGCGATTATGTAGGCAATCTACATAAATAGCGATGGTCCGGTCTGGAACGCTGCAGAACTGCAAAGTGTTTTGTGACAAGTCCGAACAGAAAACTGTCAAACTTTCTACTAAAACTTAGAAGGAAAGATATTCGCTTGATGGTCGGCATCATTACAGGACACAACCCATGGGGTCAGCATATGACCACCATTGGAATCATCGAGAACCCGGTATGCCTGTCATGCTTGGAGGAAGCGGATAGCACTGCGCACTTTCTCTGTGAGTGTCCTGCCTTTGCTAGAGAATGATGTCATGAGAATGAGTAATATTCGTTCTCTAAAACTGGAGGATATTTACAGATTTGCCAAAGAATCTGGAAAATTCTCACAGGACTAACTATCTCTATCTCTGTCTCTATTCTTTCCTATCTCTTTCTCTGATACTTTTCTCCCTCCCTCCTTGACTATCTACCCCCTTTCCAGAGCTTTAAATACAATGGGCTATTTAGCCTGAGAGTTTTAGGAGCCACCAAATCTCCTGGTGCTCCTTGGCTCGACCTTTTCAAATTCAAATTCAATGTTGTATAATATTTTAATATCATTACTTCCTTAATAGATTTGATTCTGGCATATTACTTTATTTTTTTTTGGAGCAGAACACTGTGCTAACGCCTATTTGGTTCTGTAAACAAAAATAGTTATTTGAGCGCGCAATATGCAAAAACAACAACGAAAACCAAAATTCGTCAAATTTTGCGTTGTCTAAAAATTATTTTCGCACCTCGAAGATACATAAACAAACACCTGAAACTAAACGGTGTACTACAATATTTTTTTGCATAGTTTTTTTGTTGCTGCACTTAGAGTTGCCGAGTCAGGTAGTTACAAGCGATTCATTTTGCTCCTTACATGCATCAATAAAAAAAAAATAGATTGTAATAATGCTGCGTCCGCATTATACAATTGGCTTATTATAATAAAATCAGCGAAACAAATAGCTGAAATGTTTTCTATTAATGCAATAATACGTTCACATATGCATTATTCACCTATAAATCCACCAGATTAACCTACCGGTTCACATACGGCAGATTACCTGCAAAATTGGAAATCAGCTGTCAATACTGCTTTGAGAGGTTATCCTTCATAGACATTATTTTGGTGGAATATTTCGGTGTTTTTGGTTTCTGTAATTATTATCAACGATATGAAGAAAATACAAGGAGAAGGAATAGCCAATTTATTTGCGCAATTGACTGCTAATAATAAATAGTTGCAGGAAATCCGTATGAGACGTTTACTGAGGTTTTAAAAAATTATGGCAGGAATGCGCATGAGATATTCTATATTACATTTTATAATAAGTAATAAGAGGACCAAAGCGTTTATGGACACACGTTTTCTTCTGTAAAATGAATCCCTAATTAATAATATTTAACAAAAAATTTTATTTCATTTAGTTTTTATTTTTGTTTCTCCGTACGTTCGTAATCATAATTATCGATAACACAGAAAACACAGGGTTGTATGTCAAAAAGGATTATTTTATAATCTCAGATTTTGGGAGAGAAATTTTGTATGGAAATCGCGCTTTTTAATTACGGATTTTGAGTTAAGCGAATTTTATAATTGATTTAGGAAAAGGGGTTTTTAAAAAACGCAAAACAGTTGTTTACTATAAGGTTTTAGTCACAGACTAACTTTATTAATTAATTTTAGGTTTAATGAAAGCTCACAACCGTGTACATAATTGCTTATTCAACATATTATATTTCTTAACAGTAAAAATGCTTATTAATTAAAATGCTTATTTTATTAAAATGCTTATTTATTAAAATGCTTATTTATCAAAAATGCTTATTTTTGAGTTCGATGAAATATTGGGAAATCAACGGATAATGATATCATATTACTTTCCTGTTGTTTGGTTTATTTGACTGATAAATTCTGCAAACTTATCATTTTCCTTTACCTGTCTATGTGCATATGTAACTACTCCCCCTTTTAGATTAGAATTCTCCTGAATTCGGGTATTTAATTTAATAGTTATACGTTTGTGTTTATTGATAACAACAATGACAGTTATTAGAATTATGATTATGCTTAGTACATTGCAGATATGTGAGATTTTACTATGAATTTTCAATTTAAAAATGTTTTCTATATTTGATCTATTTTCCTCCAATATTTCATCGAATGTAATTTTTTTCGTAAAGTTCCGAATGTGTTCATATTTTACATTTTCAATATTCTCTTCTATGTTTTCGATATAATTTGAAAAATAGTAGTCACTAATTTTAATTGAACAATTATTATATCTTATGATATAGTTTCTGTTCATAATTGGTTTCTCTTTATTACATGTTTGATTCATTTGTAAGTTTACAGCATTTTTAACAATAATCGTTTTTACGTCTATGGCTGGAATTTCAAGATCCTTATTTCTGGTGAGGTGACAGTTTTGTTTTAATATACAGTGTTTACTTGGTTTCAATCTTTTTAAAGATTTATTTTCTTCGAATAATAAAGTTTTATTCGCATAAATGAATATTTCTTCTATTTTTGCATCTACATATTTCGTTATTTTTTTTATTAGGTATTGGAATAACCTTTCTTATTTCTACACATTCGAAGTTTTTAGGTATTTTAATGCCGAATATTAGAAAGGTGTTATTTAAAATGGCTGTGCCTAATTGTAGATACTTAAGCTTATTATAATCAATATTATATTTTACTATTTCTTCACTAGTTAAAATATTTGGGTGTAATATTCCATATTTGGCTGATACAACATTTTCTTGTATTTGCTCAATTTTACTTTTTAATAACTGAATCTTTGTATACTGGTCTAAGTATAAATTTTGTTTATATTCGTCATACATAAATTTATTAATAGAATTAAGTTCTTTTTCAATTTTTACTCTATCACTTTTAACAATTTCTTTGAGATGCTCTATAGCTGAACTGAAATAATTGTTTAGATTCACTTTATTATTATGTACCTCGTAAGGAGTGAATTTTATGAAACCTATCATTATAGTTTCTAATAGCTTTTTGTATTAACTGTTTAACTGATATGCCCTTGTTTAATTTATGTAACATTCTAAACTTTTCAGAAATGGTATTATGGAATCTCTCAATGTCCGCATTGCCAGTGTGACTGTTAGGCTTGGTTAAATGAAGTTCTATGTCTTCATTGCTTAGAAATTCCTTAATCCTTGTCACATTAAATTCGTTGTCAGCTATTATCTTTTTCGGTTTACCTATTTTAGTGAAATAGTCTTCCAGTTGTTCAATGATAGTAATATGATTTCTGTCGTTTAAAGAATATGCTACTCCATACTTTGAAAATTTGTCTATAACTGTTAGAAAGTGGCAACTCTTCATGACATAGGTATCTATATGAATAATTTCTCCCTTACTTGTGGGTGTTTCCGTGTGAAAAAACTTTGGTTTGATTGAGTGCATGCATTCTCTAACATGATATAGCGAAATTTGTTTAACCGCTTCAACTTCGGTTTCGATATCTTGTGCTCTTATTGTGCACTTTATAAACTCTATTTGTTTATCGTTTGAATACATTTCTATTAACTTTTCCTGAACTATGTTATATAAGGTTGTCAAAAAAGTCTTGCGGTATTTTTATTGAATTTTCAATTGTTCATGCGATTTAAGTCAAATATGCGCCGTTTTGTTCGATGACGAGTTCCCAACGAGATGCCAACTTCATAATGCCCCTCTTATAGAAGCTCGCTTCCCTATTGTCAAAAAACTCGGAGAGCCAATTTTCACAGGACTCTCTTGTGGACAACTTCCGACTACCAAGCTCGTTCGCCATGGACAGAAATAGGTGGTAATCACTTGGTGCGAGATCCGGACTATACGGTGGATGCAAAAGAACCTCCCATCTGAGCTCCCGGAGCTTCTGGCGCGTCACCAAAGATGTGTGTGGCCTGGCGTTGTCCTGATGGAAGACAATTCGGCCTCTGTTGATCAAAGATGGCCTCTTCTGCATGAGTGCTGCATTCAAGCGGTCCAGTTGTTGGCAGTACAGGTCCGAATTGAGCGTTTGGCTATAGGGAAGCAGCTCATAGTGGATGATTCCCTGCCAATCCCACCAAACACACAGAAGAACCTTCCTGGCCGTCAATCCAGGCTTGGCCACCGTCTGGGCAGCTTCACCGCTTTTCGACCACGATCGTTTGCGCTTCACGTTGTCGTAAGTGACCCACTTTTCATCGCCAGTCACCATCCGCTTCAAAAACGGGTCGATTTTGTTGCGATTCAGAAGCGATTCGCATGCATCCATACCGGCAAAAATGTTTTTTTGCGTCAAGTCGTGTGGCACCCATACATCGAGCTTCTTTTTGAATCCAAGCTTCTTCAAATGGTTTGTAACGGTTTGATGACTCATGCCCAGCTCTTGGCCGATGCTACGGCTGCTACTACGCCGGTCTCTTTCGAGCAATTCAGCGATTTTATCGCAATTTTCGACGACAGGCCTTCCGGACCGTGGCGCATCTTCGATCACCTCTGCACCAGAACGAAAACGTTGAAACCATCGTTGTGCGGTGGAAATGGAAACTGTATCGGGTCCATAAACTGCACAAATTTTATTTTTTTTATTTTTTACTCGTCTTTAATATAGAAATGATCATTTAAGTTTTCTTGAGCTGAATGGACCGTTTCCATCGACACATCATCTAAATTGTCGATTATATTTACGTTAAATTCATAATCTTCTAAATTTTGTAATGACTGTGCTTTGCTGGTATTTTCACCCTCCTCCTTATCTTTAATAACGTCCTCGTTATTCTCTATTCTGCTTAAAAAGTCTGCTACTCTATTTTCCTGATATTCTCCTAATTTTAATAGCCATCTTTGATGTCTCGGTGACATATCTTTACCTCTATATTTTAAATGTAAATATTTTATTGGTTGATGGTCTGTTACTATTTTGAATTTCCTTCCATACAAGTATGGTCTAAAATAATTCACGCTCCACATAATAGCTAAAAATTCTTTGTCAGTTGCTGAGTAGTTTTGCTCGTGTTTGTTAAGTGTTCTTGACGCGAAGCATACTGGATGCCCTTCTTGTGATATAAATGCGCCAATTGCATAATTTGATGCATCTGTGTAAGTGTAAATTCTTTTTCAAAATTTGGGTATCGCAAAATTGGATGCGAACTGATCAATAGTTTAAGTTTTTCAAAAGCATCTATATATGTGGGATCTTTTACATTAATTTTTACGCTCTTTTTTAAATATTTTGTAATGGGCTGTGCTACCTTGGCATAATCTTTAATGAATTTCCGATAGTAGCCAGTAAGTCCTAAACAACTTTTTATTTGCTTCTCAGTTTTAGGTAATACAAGATTTTCAATTACTTTAAATTTTCTTTAAAAAATACATTTGTCTATTTGTATTTTAAAATTTTTATATTCAAGAACTTTAAATATGTCCTGTATTGCTTTGATGTGTTCACTTAATGATGTACTAAATATTAAGATATCGTCCAAATATACGACGCCAGTTTTGTTTATATAGTCTCTTAAAATTTCGTTCATTAGCCTCTGAAATGTAGCTGGTGCGTTCTTTAAACCAAATGGCATTCTTATGAATTCATATAACCCATGTGGAGTTACAAATGCCGTTTTTTCGCGATCTTCAGTTTTTACTAAAATTTGGTGATATCCTTTTGCCAAATCTAACGTGGTAAAGTATTGAGCTCTTCCTAATTTATCTAAAATTGAGTCAATATTCAGTAGTTTCAAGGCTATGAATTTGGGTAAAATTGAATGGGTCATTTAAAAAACTGCATTTCCTTTGGTTTAGAATTATTTTCTTTTCTTCAATATCTATTTGTGCATTTAGAAAGTTTAGTATATCCATGCCAATTATAAAATCGTATTTTCTTCCTATGAGTGGAGTTGCTTTCCATTTCACTCTTGCGTTGCTGGGAAGATTAAATTCTGTTGGTGCCACTGGGCATATTTCATAATTTATCATATCTTTGTTAGTAATTGTGCTGAATCGTATTGGGTCTTTTAATTTTATTTTAGGAAAGTATTTTATTTCACTATTAACTAAACTTAGGTTAGCTCCTGTATCTATCAATGCATTATAATTTTTATTTTCTATTCTCATTTCTATTTTTGGTAAGCATTCCGAGGCTGTTTCATAAAAAAAATTGAATTGTTGATTTCTCCTTGATTTTCAGATTCTCTATAGCTTTGCCTAGATAATTGCAAGCGATTTTGGCTGCAATTAAGGTTAGGGTGTCTTGCATTTGGCGATCTATCGTAATCTCTTTCCACATTATCTATTTCCATTGGTTCTCCTCGATTTTCTCTTATTTGCTGTAAGTTATTGCCTCTATAAAATTGTTGATTCCTTCTTCCTTGACCTGAATTGCTATCATTATAAAAATGTTGATTATTTCGCCTTACTTGACCTGAATAATTGTCTCTACTTCCATAGTTTGGTGTACAATTTTGATTATTCCATCTCCTATGGCCTGAATTGTTGTCCCTATTTCCCCAATGATTTGTAAAATTTTGGTTATTCCACCTCTTTTGGCCTGAGTGATTGTCTTTATTACCTTCGTGGGAATATTTTTCACGCTGTTTATATTGGTAATGTGTTTTATTCTGTTTAAACTGTTCGTCTGTTCTTCTTTTTTGAATTCTGTCCGGATGCAACTGTCTTCATATCGTCGTTTTGTCATTATTTCTAATATTGTATATAAATCATGTTCCTCATATATCTTGTCCAACAATGTCCCCTGAGTGATTTCTTTTAAGTTGTTCACCAGTACACTATTTATATTACTTAAATCTATACCTGCATCTCCTTTATAATAAACATTAATTTCATCTGCCTTATACTTAATTTTTTGGGCTTCTGTTGCCAATTCACTTACCGTGTTTGCTCGCAGGTTACAGATTTTTCGATATATTTCGTAAGGCTCCACGTCTGGCTTGTATCGAAGTTTAAGCGCCTTCTTTATTTGACTCCAGTTGTCCGGTTGAGGAATGTTGATGACTACGTCCTTTGCTTCACCTTGAATTACTCTATAGAATATTGCTTTTGTCGCTTCTCTTCGCGTTCCTTCGTCTTGAATAGTTGATAGCACATATTCGACACTGCTCATGAAGGAGTTGACTGTTACTTCGCCTGTTCCCGTAAATGTCGGAATGTGAGTAATGTTCTTCATTATTCTCTGTAGATCGTTGTCATTGGTTGCGTGTCGTTGTTGTAGTTCGATGTACGCCTGTCTTAGCTGTTCCAATTGCTGTTCTCTCCTCGCCAGTTCTTCCACTATATCCTCTGGCGGCATCCTTCCTTGAGCCTGCTCCATCTTCCTTCTTTCGTCAAAACTTTGCTATCTTTTGCTAATTTTTTCGATTGTTGGTTTATCAGCTAGCTTGTTTGCTAAGCTGATGGTTCCCTTTGTTTTTATCTTGGTGGTGTCTACTTTATAAGTATTCACTGCACTGTAGTATTAATTTATAGTGGCGTTCCCTTTGTAAGTGTTCACTGCACTATTTTCTTAATTTATACCCTGGAGGGTCTGGTCAACTCCTGAGTTGGCTACGGATTCGCAGGATTAGTATGGGTATTATAGTGTTTGTAATTTTTTGTTCACTACTTTATCCCGTAATTTCGTATCACTATCCTTTCATTACTTTTTTTGAAAGGACAACCGACTGCGCCAATTTTATAATTGATTTAGGAAAAGGGGTTTTTAAAAAACTTTATTAATTAATTTTAGGTTTAATGAAAGCTCACAACCGTGTACATAATTGCATATTCAACATATTATATTTCTTAACAGTAAAAATGCTTATTAATTAAAATGCTTATTTTATTAAAATGCTTATTTATTAAAATGCTTATTTATCAAAAATGCTTATTTTTGAGTTCGATGAAATATTGGGAAATCAACGGAAATGATATCATATTACTTTTCTGTTGTTTGGTTTATTTGACTGATAAATTCTGCAAACTTATCATTTTCCTTTACCTGCCTATGTGCATATGTAACTAGCGCGAAAAATTAGATCATCTACTTATACGTGAACGTATTATATATATAATAGTGTACTATACAACATTTGGCCTCTTCTTTTCGCCGAGCTTAAGCAAGTGGCAAATAGATAAAGCAACTGGCATAAATAAACATATCTTAGCAGAGCTGGAATAGAACTGCCTAAAATTACATTTGTTTGTAAAATAGTGCGTTATACCAGTTTCATGAGGTATAGCTATAGTCGCAAACGACGAATCTTGCTCGATAACTCTGTTGTTCCTTTCATATGCAAATTTTTCGACAAGTGAGCCGTGAAGCCAAAGACAGCGAGCAGATAAGTGGCGAATAGAAGAGGACTATTAAAATTCGCGCAGAAAACGAAAATTGCTTATAGTTGAGACACTCCAGTGGCAGACAAAAAAGTTCACACCAGGGATGGAAAGGTCAGTAGGGAAACAAATTGACGGAAAACCGCAGTGAAGCCTTGGAATGTCAACTGCAGATTTAGAAGACCGCCAGCCGGGGTGTGAAAGTAAGTCACGAAATAGTTCGAAGATGTTATTAATGCCCAGGAAGTTACAATCGCTAATAGACGCTGTAGTTGGTTACACCAAATGTTAACATAAAAATGGTAATAATGTACACATGTTTGATCTTTTATTTTGTTGATTTGTGAAATTAAATATTAGACAGTGCCATCTTTATTATCATTACCTTTTTTCCTAAATGGCGGAAAAATAGAATAAGTTTGTTTTGTTTGTTTCGAAATCCACTTCAAAAATTTATCAAATATTTTCATTTGAATACACAGTAAAAAATGATGGTTTATATTTAATAGCAGTTGCTATTGAATTTATACAATTTTGGAATTAAATTTGATTTTTAATTCTAAAAAGTTTTATTTTAAGACGATGAAATATTCTTGCAATTATTTTAAATCCAAAATAGGTTTAAAACAAAACTTTAATTGGTGCTGAGCGTTGCGTTTTTGAAATTTAATACCTATTAGATTTAACGAAGACCGAAAACACATTAAAATGCTCTCTTTAGCTATTTTGGTTTCAGTTTAAGTTTAATTATATTCAATTTAAAATTTATTGGTTTAAAAGTAAAACCAAAAAAGTATTAAAATATTTTCTCACTCTCAATTAATTTTAATGTACTCTGAACTTTAGTATTATTTGCTTTAAAGTAAAACCAAGAAAGTATTAAAAAAGTCTCTCACTCTCAATTAATTTCAATGTACTCTGAACTTTAGTATTATTTGCTTTAAAGTAAAACCAAGAAAGTATTAAAAAAGTCTCTCACTCTCAATTAATTTCAATGTACTCTGAACTTTAGTATTATTTGATTTAAAATAAAACCAAGAAATTATTAAAAAATTCTCTCACTCTCTGTCACTCACTCACTCTCAGTGTCATTTTTTCCACTATTCTAGAAGCATTTACTTAAAATAATCAATCCTGAAAGTGAGGAGTTCTCGGTGGATAAAACAGTTGCATCAAGTAATCGAAACAATTGTTGAGATTTTATAAAAACACCATTAATTTTTTGGCGGTTGTACAACAATTAAATATTGATACTGAGTATGCACTAGCATTTAGAGACCGCGACGGAGCTGACTTTTTTTTTGATGATTTCCAAGATATTATTCGCCAATATAAAGGCTGTAGCTGTTTTTTATTGGAAATATACGAAAATTCGCCAAGGAAAGAAGCATCAGCTGTTTCAAGCCTAAATGATAAGGTAAGTAGCAAATAAAGTGTAAGAGACATTTTAGTGTTAAAAAATTCAACAGGATCTGGAGAACTACATCAGAAGTGGAGATTTCTCTAGTATTTATGAGGCATACAAAAACACTAACACTAGTTCCCGACGTACCTTAGTGCGTGAATCTACGAACTTTTTACGCCAGCGTTGTGGAAATCACCCCAAGCGTGAGGAAAAAATTGCACTAGCCGAATCAATAATACGTCTTTTTCCTGCTTATAAGATTACCAATAGCAAGTTTGGAGGAATTGTAAGTATGCGTAACATTGTGCTAATACGTAAAAATACCATCTGATTTGAATTAAACTCCAAAATCATTTTAGGATTTGTTCTTTAATCCAGAGAACAATTCAGGTTATTAAGTTGCAAAACTAAAAAACATAAACATTAAACTTACAAAACTCGGTGGCTGTAGTTCCAAAAAACGTAAACTGTCCGAGGTCAACAAGGAAGGCGATGATAGCGAGGTAATTTCTGAAGAAGATCTTCGTTTTTTTCAAAATTGCATAGTTAAAGACGAACTGAATCTGGTGCAGAAGAAATTGCGAGAAACGTTAAAATCGAGACAAAAATTTATCGCAACTGCGTGCAATGTTTTGGAAATTTTCCCAATATTTGTATATGAATCGTCACTGGTAATGCATAAACAATTATATCACCTACATTTAAATAGTAATAATAATTTGTTCTAGATTGATTTTCATTTTAATCTTTGGTGTGGGGAGGCGATTTCAAATAGGTTTTTAGAGAACTGTGGGAAATATGAAAGCAGTGTGGAACAAATTTTTATTGCTGTGAGTGGCGGTTCTAATTTGGGAAACTGTACAGAATGGACGTCTGAAGTAATACCTTATTTGATTTTCTTAAAGTTGCTGTCATCCACTGCCAGTGGACGCGAACAAAAAAAAAGCAAAATTCCAAAAATCTGTCGACAGTTTTATTTCTTTTGAAAACGTAATTTACTATAAATTTTTTGTTCTTAATGGGCATAAATAAAAAAAATTGTTTTTCAGCTTAACACACCATTAGAAGAATATAAAATAACGTCTGGTCAGCCCACAATCGTTGCGGTTGGACAAGACAAAGCCACAATTTGCCAATATTTTATAACAATTGATGGTAAGAAGATAGCAGTTCCCGAGCATTATAAATTTAGGCAAGTTTTTGGCTTGTATTTTAAAGCATTTTACGTATTTAATATACTGTTTGATGTAACTTTGGCTAACTTTTTGGGATTTGTAACCAAATTTATTTACAAAATAGACGATAAAAGAAAGCCAAGTTCCAGATTATTAGAAGTGCAATCTAAGTTTGAGAATAAGTTTAAGGAACTATCTAAATAAGTTCAATATTAATTAGCGATGGCAAAGTTTTGCTTTTTATGTGGGAGAGAATTTGAAACAGTTGCATATGTTGTATTTCATTTATAAACTGAACATTTTTTATCGGAGTCCCACGGATTAAAGTTAAGATGCGCTTCATCTAAAATATGTAAAAAAGTATTTAGTACATTTAGTTCGTTAAGCAGACATTCCAAGCTTTGCAGTCCTATAAATATAAACAGCGAAATTCCAGCTAAAAGAATTCAACCAATACCAGTTACAGAGAATGCAAATACCCAAGGTCCTCAATCTGAAAATGATGAAAATTTGGAAACTTTCTCTATAGGTTCATCACTTTTAAAAAAACTGGTTTTATGTGGTATTTCTGAAACAATAATTGGTGAAATATTTACCTTGTTCGAACTTTTAATCAAAAAATATTTGACTAAATTTGAAAGAGATTTTTCAGAAAGGCATCCGGAAATAAAACATAATTTATTTAAAGAAACATGTGCTGGCTTTCGGAGTAAACTGACCGAAGATTTAAAAAAATATTCCACAAAATTTAAAAGGGAAAAGGGTGTAAAAATTCAGGTTTTTTTTGTTTCGCCAATCGCGAAGGCATTAGGAGGTCATTGGGTTATAAAAAAAAAAACCAACTAAGCACTTCGTTCAATCCACATTTCAATATGTCCCTATCCTTGAGACCCTAAATACTTTATTTCAAAACAAATCTTTCAAAGACCTTTATTTTGAAAGGCATCATGTTTGTAATAGGGAAACACTGGCAAGTTTTTGCTGTGCTGAAAACTTTTCTGGGTCGGATTTTTTTCGAAAGGAACCTAATGCCTTACAAATACAAAAGTTTTATGATGACTTCGAAGTTACCAATCCTTTAGGAAGCAAAACTGGAATCCATAAGGTTGGTGCTCTCTACTTTATAATACGAAATCTTCCTTTTCAATTCAATTCAAAGTGTGCTAACATTCATTTAATTGCGTTATTCTTATGTAAAGATCTCAAAAATAAAAACGTCGATTTTAATACAATATTATATCCGATTATCAGCGATATTCGAGTACTTGAAAACACCGGGGTGAAGGTGGACAATATTTTTATAAAAGGTACATTGGTGTCTGTTGCACTTAACAATTTAGCGGCCAATCTTTGTTTTGGATTTGTATGTTCTTTCAGCGCGGATTATTATTGCAGATTTTGCACTATTCATCGAGACGAGTCTAACACTCAGTAGTTGAAAACAACAATCTTTTAAGAAAACATACAGAATACAATGAAATACTATCTTCTGTTCTAGGAGTAACTTTTTTAGATACAAAAACTACTAAAGGCATAAAAAATTCTTGTGAGATTAACAACTTATCACATTACAAAATTTTCGAAAGCCATAATGTTGATGTAATGCACGACATTTTGGAGGGCGCTGTTCCTTTCGTCTTAAAACTATTTTTTAAAAAGCTTACAGAAGGCAAATACCTTTCTATAACAGATATTAATGATAAAATTAAAAATTTTAATTTCGGCTATTTACAAAACACCTGCATCCCACCGAAAATCACTCTTGATAAAAAATGCCGAACTTCCATTGGCCTCTCAAAATTTATGTCTTATATTGCACTTGCCTTTCATCTTTTTTCACTTCTATGACATTCTATCCCACTTTTGGATTGGGGTTACTTCGCCTATTCGAATAATAAAAGTTGCATTATCCTCGGTCTTAAAACAACAACATATACAATCTCTTAAAGATGATATAAAGTTGCATTTGAAATGTATAATTGAAGTTTATGGGGAAACCCTGCTTCCAAATCATCACTTTTTAACCCACTACCCTTCAGTTCTAAAAAAAATGGGTCCTCTGATTCATACATGGGCAATGAGATACGAAGCCAAGCATCGCGAATTTATAAGAGATGCTTCAGTAATCAATAACTACAAGAAGATATGCAAATCTCTCGCTAATAGATATCAAACAAAAATGAGTATTACATGGGAAAGCATGCCATTCAAAATGAATTTCTTTTTGATTAATTACGTAGTTTAGGTTTTGAAGATTTAGATTTAAGTGTCCAGCATTATATGTCTAAAATAAAAAAAATCGAATGTACATATGAATATTGTTATAAGTCAGAATTTACGTTATATTTAAGAAAAAAAAAATGGACTTCTTACATTTGGAAAAATAAAAAATATATATGTTGTCGATAACGAAATTTACTTAAGTTTAGAAATTTTTGTCACTAAGGAATTTAATTCCATTTTGCAGTGTTATGAAATTATTTGAACAGATCTTTCAGAACTAATTAAATTTAATAGCCTTAAAAATGTAAGACCATTTGAAGTGTACTTTAGAGATTCAAAAAAATTTTTATTAATGCCATGTGAAATTATAGAATAAAATTTAAATATATATTATCATTTCACTTATGTAATATATATAAATTTATGTCAATTTAAATAAAACGTAAATTTTTAATTAAAAAATTTATTTTGTTTTTTGTTTTGAGGATTCGTCAACAATGTACTAAATCTACTACAATTTTGGTTTGGATTCAATTCCTTTTTGGAATTAAAATTTTATTCAAGGGTTTACTTTCAATTCCAAGAAAGTTCTACATTCAATTCAATTTTGGATTAACTTTAATTCTAATTATTATTAAATTTCTTTCAATTCTCGGATAAAGTCAAAACCATTTTAGCTTTATTTTTAATCCCTTAAAAGTATATAATTTAGCCTCATTCTTGGTTTTTTAAAGAGAATATTTTAATTAACTTCTCTCTCTCTTTTCTGAAACCGGAATGGTTTTAATCTTATACTTTCTGGAATTGTTATATACAAACAGCAATTGGTATTAACATTAAACTAAAATTTTTACTGTATAGATTTATGAAACAAACTGTATATTTCCAATATCTTTTGTTAACAGTGTTAATTTTTGCTCAGCAAAGTACAGAAACATACTTATAAATTTTTTTGTATGCCAGCAAACTCCTTAATTGTGGGGTTGCTTAAAGAAAGGATCTCGATGCTTTCCATTTCAATTCAACCGGGCTATTCGGGTCATGTTCTTCGATTTCGATGTAACTTAAATATGTTGCTCTCTGGTCAAAATAATGAGACACGTATTTTTTTGTTCGCCCGAAAAAAATTTTTTTCATAGTTATCGGCAATTTTGTTTTTCGGCTCAAACTCGATTTTTTTTAATTATATAAGAAAAAATTTTTTTAAAATGCCCATAACTTAGTCAAACCGATTTTAATAATTCTGGGTTCAAAATGATCGTAATTGTTTACACGAGCGACTTCATGTAGAAACAATTGCAAAAAAAGTAGTTGAAAATTTCTTATTTAGCAAAAAAGAAAAAAAAATTGAAATTTTTTCGAAATTCATTATTTCAAAAAGTGTATTTTTTTTATAACTTTTTCTAAATCAAAAGGACATCTCAAACATTAATTGAGCTGAATGCCCAGTAGCTAAAATGAGTTGTTTTTGGTAATGAATTTTTGAGTAGAAAACCTGTTTCGCACTTTTTGTTTTTTGGAAAATAAAAATTTTCAACTACTTTTTTGCAAAATTATTAAAATCGGTTCGTTTTTGACTAAGTTATGAGCGTTTAAAGAAAAAATGTTCTTGTATTATTAAAAAAAAACGATTTTGAGCCGAAAAACAAAATTGCCGATATAGCTTGAAAAAAAATTTTTTCGGGCGAACAAAAAAATACGTGTCTCATAATTTTGACCAGAGAGCAACATATTTAAGTTACATCGAAATCGAAGAACATGTCCCGAATAGCCCTTTTGAATTGAAATGGAAAGAATGTATATAAGAAAATTTTTTTTAATTACTCATAACTTAGTCAAAAATAAGGCGATTTGAATGATTCTGGGTTCAAAATAATCATAATTACTTACACGAGCGATTTCATGCAGAAACCGTTGCAAAAAAGTAGTTGTAAATGTTTTATTTTCCAAAAAACAAAAAGTGCGAAACAGGGTTTTTACTCAAAAATTCATTACTCAAAAACAACTCATTTTAGCTACTAGGCATTCAGCTCAATTAAAGTTTGAGATGTCCTTTTGGTTTAGAAAAAGTTATAAAAAAAAATACACTTTTTGAAATAATGAATTTCGAAAAAATTTCAATTTTTTTCTTTTTTGCTAAATAAAAAATTTTCAACTACTTTTTTGCAATTGTTTCTACATGAAGTCGCTCGTGTAAGTAATTACGATCATTTTGAACCCAGAATTATTAAAATCGGTTCATTTTTGACTAAGTTATGGGCATTTTAAAAACATTTTTTTCTTATATAATTAAAAAAAATCGAGTTTGAGCCGAAAAACAAAATTGCCGATAACTCTTGAAAAAAATTTTTTTCGGGCGAACAAAAAAATACGTGTCTCATTATTTTGACCAGAGAGCAACATATTTAAGTTACATCGAAATCGAAGAACGTGACCCGAATAGCCCGGTTGAATTGAAATGGAAAGCATCTCTCCTTAGTGGTGCGAACAGTCAACGACGTTAACGCAGTCCCCTGTCAGCTGTTACGATTAAACTAATCAAAGCCCCATGTAAATGAAAAATTACTTTCCTTCCGTTTCATAGTATCGTAGATTTTATCGCAGGATTTTGGAAATTCCTCTCAGGATTGCTCTCTCACTACACAGTGTTGCCAAACAGTACAATTCGATATCATTTACAAAATAAACTTGGAAACATTTTAATTTTTGTTAAAATAACTTAAAAACAATGTTGAATAATGTTTATTATAGATAAATGAACTATTTGCATTTGTTGGTTTTTGGATTTGGTTTATTAAACAATGAAAAATTGTAACTGATAACGCGGATGTGTGAAAAAGTGTGTAAGCAAAAATATCAATGGCAACAAAACCGATGTATTGTGTAAATATGTAACTAAAACAACGCAGTTGTTCTCTACAGGATGAGTTTTGCTCAATTTTGTGCTTCCTAGGGGCTGTGGGGCTACGATACGTCGGTGACTGTTTTCAGCATAAATGTTAAAATCCTTCCTTAAGGATTGTATTACAATTTTCGTGCTGTGTCTTTTGTATTCAACTGAGTGAGGTGAAGTGAAATGAAGTAAAACTAAGTGAATCAGAAAGAAATGAAATTAATGAATAGCAAAGGATAACATCAAGGCTCGACCATCTTCTGGGGTACCCTCCGGATGGTAATATTTCCTCAAACCCGCGAATCCTACGCGACCGTCCAGGATAAAAGAGCACACCGTCCTAGAAGGTGTAAAAATTAAGAAATTAAAACAAGGCCTATATAGTCGCTAACTGAAACGAAAATTGTCAAATGTAAAAAAGTAAAAAACCAACTTCAAAGATCACGTATTATCCTCAAAGAGGATCTCTTCTTTTCTCGTACTTTTCGCGAAGCCAACTGACACAGCATCGAATACCTTATACAATCATGTTGGCTGGGTTAATCCGCGACTCCTTTGCGTATAGGCCGGATTTCACCACTCCGATAGTCAATTGGTTAGCATGTTGTGCGATCGTCAAAAAAGTCCTGATACGCCCTATTTGGGTGCTTGTTGTCGTTCACATAAGAACAGGGCAACCATTTCTTGACTTCCGGATATTTCCACGGTACACACAAAAACACACTGGTAATAGCGTTAGGTCAAAAATTAAGCTGTGATGCAAGTTGTGCCTTAAGAGGTTGTCTTCAATCTGATTGTTGACGGCTAAAAAGAATAACACAGCTCTTTCTCGACCTAATTGTAAACTATTTAAAAACTAATCCATACAAAATATAGCTAAGAGATACATAGATATGAAAAAAAAGGTTTTGCATATTATAAAAAAGGGCCGCGGGCCAAGCTAAAAGATAAATATTTAAAAATTGCAATTTATACAAAAGAGCCATGTGCCAAACGGAAATATAACAATTTTAAAATTGTATTATCCTATCGAAAAAAATAATGTTACCATGCTATACTGTGCGAATGTAACTTGTGTTGCATATCCCGTGACTTGATAAAAAAATAATCATAATAAAATAAAATTAAAATAATAATAATGGACGTCTTGATTATAAAAGTGGCTGAACTAAAGGGCTGTCAAAACTGCATGAGAGAAAATGAACAATCTAGAAAGAAATAGTCGAAGAGCGAAGAGCTAAACTTTTTGATAAACATGTCGTTAATGAGCCACTTACTAAAGAGATTAAAATGGTCTCAAATTCCGTAGCTATGCATGCAAAGAAAATGAAAACTATGAAAGCATCCAATGCAGATGACAGGAAACCCAAAAATCAATCATATATCATTATTCACAAAAATTAAGGGGGGAAACCGGTTTAGATCGATCAAAAAATCGATTTTTTTTTTTTGCATAAATCGTTAGTATAACTACTCAAGAATATGTGGTAAAAATTAAAGGGAAATTCGCATTATTCCCGATTCTATGAGCACTTAAGTGACTGCCCGTCGGTTCCGCGCCGTAGCGCGCGTTAGTTAGAACGACGTTTTTCTCGAAACTACTTTTTTCAACTGGTGGGCATTCTAGCTTAAAACGTAATCGTAACTAATCGTTTTAAAATTTTTCGGGATTTTTTCTTTATTCAATTCTTATCTATATGAACCTAATTCTGGGATTATATTATTATTTAAAATATGGTTTTTTAAGCAAAATAGATGAAAAAATATGGTATAAAAAAACTACTTTGTGTTCAAGCGCCTCAAAAGCATGCAATTTTCAATATTTTTTTACCACAATTAGGTTCATACTCTTAGGAAATATGTTGTTAATAAAAAAAAATAAAAATTGCTGTTGATTTCAGAGAAAAATTGCAACTTCAGGAATTCCCACCAGCAAGACACTCGGATAGCGATCGTCCATGGACAGCACGCTCTAACGTCACTATCTCCCGCGGAAATAGCTTCAAAAAAATTTAAAACTGTACCGAAAAATATAAATAAAATATCCTCTAAACTTAAACAATTTCTGATTATTCCTTCTTTGTTCAAAATTTCTCGAAAAACACCAAAACGTTGGCCTCCTACACCGGTTTCCCCCTTTAAACGCAAAGAAGACACATGTGTCGCATCGGTACATCCCAATAAACCAGTTTTTTCAACCAAAAGATTTAACTGCAATCCGCTTGATGACGTTGTTAAAATTAATAAACCAAATTATAGCCAGTCGAAGTACGAATGCTGCCTTTTTGCAGTTAAAGTATTTTCAAGTTGTTAAGCTTCTGAGTTAAGCAGACCTACTTTTACACATATAATTGATTCAAAAGAGGTCGATGCTTTGATATAATTATTACTGACATTTTAGATGACGCTGAGCAGAACGTTTTACAGAAAGATGTATATGAAGCAAGGCATCTATTTATTATCACATAATTAAACAAGTACGATAGACACCCCTCAAAGCCATATACAGCCAACTCGTTTCCCTAGTTGCCCATGCTAGATTTTTTAGTCGAGACCAGTGCAAACAAGAACTTCATTCGACAGGACAAAGCGGCCAAAGACAATATCGGTAAAAAAACCTCACTTAAAGTAGGATGTATAGGGAGTTCTATTCCTACGAGAGAAAAAATATGATCTTACCTCTACGGCGAGAGGAAAACTGGATTTTCACTGACCACCATCCTCTCCCTTTCACGTTGGGAAGAAGGAACTACAGTACAAAGTTGAAGAAATGGAAAGCGAGAATCGAAGAGTATAACCACGAATTGATTTACACTCAAATGCTCTATCAAGGACACAATGATAGGCGAACCATCTAGCAGCATAGTTAAATGCAGAGGGAACTGTTCACAATGTGGAACAGGACAGGGCTAAATAAGTTTAGACCGGGAAATGAGATATTCATTGAGGACAAACAAATAAAAGCAGAACGCGTTGCATAAAAAAGAATTGTGGGAAAAAACAATAGAGTGACTTTAGTAACAAACAAACTCACATAGTAAAAAACATAATACTTAAAACCTGACATAAAATCGCTAAATTCAACCAAGAGAGCACGAAGGGAAGAAAGGCAACTCAAAATAATAAATTATATATCATACAAAAAAATGGTCAAAACAAAAACTGCTAAATAATAGAGGCTAAATCTGCATGTCTACAAGAGCGAGCTTATAAGTAGGACAAATCGTGCCTTAGTAGGTTGTGACACCATGGAACACGGTAAGTGGCTATGTTGCTCCTGAAACGGATACACACGATTCCTCATAGCTTGTTCAGGAAAAGCTACTCTCCCTAGAAGTTCGGAAAAGCACAATTGAATGAAAAGCATACAAATGCGAAAAATACGCATGAAAAGTCAAAATAAAAAAGATAAAAAAAGCAATAATAAGCAAATTAATTAAATTAACGTAAAGAAAGAAAGAAAAAAAGTCGACTTAATTATATTATATAAAACTAAAGAAAAACACGAGTTAATATTGCTTATAAATATTACCAAAAAAAAAAAAAAAAAACAAAAACCGGAACTTTTGTTCTACTACTTTAGCTATTTGTTTACCGCAAGAGTTTCAGCAAGGTCACCGGATTAAAATATTTAGCACGCATGGCTCACAAAGCATACATAAATTAAATTTGTTTACGAGTAATGAATTCTCGGATCCTGCGGACTTGCCAATATTTACCTTTTAAAGATTGGGGATGGAAATATAACTTAGAAATACTTAAATAAAAAAATAGTAGTTAGAAAGACAAATAAAATAGAAAAATTAAATAAAGTTAATAATTTGTAAATCTTGCTCACTAACTATACTAAATAAGTGAAATAATTACTAACAAATAGTTAAGGAAAATCTAGATAGTAATTCAATTATAATATCCTTTCCGTCCCTGAAAAAAAATAAAATAATAAAAGAAAAATAACACAATTTTTTACATAGAAAAATTAAATTTAATAAATAGAAATACTAAAATTTAATAAATAAAGTAATACTATTTAGCGGAATAAGCTTTCGATAGGCGAAAACTAATCTGAAATAGAGGTTTGTGGCCTCAATGTCTACAATTACGACTCTCCACTGGTGGTGATCGAACATGGGCATGGTTGGATCCTGAATGGACAAAGCAATAAACAAGTAAGAAATGCAAGCGGTATTAAGTGGTAACTTAATTGTATAATTAATTGAGCTTTATTTTTTTCCTTTAGGAAGGACCAATCGGGACCAACTTTAATATTTCTTTAGAATTGTCTTGGCAACCCGTTAAGTTGTATTATGCTTTGCACAGTTTTTCTCTGCCAAATAACAGGCTTGCGCATATCATTGCTAAATAGACTGTGAGCCTTGGTGTACACTGGGTAAAAAAATGGAAAGATTTATCGCAAAATTTGAATACGGAACCTCTATATTTCTTTTCTCCTGCTTCCTTGAGCGCACATATTCTGCAGTTCATAGAAAAACTAAATGCCAAAGAATTCGCGCTATTTTTAATCTCAACAAAAACATCTACATATATCCCACGATTTGTATTCTTGCAAACATCAAATCCCTCAGTGACGACTTGCCTGCATATGATATATGTTTGATCTTTCGTGTAAGGGAAGGGGTTCTTAATCTAAATGCAAGGTGTTTTAAAAAAAGTAACTTCTACCGCTTGTCCAGTTGGTAACTTGGATGTCGCAGCACGTCCTGCCTATACAAATCTTCGTTGCGAACATTTTAGTGAAAAACAGTGGATCTCTTAAATATAAACATAGTTTTAAACGGTAGTGATTATAAAGCTCTCTACAAATTCTTATCTTGCTGCCTCTCGTAATCTGCTTGTTATTTGTTGTGTACTGATTAATTTATATTTTCATTTTAGGATTAATTTTTGAATAACTAATGTTGAAGAACCAAAAAAAAGACAAAAAACAAAACATTAACTACATGCCAAAATATCTTTTTATATTATGCCATTGTAATTATTTCTTTATTATTATGTCATTGTAATTATTTGAATTTAATGTGAAATAAAGAACATGATACAGTAACAATTTAGGCTTTTATTTGCGAAATGTGCTTCAAAGAATCGTGTTATACACTTACCCATGGCTTTTGGGTCCAACTGATATGGAGGTATACCACAGTGCGCAGGTGGTGGTGTCGTAAGTGGGTCACCATTATGACAAAAAAATGGCGGGATTCCAATTTTATTTGCCTGAAAAGAGAAAATCACATAAGCAGTAAATAATTATTATCGACAACCGCAGCGAGCAGGGAAGTGACGAACAGAAGAGACCTGTTTTAAAGATTTACACAAGTTTTTGTTGGTAGAACTGTTTTGTATATGAATGCATGTACATACAGTGGTCACACAATTATTCGTAAACTCACGGTTTATAAACAGATACACCTGAGACATAGAGCGATTTTTATAAAAGAACAAAATTTTAATATATTCGTAAAAATAGTATTTTTATTCACCATTTAATGAACTAAAACTTCCAGATTAATTTCTGGAATTAGAGAACTAAAGGTAGTAACGAAATAAGGCTCAATTTTATGCAAAAATATTATTCTCACACAGCCATATAAAGAACATTTTATTAAAAAAATAATAGAAAATACTGGCATTCAGTACTTTTATCTAACCACCTTAAGCTTTAATAACTGCTTCCAAACGTCGATGCATAACTTTTACCAATACCTCTGTTTCATTAGCTGCAATTTTCTCCCGCTCAACACTTAAAGCTGTCTTTAATGACGCCTTTGATGTTATTTTGTGCTTTCTAATTCTTCATTCAAAGAGCCCCCAGACATGGTCAATTGGGTTCAGATCCGATGATTGAGGTGGAGTTTTAAGCTGCTTACAGTGGTAAATAAGCCATTCTTGCACGAGATATGATGAGTGTTTTGAGCCACTGTCTTGTTGAAACAAGAACCCTTTAGCATCCAGTCCAAGTTTAACAGAACTATCATGCAAATCATTCTTCAAAATGTTTAAATACAAATGTTTGTCCAACGGCTTGAAAATGAAAGTTTTTTGAAGCGTATCGTTACTGGTGATGAAAAATGGGTCCTTTACAATAATCCTGTTCGCAAACGCCACTAGTTAGATAAAGATGAAACACCAGAACCGACCCCTAGAGAAGGCCTTCACCCCAAGAAGATTCTCCTTCTATTTGGTGGGATATGGCCGGTATTGTTTATTATGAACTTCTGGAACCAAACCAGACGATAACTGCTGATTATTATTCCCATCAGATTTCAAACCAGAATGAGGCACTTAACAAAAATCGACCGACTTTGGTGAATAGACGCAAAGTTTTGTTTCACCACGACAACGCAAGACCTCATACCGCAAGGCAAACATTAGGCAAGCTGAATGAGCTCGTATGGGATGTAATGCCGCATCCACCATACTCTCCGGATATTGCACCTTGTGATTATCACCTTTTCCGTGGACTTCAATCCCATATGAGTAACAAGAACTACTCCTCAAAAAAAGCTATAATAAGGGTTATCGAAGCGTATTTTGGCTCCAAGGACAAATAATTTTTTTGAGCAGCAAATTTAAAATTTGCCTAAACGTTGGGAAGACATTGTAAATAATGAAGGAAAATATATTATTGATTAATAAATACTTTAAAGATCTTTTTTATTAATTTGAAAACCACCTTTAAAAAACGCACGAACTTATGGACTGAGCTAAATGATATTATGGTAAAAATATCAAAAGCAATATTTTTGAATCAAATATTGAGTATAAGAAGGAAATTGGTCCAAAACAAAATGTATGGATTTGCGTAGGGGAAAATAGGGATTATTTTATTTGGATTCGTGGGTTTTTGAAAAAAGTATGTAACAACATTGCTCGGATTCTGTTCAAAGAAATTAACGCGAGCGTAGCGCTATTCGGTAAGAGGTACTCATAGCTTGATCGGAAATTGGGCCCCCACAGATACTAGGAGGTAGGCAACTTTCAATTTCACCCATCATAAACCACTACTTTAAGCCCTTTCACAAACCGGAAACGATACACCACTTCAGTTTCAAGCCGGTTGACGGCAGATATTTTTTTTTATGAGGAGCTTTTTCATGCAGAAATACACTCGGAGGCTTCACCGAGATTCGAACCTACGATCTCTCTGAATTGCGAATGGTAGTCACGCATCAACCCATTCGGCTACGGTGGCCGAGTAGTCTACATCAAAAAGTAATAGAAAAACTACACAACCTGGCGCATCCAGGATGTAAAGCACCTCAAAAATTAATATCAAAACGCTACGTGTAGCTGTATATGCGAAACTGCATTCAACGGCAGAGAAACAAAATTAAGCACAATACAAAGTCCAGTCGTTACAAATACAACGAAGTTGACCGCCGATTCAAACACATCCACGAGGGCATTATAATACCGTTACAGACATCGAGAAATAACCGACACTGCTTTATCTTGATAAACCCATTTAATTTGTGGTCCGGGGATATGTTAACAGAACTGACATGAACACGTTCTAACCAAAGGATGGATTGCACACTTTGGCGTAGCCGTATAGATCATATTCTATCTTGGTCAGTGCGAGTCGTGCACTGATTAGAGTAGGACGTGTTTTTTTTAATACTAACGGATCCACTAAAGAAGCGCGAGAAAGCAAAATATCAAAACGCATTATAAAGTATTGCGATGAAGGCGATATGTCACCTTCAAAAAAAATTAAAGCCATGGCTAAAACCAATACCGTGAAGCTTAAAAATTAAAACTTTCGGACACCTCTGCAAGTCCTTTCTGACTGTGATTCAGACATGGATATGGAGGCCAACAACTCAAAGCAAAAAAAACCTGACAAAATTTTTATTCCACCTATCAAGGTGTTGGCAATAAATAGTGACTATTTACTTAAACTTTTGACTGCAAAAGAAATTAAATATTTCCTTATTAAAAAAAGATCAATGGGTGTTAAAATTATTTGTGAAAATATTAATGTGTATGAGCAAAGTAAGAACCAACTGAGGGAAAATAAACTACAATTTTTTACCCATGACTTAAAGAGTGATCGTGCACTCAAAGCGGTAATATACGGCTTTGAAAACAAAAGTGCCGAAATCGTCAAAAACGAGTTAACTTCTCTCGGATTCAAATGCAAATAACTATACTGGCACTATATGCGTTGTATATTTTGAAAATGGGACAGTGAGTCTTCATGATCTTCGTCAAAATGTTAAAACTCTATTTCAAACCATTATACGATGGGACTACCAGCAAAAAAAAGAACCAACCAACACAATGTCGAAATTGTCAAATATTCCGTCATGGAGAGCGCGGATGCTTCATTAAAACAAAATGTTCAAATTGCGCCGGTAAACATAAAACTACAGACTGTACAACTGCGGATAAAGTGCGCTGTGCTAACTGCAATAGCAGCCACAAGTCTACTCATCCGACTTGCCCAAATCGGGCTGCATACATGCAAATCAAATAAAACTTCAACAAGATTTCACAAGTTTCCGAAGCTAAAGGCGAAAAGATTGCAGCTCAACCAAAGGCTGCCGACACCCACAACAACTACGCAGGGCTGGCGCTCTGGAAATAATGCGGCTGCTGATAGCGTGTCAAATGATTGTTTGTTCACGTACGAGAAAATCACTCAACTGACACTCGATATTATTTCTAAGTTTAAAACATGTACCAGTAAAGACCAACAATTTAATGTTATAACCCAACTAGCTATTAAATATTTGTATTCAAGTAAGAAGTGATGTCTGAACTGTCTATAATTTTTTGGAACTATAGATATAATGCGTAGATGTCCGTAATAAGTATTATGAGTTTTTTGATTTTGTATATCAGAACCACATCGGCATTTGTTTGCTCAGCGAAACATGGCTCAAAAGCAAGAACAAATTATATCATCCACACTATTCGGCCATACGTGGGGATCGACTTATTTCAGCTGGAGGTGAAGTTGCCATCTTAGTCAGGAAAACAATTAATTATTATGAAATAGAAAATATCAAAACTAAAGTAATTGAAAACGTAGGAATTGAAATTGTTAGTGCATACTATCCGGGAGGTTCACCAACAAATGATCTGCGTACATTTTATAAAAAAGATTTAAGACGTCTTTTATTATGTGAAAGAAAGTCTAGTACTCTGTGGTGATAGTAAGCATCGTGAATGGGGTTGTGTAGGAGCAAATGCTTGTGGAATTTATAAAATTTTTTTCATTTACCATTTCTTATTTAGATTATTCTACCTATATTCCATCTGCGACAAGATCTTCACCGTCACATCTAGATATTGTATTGACTAACATTCCAACTTATATATCTAAGCCAAAAGCTATTAATGAATTGAATTCTGATCATTTGACCGTAAAACTTAATTTGAAGATAGAGGATCCATATATTTCTAATTTTAACTGGGACTTATCAAATGCCACTGGTGCTCATACAAGAAGTCTTTAAAAAATGCCCTTCAAAACACATCTACAAATTTAGAGGAGATTAAGTCCCGCGAAAATGTTAATATAAAAATTTTTAGTAGTCAAATAATGAATGCAGTAAGAATTTCCGTCCCTAAGAAAACACCAAAGATTAATTTTGTTAAACTGCCACTTCATAGATATATTAAATTTAATTAAAATAAGAAATTACTTTCGAAGGCAATGGAGCCACTATCGCCAACAGGAAGATAAGTTAGAGATATTTAGATTGTCTGGGCGTATACGGAAATAAGTCTCTCAGCATAGGAACAAAGAATGGAATACAAGGATAAGAAAACTAGATACAAGAAGTAAGCCTTTCTGGAATATAAGCAAAGTTTTAAAAAAGAGGCATATATGTACAATGTTCAGCTCTCTTCGATCAAAACAAAACTATTGTGCTAAGCCACGAAAAATCAAAGGCATTTGCTCACACTTTCCAAAATAATCACAAAGCTTCAGAGCATGAATTCTCTATATGTTAATACCTCACCAACCGACTATGTTAAGTGCGAATACATCGATTTATTAATTCAACAAACAGCTTTACGAAAATACCTAGGTTTAGACGATATAAGGAATATAATGCTTAAAAATTTGCCTAAAATAGCGGTTATTTTTTTTTTACATTTATTATCAATTCATGTCTTAAACTTCAGTATTTTCCAAATACACGGAAAACGGCAAAAGTAACTCCAATACCAGAGCCCGGAAACCCCCCAAATGAAATCGGAAGCTATCGACCAATAAGCCTTTTAAGTAGTTTCGGTAAGATATTCGAGCAAGTACTAAAAGATAAATTAAATGAATTTATTAATGAAAATAATGTATTGTCTGCTGAACAGTTTGGATTTAGAAAATTTCACGTTGTACACCAAATCCAGAGAATTTGCAACCACATAAAATCTAATTTCACTAATAAAAAGTCCACCGCTATAGTCCTCTTCGACGTTGAAAAAGCCTTTGACTCCGTTTGGCACAATGGGTTGATAATTAAACTCATAGATTTTAAATTTCCAATCCAACTTATGAAGATTGTTCAAAGCTTTCTAAAAAATCGTTATTTATGTGTCTGTATAAATAATTGGCGGCCGCCGTAGCCGAATGGGTTAGTGCGTGACTACCATTCGGAATTCACAGAGAGAACGTGCATGTCTTGTAAGGGGAACATGTGCAAAAACACATATGAAGACGTTGCAAATACAACAAAATAAGCTTCTGAGAATGATGCTTAACCCTCTATCCAGTAAGATCGTCTACAGACGGTCATCATTAAACCCTCCTAGTTTTTATATGTACTTTTCTTTTTCGTGTGAGCCGGCATGGCTGCCTTGAAACAACTATGATGAAACCATTCCACATCGTGTATAGTGTTGATTTGTTTCATTTTGATGTTTATCGTCAGTTTAGTAATGGCCGTCGTTGAAATCAGTCGAAAAAATTATAGTTGAAAAATTTCATCTTTTCGTTTGTGAAAAAGTAACCAAACTTGGCAGAAATTTCTTCAAAAATTCAAAACAGGTATGTTTTTCTGTATATTTTTCAATGCAACTATTAGTTATGATGAAACTGAAAAAATAAAAGTAATTTTTGTGAAGTTTTTATTGACCGTCTACAGACGGCTATTCCGCATTACGGCTGATTTTTCATATACACATGTGATACTTTTTGAGCGCTTTTTGGTAGAGTAAAAGTGAGTAAAAAGGTTCGTTTTTAGCGTACCAAGATTAACGTTATATGAATTTTCCATGATTTTTTGACGATTATTTATAGTCTGCTGGATAAAGGGTTAATTTACCATGGGATTATTCCACAAGACGGTTACACAACGAAAACAAAATAGAAATGATATTCTCACGCATCGAAAAACTTAATGATAAGTTTAAGATAAAATGTAGTTATTTTAATAACCAATTAATATTAGATCTGCTTCAACATGTTTAAGTCATTAAATATCTGCATTGTACATGTACATAACTTCCCTTTTTCTTGTTTTTTGTTTTTTCATAAGGATTTTTATAGTAGTTTTTCCCCCTTAATTTAATTTATATATATTGTTCAACATTATCTTATGGAAAAAGTATATTTAAGAATTAAGGTATCGTGCACCATATTCTGCAAAATAGGTTTACCCAAAAAATTGTATATTGAACATTTTTTACTACTTAATAAATACATAAAATAAATTCTATCTTGGTCGACAGTTCTAGTTGGCAATTCTCGGCAAATTCATGCGTATCATGGGAATACCCACCTTGAGACAATGTTTTACCATCCCCAAGCCTATGGCATGATTGAGCTTTGGTACATAACGCTTAAGGCCACCATAAGATGCCATAAAACAAAAGATGATGCTCGGAGCTACCACTTGTTTTACTAGGACTACGGACAGTCATCAAACAAGACCTACGAGCAAGCCCATCTGATATGCTATTCGAAATGCAATTACGAGTACCAGGCGAATTTTTTCATCCTTGTGCAGGCCAGCTAAGTAAGACAGAATTCATCAAGCAGTTACGGTAGCACTTGGTCGCAACTCAGCTAACAAAAGCAACTCAGCACGGATCACAGCAGACATTCGTCAAACCCAAACTTAAGCACTCCAAATTTATGTTTCTGCGAGTAGATCGTACATTTTAGTACAAAAAAGAAAGAGGAATAAAGAGATAAAAGTCATTCACATTCTGCAAGTCATCGCAAAATGTTTGCTCGTTATGTTTTTATACGCCAACATACATTTCGTACGCATTCATTTCACGGTTCTACTTGACAAACCAAAAAGAACATTGGATAGACATTTTTTCTTAGATGATAAGAGGGGATTTCAAAATCGGTTGAAAACTAAAGGCACAATCGTCCTGTCAAAATTTCCATATTTGTGTATTGTTGTTGTTATTGCACCATATTTTCGTCGATTTTAAAGTTATTTTCGACAGCACGAAACGGAGTTGCCTATATGCCGCGATGTCTTAAATTGGTATCCCTGCAAAATTTATAAGGCTATGCAAAATTACCTTGTTCAATACCAGTACCGCAATCAGAATTGGTACCATTTGATATCACACGAGGTTTCAGACAGGGTGACTCGCTGTCTTGTGATTTCTTTAACCTGATGCTGGAAAAGATCGTGCGAGCCGCATAGTCCATGCTATTGTGATCATCGGCCTTAACAACCGTGCTGTTAGCTCTGCCTTTTCCAAACAATATACATAGAGAAGCAAAGCGAATGGTTTGGTAGTGAACGAGGACAAAACGAAGTACCTCCTGTCATCAAACAAACAGTCGGCCCATTCGCGTATCAGCACCCACGCCACTGCTTACAGTTACGATTTTGAGGTTGTAAGAGACTTCGTGTATCTAGGAACCAGCATTAACACCGATAATAACGCCAGGCTTGTAATCCAACGGTGAATCTCACATACCAAAAAGTGCTACTTTGGACTAAGTAAACAATTGAGTAGTAAAATCCTCTCTCGATGAACAAAACTAACACTTTAGAAGGCTCTTATCATGCCCGTCCTATCGTATGGCGGAAAAGCTTGGACGATGAAAATATCCGATGAGGCGTCCCTTGGAATGTTTGAGAGAAAGATTCTGCGGACGATTTTTATACCTTTACACGTTGGCTACAGTGAGTATCGCAGGCGATGGAACAATGAGATATATGAGCTTTATGACGTCATAGACATTGCGCAGCCAATAAAGATTCAGAAGTTCCGTTGGTTGTATAATGTCGTCCGAATGAATATGCAGGTGAATTTAAATACTTTTAAACATAAATCGCTTAGTGATGAGGATACTACGAAAAATCCGTGCAGTTGTTTTACTAACACTCGAAGCAATTTTATGCTCTACTTATTTGCAGAAAAATCCTCGCAGCAAGCGGATGCATAAATAGTAATCTGAACTTTGACTAGAACTAGTTTTATTTATTTTCCTAAAACGAATACTTTACCAAATTAAATGTTTAACCAAAATATTTAGCCTGAAAAAAATTGCATTTAATTTCTAGAAAAAACATATTCTGTATGCACTTTTAATTTGAAATAGATCCAGTCTTCTATTGGATTGGATAAAGACAACTGGTTATTTTAGGAACATTTTGGACTCGATTCTTTTATTGGTAGTACGCTGATGTATTTGAGACAATTGACGTTTCGTAGAATATTTCCGTGTTAAAAATAACACTTGCTAAGGTGGAAAAAAGGACTGGTTTAGCTGAAAAGTGAACTGTTAGTATTCTAATTCACAATCAGTAAATAATTTTCCCTGCAGGGTTATAAAGCACATATACTTATGTATATTGTATGTGCATTCATGTACTTATATGTATATTCGCATAAGTATAAGTAAGTATATATATTTATTTATTTGAAACTGTGGTATGCAAGTGATTCTTTTACTCACAGGCATGCGTATATATTTACATACATATGCATGTTTAAAAGTGTGCCTGCTGTGCAGTTGGCAGTGCTGGATGGCTTATGTCAAGCAAAGCATCCATTCTGTCAAAAAAGTACCGGGAATAAAACGCAAAATAATTGTTTAATCATCAAAATTTTTGTAGCCTTCAAAAAAGGCTCCATTCGAAGCAATACATATATGCCAAGGATTAGTCCAGTCATCAAAGCACCTTTTAAACGCGTTTGAAGAGATCTTCTTCAGCTCCTTCAGCGAATTCTTCTTAATGCCCTCTATCGACTCAAAGCGGCGTCCGCGGAGTGGCAAATTAAATTTTGAGAAAAAGATAAAGTCACAGTGGCTAAATCCGGTGAATACGGTTCTTCTTCGATGATATTTGTCGAGTTTTTGGTCAAAAAAGTGTTCACAATATGAATCTCATGAGACGGTGCGTTATCATGGTGCAAGATCTATGAGTTTTCTTTCCACAAATTGGGCCGTTTCCTACGCACACTCTCTCCCAAACGTCGCGTAACTTCCAAATAATATTCTTTATTTACCGTAGAACCATTTGAAACAAATTCAGAGTGCACAACACCATGATAATCAAAGAAAATGAGTAGCATGACTTTCACTTTTGACCGACTTTGACGCGGTTTTTTGGGTTTCGGCTCATGTGGATATAGCCATTCAGCCACCTGTTAACTGGTTTGCATTTAAAACTCATATACCAACGTCTCACAACCTGTTATGATGCACTGGATAAACGTTGGGTCCGAAATCACTTGCTCAAGCATGTCTTCAGCAATCTTCTTCCGATGAATTTTTTGAAAGAAATTCACCATTTCCTTGACTATGTCGACGTTTTCATCCGTTGAAGACGTTGATGGGCGACAAGATCGGGGCAAATCTTCCACGACTTCTCAGCCCTCTGAAAAATCATTATACCACTCGTATACTCGTGTTTTTGATAAAGCACACTCGCCATAGGCTTTCTGCAACATTTTCAACGATTCGACACACGAAGTCCCGTTCAAAACACAATATTTAAGATAAATTCTTTGTTCGGTATTTTTATCCACAGTGAAATTCGCATATTTTTTTAACAGAATGCATGCGCATGCGCCGGCGGAAAATTTTGTAACAACATGCATATGTTCCTATATAAATTTGACCCTATCATCCCTCTGCCACATTCGATGTTTATAGCGAATAAAAGAATTGTATACCTTCATTAAAGGCACAGTAACCACCAGCGCAGAAACATTTTTCTAATAGTGGTCGCCCCTCGGCAGGCAATGGCAAACCTCCGAGTGTATTTCTGCTATGAAAAAGCTCCTCATAAAAAATATATCTGCCGTTCGGAGTCGGCTTAAAACTGTAGGTCCCTCCATTTGTGGAACAACATCAAGACGCACACCATAAATAGGAGGAGGAGCTCGGCCAAACACCCAACAAGGGTGTATGCGCCAATTATATATATATAACCACCAGCGCTAACCAGACCACACACGCCTACAGCACAACCAGTCATCACCAATCAAAATAACATACACATACAAAATCAACAAATGCGGTTTTACCAAACGTGGTTACATTATATAAATTCAACCATACTCGTATAGATGTGATTATGTATATAGGAATAAAGCTGCAAAAATAGGACAAGTCGCTATCGGATGTGTCCGGAATCAGTCCACAAGGAACATGCGACAACTGCCACTTTTAAACTCTTTATATGGAATTAACTATTCCCTTTTGTTTGAGCACGTCCTATGAAGATACTAATTGTACTCTAAGGAATCCGAAGTATGGTACGAAGAAGACTGGTCAGTCTTGAAATTTATATTTTTAGTTTCCCCATCAGTTGGCAATGGAATAGCCGGTAGGTTATATTTAAGTTTTTTTATTTCAAATATTGAAAATAACTTTATAATAACTGAATGTTCGAATCACATGATCGTGACTGGACTCTGACCAGAGGCTTCAGAAACTCAAACTGTAGTCTTCACACTATGCACTGTGTTCATGTGTGAGTGCAGTGATTATTTACGTTTCCTTCCTTATCACGTTGATATTGAAGAAGTGATTCGAAATTGTCAAATTAATACCGAACTGCAGCCTATGGAGACTAATCCCGTAATGATTTTTAGAGATTTGTCGCAAAATTTTTTGCAGAGAACGTAGAAAAGATGTTTAATTTTTTTCCGGGACATGATGTCTTTATTAGATAGCACATTTTAATTTAGAAAGAAACATTCAATTATTTATTCATTACTATGATTACTCAAGTTACGAGCTATTGTAAGAAATGTAGAATTGTTGAATTTGTTGTTGTCGATCCTCGACATCGCGCCTCGATAGAGTTTACCCATTGAGTAAGTATGATAAAAACATAGTGACCATTTACACGGGGAAACATTTGGAAGAGAAACGTTTTGTTCGTGGGAGAAGGACGGACGCAGAAGAGAGAAGAGATTTGGTCTCCCGTACTGGCGACACGCTTTGCGGTATTTCCAATCTCAACGCAATTTTTGACAGTTCCTTCATTCGTTTTCTTCTTTTGTGGCACAAAGTTCTGAGTTCGGTGTTGGCCTTCAATCAAACGGAAGAAATCAGCGATAACAAACATCAGACGGTGTTTGGGAAATGTAGGATTACTTTTGCTAGTAAAGTAGGTATAATTTAAAAATGTTGAATTCTGATTTTTTCCCAAATTTCTACAAGTTAATTATAAGTTAATTATTTAAACATACATACATACTATATATGAAGTAGTTTTAGTTAAATTTTTTTAAGTAGAAAATCTTCCACGACTTCTCGGCCCTCTGAAAAAGGCACACGAAATCCCGTTCAAAACACAATATTTAAGGCAAATTCTTTTTTCGATATTTTTATCCATAGTAAACGCGAAATGTTCCGATCAATATCGGAGGAAAACAGACGTGTTTTGATGTCACTCCGCAGTTTTTAAGTATATTAATATCGTTAGTGACTTCTAACCATTTTAATGGTGAAGTGGTGACACCATAGTGAGCCTGTGATTATTGATATACATACATATGAACATGTAAACAAGACTTGCGATTAGCAAAACATAAATTTTTGCGTTACTAGTTTCGCTGTTCATATATATGTACATATTATTGTACGGTAGACTAAACGCGAAAACAAAGAACCAACAGAAGAGAGAATAAAAAAAAACAAAAACATTACAATAAATAAACCCACTCTATCCAGAGAACGTAAATTCATAGAGAAGGCTCAGGAACGAATGGGCAGGTTAATGTCAAAACACATCAAAACGAGGGTAGGAAGTTAACAGAAGAGAGTTAACATAGCGGAGCGTAGTCAACAGAAATAAATATAGCGTTTGCATTGAAATGTAAAATGCCATGATTTGGTGTTAGGGAAAAGAAAATAACAGAAGACTTGTACATTTTTCTTCATGCTTATTTGCCGTCGGCATTTTGCATGCGCAAATGGATTATTTCTTGTGAGATGAATAAATTAATTCTAAGTATATGCATGCATGAATGTGAAATTTTAAGTATATAATTAACTAAATTGTATTGATATTAAGTGCATTATCAAGATAATTTCAAAATATTCACATAAAAAATTGGCTTTGTAAACTATTGCATCAACGGTTATTATTCAACAATATGTGTCCTTTTTAAATTTTTATATCCATATGTATGTATATTCATATACTAAATAGATATAACATCTACCATCCATATTCATGTGGGCAGAAAAAATCTTGACCTGCCTCAAAACACAGCTCATATGTATCTACATATAAAAAATGCAAAAGCAAATAGACAAACGTATGCAAACATATTCCTAACATATGCAAAAAAGATCATCTAAACGGTATTCGCGTACATATACATATGTATGTATGTAAGTTAACACAGTCAATATTCGACAATCAATATTCGCTGCTCAAAAAAATGCAAGAACAGCAAATTCACATTTTGTGCGTACGGAAGTGATCGCAAAAAAATGTGAAGAGCCCTACTTGCCTGTTTCATTTGCAATTAGCCAATACTTACTTACTTCCAGCAACAACAACAACAATAGTAATATTGAACTACACAAATAAGCAACTTTGTAAATTGTAGAATAAATAAATAAGCAACTTTATTGTAAATCGACTTACCTCCAACAACAACAACAATAGTAATATTGAACTACACAATAAGCAACTTTGTAAATTGTAAATAAGCAAATTTATTGACCTACTTCGAGTAAGAATTTAGTAAGTAAGCAAAATTGTATTAAAGAGTAAACAATATAGTAATATCGAATGACACAATTAAGAATTTAGTAAGTAAGCAAAATTGTATAGTAATATCGAATTACACAATAGTAATATAAATAAACAATTTATTGTAAATTGTAGCAGAGTAAGAATTTAGCGAGTAAGCATATTTTTACTATTTAAGAGATCAGTGAATAAAGTAATCAGGTTCAGTTGAAATCAAAAGTTCATTTTCAATGGTCGTGGCCCGCAGTCGATAACTTGTATGCATATACATATGAATACATATGTTGGGGCAATGTACATATGTACGTAAAAGTTTCTATTCTAAGCAAAACAATGAATATTCGTATATACATATAACCGCACATACTTACTTTATGCCTCTACATGTGTATGCTTCCAAAACTAAAATTCTAAGCCTAGCGACTACAAGAACAAAATGCATTCCTAGGCGTAGCTGTTGCCGCCATGATTATTTACCCGCGACGGCGCTGAACAGTTTCAAATATTAAAAAGCACAACAAAAACAAATTCATTGATAAGTTCGAGCTCATATTTCTACGAGCAAAGTACTTTCATTCATAAAACGAGCCGCCTATATGCCAATTTTCACGACCATTCGAAAATAGTCAATATTGGAATATTTCTCGTTGAATTATTTGCCAATATTTGGTAAATCTTGAATTTTTGTCAAGTCGAGTGGCCGCGGCTCCGTACATACATACATATGTATGCATCAATATAGGTATGTATGTAAAAATGTATGTGTTCTAAATTCTCGACAGCAATAGCAAATCGAAATATTTTTTCTGTCGCAAGTGCTCGCAGCCTTATATGTATGTATGTCTATGGAAGTTTGTATGCATGTATTTATGTATATGCGTGTTTGCTTTTGCACGTCCATATGAACGACTTTTCATATGCAGATATTCATTTGATTTAGCTGAACGAATATATTGATTTTGTAAGGAAATCCTGTCGAATTAAATTATTGGTATATGTTCATTTAAGTTCTTCTTACCAAATAAATATTATTATCCTTAAGAAAATTGAAACACTAGTTTTTTTAATCTCTATTTTTTATTTTTACCAACAAGTAAGTTAACTACTCATATATATTGTAGTATATATATATTACAATACTATAAATGATAGGTATTTATTGTACATTTCCTGAAATGAAAAAAAAAAATATAAACTTGTGAAAGCACGAATTACGAAATTGTTCTTATATTATAACAAATGCTTGGGTATATATGAGCCTCCGTCAATTTTTTGGGCAATTTTTAAAATTGGAATTCTTCTGATCAATATCAAATAACTTCCTAATGACCTTAAGGGGGGACTCTACTGTAAAACTTAAAAAAAATCGATTTTTTACTTTTTGTTGAAACATACTCAGAAACAACTCCAGAATGTTCCATGAAAATCTTAAAAAGAAATCTTGAATAGTTTTCAAGTTATAAAAATTTTAGCAAAGCAGGTATAAACTGAGCGCTCGAGCGGTTTACGGTCATATGCGTGTTTTTCTCGAAACCACGTTTTCAAAATTGCCCACATCACAGCTCCGTGAAAAATTAACATATCAAGCTCAAACTTTGATAGTATATTTTTAACAATATTTACTAGTTTTTAAAGCTATGGTGGGAAAAAATTTATTATTTATAACCCCTTTTTTAATAACAAAATGACAACAAAAAAATGTCGATTTTTTAAAAAACTTCAAAAATTTTACAAAAAAATTTTTTTTTTGCAAGTAATAGGCTTAACAACTAAAAATAATGATATATAATAAAAAAAATTTGGTTTTTTTCATTTCAGATTTTTTTTAAATGCGCGACAGTGTGGGCAGATTTCAAAAGGCGTTTCGGGGGAGCGGCTGTACAGCTGCCATTTTGAAATGAAAATAAATTTAAAAAATTTTTTTGTACACTCAAGACCTGTGTTTATGTAACCCTAAACTTTTTTTTACTAAATAAATTAATACAAGTATGAAAACAAAATCCATAAAAATTTGATTTTTACAGTAGAATCCCCCCTTAAAGCTTGCAGTGCCATGGGCGGTTGGAATATCATATTTCATAAATACATTACGGATGGACTTTATAAGATGGCAATAGTCAAACATGCAAAAATTGGATATTTATGCACGACAACGATCCCAAACATACTGCGGGAGTGGTCAAAAACTGGCTTTCGCAGGAAAATATTACACAGCTCGGCACAAAGTCTGGATTTAAATCCAATCGAAAACTTGTGGAATGATGTGAAGACGATGGTTGGAAAAAAAAAAATTAAAAAATATCGATGAACTTTGGGAAGGTGTACAGGAAGCATGGAACTCTATTCCTTTGGACAGGTGCCAAAAGTTAATGGAGAGTTTACCACGCAGGTGTGAAGGAGTTATACAGAATAACGGCTATTGTACCAAATATTGATATGGTAAATAATAATAGTCAACAATCTTTTCTCATTTCTTACAAATATTTAATATTTTTTACAGAAATCAAAACTGCGCTAAGTCTTTGTCCAAATCCCACTATGACCAAATAAGAATTACTTCTATTTTATCATATTTTTTCTAGGGAAAACTGTCTACTTTAAGTTATTTTGTCTTATAATAAAGTGTTAAATATATTTAGTTAAAAAAACTGGATTTATTTTGGTTTCATATAATTTAATCGAGCATTATATTGAACTCTTTCTAAACGTTTGACCATAGCTGTATGTCCTATGCTAATATATGTATATAAACATGCATACATACAATTACGCGCAATTTTCATAAAAAGACCAAAAAGAACAAATCTGTAAACATGCGTACAAATCATATGGACATACCAAATGAACAAATCTGTTCTGTACGTAAGCATATGTAAGCTAATGTAAACTACATTTTTTCACACTTGCGTATCACTCTCTCCCTCTCATTTCTCTCCGGCAGCCATATTAATTAATTTCCTACTGTTAACTTGTGCTGATTTCATTTTCCTACCCGTATTTTGTTAGGAGGAACGGGCCGGGACTGCGCCTTCTCTATGAATTTACGTTCTCTGCTCTATCGAGAGTGTAAACAATCTCGTAAACAAAAAATCTCGTGGGTCGGAAGAACAGCTGTCATTGTAGACTGCATCACCGACTCAACGAAAAGTCGTCTACTATACCGGCTAAATCTCGAACCCAAAGTGCTGTGCTAGATATGTAAGTATTTAAACATACATATGTATATCCCAGCGCAAACTAGCAATTACATAAATTATGCAACGAACATTTCCACCTGGAGGTGGCCAACTAGCGAAAAATCATGAAATTATCGCAAATAACCTAGTCCACTACCAAAATATAATAAGTCAACAAGCTAATCAGTTAAAAAATATGGAAAAAATATGCATAGAATTAAAGAATGAACTAAATTTACTCAAAATACAAAATAATAACCTTAAAGAAAATAATACAACTCCTAAAAAAATGGTGCTAACGTACAATATGAAACGGATGAAGACGAACTTGCACGAGAAACTGATTGGATCCTGAAAAAAAGGCTAAGTAAGAAAAGGAAGGCTGAAGTATCACCTGAAATACAATCTTCTAACTCAAAAGTTAGTGCAAAAGCATCCTTCGAGCAAAAAGAGAAGAAAATCCCGCGACCTCCACCAATAATGATATCTGGAGAATGTGAGTACCAACAAATCTTTAATAATATCTTTAAAAACAGTTTTTCATTAAAGTTTTAAACAATAATACTTACAAAATCAATGCATCAGATCTTGATGACTATAGAAACCTGACAAAAATTCTAACAAGTATAAATCTATCTTGGTATACATATGAAAACAAGCAATCCCGGCCGATTAAGGTTATGGTAACGAACTTGCATCGTACGAGTGATCCACGAGAAGTAATATCTTATCTTCAAAAACAAGGACTTAAAGCTATCAGCGCAGATAATAAATTGAAATGGAAAACTAAAGAACCTTTAGATATGTTCCTCCTTACGTTTGATTCCAGTGAAAACATAAAGAAAATATATGAAATAAAACCAATTTTACACTCTGTTGTCACTATTGAAGCTGTGAGGCAATCAAAACTCATACCGCAATGCAAATCATGCCAGGCGCATGGACACACGCAAAACTACTGTGGCAAACAACCAAGGTGTGTCAAATGCGCAGGAAAGCATAAAACGATTGAATGCATAAAGCCTGAACAACAACAACCAAAATTGTGGCGAGGCCCATCCGGCGAGCTACAGGAGATGCGTTGTTGCCAAAGAACTGAAAAAGATACGTGACCAACGAGCTGGCTCAAAAATAAATAATATAAATAGTACACAAGGCAAAATATAAATAAAAAGCTTACAGAAAGCTGCCCAAATAACCTTACCCTAAACCAATTTTGCAAAACAATACTACATCACTTAAAAGACCCACATTCTCACAGGTAGTAAAAAAAAACAATCACTCGGATAACGCTAACATCCTGCAACAAATATTTGAAAAAATAACGACACAAAACGAGCACATGACTGCACTAGAAAAGAGATTGCAGAAACTCGAAAAAATACTACACCTAACTGAATAAAAATGACAAAATTTTTAAAAATAATGGCATGGAATGCAAACGGCTTGTTTAAACATCCAAGCGAGCTGGAAATGACTTTAGAAACTGAAAAAATCGACATCTGTTTAATATCTGAGACGCACTTCATCAAACAGTCATGCATCAAATTCAAAAACTACAATACATATCATTCAATTCACCCAAACAACGCCGCACGAGGAGGCGCTGCTATTATTCTAAGAAGCAATGTAAAATATTACGAAGAAGTCAGCGTTTCTATACCTGGATTTCAAGCAATAACCATAACAGTGAAGGGTGATAAGAATTTGTCAGTCACTGCAGTCTATAGTCCCCCAAAACATCAGATCAAATGCGACCAATACATAAAGCTAATTAATAGACAACCGATTCTTAATGGGTGGTGACTTCAATGCGAAACACACACACTGGGGCTCGACATTGATTACTACAAATGTAGAGAATTGTGCAAAGCTCTTCAACATACTGGATGTATCACATTTTCTACGGGAACTCCAATATACTGGCCAACGGATCCACAAAAAATACTCGTCCTAATAGAATTTTTCATTGCCAAAAAAATATCAGCTAATTATATCAGCATAGAAAGCGGGTTGGACATAAACTCGGATCATTCTCCAATTTTATTGACATTATACGAAAATGCGCCTATCAAGAAATTGCCATTCACCCTAACATATCGATTGAGAATATTTTAAGAATGTTTTAATCGCGTATAGTCACAATGCAGAAATTACCAACACTTCCGATTTAGATAATGAAATATTAAAATTATCTAAACGCATACAACAGGCAGCCTGGAGTAGCACTGCGGAAAAAAAGTTTCTTACATCAGGACACAAATATGCCTAAGATATTAAAGATATGCTCGCAGAAAAACGCAAGGTACGTAGACGATGGCAGCAAACAAGATATCAATCCGACAAAAAACTACTAAGTAAAATTACGAAAGGAATTTCCAAGAAGATAAAAGATTTTAAAAATCGATCTCTGAGTACTTATCTAAAGGGCTTATCAAACGAACGCAGCAATTATTACTTACTCTGGAAATGCACAAAAAACTTTTCACAGCCAGTAACACAGTACCCATCAATTAAAAAAGAAGACAGTTCTTGGGCCAAAAGCAATAAAGAAAAAGCTAATGTTTTTGCTGAGTACCTCAAAGGCATCTTTAAGCCATATGACACATCGAGCGCTGCCGGAATGCAGCCCCTTAACTACGAAACTGATGCCGGAATTCCCCTTGTTACGGATTCCGAATTGCTTGGTGAAATAAATAAGCTAAAATCAAGAAAGGCGCCTGGGTATGACCTTATTACTGCTGAAATTCGAAAACAACTTCCTGAATGCACAATACCAAGATTACTGAAATAATGAACGCCACATTCAAACTGAACCACATCTCTATATATTGGAAAACTGCTGAAATAATTATGTGTAATAAACCAGGGAAGCCACTGAAACGCATCACTGAAAACGCCTCTGCTGTCTTTCTGGACGTGTCTAAGGCTTTTGACAAAGTTTGCCACGGTGGGCTGCTCAACAAAATAAATGTGCTTCTACCAACACAATATTTTAATATTCTAAAATCGTACCAATCTGATCGTTTCTTCCGAATAAAATACGAAGATACATATTCCGAACTTAAGGAAAGTAAAACTGGCTTCCCACAGGGCAGCGCGCTGGGGTCCATTCTCTATATTCTTTTCACATGTGATTTGCCTAATAACACAAATTGCTCCACAGCAACTGACGACACAGCCATCTTATCGGTAGGAGAAACCCATATTGACTCAATCAAAAACCTTCAAATTAATTTACATAAAATCTCAAAGTGGACCATTAAATGGCGCATAAAACTAAATGAAACAAAATCGGTTCATTTAGACTTCACACAGAAGAAAATCCAATATCTGCCACTATACACAAACGGCGTGCAAATTCCGTATCAAAACAACGCCAAACACAGGGTGGGCCATATAGCGTTTGCTTTTTGAACCACCTATTTTGTTGAGAATGGTAACACAAATGACATGTCAAATGTGTTTATAATTTACTTGAAGGTTTGAAATTTTTTTCGAAAATGAGCGAGGAGCCACGGTTACAGTAAATGGCGAGCGTTACCGTGACATGCTCAACGAGTTGTTTCCAAAAATTGAAGAGGATGACATGGACGAAATTTGGTTTCAACAGGACGCTGCAATTTGTCACACTGCCAAAGTTACACTCGAACTTTTGGCTACCGTTTTTGAAAACCGAATAATCAGCCGAAATTCCGATGTCAATTGGCCGCCTCGGACCTGTGATTTAAGCCCGTTGGACTATTTTTGTGGGGAACCGTTAAGGACAAATGCTATGCAAACCATCCATCGACGATTGATGCTTTAAAGCACGAAATCGAAGTTACTATTCATGAAATTGGAGCCCAAACAATCGAAAATGTGCTTAAAAATTGGGTTGATCGAATGACCTAGTGTAAAGACAGTCGTGGCAGTCATTTGAACGATATTATTTTTCATTCATAAATGACAATGTTCAATCTTCAAAATAAAAGGTTTGAAAAAATATTGGTTCGTTTTTATTTTTTATAGCCGATTCGAAAAGCAAATTTTACATGGCCCACCCTATACTTAAGTATGACACTAGATACCAAGCTTAGATGGAATGTTCACGTTAAAAAGAAAAAAGAACAGTTAGAAATCAGATATAGAAATATGCACTGACTTATGGGCAACCAATCAGCCTTATTCCTATACAATAAAATTCTTTTATATAAGCAGGTGCTTAAACCAATTTGGACCGATGCGCTGTTAATGCACCTTGGTACGTCCGCAACACCGATATCGAACACGACCTTGGCATCGAATCAGTTGCCACTTCGATCAACATAAACGCTAAGTCTCATATGGAAAGACTACGTCACCATATAAATATCGAAGACTCAGCCCTGATTGATCCCGGTAAATGGAAAGAAAGGCTGAAACGAAAAAAACCGCACCAACTCACTGCAAACCTTAGCCAGAGCATTATTAAATTTAGTTGTATTGCACAAAATTAAATCCAATTGTTCGTTAGTTTATAATTTATTAACTAGTTGACTGATATAATTAAATGCCAAAAACAAGCTAATTGACAGATCATGCTCAAACTCTGCGACACCATAGAGAACAGTTGTATTAACACTCCAGCAAAAAAAAAAAAAATTAGACATACATATGTGTAACGCGCGCTTTTTAAATGAGCAATTTAATATCAAAAATCGATTTCGCCCTGCCTATAAACGGTCACAGCGTCAAACATTATTTACTACTACAGCGCTACTGCAAGCACCCTATCACAGAGCCGCTAAAAGAATTAACTGAGATTTCCCCACATCACCAGCCAAAGCTACCAGATAATTACATCCAGGGTCCTAAACAATACGCTGATGTTAATACCAAAAATTATGCACTGTAGGAACAAACTTATATTCAACATAGTCGAAAGATCGCCACAGTTTACAATGCAAAGCAACAACCCTTCGGTCCTGTCACGGCGCATGACACTCGGCAAAGGATTGGACATGCGAGTCTTATACAATACACCCACAATGGGTTTCCTTTAAATCCTGTTGCTATGATAAACTATTCTACCTTAAAAAAATTGCAACAACATCGGTCGAATCCATAAAGCACTACAGCGAAGCTGTTGAAGCTTTCCTAGCAAAATGGAATTTAATATTTCCCGACCGATCTAAATCGAAGACCAGCACAACATTTGATGTCCCAAATAGCGGCGCTGCTTACAAATAAAGAAATAAAATAATAAAAAAATAGTTTCTAATCATGCCTGTCCTATTGTATGGCGCAAAAGCTTGGAAGAGGGCAATATCCGATGAATCGGCCCTTGGAGTGATTAAGAGAAAGATTCTGCGGATGATTTTGCAGTGGTGGATGAGGACTTGGCTTCACTTGGTGTGTCCAACTCGCGCGGGTTAGTACGAGATCGGAACGAACGGCGTGCTCTGCTAAACTCGACCAAAATCGCTTAAGTGGTTATGAGAGCCTTGTAGAGTATTAGTTTTGTTCGTTGAGAGAGTACTTTATTACTCATTTGCCTACTTAGTACAAAGTAGCACTTGTTGGCAAGAGAGATTCTACGTTGGATTCCCAGGCTGACATTGTTATCGGTGTTAATGCTGGTTCCTAAATAAACGAAGTCTTTTATAACCTCGAAATCATAACTGTCAACAGTGACGTGGGGGCCAATACGCAAGTGCGCCGACTGTTTGTTTGATGATAGGAGGTACTTCGTTTTGTCCTCGTTCCCCACCAGACCCATTCGATTTGGCTCTTTATCCAGTTTGGAGAATACATAACTAACAGCACGGTTGTTACGGCCGATAATGTCAATATCATCATACTCGTTTGGTATCAAACGGCTCGGAGATGTCCTTCCCAATTCTGATGGCGCTTCTCGTATTGAGCAACGTCATCTTGCATAGCTGCATTAGTTTTGCGGGGATACCACAAATTAAACATCGCCGCATACAGATAACTCCTTTTCGTACTGTCGAATGCAGCTTTGAAGTCGACGAAAAGATGGTGTGTGTCGATTCTCCTTTCATATGTCTTTTCCAAGATTTGGCGTATTGTGAATATTTGGTCGATGGTAGACTTTCCAGGTCTAAACCCACACTGATAAGGTTCAATCAGTTGGTTGACGGCGGGATTCAGCCTTTCACAGCCTTAGAATACTAATCCCGCGATAATTGGCACAGATTGCAGGATCACCCTTCTTATGGATTGGGCAGAGCACACTAAAATTCCAATCGGCAGGCATGCTTTCATCCGACGGATAATACGTCTCTCTTCCTTTTTTAGCTCTTGGTAGCGATCCCACATGGCTCGCGTTGGGCCCGATCGCCGCTTGGCTCCATAGCCAGCATCTTTTCTTTCTGCGGCGGCATGACATTCCTCGTCGTACATCTGTTTTTTCGGGCTCGCCGGAATCCGATTTCTTCTTCGGTGGCGGTACGCTGCTCCACATTACAATACATTGTTCAGTAATATTTTTCATACAAAATAAAATAAATAGTTCATTCGAAATTGTATTTTGTATTTGTCGCATAGTACCTAATAAATATAAGTACATATGCAGACTTTACTGACTATATTTTTATTACAATTTGTTAATAACCAGTAAACTGTAAACCGTAAGTGATAACGGAAATTTATATACTGATGTTAAGTATTATTAGGACGGTCCCCCTAGATAGGCGGCCGCTGTAGCCGAATGGGTTGGTGCGTAACTACCATTCGCAATTCACAGAGAGAACGTCGGTTCGAATCTCGGTGAAACACCAAAATTAAGAAAAACATTTTTCTAATAGCGGTCGCCCCTCGGCAGGCAATGGCAAACCTCCGAGTGTATTTCTGCCATGAAAAAGCTCCTCATAAAAATATCTGCCGTTCGGAGTCGGCTTAAAACTGTAGGTCCCTCCATTTGTGGAACAACAGCAAGACGCACACCATAAATAGGAGGAGGAGCTCGGCCAAACACCCAAAAAGGGTGTACGCGCCAATTATATATATATGTATATGTATATGTATATATATATAATTCCTGATTAATTTGGTAATAAGATATGATGCCCAAAACTTAACGGTCTTTGAGATATTCAATTTAAAAGATTATTATTCGGCAATTAGCTTACGATTTTTCACTAACTGTTTCTTACTTCATATTATTAAAAAAAAGTGTATGTAAACTATTCTGTATATTATTTTAAAAACAAGCATACCTTTTTACACACCCATATTCTAAGAATAATATGCGAAAAAGGTACAAAGAATGGTCTCAAAACCGCTATCCAATACCGATGTCGATTAATCGGTCGGACTCTAGTTTTGAGTCGACTATGAAATGAAAATTATCTCTCATTGCTATGGGTTGGAAGTATATCTATATGTATCTTTTCGCAAAGTTCAATGGCTTTGAAAACTGTGTTTGAACTTTCCTCGGACTTCGTTGAAGCCCACCCTCCTTAGTTCGCGCAGCATATACATATGTACATACATATGGATGTACATACATACACAGTTTGTTTCATAAATCTTTTCATATGAAAGCATTTGACAAGGAAAAATGTTTCAAGTGGATTTCGAAAGTAATGCACATATTTATTTAATTGCTTTTATAATAAATCTAAGTTATTTTATTTGCCAGCCATTTATGAAAAAAATATATTTATTTATTTAAAGTGATTAACAGACAAAAGCAACTATTTGGCACTGTCTCAAAATTCATTTCACATTTCTACAAAGCAAAAGATTAAATAAATCTAAATGACTAATTATGTATATGTTAATATGTTATTTTGTGTGACCGCTCGCAGCGATTGTAACCTCCTGGGCATTGATGAAATTATTTTTTTAGGTCAGATTCTTGTAGAATTTTATTCCATTCCTCTTTAGTGTACCGTGTCAAGTTGTTTTAGCACACCTTTTTCCCACTTTCTTTTTCAAATGCGACCATAAATTTTCAATTGGGTTGATATCAGGGATCTAGGTAGGAGCATCTAGCACTTTTGAGTAAATATATAAATATGTAGGAACCAAGCCCTGCATATGTAAGACTTATAATTGGGATCATTATTTTGGTATAATTTGAATAACAATTTATTTGGATTTTCTGGATCAGTGAGCTCAAATTTTTTCACGTTTGGTTTCAAACTGTTACGCAAAATGTCTAAACAGATTTCTTTTGTCATGTTGTCCTCAATAATTTTAATTTCAGCAACACCTTTGCTACAAATACTACCCCACTTCCCAAATTTCACTATAGGAACAGTGCTTTTGATTTTTTCGGCTTTTAAAGGCTTTCCTTAAACTCTGATGGGCCTATTTTTATTATATAGCACTATTTTTGTCGATGATGTCGATGTTTGATATGAAAGTCGTTCCGACAGTAATGGCTTTTTTCATGCACTTCTTGATGAAAATCAAGTTTCATGAGAACACTTCGGACTTGTTTGTTACATATTTTCACACCCTGGTGGTCTTCGAAATCTGCGGCTTATGTATATTCTAAGGCTGCACTGCGGTTCTTCGAAAATGTTTTTAACTCTAACCGGTTTTCGTTTTCTGCGCGATTTATAATGTTGTACAAAAATATACAACATAATATAGCGTTTCTGGTGTTTGTTTATGTTTCTTCAAGTTGTGAAAACAGTTTTAAAACAACGCAAAATATGACGCATTTTGCTTTCCCTTGTTGTTTTTGCATATTGCGTGTTCAAATAACTATTTCTGTTTACAGGATCAAATCGAAGGAGTTAGTAAAGTGTTCTGCTGCAAATAAAAGGAATTTTAAGTAATATGCCCTAATATAATCTACTAAGAAAATAATGATATACATAGTACAATATTAAATTGTGAAACGAATTATGAATTGGGAGTTTCTCGTGAGCTCCTCCTTCTATTTTCTAACTATCCCGAAAATGTGATAGCTGGTAACGCGCATGTATTACTTGTGCAGAGATAAGCCTGAGCGTGTAGCGTTGATTGTTGTTTGTTCAACTGAGAACAGTAAATATTTTTAAACAATATAACCTGGGTCTGAGGACCACCTCTCCAATTAAAGTTATTTAAAATTCGAAGATAAAAAAGGTTGGCATTAAATAATTACATGCAAACGTCCGTATTTACTTGTTGTATATACAAAGCTAAAAAAATGCTGTCACAATCTTACACATGTACATATATATGTATATATATAATGGGTGATCAATTTAGAGGTATCGGATTTTAAATTGAAAAAAATCAACGAAAATTCAAATTGATTGGGCAATCTTTATTATTTTTGAGTAGAACCATCCATGGCATTAAATTTTTAAAGATGATCTCTTTCAAATATTGGCCGAAACTGCGCCGTAATTCGGCATCTGTAAACACCAATTTTATGGGACGGGCTGGAGCACTTTGGTCGGTATCTCGTCAATAACTTTAGTGATGTTGACTACCAATGCCTCCATCGAAGTTGGTGCATCCACAAAGCACTTAAAGCATCCAAAGGTGTGATATCACACTATCTTGATGGCCAATCCACTGGTCCGGGACGAGAAATAAATTGGTCACCGAAACGACGACTCAGTAAGTCCATTGTTTCAAGGGCTGTATGGCAAGTAGTGCCTTCTTGTTAGAACTAAATATTCTGGAGATGACGTGCTTCAATTTCCGGCATCAAAAAGTCGTTTATTATGGCGCGATGGCGTTTGCGATTCACTATTATATTGGCCGCACCAAATGGTTGTTTTGTATGGATGTAATCGGGTTTCTCTTCCCCCCAAATACGGCAATTTTGCCTATTAAGCCAAAACGGTACGACAGTTATGTACACCTTTACTGGGCCTGAGCGCGCGATGAAGATTTTTTACAGAGCGTCGATTTTCATAATACGATTTGTAAAAAATTTTTGGAGGTAAGTCTTTCTATGGTAGAATGTCAATGAATACTAAAAAAATTATGCAGTTAATTTGACAGTAGTTACGCGTGATTTGGCAAAAAACCCTATCGGGAAAAGTACCTCCAATCTGGTCACCCTTTATGTATGTATGTATGAGTGCATATATATATCTATGTTTTTGTGTATTTATGTCACAAGTAGCAAGGGGATGTTTGAAGATTGACAGACGACATTGTCGTCCCTGTCACCACTGCCAGTTATCACCAAACAGCCGTGATCGGGATGACAATAAATATAATATTAGCATAGTTTTATCTAATTACTTGGTGATTATCGTGGCATGAATTGTGCTGTACATTTAATGATACGTTTTTTTCTTGCTTCTTTTCCTTTGTTATCAAATGACAATATTAGAGCACCGAACAAATTTGTAACTGAACCCGCTCAACCCCAAATCAAAATCCAAAGTGGCATATACATACATAATATCATGAATGTATATATGTATCTACTTCTAGTATTTCAGTATACACACGTTTGTTTATGTGTGTGGTTCTTCAATGCTTTTGAAATTTCAGTACACGTCCGCACATACTCACGATGAAATACCCTGCAAGAAAATTGTCAAGAGAAAGATTTTGGGTGAATTCCATAAAGCTGGGCACAGACGGAATACAAATTCAAAGAATCGGTTGAAATTTCAAGAGATGGATGCGTGTTGGCAAACCGGTCCGAATTTGACAAAATTGTTTGTCAATTTGTAATCGGTTGCGTGTGTGTGGCGAAGTTGAGGATTTTTCTCATTTCTTTTGAAATTTTGAAGTGTGCACATGAGCGGACAAATGACAACATAAAGCAGTCCTGCACCCAAATTAATCGGCTTTTTTCCTCTACTTTTCCTCCCTTCTTTTCATGCACCAATAAATACCATGCGTTACAAACATTTTTTTTCCGCGTTCCATGTTTACTCATCGACGATAAGCGTGAAACTAAAATTGTCAACAAATCCAAATTGTTTCACAAAGTGAATTTCAACCGATTGTTTAAATTTGTTTTCCGTCTGGGCCCAGCTTAAAGCAACGCAAAAACAAATTAACGCGAACGCAAAGTGGTGATTCCTTCCTCTATGCACCAAAATCCCGAAAGAAAATATTAATTATAGCATTTTAACATATTTTTTTAGGGACATATGAATCAACATTTTTCGTTCGTTGATTGTTTACTCAAAAGACACTAACCTTGAGGTGAACTTATTCTAATCAATAACTTCGACAGAGCTTGATGAACCACCACCATGAGATGAACTTGTGGTGTGGGTTAAAGTTTTTCTACAAAGTGAATGGCTTACAACTTTAAGGCGACTTCGAACGTTAGATTTTTTATGAAATTCAAGGCAGAAATGCGCTCGGAGTTTTGTAAATGTCATCCGAGGGGCGGCTAGGTAACAAAGGGAATCGAACTCGAGACCAACTGAACTGTAAAAGTAACTTTGCAGTGCCGCACTTGTTTCTTAACGAGAGTAATTGAGTAATTTCTCGGCCATTGCGGCCATTGCCACATAGTCTGGAATTCCAAAGATGATTAACGTTTACAACTCGGCACTAAAGATTCCAATCAGGCCATAATTAGTAAACTAAGGTATAAGTACCCCTTATCAACTCGCAAGCAACTAACTTCTAGTAATTTCAACCGAACCGCATTACGACTGCAGTTCTCAAGTTGAGAAATGATGTATGCGTCAATTATATAAATATTCTATGAATGAACGGTTATTTTGTCAAAAGTTCACAGAGCTGCAAATATGGAATTCCGTTTTTAAGAATTTTAATAAATAAAGTTAACGAATTTAACAAATTTGTTTGTGACTGACTTATCAAAACTAGTTGCGAACGCGATACCAAAATATTAGCAAAAATTTTCGGATAAATAAATAGATTCAACAACCAAAGGCCTACTAATATCCACCATGTTATGAAATGTGTCCAGCAGAATATTTCTATTTGTTGATAATGCAACACATGCACAAGTGTATACATGCGTACTTTATATCACGAACTAGAATATTTTTAAATCTATAAAACCACTTTCATATTTTAATGGGCTCATAATAAAAGGAGTGGCCCTCGTATTGATCTTATCGAAGCAGTACCACTCCCTTACGTATTTTAATTGAATGTGTACATTTATATACATACATTATGCATACATAAGCATACCACAAAGAATACAGTCCCACCTTAATTGTCGACCGTTAAAGTGGTACAAAGTGATCATTTTCACATTTGAAAATTGAAACCATACAAATCGACCTTCGACGCACTATTCTATGCTCTGTACACTACTTATTAACTTTTCTGTTCTATGAAATATAGCCTACTCACGTAATGACCCCTTTTGCTAAACTGTCAACCCTTTAATGTACAAAAACATTCTTTAGTTCTTTCTATTCGAAACATCAGTTGTTTGTATACGTTTGTTCTTAACAAACCAATGCAACTGTTACCAACCCGCTCGGGGCAGACTTAAAAGGACGTTGATAAAGGATATCTTTATCTGAATACAGTATTGTGCATTCACAACGATTTTTGCAATACTTATAATTAAAATATAAGGGTCGGGAGCAATGCGATGGGTTATCAGTGCCTGGCCACAGGGAAGATTTCCAAGTACAGTAAGTTTTTTTTTCAAGAAATCTTATTTAGATTTTGTCCTGTCGATTTCTTTTTTCTACCAATACAATAGTTGTCTCATACTATTACCTTATGCACATAAATATACATACATATGTATGCATGCATGAACAACAAAGTAACATAGCGAATGCCAAATGACATAATGGGAAAAATACTGCGCCAATTATGCCAAACTTGTACGAGAAATAAATGAAAAAATGAAAATGAATATTTCAATACTTCTTATAAACAATAAGTAGCATCTTTAATGAACTATTTCTTTATACCATAGCCGAATGGGTTGGAGCAAAACTCCGGGCTTGAAACAACAAATTGTACAAAAAGTTTTTTCTAACAGCGGTCTCGGAAGGCAATGACAAACTTCACAGTATATTTCTGCCACGAAAAAACTCGTCATAAAAATGTAAACGTGAAACTGTAGGTCCCACATTTCATGGAAGAAACATCATCGCGCACACCACAAATGAAAGGGGAGCTAGTTAAAGAATGATTTCATTCCACAAATAATAAATAAAAATAGTTAAGTAAGTTCTAAGTATAATCATGCAGGGCTGAACAAATCCAAACACATGTATTTTAATTATAACAAAAGATAAATATATGCATTTTAAGAATAACGAAAGATAAACATTTGTTAAGAATAACAAAAGATAAAAATTTTTTTCGTAAACAGGAAACAAAGAAACTAACATACAAGTCGTGTACCTAAAACAGTAAGATGAGGTATAAGTATAAATACGATTGTCAAATATAGTATGTATGTTGGCAGTCATTCCAGTATTAACATTGTTAAGAACTATCCTAAAATTAATTTCAAAAAAATAAATGTTTATATTTTTCCAAAGTCAAGCAAGTCTTGAACTAGCTTCCAAATCTTTAACTGGCGATCCTGCCATTAGTATCATATATGTACATTGATGCTCCAGTGAGCGCACCAAAAAAATAGTATTCCTTGTCGCAGCAAGGACATAAATACATAATCCTTCATAATAAAGGACAAAATCTTATGTAAAAAAATAAAGGCTGTAAGGAAAAGAAGTGAAAATACAGTGAACAAAGAAATAAAAAATTTAGTGATTTAGACACTATTCGTGTTTCTTCCATTAAAAACATAAAAACACTGATCTAATTCTCATAGAAAGAAGCAGATGAGAAAATCTTTGGAGAAACGTAATAAACTTAATACACGAAGAAATTTGGACACCATTGACGTTATGGAACAAATCGACGTGAACACCATGATTCAGCAGAAATACAACTATAACCAGCCGCCATCACAATTACCAAAACCAGAACCCATGGGCACATATAGTAGATACAGGTGCATCCCATAACTATGTTAAGAAAACTTTAAAATTTAATATAACCAAAAAAGTAAAACCATTACAAGTGATATCAATACATGGTAGTTCTATAATTAATACGAAACAAACTATTAAGTCTATGAATGAAGATTTAGATTTTTTTGAGGTAGATGAGATAAATGGATTTGATTTGATACTAGGATGGAACGGAATAAAGAAATTGAACGCGGTTATAAATTTCAACAAGATGACATTGGAGGTGTTAAGAAAGTCAGAAATCAGTGAAAAACTTATGCAAATTGCACTATAGGGATAGACACGTATAGAGCAGAAATCGATAGGTTAATAAAGGACAATAATATCATAGGACCGTTACCCTTCCCTACAAGGATTGAAGCTAGCATACGGACAAATACAAAGGATCCTATATGGATCAAACAATATACATGTAATATAAATGACGTAGAAATCGTAAATGAGGAAATTGACCAATTATTGAAAGAAGGAATAATCCAAAAAAGGTACAGTCCATACAATTCATCCATGTTAACCGTACATAAGAAAGGTATAGATGAGAGCGGAAAACCCAAAAGACGTATGGTTATAGATTTTAGCAAATTAAACGAACATACGATCACAGACAGATACGTAATACCAGACATAAATATCACGCTCCAAAACTTAGGGACAGCCAAATTTTTCACTACACTTGATTTGTAGTCGGGCTTTTATCAAATTAAGATAAAAGAAAGTGACAGAGAGAAAACAGCGTTTTGTGTGAATGAAGATAAATATGAGTTCATCCGAATGCCTTTCGGATTGAAGAACGCCCATCTATTTTCCAAAGACGTGTTGATGACACCCTGCGCGACTTCATAGGTAAATTCGCATATGTTTACATTGACAATGTAATCATTTACTCCTCACCCTATGAAGAGCATTTGAAACACATCCGAACTATTTTTAACGCATTAAATAATGCCTCTTTAAAAGTGTCCAATGAAAAGTCAAAATTTTTCATGGAAGAGGTAGAACACTTAGGTCATATTGTAAAGCACAATAGAATTTCACCTGAATAAAATAAAAGCCATAGAAAATTACCCAATACCAGAAACCCTCAAAAACCTTGGAGGATTCTTAGGACTTACTGGATACTATAGAAAATTCGTAAAAAACTATGCAGCTCTAGCTAAATCCTTAACTTTACATCTTAAAGGAGATATGTAATTCTCATATCGGAAAAAATTAAAGTAAGAACACAAAAATCAGTTTAGACCAAATGGCCATAGAAGCCATAAATAAACTGAAAAGCTGCTTAAAGGAGTAGGTGGAGTACCAGCCAAATTATGAGAACGCTTTTGAACTCACTACTGACGCTTTCAATATAGCCATTGGAGATGTATTGAGTCAAAGTAAAAATCCAATTTATTTTTTATCCCGCACACTCAGTACCACAGAACAAAATTATAGTACCAACGAGAAAGAGCTACTCGCTAATATATGGTCCCTACAAAAATTACGAAATTACATATACGGCATAGCCGACTTAACGATATATACCGACCATCAATCGCTTACTTACGCCATATCGGATAAGAATCCGAATCATAAACTAAAGAGATGGAAAAATGTTATCGAAGATTATGGAGCAAACGTCGTGTATAAACCTGGCGCATAGAATGTTGTAGCTGACGCCTTGTCACGACAAATAATTAACACATCTTCTATAGGTACTGTACACTCATCTGGTATTTCATACAACGACATAATCAAGGCAGTACGCCATCCGCTAAATGCCTACGGTATCAAAATAGAATTGATACCAAGCACACGAAAGAATCACACGTACCAACACAACCAGGCGAATACATACATTTAGATATTTATTATAATGAACACAAAACATATTCTCAAAATACAGAACTATCAGACAATTAGACTCAAAAACAGAAGTGGACAAACGAGTAGAAGAAATTCTTATCAACAGTTTTTCGAACTGTAACAATACGCCAAATCTTGGAAAAGACCCATGAAAGGAGAATCAACACACACCATCTTTTCGTCGACGTCAAGGCTGCATTCGACAGGGGTTTCAGACAGGGTGACTCGCTGTCGTGTGACTTCTTTATTTCGAGGTTGTAAAGTACTTCGTATACTTAGGAACCAGCATTAACACCGATAACAATGTCACCCTTAAATCCAACGTAGAATCTCTCTTGCCAACAAGTGCTACTTTGGACTAAGTAGGCAATTGAGTAGTAAAATCCTCTCTCGAGGAACAAAACTGACACTCTACAAGACTCTCATCATGCCCGTCCTAATGTATAGCGCAGAAGCGTGGACGATGACAACATCCGATGAAGCGACGCTTGGAGTGTTTGAGACAAAGATTCTGTTGAAGATTTTTGGACCTTTGCACGTTGGCAACGACGAATATCGCAGGCGATGGAACGATGAGCTGTATAAGCTTAACGACGACATAGACATAGCGCAGCGAATAAAGATCCAGCGGCTACGTTGGCTGGGTCATGTCGTCCGAATGGATACAAACGCTCTGGCTCTGAAAGTATTCGATGCGGTACCAGAAAGATCAGGTGGAGAAGGACTTGTCTTCACTTGGTGTGCCCAATTGACGCCGGTTAGCACGAGAAAGAAACGACTGGCGGCGCGCTTTTTTAAACTCGGCCAAAATCGCGTAAGCGGTTATCGCGCCAACTAAGACGAAGAAGAAGTATATATGTAGATCAAAGGCAAACGGTCAGGTAGAACGAACGCACAATTACATATCGTCCCCTTTCTGTGTTAACCTCGTATCTACAAAATCATAATTTTCAGTAAATCGATAAAAATGTTTAGAGTTACGTAACTTCTATGAAAAGTTATAACTTATTTGATCCGATACTTATAGTAGATACGAGGTTTTTGAATTCGAACATGTAAATACGAAAAAAATCGAAACGATCTGAAAAAAATTCTATAATCATTATCAACATTGCATGCTTTGTTTTAACAGGAGTGCTAAGGAGTGTTTTTCACTAAAAATCTCAATTCCGAAAAAAATGAAGCTACGAGGTTAACACAGAAAGGGGACGATATCAGAATTGACAAGAGTATTAAAAATAAAGAATTCAATATCAGCCACACAACCCATACCGTCACAAAAAAAAACCAAAGGATATACATTTTAACCTAATAACACACAGCAAAGAAGACATAGTAAAAAAATTAAAAGACGCATCGGAGAAAACTATACAACGTCTAAACCAGGGAACTAGACATCGAACTTTCAAACAATGAGACCAGATATTGGTGTTAAGGACTAACATCAAAAGTAAAAGTGACAGTCTTTACAAAAAGTACATGGTGAAGACACGGTTTTGACTAAGGAGGGAAAAGTTATTAACAAAAAGGACGTAAAAAAATTACACAGTTACAGGAGGCGACAGTGAATTACCTGATATTACTAGCAATGGTCATCATAATCGCAATTCAAGCAGAAGGCGACAAATAACAACCATAACTAACAGGAAATATATTCTAACTAGAACCGACGATGCATATTTATTTGACGAATTCACATTTTTGTTCTAATTGACAAAAAATTACCACATCATACGAACAAATATTTAATAAGAACTAAAAATCCTACCATTGCTATTTACAAATATCCTATCATAAATAATCATTGTAAACTATTTAAATTCACACCACTTAGAACTAAGCACGTAAAAATTTTTCACCGATAAGGAAATTGCCCTTTGCAACAATGTTTACACTAGAGTGAATAACTGTAAAAATTATTTAGGCAAGAACAAGGAACAAACATTAATTCGGTATAAATCGGGACGATTTAATTTAGGAAGGGGAGAGTTAAGGAATGATTTCATTCACAAATAATAAATAAAAATAGTTAAGTAAATTCTAAGTATACTCATGCAGGGCTGTACAAATCCAAAAATATGTATTTTAAGAATAACCAAAGATAAGCATATGTTAAAAATAACAAAAGATAAACATATGTATTTTAAGAATAACAAAAGATAAACATATGTTAAGCTAAATACACACCAGGCAACCGTTGCAGCAACTCGGCCATGTTGAAGCAACCGTTGCCTCGTGTGTAGCTGTGTTGCCAAATGATTTTCGTGTTGCTGCAACCGTTGCCTGAAATATCAAATAAATTTGATTTTGGGGATAGGTTGCTGCAACCGTTGCTTCGTGTGTATCATTGTTTACTGCTTTTACTCGTTCAGTTCGTTGAACACAAGCAAAGAAGAAGGTTCGTGCGGAGTAAAATAAAGTGAAAAAGGAAAAAATGGGAATTGAAAATAATGAAAATTATGTTAATTTTATTAACGAATATAAAATTTGAGAGAGCTGTGGGATATAAGCATACGAACAAGCATACGAACAATTAAAAAATGAATACAATAAAATTGATAAAAATTTCAAGTCCGCAAAAGCGTTTCCTGTTGCAAGATACCGCAAAGTTATTGCCAGTCTAATTTTTGCTGATATTGCCTCTCTCATTATGGTATCTTGTTTCGTTATTTTGGCCTTTACGAAGTCCAACAATTTTCTAAACAGGGTTTCGTCCATCCTCATGTAATTTGTATAGTCCGCTGGCTCATTTTCCTACAGTTCTTTCAGCAGCCTCTCGTTCGAAAATTCGATTTTTTTAAAAGCCAATTTTTGGACCAGATTTTTTTTCTTCCTCATTTTCGTACAAAAGTTTGTCAATTATAATAAGAGAAGTAATTTTACGCATTTCGTCGATCATTTAAAAAATTTAATTTTACGTATCTTCCGCTTGTACCTTTCCTGCACCACAGTTATATACAATACTGAGATTGAAGCAACGGTCGCAACGTGTTTCTTAAACAAAGGCAACACGTTGCTGCAACCGTTGCTTCAACGGTTGCCTGGTGTGTATTTAGCTTTAAGGATAACAAAAGATAAACATGTTTTTCCTAAACATGTACAAGTCGTGTACCTAAAACAGTAAGATGAGGTGTAAGTATAAATACGACTGTAAATATGTTGGCAGTCAGTCCAGTATTAGCATTGTTAAGAGCTACTCTAAAATTAAATTCAAAAAAATAAATTTTTATATTTTTCCAAAGTCAAGCAAGTCCTTAACTTCCAAGTCTGTAACTAGCTCGGCCAAACAGTGAATACAAGATGTAAGTGCCAATTATTTACTTACATATGTATACGATATGTATGGTATATGCATTTCCTTATTATAACTTTTTTCAGATATTTATTCCTTGATATACATAAGCACATTAATTGCTTCTATAATTAAAGATTACGAAAGGCACTCAAATAAAAATTCCTTTCTTGCGAAATACATAATGTGTTCCGAAAATGAAAAAAAAATATATTTTTTGAAAAGTCAAACTGGCATAAATTAGATTTAAAGAAAAATTCACTGAGAAGATATAAAAGCTTAAAAAATTTCGCACATCCTTCCTATTAAAAACGTTAGAGCGATTGCTAGATTGGCACATCAAAGGAAAGATCAGCAACAAGCTGTCACCTTCTCAACAAGCATATATCAAAGGCAAATCAGTAGAGACAGACAGACAGCGCTCCACTCGCTAGTCGATACGATTGAGAAATCACTTCACCCTTTTCTGGACATCGAAGGTGTTTTCAATAGCATACATCCGGAAGCAATTACCAAATCGCTAACGGAAATGGGTGTAAACAGAGCACTTGTCTCGTTCATTAGAACGAATGCTAATCGGGCGGACGATACGCGCAGATTTGGATGAAACATCCATTAAGAAATTTCCGATCAGGGGTACACCACAGGATTGGGTAATCTCTCCGCTTCTGTGGAACCTGACCGTTCATAATCTCCTTCAGGAACTTGCAAAAATGCGAGGTAGGATAAATTCATATGCCGATGGAATTGTTATAGCAGTCTCGGGCAAGCACCTTCCAACACTGTGCGATCTTCACCAAAGAGCTGATACTGTTCAGCAGAAAACATAAAACACCTGCTTTTCAAAAAATATTTTTATGGAGAAATTCCCTTACAGTAACAGAAAGCGCTAAATATCTAGGACTCGTACTGGATAGGAAGCTAAATTGGGGGCGCACAGTCGCAGATGGAGTACGCAAAGCTACGACGGCATTATACTCGTGCGGAAGGCTCAGATATGATACACTGGTTGTACACAGCAGTAATTAGACTAATTCTCTACCACGGTATTGCAATATGGTGAAATACCCTTGAGAAGCGCGCGAACATTAAAAGAGTTGACAGGGTCCAAAGTCTTGCATCTGTTGTTATTAGCGGTGCAATGCCAACCACACCATCGAAAGCACTGTATGCAATATTAAACTTCCTTCCGGTTGATCTGCAGGCAAGGTACATTGCGCGCAGTGCGGCAATAAGGCTGAGCACTTTAAGTAAGTGGTCAAACACAGACTATGGCCACGGTAAAATCCTGGGCTTCCCGGACAGCTGGACTATACAGCTACCTATACTGCCATTACAACGTTCACGACCCTCCTACCCTCGAGGGAAGCGTGGGAACGGGACGAGGTAAGACAGGGCGAGTCCTTCCATGTATACACAGATGGCTCAAAGCTCGAGGGCAGGGTGGGCGGAGGCGTATAATCCGAGCATCTGGGGATCTCCTTCCGTTTTCGGCTTCCCGACTACTTTAGTGTCTTTCAGACTGAATTGATGGCAATAATGAAAGCCGTGATACTGGTACAGTGTGATGCGATACCTGGAGATGATATCTACATTTCACCGATAAAATCCCTCACAAAACACTCGATAACCTCCAAGGTAGCCATGAAATGCCGTACATCTCTTAACGAGATGGCTGAGTCATTTCACCTAATGATGACATGGGTTCCTGGTCATTGTGACATTGAAGGGAACTGCAGAGCCGATGAACTAGCGAAAATCGGTACCAAATTGACTGCTGAGTACATAGACAGTGATATAGATATGTATACCCTTGCAAACATGTAAACTACTTATCCACGAAGAAATTGTAAGAGTAGCGAATGAAAAATGGCGTAATGAAGCCATTTGCAAAATCGCCCGACAGCTGTGGCCGACTCTCAATGCTAAACGCACGGAACTTCTACTAAGAAGAAATAAGCACAGTCTTAACACACTGATTTCAGTTATAACGGGGTACGTTCAGAATGTTGCTGAACAACCTTGAACATCAATATCTCGACGCTCTCAACAAGTAGGCTTTCATGGATTGACTTTTTGCCGGATTTTACTTGTAGACGTGCTCATGGTGGACATCTAAATGATGTAATTTTCAGCACATAATTGTCAAGAGCCCTATTTTGAATACAATAGTAAAACCTAAATCTAAATTTGTACAAGTTTTACTTTAGAAAACCATCTAGCTGTGTCTTTTTAAAGACAACTTATGTAGTGCGGCTCACGTTTACTGAATGTAAAGTTTAAAATATTACAAAATACAAAGCACCTACTCCTGAGTTGCTATTGTACTGAGGAAAAGTTATTTACATAATCCAGTTCTCAGCTTAATTTTTGAAAGTGTGTCAAGTTCCAAGTATTTTTCTAACTTATTACAATACAATAGTGTTCCGACAAAAGACAAAGAGAGAGCTTGCCAACATTCATTGAACGGCCATTGCTTTTGTTACTTGTTATTTTATGTACTGTTTGTTATATTATATTTCAATCATTCAATCGTTATAATAAAAAAAAAATTGTATTAAAATGCAGAAATGAACACAATGTCTTCTTTTATACCGTGTAAAAATATCTATTAACAGTAGGTGCCTTCGATTCCCCGATTATTAGCAAGTGGTGAATAGATGAAGGAACTGGTATACGAGGCGTGTTTACAAAATAAGGCGAATTTTCAAATTTCGCGAGCTATGTACATTCGACTTTCTGTAATTATTCACGGCTTAAGCAATATAGCATGTTTAGTTTGTTTGTGAGAGGCATTAATGAGAGTTTTGCGTGTTCCGCGACTTTCTGCTATTGAAAAAATGGATCAAAGAAGTTACATCAAATTTTGTGTAGAAAATGGAATTAAGTGCTCAAAAACACAGTGGTATACGGTGAGAGTGCTCTGAGGCAAAAAAATGTTTACAAGTGGTACAAATTTTTCAGAGAAGATCGAGAAGCTCTGGACGCACCAGCACATCAACAACCTATGAAAATGTTGAAAATGTGAAGACAATTGTTATGGAGAATCGTCGAATAATAATTAAAGAAGTTGCTGAGGTTGCTGAAATTTTGGGCATGAAGCGTGTGGCAGTTCGTTCCAAAATTGCTGGATTTCAACGACACAGAGCATCGCTCAGAAATTGTTGAATGACGTCAATGATGATCCAGATTTACTTAAAAGGGTCATAACTGGTGACGAATCATGGGTATATGGTTATGACTTCCAAACCAAAGCCCAATGCCTCTCACAAACAAACTAAACATGCTAAAACCGTGAACATATCTTCGAGGCGAAGGTACCAACCTAAAAAAAATTAATTATCTATAGTATTATTATAATTATTTTAATTCTATTCGCCATCCACTAACGCATGGAGAATCGGAGACGCCTATTAAAATGCTGAATTTAGTACACCCTAACGATATAATTTTTAGTCACAGTTATAATTGATATAATTTTTAGTCACAGTTGACTAATCAAACTTGATCTAAATATCCATCACAATTAAATGAAAATCTCGAATTTCGACCGGCAACCGATAATGTATGTTATATTATATAATATTATATATTAATTTATTCTGTGCCGATATTTGTGATTTATCAGCCGATATTTATATATTAATATAAGAGCATAAGAGCGTGAACTACTTACATCAGTCTATACTGCTGAAGGCACGCGGGCTCGATTAAACTTTACAAATCAATTATCAACTTTTTTTTCTTCTCTCAAGAGGCATGCAGCTCTAACGAATGCAGCTCTGGGAAATGCTCTATTTGTTACACTCCTGCATATACAGGGTGGGCCAAATAAGACCTACTAACGTTAAGCACAAATAACTTTTTTATTTTTTGACATATTTATTTTTCTCTTTTTGTAAGTTATAATTGAATTATGGGAAATTTATTATGGAACACCACAGTAAAACAACCCGTTCAAATTATCGAGTTTTTCTATTCTTACACAATTAGCCACACAAATTGATTTTTTAAATAATGTTTTGATGTCGGATGAAGCGCGTTTCAATATACATAAATGGTTATGTCAAGAAACCAAACTGTAGATTGTGGGGCTCTGAAACTCCAAAGGCAACACACCAACATCAGTTGCACCCATTTAAATGTACTGTTTGGTGCGGTGTTATGGCCTAATCCATAGAGGATGAAACGCTGGAATCGATTTCTGGAGCTTCTTACAGAACATTGATTGACAACTTTTTGAGGCCAATGGCGGAGCAGTATCCTAATTTGGGGTTTTAACAAGATGGAGCAACTGCGCATACTGCTAGGCAAACTATGGACCTGCTGCGTGAATTTTTGGCAAACGTCTGATTTCCACAAAATTCAGATTTCCCTTGGCCAGCTCGTTCGTCAGATTTGACTGCGCCCGACTTCTTTTTATGGGGATATTTAAAAGACAAAGTGTATCTTAATAAACCAGAGACTATTAGACAGCTGAAACAATATATTTGAGACGAAATACTGTGCCTTTAACCAGAAACATTATGCGGTGTAATGGAAAACGCGTTAAAAAGAGCTAATCTTTGTATCGAGAAAAATGGTGGACATTTGTCTGATGTAATATTTCATACATAATTTCCATAAAATATATTCAATGTATAAAAACAATTAACCAAAATAAATTATTATTGCAAAAGTTATTTTTGTTTAACATTAGTAGGTCTTACTTGCCCACCCTGTATATCTTTGAATGTAAAGAGCGAGTCACGTAGTCCCTTTTGGATAGTTAATACCCAAAGAAGGCTATGTTCAGAAACGCATTATAATGCGCAGTACTTGCAGCGCTGACAGCACTGTCAATGTGACAATTCATGCAACTGATAGATTTGTTGAAAAATTGCAAATAGATTTGTTGCATTTATGAACGCGCTGTGCAGTAAAACGGAATTGTTACTAAGTTTGGTCATGTTTCTATCTATTTTTAAATCTTTATTAACTTTTTTTACTTCATCTACGACCTTAGCCCAGAGCATGCTCTTTTTCCTCCTTCCCGACGTGAACTCGTTCTCCATGCTCAGTCGGACTCTGAGCAGTAATTTTATCTCCGATGTACTAAAGTAATCACTAAAATCAAGAAAAGTATAATAAAATAAAGTTTAAATATCGTATTTTTCATCAATTTTTGTATTAAAAGCTAAAATAAATAATTAAATACCCACTTTTCATCAGACATTGTACTAGCGTATTTATTGGCAGTGTGAAAATTTTTGCTGCAAATAATGCACGACTTTTGATACAAAAATGACGTTTAAGAACGCGTTGCATTTGCAGTACATACCCGAAAACAAACAGTTAAATTGTTGATGTAATAAGGGATATAACAATGATTTGTTTACAACAGAGGTCGGCAAAAACTGATATTGTGATGACCATATAGGAAAATTTTAATGCAGCTACTGCCCAAGTTACGTCGCCGTCGAATACAAGATTAGGCCTTACCAATTCACAGTGACGTCAGCGCTGCGAATAAACAAACAAAAGGAAAAGAAACTTGTTTGTGAAAGAATAAGCGAAAGCAATGAAACTGCCAAACTCAAGTAATTATACACACACACCTTTTCCACGACGTCATAGACAAAAAATACTGCATTTGAAGGTATTGATATAATTCGTGTTTTCACAAATTAACACGCGGCACTTAATTTTTAGCCGATTAATGATCTGATGTTGGGCACAGCTTTCGAATTCTCTCCACTGTGTTGCACTGTGTTTGAAAACAAATCTTCTGTTAGCATTAGTCGTGGGTTTGCAAAAAATTTAACCTGAAAAAATTTTTGTTATTCGAAGCTTTAAAAAATAAGTAAAAATTATTAAAATCAGTTTAGTTCCTGAGCTAAAATGCCGCAAACATTTTCTAGAAACATGCATATCAAATTTAGTAGTAAGTATAGGTATAGTGCTTACTGCTTTTATTCTCTCTTTTATTACAATGTGGTCATTCTTAGATAAGTGTAGTATAAGAAGCGACTAGAAACGTTTCTTTACGTGATGGCTGTGTAACGACTTTGTACCGATGTACAAAACATGAATACAAATGATATGTATTGTTCCCCTCAAACTGTCAGCTTGAACTCCGTCTTCGCTTTGCTTAACTTAAATTATTTTTTTCTATACTTATATGACTTTAGGTACTTAACACTACCTCGAAAAAGAGAAAATTGGAAAAATATTCGCAAGATCATCACTCCCGCCCATGATTCGATCTCTTTGGGATTCCAAACGCCTAAGTCATTATGGTCGAGTTGAACAAAGCACGCCAGTTGTTTCTTTCTCGTGCTAACTCGGTCTAGTTGGATACACCAATTGAAATTAAGTCCTTCTCCAAGCAGCAAATTTTACCTCGTTCTCTGCTACCACTAGCTGGTACTGTTTTGAATACTTTCAGAGCAGGAGCTTTTGTATCCATTCGGATGACGTGACCCAGTCAACGGAGGATCTTTATTCGCTGCACTACGTCTATGTCGTCGTAAAGTTCATACAGCTTATTGTTCCATCGCCTGCAATACTCGCCGTCGCAAACGTGCACAGGTGCAAAAATAATCCGCACAATTTTTCTCCCAAAACACTCAAAGGATTCCTCATCGAACATAGTACTCGTCCTCGCTTATACGCCATATGACAGAACAGTATGATGAAAGGCTACTAACGTGCTAGTTTTATTTGCGGCGAAAGAACTTTTCTACTAAATGCCTACTTAGTAGCCTAACAAGTAGCACATGTTGTTAAGAGTAATTCTCTGTTGGATTTCAAGGTGTTATGATAGTCCCTCAATAAACGAAATCTGTTACCACTTCAAAATCATAGCTGTTAACAGTTAAGTGGGTGCCGGTACGCCACTGCTTTGACTGTTTGTTTGATAACACTTCGTCTTGTCCTCGTTCACTACCAGGCACATTCGCTTTGTTTCTTTATCCAGCTTAGAAAAAGCAGAACTAACAGCGCGGTTGTTAAGGCCGATGATGTCAATATTGTCGGCATAAGCCAACAACTGTACGGTGTTACAATAAATTGAGCCGGAACGATTAAGTTTTTCGGCTCGCAGAATCTTTTCCAACGTACATTTATTTATTAAGGCTATGAATTACAATCCTTACAGACTATGATACAAAAGTTGCTTAGATTAAACTACTGATGTAATATAGACGAAATATCGATTTCAAAGCAATTATAACATGGAATTCAAGAGATTTAAAAATGCTACTCTTGAAAGCGAAAAATCGAGATCAACATAATTATGAAAGGTGTTTAATTCCCCGCATACTTAGTTTAAAGTTTCCTTTAACATTAAACCGAATCCTTTCCAACAAATAGGGACAATCAATTACTTCAGACACAATTATGAGTAAAAGACAGGCACAGTAATATATATAATTGGCGCGTAAGCCCCTTTTAGGTGTTTGGCCGAGTCCCTCTTCCTATTTGTGGCGCGCGTCTTGATGTTGTTCCACAAACGGAGGGAGCTACAGTTTCAAGCCGACTCCGAACGGCAGATATTTTTATGAGGAGTTTTTCATGGCAGAAATACACTAGAAGGTTTGCCATTGGCTCCCGAGGGCCGACCAATATTAGAAAAATGTTTTTCTTAATTTTGGTGTTTCATCGAAATTCGAACCGACGTTCTCTCTGTGAATTCCGAATGGTAGTCACGCACCAACCCATTCGGCTACGGCGGTCGCAGTATAGAATTTCCAAGGACTTGAGACATATAAGTATGAGACGAGCAGAATATGATGGCATAGGATCAATAAAATTCAGAGTCCGAAGGGCATATTTGAGAAATATTTTTTGCACACGTTCTATTATATTGATAGCTTGCTGCCTACAAGGTCTCCAATTAAAAACTGCATATTCTAAATGACACCTAACGATGTATAGAGTAACTTAATGGTATAGGGATCAGAGAACTTGAAGGCATTGCGTCTCACGAAGCCCAACATCGAGAAAGATTTTAAAGTAATATAGTTTAAACGGCTATTAAAAGAAAATTTTTTATCAAAGATAACGCGAAGGCCCTTGAACTCGCTAACACTCTGTAGGACATACTTCGAGATACTGTACTTAGTGCACAAAATGTTAGATGTTTTCGAGTAAAATATTTGAAACCACTTAGATAAGTTCAGCGAAAATCGTAAATTCTGGCACCACAAGTAAAGTCTATCGATATCGGCTTGAAGTTTAATGTCATCCTCTTGAGCCTTGATCGCTGAGAAGATCTTAAGGTCATCAGAATAAAGCAAAGAATTAGCAAATGAGAAACAACTTTTGATGTCATTAATAGATAACACAAATAAAAGCGGTCCCAAGATACTTCCTTGCGGACCAAAGAGGTGGCAGCCAAGGGAGTAGATAAAATAGGATCAATTGTTACAACACAACGTTTAGTGCTCAAATAAGAGTTTATTCATTGCAGAAATGCAGAATGACAGCCAAAACTTTGTCGAAGGCTGTCGAAAAAACGGTGTAACTACAATCGACCTGGAAACCAGCCGAGAAAGACTCAACGCAGTATTCAATAAGAACAGCCAGATTAGATACTGTAGACCTGTTTGCAATAAACTCAAGCTGAAAATTTCTTGAAACTAATTTTCAGGGGATATACCAAGGCTTCACAATTTTTTATCAAAACTGCTAAAAGTCCATCAGCATCAGTTTGAGAGGGTGATTTTAATTTTAATAAAGCATTACCAAGTTTTCCGCTTCACTTGGGCTCCGCGCTTGACTATTATCAAATAAGATACCAGTGGGAACACTGACACTACTCCTTCCTTTTTCCAGAAGGTTTTGGGATTTGCTTTAATGTTATCTTGATGTTGTTAATATAGCTATTATAGAGAGATTTATTTAAATCGTTGAAATCCTTTAACGTTTGCTTATATTTAACGAAATAAAAATGATTCTTCGTAGATTTAAACGTCTTGAAATAATTATTTTTAAGATTTTTAAGCTTTTTCAAAGTCTCAGAATTCAAGGATAACTTATAAGGCTTTTTCCTTCTGAGCGGAGTGTTATTTAAGCAGAGTTTAGACAAAATGGACTCCAAGGCAGAAAAACTACTAGATGTGTCAAGCTCAGCAAATAAATTACCCCAATTAAGAAATCACATAATGAATAATTAGATGATTACCAGGCATCAGAAGGAATAGTAGCAAAACAGTAAAAATCGAGTTTGACAAATAATGGTAATTGACGGATTATTCTAACAGGAAAACGCCCTGGCTGTGAAACCTTGTGTATGCCACCAAACTTTCAGGTAGATTTTGTGGGCGCTTTTCCTATCGTCAAGTATTTCAAGCTCTTCGGGCTGACGCAATTCGGCCACTCGTCAGAAAATTTCCATTGCTGGTAAAAATTATTCTCAACTGTAATTTTTTGGGTTACTTTATAACTTTCATATAAGAGAAAAATTGTTTCTGTCGTCACTAAGGGTTAGGTATATTTGAACGTTTATTTTGACATTGCCTGATATCTAATGTACGCGAGAGATAATTTTTCTGTTGCCAATCTGATACTCGCATATCTATATCTATATATATATATATGTACATATATTACCAAATATCACACGCTAGGCATATGTTGTGCAGTCATATTTATAAAAAAGACCTCCATCACCGTCATCATCATTAGCTTTTGCTTCCACAACTATGGTTCTTCTCTTCGATTCATACTCTACTACGTCTTTATAGTTTAAGATCCCCATTTTCCACAGGTCGGCTGTGACCTCATCAACCCAGGGTTTATTTGGTCTCCCACGAACTCTCCGTCTCATTGATTGTCTACGCCAGTGGTCGCCAACCCGTCGATCGCGAGCTACGACGCGAAGTCGCGTCTCAGCTCTAGGATCGGCTGGAACCGATTAGCGTGTTCGAGAATTTTTTGGCTTTATATATACCTACGCAATGCACGTCGACATTGCGCTCAGTTTAATACTGAACGGCATTATGAACGTTCTGCGTGCAGCGGTTGGGTTAGAGTTCGAAACATTATGGCAAGCAGTAGTAAGAAGGCGAAGACATACCATTTCCATTCGGAATGGGAAGAACAACACTTCTTCACAGAAGTTAAAGGCAAAAGTGTTTGTTTGTTATGTAATACATCTGTGTCAGTTCCTAAAAAAGGAAATATTGAGAGGCATCATAAAACTGTACACTCGAATTTTGAGAAGGCATTCCCGTTAAATTCTGCCACCAGAAAAGAAAAACTGAAGCATTTAAAAATCCAGTTAATTGGACAACAGTCAATATTTTTGAAAACAATCGACAAAAATAAGGCTGCAACTGAAGCATCTTATCGTGTTTCCCAGATAATTGCACAAAAGAAAAAACCTTATGAAGACGGGGAAATCATAAAGCAAGCATTTTTGGAAACTGCAGGTTCTTTATTCGCCAACTTTAGAAATAAAGACGAAATAGTGTCTGCTATAAAATCTATGCAACTTTCTGCTAATACAGTGATGAGGCGAGTAGAAGTAATGAGCAATGATATTTTTTTACAGTTAAGAAGTGACTTAGATAACTGTATTTATTTTTCACTGCAACTGGATGAATCAACAGATGTAGTTGACACCTCACAGATGGCCATATTTGTCAGGATGGCTTTTAGTGATTTTACAATTAAAGATCTTTTGAAGTTTATTCCACTAGAGCTGTTTTCTCATTTAAAAAATCTCATCTCTTCTGAGAAAATTCCAATATCAAAAATGGTAGGCCTGACAACTGACGGTGCTCCAGCTATGGTGGGTTGTGATAAGGGGCTCGTGGCGCTATGTCATAAGGATGAAAGTTTTGCACAATTTCTTAGTTACCACTGTATTATACATCAGCAAGCATTATGTGGAAATTTTCTAAGCTTGAACAACGTTATGAAACTGGTGGTGAAAATTGTGAACAAGCGCTCAAGCGTTACAAAGAAGATTATTTAAAACCTTGGCTGATGAAATTGACTGTCAATACGGAGAGCTACTTCTTCACTCTGAAGTGCGATGGTTAAGCAGAGGACGAGTGCTCAAACGTTTCAATGATGTCCTGCCTGCTATACTCCAATTTTTCAAAGAACGCGATGAACCGATTCCTGAACTGGAAAATTCGACTTGGCTCAGAGATTTTGGTTTTTTTGTGGACATTACAGAGAAATTAAATGAGCTTAACTTGCAGCTTCAAGGCAGGGATAAAGAATTAGCGGAAATGATTTCTGATATAAATGCATTTATTACAAAACTTGAATTTTGGGAACAAAACCTAAAAAACCACGATACTAAGCATTTTCCTATTCTTTCCGAAAAGATATCCAAAAATCTATTAGAGCCCTATGACAATAAATATCAGATGGAAATAGTTTCTAACTTGAAGGAAAACTTCAAAAATCGTTTCAAGGATTTCAGCAAAATTGCTTTAGTGACGCAATTTGTTGTTTCACCCTTCATGGACATTGATATACAACAGTTTGCAACTTGTGTTATGAACAACTTTGGCGAAGACATTGCTGTGACAGAAATGGAACTGATTGCTTTTCAAAGTGACTTGACTTTAAAATCTTTAGGTTCAAATACAAAATGTGTATGGACTTTAGTAAGTAAAGATAAGTATTCAGTTTTATGTCGTGTTGCGTTGAAAGTGAAAGCGTTATTCAGTTCAACTTATTTGTGTGAATCTTCTTTTTCCAGTACGAAATTTATTGAAAATAAATACCGCAATCGGCTTACAGATATACATTTGGATAACTGTATTCGAATGACTGTATCAAATTATACTGCAAATATTAAAAAAATTATCGATGAGTCAGAATGTCAACCTTCTCATTAAATATGCTCTTTTTATCTGCCCATATTTTATTTATATAATAATGTACTATTACTGTTTTGTTGTTTTTTTAAGTCGCCATTATGACTGCAAAAAATTTTGTTACGATTGATAGGTGTGAACATGGATGTAGCTATGCATAAGTATAAGCACTATAAGTCATAAGTTTATTATATATAGAACGTATATTAGTAAAATAAATACATGTATTGTATGTCGAATATAACTGTGTATTATTTAATTTATGTTGGCTTGTGCAAGTAGCTCGCTGTTTATTTCAAAATCTTGAAAGTAGCTCAACACATTGAAAAGGTTGGCGACCACTGGTCTACGCTAAACTGGCAACTCTTCAACTGGGCATTCTTTACATGTGATTTTTAGCAACTGCTGGATGGTTTTTACCTTAGGGCTGGAGCGCAATCCTGCGAGATCCAACGCTCTCCATTGATGAGAGTACTGCTTAACTGCTTCGCCACGTCTCCTACGTCATCCTCCTGGTACACTTTTGCCCCGGTCTTCACATCCTTTCCGCAGAAATAAAGAGATGTAACGCCTTTACAAGACACTACCTCGAAACCATTACAGAGGTTGTATGGTGGCCACGCTTACCCCTTGGAACTACATTTTTTGCGTCGTTAAAAGTTTTAGCTTAGACTTTGTCGTTTTGCTTATTAAAAACTTGTTCAACAGTGAACATTTTCTCATCTGTGAAAATAATATTTTCATGGTCATTGATCGCGTGCCACCGAAGAAGCTGCTTGCATCTGTCGAGTCTAATTTTCTTGAAGCGCGTTATCAAAAGATGACCCGTTGAGCGACGCTTTCAGGCGGAAGGCTTTCAGAGATCATCTCTAATTAGTCTTGACATGGATCTGGTCAATACATTCAAATCCCTAGACATGAGGGGGGATTTCTGCGAATTATTTCTCGAACGCCTTTAATGGCTGGACTTGTTCGAACCACGCGAGGACGACCACTTTTATTTCTGTCTGTCACTTCAGACGTTTAGGAAAAACAATTGATGGTGCGGCAAACAACCTTCTCGAAACATTAAGTTTTTTCAGCAATTCGTAAATCTCACTTGCACTTTTACCAATGCAATCACTGCAATGCGATTATCCTTATCTCCCCATTCCATTGTTAAAAGCGAAATTTGCCACGAAACTTAGTATAATTCATGAGTAGACAATGCACACGCATAAAAGCAAAAAGAACTGAACTTTTTTCTACAAATTTGTTCTCGCCGAAGGCATTGTAAAGTTTGTCGCAAAATTTATGGCAAGACTAAGTTACCACCACCCTTGGGGGAACCTGTTATTCCTATAGGGCGCGTCCCCAGGTGGTTGATAGGGGAACGCCTCCCAGATATGGAAGGTAGGAGAGTAGGTCTCCCGGGAACCACACAGGTCGAAGACGTTAACTTCGTTAAAAAAAAAAAACTCCCTCAACCCAGAGTGTATCGCGACCCGTGCCCATTGGGTGGATTTGACAGCCGGGGGATAAAATTAGGCTATCTCTTGACGGAGCCTGTCTAGGCGGACCGTTTATTTCCCCTATATCCCCATTGGTAACCGCACATGGCGACAATGACAGCCCTCTGGAAGGGCAGGTGACCGTAAGAAACAGATAAAGGGTTTTTCAATAAGGGCGGGTAGGTGTTGAAATGGAATAAAACAAGCTGTGTGTGAGTTATTGGCAAAATTATTGTTTTATTTGAAAGGCGCATATATGTCATTAAGTGTGGAATATGACATCATTCAAATGCCCGCCTCGGCTTCTTATAGTGGAACGGATCCGAGTGGTCCAATTTTCAATGACTCTTCCGCATAGATCTGGCTGAATTTGAGCGATGGCCTGTGTTATGTTCACCTTTAGGGCATCGGTCGATTGTGGTTTATTTGCGTAGACCTGAGACTTCAAGAAACCCCACAGGAAAAAGTCTAGCGGGGTCAAATCGCATGACCTTGGTGGCCAATTCACATCACCCCTGCGAGAGGTAACCTTACCCACAAATCATTCATGCAGAATGTCAATCGTGGCGTTTGTTGTGTGGCACGTAGCGCCGTCCTGCTGGAACCAGGTCCATATGGTTCAATACGGGCCATAAGAAATTGGTTGTCATCGTTGTGTAACGCTCGCTGTTGACGGTGACCGCCTCACCAACGTCGTTTTCAAAAGAATACGGACCAATGACGCCGTCGGCCCAAAATCCACACCAAACGGTAACTTTTTGAGGATGCATTATCACCTGGTGAACCTCGTGTGGTTCGGTGTCGTCCCATATACGACAATTTTGTTTGTTAACACAGCCATTCATCCAAAAATGCGCCTCGTCACTAAAGATGATTTTTCGCCCAAAACTGGGGTTGTCTTCCAAACGATTCGAAGCCCAGTCATCAAACAAACGGCGTTGTCTATGGTCATCAACTTTGACCTCCTGGGTCAGTTGGATCTTGTACGGGTGTAGGCCCAAGTCCCGACGCAAAATTCGCCAAGTTGAAGTCTGCGAAAGGCCAAGTTCTTGTGCGTGGCGAGGAATAGACTACCTCGGGTTCTGCTGTACACTTTCACGGAGCGCGACAATGTTCTCGGCTGATCTTGCGTTCCTTGAACGTACGGGTGTTGGCTGATTGTTTACTGACCCGGTCGTCTCAAATTTGGCCACAAACGTTGAAGAGTCGACTTTGAAGGGCCATCACGTCTACCGAAAAATGGGCACAATGCGCGCAACGTTTGCGTTAATGAACACTCATTTTGATAATAAAGTTTTATCATTTGAACGTGCTGTTCAATCGTGTAACTTGCCATGATGATTTGACATAAACAACTGAATAATAAACAAAAGATTTAACAGATGTCACCAAAACGAAATGGCTGCCACAGGGCACCAAAATCGACCCGCGCCAATTGAAAAGCCCTTTAAATGAACAAACAACAAAAAAAAAAAATTCGGAAAACGCCACCAAACGGACAGACAAGCAAGCGGACAAACGGACTGACATAAAGACAAAACGAACGGACAGTCGGACAGACAAGCGAACGGACCCAATGACAAAACGGACAGACAAACGGACGGACACAATCGAGCTGAGGAAGTTCGGAAATCCCTCAGAGAACGAGCTCTTGGCTTCTCGTCTGCCTTAAAAAAGGCCCGTCTAGGTACAAGCTTTACCAGAGGTCTCTCGCTATTCTCGGCAGAATAAGCAAAAATGAGGCTGAAGGTAAAACTTATTCCAAAGATGCGGCCGATAAGGCAAGGTGCCAAAAGGTGCTCAATGAGTACCTGGCGTTCCAGGCCACACAGAAGGCAGAAGCCGTAAAACACACAGGACGAGGGCGCTAAAACTGCAAAAAAACATAAGACGTCGTACACTGCTTTGACGCCCAAACCAGCCAATCGCGCGGTAAACCTACGTTAGAAAGGTGGTCCGAAATCGAGGCACGGCTGTCTCTTATTGTCGTTGATCACATCATGGCAAGCCCAGAGGGTCAAGTGCCAGGATATGATTCAATGGAGGTAGTATGTGGATACGGTGATCAAGTGCGACGATCAGTTCTCTGCTGATTTCCTTCAAAACGCTATTAGCAAAATCCAGAGCGACTGGGAAGGTTTGAGGCACAAACTAATGCCAGCCAGTGAGATCCCACGACTCCCAGGGCTCGTATTTGGATACCGAACATGGAGTTCGAAGCTAAGCAGTTAATACCATATCTACAAGCATACAACCGCACTCTTCCAATGGATATCTGGAGCATGATCAAAACGGAGGCTCCGCAAAAGAACAGTGTGCCCTTCCTTCTCCAAATCTCGGAGGAGAGTATTGAGCCACTGGGAAAAGTGGACAACAAACTTCGGTTTGGCGTGACGAAATCGCATCTAAAGTTATTCTGTTCTGTTCAGGACGAGGTTGACGACGCTAATGAGTTGCTTATGTGCATGCAACTGGAAGAAGCCGGGTATACCAAAAACCACGGCGCTAATGAGCAGCATACGGGCATGCAGCTTGACGCCCCTAAAAACGACCAATAAAGATGAGTCTCAAGGTTGTCCAGTTCAATCTGCAGCACTCCAGGACTGCAAAGAACAACCTAACCGTTCTCCTAACGGAGGAGGACGTAGGCATCGCACTGATACAGGAACCCAGAGTGCGGAGCATTAAGGTAAGCGGAGTCTCTCTCAAAAACTACAACTTGTACTATAAGCGGATCCAGGGAAACCCCAGGGCATGTATTGTAGCAAAAAAACATTTAAACATATTTTTAATCCTATCCTACAGCTCGTCGGATGAGACCGTCGTCGAAATGAAGGCTGCTGACGGCGTCAGAATCAAAATTGCCTCCATCTACATGGCACACGATCAACCAGCACCGCCGGACGAGCCTCTTAGGCTTGTTCTTGACAACAAAAACCATACCCTGCTACTAGGATGTGACGCCAATGCGAGGCATACCCTATGGGGGAGTACCGAAACGAATGATCGAGGTGAGTCCCTATATGAATTTATCATTAATACTAACTTGACAGTATGTAATAGGAGTAATACCTCGACTTTCACCTTTCCAAGCACGGAAAGCTTTAGAGGATGGGCGGAAGTAATAGATGTAATATTACTGTCTGAAAAGACTTCAGTGAAGGTAGAAAATTCGAGGGTCTCAAGCAAAAAGTCTTTTTCGGACCACAGCTGGATAGACGTAGGGGTGGAAAATTGTATCAGGAATTGGATCATGCTAGAAACCAGGATCATCAAAGCTAACATAATAGAGGTGAGGTAAAAGCGGTGACGTACGCTGGTGATGTGGTGCTAATGGCGTCAGGACTGTGTCCTAATACGATCAGTGAGATCATTCGAAGGGCATTAGGCGAGCTTAATTCTTGGGCGACAGGCTCTGGCCTAAGTTTAAACCCGCGTACAACAGAACTCATGCTCTTTACCACCAGATATAAGGTACCAATCTTTACCCTACCAAATGTTATCGGACAAACCCTCTCACTTTCACCCAGTGCAAAGTACTAAGGGATAATTTTGGACTCCAAACTTAGCTGGTAATTAAACGTCGAAGAACGGGTAAGGAAATCTGAACTTGCTTTATATGCCTGTAAATGTATGCTTGGAAGAAGATGGGGTCTTCAACATACATCATGGTTGTATAAGGCGGTTATACGACTAATATTATCGTAAGGTTCGGTAGTTTGGTGGAAAGCTCTAGGGAGATATTACAATACCAAATTACTCGGCAGAATACAAAGATCAGCCTGTGCAATAACGCCCGGTGCAATCAGATCATGTCCTAAGGAGGCTCTCAACGCACTGACACACGTTAATCCAATAGACCTACACATTAAGAAGACGGCAACCATGAGTGGATTTGGGTTGAACGAAGCGGGTCGCTGGAAAGAAAAAACGTATGGTCATGCCAGTCTACTATTGCGACAAGCTCAGTCAACCTCGGTGAAGACTGACTACATCATCCCGACGGTAACATTCAATAGGAATTTTTACACTCTCCTTCCATCTAAGGAGGAATATAATAAGGGATTCTCACTAAACAACCTCGACACTACAGTCTATACAGATGGTTCTAAAATGGATTGTGACATAGACTTAAAATTAAAAAACCTGTGCGTCTCCCCAATGCCTGCACTGTCTACCAGGCGGAACTACTGACAATTGGGGAAGCTTGTAGGCTACTAACCGCAGATTTGTATTTTAAGGGCAATATCGTTATTCTTCGGGTAGCCAAGCTGCAATCCAGGCACTGGATTCAGCTACTACAAACTCTATGGTGGAGGAACAAAGTAGGAATAGCCTCACCACCTTGAGTCTAAACCATAAAGTTACCTTAATCTAGGTGCCGGGACATAGGAATATTGAAGGTATCGAAAAAGCCGATGAACTGGCAAGAGGGGGATCTGCCAAGAATCTTGCAGAACCGGTATTCACACCATTAGGTGCAGTCAAGAGTATAATTTCCCTGAAATACCTTTGAATCGCGGATTGTAGATGGAGAGACCAGACGAAATGCAAAATCAGCAGAACGTTCTGGCCCACCTACAACCTCAAACAATCGTCAATATTGTTAAATATGAAACGACGGGATGCCTGGAGACTAACGGCAGTCATAACTGGCTTTTGGTCTGTCGAGAACAAGCAGCCAAAATGGGCAACCCTCACAACATATACTGACATAGTTGTAAACAACTGGAGAAAAAGGGAACAATCTTCCACTTCCTCTGTGAATGCCCTGCCCTATGGAAGGACAGAATGTTAACCCTGGGCAGACCGCTGTTCGAGAGTCTCGAACAACTGTCTGGCCTAGATGTCAACAACCTAATAAGGTACTTAAACCGCACAGACTGGATATAGTCATGCCGTAAATTACTGGTTAACAAGGTGGTAACGATGATGTGGCAACAAAATGGTGCGGAAGCGCTAGTTGGATTCTGGAAGAATCACCACAAAAACCCACCAACCAACCCAAGTTACCACCAACGGTCCACCGTAGCCGGATGGGTTGGTGCGTTTCTACCATTCGGAATTCGGAGAGAACGTAAATTCGAATCTCGGTGAAACACTAAAATGAAGAAAAAGATTTTCTAATAGCGATTGCCTCTCGACAGACAATGGCAAGCTTCCAAGTGTATTTGTGCCATGAAAAAGGTCTTCACAGAAAATATCTGCCGTTCGGAGTCGGCTTAAAACTGTAGGTCCTTCCATTTGTGGAACAACATCAAAACGCACGCCACAAATAGGAGAAAGAGCTCTGCCAAACACCCAAAAACGGTGTAAGTGCCAATTATATATAATATATATACTCGTAGGTATATATTGTGTTTTAAAATACCTTCATGTATGGTATGAACGGAAAAAGTTTTTCTCTTATATAACAGTTACCAGAATAAATTGACGGTGAGATACAACTCTGATTCACGAAACAAAAAATATTTTTCATCTAATAACTGTTACGAGGCAAAGTGCTTGCAATATAATTTATAGCTGCTCTGTCCCTGCTATTTGCTATACCTTCACTTTGGAGGAAGCCTTAAGATTTGGTTAGAGTCGATAAGAACGTCCGACTCGTTTGGCAGTTCGACACATTATCTCCTTTACTTCAACAACATGGGGGTTTTCTGAAACGCTTCCGATTTGTACAACCACATGTACAATAAAAGGGCTAACAACATTAGTTAAGGTCTAAACAATATATTTCCATCGCTTAAGTGCTAATTCCTCTAATACATCTTAATGCTTACAAGGTATATTTTTTACAAACTTTTTGTACTCATATATTAAGCTGGCAACACTAACACAGCCAAAGTTACTATCACAATTTCGCTTCGGTTGACCAAATCTTATAATCTATCATTCTTGCGCACGATGTACAAAGCACAAAGGTCTGGCCAACATCAAAACGTTAGGCGGTTCATCTTCTAGTCGAATTTAGCGGAATCAACTGATTTGCTGAGGTACTGATGGCTATGACAGGGGTTTGTTTACAACAGAGGCCCAGAAAGTCTGAGATTGTGTTAGCAGATTAACAGCTTATAGACGAAATGACGGGCTACCAGAAATAAGGCGAGAAAAGTAAGTGATAACAGCTCATTTTTACATTAATGGAAAATTATAGCGATTTAAATATTTATAAATATTTGTTTTAAAATAAAATATATATATTTTCTTCGTTATAACATGTTTTTATGAGAGCACTGTCAAATTCAATCACACTTTGCTGAACCCATTTTGTACACATGTAATTCTATTCAAGACTGATCGTTGATTTGGTGGAGGATGGATCCATACGTAGAAGTCCACGTGAGTGTGGAAAGTTACTGATCGCCACTCACTTGGGAGTGGCCAGGACGACTCTTCTGCATATGGTTCAAGCAGCTCACAACTTCCGGGATTAGCCCAAGTATCCTCTGAGTAGCTTCCGAACACCCATTTAGGAGTGAGCTAACGTGAGAAGGCGAAGTATTCCAGGATAGCTGGTTGTGTGCTGGGTTTGGGACCCGCCACTTAAAAATCTCAACCAATGAAAAGATTAAAAAAACCTCGTATGAGAACGCTCTATTCTAATGACGATCCCTGGAAACGAACTAAGGATAACGATTTGAGGGCATACACCTGGAATGTCCGGTCCCTTAATGGGGAATGTTCCTCTGCCCGGCTGGTTGATGTCCTCGTGAGAGTAAAGGCTGACATCACTGCCGTTCAAGAGATGCGAAGGTCAGGGCAAGGCAATAAAAATATAGGACCTTGCGACGTCTACTATAGCTGCCATGTAAAGGAGCGCAAATTCGGTGTTAGATTTGTTGTGGGAGAGAGATTTCGTCCCCAAGTACTGTCGTTCACTCCGGTGAACGAGCGCCTCGCAATAATCAGCATCAAAGCGCGATTTTTGAACATCTCGTTCATTTGCGCTCACGCCCCGACAAAATAGAAGGACGATGCGACCAAAGAACAAACAAACCGACATGCACGAGCTGTGGAGCAACATTTCTCGTTCTCTACGTACCGCCGCCGAAAAAAAATCGGATTCTGGCGAGCCCGAAAAAACAGTTGGTATGACGAGGAATGTCATGCTGCAGAAAGCAAAGATGCTGCCTATAGAGCCACGCTGCGATCGGGCGCAACGCCAGCCATGTGGGATCCCTACCGAGAGCTAAGAAATAAGAGAGACGTATTATCCGAAAGAAGAAACGAGAGGCCGAAATACGTGAGTGCGAGGAGCTTGAGATGCTGGCCAATAGGAACAACGTCCGAAAATTCTACCAGAACGTTCGGTGGCTTACAGAAGGTTTCAAGACCGAGGCGTTTTTCTGTAAGAACAAAGACGGCGATCTGGTGACTGACATCCAGGGCATACATAAATTATGGAGGGAACACTTCTCGAACCTGTTAAATAATGATAGCTGGGCATGTCACAGATAACGTGAAGAACCCGATATCGTTGACGATGGCATTGTCGTTCCGCTACCCGACCATGATGAGGTGAGAATAGAAAAACAAAGCCGCGGGGGCCGACGGACTGCCGACTGAGCTATGCAAAATATGGTCCGATGAAAGCATGCCCGTCGAATGGAACTTATCAGTGTGGGTTTAGACCTGGAAAGTCTACGATCGACCAAATATTCACAATACGCCAAATCTTGGAAAATATGAAAATATGAATTATGAAAGGAGAATCGACACACACCATCTTCTCGTCGACTTCAAAGCTGCATTCGACAGTACGAAAAGGAGCGTACTGTATGAAGCGATATCTGAATTTGGTATCCCCGCAAAACTAATATGGCTATGTAAGATGACGTTGCTCAACACCAGCAGCGCCGTCAGAATTGGGAAGGACCTCTCCGAGCCATTTGATACCAAACGAGGTTTCAGACAGGGTGACTCGCTGTCGTGTGACTTTTTTAACCTGATGTTGGAGAGCATCGTACGAGCCGCAGAACTTAATCGCTCAGGCACAATTTTTATAAGAGCGTACAATTGTTGGCGTATGCTGATATTGACATCATCGGCCTTAACAACCACGCTGTTAGTTCTGCCTTCTCCAAACTGGATAAAGAGGTAAAGCGAATGGGTCAGGTGGTGAACGAGGGTGCAAAACGAAGTACCCCCTGTCTTCAAACAAACAGGCGGCGTAATCGCGCATCGGCACCCACGTCACTGTTGACAGTTATGATTTTGAGGTTGTAAAAGACTTCGTTTATTTAGGAACCAGCATTAACACCGATAACAATGTCAGCCTTGAAATCTAACGAAGAATCCCTCTTTCCAACAAATGCTACTGTGGACTAAGTAGGCAAATGAGTAGTAAAATACTCTCTCGACGAACAAAACACTTTACAAGGCTTTCATCATGTCTGTCCTAACATATGGCGAAGAGGCGTGGACGATCACAATATCCGAAGCATCGCTTTGAGTGTTTGAGAGAAAGATTCTGTAGAAGATTTTTGGACCTTTGCACGTTGGTCACAGAGAGTATCGCAGGCGATGGAACGATGAGCTGACTTTGCGCGCTTTGTTAAACTCGGCCAAAATCGCGTAAGCGGTTATTGCACCAATTAAGATGAAAATAAGATCGTTGGTTTCTATATGTAAATATGAACACATGAAACATTTTATGATTTTGACTATTTAAATTAAATTTAAAAAATGTAAGGTTATCTTTGTTCATCGTTATTACTATTTTTGTACTGCTTTAACTTAACAACTTTGTGTTTTTCGATAACCACTTTTTATGTTATATTAAAAAATGCAATATTTTATGTATTTCTTAATAATTATGTTTTTCGAGTAAATTACTATTGTGTTTCAATGCTGAATAGTTTTATTAAAATCAATTTTTCGCATCTAGTTATACCTGATTCAGATGGCAACGAAATAACATGGGCAATGGTAGCGTTGTGTTTTGCTTATATGACCAATACAATCTCAGTTTATGTGATCTGAACGTGAACACATAGCATGTGTACCGAGCAGGAGCAATTCGATGCCCTTTTCATTTCCTCGTCTCCCCTCATCCAGATGTTACGAGTTGACGTAACAAAAGTTGTCCTGTATGAACGCGCTCTATTGAAACTTGCCTAATATCAGAAAAGAGAGTTAGCAGCATTGCATATAGGTATAGCACTGTGTTGTACTACTTTTCTATAGTCGTGAATCTTGCTAAATAATTTTGTTGTTGCTTTCAGATGCAAATTTTTCATCAAGCTAGCAGAGCCCACACTTTGCAAGCACTAAAGTGGCGAACCGAAGGCATCTTTAGTCAGCTGTCGAAGCTACATCAACGCCAAAGTTGTGTCTAAACAGGCCTTTAGAGCATACATATGTCCATAACAAAGATGCATGCGATTCCTGATTCTATGATAGCTGATAAGGTGGACAGGCATAACAGAGACAATATTTAGAGTATAAAAGGAATATACTTATAATAAGAAATGGGCTATTGAAAACGAACAGAAAATTATGGAAAATACCTTTTCCTAGTGTTAAATTCTAACAAATGGTGAATATATAATATTATTTTCTAATTTCAATTTAAGAACTTGAAAATATTCAACAAAAGTTCGTATTTTGCCGCTGCCACTGCTTGCCGCGTGTACACATCGAACAATTTTCGTCGTGTTGCTTTGGTTGTACGCATTTGCATATACAGCGAACATTCGTGACAAAAAATTCGCCGTCAACCCATCATTATATCGCTCGTCTTAAATGACCATCTTTTTTTTATTTCGTTCGCATGTACCCAGCCTTTAACATTTTCACAACAGGGTTGTGAAGCGAATAGCACATGTTAATTGAAATTCATTCCCACAACATAATCTCCGCTAACAATCTTGAACCTTGCGATCAACTGCAGCTGATCTGTTTCAAAATATTGTTATAGGCAACCATTTTTAATGACTTTGAGATCCCCTTGATCTCCTCTCTAAGATTCTTGCATGGTTGTTATTTGTTTATTACAACTAAATAATATCCGTTAATATGTGACTTGTTTCTTCCTCGAAAAATAAAAAAAATTGGCTAAAAAATAAAAAAAAACTTCAGTAGTATAATTTGTAGGTACCGGGTCTTTCCAACTCAACAAGCAAGAAAAAAAAAACTAGTTGTGCTCTGATTCCCTTATAGATTAAACTACTCCAACTAGATTGTTCAACTCATGGATCTGGACAAACAATATGATGAGAACTGAAAGATTTTCGTGCAACGTTTGTCTTAAAATAAGCGCGTTGACTAGTGGATGGATATTAGTAAATAGCATAGCGGCAGTGTTGGCAGTGTTCAACTTGTTAACTTTAATCATCTAGTAAGTATCATAAAATTACTTACTCAATACTTGAATGCTTCAAGGTGATCAATTGCTAATAAGTGATTTTTACAACAATTGGCTGGAGATGATACTTCAGCTCAAAAACTCTGGTAGCGTGATCAGTAAAAAATGTTTGAGTTGAGTTGAGAACAACTGTCTCATATTTTAGTGAGAAAACCAGAGTTCACAATTTGGCAATTTGTTTGAAAAACGGGTTGCGTATCGATGAACATTTCATTTGAAAGAGGTTGTTTTTTAATAATTTTCAAAACATCTAATATTATTTGAAATATTCTTTGTAACTCCTTTGCCATTGAGAATCTCGGTTCATCTGCTCAAAGAAATCACCGTAGTGAAAATTTGTCACTTTTGCTTGATGAATCTTCAATGTAAAGCTCATATCTGATTTTAAGCAGTTTATTCGAGCTTGGGTTGACAAACCCGTGCAGTGACGCCGATTTAATTGAATATTGCAAAAGAAAAAATGAGCCATCCCACAAAATATTGGATGGGTTGTACTTTGTTTATTTCTAACATCTATAAATATACCGTTAGCTGCATTTTAGCAACGCCGATTTTAGTCTTCGAATTCATGTAGTAAATGTAGTTTCCCGTACTTTTTTTCATACACAATTAACGTCACAAGTAAATGTACAGCATATATTGACAAGTCTAGGACACTATCATCGTCATCAAAATCAATTATTTCATCATCCAAATCAGATACACATTTTTCCAACTTACCTTGTTTATAGAGGCCAACTTCTAGACCTAATTGCTATTATTGCTCCAAAAGAAAATCACTGCTTATAGAAATGGAACCAAAAAGATAAAGATTCATCTTTGATAAAACTAAGCTAAATAGGAAATATTGTAATATATATACACCCAACTTTTTTACACGGTATTTTTTACACGACTTTAAAATAACGCGGTTCACCCATAAGAATTAATATATATTTTTACGCGATTTTTTTGTTTTGGCACGAATCCCTAAAATATTTTTTAATTCTAATTTTGACAGTGTCTTATAAAAACTTATCTATACAGCAAGAAAATACAATTGGGGGATTACCCTAACCCCCGGTATACATAAGAAAACAAACCCGCGATCGGTTTATACCCTAGATGTGTTAGTGACTTGGTCTATTTCATGTTTTTTTTTACTTTACGAGGAATACCCGATTTTTATTATCGCTTTTTTCTTTATACGTTGGACTTCAGCTTGAACACAGCAATAAAGTTCTGTAAGTTAAAGTTCAAATTAAAGTTTTTTTTAATTAGGTAGTGAAATTTTTAGTTTGATTTATGTTGTTGATAACTTTTTACTACTAAAAAAGGAATATTGTGTTAAATTTTCGGTTTATTTACAATACCCTTATCAATAAAATGCCTTAACAACAACAAAATATTCCGAAGAGAAAAGCAATTTCGTTAGGAACCAAAATAAAAATCTTAGACTGTCTGAAGAGAGGCGAGGGCCCCACATCTGTTGGCAAAGCTCTCAGTTTAAGCGAAGCGACGGCAACGAAGAAACTGGTATTTAATGCAAGTGAGAGAAGGCCGATGGGTTTTCTAAAAATACACGCCTTTCACAATGTAAAACTAAAAAGTTTTCCAGATAGACTAGGAAAAATAGTTGAACAGGGCGGTCATACTCCAGATAAAATATTTAATGCCCACGAAACGGGATTGTTCTGGAAGAAAATGCCTAAAAGAACGTACATAGCAAAATCTAAAAAATCAGCTGGTGGTTTTAAAGCGGCCAAAGATCGTGTGACGTTTTTGTTTTGCAGTACCGCATCTAGTGATAAAATGTTAAAGCCTCTCTTAATCAACAAATCCCTTATGCAACGAGCTTTAAGAGGCAAGAACATTAAACATCTTCCAGTTTGTTTGATGGCGAATAAAACGGCATGGATGACGGTTGATCTGTTTACAAATTGGGTCAACAACAGCTTTGTTCCTGAAATCCAGGAATATATGGAACAAAACGGTTTGGAATTCAAAATACCTTTGCTAGTTGATAATGCGCCCAGCCACCCAGTGCTGGATCATTCAAATATTCAATTGTCGTTTTTGCCGCCTACACCAACCCGCTGATTCAGACACTCGATCAGGGTATTATGGCAGCGTTTAAGATGTACTACATACATCAAGCAAACGTTTTAACATAGTTTAGATTTAATAGAAGAAAGAAATTTGAATGTTATGGAAGCATGGAGAAAGTTAACGATTATGGATTGTATTAAACATGCTTCTTTTGCCATCAAACAGTTGTGCTAATCGACCTTAAATGCTTTTTGTAAAAAAATCTTGCCAGCATGCGTGAAAAGTGGAAGTTTCATAGCACAAAAATCAGCCGATTGTTCTGAAATTATAAATCTATCGAATGCAATTGGTGTAGAAGGTTTCAATAACATGCAAACGGCTGACATCGATGAATTAATGCGCGAAAGCCCTTTGGATGAGGACGATTTGATCGAATTTGTGATAATAAAGAAGCCGGTAATGATGAAAACGAAGGTGAAGTTCAAAAAATTTGCTACAAGTATGGACCAACACTTTCTTACTCATGATCCTGACATGGAGCGTGAATTAATCTTCCAATGTTTTGTGTAGCTGGATATCAAGAATTATATAAGCAAATGAGACACCAAAAAAATAGCCGTTAATAACAGACTTTATAACAACAACAAAAAACAGCAGAGGTCGTTAATAACGAACGAAATTCTTTATATGAATCAAACCCGACAATTGTGCTAGACATATCTGACACATGTATCTACTGATAATAGAATTTTTGAAACAGTCCATAATAAACGTGTGTACGCTTGTTATGAAGTTGCGATGAATAGTTGCAAAATTGATTTTTATTCGTAATTTCAATTTGAGTTTTTATGTTTTGTACTGTACACTAATTTTAGTTCTTGTTATAATAAAAGTAAATTGTTTATTTTTTATTTAAATGGATTTCATTATTACTTCTTTTGCACAGTTTTTTTTGGGAAAATATTTAGTTTTTAGAGCATAAGATGACGCGATTTTTCAAAATTGTGGAACAAATCCCCAAATTTACATATGTCGCAGGTATTTTTTTACACGATTTTTTTTTGCACGCTTTTTTAAGGAACGTATCTACCGAGTAAAAAACGACTTGGGTGTACGTACATACGGTCAGCATCAAAGGACGTTAATTCTAATTAATTTATACAAAAGTATAGTTCATACGGCGGCCGCCGAACCAGATTGGGTTGGTGCGTTTCTACCACTCGAAATTCGGAGAGAACGTAGGTTCGAGTCTCCGTGATACACCAAAATTAAGAAAAAGTTTTTTCTAATAGCGGTCGTCCCTCGGCAGGCAATGGTAAACCTCCGAATGCATATCTGCCACGAAAAAGCTCCTCATAGAAAATATCTGCCGTTCGGAGTCGGCTTAAAACTGTAGGTCCTTTCACTTGTAGAACATCATGAAGACGCACACCACGAATAGGAGGAGGAGCTTGGCCAAACACCCAAAAAGGGTCCAAGTGGCATTTTATATATGTATATGTAAATATAGATCATACTACTACAAATGCCGGTTAATGCTACTAAGTAATAATTCACTAAAAACATTTTATGAATTTGCTATTTTTTCGTATTCTTACTAGAGTAACTGCGGGTATTGTGGTATAGGCGGGTAATGTGGTATACCAGCGTTATTCGAAAACTAAAGACGTGGAAATAACGGGACCAAGTTAGATATTTCCGCATTCTCAGAATCTTAAGAAAGCGTGATTTGATTTGTGTTTTGCAAGGCATACAGTGAGTCAGTTGTAAAAAAATCGCGTGGTCGTGTGGTTGGCATTTTTTTGTGCTCAGTGGAAAATTTCTGGCAAATTAAAATCCTGTGCTTTAAACTGCATTTATTCATCGGGAAGTAATAAGTGAGTTTAATACTAGTGAAGCATATAAGCAATATTTTTGTATATTTGGTCGATATTCAATTATTCAAAATTAATTTGTTCAAACTCTAATGCGGCTATTGTGGTACGGGTAAAGGCGGCTAAAGTGGTATAGTGTACAATATTACCCTCTCGATCAAAAAAATGCCGAAGAAAGGTGAAATACGAAAATGGAAAGCAGAGGATATGAAAAAAGCTATCCAAGCGGTTAGAAAAGGTGAAATGGGTATTCTCTTGGCTTCTAAGACATTTAGTGTCCCCCATACCACTCTGCAGCGCATGTCAAGAAGAGAGAAATCCATAGAGGAGCTGTTGACAACTAAACTTGGTCGGGCTCCGATTTTAACAGCGGAAATTGAAAATGACTTAGTTAAATATTTACTAGAAATGGAGTCAAGGTACTGGGGACTAACACGCGCAGACGTGCGGTCATTGTGTTATCAAATTGCCACAAGAAACAACATTCCCAATAAGTTCTCCGTTATTAAAGAGTGCGCTGGCAAGGATTGGCTAAGAGGCTTCTGTAACCGACACCGAAATGTTCTAAGTTTTCGAAAACCAACTGGAACAAGCGTCGACCGTTCACGTGTTTTTTCTCGAGAAAAAGTTGATATATTTTTCAAATTGCTGGAAGAAGAAATCGCAAAACATAATTTTCCGCCTACTCATATCTAGAGTGTTGACGAAACCGGAATATCAGTAGTTCCTTCGCAGCAGGCACAAATAATCGCTCGGAAAGGAAAAAAACAGATTGGAACAATGACTTCAGCTGAGCGAGGATCGCTTGTTACAGTCATCACTTGCATGAGCGCAGGAGGTGGTTTCGTACCACCATTTTTCATCTTTCCACGAAAAAACCATAACCCTCTTCTAATGAAAGACGGTCCCCCTGGCTCAAACTCGGCGTGCCATTTGTCTGGATGGGTTCAGATTCCCATCTTCACGAAATGGTTTAGGCATTTTTTAAGCGTAACGAAACCATCTCCGTCTGAACCTCTGCTTCGATTCATCATCAGGTACGATTCAGTTTTAAATATAAAAAATCTTGCTGGATATATTGTCTTCTCAGAGAATCCAGTTGAAACTATGAATTCAACGACAGAAGAACCCCCAGGCGCATCAACCATGGAAATTGAGCCTGAAATTCGTAAGTTTCGCAATAAAATCTATGGAAATTTTAGGAACGCTATTAAATTTGTTTATAGAAGCAAGCACAAGCCGAGGACTCGTTACTCCCTGGGAAATATCTCCACCACCAAAGCTACGAGATCCTCCACCTAATCGGAAAGGCCGGAAAACAAAGGCAACTGTTTTAACAACTTCGCCTTATAAGTGTAGTTTGTTACAGAGCATTGAAAGCATTAACAGAAAACGCAATGCTCCGATTAATCCATCCCCAAAACAAATATTTCTACCAAATCGTTTGTTGACTCGCATTCAAGTGACAATGAAGAGGAGTTTCCAAATGCTCCACCAACAAAAGAATCCTCTTGCAACTACTGTGGCAAAATTTATGGGGAGGATATAATAATGAAGCCTTGGACCTCTTGTCTGCAAAGCGAACAAATTTGGGCCCAAGAAAAGTGTATTCCCAATCGAAGTGCTATTTTTCTTTGCGATTCTTGTAAGTAATACTCTTACGAATTTTATGAATTTTATTGTTGCGTTTTATGTCAATTGAAGTTTAAAATATTTTTGTTCAATATGTTTTAATTCAGTTCATAATCCTTTTTTAAATGGTTCGCAATAAAATTTTAGTTATCAATTAAAAGTAACTGACTTATTATTAAAGGCATCATATGCGGGTACTGTGGTATACTTTATTCTGGTAATGTGGTATATAGTTTCTTCAAGGGCTTGTTTCCGTCTTTTGCAGTACGTTCTTAAATATTTCTGAAACTCGCGGCTCTAAGGCTTTTGAAGCTAGGTTTATTTGAACTTAATAACGGTAGCATATTATTGGTAAATTTTCATTCAAATCAAATAAAATTTAACCACTTTATAGACGAAAATAAAATGGGTATACCACAATACCCGCAGTTACTCTACTTTATTTTTAATTTATATATATTCCGCCATATATATTTTTCCTTACAACGTATGTATATCCTATTTCTGGTAAAAAACGTCTTTACATAAATCCGAGCATGTTATTATATAATATTAACTGATATCGTTGAATAAATTAAATTAAACAATTCATTTTACATCTATTTAATCTAAATACTAACAAAAAAGGTATAAATAAAAACTTTAACTCAGTTTTTGCAAAAAGTTTATCAATTGGGGTGAAACTTACCACAGTGTGTCGTTTACGTAAAAAACCATAGGTAAGTCTTCCGAAGGTTAATAGCGGAAGAATCGTTAGTCTTGCCAAACCTTTCCATGGTCCACGGATCGCACGATTTGCATCCCATGCAAGGACACATCAACAAAATGCAAGCGAAAACATATTTGCAATATCCGCAACGCATGCAACATTGAACACGTTAATATTATGATACACGGAAGTGTTCGCCCCCCGGGATCGGACGACTAAGTTGGGATCTAAGCTACCGTGGGGGTCGGCAGGTTGCGGATAGCCGGAAGGCCTGTGATAGCAGGTTAGTTGCGAAATAAGTTTAAACGAATAAGCATTCCCCGACAATGAGCGGTTAGGAGAGGAGTATGCGGCAAAAAAGACAGGCTATCCCCAAGGGCATACCCGTTGCTGTTTATTTCGGCCCGCTCACGTACACACGATGCGCTGATAAACAAAACAAAAAATGGAGAATAAAATGAGAAGCATAACAAACAACAGCAGCGACATTTATGGAGCCATTAGGAAGAGGCTTTCAAAAAGGCACCAGGTGCAAGTGGATCGAGTGATCTACTAGTGGACCTAACTGAGGAGAACAAGACCCCCAAAGGCCATATAATCACGGGAGCTGATCCTTTTAAGCGCGCACGAAAGCTGAGACGGAGTCCTACCACGACGCTCAGTGTAGAAAGGCCCGAGAGAGCAAAATCGTTGCCACCTGCATTGCAAGGAAACAATGAGAAAGCAGCTCAATCGGGTAGTGATACCCTAACGCTTCTTGGTGAGACGATTGGGAAGTTTACAGAAGCAATGCGTCTACCGTAACGCTGGACCAACAACCACATAAGGGAACTCCTCGAAACGATCACTAAACTACACTCGAGAGCTCAGGAAGAAGTGAAAAGCAAGGAAGCCAAGCGGAACGTTCTTGGAAGTGTAATGTCTGAAGGAACGCCGAAAAGACCACGCGACGATACACAGCCGAGCAGAAAACCCCACCCAGCAAAACTACACACGAGGAAGAGCACAAAGTGGCAGCGAGGCAGGCAAGAAAGGCAAAGGGGAGAGTAATGCTAAGAAAACAAGCGGGGATATGGAAAATGGCTGGATGAGTGTCAAGCGCGAACCAGTCAAGAAGAAAGTGGCAAATAAGCCACCACCGAGGCCTGATGCGATTGTCATTGCGCGTTCTGGAAACATGACATAAAGTGACATTCTCAGGGTGGATAAAAAGATAATAAATAAAGGCGAAATCCTGCTTCAGATGCAGATGGCAAATACAGGAGTATACCAGAAGAAGATTGGCAAGGTGCTAGGTGGCCAGGCGCAAATCAAGGTCTAACCCACGAAATGTTGGTGGAGACCCGTGATCTAGATGAAATCACAACCAAAGAGGACATAGGTGAGGCAATACGAACGCAAGTTAACGAGCTTAACCTATTTAGTGAGAGAGCTATAAAAAGTGTTAGAGCGGCGTATGCAGGCACGGAAACAGCGGTGATAAGCCTACCAGCACTGGACGCAAGGCGATTGGTTAATAAGCAAAAACTCAAAATCGGTTGGGTGGTATGCCGAATAAGAGAAAAGCTTGACTTGAGGAGATGCCACAGATGCCTGGAGTATGGACACTTGGCGAGGACGTGGACAAACGGAGACGACAGAAGTCAGAACTGTCTGAAATGTGGAGAGAAGGGTATCCGCGCAATAGTATGCGAAAAAAGCTCTTCTGCGGAGCGTGTAAAAGAAATGGAAGAGAGGATACAATCGACCAGATTGGAGGCAGAAAATGTTGCCTGTATCAAGCGGCGTATATCAAAATGAAAAAATGAGGATTGAGCAGATCAATCTAAACCATTGCAAGGCTGCGCAAGAGCTGCGCGGGAGAATAACTTGGTTAATTTCCCACTGCACCAACTTCAATTTGCCTACCAACAAGGTAAATCTACTGAGACTGCAATACACAGTCTGGTAACCATTATTGAAAAAGCTATTGAGTCAAAACAAATCGCACTTTGCGCTTTTATTGACATAACAGGAGCTTTCGATAATACGTCCTATGAGGCAATCAACAATGCCCTATCTCAAAAGGACGTACCTAAACCCATCAGACGATGGACTATATCGATGCTGAAATCCAGAACGATCAGTACAGAATTAGGAGGAAGAATAAAGTCTATCAAGGCCACAAGAGGTTGCCCGCAAGGGGGAGTACTCTCTCCTCTTCTGTGGACACTAGTAATAGATGAACTTCTCCACAAACTGAACAACCTAGGATTCCACACCCAGGGCTATGCTGATGACCTGGTAGTATATATAGTGGGCTGGCATGAAGAGACCATCTCTAACCGCATGCAACAAGCCCTCAACATAATCAACAAATGGTGCACTGACAAAGGGCTCTCTATCAACCCATCTAAAACTGCGCTAGTGCCGTTCACCAGGAAAAGGAATATCAACATCAAATGTCCTGTCCTGAATGAATCGACTCTACAACTCTCCACAGAGGCGAACTACCTTGGTATCAACCTTGACAAAGCGCTTACCTGGAACTCGCATCTTGAGAAAGTTACTGTAAAAGCCACAAGGGCATTCTATGCCTGCACAAGGCTTTTTGGTAAAACATGGGGGCTCAGCCCCAGAATGACCTACTGGACATTCACTACAGTTGTTAAGCCTATAGTCACTTATGCTTCCATAGCATGGTGGCCCAAAGTTAAGCAACGAAAGGCGGCAAGCGATCTTAATAAATTGTACCGCCTCATCTGCATCGGTATAACAGGAGCAATGAAAACATGCCCAACTGACGCTTTGGGCGTGCTCCTAGGCATACCACCGCTTCCCATCTTAATTGAAAAAGAAGCAAGATTGAGTGCCTTAAGACTAAAAGGCAACGCCGATCTTAAAAGTGGAGATATGAGAGGACATCTAAAGATCTTAGAAGACTTTCGACATACTCCTATACTACACAGGGTGGATACAATATCTCCCAAACCCATTCTCTACAGAAACTTCCGAATTATTATTAATGAACGAACAACTTGGAGAACTAATTCTATCAATTTCAAGCCTGGATCTCAATTATGGTTCACTGATGGGTCCAAGCTGGAAGATGGTAGAGCAGGGGCAGGAATCAATGGGCCTAAATTTAAAAAATCGATTCCGATGGGACTCTACCCAACAATATTCCAGGCAGAAATACATGCCATTGAAATATGTGTGAGAGAATGCCTTCGCAGGAAAATGAGAGGTACTCACATCTATATACTCTCTGATAGTCAAGCGGCTCTAAAAGCCCTTCTATCAACAACTATCACCTCTAAATTGGTAAATGATTGCCTAAACCTTCTCAACATGTTAGGAAACCTCAACACAGTAAATCTAGTCTGGATTCCGGGACATGAAGGGCATGAGGGGAATGAAATGGCTGATGACCTCGCAAAACAAGGAGCAAATATGCAACTTACTGGTCCTGAGCCTTTCTGTGGACTCACGAAAAGCCACATTAATGAATTCCTCAGGAAATGGGAAGAAAGGAAATTTGCTGCACACTGGCTAAATTGTGCCGGTCAGCGTCAAGCCAGACAATTTCTTAGTCCCAACAAAGGAATATCAGACAAGCTACTCTCACTAAACAGAGTAGATCTGCGTCTTCTAACAGGATACCTCACAGGTCACTGCAGCCTGAGGTATCATTTAAATAACATTGGTCTATCAGAGACCAATGTCTGCCGCTTTTGCGAAATGGATATAGAAAGCTCAGAACATGTGCTTTGTGAATGTCCTGCGCTGGGCAGACAAAGACTTCACCACCTTGGTGGTATCGTAGTATCTCCATGTAATCTTTGGAACAACAAACCCACAATAGTGCTAAAATTTATAAAAAGCCTTAAACTCTAGGGTTACAAAATAGGTCTTGCACAATAGATCAACTCTGGTCGCAGTGCGTAATGGCCTTCTAATAATAAAAGAGCTGCTTAGACAAAGGATGTACGAAAATAAGGTGGATGCTAGTCAGCGACCAGCATAAAAACCTAAACGTCGGAACGTTGGTCTCGGACAGGAAAATTAAAGCTGCTATGTGGGCCGGTGGAGGAAATGCCCTGCAGGACAAGCCGCACCGACAGTGATTATTATACCCGAGCAAAAATATGTGGCACCTATTTCTACAGTTGCTACGCACCACCGAATTTGACGCAACAGAGTTCGAAAACCTGCTGGATGAACTTTCGCAAAACGCTCGTGGTACCACACCAAATGTGATTCCGGTAGATTTTAATGCGTTGGCCTTGGAATGGGGTAGCAGATACACCAATAAAAGGGGTGATGCCTTGAGTACGATCTGAAAGCTGGCAAGTGTGTGATTTTTACACATGCTGGGACCACCTTGCCATTATGATGGATTTTACGCATGGAAAATACAGAATAACGGCTGGAAGAGGCGCTTGACAAAGAGCTGTTTCAAATCATGCTAGAGGAGAACCCAACTAGCACCAACGATGTGGATCTACAGGCGGAGCTGCTAGAGCCTGCGATGCTGCAATGCGCAGGAAAAGTCAGAGCGCTCCCAGAAAGCCAGTTATTCTTTTACTCCAATCTTGTGGCGCACAATATGGGAACTCTCGTACTCTTGCATATTTTAATATAGTATTTGCATGACATGCTATAAAAAACTTAATCAAATCGATAACTCGACGACTTCAACAAGTTGTAATCAAAGGAAGATCCAAAATAAATTAATAAGCTCCAAATTACAGTCCAACCCCAAGAACTCTATTTGTTTATTTTAAATATATTTATTGGTCTTATACTTGTTTCGTTCTGTAGATTTTACTTTTCTTAGTAATTAATTTAAGTTTCGTAAAGTGTGTACTTATTTTTAAATCATTTATCTTTAAAAGTTTAAACATTAGAAACACAAGTTATTAGACTTAAACTGATGATAAAAATATAAGAAATTGAATTGGTCATATTATATGAGCCGCTCAGTGCACACATCGAATAACTCCATAAAACGAAAAGTTAAGAAACGCGATGAAGTAATGTATATTGTTTTTAAAAATTCCTCTGATAATATGAATTCAAATATATAATTTGGAATGCATAATTGCAGATATAGCTTTCATCTAACGGTATATAAAATTAATAAGAAAGAATAGCCAACAAAAAATCGTCAGTAATGTTACAGTTCTTATGTGACTAATGGAGTTAATTAATTTGGCAACTGAAAAAAGTAATAAAGTTAAATTTAGTCTTTTGATTTTTAAGTTTTTATTACATAAAAAGTTAGTTATTATACATTCTTATCACAGCTTTTCCATAAAAATGAATGTTGGAAGTTCGGTTATAAAATAATTTTTGTAATTAATTTATAGCAGCTTTATGTAAGTGCCATTATTCTTTGGAATGATTCAGCAATTGTTGACAAGTTCTAATAGTAATCATGTTTAACAGGAGGAATGAATTTTAGCAGGTCCATCATGTCTCTCCAGTTTTTCTTTGTGACAGTTCTACCTTGAAGATATAATAAAGGCTGAGCTATATTTTTCAAGGTCTACCCACTAAAGATTTTCTTATATTAATGGCTTGGAATTCTGCATCTTCATTATAGTCAAATTTGAATTTTATGAGTTAGGGTTTGGACCTTTCTAACTTTATTTTAAGCCAATTTACTGGAAGCCCTATGACAATTACTTAATGATAGACTGTTCTAAAAGTTTTGTTGACAAAAAATCTTGGTGAGTCATTTGGATTAAATGAAAGGGCGCTTTCTTTTTACATGTTTTGATTATATGGTACCAATCCTCTGGTGGAAAAATGTTATGCTTTTATAAATTTCGTATCCATTTAACAGGATTAGGACTTCTTTTTCTCCCAATCAATGTGTTTGTACTATTGCAATCCGATGTATGCGAGGAAAACGATAAACGTCTTCTTAACCCAGAATTTCTGTTGATAAATCGTATTGAAGAATCATCACCGCTTTCCGCACGCACATTATTAGTCTCACTCATCTTGATTATAACGGTATAATATTATTTCTTAAAAAAAAATCTGGGAGAATTGTTGAAAAGACTAAGAAGTATCATATACGAGTACAGTAACATTCAGCGTGTGAGATCACTGCTATACTAACTACCGCTTGCATTGTGAAAAATTTCATCATCGTAAAAATCTGTTTACCGATACGATTTTGTTACGAATATTATTGAGAGGGAGCGTCTTCGGCTGTTTAAAAACAAATAAGCGTCGATGTACGGCCAGAACAGATACGGCGTTACTGAAACGATTTATATTAGAGTATGGAGTTAATCGAAATGGCTTCTGATAATATTCTTGAGTTCGTTCTAGTAATATACTGGTGATTTGAAGGTGTATATGTGAGGTTTTGATCGTAAAGAAGCGTAAAGATCGTTTTTTATCTAACGTCAAAAATGTCTACGTTCGTCCCGAAAAAACAGCATTTGTGGGAAGTCATGCTTCAGCCCAGCTCACGAGCTTGGATAGTAATGCCGTCTATTTCTGATGGAAATTTTGAGATGTTCCGAGTTAAGATATTACGCTCTTTAAGCGTTATTTTTTTGTGAATAAGGTTGGCGGTTAGCACGTTCATCCTCTGTTTGACCGTTGGAATTCAAGATTCTACCAAGATGTTGGTAACATGTGTTGATGGGAAAGCACCTAAGCTGTCTCCAATGCTCGCATGTCTGCTTTTGCTGCTTGTCCCTAAATAGGAAGCCCATAACCGATGTTTGATAAGATAAAGCTTTTACTATCTGAAGGATTATGTAAGATGAGAATAGTTGTAAAAACTGCATAGTAAGGCATTTAAATAAGTTTAATCGGTTTACAAATGATTTTTAGATATTTTTATGAGGAGCTTTTTCATGGCAGAAATACCTTCGGAGGTTTGCCATTGCCTGCCGAGGGGCGACCGCTAGTAGAAAAATATTTTTATTAATTTTGGTTTTACCGAGATTCGAACCAACGTTCTCTCTGTGAATTCCGAATGGTAATCACGCACCAACCCATTCGGCTATGGCGGCCTGGTTTACTTACTCAAGTAGTTTGACTTTGCACTATGTTTTCTACAATTATGAAGAACTTTTCTGTTGCCTTGGCACCAGGAATAACGCTCTACAGCTCCCTTTGTATAATGGATACCGTTTAGAATATAATTAACTAACATGCCCTCTTATATTCCTGTTAGTGAGAAATCTCTTAATACACATGTTAATAATTTTTTGGCCAACTTTTCAGTTAAGAAGTTGTTGAATAATTGAATGCCAACCAATTCTGTCAAATGTTTTTTCGAAGTCTATGGATATTACTGAAATGTTAGTTTTTGTCGAAAGTGAGTTTGTAGTATTGTAGGTAGGTGAAATTGTGGAAGTTCCGGTCTGGCACTCCTCATTAGGAGACCTCCAACAGGCAGATATCTACAGCCAGCCAGAGCTGTTGATATAATGGAGGAAGAAAGGAGCGCCCAGTGACCTTAGTCGTCTAGCTGCCAAGCCCGGATTTACAAAGAAAATGCAATATTGTAATCCAAAAATAAAAAAATAGCATCAATGGTATCTTTGGTATCACATCCATTCATTTAGTAGGTTTAGCTAGTAAACCTTGAACCGAAATAAAGTGAAAGATCCACTGCGAATAAATTATTTTACAAATAATAGTGATTATTTTGTAAATATTGTACACATCAGTGCTAATTCGATAGAAGACAATTTTCTCTATCGGAAGTGCATAACAACAACCCAATTTTGTGGGTTCCCCACCAAGCTGCGAGGATGTGGGCTGATATCAGGAACAAGTCAAAATTAAAGCCTGCAGCGATAACAGATCGGCTGAAATGTATGAAACTGCCATCTCGGAAGTGGGTGAGCGGTATCCTGGCGTCAAACTGAACGTCAACCCAGTACTCCTCATGAATGAATGGCAGTTCGTTCAAATTGAAGGAGCAAATGATAACACAGAAACGAAATTTGCCGATGCAAGTTCTTCTTCTTTTGACTAAGAACTTCCGACTTTCTCGCATTGGCAGGTGTGTGCTCATTCTCGGACCATCGTTACACTGAAGTAACCTTTCAGAGGATACGCCTCTGCCAATAAATATATCATAGGAAAGCTGACTAACAGATTTATAATAGTGAGCTAATAAGAAATCTTCCTCTGCATTCACCATTTACCCCTAACAATACCAAATCTCTATATAATCTTGTTAGGACGTTTACCTAATCGAGCACAAGATCGCTTAATAAGGCTTGCTAAAAGAAGGAAACAATCCCGTTGTTGGTCCCCAACGCTAAGTAAGCTTAAAGTAAATTCTAGGGTTTAGTTTAGTTTAGTCCCGCAGTTACGCATTGAGAGCGAATGAAACTGTTACCAGGATAAGCTTAAATTATATAAGAAGGAATTGGGAAAAGCAAAAAGAATTTCGTGGAGATCTTTCTGCGGTGACATTGAGAGCACCGCTGACGTATCTCAATTACGCAAAGAACTTACAAACTCCACTCCCACAATAGGATACCTACGAAATATGACAGAAGTTGGTTTCTAGTGAAGACTCTCTAGATTTGTTATTAAATACGCATTTTCTTGAGAACCCAAAAAATGGACAAATGGAAATTGCTTGCAACCTGGAGGCAGAACCCGAAATTTTAAACATCATTACCAAGGCCAGCACGACTTGGGCCGTAAAGTCATTCAAACCATATTAGTCGCTGGGGCCAAATGGGATCTTCCCAGCCCAGCTTCAATTTTCACACAGGGATATTATGAACTGGTTAAAAACCATTTTCAAAAATGCGTTACATCACATTCCCTGACTATGGAAAGAAGTTAAAGTGGTTTTTATCCCACAGGCAGAGGCACCTCTTAAGGTGTCGCACTGTCTACACTCCCCTGGGGTCTGACATGGAATGAATTGCTGAAGAGCCTTGAAGAGAGGAGAACATGCATTGTTACTTATGCAGATAATGTTGCTTTAGCTATAAGAGGGAAATTTCCGAACACACTCGGCGAAATTATGCAGAGCTTATTAAGCTAAGTAGACAAATGGTCAACGTCACATGGACTAAGTGTAAATGCTACTAAGACTAAACTCGTATACTTTACTAGGAAATATCGCTTACCGTGTGTAAGACCCCCGATATTGAATGGAATCAGCGATAGTGCTCGCTACCTAGGCTTTATATTAGATAGAGAGCTACATGGGATTTTAAATGTAGAAGACAGAAAGAGGAAAGCCTCAACAGTACTTTACTCATGCAAGAAAACCACAGCGTTAACTTGGGGTTTATCTCCGAAAAAAGTATACCGGTTGTACGGTCGTATTCAAGACCGATTTTTCTGTACGGTATATTAGTATGGTGGCCGGCACTTGATGCATATATTATTGTGCGTAGATTATCTCGTATGCAAAGAACAGCAAGAGCTCTTAGAACCACTCCCAACAACACTAAACGAAATTTTATATTTATTGCCAAATGATTTACATGGTAAGCAACTAGCTACCGAGTCAACGTTGAGGCTCAGTGAACTCGCCGTCTAAAGAACACTAAAAACATTTAATGTTACAATGTAGAGCTCCATATTAATCAACACTTTACCATAATGTTCCTTCTAAAGAGGACTGGGACAGAAGTACGGTAGATGATGAAAATAGAGTAAGCATATTTACTGACGGATTTAAGCTTTGATGAACGTATAGATGGAGGAGTTTACTCTGGCTGGACATCAGTGCATCCTTTCGCTTAGTTAAACACTGTAGGATCTTTTAGGCAGAAGTTATCACGCTAAGAGGGGGCTTATTGTTCTTCAAGAAAAGACACTTAACTACTATATCTACTCGGATAATCAGGATAGTCTCGTCAAAAACGGAGGTTGAATGCCAAAAACTATTATGCGAAGTATCGTAATATTTTAATATATTTTTCAAATGGGTGCAAGGACATCGAATTATTAATAGATGAACTTAAATTCAATGGCATTCGTAAAACGTTGATATTTATTTGTGATCCCGCTGTTGCTGCTCTCTGGAGTTCTTGTTTTTGTTTACGACAAGACGAATTTCGACTTGTGACACATTTAAAATTGTCTTAAACTGTTGGGTTTTTGGATGAGCAATTATTCGGTCGCCGTAACCGAATGGGTTGGTGCGTGACTACCATTCGGAATTCAGAGAGAACGTAGGCTCGAATCTGGGTGAAACACTAAAAAGAAGAAAAAGTTTTTTCTAATAGCGGTCGCCCCTCGACAGGCAATGGCAAACCCCCAGCAGCAAAGCATCTCACTCTGATAGATTGCTACTCGAAATGTCACCTGTTGGTAGTTTGGCGACTGAATTTGTGCGACTAATGCATGTTGGCTTGAGAAGCTGCAGAAATTGCTACAAAAGTGACCTTTCTGCGGTTAACATGAAGTTGGAGGACCTAGGGGAACGAGTAAAGAAGTTAGCTGAAGAAAACAAAGCACTCAAAGAAGAAATATGCCAAATTAAGAAAGGAGGTCCTTAAAAACTAGCTCAACAACTTGAGCGCGTTTGGCTAATTTATATTTTGTGGTGCTGCTGGCTGCTCTTTCATTGATTACGGAATATGCTCCTTTGACCTACTCCCTTTTTTTTAAGAATCCTATGTTGGAAGCAAAGTTTTTTCGGAACGCATACCTTTAACCTTTGAGTTTGTCAAAAGTAACCCTAAGTTAGACTCAGACAGGGTAAAATATTTAAACTACCGAACCATTTAGAACAAATTCTGCATTCAGAAGAAACTTGAGTGGCAGTGTAATTAGAAAGATTAGATCGACAATTGTGAATGGCGGCGTCTTGCCCTTCACTATCTGAATTTTACGACCATTTCAAATCTTAATTGTTTCGCCAGGATGGCGGGCTTCTTATACATTGGACCACGTATGCGCTTTTTGATATACATGAGCTAAAATTTGTGTTACAGGAAGCAAAAAACAATAAAGCCTGTACCCTAGATCGTATAAGTTACAAATTTTATAAATATGCAGCTGAAAGCTTTTCGTACAAAATATAGTATTATAAATTTTCACCACAATATTAAAAAAACAAAAAATCGAACCTCTTTCTGAAAATCCGTAATTGTTTGTCTGTTCAAAATAGAGATTCGTGTCTTACCTAAAATTATAGGGGCCTTTCCCTGCTTGATACTTTGTAAAAACCTTTACTGGCCTTCCTTTAACACGCATCCATGCTTGGGCGAATGTGTACAAACTAATTACTGAATTTCAAGCACGTTTTCGGAGAAGATACTCAACAAAAAATAATATTTTTAACTTGTCTTCAATTGTGTATCTAAACTTTAAGGCTAAGAAGCAAACTTTTGCATTTTTTGTTGACTTTTCTTGTTCATTTGATACTACTATAGTACATATCTCGCGAGGTAAGCTTTTTTGTAAACTAGCATCTTATGGCCTTTCGAGCCATATAATCGATATTCTCAAACTTTTGTACGAAGATACAACAATCCAGATTTAGCTGCAAGAAGAACTCTCCCCCTCATTTTTTGTAAATCAAGGAGTTAGTCTGTTAAGTCCGATCGCGTTTTCCTTTTACTGAAATGACTGAAACGAATTTCAACCGGGAGGAATAAATGTGGCTAACCGTTGCATTATGCTTCTAATGTACGCTGACGCCTTAGTGCTTCTCCGACCGACCTACAGGATATGGTCAAAGCAATACAAGATTATAGCTTTCGATGGGGCCTTAACCCTTCAGAAGGCGCGCTATGAGCAATTCGCTCACGCAATTTTAAAATTGCCAAATTTTCAATGTTTACTGTTAGTCTTAGAATAACGGCGTTCAGTACCTTTAAGTAAATTATTTGTCTTTGCAATAAGAAGCATTCGAAGTGTATAGTGTGCGAATAGAGATCGAAGATATTGGTTTACTTTATATGTGCGGCATTTTGCTCATTGCGCGTCTAACTACGTAAGTATTTTAATACATTTTTTTTTGCAATAAACGCGTATAATTTCTCTTTATACTTATTTAGGTAAATTTTTTAACAAAATAATGGAAACTAATAGCAAACGTCGTCGTCTGGCAAATGACACCTCACAAATTCCATCTTGGTTGGACGAAATTTTGGATGACGAGGACGACGTGGAAGAAGATTTTGAGGAAAGTGATTGTGAAAGTGAACACACTGATCACCAAAGTGACACAGAACAATCTTCTGATACCGACGCAGGTTTTGATCAAGATGAATTTTATTTGGGAAAAGATATGTGTACAAAATGGGCTATGGATGTACCCCCTCGCAATAAACGTACTAGACGCTGTAACATAGTTACACATCTTCCAGGAGTTAAGGGCACAGCGAAAGACGCTATAACCCCTTCACAATGCCTCTCACTATTTTTGAAAGATACTTTACTAAAATTTGTAACATACACAAATATGTACATTCAAAAAGTGACTGATTTGTACAGGGATTGCAAGGAAACAGATTTGGCGCAGATGAAAGCATTTATTGGAATTTTGTATATGGCTGGATTAAAAAAATTTAACCATTCAAATTTAAAGGAGCTTTGGCTAGATGATGGAACTGCTCCAGATATTTTCAGAGCAACAATGTCGATCAAGCATTTTTTATTCCTAGTCCGTGTGATTCGTTTCGATGAAAATTCGTCTTGTTTAGCCAGATCCCAATTAGATAATCTTGCAGCGTTTAGAGAAATATTTGAAGAATTTTATCGCTATTGTTCCGAACATTTTATTCCTGGAGAATACTGCACCATTGACGAAATGCTGGAATCTTTTCGAGGAAGGTGTAAGTTCCGAATTTATATGCCTAATAAGCCAGCTAAGTACGGATCAAAAATCAACGCATTGGTTGATTCAAGGACGTTTTACACTTATAAAATGGAAATATACTGCGGAAAACAGCCACCTGGACCTTATCAGTTAGATAATTCACCTGCTAGTATCGTCAAAAGAATTGCTGCTCCAATATTAAATACAGGCAGAAATTTAACAATGGACAATTACTTTAAGTCCATACGCCTGGTTGATGATCTTTACAAAAACTACAGGACGACAGCTGTTGGTACATGAAGAAAAAATAAGAAGGAAATTCCTCGTCAATTCATTTCGACAAGAGAAAGACCAGTACCTCATAACGTATTTGGTTTTGGTGAAAACAAAACTATTGTCTCGCATATTCCAAAAAAGAAAGATAAGAAAATTGTACTTTTGTTATCTTCTTTTCATACCGACGACGGAATAGATGATGAAATGGGTGACAAAATCAAACCCGAAATTATAACATTTTATAACCACACAAAGGGTGGAGTAGATACTGTGGACCAGATGAAGGAAACTTATTCGGTATCCAGAACTACTCGTAGGTGGCCCATGCGACTATTCTCTACAATTATTAATATTGCTGGTATAAACGCCCAGATTATTTATACCTTCTTATCGTTAAATTCTTCCATCGTTAAATTCGAAGAACACACTCGAGCTTGACTTGTTTACAGTAGCACAGAAAACAAACTACATATGTGACATATCACGCTGAAATTTGCCATGTAAGCTTATAACAGTCCTACTAAAAAACAAAAAATTTATTTTTGCCATATGTCATCCGCGGACCGTTTTATTGATAACGTCTCGTTCGTATTTGAGCAGAAGGTAAATGCAATACCCAAATCATTTTTGAAAGAAATTGCTTTGGAGCCTATAAAGCCAAATATTGTACGTCGTCAGACTATCAAAACACTTACAAGCTCATTAAAAGAAATTATATCTCATATAGTGCCAAACAATGAAGATTTAGAAGCCTCTGAAAATAATGGATTTTGCGCATTGTGTCCCAGGCGAAAAAATAGACGCACCAAAAAAGGATGTTTTTTGTGCAACAAATTACTCTGCACCGAGCACGCAAGAACTATGGCCCTTATTATGAGCAACATTCGTTCTTCGACTGGAGTCGAAAGTGCTGATCGAACGAATTTTCATTTGGTATTATAGTGCTCATTCGTTGAAGAATAGGACTATTGTGAATTTCGATCGCTCGACGCATTTACAATAGATAATTTTTTCTCAGCTGATACAGCAAATCAAAATAAAAGAAAAACCGATTGTATTGAAATTCTTTGCTAACAACATTTTTAAAAGTTAAAAAAAGTATTTTTTGTGAAAATGAGTACAACGCAGTTGTGGTTCGACGATTTATCGGACGATGAAAGATTAGCGGAACTAGCTAGAAGTAGAAAACAGTTGAGGGGCGCATCCAACCCCCTAGAAATGGTTTCCACTGAGTAGGTACGTTTAGAATTTTCAAAATGTGTTGACGTACTTAATATTACACAAATTTCCTTACAGATTTTTAAAGAACTTTAGATCATCTAAAGAGGCGTTTATGAACATATTGTCCAGTACAGAAAAGCAGTTGCAGCAGTGCACCCGAGCCAAGAGCTCTTCACTATTATCCAAAAAAAGCAACACAAATTATTAATGTGTGTGCAGCTTTGCACAACATTTGCTTGTGTTCAACTTCCGGATGAAGAGTTATCCGATGAGACCCTCAACGATGATGCTGAAGATATTGAAGTGGAGCCAAATAACGGAGAAGCAGAAAACATAAGAAATGAAATTCTTAGAATATTATAGAAAAATCTAAAAAGTATTAAATAGAAATCTTTACGCCACAGTTTCTGTTTTATTTTTGTTATAAATTTTCTTTATTCAATTATTCGTCATTCGAAAAAAATATGTATTTCAGTTCCTCTACGTATTTCAGCCCAAACCTGCCAAGGGAAAATAAAAATGTATTTCTATAAACATCACAAAAAAAAACCATTATTAACCTTAATCCATTTTGCTGCCGTTCTAACTGGTGGTCCCAAGCAATTCAGCTCCATTGTAAATTCCTCCCATTTTTTTGCTGCTTGAACTTTGGTGCAAATCCCTTTTGCGAAATGTGGATTCTCTTCCATTAATGAAACTAGCCTAAATAAACTAAAATTAACAAAATTAGTATATATTTTTTATTTGGTTACTATAAAACCATAAATAATCGCAAACAACTTACATTTTAGCAAGTTTACCCACAATACGCAACACAGTCGAAAGCAAAATTGCATTCGACTCTAAATTCGGTATTCAACGAAAATTTCGACAGGGCTGCACCGCTCATAATACCAAATTGACATTCGATTTTCGATCTTCGACAACCAACGAATATCGAAGATCGAATCTAACTCATAATAGGGGCCTATATGTCCAACTTGTTTCGATTGCTCCTTTAACAAAGATCTGGCTCAATATTGAATTTTTATTAATATGTATTGCTACTAATTTAAATTTTTTTTTGTTACTAGTGAAAAAAATGTATTGAATTTTCGTTTTATCTTTTTTATGTTATCAAAAATAGTTTCTAAGAGTTTAAAACTCAAAAATGCATATATCTTAATAGAAATAAACCATTAACCTATAAAAAAAACACTTTATCTTACTAATCTACCTAACCTAGGAGGATAATATGTTTATGTGAAAGTGGTGTGAGCAAAATGCTCACGTGCGCCAATTCGTGTTACTTACTAGGGCGCGCCATCTCGAGGGTTAAAGTTAATTTCTCCAAGTCTAAGTGTATGGTGTTTAGGAAGTGCACAGGAATTTCTTAGAATTCATACAGTTAGAAATTTGGCGATGAAAACATGGAGACTGTCAATGATTGGTGTATTGAGTAACTACAAACTGTCTTCCACCAAGCATTTTGATTTACAGCTGGCCAACTCTAAAACAGCAATAAATGCTACATGGCTAAAATATATAAATAACCATCAGATTTCCATTTCTAAAAAACTAAAAATCTTTGATGCGTCCTCAAAGATTTTGTTTTATGGTGCACAGGTTTGGGGTGTAGATGAATATGAGCCAGTAGAGAGACGTTTGAGTTTCTTTTTGTCTGAAAACTCACCGAATTACATGATCCTCTTTGAAACCAATCTCCTTACGCAATATTTGCATACTTTTAGAGCTCATATGTATTATCTTTTGCACTGTTTTTCTCTGCCTAATGACAGACTTTCGCATGTCATTGCTAAAGAGACTGTGCGTCTTGGTGTACCCTTTGTTAAAAAATGGAAAGATTTATCGCAAATTTTGAATACGGAACCTCTAATTGTCTTTTCTCCTGCTTCCTTCAGGGCATATATTCCGCAGTTCGTAGAAAAACTAAATGTAAAAGAATTCCCGGTATTGTTAGGATAGGTTAGCCTGGTTGGCAATAAGCCACGCATAGACATTTAGGTCCCTAGCGATACCAGATGGAGACCGACCTCTATGAATACCGAAAGTAGACATCATGTAGGATGTCAGCGCTTTTGGCGAATCTAAGTAGGGCTGGGAGCTCCCCTTTTGAGATGTCTTCCAGAGCCTCAAATAGTGGGGCTCCCAGGCATCTTAGTCGAGTTTTTAATAATGCCGGACAAACGCACAGAAGTTGTTCTAAAGTTTCCTCAACATCCTCTCTGCATTTTCTGCATTTGTCCGTGTTAGCAATCCCTATCTCTTACGCATGTGTAGCCAATAGATTATGACCTGTTAGCATACCTATGATAGTTCTGCAGTCCTTTCGCGAGAGCGTAAGTACGAATTGAGCCAGTTTTTTGTCGTTAGTTCTACACATGACTTTTGCTGTTTTGCATGTGGTCAGGTTAGCCCACCTAGCTTCCACTTGCCTTTTCTTGTGGTCGTCCATTTCATTGTATATTGTGTCTCCTATTTCGTTCCCCATAATGCCTTTGTGACCAAGTACCTAGTAGATATGCACCCTACTGTTTGCGGCTAGCCTGTCTATGGCCTCCCTGCTCCGTCGAACATTTTTGGACTTAATACAATATGAGCTTATTGCTCTTATTGCTGCTTGACTATATATATTAATTGTTGACGTATATATTAATTGTTGAGTTCTTTCTTGTTCTAGTGTAGGCTAGCTCCGCGGGTTTCCCCACAGCAAAAACTTCCGCTTGGAAAATATAGCTGTGGTCTGGCAGCTTGATAGGCTGCCTTATTCCTAGTTTTGAGCAGTAAATACCCGCTCCCACTCCGTCTAGAGTTTTAGAGCCGTCTGTATAGATGTGAAAAGTTCTATGGCCAGCCTTCATGCCTTTGTGCCATCCCTCCTCCTCAATTGTAGTACGAAACCATCTCTCCCAATTAAAATACGGAGTCATGTAGTCCGTGCCACCTGAGCTCCACTTTCCTATTGAGCTGTGACCGAAGGTTCTGCAGGTGAATACCCCCGCAGCCTTTAGCCTCCTCGCGGATTTCGCTGCCAGGTTTTCCGCCATGAGGTCAATAGGTGGCATGCTGAGTATCATTTCCAGCGCCGCCGTTGGAGTGGTTTTCATCGCTCCTATAATGCACAGAGCAGCGAGTCGTTGAATCCTTTCCAGTGGCATTTATTATGTCAGTTTTCTTGTCGCAGTCCACCATACTAAGGCTCCATACAGCAATATCGGTCTAAGTACTGCCGTGTAGCACCAATGCATCAGAGAGGGTGATAGACCCCAAGTAACGCCCAGTAGTCTTTTACATGCGTACAACGCATTACTGACCTTTTTCACCCTCTCCTCAACACTGTGCTTCCACAGCAAATTGCTGTCCAGTATTACTCCGAGGTACCTCGCATAATCTTTGAGAAGTAGATCGTTGTTGTCTACCTTCGGGAGGTTCCACGCCGGGACTTTGTACTTCCTGGTAAAAAGTACCATGTACGTTTTTCCCGCGCTTATCCCTAACCCTGCGCGAGATGTCCATTGGTGTACCGTTTTGAGAGTGTTGTTCATCACATTACTGATGGTGTCCAGGTACTTTCCCATAACTACTATAGCTATGTCATCGGCATATGCCACTAGTTTTGGTGCCCTCCATCAAGTTTCTTAAGCATTTCATTTGCTACAAGTGACCATAAAGCGGCGAGAGTACCCCACCTTGCGGAGTACCTCTACATGCATATTTGGTGCCCCTCGTATCGTTCCATTCCGCTCTTATCTTCCTGCTAGCTAATAGCTGCCTTATCCATAGATAAATCGCCTGTTGCATATTAAGTGACTCCATGCTATTTAAAATAGCATCTTTTGTCACGCATACTCCTTATATTCTAACGCCTTTTCTATGTTTAGTACAAGTGAGTGAAGTGCAGTTTCAGTAGATCCGCCTTTAGTGTAAGCATGCTGCGCCTTGGATAATTCGTCCGGCGCAATTATGTCTCTAATGTATGTGTCTAGAATCTTCTCTAACGTTTTCGGGAGAAGTCATGTTAGACTAATGGGCCTGTATTCCTTTGAGTAGAGCGGGTTGCTTTTTCCCGCTTTTGGAATAAACACAACTTTCGCTTCTCTCCATAATACAGGAACGTAGCTGAACCTCAGGCATCCCCTGAATATCGTTCTTAACCATGGCACCACAAGATGGCTTATCTTCTGGAGCATGGCTTGGAAGATTCCATCCAGTCCTGGCGATTTATATGGGTCGAAACTTTGTATAGCCCATTCTATTTTGTTGGTTGTAATTACGTTCGTCGGGATTTCGTGCACAATATCTCATCTAGGTTCGAGATCTGCAGTGTCCGCACACCCTGGAAAATGTGTGCTGACTAGGTCTTCTAGAGAGTCCTCACAGCTGTCAGCCCACTCATCGTTAATTTTTCGTATTGTTCTTGGCATAGACGGATTCTCGGATAACAGTTTCCTAAATCTAGCCACATCATTAGTGTCTTCCATACTGCTACAGAAGTCTTTCCAAGATTCTATCTTGGCTTTGCGTATCTCTTTTTTGTATACTTTTAGTAGATCCTTATACTTTTTCCAACAGAACTCATTGTCAGCAACATTGCCTAACCTATAGAATTCATGTACCCTACGCCTTTGTGCTCCTAATTCCCTGATCCACCAAGGAGGCTTCACCTTGCGTCTATTACGTGTTGGAGGGCTGGATCTTTTAAAGGCTTTGACAAGAGTAGTTGCAAACAATTCAACCCCCGTTTCAAGTGCGACGTGTGACCTGTATTTCCGGAGTATCATTGGTGTTTTTGATAGTATATCCCTATACAAGTCCCAGTTCGTATTCTTAGGATTTCTAAAGGATATAAGTTTATTTTTTGAGCGGAATATAACCTGAAAGCTTATGTATCTGTGATCAGAGAATGAGGGCCTACTCAACACTTCCCATTCCTGTACCATAACATGCCTGCTGTGTAGAGTGTTACATTAACTACATACATTCTTCGAGGTTGGTCCCACATATGTTGGTTCTTCACCTCTATTAGCTATTTCTAGGCTACTCTGAAGAATATAGTTAAATAGTGACTCACCTCGGTCGTTTATGTCTGCACTACCCCAGACCTTGTGATGTGCGTTTGCGTCCGTTCCTACCACCAGAGCATGCTTCTTTGTTTCTGTTTCTACCAGCTTCCGAAGTTCCGTCTGTGGTGCTTGTTCATCATGTGGCATATAGCAAGACCCAAAGAGTAACGTTTCATCCTTGTAGCCCTCCAGCGCCACCACTGTCAGATCGTCTGAAGAGAGATTATGATCAATATAAGAACATATACTTTTTTGACCATTATCACTGTTCCTACCTTATTTTTCGCAATCGGGATGTATGTGTTGTAGTTGTGCGGCTTTAGACCGGAGACTATGTTGTCCGATGCTATCCATGGTTCCTGGACTAGAGCCACATCGTAGCCGACTCCCTCTATGTTGAGCAGGAGCTCGGCTGAGGCGTTCTTACTTTTGTGGAGGTTTATCTGAAGGACTTTCAGCATCTGGCCTCAGTACCTTCCCGGGATTGGATACTTCCCCCAAGTCACTCTTCCCCACTTCCTGTATATTGAGGGAGGCTTCCAAGATCTCTTCTATACCGAGATACTTTTCCACCTCCCCCGCAGCGAGCGTGTTGTGGTTGTCATCTGCCGGGTTGCGCTTTTTGAGGCGAAGGTGCACACTACCAACTCCCCAAGCCATCCGCCCGAATCGCGCGTAAAGCAGGTCCTCTGCCGGCTTGTTGATTTGGATAATGTAGTCCTGGCCACCATCAGCTATTGCTGGCTTTGCCACACTCAACACTTTCCGATCGTCTGTCGGCACGTCTGTGTTCTGTCTTTGTAGTAGTCACAGTGCATTTTCCGGTTTTACCACTCGCGGAATGAAAACCCTTGCCTTCGGTATTGAGGGAATGCAGCTGCGATCAAGAATTTCTAGTAATGCCCCCTGCCACAGGCCGTGAAGCGTTTTTACCGCTTCCTTTAGCCATGTGAGCGTGGGGCCATCCTTAGATTTTATAATTTTGACGCCGCTGAACCACCCTGCTCCGTCGAATGCTGGCATGGGTGCGCTCGGCTCTGCGTCCATTTTCGTAAACAGGGTTTCCAGTAGCTTCATTTCCATTACCTTCCACCCAGCTGCTCGCTACGGTCAGTGAGTGTTACTATGAGGTGTCTCTTGGCAATTTCACTGGCTGCTGCCGCTGCTTTCGACGTTATAGGTCTTTCGTCTCCGTTTTTCGGTTTAGCCATCTCGTGCCTGTGCTTCTGCTTTTTCGATGGCCCTGAGGCCTCACTATCCGCAGAACACTGCCTTTTGATGGCTAGCTCTTCTTCGATTCTGTTCGCATACTTCGGATTGGAGGCCCGCCTATTTTTGATCTCCTCTCTGGCCCAAGCCAACTGTTCCTCCTCTTGCTTCGTCAGGTTGGACTTGCTGCCAAATCGGTCACAAACTTTGATCGCGGCCTTGCGTCGAGCTTTGGCCTTCAGCTTCTCTTTATCAGGCTTAATCCTTGGCCTGTTCTTGCTATCCGAAGCAGCACCATTGGACCCAGCCGGAGAACGGAGATAGCAGAAGAGCCTCTTCCTCAGCTGTGTTTGTGCTCCCTACGCTTTCGTGGTCCGAGTCTTCGTGGACAACGTCACCTCCGCGCTGAAGAGCATTATGTGTGTGTTTGGCAGTAGAATTACGACCACTGAAGCCTGCTCCCGCTACAATGGAAGTTTTGTTGCTTAAATTTTTGTTTGTATTCATCTTTTTCGTACGACCACCTGCTAGACGAGGCGATCGCAGTGGTCTATTTTTATAATGGGGAATTCAAAACGGTCCACCACGGCGGCAAGGCCACAGTTACTTCCTAAGGCGACCCGGTGTTAGGAAGGCGCCGTTGAAATACAGCCGGTCTGGTGAACCCACTGGCTGCAAACCATCCAATGGGCACGGTGTCGCATAACACCCTGGATTAGGGGGGAAAGGGATCTTCGTCGGTACGGTGATCTTCTCATGGTGATTGGATGGCCACCAAGTACGCCGTAAAGCGAATGGATGTTATTGTTAAACTTAGCCAAAATACATATGTATATCCCACGATTTGTATCCTGGTCTATTACTTGCAAACATCAACTATTTCAGTGACTTGTCTGCTTATACTGCTTATACAAGGGGAGGGCTGCTTAATCTAAATACAAGGGCTTTTAAAATACAGGGCGCTTATTCTTATTAGATTCTCGTTATCTGCTTGTTATTTGTTTTTTACTGATAATTTATATTGTAATATATATTTATATTTATATTTTCATTCCAGGATTAGTTTTGTGTTTTAAGAAATGTTAAAGAAAAAAATTAACTATGTGCCAAAATAATCTTTTTATTTATTATATCCATGACTGACTATAATATAAGTTATAGTAGTATGTTCTTTTATTTATCATTATGTCATTGCATTTATTTAAATTTAATATGACATAAGGAGCATGAAACAACAATAGCAAGAACCTTATATCAATGATGCTAATGTTGGTTAAAGGAAATCACGTTTTGACTAAATAAGCAGGAAAACTTGACCAGCATGGAACCACGGCCGCACGAAATCGCTACTGAATCTTAGGAGACAGGATATGCGAAATGCGATAGGAGTACTAACAGAACATTGACTAATTGTAAGGCATGCAAATAGACTGGGGTACCACATAATGACGTTTGTCGAAGCTGTCAAGAAAGAAGAGGAAACCATGGAACAGCTCCTTTGTACATGCATCGCTTCATACAGAAAAAGGCTTTCAACGATCAGATTCCCCTTCTTTACAGCATTGAAGGGGTATCTTAAATATGGTTGTCGAAATTAACAAAATTCATTAAACCTACCGGTTGGTGCAGGGAAGAATCAAGAGTGTAAAGGACGAGCTTCAGTGATATCACAATTTGACAGCATTTTGTACCATTGAAAATTTCGAATCCATTCTTTTTTGTTTTCTCATAGTAGATAAATACTTAACTAAGATATATTTTCATATCTCATAGTAGATAAATACTTAACTAAGATATATTTTCATGGGAACTTCATTACAATATCGGTTATCATTAACTACTAACAATACCTTAATAATTTGTAAACCATACTTCTAATCGGTCAGCTCATTGCAGCATAGTAAAAACTCATGCCTTTTATGGAATATTTTAGTTTGATTACATACAGAATTTTAAAATTTTAATTTAGCTGATTTATTTCGGTCGATAAAATTTTTAATATTCGTACGTAAATTAAATGCGGAATATACAGGGTATTTCTGATGGATTTTAAAAAATATAGCAAGCACTTTTCCACCAACATCTTTGTAAATAAATTCGAGGTACATATTTACATATGTATGTCAAATGATGTGAAACTAGCGTTATGTAACGTAAGTCGAGCAATTGCTATTTGAAACGTGTTTTTAACCCGTGTTTCAGTATCCACTATTGTTTTCGATATTATACAATTGCTGATCCTTGAACTAAATCGCCGTAAAATATACACATCTGTATGAATAATGCAACGAATACATTTACTCGTAGCTTTACACTGCGAACAGATGCGTTGAAGTCTCTAAATAAAGGGGTTTCCAATAACTGCTGTTATCTATCGCTATCGAGAGATGATTAACAGTTTTTTATGGCCGAAATTGAATGGTATTGATCTGGACAACGTTTATTTTCAACAAGACGGCACTACGTGCCACACAAGCAACGAAACCATTGATCTTTGTGACTGTTTTCTTTGGGGCCACGTGAAAGAGAAGGTCTACGCCAACAGCCCAGGGTCGGTTCAAGACCTCAAAGATGGAATTCGTGAATTCCAGTTTGCAATTGGATTATGTAAAATTTTATGAAAAAGATATTGTCCTGTAAGCGTGGTCGTGGTGGTCATTTGCCTGATGTTATTTTCCACTATTAACGGCATACTTTCCTCTTTATAATGAAATAAACATCCGATCATTTGTATTAAAATATAGAATTTTTCTATGAATATCAAAATAACACCTCTTATTCGAAAACCCTTTAGAACTTACCATTGTTACCGGCAATCCACCAGCCCCGCCATTCGTATACGAATACGGCGACACTAGATATCCCATATTGAAGCTCGATGCATGGGATTCAAGTTTACCTGCAATTGAAAAAGTACATGTTATCATTTAGAAATACAAAAAAATGATTACAGAGCTAATCTAAAAGTTGTTAAGGCAATTGGGGCTACCATATTATCAACACGCGCAGTGGAATCGCCATTTTTGCGGCCTAATGGAGCATTCCATGAAAAAGTGGAACTCTGAACTGTTTTACAAATGTGCATTTCTTATATATATATTATTGCACGTACATAGTGAGATTATATTCTCATCTAAAATAATTTACAAAAGTTGTAGTGAGTATGTCTCCTTTTTTGTAAATACCGTTATTTATTGAGGGTAACAACAAGTCGGATTTTTTCATTAGTCTTTACACAACTTTTTGCGAGGTCGCTGCCGCTATTGTTCATCAGATAGAAACTAGATTTCTGTTCTTAGTTATAGCGTATGGTCCGCTGTATTTAACTGCATACTCATTTTTTTGGTTAAGTGTTTTTTTGATAAGAAATTAATCATAACGGAAAGGTAAGTTTCGATGTCCCATACGTGACGCCTAATTCCTTTTTCTATTAATAATTGTAAAATAAGTCGACTATACAAATTGAATTTTTCTGTTAACAGCTAACTTTTAGCGGTTTAAAAACTGGTGAAACAATTTTGTTTGAAATCGCTTTGCTTACAATATATTTTTAGTGATAGTAAAGTGTCTGTACGTGACGCCGAAGAATAAGTTATCTGAAATCTTCAACTTTTACTGGCGTTTGTAATAAACAAAGCCCTTTTTTGTACTGCAAATCTCAATAAGACTAAAAGATTGCGTGAGCTTCGTAAACGAAAAGCAGAAAATCTTTCTGAAGGTGAGTTAAAAGCAATTTCACTTAAGGAAAGGGATAAGAAGAGATTGCAAAGGGCAAAAAAGCGGGTTAAACTTAAAAATCCTACTGATTCTCCTGTAAGTACTGAATTTCCGTACAAGTCGAAACAGACTTTATCTAAAGCTATTCAAAAGTATCTAAAAGCACTGCCTCAATCACCAAGAAAGAAAAAAGCGGTTGTTACAGAACTAGCGCGTAAAATGAATATTGCTCTAGCAGAAAGCCCAAGCGTTAGCACATCAGGTGACGATACACGTTATGACGATGTGAAAGCATTTTACTATCGTCCGGATATTGTGTATACCTGCCCAGGCGCAAATGATTTCATAGTTGTTTGGGAAAACGGCATTAAGAAGAAGTGTCAAAAGCATTATTTGACTTTGTACCTACGAGAAGCCTTTTTCATTTTTAAAGAATTTTTCCTAGTATCGAGATTGGATTTTCAAAATTTTGTAGTCTAAGACCGAAAAACGTTTTGCTAATGAAAGACACACCTTCAGACTAGTGCAAATGTTTAACTCATGAAAATTTTATATTCAAATTGAAAGGTTTGAAACAAAATTATTGTAACGACTGGTGGACTATGATTTTATGTGATCCTTCTTTGGATTCGAAGTGCTGGAAAAATGAATGTGATACTTGTTCTGATGGCAAAAAAATATTAATTTCTATGGATTTAAGTACAATCTGTGTATGAAAGGAATGGGAAAAAAACTCAGAAAATAAACTACGTTTAGTAAACCACGAAACAAGTTCAGGTGAACTTAAAGAAAAATTGATTGATTCTATCCATATTATGATGAAGCATGTTAATTTAAAACGAGTTCAAGCCGGTGAATTTCAAAAAGACCAACGCAATGAAAATGTGCGAATCCTTCAAGTTGATTTTGCGATGTCTTTTGGCTGTGAATACCAGAATGAAGTTCAAGGCGCACTCTAGTCACGAACAAGTGTTCTTTTATTTACTGCTGCAAGTTTTTACAAAGGCAATTGCCAAACATATCTTATATGCTCAGATGCAAATTCGAAAGACAAGGATACAGAACTGTTTTCATCAATAAGTTGTTTGACTTGATGCATAAAGAAAATGAAGACTTACTTTCAGCGGAAATTATTTGGAGTGACGGCCCTTCATCGGAATTTAAGAACCGTTATATGGTTAAACTAACATCAATGTTGAGTGAAAAGTACAAAAGGCCCTTTTATTGGAAATATTTTGCTACATCGCATGGAAAAGGTGTGATAGATGGAGTTGGTGGAAATATCAAAAGACTGGTAAGAGAGAAAATGATGAGCCAAAATGAACATTTTGTTGTCCAATCAGCCAAGGACTTTTCTGATTTAGCTTCTCAATTAGTCACAAAACCCCGTGTGATTTATGTGCCATCCTCTGAAATTTATGAAAGGATTAAAAATGCATCGCCGTGGGACAATGCCAAAGCGATAACTGGAGTTTCCAACTTCCATTTTATTAAAACTGAGGAGAAAGTTGTCGAGTGCAGAAAACATTGCCTTTCCCAAGACAAAACTGTATTTACCTATTGATTTTTACATAATATATATATATTATAGATTTAAGTTGAACTATGTCCCGTACGTGACGCGACTTGTCTGTACGTGACAAATATAAAAAAATGTTTTTGAATTATAAATATGTGTTTTAATTAATATTTTTTTTCGCTAGCAGCAAGCTTGATTCTTAGTTATAATTTCCTCCGAAGACACTTTTTATGCACCTGTAATATATTCGCTGAAATCTGAATAAAACTATAACGATTTCAAATGTTGGTTGACTTGATATGTTCCGTACGTGACTTGGGTTGTTTGCATTTTTCTTCAGTATTTCATGACTTTTTTTAAATGTTTCTTCGCACTGTTAAAGACTAGTATATAATCTATTAAATTAGAGAAAAAAAGTATATACATATCTGATAAAACAATTAAGTGCTATATGTAATATAAACCGTAAAATTAGTTGAACTTGTCTGTACGTAACAGTGGAATGCACCTAATGAGCTGTAGCCATGCTCGCTAGCGCCGAATCCACTCGATATCTTTTTTGTTGTCGCATGCAAATTTTTCGTCACGACCCTTCGTAAACAATATCTATCAGCAAGTATTACAATACATAGCTTAATCAAATAAAATAAATATAGTAGATGTTAGTATCACAAACATGCATTAATAAACAAGCAAACAGAACTCATTAACAAACAATGTCTATCAGCAACTAATATAAATATAAAATATGTAGTATGGATGCAAACATTCAAACGAAATGCAGTTTCAAAATACGAGGTATGTTCCAAAAATAAGGTGAATGTTTAAAATTTTGCGGGCTACGTACATTCGATTTTCGATTATTATTATTTTTTTATGTTGCATACACCTCTCGATGATTTGTTCGCGACTTAAGCAATATAGCATGTTTAGTTTGTTTGTGAGAGGCTTAAATAAGACAAATATTTTGCGTGTTCGGGGAATTCTGCTATCGAAAAAAATGGATCAAAGAAGTTGCATCAAATTTTGTGTAAAAAATGGAATTAAGTGCTTCAAAACACAGTGGTATACGGTGAGAGTACTCTGAGTCAAAAAAATGTTTACAAGTGGTACAAGCATAAAAGGTCAAGAAGATGTGAATGCCGACGCTCGCTCTGGATGCACCAGCACATCAACAACCGATGAAAACGTTGAGAAAGAGAAAAAAATTGTTATTGAGAATCGTCGAATCACAATCGAAGTTGCTCAGGATGTGGCAGCGAAGTGCCTTGTAAAATTGCTGAATTTTGACTAAACCCAGCATCGCTCAGAAATTGTTGAATGACGTCAACTATGATCCAGACTTGCTTAAAAGGGTCATAACTGGTAACGAATCATGGCTATATGGTTATGACATCGAAACCACAGCCCAATCATCCCAACGGAAGAGTCCAGGAGAGCCAAGACCAAAAAACCCACGCCAAGTTCGATCAAAGTTCGATCACAAGTTTTGCTCACTGTTTTCTTCGATTACCATGGCGTAATGCATCAGGTGTTCTTATCACAAGGTCGTACGGTAAAAAAGGAGTATTACCTTGAAGTTATGCGCCATTTCCGTGCAACAATACGAAAAAACCGATCGGAATTGTGGAAAAAAAATGCATGACTTTTGCATCACGATAATGCGCCCTGCTAACTCATCTTTGCTTGTGAGAGATTATTTGGGCAAAAACAACACCTTTGTGCCTAAGCCTAAGTATTCTCCAGATGTGGTCCCCTGCAACTTTTCCCTGTTCCCAAGATTGAAAAAAGGACGGCGTTTTGCGACGATTAAGGAGATTAAAACCGAATAGCTGAGAGAGCTCAAGGACTTACGAAAAATGCAAATCAGAACTGCTTCGGAGATTGGAAAAAACGCTGGCACAAGTTTATTATATCTGATGGGGAGTACTTTGAAGGAGATAAAATAGAAATTGATGTATAAGTAAATATATTTTGAGAAAAATTAACACACCTCGTACTTATGTACATATGCATGTTAGGATGTCCTTAAAATTTGAAGTCACTATTTTTTACGCATACCTTCCTTAAAGTTTCAGTAATAATAATAAACTGAAAGAGTAAAGAGCTTAAGCTCCGTAAATAAAGTATTATTTTTTTTATTGAAAAGATTCTTAAGGATCCTTAACTGGCACAGTCTGTAGGATCTAGCCCCGAAGGATTAGATCGAACGCAAATCCTTTAAAAAAAAGGGGCTTTTTAAGCAAAAATAAATCTACAATAAAAAGAAACGCGAAAAAAAACATTCAACAAATCTAAAATAAAAGTGAAAACAAAACTACAGAAGAAAAATATTATAAAAAAAAATTTTTAATTTAAACAAATAAAATTTTAATTAAACAACAATGGAAGCAGGAAAATCAACGGAACGAACTCCAACAAATAGTTCAGCTAACGAATCAGCAGCTAATGAGTCACCAATAGCCATATCCGAAGTTTTAAAAGAAGCTTCGAGGATAAAGGAGTACACAGGAAACAAGGGATATGCATTATCATCATTCATAAGAGAAGTCGAACTTTTCATTCCAATACTTGAAAACACCAGTCCACAAGAATACGTATTTCAATGGTGTATTGTTAACAAAATTCAAGGAGCAGCATTAGACGTCGTACGAACACTGGCTACAAATCAAAAAGGAGTTAATCGCGAACTTTGGCATTAGGGAAACTTACTACCAACTATACCATCAAGCCCTTTCAACAAAAAATTATAATGTAAGTCAATATTATTTTAATTTAAGTAACATTTTAAGCAAATTAAATGAAAAATATGAGCAAGACGTAGAAAAACCTAGTGAATTTAATCCGAAAATAAATGAGTCTATGATTTTAAAAACTTTTCTAAATAACATTCCACCTTACTAGATTTGAACAACACGGACAGACATCAGAACGGATGCAAAATCCATTCAGAAAAAATTCTTATAATCATGTAGAACCAATGGACGTTGATCATATCGAAGGAAATTTTCAGTCACAAGTCTCAAAACAAACTTACCGATAGTAGAATTAACCATTCAAAATATTAAAATCAGGTGTTTAATAGATACCGGATCGTCAACCACTTTGTTAAACGAAAACCTAATATACTTCCAGAATATAAACGTAAAAGATTAGATAAACCCTTACTTTTCAAAACATTAAACGGACAAATTAAATTAGAATATGAAATAATTACGGATGTTCCAAAAGAATTTAATGACGACAACTTAATGTGTTGAAAGTTGACCAATTTCAAAAATAAACCATTCGATGCCCTCATAGGACAAAATATTTTTAAGATACTAAAAGTAAACATTAATATGGGTGAGGAACATGCTGAAGTAAACGGAAATAAAATAAAGTTTTGCAATGCTTGCCCATATGAATATGAAAATATTCATACGTTAGAATGTTCAAGAATTGAAGAAACAGGCCATTTAGGCCACTACGAATTTATTTGTATGCCTTTTGGACTAAAAAACGCACCATCTACATTCCAACGACTAATAAACTCAGTGCTAAGAGGCCTAATAAACCAAATATGCGTAGTTTACTTAGATGATATCCTTATTTTCAGTACAAGCTTGGAAGAGCATGAAACAAACATTCTAAAAGTATTTGAAATACTAAGGAAACATAACCTCAAAATCCAGGTAGACAAATGTAAGTTCTTTTCAAAAGAAACAGAATATTAAGGTCATATTCTAACCACATGTGCCATCGATCGAAACAGATGATAATCGGACGGCGCAATATCTGGAGAATATGGCGGGTGGGGTAGGTTTTACCGGGTTTGGCAACGTTGGACCGAGCATTATCTGCTGTAGAATCACTTTTTCATGCCTCTCCGCGTATTGCGGCCACTTTCCGCGCAGTGCTCGGCTCAATCGCATCAATTGATGTCGATACCGATACCCAGTGATGGTTTCGCTTGGTTTTAACAGTTCATAATAAATAACACCAACTTGGTCCCACCAAATACATAGCATAACCTTCGCAGCGTGAGTACTCGGTCGAGGGGACGACGTAGAAACATGACCGGGCAGTCCCCATGACTTTATTTTCTTTGGAGTGCTGTAAAGAATCCATTTTTCATCACTCGTACCGATGCGATGAAGAAACCCTTCCTGTTTTGCCGCTGGAGCAGTTGTTGACAGGCGAAAAAACGACGTTCAACATCCCTTGATTTTAATTCATAAGGAGCCCAAGTCCCCTGTTTCTAAATCACGCCCCAAAGCATGCAATCGCTTGGAAATAGATTGGCGGGTAACTCCTAATACTGAAGCAAGCTCTTCTTGCATTTGACACGGATCCTCATTGAGTAATGCCTCCAATTCATCGTCTTCGAAGGTTTTTGGCCTTCCTTCACGCGCACACTCGTCAACATTAAAATCACCATCTTTGAAGCGACGGAACCAATCTCAGCACATTGTTTCACTTAAAACAGCATCTCCATAAGCTTTTTGTAGCTCTCGATGCGCTTCAGCCGCCGTTTTTTTTTTCAAATAGAAGAGGAAAATCAACATTTCCCGCAAATGGCGATTGTTCGGAACAAAATCAGACATGTTCACAAAACCAAAAGTATGTATATGATACCAAAACAAAATCACTAATGTGTCGAAGCAGTTTATTTTTAATATTTTTCTCGAATACTTTCCGCATTTCTCATTTTTTCGCAAATTTCGTGCTGTCCCTTGAGTGCTGAAAAAATTGTCACCCTATTCTCAATGTTTTCAAAAGATGCTATCTTTTTCATTTCTTTCTTTTTACAGCTTTTTTATGGTAATCGGATACTACTATATTCTTTGCACGATTCCCGTATTAAAATGTTTTTTATATTATCATTTTACTCCGAACTTATACGTATTTGTATGAGCTCATAGGCTTCTGCATATCGATCATATCTAAACAGTTATAAAATCATTAGAAGGCAGAACTTTTTAATGGATGTTAGAACGAGCGGTGTGGAAATGGAGCGTTAGAACACATCCTGTGTTGAACATACTCGTGATATGTGTTGATTTTACATTATTTACTTAGTGTTTTACAATTACACGTGTCAGAACATTGCGAAAATTCTATCGCAGTATTACCAGATTATTTAGTATGGAAACCCATACTGGGAAATCTGCATGTGCCTTATCGGCCACTGAGGGTGGCAAAAGATATAGAGAAAGAAAGCATTTAACAATAATAAAAGGGCAAAACTATCAAATTCCGAGCGATATAAAAATATGATGAAAAGATACTAAATCAAAACATGGAAAGTATTGTATGTAAGGCCGAATGGACAAAAACAGACATAAAAAGCAAATTATATAAAAATATTTTCAATTTAATTTGCGATGTGTGTGATAGGTTGTGGTGGATACCTGAAACTGTTAAGGCTGCTTTAGCTTAATACAAATAAAACCTGATTCTTATAATGTATGCAATTTTTTTTTTCAATTGCAAAAAAAGTGCCCACAATGGCTAAAACTAACGGATTTGCGTCTCAGTTTTGATGAATTTTTTTTTTCTGTGAAAAGTGAATAAAATGTTTGTGTATCGCACTATAAAACATTACAATGATACTGGTAGCATTGCAAAACGCTATAGAGGTGGGCCAAAAAAACCGCAACAACACCAGAAATGGTTCGAAAAGCGAAGACTCGACTTGAACGAAGTCCACGTCGAAGTGGGAGAAAAATGGCTAAAGAACTGAAAATATCGCAAGACAGCATTCGACGCGTATTGAAAAATGAGTTCAAGGTCAAGGCTTACAAGTTCCAAAAAGCACACGATCTTTCAGCCCAGCAAAAAAAAGTTCGGTGCGAAAGTGCAAAGGAGTTGTTGCGCTTGCACGAACGTGGCGAACTTCCTAACATTGTGTTTTCTAATGAAAAAAATTTCACAATTGAGCAGTTCATAAACACTCAAAACGATAGTGTTTACTTGACCGAACGCTCATATGGGAATCTGAACCCACGTATGGCCACTCGAAGCAATTTCCCATCGCAAGTAATGGTTTGGGCCGCAGTGACCGCTGATGGACGCTCTCCAATCGTTTTTATCGAGCCTGGTGTCAAAGTGAATGCGACTTATTATCGGGAAAATGTTTTAGAAGCTGCTTTAGAGCCGTGGACACGCAAACATTTCGGTCGCACGCCAACAGGACTCGGCACCGTCTCATAAAGCTCGTGTGAACCAAGAATGGTTAAAAAATCATGTTCTACACTTCATTTCGTCCACTCAATGGCTTTCGAATTCGCCAGACGCAAATCCGATGGAATATTCCATCTGGTCCAATTTGGAGAGCAAGGTGAGGACTAAAAATATGCCAGTATGGATGCGCTGAAAAAAGCGATTATACAAGAATGGGCCAAAATACCTCAAGAACACATTCGTGCAGCATGCAACTCATTTTTTGACCGTTTGAAGGCTATACTCAAGGCAAAAAGTGGTCATATCGAGCTAAAGGGAATATATGTTAAAATTTTAATCATTTTTGAACAATTTTGTCTTTGAAATCAATAAAAACTAATTTCACACAAAAAAGTTATGGTGTTTTGAATAGGTAACACTTCATATCGTTCACCCTGTACAATCCCATTCCGGCCACTTTTCTTTGAAAGCTCGATTCAAACGCATTAGCTGCAGTCGGTAGCGATCGCCAGTGATGGTTTTAGATGGTTAAAGGAGTTCATAATAGATGACACCGTTCTGATCCCACCAGATGCACAATATAACCTTTGAAGCATGAATCTTTTTTTTCGCTGTCGATGAACCTGGTTCACCTGGCAGGCTCTAACATTTTCGGCGCTTAGGATTATCATAATAGATCCACCTTCATTGCCAGTGAGGATGCAATGCAGAAAATATTTTCCTTTCAATCGTTCAAGAAGCATCTCACACGTCACCAAACGTCTTCAATATCCCTCTGCTTCAATTGATGTGGCACCCAGTTACATGCTTTACCGTTTATGTTTACCAACGATTGATCTCTCAACATCCAACTCTTTAGACATATATTCAAGGGTTCGACATGCGTCTTCATCCAATAATTGTTGTAGCTGAGTATCTTCGAATTTAGTCGGTGCCCCTTCGCGAATTTTATCACTCACATCGAACTTGCCACTTTGGAAACGTCCAAACCAGTGATTACCGTAAATATTGATCAATATACGACACGTTTGAGCTGCACTTTTCTTTAAAAGGTAATAATAAAGCATGACTTCCGCAAGTGTTTTTTTTTTCGGGACGGGCGTAGACATTTCTGACGTCAGATAAAAAAGGATCTTTACGCTTCAAACCAATGTCAACTACTGCGATCGAGACCTTATAGGTATATACTCCTTCAAATCACCAGTTATTACTAGAGGGAACACAAAAATAGTATCAGCAGCGACACCTCTTTTGCGGGGGCGGAAACTTATTCCCATACCCAATATATCCCGAAGAATCGAGTCATTTGCCAGTTCTCGATCCCAACGCAGAACGTTTAATATCGCCAATGTTGTCTTGACGACTAGGCAAATACGGTGGTTCCCGGTGCCAATAGCTAAAAGAGACATCAGAGATAGTTTCGAAAAAGCCGTCGATAGTTCTTCGGAAAGTGAAGATGGAGTGAAGGTAATAACAATATTAAATATCATACGTAATAAAGCCAGAAATACAAGATTATGAATATGATATTGTAAATGGATTTTTGGCAGATGTGAAAAAAATGATCCAAGTCTTGTTATTAATAAAGCGAGTTTTGTACAAGCTAATACATAGAAGCAGAAAATTTTACAAGAACAATTTTATTCTATTGCATGCAATATAATTACAAAAAACTAATCACATTTGCATACATTGGAAGCATATTCGGTATTTGTGTGAGTAATTTGGAAGATTTTGCGGCAAAAAGAATTTTGGATAATATCAACGCTTTAGAGGGCAAACGTCCGGGCTTCATTTTGTTGCCAACTGTTCAATATAATTTGCACGCGAAGAGTTCTGATTTGTTTAAGGCAATACTCGAAGGTTTTATCAACGACTTGCGAAAATTATCTACAAAGTCCAATGAATTCTAGAATAACTTCGCATCACAAAATATTCAAATGGATAAAGGTAAGAGCTTGAGTGTTTATATTCGCAATACAAAACCCAATGTATTCGGTATAAAATTTTTCACGACTCAAGCCCCCCAGTAAAAATTTCGCCAACAGTTAAAGAGCTCAAGCGGAAAAAATTGATTGAACGTAAATGAAAAAAAAATTGCACAACCATCTTACAGTCACGTTCACGTTATAAAGTTTACTGGCTTCAAAATAACAATTTGGATTTAACTATTGATCTTTTGGGCTACGTTCCACTGAAGCACAGGCATTAAAATATGTATGATATATCTACATATGTATATATAAGCACATATCAAACATCTGAGTATTTTCAACCATCCAAAAAATTTAAAACTTCTAATGACGATGAAACGAAAACACCGAATATAAATTTTAAAACATTCAAATATAAATATTAAAGTAAAAATAAAATAAAACAAGTACGATTTTTTACTCTTAAATTTTATGGATTAATTGCATGCAAAATCATTTTCAATGAGAACGTCGTTTGCGTGTTGACAAGGACTGTAGATTTTTTTATCTGCATTATGAAAGCTGTATACGCTCTTTTAACTCGGAGTCTTCCTCATATTTTTAACTAGAACTGCATTTATCTTCCTTCGATATTTCCGCGATTTTTGTATTCTGCTTTCCAACTTCTATTCCCTAATTCACTTTCCTTTTGAATAAACGTAATAACAACACGATTGCTATTGTTTAGGAATATATTAATAAATATGCACGCCCTGCTTGAACCTCTGCCACAATAAACATGGAAACAAATAAAATTGAGTAAGTATTGAACCAAAACATTAATTTTAGCTGAAAAGGAAAATTATTTCGTTTTCTATCTTTCTATAGACGTGGTGACTACATGTGTGACTACTCTTCTCCATTTGGTTCGTTGCGCTAGGTTTCAATAATTCTAGTTGTACCATCATGGTAGACGCATCTGTGACTGCTTCCAGAATATTTTTTAGTTAGCAGAACGACCTGGATTTATATCCGATCAAGAACTGTCACTTCAGTATCATTCTTAAAAAGTTTTGCCAGGAATTTTTTGTGCTGTTACAACACAAACAACATCAATTGCTACTTAAAGTATGATACGTTCGCATATGCATTAATTACAATTAAGTCCATAAAATTAATCTACCCGTTCACATATGGCAGGTTACCTTCAAATTGACAATCAGCTAGCTATCAATACTGTTGTAAAAGGTTTTTCGACATAGAAATTATTTTGGTTATTATTGGCAGCAATACGCATTTGAAATTCAATATTACATTTTATAATAAGTAACAAGAGGGCACACGTCTATGGACACACGCTCTTTTTCTGTTATATGAATGCATAGTTAATAATACCTAACAAACATTTTATTAGAATTATGTCTAAAAGAGTGTTTTCTTTGCCGGCATCTATTTTATTTAGTGTTTACTTTCACGTTTTTCTTTACACGCGTAAAAATAACGATGTATTACACAGAAAACACAGGGCTATATGTCAAAAAGTATGGTTATTATCTAGGATTATTTTATAATCTCAGATTTTGGGAGAGAAATTTTGTATAGGAAATCTCAATTTTTAACTACGGATTGGGAGTTAAGCACGAAAGTATATCATCTACTTATATGTGAAAGTGTTATTACATATGTAACACATGGGCTGCAAAGTCCCGGGCCTAACAAAGAAAAAATTTTTTTCTCCAAAATTAGCTTTATTCGTCAAAATAGCCTAATTCATTAAGAACAACGCAATCATTCCAGTGCCGCTCTAACATTTCAATCCCACTTTTGTAGAACGATTTATTTTTTGCCTCAAAATAGGGATCAGTTTCAGCGATAACTTCACCACTTCACAATAACACCCAGTAGGAGCCTGGTGAATCTGGTGAATACGGTGGATGTGGGAGCAATTCGAAGTTCAATCCATGTAGTTTTGCCATTGATTTGATTGACTTGTAGCACGTTGTGTTGTCTAGATGAAACAAAACAGTAAGCAAACACGGCATCCACTTTGAACAGAGCTTTCTCATAGTCAAATACTCATACAATATAAAGCGAACACGTTCTTTTGATATATTCACGATGTCAGTTAACTCACGCAACTTCACTTTTCGATCATTCAGAACGATTATGTATAATAGAATATTTTGATGTTTTCTGGTGTTACCGCGTCTTTAAGAGTCCACTGCGTTGTACGTCATCGATATCTGTACGCCCACGTTTGAATCCAGCAAACCACCGTTTTATTGATGTTTCTTATGGAGCGGAGGCCCAATAAATCTTTCCAAACCATTGTTTTGCTTGAACGCTATTTTTTCCTTTCAAGAAGCAGTGTTAAATTAAAACACGACGTTCCTTTTGACTCATAGTTTTGCAAATAACAAAAGTAGCGTCACATTTGTTATGACAGAACATGATGCTATTACATAAAAAGTAACACTGCCGCAATTATTGCAACTTGAACATAATCGTTTGCTCGATAGAACCTCCGGCTGACAGGGCTTGAACGTATGTAACATACATATGTACTTACAGCCCAATTCTATGCACTTGATAAATTCACCATCTTTCTGTGTCAAAAATAAAAAGCTCTTTTCTTGATAAATTGTCAAGATACAAAGAAATGCCCTTGACAAATAAAACATCGTTTTAATCTTTGATTATTGTGGTACACAGTTCTGTTAAGTGGTTTGTTAAAATTGGATGAAGATATTTTACTATTACTTTTGTTGTTACAAGAAGATTAAGATTATGAAAATAAGCCTAACTATCGCCTATGGTTTGCGAGATGCCAGTGATCAATTTTCCTTAAGTGAAAACACGTTTATGCAAAATTTTCATCTGACACGTGAAGTCTGTCGGCATCTCATTCATGACCTGAAAATACATGATGTTCAAGAAACTTCTGTGCCTATTACTACATATAAGGTTTCTGGCAACGTTAAACTTTTTTGGACATGGCTCCTACGAAAAATGTGTAAGTAATAATTATAACTTCCCATGAATTAGTCGTCCCTTTCCGGAAGTTTGCGGGCTGTGGCAAAGCTCATTATAAAGGTGCAGGGAGCGCAAATACAGTTTCCCAGATCGGTTGAGGAAGAACATTATGTTAAAACTGAGTACGTATACTTATTTGTATATTTAGAGAAAAATATGTATGTTTCACTTTAACAGTTTGGCTTTTAATTCAGATTTTTCAGGAAATTTGGCATAAAAGGCACAATAGGAGCAATTGGCTGCCCTCATGTTGCTATTATTGCTCCACCTGGAAATAATGTTGAACGCCCTCTTAATATATATTTGAATAGAAAAGGGCTCCAAAGCATTAACGTCGAAGCAGTAAGTTTTCTTTGGTCTATGATAACGCAAATCAAAAGAATTCTGCATTTGTTAAGTTCGTGGCCACTGTTTATATTTTACATTTTCAAATACTAAATTTCCGGGAGCAACACATAGCTCTGGAATTTGGGCAACTTCCAACCAATAAAATATATGTATGTTAAAGAAGATTCCATTTCGCACTATGAGCACAGCTGATATTATAATATTCACCACGTTGTTGGGAACAGCGCCGAGTAGCAAAGCTTGAAGTTTTCTCAATAAATTAAAAAATTTGCAAAAACTTTTTACTTGATACACATCTTGATTAAATATCAATATTTTGCTAATTTGTCAGAATAGGGCTGTTAGTCTTGTCATAAATGTTGTGAAAAAGTACATAGGTTTCTAGAATTCGCAGGGTTTGAAGAAGAACGCGTATAACAGTCAAATACGGGCAACGTTTTCCAATTGACACATATTCTTTGCAATAATTTATACACTACTTTACAATCAATAATTTCGTTTAGATCTAAATATAAGGTTGTCAAAAATGTCTTGCGGTATTTTTATTGAATTTTCAATTGTTCATAAAATTGGTTATAATAATGCGATTTAAGTCAAATATGCGCCGTTTTGTTCGATGACGAGTTCCCAACGAGATGCCAACTTCACAATGCCCCTCTTATAGAAGCTCGCTTCCCTATTGTCAAAAAACTCGGAGAGCCAATTTTCACAGGACTCTCTTGTGGACAACTTCCGACTACCAAGCTCGTTCGCCATGGACACAAATAGGTGGTAATCACTTGGTGCGAGATCCGGACTATACGGTGGATGCAAAAGAACCTCCCATCCGAGCTCCCGGAGCTTCTGGCGCGTCACCAAAGATGTGTGGGGCCTGGCATTGTCCTGATGGAAGACAATTCGGCCTCTGTTGATCAAAGATGGCCTCTTCTGCATGAGTGCTGCATTCAAGCGGTCCAGTTGTTGGCAGTACAGGTCCGAATTGAGCGTTTGGCCATAGGGGAGCAGCTCATAGTGGATGATTCCCTGCCAATCCCACCAAACACACAGAAGAACCTTCCTGGCCGTCAATTCAGGCTTGGCCACCGTCTGGGCAGCTTCACCGCTTTTCGACCATGACCGTTTGCGCTTCACGTATTCGTAAGTGACCCACTTTTCATCGCCAGTCACCATCCGCTTCAAAAACGGGTCGATTTAGTTGCGATTCAGAAGCGATTCTCATGCATCCATACGGGCAAAAATGTTGTTTTGCGTCAAGTCGTGTGGCACCCATACATCGAGCTTCTTTTTGAATCCAAGCTTCTTCAAATGGTTTATAACGGTTTGATGACTCATACCCAGCTCTTGGCCGATGCTACGGCTGCTACTATGCCGGTCTCTTTCGATCAATTCAGCGATTTTATCGCAATTTTCGACGACAGGCCTTCGGGACCGTGACGCATCTTCGATCACCTCTGCACCAGAACGAAAACGTTGAAACCATCGTTATGCGGTGGAAATGGAAACTGTATCGGGTCCATAAACTGCACAAATTTTATTGGCAGCATGAGATGCATTTTTGCCTTTATCGTAGTAGTACTGTAAAATATGCCGTATTTTCTCTTTATTTTGCTCCATGTTTACGACGCTATATCTCACGAACGACTAAAAGCAAACAAAAATTAATCAAACACGTGTTAGCACGTGAAAAGAGCTTTCCAAAAAGCTCTAGCGTGAACCGATGCGACGAATACAACTAGAACTACGCGCTTGCAAAGACAAGCTTACGGAAATACCGCAAGACTTTTTGGCCAACCTTTATTAACAAAGGACAGTTTTAACCCATTTTCGGCAGCTGATCGATTTTTCGACCACCAACTTCGGACTCCAATATATCAGAAACTAAATGTAAATTTATTGATCAGTTTTCACAAGTTTTAAATTTGGAATTTAGTTAATTTCTAGAGCATAATTTTTTAAGAAAAAGAGGTTCAGGGCAGATTTTTCTAAAAGAATGAAATTATCACTATTTTTACGTGCAGATGAAAAAATAATGAAAAACAAAAAAACAAATAATTGCTAGTAATTTATTGTGAAGAGAAAAGATGAAATTAAGAGAATCAGAAAAGTAACATATCGATATTGCAATAATTTTTACTGTTTCATGGACGTAAACTTTAGTGGTCGAGAAATCGACCGCAGGCCAGGAACTGTCATGTAGGATAGAACAAAATCTAGCAATATTTTTTTCTTATTGAAAGAGATGGAAGTGAGTATCTTTGTGGTATAGGAAAGGTACTACCCCCGCAGGGAAAATCACTACTAGTGAACCAAAATTCTAGTTCAGCACTAGTACCTTACCTCCAAAATCGAACCTGTCCTATATTGGATGGTACGGGACTATTAGAAAATACCTACAAATGGAACTAGTTCTCATTCGTCTAATATCGAAGGGTGGAACTATCCTAAAGGGATGCAGCGGTGGAATGTTGGCATTCCGCTAAGATTTTTAGTTTTAGAGTTTTTCGCTTGAATATGCTTTCTATCTGCGCTTCGCATATTCTTTTTCGTAGTTTCGGTCGTATAAAAGCACATTTTGTGTTTTCATATTAACATGGTGCGCCTGACGTCATTCAAACCTGGGAGCTTGTGGATATAACAAATAATGGTAAGTACGTTTCATTTAATCATTCAAAGAAATTCGACGCCTTTAAAAATAATTTAAAATCACTAACACAGGAAAATCAGTATACTCATTTCTAAAAAATGTATTTTCATTGCCTAAAATAGACTGGTTCTTATTTGGCGAATATAGAACTAGTTCGGAAATACCGAAACGGTAGTGCAGCAGGAGCAATTTCGATTTCCTATGACATCGCCATGTTAAATTCACCAGTTTACATACAAAAGAGATTTATCGCGAACTAGTAGTGGCGAATAACGTACTTGAGGCGTACCAGTTCAGAACTAACTAGACTATTTCCCTGCAGGCACATTATGCTTTCGTACTTCTAAAATTGCCAATTTTTAAGCTAGAAATCTGGCAGCTACTTTTGCTATTTAACCTTTTTGTATTATATATTTATCTCGCTCTATCCAACGTAACGTAAAATCTGAATGTGTAATTCCCCGAAATGATTTTTTTTGATTTGTGTGATTCCCCGAAATGATTCTCTTTGATTTGTGTGACTGCCCGAATGGCTTTTCTTTGATTTTATAATTAATATAATTATTATTCAACAATGTCTATTCGTAAATCCATAAACATGTGTGAAATTATGGCCATTTTAAATGAGCCATCTTCAGATGACGAGGAGGATCATGCTATTTTGAACTCCAATGAAGTCGACGTGGTATACATTCCACCAGCTAACGTGGATAGCATGACTGATGAAGAAGATCTGGAGGATGACGCAATTCAGCTAAATGACAACAATAATGACTTAGTAAATGAAATCGCGGGCACTGTCGAGCTGCAGTACTCAAAAGAAGTGGAGAATATTCGAAAAGCAGAAACTGACCTAATTGGAACTGGAAATCCATCAACTTCCAACGCATGCGGTAGGCTTAAAAGTATATCTGATTTTGCCCGTCCCATATGGCGAAAACCCAGAGATTTTCAATACACAAGGACCGCAATAAATGTGGAAGCAATCAAATTGGAAGAAATGTTTTCTGAAATTGGTAAGCAATCAATCCTTTTTTATACGTCTTTTATACATATATATAATTGCACCATTTTGTAAGCTCAAAATCCCCCTATAATCTCTTTACATTGTTTTTTGATAATAATATTATCACAAATATTACCACTTTCACAAATGAGTATGCAAACCAACACAATGCTCCAATTAACATCACGCCAATCGAAATACGTAGGTTTATTGGAGTTTTGTACCTATCGGGGTACCATACTTTGCCACACATTGACCACTACTGGCCTGTTCGACCGGACATGGGGGTTCCAATTGTGGAGCAGGCTATGAGTCGTAATCGGTTTAAAAAAATTAAGCAGTTTTTCCCATCTCGCTGACAACACGAATTTAAACGCAGCAGACCGTTTTGCGAAGGTTCGTCCTATTAATGACGCTCTCAACAAAAAGTGTATGCAGTTTGGAGTCTTTAGCCATAATCTCTCTATAGACGAACAGATGATTCCATACTTTGGACGCCACTCCCGCAAAATATTTATCAAGGGAAAGCCAATCCGGTTTGGGTTTAAAACATGGTGCTTATGCTCTGAAAGTGGGTACTTATTTTCTAGTTCATTGTACGGGGGAGCAGCAACCCCTCACGATAAAACTATTGGTCTAGGCGCACAAATAGTCTTAGACTTGCTTGCCAACGTATCTAACCCTGAGTGCCAAATCATTTTCTTTGATAATTTTTTCTCTTCATACCATCTAATGCGCCTTCTGAACGAACGTCGATTTTTTGCAACTGGTACTACATATACGCGAAAATAGAATGGGCGATTCTCCTTTGAGAAATTTAAAAAAAGAAATACGAGGAACATTTGACCAACTACTTGATCATCAGCAAGAAATATTGACTGTGCGGTGGAATGATAATGCTGTAGTCAATGTTATAACTAATAACTCCACAGTCAATCCAATTATTAGCACTAAAAGATATTCTTCTTCTTCTTAATTGGCGCGATAACCGCTTACGCGATTTTGGCCGAGATTAACAAAGCGCGCCAGTCGTTTCTTTCTCGTGCTAACCGGCGCCAATTGGACACACCAAGTGAAGCCAAGTCCTTCTCCACCTGATCTTTCCAGCGCAGAGGAGGCCTTCCTCTTCCTCTGCTACCACCAGCTGGTACCGCATCGAATACTTTCAAAGCCGGAGCGTTTGTATCCATTCGGACGACATGACCCAGCCAACGAAGCCGCTGGATCTTTATTCGCTGCGCTATGCCTATGTCGTCGTAAAGCTCATACAGCTCATCGTTCCATCGTCTGCGATATTCGCCGTTGCCAACGTGCAAAGGTCCAAAAATCTTACGCAGAATCTTTCTCTCGAACACTCCAAGCGTCGCTTCATCGGATGTTGTCATCGTCCAAGCTTCTGCGCCATACGTTAGGACGGGCATGATGAGAGTCTTGTAGAGTGTTAATTTTGTTCGTCGAGAGAGGACTTTACTGCTCAATTGCTTACTTAGTCCAAAGTAGCACTTGTTGGCAAGAGAGATTCTACGTTGGATTTCAAGGCTGACATTGTTATCGGTGTTAATGCTGGTTCCTAAATACACGAAGTCTTTTACAACCTCAAAATTATAACTGTCAACAGTGACGTGGGTGCCGATACGCGAGTGCGCCGACTGTTTGTTTGAAGACAGGAGGTACTTCGTTTTGTCCTCGTTCACCACCAAACCCATTCGCTTTGCCTCTTTATCCAGTTTGGAGAAGGCAGAACTAACAGCGCGGTTGTTAAGGCCGATGATGTCAATATCATCGGCATACGCCAGCAATTGTACGCTCTTATAAAAAATTGTGCCTGAGCGATTAAGTTCTGCGGCTCGTACGATGCTCTCCAACATCAGGTTAAAGAAGTCACACGACAGCGAGTCACCCTGTCTGAAACCTCGTTTGGTATCAAACGGCTCGGAGAGGTCCTTCCCAATTCTGACGGCGCTGCTGGTGTTGAGCAACGTCATCTTACATAGCCGTATTAGTTTTGCGGGGATACCAAATTCAGACATAGCGGCATACAGGTAACTCCTTTCCGTACTGTCGAATGCAGCTTTGAAGTCGACGAAAAGATGGTGTGTGTCGATTCTGCTTTCATGGGTCTTTTCCAAGATTTGGCGTATTGTGAATATTTGGTCGATGGTAGACTTTCCAGGTCTGAAGCCACACTGATAAGGTCCAATCAGTTGGTTGACGGTGGGCTTCAGCCTTTCACACAATACGCTCGCTAGAACCTTATAGGCGATATTTAGAAGACTAATCCCGCGGTAATTGGCACAAATTGCAGGATCGCCCTTCTTATGGATTGGGCAGAGCACACTTAAATTCCAATCGGCAGGCATGCTTTCATCCGACCATATTCTGCATAGGAGCTGATGCATGCACCTTACCAGCTCCTCGCCGCCATGTTTGAATAGCTCAGCCGGCAGTCCGTCGGCGCCCGCGGCTTTGTTGTTCTTTAACCGTATTATTGCTATTCTCACCTCGTCATGGTCGGGTAACGGAACGACAATTCCGTCGTCAACGATTGGGGTATCGGGATCTTCACATTCTCTATGACATGCGCAGCTGTCACCGTTTAACAGGTTCGAGAAGTGTTCCCTCCATAATTTAAGATTGCTCTGTACGTCAGTCACCAGATCGCCGTCTTTGTTCTTACAGGACAACGCCCCGGTCTTAAAACCTTCTGCAAGCCGCCGAATTTCTATTAAAATCACTATCCCGCAGCCAAAAGTTATTCAAGAGTATAATCATGGCATGGGTGGTGTGGATCTCCATGATAATGCGGTGGCAAATTATAGAAGTTAACCTCTCATCAGATTAAGACTTAAAAAAAATATTTTTTTATGTGCTCATAGGTACATCTTTACTTTATTGAGTCTAAAACGAACTAACTTAAATTTGACATTTTGTTCTTAACCTAAGTTTGCGGCGGAAATGTTGTCACATGCATCAAACATGTGCCATACCTGTTTCCCACGATTTCTGACTTTGGGCGATATGACAGAAATTGCCTCGCGCGTGTGAACGTCAACTTTACTTTTTGTGGTTTAACTCTTCCCCCTTTAGGTTCAACAGGGTCCTCACTGTTGTGATGCGAGGTACTGGGAATGTCTCCTTTATTATTTTTTGTTCGTATTTTTATCTTATAGTTCCTTCTATTGGAGTATGTTTTATAAGATATGTAGTAGACCAATAATTATGGCAAGGATGATGAAATTAGTGGTTAGACTTGCACCGTATTTGTACTCGATTCCTCTCAACTCTTGGGTATTAGTAATATGTAATTCTTTCAACATCTGTAAGGATAAGGCTTTCTCGAAGACATTTGTTGCATTTGAAATTTGTGCTATTGCAGGTAAAGGTTTAGCGGCTGATAGTTGTTTGCTCTTAAATGTTTGATTTTGTACCATGATAGTGGAGTTACTATGGTGAATTAGGAAGGTTCCTTGTAGTGACACGGATCTATTATCGATAGTTAAGTCTCCGCTGGGATCATTCAGTAAAAAATATTGGATGTGATCTCTTCAATCGTCGGCAAATGTTGATTGTTCGTAGTGATGCATGTCGAAGGCAAGCTTTTATTAAATTAGGGATACAACTAGAGCTAGTAATGTTAACAAAATTTGATGTTTTACAAATCGATATTTCATTTAAGGTATTACAATCCTTTTTAATTCCTAATATTTCATTTTCGCACAATATTATATTTTCAAACTCCAACTTAATACTAACATTTTTGATTTTTACAGGTTTTAATAACAATTTTTTGCAACTATTTTAGTCTGTTAATGGCAACAATACAATGTACGACAAAGTTGACTGGTTTGAAGCTATTTTACTTCGCTAAATTTCAAGGCTTCTATTAGGTTTACAAAAGGCATCTTTAGTTCTTCAAAAATATTTGTAGTACTGTTAATTTCAAAATTTGATAAAATAAAGGAATTGATAATACCGGCTTTGGCCCACTGTATTGAGTAATCTATCTGAACCAATTCCTCTTTAATTATCTTAAGTTTGTGGTCTAAGTTTCGGATAACCTCTTTTTTTGCTATTTCACTTGACTGGACTGTGTTTAAAAAGGTATTTGTTATTTTTGAAATTTCGTTTAATCGATTAATGGTTAGCCTATTTATTATAACTTGCTTGTCGTTGTTGTTCAATAAATTGTTTGTCTGATCGGATATTAATTGGAAATCGTCGTGGTCTGGTGTGCCTGCTAGCCATTTCCAAGCAGTCCCAAGGATGTTCAATGATGGTTTTCGTCTCGGTTTAAGTCCACTAAGGATGTTTTTAAGCAGTTCTATGTCATGTTTGAGGAAGGGGTAACTGTAATCCTTCTGGGTCACGTAATTTTTGATTGTAGCTTCTATTTCCAGGATCGCATCATACTGGTCAAGGCTAATTGTATGTATGAGTTTAAATGTACCGGTTTGTAGTAAGGTAATTCCCTTATCGATTGCGATTATTTGGGAATTGCTGTAGTCCAATATTTGGGTTTCGCAGAGGCATGTCATCATTAGTTTAAGGAGGAGTGCGAGTCCTATAAGGATTGTTATGTTGTTTCCTGTGAATAAAAGCAATTCTTATCAACCAGGAGTGGGTTAAATCCTTCTTTCCTAGTTACATGTTTCTATCTAGTTTCTTATTAATCCTTTATATACTATTCTTCCTGAGTTTGTAGTAACTGTGCTATTTTTATTTTCCGCTACAATTTTCTCTGTATAACGACAAGAGAGTTTATTTCCAATTCTTTTATTTGTCTTAACGAATATCAAATCGCCTACATTATAGTTTTTGTACGGTTTTCTTTTTTTGTTGTGATAATTTAGATCATTATCCTGCTTGTCTTTGAGCCTCTGAATGTTCTTTTGCTTTTCAGCTTCGATTTGGAGAGGGTCAGACATTACACGTCGTCCGAAAAATAGTTCTACAGGCTTTTGGTTCGTGGTAGACTGAATTGAATAATTGTATGATCCCTATCTGCCTTCAGACAACGCATTATTTCTGATAAAGTGCTGTGGAATCGTTCGATTTGGCCGTATACTGTGGACATTTGAATATTTCTATATTTAATTGATCTTCTAAGAGATGCGCTATCGAGGCTGATTCCAATGATTTTTCATTGTCAATAACTATTTTTCCCGGTATCCCGAAACACATCAATAATCTTCTAAGAGGTTCTTTAATATGTTGCGTAGCTCTTGATTTAACTAATTTCACCTGCGCATATTTGGAAAACTTGCGGTCAGTATTACTCTGTCATTTGTAAAGTAAATGTCTAAATGTACTATCTGTCCGGGGTATTGCGGAATTGGTGTCGGTTGAATAATTGGTTTTGGAGGGTGTCTTTCATATTTTTGCGTTTTACAAATTTTACATTGTTTTACTATGGAGTCTATTTTTGCTTGCATTTTAGGAAAGTAGAAGCTGTTGCTTATTTTCGCGTGAGCTGCGATGTGCTCGTTTGTGTTCATTTAGGATTTCATTCTCTTTCTGAGCTTCATCTGTCAAGTCAGTTAAAAACCTGCGCGTGATTCTGATTTTATAGTTACTGAAGTGAAGAGGGTAAATTTCTTGTATTTTGCCAAGAGTGGGTTCGTCTGTGCTTAAGCCATTTACGACTGATGGGTTTAAATATCGTTTGAATATTTCAATAAGTTTCTCTTGAGAGTAATCAATTTCAGTTATAGTATGCCTGTGATATGTGGGGAAAATTATATTGAATCGATAAGAAGAAATTACAACGACATTTAAAAATATTTGATTTTTAATTGCATTTATTGGTGTTTCCGTTATGGGTATTAGGTTATGATTGGAACTTTCATCGCTATGTATAGTTGCTGCCGGTGTATTTATTTGGGGCGGCCGTGAAAGTGCATCAGCAACCACATTTGCCTTTCCTGGTTTTTATTGGAGTTCGTAATCGTATTCCTCCAGGATGGCTTTCCACCTTTTCATTTTATTGTTGTTATTCTTAGTACTAAGTGCGTACGTCAGCGGTTGGTGGTCAGTAAATAACTTAATTTTGGTTGATCCGTAAAGGAAGTTTCGTAAGTTGTTTAAGGTCCAGATAATGGCCAACATTTCCTTCTCGTTCGTTGCGTAATGTTCTTCTGACTTACTTAGGGTTCGTGAAATGAATGCAATGGGCTTATCATTTTGCGAGAGTACTGCTCCGACTGCGTAGTCAGACGCATCTGTTGTTAATTGGAATTCCTTTGAATAGTCGGGGTGTATGAGCAACACCTCATTTGCAGTGAGAGACAATTTTATGTTGTTAAAGGCATCTATTGCTTTTTCGTCCAGAGATATGAGTATTTTTTTTCGAAATGTTTTTGGGCACACGGCCATCCTCCCCCCTCAAAAGGACTGTAAGGGGTTTTGCCAGCTTCGCGTAATCTTTGATAAAGCGGCGATAGTACCCTGAAAGTTCCAGAAAGGAACGAAGATCTTTTAACGTTCGGGGTTCTGGAAAGTTCATTATTGCTTCCGTTTTCTTTGGATTTGTTTTGAGGCCTTTCTCGTAGATAATGAATCCTAAAAACTCAGCCTCGGTTTTTAGAAATTCGCTCTTATCTAATTGTATTTTTAGGTTGGCTTTCTCTAGAGTCTCGAAAATAATTTTAATGTCATTGAAATGAGTCTTTACTAAAGATAATGATATCATATATGTAAACATAGCATCGCTTACCGATATGATCCCTGAGAATGGCATCGAGGGCCCTTTGAAATATAGAGGGGGCATTTTTCAGTCCAAAAGGCAATCGAGTAAACTCATACTTGCCGTTGTTAATAGAAAATGCTGTTTTTTCAACATCCGATTCTTTAAGTGGAATTTGATAAAATCCGCTCTTTAAATCGATTGTTGAAAAGTATTTGTTTTTGCCAAGTTGTGACAATACATCATTTATTTCAGGAATGGGATATTTGTCGGGCACCGTCACTAGATTCAACTTCCTATAGTCAACTACCATTCGATATTTCTTTTCTCCTGATGCGTCCAATTTCTTGGTAAGACCCATACGGGGGCATTAGAGGCCGATCTAGATTGTCGAATGATTCCATCACGTAAGTATTCTTTAATTTGTTTTTCTACTTGCTCTTTTAAGCACATTGAGTAGGGATAACTTTTGGAATAAACTGGTCTGTCAGTTGTAGTGAGAATCTCGCCTTTTACTGTGGTAGTAAAAGTTAACTTTTCTTCGGGTCGGCAAATAACGTATTAAAATCTTCACTAAGTCTTGCAGTTTCGCTTTTTGAATTTTATTTAAATGTTCTGTTCTAATATTGATAAGATTTACGTCTTGTGAGGATTGTTGTTTCAATTTACTTTTTAATTTGTTGCCTATTGACATGTAGTTATCCTTTGCGTGTATTACGGCGTCTAATTCTTTTAATGAATCATTCCCTATAATGGCGTGAAATGATTTTAATGTTGGTAGCAAAAAAAAATTTACGGTGGTGTTTTCCAATCCGAAAATATTTGCAAAAGTATGATGTGTGATAGATATACAGGGTAGGCCATTTAAAGCGGGCCCATCTGGCAACCCTATAACTTTTGACAGGAACGTCAGATCGACTAATGGCATAGCGCGTTGGAAGCGTCAGTCCAAGACAATTTTTACCATGGAGCAGTACACTCCAAAAGAACGCGCTGAAATAATTCAGCTTTACATCCAAAATAACTTCTCAATTGTGAAAACTCAACGTGCGTTTAAAAAAAAAAATAAAGTTAAAAGTGCGCCATCCAAAAGCACTTTACAGCGTTTATACGCAAAATTTATTAACCACGGTAGTCTCAGCAATACCAGCCACGCATCCAGACAACGTACACGACGTTCTGCTGAAAATATCGAGGCTGTACGAGCCAGTGTTGAGGAGGCTCCGCGAACATCGAGTTATCGTCGTTCTCAGGAATTAGGCATCGCCAGGACAACACTCAGGCGCATAATTCGCATCGATTTGAAAATGTTTCCGTACAAAATTCAAATGGCACAAAAATTAAATCGATTTTTTGAAGCCATTGTTCCCTGGAAGGTTGATTTCGAAAAATGGTGATTTTCCGTGGCCACCGAGATCACCAGATTTGACGCCACCGGACTTTTATTTGTGGGGTTATCTGAAATCCAAGGTATACATCAACAAGCCAAGGACTCTAACTCAACTTAAAAACAATATCCGACGCGAAATCGCCGCCATACCGGCCGAAATATTGGCCAAAACGATGGAAAACGCCGAAAAAAGGACACATTTGGCCATCAAGGCCAGAGGCAAACATTTGAAGGATATCATTTTCAAAAACTAGCTGGAACAAATCTCCTTGAATCAAAATAAATGATTTTTCATATCAACACAAAAAAAAATGTTTTTTTCAATGTTTTTTTTCAGAAACAAATGGGCCCGCTTTAAATGGCCTACCCTGTATTTCCTCCTACAGAAGTTGCGAAGAATGGGTTCTTATTTTTAACAGGTTTTTTTGCAAACTGGGGCTGCACATAATTTTTATTAGATCCAGTGTCTATTAGTATTTTCATTAACTCTTCTTTACTTGTTTTGCATTCTATGTATGCAATGAAGAGTTATTCATCCTAAAAAATGAATATCTGTAAAATCAATATTTACTGAAGGTCGCATTCTTTTGGATAGTTCTCTTCAGGATTTTCGGAAGGATAAATATAGTCGTGTAAGAATTCATCGTTGTCCATAGCGTTTTCATAGTCTTGGGTTTCTATGTTGAAATTGCGCTGCCTGTCTGTGAAAAGCTGTGTGGATGCTGGTCGTTTTCTCTGATAATTATTATATTGCGATGGTCGATTCATATAATTTACGTTACGTGTTTGCGCGCTTTGGTCTATTTCCATTGGCTCTGGTTTTTTTTGTGGTTTAGTCTCAGAAGGACGAGGAGGTGGTACAGGGTTTCTAAAATTATTAGGACTGTAGTGATAATTATATCCGAAACCAGGGTTTGCGGCAGTATAAGGATTTCTTGGAGGCTGTGGGAGATATGCTAATTCTGGATAAAAATTTCGGGTTCCTCTATTATTTGGATTGATACGATTAAAAGGATTCCTATGGGGGATTACAGGATAATTTTGATGAAGATTTTGAAGATTTTTTGAGCGTAATTTGTCCTGAAATATTGATTTTCCAATTTCAGACAAAGATGTAAGGCTTGAGGGAGATCAGCTGGCTCTCTCATTCCTAGCAACTTGGGTAAATCTCCGTTCAAACCACGAATGAATGTATCGAGAGCTTTATTTCTATATGTTTGGGTCATGATGCATAGTGTTTCGTGACTCATGTCCATACAGGATATCTTATTTAAAATTAGGGATAAATGTGAGTAAACGTTTTGGTAAAATTGTTGTGTGGTCAAATGTCCTTGAAGAAGTGAATTCATTTGGTACTCAAGTGTACCGAGGTCTCTTTGATCCGCATAGTGGAGGGTGAGACACTTGCAAATTGCCTTCCAATTTAAAGGCGTATTATAAGATTCTAAAGCTGCGTCCGCTTGACCTGTGATTTTATTTCGAATTACGCTTAAAATACCGAAGTATTTTGGGCTACCGCAGATGGGCTCGTAAATCTGCATTATCCTTTCTACACTCTTTTTCCAAGAGCTGGATTCCTTTGGTTCGCCAGAGAATTCTCGAAGGTTTCGTACCACGTCGGGAATTTTGTCTAGTTCCCCTATATTGTTTGAGTTGGTCATGGTAATTGTCTGATCAACCTCTATTATTGGGGTTTGTCTTTGTCCTAATCTAGCCTCAACTAATATATTTACTAATTCTGCAATTTGGGTACTCATTTCCCTTGGCATTTCTGTGTTTGGTTGTAATTGACCAGTCAATACAGGTGGCCTAATTATATTATTATTTGTAGCCATTGTATGCTATTTTTTTTTTTTTTTGAAGTAAAAAAGAGAGCAAAAAAAATATTTATCTTGTTTTTTTTTCTTCTTCCCGAAATTAGGGTATCGTTAAAATTGCAGCAAGAATTTTTCGATTTAAGGATTGTTTTATGTCCAACTTTATTGTATTTTGTTATTATTATCCTATTAATTTAATAAATTTTAACGTTCTGGCTTAAAAAAATTTACACTATATTATTACTTAATTATTTTCACAAATTTTAGTTTCTGTTTTATTTTTTTTTTAACAATTTTGCATTATATTATTATTTAATTATTCTCACAAACTTTATTTTTATTTTTATTCTTATTTCTAGTTTCTTACTCTTAATCCCTCGCTGCTCCTGGCGGAGTTGTCCTTTTTGAGCGTTTTATTTCGTTCTACTGGGGGTCCTGGACAGGAGAAGACGTTGCGAGGTTGCCTGCGGACGGACACAACAGGCTTGGTTCGTTATGGTTAATTTTTTGGCGGGATATCCTTGCAGCTCGGCGACTTCTCTTTCTTTATGTTTGTTTTTCGCGGGCTGGCTTAATTTGTATAAGTTTTGTGCGTACGGTACGGTGGCTTTTCGCGAACTGACCGAAATAATTTTAATTTTTTTTTTTCGCACTGGTACTCTGCTCCTTTTAGGCAATTGACCAAAAGTTTTAATTACTTTTTCCGCACTTTAACCAAAAAACGTTGGGCGCCAGTTAACCTCTCATCAGATTAAAATTTAAAAAAATATTTTTTTATGTGCTCATAGGCACATCTTTACTTTATTGAGTCTAAAACGAGCTAACTTAAATTTGACATTTTGTTCTTAACCTAAGTTTGCGGCGGAAATGTTGTCACATGCATCAAACATGTGCCATACCTGTTTCCCACTATTTCTGACTTTGGGTGATATGACAGAAATTGCCTCGCGCGTGTGAACGTCAACTTTAGTTTTTGTTGTATTAACTTGTATGAGAGGAAAAAAATTGTGGTGGCCAATATGGACAAATGCTCTTGGTAACGCTATGGTCAATGCATGGAAACTTCATTGTATGATGGCAAAAATTGAAAAGATAAAACCACTGTCACAAATTGATTTTCGTTCCAAAGTCACAACAGAATTATTGAATTACGACAAGGACGAGGACGAATATGAAAACGAACATGGAGATGCAGGTCCATCGAACCTTCCTCGAATCAATGAAAGGGTACACGCCGTCATGAGAAGCATTGAAAACAAATTTCGACGGTGTAAATTTTGCAAGAAACATACTATTTTTACTTGCCAAAAATGGAATATTCATTTACATACTAAATGTTTTGATGATTATCATAAAAATTTGTAAGCTGAATTTTCTATCAATAAAACAACAAAAAGATATTTGTATTTGAAATAAAATGAAATAAATTGATTTTGTGTGCTAAATTTTTTTCATAAATGTTCTATTTTTTTTTAATATATTTGCCGGTTTTTGGCCAGCGGTCGATTTTTCGACCAGTCCATATCTAAAACACCGATGGTCAGAATTTTTTTTTTAATTTTTCTTGATTATGGTCCTATAAGCACTGACTAAAAAGGAAATGGAAAAATTATGTCGAATTCTTGTAGCAGCCGAAGATGGGTTAATGCTTTTCTTATTACTCAAAATCTATACTAATATTATAAAGAGGAAAACTTTGTTTGTTTGTTTGTTTGGTTGTAATGAATAGGTTCAAAAACTACTGGACCGATTTTAAAAATTCTTTCACCATTCGAAAGCTACATCATCCACGAGTAACATGGATTATATTTTATTTTGGAAATAGGGCTCGAGATATAGGTCAAAATGTGGACCCGGGTAACCTTCGGATGTGTGTGTACAATATGGGTATCAAATGAAAGCTGTTGGTGAATGATCGAGTCCAGAGTACTTTTCATGCCGCTCCGTGACTAGGGTCTCGAGATAGAGACCAAAACGTGGACCCTAGAATGTGTTTGTACAATATGGATATCAAATGAAAGCTGTCGATAAGTGCTTTAATACGGGGTAATTTTCATACCTATTGATGACTAGGGTCTCGAAATATATGCCAAAACGTGGACCCGGGTAACCTTCGGACTTGTATGTACAATATGGGTATCAAATGAAAGCTGTTGGTGAATGCTTTATTACAGAGTATTTTTCATGCCGCTCCGTGACTGGGGTCTCGAGATATAGGTCAAAACGTGGACCCGGGTAACCTTTCGTTGTGTATGTACAATATGGGTATCAAATGAAAGCTGTTGATAAGTGCTTTAATACGGGGTAATTTTCATACCTATTGATGACTAGGGTCTGGAAATATATGCCAAAACGTGGACCCGCCGTGTCTTTGCACCGAATTAAACCAAACTTACACACATTGTTAAGGAGGTATTGAAAATGGGTTTCGTAAAGTTTGGTTGTAATTCGGAGCAGTGGCAACGGGTACAGCGTTCTTTTGAACCAGCCATAATGTCGCTTACTTTTTTAACGCTTGGGGCGGAACTGAACTGTCAAATTGACAGTGTGAGTTACAATGTGTCAATATTTCTTTCTGATTTGGATGCCATAAGGAAAAAACGTACATGCAACATGTAAAAATTGTTTGTGAATTTTTTTAGAGTGGATTTCGGAACAGTGAATAATTTCTTACGAAATTTGAGAATTTAATGTGAAATCCGAATGAAATTAATATATGTGTTCGTGGAAAAAAAAAAATTTTTCGTTTTTTTTTTGATAAATATAAATGGATAATGGTTAAAAAAGCTCCAATGCTTAATAAAACATATAAATTAAAACGAAAAATTCATGGATGATCAGGAAAAAAGACGATTGTTTATTCATATGCGTTGATTTGAAATTTAAAAACAATCTTCTTTTTTCCTGATTTTCAATTTATATTTTATATTTACTCAAAAACAAATAGAAAAACAAAAAATATTGTTTATGCCAAAGCGCTTGAATAAAGAATAAAGAAATAAATAATATGAAATTCATATATTTTCTGTTCTAAACCATATCTATTCTATTTTAGTGTGCCCAGCGAAGGGTCCGGGTTTGCTAGTAATATTATAAAAACCGCTATGACATCAGATTTAAAAAGCAGTTCAGGTGCTGAATCAAACTTAGAGTGCCATAGTAGGATAAGTAGTATAGTTCCTGTAAGAAAGACGGTGATCTGGTGACTGGCATCCAGAGCATACTTAAATTATGGAGAGAGCATTTTTCGAACCTGTTAAATAGTATCACTGCGCATGTCCCACAGAATGTGAAGATCCCGATACCCCAATCGTTGACGACGGAACTGGTATTCCCGCAAAACTAATATGGCTATGCAAGATGACGTATGTCAATACCAGCAGCACCGTCAGAATTGGGAAGAACTTCTCCCAGCCGTTTAATAGCAAACGAGGTTTCAGACAGGGTGACTCGCTGTCGTGTGACTTATTTAACCTGATGTTGGAGAAGAACGAACGAGCCGCAGAACTTAATCGCTCAGGCGCAATTTTTTATAAGAGCGTACAATTGTTGGCGTATGCTGAGGATATTGACATCATCGGCCTTAAAAACCGCGCTGTTAGTTCTGCCTTCTGCAAACTGGGTAAAGAGGCAAAGCGAATGGGTCTGGTGGTGAACGAGGAAAAAACGAAGTACCTCTTGCCTTCAAACAAACAGTCGGCGCACTCGCGTATCAGTACCCACGTCACTGTTTACAGTTATGATTTCGAGGTTATAAAAGACCTCGTAAATTTAGGAACCAGCATTAACACCTATAATAATATCAGCCTTGAAATCCAAAGAAGAATCCCTCTTGCCAACAAATGCTACTTTGGACTAAGTAGGCAAAAGAGTAGTAAAATACTCTCTCGACGAACAAAACACTCTACAAGGCTCTCATGATTCCCGTCCTAACGTATGGCGCAGAAGCGGAGACGATGATAATATCCGATGAAGCGTCGCTTACACGTTGGCGACGGCGAGTATCGCAGACGATGGAATGATGAGCTGTATTGGCTTTACGCTGACATAGACATAGCGCAGCGAATAAAGATGCAGCGGCTACGTTGGCTGGGTCACGCTCCGGCTCTGAATGTTTTCGATGGGGTACCAGCTGGTGGTAGTAGAGGAAGGCCTCCTCTGCGTTGTAAAGATCAGGTGGATAAGGCCTTGGCTTCACTTGACGTGTCCAACTAGCACCGATTAGCACGAAAAAGAAACGACTGGCGCGCTTTGTTAAACTGGAAAACTAGCGTAAGCGGTAATCGCACCAATTAAGAAGAAGGAAAAGTAGTATAATACATTTCTAATCCATAAAAACCATTAGGATCCCTTTCTTTTTTGACAAAAATTCACGTGGTTTTTTGGTCTTGGTTTATGACTATTCCAGCGACTTTGAAGCTGAGTTAGTAGATATAAGGAAGCTCCGTTGTGAGTCAGCTGCTTCCAAATTATTTTTTTACTGATTACTGGAAGAAATTTAAGTAAAAATATCCTTTTACTAACTACTGGAAAATATTTGTAGTAAAAATATTTTTTAATGATTACTGAAAGAAATTCCAGTTAAAATACTTATATATGCATTTTCATGTGCTTTATCAGTAAAATATTTACTCTTTACTGAAAAAAGTTACTGGTAATTACAAATTAATACCCAATATTCAATGAATTATTTCAGAAAATACGAACTTTTTTTTCTTTCAAACAATTATTTTATACTTGTTGTTCGCTAATAGTGTTACTTAAAGCAAGCAAAAAAACAAAGACAAACAAAATTTGCATTGCTGAGTTCTTCATAACTTTGAATAACTTGATACTTATTTAGGAAACTTGTGGTTTAATCTCGTTTGGCTAGGTGTAAAAGTGTTTGCTGAAGATAATTTCCAGAGTCAGTGAAACCATACCGAAATCAGAGAATGCTTTTTGAGGTGTTTGATGCAGAAAACGAGGAGTGCCTTCTTTCATACGGGTGATATAGCCAAATCACGATACTCCTCACCGACGTGGTGGGGACGAAAGGTTTTACGGAGAAATTTTCCCTCGAGCTTCCAAAACTTTCTCATCTGCTGTTGGCATCGTCCATACTACTGCGCCATATAGCAAGACGGGAATAATGAGCGTTAAGTTTGGTCCTACGAGAGAGAGAAAGAGCTCAGCTAATCAATTGCCTACTAAGCTCGAATTAAAATCTGTTAGCAAGAGTTATTCTTCCCTTGATCTCCATTCTGACGTCTGAAAGGGTTATTAAAAATCGCAATATATTGTAAGGAACAGATATTGTGATATTACTATCCCAAGCATCAGGCTGAATCAAGAAATACCTCTCAAATCTTTTTGCTTCTTCATACAATTCTTTGGTTTAGATTGTACAGCAGTTATGAGGTGATAATTTTATTATATCGAACACGAAATGCAAAGAGTCACAAGTCAAGATTTTGAACGTTGGTTTTCTATGTACAATATTAATTAATATTTTAAATCTACTATATGATAGTCATAATAAATATTTGGACTTTCTGGACAAGGTGGACTTTCTTTATTGATAATCTCAATCCGTTCATAATAGAAAACATGATTTAACATTATTTTTATCTCTGTCTTTGCTGAATATTTTCGGCTTGAAGTTCTGACTCTTTTTTATTTAGTGAGCCATTTGTTCCTTTTCTTTTTTTGAGGAAAAAAAGATAAGACAAAACTAAAAGTATTTATTGCGTGCATAAATGATTTAATTTCCCTAATGAGAGTGCATTTTTATCAGGGTTTCAGGTGCATGGTGCCCTAAATAATTAATGCAATAAGCGGATAGTTAAAAAACTGAAGGACTAAAGAGTTAGTGAAAATGAAACGCTTATTTTAACTACCACTACAGAATTAGTAGTAGTGCGAAATGTCCAACACTGATTTTTATCAATATTTTTACTGCAATTTCTTTGAGTAATCAGTAAAAAAATATATTTACTGCAATTTTTTCTAGTAATCAAAAAAAGTTTATTGGCAGGTAATGCAAACTAAATTGCAATATCACTAAAAAATTATATTATATTTACTGCAAATGCCCACCTACATATGTAAAAAACTTCATGTGTACCTGGATTCTTGATGCGCATAATTTGTAGCTACTTTAGCGAAAGAATCCTGCAGTACGATACAGACGAAGAATTAAAAACATACAAAGTTTTCGGTAGCATTCCCCAAGGATCCAATATTGGCTGTGGGATGCGGAACTTAAGCTGGCAGCACAGAAAAAGCGGTCCTCGTTACTGTACACAAAGGGAGGAAGCAGATGAAATCGCGGATTGGTGGTCATGCAATATTGTCGCAAGAGGCAATTAAGTGCCTGGATGTCTTGATTGATTCACGACTCAGCTTTAAACAGTATCTAATCACTGTGAGCTCCAAAGCGGTTGCAATAAACGGAGAGCTCAAGAGAATTATTTCAAATATTGTTAGTAACATTTGGGTGGTACCAAAGCCATCTAACGTACGACATGTAGCACAAGTGTTACGACTTATACGTGAAATCACGCTATGGCTGACCAGGAAACATGGCGATGTTGATTTTTATTTAACGGAACTTATCAGCGGACACAGATGCTTTCGCTCGTATCTCCACCATTTTAAGCTGGCAGACAACCCCTACTGTCCACACTGCTTCAACACAATTGAAGATGTAGAGCATGTTATTTTCCATTGCGAGCGTCACTGCGAGCGAACACTGGAGATGCTAGTTGGACACCCGTTGCAGGTGAACAATCTGATACCAGCAATGTATACACCATGCAATAACTGGAATTCTGCAAAAATAATGCAGTACCTCTGATATGCGGAGTGGGCGGTGGAAGAATAAGAACTCTTGAGTAAGAAAGCACTAACTGTTTGACTCACAGACGGCACTTTCGAACGCCTGAAGCAACGCTCACAACGATGTAAGACGGAAACAATTCAATACTAACAAATTTGCTATCACATTCTCGCGATGTTCCTTTTGCTCCAAAAAGCGGAGGAATGGAGACTATCGATGACATAAAAGATCCATATGTGAAAAGGAGAGGGCAGTAAACCAATTTTAGTCAAAAGACACAAACGCGGTACAGATAGAGACATAAGAAGACGAGCCTATAGTAGGAGGCTGGCTACACATAATGTGAACCCAGACGTGGGTGAATAGAACTTGTCCACTTCGATCGATCGCTGTAAGTGCGAAGGCATTTGGAGCCCTACCTCACCCAGCAATGAAAAAAAACCCTTTTGTGAATTAGCGACAACTGCGATTGTATAAGTGCGAGTCTCTTTAATAAATATTTCTTTTCTTTCTTTTTTCGCATTTTTGCATGAGTATCTTATTAAATTAAAAACAAAAACCAAAAAAAAATTTCAAATTAAAATTTTTTTTTTTTAATTTACAAAAAAATATTTGTTCAGCAACAATACTGAAAATTTGAAATTTTTTTTTGTTTTTTTTTAATTTAACAAGATACTAATGCAAAAATGTAAAAAAAGTTGAAAAAAATGTTTTTTCAATTCCATGTAATAATGTTTAGCCAATGTTTAAAAACAATGCATTTGTTCCTTTAATTCTTTTGCAAAATTTTGATCAATCGGTCCGGAAAAACGGCTTGATGGATCGGTTTAAAAATTTACAGGATTATTAATGGAATATTAAACTGTAAAAATCCCTGGAAACATGAGTCCCACATTAATTTTCGTAAGTTAGCGATCGATTTTCTGAAAAACCGTAAAAAGGCGTTTTTAGTGTTGTTTTCTCAAAAAATTAAATTAGAATCTTATAAGAAGTTTATTCTATATTACTTTCCAAAACCATTGTCCCATTTATTGTGGGGTTATTAGTTAGTGAGATATCAATGATCAAAGATAAAATGGTCTTTTTTCGTAAAATTCGGATATCTCATACAGAAATGATCGTAGCGGGAATTCAAAAAAAGCAAATTGAAGCTAAATAATTAAGCTAGTTGACTGTAGGGCTAGTTTTAGTCGGAAAAATTTTACCAAGCCCGTGCAATCAAAAAAAAAGAAAGGAAAAAATTTCGAGCATTTTGTGTCGCCCTTTAACTGACCAACTTGCTTTTTGTCGGAACTCCGAGCAAATGAAATAATAAGCAAAGAAATAATTTCAATAACAGAATTAAGAGATGGAAATCTACTTCTGCTAGTGAAAACTACCTCCACTGTAAAAAATTTATAACTGGCAAGCAGTTCAATGGAATTTTTGATGTGAAGGTTATCTTTCTAAAAAAATCTAACCATCTCTAAAGGTACAATATATGTATGCACCGTGTTTTGAACGATGTGCCGGACGGAGAAATCATAGAAAAAATGAAGGGCCAATGTGAGGTAGCAGTGTATAAATTATAGAGGATCACAAATATTGTACCTACTAGCGTTATTCTTTTGAAGTTTGATCTAAAAAAGATCATGTTTTATGGCGCACTGCGCGTATAAGGCCTCATTTTTAAAATCCCATGAGATGTGTATTATGCCAACTTTTAGGTCATACAACCAAAAAATGAAAAACAATCCTGCTTGTGTCATAGGCAATTCCCCCCCTCACGGCGTAGAGAACCCCAGCCAACGGTACCAAATAACACCCATCCTCACGTAACTACCTTTTTTGCTCAAGTATTAAAAAGCAATGAGCAGCTGAAGCAGATCAATATTGGCGATGCATTTACATTTTCTAGCGCTCCTACAAATTCTAAACCTTCGAAAAAGTCTCGGCAGGTCTCTCATTCCAACACAGAAATCAACCCCAACAGTACAATTTTAAATCTAACTCCACAATTCTACAGCAACTCAGATTATCAAACTTCCTCTCCAATTAATCCCACCTCCAACAAAACCCAAATCCACAAAACCACTTTAATTTCTAACTCAGAACCTAAACCTTTGATTCTTTCCAGTCCACATTCAACAACCCTACAAGACCCGGCTGAGGACTTTCAGCAAAAAGCAAAAATTCGAACACATTTTCAAATATTTTATTGGTCTCTAATACAAGCGCATTATCAGAATGGCTTATACAACGTTTTTTAATCGGGAAATCAAATATTATGTATGTATGTTTATAATGTGGCTGCTCTGAAAAAAGTAGGTACTAGGTGAAATTTTGTTGTGCTTGTTGTATGAACGCCATAGCCGAATGAGCAGATGCTTGGCTAACATTTGAAAATGCCTGAGTTCGAATCTCCGTGGATGAGACATCGAATTGGTATGTAAGAGTTTTCTAATGAATACCAAAAAATTTTAATTTATATATTTCTAAATAAAACACTTTATGATAACGAAGTTTTCGTCATCAATGCTAATTACTTTTTAACGATTTCAATGAAAATGAGGAGTTTTTGTCATCAGAACTGATAACTTTTTTCGAAACGGAGGAGTTTTTGTCATGAGTGCTGATTACTTTTTGATAACGAAAACGAGTAATTTGGTCCATCAGTGCTGATTACTTTTTTATAACAAAATGAGAAGTATGATTATTAGTGCTGAGAAGTTTGTGATGACGACAATGAGCAGTTAATTTGTTATTACATTGTGAGAATAAAAATGATTAGTTGCCTTGCCTTTAGAGCATAGTATATATATTTCTCAGTTATAAGAAATTGCTATTAGTAAAAAAGTGGTAGAATATCACACCGACAAGGGGAAACTATCAGATCTTTCCCATACCTAGAACGAAAATGTGTAGTTTAATGAGGATAGTGATGATGATAATATGAGTGCTTATTTGATAGTCAGCTATCTTGTAGGGAACATTCTTAACAACATGGCTATCAACACATGCTCATCAACAACTAACACATCACCATAAATCACCAGCGAACTCCAATACCAATTCGATCATACTCAAAGCTCAACGTTCAGCATTGAGTAAGTAATAAGTGTATGGTGGCAAGATTTTAGGGTGTAATCAATAATAGACCGTTAACCGGATCTGAGCGAATTTGACAGAATCAGCTGGTGGACTGACGTACAAGTGGATATTAATATACGAAACGAATGAATAGAATGTTACTTCGTTGTTGTCTGAACACGACTGATTGGACGAGTATGTGGATATGTGAGAAATTATGCTGCAAATTTCGGCTGGCGATAAGATTGTATTAGAGATATACAAAAAAAAATTAGCACAGTCTAAGCTCATGCTAGCTACGACTGTCGTCATTATGTCGGGCATTTAGAAGGCACATTTACATACTTATGGATATACATTTTAGAAGGAAGGCAGTGTTTATTTCTGTTTAAACTAATAAGCTTTATTAATTAAGTAAATCTTATTGTACAAATATCAATGAATGAATGAATCAAGAAATTTAAATTAGTTTTAATAATTTTTGTTAATTTGTTGGAAAAAACTCGCTGGCGCACACGACTGCTCGCTACTGACTTCTCTACTCTTCTCTATCCTCGTTCGCCGGGACTGCCTTAGGGGTAGGGTTACCACCCTTCACATACATATATACATATGTATGGCCACTTGCCATGTCATAAATTGACGGTTCACCAAATATTTTTTATTCCTAAAGAAAGATAGGCTTATGAACGGCTCAGGCGTGTGAGGGAAGATGTGGTGAGCTCGCTTTATGAACGAACGAGCCTTGCGTTGAAATATATGTGCTTGTGTTTACGAATGAAATAGCATGCTTCTGCTTCTGCGCGTATGAAGCTATTTTGTTTTTGCAAGTACAATATTTGGAATATCGACTGGAGGATGGCAAATTTCATTAAATAAATAACGAATAAAGGACATACAATTTTACCAACCTTTATAACATTTTTTAATAAGTTTTGCAGTTCGATAAGAGAGGGTGTTGCTATTAGCCTTAATTTTTTTTTTGTTATGTTGGTAGAGTCTTCGTATGAACTTATTTGAAGTATCATTTAAATCTGTAAATTCAGTTTTTGTGTCTAAGCCATTTTGTATCGACGCGTTACAGTATTTCCTATAATGGAAAAAAATCAAGTAACGTGCAGTGATTGAGTTTTTATTTTTGGAAGGCTTAAACGCAACGGGAATTTATGAACGAGTGTTGAAAGCGTAGAAGGACTTTTCGCCATCAATTAGTGCAGAAGAAAGATGAGTTGCTTAATTTAAATGTGGTCATAAAAGCCTTTAAGGACATCCAAAAACAGGAACAGAAATCGTAGAAAAAGTACAGGATATCGTATTGAAAAATCGTAGAGTGACTGAAAGAGATTCAATTCATGCAGTAGGCATCTCATTGGGATGTGTAAACAATATTTTGACTGAAGTATTGGGTTTCAGAGAGCTTTGTACTTTGTGCGAATGCGGCATCTGCTAGCAATGGAACAAAAACACATTCGAATGTGACCTTCTCAGCAACATTTAGAGCGTTTTCGAATAGAGATGAAGTGGATTTTCTGTGTCGATTCTTTACTTTGGATTAAACTTGGGTCTATCACCTTGATCCTAAATCGGAAAGGTAGCCAAAGAGTGGTGTTAACATGGTTATTCGGCTCCGAAACTAGTTCGTGTTCAAGAAGGTAGATTACTTGTAAATTGGTAAAACAATAAATTCTAAATATTATTATTGTAACCTTTTAGATACTAATTACTGATAAGACTTATACTGGCTCCTGTATCTACGAGAGCAATATATTTCCTATTATCGATCGTCATCTTCATTTTGGGTTAACATTCCGAGGCTGCTTATAAAAAGAAATTGAATAGTTAGCTTCTCTTTGATCTTAGATTCTCTATAGTTTTGCCTATATAATTGCAAGCAATTCTGGCTGCAATGATGAATAGAGTGCCCTGTCTTTGGCGATATATCGTAATCTCTTTCAAGTTATTGCGTCTATAAAATTGTTGATTTCTTTTTGCTTCACCTGAATTGTTATCGTTATGAAAGTTTTGATTATTTCTCTTTACTTGGCCTGAATAATTTTCACCACTTCTCAAATTTGGAGTAAAATTTTGATTATCACGTCTGCTTTGGCCCAATGATGTGTAAAATATTGAGTATTCCATTCTTTTGGCCTAAGTAATGGTCTTTATAAGCTTCGTGGGAATATTTTTCATTTTGTTTATTTTGGTAATGTATATTATTCTTTTTTAACGGTTCGTCTGTTCTTCTAATCTTTTTGAATTCTGTCCGGGTACAACTGTCATCATATCATCGTTTTGTCATTATTTCTAAAATTGTACATAAATCATGTTCTTCGTATATTTTTTCAAACAATGTCCCTGGAGTAATTTCTTTTAGGCTGTTCACTAGTATAATGTCTATATTACTTAAATCTATTTCAGTATCTCCTCTATAATGGACTTTAATTTCGTCTGCCTTCTACTTAATTGTTTGGGTTTCTGTTGCCAAATCACTTACCATGTTAGCTCCCACATTGCAGATCTTCCTCTATATCTCGTGAGGTTCCACATCTGACTTGTACCTAAGTTTCATCGCCTTCTTGATTTGTAACCACTCGTCAGGTTGAGGTATGTTGATAACCACGTCCTTTGCTTCTCCTTGGATCACTCTGTAGAATACTGCTTTAGTTGCCTCTCTTCGTGTCTCTTCGTCGTGAATTGTTGATAGCATATATTCGATACTGCTCATGAAAGAGTTGATTGCAAATTCGCCTATTCCCGTAAATGGCGAAAGATGGATAATGTTCTTCATTATTGTCTGTTAGCTGCTGTTATTATTAGAGCGTCGTTGTTGTAGCTCAATGCATGCTTGGTTTAGTTGTTCCAGTTATTGTTCCCTGCTCACCAGTTGTTTCACTATGTCTACTGGCGGCATTCCTCCTTGAGTCCGGTTCATTTTTCTTCTCTTGTCAAAACTCTTTTGCTAGTAATTTTTACTTGCTGATTCATCAGTTGGCTTTTGCTTAACTAATGGGTCTTTCGCAATGGTGTTAATTTTTTTTCCTTTTGTTTCTATATTATTGGAGCATGACGTCGCAGCGAATTCGGAAAGTGCAATCTCTTATTCTATCTAACGGTTGCAGACGAGGAGGAATTTTAATTTCTTTCCACTTTTTCACTCCTTCTCTTAATGTTTCAAGAAGAACATAAACGGCTTCTACAACAACTATACAGAACTAGAAATAGTCATTAAAGACAAGTCACCCAATGTTATGTTCACCTCGCTGCAAATAGAGCCCTCTCTGTTCCAAAGCGATACGTTTGTTATTCAGAATACCGCGAATAAAGAAGGTATCGCAGTCTTAATAAATAATACATTCCTCATAAATGTTTATAAATTCAATAAATAAATAAATATTTCTGTATAAGCCGTCGAAGTCTCCATAGGCCTTAAACTAACCATAATTTGTCCTTATATTCTCCTATAACAAAATTTTACATTAGCGGAACTGAAACATATTTATCTCGGTCTCCACACCCGTTCTTCTAGTTGGAGATTTTATCTTGCGATCTCTACCATAGGGTTCTTCTTCAACTAACAAAAGAGACACTATTATAGAAAATTTAGTATATTTTAGTAGTTTCCCTGTCTTAAATAACGGATCTCTTACCCACTTTAACACTTTCCCCGCATAACTCCTAGATGCACGCTGACCTTTCCATATGCTCTTCAAGCAATGCACCAAAGCTCAATAGCCATATTCCTGATAGCTTATTATGCAGTGACCATTATCACTGAATGAGTCACTCCCACCACGAATAAATCTTATCCAAAGACAAAGTTTTTCCCAGAAAAAGCAGATTGGTCTAGATTTATGTATATTGCACCTATTTATTTTAATGAACTCTCTGTTTCCAATAACATAAACAGAGATACTGCTAATATTGCTAAATTGACATACCCTGTCTAAGCCTCAAGCATGCTACAAGCTACACAAAAAAGTAATGTCGTACTGGTCGATTGGATTGGCTTGATTAAGAAATATAAACCAGCGTAATTGGGCGGAATATAAAAGAACGAGGACAGAAGCCAACCTGATAATAAAAAAGTATATAATGCAGTTTTTCGCAAAAAATTTCAAAGGAAGCAAAGCTAAAGTGCTCTGAAGCTCTAACTGCGGATATAATTCCCAGTTCTAGTCCTTAAAAGATTTGATGTGGAAACGGATTGCAGACTCCTGCTAACCAAGTTGCCCCTAGTTGGTCTAAATGTTCCAAAACTTCAAATTTAGTAAAAACTTTATCACAAAGAAAACCGAAAATCGTAATCGGGTTTACACTGAGCCAAACTTGTCGGCAAGCCCAATAGAATCGGAAATCCCCTATTTAGAATTTGAGACAACACTTTCTAAGCTTACTACTAAAATTCCAGGATCAGACCGCACTTCTTATGTGATGTTAAAAAATTTATAATTTACAAATTTACCAGATTAATTAAGCTCTTTAATCAAATATTTTTGACTGGAGCCTTCCCTTAAAACTGGAAGACCGCCGTAGTCATTCCGATTCCAAAATCCAACAATCCATCAGCAGAGACCTCAGAATTTAGACCTATTTCGCGTATATGCTGTATGAGCAAGTTATTAGAAAGAACTATTTGGAAACGCATAATGTGGATAATATAGATGATGTATCACTTTTTCTAAAACAAGCAACTTAAATTTAGTCAAAAAGAATTTTTCAGATATTCTGACCGACATCTCAAGGTGATTCATGTGCTAGGAATAATATAAAACTTTCCGCTTAATAAATATAAAACTTTCCGTATACATATGTAGAAAACATAAATGTAATAACTTAAGTGAAGTCTTAACGTTCTTAAGACCTACGATGAGAGACTTAGGCAGAGACGAAAGAAGGAATACTCCATAAATTCCCAATTTCATTGAGATCGGGCGATTGCGCTGGCGATTCAGCCATATGGGGACAATTCAAGATAATCCAAGATTTAATAATATTCGATTTCTCCAGCGTATTAGTAATACCCACACGACCTCCACTTGGCCCCTCGTGGGATTCATCTAACACTTCTGTATTTCTGGATTTAGGAACTATATATAGATTACGGGAATGATTTCCATCTCCGCATTCCCATAAGCGGAGGCTGCTCCATTGCACCCAATATACCTTAGCCTAACGATCTTCTATCGCCATTTTAGCTTTACATGGTCTCTCTCCAGCGTCTTTCGCTTCCATGATCTTTTCCAGGGCGGGTTGCAACTGCATTAATCTGATGTCAACTATTTCCTCGGATATCTCGACTTTGGAACAATCCTTAGACCCTATAGCCAACTCCGCTGAGATAGTGCATCAGTATTTCGATGTTGTTTCCCTTTTCTTAATTTTGTGCCTCGATCCACCGTGAAATTGTCCTTCAAGATGCTTAAAATGCATGGTCTGTTCTTAACCGGAATCGTTACCCACACAGGCATTTGAGTCCCGTCTGGTCACGCAGTAATTAATGTCCTGCTTTTCGAGGACTCGTACTTTTTTTGCCCACTGATGATCTGTGAGAGTACTCCACCCATTGCATATGCGATAGTGTCTGTATCCACAGCGAAATTTTCACCCGCGACTGGATATGCTACCATAAGCGCAGTACAAAGAAGCTCTTTCACTTGCTGAAACCCTTCTTGTTCTTTTTTGTGCCTCACAAAATTGCAATTCTACTTAGCGGGATTGTGAAGACTTCAGGCAACCTTTGTGAATCCTGGAATAAGACGACGGTAATACGTACACAGTCCTAGCAAACTTTTCGTTTTGTGGTCGTGGCCAATCTTTTATTGCGTTTATTTCGTCTGTCTTGATACCTTCGGCTGTCACCTTATGTCTCAGATACGCTCAATGGTTGCTGGCGCGTTGCATAATCTGATGGGCAGCACAGAAAACTACCACAACCCATCTCCTATGCTGAAGGCTAAAGTTCCACCTGCCAGTAACAACTTTTTAAATGAACCTTGGATAAACTGTCAACAGTGTCATCTCTTCGCTGTAATAGGTAGCTGTCTTTTTTCGTGACTTCATTCAGCTTTCTATACTCTTCACTAAACCGGCTGCATCCATTTTTCTTTTTATCCAGGACAACCGGTGAGCTCCATGGGCTTACACCACATGGCGCATTCAGTTGTGGGAACCAGTACCCGTGCAAAAATAGTGCAAAAAAACACTGTCTCAGAAAACGCCCCTTTCGGGGTTAAGCATGGTGCTTATTTCGTGTCCGGATCTCGTATACCTGTTATGAATGGCACTTCATCTTTTCCACTACATATGCTGTTTCTATATCTGTCGCATATTCCTACAAGGTCTCATTTGTCCTCTAGCAGTGATTCGTCATTTCCATCTGGAACATTTTCTGCCTGGATGACTGGGGTAATGTCTCGGGTCGGGTTTGGTATAAAACAAGATGGGCAGTTTTAGGCAAAATATCATGACTTATTTAATGAAACTTGGTGCAGATGTTAGGGAGTGGTTTAGGAACCACCTTTATAACTCACAATTATAATATGTTTGTAATTATTTGCCTTCAAAGTCCCTCGGGAACTTCACTATAGTTTGGCACATTATAATATACATTTTTCTACACTTCACTTAAATTCACTAAATACCTATACACTCACACGCGTGTTTCTACTTATTTCTATATTTGTATTCAAAATATTTCACTTTCCAAATTTAAACGCAAATAACAATTCATCGGAATTGACAACAGTATAGTGTTGCCGGATGCCTGCAAATGAAAATAAAAATATGAACAATAATGAAGTATTTCAGTTGAGTTGGTGTTATTGCGCCCTCTTGCTACACACACGCATATGACGTTTTAATTTTGGCTTCTATGGTTTTAGCGTGGAAAGGAGTTCCTTGCCAAAATACTATGGATGGCGTAGGCGAAGTTGGACTGATCAGGATTATTTTTTTGAAGCGCGACCGAAGGCGTTCTACGCAAAAATATTGCGGATGGCGTAGCCGGAGTTGGCTGGAGGTCGCCCACGCAGAAAGTTGGAGTTGGAGTTGGACTGATGAGGCTCCTATAAAATTCAAAGGAACCTGCGTACATATACTCTTACTTAAATTATTTTTCAATATTATTTTTCCTTTGTTATATAGATCACATTTACTCGTGTAAGCTTGTGATTAGTTGTCAACTAATCCAACTGCCCTTGATAATAAGTCCATCGGGAGCTTCGCCAAAATTATACAAAAATTCGACACAACGGAAAAATGCGTACAATTTGCTGAAGAATATTGACTTGAGCTGCGTTTCAGGCTATGTTCCACCCACAGGACTCAAATAAAGTTACATAATATATGAGAGGCAATAACACTTTGGGCACCTTTAAGTGGAGTAAAGGGAAATGCAGGCACAAATCAGGAGGTTCTAGAGCTAACTTGGTTAGAACACACCAAGATATCGCTGCTACACATTTTGCATTTGATGTGTACCTACGACCATCGATGGTCGCAGGAAACTGTACGATTTGAGACTATTTGGAGGAACATTATCATATTATCATCTTAACTCGTTACCACGACAGTCGGTTCTACGTTGCCGAAACGACCCGGATTTATATCCGGCCAAGGACTGTCACTCCAACAGCATTCCCCGTATGTAAGTATGGGGGTTGTTTATGCTGCTACAACAGCAATAACAATCATCTTCAACAATTTCTGATTGGTATAATTACTGGCGTGAAGTGGTAACTTTACATCAAATTGACAGGCAGGAGTCGGTGGGTAGGATTGGGGGTCCAGGAAAAAAAATTCAAAAGAGAAAATATAATAAATGTAATACCTTATATGTATTTATAATAAGGGAAGCACTATTTTAATCAGATGTTTAAATTTAGGAACAAGAGTAGAGGGGCAGTGGGTCCTTCGTACGGTAACACGGATCTCCGCTTAGAAGTGTTTCCAGAAAACATTCGTTCCACGGATGTGCTCATACCTTTAATTAGAAAGCACGTCAAAGAGTGTTCTACAATTCACACAGACTTATGGAGAGCGTATGACTGCTTGGGCAATTATGGGTATGAGCACAAGAAGGTAAACCACACGAACCCCGACAACCCTTTTGTGGCCGATAACGGTTCTCATACTCAAAGAATCAAGTCCCTATGACGCGTAGTCAAAAGATATTTTTATAAGGACAACTACAACCACCCAATCTGTTTTACAGACATGATAACAGAATTTTTGAGAAGAAGTTCTGTTTCTAAAAAGCATGAAGTTTTGAAAGCTCACCGAAGCAATAAAATATACTTATAAACCGTAATTTGCGGTTTTTAATTCATTATTTTTGTGGTTTTGATACTTTAAATACAATTGTTCTTATTATATATTGTAGCCATAATCATACTCATGGCTACTCCTGGTGAAGGTCCTGGAATTTCTGTATTCTCTTTCACTTTGGTCGACGATTGCTCAGCTTTCAGCTAGAACAAATTTTTGTCTGCACCGACGTCCTCTATTTCCATAGCTTCGCGCAGCTGTGCTTGTAACTCTGCTTTCTTTCCCGAAGTTGAATCTTAAATTCACTCAACTTTGCCATTTTTATTTTTACGATCTTGTTTTATGAGATGTTAATGAACAGTCTCACTTCACACCAATTTTTAGGTTTTTATCCAAATAAAACGTCTCAAAATGATTCCTCTGAGTTCGATCACTGGATTGCTAAATAAAAGTCACAAATAATGGCAACACTACTTGCTTTATTTAATTTCAACATTTAATAGCTTTACTTTACATTTACACGTTTATATGCTCACATTTTTAATTTATGCTAACGTAAATTCTAGATTAGCAACTGGTATCTTCTGGCGAATTCTGTCTTGTCATCTGGTGTCAAGGCGAATTCATGTTTTAGTTTTATGATCTAATTCGCTCGGTTTTTGTTGCCACACGGTACGCGAACGTTTGTGTTTTGCCGCAATAAATATGTATGTTCCTGATTTCTACTTAATTGTTTTGATAATTATTCAAATCATCAAAGAAGGCACATTTGATACTGCTGAAAAAACCTTTGCTTTTAGTTCAACTTAACTAATGAACCCATTGAAATGCATAGTTCAAAATAATAAATTAATATTCTAATATCATGTAAAGCGATATCTTCTGAATTAAATAAAATATATCTAATTCCAATTAATTTACATACAGAGTTACTGGGGAAGTCGTCATATATACTTAACGACATTATTATTTAGGTAATTTTTGATTAATTTGGTTGCACAATATGAGGCCCAAAACTTCAAGGATATGTTAACTAATAAAAATTATAAAATAAAAGGTAGAAATGGCTGATTGATAGAGTTTTGAATTTAAGATTTTTGACTAAGTCTTTCCTACTTTATATCATTAAAAAATATATCTACCACAGACGAGTCGCTAAAGAAAAAAAGATACATTAAAAAGTTGTAAGGCATACACACGTCTGGTGGTGAACGAGGACAAAACGAAGTACCTCCTGCCATCAAACAAACAGTCGGTGCACTCGCGTATCGGAACCCATGTCACTGTTGACAGTTATGATTTTGAGGTTGCAAAAGACTTCGTTTATGGCGATAACATTCGTGTGTAGATGTTTTTTCTACTTCCTCGTTTTAAAGTTTTCTCACTCTACAATGGGCATTCAATTAGCCAATTTTTATAATTTAATGTGCTCGAGATAGTGACTCTTTGATTGAAACTTATCAAAATTCCGTATACTAATAACATGTAAAAAATGCCTTGTGTGGGCGGACTAAGGGTTGATCGTAACTAGGCTAAAGTGCAGTGCGGCAAATGTAATGAGTTTTTTCATTTGGATTGTGTGGGTGCATTGCCAGCTGATTTAGAAATTTTGCTTAGCTCGCCGAAAATGTATTCGCTCTCCTACTCCTTCCGCTAGTGGAGATATACATATCTAAAAATTTAACATCAACTAAGTGCACGCACAGTGACCGACGTATCGTAGTCCCTTACCAAAGTCCCTAGAGAGCACAAAATTGAGCAAAACTCATCCTGTAGACAACACCTGCGTTCTTTTATTTTTATATTTCCTCATCACATAGGTTCGTGTGTGTTTGTGTTTGGTTGTATCTACACAATGTTGCCATTGATATTTTTGCATACACACTTATTCACACATCCGCGTTATCAGTTCTAATTTTTCATTGTTTAATAAACCAATGCCAAAAAGCACCAAATCCAAATAGTTCATTTATCTATAATTAACATTATCCAACATTCCTTTTAAGTTATTTTAAGAAAAATTAAAATTTTTCCAAGTTTGTTTTGCAAATAATTTCGAAATGTACTGTTTGGCAGCACTGTGTGGAATTTTCAAAAATCCTGCGATAAAATCTACGATACTATGATACGCAAAGGAAGTAATTTTTCATTTAAGTGGGGCTCTCATTGAAGTTGAAGTCGAAGAGGTCGAGCCAAGGAGCACCAGGAGATTTGGTGGCTCCTAAAACACTCAGGTTAAAAAGCCCATTGTATTTAAAGCTCTGGAAAGGGGGTAGATAGTCAAGGAGGGAGGGAGAAAAGTGTCAGAGAAAGAGATAGGAAAGAGTAGAGACAGAGATAGAGATAGTTAGTCCTGTGAGAATTTTCCAGATTTCTTGGCAAATCTGTAAATATCCTCCAGCTTTAGAGAACGAATATTACTCATTCCCATGACATCGGAACCCAATACTCGTAGTCGCGCTCTAGCAAAGGCAGGACACTCACAGAGAAAGTGCTCAGTGCTATCCGCCTCCTCCAAGCATGACAGGCATACCGGGTCCTCGATGATTCCAATGGTGGTCATATGCTGACCCCATGGGTTGTGTCCTGTAATGATGCCGACCATCAACCGAATGTCTTTCCTTCTAAGTTTTAGTAGAAAGTTTGACAGTTTTCTGTTCGGATTTGTCACAAAACACTTTGCAGTTCTGCAGCGTTCTAGACCGGACCATCGCTCTTTATGTAGACTGCCTACATAATCGTTGATCCAATTCTTGATTCCTGCGGGACTGATTCCGATTATTGGCTCTGGCCCCTGTGGGGGCACCGCTGATCCACGGTTGGCCAATTCGTCGCAATTTCGTTTCCTTGAACACCGGAATGTCCCGGAACCCATATAAATACAAGCCTGTTTTGTCTTGCAACAGAATTAAGCTTCTTCTTACATTCTTGAACAATCTTTGAGGTTTGCTTCGCGTTCTCCAGGGCCTTTAATGCAGCCTGACTGTCACTGAAGACTCCAATCTGTTTCCCGCTCCATCTCCTCTCGATTATCCATTCGGCTACTTTTAGGATGGCAAAAACTTCTGTTTGGAAAACAGTTGCCATTCCCCCATAGCATAGTGACACTTATTACTATCGTTTACGTACCATCCGGCTCCAGACCCGATTTCAGTCTTGGACCCATCGGTAAAGAAAATATCCGTCAAACCTCCCTGCATGCATTCTGGATTGCTCCATTGCTCACGCAATGGAAAACTGACATCAAATTTCCTTCCAAATGAAATTGTGGGTATCAGGTCATATTTAGGTGCCAAAAACAGTGGATACTGCTCCGATAGCAACTTAAAGATTTCTCTGTGTCCCGAAGTTCCATCTTCGTGCCAGAAACCATATTTATGGAGTCTACACATTGCTTTTATTGCTTCCTGTTGTATCTTAAGATCCAGGGGGAGCAAATCAAGCATAGCATTTAGGGCATCTCCAGAGGTTGTACTCATGGCACCCGTGATGCATAAACATACACTTCTTTGCAGCCTGTATAGTTCCCGGATTGTGGACTTAACCATGCTCCGTCGCCACCAGACCACAGAAGCGTAAGTGATGATTGGTCTGATAAGTGCCGTGTATATCCATAGGACCACAGCAGGTTTCAGACCCCAAGTTTTGTCAAAGGCTCTACGGCATTGCTGAAAAATCTTGAATGCACGATTCATCTTCAGTGAAACGTGTGTCTCCCAGGTCAGCTTCTTATCCAAGATTACTCCTAGATATTTAACTTCGTTGGAAAGACCAAGTGTCACACCTTTCAGTGTTGGAAGACTGAGTCCATCCAATTTCCGTTTTCTCGTAAACAAGACTATGGTTGTTTTGTTCGGATTAACGGAAAGACCTTGTCTCATGCACCAATCATCGATTTTGTCAAGAATCCTCTGCACTTTCGTGCAAAGCCTCCTTAAGGATTTATCCTATGTTAGCGCACAGACGTCGTCCGCATATGCTTGGACGTGAAAACCGAGTTCCTGCATCTCAACTAATAGGGAGTCTACGACGAAGCACCACAGCAGCGGAGAAAGAACACCCCCTTGGGGACATCCTTGCTTGGCCCTGACTGTGATTTGTTCGTCATCGCTCCCACCAGCGGTTAACAGCCTCTCAGAGGGCATGGAGTATATCCATTTTATAATGGCTTGATTAACTCCGTGTCGTTCGGCAGAAGAACATATCGAGCCGAAAGTAGCATTATCAAAAGCTCCCTCAATGTCCACGAACACGCCCATTGTATATTCGTCAGCTTCCAGCCCATCTTCAATCTTGCTAACAAGATCGTTTAAGGCTGATTCACATGATTTTCCACTCTGGTAAGCGTGTTGATTTCTACTAAGTGGACTTCTCGGCAATACCCCCACTCGAATATGTTTCTCCACCACTCGTTCTAGACTTTTCAACATGAACGATGTCAAACTGATTGGTCTAAAACTTTTTGCTAGGGAATAGTCATCTTTTCCTGGTTTCGGAATAAATACTACTCTTACGCGTCGCCATTGGGATGGTATATAACCAAATGCAAGACAGGCTGTGAAGATCCTTTTCAGGGCCTCAATCAGCCTGTCTCCTCCTTTTTTAAGCATTGCTGGATATATTCCGTCAGGTCCAGGGGACTTAATGTTCTCAAAGGAAGATAAGGAAAACCTTATCGATTCCCTTGTCACTATCCGACTAGCAATATACCAGCTGTACCTAGAGGTTCCACCGTTGCCACCGTCATTGTTCATGCCACTCTCAGTTTCAGAGAGAGTTCTACTACCTGGAAAATGGGTTTCGAGTAGAGCATTAAACGTTTCCGATTTGGAAATGGTGTATGAACCATCAGGTTTTCGAATGGAAGCCAGCCTTACTGAGCGGTCTCAGTTTCAGAGAGAGTTCTACTACCCGGAAAATGGGTTTCGAGTAGAGCATTAAACGTTTCCGATTTGGAAATGGTGTATGAACCATCAGGTTTTCGAATGGAATCCAGCCTTACTGAGCGGTCTAAATGAAGGACCTTACAAAGTCTCGCTGTTTCCCTCATTTCTTCGACGTTACTGCAGAAATTTCTATAGGATTCAAGTTTGGCTTGCCGTACTTTTTTCTTATATTCTCTCTGTGTAAGTCGATGATTGGCCCAGTCCTCTTCTGTTTTGGTCTTCAAGGCCTTATTAAGAAGTTTCCTGGACCGTACACGAAGCTTCGACAGTTCAGGGTTCCACCAAGGAACCGCTTTCCCCTGTCTGCTTTGCCTGAGTGGATACAGTTCCTCAAAGAATTGATTAAAGTACCTTCTAATTTCTTAGTAACATCTTCAATCATTTCTGCTGATTTGAGTTTTTTCAGGTTTGGTAATCGCTCTGTTGCAAGCTCACCATACCTGTCCCAGTCCACATTTCGAGGATTCCTACCGGAAGGTATTGATATTGTGTCAATTCCCAGTCGGAATTCGATAAGACGATGATCAGAAAGAGAGTCCTCTTCCAAAACTCGCCATCGGTTGATTTGATTTCCAACTGACCTATTGGTAAGTGTTAAATCAATCACCTCTTGTCTCCTTCTGGTCACAAAAGTTGGTTTGTTACCAGTGTTTTGGATGACCAAATCGGATGACAGGATAAAATCCAGTAACTTGAGACCTCTGGGGTTGCATTTGCTGCTTCCCCACACAATGTTCTGTAAATTTGCGTCACAGCCCACTATTAGCCCCAGATTATTGAATTCTGCATATTTGACCACTTCTCTTAGCTCCCTCGAAGGAGGTGGCTGTAAAGAGTCGTAGGGTAGGTAGGCCGAAAATATGATAGCTTCGACACTGTTCCCACTTTTCAAGTACTTTATTTTTGCAGCAACGATATCTCCGGAGCATAGCTCTTTTAACATCGTGTGTTCGATCAACCTCGGCATGATAATACATGCTCGCGGTCTCACATTCCCTTCACAATGAATTATTTGTCCCCACGACATAGCACTTAGTCCACAGATACGCTTGTGACATACCCATGGGTCTTGTATAAGTATTATGTGTGGGGCTCTCATTAGTTTGATCGTAATGCTGCAAACAGTCCCCGACGTATCGTAGTCCCTTACCACAGCCTCTAGAGAGCACAAAATTGAGCAAAGCTCACCCCGTAAAAAACAAATGTGTTCTTTTAGTTACATATTTACGCTATACATAGGTTTGTCGATATTTGTGTTTGGTTGTATCTACACAATGTTGCCATTGATATTTTTGCTTCCATACTTCTTCATACATCCGCGTTATCAGTTACAATTTTTCATTGTTTAATAAACCAAAGTCAAAAACCAACAAATGCAAATAGTTCATTTATCTATAATTAACATAATTCAACATTTTTTTTAAGTTATTTTAACAAAAATTAAAATTTTTCCAAGTTTATTTTGTAAATGATATCGAAATGTACTGTTTGGCAACACTGTGTGGTGAGAGAGCAATCAGCTCACACGTTTCTACGGGAATTTTCAAAAATCCTGCGATAAAATCTACGGGATTACGATACGCAAGGGATTGCGAAACGTCGGACAGTGTGCGCGCACTTAATATTCCGCCGGTACAGCAACTGCCTAAACCGGCTCTTACTGAACGGCAAAGTGCCCATTTACACACGGAAACATTTGGAAGGGAAACATTTTGTTCGGTGGAGAAGGACGGCCGCGGAAGAGAGAAGGGAATTTCTCTCCTGTACTGGCGACACGCTTTGCTCTTCTTATGCGTACTTCCAATCTTAAAGCAATTTTTGACAGTTGCTTCATTCGTTTTCTTCTTTTGTGGGAGAAAGTTCTGAGTTCTATGTTGGTATTCAATCAAACGGAAGAAATCAACGATGACAAACATCAGACGGTGTTTGGGAAATGCAGGATTATTTTTGCTAGTAAAGTAGGTATAACTTCAAAATGCTGAATTCTGATTTTTTCCCAAATTTCTAGAAGTTAATTTTAAGTTAATTATTTAAACATACATATATGAAGCATATTTAGTTACATTTTTTTAAGGAGAAAAATTGGAAATTGTACCACTTATAAACATTTTTCTGCGACATGGTCGAATCACCAAATGCCTTCTGCAACTTGCTAAACGTTTCCGCAGCCGAAATTTCATTCCGCAAACAAAATTTGATGGCACTTCTCTGCTCAATCAAATCAGACATTGTAAAAATCGAAAAATGCACTCTTGGTCGTTTGGTAAACACAAGCGTAAATATATGTACTACTGATAATGACATTCACATGGAAGTTGGCCCAGATGTTATTAACAGTGCTGCCAACTCATGAAAAAAATAACTAGAGCGAAATTTTAATCCCGCGAAGTTTGACAAATAAATTCACCTTACTTTTTGCCCACAGTAGTATATATGTAAATAAAAGAAATAGCAAATTATTTGTTATTTAACCAGTTTGCATTCCTGATTGAAATATTTAAGAAACTGTTGTGGAACGCTCTCTGCTTTACATGTAAGCGGGTTCTAGAATATAGCCGAACCAGACGATGCTAAAGTATTAAATGCCGAAAACAAATTTGCCCGTGTGACAGCGAATGAAACATTAAAATAGAATTTCCAGTGTCTCCCATCCAGATGTCTCCGTGTGTAAATCCGGTGAAAGTGATAAAGTAACTGAAAGCATTGCACGAATTTCCCTACAAACGGTTCTTGATGAAATTGTTTCTCTTAAAGCAGAATATGCCCGTGTAATGGTTGTGATTAGTGCTCTTCGATTTGATAAACAGCTTTTGATTGAAAAAACAGAAGAACTGCACTCAGAATTAAGAGCAATGCATAAAAATAGTATTGAAGATGTCAGATCTACTCTTGCCTTACTTACAGCCGAGGTTAACGAACTCCGTGGTTGTATGCATGTAAGTGGTTGCCGTGATAATAAAAAGAAAAGAGCAAAAAATAAAATTACATATCAAACTGTCTCGCCCTCTCCCGCAACTCCAATTATCAACAGCTCTCACTCAGTTATTACTGGGCAAAGAAATATTTCTGCTGCTTCGCTGGTACAACCAACTGAGCAATATAATAACTCTGCTGCTGCCTTGCATGCTCATACGGTCGATCCTGCTGCTTCCAATGCTGCTATTATTATGCCTTCATCTTACATTCTCCCCAAGGCGAATTTATTACAGGTGACAGCAAACACCAAGGCGAATTTATTACAGGTGACAGCAAACACATATAAGTAAAACCCTACATGTATTTGTTGTTGCGTTTGGTGCAAGCATCACGTCAAAATCAGCAAGCAAATGTAAACATACGAATGTAAACATTAGGGGTGGGATTATTTTCGAATAATATTCGAATAAACATTATTCGAATAAAACGAATAATACTATTCGTTTCAAATAATTCGAATAGTTCATTATTCGAATACCTTACTATTCGAATACCTCACTATTCGAATAGTTCATTATTCGAATACCTTACTATTCGAATACCTCACTATTCGAATAGTTTACTATTCGAATAGTTTACTATTCGAATACCTTACTATTCGAATACCTCACTATTCGAATACCTTACTATTCGAATACCTCACTATTCGAATACTTTACTATTCGAATACCTTACTATTCGAATACCTCACTATACATATATTCATTTATATCAGGGAGAAAATGCTTTTAAAAATATAAAAATTACATTGGCCCTTCTCATGGTGCTAATCAGTTTTTCTCGAATTTTGAACATTGTGATTTTTTGATTTGACCGCTTCATGTTTCAATTAGCTAATATGATAATATTTCTTTGGTATTGTTCTTGATAAAACATCGACAGGTATACATACTTATATGTATGTGCATAAAAACATCAGAGCGTTTCTAAAAAAATATTTGGTTTTCCCTCGTAACAATTCTTGTGCTTAGACGCCTTAATATTAGTATTAGGGTGGCCCGCACCGCACTTTTCAATTTCCCATATAAATTCTATGGAGAAATATGATTTCACATTTTCTATGTCCGCATCGGTTTTAACATTCTCGGTAACGGATCGAAATAATGGTTTTCTCTCAAACGATAAATATGGAGCCTTAAAATCTTCTTTTGCTTAATCTACAGATTTAGAAGTTATTCAAGGCCAATAATAGGATAGAATTATATATGTACTTATTTATGTACACATGCAGATTGCTTTGAAATTGGATTGATGCGCAAATGCATGTGTGTATGTATCTATGTATGTATGTAAATTCAAAAAATTACGCGATAGAAAAAATTAAATAAAAATATCACTTACTTTTTGTTGCTAATGTGTGTACAACAGATACATGACAACAACAACAGATACATACATGACATATGTATGTATATGTACATGTACCTACCCTGCTGAGTGGTCAATAGTAGGTAGATATTTCTTTGTATATTTAGTTATAAGACACTATTTGTGATAAATAATTATCATAGTAAATGGTTTTTGAAGTATTTATGTACGTATGCTTTTGCTAACGCTCTTCCTTTTAAAGTAAACAATTTTTTTTAATTCGATAATAAAATATATATTTTTTATTTCTCTTAAAAAGAAGTCTGAAATAGATTACGTATTTCAGTGTCACATGCAGTTTATTGCCTGAAATGTCCATATACATATATAATTCTCATCGCCAGTTACCTAAGCGTATGCATGGTCGTAGGACTGTCTGCACTCGTTTATCGGGCTTAGGTCAGTCAGTAGCAGGTAGAGTATATGGGTATATGTATGTACATATGTGCATATAATAGTACTGCGAAAAGCAAAAAACCTAAAAGAAAATAATTTCATGCCTCAAGCAAGAGGAGTCCGCTAATCTAAGTAAATATTTACCAAAATATGAAACAAAAACAAAGCGCCGACACAATAAAAAGTAGGTAGTATTTTCATTTAACACGTTCCCTGTACGCTTAGCCACATATGGTTCAGTAAACGTGCGCCTGATAAGCACTGATACGTTCCATGTGTTTCAGGAACGTACAGAAGCAAAAATGTCCCTCTACGCTCATGTACCATATGTGTTTCAGGTAGAAATACCCTGCATCCGTTTTTTTTTTTGTTTAGTTATTATTATTACTAAAGCTATCCTATGACTACAAAAAAACAAATTTTTCAAAAAACCCTGTTGGACTTGACGGTCAATTTTGCATTTTTGTATTGGGACAGGGAACGTGTTAATATAAGCCTTTGCGTGGTTTTTGAATTTGCATACATAGGTACATGCACTTGTACAGAAACCGATTAGTAGTCCGCTTATCTAAGTAAATATTTACCAAAAATATTCGAATAGTGAAGTATTCAAATAGTAAGGTATTCGAATAATGAGGTATTCGAATAGTAAGGTATTCGAATAGTGAGGTATTCGAATAGTAAACTATTCGAATAGTGAGGTATTCGAATAGTAAGGTATTCGAATAATGAACTATTCGAATAGCATTATTCGAATAAACGAATAAAAAATTCGAATAAATATTATTCGAATTACGAATACCTCTCGAATAAAAGATTTTATTATTCGAATAATTTTTATTCGAATAGTCCCACCCCTAGTAAACATACCAATACATACAAACAAAGCATATCATTTTGACGTAAGCCATACCTACGGCGAAAAATTCAGCTGGGCGAATGCTGTCACCTTATTAAATCCACCTTGATTCTCCCATTGCTCCTGTATCTGCCGTGGCCTCTGACGCTGCTGCTGTAATTTCCAGCAAACCCAGTAAGAAATCGAAAACGCAAAATATTGTCGGTCGTAATACAAGTGAGCAGTTAGATGTTGTGCTAACCCTATGCTACATTTATCATCGCTTAAGCCTTCATTAACTGCAGATAACATCATCGCATATGATTCGAAGCATACGTATTCTATACACGTATACATAAAAATGATATCCTCTTATAGGCCCGTTAAGAAGGATGTACCTGTTGAGTAATTGAATAGAATTAATTTAAAGCTGGGAATTACTTCAATGCATTACGATACACTGCTAAATTGCCAACTGATGTAAAAGTACGACCATTCAAGTTTTTTCAACCATTAGGGAATATAGAAGTAACCACTTAAGTTCCACAAGACTAGATTCACGTGATGTTAACCAAGCACATTCGAAGAAATATGCGTTATATTACCAGAAAATGAGCGGAATGCGCAGTGAATCTGTATATTTCTATCGCTGTGTCTCGTTATAGACAGAGAGCTCATGACCAAAAAACCCAACATATTTTATACTTCTTGAAATTTTGTGTGAGATTAGTTTTTTAATACTAGAATCGATATCCAGCGGGCTGGCTGCTCAATAGCGGTCTTAATTATGCGTTTTTATTTTTTAAAATTGTTAATAAAAAACATTTAGTCAACATATTTTATACCACTTGAAATTTTAACAGAATTTCATTTACGGTCTGTATAAAATGAAACGATGGTTGCCAGCCCATCGGTATAAAATACCGGTATAAAATATGTTGACTTGTGCTTCCATCAACGCGCTTTCATACAGACCGTAAATGAAATTCTTTTAAAATTTCAAGTGGTATAAAATATGTTGAGTAAATGTTTTTTATTAACAATTTTAAAAAATAAAAACGCATAATTAAGACCGCTATTGTGGCCTCAGTTTGCATTTTGAAATTAATAGTGACCTGTCTTTAATTTCATAATGGGTTTACGATAACTGCCTTATCTTAAATGGGGCTAAGTCATGCATATGTATTGCCCATTAGAAACAGTTGAGTATCTGTGGAATGATGTAGTCCAAAATTGTTTCTTGGTAATAGTGTTCTGATTTTTAACGACAAGATACAAAATTGTGGCTTAGGCCCTTCGCACACGGCTCCTATCGTCACTGGCACTACACGCTTACATCTCCGTCCACAATCCGACTATCTATCGTCATGTCGAACGATAAAGAGGAATTTATTTTATAATATTATCTTCTCCATCGGAAATGAAATAAAAGAAGAGTAGCTCCTTCTTCTGCGTGCATCCGAACGTTAGGAATAACTCAAACAGCAGATTATTCATTGCCACGATGGAGTTACAATAGGATGATTAAAAATTTCTGACATTTTACAGGATGTCTGTTCACTTGCCTGGGGGCAATAATTTTTATAGAAGGAAATGGTTTTTAAGCAATAGTATTTGGTCTTGTAACACAAGTGTTTGTAATAATTCGCTTGAAGATTACACTTTGCTCGAAAATAAACCTATATCAAAATATAATATTATTCCATCTAACGATATTTCCCAGCAGTAAAAAGTCTGAAGGAGGATGGTTCCATATGAAAAAATCCACGCAAGTGGGGAGGGTTTGGAGTGGCCAGGACGATCCATCTGCATATGGTTTAACCAGCTCACAACGTCCGGGATTAGCCCAAGTATCCTCTGGGTAGCTTCCGGGCACCCGTTCGGGATGAGCTAACGTGAGAAGGCGAAATATTCCAGGATAGCTGCTTGCGCGTTGGGTTTGGGACCAGCCACACGGAAGAGAAGGGCGATGCGACCAAAGATTTCTTCTATGAGCGCCTGGAACGTTTCTATGAGCGCTGCCCCCGCTACGACATAAAAATCGTGTTTGGCGACTTTAGCGCCAGGGTGGGCAAGGAGGGAATTTTTGGTCCCACAGTTGGTAAATTTAGCCTGTACAACGAAACATCCGGTAACGGACAGAGGCTGATCGACTTTGCCGGGCCCGAAGCATGGCAGTCTGCAGCACCAGATTTCAGCATAAGAAAATACACCAAGCAACGTGGCTGTCTCCTGATCGAAAAACGCGAAACCAGATCGATCATCTTGTGATAGATGGAAGACACGCTTCTAGTGTTTTAGATATACGTACAATCCGAGGACCCAATATCGACTCGGATCATTACCTCGTTGCAGTCAAACTGTGCACACGCCTCGGTGAAGCAAACAACGTACATCTAACTATGCAAAGAATGTTCAACATCGAAAAGCTGCAATCACAATCCGGCGAGCCCGCAAAAACAGTTGGTACGACGAGGAATGTCATGCTGCCGCCGAAAGAAAGGTCTGGATGAAAGCATGCCTGCCGATTGGAATTTAAGTGTGCTCCGCCCAATCCATATGAAGGGTGATCCTGCAATCTGCGCCAATTACTGCGGGATTAGTCTTCTAAATATCGCCTATAAGGTCCTAGCGAGCATATTGTGCGAAAGGCTGAAGCCCACCGTCAACCAACTGAATGGACTTTATCTGTGTGGCTTCAGACCTGGAAAGTCTACCATCGACCAAATATTAATAACATGCCAAATATTGGAAAAGACCCATGAAAGGAGAATCGACAAACATCATCTTTTCGTCGATTTCAAAGCTGCATTCGACAGTACGAAGAGGATATTCCTGTATGCCCCAATGCCTGAATTTGGTATACCCACAAAACTAATACGGCTATGCAAATTACGTTACTCAACACCAGCAGCGCCGTCAGAATTGGGAAGGACCTCTCCGAGCCGTTTGATACCAAACGAGGTTTCAGACAGGGTGACTCGCTGTCGTGTGACTTCTTTAACCTGATGTTGGAGAAGATCTTACGAGCCGCCGAACTTAATCGCTCAGGCACAATATTTTATAAGAGCGTACAATTGTTGGCGTATGCTGATGATATTGACGTCATCGGCTTTAACAACCGCGCTTGGAACAACCAAACTGGATAAAGAGGCAAAGCGAATGGGTGTGGTGGTGAACGAGGACATAACGAAATACCTGCTGTCATCACTGCCGCGCTTTGTTAAACTTTGCCAAAATCACGTAAACGGTTATCGCGCCAATTAAGAAGAAGAAGCAGATTTGCAGACCCGGAGCCGGGGATTCTTTTAAGCGCTCAGGAGTTTTATCGAGTAAGAGCTTCCCAAATAAGACAGACTCATCGGCATTATATAATATATCTACTCTTTAGTGAAACTTAAATCAAAATTGTTTTATTAAATTTATCCAAAAACGGGTTTATGGAGTTATCCTTACTTAACAATCTTTCTTCGCAAATTTTTAGCTATCATATTCCACATCTCTTTTTAAAGTTTGCAACCCAATCATTGCTACCTTGAAAGCCCTCAGGATTTTCTTGAATTTTAGCTTTCTCTTTTAGCATATCACTTGTAATTTGTTAGTTTTTTGCCCTTTGCTTCGCAAATCAACTGAACAACGCTTTCTCCATTTATGGAAACTCAGAGGTCTTAAGGAGTTTGCTTTTGCCTGGACCAGATTCAGATCGCGTAAATAGTTTATTTATCGGCTGGTCATTTTGCTTAATACGAGTTAGCACGGCTCTTCTTCTTCTTGATTAGAGGGACAACCGCTAACGCGATTTTGACCGAGTTTAACAAAGCACGCCAGTAATTTCTTTCTCGTGCTAACCGGCGCGAGTTGGACACACCAAGTGAAGTCAAGTCCTTCTCCCCCTGAATGCAAAGGGGGCCTTCCTCCTCCTCTGCTACCACCAGCTGATACCGGTTCGAATACTTTCAGAGCCGCAACGTTTGTATTCATTCAGACAACATGACCCAGCCAACGAAGCCAAATCTCGCGAATAAGGTTCTAGCCGGCGTATTGTGTGAAAAGCTGAATCTCTCTCTCAACCAACTGACTGGAACTTATCAGTGTGTTCAGAAATTCACAATACGCCGACAGAATTGGAAAGGAGCTCTCCGAGCTGTCTGATGCCGGCTGACTCGCTGTCGTGTAACTTCTTTAACCTGCTGCTGGAAAAGAGTTCTGCCTTTTCCAAACTGGATAAAGAAGCATAGCCAATGGGTATGGCGCTGAACGAGGACAAAACGAAGTATCTCCTGTCATCAAACAAGCAGACGGCGCATTCGCGTATTGGCACCCACGTCACTGTTGACAGTTACGATTTTGTGGTTGTAAAAACTTCGTTTAGTTAGGAATAGGCATTAACACCGATAACAGTGACAGCCTTGAAATCCAATGGAGGATCTATCTTACCAACAAGTGCTACTTTGGACTTAGTAGGCAATTAAGTAGTAAAGTCCTCTCTCGATAAGCAAAAGTAACACTCTATAAGGTTGTCGTCATGGCAGTCCTATCGTAAGGCATAGAAGCTTGGACGATAACAACATCGGATGGGGCGTCCCTTGGAGTGTTTGAGAGAAAAATTCCACGGAAGAATTTTGGACCTTTGCACTTTGGCGACGACGAGTATCGCGGGCAATGAAAAAATTAGCTGCATGGGCTATACGACGACATAGACAGCGCAGCGAATAAAGGTCCACTGGGTCATGTCGTCCGAATGGATGCAAACGCTCCGGCTTTGAAAGTATTCGATGCGGTACCAGCTGATGGTAACAGAGGGAGAGGAAGGCGTCCTCTGCGTTGGAAAAATCAGGTAGAGAAGGACTTGGCTTCACTTTGTGTTGGTTGGTGGCGAATAAGCACCGATTAGCACGAGAAAGAAATGGCGAAGTGCGCAAATGTAAAGTCGAACGAAATCGCGTAAACGGTTATCGCGCCAATCAAGAAGAAGCAATGGAATGCAACAAAGATAAACTCACGCTTTTCTATCGAAGTACGGTTAGAGAAAACAAGGGTACTTATGTCAAACCCACACTACAAACTCTCGCATACTTAAAATATAATTTCGTTTGTTGAAACTTACGTCGGGAATAGCGATACTTTTAACTGTATCATTTAAGCTGAGGTGTGAATCATCTGCAGGGTTTTTTTTGCATTACGATGACATGAGTGGACCCTTTTTGTATTTTATGTCTCGCATACTTAAAATATAATTTCGTTTGTTGAAACTTACGTCGGGAATAGCGATACCTTCAACTGTATCATTTAAGCTGAGGTGTGAATCATCTGCAGGGTTTTTTTTGCATTACAATGACATGAGTTGACCCTTTTTGTACAGGGTAGGCCATTTAAAGCGGGCCCATCTGGCAACCCTATAACTTTTGACAGGAACGTCAGATCGACTAATGACATAGCGCGTTGGAAGCGTCAGTCCAAGACAATTTTTACCATGGAGCAGTACACTCCAAAAGAACGCGCTGAAATAATTCAGCTTTACATCCAAAATAACTTCTCAATTGTGAAAACTCAACGTGCGTTTAAAAAAAAAAATAAAGTTAAAAGTGCGCCATCCAAAAGCACTTTACAGCGTTTATACGCAAAATTTATTAACCACGGTAGTCTCAGCAATACCAGCCACGCATCCAGACAACGTACACGACGTTCTGCTGAAAATATCGAGGCTGTACGAGCCAGTGTTGAGGAGGCTCCGCGAACATCGAGTTATCGTCGTTCTCAGGAATTAGGCATCGCCAGGACAACACTCAGGCGCATAATTCGCATCGATTTGAAAATGTTTCCGTACAAAATTCAAATGGCACAAAAATTAAACCCGGCTGATTACCCGAAACGGCTTGATTATGCCAAATGGGCCGTCGAAACCGTTCGAAATGAACCCGACTTTTGGCAAAAAATCATCATGTCAGACGAGGCTCATTTTCAGTTGAATGGAGGCGTAAACAAGCAAAATTGTCGCTTCTACGCTGCCGAAAATCCTCAATTAGTTGAAGAACAGCCTCTCTTCGATCAAAAAGTGACTGTGTGGTGCGGTGTTTGTGCGGGAATGGTCATCGGACCGTTCTTTTTCGAAAATGAAAATGGAGCCTCTGTCACCATCAATGGAGAGCGTTATCGTGCCATGATACGCGATTTTGTTATGCCAATCATCGAAGAAAATGACATGGAAGGCTACTGGTTCCAACAGGACGGGGCTACATGCCACACTTCACGCGCTACAATCGATTTTTTGAAGCCATTGTTCCCTGGAAGGTTGATTTCGAAAAATGGTGATTTTCCGTGGCCACCGAGATCACCAGATTTGACGCCACCGGACTTTTATTTGTGGGGTTATCTGAAATCCAAGGTATACATCAACAAGCCAAGGACTCTAACTCAACTTAAAAACAATATCCGACGCGAAATCGCCGCCATACCGGCCGAAATATTGGCCAAAACGATGGAAAACGCCGAAAAAAGGACACATTTGGCCATCAAGGCCAGAGGCAAACATTTGAAGGATATCATTTTCAAAAACTAGCTGGAACAAATCTCCTTGAATCAAAATAAATGATTTTTCATATCAACACAAAAAAAAATGTTTTTTTCAATGTTTTTTTTCAGAAACAAATGGGCCCGCTTTAAATGGCCTACCCTGTATTTTATGTTGAGAAATTAAATAAAACAAAATAAAAAAATGTCTACATAATCTGTTTTTCCATTTTCGCAAAATATTTTGAGATATAGAACACTTTACAAAAATATAGTATCGGTATCGAATAAGGTGTGAGTGACATAATGGTGACCAGAACTGACTAACTGTTTGCCACATCCATGCATTTTTGCTTGCTGTAGTGCCAATTTTCTAAATAATGTTATCAAGTTTGTAGGTTAAATGCTTCATTTAATCAAAAATAAAACTTATTAAATCGAAATTAAATAATTTTTTTAAAATAAAAAAGATATTACAAAAATAATAAAAATTTCTCTTTAGCCAATTTTGCACGTGTTCAAATTTGTCAGTAACGTTTTATTCCTAATACCGTCATCCTTGCCGTTGTTTTTCTGTTGTTAAAATGTACTGTTTCTTGACTCGAGATAAGCAAAAACAAATCTAAAAAATTTAGTTGGGTTTAATAGCTTTGTCGTTAAACGTGCTGTTTTGTTCAAATGAAAAGGTTCAAGATAAAATTGTTTCATTCACTGGAAGTCGTCGCTCATCAAAGCAAAAGCACAACGCTTGGAAATTTTTCATTAAACTGTACTTAATGTTCTTTAACGACGGAATATGAAGGCTCCAAGGGTTGTAAAAAGGCGCCTCAATCTACTTTCGGACTGACATGCGCGAGTAGTGGAATGATTATTAACTCATCAAGTAGCTAAAACACCAACAGAAATCGCACAAAAGATTGAAAAGCCCATCAGTGGGTAGACAACATGCAAAGTGTGAAAAAAATCGCGTTAGAAGCCGCAATCATGCCAAAAAAGCCAACATTAAATGACAAAAACATGAAAGCTATGTTGAGATTCTGCAAAAAGTACACTGGAGTGCTGACGCCTTGAAAATAGTGATATGATCTGATAAGACCCGTATTAACTAGTATTACTAGAACCGACGGTGTTGATATATTGGTCCGTTGGTACGAATATTCGGGAATGTGAAAAAAGGAGACTATTTGAATATCTTACATATAAATTTGCTGTATTTCGGTGAGCTAAGCCCATATCAAACAGAAAATGTTATATTTCAGCAAGACGGGAACCTGGAACATGCCCCAAAACATACCGAAATTTAATATTTTGTCTTTGTGTGATAATTATTGAAGCATTCACCAAGATGTAATGGTGCTTGGCAAGTCATACACATAAAATGTGTATGTTACTTTTCTAATTTTATTCGCATATCAAACACGACTATTCCTCCGGCTAATCCTTCAGCTGGATCACAACGAACGACACGAGATGTAGTAGGATCACTATCCCTTGTAGTCCACGTACTTGCTAATTTCAGTAAAAAGTCATGATAATTTAATTTCCGACTGGGATCACTATTCAAATATTCATATACTCGAAACGAGTTAAATAGGGAACAATTTATTTAACAGAGAGAAACTTTTTGTGTCCATTTTTTTATTTTCTATAAAAGGGGTAGTAGCTTAAATACTGATCCGCCCGGTCTACTCCTTTCATAAACTGATTGTTGGCAAGAATGCATTTTGGCTTCAATATAGCATTACTCTTTTTATCCTTTTTTCCAGTCTCGGATATATTTGCATTATGAATTTTTGATATCATTCTAATGTTCCTCCTTTTCCCCCTGTCGGGCTAATTTAGTTTCCATTATTTTCGACTTATCTTTTTTTAAAAATTCTGGTAAGTCTGGATGTATCCTAATGATTCCGCATAGCCTGATTTTATCTAAAAGTAATTTTCTTGCCAAATCTACACTATTGTATAAATTGTCCATATACTCGTATATGTGATCCCACTTGTTTAAATAATTTCTTAACAAATCCATTTCAGTTCTTTCTATTTTTTGACCCGTACCGAAATATAATTTGAAGCTTAACATATATCCAGTAATAGAATCACATGCCATTCTGACAAGTAAACTGCAGTTGGTTATTTTACTCGGATTGTAGACTTTGAAATTGAACTTTCTGCGCCATGGTATTGTAATGAAATAATTTATAAAGTAATTTTTATTTCATTTATTTTATTATTACTTCAAGCTGGGCATCCAGCTTGTAAAGCAATTGTTTTATTTCTGCTTTTTTATATACTACGTACAAGCGTTTTTATAGGAATTTGAGTCAATGCAAACCAATAATAATTTTTCGGTGTTTACTTATGTAATATGATTCTAGCATTCACGCGCCGCACATAAAAGAATTACGTTAGCTATGTTTGCGTTTAGTTTCAAGTGCAATGAACCTTTTAAGAAATATGATACTATTTAAACGGCACAGCAAAGTGAATTCATAAGTGGACAATAAATTATTTTAAAACCAAAACAAAACAATAAATGTTTATGAATATTAATGTTAAGGCATATCCGACTTATAATCATACTACAGTATCACACCTTCATCAATTGATATATACCGCCCTGGAGTAAGATTCTCTTCAAATTTTTTGAAAAATAATCGATGAGATGTTGGACTTTGTACAACCTGTAAGCATTTGGAGGCATTCTTTCGTTATCGGAAAATTTTAAACATTGCAGGATTTGTCTGTTCCGCCTCATGGTTTTAGAAAAAATTGGTGGTTCAGTGGAGGGATTAGTGGACCAATAGTCCCATAATTATTACGAAGTATTGCAATAATAAATTTATTTTAAAAATCTAAAATTAGAAAACGGCAATTGAATAATAATTACCTGAAACGAAAAAAGGAGCTATGAAATATAGCAAAATCAATTATATGTATTATGTATGGTATCAGTTTCGTCCAGATGTTGCCGCAAAAAGAGTGTGGTAATTTTCAATAACTGTCGGCGATTTTATCAGACACATGTTGTGTGACCGGCCGCTAACAGTTGTTCCAGCTATCATACACATGTGGCTGTTACAGTATTAAAGTAAAAGCTCCGTGGACAAAATAATAATATTAAGTTTTATGCCATAAAAGTTATCGCCGAGCAAAATTCGCTAAATAGAATTTTTTGTTAGTTTTGTAATATCATTTTTATTTTTAAATATTTTGTAAACTTCAATTCTTCTTCTTCTTAATTGGCGCGATAACCGGCGCCAATTGGACACACCAAGTGAAGCCAAGTCCTTCTCCACCTGATCTTTCCAACGCAGAGGAGGCCTTCCTCTTCCTCTGCTACCACCAGCTGGTACCGCATCGAATACTTTCAAAGCCGGAGCGTTTGTATCCATTCGGACGACATGACCCAGCCAACGAAGCCGCTGGATCTTTATTCGCTGCGCTATGTCTATGTCGTCGTAAAGCTCATACAGCTCATCGTTCCATAGTCTACGATATTCGCCGTTGCCAACGTGCAAAGGTCCAAAAATCTTACGCAGAATATTTCTCTCGAACACTCCAAGCGTCGCTTCATCGGATGTTGTTATCGTCCAAGCTTCTGCGCCATACGTTAGGACGGGCATGATGAGAGTCTTGTAGAGTGTTAGTTTTGTTCGACGAGAGAGGACTTTACTGCTCAATTGCCTACTTAGTAGAAGTAGCACTTGTTGGCAAGAGAGATTCTACGTTGGATTTCAAGGCTGACATTGTTATCGGTGCTAATGATGGTTCCTAAATACACGAAGTCTTTTACAACCTCAAAATTATAACTGTCAACAGTGACGTGGGTGCCGATACGCGAGTGCGCCGACTGTTTGTTTGAAGACAGGAGGTACTTCGTTTTGTCCTCGTTCACCACCAAACCCATTCGCTTTGCCTCTTTATCCAGTTTGGAGAAGGCAGAACTAACAGCGCGGTTGTTAAGGCCGATGATGTCAATATCATCGGCATACGCCAGCAATTGTACGCTCTTATAAAAAATTGTGCCTGAACGATTAAGTTCTGCGGCTCGTACGATGCTCTCCAACATCAGGTTAAAGAAGTCACACGACAGCGGGTCACCCTGTCGGAAACCTCGTTTGGTATCAAACGGCTCGGAGGGGTCCTTCCCAATTCTGACGGCGCTGCTGGTGTTGAGCAACGTCATCTTACATAGCCGTATTAGTTTTGCGGGGATACCAAATTCAGACATAGCGGCATACAGGTAACTCCTTTCCGTACTGTCGAATGCAGCTTTGAAGTCGACGAAAAGATGGTGTGTGTCGATTCTCCTCTCATGGGTCTTTTCCAAGATTTGGCGTATTGTGAATATTTGGTCGATGATAGACTTTCCAGGTCTGAAGCCACACTGATAAGGTCCAATCAGTTGGTTGACGGTGGGCTTCAGCCTTTCACACAATACGCTCGCTAGAACCTTATAGGCGATATTTAGAAGACTAATCCCGCGGTAATTGGCACAGATTGCAGGATCGCCCTTCTTATGGATTGGGCAGAGCACATTTAAATTCTAATCGGCAGGCATGCTTTCATCCGACCATATTCTGCATAGGAGCTGATGCATGCAGCTTACCAGCTCCTCGCCGCCCTGTTTGAATAGCTCAGCCGGCAGTCCGTCGGCGCCCGCGGCTTTGTTGTTCTTTAACCGTGATATTGCTATTCTCACCTCGTCATGGTCGGGTAACGCAACGACCATTACGTCGTCAACGATTGGGGTATCGGGATCTTCACATTCTCTATGACATGCGCAGCTGTCACCGTTTAACAGGTTCGAGAAGTGTTCCCTCCATAATTTAAGATTGCTCTGTACGTCAGTCACCAGATCGCCGTCTTTGTTTTTACAGGACAGCGCCCCGGTCTTAAAACCTTCTGTAAGCCACCGAACTTTTTGGTAAAATTTCCGGGCGTTGTTCCTATTGGCCAGCATCTCAAGCTCCTCGCACTCACGTATTTCGGCCTCTCGTTTCTTCTGTCGGATAATACGTCTCTCTTCCTTTTTCAGCTCTCTGTAGCGATCCCACATGGCTCGCGTTGCGCCCGATCGCAGCGTGGCTCTATAGGCGGCATCCTTTCTTTCTGCGGCAGCATGACATTCCTCGTCGTACCAATTGTTTTTTCGGGCTCGCCGGAATCCGATTTCTTCTTCGGCGGCGGTACGTAGAGAACGAGAAATGTTGCTCCATTGCCCGCGCATGCCGGTTTGTTGGGCAGTACTCTCCGAGAGCAGAAGTGAGAGTCGAGTGGCGAATCTTCTTGTTGTGATTGCAGCTTTTCGATTTCGAACATTCTTTGCGTAGATAGATGTACGTTTTTTGCTGCACAGAGGCGGGTGCGCAGCTTTTCTGCAACAAGGTAATGATCCGAGTCGATGTTGGGTGCTCGGATCGTGCGTACATCTAATACACTAGGAGCGTGTCTTCCGTCTATCACAACATGATCGATCTGGTTTCGCGTTTCTCGATCAGGAGACAGCCACGTTGCTTGGTGTATCTTTTTATGCTGGAATCTGGTGCTGCAGACTACCATCTTTCGGGCCCCGGCGAAGTCGATCAGCCTCTGTCCGTTACCGGATGTTTCGTTGTTCAGGCTGAATTTTCCGACTGTGGGACCAAAAATTCCCTCCTTGCCCACCCTGGCGTTGAAGTCGCCAAGCACGATTTTTATGTCGTAACGGGGGCAGCGCTCATAGGAACGTTCCAAGCGCTCATAGAAGGAATCTTTGGTCGCATCGTCCTTCTCTTCCGTCGGGGCGTGGGCGCAAATTAGCGAGATGTTAAAAAATCGCGCTTTGATGCGGATAATTGCGAGACGCTCGTCCACCGGAGTGAACGACAGTATTTGGCGACGAAGTCTCTCTCCCACAACAAATCCGACACCGAATTTGCGCTCCTTTACATGGCAGCTGTAGTAGACGTCGCAAGGTCCTATGGTTTTCTTACCTTGCCCCGTCCATCGCATCTCTTGTATGGCAGTGATGTCAGCCTTTACTCTCACGAGGACATCAACCAGCCGGGCAGAGGCACCTTCCCCATTAAGGGACCGGACATTCCAGGTGCATGCCCTCAAATCATATTCCTTATTTCGTTTGCAGGGGTCGTCATCAGTAAAGGCAGTTCTCATCCGAGGCTTTGCAATTCTTTTCATTGGGGGGGATTTTTAAGTGGCGGGTCCCAAACCCAACGCACAACCAGCTATCCTGGAATGTTTCGTCTTCTCACGTTAGCTCACTCCCGAACGGGTGTTCGGAAGCTACCCAGAGGATACGTGGGCTAATCCCGGCCGTTGTGAGCTGCTTGAACCATATGTAGAAGAATCCCAAGTGAATGGCGATCAGTAACTTTCACCACTTGCGTGGACTTCTACACATGGAACCATCCTCCAAACTTGAATTAATACCTTTTATTTCTTATTAAATGAAGCATTTACCCATAAAATTTGAAGCAGCTTTGAAAATGCTTACAAAATGATATTACTAAAGTAACAAAAAATTCTATTTAGCGAATTTTGCTCGGCGATAACTTTTATGACATAAAACTGACTATAGCAATCAACAATGCATGAATGCGGCAAACATTTAGGCAGTTCCACTCCCCACTGTATACTCTTATGTATGTGAATACGTGTACATCACATGACGGTATATCTATGTACATACAGTATGTCTTATAGGAGCGTGACCGCCATAACTTAGAAACTACATTCTGTCAAAAAAATATCGAGAATTGTTCATTTAAAAAGCGCGCGTTACACATATATTTAAATATGTATAAATGTATCACGAATAAATTCGCAACATTTTACACCATCAATTTTCTGCTCGACTCGTTCCAACAGAGCTGAATTTCTTTCAAAAAATTCATCGGAAGAAGTTGGCTGAAGACATGCTTGATCAAGTGAATTCGGACCCGACGTTTATCCAGCGCATCATAACAGGTGAAGGGACGTGGGTGTATGAGTTTGACATACAAACCAGTGAACGTGGGGGCTGAATGGCGCTATCCACATGAGCTGATACCCAAAAAACCACGTCAAAGTCGGCCGAAAGTGTAAATCATGCTACTCGTTTTCTGTGATTATCATGGTCTTGTGCACTCGGAATTCGTTCCAAATGGTTTTACGGCAAATAAAGAATATTTTTTGGAAGTTATGTGACGTTTGAGAGAGAATGTGCGTAGGAAACGGTTCAATTTGGGGAAAGAAAACTTTTGGATCTTGCACCATGATAACGCACCCTCTCACAAAGCTTTATTCTGAACACTTTTTTGACCACAAAAAATATCGAACAACCACCGTATTCACTGGATTTAGCCCCCTGTGACTTTATCCTTTTCACAAAACTAAAATTGCCACTCCGCGGACGCCGCTTTGAGTTGATAGAGGCCATTAAGGAGAATTCGCTGAAGGAGATGAAGAAGGTCTGTTCAAACGTGGTTAAAAGGTGCTTCGATGACTGGATGAGTCGTTGGCATAAATGTGTATTGCTTCAAATGGAGCCTATTTTGAAGGTGACAAAATAAATTTTGATGACCAAACAATTATTTTGCTATTTATTGAACAATTCCCGGTACTATTTTGACAGAATCTACATATTTCACCAATTCGATTCTAACAAATTACATTGCATGAGAGAGTAATATTTATTATATGGAATATATTCAACAAAATCCATAGTGACCCGCAGTGGTTATAATGGCTTCACATTTTCGAGTCATACTTTCTGTTAATTTCTGCGGAAGTTGTGGGATTTGTCTTGATAACTGTTTGACCGGCCATATTTGTTTCCCTTTGATTTGTTGCTTAACTATTGCCTAAACATTTTGAATAGGCTTGGCATTAGGTGACTTTGAAGGCAAATCCAACATTCCAATCCCATTCTGCCGTCTCCACTTTACAAATCTTCGGCTGCGATGGTTGGGATCGGTGTCTTTTTGTAAAATCCAAGGTCACCTAGTTTTTCCAAATATCTTAGCAGCTGACAGTTATAACCCTTTTGGGTAAGTTGCTGTCATCAAAACTGCATTCAAGTTGGCGGTAAACACAAATAAAATAAACGGCCAAATCCTTTTTCGGAGAAGCAACTCCGAACAGGAACCGTAACTGGATGCTTAATAATTCGTCGAAGTTGTCGATTATCAGTGCTCCCCAGTACCGACGGGTCCCAAACCCAACGCACAACCAGCTATCCTGGAATGCTTCGTCTTCTCACGTTAGCTCACTCCCGAACGGGTGTTCGGAAGCTACCCAGAGGATTCGTGGGCTAATCCCGGCCGTTGTGAGCTGCTTGAACCATATGTAGAAGAATCCCAAGTGAATGGCGATCAGTAACTTTCACCACTTGCGTGGACTTCTACACATGGAACCATCCTCCAAACTTGAATTAATACCTTTTATTTCTTATTAAATGAAGCATTTACCCATAAAATTTGAAGCAGCTTTGAAAATGCTTACAAAATGATATTACTAAAGTAACAAAAAATTCTATTTAGCGAATTTTGCTCGGCGATAACTTTTATGACATAAAACTGACTATAGCAATCAACAATGCATGAATGCGGCAAACATTTAGGCAGTTCCACTCCCCACTGTATACTCTTATGTATGTGAATACGTGTACATCACATGACGGTATATCTATGTACATACAGTATGTCTTATAGGAGCGTGACCGCCATAACTTAGAAACTACATTCTGTCAAAAAAATATCGAGAATTGTTCATTTAAAAAGCGCGCGTTACACATATATTTAAATATGTATAAATGTATCACGAATAAATTCGCAACATTTTACACCATCAATTTTCTGCTCGACTCGTTCCAACAGAGCTGAATTTCTTTCAAAAAATTCATCGGAAGAAGTTGGCTGAAGACATGCTTGATCAAGTGAATTCGGACCCCACGTTTATCCAGCGCATCATAACAGGTGAAGGGACGTGGGTGTATGAGTTTGACATACAAACCAGTGAACGTGGGGGCTGAATGGCGCTATCCACATGAGCTGATACCCAAAAAACCACGTCAAAGTCGGCCGAAAGTGTAAATCATGCTACTCGTTTTCTGTGATTATCATGGTCTTGTGCACTCGGAATTCGTTCCAAATGGTTCTACGGCAAATAAAGAATATTTTTTGGAAGTTATGTGACGTTTGAGAGAGAATGTGCGTAGGAAACGGTTCAATTTGGGGAAAGCAAACTTTTGGATCTTGCACCATGATAACGCACCCTCTCACAAGGCTTTATTCTGAACACTTTTTTGACCACAAAAAATATCGAACAACCACCGTATTCACTGGATTTAGCCCCCTGTGACTTTATCCTTTTCACAAAACTAAAATTGCCACTCCGCGGACGCCGCTTTGAGTTGATAGAGGCCATTAAGGAGAATTCGCTGAAGGAGATGAAGAAGGTCTGTTCAAACGTGGTTAAAAGGTGCTTCGATGACTGGATGAGTCGTTGGCATAAATGTGTATTGCTTCGAATGGAGCCTATTTTGAAGGTGACAAAATAAATTTTGATGACCAAACAATCATTTTGCTATTTATTGAACAATTCCCGGTACTATTTTGACAGAATGTACATATTTCACCAATTCGATTCTAACAAATTACATTGCATGAGAGAGTAATATTTATTATATGGAATATATTCAACAAAATCCATAGTGACCCCCAGTGGTTATAATGGCTTCACATTTTCGAGTCATACTTTCTGTTAATTTCTGCGGAAGTTGTGGGATTAGTCTTGATAACTGTTTGACCGGCCATATTTGTTTCCCTTTGATTTGTTGCTTAACTATTGCCTAAACATTTTGAATAGGCTTGGCATTAGGTGACTTTGAAGGCAAATCCAACATTCCAATCCCATTCTGCCGTCTCCACTTTACAAATCTTCGGCTGCGATGGTTGGGATCGGTGTCTTCTTGTAAAATCCAAGGTCACCTAGTTTTTCCAAATATCTTAGCAGCTGACAGTTATAACCCTTTTGGGTAAGTTGCTGTCATCAAAACTGCATTCAAGTTGGCGGTAAACACAAATAAAATAAACGGCCAAATCCTTTTTCGGAGAAGCAACTCCGAACAGGAACCGTAACTGGATGCTTAATAGTTCGTCGAAGTTGTCGATTATCAGTGCTCCCCAGTACCGACGTATGTAACTATTCATACAAAAGGAAAATAATATTACGTTTACCCAGTTCCATTCTAAATGTGCCTTAGCCCATGCACGTCTCTTTTAATGTTCGAAAATGAGAGCAGAGGTTTTTTTAAAGTGCTTCGGAATTCGAGGACTTCTGTCAGTAAACGTCCATGAATCGCGTCTTAAGAACACTATTTTTTCTTAAAACTGCTTCAGCTTCACGCAACAATAAGTTCGGCTTTGTCTGAAAGAAATCAATGATTTTCTGAACATGCTTTGGAGAGGAATTTTGACTTTGGACCCATTTATTTATGAACGTCTCCGACTTCTTCAACTATTTGCTGCAGATGCACGTGATATTTTTGCTACTTTAAGATGTATACATAGGAATACTATTTCAAATTGTTTTTCATACGCTGGACTCACTTTGTAAAAACAACGTACGCTTTCTAAATTTCCCACAAAACTAACAAATTGCACAACGCACGGATGACTTTTAATCTAATCAAGAAAAATGTACTGGTGCTGAAAAATTTCCTTTGTCTGATTAATTCATTGAAGTAAGACCGACATAATGTAGCCGGTTCTCAAGACCAACGAGGTATATGGGTTAGGCTTGGTCACTGCCACCCCTTGCACATTTTATTACCACTTATGAATAGCAGAGATAGTGTGCAAAGATCTCAACCTTCTCCTCGTTCTTCTGCAGCTTCGACACCCCGTCTATTACCTTCAAACAATATCCAATACAAAGCAAATAAAAATATATGTGTATATGTCAGTATTTATTTATTTATAAAAATGAGAAACAACAATACAATTATTATTGCACAGCAAAAAAGGAGCACTGGCTGCCAGGGCCTTCGGCTCACCGGTATGAAAAAAAGTATGTGTGAATATGAAACATTATATAATATAAAAAAAGTATAGGAAATTACTCAGTTGAGATAGCAGTTAAATTGCTAACAATACGTTACTTAGAGCTATAGCTACAGGGAGTTAAATTACTTTACGAAGGTCCGTTAGGGTTAGATATTTGGCAATTTTCTCAATGTTTTCGGGTGTAGTGGTTTTTAAGAGATCACTGGCGTTGTCGCAGTTGAATATGTTGCTTCTGATTGACGTGAACTGTGGACATTCGTTGAGCTGGTGTGTGATGGAGAGTGTGGACGCAGGACAATACTGACATGATGGGGGCCTGATACCAGATAGCGAATGTGTGGCTATGGTATGCCCTAAGCGTAGTCGAACGAAAGCTTTGATATCGTTGCATCCGCATGATGATGGGTATTTGGGTGCATCTATCACCATTAATTTGCGTGTAGTGGTGTCGGATGGATTTCCATTCAATCATTTGTTTTATACGCTGTTGTGAAGAAATTAAATTATGCAAGTCCCTCTTGTCGAGGAACTGAAAAGAGATTTAAGGTTCTTTTCCGGCGAGCTTGGCACGCAGATCTGCTAGTTCATTTCCTGCGATACCTTTATGCCCTGGTACCCACATTATTTTAATTTTGTTATGGGTTGCAATTAACTTGTCACGGATACACGATATGATGCGGTTTTTATTGATTATGTTTAGAATAGATGCTATAGTCGACATACTGTCAGTGCAAATTATGGTTTTTGATGAAGAGCTAAGTGCACAGTCAATTGCTTTCAATATCGCGATGGCTTCTGCTGTATAGACAGACGAAAATGGCAGTAAGTGTCCTGTAGACATGGTTTCACCACTAGATTTTACAACCGCGAATGATATGTAATCTTCTGATTTTGATCCGTCAGTGAAAATAGGGCTCCATTCTGGAGGTAAAGGTGCCAAGCATTCGCGGAATAGTTGTTGGTAAATTCTAGGGCAGGTGTTTTCCTTCGGATATTTACTGAGATCTAGAATAAAGGACGACTGTCGTAAAAACCACGGTGGGTGAATATCCATATGCCTGAGTGACGGGCCATTAATTCCTAGTTCTTTAGCATATTCGATGCAAGACGCGATTACAGATTTTCGTCGCAGTGGTCGTTTTAGATTAATGGTGTCAATCACCGTTTCGTGAAGTGTCCTATTATTAGACAGGAACAACTTTGGTATCAGCTTCTTGGTGTTTAGCTCAATTCTCTCCTCAATAGTTGGTAAGCCAGCTTCCGCAAGTATAAATTTAGTTGGAGATTTAGGAAACGCTCTGATGCTACGGCAGACAGCGGTGTGATAGGGAACGTAGAGAAATTTTATATGGCTCTTAGAACAATTACCATATACCGGAAGACCATAATCTATCTTTGACAATATAAACGATTTCGTTACATTAACTAAGGTTGAGATGTTAATTAAACAGTTTTTCGAGCTTAAGTATTTAATAACATTAAGCTTGGCAGCCAATTGATTTCTAACATACAAACAGTGTTCCTTAAAAGTTAATCTTTTATCAAAGATAATACCCAAAAACTTAAGACTATTTGTATTTACAATACCAACATTATTATATTCCAATTTTATGCCACCACATTTGTGTTTACGACAGATGTGAAGCAATTTGCATTTTACTGTGTTTATGTTAGCGCCAGAGCAATTAGACCAACTCGAAATGGAAGTCTTTTTTTAACAACGTTTAGATCATTTACTTTAGTGAAAATGAGAACATCGTCGGCGTAACAAATATGGGAGACATTTTTATAATTGGATATTATGTTGCTTTTTTCGTTAAATGCTATGACAAACAAAATTACTGAGAGCGGAGAACCTTGTGGTATACCGTTGTACAGATCGTAAATGTTAGAAAAGGTTGAATTTACTTTAGTTTTAAATTTGCGGTTTGATAAAAAACTTTTTACAAAGTTGTATACGTTGCAACCTATATTCCATTTTTCAATTTGACGTAGAACCACGTGTATACCAACACGGTCAAAGGCTTTTTCGAAGTCCAGGCTTAAGGTTGAAACATGTCTTCTGTTTGATAGTGCGGAGGATACATAATTTTCAAAGACGAGCAAAGCGTCCATGGTATCCTGACCTTGTTTATATGCGACTTGCTGTGGATTTATTAAACTATGTTTCAGCGCATACCAAGATATACGTTTAGAAACAATTTTCTCGAGGAGTTTCCCTAGACAACAAAGCAGTGAAATCGGTCTGTAACCCAGTACTTCCGGTGATATACTATTCGATTTTGGTATAGGTAGAACAATAGCATTTTTCCAACATTGCGGATATACACCCTGCATCAAGATATTATTGTATAAGCTTATTATTCTGAGTTTTAAAATAGAAGGCAGTTTTTGTAGCATGGGATATGAGATTCTGTCTGCACCTGGGGTTTTACTTGACATCGACGCAAGGGCTGATTCAAACTCAATGAGGTCAATTTCATTTTCAAAAACGGTAGTGGAAGAGATATGAATGCCGTTAGACTTCGCTAAATATTCTTTTTTTGTAGAAATGAAAGTTGAGTGAAAATTCGAGTCTTGCGAGTATTTAGACCAAACCATGGAAAAATGATCAGCTATTTCTTTAGGGTTATGTATAGGACCATTCGGACCGTTCACCAGGGTTATAGTTGTTTGTTTATAAGAGCCTGAGATCATTTTTATATCAGCCCAGGCCTTTTTTGTATTTGTTTTCTGATTAATTTTCTCGGAAAATTTATTTAAACATTCTCTTTTCGCTTGCTTTGATTTCTTCCTAAACATAGCATTGGCTTTTTTGTACGTGACTAGGATATCGTTTGACCTCTTTTATTTTTAAATTCGGCCCAGAAAATTGTTTTTCATTCCTTAGCTTGGAGAGTTCATTGTTCCAATAAGGCACACAGTTTTTATGCATTTTCCTGGATGTTTGAGGAATAGAGTTATGAGCCGCGGTGCGAATAATTTTCGTGATTAATGATGCCTCACGGTTAATGTTATTGGAGGTATCTAATTCATTGGAAAGTTGGGTAGCCTTACATCTAAAATTTTCCCAGTCCGCTTTGTCTATCAAGAATTTGGGGCATGCAGTAATGTTTTGAATAGTCCTTGCGTGCACAGTTCTTGCAATGGGGTAGTGATCGCTACTGTATAGCTCATCTAAGGTATTGGTGCAGAGCTTAGGAGCTATATTTGTAGAGCATATTGTTAGGTCTATGTTGCTAAATGAGGAATGCGTAGAGAAGTGTGTAGGTTTATTATCATTTAGTATTGTAAAATTTTCGGACAAAATCCAATCTTCTACTATTTCACCTCTCTTATTACAAATTTGGGAGCCCCAAAGAGGACTCCAAGCATTAAAGTCACCAACAATTATTACTGGAGTTCGTATAGATCGGACTATATTGTTTAAATCTCTAAGAGTGAAGTTCTGTTGAGGTGGTAAATATAAATTTACAATTGTGAACTTAAAACTGAGTGTTATTTCTACTGCAAGAACAGCGATATTAGACTGTATGTGGACGTATTTATGTGGGATATTTTTCTTAATCAACACGGCAATGCCTTGCTTACTTTGAGTGTTATGGGGGAGATTTAGGAAATAGCTTTGAAATTGCTTCGGAACGGATGCGGTTTTGTCGACAGCTAAATGAGTCTCTTGGAGAGCAATAACGCTTGGAGAGTGCTCTTTTATCAGAAGCTCTAGTTAAGTGTAGTTATTGTAAAAACCTTTCAGATTCCACTGTAAAACCTTAAACATTGATAATGCTTTGTAGTTAAATTGATTAAAATGATTACATATATTGAGGATCGCTGTGTGACATTGTCTGATCGTTGTCTGACATCGTCTGATCGTGGATGTTATTAACGTCGAATTGAGTTTGGCTTAGTATTTGACTGATTGCTGAAGAGTTGGGTGTGTGTGATTGTGGAACGTATGCAGTTTGTATACTTTGAGCTTGTGTGAGAATATGGGAGAGGGTGGATTCTAAGAAAAGTGGTGTATGTGGTGAAAATTGAGGGTGAGAGTTGAAATTGAGTTCATTTGGTACAAACGACGGCATTGTTTTGCTTACGTGGTCGTTATTGTTTTCTGAGACAAGATTGCTTAAATCTGAGTTTATTTGGAATGAAGTACCAGAAGGAATACTGAGTGAATCAATAGACGATTGAGAGTTGCTTATTTGCGGGTTCTTGTTATTTTCTGTTGGGTTGTTGGATGAAGTTGAGTTCGGTTGTATTAAGGTGTCGGAGTGAGCATTGAGCGAAGCTGTGCTCGGTGATTTGCTTGATGGGCTAGGTGCTAAAGCGGCAGGGGGTTTCGTTTTGCTTTGTTCGATCTTGCTCAGATTTTGGGACTCGCTTACAACAGCAGCAAATGAGGCGCTGAGTGTGGTCGGTGTCTGTTCCTTGTAGAGTTTAAGTGCTTCGCGCATTGAGCATTTGTTTTGGCATTTGATTTTCAATATTTCTTTAGATTGCATATATTTTGGGCATGATTTAGAAGAGGATGGATGATCGCCTGCAGTATAATGAATACAGCTGCTATAGGTACATATCCAAACCATACTGTATTTTTTTTCTTAATTCTTCTTTCTACTTTAGCTTATATTCTTTGCTTCATGTTTAACGATCGTTTCTTTTGAGTATTGACCACTTCCTACTTTCGTTTCATTTCATTATTACTAAGAGCGAAGTGGGAGCTGAAAGCTCTATCAAGTATGGCCCCTAAATACTTAGGTTGATATGAAAAGCTGCATATGTGTGTATGTTTAAAGCAAAGGTCGGCAAAGCTTTCTCGTCTGAGCAGTACACTCAACACACGCATTCTTACACTTTTAAATCAGTCGTTATTCTGACACAAACAAGGTAGCATAAGCAGAGGTTGCTGGTAATTTTCTTATCCTATAGTGGGCGTACTTATATCAATAAAATGATTGAAAAATAAAATTTTATGATTCCAAATGAGTTTGGTGACATGCAGTGCCTTTTGTGCTACACATGTATTGAAAAAACGCGTGAATATAACTGCAGTAGACATTATAATATTTTTCATAGAGATTTTGATAGATTTCAGGATGTGCTTAGAGATTCTTTGTTTACCGAAAAGAAAAATATTTTTTCTTAAGTTGAAGAGCGGATTTCTCAAGAAAATAGGAAGAGCGTTACTAAGGTACAAACTGCATTGAAAAAGACGTTGGAGAACTTAATTATCTTAAATATTGTTAAAAAAGGATGCCATCTACATCAAAAAATGTTTGAAACAAGTTTTGCAGGAACTCAATTGCATGCATGATGTTGTTATTGAAAATATTTTTTTGCCTCCTAAGACATTAGCTCGTCGCATAGATGAAATAGCTGCATCTATTCAAAGTGAAATTAAAAATAAAATTAATTCATGCATATATGCTTGCATATATTTAGTTCAAAGCACGGATTTATATGAGCTCTGCAAGTTAGTCAAAAAAAAAAGTCATTTGAATTGGAACCGTGGATTCCAATAATGATCTATTCAAATCAATTTCGTTAGAAACCTTTTACGCAAACGTGACCTCGAAATTAGCTTTTGAGATTGTTTCTGAACAACATCTGAACCAGAAATACGTAAGTTCGCTGGAGTATGTGCGGATGGTGCAAATGTCATGATTGGTAAAAGAGTTGGTTTTGTGGGTGAGCTAAAAAAGTACAATATTCATGGTTTTCTTTTCAGTGCATAATTTATAAATTCTCTATGAATCCACGGTTCCAATACAAATGACCAACTTGCAATTTATATTCATGCTTAGAGAGCAACAAGGATATGATAGAAAATTTAAATGAATTGTCTAAGGTTGTTGCTGAGTTAAAAAGACGAAACGAATGCCTGAGGCTTGAAGTTGATAAAATTAAAGCAGAAAATAATATGGTTGAAAGAAGACTTGCACAACTTGAAGACCAATTTAAAAAACAAAATTTAATATTCAAAGGTTTAAATGCAAATACTATACATCAACCCAGTGTTGGCAGAAATGAGGTCCGAACATGATATTGGAATAGTTTTCAAAAATTCAAATAAGTTAGCGAACACCACAAACCACATAGAGAGGGATCTTAACCTAGAGCGGCTGCAATACAAAAAAGTTATGTTGGAGCTGAAAAAGGAGATTATCGCGATTACCACTAAGCACCGAATAGGCGTCAAAGATGATAAGATGAGAATTACGAACAAATGGTTTAGGTGGAACAAGGAACAAACGCTGGTTTGTGGCCAGGAAGATGCAAGTATAACTTTATAAATGTTGCGTAATGATAGGCTTCAACATGTAAACATTGATTATAATGTACAATATTACTAAGTAAAATTAATGCAAAAAATTAGATGGACTCCGTCATAGCAAATTAGTTAGTAAAAATAAACTTAAAAGTAGTATAACTGCAAATGATTTGAAATTTGCACAATTTAAACTAAATATCATTTCCTATAATGTCAATGGCCTTGAGAACAAATATATTTTTCCGGCAGTTTTCAAGTACATTGTAAAGCAGCATGTGTTTGCACTCATAGAAACCCATCTAACTGAGGAGAAAATAAACCAAGCAAAGAAATACTTCCCAAATCATGACACTTTTTGGAAACCAGCAAGTCGAAGTAGCAAATTTGGAAGAGCTTCTAGAGGATGTGTGTATGGCGTTAGTAAGGGATTCCACAAAACGTAGCTTTAAAACTGAAATCGAAATAAATGTAATAAGATTTCACGAAAAAAGAAACAACATCACATTTATACGCTTGTATATAAGAGGAGCAGCTTGGCATGAGGAAGCAGAGTTAGTAAAGGAACTTTTCAAGGAAACTCCAGAGAAAATTGCAGTTATTGTTGGTGACTTGAATGTCAGAATTGGAAATACACAACAAGAGATCGAAGACAAGTACATAGTCACTTTCAAAGCAGACATCGGCAAAAGGACCTCTAGAGATGATGTGCTAAATAACAAAGGTAAACTTTTCTTGGAATTTTGTAACGATAATGATCCTATAATCTTGAATGGCAGAACAGTTGCTGATGAGGAAGGCAATTTTACGTTTATAAGTGCATTAGGCAACTCTGTAAATAACATCTGTGTAGTTTCGCATGAAGGATTGAGCTATGTTGAAAAATTTGAAATCGAATCAAAAGTATGGTCTGATCATATGCCAATTAAACTGACGCTAAACATAGATAGAGCACCGAACGAAATGGAAAATATAAGCCTGCTACCAAAAGTAATACTCAAAGAAAAAGAGGTATCAAAATATCAATTAAACCTAAACAAAAATCTGATTAAGCTGGCAAATCGAGGAGAAATTATAAATCTTGAAAAACTTGGCAATGTAATAAAAATGTCTGTGCCGAAAGGATTATTATGAAAAACTGAAAAAGATAATCAATAACACCGCAAATTTAAAAGAATGGTGGAGCCTTGCCAAAGAAATAAGAGGAGAATCATTTAGAGTTGGTGAAGATATTACGACATCGGAGTTTAAAAACTATTTTCAAGACTTACTAAATCAGCCTCAGTTAATAAGAGATATTCATTATGCAGCTGCTTGGCATACAGATACGGTCCTTGATAAAGATGTAACAATAATCGAAGTCCAACAAATAATTAAAAATGCTAAAACAAACAAAGCAGCTGGAGAAGACAGAATACCTTATGAGCTACTAAAGGCTGCCTCAACAGAATTTATCATGGAGTTAACGAAAGTATACAACATCATCTTCGAGACCGGAAGAACCAACGAATCATTATTTAAAACAATAGCTTTCCCAATCTTTAAAAAAGGAAATGCAAATATAGCAAGTAACTATCGGGGAATATCCTTCATGAAATGTATAGCAAAAGTTTTAACGGGATTGATTAATGAAAGTCTTACAAACTGGCATTAACATGCTCACTGAATTTCAAGCCGGCTTTAGAAAAAACTACTCAACAGTGGATAACATATACAATCTTGCATCTATAGTACATTCAAAGTTTAACGAAAACAAAACAGTGTATGCATACATACTTTGTTGATTTCAAAGCGGCTTTTGACAGGGTACCCAGGAGGCCATTAATTTACAAACTTCGACAGATGGGATTATCCAACAAAATAACAAGTCTGATTGAAAATATATATTCGAATACAAGAACAGCAGTTTGGACAGGAAGGGAAGTATCAGATTACTTTGAAACCGGTGCAGGGGCGAAGCAAGTTTGTCCGTTATCACCTTTGCTCTTCACATTATACCTGAATGAACTACATGACTGTTTGAAAGGTGGTCTACTGATTAATGGAATACATGTACGCCTTCTTCTATATGCTGATGATATTGTTCTCTTAGCTGATAGTCCTAATGTCATGCAATTTATGATTAAAAAACTAGAAATATATGGCTCTGAGTGGAACATGGAAGTAGATTTAATGAAATCTGAAATGATGGTCTTTAGAAAAGGTGGTCGACTAGCCAAGGCAGAAAAATGGTGGTACAAAGGTGAGGAAATAAAAGTGGTAACAGAATATAAATATATGGGTGTCATTCTCACATCCAAAATGGCGTTTGCTAAACATGTGCAAGCCAGAAATAATTCAGCAAAAGCTAGGATTAATAGTACATGGAACCATTTCTTAGCTAATGCATACATCGCATACAAAGCGAAATGGAAACATACGCTGCTCAAATCTGGGGTTATACGCTATTCGAAGAAGTAAATAAACTTGAGTGTTATTTTATTAAAAGAATTTTGAAATTACCTAACTTCACCCCGAATTATGCAAGAACGCTAGAAACTAACGTAGAGGATAGCTACTTATAGTCGTTAGAGCTATATTTAAAATACATTTGGAAAACTATCTATAAATACAACAGCAGTAGAGTGCCGCACAAACTTACACAGTGAATTTTACGAAAAAACGTGTTTTGGCTCAAACAACTAAATGACTTAGGTATGGAGTTCGACCTGAAGCTTGAAGAAAACATAACTGGTACGGACTGGCAAGATCGCTGTACCCAGATTTTATCAAACATTAAACTACAAAATTTAAACATGGCAAAACAAAAAGCGCTATCAAGCACCACACGAATATATAAACACTTAGATCACTCACAAGGAGAATCATACTTTAGAGAAGATATGCGGTTAGCTGACATAACAACAATATTTAAAGCAAGATGTGGTTTGTTAAAACTGAATGCAATAGCTTATGGAAACGCGGTACAAATTTGCACACTATGCAACTCAAACGAAGAAGAAGACACTTCTTAGGAAGGTGCCCTGTACTGAAGGAAATCAGACAAAGATACTTAAATGCAGAGAGGCTAAAAGACGCTGAAGTAATGAGAAGGGTGATTAAAATTTAAGGGCCGATGTCGAATGTGAACCACACCTAAACTTCAAGTTTTTTTCTGCATTTCATTTGACATTTTTCAATTTCAAAATAACGCAATTCGAACCATGGAAAGATACACACTTATTATGAAATCAAAATGCATATCGCGCACTTCGTGATTTTTTCGGTCAATTTAATCGTCCAAAAGTGCGCACAATCGGAAAAATTGTGCAAAATTTGAGCAAACCGGATCTGTAGATGTGAAAACACCAGTGCATGTTTGTACAGCTCGTACTGCAGAATATATTGCTGCTGTTCGCGATAGTGTGGTTGAAGGGAGGTCCATCTCAACTCGTCGTCGTGCCCAACAATTACACCTCTTACACTCGTCGTTGATGAACATTATGCATAAAGACTTGCACTTACAAGGTGCAATTGACTCAAGAACTAAAGCCTGTTAAATTTTAAGCGTCGTCAATGGTCAGAATGGTGGCAGGAAATAGCAACAGTGAATGACCAATTTTCGAAGAAAATCATCTTCAGTGATGAGGCACATTTTCACCTCAGTGGATTCGTCAATAAGCAGAATTGCCGCTTTTGGGCGAATGAAAATCCAAGAGTGATTGCCGAAAAACCAATGCACCCACAAAGAGTGACTGTTTGGTGCGGTTTATGGGCCGGCGGCATCATTGGGCCGTGTTTTTCCCAAAATTAGGCGGGTAAGGTAGTTACTGTGAATAGTGTTCGCTATCGTGAGATGATAACGAACTTTTTATATCCCGAATTGGAAGATATGGATGTGGACGATATGTGGTTTCAACAAGACGGTGCCACTTGTCACACAGCTAACGAAACAAAGGCTCTTTTACGCGAAAAATTGGATGGCCGAATAATCTCACGTCGCGGCGTTATTGGGGTTATTTGAAAGAAAAGGTGTACGTGGATAAGCCAGCGAAAAGAGCTAAAGGATGAGATAATTCGGCACATTAACGGCATAGAACCTCAATTATGCCTCAGCGTCATCGAAAATTTGGACCATTGGATGGAGGTGTGCCGTCGAAGCCGCGGCGGCTATTTGGCCGATATTAGGTAATTGAGCTATACCTATATTATCATAATAAAGAGAAATGACAATAATTTCCTAAAACAATTGTATCTTATTCAAAATCAACACCGGCCCTTGAAACTTAACGACCCTTTATATACTAAATGGCCAAAATTGGAGAACACTAACTGGCTTCATATACTCTGCCTGGCACTATAGAGATTTTCTTATAGCATTCAGTTATTAATTAATTTAAGAGCTGAGACAGACAACTTCGTTATTGTCACAAACATATTTTTATTTTATTTCTATGAATAAGTTCGTGCGGTTTTTTTTCGAAATTTGAAACTTTATTGACGTAAAATGGTTACAAATTTAATATTCAAAGTATTGTCCATCGCTTACTACTACTTTTTCCCATCTTTCTGGCAATTCACGGATTCCCTTTGTGAAAAATTCGGTCGGTTTTGCCGCAATCCACGAATCGATCCATTTTTTGACTTCATCGTAATTACGGAAGTGCTGGTCAGCCAGGCCATGTTGCATCGATCGGAAGAGATAGTAATCGGATGGCGCAAGGTCTGGACTATACGGCGGGTGGGGTAGGACATCCCATTTGAGCGTTTCTAAGTATGTTTTGACCACTTGTGCAACATGTGGCCGAGCATGGTCATGTTGCAAAATAACTTCGTCGTGTCTATCGGCGTATTGCGGCCGTTTTTCTCGCAGTGCTCGGCTCAAACGCATCAATTGTCGTCGGTAGACATCCCCCGTAATCGTTTCATTCGGTTTCAGTAGCTCATAATACACAACACCCAGCTGGTCCCACCAGATACACAGCATAACCTTCAGGCCATGAATATTCTGCGCCGACGTCGATGTTGAAGCATGGCCAGGGTATCCATACGTTGCCCGACGTTTTGGATTGTCGTAATGGACCCACTTTTCATCGCCAGTCACAATTCGATGCAAAAAACCCTTTCTTTTGTGCCGTTGAAGCAGTTGTTCGCATGCCATAAAACGGCGTTCAACGTCTCTTGGCTTCAATTCATACGGCACCCAATGGCCTACCTTTCGGATCATTCCCATGGCTTTTAAACGTTTGGAAATGGTTGATTGATCAACTCCCAAAGTTTTTGCAACCTCTTCTTGCGTTTGAGCCGGATCTTGATCGAGCAATTCCTCCAATTCGGTATCCATGAACTTTGGCGGCGCACCCTCGCGTTCTTCGTCTTCCAAGCCAAAATCACCACTTTTAAAGCGTGCAAACCACTTCTGGCACGTTCGCTCAGCTAGAGCATGCTCACCATAAACTTCCACCAAGATACGATGACTTTCGGCTGCTTTTTTCTTCATATTAAAATAATGAAGAAGAATTCCCCGCAAAAACACATTATATGGCACGAAATTCGACATTTTCAAGTGTGGTAAAAATATTGTTGTTTACGCTTCAAATAAAAAACTTATACTGACGTTTGTGCCTTACGACAGTAGCTCTCCAATGAATGTTTGGAAATGTGGATCGATGGAATAATAATCAAGTTACGCCATCTGTTGTAAAACCGCACGAACTTATTCATAGTCCTATATTAAATGAAATAATGTATGAATCAAATCAATTGTTAGCCATACTTTTTAATAAATTATATAATGAATTCGCCTACTACTACTAAGTACTATTCGTGCTTTGATATTAATATTTTCAATAACAACATCATGCATGCAATTGAGTTCCTGCAAAACTTGTTTTAAAATTTGTTTTATACAGATGCCATCAAAGGTCTTCACTTTTTAACAATATTTAAGATAATTAAGTATGTCTTTTGAATGAAGTTTGTGCTACTATTTAGTAACGCTTTTCATTCCATTCTTTTAAGTAAACGAAGAATCTGGGTGAGCGTACCCTCAAATCTATCAAAGCCTTTATGACAATTTTTATAATGTCTACTGCAGTTATATTCACTCGTTTCTTTAATACATGTGTGACATAAAAGGCACTGCGTACCACTAAACGCAATTGAAATCAGAAAATTTTATTTTTCAATCACTTTATTGAGAAACGTCTACTATTTCATAAGAAAATTACCAATTGCAACGGACGAAATTATTCAACATTTATTTGTTTCAAATGTGGGGAGGTGTGCGATATTGCATCAAAGTGCCCAAGAAGCAATAGTTAATCGATAAATAGAAAACTATCTAACAGTTATGAGCAGCGTGTGCATCTTTGCTCTGTAGCTGAGCCGAAAAGCGTGTTGTGTGGGCCTGGTGAGTCGATTTTATTTTGTTTTGATTCGGGCGCCGAAAGTTCACGTGTTAAGGAAGCGGTGTCGAGAAATTCTTCGCGTTAAACAAATATATAAAATCGCACAGGTAGTTTTAAGAAGCATAGGGAATTCTTCCGTATTTAATACTTTCCAGATTTTCTCAAATTAGTGAATATTCATTGGAAATTTTGATTCAAGTAGTTTCGGATAATTATTGGGTATTAGCCTCCTCGGCCCCGAGAAAAAAAAATGTGTTTTTTATAACTACAGCGTCAAAATTAAGCGAAAAATTTGTTTCAAGTATATGAAGGATGAAAGGATTATGAAAAAAAAATAAAATTCATTTTTGGTTTCAGCGACCTCAAATTAGTTTAAAAAACGCTTTTTGGTCGAGGAATTGGAAGAGGAATTAATTATTTTATATTATATATTGCAAAAAAAGCGCGAAAATGAAGCAAAGTAATATGTTTTGGGTAAAAATTTCTTAAGAACACGAATAATTGTGTATTTATTGACGTTTTAGAAATATGCGTAGACGGATTCCGGCAAGTTTACGTAGCACGGAAGACCCATTCCTTCTGGAAGAAGACATTTTCAGGAGGTTTTTTAGATTTCCGAAATCTTCTGCTGGGAACTTATTCAAGATCTCAAACCACTTGACAAGTTTGAGCGGAATTCCCAGCTCGTTCATTTCAACGGAATGTATATAGAGATGCAATTCAACATTTATCGATTATTAATATTGTTTGTCTCAATTGAATTGTTGATAAGCCGATTCAGGTAAAAGGTTTATAAAACAGAAATTAAAAACGTTATTTTGTATGAGCTTAGCAATATTCATATTCTTTGTTTTTGATGAAGAATTTCGCTTGATAAATGAGTTTAAAAAATTCCATTACATATGGAATCGATAAGTGAATTTTTGCTCAACTTTTTGACTATCTCTAGCCGATACGTGCCTTTAGCTGACTGTATCTATTTATTTTCACCATGATATTTGGTGAAATTCTTGTGACTTTCCCTTACTGAATAGCAAAATCGTCTCAAGTCACAAAAAGAGTCACTAATTTATAATCTCAATTTTAGTGACTTGAGATGAGATTTGCTTACAGAATTCGGGCATTAACGTCACTTAATACTAAAGGTAAAGGTTAGCGATAAGATAGATAAGTTCTTTTCTAAAAATTGTAAATTTATCAGCATAGGAAGGAGCTCTAAAACAAATTTAAGGAAAACCTTTAATATAGGTTCTATTCGTTTTATAGAAAGTTGGTGACAGAATCTCCAAATTAAAACGGAATATTCTATGTGAGAATGCAAAGGCTTGTCAGTAACATTTTCAAAGTACATGGGTCCGAAAACTAATTGCTATTAGATGCAAAAAACCAAGCACTGAGTATACTTTCCCAATGATATAGTAAACATCGGTGTTAACAGAAATTTTGGGCTGAAATATTACTTCGAGATATTTATTTTCGCTGATATTATGCAGAATAACATGCGAAGCATTCAAACAATATGTAATAAGATGTTTGTGAACTTTCAAAATCGTATCATACGTCATCTTAAAGCATTTTTTTGTGTTAAAGATAGGCCGATTAAGCCTAACTTCAACGAATATTTGATTAATATCGTCTCAATAAAATAATGAGTTTGTGAATGAGAAACAGCTACTAAAATACATACATATATGTGAGCCTATGGCTCCGCGGGGGGAACAAAGGACCGCGATAAGGTCCCTTCATTTTCCTCTGCCATGCGCCAACCTCTTGATTTCCCCCCAGGTTTTGTTGGTTTTCAATAGGTCAGCTTCTAGATTCATCCTCCAAGTCAGTGCTGGTCTGCCTCTACGACGGCTGGCTTGAGAGATTCAGGCGATTGCGCTGCCGGTGATGTTGGTTTGGTCTCGTCTTAACACGTACCTGAACCAGCCCCATTTGGTTTTCAGGATCTCTAGGCGCATTGGTGTCTGGTCACAACGATTCAACAGGTTAGTGTTTATGATCGTGTCGGGCCAGAAAATTGTCAATATTTTGCGGAGACAACGATTGGTGAAATCCTGCAGCATTCGGAGGTCAGAGGATGCAAGGTTCCAGGTCTCGCAACCATACATAAGGGCGGACTTCACGTTAGAGTTAAATACTTTTATTTTTTGCGACGTGTGATAATCGTGGAGTTCCACACAGCATTTAGAGCATCGAAAGCTTGTTTCTTTGTTTTATACGGTTTTCCATGTCGTCTCAAGCCTTCGAGGTCAACGTTACTGATTTTGAGTTTTTGCGGGTAGTTAGTGTTTACACGCACCACCTTTGTTTTGACAATGATTATTTTTAGGCCTACTTCTACGGCAGTTTGTACTACCAGCGTTATTTTTTTTTGACATGTCTGCAAAAGTGTGAGCCATGACACAAATATCCTCAGCGTAATCAAGAGCTTCGAGCCATCCATTTAGTCTCCAGTTTATTACTTTAGTTTCGCGTGTAGCTTTGCTCATCAAGACGTCTAAAACAATTTTAAAGAGTAGAGGTGATAGGACGCAACCCTATCGAACTCTAGTAGTGACTGGCAGACTGAGTTCCTTTTTATCCAAGATACGACAGCTAGCGTGGGTGTATAATGCTAAGATTAGCTCGATTAGGAGTTTTGGTGCACCTTTCCATTCCAGTACATTCAAAATCGCGTGACGGTGGAAAGTATCGAATGCTTTTCGGAAATCGATGAAGATAAGGTAGAGAGGGATCATCATTCTACCGACTGCTCTTCTATTACTCTAAGGCTGTTGACGTGATCAACGCAGGAGCGTCCAGCTCGAAAGCCTGCTGGTTCCGTTCGGAGATTTGTCTTCAGAGCAGTCGATATGTGGCTGTTAATTATTTGAGCAATTATTTTGTTCACCATGCTCAGAAGCGTTATTCCTCCCAGTTCTTACATTTGGATAGATCAGCTTCCTTCAACTCTACAGGCAGATCTCCTTTATCCTAAAAGTGCTCAATTATGGTGATAATTAGACGCGCACTTGCTTCATAAGTCGCATTTAAGATTTCAGGTGTAATATTGTCCAGTCCTGCTGCCTTGTGGTTTCTAAGAGTTTTTATTTCATTTATTATTTCCCGCGTGTTTGGACTGCTAGTTTGGATTGAATTGTTTTTATGGTATGACATATAATCGCAAATATTTTACACAGCTGGTAAAACTGAAGAAAGCATATGTGTGTAGTATTCCTCCCACATTCCAAGTTGTTTTTCTGCAGTTGTGATCAATTCACCCGATGAGCTTTTAAGTGGTCTATCCGCTTCTCCAGAGAACTGTAAAACTATTATCTTTGAGCTTTCTATCGCATTGTTCTAGCTGTATGAGGGTTTCGCTTGCTTTCTTCGGGTACCCAAAGTGCTGCTTAACAGTCTCGCAGAAAATGTTTCTGATTATCGTCAAGACACGAGATTGTTCGGCGTTTAAAGCGTTTATGGCTACTTGCAATGATTGGACAAAACTTTGGCGTACCACTGGGTTTTGAAATTTTATATGCTTAATTTCTTCTGAAGCTGCGATTTGTGTGATTTGTTGACAGCGGCAACTTTAAGGCGCTTATTCCACACATCCAGAAGAGAGCCTATTTGGTTACGTTATCTTATGTTTGGGCTTATGCGGGAATATTGTGTCTCCAATGACTAGATTATTACTGGCGCAAAATTCGGTGAAGAGGTCACCATTTTAAGTCTTCCTGCCCAAGCCATGCCTACCCGTAACACGCTCTAAGCGTTTATCGCCCGGACAACTGCTAATACCATTTATAAAAAAGGACAAGCAATGAAGGAACTAAAACGCTCCCCTGAGGGATCGCTGAAGAAGCCTCAAAATATTCAGAAGATACACTAGCAATAGAAACAAAACAGGACCTGTTGGTGGGTAAGTAGGATTTTATCCACTCCAAAAACCAGGAACCTAAATTATTGCTTAATAATAAAATATGAGGCTAATACTTGTGGGTATACTTACTAAACACTGGACTCAGATCCGGCCTTGTTGGAATCTTTCCGCTTTTTTCCTAAAATAAAAAGAATTAATACGTAATAATAATAAGAATTAATACTATTATATTAAAATAATAATAATAAGAATTAATTTACTTATTTTTAAATTTATTTATAATACTTGAACTTAGAAGAAGGGCATTCCACAATGTTTTAAATAAAGCTGTTTTCCAAAGTAACTGGTGCCGCAGAAGGCGACAGGAACAGAAAGTATTCAGAGATGTAACGCAGATGCAAAATCCATAGAAAGTAGTCGTAATCATGGTCAAGTTGAAGTTGGTTCCAAATAGGTTCAAACACACTTTAGTTAAACACTTTTAAATAAAAACGTAGTTGAGTTCATAATTCTATATTTAAAAATTATCTACTTACTCTTCTTTCACTTCTCAGTCCTTATAAAGAAGTTTAATTAATTAGACTTCTTATGTATCTGAATATGTAAAAAATCGGTTTTTAATGTTTTCTAAAGATAAGTGGCCTGCCTATTGATCGACTTAAAGAGATTAAATTTCAAGTAAAATATTTCGAATTTAATTTTCAAATTAAACATTTTCTTAGTGGACTTCGGAACTAATTTCGACTACTAAAATTATTTGCCGTAGGTGCCAATTTCTTTTTTTAACCAGGACTTTAATAAGCCAAATAACTATTTTGATAAATGCTTGAATTCTGTATATTTATAATATATTCAACTTTTCAGCACCTTGTACAAAATCTTCTTTCATAAATATTAGGTATTGTTTGTGGTTCCTATTGCCGTTATTGAAGCACACATTTCTAGTACTAGCAGCGGACATACAACCCCATACCATTCCCGATCCATCCCCATGTTTAACTGTCGGACGTGACTTTTCTTTCAGCAACCCTTCATTAGGTCTCCTCCACACATTGTCCATCTGATGAAGAGTTTTTTTCATGCAACACTTCCATTATAATTATTCTTTCGCAACACTATACGTATACTTTCACCTAATATCTTAGGCTTCGGTAGTCTAGTGTAAGTGCACTTATGGGATGGGTTGTGGGTTCGAATCCCACGTAACGCACGGTCCTCGCACTTTTCCAAACTTACCTACTTTCCTAGTATCTAAAAACAAAAAACTAAAACCAAAAATTGATTCCAAAACCCGAAAAACCTTATGCTTCCAATTCTTACTCCCGCACAAAATGTCAACGCATTAATTGCATTGTGGCTGCTAAAACAAGCAAAACCAAAGAAAAAGACTCAGTTATACACTGTATCAGTGGCGCCAGGAAGAGGAAGCGGGCAATCGCGGTAATAGCGCAGACACACCAAATTTAGCGAAGTCCTCAACCATCTGTGTGATCCTTCTGGCAGACAAATATGAAACACAGATGGCGCTCTAAGCAGTTAGAAGGCGTTGTTCCTAAACAACGACAGGTAGGCATTCCCAGTATTTAGGACTGGTAGCTGTAGGCTAATCACCTACCCTGCCAGAAAGCAAAATAGATTAACGAAACCAACGCTGGACTGAGTCGAGGCCGTGCTCCCGAGAGGTGTTAGGGGATTTCTGTTGCGACCTTAGGATTTCTTGGATTTTTCGTAATATGTTGCACTATCCACCGCTCATCTGCGTCTGAAAACAGTTTTGGTCGTCCCAATTTCTTCTTATTTTTCACGTATTTTGTTTCTTTGAAACGTCTTATCACGTCGTATACAGTTGAACGGGATCTATCCACTATTTCTGCGATTTCCCGAACGGTTTTACCCTTCTCGTGATGACTAACTTAAATCTCTGATTTGAATTATGCTTTTTCCCCGCTGTTTATCCATGTTTATAACTTGGACTTTTATTCAACAAAACACGACTGAAATTTTATTTTAATTTATTACGATTGGTTCTTTCTTTGCACTCTTCTACCGAAAGCAAATTATTTGTCGGATTCCCGTTTCAAAGTGCCAAACAATCACAATAATGCCAGATGTCCGACTTCTGTTTTCACACCAGTTTTGCGAATGTTGCATGATAAATTTTTTATAACAAGGAGGTAATGGAATTGTAAATTATTATTAGTATTTTTAAAATTCTATATCCAACAGAAAAATATAAAAATAAAAGTATTTAAGTTGCATTTTTGAACTTGAAGCTGCATGCTATGTATGTCCAAGTTCTTTGTTGGGCCACTGTATAATATTTTGTCTCATATTTTTTGGCTGTTACACAGCTGTGCCTCCGTGCGGTTTTTTATCAGGATGATTGGTAAATAAAATTTTATATCCTGGAGTCCTTACAAAGGATTTATCACTAAAATGTGTTTCCGATACCGTTAGTATGTCAATACTGTTTTATCTGATGAAGTTCTGAGTTTCCAGTAAACTTAAGTATATGTACATATGTTGGCAAAAGGACGCATTCCATAATGCTATTTTCATGTTATTTTTTTTTTTCGTCCATTTTGGCGACGAGAAGTTTTAGAAGCTCTAAAAAGAGTCGTGTCGTACGAAATATATATACGTGTTATATAAGTGTTAACGGCGGAACTGTCGGTCCCGGAAAAAAAAACGCGAGTGTAGAGAACGAGGCCCCCGAGTAGCTGCAGGACGAACTGCAGAGTAAAAGGACGGCAACGGATGCCAAGCCGCTCTGCCCGCACCACAGGACCCCCGAACAAGAGGAGATGTCTCTGGCCCTAATTATGTTAATGTAAGATTGTACCTATATATACTTTTTTTTATATATAATATATAAAATACTGTAAAATCAAACACAGGTTATTCTTCACCCAAAACAAAAAGAATAAGATAGTAAACCAAAAAAAAAAAAACAAAAAAAAAAGTTATTTTTCACCCTAATTAAAAGGGAATAGATAGTAAGAACAAAAACTATATATATTTTAATAATTAATTAAAAAGGAAAAATTTTAATTACAATGTCAAGCCCAAATAATCTCATACGCCCACCTGTTCTCGTCCAACCTCCCACCCAACCTATGCAAAACATGACTACTGAACAACTGACCGCGACAATTACCCAAATAGTTAATAACGTTTTCCAATCACAAGGACCACAACTAGTGCAGACAGCTCTAAACCCAAATGCGAACTTCTCTAATTTCGCAGATCAAACGATTGATCCTTCATATAGAAACAATTTACCAGACCTCGATAGAATTCCCGATGTGGTTCGCTGCCTTCGCGAATTTTCAGAGAATCCAGGAGAGTTGAACTCTTGGAAAGAGGGAGTAGATCGTATCCTTCAGATCTACGAGCCAATGCCGGCACCCCGGAGTATTACGGAATCTTCAGCGTAATTCGTAATAAAGTTGTTGGTAACGCTTATGTTGCCCTATAATCGTATAACACTCTATTAAATTGGAATGCGATTTCCAAGGGCCTAACTCTCCACTACGCAGATAAAAGAGATCTTGGTACGCTAGAGTACCAAATGATGTCTCTAGTTCAAGGGCATGATAGTGTACAGGAATTCTATCAGCAGGTATATTCCCATTTATCGCTGATAATCAATAAAATCGGTTGCATGGAAATGGGCGAGGAATCGCTACATCTGCTTACTCAAACTTACCGAGATAAGACGCTCGGTACTTTTGTAAGAGGCCCTTAAGGCGACCTACCCAGATTAGTAGGCATACGAGAACCGGCCGATTTACCGCAAGCACTACATCTCTGTTTGAAGCTCAAAAATCAAAATTTTCGATCCAATTATGCCTTTAACACTCAAAGTGTTACCAGAAAATTCTCCAATCATTCACCTCAACTGCTTGTAAAAAAATCTAACCCTTCTTTTGTACGACAAACATTTTATCCCCAACTAGCTCACATGCCACATCCACAAACTGATTTTCCTCCATGGAAACAAAACCCTAGGCTATTCAATACATACAATACATTTCACCAAAGCAAAAGCCACTACCTAAGCCAGAACCAATGGAAATTGACCAAAGTATGCACACCAAAAACCTAAATTACATGAACCGACCACGACCGAACGACATGACTGGTAAAAGACCACATCCTAACCAATTCCAAGAATCACGTAAAATTCAACGAAATTACATCGAATGTAAGACGAAGAGCAAAAAAATCTTAAAGTTTTTAATCGACACTGGTTCCACTCAAAACTATACCAAACGAACAATGTTTCTATGCTGAATCAATAGCTGGAGACGTGAAAATCAGCGAACACACTTTCATTAATCTTTTTAATCTCCATAATATAAATCTTACGTTTTATATACTACGCACTCTTAAATCTTTTCATGGAATACCAGGAAACCAAAGTCTTAAAACACTAAATGCCGTTATTCACACCAGAGATAATTACATGTCTGTAGGAACCAACATAAATATAAAAATAAATCGATTAGATTCTAAATCCGTAAATGCAATAAACATAAGAAATGAACACATGACGGAGAAACAAAAATTCAATATTCAAAATTTACTAGATAATTCCTCAAAACTTTTTGCAGAACCAAATAGGAAACTTACTTTCACGAAAAGAGAATGGGCGAAATTCGCACCCACAGAGATACACCAGTATAGACCAGATATTACCAATATCGAATGTCTCTAAAATCAGAGGTAGAGAAACAAATTGAATCCATGCTCAAGGACGGAATAATTCGACCATCTAGGTCTCCCTACAATTCACCTGTTTGGATTGTACCCAAGAAAGCCGACTCCTCCGACAATAAGCAATACAGAGTGGTGGTCGACTATCGGAAGTTGAACGAACTCACCATTGCTGATCGATATACTATCCCAGATATCAATGAAGTCCTTGCACAACAAGGGAAAAATCAATTCTTTTCCGTGCTGGATCTAATAAGCGGATTTTATTAGATCCCGTTAAAAGAATCTGATATTGAAAAAACAACGTTTTCTATAAACAATGGAAAATACGAGTTTACAAGACTACCATTCGGTCTTAAGAACGCACGCTCAATTTTCCAAAGAGCTCTCTACGACATTTTACGCAGTCATATTGGCAAAATCTGCCACGTGTGTATCGACGACATTATTATTTTCAGTAAAACAGAAGACGAACATATTAAGCACATAGAGATGATTTTCAAAACTTTAGTAGAAGCAAATATGAAAGTCCAACTTGATAAGTGCAATTTTTTTAAAACCTCTGCAGAATTCTTGAGATTTATAGTTTCAGCCGAGGGAATTAAAACAAATCCAGCAAAGGTTGACGGCATTTCAAAAATCCCATACCCTAACACATTAAGAGAGCTTCGCTCTTTCCTAGGGCTTTCAGGTTATTATCGTCGCTTTGTTCGTGACTACGCAAAGCTAGCTAAACCCCTGACATCCCTTTTACGGGGGAAGGAAGGACGATTATCGAAAAATTTGTCCAACAAAAAAATAATAAAATTGAGCTCGGAAGCTTTCAATAAAATAAAGGCAACTCTGGCGTTAGACGATTTGTTGCTTGCTTATCCAAACTTCGAAAAAGAGTTCGCACTCACAACCGATGCTTGCAACTTCGCTATCGGAGCAGTGTTGTCACAAGATGGCAAACCCATAACGTTCATATCTCGAACGCTAAATAAAACAGAAGAAAACTATGCTACAAATGAAAAGGAAATGTTAGCAATCATTTGGGAATTAAAATCCCTCCGAAATTTCCTTTACGGAACATCTAAAGTTAATATTTATACTCATCATCAACCCCTGACTTACGCATTGAGTAATAAAAATAGCAATAGTAAAATGAAACGCTGGAAAGCTATTCTTAAAGAATATAATTATAAATTACACTATAAACCCGGTAAGGCTAACGTCGTTGCAGAGGCTTTATCCAGAACACTACAACAACAGATAAATTCGTTGACAACAACTGAACATAGTGATGAAAGCTCTTCACACGACCTAATCTATATGCATTCAAAAATCAATTTTTCTCAACATACAGGATACCTCTACCTACCAATTCAAAATAGTATTTCCCATTTACCATATACATATAATTACAGAACCTTTCTATGATACTGAAAAACTAACACAACTTTTTAAACGATATTTACACCCATCCGTAATGAACTGCATTAAAACTGACGAACGAACTATGGGACTAATTCAGGAAATATACCCAACTCATTTCAACACATATAAGATAAAATTTACACAAATAAAAGTAGAAGACGTCTCCAACGAACAACGACAGGAAGAAATAATTATTCAAACACATTCACGAGCCCATGGAAATATCCGCAAAAACAAGAAACAGATAATAGAAAAATATTATTTCCCTAACATGACTAAAAAAATAAATAGAATCATAAAATTATGCACGGTTTGTTAAGAAAATAAATACGACCGTCATCCGTCAAAACCGCAAATTCAACATAACCCTATCCCACAACATCCAGGACAAATGGTTCACATAGATATATTTCTTACAGATAAAAAAATGATGTTAACAGCAATAGATAAATTCTCAAAATTTGCCATTGTAAAAACCATAAAGTCCAGAGCAGCTGAAGATATTAGACAACCTTTAAGAGATATACTTTTTGCCCTAATGCCCGAACAAATAATTATAGATAATGAAAAAGCATTTCATTCAGCTTCAATAAATTTCATGATAGAAAACGAATTCAATATTGAAATCTTTCGCACGGCCCCGTACACTAGCTGCGTAAACGGCCAAGTGGAACGTTTTCATTCTACTCTCCAAGAAATAATGCGCTGCCTTAAAACGAAAAACAACCGCCGATCTTTCGAAGAATTATTAGAAAAGTCAGTTAAAGAATATAATTTCACAATACATTTGACAACAGATAAAAAACCTATCGAAGTATTTTTTGGTAGAAGAGTAAGCAGTTACCCAATTTTATTAGAAAAGGATAGACAAGAAACAATAGAAAAATTACAGGTCAAGCAAGATTCAGACTGCCGTTATCACAACAAAGATAAACAACCCATAAAAGCATATCAAGTAGGAGACATAATTTACATAAAAATCAATAAGAGATTAGGAAATAAATTAACAGCCAAGTATAAAAAAGAAATAGTTGCCCTAGACAAAAATACTACAGTAATAACCCAATCCGGTAGAACGGTACATAAAAGTCACATAAAAACATAATTTGAATATTACAGAATAACGACTGCGACATGCAGGACAGAAACACAAATACTGGATTATACGACGGCACACATGATAGCCATTAATAACGGAAAAACTAAAATAAAAGATGGAACATTTAGGATCATACATATTATCGACCTGAAGGCTGACGAAACATTTCTACACGACGTACAGACTTATGCAGACAGGCACATTCCTCCTAGTAACATATTTTATCCCATACTAACACATGAAATTTCACAAACCTCAGAAATCCTTCATAGTATCAAACCCCTAAATCAAATAAGAAATAGAAGATCAATAAATCTAATTGGAACAGCATGGAAGTGCATCGCTGGTTCTCCCGACCATGATGATTTCGAAATGCTAGGAAATAATATTAATGAATTGAATAATAATAATAATAAACAAGTAATTATAAATAATATTCTGAATGAGAGAATGAATAATGTAACAAAAAAAATTAATGAATTGACAAATAGCATTAAGACAAATGAATATATTGAAAATGAAACTGCAATAAATCTGCAAAATAGAGTAAGATTGATAAAAGAAAAACTTATGAACGTCAAGTATGCCATACAATGGGCAAAAACGAAATAATAAATTCAATGCTGTTGAATAAAATTAAAATTGAAATAGCTATAAGAAAAATGAAAGAAGAAAATATGCCTTTTGCATCATACGAAGAAGCGATAGAATACGCTGAAGTTGAAATATTATATAAAGAATCAATAATATTATATATATTAAAAATACCATTGACAACAAAAGAAATATATGACAATTATATTACGAGTATAAGACCCGTAAAAAAGGGATCAAAAATATTAAAATTAAAACATAAAGACATTTTTAAAAATAATAACGAAATATATGGAATAATAAATGAATGTAATAGATATAAGAATTTAAAAATTTGTGATCAGGATGATGTAGTACATTTAAAGAATGATACATGCATACCAAACATACTAAAAAGCCTTGAGTCACACTGCACATACAGCAACAATCATAATATACAACTCGTAGAAGAAATGCAACCGGGAATAATACTTTTAAACAATTTTAACGGAACAATAAAAGTCGACACTTCAGACCACAACCTTGTCGGCACATTCGTAATCAAATTCAGTAACACTTCAGTCATCGTAAACGATAAAATCTTCAGAAGTCTACACCTACTGACAGTTACACCAGCATCGTTACAGCCAACACCAATAGAGAACAAATGGGAAAATGTAATATATTAACCCTTCAAAATCTAAACGAGCTTCACATTAAAAACACCCATCAAATTAACTTATTAAAAATAGGCACCGGTGCGAGCGGAACATCGTTAATATTGATAATCGTGATATCCGTCATCATAGTTCTCCTGATGAACAACACCATTGAACCAGGAACGAATTCTATGGTATCGAATACTCTGCCAGCTATTCCACCGTGTAACTACATCCATACGAAGTTCAATGATCTACCATAGCAAAATGCTGATCGATTGAGGACAATCGAATTTAAGCGTGGAGGAGACGTAGCAAAATGCTGATCGATTGAGGACAATCGAATTTAAGCGTGGAGGAGTTAACACCAGTTGCGACACCTTATACTTGCTGATACGGTCAAATTAGCCGAAATGCACAAATATGCTGACCAAACTGTCTGCGCAACTACCGGTGATGATTCCCACGAAACGCGGTCACGGAGCAAAGCAGGTGACAAGGCACTTAATGGCCCCTATTATGAGTTCCATTCGATCCTCGATATTCGTTGGTTGTCGAAGATCGAAAATCGAATGTCAATTTGGTATTATGAGCGGTGCAACGCTGTCGAAATTTTCGTTGTATACCGAATTTAGAGTCAAATGCAATTTTGCTTTCGATTGTGTAGCGTATTGTGGGAAAACTTGCTAAAATGTAAGTTGTTTGCGATTATTTATTGTTTTATGGTAACCAAATAATAAATATATATGTACTAATTTTGTTAATATTATGCAGGTCGAAAGTCGTGAGTACCAAACAGCAATTAGAAAGGCTAGTTGCACTAATGGAAGAGAATCCACAATTCGCAAAAGGGATTTTCACCAAAGTACAAGCAGCAAAAAGATGGGAGGAATTTACAACGCAGCTGAATTGCTTGGGACCACCAGTTAGAACGGCAGCAAAATAGATTAAGGTTAATAATGTTTTTTTTTTTTGTGATGTTTATAGAAATACATTTTTATTTTCCCTTGGCAGGTATGGGCTGAAATGTAGAGGAACTGAAATACATATTTTTTTCGAATGACAAATAATTGAATAAAGAAAATTTATAACAAAAATAAAACAGAAACTGTGGCGTAAAGATTTCTATTTAATACTTTTTAGATTTTTCTATAATATTCTAAGAATTTCATTTCTTATGTTTTCTGCTTCTCCGTTATTTGACTCCACTTCAATATCTTCAGCATCATCGTTGAGGGTCTCATCGGATAACTCTTCATCCGGAAGTTGAACACAAGCAAATGTTGTGCAAAGCTGCACACACATTAATAATTTGTGTTGCTTTTGTTGGAGAATAGTGAAGAGCTCTTGGCTCGGGTGCACTGCTGCAACTGGTTTTCTGTACTGGACAGTAGTTTCATAAACGCCTCTTTAGATAATCTAAAGTTCTTTAAAAACTGTAAGGAAATTTCTGTAATATTAAGTACGTCAACACATTTTGAAAATACTAACCTTACTCAGTGGAAGCCATTTCTAGGGGATTGGATGCGCCCCTCAGCTGTTTTCTACACTTAGCTTGTTCCACTAATCTTTCATCGACCGATGAATCGTCGAACCACAACTCCGTTGTACTCATTTTCACAAAAAATACTTTTTTTAACTTTTAAAAATGTTGTTAGCAAAGAATTTCAACACAATCGGTTTTTCTTTTATTTTGATTTGCTGTATCAGCTGAGAAAAAATTATCTATTGTAAATGCGTCGAGGGATCGAAATTCACAATAGTCCTATTCTTCAACGAATGAGCACTATAAACCAAATGAAAACTCGTTCGATCAGCACTTTCGACTATAGTCGAAAATCGAATGTTGCTCATAATAAGGGCCAATATTAAGCATATTTTGAATATTTAAGTCAGTCTTAGTTGTAATGAGCCAGAGTTAAGTTTAAATTAAAATAAAGAAGTCCGGAGCTCCGGCTCCCGCAACGTTTTTAAAAACAATTTTCGGCCAATGAAAATTTAATTTGTATCAGTCCCTGAGACTTTTCTGGTGGGTTCGCTTGTGCCGTCTTGCTGGTTTGGGCTTGTTTGTGAAGCAGGCATTTCCTTTTTCCGCAGAGCTAGGAAACGTTGCACTCTTATGGATTTGTAGACCATGCATTTTTTGTAGTTTCCGGTGTGTTTCTCTTTATGTAGAGCACATTTAACGCGGACGGGACTTATTGTGCAATAATTTTTTATGCGCCCATATTTCTGGCAATTGATGCACTAAGGCAAAGTCCTTTTGAGATGCGAAGGTTAACATTTTATTTTATAGTGAAGTATGTTCATCATGTTGTATCTATATACAGTGGTCACACAATTTATTCCTGCACTGTGCGTAGTACGTAAAAAATTTTTACTTCAAAATATTTGCTGTTGCAATATATTTCTTTTGTCACTGCAAGAATCTTACATTCCTAATGAATTGCCGCAAACAAAACTCCCGTTATTTCAATTCACACTGAAGGGTTCCAAAGAATGCAGGCAGACGTAGCAAAATGCTGCAAAACATTTATTCGTACACTTTCAGCTCATGATGCAAAAGTAGCAGTTTGTGTTTTTACTAATATTGGTGCAAACAAAATAAGTTTGGTTTGTCTTTGTTTTTATCACCGATTCAGCTTCAGTTGCGAGTAATATGTCGATTGAAGGTGACCAAATGGGACGAAGTGCGGATTTAGAACATACGTAAAATTGTTATTAACTTGTACTTGGAAAACACGTATCGGCACGAAATCGACGAAACAATTGGCAAATTGCATTCTGCGGTGCAAAGTGTTATTGCCGGAAGGGGAAAAATGTTGACTCCACGTGAGGAACGCAACATAGTAGCATCAGTCGCGCGAAATCCAAAAATAACCTCCTCGATTCCATGCCGCAGTATTCAAGAGTCTTTGCATAAAAAAGTAAGCCCACAGACAGTCCGTAATTGCCTGCATAACGCTGGATATCATAGCAGAGTGGCACGCCGCAAGACCTACATTTCAGATATTAACAGAAAGAACGCTGTGTAAATGAGTCAACCGCTTTAAAAATGAGCCAGATTCTTTTTGGGAAAACGTCATATTTAATGTTTTCGTATAAAATAGCCGTCCAAAAGTTTCTTCTTCTTAATTGGCGCGATAACCGCTTACGCGATTTTGGCCGAGATTAACAAAGCGCACCAGTCGTTTCTTTCTCGTGCTAACCGGCGCCAATTGGACACACCAAGTGAAGCCAAGTCCTTCTCCACCTGATCTTTCCATCGCAGAGGAGGCCTTCCTCTTCCTCTGCTACCACCAGCTGGTACCGCATCGAATACTTTCAAAGCCGGAGCGTTTGTATCCATTCGGACGACATGACCCAGCCAACGAAGCCGCTGGATCTTTATTCGCTGCGCTATGTCTATGTCGTCGTAAAGCTCATACAGCTCATCGTTCCATAGTCTACGATATTCGCCGTTGCCAACGTGCAAAGGTCCAAAAATCTTACGCAGAATCTTTCTCTCGAACACTCCAAGCGTCGCTTCATCGGATGTTGTCATCGCCCAAGCTTCTGCGCCATACGTTAGGACGGGCATGATGAGAGTCTTGTAGAGTGTTAGTTTTGTTCGACAAGAGACGACTTTACTGCTCAATTGCTTACTTAGTCCAAAGTAGCACTTGTTGGCAAGAGAGATTCTACGTTGGATTTCAAGGCTGACATTGTTATCGGTGTTAATACTGGTTCCTAAATACACGAAGTCTTTTACAACCTCAAAATTATAACTGTCAACAGTGACGTGGGTGCCGATACGTGAGTGCGCCGACTGTTTGTTTGAAGACAGGAGGTACTTCGTTTTGTCCTCGTTCACCACCAAACCCATTCGCTTTGCCTCTTTATCTAGTTTGGAGAAGGCAGAACTAACAGCGCGGTTGTTAAGGCCGATAATGTCAATATCATCGGCATACGCTAAAAATTGTACGCTCTTATAAAAAATTCTGCCTGAGCGATTAAGTTCTGCGGCTCGTACGATGCTCTCCAACATCAGGTTAAAGAAGTCACACGACAGCGAGTCACCCTGTCTGAAACCTCGTTTGGTATCAAACGGCTCGGAGAGGTCCTTCCCAATTCTGACGGCGCTGCTGGTGTTGAGCAACGTCATCTTACATAGCCGTATTAGTTTTGCGGGGATACCAAATTCAGACATAGCGGCATACAGGTAACTCCTTTCCGTACTGTCGAATGCAGTTTTCAAGTCGACGAAAAGATGATGTGTGTCGATTCTCCTTTCATGGGTCTTTTCCACGATTTGGCGTATTGTGAATATTTGGTCGATGATAGACTTTCCAGGTCTGAAGCCACACTGATAAGGTCCAATCAGTTGGTTGACGGTGGGATTCAGCCTTTCACACAATACGCTCGCTAGAATCTTATAGGCGATATTTAGAAGACTAATCCCGCGGTAATTGCCACAGATTGCAGGATCGCCCTTCTTATGGATTGGGCAGAGCACATTTAAATTCTAATCGGCAGGCATGCTTTCATCCGACCATATTCTGCATAGGAGCTGATGCATGCAGCTTACCAGCTCCTCGCCGCCCTGTTTGAATAGCTCAGCCGGCAGTCCGTCGGCGCCCGCGGCTTTGTTGTTCTTTAACCGTGATATTGCTATTCTCACCTCGTCATGGTCGGGTAACGAAACGACCATTACGTCGTCAACGATTGGGGTATCGGGATCTTCACATTCTCTATGACATGCGCAGCTGTCACCGTTTAACAGGTTCGAGAAGTGTTCCCTCCATAATTTAAGATTGCTCTGTACGTCAGTCACCAGATCGCCGTCTTTGTTCTTACAGGACAGCGCCCCGGTCTTAAAACCTTCTGTAAGCCACCGAACTTTTTGGTAAACTTTCCGGGCGTTGTTCCTATTGGCCAGCATCTCAAGCTCCTCGCACTCACGTATTTCGGCCTCTCGTTTCTTCTGTCGGATAATACGTCTCTCTTCCTTTTTCAGCTCTCTGTAGTGATCCCACATGGCTCGCGTTGCGCCCGATCGCAGCGTGGCTCTATAGGCGGCATCCTTTCTTTCTGCGGCAGCATGACATTCCTCGTCGTACCAATTGTTTTTTCGGGCTCGCCGGAATCCGATTTCTTCTTCGGCGGTGGTACGTAGAGAACGAGAAATGTTGCTCCATTGTTCGTGCATGCCGGTTTGTTGGGCAGTACTCTCTGAGAGCAGGAGTGAGATTCGAGTGGCGAATCTTCTGGCTGTCTGTTGTGATTGCAGCTTTGTCGAACATTCTTTGCGTAGGTAGATGTACGTTTTTTGCTGCACAGAGGCGGGTGCGCAGCTTTTCTGCAACAAGGTAATGATCCGAGTCGATGTTGGGTTCTCGGATCGTGCGTACATCTAATACACTAGGAGCGTGTCTTCCATCTATCACAACATGATCGATCTGGTTTCGCGTTTCTCGATCAGGAGACAGCCACGTTGCTTGATGTATCTTTTTATGCTGGAATCTGGTGCTGCAGACTACCATGTTTCGGGCCCCGGCGAAGTCGATCAGCCTCTGTCCGTTACCGGATGTTTCGTTGTGCAGGCTGAATTTACCGACTGTGGGACCAAAAATTTCCTCCTTGCCCACCCTGGCGTTGAAGTCGCCAAGCATGATTTTTATGTCGTGGCGGGGGCAGCGCTCATAGGAACGTTCCAAGCGCTCATAGAAGGAATCTTTGGTCGCATCGTCCTTCTCTTCCATCGGGGCGTGGGCGCAAATTAGCGAGATGTTAAAAAATCGCGCTTTGATGCGTATTATTGCGAGACGTTCGTCCACCGGAGTGAACGACAGTACTTGGCGACGAAGTCTCTCTCCCACAACAAATCCGACACCGAATTTGCGCTCCTTTACATGGCAGCTGTAGTAGACGTCGCAAGGTCCTATGGTTTTCTTACCTTGCCCCGTCCATCGGATCTCTTGTATGGCAGTGATGTCAGCCTTTACTCTCACGAGGACATCAACCAGCCGGGCAGAGGCACCTTCCCCATTAAGGGACCGGACATTCCAGGTGCATGCCCTCAAATCATATTCCTTATTTCGTTTGCAGGGGTCGTCATCAGTAAAGGCAGTTCTCATCCGAGGCTTTGCAATTCTTTTCATTGGGGGGATTTTTAAGTGGCGGGTCCCAAACCCAGCGCACAACCAGCTATCCTGGAATGCTTCGCCTTCTCACGTTAGCTCACTCCCGAACGGGTGTTCGGAAGCTACCCAGAGGATACGTGGGCTAATCCCGGCCGATGTGAGCTGCCTGAACCATATGTAGAAGAATCGTCCTGGCCACTCCCAAGTGAATGGCGATCAGTAAATTTCCACACTTGCGTGGACTTCTACACATGGAACCATCCTCCGGAAAAGAAAATACAAAACTGAACGAAAAAAATCTTATTCTTACTGTTAAGTATGGAGGAGGAAATGCAAGGGCCCCCAAATCAAAATCATTGCTACATCTGGAGTAAGAAAAATGGTCTTTATTGATGATAAAATTGACAAACATCTGTATTTAAACATTTTGAAGAATAGATGCTAAAGGGTTTTTGTTTCAACAAGACAATGGCCCAAAACACTAATCTTATCTTCTGCAAAAATGGCTTATTTACCACTGCAAGCAACTGAAAACTCCACCTCAATCCTCGGATCTGAACCCAATTGAGCATGACTGGGAGCTTTTAGAAAGAAGAATCAGAAAGCATAAAGCATCAGTAAAGACAGCTTTAAGTGTTGAGTGGGAGAAAATTGCAGCTAATGAAACCAAGATATTGGTGAAAAGTATGCATCGACGTTTTGAAGCAGTTCTTAAAGCTAAAGGCCGCCTAACAAGTACTGAATACTCATTTTGTACCTTCGGTTCTCTTATTCCATTAATTTGGAAGTTTCTGTCCTTAAATACTGAATAAGCATGTTATTTGTTACGAATATATCCAATTTTTTTTTCTTTTGTAAAAATCGTAGTAAGTATCAGGTGTATCTTTTTAAAAACTGTGAGTGTTAGAATAAACAATAGTTTAAGCTCCACCGAGAAGAAAGAGGTTGTTTTGTACCGTTTTTAATAATGTTGCGTATGTTAGTATTCTTTTTTTGTCGGGACAACTAGCAAGTGCAGCACTCAGACATTAATTAAGTCCATTGTACTACACTTGGATTCCCTTTTAATTTTCTTTAAATCTACCCGATCTCCGAAGAAATCTGAGTAGATCTTGTGGTGCCAAGGAGCCAAGGTGGTCGCTTCTTAACACATCAGTGCCAAAGGAAGTGGTCCGCCGTCGCATCCTCCTCTTCACAAGCTGGGCCGAGTACAATGTCTGAGATGCTCACCCTTTCCATGTGCTTCGCCCACAGAAGGTGGCCCGTCATCAGTCCAACCAGCTCTCTGCACTCCCTTCAGCTTAATGACAGGAGGGTTTGCGACACTCGATCGGGCATGACAGGTAACATCAGTTTAGTCCATCTGCCGCCTCTCTCAGCCTGCCAAGCTCGTTTGTGGGTTGTAGTAACCCATTTGCTAACCGTGGCTTTGATGGCCGCATGAGGGAGTGGCACAACGGGCTCCCGGCCAAAGTAGTTGGCCTCAGAGCCCATTTTAGCTAAGGAGGCAGAGGTCTCGTTTCCCACGATACCCACGTGTCTCGGGACCCATGTTAGCATCAGGCTATTATGTCTACCGACATAGTTCAGCCTAGATTTACAGGACTCGACTACCCCTGATGTGGTTGGACGGCTGTCTAAGGCCATGAGCGCAGCGTGGCTATCGCTGCAGACACATATAGATCTGCCTCTCCATCGGTTTTCCACAACAAAGTTCATCACTTCTTGAACTGCATACACCTCCGCTTGAAACACAGATGCATTCATTCCAATAGCAAAGTGCAGTTTTGTCCTGCTGGATTCCACGTAGACCCCAGAGCCGAAGCCGAGTTCGGTCCTGGAGCCATCCGTGAAAATGCGAAAACAGTGTTTGTCGGGCTCATTTGCAGAGTTTGATCACGATTGAGCCTCTGGTAGCACTACACTGTATCTCTTTTCAACTACGACTCTTGATGGCATGGAGTCAAGGGGCATGGAGAGAATCGTTGGATCGAAGTCCACGCCTTCTCTGTTTTCCAATGCCGGACAGGGGCCGTACCAGTTCCCATTGTGTTTTAGCCTGCAGATGGCCTTCAAGGCCTCTCCTTGGATTAACGCATTAAGTGGTGGTAAGCCAATCAGAGCATCTAATGCCGGACCTGAAGTAGTCGGAAAAGCTCCGGTGCAACAGATGGCCACAGTGCGTTGTAGTCTCGATAAGGTCCTCCTGACTCCTGCGAGAGAGAGTCTACTGATCCAAACCATTGATGCTTAGGTGATAATAGGTGCTATCATAGCCGCAAAAATCCTTGGGACTTTGCTAGGAGAAAGACGCCACGTTTTCCCAAAGACATCTTTGCACTGCCAGAAGGCTGTCAGTGCTTTGGATGTCTTTGTTTCAACGTGTGACTTCCAAAGAAGTTTACTATCCAGGACTACTCCAAAATATTAGATTTTTTTAGATAGTTGGATTGTGACTCCTTTTAGCATAGGCAGAACGAGTCCATCAAGTTTCCTCCTTCTGGTAAAGAGGACAATACCAGTTTTGGTGGGGTTTGCCGATAGTCCATTCGCACAGCACCAAATGTCAATCATATCCAGTGTTTTCTGTACTTTTCTACAGATGTTCATAAGCAAAGGGCCCGTTATCAAATGTGTAGACTCCAGCACCATTTAAGGTGATGAGTAGAGGATCGGTCACCATGCACCAGAGCAATGGAGACAGCACACACCTTGGGGGCAGCCTCTATGAACCCCGGACGACACCAGCAGATCCTCCTCCGCCCGCACCGTGACGATTCTTTGGGCCAGCATTGAACGGATACAATTCAACGGCATCCGGTCTACACCATGTCTGCTGGCAGAGCTGCACATACTCTCGAAAGTGGCATTATCTAAAGCCCCTCTATATCCAAAAAAAATGCCCATAGCGTAGTCTCTTCTGTCGATGGCCCGCTCTATCCTAGCAACAAGGCTTTGCAGTGCCGACTCGCAGGATTTTCCGCTTTGTTAGGCATGCTGAATTGGAGACAGAGGGTGAAGCTTCAGCGACTTCTGACGCATATGCAACTCCACTAGCCGTTCGAGACTTTTCAGCATGCAAGAGGTCATGCTGATAGGTGTAGAGCTTTTGGGGCTGGTGCAGTCATCTCTCCCAACCTTAGGGATGAAAGCGACCCTCACCATCCTCCACGAGCGGGTGCCAAGCATGCAGTTAAGATTTTCATCAGGACTGCAGTCACTGACTCTATGCCTTCCTTCAGCATGGCGCGGTAAATGCCATTCGGTCCGGGGGATTTTTAGCGGCCAAACGATTCGATGGCAAATCGAATGGCGGCTTCATTCAGCACAGACCTGGCAATGTACCAGTCACGCCGAGAAGGTGTAGCAGCTCTGGCAGCAGCCTCTTTCGTTGAGGGCTGTTGCCGGCCAATGCCTATCTGATTTCCTTGGAAGTGAGAGTCCATCAGCAAGCTGAGTGTCTCACTTTGCTTCTCCGTGGAGGAGCCATCAGATTTCCTAAGTGACTCCAGCTTTGCGGTTGGATCCCTTCTCAGAATCCTAATCAATTTTGCCGTGTCACTCAGAGATTCAATACCGCAGCAGAATTCCCTAAAATAAGCCCTTTTCGACTCGCAAATTAGCTTCTTGTAGTTCCTCTGAATATGACGGTATCGCTCCCAGTCCTCAGCAAGATTAGTCTTGAGGGTCCGGTTTAGAAGTTTTCTCGACTCACGCCTCAATGTTTGGAACTCTCGGTTCCACCACGGAACGGGAGTCCGATCAAGGAGAGGTCGAATTGGACAGGCTGACTCAAAACATTCAACTAAGGCAGCGCTGTTTTTCTCAACTGCCACCTTAATCCCCTGTTCTTTCCGAAGTCTTGGAGGCGTCACGTCAAAGCCAAGCAACGCCTCCCTAAACTTCTGAAAGTCTGTTTCCCTGGGGTTTCTAGAGGGCAATGGCATTAGTGCCTCCTCGCCACACTGAAACTCAATATACCTGTGGTCTGAACACGAATCTTCGGCAATGAGTCTCCAGTTCCTGACTGACCACCCAAATTTTGAATTTGATAGAATGAGATCAATCACCTCCTGCCCTCTAGCAGTAACAAACGTGGGCTGTCTACCCTTGTTGTGTATGTTTAGGCAAGAGGAAGCGATAAACTCGAATAGCCGAGAGCCCCGCTCATTGAATTTGCTGCTGCCTCAGATTGTATGCTGGGCATTACCATCGCATCAGAGAACGAGGCTCACACAACCTTACGAGACTGGTGGTCTTCCCAGGTGGTGGCCCTTCCAGGGAATCGTAAGGAAAATAAGCAGATGCAATCACAAATCTCCGCCATAGCCGAATGGGTTGGGGCGTGACTACCATGCGGAATTCACAGAGAGAACGTAGGTTCGAATCTCGGTGAAACACCAAAATTAAGAAAAACATTTTTCTAATAACCATGAAGAAACTCCTCATAAAAATATCTGCCGTTCGGAGTTGGCTTGAAACTGTAGGCCCCTCCGTTTGTGGAGCAATATCAAGACGCACACCACAAATAGGAGGAGAAGCTCGGCCAAACACCCAAAAAGGGTGTACGCGCCAATTATATATAAATAATCACAAATGTCAGCCATCCGCTTCTACCCTTATAACACATCTCAGACGCTACAAGGTCCTGACAACAGAATTGCTCAAGACTAGTCACAGTGAGATGGAATGATACTATAAGAGCGGTCCTAGGTCTACTCGAACTCCTGTCATATAATACCGTGGCCCCTTTTAACGCGCTAATACCACAGATGTGGCCCCTAAAGACACAGGGCTCTTGCACTGTTGTTATATGAGGTAATGTGTGCAGCTGGGAAAGCAGTCTACTTAAGAGCGCAGTAGCGGCTTTGGAATGCTGCAAGTTAATCTGTATCACCGCCAAGGGACGCTAACTACAGGAACCACAGTCTGAGCCACTCATTTGGGATAGACATGGAAAGTGACAGTCCCAAAGTAGAGACTCATACCGTTCCTGTACCGAGAGCCCATGACATCAACACTGGCCTCATCCACTCGCACCAGAAGAGAAGCCCCTTCCTTTCCTTCCCGGTTGCTACTCTTGATGTGCGAGAGGGTTCGCCAAAGCCTCGTGTTGATGCCCGGATTCTGGGCAAGCCGGCAGGACAGGACATCCGCTGTGGACAGATCGAGATCCGGAATCCAGCAAATGGCCTTCCTGAAGGATACACTCTTCTCGCTGTAGACCGCGAAGCGAGTGTTCCCCATAGGGAGCGCGTTATTGACACCGGTCCTGATCCACTCAAAGTTGGCTAGAGACGCGCACGTCACCCTTATGGTGCCGTCCTTTGTCTTTATTTATTTTATTTATTTATTTATTTATTTATTGTCTTTAAATGAATACATTCTTACAGACTATATTAAGCTAATGTACAATAGTTTAGTAGTTACTAAGAAAATAACGATTTAAGATGATTGACTAAGATCCCATACGGCCATGTAAAATCAGCACCGGAAGAGTTGAAAAACATATTTAAATCTGCACATGCCCTAGGAATCGGAGCATTCACCCCATAGTTGGTTCTCGAGAAGCCAATTTTAAAGGTTTCGTACTGTCGGAACCTCATATTGGGTATATTAAATTGAATTTTACTTAAAAGGGAAGGACAATCAATAGATCCAGAAATGATACGAATAATAAATGAGCACGATAGAATAGATCGTCTGCTATCAAGAGGTTTTAAGTCAATCAATAAACATCGAGAGCGGTACGATGGTACAGGTTCAGAAAAATTTAAAGATCGGAGCGCAAAACGAAGAAAGACTTTCTGAACTCTCTCAATCCGATTAGACAGACCTAATTGGTACGGTCTCCAAATAATAGCGGCATACTATAATCTTGATCTAACAAAAGCACAATACAATGTTTTGAGAGTGTATGGGTTAGTAAATGCAGAACAATTTCGGCGTACGAATGCTAGCATCGCATATGATCGTCTTATGACGTGGTTAACATGACTGGTGAAATTCAGCTTAGAGTAAAAAATAACGCCTAAGTCTTTAATTTCCTCAACGGATTGCAAAGGGAAGCCAGCAATACTATACGAAGTATGCAAAGTATTGTTTGATTTAGCATATTTTACGTGAAAGCATTTGCTAATATTTAGTGACAAACGGTTTAAATAGCACCAGTTCCGAACATTGTGCAAGTCAGCTTGCAACTTTTCAGAGTCACTAAGACTGTTAATCACCGCGAATATTTTTAGATCATCAGCATACAACAAGTGTTCTGCAAACGAAAAGCAAGAACCAATATCGTTAATAAAAAGTATGAAGAGAAGGGGTCCTAAAATACTTCCCTGTGGGACACCAGAGGACGCAATAAATGCACGGGATGTCGTATTATCAACGGCTGCAACGCAGTGCCTGTTGGACAAATATGATTTGATCCACGACAAAAACGTGGAGTGTATACCCAATGATGCAAGCTTCGACAAGAGTATTTGGCGCGATACTTTGTCAAACGTTTTAGAGAAGTCTGTATAAATTGTATCAACTTGGGATCTGTTCTGGAAGGCTGAAATGCAGTAACCATTGAAAATAGATAAATTAGTGACAGTGGAGCGACTTGTAACGAAACCATGCTGGTTGGTAGATATTAGGCCTTTGACAGCAAAATATAACTTATCATTCACTGTTATCTCAAAAAGTTTTGAGACAGACGAAAGCTTCGAAATCGGTCTGTAATTGCTAACATCGTTTTTATTTCCACTCTTAAATATAGGCGTAACGGAAGTAAATTTCCAATCGTCAACAAAGATACCGGAGGATAACGATTTATTAAATATAATTGTAAGAGGCTCAGCGAGACATAAGCAGTTCTTCAGCAAAATGCCCGAAAGGCCATCCGAGTCAGTTTTCGTTGTAGACTTGAGCTTCATAATACCCTTGACGACATCAGTAACAGATAGGCACAAAGTCCCAAAATTGAGAGGTGAAAAACTGTTAGAGGGCAAACTAGAATCGAAGTCTAAGTCGGGTTCAAAGTTAGAGCAAAAAAAGTCGGCAAATAAATTGGCAGATTCTATGGCAGAGTTTGCATATTTACCATTATAAAAAACATTGTTTGGCACCATTGAGCAAGACTTTTTTGATTTGATGAATTGCCAAACGGCCTTCTGATCCGAAATAATATTGTTTCCGAAATTCAAGATGTAATTTCTATATAAGAACTTGTTCAAACAGTTAAACTCTTTTAAATGGCATTGAAATTTTGAGTAGTGCATTGGGTCTCCAGACCTTTTATACAATTCAGAAAATTTGTTTTTTAGATTCTTTAGATGCTTAAGCCGTTTGGTATGCCAAGGTGTCTTATATACTTTCTTATGATAAATAGGAATGTGCTTCAAACACAGCTCAGAAACCTTAGTCTTAAAAAAATGAAAACAGGAGGTAACATCATTGTCGAGGAAGGCATTATCCCAGTCAATACTTAATAAAATTTCGTTGAAAATTGTGAAGTCGCATGAGTTGTAATTAAATTTGATGTTAGGCTCATCAGATACCTCAGAGAATTCATAAAATTCCAACTCAACAGAAAGAGGAACATGATGTTTATCAGTTAAAGATATGGGAGCAATGCCTTCCGACAATGAGTAGTTGATGTTATTTGAAATAAACACTAGATCTAGGATTCTATTAAGGCTATTATAAAAACCATTAATTTGTGATAAATCAATGATTAAAAAGCTATCAATGACATGCATTTCGGCTGAAGAATTTACGTTAGAAGCCATAAAAGCAGCCGAGTTTCTAAGTGGGGACCAACTCAGGCGACATAAATTAAAATCAACGAGGACACAAAGATGACTGTCACCAGCTATGCTTGATGCTAATGACACAACATTGTCAGCATGTGCAAAGTATAAATAATCCGGACTATTCGGCGGAATGTAGGATGCACACACATAAACTGTTCCAGATGAGCCATAAACACGTACACAAAGCTGATCGATGAGTGTGTCAGAATTGGTAAGTGTAACCAATGATGCCCGAAATTTTCTCCGAACAGCAATGAGAACACCACCACCTCTGGAACATCCAGATTTGACAGGGTCACGGTCTTTACGGAAAACGTCGTACAAATTGAGGTCAAAAATTTCACAGTCAAAGAAGTTTTCATTCAGCCAAGATTCAACGAATACAAAAATATCAAAGTCTAAGATAGAACTTTTCATATACATTCCAGATTCCTTTCTCTGTACTTTTATTTCGTTGTTGTTAAGTAGCTTTAGCTCGTAGTTATTTTCAATGCTATCATTTCAAGCATTGATTAATGTGCTTTGCATATTCTGAACATACAATGGATCAATAAAGAACTCGGGTATACATAGCATGCAACTCCAAAATTTTTCTATTGGGTATTCAAATAGGATTTAAAAATAGTAACAGTTATTTACAGTGCCATTACCTCCTTGCTATAAAAAATGTATCATACAACATTCGCAAAACTGATGTCAAAACAGAAGTCGGACATCTGGCATTATTGTGATTGTTTGGCACTTTGAAACGGGAATCCGACAATTAATTTGCTCTCGGTAGAAGAGTGCATATAAAGAACTAATCAAAATAAATTAAAATAAAACTTCAGTCGTGTTTTGTTGAATAAAAGTCCAAGTTATAAACATTAATTTAATTATTAGTCATCATAAAAAGGGTAAAACCGTTCGGGTATTCGCACGAATAGTGGATAGACCCCGTTCGACTGTATATGACTTAATAAGACGTTTCAAAGACACAAAATCCATGGAAAATAAAAAGAAATCGGGACGACCAAAACTATTTTCGGATGCAGATGAACGGTGGATAGTGCAACAAATTAAGAAAAATCCAAATTTGAGTGCTCCTAAACTCGCAACAAAAGTCGCCCAACACCATTATATTAACTGCCCCCCGAAAGCATATGTATAATTTTGCGAAAGAATAATTATAATGGAAGTGCCGCATGAAAAAACCTTTCATCAACGAGATTAACCGAAACAAGAGAATAAAATTCGCAATGCGTCACTGGGATAAGGATTTCGAGTTCTTGAAGCACGTTTTATTTGCAGATGAAAACAAGTTTCACATATTTAGGAGAAGACCTAATAAAGAGTTGCTGAAAAAAACTTACGTCCGACAGTTAAATATGGGGATGGGTCGGTAATGGTATGAGGTTGTATGTCAGCTGCTGGTATGTTTAGTATGTTTGTGCTTCATTAACGGTAACATGGACCACAAACAATACCTAACAATTATGTAAGGAAATTTGGTCCAAATTGCTGAAAAGTTGGGAATTAAGGACAGTATGGGAATTCTATCAAGACAACGATCCATAGTGCTGAAAAGTTGAGAATTAAGGACAGAATGGGAGTACTATTCCAAGCATAAGACACTCGTCTATGGCTTATGTACAACTGCCCTAAAGAACTTGAAACACCTCGACAATCTCCAGACATCAATGTAATTGAACATCTGTGGGCTCGTTTAGAAACCCAACTGAAAAAGCATATTATTCGAAACTAGAAAGACCTAGAATATGATATTAAAGAAGAGTGGGGGAAAATAGATCCTTTTTCAGGTGAGCTGCGAGTACGTTTGCGTGTAGTTTGCATTTCTTTTTGCGCTTTGCTGTCTGTTGCATTGGTGCGTGTATTTAATATCGTCGTTGCGGTGCTGGTGTTTTTTGTAATTGCTGAGGGAGCAATATATCGTTTGGGTATTTTTCTTTTGTTGCTTTATTCATGCGCGAGGGCATAATGCCGCTTGAGCGGAAGCGGTTGGTTTGAGAGAGAACTATTGTTTGCTGATATTGTTGAAATTATATCGGATTCACTGTGGGAGCTTCTACGCTCGCACAGTGGCGAGTGAAGGACACTCATATGCTGAGTGCAAGCAATAAACCTCTTTCATGTTTATTTTTTGTTTTGATTTGTATATATTTAATACACGCGATCTTAAAGCAAAACTTAACAATTCAGTTGGCACTATTTATATTTAGAGTCGTTATCTCAGATCAAGTGCGCGCTCTAGTTATTAGGTTTAGAAAGTATTTCGCAGAGCAATTTAAAAACACGTAAGTCACACAGTGAAAAGTCGAGGGAGAAAACCTTTATATATGCTTTTTTGTACATAGTCCTTGGCCGAGCAAATGAATTATCATGCTCGTCAAGGAGATGTCGAAACGGGGTTCGTAACAGATGGAGCTGAACTTCAAAAATTTATAGGCATCATGTTATTCAATTCAGTCTATCAATATCCATGTGTTCGTTCATATTGAGGAAAAAATCGTTTGAAATAATTAGGAATACGAGGACTCGAAATACATACCAAAACGATTGCGTTTTAACGATAATTCGTCCGGCATTCCCAAATATCAGCCTGGTTGTGATCGATTATTTAAAGTAAAACCACTGATCAAGCACTTTAATGAAAGATTCCAAGTTGTTCCCATACTCAAAAGGCTGTGCGTGGATGAGCAAATGTCTTCAACAAAAATGCAAGGTAACCCGACCCAGCAATATAAGCCAGCTAAACCTCATAAATGGGGAACAAAACTTTTCTCCATATGCGATTCGACCGGCTGCTTATATGCTTTCGAAATTTACGCTGGAAATAACATCATATTTGAAAATACTCCTGATCTTGGCGCTGCAACATATGTCGTTGTAAGACTTTCTCAAAAAGTTCCGAACGACGTCAATCTATGGTATTACCTATTCGCTCAGCTTAGTTGTCTAGCTTCGGAGTTGAGGTATTTACAGTTTGGGGACTGTGCTAGTTAATAGAGTGGCAAACTGCAAGTTGTCTTCTAGTACTGCACTTGCTACAAAAAATGCTTTGAGTGGCTATTCGGAAGAATTTGTAGGTACAGATCTCGGTGTTGACATCTCTAAAGTTCTATGGCGCGACGCAAAAGCAGTGCGTTTGGTATCTTCTTACGTTGGTATTCAACACTTGTTGTTTCGATCTTTTTCCCAACTGCAAGATGCAGATACTCAATTGCAAAAAGTGACTTGATGAGATCGAAAAATCAAATAGTGGAAATCAAGTACTGAAAGAGGTTTTTTTGAGTACCACAACCAAAATTATGGAATCGAAATGAATTAATATCCAATACAAAAAAATTATTCATTTGAAAATTTGACGCGCATATGCCCCATAATCCCGCCAAAATGCGGGGTAGGTATTATTACTTGTACAAGGTAAAGTAAGAGTGTAATAAAGAAAACGAACTTCAAATTCGTTCATTTTCATTAGTCTAAAATAATTTTTTGAGCACAATAGGAAAATCAGACATTTGAGGGTTAAAATAGCTTCCGGCTAAGCTGGTATTTATGTTTTTGAACTACAATCTAACCTGAGTAACAAATTCTCTTAACTCTAAAACCAAATCTTAATTCCTAAAGCTATGCCCGTGCTATTTCAACGTGGCTTTTAAAGCGTGGTTAAGTTTCAAGGGCCGGTGTTGATTTTGAATAAAATACATTTTTTTTAATTACTATCATTTTTCTTTATTATGAAAATATAGGTGTGGCTCAATTACGTACGAAACAAAATATCGGCCAAATGGCCGCCGCGGCCTCAGCAGCACACCTCCATCCGATGGTCCAAATTTTCGATGACGCTGAGGCATAATTGAGGTTCTATGCCGTTAATGGGCCTAATTTTTTCATCCTTTAGCTCTTTTCGCTGGCTTATCGACGTACACCTTTTCTTTCAAATAACCCCAAAGAAAGAAGTCCAATGGTGTCAAATCACATGATCTTGGCGGCCATTTGACATCGCCGCGACGTGAGATTATTCGTCCAAATTTTTCGCGCAAAAGAGCCATTGTTTCGTTAGCTGTGTGACAAAAGGCACCGTCCTGTTGAAACTACATATCGTCTACATCCATATCTTCCAATTCGGACCATAAGAAGTTCGTTATCATCTCACGATAGCGAACACTATTCACAGTAACAGCCTGACCGGCCTCATTTTGGAAAAAAAATATGGCCCATTGGATTATCATTCGCCCAAATGTGGCAATTCTGCTTATTGACGAATCCACTGAGGTGAAAATGTGCCTCATCACTGAAGATGATTTTCTTCGATATGCATTTTGATTTGAACGCCCGTTTTCATAATAAGCCTGAATAACTTTAACGCGTTGCTCGATTGTGTATTTTTCCATGGTTCACATTGAATTAGTCTGAAATTGAATAATGCCTAATAAAATACAGAAAGAAACTTAGGTGTGGTTCACATTCAACATCGGCCCTTGAAATTTAACCACCCTTTATTTTGCTGATTAGGTGACAGGAACGCCAAATGCTGCTCTGTTTGTTAGTTGCAGATATAGGGTGTTTGATTTTCGAGTCCTTTAGGTATTTCATTTTCCTTGAACATTATTCGGCTTTCTTCTTTTAGAAATTTTGAACTACTTCACTTCTTTTGATAGTGAGAAGTATGATTGCTTTTACTATACAATGGATATGAAGAGTGCTATATTGAAGGTTACCTTAACTTTATTATTGATCGCTTCTAGCTTCTTTGTATTTTTTATTTGGAGGTATTTCATAATTCGGAAGGGTAATATTTCTTCAAAAGCCCTTTCGAGTTTGGTTTTAGTAAAACGGATAGAAAATTACTCACTTTGTGTACGTAAAAAATTATATTTTGACCCTTGATGGGGCAATTGATTTGCTATCTATTTCAGTTGAATCACTGAAGTCGTTTACAAATAGTATTCCGGTTTCTAGAGGGTGTCCAATATTTCAATAACTGTTACAAAGGCGACAGATATGAATTTTACTTCTTAAAAACAGTCCAGAGTGGTAAGATCGGGCGACTCGGGTAGCCAAGTTATGTCAAAGAAATGATTTATCCGGTTTTTAGGGAAGAAAATACGCATTATCGCCATGGTCTCTGGCCGTGTGCGGCGTGACGTCATTTTGCTGAAACCATGTGTGTGTACTGAAGGAACGATGTTTTCTCAGTATTATCAGAAAATAATCGTTCACCATGCGTCGTCTACAGAAATTATTTGCCCTCGACGATTTTCAAACTTATGGTCTTATGGTATATATTGTCCAATTATTCCACGGTTGACAATGCACACCAAACCGTCACTTTAGGAACGTGAAGTGCCGGTTAACATTTTAACAGCAGGTCCTTTAATTGACCAATAATGGCACTTTTGCCTTTTTCCAATTACGACTGAAAATGGGCTTCACCACTCCAAAAGATAGTGTTTACCGTACGAAATCGCTCTAACAGTGCCATGCAGAAGTTTTTGCGTAAATTGTAATCGTTAGACTTAACCGCTTGCACGATTTGAATTTCAAAGGGGTAAAGTCTAAGATCCTTACTCAATAATTCACGCACAATAGACTTTCAAAGACCAAGGGTAGTTTACCAGTCCACTGCGACATCGTGACCGCACGAATAACGAAGCATACGCTGTTCGGGAAAAATACCCTCGGCGGTTAGGGAGAAAACTTAAATTTAAAACATTATTGTGCCACCGAAAACCCTGTAGTTCTTCTCAGCTACTAATTTGATCAGCGTTGACACGGATCCAATTGGAGCTTTATAATATGTATGGTGATTTATACATCTATATATACTGATTTTCGTAAGATAATTTTCATTACAAATTGTTACTTTATTGCATCATTTGCATTCGTTTATTCATGAATACCTTTTGTTTTTAGATGTACGTACTTTTTCAAAATTAATTTTAAAAAGGACAATATTTTTTTTAACTATGTCAGTAAGTTCCAATTCTTGTTCTATATTTATATAAGGTATTTCTTCAGTCGGCCGCCGTTGCCGAATGGGTTGGTGCGGAATTTACAGAGGGAACGCAGTTTGTTGACCACATGCAAAAGACCACGTGGCTAGGTAGATACGAGCTCTCTGGAAATCATTTCTTTTCCCTTGAAATTGAGAAGGGAAAATGAAAAAAATGCCAAGCTGCAAGAAGAAAAAATCCCGAAGTTCCCATCAATAATTGTTACAAAGTCAACAGTATCACCCCTTTCATGAAGCTCTTAACTCGAAATGCTCCTGGCTCTTACGATTTGCAGCTCATTAATAATGAGCAAGTAGAAATACAAATATTCACCCCTGAAACCTATAAAATAAAAGTTACCCTTCTGGAGCAAAAAGACAATGAATTTTCCCTATATAAAGCAAAACAAGAACGAAACGTCAAGGTTATTCTCAAAAATATGCACGCATCTATTGACCATGACGAGATATTTCAAGAGCTTTAAGAGCTCGTCCACACAGGGACAAATATATACAACATTAAGCACAGAATTATGAAAAGCCCACTCCCTATGTTCATTGTCAAGTTGAAACCGAGTTCGAGCAATAAAGATATATATGAGATCAAGTATCTATTTAACTCAAAAATTGTATTTGAACCTCCACGCCCGCAACTGCTAGCAGTACGGTCGCACAAAAACCTACTGACATAGAAAACCCGTTCGCATTAACTGCGCTGGAGCCCACTTATCCTCAAATTGCTCGCGTAAGATGAAAACAAGCGACGTCAAATGTGCCTCATGCGAAGGAAATCATCCAGCAAATCATAAAGGATGCATGATATATAAACATCTACAGAAGCTATGATGCCCTATGATGCCATTGAGAAAAAAGGATGAGAACCCAACACCGGTCGTTCAAAAATCATCCAAGTCCATTTCTGCTACTCAAACGTCTGCAAACATCTAAGGCTTTCATGTTCCCCAAGTTGTTAAAAATATTCCAGAAAATATAAATGCACCCTCAGCACAAAGAATCAATTTCGGATTGTCCTCAAGTGAAATGCCAGATACGGTCGCACTCCTCAAACAAGTCTTGAGTCTCACGACTCAAAAACTAAGCCCCTCACGCTGCTCCTGGACCAAGAAAGCGTTAAAGCACTGGACGACCGCAAGGGGATTGTGGCATTCGGGTTCACTACCACTACCATCTGGACCTATCAGCCGAAAAATCTCCTCGCACCCAGCGAAGAGAGTACGGCGGCCCCCGAGATGGATGTCGATAAGCCTCTCTCACAAGCTTCGACGATTGAGTCCGACTCGGAATCAAACAGCGAACTTGTGGGAAACTTATTCAACATCCCACTCGAGGACGAGGATAGACTTTTAGACAGCGGTGATGACGCGAACGCCACAGTCATTGAATGCTCATCTAACGGTGCTGCAGATTAATCTGCATCACTCTAAGGCTGCCTCAGCAGCCCTCATTCTTCGTCTCTCTCACCTTAGAAAAGACATCATTCTCATCCAAGAACCTTGGATATCAAACGACAAGATATGCGGCCTGAAAGATAGGCACTACACCTTGTTTCAAGGTGAGGCTAACGTCAGATCGCGCTCTTGTATTCTCATTCGAAAACATATTAATGCTTTTCTTCTTCCCTTTAGCAATGCTGACACCACTGCCATAGAGGTTGAAGCTGTCCACGGCCCGATTTGGACAACTAGGGAAGAATGGAAGACAAATCTTACCGAAATCGATGGCCCTCTGATTATATATACAGATGGTTCAAAACAAGACTGCAAAGTGTGATTTTGGAATCTTTTCCAATTCCCCTCACATCAATCTATCATTTAGATTACCCGACTACTGTAGCGTATTCCAAGCGGAAGTATGCGCTATCTGGTATGCTGCGAAAACTCTCTTAGAAAATAGAATATCACTAGAGGATATCCGCTTTTTCACCGACAGTCAAGCGGCCGTTCGAGCACTCAGCTCCTCTTATACCCACTCAGATGTGGTTCGATCCTGTCTCTTATCTCTTAACGAGATAAGTGTTCAGAATTCTGTCCAAGTTATCTGGATACCGGGTCACAGTGGATTCGAAGGTAACTGCAAAGCTGATGAGCTCGCAAGAGCTGGAGCTGCGCAATCAAATGCTAGTAACTTACCCACAATCCACATTTCGCTCTCAACATGTAAAATGCTCATCGATCGAGAATTTCACAGCATTGCTGATCGGAGGTGGCGAGTGGAAACTACTTGCGTTACGACCAGACAAATCTGGCCATCCTACAATCTGAAACAGACAAAAACCCTTATAAGTCTTTCGAAACACGAACTAAGGCATATAATATCTCTAATCACCGGCCACTGCCTTTTGGGCACTCACGCACGTCGGCTCGGGGTTCCTCAAAACGACCTGTGCAGATACTGCGAAGATGAAGATGAGGAAGTATCGAGCAGACATTTGCTGTGCAGTTGTCCCGGTCTAGCCAGAAGTCGACTCGCTCTTCTAGGCTCTCCAACAATTGACAATCTTTCAGTACTCTCGGACCTGAAAATCGAATCTCTCATCAAATTTTCGAAACGAATTAATATCTTTGACCAAAATCTACAATCAAAATCTCGGTTAGGTGGGGCAATCATTTAAAATAATGAGCTCTAGGGCAACACAACGGACCCAACTTGCGGTCTATGTGGCACTCCGATGCGGGGTCACCCTTAAACCAACCAAGCAACCAAGCCCCTCAAACCTATGAATATTCTCCTTTGGAACGCTAATGGATTCTCCAAACACATATTACAAATAAAACTGCTTCTCAAATCACACGATATCCCAAATTCATTTCACAGATAAAAGCTACTTTTGTTTCCCAAATTACAAGTTATGTCACACAATGCACCCCGATAAAAAACCGCATGCTGGCTCTGATATTCTCATAAAAACACCATCAAACATTGCAGCATTCACTCTTTCTGCATAGAAGATATTCAATCCCCGACATATGTATATGAGAAGTTTTCTTCAAGGTAGAAATACACTCAGAGGTTTGCCATTACCTGACCTCTATTGGAAAAATGTTTTTCTTAATTTTGGTGTTTCACCGAGATTCGAAACTACGTTCCCTCTGTGAATTCCGAATGGTAGTCACGCACCAACCCATTCGGCTACGGAGGCCGCCCGCGAGAAAACCAGCAAATCCTCTTTTTAACCTCATCAGATTCCTTGCAGGTCGCCACCTGTTAGCAGCGATAACAAAATTGAACCTCATCACACCTTCCTCTGGCTCCATAACATATTGGCCGACTGACACAAATAAAATACTTCGATGCGTCCTCTGTCTCTGACTACTCTTTTTGGAGAGCAGCAAAAAGTTTAAAAGGCCAGCATTAGCACATTAAAACCATTAAAATTGCTTAAGACGTATCTCGTATTTGCTGCTCACTTACCCCGAGTTTTTACTTCAAATGACACCCTGGACCCACCCATAAAAAATTCTGAAACAACGATGTGAATTAAGCGATAAAAAAGGTTAAAAAGCAAAAAAGTCCCCGGATATGATTTCATCACAGGAGAAGTACTCAAGCAACTCCCAGCGGAAGGAATATCTTTCTTCACGCATATATGTATTATATATAATGCCTCAATATTAACTGATATTGTTCCTTCTCAATGGAAAGGTGCATAAATAAAAATTATCCGTAAACTCGGAAAAATCAAAAATCATGAAGGCAAGAAGTATTGCACAGTCGAATTTCTCGATACATTTCAAGCCTACTCTACCCACAAATTATTATATCTTTATAAAGTTCTACCAAAAAAATTAGCACTTGTTTGTACTCCAAGGTATGTAGTATTATGGGTCCCATCTTATACTTGGTTGACACTCAAGATCTGCCAGTTACTGAGGAAACTATCATCGGAACTTTTGCAAATGGTACCGCTTTACTCGCAATTGACTCCCTCCCTGATGTGGCTTCTCTTAAACTCCAAATCGGACTAGATGAAATAACTCAATGGCTCAAAAACAAAAAAATAAAATCAATTGAGACGTAATATTTGCAAGTTACCTTTAAGCTCAAGCGAAATACTTACCCACCCGTTAAATTCAATAACATAGTCATAGATCAAGAATGCATCTTGACTGCAAGCTCACACGGCAAACCCGAATTTTTACAAAACGCAAGGCACTAGGAATCAAACTTCGCTGTCTTTCTTGGCTGTTAAATCGTAATGCCCATGTTTCCCTCTGTTCACGACCCTCCTTAATAATTCATCGTCGCAATTGTCGCTCGATTCGAATTCCAGAATCCACGCTCTCTCATCACTGCAGTCCTTGTCGTCATCGCTACATTTGCTATTGTATTCGTCGGAGCTCCCGTTTACCTCCACTATCTTCGCACTTTCCTTTATGCATTGTTGCTACCAAATAACTAACAATATAAGCACAATTTTGACGGACTATTTTCGCTTATTGCTCTTTTACCTGCTATTTCAGAACATCCCACGATAGGTACCTCCACATTGTAAAAGGTGAAATAGCAGGACATTTCCATTGCATCATAAGCTTTTCAGCTAACACATATATTTCATTTTAGTAAAAGATAGATAGATATACGAATGAGATTTGCACTTCGACCTCATGGTCTTTTGTGTCCTCTACTCCTCACAGTACCTCATCCAAGCTGGGCTGGATTGAGCGTATGTGCCTTTCCTCTGGTTGCTGTTGGCTAAGATGTCTCAACCTTCTCCGCACTATAGCGCTGCATTCCAGGAAAAGGTGCATTGGAGTCTCCTGGGATTGGTCGCAGAAACGGCAAGAGACCGTGGACCGAATCCCGATCATGTACAGATGACTTCGCAGTCTGCAGTTGCCTGTGAGGCTGCCCGTGAGCATTCTCAAATTATCCTTGGGGAGGGTTATGAGCTTTTTAAACCCCTATTGGTTGTACCCTCCTAGTAAGGATTTCGCCTGGCGTAGCCACATAGTTTGGTGCCCGCAAACCTCCCTTAGCCCTAGCCTTCACTTCTGAGTTTCTCCTTGATGGTGTGTTTTCCTTCTGAAGTGTGCTCTCACTCAGAATGTCAATTCGCTCATTCCAGACGTTCCTGTCTATGTTTATCTCTGGACATAGACAGATGTCATACATCTTTGCTTGGAAAACTAGTCATTGGCACAGACCGTTTGGTTTTGGGGCCGTAAATTCCAGCGCCTATGCCTTCTAAGTTCTTCGAGCCATCTGTGTACCAGTGCAGAGTACACTCCTAGGCTTTCTTTTCAAATGTAGTTCTTCTTTTCGAATTTGATCACCTAAGTGATATCATCTCTGGGTAGCTGAGTGAGTGGGAGCTGCAGCTTTAGCACTTCCATTTTTTTTAGATGACATCACTCTTCCTCTCCTGAAACCTTCCCTGGTAATATTCAGCAGGGTACGTTTGGCTGATTGCTGAATGACTATATGGAGCAGTGTCAGCTCGAGCATCACCTCCATCGCAGCTGTAGGACAGGTCCACAGGATTCTTGCAGCCTCAATATTTCCCTGCTAGACTTTTGCAGATCATGGAAGCCTTTATTACCTTGCGTCAGCTTGTCTTTTCCAGTTAAGCATGGCATCCAGGACAAGACCAAGATACTTAGCTTCGCTGACCAAATCAATAGCAACCCCGTCTAAGCTGATCTCTTTCATTCCTGGTAAGGCTCTTTTCCTGGTGAAAGGAATGATGCCTCTTTTGGGCGCGTTTATGTCCAGACCAACTCCAGCACACCATCTTTGGTTTAAAGCTCTTTGCAGTATATCGCGAAAAATGTTCTCGAACCTGCCTCTCGCTATATTTACAACCCCATCCGTCTATTATTAACAGCGAATTCCGTTGTGTATCAGCAAGTGAAGCAGGTTGTGTACTACTACTGGGCATCCTCAAAACTCTCGAGCGACTGTTGGATGTATATCTCAGGGAAAAGATTACAGACTCAACGATTTCACCATCTCAACATGCCTACCTCAAAGGAAAATCCACAGAGACAGCTCTTCACGAGGTTGTAAGTGCGATTGAGAGGAGCATAGAATACAAGCAATACTCACTAGTCGCTTTTCTCGACATAGAGGGGGCCTTCAACAATGTCACCACAAAATCCATAATTGAGGCTCTTAACATGCTAGGCATAGACACAGGTCTCAACGAATGGATAGAGAACATGCTCAAAACTAGAATAATCATCGGTGAGGTAGGCAGCAGCACGATAAAACGCTCTGTCAACAGGGGAACCCCTCAGGGAGGAGTCTTATCCCCTCTACTGTGGTTACTAGTCGCCAACAACATCCTCACCAAATTTAACCAAAAGGGAATTAAAGTGGTGGCGTACGCGGACGACATAGTGCTTATGGTTTCAGGAATGTTTCCAACCACAATCAGTGAGATTATGGAAGGAGCTCTGGTATTACTCAGCAATTGGGACTGTGGTTTAAGCGTAAACCCGAGAAAAACTGAACTGATGCTATTCACCAAGAAAACCAAGGTGCCAAACTTTAATCTCCCAAAACTAAACGGCGTCAGCCTCACGCTAACCAAACAGGCCAAATACCTAGGGGTTATCCTGGACCCCAAACTCAGCTGGAAGTCCAACGTAGAGTACAGGGTAAAGAAAGCGAACATAGCACTTTACACATGTAAGAGAATGTTGGGAAAAAAATGAGGTCTCCAACCAAAATTATCCAACTGGTCCTACACAGCCATTGTAAGGCCAATACTAACATATGCGGCACTAGTCTGGTGGCCTGCAACAGAAAGGAAATACAACAAAACTAAGCTGAACAAGATACAAAGAACAGCGTGTATCCTAACTACAGGAGCGCTTAGCACCAGTCCTACTGAAGCGCTCAATGTACTAACACATCTATTGCCATTAGATTTACACATTAAAACAATAGCTACTTGCAGTGCGGTGAGACTTAGAGACACAGGAAGCTGGACAACAAGGCCGTATGGTCACAGCAAGATCCTCCTACAGGGACCCCCGCTGCTCAAAAACGGATCAGACTACACAGTCCCCGACCTAAACTTCAAGAAAGGCTTCACGGTACGCTTCCCACCGAGAGCCGAGTGGAGCAAAGGAGAGGTGATTGGAAGACACGATATCGAAATCTATACAGATGGTTCTAAGATGAACTGTGGTGTGGGAGCTGGCTTCCATTCGGAGCCACTCAACCTATCTCAATCAATTCGTCTTCCTGATTATGCCACCGTGTTCCAGGCAGAACTTTTGGCGATCAGAGAAGCATGCAGATCCCTAGAACTCTACAAGGTAGTTGGTGCAAGAGTAGCTATCTTCTCAGACAGTCAAGCAGCTATTAAGGCCTTAGACTCCAACTAATATACATTTCATCCAAACTGGTCCTACAGTGTAGAGAGGAGCTGAAACTGCTCAGCCATTGGCTTGAAATTACCCTGATATGGGTTCCCGGTCATAGGAACATACGAGGCAATGAGATAGCGGATGAGCTAGCAAGAAAGGGCTCAACACTAGACATAACAGAGGCGGTGGCAGTTTCCACCCCACTGAACACACTAAAAGCATCTATTGCTTCACACTATCATGCTTTAGCCGAAAGAAGATGGAAGCAAATACCTACATGTATTACAACAAAAAACACATGGCCGTCATATAAAATCCAAAGGACGAATGACCTGTTAGGATGCTCTCGGCCAAACATTTCACGGATCACTGCAACCCTTACAGGACATTGGAAAGTAGGGGATCATGCACCTAGACTTAATCTACCCTTCAATCCTATCTGTAGAAGCTGTCAAGCGGAAGGGGCGAAGGAAAGTCTGTTCCACTATTTATGTGAATGTCCGGGACTAGCCAGGGCACGACTCCGATCCTTCGGTAAGCCTTTCCTACAGCAAATTAAGGAGATCTCAGTCATCGAGATAAAGGATTTGCTCCTATTCTTGGACCTCACTAAATGGATTTGACTTGGAAACAAAAAAAAAAAAAAAAAACAAAAAGAAAAAAAAAAAAAATTTTCATCATCATTTCACGAGATAGTGGTATTAAAACGGTGCTGGTCACTAATTAGGAGCATTTCAGCTAAGAAATGTTCAACCACCTCAACAACAACAACAACAACAACTACTGGGCATCACAGGAGGGGGAGAAAGACTCCGAGAAAGAGGTGTTACAGGCAAAGAGTCTGATCTGATCTCATTATCGCTAATCTTCTCCATTGAATTTAATGCAAAGTAGGTGAGACTGATTGGTCCGAAGGATTTAGCCAGTGAATAATAATTTTTTCCAATTTTTGGTATGAATACCACTTCTTCTCCACACTGTTGGTATGCATGCCAGTGCAAGGCTGTCGCGCATTATCCTGTCTAGGTGTAGTGTAATTAGCTCCTCGTCTTGTTGTAGTACTACCGGGTGGATTCCGTCAGCCCCCGGGGATTATATGGGTTCAAGGAGCTAACGGCTGGATTATGGATTGCTGGATAAACATACGTTTGCCGGTTTCCAGTCCGATTGGGTCGGCCTCGAAAACACCGTATAGGACTCCGGGATCTGAATTACGGCTCCTAGTAATAAGATCATCCTGTTGTTAGACGTCGAATAAATAACTTTATTTACAAGCGGGTTTTTAATTATTTTAAGAGCGTTATTAAAAAGCGTGATAAGGGCTTCACGATTCATCGCCCTCGAAAATAAGCTCTCACTGTACTGAGCTATCTTAAAACCAGTATGGACATATGGCATACGACGCTGGGGCACCGCAGCTAACTCAAACTCGAAATAATCCAAAGATTTCAATCGAAAACTCTCAGAAAGATCACGAATGCACCATACTATATCAGAAAAGCCCAAATTCTCCGCGATCTCAAAACTCCCTGAAAGATCTCAAAACTAGCTGAAGAAATCAAAAAGCATGCCTCATCACGCAATATAAAACTTCAATCGCACCCAAACCCTTTAATTTCATAAATTACTACCAATCCCATTTCCTTTAACAGAGTGAAAAGGAAATCAACATGTCTCATATGCTAAAAAGCAAATTGCTTGCACAACTGGGTGCATCTTAGTTTTAATTATAAATATGTATTGTTAAACGTCAAGTGAATCTTAATTTTAGGTATAAATATTGTTAAATGTTACTACATAGATTGCAATAAATAAATGGGAAATATTTCAAAAACAAACAACTGTAAGGATAATTTTAAATGTTCCTTTCTGTATTCTTGTTGTTCCTTCCCTTAAGGTTACAAGCCCTGTGTTCCTATAGTCGATCGTTTGGCTTTTCGCGTAAGCCGTGGTGAGAAAGAAACTTGAAAAAAAAGTTCAATTAAGATCATATTTATATATATATTTTCCCGTCGTTCCTAAAAACATAAGGCCTCAATTAACCATTTAAAATTACTTAAAGCTAGAAACTTCACTTGCCGCTAAGAGCTGCGTGCTTGTAGCGCTTCTGCTTCCACTAGGCGCCTTCACGTGTGCGATAATCTCCCTCGTCTGCAACTTCCTTGTGGGATCCAGTCTCGAACTGCTGTCGAGATATCTCCATTTGGTGTCCAAAAAGTATGGCCAATCCATTTCCACTTCTGAGGTCGAATTTCAAAGTGGACAGTTGTTTGTTGCAGACAGTGTTAGGACACAAAAGATGCATATGATCCTACGAAGGATGCGGTTGATAAAAACTTGTAGGTCATGTATGTCACGCAGATACTTCTAAGTCTCGCATCCGTATAAGACAAATACTGTATTTATGTTTCTGACTGACTGTAAGTTTACATTCTATGTTACTAGAATAGAGTTTTGTAATTTCTATTATGTAGAAGCATTATAAAAGTCTTACATATATCTTAAATAAGTAAATAAATAAAATTATTTAACGTGTAATTATTCATTTTTTAAATTTCTATACTAATTTATATAATAAAGCCAAATACGTGCTGAATGTCGAAACGAACTTCTGATATTAGTTTTAGCGAGCCGAATAGCTGGGTTTTAATGAAGTCTTGTAATTTCCTTTGAAATTGAAGCTGAACTCCGTGTTTTCTCAAAATCAATTGCAACAAAATTAGAAATACCGACCGTATTAATATGTTCACAAATAGGTAATTAATGTCTCTCAATTATTCTAGACGGGATTATTTCGACTTTTGCGTATTTTGAGTATTTATCGACTGGGGTGAGAATAAAATTCTTTTCTGCGCACTATATACATATGTATGTATGTATCTATGTGGACGACTTCTCAAGGATTTTTCATAGTCGAGGTGGCTTGTATTTTTGGATTTGGAGGGTGTCTGTCATATTTCTGCTTAAGGTATATTGAAGAATGTTCGACCTTATCCTCGATTTATCCGTGGAAATAAGTACTTTTTTTTATTTTATTTTTGCGGCTATTTCTATGAGCTCGTTGATGCTCATTTATAATTATTTTCCCTTGTTCAGTTTCATTTTTGATATCCTTCAAGAAAGTTTCTGTAAAAATTTTCGTGTTTCTAAAATGTAAATGTGTGTAAATTCTAAAAATGTATTAATATGTCTCTGATAAAAGGGTAAAGCTATAGTTTTTTTCATTACCGATTAGTAGAAAAAATATGTTCTTAAAGGCATTGATTGGAGATTCTGTAGACGGTATTAGATTACTCTCTGAGCTTTCATCACTATGGTCAGTTGTCGTTAGAGTATTTACTCCTGATTTGGGAGGTCTAGAAAGGTCATCAGTAACCCCGCTTGTTTTTTCCAGTTTATAATAAAACTCGTAGTTGCATTCTTCGAGGATGCGAAATATTTGTTCAATATTCTTGGTTATCGCCGAAACTATATTATTACGGGTCCATATACAGACATAACAGATGGGGTTTCTAGTACAGAAAAATATTTACTATTTCCCAGTTGCGCAATAATTTAATTAATTTTGTATATTGAATACCAGCATATATTCGGTCGAAATTTCAATGTTATTAACGTCAGCTGAGCATTTCTGTTCAATCCTAATAACTGAATTGTTGTCAATTTTCAGCGTATTGCCGTAGATATTTATTACTGCGGATAACTTTTTAAGAGAGTCGATAGGAGGTTAGTGATGGAGAGAAAGAATTTTAGATTTGTCCTTTCTTCCCAAAAAAGTTTATCCAAACGTGGTGAGTGATTTCTACTTTTCTGACTAGGGAGTTTACGAAGAAGCGTTCTTCGTCCTGCACTACATGTACGGTAATGAAGAAGACGTCATTCTCAAAAATGTATACCGGAGAGGTCAGATGGAGTTTGATCCGACAATAGTCTATAATTAATGTTCAACTCTTATCATTTGTTGCTCTTCATGTTGGGTAGGAATATCAATTTGTATTGCACCTGCTATGGACTGTAAGATGACCTTTTTTCAGCTGCTTTAGTTGGTATATTCATATATGTACAAAGTTCACTGCTTTTGACTGCATGGATCGATTGATGTTCATGTATGCATTTTATTTTGAGATAAATGATATTGCTAGCTGTGTTTTATTGTTGGGCGAGTGAATGTGGACGGCCTTTTGGTTCTTTAGGAGCTTTGGCAAATCCCCGTCGAGTCCGTTAACGAAAATATCTTTGGCTTTTTCTCTATATACGCTTGTTAGAACTCTGGTAGCTTCCGGACTTTCCTCCATGCAAGGTATTTTATTAAAGATAAAGGTGGAAGTAAACTTGTTGATAGAAATGGAGAATCTGTAAGCCTCCCTGGACTAAGCCCAGTACCCAAAAGTTTTCAGATCTCTCTTGTCTGCGTGGTGTCAGTTTAGTCAAGCTCGTATGGCACACCAATTTAAAGGAGTGTTGTTTTTTATCGCCATAAGGGTATCATAGATTTTATCGCAGGATTTTGAGTAGAACCGTTTCAGCTGATAGCTCTCTCACCACACAGTGTTGCCAAACAGTAGATTACGAAATCATTTACAAAATAAACTAAGAAAAATTTTAATTTTTAATAAAATAACTTAAAAACAATGTTGAATATAGTTAGCTATAGATAAATGAACTATTTGCATTTGTTGGTTTATTAAACAATGAAAAATTGTAACTGATAACGTAGATGTGTGTTTTGTATGTAAGCAAAAATATCAGTGGCAACATTGTGCAGATACAACCAAACACAAATACACACAAGCCGATGTATTGTGTAAATATGTAACTAAAAGAACACAGTGGTTTTCTACGCGATAAGGTTTACTCAATTTACCGATACGTCGGTCAGTGCGCACAGAGAATGTTAATGCAATGAGAAGGTGCAAATGTTACTGTCAGCTTTTTTTAGTACAATTGAGATTTGAACGATTTGTAGTCAGAAAAATTTGAAAATAAATTGAAATTTGAATTGAAAACACCACACATCATTCACCTCAACACACAACACATTTCTCACCTCGACATTAAACCAATTAAATTTTTACTATTTTCGTATTTTTGAATAATAAGCGAATACGTAAAATTTATTACACAAAATTTTTTTTCAATTGCATTAAAAAAAACTAATTAAAAAACAAAATTATAAAAAAAAGAGGTTGTCTGCAAAGTCGATTTACTGACGATAGTTTAACGTGACAACGTCATAAGAAAATACTGATTGAATGGTTGCATTTTTCAAGAGAAAATTTTAATTTTATTTGTTTGATACATATTTTGTATGGATATAGAGAATGAGTTAACATTAACATAACATATATTTTAACATAACATAACATAACATAACATAACATAACATAACATAACATAACATAACATAACATGACATAACACAACACAACACAACACAACACAACACAACACAACACAACACAACACAACACAACACAACACAACACAACACAACACAACACAACACAACACAACACAACACAACACAACACAACACAACACAACACAACACAACACAACACAACACAACACAACACAACACAACACAACACAACACAACACAACACAACACAACACAACACAACACAACACAACACAACACAACACAACACAACACAACACAACACAACACAACACAACACAACACAACACAACACAACACAACACAACACAACACAACACAACACAACACAACACAACACAACACAACACAACACAACACAACACAACACAACACAACACAACACAACACAACACAACACAACACAACACAACACAACACAACACAACACAACACAACACAACACAACACAACACAACACAACACAACACAACACAACACAACACAACATAACATAACATAACATAACATAACAAATTACGCCGTATTAAAGCACTTATCAACAGCTTTCATTTGATACCCATATTGTACATACACAACCAAAGGTTACCCGGGTCCACGTTTTGACCTATATCTCGAGACCCCAGTCACGGAGCGGCATGAAAAATACTCTGTACTAAAGCATTCACCGACAGCTTCCATTTGATACCCATATTGTGCATACACATCCGAAGGTTACCCGGGTCAACGCTTTGACCTATATCTCCAGACCCTATCTACCAATAGGTATTCAAACTATACGGAAATCATCTTCAATACCTACTTAACAATGTGTGTAAGTTTGGTTTGACCCGGTGCAAAGACACGGCGGGTCCACGTTTTGGCATATATTTCGAGACCCTAGTCATCAATAGGTATGAAAATTACCCCGTATTAAAGCACTTATCAACAGCTTTCATTTGATATCCATATTGTACAAACACATTCTAGGGTCCACGTTTTGGTCTCTATCTCGAGACCCTAGTCATGGAGCGGATGGAAATACTCTGAACTTAAGCATTCACCAACAGCTTCCATTTGATACCCATATTGTACATACACATCCGAAGGTTACCCGGGTCCACGTTTTGACCTATATCTCGAGACCCTATCTACCAATAGGTATCCAAACTATACGGAAACCATCTTCAATACCTAATTAACAATGTGTGTAAGTTTGGTTTAATTCGGTGCAAAGACACGGCGGGTCCACGTTTTGGCATATATTTCCAGACCCTAGTCATCAATAGGTATGAAAATTACCCCGTATTAAAGCACTTATCAACAGCTTTCATTTGATACCCATATTGTACATACACAACCAAAGGTTACCCGGGTCCACGTTTTGACCTATATCTCGAGACCCCAGTCACGGAGCGGCATGAAAAATACTCTGTACTAAAGCATTCACCAACAGCTTTCATTTGATACCCATATTGTACATACACGTCCGAAGGTTACCCGGGTCCACGTTTTGACCTATATCCCGAGACCCTATCTACCAATAGGTATTCAAACTATACGGAAATCATCTTCAATACCTACTTAACAATATGTGTAAGTTTGGTTTAATTCGGTTCAAAGACACGGCGGGTCCACATTTTGGCATATATTTCGAGACCCTAGTCATCAATAGGTATGAAAATTACCCCGTATTAAAGCACTTATCAACAGCTTTCATTTGATATCCATATTGTACAAACACATTCTAGGGTCCACGTTTTGGTCTCTATCTCGAGACCCTAGTTACGGAGCGGATGGAAATACTCTGAACTAAAGCATTCACCAACAGCTTCCATTGGATACCCATATTGTACATACACATCCGAAGGTTACCCGGGTCCACGTTTTGACCTATATCTCGAGACCCCAGTCACGGAGCGGCATGAAAAATACTCTGTACTAAAGCATTCACCGACAGCTTCCATTTGATACCCATATTGTGCATACACATCCGAAGGTTACCCGGGCCACGTTTTGACCTATATCTCGAGACCCCAGTCACGGAGCGGCATGAAAAATACTCTGTACTAAAGCATTCACCAACAGCTTTCATTTGATACCCATATTGTACATACACGTCCGAAGGTTACCCGGGTCCACGTTTTGACCTATATCCCGAGACCCTATCTACCAATAGGTATTCAAACTATACCGAAATCATCTTCAATACTTACTTAACAATGTGTGTAAGTTTGGTTTAATTCGGTTCAAAGACACGGCGGGTCCACATTTTGGCATATATTTCGAGACCCTAGTCATCAATAGGTATGAAAATTACCCCGTATTAAAGCACTTATCAACAGCTTTCATTTGATATCCATATTGTACAAACACATTCTAGGGTCCACGTTTTGGTCTCTATCTCGAGACCCTAGTCAAGGAGCGGATGGAAATACTCTGAACTAAAGCATTCACCAACAGCTTCCATTGGATACCCATATTGTACATACACATCCGAAGGTTACCCGGGTCCACGTTTTGACCTATATCTCGAGACCCCAGTCACGGAGCGGCATGAAAAATACTCTGTACTAAAGCATTCACCAACAGCTTTCATTTGATACCCATATTGTACATACACGTCCGAAGGTTACCCGGGTCCACGTTTTGACCTATATCTCGAGACCCTATCTACCAATAGGTATCCAAACTATACGGAAACCATCTTCAATACCTCCTTAACAATGTGTGTAAGTTTGGTTTAATTCGGTGTAAAGACACGGCGGGTCCACGTTTTGGCATATATTTCCAGACCCTAGTCATCAATAGGTATGAAAATTACCCCGTATTAAAGCACTTATCAACAGCTTTCATTTAATACCCATATCGTACATACACATCCGAAGGTTACCCGGGTCCACGTTTTGACCTATATCTCGAGCCCTATTTCCAAAATAAAATATAATCCATGTTACTCGTGATGTAGCTTTCGAATGGTCAAAGAATTTTTAAAATCGGTCCAGTAGTTTTTGAGCCTATTCATTACAACCAAACAAACAAAGTTTCCCTCTTTATAATATTAGTATAGACAACATATGTTATAAGGTATATGGTAAATATTACCATACATTTTTTCCTTCATATATAATAAAAAAAAAATAATAATAACATTAAAACAACAGGTATTATTAACAAACTTGGTTTTATTTTAAATTCTTCAAGTAAATCAAATTAATAATAATCAATAAGAAGGCATATGCAAATACAAATACGTGAATTTAAATATGTACATATGCGCATATACATACATATATACGCTCACTTAAGTAGGGGAGAGCAAGATGTCGAACGTTGCCGTTCGTTTGCTTTGTTTGCTTTGTCGTTCCTTCCGCGCTTTCGCTTGCAGTTCATTCAATGCAATGAGCAAGGTAACACTAATATGAGCAAGGTAACACTAATGAGCAAGGTAACACTAAAGAGCAAGGTAAGACTAATATGAGCAAGGTAACACTAATGAGCAAGGTAACACTAAAGAGCAAGGTAACACTAATATGAGCAAGGTAACACTAATATGAGCAAGGTAACACTAATGAGCAAGGTAACACTAATATGAGCAAGGTAACACTAATATGAGCAAGGTAACACTAATGAGCAAGGTAACACTAAAGAACAAGGTAACACTAATGGGCAAGGTAACTACATATGAGCAAGGTAACGACACATTTTTTCGTGCGTGCAGCCTGTTAAATCGAATTATAAGACGTTATCACGTCAAAAAGTTGGCGCCGGGAATTGATATCGAGTCTAACATGTGGCGAGGAAAAATAGGCGGTACGTTTATTTCTTCGACTGCTTATTTTTTTACCATTTTGTTACTTTTGAAATTATAAGCGGAGACATAAAATTTATTGCAATTTTTTTTACGATTACATTAAAAACAAAACCCATTTAAAAAAGAAAAAAAATTGGCGCCGACAATTGATGCCGAGTCAAATGGGGATGATAAATACGCAGTGCGTTTATTTCTGCACCTGCGTTGTGAACCAGGGTTTTGTGGATGCGCGCGACGCGAATTAATTTTAATAAAGTTCTAAAAGTAATTCATGAAGTTTTTCATTACATACATACATACATAAATGAACGTGTACTTTATATGTACATAAATGATGGTATATGACAATATCTATACTAATACTAGCAAACCCCGCCCGCTTCGCTGGGCACACTAAAATAGAATAGATATGGTTTAGAACAGAAAAGATATGGTTTTCATATTATTTATTTCTTTATTCTTTATTCCAGCGCTTTGGCATACACAATATTTTTTGTTTTTCTATTTGTTTTTGAGTAAATATATAATGCTGTTGGCTTCCCAACACGTGAACAGCCAACGTATAGTTGACCATGGGTGAATACTGGTTCTTCTAAATTCATCCCGCATATTTCTAAAGTTCGCCCTTGTGATTTATTGATAGTTATTCCAAATGTTAAGCGAATGGGTAGTTGCAAACGCTTGAATTCAAATGGCAATTCAGGTGGAATCATTGGAATTCTCGGTATTAGAACGTCTTCATTTGATGCCCATATTGTACATACACAACCAAAGGTTACCCGGGTCCACGTTTTGACCTATATCTCGAGATCCCAGTCACGGAGCGGCATGAAAAATACTCAGAACTAAAGCATTCACCAACAGCTTCCATTTGATACCCATATTGTACATACACATTCTAGGCTCCACGTTTTGGTCTCTATCTCGAGACCCTAGTCACGGAGCGGCATGAAAAATACTCTGAACTAAAGCATTCACCAACAGCTTCCATCTGATATCCATATTGTACATACACATTCTAGGCTCCACGTTTTGGTCTCTATCTCGAGACCCTAGTCACGGAGCGGCATGAAAAATACTCTGAACTAAAGCATTCATCAACATCTTCCATTTGATACCCATATTGTACATACACATTCTAGGCTCCACGTTTTGGTCTCTATCTCGAGACCCTAGTCACGGAGCGGCATGAAAAATACTCTGAACTAAAGCATTCACCAACAGCTTCCATCTGATATCCATATTGTACAAACACATTCTAGGCTCCACGTTTTGGTCTCTATCTCGAGACCCTAGTCACGGAGCGGCATGAAAACTACTCTGAACTAAAGCATTCACCAACAGCTTCCATTTGATACCCATATTGTACATACACATTCTAGGCTCCACGTTTTGGTCTCTATCTCGAGACCCTAGTCACGGAGCGGCGTGAAAAATACTCTGAACTAAAGCATTCACCAACAGCTTCCATTTGATACCCATATTGTACATACACATTCTAGGCTCCACGTTTTGGTCTCTATCTCGAGACCCTAGACATTTTCCAGGAGACCAAATTGTGAATCTAAACCATTCTCGAATCCCATTGAACACACGCAAAAAATTTCATCAAAATCGGTTCAGTCGTTTAGGAGGAGTTCAGTGACAAACACACGAACATAAGAAATATATATATAAAGATTATAAAGAGGAAAACTTTGTTTGTTTGTTTGTTTGTAACGAATAGGCTCAAACACTACTGGACCGATTATAAAAATTCTTTCACCATTCGAAAACTACATTATCCACGAGTAACATGGATTACATTTTATTTTGGAAAAAATAGGGTTCCGTAAGATATTTGGATTTTTCGGACACAAACTGAAAAAAATCTTATATATAAAATAAAGTCAACTTTTTGTGTGTGTTCGCTAACCGGCCGTGTCTGCACCGAATTAAACCAAACTTACACACATTGTTAAGAAGGTATTGACGATGGTTTCCGTATAGTTTGGATACCTATTGGTGGATAGGGCTCGAGATATAGGTCAAAACGTGGACCCGGGTAACCTTCGGATGTGTATGTACAATATAAGTATCAAATTGAAGCTGTTGGTGAATGCTTTAGTACAGAGTATTTTTCATGCCGCTCCGTGACTGGGGTCTCGAGATATAGTTCAAAACGTGGACCCGGGTAACCTTTGGTTGTGTATGTACAATATGGATATCAAATGAAAGCTGTTGATAAGTGCTTTAATACGGGGTAATTTTCATACCTATTGATGACTAGGGTCTCGAAATATATGCCAAAATGTGGACCCGCCGTGTCTTTGCACCGAATTAAACCAAACTTACACACATTGTTAAGTAGGTATTGAAGATGATTTCCGTATAGTTTGAATACATATTGGTAGATAGGGTCTCGAGATATAGGTCAAAACGTGGACCCGGGTAACCTTCGGACGTGTATGTACAATATGGGTATCAAATGGAAGCTGTTGGTGAATGCTTTAGTTCAGAGTATTTTTCATGCCCCTCCGTGACTAGGGTCTCGAGATAGAGACCAAAACGTGGACCCTAGAATGTGTTTGTACAATATGGATATCAAATTGAAGCTGTTGGTGAATGCCTTAGTACAGAGTATTTTTCATGCCGCTACGTGACTGGGGTCTCGAGATATAGGTCAAAACGTGGACCCGGGTAACCTTTGGTTGTGTATGTACAATATGGGTATCAAATGAAAGCTGTTGATAAGTGCTTTAATACGGGGTAATTTTCATACCTATTGATGACTAGGGTCTCGAAATATATGCCAAAACGTGGATCCGCCGTGTCTTTGCACCGAATTAAACCAAACTTACAACAAACAATGTGTCAATATTTCTTTCTAATTTGGATGCCATAAGGAAAACACGTAAGTGCAACATGTAAAAATTGTTTGTGAATTTTTTTGGAGTGGATTTTGGAACAGTGAATAATTTCTTACGAAATTTGAGAATTTAATGTGAAATCCGAATGAAATTATGTGTTCGTGGAAAAAACAATTTTTTTCGTTTTTTTTTTTTTTTGAAAAATATAAATGGATAATGGTTAAAAAAGCTCCAATGCTTAATAAAACATATAAATTGAAACGAAAAATTCATGGATGATCAGGAAAAAAGATAATTGTTTATTCATATGCGTTGATTTAAAATTTAAAAACAATCTTCCTTTTTCCTGATTTTCAATTTATCTATACTAATATTATAAAGAGGAAAACTTTGTTTGTTTGTTTGTTTGTTTGTTTGTTTGTTTGTTTGTTTGTTTGTAACGAATAGGCTCAAAAACTACTGGACCGATTTTAAAAATTCTTTCACCATTCGAAAACTACATTATCCACGAGTAACATGGATTACATTTTATTTTGGAAAAAAATAGGGTTCCGTAAGATATTTGGATTTTTCGGACACAAACTGAAAAAAATCTTATATATAAAATAAAGTCAACTTTTTGTGTGTGTTCGCTAACCGGGCGTGTCTGCACCGAATTAAACCAAACTTACACACATTGTTAAGAAGGTATTGACGATGGTTTCCGTATAGCTTGGATACCTATTGGTGGATAGAGCTCGAGATATAGGTCAAAACGTGGACCCGGGTAACCTTCGGATGTGTATGTACAATATGGGTATCAAATTGAAGCTGTTGGTGAATGCTTTAGTACAGAGTATTTTTCATGCCGCTCCGTGACTGGGGTCTCGAGATATAGTTCAAAACGTGGACCCGGGTAACCTTTGGTTGTGTATGTACAATATGGATATCAAATGAAAGCTGTTGATAAGTGCTTTAATACGGGGTAATTTTCATACCTATTGATGACTAGGGTCTCGAAATATATGCCAAAACGTGGACCCGCCGTGTCTTTGCACCGAATTAAACCAAACTTACACACATTGTTAAGGAGGTATTGAAGATGGTTTCCGTATAGTTTGGATACCTATTGGTAGATAGGGTCTCGAGATATAGGTCAAAACGTGGACCCGGGTAACCTTCGGATGTATATGTACAATATGGGTATCAAATGGAAGCTGTTGGTGAATGCTTTAGTTCAGAGTATTTTCATCCGCTCCTTGACTGGGGTCTCGAGATAGAGACCAAAACGTGGACCCTAGAATGTGTTTGTACAATATGGATATCAAATGAAAGCTGTTGATAAGTGCTTTAATACGGGGTAATTTTCATACCTATTGATGACTAGGGTCTCGAAATATATGCCAAAACGTGGACCCGCCGTGTCTTTGCACCGAATTAAACCAAACTTACACACATTGTTAAGTAGGTATTGAAGATGATTTCTGTATAGTTTGAATACATATTGGTAGATAGGGTCTCGAGATATAGGTCAAAACGTGGACCCGGGTAACCTTCGGACGTGTATGTACAATATGGGTATCAAATGGAAGCTGTTGGTGAATGCTTTAGTTCAGAGTATTTTTCATGCCGCTCCGTGACTAGGGTCTCGAGATAGAGACCAAAACGTGGACCCTAGAATGTGTTTGCACAATATGGATATCAAATTGAAGCTGTTGGTGAATGCCTTATTACAGAGTATTTTGCATGCCGCTACGTGACTGGGGTCTCGAGATATAGGTCAAAACGTGGACCCGGGTAACCTTTGGTTGTGTATGTACAATATGGGTATCAAATGAAAGCTGTTGATAAGTGCTTTAATACGGGGTAATTTTCATACCTATTGATGACTAGGGTCTCGAAATATATGCCAAAACGTGGATCCGCCGTGTCTTTGCACCGAATTAAACCAAACTTACAACAAACAATGTGTCAATATTTCTTTCTAATTTGGATGCCATAAGGAAAACACGTAAGTGCAACATGTAAAAATTGTTTGTGAATTTTTTTGGAGTGGATTTTGGAACAGTGAATAATTTCTTACGAAATTTGAGAATTTAATGTGAAATCCGAATGAAATTATGTGTTCGTGGAAAAAACAATTTTTTTCGTTTTTTTTTTTTTGAAAAATATAAATGGATAATGGTTAAAAAAGCTCCAATGCTTAATAAAACATATAAATTGAAACGAAAAATTCATGGATGATCAGGAAAAAAGACGATTGTTTATTCATATGCGTTGATTTGAAATTTAAAAACAATCTTCTTTTTTCGTGATTTTCAATTTATATTTTATATTTACTCAAAAACAAATAGAAAAACAAAAAATATTGTTTATGCCAAAGCGCTTGAATAAAGAATAAAGAAATAAATAATCTGAAAACCATATATTTTCTGTTCTAAACCATATCTATTCTATTTTAGTATGCCCAGCGAAGGGGGCCGGGTTTGCTAGTACATAATATGTATGTACATGTTAATAGGAGGTATTTGCATTCAGAAAAAACAAACGGTTTAAGATAAATCAACACTTATTTTATATTGTATGTCAATTTATAGTTTATGTATTCAACAGCATTTACATACATATGTATGTATGTACATTTGTATATGAAAAACAATAATGCACAAGCGGAAGAACATCATCTTCCTTTCATACATATGTACATATGCATGTATGCCCAAATAACCTTGACTTATGTATGTACACATGTCACAGCACATCACATTCTTACAAGAAATCAAATACACATACGCACTATTCAACGAGTTTCTTCCTAACAAGTGCAAAAACAGTTCTGCTCTATGTTTGTATATATACCCACTTTATGTCCTAGCATATATACATACATATACGAGTATACCTACTTGCCTTCTAAACTTCCTACAAAATAATTGTATTCATATGTTACTACATCCATGCATGTTCATACATTCATGCATACATATACATATGCGCGAGCACAGCGCTCCCTTCTTGCTTCCGTGTACTTTTGTCTTTCATCAGTCGATATTCGTAATATTGTACTTACAAAAACACAATACTTTGATAGACGCAAAAGCAACAGAAAGCGAAACGCGATGGCCGCTTTGTCACCACACATTCTAAAATGTTCTAGAACTCAACAAAAACACATATCTCACATGCGCATGTCGCCCAAAGCTAAAATCCAAGCCTAGTGACTACAAAAACAAAATACATTCGTAGACGCAGTCGCAGCAGCCATGATTCTATCAGCGACGGCGCTGAACAATTTATAACAAAACAAAAAGTTCGTTCATAAGTTCGAGCTCATATTTCAATTTCATTCATAAAACGAACCGTCCATATGCCAATTTTCGCGACCATTCGAAAATAGTCAATATTGGAATATTTCGCGTGGAATTATTTGCCAATATTTGATAAATCTTGAATTTTTGTCATGTGGAGTTGCCGCGGCTCCGTATGTATGTATGCACCCTTATATGTATGTAAATATGTCTTCTAACTGTTCGACAGTCACGAGTTAATGCGACTTAGATTCCTTGAACAATTCCAGCGAATCACACATTTCTGTCCGTAAAGCCGCATATATGTATCCTGTGATCAAAAAGTACCGGGAATGTTTAAATTAAACAAAACAGAGTTAAATTTAAGGCCAATTTATATTATCTCGTATTCTCTTTGATCAGTGCGATGGCGCGTTACCATCATGCAAAATCCAAGAATTGTTTGCTCACATCTCCGGCCGGATAAATAATATTCTTTATTGACGGTCTGGCCCGATGGAAGGTACTCATGGTGGACTATGCCTGACAATCGAAGAAAACCGTCAACATCACCTTCCCGGTTCTTTTTGCTCATAGGGTATACATATCCCTTTTCACTGACGGGCAAGAAGACGGTCGCAGTTGTTGTTTTTTATATGCATACATTTTGCGTTCGTTAAAGGTTTGTATATATTATATTTATATACATATGCGTGTATGCGCGTTTGGCTTTCTGGATGCATCCATGGATATTAGAATATTATCCCATCAATATGTGTATGTAAGTAGTTCAGATTTGACTGAAGAGATTAAATATAGGAATGCATATTCATATGATTGCCTTTATGGCTGTTTTACATATGAATCAGTTCAAAGGAAGTATGAATAATGTTATATAGAAAATAAATTTCTAAATAACAGGTATTAGAAAAACCTGAATACACTATTTTAAATCAACTCTAATTAAACCAAATACAAAAAATTAAATAAAAATATCGAACAAAGAAAACTGTGTGCAGGACTTGAACCTGAGTCAAATATGGGACGATGTACTGCATACACGACACATCTTTCACGATTGCGCTAAACTATAATTACTAATGAACTTTTCTAAATCACTCATTTATTCGATTCGCAGTTTTATATGCACCTATTCTGCGTTAGTTGAAAGTTTGTATGCGTAATTATATGCATATGTATCTGTGTATGCGCGTTTGGCTTTCTGGACGGATATTAGAATGATATTTTCTCATCAATATAATTTGGATTTGATGAAAGAGATTAAAGACATATGTACATATTTTCTGTTTTGATTGATTTATATAAAAATCAGGTCATATCCAGTATGAACTATTTTATACCGTTTTCCATTTATGAAATACAAAAAAACAGTATTTTAAAGAAATTTTAATTAAAATAAACTCAACAATTTTACCAAACTTTCTTGGTTTGAATTGTAAAAAAAAATGTGCAAGAAAAAAAACATGACTTCAGGACTTGAACCTCAATTAAATACGTGCCAAAAAACAAAACGAATAATTCCGTCGACTTTAGCTTCTGCACCACAAATTAACTGCCGCGCGGCCTTCTTAATCGCAAATTTATTCGCTTCGCTGTGGGCATGAAATAAGTCGATTTCCTTAGTAGTGTGCCGAAAAATCTTATGAACTTCCTCAGTAGTTAGGTCAACGCAGAAAAAATCTGAATTCCTGTCCTAGCGTGGTAAGTAAATATAGAAACCCTCCACTTGCGTCGTAAATATCTGCAATCCCCCACTAGTGAGGAAAGTTGAATTTGAAAATCCCTTAGTATGAATCTACAAATTAATACTCGAAAAAAGCTCATTTAACATTTGCACCTTCTCATTGCATTAACATTCTCTGCTTTAAGTACTGAGCAAGCGTATGTACAATGTACATATGTATGTATGTACAATGTACATATATACTTCCATACATAAATTTATGCATACATTTGTATGTACGCACAAATGTAGAATATTTGATGCTATGGCAAAATTTTGATTTGCCTATTTTCTACTTTTGCAAGATTTTTATTTAAAATGTATTTTAATTACTTTATTTAACCCTTGTGTTGCCACCCAAAAAAATTTAAATACTCTGCCACCCGGGTATCCGACAAATTTTTTGGGTATAAGTCCTTTATATCCCGAAATAGTTGTATACACCCGATAAATATTTATTTATTTATGTTGTAAGAACGTATTTGAATACATCAATAATATTATATACAGCAACTTTCGTACTCCTCTATCAGATATAAAACACAGGCAGCTGCACCCTAAATATCTCGTTTTTGTGAAGCCCAGGTGGATTTAACTTGAAAGGTAAGCGAAAAGGTGCCCACCGTGTTGGTGCGTGACTACCATTCGGAATTCACAGTGAGGCTAGGAGGTAGGTTCGAATCTCGGTGAAACACCAAAATTAAGGAAAAACATTTTTCTAATAGCGGTCGCCCATCGGTAGGCAATGGCAAAACCTCCGAGTGTATTTCTGCCATGAAAAAGCTCCTCATGAAAATAGCTGTCATTCGTAGTCGGCTTGAAACTGTAGGTCCCTCCATACGAGTATCAACATCAAGACGCACGCCACAAATAGGAGGAGGAGCTTGGCGAAACACCCAAAAAGGTGTATGTGCAAATTATATATATATATAATATACAATATTGTACTTACCCGACCATTCTTTAGATAGTCTATCCTTTACAGTGTGTATTTCAAGACGTATAGTAAATATATAGGCGGAAATATGTATGCGAAGACTTATTTACATGAATTTTTTATGTATTTCAGACAGCACCAGTACAACATTTGTGGCTAAAGACAAAACGATTTGGAATAAAACTCCGCACCCAAATCGTCAAACTCGTGCGAGATATATCCTCAGACAAAGGGCTGGCCCACATAGGAGTACAGAAATGTTAACAATTGCCGATACATTTAAAAAAATTATGTCAATCGAAATCGTTGATATTATCATGCGTTGCACGAATAAAAAAGCAGAAGCTATGTATGAAGATTGTAATAACAAAAATCCTCAAAATGAGCCGGGCATACGGTAACAGAAATGTATTCTTTTTTTTGGAATTTTGATATGTGCGGGTGCAAATAACTCGAACACAAACCATGTAGATGAAATGTGAAAGAAAAGCTCATTCCCTTTATACCGTGCAACTATGGGACGAAGAAGATTTCAATCACCTTTACGGTTTATACGTTTTGATGATCATATTACACGCCGTATACGAGCAGCCACAGACAAAGTTGCACAAATCACCAATGTATGGGACTTACTGAATGCAAACCTAGCAAGGATGTATAGACCAACGGAACAATTGACTATTGACGAACAGCTTTTTCCTTATCGAGGAAGAACGAAGTTTACCCAATACATGCCATCAAAGCCTGCTAAGTACGGTCTCAAAGTATCTAATTTTGGGTGCGCGATATAAGTAATGCTTATCCGCTGAAAGGGATTCTCTATACAGGCAAACAAGGTAATACTCGAGAGGTGAATCAAGGAGAGCGAGTTGTGAAAGAACTTTTCGTCGCTTACAAAGGATCTGGCAGAAACATTAGCATGAACAGATTTTTCACAACGTTACCTCTGGCTAAAAGTCTTCTTTGTTGGAACCTTACTATCGTTGGTACTCAAAAAAAAAAACAAAAAAAAAAAAAACGTACATTCCTCCAGAAATGAAAACGTGGAGTTCTAGACAACTTTTATCAACTCTTTTTGGCTTTCATGAACAAGTTACCATGTGTTCATACGTACTAACGAAAAACAAAGCCGTGATCTTTTTTAGTACGACGCCTTCCATGCTATGATCTCTGATTTAACACATCAAAAACCCAGAAATGATTTTATTTTACAACAAAGCCAAAGCCGGCGTTGATACTATGGATCAAATGTGCATGATGTACTCTACGCAACGACGAACTTGCATATGGTCGCTTGCTTTCTTCTACAATATGTTAGATATTGCTTGTGTTGCTGTTTACGTCATTTATTATGAAAATAATAACATACTTTCTAACAAAAGCAATCGACGCAGAATCTTTTTGCGCCGGATTTCAGAAAAGTTAGCTATGCCGGTGATTCAAGAGCGAGCTTCTAACCAGACGTTATACGAAACCACGCAATGAGGCTTGCAGACGAAAGTTACTTCGAAAAACCAGTAGCGATGGTGGTACCTGCTGACAACCGAAAAGTTGTAGTTGGGTCATGCTACATTTGCAACGAAGCAGCCTATTCGTAAACGAAAGAAGACAAGGAAGTGTTGTTCCGAGTGCGAGTAGCCCGTTTGTGATGAGCACTCAGTAAAGATCAACATTGCGCTCAGTAATTTTGAACAACGCTAAAGAATAATCATTAAGATTTAATTCTTTATATTATATGTATTTCTCTATTTATTACTTTTATTGATTTTTCACGTATTACTGACTGTGCAAATAGTGCAATGTCGGTGTTTCTTTTTCGTAACAATCACATTACAAAATGTAATAATAATTATTATATACAGTATATTTATTCAATAAACAATTTAATAAGAATATAATTTATAATTAATAAATAATAATACTTATATACTTTTTATTTGCATAAATAAAGACATTTTCATGACATAATACATGAATCTCGTGTTTTCTGTATAGAGGGTTTCGGGTACCCGGGTAAATTATACGTTTACTTTTTTTTTCAAATGCAAAAATTATAAAGTCAAACAATTTTTCAAAATATGTTTAATACATATTTTGATACAAAGTAAGTCAATTCACGTTGGGCACCCGAGTACCTAGGTGGCAACACAAGGGTTAAATATTCATTTCACATAAAAGTAGATAATTTTATACGTACCATACATTACCATTTGACGCCCCATGCTCCAACTAGGAGTATATATATAGATGGAGGAAGGTTCCATGTGCAGAAGTCCACGCAAGTGTGGAAAGTTACTGATCGCCATTCACTTGGTGGTGGCCAGGACGATTCTTCTGCATATGGTTCAAGCAGCTCATAAAGTCTGGGATTAGCCCACGTATCCTCTGCATAGCTTTCGAACACCCGTTAGGGAGTGAGCTAACGTGAGAAGGCGAAGCATTCCAGGATAGCTGGTTGCGCGCTGGGTTTGGGACCCGCCACTTAAAAATCCCCCCCAATGACAATATATACAAAACCTCGCATGAGAACTACATTTACTGATGACGACCGTGCAAACAAAATAGGGCATGCACCTGCAATGTCCGGTCCTTTAATAGGGAAGGTGCCTCTGCCCGGCTGGTTGATGTCCTCGTGAGAGTAAAGGCTGACATCACTGTGATTCAAGAAATGCGATGGACGGGATAAGGCAAGAAAAACAAAGGTCCTTGCGACGTCTACTACAGCTGCCATGTAAAGGAGCGCAAATTCGGCGTCGGATTTGTTGTGAGAGAGAGACTTTGTCGCCAAGTACTGTCGTTCACTCAGGTGGACGGGTGCCTCGCAATAATCCGCATTAAAGCGCGATTTTTTAACATCTCGCTCCTTTACGCCCACGCCCCGAAGGAAGAGAAGGACGATGCGACCAAAGATTCCATCTATGAGCGCCTGGAACGTTCCTATGAGCGCTGCCCCCGCCACGACATAAAAATCGTGCTTGGCGACTTCAACGCCAGGGTGGGCAAGGAGGGAATTTTTGGTCCCACAGTCGGAAAATTCAGCCTGCACAACGAAACATCCGGTAACGGGCAGACTCTGATCGATTTCGCCGGGGCCCGAAGCATGGTGGTCTGCAGCACCAGATTCCAGCATAAAAAGATACACCAAGCTACCGGACTGTCTCCTGATCGCAAAACGCGAAACCAGATCGATAATGTTGTGATAGATGGAAGACATGCTTCTAGCTTATTAGATGTACGTACGATCCGAGGACCCAACATCGACTCGGATCATTACCAGCAAAAAACGTACATCTACCTACGCAAAGAATGTTCGACATCGAAAAGCTGCAATCACAACAGACAGCCAGGAGATTCGCCACTCGACTCTCACTGCTGCTCTCAGAGAGCACTGCCCAACAAACCGGCATGCACAAGCAATGGAGCAAGAAATCGGACTCCGGCGAGCCCGGAAAAAAAACAATTGGTACGACGAGGAATGTCATGCTGCCGCAGAAAAAAAGGATGCCGCCTATAGATCCACGCTGCGATCGGGCGCAACGCGAACCATGTGGGATCGCTACCGAAAGATAAGAAAAGAAGAGAGACGTATTATCCCAAAGAAGAAACGAGAGGCCGAAATTCGTGAGTGTGAGGAGCTTGAGATGCTGGCCAACAAGAACAACGCCCGAAATTTTTATCAGAAAGTTCGGCGGCTTACAGAAGGTCTTAAGACCGGGGCGTTTTCCTGTAAGAACAAAGACGGCGAACTGGTGGCTGACATCCAGACGAATCTTAATTTATAGAGCGAACCTCTCGAACCTGATAAAAAGTGATAGCTGCGAATGTCACAGAGAGTGTGAAGATCCCGATACCCCGATCGTTGACGACGGAGTTGTCGTTCCGCTACCCGACCATGACGAGGTGAGAATAGCGATAACGTGGCTAAAGAACAACAAAGCCACGGGCGCCGACGGACTCCCAACTGAGCTATTCAAACATGGCGGCAAGGAGCGGGTAAGGTACATGCATCAGCTTCTATGCAAAATATTGTCGAATGAAAGCATGCTTGCCGATTGGAACTTAACTGTGCTCTGCCGAATCCATAAGAAGGATTAGTATTCTAAATATCAGCTATAAGGTTCTAGCGAGCGTATTGTGTGAAAGGCTGAAGCTTTAGACCTTGAAAGGCCACCATCGACCAAATATTCACCATACGCCAAATATTGGAAAAGACCCATGAAAGGACAATCGACATACACCACCTTTTAGTCTGTTTCAAAGCTGCATTCGACAGTATGAAAAGGAGTTTTCTGTATGAAGCGATGTCTGAATTTGGTATCTCCACAAAACTAATACGGCTATGCAAGAGGACGTTGGTCAACACCAGCAGCGCCATCATAATTGGGAAGGACCTCTCCGAGCCGTTTGATACCACATATGTATATTATCTATATATATAAAAATTAAATGATGTTCGTTTGTCCGCATTTTTTTGGGCCGATACGAGGCCAATTTTATTCGTTCTTTTTTCATATTATAGGGATCCACTAGGGGAAGGTTTTTAGCAAAAAAAAATTTCTTTTAAATATTTTCTTCATATAAAAAAAAGAAAAAATCAAAATATTGTCCAAAACAAAACTTGCTCGATTGTTAGATTAAAGTAAGTTTCGAATCGACATTCATTTTATGTGTAATTTTATGTGTACAACTTTTTTTGAATTTTTTGTATTTGTATTGTGATACAGAAATGTATTGTATACAGAAATTTCAAATGATTCGAATGAAAATTTTTTTTTTTTTTTTTATTTCTTCCATAAAATATTACACCTGTCGTTAGACAATAAGTAATTTGATTTACAAAAAGATGGAATGAGAGTGATATTGAAGGGTCAATGCCCCCAAGCTCATTTAGAAGAAATATATACATATTATTTAAAAACAAGTGGTTAACAAACAATGACATATACGATTAGTTGACAATTGATTACAAGGATTTTGCAAGATCTGTTGGTGTTTGACGGTTAAGCCGACTTTGGGTAGATTTTTCTTTATTTGGTAGTCTTCTCATCATAGGATTTGTATGCGTTAATAGTCTATTTATGTGTCTTCTGCTTGCGCTTTGTATTGTTTCATCAATAGTATCGATGTCAAGGTCGCGATGAATATCTGCGTTAGGTATGTACCAAGGAGCATTAGTTAAGGTCCTAAGTATTTATGAAAATAATGTTTCAATTCAATTGAGCAATGCTTTCTTTGACCAATTCTATATGGAAATGAATGCGTTTGCAAACGATGTTTTCGGCTATGAACAAATGTTGGAATCGAATGAAAAAAGAAAGAAACGCGAAATGGTAAAAAAAATTCTTGGAAAATTTAAAATGAATGGTGCTTCATTGGAAAAATTCAAAGGTAATAAGAACATACACAAGATAAAGTTAGAATTCGAATTTTTAGATTTATTTTGTTTATTTCTAATTTTTTCAGAAGTACACCACCCAACAACTCATTCCAACTCTGATTTTGAAATCCTGTTGGAATTGGTGATCGATAATTTGGCACTATAATGGTCAATGGAACTTTGCGTGTATCAGACCCGCATATTATTTACCATAGCACCTTTTTATGGAACATATGGACCAAATGAACACAAAAAAATAATTTAGTTTTGTTTTGATTTTTTGCAACATTTTGGTTTTCAGTTAATACAATAAAAACAATGCTGTTTTTTCGTGAACACAAAATTCTAAATTTATTACGTTGTTTGTTTAGAATTTTTTTAGAAAAAAAGTAAATTTTTTGGTTTTGAGGAAATTTGTTTATTGTTGCTATTTGTGAAAGCGTAGATATTTGTAAGTATTTGACTATAATCCTAAAAGTTAATGGAATACTACTATGACACATAGAAAACATTTTTCCAAAGGGGTGTTTTTCGAAAATTATAAAAAAAATTGTTTTCAAAAATTTTGAAGAAATAAAGTAAAATAAAAAAATTTCGAAAGCATGAAATTTTTTCAAAACCAAATTTTCCTCAAAAAGATAAAAGAAATTTCTTCGAAGAGGTGTTTTTCTACAATTACAAAAAAAAAAAAATTTCAAAAATTTTAAACAAATAAAATAAAATAAAACTTTTTCAAGGGTATGAAATTTTTTCCAAACAAAATTTTCTGAAAACCAAACAAGATTAAAAAAAAGGTGTTTTCAAAGCATTTCATATTCCACTATTAATAGAGAATACATTTTTTCGAGGGGGTGTTTTTCAAAGCGGAAAAAAATCTTTTTTAACAAATCAATTTAAACTTTTACAAAAGTATGAAATTTTTTCAAGAACAAAATTTTCTCAAAAACGTTAAATTAAAAAAAAAAGTTTTTTCAAAATATTTAATTTTCAGCAATTAACTGAGAAGAAATTTGTTAGAGCGAAGTGTTTTTCAAAACTTCTAAAAATACTTTTTAACCAAAAAAAATAAACCTTTTTTCAAAAACAACAGGAATGATAACATTGCCTAACAATTTCTGCACTTTTGCACAGTCTAAAGAGGCATTGATACAGAGTGTATTTCCAAACATAGTTCAACATTACAAAAACCATGATTGACTCAGCGAAAGAGCAATTTTAGCTGGGAAAAATAAGGACGTCAATGATATAAATTCAGCTATTTTAGATCAAATACCTGGTGACATAGTTGCGTATAAGTCAATGGACACTATTACTGATCAAGATGAAGTCGTAAATTATCCAACTGAATTCTTAAACTCACTCGATTTGCCAGGCTTACCACCTCATAATTTACGATTAAAAATTGGAGCACCGATTATTATGCTGCGCAATAGTAACGTGCCCCGACTTTGCAACGGTACCAGACTCGCTGTGAAGAAGCTAATGGGTAACGTTATCGAAGCAACAATTTTGAAAGGGAAGTACAAAGGAGAAGACATTTTGATACCCTGAATTCCACTGATTCCGGCGGATTTACCATTCGATTTCAAACGTTTGCAGTTCCCTATTCGCCTTGCAAGGACAGTCTCTACAAATGTGCGGTATTAATTTAGAATACCCAATTTTTTCTCATGGACAATTGTATGTAGCTTGCTCACGAGTTGGCAAACCATCGTCATTATTCACGCGAAAGATGAAAAAACCAAAAACGTTGTCTACCAAAAAGTGTTACAATAAAGTTCGAATGAAATTGTATCAAAGAATTTGCTTTGTTTCGTATTAATTTTATTCTCTTTCAGCAAATCATTGAATTTATCGTCTGCCGAAGCGGGCGAGGGTACGCTAGTATATATATATAATTGGCGCGTACATACGTATATTAGTCTATGAAAATTGCACCAAAGTATATGTATGTATGTATGCATGTTTATATATCGGCACATATATTAGTATACAACATATCTTATAAGGTATGTGGTAAATATTACCATACATTTTTTCCTTCATATATAATATAATAATAAATTAATAATAAAAACATTAAAACAACAGTTATTATTACTAACTAGTCGTCCCTAATTATAAATTCGGTAAGGATGATGATGATACACTTGGTTTTATTTTAAATTCTTCAAGTGAATCAAATTAATAATAATCAATAAGAAGGCATATGCAAATACAAATATGTGTATTTATATAGATATGCGCATATACATACATATATATGCTCACTCAAGTAGGAGAGAGCCAGATGTCGAACGTTGCCGAATGCGGGGGCCGATTGTGCTCTTTGTCGTTCGTTCCGCGTTTTTGCTTGCAGTTCAAGCAAAGTAACGACGCATGAGCAAGATAACGACACATATTTTCATGCGTGCAGCCAGCTAAATCGAATTATAAGACTTTATCACGTCAAAAAAATCAGCAAGCTTGGTTGAAAGTAAATTTTTAACTACAGGGCTAAATTAGATATAATATTTCGTTCATTTTCTTTTAATTGGATAATCCCACTCGCGAAGATATATCTTAATAAAGTATTTATCTTCTATAAGAGAACAAGAAGGAATGGATTTGAAATTTTCAGTAGAACGATATGTCGAAGATGTACATAAACTTGCTTAAGCTAACGTCGGCTTATTTTACATCATTAGCGTATGATTTTACGCACACTTTACACAAAGCAGCTAGAACAATCACCATTCGCTATGGCTATCGCCATTCTGTCGCGCATTTAGAATACATATTTACATGCACATGGATATGCATACATATGGATATACGAAGAAACGGGCACTTGCCATGACCAAAATTGACGGTTCACCAAATATTTTTATCTTCCTCAAAAAAAATAGGCTTCTGGACAGCTCAGGCGCGTGAGGGAGATGTGGTGATGAATGAACGAGCCTTGCTTTGAGATATATGCGCTAGCGTTTGTGAATGGAATAGTTTTCGTTGTTTAAAGAACATTTCAGAATGCTTAGCGGCAAAGCATTCATTGCGCTGCAAGTGCTGCTGCATCTGCGCCTATGAAGGTATTTTGTTTCTGTAAGTACAATATTTTGAATATCAACTGGGGGACAGCAAATTTCATTGAACTTATAAGAAATTAAAGGCATATATTTTAATTATCCTTTATAGGTGCATACAAATACTCGGACACACATAGCATGCAGCTTCAAATTCAACATTTTTGTGAGAAATGCAAGTTAAATATTTTTATTTTTCTACTGGGTATTCAAATAGGATTTTAAAAATAGTAATAATAATTTAAAACAGCTCAATCGATGTCAGTAATTTAATTATTAGTCATCATGAAAATAGTAAAACCGTTCGGAAAATCGCATAGATAGTGAATAGACCCCGTTCAACTGCATACGCCGTGATAAAACGTTTCAAAGAAGCAAAATACGTGAAAAATAAGAAGAAATCGGGACGACCAAAACTATTTTCGGATGCAGATGAACGGTGGATAGTGCAACGAATTAAGAAAAATCCAAATTTGAGTGCCCCTAAACTCGCAACAGAAGTCGCCCAACACCTTCATATTAACTGCATTCCTGAAAGCACGTTTTATTTGCAGATGAAAGCAAGTTTAACATATTTAGGTCAGATGGGCAATCATATGTATGGAAAAGACCTAATGAGAGTTGCTGAAAAAAATCTTACATCCGACAGTTAAACATGGAGACGGGTCGGTATGGGGTATTATGTCCGCTGCTGGTACTAGAAATTTGTGCTTTAATAACGGCAATAGGAACCACAAACAATACCTAATATTTATGAAAGAAGATTTTGTACAAGGTGCTGAAAAGTTGGGAATTTTCCCTACTATCAAGACGAGGATGCAAGCATAATGCACTTGATGTCTGTCTATGGCTTATGCAAACTTGCCCTAAACTACTTAAAACACCTCTACAATCTCCAGACATCAATGTAAGAACATCTCTCATTTGGAAAACTAACTGAAAAAGCATGTTATTACGAACAAGAAAGACCTTGAAAATGATATTGTAGAAGAGTGGGGGAAAATAGATCCTTTAATATGCAAGAAGACGGTCGAATTAATGCCAAGAAGACTGAATGCTGTGAGAAAAAAATAAAGGCTTACCTCCTAAATATTAATTATATTGGTTTTTCTTAAATATTATTTGCCTAACTCTATTTTATATAAATGTCCGAGTCCTTTTTTGTCATGTATTTTGATAGGTTTCTATGTTTGTATTTTCTATGTGCGAATGAGTTGAAGTTTGTTTATGTGTTTTGTAGTTTTGAAAACTACGCTTGAAGAACGAAAATAAATGTGGCACATAAACGCATTAGATTTGCATTTTAATATATATATTTTTTATTTAAACCCATATCACTTGGGCTCCTAATTGGGGCATAGGACGTCCAATGGTAATGATAAGTAAATAATGGTAGGTAAAAAAAAATCTACTTTATGCAACATACTTGTAAATATATAGTTAAATAAAATAACTATAAAATATTTTATTTAAAAATTCTACAAAAATCAAAATTAGGTAAATATAAACTTTACCATAGCATCAGATAGTATTTCTGTCATGAAAAAGCTCGTTATAAAAAAATATCTGCCGTTCGGAGTCGGTCCGAGTAGGTCCCTCCATTTGTGGAACAACATCAAGACGCACGCTTCAAATAGGAGGAGGAGCTCGGCCAAACACCCAGAAAGGGTGTACGCGTCAATTCTATATACAGTATAGGCCAAAACTAAAGCACCCCCCTAATGGCATTTCAAATAATGTCAAATAACTCAATAAAACAACATCGAATATTACTTACTTTTACACCTTGTTTCTTTTTATTATCTTGGTGATTAATAAACATAACAAAAAAATTTCAACATTTCTTATATTAAAAATTAAATTTAAAAATATTAATATTATTCAAAGCTTGTCTGGACAAAACTAAAGCACCCCCCATTGAAAGCGAAAATAATTGTTTTTATTCTTCAGTATTTTGTACTAAACCCATTATTTTTGATAACTTCAGAACATCTTTTTGGCATAGAAGATATTAGGTTACTAATAATTTCCGGATAAATGTTGTACCAGGCTTCTTTAACCGCTTCAAACAGGGCTTCCTTTGTGCTGGAATGTTCCCTATTAATTTTCGAATTTACAATCTCCCACAAATTCTCAATGGGATTGAGATCGGGAGATTGAGCTGGCCAGTCTAAGGCCTCTATAGCATTTTGCTGTAACCACACCACGTTTTACAGTGCCTAGAGGTATGCTTCGGATCTTTATCCTGTTGGAACCTCCATCTCAGTGGCATTTCCTTCTCAGCGTGTGGTAGCATTACATCTTTAAGGATGTTTGTGTACATGAAACGGTCCCTAATTCCCTCTATTCGAAGAAAAGGCCCGATACCCTGGCCAGAGAAACAACCTCAGACCAAAATGTTCCCCCCACCATACTTGGTAGTTCCGATACAATACTTCGGACTTAGTCGCTGTTGCTTTGGCCTTCTTACTCGCCTAATTCCATCTGAATGTTTCAAATTATATTTGTATTCATCAGAGAATAATACAGTTTTCCATTTTTGAACTGTCCAATTAATATGCAATCTCGCAAACTCGAGTCTCGCTTTTTTGTTTTTGGCAGGTCGTCGACTGACAAGTCCGGCCTCCACTGCTCGTCTTCTGATCGTTCTAGAACTTACCGGCAAACTTAAATCAATTTTTATTTGTTCAGAAGAGACTGTGGGATCACTCTGAATTTTTCTTTTAATCGTGGAGTCGTCTTGTCGTGTAGCCTTTCGTGGCCTTCCTCCACTATGGATTGCAGAAATAGAACCCGTTTGTTCAAATTTTTTTATAAGTCACGATATTACACTTCTATTTATTGAATATTTCTCACTAATTTTGTGTCGCGATAACCCACTTTGCCAATCACTTATTATGTTATTTTTAAATTCATTCGAATACACATTTCTGGCCATATTTGCTGATTTCCCGTATGAAATGTTTTGTCCTACTAAATCCGCACGTATTTTGCACAAATTATTCTAACGAACTTTGACTCAGCTTTAAATACCGTTAGGAAAAGAAATTAACTTAAAAACAACAAAACAAAGCCGTAGTTAAGAAAAAAAAATGTGGGATGCTTTAGTTTTGACCATTCAGTTTTTAAATAATATGAACATTTCAATTTTTTTTTTTCAGTATAACCAAAACGCTGTATATTTGGTATTATAATTTATGAATACTTAAGTAACAAGGAAACACATGACATATCGCACTTGTTACGTTAAAGCGTAACAACTCAAAATTTCCAAATTTTAGTTTTTTGCAAGAAAACAATGTACAGTGGTCATCTCTACCCACTGGAAAAATCGTTCAGTGGTTTGTCTAGTCTTTCGTTAAAAAAACCGTTATGACTCTCTCTTTGTTTTCAGAATGACTTCGTTTGTCTCAACTAAAGAGTTACATTTTTAGTTGTCTCCAAGTGTTTGAACAAATTTGTGTCACATAAAGTGTAACATTTTGAATTGTGCCTGTTTACAACCAAACGGTTTGTTTAAGTTACGTGTTATTTTTTCAGTTAAACAGAGACAACTGAAAATAACACCACTAAGTGTATAAAAAAATTTCAGGAAAAGAGTAACAACTCAAAAATTTGTTATTTTAGCGCAACTACTAAACAAATAAGAATGAAACAACCGTTATATTATTTTTAATGATATTTTCGTGCAATTACATATTTTTTCCTTGTATATTATTAATATTTACGGAAACAGTTTTTCGTCTCTACTGAAAATGTTCAGATTTTGAGTTGTTACGCTTTAACGTAACAAGTGCGATATGTATATGCCATATTTCAAGATGTTTAGTTTTGGCCAATACTGTACATATATAATGTATATCAAATATGCTAAAACATTTGGACGTATTTGCATACAAAAGTATGCATGGAGATATGTATGCAAGCACGTATGGATGTATGCACATCTGCATGTATGGTTACCGTACGCTTGCTCAATTCTTAGGAAAAGACAAATCGGCAACGCATTTGGTTCGTGTCGAATTCTTCTTGTGTATACGAGCAAATGCAAGGTTTTCACAATTATAAGATGTTTTCCCTTCATCTTCTTTTCACCTGAACGACCGTTTGCCAAAAATTACGAGATCTATCTTATTACTTATTCAATGGTTCAATATTATCAAAACAAGTACACATACATACATAATTTTAGAGGACCTAAAACTTTTTGTTGTGGTTAGTTTTAAAGGCCTTGTTTACTTTGGAACACCCTTTTTATATATGTACATGTGCACACATACAAGCAATATGTAAAATAGAGCATTGTACATGCTTGTACGTGCATCTAACTTACCTCACTCTCTGTCAAATCTATCAAGCTTGACTTTTCTTCAAGCAGATTCTCCGATGAAATTTTCTCTTCTTCGCGATCGCCTTCATCTTTGAAAATTTTCACCTCATCGGTGCTTCCCAAATCGTCGCTGGAAGAACCACCATGTCGCGAGTGTGAATTATGGCTATTGTGTGGCATTATGATTTTTTATAAGCGTTGTTAAATTTGTAGTTAATTTTAGTTTTATTTTAGTTTTTCTCTTTGCTTTGTGGAATATCAAATCGTGATTTACTCTCGCAAGATTGATTACATCACTAGATATGTATAACGCTAACGGAGGTATACTTATACATATGTTTACACAAACATTAATTTATATGAATATATGTAAATGTGTGTACACTTATATCTACATATGCGGTAGAATATACTTGCATCGATAATCGACCTTAATGTCGGCTTTACTTTTGCTATTATACATATTATACATATATGAAGGCTTTTGGACATATGCACCTTAAATGCTATGTTTGTCACAATATTTGGTCTGTTATGTATGTGTATGTATGCTGCTTGACTATTTAAACTGTACATAAAATTTTTTTGACTTTATGCACTGGTTTTAAAATATTTAATTATTGATCTAACCCACTATTTTTAATATTTTCCAATATTTTGATTTTGACTATTTAAGCAGTAAATTAAATTATTGGTAATTATATATATACTTTATGGAGTCTATGGGGAATCTGATCAAATAGCGGCAATCGATACGTACCAGTCGATGCGTATTGATCCCATAATTAAAAATCAAGAAACACTTTAATATTGTTGCTCTTCTCAATCAGTAAATACACGAAAGTAAATGCACTTAGGGGTTAAATTTTGCTATTTCTTTACACAAGGTAATATATTTAAACTATATTTATATAGAGGAAGCGTTGATATGAACCTAATTTTTTTTTGTTATGTGGTACATTCTTCATATGAACGTATGTAAAGTTTTATATCAATCTGTCAATTCATTCTTTGTTTACAAACCATTTAGTATCGACGTGTCACAGTATTTTCAGCAATGAAAAGAATCAAGTATCCTACAGTGATTGAATTTTTATTTATGGAAGGTTTAAATGCAAAGGAAATTTATGAACGAATTTTGAAAGTGTATGAGGACTTTTCGCCATCAATTAGTATAGTAGCTGTAAAATTAGCTGGTTCTAACTACAAGAAAAGTCGTACAGTACAATGCACCGTGCCCCCAGAGCATTTTGACTTTGGCTAAAATCCAGGAATTAATGTTCGAATTGTTGGAGCATCCACCGTACTCACAAGATTTGGCCCCTAGCGACTTCCATCTGCTTCCAGACACAAAAAACATGCCTTCGGGGAAAGCGTTTTCCATCGAAATATGAGGTCATAACAGCTGTGGAAGCGTATTTTGAAGCCCTTCCAGATCCTCACTCCCGGAAAAATTTGGAAGATGAAATTGGAATCTCGTTGCAACAAGTATTGATATGGGCGACTTTACTGAATATATATATATATATATATTATGTTTATTATATTATATATATTATATATATACATATTTGACGCGTGCAACCGTTTTGGGTGTTTGACCGAGCTACTCCTCCTATTTTTAGCGTGCGTCTTGATGTTGTTCCACAAATGGAGGGACCTACAGTTTTAAGCCGACTCCGAACGGCAAATGGTTTTTTATCAGGAGCCTTTTCATGCCAGAAATACACTCGGAGATTTTCCGTTGCCTGCCGAGGGGCGATCGATATTAGAAACAACTTGTTCTCAATTTTGGTGTGCGGAGGTTTGAACATTCGTTCTCTCCGAATTCCGAATGGTAGTCACGCACCAACCCATTCGGCTACGGCGGCCGCCGGTCAGGCTATACTCAATAATAAAGTGCATTTCAAACCATAAAATTGTGTTTTTCATCGAACCGCAAAACTTGTTGAACAACCTTGTATTTGAGAAAAATAATAATCTATATATTAAAATATTTAAAAAAAGAGTCTATAAAATACACTATACAATTTGGAATCGCGCGTAGTCTAAACACGTTATAACTATGTTAAGGAAGAGTGGCATTACCAAGCATATTTTAGTTCATTATTCCTTCGTCACACAAACATTGTTAATATTAATATTTATGCAATTTTTGAAAAAAAATTATGTATTTTAGTTTAAATATATTACCTTGTGTAAAGAAAAAGGGAAGTTTGACCCCTAAGTGCATTAACTTTTGAGTATTTAGTGATTGAGATGAGGAGCAATATAAAAGTGTTGTTTTTTAAATATCTTTTACGTAGAAAAAAAAACATTTTGCTCCTTCTGGAGCACTTTTGTTCTCCTGGGGTCAATACGCATCGATCGGTACGAACCGATTGACGTTTTTGATTAGTTTCTCCATGTACTCCGTAAAGTATATAATTACCGAATTATATTTTGGCGGGTTTACAATGACACTTTTTAATTGCACACTTGTTCGCATGTTGTTTTTTCAGCGGGTAAATTCAGTTTTTTATTTGCATTGCTTGACAATTTTGTAATAGTTCTTATTGATGTTATTTGATAGCGCTGGTAATGTTGATTTTTATTTTTTTCGTTGTTTCCTTTTAACTATTGCATTAACGTGGGATTTTGTTATTATTGTTATTAGCTATTTACTGTAGTTTAAAATGCACACACCTATTTTCTATAATTCCTTCTCCGTCCATGCATGCGTACATATGTATAATATATTATACACACATATATTATTTCAAAATTTTACTTATTTTTAAAATCACATTTTATTTGAAATTAACATTTTATTTGAAATTAACCTTTACACAACTTTAATAACTTAAAATTGTTTTATATTGTTTTCTTTGTGTTAGCATTTGTATTGTTGTTATTGTTTTTCTCGGTTTCGTTTATTTCACCAGCACTTTCGTATCGCATATAAACACTTTTATCGGTTAAATAACAACAATGGCGAGAAATTTGTACATACCGTTAAATTCGTTCACTTTCACTACTCGTTCACTCTCGCTTCCCTCTCGCTTCCCTCTCGCCGCTACGCACGCTACTGAAACTGAATGCAACCGAACACTATTAAATTACACACATACGTAAGTACCTGTTTGTTAGCTACATGATTATTCTCATGGCTGTACACCAAATTCCTCTAGGTATATCTCCTCAATCGGCTTCTCTTCACTATGGTTGCATCAGCTATGCGGCAATAACATTATGTTTTTTAAATCAGCTTTATTATTAGGTACCATAACGATTATCTTATGCACAAAATTCAAATAATTGTATTCTTCTTTTGGTTTTGTATGTAATTTCCGTTTGATTTTTTTAAAGTAGTTGTATGTTTTGTTGTTGTATTGTAGCCGCTGCTGAAGTGTTGATTTCGTCCACTCGACGATGCTGGGTGTTAGATGAAAAGAGAATTGCGCCGTCACTGCAGTTCTTGGCATGCACTTCTACTTTTCCGTTGCTTCGCACTACGCAAACGCGCGAACGCACGTCTGGAAGCAACGCGCGCACAATTCCATTGCAAAATTGGCAGCCAACGACCGCTGCCAACTTCTGTTGTATGGTGTGCGACGGGATTTAACTACGGCAAGGTCTCCCCCCGTGCACACGCCACAACGATTTTCGCAGCACTTGACGTGCCGTCGCCTGCGTCTATGCGTCTGCAGTCGAATGTTGCCTATGTGATTCAGTATGTAATGGCGAATTTGTGCGCCAGTATTCTTTACACCGACTCCTGTTCAAGTACAGCTGTAAAAAGAAGCAGCAGCAAAAGCTGCATAAAGAACGAAATCGAAAGAATTTTATCAATGCATACATGTATATAGATGTACATATGTATATAGTTATGGAAAATATAGATGTATATATTAAATGGACTTTGTTGGTAATGGCAATGGCAATGGCGTGGCTGCTATTCGGTAGTACCCGTGCTCAAAACCCGATGTGAGCACAAAACACTAAGAAGAAAATGTTTTTTCTAATAGCGGTCGCCCCCCAACGCAAACCTATAAGTGTATTTCTGCTATGAAAAAGCATTCCATTTGTGGAACAAAAACAAGACACATACTACAAATTAGAAAAGGTTCGAGTTCACCCAAAGAACCAACACAGGGTTCAAGTGCCAATTATATATACATACATATGGGTATATATATACATATACATATATATGTATGTAGATGTTTCTATGTATGCATGCATATAATGCTTTAATTTTGTGTTCATTATGCTGTGGTTATTAAATTAAAATTAAATTAAAAATAATTAAAAGTAAAAAACAGACTTCTTTATTCACCTTTGACTTCTTTTTACTATATGTATTGATTAATATTTATTAACAGCGTTTATAGGAAATTAATAACAAAAACTTCAAAGTCTTTGAAAAAAAAAACAACGAAAGCAACAAAAACAAGTTTGACACTGTCAATAAACTGTTTACCAACTTTCATATCGCAATATTTTTTATAAAATATATTTTATTAATTTAATATTTGGTATGATAACCATTAGCTTCAATAACATTTTGCAGCCGCTTTTTCATGGAATTAACCAATTTTTTACCTACACATTCGGTATATTCAACCATTCCTAATTTATTACAGTTTTTAATGCTGCTGCATTCTTTTGATGTTTTTTATGGACTCATTAATAACACAGCATTATTGTTGTCTCCTCGGAAAATATAACGTCGTCCCAATAATCTTCTGGTTCGGAAATGTGGTTCAAAGCAAAAGACAGGCGTTTTTCTACATTTTGTGCGGACAGAAATGATTTCTTGCTGATGCCGATGAATATTTCTGATGCAGTATGGCTTGCCGTTTTTCTTCATGAGAGACAACAATAGCACACCTTTCGTTCTGAAGGAAAATGTCGGATTTGATCCAATTTTGGGATCATCAAGCGTTCTGCACGTCCAGTCATTTTAGTTCTAAACCCACATGCACGCTTTTACTCTATTCTACCCTGTTTTTCCGCTCGATTTATAACATTATAAACTATTTGACCTGTTACCCAAAACATTTCAGACAATTCCTGAACACTTTTACACAAGTGGGAATTATAAAATAACATGATAATTGCGTAATATCAAAAGGGGAACCTTTGGTCTCATTTTGAAAACACAATATTTAAATTTGAAGTCCGAATAAAGCAAAAAAAATTCACTGAATCGTAAAGCGAAAGCATCAAAGTGATCATTGCAAAGCAGAGATAACGGTAAATCGAAGTTATTCGCACAACATACTCTAAAGAAATTCAAAAAGGCAAATGTAAAAACAGTGTATTGGCAGTGTCGAAATAATGTGTTATTTGTTGCTTTAGTTGTTGTTTTTCCAAACAATTTAAAATTTTTTTATTAACCTTGCATTAGGCACGTGGATTACATATGTAATCCACCCAACTTTAATCAGTAACCAATCTAAACTTAGCTTGGAGATGTCGATTCCCGTTTGAACAGCTGTCTATAATATGCAGAGCTACTAATTTAGTACAAACGCTTAGGCCGTTTATTTGAAGTTAAATACGAGTGGACTACAATTGTAATCCATGCGCCTAATTACGTAACACTTTTTACAGAGTGCACAATTTAAAAGTTTGTCTGTTGGAACATCTAGGTAAGTTATATTATAAATAGAATTATTTATAAATCTTAGTATTTTCATACTTAGAGACTATTCACTGCAACAAATATTTCAGTACAGAAAGTAAGATTTTTTGTTTTATATAGAGATTACTGTTTGGACGAAATGGTTAGATGAGCTGTCTAGCGAAGAGGAAGGTTCAATAGATGAAGCAGATGAAGATGAACTAGAGGACAACGTCGTAGAAAGTAACGATCGTCAAACAGACTTTGAACAAGAACTTTCTTCGGTTGAAGAAGAAGCTATTATAGAGCCAGAAGCCTACGCAGAGAGAAAATCAGATAACAACACAGCATATGAATAAGTTCGTGCGGTTTTTTTTCGAAATTTGAAACTTTATTGACGTAAAATGGTTACAAATTTAATATTCAAAGTATTGTCCATCGCTTACTACTACTTTTTCCCATCTTTCTGGCAATTCACGGATTCCCTTTGTGAAAAATTCGGTCGGTTTTGCCGCAATCCACGAATCGATCCATTTTTTGACTTCATCGTAATTACGGAAGTGCTGGTCAGCCAGGCCATGTTGCATCGATCGGAAGAGATAGTAATCGGATGGCGCAAGGTCTGGACTATACGGCGGGTGGGGTAGGACATCCCATTTGAGCGTTTCTAAGTATGTTTTGACCACTTGTGCAACATGTGGCCGAGCATTGTCATGTTGCAAAATAACTTTGTCGTGTCTATCGGCGTATTGCGGCCGTTTTTCTCGCAGTGCTCGGCTCAAACGCATCAATTGTCGTCGGTAGACATCCCCCGTAATCGTTTCATTCGGTTTCAGTAGCTCATAATACACAACACCCAGCTGGTCCCACCAGATACACAGCATAACCTTCAGGCCATGAATATTCTGCGCCGACGTCGATGTTGAAGCATGGCCAGGGTATCCATACGTTGCCCGACGTTTTGGATTGTCGTAATGGACCCACTTTTCATCGCCAGTCACAATTCGATGCAAAAAACCCTTTCTTTTGTGCCGTTGAAGCAGTTGTTCGCATGCCATAAAACGGCGTTCAACGTCTCTTGGCTTCAATTCATACGGCACCCAATGGCCTACCTTTCGGATCATTCCCATGGCTTTTAAACGTTTGGAAATGGTTGATTGATCAACTCCCAAAGTTTTTGCAACCTCTTCTTGCGTTTGAGCCGGATCTTGATCGAGCAATTCCTCCAATTCGGTATCCATGAACTTTGGCGGCGCACCCTCGCGTTCTTCGTCTTCCAAGCCAAAATCACCACTTTTAAAGCGTGCAAACCACTTCTGGCACGTTCGCTCAGCTAGAGCATGCTCACCATAAACTTCCACCAAGATACGATGACTTTCGGCTGCTTTTTTCTTCATATTAAAATAATGAAGAAGAATTCCCCGCAAAAACACATTATTTGGCACGAAATTCGACATTTTCAAGTGTGGTAAAAATATTGTTGTTTACGCTTCAAATAAAAAACTTATACTGACGTTTGTGCCTTACGACAGTAGCTCTCCAATGAATGTTTGGAAATGTGGATCGATGGAATAATAATCAAGTTACGCCATCTGTTGTAAAACCGCACGAACTTATTCATAGTCCTATTACCTTGGCAGAGACAAAACAACAAAGTGGAAAAAATGAAAGTTAACTTACAGATACGCATTCGTTCCCACAATAATATAAAACTTTTTCCTGGTCCAAAAGATAACACTCGAAGTGTAGCTTCGGAGATTGATTGTATTCAACTTTTTCTAACTGGCAATACTATTCACAAGATAACTGATTCAACAAATATATATATTGAAAAAATTTGAAAGAAATTTGAAAGGGATGCAAGAATAACTAACGAAAAAGAAATTAGTGCTTTTATTGGAATTCTATTTCTATTGGGAACCGTGAGAAGCTCGAGAAAAATGCTCACAAAATATGGGATAACTCAAAAGAAAACGGCGTGGAATTATGTTACCTGGCAATGAGTGAAAAGCGTTTTAGATTTTTGGTAAGATGCCTAAGGTTTGATGACATTAGAACAAGAAATGATTGGAGAGAAGTGGATAAATTTGCGCCAATCATAGACGTATTTGACGTATTCGTGGCTAATTTTGAAAAAAAAATTATTTAAAGTGAATTTTTGATAATAGATGAGCAGTTATTGGCTTTTAGAGGACGATGCTCCTTTAAACAGTATATACCTACTAAGCCGGCTAAATATGGGCTAAAGATGTTTGCGTTAGTCGATGCAAAAGCTTTTTATACTTTTAATCTTGAGCCTTACGTGGGAACTCAACTTGACGGACCATACAAGCTTAGTAATTATTCATATGAAGTTGTTCTCCGATTGGTGAGGCCAGTAGAAGGAACACACCGCACTATAACTGGCGACAACGGGTTTACCAGTGTACCACTTGTTAAGCAATTACTTAATGAAAAGAAGCTGACATATATCAGTACTATGCGGAAAAATAAACGGGAGATTCCCCCAGAGTTTTTCCCAAGAAAAGACAGAGAAGAAAAAACTCCACTTTTTGGTTTTCAAAAAAAGTACACAATAACTTCATATTGTCCAAAGAAAAACAAAACCGTTATTCTGATTACCCGAAATAATAACCTGCTATAACAAAACGAAAATCGGCGTGGATTTGGTAGATCAGATGTGAGAAACGAACAATATAGTACAATACAACAAGTCGATGGCCAATGGTAGTATTCTACAACTTGCTAAATATAGGTATATCCAATCAATGCTACTTGCGTTAAGGATCCGGAAAAAAAAGTTTTAAGATCTGATTTTATTGAAATGATTGCTTGGAAGCTAATAACACCTCAAATTGAAGAACGATCAACCATTCCAAACGTGTCAAGGGAAGTGCGGCGCCGAGCCCGGCACTTACTTGGTTTAGAAGACCCCTTACCGCCTCCACAACCCGAGGTAAATTGTATTCGGCGATGCTATATTTGCTCAAGGAGTCGTAATAAATCCACCAGAAGAATTTGCCAAAAATGTATCGGGTGTAGAACTAATTAATTTCGTATTTCTTACTAACCTCATATATATTTATGTAGTCAATACTCTAACAGCTATTCTATGTTAAAGTACGCCAAAAAATCAAGTAAATTTCATATGTCACAGTGAATATTAGTAAGCACACACATTTTTTTTATTACAGTCAAAATGTCAAATTACGTTCCAACAAAACAGCATTTGCGGGCAGGTTTGCTTTTAAAGAAAAGTGCAACAGAAGCACATCGTTTACTCTCAGAAGCTTATCCTGAATATGCTCCAGAGGTTAGAGTATGTCAGCAGAGGTTTGCACGATTTAAAAGTGGTGATTTTGACACAGAAGACAAAGAGCGATCTGGTCCATCAAAAAAGTTTGAAGACGAAGAATTAGAAGAACTTGGAAAAACATTGGAAGTCATTCAACAAGCCATTTGTAAACGTTTAAAAGTAGCGGGATACATTCACCAACAAGGAAATTGGGTGCCACACGAATTGAAGCCGAGAGACGATTTTGCATGTCTGAAATGCTGCTTAATCGCCACAAAAAGAAATTGTTTTTGCTTCGTATTGTCGCTGGGGATGAAAAGTGGAATCATTACGACAACCCAAAGCGTAAAAGATCATATGTATGTGAAGCCAGGCCAACCAGCCAAAGCGACACCAAAGCCGAATATTAATGGTTTGAAGGTAATGCTCTGTATTTGGTGGGATCAGAAACGTGTGCTGTACATGAGCTGACACGTTTGAAGCAAGCAATAGCCGAAAAACGGCCAGAATGGGCGACCAGACACGATAAATTGATCTTCCATTATGGCAATGCTTGGCCACATGTTGCAGTACCGGTCAAAAATTATTTGGAAAATGACGCATGGATATTTCTACCTCACCCGCCTTACAGCCCAGACATAGCTCCTTCTGATTACCACTTGTTTCGGTCGATGCAGAATCACCTTTCTGGAATACGGTTCACCAATGTTGAAGGTACTAAAAAATGGCTTGATGACTTTCTCGGCGCAAAAGATGAGAAGTTTTTTTGGGATGGAATCCATAAGTTGCCTGAAAGATGGGAAAAAGTTGCCGCTTCCGATAGACAATAATTTGAATAAAATATTTTTTCACTTTTATACTTACAATAAATAAATGGGTTTTTAACAAAAAAATACGAAATTAATTAGTTGTACAGCCAATAATAAATATCCATGCAAAGACCATATGAGAGATGTGTGCACCGCCGTTTGGCAAAATAAAATATGTTCTATATTTGAACTATGTTTACTCTTTTTTATACCCTTATATTTTTTTACTGGTCAGTTTGTACTAGATACAAGTTTAGTTTATTATTATAAGAATGAGTTTGATTGATTGTTTCTTAAACACTTCAAATCTGCTAACATTTTAAAAACTTGGCATTAAATAGCTCAAAAGAACATCAATTCACTGTTTTCATTTTTTTATAATGAAAGTTAAGTAAAAGTAAGTGTAAATATATTTAGGCGCTTAAAATAATATAAATAAACATTTATCAGCAAAAAATAAATTTTTTTTTTATAAAATATTACAACAGAAAAATAAGTTGGACTACGAACGTAGTCCACGCGCCTAATGGAGGGTTAATTCCCTTTAAATGCTGTGAATAATTATGAATCAGTACAAAAAAGAAGTCAAAGATAAATAAAGAGTGCTATTTTTTGCTAATGAAGTGGAAAAATTTAATTTATTTTCTATGTCAAAAGTCATTCTTGACCTACTCTATATGCACATATTTCAATATTTCTGGAACATACGACTGAACATAAGGTAAGTTCAATACTCAATTATATATATACATATATATATAAAGGGTGATTTTTTAAAAGCTATAGGAAAGTTTTTCAAAAAAACTCACGTAAAATTCAGAAAAATGTATGAAATTTTTATTTAAATCGATAGTACAGTCCATATAATTTAATGTATGAAGATTATTTCATGCAAATGTTGACCGCGACTGCGCTTCAAATGGCCCATCCGCTTTGTCCAATTTTGGCATACTCTTTCCAATGCTTCGGCCGGTATCTCACATATAAATGCTTTAATGTTGTCTTCCATTGCGTTAATTGAAGCAGGCTTGTCTGAATAGACAAGAGCTTTAACAAAGCCCCACAAATAATAATCTAAAGGCGTTATATCGCACGATTTACAGGTCCCGGCCAATTGACAGGTCCCGAACCTGAAATAAAATGTTCACCGAAAACGCCTCTCAACAAGTTCATTGTTACGCGAGCTGTGTGGCATGTGGCACCGTCTTGCTGAAACCACGTGTCATGCAAGTCAAGCTCTTGCATTTTGGTCAAAAAAAAAGTTGGATATCATTTCACGGTAGCGCTCACCATTCACAGTTACGTTATGATTCGCAGTATCTTTGAAGAAGTATCAGGCACCGAAGAGATCTAAGGTGTCTAACAGCATCGAAGGAACAACAAAACAACGACCATTCAGTGAGGTGGTTAAGGATAACCTTCTCGACGCACTGATCGACGAGATTACTAATAGTGGCAAAGTAGTCCTGCAGAAATGGAGGCAAATAAAGGGTAAACTGTCCAAGCTCGTGCTAGAAAAGCATGTAGTTGGAGCACAAGGCGGAGCTCTCCCTTCCTTCGATTCTGCAGGAGTACTTCGAGGCTGCAGGGTAATCAAGTGCGACGACGACAGGTCAAGGGTTGTCCTAGAAAAGTGCTTTGCTGAGATCAGCAGCTCACTGGAAGGCTTAAGCTTATTCCGGCCGAGGACATACCTTGCCCTCTTCGCGCTCGCATTTGGCTACCAGTGATGCACTTAGCGGTGCAGATGTACTGAAGTCCCTAAAATCACACATCCCTGCGGTGCCGATGGACGACTGGGCAATCGTGAAGGCAGAAAAACCGCAAATGAGGAGCATGTTATTCGTTTTGCAGATTAACGATGAGTGCTTGCCAATACTCAAAAAACCCGACAACAAAATGCGGTTTGGTCTAAGAAAGGCCAAACTGAAAATTTTCAAAGCAGACAGCAATGAAAATGAGAACGACCTAGATGAGGTCTACAGCAATATACAGGTAGAAAAGCTCTACCTCGCTGAAAACGAGAACGAACCCGATGCCTAAAGCCATACAGGTGAATCTGCAGCACTCGAAATGTGCTACAGACAACTTGGATGTTTTCCCCAATACGGTACTGACAACCAAACAAATGGACTCCATCCAACAACTCCTATTAGACAAAATACTGGCGGGGAAAAACATGGCCACAAAACCAGCGTTCTTGGGCACTACTTACAAGGCAGGATACCTTGTCCTGCATTGTAAGGAGAGGACATCGGCGGAATGGGTCAAGGCGGCCATTTCAAATGCGTCGCCGTGCGAGGGTGCAACACTGTGGGCCACAGAGGAATCCAAAATTCTTCACTCTCGGATCGCAGTGGGGTACTTTCCCAACTCAGTCAAAGTCGAGACAGCCAAGATACTGGACTTTGTGCAGGGGCAGAATAAAGGCCTCAATGTTGATTCCTGGCGCCTGCTAAAAAGAGCCGAAAGAGGCTCCAACGTAACGCTAGTCGTAGCGGTAGATCAAAAATCAGCCATCAGCCGCCAGCCTGAAGGAGTACAATGGTAGAGTAAACTACCGTTTCATCCAAGTGACCCTCAGGCTGAAATCTGAAAACATAACGACCGAAGAGTTAGTTGACCGAATGGAGGCAGTAGAGTTACAAGAAGAGGATGAAAGTCCTCCCAAAGACTCCGAAAACCAACCAACAAAATGAGGTGCCTCCAGGCAAATCTTCACCATGCTAAGGCTGCTACCACTGAGCTTAGCAGAAGACTTGCCGGAGGTATCAACATAGGGCTGATCCAAGAGCCCTGGATCTACAGAGGCCGTCCTCAAGGCCTCAATGTCCAAAACACACAGGTAATTTATGACAAAAGCACTGTCAAACCTAGGGCTGCGATAATCATAGATACCAATATTAAATTCTTGCCATTCACAGAATTCATGGATGGCGACACATCAACATAACTGGTCGAAGCGGAGTTTGGTGGAAGCAAGAGAGAGGTCGTAATCGCCTCAGCTTACTTTCCCGGAGACGCCGACATAGTACCACCAGAGAAAATCAGAGGCCTAGTGGAGTATTGCCAAACCCACAATCAAACCCTCATTATTGGATGCGACGCAAACTCCCACAATGTGGCATGGGGGAGCACGAATACAAACAACAGAGGTGAGTCACTCCTTGAATTTTTATTACTTAGTAATATAACAGTAGTAAACAGGGGTAATAAACCCACTTTTGTAAACGCAATACGACAAGAGGTATTCGATTTAACTCTAATTACTAACAAATCTTTGAATATGATCAGTAACTGGAGAGTCTCGGATGAGGACTCAATGCCTGACCACAAACACATACTCTTTGACCTAAATGGGGTGGTAAAGTACTCCACATTTTACAGAAGCCCAAAAACAGCAAACTGGAAAAGATACAATGAATGTCTTTCAGCTAAGCTTAATAACAGCGTAAGCAAAATAACATCAACAGAGGAGGCAGTAACAGACATGACTGACTCAATCATGGCCTCATATCAAGACTGTTGTCCACTAAAAATGAAATTCTCCACGAAGAGGGTTCCCTGGTGGAACAACGAACTTGACAAACTTCGGAAAGCAACGAGAAAACTGCAAAGAAAACAAACAAATGGGACGAATATAGGAAATCCCTAACTAACTATAACAAAGAACTAAGGAAATCCAAACGAAACTCTTGGAAAAACTTCTGCGAGGATCTAAAAGATACTCCAGCAACAGCTAGAATCCAAAAATCACTTTCCAAAGGTGACTCAAGTCCAATAGGCACACTAAAAGGTCCAAAAGGAACTATTACCAACACATTCGTAGAAACACTAGAGCTTCTTCTAAAGACTCACTTCCCAGATTGTAAAAGTCATGACCCATCAATCGACAACAGTCTAGACATGGTAACTCACCATCAACGGAGATCGACGGTCTCATTTGTCAACAAAACCATAAATTTCGAAAGGGTAGAGTGGGCAATTAACTCCTTTAAACCCTTTAAATCACCAGGGCCGGATGGAATATTCCCAGCACTTCTATCCAAAGGCACTGTGGAACTGATCAGAGTCATGGTGAAAATCTTCAGAGCTAGCCTAATATTGGAATACATTCCAAAGATATGGAGGAAAGTGAAGGTAATATTTATTCCTAAGGGAGGTAACAAACCCCCTGATTCTCCAAAATCTTGCAGACCAATCAGTCTATCGTCGTTCATGTTAAAGACAATGGAAAAACTACTTGAATACCATCTAAGAGAAGAAGTAATCTTCAAAAAACCCCTTCATAAGCTGCAATTTGCTTACCAAAAAAGGAAATCCACAGTCACAGCACTCCACACACTCGTTGTCAATATAGAAAAGGCTCTAAATCAAAAAGAAATAGCCCTATGTTCCTTTATGGACATAGAGGGAGCCTTCGACAACGCAAATTACAAATCCATTGAAACAGCACTCGAGAGAAGAGGTGCAACCCAATATTAACACATTGGATAAGCCAAATGCTTAATCAGAGGATTATTAAAGCCTCGTTAGGCCAAGCTGAACTTAATGTCACAACAGTAAAGGGATGTCCGCAAGGAGGAGTTCTTTCTCCACTGCTATGGTCCCTACTAGTTGATGACTTGGTGCAGCACCTAAGCAATAAGGGATTTATAACCATTGGCTATGCAGATGACATATCTTTTATAATAAAAGGCAACCATGAAAGGACACTAACAGACTTAATGAAAAGACAAAATGCCTTGAACGCAACATGGGAATGGTGTAAAAAGGAGGGGCTGTCGATCAACCCTAACAAAACCACAATAATCCCCTTCACAAGAAAAAGAAAGCTAGAGTTTCCTGCATTGAAAATAAATGAAACAGTGATAGAACTAAAGGAAGAGGTCAAATATCTAGGTTTAACCTTAAATAAAAAACTCACTTGGGAATCACATATAAATAATATAATAAAAAAAGCCACGAAATCCTTGTGGACAACCAAACAATTACTAGGGAGATCCTGGGGCCTCAGCCCTAGTATGGCCCTCTGGATATACACCCAAATGGTTAGACCAATCATACTGTATGGGGCACTAGTATGGTGGAGCAAATCTATCCAACGAACAGCGATAACCAAACTGGGAAAAGTACAAAGGCTTGTTTGCATCACAGGGGCTATGAGAACTACCCCAACAGCTGGCATGGAAGCACTCCTTAATCTCCCACCACTGCATATAGCAATCCAAGAGGAAGCAGCTACGCAAGCACTCATGCTACACGTGAAAGAAAATTTCAAATTGGGCAACATCACTGGTCACCTAAATATCCTAAATAAAATCAAAAACACCATAAGCATGGCTCAAGTTTCAGACCACATTGACCCAACCCTCTGTTTCACAAAAGGATACACAGTTACCTTTCCTGAGAGGATCGAGTGGAAAACAAACCCGAAATGGATGACTGATGATTCACAAAAATCGTACACTGATGAATCAAAAACACCTTAGGGTGTAGGAGCAGGAGTAGTGGAGCCCAGAATCCACAAATCATTCACTCTCACCAGGGACACCACCATCTTCCAAGCGGAATTATACGCAATAATGGAAGCAGCAAACATCATGCAACGTAGAAACCACAAGAGAGTAAAGATCAAAATACTCTCGGACAGCCAATCAGTTCTAAAGGCTTTAGATAGCTATACCTACAACTCAAAAACCCTCTTAGAATGCCACAAGGCACTCAATAACCTGGCATCCAAAAACAATGTTTCATTAATTTGGGTACCGGGACATGAGGGATATGACGCAACGAAAAGGCAGACTTTCAAGCCAAAAAAGGGGCAGATGTAAACTTCATCGGACCTAGTCCTATGTTCGGATTCAACAAAAACAACCTGAAACAAAAAGTAAAATACTGGGCCAAAACTCTATTAAATCAGCATTGGAACAACGTAGAGGGTCTTAGACACTCCAAAAAGTTCCTAAGTTTCAACGCTAAAAGAGCTAACATGGCCCTCACGTTAAACAAAAAGAGCATTCGCACTCTCACAGGCGCCCTCACGGGTCACTTCACCTGCAACAAACACTTACATAAATTAGGCATAACTAACGCCAGCACCTGCAGATTTTGCTGCGAAGATGAGGAGTCTGTAGAACATCTCATTATCGAATGTCCGGGGTTGACGCATAGAAGGAAAAGGTTTTTAAACAAGTTCATGCTTACAGATGAAGACCTTCAATCACTCCCTCAGAAGGAGCTGGTACAATTCATAAGCATACTTAACAGTCAATAGACAGCATAGGGTGCACAATAGATCAATATGGTCGCAGTGCTAAAGGCCCATACCTTAACCCTTTACAACCATTAACCATTAACCATTCCTCAGGGAAGGGACATCGACATCGGATTTATACTGGAACCCTGGGTCAGAGGCAATGATGTCAAAGGGTTCGAACATAACAACAACATCAACATGTTCTACACTAAATCGGATGGTAAGCCCCGATCATGCATAGTCACTAAAAACACTTAAAAGCTTTTCTGTGTTCTAATTTTAGTACTCTTGATTTTACTGTGGTGAAAGTAGAGTTGCAGAAATCGGCAATATACTACCTGGCATCAGTGTATATGCTTCATTATAAACCAGCGCCGCCAGACGAAGTGGCTCGATTCCTATCAGCATTAAACAACAAGGATAAATTGTTGATGGGCTGCGATGCAAACGCAAGAAACGAGCTCTGGGGCAGTTCAGAGACGAAGGAAAGAGGTGAGTCACTCTTTGAATTCTTATTACATACCAACCCCGACATATGTAGTGTAGGGACCACCCCAACCTTCACTTATCCGAGATCGGCAAATTTTCTAGCCTGGGAAGAGGTCTTAGACGTTACCCTATGCACAAACAATAATTCCCAAATGGTCACAAATTGGAGGGTATCCGACAAGAAATCCTTATCGGACCACAGTTGGATTCTCTTAGATATGAATCTCAAGCTTGAGAAACCGACCCCATATAGAAACCCAAGAAGAACAAACTGGCCCATATTCCGTAGAGTAACTCAGTCTAAAGTTCAACACAAAAACAAAACTATTACGTCAAGTGAAGAGTTAGATGAGAAAGTAAGAGCTTTCGAAGCTTCGTCGACAAAATGGGCTGAAGCTTCATCTCTCGCCACATATGACAAAACAACCTATCCTACCTGGTGGAATGAAGATTTAAGTAAGTAAACAAGCACAAGTACTTCAAACCCTACAAAGATTGCCTTGGGAAATACAAGAAAGCAATCAAAGAGGCTCGAACAGAGGCTAACAGGTAACACAGAATATATTGACAATAATAGTAACAGTGCTCAAACATCCAACCTGTCATCCAATGCAATCAATCACATCGTATCCCAAGATAGAATTCTATGGGCGATGAAAAACTTTGAGCCATACAAGAGCCGGACCAGATGGGATATTCCCTGCCATGCTGTGGAACACTCGAGAACCGACGATTCCTTGGATGGAGGTTTTTTTCAGAAAAAGCCTTATGTTAGGGCATATTCCAAAAAGCTGGAGGAGGGTTAAGGAGCTTTTATCCCCAAAACTGGTACACGAGGTCATGATACAGCGAAATATTTCAGACCCATCAGCTTATCCTCCTTTATTCTCAACACTCTCGAGCGATTGTTGGATGTATATCCTCAAAGGAAAATCCACAGAGCCAACTCTTCATGAGGTTGTAAGTACGATTGAGAGGAGCATAGAATACAAGAAAATAAGCTCTGTCCACAGGGGAACCCCTTAGGGAAGAGTCTTATCTCATCTGCTGTGGGTACTAGTTGTCAACAATATCCTTACCAAAGTAGTGGCGTACGCGGACGACATAGTGCTTATGGTTTCAGGAATGTTTCCAACCACAATCAGTGAGGTTGTGGAAGGAGCTCTGGTATTACTCAGTAATTGGGCCACGGACTGTGGTTTAAGTGTAAGCCCGAGAAAAACTGAACTAATGCTATTCACTAAGAAAACCAAGGTAAAAAACTTTAGTCCCCCAAAACTAAACGGCGTTAGTCTTACACTAACCCAACAGGCAAAATACCTAGGTGTTATTCTAGACCCCAAACTCAGCTGCAAGTCTAACGTAGAGTAAGAGCACTTTACACGAGAATGTTGGGTAAAAAATGGGGTCTCCAACCAAAACTATTCAATTGGTCCTACACAGCCATTGTAAGGCCAATACTAACATATGCGGCACTAGTTTGATGGCCTGCAACAGAAAAGAAATAGAACCAAACCAAGTTGAACAAGATACAAAGAACAGCATGTATCCTAACTACAGGAGCGCTTAGCACCAGTCCTACTGAAGCGCTCAGTGTAGTAACTCATCTGCTATCATTAGATATACATATTAAAACAATCGCTACTTGCAGCGTGGCCGCGGTAGCCGAATGGGTTGGTGCGTGATTACCGTTCGGAACTCACTGAGAGATCGTTGGTTCGAATCTCGGTGAAAGCAAAATTAATAAAAACATTTTTCTAATAGCGGTCGCCCCTCGGCAGGCAATGGCAAACCTCCGAGTGTATTTCTGCCATGAAAAAGCTCCTCATATAAAAATCTGCCGTTCGGAGTCGGCTTGAAACTGTAGGTCCCTCCATTTGTGGAACAACATCAAGACGCACACCACAAATAGGAGGAGGAGTTCGGCCAAACACCTAACAGAAGTGTACGCGCTAATTATTTATTTATTTTTTTTTACTTGCAGCGTGGTGAGACTCAGAGACATAGGAAGCTGGACAACAAGGTCGTACGGTCACAGTAAGATCCTCCTACAGGGACCCTCACTGCTCAAAAACAGATCAGACTACACAGTCCCCGACCTTAACTTCAAGAAAACTTTACGGTACGTTTTCCACCGAGTGCCAAATGGAGCAAAGGGAAGGTGATTGGAAGATACATTATCGAAATCTATACCGACGGTTCTAAGGTGAACTGTCGTGGGGGAGCTGGCTTCCATTCGGAGCCACTCACCCTATCTCAGTCAATTCGACGTCCCGACTATACCAGCGCGTTCCAGGCAGAACTTTTACCGATCAGAGAAGCATGCAAATCACTTAACTCTACAAGGAAGTTGGTGCAATAGTAGCTATCTTCTCAGACAGTCAAGCAGCTATCAAGGCTTTAGACTCCAACTATATTTCATCAAAACTAGTCTTACAGAGTAGAGAGGAACTGGGATTGCTTAGTCATTGGCTTGATAGGAACGTACGAGGAAATGCGACAGCAAGAAAAGGTTCGACACTAGAAACAAAAAAAGGCATCATAACACGAGGACAGTGGTGGTAAAACGGTGCTGGTCACTAATTAGGATTATTTCAGTGAAAATATACAATCACTTCAACAACAACATCAGCATTTGTTTTGTCCACGCATTTTTTAGGTTGCTAAACAAAATTTAACTGTTTGTTTCTGCAAGGACGGATTTTGTTTAACTTGAAAACTTTAAGTAAAAGTGCGAATTACCAAACTAAATTAATTTTACTCTCAATCAACATTCTGCAAAATTTATCTAAAACAAATATATAATTATTATATTATATAATAAAGCAATAGTTGCATAATTTTGGCCATCACTGTATGTATAGACAGTCATATGTTCACAGCTTGTATTTTACATTTATATTTATATAAATAAATTAAGAAGGCACTCTTAAACTCGCTCACAAACGTCAGCATAATATCTATGCTTGCTGTTGCCTTTTAGTTTCGACTGTTTTCAAAAACAAAATACTCGCTGGCTAAAGGACACATACATACCTACATATGTTAGTAGGCACGTTTATATACTAGTACATATATTTATTTTTACTGTGAAACGCAAATATGTACTTGTGAATGTAGTGCATATTTATGCTTGTGGATATATAAACTAGTCATCGCTCTGCGTTCGTGAATGATTGTGAATGCAATGCGCTACTAACGAAAGTGATAAAGTGATAATATTTGAGCCCTCTAGGCGTACAAAACACATTCGTATAGAAAAAAGTGTGGTTTAATAATGGACTGTTCTTGTATTACGTGGGGCTGTGTATACGATTTAAACTCAAATATATTTCGCCTTAAATCTCAAGATAATAATCCATAGGAATTGCCCTCGAAATGACTGAATAAGAGGTTTGAGTTTAAAACTAATTAACATAATAATAAACATTGTATGTTACAGAAAAATCGCATTGACAAGTTTGCTCTTCAGATTATACAAATTTTGTGCGGCAAGAAAAATTTAACAGTAATATTTTTCACGGCGGACGCCGTGGCCGAATGGGTCACGCATTCAGAATTCAGAGAGAGAACATCGGTTCAAATCTCGGTGAAAGATCAACAAATTAAAAAAAAGGGCAGGCAATGGCAAATCTCCAAGTGTATTTCCGCCATGAAAAAGGTCCTCATAAAATATATCTGCCGCTCGGAGTCGGCTTGAAACTGTAGGTCCCTCCATCCATTTGTGGAACAACATCAAGACGCACACCACAAATAGGAGGAGGAGCTCGGCCAAACACCCAAAAAGGGTGTACGCGCCAACTATATATATACATTGTGAACGATATGAAGTGCTACCAACTTCACACTGCTTGTATCTGTAAAACAGCTCATGACATCAACGTCAAAATTGTTCTAATGACAGTTCAATATATTGTTTATAAGCCATCAAAAGCATTTGCGTCTCAGTTTTGTTGAATTTTTTTCTATGTTGGAATTCAAACGTAATAGTGTGATTGCGTTATATTTGGGTGGAAAATCACAACCAGCCACTGTTTGTGAGCTCAGTCCCCTCAAAGTGAATAAAGTGTTTGTGTATCGCACTATAAAAAGTTACAATGATACTGGTAGCATTGCAAAACGCTATGGAGGTGGACCAAAAAAACCGCAACAACGCCAGAAAAGGAAAATGAAGGCTCGACTTGAACGAAATCCACGTCGAAGTGGAAGAAAAATGGCCAAAAAACTGAAAATATCGCAAGACAGCATTCGACGCATATTGAAAAATGAGCTCAAGGTCAAGGCTTACAAGTTCCAAAAAGCACACGATCTCACCCCAGCAAAAGGAAGTTCGGTGCGAAAGAGCAAAGGAGTTGTTGCGCTTGCACGAACGTGGCGAATTTTCTAACATTGTGTTTTCTGATGAAAAAAATTTTCCTACTAAGCAGTTCATAAACACTCAGAACGATCGTGTTTACTTGACCGAACGCTCATACGAGAATTTGAGCCTACGTATGGCCACTCGAAGCAATTTCCCATCGCCAGTAATGGTTTGGGCCGCAGTGACCGCTGATGGACGCTCTCCAATCGTTTTGATCGAGCCTGGTGTCAAAGTGAATGCGACTTATTATCGGGAAAATGTTTTAGAAGCTGCTTTAGAGCCGTGGACACGCAAACATTTCGGTCGTAGACCATGGACGTTCCAACAGGACTCGGCACCGTCTCATAAAGCTCGTGTGAACCAAGAATGGTTAAAAAATCATGTTCCACACTTCATTTCGTTCACACAATGATTTTCGAATTCGCCAGACGCAAATCCGATGGACTATTCCATCTGGTCTATTTTGGAGAGCAAGATTGAGGCTGAAATTCGATAATTTTTTGTTTTTTAAGCCATACATTGTTTGCGAATAAATTTGTATGGTATGTACCTTCTACTCAAAAATGAACGAGACGGTATCAATAAAACGGTCCGCGGATGACATATGGCAAAAATAAATTTTCTGTTTTTTGGTAGGACTGTTATAAGCTTACATGGCAAATTTCAGCGTGATATGTCACATAGTTTGTTTTCTGTGCTACTGTAAACAAGTCAAGCTCTAGTGTGTTCTTCGAATTCTCTTTTATGACTTCAATTGTCTCAAAATGTTTTCCACGGAGCGGCAACTTGAGCTTGAGAAACAGGAAAAAGTCACATGGAGCCATATCAGGCGAATACGGTGCTTGCGGAACGATATTAACATTATTTTTGTTCAAATAATCGCGAACAAGACGTGATGTTTGAGCTGGTGCATAATCGTGATGCAAGAACCATGACTTATTGTCCCACAATTCCTTCCTTTTAAGACGAATGTTCTCGCGCAAACTCTTTAAAACGTCTAAATAATATTGAGCGTTAACCGATCGGCCTTGCGGAAGGAACTCCGAGTGCACCACACCTTCGTAATCGAAAAAAAACAGTCAGCATAACCTTAATTTTTGAGCGACTTTGGCGTGGTTTTTTGGGTTGATGTACGGCCCTCTTTGAACAATTTGTACCACTGGAAAACACGTGCACGCGATAGATCAGAGTCCCCATAGGTTGTCTGCAACATTTTTAAGGCGTCTGAAGCCGAAATTTTGTTGGAATAACAAAATTTCAAACAAATTCTTTGTTCAACTTGAATTTCCATCGTTAAATTCGAAGAACGCACTCGAGCTTGACTTGTTTACAGTAGCACAGAAAACAAACTATGTGACATATCACGCTGACATTTGCCATGTAAGCTTATAACAGTCCTACCAAAAAACAAAAAAATTGTTTTTGCCATATGTCATCCGCGGACCGTTTTATTGATACCGTCTCGTTCATATTTGAGTAGAAGGTATAATACAGATCTTAGTAAAAAAGAGAATGAGCAATGTGCTATCTGCTTCTCCTCCGGTTTGAACATAACATAAAGGTAGTAGAGCACTTCAACTTGTTTTTTCCTTTCCATGTACACATTTTGTTAAATTATGAATGAAATTAAATAAATGCGTTATTTCCTTACATTTAGTGGGCAAAAAAACTCACGCAAAAGCGCCGACAAGACAGCAGTTTTACATAAACTAGAGGAAATATTAAAAGTATTTCACTAAAGCTTTATAATTGCACACGTTTGAGCAAAAATGTTTAGTCTAGTATACTACATACATATGAGCTGTCGTGTGTTCTGTTACTACGTTTAGATTAGCTCACCTGGTCAATATTTTACTGATATTCTTATCTGGAAATAAATTTTTCACGTTTTTTAATTGAAACTGAACGAACTATTAAATTCTTTACTGTTAATTTGATATACTTTTTATAAAGAGGATTAGCTCGAGACAATTCACACAGGCCAACATGAGAGATTATAAAAGAGCGACTTTAAGAAGGGAGGTGAGAATTTATGTATAAAAAAGATTTAGGTCCGTTCAGACCTGTAAATCCTATCACAAGCTTACAGGTCTTTCTTTAAAGGTATAGATTTAGTACAATATATATGTGGATATCTCATTACCTGATATAATTAAGCCAAATGACGTCCTCATCACTGTATATACATATATACATACATACGAGGTGTGTTCAAAATCTAAGGTGAAGGTTTAAAATTTCGAGTGCTACGTACATTCGAATTTCGATTATTATTTTTTTTATGTTGGTATACTCGTTTTAGCAATTAGGCATATTTAGTTTGTTTGTGAGAGGCATAAATAAGACAAGTTTTTTGCGTGTTCGGCGATTTTCTGCTATCGATAAAAAAGGGATCAAAAAAGTTGCATCAAATTTTGTGTCAAAAATGCAATTAAGTGCTCAAAAATACTTGAAATGTTGACAGTGGTATACGGTGAGAGTACTCTGAGAAAAAAAATCTTTACAAGTGGTACAAGCTTTTCACAGAAGGTCGAGAAGACGAAACTCGCTCTGGACGCACCAACACATCAACAACCGATGAAAATTTTGAGAAAGTTTGTTATGGAGAATCGTGGAATCACAATTAGAGAAGTTGCTGAGGAAGTCAGCAAATCGGTTGGCTCATGCCATTCAATGTTTTTCGTTCGTTCCAAAATTGCTGAATTTTGACCAAACACAACGTCACATGAGCATCGCTCAGGAATTGTTGAATGACGTCAATGATGATCCAGATTTGCTTAAAAGGGTGATAACTAGTGACGAATCATGGGTATATGGCTATGACATCCAAATCAAAGCCCAACTGTCCCAATGGAAGAGTCCCGGAGAGCCAAGAGTCTCTAGCAGAAAATCGCCGAACACCCAAAAGACTTGTCCTATTTATGCCTCTCACAAACAAACTAAACAAACCATATTCCTAAAATCGTGAACAATTGAATCTTCGAGACGACTGTACCAACATAAAAAATAATAATATTCGAAAGTCTAATGTATGTAGCCCGCGAAATTAGAAAATTCACCTTATTTTATGAACACACCTCGTATATACCACACGACTACACTTAACAAACGACGTGCAAAGAAACTGGATTCAAGTTTGTAGCCTCGACAGAACCAAATAATAATTAACCAACTTAATAAAAAGACCAACCAACCAGTTGAAAAAAGGAAACAGCAAAGATAATTGAAAAAATTATTTAGTACGAAAACGGTTAAAAGAAGAAAGGACAAGATAAGATGAAAAAATTAAATAGCATGCAGCAAATAAAAACCGCACAAACGCATGCACCGAATACCCCACACACAATATTTCCGTTAAATATATGATCGCGCATGGGCCAACCATGCGTACAACTTCGTGTGTGATTTTTTTCTCGATTCGTCTGATGTGAAGGCTATAGCCAGAGAGAGCACAGGCAAAAAATATAGCAAAATGAAACGCTAACAAGCATGAAACCTGCGGTCTAAATTTTCTTATTATTATTTTCTCCTTAACCAGGCAGATCAGACCGTGCCAGTAAGCAAGCAGGCTAACAATCATGCACACAATTAAACATAGCGAGCGGCTTGGCCTGGCTCGACTCAACAGCATGACACGCCATTTTACGCAGTCAATACACAAGCAAAGAAATAAATAAGTAGCTAGTTGTGAAAAACGAAACATCATGGCATGAAAACGAGCCGGTAAGCTATTAAGAGATGAGACCGTAAGAACTCAACAAACTTTAAGCCGACCGGCAAATATGCTCAGGCAAGCAGTTGCGGCAACAGCAAGGGCTCGTGTCTGCAACACTTTAGAGGTACAACCATTTATTTGGTGAGCATTATTTTGGTGAGCAACTATTGTTAACTTAGTAGCAGCATTAGTGTTGGTGAAGTTGGCGGCGCTACAATCACCAATGGAAAGACAACCCAATAGATTGCTAAGGCTCTTATTGTATATTATTGCTGACAACATTGCTAGCCTTGCGAGCATACATACATACATATTTATGTTTTTTACCGAGCGTAAAAATTTTTAGCTAATTAAGTAATATGTAATTTAGTACACATTCAATATATCATTTTAAATATATCTGGCATTTCTATAAAATCGTTTTATTACACATCTCGAGGTTTTCTTAAGGTTTGATTCTGAATATCAATATGTAACGAAAGACAAACAAAATGCGGGGTCCAAATCCAAACCACTGAAAATGGCAGCTACTTCTATTTTTATTTTACGTTAGTAGCCACAGTCACCGCATCAACGTCTTATCAGGGACAATTACAATAATGAAGTAGACTGACCGAACTTGATCCATATTTCCATCATTACTGATTTGAATGATCAACTTGACGACGAATTAAATATATATGCATGTACATTGGATAATGGGTCATAGTTCGGTCGAATTTATTGTACGATTGGGAAGAAACATTAGCGCCGAAGACGTTAGCCTTAAATAAAACGAAGAATAACTCTAGTCAAGAACAGTATTGTGGCCTGATTAGGTAATTAAGAGGAAAAAGAGGGAAAAGTTGTTTTGTTTTCCGCATAGGTCTGTCTGGCGACAATTCTCCAAATGTCCGATAGAAGGGATGTGCGGTTGAGTGAATGGCAATGAACTGAATTGGCTGTACGAAGGCATTGAGAAGGCCTAAATTCGACGCTACTCCTAGGAAGTGAAACAATCTAAATAGTTCTAATGTCGAACAGATATGGATTTGGAGCAGAACTTGAGAGTTTTGTTGCAAGCTCCTGTATATACATAAGTAGATAGATAGGATTTATTTGAGGAAATATACGTATGTAAAACGGATTTAATTTTTGGTTGCTTGGAGTAGTAGTGAAACCAGGAAAGGCTATTGATGTGCAATTCGATAGCTGATCCTAAGAAGTGGTGCGAAGCATCTATCGCACTATCAATCTCATTGTTTTTCCATCATGTTGGTGGTGCTGTCAACCTCTACTCGAGACTGAGTAAGCAATCATCCCATTAAGATCCAAGTGGAGAGTAAGAGGACCAATAAAGCAAGAAGAAAATTGTCCGGGCTTCGAGGCCGACAACCTTCTACCCGAAACTAATTGTCGCGAAGTCGCAACAACAGTCTCGGATTGATAATCGAACCTAATGATGCCGACCAACGCAAAAGTTAAAGGCCAATGATTACAGACTTTCAACATGGAATATAAGGACAATGTTACAACCCGGAAAAATGGCTAGATTGCAGATGAAAATATGAGATATAGGATAAACATTGCAGCACCACAAGAAAAAAGGCATGTGAGATAAGAATACAACATTATTAAATATTTTATAGCGGAGAAACTATACCTGAACATAAAGGGGTTGGATTCTTCGTTGAGCATACTATGTGAAATAGCTTACCTGCTGGTGAAATAGCAAATATGATAAGAAAATTATACTAGGCGACTACAATGCGCAGATTGGGAAAGAAAACTTTTTACGTGGTAACATGGGAAAACACTCTACACAACTTCTCAAATGATAACGGTCTTAGGACATGTAGTTTTGAAACGAACGATAACATGTGGATAACTAGTGTGCCATTCCCTCATAAAAGAATTCATAAAGAAACATGGGAAATGCCTGGCAACCGTGGGAGCAATCAAATAGACCATATTCTAATTGACAAAAGTCACGCATCGTTAATATTGGACGTAAAATCCTACAAAGGCGAAAATTGCGACACAGATCATTTCATGGTTGTCGTCCATATACGGCACTGTATTTCCATGATAAGCAACAAAAATTAATACAAGAAGGTCAAGTGGAATACCGATATAATACTTAAAGAGAGATAACAGCGTAGAGTTTCCAACAATTTAATTGATATACACATGCCCCACAAAGTCTGCGTTCACCCGATTAGCCTTCTTAAATTTATTAAAAACAAAATAGAATATTATGATTAAATTGAAATCTTTACAATTTGTTTATTCACTACTACTTCACTCTACTAACGATGAAGAATGCAAAGCAGCGGTTCAGAAGAAAAACGAAACATAAAAAATTTGGCTCTCAAGACCTACCAGAGAAAATCAACGTGAGCACCAAGAAGCGAGAAGAAAGACGAAGATAATCTTAAGAACAAAAAAGAGAAACAACGCAAAGCTAAAAGTAGAACGAAGAGGACTTCAAAAATGGAAACATAAGACCAAAACATCAAATCCGTGTTGCAAGGATATCAACCAAGAACAAATGCATGTAGGGAAAAAGATAACGTTACCATCAAGACAAAGACAGAATACCACAAAGATGGAAGGAACACTTCAACGAGTTACTAAATAAACATAGCGATATTGAACCCGACCACTTAGAGTATTATACCCCTGAGAATAATATTGTAGCGCCAACAATACACGAGGTACAAGAGGCCCGAAGCAGTTGTTGCAAAGCTGAAAAACAAAAAATGTAGCGGCGAGGACACCATAATTGTCGAACTACCTAGTATGGTAGCGCAGAACTGAAAATCCATTTATTTCTTCTTCCTAGAAAAATATGGAGAAACGAAAGCATACCAGATGAGTGGCTTTCATTCGACTTTCCACTATTCTATGGTTACAAAGTATTTACAAACATACATTACCAACGATTAAAAAAGTTTGCGGAAAAGATAATTGGATAACAGGTAATATATGGGCGGATTCCGATCTAACAGATCAACCATCGATTAATGTTTCACTATCTGTAAGATACATTTTGGGAATACAATATTGATTTACACTGCTTATTTGTAGATTTTAAATAGGCATTTGATAGCATGAACCCAGCCAAAATTAAACCTAGGTGTTGGCAAAATTTTTTGCAATTCAAAAAAACTTTATTTAATTAAGGTTTACAAAAATGAATTAAAAAATTTGGTAGCTCTTTCTGCCTTGCTTACTGTTCGCGTACTGCCGTTTTTCCTACACGCCTTTCGGTTTTCTTTGTTTCTCCCGTTTTCTCCTTTTTTCATCGACCAATCACCGATCGACACGTATTCAATGTTGCTTGGGAGCCACAGTTGGATCTATCCCGACCGTGCTGCCAGACTGTTCGTAACACTCCCCCCTGGTATATCCTGCCGATTAGGATGTACCGAGCTTTTCAGATCTAGAACGGCTATTTTAGCAGCAGGTCTTTCATAGATTCCACAGATTGTCTGAAGAGTAGCGCTTCGAACCCTTCCGTCGGCACTCGTTCGCACGCCAATTACCTTACCCTTGGGCCAAGAGTTCCTTGGGTTGTTTGGATCAACTATGTATGCAATATCTCCGACTTTTATTGCTTTAACGTCTTCGAACCATTTAGTTCTCCTAGTGATGGTGGGCAAATATTCGGTGACCCAACGTCGCCAGAACGCGTCCGCAAGGTTTTGTGATGTTCGCCAGTTACGACGCATTAGGACGCCCTCAGTAACTGGTTCTGCAATCGGCTTAACACCATTGGAGCTGCCTAATAGGAAGTGGTTGGGTGTTAGTGCCTCTTCTTCTTCGTGGTCAATAGGAATATAAGTCAACGGTCGCGAGTTAACTGTCATCTCCACCTCCATTAAAGCAGCATGAAGAATCTCGTCATTTGGACAGTTAGATGTCAATATCTGTTGTAGGACGTCCTTGACTGAGCGAACTAGCCGCTCCCATGCTCCGCCCATGTGTGGAGACGCGGGTGGTATGAAATGCCAGTTGGTTGCGGCCGAAGTGAAAGTTCTCGTCAATCGATTTTGGTCTACGAGCGTAAACGCAGATTTCAGTTCCCTCTCAGCGCCTTTGAAATTTGTGCCGTTGTCACTCCATATCTCCAATGGGCTCCCTCTACGCGCCATAAAATTACGTACGGCCAAAATGCAGGAGTCTGTAGAAAGCGAATATGCCACTTCGAGATGCACCGCTCTGGTTGTCAGACAGGTGAATAATACCCCATATCTCTTTTCGGTGCTCCTTTTAACCGTGACCAGAAGTGGACCAAAGTAGTCAACCCCTACATAGGAAAATGGACGACAAAATTGTGCGATGCGGGCTGTAGGTAAGCAAGCCATTCTAGGTGGACGTGGTTGAGCGCTTCTGTTTTTGCATACCTGACAGCTGCGTCGAATTCGATTAACTGCGATGCGAAGTTTTAAAATCCAAAAGTGTTGCCGAATTTCGTTGACGACTGTCTCCGAGTTCACATGATGATATTTGACATGAAAGTGATTTATAATTAAGTTCGTAATGTGATGATTGTTAGGCAGCAAAACTGGGTCCGTGCGCCCTATTATTTTAACTCGGCCATCTATTCGCAAAACACCATCGTCATCCAGATAGGGTGATAATTTGAATATTTTGCTAGATTTGTCAACGGCCTTCCCAACCGATAAAGATATTATTGAATCATTGAAAATGTCTTGCTGGGCTTTCCTCCAAAGAAAGTTTTCTGCCTTACGAAAATCGTCGGTAGTGGCAACGCTACGTAAGACTTGATTGTCTCGCACTACACTTAACCAAATACGAGCGCAGTACAAGGTCGTGGCGGTTGCTCGGAGGAGACGGTCCCATGTAGAAAATCTCTCAGGTTTGGGCACCATAAGAAGTTGTTCTGGAATTCTACAATGAGCTCCAATAAACTGAGGACGGAGTTCTTCTGTTGAAATATTTTGCGGTCCGTTAGACACGGGCCATTCGTCACACGGAAGATATAAAAAAGATGGTCCGCTAAACCATCGGCTATCGTTAGAAAAATCTGGATCACCATTCCATTTGGTGGCTTCGTCAGCAACGTTTGCTGCAGTTGGCACCCAGCGCCACTCACTGACGTCGGTAAGTTCTAGAATTTCACTAACTCGGAAAGCCACAAACTGTTTGTAGCGGCGATGATCAGCATACAGCCAGGCTAATACCGTTCGTGAATCTGACCAGTATACGGAGCTATCAAGGTGGATAGAATGCGACTCAATGATATGCTTAGCAAGGCGAGCTCCCAACAGTGCTGCCTTTAGTTCCAGGCGAGGTATGGACAATAATTTAAGCGGAGCCACTCTGGTTTTACTGGCGATCATCATACAGTCGATTGAATTACCATGTGAGTATCGTAGGTAGCATACAGCTGCATAGCTACTTTCGCTTGCATCTACAAAGGTATGTAGCTCTATTTTAGGTGTATCGTCAAATTTGACTCGCGCATAAGAACGTGGAATCCTTAGGTTTTCTATTTTTGGAATAAGCTTAATCCACCGCAGCCATTTCGCAAATTGGTCATCTGGAATTGGGTCGTCCCAGTCGCATCCAGCTCGCCATATTTCTTGCAAGATAACTTTGGCGTATACAACGTAGAAACCTATCAGCCCAATTGGGTCGTATATAGTCATAACCAAGCTCAAAACTTCGCGCTTGGTAGGTCGCCGCTGAGAAAGTAACAGATCAGAATTCTTATATTTGGATGATACACGAAAGGCGAAGTGGTCACTAGAGGTAACCCACCACATGCCTAGTACCTTCTCAGTTGGCTGCTCGTTCTCAAAATCAAGGCATAGTGCATCAGTGGGGCTGCCATTTAGGGCGGCTAGCACACGACTTGAATTCGATAAAAAATTTCTTATGTGAAAACCTCCCATCGCATGTACGTGACGCACATCTCTCGCTAACTTAATAGCTTCTTCTTCAGTATCCACGCTAACTAACATATCGTCTACGTAGTGGTTTTCTATTATGCACTGCGAAGCACCAGGGAACTCTTCACGAAATTCTTCTGCATTTTTGTTCTTGACATATTGAGCGCAGCTGGGCGAACATGTGGCCCCAAAGGTCATAACAGTCATCACGAATGTAGTTGGCTCGTTGGCATTCTGTTCATACCAAAGAAAACGCATGAAATTTTGATCTTGTTCCCGGACTTGAACTTGGTGAAACATCTCAGCAATATCGGCCGACATGGCGATTCGCTTTTGTCGAAATTTAAACAACACCGACAACAATGGGGTCGTTAGGTCTGGGCCTTTGAGCAACATGGTATTCAAGGATATACCATCAACCTTCGCGGCTGCGTCCCAGACTAAGCGCACCTTGCCTGGTTTGTTGGGGTTAATTACTGCAAAAACCGGTAGATACCAGTATCTTTCAACGGCGCTGTCGACTGGTGTCATACGTCTAGCGTACCCCTTTTGAATATAATCATCAATTTTTTGCTGAAGCACCTCAGCCAAGTTAGGGTCGCGTTGCATCTTCTTCAGCAAACACTTCGCTCGAAATAAGGCCATTGGTAGGCTATTGGGTAGCTGCATTTTAGGGTGCTTCCACAATAAGCTGGTTCGATATCGATTGCCAACTCGCACAGTGTGTTGTTGTAGCTGCACCATAGCAAATTCGTCCTCTTTAGACATTAATGCAGAAGATTTAGCTGACACGCCTAAATTATCGAGGCAAATGTACGATTTAGTAATTTTAACGAGTTCAGCCTGTGCGGAGCAGTCGCAAATGTGAAAGACAGGGTGCGCCGCATCATGGTTTGTACTTGATGCTTGTCCTTTCAATGTCCATCCGAGTTTGGACTTCTCTGCTATTGGCTCATTTTCACGGCCATATAAAGATTTGATTGGAGAACCAAGCGCAGCGTTGTTTAAACCAATCAATAGTTGTGGTACCGCGTTTGAATAGGACTCCAGAGGCAACCTTTTCAAATATTGAAATTTGGACTGCAGTTTAGCAGCGTTAATCGATTGAAGAGGCAGGTCAAGCTTTTTGACTGTGTGAACGCCTTTAAGCCCGAATTTCTTATTACCGTTTTTAGCTGATATGGCTAAGTCGACAACCACAGACTCGTCCTCATACCGATGTGTATCACCAGTCCAGCGCAGGCACAGTGGTTGTGGTGTGCCCTTTATATTTAGCTTATTCAGCAGCTCTTCGTCGATAAGGGTGAGCGACGAACCATCGTCTATGAAAGCGTATGTTGATACACTCCGTTCGCCTGAGTGTAGAACTACGGGAAGGACACGGAAAATGGTACTGCCTTGGCCCACATTGTGCATGTTAACGTTGACCGCCCGCATTGTAGTTACGCCCTTGCCATTGTTTGGAGCGTCTTTAGCAGCTAACTCTGCGTTGTGCAACAGAGGATGGTGATTTCGGGTGCAACTATTAACATTGCAAGGTGCAGTCGATTTACAACCGGCTGTAGGATGGCCCTTCAAGCATCGGTGACAAAGTTTCAACTTGCGAACAATTCCCCATTTTTGACTACGTGTCAATCCCGCATTAAAATGATAATTAATTGCGCCCCGTTTGCGCACCTTTGTTGACTCCTTTGGCACGATAACAGAGTTGGCGCCTTGTGCTAGTAGAAAAAGCCAATCACTGAAATGTTGTAAATTACAGATCGGTAAACTTTGCTTATGCATTCCCCAATAAGCTGGTAGTAGCCCAGGCAATTTCGAAACCAGCTTCTGTTCGAGATCGGGATTATTCAAATGGCTGGTCAGGCCTGACGCAGACATTGTTGCGCAGATGTTCTGCACTTCTACGGCGAAGTCGACGATCGATTCCAGCTGACTCTCTGACGGTGATGGAAGCTCATAAATTTGTCGCTGTAGAACGCTGATAATTAATTCTGGTCGTCCAAATCGCATTTGAAGGGTAGCAATAATTTGGGGCACGCAAGAGGAATGCAACAATAAATTTTTAACTGCATTCCGTGCTGGCCCTTCCAATGCCTGCCGCAGTCTTATAAGATTCTCATCGTCCGAGAATCCACAAACCTCAGTCGATTGGTTATATGCGGCATAAAATAATGGCCACTCAGTTGGCTTGCCATCATATTTCGGCAACTCTTTAGCAAGGCTGTTACGAGAAGCAATCTGGTCTCTACTCAAGCGTCGAGAAGTCGAGGCACCGAAAGATAAACTATTAACGTGCCCAGCTGTTGGCAAAGTAGTTTGTGCCGGTTGCGGTTGTGGCGGAGAATATCCTCGATTGAGTGTCGAATATCTGTGTACTTGCTGTTCGAGTGACTGTATTCTGTCTAATAGGCATTGAAGAACAGATCCTGTTAGACCCCCTCCTGGCTGCTGGGCATTTGATCCACTTATCAAATTGACATCGTCCGGGGCAGAGCCAGTATTGGTAAAATTATTGGCACCGGAAGCAGCTATGTTGAAAGGTGTAATAAAATTTGGAGGTGGCTGTATAATTTGCGTTGAATGTGGACCTGAATCATGCGCGGAAGTTGAAAACCTAGGTACAGTGCATTGTCCATCATCTAGGTCGTCGTCAAAGCCCATTGCATCTATGCGATCCAAGAAACTATGCTCCTCTCTTAACAAAGCCTCCCTCTGTCGTAAAATTTCGCTTCGCTCCTGTATAAGCTCAGCTCGACGGCGAAGCCCTTGCGAGCCAACAGAGTTAATGGAGTGAGCGGGGCTAATCGGCGGGTTTCCCTGGAGCAGTAGTCGACCGGATGGCATGGCGTGCGCTGTATTAGGCGCGGAGGGAGTTCCATATACAATACCAGCATTCAGATTTTCGTGATGCGCCATCGAGGCTAGTTGTGGGGCAGCTGCACTATTAGCGGCACACGTTTCCAGCATCAGCAAACTGTTGCCCGGAGCGATCGAATTGGATGCAACGGGATAACTCATTGCCGCGGTGTGATTGGCGGCGGCACTGGAACTAGGCGCAACGGCGAGATTAGCCGGCGCAGCGGTCACATCGGTTATGTTCGAAGACAATGTAGTAGCCTGCGACATCGGAATTTTTTGTACGTACGTTGTGGGCAGAACAAATTTTTTAACTTGTTGGCAAAATTTTTTGCAATTCAAAAAAACTTTATTTAATTAAGGTTTACAAAAATGAATTAAAAAATTTGGTAGCTCTTTCTGCCTTGCTTACTGTTCGCGTTCTCCTTTTTTCATCGACCAATCACCGATCGACACGTATTCAATGTTGCTTGGGAGCCACAGTTGGATCTATCCCGACCGTGCTGCCAGACTGTTCGTAACACTAGGCTTATAAGAAATGGCATCCCAGCAAAATTAGCAAACTTGGTGAATATTGCATTGCAAATCACAGTAAGCAAAGTGCTTGTTCAAAACGACATGTCAGACCCATTCGAAGTGTTCTCTAGAGTTAAGCAAGGATATGTCCTGTTGTTCTTGCTTTTCAACCTAGCGCTGAATGAAGTAGTTCATCGTTTCGATTCACAAAAATACGTCTTCAACAGCAGTATCCAAATATGTGCGTACACAGTTGACACAGTCATAATTACGACAGACGTAGCGACACAAAAACAAGCATTTAGCTATCTAGAAAAGGAGGCTTGTATAAAGTTATTTCAGTCCAAGCTCCAGAAAGCAAAATTTTGAGAAAAATTTATGGCCCAATCACGTTGGCAGATGGCATATATCGTATTCGATACAATCTAGAACTTGAACGCCTTATAAAGAGGCGAAACATCATAAAATACATAAATAGAAAGAATGCCAAAGGAAAGAGCACCAAAAGGAACCTTCAAGAAACAACCGTATGGCAAACGAACTAAGGGAAGAAGTTCGTTTGCCATACGGTTGTTTCTTGAAGGCTCCTTTTGGTGCTCTTTCCATCAAAGGAAAGATGGATAAATTTGCTTATCAATGACCTCAAATAGATGAGCAAACAAAACTGGTGGCGATTGACAGGAGATCGAGAAATCCGGAGAAAGATAGTTGCGGAAGCAGTGGTCCACCCAGAATTGTCATGCTAAATAAAAATAAGAAGGAGTAGTATGTAAAAGCAGTACAGTTTAAGTAAGATTTCATTTATTTCTAAATTATTAGTGACATCAGGTAATTAGAATTGCAAAACAAAAATAAATTAATAAAAACAAAACAAGCCATCCGTTGGCAGATGGCATATATCGTATTCGATACAATCTAGAACTTGAACGCCTTATAAAGAGGCGAAGCATCATAAAATACATAAATAGAAAGAATGCCAAAGGAAAGAGCACCAAAAGGAACCTTCAAGAAACAACCGTAAGGCAAACGAACTTCTTCCCTTAGTTCGTTTGCCATACGGTTGTTTCTTGAAGGTTCCTTTTGGTGCTCTTTCCTTCTTTCCATCAAAGGAAAGATGGATAAATTCGCTTATCGATGACCTCAAATAGATGAGCAAACAAAACTGGTGGCGATTGACAGGAGATCGAGAAATCCGGAGAAAGATAGTTGCGGAAGCAGTGGTCCACCCAGAACTGTCATGCTAAATAAAAATAAGAAGGAGTAGTATGTAAAAGCAGTACAGTTTAAGTAAGATTTCATTTATTTCTAAATTATTAGTGACATCAGGTAATTAGAATTGCAAAACAAAAATAAATTAATAAAAAACAAAACAAGCCATCCACTCCTATGGCAAACAAGTGCATGACGTGTGTTATATGACAAATTTACCCAAGGGATTAAAGTGACTGTTTCTCTGAACCTACTTATCCCGCCGTTGAAAAACTTAATTGACTACAGTCTCGGTTTGTATCTTCTTCAATTGTATTACTTCCGATCACTATGTATAACGGTCGATGATAGTCAAACATTGTCTGTAGTCATCGCATTCGTGAGAGTGCTTAAATCACTTGGAATGTTCATGCTCATGTTGCGGGGTGTTTCTGAGATACCGAAGAACTTGACTGCGTTGGTGAAACTGGATGAGTCTCTGTCACGCGTATTTTAGGGTGGGGAGCGCTTTGCAGTTGGTCGAAAATCATGTGACGTAGTTCCGTAGACACATACGGCCGTATAGTTTCGGTTGAGGTATCAGAAAATATTTTGGTACCTTCGCCATCGAAGGTCCAATTGTCTAAGCTCCACTTATGTGATAGTTGATTCAAAGCGGTGATGCTGCTCCTTATGTGTAGAAAGCTGTTCGGCGATTTCTTTCGTAGATATGACGATTGGTAGACTGCTACTGGCGTTGTTGGCGTGATGAAGCTTTATGATACGGCAGTACGTATCTACGGAACCACATCACACGATTTTCGACAAATTACAAAGCGCTTCCTACCCAAAAAGACGCGCAGTCAAGTTCTTCTGCACGTTAGAAACAACCGAAACTGTAGTCAATGCATTTTTCATACCATCTAGCCACAAACGATATTGTGGAACGGTGGCATCGATCACTTAAATAAATCTGCCACCATGTGTCACTCAGTCATGTGTCACCACACTGGACGAACACACCACCGGTGCTGCAAAAAATTTCGCTAATTCATGAACACCATAAACTCACGCTTAAGCTCCAGCGAAAAATAGTTTTCTAGAGCCAGCTGATCCGCCAATACGTAAGTGCAAACAACGTAATAAGTTTTATATTAGGTTCGCAACTAAGTTCTCGGTGTTTTTTTTTTGATGAAAATACAATTTTATTCTAAAAAAATGGTTACAAGTGAATCATTGAAAGTATTGCCCATCGCTGGCTACTACTTTTTTCCATCTTTCTTGTAGATCTCGTATACCGTCGCGGTAAAACTGTTCATCTTTTCAGGCTATCCACGGATCAAGCCATTTTCTGATGTCTTCATATGAATGGAACTGCTGGTCAGCTAGATCATGTGCCATCGATCGCAACAGGTGATAATCGGACGGCGCAATATCTGGAGAATATGGCAGGTGGGGTAGGATTTCCCATTTCAGTGTCTCCAGGTAGGTTTTAACGGGTTTGGCAACGTGAGGCCGAGCGTTGTCATGCTGTAGAATCACTTTTACATGCCTCTCCGCATACTGCAGCCCCTTTCCGCGCAGTGCTCGGCTCAATCGCATCAATTGAAGTCGATACCGATCCCCAGTGATGGTTTCGCTTGGTTTTAACAGTTCATAATAAATAACACCAACTTGGTTCCACCAAATACATAGCATAACCTTCGCACCGTGAGTACTCGGCCGATGGGACGACGTAGAAACAAGACCGGGCAGTTCCCATGACTTTATTTTCTTTGGATTGATGTAATGAATCCAGTTTTCATTACCCGTTACGATGCGATGGAGAAAGCCCTTCCGTTTTTGCCGCTGGAACAGTTGTTGACAGGCGACAAAACGACGATCAACATCTCATGGTTTTAACTCATAAGGAACCCAAGTCCCCTGTTTCTGAATCATTTCCAAAGTATGCAATCGCTTGGAAATAGATTGGCGCTCTCGATGCGCTTCAGCCGCCGTTTTTTTCGAATAAAAGAGAAAAATCAACACTTCCGTCAAATGAAGATTATTCGGCACAAAATCGGACATGTTCACAAAACCAAAAGTATATGATACCAAAACAAAATCACTAATGTGTCGAGGCAGTTTGTTTACCATATGTGTAGGCTTGGTTTATGACGTTTAGGTTATGTTAGAATCGACTAGTACCACTGCTGACGGCATCTATTGACAACCAGCGGGAACTTAGTTGCGCACCTAATATATTAAAATATACGTAAGTATACGACTTTTACACTATGATTTATGTAACTTTGCATTAATAGCCCAGCTTGATGGTTCCATATGTAGAATTCCACGCGGGCTTGGCCCACGCGCTTAGCCCACCTCTTGGTGTGCTTGGCGACTTCGGCGGCAGGGTGGGCAAGGAGGGAATTTTTGGTCTTACAGATACGCGCTCGGGTGTAACGCGAGTCATGTAGGATCGCCACCGGGAGCTAAGAAAGGAAGAGAGACGTATTATTAGAAAAAAGAAACGAAAGGCTGAAATACGTGAGCGGGAGGAGCGTGAGATGCTGGCAAATAGGAATAACGGACGAAAATTCTACTACATAAGGTTTCAAGACCGGAGCGTTTTCGTGTAAGAACAATGACAGCGATCTGGTGACTGCCATCAAGAGCACACTTAAATTATGGAAGGAACACTTCTCAAACCTGCCGATTGGATTTTAAGTGTGCTCTGCCCAATCCATAAGAAGGGCGATTTTGCAATGTGCACCAATTACCACGGGATTAGTCTTCTTAATATCGTGTGTAAGTTCTAGCGAGCGTATTGTGTGAAAGACTGAATCCCACCATAAACCAATTGATTGGACCTTATTAATGAATGAAAACACGACCTTTAGACCTGGAAAATCTACCATCGACCAGATATTCACAATGCGTCTTGGAAAAGACCCAAGAAAGGAGAATCGACAAACACCACTTTTTAGCAGATTTCAAAACTGCATTCGACAGTACGAAAAGGAGTTACCTATGTATATGCCGCTATGTCTGAATTTGGTATCCCCACAAAACTAATACGGCTATGCAAAATAACGTTGCTCAATACCAGCAGCGCGGTCAGAATTGGGAAGGACCTCTCGGAGCCGTTTGATATCAAATGAGGTTTCAGCGAGTTACCCTGGCTGTCGAGTGACTTCTTTAACCTGATGCTGGAAAAGATGGTGCGAACTGTGGAACTGAAACACTCAGGCACAGTATTTTATACAACTGCTGGCGTATGCTGATGATATTGACATCATCGGCCTTAATAACCGCGCTGTTAGTTCTGCCTTCTCCAAACTGAATAAAGCGGTAAGGCAAATGGGTCTGGTGATGAATGCGGACAAAACGAAATACCTCCTGTCATCAAACAAACAGTCGGCACACTTGCGTATCGGCACCCACGTCATTGTTGACAGTTATAGTTTTGAGGTTGTAAAAGACTTCGTATGTATATTTAGGAACCAGCTCTATCGACAATGCTCGCTCTGGAACAATGAACTGTATAAGCTTTACAAGGACATAGACGTACTGCACCAAATGAAGATCCGGCGGCTTCGTTGGCTGGGTTACGTCGTCCGAATGAATATGAATACCAACGCTTCGGTTCTGAAAGTATTCGATGCGGTACCAGCTGGTGGTAACAGAGGAAGCGGAAGGTTTCCTCTGCGTTCAGGTGGAGAAGGACTTGGCTTCACTTGGTGTTTCTTACTGGCGTCGGTTAGCACGAGAAAGAAACGACTGGCGTGCTTTGTTTAACTCGGCTAAAATCGTGTAAAAAGCTATTCATGCCCGTCCTAACGTATGGCGCAGAAGCTTGGACGATGACAACAACCGATGAAGCGACGCTTGGAGTGTTCGAGAGAAAGATTCTGCATAAGATATTTGGACCTTTTCAGTTTGGCAACGGAGAATATCGCAGGCTATGGAACGATAACCTGTACGAACTTTACGACGACATAGACATAGCGCAGTGAATAAAGATCCAGCGGCTACGTTGGCTGGGTCATGTTGTCCGAATGGATACAAACGCTCCGGCTCTGAAAGTATTCGATGCGGTACCAGCTGGTGGTAGTAGAGGAAGAGGAAGGCCTCCTCTGCGTTGGAAAGATCAGAAGGAAAAGGACTTGACTTCACTTGGTGTGTCCAAGTGGCGCCGGTTAGCACAAGAAAGAAACGACTGTCGCGCTTTGTTAAACTCACCCAAAATCGCGTAAGCGGTTATCGCGCCAACTAAGAAGAAGAAGTTATTGAGTACAGCTTAATAGAGCCATAAAAAGGCGAAGAATAATCATTCATTACACTATTACAATGCAATTCTTACAGATTTAAATGGACAGGATTCATTGCACATCATTACATTTTTCATTAAAAGTAGCTAATAAATTTAATTTTAAACACTTAAGCACTTCCGTTTTTCTGGACTGAACCCCATTCTTCTATTTGTTGTGATGAATCCAGCCCTTACAAATAGCTCACGCGCTCAGCCAAAACTGAAAACATATATTGGTTTGCATGCCGCCATGGAAGATGATTTATTTTCCTAGAAATTATTCCACACATAAAGCTCATCCCCATTGTTGTTTATGTCGAGTTGTTGTCGTGTAAAACCACGATTAGGAAGATCTTAATTTAAAACATTGCGGCAGCACATTTAGCAGCTGCAACGATTGCTGCAATTGTAAATGGTTCAACAGCAACACTGATGGCAGGAGTTGTAAATGGTAAAACGGCCATTTAGTATTTTCAATCACTGGTTTAATACACGATATATAGGTTGTTAAAAAAGTTTTGCGGTATTTTTATTGAATTTTCAATTGTTCATAAAATTTGTTATAATAATGCGATTTAAGTCAAATATGCGCCGTTTTGTTCGATGACGAGTTCCCAACGAGATGCCAACTTCATAATGCCCCTCTTATAGAAACTCGCTTCCCTATTGTCAAAAAACTCGGTGAGCCAATTTTCACAGGAGTCTCTTGTGGACAACTTCCGACTACCAAGCTCGTTCGCCATGGACAGAAATAGGTGGTTATCACTTGGTGCGAGATCCGGACTATACGGTGGATGCAAAAGAACCTCCCATCCGAGCTCCCGGAGCTTCTGGCGCGTCACCAAAGATGTGTGTGGCCTGGCGTTGTCCTGATGGAAGACAATTCAGCCTCTGTTGATCAAAGATGGCCTCTTCTGCATGAGTGCTGCATTCAAGCGGTCCAGTTGTTGGCAGTACAGGTCCGAATTGAGCGTTTGGCCATAGGGGAGCAGCTCATAGTGGATGATTCCCTGCCAATCCCACCAAACACACATAAGAACCTTCCTGGCCGTCAATCCAGGCTTGGCCACCGTCTGGGAAGCTTCACTGCTTTTCGACCACGACTGTTTGCGCTTCACGTTGTCATAAGTGACCCACTTTTCATCGCCAGTCACCATCCGCTTCAAAAACGGGTCGATTTAGTTGCGATTCAGAAGCGATTCTCATGCATCCATACGGGCAAAAATGTTGTTTTGCGTCAAGTCGTGTGGCACCCATACATCGAGCTTCTTTTTGAATCCAAGCTTCTTCAAATGGTTTATAACGGTTTGATGACTCATGCCAGGCTCTTGGCCGATGCTACGGCTGCTACTATGCCGGTCTCTTTCGATCAATTCAGCGATTTTATCGCAATTTTCGACGACAGGCCTTCCGGACCGTGGCGCATCTTCGATCACCTCTGCACCAGAACGAAAACGTTGAAACCATCGTTGTGCGGTGGAAATGGAAACTGTATCGGGTCCATAAACTGCACAAATTTTATTGCCAGCATGAGATGCATTTTTGCCTTTATCGTAGTAGTACTGTAAAATATGCCGTATTTTCTCTTTATTTTGCTCCATGTTTGCGACGCTATAACTCACGAACGACTAAAAGCAAACAACAATTAATCAAACACGTGTTAGCACGTGAAAAGAGCTTTCCAAAAAGCTCTAGCGTGAACCGATGCGACGAATACAACTAGAACTACGCGCTTGCAAAGACAAGCTTGCGGAAATACCGCAAGACTTTTTTTTCCAACCTTTATTTCCAATCGATGTGAAAAGTCGACGATAGTTTGTCCTCACAACTAGCCTTGTTTGAATGTTCGACACACGGCGTGCAGAGTTGTAGTAAAATACATATAAAAATAATAAATGTTAAGATTAAGGAGAGATGGGATATGCTAAACGAAAGTACTAGAATATTAATATATTAATTAAAAATAAAACAAATAAATATTACACCATTCATCGTAAACCCTCATTTCCATTAAATGAGCACTCATAGAAATTAATAAGAAGTTACTTTAATCACAATTATGTTGTGTGTGCCAAATTCAACAGATGTTATTTGTGGTATAATATTCCAAAGATGAAAACATTCAACTAGTTACTGTGTTGTTTTTATACAAGGCGTGTAGGTAAAAATATAGAAAATAAATCAACGCCTGGATAAACTTCCGGTATTTTGGGCAATTTTATGTGCTAGGTTACATACACCGTTAACTACAGACATCCGATTAAAGAAACATTATAACATATACTGAACAAAGAACCTGTATGTAGAGCAGATGTTGACTGCTAAAAGGATGGATGGCAATTTTTTACCATGCTTATTACGATAAAAAAATTTTAAAAATACAAGCATTGGTAAAAAATAAAAAACTAAATTGTGTTAAGTCCTATCGGCCAAAAAATGCGAAAGTCTGTAGTTCACCGGTGTGTTTTAACACCTACGATAACAATGTGTATGCACGATGTAACGCTTGGCGTATAGTATAGACGCATACATCTTTATATCGTCCCCTTAGTATAACAATAGCCTATGTGCTCATAGGCTATTATTTTTTTATTGAATTTTTGGATTCTCCATCGTCGATTTTATATGTGGTCAAAATTTTGTCAAATTCTAGTTCCACAAAGTGGGTCAAAACGTCAGTCAAAAAATAATAAATATTTACAGACACAACGAGATTTGAGTGAGAGCTACTTTCGACAAAAAGTTTGAAATTCATTTTCTCAAAACATCAAAAAATGTATAGGCTATTTTAATACTAAGGGGACGATATATATGTTATCAGAAATGGTTGAAAAGCAATTCTGGGATATTCGCATGCTAGACATAAAGATCTACTCCTTAGCTGTCAAACTTTCCGATACTATCTCAAGTCTTTATGATAATGCTACACTAAAATAAAAATAAAAAAAATCGTCGTTTTTGTAATGACGATTTACGAAGAGATTTTAAGGAATTAGGTTTTTGGTATAAATGGTTTTCAATATCAAGCCCGAGGCAAAAACCACTTGGGGGAATGAAAAATTATTTTCATTACATATAAACTATTTTCTCAACAAATGTTCTAAACTTTTAGATCTTATTATTATAAATTGGCGATAATATGATAATATCGGACAATGGTCTTCACCATGTTCCAGTTGTTCTGCAGCTGGAATTTAAGGGGGCAGATAACAAAAATTTTTTTGTTTATTAATGTCATAATTTCTATATGCATTAACAATAAATGAAAAACATAAATCGCGGAATAAAATGCTTCAGAAAAAAGGATTATATTAGCATTGTATGAAAAAAAAGTTCAGGTTTACAGGTATCTGGCCCTTAAAGATTTTAAAGTGGTTTATGCCAGTACCTAATTCACAAATTTTTTTTATAAAAACTTTAAGTTTGATGCCACGAATTTTGAAATATCTCTTATAAATTTAATTCTTTTAAAAATTAGATAAATGAGATTTGTAGGACTATTATTCCGCCAGTTAAAAGAAGATTTTACCCAATGCCTTAAGCCAAAAAGTTGAAAAAATAAGAATTTGGGAAAAAATATTTTTCAAAAAAATACAAGCTGACAAATTCTGTAATTCATGAGAACGAATTCTTTTTCGAGTGAGTTATAAGCATTTAATAAAGCCCTTCACAAAAGTTCTGCTCATGAATCTGACTCTGACATCGACTCTGATCCCAAAACGTTTTGGCGTTATATGCTCAAGCAGATGTTCATTATAAGCCCATGCTTTCTCCTCTCTGGAGGCGGCTAATCTTTTTGTCGTGGATCAGTTATCTTCTCTTCTTTTAAAGAATTGGTCTGCAGTTGCGTACCCGCCTTCATTAATTTTCAAGAAATCATTTGAGCGTGGTAATATTGTTACAGTAGCAGTTCATCAAACCTCTCCGTACGTAAATATAAAAATTGAGTAACTAAAGTTATTACAGTTATAATTGTTATAAGAGTATATTGATTAATTGAGACTAATAGGTGAATGACTAATCATTTTGGTAAAAATTCAATAAATGGTGGAAGTCCTCCTGAAGATAATAAATTTAGAAAAAGACCGGAATAGTCTGAGTCGATTGTGGATAGGGAGGAGCTTAACCTACTACAATATCATCAACGCAATTGTGCAGCCACCGTAGCCGAATGGGTTGGTGCATGACTACCATTCTGAAGTGCACGGTTTCGAAACTCTGGTCATGAAATACCAAATGATTGAAACACTGTATGTAGGAGGCGGAAAAATATCCGTTTTTTGGAAAATTATCAAGACGTACACCACAAATAGAAGGAGAAGCTCGGCCAAACACTCCGTAAAGAGTGTAAGTACCAATTATATAGGTTTGTATATATACATATAAGATGGCTCCAGTCTAACGAAGCAGATGGGTCTCTTTGTCTGGGATGGGTGGAGGTTGGACTCCGATGCAGGCATTTGGAAGACGGAAGTTTAAAAAGGTGGTAAGCAACTTACGATGAATGCCATTTAATGCCTGTCTATAAACTGGTTGACCAAGGGGCGTGTTTGGTTCTAGCTCTCGTCAGTATAGTCAAACAGATGCCTCCTGGCATTCCTGAGTGGTGGTTTCTGCGTGAACAACCCCGCAGGAACTATCTGTTTAGGATCCTACTATGCTCCTTAACCGGAAACACAGCGGTCTCTCTGTGAATATGTTGCAAAGGGGACAACAGGAAACAGCCTGTCCTGTTGGCAGGATTGAAATTTATTCCTCTGCGTGTCACTAGTGCCAGGCGACCAAATGATCACTACACAATTCAGAACCGGTCGGTCAACAGCTTTAAATATCACATTTTCGTGGCCTTGCCTAAAGTGCTACCGGGACTTGAATACTTTGTTACAGTTTTGAACCTTAGTGGCAATTGCGGTTGTATCCGCCGAGAATTTGATTTTTCAAGAGCTTTAGCAAAGTTTTTCAAAAAAATCCACGTAAAATTCAGAAAAACGCCTGAAATTTTTATTTTAATCGACAGTATAGTCCATATAATTTAATGTTTTAAGATTATTTCATGCAAATGTTGACCGTGACTGTACTTCAAATGGTCCATCCGTTTGGCGTACTCTTTCCCATGTTTCGGCCGGTATCTCACATATAAATGCTTTAATGTTGTCTTCCAATGCGTTAATTGAAGTAGGCTTGTCTGAATAGACATGAGCTTTAACAAAGCCCCACAAAAAATAATCTAAACGCGTTATATCGCACGATCTGGGTGGCCAATTGACAGGTCCCGAACGTGAAATACAATGTTCACCGAACTCACCCTTCAACAAGCTCATTGTTATGCGTGCTGTGTGGCATGTGGCACCGTCTTGCTGAAACTACATTTATGCAAGTCAAACTCTTGCATTTTGGGCAAAAAAAATTTGGATATCATTTTACGGCAGCGCTCACCATTCACAGTTACGCTACGATTCGCAGCATCTTTCAAGAAGTACGGTCCAATGATACCTCCAGCCCATAAACCGCACCAAACTGTGACCTTTTCTGGATACATTGGCAACTCTTGCAATTCTTCTGCCTGATCTTCACTCCAAAATCGACAATTCCGCTTATTTACGTACCCATTAATCCAAAAATGAGCTTCGTCGCTGAACACAATTTTTCGATAAAAAAGTGGATCTTAAACTTTCTTAACAGAACGCGCATTTTTATAATAAAATTCAATGATTTGCAAGCGTTGTTCGTTTAAACCAACTGTTTAAAAAGATAACAGCTAAAAAGAACAATCATCAACGTATGAGATCACTGATCCCTTTGGTGGTTGAGAAAGCTACGAGATGTAGACGGGTGTCAACCACGAAGGTAGTTTGCGGGGACAGTCCTTCTAGGACAGTCCTCTCGCAATGGTGGTTTTGGTTAAGCTCGCGATTTGTCTGCGTGTTGATAGCGTTAAGTGCTGAGGTGGTACTGTGTATTTCACAGAAAATATGCTGATGTGTGGCTGGTGTCAGGTGTTTCGTAAAGAATGGGAGTAGGAGGGCCTCAAGAGTCTTCACTACTGGGCGATAAAAATCCCTTAGTTGGCGAGTTGCTCCGGTTTCTGCAGTCGGACCACTCTCTATTTACAATTGGCGATTTGAACAACCGATGGATGCAGTATAAATTAGCGGCTAAAAAGCTCACACATTGTTTCGGGTCCGACGAAACCACTACAGGTGATTGCCAACCTATCATTTTGCTTCGTTGGCCTCGACAGGGATTTTTCGGTGGACCATAGCCTGCTCACATCAGAAGTGAAGCTACAAGTATTCAGGTGCTCTACCCATTTAGTCCACCTCTCTTGACATAACCGGTGCCAAATCTCCAAATGAAATTCCTTTCTCCGAAGATTCACGAGATCAACGTAACTGACCAGCGAGAATAAAGCGCGTTCGCGTATTCGCACATCAGTGCGAATGGAAAGACAGACGAATATATACTCAGTTAATTCCCCGGAGCCGATTCAATCAGTTTTATTAAAGTTAATACAGGAACGGTAGTTTGGCTAAATGAAATCGTCAGGTCTTTCGATCGAGAAGATAACGGATCAATGGCCTAATGCCCGTAGAGCGCCAATTTATGCTGGTTATAAGACCATCGCTACTAATTGTTATTGTGTTGAATGTTGAATCGTTTATCTGCTCTGCCAAAATGGCTGAGAGAAGGAAGTAGTAACGCTGTAATGCCAGCCCTAAACATAAGTGTTAGGGGAGGACGAAGAGGGAGGTTCAGCGCACTAGATCCTTGGTCGGGGAAAACCTGAGCCATTCCCCTACATATACAAATGCAAATAAAAATAATGTTTCTTACTACATATTGACCACTTTCTTAATGGTCAACGGTTTCTAAATTATTTGAATTCCGTATTAAGTAGAAGTTGTATTTTACGTCTAATAATATGTTTCCACCAAAGACAAACCCTGAGTTGACAGGTTTTAGGTTTGAGTGAATTGTCAACTGTTTCTACTGAATATTTGAACGAAATTGTAAATTTGTTTATTCACGTATCTTCTTCTTCTTAATTGGCGCTATAACCGCTTACGCGATTTTGGAAGAGCTTAACAAAGCGCGCCAGTCGTTTCTTCCAAGTGAAGCCAAGTCCTTCTCCACCTGATCTTTCCAACGCAGAGGAGGCCGCCCTCTTCCTCTGCTACCACCAGCTGGTACCGCATCGAATACTTTCAAAGCCGGAGCATTTGTATCCATTCGGACGACATGACCCAGCCAACGTAGCCACTGGATCTTTATTCGCTGCGCTATGTCTATGCCGTCGTAAAGCTCATACAGCTCATCGTTCCATCGTCTGCGATATTCGCCGTTGCCAACATGAAAAGGTCCAAAAATCTTACGCAGAATCTTTCTCTCAAACACTCCAAGCGTCGCTTCATCGGATGTTGTCATCGTCCAAGAGTGTTAGTTTTGTTCGTCGAGAGAGAATTTACTGATCAGTTGCCTACTTAGTCCAAAGTAGCACTTGTTGGCAAGAGAGATTCTACGTTGGATTTCAAGGCTGACATTGTTTTCGGTGTTAATGCTGATTCCTAAATAAACGAAGTCTTTTACAAATACGAAATTATAACTGTCAACAGTGACGTGGGTGCCGATACGTGAGTGCGCCGACTGTTTGTTTGAAGACAGGAGGTACTTCGTTTTGTCCTCGTTCACCACCAGACCCATTCGCTTTGCCTCTTCATCCAGTTTGGAGAAGGCAGAACTAACAGCGCGGTTGTTAAGGCCGATGATGTCAATATCATCAGCATACGCCAACAATTGTACGCTCTTATAAAAAATTGTGCCTGAGCGATTAAGTTCTGCGGCTCGTACGATGCTCTCCAAAATCAGGTTAAAAAAGACACACTACAGCGAATCACCCTATCTAAAACCGCGTTTGGTATCAAACGGCTCGGAGAGGTCCTTCCCAATTCTGACGGCGCTGCTGGTGTTGAGCAACGTCATCTTACATAGCCGTATTAGTTTTGCGGGGATACCACATTCAGACATCGCGGCATACAGGTAACTCCTTTCCGTACTGTCGAATGCAGCTTTGAAGTCGACGAAAAGATGGTGTGTGTCGATTCTCCTTTCATGGGTCTTTTCCAAGATTTGGCGTATTGTGAATATTTGGTCGATGGTGGACTTTCCAGGTCTGAAGCCACACTGATAAGGTCCAATCAGTTGGTTGACGGTGGGCTTCAGTCTTTCACACAATACGCTCCCTACAACCTTATAGGCGATATTTAGAAGACTAATCCCGCGATAATTGTCACAACTTGAAGGATCGCCCTTCTTATGCATGCACCTTACCAGCTCCTCGCCGCCATGTTTGAATAGCTCAGTCGGCAGTCCGTCGGCGCCCGCGGCTTTGTTGTTCTCTAGCCGCTTTATCGCTATTCTCACCTCGTCATGATCGGGTAGCGGAACGACAATTCCGTCGTCAACGATTGGGGTATCGGGATCTTCACTTTCTCGCCGACATGCGCAGCTGTCACTGTTTAATAGGTTCGAGAAGTGATCCCTCCATAATTTAAGATTGCTCTGTACGTCAGTCACCAGTTCGCCGTCTTTGCTCTTACAGGAAAACGCCCCGGTCTTAAAACCTTCTGTAAGCCGCCGAACTTTCTGGTAGAATTTTCGGGCGTTGTTCCTGTTGGCCAGCACCTCAAGCTCTTCGCACTCACGTATTTCGGCCTCTCGTTTCTTTTTTCGGATAATACGTCCCTCTTCCTTTTTCAGCTCTCTGTAGCGATCCCACATGGCTCGCGTTGCGCCCGATCGCAGCGTGGCTCTATAGGCGGCATCCTTTTTTTCTGCGGCAGCATGACATTCCTCGTCGTACCAATTGTTTTTTCGGGCTCACCGGAATCCGATTTCTTCTTCGGCGGCGGTACGTAGAGAACGAGAAATGTTGCTCCATTGTTCGTGCATGCCGGTTTGTTGGGCAGTACTCTCTGAGAGCAGGAGTGAGAGTCGAGTGGCGAATCTTCTGGCTGTCTGTTGTGATTGTAGCTTTTCGATATCGAACATTCTTTGCGTAGGCAGATGCACGTTTTTTGCTGCACAGAGGCGTGTACGCAGTTTGGCTGCAACAAGGTAGTGATCCGAGTCGATGTTGGGTCCTCGGATCGTACGTACATCTAATACACTAGAAGCGTGTCTTCCATCTATCACAACATGATCGATCCGGTTTCGTGTTTTTCGATCAGGAGACAGCCAGGTGGCTTGGTGAATCTTGTTATGCTGGAATCTGGTGCTGCAGACTACCATGTTTCGGTCCCCGGCGAAGTCGATCAGCCTCTGTCCGTTACCGGATGTTTCGTTGTGCAGGCTGAATTTTTCGACTGTTGGACCAAAAATTCCCTCCTTTTTATGTCGTGGCGGGGGCAGCGCTCATAGGAACGTTCCAGGCGCTCATAGAAGGAATCTTTGGTCGCATCGTCCTTCTCTTCCGTCGGGGCGTGGGCGCAAATTAGCGATATGTTAAAAAACGGGCTTAGATGCGGATAATTGCGAGACGCTCGTCCACCGGAGTGAACGACAGTATTTGGCGACGAAGTCTCTCTCCCACAACAAATCCGACACCGAATTTGCGCTCCTTTACATGGCAGCTGTAGTAGACGTCGCAAGGTCCTATGGTTTTCTTACCTTGCCCCGTCCATCGCATCTCTTGTATGGCAGTGATGTCAGCCTTTACTCTCACGAGGACATCAACCAGCCGGGCAGAGGCACCTTCCCCATTAAGGGACCGGACATTCCAGGTGCATGCCCTCAAATCATATTCCTTATTTCGTTTGCAGGGGTCGTCATCAGTAAAGGCAGTTCTCATCCGAGGCTTTGCAATTCTTTTCATTGGGGGGATTTTTAAGTGGCGGGTCCCAAACCCAACGTACAACCAGCTATCCTGGAATGCTTCGCCTTCTTACGTTAGCTCATTCCCGAACGGGTGTTCGGAAGCTACCCAGAGGATACGTGGGCTAATCCCGGCCGTATAATATTATATATATTAGGTATGTATATACATCTTAATTGTCTCGATATTGACCAGTTACAAAACAGTGTCGAAATGTTTCGATAAGAATGCAATAACGATTTAATATTCAAATTCTTGCAAACCCAACACAAAAACGATGTAAAAGATGAGTTTGAAATCGGTTTGGGTTATTATACGTGTTTGGCATTTTTCTAAAAATTCAACCGGCACTATTAACCAACATGACTTTATAACAGGTAAACGGGTAGTAGATTGAGTACGATGATGTGATAGTATCGAGATTGTAACTTCATCATATTGTTACTCAATGGTTCAACTGAACAATTATTTCTCTTATATAACTTTTTCTCTATCTGTCAAACAAAAGGAAAAATAAATGTTGGGATATAACTCTTATCGGCTAAATAAAAAATATTAAATTAGAAATATCTGTTATGGATCGTTGGATTCGTGGACGAAAATATCGCTCCCTTTTCCATACTTCATATGTCTACCCTTTCTTACTAGAATGCATTGACTTTAATTTCACGGTAAGAAGTCTTCGAAACCAGAATATGTTTTCTCTGGAATGAGTGAAAACATTATATGCCCCGAATTTTCCTATTTTAAGAAATTATAAGGAATGTAATAAACTCTTTTCATTCCACTGATCTTGATTTCTAAAGGGTGTTTTTTTTAGAGGCTAGGTTTTCAAGATGAAATAAAACGTATATAATTTAATGTTATGGCCAAAAATTTAGCTTTATTATAAAGATAAGAGTTTGCCATTATGTTTTAAAAACGATTTCGGGCAAGTGGCCGCCGCGGCTGGCTCGAATAAATTCCAGCCGAGAGTATGTCAGCAATAACGCGCCGAATATTCTCTTCCAAGACGTCAATCGTCTCGGGCTTATCTGCGTAGACAAGCGACTTCACATAGCCCCACAAGAAATAGTCCAGCGGTGTTATATCGCACGATCTTGGAGGTCACGCCACAGGTCCACGGCGCGAGATAATGCGCTCACCAAAAGTTTCCTTCAATAAATCGATTGTTGCGTTGGCTGTATGGCATGTAGCGCCGTCTTGTTGGAACCAAAGGTCGTCCACATCAACATCGTCCAATTCAGGCACGAAAAAGTCATTAATCATGGCTCTATAGCGCTCTCCATTGACTGTAACATTATGGCCGGCTTCATTTTTAAAGAAATATGGACCAATGATTCCCTCTGCCCATAGAGCACACCAAACAGTGACTTTTTGAGGATGTAACAGTGTCTCAGCAATGGCTTGTGGATTATGTTCACTCCAAATGCGACAATTTTGCTTATTGACATACCCATTCAACCAAAAGTGAGCTTCATCGCTGAACAAAATTTTCTTGTGATGCGTCGCGCGAACCGAACCATTATTTTCGTAATAAATTTGCACGATTTGCAAACGTTGTTCAGGTGTAAGTCTATTCATTATGAAATGGCAAACCAAACTGAGCATAAATCAAGTGACAGCTGTCAAAAATACCATCTACGAAAAAAGTAGTGCCAACTTGAAAACCTAACCTCTAAAAAAACACCCTTTATATACCAAATACAAGATTTAAATTAATATTAAATTACTTGTTTACGTAACTTCCATTTACCATAATAATCTTATATTTCCAAGTTTATAAATATATAATTGGGGGAAAAAGAACTTCATTATTTTTAAGTAAAATGTTTACGCAAATGGTTTAAAAATGTTTTATGGTCGCTCATTAGCTCTAGGATTATGTTACGATTACTAACTTGCCGGTCAACTTCGATGACTTCTGTGATTTTATTGCAATTTTCGTCATTATCAACATTTTCTTTAACATCAAAAATGGGTGAATGGAATCGACGAAACCAAATTGTACGTAATTAGCTGTTGACTTCCATTGTTAACACGCTGTAACTCAAAACTGAATGGAACAAACAAAAAACAGCGAACGAATTTTTTAGTGTGAAATGTCACCTTGAAAACGAGCATAAACTTTAAATTGTTTGATGGATACTTTACGAGATATCGTGAATAAAAAACGGTTTTGGATTAAGGAAAAAGGTAGATCATAAAAATCTAGAATTACAAGTAAATTAATTTGAGTGGATACTGTGGATTTGGATACTGGATACCTTTTTAGTAAGAACAACGTAAGCCGACTGAGTAAAATCAACTTAAGAGTGTGATTGTGTTCGCATATGTACTATATTGGTATATCTACTGAGGAAGAATGCCGACTGTCTGAAGAATATTGAAATGGCTTATCACAGATAACTATTTTTTCACTAATTTCTGTACTGCGGTCCGACAAGATGCTTCACCATGACCCAAAAATGTTCGAGTTTTACGAACAGGCTGCCAAATTTTCACCGTTTTTATAGTGAATTTTAATCATTTCAATCCGTTTTTTAAGCGTGTATCGTTCCATTTTTATTAATGGCGTAGTTTCTACTTGTCAAATATCAAAAAATGACAGCTTCAAAAGTGACATCTACCGAAATAGCGGGCTATCCAAAATAACACCTGTTATTGGAAAAACCTTTACTTACATATGTAAATAAAAGCCTTTTGTCGGCCTGTGCTTTTTGGTTAATTTTATATATCGCTCAGAATAATGAGCATTTGCACTACTTGTATGGCCAGTAGTGGGCTTAAGGAAAAAATTATAAATGCGATCGCGGGATTGGAGAGATTAAAAAGTAACTTTATTGCATTAATTGAGCTAGTAAATGATATTTCTAATTTGCCGACTCCTGGTATAAGTGAAGACAAACGGATTACTCGTTCTAAAGTTAAAGATAGTGAAGGTGTTGTTGCTCAGCCAGCTAAAGCTCAAAAGCACACTCAGTCATTCTCACCTAATCAGACTGTTGTTGCTATTAATAACAGCTGTAATTGTGCCTGACAATAATACTGGTTTTTCAACTAGTCCTGGTAGTAATACTGGTTGTTTTGCTTTTTCGGTGACATCGTCCGCTGTGAATGCTGTTATTGCTCAGCCAGTATTAATGCAAACGCACACTCACTTACGTACTGTACCTGTACCATCTAATGATGCTGTTGACATTCATGTAGCTGGTAAAATCTCAGAACGCATTGTGTTTCTGATGCGCCGTGTAATAATATCGGTTTGTCAACTGCTCCTGGTAACAATACTGGGTATTCTGCCGTTGTTGCTTCTGTTCTTTCGCCGACCGCAATAAGCATTAGTTCTACTAACTCATGCTTTTTACTTGAGTGCGCTGCTGATCTTGCTTCTTCGAATGCTGATGCTATTACGAATAATGTGATGCCAAAAGATACAATTGCGAACAATGCTGCTAACAATGCTCTGCAAAATAATGCACAGTGGACAGTTGTGCATAAAAATCGCAGTAATAAAAAACAAAGGCGTTGCGTATTTGGAACTAACGATAATACTGAGCTTCGAGCTGTACTTCATCATAAATGGCTGCATATTTCTTCTTTTTTACCCTACGTTAAGACAGATAGCATCATTGACTATAAGTATTGCTAAGCATGCTGCTATCAATAGAAGTGATATTTTATGTTCTACGCTTCTCAAGAAATATACAAATTCAAAGGATATTAAATTTATAAACTACAAGCTTGGAGTTCCTGAATGTCAATAGAATAAATTTTTGATATCAAATACGAGGGGTGCCTTGTATATGTCGGGATTTGGCAACCCTGGTGTTGCAATCTGGCAACTGACAGCTGTATCGCAAAGTTTGACATTTTTTGTCTTTTACGTACTCAGAACGTTTTGAAATACCAGCGCTATTTGTGTTGTTAACAGTAACTTAAAAGATTCAGTTGGGCCAAAAATGGAATTAAATCGTGAACATTTTCGTGCGATTATTTTTTACAACTTTCGACGTGGATTAACTCAGCAACATTCCATGGATGAACTTAATTCATTTCTTGGCGATGAATGGTGATATGGTGAATTCAATCGTGGTTGTAGTTCACTCCAAGACGAATTTCGTGAAGGTCGTCCAAAATCAGTTGTTGTTCCGAAAACCATTGACGCTGTGCGCGAACTGGTATTGCAAGATCGTCATGTGACCTATCGTGGATTGAGACAATCTTAGGCATTAGTGGGACCAGCATACATTCAATATTGCATAAACATTTGACTGTCAAAAAAATTTGTTCGCGTTGGATCCCACACAATATGTCAATCACTCAAGGCTCGTGTCGATTGGTCGAAGGAAATGCTCAAAAAATAAGATCGCGGGGCTTCGAAACACGTCTATGACATCGCGACAGGTGATGAATCATGGGTTTACGCGTATGAGCCCGAAAGTAAACACAAGTCGACTGTAGGGGTGTTTCAAGATGAGCCAAATCCAACAAAAGCTGTTCGCGCACGAAACACTTCCAAGCAAATGGTCGCCTGTTTTTTCAGAAAAACTGGACATGTCGCAACCGTACCACAACAGTAAATTCTGAGTGGTACACAACCATTTGTTTGCCAGTTGTCTTCCAAGAAATTAGGAAAACCAATCGCCAAAGACGGATCACTCTTCACCAGGACAATGCGAGCTCTCACATTTCAGCTCAAACAACTGCATTTTTGAGCACCCAAAACATCGAATTAATGGGTCATCCGCCGTATAGTCCTGACTTGGCACCGAATGACTTCTTTTTATTCCCGTACGTAAAAAACAGAGAGGTCAACGTTTTTCGACACCTTAAGAAGCGGTTGTGGCATTCAGAATGCATGTTTTGGAGGTACCTCATTCAGAGTGGCAAAAGTGCTTCGACAATTGGTTCAAACGCATGCAAAAGTGTATAGATCTTCATGGAGAATATTTTGAAAAACAATAAAGTGATTTTCGATTATTAAAATTTGTTTTTGTTCTCTAATCCCGACATATAAAAGGCACCCCTCGTATTTGGCTTCGAAATGTTTTTATCCGACCATTTGATTTTTTCAAAAACGTCGTCAGCTTCAACCCACGAAGTAAGAAACCCCTACTTCTGGAGCCCGCAAGATAAGCATTTATTATCAACATTTTTCGGGACTAAGAACAAAATCTGAGTCCGTCTATATTTTGAATTCACAATTGTATTACGACTGTTTCGTCCTAACCGAAACTTCGCTAAATGTTAATTTTGATGCGGAGTACTTCGACACAACTCTCTTTGACGTTTGTGTGTTGTATATTTGCGGAATCGGTTGGTGCGTGACTAAAATTCGGAATTCAGAGAGAACGTAGGTTGGAATAGCGGTGAAAGACCAAAATGAAGAAAACGTTTTTTTGTAATAGCGGCCGCGCCTCGGCAGGCAATGGCAAACCTCCGAGTGTATTTCTTCCATGAAAAAGCTCCTCATAAAAAATATCTGCCGTTCGGTAACTGTAGGTCCCTTCATTTGTGCATTTTTGTGGAACAACATCAAGACGAACGCCAAAAAAGGAGGAATAGCTCGGCCAAAGGCCCAAAAAGGGTCCCATATACAAGGCACAGATTGACAACATTCTAGCACTATATGAGAAAGTAGGTAACAGCCAACTTTGTGTCTTAGGCGATATTTATTTATTTATTCTCACTCCATCTAATGTTAATAGTTTGTGCGAATCATACCTAATTGATAACTTGCTATGTATTGAATTATCACAATTCAATAGTTTTCTAAATGAACTTAATCGAATTTTAGACTTAACCCTAATCCCATGTCGATGGTCGTTTGTGTCCGGGCCGTTTTTTATAAAACGACTGCATGGTGCATGTTTGATACCATATGTTTCAGATAATATATTATTAAAATAAAAAAAATATTTTTTGAAATAATTTTGAAAAAATCACTTCGGATATGTTTAGTTAAAGCTTAGAAGATACCTTATGTATTTTTTCTAATTTTCTATTGGCGTTATACCTATAGTAGAAATAAGCGCCGACTCATCGACATGGGATTAAGTTGCCAAAGGGAACGACATGAGATAAGGGTTAATATAATATTTGTTAGTTCTAATATTAATTTTACGCTCTCGCTTGCAGCCAGTTATATTTGTTAATAACCGATGTTGACGGTTTATCGGTTATTCTAACTAAAAATTGTCCAGCTTTGAATACGCCTTTAAAGCACATTTTCAACATGTCACTTTCCGCCGGAGTTTCCATTGATGACTGGAAATTAACTTTTATTACGCTGAATAGGGCGATTTCTAAGCTATCTTCTCCTGCTTCTTAATTTGCGCGATAACTGCTTACGCGATTTTGGGCGAGTTTAACAAAGCGCGCCAGCCGTTTATTTCTCGTCCTAACTGGCGCCAATTGGACACACCAAGTGAAGTCAAGTCCCTTTCCACCTAATCTTTCCAACGCAGAGGAGGCCTTCCTCTTCCTCTATTACCACCAGCTGGTACCGCATCGAATACTTTCAGAGCCGGAGCGTTTGTAACCATTCGGACGACATGACTCATCCAACGTAGCCGCTGCATCTTTATTCGCTGCGCTATGTCTATGCCGTCGTAAAGCTCATACAGCTCATCGTTAAATCGTCTGCGATATTCGCCGTTGCCAACGTGCAAAGGCCCAAAAATCTTGCGCAGAATCTTTCTCTCAAACACACCAAGCGTCGCTTCATCGAATGTTGTCATCATCCACGCTTCTGCGCCATACGTTAGGGCGGGCATGATGAGAGTATTGTAGAGTGTTAAGTTTTGTTCGTCGAGAGAGGACTTTACTGATCAGTTGCTTACTTAGTCCGAAGTAGCACTTGTTGGCAAGAGAGATTCTGCGTTGTTGGATTTCAAGGCTGACATTGTTATCGGTGTTTATGCTGGTTCCTAAATAAACGAAGTCTTTTACAAATACGAAATTATAACTGTCAACAGTGACCTGGGTGGCGATACGCGAGTGCGTCGACTGTTTGTTTCGAGACAGGAGGTATTTCGTTTTGGCCTCGTTCACCACCAGACCCATTCGTTTTGCCTCTTTATCCAGTTTGGAGAAGGCGGAACTAACAGCGCGATTGTTAATGCCGATGATGTCAATATCATCGCATACGCCAACAATTGTACGCTCTTATAAAAAATTGTGCCTGAGCGATTAAGTTCTGCGGCTCGCACGATGCTCTCCAACATCAGGTTAAAGAAGTCACACGACAGCGAGTCACCCTCTCTGAAATCTCGTTTGGTATCAAACGGCTCGGAGAGGTCCTTCCCAATTCTGACGGCGCTGCTGGTGTTGAGCAACGTCAACTTACATAGCCGTATTAGTTTTGCGGGGATACCAAATTCAGACATGGCGGCATACAAGAAACTCCTTTTCGTACTGTCGAATACAGCTTTGAAGCCGACGAAAAGATGGTTTGTGTCGATTTTCCTATCCAAGCTATCTACAATTTCGAAATTATTTGAGTATATAGTCAAAGAAAAAGTGTACTTTGCTGTTAAACATTTGTTATATCCTAATAAACATGGGTTTATTCCGGTCAGATCTACATTAACGAATTTAGCTGTATTTACGGAGGACTATCTGGATACATTCCAAAGAGGTTTGCAAATGGTTGCAATCTATACAGATTGTTCTAAGACTTTTGATATTTAATATATTATTAATATTAATAGCTAAACTTGAGCGCTTCAGCTTTCACTCTCAATTTCTTAAGTGGTTAATTTCCTATAGGTGTGTCCTAGGTCCGCTACATAGTTGGTGTGTGCGTAATCGTTTCTTCCTTAACATTAATAAATGTCACTATACTTCATATGCGAAAGTTTTTAATATTGTGCCAACAGCTTACTGCATCTTAAACTCGCCGCTAAAGTCAATTAGTGAATTAAAATACCTGGGTGTTTATTTTGACGCGAAGCTCAACTTTATTCTTTCAAAATCGTTCGCAATGTTAGCCTTTATTCGTCGAAATAGTTCTTCTATTCTGTTATTCTAGTTTTCTGATCCCTATACTCTCAAACTGCTGTACTCGCCCTTAGTTCAGTCTAGGTTAGAATATGTATTATTCGTTTGGAGACCGTTTCATGCAGTCTATATTAATAGATTAGAGTCTGTTCAAACAGCTTTGCGCTAGATGAAATTCGTTGATCCCATTCCATCTTATCGCCCTCGTTGCTTATTAATAAATCTAATGTCCTTAGAGTCTAGGCGTGTTCTCTTCTCGATGTGTTTCGTCGTCGATATTTGTGCGGGCTCAATAGATTGTCCGTATCTGCTCAATAAAATTATTTTATGGTTTTTTGTGGGTATTGCTAAAACTGTTTATGGAATGAATGCTCCTTTTAGAAGGGCGCTAGCTCTGTTTAATGCTTATTCTTATTCCTCAGCCTTTAATTTCTCTTACTCTAAGTTTATTTTTAAGAATTTACTTATAACACTCTTGTCATAAGGTTGTATCTACCACATCACACTGCCAAAGTTCCACTCGAACTTTTGGCTACCGTTTTTGAAAACCGAATAATCAGCCGAAATTCCGATATCAATTGGCCGCTTCGGAGCTGTGACTTAAGCCCGTTGGACTATTTTTTGTGGGGAGCCGTTAAGGACAAATGCTATACAAATAATACAAACCTGCAAGATTAGAGGAATGGATTTATGGTATATTGTTACACTGGCTCAGTTTAAGCTTTAAAACATCAAAAGAAATAATTAATTCACCCCATTTACGTATTATTTTTTTCCACACACTTACATAACAATGCATATATATGCAATAAATATATATATGTATATATGTTAGCATAACACAATACATAAATCTACAAACAAAACCGCTGACGTTGCAGCGCGTGCAGAGCCAAGCACCAAATTCTATCGATCGCGCATTTTCAAAAACTGCTGACGATACGTCTGGCCATAAGAAACACTTACGCAAAGCCAACGTATTGCACCTACAAGTGCAATTTCCACATTCGGAAATATTTGATCACGTTGAATATCACCTGTGAGAACGGACAACGAAGAAGGTGGTCACGTTGAAATAAACAACTCCGCCCGTGGGAACAATGAGAGCAGCAAAGAAAGTCATCGAGCGGCAGCGGCTACATTTAGATATAAGTAGGGTAGAAATAAGTATTAAGTTTAGTTCGTTTTTAATGCAACTCAATAAAGGAGCATAGCTCTCCTAAAATTAATTTTTTTTAATCTTAACACTATTAAAAAGTTTAACTGGCGCCCGAGCAGGGACCAGCGCGCGCAAAGTACTCAAAGCCCGAAAGTCAAAAAGTACGGCTACGCGAAATGTCGTGAGTGATAAACTAGAAAAAAAAAACAAAGTGAAGAAAAAACGACAAATAGCGTGAGACGAAGTGGAACAACAGTGCGCCGAAGGACCCCAGTACAAAAGGAAAAGGAAAATACCAAAGCGCCCAACAACATCCACATGCAGCACTGGACTTTAAGGGGTAACACCACTGTACACGCGTAAAATAAACACGATTTTTAAAGAATTTTTTTGTATAGAAGGAAAGGGGAAACAATCATTCTGATTTGGGAAGTTATTACTTGTATACTATATTAAAATACAAAACTACAAAGATTGACCGAAAAATTTTACAAAATGGCGGCATTGGAGACATTTTTGTAATGTGGTTTCTCTTGAAGGAGCTCCGCGGCACGCAGCACAGAGGGTGCAAATTTTAATCTGGAACAAAGAAACATTTTTTTTTCTTAATCTAGATATCGAAAATCCCCTACGCTCTTCTCTTAAGAAGGTTATTATACAGACGTAGTGAAAAACCTGATTAAAAATATTTAAAATTGTTTGAGTTATACTGCGTGCCAATTTCAGAAAACGTGTTTTGAGAAAAACGCGTTTAAAGTATGGAAATTTGGAAAAGTCGTTAGGTAGCAGTCACTAACGCTTGGTTAAAAGCTTAAAATATTTATGAAATAGACTTCGGTAACGTATAAAACTTTCTGTTCTGTATTTTAAAAGGTTCAAAGAATTTTTTAAGCTTATAAAAAAAAAATCAATTTTTTGAAATTTCTACAGTGGTGTTACCCCTTAATGTAAGACTACTTTTAAGATATTTCTTAATTATAAAAAATATTGTGAAAAAAAGTAAAAATTAGTCAAAATTTGAATTTCTTAAAGAATTAAGGAATTAAGGAGCGAAAAAAAAAACATTTTGTTAACTTTGAGGAAATTAAAAAATTAATATTTTTAAAGAATTAAAGAGTGAAAAAAGAAAAATATTTTCGTAAAATTTGAGAAAAAAATTGATATTTTTAAAAAGTGGAAAAAAAATATATATATATTTCGTAAAATCTGAGGAAAAGAAGAAAATTGATATTCTTAAGGAATCAAAGAGTGACACAAAAAAATATTTTGTAAAATTTGAGAAAAAGGAAAAAATCGATATTTTTACAGAATTAAAGAGTGGGGAAAAATATATATTTTGTAAAGTTTGAGGAAAATAAGAAAATTGATATTTTTAAAGAATTAAAGAGAGAAAAGAATATTTCGTAAAATTCTGAGAAAAGAAAAAAATTGATTCTTAATTAGTGAAGTTAAAAAGTTTGATAAAATATTTCGTAGGATTTGCACTAAATAATACTTGAGTGATCAATTTTACTTGGAGTTAAAAAACAAAAAGAATAGAAAATGCCAGTGACCGCAGACGAATTAGTAGAGCAATTAAATCAGTTCAGGATAGAGTATGGAGATTCTAACCCAGACAACCCGTCAACCTCTAACCATCCTGGTATCGAAAGAATTGTGAGAAAAGTACTCAAAAATATGAGTACTCCAAATATTAGGGATTTTAGTGAGCCAAACTATAATATAATATATCGCTGAACGCGCGAAATGTGAACGAATTAGACAGAATCCCGGACATGGTAAAATGTCTTAGGGAATTTTCCGGACGACCAGGAGAATTCAGCTCCTGGCGAAAAAGCGTAGATAGGATTTTTAAAGCCTACGAGGAGTTGAAAGACGCACCTAGGTACTTTGCCATCTTACATACCATACGGCACAGAATTATTGGCGATGCCGATACCGCCTTAGAATCTTACAGCACTCCACTGGACTGGACACAGATACGAAAATGTCTGATGATGCACTACTCAGACAAAAGAGACATTGGTACCCTCGAATACCAAATGACCACTTTAGCGCAACGACATGACGACATACCAACATTCTCCAACATTCTATCAAAAAGTGTACCAACACCTATCCTTGATGCTGGACAAAATATCTTGTCTAGACTTGAGCGACGAGTCCATTAGAGCCATGACAAACTCATACAGAGATAAAGCTCTTGACACTTTTATCCGCGGACTTAACGGAGATTTACCTAGACTCCTCGGTATTCGCGAACCAAACACTTTACCACAGGCACTGCACTTGTGTCAGAAATTGGACTACATGTCCTTCCGCATGAGCCACGCGCATACTGTGAATAGATCATTCAATAACATGCCCCCACGTCCTCCTCGGCATACTATGAACCACTATAACAACCGACCTTTCTATCCCGAATCAACCTATTTCTCAACGCCCAGGATGAATTTGGCACCAAGGCAATAAACAACCAATCGGCAACCAAGTAAATATCCACAGAACTCGTTCGCACCACAAACTTTTCGCCCTCACCAATCATATGCTCAACCGAACAGATATAACTATTCCCAGTACGATCAAGGATTCCGAACAAATGGAATAGGATATAATTATCAAGCAAACCAAGCTAATAGGCCCAATTTACCACCAAAACCACGTGTCCCTATGGACGTGGATAGATCTTTACACTCAAGACAAGTAAACTACCAGAACAGACCTGTTAATAACTAAAATAACTTCGCACCAAAGCGTCCCCTCTAGACCCAACAAGTACATCCACCTAATAAATTGCAAAGAACCTACCACACCGATACGGTAGCTCCAGATGCAAACAATTACCAAATACAGGCAGATCCAAATCAAATATTTAGAAACACTTACGAAGGACAACAAGAAAGACCAGTGGAGAACAACATTAACTTTATGGCAGACGATAGACAGGAATATGACGAAAACGAATATATCGAATGCGATACAATTCAATTTTTAGATTAACGCCATCTTCACTCCCATACTATGAATTCACCGCTAGGAGTGGAGATGCTCTAGACTTCCTAATAGACACCGGTTCCAATAAAAACTATATCCAATCCTCTAGAATAAGGAACCCGATTCCTAACGAACAACCCTTCACGGTTAAGTCGGTCGCAGGAAATATAGAAATTACACACCACACATACGTGGACATTTTCGGCCACAACGTAGGAAATATTAAATTTTATATTTTACCAACATTAAATTCCTTTCACGGGATAATAGGGAACGATACTCTCAAGCAAATGAAAGCAACCATACACACGGATAAAAATATGAAGACAATCTTTACAGACATAGTCGTTCCACTAAAACAAAGACTTTCGCAAGAGGTTAATAATGCCTGCTGAAATGCAGGCCAAAATAAGCAACATAATTAACAGATGTCCCAACCTTTTCTCCGATTCTGACCAGAAACTCACTTACACCACAATCGTAAAAGGTGAAATTCGCACCACAAGTGACACACCCGTCTATTCCAAACCTTATCCTTACCCAATGGCGCTTAAGGAAGAGATCGAACGACAAATAGAAGAACTTGTTGATGATGGTATAATTAGAAGATCAAAATCCCCTTACAACTCACCCGTTTGGATCGTTGACAAAAAGACAGATGCATCCGGAAAAAAGAAATACCGAATGGTGATCGGTTATCGGAAACTCAATGCAATCACCACTCCCGACAAATACCCTACATCAGAAATTAACGAGGTCCTAGCAAACCTCGGAAATAATAAACTATTTACGGTTATCGACCTTAAAAGCGGGTTTCATCAGATACCACTTCGAGAGTCCGACATAGAAAAGACAGCATTTTCCGTGAATAACGGGAAATATGAATTTCTGCAACCTCCATTCGGACTAAAGAATGCTCCGTCGACATTCCAAAGAGCTTTGGACGATATCCTCCGACAACACATTGGCATCAGGTGCTATGTTTACATCGACGACGTGATTATATTCGGGAAAACCGAAGAAGAGCATCTCAATAATATCGAGTTAGTATTTAGAACATTGGAACAAGGTAACATGAAAGTACAGTTGGATAAGTGCGAATTTGCAAAAGAAGAAGTTGAGTTCCTAGCATACGTCATTACTCCCGCAGGAATAAAAACAAACCCCAAAAAGGTAGAAGCTGTACCACAATTTCCGATTCCCCGTAATTTAAAAGAACTAAGGTCCTTTTTAGGAATGCCTGGATACTACAGGAGATTCATAAGGGATTATTCCCAGATAGCTAAGCCCCTGACCGCACTCCTTCGAGGCGAAGCCGGCAATGTCTCAAAACGACAATCTAGGAAAATAGATATAGAACTTGACAAAGACGCTATCGAAGCATTCAACAAGATAAAATCCACTTTGGTATCAAGAGATATTACTCTGGTTCATCCAAATTTTGATAGGGACTTCGAACTCACAACGGACGCATCTCATTTCGCCATCGGTGCAGTCCTCTCACAAGACAATCGTCCGATAACATTCATCTCAAGGACACTCAATAAGACCGAAGAGAATTATGCCACCAATGAGAAGGAAATGCTGGCCATAATTTGGTCACTAAATACCTTGAGGAGTTACCTTTACGGTTCAAAAAAAGTAAAAATAATTACTGATCACCAACCTTTGACGTACGCCCTTAGTCATAAAAATGCAAATAGTAAAATGAAACGTTGGAAGGCAATACTAGAAGAATATAACCATGAAATGGTTTATAGACCCGGAAAATCAAACGTAGTGGCCGATGCACTTTCAAGAATATCAAACCAAGTCAACACACTTACACCGACCATTCACAGTGATGAAAGCTCAAGTCATAATTTGATACCCTGTGCGGAAGTGCCTATAAATGTCTTTAAAAACCAAATTTTTTTCAAACAGGCCGACACAGCATCCTACCAATTCAAAATTGTTTTTCCAACTATTCACCGTCATATAATCGAGGACCCACAGTTTAACGAGCAAATTATCATAGGGTACTTCAAAAGATATTTGAATCCATCAGTGATTAACGGAATATATACGGACGAAGAAACAATGGGAATAATCCAAAAAATTTATCCAGATCATTTCAGCAACTTTAAGTGTCGGTACACACAAAAGCTTGTCCAAGACATCGTAAACGAACAAGAGCAAGAAGAAGTTATCCTGAAAGAACATTTAAGAGCCCATAGAAACGCAATGGAAAACAAAACGCAAATTTTAGAAAATAACTATTTCCCTGGAATGACGAACAAAATTAAGCGTGTGATAACCAACTGCACGGTCTGTAAGGAAAATAAATATGAAAGACACCCCAACCAGCCAAAATTGGCTGCAACCCCATTACCTACCTTTCCGGGGCACACTATTCACGGAGATATTTTCCTAACTGAAAAAAGGTTATGACTGCTTTAGATAAATTTACTAAATTTGCAGTAACAAAAATTTTGAACGGTAGAGCTACCGAAGACGTTAGGAGACCCTTAAGGGACATAGTGTTTTTCTTCGGAGTTCCCAAAATAATAGTGATGGACAATGAACCATCTCTGAATTCCACGTCAATCCAATTCATGTTGAAAGACGAGCTCGGAATAGAAGTCTATACTACTCCACCATATAAAAGCCAGACCAACGGTCAAGTTGAAAGATTCCATTCCACCGTAAGTGAAATAATGCGCTGCATTAAAGAAAGCGGAAGTCATCGAAATTTCGAAGAACTGTTGGAAAGAGCAGTGTCCGAATATAACCATACAATTCATTCAGTGACACGAAAAAGACCAGTCGACTTGTTTTTTGGAAGAAATGTCGCATTTACACCAGAGGATATGGAAAAGACGAGACACGAAAACTTACTCAAGCTAGCACAAAAACAAAGCAAAGACATTGAGTATCACAATAAGAGGAAACAAACCGCAAAATCTTACCTACCAGGACAAGTAATTTACGTAAAAAAGAATAGAAGATTAGGAACTAAGTTAAGTAAGTTATATAGTAAGGAAGTAGTTAAGGAAGACAGGACTAGCACAGTTACAACCGAAAACGGACAAATCATACACAAAAGTGGAATAAGGAATTAACCAAAGCATTTTTTTTCAGACTTCTACCACTGTGCCTCGCAGAGGTGCAGATTCTTGATTACTCTAATTCTCAACTAGTTACGATAGAAAGAGGGACAGCCAAACTGCAGACTGGAACATTCAGAATAATACACCAAATCGATACTGACAAATATAATGAAATTTTGGAACACATTGAACGGACAATACAATCAGAAGAACTCTACAAGAACCCAAACTATCCTTTCATAACCCTCCTTATATCCCAAATAAAGGCTCATCTCAGAAATCTTAACATAGAAGGCAGGTCAAAAAGATCTATTAACTTTATAGGCAGTGCGTGGAAATGGATCGCAGGAAATCCAGACCACGAAGATCACGAAATAGTTTTAAATAAATTAAACAACGTTAACGAAATTACAAACATTACAAATCATGTCATAAAAGCCTTGCAAAATGATAAAAGCAAAGAAATTGAATCATTTTTAAAACTAAAATATAAACTAGAAATTTTGAAGGAAGAAATTGTAAATATAGCATACGCAATACACTGGGCAAAAGCTAATATAGTCAACTCTTATATTAGGTCAAGTGAAGAAATAGATATTGCTAAACAAATATTTGATAAAGATATCCCATTTATAAACTTAGACGAAGCTCTCGAATTTTCAGAGATTAAAATAGCAACCAATGGCAAAACAATAAGCTACATTATAAGTTTACCCACAGTAGAATCCGAAATTTGTAAAACAATAGACATTAGAGCCGTTAAGAAAAATAATAAAATAAATAAAATTAATTTCAAATCAATCCTTAATTGCGAAAACACTCTTTATGGAATATTAGGAAATTGTAAACAGTACAACGCACTCCAAATATGTTCAAAAAACAATGTATTAGACTTAAGTAATGGATATTGTATAAGAAATCTTTTAAGTAGCCGGTTGCCAAATTGTACAGTGACCAACAGCGAACACATTCCAGAATTCGAGGAACTATCACCAGGCATCATATTTTTAAACGATTTTAGAGGAGAAATCTTAATTAATGAAGAGCCCACATGCGTTAACGGTACATTCATAATTCACTACAGCAACGCTACAATTACAATCAACAAGAAACATTTTTCTTCTGGAGAAAGATCGTCACACAAGCCCTTACCCGCTATACTTCAGATATCTTCAGAAACAAATAAAAGCGAAGAAACCTTATCATTACAAATGCTAAAGCAGCTAAACCTCAATAACACAAAACAAATAATCTCCACAAAATCAATCAACTACTTTAATTACGCCACGAACATCAGCCTAGTGACAGTACTAATAGTCATCATCATACTCCTGACAAAGTCAAGATTAACACTCGAGAAGGCCAAGCAGAATGGATCCATTGAGTTGACAGAGACAGCGGTGGAAGGCCTTAATCAAATTTTCAACAAAACCTCAAACGCGGACGTTCGAACTTAAAAGGGGGGCTTGTTAGCATAACACAATACATAAATCTACAAACAAAACCGCTGAAGTTGCAGCGCGTGCAGAGCCAAGCACCAAATTCTATCGATCGCGCATTTTCAAAAACTGCTGACGATACGTCTGGCCATAGGACACCCTTACGCAAAGCCAACGTATTGCACCTACAAGTGCAATTCCCACATTCGGAAATATTTGATCACGTTGAATATCACCTGTGAGAACGGACAACGAAGAAGGTGGTCACGTTGAAGTAAACAACTCCGCCCGTGGGAATAATGAGAGCAGCAAAGAAAGTCATCGAGCGGCAGCGGCTACATTTAGATATAAGTAGGGTAGAAATAAGTATTAAGTTTAGTTCGTTTTTAATGCAACTCAATAAAGGAGCATAGCTCCCCTAAAATTAATTTTTTTTTAATCTTAACACTATTAAAAAGTTTAACTATATAATACGCGCGTACACCCATTTTGCGTGCATGGATGAGCTCCTCCTCCTATTTCTGGTGTGCATCCTGATGTTGTTTCACAAATGGAGGGGCTTACAGTTTCAAGCTGACTCCGAGCGGCAGTTATATTTTTTATGGCGAACCTTTTCATGGCAGAAATACACTCGGAAGTTTGCCTCGGAAATTTTCCTTCATTTTGGTCTTTCACCGAGTCATTGATTTCATTATCATTACGCATTTCCGCGACAGTCAAAGCGCAAATTCTGTTATACGTAAATTATTTATATGGCCAATCTTTAAAAACAAGTAAACACCAGTAATGGAAAAGTCGGCAAAACTGATCTTACGGAAGCATATCGCGTTGAGATGTGTCCGAAACACGGTTTTTCGCAAGCCGCCCGCGAGTCGCCGTTTGTGTGTTCGTGCGCGTCCGCGTAAGTCGAAGCGCGCATTCTGGCACAAAAAAATGAATTGTAATTAATCCTTTTCGAATTGCACGCATTTTTTTCCATACATAAATGCACAGATGTTTATTACGTTAATATCCTTAAAAAAATTTCATCCCAGAGGTGCAGGAATTAGTTAAATTTTTAATTGTTTATTAAAAAAAATTATTTAGAACAACAAAACATCAAGTTTCGGAACAAAAATAACGTTTTTGGAAAATATCATCCTTTATCAGTCTGCAGTTGAAAAATCGTTGTAATGGGATACTTACTTTACGAGAAATGTGATAATTATTCAAGCGCTGCAAAAAACTTCGATAGTTAATAAAAAAAAACTATTTAGAATTTTACAACAAAATTTTCTGAGTGTGCTTCTGGATGATAGAACTCAGTCCTGGCTGAATTTCATCGCAAAATATTCACTTTGGTAATTTTGTGGCCCACTTGAGAAAGCCTTACCCGATATGGATTTTGAAGATGTGTGATTTTAACAAGACTGCGCTACTCACAGCCAGCAAACAAACCCCTAAATTGTTGCAAAAGAAATGCCTGGGGTAATCCAAAAGATAGATTTTATGTCAATAAACCAGAAATAACCCGACTTATGTATGCCTATATGTCATCGGAAATTTAACAAAATTAATCGACATTATTCATAAATTGCTAACCATTTATTACATATGTACATATGAATGTATGTCAATAAAGATATGAATGATTTCCATTGAAAATATAAGCTTCACTTTAATTATTAGTATTATAGAACCATAGTACGACATCAACGCGGTTTATTGCGGCCATTATAAGGTAGGTTTCTAATAAATTCTCAAGTTTTTTATTAAAAAATTAGACGTTTTTCTGCTTCATGGGACACATTGCCGAGAATGGCAAATTTTCGTCTAGAGACGTCCACCCCTTAAAATATATATAATAAAGGAGATATTTAATTTAGGGAGGTGATAGAATTTATAGTGGTGGTAGTCCGTGTAGTACTCATGGTAGTACAATTCAAGGTCCTTGCTGCCAAAACTACTTGTAATACACCTTTTGGTGAAGGAGTCAGCCCTTTGCCCAATAAATTCCTCACACTGGGATATAAACTATTTGGGCTTTCGTAAGCCCCCTACAATTACATTCTATACATAATGACATATGTCTTTCAAATAACAAAATACTCAGGGAGCGATTTGTCCTTGAGTAGAACAGGCTTGGGCAGTCCACAAAAACGGGACCGGATTGGCAATGGGTAAGTTGTTATTAATAAATTAAAAAAGGAATAATGAAACATTTTCTGGAATACAAGGCTAACTCAAAAAGAAAATGGGCAAGAAATAGGGAGAAATTCCCGACAACCGGCGGAGGCCCATCTAAAAAAGTCGTTTTGACTGCAACTGAAGAAAGGCTTAACGAATTGACGCAGGTAAGTATGCCAATAAATTATCCTGGGTCAGCGTTTGTGTTAACTGGTGATTCCACCGAAGAGGACATTAATTGGCTAACTCATGAACAGCCCGAAATTGAAGCTACAGCACGACGCACGCTCCATCTAAGCAGACTGAAGGCAGAATACAAAAAATGATGTTGTTTAACGGGCAGGCAAGAACACAAAAAGAAATTTTAGGTACTTCAAAAATTATTGAAATCGTGATTACAAAAAGTATGGTATAAAAAAAATTTAATTTGTAGAGAAGCCAAAAGCAAGAGAAAGTGCTCTTATAGACTTATAAATTGAAATAGCAAATGAGAAGCTAAAGCGACTTAGAAATGAATATGTGTAAATATTATCAGTGTTATATGTAGTGTTTTTTATTTTTATTTATTATATAATTATTGTGGTTAGGAAAATTAATTAGATCTCTAATTCTATTCCAATTGCCCCTGTTTCTTGTTTTTATGAAAATGAATTAAATTTAATTAATAAGCTGGAATTAATATAACACTTATTGCATATTGGATTAATTTCTTCAGATATGGACTCTTGTTGTTGATCTGCATTTAAAATATTATCAGGATATTTTACTTTACAATGCTGTCATAAGTTGTGTAGAGTTCAGCATGTCTTAACAATTCTTACGGCTTTCTCTAGTACGTAGTGAAAACACCGGAACTTGTTTTTCGAAACTGTTTTGAATGGTTATCTCAACAGAATTCCTTGCTTCCTGCTTTCTCATTGAACTTTAGTTGCGGTGAGCCATCAACCGTATTACGGGTCAGTTATGTATGTATATACATATATGTATATACATATCTACACTTTAAATGAAGAGAGTAAGATCTGTCTACGTAAAATTGATGTGTTTGTGGACATACTCAGGTAAAGACGTTTCCCATATGTGAGAATCATGATTTGAATAAAGATACATACACACAGATTACCAAAAAGTAAGTAAAAAACTCACAATCATCACATTTACGCCGTAACAGGCTTTTCTATTACAGTATAAGCAGAGAATGTTAATGCAATGAGAAGGAGCAAATGTTAAATGAGCTTTTTTCGAGTTCTAATTTATAGATTCATAATAAGGTCATTTCAAATTCAACTATCTTCACGAGTGGGGAATTGCAGATATTTACCACGCGAGTGACGCGAGTGGAGGGTTTCTATATTTACTTACCACGCTAGGACAAGAATTCAGATATTTTCTGCGTTTACCAAACTACTGAGGAAGTTCATAAGATTTTTCGGCACTCTACTAAGGAAATCGAAGCGAATAAATTTGCGATTAAGAAGGCCGCGATATATTTCGATATTTTTATTTCATTTTTTATATTTGGTTTAATTAGAATTGATTTAAAATAGCGTATTCAGATTTTTCTAATACCTCTTATTTAGAAATTTATTTTGTATATAGCATTATTCATACTTCTTTTGAATTAATTTATATGTAAAACAGCCATAAACGCAATCATATGAATATGCATTCCTATATTTAATCTCTTCAGTCAAATCTGAACTACTTACATACACATATTGATGAGAAAATATTCTAATATCCATGGATGCATCCAGAAAGCCAAACGCGCATACACGCATATGCATACAAATATATACAAACCTTCAATGAACGCAAAATGTATGCATATAAAAAACAACAACTGCGACCGTCTTCTTGTCCGGCAGTGAAAAGATGGGATATGTATACTCTATGAGCAAAAAGAACCGGGAAGGTGATGTTTACTGTTTCCTTCGATTGCCAAGGCATAGTCCACCATGAGTACCTTCCATCGGGCCAGACAGTCAATAGAGAATATTATTTATCTGTTTTGAAACCTTAGAGAGATGCTGTGTGTTGCAAACCGCCGGAAATGTGAGCAAACAATTCTCAGATTTTGCATGATGATAACGCGCCATCGCACTGATCAAAGAGAATACAAATCGGCCTGCCGGGGGTGTTTGGAGGACTGGGTTAAGCGTTGGCACATGTGTGTAGCTTCAGACGGGTCATATTTTGAAGGAGATAATATAAATTTGCCTTAAATTTAACTCTGTTTTGTTTAATTTAAACATTCCCGGTACTTTCTGATCATAAGGTACATATATGCGGCTTTGCGGACAGCAATGTGTGATTCGCTGGAAGTCGCATTAACTCGCGACTGTCGCACAGTTAGAAGACATATTTACATACATATAAGGGTGCATACATACATACGGAGCCGCGGCCACTCGACATGACAAAAATTTAAGATTTATCAAATATTGGCAAATAATTCCACGCGAAATATTCCAATATTGACTATTTTCGAATGGTCGCGAAAATTGGCATATGGGCGGCTCGTTTTTTGAATGAAATTGAAATATGAGCTCTAACTTATGAATGAACTTTTTGTTTTGTTCTAAATTGTTCAGCGCCGTCGCTGATAGAATCATGGCCGCTGCGACTGCGTCTACGAATGTATTTTGTTTTTGTAGTCGCTAGGCTTAGATTTTAGCTTTGGGCGACATGCGCATGTGAGGTATGTGTTTTTGTTGTGTTCTAGAACATTTTAGAATGTGTGGTGGCAAAGCGGCCATCGCGTTGTGCTTGCTGTTGCTTTTGCGTCTATCAAAGTATTATGTTTTTGTAAGTACAATATTAGGAATATCGACTGGTGAAAGACAAAAGTACACGGAAGCAAGAAGGGAGCGCTGTGCTCGCGCATATGTATATGTATGCTTGAATGTATGAACGTGCATGGATGTAGTAACATATGAGTACAATTATTTTGTAGGAAGTTTAGAAGGCAAGTAGGTATATATGTCTGTATGTATATATGCTAGGACATAATACATACATAGAGCAGAATTGTTTTTGCACTTGTTAGGAAGAAACTCGCTAGTGCGTATGTGTATTTGTCTTGTAAGAATGTGATGTGCTGTGACTTGTGTACATACATAAGTCAAGGTTATTTGGGCATACATGCATATGTACATATGTATGTATGAAAGGAAGATGATGTTCTTGCGCTTGTGCATTATTGTTTTTCATATACAAATGTACATACCTACATATGTATGTAAATGCTGTCGAATACATTAACTATAAATTGACATACAATATAAAATAAGTGTTGATTTATCTTAAACCGTTTTTTTTTTCTTAATGCAAATACCTCCTATTGACATGTACATACATATTATGTATGTATATTGTCATATACCATCATTTATGTACATATAGAGTATACGTTCATTTATGAATGTATGTAATGAAAAACTTCATGAATTACTTTCAGAACTTTATTAAAATTTTCGCGTCGCGCGCATGCACAAAACCTTGGTTCACAACGCAGGCGCAGAAATAAACGCACTGTGTATTTATCCTCCCCATGTGACTCGGCATCAATTCGCGGCGCCAATTTTTTTTTTTTTTTAATGTATTTTTTTAATGTAATCGTAAAAAATTTTTAATAAATTTTATATATCCGCTTATCATTTCAAAAGTAACAAAATGGTAAAAAAATAAGCAGTCGAAGAAATAAATGCACCGCCTATTTTTCCTCGCCACATGTTAGACTCGATTTCAATTCCCAGTGCAAACCTTTTTTTATTAATTTTTTTTTAAATTCGTTTTTTTTTATGTAATTAAAAAAAATTATGTAATAAATTTTACGAATTCGCTTATTATTTCAAAAAAATACGAAAATAGTAAAAATTTAATTAGTTTAATGTATTTATCCTCCCCACGTGACTCGCCATCAATTCTCGGTGCAAATTTTTTTTTTTTGTTTTTAAATTTTTTTTTTTAATGTAATCGTAAAAAAATTTTTAATAAATTTTATGTATCCGCTTATCATTTCAAAAGTAACAAAATGGTCAAAAAATAAGCAGTCGAAGAAATAAACGCACCGCCTATTTTTCCTCGCCACATGTTAGACTCGAGTTCAATTCCCGGTGAAAACTTTTTTTTATAAATTTTATTTTTTAAAATCGTTTTTTTTTTTTTTAATGTAATTGAAAAAAAAAATTATGTAATAAATTTTACGTATTCGCTTATTATTTCAAAAATACGAAAATAGTAAAAATTTAATTGGTTTAATGTCGAGGTGAGAAATGTGTTGTGTGTTGAGGTGAAAGATGTGTGGTGTTTCTAATTTTTGTGTGGGCAAAAGTCAGTGAGGTGTCTATAAACTCGGTGTGCTAAATGACCTTATTACAAATCTTTCAGATCTCAATTGTACTAAAAAAAGCTTACAGTAACATTTGCATCTTCTCATTGCATTAACATTCTCTGGTATAAGTGCTGTACCTCCGTTCCTTGGCTATTGCTACGAACATGATATCATCACCGTTTTGATCCATCAAGCACAGATATGTTACTCGAAAATATTCAAAACTTATTTAAGAACTATTGAAAATGTGAGCTGTGCTAGGCCACAAATAATTAATACAATAAAAAAATTCCTATCAGGGAAAAAAAGTAAAGCAGCACATAATTTTATGATTGTTTTATAAGTTCGCTTTGACTGTTTAAAGAAGCTCTGGGGCTTTTCGCGACGGGTGCCGTGCAGAGACTGCAGGCACGTTTAGCCCACAGAGGGTGACGTCGAGAAAGTGGCAAAGTATAGTACAGGTGCGCCGTCGCGAAAGATATTAGTGCTTCTTTATTGAGTATAAAATAACTAATGAATATTTAAAAATTATAACAAAAATCGATTTAGACAATAGAATGGTATACTTGTGACGTGGTAGTTGTAAAGGGTGGATATCTCGCTATAATGCTTGATGCCAAACTGCGCTGGAAAGCTGGTGTAAAGAAAAAACGAGAAATGCTTGACTTGAAATTAAATAAGCTATATTATCTCATTAATAGGCACTCAATCATATCAATCCGCAACATATTACTTATTTACAAACAAACACTAAGACTGGTTTGGACTTACGGTATACAAAACAAAATCCAGCGGAGCATAGCAAACGCGCTGTACCATATAAGGAATAGCGAATTTCATTGTGATCTTGGCATACAACTGTAACTGAAGTAACGAAGCAATTTGCCATAGCTCACAAACTACGACTAAAAATCATGTCAACGATGCAGCATCCACCTTACTTCGGCTGAATTCTTATCAAAGACGTTTAAAACGCACAACGGTAACACACCTCACGGAGAGCGAGTAGCGATTATATTGTAAAATGTTTCTTAAAACAAATTAAATTATGAAATCAAAATTGCTACTAACTCTTTTATATATTATGTCCAATTATACAACGCTTCTAAACAATGGATAAGAATTGATAATAAAAAAAAATTAAATCCACTTATACTCAAATTGTCACACCAGTAACTAGTATACGGTTGACAGTAATTCAAGGAACACAAATTGAATGCATTGTAATTCAAAATAAGAGAAAATAGTTAAGTGGAGTTGTTATACAGTAGGTTCTGTTTTTATGCGGTAGATACGTTCCGCAAGAAACAGTATAAAAAAAAACAGCATAAAAAAAGCTACTAGTTCTATAGTAAAACTATAGATACGTTTCAAAAGTGCTAAAACCGCATAAATCTGAAATAATGTAATAAAATCGGATAAAAAAGGGCACTAGTCCCATATTATAACTATAGATACGTTCCATAGACCGCATGAATCTGAAATAATTAAATAAAATCGCATAAACAAAATATTGTATTTTTGAAAATTATATCTTTATTTAAGAAACGTCAGAATCGAAAAATAAATTTAAGTCAGAAATATAATCAGACAATACCCACATGTTGCGCGTTCGTTTAGGATTTGGCGTAAAATCACTGTGGTCACTTGAGGAAATGTACACGTCTGATCTAGATAGTTATGGAGGCGGTTCCATACTTGTAGGGTTAGCATTTCTGATGTAATCTGTGATGAGTTTTTGCTTAGCTGGCTTAGAATCTTGTTTATATGTACAATTCCCGATAGGTCGACATGCATTTTGTAATTTAAAAAAAAACCGCACTATTTCAAAACCGCACAAAAAAAAAGCCGCATAAAAACAGAACCTACCGTACTTGAAATTCATATTGTGAATTGCAATAGGGGCGCTAGTATCAGGCGCGAAACTAAGTTCTCGGTGTGTTTTTGATGAAAATACAACTTTAATCTGAAAAAATGGTTACAAGTGAATCATTGAAAGTATTGCCCATCGCTGGCTACTACTTTTTTCCATCTTTCTTGTAGATCTCGTATACCGTCGCGGTAAAACTGTTCATCTTTTCAGGCTATCCACGGATCAAGCCATTTTCTGATGTCTTCATATGAATGGAACTGCTGGTCAGCCAGACCATGTTCCGTCGATCGGAACAGGGGATAATCGGACGGCGCAATATCAGGAGAATATGGCGGGTGGGGTAGGATTTCCCATTTCAGTGTCTCCAGGTAGGTTTTAACGGGTTTGGCAACGTGAGGCCGAGCGTTGTCATGCTGTAGAATCACTTTTTCATGCCTCTCCGCATACTGCAGCCCCTTTCCGCGCAGTGCTCGGCTCAATCGCATCAATTGAAATCGATACCGATCCCCAGTGATGGTTTCGCTTGGTTTTAACAGTTCATAATAAATAACACCAAATTGGTTCTACTAAATACATAGCATAACCTTCGCAGCGTAAGTACTCGGGCGAGGGGACGACGTAGAAACATGACCGGGCCGTCCCCATGACTTTCTTTTCTTTGGATTGCCGTAATGAATCCATTTTTCATCCTCCGTACCGATGCGATAAAGAAAACCTTCCTTTTTTGCCGCTGGAGCAGTTGTTGACAGGCGACAAAACGACGTTCAACATCTCTTGGTTTTAACTCATAACGAACCCAAGGCCCTGTTTCTGAATCATTCCCAAAGCATGCAATCGCATGGTAATGGATTGGCGGGTAACTCCTAATACTGAAGCAAGCTCTTCTTGCATTTGACATGGATCCTCATTGAGTAATGCCTCCAATTCAGTGTCTTCGAAGGTTTTTGGCCTTCCTTCACGCCCACGGTCGTCAACATTAAAATCACCGTCTTTGATGCGGCAGAACCAATGGCGGTACATTGTTTCATTTAAAGCAGCATCTCCATAAACTTCTTGTAGCTCTGGATGCGCTTCAGCCGCCGCTTTTTTCGAATGAAAGAGGAAAATCAACACTTCCGCAAATGACGATTATTCGGCACAAAGTCAGACATTTTCACAAAACCAAAAGTATATGACACCAAAACAAAATCACTAATGTGGCGAAGCAGTTTGTTTACCATATGTTTAAGCTTGGATTATGAAGTTTAGGTTATGTTAGAATCGACTAGCACACACTGCTGGCGGCATCTATTGACAAACAGCGGGGATTTAGTTGCACACCTAATACAGTGAAACCTCGATATAACGAATCTGAAGGGTACCAGAAAAATTTTCGTTATATCTATTTATTCGCTATAGGTACTTAATGGTAAAACCTTGGTAAAACGAAATGTTAAGAAATTTGACAGAAAATTCGTTATAAATACTGTTTTTACCTGTTTACATCAAAATAATGATAAAACTGCACTGAAGTGGGGTGGATATAAAAAAGAAAAAGTTATAATTTTTTTCAATTAGATTTTATTAAAATAATTGGTAATTTTTGTTTGCTTGCGTAAGGTGCGATTGCAGCCATCAATACTTCGTTCAACAGATATTAAGCTATCGAATGCACATTTTGGGATAGCTTCCTGTGCCTCAAGAAAAGTTTGGAGCTTTTCAACCATTTGGCAGTGATAACGTTCTCGACCTCTTCATCCTTCTCAACAATGTCGACTGTATTTCTGTTCAAAATACTATCAACAATGTCATCATCAGTAATAAGACCCGTAGTACTGACGTTATCATCGAAAGTAACAAAATCATCAAATCGTTCATTCAAATTGAAATGGTTTTTAACGACAAGACATTTTTCGCTGTCTTGCACACAATCATTTGTGGTCAAAATATTTGGACTGTCGACAAAGCCACATGTCGCAAAAATGTTGACTATCGTTGGTTGTTTTACGTTTTCCCATGCTTTATGGGCCATTCTGATGCCTTGTAGAACGTTGATATTATTCTTGCGCCTATCTTCCATATCATTGATTAAAATTTTGACCACCTCTTTGCCATAGAATTGCTTGAAATTTTTAATTATTCCCAGATCTAGAGGTTGTAGTTTCGATGCTGTGTTTGGCGGCGGTTTGTAATTTAATAGATTTCAGTGATGTAGGGTTTTTGCGCGCCATGCAGTCATCAACGAGCAGTAACACTTTGCGATTAGCCTTAGTCATTTCGTTGTGAATTTTTTCTAAGTAATCCAACCACATTTCAGTAGTCATCCAAACTTTTCTTTTTGCAAAGTAATCCACTGGTAAGCTTTTAATATTTTTAAAGCATCTTGGATTAGCCGATTTTCCGATTACCAGCAATTTTCTCTTCTCCGTGCCAGAACTACCATATTTACCGTAAATAAAATTGAAAGTCTTTCCTTGCTATGTTTCCCTAGCCTTAAATTCCTTGTGCCCCATACGTACAGCGTTTTTCGTTATATCGAGGTTTCACTGTATTATATTCTATCATTCTTGACTTATAAAGATGTATGTATAAGTATATACACATGCCAGAAAAAATTCACTGTATAAAAAGCTAGAACATTTTAAGCTTGTATCAGTAAATTGATTTAGTCAGTAATTTTTTTACATCTGCTACATATTTTTTCATAAGTACAATGCATTTCTTAATATGTTGCTTTCATTTCCTTGTGCATGGATACTTTTTCTGGCAAGTGTATGTATATTTACAGTTTTCGTATTTCTTTACCTTCTCCCTTAAGCAATGGTTTTACACTTTGCATGCTCATTTCCGCAATCAATATGTAGCTTTTAATAAGTATGTAAGTATAGTATATTCCCACGAAAATATTTCAGGAACGAATATACTATTTATTTGGCCGAACGCACTCATCAAGCTCTTTCATTTGATATACAAGGTGTACATTTGAGCTCTATAGCTACAGGGTGGCTGATGAATTTTGCTACATTAAGAAACTCAAATAACTTTTTTTTTAGTGTATGGAATTCATTTATTTTTTTTTCAAGTTGAAGGTCATTAAATTTTATTAAATGTAGCTTAACTAATATAGTTTTAAAAATAATTGAATTTAAATGCCCCCCATGCTCGTTGACACAAGTGCGGCATCTTAGTAAAAAGTTGTTCATTGCTGCTTTGAGAGTTGCGACAGGAATATCCGCAATTGTTGCCCGAATGGATTGTTTTAGTTCTTCCAAATTTTTTGGCTTTGTTTTATAAACTTCTTGTTTACATAAACCCCACAAGAAAAAGTCAGGTGCAGTAAGGTCAGGCGACCTGGGGGGCCAACGAAATTCGGAGTTTCTTGAAATCAGTTTATTGGGAAATTTTCGTCGCAACTCTGTCATAACAGTCTGGGCTATGTGAGACGTTGCCCCATCTTGTTGAAACCACACAGAGTTGAAAGGAATTCTCTTTCAGCGTAGTTCTGGATAGAAAAATTCTTTCAGCATTTTCAAATAACGGTCTCCAGTAACCGTAACGGTGTGACCATTTTCTTCAAAAAAATAAGGCCCGACAATACAGCGTGAAGAAACCGCACACCACACTGTCACGCGAAGAGGATGCAATTCCGTCTCGTGGAGTATCTGTGGGTTAGAAGTACTCCATATTCGACAATTTTGTTTGTTCACATTGCCGTTTAAATCGAAATGGGCCTCATCAGACATGAAAAGGCAGTTTAACATGTTTTGGTCTTCTTCCACCATTTGCAGGATCTTCTGGCAAAATTCCAAGCGAATCGGCAAGTCTGCTGCATTCAGTTTGTTAACCATTTGAATTTTGTAGGGAAATAAGTCTAAATCTTTGTGCATTATTGTTTGCAAAGACTGTCGGCTGACACCAAGTTGAGCAGATAAGCTTCTTATTGAAACCCTTGGATTGCTTTGTATAGCTGCAGCTACAGCAGCGATCGTTTCCTCCGTCCGAACTGGTGGGTTTCGATGATAATGCCTTCTTGCGACAGTTCCTTGCTCAGCAAAATTATTCACCAGTCTCATTATGGTCCATCTGCTCGGGGGATCGCCGCCAAACATCCGCCTGTACTCTCTCTGTACCAAAACTACGGACTCCAGTGCGTGATAGCGGCGGACTATCCAAATTCTTGTTTGCGTGTCCCAGTTATCCATTTTAATAAATTTTAAAGATCAATCTGCAAATTAAAACAAAAATGGAACAGATAACTTAAAAAGAAAAAAAGTTATTCAATTTTTTTTTGGTAGCGGCTTTCATCAGCCACCCTGTATTTTAGTTTAGTTAAGCTAATAATACCTTCACATATAAGTAGATGATCTACTTTTTTTGTTTTCTGTGATATCGATAATTATTATTACGAATGTAAGGAGAAACATCAAAATAAAAACTAAATGAAATGGATGCCGGCAAAGAAAACAGGTCTGTAAACATATTATAATTCTAATAAAATTTTGGTAAATATTATTAATTAGGGATTCATTTTACAGAAAAAAGCGTGTGTCCATAAACGTTTTGTCCTCTTATTACTTATTATAAAATGTAATATAGAATATCCCATGCGCATTGCTGTCATAATTTTTTGCAACCTCAGTAAACGTCGCATACGGATTTCCCCCCAACTGTTTATTATTAGCAACCAATTAATTGCACTATTAAATTAGCTATTCCTTCTCCTTGTATATTCTTCATATCGCTAATAATAATTAAAGAAACCAAAAACCCCGAAATATTTCAGCTGATTGTAAATTTTGCAGGTAATCTGCCATATGTGAACGGGTAGATTAATTTGGTGGATTTATTGGTGATTAATGCATATGTGAAGGTATTATAAGAAATTTCATTTACACAGGAGCGTTAAAACGAATATTTCTTGAAAAATTTTGTGCAAATGTACTACATAATTCTGACCAGACTACTAGTTTCCAACTTTTAGGAAGTCACAGATTGAGTTTGACTGCTGACGTTGAACGAAAAAAGCAAGATTTTTACTTATTTAGACTTTTGAATTTTTAGAATTACTTGTGTATTATATTTTGAAACACAAAATGTTTATTTTATATTGCACGTAAATTAAATTACATCAGACAACCAAATAAGTGAACTGAACAATAGCTAAAAATATGTGTGCCGAACCAGACCTGACATTGCGACCGGTCTAGAAGAGATCGAAAATAATTCATGGACCAATCAGCAACTGCCAGCGCATCAAAACTGGCAAGAAAGAATGACGAGCACAAAACGTAGACAACGTTGATAAGTGTACTCTCACAAGATATGTACACTGCACAAAAAAATGGATTGTATATACAGTATCTGTTTCAGAATATAAAGTATGATATCAGTCGAATTAAAGAATGCAAACGAAAATGCTTTTACTACACAATTACAATCAATAGTGATTCTTAAGGATGAAATGACAATAAAAAATCTTCGACGTTTTCTAAGTTTTCTTTTTAATTTTAGTTCACCTTGTCTTACGTTCAAATGAAGCTCAAATAAAGTTCAAGTAATTGCACTTGCAGCAAAGATATTCCACAGAAATCATATGATACAATGCTTGCATTTTTTACTTTTCCTACGTGGAGAGTCAGGCGACTAAAAAGCACTCCGGAGTGCCGGTTCATATAAAAAAGGTAATTATAAGGTTAAAACCAAAGGAAAGAGTTATGGTAAAATATCTGCAATTGTTGACAGACCACGTTTGGATGGTAGAATCGGTCGTGGAAACATATGTTTATGGATGCGAGGAAATATTATATATTGGGTTGACAACTAAGTAATTGCGGATTTCACTTATACTCGTAGAGGACTTTAGTTGAATTTTTAGGTTTGCAGACGCAGTACAAATGTAAAACACATTTTGTTATTTGATAGTTGGCAATTCAGCTGTGAATCAGTAAAAACAGTTTTTTGATCGGTTGCGTAGTTTTCGTTTGGCGTTCGTTGAAAACTGGAAAATCAAAAGGAACATTTTCGTCATATTTTGCTTTTTTTATTTCCGCAAAGGGAAAACCGTATCGTAAGCTCATAAAAAGTTATGTGCTGTTTGTGGCGACGAACGACAGTGTTAAAATTGGTTTGCCAAATTTCGTTCTGGAGATTTTTCATTGAAAGATGAAAAACACTCTTGTCATCCAGTTGAAGTTGATGACGCCCTAATTAAAGCAATAATCAATTCGGATCGTCACGTGAGATTGCATAGAAGCTTCATGTATCCCATACATGCATTGAAAATCACTTAAAACAACTTGGCCATGTTCAAAAACTCGATACATGAGTTCCTCACGAACTGAAAGAAACGCATTTAACGCAACGCATTAACAGCTGCGCTTTGCTAAAGAAACGTAATGAAAATGGTCCATTTTTAAAACGACTGATAACTGGCGATGAAAAATGAGTTGTTTACAACAATGTCAAGCAGAAAAGATCGTGAAACAGGCCAGCTGAACCAACGCAAACAACATCAAAAGCTTATATTCATCAAAAGAAGGTTTTGTTATCAGTTTGGTCAGATTACAGAGGAATTGTCTACTTTGAATCCTTACCACCCAACCGAACGATCAATCTTGATGTTTGCATTGAAAAACTAACGAAATTAAACAATGCAGTTGAATAAAAGCGGCCCGAATTGACAAATCGAAAAAGTATTGTATTCCATCATGACAATGCAAGGCCACACACATCTTTTGCCACTCGGCTAAAATTATTGGAGCTTGGTTGCGACGTTTTGCCACATCCACCCTCTAGTCCAGACCTTGCACCATCTGATTACTTTTTGTTTCGATCTTTACAAAACTCCTTGAATGGTAAAAATTTCAATAATGATGATGATGTCAAATCGTACCTGATTCAGTTTTTTGCTAATAAAAACCAGAAGTTATATGAACGTGGGACTACGATGTTTCCTGAAAGATGGCAAAGGTCATTGATCAAAATTAGCAATACATTACAGAATAAAGTTATTTAGTTCTATGAAAAATTATCTTTGATTTTCTAAAAAAAAATTCCCAATTACTTAGTTGCCAACCCAATATATGGGTCAGATGGGAAAGGATTTGTATGGAGAAAAGCGAATACTGCGCTAAGCAAAACGAACCTCACTCCTACGATCAAACACGTTGGAAATAGGAAGCATTGAATCGGATTATTGAAGAAGAATGGCAAACTATTTTTCAAGACGACACAAAAACATTGGTGTTTTCTATGAAAAGGATACATCGCACCCTATTAATAACTGTTTAATTATGAGTACACATTAAGTTTTAATGCACAGGAATAATTAATTTTGTGTTATTTCTGTCATGAGTAAATTAAATTTTTGTGTTGAAGTTTTTGTTATTTTTGTCACTTATATTTAAGAATCAAATACCATAAAAACTGTCATGGTAAATGTTTTAATACGAAAGTTGCTGCATTTTGTTATCTAACGTTGTTGTTGTGTTTACAATTTCAAATTTTCCCGATACGTACATTTGACTTTCGATTATTGTTTCTTTTTATGTTGGTACACTCGTCTAGAACATACGTTCACGGTTTTAGCAATATACCATGTTTAGTTCGTTTGTGAGAGGCATAAATAAGACAAGGGTTTTGCGTCAACTTCGATTATTTCTGTGATTTTATCGACATTATCGACATTTTCTTTAACATCAAAAATGCCTGAACGGAATCGGCGAAATCAAAATTGCACGTAATTGGCAGTTACAGTATCGGGACCATAAACACCTCTCACAATTTCAGCGGCCTGGCGGCTTGGCTTGCAATTTCGCCTTTATCAAAGAAAACCCGTAAAATGTACCGAATTTCCTATTTGTTGACTTCCATTGTTAACACCCTGAATGTCTCAACTGAATGGAACAAACAGAAAACAGCAAAATTATTTTTTTTAGTTTGAAATGTCACCTGACAACAAGCATGAACTTCAAATTATTTGATCGATACTTTACGAGATATCGATCACTACAAACATCTACCGAAAAAATAATGGACTTTCTAATCGACACGATTCTACGGAAATAGTACGCACACTGACCGACGTATTGTAGTCCATTACCGCAGCCCGTAGAGAACACAAAATTGAGTAAAACTTATCCCGTAGAAAACAACTACGTTCTTTCATATTTACACAATACATAGGTTTGTGTTTGTTTGTGTCGACACAATGTTGCCATTGATATTTTTGCATATACACTTTTTCACACATTCGCGATATCAATTATAATTTTTCAGCGTATTATATGCCAAAGTCAAAAACTACCAAATCCAAGTAGTTCATTTATATTTAATTAACATTATACAACATTGTTTTTAAGTTATTTTAATAAAAATTGAAATTTTTTCAAGTTTATTTTGTAAATGATTTCGAAATATGCTGTTTGGAAACACTGTGTGGTGAAAGAGCAATCAGCTGACACCTACGATAAAATCTACTATATTACGGGAGGGAAGTGTGGTAATTTTTCATTTACATGGGGCTCTCATTAGTTTCATCATAACAGCTGATACGGGCCTGCGTCCACTAAGCTCTAAAGAATATTTCCTCTGAAAACGTTAAAATATCTAGCCTAAGAGACAGCAGCCTATTCCTGTTTGTCAAGAACACTGCAGTTGCGAAGAAATTTTTGGCTACTACAAAACCTAATGGAGTTTGCGATGTAAAATTCCAAATGCACCATAACCTCAATCATTCTATGGGCACAATATTTGTACCTTGTCTCGACGACATACAGTGGTCACACAGTAAATATTATATATGCAGTGGTTGCACAGTAAAAATATTTGCTGAATATATTTCTTTTGGTCACTGCAAGAATGTTATATTCGTAATGAATTGCCGCAAACAAGACTCCATTTATTTCAACTCACACTGAAGGGTTCCAAGGAAAGCAGGCAGATGTAGAAAAATGCTGAAACACATTTATTCGTACACTTTCAGCTCATGATATTGTTGCTACAAAACTAACAGTAAAAATCGTTTGTGTTTTTACTAATATTGCCGAAAACAAAAGCAGATTGGTTTATCTTAGATTTTATCGCCAATTAAGTTTCAGTTGCGAGTAATATTTGGAAGAAATCGAAGGTAGTATTCATTCCGAAAACGGGGAAGCCTTCACACTGCAAACCAAACGACTTCAGGCCCATTAGCCTAACCTCTTTTTGCTTAAAGGCTTTTGAAAAAGTCTTAGATGAGCAAATCAAAACCCAACTTGATACTAAGTTGATCTCTGAGGCACAACATGCCTACACTAAAGGGAAATCGACTGAAACGGCACTTCATTCACTGGTGCCAACAGTGGAAACTTCCCTTCACAATAAGGAGTACTCTCTTGTCGCATTTATGGACATAGAAGGTGCTTTTAATGATATTGAACCCAACGCTATTTTGTCTGAAATTGCCAAATTGGGTATTAATTACTCCATCCGAAAGATGATCGAACAAATGCTCCAAAATAGAATAATCACTTCAGAGCTTGGGTTAAGCCGCATGAGAATGTACGCCGTCAAAGGCACTCCTCAAGGCGGAGTACTTTCACCCCTTCTCTGGAATCTCGCTGTAAACAGTTTGCTTCGAAATCTCGAAAAAGCAGGCTGCAAGGTTGTAGCCTATGCAGATGATATTGCACTCTGCGTGTCAGGCAAACACCTGAATACCCTCACTGAGCTCATGCAACGCTCAATCAATATTCTGTCAAAATGGTGCACCGAATGCGGACTAAATGCGAATCCAGCAAAGACAGATCTTGTTCTCTTCAATAGGAAACAACAATCTCCTCCACTGCAAACAATAACTTTAAAAGGGGAATCATTACTCCTATCTGATTCAGCTAAATATCTAGGAGTTATTCTAGATAGGAAGTTGAGTTGGAAATTGAACATCGAAAACAGATGTAAAAAAGCTTTCATAGCTCTCTATACTTGTAAGAAAGCTATAGGCAAAACCTGGGGTTTTTCACCTCGGATCATTTATTGGATATATATATACCTCGATCATCAAACCGATACTCTTCTACGGTGTGGTTGTATGGTGGACAGCCCTCGAAAAACGATGCAGAGTAGCCACAATTGATCGAGTCCAAAGAACAGCCTGCCTCCTGATAACAGGATGCTTAAGTACAACACCTACTGAGGCTCTAAATACGTTGCTTCACTTCTTCCCTATCGATCTGGCTGGCAAAGCGATTGCAGCGAAAGCAGCGACATGCATGAATGCTATATCGAAATGGAATAAGTATCTTGGCCATTCGGCCATACTGAACAGGAAGACTGTTATCTCTTCCGACATAGACTATCATGTAAGTCTTCCATCACCACCCTTGCTATTCTCCTGTTCACTCCCAACTAGGGAAGAATGGAAGACAAATCTAACCGAAATCGATGGCCCGCTGATTATATGTACAGATGGTTCAAAACAAGACGGCAAAGTGGGATTTGGAATCTTTTCCAATTCCCCTCACATCAATCTATCATTTAGATTACCCGACTACTGTAGCGTATTCCAAGCGGAAGTATGCGCTATCTGGCATGCTGCGAAAACTCTCTTAGAAAATAGAATATCACTAGAGGATATCCGCTTTTTCACCGACAGTCAAGCGGCCGTTCGAGCACTCAGCTCCTCTTATACCCACTCAGATGTGGTTCGATCCTGTCTCTTATCTCTTAACGAGATAAGTGTTCAGAATTCTGTCCAAGTTATCTGGATGCCGGGTCACAGTGGATTCGAAGGTAACTGCAAAGCTGATGAGCTCGCAAGAGCTGGAGCTGCGCAATCATATGTTAGTGACTTACCCACAATCCACATTCCGCTCTCAACATGTAAAATGCTCATCGATCGAGAATTTCACAACATTGCTGATCGGAGGTGGCGAGTGGAAACTACTTGCGTTACGACCAGACAAATCTGGCCATCCTACAATCTGAAACAGACAAAAACCCTTACAAGTCTTCCGAAACACGAACTAAGGCATATAATATCTCTTATCACCAGCCACTGCCTTTTGGGCACTCACGCACGTCGGCTCGGGGTTTCTCAAAACGACCTGTGCAGATACTGCGAGGACGAAGATGAGGAAGTATCGAGCAGACATTTACTGTGCAGTTGTCCCGGTCTAGCCAGAAGTCGACTCGCTCTTCTAGGCTCTCCAACAATTGACAATCTTTCAGTACTCTCGGACCTGAAAATCGAATCTCTCATCAAATTTTCGAAACGAATTAATATCTTTGATCAAAATCTACAATAAAAATCTCGGTTAGTTGGGGAAATCATTTAAAATAATGAGCTCTAGGGCAACACAACGGACCCAACTTGCGGTCTATGTGGTACTCCGATGCGGGGTCACCCTTAAACCAACCAACCAACCAACCAATATTTCGACTGAAGGTGACAAAATGGGAAAAATATTGACTCCACTTGAGGAACGTAACATAGTAGCATAAGTCGCACAAAGTCAAAAAATAACCTGCTCGATACTTTGCCGAAATATTCAAGAGTTTTTGCATAAAAAAGTAAGCCCACAAACAGTCCATAATTGCCTGCATAACGCTGGTTAGCACAAACGCCAAACGTTATATAAATGAGCCAGAATCTTTTTAGGAAAACGTCATATTCAGTGATGAGTCGAAATTTACTGTTTTTGTTTACAAAATTGAATGAAAATTTTATTCCTATCGTTAAGCGAGGAGAAGGAAATGCAAAGGCCCCCAAACCAAAATCATAGCTGCATCAGGAGTAAAAAAATGGTCTTCATTGATAAAAAAAGACAAAAATCTCTATCTAAACATATTGAAGAATAATTTGCATGATAGTGCTGTTTAACTAGATTCTAAAGGGTTCTTGCCCAAAACACTCACCTTATCCTTGACCCAAAACACTCAATTTATCTCCTGCAAAAATGGCTTATTGACCACTGTAAGCAGCTTAAAACTCTACTTCAATCACCGGACTTGAACCCAATTGAGCATGCCTGGGAGCTCTTAGAAAGGAGAATCAGAAAGCACAAAATAACATCAAAGGCGTCATTAAAGACAGTTTTAAGTGTTGAGTGGGAGAAAATTGAAGCCAATGAAACCAAAGCATTGGTAAAAAGTATGCATCGACGTTTGGAAACAGATGTTAAAGCTAAAGGCGACCCATCAAAGTACTGAATAATCGTTTTTTCTATTATTTTTTTTAACAAAATATTCCTTACATGGCTATGTACGAAAAATACTTTTGCTTAAAACTGTGCCTTAATTCGTTATTGCCTTAAGTTATTTAATTCCAGAATTAAATCTGAAAATGTTTGTCCCTTAAATAATGAATAAAAATGTAATTTTTTACGAATGTGTGAAAATTTTGTTCTTCTGTATAAATCGTGATAAGTATCAGGTGTATCGGTTTATAAACAGTGAGTGTACGAATAAATGGTGTGACTACTGTACCTGAGGATGAGAGACTTGATAATATGAGTGCTAACACTACCCCTTGCAGCATATAAATTTGTCAAACATATTGAAAGTCAAACTATTGCTAGTGGTGTTGTTTTGCTTACATTCGATGTATATCCATGACCAGAAAAAGTGTATAAATGAGTATTCCCTCTCTTTTTCAACAGGAATAAAAAATTCAAACTTACCCTCCAACAACAATTATAATAGTCACCTGGAAACTGGTTTCCTCTCCACTAGCAGCAACAACATATACACGAAAGAAAACAATACAAATACTGATAGTACTATTGATCTCGCAGCTATTAATGAAGTCGATTACTACACGAGTGATCCGAAGATTGCCTTCTTACTCTCACAGCTCTCTTCCTCCGACAAATTCTCGCCCCTCTTCAATATCTAACTGCAAAAAACGTTACAGTTGAATATAAATGGACCTCTAAATAACTACGTCGACCTAAATATCTAATTCCTTCGAATTCCAACCAGGAATAATCGCATTACAAAAAACTCAGATTCCATTTAATAAAACTGCATATATATTATATATATCGGCAGGCAATGGCGAACCTCCGAGCGTATTTTTGCCATGAAAACGCTCCTCATAAAAAATATCCACCGTTCGGAGTATAACACACATCAGTGCATATAACACATGGGCTGAAAACTAGTGATGGTACTAGTTGTGTTGCATTCACCTCTTTTTCACGTAGTACTAACCTTAATGAGACAGTTGTTAAAATTTCATCATACTCTACTCATTAGTTCGAAAGTGATTGTGCTAAGAGTGATGCTACTTTTATTATTTTCAAAACAATGGATCAAAAATAATTTCGTGCTTCACTTTTACACTGCTTCTTGATGGGAAAAATACCCACAAACGAAGCTATGGCTTGGGAATTGTTAAGGGGACTCCGCTTCATCAGAAACAACAATGAAACGATGGTTTGCTGGTGTAAAACGTGGGCGTACAGATATCGATGACGTACAACGCAGTGGACTCCAAATGAGGCGGTAACACCTGAAAACATCAAAAAAGTCTATAAAATCGTTCCAAATGATCGAAAAGTGAAGTTGCGTAAATTAGCTGACATCGTAAAGATATCAAATGAACGTTTTGGCTTTAGACTGAGTTGGCATTTGACTATGAGAAAACTTTGTTCAAAGTGGATGCCGCGTTTGCTTTCTGCTTTGTATCATCAGGACAACGTACTTTGCTCGAATGAAGAGGTTATCACTGAAGCTAAGACCTATTGTGAGGCAAAAAATATATATATCGTTCTACAAAATTGGTATTGAAATGTTATTATAGAACGCCGCTGAAATAATTGCGCTGTTCGTGGTGGAAATTATGTTGATGAATAAAGCTAATTTTGAACAAAAAAAGTGTTTTCCCTGTTAAGTCTGGGACTTTTCAGCCCATGTGCTATGCAGGGTGGGCCACTTAAAATTTGCTTTTTGAATCGGCAATAAAAAAAAAACTAATCAATATTTTCGATTGTTTTGGCTCCAATTTCATGAATGGCAACTTCGATTTCGTGTTTTAAAGCATCAATCGTCTCTGGGTGGTTCGCATAGCAATTGTACTTAACGGTTCCCCACAAAAAATAGTCCAACGGGCTTAAATTACAGCTCCGAGGCGGCCAATTGATATCGGAATTTCGGCTCATTATTCGGTTTTCAAAAACGGTAGCCAAAAGTTCGAGCGTAACTTTGGCAGTGTGACAAGATGCACCGTTCTGTTGAAACCGAATGTCGTCCATGTCATTCTCTTTAATTTTTAGAAACAACTCGTTGAGCATGTCACGGTAACGCTCGCCATTTAATGCAACCGCGGTCCCTCGCTCATTTTCGAAAAAAATGGCCCGATGATGCCGCCAGACCAAAAACCGCACCAAACAGTGACTCGTTGTGGATGCATTTGCTTCTCTACAGTAACGTGTGGATTTTCTGAGCCTCAAATCCGACAATTTTGCTTATTGACGTAGCCACCGATGTGAAAATCAGAAAAGAAGAAGAAGACTCACCACTTTGGAAATCGGTTTTCAATATTTCCCAATTTTGTTCAAGCGTATAGCGTCCCATTTCGTAAATGTCAAACCTTTAAATAAATTATGAACACATTTGACATGTCATTTGTGTTACCATTCTCAAAAAAATAGGTGGTTCAGAAAGCAAACTCTATATGGCCCACCCTGTACTTAGTCTTGCTATAAATTCTGTCACAAATTTTACAATGCATACGGTGAGAAGAAAAAATTTGCGTTATTTTTGCTCGTGTTCGTATGCATTGTCTAATCATAGATTTTATGCAGTTTCGTGGCAATTTCGCTTGTCATCCATGGCATGGGGAGCTAAGGAAAATCGCATTGCAGTGATTGCACTACATAGGGTATGTTCAACAATGCATTATAATGCGCAACATACCATTTCAGAGTGAGCAGTGCGTTCAAAAATGCAAATATGGCAGTACTGCAAATGCAACGCGTTCTTAAACGTCATTTTTGTATCAAAAGTCGTGCATTATTTGCAGCAAAAATTTTCACACTGCCAATAAATACGCTAGTACAATGTCTGATGAAAAGTGGGTATTTAATTATTTATTTTAGCTTTTAATACAAAAATTGATGAAAAATACGATATTTAAACTCTATTTTATTATACTTTTCTTGGTTTTAGTGATTACTTTAGTACATCGGAGATAAAATTACTGCTCAGAGTCCGACTGAGCATGGAGAACGAGTTCACGTCGGGAAGGAGGAGGAAAAAGAGCGTGCTCTGGGCTAGGGTCGTAGATGAAGTAAAAAAAGTTAATAAAGATTTAAAAATAGATAGAAACATCGCCCAACGAAAATTTTCTAATTTACTCATCACATATAAGCGAATAAAAAAAAGAAACAATACATCCGGTAGAGAATCAACATCATGGCTTCACTACGAAGACTTTGATGAGGTGTATGGTACCAGGCACTCAATCAATTTGCCCACTCAAAATTTACAAAGCTCAGTTGAGCTGCCGATGTCGATATTAACGGAACCTAATGATGATTTTTCTAATGGTTTCCCACAACGACCAGTCCTTGCAGTTCACCAAACTGGAGTTAAAGCTGCTTTCAAATACTTCATAAAACATTTGATTAAAAATACTGATGCAACTGGATATCAGAAAGTTACCTCAAAAGTGGACCAATTCATTCGAAAATGAGAATAAAATATATCCTCGGGAAACGATTTTATTGTTTCAAAAAAATACTTATTTTTTGGTATTTTCCGTTTTGATATTAAACTTTTGACAAGATATGTCCTTCTTTTAAGCTTTACACGGTTTTTTTTTCTTAAATTTAATAAAAGGCTATCGGTTTTTTCCTCACATACATCGTCCATGACCAAACTTAGTAACAATTCCATTTTACTGCACAGCGCGTTCATAAATGCAACAAATCTATTTGCAATTTTTCAACAAATCTATCAGTTGCATGAATTGTCACATTGACAGTGCTGCCAGCGCTGCAAGCACTGCGCATTATAATGCGTTTCTGAACATAGCCATATGTAAGTGTGGTAAAAGTGCAAGTAAGATTTACGAATTGCTGAAAAAACTTAATATTTTAAGAATGTTTGTTCGTGTGGTAGATCAATCATTTTTCCCAAACGTCGTATGTGACAGACAGGAAAAGAAGTGGTTCGAGCCAGTGCAGCCATTCGAGAAAGAATTCGCAGAAATCAGCTTAGGAAGCAGAAAATCTTGTCCAGGAAAATTAATGTATCGACCAGGTCCATGTCATGACTAATTGGAGATGATCTCCACATGAAAGCCTTCCGTCGGTCAACTGATCATAGTTTGACAACGCGCTTGAAGAAAAATTAGACACGAAAGATGTAAGCAGTTTCTTCAGTGGCACGCGGTCAACGGTCATTAAAATAGTATTTTCAGAGATGAAAAAATTTCACTGTTATAGAAATTGTTATGCTAAAACTTCTAAAGACGCAAAAATTGTTATTCCCAGAGTTCATCTTGGCCACCATCCAGACTCCGTAATGGTTTGGTGGGGTTTGTAAAGGTGTTACATCTCTTCATGTCTGCGAAAACAAGGTTAAGACTGGGGCAAAAGTGTATCACGAGGATGTCTTAGAAGGTATGGTGAGACAGTTGAAAAGAACTCTCTTGAATGGAGAGCGTTGGATCTTCCAGGAAGATTCCGTTCCAGCCCATAAGGAAAAAATCACCCAGCAGTGGCTAAAAAAATATTCCTGGGTTCCTAGCTGCAGAATATTGCTGTCTGGAAGTCCAGATCTGAATCCATTGGACCACAAAAAAATTGGAGAACATGGCCAATCGAAGACATCACAAAAATTTAGAGAGTCTCAAACAACCTCTAGCTCGACGAGCGACGTCAATATCCATGAAAACCGTGCGTGATGCAATATCTGAATGGCCTAATCGTTTGAAAGCTTGTGTAAAGCCAGTAATGACCATTTCGAATGAATATAATTTTTTTTTTATTTTACCCGCCCATTGCTCTAAAATTTTTCTCTCGCGCTTTAAGCGAACTGTAAAGCAGGGATCACTTTCCTCTGATAACATATATTTCCATTCCAAATTGGTACGAAGTCAAGCTAGCATCAAAAGGTGTTCAGAAGAGAGTTAAAATTGGCTAAAACTAAATTCTTGGAAAAAATAACGTCCAATATGACCCCTTCTTCCAATCGTAAACATATTCGGTCCGACATAATGTCTGCCAAAATTCCATTTTTTACTTTTATTTGCTTTCCAACGTTCAAGCACGAGCATATAGTCTTAACTAAAACACTTATTTTAGTTTTTTTTATTTTCGATAATCCTGTCAGGAGTTATGCTGACAACGCGGACGCATCTTTTTTTCGAGGAGTCACCGGAAATGACGTCACAATGGAGGCGTTTTAATTTGTTTTTTTTTTTTGAAAATTTCAGAAATTATTCTTTAAATATGTATCTATAAGACAGAAGAAAGTTTGAATTAAATAAATAATTTTTTACACAGAAAAAAAAATATTGAAAATAGGCCTTTTTTTACCCGACGAAACCCATGTAACCCCTTAAGCTCTGAACAAGCCATACAATCCATATCAACTATCTCCTAACACTCTCTGCAAAAATAATCCTCCGCCTCCTCCATCGTTCCTTCTCCCGTAACTTTAACCTCACACCAATAAACGTTAGCATATACCTACTAATGCTTACATACAAGACAGCTACTCAAATTTATGTTAATACAAATCGAAGGTCCTGACATCCGGCGCTTAGTATTTATGTGTAATAGTTATTTATGCATAATTGTTACTCTTGTACATAAATAAATAAAATAAAAACATTTTTACATACATACACACATATACTATTTATAATCGTCAAATTGCTAGTTTTAACCAAAGCACATTGAACAAGGTAGAACTGCGGCTGATATAACAATTGTTATTTGTAATTTTAATTTAAATTATGAACAAACCGACTAATTTAAAATAATAAAATGAAAAGCGACAAACACAACAATGAAAACGGCAATAAACGTGCGCTTTATTTTAAGCCTCCTAATTGTCAAGTCTACTGCTTGGAGGCGGCATAAAATTGTCGGTCCCTTCATTTGAAAAACACATGAAAGCGCACACTACAAATAGAAGGAAGGCTTAACTAAACACCTAAAAAATCTGCTCAAATATGAACGAGACTGATTTAATAAAACACAAACGGTTAATTATTGTTCAATTTTTATTTTATCTCCTTCAAAGTAATCACCATTGGAGGCGATACACATATGACAACGTTTTTTCAATCATCATAGCATTTCTGGAAGGCCGATTTCGGTATGGATTTCAGTTCCTTCTTCGAATTCTCTTTTATGACTTCAATTGTCTCAAAATGTTTTCCACGGAGCGGCAACTTGAGCTTGGGAAACAGGAAAAAGTCAAATGGAGCCATATCAGGCGAATACGGTGCTTGCGGAACGATATTAACATTATTTTTGTTCAAATAATCGCGAACAAGACGTGATGTGTGAGCTGGTGCATTATCGTGATGCAAGAACCATGACTTGTTGTCCCACAATTCCTTCCTTTTAAGACGAATGTTCTCGCGCAAACGCTTTAAAACGTCTAAATAATATTCAGCGTTAACCGATTTTGCGATTTGTGCGATGTTCAAGCACAATTTCCTTTACTTTTCCGATGTTTTCATCGTTTACTGATGTTGCTGGACGACGTTCATGAGGCAAGTTTTCAACCGATGTACGGCCCTCTTTGAACGATTTGTACCACTGGAAAACACGTGCACGCGATAGAGCAGAGTCGCCATAGGTTGTCTGCAACATTTTTAAGGCGTCTAAAGCCGAAACAAAATTTCAAACAAATTCTTTGTTCAACTTGAATTTCCATCATTAAATTCGAAAAACACACTCGAGCTTGACTTGTTTACAGTAGCCCAGAAAACAAACTATGTGACATATCACGCTGAAATTTGTCATGTAAGCTTATAACAGTCCTACCATCCAACGAAAAATTTATTTTTACCATATGCCTTCCGCGGACCGTTTTATTGATAAAGTCTCGTTCATATTTGAGCAGAAGTATGCAATCCGTAACCTTGCACAAATCGCGCCAATGTAGCATTGCCTTTCGAATGAACCTATTCTCGTACGCGTAAGACTTCCACATCGAAGGATATGCATTCCTATTTCTGATTCCGCCGGAGATCCCGACGTGACAGCGTCTGAAATTTCAGTTCCGTACTATTTTCAATTCCGACTTGATCACTTAATTCTCCCACAATTTCGAAATTCGTGAAATCGGTGTTAATGATTCCAGTCTTTTTGAAGTTTTGGTCACATATTTGTACGGATGCTTTGTCGAGGGAAGACATAAAATAAAAAAAAATACCAGTCTAACGGTTAGACGCGATAGAAGTGAAACCTTCCGTAAAACAAACTGAGAGAGAATAAGACGAAAGCAGCATTAGGAGCGGGATAATTATAGGTTCATTATAATATTGCTATAAAGTTCATATTTTATTTTCTTCATTTTATTATTATTCATCCTCAATGTTTTCAATTTCAACAAATGATACGAGTGGCTTATGATAGCTAAAATATGATACAAATGCTTTGGTTTCGATGTTGTCAACATATCTTTGAAATACCACGTCAATGGTTGTTTTTGATCGTGTTGTCGATTCAGTGCGATTGTTACACATTTTTAAATTGAATGTTGTATTGAGAACGTCAATTAAAGGAACCGCTGTGTCCAATGCAAAATTTACGTTAAAATCGCCACTTAAAATCATTGGAACTTTATTGCAATCTTTTCTAAGTATCCGCGATACTTCTGGTGTATACTTTATTAAATTTTCGTGAATGAATTCCGTGATGCTATTTATTGATTTTTTTTCTGTCGATATTCACGACACTTTTCTGAATTATTTTTCGGCATAATTGCGGTAAATATTTAAAAATGAAAATATTTACGAATATAAAAATACACACGCGGTTGCTATTATGAGCGTCCCCAGCAAAACCTGCGTGACCGAAACTCTAACACAATTACACATATGCACTCGTATTTGTTTGAAAATCGACTTTTTTTTGGTTCTCCGTCACCTTTGGAAAATGTGTAAAAAGTAAGCAAACTTTATTCATATATTTTTCCTCATTTTTGCATCAGTAAAATTAAACAAACGCCGTAGCCGAATGGGTTGGTGCGTGACTACTATTCAGAATTCACATAGAGAACGTCAGTTCGAATCTCAGTGAAAACACCAAAATTAAGAAAAACTATTTTTCTAATAGCGCTCACCCCTCAGCAGGCAATGGCAAAACACCGAGTGTATTTCTGCCATGAAAAACAGCTCCTCATTAACATATCATAAAATAAAATAATCGGAAGCTCACATTGCTAGCCGCTCGGCTATCGCGCCATGCTGTCGGCGCTGGCCTAAAAGTTAGCGGCCAAGAGTGTCGCTTTTTCGTTTCATCGAGTCTCAAATCACTCCCAACGATTCTAAAGAAGTTTTCACTTCAAAAAATAATTAGAAAGTGTTGTTAAATTGTTCAAAGTGAACAAGAAGATAAGGAAATTATTCATTGGGAAATGGTACATAGTTTTGAAGCTATTTTTTCATCGACCATCGACACACCGGGGTCAATACGAGAGAATTATTAAGAAGACGAAACACGAATTAATCAAATGAACTTAATCCTGTAATTTTTTTATAACGACTAGTGCATGGTCGTCGAAATTAAAAAAGAGTACTAGCATCCCTTAACATTTTACGATCCACTATTAAACATCTGCTTTGTCAATAATTCTCAACGATGAAAACAAAAATCATCTCGATTTCATTTAAAATATGGGTAGCATTAAAATGAACTTAGTTCAAGTGGTTGGCAACATTAACTATGGAAATGTCGGAATTACTAATAGCATTTCTCCCGAATTCACAACGGGAGTCCCGTTTACGGCGGGAGCTTGTTCGTAATATGTAATAGGGCTGAGACAAGATAAAAGTAAAAATGGCTGAGTGTTCAAGTTGGACCCCAGCTTTTACGTCACTTTTCTCGTGAAATTAACCATATACAGAGTCCGGCTCTCGAAGTGTAACCAACTTCGTACCGCTCGCGCAGTTGATGCCCAGAGTATTGTTTACAAGCACGCGGAAGCATTTTGCCGAGAGACTGCAAGGACTCATCAAATGGTTCAAAAAGTCAAGAAGCCACTTGAGCGAAATCCCTGACGAAGTGCCAATCAAAAGGCGGAAGAACTGAAAATATCTGACCGTAGCATCCGCCGCATACTAAAAAGTGATCTCAAAGTCAAGCCTTAAAAGAGCCAAAAGGCGCATGATGTCACACAAAGCAGAAACAAGTCAGACTTGAGAGATCGAAGGAGTTGCTTCGCTTAGCCGCAAGCGGTAAATTACCAAACATTACGTTTTCTGACGAGAAAATTTTTCAAATTGAGCAATTCGTAAGCTCCCAAACCGATAGGGTTTATTTGACCGACCGTTCATAAGAGAATTTTAGTCGTGGATTGGCCGCCAGGAGGCAGCACCCGCCACAGGTATTGGTTGAGCCGCTGTAACCGCAGATGGGCGCTCTCCAATCGTTTTCATCGACCCTGGCGTCACGATAAATGCAATATATTATCGGGAAAGTATTCTGGAAGTTGCTTTGAAGCCTTTCGATAGCGGACAATGGACGTTTCAACAGGACTGAGCACCGTTTCACAAATCTCGAGTGAACCAAGAAACGATAAAAAACAATGTTCCGAACTTCATAACGTTCAAGACATGGCTCCCAAATTCACCAGACGCGAATCCGATAGCTTATTCTCTTTCGGCCATTTTGCAGAGCAAGGTCCGAACTAAATGATTCACCAGTCTCGAGGCGCTGAAACAAGCCATTGTCCGCGAGAGGGCCAAAACACCTGCAAGTCACCTTCGGGCAGCTTGCGACTCGTATCTGGACCGTCTCAAGGTCATAGTCAAGGCAAAGGGTGGTCATATCGAGCAAAAGTAGACTGATTCTTAAATTTGTATTATTTTCACACATCTTTTACTTTGAATTGAATAAAAGTAATTTTCCAAACTAAATTTATGGCTTTTTTAATTGGTTACACTTCGAGTGCCGGACCCTGTAATGTAACCTGAAATCTTTTTAGGCGATAACAAAACACGGGTTACCGGGAAAGTCATCTAAGATGCTTAATTATATTTAAGGAATTTGTAATCAATTTGTTGCTGAGAAAAATTTAACCGTTTTCGAGATATTCGATTTTAAAGAATATTTTAAATATTTTGTTTTTCCTTGTCGGTTTTGGTATGCTTTTTTCCCACTTTTAGTTAAAGGATATGTCAATATAATAAAAGTTCTCAATAAAATTTGAACGAGCCCACGATAGTTAAAACCGTCTGTTTCATAAAGTTTTGAATTATCGATTTTTCACAAGTGTTTCGTACGCCACATCATTAAAAAAGCTTTTGTGTGGAAAATATTCTGTAAATTGTTTTAAAATTTAGTAGATGTCTTTTCAGCTATCCAACATAAAGAAAAATCGATTCGAAACAAGAACTGTCCAGCATATATGCCACAAGATAGACCAAACATTTTAGGATTATGTAGGCATCATAGCTCTTAACTAAATCGATAGTGTCTAGGAAAAATATTCAAGCATTTCATACCACTTAAAACACCAGGCTCTGACGGGATTTTGACGGTCATGTTATGAAACCCATCTATGGTTCCATGGCTAGAACTGTTCTTCAAGAGAAGCATACTTTACTGGTATATTCGACTCAGCTGGAGGCAGGTAAAAGTCATATTTATCCAAAAAGCTGGAGAACAGGTGCATTAGGTCTATAAGTTTGACGTCCTTCACTCTCAAAACACTTGAACGAATTTCGGACATAGATCACAGATAAAAGATGGAATGGATGGATGCGAACTTCATTCACACCAAGCAAATTCCCACGACGCCTATACGTAGTAGTGAGTACTACTTATCTAAAAAAATCCACTGAACACAAGCAATACACTTTGGCAGTGTTCCTAGATACAGAATGAGCTTTCAATATTGTTACCACTAATTCCATTCAAAGCTCAAGCAAACACAGTCTCTAACGTTAGAGAAAAATTTTGTTTTTACATTAAAAATCTAATGTAATTCTCTAATGTTTCTCGAATCGAAAATCAGGTTAGAGAATCATGTTAGAGTTCTATTAGAGAATGATTAGAAAAGAACTCGAATTACCCTATTGGGATACATGCCAGAATTATCGATTAATTGTGCGGCATGCTTTATCAAGCGAAGTAAAACGAGTTCGTGAAAAGTTGTATGAGAACATTGTAGTTAAAATAATCATTTTATTTACATAAACCTAATGAAAAATTACAAAGGAAAGTGAACAAAACGTGGGCATGCTGTTTGATTGGAGTAAAGTCGGAAACAAATCACCAGCCATATATTAGTCGAAGGCAAAGCCAGCTTCTGAAGAAATAAGGAGTGAAGATATAAAAGACTTGAGTAGCAGCAAGAACTATGAAACGTATAGTGAATCGGATGATAGTGCATCTGATGTTGAAGCTCCAAATTTGCGACAACACTTAACTAAATGGACCATTGAGAACAACATAACGACTGCTGCGACGGACACTTTGTTACAAATTATTAAAAGTTTTGGGAAAACATTTTTCAGGAGTTCTCCTTGTTCTAGAACTCTTAGAAGCACTCCAAAAGAAACACCAAAGTGAAGAACTAAAATATAAAAAATGCTTTGTCTTTACATTGATGGACTTCCATTATTCAGCAGTTCCAGTCTTTAGATATGGCGAATTTTAATAAATGCATACGGATCGGTTGATGTAAGAGTAATTGAAAGTTATTGTGAGCATAGTAAATCAACGAGTGCCAACGATTTTCTAACTAATTTTGGTGACGAATTACTTGTTTTAAAGGAAAATAGACTCATTTTTTACGAAAAGGAGGTGCAGAAGCATACCAGCAAACATGAGAACCTGGTAATATTATATATTTAACATACATACATATGTATATGTATATTATACATTAACAAACTATTTTTATTTATGTAATATATTTCTGAGTAAGCATTCAAAAATTTAAAAGCAATAATTTTAGAAAGATGAACTTGTTAGTTACGCTGGAACTTCTCATACGGCGGAAGTTCGTGTGAAGTGTTCGGCGCAAAATTTTCACAGATGGTGTTGCACAGCATCTCTGTTGGAAGGGGACGAAGGACAAACCGGCTGTTAGAGCGCAACGCGTGACGGTATGTCTAAAAAGTATAATACGTACTACTAATTTCGAAATGTCTGCAGCACTTATATTTTTGATTTGAACGTTTAGATACATTTTCGTGACAGACAGATTTCAAGCGAAAGTCTATCGTTTTCTTACAAAGAAATATGTCTGTAAACTGAGTACTATGCTAAAATGACGAAGCTGATATCATTTATATTTTGTAATGATTTTTTTTAAGATTTGATGATGCTTTGAAAACGTTTTATTTATGTTTTGAATATACATTTGTAATTTTTTTAGTTAAGAATATTTTTTAAAATGTAGTTTTTGCTGTTTTTATAGCTTTTAATTTTTATTGGCTTTACTTAGAATTGTTTTTAAACTTTTATCGGTAAGAAATATGAAGTATATCTATTTTAGTTTTTATAAAAGAAGAAAGAACAATAAATTCAAAAACAAATTTAAGCATAATGAAATAATAATATACATATATTTAGTTAAGCAAACCTTTCAATATTTGAAACATATTTAAGACAGAGATACGTTGTGAAATGTGATAAAACGTTGCATATATGCTTATATATATATTTAGAAGAATTGAGAACGACATCCATATTATCCTGATGTCCTGGACTTGGTACTCCCTGTTTTCGTTAACGAGGCTCTGCCGACCGGTGACAAGGCGGTATAACCTTGTCAGCACTTTAAGCTAAGGTGTCGAGGTACCCGTGTCGAGAGTTGCATGGCTAAATAACCAGTCTTCAACGGTCCCCTCCGATGCCCAGGCAAGGTCGGTTGTATTAAGTGCCTTACCATGGCATGCCGGCTCTGCCGTGGCGGACCACCCCTTCCGTGCCTACTCGTGGGACCAAAAAGCGAATGGAATCAAAAATAATCAAAGAAATAGGAGTTAAGGAGTTAACGGAGAGTGTGCTGCCCTGCTCAAAGCACGCTACCTGAGGGCGAAATTCATTCTAGCAAAGATTGCCAAGAATGAACAAGCCGGTGAAGCGCACGAGCGGGATGTCGAGGACCGTGTGAAGTGCGAGGCCGCGATCAGTGAGTACGAGGCCGCGACCGCAGCAAAACTTAACCAGCCACAGGATGTGAGTGGACGCGAGGCCAAAAAGAGCAAATACTCCTCAGCCCAGGAGGCTGAGGGCCTTTAACGTGAGGTGGCCAGGGATCATCTCCAAATTGCCCTCGTGGACGTAAAAACTAATAGCGGAAAAGCCGTGTTGCTCCTTTGGGATGCTATTGAGGGACGGCTATCGAGTATGGTCGTCAGACACCTCATAGGCAAAAAAGGGCCATCACCTCTCTTCGACTCGGGTGAAATCTGTCGGGGCTGTAGGGTTATAAAATGTGCCAATCAGTTCGAGTGAACGAGTTTAGAGAGAAGAGCCTTGCTACGGTTAGCAACACCTGGGAAGGGCTTTCGCTAAAGCTCATCCCTGCCTCAGAAATTCCTAGGCGACCACGAGCTAGAATTTGGTTGCCGAAAATGGATCTGGACAGTTCGGAAATTGTCCAGTGTCTCACATTACAGAATCCTGAGGTTCCTATGGATGACTGGTCTGTCATCAAAGTAGAAGATCCTCAGCACCATAGCTCCGCCGTATTACTGCTGATTAGCAACGAGTCGCTGAAGGCACTCGGAAAACAGCACTTTAAACTTCGCTTTGGCCTCAGGTTGGCCAAAGTGAAGGTCTTCCCGGCCTCTGTTGCCCTGGATGATGACTTGGAGAAGTTGGGGGACGACACTAAGAAACTGCTCGACGATCTGCGGTTGTCTGGGACGAACGCAGATTCTGAACAGGGGGAGCAGTCGTAAAGATAAGCAAAACTTTTGAACAGTTTGTTAAAAATAGTTCAAATTAACCTTCGTCATTCTAAACTAGCCACCGATAACCTACGAGTCACCCTCCGTGAGGAGGACATCGATGTCTGCCTGATACAGGAGTATCGGATCTGTCAGCAAAAAATCATGGGATTAAGGGACAGATCCTATGTCCTTTTTTATGTCCAAACTGATGGTAAGCCTAGGGCCTGTATCCTAGTTAGGAACACAATTAATGCCTTTTCGCTATCCAATTTCAGTTCACCGGATGTGACCGTGGTCAGGGTGAAACCATCCAGTGGCAGCTACTTCCGCTTGGTGTCTGCCTACATGGCCCACGACAGATCGGACCTCCAGAGGAGTTGCAGCATTTAATGGATACTCTCCAGCCCAAGAAAGAGAACATCTTGATCGGATACGACGCGAATGCCAGACACACCATTTGGGGCAGCAGCGAGATCAATGAACGGGATGAGTCTCTATTTGATTTTATACTAATCCGTAATTTACTTATCTGTAACAAGGGCAACATCCCAACTTTTGTTTTTCCAGCATCGGAAACATCAATAGGTTGGCAGAAAGTTCTTGATATCTCTCTTTCAACAAACTCATGTGCTGTTACGGTTGAAAATTGGACGGTCTCCCGAGGGAACTCTTTTTCGAACCACAGACTGATCCTCTTCGAAATCGATTTCGTTCGGGACTTTGATACCCCGTAGGAACCCTAAACGAACTGACTGGTCTCTTTTCCACAAGGCTTCCTGCAAGAAGCTAAGCAAGAGTAAGTTTTTGACTACCACTAGGAAACAACTGGACATGCAAGTTAGACACTTAGAGAGGTCCTATCAGACTGCCTTCAAAGTGGCCTGTCCAGTATCCTTTAGCAAGAAAGACTTTCCTCCCTGGTGGAGCAAGACGCTGACCGACTTGAAAGAGAAGGTAAGGAGAGTCTTCAATAAATGTTACCAAATAAGGAACTTTCGAGATTACCGGGGAATTTTGAAAGAGTATAAGAAAGCCATTAGAGATGCGAAGCGCAACTCTTGGAAAGAGAACTGCGAATCAATCGAATCCATAAAAGACTCGGCCAGACTCAGCAGGATCCTATCAACGGACCACTCCTGTAAAACTCTTGCCAAAAGAGAGAACGCTGAGTGGGCTGAATCTGAAGGCGAATCCATAAAAATCCGCCTTGATGCCCATTTCCCTGCGACACCTGTCCTGTCCGTCAACAGAATAAACTGGGAAATCGAGAGCTTTTCCCCTTTCAAATCTCCATGTATCGATGGTATCATGTCAGTAATGCTTCAGAAGAGTAAAACCTTAGTGGTTCCCCTTCTTCAAAAGATCTTTTTGGCGTGTATCTCGCTAAACCACGTTCCTGCTAGCTGGAGGAAAATCAAGGTGGTCTTTATTCCTAAGGCAGGAAGGAGGGGCCACGTCCTGGCTAAGGACTTCAGACCCTTAAGTCTTACCTCCTTTATTCTCAAGGTGTTTGAAAGAGTGATCGACTATCACATTCGAGAGCACTTTGAAACCAGACTTTCTCCAGCCCAACACGCTTACCTGAAGGGGAAATCTACCGAGTCAGCTTTACATGAGATAGTAGGGACTGTAGAGAAATCTCTGGAGGGAAAACAATACACTTTGGTGGCCTTTATAGAAATAGAGGGTGCCTTTAAAAACATTACGGCGGAGTCATCTGTCACTGCTCTAAATAGGCTAGGAATGGAAAAACCTATCTCTATATATCGTCCCTGCTTGGTGGTAGGGAAATAAATGCTGTGGCAAGAGGGGCTAGAATCACTAGATTCGTACATAGGGGTACACCGCAAGGCGGCGTCCTCTCGCCTCTCCGTTGGCTAGTAGCTGTGGATGAAGCTTTAACTAGCTTAAACAGGGGTGGGTAAATGTGGTAGCATATGTCGATGACTTGGTCCTAATGGTCTCAGGTCCCTTCCCATCAGTAATGGCTGAAATTTTGGAAGGTGCATTGGCTACACTCAGTAGATGGGCTGCCAGTTGCGGTCTCAGAGTCAACTCTGCCAAAACGGAGTTGATGCTATTCACCAGAAGCTTCCCTTAAGCTCCACCTTTTAAGCTTCCAAGACTTAACAACCAGTGTGTTACTCTTTCATCGGAAGTCAAGTATCTTGGCGTAATACTTGATCCCAAGCTCCACTGGAAGCTGCACATAGAAAATCGAGTTAAGAAGGCCAATATAGCCTTCTACGCCTAAAAATCTATGTTCGGTAAGACATGGGGTCTCAAGCCACGTGTTGTACTTTGGATGTACAACTTAGTGGTTCTGCCATTTTTGACATACGGTTGCCTAGTTTGGTGGATAGCTCTTCAGAAGGGCAACAACACCACTAAATTTGAGAGAGTGCAGAGAACTGCATGTGTGGGCATCACTGGTGCTTGTAGAACATGTCCTACTGCTGCACCCAACGTTATTCTGCACTTACTTCCTGTGGTTCTGCAGGTTAAATCCATTGCTGCTCAGAGGGCTATTAGGCTGAAGCAGATTGGCCTTTGGGGACAACTTCCTGTAGGACGTAGTAGCATCTTGAAGCAGATCTCCCCTTCTTTCTCTGTTATTCGCACTGACCTCTCCATCCGCAAACTGTGATTTGAGGGTTGTGCTAGGGCTATCTTTCCGAGCAGGCAAGATTGGAAAGAAGGGAGAGTCGGTACGGATATAGATACCTCTTTTTTCACTGACGGATCCAAAATGGAAACTGCCGGAAACAAGCAGCGTTTTTCAAGCAGAGGTCTTCGCGATCCTGCAGGCATGCAAAATGCTTCGGGATCGCTATTGGGAGGGAGACATTAATATTTTTTCCGATAGCCAAGCTGCAATCAAGGCACTGTCGTCGCCGTATTGCAGCTCTCTTCTCGTGAACTCCTGTAAGGAGGAACTCAAACGTCTCGAACGTGCAGAAAACATTTCCCTTATCTGGGTTCCTGGGCACAGGAATATAGAGGGAAATGAAATTGCCGATGAGCTTCCCAGGAAGGGATCGGTAAAACCGGTTCCAGCTGTCCCCTTCTCAGACATCGGTATCCCCTTGACCGTTGTTAAAGGGAAACACAATTTCTTTCTAAAACAAGCGCAAAACAGATGGAGGTCTGTCTCATCTTGTGCTATTTCGAAAAAACTATGTCCTAAATATGATAGAAACAGAACGCTTAAGGCGATGGGAATCCCTCGCCATTCAATTTCACTCATTGCGGTGTTCACTGGTCACTGGGTGATCGGTACTCATGCGGAGAAGCTTGGAATTCCGTACAACCCCTATTGCAGAAGCTGTAGGGATCCTGCAGAGAAAAAGACTGTGGAACGTTTTCTCTGCAAATGTCCGTCTCTGGCGGCTAAGCGCTTGAGATTCCTTAGCGTGCCCTTTGGGGATGACTTGAAGAAATTCTCCAGCCTATATCCCTTTTCTCTCCTCCGCTACATCAACAGCACTGAATGGCTGTAGACGGTTTTTTTTTCTCTTACCTAAATCCTTTCACAGGTAGTGGTCCACATTATGGTATCAAAACGGCACGTAAGTGCTACTTGTAGTGTACCTGGGGTACTCTTGCCATCTTACCTACCTGCCATATTATGTATAAAACATATTTGAAATAATAAAACTGCGAGAAGTACAATGCATTGCTTATAATTAACTAACATCCTTCATATATTTAAAATCCACATTAGAAATCAATTAGAATTCAACGTTGGAATAAAAACGAGAACTAAGTCTCTCTTTTGTAGAGAATGCTGTAGATATCGACAGTTTATCTAATTGTATTCTAACCTTCTACCTTAGACGTACATAATATGATAGAATTCGACTCGTTTTCTAATCTTTCTCTAACCTAAATGTTTGTAGGGATACTAGTTGCCCTCATTAAGTTAGGCTCTGAAGCAGTCCTGAATAAATTGATTATTTCGGCTGCAAGTACTTATAAAAACCCCTTGGGGGAACCTGTTATCCCTATAGGGCGCGTCCCCAGGTGGTGGATAGGGGAACGCCTCCCAGATATGGAAGGTAGGAGAGTAGGTCTCAGCGAACCACACAGGTCGAAGACGTAAACTTCGTTAAAAAAAACTCCATCAACCCAAGGTGTAACGCGACCCGTGCCTATTGGGTGGGTTTGGCAGCCGGGGGATAAAATTAGGCTGTCTTTTAACGGAGCCCTCCTGACACCAGGCCGCCTCAGGTTGTAACGGTGGCCTTACCATGGTATGGGGCGCTGCCATGGCGGACCGTTTATTTCCCCTAAATCCTCATTGGTCACCGCACATGGCGACATGTGCAGCCTTCTGGAAGGGCAGGTGACCGTACGAAACAGTATGAACAAAGATCAAAAACAAACAAAAACTTCGGGTAACGCTACAAAGAAGACGGACAAACGGACGGACACAAACCCAAAACGAACGGATATACGGACGCACCCATTGACACAACAGATGGACAAATGGACAACTCGGACCGACACTAGCGAACTGAGGAAGTTGGGAACTTCCTCAGAGGACGAACTCTTGGCCTCCAGCCAAGAGACGGTTGATGGCAAAGCTGTGGGCCACAGCACGCCATCAACCTTAAATCAACCATCCACATCCGCTAATGCCAAGGGGCAAAAGCGCCAAAACGCAAAAAAAGGCCCGTCCAGGTACAAGCTCTACCAGAGGTCTCTGACTATTCTCGGAAGAATAAGAAAAAATGAGGCTGAAGGGAAAGCTCATCCAAAGGACGCGGTCGATAAGGCAAGGTGCCAAAAGGTGGTCGATGAGTACCTGGCGTTCCAGGCCACCCAGAAGGCAGAAGCCGTGAAACGCAATCGTTCGCAGGACGAAAGCGACAAACCAACGAAGAAGCCAAAAGTGTCGGTTCACACAGCTTCAATACCAAAACCAACCAAACGCTCATTTAATGAGGTGGCACGGGATCACCTGCAAATAGCGTTGGTTGACGAATTAACTAACCGCGGTAAACCTGCATCGGATAAGTGGTCCGAAATCGAGGCACGGCTGTCCCGCATTGTCGTCGATCACGTCATGGCGAATCCGGAGAATCAAGTGCCAGGATTTGACTCAATGGAGGTGGTCCGCGGATACAGGGTGATCAAGTGCGACGATCAACTCTCCCTTAACTTCCTGCAAACAGTTGTGGGCAAAATCCAGAGCGACTGGGAAGGTTTGAGGCTCAAACTAATCCCGGCCAGCGAAATCCCTCGACGGCCGAGGGCCCGCATCTGGATTCCAAACATGGAATTTGAAGCTAAGCAGCTTATTCCATACCTGCAGGCACACAACCGCACTGTTCCGATGGATGATTGGAGTATCATCAAAGCGGAGGCTCCGCAAAAGAACAGTGTGTCCTTCCTTCTCCAAATATCGGAGGAGAGCATCGAGCCACTGGGGAAAGTGGACAATAAACTTCGGTTCGGCGTCAGGAAAACGCAACTGAAGATATTCCGATCTGCAAATCCGGAGGATGAACAGGACGAGGTTGACGGCGCCAACGAGTTGCTCACATGCATGCAACTTGACGACGCCGCATCCACCAAAAACGATGGCGCTAATGAGCAGCACCCGGAAGTGCAGCTTGACGACGCCGTCAAATTGTAAAGCGACCAGCAGCATGGGTCTCAAGGTTGTCCAAATAAACTTGCAGCACTCGCGGACTGCAACGGACAACCTAACCGTTCTCCTGGCGGAGGAGGACGTCGACATCGCTTTAATCCAGGAACCCTGGGTGCGGAGCACCGAGGTAAAGGGGTTTACTGGGAACAACCACAACCTTTTCTACAAACGGACTGAAGGTAACCCCAGATCTTGTATTGTAGCTAAGAAACATTTGAACATATTTTTAATCCCATCATATTGTTCACAGGATGTGACGGCTGTGGAGGTAGAAGCCGCTGACGGTGTCGGCATCATATTGGCTTCCATCTACATGGCACATGATCGGCCAGCACCACCCGAAGAGGCTCGTCGGCTTGTGCATGAAGCCAGAAACAAGAACCTGCTGCTCGGATGCGATGCCAACGCAAGGCATGCGTTGTGGGGAAGCTCCGAGACAAACGACCGAGGTGAGTCTTTATATAATTTTATTATTAATACTAACTTATCGGTATGTAACAGGGGTAACACTCCCACTTTCACCTTTCCTAGTACGGAGTACTTCAGAGGATGGGAGGAAGTGATTGATGTTACTCTACTGTCTGAAAATAGCTCAGTAAGGGTAGATAATTGGAGGGTATCCGATAAAAGGTCCTTTTCTGATCATAGTTGGATTCTATACGATATGGATCTTAAGGTAGATCCACCCCTACCGTATCGAAATCCTTTAAGAACCAACTGGAAGAGGTTCAAAAATATAGTAAACAAGAGGATAGGAGAGACTCCTATCCCTCAAATCACTCTCACGGAAAACCTTGAGAGCAGGGTCATAACACTGGAAAAGGCATTTAGTAGGGCCTACAAAACGTCCTGCCCCATAAAATTTAGCAAAAAAACTCACCCTCCTTGGTGGAGCAGTGAGCTCTTAAAACTAAGGGAAAAATCCAGATCAACGTTTAACCTCAGCTACTCGACGGGAAATTGGGAATTGTACAGAGAAAGTCGGAGACAGTACAAGAAGGCAATCAGGGCCGCCAAAAAAGAGAGCTGGAGGGAATTTTGCTCGTCAATCGAATCCACCAGGGATTCTGCTAGGCTCAGCCGTGTTCTTTCCAAAGACCACTCAATGGCTTCTTGGGTCAAGAAACCTGATGGAACTTGGACTGCTACAGCAGAAGAATCGCTAGAGCTTCTGCTAAATACGCATTTTCCGGGATGCAGCGCTTACGAAAGTGAGAGGGGAAACATTAGGCGGAGCCAATATAATCCACAGCATCTTGCAAATGAAATTATTACCAAAGAAAAAGTTGCATGGGCAATCAAATCTTTCTCACCCTTTAAATCTCCGGGGCCAGATGGGATCATTCCAAAGATGTTACAGGAAACCTTGGACTGTATCCTACCATGGCTAGAGGAAATTTTTAAAGCGTGTTTAAACTTAGGCCATATTCCAGATAGCTGGAAACTAGTCAAGGTCGTCTTCATACCAAAAGTAGGTAGAAGAGGACATGAATCAGCGAAGGACTTCAGGCCAATCAGTCTTTCGTCTTTCCTGTTAAAAACTTTTGAAAGACTTTTGGATACGCACCTCAGAAGCTCTTTGGAGAGCTCGGGTTTACCAACTGCACAACACGCATACCTTAAAGGCAAATCTACGGAGACAGCGCTTCACGAGGTAATCGGAACAATAGAGGGCTCTCTAGAGAGCAAACATTATACCATGGCGGCATTCTTGGATATCGAAGGCGCCTTTAACAATGTTAGCACAGATGCCATCCAACGGGCGTTGATAGACCTGGAAGTGGACAGTTGCATCAGTAACTGGATCATCTCCATGCTAGAAACCAGGATCATCAAAGCTAATATGGGTAATATCAACATAACCAAGAAGGTCCACGGAGGCACTCCACAAGGGGGAGTATTATCTCCACTTCTTTGGCTATGTGTGATTAGCAAAATCTTAATAAAACTTGACGGAGGTGGGGTAAAAGTGGTGGCGTACGCTGATGATGTGGTGTTAATGGTATCAGGACTGTGTCCAAATACGATCAGTGGGATCATCCAAAGGGCGTTAGGCGAGCTTAACTCTTGGGCCACAGGATGTGGGCTAAGTTTAAACCCGCGTAAAACAGAACTTATGCTTTTTACCACCAGATATAAGGTACCAACTTTTACCCTACCAAATATCAACGGACAAACTCTGTCTTTATCAACCAGCGCAAAGTACTTAGGGGTAATTTTGGACTCCAAACTTAGCTGGAAGTTAAACGTCGAAGAACGGGTAAGGAAAGCAGAAATTGCTTTATATGCCTGTAAGCGTATGCTTGGAAGAAGATGGGGTCTTCAACCTAAGCATACATTATGGCTGTATAAGGCGGTTATACGACCTATTTTATCGTATGGTTGGGTAGTTTGGTGGAAAGCTCTAGGGAGAGAGTACAATACCAAATTACTCGGCAGAATACAAAGATCAGCGTGTGCAATAACGGTCGGTGCAATCAGATCATGTCCTAGAGAGGCTCTCAATGCACTGACACACGTTATTCCAATAGACCTACATATAAAGAAGACGGCAACCATGAGTGCATTTAGGTTAAATGAAGTGGGTCGCTGGAAAGGAAAAACTTATGGTCACGCTAGTCTATTATCGCGACAAACTCAGTTAACCTCGGTGAGGACTGACTACATCGTCCCGATGGTAACGTTCAATAGGAATTTTGCCACACTCTTTCCATCTAAAAAAGAATGGAATAAGGGATTCTCTCTAAACAACTTCGATACCACAGTCTATACAGATGGCAGTAAAATGGATTGTGGTGTTGGAGCTGGTATATATTCCCACAGACTTGGAATTGAAAAATCTGTGCGACTCCCTAATACCAGCAGCGTCTTCCAAGCGGAAGTACTAGCAATTGGGGAAGCCTGTAGGTTACTAATCGCAGATTTCTCTTTTAAGGGCAATATCGCTATTCTTTCGGATAGCCAAGCCGCAATCCAGGCGCTGGGCGCGACTATAACAACCTCTAAAGTGGTGGAGCAAAGTAGGAATAGCCTCACCAACTTGAGTGAAAACCATAGAGTAACCTTAATTTGGGTGCCGGGACACCGGAACATAGAAGGCAACGAAAAAGCTGATGAACTGGCAAGAGGGGGATCTGCCATGAATAGCGCTCTTGCAGTACCAGTATTCACTCCACTAGGTGCGGTCAAGAACGCAATTTCCCTAAAATACCTTCGAATTGCAGATTGTAGATGGAGAGACCAGACGAAATGCAAAATCAGCAGAACGTTATGGCCAACCTACAACCTCAAGCAATCGTCGACATTAATAAACATGAAACGACGGGACACCTGTAGACTTACGGCAGTCATAACTGGCTTCTGGTCTATCGGAGAACAAGCCGCCAAAATGGGCATCCCTCACAACACATACTGTCACAGTTGTAAACAACCGGAGAAAAAAGAAACAATCTTCCATTTCCTCTGTGAATGCCCTGCCCTATGGAGGGACAGAATGTTAACCCTGGGCAAACCGCTGTTCGAGAGTCTCGAGCAACTGTCTGGCTTAGACGTCAATAACCTAATAAGGTTCCTAAACCGCACAGACTGGATATAGTCCTGCTGCAAATAACTGTTAAACAATTTGGTAACGAGGATGTGGCAACAAAATGGTGCGGAAGCGCTAGTTGGATTCTGGCTGAATCACCACTCTAACCAACCAACCAACCAACTTACAAAAACACGTATTTCTATGCTTTATCCGCATGCCAATTATACGTCGATGTATGCCAATGAGTACATATAGCAACAAATATGGTCCAAGGATTAATTTTAATAAAATAAAATGTATGGTTGTTAGCAGACAAAACACATAAGACTTTTGACTCGAGGTCAAGCGGTAAAAATGGTGCCTAATTTTTAATATGCATCTTGGATGCCAGGTTAACCGAACCTGACACCGCATAGAACAAATACGGACAAGAATTGAAGTAGCAAGGGCATACTACGCAGTCATAAATTTAATGTTCGCCTCCAGATTCACTTCATTAAGTATTTCGTGTGGTCAATACTATTTATACACAATGGATGGACACTTAAAAGCGTTCGAAATGTGGCTGTACAGAAGAATTTTGAAAATACAGACGGCTCACGTTTATAATAACGAAGTACTAGGGCGAATACTAAGCGAAGGAAGACAGCGCATTTAGATCACATCCTCAGAAATTTAAAGTGCCAACCGTTGCAGCTTATCTTAGAAGGTAAAATAAAAGAAAGACGGTGCGTCGTGCGCAAGCAATTGTCATGACCGCCTAATTTTAAAATTTGGACGGTTTGAGCAATATAGGAAAGTTATGGAATGTTGCCAGAGATATAAAAGCATTTTGTGATATATGTAGCTAATAATATACTTTAAGGGTTGTAATTAAATATTTTGTGGTTTCATATGTATGTAAAACAGTATATAGCATATTTTCTATCTTGCTACGGCTAGTAGTTGTTAACCATATTCGCTCAACCTTCCACCAAAAGGGAATTAGAGCAGTAGTGTACGCGGACGATGTGGTGATAATGGTTTGAGTGATGTTCCCGAAAATAATTCGCGAAATTATAAGGGAACATTGGCAGCCGTCGTAGCCGAATGAGTTGGTGTTTGACTACCATTCGGCAATGCGTAGGTTCGAATTTCCGTGCGTGGACATTAAATAATAAACAAGTTTTTTCTAATAGTGTTCGCATCTCGGCAGGCAACGACAAACCTCCGATTGTATTTCTACCATGAAAAAGCTCCTCATAAAAACAACGAGCGGCAAGAGTCGGTTTTACTCTGTGGGTCTCTCAATTTATGAAACAATATAAAGAGGCACACCATACATAGGAGGAGGAGCTCGGTCAAACATCTAACAGAAATGTTCGCGCCAATTATTTATTTTTTATTGGATTTGGTAATTGATTAGACTAAATTGAGGTCTGAATGTAAATCCTCTATCCAAAAGTGAACTTTAAACCCTTCACTACTAAGAGCAAGGTACGAAAGTTCAATTTACCCTAGGTGAATGATGTCATCCTGGTACTATCAGTACAAACCAAATATCTTGGCGTAATCCTCGTAACCAAACTTAGTTGAGAATTCAATATCGAGTATCGAGAAAAAAGAGCAAACGTAACGCTATATGAATACAAAATTTCAAATGGAGTCTCCAACCAAAAATCTTTTTCTGGTCGTACTACAAGTGCTACTTTGAATAGCCCGCTATTTCGATGTTACTTTTGAAGCTGTCATTTTTTGATATTTGACAAGTAGAAACTACGCCATTAATAAAAATGGATCGATACACGCTTAAACAACAATTTATTAAAATTCACTATAAAAGTGGTGAAAATTGGGCAGAGATTGTTCGTAAAACTCGAACATTTTTGGGTAATCGTGAAGCAATTTGTCGGACCGCAGTACAGAAATTGGTAAAAAAATTCGGGCTGTTAGTGATGAGAAGAATAAAACCCGTGCAAGTCGCTCAAGAACAGCCGAAAATATTGCTGTTGTAGCCGAAAGTATTGAAGAAAACTCAGGTTTGTCCATTCTTCGTCGTTCTTTGGAATTAGGCATTCCAACGTCATTAAACCGTATTTTGCATAAAGATTCCGGGTCTAAGTCCAGTTAACACAAGAACTCAAGCCGGCCGATCATCAACAACGTCTATCTTTGCTGACTGGGTCGTTGAGATGCATGAAAATGATCCAGAATTCCATCAAAAAATCATCATTAGTGATGAGGCCCATTTCCACCTCGGTGGCTTCGTCAACATGCAAAATTGTGGGATGTGGGGCTCAGAAAATCCAAGAGTTATTGTTGAAAAGCCTCTCTATCCTCAAGGCGTGACTGTTTGGTGCGGTTTATGGTTCAACGGAGTCATTGGACGTTACTTTTTCGAAAATGAAGCTGGAGCGAGTGTTACGGTGAATGGATTGCGCTATCAAGAGATGATTAACGATTTTTTATGGCCGGAATTGGATGGTATTGATCTGGACAACGTTTATTTTCAACAAGACGGCGCTACGTGCCACACAAGCAACGGAACCATTTATCTTTTACGGGAAAAACATCTCTTATTGGAAAACCCTTTTTTTACAACTTATCTATATATAAAAATCAATTGCTGTTCGTTAGTCTCGCTAAAATTCGAGAATGGCTGAACGGATTTATCTTATCTTGGTCTTGAAATGTCCGTAGAGATCTAGGGAAGGTTTAAAAGGTGAGAAAAATTCGAATAATTGCCGGGAAAACCTTAAAAACAGCACTTTTCTTCATCCCATATAAACTTTTTCAAAATAAAATTTGGAGTCAATTTGAATTATAATCACTGTGTTCATCGGACCTCATATTACAGCTATGAAACGGACACATTTTTCAACGCACCCAAAAATGTTTGTCAAACAAGTGACAATCTTTAAGACATCAAATGTTTCACCATAATATTTGACATTAGATTTGACAACCAACTAATATTTCAATCCATTCTGTCGCACTTTAGAACACGGAAAGAAGTATTACTATATCTATGAGTGAGCGAGAACTTTCTTTACTTTGGCGATCCTTTGTGATAGTGACATTCCAAGTAATGTGCTCTTTGTTTTTGATATTTTGTGATTGTGACACTTTACTGCTAAGCGAGCGAAAAATTGTCTCACTTTGATTATTTACAATTTACGATGCCGAGGAGAAGACGACCAGACTTAGGTCGTCGCAGTCAATCAAATGTGCGAAAAGCTACCTCACGTGCTAACCGCACTAATGACCAGAGAGAGAAACAGATCAAGAAAATAGTCGTATTGCTATGTCAGAATTGCGTCATTTAGTGAGTGATAATCAAGTAGAGAGGCTTAGAATGCAACGAGTTCGTGCACATCAAACACAACAACAGCAAGCACGACATAATGAAATTGACCGAATCCGCAGACGGAATGCTCCTGTGATACTTGAACTAGCTGCATTCCACTATGATCCTGAAATTGATTATTGTGCTGACAAATCGGTAACAATTGGGGAAATGAAAATAATTTGTAAATATTGTAATGATACATGGGCCTTGCGGACTTTTCAACTACAATTCACCCTGCATGGTAGACGGCAAGTGTTCCGATACCCAAGAGACCTGCTTGCTGAAAACGTAACGGGAAATGATGGATACCCATTGTATGGACAGACAGAGCGGCACGTCCACCGTCGACAACATTAACAAGTTTATTCACAGTCTGTCAAACTGATGATTTTGCTTGCACTTTGCTGTATGCTGACATGCCACGATATTACACCTGGAATACATCATCGAAATCGTCGAAAGCGTCGAAAACAAGGAACACCTGTTGAAGGACATCCAAATGTATTTCTTCAGACGCTCTGGGCCGCATCTACACAGTAAATTCAAATAACGATGAATGTTATTATTTGCGGTTGTTGTTGGTGAATGTTCGTGGTTAGATATCGTTTGAACAACTGAGAACAGTTAATGGACAGCTGTGTGCGACTTACCGTGAGGCATGTCAACTATTGCATTTACTTGAGAACGATACGCACTGGGATCATACGCTCAAGCCTACCGTAATATCTTCATCGCCGCATCAAATTTGTACATTGTTTGCGATTATCATATCGACATGTCTCCCCTCGAATCCAAAAGATTTGTGGGTTAAGTATAGAGATGGCATGTCTGAGGATGTTTTACATCGTGTGCGCCGTCAACTTTGAATCCTACACTTCAAATGACTGCAGAAATTTACAATGAGACATTGATCATGATAGAAGATATGTGTTTATTGATGGCAAATAAAGTATTGTCGTGTTTGGAAATGACAGCACCAAATCGTCATATGCACGATGCATTAAACCATGAGTTGCAAAGAGAACAACAGTACGACATTGAAGCATTTGCCGAAACAGTTCGTACAAATGGTCCACAATTAAATCAAGAACAAAAAATTGCGTACAACATTTTGATAGAAGCTGTGAACAGTGGATCTGGTGGAATTTATTTCCTTGATGCTCCCGGAGCCGGAAAAATAAAGTATTGTCGTGTTTGGGAATGACAGCACCAAATCGTCATATGCACGATGCATTAAACCATGAGTTGCAAAGAGAACAACAGTACGACATTGAAGCATTTGTCGAAACAGTTCGTACAAATGGTCCACAATTAAATCAAGAACAAAAAATTGCGTACAACATTTTGATAGAAGCTGTGAACAGTGGATCTGGTGGAATTTATTTCCTTGATGCTCCCGGAACCGGAAAAACGTTCTTAATTTCATTGCTTTTGGCGAGGATCAGATCGCGAAATGATGTTGCTCTACCGCTGGCTTAATCTGGAATAGCTGCGACTCTGCTAGAAGGCGGGCGAACTGCACATTCTGCCTTGAAATTACCATTAAACATGCAAATCACCGAAACACCAATTGCAACATTGCCACAAATAGCGGAATGGCCAAGATCCTACAGGTATGCAAATTGATTGTTTGGGATGAATGCATGGCCCATAAGAGGTCACTAGAAGCACTGGACAGAACGTTGAAAGATCTTCGTGACAACCAAAATATTTTTGGTGGGGCCATGATACTGTTGTCAGGTGATTTTCGTGAGACTCTTCCAGTAATTCCCCGAACAACTGTTAGCTGATGAACTAAATGCATGCCTAAAATCATCGAATTTGTGGCAGTATGTAAAGACACTCCAATTAACAACTAACATGAGAGTATTTTTGCAGCAAATGAAACTGCGAATGTGTTTGGGAAGCAGTTGTTAGACATTGGAAATAATAAAGTTACAGGGGACACCTCGACCGGATTCATCACGTTACCCACAGATTTCTGTCAAAACACAGACCCAAAAGAGGAGCTTATTCAGCGTGCTTTCCCAGATATAGCGCAAAAGTTCAATAACCATAATTGGCTGGGTGAACGAGCAATATTGGCAGCGAAAAATAAAGATGATCTCAATGCGACCATTCAGAATTTTCTTCCAGGACAGTTGGTTTCCTTGAAAACAGTCGACACCGTTATGAACCAGGATGACGTACTAAACTATCCCTCGGAGTTTTTAAATTCACTGGAATTGTCAGGATTACCACCTCAAAATTTGCAGTTAAAAATAGGGTCAGTTGTCATCATGCTGCGTAACATTAATCAACCTCGACTGTGCAATGGAACAAGACTGGCTCTGAAAAAGCTGATGAATAACGTCATTGAGGCAACAATCGTAAAAGGAAAATACAAAGTAGAGGCTGTATTGATCCCGCGGATACCGATGATTCCAACGGATTTACCATTCGATTTTAAACGCTTACAATTTCCAGTACGTCTGGCCTTTGCGATGACCATAAATAAATCGCAAGGTCAGTCATTAGAAGTTTGCGCAATCAACTTGGGGTTTCCCTGTTTCGCGCATGGACAATTATATGTCGCGTGCGGAAAACCGTCTTCTTTGTTTATTTACGCACCACAAAACAAAACAAAAAATATAGTTTATCAGAAAGCTATAAATTGATTAACAAACTGTATCATAGCAGTGTGTGTCTGTCAATATCAAATTTAAACCATATAAATAGCCATATCTCAGGAACAATAATGACTCAGTGAAATTCTGCTGGTTTATGCTATTCACCTGATCATCTCTACTCTTTTCTAAATACATTCTGATAAGTTCCGTTAGAATTTTTGTTGTCTGTACTAACGGAGTCTGTTTGTTTGTGAAAATTAAAATCGCGATTGGTTTTCGCGGAGTTTTTCTAAGATATTCAGGGCTAAGGTGCAAAAAATATAGAAATTACAATAAAATAAAGGTTTTTAAAAGTGTTTACAATTTGTGCATGTAAGTATTTATAAAAAAATATTGTTTTGCACTTATTTTAGCATATGGCACTCATATGTACCATTCGTCCGGTATATTGGTACATACCTGTATGTGTACCACTGGTCTTATAAATACTACATAATGTGACTCTTCGTGTTGATCAAAATTTATATTAGCCTTAGAAAATGGACCCTGAAGATATCCGAAAAATCATCGAAGACGAAGCTGATAGTACCAGCGACTCAGAAGACTTCTCTAGGGGAAGTTCCGACAATTTTCTCCCAAGTGATTGCAGTACTTCCAGTGATAGCGAAGATTCAGCGACATTGTTGACGTCGCTTCGAACCCCGGCGCATCGAAAATAAATATTATTTGGAATACTCCTGATGAAAATTTTGTACCAAAAAAAAAAACTGTTTATGGACTTCGGAACTGCACAATATCAAACCACATACCAAGACATTCAAGTATAGATCAAACACGGAACGAAGGAAGTATTGGTATTGAGTAATTGTCATGAACCTTATGTGACTAATGTTACAAAAACGTTGAAAACAGGACAAAAAATTCTTGTGCAATGTCCAAGTCAAATAAAACTTTATAGGGAGATCATGGGAGGAGTCGACTTGGCTGATCAGATGTCTGGGCTTTATGAATACGATAGGACATCGGATAAGTGGTGGAAGAAAGTGTTTTACCGTCTGATAATGATGACAACAGCGAACGCTTGGGTTATTTATTACAACCTCAACCGGGAAAAGATACCATTCAAAAAGTTTTTAATTACTTTAGCTGAGGCATTGATCCAGGACGGCTTACAAACTACAGCCATTCGGCGGCCAAAACCTGAACGAACACCATAAATTGCCAAACGCCAGGCAATACACCTTCCTTCCAACGTGTTTCGCACGTGTTGAATTTTATGTATAAAGATAATTTTCACTAAAATTTTTTTGAATAATATAACAATTAAAGAATATAAATAAAACAAATAAATAAAATATACATTTTTGTGTATATTATTTCTTATTTCTAAAGTGTGTTTTACAGGACGGCTGGTACTTATTTGTACCACATAATATCCCGAGTGGTACAACGGTTTACCATCACCCACCGCGCCACCCAGTTATTGCATCTCAGATTTTTAATAATTTTTAAATTATACATCACTTAATTAGTATAATATTATAGAAACATCGGAAAAAATAATAGATAGTTTTTTTGAAAGCAGCAGCAGCTTATCCTCTTAGTTGTTTTAATTTATTTATGCTTATGATACAATTTTTTATTGTGTAATGATTTATTTCAAAATTATGTAACGCAAAGAAGATTTATATTATTATACATAAAATAATAGTGTTAATTTCAGAAACGGTTCAAGGTATGTACATGTGGATATGGATCATCAATGTGTAGGGCATATGTTCATATCGATATTCAAACAATGACACTTCGTATCTGTCTCGATAGTCATATGTTAGCACCGCGTAATTGCAATGCAAAATATCTGACAGTGTTTTGATTAATACACGTGAAGAAATCAGATGTGGCCGACATCAGACCATTAACCTGTGATTTCGAAATAATTATCTGATTTGCTGACTTAATAGGGTGTTTACTGTGAAACGGAGATTATGTTGATTATATCAGAAAACATCAATGCAGCCAGTGCTTATGTCACTTCGTTGCCGTTTGAACAACGACTGATTGGAAAAGTGTAAGAAAACGTGTGAAGCGGATTTAATATTGCCCTTACCCCCTTATCCCCTATGACTTGGCAGCCGAAGATATCTCACAATTTTGCCTCGGATAGACAACCTTGTAATCTATCATCATTGGGCTTATCGCAATATTTTAACTTATAACGATGAATATAATTGCAGGAGAATATATTATATGATACTTATATGTGTATGTTTTCACACTGATATATTATTTTAGAATTGCGAATTGTTTTCCCTTATTTTCGAATTTTTGAATCCAGACTAGTTTTTTCATTGAAAACATAACTTACATTTTTTCCTTATATTGGGTGTTCTTTTAAGAGCTTGAGAATTTAAAATAATACACAAAACAGAAATATTGATGGAATGATTTTTTGTTTATTATAATCTGGTAGATAATTTCATGACATTGTTTTTTTTAATATGATATCCGGCATATGCCCGCCGCGGGTACGAGTTACATGGTCTATTCGACCAGTCCAATTTTTGACTACTTTTTGGCTGGTGGCTGGAATATGACAATAAATCGATTGTTAAGGGCCGATGATGCCGTCAGTGCTCTATGAACTTCGCGAACAGATTTTTTTTTCAAAGTAAATTTCCAGAATTTAGAAGCGTTGTTCTACCGTTCAACGCATCATGATGATTTGCCGAACCTTACTGAACAGAAACGTCAACACAGTTTGCCATTTTCAGCTGTCAAACTATAGTCATCGATATCGATAGCTCTTATACAGCTAAAAAAGTACCGATAGTACTTTAAAAATATAGAATTATGGCCCAAAATAATTTGATTAAGAAATTGAATACCGAGAACATTAAGTCTTCATTATTTTGTCCTTATAGAGTTTTGATAATAGGAAATTATAACCCAAAGGAACTTAGGTTGTTTAGAAATTGTGCGTGCGAATTAGTGCGAGTGCACTTTAACCAATAATGTTCTAACCAGTAAAAACTCATACAAAAAATATGCAAGTGACAACACATAAGCAACTCGTATGCATCCCAGGAATTATTCCCTCAATCGCGTTAATGAAGTGTAAAATATTTTTGTGTTAAAAAATTCACTTTAAGAATTAAAAGAAAATATCACACGTAACGGACAACTACATATAATGAGGTTGTGTTATTTTTTAGGGTATTAGATTGTGCTTCTCAAGATGTTGCCTTACATTTAGAGGAGCCTAGAGATTTATGAACACATGCAGTGGTCGCACAATTTATCCGTACACTCACAGTTTATAAACAGATACACCTGCTAAGTATGCACGATTTATGCAAGAGAAAAAAATTGGATTTATTCGTAACAAATAACATATTATATTTATTCAATATTTAATAAACAAAATCTTCCAATTTCATTTCCGGAATTAGAGAACTTAAGGCAATAACGAAATACGGCACAATTTTATGCAAAAATATTATTCGTACATAACCATAGGTATAAAGAATATTTTATTTAAAAAACATAATAGAAAAAACGAGTATTCAGTACTTTGTTGGGTCGCCGTTAGCTTTAACATCTGTTTCTAAACGTCGATGCATAATTTTTGGTTTCATTGGTTTCAATTTTCTTCCACTCAACACTTAAAGCTGTCTTTAATGACGCCTTTGATGTTATTTTGTGCTTTCTGATTCTCTTTCCTATGAGCTCCCAGACATACTCAATTAGGTTCAGATCCGGTGATTGAGGTGGAGTTTTAAGCTGGAGTTTACAGTGGTCAATAAGCCATTTTGCACGAGATTCGATGAGTGTTTTGTTCCATTGTCTTGTTGAAACAAGAACCCTTTAGCATCCAGTCCAAGTTTGACAGTTTTGTATTTTCCTTTCACCAAGCTTTTTGAGGGCTATCTGATCCGAAAATATTAAATTCCGACTCATCACTGAATATGACGATTTCCCAAAAAAAATCTGGCTCATTTATATAGCGTTTAGCGAACTCCAATCTCTTCTTTCTGTTAATATCTGAAATGTATGGTTTGCGGCGTGATACTCTACTCTCACTCTACATTGATAACCAGCGCTGTGCAGGCAATTACGGATTGAATATTTCGGCAAAATACCTGGAGGTTTTTTTGGATTTTGCGCGACTGATGCTACTGTGTTTCGTTCCTCAGCTGGAGTCAATATTTTTCGCCTTCGCGCTTGATGGTGGTTAGCTTCCAAAATATCAGTATTAATATAAATAGCAATAACACTTTGCCCCGTAGAATGCGATTTGCAAATTGTTCTGCCGATTTCGTGCAGATACTTGTTTTCCAAGTACAATTTAATAATCATTTTACGCATTTCTAATGGTAAGTCCGCACTTCGTCCCATTTGGCAAATTTCAATCGAGATATTGTGCCCAACTGAAACTGAATCGGTGATAAAAACGAAGAAAAACCAAACTTATTTCGTTTGCACCAATATTAGTAAAAACTTAAACGATTTTTACTGCTACTTTTGCAGCCACAATATCATGAGCTGAAAGTGAACGAATAAATGTTTTGCAGCATTTTCCTACGTCTGCCTGCTTTCCTTGGAACCCATCAGTGTGAATTGAAGTAACGGGAGTTTTGTTCGCGGCAATTCATTAGGAATGTAATATTCTTACAGTGACCCAAAAGAAGTATATTGTCACAGCAATTATTTAGAGCAGGGGTGGGCAAATACTTTAAAGCGCGGGCCAAAATGAAATTTTCAAAATGTCTCCCGGGCCGGAGGACTATACCGCATATGCTTTGCACAAGCGGATGTTTTGGATGGAGTTTTTTCCCTGCCAATTTTTTTTTGACAAAAACACTAAGTATCATTTCAATTTGAATAAAATATGTCACGTAATTTTTAAAGAAATATTTTTATAAATAAATGCCTATTAGATAAACCAGTCAATGAAACATTTTATTTTGTTACTTATTTATGTCTTAATGATACAAATTATTTTATATTGACACATAGTTATTACAATTTAACATTTATATTGCATTTCGTAAATATAATAGTAAATAGAATTCAAAAAAGAAAAGAAAAACATCAAACGGTAAAATAAATATTTAAAGTTAATGCGAAACGTGAAATCTCGAATGTTCATCTGACATTATTTCTTCAAAATTGGGTTCCAAATCACTTGCAGCAATCCTTAATAGCGAGTGTAGATTTTCGTCAGTAATTTGTGATCGATATTTATTTTTCGTGGAAACCATTAAAGAAAAAGTTCTTTCACAAATATATGTCGAACCAAATAAAACAAGGTATTTTTGAACATAGTTCAAAAAATGTTTGAAATATTCATCATTCAAAGCGCCATAGAAAGCACTCAATTCGTTTGAGTGAAAATTTTCTTTTAGTAAAATATTTGATTGTAAGTCAATTAGTTCTAGTTGAATTTCAACAGGGGCTTCTTGCACATCGAAATTGAAAGGTTGGCTAATTAATGATAAAGGTTTTTCAATAGCTTTGAAATCTTGAAATCTTCTTTGGAATTCAGAATGCAGGTCTTGTGTTATTGTACTATATTTAAAAAAATCTGTATTTTTCAATGATTCTAAACTTAGTTTTGTCATAAATGCTTTGACGTTTGAGTGCATATTGAAAGCGAATTGTTTTTCCCTTGTAGATTTATATTTAGTTCATTCAAATATTTTACGATATCTACTAAAAATGAGAAATCGTTTAGCCAAGCTCTATTTTGCAATTCAGGAAAATCATGTAGTTTTTCTTTTATCGACAAGAAGGATACTATTTCATCAAGCAAATATTGAAATCTGTCCAAAACTTTACCAATGCTAAGCCATCTCACTTCAGTGTAATAAGGAATTTCATAGAAGTCACTTTCAATTTCTTTCAAAAATTCAACAAACTGTCGATGGTTTACGGCACGTCCTCGAATAAAATTCACAACTTTGGTCACAACAGTAACGACGTGATTCAGTTTTAAAACCTTTCTGCATAGCACTTCTTGATGAATAATGCAGTGCAAAAATAATATATCGTGTTCTGGTTGTAACTTTTTTACTTTGTCGCGAATTCGTTTAAGTAAGCCTACATTTTTCCCTGTTAAACTAGGACAACCATCCGTAGTGACGCTTACTATTTTATTCCAAGTTAAACTTACTTTAACTAAACACTCTTCAAGAGCGAGAAAAAAGTCTTCACCAGTAGTTGTATCTTTCATTGGATGCACACTAAGAAGTTCCTCGCTAATTTCGCATTTCTTGTTAATGCCGCGAATAAATATTAATAATTGACTTGTATCAGTAATATCGCAGGACTCATCTAAAGCCAGAGAACAATAGGTAAAATCAGCAATTTTTGTTCTTAGCTGGTCAAGTAAGTTTCCTGAAATATTTTCAATCCGTCGTACTATTGTTCTTCTTGAAAGGCTTACATTTTCAAAAATATGTTTCTTTTCAGGACAACATATCTCCGACACTTGTACCATGCATTGTTTAACAAATTCTGCTTCAGAAAACGGCTTACATAACTTAGCAATTTTGTGTGCGACAACATATGTACATATTTCGTACGGATTGTGCTTATTTTTAGTATATGTAGGTGTTTACGAGTGATATAAGGCTATTGGGCAACCGCACACTAAATACTAACCTCAATGGTGGTGTGGAAACTAAAAATTCCAGACCTTTGATTCAAAAATACCCAATTCATGTTTCTACCGGTGTGGCAATATTGAAAAATGTTATAAAAAATGCATATTTTTCAGCGCTCTCACGAGAAAAAGAGTTTCACATCTAGTCATCTATGGCATATGCCGTACTCACAGGCATTTCGAACCTAGCGCGGTCTCCTTTGTGTTTGACGAAAAAACCGCCCTGAGAGCGATCGTCGCGAGCGACCCGTGTGAAACACACGAGGATTGTTTCAAGCTCACGACATCGTCCACACTAGTGTAGTTAGCCGACCGCCCATTTTATTAAGACTATTATATGTATATACAGTACGCACACTAATAATGCTGATGTCAACAATATCTCATAAAAGAGTTTAAAAAAATTTATGTGCGGAATTTTTCAACGGGCCGGATAAAATTAGCAAGAGGGCCGGATCCGGCCCGCGGGCCGGCTTTTGCCCACCCCTGATTTAGAGCAAAGCTGAAGTTTTTTACGTACTACGCAGGATGTACGAATAAATTGTGTGACCACTGTATCTGTATGTATCATAGATGAGCATATTGCATTACCAGTAAAATTGCAATAAAAATAAATTGTTACGGGCTACTGAAAAACTCACTGTAAAATTTTACAAATTAGTAAGAAACTGCGTGTGATATATCACAAGTAATATTTTCTGGGTATTTCAAGCAACGACTTAAATGTGCAGAGTATCGGGGAACAAATATTTTGTACTTTTTTAGTGCATGGTATGATTCTCTCTGCTTCGTCATACAATTTCTCTGTTCGTATTGTATACAATTAGTTTAGGTAATTTTGTAAAATGTTATTTTTAGATAACCTAGGTCAGAACGTTTAACTAAAAATTATTATTAGTTCCTTAAACGATTTATCTAATCTTGTAAGAGTACATTGCTTTTTCAGCGCTACTAATAATTTTCAGTAAATAATGAATTTTACTAGTATTGCAGATTACTGGCTATTTTTACTTAACGAATGAAAATAGCAGCACAAATAGCTAGTAAGTGGTATTTTTCTGTATTCCATAAAAAGGTACTGGTTTACTGCAAAGTAAATGAGGATGAAATGCCCCATTAGTGCGTTCACTACCAGAACTCACGAAATTTCGAATTTTATTTTGCCTGATTTTTCTTGGCCCAAAAATGTGTTTTCTAAGTTGCTGAATTAAATTTTTTTTAGTGCTTTCTGCGCTTTAGTCCTAAATTATCGCTTTAGTTTGTAAAAAATGTATTGATTTTTTTGAAATAAGTAAAAAGTAAAAATTACTGATAACGGCTACTTGTAATGCAGTGTGCCCATGTGTTATGTATGCATTTAATAGATACACATATAATAGTTTACTTACAGAATTTCTGTAAAGCTGCTGCTGTTGCTGAATATAGCCGCATTGATGAATATTGAAAACTTTTACTCTACGTTTTTTCTTTGATTTTGAAAAATACATTTTCAGCTGCATCGACAAACACAAACATTTTACGAACTTCCGTTTTAATTGGTACCTACATATATGTAAGCACATATAAGATGCTTCAATTTTTTTAATTCAGTGATTGTACGCACCTACAATAGAAAACTACTGAGCTAAAACAAACACATTTTCCATGGTTACATCAAAATTAAATAATTTTACACTTTTTCTATTAGAAATCATTCCTAAATTCTGGAATATTTATAAAAGTTGTCTTCTAACTTATTTGTATTAAAGATTTAGTTAAACATGAAATCGATTAATTTTAAACGTTGGTGTTACGATAATAGCTACAGTCTGTTATTTCAGTACACACTCCTCATAAATGAAATTTTAGTTGATAGTAGTTGATTGTAGTTAACGGGTATATGACACATACATATTATATATACTTTTAAATATTATATGTAAGGACTTCGTCTGCGCTTCCGTCTGTTCATTGATGACTGTTGGTTGTTGATAATATATTCATAGTTCATTTGATTCTTGATTGTTACTTGTTGATTGTTGATAATTGTTCGGAACCTGTTAGTTATTGGACATGGTGCAAGTAATGGTTTTGTGTACGACTTGCTATTCTCCGCATCTGTTTTTTGCTTTGCTAAGTTAACTTTTGAAAAACATAGTTTGATCAAATAAGAGAAACCACGTCGATAATATGGGCTTTTACATTTTTTTATACTGCTCGAAGACTATTTTAAATATTTCGAAAATTTGTTTAATTAAAAATTTGGCACTACAACCCCGGATGACATAAATAATGTGTTTATAGCAGTTTCCAATTGAAATATTTTTTTTTTTGTTTTTTATTACTATTGCAATCTAGTTAACAAAACTAATAAGCAATTCATTTTACATATATTTAATTAAATTAAAACATCTCAAGTAAAGACAAAATTTTGTGAAAAGAGATCATGCGGTTTCGTCCTTTTTAATCTTCTCGTGAGGTCATCAGTTACAAGTAGTTTGGCTGCTTCATCATTGATGTGCTGCTGAAGTCTCTCTTTATGTTTATTTGCTAATTTTTTTATGATATCCGTAATGATGTCTATATTAAGATCCTTATGTAGATTGCAATTACGAATGTACCACGGCGCTCTAACGATGTCGCGTAGTACTTTATTTTGGAATCGTTGAATGATGTTTTTGTTGCTTTCACTGGTGCAGCCCGAGAGCTGTATGCCATATGACCACACTGGTTTCAGTATTTGGTTGTATAAAAGTATTTTGTTATAAATAGAGAGTTTAGAATGTCGGCCTAACAGCCAATACATTTTCTTGTATTTAAGAATTAACTCCTCGTGGTTTTTCTTGACATGTGCTTTCCATCTCAGCTTAGCATCTAAGGTAATTCCTAGATATTTTGCCGTATTTGCATGCGGTATTGCCGTATTATTGATAAATATTGGTTTATAATTTATATTTCTATTAGTGAAGTCAACATGCACAGACTTGGTTTCGTTTAACTTGACACGCCATTTTTTGGCCCAATTTTGAATTGCATTTACTGATGCTTGTAACTTCTGAGTTGCTTCCAAGTGTTTTTCATCAGTTGCTAATACTGCAGTAGCATCGGCAAATGTTGCAGTTGTTGTATTGTATATCGTTAGTATACAAGAGATACAAAACTGGCCCGAGTACACTGCCTTGCGGGACACCTGCATTAATATCTTTCAGTTCTGAATAGACATCTGCTTGCTTTATTCTAAAGTATCTGCTCGTTAAGTAGGATTTTAAAATGTTTGAGTACTGGATTGGTAGAACTGCTTGAAGTTTATGGATTAGTCCCTCATGCCATACTATATCAAAAGCTTGCGATACATCCAGGAATACCGCAGAACAGATTTGTTTTTCTTCCAGTGATTATTCAATTACATGAGTAATGCGGTGCACTTGATCAATCGTTGAGTGCTCATTTCGAAAACCAAATTGATGGTTTGGTACAAGGCATTTTGCATCTAACAATGGTTTTAATCTTTTTAGCAAGATTTTTTCAAAAAGCTTAGATAAAATTGGTAATAACGATATTGGTGGGTATGATGTCACATCGTGTGGTGGCTTTCCTGGTTTTGGAAGCATAATAACTTCCGCTTTTCCATTGTTGCGGTACATATTCTAAACGAAATGCAGCATTAATCAAATGTGTCAATTTGACAATAGCATTACTGGGCAATTCTTTTAATATTTTCCCTGTTATAAGGTCATAACCGGGTGCTTTTTTGCTATCTATTTTATTTTTAATAGTGTTCTTTACCTCTTTAAAGGAAGTCAATGGGATTTTATCGACTTTTTGTCGAATATGATGAGGTATATTTTCTAACTCATCTCCTTCGTTAGGATGAAAAATGTTTTGAAGCTGCCATCATAATTTTTTATTGCTGGGGAATGCATAATAGGCCTTTTCAAGGTTTTAGTTGCCTTCCAAAGGGAATAGTCCGTACGTTTATCGCTCGTTAAATTTTCTAGAGCATCTCTAATGGAGTAATTTTTAAGTTGTTTTATTTCTTCTTTTAGTTGTGTAGAGAGTTTATTGAGTTTGGCTTTGTCTTGTGGTGCTCTGGTTTGTTGCCATTTTCTTCTCAATCTACGTTTATTTTTTATTAGCATTAAACTCTCCTCGGATAACTATTTCCTTTAAGTCTTCTTTTTATTTCCGGTGTGCATTGCCAGGCCGCTTGTTGGATAATTTTGATATATTTTTCGATTTCTTCGTCTAATTTCTTTCTCGATTTTATGGAAGCATTCAGATTTATATTTTCCTTTAGAATTAACTTAAAACTTTGCCAGTCGGTTTTATGATTCACGAGTGTTGGTTTGTTTATTTTTGATATTAAGTATTCGCTTAAAGTGAATACAATTGGTGAGTGATCAGAGTTTAAGTAACACCACTGTAGAAATTTCAAAAAATTGATTTTTTTTTTATAAGCTTAAAAAATTCTTTGAACCTTTTAAAATACAGAACAAAAAGTTTTATACCTTACCGAAGTCTATTTCATAAATATTTTAAGCTTTTAACCAAGTGTTAGTGACTGCTACCTAACGACTTCTCCAAATTTCCAAACTTTAAACGCGTTTTTCTCAAAACACGTTTTCTGAAATTGGCACGCAGCATAACTCAAACAATTTTAAATATTTTTAATCAGGTTTTTCACTACGTCTGTATAATAACCTTCTTAAGAGAAGAGCGTAGGGGATTTTCGATAGATTAATTTAAACGATTGTTATGATTATTTAAGTGCCGTTTTTTTAGTCCAAAATTGAGTTTTTTCCTTCAAATGCTTGCTAATTCCACAAAAATAAATATTTTTTAAATCTCCTACGTGTTTCTCTAGCTATTCTTATCTAGATTAAGAAAAAAAATGTTTCTTTGTTCCAGATTAAAATTTGCACCCTCTGTGCTGCGTGCCGCGGAGCTCCTTCAAGAGAAACCACATTACAAAAATGTCTCCAATGCCGCCATTTTGTAAAATTTTTCGATCAATCTTTGTAGTTTTGTATTTTAGTATATAAGTAATAACTTCCCAAATCAGAGTGATTGTTTCCCCTTTCCTTCTATACAAAAAAATTCTATAAAAATCGTGTTTATTTTACGCGTGTACAGTGGTGTTACCCCTTAAATCAGCGCTTTCTTCTACTTGTAGATAGTTGCAACTGATATTTTTTACTATGAAAAAGTCTATTAAGTCTGGAACTTTGTTTTGATCTGAGGGCCAGTATGTTGGACTCCCTGATGAAAAAGTTTCGCAATTATACTGATTTATTGCACATAGTAACTCCTTTCCTTTCGTTGTTGTCAATCTGGATCCCCAATGCGTGTGCTTTAATCTTCTGATTTAAGTGCATGTTTTGGTGGAGTATATAGACTTGCTAGCGTTATGCTGCACTTCTTTGTATACATTTTAATTAGTGTTGCCTGAATTTTTTCCGTTTGATATTTTGGTTCTTCACTGTACTTTAACGTTTCTTTGATGATTATGGCACTACCTCCTCTTGCTGAATTTGATGGATGTATTGGGTGATATCAGTTGTACCCTTTAAATTTTATAAACGACTGTTTTGTGAAATGTGTTTCTGCTATTAAGCAGACATCTATGTTGTTTTCGTCTAAAACAATTTATAACTCATGTTCATGTTTAGAAAGACCGTTTGCATTCCATAGCATTACTTTGAAGGTATTCAATATGTTTACTTCTTCTTTTGGATACTCCTTCCGTTATTAATAGGACTATGAATAAGTTCCTTGCGGTTTTACAACAGATGGCGTAACTTGATTATTATTCCATCGATCCACATTTCCAAACATTCATTGGAGAGCTACTGTCGTAAGGCACAAACGTCAGTATAAGTTTTTTATTTGAAGCGTAAACAACAATATTTTTACCACACTTGAAAATGTCGAATTTCGTGCCAAATAATGTGTTTTTGCGGGGAATTCTTCTTCATTATTTTAATATGAAGAAAAAAGCAGCCGAAAGTCATCGTATCTTGGTGGAAGTTTATGGTGAGCATGCTCTAGCTGAGCGAACGTGCCAGAAGTGGTTTGCACGCTTTAAAAGTGGTGATTTTGGCTTGGAAGACGAAGAACGCGAGGGTGCGCCGCCAAAGTTCATGGATACCGAATTGGAGGAATTGCTCGATCAAGATCCGGCTCAAACGCAAGAAGAGGTTGCAAAAACTTTGGGAGTTGATCAATCAACCATTTCCAAACGTTTAAAAGCCATGGGAATGATCCGAAAGGTAGGCCATTGGGTGCCGTATGAATTGAAGCCAAGAGACGTTGAACGCCGTTTTATGGCATGCGAACAACTGCTTCAACGGCACAAAAGAAAGGGTTTTTTGCATCGAATTGTGACTGGCTATGAAAAGTGGGTCCATTACGACAATCCAAAACGTCGGGCAACGTATGGATACCCTGGCCATGCTTCAACATCGACGTCGGCGCAGAATATTAATGGCCTGAAGGTTATGCTGTGTATCTGGTGGGACCAGCTGGGTGTTGTGTATTATGAGCTACTGAAACCGAATGAAACGATTACGGGGGATGTCTACCGACGACAATTGATGCGTTTGAGCCGAGCACTGCGAGAAAAACGGCCGCAATACGCCGATAGACACGACAAAGTTATTTTGCAACATGACAATGCTCGGCCACATGTTGCACAAGTGGTCAAAACATACTTAGAAACGCTAAAATGGGATGTCCTACCCCACCCGCCGTATAGTCCAGACCTTGCGCCATCCGATTACTATCTCTTCCGATCGATGCAACATGGCCTGGCTGACCAGCACTTCCGTAATTACGATGAAGTCAAAAAATGGATCGATTCGTGGATTGCGGCAAAACCGACCGAATTTTTCACAAAGGGAATCCGTGAATTGCCAGAAAGATGGGAAAAAGTAGTAGTAAGCGATGGACAATACTTTGAATATTAAATTTGTAACCATTTTACGTCAATAAAGTTTCAAATTTCGAAAAAAAACCGCACGAACTTATTCATAGTCCTATTATATTCTTGTTGTTTTAATCGTTCATCAATATTTGTAATAGCTTCTTCCATATTTAATAGCTTTGACAAAATATTTTGTAAGATTTGACTAGTATCAGAGTTTTCAGTTGGCTGTGGTGCATAATCAGATCGAACTATAGTAGCATATGTCTTGTGTGCTCTTGTTTCTAAATTTTTATTTTCAGGTTCTTTTTCGTGCGATTTAGTATTTAAAATATTGCGAGATTTATTTCTGAGCTTTTGCAGTTCCTTGGCAACTGCACATGCCCTATAATTTGCTGGGTGCGCTTCTCCACAGTTGTTACATTTTTGTTTTTCAGTTGATATTTACTGACAATAAACTGTAAGGAGCTTTTCTCCATATTCTACGCATTTTGGTGGTTTTCCACAATAATTTTTAGTATGTCCATACGATTGGCAGTTCTTACATTGTGGTATTAATGTCAAACTTTTTACTGGTTCTACTTTAACTACAGTATTTAATATTCTATTTATCCTGAATATATCTTCTATTTTATCGGTTGGTTCAAAGCTGACAAGAAACATATCTAACACTGCTTAGTTGATTTGAGTGGTGCAAATTTTTTATTACAACTTTAATATCTCTGGATTGCTTATTTTCATATGTGTACCAGGATATATTTTTATCGGATAATATCTCTGTAGTCATTTACATCAAACATGTTTATTTTGTGCACATTATTATTTAGTAATTTAATATTAAATTCATTTTCAGAGTTATCTTTTATATAAGAATATAGTTTTTGGTAATCACTTACATTTGTCACCATTATAGGGGGCGGACGCTTAGCAATTGATTTTTGCATCACCAATGCTGTTGTTGGTTTTGCTGTAGGAGTTGTTTGGTCAGCGTCTTCCAACGATTCATCAGCTTTTCTCTTTTTAGCTAGCCTTCTTGTTTTTTTAGGATCCAGTCGGTTTCTCGGTTAAGTTCTTCCTCATCAGTTTCATAATTAGCGACAATTTTATCTTTCAATGTGCCTGTACTTAGTGAACCTTTTAAATTTAGATTTTCATCTTTTAGCTTAGCATTATCAGCTTTAAGTTGAAGCATTTCTTGCTTAAGTTGCATACATATTGCTTCAAGTTCAGAGATCTTGTTTTGTAAGAAAATCTCAGATTCGCAATTATAATATTTTTTTTTTTGTTTTGAGCCACACTTGGGTTAATGTCGGCATCAGTTTGCTTTGCAGCGCCACCTAGTGGTGGGGAGCGATTTACGGGCATTTGGGCAAAACTGTTGTATCGACTTATAAAAATCGATGACAGCACTGCCCTATGTTTGTTAGACGGGGTCAGCTGCTGTATACAGATAGCTGTCCCGATGTGAATTGAGTGGTTTTAATTCCGGAAAAGTTTATTCTTTTGCAAATTTATTTTTATTGAACGTTGTTTCCAACGAATTTGGCTTTGAGGTGGAAATGTAGGCGAAAGTTTTTTTTTTAATTATTTTCAAAATATTTTACAGGAGTATTTTCTTTACACCTCTTCACACCACAACGTATATGTACTAACTCATTGATCATCACCAATTGAAATATGTATTACTTTCATTACAAATATTCAAAAATATTTTCCGGATCATAACATTTGCAAATCGTAAGATTTGCAGAACATGCCTGTATATTGTATAAGTATAATACTATAATATAAGATGGCTTTTGTTAGGAAAGTTGCTGCAAAAACGTGAGAGTATCTACATAATGTGTACCGTGGAATTAATATTAGTACGCTCTCTTAAGTTTGAAAACACGACTTCAGTCAAAATAAATTAAACAAAATTTTAAAAAGTCTTAACTTTTTAATTGCCTGATGAATGCAAATATAATTAAACAAAAAAAAATTGTATTTTTCATGCGCTTCACAAGTAGCCAAAACATCCTCTTCACAAAAATTACAGTAAAATATCTTTGCTTTAACGCAGAAAGCAGCCTTTGAATGATTCAAGCGAAATGCACTAAAGCACTAGATTGGAAACTATGTTTTACGGTTTGGGCAGACATTTCATTAGCTACAGCTGGTACTGTTATTGGTACAACTGATACAACTGAAGATGAACACTCCACAGCTTAACATTATCGAGTTCTCAAGCTAAATACGAGCTTTAAAGAACTTTTCCAGAATGAGCCTTAACTCCTTCAAAAAAGGCAAATTTTTTCTAAAACTTATTTTATCCTTAATAAGTATTTCACCAACAAACCCACATTTAAAAGAAATAACTCAAAATTGGTTGAAAAATCCATAATTTTTTTAAAATCTAAATCAATTTCTAAAATGCATTTCTTTTTAAATATTTCCTTAATCTAATTACGGCTTCCCGATTAGTCCTTTGAAAAACGCATTAAAGTGAAGTGGTTGACAACGAAGTGTATGCTGATATACAAAAAAGCCGATTGAAACGGATTTTTAGCGCCATTATTAGATTATCTTCTAACGTCTTCTATACTTATCGCCGCCATTGTGAAAATGGAAGTGTTCATTGCCCCCCACATGGAACTAATCGAGACTGTAATGCAGTTGGTGAAGAGCGATGTAGGGAGAAAATCTACATGGAAAGTGTGTAGAATATAAAGTAATTTTGCCGATTTTTTTAATTTTTTTGTTTATTAAACAATACAGAGGATTCATGGTTCCTGACACATATATTTAATCCCTTAACAAAGAAAAGTATGTACCATGTCTGCAATCAAAAGATGGGTTTTGAGGCCACCTTTCACCATGCTAATAACGACGACAAAATTTTATTTGATCAAAAATTATACACCAAACAATACAAAATAGTGTCGGCTAACAAGCACCTACGATAACGATGTGAAAGCACAATGTTATGGTTTCTATTCTCAGGCGCTATTTATGCACTCCCTTTGGCGTGAATGCATATGTTAGCAATTATTCTTATTTATTTAAAATTTGTCTATGACTTTATAATGCTTCCAGACCAGTTAGAGTGGTTACAGACCAGTTACAGGTAAAATTAAGTGAAGGCGTCTTCGATTCGCCGTATAGGGGCAATCAATGAAGCCGAAGACTATATTAAATAAGAAAGAGGCTAATAAAAAATTATTTTATTATGCAGTGTAATTGACTAAAAATAATAATAGACTCATACACTCATTTTATAAACGAGCAAAGATTCGTTAGTTTTAAATGAGCTATATCCGCTACAGCTGTTAAGACTACTACCCAGAGTGACACTACCAAGAGTGCAAATCCTCCTTCTAGTTAAGCCTTAATTTTCTACAAAAATCGTAGTAAGGGGGTTCTAACCTTCTGGCGAAGTTACGTATTAAACAATGATCGGTTAATACACCATGTTTATTGTAACTTCTCTATTAAATCTCAACCGGCTTTTTGAGCGACCGCTGTTCCATTTCGGTCATGTCTGTTTGCTTAGTTCGCATGTAGTCTGGTTTTGCCAAATTGTATTGTATATACCATGTTGATGGTTTCCCTATCTATTAGAAATTTACAAGTGACTATGAGCATAGGTAGCAATATTACAGTATTTTTGTTTTTTAATTTTGAATGGAGTTGATAAGGAATATTTATTCTTACGAAAAATCCCACTTTGACCCATTTAGAGTGCTCCAATCGAGTCCAAATGTATGACCGACCCCCACTAACTTGGGACGGCCGATCCACCCATGCCAGTGGCACACCCCCTGGAACTCCCCTGGGGGGTTCCCCATACAATCATTTCAAAATATCACTATTTTTGGCATTTACATAAGAAAAGAAACTAAAAAGTTCGACCCAAATTGGGGGAGGGTTTTCACAGAGTAATGTGCGATTTTTTTGCCTCCCCACAAAAGACACTAAAAGTTCGACCCAAATTGGAGTACATCAGAATTCGTTTTAGAGGTATGGTTCCTTCGGCAAAGTTTCTTATTTTGATCCCTAGAATATGATTTTCACAGAGCAATGGGTGATTTTTTTGCCTCTCCACAAATCGACCCGGCCTAACATACATACTATTGTTTATCAATTTGAAAGGATTTTCCAAGTTAAACTGTATGCATATTTAGGTATTCGATCGTGCTTCTTCAAAAATTTATGGTGATAAGATTTATGGTCTTTATCTTTAAGCAAATGGAGGAGCCACAGTTTTATATATAAATAAAATACGGGTAATTTCCAGAGTATTTATAAACAAGTTTAATTTTTGTATGGGAATTCTGCTTTTTCTTTGATGGAAAGTTTTTTTACAAAATGATAGACAGAAGAAACAAAGCTGATTACACTGACTATAAATTATTTTTAAACAAATTCAAAAATTTGCAAACTGAATTTGTTTGCCAGTTAGTTACCTAAATGGCAAGGAAAATCAATGCAACAGAAATAATACGAATGAAACAAAGAACTGAAACAAATAATGATAAACATTAAATTAAAGGTAGAAAAAATAAGTTAATTGTGCTATATAGCGATTTGGTAGTATCTTTTTTTTTAATTTTACAGCTACATACTTAACGTTTTATAACGATAAGTCGTTGTTGCTACTGATCTTCTTGTATACGCAGCATTTGATGGTGTCGTTGTCGTAATTTAAGTTGTTGTGAACTGTGACTTCGCCCACCACACCACGTCTTAGTTTAATTGCACGTTCCATAAGAATATGTGATGCTCTTTTCTGGGTTTGTCTTTGATTTGTATAATTTTTTCACTATTAATATATTTGAAACTTTTTGTCGGTGTGTTTTTGAATTTGAGCTTTACATTTTACATTTTTTTTTTTTAAATATTGTTTATTGTTTAGTATTCTTAATGTTGCCGTATAAATATTTGCCATTTTACACATATCTACTTATGCCACATTAGTAGGTACATACATATCGCCCCCTTAGTATTAAAATAGCCTATACATTTTTTGATGCTTTGAGAAAATGAATTTCAAACTTTTTGTCGAAAGTAGCTCTCACTCAAATCTCGTTATGTCTGTAAATATTTATTATTTTTTGACTGACGTTTTGACCCACTTTGTGGAACTAGAATTTGACAAAATTTTGACCACATATAAAATTGACGGTGGAGAATCCAAAAATTCAATAAAAAAATAATAGCCTATGAGCACATAGGCTATTGGTATACTAAGGGGACGATATGTACATATATGGAGATTTCATATTTTTGTTAGAATATTTGCTTTCACATTAACGTCAGTAATTACCGTAGTTACCACGTGGCCTATGAAATACCGATAAACGTAAATTGATTCACCGTTCCTAATGGAGTAGTCGATAACGAGAACCGTATTGCCCTATTTAAGTGTGGAATAAAATAAAGGTGGTATTTTCAAAACGTTTCGTATGCATGTTTGTACATAGAACTGTTTTAGGGGCTGCAGGAAACCAGTCAGGTCGTCCACACACAGTTCAAACGCCGTAAATCATCCTTATAGGTATGTGGAATGTTTATGCAACTACAACAACAAAAATAGCGACCAAATAAAAAATTCAGTAAAATCCACTCCGAAAACAGAATATTATGGACCGGGAGATGAATGTCTCGCAGAAATTCTTTGGACTTGGTACTTTCAAACGCCGTCCCGAACATTTTATAGCTTTGAAAAAAAAAAAAAATAGGATGGACAAATGCAAATGTTTTTTGGTGAAGCACGTTGATAACAGAAAAATTTTGTTTACCAAGGAACAAATTTGTACCGTACAGAAAAATTTAACAAGCAAAGTGATAGAATATATTCTCGGTCATCTAAAAGAGCATGTGAACTGATCCCTCGGATCAAAAAGGGTTATCCTCTTCATTATGGATTGGTGGTGCGTCTCTTACGACGAGCTCACTTACTTGTATTTATTCGAACAAAGGGTCAAATTATTTGCCAAATTTTAGCAAAAAACCGTTTTGATAGCTGTTATAAAACCATTTATCCATTTTTTTTTTAACTCTCGAAACAATAAGTGAAGCGCTAATTGAAAGTAAATGGTTTAAGAGCAACCTAATTAACAGATGGCAGCGACTGAAAGCTTCTGAATGCGTCTCGAGTATACGATCAATAACATTAGCCATACAGCCAGGTACAGTACTTATCCATTTACTCTTTTTAATATACGAGGTGTGTTCAAAATTTAGGGCGAATTTTCAAATTTCGCGGGCTACGTAAATTCGACAATGGAAAAAAATGGATCAAAGAAGTTGTATCAAATTTTGTGTAAAAAATGCAATTAAGTGCTCAAAAACACTTGAAATGTGGACAGTGGCATACGTTGAGAGTAGTCTGAGTCAATCAAAATTTGAAAATTCACCTTATTTTTTGAACACACTTCTTACATACATACATAAATGTAAGTACACTACAGGGAATAAATATTTGGCAATATTCTGATGAGTCACTGCTATACACGTCCGGAAACTCATGTCAGGAATGTCTTAATACGTTTAATGATAATTTGAAAGGAGTCAAAGGATATCTTGGGATGAACAAGGTAGTGCCGTAAAAATATTCAATGTCATGATTAAGGTGTCCCGGTGGTCTAGAATTTTCAAACAATCGATGTTCTTTAATATTTCGAAAGTATAGGCTTTTAATAACATACTCTCAAATTTTTGGAAGGATATTTCAAGTATTTTCGATGCTACAGCCGTTTTATCAGGTTGAGTCAGATTCGTCACGCGGCCACTCTCAAATCTTTAAACTCAATTATCTCAAAACTACTTTTTTCGGCCTGGTGTTATCATAACAATAAAAAAACAATCAACCGAATCGTCTGAAATTTTAATATGTTGTTCACAACATCAATGGCCTAGTACGGGCGATTGTTTTATTCTAGTACGGGACATACTGACCTACATACTGATTAAAAGTTTTTTGTTTTGTTTTTTGTTTCAGATAAATAGAAGAGCCAAAATGGACAGCACCGTCCAGCCTACAAAAGCCTACAAAATTTAAATATGGTTTTTCATTTTTTTATTGTAGAAAAACAAAATCCTGAAAATACCCTAAATTTTCGAGCTCTAGACCACCGGCTTCCCTTAAGCCACATTTCATGTATTGTTCGACTTTACTGTTCCTGTAATAAACTGACCCCGATCTCATGTATGCTTGACACATTAAAATGGCCTAATGTTAACCAAAGAATAGTTAAGAATATTCTACTTTTTGTTTTTAAAATTACGTATGGTTTGTTACCAAAGTAGTTAACGAACAAAATTTTAGATTTAGAAGATGTACAACCTTACAGTTTAATGAATTATTAAGTAATATAAAAAACGAAAGAAATATTACTGCATTTAGAAGACAGAAGACTCATAATAGATTATATTAAGGAAGCAACACATTGGCTTACTATAAGTAATTATATAAGCTATTATAATATTAAAACCAACTCTTATTTAATATATGTATATACGAAAAATGAAAATTAGTTAAAACTAAATAAACAATCCTAATTATAAAAATAATAAAAAATATATATCAATAAGTATGTAACACAAAGTTGGTAATTGGAAAAATGTATTCATTACTTTTTGTAGCATAAAATGCGTGTAACAGTATTTATGTCCCTACTGAGTATGTACATACGTTTATTTCTAGAATTGGAATAGACGGACTAGAGTCTATCGAGAGAGGTTTCTCTAAACATCATTCATCTATTCTTTGCGATTTTCCATAAAAAGAAACACGTTTTTCCATGCGGAGAAACAGCTTCTTCAAGATGCATTAGCTTCCAATAGCGGTTGCGTGGATCAGAGAAAGAAAGGAATAAGAAGAAAGACCATCAATATAGGAAGCTTCTGCTGATCAGGCGAGACGCACGAACACCAGACAAAGGGCTCGGAAGTACGGTACAGCAAACAAGCGAGAAAATATACAGATATACAAATATAATATATTAAAAAACCTTAAAAAAAAGAAAGAGATGGTGCTCATAGAATCGGAAAGAAGGTTATAGACCATTATCACTCATTAGATCGGTGCATTTTTTTATATTTACAATAACAGCGAACGATATTAAAGTACAATAGAATTCATGGCATATTGGTTTTTTTGTTTGCGGAGTTTGAATATGACTAAATAAGTTTGAACGTGTGCATGAACAAATTTTGAAGAATGGGTGAAGCGTGAAAATCCAATCGAGAGAAACCGGCCAATCAAAGCGAGTAAAGTTCTTGATGCCTCACACTATCGCAAAACTAAAATCATAAGCGCATTCAGACAAACTTCGGGATTCGAATCAACACAAGACAACTGTCAAACCAACTATTTTTTCTATTCTGTTCTGAAATTTATATTCACTATACTCTGGAACAAAATGTTTTTATGTGACAGCTCACAATCAAAAAAACGCAGTCCTTAACATTGCTCATAACTATTACAGTAATAAAAACTTTAAAGTGTAGTATATTAATTAAAATATTAATTATTTTAGGGTAAGTGCAGTCAAGTCTTCCTGTAATAGCAATGTATCCGATAGACAGGAGGTTTTGCGAAAAAGTTTCAAATCGTCTGCATAGAGTAAATACTTAGAATACTTGAAACAACGACCAACGTCATTAACGAAAAGTATAAACAAGATAAGACCGAGAATGCTACCTTGTGGTACTCCAGAAGTTGACACAAATGTATGAGATTTAGTATTCTCAATTTCAACATCTGAGATTTTATTTGACAGGTATGATTTCAGAAATAAAAGGACGGCCGAGTGGAGACCTAGTTCCAAGTTCTTCAAGTTTCCAGATTAAAATTTTGTGCAAGACCATGTCAAATGCTTCCAAAAAATCTATGTACCGAAACTCTCTGTGACATTAAATCTCAATCCAGAAAATTTTTGGATTTCCTTTTAAATCTATTTCACACAGAGAAATATATTTATTATACAAAAAGTTGTCCATTTTGTAATGTGAATTATTAATTTAATTCGGCTGTCTAGGATGTAAATTTCATGATTATAGTTAACATTGGTTAGAGTAAAGGTCAGTTAGTAAATTAGAACATACAGTTTATTTAGATTAAAATCACCTAAAATACAAAAGTGATTATTTATATTTCTTCTATAAAGATCAATAATATTATTTACTTGAGCGCAATCAGTACTACTAGGAGTGTAGGATGCGTAATTAAAGAGTTTACCAAATGAACCGCAAATACAAACACAAAACTGATCGAGTTGTGAATCTCTATGTGATAACGGCATGAACAGAAGAAAGAACCTGGGACAATAAGCACCCAATTGGCACTTTGTAACAAATTTTCCTCTAAGATATCCAAATATTCATTCTTATCCATATTACTTCCAATAGAAGTTACATTTCCGGTTCCTTCACATGACACGCATACCACGCACCCCATACAATTACGTGTTGCGGTTGTAGCAGTTCATCAAGTTCTGCCAATTCGGTGTAGCCACCGATCATGTTGATTCGATGGGTTGAGCCCAAAGGGAGCAGGGTGGTAGGTCAGTGGGTTAATGGTATCGTGCTGGCATGTAACCATGGCAGTGAATAGGCGGTTAGTATCGTGCTGGGTACCTGCACATGCCGGACATATATTAAGTGTGTCGGGACTGTTTCTGGATAGATAGGAGACTAGCCTACTACAATATCCAGAACGTAATTGAGCCAAAGGTACGTGTGTTGGGAGCTTAGGAAGGTAGTAAGATACTTCCGGTGAATGTCATTTAATGTCTGTCTGTACACTATCTGAACCAGTAGTTGTAGCCGTGATTGATCTGGATCTCATCAGTATTGTCGAAGAGTTGTTTCCTGACTTGCCTGGAAGGTGGCTCAGCCTCTAGCATATGCCTACGGGGCTGGCTCCTGCTGTAGTAGCCCAGGGAGAATTACTTGCTGAGCATCTTACTGTGTGCCTAAACCGGAAGCATAGAAGCCTCGTTGTAGAGATGTTGCAGGGAAAACATTAGGAGGCACCCAATAGCTGTCCTAATGTCTGTATCCCGATAGGTCTGAAGCTTTGTGCACTGCGAATCACTATTGCCAGACGACCAGAAGTGCGCAGCGTAATTCAGAACCGACAAGCCAATTCCTTTAAATGTCACCAGTAACATTTCCTTGTCTTTGCCCCTAGTGCTACCAACTAGGGATTTGAGTACCTTGTTGCGGTTTTGGAACTTAATGGCAATTGCTCTCGTATGCACGAAGAGGAGCAAACTGTCGAAGGTGAGTTGGTCGGTATTGGTGTGCTGTCGACTTTCACTTTCAATTGCTATAAAAATTTACCTCCTTCGTACAGGTGGTGAGCAGCAAGCAAGAATGGAGTAGTACCAGCAAGAATGGTGATATTCCGGAAGTTTTTTTCCTTAGTTATTCTTCTTCATCCTCTCCCGTGTAGATTTTTGCGTACTCTTCGCATGATCAATCATGAATTATTATCATTGAAAACCTTCTTATACAGAGTTTAAGCCTATTTTGCAAAGCGCACAATAATGTATTGAACAATGGCTTAGTTTACTCTTTTCACTATTTTTAGTTGTCTTCTGCCATCGTTATAGAAATTAAATTTTATTTCTCGCAATACAACAGATGTTTGACGACCCATTTTTATTTCTAGCTCGCGAGCACGCTCTTTTAGAGTTAAATATGACTATTTTGTTCTTAGACAAATAAGAGTAAACTCGTGCGCATCTTTTTGGCTGTGAATATACATATATTATATTTGCGTATAGGTACATATGTATATATTTTGAGTGCTATCTTTTGTTAACTTTTGGGCAATATAATTTTTGTCTCTCCAAATTCATAAAGTTATGAAATTGAAAAATAAAACAAAACAAAAAAAATTGGGCTAATATATTTGCAAGATTTTAATTTAATATTGCCAAAAATGATTGCTGCATCATTTCTGTGAGTCACTGTACCAATGTGTACCAATAAGACTCTACAGCAAACAAATTTAGTTAATTAGAATATGAATAAGATATAGAGTACAGAAAAAGAAAGTATTACACCGTGTTATAGTTTTGCACACATACATATACGCATAAAAACATAGTTTTTGTAATTAATATATTGCGTCTGTTTACACATTATATTTCCTGCGAATATTCAACAAATTCGTTAAAACGGCAACTGATAACACAATAGCTTGTCGTAAGACTTATGTATGCCCACTCCCACGCTGGTGCACTTAACTAAAAATATACCAAATACATGGGACAGTACATACAGAGATAATAGGTATAGTGATAGTGCATTTGGAAAGTGCTATTAATCTTTACACTCTTGTTTATAGTATTTTTATTTATTATTATCAATTTTTGATTTCATCATGAATTATTATTACGTATGGACATACATATCTATGTGCTTGCAGGTTGACACACCAGTGGCGTCTCCGTGGTGCTGCTATTGCCGCGATCGTAATGGCATGGCGCGCCGTTGTTCTGAAACCAAAGATCCAGGCACTCATCGTTGATTGAAATGGCATTTGAAGCAGCATGCCAGCGTTAAAAAAACCTCACCAAACTATAACTCTTTGACGATCACAAGCGCGTTATCCGATCCCCAGATGCGGCAATTTTGCTTGTTAATAGCCACCGAAACAGAAATGCACTTCGTCAGAAAATATTCTTTGAGTTATTTTAAGTAAAGGAACTGTTTGGGGTATACCACATTGATTTTGGAAACATGTTTGCAATATTTCTCCAAAGCTGTTCAAGCACAGCTTGTGCGAAGTATACATTTTAAACTTTCAGATAAAAATCTGTCGAATGCATTTTGCATATACCTGATTATTCGGAAATTAGTGCAATTTGTCTCTTGAATTTCAAATACAGTGATACCACTAGAAATATTTTTACAGATTTCCATGAAACGGATGTTATTATACAATATTAATTCACAAAAGAAAATTGCAAGTATTTTTTAAGAATTGCTAATTTTTATGTATGATTGTCAGCCTTAAGTTTTCAAAAACTGTAAGTTTTGTAAAGTTGTGCGAAGTATGCATAATACGTTAAAGGGATTCGTTTCACGGAGATATGATACCGACGTTTTGTCAAGATCGAAGAACGGTCACTGTCAAAACAACACATGACTAAAAATCACTATATGAGCCACCCTGTACATATGTATGTACATACCCTTTTTTCGAAGGTGCTCTGAGGTATGATGTGTTTGCGAGTTTGCGTTGCTATGGGCAACCAACCGTCCGTTTCTATTTAGTGCTCTGTTACCATCAACGCGCCATTGGCATGGTTATGCGCCTCAAGTTGTTGCTATTGCTATCACATGCACGTTTTATATTTACTTATCATTTTTATATTACATATTTACTCACATATTTTGGAAATTTTTATTGATATTATAATATTGTTAACTTTTGCACGTTCGAGTTATTTATTTTTTCGAAAACATTGAGCATGATTTGGTTTGCTGTACTACCGTCGGCAGATTGTCGATTTGATGTACTTTAAGCGTCAACGAACGCCATTAGTACAAAACAAAAACACCGAAGCAAAATCCGCCAGTTTTGCATTTTTTGTACTTCCAAAAGTGATTGTAATTTTGTGAATTAGACTATTCCGATCTATATCGGAAAAGTCATAATTATTACCTGCACCTATGCGTGTACTGTACTGTACATATTAACTAGCGTTGATCACAAAATGCAGTAAATTATTAAACAATGAGCACATAAAAACACACACGTGCGAACAACCGGGAACGCATCAACACAAATTAATAAAAAGTACGAACTAATGCGAAACAAATTTATGTAAAAACCCACACATACTGTGAAGAATTACCGTCGGTACGTGAATGAGTGACAAACTGACTACTCCAGCTCGTCATTGCAATACACCGTCATTGTTGCCGCGGAATATTTTCCTACGCCGAATGACGTCTGATCGGTGGTCAACAAGAGTATTAGTTGATTAAGTGATCACCACGCGTTAATACCGACAAATAATTTCGAAAAGCATCGGGAACAATTGGCAATCGCTTACATATAAGAGTACAATGGAGTAATTATCAAGAGCTAAAAGCTGGCTGGTTAGACATACAAAATTTGTAATTAAATTTTTTTTTTATATTCTACTCAATTTTGTTTTGGATGTTGTAACCGCGTTGATTGCGCGCACCGTACTAGCATGTTGCCTTGCAACTCAAGTAGAGGGTGTATACTGTGTATACGGTCAGCACTCTCATACATTAACAACTCACCAACACATGCTACGAGCGATGAAAAGAGGCAAAAGAAATAGCAGGAACAGAAGAGGAAACGACAGCGACAGCGGTGATGACGATAGCTGTGGCTATAGCTTTGACTACACGAACCCATACAAAAAGAATCGTTGGTTTATGGTTCTTTGTTTAGATGTATGCATGAAATCGTCGCCGTCGTCATCATCGGTAAGAAGAAAACGAGCATCGAAAGGCGTTGAGCACAACGAATAAGACCGGAAAAGAAAGACGTTAAGAAGAAACAATCGCTAGTAGTATTTCGACGTCGACGACTGCAGCGACAAATCTGAACTTACAATACGCCAATAATGAAAATAATTTTGCTGCCTAGCCACAGCAGTCGTCACCGCCGGTGCCACAGCCCAAACTGCAAATGATGATCAGGTAAAGCAAGTCATTCAGGCAGCGATGAATTTCGGACTCTTCGGCAATTTACCATATAGCTGTTTACATCAATGCCTTTTCAAGCCTTATGCAGAACAGCGTGAAAAGATGCTAAGGTCTTATAGGGTGATGTATATGTCGTGTACGAGCACAGTGGTGGCAAAGATCTGTAAACAAATACTGTACAGTGCGGTCACTATAATAGCAACCAATATATACCAGTATTCACATAAAAACAAGAACTGAAATTAGATTCATATATTGCATTGGGTTGGTTTTCCGTTATGACTGATTTATTTCGCTTATTACGCCAGAATGGATGGGCCGAAATTTATGTTTTCCTCTATACTTTTCTTAGAAGTACTTTTATCATGTAATATTATTATACTTTTCTTAGAAGTACTTTTATCATGTAATATTATATTTAACTAATTTTGACTCTTTACGGATTGCGTGGAAAAATTGATCAACAAAAGTCAAAGGAGGTACCAATCGATGCATGTTATTTTATACGGAAAATTTGGAACATAAAATGTATTTTCGCTACCGGCGCTTTTTTTATACAACATCTTTTAAAGTATTGATTTGCCTGAATTGCAATCAAATATTATATCTCAAATATGTATCCATTCCAAATTTTACCGCCAATGTATAACTATTATTATTATTATTATCCCAGGCCACTCTTCTGTCTTTTTTATTGATTATTGTAATATCTGGTCTATTGCATGCTAATGTTTTGTCAGAGTAAATCGTTCTGTCCCAGTAGATTTTGTATGTATCGTTTTCAATTATTATTATTATTATATATTATAAATAATATAATAATAATAATTATTATTATTATTATAGAGTTACTCCATCTAGGTAGGGTTCGCAACTACCGGAGATAACATGTGTCCCGGATATCGGTATCAAGGGACATCGCTCTGTTGTTTTGTGTTACGATGTAGTAATGTTGTAAGAATGTAAAATTTTGATAGATCTGGTTTAGAAAGGTCCTTACTATATTACAAGTTTTCAGTATAACAGCTTTTTGTATTTGTGCGTGTGATTTTTCGTTTATATCTATTGATTTTAGGTTTTGTATGAAAGTGTTGTGTAATATTCCTGTTGCTGAAATAATAATTGGTACTATTTTCACTTCATTTTGTTTCCATATGTTTTTGATTTCTTGCGCAAGCTCTATGTATTTTTCAATTTTTTCTGTATATTTGCTGTGTATATTACCGTCATTAGGGACAATTATTTCAATTAACTGTGTGGTTTTTTCTTTCTTATCTATTATTGTTATATCTGGTCTATTGCATATTATTGTCTTATCAGTGTATATGGTTCTGTCCCAGTATAGTTTAAAGTCTTCGTTTTCTAGTATGGTTTCAGGTGTATATTCATAATATGGTGCTGTGTCATTGGTTAAGTTGAGAAATGAGGCTATTTCCTTGTGGATGATTTTGGCTACTGTATTGTGTCTTTGAGTGTATATTGTCCCAGCGAGCATTGGGCATCCTGATGTTATGTGGTCTATAGTTTCTGTGTGTATGTTACATTTACGGCATCTGTCGGATGTGATGGTTGAATCTTTTATTATGTATTTTCTGTAGTTTTTTGTGGCTATGATTTGGTCTTGTATTCCAATGATGAATCCTTCTGTTTCTGCTTGTAGATCTCCTTTTTTTAGCCGCGTATATGTGTTTTGCTGATCTATGTTTACATTGTTAACTATATGTGGATGTTTTCCGTGTATTTGTTTTTGTTTCCATGCTCCTAGGGTTTCTTCTATTGTATGTTTTGGTAGAATAAGGCTTTGGTTGTGGAGGTTAAGTGGCGTTAATTCTTTGTCTGCTAGTACTATTGCTTTATGAAGGGATGTGGCTTGGTTGTAGAAGTATGTTCTTAAGTTATTTATCTGGTTGTTGTGCAGTTGATGGATATCAATAAGTCCCCTTCCTCCATTTTTTCTGGGTATTGTTATACGCTCTTTACATGAATGTGGGTGATGTTTATTATGTTTTGTTAATTTCGTTCTTGTGGCTATCTTTAGATTTTCGATATCTGTATTACTCCACTTGATTACTCCAAAAGAGTATGTTAACAACGGTATCGCATATGTGTTCATGGCTTTAAAAAGGTTTTTCGAGTTCAAGTAGCTTTTCAGGATCTTATTTATACGCGCTAGATACGCAGCGGTTAATTCTTTTTTAGTTGTTGTATGGTCTATTTTTATATTTTGTTTAAAACCTAGGTATTTATAAAACTCATTTTCTTCCATATTTAGGAGAGTTTCATTATTTAGTGTTTCTATTGTGTCTCTGTTCGTCCATTGTCCGCGTTCTATATGTTGGGTTTTGCATTTATCTATTCCAAATTCCATTTTTATGTCTATAGTAAATTTCTCAGTTATTTTTATTAATCTTTGTAGTTCTTGTTGATTTTTCGCATATAGTTTTATATCGTCCATGTATAATAGGTGATTTATTTTGTGAATATTTTGTTTTTGACTTTTTATATCAAATCCATATTTTGTTTTATTGAGTATGTTTGAGAGTGGATTCAGACATATGCAAAACCAGAGCGCTCTTAGTGCATCTCCTTGAAATATTCCGGTTTTTATTTTAATTGCATCTGTTGTTATATTTATGGATGGGGTTTGTAAAAGTATTTTTGTTGTCCAGTTTTCCTTATTTATTTTAAGGAATTTTGCTATATTTTGGGTGTATTTTATATATTTTTAGAACTTGTAACAGCCAGCTATGTTGTATTTTGTCGAACGCTCTTTTGTAGTCAATATAACATGTATGTAGATTTCGTTGTTCTTTAATGGCTTGTTGTGTGATTGTTTGGTCTATTATTATTTGTTCTTTACAGCCTTGACTTTGTGTTCTACATCCTTTTTGTTCATTTGTTAAAATGTTATTGTTTATTAGGTGCGTGTATATTTTTTGGGACATTAGTGATGTGATAATTTTGTAAAGAGTGGGTAAGCATGTGATTGGTCTGTAATTTGCTGGATTATTGGTATGATCATTCTTTGGTTTAATAAATGTTATTCCTTGAGTAAGAAAAGCTGGTAAAGTGTTTGATTGGTTTATTGTATCGTTTATTAATTTTAGTAGTCTATTGTGTGTCGATGTTATTGTTTTGTACCAATAGTTGTGGATGGGGTCTATTCCGGGATATTTCCAATTGTGTGTGTTTTTGATAGTTGTTGTAAGTTTTGGTAGGGTTATTGTGATGTTTTCTTGTGTTGGTATAGTATTGTGTGTTTCTTCTTCCTGTTTTATCAATGTTCTTCATATTTTGACCATATATCTTGCCAGTATGTTTGTATTTGCTGTTTTTTTGGAGGACTTATGTTTAATTGATGATTGTTTTCTGTTAGAGTTTTATAAAAGGTTTTTTCGTTGTACTCAAATATTCTATTTGGTTTCTTCCGCTCATTTGATTCTTTATATTCACGTAGCCTTACGTATACTTTTAATTTTTGTTTTAAGGTATCTAGCGTGATTGGAAGGGACTCGTTTTTTTTGTCAATTGTTTCAGGTGTTTGGTAACTTTCTTCGATGTATTTCCTCTATTGTGTTGTGTGATTATTGCTATGTCTTTTCTTAATTTATTAATTTTCGTATTTAAGCGAGTTTGCCATTTTGGGGCTCGTTTTCTGGTTATTGTGTGTTTATTGTTGGATATTTTTTGTTGATTTAGTTCTATTACTGTTGTTGCGACTGGGTATATAAATGTTTGGTATTCTTCCAGTTTCTGTGTTTCTTCTAAATATGTTTGGTTGTCCGTTAGGTATCGATTTATATAACATATATATGTGTTTGTATATTCTTTAAAAATTAGATTGGAAGTGAAGGTCTGGTTGTTGGGTGCGTATTTTTCCATTTTATTGTGTTTGTCCTTAGTTTATTTTCCATTTCTTCTATTATGTGGTGTGTGTTTGGGACCGGGATAGTATATTGTGTGGGACTGGTTATTGATACGTTGTTATTATTATATTATATGTTACTTCGATTGCTTCATGTTGCTCTGTTGATATTGCACGTGTTTACGTTGGTTGTGTGTTTAGGTATGTTGTAGCCTGTGATTCATCTGATAAAGACTGAGTTTGTGATGACGGTGGCTTAAAGTGTGCTACTACTATTTGTTTGATGTTTTCAGTTTCAATATCTGATAAACGCTTGTTTACAATAATGGTCCTTTTCTGATCTACTAGTCTCTGTGAGGTGATTACGTCTTCAAATTGTGAGTATATTTGAAGAAATAAGTTCCGTCTCGTCTTCGTACCCTATTTTATTTGATTCCATTTTTGTTGCTTGATAGTAGCATCGCATAACTGTGGTGTTCATCTCTGTTGTCCATGCTAAGCGCTGCTGGGGTTTTCCAGCTTTTGTGGTTGCAGGTTGACCATGCAAAACTCTTTGGCTGGTTGATTTTGGGTATATCCGGTTGTCTTCTTGATCGGGCTGTTGGTTCCCGCACCGATCCCGATCATTGCGGTGCTCGTCCGAGACTTGTGTTCTTCTTCTTGGAACAATTTTCACGTCTAGTGGGTAGTTGGCCCATCAAGACGGTTGACTAGGGTACCGTGGGTTGTCGCTCCCCATCACATCTCTTTCGATCTATTCCTTGCGGTTTAAATTGGTTCACAGTTTTCCTTCTGGGTTCACAGTATCCTTCAGACATACATTTTACTAGCCTGCATGTTTGGCATTGAGACGGTAGGTTTGTTGTTCTCTCGTCCGGACTAGGGACCGCGGGGTTGTCACACCTCTTTGGGGATGCCCTTGCGGGCTTGCTATTATTATTCTTATTATTATTATTTTTTATTATTATAGAGTTACTCCATCTCGGTAGGGTTCGCAACTACCGGAGATAACATGTGTCCCGGATATCGGTATCAAGGGGCAATGCTCTGTTGTTTTGTATTACGATGTAGTAATGTTGTAAGAATGTAAAATTTTAAAAGATCTGGTTTAGAAAGGACCTTACTATATTACAAGTTTTCAGTATAACAGCTTTTTGTATTTGTGCGTGTGTTTTTTGTTTATATTTATTGATTTTAGGTTTTGTATGAAAGTGTTGTGTAGTATTCCTGTTGCTGAAATAATAACACCGCGTTACACACATTCTGTCCTATGAACCAAGTATACTTTTTCGGAAAGGGGATAAAAAATAAAAATCCACGTGTATCGGCGATTTTCATGTACATGTCACAATTTTTTTTTGAATTTTAGAACTTTAAACGAGCAATTCTTGTATGCATATCTGTATAGCCACACGATCTCAGGATTAGCTTAACGGATTTGAATGAAATTGGGCACACAGATAGTGTATCACATTTCTAGTCTTTTCACCTAGGTGTTGCCACTGACAATGTTTCACAGGGTAGCCACCTGTTCGAAATTAAAAAAAAAAAATTTCATGAGATATGCCGATGTGGGTATCAAAAGAAAGGTATTTCACTCCGCATTACAATAGAGATATAAAACCCCGAATTTTTGTATTAATTTTATTATATTAAAATTAAAAATTGTTACATTAAAAATTTTAATGCTTTTAAAGAAACTTGGGCCTTTTATTTTTGCGTTTGTAAGCATTTGTGTCAGTATCGCGACAAATAGACCAACAGTATTCGTCAAGCATATGCGTAATGTCTTGTCCTCTAAAGCGCTTTTCAATAGCCACAATGCCCTGATGGAACCTTTCGCCACAAGCTCCTAAATCACCAGGGAAGCAATCTAAATGATTGTGAAGGAAATGGATATTTAGCGACATTAATATCCCCATTTCGCCATATGCAGAAATCATTTCTGCAACAATATTTTTATAATTCTCAGCTCGTTTGTTGCCAAGAAACTGCTCAATAACGGCAACTGTGCCTTTCCATGCACGTTGTTCGATAGCATTCTATTTTGATGAAAATTCATAACTTGTAACTATTTTTTTATCTGCGGACCACTGAAAACACCTTAAAAAAATAAAGTTACTAAAAGCCTTCGTAAAAAAAATACCTGCATGAATCTTTGCGCCGCTCAGTTTCGGAAAAATATTGCGCAAACTTGCAATCGCCTCGCCCTCACGATCCAGTTTTTTAACAAAATTTGATACGACACCGAGCTTAATGTGTAGTGATGGCAAAATGATTTGAGATGGCTGTACTAATGGTAGATTTTCTATACTTTCTACGCCTACTTTGTAGCATGTTCGCGGCTTCCACTTAAATTCAGTGTAATGCTGATCTCTTTTGCGACCTTCCCATGTACACAAAAAGCACTGGTGGGTTGAAAATCCACCCTTAACACCCATGAGTAATCCGACCACTTTTAGATCGCAGCATATTTTCCAATTATGCTCTTGGTAGTTTATCAGCTGTAATATTAATTCCATGCCTTCGTATGTTTCTTTGAGGTTGGTGGCATATGCGATCGGGACAGCTGGATGTTTGTTACCGATATGAAGCAGCACTACTTTAAGGCTGTTGACCGATGCATCGATGAAAAGTCGCCACTCCTCTGAAATATTAGGGTAACCAATTTTTTCAAACATCGAATCAATATCACAACAAAAAGCCAGGTTTTTTTCCCGATCTTCGTGAAATTTAAAAAATTCGTCATATGGAATACTGCTACGTCGATCACGAGCGGCTGTTATTTTAAAATCAGCCGCCACTATATTCCACTGCTTAAAGCGTGATGCAAGGAGTTCGGCTGTTCCCTTTGACAAATTTTCTTCTCGTACAAGGTCATTGAAGTCGGCTTGCGTTACTAAATGCGGCACTGCAGTCCCAAGTTCACTGGGTGTTGGTACAAATTCCGATACTTCTGGTTCCCCGCATCTCGCATTCGATGCAAGAAATGTTGATAGCATTGTTGGTGCTACTGTTGGTTCTCCATCCCTTAATTCGGAACATCTTCAAAAATCTCCATTGAAGCCGCTATACCTCTTCTGGTGAGTACAGAACCGATGGAATAACCGATTCTACATTAGCGTAGCGGATTTTGTTGCGGCGAAAGTATTGGTACCCTTTAGTTTGAGTAAAAGTTGCGCAAAAGTAGCACAGTTCACTGCAGTGTTCCGTAAGTGGTAGCCAAATTGTTGGTACAGAGTACTTTATTTTTGACCTTTCATCAGTAAACTTGCATAAATTTTTATAGCAATAGTCGCACACGATTTCCGGAGTATACCACAAGTAAGGAACATAAGCAGTCTTGAATATTTTCTGAAACGAATTAACCACTGTTTTCGTAATATTTTTAAAATTTTTACTTGGTGCGAATAAGCCACAAACGTAACAAAAGTTATTTCGAGTCGGGCACTGCATTTTTCGTAAGATGAAATATACAGAAAGACGTTTTCGCGCAACAGAACTTAAAACAATTGTCAAAGTATACGTCTCTTAGTAGCGCAACTGTCAGATGATCGGAACACCCGGTACTGTAACAAACACACAAACGGCGCAGAATGTGTTGTAGGAAACAATAAATTAAAGGTTAATAAGTTGTTTAAAAATTTGGAGTCCCTTCAAGTTATGCCGAAAATTTAGAAAATTTTTTTTTTTTTAGAAAAACAATTCAAGAAAATCTGAGAATTGAGAAAATTTTTTTTTTTAATTTTACATAATAAAAACATTTCCACGAGTCTGCCTGCAGAAATTCAGCGCGATTGGATCACGGAAGAAGGGTTAAAAATTGATCCAACGTTTTTTACACAGGCGGACTTTTTTTTGTTTTTTTTTTTTGTCGGGACAACTAGCAAGTGTAGCACTCAGGCATTAATTGAGTTCATTGTACTACACTTGGATTCCCTTTTAATTTTCTTTAAATCTACTCGATCTCCGAAGAAATCTGAGTAGATCTTGTGGTGCCAAGGAGCCAAGATGGTCGCTTCTTGACACATCAGTGCCAAAGACCTCAAACTTGATTCGAGCGAAGGCGGGTTAGACACACAGGAAGTGGTCCGCCGTCTCATCCTCCTCTTTACAAGCTGGGCAGAGTGCACTGTCTGAGATGCCCAACCTTTCCATGTGCTTTGCCCACAGAAAGTGGCCCGTCATCAGTCCAACCAGCCGTCTACACTCCCCTCTGTCTAATGACAGAAGGGTTTGCGACAGTCGATCGGACATGACAGGTCACAGGGGGGCTGTCTAAGGCCATAAGCGCAGCTTGGCTGTCGCTTCAGACACATATCGATCTGCCTCTCCATCGGTTTTCCACAACAAAGTTCATCGCTTCTTGAACTGCATACACCTCCGCTTGAAACACAGATGCATGCATTCCAAGAGCAAAGTGCAGTTTTGTCCCGCTGGATTCCACGTAGACCCCAGAGCCGGAGCCATGCTCGGTCCTGGAGCCATCCGTAAAAATGCGAAAACAATGTTTGCCGGGCTAAATTTCTAAGTTTGACCACAACTGAGCCTCTGCCAGCACTACACTGTATCTCTTTTCAAGTATGACTCTTGATGGCATGGAGTCAAGGGGCATGGAGAGAATCGTTTAATCGACGTCCATGCCTTCTCTGTTTTCCAATGCCGGGCAGGGGCCGTACCAATTCCCATTGTGTTTCAGCCTGCACATGGCCTTCAGGGCCACTCCTTGGATGAAAGCATCAAGAGGGGGTAAGCCAATCAGAGCATTTAATGCCGAACCTGAAGTAGTTGGAAAAGCTCCGGTGCAACAGATGGCCACAGTGCGTTGTAGACTCGATAAGATCCTCCTGACTCCCACGAGAGAGAGTCTACTCATCCAGATCACTGATGCATAGGTTATAATAGGTCTTATCGTAGCCGTGTAGATCCATAAGACCTTGCTAGGAGAAAGACCCCACGTTTTGCTGATCTATGTTTACATTGTTAACTATTTGTGGATGTTTTCCGTGTATTTGTTTTTGTTTCCATGCTGCTAGGGTTTCTTCTATTGTATGTTTTGGTAGAATAAGGCTTTGGTTGTGGAGGTTAAGTGGCGTTAGCTCTTTTTCTGCTAGTACTATTGCTTTATGAAGGGATGTGTCTTGGTTGTAGAAGTATGTTCTTAAGTTATTTATCTGGTTGTTGTGCAGCTGATGGATATCAATAAGTCCCCTTCCTCCATTTTTTCTGGGTATTGTTATACGCTCTTTACATGAATGTGGGTGATGTTTATTATGTTTTGTTAATTTCGTTCTTGTGGCTATCTTTAGATTTTCGATATCTGTATTACTCCACTTGATTACTCCAAAAGAATATGTTAACAACGGTACCGCATATGTATTCATGGCTTTAAAAAGGTTTTTCGAGCTCAAGTAGCTTTTCAGGATCTTATTTATACGCGCTAGATACGCAGCGGTTAATTCTTTTTTAGTTGTTGTATGGTCTATTTTTATATTTTCTTCCATATTTAGGAGAGTTTCATTATTTAGTGTTTCTATTGTGCTTCTGTTCGTCCATTGTCCGCGTTCTATATGTTGGATTTTGCATTTATCTATTCCAAATTCCATTTTTATGTCTATAGTAAATTTCTCAGTTATTTTTATTAACCTTTGTAATTCTAGTTGATTTTTCGCATATAGCTTTATATCGTTCATGTATAATAGGTGATTTATTTTGTGAATATTTTGTTTTTGACTTTTTATATCAAATCGATATTTTGTTTTATTGAGTATGTTTGAGAGTGGATTCAGACATATGCAAAACCATAGCGCACTTAGTGCATCTCCTTGAAATATTCCGGTTTTTATTTTAATTGCATCTGTTGTTATATTTATGGATGGGGTTTGTAAAAGTATTTTTGTTGTCCAGTTTTCCTTATTTATTTTAAGGAATTTTGCTATATTTTGGGTGTATTTTATATATTTTTAGAACTTGTAACAGCCAGCTATGTTGTATTTTGTCGAACGCTCTTTTGTAGTCAATATAACATGTATGTAGATTTCGTTGTTCTTTAATGGCTTGTTGTGTGATTGTTTGGTCTATTATTATTTGTTCTTTACAGCCTTGACTTTGTGTTCTACATCCTTTTTGTTCATTTGTTAAAATGTTATTGTTTATTAGGTGCGTGTATATTTTTTGGGACATTAGTGATGTGATAATTTTGTAAAGAGTGGGTAAGCATGTGATTGGTCTGTAATTTGCTGGATTATTGGTATGATCATTCTTTGGTTTAATAAATGTTATTCCTTGAGTAAGAAAAGCTGGTAAAGTGTTTGATTGGTTTATTGTATCGTTTATTAATTTTAGTAGTCTATTGTGTGTCGATGTTATTGTTTTGTACCAATAGTTGTGGATGGGGTCTATTCCGGGATATTTCCAATTGTGTGTGTTTTTGATAGTTGTTGTAAGTTTTGGTAGGGTTATTGTGATGTTTTCTTGTGTTGGTATAGTATTGTGTGTTTCTTCTTCCTGTTTTATCAATGTTCTTCATATTTTGACCATATATCTTGCCAGTATGTTTGTATTTGCTGTTTTTTTGGAGGACTTATGTTTAATTGATGATTGTTTTCTGTTAGAATTTTATAAAAGGTTTTTTCGTTGTACTCAAATATTCTATTTGGTTTCTTCCGCTCATTTGATTCTTTATATTCACGTAGCCTTACGTATACTTTTAATTTTTGTTTTAAGGTATCTAGCGTGATTGGAAGGGACTCGTTTTTTTTGTCAATTGTTTCAGGTGTTTGGTAACTTTCTTCGATGTATTTCCTCTATTGTGTTGTGTGATTATTGCTATGTCTTTTCTTAATTTATTAATTTTCGTATTTAAGCGAGTTTGCCATTTTGGGGCTCGTTTTCTGGTTATTGTGTGTTTATTGTTGGATATTTTTTGTTGATTTAGTTCTATTACTGTTGTTGCGACTGGGTATATAAATGTTTGGTATTCTTCCAGGTTCTGTGTTTCTTCTAAATATGTTTGGTTGTCCGTTAGGTATCGATTTATATAACATATATATGTGTTTGTATATTCTTTAAAAATTAGATTGGAAGTGAAGGTCTGGTTGTTGGGTCCGTATTTTTCCATTTTATTGTGTTTGTCCTTAGTTTATTTTCTATTTCTTCTATTGTGTGGTGTGTGTTTGGGACCGGGATAGTATATTGTGTGGGACTGGTTATTGATGCGTTGTTATTATTATATTATATGTTACTTCGATTGCTTCATGTTGCTCTGTTGATATTGCACGTGTTTACGTTGGTTGTGTGTTTAGGTATGTTGTAGCCTGTGATTCATCTGATAAAGACTGAGTTTGTGATGATGGTGGCTTAAAGTGTGCTACTACTATTTGTTTGATGTTTTCAGTTTCAATATCTGATAAACGCTTGTTTACAATAATGGTCCTTTTCTGATCTACTAGTCTCTGTGAGGTGATTACGTCTTCAAATTGTGGGTATATTTGAAGAAATAAGTTCCGCATTTCGCCTTCGTACCCTATTTTATTTGATTCCATTTTTGTTGCTTGATAGTAGCGTCGCATAACTGTGGTGTTCATCTCTGTTGTCCATGCTAAGCGCTGCTGGGGTTTTCCAGCTTTTGTGGTTGCAGGTTGACCATGCAAAACCCTTTGGCTGGTTGATTTTGGGTATATCCGGTTGTCTTCTTGATCGGGCTGTTGGTTCCCGCACCGATCCCGATCATTGCGGTGCTCGTCCGAGACTTGTGTTCTTCTTCTTGGAACAATTTTCACGTCTAGTGGGTAGTTGGCCCATCAAGACGGTTGACTAGGGTACCGTGGGTCGTCGCTCCCTATCACATCTCTTTCGATCTATTCCTTGCGGTTTAAATTGGTTCACAGTTTTCCTTCTGGGTTCACAGTATCCTTCAGACATACATTTTACTAGCCTGCATGTTTGGCATTGAGACGGTAGGTTTGTTGTTCTCTCGGCCGGACTAGGGACCGCGGGGTTGTCACACCTCTTTGGGGATGCCCTTGCGGGCTTGCTATTATTATTCTTATTATTATTATTTTTTATTATTATAGAGTTACTCCATCTCGGTAGGGTTCGCAACTACCGGAGATAACATGTGTCCCGGATATCGGTATCAAGGGGCAATGCTCTGTTGTTTTGTATTACGATGTAGTAATGTTGTAAGAATGTAAAATTTTAAAAGATCTGGTTTAGAAAGGACCTTACTATATTACAAGTTTTCAGTATAACAGCTTTTTGTATTTGTGCGTGTGTTTTTTGTTTATATTTATTGATTTTAGGTTTTGTATGAAAGTGTTGTGTAGTATTCCTGTTGCTGAAATAATAACACCGCGTTACACACATTCTGTCCTATGAACCAAGTATACTTTTTCGGAAAGGGGATAAAAAATAAAAATCCACGTGTATCGGCGATTTTCATGTACATGTCACAATTTTTTTTTTGAATTTTAGAACTTTAAACGAGCAATTCTTGTATGCATATCTGTATAGCCACACGATCTCAGGATTAGCTTAACGGATTTGAATGAAATTGGGCACACAGATAGTGTATCACATTTCTAGACTTTTCACCTAGGTGTTGCCACTGACAATGTTTCATAGGGTAGCCACCTGTTCGAAATTAAAAAAAAAAAAATTGCATGAGATATGCCGATGTGGGTATCAAAAGAAAGGTATTTCACTCCGCAGTACAATAGAGATATAAAACCCCGAATTTTTGTATTAATTTTATTATATTAAAATTAAAAATTGTTACATTAAAAATTTTAATGCTTTTAAAGAAACTTGGGCCTTTTATTTTTGCGTTTGTAAGCATTTGTGTCAGTATCGCGACAAATAGACCAACAGTATTCGTCAAGCATATGCGTAATGTCTTGTCCTTTAAAGCGCTTTTCAATAGCCACAATGCCCTGATGGAACCTTTCGCCATGTTCATCGCTACAAGCTCCTAAATCACCAGGGAAGCAATCTAAATGATTGTGAAGGAAATGGATCTTTAGCGACATTAATATCCCCATTTCGCCATATGCCGAAATCATTTCTGCAACAATATTTTTATAATTCTCAGCTCGTTTGTTGCCAAGAAACTGCTCAATAACGGCAACTGTGCCTTTCCATGCACGTTGTTCGATAGCATTCTATTTTGATGAAAATTCATAACTTGTAACTATTTTTTTTATCTGCGGACCACTGAAAACACCTTAAAAAAATAAAGTTACTAAAAGCCTTCGTAAAAAAAATACCTGCATGAATCTTTGCGCCGCTCAGTTTCGGAAAAATATTGCGCAAACTTGCAATCGCCTCGCCCTCACGATCCAGTTTTTTAACAAAATTTGATACGACACCGAGCTTAATGTGTAGTGATGGCAAAATGATTTGAGATGGCTGCACTAATGGTAGATTTTCTATACTTTCTACGCCTACTTTGTAGCATGTTCGCGGCTTCCACTTAAATTCAGTGTAATGCTGATCTCTTTTGCGACCTTCCCATGTACACAAAAAGCACTGGTGGGTTGGAAATCTACCCTTAACACCCATGAGTAATCCGACCACTTTTAGATCGCAGCATATTTTCCAATTATGCTCTTGGTAGTTTATCAGCTGTAATATTAATTCCATGCCTTCGTATGTTTCTTTGAGGTTGGTGGCATATGCGATCGGGACAGCTGGATGTTTGTTACCGATATGAAGCAGCACTACTTTAAGGCTGTTGACCGATGCATCGATGAAAAGTCGTCACTCCTCTGAAATATGAGGGTAACCAATTTTTTCAAACATCGAATCAATATCACAACAAAAAGCCAGGTTTTTTTTCCCGATCTTCGTGCAATTTAAAAAATTCGTCATATGGAATACTGCTACGTCGATCACGAGCGGCTGTTATTTTAAAATCAGCCGCCACTATATTCCACTGCTTAAAGCGTGATGCAAGGAGTTCGGCTGTTCCCTTTGACAAATTTTCTTCTCGTACAAGGTCATTGAAGTCGGCTTGCGTTACTAAATGCGGCACTGCAGTCCCAAGTTCACTGGGTGTTGGTACAAATTCCGATACTTCTGGTTCCCCGCATCTCGCATTCGATGCAAGAAATGTTGATAGCATTGTTGGTGCTACTGTTGGTTCTCCATCCCTTAATTCGGGAACATCTTCAAAAATCTCCATTGAAGCCGCTATACGTTCTTCTGGTGAGTACAGAACCGCTGGAATAACCGATTCTACATTAGCGTAGCGGATTTTGTTGCGGCGAAAGTATTGGTACCCTTTAGTTTGAGTAAAAGTTACGCAAAAGTAGCACAGTTCACTGCAGTGTTCCGTAAGTGGTAGCCAAATTGTTGGTACAGAGTACTTTATTGTTGACCTTTCATCAGTAAACTTGCATAAATTTCTATAGCAATAGTCGCACACGATTTCCGGAGTATACCACAAGTAAGGAACATAAGCAGTCTTGAATATTTTCTGAAACGAATTAACCACTGTTTTCGTAATATTTTTAAAATTTTTACTTGGTGCGAATAAGCCACAAACGTAACAAAAGTTATTTCGAGTCGGGCACTGCATTTTTCGTAAGATGAAATATACAGAAAGACGTTTTCGCGCAACAGAACTTAAAACAATTGTCAAAGTATACGTCTCTTAGTAGCGCAACTGTCAGATGATCGGAACACCCGGTACTGTAACAAACACACAAACGGCACAGAGTGTGTTGTATGAAACAATAAATTAAAGGTTAATAAGTTGTTTAAAAATTTGGAGTCCCTTCAAGTTATGCCGAAAATTTAGAAAATTTTTTTTTTTTTAGAAAAACAATTCAAGAAAATCTGAGAATTGAGAAAATTTTTTTTTTTAATTTTACATAATAAAAACATTTCCACGAGTCTGCCTGCAGAAATTCAGCGCGATTGGATCACGGAAGAAGGGTTAAAAATTGATCCAACGTTTTTTACACAGGCGGACTTTTTTTTGTTTTTTTTTTTTGTCGGGACAACTAGCAAGTGTAGCACTCAGGCATTAATTGAGTTCATTGTACTACACTTGGATTCCCTTTTAATTTTCTTTAAATCTACTCGATCTCCGAAGAAATCTGAGTAGATCTTGTGGTGCCAAGGAGCCAAGATGGTCGCTTCTTGACACATCAGTGCCAAAGACCTCAAACTTGATTCGAGCGAAGGCGGGTTAGACACACAGGAAGTGGTCCGCCGTCTCATCCTCCTCTTTACAAGCTGGGCAGAGTGCACTGTCTGAGATGCCCAACCTTTCCATGTGCTTTGCCCACAGAAAGTGGCCCGTCATCAGTCCAACCAGCCGTCTACACTCCCCTCTGTCTAATGACAGAAGGGTTTGCGACAGTCGATCGGACATGACAGGTCACAGGGGGGCTGTCTAAGGCCATAAGCGCAGCTTGGCTGTCGCTTCAGACACATATCGATCTGCCTCTCCATCGGTTTTCCACAACAAAGTTCATCGCTTCTTGAACTGCATACACCTCCGCTTGAAACACAGATGCATGCATTCCAAGAGCAAAGTGCAGTTTTGTCCCGCTGGATTCCACGTAGACCCCAGAGCCGGAGCCATGCTCGGTCCTGGAGCCATCCGTAAAAATGCGAAAACAATGTTTGCCGGGCTAAATTTCTAAGTTTGACCACAACTGAGCCTCTGCCAGCACTACACTGTATCTCTTTTCAAGTATGACTCTTGATGGCATGGAGTCAAGGGGCATGGAGAGAATCGTTTAATCGACGTCCATGCCTTCTTTGTTTTCCAATGCCGGGCAGGGGCCGTACCAATTCCCATTGTGTTTCAGCCTGCAGATGGCCTTCAGGGCCACTCCTTGGATGAAAGCATCAAGAGGGGGTAAGCCAATCAGAGCATTTAATGCCGAACCTGAAGTAGTTGGAAAAGCTCCGGTGCAACAGATGGCCACAGTGCGTTGTAGACTCGATAAGATCCTCCTGACTCCCACGAGAGAGAGTCTACTCATCCAGATCACAGATGCATAGGTTATAATAGGTCTTATCGTAGCCGTGTAGATCCATAAGACCTTGCTAGGAGAAAGACCCCACGTTTTCCCAAAGACACTGTTGCACTGGCAGCTTTGAATGTCTTCGCTTTAACGTGTGATTTCCATAGGAGCTTACTATCGAGGATTACTCCAAGATATTTAATTTCCTTAGATAGCTGGATTGTGACTCCAGGCAGAACGAATCCATCAAGCTTCCTCCTTCTAGTGAAGAGGATAATACCAGTCTTGGTGGGATTTGACGAAAGCCCATTTGCACAGCACCAAGTGTCAATCAGATCCAGAGTTTTCTGCACTTCCCTGCAGATGTTCATAAGCGAGGGGCCTGTCGGGGGGCTACATATAATTATGCGTAGACTTCCGAATCGTTTAAGGTAGTGAGTAGAGAATCGATTACCATGCACCAGAGCAATGCAAACAGCACACCGCCTTGGGGGCAGCCTCTATTAACCCCGGATGACACCAGCAGATCTTCCTCTGCTCGCACCGAGACGATTCTTTGGGCCAGCATCGAATGAATCCAATGTACTAGCACCCGGAGCAGAGCTACGCATAATGTCAAAAGTGGCATTATCAAACGCCCCCTCTATATCTAAAAAGATGCGCACAGCGTGGTCCCTCTTGTCGATGGCCAGCTCTACCATAGCAACAAGATTTGCCGAGAAGATTTTCTTCAGGGCTGCTGTCACTGACTCTGAGCCATCCTTCAGCATGGCAGGAGATATGCTGTCTGGTCCGGGCGACTTGTAGCCGCCAAAAGATTTGATGAGAAATCGAATGGCGGCCTCATTCACCACAGATCTGGCAACGAACCAGTCATGCCGAGAAGGTTTAACAGCTCTGACAACCGCCTCTATCAATAAGGGCTGTTGCCGACTGACGCTTATATGATTACCAAGAAAGTGAGATTCCATCTGCAAGCTGAGTGTCTCACTTAGCCGCCCCGTGAAGGAGCCATCAGATTTTCTAAGTGACCCCTGCTTTGCAGCTGGGTCCCTTTTCAGGATCCTAACCAATTTCGCCGTGTCACTCAAAGATTCAATACCGCCTCAACATCTGGAGCTCTCGATTTCACCAAGCAATGGGAGTCCGGTTAGGGAGAGGTTGAATTGAACAGGCTGGCTCAGAACATTCAGTTAGGCCAGCGTTGAGTTTCTCAACAACCGCTTCAATGGCCTGTTCTTTTCGAAGTCTTGGTTGCGTAACGTCAAGGTCCCGCAACGCGGCCTAAACTTCTGCCAGTCTGTTTTTATGGGGTTTCTAGAGGGCAATGGCATTTGTGCCTCCTCGCCACACTGAAACTCACTGTACCTGTGGTCCGAGAACGAATCTTCGGTAAGGACTTTCCAGTTCTTGATTGACAACCCAAGTTTTGAGTTTGATAGGGTGAGATCAATCACCTCCTGCCTTCTAGCTGTTACAAACGTTGGCTGTGAGCCCTTGTTATTTATGTCTAGGTAAGAGGACGCGATAAATTCGAATATTCGAGAGCCCCGTCCATTGCACTTGCTGCTGTCTCAGATTGTATGCTGGGCATTAGCATTGCAACATAGGATGAGGCCCAGTTTGCGCCGCTCACAGAACCTCACGAGACTAGTGGCCTTCCCGGGTGGTGGCCCTTCCAGAGTATCGTAAGGAAATAAGCAGATGCAATCACAAACTTCGACCATCCGCGTCTACCTCTGTAACACACCTCAGCCGCTACTACGTCTTGGCAATATAAATGCTCAAGACCCGTCACAGTGAAATGGGATGATACTATAAGACCGGTCCTAGGTCTACTTGAATTCCTGTCATATAATTACGGGGCCCCTTTCAACGTGCTTAAGCGACAGAGGCAGCCCCTAAAGACCCAGGGCTCTTGCACTGTTGTTATATGGGGTGATGTGTGCACCTGGGTAAGCCCTCTACTTAGTAGTGCAGCAGCGACTTTGGAATGCTGCAAGTCAATCTGCGTCACCGTCAAGGGACGGTAGCTACAGGAACCGTCCGAACCAATCTTTTGCGAAAGACACGGTCAGTTTTACCGTTCCAAAGAAGAGACTCAGACGATTCCTGCACCGTGAGCCCATGGCATCAACACTGGCCTCAGCCACTCGCACCACAAGAGCAGCCCCTTCTTTCCTTCCCGGTTTTTGCTCTTGCTGTACGAGAGGACTCGTCAAAGCCTCTTGTTGATGCCCGAATTCTGGGCACGTAGACAGGATAGGACCTCCGCCGTAGACAGGTTTGGCAGAGGGCCTTCCTGAGGGTACACTCTCCTCACTGTAGACTGCGAAGCGAGTGGTCCCTATGGGGAGCACGTTATCGACCGCGGTCCTGATCCACTCGAAGCTGGCCAGAGACGCGCACGTCACCCTTATGGTGCCGTCCTTTGTCTCATACCCCTTCGCGTTGGCTTCCGCACCGGAGGCAAGAACCTGACGCATCAGTCGAGTTTTGCAGTATTTGATTTCTGCCTCCGTCAGCTGATGGTCAGGGCCTAGTTTACCAATCATAGCCACAGGTCGTGGGCCAGCAGCCTTCTCGCTATAGGATGGCTTGGCCACACCCTTGGATGTGCTTGGGCGAAGGTCCAGCTCCCCATGCCCCACTGACGAAAATTTCGCCGGGCAGACAACTGTGCTGGACTTTTTGTCAAGGCGCCGATAGGGACGTGGCTCAGCAGAACCTTTTCCCGCCAAATTGACTGGCGTCAAGACCGCGCTCGTCCCCTTGAGGGATCGTGACTCGGCCATTGGCGGCAGCTGCAGGGCAGGGAGGTGCACTGCTTTCAGCCACCGTCCTTCTCCGCTTACCTCGAGAGCGAGACCGCCTGGGGGCGCCCGTGCCCACCGAGGATTCGGTAGCTTCCGTGGGTGTCACTTCCGCTGACCGAGGTCTTTTGGAAGACATGAGGATTTCTCCCGCATGAGCCTTGCCCGCCGCTTTCTTCTCTCCCTCCTTGCCACGCTCTTCGATTTCCCGGCTTCTTTGGGAGGTCGTTCAGCCACCGAAGAGACCTCACAACTCAGGCCATGCGAAACTGGGAAACGTTTTTCAGACTCTGAAGGAAAGGAGATTGCGATATCAACCCCCGTCTCTTCCAGGAGGCGCTCTTGCTCATAGAGCTGAGAGGCTTGGGTAATAGTTGGGGCCTCCAGAGTCCATGCCCTTGCCGCCAAAGCGGGTGGATTGCCACTAGTGTGGATTCCACCTGGAGTAATATCCTCTGTGTTGTCCATTACCAAGGATGGTTCTTATTCGGGACTCCTCCCTAGCCAGTTTGTTTCGCGGATGGCACCCTGATTCTATGCCAACTTTGAGTCATCACACGAGTGTTGAACCCACCCCATCAGGGAATGCCACTCGTGTGATGTCAGGGCTTCCCTTTCCACTACCTGGAACGCGCCCGATGGAAGATCAGGCAACTCCACACGCATTACTAGTTCCATCCATAAGTCTAGACACATCTTCCCTCCATACGCGGTATTTGGAGATGTTGCCGTCAAATACCGGTAGTGCTTTAAAAACGTCCGGGTTCATATCGGTTGGGTTGGTATAAGTTATTTTGACTGGTTCCAATCGTTCTACTGCTTGTGGAATCATTGGTGCGTTTACTTGGATTTGATCTATCCGGGCTCTTTATGTTACATTTTCTGCTTGGATACTCTGAAGCATTACTTGCAAATTGGCCATCTGCTGAATCATGGTGTTCACGTCGATTTGTTCCATATCGTCAATGGTGTCCAAATTTCTTTGTGTATTAAGTTTTTTACGTTTCTCCAAAGATTTTCTCATCTGCTCCTTTCTATGAAAATTAGATCACTGTTTTTATTTTTTTAATGGAAGAAAAACTAGTAGTTTTTCTATCACTAAATTTTTTATTTCTTTGTTCACTGCATTTTCACTTCTTTTCCTTACAGCCTTTATTTTTTTTTACATAACATGTTGTCCTTTATTATCAAGGATTATGTATGTATGTCCTTGCTGCGACAAGGATGACTATTTTTTGGTCCGCTCACTGAAGCATCAGTTAAAGACTTGGAAGATAGTTAAAGACTTGCTTGTCTTTGGAAAAATATAAAAATTTATTTTTATGAATTTAATTTTAGGGTAGTTCTTAACACTTTGTTAATACTGGACTGGCTGCCAACATATTTGACAGTCGTATTTATACTTATACCTCATCTTACTGTTTTAGGTACACGACTTGTATGGTATATTAGTTTCCTTGTTTGCTGTTTAGGAAAAACATGTTAATCTCTTGTTATTCTTAAAATACATACCATTGTTTATCTTTTGTTATTCTTAAATAACATACTATATGTTTATATTTTGTTTTTCTTAAAATATGTTTATCTTTTGTTATTTGTAAAATACATATGTTTATCTTTTCGTATTCTTAAAATATGTTTGGTGTTTGGATTTGTTCAGCCCTGCTTGATTATACTTAGAATGTACTTAACTATTTTTATTAACACACTTTTATTAGCTCGGGTTGTATGTACATATGTATGTGTGTATGTATGTATGTATGTATGTATGTATGTATGTATCTATGTATGTAACGGAATCTTTGAGCTTAATTTTCACTGGCTTCTAAAAATCTGATCGACTTGAAATTTTGCACACCTATCAAGGACCAATGACAATGCAATAATTTGATAAAAGTTTTCCATTATCCTTATTAGGATTGCCAGGATTAATATTTTCTTTTTTTACCTGTGGGCAAAAAGTAAGGTGAATTTGGTTGTAAAATGAAAAATCTTTATTTCTAATGAAATCCGTCTTTTATGCGTATTTAACCCCAACATCTACCGTTTCTACTAAATGTGTCTTATAATACGTTCACATATAAGTAAATGATCTACTTTTTCGCGCTTAACTCAAAATCTGTAATTAAAAAGCGCAATTTCCCGTACAAAATTTGTCTTCCAAAATCTGAGATTATAAAATAATCCTAGATAATAACGATATTTTTTGGCATACAACCCTGTGTTATCGATAATTATTAATTATTACGAATGTAAGGAGAAACAGCAAAATAAAAACTAAATGAAATGGATGCCGGAAAGAAAACAGGTCTGTAAACATAATTCTAATAAAATTTTTCTCAAATATTATTAAATAGGGATTCATTTTACAGAAAAAAGCGTGTGTCCATGAACGTTTTGTCCTCTTATTACTTATTATAAAATGTAATACAGCAGCTAGTCTTTGACGATTTGCGCAGAATGCTTCAGGTCATTATCTTGCTGGAAGATCCAGCTCGAGCCTAGGTCTCATTTGTCCACGGATGGCATCAGGTTTTGTTCCAAAATGTGCTTGTATTAGAAGCGATCCATATTTCCTTCAATGAAAACGAGGTTTCCAGCTCCTGTGGCTGCAACTGCTCCCCAAACCATGATACTGCCACCACCATGCTTTACAGTCGGAATCAGATTCCTAGGATCCATGGCAGTGTTTGGTTTTCTCCAAACTTTGGCTTTGTCGTCGTATCCAAATATGTTGTATTTGGACTTATCAGTGAATAAAACTAGTTTCCAAAATTCTATTCCCTTATAAGGTACTGTTTTGCAAACTCCATACGAAGCTTTCAGTTTTTCTCGCTTATAAGGGGCTTCTTGCGAGGAGTTCTGCAGATGTTACCTTCATTATTAAGGGTCCTGCTTATTGTACGTGGGTGGACAACAATTTGATACCTCTCGGCTACCTCCTGGTCCAAATCAGTAGCATGTATTTTCGGATTCTAATTCACTGCTTTGCGAATAAAGAATACATCTCTCCGGTTGAGCTTTTTGGACCGGCCACTACGCGGCTTAATCTCCAGAGAATTGGTTGTTTCAAAGTTTTTACAAACAGTTTGTACCGTAGACTTGCTTAAATGCAATAAATCAGCTATTTAACCAAAGGATGTCTTATTACTTCTGTACTCAACAACTAATTTTCTCAAATCAGTAGAAATTTCTTTGCGGAGCGACATTTTTCCGATCGTACACAAAAGACAAAATGCCATAAATTTTAAGAAGAATGAAAAGTAGAACCACAAAATAAAATAAACGGTACTTTACAGTTCAGTATTCGCAGAAAAGAAGAGCAAAATAAGTGTCCTAATATAACGTATGTACACCTTTGTCAGGGCATTTTTTTGGTTGGTATGCTTTAGATCGGGTTAAAAGCGTGGGATGCTTGATATAGTAAATATTACAATCATTCTATTGGCAACTACCTATGTACAGAATGTTATGAAAGTGAAGCAAAATGCATCCCACGCTTTTAACTCTAATTTGAATTACTCTATTTGTATCTTAATTTTTGTTATAATTCTGTTCTGAGGTAGTTGACTATGACTGATAGTTCGATTTGCTATTACTTCATTATAGGTCCCTTTGTCATTAAAATTTATTTTCTACTTTTTAGTTCGATTAGCAATAAAAGCGTGTTTTTTAATTTTTTTAAACTATTTTTTATTTATTATTTGTGAATGAAATCATTCCTTAACTACTTCGCTTCATCAGAAACAACAATGAAACGATGGTTTGCTGACTTTAAACGTGGTCGTACAGACTTCGATGATGCACGCAGTGGACGTTCAAATAAGGTGGTCGCACCAGAAAACATCAAAAAATTCCACAAAATCGTTTTGAATGACCGAAAAGTGAAGTTGCTTGAGTTATCAGACAATGATATCAAAAATCGTGTTGACTTTATATTGCATGAGTTTTGACAATGAGATAGCTCTGTTCAAAGTGGGTGCCGCGTTTGCTTACTGTTGACCAAAAACAAGAATGTGTTGAAGATTCTGAGCAGTGTTTGGCTATGTTAAAACGCAATAAACCGGAATTTTCGCGTCGATATCTTACAATAGATGAAACATGGATCCATCACTTCGCTCCGGAATGAAAACGATCGTCATATGAGAATATAATATCAATAGCGAATATTATATAGCGTTATTGGAGCGTTTGAAGGCCGAAATTGCAAAGAAACGTCCGCATGGCAAAGAAAAAAATTTTGTTTCATCAAGGCAACGCACCGTGTCAAAAGTCAATCAAAACAATGGCAAAACCAAGTGAATTGAGCTTTGAATTACTCCACATTCACCGTATTCGCCATATTTGGCTCCTAGCGACTACTGGCTGATCACAGGCCTAAAAAAAAGGTCGTTTATAAGAAATTTTGCTTAAATAAAGAAGTTATCGTTGAAACTAAGGAATGTTTTGAGGCAAAAGGTAAATTGTTCTACAAAAGTGGTATTGAAATGTTACAGCGGCACTAGAATGATTAAGTTATCCTTAATGGAAATTACGTTGATGAATAAAGCTAATATTTACTTTGTTAGATCCGGGACTTTTCCACCCATGGGTTATGTATGTGCCAGCTCATGGAAATCGGTCTTCTCCATAAATATATATATATACATATATATCTACATACATAATTGGCGCTTACCCCCGTTTTGTGTTTTTGGTGTTCATAAACCGTTTTTTTTTAATCTTTTATTGCTCATCTCAAAAACCTTGATAGTATGCTACTTAAGTTCGAACTGAAATGAATAATCCTAATTTAGATTTCTCCAGAAAGTATGTATGGTACGGATGTTACAATGGGCAGAATATAAAGGTGTACCCATCGCGGACCTCTATTCTGCTCTCAGTGAATTTAACAAAATCGTTGTCTTTAAGACGCCGCACAGTTATAACTTATTCGTGTGTTGTTTATGCATTTTCTTCTTATTTTTTAATTCTTGTTTGCATTTTCATATTTCCTTCACGCAATTGCACCAATGTGATGTCATGTCTCTCTGACGGGCGAAATCTTGTATGATTCTTAGAAGTAAATGATTTGGCTTGAAAAGAAGGCAGAATTCAGCCAAAAAAGCAGAAATCAATTCAAAAAAGCCAAATACTCAGAAAAAATAAACTGGTATTTTTCGATCGAATAGTTAAAGTATCTGTCACTAAACAGCTACTAACATATACATAGAACATGGAGGATGAATGCTACAATATTATGGACGAACGCAATGAGAATTAGAAAAATGTGCCCGTTGATGGAGTCAGTCGTTTCCTTATTCTACCCATTATAAACTAGTTCTTTAATTGGATTACTGCCAATGAAGACGCTCACTATTTGGTATGATGCTGACGGTATGATGCTAGTGGTATTTCGTTGGACAGCGCCATGTTAATACAGTCGTCGACTACCACTCGTGCTGAACAGAGGTGGTGCTTTTTTTTCTCTGGCGTTCTTTAGTGCTTTTCGCAATCACAAATTGACACTTGTATACCTAGTCTATTTTTTTACTTAAGTAAAACTAAGTTCTTGTTTTGATTCGGAGTGGCAAAATCCAAAAGTATACAGTGCTACACCTAAACCATTCGACATGGCCCCTGGGCCTCCCAATTTAGGTACTAATCGGTTTGCGTTACTAGCCGATAGCACCACCATCAAAAAGAATAAAAAATCCAAAGACAAAAAGAATAAATCTCTAACGACTAACTTGCAAGACCTTTTCCTTGGCCTTCCTAGTATTAAAAATCCTAACCCCAAGTTCGTAGTCCTCGATGCAACTGACAAAAATAAGCCATTGAGTCACTATTCGTGCTTTGCAGTTGACAAATCCATACGTGCAGTAAGCAGAGAAATTCAATCCTTTTCTGAACTACGTGACGGCAACATCCTGTTATTAGTCAATAACAAGAGCGTGGCAGAAAGATTCCTTGGCTTAAAAGAGCTTCCTGGCATATGCAACATACAAGCAAAATACCATGAAAATCTTAACTTTAATAAGGGCAACGTGTTCGCGCCTTTTCTCAATAATGTCAATGAAAGTGAAATCGTAAGTGAGCTAAGCGCACAAGGTGTAGTGGCGGCCTATAAGTTTCAAAAGAAGATTACCAATGATAAACTAGTTCCATCCGGGGCCGTTTTATTAACATTCGACCTATTTCACCTTCCTGACAAGATTGGCATTGCTTGGAGAAACGTCCGCATAAGGCAATATATCCCCACCCCATTGCGCTGGCTGGTTCCATGTGTAGAAGTCCACGCAAGTGGGGAAAGTTACTGATCGCCATTCACTTGAGAATGGCTAGGACGATTCTTCTGCATATGGTTCAAGCAGCTCACAACGTCCGGGATTAGCCCACGTATCCTCTGGGTAGCTTCCGAACACCCGTTCGGGAGTGACCTAACGTGAGAAGGCGAAACATTCCAGGATAGCTGGTTGTGCGTTGGGTTTGGGACCCGCCACTTAAAAATCTCCCCCAATGAAAAGTTTAAAAAAGCCTCGGATGAGACCTCCCTACACTGATGACGATCCCTGTAAACGAACTAAGGACTATGATTTGAGGGCATGCACCTGGAATGTCCGGTCCCTTAATGGGGAAGGTGCCTCTGCCCGGCTGGTTGATGTCCTCGTGAGAGTATAGGCTGACATCACTGCCATCCAAGAGATGCGATGGACGGGGCAAGGAAAGAAAACCATAGCACCTTGCGACGTCTATTACAGCTGCTATGTAAAGGAGCGCAAATTCGGTGTCGGATTTGTTGTGTGGAGAGAGACTTCGTTGCCAAGTACTGTCGTTTACTCCGGTGGACGAACGTCTCGCAACAATCCGCATCAAAGCCCGTTTTTTTAACATATCGCTAATTTGCACCCACGCCCCGAAGGAAGAGAAGGACGATGCGACCAAAGATTCCTTCTATGAGCGCCTGGAACGTTCCTATGAGCGCTGCCCCCGCCACGACATAAAAATTGTGCTTGGCGACTTCAGCGCCAGGGTGGGCAAGGAGGGAATTTTTGGTCCCACAGTCGGAAAATTCAGCCGGCACAACGAAACATCCGGTAACGGGCAGACTCTGATCGACTTCGCCGGGGCCCGAAACATGGTAGTTTGCAGCACCAGATTCCAGCATAAAAAGATACACCAAGCTACCTGGCTGTCTCCTGATCGAGAAACGCGAAACCAGATCGATCATGTTGTGATAGATGGAAGACACGCTTCTAGTGTATTGTACGATCCGAGGACCCAACATCGACTCGGATCATTACCTTGTTGCAGCCAAACTGCGCACCCGCCTCTGTGCAGCAAAAAACGTACATCTACCTACGCAAAGAATGTTCGACATCGAAAAGCTGCAATCACAACAGACAACCAGAAGATTCGCCACTCGACTCTCACTCCTGCTCTCAGAGAGTACTGCCCAACAAACCGGCATGCACGAACAATGGAGCAACATTTCTCGTTCTCTACGTACCGCCGCCGAAGAAGAAATCGGATTCCGGCGAGCCCGAAAAAACAATTGGTACGACGAGGAATGTCATGCTGCCGCAGAAAGAAAGGATGCCGCCTATAGAGCCACGTTGCGATCGGGCGCAACGCGAGCCATGTGGGATCGCTACAGAGAGCTGAAAAAGGAAGAGAGACGTATTATCCGACAGAAGAAACGAGAGACCGAAATACGTGAGTCCGAAGAGCTTGAGATGCTGGCCAACAGGAACAACGCCCAAAAATTCTACCAGAAAGTTCTGCGGCTTACAGAAGGTTTTAAGACCGGGGCGCTGTCCTGTAAGAACAAAGACGGCGATCTGATGACTGACGTACAAATCAATCTTAAATTATGGAGGGAACACTTCTCGAACCTATTAAACAGTGACAGCTGCGCATGTCGTCGAGAAAGTGAAGATCCCGATACCCCAATCGTTGACGACGGAATGGTCGTTCCGCTACCCGATCATGACGAGGTGAGAATAGCGATAAAGCGGCTAAAGAACAATAAAGCCGCGGGCGCCGACGGACTGCCGGCTGAGCTTTTCAAACATGGCGGCGAGGAGCTGGTAAGGTGCATGCATCAGCTCCTATGCAAAATATGGTCGGATGAAAGCATGCCTGCCGATTGGAATTTAAGTGTGCTCTGCCCAATCCATAAGAAGGGCGATCCTGCAATCTGTGCCAATTACCGCGGGATTAGTCTTCTAAATATCGCCTATAAGGTTCTAGCGAGCGTATTGTGTGAAAGACTGAAGCCCACCGTCAACCAACTGATTGGACCTTATCAGTGTGGCTTCAGACCTGGAAAGTCTACCATCGACCAAATATTCACAATACGCCAAATCTTGGAAAAGACCCATGAAAGGAGAATCGACACACACCATCTTTTCGTCGACTTCAAAGCTGCATTCGACAGTACGAAAAGGAGTTACCTGTATGCCGCTATGTCTGAGTTTGGTATCCCCGCAAAACTAATACGGCTATGTAAGATGACGTTGCTTAACACCAGCAGCGCCATCAGAATTGGGAAGGACCTCTCCGAGCCGTTTGATACCAAACGAGGTTTCAGACAGGGTGACTCGCTGTCGTGTGACTTCTTTAACCTGATGTTGGAGAGCACCGAACGAGCCGCAGAACTTAATAGCTCAGGCACAATTTTTTATAAGAGCGTACAATTTTTGGCGTATGCCGATAATATTGACATCATCGGCCTTAACAACCGCGCTGTTAGTTCTGCCTTCTCCAAACTGGATAAAGAGGCAAAGCGAATGGGTTTGGTGGTGAACGAGGACAAAACGAAGTACCTCCTGTCTTCAAACAAACAGTCGGCGCACTCGCGTATCGGCACCCACGTCACTGTAGACAGTTATAATTTCGAGGTTGTAAAAGACTTCGTCTATTTAGGAACCAGCATTAACACCGATAACAATGTCAGCCTTGAAATCCAACGTAGAATCTCTCTTGCAAACAAGTGCTACTTTGTACTAAGTAGGCAATTGAGTAGTAAAGTCCTCTCTCGACGAACAAAACTAAGACTCTACAAGACTCTTATCATGCCCCTCCTAACGTATGACGCAGAAGCGTTGATGATGACAACATCCGATGAAGCGACGCTTGGACTGTTTGAGAGAAAGATTCTGCGCAAGATTTTTGGACCTTTGCACGTTGACAATGTCGAATATCGCAGGCGATTTAACGATGAGCTATATGAGCTTTACGATGACATAGACATAGCGTAGCGAATAAAGATCCAGCGGCTACGTTGGCTGGGTCATGTCGTCCGAATGGATACAAACGCTCCGGCTTTGAAAGTATTCGATGCGGTACCAGCTGGTGGTAGCAGAGGAAGAGGGCGGCCTCCTCTGCGTTGGAAAGATCAGGTGGAGAAGGACTTGGCTTCACTTGGTGTGTCCAAGTGGCGCCGGTTAGCACAAAAAAAAACGACTGGCACGCTTTGTTAAACTCGGCCAAAATCGCGTAAGCGGTTATAGCGCCAATTAAGAAGAAGAATGCGCTGCAAGAACTGCCAACTGCTGGGGTACACAGCAAAATTTTGCAAGCGCTAGCCAGCATGTGTTAATTGTAATTTTCCACCCCACTAGCCGGATAACTGCACTCGCGTTCTTTGCGCTAACTGCTTAGCAGATCACCCATCTTCGTCGAACAAGTGTCCTAAATTTATTCAGGCAAAAGACACACAAAAAATTAAAACAACTAAAAAATGTTCCATGAGGGAAGCTATTAAAATATACCAGAGCTCTACGCCCTCCCTCCCCGAAAACGCGCTTTCCTTTTCAACAGTTCTTTCTATGGAAAACTGTCAGCCAAATATTCCAGAAATAACACCTTCCAATCCACATCCACAATTAACTCAACATCAATTGTACAATAATGCAGAAAAAACTCTTCCCGCATCCGATTAAACTCTAAATAACATAACCACTCCATTCATAGGCCCAGCATTCACTTATTCAACAGAAGATCTCCCAATAAATATCTCTTCACTTTCGAATTTCGCTCAAACCCAAGAAACATCCATTATCAATTTTGCTAACACAGACTCTCACTCTTCTCTTATTCGTTCCCCAAATTTCACTACCACAGATTTTAGCTCAACTTCAAACTTCTCTTCCGATCACCTACAAACACAAATCTCCCAATGGTTAAAACTAAATACAGCTTGCTACCTCTCGCTGATGACACTACAAAGTCATCAGAAGATGATTAACGAAATAAATCTCTAAGCATAACAAGTAGTACAACCAACAGTTAAAAACAATAAAAAAAACAATAAGCCAAGCAAATACTCTCTTAACTCTCATATAGCAACAATATCAATAACACATACAAAACCCGTTTTTTTTTCTTTGTTTTTCTTTTTAAGCTATTTTTCTTTTATGTTTAGTATACTTCAGTGGAACATTAAAGGGTACTGGAATAATTTCCATGAACTTCAGCTTCTTTTGAAAACACATACTCCATCATTCATATCGTTACAAGAAACACACATTCAACACGCAAACACTCCAACCGCTCCTGCGGGGTACGTGGGGTATTTTCATAATTTAAGCTGCGACTTAACGTGCAAACAAGGTCTAGGTGTGCTAGTTAAAAGAACAATTCCACATACTAGACTAAGCATTGCTTCGCGCATCTCCACCATTGCTATTGAGCTTAATATTGGTTTCAGAGTTACCTGTATCTCAATGTATATACCACCTTCCCAAAACTTTCAAGCTCACGATATCTTGTCGGTTTTTTGTAATATCTCTTCTCCAACAATACTGCTAGGAGATTTTAATTCTTGGAGTACACTTTGGGGTTGAACAACAGATAACCATAGGGGGAAAATCATTGAAGATGTTATACTGGCATCAAACCTCGTCGTGCTAAACAACGGACTTCCCACTCATTTCTCGACCCACAAAACTTTTACCAGCGTAGACCTTACTATGTGCAGCGCTATCTTAGCTCCAAAGTGTTCCTGGAAAGTTCTAAGCGATTTACATGGAAGTGACCACTTCCCCATTATCACAACAGTTTGGACGAAAAGTAACAAAAGTTTCTTTATTACAAACAAAAAATTTTCAAAAAAAGGACAACATTTTTAACCAAAATGGCTGACTGGAATAACTGTGAAAATGTTTTTTCAAAATACCAATTTTCGGAAAACGTCAATAAAGAAGCTTCAAATGTGGGGAAAATTCTCAGAGAGGCCTCCCATCTTAGTATACCACAAAGCAAAGCTATCTCAACTAAACATCCAGTGCCATGGTGCAACAGCAGCATTGCTCTTCTTAGAAATAATAAGCAAAAAGCCTGGGCGGAATATAAGAAGAAGCAAACAAAAAGCAATCTGATTGCGTACAAAAAAGCCAACGCGGCATTTAGATACCATTGCAGAGCAGCAAAAAGGGCTTGCTTTCAACAGTTCACAAGCTCCATTAATCCGAACTCCAATCCGCGTAAAATATGGCACAATATTAAGCTTTTAACAGGAACCTTTTCCCAGAGCAAAATTTCGGTAATTAACACCGAAAGAGGTTCCCTCCTCGAACCAAATGAAATTGCAAACCACTTTTCTTCCACCTGGTCTGCTTATAGGTAGTAACGACCCAAACTTTGACCAACTGTTTATTTATGAAAAAAGAAGAACGTTAAATAACGTTTATTCATCTTCAACACCGCTTTCGACTTCGGCAAAACAAATTGAAGAACCTATCAGGTCTCTCGAACTTAATGAAGTTCTACAATCACTAAATGGTAAAACCCCTGGTCAAGATAGGATCTCATACGACATTATAAAAAACGCGCCTACCTGTGTCAAAAATCGACTACTGAAACTCTATCATGACATATTTAGCAGTGGTATTTATCCTCAAAAGTAGAAGAACGCTGATATTGTCCCAATTTTAAAGCCAAATCAACCACAAGATGATATTAAAAGTTACCGCCCAATTTCCTTACTCTCATGCCTTAGCAAAGTTTTAGAAAAAATTATAGCAAAGCGCCTTATGTGGTTTGTTTGAAAAGAAAAACTCATAAGTCCCAACCAGTCAGCTTTCAAGACCGGACAGGGGACTGCTGACGCACTGCTACATTTCGAGCACTACTTATCCTCCGCACTATCTAGTCGAAATCATGCAACCGTTCTAGGACTAGATTTTGTTAAAGCATTTGATAGAATAGGAGTACACGTCGTGCTTCGCCAACTAGAAAAATGGAAAATCGGAGAAAAGGTTTTCTACTTTGTTAAGAGCCTTCTAACGAATCGGACGTTCAGAATTAAACTTAACAACACCTACTCAGATAGGGTATCCCTGTACAATGGTATTGCTCAGGTATCCCCTATCTCAGTAATCTTCTTCATAATCGCATTCGATGAGATTACCAACATCCTCGTTAAGTATAATGCCGAATTTTCCATTTATGCAGACGATGTGTTCATTTATTCAAAAAAAATAGTTATAAGGCTCACTGTACATATCTTAAGCAAAAGTTAACTATATTAAGAGATTAAATATTGTAAAGTATTTAGCGTCCAAGCACAGTAATGTTCATCCAACCTCGCTCATTAATGTAACAAAATCTTTAATTTTATCGGTGATTGATTATGGCTTATCCATTTATGGACAGTGTTCTAAAAAGACCTTCGCTGGCACACAAGAACTTTACCACTCAGCAGCAAGGAAAAGTCTACGAGCGTTTCCCACCACCCCTGTCAAAAACCTGCTAGCCGAAGCGGGGCTTCCGGAATTGAAAGACCGTGTACATCAAAACACTCTGCGTTTAATCCCAAAACTGTATGTATCCAACAATATTATTGTCATGTATGAGAAAAGCACAGAAGCAATAGAGACATCCACCGAACAAGTTGTCCCTCGGATCCCGACATTTACACACACGTTACATACATATATATATAACAGTAATATAGTTTCACTTAATAAAGCCAATAAATTCAATACATAACACTGGCGACGAGGATGGGATATCTACAATAATACATAATAATAAAAACAACATACACATATACTATATATATGTACGTATTGCGCGTAGGCCACTCGAAAAGTGAAACAAAGCATAACGACAAAACCTACCGGCGCACAACAACAAGGACATTGAATGTGCAGGAACCGTTTGCAAATACAAAAATGCACTGACATTCACACAACCTTGTGTTAAGTCGCCTTATTCGCAAAGAATATTTTGAGGTCATAAAAATTGGATCAGACAACAAAAAGTCGCAAGTCAGCTCTCGTTGAGAGCACATGGATCGTAACGGCAAGCAAATAAAAAGTAGCGGTGATTCGCATTCCTCAACTGATAGCAACACATTCACTGTGAAGACGGAACGAGTTATTTTGCAAGAAGTCAAACGAGTCAACATGGCTGGAGTTGGGAACTTGGAACCATTTGATTTAAATCATCCAAATAAATGGTCAACGTATATGGCGCGTTTCGATTTGTTCCTTCTGGCCAATGATGTACAAGATGAAGGTCGTCAAAAGGCAGCATTCCTCACATTGGCCGGAGCGCCACTCTACGACCTCTTGGCATCATTGGCGTCACCAAAGCAGGTTAGTAATCTGAATCTTCCCGATATAAAAACGATTCTAACCAACCATTTTTCACCACGTCCATCCGAAATTGCGGCCTATTATCATTTTCACAAACGTGATCAATATCCGGACGAGTCTGTCAGTAATTACATCGCAGCATTGCGCACATTGGCAGTGGACTGCAACTTCGGTACGGCGCTCGACCGCATGCTTCGCGACCGTTTTGTGTGTGGCATGAAGGACGAAGGACTGCAGAAAAGCTTACTGGCAGAAAAGGATCTAACAGTGCAAAAGGTTATCGAACGTGCACTTTCGAATGAGGCAGCAGCCATCAGTGCTATGGCTATGAGGCACCCCAGCGAACCAGTTAATGTTGTCAACGACAATCGTTTTCGTACACGAACAAAAAACGCCGTCAACAGAAACCAGCAGCTGTCATGCAATGGTTGTGGTGGATCACACCCTCGTAAGCAGTGTCCATATCGTGAATCACTTTGCAACGCATGCGGAGTCAAGGGGCATCTGCAGCGAGCCTGCCGCAGCGCGTCAAATGTCAATTCACACAGAGCGTCTTCATCCAACTCAACAAATGCTCGTTCAGGTTCAATGCGGAAAAAATCATCTCGTCGAGAGAATGTCAATCAGATCACGCCCTTGGTCAATCAGAAGAAGTCGATCTCAGTTACGATTAATGGCAGCACATGTATTTTTGAAGTGGATTCTGGGTCGCCTGTGACCATCATGACGGAATCTACGTTCAATAGCGTCTGGTCCAACAGAAGGCCAAATCTTTCCAAGTGTGATTTGGATCTTAGCGATTACCAACGCAACCACATCCCAGTCAAGGGGATCATCGATGTGTCAATTTATTACAACCGCCGTAAAATTGACAACTTGCCGCTAATCATCGCAAACAGTGGTGGTCTAATCTTGTTGGTTGTAACTGGTTCGATGCACTGGGCATACGTATAGAAGGAGTTTTTGCCGTCAACAGTGGTCTCAGCATCAAAGCCATTCTGAAGAAATACGATCATTTATTCTCAACAGATCTTGGTCGCTACCCAGGACCACCAGTGTCTTTACAAATCGATTCGGCGGTGCCGCCCGTGAGACTGCCTCCACGCCGTATACCCTTCGCCATTAAGGGGCCCGTGGAAGAAGAAATCGATCGCTTATGTTGTCCAGGTATTTTGGAGCCTGTGGAATACTCCGATTGGGCAACGCCAATAGTGCCCGTGGTAAAAAAGGATGGTTCCATCCGTATATGCGGTGACTACAATTAAGCCACACTGTCATCAAATTCCAGCCGTTAGCACGCTTTTGGCTTCGATTGAAGGTGGATCGATTTATGCAAAAATTGATTTGGCACAGGCATACCAACAGCTCGTGGACTGGAACAAATATTTGTACGTTTCGACAAGGCCGGACTACGTTTGCGCAAGGACAAGTGCCAATTCAGTGTGCCATCTATCGAATTTTTGGGGTTTAAACTGGACAATCTCGGTATACGACCCTCACATGACAAGATCAAGGCCATTCATGAAGCACCATCGCCAAAGGACAAGAAGCAACTCCAAGCGTTTCTGGGCTTACTCAACTTTTATCACGCCTTTTTACCCAACAAAGCAACAATCGCTGAGCCGCTTCACCGCTTGCTCGACAAAAGTGCTCGATGGTCTTGGAAAGAGCAACACGAAACAGCTTTCAATACGCTTAAAAGGCTGATCGCATCATTACAATGAGAACTTGCCGTTAGTGCTCACTTGTGACGCATCGCCGTACGAACTCGGAGCAGTTCTCAACCACAGGTTAGCAGACGGGTCGGAGAAACCCATTGCATTCTACTCAAGGACGCTGTCGAAGGCAGAACGAAATTACGCACAGATAGATAGGGAAGCAGTCGCCCTCGTCTCTGGAGTGAAAAAATTCCACAACTACTTATATGGCAGATTTTTTACGCTTGTCACCGATCACCGTCCACTCTTGGGAATTTTCACCACATCAAAACCGGTCCCCAACGTAATTTCGAACAGAATGCTTCGTCGATCAATTTTTCTCAGCGCGTACAACTTCAATTTGGTACAGCGCGCTGGTCTTAGAATGGGCAATGCAGACTTTTTTAGCCGTTGTCCAATGCTGTCTGAAGCAGAGTCTACGACAACCGAAGACATTCTCATGATAGAAATATCGGCAAAACCAGTTGTCAGCGCGCAGCTGATTGCCTCTCAAACTTCTAAGGATCCGGAGCTCTCCAAAGTTTTCAACTGGGTGTTAAGGGGGTGGCCCAGCAAAATCAACCGCTCCGATAAGCTGTACCAATACTTTTGCCGTCGAACTGAACTCAGTGCAAATAGAGAATGTTTAGTTTGGGGAAACCGCGCTGTAATTCCGTCTACTCTTCGAGGGTCTATTTTGAAAACTCTTCATGAACCACATCCTGGCATCGTCAAAATGAAGGCCGTTGCTCGAAGTTATGTTTGGTGGCCGAACATCGATGCGGAAATCGAACTCGTTGTGAAGAGATGCAGTTCATGTCAGCAAAATCGCAACGATCAACCCCAAACAACAACGCACCACTGGGAATCTGCAAAACGTCCATGGTCCCGCCTGCATGTGGATTTCGCAGGTCCTTTTCGAGGCAAATTATTCTTCATACTCATCGACTCCTACTCTAAGTGGCTTGAAGTGACCGTCGTTAATTCAACTTCGTCAGCGGCCGCTATTAAGGTGTTACGCCAAATATTCGCCACGCATGGGCTACCTGATGAGCTCGTGTCGGACAACGGAACAGCTTTCACAACTGAGGAGTTTAAGAACTTTATGAAGAACAATCTAATTAGACATATCCGTTCTGCGCCGTTTCATCCTTCTACAAACGGGCAGGCGGAGCGAATGGTTCAAAGTACCAAAAATTATTTGAAGAAAGCAGAGCCTGGCATAAACATCGATCTCAGCCTGGCTAGATATTTGTTCAACCAACACACCACCCCGCACTCAACAACGAACCGCTCGCCTGCAGAGCTACTGTTCAATCGTGAGCTGAAAACTTATTTCGACAAAATTCAACCTCACGAAATAGTTTACGGTAAGGTCACCGACCCTGTCAGTACTAAACCTTTTATTTCAGGCAGTCCAGTATGGGTTCGTAACCATTCGACGGGCCCGAGATGGATCGAGGGCCTGGTGGAAAATCAGACTGGGCCTATATCTTATGAGGTTCGGTTGAACGATTCTAGGGTCATCAAACGACATCAGGACCAGCTTCGTAGTCGGGTGGCATCAGAAGATTCCGACTGCGAAATACTGTCAACCGAAGACGTCGAAGCCAGCACAATCCAATCATCTGATGAAGTTGATTCAAGTACTTCTGGTCACGTCGTGGAGACTCAATCGCCAGGGCCATCAACGAATCTACAGCCTGTCGCCTCGTCATCGCCAACACCGGAAGAACCGCGCAGATCGAAGCGCGACCGACAGGCCCCACAATTCTACTCCGCCTCTGGGTGTTAAGGGGTGTCATGTATGAGAAAAGCACAGAAGCAATAGAGACATCCACCGAACAAGTTGTCCCTCGGATCCCGACATTTACACACACGTTACATACATATATATATAACAGTAATATAGTTTCACTTAATAAAGCCAATAAATTCAATACATAACAATTATACTGAACAGTGACATAAAAGCTTCCAGAAAACACCTTCCAGAAAACACCTTTATCGCAAATCTTCTTGATCATGCCAAATGCAATACCTCTTCCCTGACATATAGAAAGCTTTTTTACGAAATACATAGTGGGTGGAGCACTAATGGCTGGAGCTTTGTATACACAGACGGATCCAAAGACAACCTGAACACCTCATTTGCGGTGGTGAATGAACAAGGAGTACTCATTAAAAAATGTCTACTTTTCCCGCATCGCTCCATCTTTACCGCAGAAGCTCTGGCGATTACCTTTGCAGTCGACTACGTTTCCAAAGCTAACGGCAAATACATAATCTGCTCGGACAGTAAGTCTTCCTTTCTTGCTCTTAACAACACTGCATACAATGAACCCTGGGCTATAAAAATTCGATCCGCTCTTTGCAGATGTAGCTCCAAAATGAAAATTATGTGGGTCCCGGGGCTTTGCGGAATTGGTGGTAACACCTTCGCTGACAAAGCAGCCAAGGAAGCTAGCACCTCACCAAGTATTTTTCACAACACTTACTTTAAGGCGGATATTAAACACAGAATCAATGCCTTTATTAAAGAATTCACACACAACGATTGGTGCAAATATCATCATGCCTACAAGCGCATAAATCCGGAACGAAATAGTCCAGATATCCCATCGAAATGCTCCTCTCAGCAGCAAAAAATTTTCACAAGATGCCGTCTAAGTCATACTAAAATTAGCCACGAACACCTTATAACTGGGAAAGCAGCCCCCGAGTGTAGTATATGCAACCGCCCACTGTCTATAAATCACATTTTAGATCATTGCCCTAAGTTTTCCAATAGTAGGAAAAACATATTTAAAAACCAATCACCTTCCGTCGCATTAAGAAAATACTCACCCGATAATGTTAAAGATATTTACAAGTTTATATACCAAAACAATCTACTATATCTTGTATAATACAATGATGACAAAATCTTAATGTTCTCTAAATCTAAGTTGTTATACTCAGTAATGTTAAAATATATTAGATAAAGATCAGGCCGATAGTCTTAGTAGCTAGTGCCTCTTTTTTGTAATATAGTTATTTATAATTATGTTTCATTATTAATAAATAAATAAATAAAAATACGATTATATGAAAAAAGATAGAAGACCTACTTCAGCTGCAAAGCAAATTGGTGGTAATTTAGTTCAGACCCAGTAGGTTTGACTGCATGGAAAGTAACAAAGTATAAGTACAGCCGATTTTGAAGTAACGCGGTTCACTAATAATTTTTTTTACACTAAGTTTTCGTTCTTGCACAAATCTGAAAACAAAAAAAAAAAATTTTTCTTAATTTCAATTTCAATTTTTATATGTTTTGTACTTATGGATTAAAATTTCCCTATACACTAATTTTAATTTTTTTTGCATTGTAATAAAAATTATTTGTTTTTGTTTTAAAAATACTTATGTAGTATGGATTTCATTACTATGATACTTCTTTTGCACGATTTTTTTGGGAATATGTTTAGTTTTCTCATCTTATACGATATTTTCATTTACCATGTGTCGCATGTATTTTTTTTTTTTGCACATATTTTTAAGGAACGTATCTACTGTGTAAAAACAGAGTTAGGTGTATGTGCATAAATATATGGTATGTACGTATTCATGTATGCATGCACACTGCAAGGCAACTGTATACCAAATAAGTGCTTTTTTAAGATCTTGAGAACTTACATTGATTATATGTATATATAATATATATATATATGTATATACAATTGGCGCGTATACCATATTGTGTGTTTGGCCGAGCTCCTCCTCCTATTTGTGGCGTCTTAATACTACAGTTACAAGCCGACTCCGAACGGCAAATGTTTTTATGAGAAGCTTTTTCATGGCAGAAATACACTGGGCGGTTGTCATTGCCTGTTCTCATTACCTGGGGCGACCGCTATTAGAAAACACTTTTTCCATTATTTGGTGTTTCATACACGGTTGCATGCATTGACAGAAATATTGCTGGAATGAATTTCTTTATTATATTACAATCTGGTAGATAATTTCATGGCATTTATTTTCAATATGATATCCAGCATATGTCCGCCAGGAGCTTTTTGGAATAAATCTGGCCATATGGCGACAATGGTGGCTTGAATATTGTAATAAATCGATTCAGTGCGCTGTATGGCAAGTGGCGCAGTTTGGTTGGAACCAAATGTTATGGATGTTTAGCTGGGATGACTTTCTGTAATTCGATAGTCGACACTCGTTTGCTCGATACTTTAATTCGATATCGAATGCTCGACGCTCCTATTTTGGTTCCCGTATTTCGATATTTGTACTATCGCTATCATATTTTCGGAAGTGTTTGAAAAGTGCATTATAGCTGCCAAAAAGTGCGTGAAAGCAATAAAAATTAAAAGTAAATATGTACAATTGGCGTTATTTTTTAATGTTGGAAGATTTTAGTGAAGAAAACTCTTCAATAAATAGAAGGAGAATACGCGATGCGTCGAATCCAATGCAATTGCCCGATTTACAGTAAGATTAATACAAATTTCATTAAGTAAATATCAAAGTATTTCTATTTCACAGCTTCCAAACAAAATACCGACTGACCCAAGGAGGTTTTTTATGTACGTTCTTTGTGAAATAAACCTTAGAGAAGGACTTAGGAGTACATATATATCTCCAATTTTGAGGCTTGCTGCAACGCTGGAGATATTAGCAGGTGGCGGTTACCAGTGGCAACCTGGCGGCGCACACACAGCAGCAATGGGGCACAGTACTCTGTCGAAGATATTTCGCAGCACATTATCGTCGATGGAAGAAACTTTATGCAGCCAATGGATATCTTTTGAAAAAAACTTTCAGCCGTGCAAAGAGTGGTTCCATGAAAAATATAACTTTCCTGGAAGTAAGTAGTGCAATTTTAACGAAATTTTAATTTTTTACTATTTTCATTCTTTGCAGTTTTTGGTGCCGTAGATGGTACTCATTTAATGCTGTTGAGACCTATTGAGACCGAACATATATACCTCAACAGGAAAGGAAAGTATAGCATAAACGCGATGATTGTAAATATATACTTACACTAGCACATAATCCTTTTTTCTTGGAGTTACTCGACATTTTTTATTGCAGATATGTGACCATAAATTAAGAATCAAAGCTATATGCCCACAGTACGGAGGGGTTGCGCACGATTCTTTTGTTTGGAAAGCCTCAAATGAGAGGAAGCTAATGGAGCGGCGCTATAATAATGAAGATACAAGTTCGTGGCTATTAGGTGAGTAATTAAATAGGAAAAAATTTGTGACGGGAATAAATATGTATATTTTTAGGGGACTCTGGATACCCTCTTGAGCCATGGCTTATGATCCCGTATCGATTACGCGAAAATGAGACCGACGTATTCAAATGTATTTTGAACGATATTCATAATAAGGCTGGAAGCATTGTCTGAAGAAGCATTGACATATACAAAGGTTCCTGTATTTATTGAATCAAAGGTAAATATACTAACATTAATTGCATTGTTCACTTTAGGCCGCTGGAGAATATTATCGCACGATAGAAAGCCACGGTACAACCCAACATTGATTGCAAAAATTCCAAACGTATGCGCCGCTCTTCACAATGTATGCATCAATAGAAATATTCCATTTCAATTCAGCAACGAAACTCTAACTCCAAGACAAGAAGGACTGTTAGAATGTACACTATTGGACATAAACAATCGATTATCAGAGAGGATAAGAAATAAAATAAAATACCATCTTTCCCAATCAGCAATGTAAAAATTTCATATTATTGCTGGTAAACTAAATAAAATTTCTTAAGTATAACAAAAAATTGTACTTCTTCAGGTATAAGTCTTTCTTTTCATAAAAGGTAAATAACTAAGCTTAAAGTTATCACATACATAAAGTAACTCATTATTAATTCATTTTTCGTTTTAGCAACGCGATTTCACAATTCAGTTTTTCCAAGTCTAGCTCTAAGACTTGAATCTTCATTTTTTTATATTGCACTTCAGTTGCAATTTGTGTCTCCTTTAGTTGCAGTTTCCTCTTTGCGATTTCATTGCTCTCTCCGAAAAGCCTCAACACTTCACTTTGAAATTTTTCTTGCTTTTCAATCTCTTTTTTAATTATTTGGATTTTGGGGTCTGAATACCTTTTTCTTTTAGCAACTTGTTGTACCTCGTCGATTTCCACTTCCTCACGTATATTAATTTTTGGCGGCTCAGACTTGTTTGAGGTTTTGCCTTCGTCGTCACTCGAAGAATTATCAGCGCTCGAGTATACGCAAACGAAAGTATCGTCTGCCTGAGGAGCTGCAGTAGAACAGCTGGGTCCGCCTGTATGGCAACCATATGAAGTTGTGCCTGGTACTCCCGATATATGCTCGCTTATTTCGGTTGCGGCAACTATCCGTTCTTCTATATGATTCAATGAAACCGCATCATACGGACCCTCACCTGGTTTCGTCATGATTTTCATGCGCTAGGTAAGCTTGCGTGTTAATAAAAACTTTCTGCCATGCTTTTGTTGGATCCATGGGAGGTCCGTTACTATTTAACAATTCCGTTAGCTTATCCCATAACTCTTTCTTCTTCGAACGGCCATTAGCTGCACTCTGTAAGCTATTTTTAGCTAATGAATCGTGCTTTTCCATTCTTTAGTTGAGCAGCGTTTGTTTTTTGAGACCTATATAAATAACTATATAAAACTTCAAATTTAAAAAAAATTTAAATTTTTAACTTACATTTTGAAAAAATAAACAGCTGAGAAAATGAAAAACGAGAGCAAAAGTGGTGTCGAACTGTATCTATCGAACGTTCGATATAACGCTACGACATTTTTTGCTAGAGAAAGCAAAAACGATACTTCGATTATCGTTTTTGCTCGACATCGAATTACAGAAAGCCACCCCTGATCAATTCTTAGAAACAAGAATTCAGTCAGCATGGCTCTATGGCACTCGCCATTCACCGTAACGGTAACTTCTTCCTCATTTCGAAAGAAATAAGGTTTGATGATGCCACTCGTAAAATGGACTATGTGCTCTATAAACTTCGCGAACATATTCTCTTTTTTCAAAGCAAATTTGCACAATTTGGAAGCGTTGTTTTGGAGTTAAACGATTCTTGATGAGTTACCAAACCTTACTGAACAGAAATATCAACACAGTTTGTCGGAAAATATATCATTCAATTTTGTTTTCAATAACTTTCTTTACCAAATTAAACAAAAATGTATTGATTGTGCGAGCAATTTCGGCCGCCACGCTGACAGATAGTTATTCGGGTCTGAGCGAATTGGACAGATTAGCTGACGTCACTTGGGATGTGTTTAACAAAATTTAGCTTGGTTAGTGATATACGATAAATATCAACACAGTCAATATGCAAATGCTCATACCAAAGCAACGGTTTGTTTACAAATACGGTGAATACAAATGTACGAAAGTGCGTAGTTTTATTGTGTGTTATTTAAAGCGAATTTTTGTTTAATTAAAATTGGTATTTTTACATAAATAAAGTTTTTCTTGTGCTAGCGTGAAAACCGTAGGAAACCCATGTTTACGTTAAGGTAATCTTGGCCAGGAAGGGCGAACCGCAGCAACAAGTTCTAGAGGCGTCGATTTGTCTTTACCTAAGCACTGAGCAAGCGGACGGTAAACGTATGTACATCCATAAATTCACGCCATAACGCAAGAATGATAGAAACAAGATTGCGCTCATCAGAGAGTGCATAATGTCACATTAGCTGAGTTGTGAAGTGCTGGCAACCATTTGCTCTTCGAAATAAATTTAGTACTTTTTTATACATATAAAATGCGAAAATGTTTAAGCTTGGTGTTTGTTTCTTTTTTTTAAAACTACCAAAACTGTAAGTTAAAAAAAAACTGTATTATTAAACAAAAGAAGGTTGAAAAAGGTCACTTTGAGAAGATTTTAGTGCTAATGAAAATTTGTTGATTCTTATAAAATTTGATATTTTGAAAGTGCAAATTTAATTTGTTGCTCGTTTTAAGGTTATGCAAGAATATTAAATCTTCTTCTCTCAACTCTTTTTAACATTGAAAACCTTCTTTCACATTTTAAAAAGCGTTTGAATTTACTGAATGCGAATTAAAACCATAGAGGTGTAATCATTATTTTCGGACCTCAATCCTTTAAATATTAAATTAAAAATAAGCAACAAAATACCAGAAAATACTAAAGAAACCATAACGACATTTTTACAAAAAGAGTACCTTATCTTGTTACTTAACCTGAAATATAGCAAAAAAGTTGTTCTCATGACAAAAGAGTTTCTGTTAACAAAAAACTCATAAATTAAATTGTACATAACCATACCACATTAATTTAAAAAGCGTACATTTTAAAGACAATTTGTCACGCATACAAAGTTCTTTAAGTAATTCAATAAAAATTTTATATTTCCATATATATATTATATATCACTACATATTATAAAATAAAGTCGCTTTTTCTGTCCCTATGTCCCCTTATACGCTTAAATCTTTAAAACTACGCAACGGATTTTGATGCGGTTTTTTTTAAGATATATTGATTGAAGAGGAGGGTTTATATCTATATAATGTGAAGAAATATATAAAGGGGGCGTGGCAATTGGTCAAAATGTGGCAAAAAAACATAAATTTTTTGTTTTCACGGCCATAAATCATAAACGAATCAATCAATTAAAATGAAACTTTCTTGAAGTTTAACTTTGAAATATTTACTTTCGTTCTGCATCAAAAAAAAATCATTGATTTATTTGTTATTTAACCAAAATTGTTTAAACAAAAGCAGCTTTTTTTCCAAAAAAAAGCTGTTTGTGTGTTTGTTCGCTGTCAACCGAATGAAGCAACAGGCGTTAAGCGATAATCTCACCACACCTCATTAATGTTGAATTACATCGTATGGTGACGTATGTATGTATGTATTTACGAATCGCTCGCATTATTTCATTTCGGACGTATGTACATATGTATCTATGTATGTACTGAATTCCATGTAATTATATGTACATACAATTTTACAGCGAAATAAAACGTTATTTTCACGTTCTATATTAGTAAATCGCACATAATTAAAATACAGTTTTTGAATAGTTTTTATTGATTCGGAGCGCGTTTAGTTTGCTATCGATTCCATACAATAACATTTTTTGTCATTTACTTTTTACGACAACTAATAGCTTATTTTCGAAGCGATTTCAACAAATAGGTACAACATTAATCCTTATCCAAATACATTGTTGTTTTCATATAGATCTATGTATATGGCTCTTTACAGCATATAATTAAAAACAATATTTTTCAAGATATTACATCAGTAATTAGTAATTGAGATCTACCGGAAAAATTGCGTTAGCTGTTGCGTCATCCGGCATTGCCGCTACTCTTTTGGAAAGAGTCTTTTGGAAAGAGGCCGAACCACACACTCTACAATCAAGCACCCGCTGAATATCGCCACCGATGATGATAACAGCGTCTGTAGTGTTTCTAGACAGAGCAATACAGGAAAATTGATGCGTGACTGCTCATTAATAGTCTGGGACGAAGCTACCATGTCAAACAAGACGTCTGTGGAAGCACTGGATAGGACAATGCGCGATTTGCGCAACAAAAATGCACCTATGGGTTGATGTACAATTCTGTTCTCAGGAGATTTCCGTCAAATCCTACCAGTTGTGACTCGAGGAACACGTGCTGACGAAATAAATGCTTCGCTAAAAAGATCCCACCTTTAGTCGTGTGTCAATAAATTAGAGCTTAAAACTAATATGAGGATTTCGTCATCTTCACGTGAGAACAGGCTATTTCCAGAGATGCTGCTAAAAGTTGGCAATGGAGAATTAACACAAAGTGAGGGAAGGATTAACCTAGAAAACCTTTGTGTTTTGATAGACAACATCCAAGAGTTAGTCAACAATGTCTATCCAGACATTGATAACATAAGTTATAAGATAATATCTTGGTTTAAAGAAAGAGCTATTCTGTCACCAACTAACGAACAAGTAGATAAAGTAAATAACTTGATTATTTCAAATATTGATGCGCCGACGAAAATATACTACTCGGTCGATACTGTTCTCGATTTGGAAGAAGCTGTTCAATTTCCTACAGAATTTCTAAATTCTTTGAACCCGTCTGGACTCCCAGCACAATCCAATCATCTGATGAAGTTGATTCAATACTTTAGATTTATAATTATGTTTCATTATTAATAAATAAATAAATAAAAATACGATTATATGAAAAAAGATAGAAGACCTACTTCAGCTGCAAAGCAAATTGGTGGTAATTTAGTTCAGACCCAGTAGGTTTGACTGCATGGAAAGTAACAAAGTATAAGTACAGCCAACTCTCTCTTTACACGATTTTGAAGTAACGCGGTTCACTAATAATTTTTTTTACACTAAGTTTTCGTTCTTGCACAAATCTGAAAACAAAAAAAAAAAATTTTTCTTAATTTCAATTTCAATTTTTATATGTTTTGTACTTATGGATTAAAATTTCCCTATACACTAATTTTAATTTTTTTTGCATTGTATATTAATAAAAATTATTTGTTTTTGTTTTAAAAATACTTATGTAGTATGGATTTCATTACTATGATACTTCTTTTGCACGATTTTTTTGGGAATATGTTTAGTTTTCTCATCTTATACGAAATTTTCATTTACCATGTGTCGCATGTATTTTTTTTTTTGCACATATTTTTAAGGAACGTATCTACTGTGTAAAAACAGAGTTAGGTGTATGTGCATAAATATATGGTATGTACGTATTCATGTATGCATGCACACTGCAAGGCAACTGTATACCAAATAAGTGCTTTTTTAAGATCTTGAGAACTTTCATTGATTATATGTATAGTATATATAATATATATATATATGTATATACAATTGGCGCGTATACCATATTGTGTGTTTGGCCGAGCTCCTCCTCCTATTTGTGGCGTCTTAATACTACAGTTACAAGCCGACTCCGAACGGCAAATGTTTTTATGAGAAGCTTTTTCATGGCAGAAATACACTGGGCGGTTGTCATTGCCTGTTCTCATTACCTGGGGCGACCGCTATTAGAAAACACTTTTTCCATTATTTGGTGTTTCATACACGGTTGCATGCATTGACAGAAATATTGCTGGAATGAATTTCTTTATTATATTACAATCTGGTAGATAATTTCATGGCATTTATTTTCAATATGATATCCAGCATATGTCCGCCACGAGCTTTTTGGAATAAATCTGGCCATATGGCGACAATGGTGGCTTGAATATTGTAATAAATCGATTCAGTGCGCTGTATGGCAAGTGGCGCAGTTTGGTTGGAACCAAATGTTATGGATGTTTAGCTGGGATGACTTTCTGTAATTCGATAGTCGACACTCGTTTGCTCGATACTTTAATTCGATATCGAATGCTCGACGCTCCTATTTTGGTTCCCGTATTTCGATATTTGTACTATCGCTATCATATTTTCGGAAGTGTTTGAAAAGTGCATTATAGCTACCAAAAAGTGCGTGAAAGCAATAAAAATTAAAAGTAAATATGTACAATTGGCGTTATTTTTTAATGTTGGAAGATTTTAGTGAAGAAAACTCTTCAATAAATAGAAGGAGAATACGCGATGCGTCGAATCCAATGCAATTGCCCGATTTACAGTAAGATTAATACAAATTTCATTAAGTAAATATCAAAGTATTTCTATTTCACAGCTTCCAAACAAAATACCGACTGACCCAAGGAGGTTTTTTATGTACGTTCTTTGTGAAATAAACCTTAGAGAAGGACTTAGGAGTACATATATATCTCCAATTTTGAGGCTTGCTGCAACGCTGGAGATATTAGCAGGTGGCGGTTACCAGTGGCAACCTGGCGGCGCACACACAGCAGCAATGGGGCACAGTACTCTGTCGAAGATATTTCGCAGCACATTATCGTCGATGGAAGAAACTTTATGCAGCCAATGGATATCTTTTGAAAAAAACTTTCAGCCGTGCAAAGAGTGGTTCCATGAAAAATATAACTTTCCTGGAAGTAAGTAGTGCAATTTTAACGAAATTTTAATTTTTTACTATTTTCATTCTTTGCAGTTTTTGGTGCCGTAGATGTTACTCATTTAATGCTGTTGAGACCTATTGAGACCGAACATATATACCTCAACAGGAAAGGAAAGTATAGCATAAACGCGATGATTGTAAATATATACTTACACTAGCACATAATCCTTTTTTCTTGGAGTTACTCGACATTTTTTATTGCAGATATGTGACCATAAATTAAGAATCAAAGCTATATGCCCACAGTACGGAGGGGTTGCGCACGATTCTTTTGTTTGGAAAGCCTCAAATGAGAGGAAGCTAATGGAGCGGCGCTATAATAACGAAGATACAAGTTCGTGGCTATTAGATGAGTAATTAAATAGGAAAAAATTTGTGACGGGAATAAATATGTATATTTTTAGGGGACTCTGGATACCCTCTTGAGCCATGGCTTATGATCCCGTATCGATTACGCGAAAATGAGACCGACGTATTCAAATGTATTTTGAACGATATTCATAATAAGGCTGGAAGCATTGTCTGAAGAAGCATTGACGTATACAAAGGTTCCTGTATTTATTGAATCAAAGGTAAATATACTAACATTAATTGCATTGTTCACTTTAGGCCGCTGGAGAATATTATCGCACGATAGAAAGCCACGGTACAACCCAACATTGATTGCAAAAATTCCAAACGTATGCGCCGCTCTTCACAATGTATGCATCAATAGAAATATTCCATTTCAATTCAGCAACGAAACTCTAACTCCAAGACAAGAAGGACTGTTAGAATGTACACTATTGGACATAAACAATCGATTATCAGAGAGGATAAGAAATAAAATAAAATACCATCTTTCCCAATCAGCAATGTAAAAATTTCATATTATTGCTGGTAAACTAAATAAAATTTCTTAAGTATAACAAAAAATTGTACTTCATTTCTCAGGTATAAGTCTTTCTTTTCATAAAAGGTAAATAACTAAGCTTAAAGTTATCACATACATAAAGTAACTCATTATTAATTCATTTTTCGTTTTAGCAACGCGATTTCACAATTCAGTTTTTCCAAGTCTAGCTCTAAGACTTGAATCTTCATTTTTTTATATTGCACTTCAGTTGCAATTTGTGTCTCCTTTAGTTGCAGTTTCCTTTTTGCGATTTCATTGCTCTCTCCGAAAAGCCTCAACACTTCACTTTGAAATTTTTCTTGCTTTTCAATCTCTTTTTTAATTATTTGGATTTTGGGGTCTGAATACCTTTTTCTTTTAGCAACTTGTTGTACCTCGTCGATTTCCACTTCCTCACGTATATTAATTTTTGGCTACTCAGACTTGTTTGAGGTTTTGCCTTCGTCGTCACTCGAAGAATTATCAGCGCTCGAGTATACGCAAACGAAAGTATCGTCTGCCTGAGGAGCTGCAGTAGAACAGCTGGGTCCGCCTGTATGGCAACCATATGAAGTTGTGCCTGGTACTCCCGATATATGCTCGCTTATTTCGGTTGCGGCAACTATCCGTTCTTCTATATGATTCAATGAAACCGCATCATACGGACCCTCACCTGGTTTCGTCATGATTTTCATGCGCTAGGTAAGCTTGCGTGTTAATAAAAACTTTCTGCCATGCTTTTGTTGGATCCATGGGAGGTCCGTTACTATTTAACAATTCCGTTAGCTTATCCCATAACTCTTTCTTCTTCGAACGGCCATTAGCTGCACTCTGTAAGCTATTTTTAGCTAATGAATCGTGCTTTTCCATTCTTTAGTTGAGCAGCGTTTGTTTTTTGAGACCTATATAAATAACTATATAAAACTTCAAATTTAAAAAAAATTTAAATTTTTAACTTACATTTTGAAAAAATAAACAGCTGAGAAAATGAAAAACGAGAGCAAAAGTGGTGTCGAACTGTATCTATCGAACGTTCGATATAACGCTACGACATTTTTTGCTAGAGAAAGCAAAAACGATACTTCGATTATCGTTTTTGCTCGACATCGAATTACAGAAAGCCACCCCTGATCAATTCTTAGAAACAAGAATTCAGTCAGCATGGCTCTATGGCACTCGCCATTCACCGTAACGGTAACTTCTTCCTCATTTCGAAAGAAATAAGGTTTGATGATGCCACTCGTAAAATGGACTATGTGCTCTATAAACTTCGCGAACATATTCTCTTTTTTCAAAGCAAATTTGCACAATTTGGAAGCGTTGTTTTGGAGTTAAACGATTCTTGATGAGTTACCAAACCTTACTGAACAGAAATATCAACACAGTTTGTCGGAAAATATATCATTCAATTTTGTTTTCAATAACTTTCTTTACCAAATTAAACAAAAATGTATTGATTGTGCGAGCAATTTCGGCCGCCACGCTGACAGATAGTTATTCGGGTCTGAGCGAATTGGACAGATTAGCTGACGTCACTTGGGATGTGTTTAACAAAATTTAGCTTGGTTAGTGATATACGATAAATATCAACACAGTCAATATGCAAATGCTCATACCAAAGCAACGGTTTGTTTACAAATACGGTGAATACAAATGTACGAAAGTGCGTAGTTTTATTGTGTGTTATTTAAAGCGAATTTTTGTTTAATTAAAATTGGTATTTTTACATAAATAAAGTTTTTCTTGTGCTAGCGTGAAAACCGTAGGAAACCCATGTTTACGTTAAGGTAATCTTGGCCAGGAAGGGCGAACCGCAGCAACAAGTTCTAGAGGCGTCGATTTGTCTTTACCTAAGCACTGAGCAAGCGGACGGTAAACGTATGTACATCCATATATTCACGCCATAACGCAAGAATGATAGAAACAAGATTGCGCTCATCAGAGAGTGCATAATGTCACATTAGCTGAGTTGTGAAGTGCTGGCAACCATTTGCTCTTCGAAATAAATTTAGTACTTTTTTATACATATAAAATGCGAAAATGTTTAAGCTTGGTGTTTGTTTCTTTTTTTTAAAACTACCAAAACTGTAAGTTAAAAAAAAACTGTATTATTAAACAAAAGAAGGTTGAAAAAGGTCACTTTGAGAAGATTTTAGTGCTAATGAAAATTTGTTGATTCTTATAAAATTTGATATTTTGAAAGTGCAAATTTAATTTGTTGCTCGTTTTAAGGTTATGCAAGAATATTAAATCTTCTTCTCTCAACTCTTTTTAACATTGAAAACCTTCTTTCACATTTTAAAAAGCGTTTGAATTTACTGAATGCGAATTAAAACCATAGAGGTGTAATCATTATTTTCGGACCTCAATCCTTTAAATATTAAATTAAAAATAAGCAACAAAATACCAGAAAATACTAAAGAAACCATAACGACATTTTTACAAAAAGAGTACCTTATCTTGTTACTTAACCTGAAATATAGCAAAAAAGTTGTTCTCATGACAAAAGAGTTTCTGTTAACAAAAAACTCATAAATTAAATTGTACATAACCATACCACATTAATTTAAAAAGCGTACATTTTAAAGACAATTTGTCACGCATACAAAGTTCTTTAAGTAATTCAATAAAAATTTTATATTTCCATATATATATTATATATCACTACATATTATAAAATAAAGTCGCTTTTTCTGTCCCTATGTCCCCTTATACGCTTAAATCTTTAAAACTACGCAACGGATTTTGATGCGGTTTTTTTTTAAGATATATTGATTGAAGAGGAGGGTTTATATCTATATAATGTGAAGAAATATATAAAGGGGGCGTGGCAATTGGTCAAAATGTGGCAAAAAAACATAAATTTTTTGTTTTCACGGCCATAAATCATAAACGAATCAATCAATTAAAATGAAACTTTCTTGAAGTTTAACTTTGAAATATTTACTTTCGTTCTGCATCAAAAAAAAATCATTGATTTATTTGTTATTTAACCAAAATTGTTTAAACAAAAGCAGCTTTTTTTCCAAAAAAAAGCTGTTTGTGTGTTTGTTCGCTGTCAACCGAATGAAGCAACAGGCGTTAAGCGATAATCTCACCACACCTCATTAATGTTGAATTACATCGTATGGTGACGTATGTATGTATGTATTTACGAATCGCTCGCATTATTTCATTTCGGACGTATGTACATATGTATCTATGTATGTACTGAATTCCATGTAATTATATGTACATACAATTTTACAGCGAAATAAAACGTTATTTTCACGTTTTATATTAGTAAATCGCACATAATTAAAATACAGTTTTTGAATAGTTTTTATTGATTCGGAGCGCGTTTAGTTTGCTATCGATTCCATACAATAACATTTTTTGTCATTTACTTTTTACGACAACTAATAGCTTATTTTCGAAGCGATTTCAACAAATAGGTACAACATTAATCCTTATCCAAATACATTGTTGTTTTCATATAGATCTATGTATATGGCTCTTTACAGCATATAATTAAAAACAATATTTTTCAAGATATTACATCAGTAATTAGTAATTGAGATCTACCGGAAAAATTGCGTTAGCTGTTGCGTCATCCGGCATTGCCGCTACTCTTTTGGAAAGAGTCTTTTGGAAAGAGGCCGAACCACACACTCTACAATCAAGCACCCGCTGAATATCGCCACCGATGATGATAACAGCGTCTGTAGTGTTTCTAGACAGAGCAATACAGGAAAATTGATGCGTGACTGCTCATTAATAGTCTGGGACGAAGCTACCATGTCAAACAAGACGTCTGTGGAAGCACTGGATAGGACAATGCGCGATTTGCGCAACAAAAATGCACCTATGGGTTGATGTACAATTCTGTTCTCAGGAGATTTCCGTCAAATCCTACCAGTTGTGACTCGAGGAACACGTGCTGACGAAATAAATGCTTCGCTAAAAAGATCCCACCTTTAGTCGTGTGTCAATAAATTAGAGCTTAAAACTAATATGAGGATTTCGTCATCTTCACGTGAGAACAGGCTATTTCCAGAGATGCTGCTAAAAGTTGGCAATGGAGAATTAACACAAAGTGAGGGAAGGATTAACCTAGAAAACCTTTGTGTTTTGATAGACAACATCCAAGAGTTAGTCAACAATGTCTATCCAGACATTGATAACATAAGTTATAAGATAATATCTTGGTTTAAAGAAAGAGCTATTCTGTCACCAACTAACGAACAAGTAGATAAAGTAAATAACTTGATTATTTCAAATATTGATGCGCCGACGAAAATATACTACTCGGTCGATACTGTTCTCGATTTGGAAGAAGCTGTTCAATTTCCTACAGAATTTCTAAATTCTTTGAACCCGTCTGGACTCCCAGCACAATCCAATCATCTGATGAAGTTGATTCAATACTTTAGATTTATAATTATGTTTCATTATTAATAAATAAATAAATAAAAATACGATTATATGAAAAAAGATAGAAGACCTACTTCAGCTGCAAAGCAAATTAGTGGTAATTTAGTTCAGACCCAGTAGGTTTGACTGCATGGAAAGTAACAAAGTATAAGTACAGCCAACTCTCTCTTTACACGATTTTGAAGTAACGCGGTTCACTAATAATTTTTTTTACACTAAGTTTTCGTTCTTGCACAAATCTGAAAACAAAAAAAAAAAATTTTTCTTAATTTCAATTTCAATTTTTATATGTTTTGTACTTATGGATTAAAATTTCCCTATACACTAATTTTAATTTTTTTTGCATTGTATATTAATAAAAATTATTTGTTTTTGTTTTAAAAATACTTATGTAGTATGGATTTCATTACTATGATACTTCTTTTGCACGATTTTTTTGGGAATATGTTTAGTTTTCTCATCTTATACGATATTTTCATTTACCATGTGTCGCATGTATTTTTTTTTTTGCACATATTTTTAAGGAACGTATCTATTGTGTAAAAACAGAGTTAGGTGTATGTGCATAAATATATGGTATGTACGTATTCATGTATGCATGCACACTGCAAGGCAACTGTATACCAAATAAGTGCTTTTTTAAGATCTTGAGAACTTACATTGATTATATGTATAGTATATATAATATATATATATATGTATATACAATTGGCGCGTATACCATATTGTGTGTTTGGCCGAGCTCCTCCTCCTATTTGTGGCGTCTTAATACTACAGTTACAAGCCGACTCCGAACGGCAAATGTTTTTATGAGAAGCTTTTTCATGGCAGAAATACACTGGGCGGTTGTCATTGCCTGTTCTCATTACCTGGGGCGACCGCTATTAGAAAACACTTTTTCCATTATTTGGTGTTTCATACACGGTTGCATGCATTGACAGAAATATTGCTGGAATGAATTTCTTTATTATATTACAATCTGGTAGATAATTTCATGGCATTTATTTTCAATATGATATCCAGCATATGTCCGCCACGAGCTTTTTGGAATAAATCTGGCCATATGGCGACAATGGTTGCTTGAATATTGTAATAAATCGATTCAGTGCGCTGTATGGCAAGTGGCGCAGTTTGGTTGGAACCAAATGTTATGGATGTTTAGCTGGGATGACTTTCTGTAATTCGATAGTCGACACTCGTTTGCTCGATACTTTAATTCGATATCGAATGCTCGACGCTCCTATTTTGGTTCCCGTATTTCGATATTTGTACTATCGCTATCATATTTTCGGAAGTGTTTGAAAAGTGCATTATAGCTGCCAAAAAGTGCGTGAAAGCAATAAAAATTAAAAGTAAATATGTACAATTGGCGTTATTTTTTAATGTTGGAAGATTTTAGTGAAGAAAACTCTTCAATAAATAGAAGGAGAATACGCGATGCGTCGAATCCAATGCAATTGCCCGATTTACAGTAAGATTAATACAAATTTCATTAAGTAAATATCAAAGTATTTCTATTTCACAGCTTCCAAACAAAATACCGACTGACCCAAGGAGGTTTTTTATGTACGTTCTTTGTGAAATAAACCTTAGAGAAGGACTTAGGAGTACATATATATCTCCAATTTTGAGGCTTGCTGCAACGCTGGAGATATTAGCAGGTGGCGGTTACCAGTGGCAACCTGGCGGCGCACACACAGCAGCAATGGGGCACAGTACTCTGTCGAAGATATTTCGCAGCACATTATCGTCGATGGAAGAAACTTTATGCAGCCAATGGATATCTTTTGAAAAAAACTTTCAGCCGTGCAAAGAGTGGTTCCATGAAAAATATAACTTTCCTGGAAGTAAGTAGTGCAATTTTAACGAAATTTTAATTTTTTACTATTCTCATTCTTTGCAGTTTTTGGTGCCGTAGATGTTACTCATTTAATGCTGTTGAGACCTATTGAGACCGAACATATATACCTCAACAGGAAAGGAAAGTATAGCATAAACGCGATGATTGTAAATATATACTTACACTAGCACATAATCCTTTTTTCTTGGAGTTACTCGACATTTTTTATTGCAGATATGTGACCATAAATTAAGAATCAAAGCTATATGCCCACAGTACGGAGGGGTTGCGCACGATTCTTTTGTTTGGAAAGCCTCAAATGAGAGGAAGCTAATGGAGCGGCGCTATAATAATGAAGATACAAGTTCGTGGCTATTAGGTGAGTAATTAAATAGGAAAAAATTTGTGACGGGAATAAATATGTATATTTTTAGGGGACTCTGGATACCCTCTTGAGCCATGGCTTATGATCCCGTATCGATTACGCGAAAATGAGACCGACGTATTCAAATGTATTTTGAACGATATTCATAATAAGGCTGGAAGCATTGTCTGAAGAAGCATTGACGTATACAAAGGTTCCTGTATTTATTGAATCAAAGGTAAATATACTAACATTAATTGCATTGTTCACTTTAGGCCGCTGGAGAATATTATCGCACGATAGAAAGCCACGGTACAACCCAACATTGATTGCAAAAATTCCAAACGTATGCGCCGCTCTTCACAATGTATACATCAATAGAAATATTCCATTTCAATTCAGCAACGAAACTCTAACTCCAAGACAAGAAGGACTGTTAGAATGTACACTATTGGACATAAACAATCGATTATCAGAGAGGATAAGAAATAAAATAAAATACCATCTTTCCCAATCAGCAATGTAAAAATTTCATATTATTGCTGGTAAACTAAATAAAATTTCTTAAGTATAACAAAAAATTGTACTTCATTTCTCAGGTATAAGTCTTTCTTTTCATAAAAGGTAAATAACTAAGCTTAAAGTTATCACATACATAAAGTAACTCATTATTAATTCATTTTTCGTTTTAGCAACGCGATTTCACAATTCAGTTTTTCCAAGTCTAGCTCTAAGACTTGAATCTTCATTTTTTTATATTGCACTTCAGTTGCAATTTGTGTCTCCTTTAGTTGCAGTTTCCTTTTTGCGATTTCATTGCTCTCTCCGAAAAGCCTCAACACTTCACTTTGAAATTTTTCTTGCTTTTCAATCTCTTTTTTAATTATTTGGATTTTGGGGTCTGAATACCTTTTTCTTTTAGCAACTTGTTGTACCTCGTCGATTTCCACTTCCTCACGTATATTAATTTTTGGCTACTCAGACTTGTTTGAGGTTTTGCCTTCGTCGTCACTCGAAGAATTATCAGCGCTCGAGTATACGCAAACGAAAGTATCGTCTGCCTGAGGAGCTGCAGTAGAACAGCTGGGTCCGCCTGTATGGCAACCATATGAAGTTGTGCCTGGTACTCCCGATATATGCTCGCTTATTTCGGTTGCGGCAACTATCCGTTCTTCTATATGATTCAATGAAACCGCATCATACGGACCCTCACCTGGTTTCGTCATGATTTTCATGCGCTAGGTAAGCTTGCGTGTTAATAAAAACTTTCTGCCATGCTTTTGTTGGATCCATGGGAGGTCCGTTACTATTTAACAATTCCGTTAGCTTATCCCATAACTCTTTCTTCTTCGAACGGCCATTAGCTGCACTCTGTAAGCTATTTTTAGCTAATGAATCGTGCTTTTCCATTCTTTAGTTGAGCAGCGTTTGTTTTTTGAGACCTATATAAATAACTATATAAAACTTCAAATTTAAAAAAAATTTAAATTTTTAACTTACATTTTGAAAAAATAAACAGCTGAGAAAATGAAAAACGAGAGCAAAAGTGGTGTCGAACTGTATCTATCGAACGTTCGATATAACGCTACGACATTTTTTGCTAGAGAAAGCAAAAACGATACTTCGATTATCGTTTTTGCTCGACATCGAATTACAGAAAGCCACCCCTGATCAATTCTTAGAAACAAGAATTCAGTCAGCATGGCTCTATGGCACTCGCCATTCACCGTAACGGTAACTTCTTCCTCATTTCGAAAGAAATAAGGTTTGATGATGCCACTCGTAAAATGGACTATGTGCTCTATAAACTTCGCGAACATATTCTCTTTTTTCAAAGCAAATTTGCACAATTTGGAAGCGTTGTTTTGGAGTTAAACGATTCTTGATGAGTTACCAAACCTTACTGAACAGAAATATCAACACAGTTTGTCGGAAAATATATCATTCAATTTTGTTTTCAATAACTTTCTTTACCAAATTAAACAAAAATGTATTGATTGTGCGAGCAATTTCGGCCGCCACGCTGACAGATAGTTATTCGGGTCTGAGCGAATTGGACAGATTAGCTGACGTCACTTGGGATGTGTTTAACAAAATTTAGCTTGGTTAGTGATATACGATAAATATCAACACAGTCAATATGCAAATGCTCATACCAAAGCAACGGTTTGTTTACAAATACGGTGAATACAAATGTGCGAAAGTGCGTAGTTTTATTGTGTGTTATTTAAAGCGAATTTTTGTTTAATTAAAATTGGTATTTTTACATAAATAAAGTTTTTCTTGTGCTAGCGTAAAAACCGTAGGAAACCCATGTTTACGTTAAGGTAATCTTGGCCAGGAAGGGCGAACCGCAGCAACAAGTTCTAGAGGCGTCGATTTGTCTTTACCTAAGCACTGAGCAAGCGGACGGTAAACGTATGTACATCCATATATTCACGCCATAACGCAAGAATGATAGAAACAAGATTGCGCTCATCAGAGAGTGCGTAATGTCACATTAGCTGAGTTGTGAAGTGCTGGCAACCATTTGCTCTTCGCAATAAATTTAGTACTTTTTTATACATATAAAATGCGAAAATGTTTAAGCTTGGTGTTTGTTTCTTTTTTTTAAAACTACCAAAACTGTAAGTTAAAAAAAAACTGTATTATTAAACAAAAGAAGGTTGAAAAAGGTCACTTTGAGAAGATTTTAGTGCTAATGAAAATTTGTTGATTCTTATAAAATTTGATATTTTGAAAGTGCAAATTTAATTTGTTGCTCGTTTTAAGGTTATGCAAGAATATTAAATCTTCTTCTCTCAACTCTTTTTAACATTGAAAACCTTCTTTCACATTTTAAAAAGCGTTTGAATTTACTGAATGCGAATTAAAACCATAGAGGTGTAATCATTATTTTCGGACCTCAATCCTTTAAATATTAAATTAAAAATAAGCAACAAAATACCAGAAAATACTAAAGAAACCATAACGACATTTTTACAAAAAGAGTACCTTATCTTGTTACTTAACCTGAAATATAGCAAAAAAGTTGTTCTCATGACAAAAGAGTTTCTGTTAACAAAAAACTCATAAATTAAATTGTACATAACCATACCACATTAATTTAAAAAGCGTACATTTTAAAGACAATTTGTCACGCATACAAAGTTCTTTAAGTAATTCAATAAAAATTTTATATTTCCATATATATATTATATATCACTACATATTATAAAATAAAGTCGCTTTTTCTGTCCCTATGTCCCCTTATACGCTTAAATCTTTAAAACTACGCAACGGATTTTGATGCGGTTTTTTTTTAAGATATATTGATTGAAGAGGAGGGTTTATATCTATATAATGTGAAGAAATATATAAAGGGGGCGTGGCAATTGGTCAAAATGTGGCAAAAAAACATAAATTTTTTGTTTTCACGGCCATAAATCATAAACGAATCAATCAATTAAAATGAAACTTTCTTGAAGTTTAACTTTGAAATATTTACTTTCGTTCTGCATCAAAAAAAAATCATTGATTTATTTGTTATTTAACCAAAATTGTTTAAACAAAAGCAGCTTTTTTTCCAAAAAAAAGCTGTTTGTGTGTTTGTTCGCTGTCAACCGAATGAAGCAACAGGCGTTAAGCGATAATCTCACCACACCTCATTAATGTTGAATTACATCGTATGGTGACGTATGTATGTATGTATTTACGAATCGCTCGCATTATTTCATTTCGGACGTATGTACATATGTATCTATGTATGTACTGAATTCCATGTAATTATATGTACATACAATTTTACAGCGAAATAAAACGTTATTTTCACGTTCTATATTAGTAAATCGCACATAATTAAAATACAGTTTTTGAATAGTTTTTATTGATTCGGAGCGCGTTTAGTTTGCTATCGATTCCATACAATAACATTTTTTGTCATTTACTTTTTACGACAACTAATAGCTTATTTTCGAAGCGATTTCAACAAATAGGTACAACATTAATCCTTATCCAAATACATTGTTGTTTTCATATAGATCTATGTATATGGCTCTTTACAGCATATAATTAAAAACAATATTTTTCAAGATATTACATCAGTAATTAGTAATTGAGATCTACCGGAAAAATTGCGTTAGCTGTTGCGTCATCCGGCATTGCCGCTACTCTTTTGGAAAGAGTCTTTTGGAAAGAGGCCGAACCACACACTCTACAATCAAGCACCCGCTGAATATCGCCACCGATGATGATAACAGCGTCTGTAGTGTTTCTAGACAGAGCAATACAGGAAAATTGATGCGTGACTGCTCATTAATAGTCTGGGACGAAGCTACCATGTCAAACAAGACGTCTGTGGAAGCACTGGATAGGACAATGCGCGATTTGCGCAACAAAAATGCACCTATGGGTTGATGTACAATTCTGTTCTCAGGAGATTTCCGTCAAATCCTACCAGTTGTGACTCGAGGAACACGTGCTGACGAAATAAATGCTTCGCTAAAAAGATCCCACCTTTAGTCGTGTGTCAATAAATTAGAGCTTAAAACTAATATGAGGATTTCGTCATCTTCACGTGAGAACAGGCTATTTCCAGAGATGCTGCTAAAAGTTGGCAATGGAGAATTAACACAAAGTGAGGGAAGGATTAACCTAGAAAACCTTTGTGTTTTGATAGACAACATCCAAGAGTTAGTCAACAATGTCTATCCAGACATTGATAACATAAGTTATAAGATAATATCTTGGTTTAAAGAAAGAGCTATTCTGTCACCAACTAACGAACAAGTAGATAAAGTAAATAACTTGATTATTTCAAATATTGATGCGCCGACGAAAATATACTACTCGGTCGATACTGTTCTCGATTTGGAAGAAGCTGTTCAATTTCCTACAGAATTTCTAAATTCTTTGAACCCGTCTGGACTGCCAGCACAATCCAATCATCTGATGAAGTTGATTCAATACTTTAGATTTATAATTATGTTTCATTATTAATAAATAAATAAATAAAAATACGATTATATGAAAAAAGATAGAAGACCTACTTCAGCTGCAAAGCAAATTGGTGGTAATTTAGTTCAGACCCAGTAGGTTTGACTGCATGGAAAGTAACAAAGTATAAGTACAGCCAACTCTCTCTTTACACGATTTTGAAGTAACGCGGTTCACTAATAATTTTTTTTACACTAAGTTTTCGTTCTTGCACAAATCTGAAAACAAAAAAAAAAAATTTTTCTTAATTTCAATTTCAATTTTTATATGTTTTGTACTTATGGATTAAAATTTCCCTATACACTAATTTTAATTTTTTTTGCATTGTATATTAATAAAAATTATTTGTTTTTGTTTTAAAAATACTTATGTAGTATGGATTTCATTACTATGATACTTCTTTTGCACGATTTTTTTGGGAATATGTTTAGTTTTCTCATCTTATACGATATTTTCATTTACCATGTGTCGCATGTATTTTTTTTTTTGCACATATTTTTAAGGAACGTATCTATTGTGTAAAAACAGAGTTAGGTGTATGTGCATAAATATATGGTATGTACGTATTCATGTATGCATGCACACTGCAAGGCAACTGTATACCAAATAAGTGCTTTTTTAAGATCTTGAGAACTTACATTGATTATATGTATATATAATATATATATATATGTATATACAATTGGCGCGTATACCATATTGTGTGTTTGGCCGAGCTCCTCCTCCTATTTGTGGCGTCTTAATACTACAGTTACAAGCCGACTCCGAACGGCAAATGTTTTTATGAGAAGCTTTTTCATGGCAGAAATACACTGGGCGGTTGTCATTGCCTGTTCTCATTACCTGGGGCGACCGCTATTAGAAAACACTTTTTCCATTATTTGGTGTTTCATACACGGTTGCATGCATTGACAGAAATATTGCTGGAATGAATTTCTTTATTATATTACAATCTGGTAGATAATTTCATGGCATTTATTTTCAATATGATATCCAGCATATGTCCGCCACGAGCTTTTTGGAATAAATCTGGCCATATGGCGACAATGGTGGCTTGAATATTGTAATAAATCGATTCAGTGCGCTGTATGGCAAGTGGCGCAGTTTGGTTGGAACCAAATGTTATGGATGTTTAGCTGGGATGACTTTCTGTAATTCGATAGTCGACACTCGTTTGCTCGATACTTTAATTCGATATCGAATGCTCGACGCTCCTATTTTGGTTCCCGTATTTCGATATTTGTACTATCGCTATCATATTTTCGGAAGTGTTTGAAAAGTGCATTATAGCTGCCAAAAAGTGCGTGAAAGCAATAAAAATTAAAAGTAAATATGTACAATTGGCGTTATTTTTTAATGTTGGAAGATTTTAGTGAAGAAAACTCTTCAATAAATAGAAGGAGAATACGCGATGCGTCGAATCCAATGCAATTGCCCGATTTACAGTAAGATTAATACAAATTTCATTAAGTAAATATCAAAGTATTTCTATTTCACAGCTTCCAAACAAAATACCGACTGACCCAAGGAGGTTTTTTATGTACGTTCTTTGTGAAATAAACCTTAGAGAAGGACTTAGGAGTACATATATATCTCCAATTTTGAGGCTTGCTGCAACGCTGGAGATATTAGCAGGTGGCGGTTACCAGTGGCAACCTGGCGGCGCACACACAGCAGCAATGGGGCACAGTACTCTGTCGAAGATATTTCGCAGCACATTATCGTCGATGGAAGAAACTTTATGCAGCCAATGGATATCTTTTGAAAAAAACTTTCAGCCGTGCAAAGAGTGGTTCCATGAAAAATATAACTTTCCTGGAAGTAAGTAGTGCAATTTTAACGAAATTTTAATTTTTTACTATTCTCATTCTTTGCAGTTTTTGGTGCCGTAGATGTTACTCATTTAATGCTGTTGAGACCTATTGAGACCGAACATATATACCTCAACAGGAAAGGAAAGTATAGCATAAACGCGATGATTGTAAATATATACTTACACTAGCACATAATCCTTTTTTCTTGGAGTTACTCGACATTTTTTATTGCAGATATGTGACCATAAATTAAGAATCAAAGCTATATGCCCACAGTACGGAGGGGTTGCGCACGATTCTTTTGTTTGGAAAGCCTCAAATGAGAGGAAGCTAATGGAGCGGCGCTATAATAATGAAGATACAAGTTCGTGGCTATTAGGTGAGTAATTAAATAGGAAAAAATTTGTGACGGGAATAAATATGTATATTTTTAGGGGACTCTGGATACCCTCTTGAGCCATGGCTTATGATCCCGTATCGATTACGCGAAAATGAGACCGACGTATTCAAATGTATTTTGAACGATATTCATAATAAGGCTGGAAGCATTGTCTGAAGAAGCATTGACGTATACAAAGGTTCCTGTATTTATTGAATCAAAGGTAAATATACTAACATTAATTGCATTGTTCACTTTAGGCCGCTGGAGAATATTATCGCACGATAGAAAGCCACGGTACAACCCAACATTGATTGCAAAAATTCCAAACGTATGCGCCGCTCTTCACAATGTATGCATCAATAGAAATATTCCATTTCAATTCAGCAACGAAACTCTAACTCCAAGACAAGAAGGACTGTTAGAATGTACACTATTGGACATAAACAATCGATTATCAGAGAGGATAAGAAATAAAATAAAATACCATCTTTCCCAATCAGCAATGTAAAAATTTCATATTATTGCTGGTAAACTAAATAAAATTTCTTAAGTATAACAAAAAATTGTACTTCATTTCTCAGGTATAAGTCTTTCTTTTCATAAAAGGTAAATAACTAAGCTTAAAGTTATCACATACATAAAGTAACTCATTATTAATTCATTTTTCGTTTTAGCAACGCGATTTCACAATTCAGTTTTTCCAAGTCTAGCTCTAAGACTTGAATCTTCATTTTTTTATATTGCACTTCAGTTGCAATTTGTGTCTCCTTTAGTTGCAGTTTCCTTTTTGCGATTTCATTGCTCTCTCCGAAAAGCCTCAACACTTCACTTTGAAATTTTTCTTGCTTTTCAATCTCTTTTTTAATTATTTGGATTTTGGGGTCTGAATACCTTTTTCTTTTAGCAACTTGTTGTACCTCGTCGATTTCCACTTCCTCACGTATATTAATTTTTGGCTACTCAGACTTGTTTGAGGTTTTGCCTTCGTCGTCACTCGAAGAATTATCAGCGCTCGAGTATACGCAAACGAAAGTATCGTCTGCCTGAGGAGCTGCAGTAGAACAGCTGGGTCCGCCTGTATGGCAACCATATGAAGTTGTGCCTGGTACTCCCGATATATGCTCGCTTATTTCGGTTGCGGCAACTATCCGTTCTTCTATATGATTCAATGAAACCGCATCATACGGACCCTCACCTGGTTTCGTCATGATTTTCATGCGCTAGGTAAGCTTGCGTGTTAATAAAAACTTTCTGCCATGCTTTTGTTGGATCCATGGGAGGTCCGTTACTATTTAACAATTCCGTTAGCTTATCCCATAACTCTTTCTTCTTCGAACGGCCATTAGCTGCACTCTGTAAGCTATTTTTAGCTAATGAATCGTGCTTTTCCATTCTTTAGTTGAGCAGCGTTTGTTTTTTGAGACCTATATAAATAACTATATAAAACTTCAAATTTAAAAAAAATTTAAATTTTTAACTTACATTTTGAAAAAATAAACAGCTGAGAAAATGAAAAACGAGAGCAAAAGTGGTGTCGAACTGTATCTATCGAACGTTCGATATAACGCTACGACATTTTTTGCTAGAGAAAGCAAAAACGATACTTCGATTATCGTTTTTGCTCGACATCGAATTACAGAAAGCCACCCCTGATCAATTCTTAGAAACAAGAATTCAGTCAGCATGGCTCTATGGCACTCGCCATTCACCGTAACGGTAACTTCTTCCTCATTTCGAAAGAAATAAGGTTTGATGATGCCACTCGTAAAATGGACTATGTGCTCTATAAACTTCGCGAACATATTCTCTTTTTTCAAAGCAAATTTGCACAATTTGGAAGCGTTGTTTTGGAGTTAAACGATTCTTGATGAGTTACCAAACCTTACTGAACAGAAATATCAACACAGTTTGTCGGAAAATATATCATTCAATTTTGTTTTCAATAACTTTCTTTACCAAATTAAACAAAAATGTATTGATTGTGCGAGCAATTTCGGCCGCCACGCTGACAGATAGTTATTCGGGTCTGAGCGAATTGGACAGATTAGCTGACGTCACTTGGGATGTGTTTAACAAAATTTAGCTTGGTTAGTGATATACGATAAATATCAACACAGTCAATATGCAAATGCTCATACCAAAGCAACGGTTTGTTTACAAATACGGTGAATACAAATGTGCGAAAGTGCGTAGTTTTATTGTGTGTTATTTAAAGCGAATTTTTGTTTAATTAAAATTGGTATTTTTACATAAATAAAGTTTTTCTTGTGCTAGCGTAAAAACCGTAGGAAACCCATGTTTACGTTAAGGTAATCTTGGCCAGGAAGGGCGAACCGCAGCAACAAGTTCTAGAGGCGTCGATTTGTCTTTACCTAAGCACTGAGCAAGCGGACGGTAAACGTATGTACATCCATATATTCACGCCATAACGCAAGAATGATAGAAACAAGATTGCGCTCATCAGAGAGTGCGTAATGTCACATTAGCTGAGTTGTGAAGTGCTGGCAACCATTTGCTCTTCGCAATAAATTTAGTACTTTTTTATACATATAAAATGCGAAAATGTTTAAGCTTGGTGTTTGTTTCTTTTTTTTAAAACTACCAAAACTGTAAGTTAAAAAAAAACTGTATTATTAAACAAAAGAAGGTTGAAAAAGGTCACTTTGAGAAGATTTTAGTGCTAATGAAAATTTGTTGATTCTTATAAAATTTGATATTTTGAAAGTGCAAATTTAATTTGTTGCTCGTTTTAAGGTTATGCAAGAATATTAAATCTTCTTCTCTCAACTCTTTTTAACATTGAAAACCTTCTTTCACATTTTAAAAAGCGTTTGAATTTACTGAATGCGAATTAAAACCATAGAGGTGTAATCATTATTTTCGGACCTCAATCCTTTAAATATTAAATTAAAAATAAGCAACAAAATACCAGAAAATACTAAAGAAACCATAACGACATTTTTACAAAAAGAGTACCTTATCTTGTTACTTAACCTGAAATATAGCAAAAAAGTTGTTCTCATGACAAAAGAGTTTCTGTTAACAAAAAACTCATAAATTAAATTGTACATAACCATACCACATTAATTTAAAAAGCGTACATTTTAAAGACAATTTGTCACGCATACAAAGTTCTTTAAGTAATTCAATAAAAATTTTATATTTCCATATATATATTATATATCACTACATATTATAAAATAAAGTCGCTTTTTCTGTCCCTATGTCCCCTTATACGCTTAAATCTTTAAAACTACGCAACGGATTTTGATGCGGTTTTTTTTTAAGATATATTGATTGAAGAGGAGGGTTTATATCTATATAATGTGAAGAAATATATAAAGGGGGCGTGGCAATTGGTCAAAATGTGGCAAAAAAACATAAATTTTTTGTTTTCACGGCCATAAATCATAAACGAATCAATCAATTAAAATGAAACTTTCTTGAAGTTTAACTTTGAAATATTTACTTTCGTTCTGCATCAAAAAAAAATCATTGATTTATTTGTTATTTAACCAAAATTGTTTAAACAAAAGCAGCTTTTTTTCCAAAAAAAAGCTGTTTGTGTGTTTGTTCGCTGTCAACCGAATGAAGCAACAGGCGTTAAGCGATAATCTCACCACACCTCATTAATGTTGAATTACATCGTATGGTGACGTATGTATGTATGTATTTACGAATCGCTCGCATTATTTCATTTCGGACGTATGTACATATGTATCTATGTATGTACTGAATTCCATGTAATTATATGTACATACAATTTTACAGCGAAATAAAACGTTATTTTCACGTTCTATATTAGTAAATCGCACATAATTAAAATACAGTTTTTGAATAGTTTTTATTGATTCGGAGCGCGTTTAGTTTGCTATCGATTCCATACAATAACATTTTTTGTCATTTACTTTTTACGACAACTAATAGCTTATTTTCGAAGCGATTTCAACAAATAGGTACAACATTAATCCTTATCCAAATACATTGTTGTTTTCATATAGATCTATGTATATGGCTCTTTACAGCATATAATTAAAAACAATATTTTTCAAGATATTACATCAGTAATTAGTAATTGAGATCTACCGGAAAAATTGCGTTAGCTGTTGCGTCATCCGGCATTGCCGCTACTCTTTTGGAAAGAGTCTTTTGGAAAGAGGCCGAACCACACACTCTACAATCAAGCACCCGCTGAAAATCGCCACCGATGATGATAACAGCGTCTGTAGTGTTTCTAGACAGAGCAATACAGGAAAATTGATGCGTGACTGCTCATTAATAGTCTGGGACGAAGCTACCATGTCAAACAAGACGTCTGTGGAAGCACTGGATAGGACAATGCGCGATTTGCGCAACAAAAATGCACCTATGGGTTGATGTACAATTCTGTTCTCAGGAGATTTCCGTCAAATCCTACCAGTTGTTACTCGAGGAACACGTGCTGACGAAATAAATGCTTCGCTAAAAAGATCCCACCTTTAGTCGTATGTCAATAAATTAGAGCTTAAAACTAATATGAGGATTTCGTCATCTTCACGTGAGAACAGGCTATTTCCAGAGATGCTGCTAAAAGTTGGCAATGGAGAATTAACACCAAGTGAGGGAAGGATTAACCTAGAAAACCTTTGTGTTTTGATAGACAACATCCAAGAGTTAGTCAACAATGTCTATCCAGACATTGATAACATAAGTTATAAGATAATATCTTGGTTTAAAGAAAGAGCTATTCTGTCACCAACTAACGAACAAGTAGATAAAGTAAATAACTTGATTATTTCAAATATTGATGCGCCGACGAAAATATACTACTCGGTCGATACTGTTCTCGATTTGGAAGAAGCTGTTCAATTTCCTACAGAATTTCTAAATTCTTTGAACCCGTCTGGACTCCCTCCTCACAAAATGGAGCTGGTTGTCCTATTATTTTATTAAGAAACCTAAGTCCACCTAAACTTTGCAATGGCACGCGTTTGCTGGTAAAATCACTGAAAACTTTCATAATAGAGTGCACAATACTCACAGGATGTGGTACCGGAGAAGATGTATTGATACCCCGAATCCCTCTGATACCATCGGATCTACCATTTCAATTTAAACGCTTACAATTTCCGGTAAAGACATGTTTTGCAATGACCATTAATAAATCTCAGGGTCAAACTTTCAACGTTGCAGGCTTAGATTTGAGTGTTGACTGTTTTTCACATGGCCAACTGTATGTCGCTCTTTCAAGAGTATCCTCTAGAGAAAACATGTTTGTATTGTCTAATGACAAGAAGGCTATGAACGTTGTATATAAAGACATTCTGTAATATAGTAATTGTTACAAAAATAAAATAAATACATATGTAAAAATGCAAAAAGTTAATATGCAAAAATGTAGGGTATGAATTTAGATATCCCAAAGATAGCAGGAAATCTTCATGCTATAAAGAAAGGGGAATTGTTTTACTCCAAATTTAACGCGTGCGGGCCACGGGCAGTAATGAATAAGCCAAAACTACTGGATCGATTTTAATCATTTTTTCAGTGAGTGACATAGGGTATATATTTTATACCCGTGCGAAGCTGGGCGGGTTGCTAGTATTTTTATATTTTATATATTGTTGCTCAATTGCCGTTAAGATTCAACAATGTGTGAATGGGGATTTTATTAGTGTTGATGGAGTTGCGTCAGGTGGAAGTGGATGGATGGTGCCACTGGATGGATGACGGAGGCAGTATACTCAGTCTGTTACTTAGTGCTCACCTTCTATGTTTTTATTGCTATAGAAATTTTAAAATATTTAACTTTAATGTAATTAAATATTATAAACATATGTATACACAGATTTGTTTCAACATAATTTATGTTGATTAAATTCAGTTAGCACGAATGAGAATCAAAAACAAAACATGAATGCCAGACGACAAGATAGATGTTTCAAGCAAATACGAGTTGGACAGCTAGAAATTACGATAATTGTTAAGCACATCTGCATACAGAGTTATAAGTGCAAGTGCACAAGGTATTCAGTCTTAAGTTGAACGTGTGACCGTTCAAAGTGATAAAGTAGTGAAATAAAATAAAACAAGCAAGTTGCTTTGCCATTAACTTATGAGTTTTATTTAACAATCCAGTTATCGAACTCAAAAGAATTTTAGAGAAAAGTTTTATTTGCTAAAACAATAAATACCTTTTCACTGACACAGAAAGCAGCAGCTCTCTTGAGCATACCAGTACACAATGTCCATCGGGTTGAAGTTGAAGGCCTACCTCGCTAGGGGAAGCTATTATTAGAGCAAAACGAGACTCCTTACCTCAGAAATAAAGTCTTACAACTGCGGTAAGACTGGGTATATTGCGAGCAATTGTACTCGTAGAATACCACGGAACCAACAAGACGAACTCAAGTGAAAGGAAACGAAGCGCTGGGACTAAAAATGAAATTGTAAATGGTCGATTCCAGGAGCTTATCCTGGACACAGGGGTGACGAACTTGATCATCCGGTCAGATTTGGTGAGCAGTAATGTGAAATCATTGGTTGGCTATAAGTTTCAGAACGCTACAGAGAGAAAGCTACGACTCCCGGAAGTTCCACGCTGAGTTCCACTAGCAAGGCGCGAAAAAACGAATCAGATAATTTAAGATATGCAGTAAAGGAGAGGAATTGCGCCACCAATAAGCCCGTACAGCTCACCGGTTGTGCTGGTTAAAAAGAAAGATATTAGCGCCCGATTTTGTGTATACTACAGAAAACTGAATAAAATCACAAAAATGTACAGCTGCTCATTACCATGAATAGATACATCCTCGAGACTTTATCAGGTGCGAAATGGTTTTCCACGGTTTATATAAAAAGAGGTTACTGGCAGGTGGAAATTGAGGATTGTGATCGAGATTGGATGACATCATCTCTATTTTAGCGACCATTTGATAAATTAGAAGTGCTTCAGTTTATTGCTCCGTGGGGTTACGATTCAATCGAAGAAGTGTGCCTTGGGTAAAAGATGAGTCAAGTATCTTGGACATAAGATGACAATAAAAAACGTCAAGACGGACGAGGGAAAAATAAAAACAATTGAACCTTGGCCACGACCAAAAAATGTGCATGAAGGTCGAACTTTCCTAGGAAAGTACACGAATTACGTCGTTTTCTTCCGAGATTCGCAAATATTGTCACATCAAAAATTTCACTAAGAAGGGAGAGGAGGCGTTTCAGCAGCTAAAAGATTTTCCCTTACATCAATGTTAGCATACCGGTCCCTAGAGAAAAGTTCATAATGGATACAGACGCTAGTGCATACGGAACAGAAGGAGGACGGTCAAAGATCATCAAAGTGATTGCATATTATGACAAAATCAGAAATGAGAACTGTTAGCAGTGGTTGAGTGTGTAAACATTTCCACAAATACATACTTCTATGGACAACGATTCCAGTTAAGAACGGACCACGCAGTATTAAGAAATTACTCGGCAGAATACAAAGATCAGCCTGTGCAATAACGGTCGGTGCAATCATGTCCTAGGAAAGCTCTCAATGCCCTAACACACATTATTCCAATAAACTTACATATTAAGAAGACGGCAACCACGAGTGCATTTAGGTAAAATGAAGCGGGTCGCTGGAATGAAAAAACGTATGGTCATGCCAGTCCATTATTGGGACAAACTCAGTTAACCTCGGTGAGGACTGACTACATTGTCCCGACGGTAACATTCAATAGAAATTTTGCCACTCTCTTCCCATTTAAGGAAGAATGGAATAAGGAATTCTCTCTAAACAACTTCGACACTACAGTATATACAGATGGCAGTAAAATGGTCTGTGGTGTTGGAGCTGGTATATATTCTCACAGATTTAAAATTGAGAAATCTGTGCGTCTCCTTAATACCAGCAGAGTCTTTCAGGCGAGGTACTGGCAATTGCGGAAGCCTGTAGGCTACTAATCGCAGATTTGTCTTTTGAGGGCAATATCGCTATTCGGATAGCGAAGCTGCAATCCAGGCACTGGGTTCGGCTACTACAAACTCTATGGTGTAAGTAGGAATAGCCTCACAACCTTGAGTGTAAACCATAAAGTAACTTTAATCTGGGTCCCGGGACATCGGAATATTCAAGGTAACAAAAAAGCAGATGAACTGGCAAGAGGGGATCTACCATGAATAATGCTCTTACAAAACCGGTATTGACACCATTAGGTGCAGCCAAGAATATAATTTCCTAAATATACCTCTGAATCCCGAATTGTAGATGGAAAGACCAGACGATATACAAAATTAGCAGAAGTTTATAGCCCACCTGCAACCTTAAGCAATCGCCATTTCTTCTCTGAATGCCCTGCCCTATGGAAGAACAGAATGCTAACCCTGGGCCAACCGATGTTCGAGGGTCTCGAACAACTGTCTGGCTTAGACATCAACTACCTAATAAGGTTCTTAAACCACATAGAATTGATATAGTCATGCTGTTAATAACCGTGAAACAAGTTGGTAACGAGGATGTGGCAACAAAATGGTGCGGAAGCGCTAGTTGGATTCTGGAAGAATCACCACTTTAACTAACCAAAGAGGGTTACTCCAATGTAGAGTGAAAGCATTGCTCGAAATTCGAGAGATCCGAGGGGATAGTTGACATCAGATTAATAGTGTAAACACATTGACAATGGTGAGGTAGCTGAAATTTTAATGCTGCAAAATACCGTTAGATGTATTAATATTTTGTTGCATGTTTATTTTTGAGCAAAGTACAGTCTTCACTTCAATTATCAGAAACTTTGTCTTACTACTTATAGATCGAATGCGGTGACTTTATTAAAAAATGTTTCTCAACCAGAAGCTATTCTAAATGACTCTTATTTTCTATAAATTTATAGTTATACAGTGTACAGCAGAAGTGTTGATACCCTACAACTTCGAGGATGTTTTATATAATATCTCACGAAAGTTTTTTAGTATTTTAATATTTTATTAAAAATTAAATAAAATCAGTTATTCATGTGTGAAATAAGGCGTTTTTCAATAGGTGCGCTTCAACTTTTTTCCGATAGGGAGGGCGAACGACCCAATATTTTTTATTTTTCGCTTGTCATTTGTAAACTTCATTAGTATGCATATCATCATGGAACGCTACACACTTGAGCAACGATTGCAAATCGTGCAAATTTTTTATGAAAATAATCGTTCTGTTGCTGCTACTTTAATCCAAATTTTTTCCAAAAAATCATCTTCAGTGATGAAGCTCACTTTTGGCTCAATGGCTTTGTCAACAAGCAAAATATGCGTTACTGGGCAGAAAGCAATCCACACGTGATTCATGAGGCACCGTTGCATCCCGAAAAAATCACTGTTTGGTGCGGTTTACATGCCGGCGGCGTAATTGGCCCATATTTTTTCGTTGACGAGAACGATCGCCACGTTACTGTAAAAACGTGCACGCGGAAATTATGAAAATAATCGTTCTGTTGCTGCTACTTTAATCCAAATTTTTTCCAAAAAATCATCTTCAGTGATGAAGCTCACTTTTGGCTCAATGGCTTTGTCAACAAGCAAAATATGCGTTACTAGGCAGAAAGCAATCCACACGTGATTCATGAGGCACCGTTGCATCCCGAAAAAATCACTGTTTGGTGCGGTTTACATGCCGGCGGCGTAATTGGCCCATATTTTTTCGTTGACGAGAACGATCGCTACGTTACTGTAAAAACGTGCAAAAGAAATCGAATTTCATACTTAAATGTATATGTTCAAACTCGATAATAAAAAAAAAGTAATATAGTTAAAAAAGTCAAACCGTTTGTGTTTTATTCAAAGGAGCAAAGTTGAAGCGCTCTTACTGAAAAACGCTTTATAAGAAGATATAAAATATAAAATATCTCATTCTCAAATAAGAAGGCAAAAACCTTAGAAAACCTGAAAATTTGTATAGCAAAAGTATTGATTTTCTTGCAATAAAGTATTTATGTATGAAACCGTTTAATCACAATTGGAGAAAAATTACATTTAATACCAAGTAGGATATCCTCGTAATCGAATAACTTCTTTCAGTCGGTCAGGCATTGAGTGAATGAAGTTTTTTGTATAATTCTAATTTATCTTTTGCTATTCGACTTGAAGCAAGTTGATTTTTCGGAAGTTATGTGGTATTTCCTTAATAGTTTTTGCAAATGATCCCATAAATGCTCTATAGGGTTCATATCTGGGCTCTGTAGAGGCGTTGATAACAAATGAGATATTTTATGTATTAGGCATGCGGGGTGCTTTTTGTCCTGCTGGAAGGACAAGACAATCCCAATGTTTTCAGCGCTGTAAAACAAGTTTTCTTGAAGGATTTTTAAATTTACAATGGCTCAATAAAGATCTCGTATACTCAAGAATATGGTTTTAAGTCAAAAAATATATATTAAACTGCAAATCGAATGTGTCACATTTATTTTCGTTCTTCAAGCGTATTTTTCAAAACTAGAAAAAAACATAAACAAATTTCAACTCAATCGCACATAGAAAATACAAACAGAAACTTAGCAAAATGCATGACAAAAAAGAACTCGGACATTTATATAAAGTAGATTTAGCCAAATAATGTTTAAGAAAAAACAATATTATTAATGTTTAGGATTCATTTTCCCCCACCCTTCTTAAATATCATTTTCAAGGTCTTTCTTGTTCTTAATAACATGATTTTTCAGTTGGTTTTCCAAATGAGCAGACAGATGTTCAATTACATTGATGCCTGGAAATTGTAGAGGTGTTTCAAGTGCCTTAGGGCAAGTTTACATAAGCCATAGACGGGCATAAAGTACTTTATGCTTGGATCCTTGTCTTGATAGTACAAGAACTTCCCAACTTTCCAGCACTTTGTACCAAATTTTCTTTCATAGTTGTTAGGTATCGTTTGTGCCATTAATGAGCACAAATTTCTATTATAGTACCAGCAGCAGACATACAACCCCATACCATTACCGGCCCATCCCCATGTTTAACTCTTGGACGTAGGTTTTTTTTTCAGCAACTCTCATTCGGTCTTTTCCACACGTATGATTGCCCATCTGCCCGAAATATATTAAACTTGCTTTCATCTGCAAATAAAACGTGCTTTCAGAAATACAGTTAATATGAAGGTGTTGGGCTGTTGCGAGTTTAGGAGCACTCAAATTGGGATTTTTCCTAGTTTGTTTGACTATCCAACGTTCATTTGCATCCGAAAACAGGTTTGGTCGTCCCGATTTCTTTTTATTTTCCACGGACTTTGTTTCTTTGAAACGTTTTATCACGTCGTATGCAGTTGAACGGGATCTATTCACTATCTATGTGGTTTCCCGAACGGTTTTACTATTTTCATGATGACTAATAATTAAATTTCTGACTTCAATTGAGCTTTCTCCACGCTGTCTACCCATGTTTATAATTGGACTTTTTAATTCTTATTACTATTTTTAAAATACTATTTGAATACCCAATATCAAAATAAAAATATTTAACTTGCATTTCTCACAAAAATGTTGAATTTGAAGCTGCATGCTATGTGTGTCCGAGTATTTGTATGCACCTATAAAGGATAATTAAAATATATGCCTTTAATTTCTTATAAGTTCAATGAAATTTGCTGTCCCCCAGTTGATATTCAAAATATTGTATATTACTTACAGAAACAAAATACCTTCAAAATACTTGCAGCGCAATGAATGCTTTACCGCTAAGCATTCTGAAATGTTCTTTAAACAACGAAAACCATTCCATTCACAAACGAAAGGGCATATTTCTCAAAGCAAGGCTCGTTCATTCATCACCACATCTCCCTCAGGCGCCAGAGCTGTCCAGAAGCCTATTTTTCTTGAGGAAGATAAAAATATTTGGTGAACCGTGAATTTTGTCATGGCATCTGTCCGCATCTGCGTATGTGCATATGTATGCATATTCATATGCATGTAAAGATGATTTCTAAATGCCCGAAAGAATGGCGACAGTCGTAGCGAATGGTGATTGTTTTGTGAACTGCGCGCAGAATCATACACCAATGATGTTAACAAAAACCGCCGGAAGCTTAAAACAAGTATATGTCTTCGAAATTTTGTACTGTTGAAAATTTAAAATCCATTCCTTTTTGCTTTGTTATAGAAGATAAATTCTGATGAGGATGAGGCTTAAGTGCTTTAACCCCAATTTCGTTGGGGGTATCCCACCATGCACTAAGAAGGAAGCTTGATATGAGCATCGGATGAGCATCGGATGAGCAGGCCCGAACCCCACACACCCTTATGACGGAAACTGACACCTAGGGTTTCGGAAGAAGCATACCGCGGTGACAAATAGCCCATTGGGCAGAACCGAATGAGTGATAGCGATATACCGATGTCGAAACGCTACAAAGCAACTGAACAAGCTGTGGAGGATGTGGATATGTCGGAAAATTTTTCAATAGACTTAAACAGATCTCTGGTGCCAAGTAAGTCTCCGACAATGATTCCTCGGTAATGATGCAATCTTCCGGAACCGAAACGGGGTCTGTGCCAACGACCGGGAAAAGGACAAAGGCGAAGAAGAGAAAAGTCGCGAGATTAAAGTCGAAAATGCCTGCACCCTTGACTTAATCGGAGGCAGGTAAACCTTTACCTGAAAAGGAAAATGCTAAGGGACCTCAAATGTCGAATGAAACTCGTCCGTCAACGTCTGCCGCAACATTCGCGAGAGTGCCAGCGAAGGCAATGGTGGTAGAGATACATATCGACAAACAAGACGGTCCTTTATCCAAAGGGCAATAAGTAATAGCCAGACTTCCAGCCTGTGAAGACAGCAAGTTTATTCTCGTTGAGAGAAGAAAGGAGAGGCAGGTACGAGCGAGTGTCTCGATTTCAGGACTTACCTCTAGTCCACCAGAGCTCCTCACGCGAATCCGTGCTCAGAACAAGGATATTGACACGACTCTTTGGAGAGTATACTAGTACAGTAAGCATAAATTTGCTATCACTTTGGAAGTAGGTTCCCACCCAGTGCTCGGTATGGATATTGGCCCACTCAAGGTCCTGAAGTCGAAGGACGGGTGTCGTCCTCAATTACATCTGGGGCGAATTCATTTTGATGTCCAGGATAAGGCAGAGGATAAAGCGTAAATATACTCCGACGGATAACTGAGGTTATATTCACGCAAATAAACCTGCAGTATAACCAAGCGTCTACGGCTCTCCTGTGCCATAGGCATGCAAAACTGCAAACAAACCCACACATAATACTTATACAAGAACCATGAGTATGTTACAAGCGTATCTGTGGTCAAGGTGCTATGTCATGGGGCCAAATACTTCATTGCGGAGCATGTATTTCCATGCCAAGGTTGATGTAACACACGATTAAAAGAGCTGTGCTCTAGAGATATTGTTGTTGCAAAAGCCAAGTACTGGAATTATTCTGACAACTGATTTGATTATTCAAAACATTGGTAACAAAACATCTTTTGTGGCCAAAAAGAGGCAAGAGGTGATTGATTTACCACTTACCAATAGGTTAGTAGGATATTAAGTCAACCTATGGCGAATTTTGGAAGAAGACTCTCTTTCAGATCATGGTCTTATCGAATTTCGACTAGGAATTGATGCTATGTCAATACCTTCTGGTAGGAATCCTTGAAATATGGACTGGGACAAGTATGGTGAGCTTGTAACAGAGGGGATACTAAACCGGAAAAAAATAAAGAAATGATTGCAGATGCTACTGAAAAATTAGAAGGTACTTTAATCAGTTGCTTTGAGAAACGGTGCCCACTCAGGCAAAGCAGACAGGGGAATGCTGGAAGCTGAGTACTCGAAGCTTCCAATACGGTCCAGAAAACTTCGTAATAAAGCCTTGAAAACCGAAACAGAAGTGAACTGGATCAATCATCGACTTACACAAAGAGAATACAAGAAAAAGGTGAGGCAAGCCCATCTTGAATCTTATAGAAATTCCTATAAAAAAAGCAAGGGAAGAAGGAAACAGCTAGACTTTGCTATGCTTGATTTGCTCCTTAAGATAAACAGGAAGCAATAAAAGCAATGTGTAGGCTCCATAAATATGCCCTCTGGCCTAAGGACGAATTTACACCCACAGTTTAAGATGCTATCTGAGCAGTATCCACTGTTTTTGGCACCTATTTTTATGTTAAATATCCATTGCGTAAGTAATGGAATAATCCAGAGTGTATTCAAAGAAGTTTGATGAATATTTTCTTTACTGATGGGTCCAAGAATGAAATAGGTTCTGGAACCGAATGGTACTGAAACGACAGTAATAAGTATCATTACGCTATGGGGCGAATGGCGACTGTTTTCCCATTCTTTTTTTGTTTGTTTTTTAATAACCCTTTATTATTGTTTCTATTTCAACTTAAAATATTTACAAATTTTCTTTCTTTTTGGGTTTCAACAATATTTAAAAGCCAATATCCCTATATACATACATTGGTTTAAAAAATTAACTCGTTATTTAATTATATATTTATTCATTCTTATTCATAAAATTGTGACACCATTCAAAATTTGCAGGTCAGCTGGTCCATTGCGCTTAAGTCTCCTCGCCTCGGCTTCCTCTTTTAATGGAAGTTGCCGAATTTCCCTGTTAGAATGTTCTAGTAGTCGATTCGTGTGTCTTAAGCGTATTTCTGCATTGACTGTTATTACTTTAAGTTCTCGATGGATATTATCTTTTAGTATGTATATACCATTCTGCTTTTGATATTATACGAAGTATTTTTTTTGCGTTTGTTGTATAATTTTTATATTTGTTCCCCTCAGTTCCCCAAAGCTCTGAGTCATATTTCCATATTGGTGTTATAATTACTTTGTATATTAATATCTTATTTTCTAGTGAGAGTGTTGAATTTTTTTCCGAAAGACAATTAAGTTGTTTAAACCTAGTCTTGATTTCGGGTCGTTTTTGTATAATGTGTAACTTCCAGTTAAGGGGACCGTCCAGATCATGCGCTAAAAAAAGCTATTTTTGGGAATTATTTTTGAGTAAGTAATGAAAATCTTATATTGTTAGATATAATAAATAAAGTCTTAAATTGTGTAAAAAATTTTTTTTTATTCGTTTTGTTGCATTTTAATGTACAAAATGGTGGCCGCGCGTAAGCGCCTTAAAATCGAAGTGCAAAACGGTACCAAGCAGATCTCGGGAACGGCTAGTCTGAAACAAAAAAATCAAAATGGGTTAGATTCAGTATAACAAATACTAGTTAATCCGCCTATAAAAATCAATATTTATCGAAAAATATCAAAATGGCGGACAAAAATTGAAAAAAATGCACCTTTTTTTCGCTGTTTTTTTAAATAAACAAATAGTAACAATGCAAAATTTTAATATTTTATAGGTGGGCTACCTCGTTTAGTATGTGTAACTTATGTGGTTTAAATTTCAAAAAAATCGGTTTAATAGTTTTTGTAAACTCCTTGGTACCGTTTTTAAAACGTTTTTTTGAGAAAAACGCCTTTAAAGTTTTTTTAATATAAAAAGCGCTTCTAGGTAGTGATGTTCAGGTAAGAAAAAAATATATTGGGAGGTTGAATTAGTTTTAAAGGTGACACACAGATGGCGCTATTTTCACTTTATCGCGTTGGCAATACTGAATATACATATATTTATGACAAAGCCTCATCCCTAGGCTTTGTTTATCAGTATCTGTCATTTCGCTGAAGTATAAACAACGCAGTGTTTTCGTGCTCCGAGAATGTCAACTTTCGTGCCGTCGAAACGCAATTTGCGGGAAGCTTTGCTTTTCTGCTTCAATTTGAAAAAAAATACAGCCCAAGCCCGTGAATTGCTGCAGGAGGCCTACCCAGACCATACTCCGTCGATTTCAACATGTGAGTACTGGTTTCGACGATTCAAAAGTGGTGATTTTCACACCGAAGACAAGGAGCGTCTTGGCCAGCCCAAAAAGTTCGAGGACGCGGAATTGGGGGAATTGGTAAACGAGGACTCGTGCCGAACCCAAGAAGAGCTTACTGAATCATTGGGCGTTGATAAATCAACCGTTTGCAAGCGTCTAAAAGCGATGGGAATGATCCAAAAGCAAGGACATTGGGTCCCGTACGAGTTGAAGCTGCGCGACGTCGAACGGCGATTTTTTACGTGCGAATTGCTGATCGAGCGACAAAATCGGAAGGGTTTTTTGCATCGGGTGGTGACTGGCGACGAAAAATGGATCCACTACGATAACCCAAAACGCAAAAAATCATGGGGTTTGCCCGGCCACGCATCAACGTCGACGGCCAAGCAGAATATTCACGGCAAGAAAATCATGCTCTGAATTTGGTGGGATCAGGTCGGCATCGTATATTTTGAGCTGCTCCAACCGGGCGAAACAATCACGGGGGATCGTTACCGACTGCAATTGATGCGTTTAAGCCGGGCATTGAAAGAAAAACGGCCGGAAACGGTAAAAAGGCACGACAAGGTTATTTTGCAACATGACAACGCTCGGCCGCATGTTGCTCAACCTGTCAAAAAATACCTTGGAACGCTTGGCTGGGAAGTGTTACCCCACCCGCCGTATAGTCCAGACATAGCTCCCTCCGATTATCATTTGTTCCGGCATATGAGTCTCGATTTGGCGGACCAGCGGTTCTCCTCGTACGAGGCTACCAAAATATGGGTTGAGTCATGGATAGCCAAGCAGCGGCCAGAATTTTGGAGAAACGGCATCCGGAAATTGCCCGAAAGATGGGCGAAAGTCGTAGCTAGCGATGGCCAATACTTCGAATAAAATATTTTGTACCGTTTTTTCACAATAAAGCCCCAAATCTTCGAAAAAAATCTTTAAAACTAATTCAACCTCCTATTTACACTGCTCCGAACTCTCTGAAATTTAAACACAATATTTCTACATACATATACTTTCGAAAAATGTAAAAAACAAAAAAATTGATTTTTGAAAGTGCTAAACTAGACGGTCCCCTTAAGTTTATTGTCAATATTCATACCCAAGTATTTTGCCCTTGTGTCGTGGTGGATTTGTTTATTTTTTATGAATATTGGATTGTATTTCAATTCAATTTCAATTGGTGTTGTCAAGTAATTCCTGAAGTTTATAAGCAGCCGTTCTTGGATCTTTGTCTGATGCTGGCAAGACAGTGTCGTCTGCAAATGTTGCTAGTTAGTTGCCGGTGTAGGGATATCGGCTGTATTAAGAAGGTAAAGAAGCGTCCCAAGGACACTACCTTGCGGTACACCTGCTTCCATTGTTAGTATATCAGAATACTTATCTTCGAATTTTACATAAAATTGTCTTCTAGTTATATAACTTTTCATTAATTTGTAGTAGTCTGTTGATAAATAAGTTAAGAGTTTTTGTAGAAGTCCTGCGTGCCATACTGTGTCAAAAGCTTTGGCTACGTCGAGATATACTGCTTCACACGTTCGTTTTTTATCATTGCCTTCAAAAATTTTGTTTGTAACTCTGTGAACTTGTTGGATGGTGTAATGTTTTTGCCTGAATCCGAATTGCCTGAATTTACCATTCTAAGTAGCAAAATATTATATTATATATAAATGAGAGGAGATGGAGCGGGAAACAGATTGGAGCTTTTAATGATAGGCAGGCTGCACTAAAAAATGCTAAGCAAACCTCAAAGACTGTTCAAAAATGTCAGAAGAAGCTTAATTCTGTTAAATAGAATAAGCTCGTACTTGTATAGGTTCCAGGACACTGCGGGGTTCAAGGGAATGAAATTGCCGATGAATTGGCCAACTATAGATCAGCGGTTCTCCCACAGGGACCGGAGCCAATAATCGGAATCAGTTCTACAGAAACCGTTAATTGGATCAGCGATTATGTATGCAATTTACATAAAGAGCGATGATCCGGTCTGGCACGCTGCAGAAGTGCAAAGTATTTTGCAACAAGTACGGACAGAAAACTGTGTTCTAAAACTTGGAAGAAAAGACGTTTGGTTGATAGACGGTATTATTACAGGACACATTCCATGGGGTCAACATATGGCCACCATTGGAATCATTGAGGACCCGATTTGCTGTCTTGCTTAGAGGAGGTGGATGGCATTGTCTGGGAGTGTCCCGCATTTGCTAGAGCAAGGCTACGAACTTTAGGTTCCGATGTCATGAGAACCAGTAAAATTCGGTCTCTCAAAGGATGTGTTCTCTGAGGATATTTTCAGATTTATCAAATAATCTGGAAAATTCTCACAGGTGTAACTATCTCCATTCCTCTATTCTATTCTTCTTCCTTCTGTTACTTCTATCCTTTCCTCCTTGACTATCTACACTTTCACTTTCCAGAGCTCTAAAAACAATGGGATTTTTAAACGGAGTGTTTTAGGAGTTACCAAATCTCTCGGTGCTTCTTGGTTCGACCTTTCAAATTTCAATTTCAAACGAAAAATTTCAAGATATATCTTCACATATGGGATTATCCAATTAACAAAAACTGTTCGAAATAAGTAATGCGGCCGTGAAGTTAGAAATTTACTTTGAAACCAAATTGTTCTTTTTGCAGGAGTGTATACTTATATTTTTACATATACATTTTTCTGTGCGCCCGGTGCAAAACTTGCTTGGCTGCGTCGTACAGTGTCTTTGTCGCGGGCACAAATATAGACAGATTTGGATTGTTGAAATGCTTAAGACAAAAACATTTTTCAACCTCAGTTTAGACTTAATTCCATCGAAAATATAAAATCTATGAAAAACCAAAAAACAATCCCGAATATCAAGGATTCAGCAGAGTCTAGTTCACTAAGGAAACATTTTTTATCAAAATTGATTCACTTGTGCCCAACGTTTATATTGAGCGTTTACTCTTTGTGTTTACGAGCAAAGCCATAATTGGTCCTTTATAACTCGACACGATGCTTATTTTAATACTCTTTACATTATGTAAAAAGAAGACGGATAATATAGTTGAGTGGTAATAATAATTTTTGTTCGAGATTGTGACTCTATGCTTTACTTACTCCACTCTTAAAACAAAAAGTATTTATATCCACTTGTAAGTTTGTATTGAAACTGAAAAATGGTGTTTAAAGCTTACACATTTCGAATCAATCAAACAATTTCACGATATTTGTCAAAGGCAAACACTGCTGGACTAATGGATGGTTATGATCTTTAAAATTTTGTTACATTTGAGTTTTCATCATTCGTTATTATACTAATAATTACAGTTCTTGGATACCAATATTGTAAAAGAGTAATATATCACTATTCTGTTATAAGACGTGGACTAATAAGTTCCGGGCCTAACAAAGAAAACACGTTTTTTTGTTCAAAATTAGCTTTATTCATCAACATAATTTCTATCAAGAACAACGCAATCATTCCAGCGGCACTCTATCATTTCAATACCACTTTTTTAGAACGATTTCTCACCTCAGGCCTCAGTTTCAGCGATAACCTTCTCATTCGAGCGAAATTTCTTACCGGCGAGCATGTTTTAGGTCTATGAACAGCCAGTAGTCGCTGGGAGCCAAATCTGGCGAATTCGGTATTTGTAGGAGCAATTTGGAGTTTTTTTTCAAATGCTCAACACGTTTTTTTGATATCTTTACGATGTCAGCTATCTCACGTATTTTCTCGTTTCAATCATTCAAATCGATTTTGTGGATTTTGTTTTGTTTTCTGGTGTCATCACCTAATTTGGACGTCCACTGCATTGTGCTTCATCGGCGTTTCTACGACCACATGTAAAGTCAGCAGACCATCGTTTAATCAGAGAATGTTAATGCAATGAGAAGGAGCAAATGTTAAAAGAGCTTTTTTCGAGTTCTAATTTATAGATTCATAATAAGGTCATTTCAAATTCAACTTTCCTGAAGAGGTCGGAATTGCAGATATTTACCACGCGAGTGACGCGAGTGGAGGGTTTCTATATTTACTTACCACGCTAGGCCAAGAATTCAGATATTTTCTGCGTTTACCATACTACTGAGGACGTTCATAAGATTTTTCGGCACACTGCTAAGGAAATCGAAGCGAATAAATTTGCGATTAAGAAGGCCGCGCGGTAGTTAGTTTGTGGTGCAGAAGCTAAAGTCGACGGAGTTATTCGTTTTGTGTTTTTGCACGTATTTAATTCAGGTTCAAGTCCTGAAGTCATATTTTTTTTCTTGCACATTTTTTTTTTTACAATTCAAACCAGGAAAGTTTGGTAAAATTTTTGAGTTTATTTTAATTAAAATTTCTTTAAAATACTGTTTTTTGTATTTTATAAATGGAAATTTCTTTTCGGTATAAAATAGTTCATACTGGATATGACCTGATTTTTATATAAATCAATCAAAACAGAAAATATGTACATATGTCTATAATCTATTTCATCAAATCCAAATTATATTGATGAGAAAATATCATTCTAATATCCGTCCAGAAAGCCAAACGCGCATACACAGATGCATATGCATATAATTACGCATACAAACTTTCAACTAACGCAGAATATGTACATATAAAACTGCGAATCGAATAAATGAGTGATTTAGAAAAGATCACTAATAATTGTAGATTAGCGCAATCGTGAAAGACGTGTCGTATATGCAGTACATCATCTCATATTTGACTCAGGTTCAAATCCTGTGCACAGTTTTTTATTCGATATTTTTATTTCATTTTTTATATTTGGTTTAATTGAAATTGATTTAAAATAGTGTAGATATTCAGGTTTTTCTAATACCAGTTATTTAGAAATTTATTTTGTATATAACATTATTCATTTGAATTGATTTATATGTAAAACAGCCATAAAGTCAATCATATGAATATGCATTCCTATATTTAATTTCTTCAGTCAAATCTGAACTACTTACATACACATATTGATGAGAAAATATTCTAATATCCATCCAGGAAGCCTAACGCGCATACTCACATATGTGTTTAAATATATGTACAAACTACCACCATTCTAACAAACCCAGAACACAAGATTCTGCGCACACTTGACACATGGGATATGTATACCCTATGAGCAAAAAGAACCGGGAAGGTGATGTTGACTGCTTCTTTCGATTGCCAAGGCATAGTCCACCATGAGTATCTTCCATCGGGCCAGACAGTCAATAGAGAATATTATTTATCCGTTTTGAAACCTTAGAGAGATGCTGTGTGTTGCAAACCGCCGGAAATGTGAGCAAACAATTCTCAGATTTTGCATGATGATAACGCGCCATCGCACTGATCAAAGAGAATACAAATCGGCCTGCCGGGGGTGTTTGGAGGACTGGGTTAAACGTTGGCACATGTGTGCAATGTGTGATTCGCTGGAAGTCGCATTAACTCGCGACTGTCGCACAGTTAGAAGACATATTTACATACATATAAGGGTGCATACATACATACGGAGCCACGGCCACTCGACATGACAAAAATTTAAGATTTATCAAATATTGGCAAATAATTCCACGCGAAATATTCCAATATTGACTATTTTCGAATGGTCGCGAAAATTGGCATATGGGCGGCTCGTTTTATGAATGAAATTGAAATATGAGCTCTAACTTATGAATGAACTTTTTGTTTTTGTTCTAAATTGTTCAGCGCCGTCGCTGATAGAATCATGGCCGCTGCGACTGCGTCTACGAATGTATTTTGTTTTTGTAGTCGCTAGGCTTAGATTTTAGCTTTGGGCGACATGCGCATGTGAGGTATGTGTTTTTGTTGTGTTCTAGAACATTTTAGAATGTGCGGTGGCAAAGCGGCCATGGCGTTGCGCTTGCTGTTGCTTTTGCGTCTATCAAACTACATATCGTGTTTTTGTAAGTACAATATTAGGAATATCGACTGGTGAAAGACAAAAGTACACGGAAGCAAGAAGGGAGCGCTGTGCTCGCGCATATACATATGCATGAATGTATGAACGTGCATGGATGTAGTAACATATGAATACAATTATTTTGTAGGAAGTTTAGAAGGCAAGTAGGTATATATGTATGTATGTATATATGCTAGGACATAATACATACATAGAGCAGAATTGTTTTTGCACTAGTTAGGAAGAAACTCGCTAGTGCGTATGTGTATTTGTCTTGTAAGAATGTGATGTGCTGTGACTTGTGTACATACATAAGTCAAGGTTATTTGGGCATACATGCATATGTACATATGTATGAAAGGAAGATGATGTTCTTGCGCTTGTGCATTATTGTTTTTCATATACAAATGTACATACCTACATATGTATGTAAATGCTGTCGAATACATAAACTATAAATTGACATCTATACTAATATTATAAAGAGGAAAGCTTTGTTTGTTTGTTTGTTTGTTTGTTTGTTTGTTTGTTTGTTTGTAACGAATAGGCTCAAAAACTACTGGACCGATTTTAAAAATTCTTTCACCATTCGAAAACTACATTATCCACGAGTAACATGGATTACATTTTATTTTGGAAAAAAATAGGGTTCCGTAAGATATTTGGATTTTTCGGACACAAACTGAAAAAAATCGTATATATAAAATAAAGTCAACTTTTTGTGTGTGTTCGCTAACCGGCCGTGTCTGCACCGAATTAAACCAAACTTACACTCATTGTTAAGGAGGTATTGAAGATGGTTTCCGTATAGTTTGGATACCTATTGGTGGATAGGGCTCGAGATATAGGTCAAAACGTGGACCCGGGTAACCTTCGGATGTGTATGTACAATATGGGTATCAAATTGAAGCTGTTTTAGAATGCTTTAGCACAGAGCATTTTTCATGCCGCTCCGTGACTGGGGTCTCGAGATATAGGTCAAAACGTGGACCCGGGTAACCTTTGGTTGTGTATGTACAATATGGGTATCAAATGAAAGCTGTTGATAAGTGCTTTAATACGGGGTAATTTTCATACCTATTGATGACTAGGGTCTGGAAATATATGCCAAAACGTGGACCCGCCGTGTCTTTGCACTGAATTAAACCAAACTTACACACATTGTTAAGGAGGTATTGAAGATGGTTTCCGTATAGTTTGGATACCTATTGGTAGATAGGGTCTCGAGATATAGGTCAAAACGTGGACCCGGGTAACCTTCGTATGTGTATGTACAATATGGGTATCAAATGGAAGCTATTGGTGAATGCTTTAGTTCAGAGTATTTCCATCCGCTCCGTGACTAGGGTCTCGAGATAGAGACCAAAACGTGGACCCTAGAATGTGTTTGTACAATATGGATATCAAATGAAAGCTGTTGATAAGTGCTTTAATACGGGGTAATTTTCATACCTATTGATGACTAGAGTCTCGAAATATATGCCAAAACGTGGACCCGCCGTGTCTTTGAACCGAATTAAACCAAACTTACACACATTGTTAAGTAGGTATTGAAGATGATTTCCGTATAGCTTGAATACCTATTGGTAGATAGGGTCTCGAGATATAGGTCAAAACGTGGACCCGGGTAACCTTCGGACGTGTATGTACAATATGGGTATCATGTGGAAGCTGTTGGTGAATGCTTTAGTTCAGAGTATTTTTCATGCCGCTCCGTGACTAGGGTGTTGAGATAGAGACCAAAACGTGGAGCCTAGAATGTGTTTGTACAATATGGATATCAAATTGAAGCTGTTGGTGAATGCCTTAGTACAGAGTATTTTTCATGCCGCTACGTGACTGGGGTCTCGAGATATAGGTCAAAACGTGGACCCGGGTAACCTTTGGTTGTGTATGTACAATATGGGTATCAAATGAAAGCTGTTGATAAGTGCTTTAATACGGGGTAATTTTCATACCTATTGATGACTAGGGTCTCGAGATATAGGTCAAAACGTGGACCCGGGTAACCTTCGGACGTGTATGTACAATATGGGTATCAAATGGAAGCTGTTGGTGAATGCTTTAGTTCAGAGTATTTTTCATGCCCATACGTGACTGGGGTCTCGAGATATAGGTCAAAACGTGGACCCGGGTAACCGAATTAAACCAAACTTACGCACATTGTTAAGTAAGTATTGAAAATGGGTTTCGTGAAGTTTGGTTGTAATTCGGAGCAGTGGCAACGGGTACAGCGTTCTTTTGAGCCAGCCATAATGTCGCTTACTTTTTTAACGCTTGGGGCGGAACTGAACTGTCAAATTGACAGTGTGAGTTCTGATTTGGATGCCATAAGGAAAAAACGTAAGTGCAACATGTAAAAATTGTTTGTGAATTTTTTTGGAGTGGATTTTGAAACAGTGAATAATTTCTTACGAAATTCGAGAATTTAATGTGAAATCCGAATGAAATTATGTGTTCGTGGAAAAAAAAATTTTTTTCGTTTTTTTTTGAAAAATATAAATGGATAATGGTTAAAAAAGCTCCAATGCTTAATAAAACATATAAATTGAAACGAAAAATTCATGGATGATCAGGAAAAAAGACGATTGTTTATTCATATGCGTTGATTTGAAATTTAAAAACAATCTTCTTTTTTCCTGATTTTCAATTTATATTTTATATTTACTCAAAAACAAATAGAAAAACAAAAAATATTGTTCATGCCAAAGCGCTTGAATAAAGAATAAAGAAATAAATAATATGAAAACCATATATTTTCTGTTCTAAACCATATCTATTCTATTTTAGTGTGCCCAGCGAAGGGGGCCGGGTTTGCTAGTACAATATAAAATAAGTGTTGATTTATCTTAAACCGTTTTTTTTTCTTAATGCAAATACCTCCTATTGACATGTACATACATATTATGTATGTATATTGTCATATACCATCATTTATGTACATATAGAGTATACGTTCATTTATGAATGTATGTAATGAAAAACTTCATGAATTACTTTCAGAACTTTATTAAAATTAATTCGCGTCGCGCGCATGCACAAAACCTTGGTTCACGACGCAGGCGCAGAAATAAATGCATCAGAGAATGTTAATGCAATGAGAAGGTGCAAATGTTACTGTAAGCTTTTTTTAGTACAATTGAGATCTGAAAGATTTGTAATAACGTCATTTAGCACACCGAGTTTGTATACACCTCACTGACTTTTGCCCACACAAAAATTAGAAACACCACAAATCTTTCACCTCAACACACAACACACTTCTCACCTCGACATTAAACCAATTAAATTTGTACTATTTTCGTATTTTTGAAATAATAAGCGAATACGTAAAATTTATTACATAATTTTTTTTTCAATTACATTAAAAAAAAAAAACGATTTTAAAAAATAAAATTTATAAAAAAAAGTTTGCACCGGGAATTGAACTCGAGTCTAACATGTGGCGAGGAAAAATAGGCGGTGCGTTTATTTCTTCGACTGCTTATTTTTTTACCATTTTGTTACTTTTGAAATGATAAGCGGATACATAAAATTTATTAAAAATTTTTTTACGATTACATTAAAAAAAACACATTTAAAAAAAAAAAAAAATTGGCGCCGAGAATTGATGCCGAGTCACATGGGGAGGATAAAGAGGCAAAGCGAATGGGTTTGGTGGGGAACGAGGACAAAACGAAGTACCTTCAGTCATCAAACAAACAGTCGGCGCTCTGTTAAAACTATGATATCATAGACAGATGAAGAAGAGAAAAACAACAATGGTTGTATTTTTTTTGTTATGCGGCCAGCATTCTGATAATACCGTAGAAAATCTGCCGTATTTGACAACTTATTAACAGCGTCGGTACACGCTAGGTGTGCGGCGGTTTCGTCTCTTCTTTTTGAAATTTCTTAAATTGACGTACTTTTATGTTCTCTTGCCAAAGAGAATCGTCGAAAATTTTATTATAATTTTTTTCAGCCACACCAAGCTTAAACGATACTCTCTTTAGTCCTTTAAGTTTGACGTGTTTCTTTACTAACATATAACAATAAAGGTCGCTCTTATCGATCGCTGCATGGTTGTGTACATATTCAATTTCAATTTCGGTGTTTGGCATACCAACACGAATCATGGCAGACCAGAGTAGATAAATTTATTGGAACTAGTTTTAGTGATTTTTGTTCTATGCAAAAAATAGAATTACACTTGACTAGCTACAGGTGTTAGTCGCGCGAACGGGGAGGTAGTACGCGTCATGAGTATGTTAAAACGTTACCCGTGTCGAAAGTAGCCAGCGATCTTGGCAAGATGGCTTAGGCGAAATACAATTAGCCATAAATTGTACCGCATAACTAAATCTAATCCTCTAGAATTACTTATTGGTAAAGAGATTGTTAACCTTGGCTTAAAAACGAGTTGAGACATTCCTGGTGGTAGAAGTGCTAGAGCGAGATCGATGTGGTTAAAGTCCTTAGTAAATGAGCGAACTTATAAATACTCGCATAAAGCTCTGACAAGTACGTCAGAGGAAGAAATTACCAAAGAATCTGGCATGTATGATGAGGGGCACATTCGTGGACTCCAATGTTAATGAAGACGTTAAAAGAGACGTCATAGATGGGTTGGTGAATTCGTACTAGAAAAAGAGAGGAACCCTAGTTGGTGAGTGCGCTGAGTACGTAAGAACATGATCCTTTGGGAATTCTCTGTCTAATGGGTACCTATAGAAATAAACAAAAAAAAACTTAAAAAATAGCCAGTTCATTTGATCTTTCAGATTATATATATATGTATATAATTGGCAGGCGCACCCTTTTTGGGTGTTTGGCCGAGCTCCTCCTCCTATTTGTGGTGTGCGTCTTGATGTTGTTCCATAAATGGAGCGACCTACAGTTTCAAGCCGACTCCGAACAGCAGATATTTTTATGACGAGCTTTTTCATGGCAGAAATACACTCAGAGGCTTTCCGTTGCCTGCCGAGGGGCGACCGCTATTAGAAAAATGTTTTTCCTAACTTTGGTGGTTCACCGAGATTCGAACCAACGTTCTCTCTGTGAATTCCGAATGTTAATGACGCACCAACCCACTCGGCTACGGCGGCCGATAGGTTTGATATAATAATAAATAACACCGTAACAGCAATGTTCGGGCCTGTTTTGCGATTTGGGGTAAATGGGAAACAGCCATACAAAATATATCATATGTAAGAGAAACGTAACGCAGTGTGAAAATAAGTACAAAAAAAAAACTGTGAATAAAGTAAGTTAAAAAATTTATATACGGTCATTTTAAATTGCCACAATGGCAACAGTTCTCATTGTTTTCATTTAGATTGTTTAAATTATTATTTATTATGTACAGGTTTTTATGATCACAGGGTCTGGCTCTAAATTTCCTTGCTATAATTTCATATTTTAGGATGGGATACAGGAGGTTGTCTTTAGGAATTTGGCCTCATTTCTCGTCGAATGTTTCTGTCAGAAATTGTTCATATTTCTCCCAATCAATGAGATGAATTAGTATGAGCGCTCCATCTTGTATTTTTGCTTGTCCATTGTCTATCATAACCAGGCCTATAGTGGCAAACACAGGAAACGCCACTACTTTTAGGAGACCAGTTGTGAACACACACATATCTAGGGGGATACGCGGACGATATGGCGGTGGTCATACCAGCTGGGGACACTGAGGACACTAGAAGAAAGCTAAACCAAGTCATGATAAGGACACAAATATGGCTTGAGGACCACGGCCTGGAACTCGTCAAACATAAAACCGAAGTCATCCTTATGACACGAGGTCACATGCCACTCGAGGTCAGCATGCAAATAGGCGACACGTCCTTAGTGACCCAAAAAGTAGTGAAATACTTATGTAGGTATTCAACTTGGCTGCAGGCTTACTTTCTGGGCCCAGATACGGCATGCGGCTACCAAAGACGCGAAGGTCATGGGTGTGCTAAGTAGATTAATGGCAAACAGCGGTGCAAAAGAAAGCTAATTATGGCGGCCACAAGCTCAATTCTCCTGTAAGGCAGCGAAGTATGGGGAATTGTGCTTAACTTCAAAGACAAGCGCAAAGCACTGGAGGCTGTGCAGCGGCACTCAGTTCACTCAATGAACCGCACTGTCTCAGGCGCAGCAATTTTCATGATAGGCGGGAGATACCCGTTGACCTCATGGTCCGAGAACGAATGGATGCGTGGGACTCCAAGAAGATACATGTCATCACTAGCTTCTCAGAACCGAGATGACAAACCATGCCGCGGTGGCAAAGCCGATGGCATACTGAACTGAGTGGCAGATGGACGACGAAACTACTTCTTAACTCAGTTCCTCTCGGGCCACGGATGAAATTGAAATTTGAAACGGTCGAGCCAAGGAGCACCAGGAGATTTGGTGGCTTCTAAAACACTCAGGCTAAAACGCCCATTGTATTTAAAGCTCTGGAAAGGGGGTAGATAGTCAAGGAGGGAAGGAGAAAAGTATCAGAGAAAGAGATAGGAAAGAAAAGAGACAGAGATAGAGATAGTTAGTCCTGTGAGAATTTTCCAGATTTCTTGGCAAATCTGTAAATATCCTCCAGCTTTAGAGAACGAATATTACTCATTCTCATGACATCGGAACCCAAAACTCGTAGCCGTGCTCTAGCAAAGGCAGGACACTCACAGGGAAAGTGCTCAGTGCTATCCGCCTCCTCCATGTATGACAGGCACATTGGGTCCTCAATGATTCCAATGGTGGTCATATGCTGACCCTTTGGGTTGTGTCCTGTAATGATGCCGACCATCAACCGAACGTCTTTCCTTCTAAGTTTTAGTAGAAAGGTTGACAGTTTTCTGTTCGGACTTGTCACAAAACACTTTGCAGTTCTGCAGCGTTCTAGACCGGACTTTTCCGGTGCTCGAATCATCACTAGGTTCCAGCATGAAAAAAAACACCAAGAAACGTGGATGTCTTTCGATCGAAAACGCGACCATGGTACGATAGATGGAAACCACACTCCTAGTGTTTTAGATGTACGTAAAATCCGAGGACCTAACATCGACTCGGATCATCCTTGCTGCATCCAAAATACGCACATGTCTCTGTGCAACAAAAAACCCACATCTAACTAAAGGGTGATTTTTTAGCTATTATTTTTTTAAACAGTTGGTTTAAACAGCCGACGCACGTTTCGTGTTTTGTTTCACTCTCAAACATCTTAAGTTTGGTCTATAATTTAACCATGAATCGTCGTACAAACGAACAACGCTTGTAAATCATTGAATTTTATTAAATAAATGCGTGTTCTGTTAAGAAAGTTTATCGCGCGCTTCTTCCATTTTACGGTCAGTTTAATCGACCCACTGAAGCGGCTATTCGAGCTATTGTGACTAAATTTAGAACCAAATTTACATTATTGGACATTAAACCACCAACACGCTTACGTAGAGTGCAAACTGAAGAAAATATCGCATCTGTATCGGCCAATGTTAATGATGACCATCAATTATCGATTCGTCGCCGTTCGCAGCAATTGAGCATCTGTTACTCAACGACGTGGAAAAGTTTGCGAAAGGATTTAGGGGTGAAGCCTTTCAAAATACAGCTGGTGCAAAAATTCAAGCCGAACGACCTACCGCAACGCAGAATTTTTGGTGAATGGGCTCTTGGAAAGTTGGTCGAAGATCCACTTTTTTATCGAAAAATTGTGTTCAGCGACGAAGCTCATTTTTGGATCAATGGGTACGTAAATAAGCAGAATTGTCGGTTTTGGAGTGAAGATCAGCCCGAAGAATTGCAAGAGCTACCAATGTATCCAGAAAAGGTCACAGTTTGGTGCGGTTTATGGGCTGGAGGTATCATTGGACCGTACTTCTTCAAAGATACTGCGAATCATAACGTAACTGTGAATTGTGAGCGCTACCGTGAAATGATATCCAACTTTTTTTTGACCAAAATGCAAGAGCTTGACTTGCATGACATGTGGTTTCAGCTAGACGGCCACACAGCACGCGTAACAATGGACTTGTTGAGAAGCGAGTTCGGTGAACATTTTATTTCACGTTCGGGACCTGTCAATTGGCCACCCAGATCGTGCGATATAACGCGTTTAGATTATTTTTTGTGGGGCTATGTTAAAGCTCATTCGTCTATTCAGACAAGCCTACTTCAATTAACGCATTGGAAGACAACATTGAAGCATTTATGTATATGTGAGATACCGGCCGAAGCATTGGAAAGAGTATGCCAAAATTAGACTAAGCGGATGGACCATTTGAAGCGCAGTCGCGGTCAACATTTGCATAAAATAATCTTCAAACATTAAATTATATGGACTGTACTATCGATTTAACTAAAAATTTCATACAGTTTTCTGATCTTTACGTGTGTTTTTTCGAAAAACTTTCCTAAAACTTTTAAAAATTCACCCTTTACATAGATCCACAAAGAATGTTCGACATCGAAAAACTGTATATTCGCCACTCCACTTTTATTACCGATGAACTTTTTCTCCGCATTTCTAAAGTTGGCAATGCTAGAAAAAGACATCTACTTTTATATGCAGGCAAACTGCAAGGCCAACGAAGTGAATGAATAGCAAATCTAGTGAAACGTTTTTGAACCTTCTCCATTCTTAAAGATGAACCCATATAAAATGGATCCCAAATAATGCTGAAATATTCGAGGTTTGATCTCACAAGAGAACAAATTCTTCAGCGTGGAAATATCCTGGAACTCCCTTGAATTTCTTATTACAAAGTCAAGCATTGATCTAGACTTGGCAATCATAAAGTCTATATGTTTAGAAAACGACATTTTCGATGTAAATATGACCCCCAAGTTTTTGCTTTCAATCTTGTTAAGTCTTCTTGAAGTCTTATGCAGCCAGTTGTGTCCTCCATCCGACTGTACATTTTCAGGTCATCTGCATACATCAGAGAACGTGATGTCTGGAAAACATCTGGAATGTCATTCACAAACATTAAGAACAATAGTGGCCCAAGATGGCTACTTTGAGGTACGCCTGAAGTTACTTGGTTTATACGAACGAATTGAGATCTATCTGTTAGATAAGATGCAAGTCATTAAAGTAAGCTATAATGAAGAAAATTTAAACTCAGCTTTTTAAATAGCTTACTATGGCTGACTCTATTGAACGCTTTCGAGAAATCGGTGGATATGACATTGCATTGTTAGCCTGTTTCAAATTGGTTTAAGACAAAATTTGCGAATAAACCTAAATTCTTAACAGTAGATCTACCCTTAACAAAAGCGTGCTGATAAGGCGATATGAACTAGCTATCATGAACTAGCTTTTCAAGGAGTTTAGGTATGATATGTATGATACAAGATTTTTTCCAATTATTTAAAAATTCACCAGAAGCTAGTGATTTATTGAAGATAATTGTTAATGGTTTTGCTTACGATGTGGTACAGTTTTTTTAATTATATAGGAGGGAAGATATCTTCTCCAAGAATTGGGTTATTTGTTAAAGCCAAAAGGCTCCCGAGTACATCATTAAATGAGAACTGGAGACCTTTATTTGGTCGTGAGCTGCTAAAAGAGGTATTTTCTATTCCGGTGTCAGATTGGCAAACATAAACAGGCCGGAAAAAATCTGCAAAAAGGTTACTAATTTGTTGAATGTTCGATTATGACTCGCCCAAATAATGAATTTTATCCGGGATTCCAGGGGCTTTCTTTTTACCGTTAATGAACTGCCAAAAAGATTTACAATTTTCTTTGATACCAGTCTCTGCTTTAGAAATGTAATTAGTTCTGAAAAATTTGTTCAGAACATCGAATTCTTTTTGCAACCGATTGTACGTTTCATAAAGTTTTGCGTTATTTTTAGATTTCCGGTGTAGTTTGTATGCTTTGGTTTTTTTATTGTTAAGATTAATGAGCCTAGAATTGTACCATGGTGTGGAGGCCTAGTCGAAACACTAATCAGACCATATCAATGGATGGTAGTGTGGTCGCTTTAATACATTCCAGCATTGCGCGAATGCACTCCACTCCTTTGATTTGGGCTGCTTTTTCAACGATGACCAAGCTCTGCTCTGGGTGGGAACAAGGTGTTATACGACCCGTGCCGAGGTTCAGCCTGGCTGGGGACCCAAACCAAAAATAGCCCAGTCGCGAACGGAGTGCTTCGGATACCTGGCGACCTCCGGTTCTATTTAGCGGACCTCTCTTGTCCGACACTCGTGGGACTAAAAATGAATTTAAATAGGGAAAAACGTTACTTACAAGGAGGTCGGTCCTACAGCTGAGAGCAAGGCCGTGGTCAGACCGCCGCTATTAGGAGCTAGATGGGGCCTAAGAGAAAGGGCTGGTCCCAGTACGAGTACTGCAGGAGGCTGCAGGTGGCGAGGAGGCTTGGGTAAACCGGCCTCCAATCGGTCGATAGCAGGAGCTGCGGGGTCAACTCTGCTTAGGACAAATACTACCCATCTCCCCTCAACCTCAACCGGCAATAAGAGTCGCCAAAAAACAAAAAGGTAGATGGCTATAAACATCCAACCTTTAGTGAGGTTGTAAAGGGCGGCGGTGAGATACTGGCCATCATCGACATGGGAGGAAAGGAAGGAGCCTAAGGCAAAATGGTGGGGGATTGTAGAGGCTATCGCCGAAGTGTACCTCCAGGTCATAGAGGAACACCACAGACCTCCACCCCTTTGTTATGATGCAGGCTGGTTGAGATGAAACGGACAGATTCACATTAAGTTGATCCAAATTAATCTTCAGCACTCTAAACTTGCGTCCGCACACCTTTCAGCCCGCTTGGCTGCCGGTGCTCTTATCCAAGAGCCGTGAATATACGGCAATAAAATCTTCGGTCTCGGAGTGAAGGGTTTTAAATTGATTGCCGTAGAACACACAGGTAAGATTCGTAGCTGCATCCCTGCAAAAAATAATATTAACATTTTCTTGCTTCCACAGTTTAGTAGCGGCGACATGGTGGCGGCAACCATCCAGCTCGAGAAAACCGAGTTTTACCTAGCCTCCGCCTATATGGCCTACGATAGGGATGCCCCGCCAGATGAAGTTCGTAAGCTGGTGCAAGAGGCAGTCCGGAAACATAAAGATTTGGTTGTCTCCTGCGACGTAATTGCTCACAACATCCTGTGGGGGAGCAGTGACACTAACGCTAGAGTTGAGTCACTACTTGACTTTATTCTAGAAAACAAAATTAGTGTTTTGAATTTAGGCTCCGAGCCGACTTTTGTTTTTATAAACAGAGAGGAAGTTCTGGATATACCCTGGGTTCCGACATGTTTTCTAACAGCAATAACAGCTAGCTCTCCCGTTGTCCGGCTCAGAGGGAAGTCTAAGCCACCTTGGTGGACCAACGAACTAACCTCGCTACGAGAATCCCATAGAACATTATTTAATCTGCCCAAGGTCACGAGAAGGTCAGAGGAAGTCTATAATTGAAAAAATTATAAAAAAACCAGTCAGAACTGCGCAGCGTGAAAGGAAGGAAACTTCAGAAGCGGCCAGTAAGAAAATTTCTTTCAAAGACGCCATGCAACCTAGGCTATCTACAAGGACAAGAGAATACATGGACTACGTCAAGTGAGGAATCATTAGGTCTTCTCCTAGACACACATTCCCCAGGAAACAAGCCGGTGGAACAAAACGATTCCGCCAATAATGAAGGGCAATCCGACCTAGGAAGTCTCTTAGTTACAAACGCAACGATCGAATGGGCTATTAACACTTTTGGTCCTTATAAATCCCCAGGACTAGACGGGATCTACCCTGCTGAGCTACAGCAATCACGGGACATTATCTCACCTTTTATCAAAATTATCATAAGAAGTTGTATTAACTTGGGCCACATTCCGCTAGGCTGGAGGGAGACAAAAGTCTCCTTCATATCCAAGGCAGGTAGGTCCTCACACACTAACCCCAAAGACTTCAGACCCGTTAATCTAATGTCTTTTCTGCTCAAGATCCTGGAGAGTATAATGGATGAATATTTACGGGGCGTTGTGCCTTTAAATAGGCTCTCCTCGGCGCAACATGCCTATACTAAAGGGAAGTCTACAGAAACCGCCTTACACTCAATCGTCGGGTTGGTGGAAAAAAGTTTATTAGTCAAAGAGTTTGCATTGGTTGCTTTCGTAGATATAGAAGGCGCCTTTAACAAAATAAATGCAAACGATATAGTGGGTTCTTTAGAAGATTTTGGAGTTGAGCCACACGTTGTTGCCCTGATAGAAGCTATACTCGTCAAAAGAAAGGTAACGGCTAAATTAAGCAGCACTACTCTAAGCAGAAAGGTCTGGAGGAGTCCCCTTCTTTGGGTTTTGGCGGTAAACTCCCTATTGTTGACCAAGGAAAGAGGGGGTTACCACATCACTGCTAACGCAGATGACCTAGCAATTGCCGTTAAAGGTAAATATCCTAACACCCTTATGGATATTCTGCGCTCTAACAAGGCCACACTTAGAAGCTGGACTGCGAGCAGGGGACTTGGTATAAGCCCCGAAAAAAGAATCAAAGGCTCCCTACAAAGAATCATAGGCTCCCTATAATCTCCCCGCTAATTTTTAAGGCTGTGGACTCATATTAGACAGGAAACTCACGCGGAAACCTAATATTGAAGAAAGAGTAAAGAAGGCCAACGTTGCATTATATACTTGTAAAAAAACGGTCGGTACTAAATGGGGACTAACGCCTCGTGTTACACATTGGCTCTATACATCTGTAGTTAGGCCAATCTTAATAAATGGAATAATTGCATGGTGACCATCTGCTCAAAAGGCGAATTACGCTAAATTCATTAGTAAGGTCCAACGAATAGCTTTTTTATGCATCTCTAGCGCTTTAAGGACTACCCCAAATAAAGCGCTGGAAGTGCTAATCAATTTACCTGCCTCGGCGTTCAGACTCAAAAGTATGGCGCTATGGATAGACCGGTGGTTTGGCCACGTTTCTATTTTGCACTCTCTGAATTCTGACAAACAGGAAATAGACCACTCTATTCCTAGACTCACCTTCGAAAGGCTCTTCGGGACTAGTATACCGTCAAGAAGGGAGTGGTAGACACCAATGCCATGGAGAAGGGGGGAATTAAGTTTTTATATACCATAGATGGTCCCAAGCTAGAAGATAAGGTTGGCTATGGAGTGTTTTCGAATGAATTAGGACTTGAACTATCCGTTCGACTACCAGACTACTGCAGCGTCTATAAGGCAGAGGTTCTAGCTAGAAAAGAAGTAGCTAAATATCTAAACACGCATGCCGTAACAAAAACGATTATAAATAAAGGCTGGTTAAATTTTAAGGCCCGATGTTGAATGTAAACCGCGCCTAAACGTCATGCTTTTTCTGCATTTGATTTGACATTTTTCTATTTCAGACTAATTCAATTTCATCTATGGAAAGATACACAATCGAGCAACGCCTTAAAGTTATTCAGGCTTATTATGAAAACGGGCGTCCAATCAAAATGCATATCGAAGAAAATCATTTTCAGTGATGAGGCACATTTTCACCTCAGTGGATTCGTCAATAAGCAGAATTGCCGCATTTGGGCGAATGATAATCCAAGAGTGATTGCCGACATACCTGGGTGACTGTTTGGTGCAGTTTATGGGTGGGCGGCATCATTGGGCCGTATTTTTTCCAAAATGAGGCCGGTCAGGCAGTTACTGTGAATAGTGTTCGCTATCGTGAGATGATATGAGAGATAAGATGATGACCCGAATTGGAAGATATGGATGTGGACAATATGTGGTTTCAACAGGACGGTGCCACTTGTCTCACAGCAAACGAAACAATGGCTCTTCTGCGCGAAAATTTTGGCGGCCGAATAATCCCACGTCGCGGCGAATTTGGAACATTAACGGCACATTATCGAAAATTTGGACCATCGGATGGCGGTGTACCACCGAGGCCGATATTTTGCCCCATACGTAATAGAGCCATACAAATATTATCACAATAAAGAGAAGTGACAATAATTTCTTAAAAAATTATATTTTATTTAAAATCAGCACCTGCCCTTGAAACTTAACCACCCTCTATATTCTCTGATAGGCAGGCGGCCATTAAATCAATAAATGCGGCTATACCTAAATGATATTAACGTCGTATTCAAGGTCAGCCTTATTTGTGTTCAGGGGAGAGATATTGAGGGAAATTCTAAAGCCGATGAGCTAGACAGAAAAGGTACTGCTCTTCAATTGCTAGGTGATAAAAGTACCATTGGAATACCTTTGCCCACGAGTAAACTAATAATAAAAAAACATGTACGTATGTAACAGCTAGGCTACTATGGCCGCAAATAAAGAAGAAAAGGACAAAGGAATTGCTTAGTCTCTCAAGAGATGACATCTCGAAGGTCGTGGCTTGTATAACCGGTCATTGGCTATTTGACAGGCGATCCTCGAGACTAGGAGTTTTCTCCCATGAATATTGCAGAAGTTGCAGAGATGAGGAAGAAACAGTTGAGCACTTTGCAACTGTCCAGTCCTAGCTAAAATCAGACCAGGTTGTCTAGGTAAATACTTTTTAATTATCTTACTGAGCTGTCTGGCGTGGGGTTGGGATCAATTCTAGGATGGTAAATGGGGTTCCCATGCAGCACAGTGGTATCACAATGGACCTGTAAGGTCTAAGTGATATGGTGGTGCAGACCGACTACCACCATAACCTAACCTAACAATGGGTAAGTTGAAGTCACCCAAAATAATTATGTTTAGAATGCCAGTTAGACTATTCAGTATTGTACGACAATACGTTCTCTCTGAACTCCGAATGGTAGTCACGCACCAACCCATTCGGCTACGGCGGCGGTATATAATTTCCCTAATGTATAATTCGTTCGATTTTTCTAAATTAATTTTAATTATTATTTTATCAATATCAAAATATCCCTTGTCGGTTCTCATACTAGCAATTACAATTACAATATTACAGCAACAAATACGCCACCTATTTTCGAGCAGTGCTGTCCATCCCATACATCAATTGATGACACGTATTCTTACTCTCCATCGTTCAGTCGTTAGCAAACCAGCAACGAATAAACACCACGTTTGTCCGCGACGCTTAATGTATGCAATACAATGCCCTGTGAGAACTTTTTTATGCTAGAAAATGCCTTTGGCGACTTGCAATGCCTTTTATGTTACAAGTCGTTCAAAGGAAGCTATAGATGTAATATCAAAAGGCATTTCGATTCCTCCCACAAAAATTTTCTACTCCAATCCAATATTTATTTATTTTGGTTTAAATTTCCCACTGGGCTGCTCCCATGCTCTCGTTCTCACTTATACTCTCACATTTTTCATTTTGGACAGCACTGTTTTAGAGAGACCAGTAGTGCGGGAGCATTTGTCTTTGCAAAATACATTATACAGTTGACAGTCAAACAATTCTGCAGTATAATGGCATTTAGAAAGCCAAGTCTCTATTAAAACTATGTACTATACCATAGACAGATGAAGAGAAGAAAAACTACAATGGTAGCATTTTTGTTCTTACGCCGGCAGCATTCTGAAAATGCAGTAGAAAATCTCCCGTATTTGTTAAATAAATAACAGCGTCGGTACACGCTAGATGCGCGGCGGTTTCGCCTCTTCTTTTTGAAAATTCTTAAAGGAACGTATTTTAATGTTCTCTTGCCAAAGAGATTCGCTGAAGATCTTATTATAATTTTTTTCGGACACATCGAGCAGAGAACATTAATGATATAGAGAAGTCTCACGAGCTACGAGTAGTGTGAATTTGCAAAAATGAAGTCTAACCACCGCCGTCGTGTGATGAAACTTTTAACAGAGCTGGTTATAGAGAATTCTCTCTTTAGTATCATACATATATTGTCTCTGCACAGTTTTTGGCTTCTGTAGGAAATCAAATTGACGAACGGCCGACGGCATTTTGCAAGGCATTTGAATATGCGATTCTATGTTCGCTTGATAAACGAAATTTTTTTAATTTATATTTTCAAACAAACTTAAATATACAATCAAAAATACATACATTTGAATTATAGGCGCTAACATTTAAAATCAAAGTAGGTTTAATGTTCGTTGCACCACCCCAGCTCCGTTTCCCTCCCACCGCGGGACAACCGTTAAGCATGGCTTCGCGGGAGGGGGAGCGGCCTATTGCCAATTCTTGAAAATTTGCGCTGTGTTTTTCAGCGACGTCAACCGTCAAATATGACTTGACGGAAAGGGGAGCGGCCTATTGCCTCTTCATGAAGATCTGCGCTGTTGTTCAGCGCGACGCAGTTAGGAGATTACTATTCTTGCCATATTACATACAGCGGACCAATGTTCTTCTGATTCTAACATAATATCCACTCAGTTATCAGCCGTAATTGGCTTCCCCACCCTAGTGCTTAATTCCTTCCTTTCGAACGCGAATCGCGGTCATACAAAAACATGTTCTGCGTCTTCTACAGATTTCGTTTATTTCGTTTACTTATTTGTTTATATAAATGGTACATATTATAGTAAGACTAAGGTCTTTTAATAGTACTTCAACAATATTATAAACATCTGGAATATTTTAAACATACAAGTTTCTTAATCTAAGTTTTACACCAGTTCATTTACGAATCAATCCAATATATTTAACTTAACTATAATAATAAGAAGAAAAGAAGCAATAGGAAAAGAAAAGAAGGATTTAGAAAAGAAAGAACAAAAGTAGTAATTAGAGAATGTAGAGAGAAATTTAATGCAATCAATCACTTTTAAAGTAATTATAGACTTGTGCCCTGAAGTTAAATCTGTTAAGTCCAGCCTTCACAGTGTCGGGTAATGAGTTCCACACTTTAACAGCGTTAATGAAAAATAATCTAGATGATGGTAGGTAATTAAATTTTGGAACGATGCATTTGTTGTGCCTGCGAGACCTTACTGGTATCAACTTCTCTGTCAGATAGGGAGGAGACTTGAATAAGTTTGCACAAAACAATGCAATTTCTAGCAGACAAATAACTATTAAGGCAACAGCCCAGTAACCTTGATTGCCATGCAGAGATATGGTAATATCTGCCAATCCCTTAGGTATACATACCGCGTGGCGTTATTAAATGCTACATTAAGTTTATGGCAAGATGTGGATTCGAGTTTGCTGTATACCACCTCAGAGTACGTAATGAGAGGCATAATTAGCTGGAGAACTAATTTGCGCCTCGTTTTCTCTGGCGTGAATGTTGCAGAGACTCTCAGTTTACGCAATGTAGCATAAATGTCCCCCACAACCCTATTTATATGGTCAGCACAGGTAAGTTTTGTGTTGAGAATAAACCCCAAAATTTTTTACTTTATCCATAAAGGTACCTTGTACCTATCCACAATTTAGAGATATTGTCAACATGCACAACACCATTACATATAGGTAAGACATATGACTTTGACGCGTTCAGACATAAAGAGTTTTCACTAGCCCATACAGAAATAGCAGACAAATCACTGTTTACTTTCAAACATAAATCTTCAACGAGACCAATACGACTGGACAAGTAAATACAATTGTATATCATCAGCATACGCATGGACATTCACATACTGACAAACGTTAAAAACATCATTGACAAAAAGACTGAATAAAAGCGGACCAAGGATAGACCCTTGCGGAACACCAGTGTGTACGTATCTAGACTGAGATGTTGATTTACTGGTCTTGACCTTCTGCGCTCTGTCTCCAAGGTAGCTGGCCATGAGCTTCACCGCACTGTCTTTGAAGCCGAAATAGTATTTAAGCTTCAAACATAACAATTTGTGATTCACTGAGTCAAATGCTTTAGAAAAGTCAAGTAAGCAAAGTAGAGTCAAGTCTCCGTTGTCAAAACTAATTCTAATGTCGTCCAGTATTTTAAGCATTGCAGTCGAGCAACTGTGACTTTGGTTGAAGCCAGATTGTAGTGGAGAGAGTTGACGATTGTTCTGTAGAAATGATGAAATTTGCGTGGCCATCAAGCTTTCGCAAACTTTGGAAAATGTGGGCAGTATGCTGGTAGGTCTATAGTCACCAGCATAAATAGCATTTGCCTTTTTTGCGACTGGGAAAACTATAGCCTTTTTCCATACTGATGGAAAACATGAACTAGTCAAGCAATGGTTTATTATATGGGTAAGGGGTCCTATTATACATTGGATGACTATACGGACGAATTTTAGCGAGATACCATCGTCGCCTACAGCATTAGACATTATTTTGGATAAAGCTTTCAGGACATCTACCTCACTAACTGTCATAAATTGAAACTGTTCTTTTAGAGTAGCACAAGGTGAGAACTCTTTTAAAATAGGAGCACAATTTGTTTTCTTACCAACACTAATGAAGTAGTCATTAAGTTCATCAAGGTCAATCTCACATTCGGGACTGTCCTTGCCATGAATTTAAAATTTTTTTTAGGTAGCGCCACAGTTCTCTTGTTGGAAGTGACGGATCAAGTTTTGAGTAACTGTACCAAAGTTTCGCTTGTCGTATTATTGCAGTGGTTTCATTTCGTATTTCCTTGTACCGGCGCCAAGAAGTATCCGTCAAGTTTTTTCTCCACTTAGCATAATACTTGTTACGCTTTCTAATGGCAGCTCGAACTTTCGAGTTGTACCAAGGACATGAACTATTTAAAACATTAAAAGAACGAAGCGGAGCATGCATATTAAATAACGAGGATAGGTTACGGTTGAGGAAGTCTAGTTTATTATCAACAGAACTAAGAAACCAACATTCATTCCAATTTATATAACCCATGCCTGAATACAAAGAATTAACATTCAACGATTTAAAATCTCGATACTCATAGGTGGCACCTAAATTTGGATGATTCACAATAAGAACAGTACGGGTCGTCTTCGTGCTAAAACCTATATAGATAGGATTTAAAGTACGCATGTCCCGTCAGTATTTGGGTCAGATAATAGTCTAACTGTCCATGTTTACGATTAACCCATTTGGCTAAGGGAATCAAACGGTACGTCCAGCGTCCGTTCAGGGACGAACTCCATTTTTCCTGCCATGAACGCAAGCTACGCTCTCTTGCTTCCTAAAGTATTGTCTGCCGTTCAGAAGTAGCTTTATTTTTGTAAACTTCAGCATACTCTTTTGCCATTCAATTAATTGGGAGTAGTCCTGCAATAACCATAATGGCGTCTTCTGATACCGTACGAAATGCGCAGCACACTCTGAGAGCACTCAATCGTTGCACTGATTTCATACAATTCACATATGAGCTGTAATTAGTTGCTTCCGCCCGTGCTGGAGCTGCATACAGCAAAATTGATGAGACCACGGTGTTCAGTACTCTCCTCTAGTGCTCATCATTGTGCGCGCCAGCGCTGTTACTGCCTCTGCGGCTATGCTGCTCGCGTATGATAGGTGTTCTCTGAAGTTCAGCCTATGGTCAGTTAATACGCCCAGGTATTTAATAAACGGTTTCGATCTTATGGTATTTTCTCTCACCATTATATTTGCCGACTCCTTCTCCTTCCTGCTGCTAATGAGGAGTGCTTCAGTTTTATGATCCGCAAGAGTTAGACCGTTCTTGTGCAGACATTATTTTACCATGCCGACAGCCTGGTTGCATATTGCTTCAGCTTGGTGGAGTACTGTAGCTACGGCCATAACAGCGATATCGTCAGCGAACCCTATAATTTTTGACCCTGGGGGTAAACTGAGTCGTAAGACTCCATCATACATAATATTCCACAGCAAGGGGCCTAGGACTGAGCCTTGTGGAACTCCGCCAGTTATTTTATATTCCCTTACACCCGCATCGGTAGTATAGCAAAGGGTTCTGTCAGTGAAATAACTGATGATAATCTTGCGTATATAGGTTGGAACCTGGAAGCAATTAAGCGCCATCAGGATCTGGTTCCAGTTCGCTGTATTGAAGACATTCTTTACGCCTAGCGTTGCCATTAGGCAGTACTCCTTGCTACCGTATAACCACCGAGTTCCTTCGATTGCCTTTTGCGCAATGATTTTAACCGCAGCTAGAGTATCTGTAGTTGAGCGAGCCTTGCCTCAAGACGATTAGATATCAACTGTTCTAGAAGTTTGTCTCCGGTGTCGAGCATGCAAACGGGCGGTAGCCTGTAGCATCTTCCGCAGGCCTAGATCCTTTTGGAATCAGCACCAGTTTCTGTAACTTCCATTGAGTTGGAAATGTGCCTTCTTTAAGGCATGTATTGTAAAGATCTACAATAATGCCGGTATGACTTCGAATTGCCACTTTTAGTGCCTAGTTGGGGACTCCGTCTGTGTGACTCAGAATCGTGTTTGTGACTCAGAACCGCTGAGACAGGTACGCCAAGTTCCTTCATTTGTTTTGTTATCACCTCGTGTACTTCTTCTTTTGTGGTGATTTTATCAAGGTATCGAATTTCAACTTGCCGCAGCTCCGTTAGAGCCCTGACTTCTACCGCTTCTCCTTAAGCCGCCTTAACATCTTCATGAATTTTCAGGGTATTTGGGTCTGATGGTTTTGCCAGCACCAACAGTAACTCTCCTTTGCAGGTTTTTTGACCCCTTGTATGTCGTTACTCAGCTCCTGTAGATTTGTTTCTGACCTAACTCGCTTCAGAATTTTAGCAACGCTTTTTACTACAATCGCGTCCTTTCGCGGTGGCCTCTGCCGTCTTCGATTTATTCTTGAGTCGTTCTTTTCCACCTTCTCACCTGATTTGAGTGTATTCTGTGTTAGATCCTTCCGGGCTTTCTTGGATTTAACCGTCTCCCATTTTTCGGTTGCTGCATGCTCGGTAATTTTAACCGGCGTATTTCTCAAGACTTCGACGCTGTTATTCTTATTTCTTTTGACAGGACTTTTGCTTGCAGCGGCGTTGTCAATTGGCCTTTTTGGCGCAGATTCTGCAGGCTTAATAAGAGGTGAAGTTTGGGTACATCCGTCTTGGACAATGGATGGTGCTCCATGCGCCCCTCTTAAAGCCAGGTTTTTCGGAGCAACGATAGATCACTCCATTTTTTTGCGTAGATCCGTTATATTCGTGACCAAATCCCGCATTGGCTGGTTTATGTTTCTCTTCGGAAGCTCCTTCATTTCAGCCAGTTCTTTGACTATATCGCCGAAGGCTCGATATATTTCTTCGACCGCCTTCGTTAAGCCAAAGTGCTGCATGCATGGCGATCTGGTTCTTTCCGTGCCTGGTGGCAAATATGCCAACCTTGAGCTGGCTGCGGGTTTTTTAATAAATTCAACGCTGCCGTTATTGCCATCTGCAATAGTTGTTGGTAAAATTACTTCGTGCACCCGTGGTGCTATTTTTGTTGCAACTCCAATCTCTTCCGTCGTTTTGATTCATTTTATGGTTTCGAAACAATTATTTTATGATCTCTAATAGTACGTAAATAGTTAATTAGTAGATTACTTCACGTGACCAAATATTTAATATTGAAGCATCTGTGAGCTGTACAGCGCTGTTCATAACAACAGGGACCAAAGCCAAAAATTGTTCAACCAATATAATATTACGTATTTACTTAATATGCATTCTTTATTTCTAAAATTTATTTCATACTTTTCCCTTTGAACATTAAAATTGACTTATCGAATAATAATGTACCGGTAGATACCTATGAAATGACACTTTCAGCTAGGAGTATTTTTAAACCTTCCCAAATGTATTGTTTGTTTTTCGTCTGCCATCTGTCAACAATATTCAGTTCATTGTTTGTTACTTTTCATACAACAATGCATTTTGGTCGCTCTTAAAAATGTCGAATTTCGTCCCTTCAAACTACGATTTGCGGACATCGTTGATTTTCTGTTATCAATTGAAGAAAAACGCTTCTCAAGCTCATCAAATGCATGCTCTAAGTAGAGCACAGTGCTTCAGGTGGTTTGAAAAATTACGATGTAGTGAGTTTAGCGTGGAGAACGAGGACCGTGGCCGGCCACCGATAATAACCAAAAAACCACTCGTGAAATGCTGCTCTCCTGGTTCAAAAGGAAGTCTTTTTGCATCGAATCGTTACGGGGGATGAAAAATGGGTATATTTCTCCAATCCCAAGCGTAAACGATCGTATGGTCCGCCCGGTTACAAGCCAAAAACCACGGGCAAACCAAATCGCTTCGGCCGCAAGGCAATGCCGTGTGTTTTCTGGAATCAACGTGGTATGATTTGATACGAGCTATTAAAACCAGATGAAACAGTTGACGGTGCACGCTACCAACGACAATTGGCAGATCTGAACAGCGCTATACACCGAAAACGCCCAGAATATGCAGATCGGCCTCACAAATTAGTTTTTCTTGATGACAATGCACCGCCACATCGAACAAGAGCGACCCGGGAATTGGTGGAGACGTACGATTGGGAACCGCTGATGCATGCGGCCTACTCACCAGACTTGGCGCCTTCCGATTATCATTTGTTTGCATCGATTGGCCACGCACTTTCCGAGCAGCGCTTCAATTCTCACGAAGAAGCCAAAAAATGGCTGGATGATTGCTTTGCGGCCAAAGACGGCCAATTTTTTTGGCGCGGCATCCACAAATTGTCTGAGAGATGGAAAAAATGTGTACTACTTCATAGTAAAGACCTGAAAAGATGTGAAAGTAAATTGTGAAGCAATTTTGTTAACGCTTCATAATTTTTGAATATGCGCTGGGTTTCGTGAGAACTTTTATCGATCTATAATAATCTGTGGCAAGTGCATTCTACCACCTATGTAAAGGGTGGTTAAGTTTCAAGGGCTGGTGTTGATTTTGAATAAAATATAATTTTTTAGGAAATTCTTGTCACTTCTCTTTATTGTGATAATATTGGTATGGCTCAATTACGTATGGAACAAAATATCGGCCTCGGCGGCACACCTCCATCCGATGGTCCAATTTTTCAATGACGCTGAGGCATAATTGAGGTTCTATGCCGTTAGTGTGCCGAACTATCTCATCCTTTAGCTCTCGAATTGTTGCTGGCTTATCGATGTATACCTTTTCTTTGAAATAACGCAAAAAAAAAAACGTCCAACGGTGTCAAATCACATGATCTTGGCGGCCAATTGACATCGCCGCGATGGGAGATTATTCGGCCATCCAATTTTTCGCGCAAAAGAGCCATTGTTTCGTTAGCTGTGTGATAAGTGGCACCGTCCTGTTGAAACCACATATCGTCCACTTCCATATCTTCCAATTCGGGCCATAAAAAGTTCGTTATCATCTCACGACAGCGAACACTATTCACAGTAACTGCCTGACCGGCCTCATTTTGGAAAAAATACGGCCCAATGATGCCGCCGGCCCATAAACCGCACCAAACAGTCACCCAGGTATTTCGGCAATCACTCTTGGATTATCATTCGCCCAAATGCGGCAATTCTGCTTATTGACGAATCCACTGAGGTGAAAATGTGCCTCATCACTGAAGATGATTTTCTTCGATATGCATTTTGATTTGAACGCCCGTTTTCATAATAAGCCTGAATAACTTTAACGCGTTGCTCGATTGTATATCTTTCCACAGATGAAATTGAGTTAGTCTGAAATTGAAAAAATGTCAAATGAAATGCAGAAAAAGCATGACGTTTAGGTGCGGTTCACATTCAACATCGGCCTTTAAAATCTAACCACCCTTTATATAAATTGACATATTTGAATTTATATATGCCATCTTCCTGAGCGCCTGGTAATGAAGCAATTCTCTTTGATTTGGTTGAAGGAAATCAACAAAGTTGTAACAGAGATGGAGGGTCGGTCTATAGTATATATTTTTGGATGATTTGCTCTTTCTAAGTCACTATTACACGTAGCATATTTAGCGTTAGCATTCTTTCTTCTTACATATTACAAATGAATTTTACTCAATTGCTGATTAATTTGACTAGTTGAATATATTTATGTTAACTTTTGGTGAAAAATATGTATGTGGTGAACCACGAGCGCAAAACGAGTACCCCTCAAAACTCCATACGTTTCCGTCATTGAGACTTTTCTATACATTAACGATCTCTACACCAAGCTTAAACTACATATGTATATGTATTAACTATCTTCAGTCCTTTATGGTCAACGCCTTTCTTTACTACATAGTTGTATCGGCACAATGTTGGCATTGATATTTTTGCATTACACAAATTCGCGTTATCAGTTACAATTTTTCATTGTATACATAATATGCCAAAGATAAAAACCACCAAATGCAAATAGTTCATTTATGTATAATTAACATTATTCAACATTATTCTTAAGTTGTTTTAAAAAAAATTAAAATTTTTCTAAGCTTATTTTGTAGATAATTTCCCAATGTGCTATTCGGCAACACTGTGTGGTGAGAGAACAATCAGTTAACACGATTCCACGGAAATTTCCAAAATCTTACGATAAAATCTTGAATGCTACGGAACGGAAGAGTGGTGATTTTTCATTTACATGGGGCTCTCTTTAATTTCATCGTGTTAGCTGATAAGGGCGTACGTTTACGTTGGTGAATGTGAGCACCTATTAGCACATATAACATGAAAGATCGCTCTTATCGATAGCTGCATGGTTGTGTACATATTCAATAATGCTTTCAGCGTTGACTGTGTAGCTTTAATTATGTTATATTCAGTACTCGGTTTGCATTGCAGCCAACAACAGTGTTTTTCTGTTTACGTTTTGGTCTTTTGTTCTTAGCACCAACGGAGCACGAGGGAGCTTATTGCAAGCCTTAGTATTTCGCAGAAATATTGTCTTGCAAAACATGGAAATTATTGCTAATGGCTTTTATATCACTAACCAAAGCGGGAATTTTAGCAGCGACATCGAGATCCCAAAGTTTACATACGGCGTTTACTTCAAACTGTAGATCTTCTATCTTTTTAATTAAGTTTCTCTTGCCGCTTTAGCAAACCCCAAGAACCTAATCTGACCTCCTGTGCTAGCCATATCCTCGCAATCAACTCATTTTCTCACTGGTACATTAAAAATGGACCAACTAACTAATATAATAACAGGACTTGTAAATGACAAAATGAGACAGGAAAGACGTAATATGGTACAAGCTGCCATCAATCCTAATGCAAATTTTCATAATATTACGGACGTGCCCATATATTCTAGCTTATCAAACAATTTAAAGGGACTTAAATATTTCCTGCTTCCCACCCTAAAATCCTTTGACAGTATAATTGGAAACTATAGTCTAAATCTCTCTCATAAAAATATCTGCCGTTCGGAGTCGGCTTGAAACTGTAGGTCCCTCCATTTTGTGCAACAGCACCAAGACACACACCAACCCAAATTTTAAAGAAGAGTCTCACACAGATGCATCAAACTACGCTTTAGGTGTTTTCCTTGAGCAATCTGGCAAGCCCATTACCTTCATATGTATACCGACCACTCAATAAGACGATGGTACGCCGCGCAAATGAAAAAGAAAAGCTGGCGTAAATTTGGACCCTCACTTCATTGAAAAAATACTTATACGGATCCGCTAAAGTTGTAATCTTCACGGGTCCCTAACTGCTTACCTTTGCCTTAAGTAATAAAAACCAGGTCTGTGCATTTTTGCATTGCCACTGTATATTCAGTGTCATACACAGAGTCATACACTCTAGATTACTTCCGAGATAAATTTAAAGAATATGCGCTGGAGTTTAAAAGACAACCTGTAGGACAAGAAATACCTTGCAGCCTTCCATAAGTGCTAATACATAATTTCTCAAATTTGATGAGGAGTCTACAGGTATTAATTAAAAAAAAAAACAATCAAATCAATATACAGATTGTCATGAATAACTTTTGACATGGAAAATAAATTCAATTTTCGACTTCATTCACTTCACGAAAAACAACTCCAAACTCTTTTCTTCAAAAACGCCCACACATTTTCAGTAACGTTTATGTCGGGACTCTAGGCCGGTGTATTTATAAATTCATCGTATATTAATTATAGAGAAGCCACATCTACACATTATGCTCCTTATGGATGGATCTTGGTAAAATTTAAAACTTGGTTTATTCGTAGGGATAAAACCAAATCATGTACTCGTAGCACTGCCGACTAAGGTTTTCTTTTCTATATATTCAAATATTGTTTTGGCGTCCACTGTGCATTGAAATGCATCTCCAAACCATAACGGAAACTTTTCCAAAAAAAAAAATTTGGTAATGGTATGCATGGGTGGGCGCCGTAGTTGTTGTTGTTGTTTTAACAGCATAGGTAGCCCTGTCAGTCTAAGTATATCATCGGTCGTCTTCGTCTAGCTCATCTAAGGGTAGGCCCAGGAAACATGCTGTTTCGACAGGTTGGGTCCAGAGGGAGAGGGGGGTTAGATGAGTCGGTTTGAGGGGGCATGTGAAGAGGTGGTTAGTGTCGTGCGGGGTACCTTCACATGCCGGACATGTGTTTGGTATGTCGGGGTCAATTCTGGATATGTAGGAGTTTAACCTGCTACAATATCAGAACGTAATTGTGCCAATGTTACACGTGTCTCACGGGGAAGCATTCCCATGGCAGCCGGTTCTACGTTACCGGAATGACTCGGGTTTTTCCCGACCAAGGGCTGCCGCCCCAGTACACTAGCCCTGTCTAGTGTATCGTATAGGCGCCATAGGCGCCATAGTCGAATAGGTTGGTGCGTGAATACCATTCGGAATTCAGAGAGAACGCCGGTGTTTGGTCGAGCCCTCCTCCTATTTGTGGTGTGCGTCTTGATGTTGTTCCATAAATGGAGGGACCTACAGCTTTAAGCCGACTCCAAACGGCAAATGGGTTTTTATGAGTAGCTTTTTCATGGCAGAAGTACACTCGGAAATTCGCCATTGCCTGCCGAGAGGCGACCGCTATTAGAAAACACTTTTCTTTTTTGGTGTTTCACGGAGATTCGAGCATTCCTTCTCTCCGAATTCCGAATGGTAATCACGCACCAATACCATTATACCATACTATTACCAAACAAAATTATTTTACAAAGGCATAATAGGCATATTTAAAAGATACCCAGCACTCGTCAACGGGCTCCACTTTACTCACGTTAAAATTCGGTATACGCACACTCGACTTCAAGAGATCGTATCAGAAACTGAACAGGAACAAATTATCCTTATTATAAATAGTCAAGAAGTAAAACAAAAATTCTACTTCTCGTTCAAAAATTCAAAAATTTCGTAAAAATGTTCAATTTATCATGCACAAAAATATGTCAGACATCCAGTAAAACTACCCGCATTCCGCGGTCACCATGTGAAATAGTTCATGTATGTAGACATACAATATATTCCAAAAAAAAAAAATTACTTTCTACAATTGATAAATTTTATAAATATGCCCAAAATAAAGTGATACCTTCTAGAGCAATGGAGCACATTATGAACACAATGAGGGTATTATTCGGTAGCTTTCGGAATAAGAAATATATATAATAATATGTTAGTTTAGGTAAGCTTGGTTGGCAATAAGCCTCTCATAGACCTTTTGGTCCCTAGCGATACCAGAAGGAGACCGACCTCTATGAATACTGAAAGTAGACATCATGTAGGATGCCAGCGCTTTTGGCGAATTTAAGCAGAGCTGGGAGATCCGCTTTTGAGACGTCCTCCAGACCCTCATACAATGAGGCTCCCAGGTATTTTAAACGCGTTATTAATAATGCCGGACAAACGCACAGAATGTGTTCTAAAGTTTCCTCAACATTTCTCTGCATTTCCTGCATTTGTCCGTGTTAGCAATCCCTATCTTGTACGCATGTGCAGCCAATAGATTATGACCTGTTAGCATACCGTAAGTACGAATTGAATCATTTTTTTTGTCGTTAGTTCTACACATAACTTTTGCTCTTTTGCATGTGGTCAAATTAGTCCACCTACCTTCCACTAGTTTTTTTCATACAGTCGTCAATTTCATTGTATATTGTATTTAGCGGTTTTTGTATGTCGTTCTCTTGTTCAAATGGTAGTCTAACAGCACTTTTTGCTATCTCATCTATTATTTCGTTCCCCGTAATGCCTTTGTGACCAGGTACACAATAGATATGCAGCCTACTGTTTGCGGCTAGCCTTTCTATGGCCTCCCTGCTCCGTTGCACATTTTTAGACTTAATAAAATATGAGCTTATTGCTTTTATTGCTGCTTAACTATCCACGTATATATAAATTGTAGAGTTCCTTGTTCTTGTGTAGGCTAGCTCCGCGGCTTTCCCCACAGCAAAAACTTCCGCTTGGAAAATACTGCTGTTGTCTGGCAGCTTGATAAGCTGCCTTATCCCTAGCTTTAAGCAGTAAATGCCCGCTCCCACTCCATCTAAAGTTTTAGAGCCGTCTGTATAGATGTGAAAAGTTCTATGTCCAGTCTTCATGCCTTTGTGCCATCCCTCCTCCTCAATTGTAGTACGAAACCTTCTCTCCCAATTAAAGTACGGAGTCATGTAGTCTATGCAACCTGTACTTCTCTTTCCTATTAAGCTATGCCTGAAGGTTCTACAGGTGAATAGTCCAACAGCCACTACGTTCCTCGCTGATTCCGCTGCCAGGTTTTCCGCCATAAGATCAATAGATGGCATGCTGAGTATCATTTCCAGCGCCGCCGTTGGAGTGGCTTTCATCGCTCCCGTTATGCACAGAGCAACGAGTCGCTGAATCCTTTCTAGTGGCATTTAGTATGTTAGTTTTCTTGTCGCAGTCCACCATACTAAGGTTCCATACAGCAATATCGGTCTAACTATTGCCGTGTAGCACCAATGCATCAGAGAGGATGATAGGCCCATGGTAACGCTCAGCATTCTTTTACATGCGTACAGCGCATTACTGGCCTTTTTCACCCTTTCCTCAACATTGTGCTTCCACAGCAATCTACGTACCTCGCATGATTTTTTAGAAGTAGTTCGTTGTTGCCTAGCTTCGGAGGTTCCACGCCGGGACCTTGTACTTCCTGGTGAAAAGTGGCATGCCCGTAATAGGAAACAACGAAAAAATCTCATAACTCTGCCTCAATCTGTTCCTTACTTAGAGACCAAATGTCCATTAACATATATACACCACCACCTTGGCCGAGCTCTTCCTCTTATTTGTGACGTGGGTCCGACTCCAAACGGCAAATGGTTTTTATGAGGAGCCTTTTCATGGCACACCACCTTACAGTAGCACAAATATCCGATAAGTGGACAGATTTCATAGCACACTTTCTGAAATCATGAAATTGGCATTTAGGCAATCAAACCAGAATAACAAGAACTTTTATTAAAAACCGTACAGGAATATAATTAGTCTATACACTTAACCACAAAAAATAAACCCATAGACACTGTTTAAGATGGCAAGCTTTTTTGCCACCTGTTAACAATAAAAACGAAGCCGCGACTGCTCGCCTTTACTCTAATATTTCAAGTGCCGTATTTATTCAAGCATAACTGAATTTATACAATATGTGTACATACAATTCCCATAGACTCTCTTTAGTTCTTAGAACTTTACATGTTAGTTAGTTGTTGTTACATATTTGTCGCATATCGGTTTGCTTAGTAAGTAGGTAAAACTAATTTCAATACATGAGTGAGCGAGAAAAGCAATGGGAAAAATTGAGCGAGATGAGTAAATTTGCAATAACGTTATGCAAAGGCAAATTCCAATGTGCAGACATAGCGGTCGCCTTCAACCTTTAGGTGAACGTATGCGTTAACCCTTGGACATGCTCCCCCCGTTGAGAGCCTTGAGGGTTTTCAACTTCCTCTACTGGTAGTAGGCATAGCTTTGTGATTGCCCGCCGGGTGACACCTGTGCTAGTTTTGATGACTGCAACACGAACCACATCATCTTTACCCTTGATTAATTCGATAACTCGTCCCATTTGCCACTTCATGGGTGGAAGATTATCATCCTGAATTAGAACCAGTGCATTAGGTGGAATGTTTGGTGTCTTCGTACGCCATTTTCCGCGCTCTTGTAATTGCGTTAAGTAAGCAGTGCTCCAAGATTTCCAAAAGGATTGTTGTATGCGACAAGTCTCCTGCCACTGACTTAAACGATTGCAGTCGATACTAAGCAAGTTGGGCTCTGCCATGGCTGTGAGTGCTCCACCAGAAAGAAAGTGAGCAGGAGTCAAAACTTCCAGGTCGTCTGGGCTTTCTGAAATTGGACAGAGAGGTCTTGAATTTATAATAGCAGTAATTTGACACACCAGTGTCCGAAGCTCTTCAAAGCCGAGAACCGTAGAGCCAATGGCTCTGCGAAGGTGATATTTTGCGGTCTTGACCGCAGCTTCCCACAGACCGCCAAAATGCGGGGATCGGGGTGGTATAAAACGCCAATCAATTCCATCGTCAAGACATTGTTTGTGAACTTCGCTAATATGTTGTTCACTAAGAAACAGCGCGCGAATCTCTTTCAATTCATTTTTTGCGCCAACGAAATTGGTAGCATTATCTGACCAGATAACCCTAGGTTGCCCACGCAAGCAAGTAAATCGCTTTAATGAGGCCAAGAATGAATTTGTCGATAGATCTCTGACTAGCTCCAAATGAGTAGCCTTTGTTGCGAAACATATGAAGACGCAGATGTAGCATTTCGTTGGTGGTCTGTTTCGCACTTCGGATTTGTAGCTGAACGGGCCGCAAAAATCTACACCAGTGGTGTAGAAAGGGCGTTGACTCCGGACTCGCTCGGCTGGTAGATTACCCATTATGTGCCTCATGAGTATTGGTTTTGCGCGAAAACATCGCAAGCATTTGTTGAGTACAGCGGTCACGCTTTTTCTTCCTCCAATAGGCCAATACTGCAAGCGAATTGTTGCAAGCAGCGCTTGAGAACCAGCATGAAGCAGCTTCTGATGAAAGTATTTAATGATACCATTTGTTAGTGGATGATGCTTGGGTAGCACGATGGGGTGCCTTGCATTGAAACTAAGATCTGCATTCTGAAGACGTCCACCAACTCGTATTAGTCCGGTCGCGTCCAGAAATGGGTTTAGCGAACGAAGATTGCTTGAAGAGCTGACTGCGCGTCCAGCCCTCAGCTCGTTGTAGTCGAGGCTCATGGCAGCTTTCTGCACCATACGAAGGAGCAAATGCGTTCCTGCTTCAATTTCTTCGAGGCTTAGTTGAGGCGATTCCCAGCGAATATTCGATTTAATTTTTAGAAAACGATTCACATACGCGTAGATCCTTCTCATAGAACGAAATTTATGTATATGTTTGCAGTCAATTGTATAGTCGATGATTTTAGGTGTCAAGATCAAAATTGTTTTCTTCCTTTCAAGTAATGCGTTGTCTACTTGCCTTATTTTAGGCAATTTGGCTTCATCCTCTTTCAAATATGATGGTCCTTCCTTCCATAATGTAGCTGCATCAAGTTCCTTGGGAGAGGCCCCTTTTGATAAGATATCTGCTGGATTGAGTTGGGTTGGCACATGCCTCCACGACATACCTTGAGTTAGTTCTTGAATGTTGCTTATCCGATTGGCGACAAATACATTAAAATTAGCGGCAACACTACTTACCCACGATAGGGTAATAGTGGAGTCTGACCAGCAGAAGAATTCACCCTTAAAAGGACCTAAAGTTTGGATAGAATTTAGCAACTCGGCTAACAACATTGCAGCGCACAGCTCTAATTTTGGAATTGAGAGTGTTTTCAATGGTGCAACGCGAGATTTGGAGCAGAGCAAAGATGTGCGAACTTCGCCGCCAATTTGTGATTGAACGTAAGCGCAGGCTCCATAGGCTGCCATACTGGCGTCGCAAAATCCGTGTATTTGAATGTTGTCTGCATCCAGCCCAACGAAACGAGGGAAGCTCATTTTTTCCACAAAATTCAAATTCGCACAGAGTTGAATCCAAGCAAAGTGTGATGACTGAGGAATGCTTTCGTCCCAATCTAGCTTCTCTTTCCACAAACTTTGTAAAAATATATTACCTTAGCCTTTAGCACAACGGGACCAATGAGGCCAAGTGGATCGTAAAATCTAGCAATTACTGATAAGACGTTTCGTTTCGTTGCTCGTGCCGGTTCAGGAAGTGGATCCCAGAGGAAAAGAAAATGATCGCGTTTAGGGTCCCATGCCAGCCCTAAGGCTTTAGTGATATCAATGCCATCCCCGAACTTTAAAAATTTCTCACGATGTGCTGGGTCAATTTTTCGCAAAATGTTTACACTGTTTGAGCACCATTTTCTTAGTATGAAGTTACCCTTTTTTAAAAGCTGCTCCGTCTGTGTCATTATTTGCAATACTTGTTTCTCAGACGCTCCGCCTGATATTAAATCATCGACATAGAAGTCGCGCAAGACGATTTCTGAACCAAGGGGATAGTTCCTTGCTTCCTCAATTGCGAGCTGCTGCATTGCCCGAATGGCCAGAAATGCAGCGGGCTTGGTACCATAAGTGACTGTATCTAGCTTATATATCTTGAACTCCTGGTTGGGTTTATCGCGCCATAATATGCACTGCAAAAAACTATCAGATTTGGATATCTTGACGGCCCGATACATTTTGCAAATGTCGGCTGTCAAAGCGAATTTGTGCGATCGAAATCTTAACAACGTGTCAATTAATCTGGATTGTATTGCTGGACCTGACATCAACAGGTCGTTCAACGAAAATCCAGAACTGGTGGGAGCGGACGCATCAAATACTACGCGCAATTTAGTGGTGGTGCTGTCTGCCTTTATCACGCAGTGATGAGGTAGGAAGTTTGTGTGAACACCCCTGGGAATGACTCCTACCGGTGACATATGTTTAAGTTGAGCATATTCAGTTATGAACTTAGAATATTGTTCCTTTAACTCGGAGTTGTGTGTGAATCTTTTCTCGAGATTTTGAAAACGACGTACTGCTTGCGAATAAGAATCGCCTAATTGCGAAATACTTGATTTAAAAGGCAAGCTAACTAAGTATTCTCCTGAAGTTAATCGACAATAATTGTTGATAAAGTGTTCTTCACAGGCCAAATCTTCCTTAGAACGCTTCACATTTTCCATAGTGTGTCCCTCTACCTCCCAAGATTTTTTGACTAACTCATTAAGGTCGCAATCCATTCGATCAGATGTGCATTCCCTAATAGCAACGGAGTGTACAAATTTAGTTGAGGAGCAATCGAAATTTCCTGACACGACCCAACCTAACCTTGTTTTTTGCAGTACCGGTAGGCCTTTGCTTATGCGAATTTGTCCTACGCATAGCAGCTCAAAAAACAGACTAGCTCCGATTAAAAGATCAATTTTCTGGGATTTGAAAAAGGATGGATCCGCTAACGAGATATTGGATGGAATCTTCCATTCGACGTTCGAGATGTTTGCTTCAGGTTGATATGTGGTTATTGTTGGCACAACAACGGCCGAAATAGGTGTTGAATATGTACGATCTACCGATTGTAATAGCGTAGTTGCATACTCGCTCGAGGTTATGTCTGATTGACCGATTCCCGAAATATGCGTAGTAGCCTTTGACTTCTTAATTTGCAACTGATTAGCCATATTTGCTGTTATGCAATGAAGTTGAGAAGCGGAATCAAGTAGGGCTCTGCACGGTATGAAAGTACCTTGACGACTTTTTAGCATCACAATGGCAGTGGCTAGCATTACTACACCTTTAGGAGATGGGTGAAAGGTCTGCTCGGGATGCTCTACGACAAGGGATGTCTTGGCACTAGGAGGTGCACCTGTGTCTTGCGAAATTGTTTGCGGAGATTGCGAAAAATGAAGAAGTGTATTATGCTTAGCTGAGCAATGCTTGCAGCTGCTTGACTTACAATTTTTGACGACATGTCCCTTTTTTAGACAATTAATGCAAAGTTGATACTTTTTAACTTCTTGAAAGCTTAACGAAGGTGAAAGGTTTAAAAATTGAGAACAAGTGAAGATTGTATGTTGAGTTGCATTGCAAAATACACAATTTTTGATGGCTCTAGTGGTAACAAACGATTGACTACGATTATTTTTTCTACTTGTCACCTGTTTTGTGGGGGCTGCAGTAATTGTATTGACGCTTTCCAATATGCGAACTCTCCTTTCCAAAAAATTGGCAACAAGATCCCACGAAGGCAAATTTTGATTTGGTGCTTCTTCTTCCCATTTCGCTTGAGTACCAATGTCTGCCTTGCTGATGACTAAATGCGTGAGTAAACCATCCAGCAACTCCTCATTTGTGGCGATGGTTTGTAATGCACGCAGATGACTAGTGACCTTGTCGCTGAGCTCCCGTATGCAAACTGCTGAACCATCGGGCACTTTATCCAGCCCGAAAATATCTTTGATGTGTGCCTGAAATTGAACTCTCTTAATGTCAAATCTTGCCTTTAATAATTTTACCGCTTTTTCGTAATTCGCATCATTTATTTCCAAGGAACGGACTACATCCAATGCGATGCCGCTTAGGCATGACCTCAAGTGCTGGAACTTTTCGATGTTGGTCAGTGTCGATTCTTGACCTACGATAACATGAAACATGGCCCAAAAATCCGGCCATTCTGTAACCATTCCGTTAAATCGGGGCAGCTGTAAAGCCGGCAAACTCGATTTATTTGGACGCGATGATGTGTGCCCACCTAGTTCGTCCGCCATAGAGTAGTTGCGCGTAGATGATGTAGCACATGATATTGAACGCGAGCTAAGTACCTTGGTAATGTTGTATCACGCTGTTCGTGTGTTTTTGGCATTTTACTGTATGCAGGCTTCAAGTTCCGCTGTCCACCGTTCGTATGCTTGTGCGCCGCAGCGTGAAGAAAACTTTTACGAATAGATCCACCAACAAAAAAACTGTTACCTGAGATATGCTTCGACTGCCTGGTGCCTGCGCTTCCGAAAATACGATGAAATGTTAGCTATAATGATTGTGCTGCTGCCAAATGTGCAAATGCGCAGCCCGGTACGATATCCGAAGAAAAATATATTGTTGCTACTGACGCTTGCGCCTTCCATGTACAACGCACCAGCAAGATCTTCACAGCTTGGCTCACGATTTGAAGGTCAAGCGAGACTTCCAATGAACGCCCAATAATATGACTGTGCCAGTTGCGCCTTCAAAATGACGAAAAATGTTGATTTGATAGCGATAAATAAATGCGATTCCAATAACGACAAATTAAACGGTTCGATATAACTGATGCTAATTTACTGTTCGAATAACAGGTAAATGATGCTTTATGCGACGATGTACTATAACGTGAAATTAATCACGTCGGGGTCACCAAATGTTTAAGATGGCAAGCCTTTTTGCCACCTGTTAACAATAAAAACGAAGCCGCGACTGCTCGCCTTTACTCTAATATTTCAAGTGCCGTATTTATTCAAGCATAACTGAATTTATACAATATGTGTACATCAGTGCTGTCCATCCCATACATCAATTGATGACACGTATTCTTACTCTCCATCGTTCAGTCGTTAGCAAACCAGCAACGAATAAACACCACGTTTGTCCGCGACGCTTAATGTATACAATACAATGCCCTGTGAGAACTTTTTTATGCAAGAAAATGCCTTTGGCGACTTGCAATGCCTTTTATGTTACAAGTCGTTCAAAGGAAGCTATAGATGTAATATCAAAAGGCATTTCGATTCCTCCCACAAAAATTTTCTACTCCAATCCAATATTTATTTATTTTGGTTTAAATTTCTCACTGGGCTGCTCCCATTCTCTCGTTCTCACTTATACACTCACATTTTTCATTTTGGACAGCACTGGTGTACATACAATTCCAATAGACTCTCTTTAGTTCTTAGAACTTTACATGTTAGTTAGTTGTTGTTACATATTTGTCGCATATCGGTTTGCTTAGTAAGTAGGTAAAACTAATTTCAATACATGAGTGAGCGAGAAAAGCAATGGGAAAAATTGAGCGAGATGAGTAAATTTGCAATAACGTTATGCAAAGGCAAATTCCAATGTGCAGACATAGCGGTCGCCTTCAACCTTTAGGTGAACGTATGCGTTAACCCTTGGACAGACACCTTTATCGGGCGGGAAAACATCACCTTACTCAGAAAAAGAAACAAGAATTAGACCTCTCATACCATAACAAAACTAGATCAGAAAATACAGATTTCACATCAAGTCATGTTATTTTTGTGAAAATAAATAAAATACTCGGTTCCACTTAACTCAACAAAAAAAAAAAAAATAAATAATTGGCGCGTACACTTCTGTTAGGTGTTTGGCCGAGCTCCTCCTCCTATTTGTGGTGTGCGTCTTGGTGTAGTTCCATAAATGGAGGGACCTACAGTTTCAAGACGACTCCGAACGGCAGATATTTTTATGAGGAGCTTTTTCATGGCACAAATACACTCGGAGCTTTGCCATTGCCTGCCGAGGGGCGACCGCTATTAGAAAAATGTTTTTATTAATTTTGCTTTCACCGAGATTCGAACCAACGACCTCTCAGTGAATTCCGAATGGTGATCACGCACCAACCCATTCGGCTACGGCGGCCGCCTATAATATAAAAAATTATTGGATCTGAAAAACACAGGACAAAAGTAAAGACAGTACCAGGACGAATCGTCCATAAAGGACTAATAAAAACTTAAATACTGTTTCAGGTAAAGTGGACTACTACTGATTTCACATACTTCTTATTACCATTCCAACTTCTTTATCGGACATACAAATTTTGGTCAATTTGTTATGATTTTTTTTTTTTTGGGTAGATGAGGTAGGGTTCAAAATGCCTTCGCACTCACAGCGACCGTCGTCTACTGCGTCATGTGGTGTGGCCACTAAAACGATCCCTCCTCTCTTCCTGGGGAAATACCCTGCCCGGAACTGCTTTCTATATTACTTCTGGCAGGGCCCAGAACGGCATCCAGAAAGGACCAATTCTATTCACCCACGTCTGGATCCACCATATTTGTAGCCACCTTTCTTGCTATAGGCTCGTCTTCTTGTGTCTCTGTCTGTGCGGCTTCGCTTTGTTGCACTGTGTCGAGGTCAATCTTTTTTTCCCTAGTACGTTCCCGATGTATTTCCTTACCGCGTTCCAGCTGTCCTCGCGTTCGAGGATTTTGCATGGTGCTCGGTGCGATGTGGCCAATCTGCTCCTTCAGAGCATTTCTTTCCGCGAGCCATCTGTTACAACTAAAAAACGTGTGTTCAGCGCCATCGCTCAGCGCTTCGCAGTATATGCACATGGAATCGGTTACCTTGCCCATGCGGTATAGGTATCTCCGGAAATATCCGTGGCCAACTTTTGTGACCAAGAGGAGACAAGAAGTGATTGATTTAACACTTACCAATAGGTCAGTTGGAAATCAAATCAACAGATGGCGTGTTTTGGAAGGCGACTCTCTTTCTGATCATCGTCTTATCGAATTCCGACTGGGTATTGATACAATATCAATACCTTCCAGCAGGAATCCTCGAAATGTGGACTGGGGCAGATATGGTGGGCTTGTAACAGAGAGATTACCAGACCTGAAAAACTCAAATCAGTGGAAATGATTGAAGATGCTACTAAGAAATAAGAAGGTACTTTAATCAATTGCTTTGAGGAACGGTGCCCACTCAGGCAAGCTTCGACAGTTCAGGACTCCACCAGGGAAAAACAATATTCTTGTTTACGATAAAACGGAAATTGGATGGACTCAGTCTTCCAACACTGAAAGGTGTGACACTTGGTCTTTTCGATGAAGTTAAATATCTAGGAGTAATCTAGGAAAAGGATGGTTCCATGTGTAGAAGTACACGCAAGTGGGGAAAGTTACTGATCCCCATTCACTTGGGAGTGGCTAGGACGATTCTTCTACATATGGTTCACGCATCTCACAACGTCCGGGATTAGCCCACGTATCCTCTGGGTAGCTTCCAACACCCGTTCGGGAGTGAGCTAACATGAGAAGGCGAAGCATTCCAGGAAAGCTGGTTGTGCGCTGGGTTTGGGACCCGCCACTTAAAAATCTCCCCCAATGAAAAGAACTGCAAAGCCTCGGATGAGAACTGCCTTTACTGATGACGACCCCTGCAAACGAACTAAGGACTATGATTTGAGGGCATGCACCTGGAATGTCCGGTCCCTTAATGGGGAAGAATCCTCTGCCCGGCTGGTTGATATCCTCGTGAGAGTAAAGGCTGACATCACTGCCATCCAAGAAATACGATGGACGGGGCAAGGTAAGAAAAACGTAGGACCTTGCGACGTCTATTACAGCTGCCATGTAAAGGAGCGCAAATTCGGTGTCGGATTTTTTGTGGGAGAGAGACTTCGTCGCCAAGTACTGTCGTTCACTCCGGTGGACGAGCGTCTCGTAATAATCCGCATCAAAGCCCGTTTTTTTAACATATCGCTAATTTGCACCCACGCCCCGACGAAAGAGAAGGACGATGCGACCAAAGACTCTTTCTATGAGCGCTTGGAACGTTCCTATGAGCGCTGCCCCCGCCACGACATAAAAATTGTGCTTGGCGACTTCAACGCCAGGGTGGGCAAGGAGGGAATTTTTGGTTCCACAGTCGGAAAATTCAGCCTGCACAACGATCAATCTGGTAACGGGCAGATTCTGATCGACTTCGCCGGGGCCCGAAACATGGTAGTCTGCTGCACCAGATTCCAGCATAAAAAGATACACCAAGCTACCTGGGTGTCTCCTGATCGAAAAACGCGAAACCAGATCGATCATGTTGTGATAGATGGAAGACACGCTTCTAGTGTATTGTACGATCCGAGGACCCAACATCGACTCGGATCATTACCTTGTTGCAGCCAAACTGCGCACCCGCCTCTGTGCAGCAAAAAACGTACATCTACCTACGCAAAGAATGTTCGACATTGAAAAGCAGCAATCACAACAGACAGCCAGAAGATTCGCCACTCGACTCTCACTCCTGCTCTCACAGAGCACTGCCCAACAAACCGGCACGCACGAGCAATGGAGCAACATTTCTCGTTCCCTACCTACCGCCGCCGAAGAAGAAATCGGATTCCAACGAGCCCGAAAAAACCATTGGTATGACGAGGAATGTCATGCTGTCGCAGAAAGAAAGGATGCCGCCTATAGAGCCACGCTGCGATCGAGCGCAACGCGAGCCATGTGGGATCGCTACAGAGAGCTGAAAAAGGAAGAGAGACGTATTATCCGACAGAAGAAACGAGAGGCCGAAATACGTGAGTGCGAGGAGCTTGAGATGCTGGCCAATAGGAACAACGCCCGAAAGTTCTACCAGAAAGTTCGGCGGCTTACAGAAGGTTTCAAGACCGGGGCGTTTTCCTGTAAGAACAAAGACGGCGATCTGGTGACTGACGTACAGAGCAATCTTAAATAATGGAGGGAACACTTCTCGAACCTGTTAAACAGTGACAGCTGCGCATGTCATAGAGAATGTGAAGATCCCGATACCCCAATCGTTGACGATGGAATGGTCGTTCCGCTACCCGATCATGACGAGGTGAGAATAGCGATAGCGCAGCTAAAGAACAATAAAGCCGCGGGCGCCGACGGACTGCCGGCTGAGCTATTCAAACAGGGCGGCGAGGAGCTGGTAAGGTGCATGCATCAGCTCCTATGCAGAATATGGTCGGATGAAAGCATGCCTGCCGATTGGAATTTAAGTGTTCTCTGCCCAATCCATAAGAAGGGCGATCCTGCAATCTGTGCCAATTACCGCAGGAGTAGGCTTCTAAATATCGCCTATAAGGTTCCAGCGAGCGTATTGTGTGAAAGACTGAAGCCCACCGTCAACCAACTGATTGGACCTTATCAGTGTGGCTTCAGACCTGGAAAGTCTACCATCGACCAAATATTCACAATACGCCAAATCTTGGAAAAGACCCATGAAAGGAGAATCGACACACACCATCTTTTCGTCGACTTCAAAGCTGCATTCGACAGTACGAAAAGGAGTTACCTGTATGCCGCTATGTCTGAGTTTGGTATCCCCGCAAAACTAATACGGCTATGTAAGATGACGTTGCTTAGCACCAGCAGCGCCATCAGAATTGGGAAGGACCTCTCCGAGCCGTTTGATACCAAACGAGGTTTCAAACAGGGTGACTCGCTGTCGTGTGACTTCTTTAACCTGATGTTGGAGAGGATCGTACGAGCCGCAGAACTTAATAGCTCAGGCACAATTTTTTATAAGAGCGTACAATTTTTGGCGTATGCCGATGATATTGACATCATCGGCCTTAACAACCGCGCTGTTAGTTCTGCCTTCTCCAAACTGGATAAAGAGGCAAAGCGAATGGGTTTGGTGGTGAACGAGGACAAAACGAAGTACCTCCTGTCTTCAAACAAACAGTCGGCGCACTCGCGTATCGGCACCCACGTCACTGTAGACAGTTATAATTTCGAGGTTGTAAAAGACTTCGTCTATTTAGGAACCAGCATTAACACCGATAACAATGTCAGCCTTGAAATCCAACGTAGAATCTCTCTTGCAAACAAGTGCTACTTTGGACTAAGTAGGCAACTGAGCAGTAAAGTCCTCTCTCGACGAACAAAACTAACACTATACAAGACTCTCCTCATGCCCGTCTTAACGTATGGCGCAGAAGCTTGGACGATGACAACATGCGATGAAGCGACGCTTGGAGTGTTCGAGAGAAAGACTCTGCGTAAGATTTTTGGACCTTTGCACGTTGGCATCGGCAGACGATGGAACGATGAGCCGAATGAGCTTTACGACGGCATAGACATAGCGCAGCGAATAAAGATCCAGCGGCTTCGTTGGCTGGGTCATGCCGTCCGAATGGATACAAACGCTCCGGCTTTGAAAGTATTCGATGCGGTACCAGCTGGTGGTAGCAGAGGAAGAGGAAGGCTTCCTCTGCGTTGGAAAGATCAGGTGGAGAAGGACTTGGCTTCACTTGGTGTGTCCAATTGGCCCCGGTTAGCAAGAGAAAGAATCGGCTGGCGCGCTTTGTTGAGCTCGGCCAAAATCTCGTAAGCGGTAATCGCGCCAATTAAGAAGAAGAAGAATCGTGGATAAGAAGCTGACTTGGGAGGCACACGTTTCACTGAAGGGGTATCGCGCATTCAGGATTTTTCAGCAATGCCGTAGAGCCTTTGGTAAAACCTGGGGTCTGAAACCTGCTGTGGTCCTATGAGGATACACAGCATTTATCAGACCAATCATCATTTACGCTTCTGTGGTTTGGTGGCGACGCAGTCCACAATCCGTGAACTAAACAGGCTACGAAGTGTATGTTTATGCATCACGGGTGCCATGAGTACAACCTCTGGTGATGCCCTAAATGATATGCTTGATTTGCTCCTCCTGGATCTTAAGATACAAAAGGAAGCAATAAAAGCAATGTGTAGACTCTATAAGTATGGTTTCTGCCTCGAAGACGGAACTTCGGGACACAGAGAAATCTTTAAGTTGCTATCTGAGCAGTGTCCTCTGTTTTTGGCACAAAAAGGTGACCTGATACCCACAGTTTCATTTGGAAGGAAATTTGATGTCAGATTTCCATCGCGTGAACAATGGTGCAATCCAGAATGCATGCAGGGAGGTTTGACGGATGTTTTCTTTACCGATGTGTCCAAGAATGAAATAGGGTCTGGAGCCGGATGGTACTTAAACGATAGTAATAAGTATCACTTTGCTATGGGGCAAATGGCAACTGTTTTCCAAACAGAAGTTTTTGCCATCCTGAAAGTAGCCGAATGGATAATCGAGAGGAGATGGAGCGGAAAACAGATTGGAGTTTTCAGTGATAGTCAGGCTGCACTGAGGGAACTGGACAACGCGAAGCAAACCTCAAAGAATGTTCAAGAATGTAAGAACAAGTTTAATTCTGTTGCAAGGCAAAGCAGGCTTGTACTTATATGGGTTGCAGGACACTCCGGTGTTCAAGGAAACGCCGACGAATTCGCCAACCGTGGATCAGCGGTGCCCCCACAGGGGCCAGAGCCAATAATCGGAATCAGTTCCGTAGGAATCATGAATTGGATCAGCGATTATGTAGGCAATCTACATAAATAGCGATGGTCCGGTCTTGAACGCTGCAGAACTGCAAAGTGTTTTGTAACAAGTCCGAACAGAAAACTGTCAAACTTTCTACTAAAACTTAGAAGGAAAGACGTTCGGTTGATGGTCAGCATCATTACAGGACACAACCCATGGGGTCAGCATATGATCACCATTGGAATCATTGAGGACCTAATGTGCCTGCCGTACATGGAGGAGGCGGATAGCATTGAGCACTTTCTCTGTGAGTGTCCTGCCTTTGCTAGAGCACGGCTACGAGTTTTGGGTTCCGATGTTATGAGAATGAGTAATATTCGTTCTCTAAAACTGGAGGATATTTACAGATTTTCCAAGGAAACTGGAAAATTCTCACAGGACTAACTATCTCTATCTCTGTCTCTTTTCTTTCCTATCTCTTTCTCTGATACTTTTCTCCTTCCTCCTTGACTATCTACCCCCTTTTCAGAGCTTTAAATACAATGGGCTTTTTAGCCTGAGTATTTTAGGAGCCACTAAATATCCTGGTGCTCCTTGGCTCGACCGTTTCAAATTTCAATTTTCAATTTCATCCGTGGCCCGAGAGGAACTGTTGTGTCCTGTTTTCGACATTTGATCCTAGATAGGGCATCTGCCACATAGTTTGATTTACCAGGTGTGTAGATTAACTCGTGGTTGTATTCCTCTATCCGGGCCTTCCATCTTTTTAACTTCGCGTTAGGGTTCCGGTTTCCTAGAGCGAAAGTCAGCGGCTGATGATCGGTATAAATTTTAATGTTCTTTGCGCCATATAAGTAGGAACGCAGGTTATCCAATGCCCATACAATGGCCAGCATTTCCTTCTCATTTGTAGGATGGTTTTCTTCTGTTTTGCTTAGCGAACGAGAGATTTACGCGATTGGCCTATCCTTTCCAACCTCACCTTGGGACAAGACAGCGCCTATTGCAAAATTGGAAGCGTCCGTAGTCAAATTAAAGGGTTTCTGAAAGTCCGAGAAAGCCAAAATATCAGCCGAAACGAGTAGCTCCTTTAGATCAGCAAACGCCTTCAACGCAGCGGATTCGTGCTTGATTTTTACCTTTCTCGACTGGTTAGCCTTTATTTGGGTGTTTTTTCCTCGGGTTAGACTTGTTAATGGCTTAACCAATTTTGCATAGTCCCGAATGAATTTTCGGTAGTACGACGTCATTCCTAGTAAACGCTTCAGGGTATGTGTCAAATCCTTAAGCGTTTCGGGAGGATCCAATTACTGAATGGCTCTTACTTTTTTTGTATCGGGCCTAATCCCGTCAGAAGTGATGACATAACCAAGGAATTCTACGCTAGTCTTCATGAAATGGGTTTTTTCCAGATTAACTTTTAGGTTTGCACTCAGAAGCCTTGCAAAGATCGTGCTAACATTTTCTAGGTGCTCTTCTTCACTTTTGCCAAAAACTATAATATCATCAATATACACGTAGCAGATCCTCCCAATATATTCTTTGAGCACATCGTCTATCATGCGTTGAAAAATGGCAGGGGCGTTCTTTAGTCCGAATGGAAGCCTAAGAAATTAAAATTTTCCATTCATCGTTGAGAACGCAGTTTTTGGTACGTCACACTCTTTCATTGGAACCTGGCGGAACCCGGAAGTTAAATCAATCGTTGTAAAGTATTTTGCAGCGCCTAAGCTGGCAAGAGTTGCATTTATATCTGGTATGGGGTATGTGTCAGCAATTGTTACGGCGTTTAGGCGCTTGAAGTCAACCACCATTCTATATTGCCTTTCTCCCGAAGGTTTTGGCTTTTTGGGGACAATCCAGATTGGGGAATTGTATGGAATTTTCGAAGGACGAATAATGCCTTCCTCAAGCAATTCCTCGACCTGCCTTTCAACCTCCTCCCTCATGCAGGCAGGATATGGGTAACTCTTAGTGTAAATTTCCTCTGCCGTTGTCGTTCTAATCTCCGCCCTCACTGTAGTATCGACAATTTCCCTGTCACTTATTGGATCAAAAAGTTTTTCGTGATTTTTAATGATTTGCTGCAGTTTTTCCTGTGCCCTAGTTGAAATGTTACTATCGGAAACTAGGTTAATGTGTCCGGAAGGTTTTTCTAAAAGGGGAATTCTAATAGTAAGTTTCAACATTAGCACATTTTCCTTGCGGTTTATTATAGCCTCCAGTTCCTTTAGGGTATCATCGCCAATAATACCATCAAAGGAAACGAGACCCGGCAGTACGTAAAATGTTACAAAGGTATCGTTTTCCGCGCGTTGGAAAAATCTGCCACTAACTTCCTCAGTGATTTTTATGCGCCCTCCGGCTGAACATACGAAAAAAGGCTTTCGAAGTGTCTTACTACTTAATGAAAGGGTTGAATTAATAAAATTTTTATTTGCGCCAGTGTCTACAAGTAATTTCAAGGGAGTGCCGTCATTACCCACATACTCTATGTAAGGTAAGCTGGATAGGCTCCTGTCATAAAATTTACCTGGTCTTCCACATTATCCCCTACTACTTGGGCATACTCTTCATCAATTGCCTCCATATGGAACATCCTCTGCTGTTTCTGGGCCGAGTGGATGAGGCTTAGAACCCCCACTCATGGTATTCATGGGAACAGTCACCGTAGTTCTATTTACCCCTCCATGCACAGGTTGATTCCTGAAATTCGAATTTTGTATGTCCAAACAAGCCGTGTACGCCTCAGGCAGCGATGGTGGTTTTTGAACTATTATGATACGAGAAAGGTCCCCATTTAACCCTCTTATGAAGATATCCAGCGCTCGATTCCGGTACGTTTCCATTAAAGCACCCACAGTTTCCGCAGAATAATTTTCAGTTTTTAATTTGTTAATAATTAAAGAAAATTGATGGTTCACGCGGGCATAAAATTCATCTAACCTGAGACCACCTTGCGTCAACTGGCCCAGCTGGTGCTCCAAGGTGCGTATGTCCCTTTTATCTGCATAATGTAGCGACAGGCAATTTTTTATCCCTGGCCAGTCGACCTCGGAAATATTGTGCGAAATTAGAGCAGAGTCAGCGTTTCCACTAACTTTCCTCCTAATGCTTTTAAGGATGGCCCTATATAGAGGTATTGCCGTGATGATTTTATAATCATCAAGGATTCCCTCCACTGATGTCACCCAGGACACGTATTGGGAAGGGTTTCCCTCGAACACCTGAAGATCATTTACCGGCCCCGTAGAGGAATTTCAATTGGTGCTGCCACGGGTGCCCCCGCGGACGCTGCCTCAAGCTGGCGAATGCGGTATTCGGCATTTTTCAGCTCAGTCATGAGCGCGCCCACGGAGCCATTTAACTCAGTTACCGATTGGGTAGAGGAATCCATAATAAAGTAAATTGACTCACCGACTTTAAGTTTCACTCGGTTTAAAACCTTTTCCTTCTCCTTCGCTGCTTCTGTCACTTGTTATTCCCTTTCGCTTATTTCTATCGCACTTCTTATTCCCTTTTGCTTATTTCAACTCACAGGCTGATTGGTTGTATCGAGATATTCGGGTAACTCCAAAATGTTGAGCTAGAAATGCGAAAAGTCTCAGTATTTCGTCAATTATTTTTCTTAAATTTTTCTTTATGTTATTGGTTAAGGTCACGGAAAGGACGCGGGAACCCTTTTTAGTCGTCCTACAATCAGATTGCAGGCAACCTACTTAGGACGCTTCCTTCACACGATTCTCGGAAGCCTAAACAACTTCTAATTTAGCTGCCAGAGGCCAGAAATAGTTGGCGTCTTCCCAGTTGAACGGCAACGTGCACCCAGATAAGGCGTATTAAGTCACTTGGCTTCAAGCATATTTTTGCATTCTTTTTTGTTTTTTGACAAATATATGTTATTTCCTTCTGACGAGGAGTCGAACCTTGCACTATGAATGTTTCACGGTGCCCACCAATTTGTCAGGGATTTTAGACCGAATCTCTGCATAATAGAGAATTATTTTAAATTTGTTTATTATTGCAGCCTTTTTACAAAACAAAGCATTTAATTTTTCCCTTCATTGCCCTTCAGGCTCTTTTTCGTTTTTTTGTTTTTTCGCATTATGAGATTCTTTTATGGCCTGCCTCCTTTAAGGCAGGTCCCTGCTGGGGCTCCAGTTAACGTGTCCGCAAGACATCGTTTAAAAAATTAAAGTTGCGGGCCAACCACTTGGCCCGTTAGGTTATACTCACTTTCGGGATCCTGGAATTAATTCTCCCTTAAAAATGTTTGAACAGTACACTTTATTAGATTTCGTATAACAAGCCACTTAACTGGTTGAAGACTGCCCGCGCAGCGCCAGACTCAGAAACTTTTATACTTAAGCTAGCCTTATTCCTACCCTAACTCTGCTGACATAGCGGTTCCCACGATGTTGTGTATTCCAGGTGAAGTTACTGTCTGCCGGATGCGCGTGTGGATCACGTTGCATTAGGCAGACGCACTGTCAGCATATTTCAATAGACATGTGTGCTTCTGCTGCAGGTGAGCGAGTTAACTGTGGGTTTTTTTTATCCGTAGGGGGAATCTTACATAGATACCGTCAATATAGACGGCATGCACGATTCATACTGATCGCTAAGGGTGCATCTCATTCGGGACCACGCACAGTCAGTATTACTACTAAACTGGACTTGCGAAACAGTACACCTACGTACTAAACCGACCTCTGTAGCTTTAGTTTGCCCTGCGGTACCGCCCTTTAAGCATTGCATCACAGGGCCAGGCTAGCCATTATGGCTCTTCATTTATGTTTCTCTTTCCGTCTACACTTCATTACTTCTTTGTCTTCTTTTTTTACTGCGTTCCTATTCCTTTTTCCGTAGTTCCTGTAGCGCATTTGCGGACCATTCTCTCATCTTGGCCCACACCAACTTCGACTGCAGCATGTGATCTACAATGTTGCCCGGGGTTATTTTTTCTTTTATGATTTCTTCAATGCACATTCTTTCAGATGCGTATCTCGGGCAGGAGAAGAAGACATGTTCCACGTTCTCACTACCGTTGCCGCAGAACGAGCACTCAGCTGCGTCCTCGTGGCCGAGTCTTTGGAGATACTCTCTATAGCATCCATGCCCCGTCAGGAACTGTGTGAGGTAGTAATCTGTGTCACCATGTCCTCTCTCAACCCAAGCCTGTACGCTTCTGATAAGTTTATGCATCCATCTCCCTTTTGTCGCTAGGTCCCAGCGATTTTGCCACTCAATTATGCTCCCTGTCTTTCTTCTTTACGCTCTTCCGCCGTTAATCGCCTATTTAGGCTTTTGGCTTTGTCGTACACTCTACCCAGTTCAGAGGCCATTATATCTGGTGGCATGATACCCGATATGACACATACAGTTTCAAACGACACTGTCCTGAAAGCACAGGCAACTCTAAAGGAAATAAGTCTAAAAACTATTTCCGCCTTCTTCGCATATGTTTTCTGTATCTGGGCTTTACCCCATATGGGTGCTGCATACATGAGTGTAGACTGGGTAACTATAGCCAGGAGCGCTCTTCTACTCTGAGTAGGACCACCGATGTTGGCCATGATTCTTGACAGTGCCGCCGTCACCATGGCTGCCTTTCCGCATGCTTTTTTAATGTGCTCCCTGAAGCTTAGTCGACCATCGATCATTACACCCAAATATCGTAGTGCCGCCTGTGTTGTGACTTTAATCCCATCAATGTTTAGTGTGGTCGTTTCTAACTTTTTTCTACTCGTAATGAGAACTGCTTCGGTTTTTTGCCCTGCTAGCTGGAGTTTAACCGCCGTTAGCCATTGTTTGACCTTTGTTGTTGCCTCGCTGCAGATACTCTGAATCTGAGGGATTGTTTTGGCGACTATGGCAACCCAATGTCGTCTGCGTATCCTATTATTTGCACTTCCCTCGGCATTGGGAGTTGCAGTACCCCATCATATAATGCATTCCATAGCATCGGGCCCAGTACAGAACCCTGCGGTACTCCGCCCGTCACTGCATATCTCTTGGGACCTTCATCGGTATTGTACAGAAGTACTCTTTCCGACAGATAACTGTTTATAACTCGTACTAAGTATGCTGGCGTTTTTTTCTCTTCAAGAGCCTTTATAATATGGGGCCAGTATGCCGAGTGAAGGCGTTCTTGACATCCAGAGTGACAACTGCACAGTATTCCTTATCACCATGCGGCCACCTGTCACCCTCAATAGCCTTACTTGCAATGTTTGTCACCCTCCTGACGGCGTCGATGGTTGAACGACCTTTTCGGAAACCAAACTGATGTTCGGATAGTTCAGCCGGCGCTTTCTCCAGGTGCTGTTCCAGGCTCGTGCAGATTAGTTTCTCCAAGATTTTACCCATAGTTTTTTTATCTATCATGCAGAGTGGCCGATAAGAACTTGGGTCACCCGCTGGCTTATTTGGTTTCGAAAGTAGGACCAGTTTGTTGCTTCTTCCATACTTTCGGAAACATGCCTTCATTTATACACTTGGTGAAGTGTTCTGTAAATGGCTTCGCGTTGCGCCTGATAGCGATCTTCAGCGCCTTGTTCGGAATGCCGTCAGGTCCTGGAGCCTTAGCATTGCCGAAACTTTCCGTTGCCAAAATCTCCTCTGCTTCACTGATTGTGACACTATTTTCTGCTGCGTGGAACTGGGTCTGGCTTGGTTGCATGTCTTGCTTTGGAAAGAGTGTCTGTACAATCTTTTCTAAAAGAATGGGGCAAGTTGGCGCCTGTCCTCTACCTCATTTGACCTTGGCCATAACGAGTTTGTAGCCATCACCCCACGGGTTTTCGTCGACATTCTGGCACAGTTCTTTAAAGCTGGTAGCCTTGCTGCTTTTAATGGCTTTCTTTAATTGTTTCCGCTTCTTTTTATAGTTCTCCCGGAGCTTGTAGTGTTCTGCCAACCCATAACTCCTTTGGGAAAGACGCCTTGCTTTTTTACATTCGCTTCTTAGGGTGCTGATATCCTCGTTCCACCAGTATACAGGCTTTCTGGGAGCGCTCTGTCTTTTCCTGCACATAGCGGCATCGCTAGCTCTGCTAACATTCTGTTTTTTCTTTATGGCTTCTTTTCCATGCGAAAAGTCCATCTTAATGCCAAGGTGGTCACTGCCTGTGTAAGAATCACTCAGTTGCAAGCTTGCTGATCGTACTAGATCCCTGCTGGCGTAAGTGATGTCGATTATTGATGCAAGACCATTCACTTCCAAGGTGTTTTTCCCCCAGTGTTTAGCAGAACCGCATCAAGCAGTGAGAATGCCTTAATCAAGGCATCTCCCCTTCTATTGGTATATCTGTTACCCCATTCCAAGGCCCATGCATCGAAATCACCTGGAATCACGTTTGGTGTGGTACCACGAGCGTTTTGCACAAGTTCATCCACTAGGTTTTCGAACTCTGCTTGCGTCAGTTTCGGTGGCGCGTAGCAACTGTAGAAATAGATGCCACTTATTTTTGCTCGGGTATAGTAATCACTGTCGGTGTGCGGTTTGTCCTGCAGGGTATTTCCTCCACAGGCCCAGCTTTACTTTTTCTGTCCGAGTCCCACGTTCCGACATTTAGGTTTTTATACTGGCCGCTGACTAGCGCAACATCCACCTTATTTTCGTATACCCATTGTTTAAGGAGCTCTTGTGCAGCCTCGCAATGGTTTAGATTGATCTGCTCAATCCTAATTTTTTCGTTTTAATATACGCCGCTTGATGCAGGGGACATTTTCCGCTTCCAATCTGATAGCTTGTATCTTCTCGTCCATTTCTTTTACAAGCTCCGCAGAAGGGCTTTTTCTCGCATACTTTCGCTTGGTGACCTTTTCTCCACATTTGAGACAGTTCTAGCTTCTGTCGTCTTCGTTTGTACATGCCCTCGCTAGGTGTCCATACTCCAGGCATCTGTAGCATCGCCTCAAGTCAGGCTTTTCTCTTATTCGGCACACCGCCCAGCCGTTCAGTTTTTGCTTCTCAAGCAGTCGCCTTGCGTCCAGTGCTGGTAGGCTTATCACTGCTGTTTGCGTGCCTGCATACACCGCTCTAACGCTTTTTATTGCGTTTTCACTAAATAGGTTAAGCCCGTTAACTTGCGTTCGTATTGCCTCACCTATGTCCTCTTTGGTTGTGATTTCATCTAAATCACGGATCTCCACCAACATCTCATGGGTTAGGACCTTGATTTGCGCCTGGTCACCTAGCACCTTGCCAATCTTCTTCTGATATACTCCTGTATTGGCCATCTGCTCTTTTTTCAATTGAAGCAGGATTTCGCCTTTGGCCGTCTTTCTTATGCGCGTAACGTTTTCGCCGAGTTCTTGCAGGGCATCATCTTTTTTAACCACCCTGAGAATGCGCAATGACAAGCGCATCCGGCCTCGGGGGTGGTTTATTTGTTACTTTCTTCTTGGCTGGTTTGCGCTTGACACTTGAAAAATCTTAAGTGTTTTTAAGATAAGTTATTTTGGGGGGAATCGCGAATACAACAATTGCCTGAAATATAAACTGCGAGCGCGTTCGTTGTAACTTCACAAGTGACTTCTTTATTTTCTACTTCATGTTTATATAGAATTTCTTAGCCTAAACTTAACTAACGGACTATATATAATTAAGAGAAAATGTATTATGTGTTTTATGTTACGTTATGTTATCTATGTATAAGATATATATTACATAGTGTTATTATGGCATACAACCGTAATTCGAACAGCAGACATAATATTTAAATGTACAGTTAAATTGAGAAATTTATAAAAATTCATTTCGGATAATTAATGGTAACACTTAAATTAATAATTAAAACTATAAGCCATTTGGCGTAACAACACTCATCCAGCCATTTTCCATAACCCCGTTTGTCCTCTTGGCATTACTCTCTCCTTTGGCTTTTTTGTCTGCACTTGCTGACACTTTGTGTTCCTCTTCGTGTGTGGTTTTGCTTTTTTTGGGCGGCGTTTTCCTGCCCGGGTGCTTATCGTCGCGTGGTCTTTTCGGTTTTCCTTCAGCCATTACACTTCCAAGAACGTTTCGCTTGGCTTCCTTGCTTTTCGCTTCTTCCTGAGCTCCCGAGTGTAGCTTAGTGATCGTTTCGAGGAGTTCCCTTATGTGGTTGTTAATCGAGCGTTGCGGTAGACGCGTTGCTTCAGTCAACTTCCCAATCGTCTCACCAAGAAGCGTTAAGGTATCATTACCCGATTGTGTTGCTTCCTCATTGCTTTCTTGCAACGCAGGTGGCGACGATTTTGCTCTCCCAAGCCTTTCTACACTGAGCGTCTTGATAGGACTCCGTCTCAGCTTTGGTGCACGCTTAAAAGGAGCAGCCCGCGTGATTAAACGGCCTTTGGGGGTATTGTGCTCCTCAGTTAGGTCCACTAGTAGATCCCTCGATTAACTTGCACCTGGTACCTTCCCGTTAGCCTCTTCCAGGCTTTCATTTCCGCTGCCCATAATGGCTCCATACATGTTACTGCTGTTGTTTTTTGTATTTCTCATATATTTTTCCATTCTTTGTTTGTTTACCAGCGCACCGTGTGTAGGGGGGCGGGCCGAAATAAACAGGAACGGGTATACCCTTGGGGACGGTGCCCCTACCCCAGTTCCCTGAGGCCTGTTCTTCGCTTTACCGGTCCCGGAAAACACGGACGGACCGGAGCTCACCCGGGGCAACGCATACTACTACCTCTGCGTCCAATACACACTCCCTGGCTAGGGCCCGAAGGGACTGGTCACTGATACACCCCGCAACTAACCCTCGGCAGAGCAAGCTCACATCACTCCCTTCACTTCAACAACAGAGATACTTCTTGAAGTGATGAGAGACTCCCAGTGCGCCACGGCATATACCGGTCAGTTAGCAGCCGCACCTAACATGGTGAACAGACGCTGACCAGGAAGCCATCCACTATGGAAACCGCCGCGCCTGGATTTTTTTTTTGTTTTGTTTTGCTCCTCATGGCCTTGGGGGCTTGGGGGGACAACTATTTCTCAGAGGCATTGATTTTGGGCCTCTGTCACCGGAAGCCTCATTGGATGGGCTGTCATTTAGCCGCATCCTCCGCTTCTGGCCGCTCATTGTCGGGGATCGCTTATTCGTTTAAACTTATTTCGCAACTAACCTGCTACTCCAGGCCTTCCGGCTATCCGCAACCTGCCGACCCCCACGGTAGCTTAGAGCCCAGCTTAGTCGTTCAACCCGGTGGAGTGAACAACAACCGTGAAGTTAACTGTGGTGTTAACTTACATATGTACATAAATATATTTTATTATTTGTATTTATACGTTATCACACTTAGATATTATTCTACCAGCTCATCTTTTTCCGCCTCCATCATCGTGGTGCCTATCCTTTCCTCGGCATTGACATTTTTCCAACCTCTTCGCTTCAGCCTCAATTTTAGACTCCCTCGAATGTCACAATTATAATTGTACGTACACACAGTATTAGCAGAGAATGTTAATGCAATGAGAAGGTGCAAATGTTACTGTGAGCTTTTTTTAGTACAATTGAGATTTGAAAGATTTGTAATAAGGTAATTTAGCACACCGAGTTTATAGACACCTCACTGACTTTTGCCCACACAAAAATTAGAAATACCACACATCTTTCACCTCAACACAAAACACATTTCTCTCCTCGACATTAAACCAATTAAATTTTTACTATTTTCGTATTTTTGAAATAATAAGCAAATACGTAAAATTTATTACATAATTTTTTTTTTCAATTACATTAAAAAAAAAACGATTTAAAAAAAAAAATTTATAAAAAAAGTTTGCGCCGGGAATTGAACTCGAGTCTAAGATGTGGCGAGGAAAAATAGGCGGTGCGTTTATTTCTTCGACTGCTTATTTTTTTACCATTTTGTTACTTTTGAAATGATAAGCGGATACATAAAATTTATTACAAATTTTTTTACGATTACATAAAAAAAAAATTTCAAAACGAAAAAAAAAATTCGCGCCGAGAATTGATGGCGAGTCACGTGGGGACGATAAATACGCAGAGCGTTTATTTCTGCGCCTGCGTTGTGAACAAAAGGTTTTGTGCATGCGCGCGACGCGAATAAATTTTAATAAAGTTCTGAAAATAATTCATAAAGTTTTTCATTACACACATATGTACATATGTAAATGAACGTATACTCTATATGTAAATAAATGATGGTATATGATAATATACATAAGTACATAATATGTATGTACATGTCAATAGGAGGTATTTGCATTCAGAAAAAAATAACGGTTTAAGATAAATCAACACTTATTTTATATTGTATGTCAATTTTTAGTTTATGTATTCGACAGCATTTACATACATATGTAGGTATGTACATTTGTATATGAAAAACAATAATGCACAAGCGCAAGAACATCATATCACATATGCAAGTATGCCCAAATAACCTTGACTTATGTATGTACACATGTCTCAGCACATCACATTCTTACAAGAAATCAAATACACATACGCACTAGTGAACGAGTTTCTTCCTAACAAGTGCAAAAACAATTCTGCTCTATGTATGTATATATACCCACTTTATGTCCTAGCATATAAACATACATATATGAGTATACCTACTTGCCTTCTAAACTTCCTACAAAATAATTGTATTCATATAATATGTTACTACATCCATGCACGTTCATACATTCATGCATATATGCGCGAGCACAGCGCTCCCTTCTTGCTTCCGTGTAGTTTTGTCTTTCATCAGTCGATATTCCTAATATTATACTTACAAAAACACAATCCTTTGATAGACGCAAAAGCAACAGCAAGCACAACGCGATGGCCGCTTTGCCACCACACATTCTAAAATGTTCTAGAACACAACAAAAACACATACCTCACATGCGCATGTCGCCCAAAGCTAAAATCTAAGCCTAGCGACTACAAAAACAAAATACATTCGTAGACGCAGTCGCAGCGGCCATGATTCTATCAGCGACGGCGCTGAACAATTTAGAACAAAAACAAAAAGTTCATTCATAAGTTAGAGCTCATATTTCAATTTCATTCATAAAACGAGCCGCCCATATGCCAATTTTCGCGACCATTCGAAAATAGTCAATATTGGAATATTTCGCGTGGAATTATTTGCCAATATTTGATAAATCTTAAATTTTTGTCATGTCGAGTGGCCGTGGCTCCGTATGTATGTATGCACCCTTATATGTATGTAAATATGTCTTCTAACTGTGCGACAGTCGCGAGTTAATGCGACTTCCAGCGAATCACACATTGCACACATGTGCCAACGTTTAACCCAGTCCTCCAAACACCCCCGGCAAGCCGATTTGTATTATCTTTGATCAGTGCGATGGCGCGTTATCATCATGCAAAATCTGAGAATTGTTTGCTCACATTTCCAGCGGTTTGCAACACACAGCATCTCTCTAAGGTTTCAAAACGGATAAATAATATTCTCTATTGACTGTCTGGCCCATGGAAGGTACTCATGGTGGACTATGCCTTGGCAATCGAAGGAGACAGTCAACATCACCTTCCCGGTTCTTTTTGCTTTTTGCGTGTATGCGCGTTTGGCTTTCTGGATGCATCCATGGATATTAGAATATTTTCTCATCAATATGTGTATGTAGGTAAGTAATTCAGATTTGACTGAAGAGATTAAATACAGGAATGCATATTCATATGGTTGCCTTTGTGGCTGTTTTACATATAAATCAATTCAAAAGAAGTATGAATAATGTTATATAGAAAATAAATTTCTAAATAACAGGTATTAGAAAAATCTGAATACACTATTTTAAATCAATTCTAATTAAACCAAATATAAAAAATGAAATAAAAATATCGAACAAAAAACTGTGTACAGGACTTGAACCTGAGTCAAATATGGGACGATATACTACATACACGACACTTCTTTCACGATTGTGCTAATCTATAATTATTAATGATCTTTTCTAAATCACTCATTTATTCGATTCGCAGTTTTATATGCACCTATTCTGCGTTAGTTGAAAGTTTGTATGCGTAATTATATGAATATGTATCTGTGTATGCGCGTTTACCTTTCTGGACGGATATTAGAATGATATTTTCTCATCAATATAATTTGGATTTGATGAAAGAGATTATTATTATTATTATTAGAAGGCCATTACGCACTGCGACCAGAGTTGATCTATTGTGCAAGACCTATTTTGTAACCCTAGAGTTTAAGGCTTTTTATAAATTTTAGCACTATTGTGGGTTTGTTGTTCCAAAGATTACATGGAGATACTACGATACCACCAAGGTGGTGAAGTCTTTGTCTGCCCAGCGCAGGACATTCACAAAGCACATGTTCTGAGCTTTCTATATCCATTTCGCAAAAGCGGCAGACATTGGTCTCTGATAGACCAATGTTATTTAAATGATACCTCAGGCTGCAGTGACCTGTGAGGTATCCTGTTAGAAGACGCAGATCTACTCTGTTTAGTGAGAGTAGCTTGTCTGATATTCCTTTGTTGGGACTAAGAAATTGTCTGGCTTGACGCTGACCGGCACAATTTAGCCAGTGTGCAGCAAATTTCCTTTCTTCCCATTTCCTGAGGAATTCATTAATGTGGCTTTTCGTGAGTCCACAGAAAGGCTCAGGACCAGTAAGTTGCATATTTGCTCCTTGTTTTGCGAGGTCATCAGCCATTTCATTCCCCTCATGCCCTTCATGTCCCGGAATCCAGACTAGATTTACTGTGTTGAGGTTTCCTAACATGTTGAGAAGGTTTAGGCAATCATTTACCAATTTAGAGGTGATAGTTGTTGATAGAAGGGCTTTTAGAGCCGCTTGACTATCAGAGAGTATATAGATGTGAGTACCTCTCATTTTCCTGCGAAGGCATTCTCTCACACATATTTCAATGGCATGTATTTCTGCCTGGAATATTGTTGGGTAGAGTCCCATCGGAATCGATTTTTTAAATTTAGGCCCATTGATTCCTGCCCCTGCTCTACCATCTTCCAGCTTGGACCCATCAGTGAACCATAATTGAGATCCAGGCTTGAAATTGATAAAATTAGTTCTCCAAGTTGTTCGTTCATTAATAATAATTCGGAAGTTTCTGTAGAGAATGGGTTTGGGAGATATTGTATCCACCCTGTGTAGTATAGGAGTGTGTCGAAAGTCTTCTAAGATCTTTAGATGTCCTCTCATATCTCCACTTTTAAGATCGGCGTTGCCTTTTAGTCTTAAGGCACTCAATCTTGCTTCTTTTTCAATTAAGATGGGAAGCGGTGGTATACCTAGGAGCACGCCCAAAGCGTCAGTTGGGCATGTTTTCATTGCTCCTGTTATACCGATGCAGATGAGGCGGTACAATTTGTTAAGATCGCTTGCCGCCTTTCGTTGCTTAACTTTGGGCCACCATGCTATGGAAGCATAAGTGACTATAGGCTTAACAACTGTAGTGAATGTCCAGTAGGTCATTCTGGGGCTGAGCCCCCATGTTTTACCAAAAAGCCTTGTGCAGGCATAGAATGCCCTTGTGGCTTTTACAGTAACTTTCTCAAGATGCGAGTTCCAGGTAAGCGCTTTGTCAAGGTTGATACCAAGGTAGTTCGCCTCTGTGGAGAGTTGTAGAGTCGATTCATTCAGGACAGGACATTTGATGTTGATATTCCTTTTCCTGGTGAACGGCACTAGCGCAGTTTTAGATGGGTTGATAGAGAGCCCTTTGTCAGTGCACCATTTGTTGATTATGTTGAGGGCTTGTTGCATGCGGTTAGAGATGGTCTCTTCATGCCAGCCCACTATATATACTACCAGGTCATCAGCATAGCCCTGGGTGTGGAATCCTAGGTTGTTCAGTTTGTGGAGAAGTTCATCTATTACTAGTGTCCACAGAAGAGGAGAGAGTACTCCCCCTTGCGGGCAACCTCTTGTGGCCTTGATAGACTTTATTCTTCCTCCTAATTCTGTACTGATCGTTCTGGATTTCAGCATCGATATAGTCCATCGTCTGATGGGTTTAGGTACGTCCTTTTGAGATAGGGCATTGTTGATTGCCTCATAGGACGTATTATCGAAAGCTCCTGTTATGTCAATAAAAGCGCAAAGTGCGATTTGTTTTGACTCAATAGCTTTTTCAATAATGGTTACCAGACTGTGTATTGCAGTCTCAGTAGATTTACCTTGTTGGTAGGCAAATTGAAGTTGGTGCAGTGGGAAATTAACCAAGTTATTCTCCCGTATGTGCTGATCCAATATTTTTTCCATTGTTTTTAGGAAAAATGAGCTGAGGCTAATCGGTCTGTATGACTTAGGCAATTGTTCGGGTTTTTTCCCTACCTTTGGAATGAATACGACCTTTACCTCAGCCCATTTCGTAGGGATATAACCTAGCAATAGGCTTGCTTTATATAGTCTGGACAAAGTAGGGACAATGTATTGGCTTCCCTTTTGCAGAAGGCAAGGGAATATCCCATCAGGTCCAGGAGATTTGTATGGGCTAAATGTAGATATAGCCCATTGTACCCGATTTTCATGGAATAGCTTATTTGCCAGCTTTAGGTCCTCTCTGTCAGCATCAATGGTAGGTTCTACCAACATTGTGGACTCATGTAAAGCATGGCATCCCGGGAAATGGGTGTCCAGTAGAAGTTGGCTAGTTTCTTCTGGGTTTTTAGTGTAGCTACCATCTGGCTTTTTCAGGGTACATATGCCGTTTGAGTGATCCTTTGATAAGGCTTTTTGGAGGCGGATAGCATTAGGAAGATTTGAAATCTTATCACAGTGATCCCTCCAGGAAGCTCTCTTAGATTTCCTCAATTCTTTGTTAAAGTTGGTTAGAGCTCTTGAGTAGGAGACCCAGTCCCCTGTTTGTTTAGCTCTATTCCATAATACTCTGGTTTCATGGCGTAGTCTTGAAAGCGTACTATTCCACCAGGGGACATCCCTTCGTGGTTTTTTCACTTTTTCCTGACAGCTCTCAGGAAATGCAGACGTAATGTTTGAGTGGAGTTCATTTGCCTCCATCTCAAGCTCTGATTTAAGCACCAGGTGATGCTTAGAGTAGTTAGTACTTTGTTCTAAGTTAAAGTGAAAGACATTCCAATTTATATTCTTTGGATTTCTGTAAATTGTTATGTGCGGTAAGGTAGCACCTAAGTCAAACCTGATAAGACTGTGGTCCGACATTGATGCTTCCCCGGACACATGCCAATTTGAGACTTCTGATAGTACATTTGGACTGCATAGGGTAAGATCAAGTACTTCCTCCTTCCACCTCTCGCATTGATGTTTGTGCTGCCCCATATCGTATGATGGGCATTCGCATCACATCCTATTATCCAGCGTAGGTGGTTCTCCTTGCAGTAGTTGACTAGGGCTACAAGTTCCCTTGTTGGAGCAGTTTCCTCATCTCCTGGAAGGTAGGCAGAGGCAATGATTACCTCGTGCTCGCCTTTGTCTGTTGGCACCTTGGTCCAGATCGCAACAAGATCGGTGGTAGTGAACTGCGAAATGGGAATGAAGGTTAAGTTATTGCTAATTAAGATTGCCGCTCTAGGGCGATCATTGTTGGCATAGATTAACTTACCATTAACATCTTGGAGTCCCTCAATGACTCTGTCACGTACCCACGGTTCTTGGATTAGAGCTATATCCAAGTTTTGTTTGTTAAACCTCCTTGCTAGTTCAGCCGAGGCAGCCTTTGCATGGTGGAGGTTTAATTGAAGGCATCCGAGTTGCCTTCTATTGTTGCTTAGGGTAGCGTGTGGCATTATCGCCTCTGTTTTTTGGCACTGGCTGCCTTTTTCTTGCCTCTGTTGCTACCCAGCAAGGCCGCTTCCTCAGCAGAGTGACGTTCGCCTTTTTTGGTCCTCTTTGGACCATTATTTTTCTTGTCGGCACGAAGCGGGGGTCGCATTCTTATGCCTTCCTCTACCCTTTGAGCACTTGACATTGGTGCAGGCTTGGTGGCGTGTGGCGCATCTTTAGAGCAACATGGCTGCTCATCAGTTTGCGTTACGCTCACTGCGGTTGCTGCGATCGCCGATGTCGAAGTGCAGGGTTGTTCCTCGGTCCGCTGCAATGCGGGAGGCTTGGGCGCTTCTGATTCAGCATCCTTCTCCGGGGTTTTGGCCTTAGTTCTAAGTTGAACTGTGCTAAACCCATAGTTCAACCAGGAGTTATTTTTTTTTATCACAATGGCGGAGATGGGGTCGATTGCGATGGTTAGCTCCGTCACCTTACCCTTTTGTACTCTACGTAGTACCCGCCATTCCTGAACGTTCAGGCCAGAGTTTTGCCCATCCAGGAGGCTGAGGATGTCCTCTGTGGATGTGCTGTCCAGTTCTGGAAAGAGGCATGTGAAGATCAAAGGCCTTGGTATGTCCTTTTCTAGAACGATCCTGATTTGCGCATCCTTCCATGGTTCAAGTTTAGGCATTGCTGCCTTTAACCAGTCGGTTGTTTCATCGTTGCCACATGAGACAACTATGTATCCTGCGCGGAAGGTGCAGCTGTTAAAGATTGGCTTGGCACCACCAGTCTGCTTTTTCCTTATGCTGTCCAGGATAACGTGTTGAATGGCCTTTAGTTTATCCGTAGGCCATATCGTTGCCGGATAATCAGGTGGTATGATACCCAGCTTGGTGCTACATGCAGCATCCTTGTAGGACATTTTAGCCGTCCCTTCTTTCACCTCCAGGTTAGGCACTGTTGCCTTTGCCCTTTCGGCTTCTGATGGGTCAGTTGTCCTTTCCACTAAGTTAGCTCTTTTGGGAGATCTTTGCTTAGGGGTGGTGCTGCTGGAGCGCTGACGCTTTAGGTTCATTGGCTGCTGTGCTAGTTGTCGCGCTTCTTCAATGGAGTGACCTTTACCCAGGTGGTACCTGAGTCGCTTTCTGGCGGCACCGCTGAGCCGCAGATTCACTCCCATTTCCGCTCCATTCTTAGCCGAACCTGTGGTTTTTGAGGGAGAAGTTAAGAGTTTCTCCTCTTCCTCTGGTGATAGAGCGGAAGTTTTCCCGATGGGCCCTAGGTCCATTTCGTCTACTTCCATCTCTAATTGCGCTATGGCAGAGGTCGGGCATTCGCTGCCTTTTGTTGCCTGCGGCAATTGTTGTTGTTCGACAGTGGCTGCCGAAAGGTCACTGCTGACCTGGTTTGTAGAAGGCATTGTTGCCTTTTCTTTGTTTTTGTTTTCATCGTTTGTTTCATACATAAGTGAGTCCCACGAGTAAAGGGGAATGGAGGTCAAGCCGCAACAGTGCCCCGGTGTTGCGGTAAGGCTAATTACAACCAGAGGGCGCCCGGTATCTGGAGGTCACCGTTAAAAGACACACTGACGTAGTGCCATTCATCACTTAGGCACGGTACGAATAACACCTGTGATTACGGGTTTTTTCGAGTTTGCCTCTCTAGATCCGCCATTTTCGGTCGAAAGCAGGGGCACCTCGTGCAGGAGTGGAATATTACCACAATGGTCGGTCTTTAGGCTTTAGGCAGTTCCTGCCAGTCGCCTCTGTGTGCCCTACCTCTATAATAGAACCAAAACACACTTGAAAGAGATTAAAGACATATGTACATATTTTCTGTTTTGATTGATTTATATAAAAATCAGGTCATATCCAGTATGAACTATTTTATACCGAAAAGAAATTTCCATTTATGAAATACAAAAAAACAGTATTTTAAAGAAATTTTAATTAAAATAAACTCAACAATTTTACCAAACTTTCTTGGTTTGAATTGTAAAAAAAAATGTGCAAGAAAAAAAATATGACTTCAGGACTTGAACCTCAATTAAATACGTGCCAAAAAACAAAACGAATAATTCCGTCGACTTTAGCTTCTGCACCACAAATTAACTGCCGCGCGGCCTTCTTAATCGCAAATTTATTCGCTTCGCTGTGGGCATGAAATAAGTCGATTTCCTTAGTAGTGTGCCGAAAAATCTTATGAACTTCCTCAGTAGTTTGCTAAACGCAGAAAAAATCTGAATTCCTGTCCTAGCGTGGTAAGTAAATATAGAAACCCTCCACTCGCGTCACTAGCGTGGTAAATATCTTCAATTCCCCACTCATGAGGAAAGTTGAATTTGAAATTACCTTATTATGAATCTACAAATTAGAACTCGAAAAAAGCTCATTTAACATTTGCTCCTTCTCATTGCATTAACATTCTCTGGTCTTAGCACGCGTCTTCCTGGTGCTAATCAGTTATGCACTATATTTCTGTAACTCTAATGCATGTTCTTATTTTATTAAAAAAAAATCGATTTTGAGCCGAAAAACAAAATTGCCGATAAAGCTTGAAAAAAAAATTTTCGGGCGAACAAAAAAATACGTGCCTCATTATTTTGACCAGAGAGCAACATATTTAAGTTACATCGAAATCGAAGAACATGTCCCGAATACCCCTTTTGAATTGAAATGGAAAGAATCTATATAAGAAAATTTTTTTTAATTACTCATAACTTAGTCAAAAATAAGCCGATTTGAATGATTCTGGGTTCAAAATAATCGTAATTACTTACGCGAGCGACTTCATGTAGAAACAATTGCAACAAAGTAGTTGAAAATTTTTATTTTGCAAAAAACAAAGTGCGAAACAGGTTTTTTACTCAAAAATTCATTACTCAAAAACAACTCATTTTAGCTACTGGGAACTCAGCTCAATTGAAGTTTGAGGTGTCCTCTTGATTTAGAAAAAGTTATAAAAAAAACAAAAATACACTTTTTGAAATATTGAATTTCGAAAAAATTTCAATTTTTTTTCTTTTTTGCTAAATAAAAAATTTTCAACTACGTTTTTGCAATTGCTTCTACATGAAGTCGCTCGTGTAAGTAATTACGATCATTTTGAATCCAGAATTATTAAAATCGGTTCATTTTTGACTAAGTTATGGGCATTTAAAAAAAATTCTTTCTTATATAAATAAAAATTAATATACAAGAACAAAATGCATTCCTAGGCGTAGCTGTTGCGGCCATGATTATTTACCCGCGACGGCGCTGAACAGTTTCAAATATTAAAACGCACAACAAAAACAAATTCATTGATATTTCTACGAGTAAAGTACTTTCATTCATAAAACGAGCCGCCCATATGCCAATTTCCTCGACCATTCGAAAATAGTCAATATTGGAATATTTCGCGTTGAATTATTTGCCAATATTTGGTAAATCTTGAATTTTTGTCAAGTCGAGTGGCCGCGGCTCCGTACATACATATGTATGCATCAATATATTATATGTATGTAAATATGTGTTCTAAATTCTCGACAAACCGACTACTAGAACATTCTAACAGGGAAATTCGGCAGCTTCCATTAAAAGAGGAAACCGAGACGAGGAGACTTAAGCGCAAACGACCAACTGACCTGCAGATGTAAATGGTGTCACAATTTTATGAATATATTTATTCATTAAATAATTAAATTAATTAAATAACGAGTTAATTTTTTGTTTTTTCTTAGATAAATGTATATAGTGGTATTGGCTTCTAAATACTGTTGAAACCCAAAAAGAAAGAAAAATTGTAAATATTTTAAGTTGAAATAGAATAAAATAGAAAATAGGGTAAAAAAAAAAGTTTTTTTAATCTCTATTTTTTATTTTGACGTGATAACGTCTTATAATTCGATTTAGCCGGCTGCACGCACGAAAAAATGTGTCGTTGCCTTGCTCATTAGTGTTACCTTGCTCATTTGTCGTTACCTTGTTCATTTGTAGTTACCTTGCTCATTGCCGTTACCTTGAATGAACTGCAAGCGAAAGCGCGGAACGAACAAAGCAAACGAACGGCAACGTTCGACATCTTGCTCTCTCCTACTTAAGTGAGCGTATAGATGTATGTATATGCGCATATGTACATATATAAATTCATTGTTTATTAATAATTGGATTTACTTGAAGAATTTAAAATAAAACCAAGTTTGTTAATAATACCTGTTGTTTTAAGGGGTAACACCACTGTACACGCGTAAAATAAACACGATTTTTAAAGAATTTTTTTGTATAGAAGGAAAGGGGAAACAATCACTCTGATTTGGGAAGTTCTTACTTATATACTAGAATACAAAACTACAAATTTTGATCGAAAAATTTTACAAAATGGCGGCATTGGAGACATTTTTGTAATGTGGTTTCTCTTGAAGGAGCTCCGCGGCACGCAGCACAGAGGGTGCAAATTTTAATCTGGAGCAAAGAAACATTTTTTTTCTTAGCTATAGAAACACGTAGGGGATTTAAAAAATATTTATTTTTGTGGAATTAGCAAGCATTTGAAAGAAAAAACTCTATTTTGGACTAAAAAAACGGCACTTAAATAATTACAACAATCGTTTAAATTAATCTATCGAAAATCCCCTACGCTCTTCTCTTAAGAAGGTTATTATACAGACGTAGTGAAAAACCTGATTAAAAATATTTAAAATTGTTTGAGTTATGTTGCGTGCCAATTTCAGAAAACGTGTTTTGAGAAAAACGCGTTTAAAGTTTGGAAATTTGGAGAAGTCGTTAGGTAGCAATCAATAACGCTTGGTTAAAAGCTTAAAATATTTATGAAATAGACTTCGGTAACATATACAACTTTTTGTTCTGTATTTTAAAAGGTTCAAAGAATTTTTTAAGCTTATAAAAAAAAAATCAATTTTTTGAAATTTCTACAGTGGTGTTACCCCTTAATGCTATTATTATTAATTTTTTTATTATATATGAAGGAAAAATGTATGGTAATATTTACCATATATATACCTTATAAGATATGTTGTATACTAATATATGTATATAAACATGCATATACATATACAATTTCGCGCAATTTTCAAAAGGAACAAATCTATATGTAAAGATGCATACAAATCATATGGACATATCAAATATACGAATCTATTCCGTATGCAAGCAAATGTAAGCTAATGTGCTTGAACTGCAAGCGAGAGCGCGGAACGAACGACAAAGAGCACAATCGGCCCCCGCGTTCGGCAACGTTCGAGATCTGGCTCTGTCCTACTTGAGTAAGCATATATATGTATGTATATGTATGTATCTGCGCATTTGTATATAAATTCACATACTTGTGTTTGCATATGCCTTCTTCCTGTGTGCATGGTAATGAACCATTTCTCTGTTGAGAATAGGACGATGATAGAAAAAGTAGGAAATGAAAGGGAGTGTTTCGAGTGTAAAGTGTCTTGAAAAAGGCAAATCGATGATGTTGCCTCTTAGTGTTGTTGACTTATTAACGTCTGATGCACAATCGAAATTGAAGATATCTTTCATGAATTTGATAAGTGTTTCGTCATTTTTCACGTTTGTGTAAATGTAACTTGACCTATTCTATTGCAATTCCATTTACCTCCTGCTCTATATCCATACAAAATATCTATCAAACAAATAAAATTAAAATTTTGTTTTGAAAATTGCAACCATTCCATCAATATTTTCTTATGACGTTGTCACGTTAAACTATCGTCAGTAAACCGAATTTACAGACAACCTCTCTTTTACCAACAAGTAAGTTAACTACTCATATATAGTATATATATTACAATACTATAAATTATAGGTATTTATTGTACATTTCCTGAAATGAAAAAAAATATATATAAAATTGTGAAAGCACGAATTATGAAATTGTTCTCATATTATAACAATTTTAAATTTTAAATAAATTTGAAATTTTGATGCTGTTGAAAAAGTTCCTCGCACAATTCCTGCATCGATTTTATTGTAGTACGAAAGCCTTGGATACATTTAACTCTTCCCGTCACGCTCTTTACTGCGACATAAAAAATTTATTTTTTGTTGTTAATTGGTGAATATGGAATACAAGTAATACACGAATGCACAAAAAAAAAATATTTACCGTTAGGTTTTTGAGAAACAAGGTGGTCACCACCAGTAACCACCATGACTGACTTACTTCACTTTTTTATTTATTTTTAGAAAAAAGACAATACAAAATTTGGTAATAAATTTACAAATAATTATTTCTTGTGAAAATCTGAAAAACATGTCTTTCCTTTTCGGAGGCAAATTGGGACGTGGCATGTTCTGCATTGCCATACTGTGCGGACAGGGCGCTTTTGGTACTGCAAAAGGCGCATCTTCTAGGTGTGCCTCTAAGCGGTTGGTGTCGATTACTCTCATGGCGGATTTCAGCAGGCACGCTAGGCTTATACCGTTTTATAGCAACTGGTACAGGAGATCTTGGGCTTGATTCATTGCTGATCGCGGAACTTCCTGGAGCTCGCTTGTTTAGCAAGGTGCTAACAGCCCCTGATAAATTGAGCGGCGAAAGTCCTTCAATGTCAACTCATCCAAATGAGGTATGTTAATCAGAAGCTCTTTGTAAGCTATATAGCTATTGATAACGCAGCAATCCAAGAAATGAAAAAAAATTCGGTGCCACCACTTTTGGGATTTTCGGTCGATGGAGTAACACGCTTTTAATTGATCGAATTTATCAACGAAGTTCATATTGCTGTTGTATTTCTTTACAGCCAGAGGGCAATCGTTGCTAACTGCACTTCCATCACGTTCCCTGCGAGTAACTTGTTCCTTGTAACCCCGCTTGATAGGTTTTTTCGGCATGTACTGCTTCAGAGAACTGCGGATGCTTTCCATTTCAATTCAACCGGGCTATTCGGGTCATGTTCTTCGATTTCGATGTAACTGAAATATGTTGCTCTCTGGTCAAAATAATGAGACACGTATTTTTTTGTTCGCCCGAAAAAAATTTTTTTCAAGAGTTATCGGCAATTTTGTTTTTCGGCTCAAAAAAAACAAAATTGCCGATAACTCTTGAAAAAAATTTTTTTCGGGCGAACAAAAAAATACGTGTCTCATTATTTTGACCAGAGAGCAACATTTTCAATTATATAATTAATTATATAATTAAAAAAAATCGAGTTTGAGCCGAAAAACAAAATTGCCGATAACTCTTGAAAAAAATTTTTTTCGGGCGAACAAAAAAATACGTGTCTCATTATTTTGACCAGAGAGCAACATATTTCAGTTACATCGAAATCGAAGAACATGACCCGAATAGCCCGGTTGAATTGAAATGGAAAGCATCTATATAAGAAAATTTTTTTTAATTACTCATAACTTAGTCAAAAATAAGCCGATTTGAATGATTCTGGGTTCAAAATAATCGTAATTACTTACACGAGCGACTTCATGTAGAAACAATTGCAAAAAAGTAGTTGAAAATTTTTATTTTGCAAAAAACAAAGTGCGAAACAGGTTTTTTACTCAAAAATTCATTACTCAAAAACAACTCATTTTAGCTACTGGGAACTCAGCTCAATTGAAGTTTGAGGTGTCCTCTTGATTTAGAAAAAGTTATAAAAAAAACAAAAATACACTTTTTGAAATATTGAATTTCGAAAAAATTTCAATTTTTTTTCTTTTTTGCTAAATAAAAAATTTTCAACTACGTTTTTGCAATTGCTTCTACATGAAGTCGCTCGTGTAAGTAATTACGATCATTTTGAATCCAGAATTATTAAAATCGGTTCATTTTTGACTAAGTTATGGGCATTTAAAAAAAATTCTTTCTTATATAAATAAAAATTAATATACAAGAACAAAATGCATTCCTAGGCGTAGCTGTTGCGGCCATGATTATTTACCCGCGACGGCGCTGAACAGTTTCAAATATTAAAACGCACAACAAAAACAAATTCATTGATATTTCTACGAGTAAAGTACTTTCATTCATAAAACGAGCCGCCCATATGCCAATTTCCTCGACCATTCGAAAATAGTCAATATTGGAATATTTCGCGTTGAATTATTTGCCAATATTTGGTAAATCTTGAATTTTTGTCAAGTCGAGTGGCCGCGGCTCCGTACATACATATGTATGCATCAATATATTATATGTATGTAAATATGTGTTCTAAATTCTCGACAAACCGACTACTAGAACATTCTAACAGGGAAATTCGGCAGCTTCCATTAAAAGAGGAAACCGAGACGAGGAGACTTAAGCGCAAACGACCAACTGACCTGCAGATGTAAATGGTGTCACAATTTTATGAATATATTTATTCATTAAATAATTAAATTAATTAAATAACGAGTTAATTTTTTGTTTTTTCTTAGATAAATGTATATAGTGGTATTGGCTTCTAAATACTGTTGAAACCCAAAAAGAAAGAAAAATTGTAAATATTTTAAGTTGAAATAGAATAAAATAGAAAATAGGGTAAAAAAAAAAGTTTTTTTAATCTCTATTTTTTATTTTGACGTGATAACGTCTTATAATTCGATTTAGCCGGCTGCACGCACGAAAAAATGTGTCGTTGCCTTGCTCATTAGTGTTACCTTGCTCATTTGTCGTTACCTTGTTCATTTGTAGTTACCTTGCTCATTGCCGTTACCTTGAATGAACTGCAAGCGAAAGCGCGGAACGAACAAAGCAAACGAACGGCAACGTTCGACATCTTGCTCTCTCCTACTTAAGTGAGCGTATAGATGTATGTATATGCGCATATGTACATATATAAATTCATTGTTTATTAATAATTGGATTTACTTGAAGAATTTAAAATAAAACCAAGTTTGTTAATAATACCTGTTGTTTTAAGGGGTAACACCACTGTACACGCGTAAAATAAACACGATTTTTAAAGAATTTTTTTGTATAGAAGGAAAGGGGAAACAATCACTCTGATTTGGGAAGTTCTTACTTATATACTAGAATACAAAACTACAAATTTTGATCGAAAAATTTTACAAAATGGCGGCATTGGAGACATTTTTGTAATGTGGTTTCTCTTGAAGGAGCTCCGCGGCACGCAGCACAGAGGGTGCAAATTTTAATCTGGAGCAAAGAAACATTTTTTTTCTTAATCTAGATAAGAATAGCTAGAGAAACACGTAGGGGATTTAAAAAATATTTATTTTTGTGGAATTAGCAAGCATTTGAAAGAAAAAACTCTATTTTGGACTAAAAAAACGGCACTTAAATAATTATAACAATCGTTTAAATTAATCTATCGAAAATCCCCTACGCTCTTCTCTTAAGAAGGTTATTATACAGACGTAGTGAAAAACCTGATTAAAAATATTTAAAATTGTTTGAGTTATGTTGCGTGCCAATTTCAGAAAACGTGTTTTGAGAAAAACGCGTTTAAAGTTTGGAAATTTGGAGAAGTCGTTAGGTAGCAATCAATAACGCTTGGTTAAAAGCTTAAAATATTTATGAAATAGACTTCGGTAACATATACAACTTTTTGTTCTGTATTTTAAAAGGTTCAAAGAATTTTTTAAGCTTATAAAAAAAAATCAATTTTTTGAAATTTCTACAGTGGTGTTACCCCTTAATGCTATTATTATTAATTTTTTTATTATATATGAAGGAAAAATGTATGGTAATATTTACCATATATATACCTTATAAGATATGTTGTATACTAATATATGTATATAAACATGCATATACATATACAATTTCGCGCAATTTTCAAAAGGAACAAATCTATATGTAAAGATGCATACAAATCATATGGACATATCAAATATACGAATCTATTCCGTATGCAAGCAAATGTAAGCTAATGTGCTTGAACTGCAAGCGAGAGCGCGGAACGAACGACAAAGAGCACAATCGGCCCCCGCGTTCGGCAACGTTCGAGATCTGGCTCTGTCCTACTTGAGTAAGCATATATATGTATGTATATGTATGTATCTGCGCATTTGTATATAAATTCACATACTTGTGTTTGCATATGCCTTCTTCCTGTGTGCATGGTAATGAACCATTTCTCTGTTGAGAATAGGACGATGATAGAAAAAGTAGGAAATGAAAGGGAGTGTTTCGAGTGTAAAGTGTCTTGAAAAAGGCAAATCGATGATGTTGCCTCTTAGTGTTGTTGACTTATTAACGTCTGATGCACAATCGAAATTGAAGATATCTTTCATGAATTTGATAAGTGTTTCGTCATTTTTCACGTTTGTGTAAATGTAACTTGACCTATTCTATTGCAATTCCATTTACCTCCTGCTCTATATCCATACAAAATATCTATCAAACAAATAAAATTAAAATTTTGTTTTGAAAATTGCAACCATTCCATCAATATTTTCTTATGACGTTGTCACGTTAAACTATCGTCAGTAAACCGAATTTACAGACAACCTCTCTTTTACCAACAAGTAAGTTAACTACTCATATATAGTATATATATTACAATACTATAAATTATAGGTATTTATTGTACATTTCCTGAAATGAAAAAAAATATATATAAAATTGTGAAAGCACGAATTATGAAATTGTTCTCATATTATAACAATTTTAAATTTTAAATAAATTTGAAATTTTGATGCTGTTGAAAAAGTTCCTCGCACAATTCCTGCATCGATTTTATTGTAGTACGAAAGCCTTGGATACATTTAACTCTTCCCGTCACGCTCTTTACTGCGACATAAAAAATTTATTTTTTGTTGTTAATTGGTGAATATGGAATACAAGTAATACACGAATGCACAAAAAAAAAATATTTACCGTTAGGTTTTTGAGAAACAAGGTGGTCACCACCAGTAACCACCATGACTGACTTACTTCACTTTTTTATTTATTTTTAGAAAAAAGACAATACAAAATTTGGTAATAAATTTACAAATAATTATTTCTTGTGAAAATCTGAAAAACATGTCTTTCCTTTTCGGAGGCAAATTGGGACGTGGCATGTTCTGCATTGCCATACTGTGCGGACAGGGCGCTTTTGGTACTGCAAAAGGCGCATCATCTAGGTGTGCCTCTAAGCGGTTGGTGTCGATTACTCTCATGGCGGATTTCAGCAGGCACGCTAGGCTTATACCGTTTTATAGCAACTGGTACAGGAGATCTTGGGCTTGATTCATTGCTGATCGCGGAACTTCCTGGAGCTCGCTTGTTTAGCAAGGTGCTAACAGCCCCTGATAAATTGAGCGGCGAAAGTCCTTCAATGTCAACTCATCCAAATGAGGTCTGTTAATCAGAAGCTCTTTGTAAGCTATATAGCTATTGATAACGCAGCAATCCAAGAAATGAAAAAAAATTCGGTGCCACCACTTTTGGGATTTTCGGTCGATGGAGTAACACGCTTTTAATTGATCGAATTTATCAACGAAGTTCATATTGCTGTTGTATTTCTTTACAGCCAGAGGGCAATCGTTGCTAACTGCACTTCCATCACGTTCCCTGCGAGTAACTTGTTCCTTGTAACCCCGCTTGATAGGTTTTTTCGGCATGTACTGCTTCAGAGAACTGCGGATGCTTTCCATTTCAATTCAACCGGGCTATTCGGGTCATGTTCTTCGATTTCGATGTAACTGAAATATGTTGCTCTCTGGTCAAAATAATGAGACACGTATTTTTTTGTTCGCCCGAAAAAAATTTTTTTCAAGAGTAATCGGCAATTTTGTTTTTTTTGAGCCGAAAAACAAAATTGCCGATAACTCTTGAAAAAAATTTTTTTCGGGCGAACAAAAAAATACGTGTCTCATTATTTTGACCAGAGAGCAACATTTTCAATTAATATATATAATTAATTATATAATTAAAAAAAATCGAGTTTGAGCCGAAAAACAAAATTGCCGATAACTCTTGAAAAAAATTTTTTTCGGGCGAACAAAAAAATACGTGTCTCATTATTTTGACCAGAGAGCAACATATTTCAGTTACATCGAAATCGAAGAACATGACCCGAATAGCCCGGTTGAATTGAAATGGAAAGCATCTATATAAGAAAATTTTTTTTAATTACTCATAACTTAGTCAAAAATAAGCCGATTTGAATGATTCTGGGTTCAAAATAATCGTAATTACTTACACGAGCGACTTCATGTAGAAACAATTGCAAAAAAGTAGTTGAAAATTTTTATTTTGCAAAAAACAAAGTGCGAAACAGGTTTTTTACTCAAAAATTCATTACTCAAAAACAACTCATTTTAGCTACTGGGAACTCAGCTCAATTGAAGTTTGAGGTGTCCTCTTGATTTAGAAAAAGTTATAAAAAAAACAAAAATACACTTTTTGAAATATTGAATTTCGAAAAAATTTCAATTTTTTTTCTTTTTTGCTAAATAAAAAATTTTCAACTACGTTTTTGCAATTGCTTCTACATGAAGTCGCTCGTGTAAGTAATTACGATCATTTTGAATCCAGAATTATTAAAATCGGTTCATTTTTGACTAAGTTATGGGCATTTAAAAAAAATTCTTTCTTATATAAATAAAAATTAATATACAAGAACAAAATGCATTCCTAGGCGTAGCTGTTGCGGCCATGATTATTTACCCGCGACGGCGCTGAACAGTTTCAAATATTAAAACGCACAACAAAAACAAATTCATTGATATTTCTACGAGTAAAGTACTTTCATTCATAAAACGAGCCGCCCATATGCCAATTTCCTCGACCATTCGAAAATAGTCAATATTGGAATATTTCGCGTTGAATTATTTGCCAATATTTGGTAAATCTTGAATTTTTGTCAAGTCGAGTGGCCGCGGCTCCGTACATACATATGTATGCATCAATATATTATATGTATGTAAATATGTGTTCTAAATTCTCGACAAACCGACTACTAGAACATTCTAACAGGGAAATTCGGCAGCTTCCATTAAAAGAGGAAACCGAGACGAGGAGACTTAAGCGCAAACGACCAACTGACCTGCAGATGTAAATGGTGTCACAATTTTATGAATATATTTATTCATTAAATAATTAAATTAATTAAATAACGAGTTAATTTTTTGTTTTTTCTTAGATAAATGTATATAGTGGTATTGGCTTCTAAATACTGTTGAAACCCAAAAAGAAAGAAAAATTGTAAATATTTTAAGTTGAAATAGAATAAAATAGAAAATAGGGTAAAAAAAAAAGTTTTTTTAATCTCTATTTTTTATTTTGACGTGATAACGTCTTATAATTCGATTTAGCCGGCTGCACGCACGAAAAAATGTGTCGTTGCCTTGCTCATTAGTGTTACCTTGCTCATTTGTCGTTACCTTGTTCATTTGTAGTTACCTTGCTCATTGCCGTTACCTTGAATGAACTGCAAGCGAAAGCGCGGAACGAACAAAGCAAACGAACGGCAACGTTCGACATCTTGCTCTCTCCTACTTAAGTGAGCGTATAGATGTATGTATATGCGCATATGTACATATATAAATTCATTGTTTATTAATAATTGGATTTACTTGAAGAATTTAAAATAAAACCAAGTTTGTTAATAATACCTGTTGTTTTAAGGGGTAACACCACTGTACACGCGTAAAATAAACACGATTTTTAAAGAATTTTTTTGTATAGAAGGAAAGGGGAAACAATCACTCTGATTTGGGAAGTTCTTACTTATATACTAGAATACAAAACTACAAAGTTTGATCGAAAAATTTTACAAAATGGCGGCATTGGAGACATTTTTGTAATGTGGTTTCTCTTGAAGGAGCTCCGCGGCACGCAGCACAGAGGGTGCAAATTTTAATCTGGAGCAAAGAAACATTTTTTTTCTTAATCTAGATAAGAATAGCTAGAGAAACACGTAGGGGATTTAAAAAATATTTATTTTTGTGGAATTAGCAAGCATTTGAAAGAAAAAACTCTATTTTGGACTAAAAAAACGGCACTTAAATAATTATAACAATCGTTTAAATTAATCTATCGAAAATCCACTACGCTCTTCTCTTAAGAAGGTTATTATACAGACGTAGTGAAAAACCTGATTAAAAATATTTAAAATTGTTTGAGTTATGTTGCGTGCCAATTTCAGAAAACGTGTTTTGAGAAAAACGCGTTTAAAGTTTGGAAATTTGGAGAAGTCGTTAGGTAGCAATCAATAACGCTTGGTTAAAAGCTTAAAATATTTATGAAATAGACTTCGGTAACATATACAACTTTTTGTTCTGTATTTTAAAAGGTTCAAAGAATTTTTTAAGCTTATAAAAAAAAAATCAATTTTTTGAAATTTCTACAGTGGTGTTACCCCTTAATGCTATTATTATTAATTTTTTTATTATATATGAAGGAAAAATGTATGGTAATATTTACCATATATATACCTTATAAGATATGTTGTATACTAATATATGTATATAAACATGCATATACATATACAATTTCGCGCAATTTTCAAAAGGAACAAATCTATATGTAAAGATGCATACAAATCATATGGACATATCAAATATACGAATCTATTCCGTATGCAAGCAAATGTAAGCTAATGTGCTTGAACTGCAAGCGAGAGCGCGGAACGAACGACAAAGAGCACAATCGGCCCCCGCGTTCGGCAACGTTCGAGATCTGGCTCTGTCCTACTTGAGTAAGCATATATATGTATGTATATATCTGCGCATTTGTATATAAATTCACATACTTGTGTTTGCATATGCCTTCTTCCTGTGTGCATGGTAATGAACCATTTCTCTGTTGAGAATAGGACGATGATAGAAAAAGTAGGAAATGAAAGGGAGTGTTTCGAGTGTAAAGTGTCTTGAAAAAGGCAAATCGATGATGTTGCCTCTTAGTGTTGTTGACTTATTAACGTCTGATGCACAATCGAAATTGAAGATATCTTTCATGAATTTGATAAGTGTTTCGTCATTTTTCACGTTTGTGTAAATGTAACTTGACCTATTCTATTGCAATTCCATTTACCTCCTGCTCTATATCCATACAAAATATCTATCAAACAAATAAAATTAAAATTTTGTTTTGAAAATTGCAACCATTCCATCAATATTTTCTTATGACGTTGTCACGTTAAACTATCGTCAGTAAACCGAATTTACAGACAACCTCTCTTTTACCAACAAGTAAGTTAACTACTCATATATTGTATATATATTACAATACTATAAATTATAGGTATTTATTGTACATTTTCTGAAATGAAAAAAAATATATATAAAATTGTGAAAGCACGAATTATGAAATTGTTCTCATATTATAACAATTTTAAATTTTAAATAAATTTGAAATTTTGATGCTGTTGAAAAAGTTCCTCGCACAATTCCTGCATCGATTTTATTGTAGTACGAAAGCCTTGGATACATTTAACTCTTCCCGTCACGCTCTTTACTGCGACATAAAAAATTTATTTTTTGTTGTTAATTGGTGAATATGGAATACAAGTAATACACGAATGCACAAAAAAAAAAATATTTACCGTTAGGTTTTTGAGAAACAAGGTGGTCACCACCAGTAACCACCATGACTGACTTACTTCACTTTTTTATTTATTTTTAGAAAAAAGACAATACAAAATTTGGTAATAAATTTACAAATAATTATTTCTTGTGAAAATCTGAAAAACATGTCTTTCCTTTTCGGAGGCAAATTGGGACGTGGCATGTTCTGCATTGCCATACTGTGCGGACAGGGCGCTTTTGGTACTGCAAAAGGCGCATCTTCTAGGTGTGCCTCTAAGCGGTTGGTGTCGATTACTCTCATGGCGGATTTCAGCAGGCACGCTAGGCTTATACCGTTTTATAGCAACTGGTACAGGAGATCTTGGGCTTGATTCATTGCTGATCGCGGAACTTCCTGGAGCTCGCTTGTTTAGCAAGGTGCTAACAGCCCCTGATAAATTGAGCGGCGAAAGTCCTTCAATGTCAACTCATCCAAATGAGGTCTGTTAATCAGAAGCTCTTTGTAAGCTATATAGCTATTGATAACGCAGCAATCCAAGAAATGAAAAAAAATTCGGTGCCACCACTTTTGGGATTTTCGGTCGATGGAGTAACACGCTTTTAATTGATCGAATTTATCAACGAAGTTCATATTGCTGTTGTATTTCTTTACAGCCAGAGGGCAATCGTTGCTAACTGCACTTCCATCACGTTCCCTGCGAGTAACTTGTTCCTTGTAACCCCGCTTGATAGGTTTTTTCGGCATGTACTGCTTCAGAGAACTGCGGATGCTTTCCATTTCAATTCAACCGGGCTATTCGGGTCATGTTCTTCGATTTCGATGTAACTGAAATATGTTGCTCTCTGGTCAAAATAATGAGACACGTATTTTTTTCGGGCGAACAAAAAAATACGTGTCTCATTATTTTGACCAGAGAGCAACATTTTCAATTAATATATATAATTAATTATATAATTAAAAAAAATCGAGTTTGAGCCGAAAAACAAAATTGCCGATAACTCTTGAAAAAAATTTTTTTCGGGCGAACAAAAAAATACGTGTCTCATTATTTTGACCAGAGAGCAACATATTTCAGTTACATCGAAATCGAAGAACATGACCCGAATAGCCCGGTTGAATTGAAATGGAAAGCATCTATATAAGAAAATTTTTTTTAATTACTCATAACTTAGTCAAAAATAAGCCGATTTGAATGATTCTGGGTTCAAAATAATCGTAATTACTTACACGAGCGACTTCATGTAGAAACAATTGCAAAAAAGTAGTTGAAAATTTTTATTTTGCAAAAAACAAAGTGCGAAACAGGTTTTTTACTCAAAAATTCATTACTCAAAAACAACTCATTTTAGCTACTGGGAACTCAGCTCAATTGAAGTTTGAGGTGTCCTCTTGATTTAGAAAAAGTTATAAAAAAAACAAAAATACACTTTTTGAAATATTGAATTTCGAAAAAATTTCAATTTTTTTTCTTTTTTGCTAAATAAAAAATTTTCAACTACGTTTTTGCAATTGCTTCTACATGAAGTCGCTCGTGTAAGTAATTACGATCATTTTGAATCCAGAATTATTAAAATCGGTTCATTTTTGACTAAGTTATGGGCATTTAAAAAAAAATTCTTTCTTATATAAATAAAAATTAATATACAAGAACAAAATGCATTCCTAGGCGTAGCTGTTGCGGCCATGATTATTTACCCGCGACGGCGCTGAACAGTTTCAAATATTAAAACGCACAACAAAAACAAATTCATTGATATTTCTACGAGTAAAGTACTTTCATTCATAAAACGAGCCGCCCATATGCCAATTTCCTCGACCATTCGAAAATAGTCAATATTGGAATATTTCGCGTTGAATTATTTGCCAATATTTGGTAAATCTTGAATTTTTGTCAAGTCGAGTGGCCGCGGCTCCGTACATACATATGTATGCATCAATATATTATATGTATGTAAATATGTGTTCTAAATTCTCGACAAACCGACTACTAGAACATTCTAACAGGGAAATTCGGCAGCTTCCATTAAAAGAGGAAACCGAGACGAGGAGACTTAAGCGCAAACGACCAACTGACCTGCAGATGTAAATGGTGTCACAATTTTATGAATATATTTATTCATTAAATAATTAAATTAATTAAATAACGAGTTAATTTTTTGTTTTTTCTTAGATAAATGTATATAGTGGTATTGGCTTCTAAATACTGTTGAAACCCAAAAAGAAAGAAAAATTGTAAATATTTTAAGTTGAAATAGAATAAAATAGAAAATAGGGTAAAAAAAAAAGTTTTTTAATCTCTATTTTTTATTTTGACGTGATAACGTCTTATAATTCGATTTAGCCGGCTGCACGCACGAAAAAATGTGTCGTTGCCTTGCTCATTAGTGTTACCTTGCTCATTTGTCGTTACCTTGTTCATTTGTAGTTACCTTGCTCATTGCCGTTACCTTGAATGAACTGCAAGCGAAAGCGCGGAACGAACAAAGCAAACGAACGGCAACGTTCGACATCTTGCTCTCTCCTACTTAAGTGAGCGTATAGATGTATGTATATGCGCATATGTACATATATAAATTCATTGTTTATTAATAATTGGATTTACTTGAAGAATTTAAAATAAAACCAAGTTTGTTAATAATACCTGTTGTTTTAAGGGGTAACACCACTGTACACGCGTAAAATAAACACGATTTTTAAAGAATTTTTTTGTATAGAAGGAAAGGGGAAACAATCACTCTGATTTGGGAAGTTCTTACTTATATACTAGAATACAAAACTACAAAGTTTGATCGAAAAATTTTACAAAATGGCGGCATTGGAGACATTTTTGTAATGTGGTTTCTCTTGAAGGAGCTCCGCGGCACGCAGCACAGAGGGTGCAAATTTTAATCTGGAGCAAAGAAACATTTTTTTTCTTAATCTAGATAAGAATAGCTAGAGAAACACGTAGGGGATTTAAAAAATATTTATTTTTGTGGAATTAGCAAGCATTTGAAAGAAAAAACTCTATTTTGGACTAAAAAAACGGCACTTAAATAATTATAACAATCGTTTAAATTAATCTATCGAAAATCCACTACGCTCTTCTCTTAAGAAGGTTATTATACAGACGTAGTGAAAAACCTGATTAAAAATATTTAAAATTGTTTGAGTTATGTTGCGTGCCAATTTCAGAAAACGTGTTTTGAGAAAAACGCGTTTAAAGTTTGGAAATTTGGAGAAGTCGTTAGGTAGCAATCAATAACGCTTGGTTAAAAGCTTAAAATATTTATGAAATAGACTTCGGTAACATATACAACTTTTTGTTCTGTATTTTAAAAGGTTCAAAGAATTTTTTAAGCTTATAAAAAAAAAATCAATTTTTTGAAATTTCTACAGTGGTGTTACCCCTTAATGCTATTATTATTAATTTTTTTATTATATATGAAGGAAAAATGTATGGTAATATTTACCATATATATACCTTATAAGATATGTTGTATACTAATATATGTATATAAACATGCATATACATATACAATTTCGCGCAATTTTCAAAAGGAACAAATCTATATGTAAAGATGCATACAAATCATATGGACATATCAAATATACGAATCTATTCCGTATGCAAGCAAATGTAAGCTAATGTGCTTGAACTGCAAGCGAGAGCGCGGAACGAACGACAAAGAGCACAATCGGCCCCCGCGTTCGGCAACGTTCGAGATCTGGCTCTGTCCTACTTGAGTAAGCATATATATGTATGTATATGTATGTATCTGCGCATTTGTATATAAATTCACATACTTGTGTTTGCATATGCCTTCTTCCTGTGTGCATGGTAATGAACCATTTCTCTGTTGAGAATAGGACGATGATAGAAAAAGTAGGAAATGAAAGGGAGTGTTTCGAGTGTAAAGTGTCTTGAAAAAGGCAAATCGATGATGTTGCCTCTTAGTGTTGTTGACTTATTAACGTCTGATGCACAATCGAAATTGAAGATATCTTTCATGAATTTGATAAGTGTTTCGTCATTTTTCACGTTTGTGTAAATGTAACTTGACCTATTCTATTGCAATTCCATTTACCTCCTGCTCTATATCCATACAAAATATCTATCAAACAAATAAAATTAAAATTTTGTTTTGAAAATTGCAACCATTCCATCAATATTTTCTTATGACGTTGTCACGTTAAACTATCGTCAGTAAACCGAATTTACAGACAACCTCTCTTTTACCAACAAGTAAGTTAACTACTCATATATAGTATATATATTACAATACTATAAATTATAGGTATTTATTGTACATTTCCTGAAATGAAAAAAAATATATATAAAATTGTGAAAGCACGAATTATGAAATTGTTCTCATATTATAACAATTTTAAATTTTAAATAAATTTGAAATTTTGATGCTGTTGAAAAAGTTCCTCGCACAATTCCTGCATCGATTTTATTGTAGTACGAAAGCCTTGGATACATTTAACTCTTCCCGTCACGCTCTTTACTGCGACATAAAAAATTTATTTTTTGTTGTTAATTGGTGAATATGGAATACAAGTAATACACGAATGCACAAAAAAAAAATATTTACCGTTAGGTTTTTGAGAAACAAGGTGGTCACCACCAGTAACCACCATGACTGACTTACTTCACTTTTTTATTTATTTTTAGAAAAAAGACAATACAAAATTTGGTAATAAATTTACAAATAATTATTTCTTGTGAAAATCTGAAAAACATGTCTTTCCTTTTCGGAGGCAAATTGGGACGTGGCATGTTCTGCATTGCCATACTGTGCGGACAGGGCGCTTTTGGTACTGCAAAAGGCGCATCATCTAGGTGTGCCTCTAAGCGGTTGGTGTCGATTACTCTCATGGCGGATTTCAGCAGGCACGCTAGGCTTATACCGTTTTATAGCAACTGGTACAGGAGATCTTGGGCTTGATTCATTGCTGATCGCGGAACTTCCTGGAGCTCGCTTGTTTAGCAAGGTGCTAACAGCCCCTGATAAATTGAGCGGCGAAAGTCCTTCAATGTCAACTCATCCAAATGAGGTCTGTTAATCAGAAGCTCTTTGTAAGCTATATAGCTATTGATAACGCAGCAATCCAAGAAATGAAAAAAAATTCGGTGCCACCACTTTTGGGATTTTCGGTCGATGGAGTAACACGCTTTTAATTGATCGAATTTATCAACGAAGTTCATATTGCTGTTGTATTTCTTTACAGCCAGAGGGCAATCGTTGCTAACTGCACTTCCATCACGTTCCCTGCGAGTAACTTGTTCCTTGTAACCCCGCTTGATAGGTTTTTTCGGCATGTACTGCTTCAGAGAACTGCGGATGCTTTCCATTTCAATTCAACCGGGCTATTCGGGTCATGTTCTTCGATTTCGATGTAACTGAAATATGTTGCTCTCTGGTCAAAATAATGAGACACGTATTTTTTTGTTCGCCCGAAAAAAATTTTTTTCAAGAGTTATCGGCAATTTTGTTTTTCGGCTCAAAAAAAACAAAATTGCCGATAACTCTTGAAAAAAATTTTTTTCGGGCGAACAAAAAAATACGTGTCTCATTATTTTGACCAGAGAGCAACATTTTCAATTAATATATATAATTAATTATATAATTAAAAAAAATCGAGTTTGAGCCGAAAAACAAAATTGCCGATAACTCTTGAAAAAAATTTTTTTCGGGCGAACAAAAAAATACGTGTCTCATTATTTTGACCAGAGAGCAACATATTTCAGTTACATCGAAATCGAAGAACATGACCCGAATAGCCCGGTTGAATTGAAATGGAAAGCATCTATATAAGAAAATTTTTTTTAATTACTCATAACTTAGTCAAAAATAAGCCGATTTGAATGATTCTGGGTTCAAAATAATCGTAATTACTTACACGAGCGACTTCATGTAGAAACAATTGCAAAAAAGTAGTTGAAAATTTTTATTTTGCAAAAAACAAAGTGCGAAACAGGTTTTTTACTCAAAAATTCATTACTCAAAAACAACTCATTTTAGCTACTGGGAACTCAGCTCAATTGAAGTTTGAGGTGTCCTCTTGATTTAGAAAAAGTTATAAAAAAAACAAAAATACACTTTTTGAAATATTGAATTTCGAAAAAATTTCAATTTTTTTTCTTTTTTGCTAAATAAAAAATTTTCAACTACGTTTTTGCAATTGCTTCTACATGAAGTCGCTCGTGTAAGTAATTACGATCATTTTGAATCCAGAATTATTAAAATCGGTTCATTTTTGACTAAGTTATGGGCATTTAAAAAAAATTCTTTCTTATATAAATAAAAATTAATATACAAGAACAAAATGCATTCCTAGGCGTAGCTGTTGCGGCCATGATTATTTACCCGCGACGGCGCTGAACAGTTTCAAATATTAAAACGCACAACAAAAACAAATTCATTGATATTTCTACGAGTAAAGTACTTTCATTCATAAAACGAGCCGCCCATATGCCAATTTCCTCGACCATTCGAAAATAGTCAATATTGGAATATTTCGCGTTGAATTATTTGCCAATATTTGGTAAATCTTGAATTTTTGTCAAGTCGAGTGGCCGCGGCTCCGTACATACATATGTATGCATCAATATATTATATGTATGTAAATATGTGTTCTAAATTCTCGACAAACCGACTACTAGAACATTCTAACAGGGAAATTCGGCAGCTTCCATTAAAAGAGGAAACCGAGACGAGGAGACTTAAGCGCAAACGACCAACTGACCTGCAGATGTAAATGGTGTCACAATTTTATGAATATATTTATTCATTAAATAATTAAATTAATTAAATAACGAGTTAATTTTTTGTTTTTTCTTAGATAAATGTATATAGTGGTATTGGCTTCTAAATACTGTTGAAACCCAAAAAGAAAGAAAAATTGTAAATATTTTAAGTTGAAATAGAATAAAATAGAAAATAGGGTAAAAAAAAAAGTTTTTTTAATCTCTATTTTTTATTTTGACGTGATAACGTCTTATAATTCGATTTAGCCGGCTGCACGCACGAAAAAATGTGTCGTTGCCTTGCTCATTAGTGTTACCTTGCTCATTTGTCGTTACCTTGTTCATTTGTAGTTACCTTGCTCATTGCCGTTACCTTGAATGAACTGCAAGCGAAAGCGCGGAACGAACAAAGCAAACGAACGGCAACGTTCGACATCTTGCTCTCTCCTACTTAAGTGAGCGTATAGATGTATGTATATGCGCATATGTACATATATAAATTCATTGTTTATTAATAATTGGATTTACTTGAAGAATTTAAAATAAAACCAAGTTTGTTAATAATACCTGTTGTTTTAAGGGGTAACACCACTGTACACGCGTAAAATAAACACGATTTTTAAAGAATTTTTTTGTATAGAAGGAAAGGGGAAACAATCACTCTGATTTGGGAAGTTCTTACTTATATACTAGAATACAAAACTACAAAGTTTGATCGAAAAATTTTACAAAATGGCGGCATTGGAGACATTTTTGTAATGTGGTTTCTCTTGAAGGAGCTCCGCGGCACGCAGCACAGAGGGTGCAAATTTTAATCTGGAGCAAAGAAACATTTTTTTTCTTAATCTAGATAAGAATAGCTAGAGAAACACGTAGGGGATTTAAAAAATATTTATTTTTGTGGAATTAGCAAGCATTTGAAAGAAAAAACTCTATTTTGGACTAAAAAAACGGCACTTAAATAATTATAACAATCGTTTAAATTAATCTATCGAAAATCCACTACGCTCTTCTCTTAAGAAGGTTATTATACAGACGTAGTGAAAAACCTGATTAAAAATATTTAAAATTGTTTGAGTTATGTTGCGTGCCAATTTCAGAAAACGTGTTTTGAGAAAAACGCGTTTAAAGTTTGGAAATTTGGAGAAGTCGTTAGGTAGCAATCAATAACGCTTGGTTAAAAGCTTAAAATATTTATGAAATAGACTTCGGTAACATATACAACTTTTTGTTCTGTATTTTAAAAGGTTCAAAGAATTTTTTAAGCTTATAAAAAAAAAATCAATTTTTTGAAATTTCTACAGTGGTGTTACCCCTTAATGCTATTATTATTAATTTTTTTATTATATATGAAGGAAAAATGTATGGTAATATTTACCATATATATACCTTATAAGATATGTTGTATACTAATATATGTATATAAACATGCATATACATATACAATTTCGCGCAATTTTCAAAAGGAACAAATCTATATGTAAAGATGCATACAAATCATATGGACATATCAAATATACGAATCTATTCCGTATGCAAGCAAATGTAAGCTAATGTGCTTGAACTGCAAGCGAGAGCGCGGAACGAACGACAAAGAGCACAATCGGCCCCCGCGTTCGGCAACGTTCGAGATCTGGCTCTGTCCTACTTGAGTAAGCATATATATGTATGTATATGTATGTATCTGCGCATTTGTATATAAATTCACATACTTGTGTTTGCATATGCCTTCTTCCTGTGTGCATGGTAATGAACCATTTCTCTGTTGAGAATAGGACGATGATAGAAAAAGTAGGAAATGAAAGGGAGTGTTTCGAGTGTAAAGTGTCTTGAAAAAGGCAAATCGATGATGTTGCCTCTTAGTGTTGTTGACTTATTAACGTCTGATGCACAATCGAAATTGAAGATATCTTTCATGAATTTGATAAGTGTTTCGTCATTTTTCACGTTTGTGTAAATGTAACTTGACCTATTCTATTGCAATTCCATTTACCTCCTGCTCTATATCCATACAAAATATCTATCAAACAAATAAAATTAAAATTTTGTTTTGAAAATTGCAACCATTCCATCAATATTTTCTTATGACGTTGTCACGTTAAACTATCGTCAGTAAACCGAATTTACAGACAACCTCTCTTTTACCAACAAGTAAGTTAACTACTCATATATAGTATATATATTACAATACTATAAATTATAGGTATTTATTGTACATTTCCTGAAATGAAAAAAAATATATATAAAATTGTGAAAGCACGAATTATGAAATTGTTCTCATATTATAACAATTTTAAATTTTAAATAAATTTGAAATTTTGATGCTGTTGAAAAAGTTCCTCGCACAATTCCTGCATCGATTTTATTGTAGTACGAAAGCCTTGGATACATTTAACTCTTCCCGTCACGCTCTTTACTGCGACATAAAAAATTTATTTTTTGTTGTTAATTGGTGAATATGGAATACAAGTAATACACGAATGCACAAAAAAAAAATATTTACCGTTAGGTTTTTGAGAAACAAGGTGGTCACCACCAGTAACCACCATGACTGACTTACTTCACTTTTTTATTTATTTTTAGAAAAAAGACAATACAAAATTTGGTAATAAATTTACAAATAATTATTTCTTGTGAAAATCTGAAAAACATGTCTTTCCTTTTCGGAGGCAAATTGGGACGTGGCATGTTCTGCATTGCCATACTGTGCGGACAGGGCGCTTTTGGTACTGCAAAAGGCGCATCATCTAGGTGTGCCTCTAAGCGGTTGGTGTCGATTACTCTCATGGCGGATTTCAGCAGGCACGCTAGGCTTATACCGTTTTATAGCAACTGGTACAGGAGATCTTGGGCTTGATTCATTGCTGATCGCGGAACTTCCTGGAGCTCGCTTGTTTAGCAAGGTGCTAACAGCCCCTGATAAATTGAGCGGCGAAAGTCCTTCAATGTCAACTCATCCAAATGAGGTCTGTTAATCAGAAGCTCTTTGTAAGCTATATAGCTATTGATAACGCAGCAATCCAAGAAATGAAAAAAAATTCGGTGCCACCACTTTTGGGATTTTCGGTCGATGGAGTAACACGCTTTTAATTGATCGAATTTATCAACGAAGTTCATATTGCTGTTGTATTTCTTTACAGCCAGAGGGCAATCGTTGCTAACTGCACTTCCATCACGTTCCCTGCGAGTAACTTGTTCCTTGTAACCCCGCTTGATAGGTTTTTTCGGCATGTACTGCTTCAGAGAACTGCGGATGCTTTCCATTTCAATTCAACCGGGCTATTCGGGTCATGTTCTTCGATTTCGATGTAACTGAAATATGTTGCTCTCTGGTCAAAATAATGAGACACGTATTTTTTTGTTCGCCCGAAAAAAATTTTTTTCAAGAGTTATCGGCAATTTTGTTTTTCGGCTCAAAAAAAACAAAATTGCCGATAACTCTTGAAAAAAATTTTTTTCGGGCGAACAAAAAAATACGTGTCTCATTATTTTGACCAGAGAGCAACATTTTCAATTAATATATATAATTAATTATATAATTAAAAAAAATCGAGTTTGAGCCGAAAAACAAAATTGCCGATAACTCTTGAAAAAAATTTTTTTCGGGCGAACAAAAAAATACGTGTCTCATTATTTTGACCAGAGAGCAACATATTTCAGTTACATCGAAATCGAAGAACATGACCCGAATAGCCCGGTTGAATTGAAATGGAAAGCATCTATATAAGAAAATTTTTTTTAATTACTCATAACTTAGTCAAAAATAAGCCGATTTGAATGATTCTGGGTTCAAAATAATCGTAATTACTTACACGAGCGACTTCATGTAGAAACAATTGCAAAAAAGTAGTTGAAAATTTTTACTTTGCAAAAAACAAAGTGCGAAACAGGTTTTTTACTCAAAAATTCATTACTCAAAAACAACTCATTTTAGCTACTGGGAACTCAGCTCAATTGAAGTTTGAGGTGTCCTCTTGATTTAGAAAAAGTTATAAAAAAAACAAAAATACACTTTTTGAAATATTGAATTTCGAAAAAATTTCAATTTTTTTTCTTTTTTGCTAAATAAAAAATTTTCAACTACGTTTTTGCAATTGCTTCTACATGAAGTCGCTCGTGTAAGTAATTACGATCATTTTGAATCCAGAATTATTAAAATCGGTTCATTTTTGACTAAGTTATGGGCATTTAAAAAAAATTCTTTCTTATATAAATAAAAATTAATATACAAGAACAAAATGCATTCCTAGGCGTAGCTGTTGCGGCCATGATTATTTACCCGCGACGGCGCTGAACAGTTTCAAATATTAAAACGCACAACAAAAACAAATTCATTGATATTTCTACGAGTAAAGTACTTTCATTCATAAAACGAGCCGCCCATATGCCAATTTCCTCGACCATTCGAAAATAGTCAATATTGGAATATTTCGCGTTGAATTATTTGCCAATATTTGGTAAATCTTGAATTTTTGTCAAGTCGAGTGGCCGCGGCTCCGTACATACATATGTATGCATCAATATATTATATGTATGTAAATATGTGTTCTAAATTCTCGACAAACCGACTACTAGAACATTCTAACAGGGAAATTCGGCAGCTTCCATTAAAAGAGGAAACCGAGACGAGGAGACTTAAGCGCAAACGACCAACTGACCTGCAGATGTAAATGGTGTCACAATTTTATGAATATATTTATTCATTAAATAATTAAATTAATTAAATAACGAGTTAATTTTTTGTTTTTTCTTAGATAAATGTATATAGTGGTATTGGCTTCTAAATACTGTTGAAACCCAAAAAGAAAGAAAAATTGTAAATATTTTAAGTTGAAATAGAATAAAATAGAAAATAGGGTAAAAAAAAAAGTTTTTTTAATCTCTATTTTTTATTTTGACGTGATAACGTCTTATAATTCGATTTAGCCGGCTGCACGCACGAAAAAATGTGTCGTTGCCTTGCTCATTAGTGTTACCTTGCTCATTTGTCGTTACCTTGTTCATTTGTAGTTACCTTGCTCATTGCCGTTACCTTGAATGAACTGCAAGCGAAAGCGCGGAACGAACAAAGCAAACGAACGGCAACGTTCGACATCTTGCTCTCTCCTACTTAAGTGAGCGTATAGATGTATGTATATGCGCATATGTACATATATAAATTCATTGTTTATTAATAATTGGATTTACTTGAAGAATTTAAAATAAAACCAAGTTTGTTAATAATACCTGTTGTTTTAAGGGGTAACACCACTGTACACGCGTAAAATAAACACGATTTTTAAAGAATTTTTTTGTATAGAAGGAAAGGGGAAACAATCACTCTGATTTGGGAAGTTCTTACTTATATACTAGAATACAAAACTACAAAGTTTGATCGAAAAATTTTACAAAATGGCGGCATTGGAGACATTTTTGTAATGTGGTTTCTCTTGAAGGAGCTCCGCGGCACGCAGCACAGAGGGTGCAAATTTTAATCTGGAGCAAAGAAACATTTTTTTTCTTAATCTAGATAAGAATAGCTAGAGAAACACGTAGGGGATTTAAAAAATATTTATTTTTGTGGAATTAGCAAGCATTTGAAAGAAAAAACTCTATTTTGGACTAAAAAAACGGCACTTAAATAATTATAACAATCGTTTAAATTAATCTATCGAAAATCCACTACGCTCTTCTCTTAAGAAGGTTATTATACAGACGTAGTGAAAAACCTGATTAAAAATATTTAAAATTGTTTGAGTTATGTTGCGTGCCAATTTCAGAAAACGTGTTTTGAGAAAAACGCGTTTAAAGTTTGGAAATTTGGAGAAGTCGTTAGGTAGCAATCAATAACGCTTGGTTAAAAGCTTAAAATATTTATGAAATAGACTTCGGTAACATATACAACTTTTTGTTCTGTATTTTAAAAGGTTCAAAGAATTTTTTAAGCTTATAAAAAAAAAATCAATTTTTTGAAATTTCTACAGTGGTGTTACCCCTTAATGCTATTATTATTAATTTTTTTATTATATATGAAGGAAAAATGTATGGTAATATTTACCATATATATACCTTATAAGATATGTTGTATACTAATATATGTATATAAACATGCATATACATATACAATTTCGCGCAATTTTCAAAAGGAACAAATCTATATGTAAAGATGCATACAAATCATATGGACATATCAAATATACGAATCTATTCCGTATGCAAGCAAATGTAAGCTAATGTGCTTGAACTGCAAGCGAGAGCGCGGAACGAACGACAAAGAGCACAATCGGCCCCCGCGTTCGGCAACGTTCGAGATCTGGCTCTGTCCTACTTGAGTAAGCATATATATGTATGTATATGTATGTATCTGCGCATTTGTATATAAATTCACATACTTGTGTTTGCATATGCCTTCTTCCTGTGTGCATGGTAATGAACCATTTCTCTGTTGAGAATAGGACGATGATAGAAAAAGTAGGAAATGAAAGGGAGTGTTTCGAGTGTAAAGTGTCTTGAAAAAGGCAAATCGATGATGTTGCCTCTTAGTGTTGTTGACTTATTAACGTCTGATGCACAATCGAAATTGAAGATATCTTTCATGAATTTGATAAGTGTTTCGTCATTTTTCACGTTTGTGTAAATGTAACTTGACCTATTCTATTGCAATTCCATTTACCTCCTGCTCTATATCCATACAAAATATCTATCAAACAAATAAAATTAAAATTTTGTTTTGAAAATTGCAACCATTCCATCAATATTTTCTTATGACGTTGTCACGTTAAACTATCGTCAGTAAACCGAATTTACAGACAACCTCTCTTTTACCAACAAGTAAGTTAACTACTCATATATAGTATATATATTACAATACTATAAATTATAGGTATTTATTGTACATTTCCTGAAATGAAAAAAAATATATATAAAATTGTGAAAGCACGAATTATGAAATTGTTCTCATATTATAACAATTTTAAATTTTAAATAAATTTGAAATTTTGATGCTGTTGAAAAAGTTCCTCGCACAATTCCTGCATCGATTTTATTGTAGTACGAAAGCCTTGGATACATTTAACTCTTCCCGTCACGCTCTTTACTGCGACATAAAAAATTTATTTTTTGTTGTTAATTGGTGAATATGGAATACAAGTAATACACGAATGCACAAAAAAAAAATATTTACCGTTAGGTTTTTGAGAAACAAGGTGGTCACCACCAGTAACCACCATGACTGACTTACTTCACTTTTTTATTTATTTTTAGAAAAAAGACAATACAAAATTTGGTAATAAATTTACAAATAATTATTTCTTGTGAAAATCTGAAAAACATGTCTTTCCTTTTCGGAGGCAAATTGGGACGTGGCATGTTCTGCATTGCCATACTGTGCGGACAGGGCGCTTTTGGTACTGCAAAAGGCGCATCTTCTAGGTGTGCCTCTAAGCGGTTGGTGTCGATTACTCTCATGGCGGATTTCAGCAGGCACGCTAGGCTTATACCGTTTTATAGCAACTGGTACAGGAGATCTTGGGCTTGATTCATTGCTGATCGCGGAACTTCCTGGAGCTCGCTTGTTTAGCAAGGTGCTAACAGCCCCTGATAAATTGAGCGGCGAAAGTCCTTCAATGTCAACTCATCCAAATGAGGTCTGTTAATCAGAAGCTCTTTGTAAGCTATATAGCTATTGATAACGCAGCAATCCAAGAAATGAAAAAAAATTCGGTGCCACCACTTTTGGGATTTTCGGTCGATGGAGTAACACGCTTTTAATTGATCGAATTTATCAACGAAGTTCATATTGCTGTTGTATTTCTTTACAGCCAGAGGGCAATCGTTGCTAACTGCACTTCCATCACGTTCCCTGCGAGTAACTTGTTCCTTGTAACCCCGCTTGATAGGTTTTTTCGGCATGTACTGCTTCAGAGAACTGCGGATGCTTTCCATTTCAATTCAACCGGGCTATTCGGGTCATGTTCTTCGATTTCGATGTAACTGAAATATGTTGCTCTCTGGTCAAAATAATGAGACACGTATTTTTTTGTTCGCCCGAAAAAAATTTTTTTCAAGAGTTATCGGCAATTTTGTTTTTCGGCTCAAAAAAAACAAAATTGCCGATAACTCTTGAAAAAAATTTTTTTCGGGCGAACAAAAAAATACGTGTCTCATTATTTTGACCAGAGAGCAACATTTTCAATTAATATATATAATTAATTATATAATTAAAAAAAATCGAGTTTGAGCCGAAAAACAAAATTGCCGATAACTCTTGAAAAAAATTTTTTTCGGGCGAACAAAAAAATACGTGTCTCATTATTTTGACCAGAGAGCAACATATTTCAGTTACATCGAAATCGAAGAACATGACCCGAATAGCCCGGTTGAATTGAAATGGAAAGCATCTATATAAGAAAATTTTTTTTAATTACTCATAACTTAGTCAAAAATAAGCCGATTTGAATGATTCTGGGTTCAAAATAATCGTAATTACTTACACGAGCGACTTCATGTAGAAACAATTGCAAAAAAGTAGTTGAAAATTTTTATTTTGCAAAAAACAAAGTGCAAAACAGGTTTTTTACTCAAAAATTCATTACTCAAAAACAACTCATTTTAGCTACTGGGAACTCAGCTCAATTGAAGTTTGAGGTGTCCTCTTGATTTAGAAAAAGTTATAAAAAAAACAAAAATACACTTTTTGAAATATTGAATTTCGAAAAAATTTCAATTTTTTTTCTTTTTTGCTAAATAAAAAATTTTCAACTACGTTTTTGCAATTGCTTCTACATGAAGTCGCTCGTGTAAGTAATTACGATCATTTTGAATCCAGAATTATTAAAATCGGTTCATTTTTGACTAAGTTATGGGCATTTAAAAAAAATTCTTTCTTATATAAATAAAAATTAATATACAAGAACAAAATGCATTCCTAGGCGTAGCTGTTGCGGCCATGATTATTTACCCGCGACGGCGCTGAACAGTTTCAAATATTAAAACGCACAACAAAAACAAATTCATTGATATTTCTACGAGTAAAGTACTTTCATTCATAAAACGAGCCGCCCATATGCCAATTTCCTCGACCATTCGAAAATAGTCAATATTGGAATATTTCGCGTTGAATTATTTGCCAATATTTGGTAAATCTTGAATTTTTGTCAAGTCGAGTGGCCGCGGCTCCGTACATACATATGTATGCATCAATATATTATATGTATGTAAATATGTGTTCTAAATTCTCGACAAACCGACTACTAGAACATTCTAACAGGGAAATTCGGCAGCTTCCATTAAAAGAGGAAACCGAGACGAGGAGACTTAAGCGCAAACGACCAACTGACCTGCAGATGTAAATGGTGTCACAATTTTATGAATATATTTATTCATTAAATTAATTAAATAACGAGTTAATTTTTTGTTTTTTCTTAGATAAATGTATATAGTGGTATTGGCTTCTAAATACTGTTGAAACCCAAAAAGAAAGAAAAATTGTAAATATTTTAAGTTGAAATAGAATAAAATAGAAAATAGGGTAAAAAAAAAAGTTTTTTTAATCTCTATTTTTTATTTTGACGTGATAACGTCTTATAATTCGATTTAGCCGGCTGCACGCACGAAAAAATGTGTCGTTGCCTTGCTCATTAGTGTTACCTTGCTCATTTGTCGTTACCTTGTTCATTTGTAGTTACCTTGCTCATTGCCGTTACCTTGAATGAACTGCAAGCGAAAGCGCGGAACGAACAAAGCAAACGAACGGCAACGTTCGACATCTTGCTCTCTCCTACTTAAGTGAGCGTATAGATGTATGTATATGCGCATATGTACATATATAAATTCATTGTTTATTAATAATTGGATTTACTTGAAGAATTTAAAATAAAACCAAGTTTGTTAATAATACCTGTTGTTTTAAGGGGTAACACCACTGTACACGCGTAAAATAAACACGATTTTTAAAGAATTTTTTTGTATAGAAGGAAAGGGGAAACAATCACTCTGATTTGGGAAGTTCTTACTTATATACTAGAATACAAAACTACAAAGTTTGATCGAAAAATTTTACAAAATGGCGGCATTGGAGACATTTTTGTAATGTGGTTTCTCTTGAAGGAGCTCCGCGGCACGCAGCACAGAGGGTGCAAATTTTAATCTGGAGCAAAGAAACATTTTTTTTCTTAATCTAGATAAGAATAGCTAGAGAAACACGTAGGGGATTTAAAAAATATTTATTTTTGTGGAATTAGCAAGCATTTGAAAGAAAAAACTCTATTTTGGACTAAAAAAACGGCACTTAAATAATTATAACAATCGTTTAAATTAATCTATCGAAAATCCACTACGCTCTTCTCTTAAGAAGGTTATTATACAGACGTAGTGAAAAACCTGATTAAAAATATTTAAAATTGTTTGAGTTATGTTGCGTGCCAATTTCAGAAAACGTGTTTTGAGAAAAACGCGTTTAAAGTTTGGAAATTTGGAGAAGTCGTTAGGTAGCAATCAATAACGCTTGGTTAAAAGCTTAAAATATTTATGAAATAGACTTCGGTAACATATACAACTTTTTGTTCTGTATTTTAAAAGGTTCAAAGAATTTTTTAAGCTTATAAAAAAAAAATCAATTTTTTGAAATTTCTACAGTGGTGTTACCCCTTAATGCTATTATTATTAATTTTTTTATTATATATGAAGGAAAAATGTATGGTAATATTTACCATATATATACCTTATAAGATATGTTGTATACTAATATATGTATATAAACATGCATATACATATACAATTTCGCGCAATTTTCAAAAGGAACAAATCTATATGTAAAGATGCATACAAATCATATGGACATATCAAATATACGAATCTATTCCGTATGCAAGCAAATGTAAGCTAATGTGCTTGAACTGCAAGCGAGAGCGCGGAACGAACGACAAAGAGCACAATCGGCCCCCGCGTTCGGCAACGTTCGAGATCTGGCTCTGTCCTACTTGAGTAAGCATATATATGTATGTATATGTATGTATCTGCGCATTTGTATATAAATTCACATACTTGTATTTGCATATGCCTTCTTCCTGTGTGCATGGTAATGAACCATTTCTCTGTTGAGAATAGGACGATGATAGAAAAAGTAGGAAATGAAAGGGAGTGTTTCGAGTGTAAAGTGTCTTGAAAAAGGCAAATCGATGATGTTGCCTCTTAGTGTTGTTGACTTATTAACGTCTGATGCACAATCGAAATTGAAGATATCTTTCATGAATTTGATAAGTGTTTCGTCATTTTTCACGTTTGTGTAAATGTAACTTGACCTATTCTATTGCAATTCCATTTACCTCCTGCTCTATATCCATACAAAATATCTATCAAACAAATAAAATTAAAATTTTGTTTTGAAAATTGCAACCATTCCATCAATATTTTCTTATGACGTTGTCACGTTAAACTATCGTCAGTAAACCGAATTTACAAACAACCTCTCTTTTACCAACAAGTAAGTTAACTACTCATATATAGTATATATATTACAATACTATAAATTATAGGTATTTATTGTACATTTCCTGAAATGAAAAAAAATATATATAAAATTGTGAAAGCACGAATTATGAAATTGTTCTCATATTATAACAATTTTAAATTTTAAATAAATTTGAAATTTTGATGCTGTTGAAAAAGTTCCTCGCACAATTCCTGCATCGATTTTATTGTAGTACGAAAGCCTTGGATACATTTAACTCTTCCCGTCACGCTCTTTACTGCGACATAAAAAATTTATTTTTTGTTGTTAATTGGTGAATATGGAATACAAGTAATACACGAATGCACAAAAAAAAAATATTTACCGTTAGGTTTTTGAGAAACAAGGTGGTCACCACCAGTAACCACCATGACTGACTTACTTCACTTTTTTATTTATTTTTAGAAAAAAGACAATACAAAATTTGGTAATAAATTTACAAATAATTATTTCTTGTGAAAATCTGAAAAACATGTCTTTCCTTTTCGGAGGCAAATTGGGACGTGGCATGTTCTGCATTGCCATACTGTGCGGACAGGGCGCTTTTGGTACTGCAAAAGGCGCATCTTCTAGGTGTGCCTCTAAGCGGTTGGTGTCGATTACTCTCATGGCGGATTTCAGCAGGCACGCTAGGCTTATACCGTTTTATAGCAACTGGTACAGGAGATCTTGGGCTTGATTCATTGCTGATCGCGGAACTTCCTGGATCTCGCTTGTTTAGCAAGGTGCTAACAGCCCCTGATAAATTGAGCGGCGAAAGTCCTTCAATGTCAACTCATCCAAATGAGGTCTGTTAATCAGAAGCTCTTTGTAAGCTATATAGCTATTGATAACGCAGCAATCCAAGAAATGAAAAAAAATTCGGTGCCACCACTTTTGGAATTTTCGGTCGATGGAGTAACACGCTTTTAATTGATCGAATTTATCAACGAAGTTCATATTGCTGTTGTATTTCTTTACAGCCAGAGGGCAATCGTTGCTAACTGCACTTCCATCACGTTCCCTGCGAGTAACTTGTTCCTTGTAACCCCGCTTGATAGGTTTTTTCGGCATGTACTGCTTCAGAGAACTGCGGATGCTTTCCATTTCAATTCAACCGGGCTATTCGGGTCATGTTCTTCGATTTCGATGTAACTGAAATATGTTGCTCTCTGGTCAAAATAATGAGACACGTATTTTTTTGTTCGCCCGAAAAAAATTTTTTTCAAGAGTTATCGGCAATTTTGTTTTTCGGCTCAAAAAAAACAAAATTGCCGATAACTCTTGAAAAAAATTTTTTTCGGGCGAACAAAAAAATACGTGTCTCATTATTTTGACCAGAGAGCAACATTTTCAATTATATAATTAATTATATAATTAAAAAAAATCGAGTTTGAGCCGAAAAACAAAATTGCCGATAACTCTTGAAAAAAATTTTTTTCGGGCGAACAAAAAAATACGTGTCTCATTATTTTGACCAGAGAGCAACATATTTCAGTTACATCGAAATCGAAGAACATGACCCGAATAGCCCGGTTGAATTGAAATGGAAAGCATCCGCAGTTCTCTGAAGCAGTACATGCCGAAAAAATCTATCAAGCGGGGTTACAAGGAACAAGTTACTCGCAGGGAACGTGATGGAAGTGCAGTTAGCAACGATTGCCCTCTGGCTGTAAAGAAATACAACAGCAATATGAACTTCGTTGATAAATTCGATCAATTAAAAGCGTGTTACTCCATCGACCGAAAATCCCAAAAGTGGTGGCACCGAATTTTTTTTCATTTCTTGGATTGCTGCGTTATCAATAGCTATATAGCTTACAAAGAGCTTCTGATTAACAGACCTCATTTGGATGAGTTGACATTGAAGGACTTTCGCCGCTCAATTTATCAGGGGCTGTTAGCACCTTGCTAAACAAGCGAGCTCCAGGAAGTTCCGCGATCAGCAATGAATCAAGCCCAAGATCTCCTGTACCAGTTGCTATAAAACGATATAAGCCTAGCGTGCCTGCTGAAATCCGCCATGAGAGTAATCGACACCAACCGCTTAGAGGCACACCTAGAAGATGCGCCTTTTGCAGTACCAAAAGCGCCCTGTCCGCACAGTATGGCAATGCAGAACATGCCACGTCCCAATTTGCCTCCGAAAAGGAAAGACATGTTTTTCAGATTTTCACAAGAAATAATTATTTGTAAATTTATTACCAAATTTTGTATTGTCTTTTTTCTAAAAATAAATAAAAAAGTGAAGTAAGTCAATCATGGTGGTTACTGGTGGTGACCACCTTGTTTCTCAAAAACCTAACGGTAAATATTTTTTTTTTGTGCATTCGTGTATTACTTGTATTCCATATTCACCAATTAACAACAAAAAATAAATTTTTTATGTCGCAGTAAAGAGCGTGACGGGAAGAGTTAAATGTATCCAAGGCTTTCGTACTACAATAAAATCGATGCAGGAATTGTGCGAGGAACTTTTTCAACAGCATCAAAATATCAAATTTATTTAAATTTTAAAATTGTTATAATATGAGAACAATTTCATAATTCGTGCTTTCACAATTTTATATATATTTTTTTTCATTTCAGGAAATGTACAATAAATACCTATAATTTATAGTATTGTAATATATATACTATATATGAGTAGTTAACTTACTTGTTGGTAAAAGAGAGGTTGTCTGTAAATTCGGTTTACTGACGATAGTTTAACGTGACAACGTCATAAGAAAATATTGATGGAATGGTTGCAATTTTCAAAACAAACTTTTAATTTTATTTGTTTGATAGATATTTTGTATGGATATAGAGCAGGAGGTAAATGGAATTGCAATAGAATAGGTCAAGTTACATTTACACAAACGTGAAAAATGACGAAACACTTATCAAATTCATGAAAGATATCTTCAATTTCGATTGTGCATCAGACGTTAATAAGTCAACAACACTAAGAGGCAACATCATCGATTTGCCTTTTTCAAGACACTTTACACTCGAAACACTCCCTTTCATTTCCTACTTTTTCTATCATCGTCCTATTCTCAACAGAGAAATGGTTCATTACCATGCACACAGGAAGAAGGCATATGCAAATACAAGTATGTGAATTTATATACAAATGCGCAGATACATACATATACATACATATATATGCTTACTCAAGTAGGACAGAGCCAGATCTCGAACGTTGCCGAACGCGGGGGCCGATTGTGCTCTTTGTCGTTCGTTCCGCGCTCTCGCTTGCAGTTCAAGCACATTAGCTTACATTTGCTTGCATACGGAATAGATTCGTATATTTGATATGTCCATATGATTTGTATGCATCTTTACATATAGATTTGTTCCTTTTGAAAATTGCGCGAAATTGTATATGTATATGCATGTTTATATACATATATTAGTATACAACATATCTTATAAGGTATATATATGGTAAATATTACCATACATTTTTCCTTCATATATAATAAAAAAATTAATAATAATAGCATTAAGGGGTAACACCACTGTAGAAATTTCAAAAAATTGATTTTTTTTTTATAAGCTTAAAAAATTCTTTGAACCTTTTAAAATACAGAACAAAAAGTTGTATATGTTACCGAAGTCTATTTCATAAATATTTTAAGCTTTTAACCAAGCGTTATTGATTGCTACCTAACGACTTCTCCAAATTTCCAAACTTTAAACGCGTTTTTCTCAAAACACGTTTTCTGAAATTGGCACGCAACATAACTCAAACAATTTTAAATATTTTTAATCAGGTTTTTCACTACGTCTGTATAATAACCTTCTTAAGAGAAGAGCGTAGTGGATTTTCGATAGATTAATTTAAACGATTGTTATAATTATTTAAGTGCCGTTTTTTTAGTCCAAAATAGAGTTTTTTCTTTCAAATGCTTGCTAATTCCACAAAAATAAATATTTTTTAAATCCCCTACGTGTTTCTCTAGCTATTCTTATCTAGATTAAGAAAAAAAATGTTTCTTTGCTCCAGATTAAAATTTGCACCCTCTGTGCTGCGTGCCGCGGAGCTCCTTCAAGAGAAACCACATTACAAAAATGTCTCCAATGCCGCCATTTTGTAAAATTTTTCGATCAAACTTTGTAGTTTTGTATTCTAGTATATAAGTAAGAACTTCCCAAATCAGAGTGATTGTTTCCCCTTTCCTTCTATACAAAAAAATTCTTTAAAAATCGTGTTTATTTTACGCGTGTACAGTGGTGTTACCCCTTAAAACAACAGGTATTATTAACAAACTTGGTTTTATTTTAAATTCTTCAAGTAAATCCAATTATTAATAAACAATGAATTTATATATGTACATATGCGCATATACATACATCTATACGCTCACTTAAGTAGGAGAGAGCAAGATGTCGAACGTTGCCGTTCGTTTGCTTTGTTCGTTCCGCGCTTTCGCTTGCAGTTCATTCAAGGTAACGGCAATGAGCAAGGTAACTACAAATGAACAAGGTAACGACAAATGAGCAAGGTAACACTAATGAGCAAGGCAACGACACATTTTTTCGTGCGTGCAGCCGGCTAAATCGAATTATAAGACGTTATCACGTCAAAATAAAAAATAGAGATTAAAAAAACTTTTTTTTTTACCCTATTTTCTATTTTATTCTATTTCAACTTAAAATATTTACAATTTTTCTTTCTTTTTGGGTTTCAACAGTATTTAGAAGCCAATACCACTATATACATTTATCTAAGAAAAAACAAAAAATTAACTCGTTATTTAATTAATTTAATTATTTAATGAATAAATATATTCATAAAATTGTGACACCATTTACATCTGCAGGTCAGTTGGTCGTTTGCGCTTAAGTCTCCTCGTCTCGGTTTCCTCTTTTAATGGAAGCTGCCGAATTTCCCTGCTAGAATGTTCTAGTAGTCGGTTTGTCGAGAATTTAGAACACATATTTACATACATATAATATATTGATGCATACATATGTATGTACGGAGCCGCGGCCACTCGACTTGACAAAAATTCAAGATTTACCAAATATTGGCAAATAATTCAACGCGAAATATTCCAATATTGACTATTTTCGAATGGTCGAGGAAATTGGCATATGGGCGGCTCGTTTTATGAATGAAAGTACTTTACTCGTAGAAATATCAATGAATTTGTTTTTGTTGTGCGTTTTAATATTTGAAACTGTTCAGCGCCGTCGCGGGTAAATAATCATGGCCGCAACAGCTACGCCTAGGAATGCATTTTGTTCTTGTAGTCGCTAGGCTTAGAATTTTAGTTTTGGAAGCATACACATGTAGAGGCATAAAGTATGTGCGGTTATATGTATATACGAATATTCATTGTTTTGCTTAGAATAGAAACATTTACGTACATATGTACATTGTCCCAACATATGTATTAATATATGCATATATACATACATATGTATATGTACGCGAATACCGTTTATATGAGCTTTTTGCATATGTTTGGAATATGTTTGCATACGTTTGTCTATTTGCTTTGAGTTCTTTATATGTAGACTAGCAAACCCGGCCCCCTTCGCTGGGCACACTAAAATAGAATAGATATGGTTTAGAACAGAAAATATATGGTTTTCATATTATTTATTTCTTTATTCTTTATTCAAGCGCTTTGGCATAAACAATATTTTTTGTTTTTCTATTTGTTTTTGAGTAAATATAAAATATAAATAGAAAATCAGGAAAAAAGAAGATTGTTTCTAAATTTCAAATCAACGCATATGAATAAACAATCGTCTTTTTTCCTGATCATCCATGAATTTTTCGTTTCAATTTATATGTTTTATTAAGAATTGGAGCTTTTTTAACCATTACCCATTTATATTTTTCAAAAAAAAAAAAAAGAAAAAAATTGTTTTTTCCACGAACACATAATTTCATTCGGATTTCACATTAAATTCTCAAATTTCGTAAGAAATTATTCACTGTTCCAAAATCCACTCCAAAAAAATTCACAAACAATTTTTACATGTTGCACTTACGTTTTTTCCTTATGGCATCCAAATCAGAAAGAAATATTGACACATTGTAACTAACACTGTCAATTTGACAGTTCAGTTCCGCCCAAGCTTTAAAAAAGTAAGCGACATTATGGCTGGCTCAAAAGAACGCTGCACCCGTTGCCACTGCTCCGAATTACAACCAAACTTTACGAAACCCATTTTCAATACTTACTTAACAATGTGCATAAGTTTGGTTTAATTCGGTGCAAAGACACGGCGGGTCCACGTTTTGGCATATATTTCGAGACCCCAGTCATCAATAGGTATGAAAATTACCCCGTATTAAAGCACTTATCAACAGCTTTCATTTGATACCTATATTGTGCATACACAACCAAAGGTTACCCGGGTCCACGTTTTGACCTATATCTGGAGACCCCAGTCACGTAGCGGCATGAAAAATACTCTGTACTAAGGCATTCACCAACAGTTTCAGTTTGATATCCATATTGTACAAACACATTCTAGGCTCCACGTTTTGGTCTCTATCTCGAGATCCTAGTCACGCAGCGGCATGAAAAATACTCTTAACTAAAGCATTCACCAACAGCTTCCATTTGATACCCATATTGTACATACACGTCCGAAGGTTACCCGGGTCCACGTTTTGACCTATATTTCCAGACCCTAGTCATCAATAGGTATGAAAATTACCCCGTATTAAACCACTTATCAACAGCTTTCATTTGATACCCATATTGTACAAACACATTCTAGGGTCCACGATTTGGTCAATACCTCCTTAACAATGTGTGTAAGTTTGGTTTAATTCGCTGCAAAGACACTGCGGGTCCACGTTTTGGCATATATTTCCAGACCCCAGTCATGAATAGGTATGAAAATTACCCCGTATTAAAGCACTTATCAACAGCTTTCATTTGATATCCATATTGTACAAACACATTCTAGGGTCCACGTTTTGGTCTCTATCTCGAGACCCTAGTCACGGAGCGGATGGAAATACTCTGAACTAAAGCATTCATCAACAGCTTCCATTTGATACCCATATTGTACATACACATCCGAAGGTTACCCGGGTCCACGTTTTGACCTATATCTCGAGACCCTATCTACCAGTAGGTATCCAAACTATGCGGAAACCATATTCAATACCTCCTTAACAATGTGTGTAAGTTTGGTTTAATTCGGTGCACAGACACGGCGGGTCCACGTTTTGGCATATATTTCCAGACCCTAGTCATCAATAGGTATGAAAATTACCCCGTATTGAAGCACTTATCAACAGCTTCCATTTGATACCCATATTGTACATACACGTCCGAAGGTTACCCGGGTCCACGTTTTGACCTATATCCCGAGACCCTAGCCACCAATAGGTATGAAAATTACCCCGTATTAAAGCACTTATCAACAGCTTTCATTTGATATCCATATTGTACAAACACATTCTAGGGTCCACGTTTTGGTCTCTATCTCGAGACCCTAGTCACGGAGCGGATGGAAATACTCTGAACTAAAGCATTCACCAACAGCTTCCATTTGATACCCATATTGTACATACACATCCGAAGGTTACCCGGGTCCACGTTTTGACCTATATCTCGAGACCCTATCTACCAATAGGTATCCAAACTATACGGAAACCATCTTCAATACCTCCTTAACAATGTGTGTAAGTTTGGTTTAATTCGCTGCAAAGACACGGCGGGTCCACGTTTTCGCATATATTTCCAGACCCGAGCCATCAATAGGTATGAAAATTACCCCGTATTGAAGCACTTATCAACAGCTTCCATTTGATACCCATATTGTACATACACGTCCGAAGGTTACCCGGGTCCACGTTTTGACCTATATCTCGAGACCCTAGACATCAATAGGTATGAAAATTACCCCGTATTAAAGCACATATCAACAGCTTTTATTTGATATCCATATTGTACAAACACATTCTAGGGTCCACGTTTTGGTCTCTATCTCGAGACCCCAGTCACGGAGCAGCATGAAAAATACTCTGAACTAAAGCATTCACCAACAGCTTCCATTTGATACCCATATTGTACATACACATCCAAAGGTTACCTGGGTCCACGTTTTGACCTATATCTCGAGACCCCAGTCACGGAGCGGCATGAAAAATACTCTGTACTAAAGCATTCACCAACAGCTTCCATTTGATACCCATATTGTACATACACATTCTAGGGTCCACGTTTTGGTCTCTATCTCGAGACCCTAGTCACGGAGCGGCATGAAAAATACTCTGAACTAAAGCATCCACCAACAGCTTCCATTTGATACCCATATTGTACATACACATCCGAAAATAACCCGGGTCCACGTTTTGACCTATATCTCGAGCCCTATCCACCAATAGGTATCCAAACTATACGGAAACCATCTTCAATACCTTCTTAACAATGTGTGTAAGTTTGGTTTAATTCGGTGCAGACACGGCCGGTTAGCGAACACACACAAAAAGTTGACTTTATTTTATACTAGCAAACCCGGCCCCCTTCGCTGGGCACACTAAAATAGAATAGATATGGTTTAGAACAGAAAATATATGGCTTTCATATTATTTATTTCTTTATTCTTTATTCAAGCGCTTTGGCATAAACAATATTTTTTGTTTTTCTATTTGTTTTTGAGTAAATATAAAATATAAATTGAAAATCAGGAAAAAAGAAGATTGTTTTTAAATTTCAAATCAACGCATATGAATAAACAATCGTCTTTTTTCCTGATCATCCATGAATTTTTCGTTTCAATTTATATGTTTTATTAAGAATTGGAGCTTTTTTAACCATTATCCATTTATATTTTTCAAAAAAAAAAAAACGAAAAAAATTGTTTTTTCCACGAACACATAATTTCATTCGGATTTCACATTAAATTCTCAAATTTCGTAAGAAATTATTCACTGTTCCAAAATCCACTCCAAAAAAATTCACAAACAATTTTTACATGTTGCACTTACGTTTTTTCCTTATGGCATCCAAATCAGAAAGAAATATTGACACATTGTAACTAACACTGTCAATTTGACAGTTCAGTTCCGCCCCAAGCGTTAAAAAAGTAAGCGACATTATGGCTGGCTCAAAAGAACGCTGTACCCGTTGCCACTGCTCCGAATTACAACCAAACTTTACGAAACCCATTTTCAATACTTACTTAACAATGTGCATAAGTTTGGTTTAATTCGGTGCAAAGACACGGCGGGTCCACGTTTTGGCATATATTTCGAGACCCTAGTCATCAATAGGTATGAAAATTACCCCGCATTAAAGCACTTATCAACAGCTTTCATTTGATACCTATATTGTGCATACACAACCAAAGGTTACCCGGGTCCACGTTTTGACCTATATCTGGAGACCCCAGTCACGTAGCGGCATGAAAAATACTCTGTACTAAGGCATTCAACAACAGTTTCAGTTTGATATCCATATTGTACAAACACATTCTAGGCTCCACGTTTTGGTCTCTATCTCGAGATCCTAGTCACGGAGCGGCATGAAAAATACTCTGAACTAAAGCATTCACCAACAGCTTCCATTTGATACCCATATTGTACATACACGTCCGAAGGTTACCCGGGTCCACGTTTTGACCTATATCTCGAGACCCTAGTCATCAATAGGTATGAAAATTACCCCGAATTAAAGCACTTATCAACAGCTTTCATTTGATACCCATATTGTACAAACACATTCTAGGGTCCACGATTTGGTCTCTATCTCGAGACCCTAGTCACGGAGCGGATGGAAATACTCTGAACTAAAGCATTCACCAACAGCTTCCATTTGATACCCATATTGTACATACACATCCGAAGGTTACCCGGTTCCACGTTTTGACCTATATCTCGAGACCCTATCTACCAATAGGTATCCAAACTATACGGAAACCATCTTCAATACCTCCTTAACAATGTGCATAAGTTTGGTTTAATTCGGTGCAAAGACACGGCGGGTCCACGTTTTGGCATATATTTCGAGACCCTAGTCATCAATAGGTATGAAAATTACCCCGTATTAAAGCACTTATCAACAGCTTTCATTTGATACCTATATTGTGCATACACAACCAAAGGTTACCCGGGTCCACGTTTTGACGTATATCTCGAGACCCCAGTCACGTAGCGGCATGAAAAATACTCTGTACTAAGGCATTCACCAACAGTTTCAGTTTGATATCCATATTGTACAAACACATTCTAGGCTCCACGTTTTGGTCTCTATCTCGAGATCCTAGTCACGGAGCGGCATGAAAAATACTCTTAACTAAAGCATTCACCAACAGCTTCCATTTGATACCCATATTGTACATACACGTCCGAAGGTTACCCGGGTCCACGTTTTGACCTATATCTCGAGACCCTAGTCATCAATAGGTATGAAAATTACCCCGTATTAAAGCACTTATCAACAGCTTTCATTTGATATCCATATTGTACAAACACATTCTAGGGTCCACGATTTGGTCTCTATCTCGAGACCCTAGTCACGGAGCGGATGGAAATACTCTGAACTAAAGCATTCACCAACAGCTTCCATTTGATACCCATATTGTACATACACATCCGAAGGTTACCCGGTTCCACGTTTTGACCTATATCTCGAGACCCTATCTACCAATAGGTATCCAAACTATGCGGAAACCATATTCAATACCTCCTTAACAATGTGTGTAAGTTTGGTTTAATTCGGTGCAAAGACACTGCGGGTCCACGTTTTGGCATATATTTCCACACCCCAGTCATCAATAGGTATGAAAATTACCCCGTATTAAAGCACTTATCAACAGCTTTCATTTGATATCCATATTGTACAAACACATTCTAGGGTCCACGTTTTGGTCTCTATCTCGAGACCCTAGTCACGGAGCGGATGGAAATACTCTGAACTAAAGCATTCACCAACAGCTTCCATTTGATACCCATATTGTACATACACATCCAAAGGTTACCCGGGTCCACGTTTTGACCTATATCTCGAGACCCTATCTACCAATAGGTATCCAAACTATACGGAAACCATCTTCAATACCTCCTTAACAATGTGTGTAAGTTTGGTTTAATTCGGTGCAAAGACACGGCGGGTCCACGTTTTGGCATATATTTCCAGACCCTAGTCATCAATAGGTATGAAAATTACCCCGTATTGAAGCACTTATCAACAGCTTCCGTTTGATACCCATATTGTACATACACATCCAAAGGTTACCTGGGTCCACGTTTTGACCTATATCTCGAGACCCCAGTCACGGAGCGGCATGAAAAATACTCTGTACTAAAGCATTCACCAACAGCTTCCATTTGATACCCATATTGTACATACACATTCTAGGGTCCACGTTTAGGTCTCTATCTCGAGACCCTAGTCACGGAGCGGATGGAAATACTCTGAACTAAAGCATTCACCAACAGCTTCCATTTGATACCCATATTGAAAGCATTGTTTCACACACATCAACGCGGCGACTTTTTTCCAAGAAATTGGGAGTTTTCGGTACCAAACGAGATTTGACTTTTCGTAGGCCCAAATGGTCTTTCAAAATGGTTTTCACAGATCCTTCTGATATTCCGATCATATCAGTAAGGTCTTTAACAGTCAACCGACGATTTTTGAGCACTAACTCCTTCACTTTATTGACGTGTTGGTCATCTGTTGACGTCGATGGTCGTCCGGAGCGCTCCAAGTCATCAACACGTTCTCGACCCTCTTTGAAGTCTTTGTACCACTTACAAATATTTTTCTGCGACATGGTCGAATCACCAAGTGCCTTATGAAACATGCTCAACGTTCCCGCAGCCGAAATTTCATTCCGCAATCAAAATTTGATTGCACTTCTCTGCTCAATCAAATCAGACATTGTAAAAATCGCAAAATGCACTCTTGGTCGTTTGGTAAACACAAGCGTAAATATATTACTGATAATGACATTCACATGAAAGTTGGCCCAGATGTTATTAACAGTGCTGCCAACTCATGAAAATAATAACTAGAGCGAAGTTTTAATCCCGCGAAGTTTGACAAATAAATTCACCTTACTTTTTGCCCACAGTAGTATAATATTTTTTTCAGTTTGTGTCCGAAAAATCCAAATATCTTACGGAACCCTATTTTTTCCAAAATAAAATGTAATCCATGTTACTCTTGGATAATGTAGTTTTCGAATGGTGAAAGAATTTTTAAAATCGGTCCAGTAGTTTTTGAGCCTATTCGTTACAAACAAACAAACAAACAAAAAAACAAACAAACAAGCAAACAAAGTTTTCCTCTTTATAATATTAGTATAGATATAAGATTTTTTTCAGTTTGTGTCCGAAAAATCCAAATATCTTACGGAACCCTATTTTTTGCAAAATAAAATGTAATCCATGTTACTCTTGGATAATGTAGTTTTCGAATGGTGAAGGAGTTTTTAAAATCGGTCCAGTAGTTTTTGAGCCTATTCGTTACAAACAAACAAAGTTTTCCTCTTTATAATATTAGTATAGATATAAGATTTTTTTCAGTTTGTGTCCGAAAAATCCAAATATCTTACGGAACCCTATTTTTTTCCAAAATAAAATGTAATCCATGTTACTCTTGGATAATGTAGTTTTCGAATGCTGAAAGAATTTTTAAAATCGGTCCATTAGTTTTTGAGCCTATTCGTTACAAACAAACAAACAAACAAAGTTTTCCTCTTTACAATATTAGTATAGATTTGGCCTAGAGACTCATCCAAAGTAACCGCATAATCGGTGCCCAAAATTAAAGATGGAAAAATTCCTTCTCCAAGTTTCAGAAGCTGTTGTGGAAAGTTGCTATGCATATTTCCATGTAGATGAGCTCTCATATTGGTGCGCAAATTCAAATGTTGTACAGATGTCCAAAGGTGAGATGATTTTAAACATGCTTTCATAATATCTGCTCGCGTACCTCTGTTGACGACTGGAAGCGTTTGTCGGAAATCTCCAGCAAATACGAAAGTGATACCACCCATGACATCAGCAGAGCTTCGGAGGTCTCTTAAAGTACGGTCCACGGCCTCGACATGACCTCTATGACTCATGGTGCATTCATCCCATATTACCAACGACGCGTCTTGCAGCAACTTACCAAGAGGCCCATTTTTCCGAATAGGGAGTTTAAACGTAGAGTGAGCAGTTTTTCCTTCGTTCAAGAGAGTTGCAGCAATTCCTGACGAAGCAACTGCAATCGCTATCTTCCCTGATTGCCGTATCTTAGCAAGTATCAAATTTGCGAGAAAAGTATTTCCAGTGCCTCCTGGTGCGTCCAAAAAAAATGATCTCCCCATGTTATTGATCACGCTGTCCACAATAGTATCATAAGCATGTCTTTGATCCGGTACTAATTTGGGCACATTGTCATTAACAAACGCTGTTAGATCATTTCTGTTATACTGTTGTACCATTGTGTCAATAGTATTATTCTGGGTACGAACAGGAGAAGGTAATCCAAAATCACTTAAATTTTTGTCGTTTAATTCTATAAGTTTGTTTTCAATTTCAATTAATCCTTCATTATAAACTTCAGTGAAGGGTAAAGTGTTATCCTGATTCTGTTGTCTGATCCGATGTCTTATATCTTCACAGAACTGATCTTTGAAAGTATCCCATAACTTCAATGGTTCCGATGGTTGACAAAATAAAAGTATGACTACAAACAACTCCCTTAGTTTTTTTTGACACTGTGACAACGAAGCTTCGCTTAAAGTGTTTCCCCAATGGTCATCGTTTTTAAGTAAACCTCGGTCACGGCATGCTGCTTGATACGTCTCTTTGACAATACCATTTACAGTTTTAAGGTATGCAAATGAGGTCGGACCGCGTACGTGGTGCAGTAGAATCCTAAGATAATCTGATTGGGATGGATGTATCCCGTAGACTCTACCTAAAGCGGCATCTTTTTTTATCCCCGGATGTCCAACTACATCTTCACCACGCCTCCTTCTAGTGAATTTATTATTTGCCCATGTATAGTATTGCGGGACTTCATGATACAGAAGAGTTTTCGCAAATTCATCTTCATTACAGAGAGAAAAAAATGCCAGTAATGTGGTATTGCGTGGGTTTTGGACAATTCGATGAGCTGTCCCTGGTGTAAAATACACCCTTTGACCGTTCTCTAGATGAACGGCCAAATGCACTACAGTAGGATGCCGCTCGTGAATAGGAAATTCAAATAAGCGCCAGACAGCTTCAGATGTGCTTATGTACCTTCCACTTAAATAGTTTTCGACCTCATCGTGTGGGTTTCTAAGGCTAAAAGTTGTCTGATCCGAACCTTTATTTATATATTTACATATATATTTAATCGCTTGGGCAGAGTGGCAATACTCCACGTTTATATGAGCATTAAAAGTCTTATATAGTAGCGGGGAGTATGGAATAATCCACCTATTATCTATCGTCACCATGTTGCCCCTGAGTTGTAACGTAGTGCTCCGACCGCCATTTTCTGTATCGCGCCTACGATAAACTGGATACCCATCCTCTCCGGTCTGGGTGTCGTTAATGAAACGCCGAGGGTATTTTTTTGAGCAGACACCGTTCTTCATGCATGGTGCAGCTAAACTATGTTCTCCGCAGGGTCCATGAACCATATTTTTAGTTATAATGTCGTGTAGTACCGGATCAATTTATTGATCGGGTAGCTCCGCAACTATGACACTGTCGATCTCATCTGGTTGTATTTTAGTTTCTAGCCAGAACAGCAAATGACAATGAGGTAAACCGCGCTTCTGCCGCTCTACACTTGCCATATAACATTTTACTTTACCGAATATCTGTTCTTTGACAAATAATTTGATGAATTTCTTCATTTTTAAATGAAACACACGTGAAATTATATCATGACGGTCGAAAGACCGTTGTCCTGGTAGCAGCTCTGCTTTAATTTCAGGTCATTCGGGGTTGCATGTAAAAGTGACAAATAAGTCAGGTCTACCATAATTTCGGACGTACGTCATCGCGTCCTGCGTTTTCTCTTGCATGAAACGCGGAGAACCCGTAAATGATGATGGCAATATGACATGTTGACCGATATTTGATGGGTCAACATTTGCGTCTTGATTTAAGGCATCTCTGAGATGGATGTAGTCATCAGCCCTCAGTCTTTGTTGATTCCGCGAAATATAATTTAATCTTTCCGATATCATTTTCGCCATCATGTCAACACAATATTGACTAAATAAGCCTCTGTAATAATGTAACGGATTAAAAGAGTTAGTTCTAAACATTAATCTAAATGCATAAAATTGCATACACGAAACAGTTTTATTACGCGCAGAACCCTGCTGAGGAATAGTCAAATAATAACCGTCTTCACCTGTCACAAACATTACAGGATACTGTACGACCAAGAGAACGGCTACCTCGTTTACAGTAGGAGCATTGTATCTGCCTCTGTGTGCTGTCTGTGGAGTGCGATCAGAATGAATAATTAGCTTTAAATTATGTAATGAGTTAAGTTCTAAGTTTTGTTTAAAACTTCGTATATACACGTTATGATTATTGAAAGTGGTCTGTAATTCGCGAATTAAATCCATTTTTAAGGTTGGTGCGATGCTTGATCGCAATGATAACTGGTCTGCATCCGAAATAAAATATATTTGCAGGAACTGTGGGTTTTGGCCTGATGATGGTAAAAGGCTACCAATGAGATGATACACCTGTCCTTCAATTTTAAAAGTGGGCATACAATTTCCTTCCCTGATTTCTTTTGCGCCAAACGAAGTCATTTGAAAAATACTATTGTATTTACGTATGTTTGTTAAAAAATGACCAGATAATGGATGGTTATTAGTTAAAAGATTTTTTATTGGTTGTGGCGGCTCCTGAAGGTTAGGAAGACACACTTTACCTGAAGCACAACACATACCATTAGGTTCGTCCTCCCATTTCTTGGCAGAGCAGTTAGAGCAGATCTTATTCATGACTCCGATTTGGGCGGACGCTTGTTGTGCATAATCAAACTGCGGATCATATCTGAAAGCCAGTCTGTTCCGCGCAACTGAGATGTCCTTATATTTTGTTCATGAAGACGTTGGGAACGTTCCAGCCTCGACTCTTGAGCGCGTAGCTCAGAGGTTTTCAAGCTTTGTTCGGCAAGACGTTGCGAATGCTCGACACTTGACTCTCGTTCGCATAAGTCAGAGGTCCTTACATTTTGTTCATGAAGACGTTGGGAACGCTCCAGCCTCGACTCTCGTGCACGTAACTCAGAGGTTCTCAAGCTTTGTTCGGCAAGACGTTGCGAACGCTCGATACTTGACTCTCGTCCGAGTAAGTCAGAGGTCCTTACATTTTGTTCATGAAGACGTTGGGAACGCTCCAGCCTCGACTCTCGTGCACGTAACTCAGAGGTTCTCAAGCTTTGTTTGGCAAGACGTTGCGAACGCTCGACACTTGACTCTCGTTCGCGTAAGTCAGAGGTCCTTACATTTTGTTCATGAAGACGTTGGGAACGCTCCAGCCTCGACTCTCGTGCACGTAACTCAGAGGTTCTCTGATTTTGTTCAGCAAGGCGTTGTGAACGTTCAGGTGAAGATTCTCCTATACGACGTATTTTTGCTGCTCGTGCTTGAGAACTATGTTTAGAAAGTTGAGACCTAGCTCTCTTAGGCATTTTCAAATGTTTAAGAAAATGGATATAGCGTGTAATATTCTAACTCTGAAAAGAACTGTTGTTTAGCCCTGAAAAGAACTGTTGGTTAGCCCTGAAAAGAACTGTTTGTTAGCCCTGAAAATAACTATTGTATAGCTATGAGAAGGACTGTTGTTTAGCTCTGAGAAGAAATTTTGCGTAGGTGTAGTTTTAAGAACAAAATCTAAAAAAAATCTCATGAAAATTATTAGACTTTGCGCACGACCGCTGCGTAGTGCTGTGCGTGTAATTACTGTCGGGATCTTCCCGTTAAGTGGGCGCCGGTATAATTGCGCGGAACCGTTCGGTGTAACACGTGTTGCGTGGGAAAAACAATTATCGCTGTGCGGGTAGCGAGGAACGCTATAATTGCGCGTGCTTGTTCCGCGTAATTTCTATTGTGGGAAAAACAATTATCGTTGTGCGGGCAATTACCGATGGGTTTATCGCGTGTAGACAACTGTTCACTGTGCGAGTGCCGAGTGCTCTGAGAAGAACTTTTGCGTAGGTGTAGTTTTAAGAACAAAATCTAAAAAAATCTCATGAAAGTTATTAGACTTCGCGCACGACCGCTGCATAGGGAGCCGGCCTCGACACTCGACTCTCGTAGGCGTACCTGAGAGTTTCTCTGATTTTGTTCAGCAAGGCGTTGTGAATGTTCAGGTGAAGATTCTCCTATACGACGTATTTTTGCTGCTCGTGCTTGAGAACTATGTTTAGAAAGTTGAGACCTGGCTCTCTTAGGCATTTTCAAATGTTTAAGAAAATGTTAATAGCGTGTAATATTCTAGCTCTGAAAAGAACTGTTGTTTAGCCCTGAAAAGAACTGTTGGTTAGCCCTGAAAAGAACTGTTTGTTAGCCCTGAAAATAACTATTGTATAGCTATGAGAAGGACTGTTGTTTAGCTCTGAGAAGAACTTTTGCGTGGGTGTAGTTTTAAGAACAAAATCTAAAAAAAAATCTCATGAAAATTATTAGACTTCGCGCACGACCACTGCGTGGGGAGCCGACCTCGCGGGTACCTTACTCATAGATCTAAACACCCCTCTCCCGCACGCGCACCACTGGCCTTGGTGACGCCCACTTCGCAACGGGCCGTGCAGCAGAAATCGTAATATTTTAATTTCACCACAACTTCAAAACCAAACGTCCAATTTTAATCATTCAAAGACCAAATATTATCAACATAAACTGTACTTATTGATGAAATAATTTCTTTTGATAAGGATTAATAGCATGAGTAAAATAAACGCGTTTAAATGTAGTCCAAAAAAAATTCAAGATTTTTAAATAAAAATGTGGTTGTTGGCCTCACTCGACATAGATAGGTATAGTGTGTCACGGACTTTTTTGCAGATATTTATAAGATCTACAATTAATTGTAACATTTTATGGTTCTATCTTTTGTAGTTTAGGCAGCGTACGCAAAATAAGTAACTTCTTTGGTTGATTTTTTCCAGTTTGTGTCCGAAAAATTCAAATATCTTACGGAACCCTATTTTTTCCAAAATAAAATATAGTCTGTGTTACTCGTGGATAATGTAGCTTTCGAATGGTGAAAGAATTTTTAAAATCGGTCCAGTAGTTTTTGAGCCTATTCATTACAACCAAACAAACAAAGTTTTCCTTTTTATAATATTAGTGTAGAAGTGTAGATACCCGTCCGAAGGTTAGCCGGGTCCACGTTTTGACCTATATCTCGAGACCCTATCTACCAATAGGTATACAAACTATACGGAAACCATCTTCAATACCTTCTTAACAATGTGTGTAAGTTTGGTTTAATTCGGTGCAGACACGGCCGGTTAGCGAACACACACAAAAGGTTGACTTTATTTTATATATAAGATTTTTTTCAGTTTGTGTCCGAAAAATCCAAATATCTTACGGAACCCTATTTTTTTCCAAAATAAAATGAAATCCATGTTACTCTTGGATAATGTAGTTTTCGAATGGTGAAAGAATTTTTAAAATCGGTCCAGTAGTTTTTGAGCCTATTCGTTACAAACAAACAAACAAACAAACAAAGTTTTCCTCTTTATAATATTAGTATCGATGTGTATGAAAGGTGTATGAGCTGGGTTTTGAGGCAAGTCATGTTTTTTCTGCCCACATGAATATGGATGGTAGATGTTATATTAATTCAACACTTTGCTGAATAATAAACCTTGGTGTAAATGAATGGTTTGCAAAGTTATTTTTTGTGTTATGATATTTGAATAATTTTGATAATAGACCTAAATTCAATACAATTTAGTCAATTAGATACTTAAAATTTCATATTCATGCATGCATATACTTAGAATTATTATTATTGTTATTATTTATTAGAGAAATATGAAATATAACACTAATTGATAGAGTACACTAGCTACTTAGGCCTACGGTGCTATTGCGTTACTTAGAATTAATGTATTCATCTCACAAGAAATAATCCATTTGCGCATGCAAAATGCCGACGGCAAATAAGCATGAAAGAAAAATGTACAAGTCTTCTGTTATTTTCTTTTCCCTAACACCAAATCATGGCATTTTATATTTCAATGCAAACGCTATATTTATTTCTGTGGACTACGCTCCGCTATGTTAACTCTCTTCTGTTAACTTTCCTACCCTCGTTTTGATGTGTTTTGACATTTAACCTGCCCATTCGTTCCTGAGCCTTCTCTATCAATTTACGTTCTCTGGTATAGGTATACATAATGCCTTCCCGCTCACCGTGGCTCCGTAATACGCAGGCGCGCACACATACGTACTAGCATACATACAAACATACATACGTATGACGCTTGAACTAAACACCAAAGCAAGTAATAGGCAGTGTAGTATACATACTACAATACTCACTATACTAGCGTGGCTCAGCAGTACGCAGCCACACACATATACGTATATCAACATATAACGCTTCGTAGTGTCGCTTTTTCGTTTCATCGAGCCTCAAATCACTCCCAACGATTCTAAAGAAGTTTTCACTTCAAAAAGTGGATCTTAAACTTTGTTAACAGAACGCGCATTTTTATAATAAAATTCAATGATTTGCAAGCTCTGCTCGTTTGTAAGACGATTCATGCTTAAATTATAGACCAAACTGAAGATGTTTGACAGTGAAACAAAACCCGAAACGTGCGTCAGCTGTTTAAACCAACTGTTTAAAAAGATAATAGCTAAAAAATCACCCGTTACTTGCTGAGGCTTAACATTGTTTCTCCTCGAATGGAATATCTTTTTCAGTATCAGGTTAAAAAAGTTGCACGACAGCAAATCACCCTGTCTGAAACCTCCTTCGCTGGATGACGTCCTTCCCAATTCTGACGTCGCTTCTCATATTGATCAACGTCATTTTGCATAGCCATATTAGTTTTGCGGAGACACCAAATTCAAGCATCGCGGCATATAAGAAACAGCTTTTCGCACTGTCGAATGCAGCTTTAAAATATTCAAATGGTATGCATCGATTCTCCTTATGGCGTATTGTGAATATTCGATGGATGGTAGACTTTCCAGGTCTACAGCCACACTAATAAGGGCCAATCACTTGCTTAATGGTGGGCTTCAGCGAGAAATGTTGATGGGTAGGGGTAGCTTTTCGATGTCGTACATTCTTTGTGCCCCTATGTAAAGGGTGATTTTTTAAAAGCTATAGGAAAGTTTTGCGAAAAAACACACGTAAAGATCAGAAAACTGTATGAAATTTTTATTTAAATCGACAGTACAGTCCATAAAATTTAATGTTTAAAGATTATTTTAAGCAAATGTTGACCGTGACTGCTCTTCAAATGGTCCATCCGCTTCGTCCAATTTAGGCATACTCTTTCCAATGTTTCGGCCGGTATCTCGGAAATAAATGCTTCAATGTTGCCTTCCAATGCGTTAATTGAAGCAGGCTTGTCTGAATAGACGAATGAGCTTTAACATAGCCCCACAAAAAATACAGTAGAATTCCAATTATCCGGATCAATTGGGACCAGACTCGATCCGGATAATCGGAAATCCGGATAATCGGATTTGACCAAAAAAGCTATATATATAGGGAAATAAAGCATTAATAAGAACATTAAAATCACTTTACTTATTAAGCAATGAAGCAAGTAAGATTAAAGATGTAACTTTATTGAAAAAATAATTTTATTTTAACATTTTTGTCAATGTAAGTGTATTAATGAACAAACTCGCTTTACTTAATCATAACTTAATAGAATAAAAGAACTTACTCACTTTACTTTATTTAACTTTAGATATTAAAGAAAATAATTTTATTTAAACATTTCTGTTAATGTAAGTGTATTAATGAACAAACTCGCTTTACTTAATCATAACTTAATAGAATAAAAGAACTTACTCACTTTACTTCATTTAACTTTAGATAATAAAGAAAATAATTTTATTTAAACATTTCTGTCAATGTAAGTGTATTAATGAACAAACTCGCTTTACTTAATCATAACTTAATAGAATAAAAGAACTTACTCACTTTACTTCATTTAACTTTAGATATTAAAGAAAATAATTTTATTTAAACATTTCTGTCAATGTACGCTGTTTTAATGAAGAAACTCGCTTTTTAGCAGCTAGATCTTTCAAGCGCTTGACGACAAGAAGGTCTACATGGTCGCATTCAGATTGTCGTTCCATCCAATTTAAGGCAGTTTCAAAACAAGCAAACGCCTCACTTGCAGAAGGTCCAGCTTCTAATTCAAATGTAGAATCATTGCCATCTTCTGTGTCCACTGGGTATGATTCTTCTTTTGTACTCTGAATAATTTCATCGTCACTCAATAATTGGAACCCAGGATCTATTGAATCAGAATGTAACCAATCTTCGATATCCTCTACATTGCACTCGGAACAGCCTGGAACTTTTGTAATCATATTCTGCAGGTTTTCCGTAGACATTGAATCAGTATCTTTATCACTTTCCTCGTTGTTCTTCAATTCTGCATTTTATTTTTCTTCCTGTATTTGCTGTTGTGTTGAAATTCCATTTATTTTATTCCAAGCCCTCTTCAAAGTTATCGCCTTTACGGAAGTCCATGCATCAGCTACCATGTAGCAGCAATCTTTTATGTTAATGTTTTTATGATATATTAGAGTACCTTCTTCATTTTCATCGGCTAACAGTAGCTTACGAAGCAGTTGTTTTTTGTAAAGTCGTTTCATGCATTCAATGATGCCTTGATCCATAGGTTGCAGCAAACTGGTCACATTAGGTGGCAGAAAAAGAGCTTTGAAACGACCATTTTCTCTCTCAAGTAAACTTTCTGAAGGATGAGTAGGTGCATTGTCCAGCAAAAGCAATACATTCCCCTTTTTATTTATTTTCTTTTGATACTTTTTAACATCTGGAATAAAAACGTCATCAAACCATTCCGTAAACAATGCAGAAGTCATCCATGCTTTATTTTGGTTTTTATAAACAACTGGAAGCTTTTTAACGTTTTTAAAAGCTCTTGGGTGTTTGGATTTGCCAATTAAGAGTAATGGAAGCCGATGATTGCCTGTTGAATTGGCACAAGTAAGAACTGTCACGCGATCTTTGCTAACTTTGTGACCAGGAGCACTTGTTTCTCTCTTTGAAGCTAAAGTTTTACGAGGTAGTGCCTTCCAATTGAGGCCTGTTTCATCCGCATTAAAGACAAATTCAGGATCGTAATTTTCAATTTTTGTTTTAAATCCCTCAATAAACTTTTCTGCTGCAGTATTATCGGCAGAAAGCTTTTCTCCACACAAATCGAGCTCTCGAATGCCGTGCCGAGCCTTAAAATTACGCAGCCAACCGTCACTCGCTTTAAATTCGGACAAATTATCCATCTTCTCAGCAAAAATTTTTGCTTTTTCACAAAGAATAGGTCCAGAAAGAGGATTTCCAATTGAACGCTGCTGTAAAAACCATTTAAACATTGCCTGTTCAAGTTCTTTATTTTCAGCAGTTTTCATATTTTTTCTAGATGGACTTCCATCCTCAAATTGCTAATTAGAAGCAAATTTTAAAATTGCAGAACTGTTTTTCTTTAAATCCGAAATAGTCGATGTTCCTACATTATAAGTTTCAGCCAAAAATTTATTAGACACTCCTTTGTTTAATTGTTCAATTATTTTCACTTTATCTGTGATTGAAAGCACAACACGTTTTCTTTTAGAAGACATTTTACGCAAAAACTGTACGCGAAACACTAAAACAAATCACTTAGACATAAAAAATATATAAAGATTGGAAAACGCGACGAAAATTTAACCGCTGTTTGCATACAAGTTTGTACACGCCGAAGAACGCGGTATCCGCATGCGTCTCGGTCAAGTGAAATCTACAGAGGAGGGGATAACGTTCTTAAACTCGACGAAAAACGCACTTGCCAATGCTATAGTTTCTACACATTCTACACATTCAAAATTTAGATAATATAAAAAATATTAATAATAAATTATAGTCTAGAAATTCAATTTTACTTTTCATCAATATTATGTATTTATTATTAAATGAAAAAATATTTTTAGAAATATGTAATTTATTTTATAACATTGGTGCAAGTGACAATTAAAATTTATCTCCGAAGGCCTTTTGTTTTTTGGTAAATTACTTAATTTATTAAAAATATTACAATCACAAAATTAAAACTACATAATAATTTAACTTTAAAAAATGTTAAAACATAAAAAAATTATAAAAATTTTTTTTTTTTTTTTTGACGAAAAAAAATCCGGATAATCGAATGTCCGGATAATTGGAATCCGGATAATCGGAATTCTACTGTAATCTAAACGCGTTATATCGCACGATCTAGGTGGCCAATTGACAGATCCCGAACGTGAAATAAAGTTTTCACCGAACTCGCCTCTCAACAAGCCCATTGTTACGCGTGCTGTGTGGTATGTGGCACCGTCTTGCTGAAACCACATGTCATGCAAGTCAAGTTCTTGCATTTTGGGCAAAAAAAAGTTGGATATCATTTCACGGTAGCGCTCACCATTCACAGTTACGTTATGATTCGCAGTATCTTTAAAGAAGTACGGTCCAATGATACCTCCAGCTCATAAACCGCACCAAAATGTGACCTTTTCTGGATATATTGGTAGCTCTTGCAATTCTTCTGGCTGATCTTCACTCCAAAATTGAAAATTCTGCTTATTTACGTACCCATTGATCCAAAAATGAGCTTCGTCGCTGAACACAATTTTTCGATAGAAAAGTGGATCTTCGGCCAACTTTCCAAGAGCCCATTCACCAAGAATTCTGCGTTGCGGTAGGTCGTTCGGCTTCAATTCTTGCACCAGCTGTATTTTGAAAGGCGTTGTTGAGTAACAGATGCCCAATTGCTGCGAATAGCGAGGAATCGATAATTGATGGTCATCATTAACATTGGCCGATACAGCTGCGATATTTTCTTCAGTTTGCACTCTACGTAAGCGTGTTGGTGATTTGATGTCCAATATTGTAAATTTGGTTCTAAATTTAGTCACAATAGCTCGAATAGCCGCTTCAGGGGGTCGATTAAACTGACCATTAAATGGAAGAAGCGCGCGATAAACTTTTAAACGATAAACTTGTAAGACGATTCATGGTTAAATTATAGACCAAACTGAAGATGTTTGACAGTGAAACAAAACACGAAACGTGCGTCGGCTGTTTAAACCAACTATTTAAAAAAATAATAGCTAAAAAATCACCCTTTAGTTAGATGTGGGTTTTTTGTTGCACAGAGACATGTGCGTATTTTGGATGCAGCAAGGATGATCCGAGTCGATGTTGGGTCCTCGGATTTTACGTACATCTAAAACACTAGGAGTGTGGTTTCCATCTATCGTACCATGATCGATCTGATTTCGCGTTTTCGATAAAAAGACATCCACGTTTCTTGATGTTTTTTCATGCTGGAACCTAGTGATGTTTCGAGCACCGGAAAAGTCGATCAACATCTGTCCGTTTACGGATGTTTCGTCCTGCTGGCTGAATTTTCCGACTGTGGGACCAAAACTTCTCTCATTAGCCACCTGACATAGAAGGAACTTTTGGTTGCATCGTCTTTCTTTTCCGTCGGGGCCAGGGCACAAATGAGTGAGATATTGAAAAATGTTACCAGAACTTGTTAGCAAACTAAAGAATTTTTTGTCACTCTTAAAATAAGTTTTTCGTAAAAAACTGGCTTGTGTACGTCGGTAACATCTTGAGCTACAGGGATACGAACGATTATAAATTGAACTTCACATAAGGAACTTTTGAACGTGTTAATCGAGCGGTGCAATCTTTTACCTGGTGGGTTGAATCGCCTAACGATATCTTCGCAACTTTTTCTTCATTTTTCAAAGCTATTGGAGTCTGCACTTAGAGCCTTTTCTACTGTCATGAAATTTATAACGTTATCTGTGTAGATCTCGGGAGGTTTGCCGCGAAACTTTGAATGCACATAATGCATGAATTGTCGTCCTAACTACATGTGACTTCAAGGTGCACCGTATGAACAGTCAAACAAGTAAAGATTACGCCCCACTTTTTTCTCGGTGCCAACCATTTGCTACATAAATCGGTAGCAACAAATCTATACCAGCTTATATTGGCTACGTTGCTTTTTAACCCGACACAGTCGTAGTGGAAGCACCAGTCACACAAATCGCAGCGAACCATACGGTCGGTACCTTTCTTGGTCCAATTATTGCAATTTTATTGGCTAGTCATATTTATTAACCTCGCAACTTTTTGTAAATACAATATTTTTAAAGATTTATTGCCGTTGTGGCAATTTAAAAGACTGAATACAAATTTTCTTTAGCATTGCTTTATTTGCAGTTTATTTTGCACTTATTTGCACACTGTGTTACCCTTCGCTTTAAAAATATATTGTATTGTTGGTATGTATGATTGTTACCCTATGACTTCAAATCGCAGAAAAGCCCCGAACATTGCTGTTACGGTATTATTTATAGTAGTATATGAAGTTTTTCTAAACTTAACTGCGACTATTTATTTACATACATGTAAATGAATAATAACGCTATGAATACATATATTGATGACATTCGTATATTGAGTTATAACACATGGTCTGAAAAGTCCCGGGCTTAACAAAGAAAACACGTTTTGCTTCTGTTCAAAATTAGCTTTATTCGTTAAATGTAGTTTCAATCAAGAACAACGGAATGATTCCACCGCCGCTCTGACATTTGCAAACAGGTGCGTGAAATGAAAAAAAGTTTTTTTCTAATAGCGGTCTGCCGTTCGGAGTCGGCTTGTAACAGTAGGTGCCTCCATTTGTGGAACAACATCCAAGACGCACGCCACAAATAAGAGGAGGAACTCGTCCAAATACCCAAAAAGGGAGTAAGCGTCAATTATATATGGTTATATATTACATATGCCTAAGTATATACTAACTGAAAAAGAGGTGAATGCAATAAAACTATGTGCTAGGCCCGGGACTTTTGAACCCATGTGCAACATATACATACATATGTGTGTATATAATGTATGCTTAAAGGGTGAACCATACAAATAAACCAAAACACACAGCGGTAACAATAGTTGTTGGAGCTAGAAGCGTTTTTCTAGCTCTGAATATTTGAAACTTTAAGAATTTATTTGTATTTATTTTTAATTTATAAAAATGTTTACAATTAATTGTAACGCACGTTGAGCGGTCAATCGAGGATTTAATATGTCTAAGAACTATTAGCAGTAGGTAGGCGATGACGAAAAATCGTGAGTGACAAAAACGAAAAGTAAAACGGTGATATATGGTGGTGTAATTTTTTGCTGCAGCTACTACGAGTGGTGGCGTGATGTTTGTCATGCCGAAATTTTTTATGCACGCACTTTTGTATTGGCTCCTGATTAGCAGGACATCTAATCAAAAAAAGAAACTGACCTACCGCTAAGTATAATGCACTCAGTGCACTGCTTTGGTTCTGTGACTGCACCACTAATGTGCTGCGTGGTCCCAGTAGTAATTTCGGGTTGCGTTTCCCAGTAAGGATTTTTGTGTTTCAGCATCAACCCCCTCTGGGAAGCGATGCTTCACAGCCCTTTCTAATTGCATTGAGATATTGGCAGTTAAGCTACCCATGTTTTGGCTCGCTTGTGAGTGCTTTCTGCGGTTTTTATGATGACTACTCTGACCTTTCCGTAAGAGCTTTCGATGGTATCTAAGATGCGACCATGGGCCATTTGAATGGTGGAGTGTTGTCTTCCTGTAGCAATACTAAGTCGCCCTTTTGAATATTTGGCATTGGAGACTTCCATCTTTTTTGGCACTGTAATTCTTGGAGATAGTCATTGCTCCATCGCTCCCAAAATTGTTACTGGATCCATTGCATTAGTTGGTACCTTTTTAGTGTTCCAGTGTTTGCTGAGGTAAGCGATTGTTCAGGTATCGACGATTATGGTCGACCGATAATGAGATATGCTGGTGTTAAGGGGCCACCGCATACGCTGCGCCTTTACAAAACGCACAGCTGTCTTGTCTTGGATAAGTTCGTTCAATTCCGAGTTGTACCTAATTCTGTAGCTGCCATCTTCATTTTGAATGGGTCCGAACACTTTCCTTAAAATTTTCCTTTCGAAGTTAGCAATAAGCGCACTGTCATTAATTTTCATAGTCCACACCTCGCAACCATGTGCCAAAATTGGTCGTATAAGAGTTTTATACATGGTCAGCTTCGTAGATCTAGATAAAAGACGAGACCTGAACAAACTAAGGTGGGAGTAGTACGCTCTATTGGCGGCGTTGACGCGATCTTTCTTTGCGGGTGTTGAGCTACCGCTACAATTGAACATAACACCTAGATTGTTGCACCGCTTCAAAAGTAAAGGGTGATTTTTTAGCTATTATTTTTTTAAACAGTTGATTTAAACAGCTGACGCACGTTTCTTGTTTTGTTTCACTGTCAAACATCTTCAGTTGGGTGTATAATTTAACCATGGATCGTCTTACAAACGAACAACGCTTGCAAATCATTGAATTTTATTATAAAAATGCGTGTTCTGCTAAGAAAGTTTAAGATCCACTTTTTTATCGAAAAATTTTGTTCAGCGACGAAGCTCGTTTTTGATCGTTTATTTTCGATGTGGTGATGCGATGAATTGTCGATTTTGGAGTGAAGATCAGCCAGAAGAATTGCAAGAGCTACCAATGTATCCAGAAAAGGTCACAGTTTGGTGAGGTTTATGGGTTGGAGGTATCATTGGACCGTACTTCTTCAAAGATGCTGCGAATCATAACGTAACTGTGAATTGTGAGCGCTACCGTGAAATGATATCCAACTTGTTTTTGCCCAAAATGCAAGAACTTGACTTGTATGACATGTGGTTTCAGCAAGACGGTGTCACATGCCACACAGCACGCGTAACAATGGACTTGTTGAGAGGCGAGTTCGGTGAACATTTTATTTCACGTTCGGGACCTGTCAATTGGCCTCCCAGATCGTGCGATATAACGCCTTTAGATTATTTTTTGTGGGGCTATGTTAAAGCTCATTCGTCTATTCAGACAAGCCTGCTTCAATTAACGCATTGGAAGACAACATTAAAGCATTTGTATGTGAGATACCGGCCGAAACATTGGAAAGAGTATGCCAAAATTAGACTAAGCGGATGGACCATTTGTAGCGCAGTCACGGTCAACATTTGCATGAAATAATCTTCAAACATTAAATTGTATAGACTGTACTATCGGTTTAAATAAGAATGTCATGAATTTTTCTGAATTTTAAGTGTGTTTCTTGAAAAACTTTCCTATAGCTCTTAAAAAATCACCCTTTATATGCACCTACATGAAGATTCTGTGCATTAGTGTGCCGTCTTGATTTCAACATGTTTTTCGTTTTACACTCGTTAACGAAGAGGCCAATATCGTTGGCAGTTTTGTCAATTTTTAAAAAGGTTTCATTTAAGTCGTTCATGTTCCTCGAAAGAATGGCGATATCGTCTTCATAGGCACATATTTGCGTTGTTTCAATTTGTAATGTACCACCTTTGTTGACTTCTTTTATAACATAATGCAGCATCAAATTGAATATGGCAGAGGATAGTGCATCACCTTGTTTGACACCAGATTCAATTGCGAATGACTCTTTGAGCTTCCCTTGGATGATTACTTTTGCTTTTGTATCCGTGAGCGTAACGATGATTAGCCTTATAAGTTTTGCTGGAATTCCTAGGCTAAGCAGTACGTAAAAAATTGTATCTCTCCTGACACTATCAAACGCTTGTTTGAAATCTATAAAAAGGCAGTGAATATCCGTTTCATATTCGTGGTGTTTTTCAAAGATTTGACTGAGGACAAAGCACTGGTCGAATGTGGATTTTCCCTTGCGGAATCCACACTGATAGTCTTCAATAATGGTCTCTGCATATTCATTGATACAATGATAGAGGACATTAGTAAAAACCTTATAAGCAGAGTTAAGCAGTGAAATACTACGATAATTTTCACATACTCTCTTGTCTCCTTTTTTGTACACTGGGAAGATTATGCATCCCAGCCAATCAGAGGGTATAGATTCTCTTTCCCATGCGTGTATCACTAAGTGGTACAAATATTTATGCAGTTGTTCACCTCCTTCTTTTAAGAGCTCAGCCGCTATAGAGTCTTCACCGCTTGCTTTACCGTTCTGGAGTTTCTTAAGAGCCACAACGACTTCGTCAAATGTTGGTGGCAGAATACTGTTTTCAGCGGTAGCTATATGTTCCCAAGGTGAATTCACGTCCGGGTGTTTCTTATTTAAAAGGTCGTTAAAATGCTTACGCCATCTTTCTAAAATCTCTTGATCTGTTTGTAATATTTCTCCGCTTTCAGATAAGCACATGTTCTGGGTTGAAATGCTGCAGTTTGATCTTTAATTTTCGGAAAAAAACGCACTGCGTTACACTTTGAATTGTGCTCTATTTCCTTGATTTTGTCTTTAAAACATTTCCTTTTCTTTTTATATATAACTTTTCTAGCATTTTTTCTTTTTATTGCATACTAGCAAACCCGGCCCCCTTCGCTGGGCACACTAAAATAGAATAGATATGGTTTAGAACAGAAAATATATGGCTTTCATATTATTTATTTCTTTATTCTTTATTCAAGCGCTTTGGCATAAACAATATTTTTTGTTTTTCTATTTGTTTTTGAGTAAATATAAAATATAAATTGAAAATCAGGAAAAAAGAAGATTGTTTTTAAATTTCAAATCAACGCATATGAATAAACAATCGTCTTTTTTCCTGATCATCCATGAATTTTTCGTTTCAATTTATATGTTTTATTAAGAATTGGAGCTTTTTTAACCATTATCCATTTATATTTTTCAAAAAAAAAAAAAAACGAAAAAAAATTTTTTTTCCACGAACACATAATTTCATTCGGATTTCACATTAAATTCTCAAATTTCGTAAGAAATTATTCACTGTTCCAAAATCCACTCCAAAAAAATTCACAAACAATTTTTACATGTTGCACTTACGTTTTTTCCTTATGGCATCCAAATCAGAAAGAAATATTGACACATTGTAACTCACACTGTCAATTTGACAGTTCAGTTCCGCCCCAAGCGTTAAAAAAGTAAGCGACATTATGGCTGGCTCAAAAGAACGCTGTACCCGTTGCCAGTGCTCCGAATTACAACCAAATTTTACGAAACCCATTTTCAATACTTACTTAACAATGTGCGTAAGTTTGGTTTAATTCGGTGCAAAGACACGGCGGGTCCACGTTTTGGCATATATTTCGAGACCCTAGTCATCAATAGGTATGAAAATTACCTCGTATTAAAGCACTGATCAACAGCTTTCATTTGATACCCATATTGTACATACACATCCAAAGGTTACCCGGGTCTACGTTTTGACCTATCTCTCGAGACCCTATCTACCAATTGTACATACACATCCGAAGGTTACCCGGGTCTACGTTTTGACCTATCTCTCGAGACCCTATCTACCAATAGGTATTCAAACTATACGGAAATCATCTTCAATACCTACTTAACAATGTGTGTAAGTTTGGTTTAATTCGGTTCAAAGACACAGCGGGTCCACGTTTTGGCATATATTTCGAGACCCTAGTCATCAATAAGTATGAAAATTACCCCGTATTAAAGCACTTATCAACAGCTTTCATTTGATATCCATATTGTACAAACACATTCTAGGGTCCAAGTTTTGGTCTCTATCTCGAGACCCTAGTCACGGAGCGGATGGAAATACTCTGAACTAAAGCACTCACCAACAGCTTCCATTTGATACCCATATTGTACATACACATCCGAAGGTTACCCGGGTCCACGTTTTGACCTCTATCTCGAGACCATATCTACCAATAGGTATCCAAACTATACGGAAACCATCTTCAATACCTCCTTAACAATGTGTGTAAGTTTGGTTTAATTCGGTGCAAAGACACGGCGGGTCCACGTTTTGGCATATATTTCGAGACCCTAGTCATCAATAGGTATGAAAATTACCCCGTATTAAAGCACTTACCAACAGCTTTCATTTGATACCCATATTGTACATACACAAGCAAAGGTTGCCCGGGTCCACGTTTTGACCTATATCTCGAGACCCCAGCCACGGAGCGGCATGAAAAATACTCTGTACTAAAGCATTCACCAACAGCTTCAATCTGATATCCATATTGTACAAACACATTCTAGGGTCCACGTTTTGGTCTCTATCTCGAGACCCTAGTCACGGAGCGGCATGAAAAATACTCTGGACTAAAGCATTCACCAACAGCTTCCATTTGATATCCATATTGTACATACACATCCGAAGGTTACCCGGGTCCACGTTTTGACCTATATCTCGAGCCCTATTTCCAAAATCAAATACAATCCATGTTACTCGTGGATGATGTAGCTTTCGAATGGTCAAAGAATTTTTAAAATCGGTCCAGTAGTTTTTGAGCCTATTCATTACAAACAAAGTTTTCCTCTTTATAATATTAGTATAGATTTAGCATATGCTCTGCACGTGCCGCATGCTATATAATTGCGCCAACTTTCATTTTTTGTATTTATAAGCGTTCTGCACTCCTCATCAAACCAATATTTTTTTGTCTGCTTCGGCAGGTAGCCAAGAATTTCTTTGGCAGTACTGGTTATCTTCTTTGCTACATAACTCCATTCTTTCAAAGTATCTTTCGGATTAAGTTCGGCAAACTGCGCATTCAGCGCATCTTGAAAGTTGCTCTTAACTTTTTTATTTGACGTAAGTTTAGGTACGTTATATTTTTTGACGTGATAACGTCTTATAATTCGATTTAACAGGCTGCACGCACGAAAAAATGTGTCGTTACCTTGCTCATATTAGTGTTACCTTGCTCATATGTAGTTACCTTGCTCATTAGTGTTACCTTGCTCTTTAGTGTTACCTTGCTCATTAGTGTTACCTTGCTCATATTAGTGTTACCTTGCTCATATGTAGTTACCTTGCTCATTGCATTGAATGAACTGCAAGTGAAAGCGCGGAAGGAACGACAAAGCAAACAAAGCAAACGAACGGCAACGTTCGACATCTTGCTCTCCGCTACTTAAGTGAGCGTATATATGTATGTATATGCGCATATGTACATATATAAATTCACGTATTTGTATTGGCATATGCCTTCTTATTGATTATTATTAATTTGATTTACTTGAAGAATTTAAAATAAAACCAAGTTTGTTAATAATACCTGTTGTTTTAATGTTATTATTATTATTTTTTTATTATATCTGAAGGAAAAAATGTATGGTAATATTTACCATATCTATACTAATATTATAAAGAGGAAAACTTTGTTTGTTTGGTTGTAATGAATAGGCTCAAAAACTACTGGACCGATTTTAAAAATTCTTTCACCATTCGAAAGCTACATCACGAGTAACATGGATTATATTTTATTTTGGAAATAGGGCTCGAGATATAGGTCAAAACGTGGACCCGGGTAACCTTCGGATGTGTATGTACGATATGGGTATCAAATGAAAGCTGTTGATAAGTGCTTTAATACGGGGTAATTTTCATACCTATTGATGACTAGGGTCTGGAAATATATGCCAAAACGTGGACCCGCCGTGTCTTTGAACCGAATTAAACCAAACTTCCACACATTGTTAAGGAGGTATTGAAGATGGTTTCCGTATAGTTTGGGTACCTATTGGTAGATATGGTCTCGAGATATAGGTCAAAACGTGGACCCGGGTAACCTTCGGATGTGTATGTACAATATGGGTATCAAATGGAAGCTGTTGGTGAATGCTTTAGTTCAGAGTATTTCCATCCGTTCCGTGACTAGGGTCTCGAGATAGAGACCCAAACGTGGACCCTAGAATGTGTTTGTACAATATGGATATCAAATGAAAGCTGTTGATAAGTGTTTTAATACGGGGTAATTTTCATACCTATTGATGACTAGGGTCTCGAAATATATGCCAAAACGTGGACCCGCCGTGTCTTTGAACCGAATTAAACCAAACTTACACACATTGTTAAGTAGGGATTGAATATGATTTCCGTATAGTTTGAATACCTATTGGTAGATAGGGTCTCGAGATATAGGTCAAAACGTTGACCCGGGTAACCTTCGGATGTGTATGTACAATATGGGTATCAAATGGAAGCTGTTGGTGAATGCTTTAGTTCAGAGTATTTCCATCCGCTCCGTGACTAGGATCTCGAGATAGAGACCAAAAGGTGGACCCTAGATTGTGTTTGTACAATATGGATATCAAATGAAAGCTGTTGATAAGTGCTTTAATAGGGGGTAATTTTCATACCTATTGATGACTAGGGTCTGGAAATATATGCCAAAACGTGGACCCGCCGTGTCTTTGAACCGAATTAAACCAAACTTCCACACATTGTTAAGGAGGTATTGAAGATGGTTTCCGTATAGTTTGGGTACATATTGGTAGATATGGTCTCGAGATATAGGTCAAAACGTGGACCCGGGTAACCTTCGGATGTGTATGTACAATATGGGTATCAAATGGAAGCTGTTGGTGAATGCTTTAGTTCAGAGTATTTCCATCCGTTCCGTGACTAGGGTCTCGAGATAGAGACCAAAACGTGGACCCTAGAATGTGTTTATACAAAATGGATATCAAATGAAAGCTGTTGATAAGTGCTTTAATAGGGGGTAATTTTCATACCTATTGATGACTAGGGTCTCGAAATATATGCCAAAACTTGGACCCGCCGTGTCTTTGAACCGAATTAAACCAAACTTACGCACATTGTTAAGTAGGTATTGAAGATGATTTCCGTATAGTTTGAATACCTATTGGTAGATAGGGTCTCGAGATATAGGTCAAAACGTTGACCCGGGTAACCTTCGGACGTGTATGTACAATATGGGTATCAAATGGAAGCTGTTGGTGAATGCTTTAGTACAGAGTATTTTCATGCCGCTCCGTGACTGGGGTCTCGAGATATAGGTCAAAACGTGGACCCGGGTAACCTTTGGTTGTGTATATACAATATGGGTATCAAATGAAAGCTGTTGATAAGTGCTTTAATACGGGGTAATTTGTTATGTTATGTTATGTTATGGTATGTTATGTTATGTTATGTTATGTTATGTTATGTTATGTTATGTTATGTTATGTTATGGTTGTTATGTTATGTTATGTTATGTTATGTTATGTTATGTTATGTTATGTTATGTTATGGTATGTTATGTTATGTTATGTTATGTTATGTTATGGTATGTTATGTTATGTTATGTTATGTTATGTTATGTTATGTTATGTTATGTTATGTTATGTTATGGTATGTTATGTTATGTTATGTTATGTTATGTTATGTTATGTTATGTTATGTTATGTTATGTTATGTTATGTTATGTTATGTTATGTTATGTTATGTTATGTTATGTTGTGTTGTGTTGTGTTGTGTTATGTCATGTTATGTTATGTTATGTTATGTTATGTTATGTTATGTTATGTTAAAGTATATGTTATGTTAATGTTAACTCATTCTCTATATCCATACAAAATATGTATCAAAAAAATAAAATTAAAATTTTCTTTTGAAAAATGCAACCATTCAATCAGTATTTTCTTATGACGTTATCACGTTAAACTATCGTCAGTAAACCGACTTTGCAGACAACCTCTTTTTTTCTTGAAAATAGGTTTAGCTGCAACTAGAGCCATACGTTGTCTTATTTTGATGTTGATTAAATAGTGATCAGAATCACAGCAAGCTCCGCGCAGGGAGCGTTCGTCAAGTACTGAGGTGGCATGCCTGTTGTCTACCAACACGTGATCAATTTGGTTTGCTTTTTATTGCCGGGGATTTTCCATGTTTGTTTGTGAATGCGCTTATGTTGGAAGGAAGTACTGCTGATCCATAAGTTATTTTCGTCTGCGAAGTTTATTAAATATAGCCCATTTTCACTGGTAAGGTTGTGCAAAGAGTGCATTCAGACAAAATCTTCCTTGCCAATTTTGGCATTGAAATTGCCTAATAATAGCAAAATACTGGAGCCAGCAATTTTGTTGCATTCTTTTGAAAGTAAGTCGTAAAAAGCATCTTTTTCTTAATTTTTTGCATTTTCTGTTGGAGCGTAGATTGAGAGTATTGTTACACTCTGAAATTTGTCTTTGAGTTTGAGAATACATAGCCTATCTGTCACAGGCTGAAAAAAAATTAGGCATTTGTTCCAGTTTTTTTTCACTTCCACTGTAGAACAAAGAGTAATCTCGTTTTTGTAGTTCTCCGAAATCTTTCCATCGAATTTCTTGCAAAGCTACCACATCAAGGTTGTAACGCATTATTTCATCGACTACTTCCGCCATCTTTCCAGGTTGTAACGTTGTGCGAACATTCCATGAGCCGAATTTCATCTCGTTGTCCTTTAATCGTTGCGTGGGCCTTCTATTGATAGGGTTGTAATTCTACCGAGGCTGATGTGAAGGTATCATGACTTTTATTCGTTTTACGTAGAATGGGGTTGTCAGCCCTAAGTCCACGTGCCTATTGGCAAGTTTGTTGCAGATAATTTTTTTCGCGTGGCAACAGCATTTACTCTGCGCCAGAATGTTAGAGTTATTCCGCCCTTACCCGGTCGACATTTCCTCGTTAGCGGGAACAGAGGGCATCAAGTCTAGGAGACAGTGGGTGAGGTTGTCATTTAAATAGGATAGGCTATATAATCGCATCACTACTTCATTAACCCTCCACATGGGCATCAGTGGTCTGCTATTAATCATTGCTTCAGTTTGGCAACAGATTGTGTGAAGCTCGACGAATGTAAGAATGTGGACACTCACGGCTCTACGAAGATAATACTTGGCTTGCTTCACTGCACTCTCACAGAGGCCACCGAAATGTGGCGATCTTGGAGGGATGAACTTCCATTCGACGCCATGTGTGCAGCATGCCGTCTGAACACTATCTGCAGGCTGTTGCGACGTATGTTGATGGAGGATTTCTCTTAGCTCACGGTCGCGCCGATAAAATTTGTGGCATCATCTGAATATATGATGCGACATTTGCCCCGCGGAGCCATAAAGCGTCTCAGAGCAGCTATGAATGCATCTGTCGTTAGATCAGGTACTAATTCAAGATGAACTGCTTTGATCCTGAAGCATATAAAAATAGCAATATGGACCTTAACAGGAGGTCTAGCTCGTATTCGCTGTGTGATAAGCAATGGGCCGCAATAATCCACTTCGATTTTCTCAAAAGGCGGAGATGGAACTACCCGGCCGCGTGGTAGATCACCCATTAATTGCTTTGATAAAATGGGACGAAACCGGTAGCAAACTATACATTTGTCTAATACACGCTTGATCGCGTTTCTTGCGTTGATGACTTAAAACTTTCTCGAATGATGGTGAGCAGCGTTTGGCCATACGATAGGATGTTTTTCATTAAATATGAGTGAAGAGTTTTTTGGCCGACCTCCACCTCTGATGATTCCATTGCATAGGAATGGTGATAGTTGCGATAACGGCGACTTCCGATGAACGAGGCGGTCAGTTTGAGGCTCGGAGAATTCATCGAACAATTTGCTACTTTGGACGACGCGACAAATGGTGAGAGGAGCATCGTTTATTTCCGATGTGGTGATGCGATGAATTGTCGATTTTGGAGTGAAGATCAGCCCGAAAAACTGCAAGAGCTACCAATGTATCCAGAAAAGGTCACAGTTTGGTGCGGTTTATGGGCTGGAGGTATCATTGGACCGTACTTCTTCAAAGATGCTGCGAATCGTAACGTAACTGTGAATGATGAGCGCTACCGTGAAACAATATCCAACCTTTTTTTGCCCAAAATGCAAGCGCTTGACTTGCATGACATGTGGTTTTAGCAAGACGGTGCCACATGCATTTATTTCACGTTCGGGACCTGTCAATTGGCCACCCAGAACGTGCGATATAACGCCCTTAGATTATTTTTTGTGGGGCTATGTTAAAGCTTATGTCTATTCAGACAAGCCTGCTTCAATTAACGCATTGGAAAACACGATTAAAGCATTTATGTATGTGTGAGATACCGGCCGAAACATTGGAAGGAGTATGCCAAAATTAGAATAAGCGGATGGGTCATTTGAAGCGCAGTCGCGATCAACATTTGCATGAAATAATTTTCAAACATTAAATTATATGGACTGTACTATCGATTTAAATAAAACTTTCATGCATTTTTCTGAACTTTATTTGTGTTTTTTTTTGAAAAACTTTCCTATAGCTCTTAAAAAATCACCCTTTATAATAACATAGTATAAATCATACATATAAATCAACCGCTGTAGCCTAATGGGTTGATGCGTGATTACCATTCAGAAGTGCGTAGGTTCGAATTTCCGTGCATGAAAAACTAAATGATAGAAGAAGTTTTTTGTAATAGAGGTTGCCTCTTGGCAGGCGATTATAGGTCCCTCCATTTGTGAAACAACATCAGGATGCATACCACAAATTGGAGGAAGAGCTCGGCCAAACACCAATAATGGGTGTACGCGCCAATTATATATATGGAAGGTGGAGGTGGACCAAAAAAAACCGCAACAATGCCAAAAATGGTTCGGAAAGTGAAGGCTCGGCTTAAATGAAATCACGTCGAAGTGGAAGAAAAATGACCAAAGAACTGAAAATATCGCAAGACTGCATTCAACGCATATTGAAAAATGAGCTCAACGTCAAGGTTTACAAGTTCCAAAAAGCACACGATCTTTCACCCCAGCAAAAAAAAGTTCGGTGCGATAGAGTTGTTGCGCGTGCACGAATGTGGCGAATTTCCTAACATTGTGTTTTCTGATGAAAAAAATTTCCCAAGTGAGCAGTTCATAAACACTCAAAAAGATCGTGTTTACTTGACCGAACGCTCACACGAGAATTTGAGCCCACGTATGGCCACTCGAAGCAATTTCCCATCGCAATTAATGGTTTGGGCCGAAGTGACCGCTGATGGACGCTCTCCAATCGTTTTTATCGAGCCCGGTGTCAAAGTGAATGCGACCTATTTTCGGGAAAATTCATTCAATTAATTTTTGAACAATTTTGTCTTTAAAATCAATAAAAACTAATTTCACACAAAAAAGTTATGGTGTTTTGAATAGGTAACACTTCACATCGTATATCTTCTACTCAAATATGAACGAGACAGTATCAATAAAACGGTCCGCGGATGACATATGGCAAAAATAAATTTTTTGTTTTTTGGTAGGACTGTTATAAGCTTACGTGGCAAATTTCAGCGTGATATGTCACATAGTTTGTTTTCTGTGCTACTGTAAACAAGTCAAGCTCGAGTGTGTTCTTCGAATTCTCTTTTATGACTTCAATTGTCTCAAAATGTTTTCCACGGAGCGGAAAATATTGTATACAAAAGTTCTACGAAAATAAAAAATAGGCAAACCAAAATGTTGTCAAAACTTCAAATATGGTGAAGAACATAATTATGCTTATACATATGAAAATAAAAAAGTAAATATTTTTGAGTGCATAGAAGGTTTTTGTTACATATTTGTGAATAAACATTTCGTTTTATAAATTTTAGTTCTTCCTTATGCCTTAAGGTTAAGTTAGGCTAACCCGGCTGGATTTAAGCCACACATAGACATTTTTATTCCTAGCGATTCCAGATGGAGACTGACTGAGTGGGGCTCCCATGCATTTCGAAGGTGCTCTAAATTTCCTCTATACATACTAGCTTATGAGCTGTTAGCATATTTATGATAGTTCTGCAGCCTTTTTACGAGAACGTAAGTACGAATCGAGCTAGTTTTTCGTCATTTATTCTTCACATGACTTTTGCTGTTTCGCATGTGGTTAGATTAGTCCACCTAGCTTCCGCTTAGTTTTTAACGCAGTCGTCCATTTCGTTGTATATTATATTTAGCGGTTTTTGTATGCCGTTCCCTTGTTGAAATGGTAGGTTAATAGCAATAAATTATTGAGATATTTTTAGCTAGCCTACACATAGCTCCGTGATTTTCCCAACAGCAAGAACTTCTGCCTGAAAAATACTGCTGTGGTCCGACAACTTGATTGGCATCCTAATCTATAGTTTTGACCAGTAAATACCCGTTTCCACTCGGTCCAAAGTCTTAGAGCCGTCTGCGTAAATATGAAAAGTTTTAAGACCACGTTTCATGCCTTTGTGCCATCCTTCGTCTTGAATTGTAGTGTGAAACCTTCTCTCCCAATTAAAGCGCTGAGTCATGTAGTCTGTGAAACCTGTACTTCTCTTTCCTATTAAGCTATGCCCAAAAGTTCTGTAAGTAAATTCTCCAGCAGCCACTTATCTTCCTGCGTACTTTGCTGCAAGATTTTTCGCCATAAGGTCAATAATTGGTGTGCTAAGTATCATTTCTAGGAGTGATTTTCATCGCTCTTGTTACGCACAGAGCAGCGAGTCTCTGGATCCTTTCCAAAGACATTCAATATGTAAATTTTCTTCTTGCAGTCCACCATACCAAGGGCCCATACAGCAATATCGGTCTATCTATTGCGAGTAGCACCAATGCATCAGTGAAAGCGATAGACCCCAAGTAACGCCCAGCATTCTTTTGCATATAGTGCATTACTAGCCTTTTTCACCCTTTCTTCAACAGAATGCTTCCAAAGTAAGTTGCTGTCCAGTATTACTTCTAGGCATTTCGCATAATCCTTCAGACGTAGTTCATTGTTCCCTAGCTTCGGAAGGTTCCACATCGGGGCTTTAGTTTCTTAAGCAGTTCATTTACTAAAAGTAACCACAATAGCCGCGATAGTACCAGCCCTTACTCTGGGCCTAGTCGGATTATTGGATTGCAGTTTCCTGAGTTTAGCCACTTCATTAGTATCCTCTATAATACTACAAAAGTCTTTCCAAGATTCTCTCTTGGCTCTACGTATTTATTTCTTGTATATCTTTAGTAAATCCCTGTATTCATTCCAACAGAACTCTTTGTCAGCTACTTTGACAAACTTATAGAACTCAAGAACCCTATGTCTTTTTGATTCTAGCTCCTTGTTGCACTCCGTGTGGAGTTGCTTGTCTCCCATCGGACGCGTTCCTATGTGGCGGATCGGAGTATGTTCGGCAGAGATTTAGGACAAGTGGGAAATAAAATACCACTCGCGGACCAATACAAGTTCGTGCGGAGTTGTTGTCTCCCATCGGGCGTGTCCCCAAGTGGTGGATTGGGGAATGCTTGGCAAATATGCAGGGTAAGTATGCGGTACGTGTCGGATGTGTTTTTCTAATCGCTCTGTATTTTTGCTATACAAAATTTATTCTCACATAATATAAAATGACATTTTAGTGTTAATATCAAAAATAAAAAACAGTGACTTTAGCTATACTTGTTATAGTCTGAACTAAATTCAAAATAGTGTAAATAAAAAACTAAATAGAAAACAAGACATATATGCCGTGTGTCAAGAGTTCTTTCACCTTGATTTTGTTGGTCTGCTACAGGCAGATGTGGATTTTTTGCTCTCATCTGATAAACCGTATCTTTGCAAGACCTGCTTCACTGATAGACGCTCTTCCATTAGGTGTCAAACTTTATCAGTACTTTCGCCCGAAACAAAAAATAAAGAGCATGATGATACAAATGTGCACAATAAAAGCAACAAATTACATATTTTGTTGTTGTTAAAGAAATAGCTGCGCTTAGAACGGAAAATAGGCGCATACTATCTGCTGTAAATGCTCTGCGTGAAGAAAAAAAACAAATCATGCAAAAATCAGATGATCTTCTCACAGAAATTCGCTCATTGCACTATAGGCTTGAAGCAAAAGATATCGCTCTCTCTACTTTAACAACTGAGGTAAAAAATCTCAAAAGCATTGTTGCTAACTCTGCTAGCGTTCTCGGTAGTGGAAATTCAAAATATGCGAGCTCCTTGCTGTCTCCTCTTTCTGTTCGTTGTCCCCCTACTGACCATGAGAACAATGCGCTCAACTCTGCTGCTACGTCTAATATTACGTTTCCACCAAAAGCAAACACCGTGTTTGCAGGAGTTGTGTTTGGGAGAACTGTCAACTGTTTCCACCGGAAGCTTGGGAGAAATTGTGTTTGAACTGTCTTTTGTTGACATTGTGAAATAAAAATTATAAAAATTGATAAAATTATAAAATGGTGCATAAAATTCAATTTGTTATGTTGATTTTATCATTTTATTTTAAAATAATTGATAGTGAGTTGGTCACATATTATTTAAAAAAAAAGGTTAAGGGAAAATAAAATAATTTTAAGCGTTGCTGCCAATTTAATGCGTTCGCAAGGTGTATGGTCTTTGGTATGGTAAACAGATTTATGATACATTATTTGTGTATAATGTACATGTATATTTTAGGAACATTCCAGTACCTTTTGGGAAGTAGACTGCCAGAGTAATGGGGACAAGTTTTTCAAAGATAATTTCCGAATGGAAAGATCCTGCTTTGAAAAGTTGTGCAGCAAACTTGAAAAAATAGCCAAAAGAAAAACGAACTATCGAAACCCTATTTCACTAAAAAAGCGCGTGGCAATTGCTCTGTATGCACTAGGATCTTCTAGTGAATACAGATCAATTGGACATTTGTTTGGAGTAGGCAAAGCAACTGTTTGCAAAATACTCATCGAGTTTTGCAATGAAGTTGGGACATCTTTGGCTCCAATATATTTGAAAAATTCTCCACTGACAAGGGCGCAAATTGAGAATGAAGTCGCAGATTTTAATGCAATGGGCTATCCACAATGTATTGGAGCAATAGGTAGGTTTATAAGTAATGCGATAAAAATAACGTTTAATCAAGAGCATCTTTATTATACAGATGGATGTCATATTGAAATTCATCCAAGAAAGGAAGAAGCCATTGATTACTACAACTACAAAGGGTGGTATTCCGTAATACTATTGGCTTTGGTAGACGCAAAATATAGATTTGTTTATATACATTGCGGCAGTCCTGGAAGATGCAACGACTCCTCAATTTTTGAAAAATCATCGCTAAAGCGCGAGTTGCAAAGTTGTGCACTTCTTGATGAATTGAGCTTGCAGTATGGATCCACAAAAATACCAGTCCATATTATAGGGGACTCTGCTTTTCGTCTCTCTCAGCATTTAATGAAGCCATATCCGCATAGTGGACCAATACACCCGAACAACTATAGATTGTCTAAGTGTCAAACCAAATATTTATTTAAATATTTCGACCTACAAAAGCCACAAAGAGTCCAATTGATTGAATTTGAAAAACAACTTTTCACCAGAACAATAAAATTTCTAATACATAACACTGTGCGACAGTAAAATTATACTTTTATAGAGACCTAGTACAACTTGTAGGTATAGTAAAACTAAGAAACGTGGTATAGGAGAAATTTCCAATACACCCCCAAAATCTCATTTTATGGCCATAAAACCGTTTTTCAGTAGGTTGATGTGAACAATCCCTCCTAACTTCGCCAATTTCCATCCGATTTCGAATTTGTTTTTTTAGTTCGAAAGAACAAAAACAAGCCTTTTTGACAGTGTGTTGACAATTTTTCTGAAATGACAACTGACGAGACTGTAGACGGAAGTATTCGGAATTTTTTTATTTTTTCTCAATTTTTTCAACTTTGACATCATTTTTGCGATATTATCCGATATTGAGGATGTTTTTTAGTAGACTACTGTTATAGTGAATTTAATTCTGCGTCGAATGAGCTATATTTGACTGTAATTGAATTAAAATTCATAGAGTTGTGCGAGTTGTGCGTGTTTTAAGATTTTATTTTTTTTACTAATTTTATAGCAAGTGTCAGTATAAACACATCATCAGTACGAAACAGTACAGGTTTAAAATTTTAAAAGATGTCGGGGAAAACTAATCTTCATTTCAAAATGTTTGCTAGACCTGCTCCGTTTATAAGAGTCATTACAATTTTAGGGATCCTTGTCGGGCCTCAGATTCGAAAACTCATGCGAGATGAGAAATTTACGAGTAAGCTCAGTGCAGTGGAAAGACGGGCATGGGAAAGTTCTAAATCATTGTGTGAGAAGTTTCTTGGAAATAAAAAGAGCTCTGATTATGTTGAAGTCGTCAAAGAGTTTTTGAGTGTGTACGAAAAAATGGAATGCAATATGTCCATCAAGATACACTTTCTGCCCTCACATTTGAATTTTTTCCCGGAAAACCTGGGCCAGATGAGCGATGAACAGGGTGAAAGATTTCACCAGGAGATAGGAGTCATCGAAAAACGTTTTCAAGGGAAGAACTCCATCAACATGCTTGCTGATTACTGCTGGTCCTTGAAACGTAAAACAAGTGATGACTCTTATAAACGGAGCAGGTCTAGCAAACATTTTGAAATGAAGATTAGTTTTCCCCGACATCTTTTAAAATTTTAAACCTGTACTGTTTCGTACTGATGATGTGTTTATACTGACACTTGCTATAAAATTAGTAAAAAAAATTTAATTAATTAATTTAATTTTTAATCACTTTCACAAACAATATTTCAAAGGATTTATAAGTTTTAGTTAATTAATTTCTCTCCAAGAAACTAATATAGCCACACTTTTTGTCAATAACTCAATAGCAGCAACCTTTTTTTTCTCGATATCAATTAACTCAGCAGTTAATTTATTGTTTTCCGTCATAGCAGATTTAATAGTTTCGTTTAATTCACTTACTTTCGCATTTTTTGTTTTTGCTGCAGGTGCGGAAGCTTCGTTCAGTTCTGGAGACGATGGTGGCGAAAATGAAAATGAAGCAGACGATATTGGCGAAAGTGATGGAGCTGGCGAAGCAACCGAATCAGGCATGCCTACATATATAAATAGAAATTAACATTATAAAATTAGATGTAAATACAAATAAAATTACATATATAAATAAAAGAAATACCTGTTATACTATCCACAACGACCCCATCAACATTATTTACTCTATCGCTTCCTATTATTTGGTGAACCCTCTGGTAGTGCTTCCAAGAAACAGGAGAACATCCTGTCCCTTGCTCTGCTTTGCATTTTCTGCAAAGGAAATTTTGAGGCTTTAACAAAATTACTTTAATGAAATAATATATTATATGCCTTACCTATATTTCATTGTGAAATTGTGAATTTTATATTTAATGTCAATTGGACGGACCTCATGTTCAAGAACTCCCAGCGACTGAGCCATCTTCGCATATATATGTGAGTTCTTGCGTGGACCTCGCTATTCAGCTGCCTTCTCACCCCATATATCTAGAAATGCTTCGTCCGCAGAAGGAAGCCAAATAGTTTTAGATTTTTTAATGTTTTCCATTAAAATCAACAATTTTTTTTTTTTTTTTTGGTGTTTAAGTTGCTTCAGTATTTCTGAGGAAAGATTGAAGACTTATTTGGCCAGCTTAAGAGCTAAAACGCCAACTCCAAATCAGGAACTTTAATTTTATATTTTGCGCGCACAAACGCTTACCACACGAAAAATATTAAACATCAATCAAATGTCATATTGACAAATTGCAATCATTGTTGCCATGTTTCGATAAGAATGCAATAATAAATGAGGAAAATGAGCAACATTGCCACCACTTAATAATTAAATTAGATGCAAACCCAACAAAACACACTTTGAAAAATGGGTTTAGGTATGGAGTTGTGTTTTAATTTTGTATGGGATTTGACAGGTGTTTTGTTTGGTGTTTGCGCTAAGAACACGATAGCGGCAGAGAACCCAAACTCCGGCTGCGGTGGAAACGTAATATAAGCCTGCGTCGCAATCATCAGCTTTGCATGGTTCTGCCGTCGCTAAGGAAAAGAAAACTAAGTCTAAATCTAAGACGGCCGCTGCTACTACTACTACACCTACAAAAGTTACCTTCGCTTCTGTTTCTGCTTCATCTCAGGTCTCTGCGACTTCTGTTTTAAATGCTGCTACTTAATCTGTGCGGCCGCCGTAGCCGAATGGGTTGGTGCGTGATCACCATTCGAAATTCACTGAGAGGTCGTTGGTTCGAATCTCGGTGAAAGCAAAATTAATAAAAATATTTTTCTAATAGCGGTCGCCCCTCGGCAGGCAATGGCAAACCTCCAAGTGTATTTCTGCCATGAAAAAGCTCCTCATAAAAATATCTGCCGTTCGGAGTTGGCTTGAAACTGTAGGTCCCTCCATTTGTGGTACAACACCAAGACGCACACCACAAATAGGAGGAGGAGCTCGGCCAAACACCTAACAGAAGTGTACGCGCCAATTATTTATTTATTTTTTTTACTTAATCTGTGCCCGCAATGCGACAAACATCCCAGGGGGTATCAGAATGCTCTTTTAAAAAGGTGCTCATATGGCAGAGTGTGTTAAAATCCGACCTTTTCATTTTTTTTCAAAAAAACGATTCACCAATGCATCAGCACTAAAAAATTGTGCTCAATCTGAGTAATATTGAATGGTCTATATTAATATAGATGATAGTTCGGCTTTATGTCCAAACAACGTTAGTGGCATAACTGAAATTTATTTGATTGATAATTTTTTAAGTTCTGGACTGGTTCAGATAAATAATTTCTCAAATAGTCTTTCTCGAATTCTCGATCTCATTTTCTTACTGGTAATATAAATTTTTCTTTATTAGAATGTGTAGACCCTCTGTCTACTCCTGGTCTTTTTGTTTTTTGTTTTTAAGGAGGTTAAAATCAAAACGTCAGAAACATAATCAAAGGTGCCGCCGCACCAGTGGTATGTGGGGCATGCTCCCACTAACACTATAATAACCCTCCTTATCGGCTGAGTTCCACCCTGGGACCGTGGTAACATTTCGTCAAGGTGGAGCCGCGATTATGTCTATTGACACAAAAGGTTTCAAAATTTGTTGCTGCATTCTTGCAAGTATTTGATGCGATCATCTTGGCGATTAGATTTTCCGGGCACAGCTGACCACCCAGAAGTGCTTCAAGGGTTAGGCGCTCCCCTCTGAAACGATCGCAGTGCAAGAATACGTGTTCCGCACTTTCTATCGCGTTTTTGCAATTTGGACAGAACGGGATGTTCTCCAGGTTAAATCGATGGGGGTACTCCAAAAACCAACCGTGGCCACTCAGTATTTGAGTGAGATAGTAGTCAACGTCTCCGTGTTTCCTGGTCACCCATTGGCTAATATTTGAAATAAGCCTATGAGGCCAACGTCTGTTAGTTGACGAATCCCATCTGCCTTGCCATTCTTCTATCTAATGCAGTCTCTCTTCAGCTTTTTCCTCTAATGACGGCTTAGCCCGTCGCCTGCCATAGAGACGGCTTAATTCCTTTGCCTGGATGTCTGCTGGCAGTTTGCCCGCAATAACGCCTATTGCGTCTGTGATGTGGATAGGCTATCTTCGTATCTTCTTAAAAACTACTCTGCAATCGCCTATCCACTCTTGTTAATGCTTAACAAATCCCTTGAACGAGGAGAATTCATAGATGCCTGGAAAGTAACAACCATTAATGCAGTACTCAAAAGTGGAAATAAAAACAATATTGCTAATTATAGACCAACTATAAAATTATCCACGGTTTCAAAATTATGTGAATTAGTAGTGAAAGAAAAAATTTATTTCGCAGTTAATTGGTATATATATTTCAGCAGACCAACACGGCTTCATGAAAGGTAGATCTACTGTTTCAAATCTTGCTGTGTTCTCTGAATATTGTATATCACTTACTTTTTATACTTTTTATTAATGACATTTCTAGTTGCTTTAATAACACAAATTTTCTCTTGTATGCCGATGATTTAAAGATATGCTCGGGGATTGCAAGTACAGGGGACTCTTTAAACCTTCAATCTGATTTAGATAACGTTGTTGCTTGGTGTAAAAGAAATAAGTTAGATTTAAATATAAGAAAGTGTTTTTTATACTTCTTATTCTAAGTCTTGTTCTCTTATACCCACTTCCTACCACATTTGTGGTTCTAGTTTATCCAATCGAAGTGAGATTACTGATCTTGGTGTGGTATTTGATTCTAAATTCTCTTTTCAAAAACACTTAAATCACACCATTTCAAAGTCTTATTCCGTACTAGCGTTTATTCGACGTTTTAGTTAGGACTTTGTTGATCCATATACTCTAAAGTTTTTATATACGTCTCAGGTGCGTTCGAAGAGGGAATACACCGTCTTTATTTGGAGACCATATTATGCTTGTCATATTAGTAGGCTTGAAAGTGTCCAGAAAGCTTTTGTGCGTTATGATTTGCATTCTTTAAATTTCACTGATCCAATTCCATCCTATAAAAGTGGATCCTAATATATTTAGCATTTATCTGTTTTCATAGTCTGTAAGAAATACTGTATTTTTTAGACTATTAATTAATTAAATAGTGGTAACAAACAAAATACCTGCCTGGAGGTGCTGATAGTATTTTATCCCCATCCTAGATCAGGCAAACTCAGGTGGAGAAAGTGATATAAATCCTAAAATTTCCGTTGAAACCTTTGTGAGAAGGTAAATAAGCGCCGCCCTTAATATGTGTAGGCGAAATCCAGAAGAAATCCAGGTGTGTCTGACTTAGTGAGCGGTTACCCTGGTCTATTCTTCATGTCATGTCTTCTTTTTTTTTTGGTTGGCAACCCATAAACCACCAGAAAGGAAATACATCAGTGAATTTTTTAAGTGAAAAATTACCTGCATAAAAATATAAATTTGTGCAAACCCGATTAGACAAAGTTTTCCTAATCGGTAGTGTATAAAATAATATAAAAATAGTGTATAATAAACTCATATTTTTCAAATTAAAAATTTTGCGGTCAGAGCTTGAGCAAAGTGAAAATAAAACCAAAATGTCAAATCATTAAAAAGTAAATCAAACACAGCCAGCTGCAATTAGCTTCATTTAGTGCTTCTTCATAACTAAAAATGATTCAGTGTTGCCAACTGATACTTCTCCTTTTCTTAAAAAAAAGAAAATAAAACAAACAAAAGCTTATGCTAATTTACAACAAATGGGGGTGGTCCGAAACAACAACTACAACAATCGCAACAGAAACAGCAGCAGTATAAACAACAACTGCAGGAGCAAGCCCAATAACCCCAAAAACAAAAACAGCAACCACTCCTTATAACTCCTTCGTCTCGGTGGAAACCCAGTGTCTTTCCCCACACATTAACTCGCCAAATCCCTTGGAAAATTAACAACAAATTATATATAAAAATATCATATATAATGGTTGGCAAACTGTTGACCCCAAAAAAAGGCCACGTGACAGGCCAGGTAAGCCTAAAATATCCCACAAACAAGCTAAACACAATCAGTATTAGCTAGGTCGCTCCGAATCCTCTGAAATCGTTTCTCTTCTCTTGAAATTGAAGGAGAAAATGGAAAAAGCCGCAAAGAAAAAAATTCCGAAGCTCTAACCAATATTTGTCGACAAAGTCAATATGTTCCCGGTTCTTGCGATTTGAAGCTCATTAACAATGAGCAGGTATAAATACCTACAATCTTCAACCCCCGAAGCCTACAAAAAAATAGTTACTTATGTTATTTAAAAGCCAAAACCAGAACGAAACTTCAACGAAATTCTTAAAAATATGCTCGCATCTATTGAAACGAAAGAAATCCCTTAAGAGCTTAAAGATCTCGGCCACATAGCGGCAAATATACACAACATCTAGCAGAGAATTACAAAAGGGCCACTTCTAATGTCATTGTCGAACTAAAACCGCTAAGATACCACCACCCAACATGTTGCTCAAAATTCGGCGAAGTCCATCTCTGCTGCTTAAGCACCCAGACAGCGTCCTAACTCACTTTCATACTCCTAAGTTGCTAAAAATATCCCAGAAACTATAAGTGCAACCTCAGATCAAAGAAGCAACATCGGAGTCCTCAAGTGAAATGCGAGAAATGATCGCACTCCTCAAACAAGTCTTGCAACAAGTCTCATCAATGATCAACCTACTCGTTGGCCTCACGACTCAAAAATTAAGCCCCTCAAATCCATGAATATTCTCCTGTAGAACGCTAATGGGTTCTCCAAACACATATTACAAATAAAACTGCTTCTTAAATCACACGATATCCCAAATTTATTTCACCGATAAAAGCTACTTTTGTATCAAAAATTACAAGTTATATCACACAATGCATTCTCGATTCAAGAATTAATCCCCTTAAGCCAATGAATATTCTTCTCTGGAACGCTAATGGGCTCTTCAAACACATATTAGAAATAAAACTGCTTGTCAAATCACACGATATTCCAAATTCATTTCACCGATAAAAGCTACTTTTATATCCCAAATTACAAGTTATTTCACACAATTCACCCCGATAAAAAAGCGCATGCTGGTTCTGATATTCTCATATAAAACACCATCAAACATTGCAGCATTCACTCTTTTTGCAGGGAAGATATTCAAGCCACGAACACAGTCATGGAAACTCGCAAGGCCTCTTAGTAACCTCATCAGATTCCTTAAGACTCCTAAAGACTCACTTGCCCCATGCTGTCGTTAAAACAGTCAAACTGATTCCATACATACTTTCAGACGCTTGTATCGTCAGCGATTGATCCGAAGCACCCTCTCAAGACCAATGAATATATAGCTAATGAAGAGCATTTTAATAACTGCGTCCAGCAAGCAGCTTAGAAATCCACACCTTCCGTAATCAAACGAATACGCTCATAAATCTCGTTTAGTTGAAGAAAAACTGATAGAAAAACGACAGTTGAGAAAGCATTAGCAACAAACCAGACACATTGGAGACAAACTCACTTGACTCTGAACTCACACAAGAACTCAAGGAACTTCTCAAAAGCTAACGTAACTCTCAACTACAAAGTTATCTCAGTAACTTCGATGCGTCCTCTGCCTCTGCCTACTATTTTTGGAGAGCAGCAAAAAAGTCCAAAAGGCCAGTCTTAGCACATTAAAACCATTAAAATAGTCTAAGTCGGATCTCGAAAAACAGCAAATACCCCCTAGTTTTTACTCCAAATGAGATATCTACCCTCGTTACTACTTAAAAAGTTAAAGACACGCTGGAGCTCATCTACCAGATGCACCCACCCATAAACAATTCTGAGACTACGATGTCAATGAAGTGATAAAAAAGGTTAAAAAGCAAAAAAGCCCCCGGATATGATTTCATCACTGGAGAAGTTCTCAAACAACTCCCAGCGAAAGGAATATCCTTCCTCACGCATATATGTATATAATGCCTCAATATTAACTGGTTTTGTTTCTTCCCAATGGAAGGTGGCATAAATAAAAATTATCCGTAAAACCAGAAAAAGCGCTGAAAGAGGGGAATCTTATCGCTCCATCAACTTATTGCCTATTACCTTAAAAGTTTTGGAGAAACTATTTCTTAAAAGAATGATTCCCAAAATTGAGGACCGATAACTAATCCCAAATCACCATTTCGGTCCAGGAAAACACATGGTACCATCGAAAAGTACATAGGCTCGTAAATAATATTCACAAAACTTTTGAACACAAGAAGTATTGCACAGCTACATTTCTCGATATATCTCAAGATTTTGACCGTTTTCGACAGGACGTTTTACTTTGTAGCACACAAATTATTATATCTTTATAAAGTCCTAACTAAAAAATCGGCACTTTTTGTAAAACAAAAATACAATCTCAGCTCTGCGAAAGTTTAGCTGGAGTACCCCTAGTCAGTATCATGGCTCCCATCTTACCAGTTACTGAGGAAACTATCGTCGGAACTTTTGCAGATGGCACCGCTTTACTCACAATTGACTCCCTACCCAATGTGACTTTTCTTAGACTTGATGAAATAACTCAATGGCTCAAAAACGGGAAACTAAAATTAAATGAGACAAAATCTGTTCATGTTACCTTTACATTCAAGCGACCACCCATTAAACTTAATAAAACAATCATATCCCAAAGTAATGTTACAAAATATCTCGGAATGCATCTTGACTGCAAGCTCACATGGCAAACTCATATTTTTACAAAACGCCAGGCACTAGGAATCAAACTTCGAAGACTGCTGTTATTGGCTGTTAAATCGAAATTAACATGTATGCCTCGAAAATAAGCTCCCACTGTACTCAGCTATCCTCAAACCAGTATGAACATATGGCATACAACTATAGATGACTAGATGTGAAACTCTTTTTCTCGTGAGAGCGCTGAAAAATGTGCATTTTTTATAACATTTTCCAATATTGCGACACCGGTAGAAACATGAATTGGGTATTTTTGAACCAAAGGTCTGGAATTTTTAGTTTCCACACCACCATTGAGGTTAGTATTTAGTGTGCGGTTGCTCAATAGCCTTATATTACTCGTAAACACCTACATATACTAAAAATAAGCACAATCTGTATGAAATATGTACATAAATAAGCAAAAAATTTAAAAAATTTTATGTAAATGAAATTATTTAAAACTGAAATACAAAAGTAATTTAATAATAATAAAGTAATGAACGCGAAAAACATAAGTTATAATTAAAAACATGACTTATTGCGATTTTTTAATATAACACAGAAATTGGGTAACAAAAAAAAATTCTCAAACAACAAACAGAATAAGTTAAAGCAGATTACCTTTAATTTTTGTAAAATATCTCAAATACAAATTCAGTTCCCTTACCTACGCTTTTCAACCATAGAATATTTACGTATATACAAATTTACATAAACCAACACACAGTTTTCAATAAAATTACATTATGTACATAAGACTAATTAAAAGTAGAAGTCGAAAAGGATATAACGAGCTTTGGATTCTACAAACTCACTTAAAATCAAATTATTACATTTCCATTGAATTAATTTTAAGACAAATAATTATAAACATTTTAACACGTCATTTCTCCATTAAGCAAAAACGAACTGTTTTCATCTGTTATTTTTGGCGCGTTTCTTCTGCCAGTCTGCCATTTCCCCTATCAGCTGTTCAAAATCCCATAATGTGTGAGTGCTGCCAAGTTTTGAAACGTCCTCATGGGCGCCCTCTCTCTCAAAATGAATAAGTTTCACATCTAGTTATCTATGATACAACTCTGGGGCACCGCAGCTAACTAAAAGATCGAAATACTTCAAAGATTGCAATCGAAAACTCTTAGAATGATCGCAAATTGCTCTCTCACCAGCAGTATAATAGTGCGCCCACTGACCGACCTATCGTAGTCCCTTACCGCAGCCCCTAGAGAACACCAAATTGAGCAAAACTTATACCGTAGAGAACAACTGCGTTCTTTTAGTTACTTATTTACACAATACATCGGTTTGTGTGTGTTTGTGTTTGGTTGCATCTACACAATGTTGCCATTGATATTTTTGCATACACACTTTTTCACACATTATCAGTTACAATTTTTCATTGTTTAATAAACCAAAGCCAAAAACCACCACATCCAAATAGTTCATTTATCTATAATTAACATTATTCAACATTGTTTTTATGTTATTTTAATAAAATTATAATTTTTCTAAGTCTATTCTGTAAATGATCTCGAAATGTACTGTTTGGCAACTACTGGCAACTACTGTTTCAACTGCCTCTGAGACTATGTCTCCGACTGTTGTGCCTGTCGTTCGCGATAGCTCTCCGTTATTGCGTCGTCCATCAACTTGGAGGTGAAGTTGATGGTCGTTTGCAGTAATGATAAGAGTGTAAATAATAATTTACCATCGCCATCCTTAACATACAAACTCTTCGTTGGCTCCCACGGATTCTGCTTGGGTCTCTGTTGAGAGCAAAAAGAGTAAGCATGTCAAGAGTGTGTGACGTCACGTTTTTCCGAGTTGTGCAGTGTTGCCAACCATTTACTCTTCACAATAAGTTTAGTGCTTTTTTATCCCCAAAATGCGAAAATTTTGAAGTTTCGTGTTTGTTTCTTTTTTTTAATTTAAAGCTATCGAAACTTTGAGTAAAAGAAACCTATATTATTAAACAAAAAAAGGTTACTCTGAGAAGATTTTAGTGCTAATGAAAATTTTTTGACTCTTATAAAATTTGATAATTTGAAAGTGCAAATTTAATTTTTGGCTCCATTTAAGGTTATGCAAGGATATTAAATCTTCTTCTCTCAACTCTTCTTAAGATTGAAAACCTTTTTACGCGTTTTAAAGAGCTTTTGAACTTACTGAATGCGAATTAAAACCATAGAGCTGTAATCGTTTCTTCCTTCTTAGTGGGACATAGGGCATCAGGAGGTGTATTCATTGTAAAAATAAGCCTCAAAATACCAGAAAATACTCAAGAAACCATAATGACATTTTTACAAGAAGAGTACCTCATCTTTTTACATAATATTTTCATAAATTAAATTGTACATAACCATAACACATTTTAAAGACAATTTCTCACCCATACAAAGTTCTTTAAGTAATTCAATAAAATTTGGTATTTTATTTTCTATAAATGGGCATTTGAGTGCGTTTTTATATCCAAAGCTAGGCAACACTGCAATAGCGAGAGAGAGATTTGACTGCTGAAAGCAGAAGAACACCAACAACAACTGCAATCGCGGGCACTGCTACCAGATGTTGAAAAAAAGTAAAACTAAATAAAACTGAGGTAATTATTGAACTAATTTAAAAAAAAAATTTTCAAAATTATAAACATTACTTTTAATTAGAACAGGCTAGAAAAATGTCATGAAGAAACAACTTAAACTCCGAGACTAAATAACAAAAAAAAAAATGCTAAATCAAGTTACGAAAATTGTAATCTGGCCATACTGGAGCTAAAACAACGTAACTCATTGTCAAATTCGCTGAGGGAAAAGTAACGGCACCACGAAAGATGCCATCTCATTATTCTTTCCATCATGGAAATTACTTCACCACAAGTTAACAGTGGGAAATTACGTAATATGGCTGCCGAAGAGGTATGAGAGGGGGAGAGTGACACGCAAGTGTGTAAAAATTAGCTTTCATTTGTTTGCGTACATAATAGATTTGTTCATTTGATATGTCCATATGATTTGTATGCATGTTTAATCTAATATGTTCTTTTTGGTTTTTTATGAAAATGGCGCGAAATTGTATATATGTATATTTATATATATTAGCATAGGGCATACATATGTATTTTGGTTTTATTTTAAATTCTTCAAGCATTCAGGCACACAGGAAGATGGCATATGCAAATGCAAATATGTGAATTTATATATAGGGTGATCAATTAAGAGGAGTTTTTTTCATTTGCGTTTTTTTTACAGATCGCGCGCGAGTTGTGGCAAACTGTCATCGTGGATTTGTTGAACAGCGTTTGGCATTTCATCATGGAAAGACTCACACCGCAACAACGTCTACAAATTGTTGAACTGTATTATGAAAATCAGCGTTCTGTGACAAATGTTTTTCGTGCGCTTAGACCGCATTATGGTCAACATAATCGGCCTGCCTTAAACACTATTCGACATAACTACCATCAACAAATTTGAATCCGAATATTCATTGGTGGATAATTCTCGACCGAATAGACCACGTCCAGCAAGAAGCATTGAGAATATAGCGGTTATAGTGTTATTCACGACATACCAGTCGAAATGCTCGAACGAGTGATTGAAAATTGGACCTTCAGAATGGACCACCTTAAGCGTAGTTGCGGCCAACATTTGAATGAAGTCATATTCAAAAAGTAAATGTCAAAGAATGTCCTTTCAAATGATAAATAAAGGTTTTGAACATAATTTACATTTTTGTTTTTTTTTTAACTATTGAAAAAAGCACCTCAGGATTGATCACCCTTTATGTATAGGGGTTTTCAGTAAGAGTGCTTCAACTTTGCTCCTTTGAATAAAACACAAACGGTTTGACTTTTTTAACTAATTTTTTTTTTTTATTATCGAGTTTGAACATATACATTTAAGTATGAAATTCGATTTCTTTTGCATGACCACCGCGTGCACGTTTTACGAAGTCCAATCGTTGAACCCAATTTTCGACCACTCCTTTGCATAAATCGGCCGAAATTGCAGCAATTTCGCGTTCAATATTGGCTCTGAGCTCACAAATCGTCGCCGGCTTGTTACTGTAGACCAATGACTTCACATAACCCCAAAACGGGACGGCTTGTTAAATGGACCGTAAAATTGCCGTAATGCTCTTAAAGTAGCAGCAACAGAACGATTATTTTCATAAAAAATTTGCACGATTTGAAATCGTTGCTCAAGTGTGTAGCGTTCCATGATGAAATGTATACTAATGAAGTTTACAAATGACAAGCGAAAAATAAAAAATTTTGCGTCATTCGCCCTCCCTATCGGAAAAAAGTTAAAGCGCACCTATTGAACAACCCTATATATGTACATATGCGGCCGCGTGAGTTAAGTATCCTTAAGGATCTTTTCAATAAAAAAAATAATACTTTATTTACGGAGCTTAAGCTCTTTATTCTTTCAGTTTATTATTATTACTGACTGCAGTTTTTTTAAAATGCAATTTATATTTGTTGACAATTAAAAGTCATACATATTAAGTTGGTTTCTAAAAATGCTTATTGCTTACCTAAGGTCTCTAGTTACAGTTTAGCGTTGACAAATGGTTCATTGGCTTTATTGCTTACTTAAGGTCTCTAGTTACAATTTGTCAACAACAAATAGTTCATTGGCTTTTGTTAGTTTTAAGAGTGTGTCGATTGCACAACTCGACCTTTTATTATTTTTACCAATTAATATAATATTTATTTTTGGTGAAGTCGGAGCTGCCTCTGACGTAACTCGTGCACTTCCCACAGAGAAAACATTACGATTCCCAAAACTGAACAGTTCACAGAAGCTTCGATATAAAATATTTGGCACTTTGGGCTTTATACGAAGGCTGAATGTATGTACAGAAACATCCAAATAAGTCGCACTCCTCTTTCAGTGTAAGTTTCTAACTTTCCGGTTATACACATATGTTTTTGTGCACTTTTAATCAATTAAAGAACTACATACGTCAAGTAATATATTGTACTAACTAATTATTTACCTATTATCAGAGAACATATAATAATGGCTTCAAGATTTTCTGTAGTATTGAAATATCCGACACAGAACTTTTTATAAGCTACTTCTTGCTGTTTTCTGCAACTTACGGTACGCTGATGCGCGCACCTGACGCACAGCAGCTGCGGCTGTCGAGTATTTAGAAAGACATATTTACATACATATGTATATTGATGCATACATATGTACGGATCCGCGGCCACTCGACTTGACAAAAATTCATATTGACATATATTTCTACAAGAAATTTTCAGTATTGACTATTTTCGAATGGTCGTCTGTTATTTCTTCAATCTTAGGTAAAGAATTTTTTTATCTCTGAGAAAAATTGGCAAAATGTACAAGTCTGCTGTTATTTCATTTTGCCTAACACCAAATCATGGCATTTTACATTTCAATGCAAACACTGTATTTAATTCTGTTGACTACGCTCGGCTTTGTTAACTCTCTTATGTTAACTTTTTCAGGGCCGTGGTGAAATAATAAAAATTTCTTAGCCGGGTTTTGTTAGCATTTGCCATTTAACCTGCCCACTCGTTCCTGAGCCTTTTGTATGAATTTACGTTCTCTGGTTGCTGTACACTTTAAGAGGCTACATTTGTCCTCTTTGTGCCCTACGGTGTCAACTGATGACGTCATTCAATACGTTAAGAAATATGCTGGCATAGATACGAAGCATACCTTATGCTATAAAATCATTAAAAAAGAGAAAAAAGTGGACTCTCTTAAGCACATATACTTTAAGTAAGGCATTATAAAACGTTCACATATGCATTAATCACCTATAAATCCACAAAATTAATCTACCCGTTCACATATGGCAGATTACCTGCAAAATTGACCATCAGCTTTCAGTACTGCTTTGAGAGGGGTTTCTTCATAGAAATTATTTTGGTGGAATATTTCGGTGTTTTTGGTATCTTTAATTATTATTAACGATATGAAGAAAATACAAGGAGAAGGAATAGCAAATTTAATTGCGCTATTGGCGGCCGCCGTAGCCGAATGGGTTGGTGCGTGATTACCATTCGGATTTCAGAGAGAGAACGTTGGTTCGAATCTCGGTGAAAGACCAAAATGCAGGAAAAGTTTTTCTAATAGCGGTCGCCGTTCGGCAGGCAATGGCAAACCTCTGAGTGTATTTGTGCCCTGAAAAAGCTCCTCATAAAAATATCTGCCGTTCGGAATCGGCCTGAAACAGTAGGTCTCTCTATTTGTGAAACAACATCAAGACGCACACCACAAATAGGAGGAGGAGGAGCTTCGGCCAAACACACAAAAATGGTGTACGCGCCAATTATATATATCTATATTGGCTGCTAATAATAAACAGTTGGAGGAAATCCGTATGCGACGTTTACTGTGGTTGCAAAAAATTATGGCAGCAATGCGCGGGAGTTAATGCTATACACTCACTGTATCCATGATAACGCATCACATTCCATAGAAATTAAATAGAAAACAGAAATAACAATGAGGCGATAAGTTAATCCTTGATAACGTATCACATTCATTGTTATGAAGTCATTATAAATAGATTTATTATTTAATAAATCGGCAGTCGGGATACAACCGCTGTGTAGAATATAACTCAATGTACACTTTTCATACGAATAAAAAATATATTTTTATTAATACATTAAAGGTACATATTTAATTGGGGGCTTAACCGAGATGCCTTTCAAAAAATTAAGCATCCTGAGTAAAAATAAGTGTAAAGTGTTTAAATCCTGATACGAAGGCAGTGCAAAAAAATCCTAGATAAAAACGATATAATTCAAAGGAATAAAAAACTCTATAAAAATTAATTCCACGGGATTTGAAAAAGTAAACCATAGAGGAACAAATTCCGATTTGGCCAACAAAAGGAACAAGAAAAATTTTATTTTCGATCTCCAGAGGTTATTGAAACCAAATATGCAGCAAAAAATTGATACACTTACTCAGCAACTAGGACAACTCCCCGCTGAAATCCGGCAGTCAAGGAATCCTAGGGGAGTACACATTGAACCATGTCAACCAGTACAACCTGGAATAGCACAAACTTCGCAAATAAACATCCAGATATTTAAAGAAATATCGCCATTTGATGGAAATCCAGATGAGTATGGACCATGGAGAAGTGTTATAACCGATTTAATGAAACCTTTGAAGCCTTTTGTAAATTCCAAAGAATATTATGATGTGCTTTGTTTAATACGATATACAAAAATAAAAGGATCTGCGTTATGTTTATTAAAAAATCATAACACTCCATTAAATCTCAAAGCAATATTAAATCGACTCAATCGACTACAATTATGTGGATCCCAAGAGTGAAATTAGCATAGTGGAAGAAACGAAAAAATGCAGACAAGGAAAAACACCCTTACCCGAATTTCACAGCAGAATTAGTCAACTAATGAATCAAGCTTTAACTAATATAAGTGTGAGATAGATTATCCAAATAGCTATGAAGGTCTTCAGGAAAATACTAAAGAAATTGCGAGAATATGCTTCAAAAAGGGATTACGAGACAAATTCACCCAACATACCCTCTACCTCTACTGCCGCAGACATCGAATATCAAAAACAAAATAATGAAAAGAAACACCAATATATAAACAAAGTGTAGAAAGAAGAGAATACAATACATATAAACCAACAGTCCAATACGCCAGAAGAAATGTAGGAGGCGGTCCACCAGAACCAATGGATATGAATAGATCTTATAGGAATTACAGATATGAAAATACTAATCACAGTAACTACAACAATCCCCAAAGAAATACCTATAATCAACACCGAAATTATAGAAATAATTTTGATCGACAAAGAGCAAAACTACAACCAATGAATTTCCAGAGAGGAGAACCAACCAAGAGGGATCATCAACATTCATCGAGGAACTTCAATCCTAATAAAATTCAAAGGATAAATCAGGTGACGGACAATAATGACCAGGACTTATTAGAGGTAAACTTAGATGATAAAGAATATGAATTAAAGGGAACTTTTTTAGAAGAATAAATAACTTGTCGAGTCTTCAAATTATTTTGAATAAAATGAAATACAATGTTTTAATAGACACAGGTGCAACACAAAATTATATAAATATAGAAATTAGAGAAGGAAAAAGATTTTTTGTTAAACCGTTTGAAAGTAGAACTCTGAATGGTTCGAATCAAATAAAAGTGCAAAAAAGATTTTATTGCTAAGATATGAATTCTTATTCTATGAAATAAAAGGATTAAAAGAGTTTGATATGAGTTTAGGAAAGGAGTCCTTAAGAACAATGAAAGCTAGAATAGATTTCTCTGAATATAAATTAACATATTTTGATAAATCAAAGAAATCAATGAACCAAATTAATTATACAATCGACAACTTAAAATATAAAGAGAAATTGAAGAAATAATGAAAATTAACGAAGAAACTAATCCAGTACTTCCATTCACTACAATGATTGAAGCTACAATTAGGACAAGAACAGGAGATCCTATTTGGACCAAACAATATCCTTATCCATACCCAGATAATGATTTTATAAATAAAGAAATTGATAAAATGTTAAAAGAAAAAATTATACAACCAAGTAAGAGTCGTTATAATTCACCCATATGGACGGTACCCAAGAAAGGACAAGATGAATTAGGAAGACCAAAAAGAGGAATGGTAATAAATTTTTAAAAATTAAATAATGAAACGATAACTGATAGATACCCAATTCCTTATGTAAATATGACAATTCAAAATTTAGGAAAGGCTAAATGGAGTAAAATATGAATTTTTAAGAATGCCATTCGGATTAAAAAATGCACCTACAGTATTCCAACGATGCGTTGACGATATCCTATAGGAAAATTCGCATATGTTTATATTAATGATGTACTCATATTTTAGAATATTTAGGGCATATAATAAAACATGAAAGATTAACAGTGGACGCTTCAAAAATTGAAACTATAAGAAATTACCCTAATCCTACAAATTTGAAAGAACTTCGACCTTTTTTAGGATTAGCAGGTTATTAAAGGAAATTTATTAGAAATTACTCTCAAATCACAAAGTCCTTAACGATATTTCTTAGAGGAGAAAACGGAACTGTTAATAAAAATAAAAGTGAAAAAACAGCAATCAAATTAGAAGAAAACGCTCTTAAAGTGATTGAAGTAGTAAACGAAACTCAACAAGAATAGGTAGAATTATTTCAACCAGATTTGAATAAACCATTCGACTTAACTACGAATGCAAGCAATTTTGCAATAGGAGCAGTCCTGTCCCAAAGTAAAAAACCAATATATTTTATATCACGAACATTAAGCGAAACAGAGCAAAAATACTCTACGAATGAAAAATAATTGTTAGCTATCGTATGGGCACTACAAAAATTAAGAAATGATTTATATGGAATAGATGATTTAACAATATATACTGATCACCAATCTCTAATATTTTCTATATCAGAGAAAAATCCAAATAATAAACTCAAAAGATGGAAAAATTTAATAGAAGAATATGGAGCTAAGATAATTTACAAACCCAAAATGTGGTAGCTGACGCTCTAAGTCATCAACAAATTAATCAATTATCCATTGACAAATGATTCGATACATTCGCAATACTGTTCTCCCTATGAGCAAATAAAAAGAATAAATAAATCAATAAACCATTTTAGTAATCAAATAATAATCGAACGAGGAGGAAATAACCCGATACAGATACATACTAAACAAATATTTGATAACTTACGACACAGCATTTACTTCACAACAATTGAAATGCTAAACCATAATCTAAAAGAGGTCATACAACTAAACAAAGTAAATGCAATCTTCACGACAGCGGAAATATTATTCTTAATAGAAAAACCGATCTTAGAAGAATTTCCCGCCGTAAAATTCATTATAAGAAACTCACTGGTCGAAGATATATCAGACACTGATAGACGTACTAGTATTGTAGAAGAAATACATAACCGAGCACATGTATATATATATATATATAATTGGCGCGTACACCCTCTTTGAGTGTTTGGCCGCGCTGCTCCTCTTATTTGCGGTGTGCGTCTTGTTGTTGTTCCACAAATGGTGGGACCTACAGTTTCAAGTCGACTCCGAACGGCAGATATTTTTATGAGGAGCTTTTTCATGGCAGAAATACACTCGGAGGCTTGCCATTGCCTGCCGAGGGGCGACCGCTATTAGAAAAATGTTTTTCTTAATTTGGTGTTTCACCGAGATTCGAACCTACGTTCTCTCTGTGAATTCCGAATGGTAGTCACGCACCAACCCATTTGGCTACGGCGGCCCCGCCCAAATAAAATACCTTTTGAAAAACACCAATACCAAATAAAGTAGGAACTCATAGGTACACACATAGATTCATTTTATATGAATAGATTAATGTATATATGTATGTAACGGGTGATTTTTTAGCTATTATCTTTTTAAACAGTTGGTTTAAACAGCTGACGCACGTTTCGTGTTTGTCTCACTGTTAAACCTCTTCAGTTTGGTCTATAATTTAACCATGAATCGTCTTACAAGCGAACAACGCTTGAAAATCATTGAACTTTATTATAAAAATGCGTGTTCTGTTAAGAAAGTATTTAAGGTATTTAATTGGATAAGGATTAATGTTGTACCTATTTGTTGAAATCGCTTCGAAAATAAGCTATTAGTTGTCGTAAAAAGTAAATGACAAAAAATGTTATTGTATGGAATCGATAGCAAACTAAACGCGCTCCGAATCAATAAAAACTATTCAAAAACTGTATTTTAATTATGTGCGATTTACTAATATAGAACGTGAAAATAGCGTTTTATTTCGCTGTAAAATTGTATGTACATATAATTACATGGAATTCAGTACATACATAGATACATATGTACATACGTCCGAAATGAAATAATGCGAGCGATTCGTAAATACATACATACATACGTCACCATACGATGTAATTCAACATTAATGAGGTGTGGTGAGATTATCGCTTAACGCCTGTTGCTTCATTCGGTTGACAGCGAACAAACACACAAACAGCTTTTTTTTGGAAAAAAAGCTGCTTTTGTTTAAACAATTTTGGTTAAATAACAAATAAATCAATGATTTTTTTTTGATGCAGAACGAAAGTAAATATTTCAAAGTTAAACTTCAAGAAAGTTTCATTTTAATTGATTGATTCGTTTATGATTTATGGCCGTGAAAATAAAAAATTTATGTTTTTTTGCCACATTTTGACCAATTGCCACGCCCCCTTTATATATTTCTTCACATTATATAGATATAAACCCTCCTCTTCAATCAATATATCTTTAAAAAAAAAACCTCATCAAAATCCGTTGCGTAGTTTTAAAGATTTAAGCGTATAAGGGGACATAGGGACAGAAAAAGCGACTTTGTTTTATAATATGTAGTGATATTTATAAATTGTTGTACTTGAATAAAAAAAATTTAACTAAAAATACTTCATATACAAATAATTAACTTAAAATCAACTTGAGTATCTAGAAATGGGGGGAAAATGACAATTCAACTTAAACATGCCTCATAAGTTTTTCAAATTATACCTACTTTACTAGCAAAAATATTCGTGCATATCCCAAACAGCGTTCGGATGTTTGTCATCGTTGTTATCTTCCGTTTGGTTGAAAACCAACACATAATTCAGAACTTTCTCCCACAAAAGAAGAACACAAATGAAGCAACTGTCAAAAATTGCTTTAAGATTGGAAATACAAATAAGAAGAGCAGAGCGTGTCGCCAGTACAGGAGACAAATTCCCTTCTCTCTTCCGCAGCCGTCCTTCACCCCCAAACAAAATGTTTCCCTTCCAAATGTTCCGTGTGTAAATGGGCACTATATTAGTATCACGGGATTTACACACGGAGATATCTGGAAGGGAGACACTGGAAATTCTCTTTTCAAGTCTCATTCGCGGTCACACGGGCGAAATTGTTTTCGGAAACATTTTGATGTTTACTACTTTAACATCTTCTGGTTCGAATATATTCTACAATCCGCTAACATGTAAAGCGGAAAACGTTCGTCAACAGTTTCTTAAATACATATATCAATGAAGAATGCAAACTGGTAGATAATAAATGATTTGTAGTTTTTTTTATTTAATGCTTCATACATAAATATATTAATTAACTTAAAATTAACTTGAGTATTTAGAAATGCGGGTAAAAATTAGAATTCAACATAAACAAGTCCCATAACTATTTTAAAATATACCTTATTACTAGCAAAAATAATCGTGCCTTTCCCAAAGAGCGTTCGGATGTTTGTCATCGTTGTTATCTTCCGTTTGATTGAAAACCAACACATAACTCGGAACTTTCTCCCACAAAAGAAGAAAACAAATGAAGCAACTGTCAGAAATTGCTTTAAGATTGGAAATGCGAATAAGAAGAGCAGAGCGTGTCGCCAGGACAGGAGACAAATTTCCTTCCCTCTTCCGCGGGTGTCCTTCACCGCCGAATAAAATGCTTCCCTTTCAAATGTTTCCCTGTGTAAATGGCCACTATTCAAAAGAAAATGCTATTAGAAAGACTACAAATAACACATATAACTACACCATCATATCACTCGACAACTAATGGTCAAGTAGAACGGTTGCATAGCACCATCGCAGAAATAACAAATTCATTTGCAAAACAACACAAATCAAAAGAAGAAGATATAATATTTGAAGCTGTAAATCAATATAATAAAACTATACATTCAACCACAGGATATAAACCCGAGGACGTGTTTTTTAATAAACAGGGGTATCCTGATATAAGGAAAAATTAAAAATTAAACAGGACAAAATTTTCAATTTCCAACAAGGAAACTTTAAAGACATCACTTACCAAGAAGAAGACGTCATATACACTAAGTAGGGATAAATCAAAGCATAAATTTCGTAAAAATATTGTGAAAACTGACAATGGAAGAACTATTACGACAATTAGGAATAAAATAGTACATAAAGATAATATACGAATAACTTAAAAATGAAAAAATTAACAATCATATTTTTAATAATAAAAATACATGCATCAATTACATATAACATAACTAATTTAGAAAACAAGGATTATGTATTAATTGAATCATTGGATCCAACATATATATTTACTAAATACGATTATTTACACCACATATCAAATATAACTCGAATACTAGAACCATATGAGAACATAATAAAGAACGGATATGAACGGATATAATTAAGTACAGAATCTTGAAATAAAGATATTAATGCACAAAATTTAAACCCTTAAAAGCCAAATTATAACTAGAATTAATAAAAGATGATTAGATTTTTTAGGCACAGGATTAAAATGAATGATAGGAACGCCAGACCATAACGATTTGATAGAAGTACAAACTCGAATTAATCAACTATTGGAAAACAATAACAAACAGAGAATAATAAATAATCAATTTGATAAAACATTAGAGAAACTTAATATAATATAAAAGAACTATCTGAAATTGCAGTAATAACACAAGTTTATACTGAACTAAATAATATTAATTAATTTAGCAAAAAAAATTATAATTTTTTGTCTAACTCACTAAACCTAAACGATGTAAGAAGTATTATACGTCACGAAAAAACAGATGTAACTACAATAAATATTTTAGAATATTCAGATATATATTCAATATGAAAATAACATAATTCTGATGTCTAAATACCAAATAGTAGATAAAAATGTACAGGATATGAAATACCTACTCTATCTTCATATAAATGAAAAATATTAATGGACAAAAGAATCGCAAAATGTAAAACTAAGTTTATTAGAATAAAAAATTAGTCTCTCAAATAATATGTGAACAAAATTCAGAATATTCTTGCATTACTCAAATATTGGATAAAAGAAATGCTGAGTGTAAATTTATAAAGGAAAATAATGTACCGATACAGATATTTGAAAAAGGAAATATTCTAGTAACGGGAAAACATATAGTAGAAGGAAATGAAATAGAAGGTATAAAACTTATTCAATTTAACGAAAAAAATAACAATAGATAATATAATTTACAAAAATCAAGCCAAGATCCTATCTAGACTTATACATGAACAACATGAAGAAAAACTAACGGTATTAGAATTGTTAGAGTCAGTATCAATATACATATTTAATAATATAGAAGAATTATCTACAATATTTATACGTATTGAACCGCATCCTGTAAAATATACATTAATAATTACTATATTAACTACCACTTGTATAGGATTAGTATTCCTAACACTAAAAATAATCAAGATCAGGAACGAAATGGCAAGAACAAGAGTAACCGAAAGAATACAAAAAAGTTATGAAGCAGAACTTTTAAGATTACAAAGATTGTGAATCGAGGGCGATACATTTTTAATGAGGAGGGGGGTTAATAGTATACACTCACTGTATCCATGATAACGTATCACATTCCATAGAAAGTAAGTAGTAAACAGAAATAACAATGAGGCGATAAGTTAATCCTTGATAACGTATCACATTCATTGTTATGAAGTCATTATAAATAGATCTATTATTTAATAAATCGACAGTCGGGATACAACCGCTGTGTAGAATATAACTCAATGTACACTTTTGATACGAATAAAAAATATATTTTTATTAATACATTAAAGGTATATACATATTTAATTAACTTGTAAGGCTTGACTTGTAAGGCTTGACTTGTAAGGCGAGCACAAGCTAATGCATCGCAGCGTGAAGGTAATGCACGAAATAGATCTGTTGTACCTGAAATTATGCGTCCTGCTTTTAATTACAAAAGTCAAATTAATTACAGTATGTACGGATATATTGGAATAATGGACGCAATATGTCCACATTGTGATGCGGCTAAATTTCCAGGTGAAACGCCCGGCATGTGTTGTTCTAATGGCAAAGTGAGATTGCCACCATTAGAAACTCCACCCGAACCATTGTCTTCATTAATTTTAAGGACTTCTGAAAATTCGAAGCACTTTTTGAGTCATATTTAACAATACAATTCGGCATTTCAAATGACTTCTTTTGGTGCTACTAACATTATTAGAGATAATTTTATGCCGACGTTTAAGGTAAATACTTAAACAGGATTGTCCCAATCAATCTGAATCATAAAAGTATTCTATAGTTTTAACCCTAGAACACACACCCAGAAAATACCACGTAAACACACACCCGGGATACGTTTGTACCCGGGACCTTATTTTGCGGTTTTTTTAATGCTTATTCAACCGATTTCTATGATTTTTTTTTGTTTTGAAATGTATATTTTAATATATAACAAGTATTTTGTCTTTTGTTTCATTCGAATATTCCTACTGGTTCCAGCGATATGGGCAAATAAAGTCAGGACATGCAACAGTGGATTTTTGTTTTTGTTGTTGTCCTGATAAATGCAAAACAAAATAATATAATTTATAATAACATACTTGTAGAGTAACAACGAATACACATTTTGGTTTTTATTTCATTGAAATATTCTACCTGGTTCAAAAGATATGTGCGAAAAGGTCGCGCAAGGTATGGGTACGTAGGTAGCAAATACACTGGTATAACTGGTTTTTGTATTTTATATGCAGCTGCAAGGGTTGTTTTCACAAGAGGTGTTGTAATAAATGCTGCCTGTTGATATTTTCCTTATTGTATTGGTGCTCAAAAGTGTAAGAAGTGAAAATAAATATAACTGAAACTACAAATAACTGCATACGAAATGACTTCAAGAAGAAACGAATATTTATCAAGTGCAGCATATAGAAGGTAAAAAATGTAAAATAAGCAACAATGTAAACATATACTAATTTTTTTGCAGGCTAACTGAGGAACAGCGAGAATCATATATGCAATCTTTATTTGATGAAATTTTTGACGATGACGCTCCCTATGACTTTGACTCAGAAGATGAAGAAGAAATTCAATTCAATGACATTGAAATTGCTGATGACGATGCTGAAGTTTCGCAAAGTGCCGCAGAAGTATTACCTGATTATACGGACTATGAGGATGATGAAGAAGACGATGAAGAAGAAGAAGTAGAAGAAAATAATGAATTACCTGCTAGTGGCGAAAAATTTGTTGCACGTGATGGTACTGAGTGGATGAAAGAACCAAATGTAAGTCGTCAGGTACTCAGACAAAATATTATAAGAGAACGTTCTGGACCAGCTAGATGCACTGAAATGTTGTCAATAGAGCAAACATTCAAATGTTTCATTAACGTTGAAATGGCTGATATAATTATGCGCCACACAAATAAGTTAGCAAAAGAAACTTATAATGCTTACAACAATGCGCATCCAAACACAACTCCTAAGTCATGGACGCCTGTGTCAATAACATAGCTGTATGCATTTTTTGGCATACTTTTTATGACTGGTGCGAACCATAGCAATGGAGAACATGTTCGAGATTTATGGAGCGTCAAAAACTATCCTTTATATCGCGCCACAATGGGAGTCAACCGTTTCTGTTCGATATTGCGGTTCCTAAGATTTGACGATAAAAACACTCGTGCAACACGCTTACTAACTGATAAAGCAGCACCGATCAGTGAGTTGTGGACGATGATGAACAATAATCTTGCTGCACATTACAAGCCCAGCTCATGCTTGACGATTGATGAACAATTATTTCCTTACCGTGGACGCACACGGTTTACGCAGTACATACCGTCAAAACCTGCTAAATATGGTGTCAAGGTTTGGTGGATTTGCGATGCCACAAATGCATATCCACTGCATGGACAAATATATACTGGCCAAACAGAAACTGGTAGGGAAACGAACCAAGGCGAACGAGTGGTGAAGGATTTGTCTGCCAAATACCAAGGAAGTGACCGAAACATTACAATGGACAATTTTTTTACGACCTTGCCAGTTGCAGAACTGCTTCTCACCTGGAAACTCACGATCGTTGGAACTTTGCGCAAAAACAAATCATATATTCCTCAAGAAATGAAGCAGAACAAAAACAGGACAATTGGTTCAACGACATTTGGCTTCAAAAATAATGTGACAATGTGCTCTTATGTTCCCAAAAAAAAATAAAGCAGTAATTTTGCTTTCGACCATGCATAATGATGCTGAAATAGCTGACAGTGGGAAACCTGAAATAATTGAATATTATAATCGTACCAAAGGTGGTGTTGATCGAATGGACCAAATGTTTGCGGAATATCCAACACAAAGACAAACAAAACGATGGCCACTAGCGATGTTCTTCAACATGTTGGGCATTACAGCTCTTGCAGCCTACATTGTCTACGATTTGAATAACACTATGTTGCCTTGGAGAACAAACAACAAGCGTAAGCAGATCCTGCGCAGCTTGGCTGAAGCATTGTGTATGCCCATTATTGAAGCCAGAGCCATAAATCGTCAAGTGACGCGAAATTTTTCGACTAAAATTGCTATTGAAGCATATTTCAACCGACCGCTGGAATCAATGGTGTCAACAGCAGCATCAACATCTGCCGCAGCGGGCACGCCAAAACCTGTGCCCGGATCTTGCTATTTATGTTACGCACAAGAGGAAAAACGCCGTAGAAAAACCAGAAAGCTGTGCGCCAAATGTAAGAAGCCAATGTGTCTTGAACATTCGGTCACATCAACAAATTGCTCTATTTGCCATGATTTTCCTTAGATATAAGATGCATTTTTATAATTTTTATAATAAAAGTCAATAATATAATGTGTGAAATGAATATTTTTAATTTTTCAAATAAAAAAATTATATAAAAAATGTTTTTTTTTTGATTATTATGAGGATTTTTACTATTGGGGTACAAACGTATACCGGGTGTGTGTTTACGTATATAATGTGTTTGGAAGGCTCCTGAACCAATGGTCCGATCTGGTTCAAATTTGGAATTTGAACTCAAAACTAAATATTCTTCCTATATCCGAAGTAAGCGGTATAGAGGTATAGCGGTTCAAAAGTTACAACACTTCAAAGTTGAAGTGGATACATTTGTACCCGGGTGTGTGTTCTAGGGTTAAAAACTATTATGCAACATATACCTAAAATTGCATACATGTTGCAGATTCAGGTCCAAATTTGTCATCAAGCTGGTTCATTATTGCCATACGCCGACGCTGATTATCAATTTTTGCAAATTTATTTTATTGGTGATGAAAATCGAGAGTTGGATCAACGTTGTGCAATTGCTTTGAATACAAGACGAGAAATTATTTGTGAGCTACAAAGGTTTTTCCATCAGCATAACGCATTAGTTCAATTGTTCAAAATTGCTCTCGATCGTATGCCATCTGATAATAACAAAATCGTAATAAGGGCACCTTTTGGAGAGTATGATGAGGTTGCAATTGTAATTCGTGGTGATCAGTTTCAATCGCGTGATATTATACTTCATCGTAGAAATGAGCAATTGCAACGTGTTTCGGAACGTCCTCGTAGTTACGACGCATTAGAATACCCAATATTGCTTTGGAAAGGTGACGATGGCTACCATATCAATATACCAGTGATTGATCCACGAACAGGTAAATAATATTTTCAGTGTGTTGACATTTCATCATCTGTAGAAATTTCTTAAGGGGGAAGTCTACTGTGACAAGGGAAAAAACAGGCTTATTTTCCGGATTTTATTTCTAACAAAATATTGCTCGTACATAAAATCTATTTAAACTCTTATCTTTATTACATATTTAAGTTTTTGAAAAAAAAATTTTAAGTCAAAATATTCAAAATGGCCGCTGTGACACTTCTGCAAGCGCAGGTCCGCTTTTCTATACGGTGTACACGATATCTCGAGTTCTGATAAATTAATCAGCTTAAAAATTTAATTATATATTCTCTGTAATAGTGTCTCTCGTCTGACATAGGATTTTTTTGATATCGTTATTTGTTAAATTGTTATAAACAATAGTAACATCAATTTTAGGCAAAAAAAAAAGAAAAAAATTTCAAGAATTTTTTTTTCAACGCCAAAATTTTTTATCGACATAACCCTACCTAAAAAGTTTGTGCCATGAATTTTTATTCTTATCGATTGATGGTTCGCCCACAAGAACAAAATTATATCTTGAGATGTCGTAAACTATATCATCAGTACATCGTTGATATGTATGCCAAAATAGAAACAGCACGTCTTAATTTTATTCGTTTCAACCAAGCAAAATTAAGATCTGAACAATATATGCATTTACAAGATGCCATAGCGAATGATGCTAATATTAATGACATCGGACGTTTAACTATATTGCCATCTTCGTATATTGGTAGCCCACGGAATACGAACGAATATGCACAAGACGCAATGTGTTATGTACGAAAATACGGTCGACCGGATCTGTTCATTACATTTACATGTAATCCGCAGTGGGATCAGAGAATGTTAATGCAATGAGAAGGTGCAAATGTTACTGTAAGCTTTTTTTAGTACAATTGAGATCTGAAAGATTTGTAATAAGGTCATTTAGCACACCGAGTTTATAGACACCTCACTGACTTTTGCCCACACAAAAATTAGAAACACCACACATCTTTCACCTCAACACACAACACATTTCTCACCTCGACATTAAACCAATTAAATTTGTACTATTTTCGTATTTTTGAAATAATAAGCGAATACGTAAAATTTATTACATAATTTTTTTTTTTCAATTACATTAAAAAAAAAAAACGATTTTAAAAAATAAAATTTATAAAAAAAAGTTTGCACCGGGAATTGAACTCGAGTCTAACATGTGGCGAGGAAAAATAGGCGGTGCGTTTATTTCTTCGACTGTTTATTTTTTGACCATTTTGTTACTTTTGAAATGATAAGCGGATACATAAAATTTATTACAAATTTTTTTACGATTACATTAAAAAAATAAAAATTAAAAACGAAAAAAAAAATTCCACCGAGAATTGATGGCGAGTCACGTGGGGAGGATAAATACATTAAACTAATTAAATTTTTACTAATATATTTTCGTATATTTTTAAATAATAAGCGAATACGTAAAATTTATTACATAATTTTTTTTAATTACATAAAAAAAAAACGAATTTAAAAAAAAAAATTAATAAAAAAAGGTTTGCACTGGGAATTGAAATCGAGTCTAACATGTGGCGAGGAAAAATAGGCGGTGCATTTATTTCTTCGACTGCTTATTTTTTTACCATTTTGTTACTTTTGAAATGATAAGCGGATACATAAAATTTATTAAAAAATTTTTACGATTACATTAAAAAAAAACACATTAAAAAAAAAAAAAAAAAAAATTGGCGCCGAGAATTGATGCCGAGTCACATGGGGAGGATAAATACACAGTGCGTTTATTTCTGCGCCTGCGTTGTGAACCAAGGTTTTGTACATGCGTACATGCGTACATACATTCTGAAAGTAATTCATGAAGTTTTTCATTACATACATTCATAAATGAACGTATACTTTATATGTACATAAATGATGGTATATGACAATATACATACATAATATGTATGTACATGTCAATAGGAGGTATTTGCATTAAGAAAAAAAAAACGGTTTAAGATAAATCAACACTTATTTTATATTGTATGTCAATTTATAGTTTATGTATTCGACAGCATTTACATACATATGTAGGTATGTACATTTGTATATGAAAAACAATAATGCACAAGCGCAAGAACATCATCTTCCTTTCATACATATGTACATATGCATGTATGCCCAGTCCTCCAAACACCCCCGGCAGGCCGATTTGTATTCTCTTTGATCAGTGCGATGGCGCGTTATCATCATACAAGATCTGAGAATTGTTTGCTCACATTTCCGGCGGTTTGCAACACACAGCATCTCTCTAAGGTTTCAAAACGAATAAATAATATTCTCTATTGACTGTCTGGCCCGATGGAGGACTATGCCTTGGCAATCGAAGGAAGCAGTCAACATCACCTTCCCGGTTCTTTTTGCTCATAGGGTATACATATCCCATGTGTCAAGTGTGCGCAGAAGCTTGTGTTCTGGGTTTGTTAGAATGGTGGTAGTTTGTACATATATTTAAACACATATGTGAGTATGCGCGTTAGGCTTCCTGGATGGATATTAGAATATTTTCTCATCAATATGTGTATGTAAGTAGTTCAGATTTGACTGAAGAGATTCAATATAGGAATGCATATTCATATGATTGACTTTATGGCTGTTTTACATATAAATCAATTCTAATCAATAATGTTATATAGAAAATAAATTTCTAAATAAATTTCTAAATAACTGGTATTAGAAAAACCTGAATACACTATTTTAAATCAATTTCAATTAAACCAAATATAAAAAATGAAATAAAAATATTGAACAAAAAACTGTGCACAGGATTTGAACCTGAGTCAAATATGAGACGATGTACTGCATACGCGACGCGTCTTTCACGATTGCGCTAAACTACAATCATTAATGATCTTCTCTAAATCACTCATTTATTCGATTCGCAGTTTTATATGCACATATTCTGCGTTAGTTGAAAGTTTGTATGCGTAATTATATGAATATGCATGTGTGTATGCGCGTTTGGCTTTCTGGACGGATATTAGAATGATATTTTCTCATCAATATAATTTGGATTTGATGAAATAGATTATAGATATATGTACATATTTTCTGTTTTGATTGATTTATATAAAAGTTAGGTCATATCCAGTATGAACTATTTTATACCGAAAAGAAATTTCCATTTATAAAATACAAAAAAAACAGTATTTTAAAGAAATTTTAATTAAAATAAACTCAAAAATTTTACCAAACTTTCCTGGTTTGAATTGTAAAAAAAAAAAAAATGTGTAAGAAAAAAAAAATGTCTTCAGGACTCGAACCTGAATTATATACGTGCCAAAAAACAAAACGAATAATTCCGCCGACTTTAGCTTCTGCACCACAAACTAACTGCCGCGCGGCCTTCTTAATCGCAAATTTATTCGCTTCGATTTCCTTAGTAGTGTGCCGAAAAATCTTATGAACGTCCTCAGTAGTATGGTAAACGCAGAAAATATCTGAATTACTGTCCAAGCGTGGTAAGTAAATATAGAAACCCTCCACTCGCGTGGTAAATATCTGCAATTCCGACCTCTTCAGGAAAGTTGAATTTGAAATGACCTTATTATGAATCTATAAATTAGAACTCGAAAAAAGCTCTTTTAACATTTGCTCCTTCTCATTGCATTAACATTCTCTGGTGGGATGACATCAAAAACAATTTATTTGCAGGACAGTCGACAACCGATCATCATGACATTACTGCGCGTGCTTTTCGGCAAAAATGTAAAGCACTTATGGATTTAATTGTGAAATTATATGTATTTGGGGAGGTGCGTTGCCATATGTACTCCATCGAATGGCAGAAAAGGGGATTGCCGCACGCACATATACTAATTTGGCTGGTACATAAAATAACTCCGGATCAAATCGATAACCTTATATCAGCTGAAATTTCTAATCACACTGCTGATCCTGAGTTATTTCAAGTTGTCGTTAAAAACATGATACATGGACCGTGCGGTGAACTAAATGTGAATTCACCATGTATGATTGATGGAAAGTGTTCGAAACGATACCCAAGGCAATTTTCTTCAAACACAATAACGGGAAATGACGGATATCCGTTGTATCGACGTAGATCACCTAATGATAATGGCAAAACAGCAACCATTAGAATGCATAACCAGGAAGTTGAAGTTGATAATCGTTGGGTGGTTCCGTATTGTCCATTATTATCGAAAATATTCAACGCTCATATAAATGTGGAATATTGTAATTCTGTCAACTCCATTAAATATATTTGCAAGTATGTAAATAAAGGGAGCGATATGGCTATTTTCGGTGTTGCTGGTGATAATAGAAATGATGAAATTACTCAGTATCAAATGGGTCGCTAGCAATGAAGCTGTCTGGAAGATTATGTCGTTTCCAATGCACGAAAGACATCCTGTGGTTGTTCACTTGGCTGTACATCTTGAGAATGGCCAACATGTTTATATTAATGTAGCAAATTTATTGGAAAGAGCAGCGCAACCACCAGCAACTACGTTAACAGCTTTTTTCAAGTTATGCGAAACTGATACATTTGCGATAACTTTGTTATATTCTGAAGTGCCTCAGTATTACACATGGAATGTGTCATCGAAAAAATTTCAAAGACGTAAACAAGGAACAGCAGTTCATGGGCATTCTGGCATTTTCCAAACAGATGCAATTGGCAGAATATATACAGTACATCCAAACAATGTTGAGTGTTTTCATTTGAGATTGTTATTAGTTAACGTGAATGGCCCAAAATCATTTCAAGAATTGAGAACAGTCAACGGTCATTTGTGTGAAACATACCGTGAAGCATTCCAACTTTTGCATTTGTTGGAGGATGATGCACATTGGGATTCAACACTTCATGATGCATCTATTTCGGCTCATCCTCAATAAATACGAATGCTGTTTGCCGTTATATAATATTATCAACATGTATGAAATCAAATCCACTTGAATTATGGAACAAATATAAACATAATATTGCAGAAGATATTTTAATTCGTATGCGTTATCATGCAAGAAATCCTGATTTGTTGATAACTTTGGAAATGTACAACGAAGCTTTGATAATAATTGAAGATATGTGTCTACGGATTGCAAATAAAACATTAGTACAATTGGGTATGACCGCACCAAATCGTGACATGCATGATCTGTTTGATCGCGAATTGCAACGTGAGCAGGAATTCAATTCTAATGATTTGCGTTTATTTGTACAATCGAATATAACCAAAATGAATATTCAGCAAAAACATGTATATGACACAATCATGCAAGCCATTTCCAATAATGCAAGTGGGTTATATTTCTTGGATGCACCTGGTGGTACAGGCAAAACGTTCGTTATATCACTGATTTTAGCCACTATTCGATCGGGACAGAAAATTGCATTGGCACTTGCATCTTCGGGAATTGCTGTTATATTATTAGAAGGTGGTCGGACAGCACACTCTGCATTAAAATTGCCATTGAATGTACAGGTGATTGAAACTCCAACTTGCAATGTTTCAAGAAATTCTGCTATGGCAAAAGTTATGCGATTAACGTCAATTATTTTATGGGATGAGTGTACAATGGCGAATAAAAAATTACTAGAAGCATTTAATCGAACAATGCAAGATTTACGTGGTAACCAACAGCTTTTTGGTGGTGCTTTGATATTACTGTCAGAGGATTTTCGACAAACATTGCCTGTCATTCCTCGGTCAACTCCTGCTGATGAAATAAATGCCTGTTTGAAGTCATCAGTTCTTTGGAGATATGTACAAAAATTGACACTGAACATTAATATGCGTATTCACCTACAAAATGATCCAGCTGCCCATGAGTTTTCAAAACAATTGTTACAAATTGGTGATGGCAAAATACAAATCGACAGAACCAACGGATTGATCACTGTACCGAACAATTTTTGTACAATTACAAAATCGATAGATGAATTGATTGAATATGTTTTTCTAAATATTCTTCAGAATTACAGAAATCATGATTGGTTGAGAGAACGCGCCATTTTAGCACCGAAGAGCATTCATATCAATGCCATTAATTTTCAAATTCAAGCAAAACTCCCAGGTGTAGTCACGACATATAAATCAATTGACAGTGCTATGAATCAAGATGAGGCAATGAATTATCCAACTGAATTTTTAAATTCATTAGAACCAGCTGGTACTCGTATGCCACCGCATTGCTTGAATCTGAAAGTGGGTTCTTTGATTATATTATTGCGAAATATTAATCCACCAAAACTGTGTAATGGCACCAGATTGGCAGTGAAAAATTTATTGCCAAATTTAATTGAAGCTACGATCTTAACTGGTAAATCAAAAGGAGAAGTTTGTTTAATACCGCGTACCCCTATGATTCCAACTGATATGCCAGTTGAATTCAAACGATTACAATATCCTGTGCGTTTATCATTTGCGATGTCCATCGAAAAGTTCAAGGGCAAACACTTAACGTTTGTGGTGTGAATTTGGCGGAATCATGTTTTGCACATGGCCAACTTTATGTTGCCTGTTCCAGAGTCGGTACTCCCAGCCGTTTGTTTATTCATGCTCAAAATGGAAAAACAAAAAATATTGTTTATCCAAATGTTTTGGATTAAGTTTTAAATAGCTAGCAAATAATTAAATACATATTTTTGTTTTTATAAATGAGTTTGATTTAATATTTCACTTTATACGTAGCGAAGCACGTACCGGGACGCTAGTAGTTGAATAAAACTTAAAATTATATTTTTATTTTCCCTGAACCCTTGAACTTTTTATTTAAAAATTATCCATAAATATACTATATCTTGGCTGTTTTTTAAGAGGGGGAAATTTGTGAATTCTCAGCCGCGGACGCACTTGCGCATCGATGCCAACCAGAAGCAGCCGCTGACTCTTAATGACTACCTTCTAAGTAAAACCAACTCACCGTAAACTCCGATTATCAACAACTTTTTGGAGAAGACACACCTTCAGCGAAAACAGTGACGTCTCGCCGCACATCTAAAGGACCATTTTTGGAAACGATGAATAGGGGACACATAGACATACCAGGATAAGTGGTGCAAGATGACAAATGCTCTGCAGAAAGATTGCCTCATATTCATATGTGATTCCAATACATCTCGCCGTGACTGGTGCCGAGGCAAGGTGTACCGCTTCTATGCGAATGGTGAGGTCAGACGAGCTAACGTAAGCACTTCGGGGGATTAAAACGACGCGCCATCTCCAAATTGGCTGTTCTGGACGTTGATGGTGGTGAATCGAGTTTATTCAATTGTATCTGCAATAAAATCGCCATTACACAATCTTCTGACAGTATTTCTCATACTCGAGAAAACCGGCGTGTTCAAAACAATAGAGCCCACAATTTTTTGAAAAGATTTCAAAGTTATTTTGTAGTTAATTTATTATAAATCTTTAAAAGAATAGGACACAAAAGAATTGGTACCGAATCAAAAAAGAAAAACGAGGAAAATTCGAAAAGCAAATTTTTGAAAACAAACGAAAAATGTACTATAAAATTGTATGCACATGCTGTGGTCACACAATTTATTAGTACACCCTTCGTAGTACGTGAAAAATGTTAGCTATGCGCAAAATATTTGCTGGGGCAATATCTTACTTTTGGGTCACTGTAATAATTGAACATTCTCAATGAATTGCCGCAAACAAAACTCCCGTTATTACAACTCACACTGAAGGGTTCCAAGGAGAGCAGACAGACGTAGCAAAATGCTGCAAAGCATTTATTCGTACACTTTCAGGTAATGAAATCGGTTGTGATTTTACTAATATTACTTAAAACGAAATAAGATTGGCATTTCTTAGTTTTTATCATCGATTTAGTTTCAGTTAAAAATTATTAAATGGAACGAAGTGCGGATTTGCCACTAGAAATTTGTAAAATTCATCACCACCAAGCCGAAAAGCGAAAAATAGTGACTTCACGTGAGAAACGTTACAGAGTAGCATCAGTCGCGCAAAATCCAAAAATAGTCTCCACGATACTATGCCGAAATATTCAAAAGTCTTTGAGTGGTCTCAGAGTGGTACGCCGCATGCCCTACATTTCAGATATTAACAGAAAAACGAGATTGGAGTTGATTGTATAAATGAGATTCTTTTTGGGAATCGTCATATTCTGTAATGAGTCGAAATTTAATGTTTTCAGATCAGATAACCCTCGAAAAGTTTGACGAAAGACAATACAGAACTGAATAAAAAAATATTGTTCCTGCCGATAAGCATGGAGGAGAAAATGCAATGATTTAGGGGTGCGTAGTTGGACCTAGAGTAGAAAAAATGTTTTTTATTGATGATGAAATGGGCAAACATATGTATTTAAACATTTTGAAGAATAATTTGCATGATAGTGCCGTTAAACTTGAACTGGATGCAAAAGGGCTCTTGTTCCAATATGATAATGACCCAAAACACTCATCATATCTCGTGCAAGAATGGCTTATTTACTACTGGAAGCAGCTTAAAACTCCACCTCAATCATCGGATCTGAACCCAATTGAGCATGGCTGGGAGCTCTTAGAAAGGAGAATCAGAAAGCAAACAATAACATCAAAGGCGTCATTAAAGACAGTTTTAAGAGTTGCGTGGGAGAAAAGAGCCCTCTATTATTGGAATTACCTCGTGAAGCGCTGTCTCCGTAGATTGGCCGTTAAGGCATGCATGTTGTGCAGTTGATATATCAAAACTCTCCAATGAGCTTCTTAGGTGTACATCCCAAAGCCATTCAAAAGTTTTTAAAAACGGACGAAAGACTGATTGGTCTAAAATCCTTCGTTGATTCATAACCTTTTGGTTCGAAGACGACCTTAACTAGTCTCCAACTATCTAAAATAAGGCCTAAGTTAACACACGCTATGGAAATATCCACTAGCTTTGGAAGGCTACAGTCCCAGGTGTCCTGCCACATTTTAGGAAAGATCTGTGAATGCTGTAACTCTACTCTCAAGGCTTTCCGTGAATGTGATTTGGTTGATCAGATTTCTTCCTATCCTATAATTTACTGCATTTTTGAACCTCTTTCAATTTGTTCTTCATAGATTTCGATGCGGTAAAGGTGAGCAACTAGTACGCGTTATCAACCTCGCATTGCTTATCCTCCGGATTTGCAGAGCGGAATATCTTCGGTTGCGCATCTCAGTGGCTCTATGCTCTCCAACGAATCTTCAATTTGGTACTCGCAAAAAGCTCATTTAACATTTGCACCTTCTCATTTCATTAACATTCTCTGATATCAGTACAAAATAGCACTCACAGATAAATAAAGAGTGCTATTTTTTCTATTAAAATGGAAAAATTGATATTATTTTGAATATCCGAACTCATTCTTGACGTACTATATATAATATGAAAAACATTGTATGTCGAAGGCAAATTAGTTTAAAATGTATAAACATATGAATATTTATTTATTCATTTAATAGTCTAAAAATACAGTATTTTTCACAGACTATGAAAAGCAGATTAATGCCAAATAATTCAATCAAAAATAAATTACAACATAACACTTATAATTTACTTGTTTCTTTGTAATGAATCAAAGAAAAGATAACATTTCTTATAATTTACAGAGAAAGAATATAAGATAATATTAAGAATTTAGTTCAACAATTCATATGGTGTAAGTGGTTCTCTGTTGACGAAAACTCTACGCCAATATGATTTGAAAGCGAATTAAATTCTCTCAACGTTCTAGAAATCGGTTCATTGGAAGCATAAGTAGTTCTAATCATCCATAACTAGAAAATGAATGAGTGAAATTCAAAGAACGCACAAAAACTTTCTGGACAAGATCGATAATTTCACATATACCAAAACACTTCTAGGTTTTATGCATTCTCGCCTATTAGTTTTAACACAAAAAATTAGTAAATATCTTCATCAAATTTGTGTAAAGTTTAACATATATGTATATTTGTTTTTAATATACATATGTATCTTTGAATGTACATTTATGTACAATATGTTATTTTAAAATTGTAAATTTAACCTAATTTCGTTTGTCAAAGGCACATAGAAATGCTCATTCAAATGCCTTGCAAAATTCCGTCAGCTATTAGTCAATTTGATTTCATACAGAAGCCAAAAACAGTGCAGACCTCATGTACTTAGAGAGAATTCACTGTAATCAGCTCTTTTAAGAACTTCCCCGCTACCAAATTGGGCAAGGTGAAAAAGTCCTTGCGGTTAGAATTCTTTTTTGACAACTCACGCTATTCGTAGCCCGAGAGACTTCTGTATATCATTAACATTTTCTGCACTGAGCATGGATGCGTCTCAACATTATATTAAGGTCCTCTGTGCGCTGTTATAATCACCAGAGAACGTTGGTACATAGAGAAAGTTCAGTCCTGGCCCGTTCCTTAACTCAGAAATTTCTTTACCACAATAGAGAACGTAATATACGTTCTCTGACCACAATTTTACAGTAGGAGATTCATTAATATGGCTGCCGGACAAGAATGATAGAAACAAGATTGCGCCCATCAGAGAGCGCTTGACGTCACGTTTGCTAAATTGTGCAGTGTTGCCAAACAATTTGCTTTTCGCAATAAATTTACTGTTTTTTTATACCCAAAATGCGAACATTTTTAAGTTTGGTGTTTGTTTCTTTTTGTTTTTAATTTAAAGCTACCGAAACTATAAGTTAAAAAAACTGTATTATTAAACAAAAGATGGTTGAAAAAGGTCACTCTGAGAAGATTTTTGTGCTAATGCAAATTTGTTGATTCTTATAAAATTTGATATTTTGAAAGTGAAAATTTAATTTGTTGCTCCTTTTAATGTTATGTTAGAATATTAAATGTCCCTCTCTCAACTTTTCTTAACATTGAAAACCTTTTTACACGTTTTAAAAAGCGTTTAAATTACCGAATGCGAATTAAAACCGTAGAGGTGTAATCCTTTCTTCCGGTCCTCAATCCTTAGTGGGACATAAGGCATTAACAGGTGTATTCATAGTAAAAATAAGCAACAAAAACCAGAAAATACCGAAGAAACGATGACGACATTTTTACAAAAAGAGTACCTTATACCATAACCTGAAATATAGCAAAAACGTCGTTCTCTTAACACAAGAGTTTCTTTTAACTAAAAGCTCATAAATTAAACTGTACACAATCATAACACATTTATTTAAAAAAACGCACATTTAAAGACAATTTGTCACGCATACAAAGTTCTTTAAGCAGTTCAATGGAAATTTCGTATTTTATTTTCTTTAAATGGGCATTTGAGTGCGTTTCTATATCCAAAGCTAGGCAACACTGCAGCAGAGAGAGAGAGATTTGACTGCTGAAAACAGGAAAACACCAACAACAACTGCAATCGCGGGCAATGCGACCAGACGTTGAGAAAAGTAAAGCTAAATAAAACTGAGTGAATTATTGAACTAAAATGTATATTTTACAAAATTATAAACATTACTTTTAATCAGAACAGGCTAGAAAAATGTCATGAAGAAAGAATTAAGACTCTGAGATTAAAAAACCAAACAAAAATCCTTAATTAAGTTACGAAAATTGTAATCTGGCCATACATATACATATATAGGAATATAATTGGCACGCACACCCGTTTTGGGTGTTTGGTCGAGCTCCTCCTCCTATTTGTGGTGAGCGTGTTGATGTTGGTCCACAAATGGAGGGACCTACAGTTTCAAGCCGACTAAGAACGGCAGATATTTTTATGAGGAGATTTTTCAGGGCAGAAACACACTCGGAGGCTTGCCTTGCCTGCCGAGGGGCGACTGCTATTAGAAAAATGTTTTTCTTAATTTTGGTGTTTCACCGAAACTTGAACCTATGTTCTCTCTGTGGATTCCGAATGGTATCACGCACCAACCCATTCGGCTACGGCGGCCGCCATACTGTTGCTAAAACGCCGTAACTCATTATCAAATACGCTGAGAACAAAGTAACGGTACCACGATAGGCGCCATCTTATTATTCTTTCCATCATGGCTGCCGGATAGAAATGAGAGGGAGAAAGTGACACGCAAGAATAAAAAAATTTAGTTTTCATTAGGTCTGTTCATGTAAAAGTGTCCAGTAACTTGCCAGTAACTTAATTTTCGATAATTCTCTCTCATGGAGAAAAATGTAAAAACAGTACATGAACGCAAAACCAGTACCAATTTGCAAGTTGTACGAACAGCTGATTAAATTCTTGACAGGAAAAATCTGAAATATTAATATTTTTTCTCTTGAGCTACCTCGTACTAAATTAAAAAAAAATTAATAAATAATGTGAGTAAATTGCGAAATAACGAGCTTCGGAATCACGTGATTTCATTTTGTCCGGAATAATCTGTTCCATTTCATCTTCGCTTTCACATGAAGAGTATTCCATTAGCAATTGCAATACGCAAATTTTATTTCGTGTTTATTTTTACTTTGCAGCCAGCTGTTTATCTCACTTGCAAATTCTTACAAGTATAAATTTATTCAGTAAAAACTTGCAACTTCCCCTGAAAACAAAATGCCATTTTTCTCTCTCACTTTCCGCCACTTTGTAAGTTTAATGAACACATGAAAGTTTGCATGAACACGAAAACGTATTAATTTGTAATAATTTTTACAAACTATTTGCTTCATGAACAGACCTGTTATCACCTGCTTTTTGCATTAGCTTGCGTACATAATAGATGTGTTCATATTATGTACCTGATTTGTATGCATATTAGATTTGTTCTTTTGGGTTTTTATAAAAATTGCACCAAATATTGGGAAAATGTATGATTGTATGTATGCATTTTATATATTAGGCTGTTTATATATTGTATATAAGTATAAATCCTGATTATTTAAATTCCTTCAAGCAAATCAAATTCCTTCATAGTGAAATGATTGATTACCAGGCACTCGGGAAGATGGCATATGAAAATTGAAATACATATGTGAATTCATATACATACTATGTATGTACATACATATGCGACGGCGCGCACTTGGCACAGCAAAAATATTACGATTCGCACAAAATGCTTAAGTAATCCGGCGCACATTCAAAGACACAGCATTGTGTCGAAAATTATGAATTACGAAGCGCTAAAAAAATTCCATATGTGAATTTTAGTGTTCAAGAGGATAAGTATGTAATAAATTTCAGAAATAAAAAGTTTTAGTGATTTCTTCAGTATTAAATGTTCGGCACTTTCGGCTTCATCTAAAGGCTGCATGTATGTAGGTACAGTAGAGCGTATCACCAAAAAAAAGTCGGCCGTACCTCCCCTCATATGAAGTGTTTTTGAAAAACATTAAAAAAGAATTTTTTTTCTAGCAACCCCAGATATCGCCCAACTACATTTTTCTTCATATCTTCATCATCATATCTCATCATCAATTTTTTTGTCTCAAAGAGGAGGTTTTTCTCAAGAAAGTTAATTGAGCTCATGCGTTTCGTTGTGGTACTTACCCACCATATCTTAGTTTCTACCACCCTAATGTAACAACCTAATGTCAGTTAATTGAAGACCGTAAAAAATCATAAATCTTTTGCGAAAAAAGTATTTCGATTCAATTAGTAGAACCAGAAATATAAACAATTTATTTTTAGTCTAAAGCCATGCAAGAAAAAGTAAGTTTTATTTATTTTCCTCGCTCGCGAAACAGTTAGTGAATTGTTTGTCTTGTAACGGAAATTTTAGTCCACAAAATTTTGTCGGGATTCAAGCTTCCTGTATTTCTGCCGGCTCTCGAGCTTAGATAAAATGTGGCCCATGCGTTGTTCATCGGTGACCGCCATTGCAGATTCATGAACTGTATGAACAAATCGCTCGGTATTTTGGGAATGACAAGGATATGCTATGAAGAAGATCAGTGAAAATGCCGATAAAAGAAAAGCAAAGAAAAATTAATGGTTTTCGTTGTGCATACCTGGTGATTCAATTATTTCATTGGAATATTGTAATGCTTCGGGGTGATCTTTCGCGAAGAATTGCAAGCATGGTGGTTCAGCCGGTTCGAATCTATCCCAATCTATTACATTAAAATATTTGTCACTCTCGAAATTTATAAAATTATCCTCTTTCGGACCAAACATTTGACGAACACATCCATTAGCTTTTCTGCGGGCTGCTAAGATCTTCGTGTATCCATCTGAACGTACGAATGGATCTGTATCGGTTATCATCGATATCAAAATATTTTCTGGGTGCAGAAAGTATGAGTTATTTTTTATGACCGGACGGACAATATTTTGAATGTCTTGTAGTAATTGGCGAATCCATGTGATGTATTTGAAAACGTGACGCCATCCGTGAATTGCAAGTGGTTGGGTTTTAACCAGAAACCAGAAAGGAGCATAAACTTTTATAATAAAGTCAGCAAGCGTTTTTAGTGTTATTGAGGGTTGCTCGCACGTTATATAATAGCGAAGAATTCGAGACGCTGTTGTCAGCTAACGGGCTGTACTCAATGCACCGGGCTTCTCGCTTACTAAACTCTCGTCACACTCTTCTGTATGAACAGCCCGGACCATACAATATAAACGCCCCGAATATTGAAGTCCTCAATATTATCTGGCATCTCACCCATTGGAATGCGTTGGAAATGTTTTTTAACCTAACAAAACAAAACAAGTTAGAAAATATATTGATAACACTTGAAAAATCCAACAGACGTGGTATGGATCATTTCTATATCATTTCGATACGATGAATTCAATGGCTTTAAGCGGTCTGCAAAGTAAGCGAATAATAATAAATGTTTCCTTTGCGAATATTGAGGCGCCTCCATGCTTATAAGGAAAAAATATTTTGTTTGACCAAACTTTGCAAAACAAATACACCAATGAATTCAGCGCATCGATATGATATAGAAATGACCTATCGTCCGTCTGCGGACAAAAAAAGTCAAAAAACTATAACCGTGTAATTTTAATGGTCTTATACGAAACTAGTCAAAGAGATGATGAGTGTTGGAACGATTTTCCGTAATCCCTTGTCAAATTTGGTTTTGAGACAACACAGACAAGTCAAAGAGAGTTAAAAACAGAGGTTGTATAAACTTAGAGAATAAAGCATGGAGTTCTGAATGCAAGCTCTAATATTTCCCGGCCATACTCCAGGACCTTTTTGTTTTCACATCAAGGATCTCAATAGTGCATTACAAGGCAATTCGTTAAAATGAAAAAGACACACAAACCATGGCAACGGTCTCTGTAGATGACATTCCATTTTTGCAACTACCCCGCCGTTTGGCAGTTGGTTTTTTAAATCACAATCAACAAAACGCATTTTTAAAGTTTTTGCAGTTTTTAACACGCACCAAGTAAAATGCCAATTGATTATGATGTCAAGGGCAAAACATAAAACAGAAAAAAGTAGATAAACAATAGTTCAGTTAATTTATAAAAAATTAGGTGGAGCATGCCGAAAAATGTATAAAGAAAATAAGGCACCTAATGTATGGCTTTCAACTAAAAACCAAATTGGTTTTATTTCGAGTTCTACTGAATTAATTGAAGTACTTTTTTCGCAAAAGATTTATGATTTTTTACGGTCTTTAATTTGCTGTTATTAGATCGGTACATTAGGGTGGTAGCAACTGAGATATGGTGGGTAGGTACCACAACGGAGCCCCTGTGATCAATGAGCTTTTTTAGGAAAACCCACTCCTTGAGACAAAAAAATTGGTGTATCACACATTAAAATCCGACAATAAATACCGAAGATATGAAGAAAAATGCAATTGGGCGACATCTGGGGTTGCCCGAAAAAAAAAAAAATTTTTTTAATGTTTTTCAAAAACACTTCATATGAGGGGCGGTACCGGCGACTTTTTTTTTTGCCTTTAGGGCGATACGCTCTAATGTACAGTAACCTCCAAATAAGTCGCACTCTTGTTTCAGAGTAAGTTCCTAACTTTGCGTCTATGTACATATGTGTGCACTTTGTGTCAATTGTAGAAGTACATACGTAAAGGAACATACTAATTATTTATTTGCACTGTCATCATTGACAAAAATAGGCATATGGGCGGCTAGTTTTATGAATGAAAGTATTTTCTCCTAGAAGTATGGTTTCGGACTTATCAATGAATTTGTTTTTGTTGTGTTGTACAATATTTGAAACTGTTCAGCGCCATCGCGACTAAAAGAATCATGGCCGCTACGGTTGCGCCTATGAATGTATTTTGTTCTTTTAGTCGGTAGGCTACAAGGAACAAAATGAAGTATTTCCTGTCATCAAACAAACAGTCGGCGCACTCGCGTATCGGCACCCACGTCACTGTTGACAGTTATGATTTCGAAGTTGAAAAAGACTTCGTTTATTTAGGAATCAACATTTACACTGATAAGAATGTCAGCCTGGAAATCCAACGTATGATATAATCTCTCTGCCAACAAGTGCTACTTTGGAACGCCGAGCTGTATTAGCTTTACCACGTCATAGACATAGCATAGCGAATAAAGATCCAGCGGCTACGTTGGCTGGGTCATGCCGTCCGAATGGAAGTAGGAAGGGTAAGGAAGAGAAAGGTCTCCTTTGCTCTGGAAATATCAAGTGGAGAAGGACGTGTGGCGAGAAAGAAACGTGTGGCGAGCTTTGTTAAACTCGGCCAAAATCGTAAGCGGTTATCGCACCAATTAAGAAGAAGAAGAAGTCGCTAGGCTTAGAAATTTAGCTTTGGAAACATACGCATTTAGAGGAACTAAAGGGAGCGAGTATCATATGTTAGGCAAGAATTCGATCTTTCCGGTATTTACTCAATAATTATTGCATGTAGATATGAAAGTTATTTAAGTTAATATTTTATTTGGATATTTGGAAATAATTTTGATAGTATATTTAATATCAATACTATTTAGCTAATAAGATACTTAAAATTTCACATTCATGTATGCAAACTTATATACATACTTAAAGGAAATATGCCATTTGCGCATGCAAAATGCCATATGAAGATAAGGATGAAAGATAAATGTACAAGTCTGCTGTTATTTTATTTTGCCTAACACCAAATCATGGCATTTTACATTTCAATGCAAACGCTATATTTAATTCTGTTGACTACGCTCCGCTATGTTAACTCTCGCATGTTAACTTTTCCCTAGTCGTGTTGAAATACATAATACAATTTTCTTAGCCGCGTTTTGTTAGCATTTGATATTTAACCTGCTCATTCGTTTTTAAGCCTTCTCTATGTATCAACGGTATCTTTAATCACCATGATTAATCAGCAGATCTTCATTTATTTTGGGTAAAATTAAAGTTTTTATTTTCAATGGAGCTATTTAAGAATCGGCACAGAAATATGGGGGTGTATAGTACACACTTACATACACTTTACAAATAACGATACCAGTGGTGGTGTGATTATCCAACGGCAAGCGAAAAAAATATAAGCGCACAAGGTGAAAGAAGTGTTGCGCATCTGACAAAAGAGAGCATGAAAGGTTGTGGTCGTAGAAGGTATTGGTTGATTTGCTTGACCAATGAAATTATTTTGGAAGACTCACCCTTAACATTTAGTCACCCCTGATGCAGTCGAGACTACAATTAAGCCCATGAAGTTTCTTAATATATTTAGCAGGGTTCGTAAAATTGCAGAGATGAAAAATTTGTTGCTATGTCATATATAAAGTTCGACGATGTGACTAGGATAAAAAATAGAATACAAGATTAAGTCTTCCCAAGAGCCGTTATTTCAAAATAGAAAATAAAAAAACAGAAGAAGAAAAAATAAGCGAAAATGAGTGGGTTGTTTATTTTCTGTCCTGATGACCGTCAATTGCAAATTCTCCAAAAATAAAGTAGCGGTTTTCGAAAGGCGCCTCTGATGGGCAGGAAAATTTTTAACAGCTGCAAAGTTTGTGTTATTTCATTTTATGTGTTTGGAAATACACATACATGAAAGCTAAATTTAAGTTTTTTTTATAAAACCAAAGGAAACGTGAATTGAAAAAGAAAATATATACAATATATAATAGCAAAAAAATGTTCAAAAGACTAGTGAAAAAACAATCAATTTGGTATAAAAATAGAAAATATGAAACAGTTTTAAATAAAAGCTTTAACTCAAGAAATTTGGTGACACCTGTTAAAGATTTTCAGCACTCTTTTGAAGATTCCACTGCTCTAAAACTTAGTTAACACAAAAAATTCAAAAATTGGTTCCGCTTTCAGTAGTCGCATTACTGGGCAAAAAGCATACGGTTTCATTAAGAATCGTTTTTCCACGAAGTTATAACTACAATTAACACATTATGCTACGGAATAAGTGGTTCAAATGTTTCCAGCGTTTCCATAAGATCAATAGTTTTAAGGACACTAGAAGAATCTCATTGACGAGCTCAGGTTAAATGTCTACAAAGAAAAAAGCATTGTCTGGGCTATAATTGATCAGTAGTACTTGTGTCAAAGGCAATAGGAACTGACATTTGAGTAGTCGTAAATACGCAACATTAAGGTGGCCCTTATTTTGAGACACTCGTAACCAATAACCCACGTAAGAATTTACTAACAACAAATAAATTTAATATGTAGGTAGATATAAAAAATTTACTAACCTTCCGCATAAGGAGAGAAAGTTTTTATAATTCCAAAATCAAATCAGATATTCCTGTTGCTATTTAATATTACTCAAATGATCTTAAAAATGAATAGGTTTTATTGAAAATTATCAAGAGTATTCTGACCCTCTTCTCCTTCCTAACCGCCTAAGCGATTTTAGTAGAGCTTAACAGAGTGTGCCAGTCGTTTCCTTCTCATACTAATGGGCGCCAGTTGGACACACCAAGTGAAGCCAAGTCATTTTCCACCTGACCTTTCTTACACAAAAGAGGTCTTTCTTTTCCTCTGCTTTCAGAGATGGAGCTTCTATGCCCATTCGGACGACATGACCTAGCCAGTAGAGGCGCTGCATCTTTATTTGGTGCGCCATGTCTTTGACACCATAAAGCTTTTTGTTCCATCATATGCGGTGCTCGCATTTTCCAACGTAGAAAAACGTTCCGCAGAATCTTTCTCGCAAATACTCCAAAGGACGCTTAACTGAAAGTTGTCATCGTCCGGACTTCTGCACCAAACAATAGGAAGGGCATGATAAGAGCTCTAAAAACTGTTAGTTTTGTACGTCGAGAGAGGACTTTACTACTCAATTGCCTACTTAGTTTTTTTCTTTATCCAGACTAGAAAATACGGTACTAACTACACGGTTGTTAAATCCCATTCAATGTCATCCGCATACGCCAGCAATTGTACGCTTCTTCTTCTTCTTCTTAATTGGCGCGATAACCGTTTAGACGATTTTCGCCGAATTTAACACAGCGAAGTCGTTTCTTTCTCGTGCTAACTGGCGCCAGTTGGACACACCAACTGTAGTTAAGTCCTTCCCCACCTGCTTTTTGCAGCACAGAGGAGACCTTCCTCTTCCTATGCTACCAACAGCTGGTACTGTATCGAATACTTCCAGAGCCGGAGCATTTGTATCCATTCGGACGACATAACCCAGCCAGCGCAGCCGCTGGATCTATGTTCGCTGCGCTACGTCTATGTCATCGTAAAACTCATACGGCTCATCGTTCCATCGTCTGCGATATTCGCCGTTGCCAACGTGCAAAGATCCAAAAATCTTGCGCAGAAACTTTTTCTCAAACACTCCAAGCGTCGCTTCATCGGATGTTGTCATCGTCCGCGCTTCTACGCCATACAATAGGACGGGCATCATGAGAGCCTTGTAGAATTTAGTTTTGTTTATCGAGAGAAGACTTTACTACTCAGTTGCATACTTTGTCCAAAGTAGCACTTGTTGGCAGTCCGTCGGCGCCCGCGGCTTTGTTGTTCTTTAGTCGCGTTATCGCTTTGCTCACCTCGTCATGTTCGGGTAGCGGAACGACAGTTTCGTCGTCATTCTGGTAGAATTTTCGGGTTCCTATTAGCCAGCATCTAAAGCTCTTCGCACTCACGTATTGCGGCCTCTCGTTTTTTCTGTCTGATAATACAATACATCTCTCTTCCTGTTTTAGCTCTCGGTAGCGATCCCACACGGCTGGGGTTACGCCTAGAACACTAGAAGCGTGTCTTCCATCTATCACAACTTGATCGATCTGGTTTCGAGTTTTTTGATCAGGAGACAGTCAGGTAGCTTAGTGTGTCTTCTTAGGCTGTAATCTGTTGCTGCAGACTACCATTTTCGGGCTCCGACGAAGTCGATCAATTCCGACGCAGCTGTTTGTACTACTCAGTCCTATTAGTTTTGCAAGGATACCAAATTTGGAAATCCCGGCATATAGTCCTTTCCGTTCTGTAGAATGTAGCTTTAAAATCAACGCATATGTCGCGAATCTCTTTTTTTAGGTATTTTTCAAAACTACGCCAATTCTTATCTAATCAATAGTGGATTTTCCAGGTCAAAACCACACAATTGCGGTCCGATCAGTTGGTTGTTGGTACACTTCAGTCTTTCGCACAATACCCTCGATGGAACTTTGTACACGAGCTTAGAAGACTAAACCCAGTTGTTGGTAGTAACCCAGTCCAGTTAGTTGGCACAGATTGCAGGATCACGCTTCTTGTGGATTGGACAGGGTATACTTAAACTCCAATCAACAAGCATGCATTCATGCGACCGTATTTTGCGTTGGAGCTGATTCATGCACCTTACCAGCTCCTTGCCATCAGGTTTAAATAGCTCAGTTCATTTATATGATACTATTTTCCATAGTTATGACGACGACTAGATACTCACCGCAGACTAGACGCACCCCAGCAGAAATTAAGAAGTTTCATATCATATTATCCTTGATATGAATAACAAAACAGGGCGAAGTGGCCCACTGGTCTGAAGAACTTGCCATAAATAGTAAATTTGAGCTTAAAACTTTGTACATAAGCTTCTTTGATGAGTAAATTTAGTAAGTATCAATAAAAAATGTTAATATGATATGAACAAAATCTACCCACAAATACGTCCACCTCCCATTTAATGGAATTTTTAAATTACCATATTTTCGAAACTGCTTCGGTAGTATGCCTTACGTTGATATACTACTTGTATATAATGGCATCTTTAATATAATATAAATATAACCGCACGATGACTATAACTGAATAAATTTTTAATAGTTTGATCACTGACAAATAAGTAAATAAATATCGTCTTTAATTATATTTGAGGCTACTATCATATTAAGGGAACATATATGTGCCTGTCAACGGCCATATTTTCCCTGATTTTTATTAAAACTTTTTAAAATAAAGAAGTCAATATATTTTTTTCAAAATTGGCATACAGTTTATTTATACATTAAAATAATATAAAATTTTTGTTTTTTATTTTAATCTTTTAAAATCGCGGATGTACACTCAATTCTTCCAGGAAGGTCGCAGCGGGGCTTCTCAATCGGCGGGCATTGTGGCATCGGCGTCAGTGACCTGAATACAAAAAACCAAAAATTTTTTCGTTCAATAATGTCATAATTTCTATATGAATAAATGCTTATAAAAAAAAACAAAAAATGAATTTTGGAGCGAATTTTCCTACTATTTTTGCAAAAAAATATTTTTTCGAAATATTTTCGAAAAATTGTAAACTCACATAAAGTAATGTCATAAAAAAGAAAAAAAATATTTTTTTGAAAAATTTTCGAAAAATTGTAAATTCACATAGAGTAATATCATAAAAAAGATGTGTGCAAAATTTCAGGGAAATCGGTCAATAACTTTTCGAGTTATCGTGTACGCCAATTCGAAAAATATAGTTTTGAGAAAAACGCGTCTAAAGTCGGCAACGTATATTAGGTTAGGTTAAATGGCTGCCCTAGCTAAAGGGCTCACTTGGACAAATGTTAAGAAATTCGTCGGTTGTGGTGCCATACATGGGAGAGGAAAAAGGAGATGGGAAGGAAGAAGGAGCCTTGGGATTAGATACGATGATGACCATACATTTTACGACGGCGCCGACGGGGGCTGATTTGCGTTCGTAGTTAGCCGTAAGAAGCTACTAATGAACTTCACCAAATTTATGATATTTACACTGGCTATATCCGCAGGCGTAGCGAAAAAGTGAGAGCCCAGATTTCTAAGTCTTTGCCAGACGGGAGCAGGGCAGCTGAGAAGAAGGTGTTGAGATGATTCCACCTCGTCCTCCAGACAGTTTCTGCAGAACGGACTTGAGGCAATCCCAAGTCTTACGGCGTGAACACCTAACGGACAATGTCCGGTAAGGATGCCCATCAAATTTGAGAGCTGGGGCTTTGTTAGCCTTAGGAGTTCCCTTGAGCGTCCCCGATCTATACTATACTCGTACCTCTCCCAGCGCTCGAACGCAAAGAATAGATTTGTCACGGTGGACGATCTATAATATAAGAAATACTTAAATTTACGTTCTAAGAATTTTGTGACATATTCTTAAAGGATTCTATTAACATTTTATCAAAACATTTTTTTTTTTAGAAATTTTACAGGTATCTGTCCCCTTAATAAAGGCCCTGTTTTTGAAAACAGATCCGAAGAAACTTGGAGCCTTTAAAAATATGCTTCATTGTTTACTGACGGAAACTCTTTTTAGCATGCTTTTCGCAATATTTCTCTGTTTTTGGCTTCCTGGGAATAGATGAGTTTAGCCAGATCGGGTTTTTCATAAAAAATGAAACTGGTTTAGACTTTCTGTCGTTCATCTGAATGGATATTGTCATCATAGAAATTTTTTTTCCGAAATGCGAGTTTTTCTTCATGAATCGAATAGTGTTTTCTCCGCGTACTTCAAACATTTATTTTTGAGTGCACCTTATTTGAAACAGATGTGATCGTGCGATTCATTAATAGATATGTAATGCCTAATAAATAACCCTTTCCAGAAGAAGCGCAATGAAATAGTAGTTCCATACATCAGTATACTTTCCCTAACGACAATAAATTCATACCTCTACGATTTGTTCTGAAATATTTTTTATGAAACCATATAACGCAAAGTTTCAAATTGTTTACAACAAACTTCATCAAAACTTTCAACTCCTTAAGGGGTCCCGGTGGTCTAGAGCTCGAGAATTCAGAGTATTTTCAGGCACTTTTTTTACAATAAAAAAAATGAAAAACGATATTTAATTTTTTTAGGCTTTTTATTTAACTTCTTTTGCACACGAAAATGAAAAAAAAATTTAATTTTAATCAATTTAAAAATGGCACTGAAGTAGACCCTCCGGAAAAATTGGATTTGGACGGCGTTGTCCATTTTGGCTCTTTTATTTATCTGAAACACAAAAACCAAAAAAAGTATTAATCAGTATGACTGTAATTATGTCCCATACTAGAATTAAAACAAAAAATTGACAAAATGGCGCGGTTTTGAATTTGACACTCTAAAAACCTAATATGATTCTAGTACGGTCGATACCCATTGATGTTGTGAACAACATATTAACATTTCAGACGATTCGGTTGAATAGTTTTTTTTTGACAACACCAGATCGAAAAAAGTAGTTTGAGATAATTGAGTTTAAAGTTTTGAGAGTGGCGGCGTGACCAATCTGACTACATGCTAAAACGGCTGTAGAATCGAGAATACATGGAATAACCTTCCAAAACTTTGACAGTATGTATATTCTTAAAGGCCTCTACTTTCGAAATATAAAAAAAATCAATTTTTTGAAACTTCTATGCCACCTTAACTAAAATTTTCCCTAGTATGCGGCTGCCGTAGTCGAATAGGTTTGTGCAACATTTTTCTAAGAGCGGTCGCCCCTCGGCAGGCAATGGCAAACCTCCGAGTGTATTTCTGCCATGAAAAACCTCCTAAAAAACATATCTGCCGTTCGGAGTCGGCTTGAAACTGTAGGTCCCTCCATTTGTGGAACAACAACAAAGAAATAACCTCCACTCATTTAAAGAACCCACCGATTTTTTTTATATTTGTTTATTTATTCAAGGTGGGCCATATAGCGTTTGCTTTTTGAACCACCTATTTTTTTGAGAATGGTAACACAAATGACATGTCAAATGTGTTCATAATTTACTTAAAGGTTTGACATTTACGAAATGGGACGCTACACGCTTGAACGAAATTGGGAAATATTGAAAACCTATTTCCAAAGTGGTGGCTACGTCAATAAGCAAAATTGTCGGATTTGAGGCTCAGAAAATCCACACGTTACTGTAGAGAAGCAAATGCATCCACAACGAGTCACTGTTTGGTGCGGTTTTTGGTCTGGCGGCATCATCGGGCCATTTTTTTCGAAAATGAGCGAGGAGCCGCGGTTACAGTAAATGGCGAGTGTTACCGTGGTACATGCTCAACGAGTTGTTTCCAAAAATTGAAGAGGATTACATGGACGACATTTGGTTTCAACAGGACGGTGCATCTTGTCACACTGCCAAAGTTATACTCGAACTTTTGGCTACCGTTTTTGAAAACCGAATAATCAGCCGAAATTCTGATATCAATTGGCCGCCTCGGAGCTGTGATTTAAGCCCGTTGGACTATTTTTTGTGGGGAGCCGCTAAGGACAAATGCTATGCGAACCACCCAGAGACGATTGATGCTTTAAAACACGAAATCGAAGTTGCCATTCATGAAATTGGAGCCCAAACAATCAAAAATGTGCTTAAAAATTAGGTTGATCGAATGACCTACTGTAAAGCCAGTCGTGGCAGTCATTTGAACGATATTATATTTCATTCATAAATGACAATGTTCAATCTTCAAAATAAAAATAAAAGTTTGAAAAAAAATTGATTAGTTTTTTTGATAGCCAATTTAAAAAGCAAATTTTACATGGCCCACCCTATATAATAATATATATTAAGTACTACAATAATTAATAGTATTAACACTAACCGTACCGCGCCCGGTCAAATGATCGGTTACAAAATTGAATTCAAAAATATAAACTGACTATTTGCTCCTTGGTTAATTTAGCTTTATAAAATACATATAAAGGGTGATTTTTTAAGAGCTATAGGAAAGTTAAAAAAAACACGTAAAATTCAGGAAACTGTATGAAATTTTTATTTAAATCGATAGTACAGTCCATATAATTTAATGTTTGAGGATTATTTTATGCAAATGTTGACCGCGACTGCACTTCAAATGGTCCATCCGCTTAGTCCAATTTTGGCATACCCTTTCCAATGTTTCGGCCGGTATCTCACATATAAATGCTTTAATGTTGTCTTCCAATGCGTTAATTGAAGCAGGCTTGTCTGAATAGACGAATGAGCTTTAACATAGCCCCACAAAAAATAATCTAAAGGCGTTATATCGCACGGTCTGGGAGGCCAATTGACAGGTCCCGAACGTGAAATAAAATGTTCACCGAACTCGCTTCGCAACAAGTCCATTGTTACGCGTGCTGTGTGGCCGTATAGCTGAAACCACATGTCATGCAAGTCAAACTCTTGTATTTTGGTCAAAAAAAAGTTGGATATCATTTCACGGTAGCGCTCACAATTCACAGTTACGTTATGATTCGCAGTATCTTTGAAGAAGTACGGTCCAATGATACCTCCAGCCCATAAACCGCACCAAACTGTGACCTTTTCTGGATACATTGGTAGCTCTTGCAATTCTTCGGGCTGATCTTCACTCCAAAACCGACAATTCTGCTTATTTACGTACCCATTGATCCAAAAATGAGCTTCGTCGCTGAACACAATTTTTCGATAAAAAAGTGGATCTTCGGCCAACTTTCCAAGAGCCCATTCACCAAAAATTCTGAGTTGCGGTAGGTCGTTCGGCTTCAATTTTTGCACCAGCTGTATTTTGAAAGGCTTCACCCCTAAATCCTTTCGCAAAATTTTCCACGTCGTTGAGTAACAGATGCCCAATTGCTGCGAACGGCGAGGAATCGATAATTGATGGTCATCATTAACATTGGCCGATACAGCTGCGATATTTTCTTCAGTTTGCACTCTACGTAAGCGTGTTGGTGATTTAATGTCCAATAATGTAAATTTGGTTCTAAATTTAGTCACAATAGCTCGAATAGCCGCTTCAGTGGGTCGATTAAACTGACCGTAAAATGGAAGAAGCGCGCGATAAACTGTCTTAACAGAACACGCATTTTTATAATAAAACTAGCTTATACCCGTGGGTTTCACCCCACATTTCTATCAAAAAATATACTATGTAAATAAAACAACTTTAGCTTTTTTAAGTCAGTTTAGGTATTATTTAAAACGATCGGATATACGACATTTTTTCTTATATTATTTTGAGTATAAATAAAAAGGTTTTTCGGTGCGCCAATTCTGGAGCAGGCTACATATAATTGGCCATGAGTTGGTTAGATTGCTAGACTGTTTACTTACCGATAAAGCTTTACCAATAAGAGAATGCATTCAATTCAGCAATACCTCTATCATTGATAGTATAAATTCTGTTCTATATCAAATGGTCTAACCCCCATTTTTCTCTAAGCTCATATTTTTTCTAGGAGTACTAAATACTAACTTCATTAAACTTTTTACCATTTTTTGGTATTCTACCATAAATGCGTCCAGTGATATGCAGCATGAAAAATCCCATTTGTATAGGAGGTGTCACGCACTATTTCTAGCTATCACCAGTTTTCATGCAGGTGTTAGGTATTAACCTTATATAATCTCTTACCAAATTTCAGTTGTCTAGCCCAAATACTTCCGGAGATATGGACAATGAAAAATTGCATTTATATGGGAGGTGCTAAGCCCCCTTTATCGTTTTTCTCAGTTTTCTTGGAGGTGATAGGGATTAACCTCATATAACCCCTTACCAAATTTCATTGGCCTAGCCTAAATACTTCCAGAGATATGGACTATAAAAAATTCCAGTTGTATGGGAGGTGCCACGCCCTCTTTTTCGTTATACGCAGTTTTTCTGGATGTGGTAAGGATTAATGTCATATAACCCCTTACCAAATTTCAGTAGTCTAACGTAAATACTTCCAGAAATACGGGCTGTTAAAAATTCCATTTGTATGGGAGGTACCACGCCCCCTATATATATCAAAATATTTTTTAGCCCATGACCATCCCGGTAAGGTATCCAGTTAGTGATTCAAATTTGGTTACGATCGGTTTATGCGTTTAGGCGCAAGTCGATGTATATAAAAAAATCCCGTTGTATGGGAGGTGCCACGCCTCCTTTTTCGTTATACGCAGTTTTTCTGGATGTGGTAAGGATTAATTTCATATAACCCGTTACCAAATTTCATTAGTTTAACGTAAATCCTTCTAGAAATACGGACTGTTAAAAATTCCATTTGTATGGGAAGTGCCACGCCCCCTATATATATCAAAATATTTTTTAGCCCATGACCATCCAGGTAAGGTATCCAGTTCGTGTTTCAAATTTGGTTACGATCGGTTTATGCGTTTAGGACGCAAGTCGATCTATGTATATAAAAAATTCCAGTTGTATGGGAGGTGCCACGCCCCCTTTTTCGTTATACGCAGTTTTTCTGGATGTGGGAAGGATTAATGTCATATAACCTCTTACCAAATTTCAGTAGTCTAACGTAAATACTTACAGAAATACGGACTGTTAAAAATTCCAGTTGTATGGGGGGTACCACGGCCCCTTTTTCGTTATACACAGTTTTTGTAGATGTGGTAAGGATTAATGTCATATAACCCCTTACCAAATTTCAGTGGTCTAACGTAAATACTTTCAGAAATACGGACTGTTAAAAAATCCATTTGCATGGGAGGTGCCACGCCCCCTCTTTAGTTATACGCAGTTTTTGTGGATGTGGTAAGGATTAATGCCATATAACCCCTTACCAAATTTCAGTAGTCTAACGTAAATACTTCCGGAAATACGGACTCTTAAAAATTCCAGTTGTATGGGAGGTACCACGCCCCCTTTTTCGTTATACACAGTTTTTCTGGATGTGGTAAGGATTAATGTCATATAACCCCTTATCAAATTTCAGTAGTCTAACGTAAATACTTCCAGAAATACGGACTGTTAAAAAATCCATTTGCATGGGAGGTGCCACGCCCCCTCTTTAGTTATACACAGTTTTTGTGGATGTGGTAAGGATTAATGTCATATAACCCCTTACCAAATTTCAGTAGTCTAACGTAAATACTTCCAGAAATACGGACTGTTAAAAATTCTAGTTGTATGGGCGGTACCACGCCCCCTTTCTCGTTACACATAGTTTTTGTGGATGTGGTAAGGATTAATGTCATATAACCCCTTACCAAATTTCAGTGGTCTAACGTAAATACTTTCAGAAATACGGACTGTTAAAAACTCCATTTGTATGGGAGGTGCCACGCCCCCTATATATATCAAAATATTTTTTAGCCTATGACCATCCCGGTAAGAGATCCAGTTCGTGTTTCAAATTTGGTTACGATCGGTTTATGCGTTTAGGACGCAAGTCGATCTATAGATACATACATAATTTGAATTTTATATTTCTTCTAAATGAGCTTGGGGGCATTGGCCCTTCAATATCACTCTCATTCCATCTTTTTGTAAATCAAATTACTTATTGTCTAACGACAGGTGTAATATTTTATGGAAGAAATAAAAAAAAAAAAAATTTTCATTCGAATCATTTGAAATTTCTGTATACAATACATTTCTGTATCACAATACAAATACAAAAAATTCAAAAAAATGTACACATAAAATTACACATAAAATGAATGTCGATTCGAAACTTACTTTAATCTAACAATCGAGCAAGTTTTGTTTTGGACAATATTTTGATTTTTTCTTTTTTTTATATGAAGAAAATATTTAAAAGAAATTTATTTTTGCTAAAAACCTTCCCCTAGTGGATCCCTATAATATGAAAAAAGAACGAATAAAATTGGCCTCGTATCGGCCCAAAAAAATGCGGACAAACGAACATCATTTCATTTTTATATATATAGATTCAATGATTTGCAAGCGTTATTCGTTTGTACGACGATTCATGGTTAAATTATAGACCAAACTGAAGATGTTTGAGAGTGAAACAAAACACGAAACGTGCGTCAGCTGTTTAAACCAACTGTTAAAAAAGATAATAGCTAAAAAATCACCCGTTATATAATACAAAAAAACGAAAGTGTATGATTTTTTGTTTTATTTTATTTGAAAATATTAATTATGTATTAGAAAAAATTAAAAATTTGTTTGGAAAAACAATTATTTTATAACCGGTCAAATGACCGGTTGCGGTAAGAATAGGTATACGTAATACACCGGTACGGTTAGTGTTAATATAGTAATGATGTGTCGTACAATGACTCTCGACGAGCTCTCAAGTACCTATGTTATCTGATGTAGTAGTAAAAGAAGGTAGTCAGACTAGAAAGGTGGTGTGAGTTATTGTTGCGTGCCATTTGTTGACCACCATCAATTTTTTCGCAGCTTGAAATGTATGTATCAAAACTTTGATTATTTACGATAAGTGTTTTTTATGTGGCTATTTTATTGTTCGCTCTTCTGAATATGTGATATATTATTGGCGTGTGGTTTTCATTTTGTATAAAGCCTTTTCTGTCGAGGTATAAGGATTCGGGAGACGCAAATCCATTAGCTAGTGAGAAATAATTGTCGCTTTCGTAGTAAAAGGCTCCTATTAATATATTATTGGTATTGTACAGGCAACTCCGGATATGTTTTCTTATTAAATTTATAATACGACCATCAATTCTGGGCATTTTCGCCGTATTATAAAGCTTTGAATTCGAGATGTAAATGGTATAGTTACTATTATGTGATCTGTATAAGGAAGTACATGATCGTAGTATTCTTCTCTTAATCTTCCTTAGCTGTTCTACATATAGTACATATGTATGAGGGGGAAATGTTGTACCAAATTGAGCAACCATATGTGAGTATCGGTTTTGAAAACGTTTGACACATTAATATTTTGACTTAATTGTGCAGTAGTTTTGATGAAAACATTTTTTTGTACGTATGGAAAGCTCTTGCCGTCTTCTCGACTTGGAGGTTAATATGATCGTTATAGTATAAAAATGTATCAAGGTGACTAAGATACCCTATTTGACTTTCTCAATGGCTTGAATAGGGATTATGGTTTCGTCCGATGTTATATTTAGATTTTTCCAGTATTTTCTGATATTTGAGTTGAATTTTTGTATGGGTGGACCAATTGTTCTGCTCGGATGGTAAATGACAATATCATCACGATATTGACTATTTTATGCAGTATGTCAAGTATGTATAAAGAGATTGAAAAGAATTGGGGCATTTACTGTCCCTTGTTGCAAACCATTTGTTATATTGATTTCGCGACTACTATTTATGTGACTATTTCTTCTAGGTAGTGTAATTTTTTTTTGACAACATTGAGAGTGGACGTGCCTGACTTGTGCTCTAGATAAAATTAATATTTAAAACAATATTAAAGTGTTAAATTAAACAAAAAGTTACCGTGACTAGGTGCTAGCGATTGGAGAATCGTCCTGGACATCATATTGGGAGCGGTGATCAGCAAAGAACCAAATAGATAGGTAAAATAAAAAAACCAAAACAAATACAAAAACAAACAAACAAACAGAAACATTTTCGGCATAACAAGGAGAGCGGCCACCAGCTGATCTTGTAAATCAAAATAAATTACTGGTGTGGTGCGCCATCTATGCGCTATCAAATCAGTAAATATTATCAAACTGCATTATCGACGCCAATTGGAATAGGGCTGCCATTTAGATAAAAATGAGTTTACAAAGAACGCCTCCACCAGGCGGTGGAAATACGTCACAAAATCGAGCCACTATAAATGAACTCACCAAAAAATTAGAAAAAATGGAAGAAATGTGTGAAAACCTTTCAAAAGAAATAATCGAGCTAAAAGCTGAAAATTCGAAACTTAAATCCGTCCAATCAAAGGATTTCCAAACGAGTGATATAGCACACTTCTCAACTGATGAGGAAGAACTTTCTCGCGAAACTGACTGGATTTTGAAGAAGAGACCAGCAAAGAAGAGAAAGGCAGAGTCATCTCCGGAACTTTCTAAAGCAAATGATGAAGACCTCTTGCCGTCTAAACCAACTAAAGGAAACACTCGCCCACCACCTATTATGGTATCTGGAGACTGTAATTACCAACAGTTATATACGTTAACAAAAACTGAGTCGAAAGAAAATTTTACGATAAAACTCTTGAATAATGGAGTATATAAAGTCAACACCTTTTCAATTGAAGACTATAGAAAATTATCAAAAACTTTTTCCACTAAAAATATTTCCTGGTACAGTTTTGAGAACAAACAAACGCGGCCAATTAAAGTCGTAGTTAAAAAACTACACCATTCTTGTGAAGCCAAAGCAATCATAGAAGATTTAAGAAAACAAGGTCTTAATGCACTAAGCGCTCACAATAAACTAAAATAGAAACCAAGGAGCCTTTAGATATGTTTCTGTTAACATTCGACTCCATGGAAAATGTAAAAAAGATATACAAAATCATCAAATTTGATACCACAATGCAAACTATGTCAATCCTACGGTCATACACAAAACTATTGTGGTAAACAGCCAAGATGTGTTAAGTGTGCAGGAAAACATAAAAGCATTGACTGCAATAAACCCGAAAAAGAAAAACCAAAATGCTGTAACTGCGGAGAAGCCCATGCAGCCAGTTATAGAGGGTGTGTAGTACCAAAAGAACTACAAAAAATGCGCAGTCAAAAAGTTAGACAGGAAAAAAAAAGAACTTTCAGCTCCCTATACAACGAAATCCAACCAAATTAATGAAGAAAATTCTGAGAAATCAATGGCTTGCAACTATACATTAAAAAAACAGACCCCACAACAGCTTACTTACGCACATGTTCTAAAACAAAACACTACTAATACTGCTTGCTCTGGAGATGCACTAGCACAGATACTACAGAAACTAAATGAGCAAATGGATTTCAATAAAGCACTGGAAACACGCTTATCTAAGCTTGACATATTATTATCCGGATCTAACCATGTCTAAAACCCTACAAATACTTTTATGGAACTCGAATGGACTACTAAAGCACAAAAATGAGTTGGAGATTGTACTCAATTCGGAAAATGTTGATGTCTGTATGATATCTGAAACGCATTTCACAACGCAATCATACATAAAAATTAAAAACTATGAAACCTATCATGTGATTCATCCAAGCAATTGTGCCCGAGGTGGTAGTGCAATAATAATAAAAAGCTGCATGAAGCACTTCGAAGAAGAAAAAGTTTCTGATGATGAGTTCCAAGTTACAGCAGTAACCATTAATGAAGATCAAAACTCCCTTTCGCTTATCGCACTATACAGCCCCCCAAGATACCAGATCAAATGTGAACAATATTATAAACTATTAAAAAGATATAAAAATAGATTCATCATGGGTGGAGACTTTAACGCTAAAAACGTATACTGGGGTTCGAGACTAACTACAACGAAAGGAAGAGAATTACATAAGGCAATGCAACTTGCTGGATGTGATGCAGTCACAACATGCAAACCAACGTACTGGCCAACTGATTCCAAAAAAATGCCTGACCTAATCGATTTCTTCATAGTTAACAAAATATCTCGAAACTTTCTAGAAATTGAAGATAGTGATTATCTAAACTCGGATCACTCACCAATATTTTTGTCTCTCAGCGAGCATATAATTTTTAAAGGACATATGGACAAATTGAGTAACCGATTCACAGATTGGCATTACTTCAAGAAAATTCTACAAAATTGCAAAAATAATGCAGCACAAATAGTTAATGAGGAACAATTAGATAGTGAAGTTCAAAATTTTACGTCCAACGTGCAACTTGCCGCATGGAAAAGTACTCCAACTATTAAAAAAACCGCAGTCATTACTCAATACCCAAAGGACATCAGAGATCTTATTTCACTAAAGAGAAAACTTCGCAGTAAGTGGCATCAAACACGAGCACCAATAGATAAAACTAGGCTAAACAAAATGACCAAAGACCTCAGTCGGAAAATAAAGAAGTTTAAAAACAATGGGTTTTCTCGTTACTTGCATTCATTGTTCAACGATCGTCGTGTGGATTACTCTTTATGGAAATGCACAAAGTACTTAAAAAGGCCACAAATGCACTGTCCTCCACTCAAGATAAAAGAAGGAAAATGGGCTAATAACAATTCCCAGAAAGCAGAACTATATGCGGATTATCTAGCTGATATTTTTACACCTCAACATCCGAAAACCTGTCTACATCCGTACTCCAAGAGTTTGAAGAAATTCCACGAGTCACGAGCGCCGAAATAAAAAGAGAAATTAAAATGCTAAAAAATAAAAAATCCCCTGGTTTCGATATAATCACTGCAGAAATACTCAAGCAGCTTCCCCCTAAAAGCATTCAAATTCTCACTAGCATAATGAATGCATCTTTTAAGTTTCATTACGTTCCTATTCTCTGGAAAACTGCGGAGGTTATTATGCTCCAAAAACCAGGCAAACCTGGACACGAAGTCTCATCGTATAGACCTATATCACTCCTACCAGTGATCTCAAAACTGTTTGAAAAGCTGTTGATTAAAAGACTCAATAAAATAATAGAACGAAAAAAAATAATTCCAACTCATCAGCTTGGCTTTCGAAGTAAACATTCTACAATCGACCAGGTACACAGGATCACGCACGAAATAGAAAAAGCACTCGAAAATAAAAAAGTATGTTCTGGCGTATTCCTCGATGTGGCAAAGGCATTCAATAAAGTTTATCACACAGGTTTGCTTTTTAAACTAAAATTAATACTTCCTAAGCAATACTACGAAAGCTTGGAGTCGTACTTATCAGATCGCTATTTTCGAGTCAAGCAAGATGATGCTTATTCAAGTCTTCGACAAATAAATGCAGGAGTACCTCAAGGCAGCGTTCTTGGGCCTCTGCTATACCTTATCTTTACACATGACCTACCGTCTGATCCTAATTACGTCACAGCAACGTTTGCAGATGACACCGCATTGATTGCAGTTGGTAAAACTGAAAACGAATCGACAGCCACATTACAAACCGCGTTAAATAAGATCTGCCAGTGGACTAATACATGGAAAATTAAACTTAACCAAACAAAATCTGTACACGTAGTTTTCACAAACACTAAAATACAACATATACCACTATACATAGATGATCAACAAGTCCCATACTCAAACTATGCGAAATACCTAGGTATGACACTTGACTGCAAACTTCGATGGAAAGAGCATGTCAAGAAAAAGAGGCAAGAATTGGACATCAAACTCAAAAACATGCAATGGCTCATGGGTAGCAGATCAGCTCTCACGATAGAAAATAAGCTGTTAATTTACAAGCAGATACTAAGGCCAGTATGGAGTTATGGTGCGCAGCTATGGGGGTGCGCCAGTCAAAGTACGAAAAACGAAATCCAACACTTCCAAAATAAGGTCCTTAGGTGCATTGTCAAAGCACCATGGTACTGTAGAAGTTCCGACATTGAGCGCGACCTTAAAATAAACTCCGTTAACACTGAAATCGCAAAGATTGCAGTTACCCACAAAGAAAGACTATTAAACCACATCAATGAAGAAGCACTTAATTTAATTGAAACCAACGGATTAATACGAAGGCTCAGACGCACTAAACCTAGCGATCGCATACCTCCATAGAAATGCTTTATGTCATTTAGAGTGTAAATTGTGTAATGTTATCATAATTAAGTTGCTTGTTAGTCATTTGTAAATATTTATGAACTAGTCGCAATAATATAAAAAAAAAAAAAAAAAAAAAAAAAAAAAAAAAAAATATTGATTTCGCGACTACTATTTATGTGACTATTTCTTCTAGGTAGTGAAATTTTTTTTTGACAACATGTTATAAATGAGAATGGTGAGGTGAATCGGCCAATGAGTTTATTTATCAGGCCTTCAATCCACACTTGGTCGAAAGCTTTTTCAATGCCCAAGAATCAATCTTCTGTGACATGTTTTTATTCCAACTCCAGTTAATTTCGGAGATCAAAAGGTTAATTGCATGTATAGTTGAATGTCTCTATTTAAAACCGAGTGGTTTATAATTCACTAAGTTGTTGGTTTTAGTGACCCTGTTTATATTTAAGTTGATTAAGACCTCGATGACTTTGCTAATGTTTGGTAACAAGCTAATTGGTCGGAGAGAACGAATAAAAAAGTTGCCTGTTTGGTATTCGATTAAATTATTGGCTTGTTTGGTGGCATCAAAACTCGTTTTGGTTGCTCGAAAGCTGTCGAATAAAGTTTTTGTTTCTAAAAACTTAATGAAGCATTCTTGCTTGCAAGTGAACGAGATTGTCAAGTTTGCACTGTTTTGAAGAATGAATTAAGAATGAAATGAATGTATATTATTTATCCGTTTTGAAGCGTTTGAGAGATGCTGCACGTCGCAAACGGCTGGGAATGTGGGCAAACAATTCTTGGATTATTTGACCAAACACCTCGTAAATACCATGGTGCAAGCACCGTATTCACCTGATGTGGCCCCGTGCGACTTCTTTTTGTTTCCCAAGTTGAAGTTACCACTTCGTGCAAGGAGATTTCAGTCGGCCTTCCAGGGGTGCATGGAGGACTGGGTTAAACGTTGGCACATGCGTGTTGCTTCCGACGGGTCATATTTTGAAGGAGATAAAATAAATTCGCCTGAAATTTAACTCTGTTTTGTTTTATTTAAACATTCTCGGTCCTTTCTGATCATAGGGTATGTGACAAGATGTGTTGTTGTCGTTTTATAGAAATGTTCGATTAATTACTGAAAATTTTGAGGGGTTCTAAGAGGGGGATATTCTTAAGGGAAATACGTGTGTGTTCGAGTTGATTATTAAATTGAATATTTATATTGTCATTGATTAGTTTTTTGATAAGTTCTAGTTCTGCTTTTTCTAGTTGGATAATGTTAGGGGGGATGTATATTTGTAGACGGCTGTGGTTTTTATTAAATTGTTTCTTTCAGTAGTGTTTTTACAATAGGTAAGTTTACAAGAATATTGGTAAGACTTTTTGACTTTACTTTTAGTGCATTGTTTTCTATGGGTGCTAAAATAATGGTCGCTATCATAGTCAATGCATTTTACACAGTTAATTGTATCGTTCGCCTTTTGAATATCTATTCTATGATCAGCAATACAAACATCTAGAAAGAAGTGGGCCCTTTCATAAGATGGGGTTACGGAGGCATACATATTACATCTAAATTCTATAGCATTTGTAGTAAGCCAATCTTTTAAAGCGTTGCGTTTAGTATTGTTTTGCATGTTTCCTGAGTCCGAGTGTTTACTATTAAAGACGCTTGCTAATATGGTATAAAATAGTTTTAATTTGTTTCAATTCGTTAACATCCTTTCTGGACTTATTTAAATCATAAAAAATTTGCAGTTTATTTTTTTTTTTTGTGTTGAGTTTTTAGTAGAGTATTGTGTTACCTTGAGGATTTCAAGGTTATCGTTTTGATAGTTGCAAAGTTCACTTAAAATGTCTATGGAGTCGGTGTTACCGTTTAGCCCTTTCATTAATATGGTTTTTGTTTTCAAACGTTTAGGCTATATGAGTAGAATTTCATTTTGGATTTTTCTAAGTATCTTCGAACACTTTTATAGTCGCTGATATTTCTTCGGTAAATTACTAATTTGTTTTGTTTATATTCTTTTGTTGTAAATTGTGTTATCATTAAACCATCTTTTATTAGTTCTATAATTTGTTTCGATAAAGAATCAAATGTATTTATAGGGGGAATATTTTTACTATTGTTTTTGTGTTTGTTTTTGTTTCACTGCTATTGTTTACATTAGTAGAGGAAACTCGATTTGTAATTGACTTTGCACTTGCTGGTGTATTGGTGATATTATTTGTTGTATCATAAGTTTTTATTTGTTCATTTATTTGGTGGCTTAGATTGTTGTTATGCAAGTACTGCTCAAATTTTTCTATCACTTCATTACACTCGTCTAGTTCATTGTCCAGAATAGCATAGTAATTGCTTTTGATATGTTTTGACTCTGTGTCCTCTATCACGTTGTCATTTTTTCTTTTTCTATTTAAGACACTGCTTGCAGAGTTTTTCGCATTTTTAAATGCAACTTCAAGCGCATTGCGCTCACACATCATTTAAGAAACCACTTACGGATGGTTTTAGTTCACATCTAGCACTTCCGAAAACAAAGTAATCAAATCAATATAATACTTAGAAATTCGCTCGGGCTACTATGAATATTTTTCTCAGCAGTGCGTGTTGATCGTGAGAGGGCACTCGGCAAAGCAAGAACCCACCGATTTATGTTAAACAGTACGTGGATACCCTTGTAGGAGCGAACTGTTCAACTAAATGAGTATCAACGTGGAACTAAAATACACACACCTCCTTTTGTTTGGTGTTATGGCGAAATTCTAATAAGCTGAAGATCCCAATAAATTTCACTGAATTAAATGAATTATTGCGATTTTCTGCTATCGAAAAAATTGGATTAAAGAAGTTGCATCAAATTTTGTGTTAAAAATAGAATTAAGTGCTCAAAAACACTTGAAATGTTGACAGTGGCATTCGGTGAGAGTACTCTGGTCAAACAAATGTTTACAAGTGGTACAAGCTTTTCACAGAAGGTCGAGAAGATGTGAATGACGACGCTTGCTTCGGACGCCCCAGCACATCAACTGAGAAAGTGCAGAAAATTGTTAAGGAGAATCGTCGATTCACAATTAGAGAAGTTGCCGAGGATGTTGGCATATCGGTTGGCTCATAGCATGCCATCTTTTCGGAAATTTTGGGCATATAGCGCGTGGCTGTTAAGTTTGTTCCAAAATTTCCGAATTTTGACCAAAAGCACTCATGAGTATATGGTTATGACATCGAAACCAAAGACCAATCATCCCAATGGAAGAGTTCAGAACAGCGAAGACCAAAAAAAGCACGCCAAGTTCGATGAAATGTCAAGGTTTTGCTCACTGTTTTCTCCGATTACCATGTCGTAGTGCATCAGGAGTTCTTACCACAAGGTCATACCTTGAAGTTATGCGCCGTTTTCGTGAAGCATTACGAAAAAACGCCCAGAATTGTGGAAAAAATGCCTTTTGGATCACGATACTGCACTTCCTCACTCGTCGTTGATTGTGACAGATTATTTTGCCAAAAACAACACCGTTATTATGCACAGTATTCCTTAGATTTGGCCCCCTGTGACTTTTTCCTGTTCTCAAGATTGAAAAGACCCATGAAAGGACGGCGTTTTGCGACTTTTGAGGAGATAAAAACCGAATCGCTGAGAGAGCTCAAGGACATACAAAAACATATCACAACTGCTTCGAGCATTGAAAAAAAAAAAACGCTGAGGGACTACTTTGAAGGAGATAAAATAGAATGAAATGATGAATAAATAAATATTTTTTGAGAAAAATTAAAATTCACCTTATTTTTTGAACACACCTTGAATGTCGTATTCGAGAGAGATTATTTTCGCCCGGGTAAAATGCCTACATATATGACTCCAGCGTTTTTTATATAAAAACGTTTAATTTCGAGGGAAGTCGGGCGGCTTGTTTCCGATCTTCGTGCTTGCCAAAAAACAAACATTCATTTTTATATCTATATACTTGCATATGTGTATGCATATGTATTTATAAGTTAAAAGCATCTGACACTAGCGTTGCGTTGTATCCTATAGGTACATACCTAGGTTCATATTACGTTTATTAGGGTAAACTTTGTTTATCAGCTTGGTAATCAGTTTGGTAATAACAATTTGCACTTGGCACGGTTACATTCCCTGCCTCGTAAGTTTACGAGTCAAAATCAATGCGTAAACTTACGAATACTCGATCCGACGGTTTTCGGTATTATGGTAAAAGATCAACAATACAGCGCGCAGTTGAAATAAAAAAAGTAGTATCGCCGAAAACGCATTCGATATATTCTTCGAATACATATATCCGATTGTCGTCAGCAGTTCAATGTATTGCGGATATTTATTAAACAACGGAACAATACAATTTAAGAAAACAATTTTTTCTTTGTCGTTTTAAGTAATATGGTAGTAAGAATTGCATATTTATTTTTATAAAAAGCGTACAACGAGCACGGATCAATTCGAATGTCTAATTCCCGAAGAAAGGAGGATAGCAACATTGCAAAAAATTGTACAAAGAGGTTTAACTATAGGCTTGGTCAGACTATAAATCCGCAATAAAGAAAAGGTTCACGCACAATAAAAATATAGCAAGTGACACAAAACAAAATACACACATTCTCAAAACACAATAGAAATAAGCTGAGTATAAAGCACATGAATAAGTAAAAACTCAAAAGTTAAGATCTGCTGCAGTTGGAGGAAATCCGTAAACGACATTACCTCAGGTTTCAAAAAATTATGGCAGCAATACGCATTCGAAATTCGATATTATATTTTATAATAAGTGGTAAGAGCACGTTTATGGTCACACGATTTTTTCTGTTATATGAATGCATATTTAATAATACCAAACAAAAATTTTATTAGAATTATGTATACAAACCTGATTTCTTTGCAGGTATCCATTTTATTTAGTTTTTCTTTTCAGGTTTTTACGATCTATTACACAAAAAAGACATTGTTGTATGCCAAAAAGTATGGTATTATTTTATAATCTCAGATTTTGGGAGAGAAATTTTGTAGATCATCTACTTATAAGTCACATCATTTGTTTTATGTTTTTTTCTTTGGTAGGTTGCTACATCTGATTAACATTCTTACCAAAACTGTCTATGTTTTAGCGTCAATGCGGACGCTTAACGAACGACTACGCTAAGTAAAACTGCTAAAGTGCATTAAATCACGAAAACAAAATCAAATACGCAAACACAAAAACATAAAGTAAACTAGAAATACAAATAAATATAGCAAGTGACACTAAACAAAAAACACATATTCTCAAAACAACCTACAACAAAAATCACACTTCACAACCGTTGCTCAAATCAGTTTTGCTGCTTAAATCAGTCAACCAACATGAATAAATCTACAGACAATAAAACTATGATAGAAAAAAGATTGAGATGGTGCCTATCGTGGTACCGTTACTTTACTCTCAGCAAATATGACAATGAGTGACGTCGTATTAGCACCAGTATGGTCAGATTACCATTTTCGTAACTTGATTTGACATTTTTTGTGTTATTTAGTCTCGATGTTTTAGTTTTTTCTTCATCACATTTTTCTAGCTTGTTCTAATTAAAATGTAATGTTTATAACTTTGTAAAATATACATTTTTTAAAAACTGGTTCAATAATTCATTCAGTTTTTTTAGCTTTACTTTTAACATCTGGTCCCATTGAACGCGATTGCTGTTATTGTTCTTCTCCTTTCAACAATCAAATCTCTCTCTTGCTACTGCAGTGTTGCCTAGCTTTGGATATAAAAACGCACTCCAATGCCCATTTAAAGAATATAAAATACCAAATTTTATTGAACTACTTAAAGAACTTTGTATGCGTGAGAAATTTTCTTTAAAATGTGTTATGGTTATGTACAGTTTAATTTATGAGTTTTTTGTTAAGAGAACCACTTTTTTGCTATATTTCAGGTTATTTAAAAAGATGAGGTACTCTTTTTTTAATAATATCCTGATGGTTTCTTCAGTGTTTTCTGGTATTTTTTTGCTTATTTTTACTACGAATACATAACTTGATGCCCTTTGTCCCACTAAGGATTGAGGACCGGAAGAAACGATTACACCTCTATGGTTTCAATTCGCATTCAGTAAATTTACATGCTTTCTAAAATGTGTTAATTAAAATATTGTCAATGTTAAGAAGAGTTAAGGAAGAAGATTTAATATTCTCACATAACCTTAAAAGGAACAAAAAATTAGATTTTCACTTTCAAAATATCAAATTTTAAAAGACTGACCATTTTCAACATTATTTTGTTTAATAAAGGAAACACACACCAAACTTAAAAGTTTTCGCATTTTGGGTATAAAAAAGCAGTAAATTTATTGCGAAGAGCACATGGTTGACAATACTGCACAACTCAACTAATGCGACGTCACTCTCTGTTTCTTGCACAATCTTGTTTCTTGCAATTAAACAATACCATTACCGAATATCGCGTTGTTGCGTTGGAATCCATCAAAAGCATATCCTCTTACTTCAAGTGATTCAATCAATTTGTTAATTACGAGAACAAATTTTACAGAAACACTCAAAAACGTATCACCATTCCTCTCACAAAAAGCCATCACCGCTACATGGGGCGAAATATTAAAATTTAAAAAGATCATCAGTGGGCAAATTCTATTAGAAACGAAAAATAGCAAACAAACTAACCACACTGATCGCGTTATCCAATACGATTACAATTGAAATCACCCTACAAACCTTATTCGCCAACGGGGTTACATATTGCAAGGATTTAAGAAATATTCCCGAAGAAAAAGTTTTAAACTGTCTACCCAAAATGTATCTGACATAAAAAAAAAAATACCAGTCTAACGGTTAGACTTGATAGAAGTGAAACCTTCCGTAAAACAAACTGAGAGAGAATAAGACGAAAGCAGCATTAGGAGCGGGATAATTATAGGTTCATTATAATATTGCTATAAAGTTCATATTTTATTTTCTTCATTTCATCATTATTCATCCTCAATGTTTTCAATTTCAACAAATGATACGAGTGGCTTATGATAGATAAAATATGATACAAATGCTTTGGTTTCGATGTTGTCAAAAAAAAAATACCCAAACGGACCGAAGAAACAGACTTACAAATTTCTTCCATTTTCGTCTACTTGTATTCATATAAAAATTTATGTCTCTTCCCACCAAAGCTAAATGTATTAGTATATTTTTTCTTGTATTTATTCAAGGCTGAAATCCAAAAAACTGTTTTCAATAAATAATCAGAAATGTCCTACAATGCAAATTTCAAAAAAAAAAAAAATTTTATTTCTTGTGATTCGAACCAAGAACTTTGGATCGGAAGCTCACATTGCTAGCCGCTCGGCAATCGCGCCGTACTGTCTGTGTTGGCCTAAAAGTTATTTAGTTCGTCGCTACGTTTATATGTAATTCGTTTCACTTTTTCCCAAATCACTCCCAACGATTCTAAAGAAGTTTTCACTTCAAAAATTAATGTACGAAATATTTATACCGATTCACTTAAACTGACTTTCAGTATCTAAACCAAAAATAGAAAAGCCAAAAAACTGTTTTCAATAAATAATCAGAAATGTCTTACAATGCAAATTTCAAAAAAAAAAAATTCCATTTTCGTCTACATGTATTCATATAAAAATTTATGGCTCTTCCCACCAAAGCTAAATGTATTAGTATATTTTTTCTTGTATTTATTCAAGGCTGAAATCCCGGCGGTACTGCAATACCGGGTCAACCCGTGGCAGAGGCGGAGCAAGCCCATAAAACACTCCGCGCATTTCCAAAAATTAGTTTAACATTTGTTGTCCTCCGATGGAGGATCTATCAGATGTTAAGCTGATAACCACACTACCTAGTCAATACATTTTAAATAATAAACCTAATAAAACTTTTGAGAATTACACGCTCACAAAAATTATTTATATCAACATATAATATAACGCTTCGTAACTAAATAACTTTTAGGCCAGCGACGACAGCATGGCGCGGTAGCCGAGCGACTAGCAATGTGAGCTTCCGATCCAAAATCCTTGGTTCAAATCACAAGAAAAAATAAAAGTTATTTTTATTTATTTCGTCGCTACTTTTATATCAACATATAATATAACGCTTCGTAGCCAAGTTGGTCGCTTTTTTCGTTTCACTTTTCCTCAAATCACTCCCAACGATTCTAAAGAAGTTTTCACTTCAAAAATTTGCAGAAAAGTGGAAAATCAGTAATACTAAAAATTAACACCACTGCCCTACCAACTAAAATCAATATCGGATACCTCAAAGTATCAGTTGGCCCATATATTCCACCTTCCATGCACTGCAAAAGTTGCATGAGATATAACCACTTAGCTAAATACTGTAATAACCCAACAACGTGCCCAACTTGTGCAAATAAATACCATCTTTGCCATATAGAACCACTGTAAAATGCAAAGAAAACAAAAAAAAGGGTAAATTATATCACAAATAAATATCCCAACCCAAATCAAAAAACCCTTCGATAAAAAATGCCCAATCTTCATCAAGGAAAAAAGGAATCCAAATAATTAAGGTAACATCAAAAGTTGATAACGGAACGGAAAAAGCATTGTTTAAGCAAAAACATCCACTCAGCAATCAACCCAGCCACAAGCACTAGTGAAGAAAATTCTCAATTCTCAATTCTCAAATCACAACGATCAGACACTCGGAACCAAGTAACAACAAACCAAGGATGATAAAATATTAGGTTTGGCCAAAACCTATGGTGAAAAACAAAACGTCACGAAAGTGGTTCGCCAGCCGAATTCTGCACAACCATTTCACATGTGTGTGAATAAGTCGTTGTTCATTAGCAACGAAGCAACATGAGTGATGCTGAAAACAGTGAACACCGTAAACACAAATGAAAAATTCCTTCCTTCCGTATCGTAGTACCGTAGATTTTATTTCACGATTTTTAAAAAATCCCGTAATCCCCTTTCAGCTGATTGCTCTCTCACCGCACAGTGTTGCCAAGCAGTACATTTCGAAATCATTTACAAAATAAACTTAGAAAAATTATAACTTTTATTAAAATAACTTAAAAACACTGTTGAATAATGTTAATTATAGATAAAGGAACTATTTGCATATGTTGGTTTTTGGCTTTGGTTTATTGAACAATGAAAAATTGTGACTGATAACGCGGATGTGTGAAAAAGTGTGTAAGCAAAAATATCAATGGCAACATTGTATAGATACAACCAAACACATACACACACAAACCGATGTATTGTGTAAATATGTAATTAAAAGAACGCAGTTGTTCTCGGGGGTGAGTTTTTGTGCACGGTAAGGGACTGCGGTAAGGGACTGCGTACGGTGTTCACTGTTTTCAGCATGAAGACTGTGATGATTTTTTTCACAGATTACTAACACAATTATTCTCCAGCCAAAATCTGCACGATAATTTCACACACTCGTCCAATGAGCCGTTGTTCAGACGGCAAAGATATGACATTGTGTTAACTTTTTTCATATATCACTAACACATTCTTATTTTTTTATAAACAAACCGATTCGTAACTCATGCTACGTCAACCCATTAGTTGATTGTGTCAAATTCGCTGAGAGCCGACTAACTGTCTGATATTGGCCACACCATTAAATCTTTTCACCATGACAATAAACCACGAAACGTCTGCATCTCAACAAACCATTGTTAAACTCAAACCTTCACGCACATAGACCTCTTACTTTGCTCTCCGGACATTGCACTTAACTGTCATTGAAAAACATTAGATGATCCCTACGGGAGCGTCCTAATAGCTATCTCTCTATTTCCTCAAAATGTAGGAAGAACACTCAAAAAACCACAATTTAAAATTAAATGTGCAGATTGCAACTTATACAGCAATTGCAATTATCAAATAAAATTTCTGCAAGCTCTAGCTTCAATAAAGAAGCGGCCAACTTAAATAAAATAATATTATAAAGCGCACATAAAACATTCCCACAAACGACACTAAACCTCCAGAATCGTGCTGTACCCTTGTGGAGTAAAAAGTTATCAGACTTAAAACACTTAAAAAATCGGGCATGGCAAAACTTAAAGCATATCATCAACGAAGAGAATATAGTACAATTTAAAAAAGCAAATGTCATTTTCCGTTTTAAACTCAATCAAAGTAAAAGACAATACACAACTACTTTCATAATAGAAATCAAGCCCTCCCCCCTATATCGAAAATTTGGGCAAATATTATAACATTCTGTGGCTTCGCAAATAACACCTCGATTCTCTGCATAAAATACTCTCTAACAGGACGAAACATTAAATCAAAGATCGACATAGCTAACACTTTCACACAACATTGGTCACAAATTTCCTGCGACTCATCTTTCTCACAAAAATTCATAACTAATAAATATAAGCAATAACAACAAACTGCAATCCTTCAGCTTTAGCCAGACAAATTGAAACCGACATCATACACATCGAAACACTATCTGTTTTATACACCCTAAAGGGCTGGGGTGTTCCCCTTGTTTGATCGAATATCGTATAGTCCGGGAGCCAGATTTTGATTTTGGACTGCGTTTTTATACCGTTAAATTCTTGATTATACTTGTGATTTAGATTTCATGAATAACGAAAGTGAACGTCAGTTGGCGCACCCGCGGTGGGTGTGATTGTGGGAGGGTACGAAACGTGTCGAAAAAAAATTTCTACCAACTCATTTTATACCGGCTGAAATTTTTTTCATGTATTGTTGGCATTTAGTAGAATAAAAAAAAATAGTTAGCTGCGCGGTAGAGAGAGAAAAACACGTCAGCTGAACAGGTGAACTTGTAAAAAAAATTGAAAAGTAAAACTACTTTATGCCGATTGAAATATTTTTACATAATTTTCAGTCCGGGAGCCAAGGGTCATTTTAAACCTCATCATTTCCTGCCGACTGATTTTAATACTGAAGGCAGACGCCATCCAATGAATGACGAAACCAACCGTCAGCTGGTCCAGTAGCAGTGGGTACGTGCGTGGGATGCTGCGAAACGTGTCGAAAAAAAATTTTAACAACTCATTTAACACCGGCTGAAATTTTTTTTGTGTATTGTTGACATATCTTATATATAAAATAAAGTCAACTTTTTGTGTGTGTTCGCTAACCGGCCGTGTCTTTGCACCGAATTAAACCAAACTTACACACATTGTTAAGTAGGTATTGAAGATGGTTTACATATAGTTTGGATGTCTATTGGTGGATAGGGCTCGAGATATAGCTCAAAACGTGGACCCGGGTAACCTTCGGATGTGTATGTACATAATGGGTATCAAATGGAAGCTGTTGGTGAATGCTTTAGTTCAAAGTATTTTTCATGCCGCTCCGTGACTAGGGTCTCGAGATAGAGACCAAAACGTGGAGCCTAGAATGTGTTTGTACAATATGGATATCAGATGGAAGCTGTTGGTGAATGCTTTAGTTCAGAGTATTTTTCATGCCGCTCCGTGACTAGGGTCTCGATATAGAGACCAAAACGTGGAACCTAGAATGTGTTTGTACAATATGGATATCAAATTGAAGCTGTTGGTGAATGCTTTAGTACAGAGTATTTTTCATGCCGCTCCGTGACTGGGGTCTCGAGATATATGTAGGTCACATCGAATGAAAGCTGTCGATAAGTACTTTAATTGGCAAATTCAAGAATGAAGACGTTCTAATACCGAGAATTCCAATGATTCCACCTGAATTGCCATTTGAATTCAAGCGTTTGCAACTGCACATTCGTTTAGCATTTGCAATAACTATCAATAAATCACAAGGGCAAACTTTAGAAATATGCGAGATGAATTTAGAAGAACCAGTATTCACCCATGGTCAACTATACGTTGGCTGTTCAAGTGTTGGGAAGCCAACAACATTATATATTTACTCAAAAACAAATAGAAAAACAAAAAATATTGTTTATGCCAAAGCGCTTGAATAAAGAATAAAGAAATAAATAATATGAAAACCATATATTTTCTGTTCTAAACCATATCTATTCTATTTTAGTGTGCCCAGCGAAGCGGGCGGGGTTTGCTAGTAGTAGAATAAAAATAAATAGTAAGTTGCGCCTATAGGGGGGAAAATACGTCAGCTGAACAGGCAACTTGTAAAATAAATTAAAAAGTAAAACTACTTTATGCCTATTGAAATTTTTTTACATAATTTTGGACACATATGAAAATATAATAATGATGGTCAGCTGCGTTTATAGCGGTGGGAAGACCGTCAGCCGAAGCAAGAATGTATCATTGCGTTCATACATCCCGGCGGCGCGCGGAATTTTCAATGCTTTGATAGCGGTTTTTATAGCGTCTGCTTTCAGTATTAAAATCAGTCGGCATGAAATGATGAGGTCCAAATGACCCCTCGCTCCCGGGCTAGTACCAAATGATCAAAAGTGCATCACACACAACCAAGCATCATATCATACAACATTTCAATAACATTCTGAATATCCACATTCCTCAGTTATACAAATCAAGCTTCATAATACCAATATTAAAATCTAATAAAAACACTAAATGATAACACGTTCTGCCGACTAATATTTCTCAATCCGTGCATAGCAAAACTACTAGATGAAATCATTGCAACGCGAGTTGGTTCGTAACCAAAAACAATTACATAAACCCCAACCAATTGGAATTTAAAAGAGAGAAATCAGTTGCTGGCTGTCTGATATACGCAGACCATTTTATAACTGTATTTCTCTCAAAAAAGAGCCAGACATCCATCATCTCCCTCGATTTTTCGAGGGCTTTTGATAGGATTGGAGTCCACGGAATAATCGATCAATTGCAAACATGGAAAACCGGACCTAGAATAACAAATTACGTTACTAATTTCATGACAAACCGAAGAATTTTAGTTCGTGTCGGGCTCCAAACCTCCAACGTGCACCTACTTTTTAATGGGAGCACCTAAGGATCGCCGATTTATGTCACTTTATTTCTAGTAGCGTATAACAAACTCGCTAAAATAATCGAAATCGAAAAAAGAATCAACTTCACTCCACCTAATAATAAAACTCAGCAAGCAAAAGAAATCAAACTTTCAATCTAAACACACTATTACATAGCATAGACGATTAGAACTCCTATTCCGGAGCTATTCTATCGCCTGATAAATGTAAGCATATACATACATATATGTATGTTGAAAACATAACTGCACTACAAATATATGATCACGCAATACCATTATACCACTGCTAATAATTATAGATAGAATTGCCATATGAACGAACTGGCTGCGGCACTGTCAAAAAGACTGAACATCATTAAATGCCTCGCTGGCACAAAATTCAACACTAACACTCATACGCTACTCGACATAACTAGAGCAATAGGAAATGCACCGAAGCCTATACTTAACAAGCTTAAAACTTAACTTCAATCAGCTATACGTACATCCCTTCAAGCGTTTCACATCACCCCAAATAAAAACATGCTACTAAATAGAACCAAACATATGTACAGGTACGCACTATAGGAAACAGAGAAATAACAACATTTTTCAAGACATTACTGCATGTGTACGGCACACACCTTTCCAAATTAATAAAAAAACTAAGAACGGACCCAAAAAATTAAGAAAAAAATTGATTCAATACTAGACAGAACAGTTTCAGAAAGCACATACATACTTGAACCTTCCTTTTCATTAACAAAAAAATAATAGTCTAAAACTATCCTGGAACGTCCCTCCTAACCTTATAAATATTGATCTCAGCACCAGCATTAAATCCGAAATACCTAAATCAGAATACAAACAAAAATTCCTTAAAATATATATTTATCTACACAGATGGCTCACAAGTTAACAAAGTCTCCATCTACGCTATTACTACTGACTAGAGCAGTGGTCGCCAACCCGTCGATCGTTGCAAAAAATCCAAAAGTCTGAAAATCATACCAGTATTAGCAAATCTCAGCAACACTGCGGTAAGCGATTTCGCGCCGACAAACACGACGCGAAGTCCGTTCTAGGATCGGCTGGAACCGATTAGCGTGTTCGAGAATTTTTTGGCTTTATATATACGCAATGCACGTCGACATTGCGCTTACTTTAATACTGAACGGCATTATCAACGTTCTGCGTGCAGCGGTTAGGTTAGAGTTCGAAACATTATGGCAAGCAGTAGTAAGAAGGCGAAGACATACCATTTCCATTCGGAATGGGAAGAACAACACTTCTTCACAGAAGTTAAAGGCAAAAGTGTTTGTTTGTTATGTAATACATCTGTGTCAGTTCCTAAAAAAGGAAATATTGAGAGGCATCATAAAACTGTACATTCGAATTTTGAGAAGGCATTCCCGTTAAATTCTGCCACCAGAAAAGAAAAACTGAAGCATTTAAAAATCCAGTTAATTGGACAACAGTCAATATTTTTGAAAACAATCGACAAAAATAAGGCTGCAACTGAAGCATCTTATCGTGTTTCCCAGATAATTGCACAAAAGAAAAAACCTTATGAAGACGGGGAAATCATAAAGCAAGCATTTTTGGAAACTGCAGATTCTTTATTCGCCAACTTTAGAAATAAAGACGAAATAGTGTCTGCTATAAAATGTATGCAACTTTCTACTAATACAGTGGTGAGGCGAGTAGAAGTAATGAGCAATGATATTTTTTTACAGTTAAGAAGTGACTTAGATAACTGTATTTATTTTTCACTGCAACTGGAAGAATCAACAGATGTACTTGACACCTCACAGATGGCCATATTTGTCAGGATGGCTTTTAGTGATTTTACAATTAAAAAAGATCTTTTGAAGTTTATTCCACTCAAAGGACATACTACTGGACTAGAGCTGTTTTCTTATTTAAAAAATCTCATCTCTTCTGAGAAAATTCCATTATCAAAAATGGTAGGCCTGACAAGTGACGGTGCTCCAGCTATGGTGGGTTGTGATAAGGGGCTCGTGGCGCTATGTCATAAAGATGAAAGTTTTCCACAATTTCTTAGTTACCACTGTATTATACATCAGCAAGCATTATGTGGCAATTTTCTAAACTTGAACAACGTTATGAAACTGGTGGTGAAAATTGTGAACAAGATTAGAGCTCAAGCGTTACAAAGAAGATTATTTAAAACCTTGGCTGATGAAATTGACTGTCAATACGGAGAGCTACTTCTTCACTCTGAAGTGCGATGGTTAAGCAGAGGACGAGTGCTCAAACGTTTCAATGATGTTCTGCTTACTATACTCCAATTTTTCAAAGAACGCGATGAACCGATTCCTGAACTGGAAAATTCGACTTGGCTCAGAGATTTTGGTTTTCTTGTGGACATTACAGAGAAATTAAATGAGCTTAACTTGCAGCTTCAAGGCAGGGATAAAGAATTAGCGCAAATGATTTCTGATATAGATGCATTTATTACAAAACTTAAATTTTGGGAACAAAACCTAAAAAACCGCGATACTAAGCATTTTCCTATTCTTTCCGAAAAGATATCCAAAAATCTATTAGAGCCCTATGACAATAAATATCATATGGAAATAGTTTCTAACTTAAAGGAAAACTTCAAAAATCGTTTCAAGGATTTCAGCAAAATTGCTTTAGTGACGCAATTTGTTGTTTCACCCTTCATGGACATTGATATACAACAGTTTGCAACTTGTGTTGTGAACAACTTTGGCGAAGACATTGCTGTGACAGAACTGGAACTGATTGCTTTTCAAAGTGACTTGACTTTAAAATCTTTAGGTTCAAATACAAAATGTGTATGGACTTTAGTAAGTAAAGATAAGTATTCAGTTTTATGTCGTGTTGCGTTGAAAGTGAAAGCGTTATTCAGTTCAACTTATTTGTGTGAATCTTCTTTTTCCAGTACGAAATTTATTGAAAATAAATACCGCAATCGGCTTACAGATATACATTTGGATAACTGTATTCGAATGACTGTATGAAATTATACTGCAAATATTAAAAAAATTAGAAAACCAAAATCTCTGAGCCAAGTCGAATTTTCCAGTTCAGGAATCGGTTCATCGCGTTCTTTGAAAAATTGGAGTATAGCAGGCAGAACATCATTGAAACGTTTGAGCACTCGTCCTCTGCTTAACCATCGCACTTCAGAGTGAAGAAGTAGCTCTCCGTATTGACAGTCAATTACATCAGCCAAGGTTTTAAATAATCTTCTTTGTAACGCTTGAGCTCTAATCTTGTTCACAATTTTCACCACCAGTTTCATAACGTTGTTAAAAAAATTATCGATGAGTCAGAATGTCAACCTTCTCATTAAATATGCTCTTTTTATCTGCCCATATTTTATTTATATAATAATGTACTATTACTGTTTTGTTGTTTTTTTAAGTCGCTTGTGATTTGCCATTATGACTGCAAAAGATTTTGTTACGATTGATAGGTGTGAACATGGATGTAATTATGCATAAATATAAGCACTATAAGTCATAAGTTTATTATATATAGAACGTATATTAGTAAAATAAATACATGTATTGTATGTCGAATATAACTGTGTATTATTTAATTTATGTTGGCTTGTGCAAGTAGCTAGCTGTTTATTTCAAAATCTTGAAAGTAGCTCAACACATTGAAAAGGTTGGCGACCACTGGTCTACGCTATACTGGCAACTCTTCAACTGGGCATTCTTTACATGTGATTTTTAGCAACTGCTGGATGGTTTTTACCTTAGGGCTGGAGCGCAATCCTGCGAGATCCAACGCTCTCCATTGATGAGAGTACTGCTTAACTGCTTCGCCACGTCTCCTACGTCGTCCTCCTGGTACACTTTTGCCCCGGTCTTCACATCCTTTCCGCAGAAATAAAGAGATGTAACGCCTTTACAAGACACTACCTCGAAACCATTACAGAGGTTGTATGGTGGCCACGCTTACCCCTTGGAACTACATTTTTTGCGTCGTTAGAAGTTTTAGCTTAGACTTTGTCGTTTTGCTTATTAAAAACTTGTTCAACAGTGAAAATTTTCTCATCTGTGAAAATAATATTTTCATGGTCATTGATCGCGTGCCACCGAAGAAGCTGCTTGCATCTGTCGAGTCTAATTTTCTTGAAGCGCGTTATCAAAAGATGACCCGTTGAGCAACGCTTTCAGCGGAAGGCTTTCAGAGATCATCTCTAATTAGTCTTGACATGGATCTGGTCAATACATTCAAATCCCTAGACATGAGGGGGGATTTCTGCGAATTATTTCTCGAACGCCTTTAATGGCTGGACTTGTTCGAACCACGCGAGGACGACCACTTCTATTTCTGTCTGTCACTTCAGACGTTTAGGAAAAACAATTGATGGTGCGGCAAACAACCTTCTCGAAACATTAAGTTTTTTCAGCAATTCGTAAATCTCACTTGCACTTTTACCAATGCAATCACTGCAATGCGATTATCCTTATCTCCCCATTCCATTGTTAAAAGCGAAATTTGCCACGAAACTTAGTATAATTCATGAGTAGACAATGCACACGCATAAAAGCAAAAAGAACTGAACTTTTTTCTACAAATTTTTTCTCGCCGAATGCATTGTAAAATTTGTCGCAAAATTTATGGCAAGACTAAGTTACAACCACCCTTGGGGGAACCTGTTATTCCTATAGGGCGCGTCCCCAGGTGGTTGATAGGGGAACGCCTCCCAGATATGGAAGGTAGGAGAGTAGGTCTCCCGGGAACCACACAGGTCGAAGACGTTAACTTCGTTAAAAAAAAACTCCCTCAACCCAGAGTGTATCGCGACCGGTGCCTATTGGGTGGATTTGACAGCCGGGGGATAAAATTAGGCTGTCTCTTAACGGAGCCTGTCTAGGCGGACCGTTTATTTCCCCTATATCCCCATTGGTCACCGCACATGGCGACAATGACAGCCCTCTGGAAGGGCAGGTAACCGTAAGAAACAGATAAAGGGTTTTTCAATAAGGGCGGGTAGGTGTTGAAATGGAATAAAACAAGCTGTGTGTGAGTTATTGGCAAAATTATTGTTTTATTTGAAAGGCGCATATATGTCATTAAGTGTGGAATATGACATTATTCAAATGCCCGCCTCGGCTTCTTATGGTGGAACGGATCCGAGTGATCCAATTTTCAATGACTCTTCCGCATAGATCTGGCTGAATTTGAGTGATGGCCTGTGTTATGTTCACCTGTAGAGCATCGGTCGATTGTGGTTTATTTGCGTAGACCTGAGACTTCAAGAAACCCCACAGGAAAAAGTCTAGCGGGGTCAAATCGCATGACCTTGGTGGCCAATTCACATCACCCCTGCGAGAGATAACCTTACCCACAAATCATTCATGCAGAATGTCAATCGTGGCGTTTGCTGTGTGGCACGTAGCGCCGTCCTGCTGGAACCAGGTCCATATGGTTCAATACGGGCCATAAGAAATTGGTTGTCATCGTTGTGTAGCGCTCGCTGTTGACGGTGACCGCCTCACCAACGTCGTTTTCAAAAAAGTACGAACCAATGACGCCGTCGTCCCAAAATAAACACCAAACGGTAACTTTTTGAGGATGCATTATCGCCTGGTGAACCTCGTGTGGTTTGGTGTCGTCCCATATACGACAATTTTGTTTGTTAACACAGCCATTCATCCAAAAATGCGCCTCGTCACTAAAGATGATTTTTCGCCCAAAACTGGGGTTGTCTTCTAGGGGTGTGCGAATCCCATTCGATTCGATTCGAAGAGATTCGATATTCGAGTCGAATATCGAATAGTTCGAAATATTCGAATAATTCGAAATATTCGAATAGTTCGAAATACTCGAATAATTCGAAATATTCGAATAGTTCGGAATTTCCGAATAGTTTGAAATATTCGAATAATTCGAGCGATTTGAATTATCCGAAGAAATAAAATCCTAAACAGGTTATTCTATTATAGTAATTCTACATAATAAAAATAAAATAAATTTTCTATTTAATTATCGTTGAATATAACATTTATCAATAACATTTTGAACAATATAAATAATTATAAGCTAATAAACTTTTCTAATTAAAAATTTCTTTCTAAGAATACGTTTGCTCGCGTGTCTAAATAGAATAGCGTTATTTTATTTAAAATTTCGATATAATATTCAATCAAACATAACGAGTTATATTTTTATTTAAAAATAACAACCGAGCAACATTATCAGGTGATAATGAATTGCGCTTTTCAGTCACAATGTCTCCAGCAGTAGAAAACAGCCTCTCACTCTCAACAGACGTAGATGGAATTGGCAAATAACGTCGAGCCAGCATTGATAAGAGAGGATATTTAACTGATTCTTTTTTCCACCAATGAATAGGATCATCCCAAGGATCAATATCTGATGAATACAAATATTGAATAAGTTCTTGATCAATGTCTTTCTCAAGGCGCAAGGTTACTGTTTCTTCTCTATTAGCTCGTCGCTGTTTCATGAAGTCCCAAAACTTGGTGGGTTTGATTACAAGAGGTTCAGCAACAGTTTCATGTTCGTTTTCAAAAACATTGTTCGAATATTTATAGGCAATAATCTCTTCTTTTATATCTTTCTTTATGTCATCTTTCACCTTATCATCGGTTAAAAAGTAATCCTGATAACGAGGATCGAGAAAAGTACATTTACGATACAACTTATCTTCCTCAATCTCACAAAACCTAATTTTTAAATTCCGGATTATATTTTTTGAAAAGTTATAACCCATAGGCATCTGAGACTCGTTATCAATCGTTGGAAGTCCCATCTGAACATCATCACTATTATCATCGTCATCACTATCTTCGCTATCAATATTATTCAGACCAACGCTTGTCTCGTCATCGAAAGCAAGATTTTCGAAAGCTTCCTCCACCCCTCGAAGTATTGGCTCAATCATGGAGATGGTAGGGTATTTTGACCCACAAGCAATTTTAGTGGCCTCGTTCAATGGTTCTAAAACCTTGATAATATCACTAAGTTTCTTCCAGGCGGTGCCAGACAATCCAGTTACACTAGTAGTTCGCGAAAGCACATCTGACAATGGTTGCTGTAATCTCTTCATGCGCTCGAGCATGTCATACTCCCAGTTCCAGCGAGTTGGTACTGATTGAATTAATTTTAAGGAAGATCGATGACTAGACGCTTTTTGAGCATTTTCAAAGTCTCGCCGAGCCGGGTCAGAGTGGTGGAAGTGTGTGGCTATACGTCGTGCCTAAAAATAAATAGAATTGTGTTAAAAAAATTATTATTTTGAATAATTTGATTGAAATACATTAAAAAATACAAAAAATTGAGCTTCATAATTATTTCTAAGTTTAAAACCATTCTAATTGAAAATTAAATGTACAAATTCCAATAAAAACAACTATAGAGCTTTAAAAAAACAATAGTACGAGAATCTTTACTTTTTTCAATAAATTAGTGATTCCTTTGGTGTATTTTTGGCAATCTTTTATAACCAACTGGAGTGTGTGTGCAAAGCAATAGATGTGATTCCAACCACCTTGACGGATAGCATTGTAGATATTAGCACCATTGTCAGTGGTAAAATAAATGGGAACATTAGGAACATCTAATAAATTCCATTCCAATAACATTTTTTCAAGTTTCATTTTGATATAACTCCCAGTGTGACGATCTTCAAGTTGGGTTAGGCCAATCATAATATTTTTCAGTTCAAAATTACTTGTCATATAATGTACAGTTAATGATAAGTAATGATGTCCAGTTCTCGACTTCCAGCCATCAGTAGTGAAAGATAAACTCATTAAGCCTGATGCTATATCGTTTTGCAATTCGTCCATTACTTTTTGTTTTATTTCTTCATATAATTTGGGACAGAGACTGCGCGAGCAAGTAGTACGTGATGGCGGATCATACGTAGTATCGAGTCTTTTTAATAATCTTCAAAACCTTTATCTTCAACACTTGAGAAAGGTTTCATATCGATTGCGATCATCTCGATACACAGTTGATCTATCTCGGCTTTAGTTGGTGGCCCGAGTTTCTGGCGTTTTAGCGACTCTTCATTATTTTTATTTTCATCCGCGGTCATACGCTTTTTTCCGATTTCAACACATTGCTGATATGAAATAGGATGTTTCGACATTAAATGCTTTAACATAGGTGATGTAGTAGCTATAAAAAACATAATAATTAATATATATTTTAATATATATCCCTGATTCAAAAACCGAATTAAAAACAATGGAAACAGAATTAAAAAATGAATTCTGTTTCCATTGTTTTTAATTTGGTTCTTAAATCCGGGATATATATATATATATTATATATCGGAAAATAATTGAAAATAATAAATAATTAACATCATACATGTCGGTAATTTTAATACTTTCGAACAAGTATTACATATTGCTTTCCGGTATCCTTCAGTACACAGTCTAAAAAACTTCCAAGCAGGACTTCGATGTGTTGAAGTCACAACCTCATTTGCATCTTCGACATCAGTTTCTAATTCTTCTTCTAGAGCCATATTTTCATCTCCAGAATTTTGAGAAGACATTTTATTTAATTAAAGAAAAATTTTCAACGCTTGACGTTCGAATATTTAAAACGAGAATGACAGATGTGCGATAGATAAGTGTGATTTAGTAACTATTGGCGCTAGTGTCTCGATCTCAGTTTAAAAAAATTAAAGCTTCATGTAAATATCGAACTTTGATATTGACCGTCGGTATAGAACTTGATTCTTAGTGCAATTTCAGCATTAAATAATTTAACAGCTTGACAGTTGAGTTAATTTTAAGAATTTATGAATTATAATAAAAATTGTTGAGTATAAATTTTTCCAGGACGTTACAAAATCAAAATTAAAATTGAGTTGAAGAAAATGGAAAGTGGTTAAGAATGCTGTAAAATTTGTTTTTTAATATGATGTATAACATCTTAAAAATTTCATCATAAATATCGAAAGTAATATTTAATATTTTTATTGAGTTTTGTGTCAGTTATAATAATTAGTTATATACAATATTATTTGTAAGTTTTATTGATGAGAAGTATTCAAATATTAACTTAAACCTATCACATTATTTATTTCATAAATATTTTTCCAACTTCAATACATAACCTTCAATTTTCTTATTTGTTCTAGACGTACATCTTAATCTGTAAATTAATAATAGATTTTATTAATGTTTAAGATAAATTCATAGCAAATTATTTACGGTTGAATTTACATTTATACATTGCTTTAATTGATAATTAAAAAGATTTAAATATACTTAACTTGTTTATTTGGGACAGGAAGTAGATATGGAATAGATATGTATGATATTAATAAATATTTTTCATTTTTACTTTTTTGAAAATAGTTTGTTTCATTTTGAATTTTTTATACACCGAGAAGATTTGAAAGAACAACGATATGTTTGCTCTTTATCAACAAATATATTTTCACACATATTCACTAAAGTAATACATGATCAGTAGCTGTGGATACTATTCACAGACTTGATAATTCTAGTCCTTGGAGTCCGGGACAAAGTTAGGACTCCAAGTATAGTTGCCATCAACCACCAAATAGTTCGTTGATAGTGGCTGTAGATACACTTGTCATGTAAAATAATACTACTATATATGTTTGGAAAAGCCAATTGCATTCGGCATTTTTTTGATATGAAATTAATGGTATTTTATTCATGAACTTTAGTATTATTTTTTCCTTTCCTAAGCAGATATATGTAGCTTCCAAGTAATATATAAACTTGAATGTACACTCATTAAAATTAGAAAACAGGTTTAAGGACAATACTGTAGTGGAGAATTGTAATATGCATAAGAGATTAGTGATTAACCATTCATCTAAGATAGAAATCATTTCATGTGTCGATCGATACGTACGATTAGAAGAATCGATATCATTTAAAAACCTATATCAAGTTATTTAAAACTACTAATTCTATAAAAATAATGATATCCTAACCGAAGATTAAACACTGAACTTTAAGCCATGTTAATTTTGCTTTTATTAGACCTGAAATCTTCAGAAAAATCGTTTAAAAAAATGAAAAAAACCATGCACTCAGTTAAATATTCGAATTATCTGAATTATTTAAACTATTCGAATTATTCGAATAGTTCGAACTATTTTAACCATTCGAATAATTCGAATAGTTCGAACTATTCGAATAGTTCAAACCATTCGAATAGTTCGAACCATTCGAATATTTGAGTCGAATCTCGGATCGAATAATTCGGTTCGATTCGCTTCGAATAGCTCGAAATTTCGAATATTCGCACACCCCTATTGTCTTCTAAACGATTCGAAGCCCAGTCATCAAACAAACGGCGTTGTCTATGGTCATCAACTTTGACCTCCTGGGTCAGTTGGATCTTGTACGGGTGTAGGCCCAAGTCCCGACGCAAAATTCGCCAAGTTGGAGTCTGCGAAAGGCCAAGTTCTTGTGCGTGGCGAGGAATAGACTACCTCGGGTTCTGCTGTACACTTTCACGGAGCGCGGCAATGTTCTCGGCTGGTCTTGCGTTCCTTGAACGTACGGGTGTTGGCTAATTGTTTACTGACCCGGTCGTCTCAAATTTGGCCACCAAACGTTGAAGAGTCAACTTTGAAGGGCCATCACGTCTACCGAAAAATGGGCACAATGCGCGCAACGTTTGCGTTAATGAACACTCATTTTGATAATAAAGTTTTATCATTTGAACGTGCTGTTCAATCGTGTAACTTGCCATGATGATTTGGCATAAACAACTGAATAATAAACAAAAGATTTGACAGATGTCACCAAAACAAAATGGCTGCCACAGGGCACCAAAATCGACCCGCGCCAATTGAAAAGCCCTTTAAATGAACAAACAACAAAAAAAAAAAAATCGGAAAACGCCACCAAATGGACAGACAAGCAAGCGGACAAACGGACTGACACAAAGACAAAACGAACGGACAGTCGGACAGACAAGCGAACGGACCCAATGACAAAACGGACAGACAAACGGACGGACACAATCGAGCTGAGGAAGTTCTGCCTTAAAAAAGGCCCGTCTAGGTACAAGCTTTACCAGAGGTCTCTCGCTATTCTCGGCAGAATAAGCAAAAATGAAGCCGAAGGTAAAACTCATTCCAAAGATGCGGCCGATAAGGCAAGGTGCCAAAAGGTGCTCAATGAGTACCTGGCGTTCCAGGCCACACAGAAGGCAGAAGCCGTAAAACACACAGGACGAGGGCGCTAAAACTGCAAAAAAACATAAGACGTCGTACACTGCTTTGACGCCCAAACCAGCCAATCGCGCGGTAAACCTGCGTTAGAAAGGTGGTCCGAAATCGAGGCACGGCTGTCTCTTATTGTCGTTGATCACGTCATGGCAAGCCCAGAGGGTCAAGTGCCAGGATATGATTCAATGGAGGTAGTATGTGGATACGGTGATTAAGTGCGCCGATCAGTTCTCTGCTGATTTCCTTCAAAACGCTATTAGCAAAATCCAGAGCGACTGGGAAGGTTTGAGGCACAAACTAATGCCAGCCAGTGAGATCCCACGACTCCCAGGGCTCGTATTTGGATACCGAACATGGAGTTCGAAGCTAAGCAGTTAATACCATATCTACAAGCATACAACCGCACTCTTCCAATGGATATCTGGAGCATGATCAAAACGGAGGCTCCGCAAAAGAACAGTGTGTCCTTCCTTCTCCAAATCCCGGAGGAGAGTATTGAGCCACTGGGAAAAGTGGACAACAAACTTCGGTTTGGCGTGACGAAATCGCATCTAAAGTTATTCTGTTCTGTTCAGGACGAGGTTGACGACGCTAATGAGTTGCTTATGTGCATGCAACTGGAAGAAGCCGGGTATACCAAAAACCACGGCGCTAATGAGCAGCATACGGGCATGCAGCTTGACGCCCCTAAAAACGACCAATAAAGATGAGTCTCAAGGTTGTCCAGTTCAATCTGCAGCACTCCAGGACTGCAAAGAACAACCTAACCGTTCTCCTAACGGAGGAGGACGTAGGCATCGCACTGATACAGGAACCCAGAGTGCGGAGCATTAAGGTAAGCGGAGTCTCTCTCAAAATCTACAACTTGTACTATAAGCGGATCCAGGGAAACCCCAGGGCATGTATTGTAGCAAAAAAACATTTAAACATATTTTTAATCCTATCCTACAGCTCGTCGGATGTGACCGTCGTCGAAATGAAGGCTGCTGACGGCGTCAGAATCAAAATTACCTCCATCTACATGGCACACGATCAACCAGCACCGACGGACGAGGCTCGTAGGCTTGTTCTTGACAACAAAAACCATACCCTGCTACTAGGATGTGACGCCAATGCGAGGCATACCCTATGGGGGAGTACCGAAACGAATGATCGAGGTGAGTCCCTATATGAATTTATCATTAATACTAACTTGACAGTATGTAATAGGGGTAATACCTCGACTTTCACCTTTCCAAGCACGGAAAGCTTTAGAGGATGGGCGGAAGTAATAGATATAATATTACTGTCTGAAAATACTTCAGTGAAGGTAGAAAATTCGGGGGTCTCAAGCAAAAAGTCTTTTTCGGACCATAGCTGGATAGACGTAGGGGTGGAAAATTGTATCAGGAATTGGATCATGCTAGAAACCAGGATCATCAAAGCTAACATAGGTAATATCAACATAACTAAGAGAGTCCATAGGGGTACTCCACAGAGGGGAGTATTATCTCCACTTCTTTGGTTATGTGTGATTAGCAAAATTTAATAAAACTTAATAGAGGTGAGGTAAAAGCGGTGACGTACGCTGGTGATGTGGTGCTAATGGCGTCAGGACTGTGTCCTAATACGATCAGTGAGATCATTCGAAGGGCATTAGGCGAGCTTAATTCTTGGGCGACAGGCTCTGGCCTAAGTTTAAACCCGCGTTCAACAGAACTCATGCTCTTTACCACCAGATATAAGGTACCAATCTTTACCCTACCAAATGTTATCGGACAAACCCTCTCACTTTCACCCAGTGCAAAGTACTTAGGGATAATTTTGGACTCCAAACTTAGCTGGTAATTAAACGTCGAAGAACGGGTAAGGAAATCTGAACTTGCTTTATATGCCTGTAAACGTATGCTTGGAAGAAGATGGGGTCTTCAACATACATCATGGTTGTATAAGGCGGTTATACGACCAATATTATCGTAAGGTTCGGTAGTTTGGTGGAAAGCTCTAGGGAGATATTACAATACCAAATTACTCGGCAGAATACAAAGATCAGCCTGTGCAATAACGCCCGGTGCAATCAGATCATGTCCTAAGGAGGCTCTCAACGCACTGACACACGTTAATCCAATAGACCTACACATTAAGAAGACGGCAACCATGAGTGGATTTGGGTTGAACGAAGCGGGTCGCTGGAAAGAAAAAACGTATGGTCATGCCAGTCTACTATTGCGACAAGCTCAGTCAACCTCGGAGAGGACTGACCACATCATCCCGACGGTAACATTTAATAGGAATTTTTACACTCTCCTTCCATCTAAGGAGGAATATAATAAGGGATTCTCACTAAACAACCTCGACACTACAGTCTATACAGATGGTTCTAAAATGGATTGTGACATAGACTTAAAATTAAAAAACCTGTGCGTCTCCCCAATGCCTGCACTGTCTACCAGGCGGAACTACTGACAATTGGGGAAGCTTGTAGGCTACTAATAGCAGATTTGTATTTTAAGGGCAATATCGTTATTCTTCGGGTAGCCAAGCTGCAATCCAGGCACTGGATTCAGCTACTACAAACTCTATGGTGGAGGAACAAAGTAGGAATAGCCTCACCACCTTGAGTCTAAACCATAAAGTTACCTTAATCTAGGTGCCGGGACATAGGAATATTGAAGGTATCGAAAAAGCCGATGAACTGGCAAGAGGGGGATCTGCCAAGAATCTTGCAGAACCGGTATTCATACCATTAGGTGCAGTCAAGAGTACAATTTCCCTGAAATACCTTTGAATCGCGGATTGTAGATGGAGAGACCAGACGAAATGCAAAATCAGCAGAACGTTCTGGCCCACCTACAACCTCAAACAATCGTCAATATTGTTAAATATGAAACGACGGGATGCCTGGAGACTAACGGCAGTCATAACTGGCTTTTGGTCTGCCGAGAACAAGCAGCCAAAATGGGCAACCCTCACAACATATACTGACATAGTTGTAAACAACTGGAGAAAAAAGGAACAATCTTCCACTTCCTCTGTGAATGCCCTGCCCTATGGAAGGACAGAATGTTAACCCTGGGCAGACCGCTGTTCGAGAGTCTCGAACAACTGTCTGGCCTAGATGTCAACAACCTAATAAGGTACTTAAACCGCACAGACTGGATATAGTCATGCCGTAAATTACTGGTTAACAAGATGGTAACGATGATGTGGCAACAAAATGGTGCGGAAGCGCTAGTTGGATTCTGGAAGAATCACCACAAAACCCACCAACCAACCCAAGTTACTACCAACGGTCCACCGTAGCCGGATGGGTTGGTGCGTTTTTACCATTCGGAATTCGGAGAGAACGTAAATTCGAATCTCGGTGAAACACTAAAATGAAGAAAAAGATTTTCTAATAGCGATTGCCTCTCGACAGACAATGGCAAGCTTCCAAGTGTATTTGTGCCATGAAAAAGGTCTTCACAGAAAATATCTGCCGTTCGGAGTCGGCTTAAAACTGTAGGTCCTTCCATTTGTGGAACAACATCAAAACGCACGCCACAAATAGGAGAAAGAGCTCTGCCAAACACCCAAAAACGGTGTAAGTGCCAATTATATATAATATATATACTCGTAGGTATATATTGTGTTTTAAAATACCTTCATGTATGGTATGAACGGAAAAAGTTTTTCTCTTATATAACAGTTACCAGAATAAATTGACGGTGAGATACAACTCTGATTCACGAAACAAAAAATATTTTTCATCTAATAACTGTTACGAGGCAAAGTGCTTGCAATATAATTTATAGCTGCTCTGTCCCTGCTATTTGCTATATCTTCACTTTGGAGGAAGCCTTAAGATTTGGTTAGAGTCGATAAGAACGTCCGACTCGTTTGGCAGTTCGACACATTATCTCCTTTACTTCAACAACATGGGGGTTTTCTGAAACGCTTCCGATTTGTACAACCACATGTACAATAAAAGGGCTAACAACATTAGTTAAGGTCTAAACAATATATTTCCATCGCTTAAGTGCTAATTCCTCTAATACATCTTAATGCTTACAAGGTATATTTTTTACAAACTTTTTGTACTCATATATTAAGCTGGCAACACTAACACAGCCAAAGTTACTATCACAATTTCGCTTCGGTTGACCAAATCTTATAATCTATCATTCTTGCGCACGATGTACAAAGCACAAAGGTCTGGCCAACATCAAAACGTTAGGCGGTTCATCTTCTAGTCGAATTTAGCGGAATCAACTGATTTGCTGAGGTACTGATGGCTATGACAGGGGTTTGTTTACAACAGAGGCCCAGAAAGTCTGAGATTGTGTTAGCAGATTAACAGCTTATAGACGAAATGACGGGCTACCAGAAATAAGGCGAGAAAAGTAAGTGATAACAGCTCATTTTTACATTAATGGAAAATTATAGCGATTTAAATATTTATAAATATTTGTTTTAAAATAAAATATATATATTTTCTTCGTTATAACATGTTTTTATGAGAGCACTGTCAAATTCAATCACACTTTGCTGAACCCATTTTCAAGACTGATCGTTGATTTGGTGGAGGATGGATCCATACGTAGAAGTCCACGTGAGTGTGGAAAGTTACTGATCGCCACTTACTTGGGAGTGGCCAGGACGACTCTTCTGCATATGGTTCAAGCAGCTCACAACTTCCGGGATTAGCCCAAGTATCCTCTGAGTAGCTTCCGAACACCCATTTAGGAGTGAGCTAACGTGAGAAGGCGAAGTATTCCAGGATAGCTGGTTGTGTGCTGGGTTTGGGACCCGCCAAAGGATATAGAATTTATGATCCAATCAGAAGACCGATTACAACCAGTAGAGATGTTGTGATTAAGGAAAAACCAAAGAAAGAAGAAATAGTTACAGTTTCTATAGAGAACACAGATTCAGTGGGGGATTCAATGGTTGAATCTGTGGTGAAATTAGATTATCACAGTGAATCAAGCTCTAGTGACTTAGAATTCCGGGATGCAGAGAGTGTAGAATATAATAATGACTTGCAAAAAATCAGTAATACACCTGAAAAAACAAACGATTCGCAATCCAATAATACACAACAAGCCCCTCAAATAGTTGATGAAATAAAAGAGAAAAGACAGAAGAAAAAGCCTTCAAGATACGGTATTGCTACTATTTGTACTAGATCCACAGGGGAGGACGAGCCGACATATGAAGATGCTATCAGTGGTCCAGAGAAGCAGCAGTGGCTGCAGGCGATGGCAGAAGAGTTGGAGTCGTTCGAAGACAACCAAGTATGGGAGATTGTTGATGCTCCAGAAAATGCTAGTGTAGTGCAGTGTAAGTGGGTTCTAAAAAGAAAATATGATTGCGATGGTAATGTAAGGTATCGGGCAAGGTTAGTGGCCAAAGGTTATACGCAGAAAGCTGGTGTGGACTACCAAGAGACATTCTCGCCGGTCATTAGACATTCAACCTTGCGTTTATTATTTGCATTAAGCGTTCAGTTCAATATGGACATTACTCACTTAGACGTTACTACAGCTTTTCTTAACGGATATTTAACAGAAAGTATGTATATGCATTTACCTGAAGGTTTTCCTGTTAAAGATTCCAGTAAAGTGTTAAAGTTAAAAAAGGATGTGTATGGTTTAAAACAATCTGCACTGGCCTGGTATCAGAGAGTCGAAGAAACATTGTATAATTTAGAATTTAGCAAAAGTAAATTTGAACCTTGCGTGTTTATAAAAAATCATAGTAGTGGTAAGAAAACTTTTGTTGGAATTTATGTTGATGATTTCATAATATTTTCAAATGATAAGTCAGAAACTGATATTTTAATTGAAGCCTTGGAACAAAAATTTGAGATTAAAAATTTAGGTCAGGTAAAGCAATATTTAGGTATGACGATTAATATTGATAAACATTCAAATGTATGACAGTAAATTTCATATGGAAATAGTTTCTAACTTGAAGGAAAACTTCAAAAATCGTTTCAAGGATTTCAGCAAAATTGCTTTAGTGACGCAATTTGTTTTTTCACCCTTCATGGACATTGATTTACAACAGTTTGCAACTTGTGTTATGAACAACTTTGGCGAAGACATTGCGGTGACAGAACTGGAACTGATTGCTTTTCAAAGTGACTTGACTTTAAAATCTTTAGGTTCAAATACAAAATGTGTATGGACTTTAGTAAGTAAAGATAAGTATTCAGTTTTATGTCGTGTTGCGTTGAAAGTGAAAGCGTTATTCAGTTCAACTTATTTGTGTGAATCTTCTTTTTCCAATATGAAATTTATTAAAAATAAGTACAGCAATCCGCTTACAGATATACATTTGGATAACTGTATTCGAATGACTGTATCAAATTATACTGCAAATATTAAAAAAATTATCGATGAGTCAGAATGTCAACCTTCTCATTAAATATGCTCTTTTTATCTGCCCATATTTTATTTATATAATAATGTACTATTACTGTTTTGTTGTTTTTTTAAGTCGCTTGTGATTTGCCATTATGACTGCAAAAAATTTTGTTACGATTGATAGGTGTGAACATGGATGTAGTTATGCATAATTATAAGCACTATAAGTCATAAGTTTATTATATATAGAACGTATATTAGTATTGTGTGTCGAATATAACTGTGTATTATTTAATTTATGTTGGCTTGTGCAAGTAGCTCGCGTTTTATTTCAAAATCTTGAAAGTAGCTCAACACATTGAAAAGGTTGGCGACCACTGGCGTACAGTATTCCTTTTTTTCGAATACTTTTCTAGGGAATTTGCCCACTCTTAACTTGCTCTACTGTGGAGTGATGTTTGCGGAATCCAAATTGGTGTGTTGGAATAAGATTTTTTTGCTCAATTACCCGGTAAGTCGGTTTCAAAACGTTTAGAAACAATGGACAGTAGACTTATTGACCTATAGTTGGAGACAACGTTCGGGGGCTTCCCAGGCTTTAGAATAAGTATAATTTCAGCAACTTTCCACTGAATGTGAAAATACTCGTTTTTGATCGGCGCATTAAATATGTAAATGATGTATTTATAGCCACATGTGGGTAACCTACTTGTTATGAGTTCGTATCCCGGCGCCTTTTTTGTTTTGAGACCTTTTCTTGTTGTGTCTTTTAAATCTTTCCAAGTAAATCGTGGAACTGGGAAATCCACTTAAAATGACACTGAGAAACAATTTTCAATTTTATGTACATTCAACGAGAATTTTTGTTGACTGCTTTATGCAAAAGAAGAAAAACCCTATATCGACTCAAGGAAATACAATTTATTTTGTATTTAGTACAAGTAAGTACAAAGTTACTGCAGGCGAGCTGAAACTAGTCCGCGCGATATGGTATATGATCAAATTGCGACTGGTTATTGCCCTGCAGTTGGGCACAGATATATTCTTGCCGGAATCGGGACATAAGGCGAAGAATCAACAAACACAGATGAATTAATAGTATGTTCTAATTTACATACGCAAGTTAACAGTTTTGATGCGCACACTGACCAACGTATCTTAGTCCCTTACCGCTGCCCCTAGAGAGCACCAAATTGAGCAAAATTCATCCCGTAGAGAAAAACTGCGTTCTTTTAGTTACATATTTACACAATACATCGGTTTTTGTGTGCTTGTGTTTGGTTGCATCTACACAATGTTGCCATTGATATTTTTGCATACACACTTTTTCACACATTATCAGTTACAATTTTTCATTGTTTAATAAACTAAAGCCAAAAACCACCAGATCCAAATAGTTCATTTATCTATAATTAACATTATTCAACATTGTTTTTATGTTATTTTAATAAAAACTAGAATTTTTTTAAGTTGATTTTGTAAATGGTTTCGAAATGTACTCTTTGGCAACACTGTGTGGTGAGAAAGCAATCAGCTGACACGGTTCTACTCAAAATCCTGCGATAAAATCTATGATACTACCATACGGAATGGAAGTAATTTTTTATTTACATGGGGCTCTCATTAGTTTCATCGTAACAGCTGACAGCGGCCTGCGTTTTCATCGGTGGGTGCTGGCACCATTTGTTCTTTGTGATTTGTTGCGTAGAGCAATTTACAAAAGTTTGTATTTTTTTATTTTTTTTTTTACGAGGATGAAGCATCGAAAGCCTACCCCCGTCAGTGTGCGACTTTAACCTGAACTAAACGTCCTACCGTCAAAGTACCGATCCCCCCGGTACAACCGTTAAGTATTCGTCGGGAGGCGGTTTGAGCAATGTCCGTTATTGTCCTGATGCAATGCGTCGAAAGTAGCATCTGCTTGTTACCACCCACTGTTTAGGTCATCTGATGAGAGAGCCACCCCTGTCATAACAGTACTCCCCCACCCACCATGTCTTTGTCCATACCACAGAAACGTAAGTTTCTATGTCTGGTATCGTCAGTTTACCTGCATCCAAATAAATGTATCTAGCAAGTGGTCCTACAGCACAACCATAAGTTACTAAATCTACTACTACAGGAAAAGTTACTACATCTACTACTACAGGAAAAGGTACTACATCTACTACTATGGAATTTCAGCTATTGCTGTGCTTTCGCTTTTTCGCCTTCTCTCCATTTGTCTCAAATCATTGAGTACGAACGCTGAAAAATTTTTGATACCATCCCACACTTCTTTAGATTGTAGCATATGTGGAACAACATTGTCCGGTGTTATTCTTTCTGCTACTTGGTTCTCCAACAACTCTCGTTCTTTACTATATTTTTGGCAGTGAAAGAAAATATGCTCCGCATTTTCATTAGCCTTGGCACAAAATGAGCATATAACTCCATCATCATGGCCATATTTATGGAGGTACTCTCTAAAACAACCATGTCCTGTCAGGAATTGCGTCATATAAAAGTCGACATTACCGTGTTTTCTATCAACCCATGCCTGCACATCACTAATGAGTCGGTGTGTCCATCTCCCTTTGGTTGTTATATCCCAGCGTCTTTGCCATTTAGATAGACTCTCGTATCTGATTTCTTTGCGCTCCTCAGCTATTAACGGCCTGCCAAGGCTTCGGCTCTTGTCATATATTCTCTTTCTTTCCAGAGCCATTATATCTGGGGGCATTATGCCAGGGATTACCCCAATAGCTTCATGGGATACAGTGCGAAAAGCGCTTGCGACTCTAATAGCGCTCAGTCGAAACAGAGATTTTGTACTCTTGCCGTATGTTTCGTATTTTAGCGCTTGCCCCCATACCGGTGCAGCATACATTACGATGGATTGGGTAACTTTTGCCAGTAGTAGCCTTCTGTTCTGGCTTGGCCCGCCTATGTTAGCCATTATTCGAGATAGCGCCGTGTTTACCCGTGCTGCTTTCTCACAAGCTTTTTAAATGTGCACTTTGAAGTTTAGGCGAGCATCAATCATGACTCCCAAGTATTTCAGGTACGGTTGGGTGTTGATGTTAAGCCCGTCTATGCTTAGTGTGATGTTCTCAATTTTTTTCCTGCTTGTAATCAAAACTGCTTCAGTTTTTTGGCCCGCAAGCTATAGGTTTGACGATGTAAGCCAGTTTTTTAGTTTGTGAACTGTCGCACTGCATATAGTCTTGATTTGATGAAGCTCCTTTGCAACTATTGCCAACGCAATATCATCCGCGTATCCGATTAATTGGACTGCTTTTGGTATAGGGATGCGGATGATTCCATCGTAGAGCACATTCCACAACAGAGGGCCCAGCACAGAGCCTTGCGGTACTCCCCCAGTTACTCTATATTGCTTAACTCCTTCGTCTGTGTCATAGAGTAGTATTCTATCTGACAGGTAGCTTCTTATCAAACGCAATAGATATGGTGGCGTGTCCAGGTTCCCTAAAGCTTGCATAATGTGGGACCAGCATGCAGAGTTAAAAGCATTTTTTACGTCCAATGTTATGACGGCGCAATGCTCCTTGGTACCATGCATCCATCTTGTTCCTTCAATGGCATTTTCCGCTATTGATGTAAGTTTTTTTATTGCATCAATTGTCGAGCGCCCCCTGCGGAAACCATATTGGTTGTCGGACAAGCCTTCTTTTTCAGTAACGTGCTGCTCCAAACGATTAGCAATAAGCCGTTCTAAGATTTTGCCCATCGTATCAATCATACAGAGGGGTCGATACGAGCTTGGTTGACCCGGCGTCTTATTAGGTTTCGGCAAAAGGAGAAGTCGTTGCTGTTTCCAGATTTTTGGGAAGACACCATCTCGAAAGCACTTTTGATATGTCTCCGTGAAGGGTTTTGCATCATCTTTCAGTGCGAGTTTAAGAGCTCCGTTTGGTATTCTGTCTAGTCCTGGAGCTTTAGTGTTTCCAAAACGACCCAAGGCTGTATTTACCTCTGTTTCCGTAACAGTAGGTATATCTGTAATAAAAGATGCGTCTGCTGTTAGTCGGTATTCTTGCTCATCTTCTTGTCTTGGAAAAAGGATTTCCACAACCTTTTTTAAGATAATAGGACAAGTCGGCGCTTTTCCTTTGCAACCACTGATCTTAGACATCACCAACTTATACGCTCCTCCCCACGGATTTTCATCAGCTTTGGCATAAAGTTCTTTGAAGCAGGACGCCTTGCTTTTTTTAATCGCATTTTTTGAGGCCCTTGCGTTTCATTTTGAAGATTTCCCGCAGCCTTTCTTTTTCACTTGTTCCTCTGCTGCTTTGGTATTGACGTCTAGCTTTGTGGCAAGCGCCTCTGAGTTCAGCTATATCGCTGTTCCACCAGTATGTCGGTTTCCGTATGTAAGTGTGTTTTTTTCTGATCATTGCAGCATCACAGGCTTTGGTCAGGCGTGTTACCAGTAGTTGAGCTTGCTCATTCGCGTCGTTTATGTTAGTTGGATGAGCGTTTAGCATAAGCTTAAAAATCTCTTCGTCCATGGTTTCGATCTTCCACCCTTTTGTCTGGGCTTTTTTAGCAGGCTTGTTCTTTCCTTTATTTTGTCTCGGATGCATTATTTCGATCATTATGGCCAAGTGGTCGCTGTTGGCATAAATGTCGCAAATCTGCCATTTCGTCCTTAAAGCTAAAGATCTGCTTATAAAAGCTATGTCAATAACGGAGCCACGACCATTTTTCTCGAAAGTGTTTTTTCTTCCAGTGTTTAATAACACAACGTCAAGTAAGGAGAAGGCTTTGAGAAGTGCTTTCCCTAGTTGGTTTGTACACTTACTTCCCCATTCTAAGGCCCATGCATTGAAGTCTCCAGCTATTAAGTTTGGCGTTGTTGTCAGTGCTTCTCTGACCAGTTCGTCAAGAATCTTTTCAAATGCTGCATGAGGTAGGCTCGGCGGTATATAGCAGCCATATAACAGTACACCAGAAATTTTTGCTCTAGTGTAGCTGGTTTTGTCTGCAATTTGCACCTCTTGGATAGTCTTATCTCCTAGGGCCCATATGGCTGCCTTCCTTGTTGCATCCGAAACCCACATTCCAGCGTCTGACTTGTTGTATTGTTCACATATTACCACCACGTCTGCGTGCTGTTCGTACATTGTTTGCGTTAGAAGATCTTGCGCTTCCCTGCAGTGATTTAAATTTATTTGGATCACTCTCAATTTCTTTTTGTTTTACATGCTGTCTGGTAAATGGGGCAGTTTTTGCTACCCATTTGGTGCTTGAAGTTTGACCTTCCGGCTTTATTGCACACAATACAAAAAGGTTCCCTTTCACACGTTTTTGCGAAATGACCTTTCCCACCACATTTCATACAGCACTCACTCCTGTCTTCAGGATTTGTACATTTAGTTGCAGTATGTCCATATTCTAGGCATCTATAACACTTCGTAAGATTTAGTTTTTCAGCTCCTTGACTTGTGAGTGGATGGCATCGACTATATCATCCTTCGTAGTTATTTCGTATAGATCCCGTATTTCTAGTGACTGCTCGTGTGTCAGCGCTTTTATTTCCGCCTGATCTCCCAGTAACTATGCAATCCCTTCTTTGTATTCTCGGGCATGCCCTGTCTGTGCTCTTATAAGTTGCAGCAGTATCTCTCCTTTGGCTGTCTTTCTGATTCGAGACACGTTTTCACCAAGCTGCTGGAGACCATCATCTTTTTTGACCGCCCTCAATATGTCACTATATGACATGTTGCCAATTTTTGTGATAACTATCGCGTCAGGTCTCGGAGTGGGATTCCTCTTCTTCTTGCTCTTATCTTTGCTCTTTCGCATCTTGTACTTAACTTTCACCCAGTTCTCGTCTCTTGGAGTTTCCACTCTCGCAGTTTTAGCTGGACTCTTATCCGTTTCACAGGGCGTACTAACGTCAGCTTTTCTGGCCAGTTCTTGGGATATTCTCCTCCTTTTTGGGGGCGTCTTTCGCCGTGTAGAGTTATCCTTACGTGGCCTCTTTGGTGTTGCTTCCACCATTTTTCTGGACACCAGGTTTTGGCTAGCTTTCTTCCTTAGCTCTGCGTTTTCCACTTTAGCACATGCATACAGCTTCGTCATAGTGCTAAGAAGGTCCCGCATACTATTATTTATCGAGCGTTGAGGATGTCGCATCAATTCGGAGAGTTTGTTAATGCTCTCTCCTAGTTTAGCAAGGTAGTCCCGTTCGGCTTGGGCTGGTGTCTCTGCAGGTCTATTTTCGCTTAAGGCGGGTGGAGATGACCTTGATCTTTTATCACGCACCATAGGTGATGTCTTCTCTGGGGTCCGTGCCAGCTTTGATGCCCGTTGTAAGGGATTTATAGCTGGGCTATCCATTTTCCTTGTAGTATTATCTGATACGTTAGCCAAGTGCACCACCATCGTATCATTGCAGTCGTTGGATATCGACGGCCGGGAGCCTGCTTGCTCACTCCTCAAAACCGCCGGCACTGGGCTTTTTACTCCCTGCACCGTAACTTTAACATCTTTCCTATAAACATCCATGTTTTATTATTCAGGGATCCTACCCATATCATTTTAGACCTACTGACAGGTGCTCGTTCAGCCGCTCCTAAGAAGCCGCTCAATTTGAGTCAGACGCTTTACGATTTTATTTCTGGACGGTATCGACTCGCCCCGCGACAGAGATTTCACCGAGCAGTATAGCCTTTTCAACTATGCCCTCCATTTCTGCCGCTTTTGGTCGGGGACTGCTTATTAAGTATTCGCAGCTAACCTACATATCTATAGGCCGTTCAGCTATCCGCCACCTTGCTGACCCCCACAGTAGCCTAAGCTCAGCCCTATGTAAGTTTGTATGTATGTATATACATGTGTTAGAGTGCATGAGAGAGGGCAAGTGCCGCGTTTATGTCGGTTGCGCTGGCTGCGCTGCTTTTGATTCCTGCATAGCCAAACAGGTCTTTTTCCGCATTTTGACTCGGAAATGGTACAAAAACCTTTGAAAGGTGTTTCGCAAACTCGATAGCTTTTTCCTTGTGAATAGTCCATAGCTTGCGTAGGCGAGAGGTTGGTTAAGTACTCTTGAAATTTTGCATTCTTTGCGTTTTTAGTGCGGGTTTTAATTCATTTGTGAGCTTGTTTAGCTGTTTCATGTAATTTTTGTTTATTTTTTTTACCGTACGGCAAATGCCGTAGCTTGCGTTTTTCATTTATTAAAGTCTTAATTCGATCGTCAATGTGTGTGGCACCGTAGTTGCAATCTATTTCCGACGTTGCCGTCCATGTTGCACTTTGTTGAAAAACTCGACGACAATATATAAAATGGGGCTAGTTTTGGCGGAATATTTAGTAATAGCGAGTCCTCGTCTAATTCTTTAAAGTATACTCAGTTTGCCCGTTTGTGGTGCAACCTTGCCTGAGTTTTATTTTCGTAAAGACGAGAACTTAAAGTTAGAATCAGTGGCGAATGGTCCGGCGAGAGCTCGGGTCATGTATATATGGTGACTCTATTTTGGATACGCCTTTGCTTATGCAGAAAACGACAACGTCTGGTATTTTATATGGGTCGCTTGGCCAGTAGGTAGGATATTCGCCTGCATGGCTCTGAAGGGTTCGCGTCCTCTTGGAGTTATTAGGCGTGAACCCCATTGTATATGTTTGTCACTATAGTCGCCATCTGCTGTAAATCCGGGTCCTAGCGTTTTAAAATAAGTTTGGTATTCTTCGCTTTTAATTGAATGATTTGGAGGGTAATACACAGATGCAATGACTCCATCTGTAACTGTTAGATCCCGCTCCAGCGCATAAGGCAAAATCAGTTGCTAAAAAACAGTATTCCTAGATTCATAGCCGCAGAAGATTGGCCGTTCAGATCTGAATCAGTTGGACTACAGTTTGTGGTCAGAATTTTAGAACATGGCCTGTCGAAGACCTCTCAAAAACTTGGAACCGTGCAAACCGTGAAAACCGTGCATGCTGCAAAAATTATGTTGCCTAATATAAACATGATTAAACGAATATAATATAAATATTTAAAAGTAGTAATAATATATTAATATAATATTTAAAAGTAGTAATAATTTGAAAACATTGAACCTAAAAGAAAAAATAGTGTTTTGGAAAGAAAAATAATTATAAAATTGGGGAAAGATGGAAATAAAGTAGTTTCCGAAATATTGACAAAGCTATTTTGGAGAGCGTATCTCTTTATTCAACGCAAAGTAACAAATACAAGCAAACGGGGATTTTAACATCTTAGCTCAGGTGTGGGCGTCCAAGAACAATAACGGAAACCAAAAATTTAAAAAACATGTTTGAACGGAAACTGCTAGAAAAGTTTTATGTGATGTTGGATACTATAGATGTTATCATAGGTAGATTTGATTTGAGGTTTGCACATCGACGTCATAGTCGTTTGTGCCCTCTACTCATCACAGTACCTCATCATCACCGTACCTCATAAAACTTAAGACAGAGCTGAGTTGGGCTGATCTTATATGCCCTTCTTCTGGCTGCAATTGGCCGAAATCTCTCAACCTTTTCCACGCTATAGCGCTGAATTCAAGGAGAAACTGTATTGGAGTCTCCGGAAACTTTTCGTAAAATCGACAATTCTCAGTGAACCATACCCCAAAAGAGCCCAAAATACCGCCATAGTCGCCTGATCTCATTCCTAATGAGTATCTTGGGGTTTATTAGAAACATTTATTCGACAGCATATAATAACAAGTAAGGTGAGCTTGCGAACTGTTATGCGGCCAGTATAAAGCAGAGAAGTAGGAAGTTCAAACAGAGAATTTAGTAAAGTCAATGTCAAATTGCGTGAAGTCCGAAAACGTCGTGGATATTCAACAAAATATTCATTTCTGTTTTTGTATATAAATAATTTATGAATAAGCTTTTTCCGTGTCTTTTAGAAGTGAACACAGACTTTTTGGCTCCTGTATTTATAGGATGCTATACTATACTTAGGAACCAGCATTAACACCGATAACAATGTCAGCCTTGAAATCCAACGTAGAATCTCTCTTGCAAACAAGTGCTACTTTGTACTAAGTAGGCAATTGAGTAGTAAAGTCCTCTCTCGACGAACAAAACTAAGACTCTACAAGACTCTTATCATGCCCATCCTAACGTATGACGCAGAAGCGTGGATGATGACAACATCCGATGAAGCGACGCTTGGACTGTTTGAGAGAAAGATTCTGCGCAAGATTTTTGGACCTTTGCACGTTGGCAATGTCGAATATCGCAGGCGATTTAACGATGAGCTATATGAGCTTTACGACGACATAGACATAGCGTAGGTAGGTAGGTAGGTATAGTGGTTGTCGGTTGACACACCTAGGCCTGCTGTAGGCCCATTGTGATACCACCTGGGCTGTCCCCTCTCCTCACTCTACATTGTCCTCATTGAACCAACCTGTGGCTTTAATATATTTAACAAGACTTGTTATTTTTACATTGGCTACTTCTGCCAAGTTATTCAGGGAACTTTTTCCTAAAATATTGAACCTTCTTCCATCCAGAGCCATGCACCCGCATAGAAAGTGTTCTATAGTCTCTTCTTCTTCAATATCGTTACAGCTTCTGCAGTAGTCGTTATAGGGCGCTCCCAGCCTACTGGCATGTCTGCCAATCAGACAATGCCCTGTTAGGACCCCTAGTAGATTTCTCATATTTTTCCTGTTTAGTTTTAACAGTCGGTTTGTGCGGCCCATGTTCCATTCCGGCCACGTCATTTTACTAGTTCTACAGGTCAAGGTCTGAGACCACAGCCTGTTGGCAGCACTGATAGTGTGTTTATCTATAAGCATCTTACAAGTTGCTAAGGGTATAGGAATGTCCGCTTTGTCTGGTTGGATCGGTAACGTGGTCCCCAATCTCGCTAATACATCTGCTTTGCAGTTGCCTTCTATGTCTCTATGACCCGGCACCCAGAGCAGGTTTATTGCAAAGTACTGTGATAGTTCTGTCAAAACGTCGATACATTCTTTTACTGTCTTCGAGTTAATATTGGGCGATTTTAAAGCTTTCAGGGCCGATTGGCTATCTGAAAATATGTTTATATCCCTTGTGGTGAGGACTCTTTTATTTAGGGCTAGCAGGCCCTCCCTGATAGCCAAAATTTCAGCTTGAAATACACTGCAGTGATCCGGTAACCGGAATGAGGTGTTGGCATACATTCCTTCAGAATAAATGCCTCCGCCTACTTGATCATTTAGCTTGGAACCGTCAGTATAGATGCTGATTCCGCTTTTATTGTCCATTATCCCATTGTCCCAATCTTCCCTCGTTGGGAAAGTTATGGTAAAGGATGTGTTTAAGTGCAACTCTACTGAGCTACAAAAGTCTGTCGCTTGATGTAGGAAGGGATATTCGTCTAGTATTCTAGCGTGACCCCTTCTGTTAGTGGCTAAGTTAGAAGATTCTCTTAGCCTAAGTGCCGATTTCGCCGCCAGCTGCTTGCTGTAGGCCTCAATCGGTAATAAATGCAGCATGACATTCATCGCTGCCGTGGGTGTGGTCTTTAGTGCCCCGCTTATGCAGAGACTAGCACCTCTTTGAATACTTTCTAGGCGTTTTACTGTTGTTCTTTTCTCGAGTATTGACCACCAGACCAATGCACCGTATGTCATGATAGGCCGTACCACTGCTGTATATAGCCAGTGTACTATTTTTGGGGTTAGGCCCCATTTTGCCCCTACAATTCTTTTGCATGTATAGAGTGCTGTGGCTGCTTTTTTTACTCTATCACTAATCGTTTGTTTCCACGAGAGCTTCCTATCTAATATCAGTCCTAGGTAGCTCGCCTCTTCCCCAATTGATAGTGTGATACCCTCAAGAGTAGGGGGGTTTAGGACAGGTAACCTGTATTTCCTGGTGAACATAATTAGTTCTGTTTTGCTGGGATTTACCCCAAGACCACTCGATGCAGCCCACCGGCTTACATCGTTCAAAGCATTTTGCATTATATTGCGGAGGGTATCTGGGAATTTCCCTCTTATTAATATTGCAACATCGTCTGCGTAGGCCACTACGTGTATTCTCCTTTCCTCTAGATTCTTTAACAATTGATTCATTGCCAGAATCCACAGCAGAGGAGAAAGTACACCGCCCTGAGGGGTGCCCCTCCTGACGGATCTGCGTATCGTCGAGGGGCCCAACGTCGAAATTACTAACCTGCCTAGTAGCAACTGTTTAGTAAATTTCACAAGGCCCTCGGCGACACCCAAGTCAGTCATTGCGCTTGTTATGGCCTCCGGTAGGATGTTGTTGAAAGCGCCTTCTATGTCTAGGAAGGCTACCAGAGAATACTCTTTGTCCTCTATTGATTTCTCTATCTCTGAAACTAGTGAATTTAATGCTGTCTCTGTGGATCTACCTTTACAGTAAGCGTGTTGTGATCTCGCCAGTAGCGACGGGGTCAAGTTTTCCCTTATAAAGGCGTCTATTAATCGCTCTAGCGTCTTTAATAGGAATGAGGAAAGGCTAATAGGTCTGAAGTCTTTAGGCTTTGTATGCGAGCTCCTACCAGCCTTTGGTATGAAAACTACTTTGACTTCCCTCCATCTTAGGGGGACGTAGTTTAGTCGTAATGCTGCTCTGAATATGGTTATCAGCCATTGCATAATGTTGTCCAATGTTTGTTGTAATTGCGCAGGGATTATCCCGTCTGGTCCCGGTGTTTTATATGGATGGAAATTTCCTACAGCCCAAGTTATCTTGGCTTCTGTGACAATGTTGGGGATGTCGGTACCTAGTACCGCATCCGAAGTTGGAGTATTGGCGGTAATCGCTTCCTCTAAATTACCTGGGAAGTGGGTGTTTAGTAATAGGTCTAATGATTCTTCGCTGGATTCTGTCCAGCTGGAGTCTGGCTTCTGAAGATACCCTATGGGTTGAGCAGACTTGGTTAGGATTTTCCTCAGTCGAGATGCCTCCACCGTAGTCTCGATCTCCCCACAAAAAGTTCTCCATGAAGACCTTTTTGCTTTTCTTATTTCTTTCTTATATATTTTTAATTTGTCATAGTATAGGTCCCATTCACATTCGCTGTGGGAGAGTTTGGCTCTGTTGAATTGTTTCCTGCAATTCTTTTGTAGCTTTTTCAGTTCGGGTGTCCACCAGGGTGGCTTATTCTTCCCTCTATACCTGGCTGCCGGACAAGCCTTATGCAGGGCTTGGTTGCAGCAATTAGTCAGTCTATTGACCATATTGTCTAATGCCTCTATGCTAGAGGGGTTAAAGGGGGGATCCATGGGCAAACGTTCTGCTAGTTCTTGGGAATATCTTAGCCAGTTTGTTTTCCTATGGTTCCTAAATTTTTGTGCTTTAGGATGAATGACCTCTTCTTGGAGCGTGCATTCTATATATCTGTGATCAGAGAATGAATGTGCATTAAGTACCCTCCAATTCACTATTCTATCTATAATTGAGTCTGAGACTAACGTAATGTCAAGAACTTCCCGACGATTACGTACAATAAAGGTAGGCTCATTACCGCGATTGCAGAGCAGTAATTTGGTACTCATAATAAAATTAAAGAGTGACTCACCTCGCTCGTTAATATCTGAACTACCCCAGGTAGTGTGATGGGCGTTTGCGTCGCCTCCCATAAGTAATATCTTGCCGCAGGCTTCGCTGTCCAGTATTAGCTCTTTTAACAGCTGCGATGGGACTGGTTCCCCGTGTGCCATATAGAAGGACGATAGCCGGTACTTGTTACCATCTGTCTCCCAGCTTATCGTAGTTGTGTCTTTATTGCTATATTTATAAATCATAAATGTGGTTAGTTCTGTTTTTGCCATAATACAAGACCTTGATTTACCTTCACAGTCTGCTGTATACAGCTTATATTTTGGTGTCCTCAACCCGCAGATGCGCCCTCCATTGATCCATGGCTCCTGAATGAGGACAAAATCAGGGTTGTCTGCTGCCATGCGATCAATTAGGGCTTGTGATGCTAGCTTACTGTGATGTAAATTTATTTGTAGAAGACGCATGGTTAACACTCTCTGAATCTTCCTGTGAGTCGCTCAAGAGCTCTTTTTCTGAGTATGTTGTACTCAAACCAGCTTTAAGCTCAGTTGTCGTACTTGTACTCATTTTCTTGAGTCTAGCTGTGAGCTCAGACCCTGACGAGCAGTATCCTTCCATGTCGATGCTTTCGACATCGCTTGAGGACTCCATAGGATCTTCCTCAGCGTCATTGGCCTCAATTTCTGAGGCCAATTGGTCGATGGCATCGGCATCTGTTTATAGGTTCTGACCTTAACCTTGCCAAAACCATAGTTTATCATACTTTCGCTTTTCGCCAAAGGTTCTAGAGAGTCGTTTGTTAGTAACAGCATTACTTGCGTTGTGGCACGTTTCGTCACCACACCGTCTACTGTTACGGTATTGTCAAAGGCCTTGACAAATTTCCAGCTCCCCGTAGGAAGGCCTGGGTTGCATGTACTTATTATCTGCATGACTTGCTGTGGGTCAGAGGGTGTAGGGACCCAAACTCGTGCCCTCGGTCGAGACGGGATGTCTTTTTTGTCTACTACCACGAGCTTCGCTCCAGGGTAGACTACCCCGATCTTCGCTATTGCAGTCTTGTATAGCTCCACCGATCTTTCGTCGTCGCAGGCTATAATTTTAATCTGGCCTTGGTACCAGCCAGCGTCAGTACATGATGGGGGCGGACCTGGATTGCTTAGTAGCACTTCCAGCGTTACGTTGGTCAGAGCGGCCTGCACCCATTTCCATTGGGCTCTGGGAATTCTTCCTTCGGGATCACCCTCATCCAGGACACCAATGATGATGCGATTGCGGGCCACCTCCGCAAACGTTTTATTAGGCGCTATGCCTCGATTTTTCGGTCTTTTCGCTGACGGTTTAACCTCTTCAGTAGACCTCTGTCTTTTGGTGGCAGCTGACGATGTGGTTGGCCTTTCGAGGGTGAAGTTAGGAAGAACCTTCTTCGCCCACTCTGTCGACTCCCTTACCTCCTTCGTCAGCTCCTCCGTTGTTGGGGGAGAATCGTGCAGCCTTTTGAGTATCCTGGCGGCATTACGCCTCTCCAGGTACCCTGCTTTAGTTGGATCAGTGATCCTTACTGTCAGCCATTTTCCGGCAGGAGCACTGGCCTCGGTGCTACCTGTGGCAGTCTCTTCACCAGCTCTCCGCATAGCCACAGGACGTCGACTAATTGGTCTGGTTCCGATAACCACCGCAGGAGGTGCCGATGTCCTGGGGCTAGGCTTAACCTCAGTCCCAGTGTCAGCGCTTGCCGCCGGTCCACTCTGACTAAGTTTGACTACAGTCATCGTGGTGGCAGATTGAGAGCTCGTTTTGAACGCTGCTCGCTTCTCGGAGCTTGCTGCCCCTTCTGATTTGTTTGTTTCTTTTGATTGTTTTGATTTTAAATTGTTCATTTGTTGGTCCCACGAGTGTCGGAGAAGAGATGTCCACCTGTGCATAGCTCCGAACTACACAGGCAAGGCTAGTTATTACGGAGGGCGCCAGGTATCCGTAAGCTCACGTTAGCGACTGGGCTATTTTTGAAAAGGGCCCCCAGCCAGGCTGATCCTCGGCACGGGTCGCATGACACCTTGATCCGGCCCTTTACCTCACACCATGGTAAAACTCCATTTACAAATGCTGTACTATTAAGGAGTAACGAACACTTATCCGTGGAGTCTTACCTTAGCTAGCTACCTCTCAACTGAGTGCAGGATGAGAACTGTGGTACCTATTTCCAGTCGGCACCCTCGGGGAGGGTGCAGTGGAGGGGTTTTGCCGACCTAGACATAGCGTAGCGAATAAAGATCCAGCGGCTACGTTGGCTGGGTCATGTCGTCCGAATGGATACAAACGCTCCGGCTTTGAAAGTATTCGATGCGGTACCAGCTGGTGGTAGTAGAGGAGGAGGAAGGAGGAGGCCTTTGGAAAGATCAAGTGGAGAAGGACTTGGCTTCACTTGGTGTGTCCAATTGGCGCCGGTTAGCACGAGAAAGAAACGACTGGCGCGCTTTGTTAAACCCGGCCAAAATCCCGTAAGCGGTTATCGCGCCAATCAAGAAGAAGAATATTTACAGGGTGCTGCAATGGCTTACCGATATAAAAAAAAAAAAAATGAAGTGAAGAATTTCGTTAATTTGTTTTACTTTTGTAACTTAAGAATTTGATGAAGAAATAAGTAAAACATATTTAGCACAATAAGTTGATATTCTGTTTTTAATCAACATAAAAATATTTGTAAGGTGAACACATACTTTGTGGGCTATGTGTATGTAGTATTGTATGTTTACCACTTGGATAAGGTCTTGGGAGGAGACAAATTGGTACATGCTTCACCACGTCGCACAGTGCTTTCTGAGTGAACAAAAACTAATAAAATTGTTGGTTGCCTCACATCATCTTGTTAGCCTTCATTGAAAATATGAAAGCTATGAAAACACAGATTTGGTTTTCGGCTTTAGTGTATCCTAATCCACTAAGAAACACACTGTTTGGGAACGACATAACAATATATACATGCATACATTGGAACACTCTCCCTTTCACTCTCTCTAAGAAATTTTTGTTGAGAACTTTTATATAAGCATACTGTTAGTTTAATTTACTTTTCCATTCTTATTTATGTGTTTTCATATATACTTATACATCAGTCATCGACTGCCACTAGACGTATACGGTTGTGCTCTCAGTGTTATTCTGTTCTAAAAAAGTTTTAAAATAGTGACACATATATAGTACACACCCTCTTCTCTTCCATATTTTTTACCTAAAAAGTTTCCATATTTCTAACCTATTAAATAAAAACAAACTCGTGAAAATGTCCGCCTGGGACACCCCACTAGAGAATAATAGGTTCGCCCTGTTATCCTCTAGCCCCCAAGCTAAAAGAAAAAAAAAAAACAAAACATTCAAATAACAAAATACGAACTCTTCCCCGCTTTACCGACAACAACCAAAAAAAGCCCTAAATAGATAGTGGTAAGTTCAGCTGATGTAAAAAAACCTACGAACAAGTTTTCTTGCTGCGCTTTTTATAAAGTACCGAAAAATATTAGCTCTGACATAATAAAAGTCACTGACCTTACAGACGGCAATTTTGTGAAAATGGTGTTATCGCTAAGAAATTTACAACAACTAAACACCTTTTCGGAATTTGTAGCGTGAAAATTGACCGCAAAAGAATTTAAATTCTACAAAAGGTCCAATTTACACCTCATGCTTAAATGAAATAAAAAAAAATTTAATAGAACAGGGTGTGATAGAAATGTTAAAATTCCTAAAACTGTAAATGGTCAACCAACTCTAGGTGGCGTTGTCCTTCTAAGTTTTGACCGCTATTACCTTCCGAAAAAATGGATTTTTTGTGGTACATGACTACGGTAAGACCGTACCACCCAAACCCCATGAGCTGTAAGAGCTGTCAATTTCTTGGCCACACAAAAACACGCTATAATAAGATCCATGTATCGCAAGGGTTCTTCCACCCCACAACCCCCAACCATGCACTCGCAATCATTACGTTAACTGCTCTGCTAACCACTCATCTCAAAGTTTGTGCCCGAAATTCGTGCAAATGAAAATAATAATAACCCTACAAAGAGACAATAAATGATCATTTCGTGAAACAGTCAATATTCACAAAGCACAAATACCACCAACTTTCAACTCTTGATCAGCCTCATTCGCCAGCATAGCTAACAATTCAACTAACAAAGAGACCGTAAATAAATATCAAATAAACTATCCAAACTGAATAATCAAACTGAATATCAAATAAAGTATCCGCTCTCTTTCTCCATCAAACGCAATAATAAAGTACATGAACAGCAAAGCAAAAGAAAACGAAACTACCACAATAAATACATGGTAAACCTCCTAAACGAAACCGTCTTGAAGGTGAACGTCTACGTAGAGGTACTCAGCGAGCATAACAAGCCAAAAGCATCACACTGGCTGCAAGAACCGGAGGAAAATCAGTTATCTGATGTTGCAAAAATCAGACAAACACCATGACTTACGATATTAGATAAACGGGATTTATCTGCGCTTAAGTAAGCGCCCTATATATCTAAAGTGTCTATATACCACCCAGTGCTCCGATTGACACCTACGCGGAGCTGTTTTGAAGATTGTCATCGATACTGAGAGTAGGAATAAATTCCTTATTGCTAGCGACTTTAATGCCTGGGCGCAGGAGTGAGGATGCCCTAGAACAAGTCCTAGAGGAAAAACCCTTCTCGAAAGTTTAGTATATTAAGACGTAGCCCTACTCAATACTGGAGCTCAGCACACCTTAAGCCGCAACGGATTTGGCTTAGTCATCGTCCAAAATTTGTTAGTTCATGTATAGCTAGATTATGCCAATGCGACGTAAAAGATGTCTACACCCACAGTGATTATTGCGATAATTTGCGACATAAAAACTAACAACAAACATTCAGTCTCTACTTGAAAGCCATCTGATTTGAAGATCAGCACAGTTGATTCTGAAGCGTTCAAGATAATGCTCCAAAACGCTTCCTGTTCGGGTTTCGCCAACAACATGGAATGGGTGAAAAGGAAAACTGCATATAAATCGCAAAATGCTGTTTACCGGTAAAATGAGTGAAATTTCATGCTTCGTAAGAATTACCTAAAGGCACGAAGGAAACTCCAAAGGTCTAGAGGGAGAGTAAGCTTTCTACAAAGTAGGGTAAATTTTAAATCAGCAAGAACAGCTTTTAAAAACTCCATAAAAGACAGCAAGCAAAACCGCTTTTCGGAACTTTGCGGTGACGCCGAATGAAACCCTTGGGGTTCCGCATATAGTGCATTAGTGTAACCGAAAGCTTAAGAGCAAGAAAACCGCAGTATCTACATGCTCGTCTTTCATGTCTAAACTCGTGAATACGCTATTTCCGAAACATAAACGTTTGGTGTCCTCAATTCCCAACCTAACTCGACTTCATTACAGAAGATGAAATACTAAGTGATCGAAGCAGCTTAGGAGATACAAAAACCCCTGGACCGGACGGAGTGCCAAATAAATGCTTGAAGCTAGCGATCATGCAACAAACCAAAGTGTTTAGCAACTTATTTAATAGCTGCCTTTCGGAGAGCACCTTTTGAACAATTTGAAAACGCCAAAATTTAATTTTGCTTCCAAAGCCAGATAAATCAACGGAGGAGCCGTCTAGCTACAGATCAATATGTCTAACTGACTCTGCGGGTAAGGTGCTCGAACAAATTTTATACGAAAGACTAGATGCAGAAATCAGATCCCGTATCTGAAAATCAATTCTGATTTAGAAAGGTGAAGTCAACGCTACCATAGATGCGGTCTCTTCAGCAATCCAGCATGCACATTACTCATGGTATCTCTCTTTTGTTCTAGCATGTAAGAAAAAGGTTTTAGCAATAAACGACAGAATGCCGATCCCAAAAGTTCAGTTCGGTGGCGGTTCGGGTTCCATAAAAAAAGCCGAACTTTGGCCGAACATTTCCTTTAATTTTTATAAAATTTAAAAGTTTTATCAATATTGTCAAAAGATACGATTTTAGTTGTTGTCTCTAACAGTTTTCGAATAATGTTATCAAACCAAAATGTTTTTTTTAATTGCTTTAATCTGCTTCTCCTTCGAGTGGGGCTAGCAAAGAATTATCCAGTGCGGCAAGTCAACTTTATATCGATTGAGGCTGCCGCTAACAAGATTGAAAATGCCTCTTACAGTATTAAATTGTTCAACTATAAGTATTATTAATTACATTAAATATTTTATTATTATATTAAACGATGGATTAAAAATGAAAGAGGGGGTTGGCGCTGACATATAATATATTGTGATGAACTAAGCATCAAATAGCCATTTCAACTCCATAAATATTAAACTTAGATCCCTGCTTTATAGACAAGCGGCTATAAAAGCAATAATATCATACTGTCTATCATCCAAAAACCAGCGGAATAAAGGCATAGACGGAAATGAGATAGTGGACAAAGGCACGAGATTTGCAGACACGCCCTAGAGCGAATTGGGGTCTCCATGTTTTTTTTTTTTGCCGGGACAGACTAGCAAGTACAGCACTCAGGCACAATTAAATCCATTGTACAGCACTCGGATCCCCTTTTTCATTTTCTTTAAATCTACTCGACTTCCGAAGAAATCTAAGTAGATCTTGTTGTTCCAAGGAGCCAAGGTGGTCGCTTCTTAACACATTAGTGCCGAAGACCCCAAGCTTGATTCGAGCAAAGGCGGGGCAGACGCACAGAAAGTGGTCCGCCGTCTCATCCTCCTCTCCAAATGCTGGCAGAGCGCACTGTCTGAGATGCCCAACTTTTCCATGTGCTTTGCCCATAGAAAGTGGTCCGTCATCAGTTCAACCAGCCTCCTACAGTCCCCTCTGATTAGTGACAGGAGGGTTTGCGACAGTTGGTCGGACATGACAGGTAACATCCGTTTTGTCCATCTACAGCCTCTCTCAGCCAAAATTTGGCTGCAGAGCCCATTCTGGCTAAAGAGTACCAGATCTAGTTACCCGCGATACCCACGTGGCCCGGGACCCATGTTAGTATCAGGCTATTATGTCTACCGACATAATTCAGCATGGATTCATATGACTCGACTACCCTTGAAGTGGTTGGGAATGTCTAAGGCCATGAGCGCAGCTTGGCTGTCGCTGCTGACACATATAGACCTGCCTTTCCATCTGTTTTCCACAACAAAGTTCATCCCATCTTGAACAGCATGCACCTCCGCTTGAAACACAGATTCCAAGCGCAAAGTGCAGTTTTGCCCGGATTCCACATAGACCCCAGAGCCGGAGGCGTGCTCGGTCCTGGAGCCATCTGTGAAAGTTCGAAAACAGTGTTTGCCGGGCTCATTTTCTGAGTTTGATCACAATTGAGCATCTGGTAGCACCACACTCTATCTCTTGTCAAGCACGACTCTGGATGGCATGGAGTCAAGGGGCATGGAGAATCGTTGGATCGAAGTCCATGCCTACCCTGTTGTCCAATGCTGTACAGGGGCTATACCAATTCCCATTGTGTTTCAGCCTGCAGATGGTCTTCAAGGCCTCTCCTTGGATGAAAACATCAAGTGGTGGTAGACTAATCAGAGCATCTAATGACGGGCCTGAAGTAGTCAGAAAAGCTCCGTTGTAGTCTCGATAAGGTTCTTCTGACTCCCGCGAGAGGGAGTCTACTCAACCAGACCACCGATGCATAGGTTATAATAGGTCTTATTATAATATAACCGTTTAGATCTATAGGACCTTGCTAGGACAAAGACTCCACGTTTTTCCAAAAACACCCTTGCATTGCCAGAAAGCTGTCAGTGCTTTGGATATCTTTGTTTCAACGTGTGATTTCCAGAGGAGCTTACTATCGAGGACTTCTCCAAGATATTTAATTTCCTTGGATAGCTGGATTGTGACTCCTTTTATCTTGGGCAGAACGAGTCCATCAAGTTTCCTCCTTCTGGTAAAGAGGACAATGACTATCTTGATGGGATTTGCCGATAGTTTTGGTGAGATTTGCCGATAGCCCATTCGCACAGCACCAAGTGTCAATCATATCCAGAGTTTTCGGCATTTTCCTGCAGATGTTCATAACCGAAGGGACTATTACCCCGGATGACAACAACAGATGTTCCTATGCGCGCACCGAGACGATTCTTTGGGCCAGCGCCGAACGAATACAATTCACTAGCAACCGGTCTACGCCGTGTCTATTAACAGAGCTGCACATACTGTCAAAAGTGACATTTTTAAACGCCCCCTCTACGTCTAAAAAGATGCCCACAGCGTAGTCCCTCCTGTCGATGGCCAGCTTTACCCTAGCAACGAGGTTTTGCCGTGCCGACTCGCAGGATTTTCCACTTTGAAAGGCATGCTGAAATAGAGACAGAGGGGGATCCTTCAGCAAATTCTGACGTATGCGCAACACCACCAGTCGTTCAAGACTTTTCAGCATGAAAGAAGTCATGCTGATGGGTCGAAAGCTTTTGGGGCTGGTGTAGTCATCTCTTCCAGCCTTTGGAATCAAGGCGATCCTCACCATCCTCCAAGAGCGTAGTATATGGGCCAGTGCCAGGCACGCAGGGAAGATTTTCTTCAGAGCTGCTGTCACTGACTCTGCGCCTTCTTTCAGCATGACAGGATATATGCCATCTGGTCCGGACGACTTGGAGCCGCCAAAAGATTTGATGGCAAATCGAATGGCGGCCTCATTCCCCACAGATCTTTGAACGTATCAGACATGCCGAGAAGATGTAGCAGCTCTGACAATCGCCTCTATCAATAAAGGCTATTCCCCTACGCCCTCCTAAACTTCTGTCAGTCTGTTTTCTGGGGTTTCTAGAGGGTAATGTCATTTGTGCCTCCTCGCCACCCTGAAACTCAATGTACCTGTAGTCTGAGCACGAATCTTTGACAAGGACTCTTCGGTTTTTGATTGACCACCCATGTTTTAGTCCGATAGGGTGAGATCAATCACCTCCTGCCTTCTAGCAGTTACAAACGTAGGCTGTGCGCCTCTGTTATATATTTGTAGCAAGAGGACGCAATAAATTCGAATAGCCGAAAGTCCAGTTCATTGAACTTGCTGCTGCCCCAGATGGTATGCTGAGCATTAGCCTCGCAACAGAGGATAAGGCTTAGATTGCGCCGCTCACAAAACCTCACGAGACTAGTGGCTTTCCCAGGTGGTGACTCTTCCAGAGCATCGTAAGGAAAATAAGCAGATGTAATCACAAACTTCGACCATCCGCGTCTATCCCTATAACACACCTCAGCCGCTACCAGGTCTTGACAACAGACGAAGATAAATAGCACAGCCATAGGCTCGAATTGACGAATCACAAAAACCATGAATTTGTAAAGAGTTGTGATTTGTTCATCCAGAATACCTTGGAACTGAGAGCGCACTGAGATGAGCTATGTCCTTGAGAAATTGTTCCCAAGCCGTTTGTAGGTTCTGCGGCACCGACTCGTCCCAATTCAGCTTCAAAAGCCATATTTATTGTAATATGATATTTGCAGTAATAATAACGGGAGCGAGAAGTCCTAAAGGATCGAAAAGCGCTGATGCAATAGATAAGATTGATCTCTTAGTTCCACGTCCATTCACAGGTTGTTTCGACTGAAAAGAAAATATAAAAATATCTCGTAGTTGGTCCCCTTTTTATACCTTAAGTGCCCGTTGTAAAACTTTCGTCTATATTTAAATCTTTCATGGTGTCATCTTCTCGAAATTTATGGTGATTTGAATGCCACTTCACCAAAGGGAAACAACCACGCCTCAGTATCTCCGTGACTTCGTATTTGATTCGCGATAGCTCTGCCAGGGTATCGGCACCATATAAAAGATCATCAACGTAGAATGACGTTTTAATTGTGCTGGCACCCAGAGCATAATCCGATTCGTATGCATCAGCAATGTAGTTGAGGCTGTGTACAGCGAGATAAGGGGCGGACGCCGTACCACATGGTGCCGTGTTTAACTGGTAAGTGCGTATTTCATCGTGGGGCGTACTTCTCCATAAGATGTATTAGAATTTGCGATCGCTTTTATCCACCAAAATTTGTTTGTACATCTTTACGATATCAGCAGTAAGTGTGTAACGATATAATCGAAACCGTAGTAGCAAGATGTATAGATCGTTCTGCAGAGTATGCCCCACAGCAAGAATATCGTTGAGTGATCTTTGTGGATTATCGAAATCCATAATTTTAACGATGCTCATATGTCCAAGGCGGGAATACTCTTCCATAAATGCGATGTATTGTTGGTGAAGGTCAGGACAGTGCGTTATACGCCGCTCCTGAGCAATAAATTTCGAAGTTCAGTTGCGTACGACTGGCCAAGACAATGAGGGACCTCTTTAAATGGTAGCTTGACAACAACTCTCCTCTCGTTCTTTCTCTACACGGTTTGCATGTAACTTTGTTCACAATTCCTTTGCTCAGTGGTCGACATGTCTGCCTTTGATGGTTCATCCAGCTTCCAGAGACGTTGCAAATTGGCATCCACTGACTCCTCAACCGAAAGTAGGCAAATTGATGATGAATTCTCTGTAGGTCGTTTACATCGGCCAGAGACGACCCAACCTAATAAAGCCTTCTGTAGTGACGGTAACCCAGGTGCTAACTTTATTTGCCCCATAGACAGAATGTCGGAAAAGATTTCTGTGCCGGTAATAAAATTTACTTGGGAGCAGGAGTCGAGTAGCGCTCTACCCAATTGAAAACAGCCAGACGCATCTCGGATGAGCACCACTGCAGTTGCTAGTATGACTTGGTCTTGTAGCGTTTTTTCTCGATGTGTGTGCGCTGCTGGAGTACTTACAGGTTACGTTGGTTGCTCAAGGGATTATGTAGAAAGCAATACTGCCTGCATTTCGTTTGAAGTAGGAGCACGATGTAGTAGTAGTGTGATGAGAACGAACACGATGTTTACATCTGAATGCGGACGAGAAATGTGCTAGTTGGTGTTTATTAGACAAACAATTAAGCCACAGTCCTAAGCTTTTTACCTCTTTGAAGTGGTCAGCAATCTCCATTTGCTTGAAGCGAGAGCAACTGCCAATCAAATGGTCTGAATTAGAACATAATGCGCAAGAGCGACGAAAAAACGAATAGCCCTTACGTGGCGGCTTATTCCTGTTTGTTGCTGGATTTACCAGAATCACCAAACGAGAGGGAGCCCGATGCTGACTCTAAAAACTGACAGCGTTGTTCAAGGACCTTTGCGCACTGTTCCCAACATGGTAGCGATGTGAAGTCTAACGACTCCTTCCACTTTTTTTGCGTTTCTTCATCAACCTTGTCCATTACAAGGGGAATGAGCAGTAAATGCGAACAATTTTTTTTTTTTAGAGGTCTTCCAGGCGAAAGTATTTTCCCAGTTTTGCTTTCACTTGTCTCCACTATTGTCCTTATGCGGGACATATTTTTCCGGGTTAGTAAGCGGTGCTGCTTGACTTCTTCCAGCGCTATGATTCACCAAACAAATTTAGCGAAAAGGTATGGATATGTGATTTGCGAAACGACAAAAGGATGAAAATGGTGAGCCGAAAATTATTTCGTGGTTGGTGAATCACTGCAGCAAAACTTAAGTTTTATGCTAAACAGAAGAAGTTGACAAAAATCCACTGTTACGAAAAATTTATTTGCTGAAGCAATATTTAATCCGTTTATCAGCGATTGTCAGTAAAAAATTAAAAAGCACTATATGTCGTGCCTCACGTTGGGCGCCAAAAAATGTACGGACAAACTCGTTTGTTTGTCCGTCGGCAATGCTGAGAAAAACTTTTTAAATCAACGAACTCCAAAAGTATACTGTTCTATTTAGCATATAGATCTGCATGCTTATATACAAACACACATAATTAATTCTAAAAGAAGGGGACCAAATCACCTGATGTTCATGATTGCGGGAACTGCAATGCAGGGGCGAATCAAAAGGGCGCACATAATATGACCAAACATTTGCAGGGGCAGATCAAATGATGCGGACCAAAGGGGCGCATATAATATGACCAAACAACTAGTAAAGAATAAGAAAATAGCTGAAAGCTTCATTGCTTTAAAACAACTTCCTGGAATTTGTAATATTAAAGCCAAATACCACGAAACCCTAAACTGCACGAAAGGCACAGTATTCGCCCCTTTCTTAGCGACAGCGAAACTGAAATAGTGAATGACCTTAGTTCGCAAGGCATAGTCGCGGCATATAAGGTTCAAAGAAAAAATGAAAATAACCAATTAACCACAACCGGAGTCGTGCTGCTAGCGTTCGACTCATACAATTTACCCAACCAACTCGACATTGCCTGGCGCAAGGTTAACGTTAGACAATACATTTCCAACCCCATGCGCTGCAAAAATTGCCAACTTCTGGGGCATACTATCAAATATTGTAAAGGGAAAGCAGCCTGCAACAATTGCAATTTGCCTCCCCACAACCCAGAGACATGTACACGAGTTACATACTCTCTTACTTCTAAGAGTATGTACAGTTAATAATAAATATATCTACTTAGCCCCCAATCTGAATTTAATTGTAATTTTCCGTCTTTTCCGGAAAATTGTTGTGGTTTTATTAGCTACTAATAAAGGCGATTACTAATTAATCGAATATCATCAAATACTTTTAAAAAAGTATACTTTGTGCTAAAACATTGTGCGGAATATGTAGAACGTATTCCGTTTGTGGCGCAGTCGGTAGGATAGAAATTTTCAGACATTGAAAATAGTACCGTTTGCTCCGTTATAAGAAAAAAAATATATATATAAAGCCACCAAAAAGCAAAAACAATTGATTTACTTTTGCAAGCACAATACATATGTGTTTATGAACAAAACGCGACAAAGTTGTTCGACGAAAATAGAGAATTAATAAAAATAGATAAAATGATGGACGAATTAAATCAAAAGCTAGCTGCAATGGAATTAGCTATGAAACAACAACAAACTGTAATTATGGAACCACAACAACAAATAAGTATGCACAGACAAGAAGAAGTGGTGCAAAATCAATTTCTTCAACTAAGTACTACACCCGTTTTACAACAATTTCGTCACATTAGACCGTTAGATGGCACAAAACCATTATGTTCTTTTTTCAAGTCCGTTGAAAATGTACTACAGCTTTGTGGAAGCAATGTGGATTTGACACGTTTTGGAATTCAAATTATAAGAAACGAAAAAATTATGGGTGATGCTGGCAGGAGTATACAAGAGTTAGAAGATGCTGCTGATTGGAACCTTATCAAATCGCAATTGAAGCAGCATTTCAGACCACGACCAAGATATGGAGAAATTTTCAACAGTTGCAGAATTGTAAAGGTAATCACCCTTGACATGTCGGTCTCCTTGCCGGGGGGATGAGGCTTAAGTGGTGATTTAACTTAACACGAACTAAGAGGGCAGCTCCATATAGGAACTGGATATCCACCCATGCGCGGAAGGGCGGAATTGGTGGCCACCCAAGTACTATGTGGAGAGGACCGTACCGACAACCTGGTAGGAGCTATAAAATGCATTTTTCTACAATGTGGAGATTAACGACGGAGGTTTCTGCACGAGGTAACCCACTTTCGGGAAATCCTCCCGTCGAGCAATCGACGGCTCGGGCATCGGATGTGCAGGACCGAACCCCACACCCCCTATGACCGGAACTGACACCCAGGGTTCCGGAGGAAGCGAACTACTAGTGGTGAAACATGGTACATTGGCTATGCAATGGAGAGCCGAGTGAGTGTGAGCGATACACCGTCTCCGAAACGATCCGTAGCAACTGAACAAGTTGTGGAGGATGTGGAGATGGCAGACAATCTCTCAGTAGACTCATATGGATCTCTGGTACCGAGTAAGTCTTTGACAACGAATCAGGTAAGTACCGGTAAAAAGACTGAAGTTATTGGAGATACGAAAGCAGGTGTTGGTTTATCCGCAAGGCAGATAAACGAAGAAGACAGAAGGTGAAGAAAGCCGAAGCATCAGCTAAGGTAAGTACTCAAGCTTCGTCAACTTTAACACGGGAAAGCGTGGCAGAACAGAGGATTCCTCTGTGACGTTGCGCTCTTCCGGAAACGAAACGGGGTCTGTGCCAACGACCGAGAAGAGGAAAAAGGCAAAGAAGAGGAAAGTCGAGAGACGGAATTGGGAAATGCTTGCATCCTCGACCCAATCCAAGGCAGATAAACCTTTACCTGACAAGGCAAAGGCTAAGGGACCTCAAATGTCGAATGACACTCCTCCGACAACGTCTGGCGAATCATTCGCGAGAATGACAGCAAAGGCAATGACGGTGGAGATACATACCGACAAACAAGACGGTCGACCGTTTTAAAGGCAACAAGACTATCTTGATAGCTATCTTTGCAAAGCTATCGGTGAGTCGAAAGACGCGCCGACTTTCGAGGGCAAAAGCGGGGTGGACGGCATCGTAAAGGAGCACTGTTCCAATGCTTTTTCCCGTGAATGGCTCAAAAAAGTGATAGAAAAAATTGCAGCCTGCGAAAACAACAATCATTCTTGTTGAGAGTAGCAAAGAAAGGCTGGTACGAGCGAGTGTCTGGATTCCGGGTTCTTCCTGTAGTCCAGCAGAACTCCTCATCCACATCCGTGCTCAGAACAAAGATCTTGACACGACTCTATGGAGAGTATACTCGTGCACCAGGCAGAAATCCGCTACCACTTCGGAGGCGGGTTCCCACCTGGTGCTGGGTATCGATCTTGGGTTCCTCAAGGTTCTTAAGTCGAAGTACGGGTGCCGTCCTCACCTACATCTGGGGCGGATCCACTTCCGTGTCCAGGATAAGGTGGAGGACAAAGCGCAAACATACTCAGTCTCATGACTGAAGTAATATACACAGATAAATCTGCAGCATAGCAAAGCGTCTACGGCTCTCTTGTGCCGTAGGCATGCAAAACTGCAAACAAACCCACACATAATACTTATACAAGAACCATGGGTATGTCACAAGCGTATCTGTGGTCTAGGTGCTATGTCGTGGGGACAAATACTTCATTGTGAAGGGAATGTGAGACCGCGAGAATGTATTATCATGCCGAGAATGATCGAATTTAACGATGTTAAAAGAGCTGTGCTCCGGAAATATCGTTGTTGCAAAGATGAAGTACTTGAATAGTGGGAACAGTGTCGAAGCTATCATAGTTCCGGCCTACCTACCCTACGACTCTTTACAGCTACCTTCTTCGAGGGAGCTAAGAGAAGTGGTCAAGTATGCAGAATCCAATAATCTGGGGCTAATAGTGGGCTGTGATGCAAATTCACAGAACAATGTGTGGGGAAGCAGCAAATGCAACCCCAGAGGTCTCAAGTTACTGGATTTTATCCTGTCATCCGATTTGGTCATTCAAAACACTGGTAACAAACCAACTTTTGTGACCAGAAGGAGACAAGAGGTGATTGATTTAACACTTACTAATAGGTCAGTTGGAAATCAAATCAACCGATGGCGAGTTTTGGAAGAGGAATCTCTTTCTGACCATCGCCTTATCGAATTCCGACTGGGAATTGACACAATATCAATACCTTCCGGTAGGAATCCTTGAAATGTGGACTGGGACAGGTATGGTGAGCTTGTAACAGAGCGATTACCAAACCTGAAAAAACTCAAATCAGCAGAAATGATTGAAGATGCTACCAAGAAATTAGAAGGTACTTTAATCAATTGCTTTGAGGAACTGTGCCCACTCAGGCAAAGCAGACAGGGGAAAGCGGTTCCTTTGTGGAACCCTGAACTGTCGAAGCTTCGTGTACGGTCCAGAAAACTTCTTAATAAGGCCTTAAAGACCCAAACAGAAGAGGACTGGGCTAATCATCGACTTATACAGAGATAATATAAGAAAAAAGTACGACAAGCCAAACTTGAATCCTATAGAAATTTCTGCAGTAATGTCGAAGAAATGAGGGAAACAGCGACACTTTGTAAGGTCCTTCATCTAGACCGCTCAGTAAGGCTGGATTCAATTCGAAAACCTGATGGTTCATACAAATCGGAAACGTTTAATGCTCTACTCGAAACCCATTTTCCGGGTAGTAGAACTCTCTCTGAAGTAGAGAGTGGCATGAACAATAACGGTAGCAACGGTGGAACCTCTAGGTACAGTTGGTATATTGCTAGTCAGATAGTGACAAAATAATCGATAGGGTTTTCCTTGTCTTCCTTTGAGAACTTTAAGTCCCATGGACCTGACGGAATATATCCAGCAATGCTTAAAAAAGGAGGAGACAGGCTGATTGAGGCCCTGAAAAGGATCTTCACAGCCTGTCTTGCATTTGGTTATATACCATCCCAATGGCGACGCGTAAGAGTAGTATTTATTCCGAAACCAGGAAAAGATGACTATTCCCTAGCAAAAAGTTTTAGACCAATCAGTTTGACATCGTTCATGTTGAAAAGTCTAGAACGAGTGGTGGAGAAATATATTCGAGTAGGGGTATTGCCGAGAAGTCCATTTGGTAGAAATCAACACGCTTACCAGAGTGAAAAATCATGTGAATCAGCCTTACACGATCTTGTTAGCAAGATTGAAGCCGGGCTGGAAGCTGACGATTACACAATGGGCGTGTTCGTGGACATTGAGGGGGCTTTTGATAATGCCACTTGCGGCTCGATATGTTCTTCTGCCGAACGACACGGAGTTAATCAAACCATTGTAAAGTGGATATATTTCATGCTCTCTAAGAGGCTGTTAACCGCTGGTGGGAGCGGTGACGAACAAATCACAGTCAGTGCCAGGCAAGGATGTCCCCAAGGGGGTGTTCTTTCTCCGCTGCTGTGGTGCTTCGTCGTAGACTCTCTATTAGCTGAGATGTAGGAACTCTGTTTTCATGTCCAAGCATATGCGGACGATGTCTGTGCGCTAACATAGGATAAATCCCTAAGAAGGCTTTGCACGAGAGTGCAGAGGATTCTTGACAAAATCGATGACTGGTGCATGAGACAAGGTCTTTTCCTTAATCTGAACAAAACAGCCATAGTCTTGTTTACGAGAAAACGGTAATTGGATGGACTCAGTCTTCCAACACTGAAAGGCGTGACACTTGGTCTTTCCAACGAAGTTAAATATCTAGGAGTAATCTTGGATAAGAAGCTGATTGGGAGACACACGTTTCACTGAAGGTGAATCGTGCATAGGCAAAACCTGGGGTCTGAAACCTGCTGTGGTCCTATGGATATACACAGCACTTATCAGACCAATCATCACTTACGCTTCTGTGGTCTGGTGGCGACTGAGCATGGTTAAGTCCACAATCCGGGAACTAAACAGGCTGCAAAGAAGTGTATGTTTATGCATCACGGGTGCCATGAGTACAACCTCTGGTGATGCCCTAAATGCTATGCTTGATTTGCTCCCCCTGGATCTTAAGATACAACAAGAAACAATAAAAGCAATGTGTAGACTCCATAAATATGGTTTCTGGCACGAAGATGGAACTTCGGGGCACAGAGAAATCTTTAAGTTGCTGTCGGAGCAGTATACACTGTTTTTTGGCACCTAAAGATGACCTGATACCCACAGTTTCATTTGGAAGGAAATTTAATGTCAGATTTCCATTGCGTGAGCAATGGAGCAATCCAGAATGCAGGGAGGTTGGACGGATATTTTCTTTACCGATGGGTCCAAGACTAAAATAGGGTCTAAAGCCGGATGGTACTTAAACGATAGTAATAAGTATCACTATGCTATGGGGGGAATGGCAACTGTTTTCCAAACAGAAGTTTTCGCCATCCTAAAAGTAGCCGAATGGATAATCGAGAGGAGATGGAGCGGGAGACAGATTGGAGTCTTCAGTGACAGTCAGGCTGCATTGAAGGCCCTGGAGAACGCAAAGCAAACCTCAAAGATTGTTCAAGCATGTAAGAACAAGTTTAATTCTGTTGCAAGGCAAAGCAGGCTTGTACTTATATGGGTTCCAGGACACTCCGGTGTTCAAGGAAACGAAATTGCCGACGAATTCGCCAACCGAATTGCGGTGCCCCCACAAGGGCCAGAGCCAATAATCGGAATCAGTTCTGCAGGAATCATGAATTGTATCAGCGATTATGTAAGCAATCTGCATAAAGAACGATGGTCCGGTCTAGAACGCTGCAGAACTGCAAAGTGTTTTGTGACAAGTCCGAACAGAAAACTGTCAAACTTTCTACAAAAACTTAGAAGGAAAGACATTCGAGTGATGGTCGGTATCATTACAGGACACAACCCATGGGGTCAGCATATGACCACCATTGGAATCATTGAGAGACCCAGTGTGCCTGTCATGCTTGGAGGAGGCGGATAGCACTGAGCACTTTCTCTGTGAATGTCTTGCCTTTGCTAGAGCACGGCTATGAGTTTTGGGTTCCGATGTCATGAGAATGAGTAATATTTGTTCTCTAAAACTAAAGGATATTTACAGATTTGCCAAAAAATCTGCAAAATTCTCACAGGACTAACTATCTCTATCTCTGTATCTATTCTTTCCTTTCTCTTTCTCTGATACTTTTCTTCTTCCCTCTCTGACTATCAACCCCCTTTGCAGAGCTTTAAGTACAATGGGCTTTTTAGCCTGAGTGTTTTAGGAGCCATCAAATCTCCTAGGGCACCTTGGCTCGACCTTTTCAAATTTCAATTTCAATCTCATTAAGAGAATTATCTTGTTTTTTTGAAAAGACCAAGTCAACACTTTTACCTCCTCAATGTATTAATAGGGATTTAGTTGATATTTTACTCGATACCCCTATTAGACCACATATTATAGAGAGCAATAATTTGAATGATAACAATATTGTAAGGTACACAAATTTAAAACTGCTGGACGATACCAGATGCATAGATTGTAGGCATAGAAGGCAACAAACAAAAATTAAAAGCAATTCGAATTTAAATCAGCAATATGAGGGAGAAAATGTTAAACAATCGTTTATAATAATAGTAATATGTATACATTTCCTGTAAATAAAAGTGAATTACAAAAACGCGATGCTCAAGTTAGAAACTATAAATATAAGCAACAAGATAGTCCAGCACAACAACACCATAAAAACACGAGTAAATTATATGATAATAGCAATTTTTCGTGGTTCAGGAATAGGGACTATTCAACCATTAATAGCAATAATCGTAATAATGGGGTTGAACCCATGGATATTGCTAATATAGTCGAGGCTGTAAATTTTTGCGATGGCCTCGATATCCAAACTTACCCACACAGGGTTTGATTGAAAAGTAATGAGCCTCATTTTTTTTAAGCAGTTTTATAAAACCTTTTGGCTTATGCAACTATTATTTTTCAAAATAGGGCCCTTGAGCGTCAATACACCGCTGCTAGCGGTCCTTCCGCTGCAGGAAACATTTTTTAAACTCATCCGCCGGAGTCGCGTTCAATTCGGCTGTCACGGTTTTTAGGATCACTTCGATGGAGTCGAAACGCGTTTTCCGGTCACGATTTCCCGCACATTGTTATAAGTTAAATTAAACTCTTCACTAATCTCACGTAGACTAGCACGACGGTTAATGTTCAAAATTTCACGAGCCCGGTTCACATCTTCGTCTGTTTGCGTCGTCGAAGGCCTTCCAGATCGCTGTTCGTCTTCGACGTCCTCCCGGCCTTCCTTGAACGACTTGTGCCACCGTTTTATCTGGGCACTGGACAGAGATTGGTCCCCTACGTCGCAGAGGCGCCTGCGAAATAAACATATTGCTATCTCTTTTTATTAGGCGCGCGTATTAACTTGTCGTTCTCAGTCAGCTCAGTCGTCAGTCTACCCTGCCGCGGGACGGTTGTGTCTACGCTGTAAGTACCATAGTTCAGCGGCTATGACTAGTTGATGCGCTCGCGAGGTGTATGGTTATCTTTTATTTTATGGTTATTTTTCTGTTTTTCTGGTGGCACTATAAGATCTAATAAACGCGAGATCCCTGAGGAGTTGAAAAACACTCGATCTCGACCAATAGGCACATCAATGTTCTGTTACGATGAATGTTTGACACTAGTGTCATACAAGCCGAAGCCCTCGAAGGTGGTTTATCTGTTATTATCGTGTGATGAAGAAGGTGTCATCAACCCAACAACCGGCAAGCCTGAAATAATAATGTATTACAATTAGACTAAGGGCGGCGTTGACATATTTGGTCAAATGTGCTCAACATCGTCCTGTTCGAGAAAAACGAATAGATGGCCAATGTCCATGTTTTATGGCATACTAAATAGAGCATTTATCAATTCATTTGTCATTTACTGTTACAATGTTCTAACAAAACGTGATAAGACTTTGAATCGGAGAGAATTCATGAAAAAACTCAGTACTCAAATGACTGCACCGTGGATGACGCAAAGACTGGAAGCACTCACTTTGCCAAGGCATGTGCGAAGCAACATTGAAAATATTCTTCCAAAATCTGCTGTACAGGCTTCCACAGATGATGAAGAAGAACCCTCAGCCATAAAAAGGCGTTATTGCAGTCTTTGCACGTCTAGAAAGAAAAGAATGTCAAAGATGACCTGTGCCAAATGCAAAAAGACAGTTTGTGGTGAACACAAGAAAGACGTTTGCCATGACTGTCTCTAAAGAAATTTTTTATAATATTATAGTTTTTTTTAAAGGGTTATTATAGTCTACTAGTTTGTAAGGATAAAACACTATTTTTTGTGATATTTTTCGGGATTTGGTCCCATAAACCGAAGACTGTTGATTTTTGTTAATTTTTCATAGAGGTCTAGTGATTTAAGTTTAAAATTACTTAAATTATAAAAAAAATATAATATAAAAGCATTTTATTTTTACAATAATGCCAAACCTTTAACATGATGAAATAAATATCCATTGTTAGTATAAAATTGATGCCTTAGAAAAGCATGCGCCTCTGAAGCGTATGATTATCTTTTACGTAAGTTGTCATATGGTTATCTTTCTACGGTTAAGATACAGATGAATAAATGTAATTTTTTATCTAAAGAAACAGAGTATTTAGGCCATATCCTAAGTCATGAAGGAGTGAAACCTAATGACAACAAAATTGATGTAATTCGAAACCTTAAATTACCAACTACTGAGAAACAGATTAGGTTATTCTTAGGTATTGCCGTAAATTTGTAAAAGATTACGCGAAAGTAGCGTATCCGATGATTTATTATCTGAAGAAAGGAAGAAAAATAAATCCTAATGATTCAAATTATGTCTCAGCGTTTGAGAAATTGAAAATTTTAATAACAGACCATTCTATTTTACGCTACCCCAATTTCAATAAAAGGTTTAAAGTAACTACCAATGCAAGTAACTTTGCTCTTGGAGCTGTTTTATCCCAGGATGGCCACCCTGTGTGCTTTGCTTCGAGGACACTTAATGATCATGAGAAACATTATTCGACGGTCGAGAAAGAGTTACTTAGTATAGTTTGGGTGGTTCACTATTTTAGGCTGATTGTTTTCGGTAAAGAATTCGATCTGCAAACGGATCATCACTCGCTTAAGTGGTTACAAGTGAAGTATAGGGGTAAGGATATTAATCCACGTCTGCAAAGGTGGCTAGTCCTATTAGGAGAATACGACGCGAAAATCGAATATATTCAGGGAAAAGATAATAAAATTGCCGATTTTCTCAGCCGAATAAATTCCAACACCAACGAAATTAATATGCTTAGTGAAGAAAATGACAATGGCAACCATACATCCCCAAGACCACTTCCCAATATTAGACACGGTTGTGAACCGCTTTAAAACACAAATTATTTTATTAAAAGAAAAATAAATCGAGAAAGAGTACATGCTCGGAAATAAGCGAATATATAGTATATTCAAGAAAGTGATATCCCTGATTTATATCCGACATAGTTAGGCGAAGCGTGCTATCGGGTAAAGTAGGAATAATATATTATATATTGCGAGCTCAGTGATTCAGTTTAGAGCACCGTCCAGTTAAAGTTAATCGAATTATTGGAAAATAGGAAAACTTCATACATGGCTAAAGATGTAAAAAACTGAAGAAGAAGCCATACAGCAAATATCCATTTTTCATACTAAAGAATCTGGCCATTCGGGCATAATCCCTAATTACGAAAGTTTAAAGCGAAAAATGTGTTACCCAAATTTAAAGAATATTATCAGTAAAGTAATAAATAATTGCGATATTTGCGCAGCATCAAAGTATGACCGAAATCCCATAAAGAAAAAATTTCATATCACGGAAACGCCTTCCGATAAAAGAGAAATACACATAGATACCTACGTTAATTCCAAACATTCGTTTATAATTTCCCTTGATAAATTTTCAAACCATGCTGTAGCTTTTTTCCTTGAAGACAGAATAGTCTTACTGTTGTAGAAAAAATAAGATTGCACATTTCGGCCTTTGGTAAAATGAAAAAAATCGTTTGCGATAACGAATTTAACTCTATTAACGTAAAACAATTTTGTAAAGAGGAAAATATAGAATTACATTTATCGAAGCTAAACAGCCATACAGGCAATTCTGATGTGGAAAGGCTTTAGAACACTTTAACTGAAAGAATTAGAGCCTTAAATTTAGAAAGAGAGATGCCAATAAAAGACCAAGTAAGTAAAGCAATAAAGCTTTACAACAGCACTTTCCATTCAACGATTGAAAATACGCCCAACAATGTCCACAACAACAAAGCGAACACGAATAAAGTAAAGGAGAAAACTGAACAAAAAAAATTAAAGAAAATATCCAAAACAAATGAAAAAAGAGAGGAGTATGTAAATAATGGAAGTGAGGGTTTTGTCAAAAATTATTTAAATGTTCGACACAAAGAACAACCAAAATTTAGAAAAATGAAATTAACGAATGTTCACGAATCAAACGGCCGTTTAAGCGAAGTGCAAGCCGATAAACGAAAAGCCTTTCAATCAATTTTTTTTATTACATATTTAAATTTTTTTTTGATCATTACAACTATTTTTTTTTCTGCCCGTAAATATAGTGCTGGTATAATTATTGAATTGCTATTTTTATTTAAAGTATCCCATATTTGACTATTTTGCACACAAATCGTTATATATTATACTAAGTGCATATGTACATTTTACATATTCATATATTGCGTAGAAATACATGCCTATTTCCCTTAAATATATCTATACGGTATACTAAAAATTCATAGAGCTAGGTGAAATCAAACATACATAAATACAAAAATTAGAATAAAGAAAAGTAAAAAGACTAAACGTAAAATCGCGGAGTATTTTGAAGTCATGAGAGGGAGGTCTTACATACTCTCTTACTTCTAAGAGTATGTCCAGTTAATAATAAATATACCTACTTTGCCCCCAATCTGAATTTTATTGTAATTTTCCGTCTTTTGTTACTCTTGCTCTAACTAACTTAAGCTAGCCAATATTTATTCGATTAATTAGTAAGAGCATTATTAAGAGAACTTCCGCTGTTAAATACAAAGATTAGTCTAGCTGTAAGTGTGTTAATATATAACATCGAATTTGAAATATTAGCTAACGCAACTTATAATTAGATCTTAAGTTTCAGTTTTAGTAGACACACCTATTAAAACAGTTCAACACACAAATAAACGCAATTAGGAAAATTGTTGTGGTTTTACTAGCTACAAATAAAGGCGATTAATAATTAATCGAATATCATCAAATACTTTTTAAAAAGTATACTTTGTGCTAAAACATTGTGCGGAATATGTAAAACGTATTCCGTTTGTCACGCACCTTCTGCGCTAGCTGCTACGCCGATCACCCAGCCTATTTCAACAAATGCCCCAAATATATTGAAGCAAAAAAAATTCAAACAATAAAAACAACAAAAAAATGCAAATGCAAATGTTATTAAGATAACCAATTCAACAGCATCGTTGCCCTAGAACCACCCATCTTTCTCCCGCACTGTTTCTCGCCCCGCAAACAAACATAATAGACTAGATTATTCAGCTCCAAGTGACATTCATTCCGTTCCTAATTCATCAAACTCATTTACATCTCTCAACACTCAAGATAACTTAGCTCCAAGCGACATTCATTGAGTTTCTAATTCATCAAATTCCTTTATCTCTTTCAATACTCAAGATAACTCAGCTGCAAGTGGCTTTCATTCCGTTCCTAATTCATCAAATTCAGTTACATCTGTCAACACTCAAGATAACTCAGCTCCAAGTGAAATTCATTCAGTTTTTAATTCATCAAACTCATTTACATCTCTCAACACTGAAGATAACTCAGCTCCAAATGACATTCAATTAGTTTCCAATTCATCAAATTCCTTTATGTCTCTCAATTCTGAAGAATACTGTAATATTAACACACAAACTGCCATTAACTTTCACCACATTAATTAACGAATCAGCGACTCAAAATACCAAGCCTTACTCGCATTCTCTCAGTACGCCTCAGCCCCGTGAACAAGAACCGAACTACTACTCTCTCACTCAATTTCAACAAACCTTTCCTCCCACACTCAACAATACACTCTTAGACTCCAGGTTAAACTCAGCGCCAAATACCGCTATCGAACTCTCGAATAACAACACCACTAATCCAATAAGCTCAAGTTGTGATAACACTTCTCAACACACTGACGATAATGTAATGTCAACAGAAGTTTACCCAGGTATGTCTTCTGATGACGAGTAACTCCACAATAAACTAGAAAATGTATAAACTAAAGTAATACAAACTTCCCAACTCTCATTCGATTATTTAAAATGTATTAAAAATCATGATTTCAATTTTACAATGAAACTTGAAAGGATTTTATAAGCTTCGGGGTCCGCTCCTTTGGTAAGCCTTTCTTGCAGCAAATTAATGAGAACAAAAAAAAATACCAGTCTAACGGTTAGACGCGATAGAAGTGAAACCTTCCGTAAAACAAACTGAGAGAGAATGAGACGAAAGCAGCATTAGGAGTGGGATAATTATAGGTTCATTATAATATTACTATAAAGTTCATATTTGATTTTCTTCATTTTATTATTATTCATCCTCAATGTTTTCAATTTCAACAAATGATACGAGTGGCTTATGATAGCTAAAATATGATACAAATGCTTTGGTTTCGATGTTGTCAACATATCTTTGAAATACCGCGTCAATTGTTGTTTTTGATCGTGTTGTCGATTAGGTGCGATTGTTACACATTTTTAAATTGAATATTGTATTGAGAAAGTCAATTAAAGGAACCGCTGTGCCCAAAGCAAAATTTACGTTAAAATCGCCACTTAAAATCATTGGAACTTTATCGTAATCTTTTCTAAGTATCCGCGATACTTCTGGTGTAGACTTTATTAAATTTTCGTGAATGAATTCCGTCATGCTATTTATTGATTGATTCGGTGAAATATAAATTGCCACAATTAAAACTGTTTTTCCATTGCTCAATCTGGTTTCGCATTCACATATTTCTCCCACTTTAGAGAGCTGAACAGACAGTGATTCTAGTTGCTGTGCATTCAGATCTATCTGTGGAGTTACAATACGAGCACCGTCATTTTGATTGTGGTATATTGCAACACCGCCTCCAATTGCGGTAAATATTTAAAAATGAAAATATTTACGAATATAAAAATACGGACGCAATACAGCACACGCGGTTGCTATTATAAGCGTCGTAACGCGTATATTACACAGACGTACTAACATACACACAAACATTCGTAGGACGCTTGGTCTAAGCAAGTATTAGGTAGTGTAGTATAGGCACATGATGGAAAGAATAATGAGATGGCGCCTATCGTGGTCCCGTTACTTTGCGCTCAGCGAATTTGACAACTAGTTACGTGATTTTAGCTCCAGTATGGCCAGATTACCATTTTCGTAACTTGATTTAGCATTTTTTTTTGTTATATAGTCTCGGAGTTTTAGTTCTTTCTTCATGACATTTTTCTAGCTGTTCTAATTAAAATGTCATGTTTATAATTTTGTAAAATATGCATTTTTTAATAATTATTTAAATAATTCACTCAGTTTTATTTAGCTTTACTTTTTTTTAACATCAGGTGGCATTGCCCGCGATTGCAGTTGTTGTTGGTGTTCTTCTGCTTTCGGCAGTCAAATCTCTCTCTCGCTAATGTGTTATGCTTATGTACAATTTAATTTATGAGTTTTTTTGTTAAGCGAGACTCTTTTGTTTAGGGAACGACTTTTTTGCTATATTTGAAGTTATGTAACTAGATAAGGTACTCTTTTTGTAAAAATGTCAGTATGGTTTCATTAGTATTTTTTGGTATTTTGTGGCTTATTTTTACAATGAATACAACTCGTAATGTCCTATGTCTGGAAGAAACGATTACATCTCTATGGTTTTAATTAGCATTCAGTAAGTTCAAACGCTTTTTAAAACGTGTAAGAAGGTTTTCAATCTTAAGAAGAGTTGAGAGAAGATGATTTAATTTATTTTTTTTTATTTATATAAAATTAGCTTACAACATAAATCTTATAAGCTATTTAAGGCCTCGCTGCTATAGCTCCTAACTTAAAATAGATTTAATATTTTTGCATAACCTTAAATGGAGCCCAAAATTAAATTTTCACTTTCAAATTATCAAATTTTATAGGAGGAAAAAAAATTTCATTAGCACTAAAATCTTCTCAAAGTGACATTTTTTTGGTTAATAATAATATAGTTTGTTTTTTAACTTAAAATTTCGGTAGCTTTAAATTAAAAAAAGAAACAAACACGAAACTTCAAAATTTTCGCATTTTCGGTATAAAAAAGCACTAAATTTATTGCGAAGAGCAAATGGTTGCCAATACTGCACAACTCAGCAAACGTGACGTCACGTACGCTCTGATGGGCGCAATCTTCTTTCAATCATTCTTGGTATAGGTATACATAATGCCTTCCCGCTCACCGTGGCTCCGTAATACGCAGGCGCGCACACATACGTACTAGCATACATACAAACATACATACGTATGACGCTTGAACTAAACACCAAATCAAGTAATAGGCAGTGTAGTATACATACTACAATACTCACTATACTAGCGTGGCTCAGCAGTGCGCAGCCACATACATATACGTATCTATTAGAGGTGGAGAAATATCGATAGTGGACGCCATCGATAGTGGGTGATAGTTTTTTCGAAACCATCGATAGTGACGATAGTACTATCGATAGTGGATCGATGGTGGATCGATAGTCAAAAAAAAAAACAGTGCAACAGTTGTTTGATTTGATGCTAAGAAAAATCTAATATTTTGTTAGATTATTTTATTAATTTTTTGTTAATAACAAGATAATTTGCTTAGGAATCCTTTTTAAGTTTTCATACATATTTTCATGTACATATATACATATAAAGATTGTTTCATTTAAGAATATTACTTAATCCAAAGATTTTGATTTAAAAATAAAAGAACGTTTATGTTCTCTTCCTTAAGTCGCGTTCTTCTGTCAGAAACAATTTGTCCCGCCTTGCTAAACGCCCTTTCGGACTCGACAGTTGTTGCGGGGATGCACAAATATCTTGAAATTAACTTAATCATACATGGAAAGTCCATCTGGTTAACCTGTAAAAAAATTTAATGTTAAAAATTAGATGTTGTTTATCAATAATAAATTATTTAATTTCACCTTAATCCACCTTAAGCCGCTTGACGATTATGGCATTAGAGCGCGCATTTCCACGTTTATCGTTGGCACGATGATCTAAGAAATCAAGGAAGGAGTCCTGCGTCTTGGTGCTGAGGTCCAAATCGGCGTTGATGGGGATTTCCTCACTAGTGCAATTCACCAATTCATTTTCCAAAAGTTTTTCTGCTTCCTCAGCATTCACAATTTGCTGAAATCCATCTCTTTTAAACCTCGGATCTATTATTGTTGCTATTCTCGTCACAATTCGTTCCTCGTACGTAGACAGCCGTTTTGAAATGGACTCCAATAATATATTTTTCATTGTCTCTCCTTCCTGAGTTTGCAATTGTGGTGATAGACTTAGTATTTTTCGGTACAGGCCATATGTCAAAGATATAATTAATGAAATTGTCACATACGTTCCGCCACAAATTCTTTCACTAATTTGATGGAAAAATGACAATATTTTTTCAATATCTTTTAGAATATTTATTTCTTCTGCCGTAAATGGAAGAGGTGCATGCTTAGTGGACAGTAGAACCGTTGCAATAGCTTCGTGCGTTGCCAGGATTCGTTGTATCATGTAATAGAAACTGTTCCACCTTGTAGGCATTTCTTGTAAAAGGGTGTAAGCAAATTTAAATATCTTGAACCATTTTGAATTTTTCATTTACTATGGAACTTTTCTTAAAAAATTTCACTATCACCTTACATTTTGTAAATAAAGCCTTAAATGCTTCGTCTTTATCCAATTTGAGTCCATCTTGGACAACCAAATTTAAGGTATGAGCAAAGCATGGAAGATTCCGTATATTTAATAATTCGCACGCTTTTAGCATTGCACTGGCATTGTCTGTAACGATGCAAATAGTTTTTTCGTAAACATTCCAAAAGTTTAGAATTTCTCGCAAGGTGTTTGCAATATTTTGAGCCGAGTGATTAGTTGGGTCAATTAACTTGCGTGTGGCTAACGATGCTGTTTTCATGGTATACTCATGAAGAAAGTGGCATGTTACGGTTATAAAGTTTACATTTTCACTTGAGGTCCACAAGTCGCATGTGACGGCAATATTTGAAATACTCTCCAACATCGCGGACAATTTGGCCGAAGTTTCTCGAAACAAATTATGCATCAGCACATCTCTTAATTGCGTTCGACTTGGAAGCTTGTACCTTGGATCCAAGACTTGCGTGTACTTTATAAAGCCTTCATTTTCGATGACACTGTATGGCTGCACATCTTTGGTTATCATCTCGGTTAGGGGTCTGTCAATATCATTCTTTCGCTTACTGTTTGCATCGTAGAAAACGGCTCTTTTCAAATACGAGTCTATAGAGCGCATACTGGACCTGCAACTGCTGCTTGTAGATGCTGTGTTGTCGTTATCAGCAAGTGTAGCTGTTGTGCTAGAATCCGGTGCGTGGTCTTTTAAATCTGGATGAAATCTTTTTAAATGGTCCCGCAAATTCGAAGTGTTTCCGCTTGTTTTATATTCTTTTGCGCAGTTTAGGCACTTTGCAAATTTTTTGTCGTCGGACCGCTTAAAATATTTCCAAACTTCAAATATTTTATTTTTTGTGTTTGTTTCTCGGACACAACATCCTTTTCGGAGTCTGAGGAGGTGCAGTGGCAAACCGGAGTAGAGCCGCGACGTTTACCTTGTATTTGACAAAAATTTGGTTAAAATGGCTTAAAAAATTCGTCATGATAATTACCTTTCTGAATGAAGCGATCCATTTCTTTGAAATTTATCAACTTTTAAATTTAATCACTTTAATATTCACAAAGAAAATTTATATTTATAGTATAAGTGCAAACGACGCCACAAATAAATGCGGCAAATTGTATTGCAGTGATGTGAAACCAAACTATCGATGAACTATCGGCACTATCGGTAATGCAGCGCCATCGATAGTATGACAGCTCGATAGTGCCAAACCATCGATAGTGACGATAGTGCCATCGATAGTTCTCCACCTCTAGTATCTATACTAATATTATTAAGAGGAAAACTTTGTTTGTTTGTTTGTTTGTTTGTAACGAATAGGCTCAAAAACTACTGGACCGATTTTAAAAATTCTTTCACCATTCGAAAACTACATTATCCAAGAGTAACATGGATTACATTTTATTTTGGAAAAAATAGGGTTCCGTAAGATATTTGGATTTTTCGGACACAAACTGAAAAAAATCTTATATATAAAATAAAGTCAACTTTTTGTGTGTGTTCGCCAACCGGCCGTGTCTGCACCGAATTAAACCAAACTTACACACATTGTTAAGAAGGTATTGAAGATGGTTTCCGTATAGTTTGGATACCTATTGGTGGATAGGGCTCGAGATATAGGTCAAAACGTGGACCCGGGTAACCTTCGGATGTGTATGTACAATATGGGTATCAACTGGAAGGTGTTGGTGAATGCTTTAGTTCAGAGTATTTTTCATGCCGCTCCGTGACTAGGGTCTCGAGATAGAGACCAAAACGTGGACCCTAGAATGTGTATGTACAATATGGATATCAAATGAAAGCTGTTGATAAGTGCTTTAATACGGGGTAATTTTCATACCTATTGATGACTAGGGTCTCGAGACATAGGTCAAAACGTGGACCCGGGTAACCTTCGGACGTGTATGTACAATATGGGTATCAAATGGAAGCTGTTGGTGAATGCTTTAGTTCAGAGTATTTCCATTCGCCCCGTGACTAGGGTCTCGAGATAGAGACCAAAACGTGGACCCTAGAATGTGTTTGTACAATATGGATATCAAATGAAAGCTGTTGATAAGTGCTTTAATACGGGGTAATATTCATACCTATTGATGACTAGGGTCTCGAGATATAGGTCAAAACGTGGACCCGGGTAACCTTCGGACGTGTATGTACAATATGGGTATCAAATGGAAGCTGTTGGGGAATGCTTTAGTTCAGAGTATTTCCATTCGCTCCGTGACTAGGGTCTCGAGATAGAGACCAAAACGTGGACCCGGGTAACCTTCGGACGTGTATGTACAATATGGGTATCAAATGGAAGCTGTTGGTGAATGCTTTAGTTCAGAGTATTTCCATTCGCCCCGTGACTAGGGTCTCGAGATAGAGACCAAAACGTGGACCCTAGAATGTGTTTGTACAATATGGATATCAAATGAAAGCTGTTGATAAGTGCTTTAATACGGGGTAATTTTCATACCTATTGATGACTAGGGTCCCGAGACATAGGTCAAAACGTGGACCCGGGTAACCTTCGGACATGTATGTACAATATGGGTATCAAATGGAAGCTGTTGGTGAACGCTTTAGTTCAGAGTATTTCCATTCGCTCCGTGACTAGGGTCTCGAGATAGAGACCAAAACGTGGACCCCAGAATGTGTTTGTACAATATGGATATCAAATGAAAGCTGTTGATAAGTGCTTTAATACGGGGTAATTTTCATACCTATTGATGACTAGGGTCTCGAGACATAGGTCAAAACGTGGACCCGGGTAACCTTCGGACGTGTATGTACAATATGGGTATCAAATGGAAGCTGTTGATAAGTGCTTCAATACGGGGTAATTTTCATACCTATTGATGACTAGGGTCTGGAAATATATGCCAAAACGTGGACCCGCCGTGTCTTTGCACCGAATTAAACCAAACTTACACACATTGTTAAGGAGGTATTGAAGATGGTTTCCGTATAGTTTGGATACCTATTGGTAGATAGGGTCTCGAGATATAAGTAAAAACGTGGACCCGGGTAACCTTCGGATGTGTATGTACAATATGGGTATCAAATGGAAGCTGTTGGTGAATGCTTTAGTTGAGAGTAATTCCATCCGCTCCGTGACTAGGGTCTCGAGATAGAGACCAAATCGTGGACCCTAGAATGTGTTTGTACAATATGGGTATCAAATGAAAGCTGTTGATAAGTGCTTTAATACGGGGTAATTTTCATACCTATTGATCACTAGGGTCTCGAGACATAGGTCAAAACGTGGACCCGGGTAACCTTCGGACGTGTATGTACAATATGGGTATCAAATGGAAGCTGTTAGTGAATGCTTTAGTTCAGAGTATTTCCATTCGCTCCGTGACTAGGGTCTCTAGATAGAGACCAAAACGTGGACCCCAGAATGTGTTTGTACAATATGGATATCAAATGAAAGCTGTTGATAAGTGCTTTAATACGGGGTAATATTCATACCTATTGATGACTAGGGTCTCGAGATATAGGTCAAAACGTGGACCCGGGTAACCTTCGGACGTGTATGTACAATATGGGTATCAAATGGAAGCTGTTGAAAAGTGCTTCAATACGGGGTAATTTTCATACCTATTGATGACTCGGGTCTGGAAATATATGCCAAAACGTGGACCCGCCGTGTCTTTGCACCGAATTAAACCAAACTTACACAAGGAGGATCGTTCCATGTGTAGAAGTCCACGCAAGTGGGGAAAGTTACTGATCGCCATTCACTTGGGAATGGCCAGGACGATTCTTCTGCATATGGTTCAAGCAGCTCACAACGGCCGGGATTAGCCCACGTATCCTCTGGGTAGCTTCCGAACACCCGTTCGGGAGTGAGCTAAAGTGAGAAGGCGAAACACTCCAGGATAGCTGGTTGTGCGTTGGGTTTGGGACCCGCCACTTAAAAATCCCCCCCAATGAAAACTTTAAAAAAGCCTCGGATGAGACCTCCCTATACTGATGACGACCCCTGCAAACGAACTAAGGAATACGATTTGAGGGCATGCACCTTGAATGTCCGGTCCCTTAATGGGGAAGGTGCCTCTGCCCGGCTGGTTGATGTCCTCGTGAGAGTAAAGGCTGACATCACTGCCATCCAAGAGATGCGATGGACGGGGCAAGGAAAGAAAACCATAGGACCTTGCGACGTCTACTACAGCTGCCATGTAAAGGAGCGCAAATTCGGTGTCGGATTTGTTGTGGGAGAGAGACTTCGTCGCCAAGTACTGTCGTTCACTCCGGTGGACGAGCGTCTCGCAACAATCCGCATCAAAGCCAGATTTTTCAACATATCGCTAATTTGCGCCCACGCCCCGACGGAAGAGAAGGACGATGCGACCAAAGATTCCTTCTATGAGCGCCTGGAACGTTCCTATGAGCGCTGCCCCCGCCACGACATAAAAATCGTGCTTGGCGACTTCAACGCCAGGGTGGGCAAGGAGGGAATTTTTGGTCCAACAGTCGGAAAATTCAGCCTGCACAACGAAACATCCGGTAACGGACAGAGGCTGATCGATTTCGCCGGGGCCCGAAACATGGTAGTCTGCAGCACCAGATTCCAGCATAAGAAGATTCACCAAGCCACCTGGCTGTCTCCTGATCGAAAAACACGAAACCAGATCGATCATGTTGTGATAGATGGAAGACACGCTTCTAGTGTATTAGATGTACGTACGATCCGAGGACCCAACATTGACTCGGATCACTACCTTGTTGCAGCCAAACTGCGCATACGCCTCTGTGCAGCAAAAAACGTGCATCTACCTACGCAAAGAATGTTCGGCATCGAAAAGCTGCAATCACAACAGACAGCCAGAAGATTCGCCACTCGACTCTCACTCCTGCTCTCAGAGAGTACTGCCCAACAAACCGGCATCCACGAACAATGGAGCAACATTTCTCGTTCTCTACGTACCGCCGCCGAAGAAGAAATCGGATTCCGGCGAGCCCGAAAAAACAACTGGTATGACGAGGAATGTCATGCTGCCGCAGAAAGAAAGGATGCCGCCTATAGAGCCACGCTGCGATCGGGCGCAACGCGAGCCATGTGGGATCGCTACAGAGAACTGAAAAAGGAAGAGAGACGTATTATCCGACAGAAGAAACGAGAGGCCGAAATACGTGAGTGCGAAGAGCTTGAGATGCTGGCCAACAGGAACAACGCCCGAAAATTCTACCAGAAAGTTCGGCGGCTTACAGAAGGTTTCAAGACCGGGGCGTTTTCCTGTAAGAACAAAGACGGCGAACTGGTGACTGACGTACAGAGCAATCTTAGATTATGGAGGGAACACTTCTCGAACCTATTAAACAGTGACAGCTGCGCATGTCACCGAGAAAGTGAAGATCCCGATACCCCAATCGTTGACGACGGAATTGTCGTTCCGCTACCCGATCATGACGAGGTGAGAATAGCGATAACGCGGCTAAAGAACAACAAAGCCGCGGGCGCCGACGGACTGCCGGCTGAGCTATTCAAACATGGCGGCGAGGAGCTGGTAAGGTGCATGCATCAGCTCCTATGCAAAATATGGTCGGATGAAAGCATGCCTGCCGATTGGAATTTAAGTGTGCTCTGCCCAATCCATAAGAAGGGTGATCCTGCAATTTGTGCCAATTACCGCGGGATTAGTCTTCTAAATATCGCCTATAAGGTTCTAGCGAGCGTATTGTGTGAAAGGCTGAAGCCCACCGTCAACCAACTGATTGGACCTTATCAGTGTGGCTTCAGACCTGGAAAGTCTACCATCGACCAAATATTCTCAATACGCCAAATCTTGGAAAAGACTCATGAAAGGAGAATCGTCACACACCATCTTTTCGTCGACTTCAAAGCTGCATTCGACAGTACGGAAAGGAGTTACCTGTATGCCGCGATGTCTGAATTTGGTATCCCCGCAAAACTAACACGGCTATGTAAGATGACGTTGCTCAACACCAGCAGCGCCGTCAGAATTGGGAAGGACCTCTCCGAGCCGTTTGATACCAAACGAGGTTTCAGACAGGGTGACTCGCTGTCGTGTGACTTCTTTAACCTGATGTTGGAGAGCATCGTACGAGCCGCAGAACTTAATCGCTCGGGCACAATTTTTTATAAGAGCGTTAAATCGCTGGCGTATGCCGATGATATTGACATCATCGGCCTTAACAACCGCGCTGTTAGTTCTGCCTTCTCCAAACTGGATAAAGAGGCAAAGCGAATGGGTCTGGTGGTGAACGAGGACAAAACGAAGTACCTCCTGTCTTCAAACAAACAGTCGGCGCACTCGCGTATCGGCACCCACGTCACTGTAGACAGTTATAATTTCGAGGTTGTAAAAGACTTCGTCTATTTAGGAACCAGCATTAACACCGATAACAATGTCAGCCTTGAAATCCAACGTAGAATCTCTCTTGCCAACAAGTGCTACTTTGGACTAAGTAGGCAATTGAGTAGTAAAGTCCTCTCTCGACGAACAAAACTAACACTCTACAAGACTCTGATCATGCCCGTCCTAACGTATGGCGCAGAAGCTTGGACGATGACAACATCCGATGAAGCGACGCTTGGAGTGTTCGAGAGAAAGATTCTGCGTAAGATTTTTGGACCTTTGCACGTTGGCAACGGCGAATATCGCAGACGATGGAACGATCAGCTGTATGAGCTTTACGACGACATAGACATAGCGCAGCGAATAAAGATCCAGCGGCTACGTTGGCTGGGTCATGTCGTCCGAATGGATACAAACGCTCCGGCTTTGAAAGTATTCGATGCGGTACCAGCTGGTGGTAGCAGAGGAAGAGGGCGGCCTCCACTGCGTTGGAAAGATCAGGTGGAGAAGGACTTGGCTTCACTTGGTGTGTCCAACTGGCGCCGGTTAGCACGAGAAAGAAACGACTGGCGCGCTTTGTTAAACTCGGCCAAAATCGCGTAAGCGGTTATAGCGCCAATAAAGAGAAGAAGAACACACATTGTTAAGGAGGTATTGAAGATGGTTTCCGTATAGTTTGGATACCTATTGGTATATAGGGTCTCGAGATATAGGTCAAAACGTGGACCCGGGTAACCTTCGGATGTGTATGTACAATATGGGTATCAAATGGAAGCTGTTGGTGAATGCTTTAGTTCAGAGTATTTTTCATGCCGCTCCGTGACTAGGATCTCGAGATAGAGACCAAAACGTGGAGCCTAGAATGTGTTTGTACAATATGGATACCAAACTGAAACTGTTGGTGAATGCCTTAGTACAGAGTATTTTTCATGCCGCTACGTGACTGGGGTCTCCAGATATAGGTCAAAACGTGGACCCGGGTAACCTTTGGTTGTGTATGCACAATATAGGTATCAAATGAAAGCTGTGCTTTAGTACGGGGTAATTTTCATACCTATTGATGACTAGGGTCTCGAAATATATGCCAAAACGTGGACCCGCCGTGTCTTTGCACCGAATTAAACCAAACTTATGCACATTGTTAAGTAAGTATTGAAAATGGGTTTCGTAAAGTTTGGTTGTAATTCGGAGCAGTGGCAACGGGTACAGCGTTCTTTTGAGCCAGCCATAATGTCGCTTACTTTTTTAACGCTTGGGGCGGAACTGAACTGTCAAATTGACAGTGTTAGTTACAATGTGTCAATATTTCTTTCTGATTTGGATGCCATAAGGAAAAAACGTAAGTGCAACATGTAAAAATTGTTTGTGAATTTTTTTGGAGTGGATTTTGGAACAGTGAATAATTTCTTACGAAATTTGAGAATTTAATGTGAAATCCGAATGAAATTATGTGTTCGTGGAAAAAACAATTTTTTTCGTTTTTTCTTTTTTGAAAAATATAAGTGGATAATGGTTAAAAAAGCTCCAATTCTTAATAAAACATATAAATTGAAACGAAAAATTCATGGATGATCAGGAAAAAAGACGATTGTTTATTCATATGCGTTGATTTGAAATTTAAAAACAATCTTCTTTTTTCCTGATTTTCAATTTATATTTATATTTACTCAAAAACAAATAGAAAAACAAAAAATATTGTTTATGCCAAAGCGCTTGAATAAAGAATAAAGAAATAAATAACATGAAAACCATATATTTTCTGTTCTAAACCATATCTATTCTATTTTAGTGTGCCCAGCGAAGGGGGCCGGGTTTGCTAGTATCAACATATAACGCTTCGTAGTGTCGCTTTTTCGTTTCATCGAGTCTCAAATCACTCCCAAAAAAACAACATCATTATACGAAGACGGTGGTAGTAAAACGGTGATGGTCACTAATTACGATTATTTCAGGCGAACCACTCAACCACTTCAACAACAACCATGGGCTTCAGCTCTTAGAGCAATCCATTTCGCCTTCAATAATCTTACTAAGTGAAACCCATTTAGCGAGTATCACAACTGCATTCCACTTCAAAGCCTATGTCAGCGTATTTCATAACCTCCCAAACATAATTTTAAGTAAGCAAGGTGTTGCTATTCTGATCAAGAAAAGCTTACCTTTTAAAAGGATCGCCATACATTCTAATATATCAGCTATTGGTATTGAAGTCAATCTTAATTTAAAATTGAATATAATATGCGCCCCCACATTATCCTTGGAGGTAATCTTAACGCTTGGAGCCAAATAACAGAGGAATACATGTTGAAGACGCATTGCTATCTTCAGATCCTATATGTCTTAACAATGGTAGTGGAACACACTTGCTGCAACAAATATGGGATATGATAAAAAAGCCTTCTCAGGAGGAAATAAACAGTATAGAATCGACTTTATTCACTCTGCAGAAGGACCTATCTAAAATCCACAAGACATTGCGGAAAACTTTTCTTCTAAGTTGTTTGGAAATTGTAAATCCAATATGACTGGAAAAATACCCGGTTAAGATGATATATCATATCATATCCTCTCCAAAAAACCTAAAATCCAGGCTTACAAATCTATATAATAGTATACTAGACCAAGCCGTATTTCCTCAAAACTGGAAAAGCATTCTCATCCCTATTCCAAAATCTAATAAATCCAATTCCTTTGTCCAAAATTTAGACCTATGCCCTTAATACCCTGTGTGTCTAAAATTCTTGAAAAAATTGTTTCCAAGAGGATCATTTGGTATGCCAAACAAAAAAGACTGATCAGTCCCAACCAATTCTCATTTAAACGGGGTTTAGGTATTATCAAATCATTGCTCTACTTTGAATACTGCGGTATAGACACAAAATCTGCCAAAAACCACTTATCCGTTCTTAGTCTCGACTTTGAGAGAGCTTTCTATAGAATAGGAGCCCATGTAGTACTACAGGAATTAAGAAATGGAGCATTGGGAATAAAAATTATAGTTTTATCAAAGCATTCCTTTCTAACCGAAAACTCTCTGTAAGTGTGAACAATCACAACTCCACCACCTAAACCCTTCTCTCGATAACACTTTTATAGCGTTTATCAGCCAGCTACTTACTACCCTCAAATCCATATGTATTTACGCTGACGATGTTTTAATTTTCTCATCTTTGAAAGACTTGACCCAAGTTAAAGCTGTTTTTATTGTCAATATTGTCGATTGGTCTAAGACATTAGGGACCCAAATTTCCGCAAATAAAACCGCACCTTCCACATTTGCAAGAAAAGAAACTGTACCTTACCTAACCTCTTCGTTGACAACACATAAATCCCACACACTAACTCATTAAGAATACTAAGTATCATCTATATATATAAAAATGAAATGATGTTCGTTTGTACGCATTTTTTTGGGCCGATACGAGGCCAATTTTATTCGTTCTTTTTTCATATTATAGGGATCCACTAGGGGAAGGTTTTTAGCAAAAAAAAATTTCTTTTAGATATTTTCTTCATATAAAAAAAAGAAAAAATCAAAATATTGTCCAAAACAAAACTTGCTCGATTGTTAGATTAAAGTAAGTTTCGAATCGACATTCATTTTATGTGTACAACTTTTTTTGAATTTTTCGTTATTGTATACAGAAATTTCAAATGATTCGAATGAAATTTTTTTTTTTTTTTTATTTCTTCCAAAAAATATTACACCTGTCGTTAGACAATAAGTAATTTGATTTACAAAAAGATGGAATGAGAGTGATATTGAAGGGCCAATGCCCCCAAGCTCATTTAGAAGAAATATAAAATTCAAATTATGTATGTATCTATAGATCGACTTGCGTCCTAAACGCATAAACCGATCGTAACCAAATTTGAAACACGAACTGGATCTCTTACCGGGATGGTCATAGGCTAAAAAATATTTTGATATATATAGGGGGCGTGGCACCTCCCATACAAATGGAGTTTTTAACAGTCCGTATTTCTGAAAGTATTTACGTTAGACCACTGAAATTTGGTAAGGGGTTATATGACATTAATCCTTACCACATCCACAAAAACTATGTGTAACGAAAAAGGGGGCGTGGTACTCTACGCAACGACGAACTTGCATATGGTCGCTTGCTTTCTTCTACAATATGTTAGATATTGCTTGTGTTGCTGTTTACGTCATTTATTATGAAAATAATAACATACTTTCTAACAAAAGCAATCGACGCAGAATCTTTTTGCGCCGGATTTCAGAAAAGTTAGCTATGCCGGTGATTCAAGAGCGAGCTTCTAACCAGACGTTATACGAAACCACGCAATGAGGCTTGCAGACGAAAGTTACTTCGAAAAACCAGTAGCGATGGTGGTACCTGCTGACAACCGAAAAGTTGTAGTTGAGTCATGCTACATTTGCAACGAAGCAGCCTATTCGTAAACGAAAGAAGACAAGGAAGTGTTGTTCCGAGTGCGAGTAGCCCGTTTGTGATGAGCACTCAGTAAAGATCAACATTGCGCTCAGTAATTTTGAACTACGCTAAAGAATAATCATTAAGATTTAATTCTTTATATTATATGTATTTCTCTATTTATTACTTTTATTGATTTTTCACGTATTACTGACTGTGCAAATAGTGCAATGTCGGTGTTTCTTTTTCGTAACAATCACATTACAAAATGTAATAATAATTATTATATACAGTATATTTATTCAATAAACAATTTAATAAGAATATAATTTATAATTAATAAATAATAATACTTATATACTTTTTATTTGCATAAATAAAGACATTTTCATGACATAATACATGAATCTCGTGTTTTCTGTATAGAGGGTTTCGGGTACCCGGGTAAATTATACGTTTACTTTTTTTTTCAAATGCAAAAATTATAAAGTCAAACAATTTTTCAAAATATGTTTAATACATATTTTGATACAAAGTAAGTCAATTCACGTTGGGCACCCGAGTACCTAGGTGGCAACACAAGGGTTAAATATTCATTTCACATAAAAGTAGATAATTTTATACGTACCATACATTACCATTTGACGCCCCATGCTCCAACTAGGAGTATATATATAGATGGAGGAAGGTTCCATGTGCAGAAGTCCACGCAAGTGTGGAAAGTTACTGATCGCCATTCACTTGGTGGTGGCCAGGACGATTCTTCTGCATATGGTTCAAGCAGCTCATAAAGTCTGGGATTAGCCCACGTATCCTCTGCATAGCTTTCGAACACCCGTTAGGGAGTGAGCTAACGTGAGAAGGCGAAGCATTCCAGGATAGCTGGTTGCGCGCTGGGTTTGGGACCCGCCACTTAAAAATCCCCCCCAATGACAATATATACAAAACCTCGCATGAGAACTACATTTACTGATGACGACCGTGCAAACAAAATAGGGCATGCACCTGCAATGTCCGGTCCTTTAATAGGGAAGGTGCCTCTGCCCGGCTGGTTGATGTCCTCGTGAGAGTAAAGGCTGACATCACTGTGATTCAAGAAATGCGATGGACGGGATAAGGCAAGAAAAACAAAGGTCCTTGCGACGTCTACTACAGCTGCCATGTAAAGGAGCGCAAATTCGGCGTCGGATTTGTTGTGAGAGAGAGACTTTGTCGCCAAGTACTGTCGTTCACTCAGGTGGACGGGTGCCTCGCAATAATCCGCATTAAAGCGCGATTTTTTAACATCTCGCTCCTTTACGCCCACGCCCCGAAGGAAGAGAAGGACGATGCGACCAAAGATTCCGTCTATGAGCGCCTGGAACGTTCCTATGAGCGCTGCCCCCGCCACGACATAAAAATCGTGCTTGGCGACTTCAACGCCAGGGTGGGCAAGGAGGGAATTTTTGGTCCCACAGTCGGAAAATTCAGCCTGCACAACGAAACATCCGGTAACGGGCAGACTCTGATCGATTTCGCCGGGGCCCGAAACATGGTGGTCTGCAGCACCAGATTCCAGCATAAAAAGATACACCAAGCTACCGGACTGTCTCCTGATCGCAAAACGCGAAACCAGATCGATAATGTTGTGATAGATGGAAGACATGCTTCTAGCTTATTAGATGTACGTACGATCCGAGGACCCAACATCGACTCGGATCATTACCAGCAAAAAACGTACATCTACCTACGCAAAGAATGTTCGACATCGAAAAGCTGCAATCACAACAGACAGCCAGGAGATTCGCCACTCGACTCTCACTGCTGCTCTCAGAGAGCACTGCCCAACAAACCGGCATGCACAAGCAATGGAGCAAGAAATCGGACTCCGGCGAGCCCGGAAAAAAAACAATTGGTACGACGAGGAATGTCATGCTGCCGCAGAAAAAAAGGATGCCGCCTATAGATCCACGCTGCGATCGGGCGCAACGCGAACCATGTGGGATCGCTACCGAAAGATAAGAAAAGAAGAGAGACGTATTATCCGAAAGAAGAAACGAGAGGCCGAAATTCGTGAGTGTGAGGAGCTTGAGATGCTGGCCAACAAGAACAACGCCCGAAATTTTTATCAGAAAGTTCGGCGGCTTACAGAAGGTCTTAAGACCGGGGCGTTTTCCTGTAAGAACAAAGACGGCGAACTGGTGGCTGACATCCAGACGAATCTTAATTTATAGAGCGAACCTCTCGAACCTGATAAAAAGTGATAGCTGCGAATGTCACAGAGAGTGTGAAGATCCCGATACCCCGATCGTTGACGACGGAGTTGTCGTTCCGCTACCCGACCATGACGAGGTGAGAATAGCGATAACGTGGCTAAAGAACAACAAAGCCACGGGCGCCGACGGACTCCCAACTGAGCTATTCAAACATGGCGGCAAGGAGCGGGTAAGGTACATGCATCAGCTTCTATGCAAAATATTGTCGAATGAAAGCATGCTTGCCGATTGGAACTTAACTGTGCTCTGCCGAATCCATAAGAAGGATTAGTATTCTAAATATCAGCTATAAGGTTCTAGCGAGCGTATTGTGTGAAAGGCTGAAGCTTTAGACCTTGAAAGGCCACCATCGACCAAATATTCACCATACGCCAAATATTGGAAAAGACCCATGAAAGGACAATCGACATACACCACCTTTTAGTCTGTTTCAAAGCTGCATTCGACAGTATGAAAAGGAGTTTCCTGTATGAAGCGATGTCTGAATTTGGTATCTCCACAAAACTAATACGGCTATGCAAGAGGACGTTGGTCAACACCAGCAGCGCCATCATAATTGGGAAGGACCTCTCCGAGCTGTTTGATACCACATATGTATATTATCTATATATATAAAAATTAAATGATGTTCGTTTGTCCGCATTTTTTTGGGCCGATACGAGGCCAATTTTATTCGTTCTTTTTTCATATTATAGGGATCCACTAGGGGAAGGTTTTTAGCAAAAAAAAATTTCTTTTAAATATTTTCTTCATATAAAAAAGAGAAAAAATCAAAATATTGTCCAAAACAAAACTTGCTCGATTGTTAGATTAAAGTAAGTTTCGAATCGACATTCATTTTATGTGTAATTTTATGTGTACAACTTTTTTTGAATTTTTTGTATTTGTATTGTGATACAGAAATGTATTGTATACAGAAATTTCAAATGATTCGAATGAAAATTTTTTTTTTTTTTTTTATTTCTTCCATAAAATATTACACCTGTCGTTAGACAATAAGTAATTTGATTTACAAAAAGATGGAATGAGAGTGATATTGAAGGGTCAATGCCCCCAAGCTCATTTAGAAGAAATATATACATATTATTTAAAAACAAGTGGTTAACAAACAATGACATATACGATTAGTTGACAATTGATTACAAGGATTTTGCAAGATCTGTTGGTGTTTGACGGTTAAGCCGACTTTGGGTAGATTTTTCTTTATTTGGTAGTCTTCTCATCATAGGATTTGTATGCGTTAATAGTCTATTTATGTGTCTTCTGCTTGCGCTTTGTATTGTTTCATCAATAGTATCGATGTCAAGGTCGCGATGAATATCTGCGTTAGGTATGTACCAAGGAGCATTAGTTAAGGTCCTAAGTATTTATGAAAATAATGTTTCAATTCAATTGAGCAATGCTTTCTTTGACCAATTCTATATGGAAATGAATGCGTTTGCAAACGATGTTTTCGGCTATGAACAAATGTTGGGATCGAATGAAAAAGGAAAGAAACGCGAAATGATAAAAAAAATTCTTGGAAAATTTAAAATGAATGGTACTTCATTGGAAAAATTCAAAGGTAATAAGAACATACACAAGATAAAGTCAGAATTCGAATTTTTAGATTTATTTAGTTTATTTCTCATTTTTTCAGAAGTACACCACACAACAACTCATTCCAACTCTGATTTTGAAATCCTGTTGGAATTGGTGATCGATAATTTTGTCACTATAATGGTCAATGGAAATTTGCGTATATCAGACCCTGCATATTATTTACCATATCAACTTTTTATGGAACATATGGACCAAATGAACACAAAAAAATAATTTCGTTTTGTTTTGATTTTTTGCAACATTTTGGTTTTCAGTTAATATAATACAACAAAAACAATACTGTTTTTTCGTGAACACAAAATTCTAAATTTATTACGTTGTTTGTTTAGAATTTTTTTAGAAAAAAAGTAAATTTTTTGGTTTTAAGGAAATTTGTTTATTGTTGCTATTTGTGAAAGCGTAGATATTTGTAAGTATTTGACTATAATCCTAAAAGTTAATGGAATACCACTATGACACATAGAAAACATTTTTCCAAAGGGGTGTTTTTCGAAAATTATAAAAAAAATTGTTTTCAAAAATTTTGAAGAAATAAAGTAAAATAAAAAAATTTCGAAAGCATGAAATTTTCTCAAAACCAAATTTTCCTCAAAAAGATAAAAGAAATTTCTTCGAAGAGGTGTTTTTCTAAAATTACAAAAAAAAAAAATTTCAAAAATTTTAAACAAATAAAATAAAATAAAACTTTTTCAAGGGTATGAAATTTTTTCAAAACAAAATTTTCTGAAAACCAAACAAGATTAAAAAAAAGGTGTTTTCAAAGCATTTCATATTCCACTATTAATAGAGAATACATTTTTTCGAGGGGGTGTTTTTCAAAGCGGAAAAAAATCTTTTTTAAGAAATCAATTTAAACTTTTACAAAAGTATGAAATTTTTTCAAGAACAAAATTTTCTCAAAAATGTTAAATTAAAAAAAAATAGTTTTTTCAAAATATTTAATAATTTTCAGCAATTAACTGAGAAGAAATTTGTTAGAGCGAAGTGTTTTTCAAAACTTCAAAAAACACTTTTTAACCAAAAAAATAAACCTTTTTTCAAAAAAAAACAGGAATGATAACAATGCCTAACAATTTCTGCACTTTTGCACAGTCTAAAGAGGCATTGATACAGAGTGTATTTCCAAACATAGTTCAACATTCCAAAAACCATGATTGACTCAGCGAAAGAGCAATTTTAGCTGGGAAAAATAAGGACGTCAATGATATAAATTCAGCTATTTTAGATCAAATACCTGGTGACATAGTTGCGTATAAGTCAATGGACACTATTACTGATCAAGATGAGGTCGTAAATTATCCAACTGAATTCTTAAACTCACTCGATTTGCCAGGCTTACCACCTCATAATTTACGATTAAAAATTGGAGCACCGATTATTATGCTGCGCAATAGTAATGTGCCCCGACTTTGCAACGGTACGAGACTCGCTGTGAAGAAGCTAATGGGTAACGTTATCGAAGCAACAATTTTGAAAGGGAAGTACAAAGGAGAAGACATTTTGATACCCTGAATTCCACTGATTCCGACGGATTTACCATTCGATTTCAAACGTTTGCAGTTCCCTATTCGCCTTGCCTCCGCTATGACAAATAATAAGGCGCAAGGACAGTCTCTACAAATGTGCGGTATTAATTTAGAATACCCAATTTTTTCTCATGGACAATTGTATGTAGCTTGCTCACGAGTTGGCAAACCATCGTCATTATTCACGCGAAAGATGAAAAAACCAAAAACGTTGTCTACCAAAAAGTGTTACAATAAAGTTCGAATGAAATTGTATCAAAGAATTTGCTTTGTTTCGTATTAATTTTATTCTCTTTCAGCAAATCATTGAATTTATCGTCTAGCGAAGCGGGCGAGGGTACGCTAGTTTTTAATAAAAAAACTCACATATAAAAACCATTGCAAACATCTTAGAATAAGCGTACTCACTAGACTTAGTTTTAAAAGATATCTTTCGTCAAAACATTGATGTTATCTAAAATTTACTTTGGCTTTACAATGTACAGGGTGGCGCACGAATCGTGCTACAAAAACAAAACGTAATAACTTTTTTTCTAATCAATGTATTTAACTTTTTGTTTTTTTATTGTATAGATAATTCAATTTTATTTTATGTAACTAATTAGTTTTGAAAATAATAGAACGTAAATGACCTCCATGCTCATTCACGCATATGCGACACCTGATGAGAAAATTGTTCATTGCGCACTGAAGGGTTGAAGTCGGGATCGCCTCAATTATTGTTGTGATGGACTGCTTCAATTCAGTCAAATTACTTGGTTTTGCTTTATACACCTCTTGTTTGAGATAACCCTATAAAAAAAATCTGGTGCAGTGAGGTCAGGTGACCTTGGGGGCCAGCGGAAATTGGAATTTCTGGATATCAATTTATTTCTAAATTTTCGTTGTAGCTCCTCCATAACCGGTCTGGCTATATGTGCAGTTGCTCCATCTTGCTGGAACCAAATGCTGTTAAAAGGGATACGTCTTCGCCGCAGTTCTGGATAAAAAAACTCCTTCAACATGTTTAAGTAACGGTCCCCATTTACAGTCGCTGTTACACCGTTTTCTTCGAAGAAGTATGGCCCGACAATGCACCTTGATGAAACTGCGCACCACACTGTGACTCGTTCTGGGTGCAGTTCCATCTCATGGAGTATTTGCGGATTTAATTGACTCCATATACGGCAATTTTGCTTGTTTACATTGCCGTTTAGATCAAAATGGGCCTCATCAGACATAAACAAGCAATTTATGAAGTTGTTGTCTTCTTCGGCCATTTCAATAATTTTTTGGCAAAATTCCAGGCGAATAGGCAAATCCAGAGGGTTTAATTTGCTTGTGATTTGAACTTTGTACGGAAACAAGTTTAAGTCTTCATGAACTATCCGCTGCAATGACCGTCTGCTAACTCCAATTTGCGCCGACAAGTTACGAGTCGAAACTCTTGGATTTGCCTGAATTGACGATGCTACAGCCGCGATTGTGGCTTCGACCCGAACATGGGGATCTCGATGGTACGGTCTGCGTGCGATGCTTCCAGATTCAGCAAACATGTTCACCAGCCTCATAATGGTCCATCTGCTCGGGGGAGTGCCGCCAAACTCCCGCCTAAATTCCCTTTGGACGGAAATGATGGACTGCAAAGCATGGTACCGCTGCACTATCCAAATCCTCTTTTCGGTATCCCAAGCCTCCATTTTTTGTAAATCTAAATACTAATCTGCAAAATAAAAATAAAAAGCCGATTACTCACACAGAAAAAAGTTATTACGTTTTGTTTTTGTAGCACGATTCGTGCGCCACCCTGTATAAACACTGCGCTAAACCACACATCGCGTTAATTCAAGCACCTCACCACACAGCTGCAAGAAGATGTATGTATTCGCGCATTTTATACATCTCCAACTAAAAGAGTGTTAAGCGAAGCAGGCCTACCAGACATCCATAACAGAACAACACACAACACAATGATGCTTACTAATAAAATCCTTCAATGTAATATTAAACTCCTGTTTGATACAATGAAAGTACCACAACATGCAACAAACACGCCATCAGCAATCATGAGATGCTCCATCGTAGATAGTCTCTATTGAGACTTATAAGCAAAAGGAATCATCTACACCCATGGATCAAAATCAGACACCCACACAATGTTTGCAAAGCAGTGCTTTTTGCCTCACAAATTGGAAAGAAGTAAGTCGGCCGCCGTAACCGAATGGGTTGGTGCGTGAGTACCATTCGGAATTCATAGAGAACGTGGGTTCGAATCTCGGTGAAACACCAAAATTAAGAAAAACATTTTTCTAATAGCAGTCGCCCTTCAGCAGGCAATGGCAAGCCTCCGAGTGTATTTCTGCCATGAAAAAGCTCCTCATAGAAATATCTGCCGTTCGGAGTCGGCTTGAAACTGTAGGTCCCTCCATTTGTGGAACAACATCAAGACGCACGTCACAAATAGGAGGAGCTCGGCCAAAAACCTGAAAAGGGTGTACGCGCCAATTATATATGCATATTCAATGAATTTGAGCCACGAACATCGTTAAGAAAGGAATTTGACGTATATATATATAACGGGTGGTTTTTTAGCTATTATCTTTTTCAACAGTTGGTTTAAACAGCTAACGCACGTTTCGTGTTTTGTTTCACTACCAAACGTCTTCAGTTTGGTCTATAATTTTACCAGGATTCGTCTTACAAACGAACAACGCTTGCAAATCATTGAATTTTATTATAAAAATCCGTGTTCTGTTAAGAAAGTTTAAGATCCACTTTTTTATCGAAAAATTGTGTTCAATGACGAAGCTCATTTTTGGATCAAAGGGTACGTAAATAAGCTGAATTGTCGATTTTGGAGTGAAGATCAGCCAGAAGAATTGCGAGTTCGGTGAACATTTTATTTCACGTTCGGGGCCTGTCAATTGGCCACCCAAATCATGCGATATAACGCCTTTAGATTATTGTTTGTGGGGATATGTTAAAGCTCATTCGTCTATTCAGACAAGCCTGCTTCAAACGTGTGTTTTTTTGAAAAACTTTTCTATGGCTCTTACAAAATCACCAGTTACGTGCGCAACTAAGTTCTCGCCGTTGATGAAAACACAACTTTATGCTTGAGAAATGTTTACAAGTGAATCATTCAACGTATTACTATCTTTCTGGTAGATCTCGCATACCGTCGCGGTAAAACTGTTCATCTTTTAAGGTTATCCACGCATCAAACCATTTTTTAATGCGTTCATATGAATGGAACTGCTGGTCAGCCAGACCATGTGCCATCGATCGAATCAGGTGATAATCGGACGGCGCAATATCTGGAGAATATGGCGGGTGGGGTAGGGTTTCCAGGTAGGTTCTAACGGGTTTGGCAACGTGAGGCCGAGCATTATCTGCTGTAGAATCACTTTTTCATGCCTCTCCGCGTACTGCAGCCGCTTTCCTCGCAGTGCTCGGCTCAATCGCATCAATTGAAGTCGTACCGATACCCAGTGACGATTTCGCTTGGTTTTAACTGTTCATAATAAATAACACCAACTTGGTCCCACCAAATACATAGCATAACCTTCGCAGCGTGAGTACTCGGCCGAGGGGAAGACGTAGAAACATGACCGGGCAGTCCCATGACTTTCTTTTGTTTGGAGTGCTGTAAAGAATCCATTTTTCATCACCCGTACCGATGCGATGAAGAAAACCCTTCCTTTTTTGCCGCTGGAGCAGTTGTTCATAGGCGAAAAAACGACGTTCAACATTCATTGGTTTTAACTCATAAGGAGCCCAAGTCACATGTTTCTAAATCACGCCCTAAAGCATGCAATCGCATGGAAATGGATTGGCGGGTAACTCCTAATACTGAAGAAAGCTCTTCTTGCATTTGACACGGATCCTCATTGAGTAATGCCTCCAATTCATCGTCTTCGAAGGTTTTTGGCCTTCCTTCACGCGGACGGTCGTCAACATTAAAATCACCGTCTTTGAAGCGACGGAACCAATCTCAGCACATTGCTTCACCTAAAACAGCATCTCCATAAACTTTTTGTAGCTCTCGATGCGCTTCAGGCGCAGTTTTTTTCGAATGAAAGAGGAAAATCAACACTTCCCGCAAATGACGATTGTTCGACAAAAATCAGACATTTTCACAAAACCAAAAGTAGTCGAAACAGTTTGTTTACCATATGTCTAAGCTTGGTTTATGACGTGTAGGTTATGTTAGAATCGACTAGCACACACTGCTGGCGGCATCTTTTAACAACCACCGAGAACTTCGTTGCGCACCTAATATATACATATATAGGAAGTCGACAATTGATTCGTTATTGAACATAAACAATAATACGGATTTGATCAATCGTATAAAGGAAAATTTGCACCAACATAGAAACATAATCAAAATCATGTAGATAGCTGGTCACGCTAGAATAAAAATTAACGAATTTGCAGATGCATACGCTAAAGAAGTAGGAATTTAGCCAAAAATATTATAAAGGGTGGTTAAGTTTCAAGGACCGGTGTTGATTTTGAATAAAATACAATGACCGCCGCGGCCTCGGCGGCACACCTCCATCCGATGGTCCAAATTTTCGATGACGCTGAGGCATAATTGAGGTTCTATGCCGTTAGTGTGCCGAATTATCTCTTCTTTAGCTCTTGTATTGTTGCTGGCTTATCGATGTACACCTTTTCTTTCAAATAACACCAAAAACCAAAAGTCTAACGGTGTCAAATCACATGATCTTGGCGGCCAATTGACATCTCCGCGATGGGAGATTATTCGGCCATCAAATTTTTCGCGCAAAAGAGCCATTGTTTCGTTAGCTGTGTGACAAGTGGCACCGTCTTGTTGAAACCACATATTGTCCACATCCATATCTTCCAATTCGGGTCATAAAAAGTTCATTATCATCTCACGACAGCGAACACTATTCACAGTAACTGCCTGACCGACCTCATTTAGGAAAAAATACGGCCCAATGATGCCGCCCGCCCATAAACCGCACCAAACAGTCTCCCAGGTATTTCGGTAATCACTCTTGGATTATCATTCGCCCAAATGCGGCAATTCTGCCTATTGACGAATCCACTGAGGTGAAAATGTGCCTCATCACTGAAAATGATTTTCTTCGATATGCATTTTGATTTGAACGCCCGTTTTCATAATAAGCCTGAATAATTTTAACGCTTTGCTCGATTGTGTATCTTTCCTTGGTTCAAATTGAGTTAGTCTGAATTTGAAAAGTGTCAAATGAAATGCAGAAAAAAATTTGACATTTTGGTGTGGTTCATATTCAACATCGACTCTTTAAATTTAACCACCCTTTATTTCCACTTCCCTAAAAATGTCACACGCCATTTAGTGAAAATAGTTTTTAACGCGTCAATTGTTAGAGAGTGGACAAACTACCCCCATCACTATAAAGATCAAATCCTACCGGTATGAAACCAAATTACCTACCAGTCTGCTTTAGTCAAGACCTCAAAAAGTTCGTACGCTTTAGAATAGGCCACACTTAAAGAGCACTCTCTCACTTCCTGAAAAATTCCAACAAACCAAGCTGTGCGCATTGCAATTCAGCCAACATGTCCGCCAAATGCCCTGCTTTACACCTAAACAGGGAAATCACATTTCGTAACATGAAGTCGACCAACCTACTGAAGACACCGAACATTGCTAACATCAGTGCTATGAACAAATTCTTAAAACTGTGTAATATCTTTGGCATATAAATATTATACATTTAGCAGCATACAAAAGTAAACTATGTATGTAGATGTAAGATATTATAGTTTGTAGTAACACTTATGTTTATTTAAATTTGTAGTAACATGAGCTGAAAGCCCTAGTAGCTAGCGCTATTGTAAATAAATAAATAAAAAATTTGGTAAATGTACTTATACATATAGACACTTTACGCGCTTACAATATCGTGATATAAAACAACTATGTAACGAATAAAAAATTATTGTGTGGGCGAAGATATGCGGAACCTTGCTGCAGTCATGGTCGAGAGGTGCCTGGCGGGAACCGGTGAAGAAGAAAAAACTTGTGGCGAAGCATCCTCGTACACATGCAGCTCCAGAAAATCCTACTGATTAAGTGAAGCCATCCGATTGGACACATGATGACAGATCAGTGGATGAAGGTAGATGAAAAACTGCTGCAAGCCATTGTTGCACGGATCGTAAACGAGCCGGATAAATTCTCACCCTCATTCGAAGGAGCGGGATGGTTCAAGGGCTTAAAAATCTTGAAGTGCAATCATGATGCGACGCTAAAATGGCTCACTGCGACACTAGAGGGTTTATGGAACGGCGCAAAACTGGAGATAGTGGATAGGGAAACATTCTTATGCGAACCGAGAGCTACTGTCCCGGTATCTAGCACTGATAATCCAGAAGTTGAATCACTGCCTTTCTAACGCCAAAATCACTGACATTCCGACGGCAGACTTGAAACTTTTCCATGCAGGGAAACCAGATGCCAACAAAGATCGTGATCTGGGCATTCAAAGAAATGACCAGATAACAAGAGAAGCTAATGCAAAGTTTCTGTGGTGACACAAACAACGCTTCTAAAGCATCAGAACTCAGGAAGATTCTTACCAAATCTCCTACGATTCCAACATTAATCAGCAAAGATACAGGAAAATGGGCACTAGATTCCAATGAAGCACTAGAAGTACAAATAAATACCCATTCTCCGAGCCGCAGCGCCATTCCTAATGATTATACAGTTACGCACAGTACAAACAGTTAAGAGAACTTCGAAGACCTGATCTCAACAACTAGATTGGACTGGGCACTGAAGTCTTTTGAACCCTTTGAATCCCCGGGTTCGTACGGAATCTTCCCAGCGCTGCTGCAGAAAGAAGTCTCTGTACTGATACCGAGGCTGGAAAAATTATTCGTTTAGTGTTTGAGACTAAATTACGTCTCTAGAAGCTGGAGATTAGTAAGGGTTGTTTGTATGCCTTGACCCGGCAAAAACAGTCGCTTATATCAAAAAGAATTTAAGCTAATAAGCACAACATCGTTCGTATTGAAAACGTTCGAAAGACTGCTAGATTCGTACATTAAGGAAAGGACTGAACCTAGCCTACTATCAGCAAATCAGCATGCGTAGACGAAGGGGAAATCCACTGAAAGAGCTTCATGAACATGCCTAATGACTACAAGGTATAAAATTTGCTATAAAGACGTTTTATATCATTTAATAAAAACATGCATACGAACAGTTGGCGAATTACCCCGAGATGTTGTATTTGTTCGTCAAACATAATCGCTTACTTGAAGCTGCCGAATTACCCCACGAAATGATTAGCGCAATTATGGTAGCTGGAAATTGAATGCTAATTCAGCAGTGCGATTCACTAATTTTCAACGATTCGAAAATTGTTATCTTTGTCTACAGTACTTGCCGTTTGCACTAACGATTTGGCTATTCACGTACTTATGTTAACTCACACTGAACAGCTGTCTTCTTCTATTTATTCAAACTGAAATTGAGTGGCATCTTTGACAAATTAGATATCAAAATGAGCGAATAGTTGTGTGTTTGAGCGCATTTATATTTGCACAAAGTAAGTCAAATAAAATAATTCTTTATTTATAATTAAAATTTACTTAATACTTTTTGTACATATGTATATCCATCAAAAAACCGACTTCGCAGCAGAGCAACTTAATGAAAAAATTATTTTGCCGCTTGCCGATCCACTTGGGTCGTAGAAAACCTCACCCTTGCGCAAAACATGGAGCGGTTGATTGCATATGTTGCTTTATTTAGGCTTCGGCTCATGGATAACTCCTATTGCTCACCTGCGGGACGTTGATAACATCTAGTTTTAAAAAATCGAGCCAAATGGAAAGTGTTGTCCACATCCCAGAACAAAGTTCGATGCACTGTTTAAGGGTTCACTATCTCCTCTCCACGTGATAAATCACAGGCCAAATACTCCAAATACATACACGCGATGTTTTAATAAGTTTTGTTAATATAATTTCATAGTTTTAATTCAAGCTACTAATTATTGTTTTCTCGTTTAATTTAAACACTCCGAAATTGTTGTCGTTTAGTTTGCGATAATCGACAAGTTAATCAAAGACCTGATTTTTTTTATCAATTATTCTTATGAAATGGGTTACCGAATGCACAATCGATAAAATTGAGTCAGTGAATCGCACTACAGATATCGAGTATAAGACGGGGTGCATAACAATAATTATAATAATAGGTATGAAAAATCATTTGCATTTTGTATCATAGGTGCTCACAGATTTAAAGGACATCATATAGACCTACATATGTCGATACGGCACAGCGCACAGCAATGATAAACTCCAAATGGATTAAATAAAATTTAAAATCTTGTGTTCTTAAAAATTAAGTTTTTCTTACATCTATAAAAAATAAAAATCCTCCGTCATCTTCGATTCGGAAATCAACTTTTTATAAATATTCATGAATTGAGCAACGAGGGCTTCTTTTATATATGTATGTTTAGCGCCGTTTTGCATGCGACGTTCATACAACTAAAACTTATAAACAACTACTAGCTATCGCCACACTAGCATTCCCATGATGTTTAAACAAGAATTTTAAACTGTTTCAACAGAGATCTCAATAAATGTAAAAATATGCATTTTTTTCTTTTATACGTATTTAATAAAGTATAATTATTGAAATGACTAAATGATTTACTATATGCATTCTATTTATATTTTTAACGAAAAAACTTGAAACAAAAATTTATTTATACAATATGGTATGCGCATCTCAACAGTATTTACATAAAATTATCATAGCCATCTGCATAGTCTTTACCGTATTTCGGATAGCCATCAGTATCCTATGAAAATAGAGAATTACATAGGTAATGCAAATTCAAAATCAGTGTATTTGTATACACTTGAGCTCTTTATTACATACATTAGTTTCTGTACGCAGTGAGACTTTTATTTTGCCCTTGTTTGGAAGTTTTTTTGCATTTTGTTTCTCCATTTTAAACATTTCCGTGTCCAATCTTCATTCCCCACATTCATTTTCACCTTCTTAATGTCCACGGTATATACTGAAATAAGTATTAATAATTAAAATACCGCAAACGTAGATGTATTGTTTATCTAAATTTTTTTTCATATTTACAAGAATTGTACGTCACACATATGCTACGTACTAAACGTGGGAAATGTCCTTACTTTTTGTATTGTGACAACTTGCAGCGTAGTTTTTCAGCTAACTTTTCTTCAGGTAGTAAATTAGCTAAACGTTTCTCCTCATTTTCTTCTGCTAATCGCTATAAGTATGGACAACAATAAGGGGATGATAATGAAAATATATTTGAAGCTATGTCGTTGCTTGCTTTAGGTAGGTAGGTGAAATGGTTGAAGTGCAGGTCTGGCACTCCTAATGCGCCGTTTTGATACCATTATGAGACCTCCAACAGACAGATATCTACAGGCAGCCAGAGCTGTTGATATAATGGAGGAGATTGATTGGATTTAGGTTGGCGCACTGGCCCAGGCTGTCGAAGAAAGGAGCGCCCAGTGACTTTCGTCGCCTAGCTGCCAAACCCGGACATTTACAGAGAAAATGTTCTACAGTTTCTTTCTATGAAAGGTCCCCACAGCTTCTGCAATGGGGTTAAGTAGCAACCCTAGCTTTCCCGCGTGTGAGCCGATCGTCCAATGATCGGTAAACACAGCTACGAGTTTGGAATTGAATGGCGGAAAGTACTTGGCCAAGTCGTAACCCCTCCACCCTGCCTTGGGTATGAAAACAACCCTAGTTTTCTTCCAGTTGGCGGGAACGTGATTAAGAGTGATACACTCCAAGTATATTCCTTCCAGGATAAGAACCACCGAGGTACTTGTTATCTGAAGCATCACAGAAAGATATCGTCAGAACCAGGAGATTTAAAAGATGAAAAACTATTTATTGCCCCCGTGATTCTGTCAACTGGCAGGATAGATTCCATGGAAACATCGAGTATCCCTAACCGGTAATCGAATTTTCGGGAAAGTTAATATTCACCAGGATAGTCAAAGATTCTTCTGCAGGTTCAGCCCACTCCCCGTCTTCCCTTTTTACAAGAGTTCTGCAGGAGTGGTCTCTCGAAAGGATCTTGCTTAGCCTGGCAGAATCCTTCACGGATTCTATGGAATCGCAGTACTCCTTCCAGGAGTTGCGTTTCGCATATTTAATGGCTTTTTTGTATACATTCAAAATTACACGGTAATTTTAAAATTTTTTAGGCGAGCGTTTCTAATGTCCATTGGTGCTTCTGATAATAAAACGAAATAAAGCTGAATACCTATAACTTGTCATTGCCTTCAGGGAAAATTAAATATATACCTATGTGATAAATACAAGTTTCAGCGCTGAGTATGAGATGGTTTTACCGCGCATGCGCCCCTTGAAATCGGCTGTAATTGATGCACAACATAAGGATTATTTTCGAATCTAAGAATTGATATCAAAATTAGAACATATAATACAATACATAGAAAGTACACATACATATGTATATCTTTTTGCAAAATTAGTTTAGCACTTACACTATACTTTACAAATTCGCCTTGTATGCAAAGGACACGTTACCAGAGTTAGGCTTGTGGGGTCGGTTCCCCAGTACGTTTATATCATCCATATAAATAATACTGTTGCGAACGTTGAAGTTTTGTGATCGAACTCAGAGGAATTATTGTGAGAGATTTTTTTGAATTTTAACGCAACAAAATTCGTAACAATACAATACAAATAAACACAATCAGTATAAAATAAAAAAAATAGGCAAAAATTAAAAATTAAAACCTAAATGAAACCATCAAATACTAGAACACAAAAATAATCAAATTATATAATTATAAAAATATATAAAAAATTTTGCAATTTTTGAGTATAAAATAAAAAGTGGGAAGGAACAACATAATAAAAAATGGTTAACAAAAAGTATGTTTCTAAAATATCACGAACTAAAAAGCTCACAATTCAAATAAAATTTATTTCTCCACGTTTTTTAAGAGTTTCTGGGCTTAATAGGATAAAATTGTTTGCATCATTTTTTTTATTATAATCTGTTAGATAATTTCATCAGTATACGAAGTTCCCATCCAAGGCCTTGTACAACTTTTCATTGGGGGGATTTTTTCAGGGGCGGGTCCCAAGCCCATTGCACAACCAGCTATACTGGGATGATTTGCCTTCTCACGTTGACCCACTCCCAAACGGGTGTTCGGAAGCTACCCAGAGGATACTTGGGCTAATCCCGGAAGTTGTGAGCTGCTTGTTCCATATGAACCATATTGAACCTGGAGTGTCCAGGACAAGTGAATGGCGATCAGTAACTTTCCCCAATTGCGTGGGCTTCAACGTATGGCACCATCCTCCAGGTAAGAAAAACATAGGACCTTGCGACGTCTACTACAGCTGACATGTAAAGAAGCGCAAATTCGGTGTCGGATTTGTTCTGGGAGAGAGACTTCGTCGCCACGAGCGCCTCGTAAAAATCTGCCTCAGGCGCGGTTTTTTAACATCTCACTCATTTGCGCTTACGCTCCGTCGGAAGGGAACGCTGATGCGACCAAAGATTCGATCTATGAGCGCTGCGCCCGCCACGACATAAAAATCGTGCTTGGCGTCTTCAACGCCAGGGTGAGCAAGGAGGGAATTTTTGGTCCCACAGTCGGAAAATTCAGTCTTATCTACGAAGTATCCGCTAACGGACAGAGTCTGATCGACGTACATCTACCTACGCAAAGAATGTTCAAAATCGAAAAGTTGCAATCACAACAGTCAGAAAATTTGCCACTCGACTCCCACTCCCGGTCTCAGAAAGTACTGCCCAACAATCCGGCACGAACGAAAAAAAAATTGGTACGACGAAGAATGTCATGGTGCCGCAGAAAGAAAAGATGCTGCCTATAGAGCCACGCTGCGATAGGGCGCAACGCGAGCCATGTGGGATCGCTACCGAGAGCTAAAAAAAGAAGAGAGACGTATTACCGTATAAGAACAACACCCGAAAATTCTACCAGAAAGTTCAGCGGCTTACAGAAGGTTTTAAGACAGTGGCGTAAGAACAAGGACGGCGATCTGGTGACTGCGTCCAGAGCATACTTAATATATGGAGGGAACACTTCTCGAACCTGTAAAATAGTGATAGCTGCGCATGTCACAGATAATGTGATGATCCCGATACCCCAATCGTTGACGACGGAATTGTCGTTCCGCTACCCGACCATGATGAGGATAGAATAGCTACAACGCAGGTAAAGAACAATAAAGCCACGGGCGCAGACGGGCTGGCGGCTGAACTATTCAAACATGGCGGCGAGGAGCTGGTAAGTGTGCTCTGCCCAATCCATAAGAAGGGTAATTCTGCAATCTGTGCCAATTACCGCGGAATTAGTCTAGCGAGCGTATTGTGTGAAAGGCTGAAACTCACCATCAGCCAACTGACCCAATCAGTATGGCTTCAGACCTGGAAAGTCTACCATCGACCAAATATTCACAATACGCCAAATCTTGGAAAAAACCCATGAAAGGAGAATCGACACACACCATCTTTTCGTCGATTTCAAAGCTGCATTCGACAGTACGAAAGGGAGTTATCTGTATGCCACGATGTCTGAATTTGAAATCCCCGCAAAACTAATACGGCTATGCAAGATGACGTTGCTCAATACGAGCAGCGCCGTCAGTATTGGGAACCACCTCTCCGAGCTGTTTGATACCAAACGCGGTTTTAGATAGGGTGATTCGCTGTAGTGTGTCTTTTTTAACCTGATTTTGGAGAGCATCGTACGAGCCGCAGAGCTTAATCGCTCAGGCACAACATTTTATAAGAGCGTACAATTGTTGGCGTATGCCGATGATATTGACATCATCGGCCTTAACAACCGCGCAACCGCGCTGTGAGTTCTACCTTCTCCAAACTGAATAAAGAGGCAAAACGAATGGGTCTGGTGGTGAACGCGGACAAAACGTCCCGTATCGGCACCCACGTCACTGTTGAGAGTTATGATTTTGAGGTTGTAAAAGACTTCGTTTATTTAGGAACCAGCATTAACACCGATAACAATGTTAGCCTTGAAATCCAACGTAGAGTCTCTCTTGCCAACAATTGCAACTTTGAACTAAGTAGGCAACTGAGCAGTAAATTCTTCTCATCATGCCCGTCTTAACGTATGGCGCAGAAGCGTGGACGATGACAACGTCCGATGAAGCGACTTGCAGTGTTTGAGAGAAAGATCATGCGCAAGATTTTTGGACCTTTGCAAGTTGGCAGCGGCGAATATCGCAGGCGATGGAACGATGAGCTCTATTGGCTTTACGACGACTTAGACATAGCGTAGCGAATAAACATCCAGCGGCTACGCTGGCTGGGTGATATGGTCCGAATGTATACAAACGCTCCGGCTCTGAAAGTATTCAATGCGGTACCAGCTGGTGGTAACAGAGGAAGAGGAAGGCGTTAGAAGGATCATATGTCAAAGGACTTGGCTTCACTTGATGTGTCCAACTGGCCCCGGTTAGCACGGCCAAAATGGTGTAAGCGGTTATCGCGCCAATTAAGAAGAAGAAGAAGATAATTTGAAGGCATTGTTTTTTTAATATGATATCCGGCATATGTCCTCCTAGGCTACGAGGTACACTTGACTACTGTTTCTGAGGAGATTTTCCTGACAGAAATAAATTCGGAAGGCAATACAATGCAGTGGTAGTCGGTGGCCGTCATGCTTATGTCGGTATTTAGTTGATTAAGTTTTGGAAAAAAAAAATTTAGTTAGCATGGTTCGATAGCGCTCGTCATTCACCGTAACGGTAGCTCCTTCTTCATTTCGAAAGAAATAAGGACCCATGATGACGACAGGGCTCTATGAACTTCGCGAAAAGATTTTCATTTATATAATATTTTTTCAACCATAGTTCTCATGTAGCTTAAAAAACGTCCGACACAAACTACATATTTATATATAATATAATACATACAGTCACTCACACCTTATTTAATACAGATACGATTGCTTTGTAAAGTGTTCTATATTTCATAATATTATATTTTGTGAAAATGGAAAAGAGAGCATGCAAGTATTTTATTTATTTTGTTTTATTTCATTTTGCAACTTTCCATTACAAAGTAAAATAAATTGTGCTTAAGTTGAAAAATCACAGTATCACTTTGAACGAAAAGGAGCACAAATTTGTTGATTTCCAAATGCGACATGATAATAAGTAATTCCATTTCTGCCAAGTACGGCAGATTTATTATTATTATTATTATAAAGGGTGGTTAAATTTCAAGAGCCGATGTTGAATGTGAACCACACCTAAATGTTAAGTTTTTTTCTACATTTCATTTGACATTTTTCAATTTCAGACTAATTCAATTTGAACCAAGGAAAGATACAAAATCGAGCAACGCGTTAAAGTTATTCAGGCTTATTATGAAAACGGGTGTTAAAATCAAAATGCATATCGCGCACTTCGTGATTTCAGTGATGAGGCACATTTTCACCTCTGTGGATTCGTTAATAAGCAGAATTGCCGCATTTGGGCGAATGATAATCCAAGAGTGATTGCCGAAATACCTGGGTGATTGTTTGGTGCGGTTTATGGGCCGGCGGCATCATTGAAAAGGTGCACGTCGATAAGCCAGCAACAATTCAAGAGCTAAAGGATGAGATAATTTGGCACATTAACGGCATAGAACCTCAATTATGCCTCAGCGACATCGAAAATTTGGACCATCTGATGGAGGTGTGCCCCCGAGGCCACGGGGGTCATTTGGCCGATATTTTGATCCATACGTAATTGAGCCATACTAAAATTATATTTTATTCAAAATCAACACCGGCCCTTGAAACTTAACCACGCTTTATTAGGAAGAATGCATAAATATTAAACCTAATTTCATATAGGAGTGAAAGCTGCAATGGATAACATTAAGGCATTCAAATTATATTTTATTGCGCAAGTTACGCAAATTATTAATTCTCAAAATATTTACATAAGGTGATGTTCTTAGTAATTTTTGATACTGTTTAATAATTAAATGTTTTTGCCTAATATTCTATAAAATATACAAGTCTTGATTTATATAATCGGCAGACACAATATTGATGTAAAAGTGGCATGTTAGTTTTGAACTTCCGGTGAGAAGATGTTGGTGAGTTATTTGAGTATGCCCGATCCTTAGGCGTGTGAAAATGGTTTCTTGTAGATGAGTGATATTGCTGGGATATAAAACTTGCGAGTCGAGTTAAATTTGGAGTATCGAGACTGGTAATTTTTCCATTCTGTGTCTCTTTTGGTGGGAACGCTGTTATAACTAAAAGACTTTCATTACTGGTGTTGGACTTCTTTACAGAGTGCAGAGACGTTTCTATTATGAATTCACTTATCAGCCCCCCTGGTTTCATATATACCTATATTCTTTATATTTATGCGGTATATTTACGTCAAAAAGCTTGCAATACCTTATACATCGTCGAAGTGTAAACTCTAGTTTTTTGTTTCTTCTGCGTTTAGTAGTTTGGGTATCAGTTGGATCGTTGCGTCGTATATCCTTTCCCATAATGAAGTTTAACCAGTTTCGTTCAAAAGGGATCTCCCGGGTAATGTAGGAGCATCGAACCGCACCATGATATTAGTATGTAGACAAGTTCTAGTTGATTGATATTTGTGTTTGCCCATCAACTAAAAATAGGAAGCCTATAGTTGATCTTGGAGAGTATAATGGCTTTTGTGATGTTTATGAGAGTATTGGAGCGCATAAAAAATCTATTACTACATAAATAGTTATTAAATAATGTTGAGTCTCTTGCAGAGACTATTTCTAAGGCTGTTACATTGTTACATTGTTACTTAAAACTAAGCTTATTGTCGAACAACATACCTAAAATCTTTAAGTTATTGACAGATTCAATTATCGTATTATTAAACACTAGTTAAGGATATACATATACATTTTTTCTTTCACAAACATGTAATCATTTTCATTTTGGGATGCAACTGATTTTAATCTCTATTTTTGAACTTTATTGGAAGGTTTCGTTAACCGGTTGTGGATCTTTCGAATTGGTGTAAACAATGGCATCATCCGCATACAGTGTAAGTTTGATGGTCTTTATTTCTATATTACTTGTATATAATAAATAAAATTATTGAAAGCGAAGAGCCTTGGGGTATCCCATTTTGAAGAGCATTAGATAAAACATTATTGGCGCGGACTCGAAACTGTCGGAGTGTTATAAAAGCTTTTAAAAACTTTCGGACCAATTTTCCATAATGCGAATTGGCTTTAAACCCCGTCAGCTCCTATACGATCAGTAGCCAGAATTGTGGCATGGATTTTAGTGGCAAGAGAGTCAGACACGTGATGTTGGACTTGAATAAGCGAGTTCATTGCACTATGCTTATTCTTAAAGGCGATTTGGTTCTGTTTTATAAGATTTTTTTGTTTGTTGCCGTTTAGCAATATTCTTTTCAAATGTCTTCCTAAGACAAGAAAGCAAAGAAAATGGTATATAGGACGAAGCCAAGCTAATATAGTAGGTTTACTTGCTTTGATTATAGGGATAATTGTGGCTATACGCCAAAGATGCGGGTATGAACTTTTGAAAACTATAGCTTATTAAAGAGAAATTAAACTTTGTTTTGCTGCTACCTATGCTCTCTAATAGGATACGATCCATGTCGAGAATTTTGCCTCTGGTATGTTTAAGTGCTGATTCCAATTCACAAAAACTTATTTTATTTTGCTGACTGCGGTAAGGCGTGGAAAGCAATTGCTATTTTTCTGTGATGTATTTGCGAGAGAAATTATTATCCTCAGGAAGTTAAAACCAAAAATGGGCGAAAGTGGCTGCTATATCTTCGGAGTTAGTGATCAGCGTATTGAGTACACTTACTCGGACCAGGTCATTTTAGGCGTAGAAAACGGTGACATTTTTGAGGTAACAATCTCAAAACTCTTAGCCATTTTAAGCGCTCTTTTGAAAATATCATTTGATTTTGTATAGAACATGAAATTAGTATTTGACATTTTTTTGATAATTTTCCACTGTTCATTTTTTTAGGATCGAATTTGTTGTAGGTATTGATTCCACCAATACCAATTATTTTACACTTTTTGTTTGTTTTTGGGAATTGACTTATTTGCTGCAGAGCGTATTAGCTTTGTATTATAATATTTTAGGTTTCTTGGTTTATATTCTGCAGGGCTAAATTATTCAAGTTGTTTGCAATTTCTGATTGAAATTTATCCGACTTAGCGAAATCGGTTTTGAACTTAAGGAGGTGGCTATATTTTGATGTGTGGATATTAGTTTGAACAGTTATAGAAATAGGGAAGAGGTCGCTTCCGCAAAGGTCAGAGTTTACTTTCTATTCAAATTTGTGGAGAGGATAAAATGTGTAAAGGAAGAGTGTGTTGAAAAGTGGGTTGGTGAATCATTACTGAGTATGGTCAAATTATGATTTGCGATTAAATTTTAAATTAATATATCTTTCTTTATTTTTCGCGCGCCCCAAAATGGGATCCACATTATGAAATTCTTCTTCTTTTTAATTGGCGCGATAACCGCTTACGCGATTTTGACCGAGTTTAACAAAGCGCGCCAGTCGTTTTTTTCTCGTGGTAAATGACGCCAGTTGGACACACCAAGTGAAGCCAAGTCCTTCTCCACCTGATCATTCCAACGCAGACGAGGCCTTCCTCTTCCTCTACTACCACCAGCTGGTACCGCATCGAATACTTTCAAAGTCGAATCGTTTGTATTCCTTCGGACGACATGACCCAGTCAACGTAGCCGCTGGATCTTTATTCGCTGCGCTATGTCTATGTCGTCGTAAAGCTCATACAGCTCATCGTTCTATCGTCTGCGATAGTCGCCGTTGCCAACGTGCAAAGGTCCAAAAATCTTACGCAGAGTCTTTCACTCGAACACTCCAAGCGTCGCTTCATCGGATGTTGTCATCGTCCACGCTTCTGCGCCATACGTTAGGACGGGCATGATGAGAGTCTTGTAGAGTGTTAGTTTTGTTCGTCGAGGGAGGACTTTACTACTCAACTGCCTACTTTGTCCAAAGAGCACTTGTTGGCCAGAGAGATTATACGTTGGATTTAAGGGTGACATTGTTATCGGTGTTAATGCTGGTTCCTAAGTATGCGAAGTCTTTTACAACCTCAAAATCATAACTCTCAACAGTGACGTGGGTGCCGATACGGGAGTGCGCCGACTGTTTGTTTGAAGGCAAGAGGTACTTTGTTTTGTCCGCGTTTACCACCAGACCCATTCGTTTTTCCTCTTTATTCAGTTTGGAGAAGGTAGAACTCACAGCGCGGTTGCACGGTTGTTAAGGCCGATGATGGCAATATCATCGGCGTACGCCAACAATTGTACGCTCTTATAAAATAATGTGCCTGAGCGAATAAGTTCTGCGGCTCGTACTATACTCTCCAACATCAGGTTAAATAAGTCACACTACAGCGAGTCACCCTATCTGAAACCGCGTTTGGTATCAAACAGCTCGGAGAGGTCCTTCTCAATTCTGACGGCGCTGCTCGTACTGAGCAACGTCATCTTGCTTGGCCGTATTAGTTTTGCGGGGATTTCAAATTCAGACATCGTGGCACACAGATAACTCCCTTTCGTACTGTCGAATGCAGCTTTGAAATCGACGAAAAGATGGTGTATGTCGATTCTCCTTTCATGGGTTTTTTCCAAGATTTGTATTCGTATTGTGAATATTTAGTCGATGGTAGACTTTCCAGGTCTGAAGCCACACTGATAAGGTCCAATCAGTTGGTTGACGGTGGGCTTCAGCCTTTCACACAATACGCTCGCTAGAACCTTAAAGGCGATATTTAGAAGACTAATTCCGCGGTAATTGGCACAGATTGCAGGATCATCCTTCTTATGGATTGGGCAGAGCACACTTAAATTCCAATCGGAAGACGTGCTTTCATCCGACCATATTTTGCATAAAAGCTGTTGCATGCACCTTACCAGCTCCTCGCCGCCATGTTTGAATAGCTCAGGCGGCAGTCCGTCGGCGCCCGCGTCTTTGTTGTTCTTTAGACGTTATCGCTATTCTCACCTCGCCATGGTCGGGTAGTGGAACGACAATTCCGTCGACAACGATTGGGGTATCGGGATCATCACATTATCTGTGACATGCGCAGCTATCACTATTTTACAGGTTCGAGAAGTGTTCCCTCCACAATTTAAGTATGCTCTTGATTTCAGTCACCAGATCGCTGTCTTTGTTCTTACAGGAAAGGGCCCGGTCTTAAAACCTTCCGTCAGTCGCTGAATTTTCTGGTAGAATTTTCGGACGTTGCTCCTATTGGCCAGCATCTCTGTAACGATCCCACATGGCTCGCGTTGCGCCCGATCGCAGCGTGGTTCTATAGGCAGCATCTTTGTTCTTCTGCGGCGGTACATAGAAAACCAGATATGTTGCTCCATTGCTCGTGCATACTGGTTTGTTTGGGCAGTACTCTCTGAGAGCAGGCGTGAAAGTCGAGTTGCGAATCAACTGGCTGTCTGTTGTGTTTGCAACTTTTCGATGTTGAACATTCTCTTCGTAGGTAGATTTACGTTTTTTGCTTCAGAGAGGCGTGTGCTCAGTTTGGCTGCAACGAGGTAATGATCCGAGTCGGGGTTGGGTCCTCGTATCGTACGTACATCTAATACCCTAGAAGCGTGTCTTCCATCTATCGCAACATGATCAATTTGGATTCGCGTTTTTCGACCAGGAGACAGCCAGGTAGCTTGGTGTATCTTGCTATGCGACTCACGGAGGTCGACACTCCCTAGAGATCGGTCGACTAAGCTAGGCTCTAAGCTACGGAGGGCACGGTATAAAAGCTAGCTCTTCCGATGAGGTTTCTGTGTCAAAGGCGAGTCGACACAAATAAGTGTCCCCTTCACCATGGTCAACATAAAAACAAAAAATCCAGAGTCGGCGGCTGTTCTCCATGCTAGGACCGGCTGTTGATAATATGGCCTGCGGGCCATCAGGATGGATTCCAGTAAGATCCTGATTATGGCATACTGGATCGAAAGCAGATTGTGATCGGGCTGGAGCAGTAAACCTCTGTAATCTGAGTAGGCGGAGTGAAATCTACCTGAAATGACATTTATTGTTTCTCTGTCCTTTTTAAACCTGGCAGGTGTCACAAAGCGCTCAAAGCGCGTAGTCTTAAGTGACCATGTAGGTTGGGTTGAGATTACTCCCCATTAGTTCCGGTTTGAAGTCTGGCTCTGAACACTGGTACCCATAAGGACCAGTGTCAACCCTAGTATGGCCTCCATAGATAACCATATGACTTGCGGAAACTTCATACACGTGCAGAGATAGTGGCTGTGAGTTTGGGCCCGTAAAGCATGGGCAAAATTGAAAACATAAAAAAAAAAACAAAAAACAATGAAGAAAACAATAATAATGCTGTTGATGGAGGAGGAGCTGCAGTAGGAGGAGTTCTGTTATCAGTAGAACTCATCGCAACCAGCAGCCGTCACAAGTAACACACCGGCAATAAACAAAGCAGTTGAAAATAATTTAGCTTCCTTGGCAGCGAGCCAACGACGAACCAACAGAATGGCAGCGCACACAAGCTCCATCTTTGAGTGGATCTCAGTCACCTCAACAAGCTACAACGAAGACAAGCAACAGCGGCAGCTAAACTCTCCGCAGGGGATGGACCGCCACCAAAAAAACCTGACATCGCCATCGGAGCCAAAAGCTTGTTCCTTAACTAATTTGATTGGGCGCCTTGGAAAGGAAATCGGCGGGCTTATGGAATATGCTGGAAAATGGTTAGCAAAATAAAATTTGTACACACGGAGGTGACCATGCACCTGAAGGAAGAAAAGATGCCTAAAGGGATTCGCAGCCCTTTGCAGATGCGCAAAAGAGCAAGAGTGGCTGAAAAAAGCATTCCTGCGTCAGAAAAAAGGCTGAGATCAAAAACCAACCCATAGCACACGAAGAAGCAACATCGCCTAACTCAAAATCGCCGCAGAAACCGACATGCTCTGCGACCGCAGAAAAATGGCAGGTAGTTCAGAGGAGAAAGAAGAAACAAAGGCTAAAAAACCCACGGGTCGCTCCGACCGAGATCTGACGCAATTACACTCCACAAAAAGGTGGAAGGCACAACTTACGCGGACACGGTACACGCAGTGAAATCCAGCGTAGAATTGAAAGATCTCAGTGAGAGGTTCATAACAATGCGGACTACACAAAAAGGTGGGCTCCTAATAGAGTTAAAAAAAGGGAAGAATTTGATTCTACTGATTACCAGAAAGCCTTCAAAAAGGCGCTGATAGGCATTGCAACGGTTAAACCGAAAACCCACACTGTAACATTACAATGCAAAGGTCTCATATTCGACTTAAACACAACAGAGGAGCTACTCGAAGCAATCACAAAGCAGGCGCAAGTGAGAAAGACGGATAAAACAGACATCAAAAGTGTCCGCACTTCATTTGGAGGCACTCAGTCTGTCTACATTGCACTCCAGGCTGAAGATGCTAAGAAGGTACTAGCGCTTGGTGGGCTGGGTACGGTCTCGGGTAACGGAGGTTATATCACCAAAAAGGTGTATTAAATGCTAGGAGTATGACCATTGTACAACCAACCAGATCGGTCATAGCATTGTAGGCTATGATCTACGATCAATAATCGACCTCACTTTTACAGATTCCACCACAGCAAACCGCGAAAAATGGATGGTAGATGAAAATTTGTACACTCACAGCGATCATTTGGCTATAGTAATTGAGATAAACAACGCTATACAACTACCAGAAGAACGAAGGACGCGACAAAAATGGAAGAGACTTGCCTTCAACGCCGAGAGCTGCCAATTGATTTGCAGGAACGTCACTGTCTCCCGCACTGCACCGGAAGATATGGCGGAACAGATTTCCGAACACATGAAAGAGGCATGTGATGCAGCCATGCCAAGATGCAGATTCAACAACAAAAGAAAAGGACAAAGGAGATAGTCAGTATACGTAAAGCCTGTAATAAAGCGCGAAGAAAAGCGCAAAGAGCAAGACATCGTTCAACATTGGCAGTGCTACACGCCGAATACCGTGAACGCAAGTTTGAGCTGAAAACAGCTATTAAACAGAGCAAAACTCGATGATTTGAGGAAACCCGAAACAGCGCTGACAATGATCCCTGGGACCTTGCCTAGAGAACGGTAATGCAGAAAGTGAAAGGACCGCAAGCACCGTAACTTGCTTGCCACATCCTGCTCAGCCAAGTGGTAATGGATCTCTTTCCCCAACAGGAGGAAAGCAAATGGTGACTGACATCGATTACATTCCACCAGTTACAACAGAAGAAGTCGTTGAGGCGTCTAAAAGACAACAAGGCACCAGGCCCAGACGTCGTTCCTAACATCGCCATTAAGGCAGCAGTGCAGGCGACGCCAGAAATCGTCGCGACTATATATGAAGCATGTCTCAATGAAGGGACCTTCCCGCGCAGATAGAAATTGCAACGACTAGTGTTGTTACTCAAAGCAGACAAGCAACCAAATCAGTCCACGGCATGCAGACCCCAGTGTATGCTCGACACGGTGGGTAAAGTGTTTGAACGCATCATTTGTGACCGGCTACAAAGCTATCGGTAATGCCCAACCTGCCTATCTGACAAACAATTAGGCTTCAGACGGGCGAGATCGACGGTGGACGCTATTAGAGCGGTGACAAATATAGCGCGCGACGCCATTAGTGGAGGACACACACGAATGAAGTTCTGTGCCTTTATCACGCTAGACGTCAAAAATGCGTTCAATTCGGCGAGGTGGTCAAACATTTTGCTGTCTCTAAGAAATCTCCAGGTCCCTGGACATTTAGATATAGGCGTAATACGAAGCTACTTTAGGGATAGAATATTGCAGTATGATACGGATGACGGTCTAAAGACATATAAAGTCAGCATCCCTCAGAGATCAGTCCTTGGTCCCTCACTGTGGAATGCCATGTACGACGGGGTACTTAGCTTAAAATTGCCGAATAAAGCAACACTGGTAGGCTATGCCGATGACATCGCTCTCGTGGTCACGGACAAGAAGTAAGACCACCTGCAGGAGAAGTGTAATGATGCAGCAGCTAGGGTCCAACTATGGCTTTCTGCTTCTGATTGATGCACGGCTCTGTTTTAAGCAACATTTAGCAGCTGTGGGTTCCAAAACAGCGGCAATCAACGGTGCTCTTAAAAGAATTCTTCCAAACATAGGCGGACCGCAAGGCGCTAGAAAGCTCCTCCTGGCAAGTGTGGTGGATTCAGTCATTTTACATGATGCTCCTATATGGCTCCTGCCCATAAGCCATCGAATGTTAGACCAGTAGCTCAAGTGCACCGACGAAAAGCACTAAGAGTTACAGTGAACTGTAGGAATAACTGCGAAAATCAACATTTATTTACTGAAGTATCTGATGGCATGAATAATATTTTAATTGCATGTGCTTACAATCCTAAAAAAAGTCTTGCTCTTGATACACTATTAGTTGACTTGGCTGAATTTGTCTTTGATTACGAGCGTATCCTGTTTTTTGGTGATTTGAATATAAACTCTTTAAAAAATGAGCCTAGTAGTAGTAAACTATTCGACCAGTTGGCAGGACTTTGTGTTGTTAACAGAATTACACCAACGAGATATGTAAATAACTGTCAACCCAGTCTTCTTGCTTATTTTATAACATGTGACTTGTCACATATTCTTAAATTCGACCAAGCTGATTTTATTTCCGACCATGACATTTAATTTTGTACTTTAGATGTTGTGATGAATCGCCCAGATTTAGGTCATTAGGTTCATATAATCATCCAATATACATATAATTGGACCCCTTACCCATGTAGTAAACTATTACTTGACTAGTTCATGTTTCCCAGCAGTATGGAAAAAGGCTATAGTTTTCCCAGTCGCAAAAAAGATTAATGCTATTTATGCTGGTGACTACAGACCTATCAGCATACTGCCCACATTTTCCAAAGTTTGCGAAAACTTCATGGCTACGCCAATTTTTTTATTTGTATAGGACAATTGTCTACTCTCTCCACTACAATCTGGCTTCAAACAAAGTTACAGTTACTCGACAGCAATGGTTAAAATACTCGACGATCTTAGAATTAATTTTGACAACGAAGACTTGACTCTACTTTGTTAACTTAATTTTTCTAAAGAATTTGACTCAGTGAATTACAAATTGTTATGTTTAAAACTTAAACACTATTTCGGCTTCAAAGACAATGCGGTGAAGCTCATGGCTGGTTACCTTGGTGGCAGAATGCAGAAGGTTAAGACCAGTAAATTAACATCTCAGTCAATATATGTACTCATTATTGTTCCGCAAGGGTCTATCCTTGGTCCTCTTCTATTCAGTCTTTTTGTCAATGATGTTTTTACCGTTTGTCAGTATGTGAATGTCCATACGTATGCTGATGATATACAATTGTACATGTCCAGTCGCATTGGTCTCGTTGAAGATCTATCTTTCAAAATAAACAGTGATTTGTCTGCTATTTCTGTTTGGGCTAATGATAACTCTTTATGTTTGAACGCGTCAAAGTGATATGTCTTACCTATATGTAATAGTATAGTGTATGTTGACAATATCTCTAAATTGTGGATAGGTACTAGTTCCCTTACCTTTACGGATAAGGTAAAAAATTTGGGGTTTATTCTTATCAGAAAACTTACCTGTGCTGACTATGTAAATGGGGTTGTGGGGAATATTTATGCTACATTGCGTAAGCTGAGAGTCTCTGCAACATTTACGTCAGAGAAAACGAGGCGCTAATTAGTTCTCCAGCTAATTTTGCCTCTCATTGCCTACTCTGAGATGGTATACAGCAAACCTGACTCCACATTCTGCCATAAATTTAATGTGGCATTTAATAATGCCACGCGTATGAATATGGGATTGGTAGATATGATCATATATATGTCTGGCAAACAAGGTTACTGGGCTATTGCCTTAACTAACAGAGAAGTTTATACCAGTAAGATCTCGCAGACACAACAAATTCATCGTTCTAACATTTAATTATCTAGCATCATGTCGATTATTCTTCATTAACGCTGTTAAAGTGTAGAACTCATTACCCGACACTGTGAAGGCTGGACTTAACAGATTTAAGGGGTTAGGGGTAGTCAGAGGCCCGAAAAAATGATGATTTTAACGAATTTTTTTTTGCTACTTAATTAATTTATTTAACAAAAATAAAAACATAGCATAAAAACATAATGTTTTAACTTGACTTCACCAAAAGTTCAAAAAAAAAATTAATAATTGCAAAAGTTATCGCTGTTTGTGTGAAGCCCGTTTCTCCAGAAGTCCCTTGCGGTGAACATCACAAGTCCTTGCAGATTCATCTAAAACCAATCGGACAAGAAAAATTAGTTTTATTAATAGATAATCTTGTGCCTGATCGAAGCTTTTTTTCTTTGTTTCAAAATGAACAAAATGGCGGCCTCAGAAAATTTTTTCCAGATTTTAGAAAAAAAAACCAACAGTTAATTGTTAAAAAAAAATCGAAATTTTTGAAAAAAAAAAATCCTTCGATCAGGCACAACTTTTTTATGTTTTTCAAAAGCTGTATAAATTTTATTGAAATCTACGTAGCGGTTTTTAAGTTACAGTGTTCACCAGTTTGAAAAACATAGTTTTGAGAAAAACGCATTTAAAGTTTTGCTATCGGCTCCGGAGCGGCCGAGCGCCCTTTGTTAATTGTTGAATAACTTGAAAAGTATTTGTCGGATTCACTTCAAATTTTTACACAATATTTTTAAAAGATTATACTTTAAGAAAATGCAAAAAAAAAATCGATTTTTTGAAAATTCTGACTACCCCCAACCCTTTAACTACAGGGCAAAGTCTATTATTACTTTAAAAGCGTTTGACTGCTTGAATTAGGGCATTAAATTACTCTCTATATTTTCTAATTTCTGCTTTTGTGTTTTCATTTCTTTTCCACTATCAAAGCCTTATCTTCTTATTATTATAGTTAAGTTACATAAATTGGAAAGAAACTTTCATGTTAAAATCATTCTAGTTATCTTACGCAGCGGCTGCAAAAGTGATTAAAAAATCAAAAAAGTTGGTTGTGATGTAGAATCAGTGGTATTAGGTGTACAACAATTTTTTTTTTTGTTTTATATCTCCATTTATTTCATACAATCTGTCATAACAATAACAATAAATACTATTTTTACATACAATTTAAAGAAGAATAACTTAGAGTAAGAAGTCCCAGTGGAATTCGTTACTTAATAATGAACATTATATAACATATATATTACAATTGTATAACTTTTGCATTTACGTATATTACGTTTTAAATCTTTGCATTAAATGGTTAGGCTGACATTTTTTTAATCTTGAAGAGTAGCTTATCTTGGAAAGGTTATTTGCTCGGTTATTCGGATGAGTGGCAAGTCTGTTGTTGTATCTCTGGCTGAGGTTGTTGATTTCTTCGAAAACTGGCTTAACTTTTAGGTCACGATGCAATATCTCGTTTAGTACAAACTATGGCGCGTTGGTGCATTGCGTACAAAAGTGTTGATGGCTTTTCTGAGCGCGGCCTGAAGCGATTGACGACAAGAAAGCAGCTCTAGGACAAGCATACTTGGACAATTATTCAAAAATTCGTCCCTTGTGATGCCACACAGGGGAGAGGAGAAATGAGAAGGGAAGGAAGAAGGAGACGTGGGACGATGATGAACATGCAATGAGACCTCTGTCAAGGATAAGTCGCAGGTACTTCACCGTAACAGAGAGTACCAACGGGCCGACGCTGTTGAGGGGAGAAACACTCTAGGTATTTTATATTTCCTTGCAAATAAGACGAGCTCCGTCTTCAGAGGATTTATCGAAAGACCGCAATTGGCGTTCCAGTTCACAACATACTTTCACAGATAATCCTGCAACAATTCCATGAGGGTACCTAGAAACTTCCCTCTGACAATAAGTGCCACGTCATCCGCGTGGGCTATCACCTTGCAGCCCCTCCTCTTCATCTCCTCCAGCAAACCGTTAAGTACGGCAATCCAGAGTAGCGGCGAGAGAACACCGCCTTGCGGAATGCCTCTGTTCACTTGCCAGCAGAGAGCGGTGTCACCCCATTCTGCCACGACTGTTCTATCGCTAAGCATCGTGTGGATAAGCCTTATGAGTTCGGTTCCGACTCCTAATTTACCTAGCGACCTGGTGAAATACATGTGAGATCTTACCTGCCTTGGGTATCAAAGTAACTGTCACAGCCCTCCAAGATCTGGGTATCTAGCCCCAATCTATGAAGCTCGTGTAGATATTTAGAAGCCAAGCACACGATATCTCAGCAGATTTCTGCAATTGAGCAGGTATAATGTCATCGGGCCTTGGTGACTTAAAGGGCTTGAAAGGGTCAATGGTCCAAGCCAGGCGTCTCTTATTCAGCCATCGGCTGTGGGTGTGTGGAGTGCTATGCACCCAGCCGATATTGCATGAGCCCGGACTTGTCGGAAACCTGAGTGACTCCTCGCTGCTCATCGTCCAGCATCTCGAGCAGTCTTTCAAGCACCGCATAGGTGGGGAACTCCTCGAGAGAATACGTCAGAATAGCAAACAAGCTGCCATCTCTCTAAGCAGCGGCTGGGGCTGTTGGGTACTTTCTCCGGTGGCAAAGCACGCAAGGGGCATCCAATTAGCAGATGCGTTGGCGTTAGCGCCTTGCCATCGTTGGGGTTGTTCGAAGAGAAGCGTTGAGGTTTCTTCGGCAGTTAACAGCGCATTACCTACGGCGCGCACCAGCAGATGTTTGGCCGACTTCACTGCTGCTTCCCACAGACCATCGAAGTGGAGCGCCCTCGGAAGTATGAAGGCGAAGGTGAGTCCTTCTCCGGCGGCGTATTGGAGAATCTCCTGTTTCTTTTCCAGAAAATCTTCCCGGAGCTCCCTCAGTTTCATCTCTGCTCCGACAAAGTTCGTCGCGTTGTCGCAGCATATTTTGGCTGACATCCCTCCGCGCCCAATGAACCTTTTGAGAACGAAAATAAATTTATCAGCAGTTAACTCAGATACAAGTTCTAGGTGAACTGCCTTTGAAGCGAAACACATGAAAATGACAATATACATTTTCACGAGAGGGCGACCGCGAATTTTTAAGGTTATTTCAATGGGCGTGCAATAATCTACCCCTCATATGCATTGTGAAGGGCCGTTGGGTGCGTAATAGGTCGGCGGGTAGATTGATCTGACTTGCAATTTTGGCTCACAACGAAAACAGTGAATACATTTTCTTACAGTTCGACTACAGGCTTCTCGAGCATTTACCAGCCATACTTTTTCTCGCAGAAGCGCTACCACGCCTGGACCGGCATGGTGATTACAAAAATGTAGGAACCGGATATAAGCCTTCACAAAGTGCGAATTTTTGCGTAATATAATAGGAAAGGAAATTCAGCATCATAGGGGATTGGCGCGTTTAATATGCGACCACCTACTCGAATAAGTTAAAATCCATTTCCGGGTGTTCATGCAGAAATGGAGTTAATTTCTGCCAGCTTGAAGGAAGGTATTTTTCGATAATTTACTAATTTCATCACTAAATTAAAAATGTTGAATTATTTCGACAATTTTAAGAAAACTCAATTGTAATACCTTTGCCATGGGTATCATTTCAGATTCTGCTTTTTCCTCTCCTATTTTACGAAGCCATCTGAGTATATAAAGAACCTTTTAATTATTTCGAGAAGTGGATTTGTTGTGACATTGATTGTGGTTAACGCAATTGCGTTCTTCCTTTTCTCGACTGCTTCTTGTTCTGGAGAGAGTCTGAAGTTGACATTTTGTGGCCATGTAGCAGGGTCTTCTAGGAGAAGCTGTGGACCACTAAACCATTCTGAATTACTGAATTTGTCGACGTTACAACCCCAAGACACTTGATCCGTTGGACTTTGTTTTTTGGCACATGACGCCACGACACATTTTGGGCCCACTCTGGGATTTCGGACACTCTATTTGCGATGAAAGTTTGCAATGCCGATGGATGCGTTTTAATCGAATGCAGAAAATTGTTTGTTCTATTGGTCGACTGAACATTGGTGAAATTCTTGCACTTAATTTGGCAAGAATGTGGGCTGCTAAGAGCTTTAAACACGGAAGAGATTTAGTCTTCAGCGGAGCTATTCTGACTTTGAAGTTAACAGCGTGTACTTCGTACCACTAGCAGATTTGCTACGTATGTACATATATGCAGCAGCCGTACGCTCTTATTGAAGAGTCGGAAAAGCCACGAATTTGGCACCTAGCACTCAACTCTGTATTTTCATACCGAGGAATGCTAATTGATGGAAGCTGTAGCAAATTGGTTTCAAAGGTTTACCAGCTAGTGTCAAGCCGCAATGGAATCGACTCATCCCAGTCTAACTTTTGAATACCAAGCTCTTGTAATGGGATTTTAGCTTTGGTAACTAGCGGGGCTAACAAACCAAGAGGGTCAAAGAGTCGAGCGGAAACCAATCAAAAATTACGCTTAGTTGCTCGCAGCTCGCTATAATTATCTTCTAGAATGAAACGACTAGGTCATCTTTCGGCTGCCAGTGTCAGTATCGCTAAGCTGCAATAATTTTTGGAGACTCTCACTATCCTATGAGCTTGTATGATTGGAAAACCACTTTGCTAATTCCAGGCCTGCCGATTCTAAAATTGTATTTATTTCCTGTTGTATCTGGGTGAGGCTTTCTATACTGTCGGATCCTGTTAATAGGTCGTCGACGTAAAAGTCATTCCGAATGACTTTGAAACCGAGTGGATGTTTGGCTTTATTTTTGTCGCTTAGCATTTGCAGACACCGTGTGGCGAGAAATGGTGCAGGCGCAGTGCAGTATATTACGGTGTTTAGTCGAAAAATTTGCAAATGCTCCGATGGATCCTGTCTCCACACTATGAGCTGGAAGTTCCTGTCGTCTTCGTGCACTAATATTTGACTATACATCTTCGTGATGTCAGCAGTCATGGCATTTCTGTGCAATCGGAAGCGAAGCGGGTCGAAAAAAGCTTCTCTTGAACGATCGGTCCGACCATAAAGGTTTCATTCAACGCAACTTGTGTTGGGGTGCGACTTGAAGCATCAAAAACTATGTATAACTTGGTAGTTGTGCTCTGCGGTTTTAACACACACTGGTGCGGAATAAAATAGTGCAGCTCACTCGGGTGTTGATTATTTGTTGGACTCATATGCCCCAATTCGAGATACTCTTGCATGAAGTTCAACTACATTTTACGAAGTACTGGATCTTTCAGCGTCTTTCTCTCCATCGCCTGAAACCGCCGAGCTGCGGCTTCATACGAATAACCGAGTAATTTACGGTCGGTTTTGAGAGGCAGTCGGACTTGAAGCCTTCCACATTGTAAATCCTGTGTGGTTTTCAAAAAAAAATTCCTCACATTTGGCCTGCTCTGGACTTAACCGTATGGAATTTACTTGTGAAAGTATTTCTATCAATTTCCAAAATTTTCGGATTGTAGCAGCAATGCTAGCAATGCTTTCTTCAAGTTAACATAATGTGCTACTTGCTGGGGCACTGGAGCTATTATTTGTGGCATACTTGCTTGAAAATATTCCGCTAAGCATTGCTTTTTGCAGCGTTGGCTGCCTTGGGCTGGTTCTGATCTGACCCACCGATAACAGATCAAAGAAGATTTCAGCTCCTAAAGGTATGTCTGTTTTCTGACATTTGTAGAAACTTGGGTCAGCTAGTTCAATATCTTGTTGGCTTTTCCAGCCATTTGTATTTACAGTTCGATCTGGGTGATTGGCTAACATCGAGCGCATTACCCAAAAGTCCACCAAAAATTCAAAATCGCCTTGGACCTTTTTGCTTGAATTGCCAATTCTAATTATGTTTAGAGCGAATTTTTCTCTCCAGATTCGCAATTTCTGCACAAGCTCTTTAGTCATAAAGTTGACTTGAGAAACGGTGTCAAGTAGAGCTCGCGCTTTCACTTAACCACCGGAGCTGGTCAATACATTGACTACGGCTGTAGCTAACATTACCTAGTCAGGCGGGCTGCTAATATGAATGATGTGTGACGTCGAAGGTTGCCGCTCGGCCCCATAGAAGCTTGATATTGATGCAACATTGTGTAGCAATCAGTTGCGTATACCACAGCGATCTGCTTTCCACTTTTTTTTTTATTATTTCCCTTTTTAAATTACAATCTGTTTAAACAATAAGTATTCATTTTTAAAGTAGTATTGGAATTCTTTGTTATCTAACCTATGGTAGATAAACATTCAATTTTGCCTTAGATTATGCTACATTATATTATTTTCTAAGTGATAATTACAATATTATTTTTTGTGTTTTCTTTTTTTGTTTTGTTATATTGTGAGTTCTGCTGGAGTTAATCGTTTTAATCTTCGTTTTCCCAATTTCTCCGATTGTGGTAGTTTGCACATTTGTTCATTTTGATGATTTGTTAGTGCACTAGACAGGGCTAATATACTGGGGCGGCAGCCCTTGGTCGGGAAAAACCCGAGTCATTCCGGTAACGTAGAACCGGCTGCCATGGGAATGATGATCTGATGATTTGTTAGTCGTTGTATATGCTTGATGCTGAGTTTTCTAATTATGTCATCTATGGTGTCGATGTTGAGGTCGCTGTGAATCCCGTCGTTTGGTATATACCAGCCTGCTTTTGTTATTTTTCGAAGTATTTTAGATTGCGTCCTTTGAATTTACTTTGATATTGGTTTTGTTTTTGCTGTGCCCCAGATTTCAATGTCATATTTTCAAATGGGTGAGATTATAGATTTATATATCACTACTTTGTTGTTAAGGCTCAGTTTTGAATTTTTAGCCAACAGCCAACAGTTGTCTGAACTGGTTTTTGATTTCATTTCGTTTGCTTTGTATATGTCGTTTCCAATTTAGTTTTTCATCTATAGTTATGCTAAGGTACTTTGCACTAGGAAGGATTTTTATTTCATTGCTGTTTATTGTTAATTTGTGTTTCTTAGGCTTTCTGTTTGTATATATTACTTGTACCGTTTTATCTTTGTTGGCTTCTATTTCCCAATTATCGAGCCATAATGCAGTGTCATTTATTGTTTTTTGAACAATGTCACTCGCCTTTTTTTCTATTTTATCCTATGCCATTAAAAACTGAGCTTATGCAGTAGTCCTTTATGCCACACCCTGTCAAAAGCTTTTGCAACATCCAGGTAGACATCTATGCAGAACCATTTATTTTCCATATCATTTAATATTTTGTTTATAACTATGTGGACTTGTTGCATAGTTGAATGCTGTCGTCTAAATCCAAATTGATGGCTTGGTATTCTACTTTTTTCTATCAGAATTTTGTCTATTCTGGCAAAGTATATTTTTTCAAACACTTTTGAAAGAATGGGCAAAAGACTGATGGGGCGATATGATGTCGTTTCTGATGCACTTTTACCTGGTTTGGGGATTGCCGTTATTTGTGCAACTTTCCAGAGGCGTGGGAAGCATTGTGTCCTTAATATGCTGTTGAATATTTGTCGTCACATCATTTGCGACACGTCATTTGCTACATCAGGTAGTTCTTTTAGTATTTTACCATTTATTAGATCGAAGCCCGGTGCTTTTTTACTGTTCAGATCTTTCAAATGATATCTGATTTCTGCTGAGGTTGTCATTTTCATTCTCTTTTCTGGGTTACACGTATTTACATTTTGTTCAATGTGCTGATTGTCTTTCTCGTTTGAGAATATTGTTTTAAAGTGTTCAGCTAGTGTGTTTGCCTTCTCTTTATTGGTCTTTGCCCAAGTTCCGTGAAGTGTTTTGATGGGAGGTTTATGTGGAACTGCTTTGACTAAGTTTTTAGTTGCTTTCCATAGAGAATAATTGTTAACTGCCGTGGCCCCCAAGTTATGTATGTAATTTTCAAGCTTTTTATCTTGGTGTTGTTTTAATAATGTTTTTAATTCAGTTGTTGATTTGTTAAGTTTTGCCTTATCTTCGGGATGTTTAGTAGTTTGCCACTTTTTACGGAGTTTCCTTTTTTGTTGAATTTTTTGTTTGATATGTATTGGAATAGATTCTTTTTGTTGAATTTTTATATTTGGTGTCGAAAGGGTGAGGGCTTTGATGATGGAATCGTTGAAAAAAGCTATTGCTGAGTCAATCTCGTTTTCCGTTTTTAATGAAATATTTATAGTCAATTGTGCTTCCACACTTTGTCGGAAATAATTCCAGTTATTATATAGTTCTCTTAAAGTTCGTTGGTGCAGAGATCCAAGAATTGTCATTAGAAGTGGTGAATGATCCAATGATAGCTCCAAACATGCCTTAATGGTGTGATGAGTTTGAGGAATATTTTTAACAATACAGAAATCAATTAAATGTGGTTGTTTCTTGATATCTGTAGGCAGTATGTCGGCTCTCCGGTATTTATGAAGTGTCCATTATTTTCTCTTATAGCGTCTAGTAATTTTCGGCCTCTCGAAGTTGTTAACCTTGATCTCCAAATAGAATTTTTCGCATTGTAGTCACCTCCAGCGATATATCGACTTCCCAGCCTGTTTAAATAGTCCAGATATTGATCTTTTGTATTATTGAATTTTGGTAGACAGTATACTGCTAATATTGTTATGGGTCCATTTGAGCTATTTATTGAAACTGTCGTTGTTTGTATGTTGATTTTTCTATAACCATCAAGTTCGAAGTATTAAATTGATTTTTTGATGATTATTGCCGTTCCACCGTGGGCCTTGTTATCTGGGTGATTTGTGTAGTGTATGTTGTAATTGGGTATATTTACAAAAGTTTTACGAGTTGCATGAGTCTCGGATATTAGCATAATATCAATTGCTTTGTCCAGAATAAAAGTCTTGAGCTCTAGTTCGTGGTGCGTAAGTCCGTTTGCGTTCCAAATTGCTATTTTTATTTTACTTAGTGCGTCCATCTAGCTCCGATATTTTCCTGGTGACGTTCATTATTGCCCTGTTCTTGTGCAGCGTGAATTTCGTTTTTGCGTAGTGTCGGATATCTTTGTATTTGGAGTTTTTTTGTAGATTTCGCAGCCTCTATAATTAGCTGTAAGGGTTTCGCTACAATGAGCACATTTAATTTGGTCTGTTTCCGCTTTGTTCTTAATTTTACACATATTTGTCTTATGTTTGCAAGCACATTTTACGCAGTCTGGATCTACCATACAATAGTTTTTTGTATGTCCGTATCTCTGACAGTTTGTAAATTGAGGAATTGTTCTTTTTTGACGCGGTGGCTCAAAACTAATTTTACAGTGGAGTAGATGAGTTATACTGTATATGTCTTTATTGTTTTCGTTTCATTTTAGTTCAATGGAAAATAGTGACAGAGGTTGTTTTATTTCTGAAGCGTTTTTAATTTGTACGTTGTGAATATTTGTTGTTTCATGACCTAGTTCAAAAAGTTCATGTTTTATGTCTTCGATAGGAGTCGAGTGATGCATTTGTCGTAAAAATACTCTAAACCCTTGTTGCTCTTTTGGTCTAAATGTATAAAATTTGGTTTTTGTTTTGTTTTAGCAAGTCTATTATTTTTGTATAATGTGTTGGTTCTTTCGGTTGGATTTTAATTTCGTTTCGGCTAAGACCTTTTATTTCAAATTTTCTTTCTTTGTGATGAAGCTGGGTTATCTAACCAATACTCTTGTAGAGTTGTTTATGTAGAGCTTTGCATTTGGTCTTTTGTTTTTTGTTATTATTTGAGAGTTCGAGTTTGTTTGGTGATTGCTTATCGCGGTTTGTCTTTAACTGTGATTGCACAAAGTCTTTTTTTTTTGGTTTTGCATTTGCATTCTTGCATTTGAAAGAGAGTTGAAGATGCAGGGATTGGTTTAGCAGAAGTGGATGAAGTTGTTGTTGTTGTTGAGCTTAGAGCTGTTGCTGATGTAGTGATAATGGAGTAGTAGTCTATTTCGCGAAGTAAGGGTTTTTTAAATTGAAAATTTACCACTTTAAGGAGGTCGCACTCGAGAGCGAGGTGTTAACACGTCCGAACATGGTAAATATTATTACACTTTGCACTTTGAGACCGCATGTCCCTTGTGCAAGCAATTTTTGCAGTAAGCGCTTGGAATTTTGGGCAAACTATTAAATAATGGTCCTTCGAACCACAGTGAAAGCAAGTCGGTAGTTTGGAATTTGTCGCGATAAATGTTGTCTTTGAATGTTACGGTTGTTGTTTCCTGCCGCGTATCTTCATTCTTTGGTCTTTGTTGGGATGAGGAAGCTTCTTCAGCTGATAAATGCTGGTATCTCTTATTTAGCATAGCTTCATGCTCATCCCAAAGCGGCAGCTTATCATAGTCCAGTTGATCCTCCCACTTTGACCGAGTCGTGGGATCCACCTTCGATATGACTATGTGAATCAACATCACATTTGAAATTAGCTTATCGTCACACAGCGATAAAAGGGAGTGATATACTGCAGACACTGTATCATTCATTAATCGGACAAACGATGCAGAAGGCCTTTGGATTTTTGACAATTCGAAAAGTTTTGACACTGTATTAATGGTCTATGGATAAGTTCGTGCGGTTTTACAACAGATGGCGTAACTTGATTATTATTCCATCGATCCACATTTCCAAACATTCATTGGAGAGCTACTGTCGTAAGGCACAAACGTCAGTATAAGTTTTTTATTTGAAGCGTAAACAACAATATTTTTACCACACTTGAAAATGTCGAATTTCGTGCCAAATAATGTGTTTTTGCGGGGAATTCTTTAATATGAAGAAAAAAGCAGCCGAAAGTCATCGTATCTTGGTGGAAGTTTATGGTGAGCATGCTCTAGCTGAGCGAACGTGCCAGAAGTGGTTTGCACGCTTTAAAAGTGGTGATTTTGGCCGCGCCGCCAAAGTTCATGGATACCGAATTGGAGAAATTGCTCGATCAAGATCCGGCTCAAACGCAAGAAGAGGTTGCAAAAACTTTGGGAGTTGATCAATCAACCATTTCCAAACGTTTAAAAGCCATGGGAATGATCCGAAATTCAAATTTCGAAAAAAAAACCGCACGAACTTATTCATAGACCTATAATAAATATAAGGCATTTATTGTCATAAACCTTTCCCAAACTAGCCAACGCCTTTGGATAGTTTTCTTCCGACATTTGGAAGAACTTCACTGTGCTTAAGACTTCACCGGATAGACATGACACTAAATGATTAAATTTTTTAATATCCGGGATCACTAAACTCTCAAACAGACTCATAAAGTTTTTTAAATTCGGTAACGACATTGACATGAATTTAGGTAAGGACATTTTTGGTAGTCGCGAGCTGTGAAGTTCAGTGAAAGATGTTTCGGCAACTGGCGATTTTTTTGCAACAGTTCTCTGGCGTTTTAAAGACTTTAAGTCCATCATCTCCTTACTTGGAGAGAGACTTAAAATAGCCGACTTTGACTTACTTATGTTTTGAGATTGAAGTTCGCTGCTTTAGCCTGTGGCTTTTGTAAAACAAAAACGGTTCTGGAAGTTTGTCAGCACAAAAACGACAACTACAAACGTAAAGTAGTTGAAACTTGACCAAATTCAACGAAAACGAGAACGAAAATAAGCAGCGAACAATTGAGTTTTTACTCAAACAAAATTTGTATTATCGAAACTTTTTTTTTTTAATTGGAAATATTACGGTTGAATTAAGAAACCGCAATTTGGTTTGATTTTTTTATTTTTGTTTTTGTAAAAATTCTTAAAATAAATCAAAAATAGTGCTCACAAATTATTTGGCGACAAATGCCTTCCTCTACCTTCTACTATTCTTTTAGCGTTGCTTATTTTGGTAATTTAATTTAATTTATTAAATATTTTGCTTGCAGCACACAAATTGCCAACTTGTGGTCTTTTGTTATCACATTCTTTTAAACCCTTTCGCACTACTACCCCTGCCCGGGCGCCATGAAAAATCTTTACTAAATAGTTTGTGACGATATTATTATTCTCTAAGGGAAGCGCGAAATTAAATGAATATTACCTGATTGCAAAATTATATAAAAACTCCGCACACGTCCGATAAATAATTCAAAGTGGTTCCGTTTACTCATTTTAATCCTTAAAACTAAGATTAAAGGAATAGCGGAAATGAAAGAAAAGTAAGTGGAGAGTTAAAGACAGTATAAAGAGAACGTTGTATAGAGAAGTCTCAATGACGGGAACGCATGGAATTTTGAGGGCTACTCGGGAGTATTTGTGAGGCAGGAATTCGATCATTCGGGTATTTATTCCCTAAATATTGCATGTATGTATTTAGTTATAATAAGCCGATGCGTCGTGAGGTAGGTAACACTATGCAATTAAAGATGCAATTTATCTTTTGTACAAACATAACTAATACTATAGGTATATATATTTTTAATAGAGATATGTATCAATACACCAAAACGCTTGTACGCTCCATGCATTCTCGTCTAAAATTAGTTTGAACACTAAAAATTTGCAACAGTTTTCACGAAATTGGTCTAAAGTTTGAAATGTCCTAAAACACACACACCAAAATGTGAGTTTGTTTTTTTATTTTGTTTAAATTCAAAACACTTGTACGCTCCATGCATTCTCGTCTAAAATTAGTTTGAACACTAAAAATTTGCAACAGTTTTCACAAAATTGGTCTAAAGTTTGAAATGTACTAAAACGCACACACCAAAATGTGAGTTTGTTTTTGTATTTTGTTTAAACTCTTGTTTTTAAATTATCAAGGGAACATAGAAATGCACAATCAAATGCCTTGCAAAATGCGGTCGACCTTCGTTAATTTTATTTCTTACAGAAGCCAAAAACTGTGCAGAGCCAATATATGATACTAAAGAGAGAACTGAGCTCTGTTAAAAGTTTCACCACACCACGGCGGCGGTTAGACTTAATTTTTGACAATTCACACTATTCGTAGCCTGTGAGACTTCTCTATATATTAACGTTCTCAGGTGTACATTTCGAAGCAAAGTGCTGAAAATAAAATAAAGCAAGTAAGTTGCCATTAATTTGTGTGTTTTATTCGACAATCTAGTGATTGAACTCAGAAATTTATTTGAATTTTAACGTTAGAAAATTCGTAACACTATTTTATCTAGTTTTATTAGATAGACGACTTGTCCGGTTCAATTTTATATTTGGTGAAAGGATATTTGGCATTTGCCAGAACATTATAAATCAAGATTATGTACGTGATGAGCTATTAGTGCAAATGGAACACTTATTCACGGATGTTAATTTATTGGCATGCGGTTGTTCTTTTATTTAATTCATTTAAAATTTCAGGACAATTTATTGTGTCTCTAGCAATGCTATACTGTGGTGAATAAAACAAAGCTCACTGATCATCGAAAACATTAAGAATACAGGTCCACAAGAATTGGCGATAATTTTTTCTGACAGTGACTTATATACTGCTGCATTGAAGCTGGTTACTGGCTTCGAATTTTTTCCATATGGGGAAGACGCATTACCGAGGAAGGCGCCAATGAAGCATGCGCGTAGTTACAAGAAAATGATATGGCTGGTGAGAATAAGTAATTTCTATAGAACAATTTTCTTTGCTATACGATATTTTCTCTAATGTAGATTTGACTCATCGTAATAAAACTGCCGATATTTTCAGATCACTGTTACAAAAACTCTTTTATGACAATGAGGTAGAAAATTCTACTAGCATACGTAAATATGTGGCAAACAAGCAGTTAAGTCTCAACGCCTTTATACCGCAATGGTTATATAATGACTGCAAGGTATGAAATTCGATATTAAAAAGTTGTATATCATTTATTAAAATCATAAATACCAATAATTGGCGAATTGTCCAGAGCTGCTGTATTTGTTCGTCAAACATAATCGCTTACTTGAAGCTGCTGATATCCACTCGAAATAATTAGCTCAATGTTGGGAGCTCGAAGCGAATATTTAAGCTTTAAACATACAATTGCGGTTTTAAACTAGGGAATGGGTCTGCTAGTGAATACATTAGATATTTTGTTGCACGAATTGAAATTGAATGCTAATTCAGATATAATATAGTATAAGCAGGTTTGCATAATAATAATTCGAATAATAGGCGTAAATAATCGTGGGTTTTTTATATCATAAGAAAAAAAAAACAACTAAAGCTAACAAAAACAAATAACATACCATTTCGACACTGTCAATAATCTGCTTTTACAAACTTTAATGTAGGCTATTTTTTTAAATACATAATGTGAATACGTAATTTTTTAATTAATTTAAAATGTGGTTTGATAACCGTTAGCTTCAATAACATTTTGCAGGCGCTTTTTCAGCCGACGATTCTCCATAACAACTTACTTCACTTTCTCAACATTTTCATCGGTTGTTGATGTGCTGTAAAAAGCTTGTACTACCTGTAAACATTTGTTTGACTCCGAGTACTCTCACCGTATGCCACTGTCAACATTTCAAGTGTTTTTGAGCACTTAGTTCCATTTTTTACACAAGATTGATGCAACTTCTTTGATCCATTTTTTCGATATATTCTGCTATTCCTCCAATATTGCAGTTTTTAATACTACTGCATTCTTTGGATGTCTTCTGGTGACTCAGGTTAGGTTAGGTTGACCTGGCTGGCTGAAAGCCATCATATAGACCTATTGGTCCTTAGTGGTACTAGATGGAGCTTGACCCTTACGTTTCCTTGTAGTAGGCTTCTTGTAATAAGCCTGCGTCTTTTGGGAATCTAAGTAAGCTCTCAAGCTCTAACCCCGAGAGACATTTTAACCTCTCATATTGCAAAGCTTCTAAACATTTCATTCGGGCTCTAGCTAATGCAGCTCAAGAACAAGAGTTCAAGAGTTTCCATCTCTTCTAGTTAATTGCAAAATCTGAAGCTATCATTGTTTGCAATTCACATCTTGAATGCGTGCGCCGCTAACGAATTGTGGCCTGTCAGTGTACCTACAATACATAGTTGGTGACGCAAAGGTCCACAAATTTTCAATCACGTTTATGTCGGTACTCTGGGCTTGTGTATTTATAACTTTACCGCATTTGTACAGAAACCACATCTGCACATTATGCTCCTCATGGTTTGGTCTTGTTAAAATTTAAAATTTGGCTTATTCTCAGTGATAAAACCAATTTTTTTAAGTTCTGCGGACCCTTTCAATATATATAAATATTGTTTGGCGTCCATTGGGCCGTCAATAAATACCAAGTATCCTGCTCTTTTACTTAAATGCACCCCCAAACCATAACGGAAACTTTTCCAAAATTCGATTTTGTGAGGCAGTGAAGGGCTTGCGTTGTACTCTAGTCGGTCCATAATTGTAATACAGCATTACCTTTCCCACACCGCAAATGGAAGTTGGGAACTTCCTCAGAGGACGAGCTCTTGGCCTCTAGCCAAGAGACGGTTGATGACAAAGCTGTAAGCCACAGCACGCCATCAACTTTAAATCAACCATCCACATCCGCTGATGCCAAAAAGCAAAAGCGCCAAACAGTAAAAAAGGGTCCATCCAGATATAAGCTTTACCAGAGATCTTTGGCTATTCTCGGCAAAATATGCAAAAATGAGGCGGAAGGGAAAACTCATACAAAGGACGCGGCCGATAAGGCAAGGTGCGAAAGGGTGGTCGATGAGTAACTGGCGTTCCAGGCCACCCAGAAGGCAGAAGCCGTGAAACCCAATCGTTCGCAGGACGAAAGCGACAAACCCGCGAAGAAGCACAAAGTGTCGGTTCACACTGCTTCAATACCAAAACCAGCCAAACGCACATTCAATGAGGATCACCTACAAAAAACGTTGGTTGACGAAATAACTAACCGCGGTAAGCCTGCATAGGAGAAGTGGTCCGAAATTGAGGCACGGCTGTCTAGCACTGTCGTCGATCACGTCATGGCAAACCCGGAGGGTCAAGTGCCAGGATTTGATTCAACGGAGGTGATTCGCAGATACAACGTAATCAAGTGCGATGATCAGCTCTATCTAAATTTCGTGCAAACAGTTGTGGGCAAGATCCAGAACGACTAAGAAGGTTTGAGGCTCACACTAATCCTGGCCAGCGAGATTCCTCGACGGCCGAGGGCTTGCATAAGGATACCGAACATGGAGTTTGAAGCTAAGCAGCTAGTCCCATACCTACAAGCAAATAACCGCACTGTTCATCAAAGCGGAGGCTCCGCAAAAGAACAGTGTGTCCTTCCTTCTCCAAATATCGAAGGAGAGCATCGAGCCACTGGGAAAAGTAGACAACAAACTTCGGTTTGGCGTGAGTAAAGCTCAACTAACCTGATGGTATGTAACAGAGGTAATACCACCTCCTTCACATTTCCTAGTACGGAGTACTTCAGGGGATGGGCGGAAGTGATTGATGTTACTTTACTTACCGAAAACAGTTCAGTAAGGGTTGGTTGGTTTAAGTGGTGATTCTTCCAGAATCCAACTAGCGCTTCCGCACCATTTTGTTGCCACATCCTCGTTACCAACTTGTTTACCAGTTATTTACATCATGACTATATCCAGTCTGTGCGGTTCAGGAACCTTATCAGGTTGTTGACATCTAAGCCAGACAGCTGTTCAAGACCCTCGAACAGCGGTTTGCCCAGGGTTAGCATTCTGTCCTTCCATAGGGCAAGGCATTCGCAGAGGAAATGGAAGATTGTTTTCTTTTTCTCCGGTTGTTTACAACTATGACAGTATGTGTTGTGAGGGATGCCCATTTTGACTGCTGGTTCCCCCACAGGTCAAACGCCAGTTATGACTGAAGTTAGTCTCCAGGCGTCCCGTCGTTTCAGTTTTAACAATATTGAGGATTGTTTGAGGTTGTAGGTGGGCCATAACGAAGGTATTTTAGGGAAATTGCACTCTTGACTGTACCTAGTGGTGTGAATACCGATTCTGCAACAGCGTTATTCATGGCAGATCCCCTTCTTGCCAGTTCATCCGCTTTTTCATTGCCTTCGATGCTGCGATGTCCCGGGACCCAGATTAAGGTAACTTTATGGTTTTCGCTCAAGGTAGTGAGGCTATTCTTGCTTTGCTCCACCACTTTAGAGGTTGTTGTAGCTGAACCCAGTGCCTGGATTGCAGCTTGTATATCCGAAAGAATAGCGATACTGCCTTTAAAAGAGGGATCTGCGATTAGTAGCTTACAAGCTTCGCCAATTGCCAGTACTTCCGCCTGAAAGACACTGCAAGCATAAGGGAGACGTACAGATCTTTCAATTTTAAGTCTATGAGAATATATACCAGGTCCAACCCCACAATCCGTTTTACTGCCATCTGTATAGACTGTAGTGTCGAACTTGTTTACTGAGAGTCCCCTATTCCATTCTTTCCTTAGATGGAAAGAGATTGACAAAATTTCTGCTGAATGTCACCGTCGGGACGATGAAGTCAGTCCTCTTCGAGGCATGCTGGGTTTCTCGCAGTAATAGAGTAGCATGGCCATAAGCTTTTTCCTTCCAGCGACCCGCTTCATTTAACCTAAATGCACTCATTGCTGCCATCTTCTTGATATGTAGATCTACCGGAATAACGTGTGTCAGAGCGTTCACGGCCTCCCTAGGACAGGGTCTGATCGCACCGACTGTTATTGCACAGGCTGAGCTTTGTATTGTGCTAAGTAATTTGATGTTTTTTTCTCTCTCTAGAGCTTTGCACCAAACTACAGAGACATACGTTAAAAGTGGTCGTATAACCGCCTTATACAACCATAATGTATACTGGGGTTGAAGACCCCATCTTCTTCCCAGCATACGTTTACAGGCATATAAAACGATTTCTGCTTTCTTTACCCGTTGTTCAATGTTTAATTTCCAGCTAAGTTTGGACTCCAGAATTACCCCTAAGTACTTTGCACTGGGTGAAAGTGAGAGGGTTTGCCCGCCAATGCTTGGTAGAGTAAAAATTGGTACCGTATATCTGGTCGTAAATAGCATGAGTTCTGTTTTACGCGCGTTTAAACTTAGGCCACAGCCTATAGCCCAAGAGTTAAGCTCGCTTAGCGCCCTTTGAATGGTCCCACTGATCGGATTGGAACACAGGCCTGATGCCATTAACAACACATCATCAGCGTACGGGACCTCTTTTACCCCTCCTCCATTAAGTTTTGTTAAGATTTTACTAATAACACATAACCAGAGGAGTAGAGATAATACTCCCCCCTGTGGAGTGCCTCTGTGGACTCTTTTTGTTATGTTGATATTGCCCATATAAGCTCTAATGATCCTGTTTTCTAGCATAGAGATGATCCAATTGCTGATACAATTTTCCACCCCCAAGTCTATTAACGCCCGTTGGATAGCATTAGTGCTAACGTTATTAAATGCGCCTCTATGTCAAGAAAAGCTGCCATAGTGTACTGTTTGTTTACTAGAGACCCCCCTATTGTTCGGATTACCTCGTGAAGCGCTGTCTCCGTCGATTTGCCTATGAGGTAAGCATGTTGTGCAATTGATATACTACAGCTCTCCAGCGAGCTTCTAATGTGTATGTCTAAAAGCCGTTAAAATGTTTTTAGAACGAAGGACGACAGACTAATTAACCTAAAGTCATTCGCTGTTTCATGTCCCCTTCTGCCCACCTTTGGTATGAAGATGACTCTAACAAGCTTCCAGCTATTTGGAATATAACCTAGGTCTAGACACGCCTTGAAAATTTCCGTTAGCCATCGCAGAATATTATCAAGAGTTTCCTGTAACACCTTGGGAAAAATCCCGTCAGGGTCTTTAGATTTAAAAGGTGAAAACGATTTGATTGCCCATGCAAACTTCTCTTTTGTGACTATTACATCGGCAAGATGCTGTGGGTCATAGCGGCTCCGCCGAATTCTCCCAACATCGATATCGTGAGCGCTACATCCCGGAAAATGAGTATCTAAGAGAAGTCCTAGAGACTCTTCTGCCGTAGAAGTACAAGTGCCATCTGGCTTGGAATGATCTTTGGAATGATCTTTGGACAAGATACGGCTGAGCCTCGCAGATTCTCTGGTAGATTCGATCGAAGAACAAAAATCTCTCCAGCTCTAATTCGTGGCGGCCCTAATTGCCTTTTTGTACTGTCTCCGACTATTTCTGTACAGTTGCCAATTACCTGTTGAGTAGCTGAGAATAAAATTTTTTCTGGCTTCTTTCCTTAATTTCGAGAGCTCATTGCTCCGCCAGGAAGGATGTGTTTTTTTGCTATATTTAATTGTACACGACGACTTGTAGGCCCTACTGAATGTCTTCAGTAATGTTGTAATCCTACTCTCAAGGTTTTCCGTGCGGGTGATTTGGCTGATCGGAATTCCTCCCAACCTATTGTTCACTACATTTTTGAACTTTTTCCAATTAGTTCTTAATGGGTTTCGATACGGTAAGGGTGTATCCACCCTCAGGTCCAGCTCATAAAGTATCAGGCTGTGATCCGAGAAAGAAACCCTCCATTTTTCTACCCGTACCGAACTGTTTATGGGCAGTAAAGTAACATCAATTACTGCCGCCTATCTCCTAAAGTACTCCGTACTAGGAAAGGTGAAAGTGAGGGTGTTACCTCTGTTGCATACCGACAGGTTACTATTGATAATAAAGTCGAAAAACGACTCACCTCGTTCGTTCGTCTCCGAGCGACCCCAAAGGGAGTGCCTTGCGTTGGCATCCCATCCGAGTAGCAGGTTCTTATTTCTAGCTTCACGCAAAAGACGACGAGCCTCCTGGGGTGGTGCTGGCCGATCATGTGCCATGTAGATAAAAGCCAGAATGATGCTGACACCGTCAACGGCTTCTACCTCTACAGCCGTCACATCCTGTGAACAATATGATGGGATTAAAAATATGTTCAAATGTTTCTTAGCTACAATACAAGATCTGGGGTTACCTTTAGTCCGTTTGTAGAAGAGGTTATGGTTGTTTCCAGTAAACCCCTTCACCTCGGTGCTCCGCACCCAGAGTTCCTGGATTAATGCGATGTCGACATCCTCCTCCGCCTGGAGAACGGTTAGGTTGTCCGTCGCAGTCCGCGAGTGCTGCAGGTTTATTTAGACAACCTTGAGACCCATGCTGCTGGTCGCTCTAGTTTTTGGTAGATGCGGCGTCGTCAAGTTGCATGCCCGTGAATAACTCGTTGGCGCCGTCAACCTCGTCCTGTTCATCCTCCGGATTTGCAGAGCGGAATATCTTCAGTGGCGTTTTCCTGACGCCGAACCGAAGTTTATTGTCTACTTTTCCCAGTGGGTCTATGCTCTCCTCCGATATTTGGAGAAGGAAGGACACACTATTCTTTTGCAGAGCCTCCGCTTTGATGATGCTCCAGTCATCCATAGCAACAGTGCGGTTGTGTGCCTGCAAGTATGGAATTAGTTGCTTAGCTTCGAACTCCATGTTCGGTATCCCTATGCGAGCCCTCGGCCGTCGAGGGATCTCGCTGGCCAGGATTAGTTTGAGCCTCAAACCTTCCTAGTCGTTCTGCATCTTGCCCACAGCTGTTACCCTGAAATGGAGGGAGAGCTGATCATCACATTTGATCACCTTGTATCCGCGGACCACCTCCATTGAGTCAAATCCTGGCACTTGATTCTCCGGATTTGCCATGACGTGATCGACGACAATGCAAAACAGCCGTGCCTCAATTTCGGACCACTTCTCCAATGTAGGTTTACCGCTGTTCATTATTTCGTCTACCGGCGCAGTTTGCATGTGATCCCGTGCCACCTCATTGAATGTGCGTCTGGCTGGTTTTGGTATTGAAGTGATATGAACCGACACTTTGTGCTTCTTCGCGGGTTTGACGCTTTCGTCCTGTAAACGGTTGCGTTTCTCGGCTTCTGCCTTCTATGTGGCCTGGAACGCCAGTTACTCATCGACCACCCTTTGACACCTTGCCTGATCGGTCGCGTCCTTTGGATGAGTTTTCCCTTCCTCCTCAGTTTTGTTTATTCTGCCGAGAACCTGGACGGGCCTTGTTTTACGTTTTGACGCTTTTGCCCCTTGGCATCAGCGGATGTGGATGGTTATGACTGCCGTTAGACTCCAGGCGGCCCCTCCTTGTTTCATGTTTATCAATGTTGACGATTGCTTAAGGTTGCAGGTGGGCCATAACGTTCTGCTGATTTTGAATTTTGTATGGTATCTCAATCTACAATCTGCGATTCGGAGGATTTTTAGGGAAATTGCACTCTTGACTGCACCTAGTGGTGTGAATACCGATTTTGCAAGAGCATTATTCATGGCAGATTCCCCTCTTGCCAGTTCATCTGCTTTTTCATTACCTTTAATGTTTCGATGTCTCGGGATTCAGATTAAGGTTACTTTATGGTTTACTCTCAAGGTGGTGAGGCTATTCCTACTTTGTTCCACCACTTTAGAGGTTGTTGTAGCCCAACCCAGTGCCTGGATTGCAGCTTGGCTATCGGAAAGAATAGCGATATTGCCCTTAAAAGAGAAATATGTGATTAGCAGCCTACAAACTTCCCCAATTGCCAGTACTTTTGCCTGGAAGACACTGCTGGTATTAGGGAGACGCACAGATTTTTCAACTTTAAGTCTATCGGAATATATACCAGCTCCAACACCACCAGCCATTCCTCCTTAGATGGAAAGAGAGTGGCAAAATTGTTACTGAACGTTACCGTAGAGGCAATGTAGTCAGTCCTCGCCGACGTGAACTGAGTTTGTCGGAATAATAGACTGGTATGACCATACGTTTTTTCTTCCCAGCGACCGGCCCCATATAGCCTAATTGCAGTCATGGTTGCCGTCTTCTTAATGTGTAGGTCTATTGAAATAACGTGTATCAGTGCACTGAGAGCCTCTCTAGGACATGATCTGATTGCACAGACTGTTATTGCACAGGCTGATCTTTGCATTCTCCCGAGTAGTTTGATGTTGTATTCTCTCTCTAGAGCTTTCCACCAAGCCACCGAGCTATACGTTAAAATTGGTTGTATAACCGCCTTATACAACCACAATGTATACAGTAGATTCTGTTTTTATGCGGTAGATACGTTCCGCAAGAAACAGCATAAAAAAGCTACCAGTTCTATAGTAAAACTATAGATACGTTTCAAAAGTGCTAAGAACCGCATAAATCCGAAATAATGTAATAAAATGGCATAAAAAAAGGGCACTAGTCCCATATTATAACTATAGATACGTTCCATAGCCCGCATGAATCTGAAATAATTATTATAAATAAAATCGCATAAACAAAATATTGTAGTTTTGAAAATTATATCTTTATTTAAGAAACGTCAGAATCGAAAAATAAATTTACGTCAGAAATAGAATCAGACAATACACACATGTTGCGCATTCGTTTAGGATTTGGCGTAAAATCACTTTCGTTACTTGAGGAAATGTACACGTCTGATCTGGATTGTGATGCAGACGGTTCCATACTTGTAGGGTTAGCATTTCTGATGTAATCTGTGATGAGTTTTTGCTTAGCTAGTTTAGAATCTTGTTTATATGTACAATTCCCGATAGGTCGACATGCATCTTTTAATAAAAAAAAAACCGCACTATTTCAAAACCGCATAAAAAAAGCCGCATAAAAACAGAACCTACTGTACTTGGGTTGAACACCCCATCCTATTCCAAGCATACGTTTAAAGGCATATAAAGCGATTTCTGCTTTCCTTACCCGTACTTTGACGTTTAATTTCCAGCTAAGTTTGGAGTCCAAAATTACTCTTAAGTACTTTTTTTTTCTTTTTTGGGTAGGAGGTTAAAATCAAAATGTCAGAAACATCATCAAAGGCACCGTCGCACCAGTGGTATATGGGGCATGCTCCCACTAACATTATAATATTCCTCCTCCTCGGCTGATTTCCACCCTGGGACCGCTGTAAACATTTCATCAAGGTGGAGCCGCGTTTATGTCTATTGACACAACTAGGTACCTGCGTCCAGGTCCTTCTCTTGTGGACGTATGGAGATCTTACGTTTGCGATGGTATCCACTACCCCCACTGTTTTCATACGTGGTTCTGGAGGTAATGGAACATCGGAAAATTTGCGATAGCGCAGTTTTTACGAACTATCGTCTTGTCTTCTGTCTGATATTATTGTGAGTGATTCACTCAAGTGTCTGTGTTTGTCGTCATTCTGTCCGGAAACAGTTCATCTCCATTTCGTAATTGCAACTGTAGTTGCTGTTGCTGGGTCTTGCGCTCCCATTCGATGAATTGGAGTCGTAGCATAATTTTTCCAGCAAACGCTCGAACCGCCACCCATTTAGACTGGATGAGCACATGTCCTGTACGATGTCATTAGGACTAGCTGAGTGCCCCAAAACCCTTTCAAGTATTGCACGTTCTCGTGCGAAGCGATCACAATGAAAAGCCACGTGTTCCGCGCTTTCGATTGCATTAGGACAGCTTGGGCAGAAGGGGCTTTCTGCCAGCTGAAAGCGGTGGAGATATTCCATAAAGCAGCCATGACCGGTGAGTATCTGAGTACGGTAATAATCAGTTTCACCATGCTTTCTTTTTCCCCACTGCTCGAGATGTGATATTAACTTGTACGTCCCTTGTCATGTCGGTATCCTTGCCGCGGGGATGAGGCTTAAGTGGCGAGTTAACCCCATGCTATGGAGATTAACTTACCACGAACTAAGAGGGCAGCTCCATATAGGAATTGGGTATCCACTCATCCGCGGAACGGCGGAATTGGTGGCCACCCAAGTGCTATGTGGAGAGTACCGTACCGACGACCCGGCAGGAGGTACAAAATGCATTTCATCGCAATGTGGAGGTTAACAAAGGATCTCTCTGCACGAGGTAACCCACTTTCGGGAAATCCTCCCGTCGAGCAATCGACGGCTCGGGCATCGGATGTGCAGGACCGAACCCCACACCCCCTATGACCGGAACTGACACCCAGGGTTCCGGAGGAAGCGAACTACTAGTGGTGAAACATGGTACATTGGCTATGCAATGGAGAGCCGAGTGAGTGTGAGCGATACACCGTCTCCGAAACGATCCGTAGCAACTGAACAAGTTGTGGAGGATGTGGAGATGACAGACAATCTCTCAGTAGACTCATATGGATCTCTGGTACCGAGTAAGTTTTTGACAACGGTTAAACCTGGTGCGAATCAGGTAAGTACCGGTAAAAATACCGAAGTTATTGGAGAGTCGAACGCAGGTGTTGGTCTAAGGCAAGGACTCAAGCTCCGTTAACTTCGACACCTGTAACGGAAACGGGGCAGAACAGAGGATTCCTCTGTAGTGCTGCGCTCTTCCGGAAACGAAACGGGGTCTGTGCCAACGACCGGGAAGAGGAGAAAGGCAAAGAAGAGGAAAGTCGAGAGACGGAATTCGGAAATGCCTACCTCCTCGACCCAATCCAAGGCAGACAAACCTTTGCCTGACAAAGCAGAGGCTAAGGGACTTCAAATGTCGAATGACACTCTTCCCTCAACGTCTGGCGAATCATTCGCGAGAATGGCAGCAAAGGCAATGACGGTGGAGATACATACCCACAAACAAGATGGTCTACTGTCCAAAGGGCAACAAGACTATCTTGACAGCTATCTTTGGAAAGCTATCGGTGAGTCGAAAGACGCGCCGACTTTCGAGGGGAAAAGCGTGGTGGAGGGCATCGTAAAGGTGCACTGTTCCAATGCTTTTTCCCGAGAATGGCTAGAAAAAGCGATAGCAAAGATTTCAGCCTGCGAAAACAGCAAGTTTATTCTTGTTGAGAGTAGCAAAGAAAGGCTGGTACGAGCGAGTGTCTGGATTCCGGGTCCTTCCTGTAATTCAGCAGAACTCCTCAAACGCATCCGTGTTCAGAATAAGGATCTTGACACGACTCTCTGGAGAGTATACTCGTGCAGCAGGCAGAAATCCGCTACCTCTTCAGAGGCGGGTTCCCACCTGGTGCTGGGTATCGATCTTGGGTCCCTCAAGGTTCTTAAGTCGAAGTACGGGTGCCGTCCTCACCTACATCTGGGGCGGATCCACTTCCGTGTCCAGGATAAGGTGGAGGACAAAGCGTAAACATACTCAGTCTCATGACTGAAGTAATATACACAGATAAATCTGCAGCATAGCAAAGCGTCTACGGCTCTCTTGTGCCGTAGGCATGCAAAACTGCAAACAAACCCACACATAATACTTATACAAGAACCATGGGTATGTCACAAGCGTATCTGTGGTCTAGGTGCTATGTCGTGGGGACAAATACTTCATTGTGAAGGGAATGTGAGACCGCGAGCATGTATTATCATGCCGAGAATGATCGAACACACGATGTTAAAAGAGCTGTGCTCCGGAAATATCGTTGTTGCAAAGATGAAGTACTTGAATAGTGGGAACAGTGTCGAAGCTATCATAGTTCCGGCCTACCTACCCTACGACTCTTTACAGCTACCTTCTTCAAGGGAGCTAAGAGAAGTGGTCAAGTATGCAGAATCCAATAATCTGGGGCTAATAGTGGGCTGTGATGCAAATTCACAGAACAATGTGTGGGGAAGCAGCAAATGCAACCCCAGAGGTCTCAAGTTACTGGATTTTATCCTGTCATCCGATTTGGTCATTCAAAACACTGGTAACAAACCAACTTTTGTGACCAGAAGGAGACAAGAGGTGATTGATTTAACACTTACTAATAGGTCAGTTGGAAATCAAATCAACCGATGGCGATTTTTGGAAGAGGAATCTCTTTCTGACCATCGTCTTATCGAATTCCGACTGGGAATTGACACAATATCAATACCTTCCGGTAGGAATCCTTGAAATGTGGACTGGGACAGGTATGGTGAGCTTGTAACAGAGCGATTACCAAACCTGAAAAAACTCAAATCAGCAGATATGATTGAAGATGCTACCAAGAAATTAGAAGGTACTTTAATCAATTGCTTTGAGGAACTGTGCCCACTCAGGCAAAGCAGACAGGGGAAAGCGGTTCCTTTGTGGAACCCTGAACTGTCGAAGCTTCGTGTACGGTCCAGAAAACTTCTTAATAAGGCCTTAAAGACCCAAACAGAAGAGGACTGGGCTAATCATCGACTTATACAGAGAGAATATAAGAAAAAAGTACGACAAGCCAAACTTGAATCCTATAGAAATTTCTGCAGTAATGTCGAAGAAATGAGGGAAACAGCGACACTTTGTAAGGTCCTTCATCTAGACCGCTCAGTAAGGCTGGATTCAATTCGAAAACCTGATGGTTCATACAAATCGGAAACGTTTAATGCTCTACTCGAAACCCATTTTCCGGGTAGTAGAACTCTCTCTGAAGTAGAGAGTGGCATGAACAATAACGGTAGCAACGGTGGAACCTCTAGGTACAGTTGGTATATTGCTAGTCAGATAGTGACAAAATAATCGATAGGGTTTTCCTTGTCTTCCTTTGAGAACTTTAAGTCCCATGGACCTGACGGAATATATCCAGCAATGCTTAAAAAAGGAGGAGACAGGCTGATTGAGGCCCTGAAAAGGATCTTCACAGCCTGTCTTGCATTTGGTTATATACCATCCCAATGGCGACGCGTAAGAGTAGTATTTATTCCGAAACCAGGAAAAGATGACTATTCCCTAGCAAAAAGTTTTAGACCAATCAGTTTGACATCGTTCATGTTGAAAAGTCTAGAACGAGTGGTGGAGAAATATATTCGAGTAGGGGTATTGCCGAGAAGTCCATTTGGTAGAAATCAACACGCTTACCAGAGTGAAAAATCATGTGAATCAGCCTTACACGATCTTGTTAGCAAGATTGAAGCCGGGCTGGAAGCTGACGATTACACAATGGGCGTGTTCGTGGACATTGAGGGGGCTTTTGATAATGCCACTTGCGGCTCGATATGTTCTTCTGCCGAACGACACGGAGTTAATCAAACCATTGTAAAGTGGATATATTTCATGCTCTCTAAGAGGCTGTTAACCGCTGGTGGGAGCGGTGACGAACAAATCACAGTCAGTGCCAGGCAAGGATGTCCCCAAGGGGGTGTTCTTTCTCCGCTGCTGTGGTGCTTCGTCGTAGACTCTCTATTAGCTGAGATGCAGGAACTCTGTTTTCATGTCCAAGCATATGCGGACGATGTCTGTGCGCTAACATAGGATAAATCCCTAAGAAGGCTTTGCACGAGAGTGCAGAGGATTCTTGACAAAATCGATGACTGGTACATGAGACAAGGTCTTTTCCTTAATCCGAACAAAACAACCATAGTCTTGTTTACGAGAAAACGGCAATTGGATGGACTCAGTCTTCCAACACTGAAAGGTGTGACACTTGGTCTTTCCAACGAAGTTAAATATCTAGGAGTAATCTTGGATAAGAAGCTGACTTGGGAGACACACGTTTCACTGAAGGTGAATCGTGCATAGGCAAAACCTGGGGTCTGAAACCTGCTGTGGTCCTATGGATATACACAGCACTTATCAGACCAATCATCACTTACGCTTCTGTGGTCTGGTGGCGACTGAGCATGGTTAAGTCCACAATCCGGGAACTAAACAGGCTGCAAAGAAGTGTATGTTTATGCATCACGGGTGCCATGAGTACAACCTCTGGTGATGCCCTAAATGCTATGCTTGATTTGCTCCCCCTGGATCTTAAGATACAACAAGAAGCAATAAAAGCAATGTGTAGACTCCATAAATATGGTTTCTGGCACGAAGATGGAACTTCGGGACACAGAGAAATCTTTAAGTTGCTGTCGGAGCAGTATCCACTGTTTTTGGCACCTAAAGATGACCTGATACCCACAGTTTCATTTGGAAGGAAATTTAATGTCAGATTTCCATTGCGTGAGCAATGGAGCAATCCAGAATAAAGGGAGGTTGGACGGATATTTTCTTTACTGATGGGTCCAAGACTAAAATAGGGTCTGAAGCCGGATGGTACTTAAACGATAGTAATAAGTATCACTATGCTATGGGGGAATGGCAACTGTTTTCCAAACAGAAGTTTTTGCCATCCTAGGCAATCTACATAAAGAGCGATGGTCCGGTCTAGAACGCTGCAGAACTGCAAAGTGTTTTGTGACAAGTCCGAACAGAAAACTGTCAAACTTTCTACTAAAACTTAGAAGGAAAGACATTCGGGTGATGGTCGGCATCATTACAGAACACAACCCATGGGGTCAGCATATGACCACCATTGGAATCATCGAGGACCCGGTATGCCTGTCATGCTTGGAGGAGGCAGATAGCACTGAGCACTTTCTCTGTGAGTGTCCTGCCTTTGCTAGAGCACGACTACGAGTATTGGGTTCCGATGTCATGAGAATGAGTAATATTCGTTCTTTAAAACTGGAGAATATTTACAGATTTGCCAAAGAATCTCGAAAATTCTCACAGGACTAACTATCTCTATCTCTGTCTCTTTTCTTTTCTATCTCTCTTTCTGATTATCTACCCCTCCTTGACTATCTACCCCCTTTCCAGAGCTTTAAATACAATGGGCTCTTTAGCCTGACTGTTTTAGGAGCCACCAAATCTCCTGGTGCTTCTTGGCTCGACCATTTCAAATTCATATGACTGAGTCCACGACTGTTGATAATAGTTTCCTTCTTCCTCTATTCCTGATCACTACTTTGTGAGGGAAATAGTGCCACTACTATTTGCTCTAAAAGAATCGGACACGTTGGCTGTGGTGGCCTTGGCCCTCTGACGTTTCGCATCACAGTTTTATATGCCATGCCCCTGGGATCGTCGTCTGCACTGTTTCGCATTTCCTTAAAGCAATTGTTTTTGCTATTCCGAATTGCTTTCCTTAGGTGGAATTTTCGTGTACGATATTCTGCGTGCCGCTCGTTATAGTTTGGTCGATGGCGCGCTCTTTGTACCTTTCTTCGTGCTTTGTTGCAGACTTTCCGAAGGTCGGCTATTTCGGTAGTCCACCAGTAAGCAGGTTTCCGTTTGTTGTTGTATCGACACCTCGGCATCGACGCATCACACGCGAGTTCTATTTGTGATTTAAACGCTATGGGGTCGAGTGCCTTTCGTTTTCATTTTTTTGCCACTTTGATTTCACAAACTGCTGCGTCTCCCTGCCTATTTCAATGACTATAGCTGGATGATCACTATGCGTGTATATAGATTCGTCTACTCTCCATTTGATACTTCTCGCCGTTACACAGACTGCAAAGGCTAAGTCAATTATGGAGCGCCCTCTACTACAATCAAACGTGTATATTCCGGGGTTGTTTAGCAAGACAAGGTCCATTGCCGAGAAAAGGCTTCTTCCACCAACCGCCCTCTTTGAGTTGTGTATGCGCTCCCCCACGTTCTTGACCATGCGTTGAAATCTGCTGTGATGAGTATTGGGCGCTTACCTCTTAGCTCAACTTCTATAGCAGTCATCATGCGCTCAAACGCCTCAAGTGACCAACTCGGTGGTGCATAGCAGCTTACGTAGTAGATGCCCTCTAGTTTCAGCCATGTATATCCGCTACTACGCGTGATCATCTTGAATTGGGGAAGTTTATCACTCATCACCCAAATCGCCGCCTGCTCCTCCGAATCTAGTACCCAGTTATCAGAGTCAATATTTTTGAAGGGTTCCGATATTAGCGCCACATCTATATTGGTTTCTGCAGCGTTTTGCCAAAGTAGGTCATGGGCTTCTCGGCAGTGGTTGGTATTCAGTTGGAGTACCTTCATGTTTTTATTTTGTGCACCGCCTCTTGATAGCGGGACATTTCCCACTTCCGGCCGCGTGTGGGCCCTCGCATAATGTGCATTTTTCAGCGTTTGTGCATGATGCAGCTTGATGCCCTTCTATGCCGCACCGCCTATATAGTTTCGTGCGATCCTGTTCCCTGTATGCATTCGAAATATGGTCATACGTTCAGCATTTATAGCATCTTTTTGGCGATATAACTTCTGTGACGCGACTGCGAATCCATCCCACTTTAACGTATCCGAGCGTCAGTACCTTTTTGGCGTCATCCGCGTGGAGTAATATGTAGACCGATTCTGTGCCCCCATGGGTGTTGCGCCTACTCTTAATTGAGCTTTCATCTGGCTTTTTCACTTGTGCCCGTTCTGCGATTGCGCTTAAAAGCTCTTCGTTCGTGGTCAGACCAGGGCCAAGTCCTTTGCATTGAATTGTAATGGTGTGAGTTTTTAAATTGACGATAGCGACATCCTTTAGAGCATTTTCAAGAGCTGTGTGATAGCTTGCTGTTTCGACGTCCTTGGTTCTCTTGAGCTCAATAAGCAGTCCTCCTTTTTATGTTGGTCGCATGGTTTTCACCTTTTCACCAAGATCCTTGAATTCTACGCTATTTTTTACCTTTCGTAGCATGCCCGCATATGTCACATCCTTTGTCTTTTTCTCAATTACGATCGCATCTGACCTAGTTCGGATGGATTTGCCACCATTTCTTTTCCTTGAAGGTTTTTTCCGCACTTGCATCCACCCTTCCTTTGATCCAATATTTTCCGTTCTTTGAGAAAGAAGATTATTGCTGTCACTCTTTCTTTTTTTCGCAGATGGGGGCTTGGTTGTTGCCTGCGCTGCAGTGGCTTTCGGGCTAACCTTTTCTCTCAGCCTTTTTGCTGACAGAACCGCGCTTGCTGTTTTCTGTACTGGGACAGAAATTGTCAGAGCCTTACGCTCCTCGGCTTCAAGCTTTGTGATCACGTCGGTATGGGTGCGCTTTATAATGCTGCACATCCTCCTAATGTCACCATGGACATTTTTGCGTGGTTCGACGTATGAAAGGAGGCCATCTATCTCATTGCCTAAGCGTTCGACAAGCTCATACAATGCATTTGGTTTGGGCGCTGTGGCAATGCCTTGCACTTCATTGTCCGTCTTATGTTTTTTTTTCTGTTGTGGCTGTTCTGTAGAATCATTTTTGCCGAGATGTGATGTTGGCGTCCCGACCAAGACACCGATGATACTACTTGATTGCGCTGTTATTCTGTTTCCGCGACGCTGGCTACCGGTGGTTCTCCTTTGTATTTTCTATAGTTGCTGTTGCTTGTGGAGGAGACCGTCTAATCACAGAGCTTCTCTTAAATGCATTTGCAGCTTCACCTGTCGGCGAGTGAACATTTCTGTTTACATCAGGTACATGCGTCCCATCATTGAAGGTTTTCGAGTTTTTGTTTGTAATAATAAATTTGTTCATGCTATATGGGGGCCCCAACTCACATCCGCTATCTCCGCGCGTGTACGTAGTTACCGTAAGTCCCATAGTTATCTATGTAAACAGGGAGGCCATGCGAGGGTTGACTTTGGCCCTTATGGGGTCCAGAGTTCAGAGCCAGACTTCAAGCCGGAATTAATGCGGATCCAACTCAACCCAACCTATGTGGTCACTGAAGAAAGGTTCGGAGGAGGCTATGACCAGAGAGCCGCTCAATATGAGTCAGACGCTTCTAGAATTTTTTTTTTTTTGGGTTGCCTGTTTTGGTCCGCGAGTGGTATTTTATTTCCCACCTACCCTGCATATCTGCTGAGCGTTCCTCTATCCGCCACCTGGGGACACGTCCGATGGGAGACAGGCAACTCCACACGGAGTAGTACTTTACACTGGGTGTGAAAGTGAGAGAGTTTGTCCGTTAATATTTGGTAGGGTTTGGTACCTTATATCTGGTCGTAAACTGATGCCATTAACATCACATCATCAGCGTACGGGACCTCTTTTACCCCACCTCCATTCAGTTTTTTTAAGGTTCTACTAATAACACATAACCAGAGAAGTAGAGATAATACTCCCCCCTGTGGAGTACCCCTATGAACTCTCTTAGTTATGTTGATAGTACCCATATAAGCTCTAATGATCCTGGTTTCTAGCATAGAGATAATCCAATTGCTGATACAATTTTCCACCCTTAAGTCTATTAACGCCCGTTGGATAGCATCAGAGCTAACGTTATTAAATGCGCCTTCTATCTCAAGAAAAGCTGCCATGGTATACTGTTTGCTTACTAGATACCCCTATATTGTTCGTATTACCGCGTGAAGCGCTGTCTCTGTCGATTCTCCTTTGAGGTGAGCATGATGTGCAATTGATATACTACAGCTCTCCAGCGAGCTTCTAATGTGTATCTCTAGAAGCCGTTCAAATGTCTTTAAAAGGAAAGACGACAGACTAATTGACCTAAAGTCCTTCGCTGATTCATGGCGCCTTCTACCTACCTTTGGTATGAAGACGACTCTAACAAGCTTCCCGCTATTTGGAATATAATCTAGGTTTAGACACGCTTTGAAAACTTCCATTAGCCATGGTAGAATATTATCAAGAGTTTTCTATAACATCTTGGGAAAAATCTCGTTAGGGCGAGGAGATTTGAAAGGTGAAAATGATTTGATTGCCCATGCAACCTTATCTTTTTTGACTATTACATCGGCAAGATGCTTTGCCGGATTCTTCCAACATCGCTATTGTGAGCGCTACATCCCGGAAAATGAGTATCTAAGAGAAGTTCTAGAGAGAGTTTCCTCTTGATCCAAGAAGCCATTGAATGATCTTTGGACAAAATATGGCTGAGCTTTGCAGAATCTCTGGTAGATTCGATCGAAGAACAAAAACCTATCTAGCTCTCCTTCTTGGGGGACCTAGTTGCCTTTTTTAACTGTCTCCGACTTTCTCTGTACAATTGCCAATTACCTGTTGAGTAGCTGAGATTAAAATTTGATTTGGCTTCGTCCCTTAATTTCGAGAGCTCATTGCTCCACCAGGGAGGATAAGATTTTTTGCTATATTTAGTTTGACAAGACGTTTTATAGGCCTTACTGAATGTCTTCTCCAATGTTGTAATCCTACTCTCAAGGTTTTCCGTGAGAGTGATCTGGCTGATCGGAGTTCTTCCTAACCTATTATTTACTACACTTTTCGAACTTTTTCCAATTAGTTCTTAATGGGTTTCGATACGGTAAGGGTGTATCCACCCTCAGATCCAGCTCGTAAAGTATCAGGCTGTGATCCGAGAAAGAATTTTTGTTGTCTACGCTTACTGAACTGTTTTCGGTAAGTAAAGTAACATCAATCCCTTCCGCCCATCTCCTGAAGTACTCCGTACTAGGAAAGGTGAAAGAGGTGGTATTACCTTTGTTACGTACCATCAGGTTAGTATTAATAATAAAATCGTAAAAAGACTCACCTCGTTCGTTCGTCTCCGAGCTTCCCCATAGAGAGTTCCTTGCGTTGGCATCGCATTTGAGTAGCAGGTTTTTGTTGCTAGCTTTAAGCACAAGCCGACGAGCCTCCTCGGGTGGTGCGGGCCAATCATGTGCCATATAGATAGAAGTATTATGCCGACACCGTCAGGGGCTTCCACCTCAACAGCCGTCACATCTTGTGAACAATGTGGGTTCATATGCTTCTTAGCAGCAATACAGGATCGGTAACCCCAGATAGTCCGTTTGTAGAAGAGGTTATGGTTGTTTCCAGTATACCCCTTCACCTCGGTGCTCCGCACCCAGAGTTCCTGGATTAATGCGATGTCGACATCTTCCTCCGCCAGGAGAACGGTTAGGTTGTCCACCGCAGTCGGCGAGTGCTGAAGGTTTATTTAGACAACCTTGAGACCCATGCTGCTGGTCGCTTTACAATTTGACGGCGTCGCCAGGCTGCACTCCCGGGTGCTGCTCGTTAGCGCCATCGTTTTTGGTAGATGCGGCGTCGTCAAGCTGCATGCCCGTGAATAACTCGTTGGCGCCGTCAACCTCGTCCTGTTAATCCTCCGGATTTGCAGAGCGGAATATCTTCAGTGGCGTTTTCCTGACGCCGAACCGAAGCTTATTGTCTACTTTTCCCAGTGGCTCGATGCTCTCCTCCGATATTTGGAGAAGGAAGGACACACTATTCTTTTGCAGAGCCTCCGCTTTGATGATGCTCCAGTCATCCATCGGAACAGTGCGGTTGTGTGCCTGCAAGTATGGAATTAGTAGCTTAGCTTGGAACTCCATGTTCGGTATCCAGATGCGAGCCCTCATCCGTCGAGGGGCGCGCTGACCAGGATTAGTTTGAGCCTCAAGCCTTCCTAGTCGTTCTGGATCTTGCCCACAGCTATTTTCCTGAAATGGAGGGAGAACTGATCATCACATTTGATCACCTTGTATCCGCGGACCACCTCCATTGAGTCAAATCCTGGCACTTGATCCTCCGGGTTTGCCATGACGTGATCGACTACAATGCGAAAGAGCCGTGCCTCAATTTCGGACCACTTCTCCAATGTTGGTTTACCGCTGTTCATTATTTTGTCTACCAGCGCAGTTTGCATGTGATCTCATTGAATGAGCGTCTGGCTAGTTTTGGTATTGAAGTGATATGAACCGACACTTTGTGCTTCTTCGTAGGTTTGTCGCTTTCGTCCAGCGAACGATTGCGTTTCTCGGCTTCTGCCTTCTATGTGGCCTGGAACGCCAGTTACTCATCGACCACCTTTTGGCACCTTGCCTTATCGGCATTCTCTTTCTTACGGTCACCTGCCCTTCCAGAGGGCTGCCCATGTCGCCTTGTGCGGTGACCTATGAGGATTTAGGGGAAATAAACGGTCCGCCATGTCAGCGCCCCATACCATGGTAAGGCCATCGTTACAACCTGAGGGGGCCTGATGTCAGGAGGGCTCCGTTAAAAGACAGCCTAATTTTATCCCCCGGCTGCCGAACCCACCCAACGTTACCCAACCCCACGCGTTACACCTAGGGTTGAGGGAGTTTTTTTTAACGAAGTTAACGTCTTCGACCTGTGTGGTTCGCGAGAAACCTACTCTCCTACCTTCCATATCTGGGAGGCGTTCCCCTATCCACCACCTGGGGACGCGCCCTATAGGGATAACAGGTTCGCCCAAGGGTCAGTAAGGGTAGGCAACAAAAATTCTTTCTCGGATCACAGCCTGATACTTTACGAGCTGGATCTGAGGGTGGATACACCCTTACCGTATCGAAACCCATTAAGAAGTAATTGGAAAAAGTTCAAAAAGTGTAGTAAATAATAGGTTAGGAAGAGTTCCGATCAGCCAAATCACTCTCACGGATAACCTTGAGAGTAGGGTTACAACATTGGAGAAGACATTCAGTAAGGCCTATAAAACGTCTGGTCAAATTAAATATAGCAAAAAATCTTATCCTCCCTGGTGGAGCAATGAGCTCTCGAAATTAATTGATCTCGAAATTAATTGAAGAAGCCAAATCAAATTTTAATCTCAGCTACTCAACAAGTAATTGACAATTGTACAGAGAAAGTCGGAGACAATTCAAAAAGGCAACTAGGGCCCCCAAGAAGGGAAGCTAGAGAGGTTTTTGTTCTTCGAACGAACCTACCAGAGATGCTAAAAGGCTCAGCCGTATTTATTTATTTATTTTATTTTATTTTATTTTGTTTATATAAATCGTACATAGTCAGACTAAGGTCTTTTAATAGTACTTCAACAATATTATAAACAACTGGAAAATTTTTAACATACAAGTTTCTTAATCTAAATTTTACACCAGTTCATTTACGAATCAATCCAATTTATATGTTTCTATTCTGAACAAGACAATGCATATTCGTACATACATGTAAAGAAATTATATTTCTTATTATATTACATTATATTACATTATATCACATTATGTTACATTATAGGTTGTCAAAAAAGTCTTGCGGTATTTTTATTGAATTTTCAATTGTTCATAAAATTTGTAATAATAATGCGATTTAAGTCAAATATGCGCCGTTTTGTTCGATGACGAGTTCCCAACGAGATGCCAACTTCATAATGCCCCTCTTATAGAAGCTCGCTTCCCTATTGTCAAAAAACTCGGAGAGCCAATTTCACAGGACTCTCTTGAAGACAACTTCCGACTACCAAGCTCGTTCGCCATGGACAGAAATAAGTGGTAATCACTTGGTGCGAGATCCGGACTATACGGTGGATGCAAAAGAACCTCCCATCCGAGCTCCCGGAGCTTCTGGCGCGTCACCAAAGATGTGTGTGGCCTGGCGTTGTCATGATGGAAGACAATTCGGCCTCTGTTGATCAAAGATGGCCTCTTCTGCATGAGTGCTGCATTCAAGCGGTCCAGTTGTTGGCAGTACAGGTCCGAATTGAGCGTTTGGCCATAGGGGAGCAGCTCATAGTGGATGATTCCCTGCCAATCCCACCAAACATACAGAAGAACCTTCCTGGCTGTCAATCCAGGCTTGGCCACTGTCTGGGCAGCTTCACCGCTTTTCGACCACGACCATTTGCGCTTCACGTTGTCGTAAGTGACCCACTTTTCATCGCTTGTCACCATCCGCTTCAAAAACGGGTCGATTTAGTTGCGATTCAGAAGCGATTCGCATGCATCCATACGGGCAAAAATGTTTTCTTGCGTCAATTCGTGTGGCACCCATACATCGAGTTTCTTTTTGAATAGAAGCTCCTTCAAATGGTTTATAACGGTTTGATGACTCATGCCCAGCTCTTGGCCAATGCTACAGCTGTTACTATGCCGGTATCTTTCGATCAACTCAGCGATTTTATCGCAATTTTTGACGACAGGCCTTCCGGACCGTGGCGCATCTTCGATCACCTCTGCACCAGAACGAAAACGTTGAAACCATCGCTGTGCGGTGGAAATGGAAACTGTATCGGGTCCATAAACTGCACAAATTTTATTGGCAGCATAAGATGCATTTTTGCCTTTATCGTAGTAGTACTGTAAAATATGCCGTATTTTCTCTTTATTTTGCTCCATGTTTGCGACGCTATAACTCACGAACGACTAAAAGCAAACAACAATTAATCAAACACGTGTTAGCACGTGAAAAGAGCTTTCCAAAAAGCTCTAGCGGGAACCGATGCGACGAATACAACTAGAACTACGCGCTTGCAAAGACAAGCTTACGGAAATACCGCAAAACTTTTTTGACAACCTTTATTTAACTTAACTATAATAATAAGAAGAAAAGGAGCAATAGGAAAAGAAAAGAAGGATTTAGAAAAGAAAGAACAAAAGTAGTAATTAGAGAATGTAGAGAGAAATTTAATGCCCTAATTTAATGCAATCAAACACTTTTAAAGTAATTAGTCCAGCCTTCTCAGTATCGGGTAATGAGTTATTTTGTCCAAAGATGATTCACTATCTTCTTGGGTCAAGTGCCACTTCTACGGCAGAAGAGTCTCTAGAACTTCTCTTAGATACTCATTTTCCGGGATGTAGCGCTCACAGTAGTGATATTGGATGAATCCGGCGGAGCCGCTATGACCCACAGCATCTTGCCGATGTAATAGTCACAAAAGATAAGTTTGCATGGGCAATCAAATCATTTTCACCTTTCAAATCGCCACGCCCTAACGAAATTTTTCCCAAGATGTTATAGAAAACTCTTTATAATATTCTACCATGGCTAATGGAAGTTTTCAAAGCGTGTCTAAACCTAGGTTATATTCCAAATAGCTGGAAGCTTGTTAGATTCGTCTTCATACCAAAGGTAGGTAGAAGGCGCCATTAATCAGCGAAGGACTTTAGGTCAATTAGTCTGTCGTCTTTCCTTTTAAAAACATTTGACGGCTTCTAGAGATACACATTAGAAGCTCGCTGGAGAGCTGTAGTATATCAATTGCACATCATGTTTACCTCAAAGGAGAATCGACGGAGATGGCGCTTCACGGGGTAATACGAACAATATAGGAGTATCAGTAGGCAAACAGTATACCATGGCAGCTTTTCTTGAGATAGAAGGCGCATTTAATAACGTTAGCTCTGATGCTATCCAACGGGCGTTAATAGACTTAAGGGTGGAAAATTGTATCATCAATTGGATTATCTCTATGCTAGAAACCAGGATCATTAGAGCTTATATGGGTACTATCAACATAACTAAGAGAGTTCATAGGGGTACTCCAAAGGGGGGAGTATTATCTCTACTTCTCTGGTTATGTGTTATTAGTAAAATCTTAAAAAAACTGAATGGAGGTGGGGTAAAAGAGGTCCCGTACGCTGATGTGATGTTAATGGCATCAGGAGTGTGTCCCAATACGATCAGTGGGATCATTCAAAGGGTGCTAGGTGAGCTTAACTCTCGGGCTACAGGCTGTGGCATAAGTTTAAACGCGCGTAAAACAGAACTCATGATTTTTACGCCCAGATGTAAGGTGCCAATCTTTACTCTACCAAATATTAACGGACAAACACTTTCACTTTCAACCATTGCAAAGTATCATACTTAGGGATTATTCTGGACTCCAAACTTAGCTGGAAATTAAACATTGAAGAACGGGTAAGGAAAGCAGACATCTCTTTATATGCCTTTAAACGTATGCTGGGAAGAAGATGGGGTGTTCAACCCAAGTATACATTATGGTTGCATAAGGCGGTTATACGACCAATTTTAACGAATGCTCAAGATAGAGAATACAACATCAAACTAGTCGCGAAAATACAAAGATCAGCCTGTGCAATAACAGTCGGTGCGATCAGACCATGTCCTAGAGAGACCCTCAACGCACTGGCACACGTTATTCCAGTAGATCTACATATCAAGAATATGGTAACAATGAGTGCATTTAGGTTAAATGAAGCGGGTCGCTTGGAAGGAAAAAGCTCATGGCCATGCTACTCTATTACTGCGACAAGCCCAGTATACCACGAAGAGGACTGAATACATCGAAAATGGATTGTGGTGTTGGATTTGGCACATATTCTCATAGACTTAAAATTGGAAAATCTGTGCGTCTCCCTAATGCTTGCAGTGTCTTTCAGACGGAAGTTCAGGCTATTGGGGAAGCTTGTAGGCTACTAATCGCAGATCCCTCTTTACGGGCAATATCGCTATTCCTTCTGATAGCCAAGCTGCAATCCAGGTCCTGGATTCAACTACAAAAACCTCTAAACTGGTGGAGCAAAGTAGGATTAGCCTTGCCACCTTGAGTGAAAACCATAAAATGTTTCGGTACATCGGAGCATTGAAGGTAATGAAACAGCAGATGAACTGGGAAGAAGGGGATCTGCCATTAATAACGCTCTTACAGAATCGGCATTCATAGCATGAAGTGCAGTCAAGAGTGCAATTTCCCTAAAATACCTCCGAAACGCGGATTGTAAATGCAGAGACCAGACGAAATTCAAATATAGCAGAACGGTATGGCCCACCTACAGCCTAAAGCAATCGTCTACATTGATAAACATGAAACGACGGGACATCTGGGGACTAATGGCAGTCATAACTGGCTTTTGGTCTGTGGGGGAACAAGCAGTCAAAATGGGCATCCCTCATAACAGATACTGTCACAGTTGTAAACAACCGGAGAAAAAGAAAACAATCTTCCATTTTCTCTGCGAATGCCCTGCCCTGTGGAAGGACAGAATGCTAACCCTGGGCAAACCGCTGTTCGAGAGTCTTGAACAGCTGTCTGGCTTAGATGTCAACAACCTGATAAGGCTCCTGAACCGCACAGACTGGATATGGTCATGCTGTAAATAACTGGTAAACAAGTTGGTAACGAGGATGTGGCAACAAAATGGTGCGGAAGCACTAATTGAGTTCTGGAAGAATAACCACTTAAACCAACCAACCAACCATGGCTTGATGCACTCCTTGATGAGGGACAACAATATTTCACTCTTTGTTAAATTCCTTTGCAAGAGTTCTGAGGGAAATTCTTGGACTTTGATCCAATTTTCGGATCATCAAGCATTCTGCACGTCCAGTAATTTTAGTTTTAGACCCACCTGCACTATCTGACGTGCTACTGAAAACATTTCAGAGAATTCCTGAAAACTTTTACCCAAGTGGGAATCTATAATATAAAAATGAGTCGCAAAATGTGTTGGTAAGCGTATAGCTCAACAACGCATGGATCAATCTTAAGAATTCTTTTTTTTAAATGTTCCTTGAAGTCCAGGGATGGTTTTTACGGCAAGAAAAATTAGAATAATTTCCGGGAAAAACCCTAAAACAGCCCTTTTCTTTTTCCCATACAAATATTACGCGTTCGTGTGTGTGCGTATTCGCGTTCTAAAGCGTTCACACAAAAGCGATAATGTCGTGAGCCCGACCAAATTGAAAAGTGAAAAAATGTAAGAGCTATAGATTTGACAAAAGGCAAACATATTTTAAGAAGAACAAAAGACAAACAAATTTTAAAAATAACATAGGTTAGGTTAGCCTGGTTGGAAATAAGCCACGCATAGACCTTTTTGTCTCTAGCGATACCAGATGGAGACGGACCTCTATGAATACCTAAAGAAGACATCATGAAGGATGTCAGCGCTTTTGGCGCTCCATTTCGTTGTATATTGTGTTCTCTTGCTCAAAAGGTAGTCTAACAGCACTTTTTGCTATCTCATCTCCTATTTCATTCCCCATAATGCCTTTGTGACCAGGTACCCAGTAGATATGCAGCCTATTGTTTCCTGCAAGCCTTTCTATGGCCTCCCTGCTCCGTCGAACATTTTTGGACTTACTACAATATGAGCTTATTGCTCTTATTGCTGTTTGACTATCCACGTATATATTAATTGTTGAGTTCTTTCTTGTTCTAGTGTAGGCTAGCTCCGCGGCCTTCCCCACAGCAAAAACTTCCGCTTGGAAAATACTGCTGTGGTCCGGCAGCTTGATAGACTGCCTTATTCCTAGTTTTGAGCAGTAAATGCCCGCTCCCTCTCCGTCTGGAGTTTTAGAGCCGTCTGTATAGATGTGAAAAGTTCTATGGCCAGGCTTCATACATTTGTGCCATCCCGTCTCTTCAATTGTAGTGCGAAACCTTCTCTCCCAATTAAAGTACGGAGTCATGTAGTCCGTGCCACCTGAGCTCCACTTTCCTATTGAGCTGTGACCGAAGGTTCTGCAGGTGAATACCCCCGCAGCCATTAGCCTCCTCGCTGATTTCGCTGCCAGATTTTCCGCCATGAGGTCAATAGGTGGCATTCTGAGTATCATTTCCAGCGCCGCCGTTGGAGTGGTCTTCATCGCTCCTATAATGCACAGAGCAGCGAGTCGTTGAATCCTTTCCAGTGGCATTAAGTATGTCAGTTTTCTTGTCGCAGTCCACCATACTAAGGTTCCATACAGCAATATCGGTCTGACTACTGCTGTGTAGCACCAATGCATCAGAGAGGGTGAAAGACCCCAAGTAACGCCCAGCATTATTTTACATGCGTACAACGCATTCCTGGCCTTTTTCACCCTCTCCTCAACGTTGTGCTTCCACAGCAATTTGCTGTCCAGTATTACTCCGAGGTACTTCACATAATCTTTGAGAAGTAGTTCGTTGTTGCCTAGCTTCGGGAGGTTCCACGCCGGAACTTTGTACTTTCTGGCAAAAAGTACCATGTACGTTTTTCCCGCGTTTATCCCTAGCCTTGCGCGAGATGCCCATTGGTGTATCGTTTTGAGAGTGTTGTTCATCACATTACTGATGGTGTTCAGGTACTTTCCCGTAACTACTATAGCTATGTCATCGGCATATGCCACTGGTGCCCCTCCGTCAAGTTTCTCAAGAATTTCATTTGCTACAGGTAACCATAATAGCGGCGAGAGTACCCCAACTTGCGGAGTACCTCTGCATGCATATTTGGTGCCCCTCGTATCGTTCCATTCCGCTCTTATCTTCCTGCTAGCTAATAGCTGCCTTATCCATAGATAAATCGCGTGTTGCACATTAAGTGACTCTATGCTATTTAAAATAGCATCTTCTATCACGTTGTTAAAGGCCCCTGATATACCTAGAAATACTCCTAGAGCATGCTCCTTATATTCTAACTTCTTTTCTATGTTTAGTACAAGTTTTGGTGTTTTTCATAGTATATCCCTATACAAGTCCCAGTTCGTATTCTAAGGATTTCTAAAGGATGTAAGCTTGTTTTTTGAGCGGAATATAACCTGAAAGCTTATGTATCTGTGATCAGAGAATGAGGGCCTACTCAACACTTCCCATTCCTGAACCATAACATGCCTGCTTGTGTAGAGTGTTGAATCGAGTACATTCTTCGAGGTTGGTCCCACATATGTTGGTTCTTAACCCCTATTAGCTATTTCTAGGCTACTGTGAAGAATATAGGTAAATAGTGACTCACCTCGGTCGTTTATGTCTGCGCTTTGTGTGATGAGCGTTTGCGTCCGTTACCACCAGAGCATGCTTCTTTCTGGCAGCTGTTTCTACCAGCTTCCGAAGTTCCGTCTGTGGTGCTTCTTCATCATGTGGCATATAGCAGGACCCAAAGAGTAGTGTCTCATCCTTGCAGCCCTCCAGCGCCACCACTGTCAGATCGTCTGAAGAGAGATTATGATCAATATAATAACATATACTTTTTTTTACCATTATCGCTGTTCTTTCCTTATTTTTTACAATCGGGATGTATGTGTTGTAGTTGTGTGACTTTAGACCGGAGACTATGTTTCCTGATGCTATCCATGGTTCTTTGATTAGAGCCACATCGTAGCCAACTCCCTCTATGTTGAGAAGCAGCTCGGCTGAGGCGTTCTTACTTTTGTGGAGGTTTATCTGAAGGACTTTCAGCATCTGGCCTCAGTACCTTATCGGGGTTGGATACTACCTCCAAGTCACCCTTCTCCACTTCCTGTATATTGAGGGAGGCTTCCAGGACTTCTTTTATACCGAGATCCTTTTCCACCTCCCCCGCAGCGAGCGTGTTGTGGTTGCCATCTGCACGGTTGCGCTTTTTGAGGCGAAGGTGCACGCTACCAACTCCCCAAGCCATCCTCCCGAATCACGCGTAAAGCAGGTCTTCTGCCGGCTTGTTGATTTGGATAATGTAGTCCTGGCCACCATCAGCAGTTACTGGTTTTGCCACGCTCAACACTTTCCAATCGTCTGTCGGCACGTCTGTGTTTTGTCTTTGTAGTAGTCGCAGCGCATACTCCGGTTTTACCACTCGCAGAATGAAAACCTTTGCGGTATTGAGGGAATGCAGCTGCGATCAACAATTTCCAGTGATGCCCTCTCCCACAGACCGTGAAGCGTTTTTAGTGCTTCCTTTAGCCATGTGAGCGTGGGGTTATCCTTACATTTTATGATTTTGACGCCGCTGAACCACCCTGCTCTGTCGAATGCTGTCATGGGTGCGTTCGGCTCTGCGTCCATTTTAGTAAACAGGGTTTCCAGTAGCTTCATTTCCATTACCTTCCACCGTTCCTGCGACATTCGCCCCAGCTGGTCGCTACGGTCATTGAGTGCCACTATGAGGTGTCTCTTGGCAATTTCACTGGCCGCTGCCGTTGCTTTCGACGTCGTAGGTCTTTCGTCTCCGTTTTTCGGTTAAGCCGTCTCGTGCCTGTGCTTCTGCTTTTTTGATGGCCCTGAGGCCTCACTATACGCAGAACGCTGCCTCTTGATGGCTAGCTCTTCTTCGATTTTGTTCGCATATTTCGGATTGGAGGCTGCGAACATTGGCTCTGAAGGCCCAGCCATTTTTGATCTCCTCTCTGGCCCAAGCCAACCGTTCCTCCTCTTGCTTCGTCAGGTTGGACTTGCTGCCAAATCGGTCACAAACTTTGACCGCAGCCTTGTATCGGGCTTTGGCCTTCAGCTTCTCTTTATCAGGCTTGACCCTTGGTCTGTTCTTGCTATCCGAAGCAGCACCATTGGTGGTCCGAATCTTCGTGGACAACGGCACCTCCGCGCTGAAGAGCGTTATGTGTGTGTTTGGCAGTAGAATTACGACCACTGTAGCCTGCTCCCGCTGCAATGGAAGTTCTGTTGCTTAAATTTTTGCTGGTATTCATCTACAATAAGAATAACATAAGACAAACATATTTTAAGAAGAACAAAAGACAAACATATGTTAAGAATAACGAAAGACAAACATATTTTAAGAAGAACAGAAGATAAACATATGTTAAGAATAACAAAAGACAAACATATTTTACAAGATCTACGGAGCAATCATAACCCATTTAGTGGTGCAATGATTTTATTAGCAGGAGATTTTCGTCAAACATTGCCAGTGATTCCACGATCAACGCCAGCTGATGAACTCAATGCATGTTTAAAGTCCTCCAATTTGTAGAAACATATCAAGGTATTACGCTTAAGCAAGAATATACGTGTCGAGTTGCAAAATGACCAATACGGAGATATATTCTCTAAACAACCTATTGACATTGGTAATGGCGAATTTCCTATAGACACCTGGACTGGTTGCATTAACTTTCCTCAAAGGTTTTGTCAGTTAACTCGATCAAAAGATGAACTTATTCAAAAGGTGTTTCCAGATATTGTTCAAAATTACAGAAACCATGATTGGTTGAGCGAAAAACATAGATGTAAATGAGTTAAATTTCATAATTCAAGAACAAATTACAGGCGAATTCTGGATATATAAATCAGTTGATTCGGCTTCAAACCAAGATGATGCCGCCAACTATCCTCCTGAATTTTTAAACTCGCTGGGCTTACCAGGATTGCCCCCTCACAATCTTGAATTAAAGGTTAGATCAGTAGTTATAATGTTGAGAAATATCAACCAACCGCGTCTTTGCAAAGGCACACGGTTAGCGATAAAAAAATTATTGAACAACGTGATAGAAGCAACTATACTGAAAGGAAAGTATAAAGCAGAAGACGTTTTGATACCACGCATCCCAATAATTCCGACTGATGTACCAATTGAACTTAAACGACTACAGTTTCCGGTGCGGCTTGATTTTGCTATGACCATAACTATGTCCCAGGGGCAATCATTAGGTGTTTGTGGTATTAAGGGGGTCTTCTGGTCTCGAGGCCCTGAAATGAAGGGTTTTTTTTGGCGATTGATTGTGACAAATCCTGTGAATATTTAAAAAAATTTTTTTTTTATTTTAAAGGTACATGTCTTGGCTTTTAAAAAATGGTTTTGACTTTGAAAAAAATTAACACCCGCGACTTTGAAATGGCGCTGAAGACGTCCACCTCCAAACGAAACAGGTCTCCATTTTGGTCACGGTTTTTCCACCTGGGTAATCAGAAAGCAAAAATTAGATATGCGTTGTCTTCAGAGTTGCCCTGGTTAAGTTTTCCCGTGACAGATTTTTTTTTTAATTTTTTTCAAAAGTTATGCAACAATTTGCAAAAAAAATTTTTTTTTGCTCATTTTTTGAACTTTAAAAGGTTATAAAAATGGAATGAAAAAAAATTTCAAAAATCGTACACGAGGAAACTTAGCGGTAAGTTTTCCGAACCTTTTAAGCCCATAACCATTGAAATCGGAGTATAACTACTATGAAAAGTGTGACCAAAATGCTTAAAAAACACGATTTTCGGGGAAACGCGTTTAAAGATAAAGTTTATGATGAAAACGGCCGGAGGAGGGTACACTTCGGTGCCCAGAAAAATGTGAAAAAATGCGATTTTCAAAAAATCCTTTCTGTGGCGTATTCTCGCATACACATACAACAAAATTATTCAAAAAAAAAAATCGATTTTTTTTTCGCTGGAGACCAGAAGACCCCCTTAATCTAGAAAACCCATGTTTCTCACATGGTCAATTATCTCTATGTTTTGTCATTGAAGCACCCACTTTACAAATATTTGTCACCTTTAGGTGCCCACTATCCCTTTAGATTATTTTTCAATCAGGTTTGAACCTTAAGCTCCCCTTTTAGTTTGAAGCCCTCTGGCAAACATCCCAGTCGGGGTTTTTAGAGGGTCGCAAAAGGGCAGCCAAAGTTCGTTGAAGCGAAGATACTTAGGTCACCCAAGCTAACCCTTTTCTTTGATTCTTTTGAACAGAACCGTCACCATGATGATAGGGCAGTGTGTGAGGGTAAAAACGTCTTAAGGTCCAAATATAAACTGCCACATTCAAACGAAGTCTGTCGGGTCCGCTAGTTATGATATAAAAATTGCGTATTATCAAAGGATAGTCTTTTGGCAGGAATTTTAAAAATACAATATAAATTTGAAGTCCAATAAAGCAAGCATTTTTCACTGAATGACAAAACGAAAGCATCAAAGTTATCATTGCAAAACAGAGATCACGGTAAATCCAAGTTAATCGCTCAACACGTTCTAAAGAAATTGAAACGGCAAAATGTAAAAACAGTTTATTGGCAGTGTTGAAATAGAGTGTTATTTGTTTTTTTTTTTCTTTTTTTTTCTCAAAGACTTTGAAGTTTTTTATTAATGTCCTTTAAATGCTGTGAATAACAATGAATCATTACAAAAAAAGTAGTCAAAGATAGGTTAGGTTAGGTTAGGTTTAGCAGCCGCATCGCACATAAAAACAACGATGCCACTTAGACCACGAAATGGGTCCGTTGTGAGACGCGGGGGCTGGGCTACATTTCCCTTTCCATATTAAACCATCTTGAGCTTATGACAAAGCGTAAAAGGTTGTTGATACCTAAAATGTATAGATTATCTATATTCGTTAAGAAGTAGGATTTTAAAAATCGGTCCCTGCTTCTGGCTAGAGCTAGGCATGTGCAAAAAAGGTGTTGAACTGTTTCCAACTTCTCCTCATTTCTGCAGCTACGTCAGAAATCATGCGTGTAAACGCCTAATCTCCTTGCTTGATTTCCAATGAGACAATGTCCGGTGAGCGCCCCTACTAAGGTACTGATTTGAAGTCTATTCAGTTTTATAATACTCTTGGACAGACGTAAATTTAGCCTTGGCCATGTTTGCCTAGCAATTTCACAGGTGGTAACGCCAATCCACCTTTGATTTGCAGAACTGATTAATGCGTCCTTAATGAGAAGCTTACAAGTTGCGAGAGGCGTCTCCATCTTACTTATGTCTGGCATACACGTACCTTCTCTTGCAAGTTGGTCTGCCTTACAGTTCCCTGGTATATCTCTGTGGTCTGGAACCCAACATAAGATTATACGATATTGTTTGGCCATCTCATTAAGAGATTGGAGACAATGTAAGACACTCCTTGATGTTGTTTCCAGGGCTCGTAGGGAAGCTTGGCTGTCTGATAGAATGCAGATATCCGTTGACGATATTCTGTTTATCTTTAACCATTTTAAGGATCCATGAATAGCGTTTATTTCCGCTTGAAAAACACTACAGTAATCCGGTAGTTTAGTTTCACTATTGTAATAGAAAGCTCTTCGCATAATTACCCTGATCCTACACCGGAGTCCATTTTAGATCCGTCCGTGTAGATCTTAACGGGTGTGTTGGGTGTTGGATCTTCTTCGAACCATTCCAGTCCAAAAGGGATTTTCATTAGAAAATTTCTTTCGAAGCAAAGAATGGGAGGGTTATAATCACAGTCACTGGGTATATCCGTGTAGGAGTCTAAGATAGTTGAATGTCCATGTGTGACCGTCCCGTTCATTTCTCGACTCCAGGCTAATGGTCAATTGATCGGTGTCGCTGTAATTAGAGAGCATGAAAACATTTATCCCTTTTCGTATTAGTACATCAGTTTATATTTTTGAGTCCTTAGTCCGTACACAAGCCCATGTGATACCCATGGTTCTTGAATCAGGACAATATGATGTCCACCTTTGGCCAGGTGACTATGAGGTTGGCGGATGCAACCTTTGAGTGGTGAGGGTTAATTTGAAGAACCCGTAACATGGTTACAGGGCTTCCTCTCCACCACCGTTTTGTTAGGATCATCTGAGACTGACGCCAGTAGTTCTTCCTCATCAGTGAGAGTACTATCAAGTACTCTATCTAACAAGGAAGAGATACTGCCGTCAGCAAATGAATTTCGTAGCGCTGTAGTAGTGTTAGGACCGGAGCCAGACTCCGCCGTGGGGACTATCTCAGCTCCAACCGCGTCCTTTAAATTAGAAGTCTTGTCCTTTTTATAAACCTTCAGTGTTATGGACGAAAACCCATAGCTTACTACACCGTCAGATCGCGCTAGTGCACCCACCGAGTCCTTGCAGACTACGAAAGTAGCGCTTCGGTACTCACGTTTGGGATCGTCCAGCTTTGTGACTTCCAAGACGATGTAGGAAGCTCCGGATTACATACCCGAAGCATTTCAAGGATATTTTCAGGGTCTGATGGCTCCGCTGGTAACCAGGCCCTAGCTCTTGGTAAACTGGGGATGTTATCCCTTGAAATTACCTCGAGTTTAGACCTGGATGGACCAGAATTCTCCTTTAGAATTTGGAAGAAAACGCTTGAGACCCTGGATTCCACTTTCTTCCAGTTGTCAGGCGAAATAGTGCCGTCAGATTTGCTTTTGTCAACCACCGCCCATAGCTGTTGGCCTCTGACAGCTTTGCTTTATGTAGCTGGATAAGTCTTGGTGTTTCGGGGATCTTCGTCGGTACGGTGATCTTCATATGGTGATTGGATGGCCTCCAATTTTGCCGTAAAGCGGATGGATGGCTAGCCAATCCTCATATGCAGCTTCCCTATTAGTTCGTGTTGGGTTGGTCCCAATGATATGGGGGTCAAACCACCACTTAAGCCTCATCCCCGCGGCAAGGAGACCAACATGATGAGGAAGTCAAAGATAAGTAAAGAGTGTTATTTTTTGCTGTTCAAGTAAAAAAATTGATTTTATTTTCTTATTTCATTTAAACATGCCTAAATGCGTGACAGAATGGCAACAGTCGTAACGAACGGTGATTGTTTTAGCAGCTGGATATCAAGTGCACCCAGTATCATAGGGTAAGGATGTAAAAAAGCAGTCGTTAGCTTGAAACAAATTTGCGTCTTCGACATATCGTACTATTGAAAGTTTCAAATCCATTCCTTTTTGTTCCCTTATGGAAGATAAATACTTAATTAAGATATATCTTCAGATATGGGTTCTCGACAAACGCTGGTTTAAGGCGATCAGTAGAAACAGTTTTATGTTCTCCGTTGCTGTTTACCTTAAAGTTTGCAGCTCTGTGTTCTAAAACTTTAAATGGGCCATTTAATGGTGCTTGTAATGATGTTTTATGACCGCCAATACGGACGAAAACAAACCTTGCTTTCGGCAGATCTGGATGTATGAAAACTGACTGCGAATCATGAAAAGATGTATCAAGGGGCTTCACTTTGTTCAGTGATTGTTTTAATGAAGTTATAAAATGATTGTCGCTCGTTCTGATTATAAGGTCCTTGAAAACCGTCCTGGTAATGTGAGTGTTTTAATAAAAACAAGCTAAGCCGGAGATGCTTTAAGATCGTCTTTGACATCTTAGCGTAACCCAAGAAAAATTTAAGGTACTTCAGTGATCCCATCACAGTCTGTTAACTTTGCTTTTAATGCAGCCTTCAGCGGTCGATGCCAGCGTTTAATTATCCCATTAGCTTTTGGATTGTAAGGCGTCGTTCTGATATGCCTCATATCATCGAGCAACTTGTTTAGTTCTTTGAATTAAACGGATTCGAATTGGCGGCCTTGGTCCGTTGTAATGCGCTTAGGTATGCCAAAGCGAGAGATCCACCCTGATAACAAGGTGTTCGCAACCGTTTCGGCAGAAATGTTCGTAATCGGAAACGCCTCCGGCCAGCGGGTTGCCCTATCGATGCAGGTAAGTAAATATGTAAAACTTTTCGATTCGGGTAGTGGCCCTACAATCGATCGATGTTGATATGTTCAAGGGGTCACATTTGGTGTTGTAATGTTCGATTGGCGATCGTGTGTGGCGATAAATTTTACCTTTCTGGCATGCAAAGCAATTACGTAGCACGTACTCCTGAATGACTCAGACTATGGAATTTTCCTATAAAGAGATTTCGAAATTTGTTAGGAAAAAAAAGCGAATACGGTTACCAGAAATATCGCATGTCAATTCGGTACTGGTACCAAGAACTGTGATTTGACTGAGTTGAATTCTTATACTGTTGTTGTTGCGTGGTGAGTTGAGTGACTTATTGTTTTCTTGTTCGACGGCCATTTCTTCAAAACTTATATCTCTTAGTTCCAGTTCTCGACAGGTTCTCGCTCTGAGCAGACGTATTTGCTTACTCTCGATTTTCTGTTGTGACTATTCTTTCGGTGTGTCAAACGCGCACGTGTTCCTCTTCAAAACGCTTTACGAATTAACTTAACTTCTATCAAAGTATATATATATACAAGTATATCAATACAAGTGTTATTGTGTAGTGATATTAAGAATGGCCCCCGGGCCACCAAATCTCGGGGACAACAGGTTTGCGTTGCTTGCCTCGGGTCCTCAGTCAAAAAGAAAAAACCAACATATACCCCAATAAACTTCCCTGACTTGCCGCAGTTGAAAAAAGAAAACCCTAAATTTCTCACAATTCGTGCTGCTGATGCAAATAAACCGATTTCCAAATACTCGTGTTTTGCTGTGCATAAAGCGCTAGAATCCATAAGTAAGGAAATAATCTCAATATCTGAGCTACGTGACGGTAACCTTATTGCTTTTGGTTAAAAACTCCCAAATAGCACAACAATTCATTTCCACTAAAAAAGTAATTGGTGTATGTGATATTGTAATGAACTACCATGAAAACCTGAACAGCTCAAAAGGCACAATTTTCGCACCATGCTTAAACAATGTGGACGAAAAAAAGATTATTGAATAATGTGTCACAATATACAGGAACCGTACTTCTCACATTCAACATCTTCAAGCTCCCAGAAAAAGTCGAAGTATCGTGGCGTATTGCAAAAGTCAAACCTTATTACCCAAATCCAATGAGGTGTAAAACCTGTCAGCTTTTAGGGCACACAGCTAAACACTGCAACAATGCACCCTCCTGTCAATCATGCAATTTCCCCCCACACCCACCACCATGTTCACGTATCTACTGTGCAAATTGTGCAGGCGATCATCCATCCTCTTCTAAATCATGCCCAAAATATATGCAATCTAAAGAAATATTGAAAATCAAATGCCAAAACAAATGCTCAATGCGCGAAGCACTTAAACTCTACAAGGAACAGACACCGACCACACTCAGCGCCTCATTTGCTGCTGTAGTAAGCGAGTCCCAAAATCTGAGCAAGATCGAACAAACCAAAACGAAACCCCCTGCCGCTTTAGCACCTAGCCCATCAAGCAAATCACCGAGCACAGCTTCGCTCAATGCTCACTCCGACACCTTAATACAACCGAACTCAACTTCATCCAACACCACAACAGAAAATAACAAGAACCCGCAAATAAGCAACTCTCAATCGTCTATTAATTCACTCAGTATTCCTTCTGGTACTTCATTCCAAATAAACTCAGATTTAAGCAATCTTGTCTCAGAAAACAATAACGACCACGTAAGCAAAACAATGCCGTCGTTTGTACCAAATGAACTCAATTTCAACTCTCACCCTCAATTTTCACCGCATACACCACTTCTCTTAGACTCCACTCTTTCCCATATTCTCACACAAGCTCAAAGTATACAAGCTGCATACGTTCCACAATCACACACATCCAACTCTTTAGCAATCAGTCAAATACTAAGCCAAACTCAATTCGACGTTAATAACATCCACGATCAGACGATATCAGACAACGATCAGACAATTTCACACAGCGATCCTCAATATATGTAATCATTTTAATCAATTTAACTACAAAGCATTCTGAATGTTTAAGGTTTTACAGTGGAATCTGAAAGGTTTTTACAATAACTGCACTGAACTAGAGCTTCTGATAAAAGAGCACTCTCCAAGCGTTATTGCTCTCCAAGAGACTCATTTAGCTGTCGACAAAACCGCATCCGTTCCGAAGCAATTTCAAAGCTATTTCCTAAATCTCCCCCATAACACTCAAAGTAAGCAAGGCATTGCCGTGTTGATTAAGAAAAATATCCCACATAAATACGTCCACATACAGTCTAATATCGCTGTTCTTGCAGTAGAAATAACACTCAGTTTTAAGTTCACAATTGTAAATTTATATTTACCACCTCAACAGAACTTCACTCTTAGAGATTTAAACAATATAGTCCGATCTATACGAACTCCAGTAATAATTGTTGGTGACTTTAATGCTTGGAGTCCTCTTTGGGGCTCCCAAATTTGTAATAAGAGAGGTGAAATAGTAGAAGATTGGATTTTGTCCCAAAATTTTACAATACTAAATGATAATAAACCTACACACTTCTCTACGCATTCCTCATTTAGCAACATAGACCTAACAATATGCTCTACAAATATAGCACCTAAGCTCTGCACCAATACCTTAGATGAGCTATACAGTAGCGATCACTACCCCATTGCAACAACTGTGCACGCAAGGACTATTCAAAACATTACAGCATGCCCCAAATTCTTGATAGACAAAGCGGACTGGGAAACCTCCAATAACATTAACCGTGAGGCATCATTAATCACGAAAATTATTCGCACTGCAGCTCATCACTCTATTCCTCAAACATCCAGGAAAATGCATAAAAACTGCTAAGCTAAGGAATGAAAAACAATTTTTCTGGGCCGAATTAAAAAAAAATAGGTCAAACGATAACCTAGTCACGTACAAAAAAGCCAATGCTATGTTTAGGAAGAAATCAAAGCAAGCGAAAAGAGAATGTTTAAATAAATTTTCCGAGAAAATTAATCACAAAACAAATACAAAAAAGGCCTAAGCTGATATAAAAATGATCTCAGGCTCTTATAATCAAACAACTATAACCCTGGTGAACGGTCCGAATGGTCCTATACTTAACCCTAAAGAAATAGCTGATCATTTTTCCATGGTTTGGTCTAAATACTCGCAAGACTCGAATTTCCACTCAACTTTCATTTCTACAAAAAAATAATATTTAGCGAAGTCTAACGGCATTCATACCTCCTCCACTACCGTTTTTGAAAATGAAATTGACCTCATTGAGTTTGAATCAGCCCTTGCGTCGATGTCAAGTAAAACCCCAGGTGCAGACAGAATCTCATATCCCATGCTACAAAAACTGCCTTCTATTTTAAAACTCAGAATAATAAGCTTATACAATAATATCTTGATGCAGGGTGTATATCCGCAATGTTGGAAAAATGCTATTGTTCTACCTATACCAAAATCGAATAGTATATCACCGGAAGTACTGGGTTACAGACCGATTTCACTACTTTGTTGTCTAGGGAAACTCCTCGAGAAAATTGTTTCTAAACGTATATCTTGGTATGCGCTGAAACATAATTTAATAAATCCACAGCAAGTCGCATATAAACAAGGTCAGGATATCATGGACGCTTTGCTCGTCTTTGATAATTATGTATCCTCCGCACTATCAAACAGAAGACATGTTTCAACCTTAAGCCTGGACTTCGAAAAAGCCTTTGACCGTGTTGGTATACACGTGGTTCTACGTCAAATTGAAAAATGGAATATAGGTTGCAACGTATACAACTTTGTAAAAAGTTTTTTATCAAACCGCAAATTTAAAACTAAAGTAAATTCAACCTTTTCTAACATTTACGATCTGTACAACGGTATACCACAAGGTTCTCCGCTCTCAGTAATTTTGTTTGTCATAGCATTTAACGAAAAAAGCAACATAATATCCAATTATAAAAATGTCTCCCATATTTGTTACGCCGACGATGTTCTCATTTTCACTAAAGTAAATGATTTAAACGTTGTTAAAAAAGACTTCCTTGATGTACTTTCTGCCATTTCGAGTTGGTCTAATTGCTCTGGCGCTAACATAAACACAGTAAAATGCAAATTGCTTCACATCTGTCGTAAACACAAATGTGGTGGCATAAAATTGGAATATAATAATGTTGGTATTGTAAATACAAATAGTCTTAAGTTTTTGGGTATTATCTTTGATAAAAGATTAACTTTTAAGGAACACTGCTTGTATGTTAGAAATCAATTGGCTGCCAGGCTTAATGTTATTAAATACTTAAGCTCAAAAAACTGTTTAATTAATATCTCAACCTTAGTTAATGTAACGAAATCGTTTATATTGTCAAAGATAGATTATGGTCTTCCAGTATATGGTAATTGTTCTAAGAGCCATATAAAACTTCTCTACGCTCCCTATCACACCGCTGTCTGCCGTAGCATCAGAGCGTTTCCTAAATCTCCAACTAAATTTATACTTGCGGAAGCTGGCTTACCTACTATTGAGGAGAGAATTGAGCTAAACACCAAGAAGCTGATACCAAAGTTGTTCCTTTCTAATAATAGGACACTTCAAGAAACGGTGATTGACACCATTAATCTAAAACGACCACTGCGACGAAAATCTGTAATCGCGTCTTGCATCGAATATGCTAAAGAACTAGGAATTAATGGCCCGTCACTCAGGCAAAAGGATAATCACCCACCGTGGTTTTTACGACAGTCGTCCTTTATTCTAGATCTCAGTAAATATCCGAAGGAAAACACCTGCCTTAGAATTTACCAACAACTATTCCGCGAATGCTTGGCACCTTTACCTCCAGAATGGAGCCTTATTTTCACTGACGGATCAAAATCAGAAGATTACATATCATTCGCGGTTGTAAAATCTAGTGGTGAAACCATGTCAACGGGACACTTACTGCCATTTTCGTCTGTCTATACAGCAGAAGCCATCGCGATATTGAAAGCAATTGACTGTGCACTTAGCTCTTCATCAAAAACCGAAATTTGCACTGACAGTATGTCGACTATAGCATCCATTCTAAACATAAACAATAAAAACCACATCATATCGTGTATCCGTGACAAGTTAATTGCAACCCATAACAAAATTAAAATAATGTGGGTACCAGGGCATAAAGGTATCGCAGGAAATGAACTAGCAGATCGCCGGAAAAGAACCTTTAATCTCTTTTCAGTTCCTCGACAAGAGGGACTTGCATAATTTAATTTCTACACAACAGCGTATAAAACAAATGATTGAATGGAAATCCATCCGACACCACTACACGCAAATTAACGGTGATAGAAATGCACCCAAGTACCCATCATCATGCCGATGCAACGATATCAAAGCTTTCGTTCGACTACGCTTAGGGCATACCATAGCCACACATTCGTATAGGCTATCTGGTATCAGCCCCCATCATGTCAGTATTGTCCTGCGTCAACACTCTCCATCACACACCTGCTCAACGAATGTCCACAGTTCACATCAATCAGAAGCAACATATTCAACTGCGACAACGCCATTGATCTCTTAAAAACCACTGCACCTGAAAACATTGAGAAAATTGCCAAATATCTAACCCTAACGGATCTTCGTAAAGTAATTTAACTCCCTGTAGCTATAGCTCTAAGTAACGTATTGTTAGCAATTTAACTGCTATCTCAACTGAGTAATTTCCTATACTTTTTTTTATATAATGTTTCATATTCACACATATTTTTTTTTTCATACCGGTGAGCCGAAGGCCCTGGCAGCCAGTGCTCCTTTTTTGCTGTGCAATAACAATTGTATTGTTGTTTCTCATTTTTATAAAGAAATAAATAATACAAATATCTCTTAGTTCAATAGAGTCTATTCTTGAGAGCAAAACTAGAATTACGTTGTTCCTTCCTGGAAGGTGGCGAATGATAGTTGCGAATTCACTGATATACCTTCATTGCGCTACACGACGTGGAATAATTTTTTCGCTAAATTTACTGAAAGCAAACGACAGTGGCTTATGATCGAAATAAACTTCAAAGTCGCGCTTGTCCAGTAAGTGTTCGAAGTATTTTATTCAACGATAAATCGCCAGTAATTCTCTGTCGTACGTCGAATAGCGGGATTTGGTGTCGCTGAGCCGTTTTGAGAAAACCTTCCTTGATGAACAACCCTTCCAATAGCAGTGGAACTGACGTCCGTCGCCAAAATTAGTTTAGCATTTGCAGCTGGGTGAAGCAATAACGAAGCATTTGCTAACTGCTCCTTGTATTGCTGGAATGCCTGTCTTGCATCTTCACTCCACGAGAGAGGAGTTTTAACGTTTTTCTTATTATTCTTATTTAGGTAAGCTTGTAATCGTTGCGTTTCAGCTTCATTTCTAAAAAAGCGACGGAATAATCTAATCATTAACATGAATCGTTTTAAATCTTTCGCGATAGTCGGTTCTTTGAAGGACAATATTTCTTCCACCTTTTCAGCTAGCAGCTTAACACCCTCAGCTGTGGCTTCATTACCTAAAAATGTTATTTTGCTAGCAGCAGATGTACACTTTTCAGCGTTGATGCGAGGTCCATAATCATACAAGCGCTTGAAAACGTTTCGAATATTGTTTATAAGATTCGGATACGATAAAAATGTCATCTATGTACACAAAAGCATAATGAATTCCCCGTAGTACTTCATCAATTAATCGTTGAATTGTTTGTGACGCATTTCGCAATCCGAATGACATAAAAACATACTCAAATAAGCCAAATGGGGTGATGATGGCCGATTTTGGAATATGCAACTCTTCGATTGGGACTTGATGGTAAGCTTTGCGTAAGTTAATGCGGTTGAACATGCGCTTTCCGTGCAGGATATTTGCAAAATCTTGCAGGTGGGGAATCGGATATTTATAGTCTTTTGTACGTGAATTTTACTGCCGATAGTCACCGCATGGACGCCAGTCTCTATTAGTTTTGGGTGTCATATGCATCGGCGAGGCGTAGTTGGACTTTGAGAGTCTGCAGATACCAAGTCGGAGAAGTTCGTTCAACTTCTTTTTAACAATTTCTAGTTTATCTAGTGATAATCGTCTTGCTCTTGCTGTGACCGGTGGTTCCGTAGTTTCGATAAAGTCCGTTACATTGGCTCATTCTTTAACCCGCAAAGAGGGTTTATCGTCAAGTAATTCCTTAAACCCAGATAAAAGAAAGGAAAATTTGTTAGTCGCATCGATCGTAGTTACCTGATGTGAAATCGAAGTAACTACTTACTCTGTATTGATTTTTTTTGTAGTTGCTGCGTATGAGTTCCTTCATGCGGTGAGTTGGTTTTAGAATTGAGTGATCAGCACCTGAATCGATTAGGAAATCATGCTCTGATTTTATTATAGATCGTGTATGAACAGTTTGTCTTTTGATGTGGCCAGGACTGTTCTCGTTGTTTGCGGCAATTTTATTAACCATAAGTTCTTGGTAAAATCGTCTCCAACATCTTTCGAAGCGAGTGATTTTGTTTAGTGTAGTGCCTGAGAAGGCTTCATATCACGTAGCGGTTTATTTTAAATCAACTTCTGAAATAGTCGCAGACTCGGATAAATTGATATGAGTTGTTGCTTCAATTTGTCATACTTTTCGTCGCAGAAAGGCTCTAGAAGCAATTCCCTTCCTTGCAATGCGACTTTGCTTGATAAGTTTGCAACTGTGCAAGTACTTCGACTTGCTGGAGGTTGTTTTTCGGGCCTCAAAGTGTGACTCTACGATGACAGACCAAAGTTCCGGGTCGTTTTCGTAAAACGGCGTGAATTTGATTTCCGAGATCGATGTTATTTGGCTTGATGTAGATGAAATGATCTGCAGATTGTTTTGTACCGATTGCCTCGTTGAACTGAACTTTAAGCGACTCAATCTCTGTAGAGAGCTCCTCGTAGTGAGGCATTTTAATACCATTCACGACCAACTAACGTATTTTTAATAAAATGTTCTAATGTGGGGTCATCAATTTTGGTGCATAAATGATAACACGTTTCCTTTTTTATTACAAAACTTTTATTAACATAATGTTCAAAACATAAGTGCACAATTTAATAACTAATTAAGAACTTTTGACTTTTTTACCACGCTGAAAGAAAGTCTTATCGGAATGCAAAAATTAACGAAATGAGAAAAATAACGGGAGCACAATATGATCCGCTGTCGTTCGTTAAATATAAAAATAGATTTTTGCGATTACTACCAGGAGTTGCCACAGGATGACAGTGTGCCCGTAAGCGGGCATTCTAGTATTGAGTGAATGCATTAGATTCCTATGGTTTGGCTGCCTTTTTGAACGATGACCAAGTTCTGCCAATCGGAGGAGCAAACCTCTTGAAAAGGCTCTGGGTTGGAACAAGCCTGGCTGGCGACCCAGGTTTAAAATTCGTCCAGTCGCGAACGGCGTGCTCTGGATACCTGGAAACCTCCGGTTCAATCTAGCCTTACCTGTGTACACGGGCCTCTGTGCAGGTGGACCTCTTCTGTCCTATACTCGAGCGACAAAAAATGAGCGCGATCACTGCTTCAGTCTCGAGAGGTCAGATCACCAGTGACAGGAGGCAGAGGGAGATTCAGCGATATAGCTGGTCCCAGTACGAGTGCTTCAGGAGGCAGCGGGGGGAAAGGAGGACTGGGAAACCGGCTCCAAATCCTCTTACAGTGAGAATTGTGGATTCAACTCCGCCTGGGGCAAACATACCCCATTCCACCCCAACATTAGTCGGAGGGCGGGGATGGCACCTGCTATAAGGCGGCCATGAGGGTATCTTCTAATCTCAGAGATCTACCAGCGGATCAATTAAAAGAGAAGCATGCCTGGTCTGCTGAATGGGCAAAGGGGGTGGTATCCAGCTTGGGAAAACCGGCTGATACTAAGACAAAGGTTGGCTGCTGAAGGTAAAGGGATCGCCAAAAAACCAAAAACTGGTGGCCTTAAGTACCCGTTGTTTAGCGAAGTAGTAAAGAGTAACGATGAGGGACTGAGACTATCCCCAAGGAAAAATGGAGGTGAATTGAGAATGCTATTGCCGAAGTCTACCTAAATGTTTTGGTGGAAAACCGTGGACCTCCTCCACTCTGCCACGATAACGGCTGATACCAAGGTGGGGCAAAACCCATCGCTTGTGAGAACAATAGATTGGATCAGCCCTACAGGTTGGCCGTAAGTTAAGGCAGTGAGGTTTGGCCGGGGGTCAAACTCGAAGCAGTCAACAAGGAAGAAAGGCAGACTAGGCAGACCATGAGCCCGTGTATGGATCCCAGCCAAACCTCACCAAAAATAGAGCAGATCTTCAGATCATGCAACTGTGACCTGCCGTCACATAATTGGAAGCCAGTAGAAGGTAGAAGGCAGGTGTGGTTGCTTCTCAACGCCGAAATTATCGTACCACTACCGAAAAAAGGTTGGAAGGTTCGATTTGGGTTCGTTCAGGTAACTGCTCGAATTTACCGAAGAGGCGAAACAGCTCTTAACTTGGTGAAGAGGGCGATAGAGCATACTCGAACAGTGGTGACGAAAAACGGTTCGTAGAGACTTACCGGTATGCGGCCGTTGTTTAACGAAGATGATGTTCTCGCTAACGAAACCGAGGGTGAGGAGATCGCTGAGGAAGACGTCGACGTTACCGTCGTAGAGGCCAAGTTGACAGATTCTAATGAAACTGATCGAAATAGACCTCTAGCATTTTAGGCCCGCGTCTGCCAACCTTTCTATCCCTTTGGCTGCCGGTAGACAACAAAATTTGCGGTTTGGAAGTGAAGGTCTTCAAATTGATTGCCAGTCAACACATGGCTAAGATTCGTGCTTGTACACTTGCAAAAGATACAATAATATAAATATCTTCTTGCTTCCTCAGCTTAGCAGCGGAGATTTGGTGGCGGGAAGCATGGAGCTGAGCACAAACAGCTTGGGGGTGGTCTCCGCTTACATGGTGCACGAAAAGGACGTCCCGCCAGACGGGATGAGGAGTCAGCTAAATCGAAAACGCACCTGGTTGTCTCCTGCGACGCAAAAGCCCACAATAGATTGCAGGAGAGTACCAACACTAATAGCAGAGGTGTGTCCACTTCCGAGACAACAAGCCGGCAGAGCCTATTGAATCTAAAAATGGGGGGCAATCAAATTGTTTCAAATGAGAAAATGAAATTTGCCATCAGCACTTTTGGTCTATATAAATTACCGGGACTAGATGGTATTTATCCGGCAGACAGCCATCACGGGTTTTAATCTCTCCGTGTATTACTGTCATTGTTAGAAGCTGCTTGAATAGGGACTACATTCCCCTAAATTGGAGGGAAACGAAAGTCTCCTTCATGCCTTAGGCAGGTAGGTCCTCACATACTACTCCTAAAGACTTCAGACCTATCAGTCTCACGTTTTCCCTCCTACACTCGCTTTTCGGATTCGTGGAAAAGTGCCTGGCAGCAAAAGAGTTTGCTTTGGTAACTTTTGAGACATTGGAAGAGTCTTTAACAATATTAATACAAGCGCCATGATGGATGCTCTAGGATTGCTACTCTGATCGAGAATATACTTGTTAGAAGAAAGGTAACTGCAAGATTAGGCAACACAATAATAACACAGGTTTACAGAAATATTCCTCAGGGAGGGGTCCGCTCCCCTCTCCTCTGCATTTTGACAGTCAACTCCCTGCTGCTGACCCTAAAGAGAGGGGGTTGCCGCGTCAGTTTAAAATTCACCAAAATCATAATGGGAGTGCTACTGTGGCGATAGCTGTTGGTTGTTTATAAGTTTTAGTTGAATGTATGAACATGGCATGTAACACGGCGCTAAACATAGAAGAAGCCTTCGTTGCTCAATTTCTGAACATTTGATGGAGGATTTTTAATTTTTTCTTAAAGATATAAGGAAAACTTGATTTTTATAATCTGTACTTAGAATATAAGATCTTAAACTTTACAAAATTGATTGAAATATAAATTATTTAATTTAATTTGAGTTTTTTTTTTTAATTTTATTTAATCCATTTGGATTTTAGAATCTGCTGTGCGCTGTGCCGTATTGATCTAGGTACAGTATGCCAACAATGACTTTTGACATAAAAAATAAATTCAATTTTTCTACTTCAATAGCAAAAAATAGCACTCTTTATTTATCTTTGACTTCTTTTTTGTACTGATTCACAGCATTGATTATATTTGTTCACAACATTTAAAGGTAACTATATAATAAAAAACTTCAAAATGTTTGGGAAAACAACAACTAAAGCAATAAAAACCAATAATCATCTATTTCGACACTGTCAATAAACAGTTTTTACATATTGCCGTTTCAATTTCTTTAAAACGTGTTGCGCGATTAATTTCGATTTACCGTTCCACTTTGCAATGACCACTTTCATGCTTTCGTTTTACGATTCAGTGAAAATTTTTGCTTTATTCGGACTTCAAATTTAAATGATGTATTTTCAAAATGGCAAAAGATTATCCTTTGATATTACGCAATTATTATATAATATTATAATTCCCACTTCTTCAATTCCAGACTTTTTCTGCTTTGAGCCACATTTCCGAGCCAGATTATTGGGACGACTTTATATTTAGCGATGTGACAACGATGATGCTGTATTTAAACGATGGGTCGCACAGCTTTACAAAATCGAAATATAATTTCCACGGTTAAATTTGGAAAAGTTACCGTTATGGTTTGGGAGTGTATTTCAAGTAAAGGAGTAGGAGATTTGGTATTTATTGACGGCAATAATACTTAAATATATTGAAAAAAAAAAACTTTGTCGGCAATACTAAACAATTTGGTTTAATCACTGAGAATAAGCCAAATTTTAAATTTTACCAAGATCCAAAACATAAGGAGCATAATGAAAAGCTCTTCTAGTAGGCACGGCATAGACCGGGTGCTAGTGAATTGGACTCGTTCGATGCTGGCCCCAAGAATCGTCTCGGGGCGCGCAGAGGAAGATCTGCTGGTGTTATCCGGGGTTAATAGAGGTTGCCCCGAAGGCGGTGCGCTGTCTCTATTGCTCTGCTGCATGGAGATCCTTGGTGCTGTGCGAATGGTTTATCGGCAAATCCCACCAAGGCTGGTATTGTCCTCTTCACCAGAAGGAGGAACCTTGATGCACTCGTTCTGCCTAAGCTAAAAGGAGTCACAGTTCAGCTATCCAAAGAAATTAAATATCTTGGAGTAATTATCGATAGTAAGCTCCCCAGGAAATCACACGTTGAAACAAAGACATCCAAAGCACTGACAGACTTCTGGCAGTGCAAGGGTGTTTTTGTAAAAACGTGGAGTCTTTGTCCTAGCAAGGTCCTATGGATCTAAACGGCTATGATAAGACCTATTATAACTTATGCACCAGTGGTTTGGATGAGTAGACTCCCCCTCGTGGGAGTCAGGAGGACCTTATCGAGACTGTGGCCATCTGTTGCGTCGCAGCATTTTCGACTATTCAGGCCCGTCATTAGATGCTTTGATTAATCTACAACCACTTGATGTTTTCATCCATGAAGAGGCCTTGAAGGTCATCTGAAAGCTGAAGCACAATGGGAATTGGTTCAGACCCTGTACATCATTGGACAACAGAGTAGGCACTGACTTTGATCCAACGATCCTTGCCATGCCCCTTGATTCCATGCCATTCAGAGTCGTGCTTGACAAGAGATACAGTGTTACAGTGCTACCAGAGGCATATTCACGGATGACTCCAGGAGCGAGAAGGCCTCCGGCTCTGGGGTCTACGTAGAATCCAACGGGACAAAATTGCACTTTGCTCTTGGAATGCATGCATCTGTGTTTCAAGCGGAGGTGCAAGCTGTTCAAGACAGCCAAGCTCTGCTCATGGCCTTAGACAGCCCCCCAACCACTTCAAGGGTAGTCGAGTCCTGTAAATCCAGGCTGAACTATGTCGGTAGATATAACAATAACCTGATGCTGACATGATTTCCGTGCCACGTGGGTATCGCGGGTAACTAGATCTCTGGCTCTTTAGCCAGAATTGGCTCTGAGGCCTACTTTTTTGGCTGCGAGAGGCTCTAGATAGACAAAACTGATGTTACTTGTCATGTCCAACCGACTGTCGCAAACCCTCCTGTCACTAATCAGAGGGGACTGAAGCAGGCTAGTTGGACTGATGACGGACCGCTTTCTATGGGAAGGGACATGGAAAAGGTGGGCATCTGAGACCATGCGCTCTGTCCAGCATTTGGAGAGGAGGATAAGACGGCGGACCAATTTCTTTGCGTCTGCCCTACCTTCGCTCGAATCAGGCTTGAGGTCTTTGGCACTGATGTGTTAAGAAGCGACCACCCTGGCTCCTTGGCACCACAAGATCTACTCAGATTTTTTCGGAAGGCGAATAGATTTAAAGAAAATTAAAAAGGGAGTCCGAGCGCAGTACAATGGATTTAATTGTGTCTGAGTGCTGCAATTCCTAACCTGTTCCGCCAAAAAAAAAAATGCGCAGATGTGGTTTCTCTGCAATTGCGGTAGAGCTATCAATGTTACCGACATAAACGTGATTGCAAGTTAGTGAACCTTTGAGTCACCAAAAGACATCCAAAGAATGCAGCAGCATGAAAAAATGTAATAAATGAGGAACAGAAAAATATACCGAACGTATACGACGGAAATAAATTGGTCCATTCCATGAAGAAAGCGCCTGCAAAATGTTATTCAAGCTAAGGGCTATTGTACCAAACATGGAATTTATCAAAATATTACAATACAAATTCACATTATGTATGTATTTAATGAAAAAAGGCCTGTATTAAAGTTTGTAAAGCCAGCTAACTGTTATTAGTTTTTGTTGCTATAGTTGTTGTTTGTCCAAGGAATTTGAAGTTTTTGTAATAGATCCTCTTTGAATTCTGTGAATAAATATGAATCAATACAAAAAAGAAACCAAAGATAAATAAAGAGTGGTATTTTTTGCTATTGAATTCGAAAAACTGAATTTATTTAACTCCTAGTTGGAGCATAGGACGTCTAATGGTAATTTATGGTAGGTATAAAATTATCTTCCTTTATGGACATAAATATTTAAATGAATAAACTATAAAGTGGTTTATATAAGAATCATCCGAAATTCAAAAATAGGCAAATCAAAATTTTTCCATAGCATCATTCGGACGATACGACCCAGCCAATGTAGACGCTGTATCTTTATTCGCTGCGTCATCTATGTCCTCGTAAAGCTCATACAGTTCATCGATCCATCGTCTGCGATATTCGCCGTTGCCAACGTGCAAAGGTCCAAAAATCTTCCGCAGAATGTTTCTCTCCAACACTGCAAGCGATACTTCATCGGATATTGTCACCGTCCACGCTTCTGCGCCATACGTTAGGACGGGCATGATACAAAAGCGAAGTCTTTTACAACCTCGCAATCTTAACAGTCAATAGTGACGAGTGCACCGGCTGCTTGTTTTATCACAGGAGGTACTACGTTTAGTCCTCGTTCACCACCAGACCCATTCGCTTTGCTTCTTTATTCAGTTTGGAGAAGGCAGAACTAACAGCGCGGTTGTTAAGGCCGATGATGTCAATATCATCGACTTACACCAACAATTGTACGCTCTTATAAAATATTGTGCCTGAGCGCTTAAGTTCTCCGGCTCGTACGATCCTTTCCAACATCAGGTTAAAAAAGTCACACTACTGCGAGTCACTCTGTTTGAAACTTCGTTTGGTATCAAACGGCTCGGAGAAGTCCTTCCCAATTCTGACGACGCTGCTGGTATTAAGCAATGTCATCTTGCATAGCCGTATTAATTTTGCGGGGACACCAAATTCAGACATCGCGGCATACAAGTAACTTCTTTTCGTACTGCCGTATGCAGCTTTGAAGTCAAAGAAAAGATGGGGTGTGTCGATTCTCCTTTCATGGTTTTTTTTCAAGATTTGGCGTATTGTGAATATTTGGTCGATGGTAGACTTTCCAGGTCTGAAGCCACACTGATAGGGTCAGTTGGTTGATGGTGGACTTGAGCCTTTCACACAGTACGCTCGCTAGGACCTTATAGGCGATATTTAGAAGACTAATCCCGCGGTAATTGGCACAAATTGCAGGATCACCCTTCTTAAGGATTGGGCAGAGCACACTTAAATTCCAATCGGCAGGTATACTTTACCAGCCCTTCGCCGATATGTGAGAATAGCTCAGCCGGCAGTCCGTCGGCGCCCGCGGCTTTGTTTTTCTTTAGCCGAGTTATAGCTACTCTTACCCTGTCATGGTCGGGTAGCGGAACGACAATTCCGTCGTCAATAATTGGGGTATCGGGATATTCACATTCTCTGTGACATGCTCAGCTACCACTATTTAACAAGTTCGAGAAGTGTTCCCTCCATAATTAAGTACGTTCTGGATGTCAGTCACCAGATCGCGATCTTTGTTCTTAAAAAAAAACGCCTCGGTCTTAAAACTTTCTGTAAGCCGCCGTGGTAGAATTTTCGGGCATTGTTCCTATTGGCCAGCATCTCAAGCTCCTCACACTCACGTTTTTCGGCATGTCGTTTCTTTTTTATGATAATTTGTCTCTGGTGCTGCAAACTAGCATGTTTCGGGCCGCGGCGAGGTCGATAAGCTTCTGTCCGTGACAGGATGTTATGGTGTGCAGCCAAATTTTCCAAAATTGGCGTTAAAGTTGCCTAGCACAATTTTTATATCGTGGCGGGGGCAGCGGTTATAGAAGGAATCTTTGCTCGCATCGACCTTCTTTTCCGTCGGGGCGTGGGCGCAAATGAGCGAGGCGTTAAAAAATCGGGCGTAACGACAGTACCGGAGTAAACGACAGTACTTGACGACGAAGTCTCTCTCCCACAACAAATCCGACACCGAATTTGCGCTCCTTTACATGACAGCTGTAGTAGACGTCGCAAGGTCCTACAGTTTTCTTGCCTCGCATCTCTTGAATGGCAGTGATATCAGACAACATCGTATTCACCAGATTTTGCCTCCTACGACTTCTTCCAGTTCCCAAGATTGGAAAGACTGATGATAGGACAGCGTTTTGCGATGATTGCGGTAATAAAAACCAAATCGCTGAGAAAGCTCAAGGACATACCAAAAAGTGTATCAGGACTGGTTCGAGGATTAATATAGCCGTTTGCCAAAAAGTGAGTGATTGTAACTCTATCTTATCACTTGCTAAATGGCTAAACGGACCTTCTTTTACACATATAAATTATTCTATCGAAGTCGATACTTTAATATCGGATTTTGATAAATACCAGCCACCCCTAAATGTTTCTAAACATATTTCTTTTAATTTACTTTCGAATGGATCTCCATCTAAAAATCAAAATATTATAAATCGAAAACGAGTTAGTTATACCGCCCCCCACGCCCAATAGAAATAGTAAGGTCCCACCATTATAACGATGAAAGTCCCAACCTTTATAGAACCCCCAGGAAAAACTTAAAAATTAGGTTTTATACGACCGTATTTGCATCTTCTACTGAAATCTCGTTGAAGAGAAATGTAAAGAAAATTGCGAGATTTTTATTCCAAATTGTAAAAATATATAATTAATTAAAATTCAAAAATCGCCATTTAATAATATATATATTTTTGCAATATTTATATATGTATATTTCAAACAAACAAATATCTGTAAAAATATAAAGGGTTTTCCAATAAGAGGTGTTCTTCTCGTAAAAGATCAATGGTTTCGTTGCTTGTGTGGCACGTAGCTCCGTCTTGTTGAAAATAAACGTTGTCCAGATAAATACCATCTAATTCCGGCCATAAAAAATCGTTAATCATCTCTCGATAGCACAATCCCTTCACCGTAACTGTTGATTCAGCTTCACTTTCGAAAAAGTAAGGTCCAATGACACCGCCGGATGATCGACCGGCTTGAGTTTTTGTGTTAACTGGACTTTATAAGCCTTAAGACCCGAATCTTTATGCAAAATATGGTGTAATGACGTTTTTGGAATGCCTAATTCCAAATAACGACGAGGAATGGCCAAACCTGGGTTTTCTTTAACACTTTCGGCTACAACAGCAATATTTTCGACTGTTCTTGAACGACGTGCAGAGGTTTTATTCTTCACATCACTAACTTGCCCCAACAGCTCGAATTTTTTCACTAATTTCTGTATTGCGGTCCGTCAAGGTGCTTCACGATGACTCAAAATCTTCGAGTTTTACGAACCATCTCTGCCAAATTTTCACCACTTTTATAGTGAGTTTTAATAATTTCAATGCGTTGTGTAAGCGTGTATTGTTCCATTTTTATTAATGGCGTAGTTTCTACTTCTCAAATATCAAAAAATTACAGCTTCAAAAGTGACATCTACCGAAATAGCGAGGTATTCAAATTAGCACCTGTTATTGGAAAACCCTTTATATGTACTTAAAATTAAAAAAAGCTCCTTTTTTTGTTATATAACATGTATGCATATATTATATATACATTTTCAAACAAAAGAGGGGCGCAGTCTAAAATTTCGGCAAAAAAATCGCGCGATTTTTTAGTCCAAATTTTCACTATTTTTGAAAATAATGATTTATCGAAGGCCAAAGGCTAATTTAACTCTTTTAAAAACTACAAAGTTCTATCGAACCTCATTGTTGGTCAACTTGATTTTTTCGGTTTCGCTTTATTCTTGTCTCACTTTCGTTCGCCCGCACCTTTATTTTCGACGGTATTGCAAACGTAGAGAACGTTAATGATATAGGGAAGTCTCACGAGCTACAAATAGTGTGAATAGTCAAAACAAACCTCTTACCTCGTCCAACTCGACAGCGCGGAATTCTTAACAGAGTTGATTACAGTGAATTCTGTATGAGTACATTTTCTCTGCTCACTTTTTGGCTCCTGTATGAAATCAAATTGCTGACGGCATTTGAATGTGCATTTATTTGTTCCTTTGGCAAACGAAATTTTTTTCAATTTACATTTTATTACAGAGAATAATATAGTAATATTATATAGTATAGAAATAGTATGTATGCATGGCGGCCGCCGTGGCCGAACGGGTTGGTGCGTGACTACCATTCGGAATTCAGAGAGTGAACGTCGGTTCGAATCTCGGTGAAAGATCAAAAAATTAAGAAAAAGTTTTTCCTAATAGGGGTCGCCCCTTGACAGGCAATGGCAAACCTCCGAGTATATTTCTGCCATGAATAGGCTCCTAAAAAATATCTGCCGTTCGGAGTCAGCTTGAAACTGTAGGTCCCTCCGTTTGTGGAACAACATCAAGACGCATATTACAAATAAGAGGAGCTCGGCCAAACACTCAAAAAAGGTGTACGCGCCAATTATATACATATATGTATATATGTATTTTATAGTATTTATAAAGCTTTCAAATTTAAAATAAATAAAAAAATTTAAAGAAACGTATTTGCATATGTAGGGTGGGCCATGTTAAATTTGCTTTTTGAATCGGCTATAAAAAAAATACCAGTCTAACGGTTAGACGCGATAGAAGTGAAACCTTCCGTAAAACAAACTGAGAGAGAATAAGACGAAAGCAGCATTAGGAGCGGGATAATTATAGGTTCATTATAATATTGCTATAAAGTTCATATTTTATTTTCTTCGTTTTATTATTATTCATCCTCAATGTTTTCAATTTCAACAAATGATACGAGTGGCTTATGATAGCTAAAATATGATACAAATGCTTTGGTTTCGATGTTGTCAACATATCTTTGAAATACCGCGTCAATGGTTGTTTTTGATCGTGTTGTCGATTCAGTGCGATTGTTACACATTTTTAAATTGAATGTTGTATTGAGAACGTCAATTAAAGGAACCGCTGTGTCCAATGCAAAATTTACGTTAAAATCGCCACTTAAAATCATTGGAACTTTATTGTAATCTTTTCTAAGGATCCGCGATACTTCTGGTGTAGACTTTATTAAATTTTCGTGAATGAATTCCGTGATGCTATTTATTGATTTTTTTTTCTGTCGATATTCACGACACTTTTCTGAATTATTTTTCGGCATAATTGCGGTAAATATTTAAAAATGAAAATATTTACGAATATAAAAATACACACGCGGTTGCTATTATGAGCGTCCCCAGCAAAACCTGCGTGACCGAAACTCTAACACAATTACATTTTTTTGAATGTTACAAACACATATGCACGCAGGTTTTGCTGGGGCGTGACCGAAACTCTAACACAATTACACATATGCACTCGTATTTGTTTGAAAATCGACTTTTTTTTTGGTTCTCCGTCACCTTTGGAAAATGTGTAAACAGTAAACAAACTTTATTCATATATTTTTCCTCATTTTTGCATCAGTAAAATTAAACAAACGCCGTAGCCGAATTAGTTGGTGCGTGACTACTATTCAGAATTCACAGAGAGAACGTCAGTTCGAATCTCGGTGAAAACACCAAGATTAAGGAAAACTATTTTTCTAATAGCGCTCAGCAGGCAATGGCAAAACACCGAGTGTATTTCTGCCATGAAAAAAAGCTCCTCATAAACATATCATAAAATAAAATAAAATAACTGCATACAAAAAATTTTGTTCTTGTGATTCGAACCAAGGATTTTGGATCGGAAGCTCACATTGCTAGCCGCTCGGCTATCGCGCCATGCTGTCGGCGCTGGCCTAAAAGTTATTTAGTTCGTCGCTACGTTTATATCAAAATATAATAGAACGCTTCGTAGCCAAGAGTGTCGCTTTTTCGTTTCATCGAGTCTCAAATTACTCCCAACGATTCTAAAGAAGTTTTCACTCCAAAAACTAATCAATATTTTTTCAAACTTTTTTTTATTTTGAAGATTGAACATTGTCACTTATGAATGAAAAATAATATCGTTCAAATGACTGCCACGACTGGCTTTACAGTAGGCCATTCGATCAACCCAATTTTTAAGCACATTTTCGATTGTTTGGGCTCCAATTTCATGAATGGCAACTTCGATTTCATCTTTTATAGCATCAATCGTCTCTGGATGGTTCGCATAGCATTTGTCCTTAACGGCTGCGCACAAAAAATAGTGCAACGGGCTTAAATCACAGCTCCGAGGCGGCCAATTGATATCGGAATTTCTGCTGATTATTTGGTTTTCAAAAACGGTAGCCAAAAGATCGAGTGTAACTTTGGCAGTGTGACAAGTTGCACCGTCCTGTTGAAACCAAATGTCGTCCATGTCATCCTCTTCAATTTTTGGAAACAACTCGTTGAGCATGTACCACGGTAACGCTCGCCATTTACTGTAACCGCGGCTCCTCGCTCATTTTCGAAAAAAATGGCCCGATGATGCCGCCAGACCAAAAACCGCACCAAATAGTGACTCGTTGTGGATGCTTTTGCTTCTCTACGGTAACGTGTAGATTTTCTGAGCCCCAAATCCGACAATTTTGCTTATTGACGTAGCCACCGATGTGAAAATCAGAAAAGAAAAAGGAGAAAACTCACCACTTTGGAAATAGGTTTTCAATATTTCCCAATTTTGTTCAAGCGTATAGCGTCCCATTTCATAAATGTCAAACCTTTAAGTAAATTATGAACACATTTGACATGTCATTTGTGTTACCATTCTCAAAAAAATAGATGGTTCAAAAAGCAAACGCTATATGGCCCGCCCTGTATGAGAGTAAATACCCAAATGATCGAATTCCTGCCTAACAAATGCTAAAACAATTCTCTGCATATGCATATACACTTGGCCTGAACAGTTTCAAATATTTTACAGCACAACAAAAACTAATTCATTAATAAGTTCGAGCTTATATTTCGAGCAAAGTACTTTCATTCATAAAACGAGCGGCCCATATGCCAGTTTTTCTCAACGATGACAAAAATTTATTTCTAAGATTGCAGAAATCAAATCAAAATAGTCAATACTGGAATATTTATTACAGAAATATTTGCCAATATTTCTTGACTCGTGAATTTTTGACATGCATGTCTTCTAAATGCTCGACAGCCGCAGCTGCTGTGCGTCTAGTGCGCGCATGAGCGTACAGTAAGATGCAGAAGTAGCAAGAAGTAGTTTATAAGAAAGTTCTGTTCCGGACATTTCGATACTAGAAAAAATTTCGAAACAATTATTTTATGTTCTCTGATGGTAGGTAAATAATTAATTAGTATAGTACTTTACGTATGTAGCTCTCCAATTGATAAAAAGTGAACAAAAACATACGCATATACCAGCAAAGTTAAAAACTTACTCTGATATCAGAATGCGGCTTACTTGGAGGTTACTGTACATACATTCAGCCTTCGGATGGAGCCCAAAGCGCCACATCTTTAATATTGAAGCGTCTGTGAGCTGTGCAGCGCTGTTCATAACAACTAGGACCAAAGCCGCAATTTGTTGAGCTAATTTTTTCAGTCAATTTGTATTTTTTACTTCTAAAATTGTATACATATTTTTCCTCTTGAACATTAAAATTCACATATCGAATAATAATGTACTAAAGTGTTTTCCAATAACAGGTGTTACAGGTTAATGGATTAAGCTATCGAGAGATGATTAACGATTTTTATGGCCGGAGTTTTATAGTATTCATCTTGGCAACGTTTTTTTTTCAACAAGCGACCAGCAGCATGGGTCTCAAGGTTGTCTAAATAAACCTGCAGCACTCGCGGTCTGCGGCGGACAACCTAACCGTTCTCCTGGCGGAGGAGGATATCGACATCGCATTAATCCAGGAACTCTGGGTGCGGAGCACCGAGGTGAAGGGGTATACTGGAAACAACCATAACCTCTTCTACAAACGGACTAAAGGTAACCCCAGATCGTGTATTGTTGCTAATTAGCATTTGAACCCACATTGTTCACAGGATGTGACGGCTGTTGAGGTGGAAGCCCCTGACGATGTCGGCATAATACTTCTATCTATATGGCACATGATTGGCCCGCACCACCCGAGGAGACTCGTCGGCTTGTGCTTAAAGCTAGCAACAAAAACCTGCTACTCGAATGCGATGCCAACGCAAGGAATTCTCTATGGAGAAGCTCGGAGACGAACGAACGAGGTCAGTCTTTTTACGATTTTATTATTAATACTAACCTGATGGTACGTAACAAAGGTAATACCACCTCTTTCACCTTTTCTAGTACGGAATACTTCAGGGGATGGGCGGAAGTGATTGATGTTACTTTACTTACCGAAAACAGTTCAGTAAGCGTAGACAACAAAAATTCTTTCTCGGATCACAGCCTGATACTTTACGAGCTGGATCTGAGGGTGGATACACCCTTAGCGTATCGAAACCCATTAAGAACTAATTGGAAAAAGTTCAAAAAGTGTAGTAAATAATAGGTTAGGAAGAACTCCGATCAGCCAGATCACTCTCACGGAAAACCTTGAGAGTAGGATTACGACATTGGAGAAGACATTCAGTAAGGCCTATAAAACGTCTTGTCAAACTAAATATAGCAAAAAATCTTATCCTCCCTGGTGGAGCAATGAACTCTCGAAATTAAGGGACGAAGCCAAATCAAATTTTAATCTCAGTTACTCAACAGGTAATTAGCAATTGTACAGAGAAAGTCGGAGACAGTTAAAAAAGGCAACTAGGTCCCCCAAGAAGGAGAGCTAGATAGGTTTTTGTTCTTCGATCGAATCTACCAGAGATTCTGCAAAGCTCAGCCATATTTTGTCCAAAGATCATTCAATGGCTTCTTGGATCAAGAGGAAACTCTCTCTAGAACTTCTCTTAGATACTCATTTTCCGGGATGTAGCGCTCACAATAGCGATGTTGGAAGAATCCGGCGGGGCCGCTATGACCCACAGCATCTTGCCGATGTAATAGTCACAAAAGATAAGGTTGCATGGGCAATCAAATCACTTTCACCTTTCAAATCGCCACGCCCTAACGAGATTTTTCCCAAGATGTTATAGAAAACTCTTTATAATATTCTACCATGGCTAATGGAAGTTTTCAAAGCGTGTCTAAACCTAGATTATATTCCAAATAGCGGGAAGCTTGTTAGAGTCGTCTTCATACCAAAGGTAGGTAAAAGGCGCCATGAATCAGCGAAGGACTTTAGGTCAATTAGTCTGTCGTCTTTCCTTTTAAAGACATTTGAACGGCTTTTAGAGATACACATTAGAAGCTCGCTGGAGAGCTGTAGTATATCAATTGCACATCATGCTCACCTCAAAGGAGAATCGACGGAGACAGCGCTTCACGCGGTAATACGAACAATATAGGGGTATCTAGTAGTAGAAGGCGCCATGAATCAGCGAAGGACTTTAGGTCAATTAGTCTGTCGTCTTTCCTTTTAAAGACATTTGAACGGCTTCTAGAGATACACATTAGAAGCTCGCTGGAGAGCTGTAGTATATCAATTGCACATCATGCTCACCTAAAAGGAGAATCGACAGAGACAGCGCTTCACGCGGTAATACGAACAATATAGGGGTATCTAGTAAGCAAACAGTATACCATGGCAGCTTTTCTTGAGATAGAAGGCGCATTTAATAACGTTAGCTCTGATGCTATCCAACGGGCGTTAATAGACTTAAGGGTGGAAAATTGTATCAGCAATTGGATTATCTCTATGCTAGAAACCAGGATCATTAGAGCTTATATGGGTACTATCAACATAACTAAGAGAGTTCATAGGGGTACTCCACAGGGGGGAGTATTACCTCTACTTCTCTGGTTATGTGTTATTAGTAAAATCTTAAAAAAACTGAATGGAGGTGGGGTAAAAGAGGTCCCGTACGCTGATGATGTGATGTTAATGGCATCAGGAGTGTGTCCCAATACGATCAGTGGGATCATTCAAAGGGTGCTAGGCGAGCTTAACTCTCGGGCTACAGGCTGTGGCATAAGTTTAAACGCGCGTAAAACAGAACTTATGCTGTTTACGACCAGATATAAGGTACCAAACCCTACCAAATATTAACGGACAAACTCTCTCACTTTCACCCAGTGTAAAGTACTACTCCGTGTGGAGTTGCCTGTCTCCCATCGGACGTGTCCCCAGGTGGCGGATAGAGGAACGCTCAGCAGATATGCAGGGTAGGTGGGAAATAAAATACCAATCGCGGACCAAAACAGGCAACCCAAAAAAAAAAATTCTAGAAGCGTCTGACTCATATTGACCGGCTCTCTGGTCAGCGTCTGTTCTCCACGTAAGGAGCGGCTGTACTAATCGCTAAACGCGAACAACAGCTGGGGCTTTGAATCTCTGTTACCTGAGTATGCGGAGTGAAATCTTGCAAAAATGGCTTTCAGAAGGGTTCATAGCCTCCCCCGCCCCTTCGAAACGTGGCAGGTCTCACAAAGCGCTCAAAGCGCGTAGTCTTAAGTGACCACGTAGGTTGGGTTGAGATGGATCCGCATTAATTCCGGCTTGAAGTCTGGCTCTGAACTCTGGACCCCATAAGGGCCAAAGTCAACCCTCGCATGGCCTCCCTGTTTACATAGATAACTATGGGACTTACGGTAACTACGTACACGCGCGGAGATAGCGGATGTGAGTTGGGGCCCCCATATAGCATGAACAAATTTATTATTACAAACAAAAACTCGAAAACCTTCAATGATGGGACGCATGTACCTGATGTAAACAGAAATGTTCACTCGCCGACAGGTGAAGCTGCAAACGCATTTAAGAGAAGCTCTGTGATTAGACGGTCTCCTCCACAAGCAACAGCAACTATAGAAAATACAAAGGAGAACCACCGGTAGCCAGCGTCGCGGAAACAGAATAACAGCGCAATCAAGTAGTATCATCGGTGTCTTGGTCGGGACGCCAACATCACATCTCGGCAAAAATGATTCTACAGAACAGCCACAACAGAAAGAAAAACAGAAGACGGACAATGAAGTGCAAGGCATTGCCACAGCGCCCAAACCAAATGCATTGTATGAGCTTGTCGAACGCTTAGGCAATGAGATAGATGGCCTCCTTTCATACGTCGAACCACGCAAAAATGTCCATGGTGACATTAGGAGGATGTGCAGCATTATAAAGCGCACCCATACCGACGTGATCACAAAGCTTGAAGCCGAGGAGCGTAAGGCTCTGACAATTTCTGTCCCAGTACAGAAAACAGCAAGCGCGGTTCTGTCAGCAAAAAGGCTGAGAGAAAAGGTTAGCCCGAAAGCCACTGCAGCGCAGGCAACAACCAAGTCCCCATCTGCGAAAAAAAGAAAGAGTGACAGCAATAATCTTCTTTCTCAAAGAACGGAAAATATTGGATCAAAGGAAGGGTGGACGCAAGTGCGGAAAAAACCTTCAAGGAAAAGAAATGGTGGCAAATCCATCCGAACTAGGTCAGATGCGATCGTAATTGAGAAAAAGACAAAGGATGTGACATATGCGGACATGCTACGAAAGGTAAAAAATAGCGTAGAATTCAAGGATCTTGGTGAAAAGGTGAAAACCATGCGACCAACATAAAAAGGAGGACTGCTTATTAAGCTCAAGAGAACCAAGGACGTCGAAACAGCAAGCTATCACACAGCTCTTGAAAATGCTCTAAAGGATGTCGCTATCGTCAATTTAAAAACTCACACCATTACAATTCAATGCAAAGGATTTGGCCCTGGTCTGACCACGAACGAAGAGCTTTTAAGCGCAATCGCAGAACAGGCACAAGTGAAAAAGCCAGATGAAAGCTCAATTAAGAGTAGGCGCAACACCCATGGGGGCACAGAATCGGTCTACATATTACTCCACGCGGATGACGCCAAAAAGGTACTGACGCTCGGATACGTTAAAGTGGGATGGATTCGCAGTCGCGTCACAGAAGTTATATCGTCAAAAAGATGCTATAAATGCTGAACGTATGACCATATTTCGAATGCATACAGGGAACAGGATCGCACGAAACTATGTAGGCGGTGCGGCATAGAAGGGCATCAAGCTGCATCATGCACAAACGCTGAAAAATGCACATTATGCGAGGGCCCACACGCGGCCGGAAGTGGGAAATGTCCCGCTTTCAAGAGGCGGTGCACAAAATAAAAACATGAAGGTACTCCAACTGAATACCAACCACTGCCGAGAAGCCCATGACCTACTTTGGCAAAACGCTGCAGAAACCAATATAGATGTGGCGCTAATATCGGAACCCTTCAAAAATATTGACTCTGATAACTGGGTACTAGATTCGGAGGAGCAGACGGCGATTTGGGTGATGAGTGATAAACTTCCCCAATTCAAGATGATCACGATAGTAGCCGATATACATGGCTGAAACTAGAGGGCATCTACTACGTAAGCTGCTATGCACCACCGAGTTGGTCAATTGAGGTGTTTGAGCGCATGATGACTGCTATAGAAGTTGAGCTAAGAGGTAAGCGCCCAATACTCATCACAGCAGATTTCAACGCATGGTCAAGAACGTGGGGGAGCGCATACACAACTCAAAGAGGGTGGTTGGTGGAAGAAGCCTTTGCGGCAATGGACCTTGTCTGCTAAACACCCCCGGATTATACACGTTTGATTGTAGTAGAGGGCACTCCATAATTGACTTAGCCTTTGCAGACTGTGTAACGGCGAGAAGTATCAAATGGAGAGTAGACGAATCTATATACACGCGTAGTGATCATCTAGCTATAGTATTGACAGGGAGACGCAGCAGCTTGTGAAATCAAAGTGGCAAAAAAATGGAAACAAACGGCACTCGATCCCATAGCGTTTAAATCAGTTTAGGAGAACGCCTCCCTTTCCTGCGAGGGTGCAGAAAGTATGGCGGAACAAATGGCCGCACAAATAGAACTCGCGTGTGATGCGTCGATGCCGAGGTGTCGATACAACAACAAACGGAAACCTGCTTACTGGTGGACTACCGAAATAGCCGACCTTCGGAAAGTCTGCAACAAAGCACGAAGAAAGGTACAAAGAGCGCGCCATCGACCAAACTATAACGAGCGGCACGCAGAATATCGTACACGAAAATTCCACCTTAAGAAGGCAATTCGGAATAGCAAAAACAATTGCTTTAAGGAAATGCGAAACAGTGCAGACGACGATCCCAGGGGCATGGCATATAAAACTGTGATGCGAAACGTCAGAGGGCCAAGACCACCACAGCCAACGTGTCCGATTCTTTTAGAGCAAATAGTAGTGACACTATTTCCCTCACAAAGTAGTGATCAGGAATATGCTGTCAACACAAGCAGAAACGTTCCACCAGTATCAACAGACGTTATTTTGCAAACGCTGAAACGCATAAAAGACTGCAAGGCTCCTGGTCCCGACGGCGTCCGAAATAGTGCACTGAAGGTAACTATACGGGCAAACCCGCAAATATTTGCGGACTTATATACCACATGCCTGGAAGAAGGAACCTTTCCAACCAGATGGAAGCTACAGCGCTTAGTTTTGCTACTTAAGCCAGGAAAATAACCTGATCACCCAGCCGCATACAGACCTTTATGCATGTTGGACACAACAGGGAAAATATTAGAACGTATCATATGTGATCGGTTCCAGGAATACTTAGAAAGCCCTGGTGGTCTCTCCGATAACCAATTTGGTTTCCGGCGTGCAAGATCAACATAAGATGCGATCCGGATCGTAAAAAACATAGCCCGGGACGCTATTAGCGGAGGGCGCACTGCTATGAAGCTCTGCGCAGTCATAACGCTGGATTTAAAAAACGCGTTCAACTCGGCAAATTGGTCCAACATACTGCTGCCTCTAGAAAATTTGAAGATACCAAGCTACCTACTGAGCATTATCCGAAGCTATTTCAGCAAACGAATTTTACGGGGTGACACTGATGATGGCCCAAAAACATATGAAGTCACAGGGGGAGTTCCACAAGGATCGGTTTTGGGGCCAACTCTTTGGAATATTATGTATCACAGGGTTCTAAAATTAAAACTTCCCGCAAAAACAACAATCGTAGGTTATGCGGACGACATTGCGCTAGTTGTAGTTGACAAGCGACTGGATCATCTAGAAGCAAAATGCAATGATGCGGCAACGAGGGTACAGCGTTGGCTCAGCAATGCAGGTCTAGAGCTGGCAGCCCATAAAACGGAGGCAGTGCTGATAAGTGCTCGGAAGAAAAAGGCGACCATGAAACTCTCAGTTGGTGGACACGAGATACTCTCAAAGGAGGCAATAAAATACCTAGGTGTAATGATCGACACGAGATTGAGCTTTAAGCAACATCTAGCAGCAGTTAATAACAAAGCAGCGGCGATAATGGGCGCTCTCACAAAAATACTACGGAATATAGGTGGTCCACAAGGGGAAAGAAGGAAACTATTATCAGCAGTCGTGGACTCAATCATACTCTACCCGGCACCGGTATGGGCAGAAGCAAAGAACATTCACATGCGTGAAGTGGTGCGCACACGCAGGGGGAGTGCTTAACGGGTTTCATGTGCATATAGAACGGTATCAAACGATGCAATATGTGTTGTAGCCGGAAAATTGCCAGTTGATATTCACGCAAGAGAGCTTCGCTGCCTCTATAGCGAGCAAGGAGCTAAACCAACGGCAACACAAAAAGCCATCGAACGAGAGCGATCCCTGTATGAGTGGCAAAGAAGATGGGAAGAGTCACTTAAAGGGCGCTGGACGTACAAGTTAATATCACATCTCGAGCAGTGGGTAAAAAGAAAGCATGGTGAAACTGATTATCACCTTACGCAGATATCACCAGTCATGGCTGCTTTATGGAATATCACCACCGCTTTCAGCTGGCAGAAAGCTCTTTCTACCCAAGCTGTCCTAATGCAATCGAAAGCGCGGAACACGTGGCTTTTCATTGTGATCGCTTCGCACGAGAACGTGCAATACTTGAAAGGGTTTTGGGGCACTCAGCTAGTCCTAATGACATCGTACAGGACATGTGCTCATCCAGTGCTAAATGGGTGGCGGTTCGAGCGTTTGCTGGAAAAATTATGCTACGACTCCAATTCATTGAATGGGAGCGCAAGACCCAGCAACAGCAACTACAGTTGCAATTACGAAATGGAGATGAACTGTTTCCGGACAGAATGACGACAAACACAGACACTTGAGTGAATCACTCACAATAATATCAGACAGAAGACAAGACGATAGTTCGTAAAAACTGCGCTATCGCAAATTTTCCGATGTTCCATTACCTCCAGAACCACGTATGAAAACAGTGGGGGTAGTGGATACCATCGCAGACGTAAGATCTCCATACGTCCACAAGAGAAGGACCTGGACGCAGGTACCTAGTTGTGTCAATAGACATAAACGCGGCTCCACCTTGATGAAATGTTTACAGCGGTCCCAGGGTGGAAATTAGCCGAGGACGAGGAATGTTATAGTGTTAGTGGGAGCATGCCCCCCATACCACTGGTGCGACGGTGCCTTTGATGATGTTTCTGACATTTTGATTTTAACCTCCTACCCAAAAAAGAAAAAAAGTACATAGGAGTAATTTTGGACTCCAAACTTAGCTGGAAATTAAACGTCAAAGTACGGGTAAGGAAAGCAGAAATCGCTTTATATGCCTTTAAACGAATGCTTGGAATAGGATGGGGTGTTCAACTCAAGTACAGTAGGTTCTGTTTTTATGCGGCTTTTTTTATGCGGTTTTGAAATAGTGCGGTTTTTTTTTTATTAAAAGATGCATGTCGACCTATCGGGAATTGTACATGTTAACAAGATTCTAAACCAGCTAAGCAAAAACTCATCACAGATTACATCAGAAATGCTAACCCTACAAGTATGGAACCGCCTGCATCACAATCCAGATCAGACGTGTACATTTCCTCAAGTAACGAAAGTGATTTTACGCCAAATCCTAAACGAATGCGCAACATGTGTGTATTGTCTGATTCTATTTCTGACGTAAATTTATTTTTCGATTCTGACGTTTCTTAAATAAAGATATAATTTTCAAAAATACAATATTTTGGTTATGCGATTTTATTTAATTATTTCAGATTCATGCGGTCTATGGAACGTATCTATAGTTATAATATGGGACTAGTGCCCTTTTTTTTATGCCATTTTATTTCATTATTTCGGATTTATGCGGTTCTTAGCACTTTTGAAACGTATCTATAGTTTAACTATAGAACTGGTAGCTTTTTTATCTTGTTTTTTTTTATGCTGTTTCTTGCGGAACGTATCTACCGCATAAAAACAGAATCTACTGTATACATTGTGGTTGTACAAGGCGGTTATACAATCAATTTTAACGTATAGCTCGGTGGCTTGGTGGAAAGCTCTAGAGAGAGAATACAACATCAAACTACTCGGGAGAATGCAAAGATCAGCCTGTGCAATAACAGTCTGTGCAATCAGATCATGTCCTAGAGAGGCTCTCAGTGCACTGATACACGTTATTTCAATAGACCTACACATTAAGAAGACGGCAACCATGACTGCAATTAGTCTAAATGGGGCGGGTCGCTGGGAAGAAAAAACGTATGGTCATACCAGTCTATTATTCCGACAAACTCAGTTCACGTCGGCGAGGACTGACTACATTGCCTCTACGGTAACTTTCAGTAACAATTTTGCCACTCTCTTTCCATCTAAGGAGGAATGGCTGGTGGTGTTGGAGCTGGTATATATTCCGATAGACTTAAAGTTGAAAAATCTGTGCGTCTCCCTAATACCAGCAGTGTCTTCCAGGCAAAAGTACTGGCAATTGGGGAAGTTTGTAGGCTGCTAATCACATATTTCTCTTTTAAGGGCAATATCGCTATTCTTTCCGATAGCCAAGCTGCAATCCAGGCACTGGGTTGGGCTACAACAACCTCTAAAGTGGTGGAACAAAGTAGGAATAGCCCCACCACCTTGAGAGTAAACCATAAAGTAACCTTAATCTGAATCCCGAGACATCGGAACATTAAAGGTAATGAAAAAGCAGATGAACTGGCAAGAGGGGAATCTGCCATGAATAATGCTCTTGCAAAATCGGTATTCACACCACTAGGTGCAGTCAAGAGTGCAATTTCCCTAAAAATCCTCCGAATCGCAGATTGTAGATTGAGAGACCATACGAAATTCAAAATCAGCAGAACGTTATGACCCACCTGCAACCTTAAGCAATCGTCAACATTGATAAACATGAAACAAGGAGGGGCCGCCTGGAGTCTAACGGCAGTCATAACCATCCACATCAGCTGATGCCAAGGGGCAAAAGCGTCAAAACGTAAAAAAAGGCCCGTCCAGGTTCTCGGCAGAATAAACAAAACTGAGGAGGAAGGGAAAACTCATCCAAAGGACGCGGCCGATCAGGCAAGGTGTCAAAGGGTGGTCGATGAGTAACTGGCGTTCCAGGCCACATAGAAGGCAGAAGCCGAGAAACGCAACCGTTTACAGGACGAAAGCGTCAAACCCGCGAAGAACCACAAAGTGTCGGTTCATATCACTTCAATACCAAAACCAGCCAGACGCACATTCAATGAGGTGGCACGGGATCACATGCAAACTACGCTGGTAGACGAAATAATGAACAGCGGTAAACCTACATTGGAGAAGTGGTCCGAAATTGAGGCACGGCTGTTTCGCATTGTCGTCGATCACATCATGGGAAACCCGAAGGATCAAGTGCCAGGATTTGACTCAATGGAGGTGGTCCGCGGATACAAGGTGATCAAATGTGATGATCAGCTCTCCCTCCATTTCAGGATAACAGCTGTTGGCAAGATGCAGAACGACTAGGAAAGTTTGAGGCTCGCTGGCCAGATCCCTCGACGGCCGAGGGCTCGCATAGGGATACCAAACATGGAGTTCGAAGCTAAGCAACTAATTCCATACTTGCAGGCACACAACCGCACTGTTGCGATGGATGACTGGAGCATCATCAAAGCGGGGGCTCCGCAAAAGAATAGTGTGTCCTTTCTTCTCCAAATATCGGAGGAGAGCATAGAGCCACTGGGAAAAGTAGACAATAAACTTCGGTTCGGCGTCAGGAAAACGCCACTGAAGATATTCCGCTCTGCAAATCCGGAGGATGAACAGGACGAGGTTGACGGCACCAATGAGTTGCTCACGGGCATGCAACTTGACGACGCCGCATCTACCAAAAACGATGGCGCTAACGAGCAACACCCGGGAATGCAGCCTGGCGACGCCGTCAAATTGTAAAGCGACCAGCAGCATGGGTCTCAAGGTTATCTAAATAAACCTGCAGCACTCGCGGTCTGCGGCGGACAACCTAACCGTTCTCCTGGCGGAGGAGGATATCGACATCGCATTAATCCAGGAACTCTGGGTGCGGAGCACCGAGGTGAAGGGGTATACTGGAAACAACCATAACCTCTTCTACAAACGGACTAAAGGTAACCCCAGATCGTGTATTGTTGCTAATTAGCATTTGAACCCACATTGTTCACAGGATGTGACGGCTGTTGAGGTGGAAGCCCCTGACGATGTCGGCATAATACTTCTATCTATATGGCACATGATTGGCCCGCACCACCCGAGGAGACTCGTCGGCTTGTGCTTAAAGCTAGCAACAAAAACCTGCTACTCGAATGCGATGCCAACGCAAGGAACTCTCTATGGAGAAGCTCGGAGACGAACGAACGAGGTCAGTCTTTTTACGATTTTATTATTAATACTAACCTGATGGTACGTAACAAAGGTAATACCACCTCTTTCACCTTTTCTAGTACGGAATACTTCAGGGGATGGGCGGAAGTGATTGATGTTACTTTACTTACCGAAAACAGTTCAGTAAGCGTAGACAACAAAAATTCTTTCTCGGATCACAGCCTGATACTTTACGAGCTGTATCTGAGGGTGGATACACCCTTAGCGTATCGAAACCCATTAAGAACTAATTGGAAAAAGTTCAAAAAGTGTAGTAAATAATAGGTTAGGAAGAACTCCGATCAGCCAGATCACTCTCACGGAAAACCTTGAGAGTAGGATTACAACATTGGAGAAGACATTCAGTAAGGCCTATAAAACGTCTTGTCAAACTAAATATAGCAAAAAATCTTATCCTCCCTGGTGGAGCAATGAACTCTCGAAATTAAGGGACGAAGCCAAATCAAATTTTAATCTCAGTTACTCAACAGGTAATTAGCAATTGTACAGAGAAAGTCGGAGACAGTTAAAAAAGGCAACTAGGTCCCCCAAGAAGGAGAGCTAGATAGGTTTTTGTTCTTCGATCGAATCTACCAGAGATTCTGCAAAGCTCAGCCATATTTTGTTCAAAGATCATTCAATGGCTTCTTGGATCAAGAGGAAACTCTCTCTAGAACTTCTCTTAGATACTCATTTTCCGGGATGTAGCGCTCACAATAGCGATGTTGGAAGAATCCGGCGGGGCCGCTATGACCCACAGCATCTTGCCGATGTAATAGTCACAAAAGATAAGGTTGCATGGGCAATCAAATCACTTTCACCTTTCAAATCGCCACGCCCTAACGAGATTTTTCCCAAGATGTTATAGAAAACTCTTTATAATATTCTACCATGGCTAATGGAAGTTTTCAAAGCGTGTCTAAACCTAGATTATATTCCAAATAGCGGGAAGCTTGTTAGAGTCGTCTTCATACCAAAGGTAGGTAAAAGGCGCCATGAATCAGCGAAGGACTTTAGGTCAATTAGTCTGTCGTCTTTCCTTTTAAAGACATTTGAACGGCTTCTAGAGATACACATTAGAAGCTCGCTGGAGAGCTGTAGTATATCAATTGCACATCATGCTCACCTCAAAGGAGAATCGACGGAGACAGCGCTTCACGCGGTAATACGAACAATATAGGGGTATCTAGTAAGCAAACAGTATACCATGGCAGCTTTTCTTGAGATAGAAGGCGCATTTAATAACGTTAGCTCTGATGCTATCCAACGGGCGTTAATAGACTTAAGGGTGGAAAATTGTATCAGCAATTGGATTATCTCTATGCTAGAAACCAGGATCATTAGAGCTTATATGGGTACTATCAACATAACTAAGAGAGTTCATAGGGGTACTCCACAGGGGGGAGTATTATCTCTACTTCTCTGGTTATGTGTTATTAGTAAAATCTTAAAAAAACTGAATGGAGGTGGGGTAAAAGAGGTCCCGTACGCTGATGATGTGATGTTAATGGCATCAGGAGTGTGTCCCAATACGATCAGTGGGATCATTCAAAGGGTGCTAGGCGAGCTTAACTCTCGGGCTACAGGCTGTGGCATAAGTTTAAACGCGCGTAAAACAGAACTTATGCTGTTTACGACCAGATATAAGGTACCAAACCCTACCAAATATTAACGGACAAACTCTCTCACTTTCACCCAGTGTAAAGTACTACTCCGTGTGGAGTTGCCTGTCTCCCATCGGACGTGTCCCCAGGTGGCGGATAGAGGAACGCTCAGCAGATATGCAGGGTAGGTGGGAAATAAAATACCAATCGCGGACCAAAACAGGCAACCCAAAAAAAAAATTCTAGAAGCGTCTGACTCATATTGAGCGGCTCTCTGGTCAGCGTCTGTTCTCCACGTAAGGAGCGGCTGTACTAATCGCTAAACGCGAACAACAGCTGGGGCTTTGAATCTCTGTTACCTGAGTATGCGGAGTGAAATCTTGCAAAAATGGCTTTCAGAAGGGTTCATAGCCTCCCCCGCCCCTTCGAAACGTGGCAGGTCTCACAAAGCGCTCAAAGCGCGTAGTCTTAAGTGACCACGTAGGTTGGGTTGAGATGGATCCGCATTAATTCCGGCTTGAAGTCTGGCTCTGAACTCTGGACCCCATAAGGGCCAAAGTCAACCCTCGCATGGCCTCCCTGTTTACATAGATAACTATGGGACTTACGGTAACTACGTACACGCGCGGAGATAGCGGATGTGAGTTGGGGCCCCCATATAGCATGAACAAATTTATTATTACAAACAAAAACTCGAAAACCTTCAATGATGGGACGCATGTACCTGATGTAAACAGAAATGTTCACTCGCCGACAGGTGAAGCTGCAAACGCATTTAAGAGAAGCTCTGTGATTAGACGGTCTCCTCCACAAGCAACAGCAACTATAGAAAATACAAAGGAGAACCACCGGTAGCCAGCGTCGCGGAAACAGAATAACAGCGCAATCAAGTAGTATCATCGGTGTCTTGGTCGGGACGCCAACATCACATCTCGGCAAAAATGATTCTACAGAACAGCCACAACAGAAAGAAAAACAGAAGACGGACAATGAAGTGCAAGGCATTGCCACAGCGCCCAAACCAAATGCATTGTATGAGCTTGTCGAACGCTTAGGCAATGAGATAGATGGCCTCCTTTCATACGTCGAACCACGCAAAAATGTCCATGGTGACATTAGGAGGATGTGCAGCATTATAAAGCGCACCCATACCGACGTGATCACAAAGCTTGAAGCCGAGGAGCGCAAGGCTCTAACAATTTCTGCCCCAGTATCGAAAACAGCAAGCGTAACCCTAAGAGACGCGGTTCTGTCAGCAAAAAGGCTGAGAGAAAAGGTTAGCCCGAAAGCCACTGCAGCGCAGGCAACAACCAAGCCCCCATCTGCGAAAAAAAGAAAGAGTGACAGCAATAATCTTCTTTCTCAAAGAACGGAAACTATTGGGTCAAAGGAAGGGTGGACGCAAGTGCGGAAAAAACCTTCAAGGAAAAGAAATGGTGGCAAATCCATCCGAACTAGGTCAGATGCGATCGTAATTGAGAAAAAGACAAAGGATGTGACATATGCGGACATGCTACGAAAGGTAAAAAATAGCGTAGAATTCAAGGATCTTGGTGAAAAGGTGAAAACCATGCGACCAACATAAAAAGGAGGACTGCTTATTAAGCTCAAGAGAACCAAGGACGTCGAAACAGCAAGCTATCACACAGCTCTTGAAAATGCTCTAAAGGATGTCGCTATCGTCAATTTAAAAACTCACACCATTACAATTCAATGCAAAGGACTCATCCCTGGTCTGACCACGAACGAAGAGCTTTTAAGCGCAATCGCAGAACAGGCACAAGTGAAAAGCCCAGATGAAAGCTCAATTAAGAATAGGCGCAACACCCATGGGGGCACAGAATCGGTCTACATATTACTCCACGCGGATGACGCTAAAAAGCTACTGACGCTCGGACACGTTAAAGTGGGATGGATTCGCAGTCGCGTCACAGAAGTTATATCGCCAAAAAGATGCTATAAATGCTGAACGTATGACCATATTTCGAATGCATACAGGGAACAGGATCGCACGAAACTATGTAGGCGGTGCGGCATAGAAGGGCATCAAGCTGCATCATGCACAAACGCTGAAAAATACGCATTGTGAGAGGGCCCACACGCGGCCGGAAGTGGGAAATGTCCTGCTATCATGAGGCGGTGCACAAAATAAAAACATGAAGGTACTCCAACTGAATACCAACCACTGCCGAGAAGCCCATGACCTACTTTGGCAAAACGCTGCAGAAAACAATATAGATGTGGCGCTAATATCGGAACCCTTCAAAAATATTGACCCTGATAACTGGGTAGTAGATTCGGAGAAGCAGATGGCGATTTGGGTGATGAGTGATAAACTTCCCCAATTCAAGATGATCACGCCTAGTAGCGGATATACATGGCTGAAACTAGAGGGCATCTACTACGTAAGCTGCTATGCACCACCGAGCTGGTCACTTGAGGCGTTTGAGCGCATGGTGACTGCTATAGAAGTTGAGCTAAGAGGTAAGCGCCCAATACTCATCACAGCAGATTTCAACGCATGGTCAAGAACGTGGGGGAGCGCATACACAACTCAAAGAGGGCGGTTGGTGGAAGAAGCCTTTGCGGCAATGGACCTTGTCTCGCTAAACAACCCCGGAATATACACGTTTGATTGTAGTAGAGGGCGCTCCATAATTGACTTAGCCTTTGCAGTCTGTGTAACGGCGAGAAGTATCAAATGGAGAGTAGACGAATCTATATACACGCATAGTGACCATCCAGCTATAGTCATTGAAATAGGCAGGGAGACGCAGCAGTTTGTGAAATCAAAGTGGCAAAAAAATGAAAACGAAAGGCACTCGACCCCATAGCGTTTAAATTAGTTTGGGAGAAAGCCTCCCTTTCCTGCGAGGGTGCAGAAAGTATGGCGGAACAAATGGCCGCACAAATAGAACTCGCGTGTGATGCGTCGATGCCGAGGTGTCGATACAACAACAAACGGAAACCTGCTTACTGGTGGACTACCGAAATAGCCGACCTTCGGAAAGTCTGCAACAAAGCACGAAGAAAGGTACAAAGAGCGCGCCATCGACCAAACTATAACGAGCGGCACGCAGAATATCGTACACGAAAATTCCACCTTAAGAAGGCAATTCGGAATAGCAAAAACAATTGCTTTAAGGAAATGCGAAAGAGTGCAGACGACGATCCCAGGGGCATGGCATATAAAACTGTGATGCGAAACGTCAGAGGGCCAAGACCACCACAGCCAACGTGTCCGATTCTTTTAGAGCAAATAGTAGTGGCACTATTTCCCTCACAAAGTAGTGATCAGGAATATGCTGTCAACACAAGCAGAAACGTTCCACCAGTATCAACAGACGTTATTTTTCAAACGCTGAAACGCATAAAAGACTGCAAGGCTCCTGGTCCCGACGGCGTCCCAAATAATGCACTAAAGGTAGCTATGCGGGCACACCCGCAAATATTTGCGGACTTATATACCACATGCCTGGAAGAAGGAACCTTTCCAACCAGATGGAAGCTACAGCGCTTAGTTTTGCTACTTAAGCCAGGAAAATAACCTGATCACCCAGCCGCATACAGACCTTTATGCATGTTGGACACAACAGGGAAAATATTAGAACGTATCATATGTGATCGGTTCCAGGAATACTTAGAAAGCCCTGGTGGTCTCTCCGATAACCAATTTGGTTTCCGGCGTGCAAGATCAACATAAGATGCGATCCGGATCGTAAAAAACATAGCCCGGGACGCTATTAGCGGAGGGCGCACTGCTATGAAGCTCTGCGCAGTCATAACGCTGGATTTAAAAAACGCGTTCAACTCGGCAAATTGGTCCAACATACTGCTGCCTCTAGAAAATTTGAAGATACCAAGCTACCTACTGAGCATTATCCGAAGCTATTTCAGCAAACGAATTTTACGGGGTGACACTGATGATGGCCCAAAAACATATGAAGTCACAGGGGGAGTTCCACAAGGATCGGTTTTGGGGCCAACTCTTTGGAATATTATGTATCACAGGGTTCTAAAATTAAAACTTCCCGCAAAAACAACAATCGTAGGTTATGCGGACGACATTGCGCTAGTTGTAGTTGACAAGCGACTGGATCATCTAGAAGCAAAATGCAATGATGCGGCAACGAGGGTACAGCGTTGGCTCAGCAATGCAGGTCTAGAGCTGGCAGCCCATAAAACGGAGGCAGTGCTGATAAGTGCTCGGAAGAAAAAGGCGACCATGAAACTCTCAGTTGGTGGACACGAGATACTCTCAAAGGAGGCAATAAAATACCTAGGTGTAATGATCGACACAAGATTGAGCTTTAAGCAACATCTAGCAGCAGTTAATAACAAAGCAGCGGCGGTAATGGGCGCTCTCACAAAAATACTACGGAATATAGGTGGTCCACAAGGGGAAAGAAGGAAACTATTATCAGCAGTCGTGGACTCAATCATACTCTACGCGGCACCGGTATGGGCAGAAGCAAAGAACATTCACATGCGTGAAGTGGTGCGCACACGCAGGGGGAGTGCTTAACGGGTTTCATGTGCATATAGAACGGTATCAAACGATGCAATATGTGTTGTAGCCGGAAAATTGCCAGTTGATATTCACGCAAGAGAGCTTCGCTGCCTCTATAGCGAGCAAGGAGCTAAACCAACGGCAACACAAAAAGCCATCGAACGAGAGCGATCCCTGTATGAGTGGCAAAGAAGATGGGAAGAGTCACTTAAAGGGCGCTGGACGTACAAGTTAATATCACATCTCGAGCAGTGGGTAAAAAGAAAGCATGGTTTTTTTTTTTTTTTTTTTTTTTTTTTTTTATTATTATTTACATTGTAACTAGTTAATAAATTATAAACTAACGAACAATTTGGATTTAATTTTGTACAATTCAACTAAATTTAAAGATACTCTGCATCAGGCTTGCAGGGAAATGGGCTACTGCGTGAGTTGGTGCGGTTTTTTTCGTTTCAGCCTTTCTTTCCATTTAACGGGGTCAATTAGGGCTGAGGCTTCGCTATTTACATGGTGGCGTAGTCTTTCCATATGAGACTTAGCGTTGATGTTGATCGAAGTGGCAACTGAGTCGATGCCAAGGTCGCGTTCGATATCGGCGTTACGGACGTACCAAGGTGCATTAACAGCGCATCGTAGTACCTTATTTTGGAATCTTTGTATGGATTTTATGTTGGTTGAGCTTGAGCAGCCCCATAGCTGGATCCCATATGTCCAAATTGGTTTAAGCACCTGCTTATATGCACCTGCTGATTGGTTGCCCATAAGCCAGTACATATTTCTAAATCTGATATCTAACTCTTCTCTTTTCTTTTTAACGTGAGCATTCCATCTAAGCTTGGTATCTAGTGTCATACCTAAGTATTTGGCGGTGTTGTGATGCGGGATTTGTACGCCGTTTATATGTAGTGGCAGATATTTGATTTTCTTCTGTGTGAAGTCTAAATGAACCGATTTTGTTTCGTTTAGTTTTATGCGCTATTTAATGGTCCACTCGGAGATTTTATTTAAATAAATTTGAACGTTTTTGATTGAGTCAATCTGAGTTTCTCCTACCGATAAGATGGCTGTGTCGTCAGCAAAAGTTGCTGTGGAGCAATTTATGTCAATAGGTAGATCACACGTAAAAAGAATATAAAGAATGGGCCCCAGCACGCTGCCCTGTGGGACGCCAGCTTTAATTTCCTTAAGTTCGGAATATGTGTCTTCGTATTTTATTCGGAAAAAACGATCGGATAAGTACGATTTTAGAACATTAAAATATTGTATTGGTAGAAGCGCATTTATTTTGTTGAGGAGCCCAATGTGGCAAACTTTGTCAAAGGCTTTAGACACGTCGAGAAAGACAGCAGAGCACACCTTTTTTTCCTCAAAGGCGTTTTCAATGATGCGAGTAATTCTGTGCACTTGATCGATGGTAGAATGTTTTGTGCGAAAACCAAATTGATGCACTGGTATAATATTTCTTTGCTTAATAATTATGTTGAGACGTTTGGCTAAAAGCTTTTCCATCAGATTTGATATAATTGGTAGGAGCGAGATAGGCCGATAAGATGTGACATCATGCGCTGGCTTCCCTGGTTTATTAAACATAATTATTTCAGCAGTTTTCCAATATATTGAGATATGGTGCAATTTGAATGTGGCGTTCATTATTTCAGTAAACCTAGATATCGTGCATTGAGGAAGTTGTTTTAAAATTTCAACAGTAATAAGATCATACCCAGGCGCTTTTTTTGATTTTAGTTTATTTATTTCACCAAGCAATTCGGAATCCGTAACAAGGGGAATTTCGGCATCAGTTTCATAGGTAAGTGGCTGCATTCCGGCTATCCTCGACGTGTCATATGGCTTAAAGATGCCCTCGAGGTACTCAGCAAAAACATTAGCTTTTTCTTTACTGCCTTTGGCCCAAGAACTGTCTTCTTTTTTGATTGGTGGGTACTGTGCTACTGGCTGTGAAAAGTTTTTTGTACATTTCCAGAGCGAGTAATCAGTGCTGCGTTCGTTCGATAAGCTCTTTAGATACGTACTCAGAGATCTGTTTTTAAATTCTTTTATTTTCCTGGAAATTTCTTTCGTAATTTTATTTAGTCGTTTTTTGTCGGAGGGAGATCTTGTTTGCTGCCATCGTCTTCGTATTTTGCGTTTTTCTGCGACCATATCTTTAATATCTTTGGTATATTTATGACCTGATGTGACAAACTTTTTTTCCGAAGTGCTACTCCAGGCTGCCAGTTGTATAAGGTTAGATAATCTTAATATTTCATCATCTAAATCGGAAGTGTTGGTAATTTCTGCATTGTGATTATCCGCGGTTAAAACGTTCCTAAAATATTCCCAATCCGTATATTTATTTGTTAGCGTAAATGGCAATTTCTTGATAAGCGCATTTTCATATAATGTTAATAAAATTGGAGAATGATCCGAGTTCATATCCAACCCGCTTTCTATGCTGATATAATTAGCTGATATTTTTTTGGCAATGAAAAAATCGATTAGGTCGGGTATTTTTTGTGAATCCGTTGGCCAGTATGTTGGAGTCCCAGTAGAAAATGTTATACATCCAGTCTGTTGAAGAGCTTTGCATAATTCTCTACCTTTTGTAGTGGTTAATCTCGAGCCCCAGTGTGTGTGCTTCGCATTGAAGTCACCGCCCATTAAAAATCGGTTGTAGTGACTATTAATTAGCTCTATGTATTGGTCGCATTTGATCTGATGTTTTGGGGGACTATAGACTGCAGTGACTGATAAATTCCTATCACTCTCCACTGTTATGGTTATTGCTTGAAATTCAGGTATAGAGATGCTGCCTTCTTCGTAATGCTTTATATTGTTTCTTATAATAATAGCAGCGCCTCCTCGTGCGGCGTTGTTTGGGTGAATTGAATGGTATGTATTGTAGTTTTTGAATTTGATATATGACTGCTGGGTAAAGTGCGTCTCAGATATTAGGCAGATGTCGATTTTTTCGGTTTCTAAAATCATTTCCAGCTCGCTTTGATGTTTAAACAAGCCGTTTGCATTCCATAGCATTATTTTTAAAAATTTAGTCATTTTTATTCAACTAGGTGTAGTGTTTTTTCGATCTTCTGCAATCTCTTTTCTAGGGCAGTCATATACTCGTTTTGTGTCGTTATTTTTTCCAATATTTGTTGTAGTATGTTAGCGTTTTCCGAGTGATTGTTTCCTTTTACTACCTGTGAGAATGTGGGTCTTTTAAGTTGTGTAGTATTGTTTTGCAAAATTGGTTTGCTGGTAAGGTTATTTGGGTAGCTACCTATAATATTTTTATTTATATTTTTGCCTTGAGTACTATTTATATTATTTTTTATTTTTGCGCCAGCTCGTTGATCACGTATCTTTTGTAGTTCTTTGGCAACAACCCCCTGTAGTTCGCAGGATGGGACTCACCACAATTGCAGCATTTTGGTTGTTGTTGTTCAAGCTTTGTGCATTCAATCGTTTTATGCTTCCCTGCGCATTTGACACACCTTGGTTGTTTGCCACAGTAGTTTTGCGTGTGCCCATACGCCTGGCATGATTTGCATTGCGGTATGAGTTTTGATTGCCTCACTGCTTCTATAGTAACAACAGAGTGTAAGATAGTTTTTACTTCATGTATTTTCTTAATGTTTTCATTGGAATCAAACGTAAGGAGAAACATATCTAAAGGTTCTTTAGTTTTCCATTTCAATTTATTGACTGCGCTGATGGCTTTAAGTCCTTGTTTTTGAAGATTTGATATTATTTCTCCTGGATCACTCGTATGATGCAAGCTCTTTACCATCACCTTAATCGGCCGGGCTTGCTTGTTTTCGTATGTATACCAAGATAGGTTTTTATTGGTCAGCATTTTTGTCAGGTTTCTATAGTCATCAGGATCTGATGCATTGATTTTGTAAGTATTATTGTTTAGAAGTTTAATAAGAAACTCTTTTTTCATTTCCTTTTTCGCAATATTAAAAATTTGTTGGTAATCGCATTCTCCAGATATCATTATTGGTGGAGGTCGCGGGATTTTCTTCTCTTTTTGCTCAAAGGATGCTTTTGCAGTAACTTTTGAGTTAGAAGCCTGTATTTCAGGTGATACTTCAGCCTTCCTTTTCTTACTTGGCCTTTTTTTAGGATCCAATCCGTCTCTCGTGCAAGTTCCTCTTCATCCGTTTCATATTGTACGTTAGTATCATTTTTTTTAGGAGGTGTACTATTTTTTTTAAGGTTTTTATTTTCTGTTTTGAGTAAATCTAATTCATTCTTTAATTCCATGTACATTTTTTCCATATTTTTTAACTGGTTAGCTTGTTGGCTTATTATGTTTTGATAGTGGATTAAGTTATTTGCCATAATTTCATGGTTTTTCGCTAGTTGGCCACCTCCGGGTGGAGGCGTTCGTTGCATAATTTATGTAATTCGTAGTGTGCGCTGGGATATATGTATGTTTAAACACTTATCTACTAACACAGCACTTTGGGTTCGAAGTTTAGTCGGTATAGTAGATACCTTTTCGTTGAGTCGGTAATGCAGTTACGATGACAGCTGTTCTTCCGACCCACGAGATTGTTTGTTTACGAGATTGTTTACACTCTCTATAGCGGGTTTTTTTTATTGTAATGTTTTTTTTTTTGTTTTGTTTTTTGTTTTTTTGTTTCTCTCTCTTCTATTGTTCTTTGTTTTCGCGTTTAGTCTACCGTACAATAATATATGTACATATATGCACAGCGAAAGATATTAATACACTTAAAAACTGCGGAGCGAAATCAAAACACGTCTGTTTCCTCCAAATGTTTGAAAGCATGGTGAAACTGATTATTACCTTACGCAGATATCACCAGTCATGGCTGCTTTATGGAATATCACCACCGCTTTCAGCTGGCAGAAAGCTCTTTCTACCCAAGCTGTCCTAATGCAATCGAAAGCGCGGAACACGTGGCTTTTCATTGTGATCGCTTCGCACGAGAACGTGCTATACTTGAAAGGGTTTTGGGGCACTCAGCTAGTCCTAATGACATCGTACAGGACATGTGCTCATCCAGTGTTAAATGGGTGGCGGTTCGAGCGTTTGCTGGAAAATTATGCTACGACTCCAATTCATTGAATGGGAGCGCAAGACCCAGCAACAGCAACTACAGTTGCAATTACGAAATGGAGATGAACTGTTTCCGGACAGAATGACGACAAACACAGACACTTGAGTGAATCACTCACAATAATATCAGACAGAAGACAAGACGATAGTTCGTAAAAACTGCGCTATCGCAAATTTTCCGATGTTCCATTACCTCCAGAACCACGTATGAAAACAGTGGGGGTAGTGGATACCATCGCAGACGTAAGATCTCCATACGTCCACAAGAGAAGGACCTGGACGCAGGTACCTAGTTGTGTCAATAGACATAAACGCGGCTCCACCTTGATGAAATGTTTACAGCGGTCCCAGGGTGGAAATCAGCCGAGGACGAGGAATATTATAATGTTAGTGGGAGCATGCCCCACATACCACTGGTGCGACGGTGCCTTTGATGATGTTTCTGACATTTTGATTTTAAACTCCTACCCAAAAAGAAAAAGCAAAAAAAAGTACTTAAGAGTAATTTTGGACTCCAAACTTAGGTGGAAATTAAACGTCAAAGTACGGGTAAGGAAAGCAGAAATAGCTTTATATGCCTTTAAACGTATGCTTGGAATAGGATGGGGTGTTCAACCCAAGTATACATTGTGGTTATATAAGGCGGTTATACAACCAATTTTAACGTATAGCTCGGTGGCTTGGTGGAAAGCTCTAGAGAGAGAATACAACATCAAACTACTCGGGAGAATGCAAAGATCAGCCTGTGCAATAACAGTCTGTGCAATCAGATCATGGCGTATTAAGAAGACGGCAACTATGACTGCAATTAGTCTAAATGGGGCGGGTCGCTTGGAAGAAAAACCGTATGGTCATACCAGTCTATTATTCCGACAAACTCAGTTCACGTCGGCGAAGACTGACTACATCGCCTCTACGGTAACGTTCAATAAGAATTTTGCCACTCTCTTTCCATGTAAGGAGGAATGGCTGGTGGTGTTGGAGCTGGTATATATTCCGATAGACTTAAAGTTGAAAAATCTGTGCGTCTCCCTAATACCAGCAGTGTCTTCCAGGCAGAAGTACTGACAATTGGGGAAGTTTGTAGGCTGCTAATCACATATTTCTCTTTTAAGGGCAATATCGCTATTCTTTCCGATAGCCAAGCTGCAATCCAGGCACTGGGTTGGGCTACAACAACCTCTAAAGTGTTAGCAGAACGTTATAGCCCACCTGCAACTTTAAGCAATCGTCAACATTAATAAACATGAAACAAGGAGGGGCCGCCTGGAGTCTAACGGCAGTCATAACTGGCTTTTGGTCTATGGGGGAACAAGCAGCCAAAATCTACATCCTTCACAACACATACTGTCACAGTTGCAAACAACCGGAGAAAAAGCAAACAATCTTCCATTTCCAATGTGAATGCCCCGCCCAATTGAAGGACATAATGTTAACCCTGAGCAAACCGCTGTTCGAGAGTCTTGAACAGCTGTCTGGCTTAGATGTGAACAACCTGATAAGGTTCGTCACAGAGCAGAACAGGATTGGACCGAAAAACTTTAGAAGTCGTTATATAAAAAGAATTTGTGGGAAAGGATAACAGAATGATTTTAGTAACAAACAAATTCAAGTAAAAAAAAAATATATATTTTTACACCTAATATAAAATCACTACAATCAATCAAGAGAGCACTAATGGAAAGGCAACACAAAACAAAAAAATGTGTCTAAAATAATAATAATATAATATTTTAAAAGAAAGAAGTACCATACATAGCAAAAGGTCAAAGCGAAAACTGATAAATAAAAGAGGCTAATTCAAAAAACTTCAAACATAAAAAAGGTCTAGAAAATATTAAAATAAAGTACTATTGTTAAGAGAAGTGAAGAAATTTCCACTAAATCGGTATAAAAAATATTAAAAAAGAGCAATGTATAAACTGAAAGTTTGCTATCGTGCCAAGTATCTTATCGTGCCTAAGGAGGTTGTGACTCCATCGAATATGACAAATGGCTATGTTGCTCCAAAAACTGATACACACGATCCGCCATAGCTGGTTCGAGAAAAGCTAGTCTCCTTTCATGTGCGAAAAAGCAATAATGAATGAAAAGCATACAAATCCAATAATAAAATAAAAATCAATCTAATTAATTACAATACTTAAAATAATTAAAAACAAGAGTTAATATTGCTTATAAAGAGGCAAATTATTTCCTAAATATATAAAAAGACGGACAAGACAAAGAGGGAAAAGTGGGCCAAAAATCTTGTTCGCACAAACATTGTTTTTTTTCTCTTCTCCTTGGGGTTTTCGGTTACCGCAAGAGTTTCGGCAAGGTCACAGGACTCAAAAATTTAACACGTATGCGTCACTAAAGCTTACATATATATTACATTTTTTTTAAATAATAAATTCTTGGATCCTGCGGTTGCCAATAATTAACTTTTCTAAATTGGGGACGGAAATATAACTTAGAAATATTTCAATAAATCATAGTAGTTAAAAAGACGAAAAAAATAAACATGAAATAAAACATAATAATTTGTAAATCTTGCTCACTAACCATACGAAATAAGTGAAATAATTACTAACACATAATTAAGAAAAATCTAGATATATTAGTAATTCAGTTGTAATATCCTTTCGGTCCCTGAAAATAAATAAAAATAATAAAAGAAAATAAATAAAAGTAATGTAATAATATTTAATATTGGTATGGGAATAAGTTTCCGTTCTTTCTTAGCCAAAGTTACGAATTATTTAAACAATTAAATAATACATAATATTATGTGAAGTATGTACCATTGGAAGCTATAACTTCATTCCACCTTTTAGCGGATTTCTCTATCAATATAATGCACAACCTCATATCTGAGTTACCCGAATTTTACAGGAGAGTGTTTAAACTGTCTATTCCACAACCAACCCAATTTAGGCTAGTTTTATAAACAAATTTTTATGAATTAGTTTGATATTTTAATGTTTGAAAAAAATCAATTTATTTCTTAATATATTCTATAGGGTGTTCCAATAACAGGTGTTACAGGTGAATGGATTGCGCTATCGAGAGATGATTAACAATTTTTTATAGCCGGAATTGGATGGTATTGATCAGGACAACGTTTATTTTCAACAAGACGGCGCTACGTGCCACACAACCAACGAAACCATTGATCTTTTACGGGAAAAGTTTCCGGACCGTGTTATCTCTCGAATCATCGAATCGTGATCACAATTGGCCACCGATATCTTGTGATCTAACACCTTGTGACTTTTATCTTTGCGGCCACGCGAAAGCGATGGTCTACGCCAACAGCCTAGAGTCGATTCAAGACCTCAAAAATGGAATTCGTGAGGCTATCGAGGACATAGGGTAGCCACTTTGCAATACGGTTATGGAAAATTTCATGAAACGGTTATTATCCTGTAAGCGTGGTCGAGGTGGTCATTTTTCTGATGTTATTTTCCACTATTAACGGTATACCTTCCTCTTTATAATGAAATAAACATCCGATCATTTATATTAAAAAATAGCATTTTTCTTTGAATATCAAAATATTCGTATTACCTCTTATTAAAAAACCCTTTATGTTTAGAGATGAAGTTTGTTTAATTATTCTCCTCTTGATTGACACGACAACCGCTTACACGATTTTTGCCGAGTTTAACAAGGCTCGCCAGTCATTTATTTATCATGCTAACGGGCTCCAGTTGGAAACACCAAGGGAAACCACGTCCTTCTCTACCTGATCTTTCCAACGCAGAGGAGGCCTTCCACTTTGTTTGCTACCACCAGCTGGTACCGCATCGAGTGCTTTCAGAGGTGGAGCGTTTGTATCAATTTGGACGACATGACAGAGCCAACGTTCTTTATGCCATCGTAAGGTTCAGATAACTCATCGTTCCATCCCTTACGATACTCGCCGCCACTAACGTAAAAGTCAGATATTGTCATCGTCTAAGCTTCTGCGCCATACGTTAAGGCAGGCATGATAAGAGCCTTAAAACGCGTTATTTTTGTTTTTCGGGAAAAGGCTTTACTACTCTTATGCCTTCTTATTCCAAAGTAGCACTTGTTCGCAAGAGATATTCTCATTGGATTTCAAGGCTGATTCCTCTTATACGATACGCGAGAACAGTCAGCGCTGTTTGTTTGATGACAGGAGGCACTCTGTTTTGCCCTCGTTCACAAAGGGCGAAAAGGCAGAATTAACTGCATGGTTGTTAAGGCCGCTGTGAATATCATTGCATGTATTTCATATGCAACCCTATTTTCATCCCCTTTGCTGTTCCATTATTATTTAAAGCATAAAGCAGTTCAACCAACGGGGATCGATGTGCCTATTTAGCATCTGAACACGCATTGCAACCGGGAGCGAAAACTAGAGTAAGTAACGAAATGAATACACTTTTTGTACTTGTAAATATTCTTCTAGAAATATACCGCTTAAAAGCGAGTTTCTCAATATAGTGAGACGCCTATCTTAAGAAATGCAAAACAAGCCGGTGCTTCGCAGCCAACGGTTATAGCCAGAAATTTCAACGCCCACCAATCAAACCTCAACAAATGCTGCTTGGATTAGATTGCTAGAGCTGATCCAGGGAAACTCGATTGTGTCAGCACCACCCCGGGTCAGTGTAGCACTTGGGGACTTTGTCAGAGGACTTTGTCAGAGTCGACGTCACCAACGCCTTCACCAACGCCACCTCAGTTATCTTTGTCATTTCTTCAGGAGCATCTACCAGTAATTCGACTATACTATATAAAATCTATATATAATATATAAAAATTCAGCCGTTTTTCGCGTTGTGATGAACTTTACGGAGAATGGCTAAACCGATTTTAACCAAACTCTGTCACATTGAAGAGACACATGTGGAGAAGGTTTGTGTTTTAAAATTTTAAGAATCGGATACCAGGGTCTCGAGAAATAGGCCAAAACGTGGACCCGGGTAACCCTAGGATGTGTTTCTACAATATGGGTAGCAAATGGAAGCTGCTGATGATTGCTATAGTATAGAGTATTTTTAATGCCCCTCCGTAACTAGGGTCTCGAGATATAGACCAAAACGTGGACTTGGATAACCCTAGGATGTGTTTGTACAATATGGGTAGCAAATGGAAGCTGCTGATGATTTCTATAGTATAGAGTATTTTTAATACTGTTCCGTGACTGGGGTCTCGAGATATAGGCCAAAACGTGGACCCGGGTAACCCTAGGATGTGTTTGTACAATATGGGTAGCAAATGGAAGCTGCTGATGATTGCTATAGTATAGAGTATTTTTCATACCGTTCCGTGACTAGGGTCTCGAGATATAGGCCAAAACGTGGACCCGGGTAACCCTAGGATGTGTTTGTACAATTTGGGTAGCAAATGGAAGCTGCTGATGATTGCTATAATATAGAGCATTTTTCATACCGTTCCGTGACTAGGGTCTCGAGATATAGGCCAAAACGTGGACCCGGGTAACCCAAGGATGAGTTTCTACAATATGGGTAGCAAATGGAAGCTGTTGATGATTGCTATAGTATAGAGTATTTTTAATGCCCCTCCGTAACTAGGGTCTCGAGATATAGACCAAAACGTGGACTTGGATAACCCTAGGATGTGTTTGAACCACATGATTATCTATTGTAAGTTGTTGATAAATGCTAATGAAAAGAGGACTTTTCTTTTCGCTGGGTAACTAAGGACTCCAGATATAGACCAATTGGGAACTCGCCTTCAGGTTAAGAGATTGCATTCTTATGTACTACAACCAGTTAAAATGGTCCACGAACAGTTATATCTTGAGATGTCGTAAACTATATCATCAGTACATCGTTGATATGTATACCAAAATAGAAACAGAACGTCTTAATTTTATTCGTTTCAACCAAGCAAAATTAAGATCTGAACAATATATTCATTTGCAAGATGCGATAGCAAATGATGCTATATTAATATTAATGACATCAGACGTTTAACTATATTGTCATCTTCGTATATTGGTAGCCCACGGAATATGAACGAATATGCACAAGACGCAATGTGTTATGTACGAAAATACGGTCGACCGGATCTGTTCATTACATTTACATGTAATCCGCAGTGGGATGACATCAAAACAATTTATTTGCAGGACGGTCGACAACCGATCGTCATGACATTACTGCGCGTGCTTTTCGGCAAAAATGTAAAGCACTCATGGATTTAATTGTGAAATTATATGTATTTGGGGAGGTGCGTTGCCATATGTACTCCATCGAATGGCAGAAAAGGGGATTGCCGCACGCACATATATTAATTTGGCTGGTACATAAAATAACTCCGGATCAAATCGATAACCTTATATCAGCTGAAATTCCTGATCACACTGCTGATCCTGAGTTATTTCAAGTTGTCGTTAAAAACATGATACATGGACCGTGCGGTGAACTAAACGTGAATTCACCATGTATGATTGATGAAAAGTGTTCGAAACGATACCCAAGGCAATTTACTTCAGACACAATAACGGGCAATGACGGATATCCGTTGTATCGACGTAGATCACCTTATGATAATGGCAAAACGGCAACCATTAGAATGCATAACCAGGAAGTTGAAGCTGATAACACAAAAAAACAAAATCGCACTTTTTGTCTGATGAATGACTTTTGATACTTGATGTTTACTAATTTGACAACGCTGATTCTAAATATACCCTCATTTTTTTTGTAACAGCTCTTGTTTACGAGTTATAGCTACACAAAAAAATCACTATATTTCAGTGTTAATTGACGAATATTTAAACAAATATTAAGTTTTCTTAATATTATTTGTAATGGCATCGTCAAGACGAGTTTGTATAAATGACCCGAATAGTTTTTGTTTTATTTGCGGAGAGTATATGTTTCAAGAAAACCGTTTGAATGTGACATCGTTCGTAAATGAGGCGTACAAAAATTACTTCGGTCACCCAATGAAAATGAAAAATAAGCCTTGGATTCCACAAAAGGTATGCAAAACGTGCGTTGAGTTTCTACGTTTGTGGACGAATAAGAAAAGGAATAAATTTAGATACGAAACTGCTATGATCTGGATTGAACCTGTGAACCACCACGACGACTGTTATATTTGTATGATAAAAATAACTGGCATTAACCGAAAAAATCGAGGCAAATGGGAATATCCTTCCATACGATCGGCACATAGACGTGTTTTGAGCCCTACGATGTCATCTGAACCTCAACCTGGTGCTTCACAGGAAGAACCTTTACATTTTGAGGCAAAAACAGACAATAACGATAGTAACTTTGATTGTGACCTGGGAACACCAAAACCATTTAACCAAGATGATTTAAACGACCTCATTAGAGATCTGGGACTGTCAAAGACTGGTTCAGGAATTTGGGGTCTAGATTAAAAGAAAGAAACTTAGTCACAAAAGAAACTAAAATTTCTTACTATCGCAGAAGAGAACAAACTTTCCTTGAATATTTTGCTGAAGGATATAACTTTGTATTTTGTAAAAATGTACCTGGTTTAATGGCTGCAATGGGATTACAAAATTACGTTTCTAGTGAGTGGCGTTTATTTATAGATTTATCAAAACGGAGTTTAAAATGTGTTCTGGGAACAAATGGGGCTCATTGCCTATTGCACATTCTACTAAAGTAAAAGAAGAATATACAACTATTGCTCTGGTTTTAGACAAAATTAAATATGCGGAACACAATTGGGTTTTATGTGTCGATTTAAAAATGGTAAACTTTCTTTTAGGCCAACAAGGTGGTTACACAAAGTTTCCCTGTTTTCTTTGCTTATGGGATAGTAGAGCTAAAAATCAACATTGGATTAAAAAAGATTGGCCTGCTCGGGAAGCGTTAGTTCCAGGAAAACAGAACGTGATAAACCCACCTTTAGTATCAAGGGATCATATAATTTTACCTCCGTTACATATAAAACTGTGGCTTATAAAACAATTCGTTAAAGCTCTTGACAAAAATGGAAATTGTTTTCTTTTTCTGTCTAAAAAGTTTCCAAAATTGAGTGCAGAAAAGATAAAAGCGGGTATTTTTGACGGGCCACAGATAAGGTCGTTAATAAAAGACACAAATTTCATAGACACTATGACAGTCATTGAGAAAATGGCATGGAATGAGTCTGTTTGGCTTGTTCAAAATTTCTTAGGAAATAAGAAAAGTTCTGATTATTCTCAGCATGTCGAACAACTAATGGGTCACTTCCAAAGGGTTGGATATAATATGAGCATTAAATTACACTTTCTTCACAACCATCTGGACTAGTTTCCAGCCAATCTTGGGGATCTCAGCGAAGAACAGCGCGAGCGATTCCACCAGGACCTTCGTACGATGGAGGAACGCTATCAAGGTTACTGGAACACACACATGATGGCCGACTATTGTTGGAGCATTAACAACAGTTCTATGCCTTCAACTTCAGCAAGGAAATCATATAAAAGAAAATTTTTTTAAACTTAAGAAGGCAATAATATAATATAATCTTTAAATCTATAGTGTTTTATTACAAAAAGTCAAATGTGTCATATAGAGCTGATACAGGAATTTCAGTTACAGATTTGAAATTGTCATTAAAAATTGGACTAAAAACATGTATCATAACCCAATCATCAGAAATGCTGTTGTGCAGTGTAATCGTTGGGTGGTTCCGTATTGTCCATTATTATCGAAAATATTCAACGCTCATTTAAATGTGGAATATTGTAACTCCGTAAAATCCATCAAATACATATGCAAATATATCAATAAAGGAAGTGACATGGCAGTATTTGGAGTTGTAAATCCAAATGATGAAATTACTAATTACCAAATACATTAGTAGCAACGAAGCAGTTTGGAGAATATTATCATTTCCGATTCATGATTGCCATCGAGCTGTTATTCATTTGTCAGTCCATTTAGAAAATGAACAAAGTGTTTATTTCACTGAAAATACTGCTCAACAAATGGCCGAACGACCACCAGCAACAACACTAACTGCATTTTTCAACTTATGTGAAACAGATTCATTTGCAAGAACATTGCTTTATTCAAATGGTCCTAAATATTATACTTGGAATATATCATCAAGGTCCTGGGTACGAAGGCAACGAGGAATACCTGTAGATGGATATCCAGGTGTTCATTTGGGTGATGCAATAGGACGACTTTACACTGTGCATCCAAGTAAAGTGGAATGTTTCTATTTACGTTTACTCTTAGTTGATATTCCCGGCCCAAGATCATTCGAAATCTTGAAACGAGTTAATGGTCATCTTTGTTGTACTTATCAGCAAGCATGCAAAGAATTGAATTTGCTTGAAAATGATAATCAGTGGGATGCAACTCTTATGGATGCATGTGCAACAAGTTTTCCACACCAAATAAGAGCACTATTTGCTATCATTATTGCTACATGTTTCCCAGCAAACCCAAAAGAATTGTGGAGTACTTACCAAGAGTACATGACAGAATATATCCTACATCAAGTACGTCGCATTACTGCAAATCCAAATTTGAATTATACAGATGAATTATACTTCTGCTCAAATATGAACGAGACGGTATCAATAAAACGGTCCGCGGATGACAAATGGCAAAAATAAATTTTTTGTTTTTTGGTAGGAGTTATAAGCTTACATGGCAAATTTCAGAGTTATATGTCACATATTTTGTTTTCTGTGCTCCTGTAAACAAGTGAAGTCGAGTGTGTTCTTCGAATTTAATGATGGAAATTCAAAGAATTTGTTTGAAATTTTGTTATTCCAACAAAATTTCGGCTTCAGACGCCTTAAAAATGTTGCAGACAACCTATGGGGACTCTGCTTTATCGCGTGCACGTGTTTTCCAGTGGTACAAATCGTTCAAAGAGGGCCGTACATCGGTTGAAAACTTGCCTCATGAACGTCGTCCAGCAACATCAGTAAACGACGAAAACATCAGAAAAGTAAAGGAAATTGACTTTTTCCTGTTTCCCAAGCTCAAGTTGCCGCTCCGTGGAAAACATTTTGAGACAATTGAAGTCATAAAAGAGAATTCGAAGAACACACTCGAGCTTGACTTGTTTACAGTAGCACAGAAAACAAACTATGTGACATATCACGCTGAAATTTGCCATGTAAGCTTACAACAGTCCTACCAAAAAACAAAAAATTTATTTTTGCCATAGGTCATCCGCGGACCGTTTTATTGATACCGTCTCGTTCATATTTGAGCAGAAGTATAATTAGGCTTTAATTAAAATCAAAGACTTTTGCCTGATGATTGCAAATAAAACTCTGAGTGAGTTAGGTATGATCGCACCAAATCGTCCGATGCAAGATGCGTATAATGCAGAATTAAGACGTGAAAAAGAATATGTTCGAAATGATCTGAACACATTTGTAACAACAAACCTACCAATATTAAACACAGAACAAAGGCAGGCATATGACACAATTATAGACAATGTTGCAAATGAAAGAGGAGGAATATTCTTCTTAGATGCACCAGGTGGGACTGGAAAAACGTTTTTGTTGTCGTTAATTTTGGCCACCATTCGATCAGAGAATAATATTGCATTGGCTTTGGCATCATCTGGAATAGCGGCAACTTTATTGGACGGCGGTCGCACTGCACATTCTGCATTAAAGTTACCATTAAATATGCAAGTAAATGAAGAACCAACTTGCAATATTTCTAAAAATTCTGGAATGGGAAAAGTTTTACAAACATGTAAAATTATTGTATGGGATGAATGTATGATGGCTCATAAAAAATGACTGGAAGCCTTAAATAGAACACTGAAAGATTTTCGAAATAACACAAACATATTTGATGGTGCACTAATTCTATTGGCCGGTGATTTTCGACAAACTTTGCCTGTTATTCCCAAATCAACAGCAGCTGATGAATTGAGAGCGTGCCTTAAATCTTCTAATCTGTGGAGATATGTTCAAAAACTCACATTAACTACTAATGTTCGTGTGCAGTTACAGAATGATCCAACAGCTGCTGAATTTTCCGAACATTTGTTGCAAATTGGAAATGGACGAAAGCCAATTGATAAGAATACTGGCATGATCACACTTCCAACTAATTTTTGTAGTAACAGAATCAAGAGTACAATTAGTGCAAAATGTATTCCCAAATGTTGCACAAAACTATCGAAATCAAGATTGGCTAAGCGAGAGAGCTATATTAGCTGCCAAAAATGTCGATGTCAATGAAATCAATTCCAGTATTTTGACTCAGGTGAAGTTGTCACCTATAAATCAATTGATTCAATCACTAATCCCGACGATGTAGTGAATTATCCAATTGAATTTTTGAATTCACTTAATTTGCCTGGCTTGCCACCACATCGTTTGCAATTGAAAGTCGGCGCAGTGATCATTATGTTGCGAAATATCAATCAGCCGAAACTATACAATGGGACAAGATTAGCAGTGAAACGGACAATGAACAATGTAATTGAAGCAACAATTTTGAAAGGCAAATTTAAAGGTCAAGATTTTTTGATTCCGCGCATTCCAATGATTTTAACAGATTTTCCTTTTGATTTTAAGCGACTTCAATTTCCCATTCGCCTTGCTTTTGCTATTACAATCAATAAATCTCAAGGTTAAACACTTCAATTATGTGGAATTGACCTAACTTATCCATGCTTTGGACATGGGCAACAGTATGTAGGATGTTCTCGAGTAGGGAAACCATCGTTACTTTATATTTATACACCGCATGAAAATAAAACCAAAAATTTTGTGTAGGCTTTTCAGAAGGCTTTAGAATAAGTTGTTAGTTTACAATCATTAGAGTAAGTCACTAAAATAAATAAAACATTGTTATTAGAATAAGTCACAAAATAATGGCCGAGAATGAATTAAAGGATGAAACAAGAAAAAAACAGAGAACACTTTTCATTTATATTTTTCTTTCACCCAGCGAAGCGGGTAAGGGTCCGCTAGTTATAATATGAATTTACTTTTGTCTATGCAACAACAAATTTTTAGGCTAGAGGTGCAATTACGAGATGCAATTTGAAATTAAAAAAAGCGAGCGCCAACGCTTAAATATAGTTTCGACGTTACCAATCGGAGGATCTATAAATTAATTTTATTTACTTCGATCTTATAAGAGCAAAATATTCTGCTTCGATTGCCCACATTCTACTATTGTTAAGTTTAGTCTGTCCAGTTGAAGGATACCCACGGTATCACAATCGTTTGTTGCACAGTAGTGATCCCGTCTGTTGTTGCCATTGTAACTTAGTCTGCCAAAAGTTCCGTTTTCAAATACTCCGCTCATACTTGTGGAAATTTACAGTTTCGGATAGTTCACGTAACATTGTACGGCTCAAATAATCGTATTGATATGTATGCGCTCTTGGATGAGGGCTCATCAATCTCGATGATAGACGATTCACTTGTGCACGAGTTATGGTTAAAGATTCAACAACGCCGGGTAGAGATTCACTGAATAGTAGTTATCATACATTATTATGTTTGTATGAGCTTTATGCTGGTTCGGACGTGTTTTTTTTTCGGTCTGTGCTTTTTGGTTAATTTTATATTTTATATATCGCTCAGAATAATGAGTATGTGCACTACTTGTATGGCCTATAATATGCTTTAGGAAAAAATTATAAATGCGATCTCGGACTTGGGCAAAAAAAGTAAAAAGTAACTTTATTGTATTAATTGAGCTAGTAGATGATATTTCTAACTTGCCAGCTACTCTAATAAGTGAAAACAAACGGATTACTCGTTCTAAAGTTAAAGCTACATAGGGAAGGTGTTGTTACTCAGCCAATTAAAGTTCAAAAACACACTCAGTTATACTCATCTAATCACACTGTTGTTCCTACTAATAACCTAACAGCTGTTAATGACCCTGATAATACTAGTTTCTCAACTACTCCTGGTAGTAATACTGGTTGTTTTACTTCTTCGGTGACATCGTCTGCTGTGAATGCTGTTATTGAAGGTGTTATTGCTTATATATATGTATATATATAATTGGAGGGTACACCCTTTTTGGGTGTTTGGCCGAGCTCCTCCTCCTATTTGTGGTGTGCGTCTTGATGTTGTTCCACAAATGGAGGGACCTAAAGTTTCAAGCCGACTCCGAACGGCAGATATTTTTATGAGGAGCTTTGTCATGGCAGAAATACACTCGGAGGTTTGCCATTGCCTGCCGAGGGGCGACCGCTATTAGAAAAATGTTTTTCTTAATTTTGGAGCTTCATCGAGATTTGAACCAACGTTCTCTCTATTGGTGTTATTGCTTAGCCAGTATTAATACAAACGCACACTCACTTACGCACTTCATCTGTGCCGGCCAATGGTGCTGTTAACATTAATGTAGCTGGTAAAATCTCAGAAACGCATTGCAGAGAACGTTAATGTTTAGAGAAGTCTCGCGGGCTACGAGTAGTGTGAATTGTCAAAAATTAAGTCTAACCGCTGCCGAGTGTAGTGAAACATTTAACAGAGCTGATTAAAGTGAATTCTCTTTTTTTGGCTTCTGTAGGAAATCAAATTGACGAATGGCCGACGGCATTTTGCACAGCATTTGATTGTGCATTTCTATATTATGTTCCCTTGAATTCAAATTAAATACAAAAATGAACTCAGATTTTGGTGGATGCGTTGTAGTACATTTAAAACTTTATTCAAATTTGGTGAAAACTGCTCAAAATTTTTTGTGTTGAAACTAATTTTGGCGAAAATCCGCGTAGCTAGTTCCTCTCCGTGGGCGCCGACTGGGCAATGGGCACCACCGGCTGCATTGCATGAGGTTAGGTTTAACCAGGTCTACCTGATTGCAATGTGGACAGGTGATGTTTAGCTAAGACTAACTCTCCGCGGTGACTAACTCTATATGTTACCCAAAGGGGTTGTCGGGGGGCTAATACAAAGATCATTTCTAATGAGGTTCCTGGCGGCTAGGAATAAAAAGCTATTGGTTGGAGATCCTTGAAATATAAATTAATATAGAGGTAGACAAGGAAATTATACGGGTTAGGATATTAACCCAAACGTCGGTGGGAGAAGGGGCTGCTACCACCGGCGGGTACAGTGAAGGCGGAAGCTGTGTCGCCAGCGGCCACACCTCTACAAAAACAATCGTGAAAAACAAAATCGCTATGCAGCGTGCGGGTGTCATAGTTCAAGTAGACTCGGACCTGGAAAGCACAGCTAGCGTAAATACCGCAGAAGAGGATGCTTTACTTAACTCTTCGGTAAAACTCGATGGTACCATTTCGGACAGTACGAATAGGCCTAGAGTAAAGCCAAGTAAGGAGGGGTTGAAAGCTAAGTCGAGATACAAAGCTGCGGTCAAGATCTGCGATCGACTTGGAGGTATGGCCCATCTGACACAAGCAGAAGCGGAAAGACTGGCATGGGCTAGGGAGGACGTAGAAAAAGGCCGCGCATATTTTGCAACACGTGCTGGATGTGCCGCATCGAACCCAAAGTTCGCAAACCAGGTAGAGGAGCAAAATCGCGAAGCACTCAACCTGAAGAACCATCCACATCTAAAGCACCGGCGGCAGTCAGTGAGGTAGCCAAGAAGCACTTGGCCGCGTCGCTTACTGATCGCAGTAACCCTTTGGGACGAATAACGCAGGAGCAATGGAAGGTAGTTGAGATGAAGCTACTGGAGGCTCTTTTCGCAAAAATTGACGCTGATCCGAGCGCAACAATGCCTACATTTGATGGAGCAGGTTGGGTCAGTGGCGTGAAGATAATAAAATGTAAAGACGACCTCACTCTCATACGGGTTAAGGAAACGGTGAAAAGACTTCAAGGCCTATGGGAAGGGGCATCTGTTGAAATCGTGGATCGGAGTTGCATACCAACGATACCGAAAGCTAAGGTGCTGATACCGCGCACGGTCAATCCAGAGTATGCCTTAAAACTCCTGCAACGACAAAATACGGATGTTCCTACCGATGATTGGAAGATGTTGAAGGTGGCTAAATCAGCAAGTGCGGATGGAGGCCAAAACTGCATCATCCAAATTAATAAAACAACGGAGGACATCTTATATGCAAGGCTTGGGAAGAGTATGGCGTAGAGTATTGGCAGCGTGTACCTTTGCCTCAAAAAACGCAGCCCAACAGATATAAATCAGAACACGCTGGAAACTGTGGAGATGGAGAAGGATCTCGGCAAAGAAGACATCCTCGAAACCGCCCTAAATCTACAAGAAGTCTATAAGAAGTCAGAAGGTCCTTCAGCTAAATCTTCCCAAAAGAATCTAGAAGGGGCCAACTACGATGTGGGTCGGCTACGGAACCATGGATTAGTTCGGAAAACCTGGTGTCTGGACTAGACTCACCAAACTACAATATATACTTCTCGATCGGGTAAGAACAGAGTTAGAGCAGTGATACTCGTTAAAAAAAGTTTATGTTCTTACTTTAATACTAATCTCTCCACAGATGACCTGACAGTGGTGACAATTCAGGACTGCAAAAATAAACCTTTATTTCTTGGGTCCTGCTACATGTCCCACGAAAAGGAGGCACCGCCGGACGGGCTTCACAATTTGGCCAAGGAAGCCGAGCGAAGGAAGCTAGCGCTTGTCGTAGGATCCGATGGAAACTCACATCAAACCATCCCTATTCAATTTCATTTTACAAAGTAGCCTAGAAGTAGCAAAGCGTGAGGTGGAGCCAACATATATTGGGCCCACCTCGTAAAAGGTTCTAGGGTTAACCTTTACGAATAACCTTACGATGGTGGAAGATTGGGGAGTGTTATTAACGCCTTCTTTCTCCGACCACAGATACATACATAATAGAATAACATTCACCGCCAAGCTAAAGAACAATACCTTCAGAAATCCTAGAAATACAAACTGGGATCTGTTTAGGAAATTGCTAATGCGAAAACCATTGAGACCTCGCAGGTTCAGCTCTCGTGTTAAAACGGTAATAAGGGCACTTAATAAAGCAAATCACGCAGCATGCACTCCCCTATGATTAAAACGCAGATCAAAGCCACCTTGGTGGAACAAGGAGGTGGGATCAAAACGGCGAAATGTATTATTATTTATATAAGTTGGTACGGGCAGCCGACAATGAATGAGTAATGTAACGATCTACGACGAACATATAAGAAAGAAATACATAGGACCAAAAGCGAATCATGGAAAGACTTCTGTGGCAGTATTCAAAGTACAAACGAAGCGACTAGGCTCAGGAAACTGTTATCTAAACATTCCAACACGCCCAATTTAATTCGCAAAACTAACGGATACTGGACTGAGCAGCAGGACCGGGCAGCCGACAATGAATGAGTAATGTAACGATCCACGACGAACATATAAGAAAGAAATACATAGGGCCAAAAGCGAATCATGGAAAGACTTCTGTGGCAGTATTCAAAGAACAAATGAAGCGACTAGGCTCAGGAAACTGTTATCGAAACATTCCAACATGCCCAATTTAATTCGCAAAACTAAAGGATACTGGACTGATAGTTGTGAAGAATCACTACAAGATCTAGTCATTACGCATTTTCCAGGATGCATAGACTACTTAGATCACGATCCCTTAAGAGATAACGTAGCAAACATCACGGAAGAGTTTATTACAATCCAAAAAATAGAATGGGCATTCAACACTTTTAACCCATTTAAATCGCCAGGCGTAGACGGAATTTTTCCAGCCATGCTCCAAAGGATGAGCGATCTTTTGGTACCATGGCTAAAAGCGATATATGTCTGAGGCTTAACTATTTATATACCTGTTATCTGGAGAGAAGCAAGGGTTGTATTTATACCGAAAGCGGGTAAGAACAACCCGATACTTTCAAAGGACGATAGGCCCATTAGTTTGACCTCTGAAAATAGGATGTCAGACTTTATGTATAAGGCACAACACGCATAAACTAGAGGCAGAGACTGCGTTACACTCACTAGTGTTAGTTATAAAAGAAAGCTCTAGACTACGATGAATATACTTTAGGAGTATTTCTAGACATTAGTGGTGCATTCAACAAAGTGTCAGGAGAAGCCATTTTAAGGAGCTTAAATACAACGAATACAGAATCCGTCGTTTATTCATGGATAAAGAACCTGTTAGGTTGTAGAATAATAAGGGCGGAATGGAACGAAGCTAAACTCACTAAAGTAGCATGCGAGGGTACGCCACATTGTGGTGTTCTATCGCCACTTATTTGGCTACTCGCAGTTAATGAGTTACTAAACTAGTAGCATAAGCAGATGACATAGCCATAGTAGTGACAGGCAAATACCTAAACATTATGAATAATACACTCGCAGCAGTGCACCAATGGACAACACAGGCAGGGCTACGGATAAATGCTGATAAAACGGATATGATATTAGAAGGTACAAGATCCCCTATTGGCAACCCCCGAAGCTAAATGAAGTTGAACTAACTCTTAAAAACCACACAAAGTACCTTGGAGTAATTTTGGATAATAAACTATCATGGAATTAAAATATATTAGAGAGGAAGAAAAAGGCCAGCAACGCACTATACGCATGTATAAAGATGCTGGGGTTACATGGGGTCTATCTCCTGCTATAATGCATTGGTGCTACTCAGCTATAGTAAAGCCAATATTCGCCCTTATCGGGAAGTTCGCCCGGAAAAAATTTCGCCCAATAAATTTCACTTCGAATCAAGTGATATAAGTTAAACTACCCGGTCGTGGTTGTTTATAAAAAAAACAATTTTATTCCGGAGACCGGTCTTTATTGGTTGAATCTTATTTTACGACTGACTTAAAAGTATTTTAATTCTAATACTAAAGCTAAGCCCGTGTGCTAGCAACGTGACCAATTCTTTGCTGAGTAGGCGTTTCCCACGGGAACGCCAATCGCTGCTCTGGTATTTCCTCAAAAGTGTTGCGCGTGTGGAGTGTTGGGTTACCATCATATTTTGGTTGAGGTGTGTGAAGTGTTGCGTTAGCTAAAACGTTGCGTGTGTGGGGTGATGGGTTACCATCATATTTTGGTTGAGGAGTGTGAAGTATTGCGTTAGATCCTCCCTCCTCAAGTGCGGACGTCCCTGTTCGCATCTCCGTAGACTCAGGAGTACCAAGGGCGTTTAGTTTATTACAATTCCCTTGAAAGTCCTTCGGCTTTCTTTTTCTGGAAATTTTAAGTGCGAGTAGTATGACAGCTATTATTATGGATATTGTGAGTGCTGTATTGGAGGTTAAACCCACTTTATTGATTTTGTTGATCGTCTCCAGCTTCTTCAAGTTTTGTATTTGGAGACCTTTCATCATCTGCAAGAATAATATTTCTTCGAATGGCGTCTTCGGGTTTCGTTTTTGTAGAACAGGTGGAAGAGGTTGTAAATTACTAATTTCATGTACGTAGAAATTTTTGTTTTGCACGTTGATAGTGGAGTTGTGGTGTTGGATTATGAATGTTCCATTCAGTTCTATTGATTTGCCATCTATTTCGATTAAACCATTATAATTGTTCAAAAATAGTATTCCGGGTTGTACTTCTTCTAGGTTGCTAATGTGGTCATCGTTGATAAGCGTGCAATTTGGGCGTCTACTGTTTATAAGATTACTAATACAGCTATTATTATTTATTTCTATAAAACCTTTTTCATTACAAATTGTTATTTTATTATAGCTCTACATTCATTTTTTAGTCCGTATATTTTCGTTTTACATTTTAATATCTTTTCATAATTTCAATTCAATTTTATTAATTTTATTTTCCTTTTTTACTCCCTTGAGTATTATCTTTTCACAAGTTTCTTTATTAGTAGTAGGTAAGCTTAGAATATAAATTATAGAAGTGCCATTTGAGGCTATTCTAATATCGGTAAATTCTAATACTTCTTCAATATTAATGTAAGGTATTTCTTCTTTTCCAATAATTTTTTCAATTGTGCTTATTTATAGATTCGACAATATAAATGAATTAACACTATTTGATTTTGCCCAATGTAAGGCGTATTCAATATTAATAAGCTCTTCCTTAATTAATTGTAATTTATATTTAATTTTAAGACCTAGTTCTAATTTTACATTTTCATTATTTTTTAAGCTTTTAAGTATTTCATTTGTGTTATTACTTGCTTCATTTATTTTATCTAAAAATCTTTTGTTTATTATTACTTGTCTATCGTTATTTTCTAGTAAATTTCCAATATTTTTATTAATTATTTCTAAGTCATGGTGGTCTGGGTTACCAGCAATCCATTTCCATGCTGTGCCTATAAAATCTAATGAACGTTTATTTTTAATTCGAGGGGTGAGTTTTGAAAGAAGTGTGCGAATTTGGATTATCTCGTGGTTAAGGAAAGGATGTAATGGATGGTTGATTTGGATATTTTGTGCGATAGTATTTTCAAGTTCTTTCGTTAAGTTGTCGTACTGTCTCGTGTCTATTATATGAATAATTTTAAATGTTCCTTCCTGTATTCTTGCTGTTTCATCCTTCAAGCTGTGCGTTCGTATAATCTAGGATTTGTGTTTCTGCGTAAGCCATGGCGGCAAGGGTACTGTAGGAAGGTTGTAATTATGGACCTATAATTATTTATGTAATTTTTAAATTTGTATCGTTGACCTATGGCATTTATAACGATTTTTCTTATTATCTAATGATCGAACGCCTATGGCATTTTACTCGATTTTCCCTATTATCTAATGATCGAACGCCTATGGCATTTTACTCGATTTTTCTTATTCGCTAAAGATTACATTAATTATTTTCAAATTAAATTTAATCATATTAAAATTCCTTTGATTTTAATTGTATCAAAATTAATTCAATTTAATAGAACTAAATTTGGTTTAATTTCTTGAAATTAATTTAATTCGATGGATGCGAATTTAATTTAATACTAGCAAACCCGGCCCCCTTCGCTGGGCACACTAAAATAGAATAGATATGGTTTAGAACAGAAAATATATGGTTTTCATATTATTTATTTCTTTATTCTTTATTCAAGCGCTTTGGCATAAACAATATTTTTTGGTTTCCTATTTGTTTTTGAGTAAATATAAAATATAAATTGAAAATCAGGAAAAAAGGAGATTGTTTTTAAATTTCAAATCAACGCATATGAATAAACAATCGTCTTTTTTCCTGATCATCCATGAATTTTTCGTTTCAATTTATATGTTTTATTAAGAATTGGAGCTTTTTTAACCATTATCCATTTATATTTTTCAAAAAAAAAAAACGAAAAAAATTGTTTTTTCCACGAACACATAATTTCAATCGGATTTCACATTAAATTCTCAAATTTCGTAAGAAATTATTCACTGTTCCAAAATCCACTCCAAAAAAATTCACAAACAATTTTTACATGTTGCACTTACGTTTTTTCCTTATGGCATCCAATCAGAAAGAAATATTGACACATTGTAACTAACACTGTCAATTTGACAGTTCAGTTCCGCCCCAAGCGTTAAAAAAGTAAGCGACATTATGGCTGGCTCAAAAGAACGCTGTACCCGTTGCCACTGCTCCGAATTACAACCAAACTTTACGAAACCCATTTTCAATACTTACTTAACAATGTGCATAAGTTTGGTTTAATTCGGTGCAAAGACACGGCGGGTCCACGTTTTGGCATATATTTCGAGACCCTAGTCATCAATAGGTATGAAAATTACCCCGCATTAAAGCACTTATCAACAGCTTTCATGTGATACCTATATTGTGCATACACAACCAAAGGTTACCCGGGTCCACGTTTTGACCTATATCTGGAGACCCCAGTCACGTAGCGGCATGAAAAATACTCTGTACTAAGGCATTCACCAACAGTTTCAGTTTGATATCCATATTGTACAAACACATTCTAGGCTCCACGTTTTGGTCTCTATCTCGAGATCCTAGTCACGGAGCGGCATGAAAAATACTCTGAACTAAAGCATTCACCAACAGCTTCCATTTGATACCCATATTGTACATACACGTCCGAAGGTTACCCGGGTCCACGTTTTGACCTATATCTCGAGACCCTAGTCATCAATAGGTATGAAAATTACCCCGTATTAAAGCACTTATCAACAGCTTTCATTTGATACCCATATTGTACAAACACATTCTAGGGTCCACGATTTGGTCTCTATCTCGAGACCCTAGTCACGGAGCGGATGGAAATACTCTGAACTAAAGCATTCACCAACAGCTTCCATTTGATACCCATATTGTACATACACATCCGAAGGTTACCCGGGTCCACGTTTTGACCTATATCTCGAGACCCTATCTACCAATAGGTATCCAAACTATACGGAAACCATCTTCAATACCTCCTTAACAATGTGTGTAAGTTTGGTTTAATTCGGTGCAAAGACACTGCGGGTCCACGTTTTGGCATATATTTCCAGACCCCAGTCATCAATAGGTATGAAAATTACCCCGTATTAAAGCACTTATCAACAGCTTTCATTTGATATTCATATTGTACAAACACATTCTAGGGTCCACGTTTTGGGCTCTATCTCGAGACCCTAGTCACGGAGGAATGGAAATACTCTGAACTAAAGCATTCACCAACAGCTTCCATTTGATACCCATATTGTACATACACATCCGAAGGTTACCCGGGTCCACGTTTTGACCTAGATCTCGAGACCCCATATACCAATAGGTATCCAAACTATACGAAAACCATATTCAATACCTCCTTAACAATGTGTGTAAGTTTGGTTTAATTCGGTGCAAAGACACGGCGGGTCCACGTTTTGGCATATATTTCCAGACCCTAGTCATCAATAGGTATGAAAATTACCCCGTATTGAAGCACTTATCAACAGCTTCCATTTGATACCCATATTGTACATACACGTCCGAAGGTTACCCGGGTCCACGTTTTGACCTATATCTCGAGACCCTAGTCATCAATAGGTATGAAAATTACCCCGTATTAAAGCACTTATCAACAGCTTTCATTTGATATCCATATTGTACAAACACATTCTAGGGTCCACGTTTTGGTCTCTATCTCGAGACCCTAGTCACGGAGCGGCATGAAAAATACTCTGAACTAAAGCATTCACCAACAGCTTCCATTTGATACCCATATTGTACATACACATTCTAGGGTCCACGTTTTGGTCTCTATCTCGAGACCCTAGTCACGGAGCGGCATGAAAAATACTCTGAACTAAAGCATTCACCAACACCTTCCATTTGATACCCATATTGTACATACACATCCGAAGGTTACCCGGGTCCACGTTTTGACCTATATCTCGAGCCCTATCCACCAATAGGTATCCAAACTATACGGAAACCATCTTCAATACCTTCTTAACAATGTGTGTAAGTTTGGTTTAATTCGGTGCAGACACGGCCGGTTAGCGAACACACACAAAAAGTTGACTTTATTTTATATATAAGATTTTTTTCAGTTTGTGTCCGAAAAATCCAAATATCTTACGGAACCCTATTTTTTCCAAAATAAAATGTAATCCATGTTACTCTTGGATAATGTAGTTTTCGAATGGTGAAAGAATTTTTAAAATCGGTCCAGTAGTTTTTGAGCCTATTCGTTACAAACAAACAAACAAAGTTTTCCTCTTTATAATATTAGTATAGATGAAGAAATTCAGTTCAAGCTTTAATTTTCTATAATTAAAATATATTTTTTCCTTCGTCCTTTTCTTTTTCTTTTTTCATTTTTTTCTGTTAATTTTTTTTTTTCTTTTTTGGTGATTTTTCTTCTTGTTATGAGACCTGGTGAACCAAGTACGCTTTGGGTGGTAAGGTTAGCTTCTGATATTACTTTTATGAACAATTCGGCCTGATTGGGTTTCGACTGTAGTCCTATTATTTTCTGCAACTATTTCTTTCTTGTATCTTGATGATAGTTTAGAGCCTAATCTTTTATTTATTTTGACAAATATCTCTTCACCTACGGAGTAATCTTTCGTTTTTTTCCTGTTTTTATTGTGATAGCCAAGGTCCTTTATTTGCTTCTTTGTAAGTAATTCTATATTTTGTTGTGTATGTCTTTCTAACTCTTGGGGGTCTGTGGTAACTCTGGTACCGAAAAATGTTTCTCAGGGTTTTTTCTTGGTGGTTGAATGAATTGTCGAGTTGTATTCTTTAACAGATTTAAAAGTAGTTCCTCGAAAGTCAGACTATTGTTGTCGGATTTTAAGCATCTCATAATTTCAGAGAGAGTAGAGTGAAATCTCTCCACTTGTCCGTTTGTCGTGCTAGCGTAAGGCGGTGTAACATATACTTCGATGTTCATTTGATCCTTCAATAGTGATGAAATTGAGGCAGAGTTCAGTGATTTCTCATTGTCAATTACAACAAGTTTGGAAATTCCAAATGCAATCATTAGTTCACGTATTGGATCCTTTATGTGCTCTACTGCTCGGGATGGGATTATTTTTACTTGTGCGTATTTGGGATATTTGTCAACAGAAGTGAGAATGAACCTTTTTTCTGTGGAGTAAATGTCTATATGGACGATTTCTCCAGGGTTTTGTGGAATCGGGGTGGCTTGGATTTCTGGCTTTGGGGGATGTCTATCGTATTTTTGCTGAAGGCAAGTTGAGCACTGTTTAACCTTTTTCTCTATTTTGGAGTTCATGCTAGGGAAATAGTATTTTTTTAGAATTTGAGTTTTATTTTCACGGCTATTTCTATGGGCTCGTTGGTGCTCAGTTAATATTATTTCTTCTTGTTCGGTTTCGTTTGTGATATCCTGTAATAATGATTGTGTAAAACGGATTTTAATGTTTCTGAAATGTAGTGGATACATTTCTTGAATTTTACCTATAATATTTTCTGTTGTGTAGAGTCCATTAACAAGAGCTGGGTCTAAACGTTGTTTAAAAATGTCTATTAAGTCCTGGGTGGAATAGTGTGTTTTGGTTATAGTATGTCTGTGAGAATTGGGGAAAGGCAGTTCAAAAGTGTAGTTGTTTTCATTTCCGATTAGTAAAAATAACTGATTCTTAAATGGTATGGTCTGTAGGTATGAGGATATGAGCAGAGCTTTCGTCACTGGTCGGTTGTCGTGAGGGTATTTACCTCAGATTTAGGTGGTCTTGAAAGAGCGTCTGCAACGACATTATTTTTACCAGGTTTACAGTAGATTTCATAGTTATACTCTTCTAAAATGCATTTCCACCTTTTCATTTTTGCGTTATGATTTTTATTGCTTAAAGCAAACGTAAGGGATTGGTGCTCGGTGTAAATTATTACTTTGGCTGAACCGTGGAGATAATTCCGTAGCGTGTTCAATGCCCAAATTATCGCCAACATTTCCTTCTCATTGGCGGCGTAATTCTCTTCTGTCTTTGATAAGGATCTAGATATGAACGTAATAGGTTTACCTGATTGTTCTAAAACAGCACCTAACGCATAGTTTGATGCGTCGGTTGTCAGATGGAATTCTTTTTTGAAATCTGGGTATGTGAGTATAACTTCCCCAGATATTAATGAAGTTTTAATTTGGTGAAAAGCTTGCTTGGCATTATTATTCAGCGTGATTAACTTTTTACTGGAGTTAGTTTTTGAAGCTCGTCCGTCTTCTCCTCTAAGGAGTGAAGTCAGTGGTCTTGCTAATTTAGCGTAGTCTCGTATAAATCGTCGGTAGTAACCTGATAATCCAAGAAATGATCTCAGATCTTTCAACGTCCTGGGATAAGGGAAATCTTGGATGGCTTTTACTTTATTAGGATTTGTCTTAATACCATTACGTGATATTACTACACCTAGAAACTCTACTTCGTCCTTAAAAAATTCACACTTATCCAACTGTACTTTAATTCGAGCGTTTTCGAGTGTTCGGAAAATGGTTTCTAAGTTCTCTAAGTGGCTACGTTCGTCTTTACCAAGTACTATTATGTCATCTATATAGACATAACAGATTTTTCCAATGTGATCCCTAAGTATGTCATCAAGGGCACGCTGGAAAATGGCTGTTGCGTTTTTCAAGCCGAATGGGAGTCTTGTAAGTTCATACTTCCCATTATTGACTGAAAAAGCTGTCTTTTCCATGTCAGATTCCTTCAAAGGAATTTGGTGGAAGCCGCTTTTCAGGTTGAGAACAGAGAAAAATTGGCTACTTCCTAGTTGCGAGATTATTTCATTTATTTCAGGTATAGGGTATTTGTCCGCTACTGTCACTGCATTCAATTTTCGGTAATCGATAACAAGTCTATATTTTTTCTGTCCGGAGGCGTCTAGTTTTTTGGGTACTACCCAAATAGGTGAGTTGTATGCCGATCTTGATCGTCTAATGATTCCATCTCTTAGTAAGGTTTCAATCTCTTGTGTTACAAAGTCTCTCATAGCTAAAGGATAGGGATAATATTTGGAATAAATTGGGCTGTCCGAAAGAGTCTTAATTTCCCCAACTACCGTGGTGGTATAGGTAAGCTTTGCATTGGGTTCCGAAAATAATTCGGAATATTTTCTTGTTAAATAATTTATGTCATTTTTCTGCTGCAATGTCATGTGTTTGGTCCTAATATCAATTTTATTAACGTCCGCTGAGAATTTTTGTTTAATTTTAATAACTGTATTGTTACCAATTTTTAGTGCATTATCGTGGATATTTATAATAGCAGACAAGTCTCTTAGACTATCGTTACCAAGAATTCCGTGGAAAGAATTTTATGTTGGGAGTAGGAAGAATTTTAAATTTGTATCATTTTTCCCGAAAAGATTTACCAAAGTGTGATGGGTGATTTCTATTTTTCCGGCTATGGAGTTTGCGAAGAAAGGTTGTTCATTAAAAAGAGGCTTTAAAACAAGATTTGGCTGAATATAATTCTTACTAGAACCAGTATCTAGTAATATCTTAATGATTTTTCCGTTCTTCGTCCGACACTCTATGTACGGTAACGAAGAACACGTCATTCTAAAAAATGTATATCAGTAAAGTCAGCTGAGGTTTCATGTTCCTGAGACAACTGCGGATTATATCCATGATTCAATGCCGTCTCATATTCGTCCATTGTAGGTATACATTCTTGTTCATATCCTTCCTGTTGGACTTCCTGTTGTTGCCGTTCACTTTCAATATGAAAGTTCCTCTGAAACTTGTATGGTATTTGATGAGAATTGTTAGATGGCCTCTTTTCAGCTGGTTTACTTGGTCCTGGTCTATTCATGTAATTAATTGCCTTAGATTGCATGGAATGATCAATTTCCATGGGTTCCGGTCCCGGTAATGGTTTTGGAGCTACTGGGCGAAGGGGTGTGAATGTATTTCTGACTTGAGGGTAAGGTTGAAAAAGCCATGGTTGAGTTGGCAGTTGAAAGGATGTAGGATACTGTTGAGAAGTTCGTTGTGTATTCCAACCAAATTGAGCAGGTGAAGTCCTTTGGTAGTACTGTGACATATTTCTGGGTGGTAGAGGTGGAGGGGTTTGTTGTGGGTAATATGGTAGGATGCTCGCGTATTTAGAGGCATATTCCTTTGTCCATTTAACTTTACAGGTGCTGGAGGTGCCTGTCTGTTTGACCTATTGTGAGGGGAAAAGTTTACTTGGTTTTCGAGGATTTCACATAGATGAAGTGAATGGGGGAGGTCCTTTAGTTCCTTTACCGCTAGAAGCCTTGGCATATCGCCGTTGAGTCCATTTATGAAGGCATCTCGAGCTTTTCCTCTATACATGTTCGTTAAGACTCTTATAGCTTCTGGGCTCTCCTCCATACAAGATATTTTATTCAATATCAAGGACAGGTGGGAATAAACTAGTTGATAAAAATCCCGAATCTGTAAACGTTCCTGAACCAAGCTACAAAGTTGGTACTCGAGAGTTTTTAAATCTCATTTATCAGCATAGTGCCAAGTTAAACAGGAGCGAATGGCCGTCCAATTTAATGGAATATTGTAAGATTCCAAAACTTCGTCTGTATGACCTACAATTTTGTTCCTTATTGTCATAAGTATCCCGAAATATCTTGGAGTCCCCTGATACTGACCATAGTACTCTAAAAGTCTCTCTATACTTTTTTTCCAGGAACTAAACTCACTTGGATTTCCTGCAAATTCTCTTATTGGTCTAGCTATTTCTGGGACACGGTCCGAATCTGTGGTTCCTTGTGCAACTACGGGTTCGTCCCTCAAATTAAGGAATTCATGGTTAGGGTTCACTATATTGTTCACTAGCTTCTGTCCTTCACTTTCAAAAATATTTTTGACTACTATACGGATTGTGTCTTCTAATCCTGTCATTGCACTGCTGCTGGCCGCGGTGCCAGTGTTCAGCACGGAAGGTCGGAGTATTGAAGATATGTTGTCGTCAGGCATTTTGGATTTTCTTTTAGATTTACAAAATTTTTCTTTCTAGATTTTTTTTTCCTCCACTTTTTATTTAGTTGCATTAATTTTCTTAAACTTACAAAATTTATCTTTTTAGATTTTTTTTTCTTCACTTTTTATTTAGTTGCATTAATTCTCTTAAACTTACAAAATTCCTCTTTTTAGACTTTTTTTCTTCACTTTTTATTTAGTTGCATTAATTTTCTTAAACTTACAAAATTTCTCTTTTTAGATTTTTTTTTCTTCACTATAAAATTTCTCTTGATTATTTAAAGAATTATTTAATTGGTTTTATTTGTATAGATACTTAGTATATAATCTTACATTAGTATAATTAGGGCCAGCGACATCTCCTCTTGTTTGGGGTCCTGGGTGCGGGCAAAGTGGCTTGGCATCCGTTGCCGTCCTTTTCCTCTCTATATTTCGTACGACACGACTCTTTCTAGAGCTTCTTTTATAATTCACTAGTACTTTGTTAACGTTCGCGTTTGTTTTATCGGGATTAGCGCACTGTCGGACCCTGCTCGGGCGCCAGTTAAACTACCCGGTCGTGGTTGTTTATAAAAAAAACAATTTTATTCCGGAGACCGGTCTTTATTGGTTGAATCTTATTTTACGACTGACTTAAAAGTATTTTAATTCTAATACTAAAGCTAAGCCCGTGTGCTAGCAACGTGACCAATTCTTTGCTGAGTAGGCGTTTCCCACGGGAACGCCAATCGCTGCTCTGGTATTTCCTCAAAAGCGTTGCGCGTGTGGAGTGTTGGGTTACCATCATATTTTGGTTGAGGTGTGTGAAGTGTTGCGTTAGCTAAAACGTTGCGTGTGTGGGGTGTTGGGATACCATCATATTTTGGTTGAGGAGTGTGAAGTATTGCGTTAGCTTTTACTCTATTGTGAATTGATTGCAAACAAACTATTTACTTTCTATTGTGCTAATTTCGTAAGCAAGCGTATATTTCCTTAAAATAAAGTAAAAATATACCTCAAAATTTTCTAGCAATATGTATAGTATTGCGTTTAGGCTATTATTGAGCGAGCGTGAGGAAAATTTGAACGTGAAAGTGTTCAGGAGGCGATTAAGGGACAATTCCAACCCTCTGGAGCTAAGTGATTCAATGTGAGATAACAAAAAATGCTAAGGTTTCGGCAATATTATAGGCTAAACAAGCCGGCATTTAAGTACTTGCTAGATGTCCTTACTAACTCCTTGCCACCATTGAAGCAGAAATTCGGAATTCCACCTATTGTAAAATAGGGCGCATGTTTGCGATTTTTCGCAGAAGGAGGACATCAAAAAGGCGTTGGGAAGGACCATGAAGTGGGCCTAGCTCAATCTTCTTTGAGTGAAGTACTGACAGAAGTGCTGAGTAATTTCGAGCTACTACTTTGTCCACAATGGATAAGTTGGCCCACTTTAACAACGCCAAATAGCACACGATTTTTTTACAAAATACGCAATGCCAGGAGTTATAGGATGTCAAAAAACATTCATCAATTTTACAACAGAAAAGGCAAATGCAGTTTGAATGTTATGCTCCTAAGTACTATATTCGTAATTAAAGTTAAAGTAAGAAATAAATATGTACATAAAGGGCTTTTCAGGTATGCGATAGTAATCTGAAGATTCGTTTTATAGATGCGACACATCCTGGTGCTTGCCACGATGCCTTTATATGGAACTTAAGCAGCTTATGACATGAAATGATGGGAAAATATTTGCAAACCCGCAACAGAGTGTGGTCACTAGGTAACAGATTAAAACCAGGGAAGAGCATATATAATTTCAAACTTTTCAGGAGACGCTGGGTACCCGCTAGAGCCGTGGCTACTTACTCCATATAGAAGACCAGAAAATAATTCAGCTCAGGCCAAATTTAATGAAGTACACACACGTTGTCGAAATATAATCGAAAGAACAAATGGTGTTCTAAAAAACCGATGGAGGTGTCTGTTAAGCGCTAGAGAGTTGTACTATGCTCCTGTATGTATGCGCTGCGTTGCATAATATTTGCATTCATTACAAAAGTGATCTACATTTTTCTAACCCATCTGTTAATGGAGAATTCAATGAGATTTCCATGGCAGATAATCAACAAATTGTCGAAGTCAACAGTAACCATCTGGCAGAAGGACAGCGCATTCGTACAGATATTGCAAACACTTTTATTGCATTAAATATTTTGGCAGATATGAAAAATTAGCTGTGCCAATATTTTAGTTCGCCACTGTATTTAAAATAATAAAAATCAGTCTTACTTAAATTATTTTTAGTCTTTGGGTTGGCGATTTCGCAAAATTTCTATTTTTAGTTCCTTTAATTCTAACGCCCTTCGATTAGTTGCAATTAGGTTTTCGATTTCTATTTTACGCAACTTTTCCAATTCTAAATTATGTCTTTCCATTTCATTTAGTTTTTTTCATTTTGTTTGGATAAACGTTCTAATGTAAAATATATCTTTTTTGTACCGTATTGCATTTCTTTATTGTGCGTCTTCATCTCTTCCAAAGTTTCGCCTACTTTAGTGCATAGTTCTTGTTGTGTTTCCAGCAATTTTATGACCAATTCACTACTTCTTTGCTTTTTGGGCTTCTTTGCACTGTTTGGCTGCTTGCTGCTCTTTGGTGAATACTCACTTTCATGCTGAGGAACAGGAGGTTCACTAACCCACGCGCTACTACCAGGAACTTCTTCATCCAAAACAACAATTTCTGACAAGTCTTTCGTATTAGGATTGACCCTTGCTTTTTTTGCAGGCAAACCATGGCATTGGAAAGTTTGAATGCCATCAACATATTTTTTAATATCTAGCAGTTGGCATATTGCCTCTTCTGCACTCGAAAAAGTCTGTGTTCTATTGGGTCCGCCTCCTGTTCCTCTTTCATGCATTTTGTTGTGTGAAGCCTTCTTGCGTACGTAGCGTTTTTGGTCAGTCCATACATAGTTAATAGATAGCTTGTGAAAATAATCAGGCTTTATAAACATACCTTTTTACATTTTTCCACTCAAACTCAGTCTTAACAGGCGGGCCTACGCTATTTAACGCCAAAGTAAGCTGCTTCCAGAATTCGGCCACCTTCTGGCGATTTTCTTTCACAAACCCTCTTGCAATATCTGGGTTTTGCAGCATTTCATCCAACAGCCTCTCAGATTGCGATTTATTTATTGATTTACTCCTAAAAATAAGAGTACATTTATTTAAAAAATGTCTATTGCTTAAAAGAAAAAAATACTTACATTTGAATTCTTTCGTGTTCGCCTGCAAAACAAAAGTGAATAAATTTCTGTTTCCCGCTCGTTCATTTCGCCCGAATAAAGAGTTGCCAATAAGGCGAAATATTTTTCGAGCATGAAAAATACCATGCCGATAAGGCGAACAAAAAAGGTGAAATTTTTCGGGTGAAAATATAACTCGCGATAAGGGCGGTTACTCTACGGTGCTCTGCTGTGGTGGACTGCGCTAAGAAAACCGACATATAAAAAGCCTATGGAAAGTATTCAACGTCTTGGTGCACTCTGCACAACAGGTGCATTGAGAACTACTCCGACGGCAGCGCTTGAAAGAATACTCAACTTGTCACCGATTGATATTGCGGCGGAATTTCTAGCAGCTAAATCCGCCGTAAGACTCAGCGCGACTGGCAAATTTACCTGTAAAACATTTGGTCATAGCTCAATAGGCATGAGCTACAGCGTCCAAACGAACTATATGACTCCGAAATAGAAGAAGAGAGACAGACGGAGTAGGGGCAGGGATCTATTGCGCAGAGCTTGGCATCAGGCAGCTAATTAAGCTTCCTGACCACTGTAGTATCTTTCAAGCAGAAGTCTTTACTGTAGGTAAGGCTGCGGAAATAGCATTCGCAAAGACATCAAGCAATTCCAAAATAAATATTATATATACATACGTTGATAGTCAAGCTGCGATAAAAACAATAAACTCATATGAAATTTCGTCTAAAAATGTTCTTAAAAGCAAAGAAGCCATAGAGAGACTAGCCGCAAACAGAGGGTTGCATATTTATTGGGTACCCGGACATAAGGGCATTGCAGGAAACAAAATTGTAGATGAGACTGCCAAAAGCGCTGTTTACAGACAATTCGAACAAGAAAACAACATACTGAAACCTTTAAATACGGTATACAACGACATCGCTGCGGACATGAAGGTACGGATAGACAGGAGGTGGAATAATCTAGCCACTTGCAAAACTACGAAAATCATGTGTATACAGAAAGAAAAGAAAGCAGAACTATCGTAGGTATGCTAGCCACTTGCAAAACTACGAAAATCATGTGTATACAGAAAGAAAAGAATGCAGAACTATCGTAGGTATGCTGACAGGCCACAATTTGCTAGCGCCGCACGCATACAAGATAGGAATTACAAACAACGATAGCTGCAGATTTTCCAATGAACTAGAAGAGAGGGAAACGCTAGAACACTTTCTATGTTCTTGCCCTGCATTAGCTGATACAACCAGATTAAATTGCTTAGGAGCTTTACAATATGAGAAGTTAGAATGCCTCTCTGGGATTAAGCTCCAAAGTTTACTTAGATTCGCAAAAGGCGCAGATGTATTACAAGATGTCTATTACAAAGAAACGTAAAGGTCTAGCTCCATCTGATAACACTAAGGATCAATAGGGCTATGTGATGGTTTCAGCCAGCCGAGTCAGGAATTTTTCTACGGCCGCACGACAGCTTGGTGCTTTAGTTCGATCCTTGCTCCTCTTTAGTTCGATCGCAAGTCCACTTTTTGTGTAGGCCACATGGTTTTTACCTTTTCTCTGAGGTCTTTGAGCTCTACGCTATTTTTCACCAATCGCAGCATGTCCGCGTATGTCATGCTATCTGCCTTTTTTTTCGATGATGATCGCATCAGGCCTGGGCTTAATATACCTGCCCCCTTTTTTATCTCTCCTAGGTCTCTTTTTTCCTTGGACTTTCGTCTATTCTTCCTTGGTCCCGGGAGGCATCAGTGCATGCGGGTAGCTTTCGTCTTTACTTTTTTTAGCAGATGGAGACTTTGTTGCTGTCTGCACTGCGACAGTTTTAGGGCTACCTCTGTCTCTAGCTCTTTTAGCGGATAGTTTCACACTTTTTGTAGTGCTGCTTGAGTCATCCGCACCGGTGTTGATATTAGCCTGGCCCTTCGCTCTTCGGCTTCGAGCTGTGTGATTACGTCGGTGTGTGTGCATTTTATTATGCTACACACTTTTCTGATGTCACCGTGCTCATTTTTCCGCGGTTAGACATATGACAGTAATCCGTCGATTTCATTTCCTAGACGCTCTACCAGTTCACATAATGCACCGGTCGTCGGAGTCGGTGCAGGAGGGGGCGGAGTGCCTTTTGGTGTTGCTTTCTACTGTAGCTGTCGGACCACATCGTTGTCCAGGTGGGATGTTGACGTCCCAATAATGCCACTTGGTACATTTCTTGCTTGCGCTGTCAATCTGCTTGTACAGCGTTGGCTCGTTTCAAGCGTCGACGCGTTTTCCTCCGTTTTTTGTTCGGTTGTTCCTGTTGCCTGTAGAGGGGACCTTCTTAGTGCTCCGCTTTTTTCATTTTCGTTCATTCTATATATGGCCCCAAAGTCTCAACCACTATTTCCACGCGTGTATATAGTTTCCGTAAGTCCTATGGTTATCTATGAAACAGGGAGGCCGTACTAGGGTTGACACTGGTCCTTATGGGCACCAGTCTTCAGAGCCAGATTTCAAGCCGGAAGTCATCTGAACCCAACCTACATAGTCACTGAAGACTACGCTCTTTCAGCGCTCTGTGAGATCTGCCAAGTAGGACGGATGAGCAGCAAACTCTTCTGTAAGTCATTTCAACTCGGTTTCACTCCGCTTACTCAGATTACAGAGATTCACTGCTCCAGCCCGATCGCCTTCTGTTTCCAAACCAGTATGCCATAATCAGGATCTTACTGGTATCGATCTTGATGACCCGTAGGCCACGCTACCATGTTGTAATCAGCCGCTCCTACTATGGAGAACGGACGCTGACCAGGATAACCGCTCAATTTGAGTCGGATGCTCCTGGATTTTTTGGTCATAGCGCCCTCGCGAAGGGCATCTATTTCAGGACGGTGTTTAGTTGCCTTGTCGCAGAGGTAGAGATACCACTTCCTCCTCTTCTGCCGCTCCTTGTCGGGGGTTGCTTATTTGTCAAGACTTATTCACAACTAACCTGCTACTACAGGCCTTCCGGCTATCCGCAACCTGCCGACCCCCTGGCAGCTTGCAGCTCAGCTATGTCCCCTGGTCGCAGGAGGACGGTGGGTCTGTAGACCTCGGGCCTCATCAGCGGGTGTTGAACGTGGTATAATGGGCAGTGTTTGTCGAAAATCACTAGACAATAAAATGAGTGCGCCACATGTCATATTCGTTTCCTCTATGTAAGAATACATGGTCATACTGATTTTTATGACAATCGGTTTGCAATGAGCATATTCTACAACCCTTCTCCGTGAATAAATACATATAGGTACCAATTTTTATAATAATCGGTCCAATAGTTTTTGAGTTCATCGAGGACATACAGACAAACCATATATAAAGACTAGCTGTTCCCGGCGTGCGTTGCTATGCCAACAACTAAAATTAATTTAAGAAAAATAACTTTAAAGAAAAATCAGTACACAAATATTCAATTCCTTCTAAACTATTTTATTGATTTTGTTTCTTTCGTAAAAATCGCTTGAACGGGACAGAAGTTGCTACTCTGCAGCGCCACCTGGTGGCGAGTGGCAGCAGCAATGAGCATATTCTACAAACCTTCTCCGTGAAAAAATACATATATACCGATTTCTATAATAATCGGTCTAGTAGTTTTTGAGTTCTTCGGTGACGTACAGACAAACATTCATTTTTATATATAAAGAAGAAGAAGATTAGTTATGGTTGTACACAAGATCAATCGCATGTTTAATTGCATAGTGTTACACACAAATGTATGCACTGAAGCAAACATGACCTACCTCATGACGAATCGCCTTATTATCATTATATCTACATCCAATAATTAGGGAGTAAATATCCAAATGATCGAATTCCTGCTTAACAAATGCTAAAACAATTCTATTTTGCATATGCATGTAAATTAAGGAACTGTGTTGATTTTTAATTTTTTAAATTACAATTTATTAACGCGAGCACTTGCTCTCGTGTTGAGTTCAATTTCTAAACTAAAACTTATAAACTACTTAGTGCTAAAATCTAACCTACAGCCGCCACCCACGCAGTCACTGACTGGCTACTCATGAAGTTCTTGGAATTAGCAGATGTGCATTATTTGAATAAGTTTGAGTTGGCACTTTTGCCAAACTTTAATTCGAAACCATCGTGCAGCTGCATGTTGGTGTCGTATAACCGATTCGCCGTAATCAGCTAATGTTGGCAGGCCGCTAGTGAATCTGTAACATTGATTGCAAGCTTAAATTCGCCTACTGCAAATGTTACAGCTGCCCTTAGGCTGCATGTGTTAACTCCTCCCCTTCTAAATGGAGGCCGTCCTCGGTCTTTTTAAGATTTTCAATGATCTCCTGAATAACATGACTTTGACTCCTTCTGTTTTTCCTCTGCCGCAGTTTGAATAAAAAGTAGCAGCCAACCAGAATGGCGATAAAAGTTAGGCCAGATAGTATTGGCCACATGATGGTTCTTCTCTCTATTCTTGCAATGCACCCTAGATTGTGCATATTCATTTTTTTTAGATACGGTAAACTCAATATTTCTAGATGGTCAGTAATATTGACAAGTGTTGTTGTCGCAGAACCTGGTAATTTTGTCACTATACCGTTTTTGTTCTTAAAGTAAGAACCATTGATTTGAACCTCGTCTTCAAAGGTTAGAAGGTAAGTACCAGTAACAGTTTTCTCAGAACCATCATTTGATTTGATCACAGCGGTATTGTCGTTGATAACTATGATGCCTTCATCAACAAGCGTAATCGGCTCCAGATGGCTGGGGCGTGTGCTGCAGTGGGCTATACTTCCCGAATGTAGTTGTTGTGCGCATGTTGTATTTTTGAGCTTTTTGCAAAATGTGGACGTAAGTGCTGTAATACAACTGCCAATAGCCAAAATCTGATTGTTACAGTCAGCGACGTTGTCGTTGTTACCAAAGTGTAGGACAGTTTCGTTGTGTTGAACGGGAAACAAAATGACTCTCTTACATACTAATATAGGTTTTGGGTACTTAATTAAAAAATATAAAAAATTAGTGTCTAACAGCACCTTAATGCTAGATACCTCCATTAAGTCTGTTATAGTTGTGTTTGTAGAGTGCATATTAATTAATTTTTTTACATCGTCAAAATTTAATATGGAGGGACTAATGATGCCGATCCTTGCAAGGGCAATCGCTGAAATCAATATTTCAATTTCGGAAATTAAAACTCTATTTCTAGCGAGCAATGTTTCGTATAAATAACTTGTGTCAATCTGCTTAGTTTTTACATTGTTTGTTATTAGGTTCACTGTATCTGTTAGCTCATTTATCTTTTCTTGCACTGCTGTGTTTATTTCTATTTGCCTATTTTCTGAATTAATTAGCTCTTGTTGTCGAAATTTTAGATTTTCAAAATCATCGAAGTCTGGTGTTCCTGCTATAACTTTCAAAGCTGTCCCTAAAATGTTTATGCTTCGTGCCTGTCTGTGGTGAATGTTTAATGTTTCCAAAAGTGTTTTTATATGTTCGATGTCCGAGTCCAGCAACGTCCTCATGGGAGATGCAGGGAAATGTTTCGTTAGTTCCTTAGTTTCTTTGGCTATTTCCATATATGTCCTGAGATTTGTTGTGTGTTTAAGAAAGTCAACGTTCTGCCAAAGAGTTACAATCCCGTCCTGAATCGGTATGTAACTAAAGTGCGAGTAGTCAGTCAGTTTTGCTGTTGCTGACCCAATTAGAAGTATCACCGAATCTATCTTGGTTATCCTAATAAAAATTAAAATTATTTTATGTTGTCCTTGTGGACCACCCTCCCTTTAATTAAGACTGTGGTCCCCAAGTCAGCTTCTACCTTTTCTTCTACGTAGAGAGGTGTTAACTTATTCCCTAATCTTTTATTGGTTTTTACCAATACGCGCTCCCCCACGTCAAACACTCTATTTTGTCTGGAAGGGTTATTCCTCTCCAGCAGAGTTTGTTGGGCTTTCTCTATTTTGTCCATTATTTCATTTCGCATATCCTGGGGTGTGGCGTGAATTATGTCAATGGGTTTCTTTCTGGTCACAAAATGAATAGTTCGATTATATTCGAATGTGGCCAATAATATAAGTTCGATTGTTTCATCAAAATTTTTTTCCAATTTCAGGCATCTCGCAATCTCTACAAGTGTGCTGTGGAAACGCTCGACCTGACCATTTGAGGTACTGTGAAGCGGAGGTGCATTCACAATATTAACATTAAACTGATTTTTTAACAAAGACTTTATCGTTTCGGAATTAAGCGATGCCTCATTGTTACAATATATAGTCTTTGCCCCTGGAAATATATTCATTAACTGAAAAATAGGGTATTTTATGTCTAAAATTGTTCGAGATGGTATTGGTTGTACCACGGCAAATTTTGAGAACTTGTCGAGACAAGTGAGAAAGTACTTCTTGTCTGTTGAAAATATGTCAACGTGCAATATTTCTCCAGCATAGGATGGGACTGGTGTTACGCCATGTTCCTGTTTTCGTGGATGCCTATCATATTTTGCTTTACTGCAGATTTTACAATTCGCAACCACTTCGTTTGCCAGTTTGGTCATTTTTGGGAAATAATAGTCACAGAGAATTTATCTAACGTTCTCCTGAGCAGCTCTATGAGCTCGATTATGTTCAATAACAACAATCTCCCGCTGTTCGTCTTTATTTACAATGTCGGCCACCATGCTTTTACAGTACCAGAACTTTGTTGCCGGAAAGCACCTTATAAGTTCGTGTTGTACGCTGGCCAATGTTGGCAAATTGCAGTGTATGGCATTTACCACATTTGGGTTCACAGTTAATTTAACCTCTTCCATGAGATGTTCCTTATTTGTGAATTGGATAACATGGCGAGTTTTCTCGCCGAAATATATAAAATTCCGTCTTAGGTTCATGTCGGCTTCCTCCAAAACGATTTGGTTTCGGAAGCAATTTAGTGGCTTCTCAGTTGCTTCTATCGTATAAGATAGCGATGTTTCACTATGTATTGTAGCTAAATCTGATTGGTTTTCTTCTTCTAAGGTATGAATGTTCTGTCTAGACAGAGCGTCGGCCACATAGTTTTCTTTGCCAGGTTTGTAAAAGAGTTGAGCGTTGTGCTCGTCAATAAACGCTTTCCATCGTTTAATCTTAGCATTTGGGTTTCGGTCTGATACCGCAAATGTAAGTGGCTGGTGGTCCGTAAAGATATTCAAATTCCTTACACCATAGAGATAATTTCTAAGGCTTTTTAAAGCCCAAACTATGGCAAGTAGCTCACGTTCGTTGGTTGCGAAATTTTTTTCCCGATCCTTGAGGGTTCTAGAAATCATAGTTATAGGCTTTCCACCCTGAGACAACACGGCTCCCATACCCATTGATGAAGCGTCCGTCGTTAGATCGAAAGGCTTCTTAAAATCAGGGTAGGGTAGTATAACGTCTTCAGACGCTAAAACCTCTTTTAACTTGTTGAAAGCTTGTAACTGTTCCTCATCTAAGTCTATTTTTACTCTTTTCGATTGTGTAGACTTCACTTTACCGTTTTCACCCTTGAGAATATCCGTCAAAGGCCTTGCTATTGACGCAAAATCCTTGATGAAACATCTATAATAACTTGCCAGCCCCAGGAACGACCTGACATTGAACAAAGTTGAGGGTTTCTCGTAATCGCGGATTGCTTTGATCTTACTAGGACTCGTTTTTATACCATCTTTAGATACCACAAAGCCCAAGTACTCCACACTTTGTTTAAAGAAGTGCGATTTTTCCCGGGATATCCTCATATTAGCTTCGCATAGTCTTCCTAAAACCCACTCAATATGGTCAACGTGTTTTTCCTCGTCTTCGGAAAAAATAATTACGTCGTTGACGTAGACATAACAGCACTTCCCTATCTGTTCTCGAAGCACGTCGTCGATGGCCCTCTGAAAAATGCTGGGTGCATTCTTCAATCCAAAAGGGAGTCTACAGAACTCGTACTTTCCATGGCCCACCGAAAACGCGGTCTTTTCTCGATCTTGGTCAGCAAGTGTTATTTGGTGAAAACCTGATTTAAGGTCAAGCGTTGTAAAATACTTGGCCTTTCCTAGATTTGACAATATACCTGTGATATTAGGAATAGGATATTTGTCGTCGATGGTTTTCTGATTTAACTTTCTAAAATCAATAACCAGACGCTTTTTGGTGTTACCCTGTTCATCCTTACCCTTCTTGTCCACAACCCAGATTGGATTGTTGTATGGTGATCGAGATGGCCTGATTATGCCATTTCTTAATAAGTCACGAATTTCCGCATTCACGAAGTCTGATACACCCATAGGATATGGGTATAACTTGGAATATACCGGGTCGTCACTTTCGGTGCGAATAGTGGCGACAATGTTTGTATTGTAAGGGAGTGCTTCATTCGGGTCCGAGAACACCCCTATTAAATTTTTTATCATTTTTTGAAATTTGTTTCTCACCGCTTGCGGCACTTCTATGTCTTCCACTTGTGTGAAATTCACATTACAACCCTTCAAGAATTTAAGCTCTTCGGAGCCAGAACTGGTTTTTATTATTTTGTTTTTAAAATCTAACGTAGCATTTGTCTTCGTAAGCAGGTCAAGCCCAACTATTCCGTCGAAAGTTGAAAGCATGGGGAGCAAAAAAAGGGACTGTTTGTGCCAAACAAGTTAACTATACATTTTTTCTTAACATCGTTAAAGCCATGTATTGACTTTACCAAAAACCGATTTTCGACCGGTACTATATTCTTAAGTTCTTTTAGAGGCTTAATATAATTTTTTGATGCCCCTGTATCGATTAATAATTTAATTTTTCTCCCTGCAATTGTCCTTTCGATGAAAGGTAGCAGGGAGTTTGCGTTAAAAAATTGATTTGATCAGAATCGGACAGTTCATCGTCCACTGCTGCAGCCTCCGAATTAGCCACATCTCGATATTCTTCGCACTCTTGACCTGCGGATAAGTGGTCGATTCTTTGTTGTTTCGGCCCTGTAAATCGAGCGGAGCCATAATTCGGCCTTTTTGCAGCCTGCCTATTTGCTTCATTCTGATTTGTATGAGGCGGCACCCAATTTCGAAACGGAACATTGGGTTGATGTCGCGTGCTTTGCCTATAGCGAAGTGAAGGATCTACCTCCATTGGCTGCACTGGCTCCATTTTTTGTGGAGGCTTATTATTCGTACCCTGATTTCTATTAAAATGAGGGCTTCTTGATGGATAAAAATCCTTGACTGGGGCTCTTCCACCAGTACCCTTTTCCCTATGCTGTTGCCTAAATTCAAATCTTTGGGCTTTATCTTCCAAGTTCCTAGCGTAGGTGTAGCGAATATGTACCGCTCGTGATTTGACTCTACCTCCTGAGCTAACGCTAAAGCAGATGGGAGGTCGCTAGGTCTTGCCGAAAACAGTACATCGCAAAGCGGTTTTTTTGTACCCGAAATGAACACTCGCAAGGCGTCCATCCTATATTTCTCGTTGAGGGACGCAGCTATTGTCTTATCGTAAGTCATGATTGTCTTGTTGGTGAGAAGGGTTAATTTCTTCTCAACCTCGTCGTAGTACTGCAGGAGTGTCAGGCTTCCCTGTCGAAGGGTTGACAGCTCCTGTTCAATTAGGTAGATGGGTCTTTTGTCACTGTAAGTAAAATCAAGGCGACTGATTATAGCCTTGAAATTCAGCACCGTATTGAATGATGCCAACACCATATCTGCTGGTCCCTTCACCTTATTTCGAATTATGGCAACAGCTTGGTAATGTTTACTACTACCTCATGTTTTTCGAAAATCTTATATGCCGTCTGGGCTGCCTGTCGCCATGAAACATAGCACTCCTGCTTGCCATCGAAGTCTGGTAAGGACTTCACAATGTCAAGGGGTTCGTCACACTGTCTACCGGGCAATACCTCTATTTCCCTATACGTCTCTACCTCTGGCACAGTAATCTTAACATCATTTATACGCTGACTAATGGTAGTCAGTCGTTCTTCAAAGTTTTCCCTCTGTACAGCGAGTGCAGAGGAAACAGCACTCTCTATTAGCGCTTTCAGCTGGATGGCTTCCAAAGACATATTTACACTTGAATGCCAAGCTGCCTGATCATAAACACCACCGATCCTTCTTCTATCGATTGCTATACTGTTTAGCCTATTTAACAATTCACCTAATTCACAATCACTCATGAACCTAGTAAATCACTTGCCCACAAAGCATTCAGCAAAAAAACGGTAAGACTTTCCGTGCAAGGATCGACGATTCACAATTCGTTTTGGATTTTTTTCAACATGTTACTATTATTATTTTTTTATCCCCTACCTTTTTTGCAGAGATTTCAGCAAAATACAATTAAAAAATTTTTTGACTTGGCAATTGATTTTTCATACAAATGTAATTAAAGTTTCATAATTTTTTCGTAATTGGTTTTTTTTTTTGTATTTTTTTCCTTAAAACATTAATTTACACATTATTTATTATTTTGCCTGCCTTTTTTGAAGAGATTTCAGAAAAATACAATTAAAAAATTTTTTGACTTGGCAATAGATGTTTTGATTTTTCATAAAAATGTAATTAAAGTTTCATAATTTCTTCGTAATTTGTGTTTTTTTTGTTGTACTTTTTTACAATTTATTAACGCGAGCACTTGCTCTCGTGTTGAGTTCAATTTCTAAACTAAAACTTATAAACTACTTAGTGCTAAAATCTAACCTACAGCCGCCACCCACGCAGTCACTGACTGGCTACTCATGAAGTTCTTGGAATTAGCAGATGTGCATTATTTGAATAAGTTTGAGTTGGCACTTTTGCCAAACTTTAATTCGAAACCATCGTGCAGCTGCATGTTGGTGTCGTATAACCGATTCGCCGTAATCAGCTAATGTTGGCAGGCCGCTAGTGAATCTGTAACATTGATTGCAAGCTTAAATTCGCCTACTGCAAATGTTACAGCTGCCCTTAGGCTGCATGTGTTAACTTGTACATATTTTCATGTGCGTATGCACAATTTATGCCCTAACCCATTTTTTTTTTATGGAGGTGGCAAAAAGCATTGAAAGCCGAAAAATGTGAGACTTGTCTTTCGACTCACCCACAAAAAACCCATCCCAGTAATTAGTTAATACTTCACGGGAGGGGGAGCGGCCTATTGCCTCTTCATGAGAATCTGCGCTATTGTTCAGCGCGTCGTAGTTTGGTAATTACTTACCATTAAGTATTAATTCCCAGGAGGGAGAGCGGCCTATTGCCTCTACCTGAATATCTCCGCTGCTGTTCAGCGTGACGCAGTTTGGTAATTCCTAATACCGTTAATTATTACTAAGTATTACTTCACGGGAGGGGGAGTGGCCTATTGTCTGTACATAAAAATTTGCGATATTGTTCAGCGCGTCGCAGTTTGGTAATTACTTACCATTAAGTATTAATTCCCGGGAGGGAGAGCGGTCTATTGCTTCTACCTGAAAATCTGCGCTGCTGTTCAGCGTGACGCAGTTTGTTAATTCCTAATACCGTTAAGTATTACTTCACGGGAGGGGGATTGGCCTATTGCCTCTACATAAAAATCTGCGCTGTTGTTCAGCGCGACGCAGTTTGGTAATCACTATTCTTGCCATGTTACTCACATCGGTCAAATGTTCTTCTGTTCTTCCCAAAACTATCACTCAAATCTTCTCTTTCCAGCTCTAAATGAGGGCAGACAAAGAAACCATGTTCTACATCTTCAACTAGACTGTCGCAAAAGGTGCAGTACGGGTCATCTTCGTGCTTAAATCAATGCAGATAAGCCTTAAAGCATCCATGCCCACTAAGTACTTCGGTCAGGTAGAAATCTATCTGTCCATGCTTTCGATTTGATCATCTGGTGATACTCGGAATCAATGGATATGTCCATCGTCCGTTCATGGAGTTCCTCCATTCCTCCTGCCAAGTACGGATGCTTCGCTCCCGTTCAGTCCATTGGTTAGTCAGCTGTGCTGGATCCGCTCGATCTTTTTAACACACTTTTATTAGGTCGGGTTGTATGTATGTATGTATGTATGTATGTATGTATGTAACGGAATCTTTGAGCTTAATTTTCACTGGCTTCTAAACATCTGATCGACTTGAAATTTTGCACACCTATCAAGGACCGATGACAATGCAATAATTTGATAAAAGTTTTCCATTATCCTTATTGGGATTGCCAGGATTAATATTTTCTTTTTTTACCTGTGGGCAAAAAGTAAGGTGAATTTGAATCTTTGAATCTTTTTTTTAACACACTTTTATTAGGTCGGGTTGTATGTATGTATGTAACGGAATCTTTGAGCTTAATTTTCACTGGCTTCTAAACATCTGATCGACTTGAAATTTTGCACACCTATCAAGGACCGATGACAATGCAATAATTTGATAAAAGTTTTCCATTATCCTTATTGGGATTGCCAGGATTAATATTTTCTTTTTTTACCTGTGGGCAAAAAGTAAGGTGAATTTGAATCTTTGAATCTTTTTTAACACACTTTTATTAGGTCGGGTTGTATGTATGCATGTATGTATGTATGTATGTATGTATGTATGTATGTATGTAACGGAATCTTTGAGCTTAATTTTCACTGGCTTCTAAACATCTGATCGACTTGAAATTTTGCACACCTATCAAGGACCGATGACAATGCAATAATTTGATAAAAGTTTTCCATTATCCTTATTGGGATTGCCAGGATTAATATTTTCTTTTTTTACCTGTGGGCAAAATTAACGTGAATTTGAATCTTTGAATCTTTTTTTTAACACACTTTTATTAGGTCGGGTTGTATGTATGTATGTAACGGAATCTTTGAGCTTAATTTTCACTGGCTTCTAAACATCTGATCGACTTGAAATTTTGCACACCTATCAAGGACCGATGACAATGCAATAATTTGATAAAAGTTTTCCATTATCCTTATTGGGATTGCCAGGATTAATATTTTCTTTTTTTACCTGTGGGCAAAAATTAAGGTGAATTTGAATCTTTGAATCTTTTTTTTATTCTTGTAAATCAGTTTCATCCCCTTCAAAATATTGCCCTCTCGATGAAATACACTTATGCCAACGATTTTTCCAATCCCCGAAACATGCCAAATAGTCCAGTATAGACAATTGTGTGGTACCGTTGGCCTGCCTACCAAGCATGTCAACCATGTGTTGCTATGCAGAGGGTGGTTAGTTGGGCCAGACAACAATTGTTGTGTTTTGGTCTGCCTGCCTAACATGCTGTTGCCAAGCCAAGCGCAAGTAGTGATGACTGTTTGTTGTTATGCAGTGGGTTGTTTTGTGAGGTCAGGCGAGAGTCTTTCTATTTGCGCTGCCTGCCCAGCATGCTGTTGCTAAGGTAAGCGCAGGTAGTGATCATCATGTTTGTTGGTGTTGGGCTGCATATCAAACTCGAGCATTGATGTTGATATGCTGTGATAATTTGTTGTTATTATAAAAGGCAACAATATCACAATGAATTTTGTTAGGCAGGTGGCGAGCATATTGCGGCTGTTGGCAATGGGGTTTTTGTAGGAAAGTGATCACATCATACTAGTCTGTTGTCAGGCTGCATCGACTGAGCTTATATAATCTATGCAATACAGATTTCACGTGACATTCAAGGTTTTGCGCTCAACGACTCAACAACTATTCGTGGGAATAAAAATGACGCTTGAAACTACAACGCAAAATAAGAGGAGATTGGCGGAAAAAAGAACACTTGAAACTGCAACACAAAGAAAGAGGAGATTAGCGAAAAAGAGACTAAAATTGAAAGAAAAATGTTCAGGATGGACGAATGACGAAATCGTCGAGAGGAAAACCACAAGGCGACTATATATGAAACAATATAGAGCCTCACAGTCTGAAGAGGACAGAGCGGCTCGACTAAAGCACATGCGGCAACATAGCGCTAAATTACGAGCCTCACAGTCTGAAGAGGACAGAGCGGCTCGACTAAAGCACATGCGGCAACATAGCGCTGAATTACGAGCCTCACAGTCTGAAGAGGACAGAGCGGCCCGACTACAGCACATGCGGCAACATAGCGCTGAATATCGAGCCTCACAGTCTGAAGAGGACAGAGCGGCTCGACTACAGCACATGCGGCAACATAGCGCTGAACTACGAGCCTCACAGTCTGAAGAGGACAGAGCGGCTCGACTACAGCACATGCGGCAACATAGCGCTGAATATCGAGCCTCACAGTCAGAAGGAGACAGATTCATTCGTTTGCTGCAAATGCGTCAACGAAACGCAGAGGCGAGGAGATTAAATAGAGCCAGCATAACCGGCTTCATGCAGTCAATTAACACGTTTTGTGACAAGATCTGTGAGATTTGCACTAAACGGTGCTATCAAAATCAGATCTCTAAGTGGATTGTAGACACCAAATCAGCACCATATTTGCCTAGCGAATTAAAACAAACAAATTGCTTGATGGTTTGTAAACGGTGTAAGACTCATTTGAGTTCAAAGAAAAATTTTGCACCGTCCAGATCTTATTGGAACAATTTGGACCCAGGATCCGTTCCAAATGTAATAGCGCAATTATCACACGCCGAACAACGGCTGATTTCACGCGTTATTCCATTTGTAAAAATGATCAAGCTAAGTGGCGTATTCGGGCAATATAGTTTTCGTGGCCAAGCGGTATTGTTCGCACAAGATGTTTTTGAGGTTACCGAAAACCTTGCAAACATGTTACCCAGAGCCGCAAATAATGCTGGAATAGTCGTCATTACTGAGCGTTTAGAGAATATTATATTAGCATAACACGACAGTTTTCGATATCTAAACAAAAAGTATACGATGCACTCAATTGGCTAATTTTGAACAATCCACTTTACAAAGATGTTACAGTCGATCAGAACGTCGTTATTGAAGAAAATGATATTATAAGAGTAGAAGATGCACTTGCCGAGATTGCTGTAGAGACCGATGATGAACCTACTGAGGATGCTAGTGCTTACATGAAAATTAGTGACTCTTCGAGAATTGTACGTGCATCATGGCATCAAAGCAACGATCTCATATTCACATCAGGATTCGCAGGAGTTCAATGTTGTACGATGGCATTAGCTAACATTCTCCGGGCTAGCATTCTTTCACCACAACATTGGTCTACAAACATTCTTAATTTAAATATGATAACAGGCGACCAAATCTATAGCAATATAAGATTTCAAACGGAGAGGAAATTTGCGGCGCATCCTATAGAAAATGATGGCTACCTATTAGTAAGAAACTTCACAGTCATCCAAGATGACTTGTTCGCATTCGGCAAAAGATTTCAGATCACTTTTGACGCAGAACCAGGTATATTTGGATGCTTGAATGACAAGTTAAATGAAAGAAATATTGGAAGTACTCTTCGCCAAGGTTTGGAGGATATGTTCATGGCATATAACGCAGGCATACTAATAACAGAGGGTTATTCATTTGGAGTAATGCATTATAATAACAAATATTACTTCAGCAACTCACATTCTTCTGGCCAAAAGGGAGCTAAAGCAAAGGGCAATAATGGAAAAGCTTGCGTTATTGAATGTGATAATTTGGACGAGTTCGTAAGGATATGTAAACGAACAACAGGCAGCAAAAATGTACAGTTTACTCTTGATTACATCAATGTTGAAGTCTTGGATATACATGATGCAGAGAACGTTAAATATAGAGAAGTCTCACGAGCTACGAATGGTGTGAATTGTCAAAAATGAAGTCTAACCGCGGCCGGGGTTTAACAGAGCTGATTGCAGTGAATTCTCTCTTCCTATATTGGCTCTGCACACAGAGAACGTTCTCTGCTTTTGCTTCTGTAGAAAATCAAATTGACGATTAGCCGACGGCATTTTGCAAAGAATTTGCTTGTTCATTTCTACATATGTTCCCTTGATGAATGAAAATTTATTCAACTAAATGATTATTGATGAATAATTTGAATATTTATTATATGCGCCAACATTTCAAATCAAAGTAACTTTAATATTTTGATTTAATTTAAAAAAATGCTCTATAAAACGACCTCTCACATCTTGGTATGTGCATTTTAGTAAATTGAAAACTATACAAATTTGATGAAAATTTTTACATACAAGTACTTTGGTATTTTGACATATGTATGTAAATATATTATATTATAAGACTATGAATAAGTTCGTGCGGTTTTACAACAGATGGCGTAACTTGATTATTATTCCATCGATCCACATTTCCAAACATTCATTGGAGAGCTACTGTCGTAAGGCACAAACGTCAGTATAAGTTTTTTATTTGAAGCGTAAACAACAATATTTTTACCACACTTGAAAATGTCGAATTTCGTGCCAAATAATGTGTTTTTGCGGGGAATTCTTCTTCATTATTTTAATATGAAGAAAAAAGCAGCCGAAAGTCATCGTATCTTGGTGGAAGTTTATGGTGAGCATGCTCTAGCTGAGCGAACGTGCCAGAAGTGGTTTGCACGCTTTAAAAGTGGTGATTTTGGCTTGGAAGACGAAGAACGCGAGGGTGCGCCGCCAAAGTTCATGGATACCGAATTGGAGGAATTGCTCGATCAAGATCCGGCTCAAACGCAAGAAGAGGTTGCAAAAACTTTGGGAGTTGATCAATCAACCATTTCCAAACGTTTAAAAGCCATGGGAATGATCCGAAAGGTAGGCCATTGGGTGCCGTATGAATTGAAGCCAAGAGACGTTGAACGCCGTTTTATGGCATGCGAACAACTGCTTCAACGGCACAAAAGAAAGGGTTTTTTGCATCGAATTGTGACTGGCGATGAAAAGTGGGTCCATTACGACAATCCAAAACGTCGGGCAACGTATGGATACCCTGGCCATGCTTCAACATCGACGTCGGCGCAGAATATTCATGGCCTGAAGGTTATGCTGTGTATCTGGTGGGACCAGCTGGGTGTTGTGTATTATGAGCTACTGAAACCGAATGAAACGATTACGGGGGATGTCTACCGACGACAATTGATGCGTTTGAGCCGAGCACTGCGAGAAAAACGGCCGCAATACGCCGATAGACACGACAAAGTTATTTTGCAACATGACAATGCTCGGCCACATGTTGCACAAGTGGTCAAAACATACTTAGAAACGCTCAAATGGGATGTCCTACCCCACCCGCCGTATAGTCTAGACCTTGCGCCATCCGATTACTATCTCTTCCGATCGATGCAACATGGCCTGGCTGACCAGCACTTCCGTAATTACGATGAAGTCAAAAAATGGATCGATTCGTGGATTGCGGCAAAACCGACCGAATTTTTCACAAAGGGAATCCGTGAATTGCCAGAAAGATGGGAAAAAGTAGTAGCAAGCGATGGACAATACTTTGAATATTAAATTTGTAACCATTTTACGTCAATAAAGTTTCAAATTTCGAAAAAAACCGCACGAACTTATTCATAGTCCTATGTTTGTGCAAAAGTTCAATTGGATCTTCAATTCTTATAGTGTTACATATGTATGTATATATTATATTTACATTTGAATATGCATTCATTTGTTCCTTTGCAAACGAAATTTTTTTCAATTTAGATTTATTACTTGGAATAATATATGTATGCATTTTATAGATAGTATAAAACTTTGAAATTTAAAATAAATAAAAGAAAACTTCAAAGAAACGTATGTATTTGCATATACATATATATTTGTTATTTTTGGACAAAAAGAAATTGGGCATTGTTATACATACATTTGTTTGAAATAAAATTGACCGACAGCATTTTGCAAGGCATTTGAGGCATTACGTTTTTATTTCCGTTCTGTAATTTTTCATCCACATCCTATTGCAGGAGGTATACAAGCATGGTTTGTATACAAGTTTTGATATTCAAAATAAATAAAAGAATAATTTTAACAAACCCAAGATATCCTCCATATTTACATATTTTATAGGATAAAAAAGCATATTCGTATGTTACCGTACGTATGTATATTTGGATTAGTAACAAAATCTGTTTAAACTGTTTCTTACTACAAACATATGTATGTACATGTATGCATACACATGTAAGAAACAATTAAGCAAAAGTTCAATGTACTAAAGCAACCATGACCTACCTCACGTATTGGCATATTGATGCCCTATTGTATGTATGTCCGTACATACATATACATATATTCTCGACTCCCAGCAAAACTATGCTTATTAGTATATACATACATATGTATGTACATACAACAGCACACACAAAGCACTGGCTTTATGCCTCTGCACGCGAATTAAATAAGTACTTTTGATGTTTAAATAAAAAGATATAGTTTATTTGTATCAATATGTACTTATGTCAATTATAAACTGAAGTACACATGCTTCAGTATATTATAAGACTGACCTATTTCTATGCTTAATCGTCTATTTATAGGCTCTGGTTTCTTTTGTTAATTGTTTGCTGATAATAGAAATATACTATTTGCTGATAATGTTTATTTTGTTTACTATTTGCTGAATAGGAATATTTTTATGTAAACTACTGAATAGGAATATTTTTATGTAAACTACTGATTAGGAATATTTTTATGTAAACTACTGATTCCGTATCATACATTGGATGATGTAATCGGTACAGTAGTGTGTTTTCTGTTACACTAACTCTCCTCCCTCTTAAAATTAAATGTCCTCATTTACAATTTGGACTCTTGTAATTTTTGTTTTCTTTCTTCATGGTCTTTTTGACATTGTATTAGTGCTCTTTGATAAAGTATATTCCTTCTCCTTACTCTAAATTCTAATAATAGTTTGGTTATTGTGATTAATAGGGTTATAATTAATATAGTTATAAATGTAGCCTTAATTGGATTTTGTTCAATTGGTACAAATATGGATGATATTTCGTCTAGATTATTGAATTTGTATTCTGATTGAGATTCTAAGTATTCTAATATATCTAGATTTTCTTTATGCTTTTTATGGAGTATTTTTACCATAGTTTCCTTAATGTTTATATATTCTTCATTATTTAATGTTATATTGGGTTTGAAATAAATTAAAAAATCTCCATCTAAAATCTCGTTGTTTAATATATTTAATCCGCTAATAATAATGTTTCCGTTACCATAATTAATAAAGGGTGGATTTTTTTCTTTTATCATTTAACATTGAGCATTATTTTTCTCTAATATTTGTATTGTACATTCGTCCCTTTTATTCTGCTTACATATAGTTTGATCTATAAAATCTTTACATTTATTGATTCTTACGTATTGATTTCCTTTGCATAAAGCAATATTTTTATCCATAATTAATTTTCCTTTTTTTGAAGCTAATGAGTGGATGTAGAATTGTTCACATTTTTCTTTGATTTTTGGGTATTTGTAAACTGTTATAAAGTTTTGTTCGAATTTAACAATTTTAATTTCTGCGTATTCTAAAATATTTATGGTTAAAACATTTGTTTTTTCTTTCGCAATGATTTCTGTGATTTCTTCTAAGTCTAATGAAGTTGACAGGAAGTTGTTATTTTTTGCTAAATTAATTGTAGTTAGGAGAGTATTTAGTTCATTGTAGACTTCTGTGAGTATTAATTTTTCAGAGAAATCTTTGGGGTTTAATGTCTTTAAAATTTTTTCGAAATTACTATTTATTATTTTTTGTTTATTGTGTCCCTCAATTAATTGATTAATTCTTGTCTGTATCTCTACTTCATCATCGTGGTCTGGTGTGCCCGTTATCCATTTTAATATTGTCCCTAATGCGTTTAATCCTCTTCTAAATCTATTAACTGGATTTATCTGTTTTATTAATATTTCAATTTTTTGGTGTAATATTTTCACTTCAGGATTTGAATCTAAATTATATTTTGAGTTTAATACATTTTGGTATGGTGTTAATATTCTAGTTAAATTTGTAATATGATATAAATAATCATAGCTATCAAATATAAAAGCTGGATTCGTTTCTATTAATATGTAATCTTTTCCTTTAAGGTTTGTAATATTTGTGTCTGAACTAATTCTGTTTATGCACATCAAGATTATTATTATTATGAGATTCATTTCTAGTTCGTACGGATGTTATCTTTGTGTATTATTCTATTATCAGTTGTTGTGACTGTTTTACCGTTATCCTGTTCAATTATTTTTTTTATGAATCTATCGTGTTTTTTATTTCTTCGGCTTCTCTTAACGTAAATAATATCTCCTTTCTTGTAAGTAATTTGTTTGTTCGGTGCCTTCTGTTGGGTGATATCTCTTTCTTGATTATAACGAATTCTATTTCCGATGACTTTATAGTCGTATCCTCCTCTGTTGAAAAACACGTCCTCGGGTTTATGTCCTGTGACCGAGTGAATGGTTTTATTGTACTGTCGTACTGCTTCGAATATCACCTCTTCGTGCTTACCTTTGGTTTCCTTTACTAGTAAGTTAGTTAGTTCCACTATTGTGCTGTGTGTCCGCTCTACTTGACCGTTCGTTGTCGAATGTTGTGGTGGCACTGCTGTGTGCTGTATATGTAGTCGATCGTATAGGGATTTTGCTATTACATTAACGTATGTCGGGTCGTTATCGGTTGTTAGGTTCGTTGCGTATGGGAATATTTGTGATAATATTTCATTCAAATATATGTATGAGTTTTTCCTATCTGGTATTTTTCTTATATAGCAGAATTTTGAGTATCTGTCTACTGTAGTTATATATGTTTGGTTGTCCATAAAAAATGTATCCATGTGCAAATGTGTACCTACTTCATTTGGTATTGGTGTTTTTCCGTAAAGTAATTTATTCGGTCGTCTGTCGTATTTACATTTTTTACATATCTCACATATTTGTGCTGCCTTCTTTGCCATATCTTTCATGTTAGGCCAGTAATAGCTCTCAGAGAGTTCTTTTATATTATTTCTATAATTTCTATGTGCTCTTCTGTGTATTTGTTCAACTATCTCATTCTGTTCATTTTCGTCAGTGATGTCTCTGACTAATGCATTTGCTATTACAAAAGTAGTGGTTGGGAAAGTTTGTACTAGTGTGGTTTTTATTTGATATAGAATTTCTTCGGTAGTGATTATGGCGTTAATATTGTTTGGGTGTAGTACGCCTTTAATATCACTTATCAATTGTTCTATAGTGGTGAAGTAGATGGTGTGTCTAAATTTCCCGAATATATTTTTACTTTCTATTCTTACTAATCCATTGTTAGTTTGGATAATAATTTGATTTTTAAAATGGTTTAAGCTAGTGCCTACCCTTCTTATGGTTTCAGTGGGTGAGCTGAGTTGAGAGTGCTGCGATTCTGAGTCGGTTAATTGATTAATTTGTTGCCGACTTAGTGCATCTGTTGAGAACCTGGTTTGTATACTAGTTTGGCACCGTATTCTTCTATTTGGTTTTTCCACCTTTTTAGTTTATTATAAGGGTTCTTTTCTGAAATAGAGTAGGTTAAGGACTGATGATCCGTGTAGATTGTAAGGTCTGATCGTCCATATAAATAGTTCCTGAACTTTTGTAGTGCCCAAATTATGGCTAATAACTCTTTTTCGTTTGTGCTATATTTTTGTTCCGTCTCGCTTAGTGTTCTGGATATAAAACAAATGGGATTTCTACCTTGGGATAACACAGCTCCTATGGCAAAATTACTTGCGTCCGTAGTTAAATCAAAGGGTTTATTGAAATCGGGTTGAAAGAGTTCGACTTGTGCTTGTAATTCCTTTTTTAATATATTCATCGCTTTTATGGCTTCCTCATCTAATTTTATTTGCATTTTTTCACTTTGATTTTTCTTTACGAGACCGTTTTCTCCTCGTAAAAACAATGTTAGGGGTTTGGTAATCTTGGCGTAGTCTTTGATGAACTTTCTATAATATCCTGCTAGTCCTAAAAATGATCTTAATTCTTTCAGATTCATAGGCACAGGGTAATTTTTTATGGTCTCAATTTTTTGTGGGTCTACGGTTATTCTGTTATGTTTAATAATATGTCCTAAATATTCAGTGCTGTTTTTGAAAAAATGAGATTTTTCATATGAAATCTTCATATTTGCTTGACGCAGTGCATTTACAACAATTCTTATGTGTTCCATATGTTCATCGTGTGAGGATGAATATATTAACACATCGTCTATATATACATGCACGAATTTTCCTATGTAATTCCTTAATATGTCATCTACGCATCTTTGAAATATTGAAGGTGCGTTCTTTAGTCCAAACGGCAGCCTTAAGAATTCATATTTTGCTCCGTTTATGCTAAAGGCTGTCTTTTCGGTGTCTGACTCCTTGATTTTTATCTGATGGAAACCTGCTTCCAAATCTAGGGTTGTAAAAACAGTTGCTTTCCCCAAATTCTGTATTGTCATGTTGACATCAGGTATGGGATATCTATCGGTAATGGTTTCGCTATTCAATTTCTGGAAGTCTATGACCATTCTTCTCTTAGGGTTTCCTAACTCGTCAGTTCCTTTCTTTGGTACTGTCCATACGGGTGAGTTATAGGGACTTTTACTGGGTTTAATTATATTATTCTCTAGCATTTTGTTTATTTCTTTATTTATAAAATTATTGTCTGAAAAGGGGTAAGGGTACTGTTTCGTCCATATTGGCTCTTCAGTTTTAGTGCGGATCGTTGCTTCAATTGTTGTCGTAAATGGTAAAATAGGATTTGTTTCCTCATTAATTCTCATAATTTCTTCAACCTCTTTTTTATATTTGCTCTCATCTATTGTGAAATTTACTTGACTGACATCCATTTCTTTTTTCTTCTGTTCTGTTCTCCTGACATACATCATTTTATATTCGAACAGATCTATCTTAGCTTTCATTTCTCTCAAGGATTGTTCTCCTAATATCATATCGAATTCTTTTAATTCTTCGATTTCAAAAAATACTAATTCTTGTCCTAGCATTCTTATCTTCTTGGCTGAGTTTATTGTGTTTGAACCATTCAGAGTTCTACTAACAAATTGTTTAACTGGGAAGGTCTTTCCATTTGGAATATTTTTCCTAATATAATTTAATGTCGAACCTGTGTCTATTAAAACCAATAGTTTTTTATTATCATGCAAAATAATCTGAAGACACGGCAGATTATTTACTCGTCTAAAAAAGTAGCTCTATTTTCAAATTCACTTTCATCTATATTTACCTTTAATGACTGATCACTATTATTATCCGTTATTTGGTTGATCCTTTGTAGCTTCTGCGGTGCTATATTATATCTGGATGACGTTGGTTGGTGGTTTCGTTTAAATGGTTCTCCTCTATTGGGATTGAAAGGTGCGTATCCTGCTCTTTGTCGTTCATAGTTGTTTCTGAAGGGATTCTGTTGATACGATTGCTGTTGTTGATGCTGATTATTCGTGGGTTGCCGGAATCTTCCTATTGATGTATCCACGTCCATTGGTGTCGGGTTTGGTCTTTCCTTATGGGGAATAGGTTGAACTCCTGGTTGATACCTCCTTTCGTTTTGTGGGTGTTTGGGGTAGTTATATGCTTCTCGTCGTATCGGATTGTTCTGCCTTTTATAAAGAATCTCCGTGGCAATTGCGTATGCACTTTCTAAATCTCTTGGTTTTGCTGCATATAATGTGTGTTGAGTAAATTCATCATTTATGCCATTGCGGAAGCAATCTATGGCCATTTCTTTTGTGACTTGCTGTAGAGAGTGAGTATTCCCTGGGTAATCAATTTCGCATTTAGTCATTGCTAAATTAAAGATTTGACAGATCTTGCTATGGAATTCGGATAGTGTCTGTCTTCCTTGTATTTGTCTTTTCATTTCCTCTATAAGGGCGTTATAGCTTCTAGTATCGGCGTAGCTGTAATCTAGGCGATTGAGTATTGCTTGTAAGTGAAATACTGTGCCATGATTCTGTAGAAGAGTTGCTGGTTCTCCTTCGATCTTCGTGTGACGTATTATAAATAATGCATCGTAATATGGTTTGGTATCACGAAAGGCTTCTATGGGACTCATTGCTGATATAATGGTTGCCTTCCATGTCCTGTATTTGGATGTGTCTCCGTTGAACACTGGTAGCCGTTCGAATAGTCTCAAATTTATTTCATTTGCATTGTTTATCCTGGGAATTATCGGTTGGAATTCTTCGATATTAGGTACTTGCGCTTGCTGCAGCTGGGCTAATTTTGCTTCTACAGTGGCATAGCCTTGTTCCAAGGTTACTAACCTTGCTTCCATTATGATTCCTCTGCTTTGGTCAAACACTTGTAATCGCTTTTTGCGGAAGAGGTCCAGTTTTATTTTTGGTTCTCCTTGTCCTCTTTTTCAGGACGTGTGGAATTTGATTTTTTAGGAGTTCCTTTTATTCACTTATTAATCCCGGTTGAGCCCCCAATTAAATAAGTACTTTTGATGTTTAAATAAAAAGATATAGTTTATTTGTATCAATATGTACTTATGTCAATTATAAACTGAAGTACACATGCTTCAGTATATTATAAGACTGACCTATTTCTATGCTTAATCGTCTATTTATAGGCTCTGGTTTCTTTTGTTAATTGTTTGCTGATAATAGAAATATACTATTTGCTGATAATGTTTATTTTGTTTACTATTTGCTGAATAGGAATATTTTTATGTAAACTACTGAATAGGAATATTTTTATGTAAACTACTGATTAGGAATATTTTTATGTAAACTACTGATTCCGTATCATACATTGGATGATGTAATCGGTACAGTAGTGTGTTTTCTGTTACACTAACTCGCGTATGTTTCCAAAGCTAAAATTATAAGCCGAGCGACTGCAAGAACAAAACACATTCATAGGCGCAGTCGCAGCGGTCAGATTTTTTTAGTCGCAACGACGCTGAAAAATCCAAAATATTCTATAACACTAAGTTCGAGCTCATATGCTCATATGCCCATATGCCAATTTTCTCGCCAATTCGAAAATAGTCAATATTGTAATATTTCGCGTTGAATTATTTGCCAATATTTGGTAAATCTTCAATTTTTGTGAAGTCGAGTGGCCGCGGCTCCGTACATATGTATGCATCAATATATGTATGTAAATATGTGTTCTGAATTCTCGACAGCAATAGCAAATCGAAATATTCTGTCGCAAGTGCTCGCAGCCTCATATGCAAGTATGTCTATGGCAGTTTGTATGCATGTATTTATGTACTATATATGTGTGTTTGCTTTTGCACGTTCATAGGAACGATTTTTCATATGCAGATATTTATTTTATTGAGCGGAACGAATATATTGATATTGTAATGAAATCCTGTCGAATTATATTATTGGTATACGTTTCTTTAAGTTCCTCTTACCAAATAAATATTATTATCCTTAAGAAAATGAAATACTAGTTTTTTTTTAATTTTAATTTTTTATTTTTATTCACAGAAATTTAAGTAATCTTATATGTATATGTATATGTATATATATTACAATGCTATAAATAATAGGTATTTACATTTCCTGAAATGAAAAAAAAATATACATATATAAAATTGTTAAAGCACGAATTACGAAATTGTTCTCATACTACAACAATTTCTCACACGACTTCGATATTGACATCGATTAAGTCATTGCGATTTACCTGATTTTTAAAACACTACTCTCAATCCATCATGATTAAGAAAAAATTGTAGTGCTTTAAAAATCTAGGCTCGGATGCTAGCTGAAAGAGAAGAAAAAATAAAAAAGAAACCTGTAAAATAGACTAAAAAATAGAAAAAACCTGAAACGGGAAAATACCTGTAAAATATATAAATAAAAAAAACCTGAAATATAGAAAAGTGGAAAACCCTGAAATACTACTGTGTCCAAAAAATAAGGTGACATTGTATTTATTTTGAAAATTCTTTATTTATTCTTCCAAATCAATTTCATCCCCTTCAAAGTAATCCCCTCCCGACACAATGCACGTATGCCAACGTTTTTTCCAATTTTCGAAACACTGGTTGTAGTCACTTTCCGGGATGGCCTTCAGTTCCGTCTTCGTTGCGGCTTGAATCTCCTCTATCGTGTCAAAACGGTGTCCCCGGAGCGGTCTTTTGAGCCTGCTGAACAGCCAGAAGTCGCACGGTGCCAGATCAGGTGAATACGGTGGTTGCGGAACGATATGGGTTGAGTTTTTGATGAAATGATCACGAATTACGAGTCCAAAAAATTCAATGTTTTCGGTACCAGTCGAGATTTGACGCGCTTGAGGCCCAAAACATCCTTCAAAATGGTATTGACTGAGCCTTTCGATATGCCAACATCATCAGCAAGGTCTCTAATCGTTAATCGACGGTTTTTCAACACCAAATCTTTGATTTGTTGGACGTGAGCTTCGTCAGTTGAGGTTGATGGTCGCCCAGGACGCTCTTCGTCTTCCACACGTTCACGACCGGCTTGGAACTCACTATACCACTTGTAAACATTTTTTTTAGACATAGCCTCATCACCAAAGGCTTTCTGCACCATCCTCAACGTATCCGAAAATTGATTCCGCAAACAAAATTTAATGCAAATTCTTTGCTCAACAAATTTCGACATTGCAAAAAACGAGAAACTCACTTTTAGCAGCTCACAAAACGACGCGTATCTCAAACAGTAAATGAATATTTCACATGAAATTTGACATAGATGTCACTCACAGTACTACCAACCTAAAAAAAAAAAGAATTCTCCTAATCCTTCAAAGCGCGCAGTTTAAAATCAAATGTCACCTTATTTTTTGGACACAGTAGTAAAAGAATAGGTATCATCATATGCAAAAGATAGCTAATAGATTATTAATTACCTGTGTGAACGGCGAATCTCTTTTCGTGGGGCCCTGGCTTACAACCTACTTATAACCTACAGCTTTTTTAATTTATTTTGTAGTTTTCTTTCTTTGACTTTATTAACCTCATTATTATCATATTAAGAAAATTTATTTTATAACACAGTGCGACATCAAAAATCAAACCGCACCGGACCTTTTTTTCTGAAAATATACCTATTCAATAGCAAAACTCTCGCTGGGTTTTTAAAAGTTAGCTCGATTTTTTTTTTATAGCGTTTTGAAGTTTTCTATTTTCATGAGATTTTGGAGTTTTACCTGTACGCTAAATTTGACTTATAAATCGACCTTTGTTTGATTTAATCGATTTATTTTGTCATAGCTTGATGCAGAAATGTCGTACATGTACAAATAAACTTATTTTGAGAACAACCTATATCTCAATACGCAATTTTGAATACCAAAATTTCGAAAAATTGTATGTTTTTACCATTTTTTACTGTAATTATGAAAATAATTTTATACGTAACCACCCGTTATACACATTTTCAGATTTTTCTATTTTTGCTAGTATTTTTTCCAGATACGGTTTTCCAATGAATATTGGATGTAATAAAATGTGATCGTGAGTAGTGATAAGCAAGATTGGTCTCACAAGACTTTTAGCCTGTTAAGTACATAGAAAAGTGGCTAGCACACAAATAAAAAGTATAAAGAAGGTTGTAGTCTGTCTTATCAGGAAATGTTTGTTTTAGAAATTCCAAAATTTGTTCCCAACGATTTTACCTGTTCTAAGATCGCAGCAGTCTTGCGATAATACACGGAGGGTTAAATTAATTTGATGTGAAATATTTTTTTGTGAACAATATGGTTTTTGTTAACATATTTGAATTTATTAATTTCATTTACGTGAATTTTTTATGAATTAAGAAAATAAAAAATGTACAATTGTCCTGCAAATATTAACGTTTTCTGCTATTGTTGTGGAGTAAACATATTTTTCAATTTTGATTGATTTGTTCCTGGTCGACAAAATGAAGGAAAATGGAGTAACCAGGAGGAAAAAGAATATGAGGTAGAAGAAGAAGAGACAGGCATGGAATTCTTTACTGATGAATCTGATTACTCTGATAATGATGATGTTGAAATTCAATCATTGTCGAAAAGAGCTCGTCTCTAAGGTTTTAGTACGTAAAAATTTTTTTATTTTAATAAAAAAAAAAAAAATATAAGAATTCAAGTCTATATTCCTTTTACTTAATCTATTTAATATTTTTACCTACAGAGTTTTTAGATAATATATTTAAAAAAAATTTAAAGCAGAGTATAAAAAAATTATTTTTATGAAGAAAAATCTTGTTAAAAATTTATTTTTTTAGAAAATAACAAACTTAAAGTTCAGTTTTATGTTTTTATCTTATAAATGACTTTTTTAGTACATTTTGCAACATTTTGGCTAGAAGAAATAGTGAGAAATTTTTATTATTTTCATAATTACAGTAAAAAATGGTAAAAACATACAATTTTTCGAAATTTTGGTATTCAAAATTGCGTATTGAGATATAGGTTCTTCTCAAAATAAGTTTATTTGTACATGTACGAAATTTCTGCATCAAGGTATGACAAAATAAATCGATTAAATCAAACAAAGGTCGATTTATAAGTCAAATTTAGCGTACAGGTAAAACTCCAAAATCTCATGAAAATAGAAAACTTCAAAACGCTATAAAAAAAAAATCGAGCTAACTTTTAAAAACCCAGCGAGAGTTTTGCTATTGAATAGGTATATTTTCAGAAAAAAAAGGTCCGGTGCGGTTTGATTTTGATGACCCCAAAATTGTCGCACAGTGTAATATAATATAAACGTATAATAATTCAAAGAAGGTTATAGGCATGTTTTTAGGATGGAACTCCCTTCCCACAGCCCCCAGGCCGCGCCACCACTCTCATTCATCACTAATAATCGAATATTGCTGAATGTACTTTAAATCTCTTCCTATTAGTCCCTACTCCTACTACTACTATTTTTACCTTACTTTCCTTTTAATACTTTATCTTTACTACTATCTGTAATTTTAATTTTAATTTTGATTTTACTGTTTATCTTTTTATGTAAACTATTCTTAAGGTCAATCATTGTAAAAATAACCTATGGTTGTATGTTTTGACTTAGTAATAATAAATAAATAATATTTGCTTAAATTTAATCTAAAAACTCTTAGTTTTCCCTATTTCCCACTATTTATAGCACACTCTAGACTTCACAATCCGCATAAGCTGTTCAAATGCAAAGTTCAAAAACGGTTTGAGATAGAAAATTAATAAAAATAATTTTGCTTGATATTTTTCTGATTGGTTGTTTTGATTTTATTCAACAAGGCATAGTAACGGATGCCGGGTATTGTAATATTATGGTTATTAATAAAAAATTATTTTCTAAGAAATATATGCACATACACATTCAAAAATAATTTAAATTTCTTAACTTCCTCCACTTTCCTGCCTCAAAACTCTAATGCTACCAGTTAGCAAACCTCACCCTCAATAAAACCTATCCACCCTAATATTATATCAAATGTATGCAATAAAACCTATCCACCCTAATATTATATCAAATGCATGCAATACATATGTAGGTATGTGTGTTTGATATTCTTGTAGGTTCGCTTTAGCGAAATATAAAAACACACATACCTACTTATGTATTGCGCAAAAACTTACCTAAACGAAGGGTGGGGATGGCACCCTTTTTCAAACATTGTCCCCCCACAACACATGCCTCAAAGTGTTTTACACACACAAATGAGTTGTGGGGTGGAAGATGTTCCGTCCTGGCAATATGCAAATTCTGCCTCCATTTGTCTGCTAATATGGGGTCCTGTGGGAAAGAAAATAATTTTACTTCACTGTTTTTTAAATAACAGCCGCGCACACGACACGTTCTGCTCATTTTTAAATCGAAAAAGTTTAAAAAAATTCGGAAAATCGAAAGCGTTTGAAAATTGCGCGACGTCAATCAAAAGTTTTTCTCAAACTAAAGTTCATTAGACTCTTTTGGTTTGACATGGAAATTTTGGCGCAAATTACGCAAAATCAATTCAAATTCAAAAATGAATTTTCATGCAAATAAAGAGACAAAAAGCACCTGTAACCTAACTTTGGCACAAAATGGAAAGTTTCCAACAAAAAAGCTCTTAATTCTCAAAAGCTGTTAAATTTCTGCAGTTGAGCATATTTCTGTTAACGTTCTCTGAAAAATGTCGCTGTTGTGTACCACGCGCGCAAAACGAGTACTCCTGAAAAGTGCTGCCATTTCAGTCATTGAGACTTCTCTATATTTAACGTTCTCTGCATGATGATTCTAAAGAGGTAGAAACACGTGAGAGTAGTGAGATGGTAGCAGCAGTATCCCAAATAATCACTTTTCAACAGAATTTAACTGATCAAACTATTCCACTGCAGACATCAATGATGGCACCGATTGATGTAATGCCTCCTAATGTCGAAGATGAAGTACAGGTCTCACGAAACCTTAATGAAATTACCCGCAAGACGAAAGATAACATCGTCAATGTGGGCCATGAACTTAAAGCAGAAGAATTTGCCTGGTACTTTCTGTTTCCCTATGGGAAGAATGGTTTCGCAGAACAGAGGCCTGTTAAAATTACAGCATTAGACTACTATCAGTCTAGAATTTTGGGAAGTGACCCAAGATTCCAACGTAACGATTATCTTTTTTACGCTTTATCGTTCTTTGAATATTATCGAATCAAAAGCACGATATCAGCATGTGGCAAGAAAATTGTAAATCAAGAAGGATCTGTTGAAGATGTCCACCTTTATCTCAAAAATTTGAGAGGTTCTGCAGCTTATTGGAGATCAGCTTCAAATGATCTCCACAAATGATCTCCACTGGTTAGACCAACGAAAGGCTTTATTAATAGCCGACGGTAGACTTGATGTTGATCCAAGTACAATTGACATTTATGAGACCCAACGTCTTATCGAAAAGTACCCAGTGATTTTGAGTCGACATTTTATGATCAGAGTCAATGCTCTAATGAAATTCATTCAAAATAATGATGAAGTATTTGGAGGAAAAGTAAAAGACTTCTGGTGGCGTATTGAGTTTCAGAATCGTGGTAGTCCTCACCTCTATATGGTAGTTTGGATTGAGAATCATCCAGCATTTGATACAGAAGAAGGAATACTTCTACTTGATCGTAACTGCTGGTGTAAAATTCCAACAGAAGAAGAAGATCCAGAGCTCTTCGAGCTTGTGAAAAAATGTCAAATTCATCGGCATACACAAACTTGTACAAAGAATATTACCTCTCTAAGATGTCGATTCAATTTTCCACGTCAAGAATGTCATGAGACACGAATAATATCACATTCTTCAGACGATTTTCTCCGCAATGGGGGCAGAATTTCCTTACTTAAGCGTCGTAAAGAAGATGCTTGGGTAAATAATTACCACCCAGAGTTATTGAGACTGTGGACAGGTAATATGGATATTCAACCGTGCGGATCGAACGAAGCGATAGCTTACTATATTGCAAAGTATCTGTCGAAAGCAGAACCAGAGGGTGTCGATGCTGGAATTGCACAGGCAATACAACAAATCCAACGCGAAGAGACTGACCTTTCACGCAAACTCTTCAAGATATGTATGAAGATTCTTCATGAACGACAAGTATCAGCTGCCGAATGTGCATATCGGCTTTGTCATATCCCATTACGAAACAGTTCGCGACATTGTGTCTTCCTAAACACAAGAAAGCCAGAACAGCGTTACAGAGTATTGCAATTCGATAGAAGCGGACACGCAATTGGTTACTACAGCAATATCTTTGAAAGATATGAAAAACGTCCATTACAACATCCTGACTACGATTTTGCGAACATGAGCCTTATAGAGTTTGCTATGTTGTTTGAACCACACTTTCCGAAAAAGTTAAGCGATACCGAGGAAAGTGTAGACCATGATGCCTATGAGGAACAAACAAACATGCGTCGCCCACTCATCACTCTGTTGGATAAAAGCAAAATGGTTGTGAGAAATGTTCCTGCAGTTGTCAGAGTGCCATATTTTATAGCAGCTTCGGATCCAGAAAACTTTTCCTACAGCTTACTTCTTCAATATATGCCTTATCGTTCGGAAACTGAAATACTTGAAGGCATCGATAATGCCAAAGAAGCTTTTGTAGCTCGAGAGAGTCGTTTAAGGGAAACAAGTAGACATATGTGCCAACATCGAGAGCGGGACCAACAGCTTGAAAATGCATTCAATCAGATACATGCTTTCGAAATTTTGGAGCAGCCAGAGATTATAAATCCTGAACTTGAAGAGGAAGAGTTACCAGAGAAATAAATGAGCAATGATCAATTCCAAAGAGCGCAAAATGCGATGAATGTTGATCAAAGACAATTAGTTGTTCTTGTCACAGAGAGTATTAAGAAGCAACTCAATGGTGATATGAAACGGGAGAAAATTTTCGTAACTGGTGGAGCAGGCACCGGGGAAACTATTGAAAAACCATGTCAACCGATGTTATGGAAAACCGGTGGTAAAAGTCGGTGCTCTCACTGGAGTTGCAGCACGGTTAATCGGTGGTACAACGCTACACCGGCTGTTAAAACTACCAGTACAAAAAGATGGAGTAATTGTAAGCATGCCACTTCTTACCGGTAATTATTTGAGAGGAATGCGTCAGTTATGGCAAAATATTGAGTTTCTGTTCATAGATGAAATTTCTATGATACCCTATGAGATGCTTTGTATGATCGACTCTCGTTTGCGACAACTGAAAATCGCAGACGCTTGTTTTGGTGGCATAAACGTGATACTCTTTGGAGATCTAATGCAGTTACCACCTGTTAGAGGACATCAAGTTTTTCATCAACCAGATCATATGAAGCCAGCTAGCGGTCTGGTTGAACTTAAACAAAACATGCGTCAACAAGGAGACACAACATTTATAGATGTACTTAATGCCCTACGAGTTGGAGAAATGACGTCTAGACAACTTGAAATCCTTCTGGAAAAAGTTTCAACGGATGCGACTAATGAATTTTCGATTGAGAAAGCATTAAGAATTTACCCAACGAATGATCAAGTTGCTAGACACAATGAAAAAGTTCTCCAGAGTTTTCAGAATAAAGGGACAGTTATTTATACAATAAAAGCACAAGACCAACTTATTGATGCCACTCGTAATTTAGGTAACAAGGACTTAAATTCTGTGATACCTAATGATATTAATAAAACAGGAGGTCTTCCGAAAGAACTGAAAATATTCGTAGGGGCTAAAGTGATGTTGAGGTCGAACATTGACGTGTCAAAAGGTTTAGTGAATGGCAATATGGGTTTTATCACTGAAATCATCTGGCCAAATTTTCGCAGAGACCAACTATACGCGGAAGACATCCCGTCAGTCCGTATCGACTTCGGTTCTGATGGTGTGCACATGATTAAACCGATATTGATACAGTTCCCAGCGAAATATAGCTATGGAACTGCTGAGAGACGGATGTTGCCCTTAATCCTGAGTTGGGCTTCGACCGTTCACAAGATGCAAGGTTGTACAGTTGATCATGCAGTCATTTATCTAGGCTCGCGACTGTTTGCTGCTGGACAGGCCTATGTAGCACTTAGTCGTGTAAGATCTTTAGACGGTATGCGGATCGAAGAACTTGATTGCTCTAAGCTAACTGGAAAAACTCCATGCAACAGTGAGGCTTTAAATGAAATGATTAGATTACGAAATGATTCGTAAAACATTTCAATACCACATGTCCACCATAAGACGGATTGATAAATCAAACTAAATACATAATAGTGTAAAAAACTAAAAAAGCACGTTGTTACTGCTAATCAAACTGAAAAGTAGAAAATAAAAAATAGTCAAAAAAAAAAAAAACTAAAACACACGCTTTTATTGCTAATTGAACTAAAAAGTAGAAAATAAAAAGTAGTTTAAAAAAACTAAAAAACACGCTTTTATTGCTAATCGAACTAAAAAGTAGAACATAAATTTTAATGACAAAGGGACCTATAATGAAGTAATAGCAAATCGAACGATCAGTCATAGTCAACTACCTCAGAACAGAATTATAACGAAAATTAAGATACAAATAGAGTAATTCAAATTAGAGTTAAAAGCGTGGGATGCTTGATATAGTAAATATTACAATCATTCTATTGGCAACTACCTATGTACAGAGGGTTATGAAAGTGAAGCAAAATGCATCCTACGCTTTTAACTCTAATTTGAATTACTCTATTTGTATCTTCATTTTCGTTATAATTCTGTTCTGAGGTAGTTGACTATAACTGATCGTTCGATTTGCTATTACTTCATTATAGGTCCCTTTGTCATTAAAATTTATTTTCTACTTTTTAGTTCGATTAGCAATAAAAGCGTGTTTTTTAGTTTTTTTAAACTACTTTTTATTTTTATTTCGGCGAATTCGAGTGCAGTCAGCTTAACTGGTAGCATACCTGCGAGGACTAATACAGCATCCTCCGATACTGTACGGAATGTGCAACCGACCCTGAGGGCATATAACCGGTATACCGCTTTAATGCTTTTCATGTATGTGCTGCTGCTTGTTGCTTCGGCCCAGGTTGGTACCGCATATAGCAAGATAGACGATACCACACTGCTAAGCAACTTCCTAGGAGTCTGCTTAGGTCTTCTCGTATTCATCATAATACGTGTCAATGCAGTTACAGCCTTCGCTGCTTTATCGCTGGCGTATGTTAGGTGCTGTTTAAAGCTCAACCTGTGATCCATCATTACCCCAAGATATTTGATGTACAGCTTAGATTTTGAGATTTGCTGTTTCAACAATTTTCCTGCTACTGATGAGGACTGCCTCTGTTTTATGGTTTGCAAGGCTTAAATCACTATTGTGCAGCCAATCTTTTGTGATTTTCACTGCTCGGTTGCAGATCGCTTCAGCCTGGTTAAGGAATTCAGCAACGACTACGTTTGCAATGTCATCCGCAAACCCTATGATTTGGGATCCTGTAGGTAGTTGGTGACACAAGACTCCATCGTACATTATATTTCAAAGGAGTGGGCCCAGCACTGATTCCCGTGGAACTCCTCCTGTTACTCTGCACCTTTTGATTCCTTCGTAGGTTTTATATTGCACCACTCTGTTAGTGAAGTAGCTTGCAACCATTTTCCGAATTTAAACTGGGAATCGGAAATTAAATGCAGTTTTTAAATCCAGCGTTGTCACTAGGCAATACTCTTTATCTCCGTACAGCCAGCGATAACCTTCGACCGCTTTGTGAGCGATACGCCTAGCCGCTAAAACAGCATCTGTGGTAGATGCCGGCTCTATCGATGGCAGATTCCAGGCGATTCACAATTAGCCTCTCTAATATTTTGCCTCCCGTGTCCAGTAAGCATAGTGGACGGGTGCCTGAGGGATCTTCCGCCGGCTTAGACCCTTTTGGTATTAGCACTAGCTTTTGCAGTTTCCACTCTTTCGGGAATGTGCATTCTTCTAAGCAGGAGTTGTAAACATCCATTTGTGGATGCTTTTGGATTGCCAATTAAAGAGCTTCATTTGGGATAGCATCGGGCCCGGGTGCCTTATTGCATTTAATCTGTTTGCAAATGTGCAACATTTTGTCACTGTTGGTCAATCATCGAGTGTCGTCGTCCTCCATACAGCTAGCAACGTTGGCTACGATACCTTGCTGTTGGGGGAACAATGTTTTGACCATGTTGTACAATATAACCGGGCACGTCGTAGGCAGCGGTTTGAGGGCTTTTGTTTTTTTCTTCACAAGCTGGTATGCAAATCCCCATGGATTGTTGTCAACATCCTCGCATAGTTTTTGAAAGCACCGGCGTTTGCTGCTCTTAATTGCATTTTTTAGAGGAGTCTGTTTGAAGAGGAATCTGTTCCTTTAAAAGCTGGTCGTACCTCCCGACCGCTGGTATGTTCGCCTTGCTCTATTTCATTCCTCGCGTGCTGCAGAGATTTCTTCCGTCCACCAGTAAACGGACTCTCTGTAGTTTTTATTAGGCCTTGTTTTCCTCATAGCAGCATCACATACTTTAGTGAGTTGCCTCATGACTTGGTTTGCTTTTTCAGCCGTATTTCCAGTGGGTGTAAAATTTACCATCATTATCTCGAACACTTCCGGGTCCAAAGTTGAAGCCCGGTATCTGACCTCGTGCGAGTTAGATGACTTTGGCCTATCATGTTTGCCTATAACGCAAAGTATTGCGAAGTGATCACTTCCATTGTAATACTGGCTAAGGGACCATCTCGTACTACTCACGAGGATAGAGCTAACAAATGTCAGGTCGATTATTGACCCTTTCCCCGCTCTTTGAAATGTTTGCTGGTTCCCAGAATTCATAAGCGCTATATCAAGCATAGCGAACGCTTATAAAAGGGCTTTTCCTGTAGGGGTGGTTCGGGGGCATTCCCAGTTCACTGCCCAACCGTTAAAGTCACCAGCTCCAATAACCAGTCTATGATCTTTAATGTCATATGCGAGTTCTTCCAGTGCGTGTATAGTTTCAGCTAGGGTTAAGCTAGGTGGAAGATAGCAGCTGTAAACAAACAGCCGCGTGTTGTGTCGATATTCGTCATTCGTGACCTATTCATTCCACAATTCCATATTGCTAATTTGCTCGTTGTGTCGGATACCCAATCGTTGCAATTTCCATATTTGTAGGGTTCGCTGAGTATTGCAATGTCTATTTTGCCCTCTCGTACAGACTGTTCGAGCAGGCTTTGAGCCTTTTCGCAGTGATTTAAATTCAGTTGGAGAAACTCCATTTATGTAGTATTTCTTTGAGTGCTCTTTGATATAAAGGGCACTTGTTGCTAGTCATCGCGGGTGCGGTTTCGCTTATTTTTTTCGTTTTACAAATTAAGCAACTTGCTGTTTGAGTACAACTATTCGCGTGGTGAGCTTTACTGCCGCATTTAAAGTAGGACTTGGTGAAGTCAGTCGTACTTTTGCATCTCGCTGCGACATGCCCGTAATCCATGCACTTAAAGCACCTTTTCGGGTCCAGTTTTCCTCTAATATGGCAGATAACTAGGCCAGTCCGTATCTTGCCTGCTGCTGTAAGCTTAGTGACGATCTCTGGTGTAACTTTTAGGGTCGCCGTTTGCGTCGCACCATAATCTTTTCGCAATTTAGCAACTACAGACAAATGCGCATTTAGTTTCTTGAATTGGATGTTTATAGCTTCAAGAACTTCGTCTTTCGTCGTGATTTCGTCGAGATCACGAATTTCGATTTGACGTAGTTCAGTTAGAGCCCTTACTTCAACTACATCTCCTAAGACAGCTTTAACTGCTTCGTTGATCGTCAGAGTGTTTGAATCAGATGATCGCTCAAGTACCAGTAGCAAGTCACCAATTGTGGTTTTCTTAACGCCATATAATTTCGAATTGAGCTCCTGTAAATATGGCTCTGTTTTCACACGTTTCAGAATGTCAGCATCTGAGACATTGCCAACGTTTTTAACAACGATCGCGTCTTTACGGTGCGGTCTCTGTCGCCTGGGATTTCCTTTCGTGCTTGCTTCGCCTATTTGTTTCCCGTCTAGTTTTCGAGTCTTATTGTTGGTTCCTCTACGGTTTTTCTTAGCAATTACAGTATTCCATCCTTCGGAACTGGTTTGCTCTTTTGTTGATACCGGCGTTGCCTTCAGTGTTCGATCGTGGTCGCTTTTACTCTTTTTTGCCGGGCTTTTCAGTGCAGCGACTGTGTCTATAGATCTCTTTGGCGTACCGTCATTGACGCGCTTTATAAGAGGCGATGTTTGCGTGCATTCGTTTTTTGCTTCGAGTACCACACTTTTGGTCCCATCCTTATTCTAGAAGGCAGAATTGGCCCTTCTAACTTCTTATGGAGCTCAGAAATGATCGCATTTGCTGGTTAATATTACGCTTTGGGAGTTCCATCATCTCCGTTTGCTCTTTAATTTTAGCATTGATGCTGCGGTTGAGCTCTTCTGTTGTGGCCTCCACTGGCCGACACTGCTGTACTGCATGCATGGTGACGCAGATCGGGTTCTTCTAATCAACGATGGAGTGGTTCTTGCTATTTTAGCTGCTTCCAGCAAAACAATTTTATTTATTTTATTCATTTTTAAAGTAGTATTGGAATTCTTTGTTCTCTAACCAATGCTAGATAAACATTCAATTTTGCTTCAGGTTATGCTACATTATATTATTTTCTGTGTTATAATTATTATTTATAATTATTATTTTTATTAATTATGAATTATTATTATTATTATTTTTGTTTTTCTTTATTGTTTTGTTAAATTGTGAGTTCTGTTGGAGTTAATCGTTTTAATCTTCGTTTTCCCGCTTTCTCCGATTGTGGTAGTTTGCGCATTTGTTCATTTTGATGATTTGTTAGTCGTTGTATATGCTTGATGCTGTATTTTCTAATTGTGTCATCTATGGTGTCGATATTGAGGTCGCTGTGGATCACGTCGTTTGGTATATACCAGCCTGCTTTTGTTATTGTTCGAAGTATTTTAGATTGCGTCCTTTGAATTATTTTGATATTGGTTTTTTTTGCTGTGCCCCAGATTTCAATGCCATATTTCCAAATGGGTGAGATTATAGATTTATATATCACTACTTTGTTGTTAAGGCTTAGTTTTGAATTTTTAGCCAACAGCCAATATAATTGTCTGAACTTGTTCTTGATTTCATTTCGTTTGTTTTGTATATGTCGTTTCCAATTTAGTTTTTCATCTATAGTTATGCCAAGGTATTTTGCACTAGGAAGGATTTTTATTTCATTGTTTTTTATTGTTAATTTATGTTTCTTAGGCTTTCTGTTTGTGTATATTACTTGTACCGTTTTATCTTTGTTGACTTCTATTCCCCAATTATCGAACCATGATACGGTGTTATTTATTGTTTGTTGAAGAAAGTCAGTCGCGTTTTTTTCTATTTTATCCGATGTCATTAAAACCGTGTCCTGCGCGAATGTGGCTATCATGCAATTTTTTGTTGTTGGGATCGGTATATCTGCTGTAAATATCAGGTACAATAGAGGCCCTAGAACACTACCTTGGGGTACACCTGCTGTCATTTGCATCATGCTTGAGCATTCGTCTTCGAACTTTATAAAAAAATGTCGGTTTTCCAGATAACTTTTGAGAATGGTGAAGTGATTCCGTGGTAATATTTGGCTGAGCTTATGCAGTAGTCCTTTATGCCACACCCTGTCAAAAGCTTTTGCAATATCCAGGTAGACATCTATGCAGAACCTTTTATTTTCCATATCATTTAATATTTTGTTTATAACTCTGTGGACTTGTTGCACAGTTGAATGCTGTCGTCTAAATCCAAATTGATGGCTTGGTATTATATTTTTTTCTATCAGAATTTTGTCTAATCCGGCAAAGAGTATTTTTTCAAACACTTTTGAAAGAATGGGCAAGAGACTGATAGGGCGATATGATGTCGTTTCTGATGCACTTTTACCTGGTTTGGGGGTTGCCGTTATTTGTGCAACTTTCCAGAGGCGTGGGAAGCATTGTGTCCTTTATATGCTGTTGAATATTTGTCGTCACATCATTTGCGACACGTCATTTGCTACATCAGGTAGTTCTTTTAGTATTTTACCATTTATTAGATCGAAGCCCGGTGCTTTTTTACTGTTCAGATTTTTCAAATGATATCTGATTTCTGCTGAGGTTGTCATTTTCATTCTCTTTTCTGGGTTACACGTATTTACATTTTGTTCAATGTGCTGATTGTCTTTCTCGTTTGAGAATATTGTTTTAAAGTGTTCAGCTAGTGTGTTTGCCTTCTCTTTATTGGTCTTTGCCCAAGTTCCGTGATGTGTTTTGATGGGAGGTTTATGTGGAACTGCTTTGACTAAGTTTTTAGTTGCTTTCCATAGAGAATAATTGTTAACTGCCGTGGCCCCCAAGTTATGTCTGTAATTCTCAAGCTTTTTATCTTGGTGTTGTTTTAATAATGTTTTTAATTCAGTTGTTGATTTGTTAAGTTTTGCATTATCTTCGGGATGTTTAGTAGTTTGCCACTTTTTACGGAGTTTCCTTTTTTGTTGAATTTTTTGTTTGATATGTATTGGAATAGACTCTTTTTGTTGAATTTTTATATTTGGTGTCGAAAGGGTGAGGGCTTTGATGATGGAATCGTTGAAAAAAGCTATTGCTGAGTCAATCTCGTTTTCCGTTTTTAACACACTTTTATTAGGTCGGGTTGTATGTATGTATGTATCTATGGATGTATGTATGTATGTATGTATGTAACGGAATCTTTGAGCTTAATTTTCACTGGCTTCTAAACATCTGATCGACTTGAAATTTTGCACACCTATCAAGGACCGATGACAATGCAATAATTTGATAAAAGTTTTCCATTATCCTTATTGGGATTGCCAGGATTAATATTTTCTTTTTTTACCTGTGGGCAAAAATTAAGGTGAATTTGAATCTTTGAATCTTTTTTTTATTCTTGTAAATCAGTTTCATCCCCTTCAAAATATTGCCCTCTCGATGAAATACACTTATGCCAACGATTTTTCCAATCCCCGAAACATGCCAAATAGTCCAGTATAGACAATTGTGTGGTACCGTTGGCCTGCCTACCAAGCATGTCAACCATGTGTTGCTATGCAGAGGGTGGTTAGTTGGGCCAGACAACAATTGTTGTGTTTTGGTCTGCCTGCCTAACATGCTGTTGCCAAGCCAAGCGCAAGTAGTGATGACTGTTTGTTGTTATGCAGTGGGTTGTTTTGTGAGGTCAGGCGAGAGTCTTTCTATTTGCGCTGCCTGCCCAGCATGCTGTTGCTAAGGTAAGCGCAGGTAGTGATCATCATGTTTGTTGGTGTTGGGCTGCATATCAAACTCGAGCATTGATGGTGATATGCTGTGATAATTTGTTGTTATTATAAAAGGCAACAATATCACAATGAATTTTGTTAGGCAGGTGGCGAGCATATTGCGGCTGTTGGCAATGGGGTTTTTGTAGGAAAGTGATCACATCATACTAGTCTGTTGTCAGGCTGCATCGACTGAGCTTATATAATCTATGCAATAAAGATTTCACGTGACATTCAAGGTTTTGCGCTCAACGACTCAACAACTATTCGTGGGAATAAAAATGACGCTTGAAACTACAACGCAAAATAAGAGGAGATTGGCGGAAAAAAGAACACTTGAAACTGCAACACAAAGAAAGAGGATATTAGCGAAAAAGAGACTAAAATTGAAAGAAAAATGTTCAGGATGGACGAATGACGAAATCGTCGAGAGGAAAACCACAAGGCGACTATATACGAAACAATATAGAGCCTCACAGTCAGAAGAGGACAGAGTTGCCCGATTACAGCAAATGAGGCAACATAACGCTGAATATCGAGCCTCACAGTCTGAAGAGGACAGAGCGGCTCGACTAAAGCACATGCGGCAACATAGCGCTGAATTACGAGCCTCACAGTCTGAAGAGGACAGAGCGGCTCGACTACAGCACATGCGGCAATATAGCGCTGAGCTACGAGCCTCACAGTCAGAAGAGGACAGAGCGGCGCGACTACAGCACATGCGGCAACATAGCGCTGAATTACGAGCCTGACAGTCTGAAGAGGACAGAGCGGCTCGACTACAGCACATGCGGCAACATAGCGCTAAATTACGAGCCTCACAGTCTGAAGAAGACAGAGCGGCTCGACTAAAGCACATGCGGCAACATAGCGCTGAATTACGAGCCTCACAGTCTGAAGAGGACAGAGCGGCTCGACTACAGCACATGCGGCAACATAGCGCTGAACTACGAGCCTCACAGTCTGAAGAGGACAGAGCGGCTCGACTACAGCACATGCGGCAACATAGCGCTGAATATCGAGCCTCACAGTCAGAAAGAGACAGATTAATTCGTTTGCTGCAAATGCGTCAACGAAACGCAGAGGCGAGGAGATTAAATAGAGCCAGCATAACCGGCTTCATGCAGTCAATTAACACGTTTTGTGACAAGATCTGTGAGATTTGCACTAAACGGTGCTATCAAAATCAGATCTCTAAGTGGATTGTAGACACCAAATCAGCACCATATTTGCCTAGCGAATTAAAACAAACAAATTGCTTGATGGTTTGTAAACGGTGTAAGACTCATTTGAGTTCAAAGAAAAATTTTGCACCGTCCAGATCTTATTGGAACAATTTGGACCCAGGATCCGTTCCAAACGGCTGATTTCACGCATTATTCCATTTGTAAAAATGATCAAGCTAAGTGGCGTATTCGGGCAATATAGTTTTCGTGGCCAAGCGGTATTGTTCGCACAAGATGTTTTTGAGGTTACCGAAAACCTTGCAAACATGTTACCCAGAGCCGCAAATAATGCTGGAATAGTCGTCATTACTGAGCGTTTAGAGAATATTAGCATAACACGACAGTTTTCGATATCTAAACAAAAAGTATACGATGCACTCAATTGGCTAATTTTGAACAATCCACTTTACAAAGATGTTACAGTCGATCAGAACGTCGTTATTGAAGAAAATGATATTATAAGAGTAGAAGATGCACCTGCCGAGATTGCTGTAGAGACCGATGATGAACCTACTGAGGATGCTAGTGCTTACATGAAAATTAGTGACTCTTCGAGAATTGTACGTGCATCATGGCATCAAAGAAACGATCTCATATTCACATCAGGATTCGCAGGAGTTCAATGTTGTGCGATGGCATTAGCTAGCATTCTCCGGGCTAGCATTCTTTCACCACAACATTGGTCTACAAACATTCTTAATTTAAATATGATAACAGGCGACCAAATCTATAGCAATATAAGATTTCAAACGGAGAGGAAATTTGCGGCGCATCTTATAGAAAATGATGGCTACCTATTAGTAAGAAACTTCACAGTCATCCAAGATAACTTGTTCGCATTCGGCAAAAGATTTCAGATCACTTTTGACGCAGAACCAGGTATATTTGGATGCTTGAATGACAAGTTAAATGAAAGAAATATTGGAAGTACTCTTCGCCAAGGTTTGGAGGATATGTTCATGGCATATAACGCAGGCATACTAATAACAGAGGGTTATTCATTTGGAGTAATGCATTATAATAACAAATATTACTTCAGCAACTCACATTCTTGTGGCCAAAAGGGAGCTAAAGCAAAGGGCAATAATGGAAAAGCTTGCGTTATTGAATGTGATAATTTGGACGAGTTCGTAAGGATATGTAAACGAACAACAGGCAGCAAAAATGTACAGTTTACTCTTGATTACATCAATGTTGAAGTCTTGGATATACATGATGATTCTAAAGAGGTAGAAACACGTGAGAGTAGTGAGATGGTAGCAGCAGTATCCCAAATAATCACTTTTCAACAGAATTCAACTGATCAAACTATTCCACTGCAGACATCAATGATGGCACCGATTGATGTAATGCCTCCTAATGTCGAAGATGAAGTACAGGTCTCACGAAACCTTAATGAAATTACCCGCAAGACGAAAGATAACATCGTCAATGTGGGCCATGAACTTAAAGCAGAAGAATTTGCCTGGTACTTTCTGTTTCCCTATGGGAAGAATGGTTTCGCAGAACAGAAGCCTGTTAAAATTACAGCATTAGACTACTATCAGTCTAGAATTTTGGGAAGTGACCCAAGATTCCAACGTAACGATTATCTTTTTTACGCTTTATCGTTCTTTGAATATTATCGAATCAAAAGCACGATATCAGCATGTGGCAAGAAAATTGTAAATCAAGAAGGATCTGTTGAAGATGTCCACCTTTATCTCAAAAATTTGAGAGGTTCTGCAGCTTATTGGAGATCAGCTTTAAATGAACTATTGGCCCAAATTAGATGTATAGGAGCCCCAACCTATTTTGTGACATTTAGCTCAAATGATCTCCACTGGTTAGACCAACGAAAGGCTTTATTAATAGCCGACGGTAGACTTGATGTTGATCCAAGTACAATTGACATTTATGAGACCCAACGTCTTATCGAAAAGTACCCAGTGATTTTGAGTCGACATTTTATGATCAGAGTCAATGCTCTAATGAAATTCATTCAAAATAATGATGAAGTATTTGGAGGAAAAGTAAAAGACTTCTGGTGGCGTATTGAGTTTCAGAATCGTGGTAGTCCTCACCTCCATATGGTAGTTTGGATTGAGAATCATCCAGCATTTGATACAGAAGAAGGAATACTTCTACTTGATCGTAACTGCTGGTGTAAAATTCCAACAGAAGAAGAAGATCCAGAGCTCTTCGAGCTTGTGAAAAAATGTCAAATTCATCGGCATACACAAACTTGTACAAAGAATATTACCTCTCTAAGATGTCGATTCAATTTTCCACGTCAAGAATGTCATGAGACACGAATAATATCACATTCTTCAGACGATTTTCTCCGCAATGGGGGCAGAATTTCCTTACTTAAGCGTCGTAAAGAAGATGCTTGGGTAAATAATTACCACCCAGAGTTATTGAGACTGTGGACAGGTAATATGGATATTCAACCGTGCGGATCGAACGAAGCGATAGCTTACTATATTGCAAAGTATCTGTCGAAAGCAGAACCAGAGGGTGTCGATGCTGGAATTGCACAGGCAATACAACAAATCCAACGCGAAGAGACTGACCTTTCACGCAAACTCTTCAAGATATGTATGAAGATTCTTCATGAACGACAAGTATCAGCTGCCGAATGTGCATATCGGCTTTGTCATATCCCATTACGAAACAGTTCGCGACATTGTGTCTTCCTAAACACAAGAAAGCCAGAACAGCGTTACAGAGTATTGCAATTCGATAGAAGCGGACACGCAATTGGTTACTACAGCAATATCTTTGAAAGATATGAAAAACGTCCATTACAACATCCTGACTACGATTTTGCGAACATGAGCCTTATAGAGTTTGCTATGTTGTTTGAACCACACTTTCCGAAAAAGTTAAGCGATACCGAGGAAAGTGTAGACCATGATGCCTATGAGGAACAAACAAACATGCGTCGCCCACTCATCACTCTGTTGGATAAAAGCAAAATGGTTGTGAGAAATGTTCCTGCAGTTGTCAGAGTGCCATATTTTATAGCAGCTTCGGATCCAGAAAACTTTTCCTACAGCTTACTTCTTCAATATATGCCTTATCGTTCGGAAACTGAAATACTTGAAGGCATCGATAATGCCAAAGAAGCTTTTGTAGCTCGAGAGAGTCGTTTAAGGGAAACAAGTAGACATATGTGCCAACATCGAGAGCGGGACCAACAGCTTGAAAATGCATTCAATCAGATACATGCTTTCGAAATTTTGGAGCAGCCAGAGATTATAAATCCTGAACTTGAAGAGGAAGAGTTACCAGAGAAATAAATGAGCAATGATCAATTCCAAAGAGCGCAAAATGCGATGAATGTTGATCAAAGACAATTAGTTGTTCTTGTCACAGAGAGTATTAAGAAGCAACTCAATGGTGATATGAAACGGGAGAAAATTTTCGTAACTGGTGGAGCAGGCACCGGGAAAACATTCCTCTTTAATCTATTGAAAAACCATGTCAACCGATGTTATGGAAAACCGGTGGTAAAAGTCGGTGCTCTCACTGGAGTTGCAGCACGGTTAATCGGTGGTACAACGCTACACCGGCTGTTAAAACTACCAGTACAAAAAGATGGAGTAATTGTAAGCATGCCACTTCTTACCGGTAATTATTTGAGAGGAATGCGTCAGTTATGGCAAAATATTGAGTTTCTGTTCATAGATGAAATTTCTATGATACCCTATGAGATGCTTTGTATGATCGACTCTCGTTTGCGACAACTGAAAATCGCAGACGCTTGTTTTGGTGGCATAAACGTGATACTCTTTGGAGATCTAATGCAGTTACCACCTGTTAGAGGACATCAAGTTTTTCATCAACCAGATCATATGAAGCCAGCTACACATTTGTGGCGACAGTTCGGTCTGGTTGAACTTAAACAAAACATGCGTCAACAAGGAGACACAACATTTATAGATGTACTTAATGCCCTACGAGTTGGAGAAATGACGTCTAGACAACTTGAAATCCTTCTGGAAAAAGTTTCAACGGATGCGACTAATGAATTTTCGATTGAGAAAGCATTAAGAATTTACCCAACGAATGATCAAGTTGCTAGACACAATGAAAAAGTTCTCCAGAGTTTTCAGAATAAAGGGACAGTTATTTATACAATAAAAGCACAAGACCAACTTATTGATGCCACTCGTAATTTAGGTAACAAGGACTTAAATTCTGTGATACCTAATGATATTAATAAAACAGGAGGTCTTCCGAAAGAACTGAAAATATTCGTAGGGGCTAAAGTGATGTTGAGGTCGAACATTGACGTGTCAAAAGGTTTAGTGAATGGCAATATGGGTTTTATCACTGAAATCATCTGGCCAAATTTTCGCAGAGACCAACTATACGCGGAAGACATCCCGTCAGTCCGTATCGACTTCGGTTCTGATGGTGTGCACATGATTAAACCGATTTTGATACAGTTCCCAGCGAAATATAGCTATGGAACTGCTGAGAGACGGATGTTGCCCTTAATCCTGAGTTGGGCTTCGACCGTTCACAAGATGCAAGGTTGTACAGTTGATCATGCAGTCATTTATCTAGGCTCGCGACTGTTTGCTGCTGGACAGGCCTATGTAGCACTTAGTCGTGTAAGATCTTTAGACGGTATGCGGATCGAAGAACTTGATTGCTCTAAGCTAACTGGAAAAACTCCATGCAACAGTGAGGCTTTAAATGAAATGATTAGATTACGAAATGATTCGTAAAACATTTCAATACCACATGTCCACCATAAGACGGATTGATAAATCAAACTAAATACATAATAGTGTAAAAAACTAAAAAAGCACGTTGTTACTGCTAATCAAACTGAAAAGTAGAAAATAAAAAATAGTCAAAAAAAAAAAAAACTAAAACACACGCTTTTATTGCTAATTGAACTAAAAAGTAGAAAATAAAAAGTAGTTTAAGAAAACTAAAAAACACGCTTTTATTGCTAATCGAACTAAAAAGTAGAAAATAAATTTTAATGACAAAGGGACCTATAATGAAGTAATAGCAAATCGAACGATCAGTCATAGTCAACTACCTCAGAACAGAATTATAACGAAAATTAAGATACAAATAGAGTAATTCAAATTAGAGTTAAAAGCGTGGGATGCATTTTGCTTCACTTTCATAACCCTCTGTATTATTATATAGTCCTCTAAAAGTTTGTTGGTGCAGAGATCCAAGAATTGTCATTAGAAGTGGTGAATGCTCCGATGATAGCTCCAAACATGACTTAATGGTGATATAGGATTGTGGAATATTTTTAACAATACATAAATCAATTAAATCTGGTTGTTTTCTGATATCTGTAGGCCAGTATGTCGGCTCTCCGGTGCTTATGAAGTGTCCATTATTTTCTCTTACAGCGTCTAGTAATTTTCGGCCTTTCGAAGTTGTTAACCTTGATCCCCAAATAGAATTTTTTGCATTCTAGTCACCTCCAGCGATATATCGACTTCCTAGTCTGTTTAAATATTCCAGGTATTGATCTTTTGTGTTATTGAATTTTGGCGGACAGTATACTGCTGATATTGTTATTGGTCCATTTGAGCTATTTATTGAAACTGTCGTTGCTTGTATGTTATTTTTTCTATAACCATCAAGTTCGTGGTATTTAATTGTTTTTTTGATGATTATTGCAGTTCCTCCGTGAGCCTTGTTATCTGGGTGATTTGTGTAGTGTATGTTGTAATTGGGTATATTTACAAAAGTTTTATGAGTTGCATGAGTCTCGGATATTAGCATAATATCAATTGCTTTGTCTAGAATAAAAGTCTTGAGTTCTAGTTCGTGGCGCGTAAGTCCGTTTGCGTTCCAAATTGCTATTTTTATTTTACTTAGTGCGACCATCTAGCATCGATACCAGTATGGTTACAATGTTCATCATGGTGGCCATTTGTGTTATCAATTGTTTCATCATAGTTTTAAGTTCAGTTAAATCATCTATACTTGATGTGGTACTATTAGGGTTGTTAAATTCTTTTGTTAATGTTTTCGTTGATGCTGCTTGTGCATAAGAAACGCCTGGTATAAGGGTTATTATGCGCAGCCTTAGCGGCCATTATTGCAGTTGCCATGGTGCTGAACAGCTTCAATTAATGTACAGCACAACAAAAAAATTCATTGATAAGTTCAAGCTCATATTTAAATGAGCAAAGTATATACTTTCATTCATAAAACGAGCCGCCCATATACCAATATTTCTCAACGATGACACAAATGTACATCTAAGATTGCAGAAATCAAATAGTTTTTATAGAAATATTTTCCAATATTTGGTGAATCGTTTGTCAAGTCAAATGGTAGCGGCTCCGTATATAAGTTTGCCCCCATATATAAATATGTCTTCTAATTGCTTGTCAGCCGCAGCTGCTGTTCGTCAAGTGCGCGCATGAACGTGAAGTAAGATGCAGAAAACAGCAACAAGTAGCTTATAAAAAAGTTCTGCCCCGGACATTTTGATACCACAGAAAATTTAGAAATAATTAGTTCTTGTTTTCTGATATAAGGTAAATATGTTGTTAAGATGATATATGTATTCATTTACGTATGGGGTTCTCCAATTGATAAAAAGTACACAAAAACATATGCATAAATCTGCAAGGTTGGAAAATTACTCTGAAATCAGAATGCGGCTTATTTGGAGGTTACTGTACATACATTCAGCCTTTGGACGAAGCCCAAAGTGCCAAATATTTAATACTGAAGCGTCTGTGAGCTGTGCCTATGCATGTGAGCTGGATTACTTGAGAGTTTCTAGTGGACCGTAATATTTTTTAATGTGACAAGTTCATGCAGCATAATCCATACATACATACTCACAGCATATATATGTATATGTGCATACGTATATAAATCCACATATTTAAATTTGCATATGCCATTTTCCTGTGTGCCTGGTAATGAATCAATTCTCTACGAAGGATTTGATTTGGTTCAACAAAGTTTTACAGAAGATGCTCCGTTTGATACCATTATAAGACCTCCAGCAGGCAGATATCTACAGCCAGCCATAGCTGTTGATATAATGAAAGAGGAGCGCCCAATGACCTTAATCGTCTAGCTGCCAAACCCGGACATTTACAGACTAAGTGCTCCACAGTCTCCTAGGAGGTAGAAGGTCTCTGAAGCCAATTTAGTCCCCCACCTGGCAAGCTCATCAGCAATTTCATTTCCCTCTATGTTCCTGTGTGATGGAACCCAGATCAGAGAAATGTTACTGCACCATGGCGTCGTCAGTGCCGTGATCACGGCTTGAATATCGGAGAAAATGTTAATATCTTCCTCGCTCCCGCATTCCCTAAGTATTTTGCATCCCTGCAAGATCGCAAAGACTTCTGCTTGAAAAACTCTAGCAGTGTTCTGCAGTTTAAAGAAGATAAATAAATTGGCTGAGAGCAAACCGCTGCTCCGACTCCCGACTCCATCTTGGAACCGTCAGTGAAGATAGAGCTGATCTGATTACAATGAATTCTGTATAAGCACATTGGCTCTGCACAGTTTTTGACTTCTGTATGAAATCAAATTGCTGGCGGGATTTGAATATGCATTTATTTGTTCCTTTGGCAAACGAATTTTTTTTTTCACTTTTTACAGAAAACTACGAGTATACATATATGTATGCATTTTCTAGATAGTATAAAAGTTTGAAATTCAAAATAAATAAAAGGAAAATTCATATAAACGTTATTACATATATGGGGCAGCTAAGTTTAATTGGATATTTAATAAATATAGAGTTTTTTTTTCTTTTTGGTGGGTGAGGTAAGGTTCAAAATGCCTTCGCACTTACAGTAACCGTCGTCTACTGCGTCGTGTGGTGTGGCCGCTAAAATGAGCCCTCCTCTCCTTCTGGGGAGGCACCTTTCACGGAATTGCTTTCTATTTTAAATAAGCTTTCTTTTGCACCGATGTTTGCCATTAGTCTACTTAGCATACCCGTGACGTTTGCTGCTTTGGTAGCCGCATGCCGTATCTGGGCCCAGAAAGTAAACCTGCAGTCAAGTTGAATACCTAAGTATTTTACTACTTTTTGGGTCACTAAGGACTTGTCGCCTATTTGCATGTTTACCTCGAGTGGCATGTGACTTCGTGTCATAAGGATGACTTCGGTTTTATGTTTGGCGAGTTCCAGGCCGTGGACCTCAAGCCATATTTGCGTCCTTATCATGACTTGGTTCAGCTTCTTTCTAGCGTCCTCAGTGTCCCGAGCTGGTACGACCGTCACTATATCGTCCGCGTATCCCACTAAATATGTATCTTCTGGCATTTCTATGCTCAAAATCTCATCGTAGCTCAGATTACACACTCAAAAAAACATTTCTTTGGTTCAAGTTAAAACGGCTTTTGAAATGAGGAAATATGGGAATGATTTGGCGCCTAAGAAAAGTAGCTGATATTTTCTTAAAATGAAGAAAAAATTTTTACATGCTTTCGAGAAAAACTTTCCCGATTTAAGGAATTTGTTTTTATATTTGCTAAAAGAAAATAAAAATATTACTCATTTTAGTGTAAAATTTGCTCGAATTAGGAAAACTGTTATTTTGTTTCTAGTAAAAATTTACTAAAAGAAAAATAGCTTTTTTCTCAATTTTAAAAAATCTACCTGAATTTTCAGATTATGAAATGTTTTAAATATTGAATAAAAATGCAAAAAATTTGATTTTAGTTTTTTATTTTTGAAACACAAACTGGAAAAATTCATTAAAAAAACTTTTTTGTCCGTAAGAGTTTTTCATTGTTAACAATATACACATGAATTGGTGGATAGTTTAATTCATCTGCTTTTATAATTAGGGCCTACCTTAAAAGATAGGTAATGATTTGTGTACCCTAAGATATTTATAAATTCACAAAATAAAAATATTTCTTCATTTACAATGAAAATTTCGAAAACTTGGTAGGATACAAAGTTTGGATTATAATTAAATAAAATATAGCCTTTTTTATAACTTCTGCCACTCAGTTTAAAATTGGAATAGCAAACGCTACTACTGATCACGTCGGCAGAAAATAAATTTTTGATTTCGTTAAAATATAAAGACGATTTTAACTCATATTTTTCTTCGCTTAGCTTGTAAGTATCATATCTAAAATTATAAATGGTTTCAGAAAAGTTCATAGAAAACTTTAATGTTAGAGATAGTGTTATGTTTTTCCTGGAACATAGGTACTTCAATGGGCCCGACTGTTGAACAATTCTACAATAGTGGTTCAGAAAGTGATGTTTTGGTTTTAAACTATCGTTAAAAAGAACATTTCTTAATTGATTCCTTAAGGGATGTAAAATCATATTAGTTACATATTTTTGTAGCTCAATAGCGCATTTTCTAGTGAAATTTTTTTTACCATATTGTTTCATAGAAAAACTAAGGCAACCACTTTTCAAGTTTTCCAGTCTTACATTTAAATTCGTTGGGTTCTTACATATATTAACATTCTTATAACTAACATGTGCTAGAATATTATGAAATATCAATGAAGTAGCACAAGAAACATTTTCTTGATATTGTTCACAGCTTTCTACGTTATTGCTTTCGTACCTTTTTTTCATTTCGCATGTGTTTACAACGATTTTTAATATTCGTAAATGATTGGTTTCAAGTTTGAAATCCACATTTGTAAATTTCATTTTCTGATAAGCAATTAATAATTTTGATATGCTTTAACAAACTCTCGCAATGCTCGAATACTTGTAAGCATTGAGAACATTGCACGTGTACATCCATTCTAATTATTTCTTATTTTAAGTCTTATTTTGTTTTTTTCAAATCATTTAAAATTGCACAAATAGACCCATTTTTATCGCGAGATTTCAAGGAAATATTATAGAAATACTGCTAAACAAAAAGCCAAATGGGCCTACATTGGGCAGATACTCAAGGTTAAGTACATGGAATGTTTTAAAACACACATCAATACACTTGATTAGGTTATCGAACTTATAAAATATATCGGCGAAATACACATAATATTCCCTGCAATAAAAATAATCCAATCCAATGGAACATATAATTGGCTCAATCGTACTTTTATCCATATAATTTGCATCTACCATTAATTTCAATTTTTACTGAAGTTCACTACTTGTCGATGCCCACAGTAAGAAACTATTTCTTGAATCTACAATAGTGTACTTCATCAAGTGTTTTTTTTTTCGTCTGTTTGCATGTTCTATATGTTCGGCCAGTGGGACTAATAAAACATAATATTAATAAATTATAAGTTCAGTGAAAAAATTGAGCCATACTTTTGCAAAAAATCAGTTTTTTCTTCCTTCTGGCATTCACCACTTATACAGTTTTGTATATTGCATACACGCGGTATTGCTTTCGCAACGACGATATATGTACATATATACCTGTTACGCAAGAATTAATCTCCGTTCCTTTTGTTGGTTCTACATCTCTTTTGGAAATAAGACCGTCCCGTCTATGTTTCAATAATACACTGTGGTACTTAGCATACAGAGATCCACCTGGCTTTTTTCCTTTCTTATGAATGTAATATATTATATATCCTGTGTAAATGAAATCGAGGTTAGTAAACTTTTTTTTAGGGGGTTATATACCTTGTGGTCCGGTGAAATTAGCGAAAGTTGGGTTTTTTTTAAAGATATGTAGCAATAATTTTATTGTATAAAAGTTTTTATTATTGGATATTACAATGTTTAAAGAAAAAAAAAAGGCTTTGTTTGTGTAAAAATATTTAAAAATGGCGGAGTTATGGCGTTTTCCCCCAAGACCCTTTTTTTGGAAGAGGCTTGCGGTGGACGCGATTCAAGTCCACCAAGTCAACTGAAATCAAAAAATCGAAAAGATTTCATTAGTATAGGGTTATATCTTCTTAGTGAACGATCAATATATTAAATATTTTGATTTTTGTGAAAATAGGAACATGTTTTTAAAAAACTCCACTTCTACAGCCCTAAAATTGGCATTAAAAAATTCATATCTGCAAAATAAAAATTTATACATAAAAAGTTGATCGTTCACTAAGAGGCAACATCAATTACGAACAATTTAAAAAAAAATTATAAAAATCGGTTGAATACTTTTTTTGCAATCGCGTCCACCGCAAAAGCATTTTTGGAAAAACACGTTTTTGAGATAATCGCGTTTAAAGTTTCAAGCGCCGCATTAGGCCGTACGCTCAGGACGTGACGACGCACAATTTAAAACGCTGTAACTTTCGATCTATTGCTCAGATCTCTATGAAATTTTTGGAAAATGTTCTCAAGGGATTGTACTTTACGATAAAGAAATAAAATTTATTTTGATTTTTTTGAAAAACACAAGGTATATAACCCCTTAATAAAAATTTTAGGTTGTGATCAGACTTTAGACTCACTCGTAAATAAATCCACAATTTTATTGGCGAAAGCTTCAAATGTTTTAGGGTTTGGATGTACTTCAGTAGAAATAAAATAATTTGCAACTGTTGCAGCTAGAAGTTTCCTATACTTTGGAGTGAGACACTTTTTTTGCGCATAGTATTTCAGGATTTGTGATCCACCCGCCGACTTACTGAGTATTGTTTCAAAAGATTCCTCACATGAAGTACAGAAATGTACCTATATTTAAAATAAATAAATAACTAAAGTAAAAGTAATAAAAAAAACCTTTACCTCGCCACGATATTCGTTTGCCAAATAAAGCGCATGCCTCAGTGTGAATGGCTTGTGTTTGTATTCCCTAGTGAAGTAAAACGAAGATTATGAATTTTTGCATGCATATCTGTATGTATGTAGTTATATGCACAAAATAACAAAATACCTGTTGCGCTTGCCAATTGAGCAGATTGTGCTCAAAAATTACCCTTGGCCCAAACTGCGATGTTTCGATCAATGTGTCCAATTGGTTTGGCTTTAGGAGCTTCAATGATTCCTTAGTTAGACCGCTTTCTATAATTGAAATGATTAGCAATAACTAAAATGAGCAAAACAAACTATCCATAAACTTACCAATAAACACGTTCAAAAATGGTTCGCCTTCCAACTCAACTAAAATTTCCTTAATTCATCCATTGCGCGACAAAATATAAAATCACGAAGAAGAAAAACAACGAACTACATACATATGTATGTTCGTAAAAGTTCGAAGTTAAAACGATGGAACGATGTTTTGATTAAAAATTAAAAAATTTTAGGAGCCTTGTTATAATGTTATAAAACGCTTAATATTTATGATAACCAAATCATGCATGACAATCATCACACTTCGCCTGAAGTAGAAGCAGGTTGACCTAAAATGCCAATGAATTGAAAGCGGCGATTTGTTGTCCATTAATAGTACATTAAAAATCCGCTTGAATTAAAATCCTAGCTGATCCTTTTTTCGAGATAAGTGGTTTTTAGCATTTTCGAAAATCTTTTCATAATTAAGCGATATCTTTCCTCACCATCTAACGAGATAATATCCTGGCGCGTTTTTTTTTTTTATGTGGTATCCCCTGTAGGGCTAATCCACTTCAAAATTACTAACTTCTCACTATAAAATTAATGTAGGAATGAAATTAATAATAACTTGGGCATGTTTCTATAAATGCTGTGCAGAAAAAGTAACAACCGCTTTTTTTAAACGGCTGGAATATGAAGAATCATTTATTAAACTTATTTTCAATCTTTCCCAAAATTTTAAAAATTCTCTGTGAACAGATTCCCCAGCCTGTTCTGACCACAAACCCAGACCATCGTTGTTTAATAATGACATGCCTTCTTTCAAGTGATCAAGAATAATATGCACTTTTAGAGTCTGAGATGTTCCTCTACTTTCTAGATTTTTGCGAAGTTGTTTTAAGTTCTCATCTAAATCGGTAATATTTGCACGTTGCGTAGAGAAACAGTCATGTACAATTTTATTCATTGTCCTAAAAGCAGCGACGTATGGCTGTAATTTCAAAGGATCAACATGCTCGCAAATTTCAGGATCAAGTAATTTATCCGATTCTTGCAGAAGTTTTCGGCAGGCATTACCCTCGAAAATTTCACCCTGATAATTTTTTGCTACTAACTTCAATTTTGATGGCCAAAGCAGAGCCTTTTCACGCCCTACAGCAGGGACTATGCCGTTCCAGAACAGGTGGTTTGTAAATCCTTGTAAAAGATGAGTTTCAGGCAAACACATTTCTGAAGAAGGTACATATTGATGTCATCTTCTTCTTCATCAATAAGGACATCTTCATTCTCCGATTATTTTTCATAAAAAAAGAGAGGCATATTTATTGTACTGTGGCACTCCTTAGCATACTTTTTATCTTTGCCAAAAACATTTAAATTTATTGTAATCATCATTTAAATTTTTGAATGTTTTCAAAATTTTATTATCAAATTAAGTCAAATTCCATCAATTCTTCTTTATCGGCACCACCATGCAATTTTCCAAAACTTTGCAGTTCACTCAAAGTGATGAAACAGTAAGGGCAAGGATACGTTGCTGTTGCAGTTTGCTGTCCATTCATAATTAGTATAAGTTTTAAGTCAGAGCTGAGTTTAAAGGGTATCTCGTTGACTTTTGTCAATTCAAATAAGGTCTTAACATTTTCGTAAGTTTCCTTAATTTAAGGAACAATTGATAATATGATTAATCTGTAAACGCTATTTAAATTCTGTTTCTTGGACATACTCCCACCAGTGGAGTATCGAGATCTTTTACTTTCATTGAAATTCGAATCACATTCTTCTCCTTCTGTTAAAACTGTTATACATAATTTAAAAAAGCCTTGACCCCTATCTGCCAACAATTTTATTTTAGCGTTTTGGATTTCTTTAATATCCCGATGGTCAAAGATTGCGTTAATAAGATTTGATGCATTAGCATATACAACAGGTCTATTAACCATACCTTCTTTGGATCCAAAATGCAAATAACTTCTTTATAAATATCTTCCAATAAATTCGACTTTTCACGCTTATGTTGTTTATAGTTTTTTGGAATAGATTTTCTTCCAGCAAAACTTCTAATGAAATTGGTCATTTTATTCATTTGATTTTGAGATGCTCCAGTAGTCAATTGGAATGTGTCTAACCCTTCAGTATTAAAAACAAATTCGTTTTCAATTTTTTTATTCAAAGTTACCCTCATTTTAGATCCTGTTGTATTTAATAAAATATCACCATCGTTCGTACTTGCTTCGGACCTTTTTCGTAAAATCGATGTTACTACTTGGTTTTGTTGCTTTTCTGGTAGTTTTTCTACTAAACTCAAGGCGTTTTCACGAGCACGAGATGAAGCAGGACCTGCGCCACAAGAATGACGCACACCTTTGCCAATTTTTTGAAAACATTTACTGCAAATGTTCATGGACGTTCTCTTTTCAGCAGTACTATGTCCACTTGTAGAGGGAAGTTGAGCATTTGAAGCAGCTCCATAAAGACCACAACTTTCATCTATTATAGTATGAAAAGTGCGTACATAACCATTGCCCTTAACTATTTTAGAGTGACCTTTGTATCGTGCCGTTAGACATATAAAACAATTACAATCATAAGTTGTTCTGGTTTCTTTTGCTAACTTCATGTCCTCGTAGTTAGGCATTGTTGGAAGTGGTATCTTTGCATTACCCTTCTCTCGTTCCATTATATTGTAGTTTTTCGACAAGTACTACAAATGCTAATGGGAAATTTAGAATTGGACTCGTCAAAATTATCGTTGACATGCTTTTTAATTAAACCAGCAAGATTTTAAGTAATTAAAAATTCTGATCTTTGACGGTTGCCAAAAACGATTTTTTTACCACATGTTGCACATAATTTCAACCTATTTTCTTCGTGATCGCATTTATGATCTAAGTGAGTTGAAAGAATATTTTTTTCCATGATCTTGCAGACCATAAATAACGAAATTTCTGAAGAGATTACTTGTTACTGATGAACAAGGTACAAATGCAAATGAGCGGCTATGAAAAGAATAGGCTTCTATTTTCTGTTGCCGGAGTGCCCGGTATACAATGCGCTGCATAGCCGTGATTTTTTAAACTAATTTTATTTGATTAATCGAAATAGCGAGTTTCGTGCTTTATCACGTATGTATATGGACACACACACAAACACATACACTTGCACGCTTAAATAATAGCACCGCCAAGATACATTATCGCTTAATTATGAAAAAATTTTCGAAAATGCTAAAATCCACTTATCTCGAAAAAAGGATCAGCTAGGATTTTAATTCAAGCTGATTTTTAATGTACTATTAATGGACAACAAATCGCCGCTTTCAGTTTTTATTGGCATTTTAGGTCAGCCTGTTTCTACTTCAGGCAAAGTGTGTCATGTTTTATTTCCAGCGGTAAATTCCTGGCTTGTTATCATTTTCTTCTAGCTGAAATTAGTGAAGTATAGAAATACAAATGTATACCTACATAAGTATGATTATGGGTATGATTAATTTTAAGTAATGTGCGTAATACATACATATGAATAAGTGAGAAAGCGAGCACATATTAGTGCTCGGGTATTAATTTCACTTGTTCCCTTGTACGAAAGCAAATTTATAGACAAGTTGGTACATAGTTGAATGTGCAGAAAACTTCCAATTATTTTGACGTTCAATTTCGAGTGCTTTCTGTCAAAATGTGCACCTTCATGTAAAGTTTTGGTCGTTGCGATCCCCCAACTTTTGTTTTGTTTGTGTCTCATTATTTTTAACGGCATGGGCTCTTCAGGTGTCTATGGGTTTTGGTAAATTACTAAAGAATCAACACTAAAATGTCGAAAGATGTGTCAACAATATTAGTGCTGAAAATTTTGCATGTGCGTTTATTCATCAAAACGTAAAAAATGTGAGTTAAGAGCTTCGCAGATAATAAGTTGCTAGGAAAAAGTTAAATTTCTTTCAACTTTCTTGCTAAGCAATGTTCAATCGCTCAAAAAATTGCACATTTTCAAAAAACATTGTATAATTTTCAAGATTGAAGAAGTTGTCCGAAAACATTTCTTATTGGCAATCGATGGCAACAATGATATTTTACTTAAAATAACAAAGAAAAATGTAACAACAAAATGAGGACTACGGGTTTATGTTTCAAACACATTTATAGTCATTTAAAAGAAAAAATACTCAAAAGCGATAAAATTTAACGAATTTGGAAGAGTTCAAAATATAGAATGGTTTTCTTTATTTTAGGGAGGGAATTTTTTCTGAGCGCAGAGATCAGGGCCGAGAATAGATCCTTGAGCTGCGCCAGACGTTTTCGCTTTTGTTTTCTGACTATGTAGTTTGTCGTACAGCATTGCGCGCTCGCTAAGGTAGCTCTGGAGAATCCTTAGCAGGTATGCAGGTATTCGAAACCTTTCTAGTGCGTTTATAGTGCCTGTCCACCGTAGGCTGTTAAAGGCGTTTCGTACATCAAGCGTTGCCAGGACGGTGATGCGGTTCGGTCCTCTATCGCGCCAAGGGTTGATTTTCCGCGTCGGAAACCGAATTGCCTTGCTGACAATCCTCCTGCTCTCTCAACAGACTGTCTACGCTGTATGAGTCTCTCAAACAATTTCCCGGCGCTGTCCAGCATGCGAAGCGAAGGCCAAGCTGACGGTTGCGCTGAGTCACCCCTACCCTTACTGATCAGCATAAGTTTTTGTATTTTCCACAGCTTAGAAAGATGCTCTGAGTAATGCATGCATTGTAAACGTCGAGCATCACATCCGGTCGGCTTTCAGCCACAAGTTTGAATGCTTCAGCTGGGATGCCATCAGAGCCTGGAGCTTTGTTTCTTTTGAGGCTTCTTGCCGCAGTTTTAAGCTCTTCCTCGGTGATGGGTGGGAGCATCTCGTCACCTTGGAGGTCTCCGTCCTCACACAGCATAGCGTGCGTGGGGAACAGTCTGTCCACTATTTTGCTGATAGCATTACTGGCTAGATGTACGGCTGTGGAGTTGGCGTTTAGCTTACCCCTTAGAATTTTATAGCCCAATTTTTTGCTCTGGTGTACCTTCTTCTATTACGGAAGCAGGTTCTTCTGAGCTCTGCGGTTTCCGACGTCCACCAGTATACAGGTCGTCTTCTTGAGCGTAACCCCGCCGATGCGTCACAGCTTTTGGCAATGCGCTGCATCACTGCCACTTTTGTGCGGCATGAAATTTGCATCAAGTGAGCTAGAAACGCTTCAGTGTTCACTTTGGCCACATTCCATTTGCGAGCACCCTTTGTTTAAGGTGTTGGGGGTAGGATCTGTTCTCGCACTGATCCGGAATTTGATATACTGACAGTCACTTCCAGTAAATTCTTCCAGAACTTCCCACCCGTTGATTGCCACAGCCAGGCTGTCAGTCACTACGGTGATATCCGGCGAGGTGTGTTCACATCCTGGTCTCCTAAAAGTAGTGGCGTTTCCTGTGTTGGCCACTGCAAGCCCCAGTCTGTCAGCCATGTCAAGTACATGTCTTCCCCGTATGTTCGTGGTAGGGGCGCCCACTCGTCAGCCTTGGCGTTGAAGTCTCCGGCTACGATGAAGGGGCCACCTATTTCGCGAACTTTATCCTCAATAAGGTCCAGTTTCGTTCTAAATTGTTCAATATTGTCGCTGGGGGTAAGGTATCAGCTTAGCATTGTGAAGCGTTTATTTTGAACGTATGTGTAGCAACGACCAGCTCCGTGCTGTGTGACGCCGACTGCACTCCCGCTTGGTAGCTAGAGGGCATCTCCTTGACCCTGGCAGGTGGTCAGTGCTTCGCGTCTACGCAATGAATGCAATTGGGAGCTGCTTTGCAGTCGTTTATTTTGTGCCCTGGTTTCTCGCATCTGATGCACGTATCCCTTCTATCAGGGCCACTGTAGTTTGATAGTGCCCTATCCCAAGGCAGCGATAGCATCTCCTAATTTGTTCGCATGTTCGCATCTCTGCTCGGATCCAGCCGTTTTTTATATCGCTGAGCTGGATTAGCTTCGCGGCCCCTTCTGAGAGCGTGACTTTCTCTGTCCTACCAAACTCCAAAAGTATGGCCCCAGCCTTCGTTTTCCTGACGGACCTTACTTTGACTGATTCAACAGTCGTAATCTTCGCGCGCAAGTCCTTCAGCACATCTGCATAGCTATGCCCTTCTACCGGTTTTATCCCAACAGCTTCTGGCTTTGCGTTTTGTGTTCGCGGCTTGCTCCTTTTGCTTGGCTCGGCTAGTTTATCCTTCGACTTCTTTTGGTTGCCTCTCTTGGTAGCTGTCTGCCAGCCGTCATCCGTTTTCTCAGGGTGTCCTTTTTTGTTCCCTGTGGGTTCATTTGCCTTGGCTTTCTTACAGCTCTAAGGGGCAGCCGGACTGGTTGCCATTCGCTTCAGGTTCGTCGTCGCAGAGGTGGCAGTAACTGTTATTTGTTTGGCAGTGTTCTTAAGGGAGTTCGAGAGCGATCTTCCGTCTTCTGCTGCCTTCCACGAACGTCTGAAGGTCAGCGTTACATCTAGCAGCTCAGCCATATTGGATACCCCAGCTTTTACTTCATTGCTAGTGTTCTTTTGACGTCTGAACGCCTGCTGCATAGCCCTTATCACCAACTTACAATGGGAGATCGCATCTGCCTCCACCCTCATCATGTTTTTTATTACCTCGAGCCGAGGAGACATTTCAGTAGCGTCGAAGGACGTGCTCTCTTTTGTGGGGATCGTTTCTGTAGTGCTATTCGCTGCGAGAGTGCTGGTGGGCGCATACTGCGCTGATTGTAGCCCTCCAATGGCGGTATTGGCGGCATCTTTTTAATCGGAAATCTTATGTTACTGTCCCCATTGCCCTTTGCGGGGCTATCAGCTTTGACATTTTGAAACGCAGTGCGGGCTTGTCCGCTTCCATCTGCATTAAAAATTGGAGCGATCTTTGCCGCGATCTTAGTAGTAAACTACTTTTTCTGAAGACCGCTCTTGCATCCACATTATCATTTCGACTCTCTGTAATTGTATGATATTGTAATTGTAATTGTACGCATATGTATGCACTGAAGCAACAATGACGTACCTCACGAGCATCGCCTTATCATCTTTCATGCAATAATTAGGGAGTAAATACCCGAATGATCGAATTCCTGCTTAACAAAAGCTAAACCACTTCTCTATTGCATATGCATGCACATATTTGTATGTCCGTACGCACACTTGATGCGCTAACATATGTACGGAAATACTTGTATTTTGAACTTCCAGCAAAACAAAACTTACCAGTGTACACATATGCATGTACATATAACCGCACACACTTTATTCCTCTAAATGCGTATATCGTCCACAGCTAAAATTCTATGCCTAGCGACTACAAGAACAAAATGCATTAATAGGCGCAGTCGTAGCAGCCATGATTCTAGTTGCTATGGCGACGAACAGTCTAAAATAGGCGCTGAACATTTTCAACTATTGTACAGCACAACAAAAAATTCATTGATAAGTTCGAGATCATACTTCAATGAGCAAAATACTTTCATTCATAAAACGAGCCGCATATATGCCTATTTTTCTCAACGATGACAAACATTTACATTTAAGATTGAAGGTATCAAATCAAAATAGTCAATACTGAAACATTTCTTAAAGAAATATTTGCCAATATTTGGTAAATCGTGAATTTTTGTTAGGTCGAATGGTTGCTCGACAGCCGCAGCTGATGTGCGTCAAGAGTGCGAAAAATGCAGAAAACAGCAGCAAGTAGCTTATAAAAATTTTCTGTCTCGGACATTTCGATAGTAGAGAAATGTTCGAAGCAATTTTTTTTTGTTCTCTGATGGTAGGTAAATAATTAATTAGTATGTTCCACTTCGTCTGTAAATAGTTCTCCAACTGATAAAAACGCACAAAAACATATTTGTATATGTAGGTGCACAGTTAGAAACTTACTCTGAAACCAGGGTGAGGCTTCGGATTAAGCCCAAAATACCAAATATTAAATATTGCAGCGTCTGTAAACAGTGCAGCGCTGTTGATAACAACAGGGGCCAAAGCCTGAAATTGTTCAACTAATATTTTTCAGTCAATATGAATGTTTTAGTTCTAAAATTTATTACATACTTCTCCTTTTGAATATTCAAATTCACATATCGAATAATAATTTACTACTTCATAGTAAAAGTCTAAAAAGTTGTTTAAGTAAATTATGAAACAATTTTGTTAACTCTTCATAATTCAAAATTTTTGACACAATGCAGTGCCTATGAATGTGCGCTGGATACCTTGAGAATTTTTAGCAAATCATAATATTTTTACTGTGGCAACCGCACGCAGCCGCATATGTAATTATATAAATTCACATATTTGTATTTGCATATGCCATCTACCTATGTGCCTGGTAATGAAGTGTTTCTCTATAAAGGATTTTGATTTGGTTGAAGGGAAGTCAACAAAGTTTTAACAACCTTGGACAGACATAATATACTTGTATGTATACAATTTTGGTAATTCGCTCTCAGAAAGAAAATAATCTAAAAAAGTACATGAAAGCAAAACCAGTAACAAGTTGCAGTTTTACGAACAGCTGCTTAAATTGTTTTGAGGAAAAATCAAAACGAGTACAAATCAGTTGAGCTACTTCGTATTAGTCATACAACAAATGGCTGGTGAAACTTCATAAGCTTCGCAGGAGGTTTTGCCTGTGGCTAGTGGGAGCAGCGATCAGGACTTTGTCCCAATAGGTGTTAGCTGTGAAAGCCCGGAAACCAAACATGTGTGGTTGGATGCGCCAACAAAGTTGCTCAACTCTTAAGTAGGAGACGTAAGAGTAAAAGTAGTGAAAAGCGCCACTTTAAAGAACAAAAAACAAATTGGGTCACATTAAGCAGTGAGCTATATGAAAAGGGGCACATATTTTCGGCGCTGCAAGTAGAGGCGAAGTTTTACAGGAAGTACAAACGAATAAAGTTCCATAATACAAAAACCTGTAGATCCAGGCTAGTTTGCCCATATCTTCTTCTTTGGTTCCATGACAAAACAATTTTCAATCTATTTTCTCTTTTTCAACTAATAAACAGTGAACTCGACGAAATATTCAAAGAAAGAAGATCAAATTATCCAGAGGTTGTGTTAGACAGCGAAACTGTGAATGAGAGCAGCGATTTAGAAGATGACACAGCCTTAACCTGGTGTAGCTTTGAACTTAATTTTATACTCTATATACTTATTTAACTCTTATTTATTTTCTTTTATTTCATACGCGAATATTTAAAAGAAAACATTTCATCTGCACCCACAAATCAAAAAAAAAAAAACGGCACTTGAGCAGTATATGGATGAGAAAAAGAGGTCCGATGCTCAATTGTTTAAAATACTGGAAGAAAAAATTAAAGAAAAAGAAAAAAAAAACAGAACGGAAAGCCCAGACAGAATGAGAGAAAGTGGATTTTTTGAAGTCGCTTGTCGATTTCCTCAAAAAGTAAATATACATATGTAAGTAGATGGGCGAAATTCTGCAATTTTAGAAAGAACTTGACTGCCACACGCTTCATGCCCAAAATTTCCGAAAAGATTGAATGGCATGAGCCAACCGATATGCCAACATCCTCGGCAACTTCTCTAATTGTGATTCGACGGTTCTTCATAACAATTTTCTTCACTTTCTCAACATTTTCATCGGTTGTTGATGTGCTGGGGCGTTCAGAGCGAGCATTGTCATTCACATCTTCCCGACCTTCTGTGCTTGTACAACTTATAAACATTTGTTTGACTCAAAGTACTCTCACCGTATGCCACTGCCAACATTTCTAATGCTTTCGAGCATTTAATTCCATTTTTTACACAAAATCTTATGCAACATCTTTGATCCATTTTTTTCGATAGCAGAAAATCGCCGAACACGCAAAACACTTGTCAGAGAACGTTAAAGTATAAAGAAGTCTCAATGACAGGAACGGATGGAATTTTGAGGGGTACTCAATTTGCGCGCGTGGTTCTCCACAGACATATTTTTCACCAAAATTTAACAGCAATAGACTGAATTATGTACATTTAACAACAGTAAATTAGAATTTGTTGGTGATTGGAAACAAAGGCTGTTAACGCAGTAGGCTAATTTTTGCAAATCATCCAAAATTATATACATTTTACATACAAGGGTGAATGGCGATATGAAGTATTACCAAGTTCACACTGCTTGTATCTGTAAAACAGCTCATGACATCAACGTCGAAATTGTTCTAATGACAGTAAAATATATGGTTTATAAGCCATCAAAAGCATTTGCGTCTCAGTTTTGTTGAATTTTTTTTTCTGTGATGGAATTCAAACGTAATAGTGTGATTGCGCTATATTTGGCTGGAATATAACAACCAGCCATTGTTCGTGAGCTCAGTCACCTCAAAGGGAATAAAATGTTTTTGTATCGCACTATAAAACGTTACAATAATACTGGTAGCATTGCAAAACGCTATGGAGGTGGACCAAAAAAAACCGCAACATCGCCAGAAATGGTTCGGAAAGTGAAGGCTCCACTTGAACGAAATCCACGTCGAAGTGGAAGAAAAATGGCCAAAGAACTGAAAATATCGCAAGACAGCATTCGACGCATTTTGAAAAATGAGCTCAAGGTCAAGGCTTACAAGTTCCAAAGAGCACACGATCTTTCAGCAAAAAAAAGTTCGGTGCGAAAGAGCAAAGGAGTTGTTGCGCTTGCACGGACGTGGCGAATTTCGTAACATTGTGTTTTCTGAAAAAAAAAAATGTCCCAATTGAACAGTTCATAGACACTCGAAATGATCGTTTTTACTTGACCGAAGGCTCATACGAGAATTTGAGCCTACGTATGGCACCTCGAAGCAATTTCCCGTCGCAAGTAATGGTTTGGGCCGCAGTGACCGCAGATGGACACTCCCCAGTCGTTTTTATCGAGCCTGGTGTCAAAGTGAATGCGACTTATTATCGGGAAAATGTTTTAGAAGCTGCTTTAAAGCCGTGGACAGGCAAACATTTCGTTCCTAGACCATGGGCGTTCCAACAGGACCGTCTCATAAAGCTCGTGTGAACCAAGAATCGTTAAAAAATCATGTTCCACACTTCATTTCGTCCACACAATGGCTTTTGAAATCGCCAGACGCAAATCAAGATCACGTTCGTGCAGCATGCAACTCATTTTTTGGCCGTTTGAAGGCTAAAGTCAAGGCAAAAGTGTGTCACATCGAGCTAAACTGTATATGTATATATTATATGTATGTTATATATATGTATGTTAAAATTGTAATCATTTTTGAACAATTTTGTCTTTGAAATCAAGAAAAACTAATTTCACACGAAAAAATTATGGTTTTTTGAATAGGTAACACTTCATATCGTTCACCCTGTATATTATGTCTGTCTGTTAAACTTGTCAACCAAATTAAAACCCTTTACAGGAAACGCTTCGTTACCAGGCACACAGGAAGATGGCATACGCAAATTTAAATATGTGAAATTACATTATATCATACATATACGCATATATATCTGCTGTATACGTATGTATGGATCGTTCTTATCAATGAACTGGTTTTTGTTGTGCTGGACAATATTTGAAGCTACTCAGCGCCGTAGAAACCAGAATCATGGCCGCATTTGTTCTTGTAGATGAATAAAGAGAGTGACCTGTGTGAGCGGTTTTATGAACATGCATATGTGCATATTAATAAGAATTGTTTTGATGGCTAGGGCATCAAGTTTACATACGCACATGCAAATATGTATACGCATATGCAAAAACAATTGGTTTAGCATATGTTAGACAGGAATTCGGTCACTCGGATATTTACTCCCTAATTCCTCTTCTTCTTAATTGACACGATAACCGCTTACCCGATTTTGGCCAAGTTTAACAAAGCGCGCCAGTTGTTTCTTTCTCGTGCTAACCGGGCCCAGTGAAGCCAAGTCCTTCTCTGCCTGATCTTTCCAACGCAGAGGAGGCCTTCCTTTTCTTCTGCTACCACCAGCTCGTACCACATCAAATACCTTCAGAACCGGAGCGTTTGTATCCATTCGGACGACATGACCCAGCCAGCGTAGCCGCTGGATCTTTATTCGCTGCGCTATGTCTATGTCGTCGTAAAGCTCATATAGCTTATCGTTCCATCGACTGTGATATTCGTCGTTGCCAACGTGCAAAGGTCCAAAAATCTTGCGCAGAATCTTTCTCTCAAACACTCCAAGCGCAGCTTCATCGGATGTTGCCATACGTTAGGTCGGGCATAATGAGAGTTTTGTAGAGTGTTAGTTTTGTTTGTCGAGAGAGGACTTTACTACTCAATTGCCTACTTAGTCCAAAGTAGCACTTATTGGCAAAAGAGATTCTACGTTGGCTTTCAAGACCGACATTGTTGTCGGTGTTAGTGCTGGTTTCTAAGTATACGAAGTCCTTTGCAACCTCGAAATCATAGCTGTCAACAGTGACGTGAGTGCCGATGCACGAGTGCGCCGACTGTTTGTTTGACGACAAGAGGTACTTCGTTTCATCCTCGTTCACCAACAGACCCTTTCGCTTTGCTTCTTTATCCAGTTTGGAGAAGGCAGAACTAACAGCGCGGTTGTTAAGACCAATGATGTCAATATCATCGGCATACGCCAACAATTGATTTTAAGTGGCGGGTTTCAAACCCAGCGCACAACCAGCTATCCTGGAATGTTTCGGCTTCTCACATTAGCTCATTACCCTGGCCACTCCCAAGTGAATGGGGGTCAGTAACCTTCCCCACTTGCGTGGACTTCTACATATGGAACCATCCTCCCTAATTATTGTATGTAAATATGATAAGGCGATGTTGATGATTCTCGTCTAAAATTTGTAAAAATAAATAGTAAAAATGTTCATAAAATTTGAATAGTTTTAAATTTACTAAAACGCACACACCAAAATTTGAGGTCGTTTTATAATGTATTTTGTTTAAATTCTTCTTTTCAAATTAAATCAACAAACACTAAAGTTACTTTGATTTTAAATGTTGGCGCATTCATATATTTTCGTCAATCATTTAAATTTGTTTGGAAATATAAATATCTGTAAAAAATTTCGTTTATCAAGGGAACGTAGAAATGCCTAAGCAAATTCCTTGCAAAATACCGTCGGCTATTCGTTAATTTGATTTCCTACAGAAGCCAAAAACTGTGCAGAGCCAATATACTAAACAGAGAATTCACTGCAATCAGCTCTATTAACCCTAGAACACACACCCGGGTACAAATGTATCCACTTCAACTTTGAAGTGTTGTAACTTTTGAACCGCTATACCTCTATACCGCTAACTTCGGATCTCGGAAGATTATTTAGTTTTGAGTTCAAATTCCAAATTTGAACCAGATCGGACCATTGGTTCAGGAGCTACAGCCTTCCAAACACATTATATACGTAAACACACACCCGGGATACGTTTGTACCCCAATAGTAAAAATCCTCATAATAATCAAAAAAAAAAACATTTTTTATATTATTTTTTTATTTGAAAAATTAAAAATATTCATTTCACACATTATATTATTGACTTTTATTATAAAAATTATAAAAATGCATCTTATATCTAAGGAAAATCATGGTTCAAGACACATTGGCTTCTTACATTTGGCGCACAGCTTTCTGGTTTTTCTACGGCGTTTTTCCTCTTGTGCATAACAAAAATAGCAAGATCCGGACACAGGTTTTGGCGTGCCCGCTGCGGCAGATGTTGATGCTGCTGTTGACACTATTGATTCCAGCGGTCGGTTGAAATATGCTTCAATAGCAATTTTAGTCGAAAAATTTCGCGTCACTTGACGATTTATGGCTCTGGCTTCAATAATGGGCATACACAATGCTTCAGCCAAGCTGCGCAGGATCTGCTTACGCTTGTTGTTTGTTCTCCAAGGCAACATAGTGTTATTCAAATCGTAGACAATGTAGGCTGCAAGAGCTGTAATGTCCAACATGTTGAAGAACATCGCTAGTGGCCATCGTTTTGTTTGTCTTTGTGTTGGATATTCCGCAAACATTTGGTCCATTCGATCAACACCACCTTTGGTACGATTATAATATTCAATTATTTCAGGTTTCCCACTGTCAGCTATTTCAGCATCATTATGCATGGTCGAAAGCAAAATTACTGCTTTATTTTTTTTGGGAACATAAGAGCACATTGTCACATTATTTTTGAACCCAAATGTTGTTGAACCAATTGTGCTGTTTTTGTGCTGCTTCATTTCTTGAGGAATATATGATTTGTTTTTGCGCAAAGTTCCAACGATCGTGAGTTTCCAGGTGAGAAGCAGTTCTGCAACTGGCAAGGTCGTAAAAAAATTGTCCATTGTAATGTTTCGGTCACTTCCTTGGTATTTGGCAGACAAATCCTTCACCACTCGTTCGCCTTGGTTCGTTTCCCTACCAGTTTCTGTTTGGCCAGTATATATTTGTCCATGCAGTGGATATGCATTTGTGGCATCGCAAATCCACCAAACCTTGACACCATATTTAGCAGATTTTGACGGTATGTACTGCGTAAACCGTGTGCGCCCACGGTAAGGAAATAATTGTTCATCAATCGTTAAGCATGAGCTGGGCTTGTAATGTGCAGCAAGATTATTGTTCATCATCGTCCACAACTCACTGATCGGTGCTGCTTTATCAGTTAGTAAGCGTGTTGCACGAGTGTTTTTATCGTCAAATCTTAGGAACCGCAATATCGAACAGAAACGGTTGACTCCCATTGTGGCGCGATATAAAGGATAGTTTTTGACGCTCCATAAATCTCGAACATGTTCTCCATTGCTATGGTTCGCACCAGTCATAATAAGTATGCCAAAAAATGCATACAGCTCTGTTATTGACACAGGCGTCCATGACTTAGGAGTTGTGTTTGGATGCGCATTGTTGTAAGCATTATAAGTTTCTTTTGCTAACTTATTTGTGTGGCGCATAATTATATCAGCCATTTCAACGTTCATGAAACATTTGAATGTTTGCTCTATTGACAACATTTCAGTGCATCTAGCTGGTCCAGAACGTTCTCTTATAATATTTTGTCTGAGTACCTGACGACTTACATTTGGTTCTTTCATCCACTCAGTACCATCACGTGCAACAAATTTTTCGCCACTAGCAGGTAATTTATTATTTTCTTCTACTTCTTCTTCTTCATCGTCTTCTTCATCATCCTCATAGTCCGCATAATCAGGTAATACTTCTGCGGCACTTTGCGAAACTTCAGCATCGTCATCAGCAATTTCAATGTCATTGAATTGAATTTCTTCTTCATCTTCTGAGTCAAAGTCATAGGGATTGCATATATGATTCTCGCTGTTCCTCAGTTAGCCTGCAAAAAAATTAGTATATGTTTACATTGTTGCTTATTTTACATTTTTTACCTTCTATATGCTGCACTTGATAAATATTCGTTTCTTCTTGAAGTCATTTCGTATCCAGTTATTTATAGTTTCAGTTATATTTATTTTCACTTATATTTTCACTTCTTACACTTTTGAGCACCAAAACAATAATGAAAATATCAACAGGCAGCATTTATAACAACACCTCGTGTGAAAACAACCCTTGCAGCTGCATATAAAATACAAAAACCAGTTATACCAGTGTATTTGCTACCTACGTACCCATACCTTGCGCGACCTTTTTGCACATATCTTTTGAACCAGGTAGAATATTTCAAATAAATAAAAACCAAAATGTGTATTCGTTGTTACTCTACAAGTATATTATTATAAATTATATTATTTTGTTTTGCAAAAGGGTTAAAAGTTCTACCACACCACACCGGCAGTTAGACTTCATTTTTGACAATTCAAACTGTTCGTAGCCCGTGAGACTTCTCTACACATTAACATTATCAGCAATACGCAGAGAACGTAAATTCATAGAGAAGGCGCAGTCCCGGCCCGTTCCTCATTTTGGGCTGTAACAAAACAAAGGTAAGAAAATGAAATCAGCACAAGTTAACAGTAGGAAATTAATTAATATGGCTGCCGGAGAGAAATGAGAGGGAGAGAGTGATACGCAAGTGTGAAAAAATGTAGTTTACATTAGCTTACATTTGCTTGCGTACAGAACAGATTTGTTCATTTGATATGTCCATATGATTTGTATGCATGTTTACAGATTTGTTCTTTTTGGTTTTTTTATGAAAATTGCGCGTAATTGTATATATGCATGTTTTTATACATATATTAGCATAGGACATACAGCTATGGTCAAACGTTTAGCGCACTTAAAAAGAGTTCAATATAATGCTCGATTACATGATATGAAACCAAATTAAATCCAGTTTTTTTAACTAACACTTTATTATAAGACAAAATAACTTAAAGTAGACAATTTTCCCTAGTAAATATATGATAGAATAGAAGTAATTCTTATTTGGTCATACTGGGATTTGGAAAAGACTTAGCGCAGTTTTGATTTCTATAAAAAATATGAAATATTTGTAAGAATTGAGAAAAGATTGTTGACTATTATTATTTACCATATCAATATTTGGTAGAATAGCCGTTATTCTGTATAACTGCTTCACATCTGCGTGGTAAACTCTCTATTAACATCATTCCACAAGTTTTCGATTGGATTTAAATCCGGACTTTGTGCTGGCTGCATGTTTGACTATTGCCATCTCATAAAGTCCATCCGTAATGTATTTATGAAGTATGATATTCTAACCGCCCATGGCACTGCAAGCTTTAAGGTCATTAGGAAGTTATTTGATATTGATCAAAATAATTCCAATTTTAAAATTTGCCCAAAATTGACGGACGCTCATATTTACCCAAGCAATGAGCGTTTCACGCGCAACACAAGTATTGAGCAATTCGGTAGCGTCAGGTATTGACATGATGTGTAGTCAAAATTTATTTGGTAAACTTGATAAATTTTGCCAAGCCGACGCAGATATTTGTTAAAGAAATGAATGATATTTTTGATGAACTCGATGCAAAGCATTTCCAGTCAACAAATCCATTAAGGTCTCCTCTGAAGCGGGATGATAGGGGCAAAGTTGAAAGACTATTAAGTTATTTCGAGTTCTTTAGTCCAATGTCTACAATGCGTGCATATTCTACTATTAACTCTTTCCGTCTCGGTGGTTAGCGTTGCTAACCACCTATTTTTTATTTTTTTTACGACGGTTGCCGACATATATGTTTTTAATTTTTCACGAATATTGTTTATTGCTTCCTTTTAAGTGAAGAGGGCGCTATTAGCTAGAAATACACCCACCACGTGTTGAGAAAATTTAAAGTAAAAATCCGTGGCCGCGCGTTTTTGTGAAAGCTAGAAGTAAAAATTCATAATAAATTCAATAACGCAATTTATGGTTTGATTTTTGTGCAAATTTAGTTCTTGTGGTGTGTTTGATACCCAGTGGTTGCTTTCTCGCTTAAATTTCGATTATTTTACGAATATTTTTTATAATCAGTGGTGGTTAGCAACAATAACCACCGTGACGTAGGCATTCCTAGAATTTGCTTTTTTATACGGTCACTATGAGTGGGACTTTCTTTGGTATTTACAATATTTTAGGCAAATATTTCAATAATGCAACGATCATTGACGCAAAGGGAAATTGAAGAATGTTTGTATGAAGATTTACCTTCAGGACCTGAAAGTGAAGCCAGTTCCGATGAGGATGAAAATTTAGACATGCCTGAGTGGCCAGTGTCAAAATCGATATTGGATGTGTGTGGGGCAGATGTACAGAATATCCATGAAGAGCTATTCGACGACGGGGATGACATACCATTATCAAACTTTGTAAGTCAGAATAATATTGTTAGCTCTACGACCTTGCAGCCTCCTAAATGGAAAATGACCTTCTCTATGGATATACCTGGCGAGTTTGTTGAGAGTGTGGGCTTAGCTGATCATATAATCAGCTTGGAAGATGTAACACCACTCCGATTGTTTCGCATGTTTTGGACAGAGGACTTGGTTGAGGTCATAAGCTTTCAAACTAACCTATATGCAACGCAAGGAGGTAAACCTTTTTCTCCAACCAGTCCTTCTGAAATACAAACTTTCTTGGCCATAAATATGGTGATGGGTATAAAAAAGCTACCGAGTTACAAAGATTACTGGTCTTCTGCTCCTGATTTACGTGACTCCTACATTTCCTTTTGTATGCCCCTAAATCGCTTCAGCTGGCTTCTTGGATACTTGCATCTGAATGACAATAATCTCATGCCTGCTACAACGCATCCAGACTAGGATAAGTTATATAAAGTCCGTCCTATGCTGGAAATTCTTCGCCGCAACTTTAGAAATAATTATAAACCATCCGAATGTTTCGCGATCGATGAAAGCATAATAAAATTCAAAGGTCGCAGTTCTCAGAAGCAGTACATGCCGAAAAAACCTATCAAGCGGGGTTACAAGGAACAAGTTACTCGCAGGGAACGTGATGGAAGTGCAGTTAGAATCGATTGCCCTCTGGCTGTAAAGAAATACAACAGCAATATGAACTTCGTTGATAAATTCGATCAATTAAAAGCGTGTTACTCCATCGACCGAAAATCCCAAAAGTGGTGGCACCGAATTTTTTTTCATTTCTTGGATTGCTGCGTTATCAATAGCTATATAGCTTACAAAGAACTTCTGATTAACAGACCTCATTTGGATGAGTTGACATTGAAGGACTTTCGCCGCTCAATTTATCAGGGGCTGTTAGCACCTTGCTAAAAAAGCGAGCCCAGGAAGTTCCGCGATCAGCAATGGATCAAGCGCAAGATCTCCTGTACCAGTTGCTATAAAACGGTATAAGCCTAGCGTGCCTGCTGAAATCCGCCATGAGAGTAATCGACACCAACCGCTTAGAGGCACACCTAGAAGATGCGCCTTTTGCAGTACCAAAAGCACCCCTGTCCGCACAGTATGGCTATGCAGAACATGCCACGTCCCAATTTGCCTCCGAAAAGGAAAGACATGTTTTTCAGATTTTCACAAGAAATAATTATTTGTAAATTTATTACCAAATTTTGTATTGTCTTTTTTCTAAAAATAAATAAAAAAGTGAAGTAAGTCAGTCATGGTGGTTACTGGTGGTGACCACCTTGTTTCTCAAAAACCTAACGGCAAATATTTTTTTTTTGTGCATTCGTGTATTATTTGTATTCCATATTCACCAATTAACAACAAAAAATAAATTTTTTATGTCGCAGTAAAGAGCGTGACGGAAGGAGTTAAATGTATCCAAGGCTTTCGTACTACAATAAAATCGATGCAGGAATTGTGCGAGGAACTTTTTCAACAGCATCAAAATTTCAAATTTATTTAAAATTTAAAATTGTTATTGTATAATATGAGAACAATTTCATAATTCGTGCTTTCACAATTTTATATATACTTTTTTTCATTTCAGGAAATGTACAATAAATACCTATAATTTATAGTATTGTAATATATATACTATATATGAGTAGTTAACTTAGTTGTTGGTAAAAATAAAAAATAGAGATTAAAAAACTTTTTTTTTACCCTTTATTATTGTTTCTATTTCAACTTAAAATATTTACAATTTTTCTTTCTTTTTGGGTTTTGTAACAACCTACGTCTTCGCTTCGCCACTCGCTGACAACGACTAACACTCTCAATACACTCTTTATCCACCCTGACCGCTCTGCATATATAAGTGCATACATACAGGGTGACCGATGTTATTATTCATATAATGTCGTTTTCATTTACGGATCTCCACATCCCTCCCTCCTTATAAAGTTTCAAGCGCAACTTGGATTCCTCAGCAGGTGCGTCGATTCCAGGTCGGTGGGTGGCGAGGTTGTTTGAGGTTCCTGAAGGTGTGTTCTTTGATGACGCCGATGTCGGTGCAGCTGAATGTAAAGATGTTCCCGGGGCAGTGGATGGAACGGTGTTTTCAAAAGTAGTAGTTACATCGTCGAGGTTGTGTGACGTACCATATGGCAACTTTTTTACATGGCTTATATTCCGGCGAACTCTTTTCCCATCCCCCATCACTATAACTTCATTTCCATCTCGATCTAAGACCTCATACTCCGTGGGGTCAAACGTTGGTGTTAGCTTATGTGAGAAAACGACATTTCGAAGTAGTACTTTATCCCCCGGAGCTATATCGGACGGCTTTGCCTTCCTTGCCATATCCCCTTTCTCTTTCCCTTTTTGCTTGTTCATTATGTCGAGGTCTCTAGCTGCCGAGTCCAGCATATCATCCGTTATGTCGTGTATTCCAGATATTTTGTCTCTAATAACGCGATTGTACATGAGTTCTGTTGGAGCTGTCCCTGTGGTGCTGTGTGGAGTGACGTTGTACATTAATATGAACTTCTGAATTGCCTCTTTATAGTTTGTTTTGTTGGCATGAGCAATTTTCAGTCGCTTTACTAAAGATTTGTTCATGTTTTCGACCTCCCCATTTGCCTGAGGCCAATAAGGGGGCGTGGTGATTAGGGTTATGCCATTATCTTTGCAGTACTCTCGAAACTCATTACTCACAAATTGCCTGCCATTATCTGCCCTAATAGATTTAGGTATACCCAGGCGGCAAAAGATTTCGTTGAACACCTTAATTATTGCTTCGGATGTAATGTTTCTCAAAAACTTGATTTCTTGATATCGAGAATAGTAATCGATTAGTACAAGAACGTATTCATTGTTAGGTAAAGGTCCTAATAATTCGGTGGACCCGCATTGCCAGGGACCATTAGGAAAAGAATGCCTTTGCATGGGTGCTGGGTTATTAGGCCTGGATACTATCAAACAATCGCGACAGTTTTTTACATAAGCTTCTACGTCTCTATCGATAAGAGGCCACCAAACTTTTGCTCTAACCCTTCGCTTCATGGCGGACTCTCCCGGGTGTCCTTCGTGTGCTAGGTCTAAAATTTTCTTCCGTAACAATGTTGGTATTACAATGCGAGTTCCGCGCAAGATGATGTCGCCTACTGTTGACAGCTCATGACGAAATGGATAGTATTTATTCTGACCATCGCGTGGCCAGGAATCACTCTTAACAAATTCAATAGCGTCAGTAATTTCTTTCTCTCGAGAACTTTTTCCGGAAATTTTGGTGATGGTTACGGCCGAAGGTGTTGAACAAGAAACTATATGAAAAATGGATTGCTCTCCGTTTGCATCGAAACATTTTGTGTTCTCGATTTTACATAATCTCGAAATTGAATCAGCAATATTTTCTTTTCCCGGTCGATAAATTACTTTAAATTTATATGATTGAAGCCTAAGAAGCCACCGTTCGATCCTAGCCGGTGGTTTAGACATTGGTTTAAATATAGCTTCAAGCGGCTTATGGTCCGTTACCAATTCAAACTCCAAGCCAATTAAGTAAAAGTAAAACCTTTCTACAGCCCAAACCAGTGCCAAACTTTCCTTCTCAGTTTGGGAATACCTTTTTTCAACGTCCGAAAGGCTTTTACTGGCGAATGAAATTATGTGTGCTTCGTTGTTAGAGTCGAATTGAATAAGAACAGCGCCAAGGGCTACTGGACTAGCGTCTGCAATTACTCTAGTCCGGTTTTGTTGGTTAAAGTACGCTAAACTTGGTATAGTCGATAAGAGCTGTTTCAGTTTTTCGAACCCTTTTTGTTGTGGGGCACCCCACTCAAACTTAGAATTTAACTTTAGTAAGCTCCTCAAAGGGTCTGTTATATCAGCCACGTCTGGGATGAATTTCGATACGTAGGTAACTAATCCCAGAAAACTCCTGGTTTCTTCTTTTGTTTGTGGTGCCCTAAAATCCAGAATAGTTTTTATTTTGTCTGGATCGGGAAGTATGCCAGCATCCGATAGTATGTGCCCCAAAAACTTAAGCTTTGTAACACCCCATACGCATTTCTCATGATTAAGTAATATATTATTGTCTCTGCATACTTCAAGTATCGTTTTTACACATGAATCGTGCTCTTCTTTAGTGCTTCCATATATAATCACGTCATCAATGTAATTTAAACAATTTCTGCATGTTGATAATAACTCCTCCAAAGCGCGTTGAAAAATCTCCGGAGCAGAGCTAATGCCAAACATAAGTCTCTTGTACCGAAATAATCCCTTGTGGGTTATGAAAGTGGTAATCTCACGACTTGATTCCTCAAGCTCCAATTGATGATAAGCCCATTTGAGGTCTAGGCGAGAAAAGAACTTGGCTTCCTTTAACTTTGTCATGATGCTATCGAGTGGGTAGTTTTCGCGCAAGACCGCCTGATTAGCCCTACGCATATCCACACATAGGCGTATTTCTCCACCCTCCTTGAAAACAGCAACAATTGGTGAAACCCAACCGCATGGCCCCGTAACCGGCTCAATAATGTCTTTGGCTAGTGCTTCGTTTAACTTGTCTTCGACCTTTCTCTCAAGTGCAATTGGGATACGGCGTACTGGTTGCTTAACCGGTTTTATGGCCGGATCCAACGACAATTTGATTTTCACATTTGAAATTTTAGGAAACGGCTGCATCATCTCAACGCTGTTCACCCCCAGACCCAATTGTAATACTTTAAGCTGGATGGCAGTATCGCGACCAAGCAAAGATTGCTTGCCATCTTTAATAACGTAGAAGGTGGCGATCTTTTCTGATTGTTTTCTGACCCCCACTGGTGCCTCAAAAACATACAGAACTTTCAAAAGCTGATTTGTTGCGTATGCTTTAAATTGATTTACAGTTTCAGTGCGAATGTTCCACCTAATTGCTTTGTTACTTTCCAATTCGTCCCAGGCTTGTTGACTTAACAAATTAAACCGCGAGCCCGAGTCTATAATCATAGTGACTTCGTGCCCCCCGATGTTGCATTTTATAAATTCATTCATTAACGTAGAAGTTTCTACCTGAAGACAATCATATTCACCTGAGTTGTCTGAAAAATCGTTTTCGGGTTTCCCAATCCACCTTACCTTTGATGGTTGAAACTTCCTTTGTTTTGAGGTACCCGACCCAGCTTCTTCATGTTTCCGCTTTAAGCCCTTAGTTTTGCATTTCCGAGCATAGTGCCCCGTTAACCCACATTTGTTACATTTCGATTTCTTTGCCGGGCAGTTTGTGTCAAAACTCACATGACCAAGTTGACCACATCTGGAACACTCACCACCACCTCGTCTACCCTTTTGCATAGTTGAAGACAATTTATTAACCACTTCACTATCCTGCTTAGAAATCATGCTTTGCGATTGCTTTTGAATTTGTTCATTAATCTGGCACGTCTCAATAATTCCATTTAAGTTTTGCTCCTTTTCAAGGAGACGTTTTCTTAAATCTACGCTAGCCCAAGAATCAATAATTTTGTCCTTCAAAGCAATGTCTTCGATTTCACTTTTGGTTTCACCAAAAGAACATTTAGAGGATTGGTGTCTTAAACGCAATAAAAATTTGTTAAATGGTTCTCCTTCCAATGGCGCAATGCTTCTAAACAGATGCCGCTCGAACGTTGAATTTCGCTTTGGTGTAAAGTAATTGTTCAACTTTTCGACCAAAACCTTGAACACATCAACTTTATTTTCCACGTCAGCTTCTACCAGAGCGCCAGGAGTATTGAAGATAACTTCCTGCAGTTGAGGTCCACCTAAATGAAGGAGTTTGCTTTTCTGTTTAACCGCGTCTTTAATATCTTCTGATTGAAGATACAAAGTGAAGGACCTTAGCCATTTTTCCCACTCACTTCGTAATAACGACTTGTCGATGCTATCGCAAAGGAATGGTCTCATTTCAGTTGTCATATCGCCTAGGAAATAATAATTGATTGAGAAATTTTTGTTAATTCCCTTGCACCGAAATTCTCACTTGATTTTCCGATCAAATTTTGTTCACAATTTAGCTAACTGCGCCCTTGTTACTAATGGGACCAATTGAATGGATTGCACACTCACTACTTATGGCACCAATTGAATGGATTGCACACTCGTTACTTATGGCACCAATTGAATGGATTCACACCTGCTACTCCTAGGACCAATTCAATGGACGCATTGAATTATAATTATCTACAACAAAATGTAAAGTTTTAAAATAAATCTTTGCATAATATTATTTCCAATTCAATGGAATGACATTTACCAATTGAATGGTCGATTTTCTAATTAGATTTCTTTTATTTCTTTCGCTTGTGGGTAAGACTCCGTCAGAAAATATGAGATTTGCAAGTGGTCTTTCGATTTCTTTGAAACTTTGGGAAATATTAGTTCTAGGTAAGATTCATTCGAGCCTAAAAGGATTTTGAAAAATTTTCAAAATTGAGTCATCTACGCCATGTTGAAAATCGGGACCGTGTTTTTTTTCAAAAATCAATATTTCTTGAACCGTTGGATGGATTTCAATGCAATTTACAGACAATATAGAAACAAATAAGTAGTTTAAATTAGTATTATGTTAAAAAAAAAATTTCGAAATTTTGACCAAAAAAAAGTCAAAAAAATTTTTTGAATCAATTTTTAGTTGATTTGGCCAGTTTTTTAGATTTTCTGTTATACACGTAACGATTTCTTATGATTTAACCTTTATTTTGAAAAAAAAAATTTTATGGTGTCTATAATAGTTCTCGAGATATTGCGATTTTAGTGGAAGCGCGCACGCACGGTTCGCGTACGCACGCACGGTTCGCGCTGCGTTATGTGTTCCTGTATGAAGTGACTGGAGCAGACTGCTGCAGGTCTGTGCGCGTTTTTCTACTCCCGCGCTGCGTAACCGCGAACTTCACGGTGCGCGCTTCCACTAAAATCGCAATATCTCGAGAACTATTATAGACACCATAAAATTTTTTTTTTCAAAATAAAGGTTAAATCATAAGGAATCGTTACGTGTATAACAGAAAATCTAAAAAACTGGCCAAATCAAATAAAAATTGATTCAAAAAATTTTTTTGACTTTTTTTTGGTCAAAATTTCGAAGTTTTTTTTTAACATAATACCAATTTAAACTACTTATTTGTTTCTATATTGTCTGTAAATTGCATTGAAATCCATCCAACGGTTCAAGAAATATTGATTTTTGAAAAAAACACGGTCCCGATTTTCAACATGGCGTAGATGACTCAATTTTGAAAATTTTTCAAAATCCTTTTAGGCTCGAATGTATCTTACCTAGAACTAATATTTCCCAAAGTTTCAAAGAAATCGAAAGACCACTTGCAAATCTCATATTTTCTGACGGAGTCTTACCCTTGTTTCACTTTTTGATTTTTCGCTCAGTGTGACTGTTTTTACCTCCTCACCTTTTCTTTTCTATTGCGTCACTCTCGTATATTTGTTTTTTTTTTTCTGCGCAATTGGTCGAACACTTGTGTTTCTTTTTACCTGCTCTCGTTGCTTTGCGTTTGCACTCCAAAAACAAAGTCAATTGGCTGATGCAATAGTATTCGCTTTATCGAAAAATAAAATTTTTACCACGTGGATTCTTTTTGCTTTCCCGCCTCATAAACTATCCAAAAGAAAGAAGAGTTAGTGGTTTTAATGTTTTACCTATGGTTTTTACTTATGGTTTTAATGTTTTACCTTTATTGTAGAAGATCCCATACTCGTCGCCAATGTAACAACCTACGTCTTCGCTTCGCCACTCGCTGACAACGACTAACACTCTCAATCAAGGTGGATTTAATAAGGTGACAGCATTCACCCAGCTGAATTTTTCGCCGTAGGGATGGCTTACGTCAAAATGATATGCTTTGTTTGTATGTATTGGTATGTTTACATTCGTATGTTTACATTTGCTTGCTGATTTTGACATGATGCTTGCACCAAACGCAACAACAAATACATGTAGGGTTTTACTTATATGTGTTTGCTGTCACCTGTAATAAATTCGCCTTGCTCTCAATACACTCTTTATCCACCCTGACCGCTCTGCATACATAAGTGCATACATACAGGGTGACCGATGTTATTATTCATATAATGTCGTTTTCATTTACGGATCTCCACAGGTTTCAACAGTATTTAGAAGCCAATACCACTATATACATTTATCTAAGAAAAAACAAAAAATTAACTCGTTATTTAATTAATTTAATTATTTAATGAATAAATATATTCATAAAATTGTGACACCATTTACATCTGCAGGTCAGTTGGTCGTTTGCGCTTAAGTCTCCTCGTCTCGGTTTCCTCTTTTAAGGGGTAACAGCATTGTAGAAATTTCAAAAAATAATTTTTTTTTTTATAAGCTTAAACAATTCTTTGAACCTTTTAAAATACAGAACAAAAAATACCAGTCTAACGGTTAGACGCGATAGAAGTGAAACCTTCCGTAAAACAAACTGAGAGAGAATCAGACGAAAGCAGCATTAGGAGCGGGATAATTATAGGTTCCTTATAATATTGCTATAAAGTTCATATTTTATTTTCTTCATTTTATTATTATTCATCCTCAATGTTTTCAATGTCAACAAATGATACGAGTGGCTTGTTACACATGCGATTGTTACACATTTTTAAATTTAATGTTGTATTGAGAACGTCAATTAAAGGAACCGCTGTGTCCAATGCAAAATTTACGTTAAAATCGCCACTTAAAATCATTGCAACTTTATTGTAATCTTTTCTAAATATCCGCGATACTTCTGGTGTATACTTTATTAAATTTTCGTGAATGAATTCCGTGATGCTATTTATTGATTTTTTTTTCTGTCGATATTCACAACACTTTTCTGCATTATTTTTCGGCATAATTGCGGTAAATATTTAAAAATGAAAATATTTACGAATATAAAAATACACACGCGGTTGCTATTATGAGCGTCCCCAGCAAAACCTGCGTGACCGAAACTCTAACACAATTACATTTTTTTGAATGTTACAAACACATATGCACGCAGGTTTTGCTGGGGCGTGACCGAAACTCTAACACAATTACACATATGCACTCGTATTTGTTTGAAAATCGACTTTTTTTTTTGGTTCTCCGTCACCTTTGGAAAATGTGTAAACAGTAAGCAAACTTTATTCATATATTTTTCCTCATTTTTGCATCAGTAAAATTAAACGAACGCCGTAGCCGAATGGGTTGGTGCGTGACTACTATTCAGAATTCACAGAGAGAACGTCAGTTCGAATCTCGGTGAAAACACCAAAATTAAGGAAAACTATTTTTCTAATAGCGCTCACCCCTCAGCAGGCAATGGCAAAACACCGAGTGTATTTCTGCCATGAAAAAAAGCTCCTCATAAACATATCGCACTTGTTACGTTAAAGCGTAACAACTCAAAAAGAAAAGGAAAAGAGTAACCACTCAAAAATTGGTTATTTTAGCGCAACTACTAAACAAATAAGAATGAAACAACCGTTATATTGTTTTTAATGATATTTTCGTGCAATTAATTACATATTTTTTCCCTTGTAATACCTATATTATTAATATTTACGGAAACAGTTTTTCGTCTCTACTGAAAATGTTCAGATTTTGAGTTGTTACGCTTTAACGTAACAAGTGCGATATCATAAAATAAAATAAAATAACTGTGTAAAAAAATTTTTGTTCTTGTGATTCGAACCAAGGATTTTGGATCGGAAGCTCACATTGCTAGCCGCTCGGCTATCGCGCCATGCTGTCGGCGCTGGCCTAAAAGTTATTTAGTTCGTCGCTATGTTTATATCAACATATAATATAACGCTTCGTAGCCAAGAGTGTCGCTTTTTTCGTTTCATCGAGTCTGAAATCACTCCCAACGATTCTAAAGAAGTTTTCACTTCAAAAAGATTTATACGTTACCGAAGCTTATTTCATAAATATTTTAAGCTTTTAACCAAGCGTTAGTGACTGCTACCTAACGATTTCTCCAAATTTGCAAATTTTAAACGCGTTTTTCTCAAAACACGTTTTCTGAAATTGGCACGCAGCATAACTCAAACAATTTTAAATATTTTTAATCAGGTTTTTCACTACGTCTGTATAATAACCTTCTTAAGAGCGTAGGGGATTTTCGATAGATAAATTTAAACGATTGTTATAATTATTTAAGTGCCGTTTTTTTAGTCCAAAATAGAGTTTTTTCCTTCAAATGCTTGCTAATTCCACAAAAATAAATATTTTTTAAATCCCCCACGTGTTTCTCTAGCTATTCTTATCTAGATTAAGAAAAACAAAATTTCCTTGTTCCAGATTAAAATTTGCACCCTCTGTGCTGCGTGCCGCGGAGCTCCTTCAAGAGAAACCACATTACAAAAATGTCTCCAATGCCGCCATTTTGTAAAATTTTTCGATCAAACTTTGTAGTTTTTTATTTTAGTATATAAGTAATAACTTCCCAAATCAGAGTGATTGTTTTCCCTTTCTTTCTATACAAAAAAATTCTTTAAAAATCGTGTTTATTTTACGCGTGTAGAGTGGTGTTACCCCTTAATGGAAGCTGCCGAATTTCCCTGTTAGAATGTTCTAGTAGTCGGTTTGTGTGTCTTAAGCTGTTGTTGCGTATTTCTTCATGGACTGTTTTTACTTTAAGTTCTCGATGGATATTATCATTTAGTATATACCACTCTGCTTTTGATATTATAAAAAAATATATAATATTAAAAAAACTAGTGTTTCAATTTTCTTAAGGATAATAATATTTATTTGGTAAGAAAAACTTAAATAAACACATATACCAATAATTTAATTCGACAGGCTTTCCTTACAAAATCAATATATTCGTTCAGCAAAATCAAATGAATATGTGCATATGAAAAATCGTTCATATGGGCGTGCAAAAGCAAACACGCATATACATAAATACATGCATACAAACTTCCATAGACATACATACATATGAGGCTGCGAGCACTTGCGACAGAAAAAATATTTCGATTTGCTATTGCTGTCGAGAATTTAGAACACATATTTACATACATATAATATATTGATGCATACATATGTACGGAGCCGCGGCCACTCGACTTGACAAAAATTCAAGATTTACCAAATATTGGCAAATAATTCAACGCGAAATATTCCAATATTGACTATTTTCGAATGGTCGAGAAAATTGGCATATGGGCGGCTCGTTTTATGAATGAAAGTACTTTACTCGTAGAAATATGAGCTCGAACTTATCAATGAATTTGTTTTTGTTGTGCTTTTTAATATTTGAAACTGTTCAGCGCCGTCGCGGGTAAATAATCATGGCCGCAACAGCTACGCCTAGGAATGCATTTTGTTCTTGTAGTCGCTAGGCTTAGAATTTTAGTTTTTGAACCATACACATGTAGAGGCATAAAGTATGTGCGGTTATATGTATATACGAATATTCATTGTTTTGCTTAGAATATAAACATTTACGTACATATGTACATTGTCCCAACATATGTATTAATATATGCATATATACATACATATGTATATGTACGCGAATACCGTTTATATGAGTTTTTTTGCATATGTTTGGAATATGTTTGCATACGTTTGTCTATTTGCTTTGAATTCTTTATATGTAGATGTGTATGAAAGGTGTATGAGCTGGGTTTTGAGGCAAGTCATATTTTTTTCTGCCCACATGAATATGGATGGTAGATGTTATATTAATTCAACACTTTGCTGAATAATAAACCTTGATGTAAATTAATGGTTTACAAAGTTATTTTTTGTGTTATGATATTTGAATAATTTTGATAATAGACCTAAATTCAATACAATTTAGTCAATTAGATACTTAAAATTTCATATTCATGCATGCATATACTTAGAATTATTATTATTATTATTTATTAGAGAAATATGAAATATAACACTAATTGATAGAGCACACTAGCTACTTAGGCCTACGGTGCTATTGCGTTACTTAGAATTAATTTATTCATCTCTTTTTCTTTTTCTTTTTCTCAAAACACGTTTTCTGAAATTGGCACGCAGCATAACTCAAACAATTTTAAATATTTTTAATCAGGTTTTTTACTACGTCTGTATAATAACCTTCTTAAGAGCGTAGGGGATTTTCGATAGATTAATTTAAACGATTGTTATAATTAGTCCAAAATAGAGTGTTTTCCTTGAAATGCTTGTTAATTCCAAAAAAATAAATATTTTTTAAATCCGCTACGTGTTTCTCTAGCTATTCTTATCTAGATTGAGAAAAAAAAATTTTCTTTGTTCCAGATTAAAATTTGCACCCTCTGTGCTGCGTGCCGCGGAGCTCCTTCAAGAGAAATCACATTACAAAAATGTCTCCAATGCCGCCATTTTGTAAAATTTTTCGATCAAACTTTGTAGTTTTTTATTTTAGTATATAAGTAATAACTTCCCAAAATCAGAGTGATTGTTTTCCCTTCCCTTCTATACAAAAAAATTCCTTAAAAATCGTGTTTATTTTACGCGTGTACAGTGGTGTTACCCCTTAAATTATAGACCAAACTGAAGATGTTTGACAGTGAAACAAAACACGAAACGTGCGTCAGCTGTTTAAACCAACTGTTTAAAAAGATAATAGCTAAAAAATCACCCGTTACTTGCTGAGGCTTAACATTGTTTCTCCTCGAATGGAATATCTTTTTCAGTATCAGGTTAAAAAAGTTGCACGACAGCAAATCACCCTGTCTGAAACCTCCTTCGCTGGATGACGTCCTTCCCAATTCTGACGTCGCTTCTCATACTGATCAACGTCATTTTGCATAGCCGTATTAGTTTTGCGGGGATACCAAATTCAAGCATCGCGGCATATAAGAAACAGCTTTTCGTACTGTCGAATGCAGCTTTAAAATATTCAAATGGTATGCATCGATTCTCCTTATGGCGTATTGTGAATATTCGATGGATGGTAGACTTTCCAGGTCTACAGCCACACTAATAAGGGCCAATCACTTGCTTAATGGTGGGCTTCAGCGAGAAATGTTGATGGGTAGGGGTAGCTTTTCGATGTCGTACATTCTTTGTGCCCCTATGTAAAGGGTGATTTTTTAAAAGCTATAGGAAAGTTTTGCGAAAAAACACACGTAAAGATCAGAAAACTGTATGAAATTTTTATTTAAATCGACAGTACAGTCCATAAAATTTAATGTTTGAAGATTATTTTATGCAAATTTTGACCGCGACTGCTCTTCAAATGGTCCATCCGCTTAGTCCAATTTAGGCATACTCTTTCCAATGTTTCGGTCGGTATCTCGGAAATAAATGCTTCAATGTTGTCTTCCAATGCGTTAATTGAAGCAGGCTTGTCTGAATAGACATGAGGTTTAACATAGCCCCACAAAAAATAATCTAAACGTGTTATATCGCACGATCTAGGTGGCCAATTGACAGGTCCCGAACGTGAAATAAAGTTTTCACCGAACTCGCCTCTCAACAAGCCCATTGTTACGCGTGCTGTGTGGTATGTGGCACCGTCTTGCTGAAACCACATGTCATGCAAGTCAAGTTCTTGCATTTTGGGCAAAAAAAAAGTTGGATATCATTTCACGGTAGCGCTCACCATTCACAGTTACGTTATGATTCGCAGTATCTTTGAAGAAGTACGGTCCAATGATACCTCCAGCCCATAAACCTCACCAAACTGTGACCTTTTCTGGATATATTGGTAGCTCTTGCAATTCTTCTGGCTGATCTTCACTCCAAAATTGAAAATTCTGCTTATTTACGTACCCATTGATCCAAAAATGAGCTTCGTCGCTGAACACAGTTTTTCGATAAAAAAGTGGATCTTCGGCCAACTTTCCAAGAGCCCATTCACCAAAAATTCTGCGTTGCGGTAGGCCGTCGGCTTCAATTCTTGCACCAGCTGTATTTTGAAAGGCGTTGTTGAGTAACAGATGCCCAATTCCTGCGAATAGCGACGAATCGATAATTGATGGTCATCATTAACATTGGCCGATACAGATGCGATATTTTCTTCAGTTCGCACTCTACGTAAGCGTGTTGGTGATTTCATGTCCAATATTGTAAATTTGGTTCTAAATTTAGTCACAATAGCTCGAATAGCCGCTTCAGGGGGTCGATTAAACTGACCATTAAATGGAAGAAGCGCGCGATAAACTTTTAAACGATAAACTTGTAAGACGATTCATGGTTAAATTATAGACCAAACTGAAGATGTTTGACAGTGAAACAAAACACGAAACGTGCGTCGGCTGTTTAAACCAACTATTTAAAAAAATAATAGCTAAAAAATCACCCTTTAGTTAGATGTGGGTTTTTTGTTGCACAGAGACATGTGCGTATTTTGGATGCAGCAAGGATGATCCGAGTCGATGTTGGGTCCTCGGATTTTACGTACATCTAAAACACTAGGAGTGTGGTTTCCATCTATCGTACCATGATCGATCTGATTTCGCGTTTTCGATAAAAAGACATCCACGTTTCTTGATGTTTTTTCATGCTGGAACCTAGTGATGTTTCGAGCACCGGAAAAGTCGATCAACATCTGTCCGTTTACGGATGTTTCGTCCTGCTGGCTGAATTTTCCGACTGTGGGACCAAAAATTCTCTCATTAGCCACCTGACATAGAAGGAACTTTTGGTTGCATCGTCTTTCTTTTCCGTCGGGGCCAGGGCACAAATGAGCGAGATATTGAAAAATGTTACCAGAACTTGTTAGCAAACTAAAGAATTTTTTGTCACTCTTAAAATAAGTTTTTCGTAAAAAACTGGCTTGTGTACGTCGGTAACATCTTGATCTACAGGGATACGAACGATTATAAATTGAACTTCACATAAGGAACTTTTGAACGTGTTAATCGAGCGGTGCAATCTTTTACCTGGTGGGTTGAATCGCCTAACGATATCTTCGCAACTTTTTCTTCATTTTTCAAAGCTATTGGAGTCTGCACTTAGAGCCTTTTCTACTGTCATGAAATTTATAACGTTATCTGTGTAGATCTCGGGAGGTTTGCCGCGAAATTTTGAATGCACATAATGCATGAATTGTCGTCCTAACTACATGCGACTTCAAGGTGCACCGTATCTACAGTCAAACAAGTAAAGATTACGCCCCACTTTTTTCTCGGCGCCAACCATTTGCTACATAAATCGGTAGCAACAAATCTATACCAGCTTATATTGGCTACGTTGCTATTTAACCCGACACAGTCGTAGTGGAAGCACCAGTCACACAAATCGCAGCGAACCATACGGTCGGTACCTTTCTTGGTCCAATTATTGCAATTTTATTGGCTAGTCATATTTATTAACCTCGCAACTTTTTGTAAATACAATATTTTTAAAGATTTATTGCCGTTGTAGCAATTTAAAAGACTGAATACAAATTTTCTTTAGCATTGCTTTATTCGCAGTTTATTTTGCACTTATTTGCACACTGTGTTACCCTTCGCTTTAAAAATATATTGTATTGTTGGTATGTATGATTGTTACCCTATGACTTCAAATCGCAAAAGAGCCCCGAACATTGCTGTTACGGTATTATTTATAGTAGTATATGAAGTTTTTCTAAACTTAACTGCGACTATTTATTTACATACATGTAAATGAATAATAACGCTATGAATACATATATTGATGACATTCGTATATTAAAAAGTTTTTTTCTAATAGCGGTCTGCCGTTCGGAGTCGGCTTGTAACAGTAGGTGCCTCCATTTGTGGAACAACATCCAAGACGCACGCCACAAATAAGAGGAGGAACTCGTCCAAATACCCAAAAAGGGAGTAAGCGTCAATTATATATGGTTATATATTACATATACCTAAGTATATACTAACTGAAAAAAAGGTGGATGCAATAAAATTATGTGCTAGGCCCGGGACTTTTGAACCCATGTGCATCATATACATACATATGTGTGTATATAATGTATGCTTAAAGGGTGAACCATGCAAATAAACCAAAACACACAGCGGTAACAATAGTTGTTGGAGCTAGAAGCGTTTTTCTAGCTCTGAATATTTGAAACTTTAAGAATTTATTTGTATTTATTTTTAATTTATAAAAATATTTACAATTAATTGTAACGCACGTTGAGCGGTCAATCGAGGAATGAATATGTCTAAGAACTATTAGCAGTAGGTAGGCGATGACGTAAAATCGTGAGTGACAAAAACAAAAAGTAAAACGGTGATATATGGTGGTGTAATTTTTTGCTGCAGTTACTACGAGTGGTGGCGTGATGTTTGTCATGCCGAAATTTTTTATTCACGCACTTTTGTATTGGCTCCTGATTAGCAGGACATCTAATCGAAAAAAGAAACTGACCTACCGCTAAGTATAATGCACTCAATGCGCTGCTTTTGTTCTGTGACTGCACCACTAATGTGCTGCGTGGTCCCAGTAGTAATTTCTGTGTTGCGTTTCCCAGTAAGGATTTCTGTGTTTCAGCATCAACCCCCTCTGGGAAGCGATGCTTCACAGCCCTTTCTAATTGCATTGAGATATTGGCAGTTAAGCTACCCATGTTTTGGCTCGCTTGTGAGTGCTTTCTGCGGTTTTTATGATGACTACTCTGACCTTTCCGTCAGAGCTTTCGATGGTATCTAAGATGCGACCATGGGCCATTTGAATGGTGGAGTGTTGTCTTCCTGTAGCAATACTAAGTCGCCCTTTTGAATATTTGGCATTGGAGACTTCCATCTTTTTTGGCACTGTAATTCTTGGAGATAGTCATTGCTCCATCGCTCCCAAAATTGTTACTGGATCCATTGCATTAGTTGGTACCTTTTTAGTGTTCCAGTGTTTGCTGAGGTAAGCGATTGTTCAGGTATCGACGATAATGGTCGACCGATAATGAGATATGCTGGTGTTAAGGGGTCACCGCATACGCTGCGCCTTTACAAAACGCACAGCTGTCTCGTCTTGGATAAGTTCGTTCAATTCCGAGTTGTACCTAATTCTGTAGCTGCCATCTTCATTTTGAATGGGTCCGAAAACTTTCCTTAAAATTTTCCTTTCGAAGTTAGCAATAAGCGCACTGTCATTAATTTTCATAGTCCACACCTCGCAACCATATGCCAAAATTGGTCGTATAAGAGTTTTATACATGGTCAGCTTCGTAGATCTAGATAAAAGACGAGACCTGAACAAACTAAGGTGGGAATAGTACGTAATCATTGAATTTTATTATAAAAATGCGCGTTCTGTTAAGAAAGTTTAAGATCCACTTTTTTATCGAAAAATTTTGTTCAGCGACGAAGCTCATTTCATCAATGGGTACGTAAATAAGCAGAATTGTCGATTTTGGAGTGAAGATCAGCCAGAAGAATTGCAAGAGCTACCAATGTATCCAGAAAAGGTCACAGTTTGGTGAGGTTTATGGGCTGGAGGTATCATTGGACCGTACTTCTTCAAAGATGCTGCGAATCGTAACATATCTGTGAATGGTGAGCGCTACCGTGAAATGATATCCAACTTTTTTTTGCCCAAAATGCAAGAGTTTGACTTGCATGACATGTGGTTTCAGCAAGACGGTGTCACATCCCACACAGCACGCGTAACAATGGACTTGTTGAGAGGCGAGTTCGGTGAACACTTTATTTCACGTTCGCGACCTGTCAATTGGCCACCCATATCGTGCGATATAACGCCTTTAGATTATTTTTTGTGGGGCTATGTTAAAGCTCATGTCTATTTAGACAAGCCTGCTTCAATTAACGCATTGGAAGACAACATTGAAGTATTTATGTATATGTGAGATACCGACCGAAGCATTGGAAAGAGTATGCCAAAATTCGACTAAGTGGATGGACCATTTGAAGAGCAGTCGCGGTCAACATTTGCATAAAATAATCTTCAAACATTAAATTATATGGACTGTACTATCGATTTAAATAAAAATTTCATACAGTTTTCTGAATTTTACGTGTTTTTTTAACTTTCCTATAGCTCTTAAAAAATCACCCTTTATATGTATTTTATAAAGCTAAATTAACCAAGGAGCAAATAGTCAGTTTATATTTTTAAATTCAATTTTGTAACCGATCATTTGACCTGATGATTGCAAATAAAACTCTGAGTGAGTTAGGTATGATCGCACCAAATCGTCCGATGCATGATGCATACAATGCAGAATTAAGACGTGAAAAAGAATATGATCGAAATGATCTGAACACATTTGTAACAACAAACCTACCAATATTAAACACAGAACAAAGACAGGCATATGACACAATTATAGACAATGTTGCAAATGAAAGAGGAGGAATATTCTTCTTAGATGCACCAGGTGGGACTGGAAAAACGGTTTTGTTGTCGTTAATTTTGGCCACCATTCGATCACAGAATAATATTGCATTGGCTTTGGCATCATCTGGAACTGCGGCAACTTTATTGGACGCCGGTCGCACTGCACATTCTGCATTAAAGTTACCATTAAATATGCAAGTAAATGAAGAACCAACTTGCAACATTTCTAAAAATTCTGGAATGGGAAAGGTTTTACAAACATGTAAAATTATTGTATGGGATGAATGTATGATGGTCCATAAAAAATCACTGGAAATAGAACACTGAAAGATTTTCGAAATAACACAAACATATTTGGTGGTGCACTAATTCTATTGGCCGGTGATTTTCGACAAACTTTGCCTGTTATTCCCAAATTAACAGCAGCTGATGAATTGAGAGCGTGCCTTAAATCTTCTAATCTGTGGAGATATGTTCAAAAACTCACATTAACTACTAATGTTCGTGTGCAGTTACAGAATGATCCAACAGCTGCTGAATTTTCCGAACATTTGTTGCAAATTGGAAATGGAGGAAAGCCAATTGATAAGAATACTGGCATGATCACACTTCCAACTAATTTTTGTACCGTAACAGAATCAAGAGTACAGTTAGTGCAAAATGTATTCCCAAATATTGCACAAAACTATCGAAATCAAGATTGGCTAAGCGAGAGAGCTATATTAGCTGCCAAAAATGTCGATGTCAATGAAATCAATGACAGTATTTTGACTCAGGTGAAGTTGTCACCTATAAATCAATTGATTCAATCACTAATCCCGACGATGTAGTGAATTATCCAATTGAATTTTTGAATTCACTTAATTTGCCTGGCTTGCCACCACATCGTTTGCAATTGAAAGTCGGCGCAGTGATCATTATGTTGCGAAATATCAATTAGCCGAAACTATGCAATGGGACAAGATTAGCAGTGAAACGGACAATGAACAATGTAATTGAAGCAACAATTTTGAAAGGCAAATTTAGAGGTCAAGATTTTTTGATTCCGCGCATTCCAATGATTTTAACAGATTTGCCTTTTGATTTTAAGCGACTTCAATTTCCCATTCGCCTTGCTTTTGCTATTACAATCAATAAATCTCAAGGTTAAACACTTCAATTATGTGGAATTGACGTAACTTATCCATGCTTTGGACATGGGCAACTGTATGTAGGATGTTCTCGAGTAGGGAAACCATCGTTACTTTATATTTATACACCGCATGAAAATAAAACCAAAAATTTTGTGTATCAGAAGGCTTTAGAATAAGTTGTTAGTTTACAATCATTAGAGTAAGTCACTAAAATAAATAAAACATTGTTATTAGAATAAGTCACAAAAAAATGGCCGAGCATGAATTCAATGATGAAATAAGGAAAAAACAAAGAACACTTTTCATTTATATTTTTCTTTCAACCAGCGAAGAGGGTGTGAATATATGTATATGTATGTATGTTTGCATTCCATTGAAATATATGTAATGGAATGAAAGTTTAGGCATAAATACTGCTGCGTTAATTTGTACATATGTGAGTAAAATGTACGCTCCATGCAACCGTTTACAATAACAACCACACGCGTAAAAAGAACGCTGCCTCGTGTATACTATGTATTGACGAAGAAGTAAAGGAGCGCTTTTCAGCTTTTCAAGTAGGTACGAGTTAAATAAAAAAAAATATGTAAGATATATGTGGTGAAATGTTTGAAACGTTTACCATGAAGGAAATAAGTAATGAGGTGTTTGTTTTGATTTGTTTTTAACATGCTGATTAATATTTTTGTCTACGTGCACATATCTCTTCACACAAAATGTAAGCACGTACAAAATGTGCCATTCTCAAATAAAAATACTTTGTGCTTATTCTTACATCGAAATGAGTGGAAGTAGAAAGGTAAGTACAATAAAAAAGTTGTTTGATGCATTCCAACGGCCGATTTTCTGTTTCTGATTTTGCAATTGGGAACTCGCCTTCAGATAAAAAGATTATATTGTTATGTGATTGAATATACCACTTTAACTGGTTGTAGTACATAAGAATGCAATCTCTTAACCTGAAGGCGAGTTCCCAATTGGTCTATATCTGGAGTCCTTAGTTACCCAGCGAAAAGAAAAGTCCTCTTTTCATTAGCATTTATCAACAACTTACAATGGATACTCATCTGGTTCAAACACATCCTAGGGTTATCCAGGTCCACGTTTTGGTCTATATCTCGAGACCCTAGTTACGGAGGGGCATTAAAAATACTCTGTACTGAAGCATTCACCAACAGCTCCCATTTGCTACCCATATTGTACAAACACATCCTTGAGTTATCGGGGTGCACATTTTTGCCGATATCTCGAGACCCTAGTCACGGAGCGGCATCAAAAATACTCTATACTATAGCAATCATCAGCAGCTTCCATTTGCTACCCATATTGTACAAACACATCCTAGGGTTACCCGGGTCCACGTTTTGGCCTATATCTCGAGACCCCAGTCACGGAACGGTATGAAAAATACTCTATACTATAGAAATCATCAGCAGCTTCTATTTGCTCCCGATATTGTACAAAAACATCCTAGGGTTTCCCGGGTCCACGTTTTGGCCTATATCTCGAGACCCTAGTCACGGAACGGTATTAAAAATACTCTATACTATAGAAATCATCAACAGCTTCCATTTGCTACCCATATTGTACAAACACATCTAAGGGTTACCCGGGTCTACGTTTTGGCCCATTTCTGGAGACCCCGGCATCCGATTCTTAAAATTTCAAAACAAAAACCATCTGCTGTATAGTAGAAACAAAGCCTTAAAATTTGGTTAAAATCGGTTAAGCCATTCTCCGTAAAGTTCATCACAACGCGAAAAACGGCTGAATTTTTATATATATAGATATGAAAAAAAGCTGGCTAGTGAGATAGGTCCTGCTTGGTTCAGTACAGATGTCTCATACATACAGTTTGTTAAGAATATCTTTGCATAGCGAAGAACACTTTAAAATTTTAGCTTTGATCGAGAATTCCAATAACAAATAAAAAAGCAAACAAAAAAAAAATACCAGTCTAACGGTTAGACTCGTTAGAAGTGAAACCTTCCGTAAAACAAACTGAGAGAGAATAAGACGAAAGCAGCATTAGGAGCGGGATAATTATAGGTTCATTATAATATTGCTATAAAGTTCATATTTTATTTTCTTCATTTTATCATTATTCATCCTCAATGTTTTCAATTTCAACAAATGTACGAGTGGCTTATGATAGATAAAATATGATACAAATGCTTTGGTTTCGATGTTGTCAAAAAAAATACCCAAACGGACCGAAGAAACAGACTTACAAATTTCTTCCATTTTCGTCTACTTGTATTCATATAAAAATTTATGTCTCTTCCCACCAAAGCTAAATGTATTTGTATATTTCTTCTTGTATTTATTCAAGGCCGAAATCCCGGCGGTACTGCAATACCGGGCCAACCCGTGGCAGAGGTGGAGCAAGCTCCTAAAACACTCCGCCCATTTGATCACTTTGATCTTAGCCATAAGGCCGAGAAGCGATAACCATACACAACCAACAAACTACCTTGTCATTACATTTTCTAATAAACCTTTTGAGAATTACACGCTCACAAAAATTAATGTACGAAATATTTATATCGATTCACTTAAACACGCCGAGCTGTTTGATTTCATGTTCGTGCCTGTGTATGTGCATTTGTGCGTTCATATCGCCACAGTGCATGACTACCAGCCTTGGCTGAGCACAGTAAGAAAATGTATTCGAGCGTATATATGTATGTATGTACGTTAGTGTGTTTGTACGATTGTGCTCTGCGCTCAGCTTTGTGTCGATTTTACTGTGCGCTGCGCAGGTTAGGGTATTCTTGCAGAATTTAAAGATGATTCACACACTGTCGACCGACTGGGTACAGTTGTCACAAGTGATGATATTTATAATTTTTATATGAAAAATCAAGGCGAATCTTTTGGAGGTGGTAGCAATAACACAGCTGATTTGTTTTTTTTTTTCTTCCGCCGTGTACATTTGGATGTCAACATAAAATTGAATTACGAAACGTTTTACTTAGCTTAGTGTATGAATTCACTTTGGAAAAAATTCAATTTTCTTCTATAATCAATTTTAATAAAAAAAAACTGTTTTCAATAAATAATCAGAAATGTCCTGCAATGCAAATTAAAAAAAAAAAAATCCATTTTCGTCTACTTGTATTCATATAAAAATTTATGTCTCTTGCCACCAAAGCTAAATGTATTAATATATTTCTTCTTGTATTTATTCAAGGCCGAAATCCCAGCGGTACTGCAATACCGCGCCAACCCGTGGCAGAGGTGGAGAGCAAGCCCCTAAAACACTCCGCCCATTTCCAAAAATTAGTTTAACATTTGTTGTCCTCCGATGGAGGATCTATCAGATGTTAAGCTGATAAAAACAGATACCACACTACCTAGTCAATAGATTTTCTAATAAACCTTTTGAGAATTACACGCTCACAAAAATTAATGTACGAAATATTTATACCGATTCACTTAAACTGACTTTCAGTATCTAAACCAAAAAACTGTTTTCAATAAATAATCAGAAATGTCCTACAATGCAAATTTCAAAAAAAAAAAAAAATCCATTTTCGTCTACTTGTATTCATATAAAAATTTATGCCTCTTCCCACCAAAGCTAAATGTATTAGTATATTTCTTTTTGTATTTATTCAAGGCCGAAATCCCGGCGGTACTGCAATACCGGGCCAACCCGTGGCAGAGGTGGAGAGCAAGTCCCTAAAACACTCCGCCCATTTCCAAAAATCCGTTTAACATTTGTTGTCCTCCGATGGAGGATCTATTAGATGTTAAGCTGATAAGAACAGATACCACACTACCTAGTCAATAGATTTTCTAATAAACCTTTTGAGAATTACACGCTCACAAAAATTATTTATATCAACATATAATATTTATATCAACATATAATATAACGCTTCGTAACTAAATAACTTTTAGGCCAGCGACGACAGCATGGCGCGGTAGCCGAGCGACTAGCAATGTGAGCTTCCGATCCAAAATCCTTGGTTCGAATCACAAGAAAAAATAAAAGTTATTTTTATTTAGTTCGTCGCTACGTTTATATTAACATATAATATAACGCTTCGTAGCCAAGAGGGTCGCTTTTTCGTTTCACTTTTCCTCAAATCACTCCCAACGATTCTAAAGAAGTTTTCACTTCAAAAATTTATACACACATTCCATTACTGTACTTGTCTACGACTATTAGGAGCACACAGTTATTAAATAACCACACACATTACAAAAACAATCATTGTAATGTGTGTGCTTATTTTATAACTGTCATTGCATCATTACTAATTTGGGAGCAATGATCCAATCATCGAATTCCTGCCTAACAAATGCCAAACCAATTCTGATTTGCATATATAGTATGTACATATACACTGCATCAAAAAATTGTAAATACAGCACTGACTTTCGGAAGAAAGTGATAATACCTTTAAGATTAAACGATTTTTGATGAACATTTTTATTCTCTTCAATCTTTTATTTCATAGTGAAAGCAATAACAAAAAATGTAACGAATAAATTAAGGATATTCAAAGCAAAAATAACACAAAAGAAATTTTATTCAAAATTTTACATAAAAAAATTGCACATACAGTAAAGGAAATTTAAAGTTTACTTAAAATGCATAGGTTTTAACAAGACGTATGGTATCCATTTGTTTCAATTACATCCTTCAGTCGACTTTTCATGGAACATAACAGCTTCTTGGTTTCATCAGGCGAAATATTTTTCCACTCCTCTTCGATAATTCGCTTCAATTGCTCTTTGTTTTTTATTGTGTGCTTTCTAATTTTTTTTTCCAAAATATCCCACAAATGCTCAATCGGATTTAAGTCTGGAGACTGGGGCAGGTGCACAGATTTACAATTGTAAAGCAAGTAAGTTCTTATAACTTCCGAACTATGCTTCGGGCCATTCTCTTGCACCACCCTGAAATCCGAGCCGAAACCAAGTTTTCCAGCGCTCTGCTTTAAATTCTCCTTTAGAATAGATAAATATTTAAATCTATCCATAGTGCTTTCTACAAATGCAAGATTTCCAACACCGCTAGCCACCATTGTGCCCCAAACCATTACATTTCCGCCACCGAGCTTGACGGTAGGAGTGAGGTTTTCCTTTCTGAGAGCAGTATTCGCTTTCCTCCATACAAATCTTCTTCCATCTGAACCAAACTTGTTGTATTCACTCTCGTCCATAAATATAACATCGTTCCAAAAGTCATCTCCATCGTACTCCAATCGCTTTTTTGCATTCTTCGTTGATATAAATGGCTTTCTACGTGAGACGCACGCCTTGTAACCTTTAAATTTCAGGAAGTTTCTTATAGTTTGTGGGTTCACAACTGGTCCGCCAGTTTCCTCAAGGTTTGCTGCAATCTTAGGTGCTCCAATTTTCGGGTCAGCTTTAACCATTCGTTCTATTATTCGCTCCGTATACTAATTAAATTTTTTTTTCGTCCTCTCCCTTTGGCCATGATAAACGTTTGATTCTTTTCAAGCGTTTTTTACGGCGGATTGAATGGTATCACGTGGTCTGTTAACAGTTGCTGATTTCTCACCGTAGCTCTTTACTTCTAGCTTTAACTTTACAATTAATTTTTTAATATCAACCGGTACTCCTAAATGCGTTTTTGGTGCCTGACTCTCCATGTCGAAGTGTTTACGATCAAAAGTATAAAAACGCACTAAACAAAACGAGTATGGTTTCTAGGAAATGTACATATGTATGTCACAAAAATATTTACCGCTATTTAAAACAGCAAGCATTGAGTGATTTTCACGACATATATTTGCTGTATGCACAATTATTTGAGCTAAGCTTAACGGAATGAGGGGATTTACTCAAATGCAAAGGAAATGGTTAGAAATTGTCAAAGAATTGTTAAAGTTATTTCATCCTCATAAAGTTACAATTAATCGAGAGTAAAAATTTTCACCAAAAATATGTATTTACAATTTTTTGATGCAGTGTATATATATATGTAAGTAGAGGATAAATTTTTAAATTATCAGTGATTTAAAGTGCTGAAATTTAAGAAAAATGTGCGAATGTGGGAGTAAGTGAGCATTAGTTAGCAAAACTTAAATATGGGGGAAAATAAGCTAAGTATAATAAATATTATCTAATATTACTTTGCCATTTGTTTCCTTAACATTGTTTTTATATTGAAATGTTGCCTATTTCAGTCCGCCAAAGCCTTCACTAAACCTCTCAGTGCTGAGAGAATGTATAACGGTGGCTGGCGAAAATCCTTCACTGAACCCTACCTGAGGGGGCCGGCTGGTAATAAGTACCACAGTTTTCCTATTTTCAGGAGGTACTTAGCTAAGTTAAGGGTACTATGGGTAGGGTTCGATACTCCTCAATAGTACAGCACTACTCAAAGTACTTTTAACGTGGTCGGGGGTGAAGGGCTGGATTAAGGCGTGATGCGACCCGTGCCGAGAGTCTGTCAGGCTTGGGGTCCTTCTAATAAATAACGAAATCTCGAACGGAGCTTACAGGTAACTGGCGCCCTCCGTAATAACTAGCCTTACCCGTGTAGTTCGGAGCTATGCACGGGCGGACATCCTTTCTCCGACACTCGTGGGTCCAAAATGCGAAGTCCTAATTCAAAAACAAAAGGAGATCGGTCCTCCTTTAACAGACCGACAGGAACAATTAGTTCCGCAATACGAGCAACGGTCGCTCCGTGCTCAAAGAAAACACCATCCACCGGCTTAATAAGTCGATCTAAGCAAATAGCGAAAGCCACAGCGAAAGCAAGACCAGTAGCTACACAATCAGTGTGGACACAGGTCCATCTACAAGTAGAGGTGCACTAGCCCGGCAGTCAACTGCGATTCAGCCTCCAAAAATAGTCCTGACCGGAAGCACTGCTACTGCTAGCTCCGGTACCGAAGGATGGCCGCTTGTGAGGGTGGTAGATCCAGCGAAAGCGAGCTACCAGGATCGCAGAAACACCGCAAAGCTCCTAAGGAGGGTGTACGAAACTCACTCAAAGGAAAGCGAAATGTCACAGGAGTTGAAAGACTTTAAACCTGTACAATCTGCTCCACAACGACAACGGTCCTTGGAAGAAAATAGGCCAAACGCAAAAAAGCATAAAACAATTGGCGTGACGCCCAGAAAATCATTTGCGGAGGTTGCAAAAGACCGCATTATTATAGGAGTTCTGGACGAAAACCATCCTGAAGGTATGATCCCAAGGCCCAATGGAAATGGATTGATGCCGAGCTAACGAAAGTGGCACTGAAGGTTATTCTGGAGTAGAGTAAGTATTCCGTACAACAGCGTAAGTATTCCGAAAAAGAACTTTTATGCGAAAATAAGGAAGACCCAGACATAACGCTAACAGCTGATGCATCTTTTTCTACACCACTGTAAAGAAGCCTGCCTTGCCCTCCTGGATCGTCTGGCAGAAGATCAGCCGGATGTAGTCCTCATCCAGAAACCCTGCATACGGAATGGCGAAATCTGCGGCTTGAGGACATCAGGTTATAAGGTTTATAAGACCAATTGTGAAGGTACTAAAAGAGCATGCATAATTGCAAAAACACATCTTAATATATGTATGATTCAAAAAATCAGGAACACAGATACTACGACGGTTAGCTGGGAAGTGAGCGGAAGCAACATCTAGCTAACCTCGTTTTATTTTGCCGACCACCATACCGTATGGGGAGCTCGGATACAAACGAACGTGATGAGTCTCTCTTTAATTATATTATGTGTAGTAAGCTTTTAGTGTGTAACAAAGGCAACGAACCCACATTTTTCAGGCGCAATAGACAAGAAGTTCTTGATATTACGCTAGCATGTCACACCCTCTACGGAGAAATGACGCAGTGGAGGGTTCTGAACGAACATTCTTACTCTGATCATCGCTATATAGAAATAAAATTTGGGGGAAACAGCTCTCGCGCCCCGCCTGCCAGCAGGAACTTGAAAAAGACCAATTGGCAAATATATAAACGGGAACTTAAGGAAAGACTTCCTAATTCCCGAAATATCACTATTGAAGATAGAGAATCACTGAACGAAGGCGTACAAATCCTTTCGGAGGTTTGTATATAGAACTGCGCTAAATAAGGCCTGCCCTATAATTAAGTATCAGGTCAGTCCATAAGTTCGTGCGTATTTTAACGATAATTTCACTTTTGTACGATTTTTGCATACAAAAAATTATTCGCGGAATATAACGGAACTATTTATATTTTCTTTGATAATATTGTGCATTCAACAAGTGATTTTAATCGCGGATAGAAGCCCGTGTTGTTAAAAAATAAAATGGAATCTTCGAACGCGTATAAGAGGCAAATTTTGTATTTTTTTTATAAAAGTGGTAAAAATGCAACAACTGCTGCTGCAGAAATAAACAGTGTTCACGGTGAAGATGCCGTGAGTGTTAGGACTGCGCAAAAGTGGTTTTCAAAATTCCAACGTGGTAACTGTGTCTTGCAGGATGCTCCGCGCATTGGTCATCCTGAAGTCTTTAACTCCAACACTTTGCTCGAACTCGTGGAAGCTGAGCCAAATTTGACAGTCGATATGATAGCTCAGAGATTAAATTCATCGCATGGAGTAGTTCACAGGCACCTGGTTCAGTTGGGGAAGGTTTCAAAGCTCGAAAAATGGGTTCCGCATAAACTTTTCGTCGCCAACCTTCAGCAGAGAGTGAATGTGTGTTCTCTGCTGCTGCAACGACTTGAAATGAAAGTTTTTTGAACCGTATCGTTACTGGTGATGGAAAATGGGTCCTTTACAATAATCCTGTTCACAAACGCCAATGGTTAGATAAAGATGAAACACCAGAACCGATCCCTAGGGATGGCCTTCGCCCCAAGAAGATTCTCCTGTCTATTTGGTGAGATATGGCCGGTATTGTTTATTATGAACTTCTGGAACCAAACCAGACGATAACTGCTGATTATTATTCCCATCAGCTATCAAACCTGAATGAGGCACTTAGCAAAAATCGACCGTCTTTAGTGAATAGACGCAAAGTTTTGTTTCCCCACGACAACGCATGACCTCATACCGCAAGGCAAACATTAGGCAAGCTGAACGAGCTCGGATGGGAGCTAATGCCGCATCCACCATACTCTCCGGATATTGCATCTTGTGATTATTACCTTTTCCGTGAACTTCAATCCCATATGAGTAACAAGAACTACTCCTCAAAAGAAGCTATAAAAACGGATTTCGAAGCGTGTTTTGGTTCCAAGGACAACCAATTTTTTGAGCAGGGAATTGAAAATTTGCCTAAACTTTGGGAAGACATTGTAAATAATGAAGGAAAATATACTATTGATTAATAAATACTTTAAACATCTTTTTTATTTGTTATCATCGGAGTGCGACGCAATGAGCGGTTTAAAAATGTGGGGCCTCCACGGTCGCTCCAATGATTTAATTTAAAGGAATATAAGAAAAAGTACAAAAGCGTGTCAGTGGTCAGTTATTATCATTTATTTTCAGTATATATCTTAATATGTATGTCGATATAAAATGTGTAATGTACAATAAGTAACAACTTGGTGCTACTTATTTATTATTAATAAAAAAGAAATATTTATGTAATTTTATTTACCTCTGGCTGGCACGTCCTGATACTTTCCTTTAACAAATCGCAGTGAAAGTTAGATTAAAAATTGAGGCGAAAGTAATCTCGCCGAACAGCGTTTAACACGGTAAACGTTTTAACTGTTCGGCGGGGAAATGCCAGGGTTAACGGCCTTCACGTTGCAGCGACTGGAAACGGTGGTTAGCAACAGTCGGAACGGTTGGCGCAGTTACCATTAGAGTGGCTTAACATTTATTAAATATTAGGGTGTGGCCTAAACATGCCGGCCCCCTTGCGATAAGCAATCATTGTGTTGGGACGGAGGTGTTAGCCCACGTTCGGTATGTTGTGGTGAAACATCTGAGGCTGCTGGTGACGTCTGAAAAATTCTGTAACGATAAATATTATGAACGTGGATACTTATTGTTATGTACAAATCATATTAGGGCCGTTATACCTGGCGAGGCCTAGTCACCAGTATATTGTCGCCCGTCCTTTTATTTTGGCGCATCATCGTTGCTTGCGTAGGTGGTCGAAAAGGCCCGGTTTCCGATCCACGCGCACGCCACCGTTCATGCCGCAGCTGGGGTCGGAGAGCCCTCGTCTCTAATCCCCTGTCTTCATTGAGGCGGAAAGACCTTGTTTCCGCTCTGCTTGTTTAGGCGGAAAGGCCCAGTTTTATTATTTGGCTATGAGGAATTTTCAAAGCCCTATGAGATAGCCTGCCACCAAAAAAATGTACCTAATTGGATACAATCGCATATTAATGTTTTTTAATATGTTCACCGCGAGGGGTGGGTATATACCAATGGTTTTTGCAATATTCATATATCAATATAATATTTTAATTAAATTTTTATTTATATTAAAAGTGAGTTTATTATAAAGTGTGAATTTTTAACTTTGTGCTAGTAATGTAGATATGAATATTAAATATTAGTGATTGATAGAGTCTAAAAAGAATTAAACCCTTAAAAAATAAATACGTATATATATGTAGGTATTTATATGAGCGTAAATCGATGCTAATTTCTAAGTGAAAAGAAATAATGTGAACGAAAATAATGTACAAAGAACACGTGTAATTAACAGTTTAGCAAAAATTATCAATGGTGCAATTTAAACACCAACAATAAAAAAATATTTGGCAGAATTAACGAGCTTAGTGTGAACGAAGCATTATGATCTGAATATTCGTAAGCATGCAACTCCGTTTTTCGAACATCCCCAGCAACATTTTCTTTTTGTCAAACGTAACTAGCGTTGTTTGCCGCATCTTTTCTCGTGAAAACTTTCGACTCGAGTTTTGTTGGAAAAACCCGCAAAATAATTGTATTGCAAAGTTCCTATAGAGGGAGAAGAGACAGAAGACATACAGCACAAACTAACCACCTAAACTCAATAATTGCCGATATGCAGAAGAAAAATTACACATTGAAGGCAAAAATCGAGGCGCTCGAGACTATACCGACAGATTACACTAGCCCAAAGCCCGTTTTTTTTTTGTGATATCTACGATGACTTCGACAAACACGAAACCGAAGACTGTCCACTTCAAACATCCGACGTCCGCGACTATTTTTTGTGAAAATGAGTACAACGGAGTTGTGGTTCGACGATTCATCGGGCGATGAAAGATTAGTGGAACTAGCTAGAAGTAGAAAATAGAAATTTCCTTACAGATTTTTAAAGAACTTTAGATTATCTAAAGAGGCGTTTATGAACCTACTGTCCAGTACAGAAAACCAGTTGCAGCAGTGCACCCGAGCCAAATCCAAGCGAGAAGTATCATTGAGAGAACAATTGGAGTCCTGAAAAATCGATTTAGATATTTGTTGCAGGCAAGAGCTCTTAACTATTCTCCAAACAAACCACACAAATTATTAATGTGTGTGCAGCTTTGCACAACATTTGCTTGTTTTATAATGTTCAACTTCCGGATGAAGAGTTATCCGATGAGACCCTCAACGATGATGCTGAAGATATTGAAGTGAAGTCAAATAACGGAGAAGCAGAAAACATAAGAAATGAAATTCTTAGAATATTATAGAAAAATCTAAAAAGTATTAAATAGAAACCTTTACGCCACAGTTTCTGTTTTATTTTTGTTATAAATTTTCTTTATTCAATTATTTGTCATTCGAAAAAAATATGTATCTCAGTTCCTCTACGTATTTCAGCCCATACCTGCCAAGGGAAAATAAAAATGTATTTCTATAAACATCACAAAAACAAACCATTATTAACCTTAATCCATTTTGCCGCCGTTCGAACTGCTGGTCCCAAGCAATTCAGCTCCGTTGCGTCGCGAATTGTGAACTCTCTTCCATTAATGCAACTAGCCTTTCTTATTGCTGTTTGGTACTCACGTCTTTCGACCTGCATAAAATTAACAAAATTAGTATATATTTATGTTGGACAAATGCAACAGTGCGAAGCAATTTCATCTACGAGTTTTTTTGCGCCATCTATAAATCATTTCTGTAGTTATTCAACATTTTTATTCTGTCACATATTTTCAACATACATTCAATATTCCGCACTTCCGTTTTCTTGTTAATTTTTTCTGTTCATTGAATAAAGCGTACTCAAAGCAACAGGTTATGGGCCCAGGCACGAAATCAAAAAATAAATAAAAATGTTTTCAATTACGTTGGATAAAACTATCGGGACAGATAGTTCAATTAGAAAATAGCCCGACCGTTTAAAATAACTATGGCTGGCACATCTATAAGGATTGATCCGCTAAACGCGGATAATTATGATAGCTGGAAATTGCACATGCGTGCTATTCTGATAAAGGCTGACCTGTGGAGCTACGCATCGGGAGAGAAAGCCTGCCCAACCGGCGAAAATGCAACAAAGTGGAAAGAGTTCGATCAAAAGGCGTGTGTTAATATAACGCTTGCAATATTTTCCTCGGAATTAGGTTTGATTTCCGAATATGAAACGTCGTATGATATGTGGAGGAAATTGGAGTCTACTTTTCAATCAAAAGGTCCTGCAAGAAAAGCAACACTCCTGAAACGCATAGCCCTCGCGCGAATGAAGGAAGGAGATAACATCCGTGAACATTTAAATGAGTTTTTCCACGCCGTGACTAAGCTAAAAGAAATAAATGTTACTGTGGGTGATGATCTTTTAACAATTTTGCTTCTTTATAGTTTGCCTGATTCCTTCGATACTTTTCGATGTGCCTTGGAGACACGTGATGAACTTCCCAAGCCGGATGTTCTTCGTGTAAAGATACTGGAGGAAGAACAATCGCGAAAAGCAAAGGAGGCAGCTGCGGAACAGAACGTATTCAATGTTCAAATAAAATTTAAAAATATTCACAAGCAAACCGGCAATGCTAGCAGCAACTATAAACGAAAAGGAAATTCAGTGCCAAAATTGGTTGATCATAGAACTTGCTATAAGTGCGGCGAGGTTGGTCACATATCGCGAAATTGTCGATCAAAACAAAACAACAAAACTTCCAACTGGAATGCACGTCACGCTACTGAAGAAAAGATCGAAAAATCAATGTTGTTCGAATCGGCTCTTTTGCTAAAGAATTCAAGCGAATATTGGTGTATGGATAGTGGTTGTTCCTCTCACATGAGTTCAAACAAAAACAACTTCACCAACTTCAAAGAAATAAGTAAAACACTTAGTTTGGCAAATAGCGACACAGCGAATATCGCTGGCGTAGGCAACGTCAGGGTTGTTATTAACGAAGAAGGGAAAGAAGCACCGATAAAATTCGAACAAGTTATGTACGTGCCAGATCTGAGAACAAATTTACTTTCAGTCTCGAAGATTACAGAAAAGGGATTTGAGGTAATATTTAAGCGAGATAAAGCACTTATTATAGAGAAAGGTAAGCCAGTACTTACTGCCACACGCATTGGTGGGTTATATTATCTTAAAAGTTCACAGCCGACAGCAAAAATATCTGAAGCGAAGCCTATCAAACTTAACACCTGGCATGTTCGTATGGGTCACCTCAATGAAATCGATTTAAAACGTGCCGCAGGTATGGTACATGGTATGAATTTTGACAGCAATGAAAAATTAGCGACTTGTGAGATTTGTGTTAGCCAAAAACAAACACAAGAGAGCTTTCCTAAGCAAAGTGAGCAGCGTACCACAGAACTGCTTGAAATTGTGCATACTGATGTCTGTGGGCCTATGAGGGTTTGCTCACACTCAGGTGCGAAATATTTTGTGACATTCACGGACGATTTTTCTCGTTACAGTGAAGTTTATTTTATAAAACGAAAGTCCGACGTACTGCCAATGTTTAAAATTTTCAAAAATTCTGCCGAAACATTCACAGGAAAGAAAATAAAGTTTCTCCAATCAGACAACGGCTTAGAATATATTAACGGCAACTTTCAAAAATATCTGGACGATGGTGGAATTAGGAGGCGGTTGAGTGCGCCTTATACACCACAGCAAAACGGCATCGCAGAACGGAAAAATAGAACTCTTTTGGAAATGTCTAGATGCATGTTGGCGCAGGCGAATCTACCAGGGACATTTTGGGCAGAAGCAATTAACACAGCGAACGATATCAGGAATAGATGCCCAACTAAAGTTCTTAAAAGTGAGGTACCGTTAAAACTCTGGTCGGGGAAAACCCCGACAGTTGTTCATTTCAGACCGTTCGGTGCCAAATGTTACGTGTTGATGAAAGGCAACCAAAGCGGTAAATTTGACCCACGATCTGAAGAGTGTATTTTAGTGGGATATTCAAATGAGGCTAAAGCTTATCGACTCTGGTCTCCCGAAAAACGAAAAATTCTGGTGAGCCGCGATGTCAAGTTCTTCGAAGAAATGTTTCACAAATCTGATAACGAGAAAAAAGATTTCGAAATAGAATTGGAGTTGAAAGCGGTTAGAAACGAAATTTGTTGCGAAGACATTGCTGAAAAATCAGTCAGTGAATGTGAAAGTGAAGATGTTTCTCCATCTTCGAAATCGAAATACGGCAGAGGTAGGCCAAGATTAATGAGAGTTGGCTTAAGGGGACGACCTCGAAAGATATATCAAAAGGCGGCCAGTAACACAAAGGAACAAGCAAATGACAGTGTGTCAGAATCGAGCTCTGATTTTGAAGATTGTGAATATGTTAATATGGCAACGTGTGAAGATCCAGTGACACTAAAAGAGGCATTTAGCAGCGACGAAGCAGCAGCATGGCAAGTAGCTGTTGAAAATGAGTACATCGCACAGATTTCGAATGAAACATGGGACATCGTGGAGCAACCTGGGCACGTCTCGTAGCAAAAGGGTGCTCGCAACGTCCAGGGGAGGATTTCAACGTCACATATTCACCAGTAACGCGATTGACATCAATCAGAACAATGGCAGCTTTGGCAGCGGAAATGAATCTTCAGATACACCAAATGGATGTCATCACTGCTTATTTGAATGGTGATCTAGATGAAAGCGTTTATATGCAAATACCAGAATATATGGAAGTGATCCTCAAAAAGGTCATCTCAGGTAAGATTCCGGACACAGCTGATCCAAAAGCTAGTAAAATTCGAGCTATAGCAGACAAATGGTTGACAGCTTTATCCGAAAACAAGAACCCCGTATGCAAATTGCAAAAATCGCTCTGGTTTTCAGTGGTACCAGAAATTGAATACTAAATTACGTGAAATGGGATTTCATTCATCTAAATGTGATCCATGCCTTTTTATTATGCGTAAGAATTCGAGTCTTGCGCTGATTACCGTTTACGTGGACGATTTATTAATAGCTCCAAATAATCAATCGCTCTTAATTGAAATCAAACAGTCTCTTGCCGCAAGCTTTGAGATGAAGGACATAGGTCCAGTAAAAACTTGTTTGGGCATAGAATTTCCCCAAGTTCTCAAAAACCACAGTGTGTTCCTAAATCAACGTGAATATGCAGAACAAATTTTAAAACGTTTTAATATGGAGGACTGCAAACCAGTCAAAACTCCACTAGAATTCAACACTAAGCTAGAAAAACCCGCTGTACGTGATGAAACTGAAATGAAAAAATATCCATATCAAAGTTTGATTGGTGCCTTATTATATTTGGCTGTTACAACGCGTCCTGACTTGGCTTTCAGCATTAATTTTTTGAGCCAATTCTACTCGAACTACACCGAAATTCATTGGAAGGCAGCTAAGCGTGTTTTAAGATACTTAAAAGGTACAACCAACTACGGCATTTTCTACAAAGAATCAAATAAAAAATTATATGCAATTGCTGATGCAGATTGGGGCGCGAACATGGCGGATAGGCGGTCTTATTCCGGCTATGCCTTTATACTAGCTGGAGCTGCAATATCGTGGGAGGCACGCAAGCAGAGGACCGTTTCACTGTCGAGCACTGAATCCGAGTATTTGGCTTTATGTGAAGCGACAAGAGAGGCCTTATACCTGCGTAATCTTATAAAGGAAATCGGATTAAAGGATAGCTCAATTATAATATATAACGACAGCCAAAGTGCACAAAAGTTAGTGCAGAGTAGCGCTTATCACTCGCGAACCAAGCACATAGATGTACGTCACCACTTCATACGAGAAAAACATCAAAACGGCGATATCATACTAAATTTTATGCCAACTGAAGATATGCCTGCAAATGTGCTCACAAAAGGATTACCTGCCGAAAAACACTACCAGTGCATCACAGATCTGGGTATGGTTGATGCGAATTGATTGTTGCCGTATCCGAAATTCTTCGAGGGGAGGTGTTGGACAAATGCAACAGTGCGAAGCAATTTCATCTACGAGTTTTTTTGCGCCATCTATAAATCATTTCTGTAGTTATTCAACATTTTTATTCTGTCACATATTTTCAACATACATTCAATATTCCGCACTTCCGTTTTCTTGTTAATTTTTTCTGTTCATTGAATAAAGCGTACTCAAAGCAACAATTTATTATTTGGTTACTATAAAACCATAAATAATAGCAAACAACTTACATTTTCACAAGTTTTCCCATAATACGCTACACAATCGAAAGCAAAATTGCATTCAACTCTAAATTCGGTAAACAACGAAAATTTCGATAGGGTTGCACCGCTCATAATACCAAATTGACATTCGATTTTCGATCTTCGACAACCAGCGAAAATCGAAGATCGAATCTAACTCATAATAGGGGCCATAGAAATTATTCCATGTTGGTTTTTGCTTACAAAGTCAGCAAGAGGAAGAAAGTTCTGTATACATCAGGTGAAATTGCTTTTTTTCTCTCTCTAAAACTGCAAGCAAGACTTAATAAACTGATTATAATCAATGAAATTAAGAAAACCTATTTTTTGTCCATTTCATCGCAACTTTAATTTTGTACAACAAACTTCAGGTAGGGAATTACTAAAATAATGGGAAATCAAAGCAGTGAATCCAAAACGTTGTTATTATTCCTACAGATAATAAAATAAATTTAAAAAATGTTGAGAATCTCGATGCAATTGCATCGTTCGTAGGTTGTAGGGGTTGTTGTAGCTTCTTAAGCTAAATACACACCAGGCAACCGTTGCAGCAACTCGGCCATGTTGAAGCAACCGTTGCCTCGTGTGTAGCTGTGTTGCCAAATGATTTTCGTGTTGCTGCAACCGTTGCCTGAAATATCAAATAAATTTGATTTTTGGGATAGGTTGCTGCAACCGTTGCTTCGTGTGTATCATTGTTTACTGTTTTTACTCGTTCAGTTCGTTGAACACAAGCAAAGAAGAAGGTTCGTGCGGAGTAAAATAAAGTGAAAAAGGAAAAAATGGCAATTGAAAATAATGAAAATTATGTTAATTTTATTAACGAATATAAAATTTGAGAGAGCTGTGGGATATAAGTAGTGAAAAATATTAAAATAAAAATTTTACGAATACGAACAATTAAAAAATGAATACAATAAAATTGATAAAAATTTCAAGTCCGCAAAAGCGTTTCCTGTTGCAAGATACCGCAAAGTTATTGCCAGTCTAATTTCTGCTGATATTGCCTCTCTCCATCCTCATGTAATTTTTATAGTCCGCTGGCTCATTTTCCTTCAGTTCTTTCAGCAGCCTCTCGTTCGAAAATTCGATTTTTTTAAAAGCCAATTTTTGGACCAGATTTTTTTTCTTCCTCATTTTCGTACAAAAGTTCGTCAATTATAATAAGAGAAGTAATTTTACGTATTTCGTCGATCATTTAAAAAATTTAATTTTACGTATCTTCCGCTTGTACCTTTCCTGCACCACAGTTATACACAATACTGAGATTGAAGCAACGGTCGCAACGTGTTTCTTAAACAAAGGCAACACGTTGCTGCAACCGTTGCTTCAACGGTTGCCTGGTGTGTATTTAGCTTTAGGTTTACTAGGGTACAACAGTGTGGTGATGTCAATCACATTCTAATAAAGGGTGAATCGCGAAGTGAGATTTGTTTCTACTAGAGAGGTATTGGAAGATATAACGTTGAGGTTGACGTGGTCTAGGTTGAGTTAGTTGTTAGTCCTAACACTTAATCGTGCCTATATGCGTACATAGCGAGGCATGTAAGTTATGTTGCGCGTCAAGCCGCGCCAAGCCAAACACAGGTTTATTTTGATAAGAAAGCACAGGTTACGTTTAAGATTCAGATTCAAACTAAATAAAACACAGGTTTGGTTAACATTGAGATTCACACTGATTTATTGAAGAATATTTATCTCTTCTTATAATAAAAATGTTTAGCTTAATCAACAAATTAAGCTCATTATTATTTATTAATAATATTTTTTTTAATGAAATGAAATTTAGCTTATTCTTAAATAATTGTCTCTTTTTATAATAAAGTTTAGTTTAATCGAGAAATTAAGTTTATTAATAAGTTTTCTTTAATAAAATGAAATGTTGCTTATTCTTATTTATTGTTAATTTTTTATATGTACTTTTTACAAATAATTTTTTTTCTTTAGAGTGAAATTTAATATTAAAGAAATTTTTGTTGCTACATATTTTTATTATTTTTATTATTTATTTATTAAGTTATAATCAAAATTATAAAGTAATATATTTACAGCACTAGCTACCAGGGATAACGGCTAAGTCATTACGTGAAATAATTAGTATTACTTATTCAGCCCTATCATAGAATCCGTCGTAGACAGTTTTTCGTAGAAACTAAGAAATTTTAATCATACAATTCGAATAGCTCCGAACGCACATTCGAAATTCGTAGAGTAGCATTCACTGAATACACTCGTAACGTCAAATCTTACCGTTTCGTACAATTTTTCTACGACAACGTTAGACTAACGGACAAAAATTAGAAGTAGTAATAAAAAGAAAATTTAAAAGGAGAAAAATACGAAAGCTTTAAAATGTAAGTCCTATATTAACTGAACTATAAACAAAAAGGAATTTTTTAAGTATATGAACTTTTATTTAATTTTTACAGGTACAAAGTTGTAACAACACGTCAGCAGTATGCCAGTTTGTTGGAGCTAATAAAGGAGAAACCAGAAATTGCTCAGGGGTTCTCCAAATGCTCGAAGGAAGAGTTAGCCGAGTTTTGGCAAAATGTTGCGAAGCAGCTTAACAGCATAGGCCCACCAACCAAAGATGTATCAAGCTGGAAAAAGGTAATAAAGGGCTGTATATAAGTACATTAACCGTTTGCACAACATATTTTTATTTCAGGTGTGGTTAGATTGGAAGGCTTATATAAAGCGAAAATTGTCAGAAAACAAGAGGGAGCAAACAACAACGGGCGGTGGCCGATATAAGCAGCACCACTTTAATGAGATGGAAGAAGAAGTAATCAGACTGACCTCTTTAGAGACCAGCACACACGGTATCCCAGGCACAGTAAGTGTGGGACTACCTGCTACTGTCGAGGCAGAGAATAGTGGACCCGATCCGGACGTATCCATGCTGTCGGATAACTGCAGTCCTTCTTTCACGAGACGTCCACCAACTGTCCAAAAGCGAGTCGGTACAAGTACTGCAGATCTTCTAAAAGAGCAGCTAGCGCTTCAAAAGGACTTCCAAGCAAAGAGTCTGCAGCATTTTGAACAGCAAGATATGAAGCTAGACAATCTCGCTTCGACTATGCAGAGAATGTGTTCGGCACTGGAAAAAATGTGTGACCTGAAAGCCGCCGACCTGGAAGAAACGCGTAGGCACCATAGAAACATGGAGTGCTTGAATGCGGCCAAAAATGAAATAAAACAACAAATGTTAGAAGTCGAGAATAAGAGCCTCGAAGCGTTGTCAAAAAAAAATAATAATTCACATTTTTTATTGAAAACTATAAATGTTTACTGTGCCTTACTTGTATGTATATATGTATATATATCGTATTTACTAGGTATGGCTAGACTGGAAGGCTTATATTAAAAGGAAGCTAGCGGAAAACAAATAAGAACAGTCATACATATAATACATAATACATATATGTAAGTCTTGCTATTTTTTAATTGAATACTATAGTCGTGTTAATGTTGAAGATATAGATTCCCTTATCCGAATAGCTGCATCAGTATATGTTGAAGGAGAAGGTTCACACGTTTGATTAAAATGGTTTTCTTCAACATTTTCTGAAAAATCATCAACCACGCGATAATGGATACAAATATTGTGCAATGCTGCGGCAACGTTCACTATTTGGCAAACCTTCATGGGTTCATAATAAAACTCACGAGCACCCAGAAGGCATCTGAATCGGTTCTTAAATACACCTATGGTCCTTTCTACAGTATTTCTGGCTTTTGCATGTATTTTATTGTAGTTTCCTTCGGCGCTTCCTGTTGTAGGTGAACGAAAAGGTGTCATTAACCATGGCTCTAGAGCATATCCAGCGTCTCCTGTGGAATAAATAAAATCATTTTAGCAAAAAATTATTCAAACGGTCTATATGTGTATGCACATACCCAAAAGCCAAGTGTTTCGTTCGCCGTTTAGGTATTTATTTTCAAAAAAATTTCGCGCGCTGCTTACGTTCCAAATATGAGCATCGTGGTTGCTGCCAGGATACTGCGCATTCACGTAGCGAATTCTCATTTTATTATCGCATATCTGCAATAAATAAAAAATTAGAAAGATATTTGAAATATCAGTTTTTTCAAGACTTACAATCATAGCATTGATGCTATAGTACCCTTTACGATTAAAATACAGGAATTTGTCCTTAGCTGGCGCAACAATTTTAATGTGTGTTCCGTCTACACATAAAATCGCACCAGGAAATCCATATTTTTGATAAAAGTCCATCTTTGCTTGTCTTTTTTCTTCGTTGCTTAAATCCAGATTCACCCACTGAGGACATAGGTGACATTGAAGAGTGTGTAACACGTCTTTTAATACGCCACAAAATGTGGATTGAGCCATGGGAATGTCAAAGTCCTTTCCCACTCCATGCTGGTACCCACCCTCCGCAAAAAAACGTAATACGGAAGACAAACGCTGGAGCGAAGAGATGGAGCATGACCTCATTGAGCGTGCATTTCCATCTAGGACACTTAAGACGTACAAAAACGCCGTCTTATTCAAGCGGTAATTTTTAGTAAACCTGTTTCATAAAATAAAGTTAACCTATGAAGTTATGAAGTTATTCCTATACTTACATTGTGTCCTCGACATCGAGCGGATTGCTTGCGTCCCTTAATATTTTTCGTTGAATTTTCATATTCGCTCTACTTCTTTCACCTTCCGCATCCACCAACATTATAGAAAATATCAACGAAGAATCCATAACACTTAAAAGCTTTGTTTTTCCAATGTATATTGCAGTCTAATTAAATTTATTTACGCTTATCTTTATTGAAATTTTAATTTATTGCAAAACCTTTGATTTCGAAATGTCAAAATTTAAAATATGTGTATGGCAACATCTTTTTCGAATTCACATGGGTTGCATGATAAAAAATTGCTCCGATTCGGAGCGGACATTTACATTCGGAGATTTGCTACGATAGATTGTGCGATAGGGCAGATTGTATATTATACACTTATATTTATGTAAGTACTATACTTATATATTATAATATCTTAAATTAGATGCGCCATGTTCAAATGTTTTAAAAAGTTGAAAATGAGTTTTACGTTGGTTTCTGTTGTATTGAAGAGAGTTTCAATTGGGTTTTTATTTGCAAAATATTGCGTGCGTAGATGGGAGATAGCGGTACAACTTAGCAAAATATTATATAACGTACACTTAGATCAGATTTGTTGCAGAAAGTACATGAAGGTGGTTGAGAATTCTTCAAAAGGTATTCATGTGTTAGAAGGCAGTGGCCTAACCTTAGGCGTATAAAACATTTATTCATCCAGGTTGATGTGTTTGTTGGTAAGATGATCCCGTTCCCATGAAGATTCACTTCTTTGTATTGGTATTTATAATTGGACCAATTACATTCTTGCCGTGAACAGAATGAAGAGAATATATTTTTGATGGATTTTTGTCCGAATGGCATGTGGTAGTGGAGACACAATTTTAAAGCACGTTTTGTTGCCTTGCCGGCAGTTTCGTTACCTATAATACCTGCATAGCTAGGAACCCACATGAGTTTTACTTTTGGTGACAGACTAATTAGTAGTTGCTGTAAACGGTATAGAGGATCGACAGTAATATACGAAGTCTTTTTGCAGCTGTAAAGACAGATAGACTGTCAGTGCATATTACAGTTTTTTATTGATGCCCTTAGTCACAGACAAAGCTGATAATATATCCTGCAGTTCCGTGTCAAATATGGTTGCATAGTTCGGGAGGAGTACACAGGTGACAGTGTCGCTATTACTGTTTGTTACAGCAAATGAGACTCCATCATTTTGTTTCGGGCCATATGCGTATATGAAATTCCAGCCATTCTCTTTCAATGGATTTACTACGCTATAAAAATGTGTCTGGTAAGTAGAGTTATTTGTTATTTCTTTACGCAGGAGAGCTAATTCATTCACAAACACGTTTCTTTTAAGCGCCCTTGGTGGATATTTGGTGGCGGGGATCTTCATTGGGTGTGCGTCCATATTCAAATCAGACCCTAATTCGTTTATTTCGCATAGTGCTGACTTATGTGACATGCAAGTTTTCCTTTGTTTAAGAAGCTGAATTTCTTGATGTAGAATATGTTCACTGGTGCAAAATAGTTTGTAAACAATGCGACTGCGTATATATTGTATGCGGTCTTTAATTGTTAGAAAGCCACCTTCAGCTAGAAGGTCTTTTACTGGTGTGACCTGAACGCTCTAAGGCTTCGCCTTATTGCCATGTTAAAAGGCGCCTTGATGCATTTACCATATTTTTGCAGTCCGTAATCGATTTTGCTCTGTAACGTTAGCCTGGTGACACTAAGAAGAGTATTTGCGTGAGCGAAGCTTTTGTTTGAGCGTAGATATTTAATGATATTAAGCCTGGTAGCTAGTACATATCTTAAATTAGTACAGTGGGCCTTAAAACTATGTTTGTTGTCAAATATAACACCGAGTATGTTTAGAGTAGTTACATTTGGAACTTTTCAATTATGCAGCTTATATAAATGGTCTTACAGCTATGGTATGTGCAAATATGTAGGTGAAACGCCAGCACCGGAATATTTACTCCAACTTTCAATGGCATTTAGAGCGTTATTGAAAGTATCTTGGATTTTTGTTGTGTTTTTGTTACTGCAAAATATGTGTAAGTCATCGGCATATCGGCAATGCTTTACGTTATGTTGTTGGCTAAGCAATCGACTTACTTTCAGAAATAGTGTAACTGAGAGAGGTGACCCCTGGGGGATACCATTCTCTAACGGAAATATTGGTGATAAAGCATTATTAATTTTACACCGAAACTTTCTGTTGCTGAGGAAGGACTTAATGAAGTTAAATATTTTCGGGCCAAGCTTCCATTCTTGTAACTTTTTTAACACAACGTGACAACCAATTTTGGGGAAAGCTTTAGTGAAATCAATGGAAAGAATAGAAGTGTGGGTTCTCGTGAATATATTCTTCGATATGTGGTGGTCGAGGAAGAGTAAGACATCTAGAGTGCTTATACCAGGTTTAAATCCAGTTAGAAATGGAGATATTCATGTTTTTCCTTCAGAAACCACATTAGCCTTGTCGATATTATCTTTTCCATAGTTTTATTGACACACGAAATATGGGAAATCGGCCTGTAGTTAGCAATTGCACCAGGATCTTTATTTGGCTTTGCTATTGGAACAACGACAGCTGTTTTAAAGCTTTGGGGAAAAATGCTAGAACTCAATATAGCGTTGTAAAATTTAATTAAATGTTCTTTTAAAATCACAGGAGTGAAACGCGGCATTTGGTAATTTATATCATCAAGTCCTGGTGTAGTTCCTTTCATTGTTTTAAGAACTGATTCTAATTCATAGAACGTAGTATCATGTTCAAGGTGAATGGCCGCACTGTCTATGCAGTCGGCAGGGCGAGCATGCGAAGTATTTTTAGATTGATCAATGAATTGGGAAGGAAAGTTAGATGTGAGCGTTGCCTCGGAAATTTACCTGGCGAATTCTATGGAGATCTCCGATGGGTCGGAAAAAATCTGGCTATTGGAAGTTATAGACTTAGGGATTTTCGGTGTATATGTACCTGTATTTTATATGTTGAAGAATTTGGCTTTAAGTTTTTTAAACACTTACGTTTAGCATGTCGTTTTTCTTTGTTGAATCTGGCATTACATTTTTTATATGTTACAAGTGTGAAAGTACAGGGTGACTTTTTGTATGTTCTCCACGCTGAAACTTTTTCGGTTCGCAGAGCTAATAGAATATAAGAGTTTGCTGCTTCGTGCAAGGATTTTTGAATTGTGGCTGCTTCTTTGTTGATATTTTGGGCATCAAATGCTGGTAGGCGCTTCGTAAGCAAAATTTCTTGAAACTCATTCCAATTAGCTTCTGATGTGTTATATTTTTTGGTTTTGTTGCAGCAAGGGAAGTTTGGGGGGCATAGAGTGATAAAGCATATTATGGGGAAATGTGCAGATCATCTAAGGCGAACCATGGGGCGAGAGGAAGTAGTTGCGGGGAACATATTGTTAGATCTATGTGCGTAAAGGATTTGTGTGTAGAAAAGTGAGGTGGGCTATTGTTGTTTAGAATTGCCAAATTGGAACGAAGCCTTCGACTATAGTGCCTCTGCGATTGGCCATTGGTGGGCCCCATAGTGGACTCCAGTTATTTAAATCTCCACAGAGAATGACAGGAGTGGTAATGTTAGATAATAACTGAATTAAATCTGAATCTGAAAAGGTATGGGCTGGATGGATATATAGAGAAAAAAAAGTTATGGGAATTTTTAGATTAATTTCACCTGCCACTATTGACAGATTAGAATTAATGGATTTGAATTTGTGTGGGATGTTTTTATGGTCTAGTAGTCCACAACCTTGCTTAGCATGATTGAAGTGGGAGAAGTTGTGAAAATAAGCTGAGTATTGTTTAGGAGGGTATGGTGTAGAGCAGTGGCGGATCCACGGGGGGGTTTTCGGGTCCGGACCCCCCCCCCCATTGGAATCATGCTCTACAATTTTATGTTTCAATTCTGTATGAGTCAAGTTAAAAAAAAACAATATTTTTTTATATGCATTAACAGTTTATTAGATTTTTCTTCCAGTTTTAATTTATTTTATAATAAAAACAATTATAGTACGACGGACGCAATTCAAAATTTTGAATAATTACACAGGCCTGCGTAATTTCATTTTTGTCCAATTTCTAAAATGGCTACGAGTGTCTCTTGAAGTTTTTTTGTGCTGAAAACGAATTTGATCTTGAAAATGCTCCAGCACGTCAGGACTTTTGGCAATTTGTGGTTAAATAGTCAAGAAATGCCGATTTTGGACATCTTTATGAATTTTTTTTGAGTAAGGTAAATTTTTTTTTTTATTTTCCACAACGGAATCGCAAAGTAATACTCTGTAGCTTTAAAATCCATTTTTTAAAAGACTTCTAGGATGAATGAAAAAAAAGTTATACTATTTTGAATTTAAGACTTTTAGACATGCAAATTCATTTTCTTAACGCCCTCTTTAATGGCGTTTTTTTTTTTGATATTTTTTTAATAAAAGACTGGTTTGAATATTGTTTTTGTCGTATTATAGAAATTTAATAAACAACATATTAAAAATAGACTATTCTTTGATTATTATCAGTTAAATGGCTGAAACTTGAATTTTTCATAGTGATTCTATTAATTTGAGCACCAACTGTACACTGACTGTTCATGGATACAAATTTTTAACTTTACCTGGTTTTCCTTCTTTTTTATTTTTGGTTCTGATTCTGGATCAAGGCGCTCGAAATAAGAAAATAATGTTCTCTTCATGTTAGGAGGCGTATTAACAATCACATTAACTACTTGTCAACAAATGCTCGACACAATGTATTCTGCTCGTTGAAAGAAACAAAAGAATAGAAGCATGTTCATGCATGTTTAAAGATAGCCTAGTTATTCACCAAAAAAACTTAGGGAAAAATCACTCGGCGCCGTCATCGCGATTTCGTTGGCGCGCTATTTAAAATTTCGAGTTAACAGTACACAGGGTGCCGCCGTTACGATAAGGAAAAGCTGCAACGGCTCTTTCATGGTAACTTTCTTGCCGTTATATAGCAACACATGTTGTTAGAGAAAAGCGCAATTAAATATATAATATTATATATAAACACGACCGTTTCGTTTGAAGAACTTTATTGGAGTGAATTGAGTCACAGTAAGCATTAATACAAGAAGAAGAAGTAAAGAAGTTATAAACAGGGTTGATATTTTTTTCGTACTTAAACTATACATGGTTGAATTGCAAGTTGGCTCCAACACATGTTATAATATATTGTATCTTAAATAGGTGTAATTATTTATGAAGGTGTCCCACGATGTATAAAAACCGCCAATTATTCTTGTAATTTTGAATCAAAGTCCTTTACTATTTTTAGAATTTTTTTTACAAGATATCTAGAGCTATTAGTTTTTTCATCGGCTAGTCACGACATGCAGCGCGAATAATGCCATATTTTATTCACGAAATTGATTTTTAATAAAAACACCCTTCTAAAATACCCCGGACCCCCCCCTTTATGAAATCTTGGATCCGCCACTGGTGTAGAGTTATGTCTCAAGTGTGTTTCTTGGATACAAATTAAGTGGGGGCTACGGTCTTGAATCAAAGTTTCTAATTCTATGTAGTTGTTAAACTATCTCTTCATATTCCATTAAAGAATATTAAGAATCATTAACGAAATTTATAATGGTTACCTATTGTACTATTCAGTTTATTTCAGAGTAAAATAACCTATAGTACGGGTTCTTCGTGGACGTGTCTGTATAAATTTCTGTAGCCACTGTGTTGTTTAGTTTTGAATCTACGCATTCCAAGTGTTCATAAGAGATGCCTGTAAGAGATTGTTTTTCTGTTGGATTTAGGTTGGATGAAAAAGATGTGGCGTTTTTTGAAGAGCATGTAGCAGCAATGTTATGTTCGTTATTGAGCAAAGAGAAGTTAGGTGTTGAGTTGATAGAGTTACGTATCGAAAGAGATTGGGGAGTTACCGTGTGCGTAGTAGCTATATTTTGTTGAGTGGAAAGAGATGAGAGATTTAAATTTGCATTAGAGTCGTAAGTAGTAAGAGGAAGAGAGTTGTGTGAAGTAATGAAGGAAGAGAGCTTGCAGATCTGTTGTGCTGTAGTTGTTATTGGTATTTTTTATCAAATCGAATGATTTATTGGATCCGTTAGAGTAAGAGTTATGATTGGTTTGTGATGGAATCGATGAGTCGTCAGAGCTGTTTGAACAGTTAGAAAGAGAGATGGAGTTATAGTTGAGTATACTTGTTTGCGGTTGTGTGGAGCTAGCAATCGATGCGTAAGATTGCTTTGAATTAACGGGTGTGGGATTACGGATTTGTACAGACATTTAGCTTCTTTATAATTACTCTTGTTCTGTGTTTTTATTTTCAGTATTTCTTTTTGTTGCAAATATAAAGGGCAGTGTTTGTCAGAAGCTGAATGAGAGCCAAGACAATTTGTACACATGTTACTTTGACATAATTCGGGGTTGTGTGGGGGCATATTGCAATTCTCACAAGTGGGGTTGTTGTTGCATCTTTTGATAGTGTGGCCGAGCAGTTGGCAATCGCATTGGTGTTGGGAAATATTCTTTTACTCTTACTGAGTACCAAGCAATATCAATGTCATGTGGGACCTTGTAAAGGTTAAATGTCAAAACGATTCGACCTGTTGGGACTTTTTCTCCGTTAAAAATTTTTGTAAATTTATATACAGCAACAACACCCAGGGATTTAAGATCTTCAAGAATCTCTTGTTCTTCTGTGCTTGCAAAATTTAGATCAAAAATAATACCTTTGCATGCATTTAATGATGCGTGTAAGGCAATTGAAACTGGACATAAACCACCGAAAATTTTGCATTTTAAAAATTTTTCAGCCACTTTATTTGATTTAGTTAATACGAGTAGGCTCCCATCGCGAATTATGCTCACTGAGCTATATTCTATACTAATACTATCCAGGGCCTTTTTTTAGCAAACTCGCTGTATTTAGGAATAGGGTTGGATGTATCAGTTGATTTAATTAAAATAAATTTCGGATCATTTGCGTTGATTGTTTTCCCTGGTTCCGGTTATACCGGGAAAGAGTCTTCAGAGATGATGGGTTTTTTGCGTTTAGCTTTGGGGGACTTAGGTATACTATACCGATTCCCAGGGATCTTAGAAGTTTTCCCCATTTGAAATACTCACTACACTTTTGTTTTTGTTAACTTCAAATATCCAAAAATAAAAGAGAAAAGTAAACTTACTTATGCGAAGTAAAATAAGAAAAAATAGCACACGTGGAAATGTCACTACGAAAATTGAAATTCAACGAGAGAACGATTGGGGAAAACTTTAGTATAATGTATATCGCTTTGAAAAAAAAAGGTTAAACGGGGGGGATAGAGGGGTGTATCCCCATCTTAAAACTGAAAACCGAACCTGCCGGAGGTTTATAGTTTTTAAGTAATTTAATGTTAAAGTTCTCTAATTTAGCGAAAAGTTGGTGTTGCCATACACCTGAAATAAAAACGAAGTTCCTATGCAGGGATGTTCAGTGGAAGGTTCATTGTAAAACTGCAGTATTTTTTGCTGTAATTTTAAGATGAGAAATATTTTTGGAAATAAAGACGTACAACTCATTTAAACTTAAAAACAATGATATTAAGCGTATCACAAAAAATAAAAAAGTAATTAAAATAAAATTAAATTAATTAACACAGTATTTTTGCATAGAACTCCTTTTCGCGTCGGCGGCCTTCGGTCGCGCTTCAAAAAAATAACCCTCATCAGTCCAACTCCGGCTACGCAATCCACAGTATTTTTCCGTAGAGCTCCTCTCCGTGTTATTATAAAACCATTGAACCCAAATTAAAACATCATATGCGTGTATGTAGTAAGGACACACAATAACCCTCATCCGCATCATTAACACTAAACTTAAATACTTAATTTTTTGTCATATTTTTGTTTCATTTGCAGGCATCCGGCAACACCATACTGTTGTCATTCCAATCTTCTTCTTATTCGTGTTTAAAATTGGAAATTGATTGCATGGACAAATGAATTTGCATTTCATTTTAATAAAAGCAATTCGAATATAAGCATACAAATCAGTAAAATCACGCGTGTGAGTGTATATTTGGTGAATTTTAGAGAAGTGTTAAAAAATATATAGTGTAATGTGGCAAATTATAGTGAAGTTCCAAAGGGATTTTGAAGGCAAATAATTACAAAATTATTATTTCCCGAATAATTTGGAGTTATAAAGAGTGTTCCTTAACAACTCACTAACATCTCCACCAAGCTTCATTAATAAAAACATTGTAGTTTGCCAAAAATTGCCCAATATACATTGTTCTAAATTCCAGCTAAGCCATGTAGTGGATACACCAGTTTGTTGTGGTCGGTAATCGCGCGAGCTTTCCTACCGGGATGCAATTCGTGCGTCACAATTTTCCCCATGACGTCCTGATCCACCGAAAAAGTTAAATTCAAGTCAGACACATCTTGTTTGTAATGCTTAATGAATGTGAGGCTGCGATAGAGCTCGTTGTCCAATGATGGCAGCTCATCCATACTGGAGTACAGCGCTTGATGTATCTGGCCCAAAAGCTGTGAGAGAAAGAACGTACCGAATGGCACGTCCACAACAATGCCTTCATACACCGCTTTGCCCAACACTCGTCCCACAAATTCGAACAGCTGCAAATAATTGTCTTGCACATATTTTATAGGTAAGCTTCTCTAGGTCACTTAAAGCTTAGATGACACAAACATCTAAAAAGGCACATTTTTACTTTCACATTCACATTCACGCATTAACATATTTACCTCTTAGCAGCGGCAACGAGGTGATTAACGATATCCTTCCAGTTGGCGATATCCCAGATAGCTTCAACATGGGATGGTCGTAGTCACATCAGTTTTTCTGTGCTTCAGCAAACTGCTCTTTGGCAGCATTCAAATTGTGCACATATGTTGATGATGCCTATAATACACAGAATTAGTTATAAAATTCAATAATCGCAAAATTGTACTAATTATATATAATTATATATTTTATAATCTTACCTTTGTATTTTCGCGTGTAATTTGTCCACTTGTTGCTGGTAGAATATTTTGCTAAATGTTCGAAAAGCAGAGTTGCATGCTTAGGAATATTCAGATCATAATGCTTTATTAACACTAAGATCACTACTTGAGGGCGGCGCTAATTCTGCCAAATATCTTTTTATTGTTGGGGCTCCGACTCCATGCATTACCCCCTCACTTGTTTTGAGAGAAATATTACGAATTTTCCAATGAAATTCACAGGAGATGTTGATTTCGTGCTGATTTTGCTAAAACTAGCACCAACACTATTCAGTTAATAATAGTTTTTAAGTTATTTGTTGATAAAATTTGTCTTTTACCTTCACCAAATTTTGATACTATAAGTGCACTTATCACATTTATTTTAATAATTATTCAAACTACATTAACATACACAACGTTTCTAACACTTTTTATTTATATATACCATAAATTAACAATTTAAATTGCGTTTATAACTTGCAAACTCTTGACGCGCCAGCTAAATTAACAATAACTGAAAAGCATGGCTGAATGGAGTGCTGCCAGAAGCAAACAAAAAGAAAATGGAATGCGATTGAAAACGAAGCGACATAGGAACATAATTTCCACACACTTTTTTTTGTTAGAATTATGAGCGAATGGGGGTTTACAACCTCTAAGGTGTATATATCGAGTTCATATATATATTTAAATACAATATCGATATGATTTTCGAAATACAGTTCAGCTTCACGTAAAACTCCTGTGTGCAGCGGAGACGGTGTTGGACTATTAAGGGTTATTTCTATGAAGTGACTATTAAGGGTTATTTCTACGCAGAAAAAAGTTTTACGCTAAATTTTTTAATTATTCTTTTTTATATATAGATATTTAATATATAAAAAAGAATATATGTCATATAATATATTCATAATATAGTGAAAATTTGGAATAAAAAATCGCGGCGCTTTTTTCTTTTTTAATAAAATATATATATATCAAATATTAATATATGATATTTTTTCAAATACAACATATATATGTATGAAATGTTAATTAATATCTTGTTTTTTGTTTGAATACAAATCTAAATGCACACACCAAATACAAATCTGTAAACTCAAAATGTATACAATCAAACATACTTTACTGAAAATCAAGCATTAATATAATATGTATATATATTAAATATATACATATATCCATAAATATACCTAATATGAATAGACGTATATAATATAGAAATAATTTGTAAAATTTTTTTATTTTTATTCATTTATTATCTTCTAAAATTGTTTATTTATACGATGTCTGGCAGCACTTCGGCTTGTTGTAATAACCAAAATAGGAGGATTCTTGGTCAATTTTACAAATTTTAATATCAAATAACTTAAAAACTATAAGCCGCCGACAAGTGAGGTTTTTACTTTTAGAAAGTAGAATACCCCCTCTACCACCCCCTTATCCTCCTTTTTTTTAAACGTACGGGGTAGGTGAAGGGTACTTTCCTCGTGTCAAGAGCAAATGGGTCGAGGTCAGCCATTAAGGAAATTAGGGTTTTTAAAAACAAAAACAAAAATACCCTACAGGAATGATATAAATGGGTTCCACATTCCAGGAATAGTTTGCGTAAAGTAACGCAAACTATTAGTCTTATGTATGCAAATGTTACGAAAAATTATATTTACATATATATATAATTTTTTTTCTTTTGCTTATCATTTTGTTCTTATTATAGCCAAAATATAATAAGAACAAAGAAACAAATATATATACCACGTAGATCACGGCAGGACACCTTGTACTTGGTTACGATCCACACATAGCCAAGACACGATCCTCCTATGCGGCGAATATTGCAAAAACCATTGGTATATACCCACCCCCTCGCGGTGAACATATTAAAATCACATTAATATGCGATTGTATCCAATTAGGTACATTTTTTGGGTGGCAGGGTATCTCATAGGGCTATGAAAATTCCTCATAGCCAAATAATAACAAAAAAAAACTAAAATGCCTAGTGCATATTTAGTTAACAAAAATATATATATATATTATTTTATTTTTTTCTTTTCCTTCGCTGTAGTCAGCACTGCACTGACCAGCCAATGCACCACTACCAATACAATCCACAAAAGCTAATTAAGCAACTATTTATAAAGCCGTGTACACACTAAACATTTTCGGTTAAAAAAAAAAAAAAAAAAAAAATATGGAATATTAAATTCAAAATCCTTTTGTTTGTAAAAAACAAAACAAAGGACTGAGTCTAGAGCGGAAGCTAGGCCTTTCCGCCTAAACAAGCAGAGCGGAAACAAGCTCTTTCCGCCCCAATGAAGATAGGGGATTAGAGACGAGGCCTCTCCGACCCCAGCTGCAGCATGAACGGTGGCGTGAATGTGGATCGGAAACCGGGGCCTTTCGACCAAGTGCGCAAGCAACGATAATGCGCCAAAATAAAAGGACGTGCGACAATACACTGGTGACTAGGCCTCGCCAGGTATCACGGCCCTAATATGATTTATACATACGTATACAAATACATATGTACATACGTATCACAAATTTTAATATAATAAATTTTACTCCTTTTTTGTGTGTATATAATGTTTATCGTTACAGCATTTTTCAGACGTCACCAGCAGCCTCAGATGTCTCACCACAACATACCGAACGTTGGCTGACACCTCCGTCCCAACACAATGATTGCTTATCGCAAGGGGGCCGGCATGTTTAGGCCACATCCTAATATCTTATAAATGTTAAGCCACCCTAATGGTAACAGCGCCTGCCGTTCCGACTGTTGCTAACCACCGCTTCCAGTCGCTACAACGTGAAGGCCGTTAGCCCTGGCATTTCCTCGCCGAACAGTTAAAACGTTTACCGTGTTAAACGCTGTTCGGCGAGATTACTTTCGCCTCAATTTTTATTTTAACTGTTACTGCGATTTGTTAAAGGAAAGTATCAGGACGTAACAGCCCGAGGTAAAATAAAATCACATATTTCTATTTTATATTAACAATAAATAACACCTAGTTATTACATATTGCAATACACATTTTATACATACATATTAAGATACTAGCAAACCCGGCCCCCTTCGCTGGGCACACTAAAATAGAATAGATATGGTTTAGAACAGAAAATATATGGTTTTCATATTATTTATTTCTTTATTCTTTATTCAAGCGCTTTGGCATAAACAATATTTTTTGTTTTTATATTTGTTTTTGAGTAAATATAAAATATAAACTGAAAATCAGGAAAAAAGAACATTGTTTTTAAATTTCAAATCAACGCATATGAATAAACAATCGTCTTTTTTCCTGATCATCCATGAATTTTTCGTTTCAATTTATATGTTTTATTAAGAATTGGAACTTTTTTAACCATTATCCATTTATATTTTTCAAAAAAAAAAAAACGAAAAAAAATTTTTTTCCACGAACACATAATTTCATTCGGATTTCACATTAAATTCTCAAATTTCGTAAGAAATTATTCACTGTTCCAAAATCCACTCCAAAAAAATTCACAAACAATTTTTACATGTTGCACTTACGTTTTTTCCTTATGGCATCCAAATCAGAAAGAAATATTGACACATTGTAACTAACACTGTCAATTTGACAGTTCAGTTCCGCCCCAAGCGTTAAAAAAGTAAGCGACATTATGGCTGGCTCAAAAGAACGCTGTACCCGTTGCCACTGCTCCGAATTACAACCAAACTTTACGAAACCCATTTTCAATACTTACTTAACAATGTGCATAAGTTTGGTTTAATTCGGTGCAAAGACACGGCGGGTCCACGTTTTGGCATATATTTCGAGACCCTAGTCATCAATAGGTATGAAAATTACCCCGTATTAAAGCACTTATCAACAGCTTTCATTTGATACCTATATTGTGCATACACAACCAAAGGTTACCCGGGTCCACGTTTTGACCTATATCTGGAGACCCCAGTCACGTAGCGGCATGAAAAATACTCTGTACTAAGGCATTCACCAACAGTTTCAGTTTGATATCCATATTGTACAAACACATTCTAGGCTCCACGTTTTGGTCTCTATCTCGAGATCCTAGTCACGGAGCGGCATGAAAAATACTCTGAATTAAAGCATTCACCAACAGCTTCCATTTGCTACCCATATTGTACATACACATCCGAAGGTTACCCGGGTCCACGTTTTGACCTATATCTCGAGACCCTATCTACCAATAGGTATCCAAACTATACGGAAACCATCTTCAATACCTCCTTAACAATGTGTGTAAGTTTGGTTTAATTCGGTGCAAAGACACGGCGGGTCCACGTTTTGGCATATATTTCCAGACCCGAGTCATCAATAGGTATGGAAATTACCCCGTATTGAAGCACTTATCAACAGCTTCCATTTGATACCCATATTGTACAAACACATTCTAGGGTCCACGTTTTGGTCTCTATCTCGAGACCCTAGTCACGGAGCGAATGGAAATACTCTGAACTAAAGCATTCACCAACAGCTTCCATTTGAAACCCATATTGTACATACACGTCCGAAGGTTACCCGGGTCCACGTTTTGACCTATGTCTCGAGACCCTAGTCATCAATAGGTATGAAAATTACCCCGTATTACAGCACTTATCAACAGCTTTCATTTGATATCCATATTGTACAAACACATTCTAAGGTCCACGTTTTGGTCTCTATCTCGAGACCCTAGTCACGGAGCGAATGGAAATACTCTGAACTAAAGCATTCACCAACAGCTTCCATTTGATACCCATATTGTACATACACGTCCGAAGGTTACCCGGGTCCACGTTTTGACCTATATCTCGAGACCCTAGTCATCAATAGGTATGAATATTACCCCGTATTAAAGCACTTATCAACAGCTTTCATTTGATATCCATATTGTACAAACACATTCTAAGGTCCACGTTTTGGTCTCTATCTCGAGACCCTAGTCACGGAGCGAATGGAAATACTCTGAACTAAAGCATTCACCAACAGCTTCCATTTGATACCCATATTGTACATACACGTCCGAAGGTTACCCGGGTCCACGTTTTGACCTATATCTCGAGACCCTAGTCATCAATAGGTATGAATATTACCCCGTATTAAAGCACTTATCAACAGCTTTCATTTGATACCCATATTGTACAAACACATTCTAGGGTCCACGATTTGGTCTCTATCTCGAGACCCCAGTCACGTAGCGGCATGAAAAATACTCTGTACTAAGGCATTCACCAACAGTTTCAGATTGATATCCATATTGTACAAACACATTCTAGGCTCCACGTTTTGGTCTCTATCTCGAGATCCTAGTCACGGAGCGAATGGAAATACTCTGAACTAAAGCATTCACCCACAGCTTCCATTTGATACCCATATTGTACATACACGTCCGAAGGTTACCCGGGTCCACGTTTTGACCTATATCTCGAGACCCTAGTCATCAATAGGTATGAAAATTACCCCGTATTAAAGCACTTATCAACAGCTTTCATTTGATACCCATATTGTACAAATACATTCTAGAGTCCACGATTTGGTCTCTATCTCGAGACCCTAGTCACGGAGCGAATGGAAATACTCTGAACTAAAGCATTCACCAACAGCTTCCATTTGATACCCATATTGTACATACACATCCGAAGGTTACCCGGGTCCACGTTTTGACCTATATCTCGAGACCCTATCTACCAATAGGTATCCAAACTATACGGAAACCATATTCAATACCTCCTTAACAATGTGTGTAAGTTTGGTTTAATTCGGTGCAAAGACACGGCGGGTCCACGTTTTGGCATATATTTCCAGACCCTAGTCATCAATAGGTATGAAAATTACCCCGTATTGAAGCACTTATCAACAGCTTCCATTAGATACCCATATTGTACATACACGTCCGAAGGTTACCTGGGTCCACGTTTTGACCTATGTCTCGAGACCCTAGTCATCAATAGGTATGAAAATTACCCCGTATTAAAGCACTTATCAACAGCTTTCATTTGATATCCATATTGTACAAACACATTCTAGGGTCCACGTTTTGGTCTCTATCTCGAGACCCTAGTCACGGAGCGAATGGAAATACTCTGAACTAAAGCATTCACCAACAGCTTCCATTTGATACCCATATTGTACATACACGTCCGAAGGTTACCCGGGTCCACGTTTTGACCTATGTCTCGAGACCCTAGTCATCAATAGGTATGAAAATTACCCCGTATTACAGCACTTATCAACAGCTTTCATTTGATATCCATATTGTACAAACACATTCTAGGGTCCACGTTTTGGTCTCTATCTCGAGACCCTAGTCACGGAGCGAATGGAAATACTCTGAACTAAAGCATTCACCAGCAGCTTCCATTTGATACCCATATTGTACATACACGTCCGAAGGTTACCCGGGTCCACGTTTTGACCTATATCTCGAGACCCTAGTCATCAATAGGTATGAATATTACCCCGTATTAAAGCACTTATCAACAGCTTTCATTTGATACCCATATTGTACAAACACATTCTAGGGTCCACGATTTGGTCTCTATCTCGAGACCCCAGTCACGTAGCGGCATGAAAAATACTCTGTACTAAGGCATTCACCAACAGTTTCAGTTTGATATCCATATTGTACAAACACATTCTAGGCTCCACGTTTTGGTCTCTATCTCGAGATCCTAGTCACGGAGCGAATGGAAATACTCTGAACTAAAGCATTCACCCACAGCTTTCATTTGATATCCATATTGTACATACACATTCTGGGGTCCACGTTTTGGTCTCTATCTCGAGACCCTAGTCACGGAGCGAATGGAAATACTCTGAACTAAAGCATTCACCAACAGCTTCCATTTGATACCCATATTGTACATACACGTCCGAAGGTTACCCGGGTCCACGTTTTGACCTATGTCTCGAGACCCTAGTCATCAATAGGTATGAAAATTACCCCGTATTAAAGCACTTATCAACAGCTTTCATATGATATCCATATTGTACAAACACATTCTAGGGTCCACGTTTTGGTCTCTATCTCGAGACCCTAGTCACGGGGCGAATGGAAATACTCTGAACTAAAGCATTCACCAACAGCTTCCATTTGATACCCATATTGTACAAACACATTCTAGGCTCCACGTTTTGGTCTCTATCTCGAGATCCTAGTCACGGAGCGGCATGAAAAATACTCTGAACTAAAGCATTCACCAACAGCTTCCATTTGATACCCATATTGTACATACATGTCCGAAGGTTACCCGGGTCCACGTTTTGACCTATATCTCGAGAACCTAGTCATCAATAGGTATAAAAATTACCCCGTATTACAGCACTTATCAACAGCTTTCATTTGATATCCATATTGTACAAACACATTCTAAGGTCCACGATTTGGTTTCTATCTCGAGACCCTAGTCACGGAGCGGATGGAAATACTCTGAATTAAGGCATTCATCAACAGATTCCATTTGATACCCATATTGTACATACACATCCGAAGGTTACCCGGGTCCACGTTTTGACCTATATCTCGAGACCCTATCTACCAATAGGTATCCAAACTATACGGAAACCATCTTCAATACCTCCTTAACAATGTGTGTAAGTTTGGTTTAATTCGGTGCAAAGACACGGCGGGTCCACGTTTTGGCATATATTTCGAGACCCTAGTCATCAATAGGTATGAAAATTACCCCGTATTAAAGCACTTATCAACAGCTTTCATTTGATATCCATATTGTACAAACACATTCTAGGGTCCACGTTTTGGTCTCTATCTCGAGACCCTAGTCACGGAGCGGATGGAAATACTCTGAACTAAAGCATTCACCAACAGCTTCCGTTTGATACCCATATTGTACATACACGTCCGAAGGTTACCCGGGTCCACGTTTTGGCATATATTTCCAGACCCGAGTCATCAATAGGTATGAAAATTACCCCGTATTGAAGCACTTATCAACAGCTTCCATTTGATACCCATATTGTACATACACGTCCGAAGGTTACCCGGGTCCACGTTTTGGCATATATTTCCAGACCCGAGTCATCAATAGGTATGAAAATTACCCCGTATTGAAGCACTTATCAACAGCTTCCATTTGATACCCATATTGTACATACACGTCCGAAGGTTACCCGGGTCCACGTTTTGACCTATATCTCGTGACCCTAGCCATCAATAGGTATGAAAATTACCCCGTATGAAAGAACTTATCAACAGCTTTCATTTGATATCCATATTGTACAAACACATTCTAGGGTCCACGTTTAGGTCTCTATCTCGAGACCCTAGTCACGGAGCGAATGGAAATACTCTGAACTAAAGCATTCACCAACAGCTTCCATTTGATACCCATATTGTACATACACATACGAAGGTTACCCGGTTCCACGTTTTGACCTATATCTCGAGACCCTATCTACCAATAGGTATCCAAACTATACGAAAACCATCTTCAATACCTCCTTAACAATGTGTGTAAGTTTGGTTTAATTCGCTGCAAAGACACGGCGGGTCCACGTTTTGGCATATATTATCAGACCCTAGTCATCAATAGGTATGAAAATTACCCCGTATTAAAGCACTTATCAACAGCTTCCATTTGATACCCATATTGTACATACCCGTCCGAAGGTTACCCGGGTCCACGTTTTGACCTATATCTCGAGACCCTAGTCATCAATAGGTATGAAAATTACCCCGTATTAAAGCACTTATCAACAGCTTTCATTTGATATCCATATTGTACAAACACATTCTAGGGTCCACGTTTTGGTCTCAATCTCAAGACCCTAGTCACGGGGCGGATGGAAATACTCTGAACTAAAGCATTCACCAACAGCTTCCATCTGATACCCATATTGTACATACACATACTAAGGTTACCTGGGTCCACGTTTTGACCTATATCTCGAGACCCTAGTCATCAATAGGTATGAAAATTACCCCGTATTAAAGCACTTATCAACAGCTTCCATTTCATACCCATATTGTACATACACATTCTAGGGTCCACGTTTTGGTCTCTATCTCGAGACCCTAGTCACGGAGCGGCATGAAAAATACTCTGAACTAAAGCATTCACCAACACCTTCCATTTGATACCCATATTGTACATACACATCCGAAGGTTACCCGGGTCCACGTTTTGACCTATATCTCGAGCCCTATCCACCAATAGGTATCCAAACTATACGGAAACCATCTTCAATACCTTCTTAACAATGTGTGTAAGTTTGGTTTAATTCGGTGCAGACACGGCCGGTTAGCGAACACACACAAAAAGTTGACTTTATTTTATATATAAGATTTTTTTCAGTTTGTGTCCGAAAAATCCAAATATCTTACGGAACCCTATTTTTTCCAAAATAAAATGTAATCCATGTTACTCTTGGATAATGTAGTTTTCGAATGGTGAAAGAATTTTTAAAATCGGTCCAGTAGTTTTTGAGCCTATTCGTTACAAACAAACAAACAAACAAACAAACAAAGTTTTCCTCTTTATAATATTAGTATAGATTTTTTTCAGTTTGTGTCCGAAAAATCCAAATATCTTACGGAACCCTATTTTTTCCAAAATAAAATGTAATCCATGTTACTCTTGGATAATGTAGTTTTCGAATGGTGAAAGAATTTTTAAAATCGGTCCAGTAGTTTTTGAGCCTATTCGTTACAAACAAACAAACAAACAAACAAAGTTTTCCTCTTTATAATATTAGTATAGACTAGCGGACTCTCACCCGCTCGCTGGGTGAAAGAAAAATATAAATGAAAAGCGTTCTTTGTTTTTTTTCTTGTTTCATCATTTAATTATTCTTATCTTATTCTAATAACAATGTTTTATTTATTTTTAGTGACTTACTCTAATGATTGTAAACTAACAACTTATTCTAAAGCCTTCTGATACACAAAATTTTTGTTTTTATTTTCATGCGGTGTATAAATATAAAGTAACGATGGTTTCCCTACTCGAGAACATCCTACATACAGTTGCCCATGTCCAAAGCATGGATAAGTTAGGTCAATTCCACATAATTGAAGTGTTTAACCTTGAGATTTATTGATTGTAATAGCAAAAGCAAGGCGAATTGGAAATTGAAGTCGCTTAAAATCATTGGAATGCGCGGAATCAAAAAATCTTGACCTTTAAATTTGCCTTTCAAAATTGTTGCTTCAATTACATTGTTCATTGTCCGTTTCACTGCTAATCTTGTCCCATTGCATAGTTTCGGCTGATTGATATTTCGCAACATAATGATCACTGCGCCGACTTTCAATTGCAAACGATGTGGTGGCAAGCCAGGCAAATTAAGTGAATTCAAAAATTAAATTGGATAATTCACTACATCGTCGGGATTAGTGATTGAATCAATTGATTTATAGGTGACAACTTCACCTGAGTCAAAATACTGTCATTGATTTCATTGACATCGACATTTTTGGCAGCTAATATAGCTCTCTCGCTTAGCCAATCTTGATTTCGATAGTTTTGTGCAATATTTGGGAATACATTTTGCACTAATTGTACTCTTGATTCTGTTACTACAAAAATTAGTTGGAAGTGTGATCATGCCTGTATTCTTATCAATTGGCTTTCGTCCATTTCCAATTTGCAACAAATGTTCGGAAAATTCAGCAGCTGTTGGATCATTCTGTAACTGCACACGAACATTAGTAGTTAATGTGAGTTTTTGAACATATCTCCACAGATTAGAAGATTTAAGGCACGCTCTCAATTCATCAGCTGCTGTTGATTTGGGAATAACAGGCAAAGTTTGTCGAAAATCACCGGCCAATAGAATTAGTGCACCATCAAATATGTTTGTGTTATTTCGAAAATCTTTCAGTGTTCTATTTAAGGCTTCCAGTCATTTTTTATGAGCCATCGTACATTCATCCCATACAATAATTTTACATGTTTGTAAAACCTTTCCCATTCCAGAATTTTTAGAAATGTTGTAAGTTGGTTCTTCATTTACTTGCATATTTAATGGTAACTTTAATGCAGAATGTACAGTGCGACCGCCGTCCAATAAAGTTGCCGCAATTCCAGATGATGCCAAAGCCAATGCAATATTATTCTGTGATCGAATGGTGGCCAAAATTAACGACAACAAAACCGTTTTTCCAGTCCCACCTGGTGCATCTAAGAAGAATATTCCTCATCTTTCATTTGCAACATTGTCTGTAATTGTGTCATATGCCTGCCTTTATTCTGTGTTTAATTTTGGTAGGTTTGTTGTTACAAATGTGTTCAGATCATTTCGATCATATTCTTTTTCACGTCTTAACTCTGCATTGTATGCATCATGCATCGGACGATTTGGTGCGATCATACCTAACTCATTTTTCAACTTATGTGAAACAGATTCATTTGCAAGAACATTGCTTTATTCAAATGTTAGTAAATATCATACTTGGAATGCATCATCAAGGTCCTGGGTACGAAGGCAACGAGGAATACCTGTAGATGGATATCCAGGTGTTCATTTGGGTGATGCAATCGGACGACTTTACACTGTGCATCCAAGTAAAGTGGAATGTTTCTATTTACGTTTACTCTTAGTTGATATTCCCGGCCCAAGATCATTCGAAAGTTTGAAACGAGTTAATGGTCATCTTTGTTGTACTTATCAGCAAGCATGCAAAGAATTGAATTTGCTTGAAAATGATGCAACTCTTATGGATGCATGTGCAACAAGTTCTCCACACCAAATAAGAGCACTATTTGCCATCATTATTGCTACATGTTTTCCAGCAAACCCAAAAGAATTGTGGAGTACTTACCAAGAATACATGACAGAAGATATCCTACATCAAGTACGTCGCATTACTGCAAATCCAAATTTGAATTATACAGATGAATTATATAATGAGGCATTAATTAAAATCGAAGACTTTTACCTCATGATTGCAAATAAAACTCTGAGTGAGTTAGGTATGATCGCACCAAATCGTCCGATGCATGATGCATACAATGCAGAATTAAGACGTGAAAAAGAATATGATCGAAATGATCTGAACACATTTGTAACAACAAACCTACCAAAATTAAACACAGAATAAAGGCAGGCATATGACACAATTACAGACAATGTTGCAAATGAAAGAGGAGGAATATTCCTCTTAGATGCACCAGGTGGGACTGGAAAAACGTTTATGTTGTCGTTAATTTTGGCCACCATTCGATCACAGAATAATATTGCATTGGCTTTGGCATCATCTGGAATTGCGGCAACTTTATTGGACGGCGGTCGCACTGTACATTCTGCATTAAAATTACCATTAAATATGCAAGTAAATGAAGAACCAACTTGCAACATTTCTAAAAATTCTGGAATGGGAAAGGTTTTACAAACATGTAAAATTATTGTATGGGATGAATGTACTATGGCTCATAAAAAATGACTGGAAGCCTTAAATAGAACACTGAAAGATTTTCGAAATAACACAAACATATTTGATGGTGCACTAATTCTATTGGCCGGTGATTTTCGACAAACTTTGCCTGTTATTCCCAAATCAACAGCAGCTGATGAATTGAGAGCGTGCCTTAAATCTTCTAATCTGTGGAGATATGTTCAAAAACTCACATTAACTACTAATGTTCGTGTGCAGTTACAGAATGATCCAACAGCTGCTGAATTTTCCGAACATTTGTTGCAAATTGGAAATGGACGAAAGCCAATTGATAAGAATACAGGCATGATCACACTTCCAACTAATTTTTGTAGTAACAGAATCAAGAGTACAATTAGTGCGAAATGTATTCCCAAATATTGCACAAAACTATCGAAATCAAGATTGGCTAAGCGAGAGAGCTATATTAGCTGCCAAAAATGTCGATGTCAATGAAATCAATGACAGTATTTTGACTCAGGTGAAGTTGTCACCTATAAATCAATTGATTCAATCACTAATCCCGACGATGTAGTGAATTATCCAATTTAATTTTTGAATTCACTTAATTTGCCTGGCTTGCCACCACATCGTTTGCAATTGAAAGTCGGCGCAGTGATCATTATGTTGCGAAATATCAATCAGCCGAAACTATGCAATGGGACAAGATTAGCAGTGAAACGGACAATGAACAATGTAATTGAAGCAACAATTTTGAAAGGCAAATTTAAAGGTCAAGATTTTTTGATTCCGCGCATTCCAATGATTTTAACAGATTTGCCTTTTGATTTTAAGCGACTTCAATTTCCCATTCGCCTTGCTTTTGCTATTACAATCAATAAATCTCTAGGTCAAACACTTCAATTATGTGGAATTGACCTAACTTATCCATGCTTTGGACATGGGCAACTGTATGTAGGATGTTCTCGAGTAGGGAAACCATCGTTACTTTATATTTATACACCGCATGAAAATAAAACCAAAAATTTTGTGTATCAGAAGTGTTGAGAATGTATATCAAAATGTAAATTTTAACATCATCCAGTACTAAATATTTGTATTAAAACTATTGATGTAATTATCAAATCTGGCAACCATTCATGTACTTGTCAAAACCTGGAAATAAAGTTTAAGTCATTCGTTGTAAATCCATCCACGTGTGCTTTTCTTTTCTTAAAAGGTTATGGGCTACGAGTAATAGTAAAATATAATAAAAAGTCGTGTTAATAGTGGTATTTATATCGTGCAAGCCAGAAAAATGAATTGCAGTTATCATACAAATGTGCCAAAGCTGAAAGGTCGCGAAAATTTTGAGGATTGGGCGTTCGCTGTAGGAAACTTATTGGTTTTGGAAGGCGCTGACAAATTCATCAAAGAAGAAGGAATCGAGGCGGCAGCGGTTGCGGCAGATACAAAAGCACGAGCTAAGCTGATTTTGACGATTGATTCATCTTTATATGTGCACATAGAGGAAACTAGGACTACGAAAGAGTTGTGAGAAAAGCTGCGTGCTTTGTTCGACGATTCAGGTTTTTCGAGAAGAATTAGTTTGCTTCGTCATCTTATATCCATAAGGTTAGAAAACAGTGAAAATATGACGAATTATGTGACACAAATAGTGGAAACGTCTCAACGTTTAAGAGGAACAGGATTCGCCATTAGTGACGAATGGATCGGTTCTTTGTTGCTAGCTGGTTTACCTGAGCCTATGATTATGGCCGTAGAACATTCGGGCATTCAAATAACTACCGACACCATCAAAACTAAATTACTTGATATGGAATCAGTTGATGTGAGTGAAACAGAGCGCAATTCCGCATTTGTCGTTAAAGGCTGGCAGAAGAAATGTAAAAATAGCAACAATACTTTAATCTCAAATGTAAATAAAACAAGGAACACAAAAACAGTTACTTGTTACCATTGTAAAAATACTGGTCATTACAGGAATCAGTGTCCTTTATTAAAGGATACATCGGCCAAAGGGTCGGACAAAAACAAAAGTCAAAGTAATGCCTTTAGTGTTGTATTTGTGAGCGGCGAATTCAGTAGAACTGATTTTTACGCTGATTCAGGTGCGAGTGCGCACATGACCGCGAATGAAAGTTGGTTGATAAATCCCCAGTATTCATCTTCATTTCATGAAATTATAATTGCAAATAAGATGAAGGTGCCTGTTTTATGTTCCGGTGACGTAGAAATAACAACAAATTACGATTTTGATATAACAGTAAAGAATGTGTTGTGTGTGCCAAGTCTTACAACAAATCTGTTATCAGTCAGTGAGTTAATAAAAAATGGAAACAGTGTCGTCTTTGAAACGAATAAATGCTTAATTAAAAACAATAAAGGCGGATTGGTTGCTGAAGCGAACTTAACTAATGGTGTTTACAAATTGAATCTAAAAACGCAGAATTGTTTATTATCATCGTCATCTACCATAGTGAATGGGGAAACGTGGCACAGGCGTCTTGGTCATATAAATAGCAATGATATGAACAAAATGAAGCGTTGCGGATTAGTGAATGGGCTGGATTATCCTGACACGTTCACAATAAGCAAATCAGATTGTGAGATATGTTGTGAAGGCAAACAGTCAAGATTGCGATTCAGTACTGGATCCCGAGCAACAGATGTACTAGAAATTGTTCATTCTGATATTTGTGGGCCAATGGAGACCAAGTCGATTGGCGGTGCAAGATATTTTCTATTATTAATTGATGACTATACCAGAATGACCTTTATTTATTTTCTGAAAACAAAAAATGAAGTATTACACTATTTCAAAGAGTTTAAGTGCGTGGTGGAGAATTTTCATAATAAAAATATAAAAATCTTGAGAACGGATAATGGTTGGGAGTATTGCATTAATAATTATGAGAATTATTTGAAATCAGAAGGCATCATACATCAAAAAACAAATCCTTACACGCCCGAACAGAATGGGCTAAGTGAGAGATCAAATAGAACCATTGTAGAGAGAGCAAGATGTCTTCTCTTCGATGCTGGTTTAGACAAAACATTTTGGGCAGAAGCTGCGAACACAGCTGTCTATTTAAAAAACCGGTCAGTAGCTTCAGGCATTGAAAAGACACCATATGAAGCGTGGACTGGAATTAAACCAAACTTAGACCATATACGTATATTTGGAAGCACTGTGATGGCTCACATACCAAAAGAAAAAAGAACGAAATGGGATAAAAAATCAAAGAAACATATACTAGTTGGTTTCAGTGAGAATGTAAAAGGATATAGAATTTATGATCCAATCAGAAGACAGATTACAACCAGTAGAGATGTTGTGATTAAGGAAAAACCAAAGAAAGAAGAAATAGTTACAGTTTCTATAGAGAACACAGATTCAGTGGGGGATTCAATGGTTGAATCTGTGGTGAAATTAGATTATCACAGTAAATCAAGCTCTAGTGACTTAGAATTCCGGGATGCAGAGAGTGTAGAATATAATAATGACTTGCAAAAAATCAGTAATACACCTGAAAAAACAAACGATTCGCAATCCAATAATACACAACAAGCCCCTCAAATAGTTGATGAAATAAAAGAGAAAAGACAGAGGAAAAAGCCGGTATTGCTACTATTTGTACTAGATCCACAGGGGAGGACGAGCCGAAATATGAAGATGCTATCAGTGGTCCAAAGAAGCAGCAGTGGCTGCAGGCGATGGCAGAAGAGTTGGAGTCGTTCGAAGACAACCAAGTATGGGAGATTGTTGATGCTCCAGAAAATGCTAGTGTAGTGCAGTGTAAGTTCTAAAAAGAAAATATGATTGCGATGGTAATGTAAGGTATCGGGCAAGGTTAGTGGCCAAAGGTTATACGCAGAAAGCTGGTGTGGACTACCAAGAGCCATTCTCGCCGGTCATTAGACATTCAACCTTGCGTTTATTATTTGCATTAAGCGTTCAGTTCAATATGGGCATTACTCACTTAGACGTTACTACAGCTTTTCTTAACGGATATTTAACAGAAAGTATGTATATGCATTTACCTGAAGGTTTTCCTGTTAAAGATTCCAGTAAAGTGTTAAAGTTAAAAAAGGATGTGTATGGTTTAAAACAATCTGCACTGGCCTGGTATCAGAGAGTCGAAGAAACATTGTATAATTTAGAATTTAGCAAAAGTAAATTAGAACCTTGCGTGTTTATAAAAAATCATAGTAGTGGTAAGAAAACTTTTGTTGGAATTTATGTTGATGATTTCATAATATTTTCAAATGATAAGTCAGAAACTGATATTTTAATTGAAGCCTTGGAACAAAAATTTGAGATTAAAAATTTATGTCAGGTAAAGCAATATTTAGGTATGAGGATTAATATTGATAAACATGCAAATGTAAATAATTACAGTGGATCAGGAGCAATATATTGAGCAATTGATTAAAAAGTTTAACATGTCTGAATGTAATACAGTTAGTACTCCGATAGAGACTAAATTAAATATTGAGAAATCTGATATCTGTGAAGATCATTTGCCATATCAAAAACTTATAGGTAGTTTGATGTATCTGGCAGTTTTGACACGACCAGACATTGCCTATTCAGTCAGTTACCTCAGTCAATTTAATAATTGTTATTCACGTGTTCACTGGAATTATGCTAAGAGAATTTTAAAATATTTGTTAAAAACAAAGCATTATTGTTCAAGATATTCTAAAGAGAGAACAGAACTAGAGGGGTATGCAGATGCAGACTGGGCTAGTGATAGCATTGATAGACGTTCTTATACTGGCATCTGTTTTACTAAATCTGGATCTGCCATCTCTTGGGAGAGCAAAAAGCGAAGGACTGTTGCTCTCAGTAGTTGTGAAGCAGAGTATATGGCTTTGTCAGAAGCTTGTCGAGAGGCCATTTATTTAAGAAATTTAGAATATGAATTAACAGGTTGTTTCAACATGATAATATTGTATAATGACAGCCAAAGTGCATTAAAACTGGCAAATAACCACCAATCTCATAAACGATCAAAACATATCGATGTAAGGTATAATTTTATCAGAGATGTAATTAATAGCGGTCTAGTTGAAACTAAATATTTGCCAACTGCTAACATGCCTGCAGACTTATTAACTAAGGGACTGTCAGAAATAAAACACTATAAATTTATGCAAATTCTTCGTATTGTTCCATATTGATTTCTTTTTAACAGTATTTGTATTGTTTGGAATTTTGATATAGTGGGGGTGTTGAGAATGTATATCAATATGTAAATTCTAACATCATCCAGTACTAAATATTTGTATTAAAACAATTGATGTAATTATCAAATCTGGCAACCTTTCATGTGCTTGTCAAAACCTGGAAATAAAGTTTAAGTCATTCGTTGTAAATCCATCCACGTGTGCTTTTCTTTTCTTAAAAAGAAGGCTTTAGAATAAGGTGTTAGTTTACAATCATTAGAGTAAGTCACTAAAATAAATAAAACATTGTTATTAGAATAAGTCACAAAATAATGACCGAGCATGAATTAAATGATGAAACAAGAAAAAAACAAAGAACTCTTTTCATTTATATTTTTCTTTTACCCAGCGAAGCCGGTGAGGGTTCGTTAGTTTTTATATATATAGATATACTGAAAATAAATGATAATAACTGACCGCTGACACGCTTTTGTACTTTTTTATATTCCTCTAAAATATATCATCGGAGCGACCGTGGAGGCCCCATATTTTTTAAACCGCTCATTGCGTCGCTCTCCGATGATAACACCATTTAAGTGAGATTAATAAAAAAACTTCAAATTTTTTGGAAGAACAATAACTAAAGAAATAAAACAAATAACACAATATTTCGACACTATCAATAAACTGTTTTTGCACACTTAAATCATTGAGCAAGTAATAAGATAGAGCCATAATCACTTCATTTTTGGCAAACAGGCATATTGATGTGGTCGGTCGAGTGAAAGAAGAGGAACGGTGAGCCGTTGTAACAAGTTCGAGACGCGACAAACGATAATTTGCTCGTATACGAGTACACAAAAAGAAATCGACTCGAAGTACAAGCGGATGCGTCGATTTGTCTTTGCCTAAGCACTGAGCAAGCGTACGGTAAACGTATGTATGTACATACATGCATACATATATTCATGCAAATATTTGTATTTACGCACTAATGTATCATATTTGATGCTGTGGCAAAATTTTGATTTCCCTATTTTTGATTTTTGTAGGATTTTTATGTAAAATATTTTATTTAGATATTTACATACGTCGCATAAAAAAAGATAATTTTATGCTTATTAGACATTACCATTAAACGTTCCATGCGCCAACTAGGAGTTAGGGGATATTATACATACATATATCTAAAGATCAAAGATTTTACCTAATATTGACTTTTAGTATATTATACAACACCGTACACACATATTTGAAGTTATCAATAAACGTTAATAAAATATATGCACTTTTTTATTATTTACTTAACCAACACGCTTTGAAATTCGAATTAAATACGATCCAATACGAAAACATTACTTGGTCCACCGAACTTTTCCAATGACCCAGGAGCAGTTCTTGCGCAGAAGCACTAGGACGAAAAAGTCTAATAATTGAATGCTATTTTCTCCACACTCACGAGTAAAGTTGTACTAGCTGCAGATAATACACATTTATCAATTATCAGTCTCTTAATTCCAAGTTCTTCTGTTTCAGATTTGAAAAAATTTCATAGTTTTCACCATTTCGCATTTTGTCCTTATAAAAACATAGATACGTGCATACGAAATATCATCATTCTTATGGGAAAGCACAGTGGTCCGACCAGAAGGCGTTGGCGGACAATATATATTTAGGGGTTTTAAGGATCAGTGATGACGAATCTGACCTTAGTTTTAGCAAATTTTAAATTCATTGAATACTATAAATACATTTTTACTTCCGTTATTAGCTGGTGAGTTCATTTTTACATTTTTCACGACCCCAGAGAGTACCACGTGGAGGTTTAGGGTAAGGTTATTCTCTCCTCATTTTTTTTTTTTGTTTTTAGATTTTTTTATTTTTTATTTTGTTTTTAATTTTTAAATTTTTTTTGTTTTAGTTTTTAAATTTTTTTTGGATATTTAGTTGTTTTTTTGTTTTTAATTTTTAATTTTTTTTTATGATTCAGAATCCTCGGTTTCTGATGAGCTGTTTTCTGAGGCTGGATCATTTTTCAAATTTAAAAGCGCAAGAACCTTTTTTGAAAATGACTTGTTTTTGACTTGTTTTTCGGAACCTTAGTTTTTGATATTATAACTACATCTGATGAACAAAGCAAAGCATTTAATAAATCTGTCATTGTGTCAGTTCTCGACATTTTTCGTGTATTGTTTTGTCTAAAATTTTTCAAATCCTTATTGCGTGCTTCCTGAGCCTCTTCGGAGAGCTGGCCAATAGGCAGCAAAGCATGTTTAATATAATAATTAAACTCCCATGAATTAATATTTTGTGCACGGAAGCCGGCATGTAATACCAATCATATAGTTGGACAAATAGTTTAGCAGAATCAAGGGCATATTTTTGAAATGTTTCAATATTAATATCAAGACCAGACGATAAAGTTTGTAAAATAGTGGCAAACCGCTTGATTAAATGAATATCAATTCCAGTAATTTCTGATGATACTTCAGGATCATTAAAAAACCTGCGAGCCGTGTTCCCATCATTTGTCGTTCCACTACCGCCCGTTTTAGGAATATCCACCAATAATCCCATTCGACTTTTGAATGCTGCTTGGACAGATGTATTTTTATTTTTTAAACTATTTTTTTCTTCTAGACTTCTAGCCTGCCATTTTTTGAACTCTAATCGATATGATATGTATGTGTAGTAAACATTCGAAAAATCTTATCCATGCATGTAAAGTGGACAAGCCAAACTGAAATGTAGATGGATCGGTTTCCTTTAGAATTGATTCTTCGATTTTGTTCATCATTATTGGCGTTGACCCACATACATAGCATTTTTGAGATGATGATGTGTGGGTAAGAGCATTGCATACCTACTTTGCCATCTACCATGGTGAGTAGCATTTTATGCGAAATTGATATATTTAATTCATTAAGTTTAATTTTACTTGGTGTTAAATTATCTATTTGACTTTGTACCCAATCCCTTTCTTTCAAAGAAACTATCGAACTCTCTTTTATGAACGGAAGTCTAATGGGCACGCAAGTTCGAGAAGATGATGGGCGATCATTTACGTAAATTCTCTACTTTACGTCTCTTGGAACGTTCGCAAACATCATTGAATGTTTTTACGGGGCGGCCAACATTAGTACAGCTACCAGAGCCAGATGAAGATGATTTAAAGTTGTCGTTTAAGGGAAAATCAATTTTTTCAGCTAACCAAGATGCATTCTCATTTAATACGCGACGCCAATGTCTGTTAGATCGTTCTAATGTTCTATTAATATCTTTACAAAAATTAGTAACAATCTTCAAAACCTGATATTTCAATTCTTTCACACTATCATTATGGTATTGAAGCTTCTCAAGAACGTAATCTTGTAATTCTAACTTCTTTGACTCAAAACTTTTTTTTTCTAAAGAACGCAAAAAAATAAATAACTCCTTTTTTCGAAACTATACGTCATTTGGATTTTATTATTACAAGCAATTCTCAGATGTTCGTTAATATTCTAATCGGCTTATGCCCGGCTTATTACAATATATATAATTTTATTGTATATAGTGTTATATATACATATATCATATTAATATTGTAATAATATATTATTAAAAAAAATTTTGTTTTTTTAATAAAATTTTTTTTTTTTTAGTTGTCTCTTAATGCTGATGGGGTCTGTGATGTCTTTTTCTGTCTTTTACACAAAATTGCATAAGCCATATGTAACGTTTTACCTGTGGGTAAATGCAGAAAAGCTACATTATCACACAATTCTACAATTTTTCGTCGATTCAAACAAACTTAGGCTTAAAATGTAGGTGACAAAATTGTCTTTCAGAAAACCTATCTTATATCGATATAAACAAATTTTTTGTTCCAGAAAAAAGTTAATATAATAAACTTTGATAATTTAGTAAAAAACGTCAAAAATGCCTTTTTTTTACTTTCAACAGCTGTTTTGCGAAAATTACGACTTCCATTGACACGAATTATATATTGCCATGTAGGTTATATGTGTGCCTTTCGAAATTTATGCTCGTGAAAGAAATGGCGCGCACTGTTTTCGAGATTGCAGGTAATAACTGCACTATTGCCCAAAAAAAAAGGTTTTTTGGGAATATATCGGAAACCGTTCTTTGAAAAAAAAAAAATAAAATTCATTTTTGGTTTCAGCGACTTCAAATTAGTCTAAAAAACGCTTTTTGGTCGAGGACCATTTTTGAAAGTGAAAATTCGTAAACTAGTGTTAGTGATTGCTTCTTATTATGGTTTTTCAAAAAAAAAAAAATTTTTTTTTCCGTAATACATGAAATTAAATTTTTCCAATTCATGAATAAAAAAAAATATGATATTTGAAATACACAAATATAGGATCGCTTAATACAGGTAAAATGGGATATTTTTCACATATAATTTTACTACATCTATTCACATATATCATGTAAAAAGTTTCAACATAAGCTATCCATTTATATATGTTTCAAATTTTTTCGATGACTATAAATATAATTATAAAAAAAGGTATGACTAATTTTTGCTCTCCGTATTTATATCACGTCGAATAACGTCGAAATTTCGACGTTCGGGTGATCATAGTATGTTTTAAAGCTCAGTTGATGTGTGAATTCTATATGTAAGTTTCATGTCTAAGGTCGTTCTGATGCTTGCTGTACCCTGATGGCTACAATATTTTATTGCTTCATTGAGTTAGTATCATACTTATGTAAATCACATACATATTCATATGTACGTGAGTATATATTGCAATATAGAATTGCTCCGAATTGGCGAATCGTGATATTTTTCCTGTGGCGAGTGCGTGCCGGTGCATATATGTATGCCATACATACTATGTATGGAATAGGTATAAGGAAATATTGTCGCAGGGAATGTGTACGCGTTTTTGTATGTGCGCTTGTTTTTCTACGTTCCCACAAGAACGATGATATTTCGTATGCACGTATCTATGTATTTATAAGCACAAAAATGCGAAATGGTGAAAATTATGAAATTTGTTCAAATCTGAAACAGAAGAACTTGGAACTAAGAGACTGATAATTGATAAATGTTTTTTATCTGCACCTGGTTGGCTTACTGGTGAGTGTAGAGAACATAGGATTCAAATATTAGACTTCTTCGTCCTAGTGCTTTTGCGAAAGAACTGCCCCTGGGCCATTGAAAAAGTTCGGTGGAGCAGGTAATGTTTTCGTATTGGATCGTCTTTAATTCGAATTTCAAAGTGTGTTGGTTCGACTCCGCGGTGATATCATAAGATTACTTACTCAATGCATAAATTTACGCAAATCATCGTGCCGCGTAAAAAAGATGACCAATTATGGCTTTGCTCGTAAAAACAAAGAGTAAAGGCTCAATGTCAACAGTGGGCAAAAATTAATGAATTTTGATTAAATTTGTTTCCTACGCTGAATCCTTAGTATCCGGGTTTGTTTATTTGGTTTATCATAGCTCGTATACTTTCGGAAGGTGTGGTGGGCTCGTTTGATGAATGGTCGAGCTTTGCTTAGAGAAATATGCTCTTGTGTTTATAATTAATAGTTTTTGTTATATTAAAGAACATTTTCGAATGCTGCTTCTGAGCCTATGAAGGTATTTTGTTTTTGTAAATACAATATTTGGAATATCGACTGGGGGACGGAAAATTTCACTATATATACATATATAATTGGGGCGTACGGAGGATGGTTCCATGTGTAGAAGTCCACGCAAGTGGGGAAAGTTACTGATCGCCATTCACTTGGGAGTGGCCAGGACGATTCTTCTACATATGGTTCAAGCAGCTCACAACGTCCGGGATAAGCCCACGTATCCTCTGGTTAGCTTCCGAACACCCGTTCGGGAGTGACTGTGACTGATGACGACCCCTGCAAACGAAATAAGGAATACGATTTGAGGGCATGCACCTGGAATGTCCAGTCCCTTAATGGGGAAGGTGCCTCTGCCCGGCTGGTTGATGTCCTCGTGAGAGTAAAGGCTGACATCACTGCCATCCAAGAGATGCGATGGACGGGGCAAGGTAAGAAAAACATAGGACCTTGCGACGTCTACTACAGCTGCCATGTAAAGGAGCGCAAATTCGGTGTCGGATTTGTTGTGGGAGAGAGACTTCGTCGCCAAGTACTGTCGTTCACTCCGGTGGACGAGCGTCTCGCTACAATCCGCATGAAAGCGCGATTTTTTAACATATCGCTAATTTGCGCCCACGCACCGACGGAAGAGAAGGACGATGCGACCAAGGATTCTTTCTATGAGCGCTTGGAACGTTCCTATGAGCGCTGCCCCCGCCACGACATAAAAATCGTGCTTGGCGACTCAACGCCAGGGTGGGCAAGGAGGGAATTTTTGGTCCCACAGTCGGAAAATTCAGCCTACACAACGAAACATCCGGTAACGGACAGAGGCTGATCGACTTCGCCGGGGCCCGAAACATGGTAGTCTGCAGCACCAGATTCCAGCATAAAAAGATACACCAAGCTACCTGGCTGTCTCCTGATCGAAAAACGCGAAACCAGATCGATCATGTTGTGATAGATGGAAGACACGCTTCTAGTGTATTAGATGTACGTACGATCCGAGGACCCAACATTGACTCGGATCATTACCTTGTTGCAGCCAAACTGCGCACACGCCTCTGTGCAGCAAAAAACGTACATCTATCTACGCAAAGAATGTTCGACATCGAAAAGCTGCAATCACAACAGACAGCCAGAAGATTCGCCACTCGACTCTCACTCCTGCTCTCGGAGAGCACTGCCCAACACACCGGCATGCGCGAGCAATGGAGCAACATTTCTCGTTCCCTACGTACCGCCGCCGAAGAAGAAATCGGATTCCGGCGAGCCCGAAAAAACAATTGTTACGACGAGGAATGTCATGCTGCCGCCGAAAGAAAAGATGCCGCCTATAGAGCCACGCTGCGATCGGGCGCAACGCGAGCCATGTGGGATCGCTACAGAGAGCTGAAAAAGGAAGAGAGACGTATTATCCGACAGAAGAAACGAGAGGCCGAAATATGTGAGTGCGAGGAGCTTGAGATGCTGGCCAATAGGAACAACGCCCGAAAATTTTACCAGAAAGTTCGGCGGCTTACAGAAGGTTTTAAGACCGGAGCGTTGTCCTGTAAGAACAAAGACGGCGATCTGGTGACTGACGTACAGAGCAATCTTAAATTATGGAGGGAACACTTCTCGAACCTGTTAAACAGTGACAGCTGCGCATGTCATAGAGAATGTGAAGATCCCGATACCCCAATCGTTGACGTCGGAATTGTCGTTCCGTTACCCGACTATGACGAGGTGAGAATAGCAATATCACGGTTAAAGAACAAAAAGGCGCGGGCGCCGACGGACTGCCGGCTGAGCTATTCAAACATGGCGGCGAGGAGCTGGTAAGGTGCATGCATCAGCTCCTATGCGGAATATGGTCGGATGAAAGCATGCCTGTCGATTGGAATTTAAGTGCGCTCTGCCCAATCCATAAGAAGGGCGATCCTGCAATTTGTACCAATTACCGCGGGATTAGTCTTCTAAATATCGCCTATAAGGTTCTAGCGAGCGTATTGTGTGAAAGGCTGAAGCCCACCGTCAACCAACTGATTGCACCTTATCAGTGTGGCTTCAGACCTGGAAAGTCTACCATCGACCAAATATTCACAATACGCCAAATCTTGGAAAAGACCCATGAAAGGAGAATCGACACACACCATCTTTTCGTCGACTTCAAAGCTGCATTCGACAGTACGGAAAGGAGTTACCTGTATGCCGCTATGTCTGAATTTGGTATCCCCACAAAACTAATACGGCTATGCAAGATGACGTTGCTCAACACCAGCAGCGCCGTCAGAATTGGGAAGGACCTCTCCGAGCCTTTTGATACCAAACGAGGTTTCAGACAGGGTGACTCGCTGTCGTGTGACTTCTTTAACCTGATGTTGGAGAGCATCGTACGAGAAGCAGAACTTAATTGCTCAGGCACAATATTTTATAAGAGCGTACAATTGCTGGCGTATGCCGATGATATTGACATCATCGGCCTTAACAACCGCGCTGTTAGTTCTGCCTTCTCCAAACTGGATAAAGAGGCAAAGCGAATGGGTTTGGTGGTGAACGAGGACAAAACGAAGTACCTCCTGCCTTCAAACAAACAGTCGGCGCACTCGCGTATCGGCACCCACGTCACTGTTGACAGTTATAATTTTGAGGTTGTAAAAGACTTCGTGTATTTAGGAACGAGCATTAACACCGATAACAATGTCAGCCTTGAAATCCAACGTAGAATCTCTCTTGCCAACAAGTGCTACTTTGGACTAAGTAGGCAATTGAGCAGTAAAGTCCTCTCTCGACGAACAAAACTAACACTCTACAACACTCTCATCATGCCCGTCCTAACGTATGACGCAGAAGCTTGGACGATGACAACATCCGATGAAGCGACGCTTGGAGTGTTCGAGAGAAAGATTCTGCGTAAGATTTTTGGACCTTTGCACGTTGGCAACGGCGAATATCGCAGACGATGGAACGATGAGCTGTATGAGCTTTACGACGACATAGACATAGCGCAGCGAATAAAGATCCAGCGGCTTCGTTGGCTGGGTCATGTCGTCCGAATGGATACAAACGCTCCGGCTTTGAAAGTATTCGATGTGGTACCAGCTGGTGGTAGCAGAGGAAGAGGAAGGCCTCCTCTGCGTTGGAAAGATCAGGTGGAGAAGGACTTGGCTTCACTTGGTGTGTCCAATTGGCGCCGGTTAGCACGAGAAAGAAACGACTGGCGCGCTTTGTTAATCTCGGCCAAAATCGCGTAAGCGGTTATCGCGCCAATTAAGAAGAAGAATTGGGGCGTACACCCTTTTTGGGGGTTTGGCCGAACTCCTGATGTTGTTCCACAAATGGAAGAAATACACTCGGAGGTTTGCCATTGTCTGCCGAGGGGCCACCGCTATTAGAAAAATGTTTTTCTTAATTTTGGTGTTTCACCAAGATTCGAACCTACGTTCTCTCTGTGAATTCCGAATGGTAGTCACGCACCAACTCATTTAGCTACGGCGGCAAATTTCATTTAGTAACTTATAAATGAAGGGCATATATATACATTTTATCAACTTTTATAGATAAATTCAAATATGTATATACATATACGAGTATGTTTATAAGTCAATATTAAGTGAAACCTTTGTTTTCTTGATATATAACATCCTCTAACTCTTGGATCATACAACGTTTAATAGTAATGTATGGTAGGTATGTTTAAAATTATCTAGTTTTATATCTAAAAAAATATTTTATATAAAAATCTTTCAAAAATCAAAAATAGGCAACTCAAAATTTTGCTATAGCATTAAATATGATACGAGTAAACTAGTACGAACATACAAATGCATGTACATACATACATTTACCGCACGCTTGCTCAGTGATTAGGCAAAGACAAATCGACGCATTCGCATGTACTTTGTGTTGATTTTTTTTGTGTATACGAGGAAAGACATGTTTCTCTCGTCTCGAACTTGTTACAACGGGTCGCCCTTCCTCTTCTTTTCACCCGACCGACCACATCAACATGCCCGTTTCCCCAAAGTTGAGTGATTGTGACTCTATCTTATTACTTCCTCAATACTTTAATACGGACTTTTTCTATTAATTACATAATGCGAATACGTAATTTTTTGATGAATTTAATATTTGGTATGATAATGGGAATGGGCCAATTTTTTTACGTCGCATACGTTCTGTATATCTTGCATTCTTCTGGGTGTCTTTTAGCGACTTTTTCTTCAAAAAGGTCCAAAAATTCTAAATCCGATTATTTTACATTTTGATGAATAAAAAAATATCACCCACTACCATCGCGGTTCGATGACGATTACAGACTTAATGGACATTTCAGAATTAAAAATTGTTCAAAATATTTGATATTATTTAACTTTATATATATATATATATATTTATATTTTGTCGCTCGATCAGCAATTCGCACGTAAAAAATCGCCGTTCGACGTCGCGCAGCTTCAACTCGTACGGGACCCAATGTCCTTGCTTTTGGATCATTCCCATCGCTTTTAGACGCTTGCAAACGGTTGATTTATCAACGCCCAATGATTCAGCAAGCTCTTCTTGGGTTTGGCACGAGTCCTCGTTTACCAATTCCCCCAATTCCGCGTCCTCGAACTTTTTGGGCTGGCCAAGACGCTCCTTGTCTTCGGTGTGAAAATCACTACTTTTGAATCGTCGAAACCAGTACTCACATGTTGAAATCGACGGAGTATGGTCTGGGTAGGCCTCCTGCAGCAATTCACGGGCTTGGGCTGTATTTTTTTTCAAATTGAAGCAGAAAAGCAAAGCTTCCCGCAAATTGCGTTTCGACGGCACGAAAGTTGACATACTCGGAGCACGAAAACACTGCGTTGTTTATACTTCAGCGAAATGACAGATACTGATAAGCAAAGCCGAGGGATGAGGCTTTGTCATGAATATATATTCAGTATTGCCAACGCGATAAAGTGATAAATAGCGCCATCTGTGTGTCACCTAATCTGTGTGTCCTAATATAAAATATCCGAAAATAAAATTTACTTGTAAATATTATGAAACTAAAGCTGTAGCTCAAATAATTGTAAATTAATTATTGATAAGCACATAATACAATGTAATAATATATTTTTTAACGTACAAAATTGTAAAACAGAAATTTTGAGCACTTATTGTAAAATAAACAATAACGAAAATGTCTATCAGAAACTTTAAATAAAAAACAAGGAAAATGTAAAAAAATAAAAGAAATAAATTCTCAAATCGAAGATATAAAACAAGGAGCAATATTGATTTCAGAAGAAAATATTGTTGAAAATCATTAATTATCAGAAACACATTTAGTTATTTAAGAAAATCAAACTATTTTAAATAATATTACCTATGTAAATATTAAAGAAAAAATTTGGAATTATTTAAAACATGTACCTATGTATATGAAACCTATAAACAATTAAAATTGGAAAATATAAATATGTTAGGCAAAGAAGATTGTTAAAACTCCTTTATCAATTTTGTATATTGTCATACGTTTTTGCATAATTTAAAATCAAATTTCCAAACCAAATAAAAATATAGCAATTCGGGAAAATACATAACGAACTATATTAAATAAAATAAAATAAAATAATTTACCGAAAATAATGAAAAATGATGGACGACTCAAATTAGAGAGGGAAGTTGACGGCAGACCTCACACCACAGCACAATTACAATTGTAAATAAAATTATTCAAAAACCATAATCTGTATCTTACAGATTCTTAAGGCAATTTCATTAGCTCAGCTATTATGCTGCTGCATTATAAAAATTTGTGATATGCTTTTTCCGTTCATCATAGCATGATGCAATACCAACGCTTCATTGTAAAATAGTTGATAAGTAATATAAACACAATGCAAATATATAAACGAGCCAATTGTTCAAAATTAAAGTCAGTCTAAAGTCTGGATATGTTACAATACTCTGAATTTTCACTCATCCGCTGAAGCCTATTACTTTTTTTTTAAGCTTTAGCGCTGAAGGAAAAGCTTAAGTTGGATGCTTCAGTACCTTATGGCGATCATATAAACTACATATGTATTCACTCATATGTATGATCACGCTCCTTATTAAAAATGCTGGTGCAACGTCTTTTACCACTTTTATACAACACACGTTACTGTAAATAATATCACATAAACGTTTCAATTATATATTTATGAATCTGGATAAATTTAAAACATGATACGCGTATATCCAAATTGGAGGCAGAGAATACTCATATAACGTCGCAATTGGATACGATTGAGGCTGAGGTAGATGTAGTGAAGGCTCGCCTCTGTGAACTACAACTAAACCGTCCGAATATGTTAGCCAGTGGTCCGAAAATATAAGCATCATATTTCAATCGCACTGTATCATTCCCGACATTAAAGCTCCAGTTCGGAACAACAGCAACAACAAATCGCTACTGCAGACAAAGTTGTTCCATTGGTTGTCTCGCTCAAGGATTATGCCGCCGAAGTACTGCAAACAGTTCCAGAAGCCGGTTGGGGTAACAGTTCGCAGCAATAGAGAGACGCTACGGGAGTGACCACAGGCAACAAATGTTTCAGATCGAACTGACAAAATTGCTATCAGAAGACAAATGAGACCTTGCAGGAATACGCGGCGGAAATTGAGCGCTTGGCATTTGGCTTGGTTGAAACGGGTAGCTTAATCAACTCCGAAGGGGACATTTGCTGAAACAGTGGAGGCCAGTGCACAAAGTCCATCGGGTTGATGTTGAAGAGCCCACCTGGAAGAAACCACGAGGAAGGAAAAAGAGAGTCCGTCCCTCAGTTTACACAAAGTTCAAATTTAAAGGGCTACAACTGCGCCCGCATATGACCCCAATTGCAGTATAACCCGCAGCCAACCGAAGACGAATCCAAGAGGAAGAAGGAAGAAAGCTAAGTGCTGAAACTGATAATGGCGCTTCCGACTCACGGCAGGCGTTAAACTAAAACGAACCAGCTGTAAGGGGCAAGAACTGGTTCCGACAACTGAATGCCCCGCAGCCTCTGTCTCGCAAATTATACGGAAAAGCAACAACTTGACGATAAGGGGGGCTATAAATGGTCGATCCCAGGTGCTTACTCTGAACACAGGTGCAACAAACTCGATAATCCGGTCAGATTTGATAAATGGATGGCTACAAGCTACAGAAGAGGAGCTACGATTCCCGGAAAGGTGTTTTGGGAAGTCGTTATTGGAGCTTTGTCAGTAGTTGACACATTTTTACTGGCTGAAATCACGAATGAGGCAATAATTCGCGTAGATTTCAGACTGCTTCACGGATTAACGTTGAGTTTGGGTTGTTGTTGTCATAGAAGCAATGCTGAAACCTGTCAGTGTGGTGTAAATCACGGGACGCCTTCGTCTAACTCAACTAAAGGAAGGCCCAGGATGCTTGGTTAGTATCCTGCGCGGTGCCTTCACATACCAGACATATGTTTAACATGTCGGGGATTCTGGATAGGTAGGAATTTATCCTGATACAGTGTCAAGAACGTTATTGTGCCGAGGTTACGCGGGCCCGCCGGGGTAGCTGAAGCTCTTCAACTGCTGTGGGTGTTGGTTGAACTCTAATCACAGCATTCGGGGGTGGGGAGAAGAAGGTGGTAAGGATCTCCCGATGAGTGTCGTTTATTGTCCCTTTAAACACTGTTCGGTCCCGTAGTTGTCTGTTCGTTTTGTCCTAGATCACGTCGGCGTAATTGAAGAGGTGCCTCCTGACGTGCCTGGGAGGCAGTTCAGGTGTCTACGGTTAAACCCGCGGTTTGCTGAACAGTTTGTTGCGCTCCTTTACAGGTAGCATCTGTGTCTCATTAAGAAGGTGTTGTAGAGGGGACATCAGGTGGTGTCATTGCCCGAAGCCGTTATCGTTCAATCGACAGCGTAGGAGACCAGAGAGACTCCCTCTGGTGGCTGGGGGAGCTTCGATGTATAAAAGCTGAACAGCAAGGGTGAAAGGATACCACCCTGCGGAACACCTTGATTTCTCTTCCTCTGTTTAGAGATTTGGTCTCGAAAAATCACTGACGAGTGTCGACCACTTAAATAGTTAGCGAATCATCACTTCAGCTCTGGCGGGAGTGTCGACTGTTAAATGTTATTTAGTAGAGATTCAAATAAATTCCCAATTAAATTACTTTACTATATTTTATTATTATAAACTAAATATATTTATTTAGTTACATCTATTCTTCTATATAATATATTAACAATTAAAAAAATTCAATGAAAACAGCGCATTTCATTTCAAATGTTTTAATTGAATTTAATACGTAAATAAAAATTTAAATAATTATTTAAATTTAATGAACTAGTAAATATTAAATAACTATATTTAATTTAAATTATTTCTCATAAAAAATTTAGTTGTAATAACAAAATAAAATTAAATTAATAATTAAGAATTTACTAAATAAATAGATTTAACTAAATTGTTTTTTTCATATTTATATTTATCTAAATAATATTATATATTTTATAATAATTAGACATATACTAAGTTAGATCAATAAATATCTATATATACATATATATTTATTTAACTAATTAATAGATGCCTATTAATTTTGTTAAAAAATCCCTTTAAATTAGAAAACGCAAAGTTGTATATTACACTAGCAAACCCGGCCCCTTCGCTGGGCACACTAAAATAGAATAGATATGGTTTAGAACATAAAATATATGGTTTTCATATTATTTATTTCTTTATTCTTTATTCAAGCGCTTTGGCATAAACAATATTTTTTGTTTTTCTATTTGTTTTTGAGTAAATATAAAATATAAATTGAAAATCAGGAAAAAAGAAGATTGTTTTTAAATTTCAAATCAACGCATATGAATAAACAATCGTCTTTTTTCCTGATCATCCATGAATTTTTCGTTTCAATTTATATGTTTTATTAAGAATTGGAGCTTTTTTAACCATTATCCATTTATATTTTTCAAAAAAAAAAACGAAAAAAATTGTTTTTTCCACGAACACATAATTTCATTCGGATTTCACATTAAATTCTCAAATTTCGTAAGAAATTATTCACTGTTCCAAAATCCACTCCAAAAAAATTCACAAACAATTTTTACATGTTGCACTTACGTTTTTTCCTTATGGCATCCAAATCAGAAAGAAATATTGACACATTGTAACTAACACTGTCAATTTGACAGTTCAGTTCCGCCCTAAGCGTTAAAAAAGTAAGCGACATTATGGCTGGCTCAAAAGAACGCTGTACCCGTTGCCACTGCTCCGAATTACAACCAAACTTTACGAAACCCATTTTCAATACTTACTTAACAATGTGCATAAGTTTGGTTTAATTCGGTGCAAAGACACGGCGGGTCCACGTTTTGGCATATATCTCGAGACCCTAGTCATCAATAGGTATGAAAATTACCCCGTATTAAAGCACTTATCAACAGCTTTCATTTGATACCTATATTGTGCATACACAACCAAAGGTTACCCGGGTCCACGTTTTGACCTATATCTGGAGACCCCAGTCACGTAGCGGCATGAAAAATACTCTGTACTAAGGCATTCACCAACAGTTTCAGTTTGATATCCATATTGTACAAACACATTCTAGGGTCCACGATTTGGTCTCTATCTCGAGACCCTAGTCACGGAGCGGATAGAAATACTCTGAACTAAAGCATTCACCAACAGCTTCCATTTGATACCCATATTGTACATACACATCCGAAGGTTACCCGGTTCCACGTTTTGACCTAATATATATCTCGAGACCCTATCTACCAATAGGTATCCAAACTATACGGAAACCATCTTCAATACCTCCTTAACAATGTGTGTCAGTTTGGTTTAATTCGGTGCAAAGACACTGCGGGTCCACGTTTTGGCATATATTTCCAGACCCCAGTCATCAATAGGTATGAAAATTACCCCGTATTAAAGCACTTATCAACAGATTTCATTTGATATCCATATTGTACAAACACATTCTAGGGTCCACGTTTTGGTCTCTATCTCGAGACCCTAGTCACGGAGGGAATGGAAATACTCTGAACTAAAGCATTCACCAACAGCTTCCATTTGATACCCATATTGTACATACACATCCGAAGGTTACCCGGGTCCACGTTTTGACCTATATCTCGAGACCCTAGTCATCAATAGGTATGAAAATTACCCCGCGTTAAAGCACTTATCAACAGCTTTCATTTGATACCCATATTGTACAAACACATTCTAGGGTCCACGATTTGGTCTCTATCTCGAGACCCTAGTCACGGAGCGGATGGAAATACTCTGAACTAAAGCATTCACCAACAGCTTCCATTTGATACCCATATTGTACATACACATCTGAAGGTTACCCGGGTCCACGTTTTGACCTATATCTCGAGCCCTATCCACCAATAGGAATCCAAGCTATATGGAAACCATCTTCAATACCTTCTTAACAATGTGTGTAAGTTTGGTTTAATTCGGTGCAAAGACACTGCGGGTCCACGTTTTGGCATATATTTCCAGACCCCAGTCATCAATAGGTATGAAAATTACCCCGTATTGAAGCACTTATCAACAGCTTCCATTTGATACCCATATTGTACATACACGTCCGAAGGTTACCCGGGTCCACGTTTTGACCTATATCTCGAGACCCTAGTCATCAATAGGTATGAAAATTACCCCGTATTAAAGCACTTATCAACAGCTTTCAGTTTGATACCCATATTGTACCTACACATTCTAGGGTCCACGTTTTGGTCTCTATCTCGAGACCCTAGTCACGGAGCGGCATGAAAAATACTTTGAACTAAAGCATTCACCAACAGCTTCCATTTGATACCCATATTGTACATACACACCCGAAGGTTACCCGGGTCCACGTTTTGACCTATATCTCGAGACCCTATCTACCAATAGGTATCCAAACTATACGAAAACCATCCTCAATACCTCCTTAACAATGTGTGTAAGTTTGGTTTAATTCGGTGCAAAGACACTGCGGGTCCACGTTTTGGCATATATTTCCAGACCCTAGTCATCAATAGGTATGAAAATTACCCCGTATTGAAGCACTTATCAACAGCTTCCATTTGATATCCATATTGTACATACACGTCCGAAGGTTACCCGGGTCCACGTTTTGACCTATATCTCGAGACCCTAGTCATCAATAGGTATGAAAATTACCCCGTATTAAAGCACTTATCAACAGCTTTCATTTGATATCCATATTGTACAAACACATTCTAGGGTCCACGTTTTGGTCTCTATCTCGAGACCCTAGTCGCGGAGCGGATGGAAATACTCTGAACTAAAGCATTCACCAACAGCTTCCATTTGATACCCATATTGTACATACACATCCAAAGGTTACCTGGGTCTACGTTTTGACCTATATCTCGAGACCCCAGTCACGGAGCGGCATGAAAAATACTCTGTACTAAAGCATTCACCAACAGCTTCCATTTGATACCCGTATTGTACATACACATTCTAGGGTCCACGTTTTGGTCACTATCTCGAGACTTCGTGTATTTAGGAACGAGCATTAACACCGATAACAATGTCAGCCTTGAAATCCAACGTAGAATCTCTCTTGCCAACAAGTGCTACTTTGGACTAAGTAGGCAATTGAGCAGTAAAGTCCTCTCTCGACGGACAAAACTAACACTCTACAACACTCTCATCATGCCCGTCCTAACGTATGACGCAGAAGCTTGGACGATGACAACATCCGATGAAGCGACGCTTGGAGTGTTCGAGAGAAAGATTCTGCGTAAGATTTTTGGACCTTTGCACGTTGGCAACGGCGAATATCGCAGACGATGGAACGATGAGCTGTATGAGCTTTACGACGACATAGACATAGCGCAGCGAATAAAGATCCAGCGGCTTCGTTGGCTGGGTCATGTCGTCCGAATGGATACAAACGCTCCGGCTTTGAAAGTATTCGATGTGGTACCAGCTGGTGGTAGCAGAGGAAGAGGAAGGCCTCCTCTGCGTTGGAAAGATCAGGTGGAGAAGGACTTGGCTTCACTTGGTGTGTCCAATTGGCGCCGGTTAGCACGAGAAAGAAACGACTGGCGCGCTTTGTTAATCTCGGCCAAAATCGCCTAAGCGGTTATCGCGCCAATTAAGAAGAAGAATTGGGGCGTACACCCTTTTTGGGGGTTTGGCCGAACTCCTGATGTTGTTCCACAAATGGAAGAAATACACTCGAAGGTTTGCCATTGTCTGCCGAGGGGCCACCGCTATTACAAAAATGTTTTTCTTAATTTTGGTGTTTCACCAAGATTCGAACCTACGTTCTCTCTGTGAATTCCGAATGGTAGTCACGCACCAACTCATTTAGCTACGGCGGCAAATTTCATTTAGTAACTTATAAATGAAGGGCATATATATACATTTTATCAACTTTTATAGATAAATTCAAATATGTATATACATATACGAGTATGTTTATAAGTCAATATTAAGTGAAACCTTTGTTTTCTTGATATATAACATCCTCTAACTCTTGGATCATACAACGTTTAATAGTAATGTATGGTAGGTATGTTTAAAATTATCTAGTTTTATATCTAAAAAAATATTTTATATAAAAATCTTTCAAAAATCAAAAATAGGCAACTCAAAATTTTGCTATAGCATTAAATATGATACGAGTAAACTAGTACGAACATACAAATGCATGTACATACATACATTTACCGCACGCTTGCTCAGTGATTAGGCAAAGACAAATCGACGCATTCGCATGTACTTTGTGTTGATTTTTTTTGTGTATACGAGGAAAGACATGTTTCTCTCGTCTCGAACTTGTTACAACGGGTCGCCCTTCCTCTTCTTTTCACCCGACCGACCACATCAACATGCCCGTTTCCCCAAAGTTGAGTGATTGTGACTCTATCTTATTACTTCCTCAATACTTTAATACGGACTTTTTCTATTAATTACATAATGCGAATACGTAATTTTTTGATGAATTTAATATTTGGTATGATAATGGGAATGGGCCAATTTTTTTACGTCGCATACGTTCTGTATATCTTGCATTCTTCTGGGTGTCTTTTAGCGACTTTTTCTTCAAAAAGGTCCAAAAATTCTAAATCCGATTATTTTACATTTTGATGAATAAAAAAATATCACCCACTACCATCGCGGTTCGATGACGATTACAGACTTAATGGACATTTCAGAATTAAAAATTGTTCAAAATATTTGATATTATTTAACTTTATATATATATATATATTTATATTTTGTCGCTCGATCAGCAATTCGCACGTAAAAAATCGCCGTTCGACGTCGCGCAGCTTCAACTCGTACGGGACCCAATGTCCTTGCTTTTGGATCATTCCCATCGCTTTTAGACGCTTGCAAACGGTTGATTTATCAACGCCCAATGATTCAGCAAGCTCTTCTTGGGTTTGGCACGAGTCCTCGTTTACCAATTCCCCCAATTCCGCGTCCTCGAACTTTTTGGGCTGGCCAAGACGCTCCTTGTCTTCGGTGTGAAAATCACTACTTTTGAATCGTCGAAACCAGTACTCACATGTTGAAATCGACGGAGTATGGTCTGGGTAGGCCTCCTGCAGCAATTCACGGGCTTGGGCTGTATTTTTTTTCAAATTGAAGCAGAAAAGCAAAGCTTCCCGCAAATTGCGTTTCGACGGCACGAAAGTTGACATACTCGGAGCACGAAAACACTGCGTTGTTTATACTTCAGCGAAATGACAGATACTGATAAGCAAAGCCGAGGGATGAGGCTTTGTCATGAATATATATTCAGTATTGCCAACGCGATAAAGTGATAAATAGCGCCATCTGTGTGTCACCTAATCTGTGTGTCCTAATATAAAATATCCGAAAATAAAATTTACTTGTAAATATTATGAAACTAAAGCTGTAGCTCAAATAATTGTAAATTAATTATTGATAAGCACATAATACAATGTAATAATATATTTTTTAACGTACAAAATTGTAAAACAGAAATTTTGAGCACTTATTGTAAAATAAACAATAACGAAAATGTCTATCAGAAACTTTAAATAAAAAACAAGGAAAATGTAAAAAAATAAAAGAAATAAATTCTCAAATCGAAGATATAAAACAAGGAGCAATATTGATTTCAGAAGAAAATATTGTTGAAAATCATTAATTATCAGAAACACATTTAGTTATTTAAGAAAATCAAACTATTTTAAATAATATTACCTATGTAAATATTAAAGAAAAAATTTGGAATTATTTAAAACATGTACCTATGTATATGAAACCTATAAACAATTAAAATTGGAAAATATAAATATGTTAGGCAAAGAAGATTGTTAAAACTCCTTTATCAATTTTGTATATTGTCATACGTTTTTGCATAATTTAAAATCAAATTTCCAAACCAAATAAAAATATAGCAATTCGGGAAAATACATAACGAACTATATTAAATAAAATAAAATAAAATAATTTACCGAAAATAATGAAAAATGATGGACGACTCAAATTAGAGAGGGAAGTTGACGGCAGACCTCACACCACAGCACAATTACAATTGTAAATAAAATTATTCAAAAACCATAATCTGTATCTTACAGATTCTTAAGGCAATTTCATTAGCTCAGCTATTATGCTGCTGCATTATAAAAATTTGTGATATGCTTTTTCCGTTCATCATAGCATGATGCAATACCAACGCTTCATTGTAAAATAGTTGATAAGTAATATAAACACAATGCAAATATATAAACGAGCCAATTGTTCAAAATTAAAGTCAGTCTAAAGTCTGGATATGTTACAATACTCTGAATTTTCACTCATCCGCTGAAGCCTATTACTTTTTTTTTAAGCTTTAGCGCTGAAGGAAAAGCTTAAGTTGGATGCTTCAGTACCTTATGGCGATCATATAAACTACATATGTATTTACTCATATGTATGATCACGCTCCTTATTAAAAATGCTGGTGCAACGTCTTTTACCACTTTTATACAACACACGTTACTGTAAATAATATCACATAAACGTTTCAATTATATATTTATGAATCTGGATAAATTTAAAACATGATACGCGTATATCCAAATTGGAGGCAGAGAATACTCATATAACGTCGCAATTGGATACGATTGAGGCTGAGGTAGATGTAGTGAAGGCTCGCCTCTGTGAACTACAACTAAACCGTCCGAATATGTTAGCCAGTGGTCCGAAAATATAAGCATCATATTTCAATCGCACTGTATCATTCCCGACATTAAAGCTCCAGTTCGGAACAACAGCAACAACAAATCGCTACTGCAGACAAAGTTGTTCCATTGGTTGTCTCGCTCAAGGATTATGCCGCCGAAGTACTGCAAACAGTTCCAGAAGCCGGTTGGGGTAACAGTTCGCAGCAATAGAGAGACGCTACGGGAGTGACCACAGGCAACAAATGTTTCAGATCGAACTGACAAAATTGCTATCAGAAGACAAATGAGACCTTGCAGGAATACGCGGCGGAAATTGAGCGCTTGGCATTTGGCTTGGTTGAAACGGGTAGCTTAATCAACTCCGAAGGGGACATTTGCTGAAACAGTGGAGGCCAGTGCACAAAGTCCATCGGGTTGATGTTGAAGAGCCCACCTGGAAGAAACCACGAGGAAGGAAAAAGAGAGTCCGTCCCTCAGTTTACACAAAGTTCAAATTTAAAGGGCTACAACTGCGCCCGCATATGACCCCAATTGCAGTATAACCCGCAGCCAACCGAAGACGAATCCAAGAGGAAGAAGGAAGAAAGCTAAGTGCTGAAACTGATAATGGCGCTTCCGACTCACGGCAGGCGTTAAACTAAAACGAACCAGCTGTAAGGGGCAAGAACTGGTTCCGACAACTGAATGCCCCGCAGCCTCTGTCTCGCAAATTATACGGAAAAGCAACAACTTGACGATAAGGGGGGCTATAAATGGTCGATCCCAGGTGCTTACTCTGAACACAGGTGCAACAAACTCGATAATCCGGTCAGATTTGATAAATGGATGGCTACAAGCTACAGAAGAGGAGCTACGATTCCCGGAAAGGTGTTTTGGGAAGTCGTTATTGGAGCTTTGTCAGTAGTTGACACATTTTTACTGGCTGAAATCACGAATGAGGCAATAATTCGCGTAGATTTCAGACTGCTTCACGGATTAACGTTGAGTTTGGGTTGTTGTTGTCATAGAAGCAATGCTGAAACCTGTCAGTGTGGTGTAAATCACGGGACGCCTTCGTCTAACTCAACTAAAGGAAGGCCCAGGATGCTTGGTTAGTATCCTGCGCGGTGCCTTCACATACCTGACATATGTTTAACATGTCGGGGATTCTGGATAGGTAGGAATTTATCCTGATACAGTGTCAAGAACGTTATTGTGCCGAGGTTACGCGGGCCCGCCGGGGTAGCTGAAGCTCTTCAACTGCTGTGGGTGTTGGTTGAACTCTAATCACAGCATTCGGGGGTGGGGAGAAGAAGGTGGTAAGGATCTCCCGATGAGTGTCGTTTATTGTCCCTTTAAACACTGTTCGGTCCCGTAGTTGTCTGTTCGTTTTGTCCTAGATCACGTCGGCGTAATTGAAGAGGTGCCTCCTGACGTGCCTGGGAGGCAGTTCAGGTGTCTACGGTTAAACCCGCGGTTTGCTGAACAGTTTGTTGCGCTCCTTTACAGGTAGCATCTGTGTCTCATTAAGAAGGTGTTGTAGAGGGGACATCAGGTGGTGTCATTGCCCGAAGCCGTTATCGTTCAATCGACAGCGTAGGAGACCAGAGAGACTCCCTCTGGTGGCTGGGGGAGCTTCGATGTATAAAAGCTGAACAGCAAGGGTGAAAGGATACCACCCTGCGGAACACCTTGATTTCTCTTCCTCTGTTTAGAGATTTGGTCTCGAAAAATCACTGACGAGTGTCGACCACTTAAATAGTTAGCGAATCATCACTTCAGCTCTGGCGGGAGTGTCGACTGTTAAATGTTATTTAGTAGAGATTCAAATAAATTCCCAATTAAATTACTTTACTATATTTTATTATTATAAACTAAATATATTTATTTAGTTACATCTATTCTTCTATCTAATATATTAACAATTAAAAAAATTCAATGAAAACAGCGCATTTCATTTCAAATGTTTTAATTGAATTTAATACGTAAATAAAAATTTAAATAATTATTTAAATTTAATGAACTAGTAAATATTAAATAACTATATTTAATTTAAATTATTTCTCATAAAAAATTTAGTTGTAATAACAAAATAAAATTAAATTAATAATTAAGAATTTACTAAATAAATAGATTTAACTAAATTGTTTTTTTCATATTTATATTTATCTAAATAATATTATATATTTTATAATAATTAGACATATACAAGTTAGATCAATAAGTATCTATATATACATATATATTTATTTAACTAATTAATAGATGCCTATTAATTTTGTTAAAAAATCCCTTTAAATTAGAAAACGCAAAGTTGTATATTACACTAGCAAACCCGGCCCCCTTCGCTGGGCACACTAAAATAGAATAGATATGGTTTAGAACATAAAATATATGGTTTTCATATTATTTATTTCTTTATTCTTTATTCAAGCGCTTTGGCATAAACAATATTTTTTGTTTTTCTATTTGTTTTTGAGTAAATATAAAATATAAATTGAAAATCAGGAAAAAAGAAGATTGTTTTTAAATTTCAAATCAACGCATATGAATAAACAATCGTCTTTTTTCCTGATCATCCATGAATTTTTCGTTTCAATTTATATGTTTTATTAAGAATTGGAGCTTTTTTAACCATTATCCATTTATATTTTTCAAAAAAAAAAACGAAAAAAATTGTTTTTTCCACGAACACATAATTTCATTCGGATTTCACATTAAATTCTCAAATTTCGTAAGAAATTATTCACTGTTCCAAAATCCACTCCAAAAAAATTCACAAACAATTTTTACATGTTGCACTTACGTTTTTTCCTTATGGCATCCAAATCAGAAAGAAATATTGACACATTGTAACTAACACTGTCAATTTGACAGTTCAGTTCCGCCCTAAGCGTTAAAAAAGTAAGCGACATTATGGCTGGCTCAAAAGAACGCTGTACCCGTTGCCACTGCTCCGAATTACAACCAAACTTTACGAAACCCATTTTCAATACTTACTTAACAATGTGCATAAGTTTGGTTTAATTCGGTGCAAAGACACGGCGGGTCCACGTTTTGGCATATATTTCGAGACCCTAGTCATCAATAGGTATGAAAATTACCCCGTATTAAAGCACTTATCAACAGCTTTCATTTGATACCTATATTGTGCATACACAACCAAAGGTTACCCGGGTCCACGTTTTGACCTATATCTGGAGACCCCAGTCACGTAGCGGCATGAAAAATACTCTGTACTAAGGCATTCACCAACAGTTTCAGTTTGATATCCATATTGTACAAACACATTCTAGGGTCCACGATTTGGTCTCTATCTCGAGACCCTAGTCACGGAGCGGATAGAAATACTCTGAACTAAAGCATTCACCAACAGCTTCCATTTGATACCCATATTGTACATACACATACGAAGGTTACCCGGTTCCACGTTTTGACCTAATATATATCTCGAGACCCTATCTACCAATAGGTATCCAAACTATACGGAAACCATCTTCAATACCTCCTTAACAATGTGTGTCAGTTTGGTTTAATTCGGTGCAAAGACACTGCGGGTCCACGTTTTGGCATATATTTCCAGACCCCAGTCATCAATAGGTATGAAAATTACCCCGTATTAAAGCACTTATCAACAGCTTTCATTTGATATCCATATTGTACAAACACATTCTAGGGTCCACGTTTTGGTCTCTATCTCGAGACCCTAGTCACGGAGGGAATGGAAATACTCTGAACTAAAGCATTCACCAACAGCTTCCATTTGATACCCATATTGTACATACACATCCGAAGGTTACCCGGGTCCACGTTTTGACCTATATCTCGAGACCCTAGTCATCAATAGGTATGAAAATTACCCCGCGTTAAAGCACTTATCAACAGCTTTCATTTGATACCCATATTGTACAAACACATTCTAGGGTCCACGTTTTGGTCTCTATCTCGAGACCCTAGTCACGGAGCGGATGGAAATACTCTGAACTAAAGCATTCACCAACAGCTTCCATTTGATACCCATATTGTACATACACATCCGAAGGTTACCCGGGTCCACGTTTTGACCTATATCTCGAGCCCTATCCACCAATAGGAATCCAAGCTATATGGAAACCATCTTCAATACCTTCTTAACAATGTGTGTAAGTTTGGTTTAATTCGGTGCAAAGACACTGCGGGTCCACGTTTTGGCATATATTTCCAGACCCCAGTCATCAATAGGTATGAAAATTACCCCGTATTGAAGCACTTATCAACAGCTTCCATTTGATACCCATATTGTACATACACGTCCGAAGGTTACCCGGGTCCACGTTTTGACCTATATCTCGAGACCCTAGTCATCAATAGGTATGAAAATTACCCCGTATTAAAGCACTTATCAACAGCTTTCAGTTTGATACCCATATTGTACCTACACATTCTAGGGTCCACGTTTTGGTCTCTATCTCGAGACCCTAGTCACGGAGCGGCATGAAAAATACTTTGAACTAAAGCATTCACCAACAGCTTCCATTTGATACCCATATTGTACATACACACCCGAAGGTTACCCGGGTCCACGTTTTGACCTATATCTCGAGACCCTATCTACCAATAGGTATCCAAACTATACGAAAACCATCCTCAATACCTCCTTAACAATGTGTGTAAGTTTGGTTTAATTCGGTGCAAAGACACGGCGGGTCCACGTTTTGGCATATATTTCCAGACCCTAGTCATCAATAGGTATGAAAATTACCCCGTATTGAAGCACTTATCAACAGCTTCCATTTGATATCCATATTGTACATACACGTCCGAAGGTTACCCGGGTCCACGTTTTGACCTATATCTCGAGACCCTAGTCATCAATAGGTATGAAAATTACCCCGTATTAAAGCACTTATCAACAGCTTTCATTTGATATCCATATTGTACAAACACATTCTAGGGTCCACGTTTTGGTCTCTATCTCGAGACCCTAGTCGCGGAGCGGATGGAAATACTCTGAACTAAAGCATTCACCAACAGCTTCCATTTGATACCCATATTGTACATACACATCCAAAGGTTACCTGGGTCTACGTTTTGACCTATATCTCGAGACCCCAGTCACGGAGCGGCATGAAAAATACTCTGTACTAAAGCATTCACCAACAGCTTCCATTTGATACCCGTATTGTACATACACATTCTAGGGTCCACGTTTTGGTCACTATCTCGAGACTTCGTGTATTTAGGAACGAGCATTAACACCGATAACAATGTCAGCCTTGAAATCCAACGTAGAATCTCTCTTGCCAACAAGTGCTACTTTGGACTAAGTAGGCAATTGAGCAGTAAAGTCCTCTCTCGACGGACAAAACTAACACTCTACAACACTCTCATCATGCCCGTCCTAACGTATGACGCAGAAGCTTGGACGATGACAACATCCGATGAAGCGACGCTTGGAGTGTTCGAGAGAAAGATTCTGCGTAAGATTTTTGGACCTTTGCACGTTGGCAACGGCGAATATCGCAGACGATGGAACGATGAGCTGTATGAGCTTTACGACGACATAGACATAGCGCAGCGAATAAAGATCCAGCGGCTTCGTTGGCTGGGTCATGTCGTCCGAATGGATACAAACGCTCCGGCTTTGAAAGTATTCGATGTGGTACCAGCTGGTGGTAGCAGAGGAAGAGGAAGGCCTCCTCTGCGTTGGAAAGATCAGGTGGAGAAGGACTTGGCTTCACTTGGTGTGTCCAATTGGCGCCGGTTAGCACGAGAAAGAAACGACTGGCGCGCTTTGTTAATCTCGGCCAAAATCGCCTAAGCGGTTATCGCGCCAATTAAGAAGAAGAATTGGGGCGTACACCCTTTTTGGGGGTTTGGCCGAACTCCTGATGTTGTTCCACAAATGGAAGAAATACACTCGAAGGTTTGCCATTGTCTGCCGAGGGGCCACCGCTATTACAAAAATGTTTTTCTTAATTTTGGTGTTTCACCAAGATTCGAACCTACGTTCTCTCTGTGAATTCCGAATGGTAGTCACGCACCAACTCATTTAGCTACGGCGGCAAATTTCATTTAGTAACTTATAAATGAAGGGCATATATATACATTTTATCAACTTTTATAGATAAATTCAAATATGTATATACATATACGAGTATGTTTATAAGTCAATATTAAGTGAAACCTTTGTTTTCTTGATATATAACATCCTCTAACTCTTGGATCATACAACGTTTAATAGTAATGTATGGTAGGTATGTTTAAAATTATCTAGTTTTATATCTAAAAAAATATTTTATATAAAAATCTTTCAAAAATCAAAAATAGGCAACTCAAAATTTTGCTATAGCATTAAATATGATACGAGTAAACTAGTACGAACATACAAATGCATGTACATACATACATTTACCGCACGCTTGCTCAGTGATTAGGCAAAGACAAATCGACGCATTCGCATGTACTTTGTGTTGATTTTTTTTGTGTATACGAGGAAAGACATGTTTCTCTCGTCTCGAACTTGTTACAACGGGTCGCCCTTCCTCTTCTTTTCACCCGACCGACCACATCAACATGCCCGTTTCCCCAAAGTTGAGTGATTGTGACTCTATCTTATTACTTCCTCAATACTTTAATACGGACTTTTTCTATTAATTACATAATGCGAATACGTAATTTTTTGATGAATTTAATATTTGGTATGATAATGGGAATGGGCCAATTTTTTTACGTCGCATACGTTCTGTATATCTTGCATTCTTCTGGGTGTCTTTTAGCGACTTTTTCTTCAAAAAGGTCCAAAAATTCTAAATCCGATTATTTTACATTTTGATGAATAAAAAAATATCACCCACTACCATCGCGGTTCGATGACGATTACAGACTTAATGGACATTTCAGAATTAAAAATTGTTCAAAATATTTGATATTATTTAACTTTATATATATATATATATTTATATTTTGTCGCTCGATCAGCAATTCGCACGTAAAAAATCGCCGTTCGACGTCGCGCAGCTTCAACTCGTACGGGACCCAATGTCCTTGCTTTTGGATCATTCCCATCGCTTTTAGACGCTTGCAAACGGTTGATTTATCAACGCCCAATGATTCAGCAAGCTCTTCTTGGGTTTGGCACGAGTCCTCGTTTACCAATTCCCCCAATTCCGCGTCCTCGAACTTTTTGGGCTGGCCAAGACGCTCCTTGTCTTCGGTGTGAAAATCACTACTTTTGAATCGTCGAAACCAGTACTCACATGTTGAAATCGACGGAGTATGGTCTGGGTAGGCCTCCTGCAGCAATTCACGGGCTTGGGCTGTATTTTTTTTCAAATTGAAGCAGAAAAGCAAAGCTTCCCGCAAATTGCGTTTCGACGGCACGAAAGTTGACGTACTCGGAGCACGAAAACACTGCGTTGTTTATACTTCAGCGAAATGACAGATACTGATAAGCAAAGCCGAGGGATGAGGCTTTGTCATGAATATATATTCAGTATTGCCAACGCGATAAAGTGATAAATAGCGCCATCTGTGTGTCACCTAATCTGTGTGTCCTAATATAAAATATCCGAAAATAAAATTTACTTGTAAATATTATGAAACTAAAGCTGTAGCTCAAATAATTGTAAATTAATTATTGATAAGCACATAATACAATGTAATAATATATTTTTTAACGTACAAAATTGTAAAACAGAAATTTTGAGCACTTATTGTAAAATAAACAATAACGAAAATGTCTATCAGAAACTTTAAATAAAAAACAAGGAAAATGTAAAAAAATAAAAGAAATAAATTCTCAAATCGAAGATATAAAACAAGGAGCAATATTGATTTCAGAAGAAAATATTGTTGAAAATCATTAATTATCAGAAACACATTTAGTTATTTAAGAAAATCAAACTATTTTAAATAATATTACCTATGTAAATATTAAAGAAAAAATTTGGAATTATTTAAAACATGTACCTATGTATATGAAACCTATAAACAATTAAAATTGGAAAATATGAATATGTTAGGCAAAGAAGATTGTTAAAACTCCTTTATCAATTTTGTATATTGTCATACGTTTTTGCATAATTTAAAATCAAATTTCCAAACCAAATAAAAATATAGCAATTCGGGAAAATACATAACGAACTATATTAAATAAAATAAAATAAAATAATTTACCGAAAATAATGAAAAATGATGGACGACTCAAATTAGAGAGGGAAGTTGACGGCAGACCTCACACCACAGCACAATTACAATTGTAAATAAAATTATTCAAAAACCATAATCTGTATCTTACAGATTCTTAAGGCAATTTCATTAGCTCAGCTATTATGCTGCTGCATTATAAAAATTTGTGATATGCTTTTTCCGTTCATCATAGCATGATGCAATACCAACGCTTCATTGTAAAATAGTTGATAAGTAATATAAACACAATGCAAATATATAAACGAGCCAATTGTTCAAAATTAAAGTCAGTCTAAAGTCTGGATATGTTACAATACTCTGAATTTTCACTCATCCGCTGAAGCCTATTACTTTTTTTTTAAGCTTTAGCGCTGAAGGAAAAGCTTAAGTTGGATGCTTCAGTACCTTATGGCGATCATATAAACTACATATGTATTCACTCATATGTATGATCACGCTCCTTATTAAAAATGCTGGTGCAACGTCTTTTACCACTTTTATACAACACACGTTACTGTAAATAATATCACATAAACGTTTCAATTATATATTTATGAATCTGGATAAATTTAAAACATGATACGCGTATATCCAAATTGGAGGCAGAGAATACTCATATAACGTCGCAATTGGATACGATTGAGGCTGAGGTAGATGTAGTGAAGGCTCGCCTCTGTGAACTACAACTAAACCGTCCGAATATGTTAGCCAGTGGTCCGAAAATATAAGCATCATATTTCAATCGCACTGTATCATTCCCGACATTAAAGCTCCAGTTCGGAACAACAGCAACAACAAATCGCTACTGCAGACAAAGTTGTTCCATTGGTTGTCTCGCTCAAGGATTATGCCGCCGAAGTACTGCAAACAGTTCCAGAAGCCGGTTGGGGTAACAGTTCGCAGCAATAGAGAGACGCTACGGGAGTGACCACAGGCAACAAATGTTTCAGATCGAACTGACAAAATTGCTATCAGAAGACAAATGAGACCTTGCAGGAATACGCGGCGGAAATTGAGCGCTTGGCATTTGGCTTGGTTGAAACGGGTAGCTTAATCAACTCCGAAGGGGACATTTGCTGAAACAGTGGAGGCCAGTGCACAAAGTCCATCGGGTTGATGTTGAAGAGCCCACCTGGAAGAAACCACGAGGAAGGAAAAAGAGAGTCCGTCCCTCAGTTTACACAAAGTTCAAATTTAAAGGGCTACAACTGCGCCCGCATATGACCCCAATTGCAGTATAACCCGCAGCCAACCGAAGACGAATCCAAGAGGAAGAAGGAAGAAAGCTAAGTGCTGAAACTGATAATGGCGCTTCCGACTCACGGCAGGCGTTAAACTAAAACGAACCAGCTGTAAGGGGCAAGAACTGGTTCCGACAACTGAATGCCCCGCAGCCTCTGTCTCGCAAATTATACGGAAAAGCAACAACTTGACGATAAGGGGGGCTATAAATGGTCGATCCCAGGTGCTTACTCTGAACACAGGTGCAACAAACTCGATAATCCGGTCAGATTTGATAAATGGATGGCTACAAGCTACAGAAGAGGAGCTACGATTCCCGGAAAGGTGTTTTGGGAAGTCGTTATTGGAGCTTTGTCAGTAGTTGACACATTTTTACTGGCTGAAATCACGAATGAGGCAATAATTCGCGTAGATTTCAGACTGCTTCACGGATTAACGTTGAGTTTGGGTTGTTGTTGTCATAGAAGCAATGCTGAAACCTGTCAGTGTGGTGTAAATCACGGGACGCCTTCGTCTAACTCAACTAAAGGAAGGCCCAGGATGCTTGGTTAGTATCCTGCGCGGTGCCTTCACATACCAGACATATGTTTAACATGTCGGGGATTCTGGATAGGTAGGAATTTATCCTGATACAGTGTCAAGAACGTTATTGTGCCGAGGTTACGCGGGCCCGCCGGGGTAGCTGAAGCTCTTCAACTGCTGTGGGTGTTGGTTGAACTCTAATCACAGCATTCGGGGGTGGGGAGAAGAAGGTGGTAAGGATCTCCCGATGAGTGTCGTTTATTGTCCCTTTAAACACTGTTCGGTCCCGTAGTTGTCTGTTCGTTTTGTCCTAGATCACGTCGGCGTAATTGAAGAGGTGCCTCCTGACGTGCCTGGGAGGCAGTTCAGGTGTCTACGGTTAAACCCGCGGTTTGCTGAACAGTTTGTTGCGCTCCTTTACAGGTAGCATCTGTGTCTCATTAAGAAGGTGTTGTAGAGGGGACATCAGGTGGTGTCATTGCCCGAAGCCGTTATCGTTCAATCGACAGCGTAGGAGACCAGAGAGACTCCCTCTGGTGGCTGGGGGAGCTTCGATGTATAAAAGCTGAACAGCAAGGGTGAAAGGATACCACCCTGCGGAACACCTTGATTTCTCTTCCTCTGTTTAGAGATTTGGTCTCGAAAAATCACTGACGAGTGTCGACCACTTAAATAGTTAGCGAATCATCACTTCAGCTCTGGCGGGAGTGTCGACTGTTAAATGTTATTTAGTAGAGATTCAAATAAATTCCCAATTAAATTACTTTACTATATTTTATTATTATAAACTAAATATATTTATTTAGTTACATCTATTCTTCTATCTAATATATTAACAATTAAAAAAATTCAATGAAAACAGCGCATTTCATTTCAAATGTTTTAATTGAATTTAATACGTAAATAAAAATTTAAATAATTATTTAAATTTAATGAACTAGTAAATATTAAATAACTATATTTAATTTAAATTATTTCTCATAAAAAATTTAGTTGTAATAACAAAATAAAATTAAATTAATAATTAAGAATTTACTAAATAAATAGATTTAACTAAATTGTTTTTTTCATATTTATATTTATCTAAATAATATTATATATTTTATAATAATTAGACATATACTAAGTTAGATCAATAAATATCTATATATACATATATATTTATTTAACTAATTAATAGATGCCTATTAATTTTGTTAAAAAATCCCTTTAAATTAGAAAACGCAAAGTTGTATATTACACTAGCAAACCCGGCCCCCTTCGCTGGGCACACTAAAATAGAATAGATATGGTTTAGAACATAAAATATATGGTTTTCATATTATTTATTTCTTTATTCTTTATTCAAGCGCTTTGGCATAAACAATATTTTTTGTTTTTCTATTTGTTTTTGAGTAAATATAAAATATAAATTGAAAATCAGGAAAAAAGAAGATTGTTTTTAAATTTCAAATCAACGCATATGAATAAACAATCGTCTTTTTTCCTGATCATCCATGAATTTTTCGTTTCAATTTATATGTTTTATTAAGAATTGGAGCTTTTTTAACCATTATCCATTTATATTTTTCAAAAAAAAAAAACGAAAAAAATTGTTTTTTCCACGAACACATAATTTCATTCGGATTTCACATTAAATTCTCAAATTTCGTAAGAAATTATTCACTGTTCCAAAATCCACTCCAAAAAAATTCACAAACAATTTTTACATGTTGCACTTACGTTTTTTCCTTATGGCATCCAAATCAGAAAGAAATATTGACACATTGTAACTAACACTGTCAATTTGACAGTTCAGTTCCGCCCTAAGCGTTAAAAAAGTAAGCGACATTATGGCTGGCTCAAAAGAACGCTGTACCCGTTGCCACTGCTCCGAATTACAACCAAACTTTACGAAACCCATTTTCAATACTTACTTAACAATGTGCATAAGTTTGGTTTAATTCGGTGCAAAGACACGGCGGGTCCACGTTTTGGCATATATTTCGAGACCCTAGTCATCAATAGGTATGAAAATTACCCCGTATTAAAGCACTTATCAACAGCTTTCATTTGATACCTATATTGTGCATACACAACCAAAGGTTACCCGGGTCCACGTTTTGACCTATATCTGGAGACCCCAGTCACGTAGCGGCATGAAAAATACTCTGTACTAAGGCATTCACCAACAGTTTCAGTTTGATATCCATATTGTACAAACACATTCTAGGGTCCACGATTTGGTCTCTATCTCGAGACCCTAGTCACGGAGCGGATGGAAATACTCTGAACTAAAGCATTCACCAACAGCTTCCATTTGATACCCATATTGTACATACACATCCGAAGGTTACCCGGTTCCACGTTTTGACCTAATATATATCTCGAGACCCTATCTACCAATAGGTATCCAAACTATACGGAAACCATCTTCAATACCTCCTTAACAATGTGTGTCAGTTTGGTTTAATTCGGTGCAAAGACACTGCGGGTCCACGTTTTGGCATATATTTCCAGACCCCAGTCATCAATAGGTATGAAAATTACCCCGTATTAAAGCACTTATCAACAGCTTTCATTTGATATCCATATTGTACAAACACATTCTAGGGTCCACGCTTTGGTCTCTATCTCGAGACCCTAGTCACGGAGGGAATGGAAATACTCTGAACTAAAGCATTCACCAACAGCTTCCATTTGATACCCATATTGTACATACACATCCGAAGGTTACCCGGGTCCACGTTTTGACCTATATCTCGAGACCCTAGTCATCAATAGGTATGAAAATTACCCCGCGTTAAAGCACTTATCAACAGCTTTCATTTGATACCCATATTGTACAAACACATTCTAGGGTCCACGATTTGGTCTCTATCTCGAGACCCTAGTCACGGAGCGGATGGAAATACTCTGAACTAAAGCATTCACCAACAGCTTCCATTTGATACCCATATTGTACATACACATCCGAAGGTTACCCGGGTCCACGTTTTGACCTATATCTCGAGCCCTATCCACCAATAGGAATCCAAGCTATATGGAAACCATCTTCAATACCTTCTTAACAATGTGTGTAAGTTTGGTTTAATTCGGTGCAAAGACACTGCGGGTCCACGTTTTGGCATATATTTCCAGACCCCAGTCATCAATAGGTATGAAAATTACCCCGTATTGAAGCACTTATCAACAGCTTCCATTTGATACCCATATTGTACATACACGTCCGAAGGTTACCCGGGTCCACGTTTTGACCTATATCTCGAGACCCTAGTCATCAATAGGTATGAAAATTACCCCGTATTAAAGCACTTATCAACAGCTTTCAGTTTGATACCCATATTGTACCTACACATTCTAGGGTCCACGTTTTGGTCTCTATCTCGAGACCCTAGTCACGGAGCGGCATGAAAAATACTTTGAACTAAAGCATTCACCAACAGCTTCCATTTGATACCCATATTGTACATACACACCCGAAGGTTACCCGGGTCCACGTTTTGACCTATATCTCGAGACCCTATCTACCAATAGGTATCCAAACTATACGAAAACCATCCTCAATACCTCCTTAACAATGTGTGTAAGTTTGGTTTAATTCGGTGCAAAGACACGGCGGGTCCACGTTTTGGCATATATTTCCAGACCCTAGTCATCAATAGGTATGAAAATTACCCCGTATTGAAGCACTTATCAACAGCTTCCATTTGATATCCATATTGTACATACACGTCCGAAGGTTACCCGGGTCCACGTTTTGACCTATATCTCGAGACCCTAGTCATCAATAGGTATGAAAATTACCCCGTATTAAAGCACTTATCAACAGCTTTCATTTGATATCCATATTGTACAAACACATTCTAGGGTCCACGTTTTGGTCTCTATCTCGAGACCCTAGTCGCGGAGCGGATGGAAATACTCTGAACTAAAGCATTCACCAACAGCTTCCATTTGATACCCATATTGTACATACACATCCAAAGGTTACCTGGGTCTACGTTTTGACCTATATCTCGAGACCCCAGTCACGGAGCGGCATGAAAAATACTCTGTACTAAAGCATTCACCAACAGCTTCCATTTGATACCCGTATTGTACATACACATTCTAGGGTCCACGTTTTGGTCACTATCTCGAGACTTCGTGTATTTAGGAACGAGCATTAACACCGATAACAATGTCAGCCTTGAAATCCAACGTAGAATCTCTCTTGCCAACAAGTGCTACTTTGGACTAAGTAGGCAATTGAGCAGTAAAGTCCTCTCTCGACGGACAAAACTAACACTCTACAACACTCTCATCATGCCCGTCCTAACGTATGACGCAGAAGCTTGGACGATGACAACATCCGATGAAGCGACGCTTGGAGTGTTCGAGAGAAAGATTCTGCGTAAGATTTTTGGACCTTTGCACGTTGGCAACGGCGAATATCGCAGACGATGGAACGATGAGCTGTATGAGCTTTACGACGACATAGACATAGCGCAGCGAATAAAGATCCAGCGGCTTCGTTGGCTGGGTCATGTCGTCCGAATGGATACAAACGCTCCGGCTTTGAAAGTATTCGATGTGGTACCAGCTGGTGGTAGCAGAGGAAGAGGAAGGCCTCCTCTGCGTTGGAAAGATCAGGTGGAGAAGGACTTGGCTTCACTTGGTGTGTCCAATTGGCGCCGGTTAGCACGAGAAAGAAACGACTGGCGCGCTTTGTTAATCTCGGCCAAAATCGCCTAAGCGGTTATCGCGCCAATTAAGAAGAAGAATTGGGGCGTACACCCTTTTTGGGGGTTTGGCCGAACTCCTGATGTTGTTCCACAAATGGAAGAAATACACTCGGAGGTTTGCCATTGTCTGCCGAGGGGCCACCGCTATTAGAAAAATGTTTTTCTTAATTTTGGTGTTTCACCAAGATTCGAACCTACGTTCTCTCTGTGAATTCCGAATGGTAGTCACGCACCAACTCATTTAGCTACGGCGGCAAATTTCATTTAGTAACTTATAAATGAAGGGCATATATATACATTTTATCAACTTTTATAGATAAATTCAAATATGTATATACATATACGAGTATGTTTATAAGTCAATATTAAGTGAAACCTTTGTTTTCTTGATATATAACATCCTCTAACTCTTGGATCATACAACGTTTAATAGTAATGTATGGTAGGTATGTTTAAAATTATCTAGTTTTATATCTAAAAAAATATTTTATATAAAAATCTTTCAAAAATCAAAAATAGGCAACTCAAAATTTTGCTATAGCATTAAATATGATACGAGTAAACTAGTACGAACATACAAATGCATGTACATACATACATTTACCGCACGCTTGCTCAGTGATTAGGCAAAGACAAATCGACGCATTCGCATGTACTTTGTGTTGATTTTTTTTGTGTATACGAGGAAAGACATGTTTCTCTCGTCTCGAACTTGTTACAACGGGTCGCCCTTCCTCTTCTTTTCACCCGACCGACCACATCAACATGCCCGTTTCCCCAAAGTTGAGTGATTGTGACTCTATCTTATTACTTCCTCAATACTTTAATACGGACTTTTTCTATTAATTACATAATGCGAATACGTAATTTTTTGATGAATTTAATATTTGGTATGATAATGGGAATGGGCCAATTTTTTTACGTCGCATACGTTCTGTATATCTTGCATTCTTCTGGGTGTCTTTTAGCGACTTTTTCTTCAAAAAGGTCCAAAAATTCTAAATCCGATTATTTTACATTTTGATGAATAAAAAAATATCACCCACTACCATCGCGGTTCGATGACGATTACAGACTTAATGGACATTTCAGAATTAAAAATTGTTCAAAATATTTGATATTATTTAACTTTATATATATATATATATATTTATATTTTGTCGCTCGATCAGCAATTCGCACGTAAAAAATCGCCGTTCGACGTCGCGCAGCTTCAACTCGTACGGGACCCAATGTCCTTGCTTTTGGATCATTCCCATCGCTTTTAGACGCTTGCAAACGGTTGATTTATCAACGCCCAATGATTCAGCAAGCTCTTCTTGGGTTTGGCACGAGTCCTCGTTTACCAATTCCCCCAATTCCGCGTCCTCGAACTTTTTGGGCTGGCCAAGACGCTCCTTGTCTTCGGTGTGAAAATCACTACTTTTGAATCGTCGAAACCAGTACTCACATGTTGAAATCGACGGAGTATGGTCTGGGTAGGCCTCCTGCAGCAATTCACGGGCTTGGGCTGTATTTTTTTTCAAATTGAAGCAGAAAAGCAAAGCTTCCCGCAAATTGCGTTTCGACGGCACGAAAGTTGACATACTCGGAGCACGAAAACACTGCGTTGTTTATACTTCAGCGAAATGACAGATACTGATAAGCAAAGCCGAGGGATGAGGCTTTGTCATGAATATATATTCAGTATTGCCAACGCGATAAAGTGATAAATAGCGCCATCTGTGTGTCACCTAATCTGTGTGTCCTAATATAAAATATCCGAAAATAAAATTTACTTGTAAATATTATGAAACTAAAGCTGTAGCTCAAATAATTGTAAATTAATTATTGATAAGCACATAATACAATGTAATAATATATTTTTTAACGTACAAAATTGTAAAACAGAAATTTTGAGCACTTATTGTAAAATAAACAATAACGAAAATGTCTATCAGAAACTTTAAATAAAAAACAAGGAAAATGTAAAAAAATAAAAGAAATAAATTCTCAAATCGAAGATATAAAACAAGGAGCAATATTGATTTCAGAAGAAAATATTGTTGAAAATCATTAATTATCAGAAACACATTTAGTTATTTAAGAAAATCAAACTATTTTAAATAATATTACCTATGTAAATATTAAAGAAAAAATTTGGAATTATTTAAAACATGTACCTATGTATATGAAACCTATAAACAATTAAAATTGGAAAATATAAATATGTTAGGCAAAGAAGATTGTTAAAACTCCTTTATCAATTTTGTATATTGTCATACGTTTTTGCATAATTTAAAATCAAATTTCCAAACCAAATAAAAATATAGCAATTCGGGAAAATACATAACGAACTATATTAAATAAAATAAAATAAAATAATTTACCGAAAATAATGAAAAATGATGGACGACTCAAATTAGAGAGGGAAGTTGACGGCAGACCTCACACCACAGCACAATTACAATTGTAAATAAAATTATTCAAAAACCATAATCTGTATCTTACAGATTCTTAAGGCAATTTCATTAGCTCAGCTATTATGCTGCTGCATTATAAAAATTTGTGATATGCTTTTTCCGTTCATCATAGCATGATGCAATACCAACGCTTCATTGTAAAATAGTTGATAAGTAATATAAACACAATGCAAATATATAAACGAGCCAATTGTTCAAAATTAAAGTCAGTCTAAAGTCTGGATATGTTACAATACTCTGAATTTTCACTCATCCGCTGAAGCCTATTACTTTTTTTTTAAGCTTTAGCGCTGAAGGAAAAGCTTAAGTTGGATGCTTCAGTACCTTATGGCGATCATATAAACTACATATGTATTCACTCATATGTATGATCACGCTCCTTATTAAAAATGCTGGTGCAACGTCTTTTACCACTTTTATACAACACACGTTACTGTAAATAATATCACATAAACGTTTCAATTATATATTTATGAATCTGGATAAATTTAAAACATGATACGCGTATATCCAAATTGGAGGCAGAGAATACTCATATAACGTCGCAATTGGATACGATTGAGGCTGAGGTAGATGTAGTGAAGGCTCGCCTCTGTGAACTACAACTAAACCGTCCGAATATGTTAGCCAGTGGTCCGAAAATATAAGCATCATATTTCAATCGCACTGTATCATTCCCGACATTAAAGCTCCAGTTCGGAACAACAGCAACAACAAATCGCTACTGCAGACAAAGTTGTTCCATTGGTTGTCTCGCTCAAGGATTATGCCGCCGAAGTACTGCAAACAGTTCCAGAAGCCGGTTGGGGTAACAGTTCGCAGCAATAGAGAGACGCTACGGGAGTGACCACAGGCAACAAATGTTTCAGATCGAACTGACAAAATTGCTATCAGAAGACAAATGAGACCTTGCAGGAATACGCGGCGGAAATTGAGCGCTTGGCATTTGGCTTGGTTGAAACGGGTAGCTTAATCAACTCCGAAGGGGACATTTGCTGAAACAGTGGAGGCCAGTGCACAAAGTCCATCGGGTTGATGTTGAAGAGCCCACCTGGAAGAAACCACGAGGAAGGAAAAAGAGAGTCCGTCCCTCAGTTTACACAAAGTTCAAATTTAAAGGGCTACAACTGCGCCCGCATATGACCCCAATTGCAGTATAACCCGCAGCCAACCGAAGACGAATCCAAGAGGAAGAAGGAAGAAAGCTAAGTGCTGAAACTGATAATGGCGCTTCCGACTCACGGCAGGCGTTAAACTAAAACGAACCAGCTGTAAGGGGCAAGAACTGGTTCCGACAACTGAATGCCCCGCAGCCTCTGTCTCGCAAATTATACGGAAAAGCAACAACTTGACGATAAGGGGGGCTATAAATGGTCGATCCCAGGTGCTTACTCTGAACACAGGTGCAACAAACTCGATAATCCGGTCAGATTTGATAAATGGATGGCTACAAGCTACAGAAGAGGAGCTACGATTCCCGGAAAGGTGTTTTGGGAAGTCGTTATTGGAGCTTTGTCAGTAGTTGACACATTTTTACTGGCTGAAATCACGAATGAGGCAATAATTCGCGTAGATTTCAGACTGCTTCACGGATTAACGTTGAGTTTGGGTTGTTGTTGTCATAGAAGCAATGCTGAAACCTGTCAGTGTGGTGTAAATCACGGGACGCCTTCGTCTAACTCAACTAAAGGAAGGCCCAGGATGCTTGGTTAGTATCCTGCGCGGTGCCTTCACATACCAGACATATGTTTAACATGTCGGGGATTCTGGATAGGTAGGAATTTATCCTGATACAGTGTCAAGAACGTTATTGTGCCGAGGTTACGCGGGCCCGCCGGGGTAGCTGAAGCTCTTCAACTGCTGTGGGTGTTGGTTGAACTCTAATCACAGCATTCGGGGGTGGGGAGAAGAAGGTGGTAAGGATCTCCCGATGAGTGTCGTTTATTGTCCCTTTAAACACTGTTCGGTCCCGTAGTTGTCTGTTCGTTTTGTCCTAGATCACGTCGGCGTAATTGAAGAGGTGCCTCCTGACGTGCCTGGGAGGCAGTTCAGGTGTCTACGGTTAAACCCGCGGTTTGCTGAACAGTTTGTTGCGCTCCTTTACAGGTAGCATCTGTGTCTCATTAAGAAGGTGTTGTAGAGGGGACATCAGGTGGTGTCATTGCCCGAAGCCGTTATCGTTCAATCGTCAGCGTAGGAGACCAGAGAGACTCCCTCTGGTGGCTGGGGGAGCTTCGATGTATAAAAGCTGAACAGCAAGGGTGAAAGGATACCACCCTGCGGAACACCTTGATTTCTCTTCCTCTGTTTAGAGATTTGGTCTCGAAAAATCACTGACGAGTGTCGACCACTTAAATAGTTAGCGAATCATCACTTCAGCTCTGGCGGGAGTGTCGACTGTTAAATGTTATTTAGTAGAGATTCAAATAAATTCCCAATTAAATTACTTTACTATATTTTATTATTATAAACTAAATATATTTATTTAGTTACATCTATTCTTCTATCTAATATATTAACAATTAAAAAAATTCAATGAAAACAGCGCATTTCATTTCAAATGTTTTAATTGAATTTAATACGTAAATAAAAATTTAAATAATTATTTAAATTTAATGAGCTAGTAAATATTAAATAACTATATTTAATTTAAATTATTTCTCATAAAAAATTTAGTTGTAATAACAAAATAAAATTAAATTAATAATTAAGAATTTACTAAATAAATAGATTTAACTAAATTGTTTTTTTTTTCATATTTATATTTATCTAAATAATATTATATATTTTATAATAATTAGACATATACTAAGTTAGATCAATAAATATCTATATATACATATATATTTATTTAACTAATTAATAGATGCCTATTAATTTTGTTAAAAAACCCCTTTAAATTAGAAAACGCAAAGTTGTATATTACACTAGCAAACCCGGCCCCCTTCGCTGGGCACACTAAAATAGAATAGATATGGTTTAGAACATAAAATATATGGTTTTCATATTATTTATTTCTTTATTCTTTATTCAAGCGCTTTGGCATAAACAATATTTTTTGTTTTTCTATTTGTTTTTGAGTAAATATAAAATATAAATTGAAAATCAGGAAAAAAGAAGATTGTTTTTAAATTTCAAATCAACGCATATGAATAAACAATCGTCTTTTTTCCTGATCATCCATGAATTTTTCGTTTCAATTTATATGTTTTATTAAGAATTGGAGCTTTTTTAACCATTATCCATTTATATTTTTCAAAAAAAAAAAAACGAAAAAAATTGTTTTTTCCACGAACACATAATTTCATTCGGATTTCATTCACTGTTCCAAAATCCACTCCAAAAAAATTCACAAACAATTTTTACATGTTGCACTTACGTTTTTTCCTTATGGCATCCAAATCAGAAAGAAATATTGACACATTGTAACTAACACTGTCAATTTGACAGTTCAGTTCCGCCCCAAGCGTTAAAAAAGTAAGCGACATTATGGCTGGCTCAAAAGAACGCTGTACCCGTTGCCACTGCTCCGAATTACAACCAAACTTTACGAAACCCATTTTCAATACTTACTTAACAATGTGCATAAGTTTGGTTTAATTCGGTGCAAAGACACGGCGGGTCCACGTTTTGGCATATATTTCGAGACCCTAGTCATCAATAGGTATGAAAATTACCCCGTATTAAAGCACTTATCAACAGCTTTCATTTGATACCTATATTGTGCATACACAACCAAAGGTTACCCGGGTCCACGTTTTGACCTATATCTGGAGACCCCAGTCACGTAGCGGCATGAAAAATACTCTGTACTAAGGCATTCACCAACAGTTTCAGTTTGATATCCATATTGTACAAACACATTCTAGGCTCCACGTTTTGGTCTCTATCTCGAGATCCTAGTCACGGAGCGGCATGAAAAATACTCTGAACTAAAGCATTCACCAACAGTTTCCATTTGATACCCATATTGTACATACACGTCCGAAGGTTACCCGGGTCCACGTTTTGACCTATATCTCGAGACCCTAGTCATCAATAGGTATGAAAATTACCCCGCATTAAAGCACTTGTCAACAGCTTTCATTTGATACCCATATTGTACAAACACATTCTAGGGTCCACGATTTGGTCTCTATCTCGAGACCCTAGTCACGGAGCGGATAGAAATACTCTGAACTATAGCATTCACCAACAGCTTCCATTTGATACCCATATTGTACATACACATCCGAAGGTTACCCGGTTCCACGTTTTGCCCTAATATATATCTCGAGACCCTATCTACCAATAGGTATCCAAACTATACGGAAACCATCTTCAATACCTCCTTAACAATGTGTGTCAGTTTGGTTTAATTCGGTGCAAAGACACTGCGGGTCCACGTTTTGGCATATATTTCCAGACCCCAGTCATCAATAGGTATGAAAATTACCCCGTATTAAAGCACTTATCAACAGCTTTCATTTGATATCCATATTGTACAAACACATTCTAGGGTCCACGTTTTGGTCTCTATCTCGAGACCCTAGTCACGGAGCGGATGGAAATACTCTGAACTAAAGCATTCACCAACAGCTTCCATTTGATACCCATATTGTACATACACATCCGAAGGTTACCCGGGTCCACGTTTTGACCTATATCTCGAGACCCTAGTCATCAATAGGTATGAAAATTACCCCGCGTTAAAGCACTTATCAACAGCTTTCATTTGATACCCATATTGTACAAACACATTCTAGGGTCCACGATTTGGTCTCTATCTCGAGACCCTAGTCACGGAGCGGATGGAAATACTCTGAACTAAAGCATTCACCAACAGCTTCCATTTGATACCCATATTGTACATACACATCCGAAGGTTACCCGGGTCCACGTTTTGACCTATATCTCGAGCCCTATCCACCAATAGGAATCCAAGCTATATGGAAACCATCTTCAATACCTTCTTAACAATGTGTGTAAGTTTGGTTTAATTCGGTGCAAAGACACTGCGGGTCCACGTTTTGGCATATATTTCCAGACCCCAGTCATCAATAGGTATGAAAATTACCCCGTATTGAAGCACTTATCAACAGCTTCCATTTGATACCCATATTGTACATACACGTCCGAAGGTTACCCGGGTCCACGTTTTGACCTATATCTCGAGACCCTAGTCATCAATAGGTATGAAAATTACCCCGTATTAAAGCACTTATCAACAGCTTTCAGTTTGATACCCATATTGTACCTACACATTCTAGGGTCCACGTTTTGGTCTCTATCTCGAGACCCTAGTCACGGAGCGGCATGAAAAATACTTTGAACTAAAGCATTCACCAACAGCTTCCATTTGATACCCATATTGTACATACACACCCGAAGGTTACCCGGGTCCACGTTTTGACCTATATCTCGAGACCCTATCTACCAATAGGTATCCAAACTATACGAAAACCATCCTCAATACCTCCTTAACAATGTGTGTAAGTTTGGTTTAATTCGGTGCAAAGACACGGCGGGTCCACGTTTTGGCATATATTTCCAGACCCTAGTCATCAATAGGTATGAAAATTACCCCGTATTGAAGCACTTATCAACAGCTTCCATTTGATATCCATATTGTACATACACGTCCGAAGGTTACCCGGGTCCACGTTTTGACCTATATCTCGAGACCCTAGTCATCAATAGGTATGAAAATTACCCCGTATTAAAGCACTTATCAACAGCTTTCATTTGATATCCATATTGTACAAACACATTCTAGGGTCCACGTTTTGGTCTCTATCTCGAGACCCTAGTCGCGGAGCGGATGGAAATACTCTGAACTAAAGCATTCACCAACAGTTTCCATTTGATACCCATATTGTACATACACATCCAAAGGTTACCTGGGTCTACGTTTTGACCTATATCTCGAGACCCCAGTCACGGAGCGGCATGAAAAATACTCTGTACTAAAGCATTCACCAACAGCTTCCATTTGATACCCGTATTGTACATACACATTCTAGGGTCCACGTTTTGGTCACTATCTCGAGACTTCGTGTATTTAGGAACGAGCATTAACACCGATAACAATGTCAGCCTTGAAATCCAACGTAGAATCTCTCTTGCCAACAAGTGCTACTTTGGACTAAGTAGGCAATTGAGCAGTAAAGTCCTCTCTCGACGAACAAAACTAACACTCTACAACACTCTCATCATGCCCGTCCTAACGTATGACGCAGAAGCTTGGACGATGACAACATCCGATGAAGCGACGCTTGGAGTGTTCGAGAGAAAGATTCTGCGTAAGATTTTTGGACCTTTGCACGTTGGCAACGGCGAATATCGCAGACGATGGAACGATGAGCTGTATGAGCTTTACGACGACATAGACATAGCGCAGCGAATAAAGATCCAGCGGCTTCGTTGGCTGGGTCATGTCGTCCGAATGGATACAAACGCTCCGGCTTTGAAAGTATTTGATGTGGTACCAGCTGGTGGTAGCAGAGGAAGAGGAAGGCCTCCTCTGCGTTGGAAAGATCAGGTGGAGAAGGACTTGGCTTCACTTGGTGTGTCCAATTGGCGCCGGTTAGCACGAGAAAGAAACGACTGGCGCGCTTTGTTAATCTCGGCCAAAATCGCGTAAGCGGTTATCGCGCCAATTAAGAAGAAGAATTGGGGCGTACACCCTTTTTGGGGGTTTGGCCGAACTCCTGATGTTGTTCCACAAATGGAAGAAATACACTCGGAGGTTTGCCATTGTCTGCCGAGGGGCCACCGCTATTAGAAAAATGTTTTTCTTAATTTTGGTGTTTCACCAAGATTCGAACCTACGTTCTCTCTGTGAATTCCGAATGGTAGTCACGCACCAACTCATTTAGCTACGGCGGCAAATTTCATTTAGTAACTTATAAATGAAGGGCATATATATACATTTTATCAACTTTTATAGATAAATTCAAATATGTATATACATATACGAGTATGTTTATAAGTCAATATTAAGTGAAACCTTTGTTTTCTTGATATATCACATCCTCTAACTCTTGGATCATACAACGTTTAATAGTAATGTATGGTAGGTATGTTTAAAATTATCTAGTTTTATATCTAAAAAAATATTTTATATAAAAATCTTTCAAAAATCAAAAATAGGCAACTCAAAATTTTGCTATAGCATTAAATATGATACGAGTAAACTAGTACGAACATACAAATGCATGTACATACATACATTTACCGCACGCTTGCTCAGTGATTAGGCAAAGACAAATCGACGCATTCGCATGTACTTTGTGTTGATTTTTTTTGTGTATACGAGGAAAGACATGTTTCTCTCGTCTCGAACTTGTTACAACGGGTCGCCCTTCCTCTTCTTTTCACCCGACCGACCACATCAACATGCCCGTTTCCCCAAAGTTGAGTGATTGTGACTCTATCTTATTACTTCCTCAATACTTTAATACGGACTTTTTCTATTAATTACATAATGCGAATACGTAATTTTTTGATGAATTTAATATTTGGTATGATAATGGGAATGGGCCAATTTTTTTACGTCGCATACGTTCTGTATATCTTGCATTCTTCTGGGTGTCTTTTAGCGACTTTTTCTTCAAAAAGGTCCAAAAATTCTAAATCCGATTATTTTACATTTTGATGAATAAAAAAATATCACCCACTACCATCGCGGTTCGATGACGATTACAGACTTAATGGACATTTCAGAATTAAAAATTGTTCAAAATATTTGATATTATTTAACTTTCTATATATATATATATTTATATTTTGTCGCTCGATCAGCAATTCGCACGTAAAAAATCGCCGTTCGACGTCGCGCAGCTTCAACTCGTACGGGACCCAATGTCCTTGCTTTTGGATCATTCCCATCGCTTTTAGACGCTTGCAAACGGTTGATTTATCAACGCCCAATGATTCAGCAAGCTCTTCTTGGGTTTGGCACGAGTCCTCGTTTACCAATTCCCCCAATTCCGCGTCCTCGAACTTTTTGGCTGGCCAAGACGCTCCTTGTCTTCGGTGTGAAAATCACTACTTTTGAATCGTCGAAACCAGTACTCACATGTTGAAATCGACGGAGTATGGTCTGGGTAGGCCTCCTGCAGCAATTCACGGGCTTGGGCTGTATTTTTTTTTCAAATTGAAGCAGAAAAGCAAAGCTTCCCGCAAATTGCGTTTCGACGGCACGAAAGTTGACATACTCGGAGCACGAAAACACTGCGTTGTTTATACTTCAGCGAAATGACAGATACTGATAAGCAAAGCCGAGGGATGAGGCTTTGTCATGAATATATATTCAGTATTGCCAACGCGATAAAGTGATAAATAGCGCCATCTGTGTGTCACCTAATCTGTGTGTCCTAATATAAAATATCCGAAAATAAAATTTACTTGTAAATATTATGAAACTAAAGCTGTAGCTCAAATAATTGTAAATTAATTATTGATAAGCACATAATACAATGTAATAATATATTTTTTAACGTACAAAATTGTAAAACAGAAATTTTGAGCACTTATTGTAAAATAAACAATAACGAAAATGTCTATCAGAAACTTTAAATAAAAAAAAAGGAAAATGTAAAAAAATAAAAGAAATAAATTCTCAAATCGAAGATATAAAACAAGGAGCAATATTGATTTCAGAAGAAAATATTGTTGAAAATCATTAATTATCAGAAACACATTTAGTTATTTAAGAAAATCAAACTATTTTAAATAATATTACCTATGTAAATATTAAAGAAAAAATTTGGAATTATTTAAAACATGTACCTATGTATATGAAACCTATAAACAATTAAAATTGGAAAATATAAATATGTTAGGCAAAGAAGATTGTTAAAACTCCTTTATCAATTTTGTATATTGTCATACGTTTTTGCATAATTTAAAATCAAATTTCCAAACCAAATAAAAATATAGCAATTCGGGAAAATACATAACGAACTATATTAAATAAAATAAAATAAAATAATTTACCGAAAATAATGAAAAATGATGGACGACTCAAATTAGAGAGGGAAGTTGACGGCAGACCTCACTCCACAGCACAATTACAATTGTAAATAAAATTATTCAAAAACCATAATCTGTATCTTACAGATTCTTAAGGCAATTTCATTAGCTCAGCTATTATGCTGCTGCATTATAAAAATTTGTGATATGCTTTTTCCGTTCATCATAGCATGATGCAATACCAACGCTTCATTGTAAAATAGTTGATAAGTAATATAAACACAATGCAAATATATAAACGAGCCAATTGTTCAAAATTAAAGTCAGTCTAAAGTCTGGATATGTTACAATACTCTGAATTTTCACTCATCCGCTGAAGCCTATTACTTTTTTTTTAAGCTTTAGCGCTGAAGGAAAAGCTTAAGTTGGATGCTTCAGTACCTTATGGCGATCATATAAACTACATATGTATTCACTCATATGTATGATCACGCTCCTTATTAAAAATGCTGGTGCAACGTCTTTTACCACTTTTATACAACACACGTTACTGTAAATAATATCACATAAACGTTTCAATTATATATTTATGAATCTGGATAAATTTAAAACATGATACGCGTATATCCAAATTGGAGGCAGAGAATACTCATATAACGTCGCAATTGGATACGATTGAGGCTGAGGTAGATGTAGTGAAGGCTCGCCTCTGTGAACTACAACTAAACCGTCCGAATATGTTAGCCAGTGGTCCGAAAATATAAGCATCATATTTCAATCGCACTGTATCATTCCCGACATTAAAGCTCCAGTTCGGAACAACAGCAACAACAAATCGCTACTGCAGACAAAGTTGTTCCATTGGTTGTCTCGCTCAAGGATTATGCCGCCGAAGTACTGCAAACAGTTCCAGAAGCCGGTTGGGGTAACAGTTCGCAGCAATAGAGAGACGCTACGGGAGTGACCACAGGCAACAAATGTTTCAGATCGAACTGACAAAATTGCTATCAGAAGACAAATGAGACCTTGCAGGAATACGCGGCGGAAATTGAGCGCTTGGCATTTGGCTTGGTTGAAACGGGTAGCTTAATCAACTCCGAAGGGGACATTTGCTGAAACAGTGGAGGCCAGTGCACAAAGTCCATCGGGTTGATGTTGAAGAGCCCACCTGGAAGAAACCACGAGGAAGGAAAAAGAGAGTCCGTCCCTCAGTTTACACAAAGTTCAAATTTAAAGGGCTACAACTGCGCCCGCATATGACCCCAATTGCAGTATAACCCGCAGCCAACCGAAGACGAATCCAAGAGGAAGAAGGAAGAAAGCTAAGTGCTGAAACTGATAATGGCGCTTCCGACTCACGGCAGGCGTTAAACTAAAACGAACCAGCTGTAAGGGGCAAGAACTGGTTCCGACAACTGAATGCCCCGCAGCCTCTGTCTCGCAAATTATACGGAAAAGCAACAACTTGACGATAAGGGGGGCTATAAATGGTCGATCCCAGGTGCTTACTCTGAACACAGGTGCAACAAACTCGATAATCCGGTCAGATTTGATAAATGGATGGCTACAAGCTACAGAAGAGGAGCTACGATTCCCGGAAAGGTGTTTTGGGAAGTCGTTATTGGAGCTTTGTCAGTAGTTGACACATTTTTACTGGCTGAAATCACGAATGAGGCAATAATTCGCGTAGATTTCAGACTGCTTCACGGATTAACGTTGAGTTTGGGTTGTTGTTGTCATAGAAGCAATGCTGAAACCTGTCAGTGTGGTGTAAATCACGGGACGCCTTCGTCTAACTCAACTAAAGGAAGGCCCAGGATGCTTGGTTAGTATCCTGCGCGGTGCCTTCACATACCAGACATATGTTTAACATGTCGGGGATTCTGGATAGGTAGGAATTTATCCTGATACAGTGTCAAGAACGTTATTGTGCCGAGGTTACGCGGGCCCGCCGGGGTAGCTGAAGCTCTTCAACTGCTGTGGGTGTTGGTTGAACTCTAATCACAGCATTCGAGGGTGGGGAGAAGAAGGTGGTAAGGATCTCCCGATGAGTGTCGTTTATTGTCCCTTTAAACACTGTTCGGTCCCGTAGTTGTCTGTTCGTTTTGTCCTAGATCACGTCGGCGTAATTGAAGAGGTGCCTCCTGACGTGCCTGGGAGGCAGTTCAGGTGTCTACGGTTAAACCCGCGGTTTGCTGAACAGTTTGTTGCGCTCCTTTACAGGTAGCATCTGTGTCTCATTAAGAAGGTGTTGTAGAGGGGACATCAGGTGGTGTCATTGCCCGAAGCCGTTATCGTTCAATCGTCAGCGTAGGAGACCAGAGAGACTCCCTCTGGTGGCTGGGGGAGCTTCGATGTATAAAAGCTGAACAGCAAGGGTGAAAGGATACCACCCTGCGGAACACCTTGATTTCTCTTCCTCTGTTTAGAGATTTGGTCTCGAAAAATCACTGACGAGTGTCGACCACTTAAATAGTTAGCGAATCATCACTTCAGCTCTGGCGGGAGTGTCGACTGTTAAATGTTATTTAGTAGAGACTCAAATAAATTCCCAATTAAATTACTTTACTATATTTTATTATTATAAACTAAATATATTTATTTAGTTACCTCTATTCTTCTATCTAATATATTAACAATTAAAAAAATTCAATGAAAACAGCGCATTTCATTTCAAATGTTTTAATTGAATTTAATACGTAAATAAAAATTTAAATAATTATTTAAATTTAATGAGCTAGTAAATATTAAATAACTATATTTAATTTAAATTATTTCTCATAAAAAATTTAGTTGTAATAACAAAATAAAATTAAATTAATAATTAAGAATTTACTAAATAAATAGATTTAACTAAATTGTTTTTTTTCATATTTATATTTATCTAAATAATATTATATATTTTATAATAATTAGACATATACTAAGTTAGATCAATAAATATCTATATATACATATATATTTATTTAACTAATTAATAGATGCCTATTAATTTTGTTAAAAAACCCCTTTAAATTAGAAAACGCAAAGTTGTATATTACACTAGCAAACCCGGCCCCCTTCGCTGGGCACACTAAAATAGAATAGATATGGTTTAGAACATAAAATATATGGTTTTCATATTATTTATTTCTTTATTCTTTATTCAAGCGCTTTGGCATAAACAATATTTTTTGTTTTTCTATTTGTTTTTGAGTAAATATAAAATATAAATTGAAAATCAGGAAAAAAGAAGATTGTTTTTAAATTTCAAATCAACGCATATGAATAAACAATCGTCTTTTTTCCTGATCATCCATGAATTTTTCGTTTCAATTTATATGTTTTATTAAGAATTGGAGCTTTTTTAACCATTATCCATTTATATTTTTCAAAAAAAAAAAAACGAAAAAAATTGTTTTTTCCACGAACACATAATTTCATTCGGATTTCATTCACTGTTCCAAAATCCACTCCAAAAAAATTCACAAACAATTTTTACATGTTGCACTTACGTTTTTTCCTTATGGCATCCAAATCAGAAAGAAATATTGACACATTGTAACTAACACTGTCAATTTGACAGTTCAGTTCCGCCCCAAGCGTTAAAAAAGTAAGCGACATTATGGCTGGCTCAAAAGAACGCTGTACCCGTTGCCACTGCTCCGAATTACAACCAAACTTTACGAAACCCATTTTCAATACTTACTTAACAATGTGCATAAGTTTGGTTTAATTCGGTGCAAAGACACGGCGGGTCCACGTTTTGGCATATATTTCGAGACCCTAGTCATCAATAGGTATGAAAATTACCCCGTATTAAAGCACTTATCAACAGCTTTCATTTGATACCTATATTGTGCATACACAACCAAAGGTTACCCGGGTCCACGTTTTGACCTATATCTGGAGACCCCAGTCACGTAGCGGCATGAAAAATACTCTGTACTAAGGCATTCACCAACAGTTTCAGTTTGATATCCATATTGTACAAACACATTCTAGGCTCCACGTTTTGGTCTCTATCTCGAGATCCTAGTCACGGAGCGGCATGAAAAATACTCTGAACTAAAGCATTCACCAACAGCTTCCATTTGATACCCATATTGTACATACACGTCCGAAGGTTACCCGGGTCCACGTTTTGACCTATATCTCGAGACCCTAGTCATCAATAGGTATGAAAATTACCCCGCATTAAAGCACTTGTCAACAGCTTTCATTTGATACCCATATTGTACAAACACATTCTAGGGTCCACGATTTGGTCTCTATCTCGAGACCCTAGTCACGGAGCGGATAGAAATACTCTGAACTAAAGCATTCACCAACAGCTTCCATTTGATACCCATATTGTACATACACATCCGAAGGTTACCCGGTTCCACGTTTTGCCCTAATATATATCTCGAGACCCTATCTACCAATAGGTATCCAAACTATACGGAAACCATCTTCAATACCTTCTTAACAATGTGTGTCAGTTTGGTTTAATTCGGTGCAAAGACACTGCGGGTCCACGTTTTGGCATATATTTCCAGACCCCAGTCATCAATAGGTATGAAAATTACCCCGTATTAAAGCACTTATCAACAGCTTTCATTTGATATCCATATTGTACAAACACATTCTAGGGTCCACGTTTTGGTCTCTATCTCGAGACCCTAGTCACGGAGCGGATGGAAATACTCTGAACTAAAGCATTCACCAACAGCTTCCATTTGATACCCATATTGTACATACACATCCGAAGGTTACCCGGGTCCACGTTTTGACCTATATCTCGAGACCCTAGTCATCAATAGGTATGAAAATTACCCCGCGTTAAAGCACTTATCAACAGCTTTCATTTGATACCCATATTGTACAAACACATTCTAGGGTCCACGATTTGGTCTCTATCTCGAGACCCTAGTCACGGAGCGGATGGAAATACTCTGAACTAAAGCATTCACCAACAGCTTCCATTTGATACCCATATTGTACATACACATCCGAAGGTTACCCGGGTCCACGTTTTGACCTATATCTCGAGCCCTATCCACCAATAGGAATCCAAGCTATATGGAAACCATCTTCAATACCTTCTTAACAATGTGTGTAAGTTTGGTTTAATTCGGTGCAAAGACACTGCGGGTCCACGTTTTGGCATATATTTCCAGACCCCAGTCATCAATAGGTATGAAAATTACCCCGTATTGAAGCACTTATCAACAGCTTCCATTTGATACCCATATTGTACATACACGTCCGAAGGTTACCCGGGTCCACGTTTTGACCTATATCTCGAGACCCTAGTCATCAATAGGTATGAAAATTACCCCGTATTAAAGCACTTATCAACAGCTTTCAGTTTGATACCCATATTGTACCTACACATTCTAGGGTCCACGTTTTGGTCTCTATCTCGAGACCCTAGTCACGGAGCGGCATGAAAAATACTCTGAACTAAAGCATTCACCAACAGCTTCCATTTGATACCCATATTGTACATACACACCCGAAGGTTACCCGGGTCCACGTTTTGACCTATATCTCGAGACCCTATCTACCAATAGGTATCCAAACTATACGAAAACCATCCTCAATACCTCCTTAACAATGTGTGTAAGTTTGGTTTAATTCGGTGCAAAGATACGGCGGATCCACGTTTTGGCATATATTTCCAGACCCTAGTCATCAATAGGTATGAAAATTACCCCGTATTGAAGCACTTATCAACAGCTTCCATTTGATATCCATATTGTACATACACGTCCGAAGGTTACCCGGGTCCACGTTTTGACCTATATCTCGAGACCCTAGTCATCAATAGGTATGAAAATTACCCCGTATTAAAGCACTTATCAACAGCTTTCATTTGATATCCATATTGTACAAACACATTCTAGGGTCCACGTTTTGGTCTCTATCTCGAGACCCTAGTCGCGGAGCGGATGGAAATACTCTGAACTAAAGCATTCACCAACAGCTTCCATTTGATACCCATATTGTACATACACATCCAAAGGTTACCTGGGTCTACGTTTTGACCTATATCTCGAGACCCCAGTCACGGAGCGGCATGAAAAATACTCTGTACTAAAGCATTCACCAACAGCTTCCATTTGATACCCGTATTGTACATACACATTCTAGGGTCCACGTTTTGGTCACTATCTCGAGACTTCGTGTATTTAGGAACGAGCATTAACACCGATAACAATGTCAGCCTTGAAATCCAACGTAGAATCTCTCTTGCCAACAAGTGCTACTTTGGACTAAGTAGGCAATTGAGCAGTAAAGTCCTCTCTCGACGAACAAAACTAACACTCTACAACACTCTCATCATGCCCGTCCTAACGTACGACGCAGAAGCTTGGACGATGACAACATCCGATGAAGCGACGCTTGGAGTGTTCGAGAGAAAGATTCTGCGTAAGATTTTTGGACCTTTGCACGTTGGCAACGGCGAATATCGCAGACGATGGAACGATGAGCTGTATGAGCTTTACGACGACATAGACATAGCGCAGCGAATAAAGATCCAGCGGCTTCGTTGGCTGGGTCATGTCGTCCGAATGGATACAAACGCTCCGGCTTTGAAAGTATTTGATGTGGTACCAGCTGGTGGTAGCAGAGGAAGAGGAAGGCCTCCTCTGCGTTGGAAAGATCAGGTGGAGAAGGACTTGGCTTCACTTGGTGTGTCCAATTGGCGCCGGTTAGCACGAGAAAGAAACGACTGGCGCGCTTTGTTAATCTCGGCCAAAATCGCCTAAGCGGTTATCGCGCCAATTAAGAAGAAGAATTGGGGCGTACACCCTTTTTGGGGGTTTGGCCGAACTCCTGATGTTGTTCCACAAATGGAAGAAATACACTCGGAGGTTTGCCATTGTCTGCCGAGGGGCCACCGCTATTAGAAAAATGTTTTTCTTAATTTTGGTGTTTCACCAAGATTCGAACCTACGTTCTCTCTGTGAATTCCGAATGGTAGTCACGCACCAACTCATTTAGCTACGGCGGCAAATTTCATTTAGTAACTTATAAATGAAGGGCATATATATACATTTTATCAACTTTTATAGATAAATTCAAATATGTATATACATATACGAGTATGTTTATAAGTCAATATTAAGTGAAACCTTTGTTTTCTTGATATATAACATCCTCTAACTCTTGGATCATACAACGTTTAATAGTAATGTATGGTAGGTATGTTTAAAATTATCTAGTTTTATATCTAAAAAAATATTTTATATAAAAATCTTTCAAAAATCAAAAATAGGCAACTCAAAATTTTGCTATAGCATTAAATATGATACGAGTAAACTAGTACGAACATACAAATGCATGTACATACATACATTTACCGCACGCTTGCTCAGTGATTAGGCAAAGACAAATCGACGCATTCGCATGTACTTTGTGTTGATTTTTTTTGTGTATACGAGGAAAGACATGTTTCTCTCGTCTCGAACTTGTTACAACGGGTCGCCCTTCCTCTTCTTTTCACCCGACCGACCACATCAACATGCCCGTTTCCCCAAAGTTGAGTGATTGTGACTCTATCTTATTACTTCCTCAATACTTTAATACGGACTTTTTCTATTAATTACATAATGCGAATACGTAATTTTTTGATGAATTTAATATTTGGTATGATAATGGGAATGGGCCAATTTTTTTACGTCGCATACGTTCTGTATATCTTGCATTCTTCTGGGTGTCTTTTAGCGACTTTTTCTTCAAAAAGGTCCAAAAATTCTAAATCCGATTATTTTACATTTTGATGAATAAAAAAATATCACCCACTACCATCGCGGTTCGATGACGATTACAGACTTAATGGACATTTCAGAATTAAAAATTGTTCAAAATATTTGATATTATTTAACTTTATATATATATATATATTTATATTTTGTCGCTCGATCAGCAATTCGCACGTAAAAAATCGCCGTTCGACGTCGCGCAGCTTCAACTCGTACGGGACCCAATGTCCTTGCTTTTGGATCATTCCCATCGCTTTTAGACGCTTGCAAACGGTTGATTTATCAACGCCCAATGATTCAGCAAGCTCTTCTTGGGTTTGGCACGAGTCCTCGTTTACCAATTCCCCCAATTCCGCGTCCTCGAACTTTTTGGGCTGGCCAAGACGCTCCTTGTCTTCGGTGTGAAAATCACTACTTTTGAATCGTCGAAACCAGTACTCACATGTTGAAATCGACGGAGTATGGTCTGGGTAGGCCTCCTGCAGCAATTCACGGGCTTGGGCTGTATTTTTTTTCAAATTGAAGCAGAAAAGCAAAGCTTCCCGCAAATTGCGTTTCGACGGCACGAAAGTTGACATACTCGGAGCACGAAAACACTGCGTTGTTTATACTTCAGCGAAATGACAGATACTGATAAGCAAAGCCGAGGGATGAGGCTTTGTCATGAATATATATTCAGTATTGCCAACGCGATAAAGTGATAAATAGCGCCATCTGTGTGTCACCTAATCTGTGTGTCCTAATATAAAATATCCGAAAATAAAATTTACTTGTAAATATTATGAAACTAAAGCTGTAGCTCAAATAATTGTAAATTAATTATTGATAAGCACATAATACAATGTAATAATATATTTTTTAACGTACAAAATTGTAAAACAGAAATTTTGAGCACTTATTGTAAAATAAACAATAACGAAAATGTCTATCAGAAACTTTAAATAAAAAACAAGGAAAATGTAAAAAAATAAAAGAAATAAATTCTCAAATCGAAGATATAAAACAAGGAGCAATATTGATTTCAGAAGAAAATATTGTTGAAAATCATTAATTATCAGAAACACATTTAGTTATTTAAGAAAATCAAACTATTTTAAATAATATTACCTATGTAAATATTAAAGAAAAAATTTGGAATTATTTAAAACATGTACCTATGTATATGAAACCTATAAACAATTAAAATTGGAAAATATAAATATGTTAGGCAAAGAAGATTGTTAAAACTCCTTTATCAATTTTGTATATTGTCATACGTTTTTGCATAATTTAAAATCAAATTTCCAAACCAAATAAAAATATAGCAATTCGGGAAAATACATAACGAACTATATTAAATAAAATAAAATAAAATAATTTACCGAAAATAATGAAAAATGATGGACGACTCAAATTAGAGAGGGAAGTTGACGGCAGACCTCACACCACAGCACAATTACAATTGTAAATAAAATTATTCAAAAACCATAATCTGTATCTTACAGATTCTTAAGGCAATTTCATTAGCTCAGCTATTATGCTGCTGCATTATAAAAATTTGTGATATGCTTTTTCCGTTCATCATAGCATGATGCAATACCAACGCTTCATTGTAAAATAGTTGATAAGTAATATAAACACAATGCAAATATATAAACGAGCCAATTGTTCAAAATTAAAGTCAGTCTAAAGTCTGGATATGTTACAATACTCTGAATTTTCACTCATCCGCTGAAGCCTATTACTTTTTTTTTAAGCTTTAGCGCTGAAGGAAAAGCTTAAGTTGGATGCTTCAGTACCTTATGGCGATCATATAAACTACATATGTATTCACTCATATGTATGATCACGCTCCTTATTAAAAATGCTGGTGCAACGTCTTTTACCACTTTTATACAACACACGTTACTGTAAATAATATCACATAAACGTTTCAATTATATATTTATGAATCTGGATAAATTTAAAACATGATACGCGTATATCCAAATTGGAGGCAGAGAATACTCATATAACGTCGCAATTGGATACGATTGAGGCTGAGGTAGATGTAGTGAAGGCTCGCCTCTGTGAACTACAACTAAACCGTCCGAATATGTTAGCCAGTGGTCCGAAAATATAAGCATCATATTTCAATCGCACTGTATCATTCCCGACATTAAAGCTCCAGTTCGGAACAACAGCAACAACAAATCGCTACTGCAGACAAAGTTGTTCCATTGGTTGTCTCGCTCAAGGATTATGCCGCCGAAGTACTGCAAACAGTTCCAGAAGCCGGTTGGGGTAACAGTTCGCAGCAATAGAGAGACGCTACGGGAGTGACCACAGGCAACAAATGTTTCAGATCGAACTGACAAAATTGCTATCAGAAGACAAATGAGACCTTGCAGGAATACGCGGCGGAAATTGAGCGCTTGGCATTTGGCTTGGTTGAAACGGGTAGCTTAATCAACTCCGAAGGGGACATTTGCTGAAACAGTGGAGGCCAGTGCACAAAGTCCATCGGGTTGATGTTGAAGAGCCCACCTGGAAGAAACCACGAGGAAGGAAAAAGAGAGTCCGTCCCTCAGTTTACACAAAGTTCAAATTTAAAGGGCTACAACTGCGCCCGCATATGACCCCAATTGCAGTATAACCCGCAGCCAACCGAAGACGAATCCAAGAGGAAGAAGGAAGAAAGCTAAGTGCTGAAACTGATAATGGCGCTTCCGACTCACGGCAGGCGTTAAACTAAAACGAACCAGCTGTAAGGGGCAAGAACTGGTTCCGACAACTGAATGCCCCGCAGCCTCTGTCTCGCAAATTATACGGAAAAGCAACAACTTGACGATAAGGGGGGCTATAAATGGTCGATCCCAGGTGCTTACTCTGAACACAGGTGCAACAAACTCGATAATCCGGTCAGATTTGATAAATGGATGGCTACAAGCTACAGAAGAGGAGCTACGATTCCCGGAAAGGTGTTTTGGGAAGTCGTTATTGGAGCTTTGTCAGTAGTTGACACATTTTTACTGGCTGAAATCACGAATGAGGCAATAATTCGCGTAGATTTCAGACTGCTTCACGGATTAACGTTGAGTTTGGGTTGTTGTTGTCATAGAAGCAATGCTGAAACCTGTCAGTGTGGTGTAAATCACGGGACGCCTTCGTCTAACTCAACTAAAGGAAGGCCCAGGATGCTTGGTTAGTATCCTGCGCGGTGCCTTCACATACCAGACATATGTTTAACATGTCGGGGATTCTGGATAGGTAGGAATTTATCCTGATACAGTGTCAAGAACGTTATTGTGCCGAGGTTACGCGGGCCCGCCGGGGTAGCTGAAGCTCTTCAACTGCTGTGGGTGTTGGTTGAACTCTAATCACAGCATTCGGGGGTGGGGAGAAGAAGGTGGTAAGGATCTCCCGATGAGTGTCGTTTATTGTCCCTTTAAACACTGTTCGGTCCCGTAGTTGTCTGTTCGTTTTGTCCTAGATCACGTCGGCGTAATTGAAGAGGTGCCTCCTGACGTGCCTGGGAGGCAGTTCAGGTGTCTACGGTTAAACCCGCGGTTTGCTGAACAGTTTGTTGCGCTCCTTTACAGGTAGCATCTGTGTCTCATTAAGAAGGTGTTGTAGAGGGGACATCAGGTGGTGTCATTGCCCGAAGCCGTTATCGTTCAATCGTCAGCGTAGGAGACCAGAGAGACTCCCTCTGGTGGCTGGGGGAGCTTCGATGTATAAAAGCTGAACAGCAAGGGTGAAAGGATACCACCCTGCGGAACACCTTGATTTCTCTTCCTCTGTTTAGAGATTTGGTCTTGAAAAATCACTGACGAGTGTCGACCACTTAAATAGTTAGCGAATCATCACTTCAGCTCTGGCGGGAGTGTCGACTGTTAAATGTTATTTAGTAGAGATTCAAATAAATTCCCAATTAAATTACTTTACTATATTTTATTATTATAAACTAAATATATTTATTTAGTTACATCTATTCTTCTATCTAATATATTAACAATTAAAAAAATTCAATGTAAACAGCGCATTTCATTTCAAATGTTTTAATTGAATTTAATACGTAAATAAAAATTTAAATAATTATTTAAATTTAATGAGCTAGTAAATATTAAATAACTATATTTAATTTAAATTATTTCTCATAAAAAATTTAGTTGTAATAACAAAATAAAATTAAATTAATAATTAAGAATTTACTAAATAAATAGATTTAACTAAATTGTTTTTTTTCATATTTATATTTATCTAAATAATATTATATATTTTATAATAATTAGACATATACTAAGTTAGATCAATAAATATCTATATATACATATATATTTATTTAACTAATTAATAGATGCCTATTAATTTTGTTAAAAAACCCCTTTAAATTAGAAAACGCAAAGTTGTATATTACACTAGCAAACCCGGCCCCTTCGCTGGGCACACTAAAATAGAATAGATATGGTTTAGAACATAAAATATATGGTTTTCATATTATTTATTTCTTTATTCTTTATTCAAGCGCTTTGGCATAAACAATATTTTTTGTTTTTCTATTTGTTTTTGAGTAAATATAAAATATAAATTGAAAATCAGGAAAAAAGAAGATTGTTTTTAAATTTCAAATCAACGCATATGAATAAACAATCGTCTTTTTTCCTGATCATCCATGAATTTTTCGTTTCAATTTATATGTTTTATTAAGAATTGGAGCTTTTTTAACCATTATCCATTTATATTTTTCAAAAAAAAAAAAACGAAAAAAATTGTTTTTTCCACGAACACATAATTTCATTCGGATTTCACATTAAATTCTCAAATTTCGTAAGAAATTATTCACTGTTCCAAAATCCACTCCAAAAAAATTCACAAACAATTTTTACATGTTGCACTTACGTTTTTTCCTTATGGCATCCAAATCAGAAAGAAATATTGACACATTGTAACTAACACTGTCAATTTGACAGTTCAGTTCCGCCCCAAGCGTTAAAAAAGTAAGCGACATTATGGCTGGCTCAAAAGAACGCTGTACCCGTTGCCACTGCTCCGAATTACAACCAAACTTTACGAAACCCATTTTCAATACTTACTTAACAATGTGCATAAGTTTGGTTTAATTCGGTGCAAAGACACGGCGGGTCCACGTTTTGGCATATATTTCGAGACCCTAGTCATCAATAGGTATGAAAATTACCCCGTATTAAAGCACTTATCAACAGCTTTCATTTGATACCTATATTGTGCATACACAACCAAAGGTTACCCGGGTCCACGTTTTGACCTATATCTGGAGACCCCAGTCACGTAGCGGCATGAAAAATACTCTGTACTAAGGCATTCACCAACAGTTTCAGTTTGATATCCATATTGTACAAACACATTCTAGGCTCCACGTTTTGGTCTCTATCTCGAGATCCTAGTCACGGAGCGGCATGAAAAATACTCTGAACTAAAGCATTCACCAACAGCTTCCATTTGATACCCATATTGTACATACACGTCCGAAGGTTACCCGGGTCCACGTTTTGACCTATATCTCGAGACCCTAGTCATCAATAGGTATGAAAATTACCCCGCATTAAAGCACTTGTCAACAGCTTTCATTTGATACCCATATTGTACAAACACATTCTAGGGTCCACGTTTTGGTCTCTATCTCGAGACCCTAGTCACGGAGCGGATAGAAATACTCTGAACTAAAGCATTCACCAACAGCTTCCATTTGATACCCATATTGTACATACACATCCGAAGGTTACCCGGTTCCACGTTTTGCCCTAATATATATCTCGAGACCCTATCTACCAATAGGTATCCAAACTATACGGAAACCATCTTCAATACCTCCTTAACAATGTGTGTCAGTTTGGTTTAATTCGGTGCAAAGACACTGCGGGTCCACGTTTTGGCATATATTTCCAGACCCCAGTCATCAATAGGTATGAAAATTACCCCGTATTAAAGCACTTATCAACAGCTTTCATTTGATATCCATATTGTACAAACACATTCTAGGGTCCACGTTTTGGTCTCTATCTCGAGACCCTAGTCGCGGAGCGGATGGAAATACTCTGAACTAAAGCATTCACCAACAGCTTCCATTTGATACCCATATTGTACATACACATCCAAAGGTTACCTGGGTCTACGTTTTGACCTATATCTCGAGACCCCAGTCACGGAGCGGCATGAAAAATACTCTGTACTAAAGCATTCACCAACAGCTTCCATTTGATACCCGTATTGTACATACACATTCTAGGGTCCACGTTTTGGTCACTATCTCGAGACCCTAGTCACGGAGCGGCATGAAAAATACTCTGAACTAAAGCATTCACCAACAGCTTCCATTTGATACCCATATTGTACATACACATCCGAAGGTTACCCGGGTCCACGTTTTGACCTATATCTCGAGCCCTATCCACCAATAGGAATCCAAACTATATGGAAACCATCTTCAATACCTTCTTAACAATGTGTGTAAGTTTGGTTTAATTCGGTGCAGACACGGCCGGTTAGCGAACACACACAAAAAGTTGACTTTATTTTATATATAAGATTTTTTTCAGTTTGTGTCCGAAAAATCCAAATATCTTACGGAACCCTATTTTGTTCAAAATAAAATGTAATCCATGTTACTCTTGGATAATGTAGTTTTCGAATGGTGAAAGAATTTTTAAAATCGGTCCAGTAGTGTTTGAGCCTATTCGTTACAAACAAACAAACAAACAAACAAACAAACAAACAAACAATCAAATCGATAATGGCAAGTGGTCTGATGCAAGCGATAGCACAGGTTCACAGGTTATGCAATTTATCAGACTACCGTTAGCAATTGTTATGTCAGGCGAGTTGCTACAGTTGCCCATTACCCTGATGGGGGCGTCGTCGTTCTGCTCTTCGTAGTGATGTCCATTACGATCGTTTGGCAGGCTTGAATTAAAAAGAACGTGATTCGCATTAAAGTCACCTACAGCCAATCGGTTTTCAACTCCAATAAGCGCACCAAAAGCAGGGTGATATCCAGCCGGGCAGCATGGGGTATAAATATATTAAATATTTCGTGCTCGGCATGGCCTGACCGGACAGCTATACTTTGACATTCTAAGGTGCTGTCCGCAGCCTTCGTCGATCAGAAGATACTGCACTGTGTGGTTTATTATGAACGCCACCATTGTCTCGCTCGCAATCTTGTATGTGTCCTTATAGCCACCCCTGGTTATCAGGGAAGAGCTAGCGTGCAGCTTGGTTTCTTGGACCGCAGCTATTGGGATTCCGTGTCGGCTCATGAAGTCGACGATTTCATCTAACTTACTCGTTAATCCGTTACAGTTAAATTACAGAAGCTTGAAGCTTCTCCGTAAGACTGTCGTAACTCGGGGTGTTAGTGATGCGTGGGGTTGTTAACGTTGGGCTTGCTGTGAATTCCGCTGTTGTTGTTGTGGCCTGACGATAGTGGGCGGCGTTTGCGGGTGCACTCACGGGTGGTATGCAGGCCAGAGCATCTCCGGAAGTGGCACCAGCCATTGCAAGAATTGTATTTGACTGATGCCAGGTTCCGAAGTACTCTGGTCTGACACAAGGAACAGATTTACGGTTCACTTGACAGAACTAGTTTACTGGGGTGGCAGCCCTTTGTCGGGAAATCACCGAGTCATTCCGGTAACGTAAAACCGGCTGCCATGGGAATGATTTGGATTTGGATAAAAGGGTTCTGTCGTGTCAGAATATGGAGATAGCGCTGAGCACCGGGTATGAGCCAAGTGTACAGTCCAGTCACCGGCGAACATATTCGTAGGAAGAACATTGTGAAGATAGAAGAAGACACGAGGGTTCAAATAAGAGCCCTAAATGATTTCAAGTTACCATTTATTTTGGATGTAGGAAATGTCGAACTGTAGAAGCTATAGTAAACTGCGACGAACAACAAAAAAAAACGGGAAGAGTTCCAAGAACCAGAAAGAAAATCCTCCGATTGCATAAGGACTTATTGAAGAAATTAACACCGCTAGAGAGAACGAAAACTATGATATTGGTACAGAAGTACGGCTACCTATTCAACGGCTATTGTAGAAATCTGGAAGAACTGCCATCGTTAAACATGATATAGATACAAAGGATGTGAGGCAAGTTTGCCAAGATTCTCATTGAGTTCCACCAGCAAAGCGTAAAGATAGTCCAGGATATACAGCAAAGTAGAGTTATTGAGGCATCATTAATCCCGTGGAGCTCACCGGTTGTGCTAGTTAAAAAGAAAGATGAAAGCACTCAATTTTGCTAGGATTATAGAAAGCTGAATGAAGTAACGAAAAAGGACCGCTAGCCATTACTACGATACATTATCTGGTGCAAAATGGTTTTGCACACTTGGTTTAAAAAGTGATTACTGGCAGGTGGAAATTGAGGATTGTGATCGTGAGAAGACAGCCTTCAGCATAGAAGATGGGTTGTGGCATTTTTTTGAGATGCCTTTTGGATTATATAACGCACCAGCAACCTTTGGGCGTCTGATGGAACACGTACTGAGGAAACTCCACTGAAAAACGTGTTTTTAATGCATCCATTAGTTACAGTACTGTCACAAATCATCAAATGGCAAAGAAAAGTGATCGCATACTACAATAGAGTTCTCGGTAAGCCAGAGATGAATTACTGCGTGACCAGACAAGAACTGTTAGCTGTGGTTAAGTGCGTAAAACAGTTCCACAAATAGTTGTACGGTCAACGATTCCAGTTAAGAACAGACCATCTCAATGCTGTATGGTTAAACCACTTCAAGTATCCGGAAGGACAAATTGCACGGTGGAGCGAAAGACTTCAAAATTACGACTTCGGGGTCGAGCATCGAAAAGGGGAACACCATGGAAATGCTGATGCACTATCCCGGCGTGCTTGTGTTAAAGAGTGTTAGCATTCTTCCAAAGTCGAGAGATCTGAAGAGATAGTTGATATCAGATTAATGCTGTTGGAGCCCGATGATGATTGGGAACCAAGTGCGATAAGAAGAAGACAATTGAATGCTGCTGACCCGGGAAAGAATATATAAGCGGAACACGCTGGATAGAGACCATCTAATGCCACGGATGTTGCAGGGGCGTTTTTAATAAGTGATTCCGGCAATAAATATGTGCTCGTTTTTATGGACTACTTCAGTAAGTGGCCAGAAGGGTACGCTCTACCAAACCAAGAGGCCAAAACCATTGTTGAGGTTTTTTGCAGAATTGGCTGACTTGGTTTTGAGTATCTATTAAGTTGCATTCAAACCAAGGAAGGAACTTCGAATCCGTAGTATTGTGCTGCTTGTTGGAAAATAGAAAACGCGTACAACACCTTTGCACTCCCAATCAAAAGGATTAGTCGAAAGATCAACCGCACTCTAGAGGAGCACTTGCGAAAGGTAGTTGGAAAGAGCCAATCTCGTATGGCTCAGCATGAAACTGGCATGAAACTACTGGCTAATCGCCTGCTACGACCATTTTTGGAAGCGATTTAATGCTTCCGGGTGATTTATCGTTCGAAAGAGGTGTTGCTCCTGCAATGGACGAAAGTAGTCATTGGCAAACACTGCAGGACGACATGGATGAATTGCACCATTATGTGAGGTAATATACTCAGCTAGTGAGTGACAAGATGATTAATCGACTTTACCGGGTGTGAAATCCGAAGGATTCGACGAAGGCAGCACTTCTTTATAATCTGCCAAGAAAGAAAGGGATTCGTCCAAACTGCAAACGTCCTGGGAAGGTGATTAAAAGATTGAATAATCTGATGTATCGTATACAGCAATGCAAAACTGGACAGAGAAAAGTCAAAGTGGTGCAGTAGACGAAGACAACAGCTGCTGCTTCAACAGAACTCGCCAGAAGATATGAGCTCTCAGACCTAGAAATAACGAGCATATATACAGGGCCCGCCATCTATTGTTACGGATTTCAACTAGGTATTATTTGAAGAATGGTAACACTCAGCTGTCATCTGATTTGACAGAAAATTAGTTTTATTCTTCAGCCGAACGAAAATGGTTGTGTATAGGCTCAAAGAACGCTGGGAAATATTGCGACATTACTTTGAAAAGATGGCGCTACTTGCCACACAGCGAATGCTACGATCAATCTTTTGCGCACTGTCTTCGAAGATCGCATTATCAGCCGAAATTCTGATATCGTTTGGCCGCTTCGGAGCTGCGATTTGACGCCGTTGGATTATTATCTTTCGGGTGCCATCAAAGACCAGTGTTATGCCAACAAACCAGCAACAATTGATGCACTGACGACCAACATACGCGATATCATAGCTGAAATACAGCCGCATACAATCGAAAATATGTTGAAAAATTGGACCGATCGTATGGGATGGTGCATGGCTAGCCGAGGCAGCCATATGAATGAAGTTGTGTTCCATCATTAACCGGAAGAATTGTACTTCAAAGTAAAAAAAAAACAGTTTGGAAAAATATTGAGTAGTTTCTTTTTTATAGCATTTTTAATTCCGTAAAGTTATATGGCGGACCCTATACAAAGGTGTATGCACATGGGGTATTCAGTTGGAAAGTGAACTTGTAAGAGATTAAACGAAAAGTAATAGAGTTATTCAGTCTTAAGCAGAACGTCTGTATTTAAAGTAAAGTGTTGGAAATAAAGTAAAGCAAGTGTGTTTCATTAATTTGTGATTTCATTTGACAATCTAGTGATCGATTTCAAAGAAGTTATTGTAAGAGATTTATTTGAATTTTAACGTAAGAAAATTCGTAACAATATTGTATACGAAATTTCTTGCTTGGTATAGTATTTGCGTCCACACGTATGCACCCCAACTACCGGGTATCATAAGACGTTACAGACGTATACCATTGCAAGAATTGTTTACCAAAATTTATTCAAATATTTTTTATAAAGGAAGAAAATTGCATAACATTGTGCATTATATACAATTGATTATTGAATTGATCAGCTGGCATATTTTCCCCCTCTACGGTGCAGCTGACTATTTTTTTTTTCTACTAAATGTCAACAATACATCAAAAAAATTTCAGCCGGTATAAAATGAGTTGGTAGAAACCCACCGGTGCGCCAGCTGACGTTCACTTTCGTTATTCAAGAAAGCTAATTCACAAGTATAGTCAAGAATTTAACGGTATAAAAACGCAGTCCAAAATCGACCCCTGGCTCCCGGACTATTGAATAAAAAGCTTAGGTCCAAGAATAGAGCCCTGAGGTACCCCTAGGTTATTAAATTGTTCATTTGAAATAGATTCATTAATTCTTGTTACTTGCTGACGATTATTAAGATAATCTTTAAACCAATTTAGTGAATTTCCTTTTACTCCATAAAATTCCAATTGACTTATTAAAATATGTATATCTATAGTTTCAAATGCTCACTTAAAATCTAGAAAACCAGCAACAACAATTTTTAACTAATTTTGTGCCATTTTCCATTCACTTAAAAAATAATTTTGATCGATATATTTTGAAAATTGATTGTAAGCTAATAATTCAATGAGTCGTTCACAACAAGAACGAGTGTTAATTGGTCGATGATCACTAATAAGGATGGAATTTTGTACCTTTTGAATTGGAATGATCGTTGACTGTTTAGAACATCTGGAAAAATTCCATTTTCAAACGATTGATTTATAATATTGGCAATTTGAATGCCCAATACAAATATAATAACATATATATAATTGGCACGTACACCTTTTTTCGGTCTTTGGCCGAGCTCCTGCTCTTATTTGTGGTGTGCGTCTTGATGTTGTTCTACAAATGGAGGGACCTACAGTTTTAAGACGACTCCGAATGGCAGATATTTTTATGAGGAGCTTTTTCATGGCAGAAATACCCTTGGAGGTTTGCCATTGCCTGCCGAGGGGCGATCGCTATTAGAAAAATGTTTTTCTTAATTTTGGTGTTTCACCGAGATTCGAACCAACGTTCTCTCTGTGAGTTGCGAATTGCAGTCACGCACCAACCCCTTCGGCTTCGGCGGCCGCCCAATATAAATACCGCATCTAAAAGTACGCTTGGTTTTATGAAGAGTTCATCTGTGTTGTCTTTAAGTTCTTTAAGACATGTTTAAATTTCAGCTACTGAAACGGCTCTAAATTCGAAGTTGATGTTTTAAATATGAACTATGTTTATTATGTATGGAATTACTGGAATACTTTCATGCAATTCGATGATGCTATTTTTGAAATGAATTTGCAATTTCTTGCTCGTCTTCAATGTCAATATTTTTTTATTTTATTTTGCTGATTTCTTGATTTTCATTATTTAAAATTCCATTTAGTACCTTCCATGTTGCTTTGTTGCTTTGCTTTACACGATCGAGTTTTCGTTGATAAAATTCATATTTCTTCAATTGAATCGTTGATTTATAATGATTTCCGGAAATTGTGCCAATTGATAGATGATTCGTTGTAATCTGAAGAGAATTGAGCAATTTTATACAAGCGATTTTTTTCTTTTCTCATTATTTCCAGTTCTAAGAAGAAATCTTGCTCCGTTTTAAATGTTTTGAGCTTTTTGAATTTTTCAGTAGCACTTTTAATATTTTCAATAAGCCATTCCATTTTTCTGTTTATATGTAAAAATACTATGTCGTTCCAAGTGATTAGACTGGTTTTTAAGTATTTCCAGAATTCAAATTGATTATAATTTTTCCAAACTCTATATTGACTTATTTTATTTAGAAAATATTCACGTTTGCCGTGAATTAAAATATCCAGTATCGCATGATCAGAAATTAGATTTTCAATAGAAACGTTGCATGAAATATTCTATTCTAATTCACATTTGATATACACAAGTCAATTAGAGTAGAAGAATATGCAGTAATTCTTGTTGGCATATAGTTTAATATTTTTAAACCACTGCGATCACATATATTTTTAAGTTTGTGACTATAAGTTGTCCTAGATAAAATATCTATGTTAAAATCACCACATAAAGGGTGTCTTTTTTTAGAGGTTAGGTTTTCAAGATGAAATAAAACGTATATAATTTAATGTTATGGCCAAGAATTTAGCTTTATTATAAAGATAAGGGTTTGCCATTATGTTTTAAAAATGATTTCGGGCAAGTGGCCGCCGCGGCTGGCTCGAATAAATTACAGCCGAGAGGCCCAATTTTCGACCACTTTTTGCAGCAATCGGGGCCGTATGTCAGCAATAACGCGCCGAATATTCTCTTCCAAGACGTCAATCGTCTCGGGCTTATCTGCGTATACAAGCCACTTCACATAGCCCCACAAGAAATAGTCCAGCGGTGTTATATCGCACGATCTTGGAGGCCACGCCACAGGTCCACGGCGCGAGATAATGCGCTCACCCAAAAGTTTCCTTCAATAAATAGATTGTTGCGTTGGCTGTATGGCATGTAGCGCCGTCTTGTTGGAATCAAAGGTCGTCCACATCAACATCGTCCAATTCAGGCACGAAAAAGTCATTAATCATGGCTCTATAGCGCTCTCCATTGACTGTAACATTATGGCCGGCTTCATTTTTAAAGAAGTATGGACCAATGATTCCCTCTGCCCATAGAGCACACCAAACAGTGACTTGTTGAGGATGTAACGGCGTCTCAGCAATGGCTTGTGGATTATGTTCACTCCAAATGCGACAATTTTGCTTATTGACATACCCATTCAACCAAAAGTGAGCTTCATCGCTGAACAAAATTTTCTTGTGATGCGTCGCGCGAACCGAACCATTATTTTCGTAATAAATTTGGACGATTTGCAAACGTTGTTCAGGTGTAAGTTTATTCATTATGAAATGGCAAACCAAACTGAGCATAAATCAAGTGACAGCTGTCAAAAAGACCATCTACGAAAAAAGTAGTGCCAACTTGAAAACCTAACCTCTAAAAAAACACCCTTTATAACAAAATTTTTATTTGTTGACGTTTGATTAAACCACTGTTCAAACGATTCCAAAATTAGATTTTTGTGTTCATTTTTTGATGATAAATAGATACCTGTCAGTATAGTTGGTATTTCGTTTAAACAAATTTCGAAGGATAGATACCCAGCAGTTGGTTGATTAAGAACACTAGTTTACGAATTTTCACTTTCAAAAGTGATCATCGACCAAAAAGCGTTTTTTAGACTAATTTGAGGTCGCTGAAACCAAAAATGAATTTTATGTTTTTTTTTCAAAGAACGGTTTCCGAGATAATACCAAAAACCTGTTTTTTGGGCAATAGTGCAGTTATTACCTGCAATCTCGAAAAAAGTGCACGCCATTTCTTTGAAGTGCATAAATTTCGAAAGGCACACATATATCCTCCATGGCAATATATAATTCGTGTCAATGGAAGTCGTAGTTTTCGCAAAACAGCTGTTGAAAGTTAAAAAGAAAGGAATTTTTCACGTTTTTTACAAAATTATCAAAGTTTATTAACTTTTTTCTGGAACAAAAAATTTTTTATATCGACATAAGATAGGTTTTCTGAAAGACAATTTCGTCACCTACATTTTAAGCCTAAGTTTGTCGGAATCGACGAAAAATTGTAGAAGTTATAACGTATTATGTGAATGAAGACAATTTCATGGTCTATCGTATATCCTTTTGATGTATACAAAGTATACAAATCATGCCAGCCTACGTATTGAGTCACGCAAAATAACTGTTCTTAGGCTTACTATAATTAAAAACAATATTTATTTCATACAAATAAATATATATCTATACTAATATTATAAAGAGGAAAACTTTGTTTGTTTGTTTGTTTGTTTGTAACGAATAGGCTCAAAAACTACTGGACCGATTTTAAAAATTCTTTCACCATTCGAAAACTACATTATCCAAGAGTAACATGGATTACATTTTATTTTGGAAAAAATAGGGTTCCGTAAGATATTTGGATTTTTCGGACACAAACTGAAAAAAATCTTATATATAAAATAAAGTCAACTTTTTGTGTGTGTTCGCTAACCGGCCGTGTCTGCACCGAATTAAACCAAACTTACACACATTGTTAAGAAGGTATTGAAGATGGTTTCCGTATAGTTTGGATGGCTATTGGTGGATAGGGCTCGAGATATAGGTCAAAACGTGGACCAGGGTAACCTTCGGACGTGTATGTACAATATGGGTATCAAATGGAAGCTGTTGATAAGTGCTTCAATACGGGGTAATTTTCATACCTATTGATGACTAGGGTCTGGAAATATATGCCAAAACGTGGACCCGCAGTGTCTTTGCACCGAATTAAACCAAACATACACACATTGTTAAGGAGGTATTGAAGATGGTTTTCGTATAGTTTGGATACCTATTGGTAGATAGGGTCTCGAGATATAGGTCAAAACGTGGACCCGGGTAACCTTCGGATGTGTATGTACAATATGGGTATCAAATGGAAGCTGTTGGTGAATGCTTTAGTTCAGAGTATTTTTCATGCCACTCCGTGACTGGGGTCTCGAGATATAGTTCAAAACGTGGACCCGGGTAACCTTTGGTTGTGTATGTACAATATGGATATCAAATGAAAGCTGTTGATAAGTGCTTTAATACGGGGTAATTTTCATACCTATTGATGACTAGGGTCTGGAAATATATGCCAAAACGTGGACCCGCCGTGTCTTTGCACCGAATTAAACCAAACTTACACACATTGTTAAGGAGGTATTGAAGATGGTTTCCGTATAGTTTGGATACCTATTGGTAGATAGGGTCTCGAGATATAGGTCAAAACGTGGACCCGGGTAACCTTCGGATGTGTATGTACAATATGGGTATCAAATGGAAGCTGTTGGTGAATGCTTTAGTTCAGAGTATTTCCATCCGCTCCGTGACTAGGGTCTCGAGATAGAGACCAAAACGTGGACCCTAGGATGTGTTTGTGCAATATGGATATCAAATGAAAGCTGTTGATAAGTGCTTTAATACGGGGTAATTTTCATACCTATTGATGACTAGGGTCTCGAAATATATGCCAAAACGTGGACCCGGCGTGTCTTTGCACCGAATTAAACCAAACTTACACACATTGTTAAGTAGGTATTGAAGATGATTTCTGTATAGTTTGAATACATATTGGTAGATAGGGTCTCGAGATAGAGACCAAAACGTGGAGCCTAGAATGTGTTTGTACAATATGGATATCAAACTGAAACTGTTGGTGAATGCCTTAGTACAGAGTATTTTTCATGCCGCTACGTGACTGGGGTCTCCAGATATAGGTCAAAACGTGGACCCGGGTAACCTTTGGTTGTGTATGCACAATATAGGTATCAAATGAAAGCTGTTGATAAGTGCTTTAATACGGGGTAATTTTCATACCTATTGATGACTAGGGTCTCGAAATATATGCCAAAACGTGGACCCGCCGTGTCTTTGCACCGAATTAAACCAAACTTATGCACATTGTTAAGTAAGTATTGAAAATGGGTTTCGTAAAGTTTGGTTGTAATTCGGAGCAGTGGCAACGGGTACAGCGTTCTTTTGAGCCAGCCATAATGTCGCTTACTTTTTTAACGCTTGGGGCGGAACTGAACTGTCAAATTGACAGTGTTAGTTACAATGTGTCAATATTTCTTTCTGATTTGGATGCCATAAGGAAAAAACGTAAGTGCAACATGTAAAAATTGTTTGTGAATTTTTTTGGAGTGGATTTTGGAACAGTGAATAATTTCTTACGAAATTTGAGAATTTAATGTGAAATCCGAATGAAGTTATGTGTTCGTGGAAAAAACAATTTTTTTCGTTTTTTTTTTTTGAAAAATATAAATGGATAATGGTTAAAAAAGCTCCAATTCTTAATAAAACATATAAATTGAAACGAAAAATTCATGGATGATCAGGAAAAAAGACGATTGTTTATTCATATGCGTTGATTTGAAATTTAAAAACAATCTTCTTTTTTCCTGATTTTCAATTTATATTTTATATTTACTCAAAAACAAATAGAAAAACAAAAAATATTGTTTATGCCAAAGCGCTTGAATAAAGAATAAAGAAATAAATAATATGAAAGCCATATATTTTCTGTTCTAAACCATATCTATTCTATTTTAGTGTGCCCAGCGAAGGGGGCCGGGTTTGCTAGTATAAAATAAAGTCAACTTTTTGTGTGTGTTCGCTAACCGGCCGTGTCTGCACCGAATTAAACCAAACTTACACACATTGTTAAGAAGGTATTGAAGATGGTTTCCGTATAGTTTGGATACCTATTGGTGGATAGGGCTCGAGATATAGGTCAAAACGTGGACCCGGGTAACTTTCGGATGTGTATGTACAATATGGGTATCAAATGGAAGCTGTTGGTGAATGCTTTAGTTCGGAGTATTTTTCATGCCGCTCCGTGACTAGGGTCTCGAGATAGAGACCAAAACGTGGACCCTAGAATGTGTATGTACAATATTGGTATCAAATGGAAGCTGTTGGTGAATGCTTTAGTACAGAGTATTTTTCATGCCGCTCCGTGACTGGGGTCTCGAGATATAGGTCAAAACGTGGACCCAGGTAACCTTTGGATGTGTATGCACAATATGGGTATCAAATGGAAGCTGTTGGTGAATGCTTTAGTTAAGAGTATTTTTCATCCCGCTCCGTGACTAGGATCTCGAGATAGAGACCAAAACGTGGAGCCTAGAATGTGTTTGTACAATATGGATATCAAACTGAAACTGTTGGTGAATGCCTTAGTACAGAGTATTTTTCATGCCGCTCCGTGACTGGAGTCTCGAGATATAGGTCAAAACGTGGACCCGGGTAACCTTTGGATGTGTATGTACAATATGGGTATCAAATGGAAGCTGTTGGTGAATGCTTTAGTTCAGAGTATTTCCATCCGCTCCGTGACTAGGGTCTCGAGATAGAGACCAAAACGTGGACCCTAGAATGTGTTTGTACAATATGGATATCAAATGAAAGCTGTTGATAAGTGCTTTAATACGGGGTAATTTTCATACCTATTGATGACTAGGATCTCGAGATATAGGTCAAAACGTGGACCCGGGTAACCTTCGGACGTGTATGTACAATATGGGTATCAAATGGAAGCTGTTGATAAGTGCTTCAATACGGGGTCATTTTCATACCTATTGATGACTAGGGTCTGGAAATATATGCAAAACGTGGACCCGCCGTGTCTTTGCACCGAATTAAACCAAACTTACACACATTGTTAAGGAGGTATTGAAGATGGGTTTCGTATAGTTTGGATACCTATTGGTAGATAGGGTCTCGAGATATAGGTCAAAACGTGGACCCGGGTAACCTTCGGATGTGTATGTACAATATGGGTATCAAATGGAAGCTGTTGGTGAATGCTTTAGTTCAGAGTATTTTTCATGCCGCTCCGTGACTAGGGTCTCGAGATAGAGACCAAAACGTGGACCCTAGAATGTGTTTGTACAATATGGATATCAAATGAAAGCTGTTGATAAGTGCTTTAATACGGGGTAATTTTCATACCTATTGATGACTGGGGTCTGGAAATATATGCCAAAACGTGGACCCGCAGTGTCTTTGCACCGAATTAAACCAAACTTACACACATTGTTAAGGAGGTATTGAAGATGGTTTTCGTATAGTTTGGATACCTATTGGTAGATAGGGTCTCGAGATATAGGTCAAAACGTGGACCCGGGTAACCTTCGGATGTGTATGTACAATATGGGTATCAAATGGAAGCTGTTGGTGAATGCTTTAGTTCAGAGTATTTCCATCCGCTCCGTGACTAGGGTCTCGAGATAGAGACCAAAACGTGGACCCTAGAATGTGTTTGTACAATATGGATATCAAATGAAAGCTGTTGATAAGTGCTTTAATACGGGGTAATTTTCATACCTATTGATGACTAGGGTCTCGAGATATAGGTCAAAACGTGGACCCGGGTAACCTTCGGATGTGTATGTACAATATGGGTATCAAATGGAAGCTGTTGGTGAATGCTTTAGTTCAGAGTATTTTTCATGCCGCTCCGTGACTAGGATCTCGATATAGTTTGGATACCTATTGGTAGATAGGGTCTCGAGATATAGGTCAAAACGTGGACCCGGGTAACCTTCGGACGTGTATGTACAATATGGGTATCAAATGGAAGCTGTTGGTGAATGCTTTAGTTCAGAGTATTTCCATCCGCTCCGTGACTAGGGTCTCGAGATAGAGACCAAAACGTGGACCCTAGAATGTGTTTGTACAATATGGATATCAAATGAAAGCTGTTGATAAGTGCTTTAATACGGGGTAATTTTCATACCTATTGATGACTAGGGTCTCGAGATATAGGTCAAAACGTGGACCCGGGTAACCTTCGGATGTGTATGTACAATATGGGTATCAAATGGAAGCTGTTGGTGAATGCTTTAGTTCAGAGTATTTTTCATGCCGCTCCGTGACTAGGATCTCGAGATAGAGACCAAAACGTGGAGCCTAGAATGTGTTTGTACAATATGGATATCAAACTGAAACTGTTGGTGAATGCCTTAGTACAGAGTATTTTTCATGCCGCTACGTGACTGGGGTCTCCAGATATAGGTCAAAACGTGGACCCGGTTAACCTTTGGTTGTGTATGCACAATATAGGTATCAAATGAAAGCTGTTGATAAGTGCTTTAATACGGGGTAATTTTCATACCTATTGATGACTAGGGTCTCGAAATATATGCCAGAACGTGGACCCGCCGTGTCTTTGCACCGAATTAAACCAAACTTACACACATTGTTAAGTAGGTATTGAAGATGATTTCTATATAGTTTGAATACATGTTGGTAGATAGGGTCTCGAGATAGAGACCAAAACGTGGAGCCTAGAATGTGTTTGTACAATATGGATATCAAACTGAAACTGTTGGTGAATGCCTTAGTACAGAGTATTTTTCATGCCGCTACGTGACTGGGGTCTCCAGATATAGGTAAAAACGTGGAACCGGGTAACCTTTGGTTGTGTATGCACAATATAGGTATCAAATGAAAGCTGTTGATAAGTGCTTTAATACGGGGTAATTTTCATACCTATTGATGACTAAGGTCTCGAAATATATGCCAAAACGTGGACCCGCCGTGTCTTTGCACCGAATTAAACCAAACTTATGCACATTGTTAAGGAGGTATTGAAGATGGTTTTCGTATAGTTTGGATACCTATTGGTAGATAGGGTCTCGAGATATAGGTCAAAACGTGGACCCGGGTAACCTTCGGATGTGTATGTACAATATGGGTATCAAATGGAAGCTGTTGGTGAATGCTTTAGTTCAGAGTATTTCCATCCGCTCCGTGACTAGGGTCTCGAGATAGAGACCAAAACGTGGACCCTAGAATGTGTTTGTGCAATATGGATATCAAATGAAAGCTGTTGATAAGTGCTTTAATACGGGGTAATTTTCATACCTATTGATGACTAGGGTCTCGAGATATAGGTCAAAACGTGGACCCGGGTAACCTTCGGACGTGTATGTACAATATGGGTATCAAATGGAAACTGTTGGTGAATGCTTTAGTTCAGAGTATTTTTCATGCCGCTCCGTGACTAGGATCTCGAGATAGAGACCAAAACGTGGAGCCTAGAATGTGTTTGTACAATATGGATATCAAACTGAAACTGTTGGTGAATGCCTTAGTACAGAGTATTTTTCATGCCACTACGTGACTGGGGTCTCCAGATATAGGTCAAAACGTGGACCCGGGTAACCTTTGGTTGTGTATGCACAATATAGGTATCAAATGAAAGCTGTTGATAAGTGCTTTAATACGGGGTAATTTTCATACCTATTGATGACTAGGGTCTCGAAATATATGCCAAAACGTGGACCCGCCGTGTCTTTGCACCGAATTAAACCAAACTTATGCACATTGTTAAGTAAGTATTGAAAATGGGTTTCGTAAAGTTTGGTTGTAATTCGGAGCAGTGGCAACGGGTACAGCGTTCTTTTGAGCCAGCCATAATGTCGCTTACTTTTTTAACGCTTGGGGCGGAACTGAACTGTCAAATTGACAGTGTTAGTTACAATGTGTCAATATTTCTTTCTGATTTGGATGCCATAAGGAAAAAACGTAAGTGCAACATGTAAAAATTGTTTGTGAATTTTTTTGGAGTGGATTTTGGAACAGTGAATAATTTCTTACGAAATTTGAGAATTTAATGTGAAATCCGAATGAAATTATGTATTCGTGGAAAAAACAATTTTTTTCGTTTTTTTTTTTTGAAAAATATAAATGGATAATGGTTAAAAAAGCTCCAATTCTTAATAAAACATATAAATTGAAACGAAAAATTCATGGATGATCAGGAAAAAAGACGATTGTTTATTCATATGGGTTGATTTGAAATTTAAAAACAATCTTCTTTTTTCCTGATTTTCAATTTATATTTTATATTTACTCTAAAACAAATAGAAAAACAAAAAATATTGTTTATGCCAAGGCGCTTGAATAAAGAATAAAGAAATAAATAATATGAAAACCATTTATTTTCTGTTCTAAACCATATCTATTCTATTTTAGTGTGCCCAGCGAAGGGGGCCGGGTTTGCTAGTATATATATATATATATATATGTCGCAGAATAGACTTATTTGCCCATTGTACCAATTCCAGCTAATTGCCCATTCTACCAATTCCAGCTAAATAAGAGCTAGGTATGACCATCGTACGTCTGTGTATATTTTTCGGTGGCGCCATATTTCTGCAAGTATAAATTTGTGCACGACGACAGAGGGCTAATGAAGAATTTTGAGAAAGCTTTGGCGGAATCGACGAAAAATTGTAGAAGTTATAACGTATTATGTGAATGAAGACAATTTCATGGTCTATCGTATATCCTTTTGATGTATACAAAGTATACAAATCATGCCAGCCTACGTATTGAGTCACGCAAAATAACTGTTCTTAGGCTCACTATAATTAAAAACAATATTTATTTCATACAAATAAATATATATATATATATATATATATGTCGCAGAATAGACTTATTTGCCCATTGTACCAATTCCAACTAAATAAGACCATCGTACGTCTGTGTATATTTTTCGGTGGCGCCATATTTCTGCAAGTATAAATTTGTGCACGACGACAGAGGGCTAATGAAGAATTTTGTGAAAGCTTTGGCAAAAAAACCGGAAAACACACCCCTTAAATACTTGAAAACCAAGTTCCCAAGATTGTCAACAGAGAAAATCAAAGCGGATATATTCGTCGGTCCACAGATAAAGAAATTGTTTACGGACACAGAATTTCAACAATGCCTTGACAGTTCCGAAGCTAAAGCTTGGAAAGATTTCCAAAAAGTTGTTCATGGATCTTGGGAAACAACAGGAGCAACAACGACCGTCAATTGATTCATACAATGATGAAATACGTTAAAACTATTGGTTAGTATTGTAAAACGTACATACTCCAAAATATATTTATCATATAAATTGATTGGAAAATTATTGGAAAATTTACAATTAACTTTGTTTTTATTAACAGGTGCTCGCATGTCATTAAAAATGCACCTACTTCACAGTCATTTCGATTTTTTTCCTCCGAATTTGGGGGCTGAAAGTGATGAACAAGGCGACCGATTTCATCAAGATATTGCTACGATTGAAAAGCGTTGTGAGGGCTTTTGGGATCAAGGAATGATGAGCGACTACTGCTGGATGCAACTTCGTGAAGATTCCGTGCAACATAAAAGAAGAAGTTTGAGAGTAAAAGCGTATTTTCGATCTCAAACATAGCCAAGTCAAAAGCTGCAAAATCACACGTGTTGACTTTATGGGTCATAACTTCTACAAATTTTCGTCGATTCAAACAAACTTAGGCTTAAAATGTAGGTGACAAAATTGTCTTTCAGAAAACCTATCTTATGTCGATATAAACAAATTTTTTGTTCCAGAAAAAAGTTAATAAACTTTGATAATTTAGTAAAAAACGTGAAAAATGCCTTTTTTTTTACTTTCAGCAGCTGTTTTGCGAAAACTACGAATTCCATTGACACGAATTATATATTGCCATGTATGTAGGTTATATGTGTGCCTTTCGAAATTTGTGCACTTCAAAGAAATGGCATGCACTGTTTTCGAGATTGCAGGTAATAACTGCACTATTGCCCAAAAAACAGGTTTTTTGGGAATATCTCGGAAACCGTTCTTTGAAAAAAAAAATCAGAAAATTTGCTTGAACTTATACACTCTGATGTATGTGGCACTATAAATATTAAATCTGGGGCTGGTTTACGCTACTGTCTGACCCTAATTTATGACAAGTCAAGGTACATTTGCGCTTATTTTTTAAACACGAAAAACGAAGTGTTAGATAAATTTAAAATGTACAAGGCATTTGTAGAACGTCAAACGAATTGCTAAATAAAAATGTTTAGAAGCGACAATGGCAGAGAATATGTCAACAGCGAGTTTGACTTATTTCTAAAGCAGCATGGTAAACATCATGAACTTACACTGCCATATACACCACAACAAAATGGTGTGGCAGAAAGGGCGGATCGCACCCCTACAAGACAGCTGACTATCATATTAGCACTCATATTGTCATCATCACTATCATCATCCAACTACACATTTTTGTTCTAGCCGTGGGAAAGTTCTGATAGTTTCCCCTTGTCGGTGTGATATTCTATCTCTCTTTTAGCAATAGCAATTTCTTATAACTGAAAAATATATCTGCCCTGCTCTAAAGGCATACTAAACTCCTCATTGTTGTCATCACAAACTCATCAGCACATATGGCCTAAACTCCTCATTGTTGTCATCATAAACTCATCAGCATAAATGGCCTAAACTCCTCATTGTTGTCATCAGAAACTCATCAGCACAAATGGCCTAAACTCCTCATTGTTGTCATCATAAGCTCATCAGCACAAATGGCCTAAACTCCTCATTGTTGTCATCAGAAACTCATCAGCACAAATGGCCTAAACTCCTCATTCGAAATTACACGACGAAAACGAAATTACATTTATATTATTATATTCATTTATTGTTTACAAATTAATTATTATAAAATTTTATATTATATATTTACATATTTAAATTTATTCTAATAATATATATTTTTCATTTCTTGTTTACAAACTAAGAATTTTCATTTATATATTTACAGATTTAAAGATTTTACATATTTACAGATTTAAAGACTTTTCATATTTACAGATTTAAAGATTTTACATTCTTACAGATCTAAAGATTTTACATATTTACAGATTTAAAGATTTTACAAATTTACAGATTTAAAGATTTTACAAATTTACAGATTTACAGATTTCACATATTTACACATTTCAAGATTTTACAAATTTACAGATTTGAAGTTTTTCTATTAATATATTTTTTTTGGTTATACCTATTGTGGCTTAAACGAACATACTTCCTAATAGCGCCTTGTACATCTTCTTTTGTTTTTTCTGAAAAGAGGTCTAATAAATTAAATAATTGTTAGCAACTCGTAGGTATTCTTCTTTTTGCTATGTACTTATCAAATATAAGTTCAACCGCCTTAAGTCTAAGAAGTTGAATCTTTCCTGCTCTTCTTTCTAAGTTGAAGCTGTACATGGCGTCATCTGTGAATAGATAACGCATAACCCCGTCAACCGTCCCTTTCGTGCCTTTTGATCTTTCCAGAAGCCCAATCTACATATGGAAGAAAAAGTGTTATTTTCAAATTATACTAGCATTCATTTTATTATGTTACCATTGCGTCGGCGTAAGCTTTATTTATCAGCTTGGCTTCAACAGCCTGCACTTGCTCCACCGATAATACGGGAAACATAGCAGCAAGTTCCATGGACTCCTCGCTTTCCGCGTCCCCGGTGATGCGACTGACAGACTGTTGAACCCTAGCTGTCAGCACTTTGCATTCGCGCAACAGCTTACTTTGCGCTTGCACCTCACCACGTTCCGACATCTGAAAAGGGAAATTTCGATGTTACAAACGAAATATATAGTACATATGGTGAAAGCCTGTTATTACCTTATCGAAAATGGCACTTTGTATGTCAGCTACTTGGCCAGCAACGCCCAGTTGACGGGTCTCGACGCTATCCAGTTTCGCCAATATTTGGTCCTGGCATATCTGGGTAGCGCTTAACTCAGCTATTATTGCCGCGTGTCTGCCTTTAGATGACGACACATGTTTGGGAAGAGCAGGCTTTTTTGGTGGAGAGCGCTCGTCATGGGGACATTCCACCCCAAATTGAAGCCTTCGAATTTTTATTTCTGAAATAAAATAAGAATACATATATAAAACCACAAATAAAAGTACATAAAACTGTACCGTCATTTTCTTGCCACTGACTTATTTCCACTTCTGAACATATTTCGTCGAATATATCCTTGCAACTTAAATTTTGATTGTAGACAAATTTGTTTCGTGTATGATCTGAAAAAAAGAAAATTTTTGTTAGTTAGTATTTAACTACTTAAGTTTATGTTAGTAATTTACAATACCTTATTTAAAGTTCACGTTATATTTTCCTTGATGACAAATTGCCGCTTTTATTTAATGTATAATGAGGAAAATTTTTATTATTTCTATATTATTATTTCATTATTATTATTATTTTTATATTATTATATTTATTATTTTCACTTTTTATGAAAATATTATTTTATCGCACTTTTCACTATTTTGAACAAAATATCACAATTTGTTCAGAGCAGCCACAAAACTGCAACTTACCACTTTGTTCTTGTTTTTGTTGTAGCAGCATAAGCATTCTCCATACATATATGGAGAATACTGCTGAAGTGACAGTCCATGGCCGGATATAAATCCGGTAACGTAGAACGTTAAAAACTCTTATTTTACCAAAATGCTTATGAAACCACGATAAAATAACATTTGGTTAGAATTTAAATATGCAAGTTAACGCCTCCTATACCACACACCACTAACCCAGTATGTAAACAATTAACCATAGATTAATAGCGCAAGCCACTTCCCAAAAAATAAACAATAAATATAAGCACTTACCATTAGCGAAGGTGTCAAACATGTCATTGACACTTTGCTAATGAACGAAGTGGACATCACATATCACGTATGGTCCGCTTTCAATAGAATTAAGAAAACAATAAATATAAGCGCTTACCATTAGCGAAAATGTCAAACATGTCACATATCACGTATGGTCCACTTTCAATAGAATTAAGACATACTAACCTAAGATTTAAGCTTCAGATTCTGTATAAATATTGAAATTAATAAAGTTTCGGATCAGTTTTTATCCGGTGTGCAATGAAGGCTCACATTTTTAAAAACACTTTTGCTATTTAAGCAAAAGATAATTGGCGATCCTGCCAGGAGCGATTTAAATTCTGGTGGACCAAATAAAAGTTGTGTACTATAATAGCCTGTAAAAAGGCAGTGCATAAATTAAATAAATAAGTACCCCTAAACCGGAAAAGGGAGAAAAAATTTAAAGACTAAAAAAAGGAGAAAACTAAAAAGTATCCTAAGTCTAAAAAAATAATAAAACAAAAAGAAAACTTTAAAAAAGGAGAAAACCAAAAAGTATCCTAATAAAACAAAAAGAAAAAATTTAAAAAAAAAGGAGAAAACCAAAAAGTATCCTAGTCTAAAAAAAATAATAAACCAAATTATCGAGCAATTCTACAGAATATAATAATTCTACAAGGAAAAAAGCAAATGAGGAAAAACGCACTCAATTGAGGAAAATCACCGTATGCTAACATCTTTAGCAAGCAAACGACATCACCAAGTTGGACCTGAAAGGATCTTCCAATAATGATTAAGAAATTAAATAATTTTTAAGAATTAGAAGTTGTAAATTATTAATTAACTAGCAAACCCGGCCCCCTTCGCTGGGCACACTAAAATAGAATAGATATGGTTTAGAACAGAAAATATATGGCTTTCATATTATTTATTTCTTTATTCTTTATTCAAGCGCCTTGGCATAAACAATATTTTTTGTTTTTCTATTTGTTTTTGAGTAAATATAAAATATAAATTGAAAATCAGGAAAAAAGAAGATTGTTTTTAAATTTCAAATCAACGCATATGAATAAACAATCGTCTTTTTTCCTGATCATCCATGAATTTTTCAATTTATATGTTTTATTAAGAATTGGAGCTTTTTTAACCATTATCCATTTATATTTTTCAAAAAAAAAAAACGAAAAAAATTGTTTTTTCCACGAACACATAATTTCATTCGGATTTCACATTAAATTCTCAAATTTCGTAAGAAATTATTCACTGTTCCAAAATCCACTCCAAAAAAATTCACAAACAATTTTTACATGTTGCACTTACGTTTTTTCCTTATGGCATCCAAATCAGAAAGAAATATTGACACATTGTAACTAACACTGTCAATTTGACAGTTCAGTTCCGCCCCAAGCGTTAAAAAAGTAAGCGACATTATGCCTGGCTCAAAAGAACGCTGTACCCGTTGCCACTGCTCCGAATTACAACCAAACTTTACGAAACCCATTTTCAATACTTACTTAACAATGTGCATAAGTTTGGTTTAATTCGGTGCAAAGACACGGCGGGTCCACGTTTTGGCATATATTTCGAGACCCTAGTCATCAATAGGTATGAAAATTACCCCGTATTAAAGCACTTATCAACAGCTTTCATTTGATACCTATATTGTGCATACACAACCAAAGGTTACCCGGGTCCACGTTTTGACCTATATCTGGAGACCCCAGTCACGTAGTGGCATGAAAAATACTCTGTACTAAGGCATTCACCAACAGTTTCAGTTTGATATCCATATTGTACAAACACATTCTAGGCTCCACGTTTTGGTCTCTATCTCGAGACCCTATCTACCAATATGTATTCAAACTATACAGAAATCATCTTCAATACCTACTTAACAATGTGTGTAAGTTTGGTTTAATTCGGTGCAAAGACACGCCGGGTCCACGTTTTGGCATATATTTCGAGACCCTAGTCATCAATAGGTATGAAAATTACTCCGTATTAAAGCACTTATCAACAGCTTTCATTTGATATCCATATTGTACAAACACATTCTAGGGTCCACGTTTTGGTCTCTATCTCGAGACCCTAGTCACGGAGCGGATGGAAATACTCTGAACTAAAGCATTCACCAACAGCTTCCATTTGATACCCATATTGTACATACACATCCGAAGGTTACCCGGGTCCACGTTTTGACCTATATCTCGAGACCCTGTCTACCAATAGGTATCCAAACTATACGAAAACCATCTTCAATACCTTCTTAACAATGTGTGTAAGTTTGGTTTAATTCGGTGCAGACACGGCCGGTTAGCGAACACACACAAAAAGTTGACTTTATTTTATATATAAGATTTTTTTCAGTTTGTGTCCGAAAAATCCAAATATCTTACGGAACCCTATTTTTTCCAAAATAAAATGTAATCCATGTTACTTTTGGATAATGTAGTTTTCGAATGGTGAAAGAATTTTTAAAATCGGTCCAGTAGTTTTTGAGCCTATTCGTTACAAACAAACAAACAAACAAACAAACAAAGTTTTCCTCTTTATAATATTAGTATAGATTAAGAATAAATATAGCATATGGGCAATAGACCTAGTAGCTTAGGTTACGAGAGATTACACTATTGTGAAAAGTGTAAAGAAAACCACAAAAATTGTGTAAAAAATAAAGAAGTGATTAAAAATTTTTCAAATTTTACCAAAAATAAAGCTGGAAGAGTTGAGAAGTAGATTTGCAGATATGTCTATAGTGAATAATAACAACAGCACGTCCAATATGGATGTTGTGTCGCGACTTATAGCTGCTAGCACCGCCTCGCTGCGTAGCGAGGTAGAACAAGTTAAATGTAAGTTGCAGGCTTTAAGTAATTCCGATAATGTTGCTGAATATGCAACAGAATCAATAGATTCAACGATCAATTGTGAGGAAGGTTTAGATGTCATAAAATCTCTTCCTGAATTTCGAGGAAAAATCAACAATTATGTTAGCTGGCGCGAAGCTGCTAACAATTCAATGTCATTGTATACTAGGGGAAGCAAAAAATATTTTGCTGCCTTGACTATCTTGCGTAACAAAATTACGCAGGACGCTAACGATATTTTAACGAACCACGGTACGGTTCTTAATTTCGATGCAATTCTGAGTAGGCTAGATTTTGCCTTCGCTGATAAGAGGCCGTGTCACATAATAGAACAGGAAATGAGTGTGCTTAGGCAAGGACCTGGTACCCTAATAGAGTTCTACAACGAGGTCAATAAAAAACTGACGTTATTAATTAACAAAACGATAATGACGCACGGAACGAATTCCGCAATTACAAAGGAGCTTAATACCAAAAACAGGGAAACAGCTCTTCGAACTTTCATTACAGGTCTTAACCCTCCGTTGGACCAGATCCTCTTCACGTTGGCACCACGTGACTTACCAAATGCGCTTGCCAAGGCGCAGGAGCTCGATGCCAATCAGGAGTAATACATAATAATAGTAATAATAATATTACAATAAACAGAAACGCTCCTCAGGGCGTTCGTAGGGGTGCGAATTTTCAGAACAATTTAAGGTATCCACCAAGGAATACCCAAGCAAATGAGGTCAAACAAAATCGTCCAGGGCCAATGGACGTTGACCCATCATTACAGATCACAAATAGGCCCAAACCGATACAAACATACCAGCAACAGGTGAGAGGCAATAGAAATAATTGGCAGACCAATTATAATTAACAGGCAAATGCTGTGCCAAAGAGGTCGAATGATAGTGCGCAAATAAGTACGCAACCTCAACAGAAGGTGCAAAAAATTAATAACATGGGAGAAAACCATTTTTTAGAGTAAGGTCTGATTTGCCCTACATTGTCAAGACGGATAGGAAAACAGGGCAAATCTTCAAAATCTTAGTTGATACGGGAGCAACAAGCTCATATATACGGGCCGGGCTCTATGTAAACAAACATGTTTTAGAAAATAAGAAGAGGGTAAGAACCATTCATGGTTCGACCATCATAAACTTTTTCCATAATATCAATTTATTTGATGTTCAGGAGCGATTTTACGAGATTGAAAATTTGGAAAGTGATCTCTTAATTGGTATCAATTTCTTCAGTAAAATCGAGGCCAAGATTGATATTCCAAATCGGGTGTTGATCTATGGTAATAACAAAACAGAAAAAATTCATTTTCTTGATGATTTTGATATACCAAACCCCTCTGGATAAGAAGGTCCTGAACCGTCTGTCGAAGATGTTATCAATAAACCAAAAGGGAAAAATAATGAAAGAAATACCAAAAACGGTGTGAAGAAAATTAATCAGAAACCAGTAGGGGAAAAAGGTCAGAAGGGGCCTGCCAAAAATTATACTAGAAACAAAAATAATAATAAAAATTTGCAAAAAAATATGTCGGAAAACCTAACTCCTAAAACTTTTGCTGAGGTAGATACCGCGAAAATAAAAAAATTGAAAAATCAAGATAAGAATGAAGATTCCCAAATTGGAAATTAATTGAATAATTTAAGGTCGGAGTCCTCAAAGATATCCTTTGAAGTAGATAGGAAAGGGGAGTCGATCGAAGGGTTGCAAAATAAGGTGATTGAGGAAATTTCAATAACACATGGTGATGTTAATTTAGATTTACCTTTTCGTACCGACGTAAAGGCGGAAATACGAACTTTCGAAGAAAGGCCAATTTGGTCAAAACAATACCCTTACCCAATGTCAGTGAATGATTTTGTTAATAATGAGGTTCAAAGCCTGTTGCAAAAGGATATAATTAGGGAAAGTAAAGGTCCATACAATTCTCCAGTATGGGTGGTTCCAAAGAAAGGAGTAAATGATGACGGAAGTCCTAAATTGAGATTGGTCACCGATTTCAAAAAAATTAATGAAAAAATGATAGGTACCCAATGCCTAATCCGGAGGTTATACTTTCGAATTTGGGAAAGTCTAATTATTTTTCTACAATAGATTTGGAGTCTGGATTTTACCAGATATTAATGAAAGAAGGTGATATAGAGAAAACGGCATTTTCGGTAAATAACGGGAAGTACGAATTCCTACGAATGCCGTTCGGATTGAAAAATGCACCAAGTATTTTTCAACGAGCTATGGATAATGTATTAAGGGAATATATTGGAAAGTTTTGTCATGTTTATGTCGACGATGTTATAATTTTTTCAAAAAACTTGGAAGACCATAAAAAACATTTGAGTTTGGTAATTAATATATTAAGGGAGGCAAATATGAAAATATCCTCTGAAAAATATAAGTTTTACCAAAGAGAGGTGGAATTTTTGGGATATATAGTGGCAAAGAATATAATCAAAACGGACCCAAGAAAGGTTGAAGCCATACAGAATTATCCTATACCAAAGACATTGCGTCAATTGCGGGGATTTTTGGGGCTGACAGGCTATTATAGAAAATTTATACACAATTACGCGGTTGTGGCAAAGCCATTAACTAAGCATTTGCAGGGGGAAAACGGAAAAATTTCCCAGTATTTGTCAAAGAAAAAGATAGTTAATCTAGATCAAGACGGAGTGGCTGCTTGTGAAAAATTTAAGAATTTACTGGCTCAACAGGTTGAATTGACACAACCTGATTATAATAAAAAATTCGTTTTAACAACCGATGCATCAAATGTAGCTTTGGGTGCAGTAGTGTCACAAGAGGGGAAACCTATTGTCTTTATATCAAAAACATTAAATTCTACGGAGCTTAATTATGCTACAAATGAGAAAGAGTTGTTCGCAATAGTCTGGGCTTTGAAAGCATTGCGTAATTACCTTTACGGTGTTAATGATCTGGAAATACACACTGATCATCAACCTTTGTCATATGCGATTTCGGAAAGAAATCCGAATATTAAGATTAAGAGATGGAGATCATTTATTGAAGAGTTTTCTCCAAAAATTATTTACAAACCAGGTGCAACCAATGTCGTTGCTGATGCATTGTCGAGACAAATGCTTAATAATTTGACGAATTCCGAAGAACATAGTGACTCCGGTGATTCGTTAGCGGACACACAACATTCTGCTGAAAGCAGTAATGAATATCAGATCCATGAAACAAAAAAGCCATTAAATCATTTTAAGCAACAAATTTTGATAGATAAAGGGGCGAAAATAACCGTGTTAGAGACAATTTCTTATTTTAATAATAAACGATTTTTGATCGAATACGACATACCGGAAAATATTGTTGGAGTTTTAAAAGAATATATTAACCCAAAGTTGGTGACGGGAAAATATTGCACACCTGAGGTGCTTTACAAAATAAAGAACGTATTGAGGGAGGCATTTCCAACTGTAAAATTTTTTCATACGAAATTGTTCCTAAACGATATTACTAATAGAGAGGATCAGGGAGCGATTATTGAGCAAACTCACAATAGGGCACATAGAAATTATAGGGAAAATTTGGCCCAAATTAGGCAACAATATTATTGGCCATTGATGTAAAAAATTGTAACATATGCAACAGTAATAAATATGAAAGGCACCCAAAACTTATTCCGATAGGAGAGGCACCTATTCCGGAAAGGGAGGGAGAACAACTCCATATTGATATTTTTTTCGCGCAAAAATTAAAATTTTTAACTTGTATAGATTCTTATTCTAAATATTTAATTGTAAATTATATTGGGGATAAGCTTAATTTGGAGGAAAAAATTTTGGAACTTCTGCAAACATTTCCAGATGTTAAAAGTATGGTTATGGATAATGAACCAGATTTAGGTACGATACAATTCAGGTCTTTAATGGAAAGACCCAACATACAAATCTATTATTGCACACCACGTCATAGTACGAGTAATGGTCAAATAGAAAGGGTTCATTCCACACTTATAGAAATATCTCAATGTTTAAAAGAGGAACACAGTTTAGTTAGAGATTTCGAATCGATTATGAGGGCGGTGCAGCAGTATAAACCAGTATAATAATACCATAGGGGTGAAATTATATATGAAAAAGTATATGGGGAACGAAATAAATTAAAACCCAAATATATAAAGCAAATAGTAGTAGAAGATTTAGGAAATAAAGTTAAAATATAAAACAGAAACAGAATAATTCACAAAGATAACATTAAAGTTTAATGGCATTAGTTTTAGGAAAAATGGGGAAATTAGTGCCACTTATATTGATATTTTCATATATCAATATCATTACAACAGATATAATTGATTACACAAGTGAAAATTATATACTTGTAGAAGAAGAAGATGCAGGAATTTTTGAATATTATGGATCATTATACCATTTAACAAATCTATCATTATTTGAAAATGTTGTAAACAAATACAAAAGCAATGAAGAAATAATATTAATTGATAATTCAAGTATGGATTATGAAATACAAATGATAGAAACATTACTAGGACAATTGAAGATTGATAACAAAAGATCGAAAAGAGGTATTAATGAATTAGGTACTGTTTGGAAATGGATTTCGGGTACGCCTGACCATGATGATTTTATGAAAATAACGAATAAAGTAAATGATCTAATAGAAAATAATAATTAGCCGTTTACAACAAATTCACAAATATTCAAAACAATCACAGAATTAACGCAAATCCTTAAGCAATTACAGGGCAGTTCTAATGAAAAAACTGTTTTAAGGCAAAGAAATAAATTAATAATTACAGAGCTTGAAAATATATTGGAAACAATTACCTTGTCAAAAGTAGGAATATTAAACCCTTAATTTTAGATATGTCAGAAATAAAAGAAATAATAAGCAATGAGCAAGTAAATGTAACAATATCAGATCTTATAGATGTTTCGGAATTTAAAATTGTACAAAAAAGTAATTTAATAGTTGTTTACATTAAGTATCCAAAAGTAAAAAATGTTTGTAAATTGTATAAAGCAATAGCTGTAGCGCAAAATGATGGAAAATTGTTGATTGAAAATGAAATAATAAAATGTGGAGATAAATTTTATTCAGTCAAATTTTGTAAAAAGGAATTAAATAATGCTTTTTGTATGATAAAAGGAAATAACACATGTTTGTCCAATATGTTAAATAATAAACATGCCAACTGCACAAAAATAAATGAAGCAAATGAATCAATAAATATTGTAAAAGATGGTGCTATAATAGCATCAGGAAAGCATAAAATTAATAATCACACTATAGAAGGAGTTTATTTGATAACTTTTCAAGATAATGTTATAATTGACAACAGAAAATATGAAAATCCTACCGGAAAAATTTTAGGATATTTAAGGGAAGGAAAATTAAAATCTTTTTTTGTAAATAAATACATTGAAACAAAAAATATTGATTTAAAACTAAACAATGTTAATATACTCACACCATTAAAGCAAGAAATAAAACGAAATCCTGTTTGGTGGACATTTACCACTTTAATTGTAATAATATTATCTGCATATTTTGTCTTTAAATTTATCATATACATTAATCTGAAAATTAAATTAAAAAAAAAGTCGATTTACTGACGATAGTTTAACGTGATAACGCCATAAGAAAATACTGATTGAATGGTTGCATTTTTCAAGAGAAAATTTTAATTTTATTTGTTTGATACATATTTTGTATGGATATAGAGAATGAGTTAACATTAACATAACATAACATAACATAACATAACATAACATAACATAACATAACATAACATAACATAACATAACATAACATAACATAACATAACATAACATGACATAACATAACATAACATAACATAACATAACATAACATAACACAACACAACACAACACAACACAACACAACACAACACAACACAACACAACACAACACAACACAACACAACACAACACAACACAACACAACACAACACAACACAACACAACACAACACAACACAACACAACACAACACAACACAACACAACACAACACAACACAACACAACACAACACAACACAACACAACACAACACAACACAACACAACACAACACAACATAACATGACATAACACAACACAACACAACACAACACAACACAACACAACACAACACAACACAACACAACACAACACAACACAACACAACACAACACAACACAACACAACACAACACAACACAACACAACACAACACAACACAACACAACACAACACAACACAACACAACACAACACAACACAACACAACACAACACAACACAACACAACACAACACAACACAACACAACACAACACAACACAACACAACACAACACAACACAACACAACACAACACAACACAACACAACACAACACAACACAACACAACACAACACAACACAACACAACACAACACAACACAACACAACACAACACAACATAACATAACATAACATAACATAACATAACATAACATAACATAACATAACATAACATAACATAACATAACATAACATAACATAACATAACATAACATAACATAACATAACATAACATAACATAACATAACAAATTACCCCGTATTAAAGCACTTATCAACAGCTTTCATTTGATACCCATATTGTACATACACAACCAAAGGTTACCCGGGTCCACGTTTTGACCTATATCTCGAGACCCCAGTCACGGAGCGGCATGAAAAATACTCTGTACTAAAGCATTCACCAACAGCTTCCATTTGATACCCATATTGTGCATACACATCCGAAGGTTACCCGGGTCAACGTTTTGACCTATATCTCGAGACCCTATCTACCAATAGGTATTCAAACTATACGGAAATCATCTTCAATACCTACTTAACAATGTGTGTAAGTTTGGTTTAATTCGGTTCAAAGACACGGCGGGTCCACGCTTTGGCATATATTTCGAGACCCTAGTCATCAATAGGTATGAAAATTACCCCGTATTAAAGCACTTATCAACAGCTTTCATTTGATATCCATATTGTACAAACACATTCTAGGGTCCACGTTTTGGTCTCTATCTCGAGACCCTAGTCACCCGGCGAATGGAAATACTCTGAACTAAAGCATTCACCAACAGCTTCCATTTGATACCCATATTGTACATACACATCCGAAGGTTACCCGGGTCCACGTTTTGACCTATATCTCGAGACCCTATCTACCAATAGGTATCCAAACTATACGGAAACCATCTTCAATACCTCCTTAACAATGTGTGTAAGTTTGGTTTAATTCGGTGCAAAGACACGGCGGGTCCACGTTTTGGCATATATTTCCAGACCCTAGTCATCAATAGGTATGAAAATTACCCCATATTAAAGCACTTATCAACAGCTTTCATTTGATACCCATATTGTACATACACAACCAAAGGTTACCCGGGTCCACGTTTTGACCTATATCTCGAGACCCCAGTCACGGAGCGGCATGAAAAATACTTTGTACTAAAGCATTCGCCAACAGCTTTCATTTGATACCCATATTGTACATACACGTCCGAAGGTTACCCGTGTCCACGTTTTGACCTATATCTCGAGACCCTATCTACCAATAGGTATTCAAACTATACGGAAATCATCTTCAATGTGTGTAAGTTTGGTTTAATTCGGTTCAAAGACACGGCGGGTCCACATTTTGGCATATATTTCGAGACCCTAGTCATCAATAGGTATGAAAATTACCCCGTATTAAAGCACTTATCAACAGCTTTCATTTGATATCCATATTGTACAAACACATTCTAGGGTCCACGTTTTGGTCTCTATCTCGAGACCCTAGTCACGGAGCGGATGGAAATACTCTGAACTAAAGCATTCACCAACAGCTTCCATTTGATACCCATATTGTACATACACATCCGAAGGTTACCCGGGTCCACGTTTTGACCTATATCTCGAGACCCTATCTACCAATAGGTATCCAAACTATACGGAAACCATCTTCAATACCTCCTTAACAATGTGTGTAAGTTTGGTTTAATTCGGTGCAAAGACACGGCGGGTCCACGTTTTGGCATATATTTCCAGACCCTAGTCATCAATAGGTATGAAAATTACCCCGTATTAAAGCACTTATCAACAGCTTTCATTTGATACCCATATCGTACATACACATCCGAAGGTTACCCGGGTCCACGTTTTGACCTATATCTCGAGCCCTATTTCCAAAATAAAATATAATCCATGTTACTCGTGATGTAGCTTTCGAATGGTGAAAGAATTTTTAAAATCGGTCCAGTAGTTTTTGAGCCTATTCATTACAACCAAACAAACAAAGTTTTCCTCTTTATAATATTAGTATAGACAACATATGTTATAAGGTATATGGTAAATATTACCATACATTTTTTCCTTCATATATAATAAAAAAATAATAATAATAACATTAAAACAACAGGTATTTTTAATAAACTTGGTTTTATTTTAAATTCTTCAAGTAAATCAAATTAATAATAATCAATAAGAAGGCATATGCAAATACAAATACGTGAATTTAAATATGTACATATACGCATATACATACATATATACGCTCACTTAAGTAGGGGAGAGCAAGATGTCGAACGTTGCCGTTCGTTTGCTTTGTTTGCTTTGTCGTTCCTTCCGCGCTTTCGCTTGCAGTTCATTCAATGCAATGAGCAAGGTAACACTAATATGAGCAAGGTAACACTAATGAGCAAGGTAACACTAAAGAGCAAGGTAACACTAATATGAGCAAGGTAACACTAATATGAGCAAGGTAACACTAATGAGCAAGGTAACACTAAAGAGCAAGGTAACACTAATATGAGCAAGGTAACACTAATATGAGCAAGGTAACACTAATGAGCAAGGTAACACTAAAGAGCAAGGTAACACTAATGGGCAAGGTAACTACATATGAGCAAGGTAACGACACATTTTTTCGTGCGTGCAGCCTGTTAAATCGAATTATAAGACGTTATCACGTCAAAATGCAAAAGAAAAAGAAGAATTATTATTGCAATTATCAAATAGAATTAATCACTTAACAGCTTTATATTCGAAGAGGGGACGCTTCGATTTAGAAGACGGGGAGTTAACGCCTCCTATACCACACACCACTAACCCAGTATGTAAACAATTAACCATAGATTAATAGCGCAAGCCACTTCCCAAAAAATAAACAATAAATATAAGCACTTACCATTAGCGAAGGTGTCAAACATGTCATTGACACTTTGCTAATGAAGGAAGTGGACATCACATATCACGTATGGTCCGCTTTCAATAGAATTAAGAAAACAATAAATATAAGCGCTTACCATTAGCGAAAATGTCAAACATGTCACATATCACGTATGGTCCACTTTCAATAGAATTAAGACATACTAACCTAAGATTTAAGCTTCAGATTCTGTATAAATATTGAAATTAATAAAGTTTCGGATCAGTTTTTATCCGGTGTGCAATGAAGACTCACATTTTTAAAAAAGCTTTTGCTATTTAAGCAAAGGACAAATTGGCATACCTGATTTACACTCCATTTATTCACAATCCACTTTTCACTGTAATATTTTAAATAATACTCGTATCACAAAAAACACAACCGCCTTCCACGAGGAAAATTTTTACAATTATGAATAACTAGATGCGCTTTGTATTTGAAAGCGCGGCTAGAAATTCCTTTCAATACTTCTTCGTATTGCCAATTCCTGGGAACAACTAATAGTCGGAATGGCGTGCTGCCAGAAATAGAGCACAAAAAATCATTAACGAAAACAGTTCGTTTTTACGTTAAAGGAAAAATTTCGCGATTTAAATGTAATACATATAATTAATTGTTTTAAAATATTATATAATATGTTTTTTGGGTTGTAATATAATTTTTATGAGACCACTGTCAAATCCAATCACACTTTCCTGAATACATTTTGAATACATGTAATTCTATTGAAAACTGAGAGTTGGTTTTTGTATGTAAATATGTATGATTTTTTATTTTTTTGCTTATTTATGTATTTTATACTGAGTGTGCTTATTTTTTTATACTTATATGTATCTACATCAATGAAAATCAGGAAACTGTAAATTCCCAATTTTTGTTTTAGAAATACCCAATCAATATTTCTCCCGTTGTGGCATTACTGACGAATAGTATAAAAAGGAGCATTTCAACAGCGCTTTCACGAGAAAAAGAGTTTCACATTTAGTTATCTCTTTTGCTCATTCGACAATTTTCAATTTGTCAATGCGCATGTATTAGAGACTAATAAAATATTTGTTAATGTGTTGGAATTTTTGGCGAAAATACTCAGCACTGTCTTGTAGGGACACTTGTTGAAATGGCGCGGTGTATGATTGTACATGCCAAAGCACAGCAGAATTTGTGGGCAGAGGCTTTATCAATGGCGGGATACTTGAGAAATAGGTGCCCAACAAAATGTCATGTAAACAAAACTCCATTTCAAATATGGTTTAAGAAAAAACCAGTGGTCACACATTTAAAAACGTTTGGTTCAGTAGCAGTAGGGCTAGAGAAAGGACCGCACGGTAAATTGGAAGCTAAAGGTAAACAATTTGTTATGGTGGGCTACTCACTCGAAAGCAAAGCATATCGTTTGTACGACAAAGAATGTAACGAAATTGTAGTAAAAAGAGATGTAGTTTTCAACGAGACTAACGTCGATGACAAACGCAATCACAGTGATGACGTAGCAAAAGGCGAGATAATTGATTTACAATTCTTTGCCGAGGAGGAGAGTAAGAAAAATTTTGTTTTGCCTAAAACTGATACCGAAGAAGTAGAAAGCGACAATTCAATGTCTGGCAGTGCGGGTGAGCTAAGTTTAAGCGAATCCGATGTTCGATGATCCGATTAGCGAAAATGTTGCTAAAATTGGAAAGGGTAGACCCAAGCTGGTACGCACAGGCGTGCGTGGACGAACAAAAAAGCAAGGTAATATTATAAATGAAAGTATTCATTTTACTGTCAATGAAGCGTTATTAAGTAAAGAAAGCAATTGCTGGGAGAAACCAATGCAAGATGAATTTGCTGCGTTAAACAAGAACAAAACTTGGTAATATGTCGATTTACCACAAAATAAGAAAGCAATTAAGAACAAATGGGTGTTCACAGTAAAACGCAACAAAAGTGGTCTGATTGAGCTCTACAAAGCACGGTTTGTAGTTAAAAGGTGTGAACAGCGTTATGGCATTGATTATTGTGAAACTTTTTCACCTGTCGTTCGTTACGCTGCAATACGTATGTTGTTAGCAATAGGGGTAGAAGAAAAAATGCATCTACACCAGTTGGACGTGAGCACTGCATATTTAACCCTTTCGAACCGGCATTTAGCCTATTAAATAAAAATAATTTAACTAGCTCCAACTTATTGGATTACTGATAACTGAAAAGTGTGCATTTAAAGATTTCCCAATTTCGTCATGGGAGGGGCAGGGGGGCGTGGTACAACATTGTATCATCAGTACCTTTGAGTGGTATTACATGTGTACCATCCAGTGATGGTAAATGATTTTTTGAAAAATCCCTACACAGCCCAAAAAAATTCCCTTCTTTTCCCTACGCTTCAAAAAAGTTTCCCTACAAAATTCCCCACATATTTTTCTCCTGTGTTTACACTATAATGAGACACTTGCAACGTCAAAATTGAATTATTTGCTTAAATTTTGTGCTTGGTGCTATTTTGACACTTTATAAGACACTTTAATAAAACATTTTATTTCAAAAATATATATAAATACACATATTTATTATACATATTATAAACACATATATGAAGAAAAATTCAGCAAAAAGACTAAAAATTAGACTTTTTCATTACATTCAGTTCTGTTTAAAACAAGACCGAGTTTCTATTTTTTCAGAATCCGCCATGATTACTTTTAAGATTGGGATAAAATGGTCCACCACTTGCAGCGCGACATTATGCTTAGCGAAGAGCATGCTAAATCTTATTTCGAAATTTCTGGAACCATTTGGTTTACTCGGCTTTTTCTTAAAAAAAAATGTTTATTTTAGGTGTCTTTTTTTTGGTACGTTTTTGCTTCGGCGACAACAACATGGGACAACTAACAATTTTCGCGCGAAGAAAAAATCGCGTTAGCGTTCACGAAGAAAAAAATGCCAATGTGGCCGTATTAACCTTTTAAAAGTATGCTGCCATAAGGAAAAAAACACTGGCATGAAATCTTACTGCGGCTTTTTATTTGAAATGAACTTTTTTAATTTTTCCCGCTATTTTTAAATTTTTTCTGTCCTTTTTGAAAATTCCCTACATTTACAGAATTTAAAAAAATCTGTCCTTCTATTTCAACAAAAATCCCTACATGTAGGGAATTTCCCCTACATTTACCATCACTGGTACCATCAGTCCTCTATCGACAAGTAGTAAAACTAAGTATAGAATTAAATTTGTATATCATTTAATGGTGAAAAATTCAAGTTATACAAAAGTAGTATTCTTATTCAAACAGATTTTTATTTGAAATAAACGTAAAGTATCTTAGCTTCATAAAAAATGTACGGAATCTACTGATTTTCAGTATGATAAGTGGCAAAGCAATTCATGCAAAGTGATATATTACATTGCTGACAAATTCGTTTTGTTCTGGTTTGCTTTTTTTCTAGCGCACATTTGGAACAACATCTGCAAGTTTGAATTAGCACCGACAAATACAAAGATACCTTTCCCAGTTGCCTCTGACGTTTAGATAAACGACCTGATGATTGGGATCTGCGGACGGCTGCAGTTTTCTTACCTTCTGCTATTAATGACTCAGTTAATGTTATTAGAAATTCGATGGAAGGAAGTTTTTCTCTTCTAAAGTCGCAGTAAATTATCCAGGAATTTACTGCGGAAAACATTAGTGGACGGTAGAAAACCTTTTTCCACCGTTTTGTAGACTTCCTATCGTATTCGTAAATTCCTGTCATTTGGTCGGCGCGATCTACTCCTCCCATTGCTTCTCGGTAAAACTTTATAGATTCAGGGCATGATACTGATACTTTTTTCCATCTTTCAACGTTTTATTAACTGTTGTCATTGTTGACGTATGACAGTTGCTTAGGACCATAACTTCCTTTGTATCTTGCCACTTAACGCAAAGAAGGCCAGATGTGCTGACCCTGAATGAAGACTCGCTTCTTTATAATTTCTCATCTAATACTGGTAGATTCTGTTTCGCATGCATGTTCCTAAAGCTGGGAACTCTAGAGTCTCAAGTAGATTCACGTTTTACTGGCTTGAGTGGCATATATTGTTTTAAGGACAATCTTCCTTTAAATTTCGTTATTGATTTATCAATACTCTGCCTAATACTATCCTGTCGGTGTTTCTGAAATGTATTTTTCAGACACTCGACAACATCATCTATATAGTATGTTTTGCTACAGTCCATTGGCTTTTGAGGAGGCGCGAAATATAATTTTGATGATAAAAATGTATTGCGGTCACGAGATCTGGCAGACTTAATAGAATAATTACTCATGAACGGATGGTTTGACCAGTAATGTTTCAATGCCGGAACTTTGTTATAAGATATAACAAACATACAGCCTAGGAGAATTTGTATTTCTCCAACATCAGTTTTTAAGATATTAGTCCGATTTTTTGCTGCTCGATATTCAACAATGCGTTCATTTGTGTATTGTACGATATACATACATAGGCTACGAGGAAACAGCTTATGAAAAATTTCGATTGCCGAAGAAGTACGGGGGATTCCTGGATTTATATTACACTCACGATAATTACTTACAAAATGCTTGGGAACAAAATTTCCTTCAGGAGAAGGCCATAACCTTTCTTGTTGTTGATGGGGTTCTTCTAATTCATTCATCGAAACGGTGCTTTCAACCTCTGACAGTTCACTTTTCGACGATGAAGATGAACTAGATTCCTCGTCCTGCAAACCCGATTCCGGCTCATAATTGTCATCACTTCCGCTGGAAAAGTCACTTTCTACATTTTCGGCATCTGAGCCCAGTATTTCATCCAGCAGCATTTCCGTTATTTCATCTGTCCTTAGTTTTTTCGACAAGGTATCGCTTTATAAATAAAAGAGGTCACTTAGTTATTGCAAATAGGCACTGCTGGTACACATAGGTACCGCTACAAATGACTGCTGGTACGTATAAGTACCACGGTTTTAAAATCCCTCAAGAATATACAAATCAAAATATTATTTTCATTAATTATACTTACATTATGTCCTAGAGAGGCTCTCAATGTACTGACACACGTTATTCCAATAGACCTACATATTAAGAAGACGGCAACCATGAGTGCATTTAGGTTAAACGAAGCGGGTCGCTGGAGAGAAAAAACTTATGGTCATGCTAGTCTATTATTGCGACAAACTCAGTTAATCTCGGTGAGAACTGACTACATCGTCCCGACGGTAACTTTCAATAGGAATTTTGCCACTCTCTTTCCAACTAAGGAAGAATGGAATAAGGGATTCTCTCTAAACAACTTCGACACTACAGTCTATACGGATGGAAGTAAAATGGGCTGCGGTGTTGGAGCTGGTATATATTCTTACAGACTTAAAATTGAGAAATCTGTGCGGCTCCCTAATACCAGCAGTGTCTTCCAGGCGGAAGTACTGGCGATTGGGGAAGCTTGCAGGTTACTAATCACAGACTTCTCTTTTAAGGGTAATATCGCTATTCTCTCGGATAGCCAAGCTGCAATCCAGGCACTGGGTTCGGCCACAACAACCTCCAAAGTGGTGGAACAAAGTAGGAATAGCCTCACCATCTTGAGTGAAAACCATAAAGTTACCTTAATCTGGGTCCCGGGACATCGGAACATTGAAGGTAACGAAAAAGCAGATGAACTGGCAAGAGGGGGATCTGCCATGAATAACGCTCTTGCAGAATTGGTACTCACACCATTAGGTGCAGTCAAGAGCACAATTTCCCAAAAATACCTCCGAATCGCTGACTGTAGGTGGAAAGTCCAGACGAAATGCAATATTAGCAGAACGTTATGGCCCACCTACAACCTCAAGCAATCGTCGGCATTAATAAGAATGAAACGACGGGATGCCTGGAGACTAACGGCGGTCATAACTGGCTTTTGGTCTATCGGAGAACAAGCAGCCAAAATGGGTATCCCTCACAATACATACTGTCACAGTTGCAAACAACCGGAGAAAAAGGAGACAATCTTCCATTTCCTCTGTGAATGCCCTGCCCTATGGAAGGACAGACTGTTAACCCTGGGCCAACCGCTGTTCGAGAATCTCGAGCAACTATCTGGCGTCGACGTTAACAACCTAATAAGGTTCCTTAACCGCACAGACTGGATATAGTTATGCTGTAAAAAACCGTTAAACAAGTTGGCAACGAGGATGTGGCAACAAAATGGCGCGAAAGCGCTAGTTGGATTCTGGAAGAATCACCACTTTAACCAACCAACCAACCATACTTACATTTGTAGAGGGAATGATTATATCCAATTTTATTAATTTTTTTGGCACGTCACACCTTCTTTTACAATATTTTTAGTACAAAATCAAACACGTGTCAGAAACCTTCGCTATTTCACTCAAAACTGTGCACGCCACGAGAGAGAAAATTAATTAATGTTTCAATGTACCGTTAGATAATATAAAAAGCCTGTCTTGGTACATTTTATATTGAGTTTGGCAGCAAATTTTGGGATTTAGACCTTTATAAACATTTAGTGGTACATATGGTGTACCAGAAGGTTTGAAAGGGTTAAATGGGGACTCGCAGGATGAAATATATATGCAACAACCTGAACATTTTGTTGATAAGCACCCAGAAAAAGTGTTGAAGTTACGAAAATCTATTTATGGTCTAAAGCAATCTGGTAGGCAGTGGAATGTTAAACTCGACGAAGCGTTAAGAGAGATTGGTTTTACTGCTTGCGATAATGAACCTTGTGTATATAATGAGAATGAACTGGTACTTACAGCGGTATACGTAGATGACATAATCATTGCGTGCAAGAGTAAACCCGAGTTGCTTACAATAAAGTCCCTTATATCAAAAAGGTTTGAAATACTAGACAAAGGAGAACTCCAACATTTTCTTGGAATAAAAATTCACAGACAAGACGAATTGGGTGACATTGCATTAAGCTACAAACAATACATTAAAGACCTATTGAACTTATATGGCATGGACGAATGTAAAGCGGCAGCAGTTCCTTTAGAGACTGGATATCAAGTTGCGTGTAACGAAGATTGCAATAAAGCAGATATTAAACAATATCATTGATAGGAGCGCTTATGCACTTGAGCATAACAACTCGACCTGATATATTGCACTCGGTTTCAAAGTTATCTCAGAGGAACAATAATCCACATGTTGAACATATGACTGCGGCGAAACATATTTTAAGGTACATACTTGAAAACTACCATGAATTTTAAACTCTCATACAAAGTAGGTAGCACAGGTGTAAAAGGTTTCGTAGGCGCTGATTGGGGAAGTGATCCTCACGACCGAAAGTCATATACTGGCTTCGTATCCTTTTATGGGAATAGTGCCATATCCTGGGAGTCCAAAAAGCAGACTACTATTGCTCTAAGCAGCACAGAGGCCGAATATATGGCTGCATCTAATGCCGCCAAATAAGCAGTTTATTTGCAACGTATATTGATTGAGATAGGTTTCTGGAAAGATCAACCGATTATTTTACATATCGATAACCAAGGTGCACAGAAGCTGGCAATGAATGTACCACAACTGATATCATCACATACGCGAACTCGTAAATGCCGGTAAAATCATTTTATCATATTGTCCGACGGATCAGATGACAGCTAACATGTTCACTAAAAGCCTACCAAAAATCAAGCATACGAAGTTTACAAAAGATATGAATATTTTGTAATCATAATTTAAATGTAAAAGAATCTACGTTGAGAAGGAGTGTTGAAATCTGGCAATACCGTAGCAACGTGCAACTTATTCCTATTGACATTCTGTCATTCTTGTATTTTTGTATTATACACATTTTTCTCTTACTTCTGAATAAACTACTGAAGCGAATAGAACTGAAACGTGCACGTATTATAAATATTATTACATTTTTTAAGCTCTTTATTTAATTTCTTTTAAATACAAAAATTAAAAAGAATTTTTTTTTGTAATTTTAATAATGCAGAAAATGGTCCTGGACGGTTGTCCATTTTGTCTCTTCTGTTTATCTCAAACACAAAAACCAAAAAAACTATTATTCAGTGTGACTGTAGCTATGTCCCGTACTAGAATAAAAAAAAATTTCAAAATGACGCGGTTTTGAATTTGACACTCCAAAAATCGGGGTTTTTTTCAGTTTTTTTATAAAAAAAATACGAAATTTTTGAAATAATAATATGATTCTAGTACGGACAATAGCTATTGATGTTGTGAACAACATATTAAAGTTTCAGACTATTCGGTTGAATATTTTTTTTGACAACACTAGACCGCAAAAAGTAGTTTTGAGATAATTGAGTTTGAAGTTTTGAGAGTGGTCGCGTGACGAATTTGACTCTACCTGCTAAAACGGCTGTAGAATCGAAAATACTGGGAATATTTTTCCAAAAAATTGACAGTATATTCTTAAAAGCATATGCTTTCGAAATATCAACAAAAAAAATTCTAGACCACCTGGACTCCTAAAATAAAGAATGACAAAAGATTTTACATTTTTCATAATATGTATTAATACTAAAACTAAGCCTGTGCTGCAACTGCATTTGTTGTTGTGGCCTATTTCCATGCTGCGTCAATATTGCGTGTGCTCGTTGGGTGCGAATGTGCTGAGTTGGTCTTCTGCCAGTGGGTGGCAAGTGGCTGTTGAGTTTACGGAATTTAAATGTAGACGTCGGGTGCGATTGTGCTGAACTGGTCTTCTACTAGTTGATGGCCTATATAATTGCGTACCACTTTGCGGAAGCGTTTTGCTGTGAGTTGTCGAATTATAATGGCAATCCTATTTCGATTGTCATATGTGCTGTTGCAATCATATTTTTAGAAACGTGTGCGGTACTCTTGACTTGCTGCAGATAATTTACAATAGGTTTCGGGTGACATGTGTGCGTTGTGATCGTATTTCTCACGACTTGTGTGGGGTATTGGTTTTTCCAGAACTGCGTCATGAGTGCTCCAGTGCAGATCTAAAAGCAGCCGCTAATTTATTATGGGTAGTCGTATTACAGGCCACTTGAGTGGTGTTGGCTTATCCTAAGTTAACTTGTATCTTGATACTCGTTCCTCCTAAGTACCAGCCTCTAATTGAAAGTTTCGCTGTACCTGCTGCGAAGAGTTTGATGTCTCTTTCCTGCCTGTCCGTGGAGGTTTGGTCTATTCATATAGTTAGTCCTTTCAACTGGAGAGAACGATCTATTTCGATTGTTTCTAGGCGTTGTTGTGGCTTCGGACCCGTTGGTCTTGGAGCTTGGCTTGGCGATAATTTTTCTAATGTTGCTTAGGTTGTTGGTTGGTTGAGTTATCGATAATACTGAAGGAATAGTTGGAAAGTTGCGGAAAAAATTGATGATTGAAACAATAATCATGGAAATTGGACTTTGAATTGCGCCTGGTTGAGTGAAAGGATAGCTGCTACGGGCAACTTCTTTTTATAATTCAAGGCATAAGTTAAAGGCAGGAGGAAAATACTTTGTATTTTTCATTCCCAGCAGTCGAGAAATGCCAGTGTTCCTTGACTCATTTCCAGACTGTATTTAATAATATAAGTGAGAGGTGTGTGTTAACGTTTTGAAAAAATTCGTGGACTATGCCTTTTCCTTGTAGTCGAGAGTAGTGATATCTCGCTGGTCAGCATAGTTTAAGAATAAACATTTCGAAATCGCTTTCCAATCAAGGGGTATGCTATATGACTCTAAATTTTATTTCGTACCATGGACAAAATTCCATAATATTTGGGAATTCCTCTTCAAGATTCATGTATTTTCAACACTTTTCTTCCAGGGACTATATTCTCCTGGGTCTAACTTGCCTCTGCGTTGCGATGTTTGAGAACATCGGAATTAGAGAGGATGGTAAGGCGGATCATGTTTATTATTAGCTATCATTTTATGTTAGTATTTGTTTTAGTACAATTGTTAATATTAATTGTTACTATTTGTTTTTAATTTTGTTTAAATATCTTTTGCTCTGGAGAGTACAGTGGGTGGTGAATGGCGGTTCCTTTATCTTAAGCCTGATAAATCGTCGGTGAGATCTTGGGCAGGCGGCCCATACGTAGTATTTGTTTATGTTTTTTGTTTTTTTGCTGCGGTTACTGGGCAGTCTTCTTCCTGAATTTCTCTCTTTCTACCGGTTGTCGCTTGTCACAGCGTCCCTTCCGCAAATTTCTTTTAGTCATTTCGACTAGTGATCCAGTGATCCTTGTAGTTTTAAGCCCAATTAATTGATGGGATGACCCACAGCTACTTGAGATGTCTTTAATCACAAACAATTTACGAACGACTTAACTTTCGATTGAAATACACGATGACTTACGGCTTCTTCAGGTGTCTTTTGTCACAAACGATTTTTAGTGCACTTTAAGCCGGTTGGTTTATATGTATATCGATAAAAAAATTATTTTTGTGGGCATAAGTCCTTCTTCTTTATTAATTAATCGTCACCTTAAGAATAAATTTACAATAGTTCCTAGAATTTTGTCAGGTCACGTTGCACCTGTATCTGCTGATCTAAAATATCATTAGTTAGCTGAACGCAGTGTCATCGATTACAAGGAATGCGTGCTGTCATTCACCCATATCCCCAATTTTTATTGAAAGATTTTCATTTTGATGTTGGGAATTTAATATTGTAATATTTTCGCTATTGGAAAATGATGTATACGTATAGTATGTTATAAGTACGAGTTTCATCGTTGAGTATAATTGATTTTATCTAGAGCAATGTCCAAGTCAAATAAAATTTTATAGGGAGATCATGGGAGGAGTCGACTTGGCTGATCAGATGTCTGGGCTTTATGAATACGATAGGACATCGGATAAGTGGTGGAAGAAAGTGTTTTACCGTCTGATAATGATGACAGCAGTGAACGCTTGGGTTATTTATAACGACCTCAACCGGAAAATATACGATTCAAATAGTTTTTAGTTGCTTTAGCTGAGGCATTGATCCAGGACGGCTTACTAACTACAGCCGTTCGTCAGTTAAAACCTGGACGAATACCACAAATTGCCAAACGCAAAGCAATACACCTTCCTGTTGACGGTACTACACGACGTCGTTGTACCTATTGCAGTTCTCAAAAAATTCAGACTCGCACTAAGACGATATATAAAGAGTGCCAAGTACCGCTTTGCAAAACGTGCTTCGCACCTAACCATACGTGAATCTTATGTATAAAGATATTTTTCACTAAAATTTTCTTGAATAATATAACAATTAAAAAATATAAATAAAAAATAAATAAATAAATAAAATATACATTTTTGTGTATATTATTTCTTACTTCTAAAGTGTGTTTTACAGGATGGCTGGTACTTATTTGTACCACATAATATCCCGAGTGGTACAACGGTTTACCACCACCCACCGCGCCACCCTGTTATTGCATCTCAGATTTTTAATAATTTTTAAATTATACATCACCTAATTAACCAACTTCGATAAACAATTTTATTCCAGGATTGCTGTGCGAATGTCGGGTCGAAAGGGTTAACTAGGTCGCAGTGACGTGCAGGCAAACCAGGTGAGCGACTCCGATTAACTGGCTCCAAATTGAAACAAAGAAAAACCCCTTTCAAAAGTTTATATTTTGTAACCAATGTGGGTTCAAAATGGCGTTGGAAAATAAAAACGCTGTCAGTCCTTGACACACATCGAAATATTTTGAATACAAGAATAAAAACCAGTAAAAATATTGTACGTTTGTGAACATACCTACCTATATGTATGTATGTATTTTATGAATTGAACTGAAATTTAACAGAAAATATATGTATTATACTGTGCCAATGTATGTATAAGTGTATTATAATGTGTGTAAATCTTCAAAGTTATAAAAGTTGTTCATGAACCACTCCCTAACATCTCAACTAAGTTTCATTAAATAAATCATTATAAATACTTGACCTAAATTGCCCATACGGCATTATACATACTTACTAAGCCCGATCCTTTAAATTCAAAAGTTTTTTATAAATAAATAAAATAATGAGAAAGTGCGCAACTGTTTTAAATAAATAAATCACTTCTCTGTTTCCTACTTCATATGCATGCATGGATGCGTATACTAAGCTTTTCAATAGGCGCGTTAGTATTGAAAACGACGTCCAAGCATACCATTATCAGTTCATGTATGTACAGTGAACCAAAAAGATGCTGGGACACTAATATTTAAAAAATTAGTCACAGATTTCAATATTGCACCAAATATTGAAAAGCTTTTATGATTGCATATAAGCAATTGAATTTTGATTTGAATTTTAATTCGAAAAGAAAGACAATTGGAAGTGCACGTGCGCGGAGTAATATATGTATATTTTTAAATTATAATAATTAAATAAAAAGAAATGCCTAAAGCATGGAAATGTCGCGATCTGGAGTGTTGAAGTGATGTACGTTGTTTCTCATTTCCAAAAAGACAGGAATTATTAAATTTGTGGAAACAGAATTTGATGATCTCATCCTCAATTCACATACCGGTGCATAAAGCATTTGTGTGCATTCAACATTTTGATTGAAATATTGAAACAAGCCACTCGACTTTCTGATTTACGTACTACTTAAATTTAACAAGTTAAGTGTCAGAAGCGCAACGATAAACTAAACCAGTTGTCGTACGTTGTAGGTCAGGGCCCAACAAGGTGAGATGCACAGGTCCTTAGGGTAATTAAATCCAGCGATTTTTTTTATTGTTTATGTATAATATGTATTTATTTATTTTTCCTATTTTCCATATTTTTCAGACTTTTCTCTATCTTTCAGACTTTTTCATCTTTCAGGTTTTCCTTTTCTCTTCTTTTTCAAGTAGCACCTTAAATTTTTAAGCCACTTCAATTTTGACTTAATCACCATGGATTGAAAGAAGTGTTAATCAGGTAAATCGCATTGACTTATCGATGTCGTGTAAGAAATTCTCTTTACATAAAGAGACAGTTCCAGTTAATAATAAAAATCTTAAAACAACTGGTATTATTAACAACTTGTCGTCAGTAATTATAAATGCGGTAAGGATGATGATGATGATGAGAGCAGGGTCACAACACTGGAGAAGGCATTTAGTAGGTCCTACAAAACGTCCTGCCCCATAAAATTTAGCAAAAAATCCCATCCTCCTTGGTGGGGCAGTGAGCTCTCAAAACTAAGGGAAAAATCTATATCAACGTTTAACCTCAGCTACTCGACAGGAAATTGGCAATTGTACAAAGAGAGTTGGAGGCAGTACAAGAAGGCAATTAGGGCCGCCAAGAAAGAGAGCTGGAGCGAATTTTGTTCGTCAATCGAATCCACCACCTGCCAGGTTTAGCCGTGTTGTGCCCAAAGATCATTCACTGGCTTCTTGGGTCATGAAGCCTGATGGTACTTGGACTGCTACGACAGAAGAATCGCTAGAACTTCTGCTAAATACGCATTTCCCGGGGTGCAACGTCCACGAAAGTGGGAGGGGAAGTATCAGGCGGAGCCAATATAATCCACAGCATCTGGCAAAATAAATAATTACAAAGGAGAAAGTTGCATGGGCAATTAAATCTTTTTCACCTTTTCAATCTTCGGGGCCAGATGGGATCATTCCAAAGATGTTACAGGAAACCTTGGACTGTATCCTACCATGGCTAGAGGAAATTTTTAAAGCGTGTTTAAACCTAGGTCATACTCCAGATAGTTGGAAACTAGTCAAGGTCGTCTTCATTTCAAAAATAGGCAGGAGGGGACATGAATCAGCGAAGGACTATAGGCCAATCAGTCTTTCGTCTTTCCTGTTAAAAACCTTTAAAAGACTTTTGGATATATATCTCAGAAGCTCTTTGGAGAGCTCTGGTATATCAACTGCACAACTTGCGTACCTTAAAGGCAAATCTACGGAGACAGCGCTTCACGAGGTAATCCGAACAATAGAGGGCTCTCTAGAGAACAAACATTATACATTAGAGAACAAACATTATACAATACGATCAGTGGGATCATCCAAAGGGCGTTAGGCGAGCTTAACTCTTGGGCCACAGGATGTGGCCTAAGTTTAAACCCGCGTAAAACAGACCAGATACAATATAAGGTACCAACTTTTACATTACCAAATATCAACGGACAAACTCTTTCACTATCACCCAGTGCAAAGTACTTAGGGGTAATTCTGGACCCCAAACTTAGCTGGAAGTTAAACATCGAAGAATGGGTAAGGAAAGCAGAAATTGCTTTATATGCCTGCAAACGTATGCTTAGAAGAAGATGGGGTCTTCAACCTAAGCATACATTATGGCTATATAAGGTTGTTATACGACCTATTTTATCGTATGGTTCGGTAGTTTGGTGAAAAGCTCTAGAGAGAGAGTACAATTCCAAAATACTCGGCAAAATACAAAGATCAGCCTGCGCAATAACGGTCGGAGCAATCAGATCATGTCCTAGAGAGGCTTTTAATGCACTGACACACGTTATTCCAACAGACCTACATATAAAGAAGACGACAACCAAGACTGCATTTAGGTTAAATGAAGCGGTTCGCTGAAGAGAAAAAACTTATGGTCATGGTAGTCTATTATTGCGCCATCTCAGTTAATCTCGGTGAGAACTGACTACATCGTCCCGACGGTATCATTACATAGGAATTTCGACACTCTCTTTCCATCTAAGGAAGAATGAAATAAGGGATTCTCTCTAAACAACTTCGACACTACAGTCTATACGGATGGAAGTAAAATGGGCTGCGATGTTGGAGCTGGTATATATTCTCACAGACTTAAAATTGAGAAATCTGTGCGTCTCCCTAATACCAGTAATGTCTTCCAGACGGAAGTACTGGCAATTGGGGAATCCTGTAGGCTACTAATCGCAGATTTCTCTTTTAGGGGCAATACCGCTATTCTCTCGGATAGCCAAGCTGGCACTGGCATCGGCTACAACAACCTCTAAAGTGGTAGAGCGAAGTAGGAATAGCCTCACCACCTTGAGTGAAAACCATAAAGTAACCTTAATTTGGGTCCCGGGGCACCAGAACATAGAAGGTAACGAAAAAGCCGATGAACTGGCAAGAGGGGGATCTGCCAAGAATAACGTTCTTGCAGTACCGGTATTCACACCATTAGGTGCAGTCAATAATGCAATTTCCCAAAAATACCTCCGAATCGCGGACTGTAGGTGGAAAGTCCAGACGAAATGCAAAATTAGCAGAACGCTATGGTCCACCTACAACCTCAAGCAATCGTCGGCATTAATAAGAATGAAACGACGGGACGCCTGGAGGCTAACGGCAGTCATAACTGGCTTTTGGTCTACCGGAGAACAAGCAGCCAAAATGGGTATCCCTCACAATACATACTGTCACAGTTGCAAGCAACCGGAGGAAAAGGAGACAGTCTTCCATTTCCTCTGTGAATGCCCTGCCCTATGGAAGGACAGAATGTTAACCCTGGGCCAACCGCTGTTCGAGAATCTCAAACAACTGTCTGGCGTAGATGTCAACAACCTAATACGGTTACTTAACCGCACAGACTGGATATAGTTATGCTGTAAATAACCGTTAAACAAGTTGGTAACGAGGATGTGGCAACAAAATGGCGCGGAAGCGCTAGTTGGATTCTGGAAGAATCACCACTTTAACCAACCAACCAAAGGATGATGATGATACATTGGTTTTATTTTAAATTCTTATATTTCCCATAACCGAATTGCAAAGTTGCTGCCCTATGTCCTCGATAGCCCACGAATTCCATCTTTGAGGTCTTGAATCGACCCTGGACTGTTGGCGTTGACCTTCTCTTTCACGTGGCCCCAAAGAAAAAAGTCACAAAGTGTTAAATCACAAGATCTCGGTGGCCAATTGTGATCAATCTCCTCTTCGGGAGATAACACGGTCGGGAAGCTTTTCCCGTAAACGATCAATGGTTTCGTTGCTTGTGTGGCCGTAGCGCCATCTTATTGAAAATAAACGTTGTCCAGATCAATACCATCCAATTCCGGCTCTAAATCTCTGGAGCATAGCTCTTTTAACATCGTGTGTGTTCGACTAACCTTGGCATGAGAATGCATAGTCTCACACTCCCTTCGCAAATACTTCGTCCCCACGGCATAGCACCTAGACCACAAATACGCTTGTAACATACCCATGGTTCTTGTATTAGTATTATGTGTGGGTTTGGTTGCAGTTTTGCATGCTAATGGCACAGGATGGCAGTGTACGCTTTGCATTGCTGCAGGTTTATCTGCGTGAATATTACTTCAGTCATGAGACTGTGTTTATTTACGCTTTGTCCTCCACCTTATCCTGGACACGAAAATGGATTCACCCTAGATTAAGATGAGGACACCCAAGATCGGTACCCAGCCCCAGGTTGGAACCCGCTTTAGAAGTGGTAGCGGATTACTGCCTGGTGCACGAGTATACTCTCCAGAGAGTCATGTCAAGGTCTTTGTTTTGAACCCGGATGCGTGTGAGGAGTTCTGCTGAACTACAGGAAGGACCCGGAATCCAGACACTCACTCGTACCGGGATTTATTTGCTACTCGCAACAAAAATGAACTTGCACTTTTTGCAGCCTGGAATTTTTGCTATATCCTTTTTCAGCCATTCTCGAGAAAAAACATTGGAACAGTACATTTTAACAGCAGACAGGCCACGATTTTTCCCTCAAAAGTCGGCGTGTCTTTCGACTGACCGATAGCTCTCCAAAGATAGCTGTCAAGATAGTCTTGTTGACCTTTGGACAATAGACCGTCTTGTTTGTCGCTATGTATCACTACCGTCGTTGCTTTTGCTGCCGCTCTCGCGAATGATTCGCCAGACGTTGACCTAAGAGTGTCATCTTTGAGGTCCCTCAGCTTTTTCCTTTTCAGGTAAAGGCTTATCTGCCTTCGATTTTGTCTAGGATGCAGACAATTCCGACTTCTGTCTCTCGACTTTCCTCTTCTTCCTTTCTTCTGTTCTGCCCCGCTTTCCCGTTTCTATTACAGGTGTCGAAGTTGATGGAGCTTAAGTACTTGCCTTAGCTAATACTTTCACTTTCTTCGCTTTCTCTCTTCTCCGTTTGATCTGCCTTGCGGATAGACCAACACCTGCATTCGAATCTCCAATAACTTTCAGTCTTTCCGGTACTTTCATGATTCTCACCAGGTTTAACCATTGTTAAAGACTTACTCAGTACCAGAGATCCATCTGAGTCTTTTAGAGATTGTTCGCTATCTCCACATCCTCTACTACTTGTTCAGTTGTATCGCTCTTACCCAGTTTTCAACACTAGTAGTGCGCTTCCTCCGGAACTCTGGGTGTCAGTTCCGGTCATGCGGGAATGTGGGGTTCGGGCCTGCACATCCGATGCCCGAGCCGCATAGTACTTGGATGGCCACCAAGTCCGCTGTTCCCAATTCCTGCATGGAGGTGCTCTCTTAGTTCGTGGTAAGTTAATCCCCATAACATAGCGGTAAATCACCACATAATCCTCATCCCCGCCGCACGATAAGGCTAAATTGTATTGATATTAAGTACATTATCAAAATTATTTCAAAATATACACATAAAAACTTAACTTAATTAACTTTAGCGGATGATTCCATATGTAGAAGTCCACGCAAGTGGAGAAAGTTACTCATCGCCATTCACTTGGGAGTGGCTAGGACGATTCTTCTGCATATGGTTCAAACAGATCACAACGTCCGAGATTAGCCCACGTTATCCTCTGGGTAGCTTCCGAACACCCGTTCGGGAGTGAGCTAACGTGAGAAGGCGAAGCATTCCAAAATAGCTGGTTGTGCGCTGGGTTTTGGACCCGCCACTTATAGAGGTAGCAGACCAAAATTTTACCGAAAAACCAAATATAGCTGAGGTACAGGAGCAGCGTTATTACACTGGCTATGGTATTTACCAAATATTATTGTGTAAGCTAAAATTCCTCAAATGCGCCCACATTATGATGAAAACACAAGGAGACTTAATTTGCATTCCGAATCCCTGATAAGGTCTAAAAATTTCTCGGATGACACCGATTTAAGACTGGTAAATCCATGCAGACAGGGAATTCGAAGTGTGTCGCCTTCAGATTATTTGGTACCGTCAGCTTTTTGCAAACTATGCTCACGTAGGTAATACTCGCAATATAATGTTGCCAGTTATAAAATAAAAAACCGAAGAAGTATTTCCCAATTCGTTCGCACTATCTGACGAATGTCAAGAACATCACATCAAGCTACTCGGTTTCTGATATATGTGCTTCTACTCAAAAATGCTAAATGGCTTTTACGGCTAGAAATTAACCAAGTTAAGTGTCAGAAGCACAGCGATAAACTAAACCAGTTGTCGTACGTTGTAGGTCAGAGTCCAACAAGGTGAGATGCACAGGTCCTTAGGGTAAGTAAAACCAGCGATTTTTTTTATTTTTTATGTATAATATGTATTTATTTATATTTATTTTTCCTATTTTCCAGATTTTTTCATTTTTCAGGTTTTTCTCTATCTTTCAGACTTTTCTATCTTTTAGGTTTTCCTTTTATCTTATTTTTCAAGTAGCTCCTTAAATTTTTAAACCACTACAATTTTGACTTAATCACTATGGATTGGGAGTAGTGTAAATCAGGTAAATCGCATTGACTTATCCAGGTCGTGTAAGAAATTGTCTTTAAATAAAGAGACAGTTCCGCGATTCGTACTTTAAAAAAATCTTATTATTGTATAAACTATTTTTATTATCTCATAACAATAATACAATAAAATAAAAAAGTATAACCATAAATTTTTTCCTTCTTAATAATAACAAATTAATAATAAAAATCTTAAAACAACTGGTATTGTTAACAACTTCTCGTCACTAATTATAAATTCGGTAAAGATGATAATGAGACATTGTTTTTTTCTTAAATTCTTCAAGCAAATAAAATAATATCCTCAGAAAGTATACCATCTTATATATACCACCTTATGCAAATACAAATATGTGAATTTATATACATATATATTATTATTTACCTATTATCAGATGACATAAAATAATGGCTTCGAGATTTTCTGTAGTATCGAAATGTCCGACACAGAATTTTTGTTGCTGTTTTCTGCAACTTTCTGTGGCTGTGGCTATCGAGCATTTAGAAAGACATATTTACATACATATAATATATTGATGCATACATATCGCACCCTAAATACAAAAGGGTCACAACTCAAAATGTACTTCTGCTCAAATATGAACGAGACGTTATCAATAAAACGGTCCGCGGATGACATATGGCAAAAATAAATTTTTTGTTTTTTGGTAGGACTGTTATAAGCTTACTATTACTACTGTAAGCTTACTACTGTAAACAAGTCAAGCTCGAGTGTGGAAAATTTTGAGTTGTGACCCTTTTGTATTTAGGGTGCGATATGTACGGAGTCAGTTAAAGACTTCGTAGACACTTGCTTGACTTTTGCTTGACTTTGGAAAAATATAAAAATTTATTTTTATGAGTTTAATTTTAGGGTAGTTCTTAACACCATGTTAATACTGGTCTGACTGCCAACATATTTAACAGCCGAATTAATATTTATACCTCATGTTACTGTTTTAGGTGCACGACTTGTATGGTATATTAGTTTCCTTGTTTGCTGTTTAGGAAAAACATGTTTATCTCTAGTTATTCTTAAAATACATATGTTTATCTTTTGTTATGCTTAAATTACATATGTATGTTTATCTTTTGTTTTTCTTAAAATATGTTTATCATTTGTTATTCTTAAACTATATATGTTTATCCTTTGTTATTCTTAAAATGCATATGTTTATCTTTTGTTATTCTTAAAATATGTTTGGATTTGTTCAGCCCTGGTTGATTATACTTAGAATTGGCTTAACTATTTTTATTTATTAGTTGTGAATGAAATCATTCCTTAACTAGCCGCGGCCACTCGACTTGACAAAAAGTCGAGATTCACCAAATATTGGCAAATAATTCTAAAGGTATCAGTATTGACTTTTTTTGAATGGTCGTCCGTGATTTCATAAAGTGAGTGTGTGCGGTTATATGTGTGTACAACTATGCATTGTTTTGTTCAGAATAGAAACATCTACGTGCATACATTGTCCCAACAAATGCATTCATATGTGCATTCCTACACTTATATGTATGTATATGTAAACGCATACCGTTTAGATGAGATTTTCGCATACATATGTATAATAGAAATTATGCAAACAAAATTCGCACCCTAAATACAAAAGGGTCACAACTCAAAATTTTCCACACTCGAGCTTGACTTGTTTACAGTAGCACAGAAAACAAACTATGTGACATATCACGCTGAAATTTGCCATGTAAGCTTATAACAGTCCTACCATCCAACAAAAAATTTATTTTTGCCATATGTCAGCCGCGGACCGTTTTATTGATAACGTCTTGTTCATATTTGAGCAGAAGGGACATTTTGAGTTGTGACCCTTTTGTATTTAGGGTGCAATATGTGTGTCTATTTGCTCTTGAATTTTTTATAGTATGTATGCATATCTATATGAGCTGTGTTATGAGGCAGGTCAAGATTTTTTTCTGCCCAAATGAATATGGATGGTAGATGTTATATGCATTCAATACTTTATAGTATACTAGCAAACCCGGCCCCCTTCGCTGGGCACACTAAAATAGAATAGATATGGTTTAGAACAGAAAATATATGGTTTTCATATTATTTATTTCTTTATTCTTTATTCAAGCGCTTTGGCATAAACAATATTTTTTGTTTTTCTATTTGTTTTTGAGTAAATATAAAATATAAATTGAAAATAAGGAAAAAAGAAGATTGTTTTTAAATTTCAAATCAACGCATATGAATAAACAATCATCTTTTTTCCTGATCATCCATGAATTTTTCGTTTCAATTTATATGTTTTATTAAGAATTGGAGCTTTTTTAACCATTATCCATTTACATTTTTCAAAAAAAAAAAACGAAAAAAAATTTTTTTCCACGAACACATAATTTCATTCGGATTTCACATTAAATTCTCAAATTTCGTAAGAAATTATTCACTGTTCCAAAATCCACTCCAAAAAAAATTCACAAACAATTTTTACATGTTGCACTTACGTTTTTTCCTTATGGCATCCAAATCAGAAAGAAATATTGACACACTGTAACTAACACTGTCAATTTGACAGTTCAGTTCCGCCCCAAGCGTTAAAAAAGTAAGCGACATTATGGCTGGCTCAAAAGAACGCTGTACCCGTTGCCACTGCTCCGAATTACAACCAAACTTTACGAAACCCATTTTCAATACTTACTTAACAATGTGCATAAGTTTGGTTTAATTCGGTGCAAAGACACGGCGGGTCCACGTTTTGGCATATATTTCGAGACCCTAGTCATCAATAGGTATGAAAATTACCCCGTATTAAAGCACTTATCAACAGCTTTCATTTGATACCTATACTGTGCATACACAACCAAAGGTTACCCGGGTCCACGTTTTGACCTATATCTGGAGACCCCAGTCACGTAGCGGCATGAAAAATACTCTGTACTAAGGCATTCACCAACAGTTTCAGTTTGATATCCATATTGTACAAACACATTCTAGGCTCCACGTTTTGGTCTCTATCTCGAGACCCTAGTCACGGAGCGAATGGAAATACTCTGAACTAAAGCATTCACCAACAGCTTCCATTTGATACCCATATTGTACATACACGTCCGAAGGTTACCCGGGTCCACGTTTTGACCTATGTCTCGAGACCCTAGTCATCAATAGGTATGAAAATTACCCCGTATTACAGCACTTATCAACAGCTTTCATTTGATATCCATATTGTACAAACACATTCTAGGGTCCACGTTTTGGTCTCTATCTCGAGACCCTAGTCACGGAGCGAATGGAAATACTCTGAACTAAAGCATTCACCAACAGCTTCCATTTGATACCCATATTGTACATACACGTCCGAAGGTTACCCGGGTCCACGTTTTGACCTATATCTCGAGACCCTAGTCATCACTAGGTATGAATATTACCCCGTATTAAAGCACTTATCAACAGCTTTCATTTGATACCCATATTATACAAACACATTCTAGGGTCCACGATTTGGTCTCTATCTCGAGACCCCAGTCACGTAGCGGCATGAAAAATACTCTGTACTAAGGCATTCACCAACAGTTTCAGTTTGATATCCATATTGTACAAACACATTCTAGGCTCCACGTTTTGGTCTCTATCTCGAGATCCTAGTCACGGAGCGAATGGAAATACTCTGAACTAAAGCATTCACCCACAGCTTCCATTTGATACCCATATTGTACATACACATCCGAAGGTTACCCGGGTCCACGTTTTGACCTATATCTCGAGACCCTATCTACCAATAGGTATCCAAACTATACGGAAACCATCTTCAATACCTCCTTAACAATGTGTGTAAGTTTGGTTTAATTCGGTGCAAAGACACGGCGGGTCCACGTTTTGGCATATATTTCCAGACCCGAGTCATCAATAGGTATGAAAATTACCCAGTATTGAAGCACTTATCAACAGCTTCCATTTGATACCCATATTGTACATACACGTCCGAAGGTTACCCGGGTCCACGTTTTGACCTATGTCTCGAGACCCTAGTCATCAATAGGTATGAAAATTACCCCGTATTAAAGCAGTTAGCAACAGCTTTCATTTGATATCCATATTGTACAAACACATTCTGGGGTCCACGTTTTGGTCTCTATCTCGAGACCCTAGTCACGGAGCGAATGGAAATACTCTGAACTAAAGCATTCACCAACAGCTTCCATTTGATACCCATATTGTACATACACGTCCGAAGGTTAGCCGGGTCCACGTTTTGACCTATGTCTCGAGACCCTAGTCATCAATAGGTATGAAAATTACCCCGTATTAAAGCACTTATCAACAGCTTTCATTTGATATCCATATTGTACAAACACATTCTAGGGTCCACGTTTTGGTCTCTATCTCGAGACCCTAGTCACCCGGCGAATGGAAATACTCTGAACTAAAGCATTCACCAACAGCTTCCATTTGATACCCATATTGTACAAACACATTCTAGGCTCCACGTTTTGGTCTCTATCTCGAGATTCTAGTCACGGAGCGGCATGAAAAATACTCTGAACTAAAGCATTCACCAACAGCTTCCATTTGATACCCATATTGTACATACACGTCCGAAGGTTACCCGGGTCCACGTTTTGACTTATATCTCGAGACCCTAGTCATCAATAGGTATGAAAATTACCCCGTATTACAGCACGTATCAACAGCTTTCATTTGATACCCATATTGTACAAACACATTCTAAGGTCCACGATTTGGTTTCTATCTCGAGACCCTAGTCACGGAGCGGATGGAAATACTCTGAACTAAAGCATTCATCAACAGCTTCCATTTGATACCCATATTGTACATACACATCCGAAGGTTACCCGGTTCCACGTTTTGACCTATATCTCGAGACCCTATCTACCAATAGGTATCCAAACTATGCGGAAACCATCTTCAATACCTCCTTAAAATGTGTGTAAGTTTGGTTTAATTCGGTGCAAAGACACTGCGGGTCCACGTTTTGGCATATATTTCCAGACCCCAGTCATCAATAGGTATGAAAATTACCCCGTATTAAAGCACTTATCAACAGCTTTCATTTTATATCCATATTGTACAAACACATTCTAGGCTCCACGTTTTGGTCTCTATCTCGAGACCCTAGTCACGGAGCGGATGGAAATACTCTGAACTAAAGTATTCACCAACAGCTTCCATTTGATATCCATATTGTACATACACATCCGAAGGTTACCCGGTTCCACGTTTTGACCTATATCTCGAGACCCTATCTACCAATAGGTATCCAAACTATGCAGAAACCATCTTCAATACCTCCTTAACAATGTGTGTAAGTTTGGTTTAATTCGGTGCAAAGACACGGCGGGTCCACGTGTTGGCATATATTTCCAGACCCGAGTCATCAATAGGTATGAAAATTACCCCGTATTGAAGCACTTATCAACAGCTTCCATTTGATACCCATATTGTACATACACGTCCGAAGGTTACCCGGGTCCACGTTTTGACCTATATCTCGTGACCCTAGCCATCAATAGGTATGAAAATTACCCCGTATTAAAGCACTTATCAACAGCTTTCATTTGATATCCATATTGTACAAACGCATTCTAGGGTCCACGTTTTGGTCTCTATCTCGAGACCCTAGTCACGGAGCGAATGGAAATACTCTGAACTAAAGCATTCACCAACAGCTTCCATTTGATACCCATATTGTACATACACATCCGAAGGTTACCCGGGTCCACGTTTTGACCTATATCTCGAGGCCCTATCTACCAATAGGTATCCAAACTATACGAAAACCATCTTCAATACCTCCTTAACAATGTGTGTAAGTTTGGTTTAATTTGGTGCAAAGACACGGCGGGTCCACGTTTTGGCATATATTTCCAGACCCTAGTCATCAATAGGTATGAAAATTACCCCGTATTGAAGCACTTATCAACAGCTTCCATTTGATACCGATATTGTACATACACGTCCGAAGGTTACCCGGGTCCACGTTTTGACCTATATCTCGAGACCCTAGTCATCAATAGGTATGAAAATTACCCCGTATTAAAGCACTTATCAACAGCTTTCATTTGATATCCATATTGTACAAACACATTCTAGGGTCCACGTTTTGGTCTCTATCTCGAGACCCTAGTCACGGAGCGGATGGAAATACTCTGAACTAAAGCATTCACCAACAGCTTCCATTTGATACCCATATTGTACATACACATCCAAAGGTTACCTGGGTCCGCGTTTTGACCTATATCTCGAGACCCTAGTCATCAATAGGTATGAAAATTACCCCGTATTAAAGCACTTATCAACAGCTTCCATTTGATACCCATATTGTACATACACATTCTAGGGTCCACGTTTTGGTCTCTATCTCGAGACCCTAGTCACGGAGCGGCATGAAAAATACTCTGAACTAAAGCATTCACCAACACCTTCCATTTGATACCCATATTGTACATACACATCCGAAGGTTACCCGGGTCCACGTTTTGACCTATATCTCGAGCCCTATCCACCAATAGGTATCCAAACTATACGGAAACCATCTTCAATACCTTCTTAACAATGTGTGTAAGTTTGGTTTAATTCGGTGCAGACACGGCCGGTTAGCGAACACACACAAAAAGTTGACTTTATTTTATATATAAGATTTTTTTCAGTTTGTGTCCGAAAAATCCAAATATCTTACGGAACCCTATTTTTTCCAAAATAAAATGTAACCCATGTTACTCTTGTATAATGTAGTTTTCGAATGGTGAAAGAATTTTTAAAATCGGTCCAGTAGTTTTTGAGCCTATTCGTTACAAACAAACAAACAAACAAACAAACAAAGTTTTCCTCTTTATAATATTAGTATAGATGTATATACATAATAATTTAAAAAGTGCTACAGATTGTTGAATACTACCCCTTTATGTAAATGAACGGTTTACAAAATTAATCTTTATGTGGATATTTTGAAATAATTTTGATAATACACTTAATATCAATGCAACTTAGGAAATTAGATACTTAAAATTTCACATTCATGCATGCATATACATAGAATTAATCATTCATCTCACAAGAAATAATCTATTTGCGTATGCTAAATGCCGACGGTAAATAAGCTTGAAAGAAAAATGTACAAGTCTGCTGTAATTTTATTTTGCTAACCCCAAATCATGGCATTTTACATTTCATTGCAAACGCTACATTTAATTCTGTTGACTACGCTCCGCTATGTTAACTCTTTGTTAACTTTTCCAAGGCCGCGGTTAAATAATAAAAATTTCTTACCTGAACCTTCTCTATGAATTTACGTTCTCTGTTCAAAGATGTACAGTAACCTTCAAATACCCTGATTTCAGTATTTGGGTGCAAACATATAGGTATATGAGCCGCGACCATTCGACATGACAAAAATTCAAGATTTATCAAGTATTGGCAAATAATTCAACGCGAAATATTCCAATATTGACTATTTTCGAATGGTCAAGAAAATTGGTATATGGGCGGCTCATTTTATGAATGAATTTGTTTTTGTTGTGCTTTTTAATATTTGAAACTGTTAAGAGCCGTCGCGGGTAAATAATCATTTTGTTCTTCTAGTCGCTAGGCTTAGAATTTAAGTTTTGGAAACATATGCATGTAGAGGCATAAAGTGAGTGCGTGCGGTTATATGTATGTCACATGAAACCCCAACCACAATTCCCATCAATTGGGAAACATAAGAAAAGAAATTCGAAACGAAAAGTATTGCAATAAGTGTTGGAAAGAAATAAAAAGAAATAAACAAATAAGAATAGGAACAACAGCAATTCTTATTACCATAAATGCAATGCTTTCTTTTAGACAATAAAATAAATTCGAAACCAAAAATATTGCAATGCTTGCTTTTAAACAATAAAATAAATTCGAAACCAAAAATATTGCAATAGCATAAATTCTTATTAGCATAATTGCAATGCATGCTTTTTGATAATAAAATAAATTTGAAACCAAAAATATTGGAGTAAGGTTAAGAAAGAAAAAGAAACAAATAAGAATAGAAATAACAGCAATTCTTATTTGTACAAGTGCAACGTTTGCAATTTTACCAACATAGAAAATAAGTATTTAAGCAACCAAAATAAAATTGTAAGCAGTCGATAATTAGAGTTTAATAAAGTAACTCTTAAAATTAAACAAGTGAAAATTGTTTTTTTTTTCGAACGGCTCGGCTCGGAAGACATTATTCGTGCGGTTATATGTACATATGTATATGCATATGTATAAATGAATATGCATTGTTTTGCTTACAATAGAAACATCTACGCACATACATTGTCCCAACATATGTTTTCATATATGCATACATACATATATATACATATGTCAACGTAGATAAGTTTTTTTGCATATGCTCTTGAATTTTTTATATGTAATATGATAGAAAGAAGATTGCGCCCATCAAGAGTGCGTGACTTCACGTTTTTCCGAGTTGTGCAGTGTTGCCAATCATTTGCTCTTCTTCTTTTTTCTTAATTTAAAGCTACCGAAACTGTAAGTAAAAAAGAACTGGATTATTAAACAAAAAAAGGTTAAAAAAGGTCACTCTGAGAAGATTTTAGTGCTAATGAAAATTTTTTGACTCTTATAAAATTTGATAATTGGAAGGTGCAAATTTAATTTTTGGCTCAATTTAAGGTTATGCAAGAATATTAAATCTTCTTCTCTCAACTCTTCTTAAGATTAAAAACCTTTTTGCACATTTTAAACATTCCCAAGTCAAGGTGTGCTTGGAATCGTGCCGAGGACTGAATGGTGAAGGGAATTAAAAAAATGGCATCGCGGACGGAGTTTCCCTCTCGAATACCTGGCCGCCTTCGAGAGTAACTGTGGCCTTACCGCGGTAAGGGGCGCTACCGCGGGGGACCCCATTACTTCCCCTAAATACTCGTGGGTTGTGGAACTTAACGTAGTCAGGAGAAGCAACCGTAAGAAACAGAAGAATATGAACACACAAAAAAACGAACTAAACAAAAAATTTGTGCCGCGCTGCGACACAATACCATCCTCCGAGGAGGATACCCTGCTGGCCTCCAGCCAAGATACGGCAGAGTCAGCAAAGAGTAAGGGAAGTACCAGCCATAGCACACCCGTACTAAGCAAGCAACAACAACAACAAAAAGTTCTACCGCAAACCTCGAAAAAGGCGGCGGACGGCACTCAGAGAGAGAGTCAGGCACGAAAGCGAGGTTCATTCTAAGCAAGATTGCCAAAAATGAACTCGCTAGAGCGACTGACGAGCGCGACGCGGCCGACAAACTAAAATACCAGCAGGTGGTTAAGGAGTACGAAGATTTCTTATCCAACAAACCTAAAGAGGACAACAAGAAAAAAGGCGATGCGATGAAACGGAACAGGTCACAGGACGTGATCGACCAGGCACCGAAGAGACCTAATGTGTCCAGCAGCATCGAAGAAACAAAGCAACGACCGTTCAGTGAGGTGGTTAAGGATAACCTCCTATATGCACTGATCGACGAGACCACAAACAGCGGCAAAGTGGTCCTGCAGAAGTGGGGACAAGTGGAGGCCAAACTATCCAAGCTCGTGTTAGACAAGCATGTGGTTGGAGCTCAGGGCGGAACTCTCCCTTCCTTCGATTCTGCAGGAGTACTTCGCGGCTGTAGGGTTATCACTGCGACGACGACTGGTCAAGGGTTGTCCTAGAAAGGTGTGTTGCTGAGATTAGCAGCACACTGGAAGGCTTAAAACTTAAGCTTATTCCGGCCAAGGACGTCCCATGCCCTCCTCGCGCTCGCATTTGTCTGCCGCTGATGGACTTGAGCGGTGCAGAAGTGCTGGAGTACCTGAAGTCACACAACCCTGCGGTGCCGATGGACGACTGGGCAATCGTGAAGGCAGAAAAACCGCAAAAGAGCAGCATGTCATTCGTTCTGCAGATTAACGATGAGTGCCTGCCAATACTAAAACAACACGACAACAAAATGCGGTTTGGTCTAAGAAAGGCCAAACTGAAAATTTTCAAAGCAGACAGCAATGAAAATGAGGAAGACCCAGATGAGGCAGACACCAACATACAGCTAGAAAGACTAGAAAAGATCGACCTAGCTGAGGACGACAATAAATCCGATGCCTAGAGCCATACAGGTGAATCTGCAGCACTCGAAATGTGCTACAGAGAACTTGGATGTCTTCCTCAGGGAAGGGGACATCGACATCGGTTTCATACAGAAGCCCTGGGTCAGAGACAACGCGATTAAGGGCTTCCAAAACAACAAGAGCATCAACATATTCTACAACAAAGCAGACGGTAAGCCACGGTCATGCATAATCACTAAAAAACAATTAAAAGCTTTTCTGTGTTCTAATTTTAGCACTCCCGATTTTACGGTGGTGAAAGTGGAGCTGCAGAAATCGGCGATATACCTGGCATCGGTGTATATGCCACATGAGAAACCGGCGCCGCCAGACGAAGTGGCTCGATTCCTGTCAACATTGAACAGCACGGACAAACTATTGATGGGCTGCGACGCAAACGCCAGAAACGAGCTTTGGGGCAGTTCAGAGACGAATGAAAGAGGTGAGTCACTTTTCGAATTAATATTAAACACCAACCTAGACATATGTAATGTAGGGACCACCCCAACCTCCACTTTTCCGAGCTCGGCAAATTTTCCAGGCTGGGAAGAGGTCTTAGACATTACCCTATGCACAATTAATAATTCCCAAATAGTCACAAATTGGAGGGTATCCGACAAGAGATCCTTTTCAGACCACAGCTGGATCCTCTTCGATATCAATCTTAAGCTTGAGAAGCCTTTCCCATATAGAAATCCCAGAAGAACAAACTGGCATACATTCCGTAGAGTGACCCAGTCTAAACTTCAAAACTTAAATACAACCATAACGTCAAGGGAAGACATAGATGAGAAAGTAAGAGCTTTCGAAACTTCCCTGACGAAAGGACTTGAAGCCTCATGTCCCGCCACATATGGCAAAACAACCTATCCTACCTGGTGGAATGAAGATCTAAGTAAACTCAGGAAAATGACAAGAGAAATCTTCAATATCTGCTACAAGCACAAATACTTCAAACCCTACAAAGACTGCCTTAGGGAATACAAGAAAGCAATCAAAGGGGCTCGGACAGAGGCTTGGAGAGATTTTTGTAGTTCCATAGAATCGACCAAAGATACGGCCAGACTAGGCAAGCCCTATCCAAGGAACACTCCTGCCCTTCCTTCTTGAAGAAAGACAACGGAGAGTGGACAAAATCATCAGCCGACACACTAGAACATCTGGTAAATACACACTTCCCAGGCAACACAGAATATATTGAGAACAATACTGACAGTGTTCAAACATCCAAATTATCACCCATTATAATCAACCACATCGTATCCAAAGATAGAATATTATGGGCGATAAAAAACTTTGAACCATATAAGGCAGCCGGTCCAGATGGGATATTCCCAGCCATGCTGTGGAACACTCGAGAAACGACGATTCCTTGGCTGGAGGTCTTTTTCAGGAAAAGGCTTATGCTAGGGCACATACCAAACAGCTGGAGGAGGGCAAAAGTGATATTTATCCCTAAAGCTGGTAGACGCGGTCCTGATACAGCGAAAGATTTCAGACCCATCAGCCTATCCTCCTTCATCCTCAAAACTCTCGAGCGATTGTTGGATGTATATCTCAGGGAAAAGATTACAGACTCAACGATTTCACCATCTCAACATGCCTATCTCAAAGGAAAATCCACAGAGACAGCTCTTCATGAGTTGTAAGTGCGATTGAGAGGAGCATAGAATACAAGCAATACTCACTAGTCGCTTTTCTCGACATAGAGGGGTCCTTCAACAATGTTACCACAAGATCCATAATTGAGGCTCTTAACATGTTAGGCATAGACATAGGTCTCAACGAATGGATAGAGAACATGCTCAAAACTAGAATAATCATCGGTGAGGTAGGCAGCAGCACGATAAAACGCTCTGTCAACAGGGGAACGCCTCAGGGAGGAGTCTTATCCCCTCTACTGTGATTACTAGTCGCCAACAACATCCTCACCCAATTTAACCGAAAGGGAATTAAAGTGGTGGCGTACGCGGACGACATAGTGCTTATGGTTTCAGGAATGTTTCCAACCACAATCAGTGAGATTATGGAAGGAGCTCTGGTATTACTCAGCAATTGGGCCACGGACTGTGGTTTAAGTGTAAACCCGAGAAAAACTGAACTGATGCTATTCACCAAGAAAACCAAGGTGCCAAACTTTAATCTCCCAAAACTAAACGGCGTCAGCCTCACGCTAACCAAACAGCCAAAATACCTAGGGGTTATCCTGGACCCCAAACTCAGCTGGAAGTCCAACGTAGAGTGCAGGGTAAAGAAAGCGAATATAGCACTTTACACATGTAAGAGAATGTTGGGAAAAAAATGGGGTCTCCAACCAAAATTATCCAACTGGTCCTACACAGCCATTGTAAGGCCAATATTAACATATGCGGCACTAGTTTGGTGGCCTGCAACAGAAAGGAAATACAACAAAACAAAGCTGAACAAGATACAAAGAACAGCGTGTATCCTAACTACAGGAGCGCTTAGCACCAGTCCTACTGAAGCGCTCAATGTACTAACACATCTATTGCCATTAGATTTACACATTATAACAATAGCTACTTGCAGCGCGGTGAGACTCAGAGACATAGGAAACTGGACAACAAGGCCGTACGGTCACAGTAAGATCCTCCTACAGGGACCCCCGCTGCTCACAAACGGATCAGACTACACAGTCCCCGACCTCAACTTCAAGAAAGGCTCTACGGTACGCTTTCCACCGAAAGCCGAGTGGAGCAAAGGAGAGGTGATTGGAAGACACGATATCGAAATTTATACCGATGGTTCTAAGATGAGCTGTGGTGTGGGAGCTGGCTTCCATTCGGAGCCACTCAACCTACCTCAATCAATTCGTCTTCCTGATTATGCCACCGTGTTCCAGCCAGAACTTTTAGCGATCAGAGAAGCATGCAAATCGATAGAACTCTACAAGGAAGTTGGTGCAAGAGTAGCTATCTTCTCAGACAGTCAAGCAGCTATTAAGGCCTTAGACTCCAACTACATTTCATCCAAACTGGTCTTACAGTGTAGAGAGGAACTGAAACTGCTCAGCCATTGGCTTGAAATTACCCTGATATGGGTTCCCGGTCATAGGAACATACGTGGCAATGAGATAGCAGATGAGCTAGCAAGAAAGGGCTCGACACTAGACATAGCAGAGGTGGTGGCAGTCTCCACCCAACTGAACACACTAAAAGCATCCATTGCTTCATACTATCATGCTTTAGCCGAAAGAAGATGGAAGCAAATACCTACATGTATTACAACAAAAAACACATGGCCGTCATACAAAATCCAAAGGACGAATGACCTCCTAGGATGTTCTCGGCCAAACATTTCACGTATCACTGCCACCCTTACAGGACATTGGAAAGTAGGGAATCATGCAGCTAGACTCAATCTACCCTTCAACCCTATCTGTAGAAGCTGTCAATAGGAAGGGGCGAAGGAGAGTCTGTTCCACTATTTATGTGAATGTCCGGGACTAGCCAGGGCACGACTCCGATCCTTCGGTAAGCCTTTCTTACAGCAAATTAAAGAAATCTCAGATATAGAGATAAAGGATTTGCTGCTATACTTGGACCTCACTAAATGGATCTGACTTGGAAACAAAAAAAAAAAAAAAACACAAATAACAACATCATCTTCACACGAGATAGTGGTAGTAAAACGGCGCTGGTCACTAATTAGGAGCATTTTCAGCTCAGAAATGTTCAACCACCTCAACAACAACAACAACAACAACAACACATTTTAAAAAGCGTTTGTTGAATTAATTCTTTGTTTTATTTCTCTTAAACTACATTAGTAAGCAACACTGTGGGGTTAACGAACTGAAGCAAATATACAATGATTAAAAAGAGAAGAAACTATAACACCTTATCTTTTGTTCTGCTCTTTTCATATATGCAACCTATCTATTGAATTTGAAGATATTTGGTTATTTTTCTTTCATTCCGTTTTAAAGCGTATACGAAGCAACGTGTTATCAACGTCTTAGAGAAATAAATAAAGATTAAATATTTAAAACATAAAAAGTACAGTGTCATTATTTTGATGAAGGAGCGTGATTCCCTATAGCGTTTGAACTTACTGAATGCGAATTAAAACCATTGAGATATAATCGTTTCTTCCGGGCCTCAATCCTTAGTGGGACATAGGGCATCAAGAGGTGTATTCATTGTAAAAATAAACCACAAAATATCAGAAAATACTAAAGAAATCATACTGACATTTTTACAAAAAGAGTACCTTATCTAGTTACCTAACCTTAAATATAGCAAAAAAGTCGTTCCCTTAACAAAAGAGTCTCGCTTAGCAAAAAAAACTCATAAATTAAATTGTACATAAGAACAACACATTTATTTAAAAAAAAGGGGTTGTCTGTAAAGTCGGTTTACTGACGATAGTTTAACGTGATAACGTCATAAGAAAATACTGATTGAATGGTTCCATTTTTCAAAAGAAAATTTTAATTTTATTTGTTTGATAGATATTTTGTATGGATATAGAGAATGAGTTAACATTAACATAACATAATATAACATAACACAACACAACACAACACAACACAACACAACATAACATAACATAACATAACATAACATAACATAACATAACATAACATAACATAACATAACATAACATAACATAACATAACATAACATAACATAACATAACATAACATAACATAACATAACATAACATAACATAACATAACATAACATAACATAACATAACATAACATAACATAACATAACATAACATAACATAACATAACATAACATAACATAACATAACATAACATAACATAACATAACATAACATAACATAACATAACATAACATAACATAACATAACATAACATAACATAACATAACATAACATAACATAAGATAACATAACATAACATAACATAACATAACATAACATAACATAACATAACATAACATAACATAACATAACATAACATAACATAACATAACATAACATAACATAACATAACATAACATAACATAACATAACATAACATAACATAACATAACATAACATAACATAACATAACATAACATAACATATCATAAGCATTCACCAACAGCTTTCATTTGATACTCATATTGTACATACACGTCCGAAGGTTACCCGGGTCCACGTTTTGACCTATATCTCGAGACCCTATCTGCCAATAGGTATTCAAACTACACGGAAATCATCTTCAATACCTACTTAACAATGTGTGTAAGTTTGGTTTAATTCGGTTCAAAGACACGGCGGGTCCACGTTTTGGCATATATTTCGAGAACCTAGTCATCAATAGGTATGAAAATTACCCCGTATTAAAGCACTTATCAACAGCTTTCATTTGATATCCATATTGTACAAACACATTCTAGGGTCCACATTTTGGTCTCTATCTCGAGACCCTAGCCACGGAGCGGATGGAAATACTCTGAACTAAAGCATTCACCAACAGCTTCCATTTGATACCCATATTGTACATACACATCCGAAGGTTACCCGGGCCCACGTTTTGACCTATATCTCGAGACCCTGTCTACCAATAGGTATCCAAACTATACGGAAACCATCTTCAATACCTCCTTAACAATGTGTGTAAGTTTGGTTTAATTCGGTGCAAAGACACGGCGGGTCCACGTTTTGGCATATATTTCCAGACCCTAGTCATCAATAGGTATGAAAATTACCCCGTATTAAAGCACTTATCAACGGCTTTCATTTGATACCCATATTGTACATACACAACCAAAGGTTACCCGGGTCCACGTTTTGTTCTATATCTCGAGACCCCAGTCACGGAGCGGCATGAAAAATACTCTGTACTAAAGCATTCACCAACAGCTTCAATTTGATATCCATATTGTACAAACACATTCTAGGGCCCACGTTTTGGTCTCTATCTCGAGACCCTAGTCACGGAGCGGCATGAAAAATACTCTGAACTAAAGCAATAACCAACAGCTTCCATTTGATACCCATATTGTACATACACATCCGAAGGTTACCCGGGTCTACGTTTTGACCTATATCTCGAGCCCTATTTCCAAAATAAAATATAATCCATGTTACTCGTGGATGATGTAGCTTTCGAATGGTGAAAGAATTTTTAAAATCGGTCCAGTAGTTTTGAGCCTATTCATTACAACCAAACAACCAAAGTTTTCCTCTTTATAATATTAGTATAGACAACATATCTTATAAGGTGTATGGTAAATATTAAAATACATTTTTTCCTTCATATATAATAAAAAAATTAATAATTATAACATTAAAACAACAGGTATTATTAACAAACTTGGTTTAATTTTAAATTCTTCAAGTGAATCAAATTAATAATAATCAATAAGAAGGCATATGCAAATACAAATACGTGAATTTATGTATATATGTACATATGCGCATATACATACATATATACGCTCACTTAAGTAGGAGAGAGCAAGATGTCGAACGTTGCCGTTCGTTTGCTTTGTTCGTTCCGCGCTTTCGCTTGCAGTTCATTCAATGCAATGAGCAAGGTAACTACATATGAGCAAGGTAACACTAATATGAGCAAGGTAACACTAATGAGCAAGGTAACACTAAAGAGCAAGGTAACACTAATGAGCAAGGTAACTACATATGAGCAAGGTAACACTAATGAGCAAGGTAACTACATATGAACAAGGTAACACTAATATGAGCAAGGTAACGACACATTTTTTCGTGCGTGCAGCCTGTTAAATCGAATTATAAGACGTTATCACGTCAAAAAGTACATTCTAAAAACAATTTGTCACGCATACAAAGTTCTTTAAGTAATTCAATAAAAATTTGGTATTTTATTTTCTTTAAATGCGCATTTTAGTCCGTTTTTATATCCAAAGTTAGGCAACACTGCAATAGCGAGAGAGAGATTTGACTGCTGAAAACAGAAGAGCACCAACAACAACTGCAATCTCGGGCAATACTACTAGATGTTAAAAAAAATAAAGCTAAATAAAAGGGAGTGAATTATTGAACTAATTTTTAAAAAATGTATATTTTACAAAATTATAAACGTTACTTTAATTAGAGAAGGCTAGAAAAATGTCATGGAGAAAGAATTAAAACTCCGAGACTAAATAACAAAAAAGAAATGCTAAATCAAGTTACGAAAATGATAATCAGGCCGTACTGGTGCTAATACCACGTAACTCATTGTCAAATTCGCTAAGCGCAAAGTAATGGCAGCACAATAGGCGCCATCTCATTGGACCGTACTTCTTGAAAGATTATGCGAATCATAACGTAGCTGTGAATGGTGAGCGCTACCGTGAAATGATATCCAACTTTTTTTTACCCAAAATGCAAGAGCCACATGCTACACAGCACGCGTAACAACGGACTTGTTGAGAGGCGAGCTCGGTGAACATTTTATTTCACGTTCGGGGCCTGTCAATTGGCCACCCAGATCGAGCGGTATAACGCCTTTAGGGGCCATGTTAAAGCTCATGTCTATTCAGACAAGTCTGCTTCAATTAACGCATTGAAAGACGATATTAAAGCATTTAGGTATATGTGAGATACCGCCCGAAACATTGGAAAGAGTATGCCAAAATTGGACTAAGCGAATGGACCATTTGAAGCGCAGTCGCGGTCAACATTTGCATGAAACATTAAATTATATGGACTGTATTACCGATTTAAATAAAAATTTGATGCATTTTTCTGAATTTTACGTGTGATGTTTTGAAAAACTTTCCTATAGCTCTTAAAAAATCACCCTTTAGTATATGAATATGCATACGAATTTAAAAAGTACAACATATTGTTAATATATATACTAACCCCTAATGTAAGTGTGTTTAGGCCGCACCCTAATATTAAATACAAATTTTTAGCCACCCTAATGGTAACTGCGCCTACCGTTCCGACTGTTGCTAACCACCGTTTCCAGTCGCTGCAACGTGAAGGCCGTTAACCCGGGCATTTCCCCGCCGAACAGTTAAAACGTTTACCGTGTTAAACGTTGTTCGGCGAGGTTACTTTCACTCTAACTTTAATAATAAATTTCACTTGGATTATACAATCAGGAGCCACCAGACGTGTCAGCCAACAGGTAATGTGTCATAAACTAATAATTATATCTAATACAACAATACATATATGTACAATAATACGTATCGCATATATGTATATTTCTATGCACATCTATGCATATATCTATGTATATATATATTACCAATAAACTTTAAAAGAATATATACTGACGCGCTGTGTTTTCTGTTTTTTTATATAAAATATTTCATCGGAGCGACCGTGGAGACCCACATCTAAAACCGCCCATTGCGTCGCATCCGAGCGAATATACATGGTCCTTCGAGCCGGATTTTGAAATAAAGGATCCACTTTAAACAGATCACCAGCAAGCAAGCAAATCACCAGCAAGCAAGCAAATCACCAGCAAGCAAGCCAATCACCACCAAGCAAGCTGAGAAAAAAAAGCACCAAGCCATCCGCAATAAACGCAAGCCATCAGCAATTTCAACACCAACAATCCGTTCCAGAAAAAACAGGTACGTGGATTTATTGCACACTCTTTTTTTTTTGATGGAAATAAGATAACTACAAAAAAAATCAAAAAGGGTCAACGACTCCGTCTGCCCGCAAACAGACAATACAAGTGCGCGCGGTATTTTCAAGTAAATCAACCCTCTAACAGCGCGTTGTTGGGAATTTTTCAATTTTTTTCTTATTCCTTTTACTTGTACATTCCCGCTGTGAAGTTGAGTACACAACTACACAAACAACGCCGCAGTAAATTGAAATCGATCCCAGCGCACTTTTTGCACAGGTGTATACATACCGCTGATTATTGTGTGGGTGGCGAAATTCTCGTACCTAAATTTAAATATATTATCTTTCAATAAATATATACAGACATACATAATATACATAATATATACTGTTATTTTAATCTCGGTGGTGCATTTTGGGCTTGGGTCTCGCTGTGAATTCGTCTCCATTTCGCGAAGGAGGTTTTTGTTAATACCGCGTAAGTTTTGTATCCCATACCTACAATATGGATACGTATATTCGTTTAGTCGACGCCGTGACGGAATTCGAAACCGACTTTAATGGCACTCCGTCAAGTGACCATTCGAAGTTTTCACTCCGGATCCAACAGGAGGAGTTGAAAGCAATGTGGGAAAAAGCCAAAGCAGCGTACGACCACTTGCTTTCAACAGAAACTCCTTCTCCTAAGGATCTTGCCGCGATAAAGAAGAGAAATAAAATATGTTACCACACATATTTGCGCGGCATGTCGACGATGGCTGACCTCTCTGCGAGGCTGGAAAAGGCAGGCCGGGAAGGCGAAGAGCTTGCAGTACGCGAACTTAATATTCACCTTCCACCGTGCGATACGGACATTTTCAAAGGCGACTACGTATCTTGGCCAACATTCCGCGATATGTTCACGGCCATTTACATATTAAATAAACGCCTCACCCCGGTCGAAAAGCTGTTCCACCTCAACCAAAAAACGCAGGGTGAAGCCAGAGACATCGTCAGGAAGTGCCCGCTCACTAATGACGGGCTCGCTACAGTCTGATGAAAAAAAGGGCCAGTCGCCACCCCCAACGATACCCGACAGCGTGCCGTTTGTGTGACGCAAGGCACCCAGTACGCCTCTGCCCCGTCTTCCGGGGAAAAAGCCCGATTGAGCGGCTTCGGGAAGCGCTTCTGGGTCACTATTGCGCCAATTGCTTGTCAATGGCCCACAAGTCTCGCAATTGCACAAGCGAGGGAAGGTGCAGACGATGCGGCGACCACCATCACACCATGCTGCATACTTCGGAGGAGCGACGCTCGTGGAGCCAACAAGTCGCTGAAGAAGACAGCGACGTGGTATCGGTCAATGCGTCGGACGATCTCGCGGAGACACCGATTCCCGATCAAACCACGGCTGGAGCGGAAACTAGGCCTTTTCGCCCAGTTGTGGCCGCAGCGGGAACCAGGCCTTGCCGTACTACCATCGACAGGGGATCGGAGACCAGGCCTCTTCGACCCCTGCTACAACACGAACGTCGGCGCGAGCTGAATCGGAGACAACGCCTCTCCATACCAGAATGGACAGGGGATCGGAGACCAGGCCTCTTCGACCCCAGCTACAACACGAACGTCGGCGCGAGCGTGGAGCGGAAACTAGGCCTTTTCGACCACGCACGCGAACGACGTTAGTGCGCCAATATCCACGACGCAATGCTCGACTGGCGACTAGGCCTCGCCAGCGAACATTACCACCCGCATTCCGCGCCGGCGACCTCATTCCAGGCCAGGCGCTACGCCCAGTGGCGACGATCATGCCAACCGCCGTCATCAAAATCGAGGCTGGGGGACGCCTTCATCTGGTGCGCGCCCTCATCGACGCGTGCCTCCCAGTCACCATCATTGCGAGCGGCCTCGCAAGGGACCTAGGTCTATTAAGCACCCAGGTAGGAGGCCAAAGAGGATGCGTGATAACGATTCGCGGAAGGAACGGCAGTCAGAAGCGCGTTGTCACACATGCTGCGGTGGTACCGGGATTTCAGCGCGTCACCCCCTTCCGAAGCGTCGACCCGGGTATAGCGGCGCCTTACGTACATATGCGACTGGCGGACTCCAAATTTTTCGAATCCACTCCTATCCGCCTAGTGATAGGAGCAGAAATTTACGCCAGCGTGATGATACAGGAGACCCTGCCACGCTCTCTCAGCACCCTGATGGCGCAGGGCTCTATATTTGGATGGGTACTGTCCGGGGTCTGCCCGCTCAACTAAACTTTTTTATTTTTATTTTGTATAATACAAAGCTGGAATGAATAAACTTTTTGAAATATAATAAATTTTACTTTTTGTGTGCTAATAAATCCACGTACATAAAGTTACATATCTTTACAGCATTTCAGACGGCGCCACAGCCTCCGATGTCGCACCAATTTACCGAACATTGGCTGACACCTCCGTCCTAAAATAATCATTGCTTATCGCAAAGGGGCCGGCATGTTTAGGCCGCACCCTAATATTAAATACAAATTTTTAGCCACCCTAATGGTAACTGCGCCTACCGTTCCGACTGTTGCTAACCACCGTTTCCAGTCGCTGCAACGTGAAGGCCGTTAACCCGGGCATTTGCCCGCCGAACAGTTAAAACGTTTACCGTGTTAAACGTTGTTCGGCGAGGTTACTTTCACTCTAACTTTAATAATAAATTTCACTTGGATTATACAATCAGGAGCCACCAGACGTGTCAGCCAACAGGTAATGTGTCATAAACTAATAATTATATCTAATACAACAATACATATATGTACAATATATATGTATATTTCTATGCACATCTATGCATATATCTATGTATATATATATTACCAATAAACTTTAAAAGAATATATACTGACACGCTGTGTTTTCTGTTTTTTTATATAAAATATTTCATCGGAGCGACCGTGGAGGCGCACATCTAAAACCGCCCATTGCGTCGCATCCGAGCGAATATACAAAGTGAATGGTTTACAAAGTTAATTTTGTATGTGGATACTTTCAAATAATTTTGGTAATACATTTAGTATCAATACAATTTAGTTAATTAGGTACTTAAAATTTCACATTAATGCATGTATATACTTAGAATTAATTTATTCATCTCACAAGAAATAATCCATTTGCGCATGCATAGCGCCGACGGCAAATAAGCATGAAAGAAAAATGTACAAGTCTGCTGTTATTTTATTTTGCCTAACACCAAATCATGGCATTTTACATTTTAATGCAAACGCTATATTTAATTATGTTGACTACGCTCCGCTATGTTAACTCTCTTCTGTTAAATTTTCCAAGGTCTTGGTGAAATAATAATACAAATTTCTTCTCATTCGTTCCTAAGCCTTCTCTATGAATTTACGTTCTCTGGCTGAAGTACAACGGGATAAAGAAAAAAAAGAGGTTGTCTGTAAAGTCGGTTTACTGACGATAGTTTAACGTGATAACGTCATAAGAAAATACTGATTGAGTGGTTGCATTTTTCAAAAGAAAATTTTAATTTTATTTGTTTGATAGATATTTTGTATGGATATAGAGAATGAGTTAACATTAACATAACATAATATACTTTAACATAACATAACATAACATAACATAACATAACATAACATAACATAACATAACATAACATAACATAACATAACATAACATAACATAACATAACATAACATAACATAACATAACATAACATAACATTTAAATTACATGACACATGCACTGTCTTCCAGGCTGAAGCTCTAGCAATTGACACTGCACTGAAATGGGCTCAGAATGAATTGAAAACTGAAAAGCTAGTCATATATAGCGACAGTCGCTCTTGTTTGGAAGCTACCCAAAATCGGAGCAACCCCAATCCTTTATTGCATCAATTCATCAGCACCTGTACCTTCTTCGCCAGCGACACAGAATTGACTTTTACTGGGTCAAATCGCACATCGGTATTGAAGGAAACGAGCGTGCAGATGAACAGGCAAAAGAAGCAGCAAATCAAGGAGTCGATCCAGTATATACTGCATTTCCCTTAAGCTATGCTATACGGCAAATACGTTCTCAAATATTCGAGTCATGGCAGCAGGAGTATGCCGACGATACCACTGGCTCCATTACAAAGATTTTCTTTCCAATTCTTGAAGATGCGCAACTATACCGACAACTCTTTGGGATATCATTTGAATTGACACAGCTCTTTACTGGCCATGGTTTCAACAAGGCATACTTAAAGCGATTCAAAATCATTGACGAAGACTGGTGCCCGTGTGACCAACTCACTGTGCAGAGTATGCATCATCTTTTGCACGACTGCCCACGCTTTCACAGTGCACGACAGAGACACGAAACATTCTGTGCACAATATGATATTCCAGCATTCAACATAAAACAAATTTCAAAATATCCTAGTTTGATAACATCATTTAATGAATTTGTCAAAAAATAATTGATAATTTAAAAAACTTCAATGCTTCAAACATTCCTACTTAATGTCTTAATCATAATAGTAATATAGTAGAATAACCATCTAACTGCTTGTATCCAATCGCAGGCATTTTATTTCAGTTAGTTTTGTTAAACTATAAAATATTTATGTAATTGAAAATACTTGTAATCTATCTGAATGTTATACTGCACATATGTATGAAAATATTTGCTCTAGAAAACAAACTAATTGAAATAATAAATTACTCGAAACGCAGTAAGCGCGTAGAGCCCAAGGAAAAAAAAAACATAACATAACATAACATAACATAACATAACATAACATAACATAACATAACATAACATATCATAACATAACATAACATAACATAACATAACATAACATAACATAACATAACATAACATAACATAACATAACATAACATAACATAACATAACATAACATAACATAACATAACATAACATAACATAACATAACATAACATAACATGCTGTTCAAGCAAGGTAACGACGCATTTTTTTGTGCGTGCAGCCGGCTACATAGAATTATAAGACGTTATCACGTCAAAAAATAATAATAACATTAAAACAACAGGTATTAGTAACAAACTTGGTTTTATTTTAAATTCTTCAAGTAAATCAAATTAATAATAATCAATAAGAAGGCATATGCAAATACAAATACGTGAATTTATATATGTACATGTGCGCATATACATACACATATACGCTCACTTAAGTAGGAGAGAGCAAGATGTCGAACGTTGCCGTTCGTTTGCTTTGTTTGCTTTGTCGTTTGTACCGCGCTTTCACTTGCAGTTCATTCAAGGCAACGGCAATGAGCAAGGTAACGACAAATGAGCAAGGTAACACTAATGAGCATGCCTAACGGTTGTCCCGCGGGGGGAGGGAAACGGAGATGGGGTGGGTTTTTGTTTACTTACATATGTATACCGGGGACTACGTAATACCCCAATTGTATTTTGTTGCTGCATAGATAAGTTTTTACAAGACACTGTCAAAATTAGAACTAAAAAAATTTTTTAGAGATTCGTGTTAGAAAAAAAAATTTGCGTAAAAATATGTATTAATTCTCATTGGTAAACCGCGTTATTTCAAAATCTTCAAAATCGTGTAAAAAACCGCATAAAAAAAGAGTTGGGTGTGTATTGAAATAAATACGCTAGAACTTGTTATTTTAATGCTCCTCTCTGCTGCTGCTAGGCGACGGCCCTGGCAGCCAGTGCTTTAGATTTATGTAAGTGTAGCAATTATTTATAATTTAATATTGTAGTTTTTCTTTATGTAAATAAACTAAAATAAAATATATTTAAATGATTAATTAACTATTTACCTACTATCAGAGAAGATAAAATAATTGTTTCGAAATTTTCTCCTAGTACTGAAATATCCGGCACAGAACTTTTTTATAAGATAGAATTAAAAATTGTTTTAGCATACAGGGTGTGTTCAAAAATTATAGGGAATTTTGAGTTTTCGCAGGTTACGTATATTCGAATGTCGATTTTTTTGTGGCGATGTGTGGGTACTCATATCTCTCACCCATGCCGAAGAGTTCGGCCATTTTGAATGTTCAGTTAATTGTTGACAGCTGCTTTGCTTGCACGTGTTTCGGGTCGTCTACGATTATTACCTATTTAAAAAGTTTGATTAAAGGACCTGTATCAAATTTTGTGTGAAAAACGAAGTTAAGTGCGCGGATGCATTCCAATGTTGACTGTGTCATACGTAGAAGCTACTTTGGACTAAAGCAACGTTTATCGCTTCAAAATGTTCTCAGAAGGCCGAGAAGATGTAAACGACGAAAAGCGTGAAAGACGCCCGAGTTCTTCAACAACAGACGAAAAAATTGATGAAGTGAAGAAAATGGTATTGGCCAATCGTCGAATCACCGTTAGAGAAGTTGGTGAGGACCTAGACATATCGATTGGCTCGTGCCATTCGATTTTGACGTGATAACGTCTTATAATTCGATGTAGCCGGCTGCACGCACCAAAAAACGCGGCGTTGTCTTGCGAGAGCGCGGAACGAACGACAAAGGGGCACAATCGGTCCCCGCATTCAGCAACGTTCGACATCTGGCTCTCTCCTACTTGAGTGAGCATATATATGTATGTATATGCGCATATGTATATAAATTCACATATTTGTATTTACATATGCCTTATTCCTGTGTGCATGGTAATGAACCATTTCTCTATGAGGATTATTAAGGGGTTAGTCTACTTTGTCACTTTAAAATTTTTCAATTTTTTTTTTTGCATAATTTGAAAGTATATATATCCAGAAATATTGTGTAAAAATTTTAAGAAAATCCGAGCACTCTAACTATTTTTTTTTTACCTGAACATCATTTCGTCTACCTGCGCGTATAGCGCGCATTAAAAACTTTAAACGCGTTTTTCTCAAAACAACGTTTTCAAAATCTAGCTCCACTGTATCTCAAAAACTAATCAACCGATTTTCATAAAATTTGGATCACCTATTCTAGACATAATTTGCACCAAATTGACGCTCGGGGGTTTTGAAATTTTAAATTTTTACTATATATTTTTTTTAAATATGCGAAAAAAAAAACCGTTCTATCAAAAATTTTCCATTTTTATCAGCCATTTTTTTTGTCTTCATTAAAACCTAATATCCGAGGGTCATTTTGTAGCCAGTATCTTACTGAATCTGAAACATTTTGATTTTTTTGTTTCAGACAAGCCGTTCTTGAGTTCTGATGGAGCTGCCTCACCAACCCATGTTTGAGACGTTACGCTTCACTGCTATTTTTTTACTAAAAATACTATAAAATTGAATAAAAAAAAATTTATTTCTGAATTTTAAGACTTTATTTAATAAATCAAACAAATTTTATATTACTATCATTTATAGTTTTCTCAAAAAAAAAATCACGAATATAGCCTTTTTTTCGAGTCTCCAAAGTAGACTGACCCCTTAACTTGATTAACTTGAAGAATTTCAAATAAATGATATGATGATCATACACTTGATCCTTACCGAATTTATAATTAGTGACGACTAGTTGTTAATAATACCTGTTGTTTTAATGTTTTTATTATTAATTTATAGGATATAATAGGACGATGATAGGAAAAGTAGGAAATGAAAGGGAGTGTTTCAAGTGTAAGGTGTCTTGAAAAAGTCAAATCGATGATGGTGCCTCTTAGTGTTGTTAACTTATTAACGTCTGATGTACAATCGAAATTGAACATATCTTGCATGGATTTGATAAATGTTTCGTAGTTTTTCACGTTTGTGTAAATGTAACTTGATCAATTCCTTTGCGATACCATTTACCTCCTTCTCTATATCCATACAAAATATCTATCAAACAAATAAAATTAAAATTGCAACCATTCCATCAGTATTTTCTTTTGAAGTTGTCACGTTAAACTATCGTCAGTAAAGCGACTTTACAGACAACCTCTTTTTTCAATGATTTGAGCATGGGACGGGTCGCCGCAAAATTCGTACAAAAACTGCTCAATTTCGACCAAAAGCAACATCGCATGAACATTGCTAATGAGATGTTGGACTCTGTCCCCGACTACCCAAATTTGCTTCAGAGGTTCATAATTGGTGAGGAATCGTGGGTTTTTGGTTAGAACGTGGAAACTAAAGCTCAATCATCTCAATGGAAACTGCCACACGAACCAAGACCAGAAAAGGGCGTCGAGTTCGGGCGAATGTAAAAGTTTTGCTTACCGTTTTCTTCGATTGCAGGGGCGTTGTGCATCATGAGTTCTTGCCACAGGGTAAAACGGTCAATAAGGAATATTTCCTGCAAGTTATGCGCAATTTGCGCGGAGCAATCCGCCAGAAACGCCCGGATTTGTGGAAGTACAAAAATTGGCTCTTGAATCACGATAACGCCCCTGCTCACACATCGACTTTTTGGACAAACACAACACACTAATGATGCCACACCAACGTATTCCCCACATCTGGCCCCCTGTGACTTTTTCTTGTTCCCGAAACTAAAGAGACCCATGAAAGGATGACGTTACACTACGATTGACGAGATAAAGACGGCATGAAGGAAGAGCTGAACAAGATAAAAAAATGATTTTTTGATGTGCTTCGAAGATTGGAAAAAAACGTTGTCACAAGTGCATAATGGGTTACTTTGAAGGCGACAAAATAGATATTAATGAATAAATAAATAATTTGGAAAAAAACACAAAATGCGCGATACTTTAGGAGCACACCTCGTATGTTAAGCTAGAATTTGATCATTCGGATATTTACTCTTTAATTACACTGTGGTACAAAAAAAAAAGTTGCAAAAAAACTTTGGATCGGACATGGTGAGGGTTGTAGCTTATGAAAAACTGAAAAGAATGGTATAGGAGAAATTTCCAATACACCCCCAAAATCTCATTTTATGGCCATAAAACCGTTTTTCAGTAGGTTGATGTGAAGAATAACTCCTAACTTCGCCAATTTCCATCCGATTTCGAATTTGCTTTTTTAGTTCGAAAGAACAAAAACAAGCCTTTTTGACAGTGTGTTAACATTTTTTCTGAAATGACAACTGACGAGACTGTAGACGGAAGTATTTGGAATTTTTTTATTTTTTCTCTATTTTTTCGACTTTGACATAATTTTTACGATATTATCCGATATTGAGGATTTTTTTTAGTACCCTACTGCGTTAGTAAATTTAATTTTGCGTCAAATGAACTATATTTGACTGTAATTGAATTAAAATTAGTAGAGTTGTGCGAGTTTTAAAATTTTTTGTTTTTTTTTTTACTAATTTGGAATGTTGGTATAGCTTACGCTAAATGGGAATAAGGACGTGTTTTGATGCGTTATTATAGATACGTAATATTTATTGGAGTATATATGTATACATAAGAGTACACTGTACTGCATACAACAGAACTGGTTAGAACTTACGATAATATCTGACATATTATAGCACTTTTTTTTCAATAGAAATATGAAAAAGCTCCCAAGTGTACCAAAGTTCACTCTGTACATTGATTAACAAAAGAAGTTTGTTATTATAATTTAACCTTATTAAAACGTCAAAGTTTTATTGTTTGTTTCATTGAAATTCAAAAGATATAAATCAAAACGTTGCCAGAAAAGTCAAATTTCTCAATATTCTCCGATGATATGGCATCATCAGCCTTATCATAAACCAGATGATTGTTATTTTTGTAAAACGGACGTAAACGGTCATCATTATAAAACTCGAAAGCACATAAAGTATGCTGATGTTGCAACTGTTAAGAACCCCGTAGTCTTGGACGATATGATTGACTCAACTGCAGGTCATGAACTGAAGGAAGTTCAACTCATTGCTGATGATGATCAAACTGATACAATAAACCTGATGATGAAGAGTACTTTCCGTCTGGTTCTAAGTTTTCAGAACGAGACATTGTATCAAATTCAGATTTTCATGATCTTTCTCGTGATTTACATACTTCTATGGGGAAGACAATCTGAAACGCTCGCTTAAATTAAACAATGGAATTTAGTTGATGACGACTTCAGATGAATGATGATGATCGAATTTCTTACAGAGAAGTATTCAAAACTGATGAAGAAATGATAAATGTACCGTACCATACTAAACTCCAAAGGGCCGTTTCCAATGCATTTTTAAGTTTGGAACCAGTGCCGTTGTGTACTGCACCGCACCATACCGTACAGTGCTGCACTGCACAATACTCCAATAAATATTATGCGTTTATAATGACACTTGTTATCATTTTCATGCTTCGAAACGCATACCAAATCTCGTAGTAAAAAAAAAGAAAACATCTTAAAACCCACACAACTCTATTAATTTTAATTCAATTACAGTCAAATATAGCTCATTCGACGCAAAATTAAATTTTCTAACACAGTAGGGTACTAAAAAAAATCCTCAATATCGGATAATATCGTAAAAATTATGTCAAAGTCGAAAAAATAGAGAAAAAATAAAAAAATTCCAAATACTTCCTTCTACAGTCTCGTCAGTTGTCATTTCAGAAAAAATGTTAACACACTGTCAAAAAGGCTTGTTTTTGTTCTTTCGAACTAAAAAAGCAAATTCGAAATCGGATGGAAATTGGCGAAGTTAGGAGTTATTCTTCACATCAACCTACTGAAAAACGGTTTTATGGCCATAAAATGAGATTTTGGGGGTGTATTGGAAATTTCTCCTATACCATTCTTTTCAGTTTTTCATAAGCTACAACCCTCACCATGTCCGATCCAAAGTTTTTTTGCAACTTTTTTTTTTGTACCACAGTGTTATTGCATGTAAATATGACAAGGCGATGCGTTGAGAGATAGGTCATGGTTGCTGTATCAATACACTAAAACACTTGTATGCTCTATGAATTCTCGTCTAAAATTAATTCCGATTCAAAAAATTAGTAAAAAATTTCATCAAATTTGTATAGTTTTAAATTTACTAAAACGCACACACCAAATTGTAAGGTCGTTTTTAAATTAAATCAACAAACATTAAAGTTACTTCGATTTTAAATGTTGGCGCATTCAAATCTTTTCGTCACTCATTTAAGTTTGTTTGGAAATATAAATTAAATAAAATTTCGTTTATCAAGTGAACATAGAAGTGCACAAGCAAATTCCTTGCAAAATGCCGGCGGCTATTCGCCAATCTGATTTCCTACTGAAGCAAAAAACTGAACTGTGCAGAGCCAATATACTAAAGAGAGAATTCCCTGTAATCAGCTCTGTTAAAAGTTTCACCACACCCCGGCGGTGGTTATACTGCAAACAGTCACCGACGTAAACGCAGTCCCTTTCAGCTGTTACGATCAAACTAGCGAGAACCCCATGTAAATGACAAATTACTTTCCTTCCGTCTCGTTGTATCGTAGATTTTGTCGCAGGATTTGTGAAAATTCCTCTCAGGATTGCTTTTCCACCACATGGTGTTGCCAAACAGTACATTTCAAATTCATTTATAAAATAAACTTGGAAAAATTTTAATTTTTTTTAAATAACTTAAAAACAATGTTGAATAATGTTAATTATTGATAAATGAACTATTTGCATTTGTTTGGTTTTTGGCTTTGGTTTATTAAACAATGGAAAATTGTAACTGATAACGCGGATGTGTTTTTCTTTTTATTGAGGTGGCAAAAAGCATTGAAAGCGGAAAAGCGGACTCACCCACTCTTCATGAAAATGTGCGCTGATGTTCAGCACGTCGCAGCTTGGTAATTACTTACCATTAAGCATTAATTCTGGGGGGGAGAGCGGCTTACTGCCTCTACCTGAAAATCTGCGCTGCTGTTCAGTGTGACGCAGTTTGGTCATTCCTAATACCGTTAACTGTTACTAGGTTTTACTTCTTGGGAGGGGGTGTGGCCTATTGCCTCTACGTAAAAATCTGCGCTGTTGTTCAGTGCGACGCAGCTTGGTAATTACTATTCTTGCCATGTTACTCACAGCGAACCAATGTTCTTCTGAATCAACCATGATATCTACTAGGTTACTAACCATTATTGGCTTCCCAACCCTATCACTCATATCTACTCTTTCCTGCTCAAAATGAGGGCAGACAAAGAAAACCTGTTCTGCTTCTTCAACTAGACTGTCGCAGTACGGGTCATCTTCGTGCTTAAATCTATGCAGGTAAGCCTTAAAGCATCCATGCCCATTAAGTACTTGGGTCAGGTAGAAATCTATCTGTCCATGCTTTCGATTTATCTATCTTGTAATATTCGGAATCAATCGATATGTCCATCGTCCATTGCATGCCCCTATTATTTGGGATCCTGGCTTCCAGAGGATCCCAACACTGACCCCTGTGGTACTCCTTCGGTTACTCTGTACCTTTTCATTCCTTCGTCGGTTTTGTATTGTATTGCACTCTGTTAGTGAAGTAACTTGCAACCATTTTCCGAATGTAAACTGGGACTCGGAAATTCTCCAGCGCATTTAGGATTTTGCCCCAGTTTGCTGTATTAAATGCATTTTTTACATCTAACGTTGTGACTATTGTGACTATACAATACTCTTTATCTCCGTAGAGCCAGCGAGAACCTTCGATCGCTTTGTGAGCGATGCGCTTAACCGCTATAACAGCATCTGTGCTAAAGCGTGTTTTACGGAAGCCATATTGGTGCGGCGATAGCCCTCCGGCACTATCGATGGCAGATTCCAGGCGATTCACAATTAGCCTCTCTAATATTTTCCCTGCCGTGTGCGGTAAGCATAGTGGACGGTAGCCTGAGGGATCTTCAGCCTGCTTAGACCCTTTTGGTATTAGCACTAGCTTTTGCAGTTTCCACTCTTTCGGGAATGTGCATTCTTCTAAGCAGGAGTTGTAAACATCCACAAAGATTTCTGGATGCTTTTGGATTGCCAACTTAAGAGCTTCATTCGGGATCGCATCGGGCCCGGGTGCCTTATTGCCTTTAATCTGTTTGCAAATGTGCAAAATTCGGTTAGTGTTGGCCAAGTATCGATTTTCATCGTCTTCCATACAGCTGGCAGCGTTGGCTGCGATACCTTGCTGTTTGGGGAACAATGTTTTGACCACGTTGCGCAGAATAACCGGGCACGTCGTGGGCAGCGGTTTGAAGGCTTTTGTTTTTTTCATCACAAGCTGGTATGCAAATCCCCATGGATTGCTGTCAGCATCCTCGCATAGTATTTGAAAGCACCGGCGTTTGCTACCCTTAATTGCATTTTTTAGTGTTTTCCTTTTTTGTTTGAATAGGAGTCTGTTCCTTTCAATGCTGGTCGTACCTCTCGACCGCTGATATGTTCTCCTTGCTCTGTTGCATTCTTCGCGTGCTGCAGCGATTTCTTCCGTCCACCAGTAAACGGGCTCTCTGTGGTTTATATTAGGCCTTGTTTTACTCATAGCTGCATCACATGCTTTAGTGAGTTGCCTCATGACTTGATTAGTTTTTTCAGCCGCATTTCCAGTGGGTGTAAAATTTGCCATCATTATCTCGAACACTACCGGGTCCAAAGTTGAAGCCCGGTATCTGACCTCGTGCGAGTTAGATAACTTCGGCCTATCCCGTTTGCCTATAACGCAAAGTATTGCGAAGTGATCACTTCCAGTGTAATACTGGCTTAGGGACCATCTCGTACTACTCACGAGACTAGAGCTAACAAATGTCAGGTCGATTATTGACCCTTTCCCTGCTCTTTGGAATGTTTGTTGGTTCCCAGATTTCATAAGCGCTATGTCACGCATAGCGAACGCTTCTAAAAGGGCTTTTACTCTAGGTGTGGTTCTGGGGCATCCCCAATTCACTGCCCAGGGGTTAAAGTCACCAGCTACAATGACCGGACTATGATCTTTAATGTCACGTGCAAGTTTTTCCAGTGCGTGTATATCTTCAGCTAGGGTTAAGCTAGGTGGAAGATAGCAGCTGTAAACAAACAGCTTACCAACACGGGTTCGTACATAGCCACGTGTTGCGTTTATATTCGTCATTCGTGACCTATTCATTCCACAGTTCCATATAGCTGATTTGCCTGTTGTGTCGGATACCCAGTCGTTCCCATTTCTGTATTTATAGGGTTCGCTGAGTATTGTAATGTCTATTTTGTGGTCTCGTACAGACTGTTCGAGCAGGCTTTGAGCCTTCTCGCAGTGATTTAAATTCAGTTGGACAAACTTCATTTATGTCGTATTTCTTTGAGAGCTCTTTGATATAAAGGGCACTTGTTGCTAGTCATCGCGTGTGCGGTGTCGCTCATTTTTTTCTTTTTACAACTTAAGCAACTTGCTGTTTGGGTACAACTCTTCGCCTGGTGATCTGACATGCCCGTACTCTATGCACTTAAAGCACATTTGCGAGTTAAGTTTTACTCTAATACGGCAGATAACTAGGCCAATCCGTATTTTGCCTGCTGCTGTAAGCTTAGTGGCGATCTCTAGTGTAACTTTTAGTGTCGCCGTTTGCGTCCGACCATAAGCTTCTCCCAAGTTAGCAACTGCAGACAAAGGCATATAGCGCGGATGTGTGAAAAAGTGTGTAGGCAAAAATATCAATGGCACACAAACCGATGTATTGTGTAAATATGTAACTAAAATAACGCAGTTGCTCTCTACGGGATGAGTTTTGATCAATTATGTGCTCTCTAAGGGCTGCGGTAAGGGATTACGTACGTCGGAGACTGTTTCCAGCATAAGACTTCATTTTTGACAATTCACACTTCTCTATGAGACTTCTCTATGGTATACATTAAGTTTTCTGCATATGTATGAATATCCATATGTATGTAAATTTGTCTTCTAAATGCGCGACAGAATGGGGACATACCTAGCGATTGGTGATTGTTTTAGCTACTGTGTGTTATGTGGGTGCATAAGCATACACTAATGATTTAAACAAAAGCCGCCGGTAGCTTAAAACAAGTTTACGTCTTCGAAATCTCGTACCTTTGAAAATTTAAAATCCTTTCCTTTTTGTTCTCTTATAGAAGATAAATACTTATTTAAGATATATCTTCACGTATAGGATTTTCCAATTAAAAAAACTGTACGAAATAAGTAATATAGCCGAAGTTAGAAACTTACTTTGAAACCAGATTTCTGCTTTGTTTTTTTGCTGTAGTGTATATATGTTTACATATACATTTCGCCCGGCGCAGAACTTGCTTGGCTGCGTCATACAGTGTTTTCTTCGAGGGCACAATTGTTGAAATGCTTCAGAAAAAACATTTTAAACCTCATTTTACACTTGTTTTCATCAAAAATATAAAAACTATGAAAAACCAAAAAAAAGAATCCCAAATGTCAAGGATTCGGCGTAGTCTAGGTAGGTAGGTAGGTAGGTAGATAGGTAAGATGGCAAGAGTACCCCAGGTACGCTACAAGTAGCACTTACGTGCCGTTTTGATACCATAGAGTGGACCACTACCTGTGAAAGGATTAAGGGAGGAGATAAGCCCGTCTACAGCCATCCAGTGCTGTTGATGTAACGGAGGAGAGAAAAGGGATCTAGGCTGGAGAATTTCGTCAAGTCATCCCCAAAGGGAACGCTGAGGAATCTCAAGCGCCTAGCCGCCAAAGCCGGACATCTGCAGAGAAAGTGTACAACAGTCTCTTTCTCTGTAGGATCCCCACAGCTTCTGCAATGGGGGTTGTACGGAATTCCAATCTTCTCCGCGTGAGTGCCGATCACCCAGTGGCCAGTGATCACCGCGATGAGTTTGGAAATTGAATGGCGGGGGGTTCCCATCACCTTAAGCGTTCTGTTTAAGTCGTATTGAGGCCATAGTGCTTTGGAAATGGCACACGATGAGACATACTTCCATCTGTCTTGCGCCTTTCTTAGAAAGAAGTTGTGTAGTTTCCCTTTAACGACGGCCAAGGGGATACCGATGTCTGAGAAGAGGGCAGCTGGACTCGGTTCTGCCGCCCCCTTCCTGGCAAGCTCATCGGCAATTTCATTTCCCTCTATATTCCTGTGCCCCGGAACCCAGATGAGGGAGATGTTTCCTGCCCGCTCGAGGCGTTTAAGTTCCTCCTTACAGGAGTTTACGAGAAGAGAGCTGCAATGCGGCGACGACAGTGCCTTGATTGCAGCTTGGCTATCGGAAAAAATTTTTATGTCTCCCTCCCAACAGCGATCCCGAAGCATTTTGCATGCCTGCAGGATCGCGAAGACCTCTGCTTGAAAGACGCTGCTTGTCTCCGGCAGTTTATAGGAGACCGAGATGTTGGCTGATTTGGAGTAGACCCCCGCTCCCACTCCAGACTCCATTTTGGATCCGTCAGTGAAAACAGAGGCATCTATATCCGCAACAACTCTCCCCTCTTTCCAATCTTGCCTGCTCGGAAAGATAGCCCTAGCACAACCCTCAAAGCACAGTTTGCGGATGGAGAGGTCGGTGCGAATATCAGAGAAGGAAGGGGAGATCTGCTTCAAAATGCTGCTATGCCCAACAGGGAGTTGTCTCCAGAGGCCAAACTCCCTCAGTCTGATAGCACTCTGAGCAGCAATGGATTTAACCTGCAGATCCACAGGAATTAAGTGGAGTATAACGTTGAGCGCAGCGGTGGGACATGTTCTGCGGGCACCAGTGATGCCCACACATGCAGTTCTTTGCACTCTCTCTAATTTAGTGAAGTTGTAGCCCTTCTGAAGAGCTAACCACCAAACTAGGCAACCGTATGTCAAAATTGGCAGAACCACTAAGTTGTACATCCAGAGTACGACACGTGGCTTGAGGCCCCATTTCTTGCCGAACATAGATTTACAGGCATAGAAGACTATATTAGCCTTCTTAACTCGATTTTCTATGTGCAGCTTCCAGTGGAGCTTGGGGTCAAGTATTACACCAAGATACACTGGTTATTAAGTCTAGGAAGCTTAAACAGCGGAGGCTTGTATTTTCTGGTGAATAGCATCTACTCCGTTTTGTCAGAGTTGACTCTGAGACCGCTACTGGCGGCCCACCTGCTGAGTGTAGCCAGTGCACCTTCCAAAATTTCAGCCATTACTGATGGGAAGGGACCTGAGACCATCAGAACCAAGTCATCGGCATATGCTACCACCTCGGTAGATTTCCCTTTTCGGTAGGCGTGTTGGGCTGGAGAAAGTCTGGTTTCACAGTGCTCTCGGATGTGACAGTCGATCACTCTTTCAAGCACCTTGAGAATGAAGGAGGTAAGACTTATAGGTCTAAAGTCCTTGGCCAGGACGTGGCCCCTCCTTCCTGCCTTAGGAATGAAGACCACTTTGGTTTTCTTCCAGCTAGCAGGAACGTGGTTCAGCGAGATACACGCCGAGAAGATCTTTTGAAGAACGGGAACCACCACGGTCTTAATCTTCTGAAGCATTACTGGCATGATACCATCGATGCCTGGAGATTTGAAAGGGGAAAAACTCTCGATTGCCCAGTTTATTCTGTTGACGGACAAGACCGGTGTCAGGGGCATCACAGGTAACCCCTCCTGCCGGTTCGGGTCTTCGTTACAGACCGGATCAATAGAGTTTTCCGGGAAATGGGCATCAATAAGGATTTTTAAGGATTCGCCTGCAGATTCAGCCCACTCCCCGTTCTCTCTTTTGACAAGAGTTTTACAGGAGTGGTCCTTGGATAGGATCCTGCTGAGTCTGGCTGAGTCTTTTACGGATTCGATGGATTCGCAGTACTCTTTCCAAGAGTTGCGCTTCGCATCTCTAATGGCTTTCTTATAAACTTTCAACATATCCCGGTAATCTTGAAAGTTCCTTATTTGATAACATTTGTTGAAGACTCTCCTAACCTTCTCTTTCAAGTCGGTCAGCGTTTTGCTCCACCAGGGAGGAAAGTCTTTCTTGCTAAAGGATACTGGGCAGGCCACTTTGAAGGCTGTCTTATAAGACCCTTCTAAGTGTCTAACTTGCGTGTCCAGTTGTTCCTTAGTGGTAGTCAAGAACTTACTCCTATTCAGCTGCTTCCAGAAAACCCTGTGGAAAAGAGACCACATTTTAAGAGACCAGTCTGTTCGTTTAGGGTTTCTGCGGGGTAGCAAGGTCTCCCGAATGAAATCGATTTCGTAGAGGATCAACCTGTGGTCCGAAAACGAGTTCCTCTGGGAGACCGTCCAATTTTCAACCCTAACAGCAGATGAGTTCGTAAAAAGAGAGATATCAAGAACTTCCTCCCAACCATTTGATGTTCCCGATGCCGGGAAGACAAAAGTTGGGGTGTTGCCCTTGTTACAGATAAGTAAATTACGGCTTAGTGTAAAATCAAAAAGAGACTCACCCCGTTCATTGATCTCGCTGCTGCCCCAAATGGTGTGTCTGGCGTTCGCATCTCATCCGATCAGGATGTTCTCCTTCTTGGGCTGGAGAGTATCCACTAGATGCTGCAACTCCTCAGGAGGCGCCGATCTGTCGTGGGCCATGTAGGCAGATACCAAGCAGAAGCAACTACCACTGGATGGTTCCACCCTGACCGCAGTCACATCCGGTGAACTGAAATTAGATAGCAAAAAGGCATTAATTGTGTTCCTTACTAGGATACAGGCCCTTGGCTTACCATCAGTATGGACATAAAGGAGGTCATAGGATCTGCCTCTCAGTCCCATGATTTTATGCTGCCAGATCCAAGGCTCCTGTATCAGGCAGACATCTATGTCCTCCTCCCGGAGGGTGACTCTTAGGTTATCTGTGGCTAGTTTGGAATGACGAAGGTTAATTTGTAATAATATACTTTTAACAGACTGTTCAAAAGTGTTACTTACCTTTATGACTGCTCCCCCAGTTCGGAATGCGCGTCCGTCCCAGACAGCCGCAGATCGTCGAGCAGCTTCTTGGTGTCATCCCCCAATTTCTCCAGGTCATCGTCCAGGGCGACAGAGGCGGGGAAGACCTTCACTTTGGCCAACCTGAGGCCAAAGCGAAGTTTGAACTGCTGTTTTTCGAGAGCCTCCAGCGACTCGTTGTTAATCAGCAGTAATATGGCTGAGCTATGCTGCTGAGGTTCTTCTACTTTGATGACAGACCAGTCATCCATAGGAACCTCAGGATTCTGAAGCTTGAGACACGGGACAATTTCCGAACTGTCCAGCTCCATTTTCGGCAGCCAGATTCTGGCTCGTGGTCGCCTGGGAATTTCTGAGGCAGGGATGAGCTTTAGCGAAAGCCCCTCCCAGGCGTTGCTAACCGTAGCAAGGCACTTCTCCAGAAATTCCTTCGAGTACTGATTGGCACATTTTATCACCCTACAGCCCCGACAGATTTCACCCGAGTCGAAGAGAGGTGCTGGCCCTTTTTTGTCCATGAGGTGTCTGACGACCATCCCCGATAGCCGTCCCTCAATGGCATCCCAAAGGGGTAACACCGCTCTTCCACTTTTGGTTTTTGCGTCCACGAGGGCAACTTGGAGATGGTCTCTGGCCACCTCACTATAAGCCGCCCTCGAGGCCGCGCCTGCCGCACTGGTTGAAGGGCCCCCAGCCCCCTGGGTTGAGGAGTGTTTGCTCCTTTTGGCCACACGTTCACTCACATCCTGTGAGCGGTTACGTTTGGCCGAGCTCCGTGCCGGTTTTGGCTGTTGTTGTGGTTGTTGTTGTGGCTGGATTAATTTTGCTGCAGACGCGGCCTCGTACTCTTTGATCGCGGCCTCGTACTTCACCCGGTCCTCAGCGTCCCGCTCGTGCGCTTTACCGGCTTGTTCATTCTTGGCAATCTTTGCCAGAATGAATTTCGCCCTCAGGTAGCGCGCTTTGAGCAGGGTACCGGACGACTTCTTCTTCTTTTTGGTGACCTTCGCAGTGGTCGCCGGGGCATTGCCAGGGGTCACCTTGGCGGCCTTACCAGAGGCCCCCAAGGAAACCTTTCCAGAGGCCGCCTTGATTTCCTCACCAGAGGTCGTCTTGGTAGCCGCCTGGAGAAGGCTTGGTCGTAGAAGCGGGGTGCTATGTTTTGCACCGCTCGAACATGGCTCGACGATCGTTTCCTGGCTGGAGGCCAGAAGATCGTCCTCGGAGAGAGTGCCCAGCACACTCTCCGTTAACTCCTTTTCTTCTTCTTTTGTTTTTTTATTTTTGGATTCCATTAGCTAGTTGGTCCCACGAGTAGGCACGGAAGGGGTGGTCCGCCACGGCAGAGCCGGCATGCCGTGGTAAGGCACTTAATACAACCGACCTAGCCTGGGCGTCGGAGGGGACCGTTAAAGACTGGTTATTTAGACACTACCAGCCATGCAGCTCTCGGCACGGGTTCCTCGACACCTTAGCTTAAAGTGCTGACAAGGATATACCGCCTTGTCACCGGTCGACAGAGCCTCGTTGGCGAAAACAGGGAGTACCAAGTCCAGGGCATCAGGTCCTGGACAGTGGGTAAAGGTTGCCAATTGGAGAGGAGTGGCTATATTGTTCGCATCACTTTCCCATTTTACCCCCCGTAGTCTAGCTCACTAAGGAAAAAATTGCACACTGCTTATATGGAGCGTTAACTCTTTGTGTTTACGAGCAAAGCCATAATATATATAAGTTAAACTTTTTAATTGTGTTAAGATTAAAAAAAATTAATTTTAGGGGAGCTATGCTCCTTTATTGAGTTGCATTAAAAACGAACTAAACTTAATACTTATTTCTACCCTATTTATATCTAAATGTAGCCGCTGCCGCTCGATGACTTTCTTTGCTGCTCTCGTTGTTCCCACGGGCGGAGTTGTTTACTTCAACGTGACCACCTTCTTCGTTGTCCGTTCTCACAGGTGATATTCAACGTGACCAAATATTTCCGAATGTGGGAATTGCACTATGTATAGGACTATGTTTAAGTTCGTGCGGTTTTTTTTCGTAATTTGAAACTTTATTGACGTAAAATGGTTACAAATTTAATATTCAAAGTATTGTCCATCGCTTACTACTACTTTTTCCCATCTTTCTGGCAATTCACGGATTCCCTTTGTGAAAAATTCGGTCGGTTTTGCCGCAATCCACGAATCGATCCATTTTTTGACTTCATCGTAATTACGGAAGTGCTGGTCAGCCAGGCCATGTTGCATCGATCGGAAGAGATAGTAATCGGATGGCGCAAGGTCTGGACTATACAGCGGGTGGGGTAGGACATCCCATTTCAGCGTTTCTAAGTATGTTTTGACCACTTGTGCAACATGTGGCCGAGCATTGTCATGTTGCAAAATAACTTTGTCGTGTCTATCGGCGTATTGCGGCCGTTTTTCTCGCAGTGCTCGGCTCAAACGCATCAATTGTCGTCGGTAGACATCCCCCGTAATCGTTTCATTCGGTTTCAGTAGCTCATAATACACAACACCCAGCTGGTCCCACCAGATACACAGCATAACCTTCAGGCCATGAATATTCTGCGCCGACGTCGATGTTGAAGCATGGCCAGGGTATCCATACGTTGCCCGACGTTTTGGATTGTCGTAATGGACCCACTTTTCATCGCCAGTCACAATTCGATGCAAAAAACCCTTTCTTTTGTGCCGTTGAAGCAGTTGTTCGCATGCCATAAAACGGCGTTCAACGTCTCTTGGCTTCAATTCATACGGCACCCAATGGCCTACCTTTCGGATCATTCCCATGGCTTTTAAACGTTTGGAAATGGTTGATTGATCAACTCCCAAAGTTTTTGCAACCTCTTCTTGCGTTTGAGCCGGATCTTGATCGAGCAATTCCTCCAATTCGGTATCCATGAACTTTGGCGGCGCATCCTCGCGTTCTTCGTCTTCCAAGCCAAAATCACCACTTTTAAAGCGTGCAAACCACTTCTGGCACGTTCGCTCAGCTAGAGCATGCTCACCATAAACTTCCACCAAGATACGATGACTTTCGGCTGCTTTTTTCTTCATATTAAAATAATGAAGAAGAATTCCCCGCAAAAACACATTATTTGGCACGAAATTCGACATTTTCAAGTGTGGTAAAAATATTGTTGTTTACGCTTCAAATAAAAAACTTATACTGACGTTTGTGCCTTACGACAGTAGCTCTCCAATGAATGTTTGGAAATGTGGATCGATGGAATAATAATCAAGTTACGCCATCTGTTGTAAAACCGCACGAACTTATCGATAGACCATTAGGTGCAATACGTTGGCTTTGCGTAAGGGTGTCCTATGGCCAGATGTATCGTCAGCAGTTTTTGAAAATGCGCGATCGATAGAATTTGGTGCTTGGCTCTGCACGCGCTGCAACGTCAGCGGTTTTGTTTGTAGATTTATGTATTGTGTTATGCTAACAAGCCCCCCTTTTAAGTTCGTACGTCCGCGTTTGAGGTTTTGTTGAAAATTTGATTGAGGCCTTCCACCGCTGTCTCTGTCAACTCAATGGATCGATTCTGCTTGGCCTTCTCGAGTGTTAATCTTGACTTTGTCAGGAGTACGATGATGACTATTAGTACTGTCACTAGGCTGATGTTCGTGGCGTAATTAAAGTAGTTGATTGATTTTGTGGAGATTATTTGTTTTGTGTTATTGAGGTTTAGCTGCTTTAGCATTTGTAATGATAAGGTTTCTTCGCTTTTATTTGTTTCTGAAGATATCTGAAGTATAGCGGGTAAGGGCTTGTGTGACGATCTTTCTGCAGTAGAAAAATGTTTCTTGTTGGTTGTAATTGTAGCGTTGCTGTAGTGAATTATGAATGTACCGTTAACGGATGTGGGCTATTCATTAATTAAGATTTCTCCTCTAAAATCGTTTAAAAATATGATGCCTGGTGATAGTTCCTCGAATTCTGGAATGTGTTCGCTGTTGGTCACTGTGCAATTCGGCAACCGGCTACTTAATAGATTTCTTATACAATACAATATTCATTACTTAAGTCTAATACATCGTTTTTTGAACATATTTGGAGTGCGTTGTACTGTTTACAATTTCCTAATATTCCATAAAGAGTGTTTTCGCAATTAAGGATTGATTTGAAATTAATTTTATTTATTTTATCATTTTTCTTAACGGCTCTAATGTCTATTGTTTTACAAATTTCGGATTCTACTGTGGGTAAACTTATAATGTAGATTATTGTTTTGCCATTGTTTGCTATTTTAATCTCTGAAAATTCGAGAGCTTCGTCTAAGTTTATAAATGGGATATTGTCTATATCAAATATTTGTTTAGCAATATCTATTTCTTCACTTGACCTAATATAAGAGTTGACTATATTAGCTTTTGCCCAGTGCATTGCGTATGCGATATTTACAATTTCTTCCTTCAAAATTTCCAGTTTATATCTTAGTTTTAAAATGATTCAATTTCTTTGCTTTTATCATTTTGCAAGGCTTTTATGACATGATTTGTAATGTTTGTAATTTCGTTAACTTTTTCTATGGTGAGTTTGTTAATAATGACTTGGTTGTTATTATTTTCTAAGACGTTGTTTAATTTATTTAAAACTATTTCGTGATCTTCGTGGTCGGGATTTCCTGCGATCCATTTCCACGCACTGCCTATAAAGTTAATAGATCTTTTTGATCTGCCTTCTATGTTAAGATTTCTGAGATGAGCCTTTGCACTTGTAGGTGCAATATGGCCAGATGTATCGTCAGCAGTTTTTGAAAATGCGCGATCGATAGAATTTGGTGCTTGGCTCTGCATGCGCTGCAACGTCAGCGGTTTTGTTTGTAGATTTATGTATTGTGTTATACTAACATATATATATATATAATTGGCGCGTACACCCTTTTTGGGTGCTTGGCCGAGCTCCTCTTCGAGTATTTGTGGTGTGCACCTTGATGTTGTTCTACAAATGGAGGGACCTACAGTTTCAAGCCGACTCCGAGCGGCAGATATTTTTATGAGGAGCTTTTTTCATGGCAGAAATACACTCGGAGGTTTGCCATTGCCTGCCGAGGGGTGGCCGCTATTAGAAAAATGTTTTTCTTAATTTGGTGTTTCAGCGAGATTCGAACCTATCTACGTTCTCTCTGTGAATTCCGAATGGTAGTCGCGCACCAATCCATTCGGCTACGGCGGCCGCCATAATTGGTCGTCTTTATTACTCGGCACGATGATTTGCGAACCTTTATGCATTGAATAAGTAATATTATAATATTACCACGGAGTCGAACCAACACGCTTTGAAATTCGAGTTAAATACGAAAATATTACTTGGTACATCGAACTTTTTCAACGGCCCAGGAGCAGTTTTTGCGCAGAAGTACTAGGTTGAAAAGGTCTAATAATTGAATCCTATGCTCTCTACACTCACCAGTAAACCAGCTAGTTGTAGATAAAACACATTTATCAATTATCAGTGTCTTAATTCCAAGTTCTTCTGTTTCAGATTTGAAGAAATTTCATAATTTTCACCATTTCGTATTTTTGTCCTTATAAAGAGACTAGCGGCCCGGTACGTGCTTCGCTACGTATAAAGTGAAATATTAAATCAAACTCATTTATAAAAAAAATATATTTAATTATTTGCTAGCTATTTTAAAACTTAATCCAAAACATTTGGATAAACAATATTTTTTGTTTTTCCATTTTGAGCATGAATAAACAAACGGCTGGGGGTACCGACTCTGGAACAGGCAACATAAAGTTAGCCATGTGCAAAACATGATTCCTCCAAATTCAGACCACAAACGTTAATTGTTTGCCCTTGAGCTTTGTTGATGGACATCGCAAATGATAAACGCACAGCATATTGTAATCGTTTGAATTCAAATGGCATATCAGTTGGAATCATAGGGATACGCGGTATTAAACAAACTTCTCCGTTTGATTTACCAGTTAAGATCGTAGCTTCAATCAAATTTGACAATAAATTTTTCACTGCCAATCTGGTGCCCCTACACAGTTTTGGTGGATTAATATTTCGCAATAATATAATCAAAGAACCCACTTTCAGATTCAAGCAATGCGGTGGCATACCAGCCGGTTCTAATGAATTTAAAAATTCAGTTGGATAATTCATTGTCTCATCTTGATTCATAGCACTGTCAATTGATTTATATGTCGTGACTACACCTGGGAGTTTTGCTTGAATTTGAAAATTAATGGCATTGATATGAATATTCTTCGGTGCTAAAATGGGCGCGTTCTCTCAACCAATCATGATTTCTGTAATTCTGAAGAATATTCGGAAAAACATATTCAATCAATTCATCTATCGATTTCGTAAAATTGTTCGGTACAGTAATCAATCCGTTGGTTCTGTCGATTTGTATTTTGCCATCACCAATTTGTAACAATTGTTTTGAAAACTCACAAGCTGATCCAGCTTTGTAGGTGAATACGCATATTAATGTTCAGTGTCAATTTTTGTACATATCTCCAAAGAACTGATGACTTCAAACAGGCATTTATTTCATCAGCAGGAGTTGACCGAGGAATGACAGGCAATGTTTGTCGAAAATCCCCTGACAGTAATATCAAAGCACCACCAAAAAGCTATTGGTTACCACGTAAATTTTGCATTGTTCGATTAAATGCTTCTAGTAATTTTTTATTCGCCATTGTACACTCATCCCATAAAATAATTGTCGTTAATCGCAGAACTTTTGCCATAGCAGAATTTCTTGAAATATTGCAAGTTGGAGTTTCAATCACCTGTACATTCAATGGCAATTTTAATGCAGAGTGTGTTGTCCGACCACCTTCTAATAATGTAGCAGCAATTCCCGAAGATGCAAGTGCCAATGCAATTTTCTGTTCCAGTCGAATAGTGGCTAAAATCAGTGATATAACGAATGTTTTGCTTGTACCACCAGGTGCATCCAAGATATATAACCCACCTGCATTATTGGAAATGGCTTGCATGATTGTGTCATATATAGGATTTTTCAGTAAGAGCGCTTCAACTTTTGAACTTTTTTGAATAAAACACAAACGGTTTGACTTTTTTAACTAATTTTTTTTTTATTATCGAGTTTGAACATATACATTTAAGTATGAAATTCGATTTCTTTTGCATTACCACCGCGTGCACGTTTTACAAAGTCCAATCGTTGAACCCAATTTTCCACCACTCTTTTGCATAAATCGGCCGAAATTCCAGCAATTTCGCGTTCAATATTGGCTCTGAGCTCACAAATCGTCGCCGGCTTGTTACTGTAGACCAATGACTTCACATTACCCCACAACGGGACGGCTTGTTAAATGGACCGTAAAATGGCCGTAATGCTCTTAAAGTAGCAGCAACAGAACGATTATTTTCATAAAAAATTTGCACGATTTGCAATCGTTGCTCAAGTGTGTAGCGTTTCATGATGAAATGTATACTAATGAAGTTTACAAACGACAAGCGAAAAATAAAAAATATTGCGTCGTTCGCCCTCCCTATCGGAAAAAAGTTGAAGCGCACCTATTAAAAAACCCTATACATGTTTTTGCTGAATATTCATTTTGGTTATATTCGATTGTACAAATAAACGAAAATCATTAGAATTGAATTCCTGCTCACGTTGCAATTCACGATCAAACAGATCATGCATGTCACGATTTGGTGTGGTCATACCTAATTGTACTAATGTTTTATTTGCAATCCGTAGACACATATCTTCAATTATTATCAAAGCTTCGTTGTACATTTCCAAAGTTATCAACAAATCAGGATTTCTTGCATGATGACGCATACGAATTAAAATATCTTCTGCAATATTCTGTTTATATTTGCTCCATAATTCAAGTGGATTTGACTAGCAGACCCGGCCACGCGTTGCTGTGGCTAATGTTTTTGTTATATTACACAGTAGTAAACTATTCAAGGCAAACGGAGAACACTAGTCATGGGGACCCCCACAGTTGCCATTTGTAAAAAAACATGGCAACCCCCATGACTGATTTCTTACCACGGTTGATATTGAGCAAAAATCAATACAAAAGAAATAATTAAAAAAATTTTTAATTTTTTGTATTCAAGTTAGTAACAATTAGGTATATTACAAAGTTGTTAGTAAGTAACTCGTAATACTTAAACTTATAAATTAGGTTGGTAGGGCAGATAGTTTTAAATCTTTATCAATAATTGTTATTATTTTGAATTATAAATACTTTGAATTCAATTTAATTTAGCACTAATCGGTGTACAATATTTTTGGTTAACCTGTCTTTAGCTAACACAAATAGATTCGACGGTTTTCCTACACGTGAACATGCAACATATAGTTGCCCATGAGAAAAACATGGATTTTCCAAATCTATACCACAAAAGCACATTGTTTGGCCTTGAGACTTATTTATAGACATGGCAAAAGCTAAACGAATTGGAAACTGTAACCTTTTGAAGGGTATCATAGATTCTGATGGTATCATTGGAATACGTGGCAAGAGGACCACTTCTCCTTTGAACTTTCCAGTTAAAATAGTAGCTTCAAGAATATTTCCGGTGATTTTTTTGATGACCAAACGTGTACCGTTGCATAATCGAAGTGGATTCAAATTACGCAGGAGAATAATAGGTGAACCAATCTTTAATCGAAGATTATGTGGTGGCATTCCAGATATATCTAGTGAATTTAAAAATTCAATTTTTGAATGCGCAGAGTAGTTAATATCTGGTGCATATTCGAAAGCAAGACGAACAAATGATGCACGTGTTAATGAGCGGCAGGTCCGCTGTCTCTGTCGTTCTTGTACTCCTGCTGTAGCTCTGTTTCGTTCTCGTGCCGCTCTTGTTCTTGTAATAGTCTGTCGCAGACGTGAATAAGTATTAAGAATTGTTGAAATACTTCAGAAAAAAAAAAATTCAATCCTCATTTCAGACTTAGTTTCATCGAATATTTAAAAGCTATGAAAAGTCAAGAAACAAACAAAGGATTCCGCCCACTAAGGAACAAATTTCTGACAAAATTCATTCATTTTCCAATTTTTCCCCCTGTTTATAATGAGCCGCAGAACTGTGAGTCGTTTACTCTGCATGACTCTGGGTCTGCTGTTCTTGAGATTCTTGTGCACGACCCTCTGCTGTCCTGATACTTTGATCTGCATTTCTTGTTGCGATTTGTTCTGCCCATTGATGAGTTCTTTCAGCATGTTTGCGTCGTGCTTCTCTGCTCAGCGCGTTGTTGAGGTTAGATTTTTGGTGGCATTAGACTGCAAATAATAATTAAAATATTCAAATCATAAAGAAAAAACTGAAAAGCGTGCTATTATAGCACATTGAAATGAGGAGTGTAAAATAATTTTGAATAGAGGTTGAATAAAAAAAAAATTATTGAAAAAGTTTGAGGTGCTTTGTACGAATTTTTCATATATATAATATATCAATTAACTTTTCGAGATGGCACTTTTATTATAAATCTCCGTTAAATTATCTACGGAATGGTGAATAAATTTTTGTCAATCGATTTACCATTAACAATTTAATAAATGAATAATATGAGAAGCACGCCGATAATAGATAGATAGATAACCAGATTCATTCAGATCCTGGAGCCTTAGTACCTTAGGACATACATACAGTGTGATTTGATTCATAGCAAATATAATAATGTAACTATGTGATAATACTTACATGTATATAATTTATGTAAAGATTTTTGAACATTGAAGCACTAACCATAAAAAAGCAATAATAATTCCACTGTATTATTTTTACTATTATATGAATTTAACTTATACTTCAGTCTAAACAAGACGTGGCCGGCTATGCTAACACCAAAAATTGAAAAAGTAAGATCAACGGGCTTTCACTGATTGCGTTTACTACGAAATAGATTTGATTTATACCTTAGCCTCAGCAACATGTGGGGGTAATGCCATTGAATTGTAGCTTATGTGAAGCGTTGGTATTTTCAATACAGCGCCATCTATTAAATACTTACTCAATCCAGTCAACAGATGCCGCCATCTGTAAGAATCGTTTAGAGCTAACAGATAATTGAGACTATTAAATATTAAACAAATATTTTACAATACAATAATATTGCGACTATAAATTAAGATAAACGCTATCCTATCTTTCAAGTTGGATCAAACAGCACACAGTGTGCAAATTTGATTAAAATCGGTTAAGTAGTTTAGGAGTCCATCGCGGACAAACAACGTGACACGTAATTTATATATATTAAGATATGTACCTATGTACGTGCATACGAAATATAATCATTCAGATGGGACGTAAAGAAATAAACGCACATACAAAAAATCATATCGTACACTATTCCCTGGGACAATATTTCAATATCTCTTATCCATACATATGTACATACATATAAGTTGGCATACATATGCCCCGGAACCGCCTTCTCACAGCAAAAATATCACCATTTGCCAAATTCGGAACAATTCTATATTGCGAAGTTAGCAATATACATATGTATATGTACGTATATGTATGTAATCTACATAAATGCGTATATTTTAATACATAATTTAATAACATAATTAAAAGTAGCGTCTATATTTTTAATAAAGATTTTTGAAAAAGTAATTATCAAATAAAATTTAAATAACAACTAAAAAGTGAATGTACGGAGATGTCAGTTCCACAATTTTAATCTGGTGTCAAGCATCTGCGGATCTTGTTGCAAAAGCGATCGTTCAGTAATTTAATGAAACAATGTACCTCTTCTTTTCGCCTTAAATTACATGTGTTGGTAAGGCAGTGCGTCTAATGAGCTATAGCCATACTCACTAGCGGCGAATCTTACTCGATCACTTTGTTGTTGCTTTCGCATGCAAATTTTTCGTCAAGCTAATAGAGCATAGAGATAGCGAGGGGGGAAATGGCGAAGAGGGATAATAAAAGATAGTAGCCACCATTCCAAGTTTTGGCTCGTAAACTCGTCAAATCTGCTAAATATTAATTAATATCGTTACGAATTTATTACGTTTTTATCCAAATAAAATGTCTCACAGTAATTCCTCTGAGTTCGATCACTGGATTGATAAATAAAGTCAAAAATTAATGGCAACACAACTTGCTTGCTTTACTCAATCACTTTATTGCTTAATAGGGCTGTCACATGTGGTCCATTGCAGCAACGCATTTGACTGACGTGACGTGTAAAACGTATCGTAGTACACCGCATATACACAAAAAAAAGATGTTCTTGTCGTGAAAGCAAATATTATATTTTGTTGTGTATAAACACGTTTTGTTGGTTGTGAAATATATTGTTACAGTCGCAAAGTTTCGCGAACCGACTGGCAACAACAGCGAACGAGAGGCCAAAACAAAAACACAATTTAGCCTTGATGACGACAGCAGATAGCGAGACATTCCACGATATATGAGTTAGGCGAAGACGACAGGTGACAAAACCTGCTGCTGGGGAATTCCAGAATATACGACCTGTCAGATTTAGAAATGACGATAATTATTAATAACATGTGTACGAGTATGAGCCGAGGTGCATGCGCATGGTGTATTCAGTTGGAAATTAAACTTGTGAGCGAATAAACGAAAAGTAATAGAGTGATTTAGTTTTAAGCTGAACGTGTGCGCCTTCGACTCAAATACACATAATCTATTTGGTTGTTAACGAACGCGACGGACCCATTGTGATGGGCCTATTACTTCTCATTTACATTTATTTTAAGACTGAAAAGATGGATACAAAAAATATTGGCCGGCGAAAATTGTTATAACAGCAAACTTATATAAGCTATCAAAACAATTTCTATTTTTCTTTTTTTATTAAGCGTACTATGTTAAGGGGGTATTATAATTTAGAATTTTGAAAAAATCGAAATTTTCGTTTTCATATTTTTAAAGTTTAGATATTTAAGAATGTGTCAATAATGTAATTTTTTAAAATTCTTATTATTTCATGAGTTATAGCCTTTTTGGTGACATGGCATCGGTTCCAATCCGACCGCTTCAGCTCAACAAAAGACGGTGGGCGTTTCCCTTTGAACGCGTTATTCTCAAAACTACTTTTTTCGAGCTGGCGGTAAGGATATCTCGAGCGCAAAAAAAAAAAAATTCAAACACGCCATATCGTGAACAACTTTTTTTTAACTTGTCCAAGGCTCATTCGAAAGCGGCATCTATAATAATTAAGAATCCGTTTGGTTTTTATTTTTCAGATCACCAGGAGATACCGGGGATACCAAATTCAGACATTGCGGCGTATAGGTAACTCCTTTTCGCACTGTCGAATGCAGTTTTGAAGTCGACGAAAATATGGTGTGTTTCGATTCTTCTTTCATATATATTTTCCATGACTTGGCGTTAATATTGTGAGTATCTGGTGAATGGTGGACTTTCAAGGTCTAAAGCCATACTGATAATGTCCAATCAGTTGGTTGACGGTGGGCTTCAGCCTTTCACACAATACGCTCGGTAGAACCTTATAGGTGATATTTATAAGACTAATCCCGCGATAATTGGCACAGATTGCAGCAAATCCCTTATTATGAAATGGGCAGAACCGCTTAAATTCCAATCAGCAGGCATGCTTTCATCCGACCACATTTTGCATAGAAGCTGATGCATGCACATTATCAGCTCTTCGGCGGCGTGTTTGAATAGCTCAGCCGAGAGTCAGTCGGTTACCACGGCTTTGTTGTTCCTTAGCCGCGTTATCGCTATTCTCACGGTACGCCCTGGATGTTAGTCTTCAGATCGCCGTCATTGTTCTTACAGGAAAACGCCCCGGTGTTAAAACCTTCTGTAAGCTGCCAAAATTTCTGGTAGAATTTTCGTACGTTGCTCCTATTGGCCGGCATCTCAAGCTACTCGCGCTAACGTATTCTCTCTCTCTCTCTCGTTTTTCCTTTCTGATAATACGTCTCTCTTCATTTCTTAGCTTTCCGTAGTGATCCCACATTGCTCACGTTGCACCCGATCGCAGCGTGGCTCTATAGGCTGCTTCCTTTCTTTCTGCAGGAGCATATCATTCCGCATCGTACCAACTGTTTTTCCGGGCTCACTGAAATCCGATATCTTCTGCGGCGGCGGTCCGTAAAGAACGAGAAATGTTTCTCTACTGCTCGTGCATGCCGGTTTGTTGGGCAGCACTCTTTGAGAGCAGGAGTGAGAGTGGAGGGGCGCATCTTCTGGGTGTATGTTGTGATTGCAGCTTTTCGATGTTGAACTTTCTTTGCGTAGTTTAATGTAAGTTTTTTGCTGCACAGAGGCGTGTACTTAGTTTGGCTGCAAAGAGGTAATTATCCGAGTCAATGTTGGGTCCTAGAAGGGTGTCTTCCATTTGTCACAACATGATCGATCTGGTTTCGCGATTTTCGATCAGGAGAGAGAGAGGTATATTCTTATGCTGGAATCTTGTTGCAGATTAGAATGTTTCGGGCCCTGGCAAAGTCAACCAACATCTGTCGTCCTGATGTTTCGTGGAGCAGCCTGAATTTTCCGACTGTGGGACCAGAAATTCCTTCCTTTCCCATCTTGGCGTTGAAGTCGCAAAGCACGGTTTTTATGTCGTGGCGGGGCCAGCGCCCATAGGAACGTTCCAGACGCTCATAGAAGGAATCTTTGGTCGCAAGGTCCTTCTATTCCGTTGGGAGGTAAGCCCAAATGAGCGAGATGTTAAAGAAAAAGAGTGAACGAAAGTACTTGGCGACGAAGTCTCTCTCCCACAACAAATTCGAAACCGAATTTCCGCTCCTTTATATTCGCAGCTATAGTAGACGTCGGCCCTATGTTTTTCTTGCCTTGTTTCGTCTATCGCATCTCTTGAATGGTAGTGACGTCAGCCTTTATTCTCACGAGGACATCAGCCAGCCGGGCAGAGGCACCTTTCCCATTAAGGGACCGAACCTTCTAGGTGCATGCCCTCGAATCGTAGTCCTTAGTTCGTTTGCAGGGGTCGTCATCAGTGTAGGAAGTTCTCATCCGAGGATTTGTAGATGTTTCCATTGGGGGGAAAATCCCGGAAGTTGTGAGCTGCTTAAACCATATGTAGAAGAGTCGTCCTGGTCACTGCCAAGTGAATGACGATGAGCTACTTTCCCCACTTTCGTGGACTTCTACTTATGGACCCATTCTCCAATTCTACATATATAATAATAAAACAATTTACATTCCATTTTTTTATAGACCAACTTCTGGACCACATTGCCATTATTGCTCTAAACGAAAATCACTACTTACGAGTTACTTATAAGTTTTGACAATTTATTTATTTTTTTTTTTGTATTTTATACGCTTTCAAACCAAGATCTTTGCGTAAAACTGGCCAAGATTCTTCCGGGTCTTCGGCAAAACTCTCATTTAAAGTCACAATATTCTCTTTTTTTCGGGCTGTAGAATAATGTAATGTAGAATTATTTTCAATTTTGCTGATGGTGTACCGGTAGGACGGTTATACTCGTATACGATAAGTTGGCCTGAGTACGCGATGAAAAGTTTTCACAGAGCGTCTATTTTCGTAAAATTTACCATTGTGCGATTTGTAAACTTTATTGAGGCGTAAGTTTTTCCATGATGAAACGTCAATGAATATTGAAAGAAAAAAATATGTATTTAATATAGTTTGACAGTAGTCACGCGCGATCTGTTAACAAACCCTACTGGAAAAAATACCTCGAATCTTATCAACCGTTAGTATCACATTAAAAAACTTTCATTGAATATGTAATAACAAATATGTTTAATTGGAACGTTGATATTAATACGAATAAAAAAATATCGGATCACGAGATTATAGATATATACAGAGTATAGTGGGTAACGAAAAAAAAGTGAAACAACGAACAGAATAAATCAAAGCAGTTTGTGAAGCCAGATTCTGCCAAATTACTTTAATATAATAAAATAGTATAAAATAGAATTTTATAAATGAACATTAATAATAAATTAATAATTGATAATTATGTAAATGAATAAAATAAAATATATAAATATGGAAATGTAAATAAATAAAATATGTAAATGTAAATTATATTTAAGGTTAATATTAAGTTATTTTCTATTTTTACAATACTGTTTCTCGCTCTCGCCACCTTCTTTACCTGTTTCTATTTACTTTCGATCATTGACTCTATTTCTACAGCTATACTTTCCGTTCTTCCTATTTCTATTTACTTAACTACATACTCTCCCTAACTCTCCACGTACTGTTCTTCCATTTCCGCTATTTCTTTGATCTTAGTTTTAGGCATAATATAAGGACAGAACATAGTAAAATTAACTCACTTTTGAATTGTTAAACGGACGAATGCGGTTTAATTTTAAATCTCGCTTCCACAGGCAATATTCGGTTTTACTCGCGCTTACCCCTATGTAAAGTTTTATAAAATTTATCTTCAGACATCACTGAAGATTTTTCATGGCGCCCGAGCAGGGACATTAGTGCGAAAGCGAAAAAATAATAAAATAAAAATAAATACTAAATCGCGAAATAAGCAATAAATTTGTGAACCTAAATATTTAAATTAATAGGGAAATTATTTCCAGAAAACATTCAACATATAAAAAAACAAAGTGATAGTGACAAAAGACCACAAGTTGGCAAATTGTGTAAGGTGCACGCAAAATATTTAATAATTAATTTAAATGAACAACCATAAGTGCTAATATAGTGCAAAAAGAATATTGCCTGCGCGGTCCGTTGAGAAACAAAAACAAAAGTCGTCTCGCAAAGCCAAAAAAAAAAAAACAAATAAACAGACGACCAAACTAATATAAATATGCATACTTGCATGTATAAAAACTAGTGCAGTGACTTGGAAAGTGCAGTAACTGAAAAAGTACAGTGACGGAGCCCCTAAAAAAACAAAACAAAAAATAATATATTTATAAAAAAAAAAATGTTTGACAAATAACTAAAATATTTATATACACAAAAAACAAATAAAAATTAAAACATATTAAAACATAGAACACCGTTACGAAGGGGAGTGAATCTGTGGAGCTGTACTTCAAACTCACCTACTTTGGACCGGTTCACCAACTGTTCACCACCAATATCCATCGTTACATAGGACATCGAGGGAGAAATGACCTGCAACTGCGTGGCCTGCCAAAGGGAAGTTAAAGCTGGAAACAAACCAGTCCTCCATAAACAAGTATTGAGTGCGAAAAATTGAAGCTAGAAATCGGCTTTGTGATTGACGGAGATTATTACAGTTGCTAATAATCGTCTCACAGTACAAGGGGACCACTCGCTTCGCAGTCTACAGCGAGTAGAGTGCACCCCTCAGGAAGGGTATCTGCTGGATTCCGGATCCAGACCTGTCTACGTGCCCAGAATCCGGGCATCAACACGAGCCTTTGGCGAGTCGTCTCGTACACCAATGGCGAAAACCGGTAAGGAAAGGAAGGGGCTGCTCTTGTGGTGCGATTGGATGAGGCCAGTGTTGATGTCATGGGCTCACGGTACGGGAACCGTCTGGGTCTCTTCTTTGGGACAGTCAGCTTCCATGTCTTTCCCAAATGATTGGCTCGGACGATTCCTGTAGCTACCGTCCCCTGACGGTGACGCAAATTAACTTGCAGCATTCCAAAGCCGCTACTGCACTACTAAGTAGAGAGAAAGCTGAAAGGGGCCACGTTACTATATGACAGGAGTTCGAGTAGACCTAGGACCGCTCTTATAGTATCATCCCATCTCACTGTGACGGGTCTTGAGCAATTCTGTTGCCAAGACCTGGTAGCGGCTGATTTGTGTTACAGAGGTAGACGCGGATGGTCGAAGTTTGTGATTGCATCTGCTTATTTCGCAGATCTCGACTATTCGAATTTATCGCGTCCTCCTGCCTAGACATACATAACAAGGGCTCACAGCCAACGTTTGTAACGGCTAGAAGGCAGGCGGTGATTGATCTAACCCTATCAAACTCAAAACTTGGGTGGTCAATCAAGAACTGGAGAGTCCTTGCCGAAGATTCGTGCTAGGACTACAGGTACATTGAGTTTCAGTGTGGCGAGGAGGCACAAATGCCATTGCCCTCTAGAAACCCAAGAAAAACAGACTGGCAGAAGTTTAGGGAGGCGTTGCGGGACCTTGACGTTGCGCCACCAAGACTTCGACAAGAACAGGCCATTGAGGCGACTGTTGAGAAACTCAACGCTGCCCTAACCGAATGCTTTGAGTCAGCCTGTCCAATTCGACCTCTCCCTAGCCGGACTTGGTGGAATCGAGAGCTCCAGATGCTGAGGCGTGAGTCGAGAAAACTTCTACACTGGGCCCTCAAGACTAACCTTGCAGAGGACTGGGAGCGATACCGTGATGTTCAGAAGAAGTACAAGAGGCTTATTCGGGAATCGAAAAGAGCCTCATTTAGGGAATTCTGCAGCGGTATTGAATCTCTGAGTGACGCGGCGAAATTGGTTAGGATCCTGAAAAGGGACCCAACTGCAAAGCTGGGGTCACTTAGGAAATCTGATGGCCCCTTCACGGAGCGGAAAAGTAAGACACTCAGCTTGGTGATGGAATCTCACTTTCCTGGTAATCAGATAAGCATCAGCCGGCAACAGCCCGTCTTGATAGAGGCAGTAGTCAGAGCTGTTACACCTTCTCGGCATGACTGGTTCGTTGCCAGATCTGTGGTGAATGAGGCCGCCATTCGATTTGCCATCAAATCTCTTGGCGGCTACAAGTCGCCCTGACCAGATGGTATATATCCTGGCTGAAGGAGGGTGCAGAGTTCGTGACAGCAGCCCTGAAGAAAATCTTCTCGACATGCCTGGCACTGGCTTACATACCACGCTCTTGGAGGATGGTGAGGGTTGCTTTCATCCCAAAGGTTGGAAAAGACGACTACACCAGCCCCAAAAGCTTTAGACCCATCAGCATGACCTCTTTCATGCTGAAAAGTCTCGAACGACTGGTGGAACTGCGCATACGTCAGAAGTCGCTGAAGGCTCACCCTCTGTCTCTATTTCAGCATCTGCAGGAAAGTGCAGAAAACTCTGGATCAGATTGACACTTGGTGCTGTGCGAACGGGCTATCGGCAAATCCCGCCAAGACTGGTATTGTCCTCTTTACCCGAAGGAGGAAGCTTGATGGACTCGCTCTGCCAAAGCTAAAAGGAGTCACAATCCAGCTATTCAAGGAAATTAAATATCTTGGAGTAATCCTCGATAGTAAGCTACTATGGAAATCACACGTTGAAACAAAGGCATCCAAAGCACTGACAGCTTTCTGGCAGTGCAAAGGTGTCTTTGGGAAAACGTGGGGTCTCTCTCCTAGCAAGGTCCTATGGATCTACACGGCTATGATAAGACCCATTATCACCTATGCATCAGTGGTCTGGATGAGTAGACTCTCTCTAGTGGGAGTCAGGAGGACCTTATCGAGACTACAACGCACTGTTGCCATCTGTTGCACCGGAGCTTTTCCGACTACTTCAGGCCCGGCACTAGATGCTCTGATTGGTTTACCACCACTTGATGCTTTCATCCAAGGAGAGGCCTTGAAGGCCATCTGCAGACTGAAACACAGTGGGAACTGGTACGGCCCTTGTCCGGCATTGGAAAACAGAAAAGGCATGGACGTCGATTAAACGATTCTCTCCATGCCCCTTGACTCCATGCCATCAAGAGTCATACTTGAAAAGAGATACAGTGTAGTGCTGGCAGAGGCTCAGTTGTGGTCAAACTTAGAAATTTAGCCCGGCAAACATTGTTTTCGCATTTTTACGGATGGCTCCAGGACCGAGCATGGCTCCGGCTCTAGGGTCTACGTGGAATCCAGCGGGACAAAACTGCACTTTGCTCTTGGAATGCATGCATCTGTGTTTCAAGCCGAGGTGTATGCAGTTCAAGAAGCGATGAACTTTGTTGTGGAAAAACGATGGAGAGGTAGATCTATATGTGTCTGCAGCGACAGACAAGCTGCGCTTATGGCCTTAGACAGCCCTCCAACCACATCAGGGGTAGTCAAGTCCTGTAAATCCAGGCTGAACTATGTCGGTAGAAATAATAGCCTGATGCTAACATGGGTCCCGGGACACGTGGGTATCGCGGGTAACGAGACCTCTGATTCCTTAGCTAAGATGGGTTCTGAGGCCAACTTCTTTGGCCCAGAGCCCGTTTTGCCACTCCCCTCTGCGGCCATCACGGCCACGGTTAGCAAATGGGTAACTACCACCCATAAGCGAGCTTGGCAGGCTGAGAGAGGCTGCAGATGGACAAAACTGATGTTACCTGTCATGTCCGATCGACTGTCGCAAACCCTTCTGTCATTAGGCAGAGGGGAGTGCAGACGGCTGGTTGGACTAATGACGGGCCACTTTCTGTGGGCAAAGCACATGGAAAGGTTGGGCATCTCAGACAGTGTACTCTGCCCAGCCTGTGAAGAGGAGGATGAGACTGCGGACCACTTCCTGTGTGTTTTGGGTTTGAGGTCTTTGGCACTGATGTGTTAAGAAGCGACCATCTTGGCTCCTTGGCACCACAAGATCTACTCAGATTTCTTCGGAGATCGGGTAGATTTAAAGAAAATTGAAAGGGAGTCCAAGTGTAGTACAATGGACTCAATTAATGTCTGAGTGCTGCACTTGCTAGTTGTCCCGACAAAAAAAACAAAAAAAAAAAAAAAACAGTACAAGGGCTTCAATTATTGGCATCTCGTGTATCCACTTCTTATATGCAAATAAACCATACATATATATGTACTTATAAAGGATGGTTAAGTTTCATTGAATAAAATACAATTCAAAGACAATCCATCGGATGATCCAAATTTTCGATGACGCTGAGTCATAATTGAGGTTCTATGCCGTTAATGTGCTGAATTAGCTCATCCTTTAACCTTTGAATTGTTGCTGGCTTATCGACGTACACCTTTTCTTTCCCCAAAGAAAGAAGTCCAACGGTGTCAAATCACATGATCTTGGTGGCCAATAGACATCGCCGCGACGTGAGATTATTCGGCCATCAAATTTTTCGCGCCAAAGAGCCATTGTTTCGTTAGCTGTGTGACAAGTGGCACCGTCCGCTTGAAACCACATATCGTCCACATCCATATCTTCCAATTCGGGTCATACAAATTCGGGCCAATCACTCTTGGATTATCATTCGCCCAAATGCGGCAATTCTGCCTATTGGCGAATCCGCTGAGGTGAAAATGTGCCTCATCACTGAAGATGATTTTCTTCACGAAGTGCGCGATATGCATTTTGATTGAGGAGTGGTTTACATTCAATATCGGCCCTTAAAATTTAACCATCCTTTATATATACATATCTATATACATATACTGCCTATGAAGTGAAGGATACAGTGGGACCCGAGGTAGAGGAACGTGTTTGTCGCCAAATAACTTCCGAGTACTATTCTTCGGTTTATTTCCGGGTTTTTTTCAAAAACAAAAAAATCTAACTAAATTGCGGTTTCTTAATTCAACCGTAATATTTTCATTATATTAAAAAAAAATGTTTTTTTTTCTCGACAATACAAATTTTGTTTGAGCAAAGACTCAATTGTTCGCTGCTTATGTTCGTTGGTTTTGGTCAAGTTTCAGCTATTATATATTTCAGTATTTATCGCTTTCGTTTTTGTGCTGACAAACTTCCAGAACCGATTCTATTTTTCAAAAGCCACAAGCTAAAGTAGCGAACTTCAATCTCAAAACATGAGTAAACCAATGTCGACTATTTCAAGACTCTCTCCAAGTAGGGAGATGATGGACTTAAAGTCTTTAAAGTGCCAGAGAACTGTTGCAAAAAAGAGCATAGTTCACATAAAAACGGGTATGCTTAAAAACACCATGTCGCTAGATCCAATCGAATTGGAGTGCCGACTCGACATATTGAACTCCCACAGCGAAAAACTCATGAAATGTCAGTCGAAAATTGAAGAAATCGACGAAGAAGACATTGCCCCTGGAGAGTTACAGAACTTAATTGTAGAAACAAAGTCCATTATAAAGTCGATTCTGGCGAGAAATAAATCGCCAATTGCCGAAACATCTTTTATTGCACCTCACAGCTCGCGACTACCAAACATGTCATTACCTACATTCAAAGGAGAATATTCCGAATTTAAAAACTTTATGAGTCTGTTTGAGAGCTTCGTGCACAATGATTCCACAATCCAAATGTCGATAGAAAATTATCCAAAGGCGTTGGCAAGCTTCAGAAAGGTTTATGACAATAAGTACCTGATATTTTTTAACACAGTGTCAAAACTTTTTGAATTGTCAAAAATCCAAAGGCCTTCTGCGTCATCTTTGCGATCAATGATTGATACAGTGTCTGCAGTATATGACTCCCTTTTATCGCTGGGTGACGATAAGCTTATTTCAAATGCGATGTTGATTCACATAGTCATGCCGAAGGCTGATCCCACTACTCGGTCAAAGTGGGAGGAGAAACTTGACTATGATAAGCTGCCGCTTTTGGCTGAGTGTGAAGCTATGCTAAATAAGAGATACAAGCATCTATCAGCTGAAGAAGCTTCCTCGTGCCAACCAAGGACAAACAATGAAGATACGCGGCAGAAAACAAAAAATCAACAACTACAACACTCAAAGACAACATTTATCGCGTCAAATTCCAAACTGCCGACTTGCCTTCACTGTGGTTCTAAGGACCATTTTTAATAACTTGCCCAAAATCCCAAGCGCTTACTGCACTTAAAAAATTTGAATTTGCATAAATTGCAAATTTCCTATTTCCCTGTGCATAAATTGCTTGCGCAAGGGACATACGGTCTCAATGTGCAAAGCAGATCGCTGTGGTGTATGCAACCGTTCGCATCCCACCATGTTGCATCAATATCCGATCTCCTTTGAGACCGAGCCGCAACCTTCAACGTCACAGGCCATGTATATTAGCAGCTTGCCTGACCGAGTCATGTTAGCTACAGCCGTAGTTAATGTTAAGGCCAGCTCCAGTGTTTACGTGCAAGCGCGAGCTCTACTTGACTCCGGTTCTCATTGCTTGACTCCAGCTTATGCAGAAATTGCAAATCCGGAAAGAAAAAATCGCTCTAAATATAGTTGGAATTGGCAATTCAAATAAAAAGGTCCAAGGCAAACTAAAAACATATATAAAATCGAGGATCAACAATTTTGAGTTTTCGGCGGACTTTTGGGTAACGCGTTCGATATCAGTCAATCACCCAGATCGGACTGTAAACACAAATGGCTGGAAAATCCCACAAAGTATTTAACTAGCAGACCCAAGTTTCTACAATTGTCAGAAAATAGACATACTTTTACGAGCTGAAATATTATTTGATCTGTTATCGGTGAGTCAGATCAGAACCAGCCCAAGCAGCCAACGCTGCAAAAAACAGTGCTAGGCTGGATAATTTCAGGCAAGTATGCCACAAATAATAGCTCCAGTGCCCAAGTAAGAAGCACATTATGTCAATTAGAAGAAAATGTTGCTAGCATTGATGCTACAATCCGAAAATTCTGGGAATTGGAAGAAATACCTGCACAAGTAAATTCCACACTGATCCCAGAGCAGGCCAAATGTGAGGAATTTTTTTCGAGAACCACACAGGTTTTACAATGTGGAAGGCTTCAAGTCAGACTGCCTTTCAAAACCGACCGTAAATTACTCGCTCAATCGTATGAAACCGCAGCTCGGTGGTTTCAGGCCCTGGAGAGAAGGACGCTGAAAGATCCAGTATCTCATAAAATGTACCTGGACTTCACGCACGAGTATCTCGAATCGGGGCATATGAGTCCAACAAATAATCAACTCGAGTGAGCCGCACTATTTCATTCCGCACCAGTGGGTGTTAAGACCGCAGAGCACAACTACCAAGTTGCGCGTAGTTTTTGATGCTTCGAGTCGGACATCAACACAAGTTGCGTTGAATGAAACCTTGAAGGTCGGATCGATCGTTCAAGAGTAGCTTTTTTCGACCTTCATTCGGTTCCGATTGCACAGAAATGCCATGACTGCTGACATCACGAAGATGTATCGTCAAATATTGGTGCACGAAGACGACAGGAACTTCCAGCTCATAGTGTGGAGAAGGGATCCATCGGAGCATTTGCAAATTTTTCGACTAAACACCGTAATATACTGCACTGCGCCTGCACCATTTCTCGCCACACGGTGTCTGCAAATGCTAAGCGACAAAAATAAAGCCAAACATCCACCCGGTTCCAAAGTCATTCGGAATGACAGCCGAAAGATGACATTTTTCGCTTCATTCTGGAAGATAATTCTATTCTGTAATATTTTATCAGTTCCCGCTCGCCCCTTTGACCTTCTTGGTTTATTAGCTCCGCTAGTTACCAAAGCTAAAATCTTAATACACGAGCTTTGGATTCAAAAGCTAAACTGGGATGAGTCCATTCCATTGCGGCTTGACGCTAGCTGGCTGAACTTTAGAGCCAATTTGTTGCAGCTTCAATCAATTAGCATTCCTCGGTATGTAAATACAGAGTCGAGTGCCAGCTGTCAAATTCATGGCTTTTCCGACGCTTCAATAAGAGCGTATGGCTGCTGCGTATATATACGTAGCCAATCCGCTATTGGTACGCAATGTACGCTGCTTACTTCAAAGTCGGTAGTAGCTCCGCTGTTTAGAGCTCTCGGCAGCCCATCTTCTTGCCAAATTATGGTCAAGAATTTCACCAATGTTGAGTCGACCAATAGAACAAACAATTTTCTGGACAGACTCCGAAATAGATCGGCATTGGATTAAAACGTATCCATCGTCGTTGCAAACTTTCTACGCAAATAGAGTGTCCGAGATCCAAGAGTGGACCAGAATGTGTCGTCGCGTCATGTATCCACAAAACAAAATCCAGCGGATCAAGTGTCTCGGGGTTGTAACGTGGACGAATTGGGTAATTCAATATGGTTTAGTGGTCCACAGTTCCTCCTAGAAGACCCTGCTACGTGGCCAAAAAATGTCAACTTCAGACTCTCTCCAGAACAAGAAGCTCTCGAGAAGAAGAAGAGCAATCTTAACTGCAATCAATGCCAATGCAAATCCACTTCTCGAAATAATTCAAAGGTTCTCATCTCACAAAAAAGTGAGGAAGGCAAAGGAATTACAATTGAGTTTCCTTAAAATTGTCGAAATAATTCAACATTTTGAATTTAGCGATGAAATTAATAAATTATCGAAAAATTACGTACATCCCTCAAGATTGCAGAAATTAGCTCCATTTCTGCATGAACACTCGGAATCATCATTGCCGTTTAAACTGAATCGCGAAGGAGGCCGTTTATTAAACGCGCCAATCCCCTATGATGCTAAGTTCCCTTTACGCAAAAATTCGCACTTTGTGAAAGCATACATCCGGCTCCTACATTTTTGTAATCACCATGCCGGTCCAAAGGCATTGGTAGCGCTTCTGCGAGAAAAAATATGGCTGGTAAATGCTCGAGAAGCCTGTAGTCCAACTGTAAGAGAATGCATTCACTGTTTTCGTTATAAGCCAAAATTGCAAAGTCAGATCATGGGCAATCTACCCGCCGATTGATTACGCGCCCAACGGCCCTTCACAATATGTGGGTAGATTACTGCGGGCCCATTCACATAACCTTCACATAATAATCGCGGTCGCCCTCCCTTGAAAATGTATATTGCCATTTTCTTGTGTTTCGCTTCAAAGGCAGTTCATCTAGAACTTGTAACTGATTTAATTGCTGATACATTTATTTTCGCTCTCAAAAGGTTCATTGGGAGCCGAGGGATGCCAGTCAAAATGTACTGCGACAACGCGACGAGCTTTGTGGGAGCAGAGAGGAAGTTGAGGGAGTTCCGGGAAGCTCTTCTGGCCTAGAAAGAGGAGATTCTCCAATATGCCGCCGACGAAGGATTCATCTTCGCCCTCATACCTCCGAAGCCATCCCACTTCGGCGGCCTGTGGGAAGCAGCACTGAAGTCGGCCAAACATCTGCTGGTGCGCGCCGTAGGCAACGCGCTGTTAAACGCCGAAGAAACCGCAACGCTACTCGTCGAAATAGAAGCAGTACTGAACTCCCGACCGCTCGCTCCACTCAGCAACAACCCCAACGACAACCCTAGCCTCTGCTTAGAGAGATGACAGCTTGTTTGCTCTCTCAAGCGACAATTTTGGCACGCGTGGTCGAAGAGCTACCTTCTGGACCTTCAGCAGCGCAGCAAATGGATGCACCTGCAGTCCAATATCCGGCCAGGCCAACTCGTTGTCGTCCACGAAGGCTACGTGCCACAGCAGCAGTGGGTGCTTGGTCGAGTAACCGCAACCATTCCCGGAGCGGACGGCAAAATTCGCGTCGCAGACATTGCTACTAGGTTGGGTGAAGTACGACGCCCTATCCACAAACTCGCCGTGCTGCCGGTGGAAAACAAAAATTGAAGGCTGTTGAATTCCTTCAAGGTGGTCGGTGTCAAGCCAGATTCTGGCAGATTACTTTAATATAATAAAATAATATAAAATAGAATTTTATAAATGAACATTAATAATAAATTAATAATTGATAATTATGTAAATGAATAAAATAAAATATATAAATATGGAAATGTAAATAAATAAAATATGTAAATGTAAATTATATTTAAGGTTAATATTAAGTTATTTTCTATTTTTACAATACTGTTTCTCGCTCTCGCCACCTTCTTTACCTGTTTCTATTTACTTTCGATCATTGACTCTATTTCTACAGCTATACTTTCCGTTCTTCCTATTTCTATTTACTTAACTACATACTCTCTCTAAATAAGAGTTTGGCAACTCTGCATGGTGACAGTCGTGTAACTTGTGCGCTCCTATAAAAGTCTTGATTTTACCACGGATATTCTGAGATATAAAGAAGCTCTGGCAGTTTTAGCGGAAGTGGTACTGTTGGTGATTACAGTTGTAAGGCGAAACGTTTGTACGAGTGAGTTGGAATTGGGAAATAAGCAGATTAGCCTGGTGGTGTTTCTTTTGGTGTTCCTTTTGTTCACTTCTTCGCGCGGATCAGTGTCCTAGTAACTGGAAGGAGAAGCGACGTCTAGCGGAAGGATCAAATACTGAAACAATTTTTTGGTTCGTGCATTAGATAAATGACTGTTCAGACAATTGGAAGGTGAGGCGACATCTGGCGGAAGGACATCATGCAAAATGATTTCTTGATTGGTGTATTAGCTAAAGGAGGTGAAATACCATCCTATAAAGGTTGAAGGCGCAACTTAGCATCCTGGAGAAAAGAAAAGCTGACCAGCTGTCCCCAATGGACACTAAAAACCAAACCCCAAAAATGCACAAAATGAGTACCCAAAAAGTTGGTGATTTGGATGTAGAAACTCTTAAGCTTATAATCAAAGAGAGTAACAATGAGATGCTTGAAAAATTAAATGAATTAAGTAGTGATGTTGCGGAGCTAAAGAAACAAAATGAATATTTATCGCAGGAGATCGAAAAAATTAAAGCTGAAAAGAATATGGATAAAATAAGACTCGCCCAGTTGGAAGACCATATCAAAAAACAAAATTTAATTTTCAAAGGCCTAACTGTAAGTACATCGACCAAGGAGGCAGTTGATAAAGTGTGCAAGGAAGTACTACAGATAAACGACGCATCAATTGTCAAATCGACAAAGAAAATCTACGAGCGAAATGGAAAAATGACGGTGCAGGCAGAAATCAGATCAGAAAAGGATATCGGAGATATATTCAAAAAATCAAGCAAGCTTGCGGGTACAACAATCTATGTAGAAAGAGATCTTAATTTAGAGCGGCAACAAGACAAGAAAGTTATGATGCAGTTAAAAAAGGATATTATGGCGATTTCCTCTAAACATGAATTGGCGTCCGAGATGATAGGATGAAAGTAGCAAACAAATGGTTGAGATGGAATAAAGATAAAAAGCTGGTATGTGGCATGGAAGATGCAAATATTACATTGCAACTTCTATATGAAAACAGACTTCCGAACGTTAAAACAGATTATAATATATTGTTAAGTAAAATTATTTAAAAAAATTAGAAAACGTCTGTCATAGCAAAATGATTAACAAAAATAACCTTAAAAGTATTAGAATTGAAAATAATTTAAAATGTGCACAAATTAAAATTAATATTATTTCCTTTAATGTCAATGGGCTTGAAAACAAATATATCTTCCCTGCGTTTTTCGACTATGTTAAAAAGCATGACGTTTTTGAACTTATAGAGACCCACCTAACCGAAGAGAAAATAAATCAAGCAAAGAAATATTTCCCAGATTTTGACACTTACTAGAAACCAGCAAGTCGTAGCAGCAAATTTGGAAGAGCGTCTGGAGGTTGCGTGTATGGAGTCAAAAAAGAGTTGCAAAAAAAGGGCATACGACATAGTTTCAAAGCCGAAAATGGAGTAGATGTGATAAGATTCCACGTAAAGGATGACATAATCACATTTATACCACTGTATATAAGAGGAGCAGCTTGGCACGAAGAAATTGAGGTTGTTAAGGAATTTTTCAAGGAAAACACAGAGAAGATTTCAGTCGTTATGGGAGATCTAAGTGTTAGAGTTGGAAATATACAACAGCTACATTCTCAGCAGATACTGGAAAAAGGAGCTCAAGAGACGCGGTATTAAATAATAGAGGCAAACATTTTATGGATTTCTGTGAAGACTATGGTCTAATTATACTGAATGGCAGAACAGCTGGTGATGAGGAAGGTAATTTGACTTACATAAGTGCGGGCGTTAATTCCGTAAACGATATATGCGCAGTTTCCCAAGAAGGTTTGAAATACATTGAAAGATTCGAAGTTGAATCAAAGGTATGGTCTGACCACATGCCAATTAAATTAATATTAAAAACAAATATGGTACTAAACGAACTGGAAAACATCAACTTATTGCCGAAAGTAGTGCTTAAAGGAAAAGATAAGATAAATTATCAATTAAAACTAAACCAATACCTAAATAAGTTTAAAAATGTAGGAGAAATAATGGATCTGAAGAAGCTTGCCAACGTAATAAAAATGTCAGTGCCACAGTCACCTGCCAGAAATATTAAAATCACTTTTAAAAATGCATGGTTCAATTTCAAATGTTTTAAGGCTAGGGAGCTATCCTTCAAATATCTGAATGACTTTAGAAAATCTAACATTGAAGACGATAAGCAAAAATATCTAAAAGCAAATCAATTTTATAGAATTTAAGTTGGAGTTAACAAAGGTATACAACATAATTTTTGAGATCGGAAGAATCGATGAAACTTTTGAAAAAACGATAATTTTCCTAATTTTTAAGAAGGGAGATGTAAATGCAGCCAATAACTATCGGGGAATATCGTTTATGAATTCTATCGCAAAGGTGTTAATGGGATTGATAAACGCAAGACTTGCAAATTGGGTAGAAAAAAAACAACGTGCTCACAGAATTCCAAGCCGGCTTTAGAAGAAACTATTCAACTGTAGATAACATTTATAATCTTGCGTCTATTGTACATCTAAAGTTTCATGAAAATCAAAAAGTTTACGCATATTTTGTTGATTTCAAAGCGGCGTTCGACAGGGTGCCGAGGAGACCGATGATTTATAAACTACGGCAGATGGGAATATCTAGCAAAATAACGAACCTCATAGAAAATATTTACGATAATACTAGATCTGCGGTTTAGACGGGAAAAGAAGTATCCGACTATTTTGAAACCTGCACTGGTGTGAAACAAGGATGTTTGTTGTCGCCATTATTGTTCATTTTATATCTAAACGATTTGCACGACTATTTAGAAGGTGGACTATTGGTTGAGGGCATGAATATACGTCTTCTCCTTTATGCCGATGATATTGTTCTCCTAGCGGATAACCCTAAAGTCATGCAATCCATGATTAATAACCTGGAAAAATACTGCGATGAATGGAATATGGAAGTAAACCCAAATAAATCGGAGATGATGGTCTTTAGAAGAGGTGGACGACTTTCCCAGGCTGAAAAATGGTGGTACCAAGGTAAAGAAATTAAATTGGTGGCCGAATATAAATATCTTGGTGTCATTCTCACACCCAAAATGGCATTCGGCAAGCACTTAGAAGCCAGAAATACTTCAGCAAAAGCTAGTATTAATTGCACATGGACCGATTTTTTAGCGAAGCCATTCATTTCATTAAAATCAAAATGGAAGCTGTTCCAAGCGGTATGCAGAGCGATCCAAACCTACGCAGCGCAAGTTTGGGGATATGCCTTATTCGATGAGGTAAATAAACTTCAACGTTACTTTATTAAAAGAATCCTCAAACTACCCGAGTTCACTCCAAATTATGCAATAACATTAGAAACTAATATAGAAGATAGCCACATGTATTCTTTAGAATTACACATGAAGTATATCTGGAAAACTATTTATAAATATAATTGCAACAGACTCCCACACAAACTAACACAAGGCATCTTAAGTAAAAATGTGTTTTGGCTTAAACATCTAAACGACATGGGAATGGAGTTCGGTCTGAAGTTTGAAGAAAACATCACCTCTATAGACTGGCAAGATCGCTGTGTGCAACTTCTTACCGAAATGAAAATAAAAGATATCAACATGGCAAGGCAAAAAGCACAGTCAAGCGCGAAGAGAATTTATAAACATTTAGACTACTCAAAAGGGGAATCATATATTACAGAAGATATGCGGCTAGCTGATATTACGACAATTTTCCAAGCAAGATGTGGTTTACTGAAGCTAAATGCAACTACGTATGGAAATGCTCAGAAAATATGCACCCTCTGCAATTTAAACGAGGAAGAAAATATGTAGCACTTCTTAGGAAGATGTCCGGTACTGAAGGAGATCAGAATAAAATACCTAAACGCAGCGAAGCTAAATGAAGCAGAAGTAATAGATATACTTAATGGCCATAATTGGAAAAGACTAACTTGCTTTATATACTCAGCCTTACGCTATAGAAATTTTCTTATTGCAGAGTTCAATTTTTGATTAATTTTTGAGTTGTGACAGACAACATTGTTATTGCCACAAATTTATTATTTCTTTCTTTATGTATTTATATATTTAAACGAATTATTGTAAAAATTATTGAAATGTAAGATGAAATATTTATAAATAAATAAAGAATTACTACTACTAGAATTACTACTACTACTCTCTCTAACTCTCCACGTACTGTTTTTCCATTTCCGCTATTTCTTTTATCTTAGTTTTAGGCAAAATATAAGGACAGAACATAGTAAAATGAACTGACTTTTGAATTGTTAGACGGACGAGTGCGGTTTAATTTTTAATCTCGCTTCCACAGGCAATATTCGGTTTTATTCGCGCTTCCCCCTAAGTAAAGTTTTATAAAATTTATCTTCAGAAATCCCTGAAAATTTTTCATAGTTTTCGCTTTTTAACGGATGGCTTCAGGACCGAGCACGGTTCCGGCTCTGGGGTGTACGTGGATTCCAGCAGAACAAAGCTGCACTTGCTCTTGGAATGCATGCATCTGTGTATGCTGTTCAAGAAGCGATAAACTTTGTTGTGGAAAACCAATGGAGAGGCAGATCTATATGTGTCTGCAGCGACAGCCAAACTGCGCTTATGGCGTTAGACAACCCCCAACAACATCAGGGGTATTCGAGTCCTATAAATCCAGGGTGAACTATGTCGGTAGATATAATAGCCTTATGCTAACATGGGCCCACGGGTAGCAAATTGGTTACTACAAACCACAAGCGAGCTTGACAGGCTGAGAGAGGCTGCAAATGGACTAAACTGATGTTACCTGTCGACTGTTGCAAATCCTCCCGTCATTAAGCAGAAGAGACTGCAAACAACTGATTGGACTGATGACGGGACACTTTCTGTGGGCGAAGCACATGGAAAAGGTAGGCATTTCAGACAGTGTGCTCGGCTCAGCTTGTGGGGTTTGAATCAGGTCTGAGGTTTTTGGCACTAATGTGTTAAGAAGCGATTACCTTGGCTCCTGGGCACCCCAAGATCTACTCATATTTCTTAGAAGATCGGGTAGATTTAAAGAAAATTAAAAGTGTAGTACAATGGACTTAATTGTGTCTGAGTGCTGCACTTGCTAGATGCCCCGACAAAAAAAAGTTAAAGCAGATACTTTCAATTTTTTATAACTAAAAAAAAAAACTTATCAAAATTGTGTTTGTAACATATCTCACAGGCCGATGCTCCTCAAATTCAATTCCATTACCTAAGATTTTACAAACACAGTTTTCAATAAAATTAGAAAAAGGATATAAAGGCTTTGGAAAATTTTGGAGTACTAAAGCTGTGAAAAGGGATCGTTTTCTTAAGCATTCATTGTGTCTTGTTGAAATCTTCTTAATTCTAATAAAATGGGAAATTAGAAAGGCTTAACCGATCTCCAAAAAGGACAAATCGATACCATGACCGCAGAGGGACTTTCAATTCGCCAAATTGCAAAAAAGATTGGCCGTTGTCCTAACGTTGTGGACCTTTACATGAAACAAGGAGTTTCCTATGGTAAGAACTACAATGGCAGAACTGCGACGACTTTAACACCGAAGGAAACCTGCAAAATCCCTAGGATAGCCTCGGGTCTTCCAACAGCAAAAATTAAAGAAATGCCAAAAATTCATTTTCAGTAACTGCTGATCATCTCTTAAATATTATATTGCTAAATACACTAGTTTTAAGGAAAACTCCATCTTTTGCTACAGTCTTATCAAGAAAGGTGTCCCACCGAAGAAAAGCGTTATTTTCAAAATTGGCGTGAACGGAAACTGTTACTCTAAGTTTTTAGTACTTATTAGTTGTGGGCTACCAACGTTTTCGTTCCCCCGTTCAGTCTCCTGCCAAAAAACGACGTGTTTCAACTGATGTACAATGGTAATCAATCGGGACAGGCGCCTAAAAATCTAAATAAAAAACATGTCTGAAATTATAACCAAGCCTCAGCTTGTAAGACTTTTTAGTTCAGCTCAGCTCTTATCGTTGTCAATTGTCTTAGTGAAATATACCTAGTTCATAGTTTCTTAAGTGTTGATATCCTGCAAGCTAACTGTTTTCCTAACAGACTTGGTCGCACTTTAGGTTTGATATTTTTAAGTAAAAGCGTAAATTTTTCCATATTTGATTGTGCCCTACCTATTATAATCATGTAACTTTAGTTCTTGAGCCTGAATATGAGTAAATTTAATTTAAATGTTTGTTTAATTTTAAGCTGTGTCATTTTGCGAAACACTAGCTGAAATTGCGTGTTTCAGCATCTCGACATTTCTAAGTGTTTCGAGATTTTTAGAACTGCTGTGGTAAACGTTTGTAAAAGTGTTTTTCTTCCGGTAACAAAAATGCAATATAAAGTACTTTGACATTGCAGCATTTTCATTGACTAAACTTCGAAATAAGTAAAACAAATTTCTCCGTAAATTCAAAAAAATTAAAAATTCGGCTCTGTAGAAAGAGAGTGGTAAGAAATTCGTCCGCTTAAATAAAATTTTGCATTGGAACTATGTTCTAAGCTTCGAAAAAAAGTATAAAATCGGATCCAAAACATTTTGGAATTTTGTAAATTCGAAAACATATGTTCCCAATATACCCTCCGCTCTTCGCAAAATTCCTGCTTTATGCAGATGACCTTAAGATTTATTAATCGATCACTAGCTCTCTCGATTCTGAATTGATGCAAATTGATTTAGATCATTTCAGTAACTTGTGTGTCAATAATCGTCTATCGCTAAACATAAATAATTTCCAAATTACCTTTTTAAAGCCTGCCCCTGTTGTTGACACCTCTTATCACTTATCTAGAACGCCACTGTCACGTGAAATTAGAGACTCTGGTGAAATATTTTATTCGAAGCTTACTTTTGCTAGTCATATAAATTTTATTATTATCAAATTTTACGTCATACTTGCTTTTATTAGGCGTAATAGCACTGATTTCTTCGACCCTTATACACTGAAGCTTTTGTATAAAGCGTTTGTGCGTTCCAAACCTGAGTATACATCATTCATTTGGTCTCTGTGTCGTTATAATGCACGCTTTTCGGAAGATTTTCCTCCAGAGGGTTTTCTTTAATATTCCGGCTAGAGTTCTTCATATTTCGGAGTCTATCTATGTTCGTCTCTTAAAATCTCTTTATGCTTGAAATGCTCCTATTACTACCTTAATTGAGTTTAATAAAATCTTAAAATTTTTGAGATAGATTTTTCTTTTTCAAAATATCGCCTATTGAAATTTTTGATTGTTTTTCATAAAGAGACCTTAGATAACATGGACCAAACTTTGCACAAGGCTTACCCATTAACTAAGCATAGGGGCAAAAATAAGCCACCGAACTGAAAGAACTACAAGAGAAGTGTAGGAAGCAGTTCAACAGAGCCAAACAGACAAAAAATTTATTAGAAAGAAATAAGACCAGATGACATACTCGCTGTGCAACATTATGAAATGGTTAACAATCATATTCCGAGTAACATTATAAATGAATTACGTCTCCCTAAGTTGGAGAGAAGCTATGGTGATTTTATACCAAAGGCCGGTAAGAGCTTGCACACGAGATCTAAAGACTTCAGACCCATTAGCCTACTTTCTATTTAAAACGTTAAAGCGATGAATAGACACTTTTATAAGGGAAGGCTTGATACCGTCCCTACTCGCGAGATCACAACATGCTGAAGGTAAATCTACACAGACAGCACTAATAGAGAAATCTTTAAAAGTATAAAGAGTATTCTCTGGTAGCCTTCTTAGATATAGAGGGCGCTTTTAACAACATCTTAAATAGTTCCCGAAATCGAACAGTTGCTACTAGGCAAATCCGTAATATCGACGTTGGGTCCCTCGACGTGCGTATCAGTCAGGTGAGGTACCCTTCAGGGGGGTGTACTGCTGTGGATCTTGACAATGAACCGATTGTTAAAGGATCTAGAGGAGAGGAGGACACATGTCATGGCCTATGCAGATAATGTTGCAATACTAATAAGGGGATTTCGGTGGTAGGAATCGTGCTGTCTTGGAGTAAATCCCAAAAAAAAAAAAAAGAAGTAATTTTGTTCATTAGGAAACACAAGATACCTTTTCTAAGCCCTTCACCCTAGTTGGAGAAAAATGGGGCTTAAGCCCGAAAATAGTACACTAGCTATATATACGTACATCAGTGGTAAGACCAATCATTACATACGATGTCTTGGTCTTTATCGACGCTTGAGAAAAAAATTATAATAAAACGCATGGAAAGTATTCAAAGGGGTGCTAGTCTCTGCATAAGCGAGGCACTAAAGACCACTAGCAAACAACTAGCGACAAAATCGGCACACAGGTTAAGATAATCTTCACACTTAGCCACTAATAGAAAAGGGCGCGGAAAGATACTAGAGTAACTCCACTTCATATTCTATAAAACAGACTTTTGTAACTAAACAGAGCTAAATTAAATACATCCTTTACTACAACTTTCCGAAGGAGAGAAGATTGGGACAATGGCGTAATAGACAATAGAAGTGGAGTATCTATACTGATGGTTCCAAGCTCAATGAAGATGTAGGCGGAGGCTTTCACTTTGAGGAGATAAGAGCCAGCCCGTATTTCAAGCTGAAATTGCGGCTATCAGGGAAAATCTGTTGGTCCTAAAGAAAAGTGTCCTAACTACAAGAGAAATAAATATATACCCAGATTGTCAGTCGGCCCTGAAATCACTTCAATCACCTAATATTATCTCGAAAACAGTAAAAGAATGCATTGACGATTTGCCAAACTAACTAATTTGCAGACTGGGAGCCCTCCATAACGACTACTGCAGAAGCTGTAAGGACATTGAATAAGAAGAGACTGTAGAACACTTTCTATGCAGGTGCATGGCTCTGGGTAGAAGAAGGTTTAATATTCTAGGAAAAAGTTTTTTGAATAATTTGGCAGAAGTATCCAATTTAAAACTAACAAAGATTGTTAGATACATTAAAGCCACAGGTTGGTTCAATTAGGACAGTGTAGAGTGAGTAGGGTGCGTCTAGGTGCGTTAATTGGAAACCACAACCTGGGTGGGCCATATAGCGTTTGCTTTTTGAACGACCTATTGTTTTGAGAATGGTAACACAAATGACATATCAAATGTGTTCATAATTTATTTAAAGGTTTGACATTTACGAAATGGGACGCTATACGCTTGAACAAAATTGGGAAATATTGAAAACCTATTTCCAAAGTGGTGAGTTTTTTTCATCTTTTCTGATTTTCACATCGGTGGCTACGTCAATATGCAAAGTTGTTGGATTTTGGGCTCAGAAAATCCACACGTTACTGTAGAGAAGCAAATGCATCAACAACGAGTCACTGTTTGGTGCGGTTTTTGGTCTGGCGGCATCATCCGGCCATTTTTTCGAAAATGAGCGAGGAGGCGCGGTTACAGTAAATGGCGAGCGTTACCGTGACATGCTCAACGAGTTGTTTCCAAAAATTGAAGAAGATGACATGGACGACATTTGGTTTCAACAGGACGATGCAACTTGTCACACTGCCAAAGTTACACTCGAACTTCTGGCTACCGTTTTTGAAAACCGAATAATCAGCCAAAATTCCGATATCAATTGGCTGCCTCGGAGCTGTGATTTAAGCCCGTTGGACTATTTTTTGTGGGGACAAATGGGGAAAAATGCTATGCGAACCATCCAGAGACGATTGATGCTTAAAAACACGAAATCGAAGTTGCCATTCATGAAATTGGAGTCCAAACAATCGAAAATGTGCTTAAAAATTGGTTTGACGGAATGGCCTAAATGAAATTTCTGTTCTTAAAATTGAATACGAGAGCGCGGTGACAATGCTAAATATTTTACAATTCCGAGATTAAAGCTATGCGCAAATCACACGCCGAAGATGTGGTATCTGCTATTTCCCTGCTCAGAAAAGAAGTTAAAGAACTCCGACGCATTGCATGCTCTTGCAAGTGTGCTAATAAAAATGTGAAAAGTGCATCAAAACAATTGTCTCCTAAATCTGCTGTTAATTTGCCATCTACTGCTTCTTTGCTTTCTCTTCAAATAAATCCTCTCCCAGCTGTCGAAAAGAGAAATAAATCAAATCAACTCTTACAAACAGCTCAGCCAATCGAGCAACGCAATTCCAACAAAGTGTCGTGTTCAGCAACGGTGGTGGATTCTGCTGCGGCTGTGACTGCATCCTACGCCGACGTAGCTAAATCAACTTCACATCCCGAATAAAATGCCTCTGCTGCGGATGCCTCTGCTAACTCTGCGTCCGCTCATTCTATTGGTACTTCGAATAAGCCAAAAGTGAAAGCGCTTACTCGTAAAATCGTTGTTGGGTCGAGCTCAAATGATGAATTAAATGTTGCGCACAGAATGAAATGGTTACACTTATCTTCATTTAAGCCATCTGTAACAGCAAAAAATATTATCGCCTACGTACCTACGCATTCATCTATTAGTTCCGAAATGATATCTTGCTATAGCCTTGTAAAGAAGGATGTGGCTGTTGATTCTCTAAAGCGAGTGAACTTTAAACTAGGGGTCTTCTCAAATCATTATGACAGCTTACTAAATTCAGAGCTCTGGCCAGCTGCCGTAAAAGTACGCCCTTTCAAGTTTTTTCAAGAGCTAGTAAACAAAGAAGTGACTACATAGGAACTGTACCTTACCAAGCAAGTAACCGCCGCAGAATTAGTTGCCTGTGCCAGGCCTAATAATCGATTAAAAATTTATTATGAAAATGCGTCCGGACTAAGAAGTAAGTCAGATGAAGTACGATTGCTTAGTTCATGTTGTGAGTATGATGTGGTGGTTATAACCGAGACCTGGCTCAACTCAAACTTTTTTGATGCTGAATTTTTCGATCCAAACATTTACGTTCTTTTTCGTAAAGACAGAGATGCTGTTAAAACTGGATGTAGCAGAGGAGGCGGAGTCATGATTGCAGTTCGCTGTAATCGTCACGTATCACTCATTCGATTACATGAGACTGATACTGTATTAGACCTTTATATTTGTGTGTCTTATATTCCACCCTTAAGTAATGAGTACTTGTATAAGTCGCATGTGAACAACATATTAGCCCTTCAAGATGTTATTAGGAACAACCAATTATATGTCCTAGGGGATTTTAACTTAAGCAATATAAATTGGGTATATTTAGACAATAACGTATATCTAACGCCTTCAAACGTCAATAGTCCTACTGAATCTTTTTTTATTGATAATTTACTGGGCATGGGTCTAACTGAGTTTAATGGGTTAACTAATAGTATGAGTCGTTTACTAGATTTGATTTTTATAAGCGACAACATTAGTTCTGTTCTATCGCAGCCTTTTTCTTCTATATCGCCGATCAACGTTCACCATATTCCTTTAAAGCTTGACTTGGATTTTTTAGAATTTTTTGAATCCAGGCCCGATAGTGCTCATCCTTCCTTTAACTTTGCCAATTGTGATTTCCAAACTCTCGATAATGCCTTACGTGAAATTGAGTGGGAAGTATCTCTAGGCAATATTGAAGTTGCTGAGTGCTTTGAGATATTTAAAACTTTAGTCCCTGATATATGCTCTCAACATGTTCCAATTTTTAAGCGTGTAAATTATAAGATTCCTTGGTGCACGAAAGAACTTAAACATCATAAAAATTTGAGAAATAAGTTTTTTAAGAAGTTCAAGTTAACTAACGAAACCCGCTATTATGATTTTTTTATCCTCCACAGGAATAAGTTTCGTACTTTAAATAAGTCTTTGTATAAGGAATTCATTCACAAATTTGAGCTTAATATAAAAAGTAATCCGAAGAATTTTTGGCGATATATTAAATCGATAAAAAAGGCCTCTTCTATTCCTAATTCTGTTTTTTATAGAGACGTAACTGCCTGCTCTGTCAGTGATGCAGCGAATTTATTTGCTGATTTCTTTTCATCTAACTTCGTGCCTGATGAAGATATTCAGGAAGAACATTTGGCAGCCATTCGCCATAATTTCTTGGGTAAAGTGTCTTCTTCAGTTGACTTTGGTTCGCTTGTTCTATCAGATGATGATGTCATTGAGGGATTGTTAAAGATTAAAAACTCGGCCCATTCGGATGTAGACGGGCTTTCTGTAACTTTGTTTAAAAATTGTCGCTCTTTGGTGCAACCTCTTAAACTAATTTTTAACAAATCCTTGGCCGAAGGAATATTTATCGATGATTGGAAGCTGACTTCGGTCACTCCTATTTTCAAAAGCGGTAATAAAAGCGATATTGTAAATTACAGACAAATTTCCAAATTATCTGCTGTATCTAAACTCTTTGAATGCGTTGTTAAAGACAAGTTATATTTTAGTGTTAAACGTCTAATTAGTCCACGTCAGCATGGTTTTGTAGCTGCAAGATCTACCTTATCTAACTTATCCGTTTTTTCTGATGATTGCCACGCAGGCTTTCAGAATGGTTTCCAAACTGACGCGATATAAAATCTCCCATACAATTTTAGTAACTAAATTGGCTTGTCTCCGTTTTCATTCAACTTTCCTTGATTGGATTCGGTCCTATTTAATAAAGAGATGCTGCACTGTAGTTATCGATGGTGTTTCTTCGAAACACTACACTGCCACCTCTGGTGTACCTCAGGGTAGTATTTTAGGACCTTTGTTATTTATTTTGTTTATTAATGATATTTATTCGTGTTTTTCCTTCGCTAATTTTCTTCTCTATGCTGATGATCTAAAAGTGTACGCTGAAATAAGAAATTCTAGTGATTCAGCCGCCCTACAGTCTGAGTTGAATAATTTTTTTTCCTGGTGCCTTATTAATCGTCTATTTCTTAATATTGAAAAATGTCATAAAATCACATATTCTAAGCTTCAAAACCCCCTCAACACTTCTTATCATATCAATTATATATATCTTGCTTCGTCTGATGTGATAAAAGATTTAGGGGTTTTCTTTGATTCAAAGCTTAATTTTATCACGCACATAAATTATGCCGTTTCCAATTCTCTTGCTATGGTCGCATTTGTTAGACGTCACTCATCGCACTTCACTGATCCATATACTCTTAAGATTTTATACTCTGCGTTTGTGCGGTCCAAATTAGATTATGCCTCTTTTATTTGGAGACCTTATCATGCAGGTCATATAAGTCGAGTGGAGAGGGTTCAAAAAATTTTTGTGCGTTTCGCGCTACATTCACTCAATTTCTCAGACCCCAAACCGTCATACGTCTCACGCTGTCGTTTGATTAGTCTCTGTCCATTAAGTGACAGAGGTACGTTTCAGGCAGTTTCTTTTACCTTCGATCTCGGTAATGGACTAATTGACTGCCCGTTTCTTCTAGAAAGAATACATTTTAATGTTCCTTGCAGGAACTTTCGCCGTGTCAAAATTTTTCATGTTGGCGTTAGGAGGACATTATATAGTTCCAAAGTGCCTCTTGTTAGAACGGTGTCTGACATTAATTATCTCGCCTCCCTTTTGTATCTAGACTTTTCCAGGGCGAAATATGTTTTTAATACCCAATTAAAAAATTTCTTTCTTTGTAAGAATTCTAAATAATTACCGAGTATATTTTGTTAATTTAGTTTTCTAAGCTTTAATTTTGTTAATTACTTCTATATATATATAAATACTCTTAGTTCTATGTAGTCTGTAAGAAACTTTGTATTTCTTGTCTTACTAAAATGAATAATCCTCCTCTTTAAGTTATAAGAAATTTTATCTCTTTCCTTTACTCATTACAATTGAAGCTAGTTAATTATAAGTTTAATTTTACTTTGATTAATGATTTAGCATTAATCTGTTTTCATAGTCTGTAAGAAATACTGTATTTTTTAGACTATTAATTGAATTAAATAAATAAATAAATAAATAAAGCCAGTCGTGGCAGTCATTTGAACGATATTACTTTTCATTCATGAATGACAATGTTCAATCTTCAAAATAAAAAAAAAGTTTGAAAAAATATTGATTAGTTTTTTTTTATAGCCGATTCAAAAAGGAAATTTTACATGGCCCACCCTATATTTACCTATTAATACTAATTGTACTTTTTTGTTTTTTACTTAATGCCTATTACCCTTAACATATAATATGTCTACTTAGCCTACAAGAATCTAGTATATTTATTGGCTTGGTAAATAAATAAATAAAAAATTTAAATCCAATAGATATCTCAGGTACAACAAATATACCACTGTCAAACTAAATACATAATTTTTTTTCAGTATTAATTGAAATTCATCACGGGAAGACTTACACCTCAAAATGGTTTACAAATCGTACAATTGCATTACGAAAATCGACGCTGTGTGAAAAGTGCAAAGTAAAATTGTCCTATTTGGACTGAAGAGCAACCCGAAGCCATTTAAAAACATCCATTGAAAACCACCGTTTGGTGCGATCTATGAGCAGGAGGAATCATCGGTCCATATTCTTTCAAAGACGAGGCTAACGTCAATGTAAAAATGAATGTTAAACATGATAACATGAAAAACAACTTTTTGATGCCGGATATTGAAGCCCGTGATCTCCACAACAATGGATTTACTGCGTAATCGTTTCGGTGAGCAATTTATCTCTCGTCTCGGACCAGTGGATTGGCTACCAAGGGCTTTTGTGTATAGGGGTATGTAAAGTCTGAATACTTTGTAGATAAACCAGCTTCGATTGAGGCATTGGATGCCAACATTACTAAAGTTATTCACGAGATACCGTCCGAAGTCATCTAGCGAGTCATTCAAAATTTGTGTTTACGGATGCCCGAATTACGACACAGCTGAGGACTGCGCAATCAATTTGAACTTTCGCTTTTCGCTTCCGATACTTCTTAATTGATCCCCCCTTAATAGATCAGCCACTGAAAACCGTAATCTCTTAACACGTATATAAAACAATTATACGAGAAAGCAACCAATCATATAATTGGTATAATAAACAACTGTACGTTAAAAAATAAGCCAAAATGGGAGCGTATCAAAGAAAAAAGTTTTAGAAAATGAAGAACTCTGGAATAACTACAGGGTAAGGCACTCGAAATGTAATTAATCAATTAAAAAGGCCATAAATTTAGTTTGGAAAATACTTTTATTCAATTCAAAGTAAAAAATGTGTGAAAATAATACAAAATTAAGAATCAATTTACTTTTGCTCGAAATGACCACCTTTTGCTTTGACTATGGCCTTGAGACGGTCCACGAACGAATCTCAAGCTGCCGGAATGTGACTTGCAGGTATTTGGCCCACTTGCAGGCAATGGCTTTTTACAGCGCCTCCAGACTGGTGAATCTTTTAGTTCGGACCTTATTAAGTTCGAAACGTTGTTTTTTAGTCATTCTTGGTTAAATCGAGCTTTGTGAGACGGTGCCGAGTTCTGTTGAAACGTCCATGGTCTGCCACCGAAGTGATTGTCTGCCTACGATTGCGGTGCTGCCTACTGGTGGCCAATCGATGGCTCAAATTTTCGTATGAACGGTCGGTCAAATAAACCCTATCGTTTTGGGAATTTACGAATTGCTCAATTTGAAAAATTTTCTCGTCAGAAAACACAATGTTCGAAAATTTACCAGTTTCGGCCAAGCGAAGCAACTCCTTCGCCCTCTAAAGTCTGACTTGTTGCTGCTTTCGTGTGAGATCATGCGCCTTTTGGATTTTGTAAGGCTTGACTTGGAGATCATTTTTCAGTATACGGCGGATGCTGGATCAGATATTTTCTGTTCTTTCACCATTTGATTGGCACTTCGTCGGGAATTTCGCTCAAGTCGCTTCTTCACTTTTTGATTCATTTCACGTGTCGTTGCACTCCTTTGATGACCAACTCCATGACGTTTCGCAATGCTACCAGTAACCTTGTAACGAGTAATGGTGCGATAAACAAAAACTTTATTTACTTTAAGGTGCAATCGCTGGTTGTGATTTTTCAGCCAAATATAATGCAAATGCTATGCGAACCTTCCAGAGACGATTGCTGCTTTAAAACAGGTTGTGCCATTCATGAAATTGGAGCCCAAGCAATCGATAATGTGCTTAGGTTAGGTTAGGTTGGTATGATTGCCCAGGGAGTGATTGGACGAAGAGAGATTCGTACTTTGTGATACCATTGTGAGGTGAGGTGAAAGGGAAAGACCGATGGGATGCAGGGAGAGGGCGGGGAGAGGTGGTGATGGGATGGTTAGGAGCGTGCGGATTACGATCGATGAGTATGTTTGTGTCAACCGCTTTGTGCTGCTGCTGAAATTCATCGGATTTTTAATGTCAGCGACAGCTATATCAGCAGGCGTGGCAAAGAAGTAATTGCCAAGATGCCTGGATCTTAGCCCCGCCAGAGCAGGGCAGCTAAGGAGAAGGTGCTGAGATGATTCCACCTCATCCTCCATACATCCAGCGCAAAAAGCCAAGTCTCACAGCATGCATTCCTCGCGCATTGTGTCCTGTGAGAGAACCCACTAGATTGGAGAGCTGATATTTTGTCAGCCTCAGAAGCTCGCCCTAGCGCCTCCGGTCCACACGTGGCCAGAAGGATTTCGCGACCTTACACGTTTGTGTATTTGCCCAGTGCTCGCTGAGTTGGCACGATGCCCATCTTTCAAAGAGCAGACCACAGGTAGTCAGGGGGATCCCAATTTTCTTCCTTCGCGGGGAAATCACCTCACATGTGCCTTGTCTGGCCAGCTCATCCGCCTCACTGTTTCCCACAATGTCGCTGTGACCGAGAACCCAGATGAGGCTGATGTCAAAGAATTCGGACGCAGTCGAAAGTGAGGTCAAGCATTCCTTGAATAATTCCAAATGCACCGTCATAGACCTGAGGGCCCTTATTGCCCCTTGGCTGTCGGAGTAAATATTTACTTTCTTGACGGTTAGTACGCATTTGAGCAGCCAATCAGCTGCCTCCTTGATTGCGGCTACCTCCGCCCAGAACACACTGCAGTGGTCCGGTAACCTGAATTTGAGTCTGATGGGGAGCCCCTCGCAAAAGACTCCTCCGCCAACCTTTCCTTCTAACTTCGATCCATCCGTGAACAAGTTCACCAGGTCCTGCCCCCAAGTGTAGCCCTCCGTCCACTCTTCCCTTGACGAGATGAGAGTGGAGAATGTTTCGGTTGGACTAAACGAGGGTATACACTGGTCTGTTGACAGAAGGATGAACTCGAAGTTTCTAAGGATGGTTTAACGCCCATAAGTGAGGTTGAGCTTATAGCTCCTGAGGGGCTAGTCTGAATGCTGTACGTGTAGCGGCAATTCTGCCTACGATGTCTACGGGTACCTTGTGGATAAATCTTAAAAGGTCGGTTCCGACCTCTAGTTTACCTAGAGACCTGGTAATTGCCTCCGGGAGGACGTCGTTAAAAGCCCCCTCAATGTCGAGGAAGGCGCCACCGAAAACTCCTTCTGAAAAAGAAACTCTTCAATCTGTTCCACGATTGCATGTAGGGCAGATTCCACCAATTTGCCCTTGCAATAAGCATGATGAGTATGCGACAGCCGACCCCGAGGAATTTCGCTTCTTATGTGCAGGTCAATCAGCCTCTCAAGGGTTTTCAGCAAGAAAGATGAGAGGCTAATTGACCTGAAGTCCTTAGGGGAGACATGCCAGCTCTTGCCTGCCTTGGGTATAAGACAACCCTCACGGCCCTCCATGATCTTTGTATATAGCCCTGGCTACGCAGCTCGCATAGATGGGGCTCCACCAAAGGCATGAATCCTCCGCAGATTTCTGCAGTTGGGCAGGAATGATGCCGTCAGGACCAGGCGACTTGAAGGGCCTGAAGAAGTCAATGGCCCAAACCAGGCGACGCTTATCCAGCAACCAGCCCCGGTCCGGAATGCAAGTTGAAATGCTATCCAGGCCGGTGCTGCTAGGTGCTGGGCTCACCGGAAAATGGGCGTCGAGAAGTACCTTCAGAGACTCCTCGCCGCTCATCGCCCAACGCTCCAATTCGTCTCTTAAGTACCCTAAGGGAGCGGAACTCTTCGTGAGTACTCGTCTAAACCTGGAGGACTCATGGCAGCCCTCTACGCTCTCGCAGAAGCTTCTCCAAGACTCCTTCTTAGCCTTCCTGATTTCGAACTTGTATATTCCTAGCCCTACTTTATACAGTTCCCATCCCGAGGGAGACCTAATTCTTTTAGCCCTGTTAAAAAGGCGTCTGCATGAGGCCCTAAGCTCAGATAGCTCCGTTGTCCACCAGGGCGGTTTTTCCTTCCTGGAAAAAGCTGTTATTCGACAAGAAGTTTCCAAGGCCTTGTTGCAAGCTGAGGTGAAAGTTTCCACCAGTGCGTCGATCACTTCTTCTGATAGATCTAGATTTCTTTCCGGTGCTTTGGGGAGTAAGTTCAGCAGATTTCTGTAGTATGCATCCCAGTCCGTCCTCCTCAGGTTCCTGTAGGGGGATCTTATTGGACGAGTTTGAATGAGAGAGAACTGAATATACCTATGGTCCGAGAAGGAATGAGTGTTTAGCACCCTCCAAACGGAGATTCGGTTTATCAGTGAGGAAGAAGGCAGAGTAAGGTCAAGCACCTCTTCTCAGGCTGCGGTAATGAAAGTTTGGTCCTTACCCCTGTTACATATAAACAAGTCCTCGTTTAAAATATAATCAAAAATTGACTCACCTCGTGCATTGTTGTTTGAACTTCCCCAGCAGGTGTGATGGGAGTTCGCGTCAGTGCCTATGATAACGCCGATTTTCCTGCGTTTTGCTTCAGCCAGGGTTTCCGTTAGCAGCGCCGGAGGTGGTTCCACCTCGTCATCATGTGCCATGTAGACGGACATCAGCCATAGCTTTCCAGCCGGACCCTCCAGGCTCACCGTCACAATGTCTTCATTGCAGAAATTAGGCAAAATAAATGCGTTAAGTTCCCTCCTGATGAGTATACAGGATCTTGGTTTACCTGTCCTGCTATACGCCACCAGTTTGTAGCTTTTCGTCCTGAGCCCAGAAATGCCGTTGCTGCTCAGCCACGGCTCCTGGATCAGGACTATATCAGCTCCACCTTGCTCAAGGTGGATAAGTAGGTTGGCGGACGCCTTAAAGTGCTGAAGATTTATCTGAAGAATATTCATTCTCCAAGATCCACTCCATCACCCCAAGGACAGCGTCCTCGCTCTCCGACGCCAGCAGCCTCTCCTCCTCCGCCCTGTCGAAGAACGACCCGATGCTTATGACGGACCTCGGTAAAGAGCGGGCGTCATCAGCGTTGTCACCCTCCGACGTGACGGATTCTACTTCCATGTCCACAGGAGCTTCCTCTACTGTGGCCTTGCTTCTCTCAGCACTTTCGGATGTGCAAGGGCATATCCTCTGCCGTCGGTTGGGTAGACCTTAAGGACTATCTTCTCGAAGCCGTAGTTGATGACCCCATTTGCTTCAGCGAGAGGACTGAGAGACTCAGCATCCGGCACTTTCACAACTTGGGGGTGGTCCAGGGTTTTGACTCACTACCTTCATGAATACTGCGGAGATGGCGGACGCTACCCTCTTCCACTCCTCCCTAGAGATGGCGCCGTCTTCTCTACCGCTGTCCATCACCCCGAGAATGATGGAGCCCGCCTATTTAGCCACTTCGCTAAACGATTTTGGCGGGCACCACCAATATTGGGTATATTTTCTTGGGAGACATTCTCCTCCTGGGAGCGTTGCCTTTTTACTCCCGATTTCAGGTGTGGCGCACTCGCTTCCACTCCCTTTCCGCTGCCCTCCTCTGCTCCTCTGATCACCTTCCTGGCCCACTCGAGCGTCTGGGAATGCTTCTCAGATAACTGGGGGTCATTCTGGCCACCGTAGCGCTCCAGGATCCCGGTAGCGATACGAAGGTCAGAGAAGGACCGCTTACTCTGGCCTGGCTGCCGTTTAGGCCTAACGGAGGGTCCTCGAAGAGATACCCCCGAAGTCCCCGGAAAGCTAGGGGAAAGTCCTTTACTGGTGCTAGCTACCCCATCTAGCGCCACTGCTCTAGGAGTCGCAGACGGTTCCGTCTGTGATCCGCTACCTATGAAAGGTGGGTTCCCACCTTTAACCCCCGGATTAATGGAGAAAGTCGGTTCCGACTTTCTCTCGGTGTCCCCCTGGGTCACTGCCTTACACGTCAATTCCGACACCTTACCCCCCACTAGAGACTAACCCCCGGGGCGTAAGTTTTTTAGGAGAAGATTTCACTCCTCTTGTCCTGAGAGAGGTGGTTTTGGGGTTCGGTTTCGAACTCCCGCTACCCCCTGATGCTTTATTCAGAGCTATTGTTTTGTTTGTTGTGTTGTTGTTTGTTGTTGTTGTGTTTCTGTTTTTATTATTATTCATTGGTGTAGTGAGTAGTCGTCCTTAAAGGGTCCCATGGTTGTCTGTGCCGTAGCAGGAGGCCATGCGAGGGTTCACGCATGTCCTTATGGGGCATGCGTTCAGAGCCAGACCGGACACAAAGACGGGAGTCGTCTCAACCGCACTGATACCGCCAACCCAATGGCTACGGATTTGGAACTTACTCCGAGGCCTGCCAGGGTTTTAATGGGACGGGGGCAGTCACGTCATTAGCCCATCAGCCATTTCTGCTGAGTTTCACTTCAGCATACTCAGGTGACAGAATGCCGCAACTACCAGCACAGGGGTCAGAAAAAGTCGAAAAAGTAATGAAAAAAGAATTTGTCCAAATCCGAAAAAAAGCGGGGGGGGGGGGGTGGGGGGGGTCGTCATCGTTCAGGAGACCCTTGAGGCCGCAGATCATTTAGCGCTACCCAGGGTGCAATACGCGGAGGCGATCTGCACTACACGCCAAATGTGGTTAAAAATTGGATTGATCGAATGGCCTACTGTAAAGCCAGTCGTGGCAGTCATTTGAACGATATTATTTTTCATTCATAAATGACAATGTTCAATCTTCAAAATAAATAAAAAAAGTTTAAAAAAAATATTGATTGTTTTTTTATAGCCGATTCAAAAAGCAAATTTTACATGGCCCACCCTATACATGTTATGATTTGCGATCAAAGGCCCGCGAATATAACTTTATTTAATCGATTGAAGATTTCTGAAATAAACACTTTTTCATGCACGTAAACAACAAAATTTTTTTCATGTTTGACAATTCCCATCTCATAAAGTCCATCCGTAATATATTTATGAAATATAATATTCCAAACGGCCATGGTACTGCAAGCTTTAAGCTCATTAGGAAGTTATTTGATATTGATCAAAGGAATTCCAATTTTAAAATTTGCCCAAAATTGACGGAGGCCCATATTTACCCAAGCATTTTCGAAAAAATGAGCGTTTCACGCGCGACACAAGTATTGAGCGATTCGGTAGCATCTGGTATTGACATGATGTGTAGTCAAAATTTATTTGGATCTTTTTGATAAACTCGATGGAAAACATTTCTCGGCAACAAATCCACTAAGGTCTCCTCTGAAGCGAGATTATAGGGGCAAAGTTGAAAGACTACTAAATCACTTCGAGTTCTCTAGTCCAATGTCTACAATGCGTACATATTCTACAATTGAATGTATCCAAGGCTTCCGTACTACAATACCATCGATGCTGGAATTGGGCGAGGAGCTTTTTCAACAGCATCAAAATTTAAAATTTACTTTCCTTGGAAAGTTAAACCAAAACTGCCTAGAAAATTTCTTTTATCGGGTTCAAGCTAGTCAGGGTATTAACACTCATCCCATAGCACTCGAAGTGGCACGATTGATATCTATGAAAATTTTACGACAGCGCACAGTGGTCCCGCCGCGTAGGAAGAGCGGTCATAAGAACTTTTGGCGTGATAAATGACTTTTTAGTACGTTTTTAAGTTGAGAAATGTTTTTATTTGTTAAAAAAACATTAAGACATATAAAAAGTAATATATATTATATATAATAAGAATATATATAAGATATAATAATAATAATATATAATAAAGTAATATATAATTAATATAAAAAGTCAAAGGGAAATTAGGTACACACATTTTTTATATAAGATTTTTTTGTTTCGTTTAAAGTTTTGCATAAATCTTAAATTATAAACAATAATAAAAAAAAACATTAAATTCCGAAAGGATGAGCATAAAGTATACTTTGATGCCAGTTAACTTATTCTTATTTATGAAAACAATAAATTATTCACTTCCAAAAAAGTTAATGTACTTAGAAATACAAAACTTTTAACTCAATAAATCTAACACTTCTCTTAACATCATAGATTTCTTTTTCTGGTAATTTTCGTAGACTAGATATAAATGGATCGGAATTAAGAAGAAGCCTGTGCAAAAGATCCGTGTTAGTTACAGTTCTTGAGTGCTTTCTGGTATTGTCACGTCTGAATTGTTTTACTAATTTATTACATGATTCAGCTGCCTCCTCTGATAATTCTTCAATTAATAATAATAAACAATGATCAATCACCTCCGACCCATGAATGAGCACTTTATGAACTGATGCAGGTAAATTATACCATGAATATTTACTAACTAGAATTTTAGCAGTGTCTAGTGCGTATATTTTGAATTTATTCGAATTAGTTTTAAAAGCAGATGAAAGACATTGTAGGAGATAACTACATCTGTCTATAACGTGTTTGTCTATTCCTGTGATTTCGGATGATATGGTTGAATGAAGGAAAAATGTTCGTGCTTTATTTCCATCATTAGAGGTGCCACTTCCTCCAATTCGCGGTTTGTCAACTATCAAGCCTAATTGTTCTCTAAACACCCTCTGAACAAATTCTTTTCTCTTAGCTTAAAGTGCTTTTTCCTCAGATCAACGTGCTTGCCACCTTTTAAATTCGATTCTATAAGAAACATGAATAAAGTATTCAAAAAATCTAATCCAAGAATGCAGGGGTGATAAACCAAATTCAAATCTACTGGAGTTTGCTTGTTTGTTTCTACACTTTTCTAAGTCATTAATTTCTTTAGGTGTCGCACCACAAATATAACATTTACTCGTAGATGAGTCACTACGAGCACAGCACACTTTACCATAAACCGTAGTTAATTGTAAAGAATTACTTACTTTATAACTATGATTATCGATTTTAACAACAGTCGGATTCAAGTCACTAATAGCTTTTTTAAAATGCTCTTCTTCTTGAACACAAAGAGCTTTAGTTTCTTTAGCAAATTGAAAACGTATAGGCCGACAAAACCTTGTAGAGGATGGGCGAGGGTTTTTCCAAATTATCTTATGTGGGTCAGAGGTAATCGATTCACAAATTAATTTCAAGCGTACATAAGATGTAACAATTAAAATTCCATCTTCCGTTCTCGGCTCAGAAAAACTTTGCTTGTATTCGCTCTGTACCGTGCTGCCATCGAAACCCCATTTACCTACTAATTCATACTCAGTGCAACTTGATTCAGATATATTTACCAATACTGGTTTTTGAGATTCGAGAATTCGAGAGCAAGTGTGGTCCAACAAACATTGTAAATTAATTTCGGCAGATGATTCTGTAACGCCAATTCCTGTTGGGTAACATAGGTACACATAGGTACAGCTGGAAATTATTTTTCCTTAAAGAGGACATACGTAAGAATATTTTAATGTATGTTTCATTTGTGCAGATTCGTGCGAACTTATTAGTTAAAACTTTACAAACTTCTTAATATATAAAAAAAATAAACGGCAAATTTTAAAGTACCTATTTCGTACGGTCTGAAAACCTATTAAATAATAATTAAAAAAGATAACAAAACGTTTAGCATGTCGTACATACCTGCAACTTGAATTTCCATTGTACAACAGGACATAAACACAGTAATGCTTAGAAAAATAACACTTCCCGGAACTGCGTAAGTACGGAGCGGAGACCACGCTAACTATCACTTTTCAAATTCTCTTACTTTGGAGGCACAATTATAAGTGAATTGTTTGTGCAGTTGAAATTTCTTTTGTACTCTAAGTTACTATGACTAATGAACTAACATTTAGATAAATATTGTTGCATAATTTTAACATGACTATTTTCATCTAATGTCCTATGGCGGAACCACTGTGCAGCGGTTCGAAAACTAAGGCAATAATTGCGAAGATGATGACGATATTTATTTAGATTGGAATTTAGGAACTGAGGATCATCATCTGGAGGAAGAAGTAGGAGAAACGCTAAACCGCAATTCGTTTTAGAAAGTATAGATGTAGCAGACCAAAATTTTACCGAAAAACCAAATATAGCTGAGGTACAGGAGCAGCGTTATTACACTGGCTATGGTATTTACCAAATATTATTGTGTAAGCTAAATTTCCTCAAATGCGCCCACATTATGATGAAAACACAAGGAGACTTAATTTGCATTCCGAATCCCTGATAAGGTCTAAAAATTTCTCGGATGACACCGATTTAAGACTGGTGAATCCATGCAGACAGGGTATTCGAAGTGTGTCGCCTTCAGATGATTTGGTACCGTCAGCTTTTTGCAAACTATGCTCACTTAGGTAATACTCGCAATATAATGTTGCCAGTTATAAAACAAAAAACCGAAGAAGTATTTCCCAATTCGTTCGCACTATCTGGCGAATGTCAAGAACATTACATCAAGCTACTCGGTTTTTGATATATGTGCTTCTACTCAAAAATGCTAAATGGCTTTTACGGCTAGAAATTAACCAAGTTAAGTGTCAGAAGCACAGCGATAAACTAAACCAGTTGTCGTACGTTGTAGGTCAGAGTCCAACAGGGTGAGATGCACAGGTCCTTAGGGTAAGTAAAACCAGCGATTTTTTTTATTTTTTATGTATAATATGTATTTATTTATATTTATTTTTCCTATTTTCCAGATTTTTTCATTTTTCAGGTTTTTCTCTATCTTTCAGACTTTTCTATCTTTTAGGTTTTCCTTTTATCTTATTTTTCAAGTAGCTCCTTAAATTTTTAAACCACTACAATTTTGACTTAATCACTATGGATTGGGAGTAGTGTAAATCAGGTAAATCGCATTGACTTATCGAGGTCGTGTAAGAAATTGTCTTTAAATAAAGAGACAGTTCCGGGATTCGTGCTTAAAAAAAATCTTATCACTACATATTATAAAACAAAGTCGCTTTTTCTGTCCCTATGTCCCCTTGAATGCTTAAATCTTTAAAACTACGCAACGGATTTTGATGCGGTCTTTTCTAAAGATAGATTGATTGAAGAGGAAGGTTTATATTAATATAATGTGAAGAAATATATAAAGGGGGCGTGGCAATCGGTCAAAATGTGGCAAAAAAATATTTTTTTTTGTTTTCACGGCCATAAATTATAAACGAATCAAGCAATTAAAATGAAACTTTCTTGAAGTTTAACTTTGAAATAATTAATTTCGTTCTGCATTATTTCATTTCGGACGTATGTATGTATATATGTATGTATTTCAGCTGAATTACCGGATAAAGATGAAGATCCTATCCAATACGAAATCGTAAAGAAACATATGGTACACGGCGTTTGCGGGACTTTAAACCCGAATTCTCCATGTATGCGAGATTCTAAATGCAGCAAAGAATTTCCGAAGTCGTTCCAAACTCAAACAACTACTAGCGATGATGGATATCCCAAATATCGTCGACGATCGCCAGAAGAGGGTGGGCAAATTGCTACCGTCCGAAACATTGATATTGATAACCGATGGATCGTTCCCTATAATCCGCTCCTTTTGAAAATTTTTGATGCCCACATCAACGTGGAGTTGTGCAATTCAATAAAGTCAATCCAATATGTTACTAAGTACATTAATAAAGGCAGTGATCAAGCCACTTTCAGCATACAATCACCAAATGAAGTGGAAATATATCAGTCTGGACGTTACATCTGCAGCTCTGAAGCTGTATGGAGGATTTTATCATTCGAAGTGCACGACCGGTCTCCCACAATTGTCCACCTTGCAGTTCATTTAGAAAATGGACAAAGGGTATATTTGACTGAGAACAATATACCAGAAGTTATTAATAACCCGCCGGATACAACATTGACAGCATTCTTCAAGTTATGTGCTCAAGATGATTTCGCGAAAACACTGACATATGACAGAGTTCCCAGTTACTATGCATGGAACCAGAGTTCTAAAACTTTTCAACGGCGAAAACAAGTTACTGTGGTTGATGGTTTCCCCGGAGTAAAAAAAACGGATGCTCTTGACAGAGTCTATGTGATTCATCCCAACAACAGCGAATGCTTTTATCTGAGAATGTTACTTCATATTGTAAAAGGCCCGACATCCTTTGCTCACCTAAGAACTTTACAAGGTGTTGTTTACAATACTTATCAAGCAGCATGCAAAGCTATGGGGCTCTTGGAAGTCGATTCTCACTGGGAAAATACATTATCAGAAGCACCTGTTTGTAGTTCAGCTACATCATTAAGATATTTATTTTTACAAAATATAGCTCAAGATGAGCCACGATTAAACATCGATCAAATGTTGCGTTAGCTGTTGCGTCATCCGGCATTGCCGCCACTCTTTTGGAAGGAGGCCGAATCGCACACTCTACATTCAAGCTCCCGCTCAAAATCGCCACCGATGATGATAACAGCGTTTGTAGTGTTTCTAAACAGAGCAATACAGGAAAATTGATGTGCGAGTGCTCATTAATAGTCTGGGACGAAGCTACCATGTCAAACAAGACATATGTGGAAGCACTGGATAGGACAATGCGCGATTTGCGCAACAAAAATTCACCTATGGGTGGATGTACAATTCTGTTCTCAGGAGATTTCCGTCAAATCCTACCAGTTGTGACTTGAGGAACACGTGCTGACGAAATAAATGCTTCGCTAAAAAGATTCCACCTTTGGTCGCATGTCAATAAATTAGAGCTTAAAACTAATATGAGGGTTTCGTCATCTTCACGTGAGAACAGGCTATTTCCAGAGATGCTGCTAAAAGTGGGCAATGGAGAATTAACACAAAGTGAGGGAAGGATTAACCTAGAAAACCTTTGTGTTTTGATAGACAACATCCAAGAGTTAGTCAATAATGTCTATCCTGACATTGATAACATAAGTTATAAGACAATATCTTGGTTTAAAGAAAGAGCTATTCTGTCACCAACTAACGAACAAGTAGATAAAGTAAATAACTCAAAGATTGATGCGCAGACGAAAATATACTACTCGGTCGATACTGTTCTCGATTTGGAAGAAGCTGTTAATTTCCTACAGAATTTCTAAATTCTTTGAACCTGTCTGGACTCCATCCGCACAAAATGGAGCTGAAAATAGGTTGTCCTGTTATTTTATTAAGAAACCTAAATCCACCTAAACTTTGCAATGGCATGCGTTTGCTGGTAAAATCACTGAAAACTTTCATAATAGAGCGCACAATACTCACAGGATGTGGTACCGGAGAAGATGTATTGATTCCCCGAATCCCTCTGATACCATCGGATCTACCATTCCAATTTAAACGCTTACAATTTCCGGTAAAGACATCTTTGTCAACGACCATTAATAAATCTCAGGGTCAAACCTTCAACGTTGCAAGCTTAGATTTGAGCGTTGACTGTTTTTCACATGGCCAACTGTATGTATCTCTTTCAAGAGTAACCTCTAGAGAAAACATGTTTGTATTGTCTAATGACAAGAAAGCTATGAACGTTGTATATAAAGACATTATGTAATATATTAATTGTTGTAAAAATAAAATAAATACATATGTAAAAATGCAAAAAGTAAATATGTAAAAGTGTAGGGTATGAATTTAGATATTCCAAAGATAGCAGGAAATCGTCATGCTATAAAGAAAGGGGAATTGTTTTACTCCAAATTAAACGCGTGCGGGTTATGAAAAAGCCAAAACTACTGGATCGATTTTAATCATTTTTTTGAGTGAGTGACGTATATATTTTATATCCGTGCGAAGCCGGGTGGGTTGCTAGTTATTGTATAAATTATTTTTATTATCTCATAACAATAATACAATAAAATAAAAAAGTATTACCATAAATTTTTTCCTTCTTATATAATAACAAATTAATAATAAAAATCTTAAAACAACTGGTATTGTTAACAACTTCTCGTCACTTATTATAAATTCGGTAAAGATGATAATGATACATTGGTTTTTTCTTAAATTCTTCAAGCAAATAAAATAATAATCCTCAGGAAGATGGTATATGCAAATACAAATATGTGAATTTATATACATATATATTATTATTTACCTATTATCAGATGACATAAAATAATGGCTTCGAGATTTTCTGTAGTATCGAAATGTCCGGCACAGAACTTTTGTTGCTGTTTTCTACAACTGTCGAGCATTTAGAAAGACATATTTACATACATATAATATATTGATGCATACATATGTATGTACGGAGCCAGTTAAAGACTTGGTAGATAATTAAGCACTTGCTTGACTTTGGAGAAATATAAAAATTTATTTGTATCAGTTTAATTTAAGGGTAGTTCTTAACACCATGTTAATACTGGTCTGACTGCCAACATATTTAACAGCCGAATTAATATTTATACCTCATGTTACTGTTTTAGGTGCACGACTTGTATGGTATATTAGTTTCCTTGTTTGCCGTTTAGGAAAAACATGTTTATCTCTAGTTATTCTTAAAATACATATGTTTATCTTTTGTTATTCTTAAATTACATATGTTTATCTTTTGTTATTCTTTAAATATATATGTTTACCCTTTGTTATTCTTAAAATGCATATGCTTATCATTTGTTATTCTTAAAATACATATGTTTATCTTTTGGTATTCTTAAAATATGTTTGGATTTGTTCAGCCCTGCTTAATTATACTTAGAATTTGCTTAACTATTTTTATTTATTAGTTGTGCATGAAATCATTCCTTAACTAGCCGCGGCCACTCGACTTGACAAAACGTCGAGATTCACCAAATATTGGCAAATATTTCTAAATGTTTCAGTATTGACTTTTTTTGAATGGTCGTCTGTGATTTTTTCAGTCGTAGTTAAAGGATTTATTCATCTTTGAGAAAAATTGGCACATGACCGGCTTGTTTTATGAATGAAAGTACTTTGCTCGTAGAAATATGCGCTCGAACTGTTCAATGTATTTGTTTTTGTTGTGCTTTACAATATTTGAAACTGGTGAGCGCCGTCGCGAATAAATAATTCTGGCCGCTACGGCTGCGCCTATGAATGGATTTTGTTTTTGTAGTCGCTAGGATTAGAATTTTATTTTTGGAGACATACGCATGTAGAGGCATAAAGTGAGTGTGTGCGGTTATATGTACATAAAGGTTGTCAAAAAAGTCTTGCGGTATTTCGCCAAGCTTGTCTTTGCAAGCGCGTAGTTCTAGTTGTATTCGTCGCATCGGTTCACGCTAGAGCTTTTTGGAAAGCCCTTTTCACGTGATAACACGTGTTTGATTAATTGTTGTTTGCTTTCAGTGGTTCGTGAGTTATAGCGTCGCAAACATGGAGCAAAATAAAGAGAAAATACGGCATATTTTACAGTGCTACTACGATAAAGGCAAAAATGCATCTCACGCAGCCAATAAAATCTGTGTAGTTTATGGACCCGATACAGTTTCCATTTCCACAGCACAACGATGGTTTCAACGTTTTCGTTCTGGTGCAGAGGTGATCGAAGATGCGCCACGGTCCGGAAGACCTGTCGTCAAAAATTGCGATAAAATCGCTGAATTGATCGAAAGAGACCGGCATAGTAGCAGCCGTAGCATCGGCCAAGAGCTGGGCATGAGTCATCAAACCGTTATAAACCATTTGAAGAAGCTTGGATTCAAAAAGAAGCTCGATGTATGGGTGCCACAAGACTTGACGCAAGAAAACATTTTTGCCCGTATGGATGCATGCGAATCGCTTCTGAATCGCAACTAAATCGACCCGTTTTTGAAGCGGATGGTGACTGGCGATGAAAAGTGGGTCACTTATGACAACGTGAAGCGCAAACAGTCGTGGTCGAAAAGCGGTGAAGCTTCCCAGGCGGTGGCCAAGCCTGGATTGACGGCCAGGAAGGTTCTTCTGTGTGTTTGGTGGGATTGGCAGGGAATCATCCACAATGAGCTGCTCCCCTATGGCCAAACGCTCAATTCGGACCTGCACTGCCAACAACTGGACCGCTTGAATGCAGCACTCATGCAGAAGAGGCCATCTTTGATCAACAGAGGCCGAATTGTCTTCCATCAGGACAACGCCAGGCCACACACATTTTTGGTGACGCGCCAGAAGCTCCGGGAGCTCGGATGGGAGGTTCTTTTGCATCCACCGTATAGACCGGATCTCGCACCAAGTGATTACCACCTATTTCTGTCCATGGCGAACGAGCTTGGTAGTCGGAAGTTGTCCACAAGAGAGTCCTGTGAAAATTGGCTCTCCGAGTTTTTTGACAATAGGGAAGCGAGCTTCTATAAGAGGGGCATTATGAAGTTGGCATCTCGTTGGGAACTCGTCATCGAACAAAACGGCGCATATTTGACTTAAATCGCATTATTGTAACCAACGATAATGTCTTATTAAGGGGAATATTGTTCTTAAACAAATAAAACGTGTTGCTTTGTTCTGAAAACAATTTTTTTTATTTTAATATCTAAATTCACAAATCATCAATCACCTAGTTCACTTATTTTACAATGTTAACTTACCTGAAAACAAGAAACGACATTTAAAATTTATTATTCGAACTTTCCCTTTTTAATATTATACAGTTTAAACATAAATACATTTTATCTTTAGTAAAAATTAGGTCTATTTGAAAATTGGTATGAGTTTTGTGATGTGAAAAAGATTAGATTCTGTTTCTTTATGACCTGTATTAATTTTATAAATTGAATTTGATAGTTTTTCTACAACTTCAAATGGACCAATCTTTAGCTCATCTAATTTGTTTCGGTTTAATTTATTCCCATTCTCAACATATACCATATCTCCTGTATTGAAATTTTGTTGAATTCTATTTCTGTCAAATATTTGTTTATTGTAGTTATGTGATTTAATTGAATTGCTTAATGCTAATTTTCTATCTTTAACCCATTCTACATCTGATTTATCTTTTTTAAGTTCACTTGGCGAAATTGAGACATCTGTACCATCTAATAGATATTTTGGTGCAAAACCAGTAACTGTATGTATTGTGTTATTATATTGTTCTATACAATTATGAGCGATTGTCGTCCAAGCTTTTTTGTTAGTACTATTTTCATTTATCTTACATCTGATTTTGTTAACAATGGTTTGGTTAAGTCTTTCATTTAATCCGTTAGAAAAAGGGGCATTTACTGCGGTGGAGACTAACGGTATTGATTTTTCATTTAAAAATTGTTTAAATTCTTTTGAATTTATCCCAGGGTATTGCTCAGCAAGAAGCATTCCAATTGAATATGATTCTATTACGTTGTAAATTAATTTAATAAAATCATTAGCGTTTTGTGTTTTTGATGTAATTATGTAGGCGTATCGTGTAAAGTGATCTACTAATAGATGTAGATATTTCTTTGTGGATCGTCTGCCTCCAAAACCACCGATCGTATCAATTGAGACTATTTGAAATGGTTTTGTCGCCGGTCCTAAATGTGACATAAGACCATATTTTTGTTGTCCTCTCGATTTATTTTTTATGCATATCTCCCAATTTTTGCACTGATTTTTAATGTTTAGTGTTAAATTTTTTGCCGTATATACTGAACCTATTTTGTTTTGCATTTGTTTTACACCTATATGGCACATGGTTTTGTGTATATCATTGATTATTTGTTTACTAAGTTCTCCTGATAAAATATTGTAATTTTATTTTTTTTTTTAATTTTTTATAGTAAACATTCTGTTTTGAAATTAATTTGTCTTTTCTGTATTGGATTTGTTTATTATTTTTTTTATCAATAATAATATCATTTAATGTTATCAGGTTTACAATTTTTAATTGTTCATGTGTGTCTTCATTTGCTTCTAACACAGGATTCCTACTCAAACAGTCTGCTTCTATATTTGTTCTACCCGGTGAGTATTTTATTGTAAAATCATACTGTGATAGATAACATGTTACGTCTCCTAATTCATCATCCGTTCTAGATTTAATATTTAAATTTTCCAATGGTTTGTGATCTGAATATACCGTAAAAGACTTTCCTATTAACCAGTACTGCCAATATTATTGCTTCCTTATTGGCCAGGCATTCCAAATATATTGCTTTTTTTTTCTTTTGAACTAGATTTAGTTTTTTGGAGAAATAAGCTACTGATTTTTCTTTTCCATTTAACTGTGTTTGCTTTAACACAGCTCTAATTCCCTCAAAAGATGCGTCCGTATAAATCTTTATTGGTAAATTTTGATCAAATATTTCCAAGATTGGTTGTGAGCATAACAATATTTTTATTTCCTCAAATGATTTTGACAACTTTCAGACCAAAGAAATATTTGATCTTTTCGAGGTAAATTATGGAGTGAATCTAACATAATATTTTGACACTATTCGATATATATTCATTATAAAAGTTAATTTTGCCTAAAAATTGTCTTATATTTTTTGATTTTTTGGTATTGGAAAATTTTTGATTGAAATTAAATTGTCCCTTATTGGTCGTACTGTGTTATTTTGTATTATATGGCCTAGATATTTGACTGAATTGGAAGCAAAACTACATTTAGTAAATTTAAGTCTAAAACCTTCTTTTCTTATAGCATCCAGTAATTGTGTTAACTGTTTTATATGTTCTGAAAAATTCCTAGAATACACAAGTACATCGTCTATAAAATTAATTGCAAAATCTGTAAGTTTGTATTTTCTTAAGATGTTAGTAAGTATTCTTTGGAATATTGCAGGAGCAGTCTTCAAACCAAAAGGTTAACATGTCCACTGGTAATGTCCATCCTGCGTTACAAAGGCAGTCTTCTTTCTGTCTTCAATTCTTAGCGGGATTGCCCAGAACGCTGAATTATTAATGTCTAATGTTGTAAAGTATACTGAGCCTGTTGTCTTTGTCACCAATTCATTGATCAATGGGAATGGTTGAGCCTGCGGTACCACTATTTTATTGAGATCTCTAAAATCAATACATAATCATGACCTTTTGTTATCCTCTTTCTTAAAAGCTAAAGTTACTGGTGCTGCAAAAGGGCTATATGATTCTTCTATGAGATTTTTATCTAGTAATTTAGCTACCTGTTCTTCTATTTCCTTTTTATCCTCAATTGAGCATCTGTAAGGTCTCTTGCTACCATATCTATCCACAAGTAGATCGATACGTGCTTCATATTCTTTGACGGTGCCAATGTCATATTTATCTCTTACAAAGATTGAACTATAACTGTCAATTAGGTTATGTATTTCTGTCTTCTGTTTAGTATTTAAATTACTCAGATTTATTTTGAATTCTTTACCTGCTATTTGCTCATTAAAATTCACTAAAATCATCGGTATATCCATTCATTAGGATTTTCTCTTCATTTATATTTTCTTTTATTTCAGTTTCATCTCTTTTCTGGGAAATTTTCAAATCTTTATCTTGAACTAATTTAAATTGCTTTATGATATCTAATCCAATCAGAAAATTATATTTAAAATCCTCTCCATCAACAATATAAACATTTGCTTTTTCCTCGATAGCAAATATTTTTATTTTTATAGTTGTCAAACCATTTGTCTTCTTTACACCATTAAATGTAATCAAATTAGCTTTATTTACTTTCATGTTCTTCTTTTATTCTTATCAATTTGGAATTAATTATGGAAATATTTGAACCTGAATCATATATTCCATATATTTGTAATAGTTCATTTAATATTAGTTTGACTCTAATTAATGGTGTTATTATTCCTTTTTTGACTCGTTGGTATTTAATTCAACATCAATCACAGAATTATTTATGGCTTTACTATAGTTTCTCTTTGGATTTTGTTCTTCCGTTTGCTTAAACCAGCACTTTCCTTCAGGATGATACCGAACACCTTTCTTCAAGTTCTCACAAATCTTGCATGGTTTTACTTGCATGCTTCTATCAGATAAGGCTTTTAAATCTGTAATGTGTTTTTTATTCTTAATAAAATTATTTTTCTTTGCTAAATATTCATGTTTTCCAATTTCACTGTAGAGGCTTGCAATTGACTTTAACGTTTCTTTATTAATTTTATCTATTATGTTATCAGGTAACCCCATAACAATAAGATTTATCATTGTTTGGGTGTCAATTTCTTTGTTGACCTCTAACAAGAGTCTTTCTTTCTTTGTGGCATATTCAAGCAGTGACCCAGCTTGATATCTAAATGTAAATTCATATTTGACCTGGGACCAACCTTTGTTTCCATATGTTTCACAAAAAATGTTCCTCCATTGTATCCAGTCTGAATTCACCGTTAATTTTATAATCATACTACTGTACCAATCTAAGCATTGCTTCTCCAATAAATGTTTCAAAATCTCAATCTTACTTTCATCCTGTTGAATGTCGAATCTTCCACATTCACTCTCAAAGTCACTAATCCATTGTTTAGCGTTCGATGTTTTAGTAGAGAACTTTTCCAATACAAATCTTTCAGCAAGTTTTCCCAGATTTTTGTTTTCTGTGACATTATCATAGCTAGTTTTGTTCAGATGCGTGCCATTCGTAACATCATTGAGATATTGGTCTCCAAACTGTAAATGTTCACCTTGATCTAAATATATTTCCCTTAATTTGGCATCTAATGGGATCCATACAGAGCGTGTTTGGTGTCTTTTTTTCAGTGAATTTCTTATTTTCGTATAAATGTCTAAAGACACTATGCCCGTGTGTCTATTAGCGGGTTTCAGTTCGTCTGGTACTTCATAAATATGGCCGTCTGGTGTTTCAATAGAGGTTATGTTGATCACGTTGGTTTTTCCGTCTGTAGACCCCAGTACAACAAATTTAAAGCAGAGTTTTTCCATCTTCATTTTTGATTTCCACTAGAAATGTTGTTTTATAAGACGATAATGTCTTATTTAGGGGGAATATTGTTCTTAAACAAATAAAACGTGTTGCTTTGTTCTGAAAACAAGTTTTTTTTATTTTAATATCTAAATTCACAAATCATCAATCACCTAGTTCACCTATTTTAAAATGTTAACTTACCCGAAAACAAGAAACGACATTTAAAGTTTATTATTCGAACTTTCCCTTTTTAGGTCTTTTCTTGCAGGTTAAATAATTTGTTAAAAATCGCAGACAAAAGCCAGAGTGAATATGTAATATAATATAATGTAACATAATGTGATATAATGTAATATAATGTAATATAATGTAATGTAATGTAATATAATAAGAAATATAATTTCTTTACATGTATGTACGAATATGCATTGTTTTGTTCAGAAAAGAAACATCTACGTGCATACATTGTCCCAACAAATGCATTCATGTGTGCATACATACATACACATATGTACGATATATCTAAACGCATACGGTTTAGATGCGTTTTTTTGCATATTTTAGAAATTTCTTTGCATACGTTTGTCTATTTGCTCTTAAAGTTTGTATATGTAGATATGCATATGAGTTGCGTCATGAAGCAGGTCAAGATTTCTTTCCGCTCATATAAATATGGATGGCGGATGCTATTATAATTTAAAAAATACAACATATTTTTGAATTCTAACCCTTGATGTAAATGAATGGTTTACGAAGTTAATTTTTTAATATCAATACAATTTAGTTAATTAGATATTTAAATTTTCACATTCATGCATGCATATACTTAGAAATAATTTATTCATCTCACAAGATATAATCCACTTGCGTATACAAAATGCCGACGGCAAATAAGCATGAAAGAAAAATGTACAAGTCTGCTGTTATTTTATTTTGCTTAACAACAGAGCGTGACATTATGCATTTCAATTCAAACGCTATATTTAATTCTGTTGATTACGCTCCGCTAGGTTAACTCTCGTATGTTAACTTTTCCAAAGTCGTGGTAAATAATAAAAATGTCTTAGCCGCGTTTTGTTAGCATTTGACATTTAACCTGCCATTCGGTCCTGAGCCTTCTCTATAAATTTACGTTCTCTGCATATACTTTGGCGCAATTTTCATAACCTAATATACACATGTTCTATGATTCGCGCGATTTTCATAAAAAAAAAAAAAAAACAAAAAGCACAAATCTAATATGTAAACATGCATACTAATCAAATGGACAGATAAATCGAACAAATCTATTATGTACGCAAGCTAAAGTAAACTACATTTTTTCACACTTGCGTGCCACACTCTCCCTCGCATTTCTGTCGGGTGTACCGTCACATAAAATTCAATTAAAATTGAATGTACCAGTGATGCTTATGCGAAATATAAATGCTCCTCTGCTATGTAATGGAACAAGACTTCGGATAACAAAATTGGGGCAAAATATACTTGGTGCTACTATTTGAACAGGTATGGGTAAGGGAAAAAGTGTCGCATTCCAATTATTCCCACTGACCTTCCATTCCAATTCAAAAGGGTCCAGTTTCCCGTCAAGCTTAGCTTTGCTGTTACCATAAACAAAGCACAAGGGCAGACATTGCAGGTAGCGGGAGTGCATTTAGAAAAGCCATGCTTCTCTCACGGTCAACTATATGTAGCATGTTCGCGAGTGTCTAATGCCCGGAATTTACACGTATTTGCAAAAGACGGAAAAACTTATAATATAGTCTACAAAAATATCCTAGATTAATACTCTCCATTATATCTTTTTGAATTATAAGAATTTAAAATTATTTATTTTTGTTACAGTGAAATATATTTTAACATTTGTTGTTGTAATTAAATAAAGCATATTTTAAGTTTTTGAAACTGATTGTATGTAGTAATTTTGAAATAAATCACATTGATTCAGTCCTATTGAAATGTAATGATTTTTGATATTTATTTAAGGGCTACAACGCGAGCGAAGCCGCGGGTAACAGCTAGTGTAATATAATAAGAAATATAATTTCCTTACATGTATGTACGAATATGCATTGTTTTGTTCAGAAAAAAAACATCTACGTGCAACTTTCTTTTCTTATAGCATCCAGTAATTGTGTTAAATATTTTATATGTTCTGAAAAATTCCTAGAATACACAAGTACATCGTCTATAAAATTAATTGCAAAATCTGTAAGTTTGTATTTTCTTAAGATGTTAGTAAGTATTCTTTGGAATATTGCAGGAGCAGTCTTCAAACCAAAAGGTAAACATGTCCACTGGTAATGTCCATCCTGCGTTACAAAGGCAGTCTTCTTTCTGTCTTCAATTCTTAGCGGGATTGCCCAGAACGCTGAATTAATGTCTAATGTTGTAAAGTATACTGAGCCTGTTGTCTTTGTCACCAATTCATTGATCAATGGGAATGGTTGAGCCTGCGGTACCACTATTTTATTGAGATCTCTAAAATCAATACATAATCATGACCTTTTGTTATCCTCTTTCTTAAAAGCTAAAGTTACTGGTGCTGCAAAAGGGCTATATGATTCTTCTATGAGATTTTTATCTAGTAATTTAGCTACCTGTTCTTCTATTTCCTTTTTATCCTCAATTGAGCATCTGTAAGGTCTCTTGCTACCATATCTATCCACAAGTAGGTCGATACGTGCTTCATATTCTTTGACGGTGCCAATGTCATATTTATCTCTTACAAAGATTGAACTATAACTGTCAATTAGGTTATGTATTTCTGTCTTCTGTTTAGTATTTAAATTACTCAGATTTATTTTGAATTCTTTACCTGCTATTTGCTCATTAAAATTCACTAAAATCATCGGTATATCCATTCATTAGGATTTTCTCTTCATTTATATTTTCTTTTATCTCAGTTTCATCTCTTTTCTGGGAAATTTTCAAATCTTTATCTTGAACTAATTTAAATTGCTTTATGATATCTAATCCAATCAGAAAATTATATTTAAAATCCTCTCCATCAACAATATAAACATTTGCTTTTTCCTCGATAGCAAATATTTTTATTTTTATAGTTGTCAAACCATTTGTCTTCTTTACACCATTAAATGTAATCAAATTAGCTTTATTTACTTTCATGTTCTTCTTTTATTCTTATCAATTTGGAATTAATTATGGAAATATTTGAACCTGAATCATATATTCCATATATTTGTAATAGTTCATTTAATATTAGTTTGACTCTAATTAATGGTGTTATTATTCGTTTTTTGACTCGTTGGTATTTAATTCAACATCAATCACAGAATTATTTATGGCTTTACTATAGTTTCTCTTTGGATTTTGTTCTTCCGTTTGCTTAAACCAGCACTTTCCTTCAGGATGATACCGAACACCTTTCTTCAAGTTCTCACAAATCTTGCATGGTTTTACTTGCATGCTTCTATCAGATAAGGCTTTTAAATCTGTAATGTGTTTTTTATTCTTAATAAAATTATTTTTCTTTGCTAAATATTCATGTTTTCCAATTTCACTGTAGAGGCTTGCAATTGACTTTAACGTTTCTTTATTAATTTTATCTATTATGTTATCAGGTAACCCCATAACAATAAGATTTATCATTGTTTGGGTGTCAATTTCTTTGTTGACCTCTAACAAGAGTCTTTCTTTCTTTGTGGCATATTCAAGCAGTGACCCAGCTTGATATCTAAATGTAAATTCATATTTGACCTGGGACCAACCTTTGTTTCCATATGTTTCACAAAAAATGTTCCTCCATTGTATCCAGTCTGAATTCACCGTTAATTTTATAATCATACTACTGTACCAATCTAAGCATTGCTTCTCCAATAAATGTTTCAAAATCTCAATCTTACTTTCATCCTGTTGAATGTCGAATCTTCCACATTCACTCTCAAAGTCACTAATCCATTGTTTAGCGTTCGATGTTTTAGTAGAGAACTTTTCCAATACAAATCTTTCAGCAAGTTTTCCCAGATTTTTGTTTTCTGTGACATTATCATAGCTAGTTTTGTTCAGATGCGTGCCATTCGTAACATCATTGAGATATTGGTCTCCAAACTGTAAATGTTCACCTTGATCTAAATATATTTCCCTTAATTTGGCATCTAATGGGATCCATACAGAGCGTGTTTGGTGTCTTTTTTTCAGTGAATTTCTTATTTTCGTATAAATGTCTAAAGACACTATGCCCGTGTGTCTATTAGCGGGTTTCAGTTCGTCTGGTACTTCATAAATATGGCCGTCTGGTGTTTCAATAGAGGTTATGTTGATCACGTTGGTTTTTCCGTCTGTAGACCCCAGTACAACAAATTTAAAGCAGAGTTTTTCCATCTTCATTTTTGATTTCCACTAGAAATGTCGTTTTATAAGACGATAATGTCTTATTTACGAGGAATATTGTTCTTAAACAAATAAAACGTGTTGCTTTGTTCTGAAAACAAGTTTTTTTTATTTTAATATCTAAATTCACAAATCATCAATCACCTAGTTCACCTATTTTAAAATGTTAACTTACCCGAAAACAAGAAACGACATTTAAAGTTTATTATTCGAACTTTCCCTTTTTAGGTCTTTTTTTGCAGGTTAAATAATTTGTTAAAAATCGCAGACAAAAGCCAGAGTGAATATGCAATATAATATAATGTAACATAATGTGATATAATGTAATATAATGTAATATAATGTAATATAATGTAATGTAATGTAATATAATAAGAAATATAATTTCTTTACATGTATGTACGAATATGCGTTGTTTTGTTCAGAAAAGAAACATCTACGTGCAACCTTCTTTTCTTATAGCATCCAGTAATTGTGTTAAATGTTTTATATGTTCTGAAAAATTCCTAGAATACACAAGTACATCGTCTATAAAATTAATTGCAAAATCTGTAAGTTTGTATTTTCTTAAGATGTTAGTAAGTATTCTTTGGAATATTGCAGGAGCAGTCTTCAAACCAAAAGGTAAACATGTCCACTGGTAATGTCCATCCTGCGTTACAAAGGCAGTCTTCTTTCTGTCTTCAATTCTTAGCGGGATTGCCCAGAACGCTGAATTAATGTCTAATGTTGTAAAGTATACTGAGCCTCTTGTCTTTGTCACCAAGTCATTGATCAATGGGAATGGTTGAGCCTGCGGTACCACTATTTTATTGAGATCTCTAAAATCAATACATAATCATGACCTTTTGTTATCCTCTTTCTTAAAAGCTAAAGTTACTGGTGCTGCAAAAGGGCTATATGATTCTTCTATCAGATTTTTATCTAGTAATTTAGCTACCTGTTCTTCTATTTCCTTTTTATCCTCAATTGAGCATCTGTAAGGTCTCTTGCTACCATATCTATCCACAAGTAGATCGATACGTGCTTCATATTCTTTGACGGTGCCAATGTCATATTTATCTCTTACAAAGATTGAACTATAACTGTCAATTAGGTTATGTATTTCTGTCTTCTGTTTAGTATTTAAATTACTCAGATTTATTTTGAATTCTTTACCTGCTATTTGCTCATTAAAATTCACTAAAATCATCGGTATATCCATTCATAAGGATTTTCTCTTCATTTATATTTTCTTTTATTTCAGTTTCATCTCTTTTCTGGGAAATTTTCAAATCTTTATCTTGAACTAATTTAAATTGCTTTATGATATCTAATCCAATCAGAAAATTATATTTAAAATCCTCTCCATCAACAATATAAACATTTGCTTTTTCCTCGATAGCAAATATTTTTATTTTTATAGTTGTCAAACCATTTGTCTTCTTTACACCATTAAATGTAATCAAATTAGCTTTATTTACTTTGCTTTCATGTTCTTCTTTTATTCTTATCAATTTGGAATTAATTATGGAAATATTTGAACCTGAATCATATATTCCATATATTTGTAATAGTTCATTTAATATTAGTTTGACTCTAATTAATGGTGTTATTATTCCTTTTTTGACTCGTTGGTATTTAATTCAACATCAATCACAGAATTATTTATGGCTTTACTATAGTTTCTCTTTGGATTTTGTTCTTCCGTTTGCTTAAACCAGCACTTTCCTTCAGGATGATACCGAACACCTTTCTTCAAGTTCTCACAAATCTTGCATGGTTTTACTTGCATGCTTCTATCAGATAAGGCTTTTAAATCTGTAATGTGTTTTTTATTCTTAATAAAATTATTTTTCTTTGCTAAATATTCATGTTTTCCAATTTCACTGTAGAGGCTTGCAATTGACTTTAACGTTTCTTTATTAATTTTATCTATTATGTTATCAGGTAACCCCATAACAATAAGATTTATCATTGTTTGGGTGTCAATTTCTTTGTTGACCTCTAACAAGAGTCTTTCTTTCTTTGTGGCATATTCAAGCAGTGACCCAGCTTGATATCTAAATGTAAATTCATATTTGACCTGGGACCAACCTTTGTTTCCATATGTTTCACAAAAAATGTTCCTCCATTGTATCCAGTCTGAATTCACCGTTAATTTTATAATCATACTACTGTACCAATCTAAGCATTGCTTCTCCAATAAATGTTTCAAAATCTCAATCTTACTTTCATCCTGTTGAATGTCGAATCTTCCACATTCACTCTCAAAGTCACTAATCCATTGTTTAGCGTTCGATGTTTTAGTAGAGAACTTTTCCAATACAAATCTTTCAGCAAGTTTTCCCAGATTTTTGTTTTCTGTGACATTATCATAGCTAGTTTTGTTCAGATGCGTGCCATTCGTAACATCATTGAGATATTGGTCTCCAAACTGTAAATGTTCACCTTGATCTAAATATATTTCCCTTAATTTGGCATCTAATGGGATCCATACAGAGCGTGTTTGGTGTCTTTTTTTCAGTGAATTTCTTATTTTCGTATAAATGTCTAAAGACACTATGCCCGTGTGTCTATTAGCGGGTTTCAGTTCGTCTGGTACTTCATAAATATGGCCGTCTGGTGTTTCAATAGAGGTTATGTTGATCACGTTGGTTTTTCCGTCTGTAGACCCCAGTACAACAAATTTAAAGCAGAGTTTTTCCATCTTCATTTTTGATTTCCACTAGAAATGTCGTTTTATAAGACGATAATGTCTTATTAAGGGGGAATATTGTTCTTAAACAAATAAAACGTGTTGCTTTGTTCTGAAAACAAGTTTTTTTTATTTTAATATCTAAATTCACAAATCATCAATCACCTAGTTCACCTATTTTAAAATGTTAACTTACCCGAAAACAAGAAACGACATTTAAAGTTTATTATTCGAACTTTCCCTTTTTAGGTCTTTTCTTGCAGGTTAAATAATTTGTTAAAAATCGCAGACAAAAGCCAGAGTGAATATGTAATATAATATAATGTAACATAATGTGATATAATGTAATATAATGTAATATAATGTAATATAATGTAATATAATGTAATGTAATGTAATATAATAAGAAATATAATTTCTTTACATGTATGTACGAATATGCATTGTTTTGTTCAGAAAAGAAACATCTACGTGCATACATTGTCCCAACAAATGCATTCATGTGTGCATACATACATACACATATGTACGATATATCTAAACGCATACGGTTTAGATGCGTTTTTTTGCATATGTTAGACATTTCTTTGCATACGTTTGTCTATTTGCTCTTAAAGTTTGTATATGTAGATATGCATATGAGTTGCGTCATGAAGCAGGTCAAGATTTCTTTCCGCTCATATAAATATGGATGGCGGATGCTATTATAATTTAAAAAGTACAACATATTTTTGAATTCTAACCCTTGATGTAAATGAATGGTTTACGAAGTTAATTTTTTAATATCAATACAATTTAGTTAATTAGATATTTAAATTTTCACATTCATGCATGCATATACTTAGAAATAATTTATTCATCTCACAAGATATAATCCACTTGCGTATACAAAATGCCGACGGCAAATAAGCATGAAAGAAAAATGTACAAGTCTGCTGTTATTTTATTTTGCTTAACAACAGAGCGTGACATTATGCATTTCAATTCAAACGCTATATTTAATTCTGTTGATTACGCTCCGCTAGGTTAACTCTCGTATGTTAACTTTTCCAAAGTCGTGGTAAATAATAAAAATGTCTTAGCCGCGTTTTGTTAGCATTTGACATTTAACCTGCCATTCGGTCCTGAGCCTTCTCTATAAATTTACGTTCTCTGCATATACTTTGGCGCAATTTTCATAACCTAATATACACATGTTCTATGATTCGCGCGATTTTCATAAAAAAAAAAAAACAAAAAGAACAAATCTAATATGTAAACATGCATACTAATCAAATGGACAGATAAATCGAACAAATCTATTATGTACGCAAGCTAAAGTAAACTACATTTTTTCACACTTGCGTGCCACACTCTCCCTCGCATTTCTGTCGGGTGTACCGTCACATAAAATTCAATTAAAATTGAATGTACCAGTGATGCTTTTGCGAAATATAAATGCTCCTCTGCTATGTAATGGAACAAGACTTCGGATAACAAAATTGGGGCAAAATATACTTGGTGCTACTATTTGAACAGGTATGGGTAAGGGAAAAAGTGTCGCATTCCAATTATTCCCACTGACCTTCCATTCCAATTCAAAAGGGTCCAGTTTCCCGTCAAGCTTAGCTTTGCTGTTACCATAAACAAAGCACAAGGGCAGACATTGCAGGTAGCGGGTGTGCATTTAGAAAAGCCATGCTTCTCTCACGGTCAACTATATGTAGCATGTTCGCGAGTGTCTAATGCCCGGAATTTACACGTATTTGCAAAAGACGGAAAAACTTATAATATAGTCTACAAAAATATCCTAGATTAATACTCTCCATTATATCTTTTTGAATTATAAGAATTTAAAATTATTTATTTTTGTTACAGTGAAATATATTTTAACATTTGTTGTTGTAATTAAATAAAGCATATTTTAAGTTTTTGAAACTGATTGTATGTAGTAATTTTGAAATAAATCACATTGATTCAGTCCTATTGAAATGTAATGATTTTTGATATTTATTTAAGGGCTACAACGCGAGCGAAGCCGCGGGTAACAGCTAGTGTAATATAATAAGAAATATAATTTCCTTACATGTATGTACGAATATGCATTGTTTTGTTCAGAAAAAAAACATCTACGTGCAACCTTCTTTTCTTATAGCATCCAGTAATTGTGTTAAATATTTTATATGTTCTGAAAAATTCCTAGAATACACAAGTACATCGTCTATAAAATTAATTGCAAAATCTGTAAGTTTGTATTTTCTTAAGATGTTAGTAAGTATTCTTTGGAATATTGCAGGAGCAGTCTTCAAACCAAAAGGTAAACATGTCCACTGGTAATGTCCATCCTGCGTTACAAAGGCAGTCTTCTTTCTGTCTTCAATTCTTAGCGGGATTGCCCAGAACGCTGAATTAATGTCTAATGTTGTAAAGTATACTGAGCCTGTTGTCTTTCTCACCAATTCATTGATCAATGGGAATGGTTGAGCCTGCGGTACCACTATTTTATTGAGATCTCTAAAATCAATACATAATCATGACCTTTTGTTATCCTCTTTCTTAAAAGCTAAAGTTACTGGTGCTGCAAAAGGGCTATATGATTCTTCTATGAGATTTTTATCTAGTAATTTAGCTACCTGTTCTTCTATTTCCTTTTTATCCTCAATTGAGCATCTGTAAGGTCTCTTGCTACCATATCTATCCACAAGTAGGTCGATACGTGCTTCATATTCTTTGACGGTGCCAATGTCATATTTATCTCTTACAAAGATTGAACTATAACTGTCAATTAGGTTATGTATTTCTGTCTTCTGTTTAGTATTTAAATTACTCAGATTTATTTTGAATTCTTTACCTGCTATTTGCTCATTAAAATTCACTAAAATCATCGGTATATCCATTCATTAGGATTTTCTCTTCATTTATATTTTCTTTTATCTCAGTTTCATCTCTTTTCTGGGAAATTTTCAAATCTTTATCTTGAACTAATTTAAATTGCTTTATGATATCTAATCCAATCAGAAAATTATATTTAAAATCCTCTCCATCAACAATATAAACATTTGCTTTTTCCTCGATAGCAAATATTTTTATTTTTATAGTTGTCAAACCTTTGTCTTCTTTACACCATTAAATGTAATCAAATTAGCTTTATTTACTTTCATGTTCTTCTTTTATTCTTATCAATTTGGAATTCATTATGGAAATATTTGAACCTGAATCATATATTCCATATATTTGTAATAGTTCATTTAATATTAGTTTGACTCTAATTAATGGTGTTATTATTCGTTTTTTGACTCGTTGGTATTTAATTCAACATCAATCACAGAATTATTTATGGCTTTACTATAGTTTCTCTTTGGATTTTGTTCTTCCGTTTGCTTAAACCAGCACTTTCCTTCAGGATGATACCGAACACCTTTCTTCAAGTTCTCACAAATCTTGCATGGTTTTACTTGCATGCTTCTATCAGATAAGGCTTTTAAATCTGTAATGTGTTTTTTATTCTTAATAAAATTATTTTTCTTTGCTAAATATTCATGTTTTCCAATTTCACTGTAGAGGCTTGCAATTGACTTTAACGTTTCTTTATTAATTTTATCTATTATGTTATCAGGTAACCCCATAACAATAAGATTTATCATTGTTTGGGTGTCAATTTCTTTGTTGACCTCTAACAAGAGTCTTTCTTTCTTTGTGGCATATTCAAGCAGTGACCCAGCTTGATATCTAAATGTAAATTCATATTTGACCTGGGACCAACCTTTGTTTCCATATGTTTCACAAAAAATGTTCCTCCATTGTATCCAGTCTGAATTCACCGTTAATTTTATAATCATACTACTGTACCAATCTAAGCATTGCTTCTCCAATAAATGTTTCAAAATCTCAATCTTACTTTCATCCTGTTGAATGTCGAATCTTCCACATTCACTCTCAAAGTCACTAATCCATTGTTTAGCGTTCGATGTTTTAGTAGAGAACTTTTCCAATACAAATCTTTCAGCAAGTTTTCCCAGATTTTTGTTTTCTGTGACATTATCATAGCTAGTTTTGTTCAGATGCGTGCCATTCGTAACATCATTGAGATATTGGTCTCCAAACTGTAAATGTTCACCTTGATCTAAATATATTTCCCTTAATTTGGCATCTAATGGGATCCATACAGAGCGTGTTTGGTGTCTTTTTTTCAGTGAATTTCTTATTTTCGTATAAATGTCTAAAGACACTATGCCCGTGTGTCTATTAGCGGGTTTCAGTTCGTCTGGTACTTCATAAATATGGCCGTCTGGTGTTTCAATAGAGGTTATGTTGATCACGTTAGTTTTTCCGTCTGTAGACCCCAGTACAACAAATTTAAAGCAGAGTTTTTCCATCTTCATTTTTGATTTCCACTAGAAATGTCGTTTTATAAGACGATAATGTCTTATTTACGAGGAATATTGTTCTTAAACAAATAAAACGTGTTGCTTTGTTCTGAAAACAAGTTTTTTTATTTTAATATCTAAATTCACAAATCATCAATCACCTAGTTCACCTATTTTAAAATGTTAACTTACCCGAAAACAAGAAACGACATTTAAAGTTTATTATTCGAACTTTCCCTTTTTAGGTCTTTTTTTGCAGGTTAAATAATTTGTTAAAAATCGCAGACAAAAGCCAGAGTGAATATGCAATATAATATAATGTAACATAATGTGATATAATGTAATATAATGTAATATAATGTAATATAATGTAATGTAATGTAATATAATAAAAAATATAATTTCTTTACATGTATGTACGAATATGCGTTGTTTTGTTCAGAAAAGAAACATCTACGTGCAACCTTCTTTTCTTATAGCATCCAGTAATTGTGTTAAATGTTTTATATGTTCTGAAAAATTCCTAGAATACACAAGTACATCGTCTATAAAATTAATTGCAAAATCTGTAAGTTTGTATTTTCTTAAGATGTTAGTAAGTATTCTTTGGAATATTGCAGGAGCAGTCTTCAAACCAAAAGGTAAACATGTCCACTGGTAATGTCCATCCTGCGTTACAAAGGCAGTCTTCTTTCTGTCTTCAATTCTTAGCGGGATTGCCCAGAACGCTGAATTAATGTCTAATGTTGTAAAGTATACTGAGCCTCTTGTCTTTGTCACCAAGTCATTGATCAATGGGAATGGTTGAGCCTGCGGTACCACTATTTTATTGAGATCTCTAAAATCAATACATAATCATGACCTTTTGTTATCCTCTTTCTTAAAAGCTAAAGTTACTGGTGCTGCAAAAGGGCTATATGATTCTTCTATCAGATTTTTATCTAGTAATTTAGCTACCTGTTCTTCTATTTCCTTTTTATCCTCAATTGAGCATCTGTAAGGTCTCTTGCTACCATATCTATCCACAAGTAGATCGATACGTGCTTCATATTCTTTGACGGTGCCAATGTCATATTTATCTCTTACAAAGATTGAACTATAACTGTCAATTAGGTTATGTATTTCTGTCTTCTGTTTAGTATTTAAATTACTCAGATTTATTTTGAATTCTTTACCTGCTATTTGCTCATTAAAATTCACTAAAATCATCGGTATATCCATTCATTAGGATTTTCTCTTCATTTATATTTTCTTTTATTTCAGTTTCATCTCTTTTCTGGGAAATTTTCAAATCTTTATCTTGAACTAATTTAAATTGCTTTATGATATCTAATCCAATCAGAAAATTATATTTAAAATCCTCTCCATCAACAATATAAACATTTGCTTTTTCCTCGATAGCAAATATTTTTATTTTTATAGTTGTCAAACCATTTGTCTTCTTTACACCATTAAATGTAATCAAATTAGCTTTATTTACTTTGCTTTCATGTTCTTCTTTTATTCTTATCAATTTGGAATTAATTATGGAAATATTTGAACCTGAATCATATATTCCATATATTTGTAATAGTTCATTTAATATTAGTTTGACTCTAATTAATGGTGTTATTATTCCTTTTTTGACTCGTTGGTATTTAATTCAACATCAATCACAGAATTATTTATGGCTTTACTATAGTTTCTCTTTGGATTTTGTTCTTCCGTTTGCTTAAACCAGCACTTTCCTTCAGGATGATACCGAACACCTTTCTTCAAGTTCTCACAAATCTTGCATGGCTTTACTTGCATGCTTCTATCAGATAAGGCTTTTAAATCTGTAATGTGTTTTTTATTCTTAATAAAATTATTTTTCTTTGCTAAATATTCATGTTTTCCAATTTCACTGTAGAGGCTTGCAATTGACTTTAACGTTTCTTTATTAATTTTATCTATTATGTTATCAGGTAACCCCATAACAATAAGATTTATCATTGTTTGGGTGTCAATTTCTTTGTTGACCTCTAACAAGAGTCTTTCTTTCTTTGTGGCATATTCAAGCAGTGACCCAGCTTGATATCTAAATGTAAATTCATATTTGACCTGGGACCAACCTTTGTTTCCATATGTTTCACAAAAAATGTTCCTCCATTGTATCCAGTCTGAATTCACCGTTAATTTTATAATCATACTACTGTACCAATCTAAGCATTGCTTCTCCAATAAATGTTTCAAAATCTCAATCTTACTTTCATCCTGTTGAATGTCGAATCTTCCACATTCACTCTCAAAGTCACTAATCCATTGTTTAGCGTTCGATGTTTTAGTAGAGAACTTTTCCAATACAAATCTTTCAGCAAGTTTTCCCAGATTTTTGTTTTCTGTGACATTATCATAGCTAGTTTTGTTCAGATGCGTGCCATTCGTAACATCATTGAGATATTGGTCTCCAAACTGTAAATGTTCACCTTGATCTAAATATATTTCCCTTAATTTGGCATCTAATGGGATCCATACAGAGCGTGTTTGGTGTCTTTTTTTCAGTGAATTTCTTATTTTCGTATAAATGTCTAAAGACACTATGCCCGTGTGTCTATTAGCGGGTTTCAGTTCGTCTGGTACTTCATAAATATGGCCGTCTGGTGTTTCAATAGAGGTTATGTTGATCACGTTGGTTTTTCCGTCTGTAGACCCCAGTACAACAAATTTAAAGCAGAGTTTTTCCATCTTCATTTTTGATTTCCACTAGAAATGTCGTTTTATAAGACGATAATGTCTTATTTAGGGGGAATATTGTTCTTAAACAAATAAAACGTGTTGCTTTGTTCTGAAAACAAGTTTTTTTTATTTTAATATCTAAATTCACAAATCAGCAATCACCTAGTTCACCTATTTTAAAATGTTAACTTACCCGAAAACAAGAAACGACATTTAAAGTTTATTATTCGAACTTTCCCTTTTTAGGTCTTTTCTTGCAGGTTAAATAATTTGTTAAAAATCGCAGACAAAAGCCAGAGTGAATATATAATATAATATAATGTAACATAATGTGATATAATGTAATATAATGTAATATAATGTAATATAATGTAATGTAATGTAATATAATAAGAAATATAATTTCTTTACATGTATGTACGAATATGCATTGTTTTGTTCAGAAAAGAAACATCTACGTGCATACATTGTCCCAACAAATGCATTCATGTGTGCATACATACATACACATATGTACGATATATCTAAACGCATACGGTTTAGATGCGTTTTTTTGCATATGTTAGACATTTCTTTGCATACGTTTGTCTATTTGCTCTTAAAGTTTGTATATGTAGATATGCATATGAGTTGCGTCATGAAGCAGGTCAAGATTTCTTTCCGCTCATATAAATATGGATGGCGGATGCTATTATAATTTAAAAAGTACAACATATTTTTGAATTCTAACCCTTGATGTAAATGAATGGTTTACGAAGTTAATTTTTTAATATCAATACAATTTAGTTAATTAGATATTTAAATTTTCACATTCATGCATGCATATACTTAGAAATAATTTATTCATCTCACAAGATATAATCCACTTGCGTATACAAAATGCCGACGGCAAATAAGCATGAAAGAAAAATGTACAAGTCTGCTGTTATTTTATTTTGCTTAACAACAGAGCGTGACATTATGCATTTCAATTCAAACGCTATATTTAATTCTGTTGATTACGCTCCGCTAGGTTAACTCTCGTATGTTAACTTTTCCAAAGTCGTAGTAAATAATAAAAATGTCTTAGCCGCGTTTTGTTAGCATTTGACATTTAACCTGCCATTCGGTCCTGAGCCTTCTCTATAAATTTACGTTCTCTGCATATACTTTGGCGCAATTTTCATAACCTAATATACACATGTTCTATGATTCGCGCGATTTTCATAAAAAAAAAAAACAAAAAGAACAAATCTAATATGTAAACATGCATACTAATCAAATGGACAGATAAATCGAACAAATCTATTATGTACGCAAGCTAAAGTAAACTACATTTTTTCACACTTGCGTGCCACACTCTCCCTCGCATTTCTGTCGGGTGTACCGTCACATAAAATTCAATTAAAATTGAATGTACCAGTGATGCTTATGCGAAATATAAATGCTCCTCTGCTATGTAATGGAACAAGACTTCGGATAACAAAATTGGGGCAAAATATACTTGGTGCTACTATTTGAACAGGTATGGGTAAGGGAAAAAGTGTCGCATTCCAATTATTCCCACTGACCTTCCATTCCAATTCAAAAGGGTCCAGTTTCCCGTCAAGCTTAGCTTTGCTGTTACCATAAACAAAGCACAAGGGCAGACATTGCAGGTAGCGGGAGTGCATTTAGAAAAGCCATGCTTCTCTCACGGTCAACTATATGTAGCATGTTCGCGAGTGTCTAATGCCCGGAATTTACACGTATTTGCAAAAGACGGAAAAACTTATAATATAGTCTACAAAAATATCCTAGATTAATACTCTCCATTATATCTTTTTGAATTATAAGAATTTAAAATTATTTATTTTTGTTACAGTGAAATATATTTTAACATTTGTTGTTGTAATTAAATAAAGCATATTTTAAGTTTTTGAAACTGATTGTATGTAGTAATTTTGAAATAAATCACATTGATTCAGTCCTATTGAAATGTAATGATTTTTGATATTTATTTAAGGGCTACAACGCGAGCGAAGCCGCGGGTAACAGCTAGTGTAATATAATAAGAAATATAATTTCCTTACATGTATGTACGAATATGCATTGTTTTGTTCAGAAAAAAAACATCTACGTGCAACCTTCTTTTCTTATAGCATCCAGTAATTGTGTTAAATATTTTATATGTTCTGAAAAATTCCTAGAATACACAAGTACATCGTCTATAAAATTAATTGCAAAATCTGTAAGTTTGTATTTTCTTAAGATGTTAGTAAGTATTCTTTGGAATATTGCAGGAGCAGTCTTCAAACCAAAAGGTAAACATGTCCACTGGTAATGTCCATCCTGCGTTACAAAGGCAGTCTTCTTTCTGTCTTCAATTCTTAGCGGGATTGCCCAGAACGCTGAATTAATGTCTAATGTTGTAAAGTATACTGAGCCTGTTGTCTTTGTCACCAATTCATTGATCAATGGGAATGGTTGAGCCTGCGGTACCACTATTTTATTGAGATCTCTAAAATCAATACATAATCATGACCTTTTGTTATCCTCTTTCTTAAAAGCTAAAGTCACTGGTGCTGCAAAAGGGCTATATGATTCTTCTATGAGATTTTTATCTAGTAATTTAGCTACCTGTTCTTCTATTTCCTTTTTATCCTCAATTGAGCATCTGTAAGGTCTCTTGCTACCATATCTATCCACAAGTAGGTCGATACGTGCTTCATATTCTTTGACGGTGCCAATGTCATATTTATCTCTTACAAAGATTGAACTATAACTGTCAATTAGGTTATGTATTTCTGTCTTCTGTTTAGTATTTAAATTACTCAGATTTATTTTGAATTCTTTACCTGCTATTTGCTCATTAAAATTCACTAAAATCATCGGTATATCCATTCATTAGGATTTTCTCTTCATTTATATTTTCTTTTATCTCAGTTTCATCTCTTTTCTGGAAAATTTTCAAATCTTTATCTTGAACTAATTTAAATTGCTTTATGATATCTAATCCAATCAGAAAATTATATTTAAAATCCTCTCCATCAACAATATAAACATTTGCTTTTTCCTCGATAGCAAATATTTTTATTTTTATAGTTGTCAAACCATTTGTCTTCTTTACACCATTAAATGTAATCAAATTAGCTTTATTTACTTTGCTTTCATGTTCTTCTTTTATTCTTATCAATTTGGAATTAATTATGGAAATATTTGAACCTGAATCATATATTCCATATATTTGTAATAGTTCATTTAATATTAGTTTGACTCTAATTAATGGTGTTATTATTCGTTTTTTGACTCGTTGGTATTTAATTCAACATCAATCACAGAATTATTTATGGCTTTACTATAGTTTCTCTTTGGATTTTGTTCTTCCGTTTGCTTAAACCAGCACTTTCCTTCAGGATGATACCGAACACCTTTCTTCAAGTTCTCACAAATCTTGCATGGTTTTACTTGCATGCTTCTATCAGATAAGGCTTTTAAATCTGTAATGTGTTTTTTATTCTTAATAAAATTATTTTTCTTTGCTAAATATTCATGTTTTCCAATTTCACTGTAGAGGCTTGCAATTGACTTTAACGTTTCTTTATTAATTTTATCTATTATGTTATCAGGTAACCCCATAACAATAAGATTTATCATTGTTTGGGTGTCAATTTCTTTGTTGACCTCTAACAAGAGTCTTTCTTTCTTTGTGGCATATTCAAGCAGTGACCCAGCTTGATATCTAAATGTAAATTCATATTTGACCTGGGACCAACCTTTGTTTCCATATGATTCACAAAAAATGTTCCTCCATTGTATCCAGTCTGAATTCACCGTTAATTTTATAATCATACTACTGTACCAATCTAAGCATTGCTTCTCCAATAAATGTTTCAAAATCTCAATCTTACTTTCATCCTGTTGAATGTCGAATCTTCCACATTCACTCTCAAAGTCACTAATCCATTGTTTAGCGTTCGATGTTTTAGTAGAGAACTTTTCCAATACAAATCTTTCAGCAAGTTTTCCCAGATTTTTGTTTTCTGTGACATTATCATAGCTAGTTTTGTTCAGATGCGTGCCATTCGTAACATCATTGAGATATTGGTCTCCAAACTGTAAATGTTCACCTTGATCTAAATATATTTCCCTTAATTTGGCATCTAATGGGATCCATACAGAGCGTGTTTGGTGTCTTTTTTTCAGTGAATTTCTTATTTTCGTATAAATGTCTAAAGACACTATGCCCGTGTGTCTATTAGCGGGTTTCAGTTCGTCTGGTACTTCATAAATATGGCTGTCTGGTGTTTCAATAGAGGTTATGTTGATCACGTTAGTTTTTCCGTCTGTAGACCCCAGTACAACAAATTTAAAGCAGAGTTTTTCCATCTTCATTTTTGATTTCCACTAGAAATGTCGTTTTATAAGACGATAATGTCTTATTTACGAGGAATATTGTTCTTAAACAAATAAAACGTGTTGCTTTGTTCTGAAAACAAGTTTTTGAAGTGAAAACTTCTTTAGAATCGTTGGGAGTGATTTGAGGAAAAGTGAAACGAAAAAGCGACCCTCTTGGCTACGAAGCGTTATATTATATGTTAATATAAACGTAGCGACGAACTAAATAAAAATAACTTTTATTTTTTCTTGTGATTCGAACCAAGGATTTTGGATCGGAAGCTCACATTGCTAGTCGCTCGGCTACCGCGCCATGCTGTCGTCGCTGGCCTAAAAGTTATTTAGTTACGAAGCGTTATATTATATGTTGATATAAATATTATATGTTGATATAAATAATTTTTGTGAGCGTGTAATTCTCAAAAGGTTTATTAGAAAATCTATTGACTAGGTAGTGTGGTATCTGTTCTTATCAGCTTAACATCTGATAGATCCTCCATCGGAGGACAACAAATGTTAAACGGATTTTTGGAAATGGGCGGAGTGTTTTAGGGACTTGCTCTCCACCTCTGCCACGGGTTGGCCCGGTATTGCAGTACCGCCGGGATTTCGGCCTTGAATAAATACAAAAAGAAATATACTAATACATTTAGCTTTGGTGGGAAGAGGCATAAATTTTTATATGAATACAAGTAGACGAAAATGGATTTTTTTTTTTTTTGAAATTTGCATTGTAGGACATTTCTGATTATTTATTGAAAACAGTTTTTTGGTTTAGATACTGAAAGTCAGTTTAAGTGAATCGGTATAAATATTTCGTACATTAATTTTTGTGAGCGTGTAATTCTCAAAAGGTTTATTAGAAAATCTATTGACTAGGTAGTGTGGTATCTGTTTTTATCAGCTTAACATCTGATAGATCCTCCATCGGAGGACAACAAATGTTAAACTAATTTTTGGAAATGGGCGGAGTGTTTTAGGGGCTTGCTCTCCACCTCTGCCACGGGTTGGCGCGGTATTGCAGTACCGCTGGGATTTCGGCCTTGAATAAATACAAGAAGAAATATATTAATACATTTAGCTTTGGTGGCAAGAGACATAAATTTTTATATGAATACAAGTAGACGAAAATGGATTTTTTTTTTTTTAATTTGCATTGCAGGACATTTCTGATTATTTATTGAAAACAGTTTTTTTTTATTAAAATTGATTATAGAAGAAAATTGAATTTTTTCCAAAGTGAATTCATACACTAAGCTAAGTAAAACGTTTCGTAATTCAATTTTATGTTGACATCCAAATGTACACGGCGGAAGAAAAAAAAAAAACAAATCAGCTGTGTTATTGCTACCACCTCCAAAAGATTCGCCTTGATTTTTCATATAAAAATTATAAATATCATCACTTGTGACAACTGTACCCAGTCGGTCGACAGTGTGTGAATCATCTTTAAATTCTGCAAGAATACCCTAACCTGCGCAGCGCACAGTAAAATCGACACAAAGCTGAGCGCAGAGCACAATCGTACAAACACACTAACGTACATACATACATATATACGCTCGAATACATTTTCTTACTGTGCTCAGCCAAGGCTGGTAGTCATGCACTGTGGCGATATGAACGCACAAATGCACATACACAGGCACGAACATGAAATCAAACAGCTCGGCGTGTTTAAGTGAATCGACATAAATATTTCGTACATTAATTTTTGTGAGCGTGTAATTCTCAAAAGGTTTATTAGAAAATGTAATGACAAGGTAGTTTGTTGGTTGTGTATGGTTATCGCTTCTCGGCCTTATGGCTAAGATCAAAGTGATCAAATGGGCGGAGAGTTTTAGGAGCTTGCTCCACCTCTGCCACGGGTTGGCCCGGTATTGCAGTACCGCCGGGATTTCGGCCTTGAATAAATACAAGAAGAAATATACAAATACATTTAGCTTTGGTGGGAAGAGACATAAATTTTTATATGAATACAAGTAGACGAAAATGGAAGAAATTTGTAAGTCTGTTTCTTCGGTCCGTTTGGGTATTTTTTTTGACAACATCGAAACCAAAGCATTTGTATCATATTTTATCTATCATAAGCCACTCGTACATTTGTTGAAATTGAAAACATTGAGGATGAATAATGATAAAATGAAGAAAATAAAATATGAACTTTATAGCAATATTATAATGAACCTATAATTATCCCGCTCCTAATGCTGCTTTCGTCTTATTCTCTCTCAGTTTGTTTTACGGAAGGTTTCACTTCTAACGAGTCTAACCGTTAGACTGGTATTTTTTTTTTTTTATTTTAATATCTAAATTCGCAAATCATCAATCACCTAGTTCACCTATTTTAAAATGTTAACTTACCCGAAAACAAGAAACGACATTTAAAGTTTATTATTCGAACTTTCCCTTTTTAGGTCTTTTTTTGCAGGTTAAATAATTTGTTAAAAATCGCAGACAAAAGCCAGAGTGAATATGCAATATAATATAATGTAACATAATGTGATATAATGTAATATAATGTAATATAATGTAATATAATGTAATGTAATGTAATATAATAAGAAATATAATTTCTTTACATGTATGTACGAATATGCGTTGTTTTGTTCAGAAAAGAAACATCTACGTGCAACCTTCTTTTCTTATAGCATCCAGTAATTGTGTTAAATGTTTTATATGTTCTGAAAAATTCCTAGAATACACAAGTACATCGTCTATAAAATTAATTGCAAAATCTGTAAGTTTGTATTTTCTTAAGATGTTAGTAAGTATTCTTTGGAATATTGCAGGAGCAGTCTTCAAACCAAAAGGTAAACATGTCCACTGGTAATGTCCATCCTGCGTTACAAAGGCAGTCTTCTTTCTGTCTTCAATTCTTAGCGGGATTGCCCAGAACGCTGAATTAATGTCTAATGTTGTAAAGTATACTGAGCCTCTTGTCTTTGTCACCAAGTCATTGATCAATGGGAATGGTTGAGCCTGCGGTACCACTATTTTATTGAGATCTCTAAAATCAATACATAATCATGACCTTTTGTTATCCTCTTTCTTAAAAGCTAAAGTTACTGGTGCTGCAAAAGGGCTATATGATTCTTCTATCAGATTTTTATCTAGTAATTTAGCTACCTGTTCTTCTATTTCCTTTTTATCCTCAATTGAGCATCTGTAAGGTCTCTTGCTACCATATCTATCCACAAGTAGATCGATACGTGCTTCATATTCTTTGACGGTGCCAATGTCATATTTATCTCTTACAAAGATTGAACTATAACTGTCAATTAGGTTATGTATTTCTGTCTTCTGTTTAGTATTTAAATTACTCAGATTTATTTTGAATTCTTTACCTGCTATTTGCTCATTAAAATTCACTAAAATCATCGGTATATCCATTCATTAGGATTTTCTCTTCATTTATATTTTCTTTTATTTCAGTTTCATCTCTTTTCTGGGAAATTTTCAAATCTTTATCTTGAACTAATTTAAATTGCTTTATGATATCTAATCCAATCAGAAAATTATATTTAAAATCCTCTCCATCAACAATATAAACATTTGCTTTTTCCTCGATAGCAAATATTTTTATTTTTATAGTTGTCAAACCATTTGTCTTCTTTACACCATTAAATGTAATCAAATTAGCTTTATTTACTTTGCTTTCATGTTCTTCTTTTATTCTTATCAATTTGGAATTAATTATGGAAATATTTGAACCTGAATCATATATTCCATATATTTGTAATAGTTCATTTAATATTAGTTTGACTCTAATTAATGGTGTTATTATTCCTTTTTTGACTCGTTCTAAATATATTTCCCTTAATTTGGCATCTAATGGGATCCATACAGAGCGTGTTTGGTGTCTTTTTTTCAGTGAATTTCTTATTTTCGTATAAATGTCTAAAGACACTATGCCCGTGTGTCTATTAGCGGGTTTCAGTTCGTCTGGTACTTCATAAATATGGCCGTCTGGTGTTTCAATAGAGGTTATGTTGATCACGTTGGTTTTTCCGTCTGTAGACCCCAGTACAACAAATTTAAGGCAGAGTTTTTCCATCTTGCTTTCGATGCCAGGAATTCGGGCACACCAAGTCCTATTGTACAAAAAGCTACAAATGCGTGAAATGCTCTCTAGATCATCCTACTAATGACTGCCCTAAAAGCAAAGAGTTACCCGCGAAATGTGCTAATTGTTTTGAAGCTCATGCTGCTAGTTGCAAAGGCTGCAGAGTGTATCAAGAACTGGTAGCACGTAATGATAGACCGATACGTAATAATGCACAGCATGTAAGTACAAACTTTATTCAACCAACTAAGCCTAACAACATAAACCAACATGAGAGCCAGCCCACATACGCTCAAGCGCTTCAAGGCAACCATGGGACAAGGCACGATAATCCACTTGAAAGAATTGAGGCCTTGCTTGCCAAACAATTCGAATTAACCAACAATCTTCTAAATATGATAACTCTTTTAATTAGCCAACTATGCAAATAGATTTACGTATTGCAATATGGAATGCCAATGGTCTTTCCAACCATAAAGATGAAATACAAGTATTTTTGAAATCGAACAATATTGATATTATATTAATATCGGAAACACATTTCACTAACAGATCTTTTTTTAAAATTCACGGTTATGATCTGATTAGCGCAAATCACCCAGATAACAAAGCTCATGGAGGATCAGCAATAATAATAAAAAGCAGTATTAGGTACAGGGTAATGGACAGTGTTGACAGCAACGCTATACAAGCCGCTTGCACCCAGGTGAAGGGTTTGCACTTTGATTTAAGTTTATCAGCCGTGTATTTACCACCAAGATTTTCTATAAATCCCAGGTTGGTAGGTAGGTAGGTAAGATGGCGTTTTGATACCATAAAGTGGACCACTACCTGTGAAAGGATTAAGGTAGGAGATAAGCCCGTCTACAGCCATCCAGTGCTGTTGATGTAGCGGAGGAGAGAAAAGGGATCTAGGCTGGAGAATTTCATCAAGTCATCCCCAAAGGAGACGCTGAGGAATCTCAAGCGCCTAGCCGCCAAGGCCGGACATCTGCAGAGAAAGTGTTCCACAGTCTCTTTCTCTGCAGGATCCCCACAGCTTCTGCAATGGGGGTTGTACGGAATTCCAAGCTTCTCCGCGTGAGTGCCGATCACCCAGTGGCCAGTGATCACCGCAATGAGTTTGGAAATTGAATGGCGGGGAGTTCCCATCACCTTAAGCGTTCTGTTTATGTCATATTGAGGCCATAGTGCTTTTGAAATGGCACACGATGAGACAGACCTCCATCTGTCTTGCGCCTTTCTTAGAAAGAAGTTGTGTAGTTTCCCTTTAACGACGGCCAAGGGGATGCCGATGTCTGACAAGAGGGCAGCTGGATTTGGTTCTGCCGCCCCCTTCCTGGCAAGCTCATCGGCAATTTCATTTCCCTCTATATTCCTGTGCCCAGGAACCCAGATGAGGGAAATGTTTCCTGCACGTTCGAGGCGTTTAAGTTCCTCCTTGCAGGAGTTCACGAGAATAGAGCTGCAATTCGGCGACGACAGTGCCTTGATTGCAGCTTGGCTATCGGAAAAAATTTTAATGTCTCCCTCCCAGCAGCGATCCCGAAGCATTTTGCATGCCTGCAGGATCGCGAAGACCTCTGCTTGAAAGACGCTGCTTGTCTCCGGCAGTTTATAGGAGACCGAAATGCTGGCTGATTTGGAGTAGACCCCCGCTCCCACTCCAGATTCCATTTTGGATCCGTCAGTGAAAACAGAGGCATCTATATCCGCAACAACTCTCCCCTCTTTCCAATCTTGCCTGCTCGGAAAGATAGCCCTAGCACAACCCTCAAAGCACAGTTTGCGGATGGAGAGGTCGGTGCGAATATCAGAGAAGGAAGGGGAGATCTGCTTCAAAATGCTGCTATGCCCTACCGGGAGTTGTCTCCAAAGGCCAAACTCCTTTAGTCTAATAGCACTCTGAGCAGCAATGGACTTAACCTGCAGATCCACAGGAATTAAGTGGAGAATAACGTTGAGCGCAGCGGTGGGACATGTCCTACAGGCACCAGTGATGCCTACACATGCAGTTCTCTGCACTCTCTCTAATTTAGTGAAGTTGTAGCCCTTCTGAAGAGCTACCCACCAAACTAGGCAACCGTATGTCAAAATTGGCAGAACCACTAAGTTGTACATCCAGAGTACGACACGTGGCTTGAGGCCCCATTTTTTGCCGAACATAGATTTACAGGCGTAGAAGGCTATATTAGCCTTCTTAACTCGATTTTCTATGTGCGGCTTCCAGTGGAGCTTGGGGTCAAGTATTACACCAAGATACTTGGCTTCCGATGAAAGTGTAAGACACTGGTTGTTAAGTCTAGGAAGCTTAAAGGGTGGAGGCTTGTATTTTCTGGTGAATAGCATCAACTCTGTTTTGTCAGAGTTGACTCTGAGACCGCAACTGGCGGCCCATCTGCTGAGTGTAGCCAGTGCTCCTTCCAGAATTTCAGCCATTACTGATGGGAAGGGACCTGAGACCATCAGGACCCCCCCCCCCCCCCCCCCCCTGTTTAAGCGAGTTAAGGCTTCATCTACAGCTACTAGCCAAAGGAGAGGCGAGAGGACGCCGCCCTGCGGTGTGCCCCTATGTACGAATCTGGTGATTCTTGCCCCTCCTGCCACCGCATTAATTTCCCTACTACCAAGCAGGGACGAGATCCAGCGGTAGATAGGTCTTTCCACCCCTAGCCTGTTTAGAGCCGTGACAATTGACTCCGCCGTAATATTATTAAAGGCGCCCTCTATGTCTATAAAGGCCGCCAAAGTGAATTGTTTCCCCTCCAGAGATTTCTCTACAGTCCCTACTACCTCATGTAGGGCTGACTCGGTGGATTTCCCTTTCAGGTAAGCGTGTTGGGCTGGAGAAAGTCTGGTTTCACAGTGCTCTCGGATGTGACAGCGGATCACTCTTTCAAACACCTTGAGAATAAAGGAGGTAAGACTTATAGGTCTGAAGTCCTTGGCCAGGACGTGGCCCCTCCTTCCTGCCTTAGGAATGAAGACCACTTTGGTTTTCTTCCAGCTAGCAGGAACGTGGTTCAGCGAGATACACGCCGAGAAGATCTTTTGAAGAACGGGAACCACCACGGTCTTAGTCTTCTGAAGCATTACTGGCATGATACCATCGATGCCTGGAGATTTGAAAGGGGAAAAACTCTCGATTGCCCAGTTTATTCTGTTGATGGACAAGACCGGTGTCAGGGACATCACAGGTAACCCCTCCTGCCGGTTCGCGTCTTCGTTACAGACCGGATCAATAGAGCTCCGTGTCAGTAAAATGGAATTTTCCTTACAAGGTTATTACGTCGAAGACAGATATTACTGCGTACAAAAACTGGCTTGAAAATAAAATTGATATAAATATGCCCCTAAAAACTGGCACAGAGATAGACTTAGCTGTCGAAAAGTTGACCAACAACATACACGGAGCTGGATTTTTGTTTGCGCCACCTCCAAAAGAAAGGGCAAGAAGTAGCGAATTTATATCTTTAGAAATCAGACGACTAATCAAACATAAGCGAGCTCTGAGGAAAAAATGGCAAACAAGTCAAAATCCTTTGGACAAAACAATGTTCAATAAGACAAGAAACGATCTTAAGAAACGAATGGCTGAATTAAGAAATGAATCAACAGTTGATTTTCTAAAAAATCTTGATCCCTTTACAAATGATTATGAATACACCCTATGGAGAGCTACGCGATATCTAAAGCGTCCTACTAGAAGAAATGTCGCTATTAAAGACAGCAATGGAGTTTGGTGCAGGTCAAATGAAGAAAAAGTGGAGGCATTTGCGCAACACCTTTCCACAGTGTTCCAACCTAATCCTGTTGGTGATGGAATACAAGACGAAGAAATTTTTAATTTCTTAGATGTGCCATGCCAAATGAGTTTCCCAATAAGCCATATTAGCACAACAGGAGTAGAGATAGCGATTAAAAACATCAATAACAAAAAATCACCAGGATATGACAAAATAGATGGAAAAACTTTAAAAAATCTGCCCCAGATGTGTCTTCAACTATTAACGAATATATACAACGCTATGCTGAGACTTGACCATTACCCAACGCAGTGGAAATGTGCGGAAGTTATTATGATAAATAAGCCCAATAAACCTGAAAACATTATGTCTTCATACAGACCGATATGTTTGCTGGTAATATTCTCTAAAGTATTTGAAAGAATACTTCTAAGAAGCATGCTGCCAGTGCTGGACAAGCATAACATAATACCGGAAAACCAGTTTGGGTTTAGAAGAGGTCATGGAACAGTAGAGCAATGCCACCGGGTCATCAATCATATTACAGAGGCACTGGAAAGTAAAAAATATTATACAACAGTTTTTCTTGACATACAACAGGCATTTGATCGAGTTTGGCACCCGGGAATTTTATAATATATAAAATTAAGAAAATACTTCCCGTTCCATACTACTTATTACTGAAATCATATTTAACTAACCGAAAGTATTATGTTGTAAATCAAGGCGTAACATCTAATATATACTCTATAAATGCTGGTGTGCCGCAAGGCAGTGTGCTAGGTCCGGTTCTGTATACAATATTCACTGCCGATTTGCCAGTGTTGGCAGATGTAAGCATTGCAACGTGTGCTGATGATACAGCTATAATTGCAACATCTCTGACCCCAGAAGGAGCGTCGCTGAATGTACAGAAAGAGCTTTATGAAGTAGAGAAATGGATGCACAAATTAGAGTCAACCCCCAAAAATCTACACAGGTAACTTTCACTCTTAGAAAAGGAGACTGTCCTCCTGTTAATCTTTGTGGTACTCAAATACCACCAAATACGACTGTGAAGTATCTTGGTGTACATCTTGACAGAAGGTTGACCTGGAGATCACATATAAACTCTAAAGTGAAGCAACTTAACCAAAAAACAAAAAAGATGTATTGGCTTTTTAGTAAAAAATCGCAGCTAAGCCTGGAAAATAAAGTAAGAATCTATAAAGCAATCTTAAAACCGATTTGGACTTACGCTTTACAACTCTGGGGAACAGTAAGTCACTCCAATGTGGAAATAGTCCAACGTTACCAGTCAAAAACTCTAAGACTAATAACAGGTGCTCCTTGGTTTGTGAAAAATGAGGAGATACATAAAGACCTCAATATTCCTTATGTTAAGGAAGAGATAAAAAAATATAGCAAAAAGTATATTAATCGACTCGAAAATCTTTGTAATACCCTAGCTATAAATCTGTTAGATAATAGTCAAAGTATACGACGACTAAAACGATTCCATATACTAGATTTATCAAATAAATAATATAAAATATCCTAACATAAAATGGCATATAATGGTTAGTCTCAGTGGAGACTAAACCATTTCTGTTAAGTACCTAGGTTAAGATTACAAAAATTAATATATAACATTTGCTTATTGTCGTCAAGATAGATTGCAAATAAAAGTATACATACAAAAAAAAAAAAAAAAAAAAAAACTTTTTGATTTCCACTAGAAATGTCGTTTTATAAGACGATAATGTCTTATTTACGGGGAATATTGTTCTTAAACAAATAAAACGTGTTGCTTTGTTCTGAAAACAAGTTTTTTTTATTTTAATATCTAAATTCACAAATCATCAATCACCTAGTTCACCTATTTTAAAATGTTAACTTACCCGAAAACAAGAAACGACATTTAAAGTTTATTATTCGAACTTTCCCTTTTTAGGTCTTATCTTGCAGGTTAAATAATTTGTTAAAAATCGCAGACAAAAGCCAGAGTGAATATGTAATATAATATAATGTAACATAATGTGATATAATGTAATATAATGTAATATAATAAGAAATATAATTTCTTTACATGTATGTACGAATATGCATTGTTTTGTTCAGAAAAGAAACATCTACGTGCATACATTGTCCCAACAAATGCATTCATGTGTACATACATACATACACATATGTAAGTTAAATTTATTTTTGAAAATAAAATAAATTTGTTGAAATTAATTTATTAGTTTATTATAATTTAATTTATCTTTATTAAAATAGAACAAGTTTGGTTACACTTCAAAATAAATTTGTTCTTTACTCTTCAAGGTGACTTTAAAGACTGATTTTAACATAAAAAGCTATAGCTATTCAATTTATTTTAACGGTTAGATTTATACTTAAAATGAAGAGAGAAAGAGCAAATAGGGAACAACAAATAAATATATAACTTACATAGCTAATTATTACAGTTAGATTTATAATGAAGAGAGCGAGAGTGAAAGGGGAAAGTTACTTATAATATATTATATAACTCGCCTCTCCTTAAAGAATTCGAGTCTCGTCGAATCTTTTACAAATATGCAATACGAAAATTTAATATTTTCTTATAGTGATACAGATTTAAATCACAACTTAACATAAAACATGAAATATATTTAAGTTGTTTAGGGGTTTTTTTCCCCCAAGATAAATATTAAACTGCATTAGCCATAAATATTAATTTCTTATTCTATAGTTTACATTTAAAGTAATAAATATAGTGTGATTTAATATAATAAATAAAAAATATTAGCGAACAGTTTTCCATGGTTTGTTCTACAAATCCATTTCATTTTTTTTATCCTTTTTTTATGTATTTTTATTTTATTTTATAGACTTTAATGGACGTCTAAATTGTGCAGTGTCTACTTTATTAGGGTTGCTGTGGTGGTATCTGTTTAATTTTTTTAGCAGTTTTTGTCTAATTGCAGTAGGATTTTTAATATATTGTATAAATTAGATTTTTGTAAATTAAGTGTAATATTTTCTCTTTTAATATTTTCTCTATCAATGGTTTTCTTTTTAATTGCTTCAGATCTTACTTTAACCTCTTTTAAATTTATTTGTAACTTATTTATAAAATCAATTGGTTTTAATTTGGTCGTGCTGTGAATTGTATTATTATAGTAATTAATTGCTTTTAGTACTAGTTCTTCAGAGTCATTAATATTTTCAGCGTTTTTTAATATTCTTATATGCTCTAAGAGAGTCGAATGCATTCTTTCTACATCTGAATTTCCTGTGTGCGAATTCGGTGTTGTAAAATGAGTTTCTATATTATTTTCTTGACAGAACAGCTTTATAAGTGCATTATTAAATTCATTATCCATAACAATTTTATCAGGTTTTCCTAAAAATGCGATTCGCTCTTCGATTTTAGTTTTAATTGTTACCATATTTTTGTCATTTAGTTTATGTGCGGTTCCTAATTTCGTAAATTTGTCTATTGTTGTCAAAAAACTAGTCTTTTGTATCTGAAAAATATCCATATGTACCTACTATTTCATTTGGTTTTTCTGATTTTGGAGTATGTTGAAATATTTTATTTTTTAGTTTTCTGTCATATTTGTTTTCATTACATATTCTGCAGTTATTACAATATCTATTTATAAATTTTAATAATTTAGGATTATAATAATTATCTTTTAATTCTTCGAAATTCTGCTGGATTCCTCTATGGTTACCTTTAATATGAATATCATCAATGATATTCAATAAAGATTCCTCGGATTCAATATCACTAGCAACTTTAGTACAATTTATGAAATTTATTTTATTGTTATTAGAAAATAATTCAATTAATTTGTTCTGTATTATATTATATTTATTATTGTCAAGTTCCGAGTATACCCCAATTTTTCCTTTTTTTATTTCACGTCTAAATAAATCATTCAAATAATGAGTATTATTTAAGTCATTCTCAGACACATATATTATTTTATATTTTTTAAAAAGTATTTCTTTTTTTTTATTTTTAACTATTCTTATTTGCGTCCTATATTTATTAACAATTTTATTTATTCTAAAGAAATTAATATTTACATTTTCTTCCGTACTATGATTTACTTCAACTCTGCTCAAAAAATCAGCTACCTTATTCTCCTTTCCCTTAATATATTCAATATCGAGATCAAATTCATCTAATAATATTTTCCATCGGATGATTCTAGAATTGGGCTCTTTAAGTGAATAAAGCCATTTCAAAGGCTGATGATCAGTTTGAACTAGAAACTTTCGACGAAAAAGGTATGGACGGTAATATTTCACTGACCATACAATGGCTAATAATTCCTTCTCTAGCGTTGAGTAGTTTTTTTCATGTCCATTTAAAGTCCTACTGGCGTAACTTACTGGTTTGCCATCCTGGCTCAACACCGCGCCAATAGCAGCATTGCTTGCATCCGTGGTCAATACAAATTTTTTATTAAAGTCTGGATAGCATAATATTGGTGGATTTGCTAAAATTTTCTTCAATTTTTCGAAAGCGTCAATATAAGATTTGTCATTAATATCAATTTTACCATTTTTTTTTAATATTTTATTATAGGACTAGCAACAAAGGAATAGTTCCTAATGAATTTCCGGTAATATCCGGTTAAACCTAAAAACGATTTTATTTCTTTTACTGACTTTGGTAGCTCCAAGTTTTGTATTATATTAATTTTCTCGGGGTTGGGCTTTATCCCATTATTTGTTATGATATGACCAAGAAAGTTTGTTTCTTTCGATAAGAATCTACACTTATCTATTTGTACCTTTAAATTGTAATCATTAAGTTTATTAAATACTTTTTGCAAGCATTCTAAATGTTCGGTTAGCGAGGTTGAAAAGACTAGTATATCATCCATATAAATTATACAAATTTTATTAATGTAATCAGCCAAAATGTAGTTTAACATTCGCTGAAATGTAGCGGGCGCGTTTTTGAGACCGAAGGGCATTCGAATGAACTCGAAGTGACCACGGGGCGTTGAAAAAGCCGTTTTCTCAATGTCGTTTTCCTCCATCAAAACTTGATGAAAGCCTTTCGCAAGGTCCAAGGACGAGAAATATTGTGCCTTACCTAACTTGTCAAATAACGACTCTATATTTGGCAGAGGAAATTTATCATCCACAGTTATTTCATTTAACTTCCTAAAATCTATGACTAATCGCCATTTCTGCTGGTTCGAATTATCGGACTTCTTTTTAACAATCCACAAAGGGGAATTATAAGGGGATTTGCTGGGGCGTATTATATTTTCTTTTAACATTTCATTTATTTGCTTTTCTATTTCATTTTCTAAAATCTGTGGATGCCTATAATTCTTGCAGTATACTATTTTATTAGAAGTAGTTATTATTTTATGTTTTACACAGGTAGTTGTAGTTAAATTTTGATTTTTAATATAAAACGTCTTTTTATTTTTATGTAAAAAATTTTCTAATAACTTATTTTCTTCCTTATTTAAGTTTGTAGGCATTAAATCTTTGAATTTATCCAGCTCAAATTTTTCTATATAATTTATTTCCTCATAAGAAATGTTTAATTTATAGTCAATTAGTTTTATTTCATTATTATTTACTTTAAGAGTATTATTTTGAAAATCTATTATAGCTCCAAAGGGCTGTAAAATATTTATTCCTATTATGCAATCGATTTTTTTATCAATAAAATTAATTAATTTAACAGACATGGTGCTATTTTTTTCTTTGAATTCATCCGGCACATTTACTATCACTTCATCTATAATAATATTATCACCGACTAGGGTATTTAATAAAACTGGTTTTATTAAACTTTTTTTATTCCTATATTGGAAAAAAAATTATAATCTCCGAGGGTAGTAGCAGCACCACTATCAATTAGGTATCTTGTTTTTGTATTATTTATAATTAATATATATTACTATGGGTAATGATAATTTCGAGGCTGCACAGGAAAATTTTCTGTAACGTGAATTGCATCAATTTCCATTGGTTCTTCATTATTACTTAAATGTCTATTATATGAATTTTGTTGATTTTGTCGTAAATGACTAAAATTTTCTAAGTCATAATTTTGGGGTTGTTGTTGCTGATTATTTCTGTTAAGAGTGTTAAAAGTTTGCGTTTGAAAATTTCTGAAATTTCTGTTACAATTATTAAAACCACCACTATTATTTCTGTTATTTCGGCTACTATAATTAGGAAAGTTGCTTGAATTTTGAAATCTTTGAAAACCATTCCTATTTAATGAATTATTTGCATTTTGAAAGTTATTATTTGGAAAGGTATTGTTACTTGGATAATCAGTATTGTTTTGAAAACTTTTATGCGCAAAACTATTCGCTTGTTTATTATTTACTAGTTTTATATCTTTTAATATATTATTTTCTAAATAAAATGTATAAGCTATATTAATAGATCTAATATTATTTTGTAGCAAAAGAGATTTAATACTAATAGGTAAGTAGTTTACACAGATATCAAAAATTAGTTTTTCATTATGTTCAGGTGTATACAAAATGTCAGGTTCTAAGCTATACTTTGTGTTCATTAAACTTAAAATTTTACTTAATTTATAATGTAATTCCTCAATGTTTCTAGCTTCTTCGTTTAGTGCGTCACTTCTTAAATTAAAAAAAACTTCTTTTTAGTCCAAATTCCTCCTTAAGCTTAACTATTATACTTTCCCATGTAGGGTTAAATAAGGTTTCGGCTGCCTTTAACGCCTTACCTTGCAGTCTATTGCTTAATACTGATTTAATTGTCTGTTGATGTTCTGCTGGCGTTAGCTGCAACACAGTTGCGACGTCCCTCAGGTAGTTGCTGAGCGTATATTCACTGCTCCCGTTAAATGCAGGCAAGCTCTCAGCTAACGTCAAAACCATTGTGGGTGTTGTTGTAGTTCTAAGCACACGCTGCTCTGCTCCTTTCTCTAATGGTAGCTGGCTTGCTTTCTCTTTCGTCTTTCACGTCGTTAGCACTGGAATGCACACCGTACACTTTCTTCTCTTTTTCCGTTAACTTTTAACTTCTAGTAATTTCTTTTCCTTTTTTTTTGTTTTTTACGAAGCAAATCTTTTTTCTTATTTGCAATTCTTTTTTTTCGGATTAGTTATTACACGTAATATTTTTTAGTTTAGTTTTTAGTTTTTAAGTTTACAAAAATTTCGCTTTTTGCCACGCTTTAGTAATTTCCACTTGAATCATTTGCGGTTCACATCGGTTTGTCGAAAATTTTAACCTTTTCTTTTGCCGATTTCACTGGATATGTTTTAAATAACATATCCCATCCTCGTCGCCAGTTAAATTTATTTTTGAAAATAAAATAAATTTGTTGAAATTAATTTATTATAATTTAATTTATCTTTATTAAAATAGAACAAATTTGGTTACACTTCAAAATAAATTTGTTCTTTACTCTTCAAGGTGACTTTAAAGACCGATTTTAACATAAAAAGCTATAGCTATTCAATTTATTTTAACAGTTAGATTTATACTTAAAATGAAGAGAGAAAGAGCAAATGGGGAACAACAAATAAATATACAACTTACATAGCTAATTATTACAGTTAGATTTATAATGAAGAGAGCGAGAGTGAAAGGGGAAAGTTACTTATAATATATTTTATAACTTGTACGATATATCTAAACGCATACGGTTTAGATGCGTTTTTTTGCATATGTTAGAAATTTCTTTGCATACGTTTGTCTATTTGCTCTTTAAGTTTGTATATGTAGATACACATATGAGTTGCGTCATGAGGCAGGTCAAGATTTCTTTCCGCTCATATAAATATGGATGGCGGATGCTATTATAATTTAAAAAGTACAACATATTTTTGAATACTAACCCTTGATGTAAATGAATGGTTTACGAAGTTAATTTTTTAATATCAATACAATTTAGTTAATTAGATATTTAAATTTTCACATTCATGCATGCATATACTTAGAAATAATTTATTCATCTCACAAGATATAATCCACTTGCGTATACAAAATGCCGACGGCAAATAAGCATGAAAGAAAAATGTACAAGTCTGCTGTTATTTTATTTTGCTTAACAACAGAGCGTGACATTATGCATTTCAATTCAAACGCTATATTTAATTCTGTTGATTACGCTCCGCTAGGTTAACTCTCGTATGTTAACTTTTCCAAAGTCGTGGTAAATAATAAAAATGTCTTAGCCGCGTTTTGTTAGCATTTGACATTTAACCTGCCATTCGGTCCTGAGCCTTCTCTATAAATTTACGTTCTCTGCATATACTTTGGCGCAATTTTCATAACCTAATATACACATGTTCTATGATTCGCGCGATTTTCATAAAAAAAACAAAAGAACAATTTGTGAAATGAATTTTTTTCCCAGGTCTTGTTTCTCCTCAAAATGAGGAACGGGCCAGGACTCAACCTTCTCTACGTATTTAAATTCTCTGGCATATGTTAGATATGTGCGGACTTTAATCAAGAATTTCACCTCAGCACTGACACATCCAATAACGCATTTAGGAAAGTTCGCGAACAATTAGGCAAACCCAAAGCATACATATGTATAATAGTTGGGGAATAAGTTCGTAGTGTTTTTACCGAAGACTTTTATTTAAACAAGAAACAATAATTGTATCAATAAGTTAATCAATTAAATGGGGTCTGACACTGGCGTGAGGAAGTATGGTTTGACTATGTCGATCAGGTCTTTTCAGTCGAATAGCCTTATTCACGCGGTGTAGCTGGGCAATGTTAAGCTCCTTGCGAACCATTTTGGTGTTACAGACTCGCCTCTGATACCTTCTCCATACACTTCGCAAATGTCGCGGGCTGCTTCGGTAGCTTTTTGACCTCGATGAAAAGTGAAGAAGAAAAGGTGTCGAAAATGTTCATTTTTGCCTCCTGGATATCCCATTTCTAAGCCTCAAAATTACTAAAAATTAAATAACTCAAAAATTGTATTAAAATAGTTTTCTAGAACAGAAAGAGTTCTATTGAATGAATACTTACCCTTTTCCTAACAGCAAGCAAACCGTTGTAAAAAAAGAAAATTCAAAAAACGCTATGAACTTATATTCCCCAAACTAATAATATATATCGCGAATCTCGGTGAAAGACCAAAGTGAAGAAAAATTTGATTCTAACAGCGGTCGCCCCTCGGCAGGTAATGAAAAAGCTTCTCATAAAAAATATCCCCAAAATATCCCTTTCTTAGCCAATAAACAAAATTAAAAACAATTATATAATAAAGCTTTTTACAATAATAGGTGTTATTTTGATATTCAAAGAAAAATGCAATTTTTTAATATAAATGATCAGATGTTTATTTCGTTATAAAGAGGAAGGTATGCCGTATAGTGGAAAATAACATCAGGCAAATGACCACCACGACCACGCTTACAGGACAATATTCTTTTCATGAAATTTTTCATAACCGAATTACAAAGTTGCTGCCCTATGTCCTCGATAGCCTCACGAATTCTATCTTTGAGATCCTGAATTGATCCTGGGCTGTTGGCGTAGACCTTCTCTTTCACGTGGCTCCAAAGAAAAAAGTCACAATGTGTTAAATCACAGGATCTCGGTGGCCAATTGTAATCACCTCTTCGAGAGATAATACGGTCCCGAAACTTTTCCCGTAAAAGATCAATGGTTTCGTTGCTTGTGTGGCAAGTAGCGCCGTCTTGTTGAAAATGAACGTTGTCCAGATCAATACCATCTAATTCCGGCCATAAAAAATCGTTAATCATCTCTCGATAGCGCAATCCTATTCAAAATAACACCTGTTATTGAAAAACCCTTTACATGCTATTATGTAAAGTATGTGCCATTGGAAGCTACAATTTTACTCCATATTTCAGGTAGCATATGAATTCTTCTAACGAAAAATTCAAGTTATTTTGACTTGATCTATTCATTAAGCCAGTTTGCGATTCAGTCCCTCCGAAACTTTCGACGAACGTAGAAATTTTTGACGTCAGATAAAAAAGGATACTTACGCTTCAAACGAATGTCAATGAAATGCTGGCAATAATATAGGCACTCAATAGTTTCTGGAGCTACTTATATGGTTTCTTCTTCATAATTGGGGCGATAACCGCTTAAGAGCGCCAGTAGTTTCTTTCTCGTGCCAACCGGCGCCAGTTGGACACACCAAGTTAAGCCATGATAGCACCAGCTAGTATCGCATCGAATACTTTCAGATCCGGGGCGTTTGTATCCATTCGGATGTCATGACTAAGCCAACGTATTCGCTGGATCTTTATTCCCTGCTCTATGTCTATGCCAAGCGGGAAGTCCATAGAGCTCATTGTTCCATCGCATACGGTACTCACCATCGCCAACGTGGAAAGGTCCCAAAGTCTTCCGGAGGGTCTCTCTCTTAAACAATACAAGCGACACCTCATACGGTACTCGTCGTCGCCAACGTGGCAAGGTCCCAAAGTTTTCCGCAGAGTCTTATATTCTTTTAATTTTTTGGTATTGGAAAATTTTTGATTGAAATTAAATTGTCCCTTATTGGTCGTACTGTGTTATTTTGTATTATATGGCCTAGATATTTGACTGAATTGGAAGCAAAACTACATTTAGTAAATTTAAGTCTAAAACCTTCTTTTCTTATAGCATCCAGTAATTGTGTTAAATGTTTTATATGTTCTGAAGAATTCCTAGAATACACAAGTACATCGTCTATAAAATTAATTGCAAAATCTGTAAGTTTGTATTTTCTTAAGATGTTAGTAAGTATTCTTTGGAATATTGCAGGAGCAGTCTTCAAACCAAAAGGTAAACATGTCCACTGGTAATGTCCATCCTGCGTTACAAAGGCAGTCTTCTTTCTGTCTTCAATTCTTAGCGGGATTGCCCAGAACGCTGAATTAATGTCTAATGTTGTAAAGTATACTGAGCCTCTTGTCTTTGTCACCAAGTCATTGATCAATGGGAATGGTTGAGCCTGCGGTACCACTATTTTATTGAGATCTCTAAAATCAATACATAATCATGACCTTTTGTTATCCTCTTTCTTAAAAGCTAAAGTTACTGGTGCTGCAAAAGGGCTATATGATTCTTCTATGAGATTTTTATCTAGTAATTTAGCTACCTGTTCTTCTATTTCCTTTTTATCCTCAATTGAGCATCTGTAAGGTCTCTTGCTACCATATCTATCCACAAGTAGATCGATACGTGCTTCATATTCTTTGACGGTGCCAATGTCATATTTATCTCTTGCAAAGATTGAACTATAACTGTCAATTAGGTTATGTATTTCTGTCTTCTGTTTAGTATTTAAATTACTCAGATTTATTTTGAATTCTTTACCTGCTATTTGCTCATTAAAATTCATTAAAATCATCGGTATATCCATTCATTAGGATTTTCTCTTCATTTATATTTTCTTTTATTTCAGTTTCATCTCTTTTCTGGGAAATTTTCAAATCTTTATCTTGAACTAATTTAAATTGCTTTATGATATCTAATCCAATCAGAAAATTATATTTAAAATCCTCTCCATCAACAATATAAACATTTGCTTTTTCCTCGATATCAAATATTTTTATTTTTATAGTTGTCAAACCATTTGTCTTCTTTACACCATTAAATGTAATCAAATTAGCTTTATTTACTTTGCTTTCATGTTCTTCTTTTATTCTTATCAATTTGGAATTAATTATGGAAATATTTGAACCTGAATCATATATTCCATATATTTGTAATAGTTCATTTAATATTAGTTTGACTCTAATTAATGGTGTTATTATTCGTTTTTTGACTCGTTGGTATTTAATTCAACATCAATCACAGAATTATTTATGGCTTTACTATAGTTTCTCTTTGGATTTTGTTCTTCCGTTTGCTTAAAGCAGCACTTTCCTTCAGGATGATACCGAACACCTTTCTTCAAGTTCTCACAAATCTTGCATGGTTTTACTTGCATGCTTCTATCAGATAAGGCTTTTAAATCTGTAATGTGTTTTTATTCTTAATAAAATTATTTTGTCTTTGCTAAATATTCATGTTTTCCAATTTCACTGTAGAGGCTTGCAATTGACTTTAACGTTTCTTTATTAATTTTATCTATTATGTTATCAGGTAACCCCATAACAATAAGATTTATCATTGTTTGGGTGTCAATTTCTTTGTTGACCTCTAACAAGAGTCTTTCTTTCTTTGTGGCATATTCAAGCAGTGACCCAGCTTGATATCTAAATGTAAATGCATATTTGACCTGGGACCAACCTTTGTTTCCATATGTTTCACAAAAAATGTTCCTCCATTGTATCCAGTCTGAATTCACCGTTAATTTTATAATCATACTACTGTACCAATCTAAGCATTGCTTCTCCAATAAATGTTTCAAAACCTCAATCTTACTTTCATCCTGTTGAATGTCGAGTCTTCCACATTCACTCTCAAAGTCACTAATCCATTGTTTAGCGTTCGATGTTTTAGTAGAGAACTTTTCCAATACAAATCTTTCAGCAAGTTTTCCCAGATTTTTGTTTTCTGTGACATTATCATAGCTAGTTTTGTTCAGATGCGTGCCATTCGTAACATCATTGAGATATTGGTCTCCAAACTGTAAATGTTCACCTTGATCTAAATATATTTCCCTTAGTTTGGCACCTAATGGGATCCATACAGAGCGTGTTTGGTGTCTTTTTTTCAGTGAATTTCTTATTTTCGTATAAATGTCTAAAGACACTATGCCCGTGTGTCTATTAGCGGGTTTCAGTTCGTCTGGTACTTCATAAATATGGCCGTCTGGTGTTTTAATATTGTTCTTAAACAAATAAAACGTGTTGCTTTGTTCTGAAAACAAGTTTTTTTTTATTTTAATATCTAAATTCACAAATCATCAATCACCTAGTTCACCTATTTTAAAATGTTAACTTACCCGAAAACAAGAAACGACATTTAAAGTTTATTATTCGAACTTTCCCTTTTTAGGTCTTATCTTGCAGGTTAAATAATTTGTTAAAAATCGCAGACAAAAGCCAGAGTGAATATGTAATATAATATAATGTAACATAATGTGATATAATGTAATATAATGTAATATAATAAGAAATATAATTTCTTTACATGTATGTACGAATATGCATTGTTTTGTTCAGAAAAGAAACATCTACGTGCATACATTGTCCCAACAAATGCATTCATGTGTACATACATACATACACATATGTAAGTTAAATTTATTTTTGAAAATAAAATAAATTTGTTGAAATTAATTTATTAGTTTATTATAATTTAATTTATCTTTATTAAAATAGAACAAGTTTGGTTACACTTCAAAATAAATTTGTTCTTTACTCTTCATGGTGACTTTAAATACTGATTTTAACATAAAAAGCTATAGCTATTCAATTTATTTTAACAGTTAGATTTATACTTAAAATGAAGAGAGAAAGAGCAAATAGGGAACAACAAATAAATATATAACTTACATAGCTAATTATTACAGTTAGATTTATAATGAAGAGAGCGAGAGTGAAAGGGGAAAGTTACTTATAATATATTATATAACTCGCCTCTCCTTAAAGAATTCGAGTCTCGTCGAATCTTTTACAAATATGCAATACGAAAATTTAATATTTTCTTATAGTGATACAGATTTAAATCACAACTTAACATAAAACATGAAATATATTTATTATTATTATTATTATTAGAAGGCCATTACGCACTGCGACCAGAGTTGATCTATTGTGCAAGACCTATTTTGTAACCCTAGAGTTTAAGGCTTTTTATAAATTTTAGCACTATTTTGGGTTTGTTGTTCCAAAGATTACATGGAGATACTACGATACCACCAAGGTGGTGAAGTCTTTGTCTGCCCAGCGCAGGACATTCACAAAGCACATGTTCTGAGCTTTCTATATCCATTTCGCAAAAGCGGCAGACATTGGTCTCTGATAGACCAATGTTATTTAAATGATACCTCAGGCTGCAGTGACCTGTGAGGTATCCTGTTAGAAGACGCAGATCTACTCTGTTTAGTGAGAGTAGCTTGTCTGATATTCCTTTGTTGGGACTAAGAAATTGTCTGGCTTGACGCTGACCGGCACAATTTAGCCAGTGTGCAGCAAATTTCCTTTCTTCCCATTTCCTGAGGAATTCATTAATGTGGCTTTTCGTGAGTCCACAGAAAGGCTCAGGACCAGTAAGTTGCATATTTGCTCCTTGTTTTGCGAGGTCATCAGCCATTTCATTCCCCTCATGCCCTTCATGTCCCGGAATCCAGACTAGATTTACTGTGTTGAGGTTTCCTAACATGTTGAGAAGGTTTAGGCAATCATTTACCAATTTAGAGGTGATAGTTGTTGATAGAAGGGCTTTTAGAGCCGCTTGACTATCAGAGAGTATATAGATGTGAGTACCTCTCATTTTCCTGCGAAGGCATTCTCTCACACATATTTCAATGGCATGTATTTCTGCCTGGAATATTGTTGGGTAGAGTCCCATCGGAATCGATTTTTTAAATTTAGGCCCATTGATTCCTGCCCCTGCTCTACCATCTTCCAGCTTGGACCCATCAGTGAACCATAATTGAGATCCAGGCTTGAAATTGATAAAATTAGTTCTCCAAGTTGTTCGTTCATTAATAATAATTCGGAAGTTTCTGTAGAGAATGGGTTTGGGAGATATTGTATCCACCCTGTGTAGTATAGGAGTGTGTCGAAAGTCTTCTAAGATCTTTAGATGTCCTCTCATATCTCCACTTTTAAGATCGGCGTTGCCTTTTAGTCTTAAGGCACTCAATCTTGCTTCTTTTTCAATTAAGATGGGAAGCGGTGGTATACCTAGGAGCACGCCCAAAGCGTCAGTTGGGCATGTTTTCATTGCTCCTGTTATACCGATGCAGATGAGGCGGTACAATTTGTTAAGATCGCTTGCCGCCTTTCGTTGCTTAACTTTGGGCCACCATGCTATGGAAGCATAAGTGACTATAGGCTTAACAACTGTAGTGAATGTCCAGTAGGTCATTCTGGGGCTGAGCCCCCATGTTTTACCAAAAAGCCTTGTGCAGGCATAGAATGCCCTTGTGGCTTTTACAGTAACTTTCTCAAGATGCGAGTTCCAGGTAAGCGCTTTGTCAAGGTTGATACCAAGGTAGTTCGCCTCTGTGGAGAGTTGTAGAGTCGATTCATTCAGGACAGGACATTTGATGTTGATATTCCTTTTCCTGGTGAACGGCACTAGCGCAGTTTTAGATGGGTTGATAGAGAGCCCTTTGTCAGTGCACCATTTGTTGATTATGTTGAGGGCTTGTTGCATGCGGTTAGAGATGGTCTCTTCATGCCAGCCCACTATATATACTACCAGGTCATGAAATATATTTAAGTTGTTTAGGGGTTTTTTTCCCCCAAGATAAATATTAAACTGCATTAGCCATAAATATTAATTTCTTATTCTATAGTTTACATTTAAAGTAATAAATATAGTGTGATTTAATATAATAAATAAAAAATATTAGCGAACAGTTTTCCATGGTTTGTTCTACAAATCCATTTCATTTTTTTTTTTATCCTTTTTTTTATGTATTTTTATTTTATTTTATAGACTTTAATGGACGTCTAAATTGTGCAGTGTCTACTTTATTAGGGTTGCTGTGGTGGTATCTGTTTAATTTTTTTAGCAGTTTTTTGTCTAATTGCAGTAGGATTTTTAATATATTGTATAAATTAGATTTTTGTAAATTAAGTGTAATATTTTCTCTTTTAATATTTTCTCTATCAATGGTTTTCTTTTTAATTGCTTCAGATCTTACTTTAACCTCTTTTAAATTTATTTGTAACTTATTTATAAAATCAATTGGTTTTAATTTGGTCGTGCTGTGAATTGTATTATTATAGTAATTAATTGCTTTTAGTACTAGTTCTTCAGAGTCATTAATATTTTCAGCGTTTTTTAATATTCTTATATGCTCTAAGAGAGTCGAATGCATTCTTTCTACATCTGAATTTCCTGTGTGCGAATTCGGTGTTGTAAAATGAGTTTCTATATTATTTTCTTGACAGAACAGCTTTATAAGTGCATTATTAAATTCATTATCCATAACAATTTTATCAGGTTTTCCTAAAAATGCGATTCGCTCTTCGATTTTAGTTTTAATTGTTACCATATTTTTGTCATTTAGTTTATGTGCGGTTCCTAATTTCGTAAATTTGTCTATTGTTGTCAAAAAACTAGTCTTTTGTATCTGAAAAATATCCATATGTACTATTTCATTTGGTTTTTCTGATTTTGGAGTATGTTGAAATATTTTATTTTTTAGTTTTCTGTCATATTTGTTTTCATTACATATTCTGCAGTTATTACAATATCTATTTATAAATTTTAATAATTTAGGATTATAATAATTATCTTTTAATTCTTCGAAATTCTGCTGGATTCCTCTATGGTTACCTTTAATATGAATATCATCAATGATATTCAATAAAGATTCCTCGGATTCAATATCACTAGCAACTTTAGTACAATTTATGAAATTTATTTTATTGTTATTAGAAAATAATTCAATTAATTTGTTCTGTATTATATTATATTTATTATTGTCAAGTTCCGAGTATACCCCAATTTTTCCTTTTTTTATTTCACGTCTAAATAAATCATTCAAATAATGAGTATTATTTAAGTCATTCTCAGACACATATATTATTTTATATTTTTTAAAAAGTATTTCTTTTTTTTTATTTTTAACTATTCTTATTTGCGTCCTATATTTATTAACAATTTTATTTATTCTAAAGAAATTAATATTTACATTTTCTTCCGTACTATGATTTACTTCAACTCTGCTCAAAAAATCAGCTACCTTATTCTCCTTTCCCTTAATATATTCAATATCGAGATCAAATTCATCTAATAATATTTTCCATCGGATGATTCTAGAATTGGGCTCTTTAAGTGAATAAAGCCATTTCAAAGGCTGATGATCAGTTTGAACTAGAAACTTTCGACCAAAAGGTATGGACGGTAATATTTCACTGACCATACAATGGGTAATAATTCCTTCTCTAGCGTTGAGTAGTTTTTTTCATGTCCATTTAAAGTCCTACTGGCGTAACTTACTGGTTTGCCATCCTGGCTCAACACCGCGCCAATAGCAGCATTGCTTGCATCCGTGGTCAATACAAATTTTTTATTAAAGTCTGGATAGCATAATATTGGTGGATTTGTTAAAATTTTCTTCAATTTTTCGAAAGCGTCAATATAAGATTTGTCATTAATATCAATTTTATCATTTTTTTTTAATATTTTATTATAGGACTAGCAACAAAGGAATAGTTCCTAATGAATTTCCGGTAATATCCGGTTAAACCTAAAAACGATTTTATTTCTTTTACTGACTTTGGTAGCTCCAAGTTTTGTATTATATTAATTTTCTCGGGGTTGGGCTTTATCCCATTATTTGTTATGATATGACCAAGAAAGTTTGTTTCTTTCGATAAGAATCTACACTTATCTATTTGTACCTTTAAATTGTAATCATTAAGTTTATTAAATACTTTTTGGAAGCATTCTAAATGTTCGGTTAGCGAGGTTGAAAAGACTAGTATATCATCCATATAAATTATACAAATTTTATTAATGTAATCAGCCAAAATGTAGTTTAACATTCGCTGAAATGTAGCGGGCGCGTTTTTGAGACCGAAGGGCATTCGAATGAACTCGAAGTGACCACGGGGCGTTGAAAAAGCCGTTTTCTCAATGTCGTTTTCCTCCATCAAAACTTGATGAAAGCCTTTCGCAAGGTCCAAGGACGAGAAATATTGTGCCTTACCTAACTTGTCAAATAACGACTCTATATTTGGCAGAGGAAATTTATCATCCACAGTTATTTCATTTAACTTCCTAAAATCTATGACTAATCGCCATTTCTGCTGGTTCGAATTATCGGACTTCTTTTTAACAATCCACAAAGGGGAATTATAAGGGGATTTGCTGGGGCGTATTATATTTTCTTTTAACATTTCATTTATTTGCTTTTCTATTTCATTTTCTAAAATCTGTGGATGCCTATAATTCTTGCAGTATACTATTTTATTAGAAGTAGTTATTATTTTATGTTTTACACAGGTAGTTGTAGTTAAATTTTGATTTTTAATATAAAACGTCTTTTTATTTTTATGTAAAAAATTTTCTAATAACTTATTTTCTTCCTTATTTAAGTTTGTAGGCATTAAATCTTTGAATTTATCCAGCTCAAATTTTTCTATATAATTAATTTCCTCATAAGAAATGTTTAATTTATAGTCAATTAGTTTTATTTCATTATTATTTACTTTAAGAGTATTATTTTGAAAATCTATTATAGCTCCAAAGGGCTGTAAAATATTTATTCCTATTATGCAATCGATTTTTTTATCAATAAAATTAATTAATTTAACAGACATGGTGCTATTTTTTTCTTTGAATTCATCCGGCACATTTACTATCACTTCATCTATAATAATATTATCACCGACTAGGGTATTTAATAAAACTGGTTTTATTAAACTTTTTTTATTCCTATATTGGAAAAAAAATTATAATCTCCGAGGGTAGTAGCAGCACCACTATCAATTAGGTATCTTGTTTTTGTATTATTTATAATTAATATATATTACTATGGGTAATGATAATTTCGAGGCTGCACAGGAAAATTTTCTGTAACGTGAATTGCATCAATTTCCATTGGTTCTTCATTATTACTTAAATGTCTATTATATGAATTTTGTTGATTTTGTCGTAAATGACTAAAATTTTCTAAGTCATAATTTTGGGGTTGTTGTTGCTGATTATTTCTGTTAAGAGTGTTAAAAGTTTGCGTTTGAAAATTTCTGAAATTTCTGTTACAATTATTAAAACCACCACTATTATTTCTGTTATTTCGGCTACTATAATTAGGAAAGTTGCTTGAATTTTGAAATCTTTGAAAACCATTCCTATTTAATGAATTATTTGCATTTTGAAAGTTATTATTTGGAAAGGTATTGTTACTTGGATAATCATTATTATTTTGAAAACTTTTATGCGCAAAACTATTCGCTTGTTTATTATTTACTAGTTTTATATCTTTTAATATATTATTTTCTAAATAAAATGTATAAGCTATATTAATAGATCTAATATTATTTTGTAGCAAAAGAGATTTAATACTAATAGGTAAGTAGTTTACACAGATATCAAAAATTAGTTTTTCATTATGTTCAGGTGTATACAAAATGTCAGGTTCTAAGCTATACTTTGTGTTCATTAAACTTAAAATTTTACTTAATTTATAATGTAATTCCTCAATGTTTCTAGCTTCTTCGTTTAGTGCGTCACTTCTTAAATTAAAAAAAAAACTTCTTTTTAGTCCAAATTCCTCCTTAAGCTTAACTATTATACTTTCCCATGTAGGGTTAAATAAGGTTTCGGCTGCCTTTAACGCCTTACCTTGCAGTCTATTGCTTAATACTGATTTAATTGTCTGTTGATGTTCTGCTGGCGTTAGCTGCAACACAGTTGCGACGTCCCTCAGGTAGTTGCTGTGCGTATATTCACTGCTCCCGTTAAATGCAGGCAAGCTCTCAGCTAACGTCAAAACCATTGTGGGTGTTGTTGTAGTTCTAAGCACACGCTGCTCTGCTCCTTTCTCTAATGGTAGCTGGCTTGCTTTCTCTTTCGTCTTTCACGCCGTTAGCACTGGAATGCACACCGTACACTTTCTTCTCTTTTTCCGTTAACTTTTAACTTCTAGTAATTTCTTTTCCTTTTTTTTTGTTTTTTACGAAGCAAATCTTTTTTCTTATTTGCAATTCTTTTTTTTCGGATTAGTTATTACACGTAATATTTTTTAGTTTAGTTTTTAGTTTTTAAGTTTACAAAAATTTCGCTTTTTGCCACGCTTTAGTAATTTCCACTTGAATCATTTGCGGTTCACATCGGTTTGTCGAAAATTTTAACTTTTTCTTTTGCCGATTTCACTGGATATGTTTTAAATAACATATCCCATCCTCGTCGCCAGTTAAATTTATTTTTGAAAATAAAATAAATTTGTTGAAATTAATTTATTATAATTTAATTTATCTTTATTAAAATAGAACAAATTTGGTTACACTTCAAAATAAATTTGTTCTTTACTCTTCAAGGTGACTTTAAAGACCGATTTTAACATAAAAAGCTATAGCTATTCAATTTATTTTAACAGTTAGATTTATACTTAAAATGAAGAGAGAAAGAGCAAATGGGGAACAACAAATAAATATACAACTTACATAGCTAATTATTACAGTTAGATTTATAATGAAGAGAGCGAGAGTGAAAGGGGAAAGTTACTTATAATATATTTTATAACTTGTACGATATATCTAAACGCATACGGTTTAGATGCGTTTTTTTGCATATGTTAGAAATTTCTTTGCATACGTTTGTCTATTTGCTCTTAAAGTTTGTATATGTAGATACGCATATGAGTTGCGTCATGAGGCAGGTCAAGATTTCTTTCCGCTCATATAAATATGGATGGCGGATGCTATTATAATTTAAAAAGTACAACATATTTTTGAATACTAAATGTAAATGAATGGTTTACGAAGTTAATTTTTTAATATCAATACAATTTATATTAGTTAATTAGATATTTAAATTTTCACATTCATGCATGCATAGAGTTGGGTATTTCCCGAGAAAATCCCAATCTCGAGAATCGGGATTTCACAAAATAACGAAAATTTCAATTCTCGAGATGCGGGATTTCCCGAAAATAATATTTGAGATTTCTCGAGAATTCTCGAAAATTCAGGAAAAATTCCAAAAAATTAAAAAAAAAAATCTAAAACCAGTGTAAGAGCAATAAATTTCATAAACTATTATTTTTATTTATTTTTATTAAAGTATAAATTACATAAAAAAATATTTGAAAATATTACTTACTATCTCAATTATTGCAAACAAAAAAGTGAAACAAAAATAATTACAAAAAAATTCAAAACAAAAATAATTCAAGATTATACTTATTAAAATAGGGGAAAAAAGTGATTGTAAACATTATTTCCCAAAATGGTGTTTTATTATAAAAAACACAGACTGTCAATGGCTTCGTCTGACAATCGCGTACGCTTTTTGGACACAAAATTTGATCATGACACTGGCCCCATCACTTGTAATAGCCACGATGTCGGACTGTAGTTTTATATTGAAGTCTGAAAGCTTTGCATTTACGAGCTCATATACTTTTTCAGCGGGACATGATTCCTGAATGCGAACCAGGCCAAGGTTGTCAGATTGTCCATCGCCATAATATATATGGATGTTCATGTAACGTTGGTTTCGCACGCTTGTCCACTCGTCGATGCTCAAGCTGAACTTACGCTGTGCAGATTTAAAATTTTCAATTTTGATCTTCAAATCGCTTTTTATTTTCGTGCAGTACTTCATAACCAAACCCAGAACAGCTTTGTGACACTTTGGAAGATGAAATCCTAAGCGGCTGATACTATTACGAATGAACTCACTTTTTGTTATCGCGTTTATTGGAATTCCATCTTTTGCAGCCATTTTCGCAACAATTTGTTCAAGCGATTCAGGCGAGGAAGAAGTATTGAAAAAGTTGTGAAGAGTTCGGGTCTTCTTGGCTGGTGGCTGTTCTTTTGGAGCCTCATGTTCCCTTCGCTTCATGTTGTGTATCCTCTCCATGTGACGGTGAAGTCCAGATGTTGACGATGACTTGCATGTAATGATTTTATTGCATTTCAAACATGTTGCTTCGTCGTCAAATCGCTTGAAAAGCTGCCACACTTGGTCGTATTCGTATTCTGAACTCATGATTTTTAATGCTAAAAATTCAAAATTTGTTTTAAATTTTGTTTTTTAAAGGAAGTAACTAACCGGTACTCACAGTCAACGATACATCGATTCAAAACTTAAAAATAAGTAATATTTGGACCACAAAATATTTTATTATACGGTGTATAATTTATACTTAATCAGGTACCACAAAATGAAATGCACCCGCTCACTACAAAAAATAAATTTACAAACGTCGTCTGTGCAGTCTGCGAACAAATTGAAATTGCTTGACTATTTTCAAAGCATTTCTAATTGCTTAACTGCTGCTACATATAAGAAACACATAAAACTAAACTTCATTCGCTTGATATTACAGTGCTTTCCCTCGACATAGCATAACAACGCATCTAGCATTTACTCTGTAGTCACCCTAAAACAAAAAAAAAAAAAAACAAACAAACAAACAAATGGAACAGTTATACTGTTGTGGCTTTTCGCATAGCAATTGAAACTATGGTGTGAATTGTATGTGATTCTGCGAATTAGTATGTAGTGTGCGATTCTTTGTAACATAATGGCCGTTACAGTTTGGTGTTTCGAGGTATTAATCGTATGTATGTGTATTCTTTTACTTTTGAAAGAATTGTTTTTTCTCTTAATATTTGACAACAAAAATTTAAAAAAAAATGGATTTCTCGAGAAATCTTGAAACATTCTCGAGATTCGGGATTTCCCGAAATGCTAAAAAATTTCAATTCTCGAGATTCGGGATGGAAAAATATCGAGAATTTCTCGAGAATTCCCGTCGGGAAATTCCCGAAACCCAACTCTATGCATGCATATACTTAGAAATAATTTATTCATCTCACAAGATATAATCCACTTGCGTATACAAAATGCCGACGGCAAATAAGCATGAAAGAAAAATGTACAAGTCTGCTGTTATTTTATTTTGCTTAACAACAGAGCGTGACATTATGCATTTCAATTCAAACGCTATATTTAATTCTGTTGATTACGCTCCGCTAGGTTAACTCTCGTATGTTAACTTTTCCAAAGTCGTGGTAAATAATAAAAATGTCTTAGCCGCGTTTTGTTAGCATTTGACATTTAACCTGCCATTCGGTCCTGAGCCTTCTCTATAAATTTACGTTCTCTGCATATACTTTGGCGCAATTTTCATAACCTAATATACACATGTTCTATGATTCGCGCGATTTTCATAAAAAAAACAAAAGAACAATTTGTGAAATGAATTTTTTTCCCAGGTCTTGTTTCTCCTCAAAATGAGGAACGGGCCAGGACTCAACCTTCTCTACGTATTTAAATTCTCTGGCATATGTTAGATATGTGCGGACTTTAATCAAGAATTTCACCTCAGCACTGACACATCCAATAACGCATTTAGGAAAGTTCGCGAACAATTAGGCAAACCCAAAGCATACATATGTATAATAGTTGGGGAATAAGTTCGTAGTGTTTTTACCGAAGACTTTTATTTAAACAAGAAACAATAATTGTATCAATAAGTTAATCAATTAAATGGGGTCTGACACTGGCGTGAGGAAGTATGGTTTGACTATGTCGATCAGGTCTTTTCAGTCGAATAGCCTTATTCACGCGGTGTAGCTGGGCAATGTTAAGCTCCTTGCGAACCATTTTGGTGTTACAGACTCGCCTCTGATACCTTCTCCATACACTTCGCAAATGTCGCGGGCTGCTTCGGTAGCTTTTTGACCTCGATGAAAAGTGAAGAAGAAAAGGTGTCGAAAATGTTCATTTTTGCCTCCTGGATATCCCATTTCTAAGCCTCAAAATTACTAAAAATTAAATAACTCAAAAATTGTATTAAAATAGTTTTCTAGAACAGAAAGAGTTCTATTGAATGAATACTTACCCTTTTCCTAACAGCAAGCAAACCGTTGTAAAAAAAGAAAATTCAAAAAACGCTATGAACTTATATTCCCCAAACTAATAATATATATCGCGAATCTCGGTGAAAGACCAAAGTGAAGAAAAATTTGATTCTAACAGCGGTCGCCCCTCGGCAGGTAATGAAAAAGCTTCTCATAAAAAATATCCCCAAAATATCCCTTTCTTAGCCAATAAACAAAATTAAAAACAATTATATAATAAAGCTTTTTACAATAATAGGTGTTATTTTGATATTCAAAGAAAAATGCAATTTTTTAATATAAATGATCGGATGTTTATTTCGTTATAAAGAGGAAGGTATGCCGTATAGTGGAAAATAACATCAGGCAAATGACCATCACGACCACGCTTACAGGACAATATCCTTTTCATGAAATTTTTCATAACCGAAATACAAAGTTGCTGCCCTATGTCCTCGATAGCCTCACGAATTCTATCTTTGAGATCCTGAATTGATCCTGGGCTGTTGGCGTAGACCTTCTCTTTCACGTGGCTCCAAAGAAAAAAGTCACAATGTGTTAAATCACAGGATCTCGGTGGCCAATTGTAATCACCTCTTCGAGAGATAATACGGTCCCGAAACTTTTTCCGTAAAAGATCAATGGTTTCGTTGCTTGTGTGGCAAGTAGCGCCGTCTTGTTGAAAATGAACGTTGTCCAGATCAATACCATCTAATTCCGGCCATAAAAAATCGTTAATCATCTCTCGATAGCGTAATCCTATTCAAAATAACACCTGTTATTGAAAAACCCTTTACATGCTATTATGTGAAGTATGTGCCATTGGAAGCTACAATTTTACTCCATATTTCAGGTAGCATATGAATTCTTCTAACGAAAAATTCAAGTTATTTTGACTTGATCTATTCATTAAGCCAGTTTGCGATTCAGTCCCTCCGAAACTTTCGACGAACGTAGACATTTTTGACGTCAGATAAAAAAGGATATTTACGCTTCAAACGAATGTCAATGAAATGCTGGCAATAATATAGGCACTCAATAGTTTCTGGAGCTACTTATATGGTTTCTTCTTCTTAATTGGGGCGATAACCGCTTAAGAGCGCCAGTAGTTTCATTCTCGTGCCAACCGGCGCCAGTTGGACACACCAAGTTAAGCCATGATAGCACCAGCTAGTATCGCATCGAATACTTTCAGATCCGGGGCGTTTGTATCCATTCGGATGTCATGACTAAGCCAACGTATTCGCTGGATCTTTATTCCCTGCTCTATGTCTATGCCAAGCGGGAAGTCCATAGAGCTCATTGTTCCATCGCATACGGTACTCACCATCGCCAACGTGGAAAGGTCCCAAAGTCTTCCGGAGGGTCTCTCTCTTAAACAATACAAGCGACACCTCATACGGTACTCGTCGTCGCCAACGTGGCAAGGTCCCAAAGTTTTCCGCAGAGTCTTATATTCTTTTAATTTTTTGGTATTGGAAAATTTTTGATTGAAATTAAATTGTCCCTTATTGGTCGTACTGTGTTATTTTGTATTATATGGCCTAGATATTTGACTGAATTGGAAGCAAAACTACATTTAGTAAATTTAAGTCTAAAACCTTCTTTTCTTATAGCATCCAGTAATTGTGTTAAATGTTTTATATGTTCTGAAAAATTCCTAGAATACACAAGTACATCGTCTATAAAATTAATTGCAAAATCTGTAAGTTTGTATTTTCTTAAGATGTTAGTAAGTATTCTTTGGAATATTGCAGGAGCAGTCTTCAAACCAAAAGGTTAACATGTCCACTGGTAATGTCCATCCTGCGTTACAAAGGCAGTCTTCTTTCTGTCTTCAATTCTTAGCGGGATTGCCCAGAACGCTGAATTAATGTCTAATGTTGTAAAGTATACTGAGCCTGTTGTCTTTGTCACCAATTCATTGATCAATGGGAATGGTTGAGCCTGCGGTACCACTATTTTATTGAGATCTCTAAAATCAATACATAATCATGACCTTTTGTTATCCTCTTTCTTAAAAGCTAAAGTTACTGGTGCTGCAAAAGGGCTATATGATTCTTCTATGAGATTTTTATTTAGTAATTTAGCTACCTGTTCTTCTATTTCCTTTTTATCCTCAATTGAGCATCTGTAAGGTCTCTTGCTACCATATCTATCCACAAGTAGGTCGATACGTGCTTCATATTCTTTGACGGTGCCAATGTCATATTTATCTCTTACAAAGATTGAACTATAACTGTCAATTAGGTTATGTATTTCTGTCTTCTGTTTAGTATTTAAATTACTCAGATTTATTTTGAATTCTTTACCTGCTATTTGCTCATTAAAATTCACTAAAATCATCGGTATATCCATTCATTAGGATTTTCTCTTCATTTATATTTTCTTTTATCTCAGTTTCATCTCTTTTCTGGGAAATTTTCAAATCTTTATCTTGAACTAATTTAAATTGCTTTATGATATCTAATCCAATCAGAAAATTATATTTAAAATCCTCTCCATCAACAATATAAACATTTGCTTTTTCCTCGATAGCAAATATTTTTATTTTTATAGTTGTCAAACCATTTGTCTTCTTTACACCATTAAATGTAATCAAATTAGCTTTATTTACTTTCATGTTCTTCTTTTATTCTTATCAATTTGGAATTAATTATGGAAATATTTGAACCTGAATCATATATTCCATATATTTGTAATAGTTCATTTAATATTAGTTTGACTCTAATTAATGGTGTTATTATTCGTTTTTTGACTCGTTGGTATTTAATTCAACATCAATCACAGAATTATTTATGGCTTTACTATAGTTTCTCTTTGGATTTTGTTCTTCCGTTTGCTTAAAGCAGCACTTTCCTTCAGGATGATACCGAACACCTTTCTTCAAGTTCTCACAAATCTTGCATGGTTTTACTTGCATGCTTCTATCAGATAAGGCTTTTAAATCTGTAATGTGTTTTTTATTCTTAATAAAATTATTTTTCTTTGCTAAATATTCATGTTTTCCAATTTCACTGTAGAGGCTTGCAATTGACTTTAACGTTTCTTTATTAATTTTATCTATTATGTTATCAGGTAACCCCATAACAATAAGATTTATCATTGTTTGGGTGTCAATTTCTTTGTTGACCTCTAACAAGAGTCTTTCTTTCTTTGTGGCATATTCAAGCAGTGACCCAGCTTGATATCTAAATGTAAATTCATATTTGACCTGGGACCAACCTTTGTTTCCATATGTTTCACAAAAAATGTTCCTCCATTGTATCCAGTCTGAATTCACCGTTAATTTTATAATCATACTACTGTACCAATCTAAGCATTGCTTCTCCAATAAATGTTTCAAAATCTCAATCTTACTTTCATCCTGTTGAATTTCGAATCTTCCACATTCACTCTCAAAGTCACTAATCCATTGTTTAGCGTTCGATGTTTTAGTAGAGAACTTTTCCAATACAAATCTTTCAGCAAGTTTTCCCAGATTTTTGTTTTCTGCGATATTATCATACCTAGTTTTGTTCAGATGCGTGCCATTCGTAACATCATTGAGATATTGGTCTGCAAACTGTAAATGTTCACCTTGATCTAAATATATTTCCCTTAATTTGGCATCTAATGGGATCCATACAGAGCGTGTTTGGTGTCTTTTTTTCAGTGAATTTCTTATTTTCGTATAAATGTCTAAAGACACTATGCCCGTGTGTCTATTAGCGGGTTTCAGTTCGTCTGGTACTTCATAAATATGGCCGTCTGATGTTTCAATAGAGGTTATGTTGATCACGTTGGTTTTTCCGTCTGTAGACCCCAGTACAACAAATTTAAAGCAGAATTTTTCCTTCTTCATTTTTGATTTCCACTAGAAATGTTGTTTTATAAGACGATAATGTCTTATTTAGGGGGAATATTGTTCTTAAACAAATAAAACTTGTTGCTTTGTTCTGAAAGCAAGTTTTTTTTATTTTAATATCTAAATTCACAAATCATCAATCACCTAGTTCACCTATTTTAAAATGTTAACTTACCCGAAAACAACAAACGACATTTAAAGTTTATTATTCGAACTTTCCCTTTTTAGGTCTTATCTTGTAGGTTAAATAATTTGTTAAAAATCGCAGACAAAAGCCAGAGTGAATATGTAATATAATATAATGTAACATAATGTGATATAATGTAATAACGGGTGATCAATCATGAGGTGCTTTTTTCAATAGTTAAAAAAAAAACAAAAATGTAAATTATGTTCAAAACCTTTATTTATCATTTGAAAGGACATTCTTTGACATTTACTTTTTGAATATGACTTCATTCAAATGTTGGCCGCAACTACGCTTAAGGTGGTCCATTCTGAAGGTCCAATTTTCAATCACTCCTTCGAGCATTTCGACTGGTATGTCGTGAATAACACGCGTAATGTTGGCTTCCAGAGCTTCAATCGTAGCTGGTTTATCAGCATAGACCTTGGACTTCACGAATCCCCAAAGAAAAAAGTCCAAAGGTGTGATATCACAAGATCTTGGTGGCCAACTCACAGGTCCTAAACGTGAAGTCAGCTGCTCTCCGAAATGACTTCTCAATAAAGTCATTGTTTCACGAGCTGTAGGGCAAGTGGCTCCGTCTTGTTGAAACCAAATGTCGTAGAGATCATTAGATTCAATTTCAGGTAGCCAAAAGTCCGATATCATGGTACGGTAGCGAGCACCATTCACAGTTACGTTGCGTTATTTTTAAAAAAATATGGACCGATGATTCCACCAGCCCATAAACCACACCAGACCGTTGTTTTCTCTGGGTGTAAAGGTAGCTCTTGAACCTGTTCTGGTTGCTCTTCATCCCAAATACGGCAATTTTGCTTATTGACGTAACCATTGAGCCAGAAATGCGCCTCATCGCTGAACAAAATTCTGCTCGAAAACAGCGGATCTTCTTCAATCTTTTCAAGAGCCCAATCAGCAAAACGGTGACGTGCAGGAAGGTCATTTGGCTTTAGTTCTTGTACGAGCTGTATTTTGTATGCTTTTAAATGAAGATCCTTCCGCAAAATTGACCAAGTTGTTCCATACGACAGTCCAAGTTGCTGAGAACGGTGCCGAATCGATTCATCGCGGTTTTCACGTACACTCTCTGCTACTGCCGCTATATTCTCAATGCTTCTTGCTGGACGTGGTCTATTCGGTCGAGAATTATTCACCAATGAATATTCGGATTCAAATTTGTTGATGGTATGTCGAATAGTGTTTAAGGCAGGCCGATTATGTTGACCATAATGCGGTCTAAGCGCACGAAAAACATTTGTCACAGAACGCTGATTTTCATAATACAGTTGAACAATTTGTAGACGTTGTTGCGGTGTGAGTCTTTCCATGATGAAATGCCAAACGCTGTTCAACAAATCCACGATGACAGTTTGTCACAACTCGCGCGCGATCTGTAAAAAAACGCAAATGAAAAAAACTCCTCTTAATTGATCACCCGTTATAATAAGAAATATAATTTCTTTACATGTATGTACGAATATGCATTGTTTTGTTCAGAAAAGAAACATATACGTGCATACATTGTCCCAACAAATGCATTCATGTGTGCATACATACATACACATATGTACGATATATCTAAACGCATACGGTTTAGATGCGTTTTTTTGCATATGTTAGAAATTTCTTTGCATACGTTTGTCTATTTGCTCTTAAAGTTTGTATATGTAGATATGCATATGAGTTGCGTCATGAGGCAGGTCAAGATTTCTTTCCACTCATATAAATATGGATGGCAGATGTTATCATAATTTAAAAAGTACAACATATTTTTGAATACTAACCCTTGATGTAAATGAATGGTTTACGAAGTTAATTTTTTAATATCAATACAATTTAGTTAATTAGATATTTAAATTTTCACATTCATGCATGCATATACTTAGAAATAATTTATTCATCTCACAAGATATAATCCACTTGCGTATACAAAATGCCGACGGCAAATAAGCATGAAAGAAAAATGTACAAGTCTGCTGTTATTTTATTTTGCTTAACAACAGAGCGTCACATTATGCATTTCAATTCAAACGCTATATTTAATTCTGTTGACTACGCTCCGCTAGGTTAACTCTCGTGTGTTAACTTTTCCAAAGTCGTGGTAAATAATAAAAATGTCTTAGCCGCGTTTTGTTAGCATTTGACATTTAACTTGCCATTCGGTCCTGAGCCTTCTCTATAAATTTACGTTCTCTGCATATACTTTGGCGCAATTTTCATAACCTAATATACACATGTTCTATGATTCGCGCGATTTTCATAAAAAAAACAAAAGAACAATTTGCGAAATGAATTTTTTTCCCAGGTCTTGTTTCTCCTCAAAATGAGGAACGGGCCAGGACTCAACCTTCTCTACGTATTTAAATTCTCTGGCATATGTTAGATATGTGCGGACTTTAATCAAGAATTTCACCTCAGCACTGACACATCCAATAACGCATTTAGGAAAGTTCGCGAACAATTAGGCAAACCCAAAGCATACATATGTATAATAGTTGGGGAATAAGTTCGTAGTGTTTTTACCGAAGACTTTTATTTAAACAAGAAACAATAATTGTATCAATAAGTTAATCAATTAAATGGGGTCTGACACTGGCGTGAGGAAGTATGGTTTGACTATGTCGATCAGGTCTTTTCAGTCGAATAGCCTTATTCACGCGGTGTAGCTGGGCAATGTTAAGCTCCTTGCGAACCATTTTGGTGTTACAGACTCGCCTCTGATACCTTCTCCATACACTTCGCAAATGTCGCGGGCTGCTTCGGTAGCTTTTTGACCTCGATGAAAAGTGAAGAAGAAAAGGTGTCGAAAATGTTCATTTTTGCCTCCTGGATATCCCATTTCTAAGCCTCAAAATTACTAAAAATTAAATAACTCAAAAATTGTATTAAAATAGTTTTCTAGAACAGAAAGAGTTCTATTGAATGAATACTTACCCTTTTCCTAACAGCAAGCAAACCGTTGTAAAAAAAGAAAATTCAAAAAACGCTATGAACTTATCGTCCCCTTAGTATTAAAATAGCTTATACATTTTTTGATGTTTTGAGAAAATAAATTTCAAACTTTTTGTCGAAAGTAGCTCTCACTCAAATCTCGTTATGTCTGTAAATAGTTATTATTTTTTGACTGACGTTTTGACCCACTTTGTGGAACTAGAATTTGACAAAATTTTGACCACATATAAAATCGACGATGGAGAATCCAAAAATTCAATAAAAAAATAATAGCCTATGAGCACATAGGCTATTGTTATACTAAGGGGACGTTATATTCCCCAAACTAATATATCGCGAATCTCGGTGAAAGACCAAAGTGAAGAAAAATTTGATTCTAACAGCGGTCGCCCCTCGGCAGGTAATGAAAAAGCTTCTCATAAAAAATATCCCCAAAATATCCCTTTCTTAGCCAATAAACAAAATTAAAAACAATTATATAATAAAGCTTTTTACAATAATAGGTGTTATTTTGATATTCAAAGAAAAATGCAATTTTTTAATATAAATGATCGGATGTTTATTTCGTTATAAAGAGGAAGGTATGCCGTATAGTGGAAAATAACATCAGGCAAATGACCACCACGACCACGCTTACAGGACAATATCCTTTTCATGAAATTTTTCATAACCGAATTACAAAGTTGCTGCCCTATGTCCTCGATAGCCTCACGAATTCTATCTTTGAGATCCTGAATTGATCCTGGGCTGTTGGCGTAGACCTTCTCTTTCACGTGGTTTCAAAGAAAAAAGTCACAATGTGTTAAATCACAGGGTCTCGGTGGCCAATTGTAATCACCTCTTCGAGAGATAATACGGTCCCGAAACTTTTCCCGTAAAAGATCAATGGTTTCGTTGCTTGTGTGGCAAGTAGCGCCGTCTTGTTGAAAATGAACGTTGTCCAGATCAATACCATCTAATTCCGGCCATAAAAAATCGTTAATCATCTCTCGATAGCGCAATCCTATTCAAAATAACACCTGTTATTGGAAAACCCTTTACATGCTATTATGTGAAGTAGGTGCCATTGGAAGCTACAATTTTACTCCATATTTCAGGTAGCATATGAATTCTTCTAACGAAAAATTCAAGTTCTTTTGACTTCATCTATTCATTAAGCCAGTTTGCGATTCAGTCCCTCCGAAACTTTCTTACCGTTCAAGAAGCATCTCACACGTCACTAAACGTCTCTCGATATCCCTCTCATTCAATTGATATGGCAACCAGTAACCTGCTTTCTGGACCATTACCATGGCGTGCAAACGTTTACTCGATGGCTGATCTGCCAACATACAAATCTTCAGACATATCATCAAGAGTTCTATCACTCACGTCGTAATTCCCACTTTGGAAGCGTCAAAACCATTATTTACAGGTTGTATTTGATGGAGCGTGATTACCCTAAATATTGATCAATATACGACACTTTTCAGTTGTACTTTTTTTTTAAAAGTAAAAATGACGTTTGACTTCCCGCAAATGCTGTTTTTCGGGACGAACGTAGACATTTTTGACGTCAGATAAAAAAGGATATTTACGCTTCAAACGAATGTCAATGAAATGCTGGCAATAATATAGGCACTCAATAGTTTCTGGAGCTACTTATATGGTTTCTTCTTCTTAATTGGGGCGATAACCGCTTAAGAGCGCCAGTCGTTTCTTTCTCGTGCCAACCGGCGCCAGTTGGACACACCAAGTTAAGCCATGATAGCACCAGCTAGTATCGCATCGAATACTTTCAGATCCGGGGCGTTTGTATCCATTCGGATGTCATGACTAAGCCAACGTATTCGCTGGATCTTTATTCCCTGCACTATGTCTATCCATCGCATACGGTACTCACCATCGCCAACGTGGAAAGGTCCCAAAGTCTTCCGGAGAGTCTCTCTCTTAAACACTACAAGCGACACCTCATACGGTACTCGTCGTCGCCAACGTGGCAAGGTCCCAAAGTTTTCCGCAGAGTCTCTCTCTTAAACACTCCAAAGGACACCTCATCGGATATTGTCATCGTCCAAGTTTCTGCGCCATGTGATAGGACGTACATGATAAGAACGTTGTAGAGTGTTAATTTTGTTCGAAGAGAGATTCTTCGTTGGATTTCAAGCCTGACATTGTTATCGGTGGCAGTGTTGGTTCCTAGATAAATTAAGTTTCTCACAAAATCAAAATCATAACTATCAATATTGATGAGTCTGCCGATATGCAAGCGCACCGTTTAATTCTTTTTCGTGCTGTTGAAGGCAGCTTTAAAAGTGACAAAAAATGGTGTGTGTCGATTCCAAAACTTAGCAGATTGTGAATATCTGGTCGATTTTATATTTTTCTGGTCCAAAGCCACACTGATAAAGTGCAATCAGTTGGTTGATGAACTCCTCGAACTCACGTATTTCGGCCTCTCGTTGCTTCTTCCTAATAATACGTGGCAAAATGTCATGGATCGTACGCGTTTCTGATAACTTCGGACTCCATCGATTTCGGTACTGCCAACAACTCCAGACCATCTAATACTTTGTATATTATATCGCCTTTAATTTTGAAATTTTCATATGGTTTGATTTTCAAGATCCCGTGAACTGCTTTGAGATGCATATCCCGTTGTTGAGCAGCGCGCATACGAGCTGTGACTTCTGAGGCAACTATAAGAACTTGCTGTCGGTATCGGCTTAAACAATCAACATGTTTCATCTTGTCTGCACTTCGATGTTCAGCTTCGTAGTCAAATTTTTGGAAATAAAGCACCCACTGTGCAACGGGGGACATCGTTTTTCTTAAAGATCTGCTTAAACGCTGCACAGTCCGTGACAAGCTTGAATTTCGCTCCCAGTAAATAGTGTCGAAACTTTTCTAATACCAGATACGCTCCTTTAACTTCAAGAATGTAGCTATATTGAGAGGACTCCCTCGGCGACGTCTTTTTTACTCCAGAAAAATACCGGATGATGCTGATTTTCGACCTGCTGCAGCAACGTGGTTCCAAATCCGTCTTTTGATGCGTCAGTATCCAGTTCTGTGTTCGCGTCTCGACAAAAAGTGTGTAGTACTGATTCTTCTAAAAGCGCTTCCTTCAGTTCTTGTACAGCTTTCCGTTCTTCGACCCCAAAATCAGACTGCTTATTCTTTTTTAAAATATTTGTCAAAGGTCGAGCCTTTAGAGCGTAGTTCGGAATAAACTTTCGGAAAAAGCCCGTCAATTCAAGAACGGACTGGATTGCTTTTATGTTTTGCGGCGTCGGAAACTTTTTTACGGCTCTAGTCTTTTCTTCTCCTGGTGAGATTCTTCCATTCTCGACTGTGTGACCAGAAAGTCTATCCTTGACTGTAAGAAACTGCACCTCTTCCACTTGATATTTAAACTCCAACTCACTGCTGTTTCTAAGACCATTTCCATTTTCTTTAAACAATCCTCTGTCGTAGAAGCGTAGATGATTATATCATCGATATAAAAATCCATGATATCTTTGTTAATCAAGTCTTGGAAGATGTGATTTACGTAACGGCTGAAAACCGCAGGAGAGTTGCAGAACTCACTCGATATCTCTTTTATGTTTTGTTGCGACCGCAAGGTCGCATATCCGTCAGTACCGGACTCAAAATGAAACTTTTTAACGAAATCCCAGCCTAACGACATGTCGTATTGAATTCTGCCATTTGGCATAACCAGCATCGTTTGGGTTTTGCATAAATCCTCGACGCATATTTCGCCTACAGAACGGCCAACTGATTTAGTTTTTACATTACCGAGACGGAACAACGTAGTATCGCTTTTTTGCAGATCGACGCTATTCAATTTCTCGAAAGTGGTTTTTGACCTTATCGTAACATTTGGTCCCGTATCTATGAGCGCATTAATGTGAACACCGTTCACCGAAACGTCTTTTACGCGTTCTTTTTCAACCACGACATTAACCACTTTTGACTTGTTTTCGCACTCTTTGGACGTATATCCGAATTTGTTACACTCAAAGCACTTTGTCTCAGAACGACAGTCCTTTCGTTTATGATTTGGTGATCCGCAATTGAAACAGTGTTCTTTGTTTTTTTTTAGGTGACTTTTTGGCTGCAACTTGAGGTTTGTCGATCTTGTTTACGCGCTCTCCGTTGTACGATCTTTCGTGTTTGTTAAAGTGTTCAAAAATTTCGTATTCTTCTTGTAATGATTTATGTATATGTTTTATATCTGTACAACAGATGTTTGTTTTCACTTTTCATACACAAGCCATCGACAACGTAGCGAACGATAGACGTTTCCTCAATATCACTTAGTGAGGCGATTTTACGCATGTGTAACAAATACTTCTGCACTTCCGCACTATCGTATTCTTTGGCGAATTTTTCCATTAACGCCGTTTTTAACTCGTCATATTCGGTTATTTGCTTTGACTCTAAGAATAGTTTTGCGACCGACGTAATTTTTGCGCTTGCTTGCACATATTGATTTTTGTTTTGATTAAGCTCGTATGCTGTCGCGTTAAAGTCAAAATTTTCGAACCACTTTTTTATTGGTATGCTGCTCGGTCACGTTCGGGGATCATTTTTCCGAAGCTTTCTGCATTATTTATGTATGTCGTTCTATTGTGCTGTTCTTCTATTTCAATTTTTCTAGCCAGTAGCCACTAGCTCCGTTATTTGTAAATTTTCCTCGTTCAGCATATTTTGTTGTTCTCCCTTTACTGTTTCGTTCTGTACTTCTTTCATGTCCTGCTTCTCCTTTTCGATCTTCTGCTTCACCTCTTCGTGCTGCTGCTTTCCCTCCTTGTTACTGCTGTTTTTGCTGTTGCTTACGTTTTACGCTATTTGATTTGATGTTCCTTTAGAAGGTGTGTTGTATGTGCTGCCGCTACTTCCCATTAACGCTGTGCACTTTTCATGTGTTACACGCCGCAACTACCGTTATTTGACGTGTTATATACTTCGCGCGTTTCGCGCCGCAACTACCGCTATTTGGTGTGTTATATACTTCACGCGTTTCGCGCCGCAACTACCGTTATTTGTCGTGTTATATACTTCACGCATTTCGCACCGCAACTACCGCTATTTGATGTGTGATATACTTCACGCGTTTCGCGCCGCAACTACCGCCATTTGGCGTGGCTGTGGTACTCAAGAATTTTATTTTGAAAACATTCAATTTTCTAAGGTAGTATTTTTGTGCATCCTTTGCATATTCAAATCCGTTACATAAGATGAAGCCATTCTTGATTTTAATATATAAAGTAATATATTGCAGTCTTTGGGTCATATTTAGCCATATCAACTGTTGTTGTGTTTGGTTACAACAAGTTTATATGATGGTTGAACAGTATTCAAAATGTGGCTTAATAATAACATTATAAATATTTATTGCAGTTATTGTGTCGATTTTACTTCGTGTCCTTTTGAGGAGACTAATATTGTTTCCAATCTTTATATGTATATTTAAAGGTCTATTCCACGTGCTCAGTAGATTTCATATTTTTGGCTATTATGATATACAGATGTACATATGTACATATTTACTTGGTTGGTTGGTTAGAGTGGTGATTCATCCTGAATCCAACTAGCGCTTCCGCACCATTTTGTTGCCACATCCTCGTTACCAACTTGTTATTTACGGCATGACTATACCCAGTCTGTGCGGTTCAGGAACCTTATTAGGTTGTTGACATCTAAGCCAGACAGTTGTTCGAGCTCCTCGAACAGCGGTTTGCCCAGGGTTAACATTCTGGCCTTCCATAGGGCAGGGCATTCACAGAGGAAATGGAAGATTGTTTCCTTTTTCTCCGGTTGTTTGCAACTGTGACAGTATGTGTTGTGAGGGATGCCCATTTTGGCTGCTTGTTCTCCGACAGACCAAAAGCCAGTTATGACTGCCGTTAGTCTCCAGGCATCCCGTCGTTTCATGTTTAACAATATTGATGATTGTTTAAGGTTGTAGGTGGGCCATAACGTTCTGCTGATTTTGCATTTCGTCTGGCCCCTCCATCTACACTCCGCCATTCGGAGGTATTTTAGGGAAATTGTACTCTTGACTGCACCTAATGGTGTGAATACCGGTTCTGCAAGAGCGTTATTCATGGCAGATCCCCCTCTTGCCAGTTCATCTGCTTTTTCGTTACCTTCAATATTCCGATGTCCTGGGACCCAGATTAAGGTAACATTATGTTTTTCGCTCAAGGTGGAAAGGCTATTCCTACTTTGTTCCACCACCATTGAGGTTGTAGTCGCTGAATCCAGTGCCTGGATTGCAGCTTGGCTATCCGAGAGAATAGCGATATTGCTCTTAAAAGAGAAGTCTGTGATTAGTAGCCTACAAGCTTCCCCAATTGCCAGTACTTCCGCCTGGAAGACACTGCAGGTATTGGGGAGGCGCACAGATTTTTCAATTTTAAGTCTATGAGAATATGTACCAGCTCCAACACCACAATCCATTTTAGAACCATCTGTATAGATTGTAGTGTCGAAGTTGTTTAATGAGAATCCCTTATTCCACTCTTCCTTAGATGGAAAGAGAGTGGCAAAATTCCTATTGAAAGTTACCGTCGGGACGATGTAGTCAGTCCTCACCGAGGTTAACTGAGTTTGCCGCAATAGTAGACTGGCATGACCATAAGTGTTTTCTTTCCAGCGGCCCGCTTCGTTTAACCTAAATGCACTCATGGTTGCCGTCTTCTTAATATGTAGGTCTATTGGAATAACGTGTGTCAGTGCGTTCAGAGCCTCCCTAGGACATGATCTGATTGCGCCGACCGTTATTGCACAGGCTGATCTTTGTATTCTGCCGAGTAATTTGATGTTGTAATCTCTCCCTAGAGCTTTCCACCAAACTACCGAACCATACGATAAAATTGGTCGTATAACCGCCTTGTACAACCATAATGTATGCTTAGGTTGAAGACCCCATCTTCTTCCAAGCATACGTTTAAAGGCATATAGAGCAATTTCAGCTTTCCTTACCCGTTCTTCGACGTTTAATTTCCAGCTAAGTTTGGAGTCCAAAATTACCCCTAAGTACTTTGCACTGGGTGAAAGTGAGAGGGTTTGTCCATTAATATTTGGTAGGGTAAAGCTTGGTACCTTGTATCTGGTGGTAAAGAGCATGAGTTCTGTTTTACGCGGGTTTAAACTTAAGCCACAGCCTGTTGCCCAAGAATTAAGCTCGCCTAACGCCCTTTGAATGATCCCACTGATCGTATTAGGACACAGTCCTGACGCCATTAGCACCACATCATCAGCGTACGCCACCGCTTTTACCCCTCCTCTACTAAGTTTTATTAGGATTTTGCTAATCACACATAACCAAAGAAGTGGAGATAGTACTCCCCCCTGTGGAGTACCCCTGTGGACTCTCTTAGTTATGTTGATGTTACCCATATTAGCTCTAATGATCCTGATTTCTAGCATAGAGATGATCCAATTGGTGATACAATTTTCCACCCCTAAGTCTATTAACGCCAGTTGGATAGCATTCGTGCTAACGTTATTAAATGCGCCCTCTATGTCAAGAAAAGCTGCCATCGTATACTGTTTGTTTACTAGAGACCCCTCTATTGTTCGGATTACCTCGTGAAGCGCTGTCTCCGTCGATTTGCCTTTGAGGTAAGCATGTTGTGCAGTTGATATACTTAAGCTCTCCAGCGAACTTCTAATGTGCATATCTAAAAGCGGTTCCAAAGTTTTAACAAGGAAGGACGACAAACTGATCGGCCTCCAGCTCTCTTTCTTGGCGGCCCTGATTGCCTTCTTGTATTGTCTCCGACTTTCTCTATACAACTGCCAATTACCTGTTGAGTAGCTGAGATTGAAATTTGATCAGGCTTCTTCCCTTAATTTTGAGAGCTCATTGCTCCACCAAGGAGGATAGGATTTTTTGCTATATTTAATTGGACATGACGTTTTGTAGGCCCTACTGAATGTCTTTTCCAATGTTGTGACCCCACTCTCAATGTTTTCTGCGAGAGTGATTTGATGGATCGGAATCCTTCCTATCCTATTCCCTACTACATTTTTGAACCGTTTCCAATTTGTTCTAAGTGGGTTTCGATATGGTAAGGGTGGATCTACCTCAAGATCCAGGTGGTAGAGGATCCAGCTGTGGTCCGAAAAGGACTTTTTGCTTGAGACTCTCCAATTTTCTACCCTCACTGAAGTATTTTCAGACAGTAATGTCACATATATTACTTCCGCCCATCCTCTAAAGCTTTCCGTGCTTGGAAAGGTGAAAGTCGGGGTATTACCCCTGTTACATACTGTTAGGTTAGTATTGATGATAAATTCATATAGGGACTCACCTCGATCATTCGTTTCGGTACTCCCCCATAGGGGATGCCTCGCATTGGCGTCACATCCTAGTAGCAGGATACTGTTTTTGCAGTCAAGCACAAGCCTACGAGCCTCGTCAGCTGGTGCTGGTTGGTCGTGTGCCATGTAGATGGAGGCAATTTTGATCCTGACGCCGTCAGTAGCCTCCATTTCGATGACCGTCACATCCGATGAGCTGTAGGATGGGATTAAAAATACATTTAGATGTTTTTTTGCTACAATACATGCCCTGGGGTTACCCTGGGTCCGCTTATAGTACAAGTTGTAGTTTTTGAGAGAGAATCCGCTTACCTTTGTACTCCGCACTCTGGGTTCCTGTATCAGTGCGATGTCTACGTCCTCCTCCGATAGGAGAACGGCTAGGTTGTCCGTTGCAGTCCTGGAGTGCTGCAGATTGATCTGGACAACCTTGAGACCCATACTTACTGGTCGTTTTTAGGGGCGTCAAGCTGCATGCCCGTATGCTGCTCATTAGCGCCATAGTTTTGGGTGGACTCGGCTTCTTCCAGTTGCATGCCCATGAGCAACTCATTAGCGTAGTCAACCTCGTCCTGCTCATCCTCCGGATTTGCAGAACGGAATAACTTCAGATGCGCTTTCCTCACGCCAAACCGAAGTTTGTTGTCCACTTTTCCCAGTGGCTCAATACTCTCCTCCGAGATTTGGAGAAGGAAGGACACACTGTTCTTTTGCGGAGCCTCCGCTTTGATGATACTCCAGTCATCCATTGGAACAGTGCGGTTGTATGCTTGCAGGTATGGTATTAACTGCTTAGCTTCGAACTCCATGTTCGGTATCCAGATACGAGCCCTTGGTCGTCTTGGGATCTCACTGGCTGGGATTAGTTTGAGCCTCAAATCTTCCCAGTCGCTCTGGATTTTGCTAATAGCGTTTTGAAGGAAATCAACAGAGAACTGATCGTCGCATTTGATCACCCTGTATCCACATACCACCTCCATTGAATCATAACCTGGCACTTGACCCTCCGGGCTTGCCATGACGTGATCAACGACAATGCGAGACAGCCGTGCCTCGATTTCGGACCACCTTTCTAACGCAGGTTTACCGCGGTTCGTTAACTCGTCCACCAACGCCGTTTGCAGGTGATCCCGTGCCACCTCGTTAAACGCGCGTTTGGCTGGTTTGGGCGTCAGAGCAGTGTGAGACGTCTTGAGCTTTTTCGCAGTTTTACAGCCCTCGTCCTGCGAACGATTGCGTTTTACGGCTTCTGCCTTCTGGGTGGCCTGGAACGCCAGGTACTCATCGACCACCTTTTGGCACCTTGCCTTATCGGCCGCATCTTTGGGATGAGTTTTACCTTCGGCCTCATTTTTGCTTATTCTGCCGAGAATAGCTAGAGACCGTTGGTAAAGCTTATATCTAGACGGGTCTTTTTTTGGGTATTGACGCTTTTGCCCCTTGGCATCAGCGGATGTGATCGGTTGATTTATAGTTGATGGCGTGCTGTGGCCCACAGCTTTGTCATCAACTGTCTCTTGACTAGAAGCCAAGAGCTCGTCCTCTGAGGGAGTTCCCAACTTCCTCAGCTCGATTGTGTCCGTTCGTTTGTCTGCCCGTTTTGTCATTGGGTCCGTCCGCTTGTCTGTCCGACTGTCGGTTCGTTTTGTCTTTGTGTCAGTCCGTTTGTCCGTCTGTTTGTCTGTCCGTTTGGTAGCGTTATCCGATTTTTTGTTTTTTTGTTGTTTGTTCATTTGTCTGTTTCTTACGGTCACCTGCCCTTCCAAAGAGCTGCCCATGTCGCCATGTGCGGTGACCAATGAGGATGGAGGGGAAATAAACGGTCCGCCATGGCAGCGCCCCATATCATGGTAAGGCCACCGTTACAACCTGAGGCGGTCTGATATCAGGAGGGCTCCGTTAGGAGACAGCCTAATTTTATCACCCGGCTGCCAAACCCACCCAATAGGCACGGGTCGCGTTACACCTTGGGTTGAGGGAGTTTTTTTTAACGAAGTTTACGTCTTCGACCTGTGTGGTTCGCGGGAGACCGATTCTCCTGCCTTCCATATCTGGGAGACGTTCACTGAGAAAATGTGAGAAAATGTTCACTGTTGTAGAAGTTTTTAAGGCTGGAATTTGCTATAATGCAACATGGGCAATTTTAGGCAAAACATAATGTCTTATGGAAAGAAACTTGGTGAAGATGTTAGGGAGTGCTTCAGGAACAACCTTTATAACTCCCAATTATTCCGAAAATAATATCAGGTCTGTCCATAAGTTCGTGCGTTTTTTAATGGTGGTTTTAAAATTAAAAAAAAGATGTTTAAAGCATTTATTAATCAATAAGATATTTTCATTCCCTGCTCAAAAAATTGTTTGTCCTTGGAGCCAAAATACGCTTCGATATCCCTTTTTATAGCTTCTTTTGAAGAGTAGTTCTTGTTACTCATATGGGATTGAAGTCCACGGAAAAGGTTATAATCACAAGGTGTAATATCCGGAGAGTATGGTGGATGCGGCATTAGCTCCCATCCGAGCTCGTTCAGCTTGCCTAATGTTTGCCTTGCAGTATGCGGTCTTGCGTTGTCGTGGTGAAACAAAACTTTGTGTCTATTCACTAAAGACGGTCGATTTTTTTTAAGTGCCTCCTTCAGGTTTGATAGCTGATGGGAATAATAAACAATACCGGCCATATCCCAGCAAATAGGCAGGAGAATCTTCTTGGGGCGAAGGCCCTCTCTAGGGGTCGGTTCTGGTGTTTCATCTTTATCTAACCATTGGCGTTTGTGAACAGGATTATTGTAAAGGACCCATTTTTCATCACCAGTAACGATACGGTTAAAAAACTTTCATTTTCAAGCCGTTGCAGCAGCTGAGAACATACATTCACTCTCTGCTGAAGGTTGGCGACGGAAAGTCTATGCGGAAGCCATTTTCCCAGCTTTGAAACCTTTCCCAACTGAACCAGGTGCCTCTGGACTGTTCCATTCCATGAATTTAACCTCTGAGCTATCATATCGACTGTCAAATTTGGCTCAGCTTCCACGAGTTCGAGCAAGGCGTCGGAGATACAATTACCACTTCGAAATTTTGGAAACCACTTTTGCGTAGTCCTTACACTCACGATATCCTCTCCGTGAACCGTGTTTATTTCTGCAGCAGCAGTTGTTGCATTTTTACCACTTTTATAAAAAAATACAAAATATGCCTCTTATACGCGTTCAAAGATTCCATTTTTTAACAACACGTGCTTCTCCGCGATTAAAATCACTTGCTGAATGCACAATATATCAAAGAAATTATTAAAAGTTCCGTTATATTTCGCGAATAATTTTTTGTATGCAAAAATCGTACAAAAATGCAATTATGGGTAAAATACGCACGAACCTATGGACTGACCTGATTGTTTGGTAATTATTTGCTTTCAAAGTGCCCTCGGGAACTTCGGTATAGTTTAGCACATTATAATATTATATATACATATGTATTTTTCTAAACTTCACTTAAATTCACAAAATATACACCTGTTTTTACTTATTTTTATACTTGTATTCGAAATATTTTGATGAAAACTAAATGCAAATGCATTTACCCATATCATCACTTTCCAATTTTAAACGCGAATAAGAATTAATTACAATTGGCAACAGTTAGTGTTGCCGGATGCCTGCAAATAAAAATAAAAATAAAAATATGAACGAAAATGTAGCCGGAGTTGGACTGATGAGGACTTTTTTTGAAGCGCGGCCGAAGGCCGCCCAGACGAACAAAAGTTCTAAACGAAAATTCTACACATTTATAAAAACCCTTCTAGTCGACGCTCCTGTAGAATTTAATTTTATATGTTTATATTTTGGAAAATTTTTCTCAATTCTAAACTAAAGCAATAAATATTACAGATTTACAAACTGAACATGTCTGCATCCGAACTTTGTTCTTATTCCAGGTAACTGCCATCACCAACGCTTTCGCTAAACTACAGAACTTTATCAATAAATTACTTAAAAACTATAACGGTTTTCAGTTTTAAGATGGGGATACACCCCTCTGTCAATACATAAACGCGTCACATCTTTTCATTTCTTAGAAAAAGGAGTTAAGACCGGGAAGAAAGTGTACCAGAAGGATGTCTTAGCAGACATAGTGAAGCTGTTAAGCAGTACTCTCTTCACTGGAGAGCGCTGGATCTTCCAGCAAGATTCCGCTCAAGCCCATAAGTCAAAAACCACCCAGCATTGGCTAAAAAACAATATTCCTGAATTCATAGCCGCGGAATATTTGCCACCTGGAAGACCAGATCTGACTCCATTCGACTATAGTTTGTGGCCAGAATTAGAGAATATTGCCTATCGAAGACTTCACAGAAATTTGGAGTGTCTCAAACAATCAACGACGTAAATATCTATGGAAACTGTGCGTACTGCAATAGCCTCCTCATCGTAGTTGGTCTCCTTGCCGCGGGGATGGGGCTTAAATGAAGGCTAAACTCCTTTTAGGAATTTAACCTATCATGAACTAAGAGGGAAGCTCTGTATGGGGATTGGTCGAACACCCTTACACGATACTGCGTGTGCGATGCTCGTCCAACCACCTATACGGAGAGTACCGTACCAACACATTCCCAAGTCAAGGTGTACTTGGAATCGTGCCGAGGACTGAATGGTGCAGGGAATTAAAACATGTGCATCGCGAACGGAGTTTCCCTCTCGAATACCTGGCCGCCTTCGAGAGTAACTGTGGCCTTACCGCGGTAAGGGGCGCTGCCGCGGGTGACCCCATTACTTCCCCTAAATACTCGTGGGTTGTGGAGCTTGACGTAGTCAGGCGAAGCAACCGTAAGAAACAGATGATATGAACACACAAAAAAACGAACAAAACAAAAAATTTGTGCCGCGCTGCGACACAATACCATCCTCCGAGGAGGATACCCTGCTGGCCTCTAGTCAAGAAACGGCTGAGTCAGCAAAGAGTAAGGGAAGTACCAGCCATAGCACACCCCTACTAAACAAGCAACAACAACAACAAAAAGTTCTACCACAAACCTCGAAAAAGGCGGCGGACGGCACTCAGAGAGAGAGTCAGGTTGCTAGAAAACACAAATCCGAGGGTGCCCTCATGAAGTCTCGCTACACGAAGGCGAGGTTCATTCTAAGCAAGATTGCCAAAAATGAACTCGCTGGAGCGACTGACGAGCGCGACGCGGCCGACAAACTGAAATACCAGCAGGTGGTTAAGGAGTACGAAGACTTCTTATCCAACAAACCCAAGGAGGACAACAAAAAAAAAGGCGATGCGATGAAAAGGAACAGGTCACAGGACGTGATCGACCAGGCACCGAAGAGACCTAAGGTGTCCAGCAGCATCGAAGAAACAAAGCAACGACCGTTCAGTGAGGTGGTTAAGGATAACCTCCTATATGCACTGATCGACGAGACCACAAACAGCGGCAAAGTGGTCCTGCAGAAGTGGGGGCAAGTGGAGGCCAAACTGTCCAAGCTCGTGTTAGACAAGCATGTGGTTGGAGCTCAGGGCGGAACTCTCCCTTCCTTCGATTCTGCAGGAGTACTTCGCGGCTGTAGGGTTATCAAGTGCGACGACGACTGGTCAAGGGTTGTCCTAGAAAGGTGTGTTGCTGAGATCAGCAGCACACTGGAAGGCTTAAAACTTAAGCTTATTCCGGCCAAGGACATCCCCTGCCCTCCTCGCGCTCGCATTTGGCTGCCGGTGATGGACTTGAGCGGTGCAGAAGTGCTGAAGTACCTGAAGTCACACAACCCTGCGGTGCCGATGGACGACTGGGCAATCGTGAAGGCAGAAAAACCGCAAAAGAGCAGCATGTCATTCGTTCTGCAGATTAACGATGAGTGCCTGCCAATACTAAAACAGCACGACAACAAAATGCGGTTTGGTCTAAGAAAGGCCAAACTAAAAATTTTCAAAGCAGACAGCAATGAAAATGAGGAAGACCCAGATGAGGCAGACAACAATATACAGCTAGAAAGACTAGAAAAGCTCGATCTAGCTGAAGACAACAATAAATCCGATGCCTAGAGCCATACAGGTGAATCTGCAGCACTCGAAATGTGCTACAGAGAACTTGGATGTCTTCCTCAGGGAAGGGGACATCGACATCGGTTTCATACAGGAGCCCTGGGTCAGAGACAACGAGATTAAGGGATTCCAAGACAACAAGAGCATCAACATATTCTACAACAAAGCAGACGGTAAGCCACGGTCATGCATAATCACTAAAAAACACTTAAAAGCTTTTCTGTGTTCTAATTTTAGTACTCCCGATTTTACGGTGGTGAAAGTGGAGCTACAGAAATCGGCGATATACCTGGCATCGGTGTATATGCCACATGAGAAACCGGCGCCGCCAGATGAAGTGGCTCGTTTCCTGTCAACATTGAACAGCACGGACAAACTACTGATGGGCTGCGACGCAAACGCAAGAAACGAGCTTTGGGGCAGTTCAGAGACGAATGAAAGAGGTGAGTCACTTTTCGAATTCCTATTAAACACCAACCTAGACATATGTAATGTAGGGACCACCCCAACCTTCACTTTTCCGAGCTCGGCAAATTTTCCAGGCTGGGAAGAAGTCTTAGACATTACCCTATGCACAAATAATAATTCCCAAATAGTCACAAATTGGAGGGTATCCGACAAGAGATCCTTTTCAGACCATAACTGGATCCTCTTCGATATTAATCTTAAGCTTGAGAAACCCCTCCCATATAGAAATCCCAGAAGAACAAACTGGCATACATTCCGTAGAGTGACCCAGTCTAAACTTCAAAACTTAAATAGAACCATAACGTCAAGGGAAGACCTAGATGAGAAAGTAAGAGCTTTCGAAACTTCCCTGACGAAAGGACTTGAAGCCTCATGTCCCGCCACATATGGCAAAACAACCTATCCTACCTGGTGGAATGAAGATCTAAGTAAACTCAGGAAAATGACAAGAGAAATCTTCAATATCTGCTACAAACACAAATACTTCAAACCCTACAAAGACTGCCTTAGGGAATACAAGAAAGCAATCAAAGAGGCTCGGACAGAGGCTTGGAGAGATTTTTGTAGTTCCATAGAATCGACCAAAGATACGGCCAGACTAGGCAAGCTTCTATCCAAGGAACACTCCTGCCCTTCCTTCTTGAAGAAAGACAACGGAGAGTGGACAAAATCATCAGCTGACACACTAGAACATCTGGTAAATACACATTTCCCAGGCAACACAGAATATATTGAGAACAATACTGACAGTGTTCAAACATCCAAACTATCACCCATTATAATCAACCACATCGTGTCCCATGATAGAATACTATGGGCGATAAAAAACTTTGAACCATATAAGGCAGCCGGTCCAGATGGGATATTCCCAGCCATGCTGTGGAACACTCGAGAAACGACGATTCCTTGGCTGGAGGTCTTTTTCAGGAAAAGCCTTATGCTAGGGCACATACCAAAGAGCTGGAGGAGGGTAAAAGTGATATTTATCCCTAAAGCTGGTAGACGCGGTCATGATACAGCGAAGGATTTCAGACCCATCAGCCTATCCTCCTTCATCCTCAAAACTCTCGAGCGACTGTTGGATGTATATCTCAGGGAAAAGATTACAGACTCAACGATTTCACCATCTCAACATGCCTATCTCAAAGGAAAATCCACAGAGACAGCTCTTCACGAGGTTGTAAGTGCGATTGAGAGGAGCATAGAATACAAGCAATACTCACTAGTCGCTTTTCTCGACATAGAGGGGGCCTTCAACAATGTCACCACAAGATCCATAATTGAGGCTCTTAACATGTTAGGCATAGACACAGGTCTCAACGAATGGATAGAGAACATGCTCAAAACTAGAATAATCATCGGTGAGGTAGGCAGCAGCACGATAAAACGCTCTGTCAACAGGGGAACCCCTCAGGGAGGAGTCTTATCCCCTCTACTGTGGTTACTAGTCGCCAACAACATCCTCACCAAATTTAACCAAAAGGGAATTAAAGTGGTGGCGTACGCGGACGACATAGTGCTTATGGTTTCAGGAATGTTTCCAACCACAATCAGTGAGATTATGGAAGGAGCTCTGGTATTACTCAGCAATTGGGCCACGGACTGTGGTTTAAGCGTAAACCCGAGAAAAACTGAACTGATGCTATTCACCAAGAAAACCAAGGTGCCAAACTTTAATCTCCCAAAACTAAACGGCGTCAGCCTCACGCTAACCAAACAGGCCAAATACCTAGGGGTTATCCTGGACCCCAAACTCAGCTGGAAGTCCAACGTAGAGTACAGGGTAAAGAAAGCGAACATAGCACTTTACACATGTAAGAGAATGTTGGGGAAAAAATGGGGTCTCCAACCAAAATTATCCAACTGGTCCTACACAGCCATTGTAAGGCCAATACTAACATATGCGGCACTAGTTTGGTGGCCTGCAACAGAAAGGAAATACAACAAAACTAAGCTGAACAAGATACAAAGAACAGCGTGTATCCTAACTACAGGAGCGCTTAGCACCAGTCCTACTGAAGCGCTCAATGTACTAACACATCTATTGCCATTAGATTTACACATTAAAACAATAGCTACTTGCAGCGCGGTGAGACTCAGAGACATAGGAAGCTGGACAACAAGGCCGTACGGTCACAGCAAGATCCTCCTACAGGGACCCCCGCTGCTCAAAAACGGATCAGACTACACAGTCCCCGACCTAAACTTCAAGAAAGGCTTTACGGTACGCTTCCCACCGAGAGCCGAGTGGAGCAAAGGAGAGGTGATTGGAAGACACGAAATCGAAATCTATACCGATGGTTCTAAGATGAACTGTGGTGTGGGAGCTGGCTTCTATTCGGAGCCACTCAACCTGTCTCAATCAATTCGTCTTCCTGATTATGCCACCGTGTTCCAGGCAGAACTTTTAGCGATCAGAGAAGCATGCAAATCCCTAGAACTCTACAAGGTAGTTGGTGCAAGAGTAGCTATCTTCTCAGACAGTCAAGCAGCTATTAAGGCCTTAGACTCCAACTACATTTCATCCAAACTGGTCCTACAGTGTAGAGAGGAGCTAAAACTGCTCAGCCATTGGCTTGAAATTACCCTGATATGGGTTCCTGGTCATAGGAACATACGAGGCAATGAGATAGCGGATGAGCTAGTAAGAAAGGGCTCAACACTAGACATAGCAGAGGCGGTGGCAGTTTCCACCCCACTGAACACACTAAAAGCATCTATTGCTTCACACTATCAAGCTTTAGCCGAAAGAAGATGGAAGCAAATACCTACATGTATCACAACAAAAAACACATGGCCGTCATATAAAATCCAAAGGACAAATGACCTGTTGGGATGCTCTCGGCCAAACATTTCACGGATTACTGCAACCCTTACAGGACATTGGAAAGTAGGGGATCATGCAGCTAGACTCAATCTACCCTTCAATCCTATCTGTAGAAGCTGTCAAGCGGAAGGGGTGAAGGAAAGTCTGTTCCACTATTTATGTGAATGTCCGGGACTAGCCAGGGCACGACTCCGATCCTTCGGTAAGCCTTTCCTACAGCAAATTAAGGAGATCTCAGTCATCGAGATAAAGGATTTGCTCCTATTCTTGGACCTCACTAAATGGATCTGACTTGAAAAAAAAAAAAAAAAAAAAAAAAAAAAAAAAAAAAAAAAAAAAAAAAAAAAACACTTCATCATCATTTCACGAGATAGTGGTATTAAAACGGTGCTGGTCACTAATTAGGAGCATTTCAGCTAAGAAATGTTCAACCACCTCAACAACAACAACAACAACAACAACTGCAATAGCCTAATGCCTAATCGTTGGAACGCTTGTGTAAAAGCAAATGGTGACCACTTCGAATGAAAATGAAAATTTTTTTTTAATATTGATATATAATTGGCGCAATGCCAAATACCTCAAACCTGATTCGAGCGAAGGCCGGCCAGACGCACAGAAAATTGTTTGCCGACTCATCCTCTTCCCCACATACTGAGCAGAGTGCACTGCAATGCCGACTTTTTCAATGTGCTTCGCTCATAGAAAGTGGCCCGTCATCACTCCAACAAGCTGCCTACAGTCCCTTCTGCTTAATTACAGGAGGAACTGCGACAATCGGTTGGACATGAGAATGGGCTCCGAGCCACGGACGTTGGCCTCAGACTCCATCCAGCTAAAAAGTCAGAGATCTCGTTACCCACGATACTCACCCATGTTAGTATCAGAATATTATGTCTACCGACATACATAGATCAGCCTGAATTTACAGGACTCAACCACCCTTGAAGTGGTTGGAGGGCCGTCTAAGGCCATAAGCGCAGGTTTGCTGTCGCTGTAGACACATACCGATCTACCTCTCTGTCTGTTTTCCACAACAAAGTTCATCGTTTCTTGAACAGCATACAGCTCCACTTGAAGCACAGATGCGAGCATTCCAAGAGCAGAGTGTAGATTTGTACCGCTGGATTCCACGTAGACACCAGATCCAGAACCATGCTCGGTCCTGGATCCATCTATAAAAATACGAAACAGTGTTCGTCCGGCTCATTTTCAGAGTCTGACCACAGTTGAGCATCTGGCAGAACCACACTGTATCTCTTGTCAAGCACGACTCTGGATGGCATGGAGTCAAGGGGCACACCAAATGACGTTGGATCGAAGTCCATGCCTACTCTGTTGTTCAATGCTGTGCAGTGGCCGTTCCAATTCCCATTGTGTTTCAGCCTACAGATGACCTTCAAGGCCTCTCCTTGGATGAAAACATCAAGTGGTGGTAGACCCACCAGACCATCTAATACCGGACCTGGAGTGGTCGGATAAGCTCCGGTGCAACAGATGGCCACAATGCGTTGTAGTCTATATAAGGTCCTCCTGACTTCCACGAAAGACTGGATGTCTTTGTTTCAACGTGTGATTTCCAAAGGAGATTACTCCAAGATATTTGATTTTTTTGGATAGCTGTATAGTGGCTAAGGCAGAACGAGTCCAGCAAGCTTCCTCCTAATGAGTTTTCCCCATATCCTGAGTTTTCTGCAGAAGTTCATAAGCGAAGGGCCTTTTACCCAACAGGAAACGTCGTCCCCATATGCTTACGTGTAGACTCTCGCATCATTTAAGGTGGTGAGTCGAGCATCGATCATCATGCACCAGAGCAATGTAGACAGCACATCACCTTGGCGGCAGCCTCTATCAACCCCGGATGACACCAGCAGATCTTCCGTTGCACGCACCGTGACGATTCTTTGGGCCAGCATTGAATAAATTCAATTCACTAGCACCGAGCCTACGCCATGCCTACTAGCAGAGCTGCATATACTATCAAAAGTGGTATTATCAAACACCCTTTCATTGTCCAAAAAGATGCCCAGAGCGTAGTCCCTCCTATCGATGGCTAGCTCTATACTAACAACCAGGTTTACCAGTGCTGACTCGCAGGATTTTCCACTTTGATAGGCATGCTGAAATGAATAAAGAAGGTGAACCTTCAGGGGGTTCTCTCTTATGCGTAATTCCTCTAGTCGTTCGTGACTTTTCAGCATTAAAGAATTCCTACTGATGGGTCTAAAGCTTTTGGGGCTGGTATAGTCATCTCTTCCAACCTTAGGGATGAAGGCGACCCTCACCATCCTCCAAGAGCGTAGTATACAGGCCAGCGCCAGGCATGCAGTGGGGATTTTCTTCAGGGTTGCAGTCACGGACTCTATGCTTTCCTTCAACATGACAAGATATATGTCATCTAGTTCGGGCGAATTGTAGCCGCCAAAAGATTTGATGGCAAATCGAATGGCGGCCTCATTCGCCCCAGATTTGGCCACGTACCAGTCATGCTGAGAAGGTGTAGCATCCTCTTTCAATAAGTGCTGCTGCCGGCCGACGTTTATCCGAATACCTGGATAGTGAGATTCCATCAGTAAGTTGAGTGTCTCATTTTGCCTCCTCGTGAAGGAGCCAACAGATTTCCTAGGTGACCCCAGCTTTGCAGTTGGATCCCTTTTCAGAATCATAACCTATTTCGATTTGTCACTCAGAGATCCAATACCGCTACAAAATTCTCTATAAGAAGCTCTTTCAGATTCCGGAATAAGCTTCTTGTAGTTTTTCTGAACATTACGGTATCGCTCCCACTCCTCAGTAAGATTATTCTTGAAGGCCCGTTTTAGAAGTGTTATCGACTCATGCCTCAATGCCTGGAGCTCTCGATTCCACCAAGGAACTGGAGTCCGGTCAAGGAAAGGTCGAATTGGATAGGCCGACTCAAAACATTGAGTTAAGACAATGTTGAGTTTCTCAACAGTCGCCTCAATGCCATATTTTGTCCGATATCCTGGTGGAGTCACGTCAAAGTCCCATAAATGCCGCCTTAGCTTCCGGCAGCTTTCTCTAGTTTCTTGAGGGCAATGGCATTTGTGCTTCCTCACCACACTGAAACTCAATATACCTGTATTCTGAGCACGAATCTTCGGCATTGACTCTCCAGTTCTTAACTGGCCACACAAGTTTTGAGTTGGTAAGATGAGATAAATCACTTCCTGCCTTCTAGCAGTTACACACGTAAGCTGCCTGCCCTTGTTGTATACGATCAGGCAAGAGGAAGCCATAAATTCGAGCAGCCGAAAGCCCCGTTCATTGCATTTGCTGCTGCCCCAGATCGTATGCTGGGCATTAGCATCGCAACAAAGAACAGATTGCGCCGCTCACAGAACCTCACGAGACTGGTGACCTTTCTCGGCCGCTACCAGGTCTTGGATGATACTATAAGACCGATCCTAGGTCTACACGAATTCCTGTCGTATAATAACGTGGCCTCTTAAAACGCGCCAAAGCCAAAGAGGCGGCCCCTAAAGACCCTGGGCTCCTGCAGTATTGTTATGTGGGGTAATGTGTGCCGCTGGGCAATCCGTCTACTTAGTGATTCGGTAGTGGCTTTGGAATGTTACAAGTTAATCTGCGTCACCGTCAAGGGACAGTAGCTAAAAGAACCGTCCAAGCCAAGCATTCGGGAAAGACGTAGAAACTAACAATCTCTAAGAAGAGATCAGACGGTTCCCGTATCGAGATCCCAGGACATCAGCATTGGCTTCATCTACTCGCACCACAAGAAAAGCCCCTTCTTTCCTCCCCGGTTGCTGCCCCTGGTGTGCGAAAGGACTCGCCAAAGCCTCGAGCTTATGCCCAGATTCTGGGCACGCAGGCAGGACAGAACATCCACGGCAGACAGGTCAGGATCCGGATCCAGGACAGATCCGGAGAGTTGCGCTCTCTTCATTGTGGACAGCGAAAGTAGGAGTCCCCAGGGGGGAACGGTTTTGGCCACGGTCCTGATCCACTCGAAATGGGCCAGAGACGCGCACGTCACCCTTATGGTGCCTTCCTTTGTCTCATAGTCCTTCGTGTTGGCTTCAGGACTGGAGGCAATAATCTGACGCATCAGCATCGTGAACCAGCAGCCTTCTCGCTATGGGGTGGCTTGGCCAACACCCTTGGATGTACTCAGGCGAAGGTTCAGCTCATCATCCTCCACTGATGAAATTTTCGCCGGGTAGACAACTGTGTTGGACTTTTTTCAAGGCGCCGAAGAAGAGGAGATTGCGATAGCAACCACCATCTCCTCGAGGATGCGCTATCGCTCATATAGCTTAGAGAATTTGGTAATGGTTGGGCCTCCAGACTAGATGACCGTGCCGCAGAAGCCGGTAGATTGGAGTAATTATCCTGCCATTATCCATTACCAAAGATGGTTTTAATTCGGAACTCCTCCCTAGCCAGTTTGGTTCGCGGTTGGCACCCTGATTCTATGCCAACTTTGAGTCATCACACGAGTGTTGGAACCTAATCCATCTGGGAGAACCACTCGTGTGATGCCAGGGCTTCCCTGTCTCCCACCTGGGACGCGCCCGATGGGAGATCAGGCAATTTCTCACGGGGTATAGACGTATAATAAATACTTTATTTAGTCCACCTTGTCAATAATAATATCATGTATTATATTTTTAATTCAATTAGGCTGCTTATATTTATTTCCATCATGTTTGTTTTCTGCCCGGTTAATTCTAATTTATTACCTTTAAGCCATAGATTTACTTTTTTCATACATTAGTTTGCTTTGCAAATTTTCGATTTTTCCTTTATGCTTATATTGGGGTTTCATCTGCGTACATTACTATTTCATAATCCCTTAAAACGATTTTAATATAGCCCTGAAACCAGACTGGAATTTCGAGAGTAGACTATTTTTTCATGTGTTGCTCAAACTGTTCTTTGACAACTTTCTCAAGCAGTTTTTCTAAGGTTTTTCAATGAATTGCCTTTTTTCTATAGGTGTTATCACAATTTTCGGAATTCTTCTTTGGATAGTAAGGTATTAATGATCCTCAGTCATGTAGAACTGACTTTGTGTACCCCAGTGATCTAATAGTCTTTTGGACTAATATTATTATATCAAAATCAGATATATACTTTACACGCTGAAAATAATTCTTTGGCTCATATTTAACGAAATTTCAAAACGAAACACCTATTTTCTATGATAATGGTTAATCCGACATTTTCTATTGAGTTTTGGATAAGCTTTATACTTGACATAAAACACTCATGAAATTTATTTTATATTTTCTTATTATCAGTATATCTATATACCTATTATTTTGTAATCTATATTCATTTCTCTCTCGGATCTTACTTTCATAAGTCTATTTCTTCATGTAATTTCTCCTTTTTTTATAGCTATTTCATATTTGTTTCTTATTTTTGTGTACGGGGTTCGGAACTCGAAGTGGAACCAACTTCAGACCGCTCGCGCAGCTAATGCACGGGTATTAGCTGTATGTTTGTTTGTTAAATTACCGTCAAGAGTATTGTTTACAAGCGCGCGGAGAGTAAAGGCATTTTGCCGAGAGTAAACGTGAAAAAATAAAATCAGTAATGGGTTTCAAACGCAATAGTGTGATTGCATTATAAAGGGTGATTTTTTAAGAGCTATGTGAAAGTTTTTCAAAAAACACACGTAAAATTCAGAAAAATGCAGGAAATTTTTATTTAAATCGATAGTACAGTCAATATAATTTAATGTTTTGAAGATTATTTCATGCAAATGTTGACCGCGACTGCACCTTAATTGGTACATCCGCTTAGTCCAATTTTGGCATACTCTTTCCAATGTTTTCGCCGGTATCTCACATATAAATGCTTTAATGTTGTCTTCCAATGCGTTAGTTGAAGCAGGCTTGTCTGAATAGACATGAGCTTTAACATAGCCCCACAAAAAATAATCTAAACGCGTTATATCGCACGATCTGGGTGGCCAACTGACAGATTTACAGGTCCCGAACGTGAAATAAAATGTTCACCGAACTCGCCTCTCAACAAGTCCATTGTTACGCGTGCTGTGTGGCATGTGGCACCGTCTTGCTGAAACCACATGTCATGCAAGTCAAGCTCTTGCATTTTGGGCAAAAAAAAAGTTGGATATCATTTCGCGGTAGCGCTCACCATTTACAGTTACGTTACAATTCGCATCATCTTTGAAGAAGTACGGTCCAATGATACCTCCAGCCCATAAACCACACCAAACTGGGATACATTGGTAGCTCTTGCAATTCTTCTGGCTGATCTTCACTCCAAAATCGACAATTCTGCTTATTTACGTACCCATTGATCCAAAAATGAGCTTCGTCGCTGAACACAATTTTTCGATAAAAAAGTGGATCTTAAACTTTCTTAACAGAACACGCCTTTTTATAATAAAATTCAATGATTTGCAAGCGTTGTTTGTTTGTAAGACGATTCATGGTTAAATTATAGACCAAACTGAAGATGTTTGACAGTGAAACAAAACACGAAACGTGCGTCAGCTGTTTAAACCAACTGCTTAAAAAGATAATAGCTAAAAAATCACCCTTTAGTTGGCTGGAAAATCATAACGAGCGATTGTTCATGAGCTCGATCACCTATAAATAAAGTTTTTGTTTATCGCACCATTACTCGTTACAAGGTTACTGGTAGCATTGCGAAACGTCATGGAGTTGGTCATCAAAGGAGTGCAACGACACGTGAAATGAATCAAAAAGTGAAGAAGCGACTTGAGCGAAATTCCCGACGAAGTGCCAATCAAATGGTGAAAGAACAGAAAATATCTGATCCAGCATCCGCCGTATACTGAAAAATGATCTCAAAGTCAAGCCTTACAAAATCCAAAAGGCGCATGATCTCACACGAAAGCAGCAACAAGTCAGACTTTAGAGAGCGAAGGAGTTGCTTCGCTTGGCCGAAACTGGTAAATTTTCGAACATTGTGTTTTCTGACGAGAAAATTTTTGAAATTGAGCAATTCGTAATCCCCCAAAACGATAGGGTTTATTTGACCGACCGTTCATTTGAGCCATCGATTGGCCACCAGTAGGCAGCACCCGCCACAGGTAATGGTTTGGGTCGTTGTAACCGCAATCGTAGGCAGACAATCACTTCGGTGGCAGACCATGGACGTCTCAACAGAACTCGGCACCGTCTCACAAAGCTCGATTTAACCAAGAATGACTAAAAAACAACGTTCCGAACTTAATAACAACCTCACAATGGATCTCAAATTCACCAGACACGAATCCGATGGACTACTTTTTTTGGTCATTTTGGAGAGTAAGGTCCGAACTAAAAGATTCACCAGTCTGGAGGAGCTGTAAAAAGCCATTGCCTGCGAGTGGGCCAAATACCTGCAAGTCACATTCCGGCAGCTTGGGATTCGTTTGTGGACGGTCTCAAGGCCATAGTCAAAGCAAAAGGTGGTCATTTCGAGCAAAAGTAAATTGATTCCTGGGGGTGAAGTGTACGTTGCTTCTTGGGGGAATGCACACAGAGGCGTGTGGCAGTTGTGCCAGTAGCCTAAAGACCGACCATTGTGGTAGAATGCCACTCCTGCACGAGGTGCCCCTGCTTTTAACCAAAAATGGCGGATCTAGAGAGGCATAACTCGAAAAAACCCGTAATCCTAGGTGTAATTCGAACCGTGCCTATAGGAGAAATGGCACTACGTAAGTGTGTCTTATAACGGTGACCTCCAGATATTGGGCGCCCTCTGGTTGTAATTAGTCTTACCGCGACACCGGGGCACTGTCATGGCTCGACCTTCCCTTCCCCTTCACTCGTGGGACCACATGGCAGAGTCAAACAATTCATTAAAAAAGGCAGGAGTGCCTAATATAAACCATATCGATAACGACCTTTCGGTAAACAGTGCCGAACTACCAACAACATCGCAGGCAGCTAAGGGCAAACAATGCCCTCCAACTGTCAGCGAAATCACGGATATGAAAGTTGACGACATGGCCCTGGGCCCAGATGGCAAAGCCTCTACCATATCACCAGAGGAAGAGGAGAAACTATGACCTTCTCCCACTCGTGACTCAGGAAGAAAGGACGAAGACAAGGTGCGGCTGTGCGGTGCCGCCAGAAAGCGCCTAAAGTACTTCTTGAGAAAAGATTACAGCATTGACGAGGCAAGAGAGTTGGCTCAAAAACCAGCTGATCTGAAGCGACAACGCTCCAGCAGCACCACGCCAAAGCAAAGCTCCACTAAGCGTGCCAATTTACAGGGGAGCTCTAGCGTTGGAAAAAAGGCAGAAGAGACTACCGAAATGGAAGGACCAAAGGCAGCAGTGCCTAATCCAGAAGTCAAGGTAGACTCAACAAAAATGTCTTACAAAGACGCGGCGTGTAGCACGAAGTTGGGAATAATTCCTCCTGACTATCCAACTACAGTATTGGTCGACGGAAAAACTAACGGCCATACAACATGCTATCCTGGAGGCCATAAGGAAAAAGCAGACTGGTGCTGCAAAGCCCAAATTTAATAGCTGCACCTTTCGCCCAGGATATATAGTTATATCACGCGGCTGCGATGATACGGCTAATTGGCTAAAGGAAGTAGTTCCTAAGCTGAAGGCGTGGAAAGATGCACAGCTGAAGATTGTGCAGGAGGCGGATATACCGCGCCCACAAATCTTCGTTGGCCACTTTCCAGAATTGGACAGCACCTCAACTGAGGATATTATTAGCCTCCTTGATGGCCAAAACGAGGGCCTCAACACAAATGACTGGCGGGTGCTCAACAGAGTGCGCAAGGGTACTGTGGTAGAAATTACCATTGCTATCGACCCAATCTCCGCAGAAGTCATAAAGACATCCAACAACTGGCTGAACTACGGGTTCGGTAAAACCCAACTTCGACCAAAATCTAAAGGCCCGATTGATCCGTCCAAGGTTACCGAAAAGGATTCTGAACCCTCGGCGAAACAAAGCTCTGAGGAAGCGGGAACTTTGATAAGGCCAGCTGCTCCAGACACGAGGCTGAAAAGCCAACAACATCCGGCACATGGCGCCATAACGTGGCCGAGGGTATTCGCATGCGACCCCCGCTGCAGGCTTATAAAAAAGCGCACAGCCACAACAAGGACCGAAGAGGGGATCAGATGTCCGCTGAGGAAGCAGTCCTGCTGAAAAGCAACCGAGGCAAGAAAAAGGCAACCATTGCCAAACGAAGGATCACTAGATGACCTGGCCAAAGCGAAAATCTTACAACACCAGAAGGCAACTCGGATGCCTTCAAATAAATCTCCATCACGCAAAAGCAGCCTCGGACGTGCTTACGAGGAGATTTAACCAAGAACTCTTGGATGTAGCTTTCTTTCAAGAACCATGGGTACGTAAAGGAGTCGTTCTGGGACTCCAGAGCGTAAACGGTAAGTTGATATATGCTGCTAACAAAGACCGTCCCAGAGCGGCGTTGATAATAAATAATCAACTAACCTTTATCCCAATATCACAGTTTATTACAGAAGACCTGGTGGCGATTTGGGTAAAAGTGCCAACGAGCAAAGGTGAGCATGAGGTAGTACTTGCCTCCGCCTACCTTCCAGGAGATGAGGTCACTGCTCAAACAAGGGAGGTTATAGCCCTGGTGGAATATTGTCAGCAAAAACGTCTCCGGTGGATCCTCTGCTGTGATGCAAATGCGCACCACACAGCGTGGGGGAGCACAAACATTAATCCAAGAGGTGAGTACCCTCTTGAATTTCTACTTAGGTATAATATAATATATCTATCCTAAATCGAGGCAACGAACCTACATTCATTAATTCAATCAGAGGAGAAGTCCTTGACATCACTCTCTCTAGCCATAATGTTTTGTCCGAAGTCTCAAATTGGCATGTGTCAGAGGAAACATCTATGTCGGATCACAGACATATTAGATTCCACAAATGACAATTTACAGAAACCCCAGAAAAACTAATTGGGACTACTTTCACTTCTATTTAGTGCTCTAGGCGTCACATTCAGCTTATATCTGAGCTTGAGTTCGGATCGAACGAACTACATTCAAACATTATATCTGCGTTTCACGAAAGTTGCCCAGTAAAAGTGAAAAAGCTACAAAGAAATGTTCCTTGGTGGAATAGTACACTTTCCAACCTGCGTAAAGAAACAAGAACCCTATGGAATAGAGCTAAAGCAATGGGGGACTGGTCCTCCTACTCAACAGCCCTAACCAACTACAATAAAGAATTGAGGAAATCTAAAAGGGCTACTTGGAGGAATCACTGTGAAAAGATCTGTAGTCTTCCGGATGCTATTCATATCCAAAAAGCCCTACTAAAAGATCACTCAAACGGCATTAGTACCCTGAATAAGCCAGACGGAAGCTACACAAGGAATCCAGAGGAAACCAGTCAACTTCTGCTGGACACTCACTTCCCTGGATCACTTGTGCTAGACGAGATCTCTATACCGGCAGAAACTACTACATCTGCGGGTGCTGAGAACTTAAAACTAGCAAACAAGCTATTCCATGAAAAGCGGGTACAATGGGCGATATCAACATTCAGCCCATACAAATCTCCTGGTCCTGATGGGATATTCCCCTGTCTTTTACAGCAGGGTGCACACCATATTATCCCTAATTTGACCAGACTATACAAAGCAAGCTTACTGCTAGGATATTTGCCTACAAAATGGGCTGAGGTTAAGGTCGTATTTATCCCAAAGATAGGGGAAAAACCCGAACAATTGCCTAAATCATACAGACCAATTAGTCTCAGCTCATTTTTCCTCAAAACAATGGAAAAGATAGTTGATAAGTATATTAGGGAAAACAATCTAGCTAAATTCCCACTGCATCGACTTCAATTTGCCTATCAACAGGGAAAATCCACTGAGACTGCAATACACAGCCTGGTAACAGTTATTGAAAAGGCTATTGAGTCCAAACAGATAGCTCTATGTGCATTTATTGACATATCAGGAGCTTTTGATAACACCTCCTATGAGGCAATCTATAATGCCCTATCTCTAAAGGAGGTACCTGAACCCATCACTATATGGACAATATTCATGCTGAAATCTAGGACGATCAGAACCGAACTAGGAGGAACAATCAAATCTATTAAAGCCACAAGAGGTTGCCTTCAAGGTGGCGTACTTTCTCTTCTTTTGTGGACTCTAGTCATAGATGAACTTCCCCACAAACTGAATAACCTAGGATTTCACACTCAGGGTTACGCTGATGACCTAGTAGTTTATGTATTAGGCTGGCATGAGGAAACCATTTCGGATCGCATGCAGCAAGCCCTTACAATAATAAACAAATGGTGCACGGAAAAAGGGCTCTCCATCAACCCATCCAAAACAACACTTGTACCGTTTACTGGGAGAAGGAACATAAATCTCAAATGTCCGACCCTTAATGGAACAACACTTGAACTCTCGACAGAAGCGAACTATCTGGGCGTCAGTCTTGACAAAACGCTTACGTGGAATTCCCATATTGAGAGAGTTACTTCGAAAGCCACAAGGGCATTCTTTGCCTGTACAAGGCTTTTTGGTAAGACATGGGGACAAAACCCTAGAATGACCTTCTGGACATTCACCACAGTTGTGAAACCCATAGTCACTTATGCATCCTTAGCGTGGTGGCTCAAGGTCAAGCAAAGAAAGGCAGCAAACGAATTAAGCAAACTGCATCGCCTGATATGTGTTGGTATTACAGGGGCTATGAAAACATGTCCCACGGATGCATTGGGTGTGCTCCTGAACATACCACCGCTTCCAATTCTTATTGAAAGGGAAACTCGCTCGAGTGCCTTAAGAATAAAAGGTATATCTGAACTTAAAAGTGGGGATATGAAAGGACATTTAAAGATCTTAGAAGACTTCCTACATAGTCCCATTCTTCATAGGGATGATATACTATCACCCAAACCAATACTCTTCAGGAACTTCCAAGTTATAATCAATGAACGAACAGACTGGAGAACTAACTCTATCACTTTCAAACCTGGCTCCCAGCTATGGTTTACTTATGGGTCTAAATTGGAAAATGGTAGAACAGGGGCAGGAATCAATGGGCCCAAATTCAAAAAATCGATTCCGATGGGATCCTACCCAACAATATTCCAGGCAGAAATACATGCCATTGAAATATGTGTGAGAGAAAGCCTTAAAAGGAAAATGAGAGGTACTCACATCTACATACTTTCAGATAGCCAAGCGGCTCTAAAAGCCCTTCTATCAACAACTATCACCTCTAAATTGGTAAATGATTGCCTAAACCTTCTAAACACGTTAGGAAACACTATGCTGGATTACGGGACATGAAGGACATGAGGGAAATGAAATGGCTGATGACCTTGCAAAACAAGGAGCAAATATGCAACTTACTGGTCCTGAGCCTTTCTGTGGACTGACAAAAGACCACATTAATGAATTCCTTAGGAAATGGGAAGAAAGAAAACTTGCCGCACACTGGCTAAACTGTGCCGGTCAGCGTTAGGCCAAACTATTCCTAAGTCCCAACAAAGGAATATCTGGCAAACTTCTCTCACTAAACAGAGTAGATTTGCGTCTTTTAACCGGATACCTTACAGGTCACTGCAGCCTGAGGTACCATCTAAATAATATTGGTCTATCCGAGACCAATGTCTGCCGCTTTTGCGAAATGGACATAGAAAGCTCAGAACATGTGCTTTGTGAATGTCCTGCGTTGGGCAGACAAAGACTGCACCACCTTGGTGGTATCGTAGTATCTCCATGCAATCTTTGGAACAACAAACCCAAAACTTTGCTAAAATTTCTAAAAAGCCTAAAACTCTAGAGTTACAAAATAGGCCTTTCACAATAGATCAGCTCTGGTCGCAGTGCGTAATGGCCTTCTAATAATAATAATAAATTGATTCTTAATTTTGTATTATTTTCACACATTTTTTACTTTGAATTGAATAAAAATATTTTCCAAACTAAATTTATGGCCTTTTTAATTGATTAATTACATTTCGAGTGCCGTAAAAGTTTTTTGTTTGGTACGCCTCCATTTTGGCTTATTTTTTAACTTACAGTTGTTTATTATACCAATTATATGATTGATTGCTTTTTTGTATAATTGTTTTATATACGTGTTAAGAGATTACGGTTTTCAGTGGCTGATCTATTAAGGGGTGATCAATTAAGAAGTATCGGAAGCGAAAAGCGAAAGTTCAAATTGATTGCGCAGTCCTCAACTGCGTCGTAATTCGGCCATCCGTAAACACAAATTTTGAATGACTCGCTAGATGACTTCGGACGGTATCTCGTGAATAACTTTAGTAATGTTGGCATCCAATGTCTCAATCGAAGCTGGTTTATCTACAAAGTATTCAGACTTTACATACCCCTATACACAAAAGCCCTTGGTAGCCAATCCACTGGTCCGAGACGAGAGATAAATTGCTCACCGAAACGATTACGCAGTAAATCCATTGTTGTGGAGATCACGGGCTTCAATATCCGGCATCAAAAAGTTGTTTTTCATGTTATCATGTTTAACATTCATTTTTACATTGACGTTAGCCTCGTCTTTGAAAGAATATGGACCGATGATTCCTCCTGCTCATAGATCGCACCAAACGGTGGTTTTCAATGGATGTTTTTAAATGGCTTCGGGTTGCTCTTCAGTCCAAATAGGACAATTTTACTTTGCACTTTTCACACAGCGTCGATTTTCGTAATGCAATTGTACGATTTGTAAACCATTTTGATGTGTAAGTCTTCCCGTGATGAATTTCAATTAATACTGAAAAAAAATTATGTATTTAGTTTGACAGTGGTTTGACAGTAGTCACGCGTGATCTGTCAAAAAACCCTATTGCAAAAGTATAATACCTCCAATATGATTACCTTTTATATCAGGGAAATTGAGTATTCTCCGCTTTTGGTTATGTTAATGGTTTGAAGCAGATTTACGCGTTTTGAAATGTCGGCACTAAGCGAATCAATATGTTGCACCACGGTGGTGGAGCCTTTTTCTGCCTACTGCAGCACATTTACAATCTGGCCAACCTGTATTTTTGCACACATATGAATCTTTCCTTTACCAACAGAACGCGCTATTTCTTCCTTAAGTTGGAGTGCAAACGTATATTTGTTGTACCTGAGATATCTATTGGATTTAAAATTTTTATTTATTTATTTACCAAGCCAATAAATATAATAGATTCTTGTAGGATAAGTAGACATATTATATGTTAAGGGTAATAGGCATTAAGTAAACAACAAAACAGTACAATTAGTATTAATAGGTAAATATAGGGTGGGCCATGTAAAATTTCCTTTTTGAATCGGCTATAAAAAAAAAACTAATCAATATTTTTTCAAACTTTTTTTTTTATTTTGAAGATTGAACATTGTCATTCATGAATGAAAAGTAACATCGTTCAAATGACTGCCACGACTGGCTTTACAGTAGGCCATTCCATCAAACCAATTTTTAAGCACATTTTCGATTGTTTGGGCTCCAATTTCATGAATGGCAACTTCGATTTCGTGGTTTTAAGCATCAATCGTCTCTGGATGGTTCGCATAGCATTTGTCCCCATTTGTCCCCACAAAAAATAGTCCAACGGGCTTAAATCACTGCTCCGAGGCAGCCAATTGATATCGGAATTTCGGTTGATTATTCAGTTTTCAAAAACGGTAGCCAGATGTTCGAGTGTAACTTTGGCAGTGTGACAAGTTGCATCGTCCTGTTGAAACCAAATGTCGTCCATGTCATCTTCTTCAATTTTTTGAAACAACTCGTTGAGCATGTCACGGTAACGCTCGCCATTTACTGTAACCGCGCCTCCTCGCTTATTTTCGAAAAAATGGCCGGATGATGCCGCCAGACCAAAAACCGCACCAAACAGTGACTCATTGTTGATGCATTTGCTTCTCTACAGTAACGTGTGGATTTTCTGAGCCCAAAATCCAACAACTTTGCATATTGACGTAGCCACCGATGTGAAAATCAGAAAAGATGAAGAAGACTCACCACTTTGGAAATAGGTTTTCAATATTTCCCAATTTTGTTCAAGCGTATAGCGTCCCATTTCGTAAATGTCAAACCTTTAAATAAATTATGAACACATTTGATATGTCATTTGTGTTACCATTCTCAAAAAAATAGGTCGTTCAAAAAGCAAACGCTATATGGCCCACCCAGGTTGTGGTTTCCAATTAACGCACCTAGACGCACCCTACTCACTCTACACTGTCCTAATTGAACCAACCTGTGGCTTTAATGTATCTAACAATCTTTGTTAGTTTTAAATTGGATACTTCTGCCAAATTATTCAAAAAACTTTTTCCTAGAATATTAAACCTTCTTCTACCCAGAGCCATGCACGCGCATAGAAAGTGTTCTACAGTCTCTTCTTATTCAATGTCCTTACAGCTTCTGCAGTAGTCGTTATGGAGGGCTCCCAGTCTGCAAATTAGTTAGTTTGGCAAATCGTCAATGCATTCTTTTACTGTTTTCGAGATAATATTAGGTGATTGAAGTGATTTCAGGGCCGACTGACAATCTGGGTATATATTTATTTCTCTTGTAGTTAGGACACTTTTCTTTAGGACCAACAGATTTTCCCTGATAGCCGCAATTTCAGCTTGAAATACGGGCTGGCTCTTATCTCCTCAAAGTGAAAGCCTCCGCCTACATCTTCATTGAGCTTGGAACCATCAGTATAGATACTCCACTTCTATTGTCTATTACGCCATTGTCCCAATCTTCTCTCCTTCGGAAAGTTGTAGTAAAGGATGTATTTAATTTAGCTCTGTTTAGTTACAAAAGTCTGTTTTATAGAATATGAAGTGGAGTTACTCTAGTATCTTTCCGCGCCCTTTTCTATTAGTGGCTAAGTGTGAAGATTATCTTATGTAGGCCTTAACCGTTAATAGATTAAGTATGACATTCATCGCTGCCGTGGGCGTGGTCTTTAGTGCCTCGCTTATGCAGAGACTAGCACCCCTTTGAATACTTTCCATGCGTTTTATTATAATTTTTTTCTCAAGCGTCGATAAAGACCAAGACATCGTATGTAATGATTGGTCTTACCACTGATGTACGTATATATAGCTAGTGTACTATTTTCGGGCTTAAGCCCCATTTTTCTCCAACTAGGGTGAGGGGCTTAGAACAGGTATCTTGTGTTTCCTAATGAACAAAATTACTTCTGTTTTTTTTTTTGGGATTTACTCCACGACAGCACGATTCCTACCACCGAAATCCCCTTATTAGTATTGCAACATTATCTGCATAGGCCATGACATGTGTCCTCCTCTCCTCTAGATCCTTTAACAATCGGTTCATTGTCAAGATCCACAGCAGTACACCCCCCTGAAGGGTACCTCACCTGACTGATGTGCGTATCGTCGAGGGACCCAACGTCGATATTACGGATTTGCCTAGTAGCAACTGTTCGATTTCGGGAACTATTTAAGATGTTGTTAAAAGCGCCCTCTATATCTAAGAAGGCTACCAGAGAATACTCTTTATACTTTTAAAGATTTCTCTATTAGTGCTGTCTCTGTAGATTTACCTTCAGCATGTTGTGATCTCGCGAGTAGGGACGGTATCAAGCCTTCCCTTATAAAAGTGTCTATTCATCGCTTTAACGTTTTAAATAGAAAGTAGGCTAATGGGTCTGAAGTCTTTAGATCTCGTGTGCAAGCTCTTACCGGTCTTTGGTATAAAATCACCATAGCTTCTCTCCAACTTAGGGAGACGTAATTCATTTGTAATGTTACTCGGAATATGATTGTTAACCATTTCATAATGTTGCACAGCGAATATGTCATCTGGTCTTATTTCTTTCTAATAAATTTTTTGTCTGTTTGGCTCTGTTGAACTGCTTCCTACACTTCTCTTGTAGTTCTTTCAGTTCGGTGGCTTATTTTTGCCCCTATGCTTAGTTAATGGGTAAGCCTTGTGCAAAGTTTGGTCCATGTTATCTAAGGTCTCTTTATGAAAAACAATCAAAAATTTCAATAGGCGATATTTTGAAAAAGAAAAATCTATCTCAAAAATTTTAAGATTTTATTAAACTCAATTAAGGTAGTAATAGGAGCATTTCGAGCATAAAGAGATTTTAAGAGACGAACATAGATAGACTCCGAAATATGAAGAACTCTAGCCGGAATATTAAAGAAAACCCTCTGGAGGAAAATCCTCTGAAAAGCGTGCATTATAATGACACAGAGACCAAATGAATGATGTATACTCAGGTTTGAAACGCACAAATGCTTTATACAAAAGCTTCAGTGTATAAGGGTCGGAGAAATCAGTGCTATTTCGCCTAATAAAAGCAAGTATGACGTAAAATTTGATAATAATAAAATTTATATGACTAGCAAAAGTAAGCTTCGAATAAAATATTTCACCAGAGTCTCTAATTTTACGTGACAGTGGCGTTCTAGATAAGTAATAAGAGGTGTCAACAACAGGGGCAGGCTTTGAAAAGGTAATTTGGAAATTATTTATGTTTAGCGATAGACGATTATTGACACACAAGTTACTGAAATGATCTAAATCAATTTGCATCAATTCAGAATCGAGAGAGCTAGTGATCGATTAATAAATCTTAACGTCATCTGCATAAAGCAGGAATCTTGCGAAGAGCGGAGGGTATATTGGGAACATATGTTTTCGAATTTACAAAATTCCAAAATGTTTTGGATCCGATTTTATACTTTTTTCGAAGCTTAGAACATAGTTCCAATGCAAAATTTTATTTAAGCGGACGAATTTCTTACCACTCTCTTTCTACAGAGCCGAATTTTTAATTTTTTTGAATTTACGGAGAAATTTGTTTTACTTATTTCGAAGTTTAGTCAATGAAAATGCTGCAATGTCAAAGTACTTTATATTGCATTTTTGTTACCGGAAGAAAAACACTTTTACAAACGTTTACCACAGCAGTTCTAAAAATCTCGAAACACTTAGAAATGTCGAGATGCTGAAACACGCAATTTCAGCTAGTGTTTCGCAAAATGACACAGCTTAAAATTAAACAAACATTTAAATTAAATTTACTCATATTCAGGCTCAAGAACTAAAGTTACATGATTATAATAGGTAGGGCACAATCAAATATGGAAAAATTTACGCTTTTACTTAAAAATATCAAACCTAAAGTGCGACCAAGTCTGTTAGGAAAACAGTTAGCTTGCAGGATATCAACACTTAAGAAACTATGAACTAGGTATATTTCACTAAGACAATTGACAACGATAAGAGCTGAGCTGAACTAAAAAGTCTTACAAGCTGAGGCTTGGTTATAATATCAGACATGTTTTTTATTTAGATTTTTAGGCGCCTGTCCCGATTGATTACCATTGGACATCAGTTGAAACACGTCGTTTTTTGGCAGGAGACTGAACGGGGGAACGAAAACGTTGGTAGCCAACAACTAATAAGTACTAATAACTTAGAGTAACAGTTTCCGTTCACGCCAACTTTGAAAATAACGCTTTTCTTCGGTGGAACACCTTTCTTGATAAGACTGTAGCAAAAGATGGAGTTTTCTTTAAAACCAGTGTATTTAGCAATATATTATTTAAGAGATGATCAACAGTTACTGAAAATGAATTTTTGGCATTTCTTTAATTTTTGCTGTTGGAAGACCCGAGGCTATCCTAGGGATTTTGCAGGTTTTCTTCGGTGTTAAAGTCGTCGCAGTTCTGCCATTGTAGTTCTTGCCATAGGAAACTCCTTGTTTCACGTAAAGGTCCACAACGTTAGGGCAACGGCCAATCTTTTATGCAATTTGGCGAATTGGAAGTCCCTCTGTGGTCATGATATCGATTTGTCCCTTTCTATTTTCCCATTTTATAAGAATTAAGAAGATTTTAACAAGACACAATGAATGCTTAAGGAAACGATCCCTTTTCACAGCTTTAGTACTTTAAATTTTTCCAAAGCCTTTTATATCCTTTTTCTAATTTTATTGAAAACTATGTGTTTGTAAAATCTTAGGTAATGGAATTGAATTTGAGGGCCATAGGCCTGTGAGATATGTTACAAACACACTTTTGATAAGTTGATAAGTTTTTTTTAAGTTATAAAAAATTGAAAATATCTGCTTTAACTTTTTTTTTGTCGGCACATCTAGCATGTGCAGCACTCAGACACAATTAAGTCCATTGTACTACACTTTTAATTTTCTTTAAATCTACCCGATCTTCTAAGAAATATGAGAAGATCTTGGGGTGCCAAGGAGCCAAGGTGATCTCTTCTTAACACATCAGTGCCAAAAACATCAGACCTGATTCAAACCTCACAAGCTGGGCCGAGCACACCGTCTGAAATGCCTACCTTTCCCATGTGCTTCGCCCACAGAAAGTGTCCCGTCATCAGTCCAATCAGCTGTTTGCAGTCTCTTCTGCTTAATGACGGGAGGATTTGCAACAGTCGACAGGTAACATCAGTTTAGTCCATTTGCAGCCTCTCTCAGCCTGTCAAGCTCGCTTGTGGTTTGTTGGACCCCATTTGCTACCCGTGGACCCATGTTAGCATACGGCTCTTATATCTACCGACATAGTTCAGCCTGGATTAACAGGACTCGACTACCCCTGATGTTGTTGGGGGTTGTCTAACGCCATAAGCGCAGCTTGGCTGTCGCTGCAGACACATATAGATCTGCCTCTCCACCGGTTTTCCACAACAAAGTTTATCGCTTCTTGAACAGCATACACAGATGCATGCATTCCAAGAGCAAAGTGCAAGAGCAATTCAAAAGTGAGTTTATTTTACTATGTTCTGTCCCTATATTTTGCCTAAAACTAAGATAAAAGAAATAGCAGAAATGGAAAAACAGTACGTGGAGAGTTAGGGAGAGTATGTAGTTAAGTAAATAGAAATAGGAAGAACGGAAAGTATAGCTGTAGAAATAGAGTCAATGATCGAAAGTAAATAGAAACCGGTATAGAAGGTAACGAGAGCGGGAAAAACTAATGTAAAAATAGAAAATAACTTAATATTAAGCTTAAATATAATTTACATTTACATATTTTATTTTATTTATTTACATATCCATATTTATATATTTTATTTTATTCATTTACATAGTTATCAATTATTAATTTATTATTAATTTTCATTTATAAAATTCAATTTTATATTATTTTATTATATTAAAGTAATCTGCCAGAATCTGGCTTGACACCGACCACCTTGAAGGAATTCAAGGGCCTTCAATTTTTGTTTTCCACCGGCAGCACGACGAGTTTGTGGATAGGGCGTCGTACTTCGCCCGACCTAGTAGCAATGTCTGCGACGCGAATTTTGCCGTCCGCTCCGGGAATGGTTGCGGTTACTCGACCCAGCACCCACTGCTTCGGTGGCACGTTGCCTTCGTGCGCCGTCGTTGGCGTTGTTGCTGAGTGGAGCGAGCGGTCGGGAGTTCAGTACTGCTTCTATTTCGACGAGTAGCGTTGCGGTTTCTTCGGCGTTTAACAGCGCGTTGCCTACGGCGCGCACCAGCAGATGTTTGGCCGACTTCAGTGCTGCTTCCCACAGGCCGCCGAAGTGGGGTGCCTTCGGAGGTATGAAGGCGAAGATGAATCCTTCGTCGGTGGCGTATTGGAGAATCTCCTCTTTCTAGGCCAGAAAGGCCTCCCGAAACTCTCTCAACTTCCTCTCTGCTCCCACAAAGTTCGTCGCGTTGTCGCAGTACATTTTGACTGGCATCCCTCGGCTCCCAATGAACCTTTTGAGAGCGAAAATAAATTTATCAGCAGTTAAATCAGTTACAAGTTCTAGATGAACTGCCTTTGAAGCGAAACACACGAAAATGGCAATATACATTTTCACGGGAGGGCGACTGCGAATTTTTAAGGTTATGTGAACGGGCCCGCAGTAATCTACCCCACATATTATGAAGGGCCGTTGGGCGCGTAATAGATCGGCGGGTAGATTGTCCATGATCTGACCTTGCAATTTTGGCTTATAACGAAAACAGTGAATGCATTCTCTTACAGTTCGACTACAGGCTTCTCGAGCATTTACCAGCCATATTTTTTCTCGCAGAAGCGCTACGAATGCCTTTGGACCGGCTTGGTGATTACAAAAATGTAGGAGCCGGATGTATGCCTTCACAAAGTGCGAATTTTTGCGTAAAGGGAACTTAGCATCATAGGGGATTGGCGCGTTTAATAAACGGCCACCTACTCGATTCAGTTTAAATGGAGTTCAGAAATGGAGCTAATTTCTGCAAACTTTAGGGAAGTACGTTATTTTTCGATAATTTATTAATTTCATCGCTAAATTCAAAATGTTGAATTATTTCGACAATTTTAAGGAAACTTAATTGTAATTCCTTTCCCGTGGGTATTATTTCAGATTCTGCTTTTGGCTCTCGTATTTTTCGAAGCCATCTGAGTATATAAGCGAAAATCCGAAGCACTTTTTTGTGAGATGAGAACCTTTCAATTATTTCGAGAAGTGGATTTGTTTTGGCATTGATTGCAGTTAACGTAATTGCGTTCTTCTTCTTCTTCTCGAGTGCTTCTTGTTCTGGAGAGAGTCTGAAGTTGACATTTTTTGGCCATGTAGCAGGGCCTTCTAGGAGGAACTGTGGACCACTAAACCATATTGAATTACCCAACTCGTCCACGTTACAACCCCGAGACACTTGATCCGCTAGATTTTGTTTTGTGGGTACATGACGCCACGACACATTCTGGTCCACTCTTGGATCTCGGACACTCTATTTGCGTAGAAAGTTTGCAACGACGATGGATGCGTTTTAATCCAATGCAGAACTATTTCGGAGTCTGTCCAGAAAATAGTTTTTTCTATTGGTCGACTCTACATTGGTGAAATTCTTGACCATAATTTGGCAAGAAGATGGGCTGCCGAGAGCTCTAAACAGCGGAGCTACTCTAGACTTTGAAGTAAGCAGCGTGCATTGCGTACCACTAGTGGATTGGCTACGTATATATACGCAGCAGCCATACGCTCTTATTGAAGCGTCGGAAAAACCATGAATTTGACAGCTGGCACTCGACTCTGTATTTACATACCGAGGAATGCTAATTGATTGAAGCTGTAACAAATTGGCTTTAGAGTTCAGCCAGCTAGCGTCAAGCCGCAATAGAATCGACTCATCCCAGTCTAGCTTTTGAATCCAAAGCTCTTGTATTAAGATTTTAGCTTTGGTAACTAGCGGGGCTAATAAACCAAGAAGGTCAAAGAGGCGAGCGGGAACTGATAAAATACTACAGAATAGAATTATCTTCCAGAATGAAGCGAAAAATGTCATCTTTCGGCTGCCAGTTGATTCCCAGCGTTTTGGTGGAGTCAGTATCGCTGTGCTGCAATAATTTTTGGAGACTCTCACTATCCGATGAGCTTGTATGATTGGAAAACCACTTTGCTAATTCCAGGCCTGTCGATTCTAAAATTGTATTTACTTCCTGTTGTATCTGGGTGTGGCTTTCTATACTGTCGGATCCTGTTAATAGGTCGTCGACGTAAAAGTCATTCCGAATGACTTTGGAACCGAGTGGATGTTTGGCTTTATTTTTGTCGCTTAGCATTTGCAGACATCGTGTGGCGAGAAATGGTGCAGGCGCAGTGCAGTATGTTAAGGTGTTTAGTCGAAAAATTTGCAAATGCTCCGATGGATCCCTTCTCCACACTATGAGCTGGAAGTTCCTGTCGTCTTCGTGCACCAATATTTGACGATACATCTTCGTGATGTCAGCAGTCATGGCATTCCTGTGCAATCGGAAGCGAAGGAGCGTCGAAAAAAGCTCCTCTTGAACGATCGATCCGACCATCAAGGTTTCATTCAACGCAACTTGTGTTGATGTCCGACTCGAAGCATCAAAAACTACGCGCAACTTGGTAGTTGTGCTCTGCGGTCTTAACACACACTGGTGCGGAATGAAATAGTGCGGCTGACTCGGGAGTCGATTATTTGTTGGACTCATATGGCCCAATTCGAGATACTCTTGCATGAAGTCCAGGTACAATTCACGAAATACTGGATCTTTCAGCGTCCTTCTCTCCAGGGCCTGAAACCGCCGAGCTGCGGTTTCATACGATTGAGTGAGTAATTTACGGTCGGTTTTGAAAGGCAGTCTGACTTGAAGCCTTCCGCATTGTGTGGTTCCAGTGTGGTTCTCGAAAAAAATTCCTCACATTTGGCCTGCTCTGGAATCAGTGTGGAATTTACTTGTGCAGGTATTTCTTCAAATTCCCAGAATTTTCGGATTGTAGCATCAATGCTAGCAAAACTTTCTTCAAATTGACATAATGTGCTACTTACTTGGGCACTGGAGCTATTATTTATGGCATACTTGCCTGAAATTATCCAGCCTAGCACTGTTTTTTGCAGCGTTGGCTGCTTGGGCTGGTTCTGATCTGACTCACCGATAACAGATCAAAGAATATTTCAGCTCGTAAAAGTATGTCTATTTTGTGACAATTGTAGAAACTTGGGTCTGCTAGTTAAATACTGGGATTTTCCCGCCATTTGTGTTTACAGTCCGATCTGGGTGATTGACTGATATCGAACGCGTTACCCAAAAGTCCGCCGAAAACTCAAAATTGTTGATCCTCGATTTTATATATGTTTTTAGTTTGCCTTGGACCGTTTTATTTGAATTGCCAATCCCAACTATATTTAGAGCGATTTTTTCTTTCCGGATTTGCAATTTCTGCATAAGCCGGTGTCAAGCAATGAGAACCGGAGTCAAGTAGAGCTCGCGCTTGCACGTAAACACTGGAGCTGGCCTTAACATTAACTGCGGCTGTAGCTAACATGACTCGGTCAGGCAAGCTGCTAATATGCATGGCCTGTGACGTCGAAGGTTGCGGCTCGGTCTCAAAGGAGATCGGATATTGATGCAACATGGTGGGATGCGAACGGTTGCATACACCACAGTGATCTGCTTTGCACATTGAGACCGTATGTCCCTTGCGCAAGCAATTTATGCACAGGGAAATAGGAAATTTGCAATTTATGCAAATTCAAATCTTTTAAGTGCAGTAAGCGCTTGGGACTTTGGGCAAGTTATTAAAAATGGTTCTTAGAACCACAGTGAAGGCAAGTCGGCAGTTTGGAATTTGTCGCGATAAATGTTGTCTTTGAGTGTTGTAGTTGTTGATTTTTTGTTTTCTGCCGCGTATCTTCATTGTTTATCCTTGGTCGGCACGAGGAAGCTTCTTCAGCTGATAGATGCTTGTATCTCTTATTTAGTATAGCTTCACACTCAGCCAAAAGCGGCAGCTTATCATAGTCAAGTTTCTCCTCCCACTTTGACCGAGTAGTGGGATCAGCCTTCGACATGACTATGTGAATCAACATCGCATTTGAAATAAGCTTATCGTCACCCAGCGATAAAAGGGAGTCATATACTGCAGACACTGTATCAATCATTGATCGCAAAGATGATGAGGCCTTTGGATTTTTGACAATTCAAAAAGTTTCGACACTGTGTTAAAAAATATCAGGTACTTATTGTCATAAACCCTTCTGAAGCTTGCCAACGCCTTTGGATAATTTTCTATCGACATTTGGATTGTGGAATCATTGTGCACGAAGCTCTCAAACAGACTCATAAAGTTTTTAAATTCGGAATATTCTCCTTTGAATGTAGGTAACGACATGTTTGGTAGTCGCGAGCTGTGAGGTGCAATAAAAGATCTTTCGGCAATTGGCGATTTATTTCTCGCCAGAATCGACTTTATAATGGACTTTGTTTCTACAATTAAGTTCTGTAACTCTCCACGGGCAATGTCTTCTTCGTCGATTTCTTCAATTTTCGACTGACATTTCATGAGTTTATCGCAGTGGGAGTTCAATATGTCAAGTCGGCACTCCAATTCGATTGGATCTAGCGACATGGTCTTTTTAAGCATACCCGTTTTTATGTGAACTATACTCTTTTTTGCAACAGTTCTCTGGCACTTTAAAGACTTTAAGTCCATTATCTCCCTACTTGGAGAGAGTCTTGAAATAGTCGACATTGGTTTACTCATGTTTTGAGATTGAAGTTCGCTGCTTTAGCTTGTGGCTTTTGTAAAATAAAATCGGTTCTGGAAGTTTGTCAGCACAAAAACGAAAGCGATAAATACTGAAATATATAATAGCTGAAACTTGACCAAAACCAAGGAACATAAGCAGTGAACAATTGAGTCTTTGCTCAAACAAAATTTGTATTGTCGAGAAAAAAAAAAACATTTTGTTTTAATATAATGAAAATATTACGGTTGAATTAAGAAACCGCAATTTAGTTAGATTTTTTGTTTTTGAAAAAATCCCGAAAATAAACCGAAAAATAGTACTCGCAAGTTATTTGGCGACATACACGTTCCTCTACCTCGGGTCCCACTGTATCCTTCACTTCATAGGCAGTATATGTATATAGATATGTATATATAAAGGATGGTTAAATTTTAAGGGCCGATATTGAATGTAAACCACTCCTCAATCAAAATGCATATCGCGCACTTCGTGAAGAAAATCATCTTCAGTGATGAGGCACATTTTCACCTCAGCGGATTCGTCAATAAGCAGAATTGCCGCATTTGGGCGAATGATAATCCAAGAAAGATTGGCACGAATTGGAAGATATGGATGTGGACGATATGTGGTTTCAAGCGGACGGTGCCACTTGTCACACAGCTAACGAAACAATGGCTCTTTGGCGCGAAAAATTTGATGGTCGAATAATCTCACGTCGCGGCGATGTCTATTGGCCACCAAGATCATGTGATTTGACACCGTTGGACTTCTTTCTTTGGGGAAAGAAAAGGTGTACGTCGATAAGTCAGCAACAATTCAAGGGCTAAAGGATGAGCTAATTCGGCACATTAACGGCATAGAACCTCAATTATTCCTCAGCGTCATCGAAAATTTGGACCATCCGATGGATTGTCTTTGAATTGTATTTTATTCAAAATCAACACCGGCCCTTGAAACTTAACCACCCTTTATAAGTACATATATATGTATGGTTTATTTGCATATAAGAAGTGGATACACGAGATGCCAATAATTGAAGCCCTTGTACTGTGAGACGATTATTAGCAACTGTAATAATCTCGGTCAATCACAAAGCCAATTTTTAGCTTCAATTTTTCGCACTCAATACTTGTTTATTGTGGACTGGTTTGTTTCCAGCTTTAACTTCCCTTTGGCAGGCCACGCAGTTGCAGGTCATTCCTCCCTCGATGTCCTATGTAACGATGGATATTGGTGGTGAATAGTTCGTGAACCGGTCCAAAGCCGGTGAGTTTGAAGAACAGCTCCACAGATTCACTCCCCTTCGTAACGGTGTTCTATGTTTTAATATGTTTTAATTTTTATTTGTTTTTTGTGTATATAAATATTTTAGTTATTTTTGAAATATTTTTTTTTATTTTTTGATAGATATATTATTTTTTCTTTTTTGTTTTGTTTTTTAGGGGCTCACTGTCACTGTACTTTTTCAGTTACTGCACTTTCCAAGTCACTGCACTAGTTTTTATATTATATATGCAAGTATACATATGTATATTAGTTTAGTTGTTGTTGTTAGTAGTTGTTTGTTTAGTAGTTTCTTTACTTAGGGGGAAGCGCGAATAAAACCGAATATTGCCTGTGGAAACGAGATTAAAAACTAAACCGCACTCGTCCGTTTAACAATTCAAAAGTGAGTTTATTTTACTATGTTCTGTCCTTATATTATATTATGCCTAAAACTAAGATAAAAGAAATAGCGGAAATGGAAGAACAGTACGTGGAGAGTTAGGGAGAGTATGTAGTTAAGTAAATAGAAATAGGAAGAACGGAAAGTAAAGCTGTAGAAATAGAGTCAATGATCGAAAGTAAATAGAAACAGGTAAAGAAGGTAGCGAGAGCGAGAAACAGTAATGTAAAATTAGAAAATAACTTAATATTAAGCTTAAATATAATTTACATTTACATATTTTATTTTATTTATTTACATTTCCATATTTATATATTTTATTTTATTCATTTAATATACATAATTATCAATTATTAATTTATTATTAGTTTTCATATATAAAATTCAATTTTATATTATTTTATTATATTAAAGTAATCTGCCAGAATCTGGCTTGACACCGACCACCTTAAAGGAATTCAACAGTCTTCAATTTTTGTTTTCCACCGGCAGCACGGCGAGTTTGTGGATAGGGCGTCGTACTTCGCCTGGCCTAGTAGCAATGTCTGCGACGCGAATTTTGTCGTCCGCTCCGGGAATGGTTGCGGTTAATCGACCCAGCACCCACTGCTGCGGTGGCACGTTGCCTTCGTGGACGACGACGAGTTGGACTGGCTGGATGTTGGGGTGCAGGTGCATCCATTTGTTGCGCTGCTGATGCTCCAGAACGTAGCTCTTCGACCACGCGAGTTACGTACCATCACTCCACCACCCTATCTATTTATTTCTCTTTTTTTGAGTTGTGACAGTATTGTCTTGCATTTAATGAAATTGGAATCATACACCAAATTATTTAAATGCTAAGATACTAAGATTTCACAAATAAAGGTTCCCACCAAAAGATTTGCTTAGCATGCAATATTACACCGACACGTTTTTCGCTCAATGCAGTTATGCGAAAAACGTGTCAGGTGTAATTAGAATTAAGGAGATTGTAAAAAGTCAGTCTGTAGATTCACAGCAACCAAGAAGGTTGAATTTGTTTAAAGAATAAAACCGTGAAAAAAAAACTTTAACTTAAAAAAAAAACTTTTTAACTTTAGTGTTTTAATTTAAGTCTAAAGACTTAAAACACGTTAGTGGCGCAGTCATTGGAGATATTCCTGAAGGAATATTAAAAGAACAAGGAAGTGAATGCAACGCAGTGAAATTTTTGACCGAAACAGAGGTCTAATAATGGCGAACCAGCAAGATGTAGCAGAACTACTGGAGGTCATCCGCAGACAAGAAGCGGAGCTACGAAATTTACAATTGCAGCAGCAACAACAAACACAACAGCAACAACAGCAAATACAACACCAACAACAACAAACAACTCCAACAACAGGAATTGAATTTTAACATGACCGCCAAGAATGTCATCGACCAATTTCGACGCTTGAAGCCCCTTTCAGAAAATCAAAACGCAAGGGCCTTTATCAATGCTGTAGAATCAAATCTTACGTTATGCGGAACAAATCTAAGCCTTATTCAGTTTTGTTTGAGAATTGTGGCCGATGAGAAGATTCATGGCAATGCTGGCCGGCGTGTAAGAGAACTAGAAAACGGCGCTTCGTGGGAGGAAATGAAGGGGAAAATTCAACAAGAATGCAGCCCAAAGACGACCTACGGAGAAGTCTTCAACTTGTGCCGGGCAATAAAAGTAAGAAATTTAAGAGAACTATTTAATATTTTTGAAAATTCCAAATTTCATATTAATGATATATACTTGTCTGACCCATTAAAACCTGGTATCTACCGACCAGAAAATGTAGACAGGGACCTGGTAGACATATTATTAGAAAAAATTGACGGACCAATTAGGGCTCATTTAAGTGAAAATGCGACTTTGAATGAGATAATTACAAAATATACCAAATTGAAACTATTAGATGACACAAGGGCCATTGCATTTAACCATAGAGTTAATATACAAAGTGAACGAAAAACAAACAACAATTGGCAATCATTAAAGCCAAGTAATAGTTTTCATAGCAATAATTGGAATACTAATATTTGTTTTCAAAACACAAATTGGCAAAAATCTAAGCCAAATAATAACTTCCAAAATGGCAACTTTAAACCGAATACTAGCATTCAAACCCGAAATTTCAACTGGCAGAATTCAGACCATTACCACAGGTCACAATTGAAAATTACAGCAGAAATTCAACACAGCAATTAAATTCCAGTAAATTATTTCAGTACAATCAACCAAATTCTTCTCAAACTAGAAAATCTTATCATAGTAGGCAACAACGTCAAACTAATGTGTATCAACAAGAACCAGAGCCAATGGATATTGGTAATTTAAAAGAAGAGGAGGACGTAAATTTTTATATGACGGCTTCTCCACAAAATTACCCATAATATTAGTAACAATTGGAAATTGTAAAATTAGATGTCTCATAGACACCGGATCAGAAACAAGCATAATTAAACCTAATGTCCTTGGGAATACTTTTCCCACTCAACAACTCAATTCACCCCTTTTTTACAGAACCATAAACGGAATAAATCAAGTGACACACAAATTAGTTACCCCAATACCTAGAGAATTTAATATCTCAGGTACCTTCTCTTGGAAGGTTATTGATTTCCATAGCAAAATTTATTCAGCAATAATAGGTCAAAATTTTCTCATCGCTCTTAAAGCTAAGATTGATGTAGAGAATGAATATATTACTATACTAGATAAACATATACCGTTTAGAAATTACAATCCATACAATAGTGTAGAAATTTGCTCACTTGAACACAGCGACCTAGAAAAATTGAATCTGAGACATCTAAATTCGGAAGAAACCCAATTGATAACGAAGTTATTGCACAGTTTCAAGGATTTATTTTACAAAGAGGGTGATAAGCTTTCTGCAACCCATGAAATTAAACATGAAATAATTACATCAACTGATAGAGCTGTATATTCAAAAATTTATAGGTACCCCCAAATTCACGAAGAAGAAATAAAGAAACAAATCAAAGAAATGTTAGAGCAAAACATAATTAAGGAAAGCAATTCACCTTATAATAGTCCTTTATGGGTAGTGCCAAAGAAGATCGACAATTCTGGCATCCAAAAATGGCGAATTGTTGTAGATTATCGGAAGCTAAATAAAATTACTGTTAATGATAAATTTCCAATTCCCAATATGGAAGGAATTCTTGATAAATTGGGCAAAGCTCAAAGGTTTTCATCAAATTGTTGTAGATGAAAATGACAGAAAAAAAACTGCCTTTTCTACACCTTTTGGCCATTACGAATTCATAAGAATGCCATTTGGGCTTAAAAATGCCCCTTCGACTTTCCAGCGACTTATGAATTCAGTCCTTCGTCAGTATATAAATAAAATTTGTGTTGTCTATTTAGACGACATCTTAATATTCAGTACTTCTTTATCAGAACATATACAAAATATTACAAAAATATTTCAAACTTTGAAAACAGCAGGACTTAAAATTCAAATTGATAAATGTAGCTTCTTAAAGAAGGAAACCGAATTTTTAGGTCATATACTTACACCTAAAGGTGTTAAGCCAAATCCAGCTAAGGTCGAAGTAATTCAAAAATTGAAGCTTCCGACAACACAAAAGCAGATTAAATCATTTTTAGGAATAACAGGTTTCCACCGAAAATTTATAAAATACTATTCTAAAGTAGCTTACCCCATGATCGCATATTTAAAGAAAAATGCTAAAATCAACATAAGAGACCCAAATTATATTATAGCTTTTGAAAAACTAAAGGATATAATAACAAATCCGCCTATTTTAAAATATCCAAATTTTAATAAGCGCTTTAAGCTTATCACTGACGCCAGCAATTTTGCTATTGGTGCGGTTTTGACCCAAGATGGTCATCCTGTTTCATTCGCATCGCGAACACTAAATAATCACGAAAAAAATTATTCCACTATTGAAAAAGAGCTATTGGCAATAGTGTGGGGAGTCAAATACTATAGACCTTATCTTTTTGGAAGAGAATTTGATCTCCAAACCGATCATCAAAGTGGTTGCAAGTCAAAAACTCGGGTAAAGATATAAGCCCGAGATTACAGAGATGGCTAGTTCAATTAGGGGAGTACGACGCAAAAATTGATTACATTGCTGGCAAAGAGAATAAATTAGCAGACTTTCTCAGCCGCATTAATTGCGAAAAGTGTGAAATAAACGCGTTAGATTCTGATGATTTAGGAATCACTCTTAACGAAACTTTAATAATAAAAAATCTAAATGCTGAAGAAGCAGCAAATCAATCTGATATATCTCTAGAAGTTCATTCCAACCATTCCCTTGAAACCGTACATTCTCAGGCAGAGAATTGCAATGATCATATTTCTATTTTAGATACCATAGTAAATAGGTTCAAAAACCAACTCATTTTAGTAAATAACAAGGAAGTTGAGGTCATGGAAATTTTCAAAAACAAAAGAATCTTTATCGATAAACAAGATATTGACTCTGATAATGTAACTAATATAGTCCGAAGAAATTTTGATAAAGGAAAAGTGGCGATATTTTCCCAAATTAATGGCCATGAATACAACAAATTACAGCAAATTTTAATTAACAATTTCTTAAGTAGTGAACGGTTATCATTTGTAAGATGTAGCTTTTTAGCACAGGACATCCAGGATGAGAGCGAGTTAAGAAAGCAAATATCTCTGTTTCATAAGTACGAAACTGGGCATTCTGGAATATTAGTAACTTACGAGGCCATGAAGCACAAGGTTTATCATCCTCAATTAAAAATATATTAAAAATACATGAAATTATAAATAACTGCGACATATGCTCTGGAGGAAAATATGATAGAAATCCAATTAAAAATAAATTCCATTTAACCGAGACTCCTAGTTCTACTAATAAAATTGTTCATGTCGATACTTATGTTAATAGTAAACACTCTTTTATAATTTTGCTTGACAAATTTTCAAAACATGCTGTGGCTTTTTACCTACCCGATAGGAATAATCAAACTATTATTGGCAAAATAAACGAATTTTTATCAATTAAGGGTTCCATTGAAAAGTTTGTGTTTGACAATGAGTTTAATTCCAAAAATGTTAGAGATTTTTTAACTAGGGAAGGAATTGAGTTTCACGTAACTAAACCAAACAGTCATACAGGAAATGCTGATATTGAGAGACTTAATAACACTCTAACAGAACGCATTCGAATATTAAACCTAGAGGAAAAACTCCCAGTTATAACGCAAATGCAGAAGGCCATAAAATTTTATAACAATTCTTTGCATAGTACAATAAAAACTACTCCACAAGAAGTTCAAAATTACAAAGTTGATCACAAATTAATAAAAAATCGAATTGAAAGATCAAAGTTAACCACAATTTATAAACAAAACCAAAAACGGGAAAACTATTCAGAGAATCGACTGGAAGGATTTATAAAAAATTACAAAAGTTTGAGGCATGAAGAAGATCCCAAATTTATAAAAAGGAAATTGCAAAATATTCATACATCCAATATTAAAAGGCCAAACAAATTTTCAGGTGGCAACATTCGTACTGGTGATAACGATATTGGTAACAGGGACTCAAGGGACATTGCAAGTCAACAAAATATTGGCAGAAACAGGTTACACTCAAATTAAATTAAGAGAAGTGCAAGTAATAAATGAAACAATTACCGTAATACATTTAATAGATTTAACCGAAATAAATATAATAATTTCGCAAATAGAATCCAATATTAAAAATTTACATATTCTCCATAAGGATTTATACTCAAAGAAATAGAAATACTTAAAGACTAAGTTAAATCAATTACACCTTCGCCAGTGAATTTTGAAGAAAAAAGAGGACTTTTAAATATTGTCGGGACAACTCATAAATGGCTATTCGGCACAATGGACGACGATGACCGTCAAGAAATTTTACAGCATTTAAAAGTTACGGACGAAAATATTCACAACGTTATTGAAACAGTTAATAAACAAATTCAGATAAACCTACACTTTAATGACACTTTAAACCTACTAAAAAATAATATAGAAGAAGACAGAAAAAGAATCCAGGCAGCTTTTAACGAAATTAAAACCAGGAACAGCGAAATTGTAAGATATTTGCCATACTTAGACCAAATGCAAAAAATCAGATACTTGGTAAATAATCAAATTCAAGATAACATATCAGCGGCTAGGCATAAGATTTTACACCCTAGTATATTGACGGCCAATGAAATAGACTGTTACAATATTGATTTTTATAAGCTAAAATTACTAAAATTAGGTATAATGAAATACGAAAAATTTAAGTTAATTATTGCCATTAAAATACCAACAAATTTTATTAAAACCTATGTAAAAGCTATAGTGCCAATACCCAACAAAGAGTTCATGGAAATAAATACTGATATTGAACATGTTGTCGAAATAGCAAATAACGTATATTCTTATGAAGAAGAGACAGATTTGAAAAATTTGAAAAAAAACTCAAAACTGTGTATATTATCAAAACTGTATGTTAAAGTATAACAACAAATTCGGGATCCCAGCTATGGACGATGAAACTTTAATCGTTAAGAATGCAATAAATGAAACTGTTTTACAAAATTGTGACGACCGAAAAATCACACTTAACAAAAATTATTTAATATCTGTATACAACTGTAAAATAACAATAAAAGAGTACGTTTTTCAAAATAAAATAGAAATTGTAAAAGAGAAATATTACATTCCAGTAAACAACGAAAATAACACGTTTGAAAAAGAAATTAACTTCAAAAAAATTGTATTGGAAAATTTTGAAAATACTAAAAAAGAATTAAAATATCACAGAAATGTTTCTTATGCAATAAGCACTTTCTTTTTTCTAAGCATTCTTATAATTATTGTGATATTGTATTTAAGAAAAAATAATAATAAAATTAAGATTGTCAATAAAATTGAAAAAAAATCTAAGGATGTGGAACTGGAAGCCATTAAAGAGAAATACGGCTTAAAAAATAACAAACCATAAGATCCAGGAGAATCTTTTGACAAAGGGGGAAGGAGTTACGTACCATCACTCCACCACCCTATCTATTTATTTCTCTTTTTTTGAGTTGTGACAGTATTGTCTTGCATTTAATGAAATTGGAATCATACACCAAATTATTTAAATGCTAAAATACTAAGATTTCACAAATAAAGGTTCCCACCAAAAGATTTGCTTAGCATGCAATATTACACCGACACGTTTTTCGCTCAATGCAGTTATGCTCTCAATAAGCATAAGGTACTGCATAAAGTGAGCGCAAAACAGGTGTAATTAGAATTAAGGAAATTGTAAAAAGTCAGTCTGTAGATTCACAGCAACCAAGAAGGTTGAATTTGTTTAAAGAATAAAACCGTGAAAAAAAACTTTAACTTAAAGAAAAAACTTTTTAACTTTAGTGTTTTAATTTAAGTCTAAAGACTTAAAACACGTTAGTCGCGCGCCAAAATTGTCGCTTGAGAGAGCAAAAAAGCTGCCATCTCTCTAAGCAGCGGCTGGGGTTGTCGGGTACCTTCTCCGCTGGCAAAGCTGGCAAGGGGCAACCGATTAGCAGATGCGCCGTCGTTGGGGTTCTTGCTGAGTGGAGCGAGCGGTCGGGAGTTCAGTAATGCTTCTATTTCGACGTGTGGCGTTGCAGTTTCTTCAGTGCTGCTTCCCACAGGCCGCCGAAGTAGGTTGCCTTCGGATTTATGAAGGCGAAGATGAATCCTTCGTCGGTGGCGTATTGGAGAATCTCCTCTTTCTAGGCCAGAAAGGCCTCCCGGAACTCCCTCAACTTCCTCTCTGCTCCCACAAAGTTCGTCGCGTTGTCGCAGTACATTTTGACTGGCATCCCTCGGCTCCCAATGAACCTTTTGAGAGCGAAAATAAATTTATCAGCAGTTAAATCAGTTACAAGTTCTAGATGAACTGCCTTTGAAGCGAAACACACGAAAATGGCAATATACATTTTCACGGGAGGGCGACTGCGAGTTTTTAAGGTTATGTGAACGGGCCCGCAGTAATCTACCCCACATATTGTGAAGGGCCGTTGGGCGCGTAATCGATCGGCGGGTAGATTGTCCATGATCTGACCTTGCAATTTTGGCTTATAACGAAAACAGTGAATGCATTCTCTTACAGTTTATTTTACAGCCATACTTTTTCTCGCAGAAGCGCTACGAATGCCTTTGGACCGGCATGGTGATTACAAAAATGTAGGAACCGGATGTATGCCTTCACAAAGTGCGAATTTTTGCGTAAAGGGAACTTAGCATCATAGGGGATTGGCGCGTTTAATAAACGGCCACCTACTCGATTCAGTTTAAACGGTAATGATGATTCCGAGTGTTCATGCGGAAATGGAGCTAATTTCTGCAAACTTTAGGGAAGTACGTTATTTTTCGATAATTTATTAATTTCATCGCTAAATTCAAAATGTTGAATTATTTCGACAATTTTAAGGAAACTTAATTGTAATTCCTTTCCCGTGGGTATTATTTCAGATTCTGCTTTTGGCTCTCGTATTTTTCGAAGCCATCTGAGTATATAAGCGAAAATCCGAAGCACTTTTTTGTGAGATGAGAACCTTTCAATTATTTCGAGAAGTGGATTTGTTTTGGCATTGATTGCAGTTAACGTAATTGCGTTCTTCTTCTTCTTCTCGAGTGCTTCTTGTTCTGGAGAGAGTCTGAAGTTGACATTTTTTGGCCATGTAGCAGGGCCTTCTAGGAGGAACTGTGGACCACTAAACCATATTGAATTACCCAACTCGTCCACGTTACAACCCCGAGACACTTGATCCGCTAGATTTTGTTTTGTGGGTACATGACGCCACGACACATTCTGGTCCACTCTTGGATCTCGGACACTCTATTTGCGTAGAAAGTTTGCAACGACGATGGATGCGTTTTAATCCAATGCAGAACTATTTCGGAGTCTGTCCAGAAAATAGTTTTTTCTATTGGTCGACTCTACATTGGTGAAATTCTTGACCATAATTTGGCAAGAAGATGGGCTGCCGAGAGCTCTAAACAGCGGAGCTACTCTAGACTTGGAAGTAAGCAGCGTGCATTGCGTACCACTAGTGGATTGGCTACGTATATATACGCAGCAGCCATACGCTCTTATTGAAGCGTCGGAAAAACCATGAATTTGACAGCTGGCACTCGACTCTGTATTTACATACCGAGGAATGCTAATTGATTGAAGCTGTAACAAATTGACTTTAGAGTTCAGCCAGCTAGTGTCAAGCCGCAATGGAATCGACTCATCCCAGTCTAGCTTTTGAATCCAAGGCGCTTGTATTAAGATTTTAGCTTTGGTAACTAGCGGGGCTAATAAACCAAGAAGGTCAAAGAGGCCAGCGGGAACTGATAAAATATTACAGAATAGAATTATCTTCCAGAATGAAGCGAAAAATGTCATCTTTCGGCTGCCAGTTGATTCCCAGCGTTTTGGTGGAGTCAGTATCGCTGAGCTGCAATAATTTTTGGAGACTCTCACTATCCGATGAGCTTGCATGATTGGAAAACCAGTTTGCTAATTCCAGGCCTGCCGATTCTAAAATTGTATTTATTTGTTGTATCTGGGTGAGGTTTTCTATACTGTCGGATCCTGTTAATAGGTCGTCGACGTAAAAGTCATTCCGAATGACTTTGGAACCGAGTGGATGTTTGGCTTTATTTTTGTCGCTTAGCATTTGCAGACATCGTGTGGCGAGAAATGGTGCAGGCGCAGTGCAGTATGTTAAGGTGTTTAGTCGAAAAATTTGCAAATGCTCCGATGGATCCCTTCTCCACACTATGAGCTGGAAGTTCCTGTCGTCTTCGTGCACCAATATTAGACGATACATCTTCGTGATGTCAGCAGTCATGGCATTTCTGTGCAATCAGAAGCGAAGGAGGGTCGAAAAAAGCTCCTCTTGAACGATCGATCCGACCATCAAGGTTTCATTCAACGCAACTTGTGTTGATGTCCGACTCGAAGCATCAAAAACTACGCGCAACTTGGTAGTTGTGCTCTGCGGTCTTAACACACACTGGTGCGAAATGAAATAGTGCGGCTCACTCGGGAGTCGATTATTTGTTGGACTCATGTGGCCCAATTCGAGATACTCTTGCATGAAGTCCAGGTACAATTCACGAAATACTGGATCTTTCAGCGTCCTTCTCTCCAGGGCCTGAAACCGCCGAGCTGCGGTTTCATACGATTGAGTGAGTAATTTACGGTCGGTATTGAAAGGCAGTCTGACTTGAAGCCTTCCGCATTGTGTGGTTCTCGAAAAAAATTCCTCACATTTGGCCTGCTCTGGAATCAGTGTGGAATTTACTTGTGCAGGTATTTCTTCCAATTCACAGAATTTTCGGATTGTAGCATCAATGCTAGCAACACTTTCTTCAAATTGACATAATGTGCTACTTACTTGGGCACTGGAGCTATTATTTGTGGCATACTTGCCTGAAATTATCCAGCCTAGCACTGTTTTTTGCAGCGTTGGCTGCTTGGGCTGGTTCTGATCTGACTCACCGATAACAGATCAAAGAATATTTCAGCTCGTAAAAGTATGTCTATTTTGTGACAATTGTAGAAACTTGAGTCTGCTAGTTAAATACTTTGTGGGATTTTCCAGCCATTTGTGTTTACAGTCCGATCTGGGTGATTGACTGATATCGAACGCGTTACCCAAAAGTCCGCCGAGAACTCAAAATTGTTGATCCTCGATTTTATATATGTTTTTAGTTTGCCTTGGACCTTTTTATATGAATTGCCAATTCCAACTATTGTATATTTAGGGCGAATTTTTCTTTCCGGATTTGCAATTTCTGCATAAGCCGGAGTCAAGCAATGAGAACCGGAGTCAAGTAGAGCTCGCGCTTGCACGTAAACACTGGAGCTGGCCTTAACATTAACTACGGCTGTAGCTAACATGACTCGGTCAGGCAAGCTGCTAATATGCATGGCCTGTGACGTCGAAGGTTGCGGCTCGGTCTCAAAGGAGATCGGATATTGATGCAACATGGTGGGATGCGAACGGTTGCATACACCACAGTGATCTGCTTTGCACATTGAGACCGTATGTCCCTTGCGCAAGCAATTTATGCACAGGGAAATAGGAAATTTGCAATTTATGCAAATCCAAATCTTTTAAGTGCAGTAAGCGCTTGGGACTTTGGGCAAGTTATTAAAAATGGTTCTTAGAACCACAGTGAAGGCAAGTCGGCAGTTTGGAATTTGTCGCGATAAATGTTGTCTTTGAGTGTTGTAGTTGTTGATTTTTTGTTTTCTGCCGCGTATCTTCATTGTTTATCCTTGGTCGGCACGAGGAAGCTTCTTCAGCTGATAGATGCTTGTATCTCTTATTTAGCATAGCTTCACACTCAGCCAAAAGCGGCAGCTTATCATAGTCAAGTTTCTCCTCCCACTTTGACCGAGTAGTGAGATCAGCCTTCGACATGACTATGTGAATCAACATCGCATTTGAAATAAGCTTATCGTCACCCAGCGATAAAAGGGAGTCATATACTGCAGACACTGTATCAATCATTGATCGCAAAGATGACGCAGAAGGCCTTTGGATTTTTGACAATTCAAAAAGTTTCGACACTGTGTTAAAAAATATCAGGTACTTATTGTCATAAACCTTTCTGAAGCTTGCCAACGCCTTTGGATAATTTTCTATCGACATTTGGATCGTGGAATCATTGTGCACGAAGCTCTCAAACAGACTCATAAAGTTTTTAAATTCGGAATATTCTCCTATGAATGTAGGTAACGACATGTTTGGTAGTCGCGAGCTGTGAGTTGCAATAAAAGATGTTTCGGCAATTGGCGATTTATTTCTCGCCAGAATCGAATGGACTTTGTTTCTACAATTAAGTTCTGTAACTCTCCACGGGCAATGTCTTCTTCGTCGATTTCTTCAATTTTCGACTGACATTTCATGAGTTTTTCGCTGTGGGAGTTCAATATGTCGAGTCGGCACTCCAATTCGATTGGATCTAGCGACATGGTCGTTTTAAGCATACCCGTTTTTATGTGAACTATACTCTCTTTTGCAACAGTTCTCTGGCACTTTAAAGACTTTAAGTCCATCATCTCCCTACTTGGAGAGAGTCTTGAAATAGTCGACATTGGTTTACTCATGTTTTGAGATTGAAGTTCGCTGCTTAAGCTTGTGGCTTTTGTAAAATAGAATCGGTTCTGGAAGTTTGTCAGCACAAAAACGAAAGCGATAAATACTGAAATATATAATAGCTGAAACTTGACCAAAACCAATGAACATAAGCAGTGAACAATTGAGTCTTTGCTCAAACAAAATTTGTATTGTCGAGAAAAAAAAACATTTTGTTTTGATATAATGAAAATATTACGGTTGAATTAAGAAACCGCAATTTAGTTAGATTTTTTGTTTTTGAAAAAATCCCGAAAATAATCCGAAAAATAGTACTCGCAAGTTATTTGGCGACAAACACGTTCCTCTACCTCGGGTCCCACTGTATCCTTCACTTCATAGGCAGTATATGTATATAGATATGTATATATAAAGGATGGTTAAATTTTAAGGGCCGATATTGAATGTAAACCACTCCTCAATCAAAATGCATATCGCGCACTTCGTGAAGAAAATCATCTTCAGTGATGAGGCACATTTTCACCTCAGCGGATTCGTCAATAAGCAGAATTGCCGCATTTGGGCGAATGATAATCCAAGAAAGATTGGCTCGAATTGGAAGATATGGATGTGGACGATATGTGGTTTCAAGCGGACGGTGCCACTTGTCACACAGCTAACGAAACAATGGCTCTTTGGCGCGAAAAATTTGATGGTCGAATAATCTCACGTCGCGGCGATGTCTATTGGCCACCAAGATCATGTGATTTGACACCGTTGGACTTCTTTCTTTGGGGAAAGAAAAGGTGTACGTCGATAAGCCAGCAACAATTCAAAGGTTAAAGGATGAGCTAATTCAGCACATTAACGGCATAGAACCTCAATTATAACTCAGCGTCATCGAAAATTTGGATCATCCGATGGATTGTCTTTGAATTGTATTTTATTCAATTATTATAAGTACATATATATGTATGGTTTATTTGCATATAAGAAGTGGATACACGAGATGCCAATAATTGAAGCCCTTGTACTGTGAGACGATTATTAGCAACTGTAATAATCTCGGTCAATCACAAAGCCAATTTTTAGCTTCAATTTTTCGCACTCAATACTTGTTTATTGTGGACTGGTTTGTTTCCAGCTTTAACTTCCCTTTGGCAGGCCACGCAGTTGCAGGTCATTCCTCTCTCGATGTCCTATGTAACGATGGATATTGGTGGTGAATAGTTGGTGAACCGGTCCAAAGTAGGTGAGTTTGAAGAACAGCTCCACAGATTCACTCCCCTTCGTAACGGTGTTCTATGTTTTAATATGTTTTAATTTTTATTTGTTTTTTGTGTATATAAATATTTTAATTATTTTTCAAATATTTTTTTTTATTTTTTGATAGATATATTATTTTTTCTTTTTTGTTTTGTTTTTTTAGGGGCTCACTGTTACTGTACTTTTTCAGTTACTGCACTTTCCAAGTCACTGCACTAGTTTTTATATTATATATGCAAGTATACATATGTATATTAGTTTAGTTGTCCTTTGTTTTTGGCTTTGCGAGACGACTTTTGTTTCTGTTTGTCAACGGACCGCGCAGGCAATATTCTTTTTGCACTATATTAGCGCTTATGGTTGTTTATTTAAATTAATTATTAAATATTTTGCGTGCACCTTACACAATTTGCCAACTTGTGGTCTTTTGTCACTATCACTTTGTTTTTTTATATGTTGAATGTTTTCTGGAAATAATTTCCGTATTAATTTAAATATTTAGGTTCATAATTAATTGCTTATTTCGCGATTTAGTATTTATTTTTATGTTTTGTTGTAATTATTTTTTTACTTTCGCACTAATGACCCTGCTCGGGCGCCATAAAAAATCTTCAGTGATGTCTGAAGATAAATTTTATAAAACTTTACTTAGGGAGAAGCGCGAATAAAACCGAATATTGCCTGTGGAAGCGAGATTAAAAATTAAACCGCACTCGTCCGTTTAACAATTCAAAAGTGAGTTCATTTTCTATGTTCTGTCCTTATATTATGCCTAAAACTAAGATAAAAGAAATAGCGGAAATGGAAGAACAGTACGTGGAGAGTTAGGGAGAGTATGAAGTTAAGTAAATAGAAATAGGAAGAACGGAAAGTAAAGCTGTAGAAATAGAGTCAATGATCGAAAGTAAATAGAAACCGGTAAAGAAGGAAGCGAGAGCGAGAAACAGTAATGTAAAAATAGAAAATAACTTAATATTAAGCTTAAATATAATTTACATTTACATATTTTATTTTATTTATTTACATTTCCATATTTATATATTTTATTTTATTCATTTACATAATTATCAATTATTAATTTTCATTTATAAAATTCAATTTTATATTATTTTATTATATTAAAGTAATCTGCCAGAATCTGGCTTGACACCGACCACCTTGAAGGAATTCAACAGCCTTCAATTTTTGTTTTCCACCGGCAGCACGGCGAGTTTGTGGATAGGGCGTCGTACTTCGCCCGACCTAGTAGCAATGTCTGCGACGCGAATTTTGCCGTCCGCTCCGGGAATGGTTGCGGTTACTCGACCCAGCACCCACTGCTGCGGTGGCACGTTGCCTTCGTGGACGACGACGAGTTGGACTGGCTGGATGTTGGGGTGCAGGTGCATCCATTTGTTGCGCTGCTGATGCTCCAGAAGGTAGCTCTTCGACCACGCACGTTAAAATTGTCGCTTGAGAGAGAAAACAAGCTGCCATCTCTCTAAGCAGCGGTTGGGGTTATCGGGTACCTTCTCCGCTGGCAAAGCTCGCAAGGGGCAACCGATTAGCAGAAGCGCCGTCGTTGGGGTTGTTGCTGAGTGGAGCGAGCGGTCGGGAGTTCACTACTGCTTCTATTTCGACGAGTGGCGTTGCGGTTTCTTCGGCGTTTAACAGCGCGTTGCCTACGGCGCGCACCAGCAGATGTTTGGCCGACTTCAGTGCTGCTTCCCACAGGCCGCCGAAGTGGGGTGCCTTCGGATTTATGAAGGCGAAGATGAATCCTTCGTCGGTGGCGTATTGGAGAATCTCCTCTTTCTAGGCCAGAAAGGCCTCCCGGAACTCCCTCAACTTCCTCTCTGCTCCCACAAAGTTCGTCGCGTTGTCGCAGTACATTTTGACTGGCATCCCTCGGCTCCCAATGAACCTTTTGAGAGCGAAAATAAATTTATCAGCAGTTAAATCAGTTACAAGTTCTAGATGAACTGCCTTTGAAGCGAAACACACGAAAATGGCAATATACATTTTCACGGGAGGGCGACTGCGAGTTTTTAAGGTTATGTGAACGGGCCCGCAGTAATCTACCCCACATATTGTGAAGGGCCGTTGGGCGCGTAATCGATCGGCGGGTAGATTGTCCATGATCTGACCTTGTAATTTTGGCTTATAACGAAAACAGTGAATGCATTCTCTTACAGTTCGACTACAGGCTTCTCGAGCATTTACCAGCCATATTTTTTCTCGCAGAAGCGCTACGAATGCCTTTGGACCGGCATGGTGATTACAAAAATGTAGGAGCCGGATGTATGCCTTCACAAAGTGCGAATTTTTGCGTAAAGGGAACTTAGCATCATAGGGGATTGGCGCGTTTAATAAACGGCCACCTACTCGATTCAGTTTAAACGATAATGATGATTCCGAGTGTTCATGCAGAAATGGAGCTAATTTCTGCAAACTTTAGGGAAGTACGTTATTTTTCGATAATTTATTAATTTCATCGCTAAATTCAAAATGTTGAATTATTTCGTCAATTTTAAGGAAACTTAATTGTAATTCCTTTCCCGTGGGTATTATTTCAGATTCTGCTTTTGGCTCTCGTATTTTTCGAAGCCATCTGAGTATATAAGCGAAAATCCGAAGCACTTTTTTGTGAGATGAGATTTTGTTTTGTGGGTACATGACGCCACGACACATTCTGGTCCACTCTTGGATCTCGGACACTCTATTTGCGTAGAAAGCTTGCAACGACGATGGATGCGTTTTAATCCAATGCAGAAGTATTTCGGAGTCTGTCCAGAAAATTGTTTGTTCTATTGGTCAACTCTACATTGGTGAAATTCTTGACCATAATTTGGCAAGAAGATGGGCTGCCGAGAGCTCTAAACAGCGGAGCTACTCTAGACTTTGAAGTAAGCAGCGTGCATTGCGTACCACTTGGCTACGTATATATACGCGGCAGCCATACGCTCTTATTGAAGCGTCGGAAAAGCCATGAATTTGACAGCTGGCCCTCGACTCTGTATTTACATACCGAGGAATGCTAATTGATTGAAGCTGTAACAAATTGGCTTTAGAGTTCAGCCAGCTAGCGTCAAGCCGCAATGGAATCGACTCATCCCAGTCTAGCTTTTGAATCCAAATCTCTTGTATTAAGATTTTAGCTTTGCTAACTAGCGGGGCTAATAAACCAAGAAGGTCAAAGAGGCGAGCGGGAACTGATAAAATACTACAGAATAGAATTCCAAAATGAAGGAAAAATGTTATCTTTCGGCTGCCAGTTGATTCCCAGCGTTTTGGTGGAGTCAGTATCGCTGTGCTGCAATAATTTTTGGAGACTCTCACTATCCGATGAGCTTGTATGATTGGAAAACCACTTTGCTAATTCCAGGCCTGCCGATTCTAAAATTGTATTTACTTCCTGTTGTATCTGGGTGAGGTTTTCTATACTGTCGGATCCTGTTAATAGGTCGTCGACGTAAAAGTCATTCCGAATGACTTTGGAACCGAGTGGATGTTTGGCTTTATTTTTGTCGCTTAGCATTTGCAGACATCGTGTGGCGAGAAATGGTGCAGGCGCAGTGCAGTATGTTAAGGTGTTTAGTCGAAAAATTTGCAAATGCTCCGATGGATCCCTTCTCCACACTATGAGCTGGAAGTTCCTGTCGTCTTCGTGCACCAATATTTGACGATACATCTTCGTGATGTCAGCAGTCATGGCATTTCTGTGCAATCGGAAGCGAAGGAGGGTCGAAAAAAGCTCCTCTTGAACGATCGATCCGACCATCAAGGTTTCATTCAACGCAACTTGTGTTGATGTCCGACTCGAAGCATCAAAAACTACGCGCAACTTGGTAGTTGTGCTCTGCGGTCTTAACACACACTGGTGCGAAATGAAATAGTGCGGCTCACTCGGGAGTCGATTATTTGTTGGACTCATGTGGCCCAATTCGAGATACTCTTGCATGAAGTCCAGGTACAATTCACGAAATACTGGATCTTTCAGCGTCCTTCTCTCCAGGGCCTGAAACCGCCGAGCTGCGGTTTCATACGATTGAGTGAGTAATTTACGGTCGGTTTTGAAAGGCAGTCTGACTTGAAGCCTTCCGCATTGTGTGGTTCCAGTGTGGTTCTCGAAAAAAATTCCTCACATTTGGCCTGCTCTGGAATCAGTGTGGAATTTACTTGTGCAGGTATTTCTTCCAATTCACAGAATTTTCGGATTGTAGCATCAATGCTAGCAACACTTTCTTCAAATTGACATAATGTGCTACTTACTTGGGCACTGGAGCTATTATTTGTGGCATACTTGTCTGAAATTATCCAGCCTAGCACTGTTTTTTGCAGCGTTGGCTGCTTGGGCTGATTCTGATCTGACTCACCGATAACAGATCAAAGAATATTTCAGCTCGTAAAAGTATGTCTATTTTCTGACATTTGTAGAAACTTGAGTCTGCTAGTTAAATACTTTGTGGGATTTTCCAGCCATTTGTGTTTACAGTCCGATCTGGGTGATTGACTGATATCGAACGCGTTACCCAAAAGTCCGCCGAAAACTCAACATTGTTGATCCTCGATTTTATGTATGTTTTTAGTTTGCCTTGAACCTTTTTAGTTGAATTGCCAATTTCAACTATATTTAGAGCGAATTTTTCTTTCCGGATTTGCAATTTCTGCATAAGCCGGAGTCAAGCAATGAGAACCGGAGTCAAGTAGAGCTCGCGCTTGCACGTAAACACCGGAGCTGGCCTTAACATTAACTACGGCTGTAGCTAACATGACTCGGTCAGGCAAGCTGCTAATATGCATGGCCTGTGACGTCGAAGGTTGCGGTTCGGTCTCAAAGGAGATCGGATATTGATGCAACATGGTGGGATGCGAACGGTTGCATACACCACAGTGATTTGCTTTGCACATTGAGACCGTATGTCCCTTGCGCAAGCAATTTATGCACAGGAAAATAAGAAATTTGCAATTTATGCAAATCCAAATCTTTTAAGTGCAGTAAGCGCTTGGAATTTTGGGCAAGTTATTAAAAATGGTCCTGTGAACCATAGTGAAGGCAAGTCGGCAGTTTGGAATTTGTCGCGATAAATGTTGTCTTTGAGTGTCGTAGTTGTTGATTTTTTGTTTTCTGCCGCGTATCTTCATTGTTTGTCCTTGGTTGGCACGAGGAAGCTTCTTCAGCTGATAGATGCTTGTATCTCTTATTTAGCATAGCTTCACACTCAGCCAAAAGCGGCAGCTTATCATAGTCAAGTTTCTCCTCACACTTTGACCGAGTAGTGGGATCAGCCTTCGACATGACTATGGGAATCAACATCGCATTTGAAATAAGCTTATCGTCACCCAGCGATAAAAGGGAGTCATATACTGCAGACACTGTATCAATCATTGATCGCAAAGATGACGCAGAAGGCCTTTGGATTTTTGACAATTCAAAAAGTTTCGACACTGTGTTAAAAATATCAGGTACTTATTGTCATAAACCTTTCTGAAGCTTGCCAACGCCTTTGGATAATTTTCTATCGACATTTGGATCGTGGAATCATTGTGCACGAAGCTCTCAAACAGACTCATAAAGTTTTTAAATTCGGAATATTCTCCTATGAATGTAGGTAACGACATGTTTGGTAGTCGCGAGCTGTGAGGTGCAATAAAAGATGTTTCGGCAATTGGCGATTTATTTCTCGCCAGAATCGACTTTATAATGGACTTTGTTTCTACAATTAAGTTCTGTAACTCTCCACGGGCAATGTCTTCTTCGTCGATTTCTTCAATTTTCGACTGACATTTCATGAGTTTATCGCAGTGGGAGTTCAATATGTCAAGTCGGCACTCCAATTCGATTGGATCTAGCGACATGGTCTTTTTAAGCATACCCGTTTTTATGTGAACTTTGCTCTTTTTTGCAACAGTTCTCTGGCACTTTAAAGACTTTAAGTCCATTATCTCCCTACTTGGAGAGAGTCTTGAAATAGTCGACATTGCACACTGGTTGCGCTTATATGGGGCTGGTGGCCAAAAATACTTCCCGTAAAGATAGAGAGCTGAAATTTTTTTCTGGGTATTAGAGATGAACTTAGATAGTATACAGTAAATATTTGTGAAAGAGAAACTCCCCGACCCACCCCCCCCCCCCCCTCCGCTCCAGCAATAAATAATTTAAAAAATTCGTGATTCCATTTTTTCAATCATATATAACAGCAAATATTATTTAATTATAAGATAATAAAAATGATGAAAATTAAAGATAAATAATAAACAAGGTTAACATACGTCATCCAATAAATAATATGTAGATGATAAAAAAGTGGATTTCTGATTCCTTGGCAGATTTCTTTGACCTGTTATAAAAGGGTCTGATTTCAAAAGAAGCATTTTAATTAAATCTGTATTTGTCAGTATACGAGACATCTTCCTAGTATGCTGCAGCCGGCACTTTTTTATTTCTTTATTGTTTGACTCTGCAGATTCCTCTGAGAGCTCTCCAATCGAAACCAAAGCGTGCTCTATAACCTTTGGTGCATGAATTAAAATTTTATGCACTGTTGCTGGGAGGTAGTACCATTGATACATTTCAATTAATTTATTCGCTGTATCAAGTACGAATTTTTCGAATTTTTTTATATTTATTTTGTATCCTGGTGCTAAGGCTTGCAGTATCGTAGCGCATCGGGCTATAACTTCTTCATCAATGCCTGTAATCTGAGATGCTAAGCTTGGGTTACTGAAAAATTTCCTGGCAGTATTGCCATCGTTGGAGTTTCCTCTACCTCCATCCTTTGGCGTATCGACCAGTAACCCCATTTTCTCTCGAAACTCCGCTTGAATTTGATGTTTTTTCTTTAATACAATAGACTTGAGTTCTCCCGATCGTACTTGCCAAAGCTTTACATCCAGCTTGTACGAAATGTGCAAGAAATATTCGAAGAACCGGATATATGAATGAAGTGGTGATAGCCCGAATTCAAAATACTTTTCTTGCACATCTCTTCCAACACATTCTTCAATATTATTCATTTCTGTGGGCTTTGCTCCACATATAAAGTATTTCATCGAGGACGTGTTGCTTAACGCGTTGCAAACTTTACCATCCACCATGGTTAATTGAAGGGCGTATAGAAAATGTTGTATTGCAAATTTTATGCTCTGTTGTCTTCAAGTTAGCTATTTTCTCCTTGAAGTAGAGCTCTTCTTCGACGGAAAGTGCGGCGGTCTCCTTTTTAAATTGAAGCCTGAGTGGCCTACAATATCGGGTAGACGATGGCCTGGGACTTTTCCATATTACTTTAGAGTCGGTTACAAGCTGAAGTGGGACGTACGATGTGACAAATAAACTTTTCTCGTCATTAATACAATTGGAAAACTTTTGCTTATATTCGCTGTGGCCAGTGCTGCCATCGAATCCCCATTTTCCAATTAATGTTAAAGTTTTTTCAGTTTCATCCAAACGTTCTTCAATTAAATTCTTTTGAAGCTCTAAAATACTTGAAGCCGTGTTGTCTAAAAGACTTTGTAGTTCCACTTCTGCATGTGTTTCGTCTACAACAATATTATTTAGATATCTCTCAAAACAGAAGCTGCAGACTCATCATGCTTTTGTAGTAGGACTATTCGGCGACGTTTCGTCCTTTTTGAGGACTCAACAAAATCCATTTTGGGCCGTCCACGACTAGAACTCAGATCAATTTGTTGAGCACTACCAGTAGGCTTCAGGACAATAAATTCTTTAGTTTTTAGCCATTCAGATTGGTATTGTACAACTAAACTTCTAATTCTTTTGTACTGAATCCAGAAGGCAACTATCTTTTTGCAAATGTACTGAATACATTTCTTAAGGTCAATCGTATTGACTTCGTAGCCTTTGTTTTTTATGTTTAGTGCCAGTAAATTATTTATGCCTTGCATTTTTTCGGCATTCGTGCCTTTTTCTTTGCACCAAAGATCAAAAATGTGGATGCGTGAAAACACACAGTTATAAGATGCTCCTATACAATCAAAATAAAATGTGCAAAACAAACATAAATTAGTACAGTAAATTTAATGTAAGAAAAGGTACAAAACAAACGACGAAAACGAAAACGAAACCAACAACACAAAGATCAACTGATAATCCACCGTTGTCTTGTTGTTTTGTCCCATGAAAATAAATAAGACCACTTTAGTTTATTTAAGAATATAAGCTAATTAGCAACTTTTAGCAACTAAACTTTTCACGATTATTACCTTAAAACATTGACAAATACAGTGATGGCAATTTCAATGGGGGCATCCGGGGGCAACACAACTAAAACTTTTAGTAAACATAAAAAAGACGTACACAAAATGCACAAAAAAGGTTAAGACGTTCAAAATCACACAAAAATGTTTGAATTGATCAAATTAATCTTTAAATAAACATTTATTAAAGTAAATACCTTCAATTACAAAATCCATTTTAAATTATTAATATCGGACCACTTTCTCAAACGTTTGATCACTTTGAAGTACGAATTTGCAATGACAAAGTACAAACAAAGCTCAGACGGGCTGCAAAAATCTACACATTCTTTCAATGCTATTTTTAGAAAGTTCCGTTAGATTTGCGGAAAAACCGGTTTGGCGTTTTGAAGACTGAACATTTTAGTGTCAATTTGTGTTCGTTTTGTCCAATTATTTTGTGATGATATTTTTGATTTTTGGCCTATGGACGCAACCAGTGTGCATTGGTTTACGCATGTTTTGAGATTGAAGTTCGCTGCTTTAGCTTGTGGCTTTTGTAAAATAGAATCGGTTCTGGAAGTTTGTCAGCACAAAAACGAAAGCGATAAATACTGAAATATATAATAGCTGAAACTTGACCAAAACCAACGAACATAAGCAGCGAACAATTGAGTCTTTGCTCAAACAAAATTTGTATTGTCGAGAAAAAAAACATTTTTTTTTAATATAATGAAAATATTACGGTTGAATTAAGAAACCGCAATTTAGTTAGATTTTTTTGTTTTTGAAAAAATTCCGAAAATAAACCGAAAAATAGTACTCGCAAATTATTTGGCGACAAACACGTTCCTCTACCTCGGGTCCCACTGTATTCTTCACTTCATAGTATATGTATATAGATATGTATATATAAAGGATGGTTAAATTTTAAGGGCAGATATTGAATGTAAACCACTCCTCAATCAAAATGCATATCGCGCACTTCGTGAAGAAAATCATCTTCAGTGATGAGGCACATTTTCACCTCAGCGGATTCGTCAATAAGCAGAATTGCCGCATTTGGGCGAATGATAATCCAAGAAAGATTGGCACGAATTGGAAGATATGGATGTGGACGATATGTGGTTTGAAGCGGACGGTGCCTCTTGTCACACAGCTAACGAAACAATGGCTCTTTGGCACGAAAAATTTGATGGCCGAATAATCTCACGTCGCGGCGATGTCTATTGGCCACCAAGATCATGTGATTTGACACCGTTGGACTTCTTTCTTTGGGGAAAGAAAAGGTGTACGTCGATAAGCCAGCAACAATTCAAGGGTTAAAGGATGAGCTAATTCGGCACATTAACGGCATAGAACCTCAATTATGACTCAGCGTCATCGAAAATTTGGATCATCCGATGGATTGTCTTTGAATTGTATTTTATTCAATGAAACTTAACCATCCTTTATAAGTACATATATATGTATGGTTTATTTGCATATAAGAAGTGGATACACGAGATGCCAATAATTGAAGCCCTTGTACTGTGAGACGATTATTAGCAACTGTAATAATCTCGGTCAATCACAAAGCCAATTTTTAGCTTCAATTTTTCGCACTCAATACTTGTTTATTGTGGACTGGTTTGTTTCCAGCTTTAACTTCCCTTTGGCAGGCCACGCAGTTGCAGGTCATTCCTCTCTCGATGTCCTATGTAACGATGGATATTGGTGGTGAATAGTTGGTGAACCGGTCCAAAGTAGGTGAGTTTGAAGAACAGCTCCACAGATTCACTCCCCTTCGTAACGGTGTTCTATGTTTTAATATGTTTTAATTTTTATTTGTTTTTTGTGTATATAAATATTTTAATTATTTTTCAAATATTTTTTTTTATTTTTTGATAGATATATTATTTTTTCTTTTTTGTTTTGTTTTTTAGGGGCTCACTATTACTGTACTTTTTCAGTTACTGCACTTTCCAAGTCACTGCACTAGTTTTATATTATATTTGCAAGTATACATATGTATATTAGTTTAGTTGTCTGTTTTTTGTTTTTTTTTTTTGGCTTTGCGAGACGACTTTTGTTTCTGTTTGTCAACGGACCGCGCAGGCAATATTCTTTTTGCACTATATTAGCACTTATGGTTGTTTATTTAAATTAATTATTAAATATTTTGCGTGCACCTTACACAATTTGCCAACTTGTGGTCTTTTGTCACTATCACTTTGTTTTTTTATATGTTGAATGTTTTCTGGAAATAATTTCCGTATTAATTTAAATATTTAGGTTCATAATTAATTGCTTATTTCGCGATTTAGTATTTATTTTTATGTTTTGTTGTAATTATTTTTTTACTTTCGCACTAATGACCCTGCTCGGGCGCCATAAAAAATCTTCAGTGATGTCTGAAGATAAATTTTATAAAACTTTACTTAGGGAGAAGCGCGAATAAAACCGAATATTGCCTGTGGAAGCGAGATTAAAAATTAAACCGCACTCGTCCGTTTAACAATTCAAAAGTGAGTTCATTTTCTATGTTCTGTCCTTACATTATGCCTAAAACTAAGATAAAAGAAATAGCGGAAATGGAAGAACAGTACGTGGAGAGTTAGGGAGAGTATGAAGTTAAGTAAATAGAAATAGGAAGAACGGAAAGTAAAGCTGTAGAAATAGAGTCAATGATCGAAAGTAAATAGAAACCGGTAAAGAAGGAAGCGAGAGCGAGAAACAGTAATGTAAAAATAGAAAATAACTTAATATTAAGCTTAAATATAATTTACATTTACATATTTTATTTTATTTATTTACATTTCCATATTTATATATTTTATTTTATTCATTTACATAATTATCAATTATTAATTTTCATTTATAAAATTCAATTTTATATTATTTTATTATATTAAAGTAATCTGCCAGAATCTGGCTTGACACCGACCACCTTGAAGGAATTCAACAGCCTTCAATTTTTGTTTTCCACCGGCAGCACGGCGAGTTTGTGGATAGGGCGTCGTACTTCGCCCGACCTAGTAGCAATGTCTGCGACGCGAATTTTGCCGTCCGCTCCGGGAATGGTTGCGGTTACTCGACCCAGCACCCACTGCTGCGGTGGCACGTTGCCTTCGTGGACGACGACGAGTTGGACTGGCTGGATGTTGGGGTGCAGGTGCATCCATTTGTTGCGCTGCTGATGCTCCAGAAGGTAGCTCTTCGACCACGCGCGCCAAAATTGTCGCTTGAGAGAGAAAACAAGCTGCCATCTCTCTAAGCAGCGGTTGGGGTTATCGGGTACCTTCTCCGCTGGCAAAGCTCGCAAGGGGCAACCGATTAGCAGATGCGCCGTCGTTGGGGTTGTTGCTGAGTGGATCGAGCGGTCGGGAGTTCAGTACTGCTTCTATTTCGACGAGTAGCGTTGCGGTTTCTTCGGCGTTTAACAGCGCGTTGCCTACGGCGCGCACCAGCAGATGTTTGGCCAACTTCAGTGCTGCTTCCCACAGGCCGCCGAAGTGGGGTGCCTTCGGAGGTATGAAGGCGAAGATGAATCCTTCGTCGGTGGCGTATTGGAGAATCTCCTCTTTCTAGGCCAGAAAGGCCTCCCGGAACTCCCTCAACTTCCTCTCTGCTCCCACAAAGTTCGTCGCGTTGTCGCAGTACATTTTGACTGGCATCCCTCGGCTCCCAATGAACCTTTTGAGAGCGAAAATAAATTTATCAGCAGTTAAATCAGTTACAATTTCTAGATGAACTGCCTTTGAAGCGAAACACACGAAAATGGCAATATACATTTCACGGGAGGGCGACTGCGAATTTTTAAGGTTATGTCAACGGGCCCGCAGTAATCTACCCCACATATTATGAAGGGCCGTTGGGCGCGTAATAGATCAGCAGGTAGATTGTCCATGATCTGACCTTGTAATTTTGGCTTATAACGAAAACAGTGAATGCATTCTCTTACAGTTCGACTACAGGCTTCTCGAGCATTTACCAGCCATATTTTTTCTCGCAGAAGCGCTACGAATGCCTTTGGACCGGCATGGTGATTACAAAAATGTAGGAACCGGATGTATGCCTTCACTAAGTGCGAATTTTTGCGTAAAGGAAACTTAGCATCATAGGGGATTGGCGAGTTTAATAAACGGCCACCTACTCGATTCAGTTTAAACGGTAATGATGATTCCGAGTGTTCATGCAGAAATGGAGCTAATTTCTGCAAACTTTAGGGTAGTACGTTATTTTTCGATAATTTATTAATTTCATCGCTAAATTCAAAATGTTGAATTATTTCGTCAATTTTAAGGAAACTTAATTGTAATTCCTTTCCCGTGGGTATTATTTCAGATTCTGCTTTTGGCTCTCGTATTTTTCGAAGCCATCTGAGTATATAAGCGAAAATCCGAAGCACTTTTTTGTGGGATGAGAACCTTTCAATTATTTCGAGGAGTGGATTTGTTTTGGCATTGATTGCAGTTAACGTAATTGCGTTCTTCTTCTCGAGTGCTTCTTGTTCTGGAGAGAGTCTGAAGTTGACATTTTTTGGCCATGTAGCAGGGCCTTCTAGGAGGAACTGTGGACCACTAAACCATATTGAATTACCCAACTCGACCACGTTACAACCCCGAGACACTTGATCCGCTAGATTTTGTTTTGTGGGTACATGACGCCACGACACATTCTGGTCCACTCTTGGATCTCGGACACTCTATTTGCGTAGAAAGTTTGCAACGACGATGGATGCGTTTTAATCCAATGCAGAACTATTTCGGAGTCTGTTCAGAAAATAGTTTTTTCTATTGGTCGACTCTACATTGGTGAAATTCTTGACCATAATTTGGCAAGAAGATGGGCTGCCGAGAGCTCTAAACAGCGAAGCTACTCTAGACTTTGAAGTAAGCAGCGTGCATTGCGTACCACTAGTGGATTGGCAACGTATATATACGCAGCAGCCATACGCTCTTATTGAAGCGTCGGAAAAGCCATGAATTTGACAGCTGGCACTCGACTCTGTATTTACATACCGAGGAATGCTAATTGATTGAAGCTGTAACAAATTGGCTTTAGAGTTCAGCCAGCTAGCGTCAAGCCGCAATGGAATCGACTCATCCCAGTCTAGCTTTTGAATCCAAGGCGCTTGTATTAAGATTTTAGCTTTGGTAACTAGCGGGGCTAATAAACCAAGAAGGTCAAAGAGGCGAGCGGGAACTGATAAAATACTACAGAATAGAATTCCAAAATGAAGGAAAAATGTTATCTTTCGGCTGCCAGTTGATTCCCAGCGTTTTGGTGGAGTCAGTATCGCTGTGCTGCAGTAATTTTTGGAGACTCTCACTATCCGATGAGCTTGTATGATTGGAAAACCACTTTGCTAATTCCAGGCCTGCCGATTCTAAAATTGTATTTACTTCCTGTTGTATCTGGGTGAGGCTTTCTATACTGTCGGATCCTGTTAATAGGTCGTCGACGTAAAAGTCATTCCGAATGACTTTGGAACCGAGTGGATGTTTGGCTTTATTTTTGTCGCTTAGCATTTGCAGACATCGTGTGGCGAGAAATGGTGCAGGCGCAGTGCAGTATGTTAAGGTGTTTAGTCGAAAAATTTGCAAATGCTCCGATGGATCCCTTCTCCACACTATGAGCTGGAAGTTCCTGTCGTCTTCGTGCACCAATATTTGACGATACATCTTCGTGATGTCAGCAGTCATGGCATTTCTGTGCAATCGGAAGCGGAGGAGGGTCGAAAAAAGCTCCTCTTGAACGATCGATCCGACCATCAAGGTTTCATTCAACGCAACTTGTGTTGATGTCCGACTCGAAGCATCAAAAACTACGCGCAACTTGGTAGTTGTGCTCTGCGGTCTTAACACACACTGGTGCGGAATGAAATAGTGCGGCTCACTCGGGAGTCGATTATTTGTTGGACTCATGTGGTCCAATTCGAGATACTCTTGCATGAAGTCCAGGTACAATTCACGAAATACTGGATCTTTCAGCGTCCTTCTCTCCAGGGCCTGAAACCGCCGAGCTGCGGTTTCATACGATTGAGCGAGTAATTTACGGTCGGTTTTGAAAGGCAGTCTGACTTGAAACCTTCCGCATTGTGTGGTTCCAGTGTGGTTCTCGAAAAAAATCCTCACATTTGGCCTGCTCTGGAATCAGTGTGGAATTTACTTGTGCAGGTATTTCTTCCAATTCCCAGAATTTTCGGATTGTAGCATCAACGCTAGCAAAACTTTCTTCAAATTGACATAATGTGCTACTTACTTGGGCACTGGAGCTATTATTTGTGGCATACTTGTCTGAAATTATCCAGCCTAGCACTGTTTTTTGCAGCGTTGGCTGCTTGGGCTGGTTCTGATCTGACTCACCGATAACAGATCAAAGAATATTTCAGCTCGTAAAAGTATGTTTATTTTCTGACATTTGTAGAAACTTGAGTCTGCTAGTTAAATACTTTGTGGGATTTTCCAGCCATTTGTGTTTACAGTCCGATCTGGGTGATTGACTGATATCGAACGCGTTACCCAAAAGTCCGCCGAAAACTCAACATTGTTGATCCCCGATTTTATGTATGTTTTTAGTTTGCCTTGAACCTTTTTAGTTGAATTGCCAATTTCACCTATATTTAGAGCGAATTTTTCTTTCCGGATTTGCAATTTCTGCATAAGCCGGAGTCAAGCAATGAGAACCGGAGTCAAGTAGAGCTCGCGCTTGCACGTAAACACCGGAGCTGGCCTTAACATTAACTGCGGCTGTAGCTAACATGACTCGGTCAGGCAAGCTGCTAATATGCATGGCCTGTGACGTCGAAGGTTGCGGCTCGGTCTCAAAGGAGATCGGATATTGATGCAACATGGTGGGATGCGAACGGTTGCATACACCACAGTGATTTGCTTTGCACATTGAGACCGTATGTCCCTTGCGCAAGCAATTTATGCACAGGAAAATAGGAAATTTGCAATTTATGCAAATTCAAATCTTTTAAGTGCAGTAAGCGCTTGGAATTTTGGGCAAGTTATTAAAAATGGTCCTGTGAACCATAGTGAAGGCAAGTCGGCAGTTTGGAATTTGTCGCGATAAATGTTGTCTTTGAGTGTCGTAGTTGTTGATTTTTTGTTTTCTGCCGCGTATCTTCATTGTTTGTCCTTGGTTGGCACGAGGAAGCTTCTTCAGCTGATAGATGCTTGTATCTCTTATTTAGCATAGCTTCACACTCAGCCAAAAGCGGCAGCTTATCATAGTCAAGTTTCTCCTCACACTTTGACCGAGTAGTGGGATCAGCCTTCGACATGACTATGGGAATCAACATCGCATTTGAAATAAGCTTATCGTCACCCAGCGATAAAAGGGAGTCATATACTGCAGACACTGTATCAATCATTGATCGCAAAGATGACGCAGAAGGCCTTTGGATTTTTGACAATTCAAAAAGTTTCGACACTGTGTTAAAAAATATCAGGTACTTATTGTCATAAACCTTTCTGAAGCTTGCCAACGCCTTTGGATAATTTTCTATCGACATTTGGATTGTGGAATCATTGTGCACGAAGCTCTCAAACAGACTCATAAAGTTTTTAAATTCGGAATATTCTCCTATGAATGTAGGTAACGACATGTTTGGTAGTCGCGAGCTGTGAGGTGCAATAAAAGATGTTTCGGCAATTGGCGATTTATTTCTCGCCAGAATCGACTTTATAATGGACTTTGTTTCTACAATTAAATTCTGTAACTCTCCACGGGCAATGTCTTTTTCGTCGATTTCTTCAATTTTCGACTGACATTTCATGAGTTTATCGCTGTGGGAGTTCAATATGTCAAGTCGGCACTCCAATTCGATTGGATCTAGCGACATGGTCTTTTTAAGCATACCCGTTTTTATGTGAACTTTGCTCTTTTTTGCCACAGTTCTCTGGCACTTTAAAGACTTTAAGTCCATTATCTCCCTACTTGGAGAGAGTCTTGAAATAGTCGACATTGCACACTGGTTGCGCTTATATGGGGCTGGTGGCCAAAAATACTTCCCGTAAAGATAGAGAGCTGAAATTTTTTTCTGGGTATTAGAGATGAACTTAGATGAAATTGAAATTTGAAAAGGTCGAGCCAAGGAGCACCAGGAGATTTGGTGGCTCCTAAAACACTCAGGCTAAAAAGCCCATTGTATTTAAAGCTCTGGAAAGGGGGTAGATAGTCAAGGAGGGAGGGAGAAAAGTATCATAGAAAGAGATAGGAAAGAATAGAGATAGAGATAGTTAGTCCTGTGAGAATTTTCCAGATTCTTTGGCAAATCTGTAAATATCCTCCAGTTTTAGAGAACGAATATTACCCATTCTCATGACATCGGAACCCAATACTCGTAGTCGCGCTCTAGCAAAGGCAGGACACTCACAGAGAAAGTGCTCAGTGCTATCCGCCTCCTCCAAGCATGACAGGCATACCGGGTCCTCGATAATTCCAATGGTGGTCATATGTTGACCCCATGGGTTGTGTCCTGTAATGATGCCGACCATCAACCGAATGTCTTTCCTTCTAAGTTTTAGTAGAAAGTTTGACAGTTTTCTGTTCGGACTTGTCACAAAACACTTTGCAGTTCTGCAGCGTTCTGGTCCGGTCTATCGCTCTTTATGTAGATTGCCTACATAATCGTTATCCAGTTCTTGATTCCTGCGGGACTGATTCCGATTATTGGCTCTGGCCCCTGTGGGGGCACCGCTGATCCACGGTTGGCCAATTCGTCGGCAATTTCATTTCCTTGAACACCGGAGTGTCCCGGAACCCATATAAGTACAAGCCTGTTTTGTCTTGCGACAGAATTAAGCTTCTTCTTACATTCTTGAACAATCTTTGAGGTTTGCTTCGCGTTCTCCAGGGCCTTCAATGCAGCCTGGCTGTCACTGAAGACTCCAATCTGTTTCCCGCTCCATCTCCTCTCGATTATCCATTCGGCTACTTTTAGGATGGCAAAAACTTCTGTTTGGAAAACAGTTGCCATTCCCCCCATAGCGTAGTGATACTTGTTACTATCGTTTAAGTACCATCCGGCTCCAGACCCTATTTCAGTCTTAGACCCATCGGTAAAGAAAATATCCGTTAAACCTCCCTGCATGCCTCCTGGATTGCTCCATTGCTCACGCAATGGAAATCTGACATCAAATTTCTTTCCGAATGAAACTGTAGGTATCAGGTCATCTTTAGGTGCCAAAAACAGTGGATACTGCTCCGACAGCAACTTAAAGATTTCTCTGTGTCCCGAAGTTCCATCTTCGTGCCAGAAACCAAATTTATGAAGTCTACACATTGCTTTTATTGCTTCCTGTTGTATCTTAAGATCCAGGGGGAGCAAATCAAGCATAGCATTTAGGGCATCTCCAGAGGTTGTACTCATGGCACCCGTGATGCATAAACATACACTTCTTTGCAGCCTGTATAGTTCCCGGATTGTGGACTTAACCATGCTCCGTCGCCACCAGACCACAGAAGCGTAAGTGATGATTAGTCTGATAAGTGCCGTGTATATCCATAGGACCACAGCAGGTTTCAGACCCCAAGTTTTGCCAAAGGCTCTACCGCATTGCTGAAAAATCTTCAATGCACGATTCACCTTCAGTGAAACGTGTGTCTCCCAAGTCAGCTTCTTATCCAAGATTACTCCTAGATATTTAACTTCGTTGGAAAGACCAAGTGTCACACCTTTCAGTGTTGGAAGACTGAGTCCATCCAATTTCCGTTTTCTCGTAAACAAGACTATAGTTGTTTTGTTCGGATTAACGGAAAGACCTTGTCTCATGCACCAATCATCGATTTTGTCAAGAATCCTCTGCACTTTCGTGCAAAGCCTCCTTAAGGATTTATCCGATGTTAGCGCACAGACGTCGTCCGCATATGCTTGGACGTGAAAGCCGAGTTCCTGCATCTCCACTAATAGGGAGTCTACGACGAAGCACCACAGCAGCGGAGAAAGAACACCCCCTTGGGGACATCCTTGCTTGGCCCTGACTGTGATTTGCTCGTCATCGCTCCCACCAGCGGTTAACAGCCTCTCAGAGAGCATGGAGTATATCCATTTTATAATGGCTTGATTAACTCCGTGTCGTTCTCTCTTTCCCCTGTCTGCTTTGCCTGAGTGGACACAGTTCCTCAAAGCAATTGATTAAAGTACCTTTTAATTTCTTAGTCGCATCTTCAATCATTTCTGCTGATTTGAGTTTTTTCAGGTTTGGTAATCGCTCTGTTACAAGCTCACCATACCTGTCCCAGTCCACATTTCGAGGATTCCTACCGGAAGGTATTGATATTGTGTCAATTCCCAGTCGGAATTCGATAAGACGATGATCAGAAAGAGAGTCCTCTTCCAAAACTCGCCATCGATTGATTTGATTCCCAACTGACCTGTTGGTAAGTGTTAAATCAATCACCTCTTGTCTCCTTCTGGTCACAAAAGTTGGTTTGTTACCAGTGTTTTGAATGACCAAATCGGATGACAGGATAAAATCCAGTAACTTGAGACCTCTGGGGTTGCATTTGCTGCTTCCCCACACAATGTTCTGTGAGTTTGCATCACAGCCCACTATTAGCCCCAGATTATTGGATTCTGCGTACTTGACCACTTCTCTTAGCTCCCTCGAAGGAGGTGGCTGTAAAGAGTCGTAGGGTAGGTAGGCCGAAACTATAATAGCTTCGACACTGTTCCCACTTTTCCAGTACTTTATTTTTGCAGCAACGATATCTCCGGAGCATAGCTCTTTTAACATCGTGTGTTCGATCAACCTCGGCATGATAACACATGCTCGCGGTCTCACATTCCCTTCACAATGAAGTATTTGTCTCCACGACATAGCACTTAGACCACAGATACGCTTGTGACATACCCATGGTTCTTGTATAAGTATTATGTGTGGGTTTGTTTGCAGTTTGCATGCCTACGGCACAAGAGAGCCGTAGACGCTTTGCTATGCTGCAGATTTATCTGTGTAAATATTACTTCAGTCATGAGACTGAGTAAATTTACGCTTTGTCCTCCACCTTATCCTCGACGCGGAACTGGATCCGCCCCAGATGTAGGTGGGGGCGGCACCCGTACTTTGACTTAAGAACCTTGAGGGACCCAAGATCGATACCCAGTACCAGGTGGGAACCCGCCTCCGAAGTGGTAGCAGATTTCTGCCTGGTGCACGAGTATACTCTCCAGAGAGTCGTGTCAAGATCCGTATTCTGAACACGGATGCGTTTGAGGAGTTCTGCTGAACTACAGGAAAGACCCGGAATCCAGACACTCGCTCGTACCAGCCTTTCTTTGCTACTCTCAACAAGAATAAACTTGCTGTTTTCGCAGGCTGGGATTTTTGCTATCGCTTTTTCTAGCCATTCTCGGGAAAAAGCATTGGAACAGTGCACCTTTACGATGCCGTCCACCACGCTTTTCCCCTCGAATGTCGGCGCGTCTTTCGACTCACCGATAGCTTTCCAAAGATAGCTGTCAAGATAGTCTTGTTGCCCTTTGGACAGTAGACCATCTTGTTTGTCGGTATGTATCTCCACCGTCATTGCCTTTGCTGCCATTCTCGCGAATGATTCGCCAGACGTTGACGGAAGAGTGTCATTCGACATTTGAGCTCCCTTAGCCTCTGCCTTGTCAGGCAAAGGTTTGTCTGCCTTGGATTGGGTCGAGGATGCAGGCATTTCCGAATTCCGTTTTTCAACTTTCCTCTTCTTTGCCTTCCTCCTCTTCCCGGTGAACTTAGATAGTATACGGTAAATATTTGTGAAAGAGAAACTCCCTGAGCCCCCCCCCCCCCCCCCCCCCCTCCGCTCCAGCAATAAATAATTTAAAAAATTCGTGATTCCATTTTTTCAATCATATATAACAGCAAATATTATTTAATTATAAGATAATAAAAATGATGAAAATTAAAGATAAATAATAAACAAGGTTAACATACGTCATCCAATAAATCATATGTAGATGATAAAAAAGTGGATTTCTAATTCTTTGGCAGATTTCTTTGACCTGTTATAAAAGGGTCTGATTTCAAAAGAAGCATTTTAATTAAATCTGTATTTGTCAGTATACGAGACATCTTCCTAGTATGCTGCAGCCGGCACTTTTTTATTTCTTTATTGTTTGACTCTGCAGATTCCTCTGAGAGCTCTCCAATCGAAACCAAAGCGTGCTCTATAACCTTTGGTGCATGAATTAAAATTTTATGCACTGTTGCTGGGAGGTAGTACCATTGATACATTTCAATTAATTTATTCGCTGTATCAAGTACGAATTTTTCGAATTTTTTTATATTTATTTTGTATCCTGGTGCTAAGGCTTGCAGTATCGTAGCGCATCGGGCTATAACTTCTTCATCAATGCCTGTAATCTGAGATGCTAAGCTTGGGTTACTGAAAAATTTCCTGGCAGTATTGCCATCGTTGGAGTTTCCTCTACCTCCATCCTTTGGCGTATCGACCAGTAACCCCATTTTCTCTCGAAACTCCGCTTGAATTTGATGTTTTTTCTTTAATACAATAGACTTGAGTTCTCCCGATCGTACTTGCCAAAGCTTTACATCCAGCTTGTACGAAATGTGCAAGAAATATTCGAAGAACCGGATATATGAATGAAGTGGTGATAGCCCGAATTCAAAATACTTTTCTTGCACATCTCTTCCAACACATTCTTCAATATTATTCATTTCTGTGGGCTTTGCTCCACATATAAAGTATTTCATCGAGGACGTGTTGCTTAACGCGTTGCAAACTTTACCATCCACCATGGTTAATTGAAGGGCGTATAGAAAATGTTGTATTGCAAATTTTATGCTCTGTTGTCTTCAAGTTAGCTATTTTCTCCTTGAAGTAGAGCTCTTCTTCGACGGAAAGTGCGGCGGTCTCCTTTTTAAATTGAAGCCTGAGTGGCCTACAATATCGGGTAGACGATGGCCTGGGACTTTTCCATATTACTTTAGAGTCGGTTACAAGCTGAAGTGGGACGTACGATGTGACAAATAAACTTTTCTCGTCATTAATACAATTGGAAAACTTTTGCTTATATTCGCTGTGGCCAGTGCTGCCATCGAATCCCCATTTTCCAATTAATGTTAAAGTTTTTTCAGTTTCATCCAAACGTTCTTCAATTAAATTCTTTTGAAGCTCTAAAATACTTGAAGCCGTGTTGTCTAAAAGACTTTGTAGTTCCACTTCTGCATGTGTTTCGTCTACAACAATATTATTTAGATATCTCTCAAAACAGAAGCTGCAGACTCATCATGCTTTTGTAGTAGGACTATTCGGCGACGTTTCGTCCTTTTTGAGGACTCAACAAAATCCATTTTGGGCCGTCCACGACTAGAACTCAGATCAATTTGTTGAGCACTACCAGTAGGCTTCAGGACAATAAATTCTTTAGTTTTTAGCCATTCAGATTGGTATTGTACAACTAAACTTCTAATTCTTTTGTACTGAATCCAGAAGGCAACTATCTTTTTGCAAATGTACTGAATACATTTCTTAAGGTCAATCGTATTGACTTCGTAGCCTTTGTTTTTTATGTTTAGTGCCAGTAAATTATTTATGCCTTGCATTTTTTCGGCATTCGTGCCTTTTTCTTTGCACCAAAGATCAAAAATGTGGATGCGTGAAAACACACAGTTATAAGATGCTCCTATACAATCAAAATAAAATGTGCAAAACAAACATAAATTAGTACAGTAAATTTAATGTAAGAAAAGGTACAAAACAAACGACGAAAACGAAAACGAAACCAACAACACAAAGATCAACTGATAATCCACCGTTGTCTTGTTGTTTTGTCCCATGAAAATAAATAAGACCACTTTAGTTTATTTAAGAATATAAGCTAATTAGCAACTTTTAGCAACTAAACTTTTCACGATTATTACCTTAAAACATTGACAAATACAGTGATGGCAATTTCAATGGGGGCATCCGGGGGCAACACAACTAAAACTTTTAGTAAACATAAAAAAGACGTACACAAAATGCACAAAAAAGGTTAAGACGTTCAAAATCACACAAAAATGTTTGAATTGATCAAATTAATCTTTAAATAAACATTTATTAAAGTAAATACCTTCAATTACAAAATCCATTTTAAATTATTAATATCGGACCACTTTCTCAAACGTTTGATCACTTTGAAGTACGAATTTGCAATGACAAAGTACAAACAAAGCTCAGACGGGCTGCAAAAATCTACACATTCTTTCAATGCTATTTTTAGAAAGTTCCGTTAGATTTGCGGAAAAACCGGTTTGGCGTTTTGAAGACTGAACATTTTAGTGTCAATTTGTGTTCGTTTTGTCCAATTATTTTGTGATGATATTTTTGATTTTTGGCCTATGGACGCAACCAGTGTGCATTGGTTTACGCATGTTTTGAGATTGAAGTTCGCTGCTTTAGCTTGTGGCTTTTGTAAAATAGAATCGGTTCTGGAAGTTTGTCAGCACAAAAACGAAAGCGATAAATACTGAAATATATAATAGCTGAAACTTGACCAAAACCAACGAACATAAGCAGCGAACAATTGAGTCTTTGCTCAAACAAAATTTGTATTGTCGAGAAAAAAAACATTTTTTTTTAATATAATGAAAATATTACGGTTGAATTAAGAAACCGCAATTTAGTTAGATTTTTTTGTTTTTGAAAAAATTCCGAAAATAAACCGAAAAATAGTACTCGCAAATTATTTGGCGACAAACACGTTCCTCTACCTCGGGTCCCACTGTATTCTTCACTTCATAGTATATGTATATAGATATGTATATATAAAGGATGGTTAAATTTTAAGGGCAGATATTGAATGTAAACCACTCCTCAATCAAAATGCATATCGCGCACTTCGTGAAGAAAATCATCTTCAGTGATGAGGCACATTTTCACCTCAGCGGATTCGTCAATAAGCAGAATTGCCGCATTTGGGCGAATGATAATCCAAGAAAGATTGGCACGAATTGGAAGATATGGATGTGGACGATATGTGGTTTGAAGCGGACGGTGCCTCTTGTCACACAGCTAACGAAACAATGGCTCTTTGGCACGAAAAATTTGATGGCCGAATAATCTCACGTCGCGGCGATGTCTATTGGCCACCAAGATCATGTGATTTGACACCGTTGGACTTCTTTCTTTGGGGAAAGAAAAGGTGTACGTCGATAAGCCAGCAACAATTCAAGGGTTAAAGGATGAGCTAATTCGGCACATTAACGGCATAGAACCTCAATTATGACTCAGCGTCATCGAAAATTTGGATCATCCGATGGATTGTCTTTGAATTGTATTTTATTCAATGAAACTTAACCATCCTTTATAAGTACATATATATGTATGGTTTATTTGCATATAAGAAGTGGATACACGAGATGCCAATAATTGAAGCCCTTGTACTGTGAGACGATTATTAGCAACTGTAATAATCTCGGTCAATCACAAAGCCAATTTTTAGCTTCAATTTTTCGCACTCAATACTTGTTTATTGTGGACTGGTTTGTTTCCAGCTTTAACTTCCCTTTGGCAGGCCACGCAGTTGCAGGTCATTCCTCTCTCGATGTCCTATGTAACGATGGATATTGGTGGTGAATAGTTGGTGAACCGGTCCAAAGTAGGTGAGTTTGAAGAACAGCTCCACAGATTCACTCCCCTTCGTAACGGTGTTCTATGTTTTAATATGTTTTAATTTTTATTTGTTTTTTGTGTATATAAATATTTTAATTATTTTTCAAATATTTTTTTTTTTTTTTTTGATAGATATATTATTTTTTCTTTTTTGTTTTGTTTCTTAGGGGCTCACTGTCACTGTACTTTTTCAGTTACTGCACTAGTTTTTATACATGCAAGTATACATATGTATATTAGTTTAGTTGTCTGTTTTTTGTTTTTTTTTTTTGGCTTTGCGGGACGACTTTTGTTTTTGTTTGTCAACGGACCGCGCAGGCAATATTCTTTTTGCACTATATTAGCACTTATGGTTGTTTATTTAAATTAATTATTAAATATTTTGCGTGCACCTTACACAATTTGCCAACTTGTGGTCTTTTGTCACTATCACTTTGTTTTTTTATGTGTTGAATGTTTTCTGGAAATAATTTCCGTATTAATTTAAATATTTAGGTTCACATATTAATTGCTTATTTCGCGATCTAGTATTTATTTTTATGTTTTGTTGTAATTATTTTTTCACTTTCGCACTAATGACCCTGCTCGGGCGCCATGAAAAATCTTCAGTGATGTCTGAAGATAAATTTTATAAAACTTTACTTAGGGAGAAGCGCGAATAAAACCGAATATTGCCTGTGGAAGCGAGATTAAAAATTAAACCGCACTCGTCCGTTTAACAATTCAAAAGTGAGTTCATTTTCTATGTTCTGTCCTTACATTATGCCTAAAACTAAGATAAAAGAAATAGCGGAAATGGAAGAACAGTACGTGGAGAGTTAGGGAGAGTATGAAGTTAAGTAAATAGAAATAGGAAGAACGGAAAGTAAAGCTGTAGAAATAGAGTCAATGATCGAAAGTAAATAGAAACCGGTAAAGAAGGAAGCGAGAGCGAGAAACAGTAATGTAAAAATAGAAAATAACTTAATATTAAGCTTAAATATAATTCACACTTACATATTTTATTTTATTTATTTACATTTCCATATTTATATATTTTATTTTATTCATTTACATAATTATCAATTATTAATTTATTATTAATTTTCATTTATAAAATTCAATTTTATATTATTTTATTATATTAAAGTAATCTGCCAGAATCTGGCTTGACACCGACCACCTTGAAGGAATTCAACAGCCTTCAATTTTTGTTTTCCACCGGCAGCACGGCGAGTTTGTGGATAGGGCGTCGTACTTCGCCCGACCTAGTAGCAATGTCTGCGACGCGAATTTTGCCGTCCGCTCCGGGAATGGTTGCGGTTACTCGACCCAGCACCCACTGCTGCGGTGGCACGTTGCCTTCGTGGACGACGACGAGTTGGACTGGCTGGATGTTGGGGTGCAGGTGCATCCATTTGTTGCGCTGCTGATGCTCCAGAAGGTAGCTCTTCGACCACGCGCGTTAAAATTGTCGCTTGAGAGAGAAAACAAGCTGCCATCTCTCTAAGCAGCGGTTGGGGTTATCGGGTACCTTCTCCGCTGGCAAAGCTCGCAAGGGGCAACCGATTAGCAGAAGCGCCGTCGTTGGGGTTGTTGCTGAGTGGATCGAGCGGTCGGGAGTTCAGTTTTGCTTCTATTTCGACGAGTAGCGTTGCGGTTTCTTCGGCGTTTAACAGCGCATTGCCTACGGCGCGCACCAGCAGATGTTTGGCCGACTTCAGTGCTGCTTCCCACAGGCCGCCGAAGTGGGGTGCCTTCGGAGGTATGAAGGCGAAGATGAATCCTTCGTCGGTGGCGTATTGGAGAATCTCCTATTTCTATGCCAGAAAGGCCTCCCGGAACTCCCTCAACTTCCTCTCTGCTCCCACAAAGTTCGTCGCGTTGTCGCAGTACATTTTGACTGGCATCCCTCGGCTCCCAATGAACCTTTTGAGAGCGAAAATAAATTTATCAGCAGTTAAATCAGTTACAAGTTCTAGATGAACTGCCTTTGAAGCGAAACACACGAAAATGGCAATATACATTTTCACGGGAGGGCGACTGCGAGTTTTTAAGGTTATGTGAACGGGCCCGCAGTAATCTACCCCACATATTGTGAAGGGCCGTTGGGCGCGTAATCGATCGGCGGGTAGATTGTCCATGATCTGACCTTGCAATTTTGGCTTATAACGAAAACAGTGAATGCATTCTCTTACAGTTCGACTACAGGCTTCTCGAGCATTTACTAGCCATATTTTTTCTCGCAGAAGCGCTACGAATGCCTTTGGACCGACATGGTGATTACAAAAATGTAGAAACCGGATGTATGCCTTCATAAAGTGCGAATTTTTGCGTAAAGGGAACTTAGCATCATAGGGGATTGGCGCGTTTAATAAACGGCCACCTACTCGATTCAGTTTAAACGATAATGATGATTCCGAGTGTTCATGCAGAAATGGAGCTAATTTCTGCAAACTTTAGGGAAGTACGTTATTTTTCGATAATTTATTAATTTCATCGCTAAATTCAAAATGTTGAATTATTTCGACAATTTTAAGGAAACTTAATTGTAAAGCGTTTTTCAGTAAGAGCGCTTAAACTTTATTTTTTTGAATAAAACACAAACGGTTTGACTTTTTTAACTAATTTTTTTTTTATTATCGAGTTTGAACATATACATTTAAGTATGAAATTCGATTTCTTTTGCATTACCACCGCGTGCACGTTTTACAAAGTCCAATCGTTGAACCCAATTTTCCACCACTCTTTTGCATAAATCGGCCGAAATTCCAGCAATTTCGTGTTCAATATTGGCTCTGAGCTCACAAATCGTCGCCGGCTTGTTACTGTAGACCAATGACTTCACATTACCCCAAAACGGGACGGCTTGTTAAATGGACCGTAAAATGGCCGTAATGCTCTTAAAGTAGCAGCAACAGAACGATTATTTTCATAAAAAATTTGCACGATTTGCAATCGTTGCTCAAGTGTGTAGCGTTTCATGATGAAATGTATACTAATGAGGTTTACAAATCACAAGCGAAAAATAAAAAATATTGCGTCGTTCGCCCTCCCTATCGGAAAAAAGTTGAAGCGCACCTATTGAAAAACGCTATAATTCCTTTCCCGTGGGTATTATTTCAGATTCTGCTTTTGGCTCTCGTATTTTTCGAAGCCATCTGAGTATATAAGCGAAAATCCGAAGCACTTTTTTGTGAGATGAGAACCTTTCAATTATTTCGAGAAGTGGATTTGTTTTGGCATTGATTGCAGTTAACGTAATTGCGTTCTTCTTCTTCTTCTCGAGTGCTTCTTGTTCTGGAGAGAGTCTGAAGTTGACATTTTTTGACCATGTAGCAGGGCCTTCTAGGAGCAACTGTGGACCACTAAACCATATTGAATTACCCAATTCGTCCACGTTACAACCCTGACACTTGATCCGCTAGATTTTGTTTTGTGGGTACATGACGCCACGACACATTCTGGTCCACTCTTGGATCTCGGACACTCTATTTGCGTAGAAAGTTTGCAACGACGATGGATGCGTTTTAATCCAATGCAGAACTATTTCGGAGTCTGTCCAGAAAATAGTTTTTTCTATTGGTCGACTCTACATTGGTGAAATTCTTGACCATAATTTGGCAAGAAGATGGGCTACCGAGAGCTCTAAACAGCGGAGCTACTCTAGACTTTGAAGTAAGCAGCGTGCATTGCGTACCACTAGTGGATTGGCTACGTATATATACGCAGCAGCCATACGCTCTTATTGAAGCGTCGGAAAAGCCATGAATTTGACAGCTGGCACTCGACTCTGTATTTACATACCGAGGAATGCTAATTGATTGAAGCTGCAACATATTGGCTTTAAAGTTCAACCAGCTAGTGTCAAGCCGCAATGGAATCGACTCATCCCAGTCTAGCTTTTGAATCCAAATCTCTTGTATTAAGATTTTAGCTTTGGTAACTAGCGGGGCTAATAAACCAAGAAGGTCAAAGAGGCGAGCGGGAACTGATAAAATATTACAGAATAGAATTATCTTCCAAAATGAAGCGAAAAATGTCATCTTTCGGCTGCCAGTTGATTGCCAGCGTTTTGGTGGAGTCAGTATCGCTGTGCTGCAATAATTTTTGGATACTCTCACTATCCGATGAGCTTGTATGATTGAAAAACCACTTTGCTAATTCCAGGCCTGCCGATTCTAAAATTGTATTTATTTTCTGTTGTATCTGGGTGAGGCTTTCTATACTGTCGGATCCTGTTAATAGGTTGTCGACGTAAAAGTCATTTCGAATGACTTTGGAACCGAGTGGATGTTTGGCTTTATTTTTGTCGCTTAGCATTTGCAGACATCGTGTGGCGAGAAATGGTGCAGGCGCAGTGCAGTATGTTAAGGTGTTTAGTCGAAAAATTTGCAAATGCTCCGATGGATCCCTTCTCCACACTATGAGCTGGAAGTTCCTGTCGTCTTCGTGCACCAATATTTGACGATACATCTTCGTGATGTCAGCAGTCATGGCATTTCCGTGCAATCGGAAGCGAAGGAGGGTCGAAAAAAGCTCCTCTTGAACGATCGATCCGACCATCAAGGTTTCATTCAACGCAACTTGTGTTGATGTCCGACTCGAAGCATCAAAAACTACGCGCAACTTGGTAGTTGTGCTCTGCGGTCTTAACACACACTGGTGCGGAATGAAATAGTGCGGCTCACTCGGGAGTCGATTATTCGTTGGACTCATGTGGTCCAATTCGAGATACTCTTGCATGAAGTCCAGGTACAATTCACGAAATACTGGATCTTTCAGCGTCCTTCTCTCCAGGGCCTGAAACCGCCGAGCTGCGGTTTCATACGATTGAGCGAGTAATTTACGGTTGGTTTTGAAAGGCAGTCTGACTTGAAGCCTTCCGCATTGTAAAACCTGTGTGGTTCTCGAAAAAATTCCTCACATTTGGCCTGCTCTGGAATCAGTGTGGAATTTACTTGTGCAGGTATTTCTTCCAATTCCCAGAATTTTCGGATTGTAGCATCAATGCTAGCAACACTTTCTTCAAATTGACATAATGTGCTACTTACTTGGGCACTGGAGCTATTATTTGTGGCATACTTGTCTGAAACTATCCAGCCTAGCACTGTTTGTTGCAGCGTTGGCTGCTTGGGCTGGTTCTGATCTGACTCACCGATAACAGATCAAAGAATATTTCAGCTCGTAAAAGTATGTCTATTTTCTGACATTTGTAGAAACTTGAGTCTGCTAGTTAAATACTTTGTGGGATTTTCCAGCCATTTGTGTTTACAGTCCGATCTGGGTGGTTGACTGATATCGAACGCGTTACCCAAAAGTCCGCCGAAAACTCAAAATTGTTGATCCTCGATTTTATATATGTTTTTAGTTTGCCTTGGACCTTTTTATTTGAATTGCCAATTCCAACTATATTTAGAGCGAATTTTTCTTTCCGGATTTGCAATTTCTGCATAAGCCGGAGTCAAGCAATGAGAACCGGAGTCAAGTAGAGCTCGCGCTTGCACGTAAACACCGGAGCTGGCCTTAACATTAACTACGGCTGTAGCTAACATGACTCGGTCAGGCAAGCTGCTAATATGCATGGCCTGTGACGTCGAAGTTTGCGGCTCGGTCTCAAAGGAGACCGGATATTGATGCAACATGGTGGGATGCGAACGGTTGCATACACCACAGTGATTTGCTTTGCACATTGAGACCGTATGTCCCTTGCGCAAGCAATTTATGCACAGGGAAATAGGAAATTTGCAATTTATGCAAATTCAAATCTTTTAAGTGCAGTAAGCGCTTGGGACTTTGGGCAAGTTATTAAAAATGGTTCTTAGAACCACAGTGAAGGCAAGTCGGCAGTTTGGAATTTGTCGCGATAAATGTTGTCTTTGAGTGTCGTAGTTGTTGATTTTTTGTTTTCTGCCGCGAGGCTTCTTCAGCTGATAGATGCTTGTATCTCTTATTTAGCATAGCTTCACACTCAGCCAAAAGCGGCAGCTTATCATAGTCAAGTTTCTCCTCCCACTTTGACCGAGTAATGGGATCAGCCTTCGACATGACTATGTGAATCAACATCGCATTTGAAATAAGCTTATCGTCACCCAGCGATAAAAGGGAGTCATATACTGCAGACACTGTATCAATCATTGATCGCAAAGATGACGCAGAAGGCCTTTGGATTTTTGAAAATTCAAAAAGTTTCGACACTGTGTTAAAAAATATCAGGTACTTATTGTCATAAACCTTTCTGAAGCTTGCCAACGCCTTTGGATAATTTTCTATCGACATTTGGATTGTGGAGTCATTGTGCACGAAGCTCTCAAACATACTCATAAAGTTTTTAAATTCGGAATATTCTCCTTTGAATGTAGGTAACGACATGTTTGGTAGTCGCGAGCTGTGAGGTGCAATAAAAGACGTTTCGGCAATTGGCGATTTATTTCTCGCCAGAATCGACTTTATAATGGACTTTGTTTCTACAATGTCTTCTTCGTCGATTTCTTCAATTTTCAACTGACATTTCATGAGTTTTTCGCTGTGGGAGTTCAATATGTCGAGTCGGTACTCCAATTCGATTGGATCTAGCGACATGGTCTTTTTAAGCATACCCGTTTTTATGTGAACTATGCTCTTTTTTGCAACAGTTCTCTGGCACTTTAAAGACTTTAAGTCCATCATCTCCCTACTTGGAGAGAGTCTTGAAATAGTCGACATTGGTTTACTCATGTTTTGAGATTGAAGTTCGCTGCTTTAGCTTGTGGCTTTTGTAAAATAGAATCGGTTCTGGAAGTTTGTCAGCACAAAAACGAAAGCGATAAATACTGAAATATATAATAGCTGAAACTTGACCAAAACCAACGAACATAAGCAGCGCACAATTGAGTCTTTGCTCAAACAAAATTTGTATTGTCGAGAAAAAAAAATTTTTTTTTAATATAATGAAAATATTACGGTTGAATTAAGAAACCGCAATTTAGTTAAATTTTTTGTTTTTGAAAAAATCCCGAAAATAAACCGAAAAATAGTACTCGCAAGTTATTTGGCGACAAACACGTTCCTCTACCTCGGGTCCCACTGTATCCTTCACTTCATAGGCAGTATATGTATATAGATATGTATATATAAAGGATGGTTAAATTTTAAGGGCCGATATTGAATGTAAACCACTCCTCAATCAAAATGCATATCGTGCACTTCGTGAAGAAAATCATCTTCAGTGATGAGGCACATTTTCACCTCAGCGGATTCGTCAATAAGCAGAATTGCCGCATTTGGGCGAATGATAATCCAAGAAAGATTGGCACGAATTGGAAGATATGGATGTGGACGATATGTGGTTTGAAGCGGACGGTGCCTCTTGTCACACAGCTAACGAAACAATGGCTCTTTGGCGCGAAAAATTTGATGGTCGAATAATCTCACGTCGCGGCGATGTTTATTGGCCACCAAGATCATGTGATTTGACACCGTTGGACTTCTTTCTTTGGGGAAAGAAAAGGTGTACGTCGATAAGCCAGCAACAATTCAAGGGTTAAAGGATGAGCTAATTCGGCACATTAACGGCATAGAACCTCAATTATGACTCAGCGTCATCGAAAATTTGGACCATCCGATGGATTGTCTTTGAATTGTATTTTATTCAAAATCAACACCGGCCTTTGAACATATATATGTATGGTTTATTTGCATATAAGAAGTGGATACACGAGATGCCAATAATTGAAGCCCTTGTACTGTGAGACGATTATTAGCAACTGTAATAATCTCGGTCAATCACAAAGCCAATTTTTAGCTTCAATTTTTCGCACTCAATACTTGTTTATTGTGGACTGGTTTGTTTCCAGCTTTAACTTCCCTTTGGCAGGCCACGCAGTTGCAGGTCATTCCTCCCTCGATGTCCTATGTAACGATGGATATTGGTGGTGAATAGTTGGTGAACCGGTCCAAAGTAGGTGAGTTTGAAGTACAGCTCCACAGATTCACTCCCCTTCGTAACGGTGTTCTATGTTTTAATATGTTTTAATTTTTATTTGTTTTTTGTGTATATAAATATTTTAATTATTTTTCAAATATTTTTTTTTTTTTTGATAGATATATTATTTTTTCTTTTTTGTTTTGTTTCTTAGGGGCTCACTGTCACTGTACTTTTTCAGTTACTGCACTAGTTTTTATACATGCAAGTATACATATGTATATTAGTTTAGTTGTCTGTTTTTTGTTTTTTTTTTTTGGCTTTGCGGGACGACTTTTGTTTTTGTTTGTCAACGGACCGCGCAGGCAATATTCTTTTTGCACTATATTAGCACTTATGGTTGTTTATTTAAATTAATTATTAAATATTTTGCGTGCACCTTACACAATTTGCCAACTTGTGGTCTTTTGTCACTATCACTTTGTTTTTTTATGTGTTGAATGTTTTCTGGAAATAATTTCCGTATTAATTTAAATATTTAGGTTCACATATTAATTGCTTATTTCGCGATCTAGTATTTATTTTTATGTTTTGTTGTAATTATTTTTTCACTTTCGCACTAATGACCCTGCTCGGGCGCCATGAAAAATCTTCAGTGATGTCTGAAGATAAATTTTATAAAACTTTACTTAGGGAGAAGCGCGAATAAAACCGAATATTGCCTGTGGAAGCGAGATTAAAAATTAAACCGCACTCGTCCGTTTAACAATTCAAAAGTGAGTTCATTTTACTATGTTCTGTCCTCATATTATGCCTAAAACTAAGATAAAAGAAATAGCGGAAATGGAAGAACAGTACGTGGAGAGTTAGGGGAGAGAGCTTGGTAGTCGGAAGTTGTCCTCAAGAGAGTCCTGTGAAAATTGGCTCTCCGAGTTTTTTGACAATAGGAAAGCGAGCTTCTAAAAAAGGGGCATTATGAAGTTGGCCTCTCGTTGGGAACTCGTCATCAACAAAACGGCGCATATTTGACTTAAATCGCATTATTATAACCAGTATTATGAACAATTGAAAATTCAATAAAAAGACCACAACTTTTTTGCCAACCTTATATTATGCTTAAAACTAAGATAAAAGAAATAGCGGAAATGGAAGAACAGTACGTGGAGAGTTAGGGAGAGTATGTAGTTAAGTAAATAGAAATAGGAAGAACGGAAAGTATAGCTGTAGAAATAGAGTCAATGATCGAAAGTAAATAGAAACAGGTAAAGAAGGTAGCGAGAGCGAGAAACAGTAATGTAAAAATAGAAAATAACTTAATATTAACCTTAAATATAATTTACATTTACATATTTTATTTATTTACATTTCCATATTTATATATTTTACTTTAATCATTTACATAATTATCAATTATTAATTTATTATAATGTTGATTTATAAAATTCAATTTTATACTATTTTATTATATTAAAGTAATTTGGCAGAATCTGGCTTGACAAACTGCTTTGACTTATTCTGTTCGTTGTTTCACTTTTTTTTCGTTAGCCACTATACTCTGTATATATCTATAATCTCGTGATCCGATATTTTATTATTCGTATTAATCTCAACGTTCCAATTAAACATATTTGTTATTACATATTCAATGAAAGTTTTTTAATGTGATACTAACGGGTGATAAGATTCGAGGTACTTTTCCAATAGGGTCGGTTAACAGATCGCGCGTGACTACTGTCAAGCTAAATACATATTTTTTTCTTTCAATATTCGTTGACATTTCATCATGGAAAAACTTACGCCTCAATAAAGTTTACAAATCGAACAATGGTAAATTTTACGAAAATAGACGCTCTGTGAAAGCTTTTCATCGCGCACTCAGGCCAACTTATCGTATACGAGTATAACCGTCCTACGGTACACCATCAGCAAAATTGAAAATAATTCTACATTACATTATTCTACAGCCCGAAAAAAAGAGAATATTGTGACTTTAAATGAGAGTTTTGCCGAAGACCCGGAAGAGTCTTGGCCGTTTTTACGCAAAGATCTTGGTTTGAAAGCGTATAAAATACAAAAAAAAAAATAAATAAATAGTCAAAACTTATAAATAACTCGTGTTCACTTTCTGTTGAGGTTGTCAGCATGTACGTACTTAGCTTAGTTTTGTCAAAGTTGAATTTTTATCTTTTTTAATTTCACTTCCGTAAGGAGTAATTTTCGTTTAGAGCAATAATGGCAATGTGGTCCAGAAGTTGGTCTATAAAAAAATGGAATGTAAATTGTTTTATTATTATACTAGCAAACCCGGCCCCCTTCGCTGGGCACACTAAAATAGAATAGATATGGTTTAGAACAGAAAATATATGGTTTTCATATTATTTATTTCTTTATTCTTTATTCAAGCGCTTTGGCATAAACAATATCTTTTTGTTTTTCTATTTGTTTTTGAGTAAATATAAAATATAAATTGAAAATCAGGAAAAAAGAAGATTGTTTTTAAATTTCAAATCAACGCACATGAATAAACAATCGTCTTTTTTCCTGATCATCCATGAATTTTTCGTTTCAATTTATATGTTTTATTAAGAATTGGAGCTTTTTTAACCATTATATATTTATATTTTTCAAAAAAAGAAAAAACGAAAAAAATTGTTTTTTCCACGAACACATAATTTCATTCGGATTTCACATTAAATTCTCAAATTTCGTAAGAAATTATTCACTGTTCCAAAATCCACTCCAAAAAAATTCACAAACAATTTTTACATGTTGCACTTACGTTTTTTCCTTATGGCATCCAAATCAGAAAGAAATATTTTGACACATTGTAACTAACACTGTCAATTTGACAGTTCAGTTCCGCCCCAAGCGTTAAAAAAGTAAGCGACATTATGGCTGGCTCAAAAGAACGCTGTACCCGTTGCCACTGCTCCGAATTACAACCAAACTTTACGAAACCCATTTTCAATACTTACTTAACAATGTGCATAAGTTTGGTTTAATTCGGTGCAAAGACACGGCGGGTCCACGTTTTGGCATATATTTCGAGACCCTAGTCATCAATAGGTATGAAAATTACCCCGTATTAAAGCACTTATCAACAGCTTTCATTTGATACCTATATTGTGCATACACAACCAAAGGTTACCCGGGTCCACGTTTTGACCTATATCTGGAGACCCCAGTCACGTAGCGGCATGAAAAATACTCTGTACTAAGGCATTCACCAACAGTTTCAGTTTGATATCCATATTGTACAAACACATTCTAGGCTCCACGTTTTGGTCTCTATCTCGAGATCCTAGTCACGGAGCGGCATGAAAAATACTCTGAACTAAAGCATTCACCAACAGCTTCCATTTGATACCCATATTGTACATACACATTCTAGGGTCCACGTTTTGGTCTCTATCTCGAGACCCTAGTCACGGAGCGGCATGAAAAATACTCTGAACTAAAGCATTCACCAACAGCTTCCATTTGATACCCATATTGTACATACACATCCGAAGGTTACCCGGGTCCACGTTTTGACCTATATCTCGAGACCCTATATACCAATAGGTATCCAAACTATACCGAAACCATCTTCAATACCTCCTTAACAATGTGTGTAAGTTTGGTTTAATTCGGTGCAAAGACACGGCGGGTCCACGTTTTGGCATATATTTCCAGACCCGAGTCATCAATAGGTATGAAAATTACCCCGTATTGAAGCACTTATCAACAGCTTCCATTTGATACCCATATTGTACATACACAACCAAAGGTTACCCGGGTCCACGTTTTGACCTATATCTGGAGACCCCAGTCACGTAGCGGCATGAAAAATACTCTGTACTAAGGCATTCACCAACAGTTTCAGTTTGATATCCATATTGTACATACACATTCTAGGCTCCACGTTTTGGTCTCTATCTCGAGATCCTAGTCACGGAGCGGCATGAAAAATACTCTGAACTAAAGCATTCACCAACAGCTTCCATTTGATACCCATATTGTACATACACGTCCGAAGGTTACCCGGGTCCACGTTTTGACCTATATCTCGAGACCCTAGTCATCAATAGGTATGAAAATTACCCCGTATTAAAGCACTTATCAACAGCTTTCATTTGATATCCATATTGTACAAACACATTCTAGGGTCCACGTTTTGGTCTCTATCTCGAGATCCTAGTCACGGAGCGGCATGAAAAATACTCTGAACTAAAGCATTCACCAACAGCTTCCATTTGATACCCATATTGTACATACACATCCGAAGGTTACCCGGGTCCACGTTTTGACCTATATCTCGAGACCCTATATACCAATAGGTATCCAAACTATACGGAAACCATCTTCAATACCTCCTTAACAATGTGTGTAAGTTTGGTTTAATTCGGTGCAAAGACACGGCGGGTCCACGTTTTGGCATATATTTCCAGACCCGAGTCATCAATAGGTATGAAAATTACCCCGTATTGAAGCACTTATCAATAGCTTCCATTTGATACCCATATTGTACATACACAACCAAAGGTTACCCGGGTCCACGTTTTGACCTATATCTGGAGACCCCAGTCACGTAGCGGCATGAAAAATACTTTGTACTAAGGCATTCACCAACAGTTTCAGTTTGATATCCATATTGTACAAACACATTCTAGGCTCCACGTTTTGGTCTCTATCTCGAGATCCTAGTCACGGAGCGGCATGAAAAATACTCTGAACTAAAGCATTCACCAACAGCTTCCATTTGATACCCATATTGTACATACACGTCCGAAGGTTACCCGGGTCCACGTTTTGACCTATATCTCGAGACCCTAGTCATCAATAGGTATGAAAATTACCCCGTATTAAAGCACTTATCAACAGCTTTCATTTGATATCCATACTGTACAAACACATTCTAGGGTCCACGTTTTGGTCTCTATCTCGAGATCCTAGTCACGGAGCGGCATGAAAAATACTCTGAACTAAAGCATTCACCAACAGCTTCCATTTGATACCCATATTGTACATACACGTCCGAAGGTTACCCGGGTCCACGTTTTGACCTATATCTCGAGACCCTAGTCATCAATAGGTATGAAAATTACCCCGTATTAAAGCACTTATCAACAGCTTTCATTTGATACCCATATTGTACAAACACATTCTAGGGTCCACGACTTGGTCTCTATCTCGAGACCCTAGTCACGGAGCGGATGGAAATACTCTGAACTAAAGTATTCACCAACAGCTTCCATTTGATACCCATATTGTACATACACGTCCGAAGGTTACCCGGGTCCACGTTTTGACTTATATCTCGAGACCCTAGTCATCAATAGGTATGAAAATTAGCCCGTATTAAAGCACTTATCAACAGCTTCCATTTGATATCCATATTGTACAAACACATTCTAGGGTCCACGTCTTGGTCTCTATCTCGAGACCCTAGTCACGGAGCGGATGGAAATACTCTGAACTAAAGCATTCACCAACAGCTTCCATTTGATACCCATATTGTACATACACATCCAAAGGTTACCTGGGTCCACGTTTTGACCTATATCTCGAGACCCCAGTCACGGAGCGGCATGAAAAATACTCTGTACTAAAGCATTCACCAACAGCTTCCATTTGATACCCATATTGTACATACACATTCTAGGGTCCACGTTTTGGTCTCTATCTCGAGACCCTAGTCACGGAGCGGCATGAAAAATACTCTGAACTAAAGCATTCACCAACAGCTTCCATTTGATACCCATATTGTACATACACATCCGAAGGTTACCCGGGTCCACGTTTTGACCTATATCTCGAGCCCTATCCACCAATAGGAATCCAAACTATACGGAAACCATCTTCAATACCTTCTTAACAATGTGTGTAAGTTTGGTTTAATTCGGTGCAGACACGGCCGGTTAGCGAACACACACAAAAAGGTGACTTTATTTTATATATAAGATTTTTTTCAGTTTGTGTCCGAAAAATCCAAATATCTTACGGAACCCTATTTTTGCCAAAATAAGATAAAATCCATGTTACTCTTGGATAATGTAGTTTTCGAATGGTGAAAGAATTTTTAAAATCGGTCCAGTAGTTTTTGAGCCTATTCGTTACAAACAAACAAACAAACAAACAAACAAATAAACAAAGTTTTCCTCTTTATAATATTAGTATAGATATGTAGAATTGGAGGATGGGTCCATAAGTAGAAGTCCACGCAAGTGGGGAAAGTAGCTCATCGTCATTCACTTGGCAGTGACCAGGACGACTCTTCTACATATGGTTTAAGCAGCTCACAACTTCCGGGATTTTCCCAAGTATCCTCTGGGTAGCTTCCGAACACCCGTTTGGGAGTGAGCCAACCTGAGGAGGCGAAGCATCGCAGGATAGCTGGTTCTGCGCTGGGTATGGGACCCGCCACTTAAAAATCCCGCGAATGGAAACATCTACAAGTCCCCGGATGAGAACTTCCTACACTGGTGACGACCCCTGCAAACGAACTAAGAACTACGATTCGAGGGCATGCACCTGGAAGGTTCGGTCCTTTAATGGGAAAGGTGCCTCTGCCCGGCTGGCTGATGTCCTCATGAGAATAAAGGCTGACATCACTGCCATTCAGGAGATGCGATAGACGAAACAAGGCAAGAAAAACATAGGGCCGTCGTCTACTATAGCGGCCATGTAAAGGAGCGGAAATTCGGTTTCGAATTTGTTGTGGGAGAGAGACTTCGTCGCCAAGTACTTTCGTTCACTCCGGTGGTCGAGCGTCTCGCGATAATCCGCGTCAAAGCGCGATTCTTTAACATCTCGCTCATTTGCGCCCACCTCCCAGCGGAATAGAAGGACCTTGCGACCAAAGATTCCTTCTATGAGCGTCTGGAACGTTCCTATGAGCGCTGCCCCCGCCGGGACATAAAAACCGTGCTTTGCGACTTCAACGCCAAGATGGGAAAGGAAGGAATTTCTGGTCCCACAGTCGGAAAATTCAGGCTGCTCCACGAAACATCAGGTAACGGACAGATGTTGGTTGACTTTGCCAGGGCCCGAAACATTCTAATCTGCAACACCAGATTCCAGCATAAGAATATACCTCTCTCTCTCCTGATCGAAAATCGCGAAACCAGATCGATCATGTTGTGACAAATGGAAGACACCCTTCTAGGACCCAACATCGACTCGGATAATTACCTCTTTGCAGCCAAACTACGTACACGCCTCTGTGCAGCAAAAAACGTACATCTAACTACGCAAAGAAAGTTCAACATCGAAAAGCTGCAATCACAACATACACCCAGAAGATGCGCCCCTTCACTCTCACTCCTGCTCTCAAAGAGTGCTGCCCAACAAACCGGCATGCACGAGCAGTAGAGAAACATTTCTCGTTCTTTACGGACCGCCGCCGCAGAAGAAATCGGATTTCAGTGAGCCCTGAAAAACAGTTGGTACGATGCGGAATGATATGCTGCTGCAGAAAGAAAGGAAGCTGCCTATAGAGCCACGCTGCGATCGGGTGCAACGTGAGCAATGTGGGATCACTACGGAAAGCTAAGAAATGAAGAGAGACGTATTATCAGAAAGGAAAAACGAGAGAGAGAGAGAGAATACGTTAGTGCGAGTAGCTTGAGATGCTGGCCAATAGGAGCAACGTACGAAAATTCTACCAGAAATTTTGGCAGCTTACAGAAGGTTTTAACACCGGGGCGTTTTCCTGAAAGAACAATGACGGCGATCTGAAGACTAACATACAGGGCGTACCGTGAGAATAGCGATAACGCGGCTAAGGAACAACAAAGCCGTGGTAACCGACTGACTCTCTGTCACCAAAAAGGCTATAACTCATGAAATAATAAGAATTTTAAAAAATTACATTATTGACATATTCTTAAATATCTAAGCTTTAAAAATATGAAAACGAAAATTTCGATTTTTTCAAAATTCTAAATTATAATACCCCCTTAACATAGTACGCTTAATAAAAAAAGAAAAATAGAAATTGTTTTGATAGCTTACATAAATTTGATGTTATAACGATTTCCGCCGGCCAATATTTTTTGTATCCATCTTTTCAGTCTTAAAATAAATGTAAATGAGAAGTAATAGGCCCATCACAATCGGTCCGTCGCGTTCGTTGACAACCAAATAGATTATGTGTATTTGAGTCGAAGACGCCACATACGTGCCGTACGCCATGGCGATACACTAAACTGGTACCAACGGAATACGACTCTACGACTACCATAAATTATATTGAACCCCTCTCTCGCTTCAATAAGCATTCATTTTTTAATATTGTTCCGAATTTTCTTATAATACAATTCAAATAAATCTCTTACAATAACTTGATGAGTTCGATCAATGCATTGTTGAATGAAACACAAAAATTAATGGCAACAAACTTGCTTTATCTTATTTTCAACACTTTACTTCTAAATGCACACGTTCAGCTTAAAACTAAATCACTCTATTACTTTTCGTTTATTCGCTCACAAGTTTAATTTCCAACTGAATACACCATGCGCATGCACCTCGGCTCATACTCGTACACATGTTATTAATAATTATCGTCATTTCTAAATCTGACAGGTCGTATATTCTGGAACTCCCAGCAGCAGGTTTTGTCACCTGTCGTCTTCGCCTAACTCATATATCGTGGAATGTCTCGCTATCTGCTGTCGTCATCAAGGCTAAATTGTGTTTTTGTTTTGGCCTCTCGTTCGCTGTTGTTGCCAGTCGGTTCGCGTAACTTTGCGACTGTAACAATATATTTCACAACTAACTAAACGTGTTTATACAAATTAAGGATTTTCGCGTGGAAATCTCTTTTTAAAAAAGATTGCGGAACAACCGCTCTTTATTGAGTTCAACTTAAAACTAAAATTACAAAATTTCTTAATCTAAAACCTAAATTTAAAATGCACCGAGCTACCTGTGGTGGCGTGCGCAATTTCGACGAATCGCTGACTTGGGTTGCGCGTGCATTACATCCGGCCTAATTCAATTGGGGTGTTGCTGCCGTTGGCTTTTCTGCTGACAGTGCGTCTGGAATATTGTGGGAAGCGCTATGTAAGCGCTGTACATCCGCTGTACTCATGTTGCTGATCGGCGTGTGAAAAGTTAACATTTGCCATGTTAATACTTCCCCTCTTAAAAACGTTCGTCCTCGAGCGTTGTTAGAAATAGGGTAAGTTATTGAAATTTACATATCTTGATTGATCTGTTGGCAGATCTTTGAGTTGACCCAAGTTGAGGCTTGCTGGAGGCATCTGGTTGCTGTCTAAGCTTTGTGCGATGATTATTTTGTTTTGAGTTTTCCTCCAAAATTTGAAAAATATTAGTGCTATGCAAGTAATAGCTGCAATTGATCCAAGTGAAAGTGAGCCAGTTGATATTGTTACTGTCTTTAGAAGATTTATTTTTCGGGTATTATTTATATGCAGTTCTGGCAGAGATTTTAGTGAAAGCAATTCAATCCGTTCGTTTTCGATTGGTGCTGGTTGTAGGACAGCTGGGATAGCTGGAGGAGGAATTGCCTCATAGTTGATGAATATTTGATTATTAACTTTCAATGTTGAGTTATGGAAGTTGATAACATGAGTTCCCGTCAAGTTATGGGTTATTGCGTCAGCATCTATTTTTCCCATAAAGCCATTAAGTAGTAAAATGCCTGATTTTATTTCTTCAATATGTGGAATATGGTGCCCTTTGCTTATGGTGCAAGTTGAATTAAAGCTATTAATTATTCTAGGTATACAATTACTATTAGTTATATTAACTATCTGCTTTTGTTTACAAATTTCAATTATCTTATAGTTATTACAATGAGTTTTTATTCCGTAAACTTGATTGTTTCCTTTTAATATTTCACTATATTCGACATTAATTATAGTGTTATTTGCCTTTATTACAGGTCTTATAATAATTTTTTGAAAATTTTCTTTAATTGTTAATGGTATTTTCACCATATAAAAAATTGTAAAATTTTTGCTAATAACATTAACTTCTGATATTTCTAATGCCTGTTCCGCATTTTTAAATGGAATTTCATCATTTTCTAATTTTTCAAGTGCAATTTCAATTTCGTTCTTGTTTAACAATAATGAGTTTAATATATCTCTCTTTGCCCATTGTACGGCATATTTAATATTTATTAATTCCTCTTTTATTAATCTAATTCTATTTTGTAAATTAATAATCATTTCATTTACTATACTCATATCTTTCCGTATATTATTAAAAAGTTTATTCACAATTTGTGTAACGTTATTAATTTTTTCATTAAAAATTTCGTTTATAAGAACTTGTTTATCATTATTGCTGTTAAGCTGGTTTAGATTATTTGATATTGCTTCTAGATCCTCATGATCGGGGATAGAATATTTATTGATCTTTTTTGTCGTAAGTTTGCTGGTTTAAGGGTATCAAGGATTTGGAGAGATTGGACTAGTTCGTGCTTTAGGATAGGTAGTAAAATGCTATCCTTAGGAATGTCTGAAGAAATGTATTCGTAAATGTCCGTTAGAAATTGTTCGTATTTGTTAAGGTCGATTATATGTATTAGCCTAAAGGCTCCGTTTTGAATTTTTGCTGTCCCGTCATTGATTGTAACCAGTTGAGCAGTAGAGTAGTCATAAATGTCTATTGTTGCGGTGGTCGAAATAATTAGTATGGTTAGTATTAGTAGGATGTCCTTGTTGTCTGTCATATTGTTTCTATAGAAATCAGAAAATTGTTAGTTTTTGATATCAGGACTATAATTATAACTATTTTGTTTTATGTAAATTGTTATTATTGCCTAATTAATCCTTTATGAATTGTTCTGCCTGATTGAGTGATAACTGTACTATTTTTGTTTTCTTTTACCTTTTCTTCTTTGTATCTACATGAAAGTTTGTTTCCTATTCTTTTGTTGGTTTTTACAAATATAATATCTCCTGGGTTATAGTCTTTAAAAACTTGTCTATTTTTATTGTGATAGTTAAGATCCTTTACTTGTTTTGCTTTCAATCTATTAATATTTTCATTTCTATCTTTTTGTAATTCCAAAGGATTTGTTGATACTCTTCTTCCGAAGAATAACTCGATTGGTTTTTGGTTGGTAGTGGAATGAATTGTGTAGTTGTATTTGTACATGGATTTTTCTAATAAGTCTTGAAATGAGGTATGGATTTTCTCGGCTTTTATGCATCTCATGATTTCTCCTATAGTTGAATGGAATCTTTCTATTTGTCCATTGACAGTACTGGTGTAAGGGGGTGCTCTGAAAACTGCTATATTAAACTGATTTTCTATCAAATGAGTTATTGGGTGTGATCCCAAAGATTTTTCGTTATCAATGACTATTTTTTCGGGGATTCCGTAGTTTAAAAGGATTTCTCTCAAGGGTTGTATTATATCTTGGGTTGCTCTAGAATTTACTATTTTTGCTTGGGCATACTTCGAGAATTTATCTATGGCTGTTAGTATTACTTTTTTGTGAGTATGGTAAATGTCGAGGTGAACTATTTGTCCTGGATATTGAGGAATAGGAGTTGATTGTAATAGTGGTTTCGTAGGATGTCGTTCGTATTTCTGTTCCTTGCATATTTTACACTGTTTAACGATTCTATCGATTTTCGCTTGCATTTGTGGGAAGTAAAAGTTTCTTAGAATTTGTGCTTTATTTTCGCGACCATTTCTGTGAGCGCGTTTGTGTTTTTTAATTATTTCATTATTCTGTTCTGTTTCGTTAGGTAAGTCTTTTACTATGTTTCTTGCGAATCTTACTCTGCAGTTGCTAAAATGAATTGGGTAAATTTCTTGGATTTTTCCTAAGGTGTTCTCGTCAGTATGAAGGCCATTAATAACTGATGGGTTTAGATATCTTTTCAGAAGATTTATTAAGTTTTGTTGGTTGGATTCGGTTTCAGTAATGATATTTCTATGATAAGTTGGAAATATAATTTGAAATTGATAAGATGACGTTTCTTCTATTTTAAGAAAAATTTGATTCTTGAACACATTTATTGGTTCTTGGGCTATTGGTATCAAATGATGGGAAGAACTAATGTCGCTGTGGATAGTTTCGCTTAGTGAATTATTGTCATTTTCGGAATTTGTTAGATGGTTGATTTGGGGTAGTCTGGATAGGGCATCTGCTACGACGTTTGCCTTTCCTGGTTTGTAGTATAATTCATAATTATACTCTTCAAGGATGGTCTTCCATCGCTACATTTTATTGTTATTATTTTTATTGCTGAGGGCGTAAGTTAAAGGCTGATGGTCCGTAAAGATTTGAACTTTTCGTGACCCATAGAGATAATTACGTAAATTGTTTAGTGACCAGATGATGGCTAACATCTCTTTCTCGTTGGTAGCGTAGTGCTCTTCTGTTTCGCTTAATGTACGAGATATGAAAACGATGGGCCTGTCATTTTGAGATAGGACTGCTCCTATTGCATAGTTAGATGCATCTGTGGTTAGTTGGAAGGGTTTTGTAAAATCGGGATAGTTTAGTATTATATCTTCTGTAGTCAAAGAAAGTTTGATTTTGTCGAATGCACTTAAGGCTTCTTCATTTAATGTGATTTGAATATTTTTGGATCGATTTTTGGACACACGTCCATCCTCCCCTCTTAAAAGGGCTGCCAGGGGTTTCGCAAGCTTCGCATAATCCCTAATGAAGCGGCGATAAAAACCAGACAGACCTAAAAATGATCTTAAGTCTTTCAAGGTTTTGGGGGCTGGAAAATTTATTATTGACTCTACTTTTATGGGGTTTGTTTTGAGACCGTTTTCCGAAATAATAAAACCTAAAAATTCTACTTCTGTCTTTAAGAATTCACATTTGTCAAGCTGAATTTTTAAATTTGCTTGTTTCAAGGCATCAAAAATTGTTTTAATATCATTAAAATGGGTTTCTTGGTCTTTACTGAATATCACAACGTCATCGATGTAAACATAACATCGTTTCCCTATGTGATCCCTTAAAATGTCATCAAGAGCTCTTTGGAAAATAGAAGGGGCATTCTTGAGACCGAAAGGTAATCGGGTGAATTCATATTTCCCATTGTTCACCTACAAGGCTGTCTTCTCTATATCTGATTCTTTTAAAGGAATCTGATGGAAGCCGCTCTTTATACCGAGTACTGAAAAGAATTTATTCTTTCCAAGTTCTGAAAGTACTCCATTTATTTCGGGTATAGGATATTTATCTGCTATTGTTACTGAGTTTAGTTTCCTATAGTCTATCACCATTCGGTATTTTTTCTCTCCTGACGCATCTAATTTTTTTGGTACTACCCATACAGGCGAGTTATACGGAGACCTAGATGGTCGAATAATACCGTCGCGGAGATATTCTTCAATTTGTTTTTCGACATGGTCTTTGAGACACATCGGATAGGGATAGTTTTTTGTATATACTGGGGTTCCTGATGTTGTTTTGATTTCACCTTTTACATTGGTTTTAAACGTCAGTTTTTCGTCTGGATCGCTAAATAAAGATTTGTAGTTTTCTGTTAATTTTCTCAGCATTGAGTTTTGGATTGGGGTCAAATGCTCTGACCGTATATTGATTGAATTAACATCTTGTGAAATCTGTTGCTTTAGTTTTATTCTTAAACAGTTTTTAATAGTCATATAATTGTCTTTGGTGTGTATTACTGCACCTAATTCTTTTAAAGAGTCGTTTCCTATGATGGCGTGAAATGATTTTAACCTGGGTAGAATAAAAAATTTTATATTGGATTCTTTTAAGTTAAAGAGGTTTGCAAATGTGTGGTGGGTAACATCGATATATCCTACTACTGAATTGGCTTTAAAAGGGGTTTCATTTCTAATTTTCTTTTTTACTAAACGAGGCTGAACATAGTTCTTGTTAGAACCAGTATCTATCAAGATTTTTATTATCTCTCCATCGCTCGTTTTGCTCTCAATGTATGGCAACGAAGAGACATTCATTCTAAAAAATGAATGTCTGTAAAATCAACGTCCTGAAATTGGTTCTTGAAATCGGGTTGGTCGTCTTCTTCTATGTTATAGTTTCTGATATGGTCGACGTATTCGGGTAATGTTAGAGTGTCTTCGTAGTATGGCGTGTTGGTTACGTCTTCGTAATGTGTTTCTATATTAAAATTGCGTTGACGTTTATCCTGTATTGGTGGTTGCATTGTTGTTGGTCTTTTTCCTTGAAAATTTCGATTCGATGGTGGCCGATTCATATAGTTTACTCTTCTTGTTTGTAGACTCCGGTCTACTTCCATAGGCTCTGGTTTTTGCTGGGGTTTTGGTGCAAAATTTCGAGGTGGTACGAATTGTGGACGATTATTATTGTTTTGGTTAAAGAAGGGTCTTTGGAAATTATTATTATGGATAGCATTATTTTGGGGTTGCGGGATGTACGCTAACTGAGGGTAAAATGTTTGTTGTCTTTGTGGGGTTGGCTGGTTGAATCTTCTTGGTGGCACTGGTGGTGCTTGGTTCTGAAAACTTTTTCTATTGTGGTTATTACAAGCGTAGTTCGTACGGTAATTTTGGTTTTAGAGTTTTAAACACAGGTGGAGTGCTTGAGGTAAGTCAACAGGTTCTTGCATTCCGAGAAGGCGTGGAAGGTCTCCTCTTAGTCCACGTATGAACGTGTCGAGGGCCTTATCCCTATAAGTTTGTGTAAGGAGGCAAGTTGCTTTATGAGATATGTCCATAAATCCTATTTTATTTAGTATTAGGGATAGATGTTTGTAAACTGTTTGGTAGTATTCTTGTATAGATTGATTGCCTTGTACGAGGGTGGTCATTTGATATTCTAAGGTTGATATGTCGCGTTTATCCGCGTAATGAAGTGTTAGACATTTAAGTATGGATTTCCAATTTAATGGAGTATTGTATGACTCCAAAATAGCATCAGCTTAACCGATAATTTTATTTCGAATGACACTTAAAATACCATAGAATTTTGGTGTTCCTACAGATGGTTCGTAGATCTTAAGAATTCTTTCTACCGATTTCTTCCATGAATTAAATTCATCTTCTTTTCCTGAAAATTCCCTTATAGACCTGACAATGTCCGGTATTTTGTCTAGTTCGTTTAAATTATTAAGATGTTCGGGATTAATTATTTGGTCCGTCCCTATGTCTTCTCTGTTCGTGTTTCTAAGAACGTTCGTTACAATATTAGTAATAAATTCACTGAGTCCGGGTATAGTATTGGGATTTGGTGGGATTGGTATGTTTGGTGCGTTAAGGACTGGGGGCATAATGAGATTGTTTGGGTTACTCATTTTATATATGTATATAAATTTAACAAGGTTTTATACAAAATTAATTTAACTGTTTACTTTTTTTCTTAACTTTTCTTAAACTTTTCTCAAATATTTTCTGTATTCACTTTTATTTAATGGACTATGAATAAGTTCGTGCGGTTTTTTTTTCGAAATTTGAAATTTTATTGACGTAAAATGGTTACAAATTTAATATTCAAAGTATTGTCCATCGCTTACTACTACTTTTTCCCATCTCTCTGGCAATTCACGGATTCCCTTTGTGAAAAATTCGGTCGGTTTTGCCGCAATCCACGAATCGATCCATTTTTAGACTTCATCGTAATTACGGAAGTGCTGGTCAGCCAGGCCATGTTGCATCGATCGGAAGAGATAGTAACCGGATGGCGCAAGGTCTGGACTATACGGCGGGTGGGGTAGGACATCCCATTTGAGCGTTTCTAAGTATGTTTTGACCACTTGTGCAACATGTGGCCGAGCATTGTCATGTTGCAAAATAACTTTGTCGTGTCTATCGGCGTATTGCGGCCGTTTTTCTCGCAGTGCTCGGCTCAAACGCATCAATTGTCGTCGGTAGACATCCCCCGTAATCGTTTCATTCGGTTTCAGTAGCTCATAATACACAACACCCAGCTGGTCCCACCAGATACACAGCATAACCTTCAGGCCATGAATATTCTGCGCCGACGTCGTTGTTGAAGCATGGCCAGGGTATCCATACGTTGCCCGACGTTTTGGATTGTCGTAATGGACCCACTTTTCATCGCCAGTCACAATTCGATGCAAAAAACCCTTTCTTTTGTGCCGTTGAAGCAGTTGTTCGCATGCCATAAAACGGCGTTCAACGTCTCTTGGCTTCAATTCATACGGCACCCAATGGCCTACCTTTCGGATCATTCCCATGGCTTTTAAACGTTTGGAAATGGTTGATTGATCAACTCCCAAAGTTTTTGCAACCTCTTCTTGCGTTTGAGCCGGATCTTGATCGAGCAATTCCTCCAATTCGGTATCCATGAACTTTGGCGGCGCACCCTCGCGTTCTTCGTCTTCCAAGCCAAAATCACCACTTTTAAAGCGTGCAAACCACTTCTGGCACGTTCGCTCAGCTAGAGCATGCTCACCATAAACTTCCACCAAGATACGATGACTTTCGGCTGCTTTTTTCTTCATATTAAAGAATTCCCCGCAAAAACACATTATTTGGCACGAAATTCGACATTTTCAAGTGTGGTAAAAATATTGTTGTTTACGCTTCAAATAAAAAACTTATACTGACGTTTGTGCCTTACGACAGTAGCTCTCCAATGAATGTTTGGAAATGTGGATCGATGGAATAATAATCAAGTTACGCCATCTGTTGTAAAACCGCACGAACTTAAACATAGTCCTATAATAAAAAATGATCCTATACTTGTTCATCCAGATTTTTTTATATCATTTACATAAAAGGCAAAGAAAACGTTATAGCCGATGGCTAAAGTAGGTTAAACTATAAAAAATCGGATGATGAAGTAGCAATAAATTTACATGAACTGTTTGACGAAGATGTTAATACAGTACATAGCGCGGAAAGTGACGACACTGATTTTATTAAAATAACAGAAAGACCAGTAAATATTTTTAGACATCAAATAATTATGGACAGCTCAAATTTTAATTCTTGCAAAACTAAAATAATTTTCAAAAATAAAATTCGTCATATTTTAAAAATTGCAGATAAAAAGTATATTTTGGAATTTATGAAGGAAAAATTGCCTGCGAAGTGACTAGTAGTGGTTTATTGCCCAAACATTGATTTATTCAGAGAATTTCAATCCAACTACACTGAATATTTCGCAAAAAACAAGTATCTTAAAGTAATGAGATCACCGATTTTTATTGAAGACATAATTGATAGAGAAAAGCTTTTAAGACTGATAGAAACAACGCATTTAAAGAATAACCACAGGGGATGCTTTCCATTTCAATTCAACCGGGCTATTCGGGTCATGTTCTTCGATTTCGATGTAACTTAAATATGTTACTCTCTGGTCAAAATAATGAGACACGTATTTTTTTGTTCGCCCGAAAAAAATTTTTTTCAAGAGTTATCGGCAATTTTGTTTTACGGCTCAAACTCGATTTTTTTTAATTATATAAGAAAATAATTTTTTTAAATGCCCAGAACTTAGTCAAAAATGAACTGATTTTAATAATTCTGGATTCAAAATGATTGTAATTACTTACACGAGCGACTTCATGTAGAAACAATTGCAAAAACGTAGTTGAAAATTTTTTATTTAGCAAAAGAGAAAAAAAAATTGAAATTTTTTCGAAATTCAATATTTCAAAAAGTGTATTTTTGTTTTTTTTATAACTTTTTCTAAATCAAGAGGACACCTCAAACTTCAATTGAGCTGAATGCCCAGTAGCTAACATGAGTTGTTTTTGAGTAATGAATTTTTGAGTAAAAAACCTGTTTCGCACTTTGTTTTTTGCAAAATAAAAAATTTTCAACCACTTTTTTGCAATTGTTTCTACATGAAGTCGCTCGTGTAAGTAATTACGATTATTTTGAACCCAGAATCATTCAAATCGGCTTATTTTTGACTAAGTTATGAGTAATTAAAAAAAATTTTCTTATATAGATTCTTTCCATTTCAATTCAAAAGGGGTATTCGGGAGATGTTCTTCGATTTCGATGTAACTCAAATATGTTGCTCTCTGGTCAAAATAATGACACACGTATTTTTTTGTTCGCCCGAAAAAATTTTTTTTCAAGAGTTATCGGCAATTTTGTTTTACGGCTCAAGCTCGATTTTTTTTAATTATATAAGAAAAAATTTTTTTAAATGCCCATAACTTAGTCAAAAATGAACCGATTTTAATAATTCTGGGTTCAAAATGATCGTAATTACTTACACGAGCGACTTCATATAGAAACAATTGCAAAAACATAGTTGAAATTTTTTTATTTAGCAAAAGAGAAAAAAAAATTGAAATTTTTTCGAAATTCAATATTTCAAAAAGTGTATTTTTGTTTTTTCATAACTTTTTCTAAATCAAGAGGACACCTCAAACTTCAATTGAGCTGAATGCCCAGTAGCTAAAATGAGTTGTTTTTGAGTAATGAATTTTTGAGTAAAAACCCTGTTTCACACTTTTTGTTTTTTGCAAAATAAAATATTTTCAACTACTTTTTTGCAATTGTTTCTACCTGAAGTCGTTCGTGTAAGTAATTACGATCATTTTGAACCCAAAATTATTAAAATCGGTTCATTTTTGATTAAGTTATGAGCATTAAAAAAAAAATGTTCTTATTTTATTAAAAAAAAATCGATTTTGAGCCGAAAAACAAAGTTGCCGATAAAGCTTGAAAAAAAAATTTTCGGGCGAACAAAAAAATACGTGCCTCATTATTTTGACCAGAGAGCAACATATTTAAGTTACATCGAAATCGAAGAACATGTCCCGAATACCCCTTTTGAATTGAAATGGAAAGAATCTATATAAGAAAATTTTTTTTAATTACTCATAACTTAGTCAAAAATAAGCCGATTTGAATGATTCTGGGTTCAAAATAATCGTAATTACTTACACGAGCGACTTCATGTAGAAACAATTGCAAAAAAGTGGTTGAAAATTTTTATTTTGCAAAAAACAAAGTGCGAAACAGGTTTTTTACTCAAAAATTCATTACTCAAAAACAACTTATTTTAGCTACTGGGCATTCAGCTCAATTGAAGTTTGAGGTGTCCTCTTGATTTAGAAAAAGTTATGAAAAAACAAAAATACACTTTTTGAAATATTGAATTTCGAAAAAATTTCAATTTTTTTTCTTTTTTGCTAAATAAAAAATTTTCAACTACGTTTTTGCAATTGTTTCTACATGAAGTCGCTCGTGTAAGTAATTACGATCATTTTGAATCCAGAATTATTAAAATCGGTTCATTTTTGACTAAGTTATGGGCATTTAAAAAAAATTCTTTCTTATATAATTAAAAAAAATCGAGTTTGAGCCGAAAAACAAAATTGCCGATAACTCTTGAAAAAAAAATTTTTCGGGCGAACAAAAAAATACGTGTCTCATTATTTTGACCAGAGAGCAACATATTTCAGTTACATCGAAATCGAAGAACATGACCCGAATAGCCCGGTTGAATTGAAATGGAAAGCATCAGGGGTATTCTGGAAGTTTTCGAAAAATAAAGAGAGATTATTTTTACCCAAAACTACAGAAAGAGATTCAAAAATATATAAATAATTGTGGAATATGTAAGTTAGCAAAATTTGACAGAAGTCCAGTGAAATATAAGTTGAACGTAACACCTACTCCAAAACATCATAACGACATTGTACATATAGATATTTGGTACCCACAACGCGGTGCGATGTATTTGACAAATATAGATAAACTTACGAAATACGCAACTGCTCAGTATTTGGAAGATAGAACCTGGGTCTCAATTCTGACAGCCCTTAAACAAAGAATCCAGTATCTAGGTAAACCAAAACAAGTAGTTTTTGATAGTGAACTAGATACAGCCGCAATAAGAGAGTTTTTGAAAGATCAAGAAATAAATTTACATACAACTACGACTTATTTGAAGACCGGAAATGCTGATGTAGAAAGACTGCACGGCACGCTTAATGAACATGTACGCTTATTTAACGCAGATCCAAGCAACACGGACGAGCTTCAGGACAAAGTTTTTAAAGCAGTAGTGTCTTACAATAATTCTATTCATTCTACAACGAAGTACCGACCAATTGACCTTTTAAACAATTTAATTTCGCAAGAAAACTTATCCAAATTTTCAGATTCATTACATGAGCAAAAGTCGAAAAAAATAAATGCGATAAATACGAAAACAAACAGAGTTGATGAAAGCAATTTCGTAAATGATGCTGTTAAAAATAATAGAGTAAGTAAGTCAAAACCTACTAAATACAAAAAAATATCAAATTATAGAAAAGAAGGAAACTATATATTATCAAATGATAATAAATTTAAAAAAATATATAAATCTCAAATAAAACGAAAAAATAATTTTGATACTTTATAATAATAAGTTATGAGCCAGCAGGGACTGCTGTATTTGCTGGTGGAGGAGTCACATACGTATACTACAGGGTGGCGCACGAATCGTGCTAGAAAAACAAAACGTAATAACTTTTTTTGTAATCAATGTATTTAACTTTTTGTTTTTTTATTGTATAGATAATTCAATTTTATTTTATGTAACTAATTAGTTTTGAAAATAATAGAACGTAAATGACCTCCATGCTCATTCACGCATAAGCGACACCTGATGAGAAAATTGTTCATTGCGCACTGAAGGGTTGAAGTCGGGATCGCCTCAATTATTGTTGTGATGGACTGCTTCAATTCAGTCAAATTACTTGGTTTTGCTTTATACACCTCTTGTTTGAGATAACCCCATAAAAAAAAATCTGGTGCAGTGAGGTCAGGTGACCTTGGGGGCCAGCGGAAAGTGGAATTTCTGGATATCAATTTATTTCTAAATTTTCGTTGGAGCTCCTCCATAACCGGTCTGGCTATATGTGCAGTTGCTCCATCTTGCTGGAACCAAATGCTGTTAAAAGGGATACGTCTTCGCCGCAGTTCTGGATAAAAAAACTCCTTCAACATGTTTAAATAACGGTCCCCATTTACAGTCGCTGTTACACCGTTTTCTTCGAAGAAGTATGGCCCGACAATGCACCTTGATGAAACTGCGCACCACACTGTGACTCGTTCTGGGTGCAGTTCCATCTCATGGAGTATTTGCGGATTTGATTGACTCCATATACGGCAATTTTGCTTGTTTACATTGCCGTTTAGATCAAAATGGGCCTCATCAGACATAAACAAGCAATTTATGAAGTTGTTGTCTTCTTCGGCCATTTCAATAATTTTTTGGCAAAATTCCAGGCGAATAGGCAAATCCAGAGGGTTTAATTTGCTTGTGAATTGAACTTTGTACGGAAACAAGTTTAAGTTATCATGAACTATCCGCTGCAATGACCGTCTGCTAACTCCAATTTGCGCCGACAAGTTACGAGTCGAAACTCTTGGATTTGCCTGAATTGACGATGCTACAGCCGCGATTGTGGCTTCGACCCGAACATGGGGATCTCGATGGTACGGTCTGCGTGCGATGCTTCCAGATTCAGCAAACATGTTCACCAGCCTCATAATGGTACATCTGCTCGGGGGAGTGCCGCCAAACTCCCGCCTAAATTCCCTTTGGACGGAAATGATGGACTGCAAAGCATGGTACCGCTGCACTATCCAAATCCTCTTTTCGGTATCCCAAGCCTCCATTTTTTGTAAATCTAAATACTAATCTGCAAAATAAAAAAAAAAAAAGCCGATTACTCACACAGAAAAAAAGTTATTACGTTTTGTTTTTGTAGCACGATTCGTGCGCCACCCTGTATGTGAATACATATGCATATAGCCACATATATTATATATATATATGTAAGCTTGAACAGTTTTTATTATTCCAAAATAGTAATTAAATATGAAGAAAAATGTATTACAAAGTTCATTAAAAAAATGATGGGAAAAAATGACTACTGTTACTGCTGAGGTTACGCTGACGACTGACTCTTTCCTTCTTCGTACTGGGGTGTTACATACGATTCAGGGATGCCATCTTACACTCGGTCGTCCTGATTGTCATATGCCTCAGATGACTCTTCGTCGTGATCGTCTTCATTGTGCTCATAATACCGCCATAGCTTCATATTATCTGCGCTAGTTGATGTTTGACTTGGGCCTCGAAAGTCGCCAACTTTTTTCACATCGTATCTGCCATGTCTTTTAACTTTGCTTACTTGGTATGGGCCGATGTATTTACTGGCCAGTTTTTTACCTGTTACGAACTGTGTGACTTTGATGGCTACTAAATCGGATATTTGATATCCATGCTCTCCTTTTCGTTTTCGATCATAGTTGGATTTGTACACTTCTTGCGCTTTAAGTATTTGTTTTCTGGCTTCCTGACGGATTTGGTTTCGCTCATTTTGTGTGACTACCAGCAGTTCTTCTTGGAGTACTTTTAGCAGCTCTATATCGGCTTCGTTTCGCATCTTTACACCGAACATCACTTCAAACGGTGTAAACTTTGTAGAAGAGTGAACGTGAGAATTGATTGCGCGTTGCACTTGTGACGTATATTTGTACCATTTATCCGGCTCTTTTGCTGACATCTTTGCTAGAATCGAAATAATTACGCGGTTCACTGTCTCGATCTGACCGTTTCCCCTTGGGACGCCGGTTGTTACCTCAACATGGTCGATTTTATTTTTTTCGCAAAATTCTTTAAACAGTTTCGACGTGAACGCTGTGCCTTGGTCGCTTATTATACGCAGCGGACTGCCGAATATTGTCACCCATGACTCCAGGTGCCTTACAACTTCCTGTGCATCTGTGCTCTTGGTAGGGTATATCCACGTATACTTGGAGAATCCATCGACGATAGCGAAAATATACTTGTAACACTGATGTTGTATCCAGAGTACCCAAATGGTCGACATGGAGGGTAGAAAAGGGACTGTCCCCTTTGTCAATACAATGCAGATAATCTTCTTTCTTACCCAGCTTATGATTGTGCATAATGCATTCGACACAATTTTGAATTACCTGCTGAACTTTCTTTTCAAGATGTGGAATATAGTAACTCTGTCGTATAGCATGCATTGTCTTTTGGCCACCCATGTGCCCAAATCTATGCGTCTCTTTAATTATTTCGTTCTCCATGCTCTTTGGTATAGCCAATACATCCAGCCCATCGACTTGCTTATAAACTAATTGATTTTTCAATTTAAAGTTTTCATATGGTTTTTCTTTAAGAATCTCTGCTACAGCTGTCAAATGTGAGTCCTGCTTCTAAGCTCTTGCGATCTGGGCTTGAACTTCTGAGGTCACTGTCATCACGGGAAATCGACTTAAGCTATCCACATGCTTCATTCTGTTGCCAGATCGGTGCTCTATATTGTATGCAAAATCTTGCAGGTACATCAACCATTGAACCACTTCACGTGGTATATCTCTTTTCGCATTTGTCTGCTTGAAAGCCGCGCAATCTGTGACTAGTGTAAACTGTATACCCATCAGGTAGTGACGCAACTTTTTTGTGGCTAAGTAAGCTGCTTTTACCTCAAGAAAATAGCTGTGTAATTTTTCTTCTTGGGGAGAAGTCTTTTTACTCCAGTAGAAAACCGGATGCCATTCTCCGTTCTGGAGCTGTATCAGCGTTGCCCCGAACCCATGTTTCGACGCATCGACGTGTAGCTGTGTCTCAGCATTCTGCTTATATATTTGCAGTACAGGTTCTGCAATGAGTGCCGACTTCAAATCATCAATTGCCTTTATTTCTTCTTCTTTTATCTGAAATACTTCGTTTTTTCTTAACAGTTGTGTCAAGGGCCTAGCTATACCAGCATAGTTACGGATAAACTTGCGAAAATATCCGGTTAAACCCAAAAAAGCCTGTACGTCTCGAATGTTTTTTGGTATCAGAAAGTTTTTGACGGCTTTGACTTTGCTTTTCCCCGGCCAGATACGCCCATTCTCAACTTCGTGTCCTAAAAACGCGACTCTCTTTTTCAAAAATTGGCATTTCGACCACTTAATTTCCAAACCATACTGCTGGGCTTGGTTCAATACCATTTGCATATTGTCTAAGCATTGTTCTTCTGTACCTCCAAAAATAATAATATCATCAACATAAATTTCCATTATACCTGCGTTAATTAATTTTTGAAAAATGTGGTTAACATATCTTATGAAAACAGCGGGCGAATTACAAAATCCAAATGGAGCCCTGTTAAATTCATAAAGACCTTCTTTTGTGACAAACGCCGTGTATTTTTTGCATTGCTCATCAACTTTGACATGGAAAAATCCATTTGCAAGGTCCATCACGGTAAAATATTTTGCACCCTGCATTTTCTCAAGAACCTCTTCGACAATCGGTACTGGAAACCTGTCTTTCATAACCATGGAATTTAGCTTACGAAAATCAACGCACAATCTGTAGCTTCCATCTTTTTTCTTTGCCAGCACAACCTTGCTAGCGATTTCTGAACATGATTCGCGGATAATGCCTTTTTGCAGCCATTCAGCTACTTGCTTACGTACAAACTCCCTTTCCATTACTGACAATCGGCTAGGTGAATCGCGAAGAATAATATTGTTGCTTTTCGGGACAATATTTAATTTAATGTGACTGTTTGATTGAATAAAACTCGGCTTATAGTTATCAATCAACTGTTTGACTGCTTCTTTGTATTTAGGATCCACATCTACCTCATTGCTGCTATGAACATTTAAAACATTGTAACTAGTTTCTCCTGCATTTGTGTCATCTTGTGATCGTGAGAAATTATACCCCTTGGCATTTAGTATTACCAAAAACTTTTTCAGAAAATCGTACCCTACAATTGCGTCTACATTTATTTTTCTATCTTTTACAACCAAAAACGTATGTTGTGTACTCAACTCGTCAACAACGACTTGTGTTGTAAATTCTCCTAACACATCGGCGGCGACGTTGCCTAAGCCATACAGTCTAGCAAAATTTTTTCGCAGTTCACAATTGCTAACTATTTGATCATATACACTCTTACGCATTAGCGAAACGTCTGCTCCAGTGTCCACCAAACAAGACACATTGTTGTTATTGATTTTCAGCTGTTTCATGCGTTTTTCGTCGAATACTACGTTTACAACGTTTTGCTTCGTGGTGGTGCACTGCTTAGTCATATGGCCAGCGCCATTACATTTAAAGCATTTCTTGTCTTCTTTGCACTCAGCCCTCTTGTGCTGTGTCGACCCGCAATTAAAGGGGGAAGCTGGTCTAGAATTTTGAAAAAATCGAAAAATTTTTTTTTGTCTTAAAAGGTGCTTTAGGGTCTTAGAAATAATATACCAAATGAGGGATGCCAGCAAAAATGTCTAAATGCCCAAATTTTTCATTCGACGGCAGTGCCTCGCAGGTATGCCCCGAACGCTAAACGCGTTTTTCTCGAAATCACTTTTTTTAAACTGGCCGAAGACATAACTCGAACAAATCTTTACCGATTCTTATGAAATTTTGACAATACATTCGAAATACCTTTCTCCGGAGACCTACGTAGGATTTTTTATTTATATTACATAGTTTTTTTTTTAATCAACAATTTTATCTCGTTCTTTATAGTGAAAATTGTAACTTTTTGTTCAAACGTGCACCATTTCGCGAAAAAACAAATTATCGAAAAAATCCTACGCACGTCTCTTTCTGTTGTTATATAGAAACTAAAAAAAATTTATTTTTTGATCCAGGACAAAAATTAAGGAGTTTACGTCTTCGGCAATGGACCCACTAGAAAAAAAGGCGCCTTAGGAGAACTGCTGGACAGCGGCCATTTTGAAATTAATTCAGACGAAAAATTTTGTATTTGTCAAAATTAGGTACGACTTTTGCGAATGCATCAATAGTGACATTACCTTTACTGGCATCGTTTTGGTTCATTTTCTCGATAAATGATTTAAAGAAAATTTCCATTTTATCTTCCATTTTGGGTAACCCGTGACTTTTCTCGCTGATCTTCTGCTGTTCGTGTGTAGTAACTCGGCTGTTCGTTGCTTCGCCTTCTCTGCCTGCTTCGACTGTATTTCGGTCAGCTGGATGTTCTGCCTTTGCGTTTTCTTTTGTGTTTTTTTCTGCTGCTTGCTGCTTATTGGAGGTTTTTGCTATGTTCTGCGTTTCTCTGCTGCTTGACGGCTTTCTGATTTCTTTGCCCGAGCGTAGCATTCCGATTTAGAATACAAAAAATGTTATGCGATCGGTTGAGCCCCCATGTAAGCTTGAACAGTTTTTATTATTCCAAAATAGTAATTAAATATGAAGAAAAATGTATTACAAAGTTCATTAAAAAAATGATGGGGAAAAATGACTACTGTTACTGCTGAGGTTACGCTGACGACTGACTCTTTCCTTCTTCGTACTGGGGTGTTACATACGATTCAGGGCTGCCATCTTACATATATATGTACATAAGTATATAAATCTAATTATGCATTGAAAGGAGAGAGAGAGGGATTGAAGTTGTGTTGGGTAGAATGATTACTAATTTACAAATACAATATGTTTAAGAGAACCTAGCCTAAGTTAAATATGTGTATTACCGTTAATTTACCTTTGTTACTATTTTAAAAAATAAAGAAGTTTTAGTTTTGATAAAGACACTCAAGAGACTTGTTTAAATCGCAAAACGTTATTATATGCGGTGTACTACGATATGTTTTACACGTCACGTCAGTCAAATGCGTTGCTGCAATGGATCACATGTGACAGCCCTATTAAGCAATAAAGTGATTGAGTAAAGCAAGCAAGTTGTGTTGCCATTAATTTTTGACTTTATTTATCAATCCAGTGATCGAACTCAGAGGAATTACTGTGAGACATTTTATTTGGATAAAAACGTAATAAATTCGTAACGATATTAATTAATATTTAGCAGATTTGACGAGTTTACGAGCCAAAACTTGGAATGGTGGCTACTATCTTTTATTATCCCTCTTCGCCATTTCCCCCCTCGCTATCTCTATGCTCTATTAGCTTGACGAAAAATTTGCATGCGAAAGCAACAACAAAGTGATCGAGTAAGATTCGCCGCTAGTGAGTATGGCTATAGCTCATTAGACGCACTGCCTTACCAACACATGTAATTTAAGGCGAAAAGAAGAGGTACATTGTTTCATTAAATTACTGAACGATCGCTTTTGCAACAAGATCCGCAGATGCTTGACACCAGATTAAAATTGTGGAACTGACATCTCCGTACATTCACTTTTTAGTTGTTATTTAAATTTTATTTGATAATTACTTTTTCAAAAATCTTTATTAAAAATATAGACGCTACTTTTAATTATGTTATTAAATTATGTATTAAAATATACGCATTTATGTAGATTACATACATATACGTACATATACATATGTATATTGCTAACTTCGCAATATAGAATTGTTCCGAATTTGGCAAATGGTGATATTTTTGCTGTGAGAAGGCGGTTCCGGGGCATATGTATGCCAACTTATATGTATGTACATATGTATGGATAAGAGATATTGAAATATTGTCCCAGGGAATAGTGTACGATATGATTTTTTGTATGTGCGTTTATTTCTTTACGTCCCATCTGAATGATTATATTTCGTATGCACGTACATAGGTACATATCTTAATATATATAAATTACGTGTCACGTTGTTTGTCCGCGATGGACTCCTAAACTACTTAACCGATTTTAATCAAATTTGCACACTGTGTGCTGTTTGATCCAACTTGAAAGATAGGATAGCGTTTATCTTAATTTATAGTCGCAATATTATTGTATTGTAAAATATTTGTTTAATATTTAATAGTCTCAATTATCTGTTAGCTCTAAACGATTCTTACAGATGGCGGCATCTGTTGACTGGATTGAGTAAGTATTTAATAGATGGCGCTGTATTGAAAATACCAACGCTTCACATAAGCTACAATTCAATGGCATTACCCCCACATGTTGCTGAGGCTAAGGTATAAATCAAATCTATTTCGTAGTAAACGCAATCAGTGAAAGCCCGTTGATCTTACTTTTTCAATTTTTGGTGTTAGCATAGCCGGCCACGTCTTGTTTAGACTGAAGTATAAGTTAAATTCATATAATAGTAAAAATAATACAGTGGAATTATTATTGCTTTTTTATGGTTAGTGCTTCAATGTTCAAAAATCTTTACATAAATTATATACATGTAAGTATTATCACATAGTTACATTATTATATTTGCTATGAATCAAATCACACTGTATGTATGTCCTAAGGTACTAAGGCTCCAGGATCTGAATGAATCTGGTTATCTATCTATCTATTATCGGCGTGCTTCTCATATTATTCATTTATTAAATTGTTAATGGTAAATCGATTGACAAAAATTTATTCACCATTCCGTAGATAATTTAACGGAGATTTATAATAAAAGTGCCATCTCGAAAAGTTAATTGATATATTATATATATGAAAAATTCGTACAAAGCACCTCAAACTTTTTCAATAATTTTTTTTTTATTCAACCTCTATTCAAAATTATTTTACACTCCTCATTTCAATGTGCTATAATAGCACGCTTTTCAGTTTTTTCTTTATGATTTGAATATTTTAATTATTATTTGCAGTCTAATGCCACCAAAAATCTAACCTCAACAACGCGCTGAGCAGAGAAGCACGACGCAAACATGCTGAAAGAACTCATCAATGGGCAGAACAAATCGCAACAAGAAATGCAGATCAAAGTATCAGGACAGCAGAGGGTCGTGCACAAGAATCTCAAGAACAGCAGACCCAGAGTCATGCAGAGTAAACGACTCACAGTTCTGCGGCTCATTATAAACAGGGGGAAAAATTGGAAAATGAATGAATTTTGTCAGAAATTTGTTCCTTAGTGGGCGGAATCCTTTGTTTGTTTCTTGACTTTTCATAGCTTTTAAATATTCGATGAAACTAAGTCTGAAATGAGGATTGAATTTTTTTTTTTCTGAAGTATTTCAACAATTCTTAATACTTATTCACGTCTGCGACAGACTATTACAAGAACAAGAGCGGCACGAGAACGAAACAGAGCTACAGCAGGAGTACAAGAACGACAGAGACAGCGGACCTGCCGCTCATTAACACGTGCATCATTTGTTCGTCTTGCTTTCGAATATGCACCAGATATTAACTACTCTGCGCATTCAAAAATGGAATTTTTAAATTCACTAGATATATCTGGAATGCCACCACATAATCTTCGATTAAAGATTGTTTCACCTATTATTCTCCTGCGTAATTTGAATCCACTTCGATTATGCAACGGTACACGTTTGGTCATCAAAAAAATCACCGGAAATATTCTTGAAGCTACTATTTTAACTGGAAAGTTCAAAGGAGAAGTGGTCCTCTTGCCACGTATTCCAATGATACCATCAGAATCTATGATACCCTTCAAAAGGTTACAGTTTCCAATTCGTTTAGCTTTTGCCATGTCTATAAATAAGTCTCAAGGCCAAACAATGTGCATTTGTGGTATAGATTTGGAAAATCCATGTTTTTCTCATGGGCAACTATATGTTGCATGTTCACGTGTAGGAAAACCGTCGAATCTATTTGTGTTAGCTAAAGACAGGTTAACCAAAAATATTGTACACCGATTAGTGCTAAATTAAATTGAATTCAAAGTATTTATAATTCAAAATAATAACAATTATTGATAAAGATTTAAAACTATCTGCCCTACCAACCTAATTTATAAGTTTAAGTATTACGAGTTACTTACTAACAACTTTGTAATATACCTAATTGTTACTAACTTGAATACAAAAAATTAAAAATTTTTTTAATTATTTCTTTTGTATTGATTTTTGCTCAATATCAACCGTGGTAAGAAATCAGTCATGGGGGTTGCCATGTTTTTTTACAAATGGCAACTGTGGGGGTCCCCATGACTAGTGTTCTCCGTTTGCCTTGAATAGTTTACTACTGTGTAATATAACAAAAACATTAGCCACAGCAACGCGTGGCCGGGTCTGCTAGTCAAATCCACTTGAATTATGGAGCAAATATAAACAGAATATTGCAGAAGATATTTTAATTCGTATGCGTCATCATGCAAGAAATCCTGATTTGTTGATAACTTTGGAAATGTACAACGAAGCTTTGATAATAATTGAAGATATGTGTCTACGGATTGCAAATAAAACATTAGTACAATTGGGTATGACCGCACCAAATCGTGACATGCATGATCTGTTTGATCGTGAATTGCAACGTGAGCAGGAATTCAATTCTAATGATTTTCGTTTATTTGTACAATCGAATATAACCAAAATGAATATTCAGCAAAAACATGTATAGGGTTTTTTAATAGGTGCGCTTCAACTTTTTTCCGATAGGGAGGGCGAACGACGCAATATTTTTTATTTTTCGCTTGTCATTTGTAAACCTCATTAGTATACATTTCATCATGAAACGCTACACACTTGAGCAACGATTGCAAATCGTGCAAATTTTTTATGAAAATAATCGTTCTGTTGCTGCTACTTTAAGAGCATTACGGCCATTTTACGGTCCATTTAACAAGCCGTCCCGTTGTGGGGTAATGTGAAGTCATTGGTCTACAGTAACAAGCCGGCGACGATTTGTGAGCTCAGAGCCAATATTGAACGCGAAATTGCTGGAATTTCGGCCGATTTATGCAAAAGAGTGGTGGAAAATTGGGTTCAACGATTGGACTTTGTAAAACGTGCACGCGGTGGTAATGCAAAAGAAATCGAATTTCATACTTAAATGTATATGTTCAAACTCGATAATAAAAAAAAAATTAGTTAAAAAAGTCAAACCGTTTGTGTTTTATTCAAAAAAGTTCAAAAGTTGAAGCGCTCTTACTGAAAAATCCTATATATGACACAATCATGCAAGCCATTTCCAATAATGCAGGTGGGTTATATATCTTGGATGCACCTGGTGGTACAAGCAAAACATTCGTTATATCACTGATTTTAGCCACTATTCGACTGGAACAGAAAATTGCATTGGCACTTGCATCTTCGGGAATTGCTGCTACATTATTAGAAGGTGGTCGGACAACACACTCTGCATTAAAATTGCCATTGAATGTACAGGTGATTGAAACTCCAACTTGCAATATTTCAAGAAATTCTGCTATGGCAAAAGTTCTGCGATTAACGACAATTATTTTATGGGATGAGTGTACAATGGCGAATAAAAAATTACTAGAAGCATTTAATCGAACAATGCAAAATTTACGTGGTAACCAATAGCTTTTTGGTGGTGCTTTGATATTACTGTCAGGGGATTTTCGACAAACATTGCCTGTCATTCCTCGGTCAACTCCTGCTGATGAAATAAATGCCTGTTTGAAGTCATCAGTTCTTTGGAGATATGTACAAAAATTGACACTGAACATTAATATGCGTATTCACCTACAAAGCTGGATCAGCTTGTGAGGATTGATTACTGTACCGAACAATTTTACGAAATCGATAGATGAATTGATTGAATATGTTTTTCCGAATATTCTTCAGAATTACAGAAATCATGATTGGTTGAGAGAACGCGCCCATTTTAGCACCGAAGAATATTCATATCAATGCCATTAATTTTCAAATTCAAGCAAAACTCCCAGGTGTAGTCACGACATATAAATCAATTGACAGTGCTATGAATCAAGATGAGACAATGAATTATCCAACTGAATTTTTAAATTCATTAGAACCGGCTGGTATGCCACCGCATTGCTTGAATCTGAAAGTGGGTTCTTTGATTATATTATTGCGAAATATTAATCCACCAAAACTGTGTAGGGGCACCAGATTGGCAGTGAAAAATTGATTGTCAAATTTGATTGAAGCTACGATCTTAACTGGTAAATCAAACGGAGAAGTTTGTTTAATACCGCGTATCCCTATGATTCCAACTGATATGCCATTTGAATTCAAACGATTACAATATGCTGTGCGTTTATCATTTGCGATGTCCATCAACAAAGCTCAAGGGCAAACACTTAACGTTTGTGGTCTGAATTTGGAGGAATCATGTTTTGCACATGGCTAACTTTATGTTGCCTGTTCCAGAGTCGGTACCCCCAGCCGTTTGTTTATTCATGCTCAAAATGGAAAAACAAAAAATATTGTTTATCCAAATGTTTTGGATTAAGTTTTAAAATAGCTAGCAAATAATTAAATATATTTTTTTTTATAAATGAGTTTGATTTAATATTTCACTTTATACGTAGCGAAGCACGTACCGGGCCGCTAGTCTCTTTATAAGGACAAAAATACGAAATGGTGAAAATTATGAAATTTCTTCAAATCTGAAACAGAAGAACTTGGAATTAAGACACTGATAATTGATAAATGTGTTTTATCTACAACTAGCTGGTTTACTGGTGAGTGTAGAGAGCATAGGATTCAATTATTAGACCTTTTCAACCTAGTACTTCTGCGCAAAAACTGCTCCTGGGCCGTTGAAAAAGTTCGATGTACCAAGTAATATTTTCGTATTTAACTCGAATTTCAAAGCGTGTTGGTTCGACTCCGTGGTAATATTATAATATTACTTATTCAATGCATAAAGGTTCGCAAATCATCGTGCCGAGTAATAAAGACGACCAATTATGGCGGCCGCCGTAGCCGAATGGATTGGTGCGCGACTACCATTCGAAATTCACAGAGAGAACGTAGATAGGTTCGAATCTCGCTGAAACACCAAATTAAGAAAAACATTTTTCTAATAGCGGCCGCCCCTCGGCAGGCAATGGCAAACCTCCGAGTGTATTTCTGCCATGAAAAAAGCTCCTCATAAAAATATCTGCCGCTCGGAGTCGGCTTGAAACTGTAGGTCCCTCCATTTGTAGAACAACATCAAGGTGCACACCACAAATACTCGAAGAGGAGCTCGGCCAAGCACCCAAAAAGGGTGTACGCGCCAATTATATATATATATATGTTAGCATAACACAATACATAAATCTACAAACAAAACCGCTGACGTTGCAGCGCATGCAGAGCCAAGCACCAAATTCTATCGATCGCGCATTTTCAAAAACTGCTGACGATACATCTGGCCATAGGAAACTCTTACGCAAAGCCAACGTATTGCACCTACAAGTGCAAAGGCTCATCTCAGAAATCTTAACATAGAAGGCAGATCAAAAAGATCTATTAACTTTATAGGCAGTGCGTGGAAATGGATCGCAGGAAATCCCGACCACGAAGATCACGAAATATTTTTAAATAAATTAAACAACGTCTTAGAAAATAATAACAACCAAGTCATTATTAACAAACTCACCATAGAAAAAGTTAACGAAATTACAAACATTACAAATCATGTCATAAAAGCCTTGCAAAATGATAAAAGCAAAGAAATTGAATCATTTTAAAACTAAGATATAAACTGGAAATTTTGAAGGAAGAAATTGTAAATATCGCATACGCAATACACTGGGCAAAAGCTAATATAGTCAACTCTTATATTAGGTCAAGTGAAGAAATAGATATTGCTAAACAAATATTTGATATAGACAATATCCCATTTATAAACTTAGACGAAGCTCTCGAATTTTCAGAGATTAAAATAGCAAACAATGGCAAAACAATAATCTACATTATAAGTTTACCCACAGTAGAATCCAAAATTTGTAAAACAATAGACATTAGAGCCGTTAAGAAAAATGATAAAATAAATAAAATTAATTTCAAATCAATCCTTAATTGCGAAAACACTCTTTATGGAATATTAGGAAATTGTAAACAGTACAACGCACTCCAAATATGTTCAAAAAACGATGTATTAGACTTAAGTAATGAATATTGTATTGTATAAGAAATCTATTAAGTAGCCGGTTGCCAAATTGCACAGTGACCAACAGCGAACACATTCCAGAATTCGAGGAACTATCACCAGGCATCATATTTTTAAACCATTTTAGAGGAGAAATCTTAATTAATGAAGAGCCCACATCCGTTAACGGTACATTCATAATTCACTACAGCAACGCTACAATTACAATCAACAAGAAACATTTTTCTACTGCAGAAAGATCGTCACACAAGCCCTTACCCTTTTACCCGTAAACTTGTTTTAAGCTACCGGCGGCTTTTGTTTAAATCATTAGTGTATGCTTCTGCACCCACATAACACACAGTAGCTAAACCAATCACCAATCGCTACGTATGTCCCCATTCTGTCGCGCATTTAGAAGACAAATTTACATACATATGGATATTCATACATATGCAAAGAACTTAATGTATACCATGGAGAAGTCTCATAGAGAAGTGTGAATTGTCAAAACTGAAGTCTTATGCTGGAAACAGTCTCCGACGTACGTAATCCCTTACCGCAGCCCTTTGTCTGCAGTTGCTAGCTTGCGAGAAGCTTATGGTGGGACGCAAACGCATTAGAGTAAAACTTAACTCGAAAAGGTGCTTTAAGGGGTTAGGGGTAGTCAGAGGCCCGAAAAAATGATGATTTTAACGAATTTTTTTTTGGTACTTAATTAATTTATTTAACAAAAATAAAAACATAGCATAAAAACATAATGTTTTAACTTGACTTCACCAAAAGTTCAAAAAAAAAAAATTAATAATTGCAAAACTTATCGCTGTTTGTGTGAAGCCCGTTTCTTCAGAAGTCCCTTGCGGTGAACATCACAAGTCCTTGCAGATTCATCTAAAACCAATCGGACAAGAAAAATTAGTTTTATTAATAGATAATCTTGTGCCTGATCGAAGCTTTTTTTCTTTGTTTCAAAATGAACAAAATGGCGGCCTCAGAAAATTTTTTCCAGATTTTAGAAAAAAAAACCAACAGTTAATTGTTAAAAAAAAATCGAAATTTTTGAAAAAAAAAAATCCTTCGATCAGGCACAAGTTTTTTATGTTTTTCAAAAGCTGTATAAATTTTATTGAAATCTACGTAGCGGTTTTTAAGTTACAGTGTTCACCAGTTTGAAAAACATAGTTTTGAGAAAAACGCATTTAAAGTTTTGCTATCGGCTCCGGAGCGGCCGAGCGCCCTTTGTTAATTGTTGAATAACTTGAAAAGTATTTGTCGGATTCACTTCAAATTTTTACACAATATTTTTAAAACATTATACTTTAAGAAAATGCAAAAAAAATCGATTTTTTGAAAATTCTGACTACCCCTAACCCCTTAAGTGCATGGAGTACGGGCATGTCGCAGCGAGATGCAAAAGTACGAACGACTTCAACAAGTCCGGCTTTAAATGCGGCAGTAAAGATCACCAGGCGAAGAGTTGTACCCAAACAGCAAGTTGCTTAATTTGTAAAAAGAAAAAAATGAGCGACACCGCACACGCGATGACTAGCAACAAGTGCCCTTTATATCAAAGAGCTCTCAAAGAAATACGACATAAATGAAGTTTGTCCAACTGAATTTAAATCACTGCGAGAAGGCTCAAAGCCTGCTCGAACAGTCTGTACGAGAGCACAAAATAGACATTGCAATACTCAGCGAACCCTATAAATACAGAAATGGGAACGACTGGGTATCCGACACAACAGGCAAATCAGCTATATGGAACTGTGGAATGAATAGGTCACGAATGACGAATATAAACGCAACACGTGGCTATGTACGAACCCGTGTTGGTAAGCTGTTTGTTTACAGCTGCTATCTTCCACCTAGCTTAACCCTAGCTGAAGCCATACATGCACCGGAAGAACTTGCACGTGACATTAAAGATCATAATCCGGTCATTGTAGCTGGTGACTTTAACCCCTGGGCAGTGAACTGGGGATGCCCCCGAACTACCCCTAGAGTAAAAGCCTTTTTAGAAACGTTCGCTATGCGTGACATAGCGCTTATGAAATCTGGGAACCTGCAAACATTCCAAAGAGCAGGAAAGGGTCAATAATCGACCTGACATTTGTTAGCTCTAGCCTCGTGAGTAGTACGAGATGGTCCCTAAGCCAGTATTACACTGGAAGTGATCACTTTGCAATACTTTGCGTTATAGGCAAACATGATAGGCCGAAGTCATCTAACTCGCACGAAGTCAGATACCGGGTTTCAACTTTGGACCCGGAAGTGTTCGAGATAATGATGGCAAATTTTACACCCACTAGAAATGCGGCTGAAAAAACTAATCAAGTCATGAGGCAACTCACTAAAGCATGTGATGCAGCTATGAGTAAAACAAGGCCTAATATAAACCACAAAGAGCCCGTTTACTGGTGGACGGAAGAAATCGCTGCAGCACGCGAAGAATGCAACAGAGCAAGGAGAACATATCAGCGGTCGAGAGGTACGACCAGCTTTGAAAGGAACAGACTCCTATTCAAACAAAAAAGGAAAACACTAAAAAATGCAATTAAGAGCAGCAAACGCCGGTGCTTTCAAATACTATGCGAGGATGCTAACAGCAATCCATGGGGATTTGCATACCAGCTTGTGATGAAAAAAACAAAAGCCTTCAAACAGCAAGATATCGCCGCCAACGCTACCAGCTGTATGGAAGACGATGAAAATTGATGCTTGGCCAACACTGACGAAATTTTGCACATTTGCAAACAGATTAAAGGCAATAAGGCACCCGGGCCCGATGCGATCCCGAATGAAGCTCTTAAGTTGGCAATCCTAAATCATCCAGAAATCTTTGTGGATGTTTACAACTCCTGCTTAGAAGAATGCACATTCCCGAAAGAGTGGAAACTGCAAAAGCTAGTGCTAATACCAAAAGGGTCTAAGCAGGCTGAAGATCCCTCAGGCTACCGTCCACTATGCTTACCGTACACGGCAGGGAAAATATTAGAGAGGCTAATTGTGAATCGCCTGGAATCTGCCATCGATAGTGCCGGAGGGCTATCGCCGCACCAATATGACTTCCGTAAAACACGCTTTAGCACAGATGCTGTTATAGCGGTTAAGCGCATCGCTCACAAAGCGATCGAAGGTTCTCGCTGGCTCTACGGAGATAAAGAGTATTGTATAGTCACAATAGTCACAACGTTAGATGTAAAAAATGCATTTAATACAGCAAACTGGGGCAAAATCCTAAATGCGGTGGAAAATTTCCGAGTCCCAGTTTACATTCGGAAAATGGTTGCAAGTTACTTCACTAACAGAGTGCAATACAATACAAAACCGACGAAGGAATGAAAAGGTACAGAGTAACCGAAGGAGTACCACAGGGGTCAGTGTTGGGCCCACTCCTCTGGAAGCCAGGATCCCAAATAATAGGGACATGCAATGGACGATGGACATATCGATTGATTCCGAATATTACAAGATGGATAAATCGAAAGCATGGACAGATAGATTTCTACCTGACCCAAGTACTTAATGGGCATGGATGCTTTAAGGCTTACCTGCATAGATTTAAGCACAAAGATGACCCGTACTGCGACAGTCTAGTTGAAGAAGCAGAACATGTTTTCTTTGTCTGCCCTCATTTTGAGCAGGAAAGAGTAGATTTGAGTGATAGGGTTGGGAAGCCAATAATGGTTAGTAACCTAGTAGATATCATGGTTGATTCAGAAGAACATTGGTTCGCTGTGAGTAACATGGCAAGAATAGTAATTACCAAGCTGCGTCGCACTGAACAACAGCGAAGATTTTTACGTAGAGGCAATAGGCCACACCCCCTCCCAAGAAGTAAAACCTAGTAACAGTTAACGGTATTAGTAATGACCAAACTGCGTCACACTGAACAGCAGCGCAGATTTTCAGGTAGAGGCAGTAAGTCGCTCTCCCCCCCAGAATTAATGCTTAATGGTAAGTAATTACCAAGCTGCGACGTGCTGAACATCAGCGCACATTTTCATGAAGAGGCAATAGGCCGCTCCCCCTCCCGTGAAGTATTACCTAACGGTCGTCCCGCGGGAGGGAAACTGGGCTGATGTGGGTTTTTAGTGGGTGAGTCCCACACTTTTCCGCTTTCAATGCTTTTTGCCACCTCAATAAAAAAAAACACATCCGCGTTATCAGTTACAATTTTCCATTATTAAATAAACCAAAGCCAAAAACCAACAAATGCAAATAGTTCATTTATCAATAATTAACATTATTCAACATTGTATTTAAATTATTTAAAAAAAATTAAAATTTTTCCAAGTTTATTTTATAAATGATTTCGAAATGTACTGTTTGGCAACACTTTCTGGTGGAAAAGCAATCCTGAGAGGAATTTTCACAAATCCTGCGACAAAATCTACGATACAACGACACGGAAGGGAAGTAATTTGTCATTTACATGGGATTCTCGCTAGTTTGATCGTAACAGCTTAAAGGGACTGCGTTTACGTCGGTGACTGTTTGCAGTATAACCACCGCCGGGGTGTGGTGAAACTTTTAACAGAGCTGATTACAGGGAATTCTCTCTTTAGTATATTGGCTCTGCACAGTTTTTTGCTTGTAGGAAATCAGATTGGCGAATAGCCGACGGCATTTTGCAAGAAATTTGCTTGTGCACTTCTATGTTCACTTGATAAACGAAATTTTATTTAATTTATATTTCCAAACAAACTTAAATGAGTGACGAAAAGATTTGAATGCGCCAACATTTAAAATCGAAGTAACTTTAATGTTTGTTGATTTAATTTAAAAACGACCTTACAATGTGGTGTGTGCGTTTTAGTAAATTTAAAACTATACAAATTTAATGAAATTTTTTACTAATTTTTTGAATCGGAATTAATTTTAGACGAGAATTCATAGAGCATACAAGTGTTTTAGTGTATTGATACAGCAACCATGACCTATCTCTCGACGCATCGCCTTGTCATATTTACATGCAATAATTAAAGAGTAAATATCCGAATGATCAAATTCTAGCTTAACATACGAGGTGTGCTCCTAAAGTATCGCGCATTTTGTGTTTTTTTCCAAATTATTTATTTATTCATTAATATCTATTTTGTCGCCTTCAAAGTAACCCATTATGCACTTGTGACAACGTTTTTTCCAATCTTCGAAGCACATCAAAAAATCATATTTTTATCTTGTTCAGCTCTTCCTTCATGCCGTCTTTATCTCGTCAATCGTAGTGTAACGTCATCCTTTAGTTTCGGGAACAAGAAAAAGTCACAGGGGGCCAGATGTGGGGAATACGTTGGTGTGGCATCATTAGTCTGTTGTGTTTGGCCAAAAAGTCGATGTGTGAGCAGGGGCGTTATCGTGATGCAAGAGCCAATTTTCGTACTTCCACAAATCCGGGCGTTTCTGGCGGATTGCTCCGCGCAAATTACGCATAACTTGCAGGAAATATTCCTTATTGACCGTTTTACCCTGTGGCAAGAACTCATGATACACAACGCCCCTGCAATCGAAGAAAACGGTAAGCAAAACTTTTATATTCGCCCGAACTCGACGCCCTTTTTCTGGTCTTGGTTCGTGTGGCAGTTTCCATTGAGATGATTGAGCTTTAGTTTCCACGTTCTAACCAAAAACCCACGATTCCTCACCAATTATGAACCTCTGAAGCAAATTTGGGTAGTCGGGGACAGAGTCCAACATCTCATTAGCAATGTTCAAGCGATGTTGCTTTTGGTCGAAATTGAGCAGTTTTTGTACGAATTTTGCGGCGACCCGTCCCTTGCCCAAATCATTGAAAAAAGAGGTTGTCTGTAAAGTCGCTTTACTGACGATAGTTTAACGTGACAACTTCAAAGAAAATACTGATGGAATGGTTGCAAATTTAATTTTATTTGTTTGATAGATATTTTGTATGGATATAAAGAAGGAGGTAAATGGTATCGCAAAGGAATTGATCGAGTTACGTTTACACAAACGTGAAAAACTACGAAATATTTATCAAATCCATGAAAGATATGTTCAATTTCGATTGTGCATCAGACGTTAATAAGTCAACAACACTAAGAGGCACCATCATCGATTTGACTTTTTCAAGACACCTTACACTTGAAACACTCCCTTTCATTTCCTACTTTTCCTATCATCGTCCTATTATCTATACTAATATTATAAAGAGGAAAACTTTGTTTGTTTGTTTGTTACGAATAGGCTCAAAAACTACTGGACCGATTTTAAAAATTCTTTCACCATTCGAAAGCTACATCATCCACGAGTAACATGGATCATATTTTATTTTGGAAATAGGGCTCGAGATATAGGTCAAAACGTGGACCCGGGTAACCTTCGGATGTGTATGTACAATATGGGTATCAAATGGAAGCTGTTTTTGAATGCATTAGTCCAGAGTATCTTTCATGCCGCTCCGTGACTAGGGTCTCGAGATAGAGACCAAAACGTGGACCCTAGAATGTGTTTGTACAATATGGATATCAAATTGAAGCTGTTGGTGAATGCTTTAGTACAGAGTATTTTTCATGCCGCTCCGTGACTAGGGTCTCGAGATATAGGTCAAAACGTGGACCCGGGTAACCTTTGGTTGTGTATGTACAATATGGGTATCAAATGAAAACTGTTAATAAGTGCTTTATTACGCGGTAATTTTCATACCTATTGATGGCTAGGGTCTCGAAATATATGCCAAAACGTGGACCCGCAGTGTCTTTGCACCGAATTAAACCAAATTTACACACATTGTTAAGGAGGTATTGAAGATGGTTTCCGTATAGTTTGGATACCTATTGGTAGATAGGGTCTCGAGATATAGGTCAAAACGTGGACCCGGGTAACCTTCGGATGTGTATGTACAATATGGGTATCAAATGGAAGCTGTTGGTGAATGCTTTAGTTCAGAGTATTTCCATCCGCTCCGTGACTAGGGTCTCGAGATAGAGACCAAAACGTGGACCCTAGAATGTGTTTGTACAATATGGATATCAAATTGAAGCTGTTGGTGAATGCTTTAGTACAGAGTATTTTTCATGCCGCTCCGTGACTAGGGTCTCGAGATATAGGTCAAAACGTGGACCCGGGTAACCTTTGGTTGTGTATGTACAATATGGGTATCAAATGAAAGCTGTTGATAAGTGCTTTAATACGGGGTAATTTTCATACCTATTGATGACTAGGGTCTGGAAATATATGCCAAAACGTGGACCCGCCGTGTGTTTGCACCGAATTAAACCAAATTTACACACATTGTTAAGGAGGTAATGAAGATGGTTTCCGTATAGTTTGGATACCTATTGGTAGATAGGGTCTCGAGATATAGGTCACAACGTGGACCCGGGTAACCTTTGGATGTGTATGTACAATATGGGTATCAAATGGAAGCTGTTGGTGAATGCTTTAGTTCAGAGTATTTCCATCCGCTCCGTGACTAGGGTCTCGAGATAGAGACCAAAACGTGGACCCTAGAATGTGTTTGTACAATATGGATATCAAATGAAAGCTGTTGATAAGTGCTTTAATACGGGGTAATTTTCATACCTATTGATGACTAGGGTCTCGAAATATATGCCAAAACGTGGACCCGCCGTGTCTTTGCACCGAATTAAACCAAACTTACACACATTGTTAAGTAAGTATTGAAAATGGGTTTCGTAAAGGTTGGTTGTAATTCGGAGCAGTGGCAACGGGTACATCGTTCTTTTGAGCCAGCCATAATGTCGCTTACTTTTCTAACGCTTGGGGCGGAACTGAACTGTCAAATTGACAGTGTGAGTTACAATGTGTCAATATTTCTTTCTGATTTGGATGCCATAAGGAAAAAACGTAAGTGCAACATGTAAAAATTGTTTGTGAATTTTTTTGGAGTGGATTTTGGAACAGTGAATAATTTCTTACGAAATTTGAGAATTTAATGTGAAATCCGAATGAAATTATGTGTTCGTGGAAAAAACAATTTTTTTCGTTTTTTTTTGTTGAAAAATATAAATGGTTAATGGTTAAAAAAGCTCCAATGCTTAATAAAACATATAAATTGAAACGAAAAATTCATGGATGATCAGGAAAAAAGACGATTGTTTATTCATATGCGTTGATTTGAAATTTAAAAACAATCTTCTTTTTTCCTGATTTTCAATTTATATTTTATATTTACTCAAAAACAAATAGAAAAACAAAAAATATTGTTTATGCCAAAGCGCTTGAATAAAGAATAAAGAAATAAATAATATGAAAACCGTATATTTTCTGTTCTAAACCATATCTATTCTATTTTAGTGTACCCAGCGAAGGGGGCCGGGTTTGCTAGTATCCTATAAATTAATAATAAAAACATTAAAACAACAGGTATTATTAACAACTAGTCGTCACTAATTATAAATTCGGTAAGGATCAAGTGTATGGTCATCATATCATTTATTTGAAATTCTTCAAGTTAATCAAATTAATAATCCTCATAGAGAAATGGTTCATTACCATGCACACAGGAAGAAGGCATATGTAAATACAAATATGTGAATTTATATACATATGCGCATATACATACATATATATGCTCACTCAAGTAGGAGAGAGCCAGATGTTGAACGTTGCTGAACGCGGGGACCGATTGTGCCCCTTTGTCGTTCGTTCCGCGCTCTCGCTTACAGTTCATGCAAGGTAACGCCGCATGAGCAAGACAACGCCGCATTTTTTGGTGCCTGGAGCCGGCTACATCGAATTATAAGACGTTATCACGTCAAAATCGAATGGCACGAGCCAATCGATATGTCTAGGTCCTCAGCAACTTCTCTAACGGTGATTCGACGATTGGCCAATACCATTTTCTTCACTTCATCAATTTTTTCGTCTGTTGTTGAAGGACTCGGGCGTCTGGCACGCTTTTCGTCATTTACATCTTCTCGGCCTTCTGAGAACATTTTGAAGCGATAAACGTTGCCTTAGTCCAAAGTAGCTTCTACGTATGACACAGTCAACATTGGAATGCATCCGCGCACTTAACTTCGTTTTTCACACCAAATTTGATACAGGTCCTTTAATCAATCTTTTTAAATAGGTAATAATCGTAGACGACCCGAAACACGTGCAAGCAAAGCAGCTGTCAACAATTAACTGAACATTCAAAATGGCCGAACTCTTCGGCATGGGTGAGAGATATGAGTACCCACACATCGCCACAAAAAAATCGACATTCGAATATACGTAACCTGCGAAAACTCAAAATTCCCTATAATTTTTGAACACACCCTGTATGCTAAAACAATTTTTAATTCTATCTTATAAAAAAGTTCTGTGCCGGATATTTCAGTACTAGGAGAAAATTTCGAAACAATTATTTTATCTTCTCTGATAGTAGGTAAATAGTTAATTAATCATTTAAATATATTTTATTTTAGTTTATTTACATAAAGAAAAACTATTAAATTATAAATAATTGCTACACTTACATAAATCTAAAGCACTGGCTGCCAGGGCCGTCGCCTACATAAAGAGTATAGTATACTTAATGTGGAGAGCAGCAGCAGAGAGGAGCATTAAAATAACATTCTAGCGTATTTATTTCAATACACACCCAACTCTTTTTTTATGCGGTTTTTTACACGATTTTGAAATAACGTGGTTTACCAATGAGAATTAATACATATTTTTACGCGAATTTTTTTTTCTAACACGAATCTCTAAAAAATTTTTTTAGTTCTAATTTTGACAGTGTCTTGTAAAAACTTATCTATGCAGCAACAAAATACAATTGGGGTATTACGTAATCTCCGGTATACATATGTAAGTAAACAAACCGTTGGTCGGTTTATGCCCATAGATGTGTTAGTGACTTGGTCGTTTTCATGGCTTGTTTACTTTACGGAGAATACCCGATTTATATTATCGCTTTTTTCTTTATCCCGTTGTACTTCAGCTAGAGAACGTAAATTCATAGAGAAGGCTTAGGAACGAATGAGAAGAAATTTGTATTATTATTTTACCAAGGTCTTGGAAAATTTACCAGAAGAGAGTTAACATAGCGGAGCGTAGTCAACATAATTAAATATAGCGTTTGCATTGAAATGTGATATGCCATGATTTGGTGTTAGGCAAAATAAAATAACAGCAGACTTGTACATTTTTCTTTCATGCTTATTTGCCGTCGGCGCTATGCATGCGCAAATGGATTATTTCTTGTGAGATGAATAAATTAATTCTAAGTATATACATGCATTAATGTGAAATTTTAAGTACCTAATTAACTAAATTGTATTGATACTAAATGTATTACCAAAATTATTTCAAAATATCCACATACAAAATTAACTTTGTAAACCATTCACTTACATTAGGGGTTAGTATATAACAATATGTTGTACTTTTTAAATTCGTATGTATATTCATATACTAAAGGGTGATTTTTTAAGAGCTATGGGAAAGTTTTTCAAAACATCACACGTAAAATTCAGAAAAATGCATGAAATTTTTATTTAAATCGATAATACAATCCATATAATTTAATGTTTAAAGATTATTTCATGCAAATGTTGACCGCGACTGCGCTTCAAATGGTCCATTCGCTTAGTCCAATTTTGGCATACTCTTTCCAATGTTTCGGCCGGTATCTCACATATACTTAAATGCTTTACTGTTGTCTTTCAATGCGTTAATTGAAGCAGACTTGTCTGAATAGACATGAGCTTTAACATGGCCCCACGAAAAATAATCTAAAAGCGTTATATCGCACGATCTGGGTGGCCAACTGACAGATTTACAGGTCCCGAACGTGAAATTAAATGTTCACCGAACTCGCCTCTCAACAAGTCCATTGTTACGCGTGCTGTGTGGCATGTGGCACCGTCTTGCTGAAACCACATGTCATGCAAGTCAAGTTCTTGCATTTTGGTCAAAAAAAGTTGGATATCATTTCACGGTAGCGCTCACCATTCACAGCTACGTTATGATTCGCATCATCTTCCTGGTCCAGTGATACCTCCAGCCCATAAACTGCACCAAACTGTGACCTTTTCTGGATACATTGGTAGCTCTTGCAATTCTTCTGGCTGACCTTCACTCCAAAATTGACAAATCTGCTTATTTACGTACCCATTGATCTAAAAATTTTGAATACATATAACATCTACATTTCTAAAAATTCTGAATACATATAGCATCTATATTTATGTGAGCAGAAAAAAAATTTGACCTGCCTCATAACACAGCTCATATGCACGATGGAAAGAATAATTAGATGGCGCCTATTGTGGTGCCATTACTTTGCGCTTAGCGAATTTGGCAATGAGTTACGTGGTATTAGCACCAGTACGGCCTGGTTATCATTTTCGTAACTTGATTTAGCATTTCTTTTTTGTTATTTAGTCTCGGAGTTTTAATTCTTTCTCCATGACATTTTTCTAGCCTTCTCTAATTATGAGTAACGTTTATAATTTTGTAAAATATACATTTTTTAAAAATTAGTTCAATAATTCACTCCCTTTTATTTAGCTTTATTTTTTTTAACATCTGGTAGTATTGCCCGAGATTGCAGTTGTTGTTGGTGCTCTTCTGTTTTCAGCAGTCAAATCTCTCTCTCGCTATTGCAGTGTTGCCTAACTTTGGATATAAAAACGGACTAAAATGCGCATTTAAAGAAAATAAAATACCAAATTTTTATTGAATTACTTAAAGAACTTTGTATGCGTGACAAATTGTTTTTAGAATGTACTTTTTTTTAAATAAATGTGTTATGCTTATGTACAATTTAATTTATGAGTTTTTTTTGCTAAGCGAGACTCTTTTGTTAAGGGAACGACTTTTTTGCTATATATGAGGTTAAGTAGCTAGATAAGGTACTCTTTTTGTAAAAATGTCAGTATGATTTCTTTAGTATTTTGTGATATTTTGTGGCTTATTTTTACAATGAATACACCTCTTGATGCCCTATGTCCCAGAAAGGATTGAGGGCCGGAAGAAACGATTATATCTCTATGGTTTTAATTCGCATTCAGTAAGTTCAAACGCTTTTTAAAATGTGTAAAAAGGTTTTCAACCTTAAGAAGAGTTGAGAGAAGAAGATTTAATATTCTTGCATAACCTTAAATTGAGCCAAAAATTAAATTTGTACCTTCCAATTATCAAATTTTATAAGAGTCAAAAAATTTTCATTAGCACTAAAATCTTCTCAGAGTGACCTTTTTTAACCTTTTTTTGTTTAATAATCCAGTTCTTTTTTACTTACAGTTTCGGTAGCTTTAAATTAAGAAAAAAGAAGAAGAGCAAATGATTGGCAACACTGCACAACTCGGAAAAACGTGAAGTCACGCACTCTTGATGGGCGCAATCTTCTTTCTATCATATTAATATACATATAAAAAATTCAAGAGCATATGCAAAAAAAACTTATCTACGTTGACATATGTATGTATGCATATATGAAAACATATGTTGGGACAATGTATGTGCGTAGATGTTTCTATTGTAAGCAAAACAATGCATATTCGTTTATACATATGCATATATGTACATATAACCGCACGAATAATGTCTTCCGAGCCGAGCCATTCGAAAAAAAACAATTTTCACTTGTTTAATTTTAAGATTTACTTATTAAACTCTAATTATCGACTGCATACAATTTTATTTTGGTTGCTTAAATACTTATTTTCTATGTTGGTAAAATTGCAAACGTTGCACTTGTACAAATAAGAATTGCTGTTATTTCTATTCTTATTTGTTTCTTTTTCTTTCTTAAGCTTACTCCAATATTTTTGTTTCAAATTTATTTTATTATCAAAAAGCAAGCATTGCAATTATGCTAATAAGAATTTATGCTATTGCAATATTTTTGGTTACGAATTTATTTTATTGTCTAAGAGCAAGCATTGCAATTATGCTAATAAGAATTGTTGCTGTTGCTATTCTTATTTGTTTATTTCTTTTTATTTCTTTCCAACACTTATTGCAATACTTTTCGTTTCGAATTTCTTTTCTTATGTTTCCCAATTGATGGGAATTGTGGTTGGCGTTTCATGTGACGTAACTCCTCCCTTCTTTGATTGAGAACTCTCCTGAGTTTTCAGAGCTATATTTAATGCAATTTTTTTGTTCTTTTTTGTGTGGTAAGTGAATAAAAGTACTAAAATTGTTACGAGTATTATTGTCAGAATTGCAAAAAATGTTAGTAAGTTATAAGTTGTGTTGATTTTTTTGTGGTATTGTAGTTCTTTTATTTTCTCGATATTTTTTTTTTGCTTTAAAATAATTTCATCAAAAGTTGGTTTTAGTTTTGTATAATTAATATTGAAAATTATGTTGTTTAGTTCAAAATTTTGTTTAAAGTTCCTATTTAGGTTTTTATATGTTTCATTGTTAATATATATTTCACAATTGTAAAAGAGTATTAGATACTTTTTCTTTACATACATTTTTCGTTCGTCGCAAGTACTTTCTATATAGCTATTTTTATGGTTTTTTAATAATATCAAGCCGTTTTCGATGCTTACTGTTTCCTCTCTATTATTTTTTCTTTTGTTACAATTTTTGTTAAATATACATAGTTTAGCTTGTTTTAAATGGTGTTTGTAGAAATCTTTTCCGTGTTTATAAAATGCATTATTCAGTTCAATAACATCTTCGTGCTCAAAAATTAGTTCTTCATAGTTATCATTACTTATAGGGGTAAAAATTGATCTCTTTGCTATTATTGCTTTATTAGGAATTTTAATTGCTAAAATTATTTTATTTTCCCTATATCGTGCTGTTCCTAATTTTATACTTTGTAACTTATTGATGTCTATGTTATATTTAATTATTTCTTCATTTGTGAGTATATTGTCTGACATAATGTTTAATTTTGCGGAAACTATATTGTTTTGTATGTGTTTGACATTGTCTTCTGACATTTTTATTTTCATTAAAGTGTTAAGGTAGATAAACTGTTTCTCAGATTAGTGTATCCTTTTTCAATTTCGTTAAATTTACCTATTATCTTTTTTCTTGAAAGTTTCATTGAAATGGCTGTTAATTTGTATATTTTTGTTAATGTTGGAGATAGTCATATGAGTATTCCCGTCTATAATTTTTAAATGATCTTCGATATTCTGTCGGTCATTGTCATCCATTGTTCCGTATAACCATTTCAAACCGGTTCCCAATATGTTTATAAGTCCCATTTTCCGTCCGTTTGATACAATTGTGTGTAATTTCATCCTGATGCGTTTAATTTCACTCTCGAGTAAAGGTTTATATTCTATTAATTTAGTGTCAAAAATAAGGTCCTCTATAGATGTCAAAATAGTGTATATTTCTTTTGGGTCGATGAGGTGTAAAACAATGTCGTACTCCGTTATAATATCGACGTCATCTAATTTTATTTGCGCGAATCCATCGTTACCGGTTATTTGTTGTATCGTCAGTGTACTATTAGTTGTATGTAATGCCATTATTAGCATAGTTATTAGTATCCAGTGCACCTGCAAATTTTGTTGGTCGTTTAATGTTTATTGGGTGTATATTTTTTAAATTTAGTTTGTTGAATTTCGGTTCGTTTTTGTGCCTTAGTGCTTTGTAATTTTTTACGAAACCTTCTTCTTGTGATTGTTGATATTCTTCTCTATTTTCATTCTGTTTTGAAATTCTCTTTTGTTTATCATTTTTCAATTTTTCATGAAGTTTTTGTTTGTCTATTCGTCCTTCTACTACGTCAATTGGTCTAGCATTAATGGTTGAGTGTATTGATTTGTTATACCATTCTGTACTTTTTAAAATTTTTTCAGTTATAGTAACTCGTGAGTTTTCAGCTTCTAAAACACGTAAAATGAACGTCTATTTCTTCCTGTCTGAGAAATTCTTTTATGTTGACGCAATTAAATTCATTGTCTAATATTAAAAGATCTAGCTTTTGACCTTTTATGGATAAGAAGGTCCTGATTTTTTTCTACTAGGGTTATACTGTTTCTATCCGTTAACGGAAGTGTGATCGCATGTTTCGAAAATCTGTCAATAAATGTCAAGAAGTGATGTTTGCTATTGGTGTATGTGTCGCCATGTACGATCTGATTAATGTCATTTGGGGTTTCTGAAAGATTGAATTTTGGTCTTGATGGGTTTCTGTCGTATTTCGCTTTATTACAAACATCGCAATTATTAATAAATTTTTGGATTACTGTTTTTAGGTTTTTAAAATATATAATGCTTTTTAAGTTGGTATAATTTTCATTTATACCTGCATGTCCTGTTTCATTTTTATGAAACTTAGCTATGTATTTTAGAGTTTCTTCTTCATTCGCATGATATGTGCATTTATAAAATTTCAATTGTGTGTCAAACAGTTCTATTAATTTTTGTTGAACTTTATGGTATTGATGTTCGGTGAGTGTTGAATGTATTCCTATTTTACCTTTAAGCAAATAACGCCTAAATATATCCATCATAAAATTACTTTGTATGTCATCGGGGCTTATGTAAATTTTTCGTTTGTTGTTGATTATGTCGATTTCCCTTGTTTTTTCTTTCGTCAGTATTAGTTGGGTATGCAATATGTTAATTGTTGTATATAAGATTGGAAAATGATCGTTCTGTTTTTCTTCTTGGGAGTGAATGTTTGCACAAGTACTTATGTTATCAATTTGTTCTCCAGTGTTTATTTCGAACGTATCTGTGTTGATTCTGCTTAAGAAATCTGCAGCGTTATTTTCTTTTCCTTTTATATAATTTATATTTATATTGTATTCCCCCAACTTTAAAATCCATCGCTGTAGTCGAGGGTTTATGTCTTTTCCGTCCTGTTTACATTGGAGCCACCTTAGGGCTTGGTGATCTGTTACATGTTCAAATGGCTTACCATAAATGTAAGGTCGAAAATAGTTAACAGCCCAAACGATAGCAAGTACCTCCCGTTCGGTTGTAGAATACCTCCTCTCTTGATCATTAAGTGTTCTACTGGCGTAACTTATCGGATGTTCTTCCTGTGTTAAGACGGCGCCTATTGCAAAGTCTATTGCAAAGTCGCTTGTATCAATTTTAAATTTTTTATTAAAGTCGACATATCTTAAGACAGGAGGATTGGTCAGAAGTTGTTTAAGTTTTTCCAAGGCATATATGTATTGGGAATCTTTTTTATTTATTTTCGCTCCTTTCCTCAAATATTTTGTCATCCCATGAGCGATGTTGGCACAATCTTTGATAAATTTCCTGTAATATCCTGTTATGCCCAGGAATGATTTAATTTGTTTTGTTGACTCCGGCAATTTTAGCTTCAGTATTTTTTCGATTTTTTCCATATTTGGTTTAATACTGTCCTGCGTCAGAGTACGGCCCAAAAATTCTGTTGTCTTAGCAAAAAATTTACATTTATCTATTTGTATTTTCAAATTATGCTCCTTTAGTTTATTGAATATTTTCTGTATGTTCTCTGTATGTTCCTGGATATTTGTGCCAGAAATTAGTATGTCGTCAAGATATACTACGCATATTTTGATTATATAGTCCCTGAGTACTGAGTTTATGAGTCTTTGGAAGGTTGCCGGTGCATTTTTCAGACCAAACGGCATTCTTACAAACTCCTTAATAAGGACTTGATGGAAGCCTTTAGCGAGGTCGAGCGTTGTGAAATATTGGGCTCTTCCGAGTTTTTGGAGGATTCCTTCAATGTTTGGCATTGGAAATTTATCGTTCTCGGTTATCTCGTTTAGCTTTCTATAATCGATTACAGTCCGCCACTTCTTTTTCCCAGAATTGTCCATTTTCTTTGGTACAATCTATAATGGTGAATTGCTTTCCTTAATTATTCCCTGCTCTAACATTTCGTTTACTTGCATCTTTATTTCTGCTTCGTGTACTTGTGGATACCTATATATTTTCGCGTAAACTGGTTTACTAATTGTTGTAATAATTTCATGCTGAATTTCGTGTGTGTGAGTAAGTCTATCGCCTTCTTTAAAGAATAGGTCGGTATTTTTGTATATTATAATATCTTTTCCAGTTGAAATATTTCATATTTCTTCTTTATTCATTTCGTTATGAATAAGTTTTATCATTATTTCATCATTTGGTTGACATTTTTCCAATTCACAGACTTGATCTATATCATAAGCGCAAGCCTTAATAAATTCAATTTTTGTGTTATGAATTTCTACGACTTCATCTGTAAGATTAATTACTGCTCCCATTGGTTTAAGGATATTATACCCTATTATAGCATCAAAAGGTTTGTTTGAAAGTTTCGTAACTTTCCAGCTCATTAAGTTTCTATCTTTAAATTCCAATGGTAGTTCAGTTATAATTTCTTTTGATATCGCGGTTAGTCCGTTGAGAGTTTTGAAATGTATGGGTGTCTTTAAATTCAGTCTTTTATATTTTAGTAGTTTGTTTTCATCGATCAGTGACGTTGTCGACCCTGTGTCTATTAGACATTTTATTTTTTCATCTACTATCGTCAATTCCACTACCGGTAAATTTGTAGATGGCTTGGCAATTGAAAATTTTCCTCCGTGTAAATATTGTTATTAGTCTCATCGATTTCGTTCGAGTCGAGGTGTGTTTGAAAATGGTCTACGTCCATTGGTTGGGGTGTATCTTGATAGCGATTGGTTTGTCTTGATCGATTATTAAAGCTTTGTTTGGATTGGGTAGAATTTTCCCTACGATTTTGTTGGTAGTAGTTTTGAGGTGTTTTTATTGGTTGTGCCCTGTCGTTATACTGGTTATAATTTTGGTTATTTCTAGAGTTTGTTCTAACGTTCGTGCTTTGGGAAGGGCCTGAAAGTGGATTTTTATGTTGAAGATATGGATTGTGTTGATGGTGATTGAGATTGAGATTAAAAGAACTGTTCCCTTTATCATTTTTCTCATTGTAAAATTTTTTGTTAAAGTGTCTGAGCATGTTAGTTTGTTCTAATGTGTGGTTTCACCGAGAATTCAGTTGGTTTTTGTGTATCGAATTCATAGTTTTCTTTTATTTGGTCCCATGTAAGGTTGTTTCCCAATGTCCGAATGCTTTTGAATTGAATTTTATTTATTATGTACCTTTGAAATATGAAGAGCTGCAGCGCTGAGTTGCTCTCGAATAGAGGGAGGATGACTTCTACTTCGCGGATAAACGATGTTAAATCATATTCGTTGTCTCCCCTCAATTCTCTAATTCTGGCGGCTTCCTTTATTAGTTCGCTAGATGGTATGCTTAATGCAATTGTAGGTTGTGTGTTCGTTGTTTGTTGCATATTTGATGTTTTATTTATATTTATCACTTGTTCACTAAAATAGTTCTCTTTGAGAATATCGTAAGGTCTCGAGTTCTCTTTTTGTTTATGCACTTTGGGCATGAGGAAAATAATGTTTCTTAATAATGGGAAATACCATTCGCGTTTTTAATTTTGTTATTTAAAATTAGTCCTTAGTTAAGAAGGAATTAATATATATATATATATGGGGCATTCTTCGCCAACCGGACACCCCCATCTGCCCAGAACAGTTTTTATAAAAAAAATTTTTCCCTATGCCGAAATAAAAGCTTATGTCATGTACTTTAATTTGTCATGTGGCACTTTTTAAATACTAAAAAGCCATTCCTTCCAAATCTCAAACAAAAAGGAAGTGATTATTAAAAGATTTTCCAATTCTCCAGAAGAAAAAAAAGTTTTACTGTGAAAAAAATCCTGTATTATGAAAAAAAAAATTCCAATTTCAGCAATTTCCTTCAATATTTATATTCAGCAGCGAACCCAGAAACCCCCGAGCATCATGTTTGAGGAGAATTCACAGTAAAACTTGTTTTCTTCTGGAGAATTGGAAAATCTTTTAATAATCACTTCCTTTTTGTTTGAGATTTGGAAGGAATGGCTTTTTAGTATTTAAAAAGTGCCACATGACAAATTAAAGTACATGACATAAGCTTTTATTTCGGCATAGGGAAACATTTTTTTTATAAAAACTGTTCTGGGCAGATGGGGGTGTCCGATTGTCGAAGAATGCCCCATATATTTTTTATTTATTTCAAATCTTCGGATTTGAGGCTTACCGACTGCGCGAATAACGTCTTCCGAGCCGAACCGGAGTTTAAGAGTTACTTTATTAAACTCTAATTATCGACTGCTTACAATTTTATTTTGGTTGCTTAAATACTTATTTTCTATGTTGGTAAAATTGCAAACGTTGCACTTGTACAAATAAGAATTGCTGTTATTTCTATTCTTATTTGTTTCTTTTTCTTTCTTAAGCTTACTCCAATATTTTTGTTTCAAATTTATTTTATTATTAAAAAGTAAGCATTGCAATTATGCTAATAAGAATTTATGCTATTGCAATATTTTTGGTTTCGAATTTATTTTATTGTTTAAAAGCAAGCATTGCAATATTTTTGGTTTCGAATTTATTTTATTGTCTAAAAGCAAGCATTGCAATTATGCTAATAAGAATTGCTGCTGTTGCTATTCTTATTTGTTTATTTCTTTTTATTTCTTTCCAACACTTATTGCAATACTTTTCGTTTCGAATTTCTTTTCTTATGCTTCCCAATTGATGGAAATTGTGGTTGGCGTTTCATGTGACATATAACCGCACGCACTCACTTTATGCCTCTACATGCGTATGTTTCCAAAACTTAAATTCTAAGCCTAGCGACTAGAAGAACAAAATGATTATTTACCCGCGACGGCTCTTAACAGTTTCAAATATTAAAAAGCACAACAAAAAAAAATTCATTCATAAAATGAGCCGCCCATATACCAATTTTCTCGACAATTCGAAAATAGTCAATATTGGAATATTTCGCGTTGAATTATTTGCCAATATTTGATAAATCTTGAATTTTTGTCATGTCGAATGGTCGCGGCTCGTATATAGTACCTATATGTTTGCACCCAAATACTGAAATCAGGGTATTTGAAGGTTACTGTACATCTTTGAACAGAGAACGTAAATTCATAGAGAAGGCTCAGGAACGAATGAACAGGTTAAATGTCAAATGCTAACAAAACACGGGTAAGAAATTTTTATTATTTAACCGCGGCCTTGGAAAAGTTAACAGAAAAGAGTTAACAGCGGAGCGTAGTCAACAGAATTAAATGTAGCGTTTGCAATGAAATGTAAAATGCCATGATTTGCGGTTAGCAAAATAAAATTACAGCAGACTTGTACATTTTTCTTTCAAACTTATTTACCGTCGGCATTTAGCATACGCAAATAGATTATTTCTTGTGAGATGAATGATTAATTCTATGTATATGCATGCATGAATGTGAAATTTTAAGTATCTAATTTCCTAAGTTGTATTGATATTAAGTGTATTATCAAAATCATTTCAAAATATCCACATAAAGATTAATTTTGTAAACCGCTCATTTACATCAAGGGGTAGTATTCAACAATCTGTAGCACTTTTTAAATTTTTATGTATATTCATATACTACAAAGTATTGAATGCATATAACATCTACCATCCATATTCATTTGGGCAGAAAAAAATCTTGACCTGCCTCTTAACACAGCTCATATAGATATGCATACATACTATAAAAAATTCAAGAGCAAATAGACAAACATATGCAAACAAAATTTCTATTATACATATGTATGCGAAAATCTCATCTAAACGGTATGCGTTTACATATACATATGTGTAATTTGGACAGTTATAAATGCTCCATAACCTTGTATCCAACGCCGTGTGCTTAGGGTCGTTATCTTGTTGGAATATAAATTTTTTTTTGCAACCCAATTTTTTGGCACTTTTGCGTAGATTCTTTTATAAAATATCAATATATTGCTTCGCAGTCATAATTCTATCAATAAAATGCAACTTTTCTATTCCGTTTGCCCCGAAACATCCCCATACCATCAGAGAACCACCACCGTGCTTGAAATAAGGCTGCAGATTTCGTTTTTGAAGGCTAGTATTTCACTCTCTCCAAATTTTTATGCGTCAATCCGACATTTTTATATTAAATTTACATTCGTCCGAAAAAATTACCCTTTTCCAAAACCGCATATTTTTGTTTAAATATTGCCTGGCGAATGTAACACGCTTTCTTCTATTGACTGAGCTTACATACGGTTTTCTAACCGCAGTTCTGCTTCTAAATCCCAATTTTTTTACATAATTGCGCACTGTTTGAGGTTTAACTTTGACAGAAAAGTATTTTTCTAGTTCTGCAGCTAGTGAAACTCCACTGACGGTGGGATCTTTCCTGATAAGGCGTTTCAAATAAGTCTTGTGCCTCTGTCCAAGCTTTGCCCTGTTCACATTTTTGTCAATCCTTCCACTGTTTCTATAAATTTTGACTACGTTTTGTATTGTAGACACACTTTTCTGCAAGGTTCTCGCAATTTCGCGTAAAGACTTCCCGTTTTTGTTCATATTATTTATTAATCTCCTAGTTTCGTTTGATAATTCACTTACTTTAGGCGACATTGCAAACTAACTCCGCGAACTTCAACAAATGGCTACTAAATCGCAACTGCCCAAGGTTAAACATTGAATGTTTAACACAATCGTTTCGAAAATAACGGTAAATACCAACAAATTGTTTACAAATTCAACGCATACTATATGTACTAATACGAATTTTGCCTGCAGTAGAAATAGCTACACTGCTACTAAAGCTATTTTTTTCAATTCTATGCAAATGTTTCGGAGTTTTAGTTATTATTCTATTTTTTTATGAATTATACAATGCTGCACTACGATTGAAATCAATTGCTTTAAAGTAAATTTGAAAATATACGTGGTATTTTTATTTACAAGAGGGTGTACTAATACGAACTTTGCATACTGTATGTATGCGAAAATTGCATCTAAACGGTATGCGTTTACATATACACATATGAATGCATTTGTTGGGACAATGTATGCACGTAAATGTTTCTATTCTGAACAAAACAATGCATAGTCGTACATACATATAACCGCACACACTCACTTTATGCCTCTACATGCGTATGTTTCCAAAACTTAAATTCTAAGCCTAGCGACTATAAGAACAAAATGCATTCATAGGCGCAGCTGTAGCTGCCATAATTATTTACCCGCGACGGCGCTGAATAGTTTCATATATTAAAAACCACAACAAAATCAAACTCATTGATAAGTTGGAGCTCATATTCCTACGAGTAAAGTACTTTCATTTATAAAACGACCCGCCCATATGCCAATTTTCTCGACCATTCGAAAATAGTCATTATTGGAATATTTCGCGTAGAATTATTTGCCAATATTTGGTAAATCTTGAATTTTTGTCATGTCGAATGGTCGCGGCTCCATACATATGTATGCATCAACATATGTATGTAAATATGTCTTTCTAAATGTTCGAAAATCGCAGCTGCTGTACGTCAAGTGCGCGCATGAGCATACAGTAAGTTGCAGAAAGCAGCAGTTCTGTGTCGAACATTTCAATACTGGGAGAAAATTTCGAAACAATTACTTTTTTTTTTTTTATTCCCCATTTATTTTATACATCTGTCCTTTGACATTAAGTATGTTGTTTAACAATTTGGTCAGGATTTATATACATCGCTTAATGGCCAGTGTCAAAAAGCGATAAAATTAAACTAAACGAAATTATAGCAATTAAATAATATACAATAATACAATACAAGTTTCACTTTACATGATTTCATTTTACAACTATTTTTAATTATTTTTTTTTTTACATATTTATGGTTTTTTAGCATTTATCGTACTAGGTCGCTTGGTCGGGTTCTCTTTAAACGCCTTTTCCCGTTTCTTTCCCTTTCAAGAAGTTTGTTGATTTCTGCATTACTGTGTGTGTGTATTTTTTCAAAGTGCCTTGTTGTTATCTTTTTGATTTCTTCGTCTACTCTTGCTATATTAAAAGTCCTGTGGATGTCATCATTTTTCGTGTACCTGTCAGACATGGTCAAAATTCGAAGAATCTTTGATTGCTGTCGTTGGATTTTTTCTATATGAGTTTTTTTAGCCGTTCCCCACACCTGTACTCCATATAGCCAGATTGGTTTAATCATAGTTTTGTACACTAACAGCTTGTTCTGTATAGTGAGTCTGGATTTGGAGCAGACTAACCAATGAAGTTGTCGAAGTTTTTCTTTTATTTGTTTGACCTTTTGCTTTATGTGGTGACTCCAATTTAGTTTGGAGGCCAAGTGAATTCCCAGATATTTAGTAGTTGATTCTATTGTAATTGCTTTATCATTTATTTTAATTGGAACTGCGGTAAATTTTGTTTTGTTAGTACATATAACCTGTACGGTTTTGTCTTCATTTATTTTTAGGCAGCAGTTATCAAACCATTCCTTAACTGCGTTTGTATATCGCTGCAGTTTTTCAGTAGCGATAATTAAGCTTTTGTCTGATGCTAATAGTATTGTTTCGTCTGCGAACGTAGCAATTGAAGAATTAGTTTCGTCAGGAGGTGGTATATCTGCGGTGAATAAAACATATAGTAGAGGGCCAAGAACGCTTCCTTGCGGAACTCCAGCAGTTATTTGATGAATATCTGAACATTGATTGTCATATTTAATGTAGAAGCTTCGGTCGGTTAGATAGATTTTTATGATGAGATAGTAGTCAAAAGGTAGCATTCTTTTTATTTTGTGGAGTAAGCCTTCATGCCACACTTTGTCAAATGCTTCAGCTACGTCCAAAAATACTGCGGCACAGTATCGATTGTTTTCAAGGTCTGATTGGATTTTATTTGTAATTCTATGGATCTGTTGAATAGTCGAATGTTTTTTTCTAAATCCAAATTGATGATCCGGTATTATACGTTTTTGGTCTAGAAGTTGGCTTATCCGATCATGCAGTAATTTTTCAGCAATTTTAGATATTGTCGGTAATAAGCTTATTGGTCTATATGATGGCACGGTTATTAGATCTTTACCCGGTTTTGGCAATGCATTAATCTCTGCCACTTTCCAGAGCTTCGGAAAGTATTGTAAGCGAATCATTGCATTAAAAACGTTTCGCAAGTATACATATGCCTTGGTTGGTAGCTCCGCTAATGCTTTTCCTGTTATCATGTCATATCCGGGAGCTTTTTTATGTTTTATTCCTTTTTTGATGCAAGCTATTATTATTTCGTGTGTATTCGTCCTTTTAATTTTTGTAAAATCATAGTGGAAGTTGTTTTGGTTGTTGATTTTCTTTTCTTCGTCATTTGATAAAACTTTTTCGAAGTAATTTGCCAATGTTTTCGCTTTTTCCTCTTTTGTAACAGCCCATGAATTGTCATCTTTTTTTAGTGGTGGTTGATGTTTTATTTGAGTGTTTAATTTTTTAGTACATTTCCATAAAGAGTAGTTTGTATCTTGATAGGGAGTCAGATTCTTCAAATAGTTTTCGATTTCTTTGTTATTTCTCTTATTTAAGGTATCCTTAAGAATTTTTGTAGCTAAGTTTAGTTTTCTCTTGTCGTCAAGTGATCTAGTTTTTTGCCATCTTTTTCTTAACTTTCTTTTTTCTATAATTTGCTTTTTAATAGTAATGTCAGTTGTTGGTGTATTTGTTCTATTTGCTTGCTTTGGTGATCCCTGCTTCTAGTACTACGTCATTAAAATGGATAATGGCATGTTCAATGTCAAGTTGCGTTTTTAATATCACATTTGGTATAAGTTGATCGTCAATATGGTGACGGAATTTTTCCCAGTTGGTTCTGTCATTAAGTATGCGAAAAGATGTATCTATAGATTTTATATGACTTACATATTCAAGTAATATCGGCGAGTGGTCAGAAGAAAGTTCATAGCACGACTGAATTGTCAATTGGTAATGGCTTATGTTTTTGGTTATGCAAAAATCGATAAAGTCTGGAATTTTCTTTACGTCAGTTGGCCAATAGGTAAGTTCTCCGGTACTTATAAATCTGCAATTGTTTTTGTTAATTGCGTTAATAAGAATACACCCCTTTTTGTTGGTGAGTCTTGAGCCCCAATCAATGTGTTTTGCATTGAGATCTCCAGCTGCAATAAATCTATTGTTAAGCGTCTTTATGTATTTGTCATATTGATCCGAGTTTATTATGTGCCTAGGTGGACAGTATATGGAGGAGATAGATACTGGTCCATTTTTGTCATAGATTTTTACTGTCGTGGATTGAAGATAAGGCGTCGAATATTGGAGTTGTTCATTGTGCGTTATGCTTGATTTAATAATTATAGCAGTCCCTCCGTGGGCTCTTCCATCAGGATGGTTTGTCACATACACTTTGTATTTAGGAAATTTCAGAAGACTTTTATCAGTGTCAGTGAAGTGTGCAATCAATGCTATGTCAATATCTTTTTCAACTAAAAATTGCTTCAGTTCTAAATAGTGCTGTGTTAGTCCATTTGCATTCCAAATTAGAATTATGCTCTCTAATAGTAGGTAAATAGTTAAGTGGTATATTACTTTACGTATGTGGTTTTTTAATTGATAAAAAGTGCACAAAAACATATGCATATACATATGTATCTGCAAGGTTAGAAACTTACTCTGAAATCAGAGTATTTTAAGGTTACTGTACATATATAAAGGTTACTGTACACACAATGTTGTGCCTATGAATGTACGCTGGATTTCTTGAGAAGCTTTAGGGAATCGTAATATTTTTGCTGTGGCAAGCCCACATACATACACGCATCATATGTATATATATATATGCGCATATGAATATAAATTCACATATTTAAATTTGCATATGCTATCTTCCTGAGTGCCTGGTAATGAATCGATTCTCTATGTAGGATTTGATTTGGTTGAAGGGAATTTATGATGCCTTAGACAGGCATAATTATGCATATATTTTTGGATGATTTGCTCTTTTAAGTCACTTTCGATCTTAGCATATTTGTTTTTTATGATAAAATGCCTATAGCGAGCATACAGCGCTAACATTATTTCTAATATATGTATATAAACATGAATACATACAATTTTGCGCAATTTTCATAAAAAACCAAAAAGAACAAATCTGTAAACATGCATACAAATCATATCATATCAAATGAACAAATCTATTCTGTACGCAAGCAAATGTAAGCTAATGTAAACTACATTTTTTCAGATTTGCGTATCACTCTCTCCCTCTCATTTCTCTCCGGCGACCATATTAACTAGTATAAATTAATTTCGTACTGTTAACTTGTGATGAAGTAATTTCTGATTTGAATTTCTTACCCGTGTTTTGTTAGAGCCCAAAATGAGGAACGGACCGCGACTGCACCTTCTGTATGAATTTACGTTCTCCGGTTCAGCTTGAAAACAGCATTTCGTTAATCAGCACTGTGTTAAAGCATTCAGTTCCTAGGACGTAATAAATAATTTCAATAAAGTTCTGTAAGTTAATGTTCAAATTAAATTTTTTTTAATAGGTGGCCAAATTTTTAGTTTGATTCATATTGTTGAAAACTTTCTACTACTAAAAAAGTTAATATTGTGTTAAATTGTCGGTTTAGAAATGTTCTATAAGCAATATTATTTTACATTGTTTTACAGCACCCTTATCAATAAAATGCCTAAACAACAACAAAATATTCCAAAGAGACAAGCAATTTCGTTGGGAACTTAAATAAAAATCTTAGACTGTCTGAAGAGAGGCGAAGGTCCCACATCTGTTGGCAAAGCTTTTGGTTTAAGCGAAGCGACTGTAAGAACAATTAGAAAAAAATGAGAACTCCATCCGACAATCAATAATTTCTGGATCGAAACTTAGTTCTAAAACCTCTTCTTAAAGTCGAAATCCTATCTTAGAGAAACCGGAAAAACACATGGTGTTTTTGATGAAAGATTTGTCAAACCAAAAAAAAACCTATTGATGAGAAAATTATAAAAGGGAATGCACTTAAAATATACAACCAACTTCAGAAATATGAACCATCACCAAGTCTTCAGACAACGAAGAAACTGGTATTTAATGCAGTGAGGGATGGCTGATAGGTTTTCTAAAAAGACGCACATTGCACAATGTAAAAATAAGGGCAGAAGTAGTATCAGCAGACGAAAATGCTGCAAAAGGTTTTTCGAATAAACTAGGGAAAATAATTGAACAGGGTGGTTATGGTAGGTAGGTAGGTTATATGGCAAGATTACCCCAGGTACACTACAAGTAGCACTAACGTGCCATTTTGACCCCATAATGTGGACCACTATCTGCGAAAAAAAAAATAGGGAAGAGAAAACCGTCTAAAGCCATCTAGTGTTGTTGATGTAGTGGAGGAGAGAAAAGGGATCAAGGCTGGAGAATTTATTCAAGCCATCCCCAAAGGGCACGCTAATGGATCTCAAGCACCTAGCCGCCAGAGCCGGACATTTGCAGAGAAAGTGCTTAACAGTCTCTTTCTCTGCAGGATCCCCACAGCTTCTGCAATAGGGGCTGTACGGAATCCCAAGCTTCTCCGCATGAGTGCCGACCACCCAGTGAGCAGTGATCAGCGCAATGAGTTTGGAAATTTAATGGCGGGGGATTCCCATCACCTTAAGCGTTCTGTTTCTATCGTACTGAGCCCATAGCGTTTTTGAAATAGCACACGATGAGGCAGACCTCCATCTGTCTTGCGCTTTTTTTAGAAAGAAATTGTGTAGTTTCCTTTTAACAACGGTCAAGGGGACACCGCAGTCTGAGAACGGCACAACTGAAACCGGTTCTGTCGACCCCTTCCTAGCAAGCTCATCGGCAATTTCATTTCCCTCTATATTCCTGTACCCAGGAACCCATATAAGGGAAACGTTTCCTGCACGTTCGAGACGTTTGAGTTCCTTCTTAAAGAGTTTACCAGAGGAGAGCTGCAATACGGCGACGACAGGGCCTTGATCGTAGCTTGACTATCGGAAAAAATATTAATGTCTCCCTGCCAACAGCGATCCTTAAGCATTTTGCATCTTGCAGCATCGCGAAGACCTCTGCTTGAAAAACACTGCTCGTTTCCGGCAGTTTAAAGGAGACCAAAATATTGGCTGATCTAGAGAAAACCCCAGCTCCCACTTCAGATTCCATCTTGGAACCGTCAGTGGAAACAGAGGTACCTATATCCGTGCCTACTCTCCCCTCTTTCCAATCTTGCCTGCTCGGAAAGACAGCCCTAGCACAACCCTCAAAACCCTGTTTGCTGGTGGAGAGAGTAGGAAGAGGAGATCTGCTTCAAGATGCTACTATGTCCTACGGGAAGTTGCCTCGAGAGGCCAATCTCTTGCAATCTAATAGCGCTCTGACAAGCAATGGATTTAACTTGCAGATGCACTGACGTTGAGGGCAACAGTGGGATATATTGTACATGCACCAGTGCTCCCCAAACATGCAGTTCTCCGCACTATCTCTAATTTAGTGGTGTTGTAGCCCCTCTGAAGAGCTACCCATAAAACTAGGCATCCATATGTCAAAATTGGCACAGCCACTAAGTTGTACATCCAAATTACGACACGTGACTTGAGACCCTATTTTTTGCCGAACATTTATTTACAGGCGTAGAAGGCTATACTGGCCTTCATAACTCGATTTTCTAAAGTATCTGGCCATTGAATTATGACCGATGATAGAAATTACATTTTATGGCTTTGAGACCGAATAAAAAGCAAACGGTTTTAAAGCATTTAAAAAAGTTTACATATTTGTTTTTATTAAAAGCTTCTTGACATTTTTGCATAAAAAATATTTAGTTTAAACTAATACTTCGTGACTCCTCCCCTTGCGGTTAAGACGGCTGCAATTCGTTGAGGCATACTGGCTACGCACTGTGTTACCTTCATCTTAAGATTTTGGTCATTACACCACACATCTTCGATGTTTTCCGTAAGCTGTTGCATTGTGGTATTATTCCGCTGGTATACTGCCGATTTTAGGTATGTCCAACAATTTTCGATGGGGTTAAGGTACGGTGAATTTCCAGGTCATGGCAAAACCATTATTTCCATTGAATTCAGATAATTCATGCTCATGCTGGATGTGTGACATGGAGCTCCATCTTGCACAAAGGTGTATTCATCTCTCGGACAATTCAGAGTTTCTAAATATTGCAGCAAAACGTTTTCCAGCACGTTCACGTACTGAAGAGAGAGCATTGTTGCCTCAACAAAATTGGCAGCCCCAAACCATAATCCTGGTTATACAGCGCCAAACCATAATCCTTGGAAGCACGCAATCTTCAGAATATCGTTCTCCGGCTCTTCTGCGAACAAAACTTGCTACGACCGCTTCCAATCGGCATTCATCGCTGAAGATGATCTGTAAGAAGACAAACAAAACCACAAAAAAGTGTGAATATTCACATCTTCTTACTGCTATTTGACATAGGAAAAAAAGGTTTCTTTTTAACTTACTTTTTTCCAATATTCCGCGTCGAAGTCTTCGTGACGTGGTATCCAAAGACAAATTAAACAAATATGTACATATATTTTATACTTACTGTTGTTATATTTTGGATATATGAATATTCATTATTCAATTCTTTCATTTTTCAGACGATCTCAATTAGTTTTTTTATTCTCTTCACACAAGATCGAATTAATTCGCACTGGCACTTGCACTTGCACACTTAACTTTTCACTTATAAGCAAAAAAACTGATTCTTTTCTAATCGTAGCAGGCCAATTGACCGGAAATTCTTAAGAACAGCTAAGAACAGGTTAAAAACCCCTTAATACCCTTTTTTATTTGGAAAAGCCCAAATTAGATTGCACATTTTACCTGATATTAGAAGTTTTTAGGAATAATGCCATCGGTCATAATTCAATGGCCAGGTACTGTATGTGCAGCTTCCAGTGGAGCTTGGGGTCAAGTATTACACCAAGATACTTGACTTCCGATGAGAGTGTAAGACACTGGTTGTTTAGTCTTGGAAGCTCAAAAGGTGGGGGTGTATTTCCTGGTGAATAGCATCAATTCCGTTTTGTCAGAATTGACTCTGAGACCGCAACTACTGGCTACATTTACTGAGTGTAGCCAGTGCACCTTCCAAAATTTCAGCCATTACTGTTGGTAAGGGTCCTGAAACTATTAGGACCAAGTCATCGGCATATGCTACCACCTTTACCCCACCCCTGTTTAAGAGAGTTAAAGCTTCGTCAATCACTACTAGCCAAAGGTGAGGCTCAGTTGTAACATTATTAAAGGCGCCCTCTATGTCTATAAAGGCAGTCAAAATAAATTGTTTTCACCGCAGAGATTTCTCTACAGTCTCTACTACCTCATGTAGGCCTGTCTCGTTAGATTTCCCTTTCAGGTAGTTTGGTTCGAAAGTGCTCCCGAATGTGATAGTTGTTCACTCTTTCGGACACCTTGAGAGTAAATGAGGTAAGACTTATGGGTCTGAAGTACTTGGCCAAGACGTGGCCTCTACTTCCTGACTTATGAATGAAGATCACCTTGGTTTTCTTCCAGCTAGCAGAAACGTGGTTTAACAAGATGCACGCCAAAAAGATCTTTTGAAGGACGGGAACCACCAAGGTTTTAGTCTTCTGAAGCATCACTGGCATGATACCATCGATACCTGGAGAATTGAATGCGGAAAAGCTATCAATTGCTCAGTTTATTCTACTGACGGACAGGACAGATGTCAGAGACATAGCAGGTAGCCCCTCCTGCCGACTCGTGCCTTCGTTACAGACTGGAGTAATAGAATTTTCCGACAAATGGGCATCAACAAGATTTTTAAAGATTACCCTGCATACTCAGCCCACCCCCCATTCTCACTTTTGGCAAGAGTTTTACATGAATGGTCCTTGGAGAGGACCCTGCTGAGTCTGGCCGAGTCTTTTACGGATTCAATGGATTCGAGGTACGTTTCGCATCTCTAATGGCTTTCTCATACTCTTTCAAAATTACTCGGGAATCTTGAAAGTTCCTTACTTGATGGCACTTAATGAAGACTCACTTAACCTTCTCCTTCAAGTCTGTCAGCGTCTTACCCCACCAGGGAGGAAAGTCTTTCTTGCTAAAGAATACCGGACAGTCCACTTTGAAGGCAGTCTGATAGGACCTCTCTAAGTGTCTAACTTGCATGTCCAGTTGTTCCCTAGGGGTAGTCAAAAACTTACTCTTGTTCAACTTCTTGCTGAAAACCCTATCAAAAAGAGACCAATCAGTTCTTTTAGGGTTCCTACGGGGTAGCAAAGTTTCCCGAATGAAATCGATTTCGAAAAGAATCAGCTTGTGATCCGAAAAAGAGTTCTTCCGTGGAACCGTCCAATTTTCAACCTTAACGGCAGAAGAGTTTATCGAAAAAGCAATGTCAAGAACTTCCTCATAACCTCTTGATGTTTCCGATACCGGGAAAACAAAAGTTGGGGTATTGCCTTTGTTCCGGATGAGTAAATTACGGCTAAATATAAAATCAAAAAGAGACTCACCTCGTTGGTTGGTCTCGCTACTGCACCAAATAGTGTGTCTGGCATTCGCGTCGCAGTCGAGCAGGATGTTCTCTTTCTTGGGCAGGAGAGGATCCACCAAATGCTGCATCTACTCTGGAGGCACAGATCTGTCATGGGCCATGTAGGCAGACACCAAACAGAAGCAACTGCCAGTGGATAGTTCCACCCTGACCACGGTCACATCCGGTGAACTGAAAATTTGATAGCAAGAAGGCATTAATTGTGTTGATAACTAGGATACCCTAGGTTTTCCATCAGCTTGAACATAAAAAGATCATGGGATCTATCCCAGATTCAAGGCTCTTTTATCAGGCAAACATCGATTTCCTCCGCATGGAGGGTGACTCGTAGGTTATCGGTGGCTGGCTTAGAGTGACGAAGGTTAATTAGTAAATAATTAAAAGTATTTCAACCTTTAACAAACTGTTCAAAAGTGTTGCTTACCTTTACGACTGTTCCTTGGTTCTGAATCTGCGTCCGTCTTAGACAATCGCAGATCGTCGAGCAGCTTCTTTGTGTTGTCTCCTAATTTCTCCAAGTCGTCTTCCAGGGCAACAGAGGCGGGGAAGACCTTCACTTTGACCAACCTAAGGCCAAAGCGAAGATTAAACTGCGGTTTTCTGAGTGCCTCCGGGGACTTGTTGCTAATCAGCAGTAGAACGGCGGAACTGTGTTGCTGAGGTTCTTCTACCTTGATGACAGACCAGTCATCCATCCGTACCTTAGGATTTTGCAGCTTGAGACACTGGACAATTTCCGATTTGTCCTGCTCCATTTTCGGCAACCAAATTCGAGCTCGTGTTCGCCTCGGAATTTCTGAAGCAGGGATGGGTTTTAGCGAAAGCCCTTCCTAGGCGTTGCTAACCGTAGCAAGGCTCCTCTCCAGAAACTTCTTCGACAACTGACACATTTTATTACCCGACAACCTCGACAGATTTCACCACAGTCGAAGAGAGGTGCTGCTTCTTTATTGTCTATGAGGTGTCTAACTACCATACTAGATAGCCGATCCTCAATAGCATTCCAAAGGGGCAATAACACCCTTCCGCTATTGGTTTTTTGCGTCCACGAAGACCACTTCGAAATGAGCCCTGGCCAACACACTGTAAGCCGCCCTTGCGGCCGCGGCTGCCGCACTGGTTGTAGGGCCCTCAACCCCCTGGGATGAGGAGTATTTACTCTTCTTGGCCTCGCGTCCCCTCACATCCTATGACTACGGCTAACAAAGCTATACCAAAAGCGATTCGAGCCGTAGTTGCGGCTCATCTGCCTTCGTCCACTCCTGTAGCCAAATCTGGCAAGAGGAACATATCTGATGATGATCCATCTGATCTGGCCACCTTGACAGATGAAGCGACGGTCAGCACACCAGATAACAAGAGGAAGAAAAAAAGGAGGGAGGGTAACATACCTGAACCCGAAGTAAGCAACCTTAGACAACAGGTTGTAGTAACTTCAGGAGGAGCGTCTTGCAGCAAAGAGGCACCTGCCGCGGGGACTAAGAGTGCAGTAGCGAGCGCGAAACCGAGTCTTCTTAGTGATCCACTAACGTCCGATGGACATATCGAATTGTCCCAAAAACAATTGGATCTCGTCAACAGCCAAGTCTGGGAGGCGATATATCGTATGAGAGTTGAACACGGCATCTTGAAGGTACAATGCTCAAACACTCAATCGTTCAAATGGCTGACCAAAACTGTAGTTGCGATGCCAGCTTTTGAAGGATGTAGGTGTGTTGTTCGGCAAACGAACAAAATTCAAAAACTGATAAGGGTGAGCATGCTGATTCCTGGGCCTCCAAAGGAGCCGCATGCGATCATCTCTAAGCTCTATGCCCTGAACGAGAGAGTTGATACGACGCACTGGAAATCATACCACTAAGTCCCTATATTTAAATCTGGGACGGATACTACTGTTCTCGGTTCAGATATAGGCAAAGTGTAAGATTGAAAGTATGGCTGTCCATATGACATCAAATATTTCATTTACGCAAATTACCAAAAGCGGTTGATTGCATTTTGTTAAAACAATTCTGCTGTCAAAAATTATATGCAGTCAAGATAAAGTATCGATTAGAGGGGAGAGTGGTAGAGGCAATCGTCGTCTCGGCCTATTTTTCTTGCGACCCCATTCTCCCTCACCCTACGAGGGAGTTTATGGAAGGTGAAAGATATGCTGAATCCATGAGATTAGGTCTAATTATGGAATATGATGCAAATTCACAGAACACACTCTGAGGTAGCACGAAATGTAACTTCAGGGGGCATAAACTCATTGACTTCATTCTGTGATCTCGCTTGGTTATACAGAACGTTGGCTCCAGCCCGACTTTTATGACCAGCAGAAGGCAGGAAGTGACGGATATGACATTATGTAACCATAAAATATCAGATCATATCACTGGTTGGAAAGTAATCGATAAAGATTCCTTGCCAGACTATCGTTATACAGAGTTTAGGCTTGCGGCCAAGACAACTTCGACTCCAGCAGGCCAGAATCCTGGAAAACCGAATGAGACACAATATGAGGATCTCACTAAAGGGGAAATCCTTGATGTTCTCAAACTGCGAACAATAACTGCGATTGAAGAAGACAAAAACTCATTGGGGCGAACTTGAATCGAGTGATTTAATAAGATGTGGCCGGAACGGAGAAGAGAGGGTAAGACAGTCCCTTGGTGGAACGCCGAACTCTCGTAACTCCGGAAAACCTCCACGAGACTTCTAAACAGAGCTCTTAAAACTCAGTTGGAAGGGTCCAATCCCCTACCGTAAGCTGAGGAAGGTTCGCCTTCTCGTCATTCGAAAATTTTAAGTCACGGGGACCCGATGGCATTTACCCAATCATGCTCAAGCGTGGAGGAGAACAACTAATGAAGGTTCTGAAAAGAATCTCTACGCCATGTCTTTCGCTCGCTTATGTTCCACAATCGTGGCGTTTGGTGAAAGTTGTCTTTGTCCCAAAGCCAGGCAAGGACAACTACGCTTTACCAAAAGGTTTTATACCTATAAGCCTAACATCATTTATCCTTAAAGGTCTGGAACGTATAGTGGAGAAACACATTAGGATGAGGGTTCTAAGGCGAATCCCTCTAAATGAGTGTACACTCTTGGTGTATTTGTGGACATTAGCTTTTGATAATGCTACCTTTGACTCTATGTGCTCTTCTATCAGAAGTTATGGAGTAGGACAGATCATTGTCAGATAAATTCGCTCTATGCTATCCAAAAGACTGTTTACTATGGATAAAGAAAGCGATGAAGGAATTAAGGTTGAGGTTAAGACGGGTTGCCCACAAAGCGGTGTGATCTCTCCCCTACTTTGGTGGTTTGGTCTTGGACACTTCCAACCCTACGTAGACGATGTGTACGTATTAATCTCAGGACGATCACTTGAAGGTAGCTCTTGAGGTAGCCTAAATAAGATTGAGCATTCGTGCGAATTGCATGGCCTTTCCGTGAATCCTACAAAAAGTACCTTAGTGCTTTTCACTAGGAAGCGCAATATGAAAGTGGTAACACTGCAAATGTCTTCTGATGTTAAATACTTAGGAGTAATCCTAGATAGTAGGCTTACCTGGAAGAAGCACGTCGATCAGAAGGTCGCTCGAACACTAAAAGCTTTCTGGCAGTGTAAGAGAATCTTTGGCAAGACATGGGGTTAAGACCGGCGATACTACACTGGTTGTACATCACCCTGATTAGACCCATTATTACATACGCCTCTGTATGATGATGGAAGGCTACAATGGTTAATTCCAGAGTAAACCCCCTAAACAGGCTACAGAGAAGTGTGTGCTTGGGTATCCCAGGTGGCATGAGTACGACATCTGGTGATGCCCTTAATGGCATTCTGAACTTGCAACCTCTAGATCCTCAAATTCGAAAGAAATCGATGAAGGCGGCGTACAGGCTCAAATTAAACGGAGTCTGAGGAAATGAAGAAAGGAACTGGCCACTGTCAGATATACCACCAGCCGGAGCGGTACACACTGTTCTCGATGCCAGTGGACACTCGGGTGCCTGTCGTTAGCTTCGGTAGAAAGTAGAGAACCTAATAGTTTTGGTGGTACTTAGAGCACCACCTATGCTACAGGACAGATGGCCATGGTGTTCCTTACGGAAGTCTATGCCATCCTGAATGGGGCATACTGGCTAATTGGGAAAAATTGGCGGGGTATCAGTATTGGAATTTGTAGTGACAGTCAAGCTGCACTGAAAGCCCTTGCTAGCTCACGCTGCTTTTCGAAGTTAGTCGGTAAATGTAAGAAAACTAAACAGTGTTGCAAAACACAACAAAGTTAGTCTTATTTGCGTGCCTGGACATTGTGGTACTGCAGGGAACGAGTTGGCATAAATTGGCTAATGAAGGTTCTGCAAGTACTAGGCCCTAAACTCTTTCAAGGTTTCAATTCCGCATCGATTCAACTATGGATTAACAGCTTCATGAGGTCTACCCATAGAGGACGTTGGTCTGGGTTGAACTCGTGCAGAGTAGCCAAGTGCTTTGTGAAAGAATCAAACCGTAAAATAGCGACCTTTGTTCTAAAACTCAGCAGAAAGGACCTGAGAATACTGGTGGGTGTAATGACAGGGCACAACGCCTGTGGTCAGCGTATGGCTGCCATGGCGGTCGAAGACTGCCCGATAAGCCTATCCTGTCTTAAGGATGACGACACTGCAGAGCAGAGGATGTAGCTGTGCTGGTGATAAGGTGATAAGGTCTCGAAATAAAATAATCAATTTCTCTTTCTTTCTTCTTTTCTAGCCTCTTCTAATAAAAATGTGATGTTTATAGTTATGTAAAATATAATTTTTTTTAAATTAGTTCAATAATTAACTTTATATAGAAAGTCTGAAAAAAAAGAATTTAAATGCGAAAACTCGTCTCGCATTCTCCTCCCTTCTTTTAACGTACAAGTAAATACCTACATCGCAATAATAATTTTCCGCGTTCCATGTTCACTTAGCAACGAACCGAACGTGAAACAAAAATAGTTAACCCGTTGCAGAGAACGTAAATTCATAGAGAAGGCTCAGGAACGAATGTGCGGGTTAAATGTCAAATGCTAACAAAAAGCAGCTAAGAATTTTTTATTATTTGACCACGGCCTTGGAAAAGTTAACATAAGAGAGTTAACAAAGCGGAGCGTAGTCAACAGAATAAAATATAGCGTTTGCATTGAAAAATAAAACGCCATGATTTCGTGTTAGGCCAAATAAAATAACAGCAGATTTATATATTTTTCTTTCATGCTTATTTGCCGTCGGCATTTTGCATGCGCAAATAGATTATTTCTTGTGATATGAATAAATAAATTCTAAGTATATGCATGCATGAATGTAAAATTTTCAGTATCTAACTTCCTAATTTGTATTGATATTAAGTGTATTATCAAAATTATTTCAAAATATCCACATAGAGATTACTTTTGTAAACCATTCATTTACATCAAGCGTTAGTATTTGCCCTCGGCATTTTGCATGCGCAAATGGATTATTTCTTGTGAGATGAATAAATTAATTCTAAATATATGCATTCATGAATGTGAAATTTTAAGTATCTAATTAACTAAATGGAGGATGGTTCCATATGTAGAAGTCCACGCAAGTTGGGCAAGTCACTGATCGCCATTCACTTGGGAGTGGCCAGGACGATTCTTCTGCATATGGTTCAAGCAGCTCACAACATCCGGAATTAACCCAGGTATCCTCTGGGTAGCTTTCGAACACTCGTTCGGGAGTGAGCTAACGTGAGAAGGCGAAACATTCCAGGATAGCTGGTTGTGCGCTGGGTTTGGGACCCGCCCTAAAAATCCCCCCCAATGAAGGTATTAAAAAAAGCCTCGGATGAGACCTCCCTATACTGATAAAGGCCACTGCAAACGAAATAAAGATTACGATTTGAGGGCATGTACCTGGAATGTCCAGTCCCTTAATGGGGAAGGGACCTCTGTCCGACTGGTTGATGTCCTCATGAGAGTAAAGGCTGGCTTCACTGCCATTCAAGAGATGCGATGGACGGGACAAGGTACGAAAAGTGTAGGACCTTGTGACGTCTACTACAGCTGCCGTGTAAACGAGCGCAAATTCGGTGTTGGATTTGTTGTGGGAGAGATACTTCGTCGCCAAGTACTGTCGTTCACTCCGGTGGACGAGCATCTCGCAACAATCCACATCAAAGCCCGTTTTATTTAACATATCGCTAGTTTGCGCCCACGCCCCGATGGAAGAGAAGGACGATGCGACCAAAGATTCCTTCTATGAGTGCTTGGAACGTTCCTATGAGCGCTGCCCCCGCCACGAAATAAAAATCGTGCTTGGCGACTTCAACGCCAGGCGGGGCAAAGAGGAAATTTTTGGTCCCACAGTCGGAAAATTCAGCCTACACAACGAAACATCCGGTAACGGACAGAGGCTGATCGACTTCGCCGGGACCGAAACATGGTAGTCTGCTGCACCAGATTCCAGCATAAGAAGATTCACAAAGCCACCTAGCTGTCTCCTGATCGAAAAACACGAAACCAGATCGATTACGTGAGTGCGAGGAGCTTGAGAGGCTGGCCAATAGCGGCGGCTTACAAAAGCTTTTAAGACCGGGGCGTTTTCCTATTATACAGGGTGGGCCATGTACAATTTGCTTTTTGAATCGGCTATAAAAAAAAATTAATCAATATTTTTTCAAACTCTTTTTTTATTTTGAAGGTTGAACATTGTGATTTATGAATGAAAAATAATATCGTTCAAATGACTGCCACGACTGGGTTTACAGTAGGCCATTCGATCAACCCAATTTTTAAGGACATTTTCGATTGTTTGGGCTCCAATTTCATGAATGGCAACTTCGATTTCGTGTTTTAAAGCATCAATCGTCTCTGGATGGTTCGCATAGCATTTGTCCTTAACAGCTCCCCACAAAAAATAGTCCAACGGTCTTAAATCACAGCTCCGAGGCGGCCAATTGATATCGGAATTTCGGCTGAGTATTTGGTTTTCAAAAACGGTAGCCAAAAGTTCGAGTGTAACTTTGGCAGTTTGACAAGGTGCACCGTCCTGTTGAAACCAAATGTCTTCCATGTCATCCTCCTTAATTTTTGGAAACAACTCGTTGAGCATGTCACGGTAACGCTCGCCATTTACTGTAACCGCGGCTCCTCGCTCATTTTCGAAAAAAAAAAATGGCCCGATGATACCGCCAGACCAAAAACCGCACCAAACAATGACTCGTTGTGGATGCATTTGCTTCTCTACAGTAACGTGTGGATTTTCAGAGCCCCAAATCCGACTATTTTGCTTATTGACGTAGGCACCGATGTGAAAATCAGAAAAGAAGAAGAAGACTCCCCAGTTTGGAAATAGGTTTTCAATATTTCCCAATTTTGTTCAAGCGTATAGCGTCCCATTTCGTAAATGTCAAACCTTTAAGTAAATTATGAACATTTGACATGTCATTTGTGTTACCATTCTCAAAAAAATAGGTGGTTCAAAAAGCAAACGCTATATGACCCACCCTGTATAAGAACAAAGTCAGCGATGTTGGGACTGACATCCAGAGCGTACTTTAATTATGGAGGGAACACTTCCCAAACCTGTTAAATAATGATAGCTGCGCATGCCACAGAGAATGTGAAGATCCCGATATCCCAATCGTTTACGAAAAAACTGTCGTTCCGATATCCCAACCATGACGAGGTGAGAATAGCCGCGGGCGCCAACGGACTGCCAGCGGAGCATGGTGGCGAGAAGCTGGTAAGGTGCATGTATCAGCTTCTATGCAAAATATTTTCAGATGAAAGCATGCCTACCGATTGGAATTTTACTGTGCTCTGTCCAATCCATAAGAAGGGCGATCCTGCAATTTGTGCCAATTACCGCGGGATTAGTCTTCTAAATATCGCCTATAAAAATCTAGCGAGCGTATTGTGTGAAAGGCTGAAGCCCACCGCCAACCAACTGATTGGACCTTATCAGTGTGGCGTTAGACCTGGAAAGTCTACCATCGACCAATTATTCACAATACGCCAAATCTTGGAATAGACCCATGAAAGCAGAATCGACACACACCTTCTTTTCGTGGATTTCAAAGCTGCATTCGACATTACGGAAAGGAGTTACTTGTATGCCGCGATGTCTAAATTTGGTATCCTCGCAAAACTAATACGGCTATGCTTAACACCAGCAGCGCCGTCAGAATTGGGAAGGACCTCTCCGAGCCGTTTCATACCAAACGAGGTTTCCGACAGGGTGACTCGCTGTCGTGTCACTTCTTTAACTTGATATTGGACAGCATCGTAATATTTTATAAGAGCGTACAATTGTTGGCGTATTCAAATCCAACGCAGAATCTCTCTTGCCAACAAGTGCTACTTTGGACTATGTAGGCAACTGAGCAGTAAAGTCCTCTCTCGACGAACAAAACTAACACTCTACAAGGCTCTCATCATGCCCGTCCTAACGTATGGCGCAGAAGCGTGGACGAGGACAACATCCGATGAAGCGACGCTTGGAGTGTTCGAGAGAAAGATTCTGCGCAAGATTTTTGGACCTCTGCACGTTGGCAGCTGCGAATATCGCAGGCGATAGAACGATGAGCTGTATGAGGTTTACGACGACATAGACATAGCGCAGCGAATAAAGATCCAGCGGCTACGCTGGCTGGGTCATGTCGTCCGAACGGATACAAACGCTCCGGCTCTGAAAGTGTTCGATGCGGTACCAGCTAGTGGTAGCAGAGGAAGAGGAAGGCCTCCTCTGCGTTGGAAAGATCAGGTGGAGAAGGACTTAGCAGCACTTGGCGCTTTGTTCAACTCGGCAAAAATCGCGTAAGTGGTTATTGCGCCAATTAAGAAGATGAATTAACTAAGTTGTATTGATATTAAGTATATTAACCCTTCATTAGGCACGTGGTCTACAATCGTTGACCACTTCTTTTCAAAGTCGTGCAACTCCTTAAATTTGTCTCTTAAATTACCTAAGCTTTTTAATAGCTGTTTATAATTAATCTATGTATCCAATTAGTGCATTCAGTACGGGTTTGACGTGCAGTTGTAAATTTTTTCAAGGTCTGAACAGTGCTGGTCTACATATGTAGGCCACGTGACTAACGACGTTACTTTTTCTTGCGGCAATATTACTTGATATATTAAATATTTGAATTAAGTTCAGGTAAGTTTTGCTTATATTTTTTTTTACAAAAGTGTGCTAATTTAATTAGTTTCAGATAATATTATGTCTGATTCCAAAAAAAGACGATTGGAAAGCAGGAAAAATCCTGAAGTATTGGAAAGATGGCTCTCCGAACAATCAAGTAGTGAAGAAAGTGCTATGGATGAAGAAAACGAGACGGAGGTTGACGAAGATACGGATATCAATGTGAATGCTGCTGAAGAGAGTGACCACGAGACCGCATCGGAACTAGAAGGATCAAGGTTAGGTTAGGTTAGGTTGAAGCGGTTGTCCATTGTGAACACACTCAGGCTCGTAGCCCATTGTGATGCCGCATGGGGAAACTAGCCCTTATCCCTCCTGAAACCACAGTGTACTATTCAAAAATTTTGCTAGATCCTTGATTTCGACAGAGCCGAGATCTTCCAGTTCATTGAAGAAATGTTTGCCCAAATTGGCGAGTCTACGTCTGGATAGAGCAGGACAATGGCACAGAAGGTGCGGAATCGTCTCTTCCTCTTCCTCGTCTAGACAACTTCTGCAGAAGTCATGTGTTTGCACACCCATTCTCTGGGCGTGCCTACCAATTAGGCAGTGCCCAGTTATGACTGAAGTCAGTATGTTGAGACTATGTTTGTCTCTCCTTAGTAGTAGTTCTGTGCGTTTAGCATTGAGAGTCGGCCACATCTGTCGGGCTATTTTGCAAGTGGCTTCGTTTCGCCATCTTCCATTCGCTATGCTTACAATTTCCTCGTGGATATGTAGTCTACATGTTTGCAAGGGTATACCTATATCAGTGTCTATGTGCTCATCAGTCAGTTTGGTGCCGATTTTCGCGAGTTCATCAGCTCTGCAGTTCCCCTCTATGTCGCAATGGCCAGGAACCCATGCTATCGTTAGGTGAAATGACTCAGCCATCTCGTTAAGAGATGTGCGGCATTTCATGGCTACCTTAGAGGTTGTCGACTGTTTAGTGAGGGATTTTATCGCCGCCTGGCTATCAGTGAAAATGTAGATATCATCACCAGATATCGCATCACACTGTACCAGTGTCACGGCTTTCATTATTGCCATCAGTTCAGCCTGAAAGACACTACAGTAGTTGTGGAGCCGAAAACTGTAGGAAATCCCCAGATGCTCGGAAAACACACCCCCGCCCACCCTGCCATCGAGCTTTGAGCCATCTGTGTATACATGGATGGACTCGCCCTGTCTTACCACGTCACGCTCCCACTCTTCCCTCGTGGGTAGGAGGGTCACGAACGTTGTAGTGGCAAGTGTAGGCGGAATTGTGTAGTCCACCTGTCTGGGAAGTCCCAACGTGCCATCCAGGATTTTGCCGTGGCCATAAATTGTGTTTGACCACTTACTTAAAGTGCTCAGCCTTATTGCTGCACTGCGCGCCATGTACTTTGCCTGCAGGTCTACTGGAAGGAAGTTTAGTATCACGTTTAGTGCTTTCGACGGTGTGGTTGACATTGCACCGGTGATAAGAACAGATGCAAGTCTTTGGACCCTGTCAACCCTTTTGATGTTCACGCCCTTCTCCAGGGCGTTCCACCATATTGCAATACCGTAGTAGAGAATTGGCCTAATTACTGCTGTGTACAGCCAGTGTATCATACTGGGCTTCAAACCCCATTTTTTCCCAACGAGCCTTCCACAGGAGTATAGCGCCGTCGTAGCTTTGCGTACTCTGTCTGCGACTGTGAGTCCCCAATTTAGCTTCCTATCTAGTACAAGTCCTAGGTATTTAGCGTTTTCTGTTACTTTAAGGGGTTTTCCCCCCAAAAGAATTTGTTGAAGAGCAGGTGTTTTGTGTTTCCTGCTAAACAGTATCAGTTCCGTTTTTCCCGGATTTACTTCTAGTCCTCGACTCTTGCACCATAGTGATAGTCTGTTGAGAGCTCTTTGTTGAAGATCACACATAGTTGGAAGGTGTTTGCCAGAGATTGCTATAACAATATCATCTGCGTATGAGATTACCTTACCTCCCATTTTTTCTAGCTCCTGAAGGAGATTATTGACGGTCAGGTTCCATAGAAGTGGAGAGATTACCCCACCCTGCGGTGTGCCCCTGATCGGAAATTTCTTGATGAATGTTTCACCCAAATCTGCGCGAATCGTCCGCCCGACTAACATTCGCTCTATGAGCGAGACGAGCGCTCTGTTTACTCCCATTTCTGTTAGCGATTTGGTAATTGCTTCCGGGTGTATGTTATTGAAAGCACCCTCGATGTCTAGAAAGACAGCAAGGGTGTATTCCTTGTAGTGAAGTGATTTCTCAATCGTGTCGACCAGCGAGTGAAGCGCCGTCTCTACTGATTTGCCTTTGCTGTATGCATGTTGGGAAGGTGATAGCTTGTTGCCAATCTTCCCCTTGATGTGCCCATCTAGCAATCGCTCTAAAGTTTTTAACAGGAAGGATGATAGGCTGATCGGCCTGTAGTCCTTCGGTCTCGTATGTGTGGTTTTTCCTGCTTTGGGAATGAAGACCACTTTTACTTCCGCCCATTTCTTGGGGATATAACTAAGTCGTACTACTGCCTCAAAAATTGAGACGAGTCTAGGTGCAATCATACTAATTGTGTGTTGCAGGTCGGTGGGGATGATTCCATCTGGTCCCGGCGATTTATAAGGTTTGAAACTGCCAATGGCAGATTTTATATTGTCCTCCGTAATAAAATCTATTGGAGGACCCCCATTGAGAACTGTAGGATGAGTTCTACCATCTTCATTGCATAGACAACCTGGGAAGTGTGTCTGCAATAGTAATTCTAGTGTTTCTTCACTATTAGTTGTCCAATTGCCGTCCTCTTTTATGAGGTAACTAGGGTTGCTGTGGCTCATTGATATAACTTTCCTGAGTCTACTTGTCTCAGAGGTACTATCTATCTTTTGACAGAAATCTCTCCAAGACGCCGTTTTATCTGCCCTAATGGCATACTTAAATCTGCGTTGACAGTCTTTGTATCCATCCCACGAGTTAGTTCTTCTCGCTTCGTTATACTTGGTTCTGCATTCTCTTCTTAGGTCTGCTATGTCTGTGGACCACCATAGAGGTTTCGGTTTGCCTCTTTTCGTCCTCGGAGGGCAGGCTGCTTTCGCAGCCTGTTGAAATGCTGAAGTCAGTTCATCAACAGTAGAGTCGAGTTGTAGTTCGGAGTTAATTTGGTATGTCATGCCCGTAAGGTTGTTGGCTACAATATTTTCGAACATACCCCAGTTTGTGCGTTTGCGGTTCACGACCGGTTTACACAGTTTAATTGGTAATTCAATGCTATACGTTAGGTACCTATGGTCTGAGAAGGAGTTGTCTTTAGACACTCTCCAGTCTCTTATAATTTGTGACCCCCGTTCATTGACACACGTAATGTCCAGAACTTCCCTTCTAGTAGCTGTTACGAAGGTAGGGGAGTCGCCTATATTGCTAATATGAAGGTAGTTACACATGATGAATTCAAAAATGTACTCACCGCGTTCGTTAGTGTCTGTACTACCCCAGACATGATGGTGAGCATTTGCATCTGCGCCCAGGATTAGTGGTATGCCACGTCTCGCGGCTTCCTCTGTTGCACCTCTTAGGAGTGGAGATGGTGGTGGTTGTGCCGCGTCATGTGCCATATAGGACGAGGCAAGCCATATTGTCCTTCCGCAGGACTCCACTGATATTACTGCGTTGTCCGCATCGCTGAATTGCATCAATAAGAATACATTAATATGTTTTTTCACTAGTATACACGACCTGGGTTTACCTTTGTCGGTGACATAGACCAGTTTAAAATCTTTGTTACTCAACCCGCAAACCCGATCTTTTATGACCCATGGTTCTTGGATGAGAGCGATTTCCTCTTCTCTTTCAGCGAGATGGAGGATGAGTGCGGCTGAGGCCGCCTTACTGTGGTGGAGGTTGATCTGTACAACCCCCACCATCGTTGGTGTGCGTTGTTAGATGACAGCCAACCACGGTTTGGTCAGCGATCTCCTCGTCAGAGGAAGTGGGAATATATTCCTCGTCCTCCAGAGCGTCTGAGAGATCGGAATATTCCCCCATATCCTCTAGGGTAACCCTTCGGAAGAGTTCGCCTACCATACCGGAATTGGATGCCACCTCGTCGTCCGTTAGGTTGTCTAACGCAACCGTCTTCTCCTCCGCGGATGACGTCAAGTTATCTGCGGAGCTGCCCTTACTGGCTACATCCTGTCTGTAGACATGGAGTGTCAGTGATTGGAAGCCGTAGTTCACCTTCCATTTCAAGTTAGCGAGTGGATCCAGTGATTCCTCATTTAGGATGATCACCGCTAGTCTCCTCTTGCCATCCACTTCGCCGATCTTTGCTACTTTCCAATCGCTGGTAGGTAGCTCGGGGTTGCCTAGTTTGAGCAGTTCCAACACTTCCTCTGGGTCGGTGTGGAACTCTGGTATCCAGGCTCTTGATCTTGGCCGATTGGGGATGTCTTCACGGAGGACCACGTCGAGGCGGGCCCCTGGCCAAGGCTCCCCTATGCGTTTAATTGCCAGAGTGTACAGATCGACCGATCGTTGATCCGCGCACCTGGTTAATTTGACGCGTGATTGGAACCAACCCGCGTCTGAGCAGCTGGGTGGGGGTCCTGGATTTTCTTGCAGGATGTCCCTGTAGACTTTCCATAGACTCCTGCTTATCAGATCCCAGTTTTCTTGCGTGATCGCACCGTCATGGGAACTGCGATCAATCACCGCCCTTATATGACTTCCTTTCGCTACTTCCGCAAAAGATTTTTTAAGAACCTTGGTTGTTTGAGTGGCGGACACCTTGGATCTTTTGGCTTCTGCCGATGTCCCCTCACTCGACCTTTTGCGCTTACCTTGCGCAGAGTCCATTTTAGCCTTCTCCCGGTGTTCGGCTATGAAGGCTTCAGCCCACGCTTTGGAGTCTGACTGCTCCTCCGTCAGATCCTCTAGTTTAGTGTCCTTCAGTCTCTCCAGGATCCTGAAGGCTGAACGCTTGGTACGGTAGTACCTTTCTGAACCACTAATTTGCTTCCGGGGGTGGGTACTACCCGGGGCAGTGATTGTGTCAGAAGGGCGAGCTCCAGAAACCATTGGCTGAGCCATGTGGTCTGGTGCCACCGACGTCGATTTGGGTGTTGCTCCTTCTGGAGTTCCCGTGTCGCCTGGAGTGACGGAGACAGCAAGCTCGGCTTGTCTTGGGACAGGGCCGTCCTTGCTTCCCGAAGGTTTTGTTGCGAGGGGGGGTCTACTCCTGGCCCCAGATGTAAATGGGATGTCATCACCAACTTGTCTTGAGACAGGGTTGGGATGGCTACCAGTAATAGGCCTCGCTGCCGTGGAGGCGATCCCCGAAGGGACAGAGTGAGAGCCAGGCCCTGGCTTAGCCACAGGCTTGGCACCGCTCGTATGTGTGGTCTTTCCTGACGAAAGACCTGACCTTCCTGTAGGGTTGGGTCTTGTTTTGTGTGTGCCTTTATCCGAGGCTACGGTTTTTTTGTACATTTCAATATTCATTATCGTCCGCGCTGCTCGACGTGGCAAGCGGGGCGGACTAAGCTTTTTAGGGGGGAAAGGGGAAACGTCGACCATGGCAGTCCTCTCTGCCATGGCAAGGTCATTCTACCTCCTGAGGTGACCCGGTATCAGGAGGGCGCCGTTAGAATACAGCCGGATACCCCTGGCTGCAAACCATCCAGTGGGCACGGTAACGCATAACACCCTGGATTAGGGGGGAGTAGGGAAAGGATAAGATGGGATACCAGGGTTAGGGACGATGGGAACGTCGGTGCGGTGATCTCCTCATAGGGATTGGCTAGCCATTCAGTGCCGAACTGGCAATCCAATCCCCATATGGAGCTTCCCTCTTAGTTCGTGGTGAGTTAGCCTTCATGATATGAGGGCTAAATCACCACTTAAGCCTCATCCCCGCGGCAAGGAGACCAACATGATGAGGTAGAAGGATCAAGCGATGATGAAATTTTTTCAGACGATTCTGGTGCATCTCATCCTTTTCTATTTAGGAAAAGACAATGTCACTAAGTGGAAGAAAACCAGACCCAATTTGCAAGTTCGTATTCGTTCGCACAATATAATCAAACTTTTGCCGGGTGCAAAAGGTAATGCGCGCAATGTTGAAACAGAAATTGAGTGCCTAAATTTATTTGTGAATGATTCGGTTATAAGAAAAATAACCGTTTCCACAAATTTGTATATTCAAAAAGTACGGGTTAACTTTGAAGAAGATAGAATAAATCAAGATGCAAGAGAAACCGATGACACCGAAATTCGCGCTTTCATTGGCATTTTGTTTTTGATTGGCGCTCTTAGAAGCTCGAGAAAAAATCTTCATAAAATTTGGGACAATTCCCAAGGAAACGGGGTTGAATCGTGCTACCTAGCGATGAGCGAGAAACGGTTTCGATTTCTGATAAGATGTCTGCGATTTGATGACATCAATACAAGACAGCAGAGAAGAGCAATTGATAAATTGGCGCCTATAAGAGAACTTTTTGAAGTATTAAGTAATTTTATTGATAGTGAGTTTCTTACTGTGGATGAACAACTATTAGCATTTAGAGGACGTTGCGCGTTTAAGCAATACATCCCTAGTAAGCCAGCCAAGTTTGGCATTAAAACTTTCGCGATGGTGGATGCAAAAACGTCTAACACTTTTAATTTGGAAACTTATGTGGGAACTCAGCCGGCGGACCATACACACTTAGCAATAGTGCGGAAGAGATAACTCTTCGATTGGTAGAGCCAGTCGCAGGAACTAATCGCAATATTACTGGTGGCAATTGGTTCAGCAGCTTATCGTTGGTTAATAATTTGCTAAAGAAAAAGCTTACATATTTGGGAACTGTGAGAAAAGATAAACGCGAAGTTCCCAAAGAATTCCTTCCCAGGAAGAATCGTAAAGAAAAGTCAAGTATTTTTGGTTTCCAAGAAAACTGTACACTAGTATCGTACTGCCCGAAAAAAAACCGGTCAATGATCCTGATATCATCTATGCACCATGATAACGCAATAGACGAGCAAACAAATGATGAAAAAAAAAACAATTATGATAACCGATTATAATCACACAAAAATTGGTGTAGATCTTGTGGACCAATTATGTCAGAAATATAATGTTGCAAGGAATACGTGTCGTTGGCCAATGGTAATATTTTACAATTTACTAAATATCTCTGGTATAAACGCTCTTTGCGTATATAAAGCAAATAATCCCAAAAATAATATAAAACGGAGTGATTTTCTTGAAAAATGCGCTTGGGAGCTCATTCGACCACAAATTGACTACCTCGACTACCCAGGGAAATGAGGCAGCGAGCCCACAACCTTCACTCAATCACCAAGTAACTATGTCGGACGTTATCATATTTGCCCTCGCAATATGAACAAATCATCCTGAAAGTCGTGTACTAAATGCGGCAGATTTGCTTGCAAAAACCATATGAGGGAAAGCTGCACGGAATGTCTCAGTGAGGAAATATAAGCAGTTTTCAGAAACCACAACATATAAGTTTTGTACTGAACTTTTATTTTTTTATTTAAAGAAGTGAATTTTACATATTTTTATTTTAAGTTTTACGAATAATAAAAACTCTTTTGTAAATCGTCCATTAGTTATAAGAAAAAACTTTTATGAATTGCAATAAATGTTAAAAAACACATACATTCATGTTTTTATTGAATTTACAGAAGATACACAAATATTTTAGTGAAAATATTAGTTTATATTCCTCACATTAAATCACAGAATATACTTATGAAGTTTTATTAAGAAACACAAATGAATAACACTTTTAGTCATAATATTAAAATGGTCTACGATTGTAGACCACGTGCCTAACCACGATACAAAAATTCACGTGCCTAACGAAAGGTTAACAAAATTATTTCAAATTATCCACATAAGAAATAACGTTGTAACAGTATGTTGTACTTTTGAAATTGTTGTGTATATTCATATCCTACAAAGTGTTGAATACATATGTATAGCATCCACCATCCACATTAATGTATGTGGGCAGAAAAAAATCTTGACCTTGCAATGCAAGCTCATTGTTTGGGATGAGTGCACAATGGCGCATAAGAAATAACTTGAAGCACTTAACTTTTCACTGAAGGATCTTCGGTGAAATAACAACATCTTTGGCGGCTTCATGATATTGTTGGCAGGCGATTTCAGGCAGACGTTGTCAGTAATTCCCCGTGGAACGCCCGCAGATGAATTGAATGCTTGCCTGAAGGCATCACCTTTGTGGAATAACGTAAAAACATTATCGCTAACCACTAATATGAGAGTTAAACTTCAAGATGATCAAAGTGCTGCACAATTTTCCAAACAATTGTTAGCTGTTGGAAATGGAAAAGTCCCAGTTGATGCGGCAGCTGGATTAATTACTCCTACCAACGACTTTTGCCGATTTGTAGGTTCTCAATCAGCTCTTATTGAAAATGTTTTCCCCAACATTAGTGAGAATTATCAAAATTATGTTTGGTTAAGTCAACGAACAATTCTCGCCGCAAAGAATAATAATGTACACGCACTGAATTTCACCATTCAATCAAAAATCAGTGGCGATTTGGTGACATACAAATCCGTTGACATAAATTATCCAACGGAGTTTTTGAACTCTCTGGAGTTACCACGATTTCCAACACATAACTTGCAACTCAAAGTAGGTTCAGTTATTATGATATTGCGTAATTTGAATCCACCGCGTCTTTGCAACGGTACTCGACTTGCGGTGAAAATTCTTATGCCGAATTTGATTGAGGCCACCTTTATTAACGGAAAGTACGTAGGTGGAAATGTGTGTATTCCTCGAATACCAATCGCTTTGCGTTTGCGGGATAAATTTAGAAAATCATTATTTTTCACATGGGCAGCTATACGTTGCATGATCACGAGTTGGAAAAACCATCTGCTTTGTTTGGTTTAACGTCAGACCAAAGAACAAAAAATGTGATTTACCAAAGAGCACTTCAATGAAACGGATAATTTGCCGGCACGTATAACGCTTCGATTCAGTATTTACTTTGGATTCACTTTCATTTTTTACTTAGAGAAGTTCAACTAAATTACACTTCATTTTTGTAATCGAAATGAATTCATTACTGTTCTGAAGTGAAATAAAATTTTTCCTTTTCAAATATAAAACAAAAGAAATATTTTTTTCTTCATCTTTTAATCCCCAAACGATGTGTTATAAAAAACGAAGCCATCTGGTGGCGAAACGGAGTTCGCCGGGTTTGCTAGTATATATGTATACATATATATAATTGGCTCATACACCCTTCTTGGGTGTTTGGCCGATATCCTCCTCCTACTTGTGGCATGCGTCTTGATATTGTTTTACAAATGGAGGGACCTACAGTTTTAATCCGACTACGAACAGCAGATATTTTTTTTATGACGAGATTTTTCATGACAGAAATACACTCGAAGGTTTGTCATTGCACGTATGCAATAAGCGATTCCCGTTAACTAAATGGTACCAAAGAGTACTGCCTTATTATAACCTTAGACGTCAGAATTGCATTTAACTTTGCAAACTGGGCGAAAATCTTAGTCGCCCTAGAGCGAATTGAGATCTCCACGTACATAAGGAGAATACTGCGTAATTACTTTGATGGCCGAATTCTATGGTACAGTACATCAAAGGGACGAAACAAGGTTGAAGTAAGCTTGACCCCAGCGGGTCAGGGGCTAGAATTTGCACGAGGTAGGGTATGCCTGTCGTAAAAGGCGACTAAAATCTAAGGTGACCAGTTCCTGAGCCGTATGGCAGCTCAACTGGTAGTGTCGTCGGGTACAAGGTCTGACCGAAGACTTAATCTCGGTACCACGAGGAACAGAAGGCCTCAGAGTTCGCTCTAGCCCGAAGCGTCAGAAACAGAGAGTGCGGTATAAGAGAACAGGCGTACAAAGGGTAGCTATTTCGATGAGGTTTCTGTTTTAAAAGCGATTCGGCGCCGCCTTCAATAAAAAATAAATAAACGTTAACTTCACCATGTACGAGCATGGTGAACAATAGAAAAATCCAGGAGCGACTGGCTCATAGTAGGCGGCTACCTGGTCAGCGTCTGTTCTCCATGTTAGGAGCGGCTGTCTTTTCGATGATGTGTAGTGGCTCGCGAGCCATCAGGATTGATTCTATGTAGTAAGATCCTGATTACGGCATACTGGAGTTGAAGCAGATTGTAATTGGGCTGAGGTAGTGGATCTCTGAGATCTGAGTAAGTGGAATGGAATCCAACTGAAACGACTCCCAGAAGGGTTCGCTCCTTCTCCGTCCTACTAAAACTTTGCAAGTCCAATGCCTGTTGCCATTGGTGGCCCCGTAGGTTGGGTGGAGATGGTTCTATAAGTTCCGGCCTGAAGCATGGCTCTGAACACTGTACCTCACTGTACCATGGGACTTACGGAAACTACGTATACATTCTGTCCGAAAAATATCGGCAATTGTTCATTTAAAAAGTGCGCGTTACACACATATCAAATTTTTTTCTGAAATTTTGGTACAGCTGTCCTCTTTAGTGTCGCAGAGTTTGAGCGTGATCTGTCAATTATCTTGTTTTTGGCATTCAATTATATCAGGAAACCGCAGGTGTGCTCTGCGATTTTTACTATGGATAAAAATATCAATGAAAAAATTTTTCTTAAATTTTATGTTTTGAACGGGAGTTTACGAGTGGTATACGGCTTTTGCAGAGAGCCGAGAAGTCGTGGAAGATTTACCTCGATCTGGTCGCCCATCAACGTTTTCAATGGATGAAAACATCGACAAAGTCAAGGAAATGGTGCTGGAAAGCCATCATTTAAGTTTGAGGGAGGTAGCTTTGCAGGTGATGAGACCTGGGTATATGAGTTTGACATGCAAACTTGTCAACAATCGGCTGAATGGACCACGTGAACCACGTCAAAGTCGGTCAAAAGTGAAAGACATGCTACTCAATTTCTTTGATTATCATCATGTTGTGCACTCGGATCTCATTCGAAATGATTCTACGGTAAATAAAGAATATTACTTGAAAGTTATGCGACGTTTGAGAGAGAATGTGCGTTGGAAACGGCCCAATTTATGGAAAGAAAACTCACAAGGCTCATATTGTGAACACCTTTTTGATCAAAACTCGACAAATATCATCGAACAACCACTGCATTCGCCGGATTTAGCCCCCTGTGACTTTTTTCTTATCCCAAAATTTAAATTGCCACTCCGCGGACGCCGCTTTGAGTTGATAAAGGCCATTAAGGAGAACTCTCTGAAGGAGCTGAAAAAGATCTCTTCAAACGCGTCTAAAATTAAAAGGTGTTTTGATGACGGTATATGTGTGTTGCCTATTCTGAAGGCGACAAAAAAAATGTTGATGATTAAACAATTATTTGACGGTTTATTGAACAATTCCTCGTACTTTTTTGACAGAATGTACTAGCGGAGATAGCGGTGATGAGTTGGGACGGATGAAGCATGCACACACAAATAAAACTTGCAAATAAAAACGAAGAATAATAACAGGAGGCTCAAATGGAGCAAACAACAAAGAGAAGGAAACACCAGTGGGTATATTCAACGGAAAACCCGCTGGAGAAAGAAAAAGTGCAACTGAAAAGGAGAAATACTATAAGATAAAATGATGAGTCTAGGAGAAGCTATTGTCTCTCTTCTGGAGTACTACAAAGGCCGTCACAATGTGCACCATGAAATCAAAAAGATCGGTTCACTTATAAAAAAGAGGCACACCGAAACTATTATGGTGATGAAAGAATATGAAAAACAACAGACAACTCCAAAAAAGAATACGCGAAAAACGTCAAGCGCGAGCTTTGCAAGAAAAGAACGTTTCGGTAAAAAGGACGAAAACAGAAACAGTTCCACAATGCAAGGAACTGGTAACCCGCTCGTGGACGCATTATCACCTGCGGCAAAAAATTGTTTGCAACGGCGACGATTCAACAGACAAAACCAATACAGACAGGAAATAAAGACAGGAAATAAAGACCAAAATGCCAGCTGGATGGTTGTCATATCAAGAAAAGAAGCCGCCCAAATCAATGAGGACATTCTGCGCAAAGTAAAAGCATCGGACTCTCGGAGAAGATGTAAAAACAAACCAGTTTCAAATAAACAACAAATTTGTGTATTTTTCCTAGAATAAAATTTTTAATAACTTTAATTGTTTCTCAAGATACAAGTTATCGCGTGAAACATTAGTGGTTGTGTGAATAATTTTGTCCGTGTGTGTATGTACATATCGATATTCACACATTGACACCTCGTATCTGCCTTGTTTACCATACGCTTCCACCGCGTAATAGCAATGTGAGGAGACACGATTATTTTTGCTAGTAAAGTAGGTATAATTTAAAATAGTTATGGGACATGTTTATGTTGATTTCTAATTTTTCCCTGCATTTCTAGATACTCAAGTTAATTTTAAGTTAATTATTTACATATGAAGTATTTTTAATTTAATTTTTTTGAAGTGAAAACTTCTTTAGAATCGTTGGGAGTGATTTGAGGAAAAGTGAAACGAAAAAGCGACCCTCTTGGCTACGAAGCGTTATATTATATGTTGATATAAACGTAGCGACGAACTAAATAAAAATAACTTTTATTTTTTCTTGTGATTCGAACCAAGGATTTTGGATCGGAAGCTCACATTGCTAGTCGCTCGGCTACCGCGCCATGCTGTCGTCGCTGGCCTGAAAGTTATTTAGTTACGAAGCGTTATATTATATGTTGATATAAATAATTTTTGTGAGCGTGTAATTCTCAAAAGGTTTATTAGAAAATCTATTGACTAGGTAGTGTGGTATCTGTTTTTATCAGCTTAACATCTGATAGATCCTCCATCGGAGGACAACAAATGTTAAACTGATTTTTGGAAATGGGCGGAGTGTTTTAGGGGCTTGCTCTCCACCTCTGCCACGGGTTGGCGCGGTATTGCAGTACCGCTGGGATTTCGGCCTTGAATAAATACAAGAAGAAATATATTAATATATTTAGCTTTGGTGGGAAGAGACATAAATTTTTATATGAATACAAGTAGACGAAAATGGAATTTTTTTTTTTTTAATTTGCATTGCAGGACATTTCTGATTATTTATTGAAAACAGTTTTTTTTATTAAAATTGATTATAGAAGAAAATTGAATTTTTTCCAAGGTGAATTCATACACTAAGCTAAGTAAAACGTTTCGTAATTCAATTTTATGTTGACATCCAAATGTACACGGCGGAAGAAAAAAATAACAAATCAGCTGTGTTATTGCTACCACCTCCAAAAGATTCGCCTTGATTTTTCATATAAAAATTATAAATATCATCACTTGTGACAACTGTACCCAGTCGGTCGACAGTGTGTGAATCATCTTTAAATTCTGCAAGAATACCCTAACCTGCGCAGCGCACAGTAAAATCGACACAAAGCTGAGCGCAGAGCACAATCGTACAAACACACTAACGTACATACATACATATATACGCTCGAATACATTTTCTTACTGTGCTCAGCCAAGGCTGGTAGTCATGCACTGTGGCGATATGAACGCACAAATGCACATACACAGGCACGAACATGAAATCAAACAGCTCGCCGTGTTTAAGTGAATCGGTATAAATATTTCGTACATTAATTTTTGTGAGCGTGTAATTCTCAAAAGGTTTATTAGAAAATGTAATGACAAGGTAGTTTGTTGGTTGTGTATGGTTATCGCTTCTCGGCCTTATCGCTAAGATCAAAGTGATCAAATGGGCGGAGTGTTTTAGGAGCTTGCTCCACCTCTGCCACGGGTTGGCCCGGTATAGCAGTACCGCCGGGATTTCGGCCTTGAATAAATACAAGAAGAAATATACAAATACATTTAGCTTTGGTGGGAAGAGACATACATTTTTATATGAATACAAGTAGACGAAAATGGAAGAAATTTGTAAGTCTGTTTCTTCGGTCCGTTTGGGTATTTTTTTTGACAACATCGAAACCAAAGCATTTGTATCATATTTTATCTATCATAAGCCACTCGTACATTTGTTTAAATTGAAAACATTGAGGATGAATAATGATAAAATGAAGAAAATAAAATATGAACTTTATAGCAATATTATAATGAACCTATAATTATCCCGCTCCTAATGCTGCTTTCGTCTTATTCTCTCTCAGTTTGTTTTACGGAAGGTTTCACTTCTATCGAGTCTAACCGTTAGACTGGTATTTTTTTTTTATTGAAGTACAACAATTTATAAATATATTTAAATAAAAAAACAACAAATTATTTATTATTTAACCAGTTTGCATTTTTCATTCATATATTTAAGGGGGGCCTCTACTGTAAAACTTAAAAAAAATCGATTTTTTACTTTTTGTTGAAACATACTCAGAAACAACTCCAGAATGTTCCATGAAAATCTTAAAAAGAAATCTTGAATAGTTTTCAAGTTATAAAAGTTTTAGCAAAGCAGGTATAAACTGAGCGCTCGAGCGGTTTACGGTCATATGCGCTTGATCAAGAGATAAGACGTTCCCTACTCCACAATCGTCGTGAGAAGAGAAAGGTTAAACGTCGCTCTGAATCCACCCACGAAGCCCGAAAAGCTCGTACAGAGGCTCTTCTTGAAGAGGATAATGAAATATTAAGAGCAGACGAAATGTTATATGGGGCAGGAATAGCTGATTAAGCTGTAAGTATGAAAAATTGTTTAAGCGTGTTTTTCTCGAAACCACGTTTTCAAAATTGCCCACATCACAGCTCCGTGAAAAATTAACATATCAAGCTCAAACTTTGATAGTATATTTTTAACAATATTTACTAGTTTTTAAAGCTATGGTGGGAAAAAATTTATTATTTATAACCCCTTTTTTAATAACAAAATGACAACAAAAAAATGTCGATTTTTTAAAAAACTTCAAAAATTTTACAAAAAAATTTTTTTTTTGCAAGTAATAGGCTTAACAACTAAAAATAATGATATATAATAAAAAAAATTTGGTTTTTCTCATTTCAGATTTTTTTTAAATGCGCGACAGTGTGGGCAGATTTCAAAAGGCGTTTCGGGGGAGCGGCTGTACAGCTGCCATTTTGAAATGAAAATAAATTTAAAACATTTTTTTGTACACTCAAGACCTGTGTTTATGTAACCCTAAACTTTTTTTTACTAATTAAATTAATACAAGTATCAAAACAAAATCCATGAAAATTTGATTTTTACAGTAGAATCCCCACTTAAGAAATTGTTGACGAACGTTTTCCGCTTTACATGTAAGCGCGTGCGAGAATACATAAGAACCAGACGATGCTAAAGCATTAAATGTCAAAATGTTGCCGAAAACAATTTTGCCCGTGTGGCCGCGAATGAGACATGAAAAGAGAATTTCCAGTGTCTCCCTTCCAGATGTCTCCACGTGAAAATGGGCACAATGTAAAATATGTATGTGACCGTATTTTGACTTATGCTGAAAACAGTGAAGCCCGTAAACGCAACTCCGACTCAGCTGTTTCGATAAAACTAATGAGAACCCCATGTAAACGAAAAGTTCCTTCCTTCCGTATCGTAGTACCGTAGATTTTATTTCACGATTATTAAAAAAAATCCGTAATTCCGACCCAGCTGATTGCTCTCTCACCATACAGTGTTGCCAAGCAGTACATTTCGAAATCATTTACAAAATAAACTTAGAAAAATGATCATTTTTGTTACAATAACTTAAAAATACTGTTGAATAATGTTAATTATAGATGAATGAACTATTTGCATTTGTTGGTTTTTGCCTTTGGTTTATTAAACAATAAAAATTGTAACTGATAACGCGGATGTGTGAAAAACTGTGTAAGCAAAAATACCAATGGCAACATTGTGTAGATACAACCAAACACATACACACACAAGCCGATGTATTGTGTAAATATATAATTAAAAGAAGGCAGTTGTTCTCGGGGGGGGGCGGGTTTTTGTGCACGGTAAGGGCATGCGGTAAGGGATTCCGTGCGGTCTTCACTGTTTTCAGCATTATATTATATCAATGTTTTAACCTTTAGCGATGATGGTTGTTACAGGAGCACATATGTATATGTATGTTTCAAAATCGATATATTAAAGAATTTTTACGCAAAACATACAACATGCAGATTTTGGACCTCTCCCGGTTATCTATGCTCTTATATGTTACTAAATTTTCTTGCAGGGTTCTATGTAACTCCATAGAGAGAAAATTACTAAACCGTACCTAACTTTGTTTTTCTTTAAAACATATGAGGAAGCCAATAACCATTGTACAAAATTACAAGTGCAGAATCAGAATCATGTTTTATTTTAAACATATGAATATACAGGAAATAGCAGAAAAAAAGAACAGCAGTAGCTGAAGGTCATCAGTATTGAGTAAACTAGAATTAATTACAATATTTGCTGGATGTTATGTCTGAAATCATGATAATCTGTATAATATATAATATACGCATAAGTATATTTACTATATATTAAATTAAATGAGCTATCCTACACAGTAGAAGAAAGCTAGAAAATAGCAAAGCGTTTTTCGATTGCATGTTGTATTTACTAGAAGTTGTGGTGAGAGAGTTGCGCCAAAAATCCTTCGCCTCCTATTGGTAAAAAGGGTGCATTCATCTAGGATATATTTTACTGATATTCTAGACGACAAATGCAGCAGGATGCATCTCCAGAGCCTAACAGGTAACCGTGAATGATCTGCGTGTGACCTCGACGAAGCCGTGAGAATAACAAAATACCTGCATGTTTAGATTCCGTGGGATAGATAGGCTCTACTCTGAAGGGATTAACTGTAGCAAAATAATGAAAGTATTCATTCCATTTCAGTAAGGCCTTATAATGTAGGTACTGCTTCATTATATAATTATTTACTTTACTTTATAATTTATAATAACTAAATTTTTATTCTCTTTCTTACCCATAATAGTGCTTTTTTATTGAGAAATATCTAAATTTGTAAATTTTTAAGACTCTAGCGCCTGTGATTACTGCCCCTTATTTTTTCATAGAGATTGGCTGAATCAATTGCTGACTACCTCACTAATTGACCTCTGGATGTGATCCAACCATTTGGAATTTCAAAAATATGGTATGTTCAAAGGATTTTAGACAAAGGGCTTGAAATTCAACCACATTACTACATTTACAGGAGTTCAAGAGAAGGAATTTTGTGAAAAAGTTCAATGTTGTCGATTTCTACTGTTTGATTGATTAATATTATTTGTTTCAGAATCGCATCTCCCCAGTGCAAATTCACTTTTATCACTTGATGCTTGCTGGCGCTTCGTAAGGTAAGGCGATGCTCACACAATACGATTCGGGTGCTTATCGTTTACCTTCTTAATATCTAAAATAAGCGAAAGTAACAGGTGGTCGCCGTAGCCGAATTGGTTGGTGCGTGACTACCATTCGGAATTCGGAGAGAACGTTGGTTCAAATCTGGGTGAAACACCAAAATAAAGAAAACGTTTTTTTCTAATAAATTACTGCTGTTCGGAGTCGGCTTGAAACTATAGGTCCCTCCATTTGTGGAACAATATTAAGACGCTCGCCACAAATAACAGGAGGAGCTCGGCCAAATACCGCCCAATCGCTATTAAAAAAAACTTTTTCTTCATTTTGGTCTTTCACCGAGATTCGAACCTACGTTCTCTCTGAATTCCGAATGAGAGTCACGCACCAACCCATTCTTCTACGCCGGCATGTAAAGGCACCCCGCACGACACTAACCATCTTTTCACCTGCCCTCTAAAACCGACTCATCTAACACCCCTCTCCTTCTGGACCCAACCCGTCGAAACAGCATGTTTCCTGGGTCTACCTTTAGATGAGCTAGACGAAGATGTCCCATACTGGCGGGGCTTCTATTACTGTTAACAAACAAACAAGCTACGCCGGCCGATTCTTAAACGGTATTTAAATTTCTCATGACCTAGGTTATCATTCAACCGATCTTTAGATGGGATAAAGCCAAACAAGTTTTCAAGAATATCTTAGTTAAATCGCTTATGGCTTAAATAATTTAACATAACATGTTTGGAAATATTGTAAATCATTGTGTATCTGAAGTATATGATTATATAATATAATACTTTTTTTACCTTTTTGGAACAGTAAAAAGTTGTGTTTCCCAATCAACCTCATGGTTTTCTCCTAGCCGTCATCTGGTTGTTTACTTCATCCTATTCCTCAAAAGCTAGGACGTAAGCGTGCGATCTTTTCCTTGTGTCACCATATGATACTCCGACCTTAAGTACGTCGAAAAACTCATTTGTGTGAAAAGATTGAAATTTAGATAAGTAATTAAATTACATACCTATTATATAAAATAAAAATAAGTCGGGTTTTCCTTCCTGACGCTATAACTCCAGAACGCACCAGCCGATTTCCACGGTTTTCCATTCGTTGGAAAGGTCTCGGGCTCCATAAGGTTTATAGCATGTACTCTACTCAGTTAATTTCATATGATATTTATTATGCGCACGTTCTTTCAAACGCTAACTTAAAACCACTGTGAAATTGTGCAATTGAGGTTAAAGTTATTCGTTTCCTAACAGTTCAATTGGAAACCATCAAATCAATCACTTGTATTGTGCAAATTTTTTTTAACTTCAACAGCAGGGATTTGTCCTTAAGGTGGTAAGTTGAACTGTGTAAATTATGTGAATCGTGCATTTGAACGAACGAATCACGACATGCAAATAACCGATGAAATCTACAATGAAGGATTGATTCTGATTGAGGATCAATGCTTGACTAATGCAAACAAGGTACTGATTGAAGTCAAACCGATCGATGCATCATGCATTCAACCAAGAATTAAATCGAGAGCTGCAATATAATGTTGATACATTGCAGTAGTTCGTTCGAAATAATGTGCCGTTGCAGCAAAACTAAGTATACGAACCAATAATGCAAGCGGTGGACAATAATACTGGTGGTCTATTCTTCCTGGACGAACCTGGAGGAGGAACAGGGAAAACATTTGTCACTGATTTTGGCCACTATTCGATCAAGATGTGACATAGCTTTGGCGTTAGCATCATCTGGAATTGCGGCGACTCTTCTATGTAGATGGCGGTCATACTGCACATTCTGCGCTTAAGTGGCCACTCAATTTAAACACAATTGATACTCCTACATGCAATATTTCCCGATCCAGTGCAATGGAAAAATTGTTGATGCAATGCAAGCTCATTGTTTGGGATGAGTGCACAATGGCACATAAGAAATAACTTGAAGCACTTAACTTTTCACTGAAGGATCTTCGGTGAAATAACAACATCTTTGGCGGCTTCATGATATTGTTGGCAGGCGATTTCAGGCAGACGTTGTCAGTAATTCCCCGTGGAACGCCCGCAGATGAATTGAATGCTTGCCTGAAGGCATCACCTTTGTGGAATAACGTAAAAACATTATCGCTAACCACTAATATGAGAGTTAAACTTCAAAATGATCAAAGTGCTGCACAATTTTCCTAACAATTGCTAGCTGTGGGAAATGGAAAAGTCCCAGTTGATGCGACAGCTGTATTAATTACTCCTACCAACGACTTTTGCCGATTTGTAGGTTCTCAATCAGCTCTTATTGAAAATGTTTTCCCCAACATTAGTGAGAATTATCAAAATTATGTTTGGTTAAGTCAACGAACAATTCTCGCCGCAAAGAATAATGATGTACACGCACTGAATTTCACCATTCAATCAAAAATCAGTGGCGATTTGGTGACATACAAATCCGTTGACATAAATTATCCAACGGAGTTTTTGAACTCTCTGGAGTTACCACGATTTCCAACACATAACTTGCAACTCAAAGTAGGTTCAGTTATTATGATATTGCGTAATTTGAATCCACCGCGTCTTTGCAACGGTACTCGACTTGCGGTGAAAATACTTATGCCGAATTTGATTGAGGCCACCTTTATTAACGGAAAGTACGTAGGTGGAAATGTGTGTATTCCTCGAATACCAATCGCTTTGCGTTTGCGGGATAAATTTAGAAAATCATTATTTTTCTCATGGGCAGCTATACGTTGCATTATCACGAGTTGGAAAAACCATCTGCTTTGTTTGGTTTAACGTCAGACCAAAGAACAAAAAATGTGATTTACCAAAGAGCACTTCAATGAAACGGATAATTTGCCGGCACGTATAACGCTTCGATTCAGTGTTTACTTTGGATTCACTTTCATTTTTTACTTAGAGAAGTTCAACTAAATTACACTTCATTTTTGTAATCGAAATGAATTCATTACTGTTCTGAAGTGAAATAAAATTTTTCCTTTTCAAATATAAAACAAAAGAAATATTTTTTTCTTCATCTTTTAATCCCCAAACGATGTGTTATAAAAAACGAAGCCATCTGGTGGCGAAACGGAGTTCGCCGGGTTTGCTAGTATATATGTATACATATATATAATTGGCTCATACACCCTTCTTGGGTGTTTGGCCGATATCCTCCTCCTACTTGTGGCATGCGTCTTGATATTGTTTTACAAATGGAGGGACCTACAGTTTTAATCCGACTACGAACAGCAGATATTTTTTTTATGAGGAGATTTTTCATGACAGAAATACACTCGAAGGTTTGTCATTGCACGTATGCAATAAGCGATTCCCGTTAACTAAATGGTGCCAAAGAGTACTGCCTTATTATAACCTTAGACGTCATAATTGCATTTAACTTTGCAAACTGGGCGAAAATCTTAGTCGCCCTAGAGCGAATTGAGATCTCCACGTACATAAGGAGAATACTGCGTAATTACTTTGATGGCCGAATTCTATGGTACAGTACATCAAAGGGACGAAACAAGGTTGAAGTAAGCTTGACCCCAGCGGGTCAGGGGCTAGAATTTGCACGAGGTAGGGTATGCCTGTCGTAAAAGGCGACTAAAATCTAAGGTGACCAGTTCCTGAGCCGTATGGCAGCTCAACTGGTAGTGTCGTCGGGTACAAGGTCTGACCGAAGACTTAATCTCGGTACCACGAGGAACAGAAGGCCTCAGAGTTCGCTCTAGCCCGAAGCGTCAGAAACAGAGACTGCGGTATAAGAGAACAGGCGTACAAAGGGTAGCTATTTCGATGAGGTTTCTGTTTTAAAAGCGATTCGGCGCCGCCTTCAATAAAAAATAAATAAACGTTCCCTTCACCATGTACGAGCATGGTGAACAATAGAAAAATCCAGGAGCGACTGACTCATAGTAGGCGGCTACCTGGTCAGCGTCTGTTCTCCATGTTAGGAGCGGCTGTCTTTTCGATGATGTGTAGTGGCTCGCGAGCCATCAGGATTGATTCTAGTAAGATCCTGATTACGGCATACTGGAGTTGAAGCAGATTGTAATTGGGCTGAGGTAGTGGATCTCTGAGATCTGAGTCAGTGGAATGGAATCCAATTGAAACGACTCCCAGAAGGGTTCGCTCCTTCTCCGTCCTACTAAAACTTTGCAAGTCCAATGCCTGTTGCCATTGGTGGCCCCGTAGGTTGGGTGGAGATGGTTCTATAAGTTCCGGTCTGAAGCCTGGCTCTGAACACTGTACCTCATAAAGGGCAGTCTCACCCTTCGCTTGGCCCCCCAGAACTCAAAGATAACCATGGGACTTACGGAAACTACGTATACATTCTGTCCGAAAAATATCGGCAATTGTTCATTTAAAAAGTGCGCGTTACACACATATCAAATTTTTTTCTGAAATTTTGGTACAGCTGTCCTCTTTAGTGTCGCAGAGTTTGAGCGTGATCTGTCAATTATCTTGTTTTTGGCATTCAATTATATCAGGAAACCGCAGGTGTGCTCTGCGATTTTTACTATGGATAAAAATATCGATAAAAAAATTTGTCTTAAATTTTATGTTTTGAACGGGAGTTTACGAGTGGTATAGGGCTTTTGCAGAGAGCCGAGAAGTCGTGGAAGATTTACCTCGATCTGGTCGCCCATCAACGTTTTCAATGGATGAAAACATCGACAAAGTCAAGGAAATGGTGCTGGAAAGCCATCATTTAAGTTTGAGGGAGGTAGCTTTGCTACATTTTACACCCTCAATTGGGCATGAGACGCGTGGCAGCTCGACTTGTTCCAAGAGAGTTGAATTTCTTTAAAACAAATTCATCGGAGGAAGATGGCTGAAGACATGCTTGAGCAAGTGAATACCCAACGTTTATCCAGCGCATCATAACAGGTGATGAGACCTGGGTATATGAGTTTGACATGCAAACTTGTCAACAATCGGCTGAATGGACCACGTGAACCACGTCAAAGTCGGTCAAAAGTGAAAGACATGCTACTCAATTTCTTTCATTATCATCATGTTGTGCACTCGGATCTCATTCGAAATGATTCTACGGTAAATAAAGAATATTACTTGAAAGTTATGCGACGTTTGAGAGAGAATGTGCTTAGGAAACGGCCCAATTTATGGAAAGAAAACTCACAAGGCTCATATTGTGAACACTTTTTTGATCAAAACTCGACAAATATCATCGAACAACCACTGTATTCGCCGGATTTAGCCCCCTGTGACTTTTTTCTTATCCCAAAATTTAAATTGCCACTCCGCGGACGCCGCTTTGAGTTGATAAAGGCCATTAAGGAGAACTCTCTGAAGGAGCTGAAAAAGATCTCTTCAAACGCGTCTACAATTAAAAGGTGTTTTGATGACGGTATATGTGTGTTGCCTATTCTGAAGGCGACAAAAAAAATGTTGATCATTAAACAATTATTTGACGGTTTATTGAACAATTCCTCGTACTTTTTTACAGAATGTACTAGCGGAGATAGCGGTGATGAGTTGGGACGGATGAAGCATGGACACAAAAATAAAACTTGCAAATAAAAACGAAGAATAATAACAGGAGGCTCAAATGGAGCAAACAACAAAGAGAAGGAAACACCAGTGGGTATATTCAACGGAAAACCCGCTGGAGAAAGAAAAAGTGCAACTGAAAAGGAGAAATACTATAAGATAAAATGATGAGTCTAGGAGAAGCTATTGGCTCTCTTCTGGAGTACTACAAAGGCCGTCACAATGTGCACCATGAAATCAAAAAGATCGGTTCACTTATAAAAAGGAGGCACACCGAAACTATTATGGTGATGAAAGAATATGAAAAACAACAGACAACTCCAAAAAACGCGAAAAACGTCAAGCGCGAGCTTTGCAAGAAAAGAACGTTTCGGTAAAAAGGACGAAAACAGAAACAGTTCCACAATGCAAGGAACTGGTAACCCGCTCGTGGACGCATTATCACCTGCGGCAAAACATTGTTTGCAACGGCGACGATTCAACAGACAAAACCAATACAGACAGGAAATAAAGACAGGAAATAAAGACCAAAATGCCAGCTGGATGGTTGTCATATCAAGAAAAGAAGCCGCCCAAATCAATGAGGACATTCTGCGCAAAGTAAAAGCATCGGACTCTCGGAGAAGATGTAAAAACAAACCAGTTTCAAATAAACAACAAATTTGTGTATTTTTCCTAGAATAAAATTTTTAATAACTTTAATTGTTTCTCAAGATACAAGTTATCGCGTGAAACATTAGTGGTTGTGTGAATAATTTTGTCCGTGTGTGTATGTACATATCGATATTCACACATTGACACCTCGTATCTGCCTTGTTTACCATACGCTTGCACCGCGTAATAGCAATGTGAGGAGACACGATTATTTTTGCTAGTAAAGTAGGTATAATTTAAAATAGTTATGGGACATGTTTATGTTGATTTCTAATTTTTCCCTGCATTTCTAGATACTCAAGTTAATTTTAAGTTAATTATTTACATATGAAGTATTTTTAAATTAATTTTTTTTATTGAAGTACAACAATTTATAAATATATTTAAATAAAAAAACAACAAATTATTTATTATTTAATTGTGCACGGTAAGGGCATGCGGTAAGGGATTCCGTGCGGTGTCTTCACTGTTTTCAGCATTATATTATATCAATGTTTTAACCTATAGCGATGATGGTTGTTACAGGAGCACATATGTATATGTATGTTTCAAACTCGATATATTAAAGAATTTTTACGCAAAACATACAACATGCAGATTTTGGACATCTCCCGGTTATCTATGCTCTTATATGTTACTAAATTTTCTTGCAGGGTTCTATGTAACTCCGTGAAGAGAAAATTACCAAACCGTACCTAACTTTGGTTTTCTTCAAAAAATATGAAGAAGCCAATAGCCATTGTGCAAAATTACAGGTAGAGAATCAGAATCATGTTTTATTTTAAACATATGAATATACAGGAAATAGCAGAAAAAAAGAACAGCAGTAGCTGAAGGTCATCAGTATTGAGTAAACTAGAATTAATTACATGCGGTAAGGGATTCCGTGCGGTCTTCACTGTTTTCAGCATTATATTATATCAATGTTTTAACTTTTAGCGATGATGGTTGTTACAGGAGCACATATGTATGTGTATGTTTCAAAATCGATATATTAAAGAATTTTTACGCAAAACATACAACATGCAGATTTTGGACCTCTCCCGGTTATCTATGCTCTTATATGTTACTAAATTTTCTTGCAGGGTTCTATGTAACTCCGTGGAGAGAAAATTACTAAACCGTACCTAACTTTGTTTTTCTTCAAAACATATGAAGAAGCCAATAGCCATTGTACAAAATTACAAGTACAGAATCAGAATCATGTTTTATTTTAAACATATGAATACACAGGAAATAGCAGAAAAAACAGCAGTAGCTCAAGGTCATCAGTATTGAGTAAACTAGAATTAATTACAATATTTGCTGGATGTTATGTCTAAAACGATGATAATATGTATAATATATAATATACGCATAAGTATATTTACTATATATTAAATTAAATGAGCTATCCTACACAGTAGAAGAAAGCTAGAAAATAGCAAAGCGTTTTTCGATTGCATGTTGTATTTACTAGAAGTTGTGGTGAGAGAGTTGCGCCAAAAATCCTTCGCCTCCTATTGGTAAAAAGGGTGCATTCATCTAGGATATATTTTACTGATATTCTAGACGACAAATGCAGCAGGATGCATCTCCAGAGCCTAACAGGTAACCCTGCATGTTTAGATTCCGTGGGATAGATAGGCTTTAATCTGAAGGGATAGATAGGCTTTAATCTACGGTCTCTCACCAAGCCATTCGGTTAAGCCGGCATGTGAAGGCACCCCGTACGACACTAACCATCTTTTCACATGCCCTCTAAAACCGACTCATCTAACACCCCTCTCCTTCTGGACCCAACCCGTCGAAACAGCATGTTTCCTGGGTCTACCTTTAGATGAGCTAGACGAAGATGTCCTACACTGGCGGGGCTTCTATTGCTGTTAACAAACAAACAAGCTACGCCGGCCGCATCTTTACACGGTATTTAAATTTCTCATGACCTAGGTTATCATTCAACCGATCTTTAGATGGGATAAAGCCAAACAAGTTTTCAAGAATATCTTAGTTAAATCGCTTATGGCTTAAGGGGTAACACCACTGTACAGGCGTAAAATAAACACGATTTTTAAAGAATTTTTTTGTATAGAAGGAAAGGGAAAACAATCACTCTGATTTGGGAAGTTATTACTTATATACTAAAATACAAAACTACAAAGTTTGATCGAAAAATTTTACAAAATGGCGGCATTGGAGACATTTTTGTAATGTGGTTTCTCTTGAAGGAGCTCCGCGGCACGCAGCACAGCGGGTGCAAATTTTAATCTGGAACAAAGAAACACTTTTTTTCTTAATCTAGATAAGAATAGCCAGAGAAACACGTAGGGAATTTAAAAAATATTTATTTTTGTGGAATCAGCAAGCATTTGAAGGAAAAAACTCTATTTTGGACTAAAAAAACGGCACTTAAATAATTATAACAATCGTTTAAATTAATCTATCGAAAATCCCCTACGCTCTTCTCTTAAGAAGGTTATTATACAGACGTAGTGAAAAACCTGATTAAAAATATTTAAAATTGTTTGAGTTATTCTGCGTGCCAATTTCAGAAAACTTGTTTTGAGAAAAACGCGTTTAAAGTTTGGAAATTTGGAGAAGTCGTTAGGTAGCAGTCACTAACGCTTGGTTAAAAGCTTAAAATATTTATGAAATAAACTTCGGTAACGTATAAAACTTTTTGTTCTGTATTTTAAAAGGTTCAAAGAATTTTTTAAGCTTATAAAAAAAAATCAATTTTTTGAAATTTCTACAGTGGTGTTACCCCTTAAATAATTTACCATAACATGTTTGGAAATATTTTAAACCATTGTGTATCTGAAGTATATGATTATATAATATAATACCTTTTTTAACTTTTTGGAACGGTAACAAGTTGTGTTTCCCAATCAACCTCATGGTTTTCCTCATATCCATCATCTGGTTGTTTACTTCATTCTATTCCTCAAAAGCTAGGCCGTAAGCGTGGCATCTTTTCCTTGTGTCACCATATGATACTCCGACCTTAAGTACGTCGAAAAACTCATTTGTCTGAAAAGATTGAAATTTAGATAAGTAATTAAATTACATATCTATAAAATAAAAATAAGTCGGGTTTTCCTTCCTGACGCTATAGCTCCAGAACGCACCAGCCGATTTCCACGATTTTGCATTCGTTGGAAAGGTCTCGGGCACCGTAAGGTTTATAGCATGTACTCTGCTCAGTTAGCACTAAACCTACCGATATTTTATGTATTCCTATTCCTACCAAAGTGGGTCAAATGACCCGTCTTTAAAGTATTATATATATTATTAAGATCACATATATTTCTCGGTAAAACAATTAGCAAGAGAAAAGTAAATCTTGAAAAGTACATTCGAAGTATTTTTTAATAAAAGTCGTGAAGGCAAATGACGATTTAATAATGTTATTTCTAAGAACTTCTGACAAAAAGTTTAAAATGGGTCATTTGACCCGTCCATGGTAGGTTTAGTGTTAACTTCATATGACATTTATTATGCGCACGTTCTTTCAAACGCTAACCTAAAACCGGTATTGTGTTCACTGTGAAATTGAGGTTAAAGTTATTCGTTTCCTAACAGTTCAATTGGAAACCATCAAATCAATCACGCGTATTGTGCAAATTTTTTTTAACTTCAACAGCAGGGATTTGTCCTTAAGGTGGTAAGTTGAACTGTGTAAATTATGTGAATCGTGCATTTGAACGAACGAATCACGACATGCAAATAACCGATGAAATCTACAATGAAGGATTGATTCTAATTGAGGATCAATGCTTGACTAATGCAAACAAGGTACTGATTGAAGTCAAACCGATCGATGCATCATGCATTCAACCAAGAATTAAATCGAGAGCTGCAATATAATGTTGATACATTGCAGTAGTTCGTTCGAAATAATGTGCCGTTGCAGCAAAACCAAGTATACGAAACATTAATGCAAGCGGTGGTCTATTCTTCCTGGACGCACCTGGAGGAACAGGGAAAACATTTGTCATTGATTTTGGCCACTATTCGATGAAGATGTGACATAGCTTTGGGGTTAGCATCATCAGGAATTGCGGCGACTCTTCTATGTAGATGGCGGTCGTACTGCCCTTCTGCGCTTAAGTTGCCACTCAATTTAAACACAATTGATACTCCTACATGCAATATTTCCCGATCCAGTGCAATGGAAAAATTGTTGAGGCAATGCAAGCTCATTATTTGGGATGAGTGCACAATGGCACATAAGAAATAACTTGAAGCACTTAACTTTACACTGAACGATCTTCGGTGAAATAACATCTTTGGCGGCTTGATGATATGGATGGCAGGCGATTTCAGGCAGATGTTGTCAGTAATTCCCCGTGGAACGCCCGCAGATGAATTGAATGCTTGCCTGAAGGCATCACCTTTGTGGAATAACGTAAAAACATTATCGCTAACCACTAATATGAGAGTTAAACTTCAAAATGATCAAAGTGCTGCACAATTTTCCAAACAATTACTAGCTGTTGGAAATGGAAAAGTCCCAGTTGATGCGACAGCTGGATTAATTACTCTTACCAACGACTTTTGCCGATTTGTAGGCTCTCAATCAGCTCTTATTGAAAATTTTTTCCCCAACATTAGTGAGAATTATCAAAATTATGTTTGGTTAAGTCAACGAACAATTCTCGCCGCAAAGAATAATGATGTACACGCACTGAATTTCACCATTCAATCAAAAATCAGTGGCGATTTGGTGACATACAAATCCGTTGACATAAATTATCCAACGGAGTTTTTGAACTCTCTGGAGTTACCAGGATTTCCAACACATAACTTGCAACTCAAAGTAGGTTCAGTTATTATGATATTGCGTAATTTGAATCCACCGCGTCTTTGCAACGGTACTCGACTTACGGTGAAAATACTTATACCGAATTTGATTGAGGCAACCTTTATTAACGGAAAGTACGCAGGTGGAAATGTATGTATTCCTCGAATACCAATGATTCCGACTGATCTTCCGTTTGACTTCAAACGATTGCAATTTTCGGTTCGCCTTGCGTTCGCAATGACAATCAACAAGTCGCAAGGCCAATCGCTTTGTGTTTGCGGGATAAATTTAGAAAATCATTATTTTTCACATGGGCAGCTATACGTTGCGTGTTCACGAGTTGAAAAACCATCCGCTTTGTTTGGTTTAACGTCAGACCAAAGAACAAAAAATGTGATTTACCAAAGAGCACTTCAATGAAACGGATAATTTGCGGACACGTATAACGCTTCGATTCAGTATTTACGAATCCAAATCATTTTTTACTTAGAGAAGTTCAACTAAATTACATTTCATTTTTGTAATCGAAATGAATTCATTACTGTTCTGAAGTGAAATAAAATTTTTCCTTTTAAAATATAAAACAAAAGAAATATTTTTTTCTTCATCTTTTAATCCCCAAACGAAATGTTATAAAAAACGAACCCATCTGGTGGCGAAACGGAGTTCGCCGGATTTCCTAGTATATATGTATACATATATATAATTGGCTCATACACCCTTCTTGGGTGTTTGGCCGATATCCTCCTCCTACTTGTGGCGTGCGTCTTGATATTGTTTTACAAATGGAGGGACCTACAGTTTTAATCCGACTACGAACAGCAGATATTTTTTTTGTGAGGAGATTTTTCATGTCAGAAATACACTCGAAGGTTTGTCATAGCACGTATGCAATCAGCGATTCCCGTTAACTAAATGGTACCAAAAAGTACTACGTTATTATAGCCATAGACGTCAGAATTGCATTTAACTGTGCAAACTGGGCGAGATAATTAGTCGTACAGGCGAACAGGCGTACAAAGGCTAGCTATTTCGATGAGGTTTCGGTTTTAAAGGCGATTCGGCGCCGCCTTCAATAAAAAATAAATAAACGTTCCCTTCACCATGTACGAGCATGGTGAACAATAGAAAAATCCAGGAGCGACTGACTCATAGTAGGCGGCTACCTGGTCAGCGTCTGTTCTCCATGTTAGGAGCAGCTGTCTTTTCGATGATGTGTAGTGGCTCGCGAGCCATCAGGATTGATTCTAGTAAGATCCTGATTACGGCATACTGTAGTTGAAGCAGATTGCGATTGGGCTGAGGTAGTGGATCTCTGAGGTCTGAGTAAGTGGAGTGGAATCCAACTGAAACGACTCCCAGAAGGGTTCGCTCCTTCTCCGTCCTACTAAAACTTTGCAAGTCCAATGCCTGTTGCCATTGGTGGCCACGTAGGTTGGTTGGAGATGGTTCTATAAGTTCCGGTCTGAAGCCTGGCTCTGAACACTGTACCTCATAAAGGGCCGAGTCACCCTTGTCAATGGTTCATTTAAAAAGTGCCCGTTACACATATGTGAAATTTTTTTTTTGAAATTTTGGTACAGCTGTCTTCTTTAGTGTCGCAGAGTGTGAGCGTGATCTCTCAATTATCTTGTTTTTGGCATTCAATTATATCAGGCAATCAGGTGTGCTCTGCGATTTTTACTATGGATAAAAATATCGATCAAAAAATCTGTCTTAAATTTTATGTTTTTAACAAAATTTCTTGCGCCGAATCATTGAAAATGTTGCAGAAAGCCTATGGCGAGTGAGCTCTATCAAAAACACGAGTTTACGAATGGTATACGGCTTTTGCAGAGAGCCGAGAAGTCGTGGAAGAGTTACCTCTATCTGGTCGCCCATCAGCGTTTTCCACGGATGAAAACATCGACAAAGTCAAAGAAATGGTGCTGGAAAGCCATCATTTAAGTTTGAGGGAGGTAGCTTTGCAACATTTTACACCCTCAACTGGTCATGAGACGCGTGGCTGCTCGACTTGTTCCAAGAGAGTTGAGTTTTTTAAAGCAAATTCATCGGAGGAAGATGGCTGAAGACATGCTTGAGCAAGTGAATTCCCAACGTTTATCCAGCGCATCATAACAGGTGATGAGACCTGGGTATATGAGTTTGACATGCAAACTTTTCAACAGTCGGCAGAATGGACCACGTGAACCACATGAAAGTCGGTCAAAAGTGAAAGACATGCTTCTCAATTTCTTTCATTATCATCATGTTGTGCACTCGGAACTCATTCGAAATGGTTCTACGGTAAATAAAGAATATTATTTGAAAGTTATGCGACGTTTGAGAGAGAATGTGCGTAGGAAACGACCCAATTTATGGAAAGAAAACTCACAAGGCTCATATTGTGAACACTTTTTTGATCAAAAACTCGACAAATATCATCAAACAACCACTGTATTCGCCGGAGTTAGCCCCCTGTGACTTTTTCTTTTTCCCAAAATTTAAATTGCCACTCCGCGGACGCCGCTTTGAGTAGATAAAGGCCATTAAGGAGAAGATCTCTTCAAACGCGTTTAAAATTAAAAGGTTTTTGATGACGGTATATGTGTATTTCAGGTATATGTGTGTTGCTTCGAATGAAGCCTATTCTGAAGGTGACAAAAAAAATTTTGATGATTAAAAATTATTTGACGGTTTATTGAACAATTCCTCGTACTTTTTTACAGAATGTACTAGCGGAGATAACGGTGATGAGTTGGGACGGATGAAGCATGGACACAAAAATAAAACTTGCAAATAAAAACGAAGAAATAATAACAGGAAGTGCCTTGGAAGCTTTTAGGAGAGGCTTGGTTATTCGGAAATCCCCGGTGGAGGCACAATCGATACGTAGCAATCTTTTAACAGCTGCTGCTGAGGAAATGAAAGGGACGCCTCAAGTGCAACCACAGCTATACAGCAAGCCGTTGGCAAGGTGCATCGCCAGAGAGCTATTAAGGGCCGAAGACATACCTTCCCAAAGCAGCGGGATAACGCCAACAACAAGGCGCGTAGGAGGCTCAAATGGAGCAAGCAACAAAGAGAAGGAAACACCAGTGGGTATGTATATTCAACGGAAAACCCGCTGGAGAAGGAAAAAGTGCAACTGAAAAGGAGAAATACTATAAGATAAAATGATGAGTCTAGGAGAAGCTATTGTCCCTCTTCTGGAGTACTACAAAGGCCGTCACAATGTGCACCATGAAATCAAAAAGATCGGTTCACTTATAAAAAAATACCAGTCTAACGGTTAGACGCGATAGAAGTGAAACCTTCCGTAAAACAAACTGAGAGAATGAGACGAAGGCAGCATTAGGAGCGGGATAATTATAGGTTCATTATAATATTGCTATAAAGTTCATATATTATTCATCCTCAATGTTTTCAATTTCAACAAATGATATGAGTGACTTATGATAGCTAAAATATGATACAAATGCTTTGGTTTCGATGTTGTCAACATATCTTTGAAGTACCGTGTCAATTGTTGTTTTTTTCTGTCGATATTCCCGACACTTTTCTGCATTATTTTTCGGTATAATTGCGGTAAACATTTAAAAATGAAAATATTTACGAATATAAAAATACGGACGCAATACAGCACACGCGGTTGCTATTATGAGCGTCGTAGCGCGTATATTACACAGACGTACTAACATACACACAAACATTAGTAGGACGCTTGGTTTGAATTTTTTATACATATGTATGTATGCTATACTATGGCCTAGCCTATGTACGTACATACATATTTGTGTTCTGAACTTCCAGCAAAACAATGCTTATTAATATACACATATGCATCTACATACAACCGCACACAGAGGCCACTCACTTTATTCCTGTAAATGCGTATGTCGTCCAAAGCTAAAATTCTATGCCTAGCGACTACAACAACAAAATGCATTAATAGGCGCAGGCGTAGCGGCCATCATCCTAGTTGCCATAGCGCTGAACAGTTTCAACTATTGTACTGTGCAACAAAAACTCATCATCAAAAAATTGATTTATAAATTCGAGCTCATAGTTCTAAGAGCAAGTACTTTCATTCATAAAACGAGCCGCCCTATGCTAATTTTCTCGACAATTCGAAAATAGTCAATATTGGAATATTTCGCGTAGAATTATTTGCCAATATTCAATTTTTGTCAAGTCGAGTGCCCGCGGCTCCGTAAATATGTTTGCACCCGTATATGTATGTAAATATATGTTTCTAAATGCTCGACAACCGCAGCTGCCTGTTCAAGGTTACTGTGCATTAGGCCGGGTCGATTTGTGGGAAGGCAAAAAAATCGCCCATTGCTCTGTGAAAATCATATTCTAGGGATCAGAATAAGAAATTTTGCCAATGGAACCATACCTCTAAAACGATTTCAGATGTCCCCCAATATGGGTCGAACTTTTTAGTTTCTTTTCTATAACTCACATTCACTCATTTACATATGTTCTGACTAAATAAATTTCTTAAGAGAAAAAAAAGATAATATTATAAATAAATAAAAATAAAGAAAAAACATAGCCATTTAGCTGATTTTTTCATGTAAAGGCCAAAAATGGTGATATTTTGAAATTGGGGGACATCAGAATTCGTTTTAGAGGTATGATTCCTTCGGCAAAGTTTCTTATTTTGATCCCTAGAATACGATTTTCATAGAGCAATGAGCGATTTTTAAATCGACCCGCCCTACTGTACAAGCAATGCTGTGAATATGAATGTGCGCTTTGCCTATGAATGCGCGCTGGATTTCTTGAGAAATTTTCCGCGTGTTTTTTGCTGTGGCGAGGCGCATATGTACATACACACAATATATATACATATATCCGCATATATACATACATATATAAATTCACAAATTTAAATTTGCTTATGCCATCCTTCTGTGTGCCTGGTAATGAAGGATTTTCTATACATACATATATATACGTATATCTTTTTTCTTCTTCTTTTTGGTGTCGCTTTTCCGTTTCACTTTTTCTCAAATCACTCCCAACGATTCTAAAGAAGTTTTCACTTCAAAAGATGCACACCGAAACTATTATGGTGATGAAAGAATATGAAAAACAACAGACAACTCCAAAAAAGAATACGCGAAAAACGTTAAGCACGAGCTTTGCAAGAAAAGAACGTTTCGGTAAAAAGGACGAAAACAGAAACAGTTCCACAATGCAAGGAACTGGTAACCCGCTCGTGGACGCATTATCACCTGCGGCAAAACATTGTTTGTAACGGCGACGATTCAACAGACAAAACCAATACAGACAGGAAATAAAGACAGGAAATAAAGACCAAAATGCCAGCTGGATGGTTGTCATATCAAGAAAAGAAGCCGCCCAAATCAATGAGGACATTCTGCGCAAAGTAAAAGCATCGGACTCTTGGAGAAGATGTAAAAACAAACCAGTTTCAAATAAACAACAAATTTGTGTATTTTTCCTAGAATAAAATTTTTAATAACTTTAATTGTTTCTCAAGATACAACTTATCGCGTGAAACATTAGTGGTTGTGTGAATAGTTTTGTCCGTGTGTGTTTGTACATATCGATATTCACACATTGACACCTCGTATCTGCCTTGATTACCATACGCTTGCACCGCGTAATTGCAATGTAAAATATCTGACCGTATTTTCACCCGATATACAGGGTGGCTGATGAAAGCCCCTACCAAAAAAAAATTGAATAACTTTTTTTCTTTTTAAGTTATCTGTTCCATTTTTGTTTTAATTTGCAGATTGATCTTTAAAATTTATTAAAATGGATAACTGGGACACGCAAACAAGAATTTGGATAGTCCGCCGCTATCACGCACTGGAGTCCGTAGTTTTGGTACAGAGAGAGTACAGGCGGATGTTTGGCGGCGATCCCCCGAGCAGATGGACCATAATGAGACTGGTGAATAATTTTGCTGAGCAAGGAACAGTCGCAAGAAGGCCTTATCATCGAAACCCACCAGTTCGGACGGAGGAAACGATCGCTGCTGTAGCTGCAGCTATACAAAGCAATCCAAGGGTTTCAACAAGAAGCTTATCTGCTCAACTTGGTGTCAGCCGACAGTCTTTGCAAACAATAATGCACAAAGATTTAGACTTATTTCCCTACAAAATTCAAATGGTTAACAAACTGAATGCAGCAGACTTGCCGATTCGCTTGGAATTTTGCCAGAAGATCCTGCAAATGGTGGAAGAAGACCAAAACATGTTAAACTGCCTTTTCATGTCTGATGAGGCCCATTTCGATTTAAACGGCAATGTGAACAAACAAAATTGTCGAATATGGAGTACTTCTAACCCACAGATACTCCACGAGACGGAATTGCATCCTCTTCGCGTGACAGTGTGGTGTGCGGTTTCTTCACGCTGTATTGTCGGGCCTTATTTTTTTGAAGAAAATGGTCACACCGTTACGGTTACTGGAGACCGTTATTTGAAAATGCTGAAAGAATTTTTCTATCCAGAACTACGCCGAAAGAGAATTACTTTCAACTCTGTGTGGTTTCAACAAGATGGGGCAACGTCTCACACAGCCCAGACTGTTATGACAGAGTTGCGACGAAAATTTCCCAATAAACTGATTTCAAGAAACTCCGAATTTCGTTGGCCCCCCAGGTCGCCTGACCTTACTGCACCTGACTTTTTCTTGTGGGGTTTATGTAAACTAGAAGTTTATAAAACAAAGCCAACAAATTTGGATGAACTAAAACAATCCATTCGGGCAACAATTGCGGCTATTCCTGTCGCAACTCTCAAAGCAGCAATGAACAACTTTTTACTAAGATGCCGCACTTGTGTCAACGAGCATGGGGGGCACTTAAATTCAATTATTTTTAAAACTAGTTAAGCTACATTTAATAAAATTTAATGACCTTCAACTTGAAAAAAAATAAATGAATTCCATGCACCAAAAAAAAAGTTATTTGAGTTTCTTAATGTAGCAAAATTCATCAGCCACCCTGTATTAAAGAATTTTTACGCAAAACATACAACATTGCATACAACATGCAGATTTTGGACCTCTCCCGGTTATCTATGCTCTTATATGTTACTAAATTTTCTTGCAGGGTTCTATGTAACTCCGTAGAGAGAAAATTACTAAACCGTACCTAACTTTGTTTTTCTTCAAAACATATGAAGAAGCCAATAGCCATTGTACAAAATTACAAGCACAGAATCAGAATCATGTTTTATTTTAAACATATGAATACACAGGAAATAGCAGAAAAAACAGCAGTAGCTCAAGGTCATCAGTATTGAGTAAACTAGAATTAATTACAATATTTGCTGGATGTTATGTCTAAAACGATGATAATATGTATAATATATAATATACGCATAAGTATATTTACTATATATTAAATTAAATGAGCTATCCTACACAGTAGAAGAAAGCTAGAAAATAGCAAAGCGTTTTTCGATTGCATGTTGTATTTACTAGAAGTTGTGGTGAGAGAGTTGCGCCAAAAATCCTTCGCCTCCTATTGGTAAAAAGGGTGCATTCATCTAGGATATATTTTACTGATATTCTAGACGACAAATGCAGCAGGATGCATCTCCAGAGCCTAACAGGTAACCCTGCATGTTTAGATTCCGTGGGATAGATAGGCTTTAATCTGAAGGGATAGATAGGCTTTAATCTACGGTCTCTCACCAAGCCATTCGGTTAAGCCGGCATGTGAAGGCACCCCGCACGACACTAACCATCTTTTCACATGCCCTCTAAAACCGACTCATCTAACACCCCTCTCCTTCTGGACCCAACCCGTCGAAACAGCATGTTTCCTGGGTCTACCTTTAGATGAGCTAGACGAAGATGCCCTACACTGGCGGGCTTCTATTACTGTTAACAAACAAACAAGCTACGCCGGCCGCATCTTTACACGGTATTTAAATTTCTCATGACCTAGGTTATCATTCAACCGATCTTTAGATGGGATAAAGCCAAACAAGTTTTCAAGAATATCTTAGTTAAATCGCTTATGGCTTAAATAATTTACCATAACATGTTTGGAAATATTTTAAACCATTGTGTATCTGAAGTATATGATTATATAATATAATACCTTTTTTAACTTTTTGGAATGGTAACAAGTTGTGTTTCCCAATCAACCTCATGGTTTTCCTCATATCCGTCATCTGGTTGTTTACTTCATTCTATTCCTCAAAAGCTAGGCCGTAAGCGTGGCATCTTTTCCTTGTGTCACCGTATGATACTCCGACCTTAAGTACGTCGAAAAACTCATTTGTCTGAAAAGATTGAAATTTAGATAAGTAATTAAATTACATATCTATAAAATAAAAATAAGTCGGGTTTTCCTTCCTGCCGCTATAACTCCAGAACGCACCAGCCGATTTCCACGATTTTGCATTCGTTGGAAAGGTCTCGGGCACCGTAAGGTTTATAGCATGTACTCTGCTCAGTTAACACTAAACCTACCGATATTTTATGTATTCCTATTCCTACCAAAGTGGGTCAAATGACCCGTCTTTAAAGTATTATATATATTATTAAGATCACATATATTTCTCGGTAAAACAATTAGCAAGAGAAGAGTAAATCTTGAAAAGTACATTCGATGTATTTTTTAATAAAAGTCGTGAAGGCAAATGACGATTTAATAATGTTATTTCTAAGAACTTCTGACAAAAAGTTTAAAATGGGTCATTTGACCCGTCCATGGTAGGTTTAGTGTTAACTTCATATGACATTTATTATGCGCACGTTCTTTCAAACGCTAACCTAAAACCGGTATTGTGTTCACTGTGAAATTGAGGTTAAAGTTATTCGTTTCCTAACAGTTCAATTGGAAACCATCAAATCAATCACGCGTATTGTGCAAATTTTTTTTAACTTCAACAGCAGGGATTTGTCCTTAAGGTGGTAAGTTGAACTGTGTAAATTATGTGAATCGTGCATTTGAACGAACGAATCACGACATGCAAATAACCGATGAAATCTACAATGAAGGATTGATTCTGATTGAGGATCAATGCTTGACTAATGCAAACAAGGTACTGATTGAAGTCAAACCGATCGATGCATCATGCATTCAACCAAGAATTAAATCGAGAGCTGCAATATAATGTTGATACATTGCAGTAGTTCGTTCCAAATAATGTGCCGTTGCAGCAAAACTAAGTATACGAAACATTAATGCAAGCTCATTATTTGGGATGAGTGCACAATGGCACATAAGAAATAACTTGAAGCACTTAACTTTACACTGAACGATCTTCGGTGAAATAACATCTTTGGCGGCTTGATGATATGGATGGCAGGCGATTTCAGGCAGATGTTGTCAGTAATTCCCCGTGGAACGCCCGCAGATGAATTGAATGCTTGCCTGAAGGCATCACCTTTGTGGAATAACGTAAAAACATTATCGCTAACCACTAATATGAGAGTTAAACTTCAAAATGATCAAAGTGCTGCACAATTTTCCAAACAATTACTAGCTGTTGGAAATGGAAAAGTCCCAGTTGATGCGACAGCTGGATTAATTACTCTTACCAACGACTTTTGCCGATTTGTAGGCTCTCAATCAGCTCTTATTGAAAATTTTTTCCCCAACATTAGTGAGAATTATCAAAATTATGTTTGGTTAAGTCAACGAACAATTCTCGCCGCAAAGAATAATGATGTACACGCACTGAATTTCACCATTAAATCAAAAATCAGTGGCGATTTGGTGACATACAAATCCGTTGACATAAATTATCCAACGGAGTTTTTGAACTCTCTGGAGTTACCAGGATTTCCAACACATAACTTGCAACTCAAAGTAGGTTCAGTTATTATGATATTGCGTAATTTGAATCCACCGCGTCTTTGCAACGGTACTCGACTTACGGTGAAAATACTTATACCGAATTTGATTGAGGCAACCTTTATTAACGGAAAGTACGCAGGTGGAAATGTATGTATTCCTCGAATACCAATGATTCCGACTGATCTTCCGTTTGACTTCAAACGATTGCAATTTTCGGTTCGCCTTGCGTTCGCAATGACAATCAACAAGTCGCAAGGCCAATCGCTTTGTGTTTGCGGGATAAATTTAGAAAATCATTATTTTTCACATGGGCAGCTATACGTTGCGTGTTCACGAGTTGAAAAACCATCCGCTTTGTTTGGTTTAACGTCAGACCAAAGAACAAAAAATGTGATTTACCAAAGAGCACTTCAATGAAACGGATAATTTGCGGACACGTATAACGCTTCGATTCAGTATTTACGAATCCAAATCATTTTTTACTTAGAGAAGTTCAACTAAATTACATTTCATTTTTGTAATCGAAATGAATTCATTACTGTTCTGAAGTGAAATAAAATTTTTCCTTTTAAAATATAAAACAAAAGAAATATTTTTTTCTTCATCTTTTAATCCCCAAACGAAATGTTATAAAAAACGAACCCATCTGGTGGCGAAACGGAGTTCGCCGGATTTCCTAGTATATATGTATACATATATATAATTGGCTCATACACCCTTCTTGGGTGTTTGGCCGATATCCTCCTCCTACTTGTGGCGTGCGTCTTGATATTGTTTTACAAATGGAGGGACCTACAGTTTTAATCCGACTACGAACAGCAGATATTTTTTTTGTGAGGAGATTTTTCATGTCAGAAATACACTCGAAGGTTTGTCATAGCACGTATGCAATCAGCGATTCCCGTTAACTAAATGGTACCAAAAAGTACTACGTTATTATAGCCATAGACGTCAGAATTGCATTTAACTGTGCAAACTGGGCGAGATAATTAGTCGTACAGGCGAACAGGCGTACAAAGGCTAGCTATTTCGATGAGGTTTCGGTTTTAAAGGCGATTCGGCGCCGCCTTCAATAAAAAATAAATAAACGTTCCCTTCACCATGTACGAGCATGGTGAACAATAGAAAAATCCAGGAGCGACTGACTCATAGTAGGCGGCTACCTGGTCAGCGTCTGTTCTCCATGTTAGGAGCGGCTGTCTTTTCGATGATGTGTAGTGGCTCGCGAGCCATCAGGATTGATTCTAGTAAGATCCTGATTACGGCATACTGTAGTTGAAGCAGATTGCGATTGGGCTGAGGTAGTGGATCTCTGAGGTCTGAGTAAGTGGAGTGGAATCCAACTGAAACGACTCCCAGAAGGGTTCGCTCCTTCTCCGTCCTACTAAAACTTTGCAAGTCCAATGCCTGTTGCCATTGGTGGCCACGTAGGTTGGTTGGAGATGGTTCTATAAGTTCCGGTCTGAAGCCTGGCTCTGAACACTGTACCTCATAAAGGGCCGAGTCACCCTTGTCAATGGTTCATTTAAAAAGTGCCCGTTACACATATGTGAAATTTTTTTTTTGAAATTTTGGTACAGCTGTCTTCTTTAGTGTCGCAGAGTGTGAGCGTGATCTCTCAATTATCTTGTTTTTGGCATTCAATTATATCAGGCAATCAGGTGTGCTCTGCGATTTTTACTATGGATAAAAATATCGATCAAAAAATCTGTCTTAAATTTTATGTTTTTAACAAAATTTCTTGCGCCGAATCATTGAAAATGTTGCAGAAAGCCTATGGCGAGTGAGCTCTATCAAAAACACGAGTTTACGAATGGTATACGGCTTTTGCAGAGAGCCGAGAAGTCGTGGAAGAGTTACCTCTATCTGGTCGCCCATCAGCGTTTTCCACGGATGAAAACATCGACAAAGTCAAAGAAATGGTGCTGGAAAGCCATCATTTAAGTTTGAGGGAGGTAGCTTTGCAACATTTTACACCCTCAACTGGTCATGAGACGCGTGGCTGCTCGACTTGTTCCAAGAGAGTTGAGTTTTTTAAAGCAAATTCATCGGAGGAAGATGGCTGAAGACATGCTTGAGCAAGTGAATTCCCAACGTTTATCCAGCGCATCATAACAGGTGATGAGACCTGGGTATATGAGTTTGACATGCAAACTTTTCAACAGTCGGCAGAATGGACCACGTGAACCACATGAAAGTCGGTCAAAAGTGAAAGACATGCTTCTCAATTTCTTTCATTATCATCATGTTGTGCACTCGGAACTCATTCGAAATGGTTCTACGGTAAATAAAGAATATTATTTGAAAGTTATGCGACGTTTGAGAGAGAATGTGCGTAGGAAACGACCCAATTTATGGAAAGAAAACTCACAAGGCTCATATTGTGAACACTTTTTTGATCAAAAACTCGACAAATATCATCAAACAACCACTGTATTCGCCGGAGTTAGCCCCCTGTGACTTTTTCTTTTTCCCAAAATTTAAATTGCCACTCCGCGGACGCCGCTTTGAGTAGATAAAGGCCATTAAGGAGAAGATCTCTTCAAACGCGTTTAAAATTAAAAGGTTTTTGATGACGGTATATGTGTATTTCAGGTATATGTGTGTTGCTTCGAATGAAGCCTATTCTGAAGGTGACAAAAAAAATTTTGATGATTAAAAATTATTTGACGGTTTATTGAACAATTCCTCGTACTTTTTTACAGAATGTACTAGCGGAGATAACGGTGATGAGTTGGGACGGATGAAGCATGGACACAAAAATAAAACTTGCAAATAAAAACGAAGAAATAATAACAGGAAGTGCCTTGGAAGCTTTTAGGAGAGGCTTGGTTATTCGGAAATCCCCGGTGGAGGCACAATCGATACGTAGCAATCTTTTAACAGCTGCTGCTGAGGAAATGAAAGGGACGCCTCAAGTGCAACCACAGCTATACAGCAAGCCGTTGGCAAGGTGCATCGCCAGAGAGCTATTAAGGGCCGAAGACATACCTTCCCAAAGCAGCGGGATAACGCCAACAACAAGGCGCGTAGGAGGCTCAAATGGAGCAAGCAACAAAGAGAAGGAAACACCAGTGGGTATGTATATTCAACGGAAAACCCGCTGGAGAAGGAAAAAGTGCAACTGAAAAGGAGAAATACTATAAGATAAAATGATGAGTCTAGGAGAAGCTATTGTCCCTCTTCTGGAGTACTACAAAGGCCGTCACAATGTGCACCATGAAATCAAAAAGATCGGTTCACTTATAAAAAAATACCAGTCTAACGGTTAGACGCGATAGAAGTGAAACCTTCCGTAAAACAAACTGAGAGAATGAGACGAAGGCAGCATTAGGAGCGGGATAATTATAGGTTCATTATAATATTGCTATAAAGTTCATATATTATTCATCCTCAATGTTTTCAATTTCAACAAATGATATGAGTGACTTATGATAGCTAAAATATGATACAAATGCTTTGGTTTCGATGTTGTCAACATATCTTTGAAGTACCGTGTCAATTGTTGTTTTTTTCTGTCGATATTCCCGACACTTTTCTGCATTATTTTTCGGTATAATTGCGGTAAACATTTAAAAATGAAAATATTTACGAATATAAAAATACGGACGCAATACAGCACACGCGGTTGCTATTATGAGCGTCGTAGCGCGTATATTACACAGACGTACTAACATACACACAAACATTAGTAGGACGCTTGGTTTGAATTTTTTATACATATGTATGTATGCTATACTATGGCCTAGCCTATGTACGTACATACATATTTGTGTTCTGAACTTCCAGCAAAACAATGCTTATTAATATACACATATGCATCTACATACAACCGCACACAGAGGCCACTCACTTTATTCCTGTAAATGCGTATGTCGTCCAAAGCTAAAATTCTATGCCTAGCGACTACAACAACAAAATGCATTAATAGGCGCAGGCGTAGCGGCCATCATCCTAGTTGCCATAGCGCTGAACAGTTTCAACTATTGTACTGTGCAACAAAAACTCATCATCAAAAAATTGATTTATAAATTCGAGCTCATAGTTCTAAGAGCAAGTACTTTCATTCATAAAACGAGCCGCCCTATGCTAATTTTCTCGACAATTCGAAAATAGTCAATATTGGAATATTTCGCGTAGAATTATTTGCCAATATTCAATTTTTGTCAAGTCGAGTGCCCGCGGCTCCGTAAATATGTTTGCACCCGTATATGTATGTAAATATATGTTTCTAAATGCTCGACAACCGCAGCTGCCTGTTCAAGGTTACTGTGCATTAGGCCGGGTCGATTTGTGGGAAGGCAAAAAAATCGCCCATTGCTCTGTGAAAATCATATTCTAGGGATCAGAATAAGAAATTTTGCCAATGGAACCATACCTCTAAAACGATTTCAGATGTCCCCCAATATGGGTCGAACTTTTTAGTTTCTTTTCTATAACTCACATTCACTCATTTACATATGTTCTGACTAAATAAATTTCTTAAGAGAAAAAAAAGATAATATTATAAATAAATAAAAATAAAGAAAAAACATAGCCATTTAGCTGATTTGTTCATGTAAAGGCCAAAAATGGTGATATTTTGAAATTGGGGGACATCAGAATTCGTTTTAGAGGTATGATTCCTTCGGCAAAGTTTCTTATTTTGATCCCTAGAATACGATTTTCATAGAGCAATGAGCGATTTTTAAATCGACCCGCCCTACTGTACAAGCAATGCTGTGAATATGAATGTGCGCTTTGCCTATGAATGCGCGCTGGATTTCTTGAGAAATTTTCCGCGTGTTTTTTGCTGTGGCGAGGCGCATATGTACATACACACAATATATATACATATATCCGCATATATACATACATATATAAATTCACAAATTTAAATTTGCTTATGCCATCCTTCTGTGTGCCTGGTAATGAAGGATTTTCTATACATACATATATATACGTATATCTTTTTTCTTCTTCTTTTTGGTGTCGCTTTTCCGTTTCACTTTTTCTCAAATCACTCCCAACGATTCTAAAGAAGTTTTCACTTCAAAAGATGCACACCGAAACTATTATGGTGATGAAAGAATATGAAAAACAACAGACAACTCCAAAAAAGAATACGCGAAAAACGTTAAGCACGAGCTTTGCAAGAAAAGAACGTTTCGGTAAAAAGGACGAAAACAGAAACAGTTCCACAATGCAAGGAACTGGTAACCCGCTCGTGGACGCATTATCACCTGCGGCAAAACATTGTTTGCAACGGCGACGATTCAACAGACAAAACCAATACAGACAGGAAATAAAGACAGGAAATAAAGACCAAAATGCCAGCTGGATGGTTGTCATATCAAGAAAAGAAGCCGCCCAAATCAATGAGGACATTCTGCGCAAAGTAAAAGCATCGGACTCTTGGAAAAGATGTAAAAACAAACCAGTTTCAAATAAACAACAAATTTGTGTATTTTTCCTAGAATAAAATTTTTAATAACTTTAATTGTTTCTCAAGATACAACTTATCGTGTGTGTTTGTACATATCGATATTCACACATTGACACCTCGTATCTGCCTTGATTACCATACGCTTGCACCGCGTAATTGCAATGTAAAATATCTGACCGTATTTTCACCCGATATACAGGGTGGCTGATGAAAGCCCCTACCAAAAAAAAATTGAATAACTTTTTTTCTTTTTAAGTTATCTGTTCCATTTTTGTTTTAATTTGCAGATTGATCTTTAAAATTTATTAAAATGGATAACTGGGACACGCAAACAAGAATTTGGATAGTCCGCCGCTATCACGCACTGGAGTCCGTAGTTTTGGTACAGAGAGAGTACAGGCGGATGTTTGGCGGCGATCCCCCGAGCAGATGGACCATAATGAGACTGGTGAATAATTTTGCTGAGCAAGGAACAGTCGCAAGAAGGCCTTATCATCGAAACCCACCAGTTCGGACGGAGGAAACGATCGCTGCTGTAGCTGCAGCTATACAAAGCAATCCAAGGGTTTCAACAAGAAGCTTATCTGCTCAACTTGGTGTCAGCCGACAGTCTTTGCAAACAATAATGCACAAAGATTTAGACTTATTTCCCTACAAAATTCAAATGGTTAACAAACTGAATGCAGCAGACTTGCCGATTCGCTTGGAATTTTGCCAGAAGATCCTGCAAATGGTGGAAGAAGACCAAAACATGTTAAACTGCCTTTTCATGTCTGATGAGGCCCATTTCGATTTAAACGGCAATGTGAACAAACAAAATTGTCGAATATGGAGTACTTCTAACCCACAGATACTCCACGAGACGGAATTGCATCCTCTTCGCGTGACAGTGTGGTGTGCGGTTTCTTCACGCTGTATTGTCGGGCCTTATTTTTTTGAAGAAAATGGTCACACCGTTACGGTTACTGGAGACCGTTATTTGAAAATGCTGAAAGAATTTTTCTATCCAGAACTACGCCGAAAGAGAATTACTTTCAACTCTGTGTGGTTTCAACAAGATGGGGCAACGTCTCACACAGCCCAGACTGTTATGACAGAGTTGCGACGAAAATTTCCCAATAAACTGATTTCAAGAAACTCCGAATTTCGTTGGCCCCCCAGGTCGCCTGACCTTACTGCACCTGACTTTTTCTTGTGGGGTTTATGTAAACTAGAAGTTTATAAAACAAAGCCAACAAATTTGGATGAACTAAAACAATCCATTCGGGCAACAATTGCGGCTATTCCTGTCGCAACTCTCAAAGCAGCAATGAACAACTTTTTACTAAGATGCCGCACTTGTGTCAACGAGCATGGGGGGCACTTAAATTCAATTATTTTTAAAACTAGTTAAGCTACATTTAATAAAATTTAATGACCTTCAACTTGAAAAAAAATAAATGAATTCCATGCACCAAAAAAAAAGTTATTTGAGTTTCTTAATGTAGCAAAATTCATCAGCCACCCTGTATTAAAGAATTTTTACGCAAAACATACAACATTGCATACAACATGCAGATTTTGGACCTCTCCCGGTTATCTATGCTCTTATATGTTACTAAATTTTCTTGCAGGGTTCTATGTAACTCCGTAGAGAGAAAATTACTAAACCGTACCTAACTTTGTTTTTCTTCAAAACATATGAAGAAGCCAATAGCCATTGTACAAAATTACAAGCACAGAATCAGAATCATGTTTTATTTTAAACATATGAATACACAGGAAATAGCAGAAAAAACAGCAGTAGCTCAAGGTCATCAGTATTGAGTAAACTAGAATTAATTACAATATTTGCTGGATGTTATGTCTAAAACGATGATAATATGTATAATATATAATATACGCATAAGTATATTTACTATATATTAAATTAAATGAGCTATCCTACACAGTAGAAGAAAGCTAGAAAATAGCAAAGCGTTTTTCGATTGCATGTTGTATTTACTAGAAGTTGTGGTGAGAGAGTTGCGCCAAAAATCCTTCGCCTCCTATTGGTAAAAAGGGTGCATTCATCTAGGATATATTTTACTGATATTCTAGACGACAAATGCAGCAGGATGCATCTCCAGAGCCTAACAGGTAACCCTGCATGTTTAGATTCCGTGGGATAGATAGGCTTTAATCTGAAGGGATAGATAGGCTTTAATCTACGGTCTCTCACCAAGCCATTCGGTTAAGCCGGCATGTGAAGGCACCCCGCACGACACTAACCATCTTTTCACATGCCCTCTAAAACCGACTCATCTAACACCCCTCTCCTTCTGGACCCAACCCGTCGAAACAGCATGTTTCCTGGGTCTACCTTTAGATGAGCTAGACGAAGATGCCCTACACTGGCGGGCTTCTATTACTGTTAACAAACAAACAAGCTACGCCGGCCGCATCTTTACACGGTATTTAAATTTCTCATGACCTAGGTTATCATTCAACCGATCTTTAGATGGGATAAAGCCAAACAAGTTTTCAAGAATATCTTAGTTAAATCGCTTATGGCTTAAATAATTTACCATAACATGTTTGGAAATATTTTAAACCATTGTGTATCTGAAGTATATGATTACATAATATAATACCTTTTTTAACTTTTTGGAATGGTAACAAGTTGTGTTTCCCAATCAACCTCATGGTTTTCCTCATATCCGTCATCTGGTTGTTTACTTCATTCTATTCCTCAAAAGCTAGGCCGTAAGCGTGGCATCTTTTCCTTGTGTCACCATATGATACTCCGACCTTAAGTACGTCGAAAAACTCATTTGTCTGAAAAGATTGAAATTTAGATAAGTAATTAAATTACATATCTATAAAATAAAAATAAATCGGGTTTTCCTTCCTGCCGCTATAACTCCAGAACGCACCAGCCGATTTCCACGATTTTGCATTCGTTGGAAAGGTCTCGGGCACCGTAAGGTTTATAGCATGTACTCTGCTCAGTTAACACTAAACCTACCGATATTTTATGTATTCCTATTCCTACCAAAGTGGGTCAAATGACCCGTCTTTAAAGTATTATATATATTATTAAGATCACATATATTTCTCGGTAAAACAATTAGCAAGAGAAGAGTAAATCTTGAAAAGTACATTCGATGTATTTTTTAATAAAAGTCGTGAAGGCAAATGACGATTTAATAATGTTATTTCTAAGAACTTCTGACAAAAAGTTTAAAATGGGTCATTTGACCCGTCCATGGTAGGTTTAGTGTTAACTTCATATGACATTTATTATGCGCACGTTCTTTCAAACGCTAACCTAAAACCGGTATTGTGTTCACTGTGAAATTGAGGTTAAAGTTATTCGTTTCCTAACAGTTCAATTGGAAACCATCAAATCAATCACGCGTATTGTGCAAATTTTTTTTAACTTCAACAGCAGGGATTTGTCCTTAAGGTGGTAAGTTGAACTGTGTAAATTATGTGAATCGTGCATTTGAACGAACGAATCACGACATGCAAATAACCGATGAAATCTACAATGAAGGATTGATTCTGATTGAGGATCAATGCTTGACTAATGCAAACAAGGTACTGATTGAAGTCAAACCGATCGATGCATCATGCATTCAACCAAGAATTAAATCGAGAGCTGCAATATAATGTTGATACATTGCAGTAGTTCGTTCCAAATAATGTGCCGTTGCAGCAAAACTAAGTATACGAAACATTAATGCAAGCTCATTATTTGGGATGAGTGCACAATGGCACATAAGAAATAACTTGAAGCACTTAACTTTACACTGAACGATCTTCGGTGAAATAACATCTTTGCCGGCTTGATGATATGGATGGCAGGCGATTTCAGGCAGACGTTGTCAGTAATTCCCCGTGGAACGTCCGCAGATGAATTGAATGCTTGCCTGAAGGCATCACCTCTGTGGAATAACGTAAAAACATTATCGCTAACCACTAATATGAGAGTTAAACTTCAAAATGATCAAAGTGCTGCACAATTTTCCTAACAATTGCTAGCTGTGGGAAATGGAAAAGTCCCAGTTGATGCGACAGCTGGATTAATTACTCTTAGCAACGACTTTTGCCGATTTGTAGGCTCTCAATCAGCTCTTATTGAAAATGTTTTCCCCAACATTAGTGAGAATTATCAAAATTATGTTTGGTTAAGTCAACGAACAATTCTCGCCGCAAAGAATAATGATGTACACGCACTGAATTTCACCATTCAATCAAAAATCAGTGGCGATTTGGTGACATACAAATCCGTTGACATAAATTATCCAACGGAGTTTTTGAACTCTCTGGAGTTACCAGGATTTCCAACACATAACTTGCAACTCAAAGTAGGTTCAGTTATTATGATATTGCGTAATTTGAATCCACCGCGTCTTTGCAACGGTACTCGACTTGCGGTGAAAATACTTATGCCGAATTTGATTGAGGCAACCTTTATTAACGGAAAGTACTCAGGTGGAAATGTATGTATTCCTCGAATACCAATGATTCCGACTGCTCTTCCGTTTGACTTCAAACGATTGCAATTTCCGGTTCGCCTTGCGTTCGCAATGACAATCAACAAGTCGCAAGGCCAATCGCTTTGTATTTGCGGGATAAATTTAGAAAATCATTATTTTTCACATGGGCAGATATACGTTGCGTGTTCACGAGTTGAAAAACCATCCGCTTTGTTTGGTTTAACGTCAGACCAAAGAACAAAAAATGTGATTTACCAAAGAGCACCTCAGTGAAACGGATAATTTGCGGACACGTATAACGCTTCGATTCAGTATTTACATTGGATTCACTTTCATTTTTTACTTAGAGAAGTTCAATTAAATTACACTTCATTTTTGTAATCGAAATGAATTCATTACTGTTCTGAAGTGAAATAAAATTTTTCCTTTTAAAATATAAAACAAAAGAACTATTTTTTTTTCATCTTTTAATCCCCAAACGAAATGTTATAAAAAACGAAGCCATCTGGTGGCGAAACGGAGTTCGCCGGGTTTGCTAGTATATATGTATACATATATATAATTGGCTCATACACCCTTCTTGGGTGTTTGGCCGATATCCTCCTCCTACTTGTGGCGTGCGTCTTGATATTGTTTCACAAACGGAGGGACCTACAGTTTTAATCCGACTACGAACAGCAGATATTTTTTTTATGAGGAGATTTTTCATGTCAGAAATACACTCGAAGGTTTGTCATTGCACTTATGCCATCAGCGATTCCCGTTAACTAAATGGTACCAAAAAGTACTACGTTATTATAGCCATAGACGTCAGAATTGCATTTAACTTTGCAAACTGGGCGAAATACTTAGTCGCCCTAGAGCGAATTGGGCTCTCCACGTACTTGAGGAGAATACTGCGTAATTACTTTGATTGCCGAATTCTATGGTACAGTACATCAAAGGGACGAAACAAGGTTGTAGTAAGCTTGATCCCAGCGGGTCAGGGGTTAGAATTTGCACGAGGTAGGGTATGCCTGTCGTAAACGGCGACTAAAATCTAAGGTGACCAGTTCCTGAGCCATATCCATACCACGAGGAAGAGAAGGCCTCAGACTTCGTTCTAGCCCAAAGCGTCAGAAACGAAGAACGCGGTATAAGAGAACAGGCGTACAAAGGCTAGCTATTTCGATGAGGTTTCTGTTTTTAAGGCGATTCGGCGCCGCCTTCAATAAAAAATAAATAAACGTTCCCTTCACCATGTTCGAGCATGGTGAACAATAGAAAAATCCAGGAGGGACTGACTCATAGTAGGCGGCTTCCTGGTCAGCGTCTGTTCTCCATGTTGAAGCAGATTGCGATTGGGCTGTGGTAGTGGATCTCTGAGGTCTGAGTAAGTGGAGTGGAATCCAACTGAAACGACTCCCAGAAGGGTTCGCTCCTTCTCCGTCCTACTAAAACTTTGCAAGTCCAATGCCTGTTGCCATTGGTAGCCAAGTAGGTTGGTTGGAGATGGTTCTATAAGTTCCGGTCTGAAGCCTGCCTCTGAACACTGTATCTCATAAAGGGCCGAGTCACCCTTGTCAATGGTTCATTTAAAAAGTGCGCGTTACACATATGTCTAATTTTTTTCTGAAAGAGTGTGAGCGTGATCTCTCAATTATCTTGTTTTTGGTATTCAATTATATCAGGCAATCGCAGGTGTGCTCTGCGATTTTTACTATGGATAAAAATATCGATCAAAAAATGTATCTTAAATTTTATGTTTTGAACAAAATTTCTTGTGCCGAATCATTGAAAATGTTGCAGGAAGCCTATGGCGAGTGTGCTCTATCGAAAACACGAGTTTACGAGTGGTATACGGCTTTTGCAGAGAGTCGAGAAGTCGTGGAAGATTTGCCTCGATCTGGTCGCCATGGATCTAGGATATGTTTTACTGATATTCTAGACGACAAAAGCAGCAGGATGCATCTCCAGAGCCTAACAGGTAACCGTGAACAATCTTCGTGTGACCTCTACGAAGCCGTGAGAATAACAAAATAGGCTTTACTCTGAAGGGATTAATTGTTGCAAAATAATGAAAGTATTCATTCCATTTCAGTAAGGCCTTATTATGTAGGTACTGCTTCATTATATAATTATTTACTTTACTTTATAATTTATAATTACTAAATTTTTATTCTATTTCTTTCCCATAATAATGCTTTTTTATTGAGAAATATCTAAACTTCTAAATTTGTTAGACTCTTAGCGCCTGTGACTGCTGTCCCTTATTCTTTCATAGAGATTGGCTGAATCAATTGCTGACTACCTCACTAATTGACCTTAGAATGTGACCCAACCATTTGGAATTTCAAAAATATGGTATGTTCAAGGGATTTTAGACAAAGGGCTTGAAATTCAACCACATTACTACATTTACAGGAGTTAAAGAGAAGGAATTTTGTGAAAAAATTCAATGTTGCCGATTTCTACTGTTTGATTGATTAATATTATTTGTTTCAGAATCGCATCTCCCCTGTGCAAATGCACTTTTAACCCTTGATGCTTGCTGGAGCTTCGTAAGGTAAGGCGATACTTACACAATACGATTCGGGTGCTTATGGTTTGCCTTCTTAATATCTAAAATAAGCAAAAGTAACAGGCGGTCGCCGTAGCCGAATTAGTTGGTGCGTGATTACCATTCGGAATTCGGAGAGAACGTTGGTTCAAATCTGGGTGAAACACCAAAATAAAGAAAACGTGTTTTTCTAATAGCGATCAGCCCTCGGCAGGCAATGGCAAACATCCGAGTGTATTTTTGCCACGAAAAAGCGCCTCATAAAAAAAATTACTGCTGTTCGGAGTTGGCTTGAAACTATAGGTCCCTCCATTTATGAAACATCATTAAGACGCTCGCCGCAAATAACAGGAGGAGCTCGGCCAAATACCGCCCAACCACTATTAGAAAAAACATTCTCTTCATTTTGGTTTTTCACCGAGATTCGAACCTACGTTCCTCTGAATTCCGAATGATAGTCACGCACCAACCCATTCGGTTACGCTGGCATGTGAAGGCACCCGGCACGACACTAACCATCTTTTCACATGCCCGACTCATCTAACACCCCTCTCCCTCTGGACCCAACCCGTCGAAACAGCATGTTTCCTGGGTCTACCTTTAGATGAGCTAGACGAAGATGCCCTACACTGGCGGGGCTTCTATTACTGTTAACAAGCAAACAAACAAACAAGCTATCAGCTAGGTCAGCTCATGACCTAGGTTATCATTTAACCGATCTTTAGATCGGATAAAGCCAAGAAAGTTTTCAAGAATATCTTAGTTAAATCGATATGTGCGTAGATATTTGACATTGAAACGACTTTTAAAATCCACAAACAACATTTGCAAAGCGTTATTTGACTGCATGATTCCTGAAAGTAACGCTTATGGCTTAAATAATTTAAAATAACATGTTTCGAAATATTGTAAACCATTGTGTATCTGTAGTATATGATTATCTATACTAATATTATAAAGAGGAAAACTTTGTTTGTTTGTTTGGTTGTAATGAATAGGCTCAAAAACTACTGAACCGATTTTAAAAATTCTTTCACCATTCGAAAGCTACATTATCCACGAGTAACATGGATTATATTTTATTTTGGAAAAAAATAGGGTTCCGTAAGATATTTGGATTTTTCGGACACAAACTGAAAAAAATCTTATATCTTCTTCTTATATACATATAAAATAAAGTCAACTTTTTGTGTGTGTTCGCTAACCGGCCGTGTCTGCACCGAATTAAACCAAAGTTACACACATTATTAAGTAGGTATTGAAGATGGTTTACGTATAGTTTGGATGCCTATTGGTGAATAGGGCTCGAGATATAGGTCAAAACGTGGACCCGGGTAACCTTCGGATGTGTATGTACAATATGGGTATCAAATGGAAGCTGTTGGTGAATGCTTTAGTTCAGAGTATTTTTCATGCCGCTCCGTGACTAGGGTCTCGAGATAGAGACCAAAACGTTGAGCCTAGAATGTGTTTGTACAATATGGATATCAGATGGAAGCTGTTGGTGAATGCTTTAGTTCAGAGTATTTTTCATGCCGCTCCGTGACTAGGGTCTCGAGATAGAGACCAAAACGTGGAGCCTAGAATGTGTTTGTACAATATGAATATCAGATGGAAGCTGTTGGTGAATGCTTTAGTTCAGAGTATTTTTCATGCCGCTCCGTGACTAGGGCCTCGAGATAGAGACCAAAACGTGGAGCCTAGAATGTGTTTGTACAATATGGATATCAAATTGAAGCTGTTGGTGAATGCTTTAGTACAGAGTATTTTTCATGCCGCTCCGTGACTAGGGTCTCGAAATATATGCCAAAACGTGGACCCGCCGTGTCTTTGCACCGAATTAAACCAAACTTACACACATTGTTAAGGAGGTATTGAAGATGGTTTCCGTATAGTTTGGATACCTATTGGTAGATAGGGTCTCGAGATATAGGTCAAAACGTGGACCCGGGTAACCTTCGGATGTGTATGTACAAAATGGGTATCAAATGGAATCTCTTGGTGAATGCTTTAGTTCAGAGTATTTCCATCCGCTCCGTGACTAGGGTCTCGAGATAGAGACCAAAACGTGGACCCTAGAATGTGTTTGTACAATATGGATATCAAATGGATATCAAATGAAAGCTGTTGATAAGTGCTTTAATACGGGGTAATTTTCATACCTATTGATAACTAGGGTCTCGAAATATATGCCAAAACGTGGACCCGCCGTGTCTTTGAATCGAATTAAACCAAATTTACATACATTGTTAAGTAGGTATTGAAAATGATTTCCGTATAGTTTGAATACCTATTGGTAGATAGGGTCTCGAGATATAGGTCAAAACGTGGACCCGGGTAACCTTCGGATGTGTTTGTACAATATGGGTATCAAATGAAAGTGCGTTAATACGGGGTAATTTTCATACCTATTGATGACTAGGGTCTCGAAATATATGCCAAAACGTGGATCCGCCGTGTCTTTGAACCGAATTAAACCAAACTTACACACATTGTTAAGTAAGTATTGAAAATGGGTTTCGTAAAGTTTGGTTGTAATTCCGAGCACTGGCAACGGGTACAGCGTTCTTTTGAACCAGCCATAATGTCGCTTACTTTTTTAACGCTTGGGGCGGAACTGAACTTTCAAATTGACAGTGTGAGTTACAATGTGTCAATATTTATTTCTGATTTGAATGCCATAAGGAAAAAACGTAAGTACAACATGTAAAAATTGTTTGTGCATTTTTTTGGAGTGGATTTTGGAACAGTGAATAATTTCTTACGAAATTTGAGAATTTAATGTGAAATCCGAATGAAATTATGTGTTCGTGCTCCAATGCTTAATAAAACATATAAATTGCGAAAAATTCATGGATGATCAGGAAAAAAGACGATTGTTTCTTAGTTATTCATATGCGTTGATTTGAAATTTAAAAACAATCTTCTTTTTCCCTGATTTTCAATTTATATTTTATATTTACTCAAAAACAAATAGAAAAACAAAAAATATTGTTTATGCCAAAGCGCTTGAATAAAGAATAAAGAAACAAATAATATGAAAACCATATATTTTCTGTTCTAAACCATATCTATTCTATTTTAGTGTGCCCAGCGAAGGGGGCCGGGTTTGCTAGTATAATATAATACGGTAACAAGTTGTGTTTCCCAATCAACCCCATGGTTTTCTCATAGCCATCATCTGGTTGTTTACTTCATGCTATTCCTCAAAAGCTAGGCCGTAAGCGTGGCATCTTTTCCTTGTGTCACCATATGATACTCCGACCTTAAGTACGTCGAAAAACTCATTTGTCTGAAAAGATTGAAATTTAGATAAGTAATTAAATTACATATCTATAAAATAAAAATAAGTCGGGTTTTCCTTCCTGACGCTATAACTCCAGAACGCACCAGCCGTTTTCCACGATTTTTGAGGTCTCGGGCACCGTAAGGTTTATAGCATGTACTCTGCTCAGTTAACTTCATATGACATTTATTATCCGCACGCTCTTTCAAACACTAACCTAAAACCGGTATTGTGTTCACTGTGAAATTGTGAAATTGAGGTTAAAGTTATTCGTTTCCTAACAGATCAATTGGAAACCATCAAATCAATCACGCGTATTGTGCAAATTTTTTTTAACTTCAACAGCAGGGATTTGTCCTTAAGGTGGTAAGTTGAACTGTGTAAATTATGTGAATCGTGCATTTGAACGAACGAATCACGACATGCAAATAACCGATGAAATCTACAATGAAGGATTGATTCTGATTGAGGATCAATGCTTGACTAATGCAAACAAGCTACTGATTGAAGTCAAACCGATCGATGCACCATGCAATCAACCAAGAATTAAATCGAGAGCTGCAATATAATGTTGATACATTGCAGTAGTTCGTTCGAAATAATGTGCCGTTGCAGCAAAACCAAGTATATGAAACATTATTGCAAGCGGTGGACAATAATACTGGTGGTCTATTCTTTCAGTTTTAATCCGACTACGAACAGCAGATATTTTTTTTATGAGGAGATTTTTCATGTCAGAAATACACTCGAAGGTTTGTCATTGCACGTATGCAATCAGCGATTCCCGTTAACTAAATGGTACCAAAAAGTACTACGCTATTATAGCCATAGACGTCAGAATTGCATTTAACTTTGCAAACTGGGCGAAAATCTTAGTCGCCCTAGAGCGAATCGGGCTCTCCACGTACCTGAGGAGAATACTGCGTAATTACTTTGATTGCCGAATTCTATGGTACAGTACATCAAAGGGACGAAACAAGGTTGAAGTAAGCTTGACCCCAGCGGGTCAGGGGCTAGAATTTGCACGAGGTAGGGTATGCCTGTCGTAAAAGGCGACTAAAATCTAAGGTGACCAGTTCTTGAGCCGTATGGCAGCTCAACTGGTAGTCTCATCGGGTACAAGGTCTGACCGAAGACTTAATCTCGGTACCACGAGGAACAGAAGGCCTCAGAGTTCGCTCTAGCCCGAAGCGTCAGAAACAGAGAGCGCGGTATAAGAGAACAGGCGTACACAGGGTAGCTATTTCGATGAGGTTTCTGTTTTAAAGGCGATTCGGCGCCGCCTTCAATAAAAAATAAATAAACGTTAACTTCACCATGTACGAGCATGGTGAACAATAGACAAATCCAGGAGCGACTGACTCATAGTAGGCGGCTACCTGGTCAGCGTCTGTTCTCCATGTTAGGAGCGGCTGTCTTTTCGATGATGTGGAGTGGCTTGCGAGCCATCAGGATTGATTCTAGTAAGATCCTGATTACGGCATACTGTAGTTGAAGCAGATTGTAATTGGGCTGAGGTAGTGGATCTCTGAGGTCTGAGTAAGTGGAGTGGAATCCAACTGAAACGACTCCCAGAAGGGTTCGCTCCTTCTCCGTCCTACTAAAACTTTGCAAGTGCAATGCCTGTTGCCATTGGTAGCCAAGTAGGTTGGTTGGAGATGGTTCTACAAGTTCCGGTCTGAAGCCTGGCTCTGAACACTTCATTTAAAAAGTGCGCGTTACACATATGTCAAATTTTTTTCTAAAATTTTGGTACAGCTGTCCTCTTTAGTGTCGCAGAGTGTGAGCGTGATCTCTCAATTATCTTGTTTTTGCCATTCAATTATATCAGGCAATCGCAGGTGTGCTCTACGATTTTTACTATGGATAAAAATATCGATCAAAAAATGTGTCTTAAATTTTATATTTTGAACAAAATTTCTTGTGCCGAATCATTGAAAATGTTGCAGGAAGCCTATGGCGAGTGTGCTCTATCGAAAACACGAGTTTACGAGTGGTATACGGCTTTTGCAGAGAGTCGAGAAGTCGTGGAAGATTTGCCTCGATCTGGTCGCCATGGATCTAGGATATGTTTTACTGATATTCTAGACGACAAAAGCAGCAGGATGCATCTCCAGAGCCTAACAGGTAACCGTGAACAATCTTCGTGTGACCTCTACGAAGCCGTGAGAATAACAAAATAGGCTTTACTCTGAAGGGATTAATTGTTGCAAAATAATGAAAATATTCATTCCATTTCAGTAAGGCCTTATTATGTAGGTACTGCTTCATTATATAATTATTTACTTTACTTTATAATTTATAATTACTAAATTTTTATTCTATTTCTTTCCCATAATAATGCTTTTTTATTGAGAAATATCTAAACTTCTAAATTTGTTAGACTCTTAGCGCCTGTGACTGCTGTCCCTTATTCTTTCATAGAGATTGGCTGAATCAATTGCTGACTACCTCACTAATTGACCTTAGAATGTGACCCAACCATTTGGAATTTCAAAAATATGGTATGTTCAAGGGATTTTAGACAAAGGGCTTGAAATTCAACCACATTACTACATTTACAGGAGTTAAAGAGAAGGAATTTTGTGAAAAAATTCAATGTTGCCGATTTCTACTGTTTGATTGATTAATATTATTTGTTTCAGAATCGCACCTCCCCTGTGCAAATGCACTTTTAACCCTTGATGCTTGCTGGAGCTTCGTAAGGTAAGGCGATACTTACACAATACGATTCGGGTGCTTATGGTTTGCCTTCTTAATATCTAAAATAAGCAAAAGTAACAGGCGGTCGCCGTAGCCGAATTAGTTGGTGCGTGATTACCATTCGGAATTCGGAGAGAACGTTGGTTCAAATCTGGGTGAAACACCAAAATAAAGAAAACGTGTTTTTCTAATAGCGATCAGCCCTCGGCAGGCAATGGCAAACATCCGAGTGTATTTTTGCCACGAAAAAGCGCCTCATAAAAAAAATTACTGCTGTTCGGAGTTGGCTTGAAACTATAGGTCCCTCCATTTATGAAACATCATTAAGACGCTCGCCGCAAATAACAGGAGGAGCTCGGCCAAATACCGCCCAACCGCTATTAGAAAAAACATTCTCTTCATTTTGGTTTTTCACCGAGATTCGAACCTACGTTCCTCTGAATTCCGAATGATAGTCACGCACCAACCCATTCGGTTACGCTGGCATGTGAAGGCACCCGGCACGACACTAACCATCTTTTCACATGCCCGACTCATCTAACACCCCTCTCCCTCTGGACCCAACCCGTCGAAACAGCATGTTTCCTGGGTCTACCTTTAGATGAGCTAGACGAAGATGCCCTACACTGGCGGGGCTTCTATTACTGTTAACAAGCAAACAAACAAACAAGCTATCAGCTAGGTCAGCTCATGACCTAGGTTATCATTTAACCGATCTTTAGATCGGATAAAGCCAAGAAAGTTTTCAAGAATATCTTAGTTAAATCGATATGTGCGTAGATATTTGACATTGAAACGACTTTTAAAATCCACAAACAACATTTGCAAAGCGTTATTTGACTGCATGATTCCTGAAAGGAACGCTTATGGCTTAAATAATTTAAAATAACATGTTTCGAAATATTGTAAACCATTGTGTATCTGTAGTATATGATTATCTATACTAATATTATAAAGAGGAAAACTTTGTTTGTTTGTTTGGTTGTAATGAATAGGCTCAAAAACTACTGAACCGATTTTAAAAATTCTTTCACCATTCGAAAGCTACATTATCCACGAGTAACATGGATTATATTTTATTTTGGAAAAAAATAGGGTTCCGTAAGATATTTGGATTTTTCGGACACAAACTGAAAAAAATCTTATATCTTCTTCTTATATACATATAAAATAAAGTCAACTTTTTGTGTGTGTTCGCTAACCGGCCGTGTCTGCACCGAATTAAACCAAAGTTACACACATTATTAAGTAGGTATTGAAGATGGTTTACGTATAGTTTGGATGCCTATTGGTGAATAGGGCTCGAGATATAGGTCAAAACGTGGACCCGGGTAACCTTCGGATGTGTATGTACAATATGGGTATCAAATGGAAGCTGTTGGTGAATGCTTTAGTTCAGAGTATTTTTCATGCCGCTCCGTGACTAGGGTCTCGAGATAGAGACCAAAACGTTGAGCCTAGAATGTGTTTGTACAATATGGATATCAGATGGAAGCTGTTGGTGAATGCTTTAGTTCAGAGTATTTTTCATGCCGCTCCGTGACTAGGGTCTCGAGATAGAGACCAAAACGTGGAGCCTAGAATGTGTTTGTACAATATGAATATCAGATGGAAGCTGTTGGTGAATGCTTTAGTTCAGAGTATTTTTCATGCCGCTCCGTGACTAGGGCCTCGAGATAGAGACCAAAACGTGGAGCCTAGAATGTGTTTGTACAATATGGATATCAAATTGAAGCTGTTGGTGAATGCTTTAGTACAGAGTATTTTTCATGCCGCTCCGTGACTAGGGTCTCGAAATATATGCCAAAACGTGGACCCGCCGTGTCTTTGCACCGAATTAAACCAAACTTACACACATTGTTAAGGAGGTATTGAAGATGGTTTCCGTATAGTTTGGATACCTATTGGTAGATAGGGTCTCGAGATATAGGTCAAAACGTGGACCCGGGTAACCTTCGGATGTGTATGTACAAAATGGGTATCAAATGGAATCTCTTGGTGAATGCTTTAGTTCAGAGTATTTCCATCCGCTCCGTGACTAGGGTCTCGAGATAGAGACCAAAACGTGGACCCTAGAATGTGTTTGTACAATATGGATATCAAATGGATATCAAATGAAAGCTGTTGATAAGTGCTTTAATACGGGGTAATTTTCATACCTATTGATAACTAGGGTCTCGAAATATATGCCAAAACGTGGACCCGCCGTGTCTTTGAACCGAATTAAACCAAATTTACATACATTGTTAAGTAGGTATTGAAAATGATTTCCGTATAGTTTGAATACCTATTGGTAGATAGGGTCTCGAGATATAGGTCAAAACGTGGACCCGGGTAACCTTCGGATGTGTTTGTACAATATGGGTATCAAATGAAAGTGCGTTAATACGGGGTAATTTTCATACCTATTGATGACTAGGGTCTCGAAATATATGCCAAAACGTGGATCCGCCGTGTCTTTGAACCGAATTAAACCAAACTTACACACATTGTTAAGTAAGTATTGAAAATGGGTTTCGTAAAGTTTGGTTGTAATTCCGAGCACTGGCAACGGGTACAGCGTTCTTTTGAACCAGCCATAATGTCGCTTACTTTTTTAACGCTTGGGGCGGAACTGAACTTTCAAATTGACAGTGTGAGTTACAATGTGTCAATATTTATTTCTGATTTGAATGCCATAAGGAAAAAACGTAAGTACAACATGTAAAAATTGTTTGTGCATTTTTTTGGAGTGGATTTTGGAACAGTGAATAATTTCTTACGAAATTTGAGAATTTAATGTGAAATCCGAATGAAATTATGTGTTCGTGCTCCAATGCTTAATAAAACATATAAATTGCGAAAAATTCATGGATGATCAGGAAAAAAGACGATTGTTTCTTAGTTATTCATATGCGTTGATTTGAAATTTAAAAACAATCTTCTTTTTTCCTGATTTTCAATTTATATTTTATATTTACTCAAAAACAAATAGAAAAACAAAAAATATTGTTTATGCCAAAGCGCTTGAATAAAGAATAAAGAAACAAATAATATGAAAACCATATATTTTCTGTTCTAAACCATATCTATTCTATTTTAGTGTGCCCAGCGAAGGGGGCCGGGTTTGCTAGTATAATATAATACGGTAACAAGTTGTGTTTCCCAATCAACCCCATGGTTTTCTCATAGCCATCATCTGGTTGTTTACTTCATGCTATTCCTCAAAAGCTAGGCCGTAAGCGTGGCATCTTTTCCTTGTGTCACCATATGATACTCCGACCTTAAGTACGTCGAAAAACTCATTTGTCTGAAAAGATTGAAATTTAGATAAGTAATTAAATTACATATCTATAAAATAAAAATAAGTCGGGTTTTCCTTCCTGACGCTATAACTCCAGAACGCACCAGCCGTTTTCCACGATTTTTGAGGTCTCGGGCACCGTAAGGTTTATAGCATGTACTCTGCTCAGTTAACTTCATATGACATTTATTATCCGCACGCTCTTTCAAACACTAACCTAAAACCGGTATTGTGTTCACTGTGAAATTGTGAAATTGAGGTTAAAGTTATTCGTTTCCTAACAGATCAATTGGAAACCATCAAATCAATCACGCGTATTGTGCAAATTTTTTTTAACTTCAACAGCAGGGATTTGTCCTTAAGGTGGTAAGTTGAACTGTGTAAATTATGTGAATCGTGCATTTGAACGAACGAATCACGACATGCAAATAACCGATGAAATCTACAATGAAGGATTGATTCTGATTGAGGATCAATGCTTGACTAATGCAAACAAGCTACTGATTGAAGTCAAACCGATCGATGCACCATGCAATCAACCAAGAATTAAATCGAGAGCTGCAATATAATGTTGATACATTGCAGTAGTTCGTTCGAAATAATGTGCCGTTGCAGCAAAACCAAGTATATGAAACATTATTGCAAGCGGTGGACAATAATACTGGTGGTCTATTCTTTCAGTTTTAATCCGACTACGAACAGCAGATATTTTTTTTATGAGGAGATTTTTCATGTCAGAAATACACTCGAAGGTTTGTCATTGCACGTATGCAATCAGCGATTCCCGTTAACTAAATGGTACCAAAAAGTACTACGCTATTATAGCCATAGACGTCAGAATTGCATTTAACTTTGCAAACTGGGCGAAAATCTTAGTCGCCCTAGAGCGAATCGGGCTCTCCACGTACCTGAGGAGAATACTGCGTAATTACTTTGATTGCCGAATTCTATGGTACAGTACATCAAAGGGACGAAACAAGGTTGAAGTAAGCTTGACCCCAGCGGGTCAGGGGCTAGAATTTGCACGAGGTAGGGTATGCCTGTCGTAAAAGGCGACTAAAATCTAAGGTGACCAGTTCTTGAGCCGTATGGCAGCTCAACTGGTAGTCTCATCGGGTACAAGGTCTGACCGAAGACTTAATCTCGGTACCACGAGGAACAGAAGGCCTCAGAGTTCGCTCTAGCCCGAAGCGTCAGAAACAGAGAGCGCGGTATAAGAGAACAGGCGTACACAGGGTAGCTATTTCGATGAGGTTTCTGTTTTAAAGGCGATTCGGCGCCGCCTTCAATAAAAAATAAATAAACGTTAACTTCACCATGTACGAGCATGGTGAACAATAGACAAATCCAGGAGCGACTGACTCATAGTAGGCGGCTACCTGGTCAGCGTCTGTTCTCCATGTTAGGAGCGGCTGTCTTTTCGATGATGTGGAGTGGCTTGCGAGCCATCAGGATTGATTCTAGTAAGATCCTGATTACGGCATACTGTAGTTGAAGCAGATTGTAATTGGGCTGAGGTAGTGGATCTCTGAGGTCTGAGTAAGTGGAGTGGAATCCAACTGAAACGACTCCCAGAAGGGTTCGCTCCTTCTCCGTCCTACTAAAACTTTGCAAGTGCAATGCCTGTTGCCATTGGTAGCCAAGTAGGTTGGTTGGAGATGGTTCTACAAGTTCCGGTCTGAAGCCTGGCTCTGAACACTTCATTTAAAAAGTGCGCGTTACACATATGTCAAATTTTTTTCTAAAATTTTGGTACAGCTGTCCTCTTTAGTGTCGCAGAGTGTGAGCGTGATCTCTCAATTATCTTGTTTTTGCCATTCAATTATATCAGGCAATCGCAGGTGTGCTCTACGATTTTTACTATGGATAAAAATATCGATCAAAAAATGTGTCTTAAATTTTATATTTTGAACAAAATTTCTTGTGCCGAATCATTGAAAATGTTGCAGGAAGCCTATGGCGAGTGTGCTCTATCGAAAACACGAGTTTACGAGTGGTATACGGCTTTTGCAGAGAGCCGAGAAGTCGTGGAAGATTTACCTCTATCTGGTCGCCCATCAGCGTTTTCCACGGATGAAAACATCGACAAAGTCAAAGAAATGGTGCTGGAAAGCCATCATTTAAGTTTGAGGGAGGTAGCTTTGCAACATTTTACACCCTCAATTGGGCATGAGACGCATGGCAGCTCGACTTGTTCCAAGAGAATTGAATTTCTTTAAAGCAAATTCATCGGAGGAAGATGGCTGAAGACATGCTTGAGCAAGTGAATTCCCAACGTTTATCCAGCGCATCATAACAGGTGATGAGACCTGGGTATATGAGTTTGACATGCAAACTAGTCAACAGTCGGCTGAATGGACCACATGAACCACGTCAAAGTCGGTCAAAAGTGAAAGACATGCTACTCAATTTCTTTGATTATCATCATGTTGCGCACTCGGAACTCATTCGAAATGGTTCTACGGTAAATAAAGAATATTATTTGAAAGTTATGTGACGTTTGAGAGAGAATGTGCGTAGGAAACGACCCAATTTATGGAAAGAAAACTCACAAGGCTCATATTGTGAACACTTTTTTGATCAAAAACTCGACAAATATCATCGAACAACCACTGTATTCGCCGGATTTAGCCCCCTGTGACTTTTTCTTTTTCCCAAAATTTAAATTGCCACTCCGCGGACGCCGCTTTGAGTAGATAAAGGCCATTAAGGAGAAGATCTCTTCAAACGCGTTTAAAATTAAAAGGTTTTTGATGACGGTATATGTGTATTTCTGGTATATGTGTGTTGCTTCGAATGAAGCCTATTCTGAAGGTGACAAAAAAAATGATTAAACAATTATTTGACGGTTTATTGAACAATTCCTCGTACTGTTTTTTACAGAATGTACTAGCGGAGATAACGGTGATGAGTTGGGACGGATGAAGCATGGACACAAAAATAAAACTTGCAATTAAAAACGAAGAAATAATAACAGGAAGTGCCTTGGAAGCTTTTAGGAGAGGCTCGGTTATTCGGAAATCCCCGGTGGAGGCACAATCGATACGTAGCAATCTTTTAACAGCTACTGCTGAGGAAATGAAAGGGACGCCTCAAGTGCAACCACAGCTATGCAGCAAGCCGTTGGCAAAGTGCATCGCCAGAGAGCTATTAAGGGCCTAAGACATACCTTCCCAAAGCAGCGAGATAACGCCAACATCAATGCGCGTAGGAGGCTCAAATGGAGCAAACAACAAAGAGAAGGAAACACCAGTGCGTATATTCAACGGAAAACCCGCTGGAGAAGGAAAAAATGCAACTGAAAAGGAGAAATACTATAAGATAAAAAGATGAGTCTAGGAGAAGCTATTGACTCTCTTCTGGAGTACTGAAAAGGCCGTCACAATGTGCACCATGAAATCAAAAAGATCGGTTCACTTATAAAAAAGAGGCACACCGAAACTATTATGGTGATGAAAGAATATGAAAGACAACAGACAACTCCAAAAAAGAATACGCGAAAAGCGTCAAGCTTTGCAAGAAAAGAACGTTTCGGTAAAAAGGACGAAAACAGAAACAGTTCCACAATGCAAGGAACTGGTACCCCGCTCGTAGACGCATTATCACCTGCGGTAAAAAATTGTTTGCAACGGCGACGATTCAACAGACAAAACCAATACAGACAGGAAATAAAGACCAAAATGCCAGCTGGATGGTTGTCATATCAAGAAAAGAAGCCGCCCAAATCAATGAGGACAAGACTTGATGCAATAATCAAATCTAAGTATGAGAATGCAACATATGCGGACATACTGCGCAAAGTAAAAGCATCGGACTCTCGGAGAAGATGTAAAAACAAACCAGTTTCAAATAAACAACAAATTTGTGTATTTTTCCTGAAATAACATTTTTCATTGGTTGGTGGTTGGTTTAAGGGTGACCCCGCGTCGGAGTGCCCCATAGACTGCAAGTTGGGTCCGTTGTGTTGCCATAGATCTCATTGTATTATATGATTTCCCCACCTAACCGAGATTTTTACTATAGATTTTGGTCCAAGATATTAATTCGTTTCGAGAATTTAATGAGAGATTCGATTTTCAGGTCCGAGAGTACTGAAAGATTGTCAATTTTTGGAGAGCGTAAAAGAGCGAGTCGTTGTTTCCACATGATCATTTTACATGTTGAGAGCGGAATATGGATTGTGGGTAAGTTACTAACATTTGATTGCGCATCTACAGCTCTCGCGAGCTCATCAGCTTTGCAGTTACCTTCGAATTCACTGTGACCCGGTATCCAAATAACTTGGACAGAATTCTGAACACTTATCTCGTTAAGAGATAAGAGACAGGATCGAAGCACATCTGAGTGGGTATAAGAGAAGCTGAGTGCTCGAACGGCCGCTTGACTGTCAATGGAAAAGCGGATATCCTCTAGTGATATTCTCTTTTCTAAGATAGTTTTCGCAGCATACCCGATAGTGCATACTTCCGCTTGGAATACACCACAGTAGTCGGGTAATCTAAATGATAGATTGATATGAGGGGAATCGGAAAAGATTTCAAATCCCACTTTACCGTCTTGTTTTGAATCATCTGTGTATATAATCAGAGGGCTATCAATTTCGGTAAGATTTGTCTTCCATTCTTCCCTGGTTGGGAGTGAACAGGAGAATAGCAAGGGTGGTGATGGAAGACTTACATGATAGTCTATGTCTTAAGAGATAACAGTGTTTCTGTTCAGTATGGCTGAATGGCCAAGATATTTTTTCCATTTCGATATGGCATTTATGCGTGTCGCTGCTTTCGCTGCAATCGCTTTGCCAGCCAGATCGATAGGGAACAAGTGAAGCAACGTATTTAGAGCCTTAGTAGGTGTGGTACTTAAGCATCCTGTTATCAGGAGGCAGGCTGTTCTTTGGACTTGATCAGTTGTGGCTACTCTACATCGTTTTTCGAGTGCTGTCCACCATACAACCACACCGTAGAAAAGTATCGGTTTGATAATCAAGGTATATATCCAATAAATGATCCTAGGTGAAAAACCCCAGGTTTTGCCTATAGCTTTCTTACAAGTATAAATAGCTATGAAAGCTTTTTTACATCTGTTTTCAATGTTCAATTTCCAGCTCAACTTCCTATCTAGAATAACTCCTAGATATTTAGCTGAATCTGATAGAAGTTATGATTCCCCTTTTAAAGTTATTGTTTGCAGTGGAGGAGATTGTTGTTTCCTATTGAAGAGAACAAGATCTGTCTTTGCTGGATTCGCATCTAGTCCGCATTCGGTGCACCATTTTGACAGAATATTGATTGAGCGTTGCATGAGCTCAGTGAGGGTATTCAGGTGTTTGCCTGACACGCAGAGAGCAATATCATCTGCATAGGCTACAACCTTGGTGCCTGCTTTTTCGAGATTTCGAAGCAAACTGTTTACAGCGAGATTCCAGAGAAGGCGTGACAGTACTCCGCCTTGAGGAGTGCCTTTGACGGCGTACATTCTCATGCGGCTTAACCCAAGCTCTGAAGTGATTATTCAATTTTGGAGCATTTGTTCGATCATCTTCCGGATGGAGTAATTAATACCCAATTTTGCAATTTCCGACAATATAGCTTTGGATTCAATATTATTAAAAGCACCTTCTATGTTCATAAATGCGACAAGAGAGTACTCCTTATTGTGAAGGGAAGTTTCCACTGTTTGCACCAGTGAGTGAAGTGCCGTTTCAGTCGATTTCCCTTTAGTGTAGGCATGTTGTGCCTCAGAGATCAACTTAGTATCAAGTTGGGTTTTGATTTGCTCATCTAAGACTTTTTCAAAAGCCTTTTAGCAAAAAGAGGTTAGGGTAATGGGCCTGAAATCGTTTGGTTTGCAGTGTGAAGGTTTCCCCATTTTCGGAATGAATACTATATTATAATACCTTCGATTTCTTCCAAATTGTCGGAAGGTAAGAGAGATTTAAGCACTTGTTAAAGATCCTTGTTAACCAAGGCAGCAGAATTTCTAGTCCTTCTTGAAGTTCTGCTGGAATGATGTTGTCAGGACTTGGTGATTTAAATTTTTTAAAACTTAGTATTGCTGTAGAGATGCTATTAGAGCTGATTAGATCTGATTTATTCCGATAATTACTCTGAAGAGTGCTGGGAAGTGCTGGTAAGTTGGCAACGCAGCTTGGAAAGTGAGATTCTAGAAGTATTCTAAGAGTGTCAGTGTGTGTAGTCCAAGTTCCACCTTGAGTCATGATAAAACTGGGAGAGACTGGGTTTGATGCAAGAACCTTGCGTAGTTTGCTACTTCTGAAGTGTTCTCTAATTCTTGAGTATATGATCGCCAGGATGTGCGTTTTGCACTTCTGACAGCTTTCTTAAAGTCTTTGAGACATTGTCGATATTCTTCCCATTCGTCTGTTATTTTAGATTGATTAAAGAGCTTCCGAGCTCGATTGCGAAGTTCTGAGATTTCAGGAGTCCACCAAAAAGGTGTATGCTTACCTCCTGTTTTTGTCAGGGGAAACATTTTTAATTAATTTAATTTTTTCTCAAGATACAACTTATCGCGTGAAACATTAGTGGTTGTGTGAATAATCTTGTCCGTGTGTGTATGCACATATCGATATTCACACATTGACACCTCGTATCTGCCTTGATTACCATACGCTTGCACCGCGTAATTGCAATGTAAAATATGTGACCGTATTTTGACTTATATTATATCAATGTTTTAACTTTTAGCGATGATGGTTGTTACAGGAGCACATATGTATATGTATGTTTCAAAATCGATATATTAAAGAATTTTTACGCAAAACATACAACATGCAGATTTTGGACCTCTCCCGGTTATCTATGCTCTTATATGTTACTAAATTTTCTTGCAGGGTTCTATGTAACTCCGTGGAGAGAAAATTACTAAACCGCACCTAGCTTTGTTTTTCTTCAAAAATATGGAGAAGGGTTTTTACTCATTCTGTAATAAATTCAGGTGTGACCAATAGCCATTGTACAAAATTACAAGTACAGAATCAGAATCATGTTTTATTTTAAACATATGAATATACAGGAAATAGCAGAAAAAAAGAACAGCAGTAGCTGAAGGTCATCAGTATTGAGTAAACTAGAATTAATTACAATATTTGCTGGATGTTATGTCTGAAATGATGATAATGTGTATAATATATAATATACCTACGCATAAGTATATTTACTATATATTAAATTAAATGAGCTCTCCTACACAGAAGAAGAAAGCTAGAAAATAGCAAAGCGTTTTTCGATTGCATGTTGTATTTACTAGAAGTTGTGGTGAGAGAGTTGTACCAAAAATCCTTCGCCTACTATTAGTAAAAAGGGTGCATTCATCTAGGATATGTTTTACTGATATTCTAGACGACAAATACAGCAGGATGTATCTCCAGAACCTAACAGGTAACCCTGCATGTTTAGATTCCGTGGGATAGATAGGCTTTAATCTGAAGGGATTAATTGTTGCAAAATAATGAAAGTATTCATTCCATTTCAGTAAGGCCTTATTATGTAGGTACTGCTTCATTATATAATTATTTACTTTACTTTATAATTTATAATAACTAAATTTTTATTCTATTTCTTACCCATAATAGTGCTTTTTTATTGAGAAATATCTAAATTTGTAAATTTTTAAGACTCTTAGCGCCTGTGACTACTGCCTCTTATTCTTTCATAGAGATTGGCTGAATCAATTGCTGACTACCTCACCAATTTACCTCTGGATGTGACCCAACCATTTGGAATTTCAAAAATATGGTATGTTCAAAGGATTTTAGACAAAGGGCTTGAAATTCAACCACATTACTACATTTACAGGAGTTAAAGAGAAGGAATTTTGTGAAAAAATTCAATGTTGTCGATTTCTACTGTTTGATTGATTAATAGTATTTGTTTCAGAATAGAATCTCGCCAGTGCAAATGCACTTTTAACCCTTGATGCTTCCTGGCGCTCGTAAGGTAAGGCGATACTTACACAATACGATTCGGGTGCTTATCGTTTGCCTTCTTAATATCTAAAATAAGCAAAAGTAACAGGCGGTCGCCGTAGCCGAATTAGTTGGTGCGTGACTACCATTCGGAATTCGGAGAGAACGTTGGTTCAAATCTGGGTGAAACACCAAAATAAAGAAAACGTGTTTTTCTAATAGCGATCACCCCGGGGCAGGCAATGGCAAACCTCCGAAAAAGCGCCTCATAAAAAAAAATACTGCTGTTCGGAGTCGGCTTGAAACTATAGGTCCCTCCATTTGTGGAACAACATTAAGACGCTCGCCACAAATAACAGGAGGAGCTCGGCCAAATACCGCCCAACCGCTATTAGAAAAAACTTTTTCTTCATTTTGGTATTTCACCGAGATTCGAACCTACGTTCTCTCTGAATTCCGAATGATAGTCACGCACCGAGCCATTCGGCTACGCCGGCATGTGAAGGCACCCCGCACTACACTAATCATCTTTTCACATGCCCTCTCAAACAGACTCATCTAACACCCCTTTCCTTCTGGACCCGACCCGTTGAAACAGCATGTTTCCTGGGCCTAACTTTAAATGAGCTAGACGAAGATGCCCTACACTGGCGGGGCTTCTATTACTGTTAGCAAGCAAACAAAGCCTACTCTCTCTGCTTCTTCAAATAATGCTGCTGCTGCTGCTGCTCACATCAACATGTCGATTGCGGGAGTCAATCAAAGCATTGTTCCCGTACCTAGCGAACAAATGCGTACTCAAACTTCGTGGACAACTATTCAAGGGCGAAGACGTAAAAATAATATAAGCTCTCGGGATGTAGTTATTGGTCTTTATTCAAGTACTGAGCTTCATGTAGCAGCTACCAATAAATGGTTACATCTTGCGTCCTTTAAACTTTCTGTAACTGACGATAATATTTATGTTGCTAAAAATGCAAAAAAATGAATTTTAAGCTAGGGGTTCTACCATTATTGTTTGACCAAGTTCTAAAACCGTCCGTTTGTCCTGCTGACGTCAAGGTCCGCCCTTTCAATTTTTTTCAAAAAGAAGATCGTCCAGGCAAAATAATTTAGCCAATTGCTATAGTACTTGTGCATCACTAAATTATTGAAACATTTATTTTCAGAATATGGGTGGTATTCGTACTAGGAAACACTAGGAAACAATTCACACCCGTAGTTCTCATTTAGATTTTGACGTCATCATTTTTGTTGAAACCTGGCTCAATGCTAACTTTTTTGCCGATGAATACTTCGACTCAATCTTATATAGTGTTTTTCGTAAAGACCGAAATGGTGAAAGTACAGGTTGTTCTTTAGGGGGTGGAGTTCTCATTGCAGTTCAACGTGAGTTACAAGCATCCCTTATCTCACTTTTAAAGGAGGATCCCATTCTTGATCAATTGTGTGTTTGTATAAAGAGATCATCTCGATATGGCTCTTTATACTTAATTGTATCTTACATACCGTCTAATAGTAATTTTGATCTTTACAAGTCGCATACAGACAACATTGTGTTCCTAGTTCTAAATAAGGTTGATGATAACCATATTAGTGTTTTTGGGGATTTTAATTTTCCGAATGTTTCTTGGTCTACTAACTTCTGTAAGCACAGTCTAATCCCAACTAATGTCACATCATCACTAGAATCATATGTAATTGATAATCTATTAAGCCTTGATTTAGTACAAATTAATTCTTTCGAAAATAGGCTTAATAGAATTCTTGATCTCATATTCGTCAGCGCTAATATTTATAGTTCTATCTCTGAATGCTTCTCATCCTTCTCGCCTGCTGATAAACATCATGTCACTTTAATGCTTAACGTCGAGTTTTACGAGTTTGCGAGTAATAAACAAGACGAGACAATAGCTTTCAATTTCTCCTCTTGTGATTTTTCTAGGTTAAACAGCATTTTACATGACATCAATTGGGAAGATTTCCTTTCTGGATTAGATATTGTTGAGTGCTATTCTACCTTTAAAGCGCAGTTGCTCAAAATTTTTATGAAATATGCACCACAATTTAAAAAACAACCTTTTAAACTTCCATGGTACACTTATCAACTTAAAAAACTTAAAACTTAGCGGAATAAGCTTCGCAAGGAATTTTTAGCATCTAAGAAATAAGTTAAGTTTAAATAAATTTTTATACAGGAACTATATTATTCGGATTGAAGAGAATATTAAGTCTAATCCTAAGGCCTTTTGGCGAAATCTAAAATGTCAAGCGCTCAAATCCCTTCTCCGGATCATTATAATGACAAATTAGCGTCTACTCCGATGGACGTAGCCAATTTGTGTGCCGATTTTTTCAAATCTAATTTCACTAGTGATGATACGTACTCGTTTTCTCCTTGTCATGATAATCCATCTTCATCTTTGAATTTTGGCTATTTAAACCTGGTATCTCTGAACATTGAGAATGGAATTTTGGGTTTAAAACCTTCTTCGCAGACTAATAAGGATGGACTGTCTGTAATTTTTCTTAACAACTGCCCGGCTATTGTCATTCCTCTCAAATTAGTTTTTAATAAATCTCTATCTTCGGGTGTTTTTATCAACGATTGGAAAATCACAACTATCACCCCTACTTTCAAGAGGGGCAAAAAGAATGGTGTGTGCAACTATAGGCCGATCTCGAAGCTTTTTATTACTTCCAAACTTTTCGAAGGAATTGTAAAAGAAAAAATGTACTTTGCAACTAAGAGCTTAATCTCACCCAATCAGCATGGATTTATCTCGGGTAGGTCTACAGTTTCCAACCTGGCTGCTTTTGGTGAATACTGCTTTGGAACTTTTGCTGAAGGTTTTCAAGTCGATTGTGTTTACACGGACTTTTCTAAAGCATTTGATAGAGTTTCTCATACAATTCTTTTACGTAAATTAGCCTCGCTTGGTTTCCATTCCGTTTTCTTTCAATGGTTGAAATCTTATTTACCCGATAGACGATGTGTGGTAACGATTGAGGGTGAATGTTCGGAACCTTTCATTGCATCTTCAGGGGTACCACAAGGCAGTATTTTAGGGCCTCTTCTTTTCGTTCTATTTATTAATGATATGTGTACCTGTTTTTCATTTGCCAACTTTCTTTTGTATGCTATCTTTTGTATCTGGAGGCCCTGCCACCAATTTGCTATTGAGAGAATTGAACGTGTACAGAAGGTGTTCCTTAAATATGCTCTCAGGTCGTTAAAATTCTCAAATCCTATCCCTTCTTCTCATTCTCGTTTGATTTTAATTAACTTAAAGTCTCTAGAGAGTAGAAGGTCTATACTCTCACTGTCTTTTGTTTTTAGTGTAATCAAAGCAGAAATTGACTCTTCATCCCTATTATATTGCATTTACTTCCATATTCCTACTGGATCGTTACGCAATACTTATCCATTTCATCTTAAATTTCTTAACACGAATAATGCGCGTAATGGTCCTATTGCCCGCGCTTTAAGAGAATTCAATGAGATCTCGAGTTCTATTCCGCTTGACTTTTCGGTTTCAAAGAATGAATTTTATAAATTTCTAAACTCTTTTTTCTAATTTATTTAATTATTATAGCAAATAGTAGTAATTTAAGCTCATATTAGATCTAAATGGTCTGTAAAAACAATAATTATGTTTTAGACTTATAATAAACATGCAATATTTCCCGATCCAGAGCAATGGGAAAATTGTTGATGTACTGCAAGCTCATTGTTTGGGATGAGTGCACAATGGCACATAAGAAATAACTTGAAGCACTTAACTTTACACTGAAGGATCTTCGGTGAAATAACAACATCTTTGGCGGCTTCATGATATTGTTGGCAGGCGATTTCAGGCAGACGTTGTTAGTAATTCCCCGTGGAACGCCTGCAGATTAGTTGAATGCTTGCCTGAAGGCATCACCTTTGTGGTATAACGTACACAATTTCCCAAACAAGTGCTACCTGTTCGAAATGGAAAAGTCCCAGTGGATGCGACAGCTGGATTAATTACTCCTACCAACGGCTTTTGCCGATTTGTAGGTTCTCAATTAGCTCTTATTGAAAATGTTTTCCCAAACATTAGTGAGAATTATCAGAATTATGTTTGGTTAGGTCACCGAGCAATTCTCGCCGCAAATAATAATGATGTACACGCACTGAATTTCACCATTCAATCAAAAATCGGTGGCGATTTGGTGACATACTATACAAATCGGTTGATTCCATAACAAATCCCGATAATGTAGTAAATTATCCAACGGAGTTTTTGAACTCTCTGGAGTTACCACGATTTCCAACACATAACTTGCAACTCAAAGTAGTTATTATAATATTGCATAATTTGAATCCACCGCGTCTTTGCAACGGTACTCGACTTACGGTGAAAATACTTATACCGAATTTGATTGAGGCAACCTTTATTAACGGAAAGTACGCAGGTGGAAATGTATGTATTCCTCGAATACCAATGATTCCGACTGATCTTCCGTTTGACTTCAAACGGTTGCAATTTCCGGTTCGCCTTGCGTTCGCAATGACAATTAACAAGTCGCAAGGTCCAATCGCTTTGTGCTTGCGGGATAAATTTAGAAAATCATTACTTTTCTCATGGGCAGCTATACGTTGCGTGTTCACCAGTTGGGAAACCATCCGCTTTGTTTGTGTTAACGTCAGACCAAAGAACAAAAAATGTGATTTACCAAAGAGCACTTCAATGAAACAAATAATTTGCGGACACGTATAACGCTTCGATTCAGAATTTACATTGGATTCACTTTCATTTTTTACTTAGAGAAGTTCAACTAAATTACATTTCATTTTTGTAATCGAAATGAATTCATTACTGTTCTGAAGTGAAATAAAATTTTTCCTTTTAAAATATAAAACAAAAGAAATATTTTTTTCTTCATCTTTTAATCCCCAAACGAAATGTTATAAAAAACGAACCCATCTGGTGACGAAACGGAGTTCGCCGGGTTTGCTAGTATATATGTATACATATATATAATTGGCTCATACACCCTTCTTGGGTGTTTGGCCGATCTCCTCCTCCTACTTGTGGCGTGCGTCTTGATATTGTTTCACAAATGGAGGGACCTACAGTTTTAATCCGACTACGAACAGCAGATATTTTTTTTATGAGGAGATTTTTCATGACAGAAATACACTCGAAGGTTTATCATTGTACGTATGCAATCAGCGAATTGCATTTAACTTTGCAAACTGGGCGAAAATCTGTGTAATGAAGTGATAGAAAAATTTGAGCAGTACTTGCATACCAACAATCTAAGCAACGAAATAAGTGAACAAATAAAAATTGGTGATACAACAAATAATACCACCGTTACACGAACAAGTGCAAAGTCAATTACAAATCCAGTTGCTTCTACTAATGTAAACAATGACAGTGAAACAAAAACAAACAAAAATGTCAAACACAAAAATAATAGTAAAAATATTCCCCCTATAAATACATTTGATATAGAATCGAAACAAATTATAGAACTAATAAAAGATGGTTTAAGGATAACACAAATCACAATTAAAGAATATAAACAAAACAAATTAGGAATTTACCTGAAAAACATCGCCGACTATAAAAGAGTTCGAGAATACTTAGAACAATCTAAAGTGAAATTCTATTCATATACGCCAAAATGTTTGAAAACAAAAACTATATTAATGAAAGGGCTAATCAGTAACCCCGACACCAAAGACATTTTGAGTGAACTTTGCAAATATCAAAACGATAACCTTGAAATCCTCAAAGTAACACAGTTCACTACTAAAAACTCAACACAACAAAAAATAAAACTACCAATTTTTATGGTTGAAATAAGTGCGGAAAGCAATGTTAACGAATTGAAACAAATTAAAACCATTTTATACCACTGCATTAAATGGGAACACTTACGTAGGCCTGAGATAACTCAATGCAGGAATTGCCAAAGCTTCTTCCATAGTGCAGCCAATTGTAACCTACCACCAAGATGTGTCAAATGTAGCGGAACACATAAAACCGAAGACTGTTCTTCCTCAAGCGGAACCTTGACGGAGAGGGAAAATGTGTACTGTGTCTTATGCAAGAAATTTGGACACCCACCATCTTACAAAGGCTGCGACCGATACAAAGAACTGCAGTAGAAAATTAGATTAAGAAAACAAAACCTCATTGCTGCTAAAACAAGCACCACTGGAAAATTCACTACCCCTAATTTTAGCTATGCCGACGTAATTAAAGAAAATATTGGGGCAAATAGTCTTACTAACAATCAAAGTTTAATAATGCTAGAATTAAAATATACAATGTTATCTCTAAGTAGGCAAATTATGGCTCTTCAGAAGCAGCTCGAAATACAAACTGCACGAATCGATGCAATATGTAGTCTAGTAGACTCAGTATGACTTCGCAATCGCATTTAAAAATAATTTCCATTAATGTTAACTCAATCATTAATATAAATAGAAGAATAGAATTAAGTAAGTTCTTAACAGATAACAATCCAGACATAGTTTTGCTGAACGAAACCAAATTAAACGCAAAGCACAAGCTAAAATTTAATGGATATAATCTAATAAGAAGAGATAGATCTAGTAGAACGACAGATGGGGGAACTGCGATTTTAATTAAAGAAAATATGAAATTTCCCAAAGTTTTTAATTATAGAGTAGACTCCCTCTCTTATTTAGAAGCTTGTATAATTAAAATGCATATGCCCCCGAATAATATCATGTATCTAATTGCAGCTTATTATCCATCAGGAAACAACAACGATGGACGCAAATCAGAACTTAATGTAATATTTGAAGCTCTTGACCTTGTGTTATTTCACACTATTCAACAACATGCTGAATAATGCCTATTTTCCTCCTATTTGGAAAACAGCTAAACTGATCGTGATACCAAAAAAAGAGAAAGACAAAAACTGTTTGAAAAATCTCAGACCAATTAGCTTGTTACCAAACATTAGTAAAGTTTTTGAGGTCGTAATCAACATAAATATAAATAGGGTCACTAAAATCAGCAACTTAGTGAATTCTAAGCAATTTGGGTTTAAATATAGACATTCAACTATACTACATGCAATTAACCTTTTGACCTCCGAAATTAACTGGAGCTGGAATACAAAACATGTCACAGGAGCTTCCTTCTTAGACATTAAAAAAGCTTTCGACAAAGTGTGGATCGAAGGCCTGATGTCTAAACTCATAGGCTATAAATTCCCGGTTAACCTCGCCATTCTCATTTATAACATGCTGTGAAATAAAAAATTTTCAGTACATATAAATAATATGAAAAGTAAGCGCGAATTTAAAAGCAAATGGTTTGCAACAAGGGACAGTAAATGCGCCAGTACTTTTCAATCTCTTTATACTTGACTTGCTGGATAAAATAGACAATATCATAGCCTTTGCTGATGATATTGTCATTTACCATCCAGACAGAACAATAGAGGATATTAACAGAAATCTAGAACTGAAATACAATATTGTAGAAGATTTTACAGCAAACTGGCATCTTAAAATAAATACAAAGAAATGCAAAAGCATTTTGTTTCGTCCCCCCATAAAAAGGTGCAACTCAAATATCAGAAAAAAATGGAAAAATCTAAATTTAATATCTAATGAAACCAGAATCCCTATTCAAACCATTGAGAGAGTCAAACATCTCGGTATTCACCTTGATCAATTTTTATACTATAACGATCACATTAACCTCCAAGTCGAGAAGACCGCAAGAGCTTTCCATATCTATAAAAAAATGTTTTCATCGAAACTACTACACAAGAAAGTCAAAATATTAATGTATCAAACCCTGGTAAGACCGATACTTACATATTGTATATTCGCTCGGATGCGACGCAATGGGCGGTTTTATATGTGGGCCTCCACGGTCGCTCCGATGAAATATTTTATATAAAAAATAGAAAACACAGCGTGTCAGTATATATTCTTTTAGTTTATTTCAGTAATATATATATACATAGATATATGCATAGATGCGCATAGAAATATACATATATGCGATACGTATTATTGTACATATATGTATTGTTGTGTTAGATATGATTATTAGTGTAATTTATAATTTGCAACATATTACTTACTTTGTTGGCTGACACGTCTGGTGGCTCCTGATTGTACAATCCAAGTGCAAGTTATAGGTAAAGTTAAAATGAAAGTAACCTCGCCGAACAACGTTTAACACGGTAAACGTTTTAACTGTTCGGCGGGGAAATGCCAGGGTTAACGGCCTTCACGTTGCAGCGACTGGAAACGGTGGTTAGCAACAGTCGGAACGGAAGGCGCAGTTACCATTAGGGTGGCTAAAAATTTATATTTAATATTAGGGTGCGGCCTAAACATGCCGGCCCCCTTGCGATAAGCAATGAATGTTTTTAGGACGGAGGTGTCAGCCAACATTCGGTAAATTGGTGCGACATCGGAGGCTGTGGCGCCGTCTGAAATGCTGTAAAGATATGTAATTTTATGTACGTGGATTATTGCACACAAAAGGTAAAATTTATTATATTAAAATTTATTGATTCGTTATGTTCAAATCATTTAGGGCCGTGATACCTGGCGAGGCCTAGTCGCCAGTGTATTGTCGCCCGTCCTTTTATTTTGGCGCATTATCGTTGGTTGCGCATGTGGTCGAAAAGGCCTGGTTTCCGATCCACGCGCACGCCACTGTTCATGCTACAGCTGTGGTTGAAGAGGCCTCGTCTCCAATCCCCTATCTTCATTGAGGCGAAAAGACCTTGTTTCCGCTCTGCTTGTTCAGGCGGAAAGGCCTAGTTTCCGCTCTGCTTGTCTAGGCGAAAAGGCCTAGTTTCCGCTCTAGACTCAGTCCTTTGTTTTGTTTTTTACAAACAAAAGGAAATTGAATTTAATTTGTTTTTTTTTTTTTTAACTGAAAATGTGTAGTGTGTACACGGCTTTATACATAGTTGCTTAATTAGCTTTTGTGTATTGTATTTGTAGTGGTGCATTTGGCTGGTCAGTGCAGTGCTGATCACAGCGAAGGAGAAGACAAAGGAAAGTAATATATATATTTTTGTTAATTAAATATGCACTAGGCATTTTAGTTTTTTTTTTGTTATTTGGCTATGAGGAATTTTCATAGCCCTATGAGACACCCTGCCACCCAAAACAAAAAAAAAAAAAAAATGTACCTAATTGGGTACAATCACATATTAATGTCATTTTAATATGTATGTTCACCGCCAGGGGGTGGGTACATACTAATGGACATTGCAATATTCGCCGCATAGGAGGATCGTGTCTTGGCTATGTGTGGATCGTAACCAAGTACAAGGTGTCCAGCCGTGGTATATTTTTTTTCCTTTTGTTCTTATTATATTTTGGCTACAATAAGAACAAAATGATAAGCAAAAGAAGAAAAAAAATTATAATATATGTATATTTAGATATAATTTTTCGTAGCATTTGCATACATAAGTGCATGATGTTAGAAAAAACTAATAGTTTGCGTTACTTTACGCAAACTATCCCTGGAATGTCGAACCCATTTATATCATTCCTGTAGGGTATTTTTGTTTTTGTTTCTTAATCCCTAATTTCCTTAATGGCTGACCTCGACCCATTTCCTTTTCACATGTGTCGACGGCGTGTGACAAGTGAGTGAAAAGTGAATCGACAAGGTGTTTGTTTTGTGGTCGTTTTACAATTTTAACGAAATTAGGCAAATTGTGACTTTAAATAATTAAAAGTGCTTAACATTGTGCAAATTTTAGTTATATTGGTAATTATACAGAAGAGCGGCCCTTCAGAAAATCAATATTTTTGTAAAATTTTTTCAATGATATCAATAAAATGTATTGTAAAAGAGTGTTTAAGATCGGGGGAACTATACTTTTATGTAGGATTTACTGTTAATATGAATATCAAATCCGGCGGCCCTTCAGAAAATCAATATTTTTGTAAAATTTTTTCAATGATATCAATAAAATGTATTGTAAAAGAGTGTTTAAGGAGTTCTACGCAAAAATATTGTGGATTGCGTAGCCGGAGTTGGACTGATGAGGGTTATTTTTTTGAAGCGCGGCCGAAGGCCGCCCACGCGAAAAGGAGTTCTACGCAAAAATACTGTGGATTGCGTAGCCGGAGTTGAACTGATGAGGGTTATTTTTTTGAAGCGCGGCCGAAGGCCGCCCACGCGAAAAGGAGTTCTACGCAAAAATACTGTGGATTGCGTAGCCGGAGTTGGACTGATGAGGGTTATTTTTTTGAAGCGCGGCCGAAGGCCGCCCACGCGAAAAGCAGTTCTACGCAAAAATACTGTGGATTGCGTAGCCGGAGTTGGACTGATGAGGGTTATTTTTTTGAAGCGCGGCCGAAGGCCGCCCACGCGAAAAGGAGTTCTACGCAAAAATACTGTGGATTGCGTAGCCGGAGTTGGACTGATGAGGGTTATTTTTTTGAAGCGCGGCCGAAGGCCGCCCACGCGAAAAGCAGTTCTACGCAAAAATACTGTGGATTGCGTAGCCGGAGTTGGACTGATGAGGGTTATTTTTTTGAAGCGCGGCCGAAGGCCGCCCACGCGAAAAGGAGTTTTACGCAAAAATACTGTGGATTGCGTAGCCGGAGTTGGACAACATTTCAAAACACTTATATAATGTTCAAGCGGTAATTCTTGTTGTGTCGCCCGCCGGATTTGATATTCATATTAACAGTAAATCCTACATAAAAGTATAGTTCCCCCGATCTTAAACACTCTTTTACAATACATTTTATTGATATCATTGAAAAAATTTTACAAAAATATTGATTTTCTGAAGGGCCGCTCTTCTGTATAATTACCGTTATATTTTCCATATAAACTCGCGAACGCAAGAAAAAAAGTTAAATGTCTGGCAAACCAAAGCGTCCTCTTGCCGCATATATGTTGTGGCTCAACAATGCACGCGATCAGGTTAAGCGCGAAAATCCAGGCATTAAAGTAACCGGAGTGGCCAAAAAAAGGTGGAGATTTATGGCGTTCAATGAAGGACAAGTCGGAATGGGAAGCAAAGGCAGCTAAAAGCCAAGAAGGATTATGATGAAGCGGTGAGAGAATTTGACAAGATGGAATTTATATTCATATAATCAGCTGGATTGAAAACACGTTTGCACAAAGTTTCAAGTCACTCACATCAAAGGTAAAACCAAAAATAATATGCGTCATTTTCGATCGGTTACACATGCATTCATCGTATGAAAAGAATTTAGTGGTAGTGAAAGTAACAAAATAGAAACTTTGCATTTAATTTAATATAATAAAATTAAATAAATATTGATCAAAATGCATAGTGATATGTAAATGAAAATTAATATTATATATGTGAAAAAAAAATAAGTGACAAATGTGCCAGTGAGTAGTGTTAGAACTTGACGTTCTTCTGCCCAGTGAGAAATCGTCGCGCAAAAAAAAATTTCAGGTCGGGCTTTAGATTAATTACACAAGTGTTAAGTGGTAATTTGTTGGCCTTTCGGTTTTGCGTGTGAATAAAGGCTGTATAAAAAGTGCGTAAAAAGTCCACAAGTGTGCGTTACCAGTGACGGCAATTTAGTGGATGGGCCAGCCACAAGTAATCCTTGGACCACGGCAAAGAAGGAGCGCCATCAGAATTTACGTATGGAGCTCGCATTTGGATCATCATGGAGCGAGGGCGAAATATGGTATAATATTTTAATTAAATTTTGTTTTATATTAAAGGTGAGTTTATTATAAAGTGTGAATTTTTTACTTTGAATAATATGAATATTGAACATTTGTCATTGGAAAGTCTAACAGGAATTAAATCTTTAAAAAATATATATATACGTATATGTTCAGTTTAGTAAAAATTATCAATAGTACAATTTGGAAACAATCATCTGCCGTAAAATCATGGAATTGCACCATCAGAAGCATCATCAACATATGTGCACAACTTGAATGCTGCCAAGGCGCAGTTTGCTGAAGCACAGAAAAGCTGATGTGACTGCGACCATCCCATGTTGAAGCTATCTGGGATGCCGCCAGCTGGAAGGATATCTTTAATCACCTCGTTGCCGCTGCTAAGAGGTAAATATGTTAATACGTGAATATGACTGTAAAAGTAAAAATGTGCCTTTTTAGATGTTTGTGTCACCCAAGCTTTAATTGACCTAGAGAAAAAATGGGGAAAATTGTAACGCACGAATTGCATCCCGGTAGGAAAGCTCGCGCGGTTACCGACCACAACAAACTGGTGTATCCACTACATGGCTTACTTCCATATGAACACACAAATCCGCGAACAGACGCAGGCCTTTAATTGTAGTTTTCGCGTAGTTTTTGCGTTACATATTCAAAAGTGTTTGTTACTATAATTCGGATTATGTTATCGTTTTTCAAACATTCTCCTTTATGTACAAAATAATGTGGTTTACCTTCGCAGTTTTCTCATTAGGGTTGTGAAATTTATTATGTTTTGAAAACTGGCATAAAAAATTATAAATTGTTGTAGTTGAATGCCAAGATATAATTACAAAAATGGTTAATATAGGCTAATTTAATAATTTCACTTTTCCCTAATATGGTTTTTGTACCAGTGAAATAAAATTTATGTGAATAGCATTGTAATGTAATATTTGTGTATTTTACACAATATTAATGCTAATGGAACATCTGGGACCTATATGTGCATAAGCATAAAGCGAAATTCAATAAACTGAATATAATCAATGAAATTAAGAAGAAAAAAAAATATTTTTGTTCATTTCTTAGCAACTTTCTACAACAAACTTCAGGTAGGGAATTACTAAAATAATGGGAAATCAAAACAGTGAATTCAAATATTCCTACAGATAATAAAATAAATTTAAAAGTTTTTGAGAATGTCGATGCAATTGCATCCTTCGTAGGTTGTAGGTGTTGTTGTAGCTTCTTAGGTTTGCAAGGGTATAACAGTGTGGTGATGTCAATCACCTTCTAATAAAGGGTGAATCGCGAAGTGAGATTTGTTGCTACTAGGTAGGTATTGGAAAATATTACGTTGAGGTTGTAGGTGTGGATTTTTCCATTTCGTGCGTTTTTGCAATTCGATGATGAATTCCCTTTTCCATCGTTTGCGAAAGGTTTGATGGAGGGCTTTCAATTTCTGCCACCACAAAGAATTGTGAACCAGTTCCTCTTGCAAGGACGGATTTTTCGCGAGACGCGTCTCATTCCGGAAGAATTGAGAGCAAGCGCTCTTGAGTGATGGTCCCAGCTTGATGCTTGATGGATTTGATGCCGAGGCAGCTAGTTGCTTGTCCAGTGTGACTTCGCTGAAAAAGGAAACTATTTTGTTTGGTGGGCTGACTGTTTCGGCTCGACCAGTTAGTATCCACCCGAATACAGTCTCTTGGGCAAGAAGTGTACTTAGTACATTTTTCTTCAAGCCGCTTAAAATAATTTGGGGATAAATGTCTCCACCAAGGACAAGGTCCACTGGTTCGTTGACGAAGAACCTCTTATCCGCCAAAGTGAGATCTGGAAATGCTTGCCTTGTCATTGCGCTTACTAGGCAAGTTGGCAGATTTCCAGTTAATTGCGGCACAACTAGCGCAATTGTATTTATTTTTACAAAAGGGTCGATAGGCGACCGCAGTTGTAATGAGCACGCTTGTCTTACCTGCGCAGATATTGAATTGTTGATGCCCGAGACTTGGGCATGCAAGCGTTTAGATGGCAGGTTGATTCTATGTTTGAGGCGTTCAGTGATGAACGAACACTCAGAACCAGAATCGATCAGAGCTCGTGCTGTAAAATTAACATTGTTGTGGAATATATTCACCATGGCTGTTCCTAGTAGAACCCCTTTGTCCGTATTGGAATAGCACGATTTGAAATTATTGATTCTGCTATCCTTTGGCCTATTAGAGTCAAGTCGTTTTAGGGCCTCCTTGGATGTTGAGGGCAGGTCATCAGCGGGATCTCTGCTTTCCTTAAGAGCTGTTGCCTTTGGTTGAACTGCTGTAATGTGCAGGAGCGTGTTGTGTCTTGAGTGACATGTGCTGCAGTTATACAGCAGTTCAACCAAAGGCAACAGCTCTTAAGGAAAGCAGAGATCCCGCTGATGACCTGCCCTCAACATCCAAGGAGGCCCTAAAACGACTTGACTCTAATAGGCCAAAGGATAGCAGAATCAATAATTTCAAATCGTGCTATTCCAATACGGACAAAGGGGTTCTACTAGGAACAGCCATGGTGAATATATTCCACAACAATGTTAATTTTACAGCACGAGCTCTGATCGATTCTGGTTCTGAGTGTTCGTTCATCACTGAACGCCTCAAACATAGAATCAACCTGCCATCTAAACGCTTGCATGCCCAAGTCTCGGGCATCAACAATTCAATATCTGCGCAGGTAAGACAAGCGTGCTCATTACAACTGCGGTCGCCTATCGACCCTTTTGTAAAAATAAATACAATTGCGCTAGTTGTGCCGCAATTAACTGGAAATCTGCCAACTTGCCTAGTAAGCGCAATGACAAGGCAAGCATTTCCAGATCTCACTTTGGCGGATAAGAGGTTCTTCGTCAACGAACCAGTGGACCTTGTCCTTGGTGGAGACATTTATCCCCAAATTATTTTAAGCGGCTTGAAGAAAAATGTACTAAGTACACTTCTTGCCCAAGAGACTGTATTCGGGTGGATACTAACTGGTCGAGCCGAAACAGTCAGCCCACCAAACAAAATAGTTTCCTTTTTCAGCGAAGTCACACTGGACAAGCAACTAGCTGCCTCGGCATCAAATCCATCAAGCATCAAGCTGGGACCATCACTCAAGAGCGCTTGCTCTCAATTCTTCCGGAATGAGACGCGTCTCGCGAAAAATCCGTCCTTGCAAGAGGAACTGGTTCACAATTCTTTGTGGTGGCAGAAATTGAAAGCCCTCCATCAAACCTTTCGCAAACGATGGAAAAGGGAATTCATCATCGAATTGCAAAAACGCACGAAATGGAAAAATCCACACCTACAACCTCAACGTAATATTTTCCAATACCTACCTAGTAGCAACAAATCTCACTTCGCGATTCACCCTTTATTAGAAGGTGATTGACATCACCACACTGTTATACCCTTGCAAACCTAAGAAGCTACAACAACACCTACAACCTACGAAGGATGCAATTGCATCGACATTCTCAAAAACTTTTAAATTTATTTTATTATCTGTAGGAATATTTGAATTCACTGTTTTGATTTCCCATTATTTTAGTAATTCCCTACCTGAAGTTTGTTGTAGAAAGTTGCTAAGAAATGAACAAAAATATTTTTTTTTCTTTTTTTTTGGACTCTTGCTGGTGATTGGCTTGCTTGCTGGTGATTTGCTTGCTTGTGATTTGCTTGCTTGTGATTTGCTTGCTTGCTGGTGATTTGCTGGCTTGCTGCTGATTTGCTGGCTTGCTGCTGATCTGTTGGCTTGCTGCTGATCTGTTGGTTGGATCTTTTATTTGATCCGGCTCGAAGGACCATGTATATTCGCTCGGATGCGACGCAATGGGCGGTTTTATATGTGGGCCTCCACGGTCGCTCCGATGAAATATTTTATATAAAAAATAGAAAACACAGCGTGTCAGTATATATTCTTTTAGTTTATTTCAGTAATATATATATACATAGATATATGCATAGATGCGCATAGAAATATACATATATGCGATACGTATTATTGTACATATATGTATTGTTGTGTTAGATATGATTATTAGTGTAATTTATAATTTGCAACATATTACTTACTTTGTTGGCTGACACGTCTGGTGGCTCCTGATTGTACAATCCAAGTGCAAGTTATAGGTAAAGTTAAAATGAAAGTAACCTCGCCGAACAACGTTTAACACGGTAAACGTTTTAACTGTTCGGCGGGGAAATGCCAGGGTTAACGGCCTTCACGTTGCAGCGACTGGAAACGGTGGTTAGCAACAGTCGGAACGGAAGGCGCAGTTACCATTAGGGTGGCTAAAAATTTATATTTAATATTAGGGTGCGGCCTAAACACATATGAATGCTCAATTTGGTACAACATTTCACCCTCATATATGGAAAGACTAAGGAAGCTTGAGAGAAGAATACTACGATCATGTACTTCCTTATATAGATCACAAAATAGTAACTCTACCAAATACATATCGAACTCAAAGCTTTATAACACAGCGAAAGTGCCCAGAATTGAGTGTCATATTATAAATTTAATAAGAAAACATATCCGGCGTTACCTCTACAATACCAATAACATATTAATAAGAGCGTTTTACTACGAAAGCGACGATTATTTCTCACTAGCTATTTCTAATCGATTTCCACCTCCCGAATCCTTCTTATACCTCGACAAAAAAGGCTTTATATAAAACGAAAACCACACGCCAATAATATATCAAATATTCAGAAGAGCGAACAATAAAATAATCACATCAAAAACACTTAATGCAAATAATAAACGTTTTGATACATATATAAGGTTGTCAAAAAAGTCTTGCGGTATTTTTATTGAATTTTCAATTGTTCATAAAATTGGTTATAATAATGCGATTTAAGTCAAATATGCGCCGTTCTGTTCTATGACGAGTTCCCAACGAGATGCCAACTTCATAATGCCCCTCTTATAGAAGCTCGCTTCCCTATTGTCAAAAAACTCGGAGATCCAATTTTCACAGGACTCTCTTGTGGACAACTTCCGACTACCAAGCTCGTTCGCCATGGACAGAAATAGGTGGTAATCACTTGGTGCGAGATCCGGTCTATACGGTGGATGCAAAAGAACCTCTCATCCGAGCTCCCGGAGCTTCTGGCGCGTCACCAAAGATGTGTGGGGCCTGGCGTTGTCCTGATGGAAGACAATTCGGCCTCTGTTGATCAAAGATGGCCTCTTCTGCATGAGTGCTGCATTCAAGCGGTCCAGTTGTTGGCAGTACAGGTCCGAATTGAGCGTTTGGTCATAGGGGAGCAGCTCATAGTGGATGATTCCCTGCCAATCCCACCAAATACACAGAATAACCTTCCTGGCCGTCAATCCAGGCTTGGCCACCGTCTGGGCAGCTTCACCCACTTTTCATCGCTAGTCACCATCCGCTTCAAAAACGGGTCGATTTTGTTGCGATTCAGAAGCGATTCGCATGCATCCATACGGGCAAAAATGTTTGTTTGCGTCAAGTCGTGTGGCACCCATACATTGAGCTTCTTTTTGAATCCAAGCTTATTCAAATGGTTTATAACGGTTTGATGACTCATGCCCAGCTCTTGGCCGATGCTACGGCTGCTAGTATGCCGGTCTCTTTCGATCAATTCAGCGATTTTATCGCAATTTTCGACGATAGGCCTTCGGGACCGTGACGCATCTTCGATCACCTCTGCACCAGAACGAAAACGTTGAAACCATCGTTGTGCGGTGGAAATGGAAACTGTATCGGGTCCATAAACTGCACAAATTTTATTGGCAGCATGAGATGCATTTTTGCCTTTATCGTAGTAGTACTGTAAAATATGCCGTATTTTCTCTTTATTTTGCTCCATGTTTGCGACGCTATAACTCACGAACGACTAAAAGCAAACAACAATTAATCAAACACGTGTTAGCACGTGAAAAGAGCTTTCCAAAAAGCAGCGACAAAATCGAATCCACCCTTACCATTAAAAACTGCCGGTGGTTAACAAATGACACGCAACACTAACTTATACCACCTTTCTAGTCTGACTACCTTCTTTTACTACTTTTAAGCCTTTTATTATAAACAATAATCTATGCATCGTTTTTTTTCCCCTTTTTCCCTGAATCAAAGTTATAAAATATTTTAATAACTTCTAAGTTAAAACAAAATTAATTTCAATACTAAGGAAAAGTTACTCGACATCAGATAATATACGTACTCGAGAGCTCGTCTAGAGACATTTTACGACATATCATTACTATACTAATCTATTGTTTATTGTAGTACTTAATAATATTAGTTGAAAATAAATAAACAAATATAAAAAAAAAACAACTGGGCGAAAATCTTAGTCGGCCTAGAGCGAATCGGGCTCTCCACGTACCTGAGGAGAATACTGCGTAATTACTTTGATGACCGAATTCTATGGTGCAGTACATCAAAGGGGCGAAACAAGTTTGAAGTAAGCTTGACCTCAGCGGGTCAGGGGTTAGAATTTGGCCGAGGTAGGGTATGCCTGTCGTAAGAGGCGACTAAAATCTAAGGTGACCAGTTCCTGAGCCGTATGGCAGCTCAACTGGTAGTGTCGTCGGGTACAAGGTCTGACCAAAAACTTAATCTCGGTACCACGAGGAACAAAAGCCCTCAGAGCTCGCTCTAGTCCGAAGCGTCAGAAACGGAGAGTGCGGTATAAGAGAACAGGCGTACACAGGGTAGCTATTTCGATGAGGTTTCTGTTTTAAAAGCGATTCGGCGCCGCCTTCAATAAAAAATAAATAAACGTTAACTTCACCATGTACGAGCATGGTGAACAATAGAAAAATCCAGGAGCGACTGACTCATAGTAGGCGGCTACCTGGTCAGCGTCTGTTCTCCATGTTAGGAGTGGCTGTCTTTTCGATGATGTGGAGTTGCTCGCGAGCCATCAGGATTGATTCTAGTAAGATTCTGATTACGGCATACTGGAGTTGAAGCAGATTGCGATTGGGCTGAGGTAGTGGATCTCTGAGGTCTGAGTAAGTGGAGTGGAATCCAACGGAAACGACTCCCAGAAGGGTTTGCTCCTTCTTTTGATGATTAAACAATTATTTGACGGTTTATTGAACAATTCCTCGTACTTTTTTGACAGAATGTACTAGGGGAGATAGCGGTGATGAGTTGGGACGGATGAAGCATGGACACAAAAATAAAACTTGCAATTAAAAACGAAGAAATAATAACAGGAAGGGCCTTGGAAGCTTTTAGGAGAGGCTTGGTTATTCGGGAATCCTCGGTGGAGGCACAATCGAAAGGGACGCCTCAAGTGCAACCACAGCTATGCAGCAAGCCGTTGGCAAGGTGCATCGCCAGAGAGCTATTAAGGGCCGAAGACATACCTTCCCAAAGCAGCGAGATAACGCCAACAACAAGACGCGTAGGAGGCTCAAATGGAGCAAACAACAAAGAGAGGGAAACACCAGTGCGTATATTCAACGGAAAACCCGCTGGAGAAGGAAAAAGTGCAACTGAAAAGGAGAAATACTATAAGATAAAAAGATGAGTCTAGGAGAAGCTATTGACTCTCTTCTGGAGTACTGAAAAGGCCATCACAATGTGCACCATGAAATCAAAAAGTTCGGTTCACTTATAAAAAAGAGGCACACCGAAACTATTATGGTGATGAAAGAATATGAAAGACAACAGAAAACTCCAAAAAAGAATACGCGAAAAGCGTCAAGCTTTGCAAGCAAAGAACGTTTCGGTAAAAAGGACGAAAACAGAAACAGTTCCACAATGCAAGGAACTGGTAACCCGCTTGTGGACGCATTATCACCTGCGGCAAAAAATTGTTTGCAACGGCGAGGATTCAACAGACAAAACCAATACAGACAGGAAATAAAGACCAAAATGCCAGCTGGATGGTTGTCATATCAAGAAAAGAAGCCGCCCAAATCAATGAGGACAAGACTTGATGCAATAATCAAATCTAAGTATGAGAATGCAACATATGCGGACATACTGCGCAAAGTAAAAACATCGGACTCTCGGAGAAGATGTAAAAACAATCCACAGATTAGCTGAACATGAATTGTTAATAAAGCTTAAAGGAGCACCGAACGGAAAAACGTCAGAATATCGATTTGAAAGTATTCTGAAAACTGCAGCGAAAATGACACTGTAACAGTACGAGGTCTGTTCAAAAAGTATCGCGAATTTTGGGTTCTTTCAAAAATTATTTATTTATTCATTAATATCTATTTTTTCACCTTCAAATTAACCCCCATGGGATATTGTGCACTTGTACCAACGATTTTTCCAAACTTCGAAGCACTTCAAAAAATCATTTATTTTTTATCTTGTTCAGCTCCTCCTTCGATGCCGTCTTTATCTCGCCAATCGTAGCGTAGCCTCGTCCTTTCATGGTTCTCTGCAGTTTCGGGAACAAGAAAAAGTCACAGGGGGCCAGATCTGTAGAATACGGTGGCACGAGCTTATCGATATATAAAGGTCCTCGGAACTTCTCTAACGGTGATTCGACGATTAGCCAATACCATTTTCTTCACTTCATCAATTTTTTCGTCTGCTGTTGAAGTGCTCGGGCGTCTGGCACGCTTTTCGTCGTTCACATCTTCTCGACCTTCTGAGAACATTTTGTACCACCGATAAACGTTGCTTTGGTCCAAAGTAGCTTCTCCGTATGACACAGTCAACATTCAGAATGCATTCGCGGACCAAATTTCGTTTTTCACACAAAATTTGATAAGGTTCTTTGATCCATCTTTTTGAATAGGTAAACATCAAAGGATAGCCGAAACACGTACAAGCAAAGCAGCTGTCAACAATTAACTGAGCATTCGAAATGGCTGAACTCGTCGGCATGAGTGAGAGACATGAGTACCAACATATCGCTACAAAAAATTCTAAATTCGAATATACGTAACCTGCGAAAATTCAAAATTCGTGATACTGCTTGAACACATCTTGTACACTGAAGAGCTCTGGGTGTGGTAACCACAGCGGAAGAATTGTGTGACGCGCTTCTTGCCCAATGCAACATTAAACGTCCAGATACAGCGGCAGTAAGAAGCTTAAGAACGATTTTCCTAAGCGTTACTTCAAGTGCTGGAGGTACGATTATGTCGCTCAAACTTACAAGGACCAAATAGACAGGTCGGGAATTTGTAGAAAATGTGCTCAGGAAGACCATAAGGCACTTAAAAAGGCGCGAAGAGAAGCTATCCAACGAGGGTTGTACAGCTTAATCTCAAGCCCTGCCAGACTGCCAAAGAACTCCTGGATCAGACCATGTAAGAGCACAAAGTAGATATTTCACTTATATCCGAGCAACACAAAAACATGTATGGTTATTCCTGGACATCGGATGGTTCAAACAAGTCGACGATTTGGACAATGGGACATATTAAGTCACAGAGCAAAATGATGACTGCTAAAAATGGATATACATAGGTTAAGATGAAAAGCATCCATTTCTTCAGTTGTTATGCTACACCGAGCCTCACCGCAGAAGAATATGAACGAATGCTGACAGCCTTGGCAATTGAGGCATGTGGCAAGCATCCACTACTTACCTATAGCTGGCGATTTCATTACCTGGTCTACTATCTGGGAAAGTACGCGTACGAACACACAAAGCAGAGTGCTTTTGGAAATCCTGGTTCTCTTTGACTTAGAATTACTCAATGTACCTGGTAAATGCACTTTTCAAACCGAAAGAGGATGCTCAATAGAAGATCTTGCTTCGTCCCTAGCGCTACAGCGGGGGGCAAACCAGCAGCTCTTGGTCCCCCGCATAGTGTGTTCCGTGTGTCAGACCGTAATATCTCGGAATGTGGCATCAGTCAAATGCAATTCTTGCAATGGCTGGTGCCATTTCCGACGTGCGCACCACCCTTGAGTGGACAACTGACTACGTTGCCCCCTGCTGCAGAGCTTTGCACCCGCAACCGGCCCCGGGCGCGGCCGCCTACCATCATCAGGCCGCAACAACAACAGCGGATTGCACAGCAGGCCAAACGTAGGCAACCGCACGCGTCCCTCACCCCCCGAGTTACAACGACCTTACCTAGAAACTTCAAGCTTCTACAATTCAACTGCAACGGATTCACGAGTAAGGTCGACGAGATAGTTGACTTCATGGGCCGGCACAGTATTAAAATAGCTGCGGTCCAGGAAACTTAGCTGCACGCTAGGTCCTCTCTGATCACCAGGGATGGCTAAAATGTGCACAGACATGATCGCAAGCGAGACAATGGTGGTGGCCTAGCCTTTACAGTCCACCACACAGTGCAGTATCGTCTCATTGATGAAGAGATCGACCGCAGGTACAGCACCTTAGAATGTCAAGGCATAGCTGTCCGGACAGGCGATTCCGAGCTCCAAATTTTTAATGTTTATATACCCCCTGTCACCTGCTGCCCGGCAGGATATCACCCTGATATAGGTGCGCTCATCAGAGGTGAAAACCGATTGGTTGTAGGTGACTTCAATGCGCATCACGATCTTTGGCATTCAAGCCTGCCAAACGATCGTAGGGGACAGCTATTGGCAGAGCAAATAGGCGATTCGACATTCAGCACTGTGAACGACGAGGCCCCCACCAGGGTAGTGGGCAATTGCAGCAGCTCGCCTGACCTAACAATAGCTAGCGCGGGTCTGATAAATAGCATAACGTGGGACCTATTCTATCGCTTGCATCAGACCACTTGCCCATTATCGTCTCGATTGAGAGACCTGCCGACTTTGTTTCCGCGAACCACCGGCCCTATTTTAACTTTAAAAAAGCTAATTGCGCCGGCTTCACGGAATTCACCGAAGACACCTTCGCCGCTCTTCCCATCCCCACCAATGTGCGCGCAGGTGAACGCGCATTCCGCAAGGTGCTCACAGCTGCTGCGGCCCGCTTCATCCCAGCTGGAAGTTTCAAGGACATCCGTCCTCATTTCCCAGCCGAAGCAGCCAGCTTGGCAAAGGAGCGTGACCACCTACGCCAGGTCGATCCCGGGAATCCCCGCATAAGGGATCTCAATTTGGAGATACGGCAACTGGTAGATCAATACAAGCGGACTAAATGGGTTGAGCACTTGAATACCTGTATCCTCACCTCTGGGGTGAGTAAGCTCTGGTCCACCGTTAGGTCCCTGTCGAACCCAACGAAGCACAATGACAAGGTGGCCATCACCTTCAACGGTTGCACTTCGTCGGATCCGATGAGATGCGTGAGCTATTTTAGCCGGCTTTTTATAATGCATCCTCCGGCCAACAGATCCAAGTGTCGTGCCACCAGAAAGCTGCACAAACTGACGAACGACAGTGCGCCACTTACTTTCTCCGGTGATGAGGTTCAGGGGGCCATCAACAGATCAAGAATATCAAACGCCATTGGCCCTGACAGACTAAACGCGGTGATGCTGAAGCACCTGGGACCATTGGGAATAAGATTTCTCACAAGGGTATTCAATCTGTCCTTGGCTACTCTCATCATCCCTGACAAGTGGAAAGCAGGGAGAGTGGTCCCATTACTGAAGCCTGGAAAACCGGCCAACCAAGGGGATAACGCCCGATAACTCTCCTTTCCCCAGTAGTGAAGACACTTGAAGCCTTCTTACTGCCCCTCTTCATGAAACACCTGGCCCCAGCCCCACATCAGCACGGCTTCCGACGAGTGCATAGCGCCACCACTGCACTCACCGCCATAAACGCCCAGATAAACCGCGGGCTTAACCAAAACCGCCCCTGCGTGAGGACTGTGTTAGTAGCGTTGGACCTGAAGGAGGCTTTCGACACAGTCAGCCATTCCACGCTACTAGATGATATTTATCAGTCGACAGTCCCGCCAGGACTGAAGAGGTGGTCCGTGAACTACCTGAGCGGTCGTCACTCGTCAGTGATATTTCGAGATCAAACATCAAAGCAGAGGAAGATAAAGCAAGGTGTGCCGCAGGGTGGTGTCCTTTCTCCCTTGCTGTTCAACTTCTACATCTCGAAGCTCCCCCAACCACCAGCGGGAGACTCCCTGGTCTCATACGCTGATGGTCTTACGATAATAGCGTCGGGCAATGGCATCGATGGCCTGTGTTCCAAAGTGAACAACTACCTCACTGACCTTTCTCGCTTTTTCGCGGCGAGGAATCTCCAACTTTCCCCCACTAAGTCCACCGCGACCCTCTTTATCACGTGGACAAGCTGTCCCTTAAGGTAAAAGTCAACGACACACTAATTCCGACGGTAAACAACCCCAAAATTTTGGGTGTAACCTTCGACAGTTTGCTCTCTTTCTCAGCGCACACAACCGCAATTGCCACTAAAGTCCAAAACCGCAACAAGGTCCTCAAATCGCTTGCCGACAGCACTTGGGGCAAAGACAAAGAACTGTTGCTATCGATATTTAAGGCAATTGGTCCACTAGTTCTGAATTATGCTGCGCCTGTCTGGTCGGCTGGAACTACTAACACGCAGTGGATAAAGCTACAGCCATGCCAAAATACTGCCATTCGGACAGCGATCGGTTGCCTCCTGATGTCCCGGTTCAACACCTCCACAACGAGACACAAATGCTTCCAGTAATGGACCATAACAAACTGCTCAGCAAGCAGTTCCTGCTGGGATGTTACCGCAGGTTTCACCCCTGCGGACACCTGCTTGAGCCTGAGCCGCCTCCCAGCACGACAGGAGAGATCTCTTAAGCTACGCTGACGAAATCCAGGACAAAACTGACCAAAATCTACTGGATCTGATAGTGTTTAGACAGTCAACAACCGACATTCACCAGGAGACCGTCACCACCTTCTTAAGCTCCCGTCCTGTGAATGCCGTAATCGGAGTCCAACCACCACCTAAAGCAGATGAAGAGCTCCAGCTTCCTCGTGAGACACGTGTAACACTGGCACAAGTACGTTCTGGGTATTGTAGCAGGTTAAACTCCTACTTATTCAGAATCGACCCCCACATACCAAATATATGTCCGGCATGTGAAGGCACCCCGCACGACACTAACCACCTTTTCACATCCCCCCTAAAACCGACCCGTCTAACACCTCTCTTCCTCTGGACCCAACCCGTCGAAATAGCATGTTTCCTGGGCCTACCTCTAGATGAGCTATACGAAGATGACCGGTGATATGCCCGACACTGGCGGGGCTACTATTACTGTTAACAAACGAACAAAACAAACGCGACCATGCCTATGTAATTGGGAAGGCCACACAAAAACGCAGTGAGTGCGCAGAAAGCTGAAGCGAGCACGCGGTACAGCAGCCGTCAGCGAATTATTAGCGCAACATAAAACCTATAAAGCTGCGCTTAAAAAAACTGTACAGCCTAGCAAAAATCGCTGTTTTAATGAGCTCTGCGACAGCGAAAACGTTGATCCCTGGGGAATGGGATACACGGTTGCTATGATGACGGAAGAATGCAGAAGAATAGTTTCCACAGTATTCCCATATAAGGTGGAGTCAACCCCACGGCAGACACAAAGGGTTATGGCGGCTAACATCCCAGAAGTCACCACACAAGAAGTGCTTTCCACAGTACAGCGCATTGCTGATAACAAAGCTCCGGGCTTAGATGTCTTGCCAAACATAGCTGTGAAAGCAGCAATTAAATTAACAAGAGGGTTTTGCTAAACTGTACAACACATGTCCCAACGAAGGCGTTTTTCCAAAGTGTGGAAGAAACAGAGGTTGGTGCTGCTGCTCAAACCGCCACTGTGTACGCTAAATACACTCGGTATCATACGCACAAAATACAAGAGTTTCTAGAGAAACCAACAAACAAACTCTTGCTTCATGATACTGATAACGGCATAGGGAGATATAACGTAACTGGCGATGTTCCACAAGGCTCGGTGCTTGCAACGCGTTATCTATACTAATGCGTAATATTGGCAGCCCTCGCGCAAGCATACGGAAACTCCTGTTAATGTTGATGAGCTCAGTGATTCTGTACGCCGCGTCAATCTGAGCAAACACGAAGCCATCGTATTTCCAGCACATACGTGCCACAAACAGACTTGGCACCTTGAGAGTAGCTAGTGCCTATCGCACTGTCTCAGATGATGCAATCCAGGTTATAACGGGAATGGTGGCTTTCGACTTTCTCGCGGTTGAGATATATATAGGGTGGGCCATGTAAAATTTGTTTTTTGAATCGGCTATAAAAAAAAACTAACCAATATTTTTTTAAACTTTTTTTTTATTTTGAAGATTGAACATTATCATTTATGAATGAAAAATTATATCGCTCAAATGACTGCCACGACTGGCTTTACAGTAGGCCATTCGATCAACCCAATTTTTAAGCACTTTTTCGATTGTTTTGGCTCCAATTTCATGAATGGCAACTTCGATTTCGTGTTTTAAAGCATCAATCGGCTCCCCACAAAAAATAATTCAACGCGCTTAAATCACAGCTCCGATGCGGCCAATTGATATCGGAATTCAAAAACGGTAGCCAAAAGTTCGATTGTAAATTTGGCAGTGTGACAAGTTGCACCGGCCTGTTGAAACCAAATTTCGTCCATGTCAGCCTCTTCAATTTTTGGAAACAAAAACTCGTTGAGCATATCGCGGTAACGCTCGCCATTTACTGTAACCCCGGAAGAAGAAGAAGACTCACCAATTTGGAAATAGATTTTCAATATTTCCCAATTTTGTTCAAGCGTATAGCGTCCCATTTCTTAAATGTCAAACCTTTAAGTAAATTATGAACACATTTGATATGTCATTTGTGTTACCATTCTCAAAAAAATAGGTGGTTCAAAAACCTCCACCCTGTAGGTTACATAACACCATTGGCAGAGACCATCGAGCGCGGCTAAGAAAGAAGAATCAATTGAAGAACGGTGGGAGCAATTCAAGAAAGGCTGGTGGACATTTGAACTGATTCCAAGCATTGCGAGGTGGATTGAATAAAAACACGGAAAAATCCATTTCTGTATCACGCAGTTGCTTACTGAATACGGTTGCTTCAAAGCATACCTTCACAGGTTCCATCTTGAGAACGACCCGTATTGCCCGCAGCTCCCGAAGAGCAAGAAACGGCGAGGTATATCATAAACATAAGTGAGCCAAATCTTATTCTAAATGTGTGCGAAAATGCAGAAAACGGGAAAATGGCATGTGCAGTGGCCGCAAATGTCATGAAGAACCTTCAATACGCGGAATATACATGTAGATCCCTAGAAAGAGCTCCTTAATGCAATGTACAGAACAGAATGACAATAACAGACGATTGAATAATAATACCATATACTTACAACGACATTCTGACGTACTACTTAACGGTGAAGCTCTGGGAAGACATGCCGTAGGACATGAGGGGGGTTTAGTTGGGTTAAAGTCCCACACAACGACAAGTGCGGCCCCACAATAACAAGTGGCATTCCAGTGGCTTTGCGGTTTTGGCAACGGCTAAAAATATATGCGATACCCGCAACAACGCAACCCATACAATCTTGGCTAGCACAAACAAATCTAAATTTAGCGCAACAGAACACCACAGCAGTCCTTATATCATGCCAAAAAAACCAGAAGAGATCTCTTTTAGAATAGGAGACTTCAACATACCGACCGTTCCCGCAATCACATAATTAGAAATAATGATAGATAAAAGGCTGTATGCTGGATCACCCGTTATGCGTTAAGCACTACTCAAATAACTTACATCTAATTAATTATACGCTCACATATACAGTTAGTAACATAAATAAGTATACAGGAGCCTCATTTATGGAATTGTTTGACGCTAACGCTTTACTTAATATGTAATCAAAATATTTTACACATGGTAATTTTGTACTGGGATAAGCTTTCATATGCGCCTTAATTTAGCTGTAAATTTTAGGTACCGATATCCACGCTTTGCTTTGTGTTTGATACCAGCGATATTTATGTCACAAGTCACAAGTTATGTGAGTTAGCATAACATTTATTTTTACGTATTGATTAAAAAAGTTAAAGCTATTAAAAGGAAATAATTAAAATGAGTATAAAAATTTAGGGAAGTACGTTTTGTAATAACTTTTGCGACATTTTTAGTAATGGCACCAAGATGAAAAGAACTTTCTGATGATTTAAAAAAACTGATTATAAAATATCACAAGGAACATAAATCATTGCGAGAAATCGGTCGTTTGATAGATAGGAGTTTTGCTACAGTTCAAAAGATTGTGAATAAATATAAAAGTGCGGAAAGTGCCACTAATAAAGAGCGTTGTTGGCGTCCGCCGCTCTTAAGTCCCAGAGAAAAAGCTTAGTCGTACAGAAAATCAGGACAAACCCCAAAATAAGTGCCCCCAAATTGAAACCTGAAGAAAAAACAATATGGAAAACCATTTAGCACCCAAACTATTTGCCGGGTTTTGCATAGTGCTGGTTATCATGTGCGCAATGTTAGGAAAAAGCCCTTCGTGAGTAGTGTCAATCGGAGTAAACGGATTTCATTCGCAAAAGATCATGGAAAATATGATCAAACGTTTGGGAACCAAGTCATATTTTCTAATGAGTGTAAGTTCAGTATCTGTGGATCTGAAAAAGTTTGGAGAAAAGTTAACGCGGAATTGGATACAAACAATATGACCGGCACTGTGAAGCATGGAGGGGCTCTGTGATGGTTTGGGGATGTATGGCTGTAAATGGGGTTCGAAACTTGGTATTTATCGAAAATATTATGGACCGATTTGGTTATTTAAATATTTTGAAAAATAATTTAAAAGAAAGCGCTTCGAGATTGGGACCCCAAGCACACATCCAACATTGTACGAGAGGGGCTGTTATACAATGTGTGAAAACAGTTGAAAACACCGCCGCAGTCCCCGGATACCAATCCAATCGAACATTTATGGGAACATTTAAAGCGGCAAATACGTAAACATCCGATTAGAAATTAGGAACAACTGAAAAACGTCCTTCAAGAAGAATGGAATAAAATACCACCAGCTGTAACAGAAAACTTGGTGAAATCTATATTATGTCATCACGACTTAAAGCGATTGGAGAGTTTAATGTTTATCCTACCAAAGACTATGATTTGAATTTAATTATGTTTTTGATTTCACAAATTAATAATATCATGAACTGTATACTTACTTTTGAGACATGAATTTTTATAAAGTTTAATAATATATAAAAAGCTATAATTTTGTTCGTTTTTAATATTTTGTCATTATTTGGATTAAATATTGTTGTAATGTATGAATATTCAACATTATAACAATAATGTATTTAATGTGATTTTGATACCCCTGGTGCCATCTCTCGGGAATTACATGCGTGCGCGCACCAGTACACATTGTACAGCAGAGACTATGATGTAGTTATAACAACAAATATAATTATCATACATGACTTTGTGACAATAAAGATTATTCAATCGTTGACTAGTCAATAGAGCGCATCGTCACTTTGTTTAAAGGCAGAGCCCAATTTGTAGTTATTACATCATGGTAGCAGAGCAAGGTTCGAGAAAACGGGGAAAATCAGGTGAATGGGAAAAATAGTGCCGAAATCGGAAAAAGAAAAAAATTAGAACACGAAATTTGGGAAAATTGTGTGGAAAACATCCGTGCAGGAAGCTGATGCACTTGAATTAAAAGTGAGCACATGTTCATCGCCCAGAAGGCTGCAAGTCCACGAGGCATTTTGAGGTTAGCACATGTTTGCTAAATTGAAGACGACACTACAAAGTTTGGTTTCCGACGAAGATAAATCAACTGACCACTTAGTTGAGGAAATAAAAAAAGAAGATTTCGAGTTAAGCAGAGAAAACCGGAATTTTTTGAGAAAAAGTTTTTTGAAAATTTTGAAGAGGACTCTGATCTTGAAGACTATAATCGAAAATAATTGGAAAATTCAGGAAGAAGAAGAAATGGCTAGGCAAGCAAAAATTGACGACGTGAGTATTCCAGTGTTTGATGGGGCAAATTTTTCGAGCTGGAAGTTTCGACTTTTAAACATTTTGGAGTATAAGGAGTGCCAAGGTCCAGCAAAACGGGAAAAGACCGCCGCCGACGATGAAGGTACGTGGAAGAAAAGCGACCTAAAAGCCACGACAATCGTGATAAGCGCTCTGTCGGACAGGCAGTTAGAGTACATAAGTGAATGCACATCGACTTACACAATAATGTCGAAATTAGAAAGAATGTACTCAACGCAGTCAACTTCACTAAAAATTATCAAGAGGTCAAAATTAGAAGAAGTGAAATTGAGGAATTTCGGCAATGTTGACGAATTTCTCGTTGACTTCGAAAAGGCATGCAACGAGTTGAAATCAGCTGGGGCCACATTAAAAGAAGAAGAAAAATGCGGTACCTGATAAAAGCCCAACCACCTAACTACAGCTACATAGGAGACTTCATCGAACTGGTGCCTGAAGAGTCAAGGACTGTCGAATATACGACGTCCAAAATTAAGGAAAAAAACTGGAACAAAAGTGATTGTGAAAAAAGACCAATGTGAGCACTTTTAGTGCAAAGACAATGAGATAATGCTTCCAGTGTGGAAAACCTGGGCATTATCAACGACACTGCTGGCACAAACAGCAAGGCAGCTACGGACAAGGATGTCAACACAGCCAGGGCAGAGGAGCCCAATCAAACCCCAGAGGACATCGTGGTACACCGAGAGGCAGAGGCGCGTCGCAACGAGGTTACGGTCGCGGCAGAGGCCAAGGACATCAGGCGTCAACATCTACCAGCGAGCAGCACCAGGAGCTGCCTTCTGAGTCGTGAGCAACGCAAGTGGTGAAAGTGAATGCGAATGATGTTGTGAAAGATATGTGTGAGAATGAAAATGAAATTGAATGGTTGTTGGATAGTGGTTGCACAGACCACATCATCAACAATGAAGATTATTTTTGTAAGTATATTGATTTAAAAAATCCTATTAAAGTAATATTTCCAGATGGAAAAAATTTAAAAGCAACAAAAATAGGAACAGTTAAGACATTATTCAAAAATTATTATAATCAAGTAGAAGTTGAACTAAAAAATGTATACTTTGTTAATGGCATTGGAAAGAATTTTTTGAGTTCTCAAATAACTGAAAATAGTACAATTGTTTCAAGAGCTCAAAATGCAAAAATTTATAATAATGATAGAAAGTTGATAGCTGTTGCTAATAAAATAGATGGATTATATAGAATGAAAAGTTTTATGCACAAAAAAGAAAAGAATGAGATTTATGCAAATGTAGTTAAACTATCAGATAAAGAAAAATGGCATAGAGCGCTAGGCCATGTAAATTTTCAATATTTAAACAAATTAGTAAATGACAAATTAGTAGAAGGATTGCCTGAAACATTGGAAAATAATATAATGAAATGTGCAAATTGTATACAAAGCAAAATGACTAATGTACCGTTCGAAAATAAGCGAACTAAAACTTCTGAAATTTTAGAATTAATTCATACCGATTTAAATGGACCACATAATACCTCTGGTAATCGTGGTAAAAAATATTTTCTTCCATTTATAGATGATTATAGTAAATGCGCGAAAAGTAAAGATGAAACTGCAAAATGTTTGTATGAAATTTACAAAAAATAAAGGAACTGAATTATTACCATGTCCACCATATGTTCATGAATTAAATGGAGTCGCGGAAAGATATAACAGATCTGCAATGGATATTGGTAGATGTCTAGCAAGAGAACCAAAAATAAAGCACAGGTTTTGGCTTGAAATAATGAAAACTGTCGCTTATTTGAAAAATCGTGCAATAGCCAATACTCAAGAAAACAAAACACCATATGAAATATTTTTTGGTAAAAAGCCTAATGTAAAACATTTGAAAATTTATGGAAGCAGAGTTTTTGTCAGATTACCCGAAACTTTGAGAAAAAATAAATGGGATGATAAAGCAAAATTGGGTGTACTCGTAGGTTACAATGATCATAGTTACAGAGTCTTAGTAAATAATAAAATAATTAATGCCAGACACGTTAAAGTAGTTGAAGAGGGCACAGAATTAATTTGTTTAGAAAAAAATAATAATAATGATGACAGAAATTTTGATGATGAAAATGTTGTAAATTTGAATCTAGATAATGATCTGAATGAAATAAATGAAGATAATGAAGATGGTTTTGATAATGCTATTGATAATGATACTGAAGTAAATAACGAATCAAATGTTTTACAAAATAGCAATGAGAAAATAGTTGAAAAAAGAGCGTCAGAGAGAAAAAGAAATCCTGTGAATAGATTTGGTAACCCTGTAATACACCATATTTATGTAAACCATGTAAACGCAAACGTACCTGATACATTGAGGAGGCGATCAACTCCCAAGAATCCAGAGAATGGAAAAGGCCATGAATTCAGAGATAGAAAGTTTAAATAAAACGTGGATAGTACTTGAAAGACCTAAAGATAAGAAAATTATAGATGTGAAATGGATTTATAAAAAGAAAAAATTATAAAGCAAGATTAGTCGTAAGAGGTTTTCAACAAAAGGAGTACCTTGAAAATGTTTATTCGCCAGTCGGCAAAATGCAAACTTTGAAAATTTTATTGAGGGTGGGGGTAGGGTTTAGCGCTAAAAAAAAACACTTTTTTTTAATTTTTTACAGAAATATGGCTTAAGATACTTTAATAAAATCAGTTGCATGTTATTGTACATCTTTTCAATAAGTTTTGAAAAAATATTAATAATAAAATATTGACAAATAAGCCCATGACAGAGTTTTTTTGGAGATATGTTTTTCGAGAGGTGCTCTGCGGTGCCAATCGGCATTCGTCGTAGAATCATCTGAAACTAAAAAAGTCGAATTTTTCAGTTAAAGTATGACGTAATGCCCCCCCCCCCCCCTACATTAATAAAATTTTTTTTTTCATTTTTGTAGTTTTGGTGGCAAAAAAACGTAAAACGAGCATTTTTGGCGAAAAATTTCGCCATATTTGTAAGTGAAAAACAACCTTAAAAAAAAAAAAAATGAAAAAAAACAGTGTAGGGGGGAGGTATTTTTGATTTAGAAAACGTGTGCCAAATTTGAAAAGAATCGGTTGAATAGTTTCGGAATTGTGATTGGCACCGACTTTTAAGAAGTCGTTTCGGGAAAAACGCGTTTGAAAAAATGACTCTGAGAAATTATCGATGCTCCACATTCGAGGTAGAGTGCCTACAAAGGCTATAACTTTGAGAGTTCCGCTCCGATCCACTTAAAATTTTGACACAACATTCTTGAAACGATTTACTATAAGATGAGTGAAGAAAAAAAAATTCGATTTTGTGACCCTACCCCCCCCCCTTAAGCTATTGTTGTTCACATAATTTATTCATAGATCAAATGGATGTTGAGACAGCTTTTCTTAATGGAACTGTTAAATCTGAAGTTTATATTAATCAACCTAGAGGCTATGAAACAGATAAAAATAAAGTATGCAAATTACAAAAAGCGTTGTATGGTCTGAGAGAAAGTCCAAGAGCTTGGTATGAGTGTTTTCATCAACATGTAGAAAAAATGAAATTTGTCAGAAGTAATTATGACTACTGTTTGTATGTAAATAACACAGGCAAAGATCCAATATACATTTTAGTTTTCGTAGATGATCTTTTGATTTGCTGTCAAGATAAAAAGAAAATTGATAAAATTAAAGGAAATTTAATGCAAAGATTTTGAATGAAAGATTTAGGTAAAATTAATAATTATATAGGAATCGATATAAATTATAGTGATGACAGAAAAACAATGACATTAAGTCAAACAAGATATATTGAATCTTTGGCTGTAAAGTACAATTTGGAAAATTCAAAATTATATGATACTCCAATAGAAAGTAATTTAAAATTAGAACAAGCGAGTGAAATCAATGAGAGAGTAAAGTACAGAAATTTAATTGGTGAATTATTGTGCATTAGTACAGGCACAAGGCCAGATATTGCTTACAACGTTAATTACTTAAGTAGATTTCAAAGCTGTTATAATCAAACGCATTTTAAATATGCTTTAAGAGTATTTAAATATTTATACAAAACTAAAGATTTAAAATTAACGTATTCAGATAAAAATACAAAAGATGAACATTTAGACTGTATGGTTGATTCAGATTATGCAGGAGATAATGTAGATCGAAAATCTACAACGGGATTCGTAATAAGATTATTTGGTAATTTGATTTATTGGAAAACACGTAAACAAAATAATAAAATAAATAATTGGCGCGTACACTTCTGTTAGGTGTTTGGCCGAGCTCCTCCTCCTATTTGTGGTGTGCGTCTTGATGTTGTTCCACAAATGGAGGGACCTACAGTTTCAAGCCGATTCCGAACGGCAGATATTTTTATGAGGAGCTTTTTCATGGCAGAAATACACTCGGAGGTTTGCCATTGCCTGCCGAGGGGCGACCGCTATTAGAAAAATGTTTTTATTAATTTTGCTTTCACCGAGATTCGAACTAACGACCTCTCTGTGAATTCCGAATGGTAATCACGCACCAACCCATTCGGCTACGGCGGCCGCCGTAAATAAAATACAGTAACTAAATGTTCAACTTTTGCAGAGTATACCGCTATGTCGGAAGCAGTAACAGAAGTTTTATTTTTGAGAAATTTGTTGAATGAATCATTTCATTTGAATATAGATAAACGTATAAAAATATATGAAGATAATTCAGGCGCAGTAGCAATCGCAAAAAACTCGAAGCACATTGAAGTGCAGTATCATTATATTATATTAATGAAAATTATGAAAATGGCGTAATTGATATTGTAAAAATCGATTCTGAACGTAATTTAGCAAATATATTAACAAAGAGTTTAAACAGAATTAAATTTATGAAAAATAGAAAAGAGCTAAAGTTGATTTGAGTTATTGCAGACTAAAACATTAATTGTATACCTTAGAGTACAAAGCAACAATGAAATGATATGCGTAAAATTTGAAAATAGAATTATTTGATGTAAAGTAAGAATGAATACTGATGTAAAATGTAGAAAATTCAAGGAGGCGTGTTGTAATATATTTTTTTTTTTTTTTTTTTTTTTTTTTTGTATGTATACTTTTATTTGCAATCTATCTTGACGACAATAAGCAAATGTTATAATTTTTGTAATCTTAACCTAGGTACTTAACAGAAATGGTTTAGTCTCCACTGAGACTAACCATTATATGCCATTTTATGTTAGGATATTTTATATTATTTATTTGATAAATCTAGTATATGGAATCGTTTTAGTCGTCGTATACTTTGACTATTATCTAACAGATTTATAGCTAGGATATTACAATGATTTTCGAGTCGATTAATATACTTTTTGCTGTATTTTTTTATCTCTTCTTTAACATAAGGAATATTGAGGTCTTTATGTATCTCCTCATTTTTCACAAACCAAGGAGCACCTGTTATTAGTCTTAGAGTTTTTGACTGGTAACGTTGGACTATTTCCACATTGGAGTGGCTTGCTGTTCCCCAGAGTTGTAAAGCGTAAGTCCAAATCGGTTTTAAGATTGCTTTATAGATTCTTACTTTATTTTCCAGGCTTAGCTGCGATTTTTTACTAAAAAGCCAATACATCTTTTTTGTTTTTTGGTTAAGTTGCTTCACTTTAGAGTTTATATGTGATCTCCAGGTCAACCTTCTGTCAAGATGTACACCAAGATACTTCACAGTCGTATTTGGTGGTATTTGTGTACCACAAAGATTAACAGGAGGACAGTCTCCTTTTCTAAGAGTGAAAGTTACCTGTGTAGATTTTTGGGGGTTGACCCTAATCCTCCATTTGTGCATCCATTTCTCTACTTCATAAAGCTCTTTCTGTACATTCAGCGACGCTCCTTCTGGGGTCAGAGATGTTGCAATTATAGCTGTATCATCAGCATACGTTGCAATGCTTACATCTGCCAGCACTGGCAAATCGGCAGTGAATATTGTATACAGAACCGGACCTAGCACACTGCCTTGCGGCACACCAGCATTTATGGAGTATATATTAGATGTTACGCCTTGATTTACAACATAATACTTTCGGTTAGTTAAATATGATTTCAGTAATAAGTAGTATGGAGCGGGAAGTAATTTCTTAATTTTATATAAAATTCCCGGGTGCCAAACTCGGTCAAATGCCTGTTGTATGTCAAGAAAAACTGTTGTACAATATTTTTTACTTTCCAGTGCCTCTGTGATGTGATTGATGACTCGGTGGCATTGCTCTACTGTTCCATGACCTCTTCTAAACCCAAACTGATGTTCCGGTATTATATTATGCTTGTCCAGCACTGGCAGCATTCTTCTTAGAAGTATTCTTTCAAATACTTTAGAGAATATTACCAGCAAACTTATCGGTCTGTATGAAGACATAATGTTTTCAGGTTTATTGGGCTTATTTATCATAATAACTTCCGCACATTTCCACTGCGTTGGGTAATGGTCAAGTCTCAGCATAGCGTTGTATATATTCGTTAATAGTTGAAGACACATCTGGGGCAGATTTTTTAGAGTTTTTCCATCTATTTTGTCATATCCTGGTGATTTTTTGTTATTGATGTTTTTAATCGCTATCTCTACTTCTGTTGTGCTGATACGGCTTATTGGAAAACTCATTTGGCATGGCACATCTAAGAAATTAAAAATTTCTTCGTCTTGTATTTCATCACCAACAGGATTAGGTTGGAACACTGTGGAAAGGTGTTGCGCAAATGCCTCCACTTTTTCTTCATTTGACCTGCACCAAACTCCATTGCTGTCTTTAATAGCGACATTTCTTCTAGTAGGACGCTTTAGGTATCGCGTAGCTCTCCATAGGGTGTATTCATAGTCATTTGTAAAGGGATCAAGATTTTTTAGAAAATCAGCTGTTGATTCATTTCTTAATTCAACCATTCGTTTCTTAAGATCGTTTCTTGCCTTATTGAACATTGTTTTGTCCAAAGGATTTTGACTTGTTTGCCATTTTTTCCTCAGAGCTCGCTTATGTTTGATTAGTCGTCTGATTTCTAAAGATATAAATTCGCTACTTCTTGCCCTTTCTTTTGGAGGTGGCGCAAACAAAAATCCAGCTTCGTGTATGTTGTTGGTCAACTTTTCGACAGCTAAGTCTATCTCTGTGCCAGTTTTTAGGGGCATATTTATATCAATTTTATTTTCAAGCCAGTTTTTGAACGCAGTAATATCTGTCTTCGACGTAATAACCTTGTAAGGAAAATTCCATTTTACTGACACGGAGCTGTATGTTACAATGAGTGGCGAGTGATCCGAACTCAGGTCAAAGCTTTCAGCTATACTTATTTGGTGTTGGGGTATACCTGAGTATACAATGAAGTCTAGTAGGTCAGGAATCTTCCTAGGATCGGAAGGCCAGTAAGTTGGTTTACCTGTAGACAGCGTGGAGAGATTATTATCAGTTATGCACTTATAAAGTTGCCTGCCTTTTGGGTTAATTAGTCTTGACCCCCACCAGGGATGTTTGGCATTGTAATCACCACCAGCAATAAATCTTGTCCCAAGTTTCTGGAAAAAGTCCCAGTATTCCCTGGGATTTATAGAAAATCTTGGTGGAAAATACACGGCTGATAAACTTAAATCAAAGTGCAAACACTTCACCTGGATGCAAGCGGCTTGTATAGCGTTGCTGTTAACACTGTCCATAACCCTGTACCTAATACTGCTTTTTATTATTATTGCTGATCCTCCATGAGCTTTGTTATCTGGGTGATTTGCGCTAATCAGATCATAACCGTGAATTTTAAAAAAAGATCTGTTAGTGAAATGTGTTTCCGATATTAATATAATATCAATATTGTTTGATTTCAAAAATACTTGTATTTCATCTTTATGGTTGGAAAGACCATTGGCATTCCATATTGCAATACGTAAATCTATTTGCATAGTTGGTTAATTAAAAGAGTTATCATATTTAGAAGATTGTTGGTTAATTCGAATTGTTTGGCAAGCAAGGCCTCAATTCTTTCAAGTGGATTGTCGTGCCTTGTCCCATGGTTGCCTTGAAGCGTTTGAGCGTATGTGGGCTGGCTCTCATGTTGGTTTATGTTGTTAGGCTTAGTTGGTTGAATAAAGCTTGTACTTACATGCTGTGCATTATTACGTATCGGTCTATCATTACGTGCTACCAGTTCTTGATACACTCTGCAGCCTTTGTAACTAGCAGCATGAGCTTCAAAACAATTAGCACATTTCGCGGGTAACTCTTTGCTTTTGGGGCAGTCATTAGTAGGATGATCTAGAGAGCATTTCACGCATTTGTAGCTTTTTGTACAATAGGACTTGGTGTGCCCGAATTCCTGGCATCGAAAGCATTGAACTATATCATTCACTTTTCTTGGCTGTTCCACTTTGACAACAGCATTACCAATATACTTAATTTGATATATATCAGAATTTTTGTTGTTTGGCTCCAGATCAATAAAGAACATATTTAGGGGCTCCTTGGTTATACGACTCTTAATTGCACTAACGTTTCTTACTTGGTGACCTAACTCTTCAATTTCATTCTTAATGAAGTCAGTTGGTGTAGAGTAATGCAAGTTTTTAATAACTACCCTAAAGGCCCTATCTTGCTTTAATTGGTAAGTGTGAAACTTAATTTTATCTTTTCTTAAGTAGTCTACTAATTGTCTATAGGTATTCACGGACTTAACAATAACCCTTACGTGTCCATCTCTTTGAGTTTTATAGCTGAAACTGTCTTTCTGAATACACTTACAAATATGTGACATCATGCCACTTATATCATTGACATCTGACAAAAATATTGGCGGCGGCTTAACAGAGATTTCCCCTTCGGTATTGTTGTTTTCACCATCATTAATTTCCACTGCAGGTGCATTTTTATGATTTTCGTTGTCGATATTGTTGTCATCTCTTAGCAGGTCAAACCGGTTAGCACTACTGGATGGTCCAGTTGTATCGGCCAGAGCTGGCCTTTTCCTCATTAGAGGTGAACCTCCATGCGGTCGTTTTTTTACCATCGGTACGCTTTGCCATTGTATGTCTGGATAATCGTTATTATCGTCAAGCATTCTTATTTTTCTTTTTTTTGTTTTAGCACCAACGGTGCCTTTGTTGTTGGTTACTTCGGCAGCAATTGTTTTTAGAGAGAAAAACAAAATATAACAAAGAAAAATACATGCAAACACTGTGTGAATGCAAGCAAAGTGAAAATATACGAGTTAACGGTGCTGTTGTTGCTTATTTGCACAGGTGCAGAGAAACACTTCTGATCATTAACGCAGTCAAATCACATTTTGTGTTGTAATATATGAATATTCAACATTATAACAATAATGTATTTAACGTGATTTTGATACCCCTGGCGCCATCTCTCGGGAATTACATGCGTGCATACATACATGACTTTGTGAAAATAAAGATTATTCAATCGTTGACCAGTCAATAGAGCGCATCGTCACTTTGTTTAAAGGCAGAGCCCAATTTGTAGTTATTACATCATGGTAGCAGAGCAAGGTTCGAGAAAACGCGGAAAATCAGGTGAATGGGAAAAATAGTGCCGAAATCGGAAAAAGAAAAAAATTAGAACACGAAATTTGGGAAAATTGTGTGGAAAACATCCGTGCAGGAAGCTGATGCACTTGGATTAAAAGTGAGCACATGTTCATCGCCCAGAAGGCTGCAAGTCCACGAGGCATTTTGAGGTTAGCACATGTTTGCTAAATTGAAGACGACACTACAAAGTTTGGTTTCCGACGAAGATAAATCAACTGACCACTTAGTTGAGCAAATAAAAAAAGAAGATTTCGAGTTAAGCAGAGAAAACCGGAATTTTTTGAGAAAAAGTTTTTTGAAAATTTTGAAGAGGACTCTGATCTTGAAGACTATAATCGAAAATAATTGGAAAATTCAGGAAGAAGAAGAAATGGCTAGGCAAGCAAAAATTGACGACGTGAGTATTCCAGTGTTTGATGGGGCAAATTTTTCGAGCTGGAAGTTTCGACTTTTAAACATTTTGGAGTATAAGGAGTGCCAAGGTCCAGCAAAACGGGAAAAGACCGCCGCCGACGATGAAGGTACGTGGAAGAAAAGCGACCTAAAAGCCACGACAATCGTGATAAGCGCTCTGTCGGACAGGCAGTTAGAGTACATAAGTGAGTGCACATCGACTTACACAATAATGTCGAAATTAGAAAAAATGTACTCAACGCAGTCAACTTCACTACAAATTATCAAGAGGTCAAAATTAGAAGAAGTGAAATTGAGGAATTACGGCAATGTTGACGAATTTCTCGTTGACTTCGAAAAGGCATGCAACGAGTTGAAATCAGCTGGGGCCACATTAAAAGAAGAAGAAAAATGCGGTACCTGATAAAAGCCCAACCACCTAACTACAGCTACATAGGAGACTTCATCGAACTGGTGCCTGAAGAGTCAAGGACTGTCGAATATACGATGTCCAAAATTAAGGAAAAAAACTGGAACAAAAGTGATTGTGAAAAAAAGACCAGTGTGAGAACTTTTAGTGCAAAGACAATGAGATAATGCTTCCAGTGTGGAAAACCTGGGCATTATCAACGAGACTGCTGGCACAAACAGCAAGGCAGCTACGGAAAAGGATCTCAACACAGCCAGGGCAGAGGAGCCCAATCAAACCCCAGAGGACATCGTGGTACACCGAGAGGCAGAGGCGCGTCGCAACGAGGTTACGGTCGCGGCAGAGGCCAAGGACATCAGGCGTCAACATCTACCAGCAAGCAGCACCAGGAGCTGCCTTCTGAGTCGTGAGCAACGCAAGTGGTGAAAGTGAATGCGAATGATGTTGTGAAAGATATGTGTGAGAATGAAAATGAAATTGAATGGTTGTTGGATAGTGGTTGCACAGACCACATCATCAACAATGAAGATTATTTTTGTAAGTATATTGATTTAAAAAATCCTATTAAAGTAAGATTTCCAGATGGAAAAAATTTAAAAGCAACAAAAATAGGAACAGTTAAGACATTATTCAAAAATTATTAATTATAATCAAGTAGAAGTTGAACTAAAAAATGTATACTTTGTTAATGGCATTGGAAAGAATTTTTTGAGTTCTTCTAAAATAACTGAAAATAGTACAATTGTTTCAAGAGCTCAAAATGCAAAAATTTATAATAATGATAGAAAGTTGATAGCTGTTGCTAATAAAATAGATGGATTATATAGAATGAAAAGTTTTATGCACAAAAAAGAAAAGAATGAGATTTATGCAAATGTAGTTAAACTATCAGATAAAGAAAAATGGCATAGAGCGCTAGGCCATGTAAATTTTCAATATTTAAACAAATTAGTAAATGACAAATTAGTAGAATGATTGCCTGAAACATTGGAAAATAATATAATGAAATGTGCAAATTGTATACAAAGCAAAATGACTAATGTACCGTTCGAAAATAAGCGAACTAAAACTTCTGAAATTTTAGAATTAATTCATACCGATTTAAATGGACCACATAATACCTCTGGTAATCGTGGTAAAAAATATTTTCTTCCATTTATAGATGATTATAGTAAATGCGCGAAAAGTAAAGATGAAACTGCAAAATGTTTTTACGAAATTTACGAAAAATAAAGGAACTGAATTATTACCATGTCCACCATATGTTCATGAATTAAATGGAGTCGCGGAAAGATATAACAGATCTGCAATGGATATTGGTAGATGTCTAGCAAGAGAACCAAAAATAAATCACAGGTTTTGGCCTGAAATAATAAAAACTGTCGCTTATTTGAAAAATCGTGCAATAGCCAATACTCAAGAAAACAAAACACCATATGAAATATTTTTTGGTAAAAAGCCTAATGTAAAACATTTGAAAATTTATGGAAGCAGAGTTTTTGTCAGATTACCCGAAACTTTGAGAAAAAATAAATGGGATGATAAAGCAAAATTGGGTGTACTCGTAGGTTACAATGATCATAGTTACAGGGTCTTAGTAAATAATAAAATAATTAATGCCAGACACGTTCAAGTAGTTGAAGAGGGCACAGAATTAATTTGTTTAGAAAAAAATAATAATAATGATGACAGAAATTTTGATGATGAAAATGTTGTAAATTTTAATCTAGATAATGATCTGAATGAAATAAATGAAGATAATGAAGATGGTTTTGATAATGCTATTGATAATGATACTGAAGTAAATAACGAATCAAATGTTTTACAAAATAACAATGAGAAAATAGTTGAAAAAAGAGTGTCAGAGAGAAAAAGAAATCCTGTGAATAGATTTGGTAACCCTGTAATACACCATATTTATGTAAACCATGTAAACGCAAACGTACCTAATACATTGAGGAGGCGATCAACTCCCAAGAATCCAGAGAATGGAAAAGGCCATGAATTCAGAGATAGAAAGTTTAAATAAAACGTGGATAGTACTTGAAAGACCTAAAGATAAGAAAATTATAGATGTGAAATGGATTTATAAAAAGAAAAAATTATAAAGCAAGATTAGTCGTAAGAGGTTTTCAACAAAAGGAGTACCTTGAAAATGTTTATTCGCCAGTCGGCAAAATGCAAACTTTGAAAATTTTATTAAGCTATTGTTGTTCACATAATTTATTCATAGATCAAATGGATGTTGAGACAGCTTTTCTTAATGGAACTGTTAAATCTGAAGTTTATATTAATCAACCTAGAGGCTATGAAACAGATAAAAATAAAGTATGCAAATTACAAAAAGCGTTGTATGAGAGAGAAAGTCCAAGAGCTTGGTATGAGTGTTTTCATCAACATGTAGAAAAAATGAATTTTGTCAGAAGTAATTATGACTACTGTTTGTATGTAAATAACACAGGCAAAGATCCAATATACATTTTAGTTTTCGTAGATGATCTTTTGATTTGCTGTAAAGATAAAAAGAAAATTGATAAAATTAAAGGAAATTTAATGCAAAGATTTTGAATGAAAGATTTAGGTAAAATTAATAATTATATAGGAATCGATATAAATTATAGTGATGACAGAAAAACAATGACATTAAGTCAAACAAGATATATTGAATCTTTGGCTGTAAAGTACAATTTGGAAAATTCAAAATTATATGATACTCCAATGGAAAGTAATTTAAAATTATAACAAGCGAGTGAAATCAATGAGAGAGTAAAGTACAGAAATTGGTGAATTATTGTACATTAGTACAGGCACAAGGCCAGATATTGCTTACAACGTTAATTACTTAAGTAGATTTCAAAGCTGTTATAATCAAACGCATTTTAAATATGCTTTAAGAGTATTTAAATATTTATACAAGACTAAAGATTTAAAATTAACGTATTCAGATAAAAATACAAAAGATGAACATTTAGACTGTATGGTTGATTCAGATTATGCAGGAGATAATGTAGATCGAAAATCTACAACGGGATTCGTAATAAGATTATTTGGTAATTTGATTTATTGGAAAACACGTAAACAAAATAATAAAATAAATAATTGGCGCGTACACTTCTGTTAGGTGTTTGGCCGAGCTCCTCCTCCTATTTGTGGTGTGCGTCTTGATGTTGTTCCACAAATGGAGGGACCTACAGTTTCAAGCCGATTCCGAACGGCAGATATTTTTATGAGGAGCTTTTTCATGGCAGAAATACACTCGGAGGTTTGCCATTGCCTGCCGAGGGGCGACCGCTATTAGAAAAATGTTTTTATTAATTTTGCTTTCACCGAGATTCGAACTAACGACCTCTCTGTGAATTCCGGATGGTAATCACGCACCAACCCATTCGGCTACGGCGGCCGCCGTAAATAAAATACAGTAACTAAATGTTCAACTTTTGCAGAGTATACCGCTATGTCGGAAGCAGTAACAGAAGTTTTATTTTTGAGAAATTTGTTGAATGAATCATTTCATTTGAATATAGATAAACGTATAAAAATATATGAAGATAATTCAGGCGCAGTAGCAATCGCAAAATTTGGAAATTTCGCAAAAAACTCGAAGCACATTGAAGTGCAGTATCATTATATTATATTAATGAAAATTATGAAAATGGCGTAATTGATATTGTAAAAATCGATTCTGAACGTAGTTTAGCAAATATATTAACAAAGAGTTTAAACAGAATTAAATTTATGAAAAATAGAAAAGAGCTAAAGTTGATTTGAGTTATTGCAGACTAAAACATTAATTGTATACCTTAGAGTACAAAGCAACAATGAAATGATATGCGTAAAATTTGAAAATAGAATTATTTGATGTAAAGTAAGAATGAATACTGATGTAAAATGTAGAAAATTCAAGGAGGCGTGTTGTAATATATGAATATTCAACATTATAACAATAATGTATTTAACGTGATTTTGATACCCCTGGCGCCATCTCTCGGGAATTACATGCGTGCATACATACATGACTTTGTGAAAATAAAGATTATTCAATCGTTGACCAGTCAATAGAGCGCATCGTCACTTTGTTTAAAGGCAGAGCCCAATTTGTAGTTATTACATCATGGTAGCAGAGCAAGGTTCGAGAAAACGCGGAAAATCAGGTGAATGGGAAAAATAGTGCCGAAATCGGAAAAAGAAAAAAATTAGAACACGAAATTTGGGAAAATTGTGTGGAAAACATCCGTGCAGGAAGCTGATGCACTTGGATTAAAAGTGAGCACATGTTCATCGCCCAGAAGGCTGCAAGTCCACGAGGCATTTTGAGGTTAGCACATGTTTGCTAAATTGAAGACGACACTACAAAGTTTGGTTTCCGACGAAGATAAATCAACTGACCACTTAGTTGAGCAAATAAAAAAAGAAGATTTCGAGTTAAGCAGAGAAAACCGGAATTTTTTGAGAAAAAGTTTTTTGAAAATTTTGAAGAGGACTCTGATCTTGAAGACTATAATCGAAAATAATTGGAAAATTCAGGAAGAAGAAGAAATGGCTAGGCAAGCAAAAATTGACGACGTGAGTATTCCAGTGTTTGATGGGGCAAATTTTTCGAGCTGGAATTTTTCGACTTTTAAACATTTTGGAGTATAAGGAGTGCCAAGGTCCAGCAAAACGGGAAAAGACCGCCGCCGACGATGAAGGTACGTGAAAGAAAAGCGACCTAAAAGCCACGACAATCGTGATAAGCGCTCTGTCGGACAGGCAGTTAGAGTACATAAGTGAGTGCACATCGACTTACACAATAATGTCGAAATTAGAAAAAATGTACTCAACGCAGTCAACTTCACTACAAATTATCAAGAGGTCAAAATTAGAAGAAGTGAAATTGAGGAATTACGGCAATGTTGACGAATTTCTCGTTGACTTCGAAAAGGCATGCAAGGAGTTGAAATCAGCTGGGGCCACATTAAAAGAAGAAGAAAAATGCGGTACCTGATAAAAGCCCAACCACCTAACTACAGCTACGTAGGAGACTTCATCGAACTGGTGCCTGAAGAGTCAAGGACTGTCGAATATACGATGTCCAAAATTAAGGAAAAAAACTGGAACAAAAGTGATTGTGAAAAAAAGACCAGTGTGAGAACTTTTAGTGCAAAGACAATGAGATAATGCTTCCAGTGTGGAAAACCTGGGCATTATCAACGAGACTGCTGGCACAAACAGCAAGGCATCTACGGAAAAGGATCTCAACACAGCCAGGGCAGAGGAGCCCAATCAAACCCCAGAGGACATCGTGGTACACCGAGAGGCAGAGGCGCGTCGCAACGAGGTTACGGTCGCGGCAGAGGCCAAGGACATCAGGCGTCAACATCTACCAGCGAGCAGCACCAGGAGCTGCCTTCTGAGTCGTGAGCAACGCAAGTGGTGAAAGTGAATGCGAATGATGTTGTGAAAGATATGTGTGAGAATGAAAATGAAATTGAATGGTTGTTGGATAGTGGTTGCACAGACCACATCATCAACAATGAAGATTATTTTTGTAAGTATATTGATTTAAAAAATCCTATTAAAGTAATATTTCCAGATGGAAAAAATTTAAAAGCAACAAAAATAGGAACAGTTAAGACATTATTCAAAAATTATTATAATCAAGTAGAAGTTGAACTAAAAAATGTATACTTTGTTAATGGCATTGGAAAGAATTTTTTGAGTTCTTCTAAAATAACTGAAAATAGTACAATTGTTTCAAGAGCTCAAAATGCAAAAATTTATAATAATGATAGAAAGTTGATAGCTGTTGCTAATAAAATAGATGGATTATATAGAATGAAAAGTTTTATGCACAAAAAAGAAAAGAATGAGATTTATGCAAATGTAGTTAAACTATCAGATAAAGAAAAATGGCATAGAGCGCTAGGCCATGTAAATTTTCAATATTTAAACAAATTAGTAAATGACAAATTAGTAGAATGATTGCCTGAAACATTGGAAAATAATATAATGAAATGTGCAAATTGTATACAAAGCAAAATGACTAATGTACCGTTCGAAAATAAGCGAACTAAAACTTCTGAAATTTTAGAATTAATTCATACCGATTTAAATGGACCACATAATACCTCTGGTAATCGTGGTAAAAAATATTTTCTTCCATTTATAGTTGATTATAGTAAATGCGCGAAAAGTAAAGATGAAACTGCAAAATGTTTTTACGAAATTTACGAAAAATAAAGGAACTGAATTATTGCCATGTCCACCATATGTTCATGAATTAAATGGAGTCGCGGAAAGATATAACAGATCTGCAATGGATATTGGTAGATGTCTAGCAAGAGAACCAAAAATAAATCACAGGTTTTGGCCTGAAATAATAAAAACTGTCGCTTATTTGAAAAATCGTGCAATAGCCAATACTCAAGAAAACAAAACACCATATGAAATATTTTTTGGTAAAAAGCCTAATGTAAAACATTTGAAAATTTATGGAAGCAGAGTTTTTGTCAGATTACCCGAAACTTTGAGAAAAAATAAATGGGATGATAAAGCAAAATTGGGTGTACTCGTAGGTTACAATGATCATAGTTACAGAGTCTTAGTAAATAATAAAATAATTAATGCCAGACACGTTCAAGTAGTTGAAGAGGGCACAGAATTAATTTGTTTAGAAAAAAATAATAATAATGATGACAGAAATTTTGATGATGAAAATGTTGTAAATTTGAATCTAGATAATGATCTGAATGAAATAAATGAAGATAATGAAGATGGTTTTGATAATGCTATTGATAATGATACTGAAGTAAATAACGAATCAAATGTTTTACAAAATAACAATGAGAAAATAGTTGAAAAAAGAGCGTCAGAGAGAAAAAGAAATCCTGTGAATAGATTTGGTAACCCTGTAATACACCATATTTATGTAAACCATGTAAACGCAAACGTACCTAATACATTGAGGAGGCGATCAACTCCCAAGAATCCAGAGAATGGAAAAGGCCATGAATTCAGAGATAGAAAGTTTAAATAAAACGTGGATAGTACTTGAAAGACCTAAAGATAAGAAAATTATAGATGTGAAATGGATTTATAAAAAGAAAAAATTATAAAGCAAGATTAGTCGTAAGAGGTTTTCAACAAAAGGAGTACCTTGAAAATGTTTATTCGCCAGTCGGCGAAATGCAAACTTTGAAAATTTTATTAAGCTATTGTTGTTCACATAATTTATTCATAGATCAAATGGATGTTGAGACAGCTTTTCTTAATGGAACTGTTAAATCTGAAGTTTATATTAATCAACCTAGAGGCTATGAAACAGATAAAAATAAAGTATGCAAATTACAAAAAGCGTTGTATGGTCTGAGAGAAAGTCCAAGAGCTTGGTATGAGTGTTTTCATCAACATGTAGAAAAAATGAATTTTGTCAGAAGTAATTATGACTACTGTTTGTATGTAAATAACACAGGCAAAGATCCAATATACATTTTAGTTTTCGTAGATGATCTTTTGATTTGCTGTAAAGATAAAAAGAAAATTGATAAAATTAAAGGAAATTTAATGCAAAGATTTTGAATGAAAGATTTAGGTAAAATTAATAATTATATAGGAATCGATATAAATTATAGTGATGACAGAAAAACAATGACATTAAGTCAAACAAGATATATTGAATCTTTGGCTGTAAAGTACAATTTGGAAAATTCAAAATTATATGATACTCCAATGGAAAGTAATTTAAAATTATAACAAGCGAGTGAAATCAATGAGAGAGTAAAGTACAGAAATTGGTGAATTATTGTACATTAGTACAGGCACAAGGCCAGATATTGCTTACAACGTTAATTACTTAAGTAGATTTCAAAGCTGTTATAATCAAACGCATTTTAAATATGCTTTAAGAGTATTTAAATATTTATACAAGACTAAAGATTTAAAATTAACGTATTCAGATAAAAATACAAAAGATGAACATTTAGACTGTATGGTTGATTCAGATTATGCAGGAGATAATGTAGATCGAAAATCTACAACGGGATTCGTAATAAGATTATTTGGTAATTTGATTTATTGGAAAACACGTAAACAAAATAATAAAATAAATAATTGGCGCGTACACTTCTGTTAGGTGTTTGGCCGAGCTCCTCCTCCTATTTGTGGTGTGCGTCTTGATGTTGTTCCACAAATGGAGGGACCTACAGTTTCAAGCCGATTCCGAACGGCAGATATTTTTATGAGGAGCTTTTTCATGGCAGAAATACACTCGGAGGTTTGCCATTGCCTGCCGAGGGGCGACCGCTATTAGAAAAATGTTTTTATTAATTTTGCTTTCACCGAGATTCGAACTAACGACCTCTCTGTGAATTCCGAATGGTAATCACGCACCAACCCATTCGGCTACGGCGGCGCCGTAAATAAAATACAGTAACTAAATGTTCAACTTTTGCAGAGTATACCGCTATGTCGGAAGCAGTAACAGAAGTTTTATTTTTGAGAAATTTGTTGAATGAATCATTTCATTTGAATATAGATAAACGTATAAAAATATATGAAGATAATTCAGGCGCAGTAGCAATCGCAAAATTTGGAAATTTCGCAAAAAACTCGAAGCACATTGAAGTGCAGTATCATTATATTATATTAATGAAAATTATGAAAATGGCGTAATTGATATTGTAAAAATCGATTCTGAACGTAGTTTAGCAAATATATTAACAAAGAGTTTAAACAGAATTAAATTTATGAAAAATAGAAAAGAGCTAAAGTTGATTTGAGTTATTGCAGACTAAAACATTAATTGTATACCTTAGAGTATACAAAGCAACAATGAAATGATATGCGTAAAATTTGAAAATAGAATTATTTGATGTAAAGTAAGAATGAATACTGATGTAAAATGTAGAAAATTCAAGGAGGCGTGTTGTAATATATGAATATTCAACATTATAACAATAATGTATTTAACGTGATTTTGATACCCCTGGCGCCATCTCTCGGGAATTACATGCGTGCATACATACATGACTTTGTGAAAATAAAGATTATTCAATCGTTGACCAGTCAATAGAGCGCATCGTCACTTTGTTTAAAGGCAGAGCCCAATTTGTAGTTATTACATCATGGTAGCAGAGCAAGGTTCGAGAAAACGCGGAAAATCAGGTGAATGGGAAAAATAGTGCCGAAATCGGAAAAAGAAAAAAATTAGAACACGAAATTTGGGAAAATTGTGTGGAAAACATCCGTGCAGGAAGCTGATGCACTTGGATTAAAAGTGAGCACATGTTCATCGCCCAGAAGGCTGCAAGTCCACGAGGCATTTTGAGGTTAGCACATGTTTGCTAAATTGAAGACGACACTACAAAGTTTGGTTTCCGACGAAGATAAATCAACTGACCACTTAGTTGAGCAAATAAAAAAAGAAGATTTCGAGTTAAGCAGAGAAAACCGGAATTTTTTGAGAAAAAGTTTTTTGAAAATTTTGAAGAGGACTCTGATCTTGAAGACTATAATCGAAAATAATTGGAAAATTCAGGAAGAAGAAGAAATGGCTAGGCAAGCAAAAATTGACGACGTGAGTATTCCAGTGTTTGATGGGGCAAATTTTTCGAGCTGGAAGTTTCGACTTTTAAACATTTTGGAGTATAAGGAGTGTCAAGGTCCAGCAAAACGGGAAAAGACCGCCGCCGACGATGAAGGTACGTGGAAGAAAAGCGACCTAAAAGCCACGACAATCGTGATAAGCGCTCTGTCGGACAGGCAGTTAGAGTATTAGAAAAAATGTACTCAACGCAGTCAACTTCACTACAAATTATCAAGAGGTCAAAATTAGAAGAAGTGAAATTGAGGAATTACGGCAATGTTGACGAATTTCTCGTTGACTTCGAAAAGGCATGCAAGGAGTTGAAATCAGCTGGGGCCACATTAAAAGAAGAAGAAAAATGCGGTACCTGATAAAAGCCCAACCACCTAACTACAGCTACATAGGAGACTTCATCGAACTGGTGCCTGAAGAGTCACGGACTGTCGAATATACGATGTCCAAAATTAAGGAAAAAAACTGGAACAAAAGTGATTGTGAAAAAAAGACCAGTGTGAGAACTTTTAGTGCAAAGACAATGAGATAATGCTTCCAGTGTGGAAAACCTGGGCATTATCAACGAGACTGCTGGCACAAACAGCAAGGCAGCTACGGAAAAGGATCTCAACACAGCCAGGGCAGAGGAGCCCAATCAAACCCCAGAGGACATCGTGGTACACCGAGAGGCAGAGGCGCGTCGCAACGAGGTTACGGTCGCGGCAGAGGCCAAGGACATCAGGCGTCAACATCTACCAGCGAGCAGCACCAGGAGCTGCCTTCTGAGTCGTGAGCAACGCAAGTGGTGAAAGTGAATGCGAATGATGTTGTGAAAGATATGTGTGAGAATGAAAATGAAATTGAATGGTTGTTGGATAGTGGTTGCACAGACCACATCATCAACAATGAAGATTATTTTTGTAAGTATATTGATTTAAAAAATCCTATTAAAGTAAGATTTCCAGATGGAAAAAATTTAAAAGCAACAAAAATAGGAACAGTTAAGACATTATTCAAAAATTATTAATTATAATCAAGTAGAAGTTGAACTAAAAAATGTATACTTTGTTAATGGCATTGGAAAGAATTTTTTGAGTTTCTCTAAAATAACTGAAAATAGTACAATTGTTTCAAGAGCTCAAAATGCAAAAATTTATAATAATGATAGAAAGTTGATAGCTGTTGCTAATAAAATAGATGGATTATATAGAATGAAAAGTTTTATGCACAAAAAAGAAAAGAATGAGATTTATGCAAATGTAGTTAAACTATCAGATAAAGAAAAATGGCATAGAGCGCTAGGCCATGTAAATTTTCAATATTTAAACAAATTAGTAAATGACAAATTAGTAGAATGATTGCCTGAAACATTGGAAAATAATATAATGAAATGTGCAAATTGTATACAAAGCAAAATGACTAATGTACCGTTCGAAAATAAGCGAACTAAAACTTCTGAAATTTTAGAATTAATTCATACCGATTTAAATGGACCACATAATACCTCTGGTAATCGTGGTAAAAAATATTTTCTTCCATTTATAGATGATTATAGTAAATGCGCGAAAAGTAAAGATGAAACTGCAGAATGTTTTTACGAAATTTACGAAAAATAAAGGAACTGAATTATTACCATGTCCACCATATGTTCATGAATTAAATGGAGTCGCGGAAAGATATAACAGATCTGCAATGGATATTGGTAGATGTCTAGCAAGAGAACCAAAAATAAATCACAGGTTTTGGCCTGAAATAATAAAAACTGTCGCTTATTTGAAAAATCGTGCAATAGCCAATACTCAAGAAAACAAAACACCATATGAAATATTTTTTGGTAAAAAGCCTAATGTAAAACATTTGAAAATTTATGGAAGCAGAGTTTTTGTCAGATTACCCGAAACTTTGAGAAAAAATAAATGGGATGATAAAGCAAAATTGGGTGTACTCGTAGGTTACAATGATCATAGTTACAGAGTCTTAGTAAATAATAAAATAATTAATGCCAGACACGTTCAAGTAGTTGAAGAGGGCACAGAATTAATTTGTTTAGAAAAAAATAATAATAATGATGACAGAAATTTTGATGATGAAAATGTTGTAAATTTGAATCTAGATAATGATCTGAATGAAATAAATGAAGATAATGAAGATGGTTTTGATAATGCTATTGATAATCATACTGAAGTAAATAACGAATCAAATGTTTTACAAAATAACAATGAGAAAATAGTTGAAAAAAGAGCGTCAGAGAGAAAAAGAAATCCTGTGAATAGATTTGGTAACCCTGTAATACACCATATTTATGTAAACCATGTAAACGCAAACGTACCTAATACATTGAGGAGGCGATCAACTCCCAAGAATCCAGAGAATGGAAAAGGCCATGAATTCAGAGATAGAAAGTTTAAATAAAACGTGGATAGTACTTGAAAGACCTAAAGATAAGAAAATTATAGATGTGAAATGGATTTATAAAAAGAAAAAATTATAAAGCAAGATTAGTCGTAAGAGGTTTTCAACAAAAGGAGTACCTTGAAAATGTTTATTCGCCAGTCGGCAAAATGCAAACTTTGAAAATTTTATTAAGCTATTGTTGTTCACATAATTTATTCATAGATCAAATGGATGTTGAGACAGCTTTTCTTAATGGAACTGTTAAATCTGAAGTTTATATTAATCAACCTAGAGGCTATGAAACAGATAAAAATAAAGTATGCAAATTACAAAAAGCGTTGTATGGTCTGAGAGAAAGTCCAAGAGCTTGGTATGAGTGTTTTCATCAACATGTAGAAAAAATGAATTTTGTCAGAAGTAATTATGACTACTGTTTGTATGTAAATAACACAGGCAAAGATCCAATATACATTTTAGTTTTCGTAGATGATCTTTTGATTTGCTGTCAAGATAAAAAGAAAATTGATAAAATTAAAGGAAATTTAATGCAAAGATTTTGAATGAAAGATTTAGGTAAAATTAATAATTATATAGGAATCGATATAAATTATAGTGATGACAGAAAAACAATGACATTAAGTCAAACAAGATATATTGAATCTTTGGCTGTAAAGTACAATTTGGAAAATTCAAAATTATATGATACTCCAATGGAAAGTAATTTAAAATTATAACAAGCGAGTGAAATCAATGAGAGAGTAAAGTACAGAAATTTAATTGGTGAATTATTGTACATTAGTACAGGCACAAGGCCAGATATTGCTTACAACGTTAATTACTTAAGAGGTTAGGCCACTCTAGGATTTTCAAAATATCGAAATTTTTTTTTTTTGCTTAAAAGATGCTTTAAACTCTTTAGAATATAAAACAAAAAGTCCTATGCGTGAAAAAAATGTTTATCTCTAATATTTCGCACTTTTGCGCGAGCGCCTCTGACGTCTCTGAACCGACTATTCAAATTTAAACCGTGTTTATCTCAAAACGTGATTTTTCAAAACGGCAAGCAGCATAACACAAACAGTTTTTAATATTTTCACTTGTAATTGTACAAGGATCTTTAGAACATTATTCCGCACTGAAATACGTACGGATTTTTTTATTAATTAATTAGAAAAATTTTTATAAACAATTAACGGTTCCATTTTAGACGAAAAATTCTACTTTTGACTTCAAACATCTGCAAAATACACAAATTTCAATATTTCTAAAATCCCGTACGTATTTCTACAGCTATACTCACGTCGATTGAGAAGAATGTTTTTAATTTGGTTTAGGTGGACATTTACGTCAGTTGTACTGCGTGCCGTGAAGTGCCTTTTTCGCAGGGCGCGTTCAGAGATTCACTCCAAAGGCGCCATTTTGTAATATTTTTCAATAAAAATATTTGTAATTACACTTAAATACATGCTTAATAATATACTTAAAAAGTTTTTTCCTAGCACCTTTCTTTCAATGTAAAAAAATCCTTAAAAAACTGCTTTTTTACAGTAGCTAGAGTGGCGTAACCCCTTAAGTAGATTTCAAAGCTGTTATAATCAAACGCATTTTAAATATGCTTTAAGAGTATTTAAATATTTATACAAGACTAAAGATTTAAAATTAACGTATTCAGATAAAAATATAAAAGATGAACATTTAGACTGTATGGTTGATTCAGATTATGCAGGAGATAATGTAGATCGAAAATCTACAACGGGATAAAATAAATAATTGGCGCGTACACTTCTGTTAGGTGTTTGGCCGAGCTCCTCCTCCTATTTGTGGTGTGCGTCTTGATGTTGTTCCACAAATGGAGGGACCTACAGTTTCAAGCCGATTCCGAACGGCAGATATTTTTATGAGGAGCTTTTTCATGGCAGAAATACACTCGGAGGTTTGCCATTGCCTGCCGAGGGGCGACCGCTATTAGAAAAATGTTTTTATTAATTTTGCTTTCACCGAGATTCGAACTAACGACCTCTCTGTGAATTCCGAATGGTAATCACGCACCAACCCATTCGGCTACGGCGGCCGCCGTAAATAAAATACAGTAACTAAATGTTCAACTTTTGCAGAGTATACCGCTATGCCGGAAGCAGTAACAGAAGTTTTATTTTTGAGAAATTTGTTGAATGAATCATTTAATTTGAATATAGATAAACGTATAAAAATATATGAGGAGCATTCCATGGAAAATGGTAAATTTCGACCGCCGAACAAATTACATTTCCGGATGATTATATTAGTGTTAATGTATTTAAAATATATGAATCTTCATTATAAACATCGACCTTTTACTTGACCTCAGTTTGAAGTATCTATTTTTAACAACAAAAACAACTCATACAAATTTTATTTCCTTCTATCGAAATTTGGTCAAGTTTAAGCGCTTAGTTCTCATTATGTGTGACATATAGCGTGAAACTGATAATTGGTGTTAAAAGAACAAACTTTTACATTTTGAATAATAGAGTAATATTAAAAAAAAAAGTTTATTTATGAACAACGCAGATATGCTCTTTTAAAAAAATGGTTCGATGATGTCCCGTACGAACGCACTTAACACTGTACAGTTATTTTTGTGCTCATCCGAGTAACTTATTTGTTTCGATTATTTTACATTTAAAGCAAACTTCTGGTGCTCTTTTTACTTGTAAAGCATTGATTTCAGTTTGCATCGCAAATAAGTTCAATATTCAGTCATGAAATTTTGTCCCGTACGAACACGGCATATAAATTTTTCTTTTAACTAAAAAATGGAGAAAATTAGTGAACATAATAACAACCATAGCGTGTCACGTTATAAAAAATGGAGAGACGAGAAACGAAAAAAAAGTCCAGATTTCAAAAACAACGAAAAAGAAAGAAAGTTGATCCAAACCCAAGACAGGGAGGCTGGTTCAAATATTGTTGGTGATTGCGAATCTGAATGTTTTCCATACAAATGTAAGCAAACGTATGCTTGGGCTGTACAGAAATGTATGCGAAGTCTACCCAGTTCACCCACTAAACAAAAGGCTGTTGTAGCGGGTATGGCAAAAAACTTGGACTTGGTATTGATAACGTTAGGAATAAATCTATAAATGAACCAATTAACGATGACGAAACCACCAAAATGGTGAAAGATTTTTACTTTCGTCCAGACATTGTTTATACATGCCCGGGCATGAACGACACAATGGTCTGTTGGACTAACGGTAAAAAACTTACATTACAAAAGCACTACCTCATCTTATTTTTAAAAGAAGCCTTCTATATATTTAAGGAAGAGCTTCCGAACATAAAAATAGAGTTTTCTAGATTTTGTGCACTACGACCGAAAAATGTTATTAAAAGACACGCCATCAGAACAGTGCAAATTCACGAGAATTTTATTCTAAAATTGAAGTGTTTGAAAATAAGCTACAATAGCTCCTACTGGAGCAACATTCTTTGTGATACGGCCCTTGATTCAAGCTGTTGGAGAAATGTGTGCGATACATGTAAAAATGGAAGTAAAATAGTAATAATATACCTTATGACCCAGGAAAAAATATAATCGAAAAAAGGAGACGATCAACGAGTAAAACTGAAGACAGAAGAAATCAGTTTTGGAGAGTTACACGGAAACCTTATATCCGACTTACCATATGTCATGTATCACATAAATATAAAAAAAGTACAAGCACAAGCATTCCAAAGCGCTAAAAATAATGAACATGCAAGAATACTTCAAATTGATTTCGCTATGTCTTATTCTTGCGCATATCAAAACGAGGTGCAGTCTGCTTTATGGAGCAGGGAAAGTGTTAATCCTTTTACCGCTGCTTCATTTCTCATGGCACAATGTAAAACTTTTGTGATATGCTCTGATACAAAGCAAAAAGATAAAGACAGTATATTCACCTTCGTGACATATTTGTATGATAAAATTTTTGCAGCAGATCATGGCGAAAGAATTAAAGAAGTTATATGGAGTGATGGTCCTTCTTCTGAATTCAAAAATCGTTATATGGTCTCGTTATTGGTATATCTCTCTGAGATATATAGCAAACAATTTGAATGGAAGTATTTTGCCATTTCCCATGGTAAGGGAGTTGTAGACAGAGTCGGTGGCAAATCAAAAAGCCCGTAGCCAAGGAGCAATACTGTAATCCAAAACGCGAATGATTTAGCAGAAGTTGCTGCCACATTAGTTCCTTCAACATCCATTTTTTATATTTCTGCATCCGAAATAGCTGACAAAATTCGGGATGTTCGTCCCTGGGAATCGTCCAAGCCTATACCCGGAATATCCAAATTTCACGAAATACTAGCAAATGGGCGCGAAGTTACATGTAAAAGCCATGCTCAAAATAATAACAGCATCAAATTTTCCCTTTAGAGAACGTTAAAATCAAAATTTAAGAGCTTAATTTCGTACGCGTCCCGTACGAACACAATTTGTCCCGTACGAACATTTTCATTTTTACACTATAAGTCATTTAAACTAAATATGTTTTAAATGTTTGTGTTGTGTTAATAAACTCTAATACAATCACAATCAAATGTCATTTTCGTTTTCTTGTTAATATTATTAGTTTCGCTGAAATTTCACTTAATTCACTATAACTCAGAGTAGTGGTAGACTGGAGCTGTCCCGTACGAACATATAATTTTTTTTTTGATTTTGCAAAGATATGCGAATATTTTATAAACGTGCTTTAAAATAGGTTTCGTTTAGAAAACTACCACGCAGTATTAGTGCACTAAATAACTCGTTTTAAAAGGTTATGGTTTGTCTATAATTAAGGTTGTAAACTGTAAAAATTCGTACGATCTGTCCCGTACGAACCATGGAATGCTCCATGAAGATAATTCAGGCGCAGTAGCAATCGCAAAATTTGGAAATTTCGCAAAAAACTCGAAGCACATTGAAGTGCAGTATCATTATATTATATTAATGAAAATTATGAAAATGGCGTAATTGATATTGTAAAAATCGATTCTGAACGTAATTTAGCAAATATATTAACAAAGAGTTTAAACAGAATTAAATTTATGAAAAATAGAAAAGAGCTAAAGTTGATTTGAGTTATTGCAGACTAAAACATTAATTGTATACCTTAGAGTACAAAGCAACAATGAAATGATATGCGTAAAATTTGAAAATAGAATTATTTGATGTAAAGTAAGAATGAATACTGATGTAAAATGTAGAAAATTCAAGGAGGCGTGTTGTAATATATGAATATTCAACATTATAACAATAATGTATTTAACGTGATTTTGATACCCCTGGCGCCATCTCTCGGGAATTACATGCGTGCATACATACATGACTTTGTGAAAATAAAGATTATTCAATCGTTGACCAGTCAATAGAGCGCATCGTCACTTTGTTTAAAGGCAGAGCCCAATTTGTAGTTATTACATCATGGTAGCAGAGCAAGGTTCGAGAAAACGCGGAAAATCAGGTGAATGGGAAAAATAGTGCCGAAATCGGAAAAAGAAAAAAATTAGAACACGAAATTTGGGAAAATTGTGTGGAAAACATCCGTGCAGGAAGCTGATGCACTTGGATTAAAAGTGAGCACATGTTCATCGCCCAGAAGGCTGCAAGTCCACGAGGCATTTTGAGGTTAGCACATGTTTGCTAAATTGAAGACGACACTACAAAGTTTGGTTTCCGACGAAGATAAATCAACTGACCACTTAGTTGAGCAAATAAAAAAAGAAGATTTCGAGTTAAGCAGAGAAAACCGGAATTTTTTGAGAAAAAGTTTTTTGAAAATTTTGAAGAGGACTCTGATCTTGAAGGCTATAATCGAAAATAATTGGAAAATTCAGGAAGAAGAAGAAATGGCTAGGCAAGCAAAAATTGACGACGTGAGTATTCCAGTGTTTGATGGGGCAAATTTTTCGAGCTGGAAGTTTCGACTTTTAAACATTTTGGAGTATAAGGAGTGCCAAGGTCCAGCAAAACGGGAAAAGACCGCCGCCGACGATGAAGGTACGTGGAAGAAAAGCGACCTAAAAGCCACGCCAATCGTGATAAGCGCTCTGTCGGACAGGCAGTTAGAGTACATAAGTGAGTGCACATCGACTTACACAATAATGTCGAAATTAGAAAAAATGTACTCAACGCAGTCAACTTCACTACAAATTATCAAGAGGTCAAAATTAGAAGAAGTGAAATTGAGGAATTACGGCAATGTTGACGAATTTCTCGTTGACTTCGAAAAGGCATGCAAGGAGTTGAAATCAGCTGGGGCCACATTAAAAGAAGAAGAAAAATGCGGTACCTGATAAAAGCCCAACCACCTAACTACAGCTACATAGGAGACTTCATCGAACTGGTGCCTGAAGAGTCAAGGACTGTCGAATATACGATGTCCAAAATTAAGGAAAAAAACTGGAACAAAAGTGATTGTGAAAAAAAGACCAGTGTGAGAACTTTTAGTGCAAAGACAATGAGATAATGCTTCCAGTGTGGAAAACCTGGGCATTATCAACGAGACTGCTGGCACAAACAGCAAGGCAGCTACGGAAAAGGATCTCAACACAGCCAGGGCAGAGGAGCCCAATCAAACCCCAGAGGACATCGTGGTACACCGAGAGGCAGAGGCGCGTCGCAACGAGGTTACGGTCGCGGCAGAGGCCAAGGACATCAGGCGTCAACATCTACCAGCAAGCAGCACCAGGAGCTGCCTTCTGAGTCGTGAGCAACGCAAGTGGTGAAAGTGAATGCGAATGATGTTGTGAAAGATATGTGTGAGAATGAAAATGAAATTGAATGGTTGTTGGATAGTGGTTGCACAGACCACATCATCAACAATGAAGATTATTTTTGTAAGTATATTGATTTAAAAAATCCTATTAAAGTAAGATTTCCAGATGGAAAAAATTTAAAAGCAACAAAAATAGGAACAGTTAAGACATTATTCAAAAATTATTAATTATAATCAAGTAGAAGTTGAACTAAAAAATGTATACTTTGTTAATGGCATTGGAAAGAATTTTTTGAGTTCTTCTAAAATAACTGAAAATAGTACAATTGTTTCAAGAGGTCAAAATGCAAAAATTTATAATAATGATAGAAAGTTGATAGCTGTTGCTAATAAAATAGATGGATTATATAGAATGAAAAGTTTTATGCACAAAAAAGAAAAGAATGAGATTTATGCAAATGTAGTTAAACTATCAGATAAAGAAAAATGGCATAGAGCGCTAGGCCATGTAAATTTTCAATATTTAAACAAATTAGTAAATGACAAATTAGTAGAATGATTGCCTGAAACATTGGAAAATAATATAATGAAATGTGCAAATTGTATACAAAGCAAAATGACTAATGTACCGTTCGAAAATAAGCGAACTAAAACTTCTGAAATTTTAGAATTAATTCATACCGATTTAAATGGACCACATAATACCTCTGGTAATCGTGGTAAAAAATATTTTCTTCCATTTATAGTTGATTATAGTAAATGCGCGAAAAGTAAAGATGAAACTGCAAAATGTTTTTACGAAATTTACGAAAAATAAAGGAACTGAATTATTACCATGTCCACCATATGTTCATGAATTAAATGGAGTCGCGGAAAGATATAACAGATCTGCAATGGATATTGGTAGATGTCTAGCAAGAGAACCAAAAATAAATCACAGGTTTTGGCCTGAAATAATAAAAACTGTCGCTTATTTGAAAAATCGTGCAATAGCCAATACTCAAGAAAACAAAACACCATATGAAATATTTTTTGGTAAAAAGCCTAATGTAAAACATTTGAAAATTTATGGAAGCAGAGTTTTTGTCAGATTACCCGAAACTTTGAGAAAAAATAAATGGGATGATAAAGCAAAATTGGGTGTACTCGTAGGTTACAATGATCATAGTTACAGAGTCTTAGTAAATAATAAAATAATTAATGCCAGACACGTTCAAGTAGTTGAAGAGGGCACAGAATTAATTTGTTTAGAAAAAAATAATAATAATGATGACAGAAATTTTGATGATGAAAATGTTGTAAATTTGAATCTAGATAATGATCTGAATGAAATAAATGAAGATAATGAAGATGGTTTTGATAATGCTATTGATAATGATACTGAAGTAAATAACGAATCAAATGTTTTACAAAATAACAATGAGAAAATAGTTGAAAAAAGAGCGTCAGAGAGAAAAAGAAATCCTGTGAATAGATTTGGTAACCCTGTAATACACCATATTTATGTAAACCATGTAAACGCAAACGTACCTAATACATTGAGGAGGCGATCAACTCCCAAGAATCCAGAGAATGAAAAAGGCCATGAATTCAGAGATAGAAAGTTTAAATAAAACGTGGATAGTACTTGAAAGACCTAAAGATAAGAAAATTATAGATGTGAAATGGATTTATAAAAAGAAAAAATTATAAAGCAAGATTAGTCCTAAGAGGTTTTCAACAAAAGGAGTACCTTGAAAATGTTTATTCGCCAGTCGGCAAAATGCAAACTTTGAAAATTTTATTAAGCTATTGTTGTTCACATAATTTATTCATAGATCAAATGGATGTTGAGACAGCTTTTCTTAATGGAACTGTTAAATCTGAAGTTTATATTAATCAACCTAGAGGCTATGAAACAGATAAAAATAAAGTATGCAAATTACAAAAAGCGTTGTATGGTCTGAGAGAAAGTCCAAGAGCTTGGTATGAGTGTTTTCATCAACATGTAGAAAAAATGAATTTTGTCAGAAGTAATTATGACTACTGTTTGTATGTAAATAACACAGGCAAAGATCCAATATACATTTTAGTTTTCGTAGATGATCTTTTGATTTGCTGTCAAGATAAAAAGAAAATTGATAAAATTAAAGGAAATTTAATGCAAAGATTTTGAATGAAAGATTTAGGTAAAATTAATAATTATATAGGAATCGATATAAATTATAGTGATGACAGAAAAACAATGACATTAAGTCAAACAAGATATATTGAATCTTTGGCTGTAAAGTACAATTTGGAAAATTCAAAATTATATGATACTCCAATGGAAAGTAATTTAAAATTAGAACAAGCGAGTGAAATCAATGAGAGAGTAAAGTACAGAAATTTAATTGGTGAATTATTGTACATTAGTACTGGCCTTGTGCAGATATTGCTTACAACGTTAATTACTTAAGTAGATTTCAAAGCTGTTATAATCAAACGCATTTTAAATATGCTTTAAGAGTATTTAAATATTTATACAAGACTAAAGATTTAAAATTAACGTATTCAGATAAAAATACAAAAGATGAACATTTAGACTGTATGGTTGATTCAGATTATGCAGGAGATAATGTAGATCGAAAATCTACAACGGGATTCGTAATAAGATTATTTGGTAATTTGATTTATTGGAAAACACGTAAACAAAATAATAAAATAAATAATTGGCGCGTACACTTCTGTTAGGTGTTTGGCCGAGCTCCTCCTCCTATTTGTGGTGTGCGTCTTGATGTTGTTCCACAAATGGAGGGACCTACAGTTTCAAGCCGATTCCGAACGGCAGATATTTTTATGAGGAGCTTTTTCATGGCAGAAATACACTCGGAGGTTTGCCATTGCCTGCCGAGGGGCGACCGCTATTAGAAAAATGTTTTTATTAATTTTGCTTTCACCGAGATTCGAACTAACGACCTCTCTGTGAATTCCGAATGGTAATCACGCACCAACCCATTCGGCTACGGCGGCCGCCGTAAATTAAATACAGTAACTAAATGTTCAACTTTTGCAGAGTATACCGATATGTCGGAAGCAGTAACAGAAGTTTTATTTTTGAGAAATTTGTTGAATGAATCATTTAATTTGAATATAGATAAACGTATAAAAATATATGAGGAGCATTCCATGGAAAATGGTAAATTTCGACCGCCGAACAAATTACATTTCCGGATGATTATATTAGTGTTAATGTATTTAAAATATATGAATCTTCATTATAAACATCGCCCTTTTACTTGACCTCAGTTTGAAGTATCTATTTTTAACAACAAAAACAACTCATACAAATTTTATTTCCTTCTATCGAAATTTGGTCAAGTTTAAGCGCTTAGTTCTCATTATGTGTGACATATAGCGTGAAACTGATAATTGGTGTTAAAAGAACAAACTTTTACATTTTGAATAATAGAGTAATATTAAAAAAAAAAGTTTATTTATGAACAACGCAGATATGCTCTTTTAAAAAAATGGTTCGATGATGTCCCGTACGAACGCACTTAACACTGTACAGTTATTTTTGTGCTCATCCGAGTAACTTATTTGTTTCGATTATTTTACATTTAAAGCAAACTTCTGGTGCTCTTTTTACTTGTAAAGCATTGATTTCAGTTTGCATCGCAAATAAGTTCAATATTCACTCATGAAATTTTGTCCCGTACGAACACGGCATATAAATTTTTCTTTTAACTAAAAAATGGAGAAAATTAGTGAACATAATAACAACCATAGCGTGTCACGTTATAAAAAATGGAGAGACGAGAAACGAAAAAAAAGTCCAGATTTCAAAAACAACGAAAAAGAAAGAAAGTTGATCCAAACCCAAGACAGGGAGGCTGGTTCAAATATTGTTGGTGATTGCGAATCTGAATGTTTTCCATACAAATGTAAGCAAACGTATGCTTGGGCTGTACAGAAATGTATGCGAAGTCTACCCAGTTCACCCACTAAACAAAAGGCTGTTGTAGCGGGTATGGCAAAAAACTTGGACTTGGTATTGATAACGTTAGGAATAAATCTATAAATGAACCAATTAACGATGACGAAACCACCAAAATGGTGAAAGATTTTTACTTTCGTCCAGACATTGTTTATACATGCCCGGGCATGAACGACACAATGGTCTGTTGGACTAACGGTAAAAAACTTACATTACAAAAGCACTACCTCATCTTATTTTTAAAAGAAGCCTTTTATATATTTAAGGAAGAGCTTCCGAACATAAAAATAGAGTTTTCTAGATTTTGTGCACTACGACCGAAAAATGTTATTAAAAGACACGCCATCAGAACAGTGCAAATTCACGAGAATTTTATTCTAAAATTGAAGTGTTTGAAAATAAGCTACAATAGCTCCTACTGGAGCAACATTCTTTCTGATACGGCCCTTGATTCAAGCTGTTGGAGAAATGTGTGCGATACATGTAAAAATGGAAGTAAAATAGTAATAATATACCTTATGACCCAGGAAAAAATATAATCGAAAAAAGGAGACGATCAACGAGTAAAACTGAAGACAGAAGAAATCAGTTTTGGAGAGTTACACGGAAACCTTATATCCGACTTACCATATGTCATGTATCACATAAATATAAAAAAAGTACAAGCACAAGCATTCCAAAGCGCTAAAAATAATGAACATGCAAGAATACTTCAAATTGATTTCGCTATGTCTTATTCTTGCGCATATCAAAACGAGGTGCAGTCTGCTTTATGGAGCAGGGAAAGTGTTAATCCTTTTACCGCTGCTTCATTTCTCATGGCACAATGTAAAACTTTTGTGATATGCTCTGATACAAAGCAAAAAGATAAAGACAGTATATTCACCTTCGTGACATATTTGTATGATAAAATTTTTGCAGCAGATCATGGCGAAAGAATTAAAGAAGTTATATGGAGTGATGGTCCTTCTTCTGAATTCAAAAATCGTTATATGGTCTCGTTATTGGTATATCTCTCTGAGATATATAGCAAACAATTTGAATGGAAGTATTTTGCCATTTCCCATGGTAAGGGAGTTGTAGACAGAGTCGGTGGCAAATCAAAAAGCCCGTAGCCAAGGAGCAATACTGTAATCCAAAACGCGAATGATTTCGCAGAAGTTGCTGCCACATTAGTTCCTTCAACATCCATTTTTTATATTTCTGCATCCGAAATAGCTGACAAAATTCGGGATGTTCGTCCCTGGGAATCGTCCAAGCCTATACCCGGAATATCCAAATTTCACGAAATACTAGCAAATGGGCGCGAAGTTACATGTAAAAGCCATGCTCAAAATAATAACAGCATCAAATTTTCCCTTTAGAGAACGTTAAAATCAAAATTTAAGAGCTTAATTTCGTACGCGTCCCGTACGAACACAATTTGTCCCGTACGAACATTTTCATTTTTACACTATAAGTCATTTAAACTAAATATGTTTTAAATGTTTGTGTTGTGTTAATAAACTCTAATACAATCACAATCAAATGTCATTTTCGTTTTCTTGTTAATATTATTAGTTTCGCTGAAATTTCACTTAATTCACTATAACTCAGAGTAGTGGTAGACTGGAGCTGTCCCGTACGAACATATAATTTTTTTTTTGATTTTGCAAAGATATGCGAATATTTTATAAACGTGCTTTAAAATAGGTTTCGTTTAGAAAACTACCACGCAGTATTAGTGCACTAAATAACTCGTTTTAAAAGGTTATGGTTTGTCTATAATTAAGGTTGTAAACTGTAAAAATTCGTACGATCTGTCCCGTACGAACCATGGAATGCTCCATGAAGATAATTCAGGCGCAGTAGCAATCGCAAAATTTGGAAATTTCGCAAAAAACTCGAAGCACATTGAAGTGCAGTATCATTATATTATATTAATGAAAATTATGAAAATGGCGTAATTGATATTGTAAAAATCGATTCTGAACGTAATTTAGCAAATATATTAACAAAGAGTTTAAACAGAATTAAATTTATGAAAAATAGAAAAGAGCTAAAGTTGATTTGAGTTATTGCAGACTAAAACATTAATTGTATACCTTAGAGTACAAAGCAACAATGAAATGATATGCGTAAAATTTGAAAATAGAATTATTTGATGTAAAGTAAGAATGAATACTGATGTAAAATGTAGAAAATTCAAGGAGGCGTGTTGTAATATATGAATATTCAACATTATAACAATAATATATTTAACGTGATTTTGATACCCCTGGCGCCATCTCTCGGGAATTACATGCGTGCATACATACATGACTTTGTGAAAATAAAGATTATTCAATCGTTGACCAGTCAATAGAGCGCATCGTCACTTTGTTTAAAGGCAGAGCCCAATTTGTAGTTATTACATCATGGTAGCAGAGCAAGGTTCGAGAAAACGCGGAAAATCAGGTGAATGGGAAAAATAGTGCCGAAATCGGAAAAAGAAAAAAATTAGAACACGAAATTTGGGAAAATTGTGTGGAAAACATCCGTGCAGGAAGCTGATGCACTTGGATTAAAAGTGAGCACATGTTCATCGCCCAGAAGGCTGCAAGTCCACGAGGCATTTTGAGGTTAGCACATGTTTGCTAAATTGAAGACGACACTACAAAGTTTGGTTTCCGACGAAGATAAATCAACTGACCACTTAGTTGAGCAAATAAAAAAAGAAGATTTCGAGTTAAGCAGAGAAAACCGGAATTTTTTGAGAAAAAGTTTTTTGAAAATTTTGAAGAGGACTCTGATCTTGAAGGCTATAATCGAAAATAATTGGAAAATTCAGGAAGAAGAAGAAATGGCTAGGCAAGCAAAAATTGACGACGTGAGTATTCCAGTGTTTGATGGGGCAAATTTTTCGAGCTGGAAGTTTCGACTTTTAAACATTTTGGAGTATAAGGAGTGCCAAGGTCCAGCAAAACGGGAAAAGACCGCCGCCGACGATGAAGGTACGTGGAAGAAAAGCGACCTAAAAGCCACGCCAATCGTGATAAGCGCTCTGTCGGACAGGCAGTTAGAGTACATAAGTGAGTGCACATCGACTTACACAATAATGTCGAAATTAGAAAAAATGTACTCAACGCAGTCAACTTCACTACAAATTATCAAGAGGTCAAAATTAGAAGAAGTGAAATTGAGGAATTACGGCAATGTTGACGAATTTCTCGTTGACTTCGAAAAGGCATGCAAGGAGTTGAAATCAGCTGGGGCCACATTAAAAGAAGAAGAAAAATGCGGTACCTGATAAAAGCCCAACCACCTAACTACAGCTACATAGGAGACTTCATCGAACTGGTGCCTGAAGAGTCAAGGACTGTCGAATATACGATGTCCAAAATTAAGGAAAAAAACTGGAACAAAAGTGATTGTGAAAAAAAGACCAGTGTGAGAACTTTTAGTGCAAAGACAATGAGATAATGCTTCCAGTGTGGAAAACCTGGGCATTATCAACGAGACTGCTGGCACAAACAGCAAGGCAGCTACGGAAAAGGATCTCAACACAGCCAGGGCAGAGGAGCCCAATCAAACCCCAGAGGACATCGTGGTACACCGAGAGGCAGAGGCGCGTCGCAACGAGGTTACGGTCGCGGCAGAGGCCAAGGACATCAGGCGTCAACATCTACCAGCGAGCAGCACCAGGAGCTGCCTTCTGAGTCGTGAGCAACGCAAGTGGTGAAAGTGAATGCGAATGATGTTGTGAAAGATATGTGTGAGAATGAAAATGAAATTGAATGGTTGTTGGATAGTGGTTGCACAGACCACATCATCAACAATGAAGATTATTTTTGTAAGTATATTGATTTAAAAAATCCTATTAAAGTAAGATTTCCAGATGGAAAAAATTTAAAAGCAACAAAAATAGGAACAGTTAAGACATTATTCAAAAATTATTAATTATAATCAAGTAGAAGTTGAACTAAAAAATGTATACTTTGTTAATGGCATTGGAAAGAATTTTTTGAGTTCTTCTAAAATAACTGAAAATAGTACAATTGTTTCAAGAGCTCAAAATGCAAAAATTTATAATAATGATAGAAAGTTGATAGCTGTTGCTAATAAAATAGATGGATTATATAGAATGAAAAGTTTTATGCACAAAAAAGAAAAGAATGAGATTTATGCAAATGTAGTTAAACTATCAGATAAAGAAAAATGGCATAGAGCGCTAGGCCATGTAAATTTTCAATATTTAAACAAATTAGTAAATGACAAATTAGTAGAATGATTGCCTGAAACATTGGAAAATAATATAATGAAATGTGCAAATTGTATACAAAGCAAAATGACTAATGTACCGTTCGAAAATAAGCGAACTAAAACTTCTGAAATTTTAGAATTAATTCATACCGATTTAAATGGACCACATAATACCTCTGGTAATCGTGGTAAAAAATATTTTCTTCCATTTATAGATGATTATAGTAAATGCGCGAAAAGTAAAGATGAAACTGCAAAATGTTTTTACGAAATTTACGAAAAATAAAGGAACTGAATTATTACCATGTCCACCATATGTTCATGAATTAAATGGAGTCGCGGAAAGATATAACAGATCTGCAATGGATATTGGTAGATGTCTAGCAAGAGAACCAAAAATAAATCACAGGTTTTGGCCTGAAATAATAAAAACTGTCGCTTATTTGAAAAATCGTGCAATAGCCAATACTCAAGAAAACAAAACACCATATGAAATATTTTTTGGTAAAAAGCCTAATGTAAAACATTTGAAAATTTATGGAAGCAGAGTTTTTGTCAGATTACCCGAAACTTTGAGAAAAAATAAATGGGATGATAAAGCAAAATTGGGTGTACTCGTAGGTTACAATGATCATAGTTACAGAGTCTTAGTAAATAATAAAATAATTAATGCCAGACACGTTCAAGTAGTTGAAGAGGGCACAGAATTAATTTGTTTAGAAAAAAATAATAATAATGATGACAGAAATTTTGATGATGAAAATGTTGTAAATTTTAATCTAGATAATGATCTGAATGAAATAAATGAAGATAATGAAGATGGTTTTGATAATGCTATTGATAATGATACTGAAGTAAATAACGAATCAAATGTTTTACAAAATAACAATGAGAAAATAGTTGAAAAAAGAGCGTCAGAGAGAAAAAGAAATCCTGTGAATAGATTTGGTAACCCTGTAATACACCATATTTATGTAAACCATGTAAACGCAAACGTACCTAATACATTGAGGAGGCGATCAACTCCCAAGAATCCAGAGAATGAAAAAGGCCATGAATTCAGAGATAGAAAGTTTAAATAAAACGTGGATAGTACTTGAAAGACCTAAAGATAAGAAAATTATAGATGTGAAATGGATTTATAAAAAGAAAAAATTATAAAGCAAGATTAGTCGTAAGAGGTTTTCAACAAAAGGAGTACCTTGAAAATGTTTATTCGCCAGTCGGCAAAATGCAAACTTTGAAAATTTTATTAAGCTATTGTTGTTCACATAATTTATTCATAGATCAAATGGATGTTGAGACAGCTTTTCTTAATGGAACTGTTAAATCTGAAGTTTATATTAATCAACCTAGAGGCTATGAAACAGATAAAAATAAAGTATGCAAATTACAAAAAGCGTTGTATGGTCTGAGAGAAAGTCCAAGAGCTTGGTATGAGTGTTTTCATCAACATGTAGAAAAAATGAATTTTGTCAGAAGTAATTATGACTACTGTTTGTATGTAAATAACACAGGCAAAGATCCAATATACATTTTAGTTTTCGTAGATGATCTTTTGATTTGCTGTCAAGATAAAAAGAAAATTGATAAAATTAAAGGAAATTTAATGCAAAGATTTTGAATGAAAGATTTAGGTAAAATTAATAATTATATAGGAATCGATATAAATTATAGTGATGACAGAAAAACAATGACATTAAGTCAAACAAGATATATTGAATCTTTGGCTGTAAAGTACAATTTGGAAAATTCAAAATTATATGATACTCCAATGGAAAGTAATTTAAAATTAGAACAAGCGAGTGAAATCAATGAGAGAGTAAAGTACAGAAATTTAATTGGTGAATTATTGTACATTAGTACAGGCACAAGGCCAGATATTGCTTACAACGTTAATTACTTAAGTAGATTTCAAAGCTGTTATAATCAAACGCATTTTAAATATGCTTTAAGAGTATTTAAATATTTATACAAGACTAAAGATTTAAAATTAACGTATTCAGATAAAAATACAAAAGATGAACATTTAGACTGTATGGTTGATTCAGATTATGCAGGAGATAATGTAGATCGAAAATCTACAACGGGATTCGTAATAAGATTATTTGGTAATTTGATTTATTGGAAAACACGTAAACAAAATAATAAAATAAATAATTGGCGCGTACACTTCTGTTAGGTGTTTGGCCGAGCTCCTCCTCCTATTTGTGGTGTGCGTCTTGATGTTGTTCCACAAATGGAGGGACCTACAGTTTCAAGCCGATTCCGAACGGCAGATATTTTTATGAGGAGCTTTTTCATGGCAGAAATACACTCGGAGGTTTGCCATTGCCTGCCGAGGGGCGACCGCTATTAGAAAAATGTTTTTATTAATTTTGCTTTCACCGAGATTCGAACTAACGACCTCTCTGTGAATTCCGAATGGTAATCACGCACCAACCCATTCGGCTACGGCGGCCGCCGTAAATAAAATACAGTAACTAAATGTTCAACTTTTGCAGAGTATACCGCTATGTCGGAAGCAGTAACAGAAGTTTTATTTTTGAGAAATTTGTTGAATGAATCATTTAATTTGAATATAGATAAACGTATAAAAATATATGAGGAGCATTCCATGGAAAATGGTAAATTTCGACCGCCGAACAAATTACATTTCCGGATGATTATATTAGTGTTAATGTATTTAAAATATATGAATCTTCATTATAAACATCGACCTTTTACTTGACCGCAGTTTGAAGTATCTATTTTTAACAACAAAAACAACTCATACAAATTTTATTTCCTTCTATCGAAATTTGGTCAAGTTTAAGCGCTTAGTTCTCATTATGTGTGACATATAGCGTGAAACTGATAATTGGTGTTAAAAGAACAAACTTTTACATTTTGAATAATAGAGTAATATTAAAAAAAAAAGTTTATTTATGAACAACGCAGATATGCTCTTTTAAAAAAATGGTTCGATGATGTCCCGTACGAACGCACTTAACACTGTACAGTTATTTTTGTGCTCATCCGAGTAACTTATTTGTTTCGATTATTTTACATTTAAAGCAAACTTCTGGTGCTCTTTTTACTTGTAAAGCATTGATTTCAGTTTGCATCGCAAATAAGTTCAATATTCAGTCATGAAATTTTGTCCCGTACGAACACGGCATATAAATTTTTCTTTTAACTAAAAAATGGAGAAAATTAGTGAACATAATAACAACCATAGCGTGTCACGTTATAAAAAATGGAGAGACGAGAAACGAAAAAAAAGTCCAGATTTCAAAAACAACGAAAAAGAAAGAAAGTTGATCCAAACCCAAGACAGGGAGGCTGGTTCAAATATTGTTGGTGATTGCGAATCTGAATGTTTTCCATACAAATGTAAGCAAACGTATGCTTGGGCTGTACAGAAATGTATGCGAAGTCTACCCAGTTCACCCACTAAACAAAAGGCTGTTGTAGCGGGTATGGCAAAAAACTTGGACTTGGTATTGATAACGTTAGGAATAAATCTATAAATGAACCAATTAACGATGACGAAACCACCAAAATGGTGAAAGATTTTTACTTTCGTCCAGACATTGTTTATACATGCCCGGGCATGAACGACACAATGGTCTGTTGGACTAACGGTAAAAAACTTACATTAAAAGAAGCCTTTTATATATTTAAGGAAGAGCTTCCGAACATAAAAATAGAGTTTTCTAGATTTTGTGCACTACGACCGAAAAATGTTATTAAAAGACACGCCATCAGAACAGTGCAAATTCACGAGAATTTTATTCTAAAATTGAAGTGTTTGAAAATAAGCTACAATAGCTCCTACTGGAGCAACATTCTTTCTGATACGGCCCTTGATTCAAGCTGTTGGAGAAATGTGTGCGATACATGTAAAAATGGAAGTAAAATAGTAATAATATACCTTATGACCCAGGAAAAAATATAATCGAAAAAAGGAGACGATCAACGAGTAAAACTGAAGACAGAAGAAATCAGTTTTGGAGAGTTACACGGAAACCTTATATCCGACTTACCATATGTCATGTATCACATAAATATAAAAAAAGTACAAGCACAAGCATTCCAAAGCGCTAAAAATAATGAACATGCAAGAATACTTCAAATTGATTTCGCTATGTCTTATTCTTGCGCATATCAAAACGAGGTGCAGTCTGCTTTATGGAGCAGGGAAAGTGTTAATCCTTTTACCGCTGCTTCATTTCTCATGGCACAATGTAAAACTTTTGTGATATGCTCTGATACAAAGCAAAAAGATAAAGACAGTATATTCACCTTCGTGACATATTTGTATGATAAAATTTTTGCAGCAGATCATGGCGAAAGAATTAAAGAAGTTATATGGAGTGATGGTCCTTCTTCTGAATTCAAAAATCGTTATATGGTCTCGTTATTGGTATATCTCTCTGAGATATATAGCAAACAATTTGAATGGAAGTATTTTGCCATTTCCCATGGTAAGGGAGTTGTAGACAGAGTCGGTGGCAAATCAAAAAGCCCGTAGCCAAGGAGCAATACTGTAATCCAAAACGCGAATGATTTCGCAGAAGTTGCTGCCACATTAGTTCCTTCAACATCCATTTTTTATATTTCTGCATCCGAAATAGCTGACAAAATTCGGGATGTTCGTCCCTGGGAATCGTCCAAGCCTATACCCGGAATATCCAAATTTCACGAAATACTAGCAAATGGGCGCGAAGTTACATGTAAAAGCCATGCTCAAAATAATAACAGCATCAAATTTTCCCTTTAGAGAACGTTAAAATCAAAATTTAAGAGCTTAATTTCGTACGCGTCCCGTACGAACACAATTTGTCCCGTACGAACATTTTCATTTTTACACTATAAGTCATTTAAACTAAATATGTTTTAAATGTTTGTGTTGTGTTAATAAACTCTAATACAATCACAATCAAATGTCATTTTCGTTTTCTTGTTAATATTATTAGTTTCGCTGAAATTTCACTTAATTCACTATAACTCAGAGTAGTGGTAGACTGGAGCTGTCCCGTACGAACATATAATTTTTTTTTTGATTTTGCAAAGATATGCGAATATTTTATAAACGTGCTTTAAAATAGGTTTCGTTTAGAAAACTACCACGCAGTATTAGTGCACTAAATAACTCGTTTTAAAAGGTTATGGTTTGTCTATAATTAAGGTTGTAAACTGTAAAAATTCGTACGATCTGTCCCGTACGAACCATGGAATGCTCCATGAAGATAATTCAGGCGCAGTAGCAATCGCAAAATTTGGAAATTTCGCAAAAAACTCGAAGCACATTGAAGTGCAGTATCATTATATTATATTAATGAAAATTATGAAAATGGCGTAATTGATATTGTAAAAATCGATTCTGAACGTAATTTAGCAAATATATTAACAAAGAGTTTAAACAGAATTAAATTTATGAAAAATAGAAAAGAGCTAAAGTTGATTTGAGTTATTGCAGACTAAAACATTAATTGTATACCTTAGAGTACAAAGCAACAATGAAATGATATGCGTAAAATTTGAAAATAGAATTATTTGATGTAAAGTAAGAATGAATACTGATGTAAAATGTAGAAAATTCAAGGAGGCGTGTTGTAATATATGAATATTCAACATTATAACAATAATGTATTTAACGTGATTTTGATACCCCTGGCGCCATCTCTCGGGAATTACATGCGTGCATACATACATGACTTTGTGAAAATAAAGATTATTCAATCGTTGACCAGTCAATAGAGCGCATCGTCACTTTGTTTAAAGGCAGAGCCCAATTTGTAGTTATTACATCATGGTAGCAGAGCAAGGTTCGAGAAAACGCGGAAAATCAGGTGAATGGGAAAAATAGTGCCGAAATCGGAAAAAGAAAAAAATTAGAACACGAAATTTGGGAAAATTGTGTGGAAAACATCCGTGCAGGAAGCTGATGCACTTGGATTAAAAGTGAGCACATGTTCATCGCCCAGAAGGCTGCAAGTCCACGAGGCATTTTGAGGTTAGCACATGTTTGCTAAATTGAAGACGACACTACAAAGTTTGGTTTCCGACGAAGATAAATCAACTGACCACTTAGTTGAGCAAATAAAAAAAGAAGATTTCGAGTTAAGCAGAGAAAACCGGAATTTTTTGAGAAAAAGTTTTTTGAAAATTTTGAAGAGGACTCTGATCTTGAAGGCTATAATCGAAAATAATTGGAAAATTCAGGAAGAAGAAGAAATGGCTAGGCAAGCAAAAATTGACGACGTGAGTATTCCAGTGTTTGATGGGGCAAATTTTTCGAGCTGGAAGTTTCGACTTTTAAACATTTTGGAGTATAAGGAGTGCCAAGGTCCAGCAAAACGGGAAAAGACCGCCGCCGACGATGAAGGTACGTGGAAGAAAAGCGACCTAAAAGCCACGCCAATCGTGATAAGCGCTCTGTCGGACAGGCAGTTAGAGTACATAAGTGAGTGCACATCGACTTACACAATAATGTCGAAATTAGAAAAAATGTACTCAACGCAGTCAACTTCACTACAAATTATCAAGAGGTCAAAATTAGAAGAAGTGAAATTGAGGAATTACGGCAATGTTGACGAGTTTCTCGTTGACTTCGAAAAGGCATGCAACGAGTTGAAATCAGCTGGGGCCACATTAAAAGAAGAAGAAAAATGCGGTTCCTGATAAAAGCCCAACCACCTAACTACAGCTACATAGGAGACTTCATCGAACTGGTGCCTGAAGAGTCAAGGACTGTCGAATATACGATGTCCAAAATTAAGGAAAAAAACTGGAACAAAAGTGATTGTGAAAAAAAGACCAATGTGAGAACTTTTAGTGCAAAGGCAATGAGATAATGCTTCCAGTGTGGAAAACCTGGGCATTATCAACGAGACTGCTGGCACAAACAGCAAGGCAGCTACGGAAAAGGATCTCAACACAGCCAGGGCAGAGGAGCCCAATCAAACCCCAGAGCACATCGTGGTACACCGAGAGGCCGAGGCGCGTCGCAACGAGGTTACGGTCGCGGCAGAGGCCAAGGACATCAGGCGTCAACATCTACCAGCGAGCAGCACCAGGAGCTGCCTTCTGAGTCGTGAGCAACGCAAGTGGTGAAAGTGAATGCGAATGATGTTGTGAAAGATATGTGTGAGAATGAAAATGAAATTGAATGGTTGTTGGATAGTGGTTGCACAGACCACATCATCAACAATGAAGATTATTTTTGTAAGTATATTGATTTAAAAAATCCTATTAAAGTAAGATTTCCAGATGGAAAAAATTTAAAAGCAACAAAAATAGGAACAGTTAAGACATTATTCAAAAATTATTAATTATAATCAAGTAGAAGTTGAACTAAAAAATGTATACTTTGTTAATGGCATTGGAAAGAATTTTTTGAGTTCTTCTAAAATAACTGAAAATAGTACAATTGTTTCAAGAGCTCAAAATGCAAAAATTTATAATAATGATAGAAAGTTGATAGCTGTTGCTAATAAAATAGATGGATTATATAGAATGAAAAGTTTTATGCACAAAAAAGAAAAGAATGAGATTTATGCAAATGTAGTTAAACTATCAGATAAAGAAAAATGGCATAGAGCGCTAGGCCATGTAAATTTTCAATATTTAAACAAATTAGTAAATGACAAATTAGTAGAATGATTGCCTGAAACATTGGAAAATAATATAATGAAATGTGCAAATTGTATACAAAGCAAAATGACTAATGTACCGTTCGAAAATAAGCGAACTAAAACTTCTGAAATTTTAGAATTAATTCATACCGATTTAAATGGACCACATAATACCTCTGGTAATCGTGGTAAAAAATATTTTCTTCCATTTATAGATGATTATAGTAAATGCGCGAAAAGTAAAGATGAAACTGCAAAATGTCTTTACGAAATTTACGAAAAATAAAGGAACTGAATTATTACCATGTCCACCATATGTTCATGAATTAAATGGAGTCGCGGAAAGATATAACAGATCTGCAATGGATATTGGTAGATGTCTAGCAAGAGAACCAAAAATAAATCACAGGTTTTGGCCTGAAATAATAAAAACTGTCGCTTATTTGAAAAATCGTGCAATAGCCAATACTCAAGAAAACAAAACACCATATGAAATATTTTTTGGTAAAAAGCCTAATGTAAAACATTTGAAAATTTATGGAAGCAGAGTTTTTGTCAGATTACCCGAAACTTTGAGAAAAAATAAATGGGATGATAAAGCAAAATTGGGTGTACTCGTAGGTTACAATGATCATAGTTACAGAGTCTTAGTAAATAATAAAATAATTAATGCCAGACACGTTCAAGTAGTTGAAGAGGGCACAGAATTAATTTGTTTAGAAAAAAATAATAATAATGATGACAGAAATTTTGATGATGAAAATGTTGTAAATTTTAATCTAGATAATGATCTGAATGAAATAAATGAAGATAATGAAGATGGTTTTGATAATGCTATTGATAATGATACTGAAGTAAATAACGAATCAAATGTTTTACAAAATAACAATGAGAAAATAGTTGAAAAAAGAGCGTCAGAGAGAAAAAGAAATCCTGTGAATAGATTTGGTAACCCTGTAATACACCATATTTATGTAAACCATGTAAACGCAAACGTACCTAATACATTGAGGAGGCGATCAACTCCCAAGAATCCAGAGAATGGAAAAGGCCATGAATTCAGAGATAGAAAGTTTAAATAAAACGTGGATAGTACTTGAAAGACCTAAAGATAAGAAAATTATAGATGTGAAATGGATTTATAAAAAGAAAAAATTATAAAGCAAGATTAGTCGTAAGAGGTTTTCAACAAAAGGAGTACCTTGAAAATGTTTATTCGCCAGTCGGCAAAATGCAAACTTTGAAAATTTTATTAAGCTATTGTTGCTCACATAATTTATTCATAGATCAAATGGATGTTGAGACAGCTTTTCTTAATGGAACTGTTAAATCTGAAGTTTATATTAATCAACCTAGAGGCTATGAAACAGATAAAAATAAAGTATGCAAATTACAAAAAGCAAACTTGTATGGTCTGAGAGAAAGTCCAAGAGCTTGGTATGAGTGTTTTCATCAACATGTAGAAAAAATGAATTTTGTCAGAAGTAATTATGACTACTGTTTGTATGTAAATAACACAGGCAAAGATCCAATATACATTTTAGTTTTCGTAGATGATCTTTTGATTTGCTGTCAAGATAAAAAGAAAATTGATAAAATTAAAGGAAATTTAATGCAAAGATTTTGAATGAAAGATTTAGGTAAAATTAATAATTATATAGGAATCGATATAAATTATAGTGATGACAGAAAAACAATGACATTAAGTCAAACAAGATATATTGAATCTTTGGCTGTAAAGTACAATTTGGAAAATTCAAAATTATATGATACTTCAATGGAAAGTAATTTAAAATTAGAACAAGCGAGTGAAATCAATGAGAGAGTAAAGTACAGAAATTTAATTGGTGAATTATTGTACATTAGTACAGGCACAAGGCCAGATATTGCTTACAACGTTAATTACTTAAGCAGATTTCAAAGCTATTATAATCAAACGCATTTTAAATATGCTTTAAGAGTATTTAAATATTTATACAAGACTAAAGATTTAAAATTAACGTATTCAGATAAAAATACAAAAGATGAACATTTAGACTGTATGGTTGATTCAGATTATGCAGGAGATAATGTAGATCGAAAATCTACAACGGGATTCGTAATAAGATTATTTGGTAATTTGATTTATTGGAAAACACGTAAACAAAATAATAAAATAAATAATTGGCGCGTACACTTCTGTTAGGTGTTTGGCCGAGCTCCTCCTCCTATTTGTGGTGTGCGTCTTGATGTTGTTCCACAAATGGAGGGACCTACAGTTTCAAGCCGATTCCGAACGGCAGATATTTTTATGAGGAGCTTTTTCATGGCAGAAATACACTCGGAGGTTTGCCATTGCCTGCCGAGGGGCGACCGCTATTAGAAAAATGTTTTTATTAATTTTGCTTTCACCGAGATTCGAACTAACGACCTCTCTGTGAATTCCGAATGGTAATCACGCACCAACCCATTCGGCTACGGCGGCCGCCGTAAATAAAATACAGTAACTAAATGTTCAACTTTTGCAGAGTATACCGCTATGTCGGAAGCAGTAACAGAAGTTTTATTTTTGAGAAATTTGTTGAATGAATCATTTAATTTGAATATAGATAAACGTATAAAAATATATGAGGAGCATTCCATGGAAAATGGTAAATTTCGACCGCCGAACAAATTACATTTTCGGATGATTATATTAGTGTTAATGTATTTAAAATATATGAATCTTCATTATAAACATCGACCTTTTACTTGACCTCAGTTTGAAGTATCTATTTTTAACAACAAAAACAACTCATACAAATTTTATTTCCTTCTATCGAAATTTGGTCAAGTTTAAGCGCTTAGTTCTCATTATGTGTGACATATAGCGTGAAACTGATAATTGGTGTTAAAAGAACAAACTTTTACATTTTGAATAATAGAGTAATATTAAAAAAAAAAGTTTATTTATGAACAACGCAGATATGCTCTTTTAAAAAAATGGTTCGATGATGTCCCGTACGAACGCACTTAACACTGTACAGTTATTTTTGTGCTCATCCGAGTAACTTATTTGTTTCGATTATTTTACATTTAAAGCAAACTTCTGGTGCTCTTTTTACTTGTAAAGCATTGATTTCAGTTTGCATCGCAAATAAGTTCAATATTCAGTCATGAAATTTTGTCCCGTACGAACACGGCATATAAATTTTTCTTTTAACTAAAAAATGGAGAAAATTAGTGAACATAATAACAACCATAGCGTGTCACGTTATAAAAAATGGAGAGACGAGAAACGAAAAAAAAGTCCAGATTTCAAAAACAACGAAAAAGAAAGAAAGTTGATCCAAACCCAAGACAGGGAGGCTGGTTCAAATATTGTTGGTGATTGCGAATCTGAATGTTTTCCATACAAATGTAAGCAAACGTATGCTTGGGCTGTACAGAAATGTATGCGAAGTCTACCCAGTTCACCCACTAAACAAAAGGCTGTTGTAGCGGGTATGGCAAAAAACTTGGACTTGGTATTGATAACGTTAGGAATAAATCTATAAATGAACCAATTAACGATGACGAAACCACCAAAATGGTGAAAGATTTTTACTTTCGTCCAGACATTGTTTATACATGCCCGGGCATGAACGACACAATGGTCTGTTGGACTAACGGTAAAAAACTTACATTACAAAAGCACTACCTCATCTTATTTTTAAAAGAAGCCTTTTATATATTTAAGGAAGAGCTTCCGAACATAAAAATAGAGTTTTCTAGATTTTGTGCACTACGACCGAAAAATGTTATTAAAAGACACGCCATCAGAACAGTGCAAATTCACGAGAATTTTATTCTAAAATTGAAGTGTTTGAAAATAAGCTACAATAGCTCCTACTGGAGCAACATTCTTTGTGATACGGCCCTTGATTCAAGCTGTTGGAGAAATGTGTGCGATACATGTAAAAATGGAAGTAAAATAGTAATAATATACCTTATGACCCAGGAAAAAATATAATCGAAAAAAGGAGACGATCAACGAGTAAAACTGAAGACAGAAGAAATCAGTTTTGGAGAGTTACACGGAAACCTTATATCCGACTTACCATATGTCATGTATCACATAAATATAAAAAAAGTACAAGCACAAGCATTCCAAAGCGCTAAAAATAATGAACATGCAAGAATACTTCAAATTGATTTCGCTATGTCTTATTCTTGCGCATATCAAAACGAGGTGCAGTCTGCTTTATGGAGCAGGGAAAGTGTTAATCCTTTTACCGCTGCTTCATTTCTCATGGCACAATGTAAAACTTTTGTGATATGCTCTGATACAAAGCAAAAAGATAAAGACAGTATATTCACCTTCGTGACATATTTGTATGATAAAATTTTTGCAGCAGATCATGGCGAAAGAATTAAAGAAGTTATATGGAGTGATGGTCCTTCTTCTGAATTCAAAAATCGTTATATGGTCTCGTTATTGGTATATCTCTCTGAGATATATAGCAAACAATTTGAATGGAAGTATTTTGCCATTTCCCATGGTAAGGGAGTTGTAGACAGAGTCGGTGGCAAATCAAAAAGCCCGTAGCCAAGGAGCAATACTGTAATCCAAAACGCGAATGATTTAGCAGAAGTTGCTGCCACATTAGTTCCTTCAACATCCATTTTTTATATTTCTGCATCCGAAATAGCTGACAAAATTCGGGATGTTCGTCCCTGGGAATCGTCCAAGCCTATACCCGGAATATCCAAATTTCACGAAATACTAGCAAATGGGCGCGAAGTTACATGTAAAAGCCATGCTCAAAATAATAACAGCATCAAATTTTCCCTTTAGAGAACGTTAAAATCAAAATTTAAGAGCTTAATTTCGTACGCGTCCCGTACGAACACAATTTGTCCCGTACGAACATTTTCATTTTTACACTATAAGTCATTTAAACTAAATATGTTTTAAATGTTTGTGTTGTGTTAATAAACTCTAATACAATCACAATCAAATGTCATTTTCGTTTTCTTGTTAATATTATTAGTTTCGCTGAAATTTCACTTAATTCACTATAACTCAGAGTAGTGGTAGACTGGAGCTGTCCCGTACGAACATATAATTTTTTTTTTGATTTTGCAAAGATATGCGAATATTTTATAAACGTGCTTTAAAATAGGTTTCGTTTAGAAAACTACCACGCAGTATTAGTGCACTAAATAACTCGTTTTAAAAGGTTATGGTTTGTCTATAATTAAGGTTGTAAACTGTAAAAATTCGTACGATCTGTCCCGTACGAACCATGGAATGCTCCATGAAGATAATTCAGGCGCAGTAGCAATCGCAAAATTTGGAAATTTCGCAAAAAACTCGAAGCACATTGAAGTGCAGTATCATTATATTATATTAATGAAAATTATGAAAATGGCGTAATTGATATTGTAAAAATCGATTCTGAACGTAATTTAGCAAATATATTAACAAAGAGTTTAAACAGAATTAAATTTATGAAAAATAGAAAAGAGCTAAAGTTGATTTGAGTTATTGCAGACTAAAACATTAATTGTATACCTTAGAGTACAAAGCAACAATGAAATGATATGCGTAAAATTTGAAAATAGAATTATTTGATGTAAAGTAAGAATGAATACTGATGTAAAATGTAGAAAATTCAAGGAGGCGTGTTGTAATATATGAATATTCAACATTATAACAATAATGTATTTAACGTGATTTTGATACCCCTGGCGCCATCTCTCGGGAATTACATGCGTGCATACATACATGACTTTGTGAAAATAAAGATTATTCAATCGTTGACCAGTCAATAGAGCGCATCGTCACTTTGTTTAAAGGCAGAGCCCAATTTGTAGTTATTACATCATGGTAGCAGAGCAAGGTTCGAGAAAACGCGGAAAATCAGGTGAATGGGAAAAATAGTGCCGAAATCGGAAAAAGAAAAAAATTAGAACACGAAATTTGGGAAAATTGTGTGGAAAACATCCGTGCAGGAAGCTGATGCACTTGGATTAAAAGTGAGCACATGTTCATCGCCCAGAAGGCTGCAAGTCCACGAGGCATTTTGAGGTTAGCACATGTTTGCTAAATTGAAGACGACACTACAAAGTTTGGTTTCCGACGAAGATAAATCAACTGACCACTTAGTTGAACAAATAAAAAAAGAAGATTTCGAGTTAAGCAGAGAAAACCGGAATTTTTTGAGAAAAAGTTTTTTGAAAATTTTGAAGAGGACTCTGATCTTGAAGGCTATAATCGAAAATAATTGGAAAATTCAGGAAGAAGAAGAAATGGCTAGGCAAGCAAAAATTGACGACGTGAGTATTCCAGTGTTTGATGGGGCAAATTTTTCGAGCTGGAAGTTTCGACTTTTAAACATTTTGGAGTATAAGGAGTGCCAAGGTCCAGCAAAACGGGAAAAGACCGCCGCCGACGATGAAGGTACGTGGAAGAAAAGCGACCTAAAAGCCACGCCAATCGTGATAAGCGCTCTGTCGGACAGGCAGTTAGAGTACATAAGTGAGTGCACATCGACTTACACAATAATGTCGAAATTAGAAAAAATGTACTCAACGCAGTCAACTTCACTACAAATTATCAAGAGGTCAAAATTAGAAGAAGTGAAATTGAGGAATTACGGCAATGTTGACGAATTTCTCGTTGACTTCGAAAAGGCATGCAAGGAGTTGAAATCAGCTGGGGCCACATTAAAAGAAGAAGAAAAATGCGGTACCTGATAAAAGCCCAACCACCTAACTACAGCTACATAGGAGACTTCATCGAACTGGTGCCTGAAGAGTCAAGGACTGTCGAATATACGATGTCCAAAATTAAGGAAAAAAACTGGAACAAAAGTGATTGTGAAAAAAAGACCAGTGTGAGAACTTTTAGTGCAAAGACAATGAGATAATGCTTCCAGTGTGGAAAACCTGGGCATTATCAACGAGACTGCTGGCACAAACAGCAAGGCAGCTACGGAAAAGGATCTCAACACAGCCAGGGCAGAGGAGCCCAATCAAACCCCAGAGGACATCGTGGTACACCGAGAGGCAGAGGCGCGTCGCAACGAGGTTACGGTCGCGGCAGAGGCCAAGGACATCAGGCGTCAACATCTACCAGCAAGCAGCACCAGGAGCTGCCTTCTGAGTCGTGAGCAACGCAAGTGGTGAAAGTGAATGCGAATGATGTTGTGAAAGATATGTGTGAGAATGAAAATGAAATTGAATGGTTGTTGGATAGTGGTTGCACAGACCACATCATCAACAATGAAGATTATTTTTGTAAGTATATTGATTTAAAAAATCCTATTAAAGTAAGATTTCCAGATGGAAAAAATTTAAAAGCAACAAAAATAGGAACAGTTAAGACATTATTCAAAAATTATTAATTATAATCAAGTAGAAGTTGAACTAAAAAATGTATACTTTGTTAATGGCATTGGAAAGAATTTTTTGAGTTCTTCTAAAATAACTGAAAATAGTACAATTGTTTCAAGAGGTCAAAATGCAAAAATTTATAATAATGATAGAAAGTTGATAGCTGTTGCTAATAAAATAGATGGATTATATAGAATGAAAAGTTTTATGCACAAAAAAGAAAAGAATGAGATTTATGCAAATGTAGTTAAACTATCAGATAAAGAAAAATGGCATAGAGCGCTAGGCCATGTAAATTTTCAATATTTAAACAAATTAGTAAATGACAAATTAGTAGAATGATTGCCTGAAACATTGGAAAATAATATAATGAAATGTGCAAATTGTATACAAAGCAAAATGACTAATGTACCGTTCGAAAATAAGCGAACTAAAACTTCTGAAATTTTAGAATTAATTCATACCGATTTAAATGGACCACATAATACCTCTGGTAATCGTGGTAAAAAATATTTTCTTCCATTTATAGTTGATTATAGTAAATGCGCGAAAAGTAAAGATGAAACTGCAAAATGTTTTTACGAAATTTACGAAAAATAAAGGAACTGAATTATTACCATGTCCACCATATGTTCATGAATTAAATGGAGTCGCGGAAAGATATAACAGATCTGCAATGGATATTGGTAGATGTCTAGCAAGAGAACCAAAAATAAATCACAGGTTTTGGCCTGAAATAATAAAAACTGTCGCTTATTTGAAAAATCGTGCAATAGCCAATACTCAAGAAAACAAAACACCATATGAAATATTTTTTGGTAAAAAGCCTAATGTAAAACATTTGAAAATTTATGGAAGCAGAGTTTTTGTCAGATTACCCGAAACTTTGAGAAAAAATAAATGGGATGATAAAGCGAAATTGGGTGTACTCGTAGGTTACAATGATCATAGTTACAGAGTCTTAGTAAATAATAAAATAATTAATGCCAGACACGTTCAAGTAGTTGAAGAGGGCACAGAATTAATTTGTTTAGAAAAAAATAATAATAATGATGACAGAAATTTTGATGATGAAAATGTTGTAAATTTTAATCTAGATAATGATCTGAATGAAATAAATGAAGATAATGAAGATGGTTTTGATAATGCTATTGATAATGATACTGAAGTAAATAACGAATCAAATGTTTTACAAAATAACAATGAGAAAATAGTTGAAAAAAGAGCGTCAGAGAGAAAAAGAAATCCTGTGAATAGATTTGGTAACCCTGTAATACACCATATTTATGTAAACCATGTAAACGCAAACGTACCTAATACATTGAGGAGGCGATCAACTCCCAAGAATCCAGAGAATGAAAAAGGCCATGAATTCAGAGATAGAAAGTTTAAATAAAACGTGGATAGTACTTGAAAGACCTAAAGATAAGAAAATTATAGATGTGAAATGGATTTATAAAAAGAAAAAATTATAAAGCAAGATTAGTCCTAAGAGGTTTTCAACAAAAGGAGTACCTTGAAAATGTTTATTCGCCAGTCGGCAAAATGCAAACTTTGAAAATTTTATTAAGCTATTGTTGTTCACATAATTTATTCATAGATCAAATGGATGTTGAGACAGCTTTTCTTAATGGAACTGTTAAATCTGAAGTTTATATTAATCAACCTAGAGGCTATGAAACAGATAAAAATAAAGTATGCAAATTACAAAAAGCGTTGTATGGTCTGAGAGAAAGTCCAAGAGCTTGGTATGAGTGTTTTCATCAACATGTAGAAAAAATGAATTTTGTCAGAAGTAATTATGACTACTGTTTGTATGTAAATAACACAGGCAAAGATCCAATATACATTTTAGTTTTCGTAGATGATCTTTTGATTTGCTGTCAAGATAAAAAGAAAATTGATAAAATTAAAGGAAATTTAATGCAAAGATTTTGAATGAAAGATTTAGGTAAAATTAATAATTATATAGGAATCGATATAAATTATAGTGATGACAGAAAAACAATGACATTAAGTCAAACAAGATATATTGAATCTTTGGCTGTAAAGTACAATTTGGAAAATTCAAAATTATATGATACTCCAATGGAAAGTAATTTAAAATTAGAACAAGCGAGTGAAATCAATGAGAGAGTAAAGTACAGAAATTTAATTGGTGAATTATTGTACATTAGTACAGGCACAAGGCCAGATATTGCTTACAACGTTAATTACTTAAGTAGATTTCAAAGCTGTTATAATCAAACGCATTTTAAATATGCTTTAAGAGTATTTAAATATTTATACAAGACTAAAGATTTAAAATTAACGTATTCAGATAAAAATACAAAAGATGAACATTTAGACTGTATGGTTGATTCAGATTATGCAGGAGATAATGTAGATCGAAAATCTACAACGGGATTCGTAATAAGATTATTTGGTAATTTGATTTATTGGAAAACACGTAAACAAAATAATAAAATAAATAATTGGCGCGTACACTTCTGTTAGGTGTTTGGCCGAGCTCCTCCTCCTATTTGTGGTGTGCGTCTTGATGTTGTTCCACAAATGGAGGGACCTACAGTTTCAAGCCGATTCCGAACGGCAGATATTTTTATGAGGAGCTTTTTCATGGCAGAAATACACTCGGAGGTTTGCCATTGCCTGCCGAGGGGCGACCGCTATTAGAAAAATGTTTTTATTAATTTTGCTTTCACCGAGATTCGAACTAACGACCTCTCTGTGAATTCCGAATGGTAATCACGCACCAACCCATTCGGCTACGGCGGCCGCCGTAAATAAAATACAGTAACTAAATGTTCAACTTTTGCAGAGTATACCGATATGTCGGAAGCAGTAACAGAAGTTTTATTTTTGAGAAATTTGTTGAATGAATCATTTAATTTGAATATAGATAAACGTATAAAAATATATGAGGAGCATTCCATGGAAAATGGTAAATTTCGACCGCCGAACAAATTACATTTCCGGATGATTATATTAGTGTTAATGTATTTAAAATATATGAATCTTCATTATAAACATCGACCTTTTACTTGACCTCAGTTTGAAGTATCTATTTTTAACAACAAAAACAACTCATACAAATTTTATTTCCTTCTATCGAAATTTGGTCAAGTTTAAGCGCTTAGTTCTCATTATGTGTGACATATAGCGTGAAACTGATAATTGGTGTTAAAAGAACAAACTTTTACATTTTGAATAATAGAGTAATATTAAAAAAAAAAGTTTATTTATGAACAACGCAGATATGCTCTTTTAAAAAAATGGTTCGATGATGTCCCGTACGAACGCACTTAACACTGTACAGTTATTTTTGTGCTCATCCGAGTAACTTATTTGTTTCGATTATTTTACATTTAAAGCAAACTTCTGGTGCTCTTTTTACTTGTAAAGCATTGATTTCAGTTTGCATCGCAAATAAGTTCAATATTCACTCATGAAATTTTGTCCCGTACGAACACGGCATATAAATTTTTCTTTTAACTAAAAAATGGAGAAAATTAGTGAACATAATAACAACCATAGCGTGTCACGTTATAAAAAATGGAGAGACGAGAAACGAAAAAAAAGTCCAGATTTCAAAAACAACGAAAAAGAAAGAAAGTTGATCCAAACCCAAGACAGGGAGGCTGGTTCAAATATTGTTGGTGATTGCGAATCTGAATGTTTTCCATACAAATGTAAGCAAACGTATGCTTGGGCTGTACAGAAATGTATGCGAAGTCTACCCAGTTCACCCACTAAACAAAAGGCTGTTGTAGCGGGTATGGCAAAAAACTTGGACTTGGTATTGATAACGTTAGGAATAAATCTATAAATGAACCAATTAACGATGACGAAACCACCAAAATGGTGAAAGATTTTTACTTTCGTCCAGACATTGTTTATACATGCCCGGGCATGAACGACACAATGGTCTGTTGGACTAACGGTAAAAAACTTACATTACAAAAGCACTACCTCATCTTATTTTTAAAAGAAGCCTTTTATATATTTAAGGAAGAGCTTCCGAACATAAAAATAGAGTTTTCTAGATTTTGTGCACTACGACCGAAAAATGTTATTAAAAGACACGCCATCAGAACAGTGCAAATTCACGAGAATTTTATTCTAAAATTGAAGTGTTTGAAAATAAGCTACAATAGCTCCTACTGGAGCAACATTCTTTCTGATACGGCCCTTGATTCAAGCTGTTGGAGAAATGTGTGCGATACATGTAAAAATGGAAATAAAATAGTAATAATATACCTTATGACCCAGGAAAAAATATAATCGAAAAAAGGAGACGATCAACGAGTAAAACTGAAGACAGAAGAAATCAGTTTTGGAGAGTTACACGGAAACCTTATATCCGACTTACCATATGTCATGTATCACATAAATATAAAAAAAGTACAAGCACAAGCATTCCAAAGCGCTAAAAATAATGAACATGCAAGAATACTTCAAATTGATTTCGCTATGTCTTATTCTTGCGCATATCAAAACGAGGTGCAGTCTGCTTTATGGAGCAGGGAAAGTGTTAATCCTTTTACCGCTGCTTCATTTCTCATGGCACAATGTAAAACTTTTGTGATATGCTCTGATACAAAGCAAAAAGATAAAGACAGTATATTCACCTTCGTGACATATTTGTATGATAAAATTTTTGCAGCAGATCATGGCGAAAGAATTAAAGAAGTTATATGGAGTGATGGTCCTTCTTCTGAATTCAAAAATCGTTATATGGTCTCGTTATTGGTATATCTCTCTGAGATATATAGCAAACAATTTGAATGGAAGTATTTTGCCATTTCCCATGGTAAGGGAGTTGTAGACAGAGTCGGTGGCAAATCAAAAAGCCCGTAGCCAAGGAGCAATACTGTAATCCAAAACGCGAATGATTTCGCAGAAGTTGCTGCCACATTAGTTCCTTCAACATCCATTTTTTATATTTCTGCATCCGAAATAGCTGACAAAATTCGGGATGTTCGTCCCTGGGAATCGTCCAAGCCTATACCCGGAATATCCAAATTTCACGAAATACTAGCAAATGGGCGCGAAGTTACATGTAAAAGCCATGCTCAAAATAATAACAGCATCAAATTTTCCCTTTAGAGAACGTTAAAATCAAAATTTAAGAGCTTAATTTCGTACGCGTCCCGTACGAACACAATTTGTCCCGTACGAACATTTTCATTTTTACACTATAAGTCATTTAAACTAAATATGTTTTAAATGTTTGTGTTGTGTTAATAAACTCTAATACAATCACAATCAAATGTCATTTTCGTTTTCTTGTTAATATTATTAGTTTCGCTGAAATTTCACTTAATTCACTATAACTCAGAGTAGTGGTAGACTGGAGCTGTCCCGTACGAACATATAATTTTTTTTTTGATTTTGCAAAGATATGCGAATATTTTATAAACGTGCTTTAAAATAGGTTTCGTTTAGAAAACTACCACGCAGTATTAGTGCACTAAATAACTCGTTTTAAAAGGTTATGGTTTGTCTATAATTAAGGTTGTAAACTGTAAAAATTCGTACGATCTGTCCCGTACGAACCATGGAATGCTCCATGAAGATAATTCAGGCGCAGTAGCAATCGCAAAATTTGGAAATTTCGCAAAAAACTCGAAGCACATTGAAGTGCAGTATCATTATATTATATTAATGAAAATTATGAAAATGGCGTAATTGATATTGTAAAAATCGATTCTGAACGTAATTTAGCAAATATATTAACAAAGAGTTTAAACAGAATTAAATTTATGAAAAATAGAAAAGAGCTAAAGTTGATTTGAGTTATTGCAGACTAAAACATTAATTGTATACCTTAGAGTACAAAGCAACAATGAAATGATATGCGTAAAATTTGAAAATAGAATTATTTGATGTAAAGTAAGAATGAATACTGATGTAAAATGTAGAAAATTCAAGGAGGCGTGTTGTAATATATGAATATTCAACATTATAACAATAATGTATTTAACGTGATTTTGATACCCCTGGCGCCATCTCTCGGGAATTACATGCGTGCATACATACATGACTTTGTGAAAATAAAGATTATTCAATCGTTGACCAGTCAATAGAGCGCATCGTCACTTTGTTTAAAGGCAGAGCCCAATTTGTAGTTATTACATCATGGTAGCAGAGCAAGGTTCGAGAAAACGCGGAAAATCAGGTGAATGGGAAAAATAGTGCCGAAATCGGAAAAAGAAAAAAATTAGAACACGAAATTTGGGAAAATTGTGTGGAAAACATCCGTGCAGGAAGCTGATGCACTTGGATTAAAAGTGAGCACATGTTCATCGCCCAGAAGGCTGCAAGTCCACGAGGCATTTTGAGGTTAGCACATGTTTGCTAAATTGAAGACGACACTACAAAGTTTGGTTTCCGACGAAGATAAATCAACTGACCACTTAGTTGAGCAAATAAAAAAAGAAGATTTCGAGTTAAGCAGAGAAAACCGGAATTTTTTGAGAAAAAGTTTTTTGAAAATTTTGAAGAGGACTCTGATCTTGAAGGCTATAATCGAAAATAATTGGAAAATTCAGGAAGAAGAAGAAATGGCTAGGCAAGCAAAAATTGACGACGTGAGTATTCCAGTGTTTGATGGGGCAAATTTTTCGAGCTGGAAGTTTCGACTTTTAAACATTTTGGAGTATAAGGAGTGCCAAGGTCCAGCAAAACGGGAAAAGACCGCCGCCGACGATGAAGGTACGTGGAAGAAAAGCGACCTAAAAGCCACGCCAATCGTGATAAGCGCTCTGTCGGACAGGCAGTTAGAGTACATAAGTGAGTGCACATCGACTTACACAATAATGTCGAAATTAGAAAAAATGTACTCAACGCAGTCAACTTCACTACAAATTATCAAGAGGTCAAAATTAGAAGAAGTGAAATTGAGGAATTACGGCAATGTTGACGAATTTCTCGTTGACTTCGAAAAGGCATGCAAGGAGTTGAAATCAGCTGGGGCCACATTAAAAGAAGAAGAAAAATGCGGTACCTGATAAAAGCCCAACCACCTAACTACAGCTACATAGGAGACTTCATCGAACTGGTGCCTGAAGAGTCAAGGACTGTCGAATATACGATGTCCAAAATTAAGGAAAAAAACTGGAACAAAAGTGATTGTGAAAAAAAGACCAGTGTGAGAACTTTTAGTGCAAAGACAATGAGATAATGCTTCCAGTGTGGAAAACCTGGGCATTATCAACGAGACTGCTGGCACAAACAGCAAGGCAGCTACGGAAAAGGATCTCAACACAGCCAGGGCAGAGGAGCCCAATCAAACCCCAGAGGACATCGTGGTACACCGAGAGGCAGAGGCGCGTCGCAACGAGGTTACGGTCGCGGCAGAGGCCAAGGACATCAGGCGTCAACATCTACCAGCGAGCAGCACCAGGAGCTGCCTTCTGAGTCGTGAGCAACGCAAGTGGTGAAAGTGAATGCGAATGATGTTGTGAAAGATATGTGTGAGAATGAAAATGAAATTGAATGGTTGTTGGATAGTGGTTGCACAGACCACATCATCAACAATGAAGATTATTTTTGTAAGTATATTGATTTAAAAAATCCTATTAAAGTAAGATTTCCAGATGGAAAAAATTTAAAAGCAACAAAAATAGGAACAGTTAAGACATTATTCAAAAATTATTAATTATAATCAAGTAGAAGTTGAACTAAAAAATGTATACTTTGTTAATGGCATTGGAAAGAATTTTTTGAGTTCTTCTAAAATAACTGAAAATAGTACAATTGTTTCAAGAGCTCAAAATGCAAAAATTTATAATAATGATAGAAAGTTGATAGCTGTTGCTAATAAAATAGATGGATTATATAGAATGAAAAGTTTTATGCACAAAAAAGAAAAGAATGAGATTTATGCAAATGTAGTTAAACTATCAGATAAAGAAAAATGGCATAGAGCGCTAGGCCATGTAAATTTTCAATATTTAAACAAATTAGTAAATGACAAATTAGTAGAATGATTGCCTGAAACATTGGAAAATAATATAATGAAATGTGCAAATTGTATACAAAGCAAAATGACTAATGTACCGTTCGAAAATAAGCGAACTAAAACTTCTGAAATTTTAGAATTAATTCATACCGATTTAAATGGACCACATAATACCTCTGGTAATCGTGGTAAAAAATATTTTCTTCCATTTATAGATGATTATAGTAAATGCGCGAAAAGTAAAGATGAAACTGCAAAATGTTTTTACGAAATTTACGAAAAATAAAGGAACTGAATTATTACCATGTCCACCATATGTTCATGAATTAAATGGAGTCGCGGAAAGATATAACAGATCTGCAATGGATATTGGTAGATGTCTAGCAAGAGAACCAAAAATAAATCACAGGTTTTGGCCTGAAATAATAAAAACTGTCGCTTATTTGAAAAATCGTGCAATAGCCAATACTCAAGAAAACAAAACACCATATGAAATATTTTTTGGTAAAAAGCCTAATGTAAAACATTTGAAAATTTATGGAAGCAGAGTTTTTGTCAGATTACCCGAAACTTTGAGAAAAAATAAATGGGATGATAAAGCAAAATTGGGTGTACTCGTAGGTTACAATGATCATAGTTACAGAGTCTTAGTAAATAATAAAATAATTAATGCCAGACACGTTCAAGTAGTTGAAGAGGGCACAGAATTAATTTGTTTAGAAAAAAATAATAATAATGATGACAGAAATTTTGATGATGAAAATGTTGTAAATTTTAATCTAGATAATGATCTGAATGAAATAAATGAAGATAATGAAGATGGTTTTGATAATGCTATTGATAATGATACTGAAGTAAATAACGAATCAAATGTTTTACAAAATAACAATGAGAAAATAGTTGAAAAAAGAGCGTCAGAGAGAAAAAGAAATCCTGTGAATAGATTTGGTAACCCTGTAATACACCATATTTATGTAAACCATGTAAACGCAAACGTACCTAATACATTGAGGAGGCGATCAACTCCCAAGAATCCAGAGAATGAAAAAGGCCATGAATTCAGAGATAGAAAGTTTAAATAAAACGTGGATAGTACTTGAAAGACCTAAAGATAAGAAAATTATAGATGTGAAATGGATTTATAAAAAGAAAAAATTATAAAGCAAGATTAGTCGTAAGAGGTTTTCAACAAAAGGAGTACCTTGAAAATGTTTATTCGCCAGTCGGCAAAATGCAAACTTTGAAAATTTTATTAAGCTATTGTTGTTCACATAATTTATTCATAGATCAAATGGATGTTGAGACAGCTTTTCTTAATGGAACTGTTAAATCTGAAGTTTATATTAATCAACCTAGAGGCTATGAAACAGATAAAAATAAAGTATGCAAATTACAAAAAGCGTTGTATGGTCTGAGAGAAAGTCCAAGAGCTTGGTATGAGTGTTTTCATCAACATGTAGAAAAAATGAATTTTGTCAGAAGTAATTATGACTACTGTTTGTATGTAAATAACACAGGCAAAGATCCAATATACATTTTAGTTTTCGTAGATGATCTTTTGATTTGCTGTCAAGATAAAAAGAAAATTGATAAAATTAAAGGAAATTTAATGCAAAGATTTTGAATGAAAGATTTAGGTAAAATTAATAATTATATAGGAATCGATATAAATTATAGTGATGACAGAAAAACAATGACATTAAGTCAAACAAGATATATTGAATCTTTGGCTGTAAAGTACAATTTGGAAAATTCAAAATTATATGATACTCCAATGGAAAGTAATTTAAAATTAGAACAAGCGAGTGAAATCAATGAGAGAGTAAAGTACAGAAATTTAATTGGTGAATTATTGTACATTAGTACAGGCACAAGGCCAGATATTGCTTACAACGTTAATTACTTAAGTAGATTTCAAAGCTGTTATAATCAAACGCATTTTAAATATGCTTTAAGAGTATTTAAATATTTATACAAGACTAAAGATTTAAAATTAACGTATTCAGATAAAAATACAAAAGATGAACATTTAGACTGTATGGTTGATTCAGATTATGCAGGAGATAATGTAGATCGAAAATCTACAACGGGATTCGTAATAAGATTATTTGGTAATTTGATTTATTGGAAAACACGTAAACAAAATAATAAAATAAATAATTGGCGCGTACACTTCTGTTAGGTGTTTGGCCGAGCTCCTCCTCCTATTTGTGGTGTGCGTCTTGATGTTGTTCCACAAATGGAGGGACCTACAGTTTCAAGCCGATTCCGAACGGCAGATATTTTTATGAGGAGCTTTTTCATGGCAGAAATACACTCGGAGGTTTGCCATTGCCTGCCGAGGGGCGACCGCTATTAGAAAAATGTTTTTATTAATTTTGCTTTCACCGAGATTCGAACTAACGACCTCTCTGTGAATTCCGAATGGTAATCACGCACCAACCCATTCGGCTACGGCGGCCGCCGTAAATAAAATACAGTAACTAAATGTTCAACTTTTGCAGAGTATACCGCTATGTCGGAAGCAGTAACAGAAGTTTTATTTTTGAGAAATTTGTTGAATGAATCATTTAATTTGAATATAGATAAACGTATAAAAATATATGAGGAGCATTCCATGGAAAATGGTAAATTTCGACCGCCGAACAAATTACATTTCCGGATGATTATATTAGTGTTAATGTATTTAAAATATATGAATCTTCATTATAAACATCGACCTTTTACTTGACCTCAGTTTGAAGTATCTATTTTTAACAACAAAAACAACTCATACAAATTTTATTTCCTTCTATCGAAATTTGGTCAAGTTTAAGCGCTTAGTTCTCATTATGTGTGACATATAGCGTGAAACTGATAATTGGTGTTAAAAGAACAAACTTTTACATTTTGAATAATAGAGTAATATTAAAAAAAAAAGTTTATTTATGAACAACGCAGATATGCTCTTTTAAAAAAATGGTTCGATGATGTCCCGTACGAACGCACTTAACACTGTACAGTTATTTTTGTGCTCATCCGAGTAACTTATTTGTTTCGATTATTTTACATTTAAAGCAAACTTCTGGTGCTCTTTTTACTTGTAAAGCATTGATTTCAGTTTGCATCGCAAATAAGTTCAATATTCAGTCATGAAATTTTGTCCCGTACGAACACGGCATATAAATTTTTCTTTTAACTAAAAAATGGAGAAAATTAGTGAACATAATAACAACCATAGCGTGTCACGTTATAAAAAATGGAGAGACGAGAAACGAAAAAAAAGTCCAGATTTCAAAAACAACGAAAAAGAAAGAAAGTTGATCCAAACCCAAGACAGGGAGGCTGGTTCAAATATTGTTGGTGATTGCGAATCTGAATGTTTTCCATACAAATGTAAGCAAACGTATGCTTGGGCTGTACAGAAATGTATGCGAAGTCTACCCAGTTCACCCACTAAACAAAAGGCTGTTGTAGCGGGTATGGCAAAAAACTTGGACTTGGTATTGATAACGTTAGGAATAAATCTATAAATGAACCAATTAACGATGACGAAACCACCAAAATGGTGAAAGATTTTTACTTTCGTCCAGACATTGTTTATACATGCCCGGGCATGAACGACACAATGGTCTGTTGGACTAACGGTAAAAAACTTACATTACAAAAGCACTACCTCATCTTATTTTTAAAAGAAGCCTTTTATATATTTAAGGAAGAGCTTCCGAACATAAAAATAGAGTTTTCTAGATTTTGTGCACTACGACCGAAAAATGTTATTAAAAGACACGCCATCAGAACAGTGCAAATTCACGAGAATTTTATTCTAAAATTGAAGTGTTTGAAAATAAGCTACAATAGCTCCTACTGGAGCAACATTCTTTCTGATACGGCCCTTGATTCAAGCTGTTGGAGAAATGTGTGCGATACATGTAAAAATGGAAGTAAAATAGTAATAATATACCTTATGACCCAGGAAAAAATATAATCGAAAAAAGGAGACGATCAACGAGTAAAACTGAAGACAGAAGAAATCAGTTTTGGAGAGTTACACGGAAACCTTATATCCGACTTACCATATGTCATGTATCACATAAATATAAAAAAGTACAAGCACAAGCATTCCAAAGCGCTAAAAATAATGAACATGCAAGAATACTTCAAATTGATTTCGCTATGTCTTATTCTTGCGCATATCAAAACGAGGTGCAGTCTGCTTTATGGAGCAGGGAAAGTGTTAATCCTTTTACCGCTGCTTCATTTCTCATGGCACAATGTAAAACTTTTGTGATATGCTCTGATACAAAGCAAAAAGATAAAGACAGTATATTCACCTTCGTGACATATTTGTATGATAAAATTTTTGCAGCAGATCATGGCGAAAGAATTAAAGAAGTTATATGGAGTGATGGTCCTTCTTCTGAATTCAAAAATCGTTATATGGTCTCGTTATTGGTATATCTCTCTGAGATATATAGCAAACAATTTGAATGGAAGTATTTTGCCATTTCCCATGGTAAGGGAGTTGTAGACAGAGTCGGTGGCAAATCAAAAAGCCCGTAGCCAAGGAGCAATACTGTAATCCAAAACGCGAATGATTTCGCAGAAGTTGCTGCCACATTAGTTCCTTCAACATCCATTTTTTATATTTCTGCATCCGAAATAGCTGACAAAATTCGGGATGTTCGTCCCTGGGAATCGTCCAAGCCTATACCCGGAATATCCAAATTTCACGAAATACTAGCAAATGGGCGCGAAGTTACATGTAAAAGCCATGCTCAAAATAATAACAGCATCAAATTTTCCCTTTAGAGAACGTTAAAATCAAAATTTAAGAGCTTAATTTCGTACGCGTCCCGTACGAACACAATTTGTCCCGTACGAACATTTTCATTTTTACACTATAAGTCATTTAAACTAAATATGTTTTAAATGTTTGTGTTGTGTTAATAAACTCTAATACAATCACAATCAAATGTCATTTTCGTTTTCTTGTTAATATTATTAGTTTCGCTGAAATTTCACTTAATTCACTATAACTCAGAGTAGTGGTAGACTGGAGCTGTCCCGTACGAACATATAATTTTTTTTTTGATTTTGCAAAGATATGCGAATATTTTATAAACGTGCTTTAAAATAGGTTTCGTTTAGAAAACTACCACGCAGTATTAGTGCACTAAATAACTCGTTTTAAAAGGTTATGGTTTGTCTATAATTAAGGTTGTAAACTGTAAAAATTCGTACGATCTGTCCCGTACGAACCATGGAATGCTCCATGAAGATAATTCAGGCGCAGTAGCAATCGCAAAATTTGGAAATTTCGCAAAAAACTCGAAGCACATTGAAGTGCAGTATCATTATATTATATTAATGAAAATTATGAAAATGGCGTAATTGATATTGTAAAAATCGATTCTGAACGTAATTTAGCAAATATATTAACAAAGAGTTTAAACAGAATTAAATTTATGAAAAATAGAAAAGAGCTAAAGTTGATTTGAGTTATTGCAGACTAAAACATTAATTGTATACCTTAGAGTACAAAGCAACAATGAAATGATATGCGTAAAATTTGAAAATAGAATTATTTGATGTAAAGTAAGAATGAATACTAATGTAAAATGTTGAAAATTCAAGGAGGCGTGTTGTAATATATGAATATTCAACATTATAACAATAATGTATTTAACGTGATTTTGATACCCCTGGCGCCATCTCTCGGGAATTACATGCGTGCATACATACATGACTTTGTGAAAATAAAGATTATTCAATCGTTGACCAGTCAATAGAGCGCATCGTCACTTTGTTTAAAGGCAGAGCCCAATTTGTTGTTATTACATCATGGTAGCAGAGCAAGGTTCGAGAAAACGCGGAAAATCAGGTGAATGGGAAAAATAGTGCCGAAATCGGAAAAAGAAAAAAATTAGAACACGAAATTTGGGAAAATTGTGTGGAAAACATCCGTGCAGGAAGCTGATGCACTTGGATTAAAAGTGAGCACATCTTCATCGCCCAGAAGGCTGCAAGTCCACGAGGCATTTTGAGGTTAGCACATGTTTGCTAAATTGAAGACGACACTACAAAGTTTGGTTTCCGACGAAGATAAATCAACTGACCACTTAGTTGAGCAAATAAAAAAAGAAGATTTCGAGTTAAGCAGAGAAAACCGGAATTTTTTGAGAAAAAGTTTTTTGAAAATTTTGAAGAGGACTCTGATCTTGAAGGCTATAATCGAAAATAATTGGAAAATTCAGGAAGAAGAAGAAATGGCTAGGCAAGCAAAAATTGACGACGTGAGTATTCCAGTGTTTGATGGGGCAAATTTTTCGAGCTGGAAGTTTCGACTTTTAAACATTTTGGAGTATAAGGAGTGCCAAGGTCCAGCAAAACGGGAAAAGACCGCCGCCGACGATGAAGGTACGTGGAAGAAAAGCGACCTAAAAGCCACGACAATCGTGATAAGCGCTCTGTCGGACAGGCAGTTAGAGTACATAAGTGAGTGCACATCGACTTACACAATAATGTCGAAATTAGAAAAAATGTACTCAACGCAGTCAACTTCACTACAAATTATCAAGAGGTCAAAATTAGAAGAAGTGAAATTGAGGAATTACGGCAATGTTGACGAATTTCTCGTTGACTTCGAAAAGGCATGCAAGGAGTTGAAATCAGCTGGGGCCACATTAAAAGAAGAAGAAAAATGCGGTACCTGATAAAAGCCCAACCACCTAACTACAGCTACATAGGAGACTTCATCGAACTGGTGCCTGAAGAGTCAAGGACTGTCGAATATACGATGTCCAAAATTAAGGAAAAAAACTGGAACAAAAGTGATTGTGAAAAAAAGACCAGTGTGAGAACTTTTAGTGCAAAGACAATGAGATAATGCTTCCAGTGTGGAAAACCTGGGCATTATCAACGAGACTGCTGGCACAAACAGCAAGGCAGCTACGGAAAAGGATCTCAACACAGCCAGGGCAGAGGAGCCCAATCAAACCCCAGAGGACATCGTGGTACACCGAGAGGCAGAGGCGCGTCGCAACGAGGTTACGGTCGCGGCAGAGGCCAAGGACATCAGGCGTCAACATCTACCAGCGAGCAGCACCAGGAGCTGCCTTCTGAGTCGTGAGCAACGCAAGTGGTGAAAGTGAATGCGAATGATGTTGTGAAAGATATGTGTGAGAATCCACATTTTGGTCTCTATCTCGAGACCCTAGTCACGGAGCGGATGGAAATACTCTGAACTAAAGCATTCACCAACAGCTTCCATTTGATACCCATATTGTACATACACATCCGAAGGTTACCCGAGTCCACGTTTTGACCTATATCTCGAGACCCTATCTACCAATAGGTATCCAAACTATACGGAAACCATCTTCAATACCTCCTTAACAATGTGTGTAAGTTTGGTTTAATTCGGTGCAAAGACACGGCGGGTCCACGTTTTGGCACATATTTCGAGACCCTAGTCATCAATAGGTATGAAAATTACCCCGTATTAAAGCACTTATCAACAGCTTTCATTTGATACCCATATTGTACATACACAACCAAAGGTTACCCGGGTCCACGTTTTGACCTATATCTCGAGACCCCAGTCACGTAGCGGCATGAAAAATACTCTGTACTAAGGCATTCACCAACAGCTTCAATTTGATATCCATATTGTACAAACACATTCTAGGGTCCACGTTTTGGTCTCTACCTCGAGACCCTAGTCACGGAGCGGCATGAAAAATACTCTGAACTAAAGCATTCACCAACAGCTTCCATTTGATACTCACATTGTACATACACGTCCGAAGGTTACCCGGGTCCACGTTTTGACCTATATCTTTATTCGAATTTTTCTCACCTTTTAAACCTTCCCTAGACCTCCACGAACAATTCAAGACCAAGATAAGATAAATCCGTTCAGCCGTTCTCGAGTTTTAGCGAGACTAACGAACAGCAATTCATTTTTATATATATAGATTGTTGTTCACATAATTTATTCATAGATCAAATGGATGTTGAGACAGCTTTTCTTAATGGAACTGTTAAATCTGAAGTTTATATTAATCAACCTAGAGGCTATGAAACAGATAAAAAAGAGGTTGTCTGTAAAGTCGGTTTACTGACGATAGTTTAACGTGATACGGTCATAAGAAAATACTGATTGAATGATTGCATTTTTCAAAAGAAAATTTTAATTTTATTTGTTTGATAGATATTTTGTATGGATATAGAGAATGAGTTAACATTAACATAACATAATATACTTTAACATAACATAACATAACATAACACAACATAACACAACATAACATAACATAACATAACATAACATAACATAACATAACATAACATAACATAACATAACATAACATAACATAACATAACATAACATAACATAACATAACATAACATAACATAACATAACATAACATTAAAAATTACCCCGTATTAAAGCACTTATCAACAGCTTTCATTTGATACCCATATTGTACACTAGCAAACCCGGCCCCCTTCGCTGGGCACACTAAAATAGAATAGATATGGTTTAGAACAGAAAATATATGGCTTTCATAATATTTATTTCTTTATTCTTTATTCAAGCGCTTTGGCATAAACAATATTTTTTGTTTTTCTATTTGTTTTTGAGTAAATATAAAATATAAATTGAAAATCAGGAAAAAAGAAGATTGTTTTTAAATTTCAAATCAACGCATATGAATAAACAATCGTCTTTTTTCCTGATCATCCATGAATTTTTCGTTTCAATTTATATGTTTTATTAAGAATTGGAGCTTTTTTAACCATTATCCATTTATATTTTTCAAAAAAAAAAAAACGAAAAAAATTGTTTTTTCCACGAACACATAACTTCATTCGGATTTCACATTAAATTCTCAAATTTCGTTAGAAATTATTCACTGTTCCAAAATCCACTCAAAAAAAATTCACAAACAATTTTTACATGTTGCACTTACGTTTTTTCCTTATGGAAAGAAATATTGACACATTGTAACTAACACTGTCAATTTGACAGTTCAGTTCCGCCCCAAGCGTTAAAAAAGTAAGCGACATTATGGCTGGCTCAAAAGAACGCTGTACCCGTTGCCACTGCTCCGAATTACAACCAAACTTTACGAAACCCATTTTCAATACTTACTTAACAATGTGCATAAGTTTGGTTTAATTCGGTGCAAAGACACGGCGTGTCCACGTTTTGGCATATATTTCGAGACCCTAGTCATCAATAGGTATGAAAATTACCCCGTATTAAAGCACTTATCAACAGCTTTCATTTGATATCCATATTGTACAAACACATTCTAGGGTCCACGTTTTGGTCTCTATCTCGAGACCCTAGTCACGGAGCGGATGGAAATACTCTGAACTAAAGCATTCACCAACAGCTTCCATTTGATACCCATATTGTACATACACGTCCGAAGGTTAGCCGGGTCCACGTTTTGACGTATATCTTGAGACCCTATCTACCAATAGACATCCAAACTATACGGAAACCATCTTCAATACCTTCTTAACAATGTGTGTAAGTTTGGTTTAATTCGGTGCAGACACGGCCGGTTAGCGAACACACACAAAAAGTTGACTTTATTTTATATATAAGATTTTTTTCAGTTTGTGTCCGAAAAATCCAAATATCTTACGGAACCCTATTTTTTCCAAAATAAAATGTAATCCATGTTACTCTTGGATAATGTAGTTTTCGAATGGTGAAAGAATTTTTAAAATCGGTCCAGTAGTTTTTGAGCCTATTCGTTACAAACAAACAAACAAACAAACAAACAAACAAAGTTTTCCTCTTTATAATATTAGTATAGATACACAACCAAAGGTTACCCGGGTCCACGTTTTGACCTATATCTCGAGACCCTATCTACCAATAGGTATCCAAACTATACGGAAATCATCTTCAATACCTACTTAACAATGTGTGTAAGTTTGGTTTAATTCGGTTCAAAGTCACGGTGGGTCCACGTTTTGGCATATATTTCGAGACCCTAGTCATCAATAGGTATGAAAATTACCCCGTATTAAAGCACTTATCAACAGCTTTCATTTGATATCCATATTGTACAAACACATTCTAGGGTCCACGTTTTGGTCTCTATCTCGAGACCCTAGTCACGGAGCGGATGGAAATACTCTGAACTAAAGCATTCACCAACAGCTTCCATTTGATACCCATATTGTACATACACATCCGAAGGTTACCCGGGTCCACGTTTTGACCTATATCTCGAGACCCTATCTACCAATAGGTATCCAAACTATACGGAAATAATCTTCAATACCTACTTAACAATGTGTGTAAGTTTGGTTTAATTCGGTTCAAAGTCACGGTGGGTCCACGTTTTGGCATATATTTCGAGACCCTAGTCATCAATAGGTATGAAAATTACCCCGTATTAAAGCACTTATCAACAGCTTTCATTTGATATCCATATTGTACAAACACATTCTAGGGTCCACGTTTTGGTCTCTATCTCGAGACCCTAGTCACGGAGCGGATGGAAATACTCTGAACTAAAGCATTCACCAACAGCTTCCATTTGATACCCATATTGTACATACACGTCCGAAGGTTACCCGGGTCCACGTTTTGACGTATATCTTGAGACCCTATCTACCAATAGGTATTCAAATTATACGGAAATCATCTTCAATACCTACTTAACAATGTGTGTAAGTTTGGTTTAATTCGGTTCAAAGTCACGGTGGGTCCACGTTTTGGCATATATTTCGAGACCCTAGTCATCAATAGGTATGAAAATTACCCCGTATTAAAGCACTTATCAACAGCTTTCATTTGATATCCATATTGTACAAACACATTCTAGGGTCCACGTTTTGGTCTCTATCTCGAGACCCTAGTCACGGAGCGGATGGAAATACTCTGAACTAAAGCATTCACCAACAGCTTCCATTTGATACCCATATTGTACATACACATCCGAAGGTTACCCGGGTCCACGTTTTGACCTATATCTCGAGACCCTATCTACCAATAGGTATCCAAACTATATGGAAATCATCTTCAATACCTACTTAACAATGTGTGTAAGTTTGGTTTAATTCGGTTCAAAGACACGGCGGGTCCACGTTTTGGCATATAATTCGAGACCCTAGTCATCAATAGGTATGAAAATTACCCCGTATTAAAGCACTTATCAACAGCTTTCATTTGATATCCATATTGTACAAACACATTCTAGGGTCCACGTTTTGGTCTCTATCTCGAGACCCTAGTCACGGAGCGGATGGAAATACTCTGAACTAAAGCATTCACCAATAGCTTCCATTTGATACCCATATTGTACATACACATCCGAAGGTTACCCGGTTCCACGTTTTGACCTATATCTCGAGACCCTATCTACCAATAGGTACCCAAACTATACGGAAACCATCTTCAATACCTCCTTAACAATGTGTGGAAGTTTGGTTTAATTCGGTGCAAAGACACGGCGGGTGCACGTTTTGGCATATATTTCCAGACCCTAGTCATCAATATGAAAATTACCCCGTATTAAAGCATTTATCAACAGCTTTCATTTGATACCCATATTGTACATACACATTCGAAGGTTACCCGGGTCCACGTTTTGACCTATATCTCGAGCCCTATTTCCAAAATAAAATATAATCCATGTTACTCGTGATGTAGCTTTCGAATGGTGAAAGAATTTTTAAAATCGGTCCAGTAGTTTTTGAGCCTATTCATTACAACCAAACAAAAACAAAGTTTTCCTCTTTATAATATTAGTATAGATATGGTAAATATTACCATACATTTTTTCCTTCATATATAATAAAAAAATTAATAATAATAACATTAAAACAACAAGTATTATTAACAAACTTGGTTTTATTTTAAATTCTTCAAGTAAATCAAATTAATAATAATCAATAAGAAGGCATATGCAAATACAAATACGTGAATTTATATATGTACATATGCGCATATACATACATATATACGCTCACTTAAGTAGGGGAGAGCAAGATGTCGAACGTTGCCGTTCGTTTGCTTTGTCGTTCCTTCCGCGCTTTCGCTTGCAGTTCATTCAATGCAATGAGCAAGGTAACTACATATGAGCAAGGTAACACCAATATGAGCAAGGTAACACTAATGAGCAAGGTAACACTAAAGAGCAAGGTAACACTAATATGAGCAAGGTAACACTAATATGAGCAAGGTAACACTAATATGAGCAAGGTAACACTAATATGAGCAAGGTAACACTAATATGAGCAAGGTAACACTAATATGAGCAAGGTAACACTAATATGAGTAAGGTAACACTAATATGAGCAAGGTAACACTAATATGAGCAAGGTAACACTAATATGAGCAAGGTAACACTAATATGAGCAAGGTAACACTAATATGAGCAAGGTAACACTAATATGAGCAAGGTAACACTAATATGAGCAAGGTAACACTAATATGAGCAAGGTAACACTAATATGAGCAAGGTATCACTAATATGAGCAAGGTAACACTAATATGAGCAAGGTAACACTAATATGAGCAAGGTAACACTAATATGAGCAAGGTAACACTAATATGAGCAAGGTAACACTAATATGAGCAAGGTAACACTAATATGAGCAAGGTAACACTAATATGAGCAAGGTAACACTAATATGAGTAAGGTAACACTAATATGAGCAAGGTAACACTAATATGAGCAAGGTAACACTAATATGAGCAAGGTAACACTAATATGAGCAAGGTAACACTAATATGAGCAAGGTAACACTAATATGAGCAAGGTAACACTAATATGAGTAAGGTAACACTAATATGAGCAAGGTAACACTAATATGAGCAAGGTAACACTAATATGAGCAAGGTAACACTAATATGAGTAAGGTAACACTAATATGAGCAAGGTAACACTAATATGAGCAAGGTAACACTAATATGAGCAAGGTAACACTAATATGAGCAAGGTAACACTAATATGAGCAAGGTAACACTAATATGAGCAAGGTAACACTAATATGAGGAAGGTAACACTAATATGAGCAAGGTAACACTAATATGAGCAAGGTAACACTATAATGAGCAAGGTAACACTAATATGAGCAAGGTAACACTAATATGAGCAAGGTAACACTAATATGAGTAAGGTAACACTAATATGAGCAAGGTAACACTAATATGAGCAAGGTAACACTAATATGAGCAAGGTAACACTAATATGAGCAAGGTAACACTAATATGAGTAAGGTAACACTAATATGAGCAAGGTAACACTAATATGAGCAAGGTAACACTAATATGAGCAAGGTAACACTAATATGAGTAAGGTAACACTAATATGAGCAAGGTAACACTAATATGAGCAAGGTAACACTAATATGAGCAAGGTAACACTAATATGAGTAAGGTAACACTAATATGAGCAAGGTAACACTAATATGAGCAAGGTTACACTAATATGAGCAAGGTAACACTAATATGAGCAAGGTAACACTAATATGAGTAAGGTAACACTAATATGAGCAAGGTAACACTAATATGAGCAAGGTAACACTAATATGACCAAGGTAACTACATATGAGCAAGGTAGCACTAATATCAGAGAATGTTAATGCAATGAGAAGGTGCAAATGTTACTGTAAGCTTTTTTTAGTACAATTGAGATCTGAAAGATTTGTAATAAGGTCATTTAGCACACCGAGTTTATAGACACCTCACTGACTTTTGCCCACACAAAAATTAGAAACACCACACATCTTTCACCTCAACACACAGCACATTTCTCACCTCGACATTAAACCAATTAAATTTGTACTATTTTCGTATTTTTTGAAATAATAAGCGAATACGTAAAATTTATTACATAATTTTTTTTTTCAATTACATTAAAAAAAAAACAAACGATTTTAAAAAATAAAATTTATAAAAAAAAGTTTGCACCGGGAATTGAACTCGAGTCTAACATGTGGCGAGGAAAAATAGGCGGTGCGTTTATTTCTTCGACTGCTTATTTTTTGACCATTTTGTTACTTTTGAAATGATAAGCGGATACATAAAATTTATTACAAATTTTTTTACGATTACATTAAAAAAAAAAAACAAACGATTTTAAAAAATAAAATTTATAAAAAAAAGTTTGCACCGGGAATTGAACTCGAGTCTAACATGTGGCGAGGAAAAATAGGCGGTGCGTTTATTTCTTCGACTGCTTATTTTTTGACCATTTTGTTACTTTTGAAATGATAAGCGGATACATAAAATTTATTACATAATTTTTTTTTTCAATTACATTAAAAAAAAAAACAAACGATTTTAAAAAATAAAATTTATAAAAAAAAGTTTGCACCGGGAATTGAACTCGAGTCTAACATGTGGCGAGGAAAAATAGGCGGTGCGTTTATTTCTTCGACTGCTTATTTTTTGACCATTTTGTTACTTTTGAAATGATAAGCGGATACATAAAATTTATTACAAATTTTTTTACGATTACATTAAAAAAAAAATTTAAAAACGAAAAAAAAAAAAAATTTACACCGAGAATTGATGGCGAGTCACGTGGGGAGGATAAATACATTAAACTAATTAAATTTTTACTATTTTCGTATTTTTTGAAATAATAAGCGAATACGTAAAATTATTTATTTATTAAAAAAAAAAAAAAATTAATAAAAAAAGATTTGCACTGGGAATTGAAATCGAGTCTAACATGTGGCGAGGAAAAATAGGCGGTGCATTTATTTCTTCGACTGCTTATTTTTTTACCATTTTGTTACTTTTGAAATGATAAGCGGATACATAAAATTTATTAAAAATTTTTTACGATTACATTAGAAAAAACACATTTAAAAAAAAAAAAAATTGGCGCCGAGAATTGATGCCGAGTCACATGGGGAGGATAAATACGCAGTGCGTTTATTTCTGCGCCTGCGTTGTGAACCAAGGGTTTGTGCATGCGCGCGACGCGAATTAATTTTAATAAAGTTCTGAAAGTAATTCATGAAGTTTTTCATTACATACATTCATAAATGAACGTATACTCTATATGTACATAAATGATGGTATATGAAAATATACATACATAATATGTATGTACATGTCAATAGAAGGTATTTGCATTAAGAAAAAAAAACGGTTTAAGATAAATCAACATTTATTTTATATTGTATGTCAATTTATAGTTTATGTATTCGACAGCATTTACATACATATGTAGGTATGTACATTTGTATATGAAAAACAATAATGCACAAGCGCAAGAACATCATCTTCCTTTCATACATATGTACATATGCATGTATGCCCAAATAACCTTGACTTATGTATGTACACAAGTCACAGCACATCACATTCTTACAAGACAAATACACATACGCACTAGCGAGTTTCTTCCTAACAAGTGCAAAAACAATTCTGCTCTATGTATGTATTATGTCCTAGCATATATACATACATATATACCTACTTGCCTTCTAAACTTCCTACAAAATAATTGTATTCATATATTACTACATCCATGCACGTTCATACATTCATGCATATGTATATGCGCGAGCACAGCGCTCCCTTCTTGCTTCCGTGTACTTTTGTCTTTCAACAGTCGATATTCCTAATATTGTACTTACAAAAACACGATATGTACTTTGATAGACGCAAAAGCAACAGCAAGCGCAACGCCATGGCCGCTTTGCCACCGCACATTCTAAAATGTTCTAGAACACAACAAAAACACATACCTCACATGCGCATGTCGCCCAAAGGTAAAATCTAAGCCTAGCGACTACAAAAACAAAATACATTCGTAGACGCAGTCGCAGCGGCCATGATTCTATCAGCGACGGCGCTGAACAATTTAGAACAAAACAAAAAGTTCATTCATAAGTTAGAGCTCATATTTCAATTTCATTCATAAAACGAGCCGCCCATATGCCAATTTTCGCGACCATTCGAAAATAGTCAATATTGGAATATTTCGCGTGGAATTATTTGCCAATATTTGATAAATCTTAAATTTTTGTCATGTCGAGTGGCCGCGGCTCCGTATGTATGTATGTATGCACCCTTATATGTATGTAAATATGTCTTCTAACTGTGCGACAGTCGCGAGTTAATGCGACTTCCAGCGAATCACACATTGCTGTCCGCAAAGCCGCAAGTATGTACCTTATGATCAGAAAGTACCGGGAATGTTTAAATTAAACAAAACAGAGTTAAATTTAAGGCAAATTTATATTATCTTCTTCAAAATATGACCCGTCTGAAGCAACACACATGTGCCAACGTTTAACCCAGTCCTCCAAACACCCCCGGCAGGCCGATTTGTATTCTCTTTGATCAGTGCGATGGCGCGTTATCATCATGCAAAATCTGAGAATTGTTTGCTCACATTTCCGGCGGTTTGCAACACACAGCATCTCTCTAAGGTTTCAAAACGGATAAATAATATTCTCTATTGACTGTCTGGCCCGATGGAACGTACTCATGGTGGACTATGCCTTGGCAACCGAAGGAAGCAGTCAACATCACCTTCCCGGTTCTTTTTGCTCATAGGGTATACATATCCCATGTGTCAAGTGTGCACAGAAGCTTGTGTTCTGGGTTTTGTTAGAATGGTGGTGGTTTGTGCATATATTTAAACACATATGTGAGTATGCGCGTTAGGCTTCCTGGATGGATATTAGAATATTTTCTCATCAATATGTGTATGTAAGTAGTTCAGATTTGACTGAAGAAATTAAATATAGGAATGCATATTCATATGATTGACTTTATGGCTGTTTTACATATAAATCAATTCAAATGAATAATGTTATATAGAAAATAAATTTCTAAATAACTGGTATTAGAAAAACCTGAATACACTATTTTAAATCAATTTCAATTAAACCAAATATAAAAAATGAAATAAAAATATCGAATTAAAACCGTGCACAGGATTTGAACCTGAGTCAAATATGAGACGATACTGCATACATGACACGTCTTTCACGATTGCGCTAATCTACAATTATTAATGATCTTTTCTAAATCACTCATTTATTCGATTCGCAGTTTTATATGCACATATTCTGCGTTAGTTGAAAGTTTGTATGCGTAATTATATGAATATGCATCTGTGTATGCGCGTTTGGCTTTCTGGACGGATATTAGAATGATATTTTCTCATCAATATAATTTGGATTTGATGAAATAGATTATAGACATATGTACATATTTTCTGTTTTGATTGATTTATATAAAAATCAGGTCATATCCAGTATGAACTATTTTATACCGAAAAGAAATTTCCATTTATAAAATACAAAAAAAAAACAGTATTTTAAAGAAATTTTAATTAAAATAAACTCAAAAATTTTACCAAACTTTCCTGGTTTGAATTGTAAAAAAAAAAATGTGTAAAAAAAAAAATATGACTTCAGGACTTGAACCTGAATTAAATACGTGCAAAAACACAAAACGATTAACTCCGCCGACTTTAGCTTCTGCACCACAAACTAACTACCGCGCGGCCTTCTTAATCGCAATTTTATTCGCTTCGATTTCCTTAGTAGTGTGCCAAAAAATCTTATGAACGTCCTCAATAGTATGGTAAACGCAGAAAATATCTGAATTCTTGGCCTAGCGTGGTAAGTAAATATAGAAACCCTCCACTCGCGTCACTCGCGTGGTAAATATCTGCAATTCCGACCTCTTCAGGAAAGTTGAATTTGAAATGACCTTATTATGAATCTATAAATTAGAACTCGAAAAAAGCTCATTTAACATTTGTTCCTTCTCATTGCATTAACATTCTCTGCTAATATGAGCAAGGTAACGACACATACTTTCGTGCGTGCAGCCTGTTAAATCGAATTATAAGACGTTATCACGTCAAAATAAAGTATGCAAATTACAAAAAGCGTTGTATGGTCTGAGAGAAAGTCCAAGAGCTTGGTATGAGTGTTTTCATCAACATGTAGAAAAAACGAATTTTGTATGTAAATAACACAGGCAAAGATCCAATATACATTTTGGTTTTCGTAGATGATCTTTTGATTTGCTGTCAAGATAAAAAGAAAATTGATAAAATTAAAGGAAATTTAATGCAAAGATTTTGAATGAAAGATTTAGGTAAAATTAATAATTATATAGGAATCGATATAAATTATAGTGATGACAGAAAAACAATGACATTAAGTCAAACAAGATATATTGAATCTTTGGCTGTAAAGTACAATTTGGAAAATTCAAAATTATATGATACTCCAATGGAAAATAATTTAAAATTAGAACAAGCGAGTGAAATCAATGAGAGAGTAAAATACAGAAATTTAATTGGTGAATTATTGTACATTAGTACAGGCACAAGGCCAGATATTGCTTACAACGTTAATTACTTAAGTAGATTTCAAAGCTGTTATAATCAAACGCATTTTAAATATGCTTTAAGAGTATTTAAATATTTATACAAGACTAAAGATTTAAAATTAACGTATTCAGATAAAAATACAAAAGATGAACATTTAGACTGTATGGTTGATTCAGATTATGCAGGAGATAATGTAGATCGAAAATCTACAACGGGATTCGTAATAAGATTATTTGGTAATTTGATTTATTGGAAAACACGTAAACAAAATAATAAAATAAATAATTGGCGCGTACACTTCTGTTAGGTGTTTGGCCGAGCTCCTCCTCCTATTTGTGGTGTGCGTCTTGATGTTGTTCCACAAATGGAGGGACCTACAGTTTCAAGCCGATTCCGAACGGCAGATATTTTTATGAGGAGCTTTTTCATGGCAGAAATACACTCGGAGGTTTGCCATTGCCTGCCGAGGGGCGACCGCTATTAGAAAAATGTTTTTATTAATTTTGCTTTCACCGAGATTCGAACTAACGACCTTTCTGTGAATTCCGAATGGTAATCACGCACCAACCCATTCGGCTACGGCGGCCGCCGTAAATAAAATACAGTAACTAAATGTTCAACTTTTGCAGAGTATACCGCTATGTCGGAAGCAGTAACAGAAGTTTTATTTTTGAAAAATTTGTTGAATGAATCATTTAATTTGAATATAGACAAACGTATAAAAATATATGAAGATAATTCAGGCGCAGTAGCAATCGCAAAATTTGGAAATTTCGCAAAAAACTCGAAGCACATTGAAGTGCAGTATCATTATATTATATTAATGAAAATTATGAAAATGGCGTAATTGATATTGTAAAAATCGATTCTGAACGTAATTTAGCAAATATATTAACAAAGAGTTTAAACAGAATTAAATTTATGAAAAATAGAAAAGAGCTAAAGTTGATTTGAGTTATTGCAGACTAAAACATTAATTGTATACCTTAGAGTACAAAGCAACAATGAAATGATATGCGTAAAATTTGAAAATAGAATTATTTGATGTAAAGTAAGAATGAATACTGATGTAAAATGTAGAAAATTCAAGGAGGCGTGTTGTAATATATGAATATTCAACATTATAACAATAATGTATTTTACGTGATTTTGATACCCCTGGCGCCATCTCTCGGGAATTACATGCGTGCATACATACATGACTTTGTGACAATAAAGATTATTCAATCGTTGACCAGTCAATAGAGCGCATCGTCACTTTGTTTAAAGGCAGAGCCCAATTTGTAGTTATTACATCATGGTAGCAGAGCAAGGTTCGAGAAAACGCGGAAAATCAGGTGAATGGGAAAAACAGTGCCGAAATCGGAAAAAGAAAAAAATTAGAACACGAAATTTGGGAAAATTGTGTGGAAAACATCCGTGCAGGAAGCTGATGCACTTGGATTAAAAGTGAGCACATGTTCATCGCCCAGAAGGCTGCAAGTCCACGAGGCATTTTGAGGTTAGCACATGTTTGCTAAATTGAAGACGACACTACAAAGTTTGGTTTCCGACGAAGATAAATCAACTGACCACTTAGTTGAGCAAATAAAAAAAGAAGATTTCGAGTTAAGCAGAGAAAACCGGAATTTTTTGAGAAAAAGTTTTTTGAAAATTTTGAAGAGGACTCTGATCTTGAAGACTATAATCGAAAATAATTGGAAAAATTCAGGAAGAAGAAGAAATGGCTAGGCAAGCAAAAATTGACGACGTGAGTATTCCAGTGTTTGATGGGGCAAATTTTTCGAGCTGGAAGTTTCGACTTTTAAACATTTTGGAGTATAAGGAGTGCCAAGGTCCAGCAAAAAGGGAAAAGACCGCCGCCGACGATGAAGGTACGTGGAAGAAAAGCGACCTAAAAGCCACGACAATCGTGATAAGCGCTCTGTCGGACAGGCAGTTAGAGTACATAAGTGAGTGCACATCGACTTACACAATAATGTCGAAATTAGAAAAAATGTACTCAACGCAGTCAACTTCACTACAAATTATCAAGAGGTCAAAATTAGAAGAAGTGAAATTGAGGAATTACGGCAATGTTGACGAATTTCTCGTTGACTTCGAAAAGGCATGCAACGAGTTAAAATCAGCTGGGGCCACATTAAAAGAAGAAGAAAAATGCGGTACCTGATAAAAGCCCAACCACCTAACTACAGCTACATAGGAGACTTCATCGAACTGGTGCCTGAAGAGTCAAGGACTGTCGAATATACGATGTCCAAAATTAAGGAAAAAAACTGGAACAAAAGTGATTGTGAAAAAAAGACCAGTGTGAGAACTCTTAGTGCAAAGACAATGAGATAATGCTTCCAGTGTGGAAAACCTGGGCATTATCAACGAGACTGCTGGCACAAACAGCAAGGCAGCTACGGAAAAGGATCTCAACACAGCCAGGGCAGAGGAGCCCAATCAAACCCCAGAGGACATCGTGGTACACCGAGAGGCAGAGGCGCGTCGCAACGAGGTTACGGTCGCGGCAGAGGCCAAGGACATCAGGCGTCAACATCTACCAGCGAGCAGCACCAGGAGCTGCCTTCTGAGTCGTGAGCAACACAAGTGGTGAAAGTGAATGCGAATGATGTTGTGAAAGATATGTGTGAGAATGAAAATGAAATTGAATGGTTGTTGGATAGTGGTTGCACAGACCACATCATCAACAATGAAGATTATTTTTGTAAGTATATTGATTTAAAAAATCCTATTAAAGTAAGATTTCCAGATGGAAAAAATTTAAAAGCAACAAAAATAGGAACAGTTAAGACATTATTCAAAAATTATTAATTATAATCAAGTAGAAGTTGAACTAAAAAATGTATACTTTGTTAATGGCATTGGAAATAATTTTTTGAGTTCTTCTAAAATAACTGAAAATAGTACAATTGTTTCAAGAGCTCAAAATGCAAAAATTTATAATAATGATAGAAAGTTGATAGCTGTTGCTAATAAAATAGATGGATTATATAGAATGAAAAGTTTTATGCACAAAAAAGAAAAGAATGAGATTTATGCAAATGTAGTTAAACTATCAGATAAAGAAAAATGGCATAGAGCGCTAGGCCATGTAAATTTTCAATATTTAAACAAATTAGTAAATGACAAATTAGTAGAATGATTGCCTGAAACATTGGAAAATAATATAATGAAATGTGCAAATTGTATACAAAGCAAAATGACTAATGTACCGTTCGAAAATAAGCGAACTAAAACTTCTGAAATTTTAGAATTAATTCATACCGATTTAAATGGACCACATAATACCTCTGGTAATCGTGGTAAAAAATATTTTCTTCCATTTATAGATGATTATAGTAAATGCGCGAAAAGTAAAGATGAAACTGCAAAATGTTTTTACGAAATTTACGAAAAATAAAGGAACTGAATTATTACCATGTCCACCATATGTTCATGAATTAAATGGAGTCGCGGAAAGATATAACAGATCTGCAATGGATATTGGTAGATGTCTAGCAAGAGAACCAAAAATAAATCACAGGTTTTGGCCTGAAATAATAAAAACTGTCGCTTATTTGAAAAATCGTGCAATAGCCAATACTCAAGAAAACAAAACACCATATGAAATATTTTTTGGTAAAAAGCCTAATGTAAAACATTTGAAAATTTATGGAAGCAGAGTTTTTGTCAGATTACCCGAAACTTTGAGAAAAAATAAATGGGATGATAAAGCAAAATTGGGTGTACTCGTAGGTTACAATGATCATAGTTACAGAGTCTTAGTAAATAATAAAATAATTAATGCCAGACACGTTCAAGTAGTTGAAGAGGGCACAGAATTAATTTGTTTAGAAAAAAATAATAATAATGATGACAGAAATTTTGATGATGAAAATGTTGTAAATTTGAATCTAGATAATGATCTGAATGAAATAAATGAAGATAATGAAGATGGTTTTGATAATGCTATTGATAATCATACTGAAGTAAATAACGAATCAAATGTTTTACAAAATAACAATGAGAAAATAGTTGAAAAAAGAGCGTCAGAGAGAAAAAGAAATCCTGTGAATAGATTTGGTAACCCTGTAATACACCATATTTATGTAAACCATGTAAACGCAAACGTACCTAATACATTGAGGAGGCGATCAACTCCCAAGAATCCAGAGAATGGAAAAGGCCATGAATTCAGAGATAGAAAGTTTAAATAAAACGTGGATAGTACTTGAAAGACCTAAAGATAAGAAAATTATAGATGTGAAATGGATTTATAAAAAGAAAAAATTATAAAGCAAGATTAGTCGTAAGAGGTTTTCAACAAAAGGAGTACCTTGAAAATGTTTATTCGCCAGTCGGCAAAATGCAAACTTTGAAAATTTTATTAAGCTATTGTTGTTCACATAATTTATTCATAGATCAAATGGATGTTGAGACAGCTTTTCTTAATGGAACTGTTAAATCTGAAGTTTATATTAATCAACCTAGAGGCTATGAAACAGATAAAAATAAAGTATGCAAATTACTAAAAGCGTTGTATGGTCTGAGAGAAAGTCCAAGAGCTTGGTATGAGTGTTTTCATCAACATGTAGAAAAAACGAATTTTGTATGTAAATAACACAGGCAAAGATCCAATATATATTACATTTTAGTTTTCGTAGATGATCTTTTGATTTGCTGTCAAGATAAAAAGAAAATTGATAAAATTAAAGGAAATTTAATGCAAAGATTTTGAATGAAAGATTTAGGTAAAATTAATAATTATATAGGAATCGATATAAATTATAGTGATGACAGAAAAACAATGACATTAAGTCAAACAAGATATATTGAATCTTTGGCTGTAAAGTACAATTTGGAAAATTCAAAATTATATGATACTCCAATGGAAAGTAATTTAAAATTAGAACAAGCGAGTGAAATCAATGAGAGAGTAAAGTACAGAAATTTAATTGGTGAATTATTGTACATTAGTACAGGCACAAGGCCAGATATTGCTTACAACGTTAATTACTTAAGTAGATTTTAAAGCTGTTATAATCAAACGCATTTTAAATATGCTTTAAGAGTATTTAAATATTTATACAAGACTAAAGATTTAAAATTAACGTATTCAGATAAAAATACAAAAGATGAACATTTAGACTGTATGGTTGATTCAGATTATGCAGGAGATAATGTAGATCGAAAATCTACAACGGGATTCGTAATAAGATTATTTGGTAATTTGATTTATTGGAAAACACGTAAACAAAATAATAAAATAAATAATTGGCGCGTACACTTCTGTTAGGTGTTTGGCCGAGCTCCTCCTCCTATTTGTGGTGTGCGTCTTGATGTTGTTCCACAAATGGAGGGACCTACAGTTTCAAGCCGATTCCGAACGGCAGATATTTTTATGAGGAGCTTTTTCATGGCAGAAATACACTCGGAGGTTTGCCATTGCCTGCCGAGGGGCGACCGCTATTAGAAAAATGTTTTTATTAATTTTGCTTTCACCGAGATTCGAACTAACGACCTTTCTGTGAATTCCGAATGGTAATCACGCACCAACCCATTCGGCTACGGCGGCCGCCGTAAATAAAATACAGTAACAATAGCAGTAACAGCAGTAACAAATAGCAGTAACAGAAGTTTTATTTTTGAGAAATTTGTTGAATGAATCATTTAATTTGAATATAGACAAACGTATAAAAATATATGAAGATAATTCAGGCGCAGTAGCAATCGCAAAATTTGGAAATTTCGCAAAAAACTCGAAGCACTTTGAAGTGCAGTATCATTATATTATATTAATGAAAATTATGAAAATGGCGTAATTGATATTGTAAAAATCGATTCTGAACGTAATTTAGCAAATATATTAACAAAGAGTTTAAACAGAATTAAATTTATGAAAAATAGAAAAGAGCTAAAGTTGATTTGAGTTATTGCAGACTAAAACATTAATTGTATACCTTAGAGTACAAAGCAACAATGAAATGATATGCGTAAAATTTGAAAATAGAATTATTTGATGTAAAGTAAGAATGAATACTGATGTAAAATGTAGAAAATTCAAGGAGGCGTGTTGTAATATATGAATATTCAACATTATAACAATAATGTATTTAACGTGATTTTGATACCCCTGGCGCCATCTCTCGGGAATTACATGCGTGCATACATACATGACTTTGTGAAAATAAAGATTATTCAATCGTTGACCAGTCAATAGAGCGCATCGTCACTTTGTTTAAAGGCAGAGCCCAATTTGTAGTTATTACATCATGGTAGCAGAGCAAGGTTCGAGAAAACGCGGAAAATCAGGTGAATGGGAAAAATAGTGCCGAAATCGGAAAAAGAAAAAAATTAGAACACGAAATTTGGGAAAATTGTGTGGAAAACATCCGTGCAGGAAGCTGATGCACTTGGATTAAAAGTGAGCACATGTTCATCGCCCAGAAGGCTGCAAGTCCACGAGGCATTTTGAGGTTAGCACATGTTTGCTAAATTGAAGACGACACTACAAAGTTTGGTTTCCGACGAAGATAAATCAACTGACCACTTAGTTGAGCAAATAAAAAAAGAAGATTTCGAGTTAAGCAGAGAAAACCGGAATTTTTTGAGAAAAAGTTTTTTGAAAATTTTGAAGAGGACTCTGATCTTGAAGACTATAATCGAAAATAATTGGAAAATTCAGGAAGAAGAAGAAATGGCTAGGCAAGCAAAAATTGACGACGTGAGTATTCCAGTGTTTGATGGGGCAAATTTTTCGAGCTGGAAGTTTCGACTTTTAAACATTTTGGAGTATAAGGAGTGTCAAGGTCCAGCAAAACGGGAAAAGACCGCCGCCGACGATGAAGGTACGTGGAAGAAAAGCGACCTAAAAGCCACGACAATCGTGATAAGCGCTCTGTCGGACAGGCAGTTAGAGTATTAGAAAAAATGTACTCAACGCAGTCAACTTCACTACAAATTATCAAGAGGTCAAAATTAGAAGAAGTGAAATTGAGGAATTACGGCAATGTTGACGAGTTTCTCGTTGACTTCGAAAAGGCATGCAAGGAGTTGAAATCAGCTGGGGCCACATTAAAAGAAGAAGAAAAATGCGGTACCTGATAAAAGCCCAACCACCTAACTACAGCTACATAGGAGACTTCATCGAACTGGTGCCTGAAGAGTCAAGGACTGTCGAATATACGATGTCCAAAATTAAGGAAAAAAACTGGAACAAAAGTGATTGTGAAAAAAAGACCAGTGTGAGAACTTTTAGTGCAAAGACAATGAGATAATGCTTCCAGTGTGGAAAACCTGGGCATTATCAACGAGACTGCTGGCACAAACAGCAAGGCATCTACGGAAAAGGATCTCAACACAGCCAGGGCAGAGGAGCCCAATCAAACCCCAGAGGACATCGTGGTACACCGAGAGGCAGAGGCGCGTCGCAACGAGGTTACGGTCGCGGCAGAGGCCAAGGACATCAGGCGTCAACATCTACCAGCGAGCAGCACCAGGAGCTGCCTTCTGAGTCGTGAGCAACGCAAGTGGTGAAAGTGAATGCGAATGATGTTGTGAAAGATATGTGTGAGAATGAAAATGAAATTGAATGGTTGTTGGATAGTGGTTGCACAGACCACATCATCAACAATGAAGATTATTTTTGTAAGTATATTGATTTAAAAAATCCTATTAAAGTAAGATTTCCAGATGGAAAAAATTTAAAAGCAACAAAAATAGGAACAGTTAAGACATTATTCAAAAATTATTATAATCAAGTAGAAGTTGAACTAAAAATGTATACTTTGTTAATGGCATTGGAAAGAATTTGTTAAGTTCTTCTAAAGTAACTGAAAATAGTACAATTGTTTCAAGAGGTCAAAATGCAAAAATTTATAATAATGATAGAAAGTTGATAGCTGTTGCTAATAAAATAGATGGATTATATAGAATGAAAAGTTCTATGCACAAAAAAGAAAAGAATGAGATTTATGCAAATGTAGTTAAACTATCAGATAAAGAAAAATGGCATAGAGCGCTAGGCCATGTAAATTTTCAATATTTAAACAAATTAGTAAGATGCTTTCCATTTCAATTCAACCGGGCTATTCGGGTCATGTTCTTCGATTTCGATGTCACTGAAATATGTTGCTCTCTGGTCAAAATAATGACACACGTATTTTTTTGTTCGCCCGAAAAATTTTTTTTTCAAGAGTTATCGGCAATTTTGTTTTTCGGCTCAAGCTCGATTTTTTTTAATTATATAAGAAAAAAATTTTTTTAAATGCCCATAACTTAGTCAAAAATGAACCGATTTTAATAATTCTGGGTTCAAAATGATCGTAATTACTAACACGAGCGATTTCATTTAGAAACAGTTGCAAAAAAGTAGTTGCAAATTTTTTATTTTGCAAAAAACAAAAAGTGCGAAACAGGTTTTTTACTCAAAAATTCATTACTCAAAAACAACTCATTTTAGCTACTGGGCATTCAGCTTAATTGAAGTTTGAAACAAAAATACACTTTTTGAAATATTGAATTTCGAAAAAATTTCAATTTTTTTTCTTTTTTGCTAAATAAAAAATTTTCAACTACTTTTTTTGCAATTGTTTCTATATGAAGTCGCTCGTGTAAGTAATTACGATCATTTTGAACCCAGAATTATTAAAATCGGTTCATTTTTGACTAAGTTATGGGCATTTAAAAAAAATTGTTTCTTATATAATTAAAAAAAATCGAGTTTGAGCCAAAAAACAAAATTCCCGATAACTTTTGAAAAAAAATTTTTTCGGGCGAATAAAAAAAATACGTGTCTCATTATTTTGACCAGAGAGCAACATATTTCAGTTACATCGAAATCGAAGAACATGACCCGAATAGCCCGGTTGAATTGAAATGGAAAGCATCTTCTGACAAAATTCATTTTTTCTACATGTTGATGAAAACACTCATACCAAGCTCTTGGACTTTCTCTCAGACCATACAACGCTTTTTGTAATTTGCATACTTTATTTTTATCTGTTTCATAGCCTCTAGGTTGATTAATATAAACTTCAGATTTAACAGTTCCATTAAGAAAAGCTGTCTCAACATCCATTTGATCTATGAATAAATTATGTGAACAACAATAGCTTAATAAAATTTTCAAAGTTTGCATTTTGCCGACTGGCGAATAAACATTTTCAAGGTACTCCTTTTGTTGAAAACCTCTTACGACTAATCTTGCTTTATAATTTTTTCTTTTTATAAATCCATTTCACATCTATAATTTTCTTATCTTTAGGTCTTTCAAGTACTATCCACGTTTTATTTAAACTTTCTATCTCTGAATTCATGGCCTTTTCCATTCTCTGGATTCTTGGGAGTTGATCGCCTCCTCAATGTATTAGGTACGTTTGCGTTTACATGGTTTACATAAATATGGTGTATTACAGGGTTACCAAATCTATTCACAGGATTTCTTTTTCTCTCTGACGCTCTTTTTTCAACTATTTTCTCATTGTTATTTTGTAAAACATTTGATTCGTTATTTACTTCAGTATCATTATCAATAGCATTATCAAAACCATCTTCATTATCTTCATTTATTTCATTCAGATCATTATCTAGATTCAAATTTACAACATTTTCATCATCAAAATTTCTGTCATCATTATTATTATTTTTTTCTAAACAAATTAATTCTGTGCCCTCTTCAACTACTTGAACGTGTCTGGCATTAATTATTTTATTATTTACTAAGACTCTGTAACTATGATCATTGTAACCTACGAGTACACCCAATTTTGCTTTTGCTTTTCTTTGAGTAATGAATTTTTGAGTAAAAACCCTGTTTCACACTTTTTGTTTTTTGCAAAATAAAACATTTTCAACTACTTTTTTGCAATTGTTTCTGCACGAAATCGTTCGTGTAAGTAATTACCATTATTTTGAACCCAGAATCATTCAAATCGGCTTTTTTTTGACTAAGTAATGAGTAATTAAAAAAAAATTTCTTATATAGATTCTTTCCATTTCAATTCAAAAGGTCTATTCGGGACATGTTCTTCGATTTCGATGTAACTGAAATATGTTGCTCTCTGGTCAAAATAATGACACACGTATTTTTTTGTTCGCCCGAAAAAATTTTTTTTCAAGAGTTATCGGCAATTTTGTTTTTCGGCTCAAGCTCGATTTTTTTTAATTATATAAGAAAAATTTTTTTAAATGCCCATAACTTAGTCAAAAATGAACCGATTTTAATAATTCTGGGTTCAAAATGATCGTAATTACTAACACGAACGACTTCGTGCAGAAACAATTGCAAAAAAGTAGTTGAAAATGTTTTATTTTGGCAAAAAACAAAAAGTGTGAAACAGGGTTTTTACTCAAAAATTCATTACTCAAAAACAACTCATTTTAATTAGCTACTGAGCATTCAGCTTAATTGAAGTTTGAGGTGTCCTCTTGATTTGGAAAAAGTTATAAAAAAAAAACAAAAATACACTTTTTGAAATATTGAATTTCGAAAAAATTTCAATTTTTTTTCTTTTTTGCTAAATAAAAAATTTTCAACTACTTTTTTTGCAATTGTTTCTATATGAAGTCGCTCGTGTAAGTAATTACGATCATTTTGAACCCAGAATTATTAAAATCGGTTCATTTTTGACTAAGTCATGGGCATTTAAAAAAATTTTTCTTATATAATTAAAAAAAATCGAGCTTGAGCCGAAAAACAAAATTGCCGATAACTCTTGAAAAAAAATTTTTTCGGCGAGAGCAACATATTTGAGTTACATCGAAATCGAAGAACATGTCCCGAATAGGCCTTTTGAATTGAAATGGAAAGAATCTATATAAGAAATTTTTTTTAATTACTCATTACTTAGTCAAAAAAAAAGCCGATTTGAATGATTCTGGGTTCAAAATAATGGTAATTACTTACACGAACGACTTCGTGCAGAAACAATTGCAAAAAAGTAGTTGAAAATGCTTTATTTTGCAAAAAACAAAAAGTGTGAAACAGGGTTTTTACTCAAAAATTGATTACTCAAAAACAACTCATTTTAGCTACTGGGCATTCAGCTTAATTGAAGTTTGAGGTGTCCTCTTGATTTGGAAAAAGTTATAAAAAAAACAAAAATACACTTTTTGAAATATTGAATTTCGAAAAAATTTCAATTTTTTTTTCTTTTTTGCTAAATAAAAAATTTTCAACTACTTTTTTTGCAATTGTTACTATATGAAGTCGCTCGTGTAAGTAATTACGATCATTTTGAACCCAGAATTATTAAAATCGGTTCATTTTTGACTAAGTTATGGGCATTTAAAAAAATTTTTTCTTATATAATTAAAAAAAATCGAGCTTGAGCCGAAAAACAAAATTGCCGATAACTCTTGAAAAAAATTTTTTTCGGGCGAACAAAAAAATACGTGTGTCATTATTTTGACCAGAGAGCAACATATTTCAGTTACATCGAAATCGAAGAACATGACCCGAATAGCCCGGTTGAATTGAAATGGAAAGCATCAGAAGTAATTATGACTACTGTTTGTATGTAAATAACACAGGCAAAGATCCAATATACATTTTAGTTTTCGTAGATGATCTTTTGATTTGCTGTCAAGATAAAAAGAAAATTGATAAAATTAAAGGAAATTTAATGCAAAGATTTTGAATGAAAGATTTAGGTAAAATTAATAATTCTATAGGAATCGATATAAATTATAGTGATGACAGAAAAACAATGACATTAAGTCAAACAAGATAAAGCGTTTTTCAATAGGTGCGCTTCAACTTTTTTCCGATAGGGAGGGCGAACGACGCAATATTTTTTATTTTTCGCTTGTCATTTGTAAACTTCATTAGTATACATTTCATCATGGAACACTACACACTTGAGCAACGCGTTAAAGTTATTCAGGCTTATTATGAAAACGGGCGTTCGAATCAAAATGCATATCGCGCACTTCATCTTCAGTGAGGACGCACATTTTCACCTCAGTGGATTCGTCAATAAGCAGAATTTCCGCATTTGGGCGAAAGATAATCCAAGAGAGATTGCCGGAAAACCAATGTACCCACAAAGAGTGACTGTTTGGTGCGGTTTACATGCCGGCGGCGTAACTGGCCCATATTTTTTCGTTGACGATAACGATCGCCACGTTACTGTGAATGGAATTCGATACCGCGACATGATAAACGATTATTTTTGGGCGCAATTGAATGGTATGGACTTAGACGACATGTGGTTTCAACAGGACGGGGCCACAAGCCACACAGCACACGCTACAATTGATTTGTTGAAGAGTAAGTTCGATGAGCGCATTTTTCCAGAAATGGACCGGTCGAATGGCCGCCGCGCTCGTATGATTTGACGCCTGTAGACTATTTACTTTGGGGTTATGTGAAGTCATTGGTCTACAGTAACAAGCCGACTACGATTTGTGAGCTCAGAGCCAATATTGAACGCGAAATTGCTGGAATTTCGGCCGATTTATGCAAAAGAGTGGTCAAAAAATGGGTTCAACGATTGGACTTCGTAAAACGTGCACGCGGTGGTCATGCAAAAGAAATCGAATTTCATACTTAAATGTATATGTTCAAACTTGATAATAAAAAAAAATTAGTTAAAAAAATCAAACCGTTTGTGTTTTATTGAAAAAAAAAGTTGAAGCGCTCTTACTGAAAAACGCTTTATATTGAATCTTTGGCTGTAAAGTACAATTTGGAAAATTCAAAATTATATGATACTCCAATGGAAAGTAATTTAAAATTTGAACAAGCGAGTGAAATCAATGAGAGAGTAAAGTACAGAAATTTAATTGGTGAATTATTGTACATTAGTATAGGCACAAGGCCAGATATTGCTTACAACGTTAATTACTTAAGTAGATTTCAAAGCTGTTATAATCAAACGCATTTTAAATATGCTTTAAGAGTATTTAAATATTTATACAAGACTAAAGATTTAAAATTAACGTATTCAGATAAAAATACAAAAGATGAACATTTAGACTGTATGGTTGATTCAGATTATGCAGGAGATAATGTAGATCGAAAATCTACAACGGGATTCGTAATAAGATTATTTGGTAATTTGATTTATTGGAAAACACGTAAACAAAATACAGTAACTAAATGTTCAACTTTTGCAGAGTATACCGCTATGTCGGAAGCAGTAACAGAAGTTTTATTTTTGAGAAATTTGTTGAATGAATCATTTAATTTGAATATAGACAAACGTATAAAAATATATGAAGATAATTCAGGCGCAGTAGCAATCGCAAAATTTGGAAATTTCGCAAAAAACTCGAAGCACATTGAAGTGCAGTATCATTATATTAATGAAAATTATGAAAATGGCGTAATTGATATTGTAAAAATCGATTCTGAACGTAATTTAGCAAATATATTAACAAAGAGTTTAAACAGAATTAAATTTATGAAAAATAGAAAAGAGCTAAAGTTGATTTGAGTTATTGCAGACTAAAACATTAATTGTATACCTTAGAGTACAAAGCAACAATGAAATGATATGCGTAAAATTTGAAAATAGAATTATTTGATGTAAAGTAAGAATGAATACTAATGTAAAATGTTGAAAATTCAAGGAGGCGTGTTGTAATATATGAATATTCAACATTATAACAATAATGTATTTAACGTGATTTTGATACCCCTGGCGCCATCTCTCGGGAATTACATGCGTGCATACATACATGACTTTGTGACAATAAAGATTATTCAATCGTTGACCAGTCAATAGAGCGCATCGTCACTTTGTTTAAAGGAAGAGCCCAATTTGTAGTTATTACATCATGGTAGCAGAGCAAGGTTCGAGAAAACGGGGAAAATCAGGTGAATGGGAAAAATAGTGCCGAAATCGGAAAAAGAAAAAAATTAGAACACGAAATTTGGGAAAATTGTGTGGAAAACATCCGTGCAGGAAGCTGATGCACTTGGATTAAAAGTGAGCACATGTTCATCGCCCAGAAGGCTGCAAGTCCACGAGGCATTTTGAGGTTAGCACATGTTTGCTAAATTGAAGACGACACTACAAAGTTTGGTTTCCGACGAAGATAAATCAACTGACCACTTAGTTGAGCAAATAAAAAAAGAAGATTTCGAGTTAAGCAGAGAAAACCGGAATTTTTTGAGAAAAAGTTTTTTGAAAATTTTGAAGAGGACTCTGATCTTGAAGACTATAATCGAAAATAATTGGAAAATTCAGGAAGAAGAAGAAATGGCTAGGCAAGCAAAAATTGACGACGTGAGTATTCCAGTGTTTGATGGGGCAAATTTTTCGAGCTGGAAGTTTCGACTTTTAAACATTTTGGAGTATAAGGAGTGCCAAGGTCCAGCAAAACGGGAAAAGACCGCCGCCGACGATGAAGGTACGTGGAAGAAAAGCGACCTAAAAGCCACGACAATCGTGATAAGCGCTCTGTCGGACAGGCAGTTAGAGTACATAAGTGAGTGCACATCGACTTACACAATAATGTCGAAATTAGAAAAAATGTACGCAACGCAGTCAACTTCACTACAAATTATCAAGAGGTCAAAATTAGAAGAAGTGAAATTGAGGAATTACGGCAATGTTGACGAGTTTCTCGTTGACTTCGAAAAGGCATGCAACGAGTTGGAATCAGCTGGGGCCACATTAAAAGAAGAAGAAAAATGCGGTTCCTGATAAAAGCCCAACCACCTAACTACAGCTACATAGGAGACTTCATCGAACTGGTGCCTGAAGAGTCAAGGACTGTCGCATATACGATGTCCAAAATTAAGGAAAAAAACTGGAACAAAAGTGATTGTGAAAAAAAGACCAATGTGAGAACTTTTAGTGCAAAGGCAATGAGATAATGCTTCCAGTGTGGAAAACCTGGGCATTATCAACGAGACTGCTGGCACAAACAGCAAGGCAGCTACGGAAAAGGATCTCAACACAGCCAGGGCAGAGGAGCCCAATCAAACCCCAGAGGACATCGTGGTACACCGAGAGGCAGAGGCGCGTCGCAACGAGGTTACGGTCGCGGCAGAGGCCAAGGACATCAGGCGTCAACATCTACCAGCGAGCAGCACCAGGAGCTGCCTTCTGAGTCGTGAGCAACGCAAGTGGTGAAAGTGAATGCGAATGATGTTGTGAAAGATATGTGTGAGAATGAAAATGAAATTGAATGGTTGTTGGATAGTGGTTGCACAGACCACATCATCAACAATGAAGATTATTTTTGTAAGTATCTTGATTTAAAAAATCCTATTAAAGTAAGATTTCCAGATGGAAAAAATTTAAAAGCAACAAAAATAGGAACAGTTAAGACATTATTCAAAAATTATTATAATCAAGTAGAAGTTGAACTAAAAAATGTATACTTTGTTAATGGCATTGGAAAGAATTTGTTAAGTTCTTCTAAAGTAACTGAAAATAGTACAATTGTTTCAAGAGGTCGAAATGCAAAAATTTATAACAATGATAGAAAGTTGCTGTTGCTAATAAAATAGATGGATTATATAGAATGAAAAGTTCTATGCACAAAAAAGAAAAGAATGAGATTTATGCAAATGTAGTTAAACTATCAGATAAAGAAAAATGGCATAGAGCGCTAGGCCATGTAAATTTTCAATATTTAAATAAATTAGTAAATGACAAATTAGTAGAATGATTGCCTGAAACATTGGAAAATAATATAATGAAATGTGCAAATTGTATACAAAGCAAAATGACTAATGTACCGTTCGAAAATAAGCGAACTAAAACTTCTGAAATTTTAGAATTAATTCATACCGATTTAAATGGACCACATAATACCTCTGGTAATCGTGGTAAAAAATATTTTCTTCCATTTATAGATGATTATAGTAAATGCGCGAAAAGTAAAGATGAAACTGCAAAATGTTTCAAAGAATTTGTTAATTTAGTCGAAAATAAATTCAATAAAAGAATAAAAAAATTTAGATGTGACAATGGTAGAGAATACGTAAACAAGAAATTGAACAATTTACGAAAAATAAAGGAATTGAATTATTACCATGTCCACCATATGTTCATGAATTAAATGGAGTCGCGGAAAGATATAACAGATCTGCAATGGATATTGGTAGATGTCTAGCAAGAGAACCAAAAATAAATCACAGGTTTTGGCCTGAAATAATGAAAACTGTCGCTTATTTGAAAAATCGTGCAATAGCCAATACTCAAGAAAACAAAACACCATATGAAATATTTTTTGGTAAAAAGCCTAATGTAAAACATTTGAAAATTTATGGAAGCAGAGTTTTTGTCAGATTACCCGAAACTTTGAGAAAAAATAAATGGGATGATAAAGCAAAATTGGGTGTACTCGTAGGTTACAATGATCATAGTTACAGAGTCTTAGTATATAATAAAATAATTAATGCCAGACACGTTCAAGTAGTTGAAGAGGGCACAGAATTAATTTGTTTAGAAAAAAATAATAATAATGATGACAGAAATTTTGATGATGAAAATGTTGTAAATTTGAATCTAGATAATGATCTGAATGAAATAAATGAAGATAATGAAGATGGTTTTGATAATGCTATTGATAATGATACTGAAGTAAATAACGAATCAAATGTTTTACAAAATAACAATGAGAAAATAGTTGAAAAAAGAGCGTCAGAGAGAAAAAGAAATCCTGTGAATAGATTTGGTAACCCTGTAATACACCATATTTATGTAAACCATGTAAACGCAAACGTACCTAATACATTGAGGAGGCGATCAACTCCCAAGAATCCAGAGAATGGAAAAGGCCATGAATTCAGAGATAGAAAGTTTAAATAAAATGTGGATAGTACTTGAAAGACCTAAAGATAAGAAAATTATAGATGTGAAATGGATTTATAAAAAGAAAAAATTATAAAGCAAGATTAGTCGTAAGAGGTTTTCAACAAAAGGAGTACCTTGAAAATGTTTATTCGCCAGTTGGCAAAATGCAAACTTTGAAAATTTTATTAAGCTATTGTTGTTCACATAATTTATTCATAGATCAAATGGATGTTGAGACAGCTTTTCTTAATGGAACTGTTAAATCTGAAGTTTATATTAATCAACCTAGAGGCCATGAAACAGATAAAAATAAAGTATGCAAATTACAAAAAGCGTTGTATGGTCTGAGAGAAAGTCCAAGAGCTTGGTATGAGTGTTTTCATCAACATGTAGAAAAAATGAATTTTGTATGTAAATAACACAGGCAAAGATCCAATATACATTTTAGTTTTCGTAGATGATCTTTTGATTTGCTGTCAAGATAAAAAGAAAATTGATAAAATTAAAGGAAATTTAATGCAAAGATTTTGAATGAAAGATTTAGGTAAAATTAATAATTATATAGGAATCGATATAAATTATAGTGATGACAGAAAAACAATGACATTAAGTCAAACAAGATATATTGAATCTTTGGCTGTAAAGTACAATTTGGAAAATTCAAAATTATATGATACTCCAATGGAAAGTAATTTAAAATTAGAACAAGCGAGTGAAATCAATGAGAGAGTAAAGTACAGAAATTTAATTGGTGAATTATTGTACATTAGTACAGGCACAAGGCCAGATATTGCTTACAACGTTAATTACTTAAGTAGATTTCAAAGCTGTTATAATCAAACGCATTTTAAATATGCTTTAAGAGTATTTAAATATTTATACAAGACTAAAGATTTAAAATTAACGTATTCAGATAAAAATACAAAAGATGAACATTTAGACTGTATGGTTGATTCAGATTATGCAGGAGATAATGTAGATCGAAAATCTACAACGGGATTCGTAATAAGATTATTTGGTAATTTGATTTATTGGAAAACACGTAAACAAAATAATAAAATAAATAATTGGCGCGTACACTTCTGTTAGGTGTTTGGCCGAGCTCCTCCTCCTATTTGTGGTGTGCGTCTTGATGTTGTTCCACAAATGGAGGGACCTACAGTTTCAAGCCGATTCCGAACGGCAGATATTTTTATGAGGAGCTTTTTCATGGCAGAAATACACTCGGAGGTTTGCCATTGCCTGCCGAGGGGCGACCGCTATTAGAAAAATGTTTTTATTAATTTTGCTTTCACCGAGATTCGAACTAACGACCTCTCTGTGAATTCCGAATGGTAATCACGCACCAACCCATTCGGCTACGGCGGCCGCCGTAAATAAAATACAGTAACTAAATGTTCAACTTTTGCAGAGTATACCGCTATGTCGGAAGCAGTAACAGAAGTTTTATTTTTGAGAAATTTGTTGAATGAAGCACATTGAAGTGCAGTATCATTATATTAATGAAAATTATGAAAATGGCGTAATTGATATTGTAAAAATCGATTCTGAACGTAATTTAGCAAATATATTAACAAAGAGTTTAAACAGAATTAAATTTATGAAAAATAGAAAAGAGCTAAAGTTTATTTGAGTTATTGCAGACTAAAACATTAATTGTATACCTTAGAGTACAAAGCAACAATGAAATGATATGCGTAAAATTTGAAAATAGAATTATTTGATGTAAAGTAAGAATGAATACTGATGTAAAATGTTGAAAATTCAAGGAGGCGTGTTGTAATATATGAATATTCAACATTATAACAATAATGTATTTAACGTGATTTTGATACCCCTGGCGCCATCTCTAGGGAATTACATGCGTGCATACATACATGACTTTGTGACAATAAAGATTATTCAATCGTTGACCAGTCAATAGAGCGCATCGTCACTTTGTTTAAAGGCAGAGCCCAATTTGTAGTTATTACATCATGGTAGCAGAGCAAGGCTCGAGAAAACGCGGAAAATCAGGTGAATGGGAAAAACAGTGCCGAAATCGGAAAAAGAAAAAAATTAGAACACGAAATTTGGGAAAATTGTGTGGAAAACATCCGTGCAGGAAGCTGATGCACTTGGATTAAAAGTGAGCACATGTTCATCGCCCAGAAGGCTGCAAGTCCACGAGGCATTTTGAGGTTAGCACATGTTTGCTAAATTGAAGACGACACTACAAAGTTTGGTTTCCGACGAAGATAAATCAACTGACCACTTAGTTGAGCAAATAAAAAAAGAAGATTTCGAGTTAAGCAGAGAAAACCGGAATTTTTTGAGAAAAAGTTTTTTGAAAATTTTGAAGAGGACTCTGATCTTGAAGACTATAATCGAAAATAATTGGAAAATTCAGGAAGAAGAAGAAATGGCTAGGCAAGCAAAAATTGACGACGTGAGTATTCCAGTGTTTGATGGGGCAAATTTTTCGAGCTGGAAGTTTCGACTTTTAAACATTTTGGAGTATAAGGAGTGTCAAGGTCCAGCAAAAAGGGAAAAGACCGCCGCCGACGATGAAGGTACGTGGAAGAAAAGCGACCTAAAAGCCACGACAATCGTGATAAGCGCTCTGTCGGACAGGCAGTTAGAGTACATAAGTGAGTGCACATCGACTTACACAATAATGTCGAAATTAGAAAAAATGTACTCAACGCAGTCAACTTCACTACAAATTATCAAGAGGTCAAAATTAGAAGAAGTGAAATTGAGGAATTACGGCAATGTTGACGAATTTCTCGTTGACTTCGAAAAGGCATGTAACGAGTTGAAATCAGCTGGGGCCACATTAAAAGAAGAAGAAAAATGCGGTACCTGATAAAAGCCCAACCACCTAACTACAGCTACATAGGAGACTTCATCGAACTGGTGCCTGAAGAGTCAAGGACTGTCGAATATACGATGTCCAAAATTAAGGAAAAAAACTGGAACAAAAGTGATTGTGAAAAAAAGACCAATGTGAGAACTTTTAGTGCAAAGGCAATGAGATAATGCTTCCAGTGTGGAAAACCTGGGCATTATCAACGAGACTGCTGGCACAAACAGCAAGGCAGCTTCGGAAAAGGATCTCAACACAGCCAGGGCAGAGGAGCCCAATCAAACCCCAGAGCACATCGTGGTACACCGAGAGGCAGAGGCGCGTCGCAACGAGGTTACGGTCGCGGCAGAGGCCAAGGACATCAGGCGTCAACATCTACCAGCGAGCAGCACCAGGAGCTGCCTTCTGAGTCGTGAGCAACGCAAGTGGTGAAAGTGAATGCGAATGATGTTGTGAAAGATATGTGTGAGAATGAAAATGAAATTGAATGGTTGTTGGATAGTGGTTGCACAGACCACATCATCAACAATGAAGATTATTTTTGTAAGTATATTGATTTAAAAAATCCTATTAAAGTAAGATTTCCAGATGAAAAAAATTTAAAAGCAACAAAAATACGAACAGTTAAGACATTATTCAAAAATTATTATAATCAAGTAGAAGTTGAACTAAAAATGTATACTTTGTTAATGGCATTGGAAAGAATTTGTTAAGTTCTTCTAAAGTAACTGAAAATAGTACAATTGTTTCAAGAGGTCAAAATGCAAAAATTTATAATAATGATAGAAAGTTGATAGCTGTTGCTAATAAAATAGATGGATTATATAGAATGAAAAGTTCTATGCACAAAAAAGAAAAGAATGAGATTTATGCAAATGTAGTTAAACTATCAGATAAAGAAAAATGGCATAGAGCGCTAGGCCATGTAAATTTTCAATATTTAAACAAATTAGTAAGATGCTTTCCATTTCAATTCAACCGGGCTATTCGGGTCATGTTCTTCGATTTCGATGTCACTGAAATATGTTGCTCTCTGGTCAAAATAATGACACACGTATTTTTTTGTTCGCCCGAAAAATTTTTTTTTCAAGAGTTATCGGCAATTTTGTTTTTCGGCTCAAGCTCGATTTTTTTTAATTATATAAGAAAAAACTTTTTTTAAATGCCCATAACTTAGTCAAAAATGAACCGATTTTAATAATTCTGGGTTCAAAATGATCGTAATTACTAACACGAGCGATTTCATTTAGAAACAGTTGCAAAAAAGTAGTTGCAAATTTTTTATTTTGCAAAAAACAAAAAGTGCGAAACAGGTTTTTTACTCAAAAATTCATTACTCAAAAACAACTCATTTTAGCTACTGGGCATTCAGCTTAATTGAAGTTTGAAACAAAAATACACTTTTTGAAATATTAAATTTCGAAAAAATTTCAATTTTTTTTCTTTTTTGCTAAATAAAAAATTTTCAACTACTTTTTTTGCAATTGTTTCTATATGAAGTCGCTCGTGTAAGTAATTACGATCATTTTGAACCCAGAATTATTAAAATCGGTTCATTTTTGACTAAGTTATGGTTTCTTATATAATTAAAAAAAATCGAGTTTGAGCCAAAAAACAAAATTCCCGATAACTTTTGAAAAAAAATTTTTTCGGGCGAATAAAAAAAATACGTGTCTCATTATTTTGACCAGAGAGCAACATATTTCAGTTACATCGAAATCGAAGAACATGACCCGAATAGCCCGGTTGAATTGAAATGGAAAGCATCTTCTGACAAAATTCATTTTTTCTACATGTTGATGAAAACACTCATACCAAGCTCTTGGACTTTCTCTCAGACCATACAACGCTTTTTGTAATTTGCATACTTTATTTTTATCTGTTTCATAGCCTCTAGGTTGATTAATATAAACTTCAGATTTAACAGTTCCATTAAGAAAAGCTGTCTCAACATCCATTTGATCTATGAATAAATTATGTGAGCAACAATAGCTTAATAAAATTTTCAAAGTTTGCATTTTGCCGACTGGCGAATAAACATTTTCAAGGTACTCCTTTTGTTGAAAACCTCTTACGACTAATCTTGCTTTATAATTTTTTCTTTTTATAAATCCATTTCACATCTATAATTTTCTTATCTTTAGGTCTTTCAAGTACTATCCACGTTTTATTTAAACTTTCTATCTCTGAATTCATGGCCTTTTCCATTCTCTGGATTCTTGGGAGTTGATCGCCTCCTCAATGTATTAGGTACGTTTGCGTTTACATGGTTTACATAAATATGGTGTATTACAGGGTTACCAAATCTATTCACAGGATTTCTTTTTCTCTCTGACGCTCTTTTTTCAACTATTTTCTCATTGTTATTTTGTAAAACATTTGATTCGTTATTTACTTCAGTATCATTATCAATAGCATTATCAAAACCATCTTCATTATCTTCATTTATTTCATTCAGATCATTATCTAGATTCAAATTTACAACATTTTCATCATCAAAATTTCTGTCATCATTATTATTATTTTTTTCTAAACAAATTAATTCTGTGCCCTCTTCAACTACTTGAACGTGTGTGGCATTAATTATTTTATTATTTACTAAGCCTCTGTAACTATGATCATTGTAACCTACGAGTACACCCAATTTTGCTTTATCATCCCATTTATTTTTTCTCAAAGTTTCGGGTAATCTGACAAAAACTCTGCTTCCATAAATTTTCAAATGTTTTACATTAGGCTTTTTACCAAAAAATATTTCATATGGTGTTTTGTTTTCTTGAGTATTGGCTATTGCACGATTTTTCAAATAAGCGACAGTTTTCATTATTTCAGACCAAAACCTGTGATTTATTTTTGGTTCTCTTGCTAGACATCTACCAATATCCATTGCAGATCTGTTATATCTTTTCGCGACTCCATTTAATTCATGAACATATGGTGGACATGGTAATAGGTTAGGTTAGGTTAGGTGAAGTGGCTGTCATACGACGCACCTAGGCCAGTTAGAGGCCCCTTGTGATACCACCGGAACTGTCCTACCCTACTCAACTTGGTCCTCTCTAAACCATTGTGTGGCCTTTAAAAAGCTAGCTATGCTAGATAGTTTGAGATTTGCAACCTCTGCAATGCTGTCCAGAAAAGGGAAACCGAGCAATCTCCACCGCCTACTACACAGAGCCATGCACCCGCATAGTAGGTGTTCGATTGTCTCTACCTCCTCTATATCTTGACAGCTTCTACAGTAGTCATTAGATGGTGCCCCTAATCTACTGGCATGTCTTCCTATTAGACAGTGCCCAGATAGGACACCTACTACAATCCTTAGATCCCTCCTGCCTAACTTAAGTAGACTCTTAGTGCGACCCATGTTCCATTCGGGCCACGCTAGCCTACTTATAGCGCAGGTGTTTAACTGCCTCCAGTTGGAGTTAGCAGCACTGATGGTGTATCTGTCTATCAAAAGTTTACATGTTGCCAAGGGCATAGGTATGTCGAGCCTGTCCTGACTAATTTGGAGCGAGGAGCCTAATCTAGCTAACTCATCTGCCTTACAGTTACCTGTAATGTTACTGTGTCCCGGCACCCAGAGTAGATTAATAGAAAAGTACTGTGTAAGTGTTGTTAATAATTTGTAACACTCCTTTACTGTCTTAGACGAGTGTTTGCTTGATAGAAGCGATTTCAGGGCTGCCTGACTATCGGAGTAAATGAAGATATCTCTTACAGTGACTACGCTTTTATTTAGCATTAAAAGGCTTTCTGAGATTGCCAGGATTTCGGCCTGGAATACGCTACAATGATCAGGCAAGCGAAAGGATAAATTGGCGAAAATAGTTTCCGAATAAACACCACCTCCCACTTGATCATTGAGTTTTGAGCCGTCCGTATATATACTAACCCCGTTTTCGTTGTTTGTTAACCCATTCACCCAGTCCTCTCTGGATGGAAAATGGACTGTATAAGGCCTGTCTAGGTATGTATTCACCGAGTCACAAAAGTCGGTGGTAATAGGAATACCTGGAAACATCCCAAGTATGCGCGAGTGTCGCCAATTGTTTGTCTTGAGCATCGATGATTCCCTCAATCTTAGAGCCGCTTTGGCGGCCAGTTGTCTACAATATAGGTCAATTGGTAGTAGATGCAACATAACGCTTAGAGCCGAAGTTGGCGTTGTTTTGAGCGCCCCAGTAATACTGAGGCTTGCCGCCCTCTGAATACTATCTAGTTGCTTAATGGAAGATTTCTTATCAAGGGATGGCCACCAGACCAGGACTCCGTAGGTCATAATTGGTCTGACAATGGCCGTATATAGCCAGTGAACTATTTTGGGGGCTAATCCCCATTTTAACCACATGTTTTGGCCCAAGTATCCACATATTTTAAGGTTCTTTGCATTAGACTGCAGAGGGTGTCTGGAAACTTCCCCCTTATTAGTATAGCAACATCGTCCGCGTAGGCCACAACCTTAATTCTCCTCTCCTCCAGATCCAACAACAACTTGTTCATTGCTAGATTCCACAGAAGAGGAGAAAGTACCCCGCCTTGAGGAGTACCTCTACAGACAGATCTGCGCATCACCGAAGAGCCCAACGTCGAATTCACGAACCTGCTCGTAAGCAACTGCTCAATGAAATTCACAAAGGTTCCGGAAATGCGCAGGTCTGACAGCGTGTTCGTTATGACCTTAGACAAGATATTGTTAAAAGCTCCTTCGATATCTAAAAAGGCTGCCAGTGAATAATCTTTAACTTCAAATGAGTTTTCAATTGATGTGACCAGTGAGTTTAGGGCCGTCTCTGTAGATTTTCCTTTACAGTAGGCATGTTGGGATTGGGACATACGTGATTGGGGTATGCTGTTCCTGATAACCGAGTCAATCAGCTTTTCTAATGTTTTCAGTAGAAAAGATGATAGACTAATCGGTCTGAAGTCCTTAGGTTTGGTATGCGAGCTTCTACCTGCCTTTGGGATAAAGATGACCTTAACCTCCCTCCATGCTGAGGGAATGTGATTTAACTGAAGAGTACTTTTGAAAATGGTAACTAACCACCTTGTGATATGAGCCAGAGGCTGCTGAAGTTGTGCCGGTATTATCCCATCTGGGCCTGGCGATTTATACGGCTTAAAATTTCCTATAGCCCAAGTAATATTAGTTCCATTGATTATGTCTGAGATATCCGAGCTGATCTCAAATTCTGATACTCTGGGGTTGCAAGTTCGGGTAGGACCCGAGTTATAGACTTCAGAGTTCCCCGGAAAGTGGGTATCTAATAGTAAACTTAGCGACTCCTTGGTAGAAGTCGTCCAGCCGTTGTCTGGCTTCTGTAAAAAGCCAATAGATGTCGTTGATCTAGCCAAGATCTTTCTTAAGCGAGAAGCTTCCGCTGTAGTTTCTATATCCTCACAGAACGACCTCCATGAAGATCTTTTTGCTTTCCTCAACTCTTTTTTATAGACTTTGAGTTGCTCATAATAGAAGTCCCAATCGTCTTCCAACTTAGAGTATTTCGCCTTATTAAATAGTGTTCTACATACAATCTTATGAAGGCTAAGTTCTGAGGACCACCATGGGGGTTTTGTCTTCCCCTTGTGCCTGACAAGAGGGCAAGACTTATTTAGCGCTTTACAACATGTTCCGGTAAACATATTGACTAGCTTATCTAATTCTTCCTCGTTTTCTGGATAATAAGGGGGAATTTCAGGAAGATTTCTCTCCAACTCGTAATTATACAGCTGCCAGTTAGTCCTCCTGTAGTTCCTAAAACTAGTTGGTTGAGGGATTTCTTCTTCTAATATTAATTCAATGTAGCGATGGTCTGAGAAGGAGTGCTTCTCTAATACTCTCCATTGAACCACCTTTTCTATTAAACAATCTGAGACTAGGGTGATGTCAAGAACTTCCTGACGATTCCTGATTATAAAAGTAGGATCGTTCCCACGATTACACAACAGCAATTTTGTACATAAAATGTAATTGAAAAGTAACTCACCACGTTCGTTGATATCCGAGCTTCCCCATACAGAGTGGTGTGCATTCACGTCACCACCCAGTATTAATCTGCCCTTGGAGGCTTCGCTGTCCGATATCAAGTCCACTAACAGTTGTGGTGGTACGGGTTCTTCGTGGGCCAAGTACATCGATGCCATACGAAATTCGATGTCCCAGCTTACCGTCGTGAAGTCTTCATTGCTATATTTTGGGATTAGGAAAACGTTAAGTTTAGATTTAGCTAATACGCATGTCCTACATTTACCTGTACAGCTGGCAGCGTAAAGCTTATAGTGCGGAGCCCTCAATCCGCATATGCGCCCTTGTCTCACCCATGGCTCCTGAATGAGGACAATATCAGGTTCTTCTGCCGCCATTAGTTCTACAAGGGCTGCTGTAGCTGCTTTACTATGGTGCAGATTTATTTGAAGGAGCCTCATTGGTAACATCTGCGTCTACCTCACCCAGGAGCTCTTTCTCCGACAATAGGTTGGCAAAGTCTTCTGTCAAATCCGCCCCAGAAGAAGCGTGTCCAATACTGTCGACATCGCCTATAGATTCTTTTTCTTGCACGTCCATCTCGCTAGACGAATCTTCATCATCAGCAAGCTGGCCTAACGTGTCGCTTCTGTATGTCCTGATTTTAATCTTACAGAAGCCATAATTGACTTCGCCATCGCTCTTCGCCAGTGGCTCTAGTGAGTCCTCAGTCAGCAGTAACATGACTTGCATAGTGGCTCTTTTCGACTCCACCTCGGTGGTTCACTTCTCCTCAAAGGACTTGACAAATTTCCATTTGTCAGCTGGAAGATTAGGGTTGCATGCTCTTAACAGCTGCATGATATCCTCAGGCTCTGATGGAGTAGTTGGTAACCAAACTCTTGCTCTTGGACGAGACGGAATATCCTTCTTCTCGACCACCGCCAGCTTGGCACCGGGATATACTTCGCCAACTTTAGAGATGGCAATCTTGTAAAGCTGCACCGACCTTTCGTCGTCGCAAGCAACTATCTTTATTTGACCCTGATACCACCCTGCATCTGTACAGGAAGGAGGAGGCCCAGGGTTGCTGGTCATAACCTCCATCGCTACTTTCGTCAGCGCAGCATTCACCCATTTCCACTGGTTCTTGGGGATTTTTCCTTCAGGGTCGTTTTCGTCTACAACGCCTATTATGATGCGGTTTTTTGCAACCTTCGCAAAAGACTTGTGTGGCGTGACATTGTGCAACCTTATTTTCTTTGCCTGCGAGCTGTCCCCCTCGGCTGACCTCTGACGCTTAGATATGTCCGGATGCACCGGACGCTCAATTTGGAAATTGGGTAGTACCGCCTTCGCCCAATCGATCGCCTCTTGCAACTCCTTAGTGAGTTCTTCCCCAGCTGGTGGCGTTGAGTGTACTCTAGTGAGTAACCTGGCCGCATTGCGCCTTTCCTGGTACCCAGCTTTTGACGGGTCGGAAATTTTTATTGTAGGCCATTTCTGGACCTGAGAACTGCTTTTAGCGCTGACTGAGGTCGCAGTCACCTCAGCTTGACGACCAACTTTCGGTTGTCGCAACAGTTGTTTGTTTGGCTGGACCAAATTACCAGCCGTAGATTTGTTAGCCACCGAGTTATGACTAGGCTTGGCCTCAGTCGCAACTGGGGCTGAAGAGAGGCTCGTCATGGACGCTGCCCTTTTTGCAGAGCTGGAAGCTCCTTCCGGTCCTTTAGCGGAGGAACCGGTCTCCATAGAATTTTTATTTTTAAAATTGCCAATATTCATTTTGGACCCACGAGTGTTGGAGAAGGAGAAGTCCGCCTACGCATAGCTCCAGGTACGTAGGTAAGGCTAGCTATTACGGAGGGCGCCAGGTATCCGTAAGCTCCGTTTACGACTGAGTTATTTTTGAAAAGGGCCCCAAGCCTGACAGATCCTCGGCACGGGTCGCATTACACCTTTATCCAGCCCTTTACCCCCGACCATGCTAAAGATACTCCAAATGATGTTGTACTATTGAGGAGTAGCGAACACCAAACTTTGTATAATTAGCTTAGCTAGGTACCTCCTATTTCAGGACTACTGTGGTACCTATTACCAGCCGGCACCCTCTGGGCGGGTTCAGTGGAGGATTTTTGCCAGCCGACATGGTAATAATTCAATTCCTTTATTTTCCGTAAATTGTTCAATTTCTTGTTTACGTATTCTCTACCATTGTCACATCTAAATTTTTTTATTCTTTTATTGAATTTATTTTCGACTAAATTAACAAATTCTTTGAAACATTTTGCAGTTTCATCTTTACTTTTCGCGCATTTACTATAATCATCTATAAATGGAAGAAAATATTTTTTACCACGATTACCAGAGGTATTATGTGGTCCATTTAAATCGGTATGAATTAATTCTAAAATTTCAGAAGTTTTAGTTCGCTTATTTTCGAACGGTACATTAGTCATTTTGCTTTGTATACAATTTGCACATTTCATTATATTATTTTCCAATGTTTCAGGCAATCCTTCTACTAATTTGTCTTTTACTAATTTGTTTAAATATTGAAAATTTACATGGCCTAGCGCTCTATGCCATTTTTCTTTATCTGATAGTTTAACTACATTTGCATAAATCTCATTCTTTTCTTTTTTGTGCATAAAACTGTTCATTCTATATAATCCATCTATTTTATTAGCAACAGCTATCAACTTTCTATCATTATTATAAATTTTTGCATTTTGACCTCTTGAAACAATTGTACTATTTTCAGTTATTTTAGAAGAACTTAACAAATTCTTTCCAATGCCATTAACAAAGTAATATATACATTTTTTAGTTCAACTTCTACTTGATTATAATAATTTTTGAATAATGTCTTAACTGTTCCTATTTTTGTTGCTTTTAAATTTTTGAAGTGAAAACTTCTTTAGAATCGTTGGGAGTGATTTGGGGAAAAGTGAAACGAAAAAGCGACCCTCTTGGCTACGAAGCGTTATATTATATGTTGATATAAACGTGATTCGAACCAAGGATTTTGGATCGGAAGCTCACATTGCTAGTCGCTCGGCTACCGCGTCATGCTGTAGGCTTTGGCCTAAAAGTTATTTAGTTACGAAGCGTTATATTATATGTTGATATAAATAATTTTTGTGAGCGTGTAATTCTCAAAAGGTTTATTAGAAAATGCATTGAAAATGTATTGAGTTTGTTGGTTGTGTATGGTTATCTTATCAGCTTAACATCTGATAGATCCTCTATCGGAGGACAACAAATGTTAAACTGATTTTTGGAAATGGGCGGAGTGTTTTAAGGGCTTGGTCCACCTCTGCCACGGGTTGGCCCGGTATTGCAGTACCGCCGGGATTTCGGCCTTGAATAAATACAAGAAGAAATATACTAATACATTTAGCCATGATGCAAAGAATAATGAGATTGCGCCCATCGTGGTCCCGTTACTTTGCGCTCAGCGAATTTGACAACTAGTTACGTGATTTTAGCTCAAGTATGGCCAGATTACCATTTTCGTAACTTGATTTAGCATTTTTTTTGTTATTTTTATTATTTTTTGTCTCGGAGTTTAAGTTCTTTCTTCATGACATTTTCCTAGCTGTTCTAATTAAAATGTCATGTTCATAATTTCGTAAAATATACATTTTTTAATAATTATTTAAATAATTCACTCAGTTTTATTTAGCTTTACTTTTTTTTAACATCTGGTGGCATTGCCCGCGATTGCCGGTGTTGTTAGTGTTCTTCTGCTTTCGGCAGTCAAATCTCTCTCTCGCTACTGCAGAGTTGCCTAGCTTTGGATATAAAAACGCACTAAATGCCCATTTAAAGAAAATAAAACACGAAATTTTTATTGTGTTACTTAAAGAACTTTGTATGCGTGACAAATTGTCTGTAGAATGTGCGTTTTTTTTAAATAAATGTGTCATGCTTATGTACAATTTAATTTATGAGTTGTTTTTGTTAAGCGAAACTCTTTTGTTAAGGGAAAGACTTTTTTGCTATATTTGAAGTTATGTAACTAGATAAGGTACTCTTTTTGTAAAAATGTCAGTATGGTTTCTTTACTATTTTCTGGTAATTTGTTGCTTATTTTTACTATGAATACATATCTTGATGCTCTATGTCTCACTAAGGATTGATGACCGGAAGAAACGATTACTCCTCTATGGTTTCAATTCGCATTCAATAAATTCAAAGGCTTTTTAAAATGTGTAAAAAGGTTTTCAATCTTAAGTAAAGTTGAGAGAGGGGCATTTAATATTTTTGCATAGCCTTAAATGGAGCCAAAAATTAAATTTGCACTTTCAAATTATCAAATTTTATAAGAGTAAAAAAATTTTCATTAGCACTAAAATCTTCTCAGAGATCTGGTCACATTGCCCATGATTGCGGTTATTGTTGATGTTTATGAATATTCGTTTTTTCTTTGAAATGTGCGTTAATAAGAACAAACGGTAACAAACGTTTTAGTGAATATTTACGCAAAAATAAGATAATTCGTGAAAGTGTACTCGTATAAGTGAAAAATAAGAAAACATGAAATGTGCAGTGAAAAATTGTGCTAGTAAGAACCTCAATAAAGCGTGTGATATAAGCTTTTTTATATTTCCAAAGGATGAGGCGCTCTGCATACATATGCTTATAATATTTAATTAAATTAAAGTTAAATGTTTTAAAATGTCTATAGGAATAGGAACTGAGCACCGATCCACGGACTGAGTACACTGCCTCCGCCATCCATCCAGTGGCACCATCCGTTCAAGGCACTTCTCCTGGCGCAACTCCATCAGCACTATTAAAATCCACATTCACACATTGTTCAATCTTATCAGCGGCTGTGCAACAATATTAGACACTATAAGATGTGTAGATCCACGACTTGGTTGAACAATTTAATATGATTTGCAAAATATTTAAGATTTTTCCTACCATTTTTTCAAAATACTAAATTTGATAAGAATCAACTAATTTTCATTAGCACTAAAATCTTCTCAGAGTGACCTTTTACAACATTCTTTCTTTATTAATACAGTTTTTTTTAACTTACAGTTTCGGTAGCTTTAAATTAAAGCACTAAATTTATTGCGAAGAGCAAATGGTTGGCAATACTGCACAACTCAGCAAACGTGACGTCACGTACGCTCTGATGGGCGCAATCTTGTTTCTATCATTCTTGACATTTAGCTTTGGTGAGAAGAGACATAAATTTTTATATGAATACAAGTAGACGAAAATGGAATTTTTTTTTTGAGATTTGCATTGTGGGACATTTCTGATTATTTATTGAAAAGAGTTTTTTTTATTAAAATTTTATTATAGAAGAAAATTGAATTTTTTCCAAGATGAATTCATACACTAAGCTAAGTAAAACGTTTCGTAATTCAGTTTTGTATTGACATCCAAATGTACACGGCTGAAGAAAAAAATAACAAATCAAATTATTGCTAACCACCTTCAATAGATTCGCCTTGATTTTTCATATAAAAATTATACATATCATCACTTGTGACAAGTGTACCCAGTCGGTCGACAGTGTGTGAATCATCTTTACATTCTGCAAGAATACCCCAACCTGCGCAGCGCACAGTAAAATCGACACAAAGCTGAGCGCAGAGCACAATCGTACAAACACACTAACATACATACATACATATATACGCTCGAATACATTTTCTTACTGTGCTCAGCCAAGGCTGGTAGTCATGCACTGTGGCGATATGAACGCACAAATGCACATACACAGGCACGAACATGAAATCAAACAGCTCGCCGTTGCTTGTTGGCTCTTCTATGTTTGGTTTAGATACTGAAAGTCAGTTTAAGTGAATCGGTATAAATATTTCGTACATTAATTTTTGTGAGCGTGTAATTCTCAAAAGGTTTATTAGAAAATGTATTGAAAATATATTGAGTTTGTTGGTTGTGTATGGTTATCGCTTCTCGGCCTTATGGCTAAGATCAAAGTGTAGCTTTGTAGCTTAACATCTGATAGATCCTCCATCGGAGGACAACAAATGTTAAACTGATTTTTGGAAATGGGCGGAGTGTTTTAAGGGCTTGGTCCACCTCTGCCACGGGTTGGCCCGGTATTGCAGTACCGCCGGGATTTCGGCCTTGAATAAATACAAGAAGAAATATACTAATACATTTAGCTTTGGTGGGAAGAGACATAAATTTTTATATGAATACAAGTAGACGAAAATGGAAGAAATTTGTAAGTCTGTTTCTTCGGTCCGTTTGGGTATTTTTTTTGACAACATCGAAACCAAAGCATTTGTATCATATTTTAGCTATCATAAGCCACTCGTATCATTTGTTGAAATTGAAAACATTGAGGATGAATAATAATAAAATGAAGAAAATAAAATATGAACTTTATAGCAATATTATAATGAACCTATAATTATCCCGCCCCTAATGCTGCTTTCGTCTCATTCTCTCTCAGTTTGTCTTACGGAAGGTTTCACTTCTATCCCGTCTAACCGTTAGACTGGTATTTTTTTTTTCCATCTGGAAATCTTACTTTAATAGGATTTTTTAAATCAATATACTTACAAAAATAATCTTCATTGTTGATGATGTGGTCTGTGCAACCACTATCCAACAACCATTCAATTTCATTTTCATTCTCACACATATCTTTCACAACATCACTCGCATTCACTTTCACCACTTGCGTTGCTCACGACTCAGAAGGCAGCTCCTGGTGCTGCTCGCTGGTAGATGTTGACGCCTGATGTCCTTGGCCTCTGCCGCGACCGTAACCTCGTTGCGACGCGCCTCTGCCTCTCGGTGTACCACGATGTCCTCTGGGGTTTGATTGGGCTCCTCTGCCCTGGCTGTGTTGAGATCCTTTTCCGTAGCTGCCTTGCTGTTTGTGCCAGCAGTCTCGTTGATAATGCCCAGGTTTTCCACACTGGAAGCATTATCTCATTGCCTTTGCACTAAAAGTTCTCACATTGGTCTTTTTTTCACAATCACTTTTGTTCCAGTTTTTTTCCTTAATTTTGGACATCGTATATGCGACAGTCCTTGACTCTTCAGGCACCAGTTCGATGAAGTCTCCTATGTAGCTGTAGTTAGGTGGTTGGGCTTTTATCAGGAACCGCATTTTTCTTCTTCTTTTAATGTGGCCCCAGCTGATTCCAACTCGTTGCATGCCTTTTCGAAGTCAACGAGAAACTCGTCAACATTGCCGTAATTCCTCAATTTCACTTCTTCTAATTTTGACCTCTTGATAATTTGTAGTGAAGTTGACTGCGTTGAGTACATTTTTTCTAATTTCGACATTATTGTGTAAGTCGATGTGCACTCACTTATGTACTCTAACTGCCTGTCCGACAGAGCGCTTATCACGATTGTCGTGGCTTTTAGGTCGCTTTTCTTCCACGTACCTTCATCGTCGGCGGCGGTCTTTTCCCGTTTTGCTGGACCTTGGCACTCCTTATACTCCAAAATGTTTAAAAGTCGAAACTTCCAGCTCGAAAAATTTGCCCCATCAAACACTGGAATACTCACGTCGTCAATTTTTGCTTGCCTAGCCATTTCTTCTTCTTCCTGAATTTTCCAATTATTTTCGATTATAGTCTTCAAGATCAGAGTCCTCTTCAAAATTTTCAAAAAACTTTTTCTCAAAAAATTCCGGTTTTCTCTGCTTAACTCGAAATCTTCTTTTTTTATTTGCTCAACTAAGTGGTCAGTTGATTTATCTTCGTCGGAAACCAAACTTTGTAGTGTCGTCTTCAATTTAGCAAACATGTGCTAACCTCAAAATGCCTCGTGGACTTGCAGCCTTCTGGGCCATGAACATGTGCTCACTTTTAATCCAAGTGCACCAGCTTCCTGCACGGATGTTTTCCACACAATTTTCCCAAATTTCGTGTTCTAATTTTTTTCTTTTTCCGATTTCGGCACTATTTTTCCCATTCACCTGATTTTCCGCGTTTTCTCGAACCTTGCTCTGCTACCATGATGTAATAACTACAAATTGGGCTCTGCCTTTAAACAAAGTGACGATGCGCTCTATTGACTGGTCAACGATTGAATAATCTTTATTGTCACAAAGTCATGTATGTATGCACGCATGTAATTCCCGAGAGATGGCGCCAGGGGTATCAAAATCACGTTAAATACATTATTGTTATAATGTTGAATATTCATATATTACAACACGCCTCCTTGAATTTTCAACATTTTACATCAGTATTCATTCTTACTTTACATCAAATAATTCTATTTTCAAATTTTACGCATATCATTTCATTGTTGCTTTGTACTCTAAGGTATACAATTAATGTTTTAGTCTGCAATAACTCAAATAAACTTCAGCTCTTTTCTATTTTTCATAAATTTAATTCTGTTTAAACTCTTTGTTAATATATTTGCTAAATTACGTTCAGAATCGATTTTTACAATATCAATTACGCCATTTTCATAATTTTCATTAATATAATATAATGATACTGCACTTCAATGTGCTTCGAGTTTTTTGCGAAATTTCCAAATTTTGCTATTGCCACTGCGCCTGAATTATCTTCATATATTTTTATACGTTTGTCTATATTCAAATTAAATGATTCATTCAACAAATTTCTCAAAAATAAAACTTCTGTTACTGCTTCCGACATAGCGGTATACTCTGCAAAAGTTGAACATTTAGTTACTGTATTTTATTTACGGCGGCCGCCGTAGCCGAATGGGTTGGTGCGTGATTACCATTCGGAATTCACAGAAAGGTCGTTAGTTCGAATCTCGGTGAAAGCAAAATTAATAAAAACATTTTTCTAATAGCGGTCGCCCCTCGGCAGGCAATGGCAAACCTCCGATTGTATTTCTGCCATGAAAAAGCTCCTCATAAAAATATCTGCCGTTCGGAATCGGCTTGAAACTGTAGGTCCCTCCATTTGTGGAACAACATCAAGACGCACACCACAAATAGGAGGAGGAGCTCGGCCAAACACCTAACAGAAGTGTACGCGCCAATTATTTATTTTATTATTTTGTTTACGTGTTTTCCAATAAATCAAATTACCAAATAATCTTATTACGAATTCCGTTGTAGATTTTCGATCTACATTATCTCCTGCATAATCTGAATCAACCATACAGTCTAAATGTTCATCTTTTGTATTTTTATCTGAATACGTTAATTTTAAATCTTTAGTCTTGTATAAATATTTAAATACTCTTAAAGCATATTTAAAATGCGTTTGATTATAACAGCTTTGAAATCTACTTAAGTAATTAACGTTGTAAGCAATATCTGGCCTTGTGCCTGTACTAATGTACAATAATTCACCAATTAAATTTCTGTACTTTACTCTCTCATTGATTTCACTCGCTTGTTCTAATTTTAAATTACTTTCCATTGGAGTATCATATAATTTTGAATTTTCCAAATTGTACTTTATCGATTCCTATATAATTATTAATTTTACCTAAATCTTTCATTCAAAATCTTTGCATTAAATTTCCTTTAATTTTATCAATTTTCTTTCTATCTTGACAGCAAATCAAAAGATCATCTACGAAAACTAAAATGTATATTGGATCTTTGCCTGTGTTATTTACATACAAACAGTAGTCATAATTACTTCTGACAAAATTCATTTTTTCTATATGTTGATGAAAACACTCATACCAAGCTCTTGGACTTTCTCTCAGACCATACAACGCTTTTCGTAATTTGCATACTTTATTTTTATCTGTTTCATAGCCTCTAGGTTGATTAATATAAACTTCAGATTTAACAGTTCCATTAAGAAAAGCTGTCTCAACATCCATTTGATCTATGAATAAATTATGTGAACAACAATAGCTTAATAAAATTTTCAAAGTTTGCATTTTGCCGACTGGCGAATAAACATTTTCAAGGTACTCCTTTTGTTGAAAACCTCTTACGACTAATCTTGCTTTATAATTTTTTCTTTTTATAAATCCATTTCACATCTATAATTTTCTTATCTTTAGGTCTTTCAAGTACTATCCACGTTTTATTTAAACTTTCTATCTCTGAATTCATGGCCTTTTCCATTCTCTGGATTCTTGGGAGTTGATCGCCTCCTCAATGTATTAGGTACGTTTGCGTTTACATGGTTTACATAAATATGGTGTATTACAGGGTTACCAAATCTATTCACAGGATTTCTTTTTCTCTCTGACGCTCTTTTTTCAACTATTTTCTCATTGTTATTTTGTAAAACATTTGATTCGTTATTTACTTCAGTATCATTATCAATAGCATTATCAAAACCATCTTCATTATCTTCATTTATTTCATTCAGATCATTATCTCGATTCAAATTTACAACATTTTCATCATCAAAATTTCTGTCATCATTATTATTATTTTTTTCTAAACAAATTAATTCTGTGCCCTCTTCAACTACTTGAACGTGTCTGGCATTAATTATTTTATTATTTACTAAGACTCTGTAACTATGATCATTGTAACCTACGAGTACACCCAATTTTGCTTTTGCTTTTCTTTGAGTAATGAATTTTTGAGTAAAAACCCTGTTTCACACTTTTTGTTTTTTGCAAAATAAAACATTTTCAACTACTTTTTTGCAATTGTTTCTGCACGAAGTCGTTCGTGTAAGTAATTACCATTATTTTGAACCCAGAATCATTCAAATCGGCTTTTTTTTGACTAAGTAATGAGTAATTAAAAAAAAATTTCTTATATAGATTCTTTCCATTTCAATTCAAAAGGTCTATTCGGGACATGTTCTTCGATTTCGATGTAACTGAAATATGTTGCTCTCTGGTCAAAATAATGACACACGTATTTTTTTGTTCGCCCGAAAAAATTTTTTTTCAAGAGTTATCGGCAATTTTGTTTTTCGGCTCAAGCTCGATTTTTTTTTAATTATATAAGAAAAAATTTTTTTAAATGCCCATAACTTAGTCAAAAATGAACCGATTTTAATAATTCTGGGTTCAAAATGATCGTAATTACTTACACGAGCGACTTCATATAGAAACAATTGCAAAAAAAGTAGTTGAAAATTTTTTATTTAGCAAAAAAGAAAAAAAATTGAAATTTTTTCGAAATTCAATATTTCAAAAAGTGTATTTTTGTTTTTTTTATAACTTTTTCCAAATCAAGAGGACACCTCACACTTCAATTAAGCTGAATGCCCAGTAGCTAAAATGAGTTGTTTTTGAGTAATGAATTTTTGAGTAAAAACCCTGTTTCACACTTTTTGTTTTTTGCAAAATAAAATATTTTCAACTACTTTTTTGCAATTGTTTCTGCACGAAGTCGTTCGTGTAAGTAATTACCATTATTTTGAGCCCAGAATCATTCAAATCGGCTTTTTTTGACTAAGTAATGAGTAATTAAAAAAAATTTCTTATATAGATTCTTTCCATTTCAATTCAGAAGGCCTATTCGGGACATGTTCTTCGATTTCGATGTAACTCAAATATGTTGCTCTCTGGTCAAACTAATGAGACACGTATTTTTTTTTTGCCCGAAAAAATTTTTTTTCAAGCTTTATCGGCAATTTTGTTTTTCGGCTCAAAATCGATTTTTTTTAATAATGTAAGAAAATTTTGTTTTTAAATGCTCATAACTTAGTCAAAAATGAACCGATTTTAATAATTTTGAATTCAAAAGGATCGTCATTACTTACACGAGCGATTTCATGTAGAAACAGTTGCAAAAAAGTAGTTGCAAATTTTTTATTTTGCAAAAAACAAAAAGTGCGAAACAGGTTTTTTAATCAAAAATTCATTACTCAAAAACAACTCATTTTAGCTACTGGGCATTCAGCTTAATTGAAGTTTGAGGTGTCCTCTTGATTTGGAAAAAGTTATAAAAAAAAACAAAAATACACTTTTTGAAATATTGAATTTCGAAAAAATTTCAATTTTTTTTCTTTTTTGCTAAATAAAAAATTTTTAACTACTTTGTTGCAATTGTTTCTATATGAAGTCGCTCGTGTAAGTAACTACGATCATTTTGAACCCAGAATTATTAAAATCGGTTCATTTTTGACTAAGTTATGGGCATTTAAAAAAAATTGTTTCTTATATAATTAAAAAAAATCGAGTTTGAGCCGTAAAACAAAATTCCCGATAACTTTTGAAAAAAAATTTTTTCGGGCGAATAAAAAAAATACGTGTCTCATTATTTTGACCAGAGAGCAACATATTTCAGTTACATCGAAATCGAAGAACATGACCCGAATAGCCCGGTTGAATTGAAATGGAAAGCATCTTCTGACAAAATTCATTTTTTCTACATGTTGATGAAAACACTCATACCAAGCTCTTGGACTTTCTCTCAGACCATACAACGCTTTTTGTAATTTGCATACTTTATTTTTATCTGTTTCATAGCCTCTAGGTTGATTAATATAAACTTCAGATTTAACAGTTCCATTAAGAAAAGCTGTCTCAACATCCATTTGATCTATGAATAAATTATGTGAACAACAATAGCTTAATAAAATTTTCAAAGTTTGCATTTTGCCGACTGGCGAATAAACATTTTCAAGGTACTCCTTTTGTTGAAAACCTCTTACGACTAATCTTGCTTTATAATTTTTTCTTTTTATAAATCCATTTCACATCTATAATTTTCTTATCTTTAGGTCTTTCAAGTACTATCCACGTTTTATTTAAACTTTCTATCTCTGAATTCATGGCCTTTTCCATTCTCTGGATTCTTGGGAGTTGATCGCCTCCTCAATGTATTAGGTACGTTTGCGTTTACATGGTTTACATAAATATGGTGTATTACAGGGTTACCAAATCTATTCACAGGATTTCTTTTTCTCTCTGACGCTCTTTTTTCAACTATTTTCTCATTGTTATTTTGTAAAACATTTGATTCGTTATTTACTTCAGTATCATTATCAATAGCATTATCAAAACCATCTTCATTATCTTCATTTATTTCATTCAGATCATTATCTAGATTCAAATTTACAACATTTTCATCATCAAAATTTCTGTCATCATTATTATTATTTTTTTCTAAACAAATTAATTCTGTGCCCTCTTCAACTACTTGAACGTGTCTGGCATTAATTATTTTATTATTTACTAAGACTCTGTAACTATGATCATTGTAACCTACGAGTACACCCAATTTTGCTTTTGCTTTTCTTTGAGTAATGAATTTTTGAGTAAAAACCCTGTTTCACACTTTTTGTTTTTTGCAAAATAAAACATTTTCAACTACTTTTTTGCAATTGTTTCTGCACGAAGTCGTTCGTGTAAGTAATTACCATTATTTTGAACCCAGAATCATTCAAATCGGCTTTTTTTTGACTAAGTAATGAGTAATTAAAAAAAAATTTCTTATATAGATTCTTTCCATTTCAATTCAAAAGGTCTATTCGGGACATGTTCTTCGATTTCGATGTAACTGAAATATGTTGCTCTCTGGTCAAAATAATGACACACGTATTTTTTTGTTCGCCCGAAAAAATTTTTTTTCAAGAGTTATCGGCAATTTTGTTTTTCGGCTCAAGCTCGATTTTTTTTAATTATATAAGAAAAAATTTTTTTAAATGCCCATAACTTAGTCAAAAATGAACCGATTTTAATAATTATGGGTTCAAAATGATCGTAATTACTTACACGAGCGACTTCATATAGAAACAATTGCAAAAAAAGTAGTTGAAAATTTTTTATTTAGCAAAAAAGAAAAAAAAATTGAAATTTTTTCGAAATTCAATATTTCAAAAAGTGTATTTTTGTTTTTTTTATAACTTTTTCCAAATCAAGAGGACACCTCAAACTTCAATTAAGCTGAATGCCCAGTAGCTAAAATGAGTTGTTTTTGAGTAATGAATTTTTGAGTAAAAACCCTGTTTCACACTTTTTGTTTTTTGCAAAATAAAATATTTTCAACTACTTTTTTGCAATTGTTTCTGCACGAAGTCGTTCGTGTAAGTAATTACCATTATTTTGAACCCAGAATCATTCAAATCGGCTTTTTTTGACTAAGTAATGAGTAATTAAAAAAAATTTCTTATATAGATTCTTTCCATTTCAATTCAGAAGGCCTATTCGGGACATGTTCTTCGATTTCGATGTAACTCAAATATGTTGCTCTCTGGTCAAACTAATGAGACACGTATTTTTTTTTTGCCCGAAAAAATTTTTTTTCAAGCTTTATCGGCAATTTTGTTTTTCGGCTCAAAATCGATTTTTTTTAATAATGTAAGAAAATTTTGTTTTTAAATGCTCATAACTTAGTCAAAAATGAACCGATTTTAATAATTTTGAATTCAAAAGGATCGTCATTACTTACACGAGCGATTTCATGTAGAAACAGTTGCAAAAAAGTAGTTGCAAATTTTTTATTTTGCAAAAAACAAAAAGTGCGAAACAGGTTTTTTAATCAAAAATTCATTACTCAAAAACAACTCATTTTAGCTACTGGGCATTCAGCTTAATTGGAGTTTGAGGTGTCCTCTTGATTTGGAAAAAGTTATATAAAAAAACAAAAATACACTTTTTGAAATATTGAATTTCGAAAAAATTTCAATTTTTTTTCTTTTTTGCTAAATAAAAAATTTTTAACTACTTTTTTGCAATTGTTTCTGCATGAAGTCGCTCGTGTAAGTAACTACGATCATTTTGAACCCAGAATTATTAAAATCGGTTCATTTTTGACTAAGTTATGGGCATTTAAAAAAAATTGTTTCTTATATAATTAAAAAAAATCGAGTTTGAGCCGAAAAACAAAATTCCCGATAACTTTTGAAAAAAAATTTTTTCGGGCGAATAAAAAAAATACGTGTCTCATTATTTTGACCAGAGAGCAACATATTTCAGTTACATCGAAATCGAAGAACATGACCCGAATAGCCCGGTTGAATTGAAATGGAAAGCATCTTCTGACAAAATTCATTTTTTCTACATGTTGATGAAAACACTCATACCAAGCCTTGGACTTTCTCTCAGACCATACAACGCTTTTTGTAATTTGCATACTTTATTTTTATCTATTTCATAGCCTCTAGGTTGATTAATATAAATTTCAGATTTAACAGTTTCATTAAGAAAAGCTGTCTCAACATCCATTTGATCTATGAATAAATTATGTGAACAACAATAGCTTAATAAAATTTTCAAAGTTTGCATTTTGCCGACTGGCGAATAAACATTTTCAAGGTACTCCTTTTGTTGAAAACCTCTTACGACTAATCTTGCTTTATAATTTTTTCTTTTTATAAATCCATTTCACATCTATAATTTTCTTATCTTTAGGTCTTTCAAGTACTATCCACGTTTTATTTAAACTTTCTATCTCTGAATTCATGGCCTTTTCCATTCTCTGGATTCTTGGGGGTTGATTGCCTCCTCAATGTATTAGGTACGTTTGCGTTTACATGGTTTACATAAATATGGTGTATTACAGGGTTACCAAATCTATTCACAGGATTTCTTTTTCTCTCTGACGCTCTTTTTTCAACTATTTTCTCATTGTTATTTTGTAAAACATTTGATTCGTTATTTACTTCAGTATCATTATCAATAGCATTATCAAAACCATCTTCATTATCTTCATTTATTTCATTCAGATCATTATCTAGATTCAAATTTACAACATTTTCATCATCAAAATTTCTGTCATCATTATTATTATTTTTTTCTAAACAAATTAATTCTGTGCCCTCTTCAACTACTTGAACGTGTCTGGCATTAATTATTTTATTATTTACTAAGACTCTGTAACTATGATCATTGTAATCTACGAGTACACCCAATTTTGCTTTTGCTTTTCTTTGAGTAATGAATTTTTGAGTAAAAACCCTGTTTCACACTTTTTGTTTTTTGCAAAATAAAACATTTTCAACTACTTTTTTGCAATTGTTTCTGCACGAAGTCGTTCGTGTAAGTAATTACCAATATTTTGAACCCAGAATCATTCAAATCGGCTTTTTTTTGACTAAGTAATGAGTAATTAAAAAAAAATTTCTTATGTAGATTCTTTCCATTTCAATTCAAAAGGTCTATTCGGGACATGTTCTTCGATTTCGATGTAACTGAAATATGTTGCTCTCTGGTCAAAATAATGACACAGGTATTTTTTTGTTCGCCCGAAAAAATTTTTTTTCAAGAGTTATCGGCAATTTTGTTTTTCGGCTCAAGCTCGATTTTTTTTAATTATATAAGAAAAAATTTTTTTAAATGCCCATAACTTAGTCAAAAATGAACCGATTTTAATAATTCTGGGTTCAAAATGATCGTAATTACTTACACGAGCGATTTCATGTAGAAACAATTGCAAAAAAAGTAGTTGAAAATTTTTTATTTAGCAAAAAAGAAAAAAAATTGAAATTTTTTCGAAATTCAATATTTCAAAAAGTGTATTTTTGTTTTTTTTATAACTTTTTCCAAATCAAGAGGACACCTCAAACTTCAATTAGGCTGAATGCCCAGTAGCTAAAATGAGTTGTTTTTGAGTAATGAATTTTTGAGTAAAAACCCTGTTTCACACTTTTTGTTTTTTGCAAAATAAAACATTTTCAACTACTTTTTTGCAATTGTTTCTGCACGAAGTCGTTCGTGTAAGTAATTACCATTATTTTGAACCCAGAATCATTCAAATCGGCTTTTTTTTGACTAAGTAATGAGTAATTAAAAAAAAATTTCTTATATAGATTCTTTCCATTTCAATTCAAAAGGTCTATTCGGGACATGTTCTTCGATTTCGATGTAACTGAAATATGTTGCTCTCTGGTCAAAATAATGACACACGTATTTTTTTGTTCGCCCGAAAAATTTTTTTTCAAGAGTTATCGGCAATTTTGTTTTTCGGCTCAAGCTCGATTTTTTTTAATTATATAAGAAAATTTTTTTTTAAATGCCCATAACTTAGTCAAAAATGAACCGATTTTAATAATTCTGGGTTCAAAATGATCGTAGTTACTTGCACGAGCGACTTCATATAGAAACAGTTGCAAAAAAGTAGTTGCAAATTTTTTATTTTGCAAAAAACAAAAAGTGCGAAACAGGTTTTTTAATCAAAAATTCATTACTCAAAAACAACTCATTTTAGCTACTGGGCATTCAGCTTAATTGAAGTTTGAGGTGTCCTCTTGATTTGGAAAAAGTTATATAAAAAAAAAAAAATACACTTTTTGAAATATTGAATTTCGAAAAAATTTCAATTTTTTTTCTTTTTTGCTAAATAAAAAATTTTTAACTACTTTTTTGCAATTGTTTCTGCATGAAGTCGCTCGTGTAAGTAACTACGATCATTTTGAACCCAGAATTATTAAAATCGGTTCATTTTTGACTAAGTTATGGGCATTTAAAAAAAATTGTTTCTTATATAATTAAAAAAAATCGAGTTTGAGCCGAAAAACAAAATTCCCGATAACTTTTGAAAAAAAATTTTTTCGGGCGAATAAAAAAAATACGTGTCTCATTATTTTGACCAGAGGGCAACATATTTCAGTTACATCGAAATCGAAGAACATGACCCGAATAGCCCGGTTGAATTGAAATGGAAAGCATCTTCTGACAAAACTCATTTTTTCTACATGTTGATGAAAACACTCATACCAAGCTCTTGGACTTTCTCTCAGACCATACAACGCTTTTTGTAATTTGCATACTTTATTTTTATCTGTTTCATAGCCTCTAGGTTGATTAATATAAACTTCAGATTTAACAGTTCCATTAAGAAAAGCTGTCTCAACATCCATTTGATCTATGAATAAATTATGTGAACAACAATAGCTTAATAAAATTTTCAAAGTTTGCATTTTGCCGACTGGCGAATAAACATTTTCAAGGTACTCCTTTTGTTGAAAACCTCTTACGACTAATCTTGCTTTATAATTTTTTCTTTTTATAAATCCATTTCACATCTATAATTTTCTTATCTTTAGGTCTTTCAAGTACTATCCACGTTTTATTTAAACTTTCTATCTCTGAATTCATGGCCTTTTCCATTCTCTGGATTCTTGGGAGTTGATCGCCTCCTCAATGTATTAGGTACGTTTGCGTTTACATGGTTTACATAAATATGGTGTATTACAGGGTTACCAAATCTATTCACAGGATTTCTTTTTCTCTCTGACGCTCTTTTTTCAACTATTTTCTCATTGTTATTTTGTAAAACATTTGATTCGTTATTTACTTCAGTATCATTATCAATAGCATTATCAAAACCATCTTCATTATCTTCATTTATTTCATTCAGATCATTATCTAGATTCAAATTTACAACATTTTCATCATCAAAATTTCTGTCATCATTATTATTATTTTTTTCTAAACAAATTAATTCTGTGCCCTCTTCAACTACTTGAACGTGTCTGGCATTAATTATTTTATTATTTACTAAGACTCTGTAACTATGATCATTGTAACCTACGAGTACACCCAATTTTGCTTTATCATCCCATTTATTTTTTCTCAAAGTTTCGGGTAATCTGACAAAAACTCTGCTTCCATAAATTTTCAAATGTTTTACATTAGGCTTTTTACCAAAAAATATTTCATATGGTGTTTTGTTTTCTTGAGTATTGGCTATTGCACGATTTTTCAAATAAGCGACAGTTTTCATTATTTCAGACCAAAACCTGTGATTTATTTTTGGTTCTCTTGCTAGACATCTACCAATATCCATTGCAGATCTGTTATATCTTTCCGCGACTCCATTTAATTCATGAACATATGGTGGACACGGTAATAATTCAATTCCTTTATTTTCCGTAAATTGTTCAATTTCTTGTTTACGTATTCTCTACCATTGTCACATCTAAATTTTTTTATTCTTTTATTGAATTTATTTTCGACTAAATTAACAAATTCTTTGAAACATTTTGCAGTTTCATCTTTACTTTTCGCGCATTTACTATAATCATCTATAAATGGAAGAAAATATTTTTTACCACGATTACCAGAGGTATTATGTGGTCCATTTAAATCGGTATGAATTAATTCTAAAATTTCAGAAGTTTTAGTTCGCTTATTTTCGAACGGTACATTAGTCATTTTGCTTTGTATACAATTGCACATTTCATTATATTATTTTCCAATGTTTCAGGCAATCATTCTACTAATTTGTCATTTACTAATTTGTTTAAATATTGAAAATTTACATGGCCTAGCGCTCTGTGCCATTTTTCTTTATCTGATAGTTTAACTACATTTGCATAAATCTCATTCTTTTCTTTTTTGTGCATAAAACTGTTCATTCTATATAATCCATCTATTTTATTAGCAACAGCTATCAACTTTCTATCATTATTATAAATTTTTGCATTTTGACCTCTTGAAACAATTGTACTATTTTCAGTTATTTTAGAAGAACTCAACAAATTCTTTCCAATGCCATTAACAAAGTATACATTTTTTAGTTCAACTTCTACTTGATTATAATAATTTTTGAATAATGTCTTAACTGTTCCTATTTTTGTTGCTTTTAAATTTTTTCCATCTGGAAATCTTACTTTAATAGGATTTTTTAAATCAATATACTTACAAAAATAATCTTCATTGATGATGATGTGGTCTGTGCAACCACTATCCAACAACCATTCAATTTCATTTTCATTCTCACACATATCTTTCACAACATCATTCGCATTCACTTTCACCACTTGCGTTGCTCACGACTCAGAAGGCAGCTCCTGGTGCTGCTCGCTGGTAGATGTTGACGCCTGATGTCCTTGGCCTCTGCCGCGACCGTAACCTCGTTGCGACGCGCCTCTGCCTCTCGGTGTACCACGATGTGCTCTGGGGTTTGATTGGGCTCCTCTGCCTTGGCTGTGTTGAGATCCTTTTCCGTAGCTGCCTTGCTGTTTGTGCCAGCAGTTTCGTTGATAATGCCCAGGTTTTCCACACTGGAAGCATTATCTCATTGCCTTTGCACTAAAAGTTCTCACATTGGTCTTTTTTTCACAATCACTTTTGTTCCAGTTTTTTTCCTTAATTTTGGACATCGTATATTCGACAGTCCTTGACTCTTCAGGCACCAGTTCGATGAAGTCTCCTATGTAGCTGTAGTTAGGTGGTTGGGCTTTTATCAGGAACCGCATTTTTCTTCTTCTTTTAATGTGGCCCCAGCTGATTTCAACTCGTTGCATGCCTTTTCGAAGTCAACGAGAAACTCGTCAACATTGCCGTAATTCCTCAATTTCACTTCTTCTAATTTTGACCTCTTGATAATTTGTAGTGAAGTTGACTGCGTTGAGTACATTTTTTCTAATTTCGACATTATTGTGTAAGTCGATGTGCACTCACTTATGTACTCTAACTGCCTGTCCGACAGAGCGCTTATCACGATTGTCGTGGCTTTTAGGTCGCTTTTCTTCCACGTACCTTCATCGTCGGCGGCGGTCTTTTCCCTTTTTGCTGGACCTTGACACTCCTTATACTCCAAAATGTTTAAAAGTCGAAACTTCCAGCTCGAAAAATTTGCCTCATCAAACACTGGAATACTCACGTCGTCAATTTTTGCTTGCCTAGCCATTTCTTCTTCTTCCTGAATTTTCCAATTATTTTCGATTATAGTCTTCAAGATCAGAGTCCTCTTCAAAATTTTCAAAAAACTTTTTCTCAAAAAATTCCGGTTTTCTCTGCTTAACTCGAAATCTTCTTTTTTTATTTGCTCAACTAAGTGGTCAGTTGATTTATCTTCGTCGGAAACCAAACTTTGTAGTGTCGTCTTCAATTTAGCAAACATGTGCTAACCTCAAAATGCCTCGTGGACTTGCAGCCTTCTGGGCGATGAACATGTGCTCACTTTTAATCCAAGTGCATCAGCTTCCTGCACGGATGTTTTCCACACAATTTTCCCAAATTTCGTGTTCTAATTTTTTTCTTTTTCCGATTTCGGCACTATTTTTCCCATTCACCTGATTTTCCCCGTTTTCTCGAACCTTGCTCTGCTACCATGATGTAATAACTACAAATTGGGCTCTTCCTTTAAACAAAGTGACGATGCGCTCTATTGACTGGTCAACGATTGAATAATCTTTATTGTCACAAAGTCATGTATGTATGCACGCATGTAATTCCCGAGAGATGGCGCCAGGGGTATCAAAATCACGTTAAATACATTATTGTTATAATGTTGAATATTCATATATTACAACACGCCTCCTTGAATTTTCAACATTTTACATTAGTATTCATTCTTACTTTACATCAAATAATTCTATTTTCAAATTTTACGCATATCATTTCATTGTTGCTTTGTACTCTAAGGTATACAATTAATGTTTTAGTCTGCAATAACTCAAATCAACTTTAGCTCTTTTCTATTTTTCATAAATTTAATTCTGTTTAAACTCTTTGTTAATATATTTGCTAAATTACGTTCAGAATCGATTTTTACAATATCAATTACGCCATTTTCATAATTTTCATTAATATAATGATACTGCACTTCAATGTGCTTTGAGTTTTTTGCGAAATTTCCAAATTTTGCGATTGCTACTGCGCCTGAATTATCTTCATATATTTTTATACGTTTGTCTATATTCAAATTAAATGATTCATTCAACAAATTTCTCAAAAATAAAACTTCTGTTACTGCTTCCGACATAGCGGTATACTCTGCAAAAGTTGAACATTTAGTTACTGTATTTTGTTTATGTGTTTTCCAATAAATCAAATTACCAAATAATCTTATTACGAATCCCGTTGTAGATTTTCGATCTACATTATCTCCTGCATAATCTGAATCAACCATACAGTCTAAATGTTCATCTTTTGTATTTTTATCTGAATACGTTAATTTTAAATCTTTAGTCTTGTATAAATATTTAAATACTCTTAAAGCATATTTAAAATGCGTTTGATTATAACAGCTTTGAAATCTACTTAAGTAATTAACGTTGTAAGCAATATCTGGCCTTGTGCCTATACTAATGTACAATAATTCACCAATTAAATTTCTGTACTTTACTCTCTCATTGATTTCACTCGCTTGTTCAAATTTTAAATTACTTTCCATTGGAGTATCATATAATTTTGAATTTTCCAAATTGTACTTTACAGCCAAAGATTCAATATAAAGCGTTTTTCAGTAAGAGCGCTTCAACTTTTTTTTTCAATAAAACACAAACGGTTTGATTTTTTTAACTAATTTTTTTTTATTATCAAGTTTGAACATATACATTTTAGTATGAAATTCGATTTCTTTTGCATGACCACCGCGTGCACGTTTTACGAAGTCCAATCGTTGAACCCATTTTTTGACCACTCTTTTGCATAAATCGGCCGAAATTCCAGCAATTTCGCGTTCAATATTGGCTCTGAGCTCACAAATCGTAGTCGGCTTGTTACTGTAGACCAATGACTTCACATAACCCCAAAGTAAATAGTCTACAGGCGTCAAATCATACGAGCGCGGCGGCCATTCGACCGGTCCATTTCTGGAAAAATGCGCTCATCGAACTTACTCTTCAACAAATCAATTGTAGCCTGTGCTGTGTGGCTTGTGGCCCCGTCCTGTTGAAACCACATGTCGTCTAAGTCCATACCATTCAATTGCGCCCAAAAATAATCGTTTATCATGTCGCGGTATCGAATTCCATTCACAGTAACGTGGCGATCGTTATCGTCAACGAAAAAATATGGGCCAGTTACGCCGCCGGCATGTAAACCGCACCAAACAGTCACTCTTTGTGGGTACATTGGTTTTCCGGCAATCTCTCTTGGATTATCTTTCGCCCAAATGCGGAAATTCTGCTTATTGACGAATCCACTGAGGTGAAAATGTGCGTCCTCACTGAAGATGAAGTGCGCGATATGCATTTTGATTCGAACGCCCGTTTTCATAATAAGCCTGAATAATTTTAACGCGTTGCTCAAGTGTGTAGTGTTCCATGATGAAATGTATACTAATGAAGTTTACAAATGACAAGCGAAAAATAAAAAATATTGCGTCGTTCGCCCTCCCTATCGGAAAAAAGTTGAAGCGCACCTATTGAAAAACGCTTTATCTTGTTTGACTTAATGTCATTGTTTTTCTGTCATCACTATAATTTATATCGATTCCTATAGAATTATTAATTTTACCTAAATCTTTCATTCAAAATCTTTGCATTAAATTTCCTTTAATTTTATCAATTTTCTTTTTATCTTGACAGCAAATCAAAAGATCATCTACGAAAACTAAAATGTATATTGGATCTTTGTGTTATTTACATACAAACAGTAGTCATAATTACTTCTGATGCTTTCCATTTCAATTCAACCGGGCTATTCGGGTCATGTTCTTCGATTTCGATGTAACTGAAATATGTTGCTCTCTGGTCAAAATAATGACACACGTATTTTTTTGTTCGCCCGAAAAAAATTTTTTTCAAGAGTTATCGGCAATTTTGTTTTTCGGCTCAAGCTCGATTTTTTTTAATTATATAAGAAAAAATTTTTTTAAATGCCCATAACTTAGTCAAAAATGAACCGATTTTAATAATTCTGGGTTCAAAATGATCGTAATTACTTACACGAGCGACTTCATATAGTAACAATTGCAAAAAAAGTAGTTGAAAATTTTTTATTTAGCAAAAAAGAAAAAAAAATTGAAATTTTTTCGAAATTCAATATTTCAAAAAGTGTATTTTTGTTTTTTTTATAACTTTTTCCAAATCAAGAGGACACCTCAAACTTCAATTAAGCTGAATGCCCAGTAGCTAAAATGAGTTGTTTTTGAGTAATCAATTTTTGAGTAAAAACCCTGTTTCACACTTTTTGTTTTTTGCAAAATAAAGCATTTTCAACTACTTTTTTGCAATTGTTTCTGCACGAAGTCGTTCGTGTAAGTAATTACCATTATTTTGAACCCAGAATCATTCAAATCGGCTTTTTTTTTGACTAAGTAATGAGTAATTAAAAAAAATTTCTTATATAGATTCTTTCCATTTCAATTCAAAAGGCCTATTCGGGACATGTTCTTCGATTTCGATGTAACTCAAATATGTTGCTCTCGCCGAAAAAATTTTTTTTCAAGAGTTATCGGCAATTTTGTTTTTCGGCTCAAGCTCGATTTTTTTTAATTATATAAGAAAAATTTTTTTAAATGCCCATGACTTAGTCAAAAATGAACCGATTTTAATAATTCTGGGTTCAAAATGATCGTAATTACTTACACGAGCGACTTCATATAGAAACAATTGCAAAAAAAGTAGTTGAAAATTTTTTATTTAGCAAAAAAGAAAAAAAATTGAAATTTTTTCGAAATTCAATATTTCAAAAAGTGTATTTTTGTTTTTTTTTTATAACTTTTTCCAAATCAAGAGGACACCTCAAACTTCAATTAAGCTGAATGCTCAGTAGCTAATTAAAATGAGTTGTTTTTGAGTAATGAATTTTTGAGTAAAAACCCTGTTTCACACTTTTTGTTTTTTGCAAAATAAAACATTTTCAACTACTTTTTTGCAATTGTTTCTGCACGAAGTCGTTCGTGTAAGTAATTACCATTATTTTGAACCCAGAATCATTCAAATCGGCTTTTTTTTGACTAAGTAATGAGTAATTAAAAAAAAATTTCTTATATAGATTCTTTCCATTTCAATTCAAAAGGTCTATTCGGGACATGTTCTTCGATTTCGATGTAACTGAAATATGTTGCTCTCTGGTCAAAATAATGACACACGTATTTTTTTGTTCGCCCGAAAAAATTTTTTTTCAAGAGTTATCGGCAATTTTGTTTTTCGGCTCAAGCTCGATTTTTTTTAATTATATAAGAAAAAATTTTTTTAAATGCCCATAACTTAGTCAAAAATGAACCGATTTTAATAATTCTGGGTTCAAAATGATCGTAATTACTTACACGAGCGACTTCATATAGAAACAATTGCAAAAAAAGTAGTTGAAAATTTTTTATTTAGCAAAAAAGAAAAAAAAATTGAAATTTTTTCGAAATTCAATATTTCAAAAAGTGTATTTTTGTTTTTTTTATAACTTTTTCCAAATCAAGAGGACACCTCACACTTCAATTAAGCTGAATGCCCAGTAGCTAAAATGAGTTGTTTTTGAGTAATGAATTTTTGAGTAAAAACCCTGTTTCACACTTTTTGTTTTTTGCAAAATAAAATATTTTCAACTACTTTTTTGCAATTGTTTCTGCACGAAGTCGTTCGTGTAAGTAATTACCATTATTTTGAACCCAGAATCATTCAAATCGGCTTTTTTTTGACTAAGTAATGAGTAATTAAAAAAAAATTTCTTATATAGATTCTTTCCATTTCAATTCAAAAGGCCTATTCGGGACATGTTCTTCGATTTCGATGTAACTCAAATATGTTGCTCTCTGGTCAAACTAATGAGACACGTATTTTTTTTTTGCCCGAAAAAATTTTTTTTCAAGCTTTATCGGCAATTTTGTTTTTCGGCTCAAAATCGATTTTTTTTAATAATATAAGAAAATTTTGTTTTTAAATGCTCATAACTTAGTCAAAAATGAACCGATTTTAATAATTTTGAATTCAAAAGGATCGTCATTACTTACACGAGCGATTTCATGTAGAAACAGTTGCAAAAAAGTAGTTGCAAATTTTTTATTTTGCAAAAAACAAAAAGTGCGAAACAGGTTGTTTACTCAAAAATTCATTACTCAAAAACAACTCATTTTAGCTACTGGGCATTCAGCTTAATTGAAGTTTGAGGTGTCCTCTTGATTTGGAAAAAGTTATAAAAAAAAAAAAAAATACACTTTTTGAAATATTGAATTTCGAAAAAATTTCAATTTTTTTTCTTTTTTGCTAAATAAAAAATTTTTAACTACTTTTTTGCAATTGTTTCTACATGAAGTCGCTCGTGTAAGTAACTACGATCATTTTGAACCCAGAATTATTAAAATCGGTTCATTTTTGACTAAGTTATGGGCATTTAAAAAAAATTGTTTCTTATATAATTAAAAAAAATCGAGTTTGAGCCGAAAAACAAAATTCCCGATAACTTTTGAAAAAAAATTTTTTCGGGCGAATAAAAAAAATACGTGTCTCATTATTTTGACCAGAGAGCAACATATTTCAGTTACATCGAAATCGAAGAACATGACCCGAATAGCCCGGTTGAATTGAAATGGAAAGCATCTTCTGACAAAATTCATTTTTTCTACATGTTGATGAAAACACTCATACCAAGCTCTTGGACTTTCTCTCAGACCATACAACGCTTTTTGTAATTTGCATACTTTATTTTTATCTGTTTCATAGCCTCTAGGTTGATTAATATAAACTTCAGATTTAACAGTTCCATTAAGAAAAGCTGTCTCAACATCCATTTGATCTATGAATAAATTATGTGAACAACAATAGCTTAATAAAATTTTCAAAGTTTGTATTTTGCCGACTGGCGAATAAACATTTTCAAGGTACTCCTTTTGTTGAAAACCTCTTACGACTAATCTTGCTTTATAATTTTTTCTTTTTATAAATCCATTTCACATCTATAATTTTCTTATCTTTAGGTCTTTCAAGTACTATCCACGTTTTATTTAAACTTTCTATCTCTGAATTCATGGCCTTTTCCATTCTCTGGATTCTTGGGAGTTGATCGCCTCCTCAATGTATTAGGTACGTTTGCGTTTACATGGTTTACATAAATATGGTGTATTACAGGGTTACCAAATCTATTCACAGGATTTCTTTTTCTCTCTGACGCTCTTTTTTCAACTATTTTCTCATTGTTATTTTGTAAAACATTTGATTCGTTATTTACTTCAGTATCATTATCAATAGCATTATCAAAACCATCTTCATTATCTTCATTTATTTCATTCAGATCATTATCTAGATTCAAATTTACAACATTTTCATCATCAAAATTTCTGTCATCATTATTATTATTTTTTTCTAAACAAATTAATTCTGTGCCCTCTTCAACTACTTGAACGTGTCTGGCATTAATTATTTTATTATTTACTAAGACTCTGTAACTATGATCATTGTAACCTACGAGTACACCCAATTTTGCTTTATCATCCCATTTATTTTTTCTCAAAGTTTCGGGTAATCTGACAAAAACTCTGCTTCCATAAATTTTCGAATGTTTTACATTAGGCTTTTTACCAAAAAATATTTCATATGGTGTTTTGTTTTCTTGAGTATTGGCTATTGCACGATTTTTCAAATAAGCGACAGTTTTCATTATTTCAGGCCAAAACCTGTGATTTATTTTTGGTTCTCTTGCTAGACATCTACCAATATCTATTGCAGATCTGTTAGGGGGCGTCCATAAATTACGTGAGGTGTTTTTTTTTAATTTTTTGACCCTCCCTCCCCCCTGGTGAGATGTCGTGAGATTTTATTCAACCCCCTCCCCCATCCCCTAATCTCACGTGAGATTTTTCAAAATGTGTGTTTCTTATGTAAACGCGTTGGATTGTTATTGTAAAAAGAAAAAAATGCTTCGTGCTTTCATTTACGACTAGTTAAGACTAGTAATCAATATTGCTGAGAGTTATAAGTGTAATAAAAATTTAACAATCGTAACTACTGCGATTAAAAAAAGAATATCTACTCTAATTCAGTCCATGGAGAATCATGTGCGGTTTCAAGAGAGACTATTGGGACCAACATGTCCATAAGATTTTAAGTAAAATCATCTGCTCCTTCAACTTCGTTCTGATCTAGCCACTCTAAGGCGTTGACGCTTGCGCACAGTAACTCATTAGCTCGTCTTGTGACAATCCGTGAGGGTCGCACTTTGCGGAACATAAGCGCTTGCTTAGCTGGTGCAATGTGAGCTGCTCGCCTGTGCTCTGCAGCTCTTGTGATAGATGCGAAGTAAATACCGCGTGTACTGCAGCATCTTTTCTCTAAATTATCACGTATACTTGGGCAATAGAGATCATAAGGCGTGCTGATGAAGGCATTCAGCGGTTGAATCGGTAGGCGTATTTGAAATGGAGCAAATGACTTTGCGTCATGCTCTTTAAAGTCCGGAATTGTCAAACGTCCATCAACCTGAGTGATAGGGTATGGAGGTGGCAGAAAACGGTCGTGAAGAATCATATGCAGATCCGTGTGTCCGTGTGTCGCTGCCACTCAGCTCGTACTCTCTTGTTCATCGAGTCGCGCGTTCGGCTGATAGTGGCGCGAAAACAAACGACGGGCTACACTGTACAGTAAATTCAGATTAAATTGAGCTATTTGGTATAAAGGTTAGGTTAGGTTATAATGGTTGCCCAGAGAAGGGCCCACTTGGACGAAATAGTTTGGTTCGTCCTTTGTGATACCATTTAAGGACAGAGAAGGGGGAGGAAGGGAAGGGATGGGGGAGTGGTGAGTGATTGTGGACTACGAACGGTGACTAGTCCGCGGTTGTGTTAACCTCATTATGCTGCTGATGTAGTTCATCAGATTTTTGTTATCAGCACCTGCTATATCAGCAGGCGCAGAAAAGAAATGAGAACCAAGATACTTGAATCTTAGTCCCGCGAAAGCAGGGCAGCTAAGGAGCATATGCTGAAGTGATTCCGAGTCTCACGGCATGTGTACCTCGCGGACAGTGCCCCGTGATGATGCCCACGAAATTTGAGAGATGACATTTTGTCATTCCCAGGATATCCCTCGAACGCCTCCTATCCAAACGTGGCCAGAAGGACTTCGCGACCCTACACGTTCGTGTACTTGCCCAGCGTTCGCTGAGTTGGTGCATAGCCCAGCCTTCCAGGAGTAGAGCGCAGGTTGTCAAGGGGATCCCGATCCTCTCCTTTCGCGGGCACATTGCCTCACAGGTCCCCTGTCTGGCCAGCTCGTCGGCTTCGCAGTTTCCTGCAATGTCACTGTGACCAGGTACCCAAATTATCTTTATGTCGAAGAATTCTGATGCAATCGAGAGTGAGACCAGGCATTCCCTGACCAGCTTCGAATGCACCATAATAGAGCCTAGGGCCCTGATGGCCGCTTGGCTATCGGAGTAAATATTTACCCTCTTAACAGTTGTTACGCAAGTAAGTAGCCAGTCAGCTGCTTCTTTAATTGCGGCCACCTCTGCTTGGAACACACTGCAGTGATCCGGTAGCCTGAATTTGAGTTTGATGGGGAGCTCTTTGCAGAATACTCCTCCTCCAACCCTACCGTCCAACTTCGAGCCATCCGTGAACAGGTTAACGAGGCCCTGTCCCCAGGTGTTGCCCCCGGTCCACTCCTCCCTTGGTGGAATATGGGTGGAGAAACTTCCACTTGGACTTAGCGAAGGCACACACTGGTCCGTCGACGAGGGGATGAACTCAAAGTTTCTGAGGATGCTTGAGTGCCCATATGTGAGGTTGAGCTTATAGCCCAAGCCCCTCAGGCTTGGTATAAAACAAATATGGTGGTTTGACAGTAGTAATGTACATATAACGTCGAAGTATGAATGAAATTATTTTCTTTCGAACGAATTAGTGAACGATCTTAATCATACTACGATTTCGCTTAAGATTAAATCTTAAGCATGTACAATCTGGATAATGGACCAAAATAGTATAATTTTTTTTTGTTTCAATCAGAAAAAAAATTGCGTGATATTTGCCGAGACCCCCCCTCTCTCCAACGTAAGATTAGATGAGATTTGACTCGACCCCCTCCCCCATAAAAACATCTCACGTAATTTATGGACGCCCCCTTATATCTTTCCGCGACTCCATTTAATTCATGAACATATTGTGGACATGGTAATAATTCAATTCCTTTATTTTTCGTAAATTGTTCAATTTCTTTGTTTACGTATTCTCTACCATTGTCACATCTAAATTTTTTTACTCTTTTATTGAATTTATTTTCGACTAAATTAACAAATTCTTTGAAACATTTTGCAGTCTCATCTTTACTTTTCGCGCCTTTACTATAATCATCTATAAATGGAAGAAAATATTTTTTACCACGATTACCAGAGGTATTATGTGGTCCATTTAAATCGGTATGAATTAATTCTAAAATTTCAGAAGTTTTAGTTCGCTTATTTTCGAACGGTACATTAGTCATTTTGCTTTGTATACAATTTGCACATTTCATTATATTATTTTCCAATGTTTCAGGCAATCCTTCTACTAATTTGTCATTTACTAATTTATTTAAATATTGAAAATTTACATGGCCTAGCGCTCTATGCCATTTTTCTTTATCTGATAGTTTAACTACATTTGCATAAATCTCATTCTTTTCTTTTTTGTGCATAAAACTTTTCATTCTATATAATCCATCTATTTTATTAGCAACAGCTATCAACTTTCTATCATTATTATAAATTTTTGCATTTTGACCTCTTGAAACAATTGTACTATTTTCAGTTATTTTAGAAGAACTCAACAAATTCTTTCCAATGCCATTAACAAAGTATACATTTTTTAGTTCAACTTCTACTTGATTATAATAATTTTTGAATAATGTCTTAACTGTTCCTATTTTTGTTGCTTTTAAATTTTTTCCATCTGGAAATCTTACTTTAATAGGATTTTTTAAATCAATATACTTACAAAAATAATCTTCATTGATGATGATGTGGTCTGTGCAACCACTATCCAACAACCATTCAATTTCATTTTCATTCTCACACATATCTTTCACAACATCATTCGCATTCACTTTCACCACTTGCGTTGCTCACGACTCAGAAGGCAGCTCCTGGTGCTGCTCGCTGGTAGATGTTGACGCCTGATGTCCTTGGCCTCTGCCGCGACCGTAACCTCGTTGCGACGCGCCTCTGCCTCTCGGTGTACCACGATGTGCTCTGGGGTTTGATTGGGCTCCTCTGCCTTGGCTGTGTTGAGATCCTTTTCCGTAGCTGCCTTGCTGTTTGTGCCAGCAGTTTCGTTGATAATGCCCAGGTTTTCCACACTGGAAGCATTATCTCATTGCCTTTGCACTAAAAGTTCTCACATTGGTCTTTTTTTCACAATCACTTTTGTTCCAGTTTTTTTCCTTAATTTTGGACATCGTATATTCGACAGTCCTTGACTCTTCAGGCACCAGTTCGATGAAGTCTCCTATGTAGCTGTAGTTAGGTGGTTGGGCTTTTATCAGGAACCGCATTTTTCTTCTTCTTTTAATGTGGCCCCAGCTGATTTCAACTCGTTGCATGCCTTTTCGAAGTCAACGAGAAACTCGTCAACATTGCCGTAATTCCTCAATTTCACTTCTTCTAATTTTGACCTCTTGATAATTTGTAGTGAAGTTGACTGCGTTGAGTACATTTTTTCTAATTTCGACATTATTGTGTAAGTCGATGTGCACTCACTTATGTACTCTAACTGCCTGTCCGACAGAGCGCTTATCACGATTGTCGTGGCTTTTAGGTCGCTTTTCTTCCACGTACCTTCATCGTCGGCGGCGGTCTTTTCCCTTTTTGCTGGACCTTGACACTCCTTATACTCCAAAATGTTTAAAAGTCGAAACTTCCAGCTCGAAAAATTTGCCTCATCAAACACTGGAATACTCACGTCGTCAATTTTTGCTTGCCTAGCCATTTCTTCTTCTTCCTGAATTTTCCAATTATTTTCGATTATAGTCTTCAAGATCAGAGTCCTCTTCAAAATTTTCAAAAAACTTTTTCTCAAAAAATTCCGGTTTTCTCTGCTTAACTCGAAATCTTCTTTTTTTATTTGCTCAACTAAGTGGTCAGTTGATTTATCTTCGTCGGAAACCAAACTTTGTAGTGTCGTCTTCAATTTAGCAAACATGTGCTAACCTCAAAATGCCTCGTGGACTTGCAGCCTTCTGGGCGATGAACATGTGCTCACTTTTAATCCAAGTGCATCAGCTTCCTGCACGGATGTTTTCCACACAATTTTCCCAAATTTCGTGTTCTAATTTTTTTCTTTTTCCGATTTCGGCACTATTTTTCCCATTCACCTGATTTTCCCCGTTTTCTCGAACCTTGCTCTGCTACCATGATGTAATAACTACAAATTGGGCTCTTCCTTTAAACAAAGTGACGATGCGCTCTATTGACTGGTCAACGATTGAATAATCTTTATTGTCACAAAGTCATGTATGTATGCACGCATGTAATTCCCGAGAGATGGCGCCAGGGGTATCAAAATCACGTTAAATACATTATTGTTATAATGTTGAATATTCATATATTACAACACGCCTCCTTGAATTTTCAACATTTTACATTAGTATTCATTCTTACTTTACATCAAATAATTCTATTTTCAAATTTTACGCATATCATTTCATTGTTGCTTTGTACTCTAAGGTATACAATTAATGTTTTAGTCTGCAATAACTCAAATCAACTTTAGCTCTTTTCTATTTTTCATAAATTTAATTCTGTTTAAACTCTTTGTTAATATATTTGCTAAATTACGTTCAGAATCGATTTTTACAATATCAATTACGCCATTTTCATAATTTTCATTAATATAATGATACTGCACTTCAATGTGCTTTGAGTTTTTTGCGAAATTTCCAAATTTTGCGATTGCTACTGCGCCTGAATTATCTTCATATATTTTTATACGTTTGTCTATATTCAAATTAAATGATTCATTCAACAAATTTCTCAAAAATAAAACTTCTGTTACTGCTTCCGACATAGCGGTATACTCTGCAAAAGTTGAACATTTAGTTACTGTATTTTGTTTATGTGTTTTCCAATAAATCAAATTACCAAATAATCTTATTACGAATCCCGTTGTAGATTTTCGATCTACATTATCTCCTGCATAATCTGAATCAACCATACAGTCTAAATGTTCATCTTTTGTATTTTTATCTGAATACGTTAATTTTAAATCTTTAGTCTTGTATAAATATTTAAATACTCTTAAAGCATATTTAAAATGCGTTTGATTATAACAGCTTTGAAATCTACTTAAGTAATTAACGTTGTAAGCAATATCTGGCCTTGTGCCTATACTAATGTACAATAATTCACCAATTAAATTTCTGTACTTTACTCTCTCATTGATTTCACTCGCTTGTTCAAATTTTAAATTACTTTCCATTGGAGTATCATATAATTTTGAATTTTCCAAATTGTACTTTACAGCCAAAGATTCAATATAAAGCGTTTTTCAGTAAGAGCGCTTCAACTTTTTTTTTCAATAAAACACAAACGGTTTGATTTTTTTAACTAATTTTTTTTTATTATCAAGTTTGAACATATACATTTTAGTATGAAATTCGATTTCTTTTGCATGACCACCGCGTGCACGTTTTACGAAGTCCAATCGTTGAACCCATTTTTTGACCACTCTTTTGCATAAATCGGCCGAAATTCCAGCAATTTCGCGTTCAATATTGGCTCTGAGCTCACAAATCGTAGTCGGCTTGTTACTGTAGACCAATGACTTCACATAACCCCAAAGTAAATAGTCTACAGGCGTCAAATCATACGAGCGCGGCGGCCATTCGACCGGTCCATTTCTGGAAAAATGCGCTCATCGAACTTACTCTTCAACAAATCAATTGTAGCCTGTGCTGTGTGGCTTGTGGCCCCGTCCTGTTGAAACCACATGTCGTCTAAGTCCATACCATTCAATTGCGCCCAAAAATAATCGTTTATCATGTCGCGGTATCGAATTCCATTCACAGTAACGTGGCGATCGTTATCGTCAACGAAAAAATATGGGCCAGTTACGCCGCCGGCATGTAAACCGCACCAAACAGTCACTCTTTGTGGGTACATTGGTTTTCCGGCAATCTCTCTTGGATTATCTTTCGCCCAAATGCGGAAATTCTGCTTATTGACGAATCCACTGAGGTGAAAATGTGCGTCCTCACTGAAGATGAAGTGCGCGATATGCATTTTGATTCGAACGCCCGTTTTCATAATAAGCCTGAATAATTTTAACGCGTTGCTCAAGTGTGTAGTGTTCCATGATGAAATGTATACTAATGAAGTTTACAAATGACAAGCGAAAAATAAAAAATATTGCGTCGTTCGCCCTCCCTATCGGAAAAAAGTTGAAGCGCACCTATTGAAAAACGCTTTATCTTGTTTGACTTAATGTCATTGTTTTTCTGTCATCACTATAATTTATATCGATTCCTATAGAATTATTAATTTTACCTAAATCTTTCATTCAAAATCTTTGCATTAAATTTCCTTTAATTTTATCAATTTTCTTTTTATCTTGACAGCAAATCAAAAGATCATCTACGAAAACTAAAATGTATATTGGATCTTTGTGTTATTTACATACAAACAGTAGTCATAATTACTTCTGATGCTTTCCATTTCAATTCAACCGGGCTATTCGGGTCATGTTCTTCGATTTCGATGTAACTGAAATATGTTGCTCTCTGGTCAAAATAATGACACACGTATTTTTTTGTTCGCCCGAAAAAAATTTTTTTCAAGAGTTATCGGCAATTTTGTTTTTCGGCTCAAGCTCGATTTTTTTTAATTATATAAGAAAAAATTTTTTTAAATGCCCATAACTTAGTCAAAAATGAACCGATTTTAATAATTCTGGGTTCAAAATGATCGTAATTACTTACACGAGCGACTTCATATAGTAACAATTGCAAAAAAAGTAGTTGAAAATTTTTTATTTAGCAAAAAAGAAAAAAAAATTGAAATTTTTTCGAAATTCAATATTTCAAAAAGTGTATTTTTGTTTTTTTTATAACTTTTTCCAAATCAAGAGGACACCTCAAACTTCAATTAAGCTGAATGCCCAGTAGCTAAAATGAGTTGTTTTTGAGTAATCAATTTTTGAGTAAAAACCCTGTTTCACACTTTTTGTTTTTTGCAAAATAAAGCATTTTCAACTACTTTTTTGCAATTGTTTCTGCACGAAGTCGTTCGTGTAAGTAATTACCATTATTTTGAACCCAGAATCATTCAAATCGGCTTTTTTTTTGACTAAGTAATGAGTAATTAAAAAAAATTTCTTATATAGATTCTTTCCATTTCAATTCAAAAGGCCTATTCGGGACATGTTCTTCGATTTCGATGTAACTCAAATATGTTGCTCTCGCCGAAAAAATTTTTTTTCAAGAGTTATCGGCAATTTTGTTTTTCGGCTCAAGCTCGATTTTTTTTAATTATATAAGAAAAATTTTTTTAAATGCCCATGACTTAGTCAAAAATGAACCGATTTTAATAATTCTGGGTTCAAAATGATCGTAATTACTTACACGAGCGACTTCATATAGAAACAATTGCAAAAAAAGTAGTTGAAAATTTTTTATTTAGCAAAAAAGAAAAAAAATTGAAATTTTTTCGAAATTCAATATTTCAAAAAGTGTATTTTTGTTTTTTTTTTATAACTTTTTCCAAATCAAGAGGACACCTCAAACTTCAATTAAGCTGAATGCTCAGTAGCTAATTAAAATGAGTTGTTTTTGAGTAATGAATTTTTGAGTAAAAACCCTGTTTCACACTTTTTGTTTTTTGCAAAATAAAACATTTTCAACTACTTTTTTGCAATTGTTTCTGCACGAAGTCGTTCGTGTAAGTAATTACCATTATTTTGAACCCAGAATCATTCAAATCGGCTTTTTTTTGACTAAGTAATGAGTAATTAAAAAAAAATTTCTTATATAGATTCTTTCCATTTCAATTCAAAAGGTCTATTCGGGACATGTTCTTCGATTTCGATGTAACTGAAATATGTTGCTCTCTGGTCAAAATAATGACACACGTATTTTTTTGTTCGCCCGAAAAAATTTTTTTTCAAGAGTTATCGGCAATTTTGTTTTTCGGCTCAAGCTCGATTTTTTTTAATTATATAAGAAAAAATTTTTTTAAATGCCCATAACTTAGTCAAAAATGAACCGATTTTAATAATTCTGGGTTCAAAATGATCGTAATTACTTACACGAGCGACTTCATATAGAAACAATTGCAAAAAAGTAGTTGAAAATTTTTTATTTAGCAAAAAAGAAAAAAAAATTGAAATTTTTTCGAAATTCAATATTTCAAAAAGTGTATTTTTGTTTTTTTTATAACTTTTTCCAAATCAAGAGGACACCTCACACTTCAATTAAGCTGAATGCCCAGTAGCTAAAATGAGTTGTTTTTGAGTAATGAATTTTTGAGTAAAAACCCTGTTTCACACTTTTTGTTTTTTGCAAAATAAAATATTTTCAACTACTTTTTTGCAATTGTTTCTGCACGAAGTCGTTCGTGTAAGTAATTACCATTATTTTGAACCCAGAATCATTCAAATCGGCTTTTTTTTGACTAAGTAATGAGTAATTAAAAAAAAATTTCTTATATAGATTCTTTCCATTTCAATTCAAAAGGCCTATTCGGGACATGTTCTTCGATTTCGATGTAACTCAAATATGTTGCTCTCTGGTCAAACTAATGAGACACGTATTTTTTTTTTGCCCGAAAAAATTTTTTTTCAAGCTTTATCGGCAATTTTGTTTTTCGGCTCAAAATCGATTTTTTTTAATAATATAAGAAAATTTTGTTTTTAAATGCTCATAACTTAGTCAAAAATGAACCGATTTTAATAATTTTGAATTCAAAAGGATCGTCATTACTTACACGAGCGATTTCATGTAGAAACAGTTGCAAAAAAGTAGTTGCAAATTTTTTATTTTGCAAAAAACAAAAAGTGCGAAACAGGTTGTTTACTCAAAAATTCATTACTCAAAAACAACTCATTTTAGCTACTGGGCATTCAGCTTAATTGAAGTTTGAGGTGTCCTCTTGATTTGGAAAAAGTTATAAAAAAAAAAAAAAATACACTTTTTGAAATATTGAATTTCGAAAAAATTTCAATTTTTTTTCTTTTTTGCTAAATAAAAAATTTTTAACTACTTTTTTGCAATTGTTTCTACATGAAGTCGCTCGTGTAAGTAACTACGATCATTTTGAACCCAGAATTATTAAAATCGGTTCATTTTTGACTAAGTTATGGGCATTTAAAAAAAATTGTTTCTTATATAATTAAAAAAAATCGAGTTTGAGCCGAAAAACAAAATTCCCGATAACTTTTGAAAAAAAATTTTTTCGGGCGAATAAAAAAAATACGTGTCTCATTATTTTGACCAGAGAGCAACATATTTCAGTTACATCGAAATCGAAGAACATGACCCGAATAGCCCGGTTGAATTGAAATGGAAAGCATCTTCTGACAAAATTCATTTTTTCTACATGTTGATGAAAACACTCATACCAAGCTCTTGGACTTTCTCTCAGACCATACAACGCTTTTTGTAATTTGCATACTTTATTTTTATCTGTTTCATAGCCTCTAGGTTGATTAATATAAACTTCAGATTTAACAGTTCCATTAAGAAAAGCTGTCTCAACATCCATTTGATCTATGAATAAATTATGTGAACAACAATAGCTTAATAAAATTTTCAAAGTTTGTATTTTGCCGACTGGCGAATAAACATTTTCAAGGTACTCCTTTTGTTGAAAACCTCTTACGACTAATCTTGCTTTATAATTTTTTCTTTTTATAAATCCATTTCACATCTATAATTTTCTTATCTTTAGGTCTTTCAAGTACTATCCACGTTTTATTTAAACTTTCTATCTCTGAATTCATGGCCTTTTCCATTCTCTGGATTCTTGGGAGTTGATCGCCTCCTCAATGTATTAGGTACGTTTGCGTTTACATGGTTTACATAAATATGGTGTATTACAGGGTTACCAAATCTATTCACAGGATTTCTTTTTCTCTCTGACGCTCTTTTTTCAACTATTTTCTCATTGTTATTTTGTAAAACATTTGATTCGTTATTTACTTCAGTATCATTATCAATAGCATTATCAAAACCATCTTCATTATCTTCATTTATTTCATTCAGATCATTATCTAGATTCAAATTTACAACATTTTCATCATCAAAATTTCTGTCATCATTATTATTATTTTTTTCTAAACAAATTAATTCTGTGCCCTCTTCAACTACTTGAACGTGTCTGGCATTAATTATTTTATTATTTACTAAGACTCTGTAACTATGATCATTGTAACCTACGAGTACACCCAATTTTGCTTTATCATCCCATTTATTTTTTCTCAAAGTTTCGGGTAATCTGACAAAAACTCTGCTTCCATAAATTTTCGAATGTTTTACATTAGGCTTTTTACCAAAAAATATTTCATATGGTGTTTTGTTTTCTTGAGTATTGGCTATTGCACGATTTTTCAAATAAGCGACAGTTTTCATTATTTCAGGCCAAAACCTGTGATTTATTTTTGGTTCTCTTGCTAGACATCTACCAATATCTATTGCAGATCTGTTAGGGGGCGTCCATAAATTACGTGAGGTGTTTTTTTTTAATTTTTTGACCCTCCCTCCCCCCTGGTGAGATGTCGTGAGATTTTATTCAACCCCCTCCCCCATCCCCCAATCTCACGTGAGATTTTTCAAAATGTGTGTTTCTTATGTAAACGCGTTGGATTGTTATTGTAAAAAGAAAAAAATGCTTCGTGCTTTCATTTACGACTAGTTAAGACTAGTAATCAATATTGCTGAGAGTTATAAGTGTAATAAAAATTTAACAATCGTAACTACTGCGATTAAAAAAAGAATATCTACTCTAATTCAGTCCATGGAGAATCATGTGCGGTTTCAAGAGAGACTATTGGGACCAACATGTCCATAAGATTTTAAGTAAAATCATCTGCTCCTTCAACTTCGTTCTGATCTAGCCACTCTAAGGCGTTGACGCTTGCGCACAGTAACTCATTAGCTCGTCTTGTGACAATCCGTGAGGGTCGCACTTTGCGGAACATAAGCGCTTGCTTAGCTGGTGCAATGTGAGCTGCTCGCCTGTGCTCTGCAGCTCTTGTGATAGATGCGAAGTAAATACCGCGTGTACTGCAGCATCTTTTCTCTAAATTATCACGTATACTTGGGCAATAGAGATCATAAGGCGTGCTGATGAAGGCATTCAGCGGTTGAATCGGTAGGCGTATTTGAAATGGAGCAAATGACTTTGCGTCATGCTCTTTAAAGTCCGGAATTGTCAAACGTCCATCAACCTGAGTGATAGGGTATGGAGGTGGCAGAAAACGGTCGTGAAGAATCATATGCAGATCCGTGTGTCCGTGTGTCGCTGCCACTCAGCTCGTACTCTCTTGTTCATCGAGTCGCGCGTTCGGCTGATAGTGGCGCGAAAACAAACGACGGGCTACACTGTACAGTAAATTCAGATTAAATTGAGCTATTTGGTATAAAGGTTAGGTTAGGTTATAATGGTTGCCCAGAGAAGGGCCCACTTGGACGAAATAGTTTGGTTCGTCCTTTGTGATACCATTTAAGGACAGAGAAGGGGGAGGAAGGGAAGGGATGGGGGAGTGGTGAGTGATTGTGGACTACGAACGGTGACTAGTCCGCGGTTGTGTTAACCTCATTATGCTGCTGATGTAGTTCATCAGATTTTTGTTATCAGCACCTGCTATATCAGCAGGCGCAGAAAAGAAATGAGAACCAAGATACTTGAATCTTAGTCCCGCGAAAGCAGGGCAGCTAAGGAGCATATGCTGAGATGATTCCACCTCATCCTCCATGCAGCTGTCGCAAAAAGGACTCGAAGTGATTCCGAGTCTCACGGCATGTGTACCTCGCGGACAGTGCCCCGTGATGATGCCCACGAAATTTGAGAGATGACATTTTGTCATTCCCAGGATATCCCTCGAACGCCTCCTATCCAAACGTGGCCAGAAGGACTTCGCGACCCTACACGTTCGTGTACTTGCCCAGCGTTCGCTGAGTTGGTGCATAGCCCAGCCTTCCAGGAGTAGAGCGCAGGTTGTCAAGGGGATCCCGATCCTCTCCTTTCGCGGGCACATTGCCTCACAGGTCCCCTGTCTGGCCAGCTCGTCGGCTTCGCAGTTTCCTGCAATGTCACTGTGACCAGGTACCCAAATTATCTTTATGTCGAAGAATTCTGATGCAATCGAGAGTGAGACCAGGCATTCCCTGACCAGCTTCGAATGCACCATAATAGAGCCTAGGGCCCTGATGGCCGCTTGGCTATCGGAGTAAATATTTACCCTCTTAACAGTTGTTACGCAAGTAAGTAGCCAGTCAGCTGCTTCTTTAATTGCGGCCACCTCTGCTTGGAACACACTGCAGTGATCCGGTAGCCTGAATTTGAGTTTGATGGGGAGCTCTTTGCAGAATACTCCTCCTCCAACCCTACCGTCCAACTTCGAGCCATCCGTGAACAGGTTAACGAGGCCCTGTCCCCAGGTGTTGCCCCCGGTCCACTCCTCCCTTGGTGGAATATGGGTGGAGAAACTTCCACTTGGACTTAGCGAAGGCACACACTGGTCCGTCGACGAGGGGATGAACTCAAAGTTTCTGAGGATGCTTGAGTGCCCATATGTGAGGTTGAGCTTATAGCCCAAGCCCCTCAGGCTTGGTATAAAACAAATATGGTGGTTTGACAGTAGTAATGTACATATAACGTCGAAGTATGAATGAAATTATTTTCTTTCGAACGAATTAGTGAACGATCTTAATCATACTACGATTTCGCTTAAGATTAAATCTTAAGCATGTACAATCTGGATAATGGACCAAAATAGTATAATTTTTTTTTGTTTCAATCAGAAAAAAAATTGCGTGATATTTGCCGAGACCCCCCCTCTCTCCAACGTAAGATTAGATGAGATTTGACTCGACCCCCTCCCCCATAAAAACATCTCACGTAATTTATGGACGCCCCCTTATATCTTTCCGCGACTCCATTTAATTCATGAACATATTGTGGACATGGTAATAATTCAATTCCTTTATTTTTCGTAAATTGTTCAATTTCTTTGTTTACGTATTCTCTACCATTGTCACATCTAAATTTTTTTATTCTTTTATTGAATTTATTTTCGACTAAATTAACAAATTCTTTGAAACATTTTGCAGTTTCATCTTTACTTTTCGCGCATTTACTATAATCATCTATAAATGGAAGAAAATATTTTTTACCACGATTACCAGATGTGGTCCATTTAAATCGGTATGAATTAATTCTAAAATTTCAGAAGTTTTAGTTCGCTTATTTTCGAACGGTACATTAGACATTTTGCTTTGTATACAATTTGCACATTTCATTATATTATTTTCCAATGTTTCAGGCAATCCTTCTACTAATTTGTCATTTACTAATTTATTTAAATATTGAAAATTTACATGGCCTAGCGCTCTATGCCATTTTTCTTTATCTGATAGTTTAACTACATTTGCATAAATCTCATTCTTTTCTTTTTTGTGCATAGAACTTTTCATTCTATATAATCCATCTATTTTATTAGCAACAGCAACTTTCTATCATTGTTATAAATTTTTGCATTTCGACCTCTTGAAACAATTGTACTATTTTCAGTTACTTTAGAAGAACTTAACAAATTCTTTCCAATGCCATTAACAAAGTATACATTTTTTAGTTCAACTTCTACTTGATTATAATAATTTTTGAATAATGTCTTAACTGTTCCTATTTTTGTTGCTTTTAAATTTTTTCCATCTGGAAATCTTACTTTAATAGGATTTTTTAAATCAAGATACTTACAAAAATAATCTTCATTGTTGATGATGTGGTCTGTGCAACCACTATCCAACAACCATTCAATTTCATTTTCATTCTCACACATATCTTTCACAACATCATTCGCATTCACTTTCACCACTTGCGTTGCTCACGACTCAGAAGGCAGCTCCTGGTGCTGCTCGCTGGTAGATGTTGACGCCTGATGTCCTTGGCCTCTGCCGCGACCGTAACCTCGTTGCGACGCGCCTCGGCCTCTCGGTGTACCACGATGTGCTCTGGGGTTTGATTGGGCTCCTCTGCCCTGGCTGTGTTGAGATCCTTTTCCGTAGCTGCCTTGCTGTTTGTGCCAGCAGTCTCGTTGATAATGCCCAGGTTTTCCACACTGGAAGCATTATCTCATTGCCTTTGCACTAAAAGTTCTCACATTGGTCTTTTTTTCACAATCACTTTTGTTCCAGTTTTTTTCCTTAATTTTGGACATCGTATATTCGACAGTCCTTGACTCTTCAGGCACCAGTTCGATGAAGTCTCCTATGTAGCTGTAGTTAGGTGGTTGGGCTTTTATCAGGAACCGCATTTTTCTTCTTCTTTTAATGTGGCCCCAGCTGATTTCAACTCGTTGCATGCCTTTTCGAAGTCAACGAGAAACTCGTCAACATTGCCGTAATTCCTCAATTTCACTTCTTCTAATTTTGACCTCTTGATAATTTGTAGTGAAGTTGACTGCGTTGAGTACATTTTTTCTAATTTCGACATTATTGTGTAAGTCGATGTGCACTCACTTATGTACTCTAACTGCCTGTCCGACAGAGCGCTTATCACGATTGTCGTGGCTTTTAGGTCGCTTTTCTTCCACGTACCTTCATCGTCGGCGGCGGTCTTTTCCCTTTTTGCTGGACCTTGACACTCCTTATACTCCAAAATGTTTAAAAGTCGAAACTTCCAGCTCGAAAAATTTGCCCCATCAAACACTGGAATACTCACGTCGTCAATTTTTGCTTCCCTAGCCATTTCTTCTTCTTCCTGAATTTTCCAATTATTTTCGATTATAGTCTTCAAGATCAGAGTCCTCTTCAAAATTTTCAAAAAACTTTTTCTCAAAAAATTCCGGTTTTCTCTGCTTAACTCGAAATCTTCTTTTTTTATTTGCTCAACTAAGTGGTCAGTTGATTTATCTTCGTCGGAAACCAAACTTTGTAGTGTCGTCTTCAATTTAGCAAACATGTGCTAACCTCAAAATGCCTCGTGGACTTGCAGCCTTCTGGGCGATGAACATGTGCTCACTTTTAATCCAAGTGCATCAGCTTCCTGCACGGATGTTTTCCACACAATTTTCCCAAATTTCGTGTTCTAATTTTTTTCTTTTTCCGATTTCGGCACTATTTTTCCCATTCACCTGATTTTCCCCGTTTTCTCGAACCTTGCTCTGCTACCATGATGTAATAACTACAAATTGGGCTCTTCCTTTAAACAAAGTGACGATGCGCTCTATTGACTGGTCAACGATTGAATAATCTTTATTGTCACAAAGTCATGTATGTATGCACGCATGTAATTCCCGAGAGATGGCGCCAGGGGTATCAAAATCACGTTAAATACATTATTGTTATAATGTTGAATATTCATATATTACAACACGCCTCCTTGAATTTTCAACATTTTACATTAGTATTCATTCTTACTTTACATCAAATAATTCTATTTTCAAATTTTACGCACATCATTTCATTGTTGCTTTGTACTCTAAGGTATACAATTAATGTTTTAGTCTGCAATAACTCAAATCAACTTTAGCTCTTTTCTATTTTTCATAAATTTAATTCTGTTTAAACTCTTTGTTAATATATTTGCTAAATTACGTTCAGAATCGATTTTTACAATATCAATTACGCCATTTTCATAATTTTCATTAATATAATGATACTGCACTTCAATGTGCTTCGAGTTTTTTGCGAAATTTCCAAATTTTGCGATTGCTACTGCGCCTGAATTATCTTCATATATTTTTATACGTTTGTCTATATTCAAATTAAATGATTCATTCAACAAATTTCTCAAAAATAAAACTTCTGTTACTGCTTCCGACATAGCGGTATACTCTGCAAAAGTTGAACATTTAGTTACTGTATTTTGTTTACGTGTTTTCCAATAAATCAAATTACCAAATAATCTTATTACGAATCCCGTTGTAGATTTTCGATCTACATTATCTCCTGCATAATCTGAATCAACCATACAGTCTAAATGTTCATCTTTTGTATTTTTATCTGAATACGTTAATTTTAAATCTTTAGTCTTGTATAAATATTTAAATACTCTTAAAGCATATTTAAAATGCGTTTGATTATAACAGCTTTGAAATCTACTTAAGTAATTAACGTTGTAAGCAATATCTGGCCTTGTGCCTATACTAATGTACAATAATTCACCAATTAAATTTCTGTACTTTACTCTCTCATTGATTTCACTCGCTTGTTCAAATTTTAAATTACTTTCCATTGGAGTATCATATAATTTTGAATTTTCCAAATTGTACTTTACAGCCAAAGATTCAATATAAAGCGTTTTTCAGTAAGAGCGCTTCAACTTTTTTTTTCAATAAAACACAAACGGTTTGATTTTTTTAACTAATTTTTTTTTATTATCAAGTTTGAACATATACATTTAAGTATGAAATTCGATTTCTTTTGCATGACCACCGCGTGCACGTTTTACGAAGTCCAATCGTTGAACCCATTTTTTGACCACTCTTTTGCATAAATCGGCCGAAATTCCAGCAATTTCGCGTTCAATATTGGCTCTGAGCTCACAAATCGTAGTCGGCTTGTTACTGTAGACCAATGACTTCACATAACCCCAAAGTAAATAGTCTACAGGCGTCAAATCATACGAGCGCGGCGGCCATTCGACCGGTCCATTTCTGGAAAAATGCGCTCATCGAACTTACTCTTCAACAAATCAATTGTAGCGTGTGCTGTGTGGCTTGTGGCCCCGTCCTGTTGAAACCACATGTCGTCTAAGTCCATACCATTCAATTGCGCCCAAAAATAATCGTTTATCATGTCGCGGTATCGAATTCCATTCACAGTAACGTGGCGATCGTTATCGTCAACGAAAAAATATGGGCCAGTTACGCCGCCGGCATGTAAACCGCACCAAACAGTCACTCTTTGTGGGTACATTGGTTTTCCGGCAATCTCTCTTGGATTATCTTTCGCCCAAATGCGGAAATTCTGCTTATTGACGAATCCACTGAGGTGAAAATGTGCGTCCTCACTGAAGATGAAGTGCGCGATATGCATTTTGATTCGAACGCCCGTTTTCATAATAAGCCTGAATAACTTTAACGCGTTGCTCAAGTGTGTAGTGTTCCATGATGAAATGTATACTAATGAAGTTTACAAATGACAAGCGAAAAATAAAAAATATTGCGTCGTTCGCCCTCCCTATCGGAAAAAAGTTGAAGCGCACCTATTGAAAAACGCTTTATCTTGTTTGACTTAATGTCATTGTTTTTCTGTCATCACTATAATTTATATCGATTCCTATAGAATTATTAATTTTACCTAAATCTTTCATTCAAAATCTTTGCATTAAATTTCCTTTAATTTTATCAATTTTCTTTTTATCTTGACAGCAAATCAAAAGATCATCTACGAAAACTAAAATGTATATTGGATCTTTGCCTGTGTTATTTACATACAAACAGTAGTCATAATTACTTCTGATGCTTTCCATTTCAATTCAACCGGGCTATTCGGGTCATGTTCTTCGATTTCGATGTAACTGAAATATGTTGCTCTCTGGTCAAAATAATGACACACGTATTTTTTTGTTCGCCCGAAAAAAATTTTTTTCAAGAGTTATCGGCAATTTTGTTTTTCGGCTCAAGCTCGATTTTTTTTAATTATATAAGAAAAAATTTTTTTAAATGCCCATAACTTAGTCAAAAATGAACCGATTTTAATAATTATGGGTTCAAAATGATCGTAATTACTTACACGAGCGACTTCATATAGTAACAATTGCAAAAAAAGTAGTTGAAAATTTTTTATTTAGCAAAAAAGAAAAAAAAATTGAAATTTTTTCGAAATTCAATATTTCAAAAAGTGTATTTTTGTTTTTTTTATAACTTTTTCCAAATCAAGAGGACACCTCAAACTTCAATTAAGCTGAATGCCCAGTAGCTAAAATGAGTTGTTTTTGAGTAATCAATTTTTGAGTAAAAACCCTGTTTCACACTTTTTGTTTTTTGCAAAATAAAACATTTTCAACTACTTTTTTGCAATTGTTTCTGCACGAAGTCGTTCGTGTAAGTAATTACCATTATTTTGAACCCAGAATCATTCAAATCGGCTTTTTTTTTGACTAAGTAATGAGTAATTAAAAAAAATTTCTTATATAGATTCTTTCCATTTCAATTCAAAAGGCCTATTCGGGACATGTTCTTCGATTTCGATGTAACTCAAATATGTTGCTCTCGCCGAAAAAATTTTTTTTCAAGAGTTATCGGCAATTTTGTTTTTCGGCTCAAGCTCGATTTTTTTTAATTATATAAGAAAAATTTTTTTAAATGCCCATGACTTAGTCAAAAATGAACCGATTTTAATAATTCTGGGTTCAAAATGATCGTAATTACTTACACGAGCGACTTCATATAGAAACAATTGCAAAAAAAGTAGTTGAAAATTTTTTATTTAGCAAAAAAGAAAAAAAATTGAAATTTTTTCGAAATTCAATATTTCAAAAAGTGTATTTTTGTTTTTTTTTTATAACTTTTTCCAAATCAAGAGGACACCTCAAACTTCAATTAAGCTGAATGCTCAGTAGCTAATTAAAATGAGTTGTTTTTGAGTAATGAATTTTTGAGTAAAAACCCTGTTTCACACTTTTTGTTTTTTGCAAAATAAAACATTTTCAACTACTTTTTTGCAATTGTTTCTGCACGAAGTCGTTCGTGTAAGTAATTACCATTATTTTGAACCCAGAATCATTCAAATCGGCTTTTTTTTGACTAAGTAATGAGTAATTAAAAAAAAATTTCTTATATAGATTCTTTCCATTTCAATTCAAAAGGTCTATTCGGGACATGTTCTTCGATTTCGATGTAACTGAAATATGTTGCTCTCTGGTCAAAATAATGACACACGTATTTTTTTGTTCGCCCGAAAAAATTTTTTTTCAAGAGTTATCGGCAATTTTGTTTTTCGGCTCAAGCTCGATTTTTTTTAATTATATAAGAAAAAATTTTTTTAAATGCCCATAACTTAGTCAAAAATGAACCGATTTTAATAATTCTGGGTTCAAAATGATCATAATTACTTACACGAGCGACTTCATATAGAAACAATTGCAAAAAAAGTAGTTGAAAATTTTTTATTTAGCAAAAAAGAAAAAAAAATTTAAACTTTTTCGAAATTCAATATTTCAAAAAGTGTATTTTTGTTTTTTTTATAACTTTTTCCAAATCAAGAGGACACCTCACACTTCAATTAAGCTGAATGCCCAGTAGCTAAAATGAGTTGTTTTTGAGTAATGAATTTTTGAGTAAAAACCCTGTTTCACACTTTTTGTTTTTTGCAAAATAAAATATTTTCAACTACTTTTTTGCAATTGTTTCTGCACGAAGTCGTTCGTGTAAGTAATTACCATTATTTTGAACCCAGAATCATTCAAATCGGCTTTTTTTTGACTAAGTAATGAGTAATTAAAAAAAAATTTCTTATATAGATTCTTTCCATTTCAATTCAAAAGGCCTATTCGGGACATGTTCTTCGATTTCGATGTAACTCAAATATGTTGCTCTCTGGTCAAACTAATGAGACACGTATTTTTTTTTTGCCCGAAAAAATTTTTTTTCAAGCTTTATCGGCAATTTTGTTTTTCGGCTCAAAATCGATTTTTTTTAATAATATAAGAAAATTTTGTTTTTAAATGCTCATAACTTAGTCAAAAATGAACCGATTTTAATAATTTTGAATTCAAAAGGATCGTCATTACTTACACGAGCGATTTCATGTAGAAACAGTTGCAAAAAAGTAGTTGCAAATTTTTTATTTTGCAAAAAACAAAAAGTGCGAAACAGGTTGTTTACTCAAAAATTCATTACTCAAAAACAACTCATTTTAGCTACTGGGCATTCAGCTTAATTGAAGTTTGAGGTGTCCTCTTGATTTGGAAAAAGTTATAAAAAAAAAAAAAAATACACTTTTTGAAATATTGAATTTCGAAAAAATTTCAATTTTTTTTCTTTTTTGCTAAATAAAAAATTTTTAACTACTTTTTTGCAATTGTTTCTACATGAAGTCGCTCGTGTAAGTAACTACGATCATTTTGAACCCAGAATTATTAAAATCGGTTCATTTTTGACTAAGTTATGGGCATTTAAAAAAAATTGTTTCTTATATAATTAAAAAAAATCGAGTTTGAGCCGAAAAACAAAATTCCCGATAACTTTTGAAAAAAAATTTTTTCGGGCGAATAAAAAAAATACGTGTCTCATTATTTTGACCAGAGAGCAACATATTTCAGTTACATCGAAATCGAAGAACATGACCCGAATAGCCCGGTTGAATTGAAATGGAAAGCATCTTCTGACAAAATTCATTTTTTCTACATGTTGATGAAAACACTCATACCAAGCTCTTGGACTTTCTCTCAGACCATACAACGCTTTTTGTAATTTGCATACTTTATTTTTATCTGTTTCATAGCCTCTAGGTTGATTAATATAAACTTCAGATTTAACAGTTCCATTAAGAAAAGCTGTCTCAACATCCATTTGATCTATGAATAAATTATGTGAACAACAATAGCTTAATAAAATTTTCAAAGTTTGTATTTTGCCGACTGGCGAATAAACATTTTCAAGGTACTCCTTTTGTTGAAAACCTCTTACGACTAATCTTGCTTTATAATTTTTTCTTTTTATAAATCCATTTCACATCTATAATTTTCTTATCTTTAGGTCTTTCAAGTACTATCCACGTTTTATTTAAACTTTCTATCTCTGAATTCATGGCCTTTTCCATTCTCTGGATTCTTGGGAGTTGATCGCCTCCTCAATGTATTAGGTACGTTTGCGTTTACATGGTTTACATAAATATGGTGTATTACAGGGTTACCAAATCTATTCACAGGATTTCTTTTTCTCTCTGACGCTCTTTTTTCAACTATTTTCTCATTGTTATTTTGTAAAACATTTGATTCGTTATTTACTTCAGTATCATTATCAATAGCATTATCAAAACCATCTTCATTATCTTCATTTATTTCATTCAGATCATTATCTAGATTCAAATTTACAACATTTTCATCATCAAAATTTCTGTCATCATTATTATTATTTTTTTCTAAACAAATTAATTCTGTGCCCTCTTCAACTACTTGAACGTGTCTGGCATTAATTATTTTATTATTTACTAAGACTCTGTAACTATGATCATTGTAACCTACGAGTACACCCAATTTTGCTTTATCATCCCATTTATTTTTTCTCAAAGTTTCGGGTAATCTGACAAAAACTCTGCTTCCATAAATTTTCAAATGTTTTACATTAGGCTTTTTACCAAAAAATATTTCATATGGTGTTTTGTTTTCTTGAGTATTGGCTATTGCACGATTTTTCAAATAAGCGACAGTTTTCATTATTTCAGGCCAAAACCTGTGATTTATTTTTGGTTCTCTTGCTAGACATCTACCAATATCTATTGCAGATCTGTTAGGGGGCGTCCATAAATTACGTGAGGTGTTTTTTTTTAATTTTTTGACCCTCCCTCCCCCCTGGTGAGATGTCGTGAGATTTTATTCAACCCCCTCCCCCATCCCCCAATCTCACGTGAGATTTTTCAAAATGTGTGTTTCTTATGTAAACGCGTTGGATTGTTATTGTAAAAAGAAAAAAATGCTTCGTGCTTTCATTTACGACTAGTTAAGACTAGTAATCAATATTGCTGATAGTTATAAGTGTAATAAAAATTTAACAATCGTAACTACTGCGATTAAAAAAAGAATATCTACTCTAATTCAGTCCATGGAGAATCATGTGCGGTTTCAAGAGAGACTATTGGGACCAACATGTCCATAAGATTTTAAGTAAAATCATCTGCTCCTTCAACTTCGTTCTGATCTAGCCACTCTAAGGCGTTGACGCTTGCGCACAGTAACTCATTAGCTCGTCTTGTGACAATCCGTGAGGGTCGCACTTTGCGGAACATAAGCGCTTGCTTAGCTGGTGCAATGTGAGCTGCTCGCCTGTGCTCTGCAGCTCTTGTGATAGATGCGAAGTAAATACCGCGTGTACTGCAGCATCTTTTCTCTAAATTATCACGTATACTTGGGCAATAGAGATCATAAGGCGTGCTGATGAAGGCATTCAGCGGTTGAATCGGTAGGCGTATTAGAAATGGAGCAAATGACTTTGCGTCATGCTCTTTAAAGTCCGGAATTGTCAAACGTCCATCAACCTGAGTGATAGGGTATGGAGGTGGCAGAAAACGGTCGTGAAGAATCATATGCAGATCCGTGTGTCCGTGTGTCGCTGCCACTCAGCTCGTACTCTCTTGTTCATCGAGTCGCGCGTTCGGCTGATAGTGGCGCGAAAACAAACGACGGGCTACACTGTACAGTAAATTCAGATTAAATTGAGCTATTTGGTATAAAGGTTAGGTTAGGTTATAATGGTTGCCCAGAGAAGGGCCCACTTGGACGAAATAGTTTGGTTCGTCCTTTGTGATACCATTTAAGGACAGAGAAGGGGGAGGAAGGGAAGGGATGGGGGAGTGGTGAGTGATTGTGGACTACGAACGGTGACTAGTCCGCGGTTGTGTTAACCTCATTATGCTGCTGATGTAGTTCATCAGATTTTTGTTATCAGCACCTGCTATATCAGCAGGCGCAGAAAAGAAATGAGAACCAAGATACTTGAATCTTAGTCCCGCGAAAGCAGGGCAGCTAAGGAGCATATGCTGAGATGATTCCACCTCATCCTCCATGCAGCTGTCGCAAAAAGGACTCGAAGTGATTCCGAGTCTCACGGCATGTGTACCTTGCGGACAGTGCCCCGTGATGATGCCCACGAAATTTGAGAGATGACATTTTGTCATTCCCAGGATATCCCTCGAACGCCTCCTATCCAAACGTGGCCAGAAGGACTTCGCGACCCTACACGTTCGTGTACTTGCCCAGCGTTCGCTGAGTTGGTGCATAGCCCAGCCTTCCAGGAGTAGAGCGCAGGTTGTCAAGGGGATCCCGATCCTCTCCTTTCGCGGGCACATTGCCTCACAGGTCCCCTGTCTGGCCAGCTCGTCGGCTTCGCAGTTTCCTGCAATGTCACTGTGACCAGGTACCCAAATTATCTTTATGTCGAAGAATTCTGATGCAATCGAGAGTGAGACCAGGCATTCCCTGACCAGCTTCGAATGCACCATAATAGAGCCTAGGGCCCTGATGGCCGCTTGGCTATCGGAGTAAATATTTACCCTCTTAACAGTTGTTACGCAAGTAAGTAGCCAGTCAGCTGCTTCTTTAATTGCGGCCACCTCTGCTTGGAACACACTGCAGTGATCCGGTAGCCTGAATTTGAGTTTGATGGGGAGCTCTTTGCAGAATACTCCTCCTCCAACCCTACCGTCCAACTTCGAGCCATCCGTGAACAGGTTAACGAGGCCCTGTCCCCAGGTGTTGCCCCCGGTCCACTCCTCCCTTGGTGGAATATGGGTGGAGAAACTTCCACTTGGACTTAGCGAAGGCACACACTGGTCCGTCGACGAGGGGATGAACTCAAAGTTTCTGAGGATGCTTGAGTGCCCATATGTGAGGTTGAGCTTATAGCCCAAGCCCCTCAGGCTTGGTATAAAACAAATATGGTGGTTTGACAGTAGTAATGTACATATAACGTCGAAGTATGAATGAAATTATTTTCTTTCGAACGAATTAGTGAACGATCTTAATCATACTACGATTTCGCTTAAGATTAAATCTTAAGCATGTACAATCTGGATAATGGACCAAAATAGTATAATTTTTTTTTGTTTCAATCAGAAAAAAAATTGCGTGATATTTGCCGAGACCCCCCCTCTCTCCAACGTAAGATTAGATGAGATTTGACTCGACCCCCTCCCCCATAAAAACATCTCACGTAATTTATGGACGCCCCCTTATATCTTTCCGCGACTCCATTTAATTCATGAACATATTGTGGACATGGTAATAATTCAATTCCTTTATTTTTCGTAAATTGTTCAATTTCTTTGTTTACGTATTCTCTACCATTGTCACATCTAAATTTTTTTATTCTTTTATTGAATTTATTTTCGACTAAATTAACAAATTCTTTGAAACATTTTGCAGTTTCATCTTTACTTTTCGCGCATTTACTATAATCATCTATAAATGGAAGAAAATATTTTTTACCACGATTACCAGAGGTATTATGTGGTCCATTTAAATCGGTATGAATTAATTCTAAAATTTCAGAAGTTTTAGTTCGCTTATTTTCGAACGGTACATTAGACATTTTGCTTTGTATACAATTTGCACATTTCATTATATTATTTTCCAATGTTTCAGGCAATCCTTCTACTAATTTGTCATTTACTAATTTATTTAAATATTGAAAATTTACATGGCCTAGCGCTCTATGCCATTTTTCTTTATCTGATAGTTTAATTACATTTGCATAAATCTCATTCTTTTCTTTTTTGTGCATAGAACTTTTCATTCTATATAATCCATCTATTTTATTAGCAACAGCAACTTTCTATCATTGTTATAAATTTTTGCATTTCGACCTCTTGAAACAATTGTACTATTTTCAGTTACTTTAGAAGAACTTAACAAATTCTTTCCAATGCCATTAACAAAGTATACATTTTTTAGTTCAACTTCTACTTGATTATAATAATTTTTGAATAATGTCTTAACTGTTCCTATTTTTTTTGCTTTTAAATTTTTTCCATCTGGAAATCTTACTTTAATAGGATTTTTTAAATCAAGATACTTACAAAAATAATCTTCATTGTTGATGATGTGGTCTGTGCAACCACTATCCAACAACCATTCAATTTCATTTTCATTCTCACACATATCTTTCACAACATCATTCGCATTCACTTTGCTCACGACTCAGAAGGCAGCTCCTGGTGCTGCTCGCTGGTAGATGTTGACGCCTGATGTCCTTGGCCTCTGCCGCGACCGTAACCTCGTTGCGACGCGCCTCTGCCTCTCGGTGTACCACGATGTGCTCTGGGGTTTGATTGGGCTCCTCTGCCCTGGCTGTGTTGAGATCCTTTTCCGTAGCTGCCTTGCTGTTTGTGCCAGCAGTCTCGTTGATAATGCCCAGGTTTTCCACACTGGAAGCATTATCTCATTGCCTTTGCACTAAAAGTTCTCACATTGGTCTTTTTTTCACAATCACTTTTGTTCCAGTTTTTTTCCTTAATTTTGGACATCGTATATTCGACAGTCCTTGACTCTTCAGGCACCAGTTCGATGAAGTCTCCTATGTAGCTGTAGTTAGGTGGTTGGGCTTTTATCAGGAACCGCATTTTTCTTCTTCTTTTAATGTGACCCCAGCTGATTTCAACTCGTTGCATGCCTTTTCGAAGTCAACGAGAAACTCGTCAACATTGCCGTAATTCCTCAATTTCACTTCTTCTAATTTTGACCTCTTGATAATTTGTAGTGAAGTTGACTGCGTTGAGTACATTTTTTCTAATTTCGACATTATTGTGTAAGTCGATGTACACTCACTTATGTACTCTAACTGCCTGTCCGACAGAGCGCTTATCACGATTGTCGTGGCTTTTAGGTCGCTTTTCTTCCACGTACCTTCATCGTCGGCGGCGGTCTTTTCCCTTTTTGCTGGACCTTGACACTCCTTATACTCCAAAATGTTTAAAAGTCGAAACTTCCAGCTCGAAAAATTTGCCCCATCAAACACTGGAATACTCACGTCGTCAATTTTTGCTTCCCTAGCCATTTCTTCTTCTTCCTGAATTTTCCAATTATTTTCGATTATAGTCTTCAAGATCAGAGTCCTCTTCAAAATTTTCAAAAAACTTTTTCTCAAAAAATTCCGGTTTTCTCTGCTTAACTCGAAATCTTCTTTTTTTATTTGCTCAACTAAGTGGTCAGTTGATTTATCTTCGTCGGAAACCAAACTTTGTAGTGTCGTCTTCAATTTAGCAAACATGTGCTAACCTCAAAATGCCTCGTGGACTTGCAGCCTTCTGGGCGATGAACATGTGCTCACTTTTAATCCAAGTGCATCAGCTTCCTGCACGGATGTTTTCCACACAATTTTCCCAAATTTCGTGTTCTAATTTTTTTCTTTTTCCGATTTCGGCACTATTTTTCCCATTCACCTGATTTTCCCCGTTTTCTCGAACCTTGCTCTGCTACCATGATGTAATAACTACAAATTGGGCTCTTCCTTTAAACAAAGTGACGATGCGCTCTATTGACTGGTCAACGATTGAATAATCTTTATTGTCACAAAGTCATGTATGTATGCACGCATGTAATTCCCGAGAGATGGCGCCAGGGGTATCAAAATCACGTTAAATACATTATTGTTATAATGTTGAATATTCATATATTACAACACGCCTCCTTGAATTTTCAACATTTTACATTAGTATTCATTCTTACTTTACATCAAATAATTCTATTTTCAAATTTTACGCATATCATTTCATTGTTGCTTTGTACTCTAAGGTATACAATTAATGTTTTAGTCTGCAATAACTCAAATCAACTTTAGCTCTTTTCTATTTTTCATAAATTTAATTCTGTTTAAACTCTTTGTTAATATATTTGCTAAATTACGTTCAGAATCGATTTTTACAATATCAATTACGCCATTTTCATAATTTTCATTAATATAATGATACTGCACTTCAATGTGCTTCGAGTTTTTTGCGAAATTTCCAAATTTTGCGATTGCTACTGCGCCTGAATTATCTTCATATATTTTTATACGTTTGTCTATATTCAAATTAAATGATTCATTCAACAAATTTCTCAAAAATAAAACTTCTGTTACTGCTTCCGACATAGCGGTATACTCTGCAAAAGTTGAACATTTAGTTACTGTATTTTGTTTACGTGTTTTCCAATAAATCAAATTACCAAATAATCTTATTACGAATCCCGTTGTAGATTTTCGATCTACATTATCTCCTGCATAATCTGAATCAACCATACAGTCTAAATGTTCATCTTTTGTATTTTTATCTGAATACGTTAATTTTAAATCTTTAGTCTTGTATAAATATTTAAATACTCTTAAAGCATATTTAAAATGCGTTTGATTATAACAGCTTTGAAATCTACTTAAGTAATTAACGTTGTAAGCAATATCTGGCCTTGTGCCTATACTAATGTACAATAATTCACCAATTAAATTTCTGTACTTTACTCTCTCATTGATTTCACTCGCTTGTTCAAATTTTAAATTACTTTCCATTGGAGTATCATATAATTTTGAATTTTCCAAATTGTACTTTACAGCCAAAGATTCAATATAAAGCGTTTTTCAGTAAGAGCGCTTCAACTTTTTTTTTCAATAAAACACAAACGGTTTGATTTTTTTAACTAATTTTTTTTTATTATCAAGTTTGAACATATACATTTAAGTATGAAATTCGATTTCTTTTGCATGACCACCGCGTGCACGTTTTACGAAGTCCAATCGTTGAACCCATTTTTTGACCACTCTTTTGCATAAATCGGCCGAAATTCCAGCAATTTCGCGTTCAATATTGGCTCTGAGCTCACAAATCGTAGTCGGCTTGTTACTGTAGACCAATGACTTCACATAACCCCAAAGTAAATAGTCTACAGGCGTCAAATCATACGAGCGCGGCGGCCATTCGACCGGTCCATTTCTGGAAAAATGCGCTCATCGAACTTACTCTTCAACAAATCAATTGTAGCGTGTGCTGTGTGGCTTGTGGCCCCGTCCTGTTGAAACCACATGTCGTCTAAGTCCATACCATTCAATTGCGCCCAAAAATAATCGTTTATCATGTCGCGGTATCGAATTCCATTCACAGTAACGTGGCGATCGTTATCGTCAACGAAAAAATATGGGCCAGTTACGCCGCCGGCATGTAAACCGCACCAAACAGTCACTCTTTGTGGGTACATTGGTTTTCCGGCAATCTCTCTTGGATTATCTTTCGCCCAAATGCGGAAATTCTGCTTATTGACGAATCCACTGAGGTGAAAATGTGCGTCCTCACTGAAGATGAAGTGCGCGATATGCATTTTGATTCGAACGCCCGTTTTCATAATAAGCCTGAATAACTTTAACGCGTTGCTCAAGTGTGTAGTGTTCCATGATGAAATGTATACTAATGAAGTTTACAAATGACAAGCGAAAAATAAAAAATATTGCGTCGTTCGCCCTCCCTATCGGAAAAAAGTTGAAGCGCACCTATTGAAAAACGCTTTATCTTGTTTGACTTAATGTCATTGTTTTTCTGTCATCACTATAATTTATATCGATTCCTATAGAATTATTAATTTTACCTAAATCTTTCATTCAAAATCTTTGCATTAAATTTCCTTTAATTTTATCAATTTTCTTTTTATCTTGACAGCAAATCAAAAGATCATCTACGAAAACTAAAATGTATATTGGATCTTTGCCTGTGTTATTTACATACAAACAGTAGTCATAATTACTTCTGATGCTTTCCATTTCAATTCAACCGGGCTATTCGGGTCATGTTCTTCGATTTCGATGTAACTGAAATATGTTGCTCTCTGGTCAAAATAATGACACACGTATTTTTTTGTTCGCCCGAAAAAAATTTTTTTCAAGAGTTATCGGCAATTTTGTTTTTCGGCTCAAGCTCGATTTTTTTTAATTATATAAGAAAAAATTTTTTTAAATGCCCATAACTTAGTCAAAAATGAACCGATTTTAATAATTCTGGGTTCAAAATGATCGTAATTACTTACACGAGCGACTTCATATAGTAACAATTGCAAAAAAAGTAGTTGAAAATTTTTTATTTAGCAAAAAAGAAAAAAAAATTGAAATTTTTTCGAAATTCAATATTTCAAAAAGTGTATTTTTGTTTTTTTTATAACTTTTTCCAAATCAAGAGGACACCTCAAACTTCAATTAAGCTGAATGCCCAGTAGCTAAAATGAGTTGTTTTTGAGTAATCAATTTTTGAGTAAAAACCCTGTTTCACACTTTTTGTTTTTTGCAAAATAAAGCATTTTCAACTACTTTTTTGCAATTGTTTCTGCACGAAGTCGTTCGTGTAAGTAATTACCATTATTTTGAACCCAGAATCATTCAAATCGGCTTTTTTTTTGACTAAGTAATGAGTAATTAAAAAAAATTTCTTATATAGATTCTTTCCATTTCAATTCAAAAGGCCTATTCGGGACATGTTCTTCGATTTCGATGTAACTCAAATATGTTGCTCTCGCCGAAAAAATTTTTTTTCAAGAGTTATCGGCAATTTTGTTTTTCGGCTCAAGCTCGATTTTTTTTAATTATATAAGAAAAATTTTTTTAAATGCCCATGACTTAGTCAAAAATGAACCGATTTTAATAATTCTGGGTTCAAAATGATCGTAATTACTTACACGAGCGACTTCATATAGAAACAATTGCAAAAAAAGTAGTTGAAAATTTTTTATTTAGCAAAAAAGAAAAAAAATTGAAATTTTTTCGAAATTCAATATTTCAAAAAGTGTATTTTTGTTTTTTTTTTATAACTTTTTCCAAATCAAGAGGACACCTCAAACTTCAATTAAGCTGAATGCTCAGTAGCTAATTAAAATGAGTTGTTTTTGAGTAATGAATTTTTGAGTAAAAACCCTGTTTCACACTTTTTGTTTTTTGCAAAATAAAACATTTTCAACTACTTTTTTGCAATTGTTTCTGCACGAAGTCGTTCGTGTAAGTAATTACCATTATTTTGAACCCAGAATCATTCAAATCGGCTTTTTTTTGACTAAGTAATGAGTAATTAAAAAAAAATTTCTTATATAGATTCTTTCCATTTCAATTCAAAAGGTCTATTCGGGACATGTTCTTCGATTTCGATGTAACTGAAATATGTTGCTCTCTGGTCAAAATAATGACACACGTATTTTTTTGTTCGCCCGAAAAAATTTTTTTTCAAGAGTTATCGGCAATTTTGTTTTTCGGCTCAAGCTCGATTTTTTTTAATTATATAAGAAAAAATTTTTTTAAATGCCCATAACTTAGTCAAAAATGAACCGATTTTAATAATTCTGGGTTCAAAATGATCGTAATTACTTACACGAGCGACTTCATATAGAAACAATTGCAAAAAAAGTAGTTGAAAATTTTTTATTTAGCAAAAAAGAAAAAAAAATTGAAATTTTTTCGAAATTCAATATTTCAAAAAGTGTATTTTTGTTTTTTTTATAACTTTTTCCAAATCAAGAGGACACCTCACACTTCAATTAAGCTGAATGCCCAGTAGCTAAAATGAGTTGTTTTTGAGTAATGAATTTTTGAGTAAAAACCCTGTTTCACACTTTTTGTTTTTTGCAAAATAAAATATTTTCAACTACTTTTTTGCAATTGTTTCTGCACGAAGTCGTTCGTGTAAGTAATTACCATTATTTTGAACCCAGAATCATTCAAATCGGCTTTTTTTTGACTAAGTAATGAGTAATTAAAAAAAAATTTCTTATATAGATTCTTTCCATTTCAATTCAAAAGGCCTATTCGGGACATGTTCTTCGATTTCGATGTAACTCAAATATGTTGCTCTCTGGTCAAACTAATGAGACACGTATTTTTTTTTTGCCCGAAAAAATTTTTTTTCAAGCTTTATCGGCAATTTTGTTTTTCGGCTCAAAATCGATTTTTTTTAATAATATAAGAAAATTTTGTTTTTAAATGCTCATAACTTAGTCAAAAATGAACCGATTTTAATAATTTTGAATTCAAAAGGATCGTCATTACTTACACGAGCGATTTCATGTAGAAACAGTTGCAAAAAAGTAGTTGCAAATTTTTTATTTTGCAAAAAACAAAAAGTGCGAAACAGGTTGTTTACTCAAAAATTCATTACTCAAAAACAACTCATTTTAGCTACTGGGCATTCAGCTTAATTGAAGTTTGAGGTGTCCTCTTGATTTGGAAAAAGTTATAAAAAAAAAAAAAATACACTTTTTGAAATATTGAATTTCGAAAAAATTTCAATTTTTTTTCTTTTTTGCTAAATAAAAAATTTTTAACTACTTTTTTGCAATTGTTTCTACATGAAGTCGCTCGTGTAAGTAACTACGATCATTTTGAACCCAGAATTATTAAAATCGGTTCATTTTTGACTAAGTTATGGGCATTTAAAAAAAATTGTTTCTTATATAATTAAAAAAAATCGAGTTTGAGCCGTAAAACAAAATTCCCGATAACTTTTGAAAAAAAATTTTTTCGGGCGAATAAAAAAAATACGTGTCTCATTATTTTGACCAGAGAGCAACATATTTCAGTTACATCGAAATCGAAGAACATGACCCGAATAGCCCGGTTGAATTGAAATGGAAAGCATCTTCTGACAAAATTCATTTTTTCTACATGTTGATGAAAACACTCATACCAAGCTCTTGGACTTTCTCTCAGACCATACAACGCTTTTTGTAATTTGCATACTTTATTTTTATCTGTTTCATAGCCTCTAGGTTGATTAATATAAACTTCAGATTTAACAGTTCCATTAAGAAAAGCTGTCTCAACATCCATTTGATCTATGAATAAATTATGTGAACAACAATAGCTTAATAAAATTTTCAAAGTTTGTATTTTGCCGACTGGCGAATAAACATTTTCAAGGTACTCCTTTTGTTGAAAACCTCTTACGACTAATCTTGCTTTATAATTTTTTCTTTTTATAAATCCATTTCACATCTATAATTTTCTTATCTTTAGGTCTTTCAAGTACTATCCACGTTTTATTTAAACTTTCTATCTCTGAATTCATGGCCTTTTCCATTCTCTGGATTCTTGGGAGTTGATCGCCTCCTCAATGTATTAGGTACGTTTGCGTTTACATGGTTTACATAAATATGGTGTATTACAGGGTTACCAAATCTATTCACAGGATTTCTTTTTCTCTCTGACGCTCTTTTTTCAACTATTTTCTCATTGTTATTTTGTAAAACATTTGATTCGTTATTTACTTCAGTATCATTATCAATAGCATTATCAAAACCATCTTCATTATCTTCATTTATTTCATTCAGATCATTATCTAGATTCAAATTTACAACATTTTCATCATCAAAATTTCTGTCATCATTATTATTATTTTTTTCTAAACAAATTAATTCTGTGCCCTCTTCAACTACTTGAACGTGTCTGGCATTAATTATTTTATTATTTACTAAGACTCTGTAACTATGATCATTGTAACCTACGAGTACACCCAATTTTGCTTTATCATCCCATTTATTTTTTCTCAAAGTTTCGGGTAATCTGACAAAAACTCTGCTTCCATAAATTTTCAAATGTTTTACATTAGGCTTTTTACCAAAAAATATTTCATATGGTGTTTTGTTTTCTTGAGTATTGGCTATTGCACGATTTTTCAAATAAGCGACAGTTTTCATTATTTCAGGCCAAAACCTGTGATTTATTTTTGGTTCTCTTGCTAGACATCTACCAATATCTATTGCAGATCTGTTAGGGGGCGTCCATAAATTACGTGAGGTGTTTTTTTTAATTTTTTGACCCTCCCTCCCCCCTGGTGAGATGTCGTGAGATTTTATTCAACCCCCTCCCCCATCCCCCAATCTCACGTGAGATTTTTCAAAATGTGTGTTTCTTATGTAAACGCGTTGGATTGTTATTGTAAAAAGAAAAAAATGCTTCGTGCTTTCATTTACGACTAGTTAAGACTAGTAATCAATATTGCTGAGAGTTATAAGTGTAATAAAAATTTAACAATCGTAACTACTGCGATTAAAAAAAGAATATCTACTCTAATTCAGTCCATGGAGAATCATGTGCGGTTTCAAGAGAGACTATTGGGACCAACATGTCCATAAGATTTTAAGTAAAATCATCTGCTCCTTCAACTTCGTTCTGATCTAGCCACTCTAAGGCGTTGACGCTTGCGCACAGTAACTCATTAGCTCGTCTTGTGACAATCCGTGAGGGTCGCACTTTGCGGAACATAAGCGCTTGCTTAGCTGGTGCAATGTGAGCTGCTCGCCTGTGCTCTGCAGCTCTTGTGATAGATGCGAAGTAAATACCGCGTGTACTGCAGCATCTTTTCTCTAAATTATCACGTATACTTGGGCAATAGAGATCATAAGGCGTGCTGATGAAGGCATTCAGCGGTTGAATCGGTAGGCGTATTAGAAATGGAGCAAATGACTTTGCGTCATGCTCTTTAAAGTCCGGAATTGTCAAACGTCCATCAACCTGAGTGATAGGGTATGGAGGTGGCAGAAAACGGTCGTGAAGAATCATATGCAGATCCGTGTGTCCGTGTGTCGCTGCCACTCAGCTCGTACTCTCTTGTTCATCGAGTCGCGCGTTCGGCTGATAGTGGCGCGAAAACAAACGACGGGCTACACTGTACAGTAAATTCAGATTAAATTGAGCTATTTGGTATAAAGGTTAGGTTAGGTTATAATGGTTGCCCAGAGAAGGGCCCACTTGGACGAAATAGTTTGGTTCGTCCTTTGTGATACCATTTAAGGACAGAGAAGGGGGAGGAAGGGAAGGGATGGGGGAGTGGTGAGTGATTGTGGACTACGAACGGTGACTAGTCCGCGGTTGTGTTAACCTCATTATGCTGCTGATGTAGTTCATCAGATTTTTGTTATCAGCACCTGCTATATCAGCAGGCGCAGAAAAGAAATGAGAACCAAGATACTTGAATCTTAGTCCCGCGAAAGCAGGGCAGCTAAGGAGCATATGCTGAGATGATTCCACCTCATCCTCCATGCAGCTGTCGCAAAAAGGACTCGAAGTGATTCCGAGTCTCACGGCATGTGTACCTCGCGGACAGTGCCCCGTGATGATGCCCACGAAATTTGAGAGATGACATTTTGTCATTCCCAGGATATCCCTCGAACGCCTCCTATCCAAACGTGGCCAGAAGGACTTCGCGACCCTACACGTTCGTGTACTTGCCCAGCGTTCGCTGAGTTGGTGCATAGCCCAGCCTTCCAGGAGTAGAGCGCAGGTTGTCAAGGGGATCCCGATCCTCTCCTTTCGCGGGCACATTGCCTCACAGGTCCCCTGTCTGGCCAGCTCGTCGGCTTCGCAGTTTCCTGCAATGTCACTGTGACCAGGTACCCAAATTATCTTTATGTCGAAGAATTCTGATGCAATCGAGAGTGAGACCAGGCATTCCCTGACCAGCTTCGAATGCACCATAATAGAGCCTAGGGCCCTGATGGCCGCTTGGCTATCGGAGTAAATATTTACCCTCTTAACAGTTGTTACGCAAGTAAGTAGCCAGTCAGCTGCTTCTTTAATTGCGGCCACCTCTGCTTGGAACACACTGCAGTGATCCGGTAGCCTGAATTTGAGTTTGATGGGGAGCTCTTTGCAGAATACTCCTCCTCCAACCCTACCGTCCAACTTCGAGCCATCCGTGAACAGGTTAACGAGGCCCTGTCCCCAGGTGTTGCCCCCGGTCCACTCCTCCCTTGGTGGAATATGGGTGGAGAAACTTCCACTTGGACTTAGCGAAGGCACACACTGGTCCGTCGACGAGGGGATGAACTCAAAGTTTCTGAGGATGCTTGAGTGCCCATATGTGAGGTTGAGCTTATAGCCCAAGCCCCTCAGGCTTGGTATAAAACAAATATGGTGGTTTGACAGTAGTAATGTACATATAACGTCGAAGTATGAATGAAATTATTTTCTTTCGAACGAATTAGTGAACGATCTTAATCATACTACGATTTCGCTTAAGATTAAATCTTAAGCATGTACAATCTGGATAATGGACCAAAATAGTATAATTTTTTTTTGTTTCAATCAGAAAAAAAATTGCGTGATATTTGCCGAGACCCCCCCTCTCTCCAACGTAAGATTAGATGAGATTTGACTCGACCCCCTCCCCCATAAAAACATCTCACGTAATTTATGGACGCCCCCTTATATCTTTCCGCGACTCCATTTAATTCATGAACATATTGTGGACATGGTAATAATTCAATTCCTTTATTTTTCGTAAATTGTTCAATTTCTTTGTTTACGTATTCTCTACCATTGTCACATCTAAATTTTTTTATTCTTTTATTGAATTTATTTTCGACTAAATTAACAAATTCTTTGAAACATTTTGCAGTTTCATCTTTACTTTTCGCGCATTTACTATAATCATCTATAAATGGAAGAAAATATTTTTTACCACGATTACCAGAGGTATTATGTGGTCCATTTAAATCGGTATGAATTAATTCTAAAATTTCAGAAGTTTTAGTTCGCTTATTTTCGAACGGTACATTAGACATTTTGCTTTGTATACAATTTGCACATTTCATTATATTATTTTCCAATGTTTCAGGCAATCCTTCTACTAATTTGTCATTTACTAATTTATTTAAATATTGAAAATTTACATGGCCTAGCGCTCTATGCCATTTTTCTTTATCTGATAGTTTAACTACATTTGCATAAATCTCATTCTTTTCTTTTTTGTGCATAGAACTTTTCATTCTATATAATCCATCTATTTTATTAGCAACAGCAACTTTCTATCATTGTTATAAATTTTTGCATTTCGACCTCTTGAAACAATTGTACTATTTTCAGTTACTTTAGAAGAACTTAACAAATTCTTTCCAATGCCATTAACAAAGTATACATTTTTTAGTTCAACTTCTACTTGATTATAATAATTTTTGAATAATGTCTTAACTGTTCCTATTTTTGTTGCTTTTAAATTTTTTCCATCTGGAAATCTTACTTTAATAGGATTTTTTAAATCAAGATACTTACAAAAATAATCTTCATTGTTGATGATGTGGTCTGTGCAACCACTATCCAACAACCATTCAATTTCATTTTCATTCTCACACATATCTTTCACAACATCATTCGCATTCACTTTCACCACTTGCGTTGCTCACGACTCAGAAGGCAGCTCCTGGTGCTGCTCGCTGGTAGATGTTGACGCCTGATGTCCTTGGCCTCTGCCGCGACCGTAACCTCGTTGCGACGCGCCTCGGCCTCTCGGTGTACCACGATGTGCTCTGGGGTTTGATTGGGCTCCTCTGCCCTGGCTGTGTTGAGATCCTTTTCCGTAGCTGCCTTGCTGTTTGTGCCAGCAGTCTCGTTGATAATGCCCAGGTTTTCCACACTGGAAGCATTATCTCATTGCCTTTGCACTAAAAGTTCTCACATTGGTCTTTTTTTCACAATCACTTTTGTTCCAGTTTTTTTCCTTAATTTTGGACATCGTATATTCGACAGTCCTTGACTCTTCAGGCACCAGTTCGATGAAGTCTCCTATGTAGCTGTAGTTAGGTGGTTGGGCTTTTATCAGGAACCGCATTTTTCTTCTTCTTTTAATGTGGCCCCAGCTGATTTCAACTCGTTGCATGCCTTTTCGAAGTCAACGAGAAACTCGTCAACATTGCCGTAATTCCTCAATTTCACTTCTTCTAATTTTGACCTCTTGATAATTTGTAGTGAAGTTGACTGCGTTGAGTACATTTTTTCTAATTTCGACATTATTGTGTAAGTCGATGTGCACTCACTTATGTACTCTAACTGCCTGTCCGACAGAGCGCTTATCACGATTGTCGTGGCTTTTAGGTCGCTTTTCTTCCACGTACCTTCATCGTCGGCGGCGGTCTTTTCCCTTTTTGCTGGACCTTGACACTCCTTATACTCCAAAATGTTTAAAAGTCGAAACTTCCAGCTCGAAAAATTTGCCCCATCAAACACTGGAATACTCACGTCGTCAATTTTTGCTTGCCTAGCCATTTCTTCTTCTTCCTGAATTTTCCAATTATTTTCGATTATAGTCTTCAAGATCAGAGTCCTCTTCAAAATTTTCAAAAAACTTTTTCTCAAAAAATTCCGGTTTTCTCTGCTTAACTCGAAATCTTCTTTTTTTATTTGCTCAACTAAGTGGTCAGTTGATTTATCTTCGTCGGAAACCAAACTTTGTAGTGTCGTCTTCAATTTAGCAAACATGTGCTAACCTCAAAATGCCTCGTGGACTTGCAGCCTTCTGGGCGATGAACATGTGCTCACTTTTAATCCAAGTGCATCAGCTTCCTGCACGGATGTTTTCCACACAATTTTCCCAAATTTCGTGTTCTAATTTTTTTCTTTTTCCGATTTCGGCACTATTTTTCCCATTCACCTGATTTTCCCCGTTTTCTCGAACCTTGCTCTGCTACCATGATGTAATAACTACAAATTGGGCTCTTCCTTTAAACAAAGTGACGATGCGCTCTATTGACTGGTCAACGATTGAATAATCTTTATTGTCACAAAGTCATGTATGTATGCACGCATGTAATTCCCGAGAGATGGCGCCAGGGGTATCAAAATCACGTTAAATACATTATTGTTATAATGTTGAATATTCATATATTACAACACGCCTCCTTGAATTTTCAACATTTTACATTAGTATTCATTCTTACTTTACATCAAATAATTCTATTTTCAAATTTTACGCATATCATTTCATTGTTGCTTTGTACTCTAAGGTATACAATTAATGTTTTAGTCTGCAATAACTCAAATCAACTTTAGCTCTTTTCTATTTTTCATAAATTTAATTCTGTTTAAACTCTTTGTTAATATATTTGCTAAATTACGTTCAGAATCGATTTTTACAATATCAATTACGCCATTTTCATAATTTTCATTAATATAATGATACTGCACTTCAATGTGCTTCGAGTTTTTTGCGAAATTTCCAAATTTTGCGATTGCTACTGCGCCTGAATTATCTTCATATATTTTTATACGTTTGTCTATATTCAAATTAAATGATTCATTCAACAAATTTCTCAAAAATAAAACTTCTGTTACTGCTTCCGACATAGCGGTATACTCTGCAAAAGTTGAACATTTAGTTACTGTATTTTGTTTACGTGTTTTCCAATAAATCAAATTACCAAATAATCTTATTACGAATCCCGTTGTAGATTTTCGATCTACATTATCTCCTGCATAATCTGAATCAACCATACAGTCTAAATGTTCATCTTTTGTATTTTTATCTGAATACGTTAATTTTAAATCTTTAGTCTTGTATAAATATTTAAATACTCTTAAAGCATATTTAAAATGCGTTTGATTATAACAGCTTTGAAATCTACTTAAGTAATTAACGTTGTAAGCAATATCTGGCCTTGTGCCTATACTAATGTACAATAATTCACCAATTAAATTTCTGTACTTTACTCTCTCATTGATTTCACTCGCTTGTTCAAATTTTAAATTACTTTCCATTGGAGTATCATATAATTTTGAATTTTCCAAATTGTACTTTACAGCCAAAGATTCAATATAAAGCGTTTTTCAGTAAGAGCGCTTCAACTTTTTTTTTCAATAAAACACAAACGGTTTGATTTTTTTAACTAATTTTTTTTTATTATCAAGTTTGAACATATACATTTAAGTATGAAATTCGATTTCTTTTGCATGACCACCGCGTGCACGTTTTACGAAGTCCAATCGTTGAACCCATTTTTTGACCACTCTTTTGCATAAATCGGCCGAAATTCCAGCAATTTCGCGTTCAATATTGGCTCTGAGCTCACAAATCGTAGTCGGCTTGTTACTGTAGACCAATGACTTCACATAACCCCAAAGTAAATAGTCTACAGGCGTCAAATCATACGAGCGCGGCGGCCATTCGACCGGTCCATTTCTGGAAAAATGCGCTCATCGAACTTACTCTTCAACAAATCAATTGTAGCGTGTGCTGTGTGGCTTGTGGCCCCGTCCTGTTGAAACCACATGTCGTCTAAGTCCATACCATTCAATTGCGCCCAAAAATAATCGTTTATCATGTCGCGGTATCGAATTCCATTCACAGTAACGTGGCGATCGTTATCGTCAACGAAAAAATATGGGCCAGTTACGCCGCCGGCATGTAAACCGCACCAAACAGTCACTCTTTGTGGGTACATTGGTTTTCCGGCAATCTCTCTTGGATTATCTTTCGCCCAAATGCGGAAATTCTGCTTATTGACGAATCCACTGAGGTGAAAATGTGCGTCCTCACTGAAGATGAAGTGCACGATATGCATTTTGATTCGAACGCCCGTTTTCATAATAAGCCTGAATAACTTTAACGCGTTGCTCAAGTGTGTAGTGTTCCATGATGAAATGTATACTAATGAAGTTTACAAATGACAAGCGAAAAATAAAAAATATTGCGTCGTTCGCCCTCCCTATCGGAAAAAAGTTGAAGCGCACCTATTGAAAAACGCTTTATCTTGTTTGACTTAATGTCATTGTTTTTCTGTCATCACTATAATTTATATCGATTCCTATAGAATTATTAATTTTACCTAAATCTTTCATTCAAAATCTTTGCATTAAATTTCCTTTAATTTTATCAATTTTCTTTTTATCTTGACAGCAAATCAAAAGATCATCTACGAAAACTAAAATGTATATTGGATCTTTGCCTGTGTTATTTACATACAAACAGTAGTCATAATTACTTCTGATGCTTTCCATTTCAATTCAACCGGGCTATTCGGGTCATGTTCTTCGATTTCGATGTAACTGAAATATGTTGCTCTCTGGTCAAAATAATGACACACGTATTTTTTTGTTCGCCCGAAAAAAATTTTTTTCAAGAGTTATCGGCAATTTTGTTTTTCGGCTCAAGCTCGATTTTTTTTAATTATATAAGAAAAAATTTTTTTAAATGCCCATAACTTAGTCAAAAATGAACCGATTTTAATAATTCTGGGTTCAAAATGATCGTAATTACTTACACGAGCGACTTCATATAGTAACAATTGCAAAAAAAGTAGTTGAAAAATTTTTATTTAGCAAAAAAGAAAAAAAAATTGAAATTTTTTCGAAATTCAATATTTCAAAAAGTGTATTTTTGTTTTTTTTATAACTTTTTCCAAATCAAGAGGACACCTCAAACTTCAATTAAGCTGAATGCCCAGTAGCTAAAATGAGTTGTTTTTGAGTAATCAATTTTTGAGTAAAAACCCTGTTTCACACTTTTTGTTTTTTGCAAAATAAAGCATTTTCAACTACTTTTTTGCAATTGTTTCTGCACGAAGTCGTTCGTGTAAGTAATTACCATTATTTTGAACCCAGAATCATTCAAATCGGCTTTTTTTTTGACTAAGTAATGAGTAATTAAAAAAAATTTCTTATATAGATTCTTTCCATTTCAATTCAAAAGGCCTATTCGGGACATGTTCTTCGATTTCGATGTAACTCAAATATGTTGCTCTCGCCGAAAAAATTTTTTTTCAAGAGTTATCGGCAATTTTGTTTTTCGGCTCAAGCTCGATTTTTTTCAATTATATAAGAAAAATTTTTTTAAATGCCCATGACTTAGTCAAAAATGAACCGATTTTAATAATTCTGGGTTCAAAATGATCGTAATTACTTACACGAGCGACTTCATATAGAAACAATTGCAAAAAAAGTAGTTGAAAATTTTTTATTTAGCAAAAAAGAAAAAAAATTGAAATTTTTTCGAAATTCAATATTTCAAAAAGTGTATTTTTGTTTTTTTTTTATAACTTTTTCCAAATCAAGAGGACACCTCAAACTTCAATTAAGCTGAATGCTCAGTAGCTAATTAAAATGAGTTGTTTTTGAGTAATGAATTTTTGAGTAAAAACCCTGTTTCACACTTTTTGTTTTTTGCAAAATAAAACATTTTCAACTACTTTTTTGCAATTGTTTCTGCACGAAGTCGTTCGTGTAAGTAATTACCATTATTTTGAACCCAGAATCATTCAAATCGGCTTTTTTTTGACTAAGTAATGAGTAATTAAAAAAAAATTTCTTATATAGATTCTTTCCATTTCAATTCAAAAGGTCTATTCGGGACATGTTCTTCGATTTCGATGTAACTGAAATATGTTGCTCTCTGGTCAAAATAATGACACACGTATTTTTTTGTTCGCCCGAAAAAATTTTTTTTCAAGAGTTATCGGCAATTTTGTTTTTCGGCTCAAGCTCGATTTTTTTTAATTATATAAGAAAAAATTTTTTTAAATGCCCATAACTTATTCCAAAATGAACCGATTTTAATAATTCTGGGTTCAAAATGATCGTAATTACTTACACGAGCGACTTCATATAGAAACAATTGCAAAAAAAGTAGTTGAAAATTTTTTATTTAGCAAAAAAGAAAAAAAAATTGAAATTTTTTCGAAATTCAATATTTCAAAAAGTGTATTTTTGTTTTTTTTTATAACTTTTTCCAAATCAAGAGGACACCTCACACTTCAATTAAGCTGAATGCCCAGTAGCTAAAATGAGTTGTTTTTGAGTAATGAATTTTTGAGTAAAAACCCTGTTTCACACTTTTTGTTTTTTGCAAAATAAAATATTTTCAACTACTTTTTTGCAATTGTTTCTGCACGAAGTCGTTCGTGTAAGTAATTACCATTATTTTGAACCCAGAATCATTCAAATCGGCTTTTTTTTGACTAAGTAATGAGTAATTAAAAAAAAATTTCTTATATAGATTCTTTCCATTTCAATTCAAAAGGCCTATTCGGGACATGTTCTTCGATTTCGATGTAACTCAAATATGTTGCTCTCTGGTCAAACTAATGAGACACGTATTTTTTTTTTGCCCGAAAAAATTTTTTTTCAAGCTTTATCGGCAATTTTTTTTTTCGGCTCAAAATCGATTTTTTTTAATAATATAAGAAAATTTTGTTTTTAAATGCTCATAACTTAGTCAAAAATGAACCGATTTTAATAATTTTGAATTCAAAAGGATCGTCATTACTTACACGAGCGATTTCATGTAGAAACAGTTGCAAAAAAGTAGTTGCAAATTTTTTATTTTGCAAAAAACAAAAAGTGCGAAACAGGTTTTTTACTCAAAAATTCATTACTCAAAAACAACTCATTTTAGCTACTGGGCATTCAGCTTAATTGAAGTTTGAGGTGTCCTCTTGATTTGGAAAAAGTTATAAAAAAAAAAAAAAATACACTTTTTGAAATATTGAATTTCGAAAAAATTTCAATTTTTTTTCTTTTTTGCTAAATAAAAAATTTTTAACTACTTTTTTGCAATTGTTTCTACATGAAGTCGCTCGTGTAAGTAACTACGATCATTTTGAACCCAGAATTATTAAAATCGGTTCATTTTTGACTAAGTTATGGGCATTTAAAAAAAATTGTTTCTTATATAATTAAAAAAAATCGAGTTTGAGCCGAAAAACAAAATTCCCGATAACTTTTGAAAAAAAATTTTTTCGGGCGAATAAAAAAAATACGTGTCTCATTATTTTGACCAGAGAGCAACATATTTCAGTTACATCGAAATCGAAGAACATGACCCGAATAGCCCGGTTGAATTGAAATGGAAAGCATCTTCTGACAAAATTCATTTTTTCTACATGTTGATGAAAACACTCATACCAAGCTCTTGGACTTTCTCTCAGACCATACAACGCTTTTTGTAATTTGCATACTTTATTTTTATCTGTTTCATAGCCTCTAGGTTGATTAATATAAACTTCAGATTTAACAGTTCCATTAAGAAAAGCTGTCTCAACATCCATTTGATCTATGAATAAATTATGTGAACAACAATAGCTTAATAAAATTTTCAAAGTTTGTATTTTGCCGACTGGCGAATAAACATTTTCAAGGTACTCCTTTTGTTGAAAACCTCTTACGACTAATCTTGCTTTATAATTTTTTCTTTTTATAAATCCATTTCACATCTATAATTTTCTTATCTTTAGGTCTTTCAAGTACTATCCACGTTTTATTTAAACTTTCTATCTCTGAATTCATGGCCTTTTCCATTCTCTGGATTCTTGGGAGTTGATCGCCTCCTCAATGTATTAGGTACGTTTGCGTTTACATGGTTTACATAAATATGGTGTATTACAGGGTTACCAAATCTATTCACAGGATTTCTTTTTCTCTCTGACGCTCTTTTTTCAACTATTTTCTCATTGTTATTTTGTAAAACATTTGATTCGTTATTTACTTCAGTATCATTATCAATAGCATTATCAAAACCATCTTCATTATCTTCATTTATTTCATTCAGATCATTATCTAGATTCAAATTTACAACATTTTCATCATCAAAATTTCTGTCATCATTATTATTATTTTTTTCTAAACAAATTAATTCTGTGCCCTCTTCAACTACTTGAACGTGTCTGGCATTAATTATTTTATTATTTACTAAGACTCTGTAACTATGATCATTGTAACCTACGAGTACACCCAATTTTGCTTTATCATCCCATTTATTTTTTCTCAAAGTTTCGGGTAATCTGACAAAAACTCTGCTTCCATAAATTTTCGAATGTTTTACATTAGGCTTTTTACCAAAAAATATTTCATATGGTGTTTTGTTTTCTTGAGTATTGGCTATTGCACGATTTTTCAAATAAGCGACAGTTTTCATTATTTCAGGCCAAAACCTGTGATTTATTTTTGGTTCTCTTGCTAGACATCTACCAATATCTATTGCAGATCTGTTAGGGGGCGTCCATAAATTACGTGAGGTGTTTTTTTTTAATTTTTTGACCCTCCCTCCCCCCTGGTGAGATGTCGTGAGATTTTATTCAACCCCCTCCCCCATCCCCCAATCTCACGTGAGATTTTTCAAAATGTGTGTTTCTTATGTAAACGCGTTGGATTGTTATTGTAAAAAGAAAAAAATGCTTCGTGCTTTCATTTACGACTAGTTAAGACTAGTAATCAATATTGCTGAGAGTTATAAGTGTAATAAATATTTAACAATCGTAACTACTGCGATTAAAAAAAGAATATCTACTCTAATTCAGTCCATGGAGAATCATGTGCGGTTTCAAGAGAGACTATTGGGACCAACATGTCCATAAGATTTTAAGTAAAATCATCTGCTCCTTCAACTTCGTTCTGATCTAGCCACTCTAAGGCGTTGACGCTTGCGCACAGTAACTCATTAGCTCGTCTTGTGACAATCCGTGAGGGTCGCACTTTGCGGAACATAAGCGCTTGCTTAGCTGGTGCAATGTGAGCTGCTCGCCTGTGCTCTGCAGCTCTTGTGATAGATGCGAAGTAAATACCGCGTGTACTGCAGCATCTTTTCTCTAAATTATCACGTATACTTGGGCAATAGAGATCATAAGGCGTGCAGATGAAGGCATTCAGCGGTTGAATCGGTAGGCGTATTAGAAATGGAGCAAATGACTTTGCGTCATGCTCTTTAAAGTCCGGAATTGTCAAACGTCCATCAACCTGAGTGATAGGGTATGGAGGTGGCAGAAAACGGTCGTGAAGAATCATATGCAGATCCGTGTGTCCGTGTGTCGCTGCCACTCAGCTCGTACTCTCTTGTTCATCGAGTCGCGCGTTCGGCTGATAGTGGCGCGAAAACAAACGACGGGCTACACTGTACAGTAAATTCAGATTAAATTGAGCTATTTGGTATAAAGGTTAGGTTAGGTTATAATGGTTGCCCAGAGAAGGGCCCACTTGGACGAAATAGTTTGGTTCGTCCTTTGTGATACCATTTAAGGACAGAGAAGGGGGAGGAAGGGAAGGGATGGGGGAGTGGTGAGTGATTGTGGACTACGAACGGTGACTAGTCCGCGGTTGTGTTAACCTCATTATGCTGCTGATGTAGTTCATCAGATTTTTGTTATCAGCACCTGCTATATCAGCAGGCGCAGAAAAGAAATGAGAACCAAGATACTTGAATCTTAGTCCCGCGAAAGCAGGGCAGCTAAGGAGCATATGCTGAGATGATTCCACCTCATCCTCCATGCAGCTGTCGCAAAAAGGACTCGAAGTGATTCCGAGTCTCACGGCATGTGTACCTCGCGGACAGTGCCCCGTGATGATGCCCACGAAATTTGAGAGATGACATTTTGTCATTCCCAGGATATCCCTCGAACGCCTCCTATCCAAACGTGGCCAGAAGGACTTCGCGACCCTACACGTTCGTGTACTTGCCCAGCGTTCGCTGAGTTGGTGCATAGCCCAGCCTTCCAGGAGTAGAGCGCAGGTTGTCAAGGGGATCCCGATCCTCTCCTTTCGCGGGCACATTGCCTCACAGGTCCCCTGTCTGGCCAGCTCGTCGGCTTCGCAGTTTCCTGCAATGTCACTGTGACCAGGTACCCAAATTATCTTTATGTCGAAGAATTCTGATGCAATCGAGAGTGAGACCAGGCATTCCCTGACCAGCTTCGAATGCACCATAATAGAGCCTAGGGCCCTGATGGCCGCTTGGCTATCGGAGTAAATATTTACCCTCTTAACAGTTGTTACGCAAGTAAGTAGCCAGTCAGCTGCTTCTTTAATTGCGGCCACCTCTGCTTGGAACACACTGCAGTGATCCGGTAGCCTGAATTTGAGTTTGATGGGGAGCTCTTTGCAGAATACTCCTCCTCCAACCCTACCGTCCAACTTCGAGCCATCCGTGAACAGGTTAACGAGGCCCTGTCCCCAGGTGTTGCCCCCGGTCCACTCCTCCCTTGGTGGAATATGGGTGGAGAAACTTCCACTTGGACTTAGCGAAGGCACACACTGGTCCGTCGACGAGGGGATGAACTCAAAGTTTCTGAGGATGCTTGAGTGCCCATATGTGAGGTTGAGCTTATAGCCCAAGCCCCTCAGGCTTGGTATAAAACAAATATGGTGGTTTGACAGTAGTAATGTACATATAACGTCGAAGTATGAATGAAATTATTTTCTTTCGAACGAATTAGTGAACGATCTTAATCATACTACGATTTCGCTTAAGATTAAATCTTAAGCATGTACAATCTGGATAATGGACCAAAATAGTATAATTTTTTTTTGTTTCAATCAGAAAAAAAATTGCGTGATATTTGCCGAGACCCCCCCTCTCTCCAACGTAAGATTAGATGAGATTTGACTCGACCCCCTCCCCCATAAAAACATCTCACGTAATTTATGGACGCCCCCTTATATCTTTCCGCGACTCCATTTAATTCATGAACATATTGTGGACATGGTAATAATTCAATTCCTTTATTTTTCGTAAATTGTTCAATTTCTTTGTTTACGTATTCTCTACCATTGTCACATCTAAATTTTTTTATTCTTTTATTGAATTTATTTTCGACTAAATTAACAAATTCTTTGAAACATTTTGCAGTTTCATCTTTACTTTTCGCGCATTTACTATAATCATCTATAAATGGAAGAAAATATTTTTTACCACGATTACCAGAGGTATTATGTGGTCCATTTAAATCGGTATGAATTAATTCTAAAATTTCAGAAGTTTTAGTTCGCTTATTTTCGAACGGTACATTAGACATTTTGCTTTGTATACAATTTGCACATTTCATTATATTATTTTCCAATGTTTCAGGCAATCCTTCTACTAATTTGTCATTTACTAATTTATTTAAATATTGAAAATTTACATGGCCTAGCGCTCTATGCCATTTTTCTTTATCTGATAGTTTAACTACATTTGCATAAATCTCATTCTTTTCTTTTTTGTGCATAGAACTTTTCATTCTATATAATCCATCTATTTTATTAGCAACAGCAACTTTCTATCATTGTTATAAATTTTTGCATTTCGACCTCTTGAAACAATTGTACTATTTTCAGTTACTTTAGAAGAACTTAACAAATTCTTTCCAATGCCATTAACAAAGTATACATTTTTTAGTTCAACTTCTACTTGATTATAATAATTTTTGAATAATGTCTTAACTGTTCCTATTTTTGTTGCTTTTAAATTTTTTCCATCTGGAAATCTTACTTTAATAGGATTTTTTAAATCAAGATACTTACAAAAATAATCTTCATTGTTGATGATGTGGTCTGTGCAACCACTATCCAACAACCATTCAATTTCATTTTCATTCTCACACATATCTTTCACAACATCATTCGCATTCACTTTCACCACTTGCGTTGCTCACGACTCAGAAGGCAGCTCCTGGTGCTGCTCGCTGGTAGATGTTGACGCCTGATGTCCTTGGCCTCTGCCGCGACCGTAACCTCGTTGCGACGCGCCTCGGCCTCTCGGTGTACCACGATGTGCTCTGGGGTTTGATTGGGCTCCTCTGCCCTGGCTGTGTTGAGATCCTTTTCCGTAGCTGCCTTGCTGTTTGTGCCAGCAGTCTCGTTGATAATGCCCAGGTTTTCCACACTGGAAGCATTATCTCATTGCCTTTGCACTAAAAGTTCTCACATTGGTCTTTTTTTCACAATCACTTTTGTTCCAGTTTTTTTCCTTAATTTTGGACATCGTATATTCGACAGTCCTTGACTCTTCAGGCACCAGTTCGATGAAGTCTCCTATGTAGCTGTAGTTAGGTGGTTGGGCTTTTATCAGGAACCGCATTTTTCTTCTTCTTTTAATGTGGCCCCAGCTGATTTCAACTCGTTGCATGCCTTTTCGAAGTCAACGAGAAACTCGTCAACATTGCCGTAATTCCTCAATTTCACTTCTTCTAATTTTGACCTCTTGATAATTTGTAGTGAAGTTGACTGCGTTGAGTACATTTTTTCTAATTTCGACATTATTGTGTAAGTCGATGTGCACTCACTTATGTACTCTAACTGCCTGTCCGACAGAGCGCTTATCACGATTGTCGTGGCTTTTAGGTCGCTTTTCTTCCACGTACCTTCATCGTCGGCGGCGGTCTTTTCCCTTTTTGCTGGACCTTGACACTCCTTATACTCCAAAATGTTTAAAAGTCGAAACTTCCAGCTCGAAAAATTTGCCCCATCAAACACTGGAATACTCACGTCGTCAATTTTTGCTTCCCTAGCCATTTCTTCTTCTTCCTGAATTTTCCAATTATTTTCGATTATAGTCTTCAAGATCAGAGTCCTCTTCAAAATTTTCAAAAAACTTTTTCTCAAAAAATTCCGGTTTTCTCTGCTTAACTCGAAATCTTCTTTTTTTATTTGCTCAACTAAGTGGTCAGTTGATTTATCTTCGTCGGAAACCAAACTTTGTAGTGTCGTCTTCAATTTAGCAAACATGTGCTAACCTCAAAATGCCTCGTGGACTTGCAGCCTTCTGGGCGATGAACATGTGCTCACTTTTAATCCAAGTGCATCAGCTTCCTGCACGAATGTTTTCCACACAATTTTCCCAAATTTCGTGTTCTAATTTTTTTCTTTTTCCGATTTCGGCACTATTTTTCCCATTCACCTGATTTTCCCCGTTTTCTCGAACCTTGCTCTGCTACCATGATGTAATAACTACAAATTGGGCTCTTCCTTTAAACAAAGTGACGATGCGCTCTATTGACTGGTCAACGATTGAATAATCTTTATTGTCACAAAGTCATGTATGTATGCACGCATGTAATTCCCGAGAGATGGCGCCAGGGGTATCAAAATCACGTTAAATACATTATTGTTATAATGTTGAATATTCATATATTACAACACGCCTCCTTGAATTTTCAACATTTTACATTAGTATTCATTCTTACTTTACATCAAATAATTCTATTTTCAAATTTTACGCATATCATTTCATTGTTGCTTTGTACTCTAAGGTATACAATTAATGTTTTAGTCTGCAATAACTCAAATCAACTTTAGCTCTTTTCTATTTTTCATAAATTTAATTCTGTTTAAACTCTTTGTTAATATATTTGCTAAATTACGTTCAGAATCGATTTTTACAATATCAATTACGCCATTTTCATAATTTTCATTAATATAATGATACTGCACTTCAATGTGCTTCGAGTTTTTTGCGAAATTTCCAAATTTTGCGATTGCTACTGCGCCTGAATTATCTTCATATATTTTTATACGTTTGTCTATATTCAAATTAAATGATTCATTCAACAAATTTCTCAAAAATAAAACTTCTGTTACTGCTTCCGACATAGCGGTATACTCAGCAAAAGTTGAACATTTAGTTACTGTATTTTGTTTACGTGTTTTCCAATAAATCAAATTACCAAATAATCTTATTACGAATCCCGTTGTAGATTTTCGATCTACATTATCTCCTGCATAATCTGAATCAACCATACAGTCTAAATGTTCATCTTTTGTATTTTTATCTGAATACGTTAATTTTAAATCTTTAGTCTTGTATAAATATTTAAATACTCTTAAAGCATATTTAAAATGCGTTTGATTATAACAGCTTTGAAATCTACTTAAGTAATTAACGTTGTAAGCAATATCTGGCCTTGTGCCTATACTAATGTACAATAATTCACCAATTAAATTTCTGTACTTTACTCTCTCATTGATTTCACTCGCTTGTTCAAATTTTAAATTACTTTCCATTGGAGTATCATATAATTTTGAATTTTCCAAATTGTACTTTACAGCCAAAGATTCAATATAAAGCGTTTTTCAGTAAGAGCGCTTCAACTTTTTTTTTCAATAAAACACAAACGGTTTGATTTTTTTAACTAATTTTTTTTTATTATCAAGTTTGAACATATACATTTAAGTATGAAATTCGATTTCTTTTGCATGACCACCGCGTGCACGTTTTACGAAGTCCAATCGTTGAACCCATTTTTTGACCACTCTTTTGCATAAATCGGCCGAAATTCCAGCAATTTCGCGTTCAATATTGGCTCTGAGCTCACAAATCGTAGTCGGCTTGTTACTGTAGACCAATGACTTCACATAACCCCAAAGTAAATAGTCTACAGGCGTCAAATCATACGAGCGCGGCGGCCATTCGACCGGTCCATTTCTGGAAAAATGCGCTCATCGAACTTACTCTTCAACAAATCAATTGTAGCGTGTGCTGTGTGGCTTGTGGCCCCGTCCTGTTGAAACCACATGTCGTCTAAGTCCATACCATTCAATTGCGCCCAAAAATAATCGTTTATCATGTCGCGGTATCGAATTCCATTCACAGTAACGTGGCGATCGTTATCGTCAACGAAAAAATATGGGCCAGTTACGCCGCCGGCATGTAAACCGCACCAAACAGTCACTCTTTGTGGGTACATTGGTTTTCCGGCAATCTCTCTTGGATTATCTTTCGCCCAAATGCGGAAATTCTGCTTATTGACGAATCCACTGAGGTGAAAATGTGCGTCCTCACTGAAGATGAAGTGCACGATATGCATTTTGATTCGAACGCCCGTTTTCATAATAAGCCTGAATAACTTTAACGCGTTGCTCAAGTGTGTAGTGTTCCATGATGAAATGTATACTAATGAAGTTTACAAATGACAAGCGAAAAATAAAAAATATTGCGTCGTTCGCCCTCCCTATCGGAAAAAAGTTGAAGCGCACCTATTGAAAAACGCTTTATCTTGTTTGACTTAATGTCATTGTTTTTCTGTCATCACTATAATTTATATCGATTCCTATAGAATTATTAATTTTACCTAAATCTTTCATTCAAAATCTTTGCATTAAATTTCCTTTAATTTTATCAATTTTCTTTTTATCTTGACAGCAAATCAAAAGATCATCTACGAAAACTAAAATGTATATTGGATCTTTGCCTGTGTTATTTACATACAAACAGTAGTCATAATTACTTCTGATGCTTTCCATTTCAATTCAACCGGGCTATTCGGGTCATGTTCTTCGATTTCGATGTAACTGAAATATGTTGCTCTCTGGTCAAAATAATGACACACGTATTTTTTTGTTCGCCCGAAAAAAATTTTTTTCAAGAGTTATCGGCAATTTTGTTTTTCGGCTCAAGCTCGATTTTTTTTAATTATATAAGAAAAAATTTTTTTAAATGCCCATAACTTAGTCAAAAATGAACCGATTTTAATAATTCTGGGTTCAAAATGATCGTAATTACTTACACGAGCGACTTCATATAGTAACAATTGCAAAAAAAGTAGTTGAAAATTTTTTATTTAGCAAAAAAGAAAAAAAAATTGAAATTTTTTCGAAATTCAATATTTCAAAAAGTGTATTTTTGTTTTTTTTATAACTTTTTCCAAATCAAGAGGACACCTCAAACTTCAATTAAGCTGAATGCCCAGTAGCTAAAATGAGTTGTTTTTGAGTAATCAATTTTTGAGTAAAAACCCTGTTTCACACTTTTTGTTTTTTGCAAAATAAAGCATTTTCAACTACTTTTTTGCAATTGTTTCTGCACGAAGTCGTTCGTGTAAGTAATTACCATTATTTTGAACCCAGAATCATTCAAATCGGCTTTTTTTTTGACTAAGTAATGAGTAATTAAAAAAAATTTCTTATATAGATTCTTTCCATTTCAATTCAAAAGGCCTATTCGGGACATGTTCTTCGATTTCGATGTAACTCAAATATGTTGCTCTCGCCGAAAAAATTTTTTTTCAAGAGTTATCGGCAATTTTGTTTTTCGGCTCAAGCTCGATTTTTTTTAATTATATAAGAAAAATTTTTTTAAATGCCCATGACTTAGTCAAAAATGAACCGATTTTAATAATTCTGGGTTCAAAATGATCGTAATTACTTACACGAGCGACTTCATATAGAAACAATTGCAAAAAAAGTAGTTGAAAATTTTTTATTTAGCAAAAAAGAAAAAAAATTGAAATTTTTTCGAAATTCAATATTTCAAAAAGTGTATTTTTGTTTTTTTTTTATAACTTTTTCCAAATCAAGAGGACACCTCAAACTTCAATTAAGCTGAATGCTCAGTAGCTAATTAAAATGAGTTGTTTTTGAGTAATGAATTTTTGAGTAAAAACCCTGTTTCACACTTTTTGTTTTTTGCAAAATAAAACATTTTCAACTACTTTTTTGCAATTGTTTCTGCACGAAGTCGTTCGTGTAAGTAATTACCATTATTTTGAACCCAGAATCATTCAAATCGGCTTTTTTTTGACTAAGTAATGAGTAATTAAAAAAAAATTTCTTATATAGATTCTTTCCATTTCAATTCAAAAGGTCTATTCGGGACATGTTCTTCGATTTCGATGTAACTGAAATATGTTGCTCTCTGGTCAAAATAATGACACACGTATTTTTTTGTTCGCCCGAAAAAATTTTTTTTCAAGAGTTATCGGCAATTTTGTTTTTCGGCTCAAGCTCGATTTTTTTTAATTATATAAGAAAAAATTTTTTTAAATGCCCATAACTTAGTCAAAAATGAACCGATTTTAATAATTCTGGGTTCAAAATGATCGTAATTACTTACACGAGCGACTTCATATAGAAACAATTGCAAAAAAAGTAGTTGAAAATTTTTTATTTAGCAAAAAAGAAAAAAAAATTGAAATTTTTTCGAAATTCAATATTTCAAAAAGTGTATTTTTGTTTTTTTTTATAACTTTTTCCAAATCAAGAGGACACCTCACACTTCAATTAAGCTGAATGCCCAGTAGCTAAAATGAGTTGTTTTTGAGTAATGAATTTTTGAGTAAAAACCCTGTTTCACACTTTTTGTTTTTTGCAAAATAAAATATTTTCAACTACTTTTTTGCAATTGTTTCTGCACGAAGTCGTTCGTGTAAGTAATTACCATTATTTTGAACCCAGAATCATTCAAATCGGCTTTTTTTTGACTAAGTAATGAGTAATTAAAAAAAAATTTCTTATATAGATTCTTTCCATTTCAATTCAAAAGGCCTATTCGGGACATGTTCTTCGATTTCGATGTAACTCAAATATGTTGCTCTCTGGTCAAACTAATGAGACACGTATTTTTTTTTTGCCCGAAAAAATTTTTTTCAAGCTTTATCGGGAATTTTGTTTTTCGGCTCAAAATCGATTTTTTTTAATAATATAAGAAAATTTTGTTTTTAAATGCTCATAACTTAGTCAAAAATGAACCGATTTTAATAATTTTGAATTCAAAAGGATCGTCATTACTTACACGAGCGATTTCATGTAGAAACAGTTGCAAAAAAGTAGTTGCAAATTTTTTATTTTGCAAAAAACAAAAAGTGCGAAACAGGTTTTTTACTCAAAAATTCATTACTCAAAAACAACTCATTTTAGCTACTGGGCATTCAGCTTAATTGAAGTTTGAGGTGTCCTCTTGATTTGGAAAAAGTTATAAAAAAAAAAAAAAATACACTTTTTGAAATATTGAATTTCGAAAAAATTTCAATTTTTTTTCTTTTTTGCTAAATAAAAAATTTTTAACTACTTTTTTGCAATTGTTTCTACATGAAGTCGCTCGTGTAAGTAACTACGATCATTTTGAACCCAGAATTATTAAAATCGGTTCATTTTTGACTAAGTTATGGGCATTTAAAAAAAATTGTTTCTTATATAATTAAAAAAAATCGAGTTTGAGCCGAAAAACAAAATTCCCGATAACTTTTGAAAAAAAATTTTTTCGGGCGAATAAAAAAAATACGTGTCTCATTATTTTGACCAGAGAGCAACATATTTCAGTTACATCGAAATCGAAGAACATGACCCGAATAGCCCGGTTGAATTGAAATGGAAAGCATCTTCTGACAAAATTCATTTTTTCTACATGTTGATGAAAACACTCATACCAAGCTCTTGGACTTTCTCTCAGACCATACAACGCTTTTTGTAATTTGCATACTTTATTTTTATCTGTTTCATAGCCTCTAGGTTGATTAATATAAACTTCAGATTTAACAGTTCCATTAAGAAAAGCTGTCTCAACATCCATTTGATCTATGAATAAATTATGTGAACAACAATAGCTTAATAAAATTTTCAAAGTTTGTATTTTGCCGACTGGCGAATAAACATTTTCAAGGTACTCCTTTTGTTGAAAACCTCTTACGACTAATCTTGCTTTATAATTTTTTCTTTTTATAAATCCATTTCACATCTATAATTTTCTTATCTTTAGGTCTTTCAAGTACTATCCACGTTTTATTTAAACTTTCTATCTCTGAATTCATGGCCTTTTCCATTCTCTGGATTCTTGGGAGTTGATCGCCTCCTCAATGTATTAGGTACGTTTGCGTTTACATGGTTTACATAAATATGGTGTATTACAGGGTTACCAAATCTATTCACAGGATTTCTTTTTCTCTCTGACGCTCTTTTTTCAACTATTTTCTCATTGTTATTTTGTAAAACATTTGATTCGTTATTTACTTCAGTATCATTATCAATAGCATTATCAAAACCATCTTCATTATCTTCATTTATTTCATTCAGATCATTATCTAGATTCAAATTTACAACATTTTCATCATCAAAATTTCTGTCATCATTATTATTATTTTTTTCTAAACAAATTAATTCTGTGCCCTCTTCAACTACTTGAACGTGTCTGGCATTAATTATTTTATTATTTACTAAGACTCTGTAACTATGATCATTGTAACCTACGAGTACACCCAATTTTGCTTATCATCCCATTTATTTTTTCTCAAAGTTTCGGGTAATCTGACAAAAACTCTGCTTCCATAAATTTTCGAATGTTTTACATTAGGCTTTTTACCAAAAAATATTTCATATGGTGTTTTGTTTTCTTGAGTATTGGCTATTGCACGATTTTTCAAATAAGCGACAGTTTTCATTATTTCAGGCCAAAACCTGTGATTTATTTTTGGTTCTCTTGCTAGACATCTACCAATATCTATTGCAGATCTGTTAGGGGGCGTCCATAAATTACGTGAGGTGTTTTTTTTTAATTTTTTGACCCTCCCTCCCCCCTGGTGAGATGTCGTGAGATTTTATTCAACCCCCTCCCCCATCCCCCAATCTCACGTGAGATTTTTCAAAATGTGTGTTTCTTATGTAAACGCGTTGGATTGTTATTGTAAAAAGAAAAAAATGCTTCGTGCTTTCATTTACGACTAGTTAAGACTAGTAATCAATATTGCTGAGAGTTATAAGTGTAATAAAAATTTAACAATCGTAACTACTGCGATTAAAAAAAGAATATCTACTCTAATTCAGTCCATGGAGAATCATGTGCGGTTTCAAGAGAGACTATTGGGACCAACATGTCCATAAGATTTTAAGTAAAATCATCTGCTCCTTCAACTTCGTTCTGATCTAGCCACTCTAAGGCGTTGACGCTTGCGCACAGTAACTCATTAGCTCGTCTTGTGACAATCCGTGAGGGTCGCACTTTGCGGAACATAAGCGCTTGCTTAGCTGGTGCAATGTGAGCTGCTCGCCTGTGCTCTGCAGCTCTTGTGATAGATGCGAAGTAAATACCGCGTGTACTGCAGCATCTTTTCTCTAAATTATCACGTATACTTGGGCAATAGAGATCATAAGGCGTGCTGATGAAGGCATTCAGCGGTTGAATCGGTAGGCGTATTAGAAATGGAGCAAATGACTTTGCGTCATGCTCTTTAAAGTCCGGAATTGTCAAACGTCCATCAACCTGAGTGATAGGGTATGGAGGTGGCAGAAAACGGTCGTGAAGAATCATATGCAGATCCGTGTGTCCGTGTGTCGCTGCCACTCAGCTCGTACTCTCTTGTTCATCGAGTCGCGCGTTCGGCTGATAGTGGCGCGAAAACAAACGACGGGCTACACTGTACAGTAAATTCAGATTAAATTGAGCTATTTGGTATAAAGGTTAGGTTAGGTTATAATGGTTGCCCAGAGAAGGGCCCACTTGGACGAAATAGTTTGGTTCGTCCTTTGTGATACCATTTAAGGACAGAGAAGGGGGAGGAAGGGAAGGGATGGGGGAGTGGTGAGTGATTGTGGACTACGAACGGTGACTAGTCCGCGGTTGTGTTAACCTCATTATGCTGCTGATGTAGTTCATCAGATTTTTGTTATCAGCACCTGCTATATCAGCAGGCGCAGAAAAGAAATGAGAACCAAGATACTTGAATCTTAGTCCCGCGAAAGCAGGGCAGCTAAGGAGCATATGCTGAGATGATTCCACCTCATCCTCCATGCAGCTGTCGCAAAAAGGACTCGAAGTGATTCCGAGTCTCACGGCATGTGTACCTCGCGGACAGTGCCCCGTGATGATGCCCACGAAATTTGAGAGATGACATTTTGTCATTCCCAGGATATCCCTCGAACGCCTCCTATCCAAACGTGGCCAGAAGGACTTCGCGACCCTACACGTTCGTGTACTTGCCCAGCGTTCGCTGAGTTGGTGCATAGCCCAGCCTTCCAGGAGTAGAGCGCAGGTTGTCAAGGGGATCCCGATCCTCTCCTTTCGCGGGCACATTGCCTCACAGGTCCCCTGTCTGGCCAGCTCGTCGGCTTCGCAGTTTCCTGCAATGTCACTGTGACCAGGTACCCAAATTATCTTTATGTCGAAGAATTCTGATGCAATCGAGAGTGAGACCAGGCATTCCCTGACCAGCTTCGAATGCACCATAATAGAGCCTAGGGCCCTGATGGCCGCTTGGCTATCGGAGTAAATATTTACCCTCTTAACAGTTGTTACGCAAGTAAGTAGCCAGTCAGCTGCTTCTTTAATTGCGGCCACCTCTGCTTGGAACACACTGCAGTGATCCGGTAGCCTGAATTTGAGTTTGATGGGGAGCTCTTTGCAGAATACTCCTCCTCCAACCCTACCGTCCAACTTCGAGCCATCCGTGAACAGGTTAACGAGGCCCTGTCCCCAGGTGTTGCCCCCGGTCCACTCCTCCCTTGGTGGAATATGGGTGGATAAACTTCCACTTGGACTTAGCGAAGGCACACACTGGTCCGTCGACGAGGGGATGAACTCAAAGTTTCTGAGGATGCTTGAGTGCCCATATGTGAGGTTGAGCTTATAGCCCAAGCCCCTCAGGCTTGGTATAAAACAAATATGGTGGTTTGACAGTAGTAATGTACATATAACGTCGAAGTATGAATGAAATTATTTTCTTTCGAACGAATTAGTGAACGATCTTAATCATACTACGATTTCGCTTAAGATTAAATCTTAAGCATGTACAATCTGGATAATGGACCAAAATAGTATAATTTTTTTTTGTTTCAATCAGAAAAAAAATTGCGTGATATTTGCCGAGACCCCCCCTCTCTCCAACGTAAGATTAGATGAGATTTGACTCGACCCCCTCCCCCATAAAAACATCTCACGTAATTTATGGACGCCCCCTTATATCTTTCCGCGACTCCATTTAATTCATGAACATATTGTGGACATGGTAATAATTCAATTCCTTTATTTTTCGTAAATTGTTCAATTTCTTTGTTTACGTATTCTCTACCATTGTCACATCTAAATTTTTTTATTCTTTTATTGAATTTATTTTCGACTAAATTAACAAATTCTTTGAAACATTTTGCAGTTTCATCTTTACTTTTCGCGCATTTACTATAATCATCTATAAATGGAAGAAAATATTTTTTACCACGATTACCAGAGGTATTATGTGGTCCATTTAAATCGGTATGAATTAATTCTAAAATTTCAGAAGTTTTAGTTCGCTTATTTTCGAACGGTACATTAGACATTTTGCTTTGTATACAATTTGCACATTTCATTATATTATTTTCCAATGTTTCAGGCAATCCTTCTACTAATTTGTCATTTACTAATTTATTTAAATATTGAAAATTTACATGGCCTAGCGCTCTATGCCATTTTTCTTTATCTGATAGTTTAACTACATTTGCATAAATCTCATTCTTTTCTTTTTTGTGCATAGAACTTTTCATTCTATATAATCCATCTATTTTATTAGCAACAGCAACTGTCTATCATTGTTATAAATTTTTGCATTTCGACCTCTTGAAACAATTGTACTATTTTCAGTTACTTTAGAAGAACTTAACAAATTCTTTCCAATGCCATTAACAAAGTATACATTTTTTAGTTCAACTTCTACTTGATTATAATAATTTTTGAATAATGTCTTAACTGTTCCTATTTTTGTTGCTTTTAAATTTTTTCCATCTGGAAATCTTACTTTAATAGGATTTTTTAAATCAAGATACTTACAAAAATAATCTTCATTGTTGATGATGTGGTCTGTGCAACCACTATCCAACAACCATTCAATTTCATTTTCATTCTCACACATATCTTTCACAACATCATTCGCATTCACTTTGCTCACGACTCAGAAGGCAGCTCCTGGTGCTGCTCGCTGGTAGATGTTGACGCCTGATGTCCTTGGCCTCTGCCGCGACCGTAACCTCGTTGCGACGCGCCTCTGCCTCTCGGTGTACCACGATGTGCTCTGGGGTTTGATTGGGCTCCTCTGCCCTGGCTGTGTTGAGATCCTTTTCCGTAGCTGCCTTGCTGTTTGTGCCAGCAGTCTCGTTGATAATGCCCAGGTTTTCCACACTGGAAGCATTATCTCATTGCCTTTGCACTAAAAGTTCTCACATTGGTCTTTTTTTCACAATCACTTTTGTTCCAGTTTTTTTCCTTAATTTTGGACATCGTATATTCGACAGTCCTTGACTCTTCAGGCACCAGTTCGATGAAGTCTCCTATGTAGCTGTAGTTAGGTGGTTGGGCTTTTATCAGGTACCGCATTTTTCTTCTTCTTTTAATGTGTCCCCAGCTGATTTCAACTCGTTGCATGCCTTTTCGAAGTCAACGAGAAATTCGTCAACATTGCCGTAATTCCTCAATTTCACTTCTTCTAATTTTGACCTCTTGATAATTTGTAGTGAAGTTGACTGCATTGAGTACATTTTTTCTAATTTCGACATTATTGTGTAAGTCGATGTGCACTCACTTATGTACTCTAACTGCCTGTCCGACAGAGCGCTTATCACGATTGTCGTGGCTTTTAGGTCGCTTTTCTTCCACGTACCTTCATCGTCGGCGGCGGTCTTTTCCCGTTTTGCTGGACCTTGACACTCCTTATACTCCAAAATGTTTAAAAGTCGAAACTTCCAGCTCGAAAAATTTGCCCCATCAAACACTGGAATACTCACGTCGTCAATTTTTGCTTCCCTAGCCATTTCTTCTTCTTCCTGAATTTTCCAATTATTTTCGATTATAGTCTTCAAGATCAGAGTCCTCTTCAAAATTTTCAAAAAACTTTTTCTCAAAAAATTCCGGTTTTCTCTGCTTAACTCGAAATCTTCTTTTTTTATTTGCTCAACTAAGTGGTCAGTTGATTTATCTTCGTCGGAAACCAAACTTTGTAGTGTCGTCTTCAATTTAGCAAACATGTGCTAACCTCAAAATGCCTCGTGGACTTGCAGCCTTCTGGGCGATGAACATGTGCTCACTTTTAATCCAAGTGCATCAGCTTCCTGCACGGATGTTTTCCACACAATTTTCCCAAATTTCGTGTTCTAATTTTTTTCTTTTTCCGATTTCGGCACTATTTTTCCCATTCACCTGATTTTCCCCGTTTTCTCGAACCTTGCTCTGCTACCATGATGTAATAACTACAAATTGGGCTCTTCCTTTAAACAAAGTGACGATGCGCTCTATTGACTGGTCAACGATTGAATAATCTTTATTGTCACAAAGTCATGTATGTATGCACGCATGTAATTCCCGAGAGATGGCGCCAGGGGTATCAAAATCACGTTAAATACATTATTGTTATAATGTTGAATATTCATATATTACAACACGCCTCCTTGAATTTTCAACATTTTACATTAGTATTCATTCTTACTTTAAATCAAATAATTCTATTTTCAAATTTTACGCATATCATTTCATTGTTGCTTTGTACTCTAAGGTATACAATTAATGTTTTAGTCTGCAATAACTCAAATCAACTTTAGCTCTTTTCTATTTTTCATAAATTTAATTCTGTTTAAACTCTTTGTTAATATATTTGCTAAATTACGTTCAGAATCGATTTTTACAATATCAATTACGCCATTTTCATAATTTTCATTAATATAATGATACTGCACTTCAATGTGCTTCGAGTTTTTTGCGAAATTTCCAAATTTTGCGATTGCTACTGCGCCTGAATTATCTTCATATATTTTTATACGTTTGTCTATATTCAAATTAAATGATTCATTCAACAAATTTCTCAAAAATAAAACTTCTGTTACTGCTTCCGACATAGCGGTATACTCTGCAAAAGTTGAACATTTAGTTACTGTATTTTGTTTACGTGTTTTCCAATAAATCAAATTACCAAATAATCTTATTACGAATCCCGTTGTAGATTTTCGATCTACATTATCTCCTGCATAATCTGAATCAACCATACAGTCTAAATGTTCATCTTTTGTATTTTTATCTGAATACGTTAATTTTAAATCTTTAGTCTTGTATAAATATTTAAATACTCTTAAAGCATATTTAAAATGCGTTTGATTATAACAGCTTTGAAATCTACTTAAGTAATTAACGTTGTAAGCAATATCTGGCCTTGTGCCTATACTAATGTACAATAATTCACCAATTAAATTTCTGTACTTTACTCTCTCATTGATTTCACTCGCTTGTTCAAATTTTAAATTACTTTCCATTGGAGTATCATATAATTTTGAATTTTCCAAATTGTACTTTACAGCCAAAGATTCAATATAAAGCGTTTTTCAGTAAGAGCGCTTCAACTTTTTTTTTTCAATAAAACACAAACGGTTTGATTTTTTTAACTAATTTTTTTTTATTATCAAGTTTGAACATATACATTTAAGTATGAAATTCGATTTCTTTTGCATGACCACCGCGTGCACGTTTTACGAAGTCCAATCGTTGAACCCATTTTTTGACCACTCTTTTGCATAAATCGGCCGAAATTCCAGCAATTTCGCGTTCAATATTGGCTCTGAGCTCACAAATCGTAGTCGGCTTGTTACTGTAGACCAATGACTTCACATAACCCCAAAGTAAATAGTCTACAGGCGTCAAATCATACGAGCGCGGCGGCCATTCGACCGGTCCATTTCTGGAAAAATGCGCTCATCGAACTTACTCTTCAACAAATCAATTGTAGCGTGTGCTGTGTGGCTTGTGGCCCCGTCCTGTTGAAACCACATGTCGTCTAAGTCCATACCATTCAATTGCGCCCAAAAATAATCGTTTATCATGTCGCGGTATCGAATTCCATTCACAGTAACGTGGCGATCGTTATCGTCAACGAAAAAATATGGGCCAGTTACGCCGCCGGCATGTAAACCGCACCAAACAGTCACTCTTTGTGGGTACATTGGTTTTCCGGCAATCTCTCTTGGATTATCTTTCGCCCAAATGCGGAAATTCTGCTTATTGACGAATCCACTGAGGTGAAAATGTGCGTCCTCACTGAAGATGAAGTGCGCGATATGCATTTTGATTCGAACGCCCGTTTTCATAATAAGCCTGAATAACTTTAACGCGTTGCTCAAGTGTGTAGTGTTCCATGATGAAATGTATACTAATGAAGTTTACAAATGACAAGCGAAAAATAAAAAATATTGCGTCGTTCGCCCTCCCTATCGGAAAAAAGTTGAAGCGCACCTATTGAAAAACGCTTTATCTTGTTTGACTTAATGTCATTGTTTTTCTGTCATCACTATAATTTATATCGATTCCTATAGAATTATTAATTTTACCTAAATCTTTCATTCAAAATCTTTGCATTAAATTTCCTTTAATTTTATCAATTTTCTTTTTATCTTGACAGCAAATCAAAAGATCATCTACGAAAACTAAAATGTATATTGGATCTTTGCCTGTGTTATTTACATACAAACAGTAGTCATAATTACTTCTGATGCTTTCCATTTCAATTCAACCGGGCTATTCGGGTCATGTTCTTCGATTTCGATGTAACTGAAATATGTTGCTCTCTGGTCAAAATAATGACACACGTATTTTTTTGTTCGCCCGAAAAAAATTTTTTTCAAGAGTTATCGGCAATTTTGTTTTTCGGCTCAAGCTCGATTTTTTTTAATTATATAAGAAAAAATTTTTTTAAATGCCCATAACTTAGTCAAAAATGAACCGATTTTAATAATTCTGGGTTCAAAATGATCGTAATTACTTACACGAGCGACTTCATATAGTAACAATTGCAAAAAAAGTAGTTGAAAATTTTTTATTTAGCAAAAAAGAAAAAAAAATTGAAATTTTTTCGAAATTCAATATTTCAAAAAGTGTATTTTTGTTTTTTTTATAACTTTTTCCAAATCAAGAGGACACCTCAAACTTCAATTAAGCTGAATGCCCAGTAGCTAAAATGAGTTGTTTTTGAGTAATCAATTTTTGAGTAAAAACCCTGTTTCACACTTTTTGTTTTTTGCAAAATAAAGCATTTTCAACTACTTTTTTGCAATTGTTTCTGCACGAAGTCGTTCGTGTAAGTAATTACCATTATTTTGAACCCAGAATCATTCAAATCGGCTTTTTTTTTGACTAAGTAATGAGTAATTAAAAAAAATTTCTTATATAGATTCTTTCCATTTCAATTCAAAAGGCCTATTCGGGACATGTTCTTCGATTTCGATGTAACTCAAATATGTTGCTCTCGCCGAAAAAATTTTTTTTCAAGAGTTATCGGCAATTTTGTTTTTCGGCTCAAGCTCGATTTTTTTTAATTATATAAGAAAAATTTTTTTAAATGCCCATGACTTAGTCAAAAATGAACCGATTTTAATAATTCTGGGTTCAAAATGATCGTAATTACTTACACGAGCGACCAGTAGCTAAAATGAGTTGTTTTTGAGTAATGAATTTTTGAGTAAAAACCCTGTTTCACACTTTTTGTTTTTTGCAAAATAAAATATTTTCAACTACTTTTTTGCAATTGTTTCTGCACGAAGTCGTTCGTGTAAGTAATTACCATTATTTTGAACCCAGAATCATTCAAATCGGCTTTTTTTTGACTAAGTAATGAGTAATTAAAAAAAAATTTCTTATATAGATTCTTTCCATTTCAATTCAAAAGGCCTATTCGGGACATGTTCTTCGATTTCGATGTAACTCAAATATGTTGCTCTCTGGTCAAACTAATGAGACACGTATTTTTTTTTTGCCCGAAAAAATTTTTTTTCAAGCTTTATCGGCAATTTTGTTTTTCGGCTCAAAATCGATTTTTTTTAATAATATAAGAAAATTTTGTTTTTAAATGCTCATAACTTAGTCAAAAATGAACCGATTTTAATAATTTTGAATTCAAAAGGATCGTCATTACTTACACGAGCGATTTCATGTAGAAACAGTTGCAAAAAAGTAGTTGCAAATTTTTTATTTTGCAAAAAACAAAAAGTGCGAAACAGGTTTTTTACTCAAAAATTCATTACTCAAAAACAACTCATTTTAGCTACTGGGCATTCAGCTTAATTGAAATTTGAGGTGTCCTCTTGATTTGGAAAAAGTTATAAAAAAAAAACAAAAATACACTTTTTGAAATATTGAATTTCGAAAAAATTTCAATTTTTTTTCTTTTTTGCTAAATAAAAAATTTTTAACTACTTTTTTGCAATTGTTTCTACATGAAGTCGCTCGTGTAAGTAACTACGATCATTTTGAACCCAGAATTATTAAAATCGGTTCATTTTTGACTAAGTTATGGGCATTTAAAAAAAATTGTTTCTTATATAATTAAAAAAAATCGAGTTTGAGCCGAAAAACAAAATTCCCGATAACTTTTGAAAAAAAATTTTTTCGGGCGAATAAAAAAAATACGTGTCTCATTATTTTGACCAGAGAGCAACATATTTCAGTTACATCGAAATCGAAGAACATGACCCGAATAGCCCGGTTGAATTGAAATGGAAAGCATCTTCTGACAAAATTCATTTTTTCTACATGTTGATGAAAACACTCATACCAAGCTCTTGGACTTTCTCTCAGACCATACAACGCTTTTTGTAATTTGCATACTTTATTTTTATCTGTTTCATAGCCTCTAGGTTGATTAATATAAACTTCAGATTTAACAGTTCCATTAAGAAAAGCTGTCTCAACATCCATTTGATCTATGAATAAATTATGTGAACAACAATAGCTTAATAAAATTTTCAAAGTTTGTATTTTGCCGACTGGCGAATAAACATTTTCAAGGTACTCCTTTTGTTGAAAACCTCTTACGACTAATCTTGCTTTATAATTTTTTCTTTTTATAAATCCATTTCACATCTATAATTTTCTTATCTTTAGGTCTTTCAAGTACTATCCACGTTTTATTTAAACTTTCTATCTCTGAATTCATGGCCTTTTCCATTCTCTGGATTCTTGGGAGTTGATCGCCTCCTCAATGTATTAGGTACGTTTGCGTTTACATGGTTTACATAAATATGGTGTATTACAGGGTTACCAAATCTATTCACAGGATTTCTTTTTCTCTCTGACGCTCTTTTTTCAACTATTTTCTCATTGTTATTTTGTAAAACATTTGATTCGTTATTTACTTCAGTATCATTATCAATAGCATTATCAAAACCATCTTCATTATCTTCATTTATTTCATTCAGATCATTATCTAGATTCAAATTTACAACATTTTCATCATCAAAATTTCTGTCATCATTATTATTATTTTTTTCTAAACAAATTAATTCTGTGCCCTCTTCAACTACTTGAACGTGTCTGGCATTAATTATTTTATTATTTACTAAGACTCTGTAACTATGATCATTGTAACCTACGAGTACACCCAATTTTGCTTTATCATCCCATTTATTTTTTTTCAAAGTTTCGGGTAATCTGACATCTAGACATCTACCAATATCTATTGCAGATCTGTTAGGGGGCGTCCATAAATTACGTGAGGTGTTTTTTTGTAATTTTTTGACCCTCCCTCCCCCCTGGTGAGATGTCGTGAGATTTTATTCAACCCCCTCCCCCATCCCCCAATCTCACGTGAGATTTTTCAAAATGTGTGTTTCCTATGTAAACGCGTTGGATTGTTATTGTAAAAAGAAAAAAATGCTTCGTGCTTTCATTTACGACTAGTTAAGACTAGTAATCAATATTGCTGAGAGTTATAAGTGTAATAAAAATTTAACAATCGTAACTACTGCGATTAAAAAAAGAATATCTACTCTAATTCAGTCCATGGAGAATCATGTGCGGTTTCAAGAGAGACTATTGGGACCAACATGTCCATAAGATTTTAAGTAAAATCATCTGCTCCTTCAACTTCGTTCTGATCTAGCCACTCTAAGGCGTTGACGCTTCCGCACAGTAACTCATTAGCTCGTCTTGTGACAATCCGTGAGGGTCGCACTTTGCGGAACATAAGCGCTTGCTTAGCTGGTGCAATGTGAGCTGCTCGCCTGTGCTCTGCAGCTCTTGTGATAGATGCGAAGTAAATACCGCGTGTACTGCAGCATCTTTTCTCTAAATTATCACGTATACTTGGGCAATAGAGATCATAAGGCGTGCTGATGAAGGCATTCAGCGGTTGAATCGGTAGGCGTATTAGAAATGGAGCAAATGACTTTGCGTCATGCTCTTTAAAGTCCGGAATTGTCAAACGTCCATCAACCTGAGTGATAGGGTATGGAGGTGGCAGAAAACGGTCGTGAAGAATCATATGCAGATCCGTGTGTCCGTGTGTCGCTGCCACTCAGCTCGTACTCTCTTGTTCATCGAGTCGCGCGTTCGGCTGATAGTGGCGCGAAAACAAACGACGGGCTACACTGTACAGTAAATTCAGATTAAATTGAGCTATTTGGTATAAAACAAATATGGTGGTTTGACAGTAGTAATGTACATATAACGTCGAAGTATGAATGAAATTATTTTCTTTCGAACGAATTAGTGAACGATCTTAATCATACTACGATTTCGCTTAAGATTAAATCTTAAGCATGTACAATCTGGATAATGGACCAAAATAGTATAATTTTTTTTTGTTTCAATCAGAAAAAAAATTGCGTGATATTTGCCGAGACCCCCCCTCTCTCCAACGTAAGATTAGATGAGATTTGACTCGACCCCCTCCCCCATAAAAACATCTCACGTAATTTATGGACGCCCCCTTATATCTTTCCGCGACTCCATTTAATTCATGAACATATTGTGGACATGGTAATAATTCAATTCCTTTATTTTTCGTAAATTGTTCAATTTCTTTGTTTACGTATTCTCTACCATTGTCACATCTAAATTTTTTTATTCTTTTATTGAATTTATTTTCGACTAAATTAACAAATTCTTTGAAACATTTTGCAGTTTCATCTTTACTTTTCGCGCATTTACTATAATCATCTATAAATGGAAGAAAATATTTTTTACCACGATTACCAGAGGTATTATGTGGTCCATTTAAATCGGTATGAATTAATTCTAAAATTTCAGAAGTTTTAGTTCGCTTATTTTCGAACGGTACATTAGACATTTTGCTTTGTATACAATTTGCACATTTCATTATATTATTTTCCAATGTTTCAGGCAATCCTTCTACTAATTTGTCATTTACTAATTTATTTAAATATTGAAAATTTACATGGCCTAGCGCTCTATGCCATTTTTCTTTATCTGATAGTTTAATTACATTTGCATAAATCTCATTCTTTTCTTTTTTGTGCATAGAACTTTTCATTCTATATAATCCATCTATTTTATTAGCAACAGCAACTTTCTATCATTGTTATAAATTTTTGCATTTCGACCTCTTGAAACAATTGTACTATTTTCAGTTACTTTAGAAGAACTTAACAAATTCTTTCCAATGCCATTAACAAAGTATACATTTTTTAGTTCAACTTCTACTTGATTATAATAATTTTTGAATAATGTCTTAACTGTTCCTATTTTTGTTGCTTTTAAATTTTTTCCATCTGGAAATCTTACTTTAATAGGATTTTTTAAATCAAGATACTTACAAAAATAATCTTCATTGTTGATGATGTGGTCTGTGCAACCACTATCCAACAACCATTCAATTTCATTTTCATTCTCACACATATCTTTCACAACATCATTCGCATTCACTTTCACCACTTGCGTTGCTCACGACTCAGAAGGCAGCTCCTGGTGCTGCTCGCTGGTAGATGTTGACGCCTGATGTCCTTGGCCTCTGCCGCGACCGTAACCTCGTTGCGACGCGCCTCTGCCTCTCGGTGTACCACGATGTGCTCTGGGGTTTGATTGGGCTCCTCTGCCCTGGCTGTGTTGAGATCCTTTTCCGTAGCTGCCTTGCTGTTTGTGCCAGCAGTCTCGTTGATAATGCCCAGGTTTTCCACACTGGAAGCATTATCTCATTGCCTTTGCACTAAAAGTTCTCACATTGGTCTTTTTTTCACAATCACTTTTGTTCCAGTTTTTTTCCTTAATTTTGGACATCGTATATTCGACAGTCCTTGACTCTTCAGGCACCAGTTCGATGAAGTCTCCTATGTAGCTGTAGTTAGGTGGTTGGGCTTTTATCAGGTACCGCATTTTTCTTCTTCTTTTAATGTGTCCCCAGCTGATTTCAACTCGTTGCATGCCTTTTCGAAGTCAACGAGAAATTCGTCAACATTGCCGTAATTCCTCAATTTCACTTCTTCTAATTTTGACCTCTTGATAATTTGTAGTGAAGTTGACTGCGTTGAGTACATTTTTTCTAATTTCGACATTATTGTGTAAGTCGATGTGCACTCACTTATGTACTCTAACTGCCTGTCCGACAGAGCGCTTATCACGATTGTCGTGGCTTTTAGGTCGCTTTTCTTCCACGTACCTTCATCGTCGGCGGCGGTCTTTTCCCTTTTTGCTGGACCTTGACACTCCTTATACTCCAAAATGTTTAAAAGTCGAAACTTCCAGCTCGAAAAATTTGCCCCATCAAACACTGGAATACTCACGTCGTCAATTTTTGCTTCCCTAGCCATTTCTTCTTCTTCCTGAATTTTCCAATTATTTTCGATTATAGTCTTCAAGATCAGAGTCCTCTTCAAAATTTTCAAAAAACTTTTTCTCAAAAAATTCCGGTTTTCTCTGCTTAACTCGAAATCTTCTTTTTTTATTTGCTCAACTAAGTGGTCAGTTGATTTATCTTCGTCGGAAACCAAACTTTGTAGTGTCGTCTTCAATTTAGCAAACATGTGCTAACCTCAAAATGCTTCGTGGACTTGCAGCCTTCTGGGCGATGAACATGTGCTCACTTTTAATCCAAGTGCATCAGCTTCCTGCACGAATGTTTTCCACACAATTTTCCCAAATTTCGTGTTCTAATTTTTTTCTTTTTCCGATTTCGGCACTATTTTTCCCATTCACCTGATTTTCCCCGTTTTCTCGAACCTTGCTCTGCTACCATGATGTAATAACTACAAATTGGGCTCTTCCTTTAAACAAAGTGACGATGCGCTCTATTGACTGGTCAACGATTGAATAATCTTTATTGTCACAAAGTCATGTATGTATGCACGCATGTAATTCCCGAGAGATGGCGCCAGGGGTATCAAAATCACGTTAAATACATTATTGTTATAATGTTGAATATTCATATATTACAACACGCCTCCTTGAATTTTCAACATTTTACATCAGTATTCATTCTTACTTTACATCAAATAATTCTATTTTCAAATTTTACGCATATCATTTCATTGTTGCTTTGTACTCTAAGGTATACAATTAATGTTTTAGTCTGCAATAACTCAAATCAACTTTAGCTCTTTTCTATTTTTCATAAATTTAATTCTGTTTAAACTCTTTGTTAATATATTTGCTAAATTACGTTCAGAATCGATTTTTACAATATCAATTACGCCATTTTCATAATTTTCATTAATATAATGATACTGCACTTCAATGTGCTTCGAGTTTTTTGCGAAATTTCCAAATTTTGCGATTGCTACTGCGCCTGAATTATCTTCATATATTTTTATACGTTTGTCTATATTCAAATCATTCAACAAATTTCTCAAATATAAAACTTCTGTTACTGCTTCCGACATAGCGGTATACTCTGCAAAAGTTGAACATTTAGTTACTGTATTTTGTTTACGTGTTTTCCAATAAATCAAATTACCAAATAATCTTATTACGAATCCCGTTGTAGATTTTCGATCTACATTATCTCCTGCATAATCTGAATCAACCATACAGTCTAAATGTTCATCTTTTGTATTTTTATCTGAATACGTTAATTTTAAATCTTTAGTCTTGTATAAATATTTAAATACTCTTAAAGCATATTTAAAATGCGTTTGATTATAACAGCTTTGAAATCTACTTAAGTAATTAACGTTGTAAGCAATATCTGGCCTTGTGCCTGTACTAATGTACAATAATTCACCAATTAAATTTCTGTACTTTACTCTCTCATTGATTTCACTCGCTTGTTCTAATTTTAAATTACTTTCCATTGGAGTATCATATAATTTTGAATTTTCCAAATTGTACTTTACAGCCAAAGATTCAATATAAAGCGTTTTTCAGTAAGAGCGCTTCAACTTTTTTTTTCAATAAAACACAAACGGTTTGATTTTTTTAACTAATTTTTTTTTATTATCAAGTTTGAACATATACATTTAAGTATGAAATTCGATTTCTTTTGCATGACCACCGCGTGCACGTTTTACGAAGTCCAATCGTTGAACCCATTTTTTGACCACTCTTTTGCATAAATCGGCCGAAATTCCAGCAATTTCGCGTTCAATATTGGCTCTGAGCTCACAAATCGTAGTCGGCTTGTTACTGTAGACCAATAACTTCACATAACCCCAAAGTAAATAGTCTACAGGCGTCAAATCATACGAGCGCGGCGGCCATTCGACCGGTCCATTTCTGGAAAAATGCGCTCATCGAACTTACTCTTCAACAAATCAATTGTAGCGTGTGCTGTGTGGCTTGTGGCACCGTCCTGTTGAAACTACATGTCGTCTAAGTCCATACCATTCAATTGCGCCCAAAAATAATCGTTTATCATGTCGCGGTATCGAATTCCATTCACAGTAACGTGGCGATCGTTATCGTCAACGAAAAAATATGGGCCAATTACGCCGCCGGCATGTAAACCGCACCAAACAGTCACTCTTTGTGGGTACATTGGTTTTCCGGCAATCTCTCTTGGATTACCTTTCGCCCAAATGCGGAAATTCTGCTTATTGACGAATCCACTGAGGTGAAAATGTGCGTCCTCACTGAAGATGAAGTGCGCGATATGCATTTTGATTCGAACGCCCGTTTTCATAATAAGCCTGAATAACTTTAACGCGTTGCTCAAGTGTTTAGTGTTCCATGATGAAATGTATACTAATGAAGTTTACAAATGACAAGCGAAAAATAAAAAATATTGCGTCGTTCGCCCTCCCTATCGGAAAAAAGTTGAAGCGCACCTATTGAAAAACGCTTTATCTTGTTTGACTTAATGTCATTGTTTTTCTGTCATCACTATAATTTATATCGATTCCTATAGAATTATTAATTTTACCTAAATCTTTCATTCAAAATCTTTGCATTAAATTTCCTTTAATTTTATCAATTTTCTTTTTATCTTGACAGCAAATCAAAAGATCATCTACGAAAACTAAAATGTATATTGGATCTTTGCCTGTGTTATTTACATACAAACAGTAGTCATAATTATTTCTGATGCTTTCCATTTCAATTCAACCGGGCTATTCGGGTCATGTTCTTCGATTTCGATGTAACTGAAATATGTTGCTCTCTGGTCAAAATAATGACACACGTATTTTTTTGTTCGCCCGAAAAAAATTTTTTTCAAGAGTTATCGGCAATTTTGTTTTTCGGCTCAAGCTCGATTTTTTTTAATTATATAAGAAAAAATTTTTTTAAATGCCCATAACTTAGTCAAAAATGAACCGATTTTAATAATTCTGGGTTCAAAATGATCGTAATTACTTACACGAGCGACTTCATATAGAAACAATTGCAAAAAAAGTAGTTGAAAATTTTTTATTTAGCAAAAAAGAAAAAAAATTGAAATTTTTTCGAAATTCAATATTTCAAAAAGTGTATTTTTGCTTTTTTTATTACTTTTTCCAAATCAAGAGGACACCTCAAACTTCAATTAAGCTGAATGCCCAGTAGCTAAAATGAGTTGTTTTTGAGTAATGAATTTTTGAGTAAAAACCCTGTTTCACACTTTTTGTTTTTTGCAAAATAAAGCACTTTCAACTACTTTTTTGCAATTGTTTCTGCACGAAGTCGTTCGTGTAAGTAATTACCATTATTTTGAACCCAGAATCATTCAAATCGGCTTTTTTTTTGACTAAGTAATGAGTAATTAAAAAAAATTTCTTATATAGATTCTTTCCATTTCAATTCAAAAGGCCTATTCGGGACATGTTCTTCGATTTCGATGTAACTCAAATATGTTGCTCTCGCCGAAAAAATTTTTTTTCAAGAGTTATCGGCAATTTTGTTTTTCGGCTCAAGCTCGATTTTTTTTAATTATATAAGAAAAATTTTTTTAAATGCCCATGACTTAGTCAAAAATGAACCGATTTTAATAATTCTGGGTTCAAAATGATCGTAATTACTTACACGAGCGACTTCATATAGAAACAATTGCAAAAAAAGTAGTTGAAAATTTTTTATTTAGCAAAAAAGAAAAAAAATTGAAATTTTTTCGAAATTCAATATTTCAAAAAGTGTATTTTTGTTTTTTTTATAACTTTTTCCAAATCAAGAGGACACCTCAAACTTCAATTAAGCTGAATGCTCAGTAGCTAAAATGAGTTGTTTTTGAGTAATGAATTTTTGAGTAAAAACCCTGTTTCACACTTTTTGTTTTTTGCAAAATAAAATATTTTCAACTACTTTTTTGCAATTGTTTCTGCACGAAGTCGTTCGTGTAAGTAATTACCATTATTTTGAGCCCAGAATCATTCAAATCGGCTTTTTTTTGACTAAGTAATGAGTAATTAAAAAAAATTTCTTATATAGATTCTTTCCATTTCAATTCAAAAGGCCTATTCGGGACATGTTCTTCGATTTCGATGTAACTCAAATATGTTGCTCTCTGGTCAAACTAATGAGACACGTATTTTTTTTTTGCCCGAAAAAATTTTTTTTCAAGCTTTATCGGCAATTTTGTTTTTCGGCTCAAAATCGATTTTTTTTAATAATATAAGAAAATTTTGTTTTTAAATGCTCATAACTTAGTCAAAAATGAACCGATTTTAATAATTTTGAATTCAAAAGGATCGTCATTACTTACACGAGCGATTTCATGTAGAAACAGTTGCAAAAAAGTAGTTGCAAATTTTTTATTTTGCAAAAAACAAAAAGTGCGAAACAGGTTTTTTACTCAAAAATTCATTACTCAAAAACAACTCATTTTAGCTACTGGGCATTCAGCTTAATTGAAGTTTGAGGTGTCCTCTTGATTTGGAAAAAGTTATAAAAAAAAACAAAAATACACTTTTTGAAATATTGAATTTCGAAAAAATTTCAATTTTTTTTTCTTTTTTGCTAAATAAAAAATTTTTAACTACTTTTTTGCAATTGTTTCTACATGAAGTCGCTCGTGTAAGTAACTACGATCATTTTGAACCCAGAATTATTAAAATCGGTTCATTTTTGACTAAGTTATGGGCATTTAAAAAAAATTGTTTCTTATATAATTAAAAAAAATCGAGTTTGAGCCGAAAAACAAAATTCCCGATAACTTTTGAAAAAAAATTTTTTCGGGCGAATAAAAAAAAATACGTGTCTCATTATTTTGACCAGAGAGCAACATATTTCAGTTACATCGAAATCGAAGAACATGACCCGAATAGCCCGGTTGAATTGAAATGGAAAGCATCTTCTGACAAAATTCATTTTTTCTACATGTTGATGAAAACACTCATACCAAGCTCTTGGACTTTCTCTCAGACCATACAACGCTTTTTGTAATTTGCATACTTTATTTTTATCTGTTTCATAGCCTCTAGGTTGATTAATATAAACTTCAGATTTAACAGTTCCATTAAGAAAAGCTGTCTCAACATCCATTTGATCTATGAATAAATTATGTGAACAACAATAGCTTAATAAAATTTTCAAAGTTTGCATTTTGCCGACTGGCGAATAAACATTTTCAAGGTACTCCTTTTGTTGAAAACCTCTTACGACTAATCTTGCTTTATAATTTTTTCTTTTTATAAATCCATTTCACATCTATAATTTTCTTATCTTTAGGTCTTTCAAGTACTATCCACGTTTTATTTAAACTTTCTATCTCTGAATTCATGGCCTTTTCCATTCTCTGGATTCTTGGGAGTTGATCGCCTCCTCAATGTATTAGGTACGTTTGCGTTTACATGGTTTACATAAATATGGTGTATTACAGGGTTACCAAATCTATTCACAGGATTTCTTTTTCTCTCTGACGCTCTTTTTTCAACTATTTTCTCATTGTTATTTTGTAAAACATTTGATTCGTTATTTACTTCAGTATCATTATCAATAGCATTATCAAAACCATCTTCATTATCTTCATTTATTTCATTCAGATCATTATCTAGATTCAAATTTACAACATTTTCATCATCAAAATTTCTGTCATCATTATTATTATTTTTTTCTAAACAAATTAATTCTGTGCCCTCTTCAACTACTTGAACGTGTCTGGCATTAATTATTTTATTATTTACTAAGACTCTGTAACTATGATCATTGTAACCTACGAGTACACCCAATTTTGCTTTATCATCCCATTTATTTTTTCTCAAAGTTTCGGGTAATCTGACAAAAACTCTGCTTCCATAAATTTTCAAATGTTTTACATTAGGCTTTTTACCAAAAAATATTTCGTATGGTGTTTTGTTTTCTTGAGTATTGGCTATTGCACGATTTTTCAAATAAGCGACAGTTTTCATTATTTCAGGCCAAAACCTGTGATTTATTTTTGGTTCTCTTGCTAGACATCTACCAATATCTATTGCAGATCTGTTAGGGGGCGTCCATAAATTACGTGAGGTGTTTTTTTTAATTTTTTGACCCTCCCTCCCCCCTGGTGAGATGTCGTGAGATTTTATTCAACCCCCTCCCCCATCCCCCAATCTCACGTGAGATTTTTCAAAATGTGTGTTTCTTATGTAAACGCGTTGGATTGTTATTGTAAAAAGAAAAAAATGCTTCGTGCTTTTATTTACGACTAGTTAAGACTAGTAATCAATATTGCTGAGAGTTATAAGTGTAATAAAAATTTAACAATCGTAACTACTGCGATTAAAAAAAGAATATCTACTCTAATTCAGTCCATGGAGAATCATGTGCGGTTTCAAGAGAGACTATTGGGACCAACATGTCCATAAGATTTTAAGTAAAATCATCTGCTCCTTCAACTTCGTTCTGATCTAGCCACTCTAAGGCGTTGACGCTTGCGCACAGTAACTCATTAGCTCGTCTTGTGACAATCCGTGAGGGTCGCACTTTGCGGAACATAAGCGCTTGCTTAGCTGGTGCAATGTGAGCTGCTCGCCTGTGCTCTGCAGCTCTTGTGATAGATGCGAAGTAAATACCGCGTGTACTGCAGCATCTTTTCTCTAAATTATCACGTATACTTGGGCAATAGAGATCATAAGGCGTGCTGATGAAGGCATTCAGCGGTTGAATCGGTAGGCGTATTAGAAATGGAGCAAATGACTTTGCGTCATGCTCTTTAAAGTCCGGAATTGTCAAACGTCCATCAACCTGAGTGATAGGGTATGGAGGTGGCAGAAAACGGTCGTGAAGAATCATATGCAGATCCGTGTGTCCGTGTGTCGCTGCCACTCAGCTCGTACTCTCTTGTTCATCGAGTCGCGCGTTCGGCTGATAGTGGCGCGAAAACAAACGACGGGCTACACTGTACAGTAAATTCAGATTAAATTGAGCTATTTGGTATAAAACAAATATGGTGGTTTGACAGTAGTAATGTACATATAACGTCGAAGTATGAATGAAATTATTTTCTTTCGAACGAATTAGTGAATGATCTTAATCATACTACGATTTCGCTTAAGATAAGATCTGGATAATGGACCAAAATAGTATAATTTTTTTTTGTTTCAATCAGAAAAAAAATTGCGTGATATTTGCCGAGACCCCCCCTCTCTCCAACGTAAGATTAGATGAGATTTGACTCGACCCCCTCCCCCATAAAAACATCTCACGTAATTTATGGACGCCCCCTTATATCTTTCCGCGACTCCATTTAATTCATGAACATATGGTGGACATGGTAATAATTCAATTCCTTTATTTTTCGTAAATTGTTCAATTTCTTTGTTTACGTATTCTCTACCATTGTCACATCTAAATTTTTTTAGTCTTTTATTGAATTTATTTTCGACTAAATTAACAAATTCTTTGAAACATTTTGCAGTTTCATCTTTACTTTTCGCGCATTTACTATAATCATCTATAAATGGAAGAAAATATTTTTTACCACGATTACCAGAGGTATTATGTGGTCCATTTAAATCGGTATGAATTAATTCTAAAATTTCAGAAGTTTTAGTTCGCCTATTTTCGAACGGTACATTAGTCATTTTGCTTTGTATACAATTTGCACATTTCATTATATTATTTTCCAATGTTTCAGGCAATCCTTCTACTAATTTGTCATTTACTAATTTATTTAAATATTGAAAATTTACATGGCCTAGCGCTCTATGCCATTTTTCTTTATCTGATAGTTTAACTACATTTGCATAAATCTCATTCTTTTCTTTTTTGTGCATAGAACTTTTCATTCTATATAATCCATCTATTTTATTAGCAACAGCAACTTTCTATCATTGTTATAAATTTTTGCATTTCGACCTCTTGAAACAATTGTACTATTTTCAGTTACTTTAGAAGAACTTAACAAATTCTTTCCAATGCCATTAACAAAGTATACATTTTTTAGTTCAACTTCTACTTGATTATAATAATTTTTGAATAATGTATTAACTGTTCCTATTTTTGTTGCTTTTAAATTTTTTCCATCTGGAAATCTTACTTTAATAGGATTTTTTAAATCAAGATACTTACAAAAATAATCTTCATTGTTGATGATGTGGTCTGTGCAACCACTATCCAACAACCATTCAATTTCATTTTCATTCTCACACATATCTTTCACAACATCATTCGCATTCACTTTCACCACTTGCGTTGCTCACGACTCAGAAGGCAGCTCCTGGTGCTGCTCGCTGGTAGATGTTGACGCCTGATGTCCTTGGCCTCTGCCGCGACCGTAACCTCGTTGCGACGCGCCTCTGCCTCTCGGTGTACCACGATGTGCTCTGGGGTTTGATTGGGCTCCTCTGCCCTGGCTGTGTTGAGATCCTTTTCCGTAGCTGCCTTGCTGTTTGTGCCAGCAGTCTCGTTGATAATGCCCAGGTTTTCCACACTGGAAGCATTATCTCATTGCCTTTGCACTAAAAGTTCTCACATTGGTCTTTTTTTCACAATTACTTTTGTTCCAGTTTTTTTCCTTAATTTTGGACATCGTATATTCGACAGTCCTTGACTCTTCAGGCACCAGTTCGATGAAGTCTCCTATGTAGCTGTAGTTAGGTGGTTGGGCTTTTATCAGGTACCGCATTTTTCTTCTTCTTTTAATGTGGCCCCAGCTGATTTCAACTCGTTACATGCCTTTTCGAAGTCAACGAGAAATTCGTCAACATTGCCGTAATTCCTCAATTTCACTTCTTCTAATTTTGACCTCTTGATAATTTGTAGTGAAGTTGACTGCGTTGAGTACATTTTTTCTAATTTCGACATTATTGTGTAAGTCGATGTACACTCACTTATGTACTCTAACTGCCTGTCCGACAGAGCGCTTATCACGATTGTCGTGGCTTTTAGGTCGCTTTTCTTCCACGTACCTTCATCGTCGGCGGCGGTCTTTTCCCTTTTTGCTGGACCTTGACACTCCTTATACTCCAAAATGTTTAAAAGTCGAAACTTCCAGCTCGAAAAATTTGCCCCATCAAACACTGGAATACTCACGTCGTCAATTTTTGCTTGCCTAGCCATTTCTTCTTCTTCCTGAATTTTCCAATTATTTTCGATTATAGTCTTCAAGATCAGAGTCCTCTTCAAAATTTTCAAAAAACTTTTTCTCAAAAAATTCCGGTTTTCTCTGCTTAACTCGAAATCTTCTTTTTTTATTTGCTCAACTAAGTGGTCAGTTGATTTATCTTCGTCGGAAACCAAACTAGGTAGTGTCGTCTTCAATTTAGCAAACATGTGCTAACCTCAAAATGCCTCGTGGACTTGCAGCCTTCTGGGCGATGAACATGTGCTCACTTTTAATCCAAGTGCATCAGCTTCCTGCACGGATGTTTTCCACACAATTTTCCCAAATTTCGTGTTCTAATTTTTTTCTTTTTCCGATTTCGGCACTATTTTTCCCATTCACCTGATTTTCACCGTTTTCTCGAACCTTGCTCTGCTACCATGATGTAATAACTACAAATTGGGCTCTTCCTTTAAACAAAGTGACGATGCGCTCTATTGACTGGTCAACTATTGAATAATCTTTATTGTCACAAAGTCATGTATGTATGCACGCATGTAATTCCCGAGAGATGGCGCCAGGGGTATCAAAATCACGTTAAATACATTATTGTTATAATGTTGAATATTCATATATTACAACACGCCTCCTTGAATTTTCAACATTTTACATTAGTATTCATTCTTACTTTACATCAAATAATTCTATTTTCAAATTTTATGCATATCATTTCATTGTTGCTTTGTACTCTAAGGTATACAATTAATGTTTTAGTATGCAATAACTCAAATCAACTTTAGCTCTTTTCTATTTTTCATAAATTTAATTCTGTTTAAACTCTTTGTTAATATATTTGCTAAATTACGTTCAGAATCGATTTTTACAATATCAATTACGCCATTTTCATAATTTTCATTAATATAATGATACTGCACTTCAATGTGCTTCGAGTTTTTTGCGAAATTTCCAAATTTTGCGATTGCTACAGCGCCTGAATTATCTTCATATATTTTTATACGTTTGTCTATATTCAAATTAAATGATTCATTCAACAAATTTCTCAAAAATAAAACTTCTGTTACTGCTTCCGACATAGCGGTATACTCTGCAAAAGTTGAACATTTAGTTACTGTATTTTTTTTACGTGTTTTCCAATAAATCAAATTACCAAATAATCTTATTACGAATCCCGTTGTAGATTTTCGATCTACATTATCTCCTGCATAATCTGAATCAACCATACAGTCTAAATGTTCATCTTTTGTATTTTTATCTGAATACGTTAATTTTAAATCTTTAGTCTTGTATAAATATTTAAATACTCTTAAAGCATATTTAAAATGCGTTTGATTATAACAGCTTTGAAATCTACTTAAGTAATTAACGTTGTAAGCAATATCTGGCCTTGTGCCTGTACTAATGTACAATAATTCACCAATTAAATTTCTGTACTTTACTCTCTCATTGATTTCACTCGCTTGTTCTAATTTTAAATTACTTTCCATTGGAGTATCATATAATTTTGAATTTTCCAAATTGTACTTTACAGCCAAAGATTCAATATAAAGCGTTTTTCAGTAAGAGCGCTTCAACTTTTTTTTCAATAAAACACAAACGGTTTGATTTTTTTAACTAATTTTTTTTTATTATCAAGTTTGAACATATACATTTAAGTATGAAATTCGATTTCTTTTGCATGACCACCGCGTGCACGTTTTACGAAGTCCAATCGTTGAACCCATTTTTTGACCACTCTTTTGCATAAATCGGCCGCAATTCCAGCAATTTCGCGTTCAATATTGGCTCTGAGCTCACAAATCGTAGTCGGCTTGTTACTGTAGACCAATGACTTCACATAACCCCAAAGTAAATAGTCTACAGGCGTCAAATCATACGAGCGCGGCGGCCATTCGACCGGTCCATTTCTGGAAAAATGCGCTCATCGAACTTACTCTTCAACAAATCAATTGTAGCGTGTGCTGTGTAGCTTGTGGCACCGTCCTGTTGAAACCACATGTCGTCTAAGTCCATACCATTCAATTGCGCCCAAAAATAATCGTTTATCATGTCGCGGTATCGATGATGAAATGTATACTAATGAAGTTTACAAATGACAAGCGAAAAATAAAAAATATTGCGTCGTTCGCCCTCCCTATCGGAAAAAAGTTGAAGCGCACCTATTGAAAAACGCTTTATCTTGTTTGACTTAATGTCATTGTTTTTCTGTCATCACTATAATTTATATCGATTCCTATAGAATTATTAATTTTACCTAAATCTTTCATTCAAAATCTTTGCATTAAATTTCCTTTAATTTTATCAATTTTCTTTTTATCTTGACAGCAAATCAAAAGATCATCTACGAAAACTAAAATGTATATTGGATCTTTGCCTGTGTTATTTACATACAAACAGTAGTCATAATTATTTCTGATGCTTTCCATTTCAATTCAACCGGGCTATTCGGGTCATGTTCTTCGATTTCGATGTAACTGAAATATGTTGCTCTCTGGTCAAAATAATGACACACGTATTTTTTTGTTCGCCCGAAAAAAATTTTTATCAAGAGTTATCGGCAATTTTGTTTTTCGGCTCAAGCTCGATTTTTTTTAATTATATAAGAAAAAATTTTTTTAAATGCCCATAACTTAGTCAAAAATGAACCGATTTTAATAATTCTGGGTTCAAAATGATCGTAATTACTTACACGAGCGACTTCATATAGAAACAATTGCAAAAAAAGTAGTTGAAAATTTTTTATTTAGCAAAAAAGAAAAAAAATTGAAATTTTTTCGAAATTCAATATTTCAAAAAGTGTATTTTTGTTTTTTTTATAACTTTTTCCAAATCAAGAGAACACCTCAAACTTCAATTAAGCTGAATGCCCAGTAGCTAAAATGAGTTGTTTTTGAGTAATGAATTTTTGAGTAAAAACCCTGTTTCACACTTTTTGTTTTTTGCAAAATAAAATATTTTCAACTACTTTTTTGCAATTGTTTCTGCACGAAGTCGTTCGTGTAAGTAATTACCATTATTTTGAGTTCAGAATCATTCAAATCGGCTTTTTTTTGACTAAGTAATGAGTAATTAAAAAAAATTTCTTATATAGATTCTTTCCATTTCAATTCAAAAGGCCTATTCGGGACATGTTCTTCGATTTCGATGTAACTCAAATATGTTGCTCTCTGGTCAAACTAATGAGACACGTATTTTTTTTTTGCCCGAAAAAATTTTTTTTCAAGCTTTATCGGCAATTTTGTTTTTCGGCTCAAAATCGATTTTTTTTAATAATATAAGAAAATTTTGTTTTTAAATGCTCATAACTTAGTCAAAAATGAACCGATTTTAATAATTTTGAATTCAAAAGGATCGTCATTACTTACACGAGCGATTTCATGTAGAAACAGTTGCAAAAAAGTAGTTGCAAATTTTTTATTTTGCAAAAAACAAAAAGTGCGAAACAGGTTTTTTACTCAAAAATTCATTACTCAAAAACAACTCATTTTAGCTACTGGGCATTCAGCTTAATTGAAGTTTGAGGTGTCCTCTTGATTTGGAAAAAGTTATAAAAAAAAACAAAAAAACACTTTTTGAAATATTGAATTTCGAAAAAATTTCAATTTTTTTTCTTTTTTGCTAAATAAAAAATTTTTAACTACTTTTTTGCAATTGTTTCTACATGAAGTCGCTCGTGTAAGTAACTACGATCATTTTGAACCCAGAATTATTAAAATCGGTTCATTTTTGACTAAGTTATGGGCATTTAAAAAAAATTGTTTCTTATATAATTAAAAAAAATCGAGTTTGAGCCGAAAAACAAAATTCCCGATAACTTTTGAAAAAAAATTTTTTCGGGCGAATAAAAAAAATACGTGTCTCATTATTTTGACCAGAGAGCAACATATTTCAGTTACATCGAAATCGAAGAACATGACCCGAATAGCCCGGTTGAATTGAAATGGAAAGCATCTTCTGACAAAATTCATTTTTTCTACATGTTGATGAAAACACTCATACCAAGCTCTTGGACTTTCTCTCAGACCATAAACGCTTTTTGTAATTTGCATACTTTATTTTTATCTGTTTCATAGCCTCTAGGTTGATTAATATAAACTTCAGATTTAACAGTTCCATTAAGAAAAGCTGTCTCAACATCCATTTGATCTATGAATAAATTATGTGAACAACAATAGCTTAATAAAATTTTCAAAGTTTGCATTTTGCCGACTGGCGAATAAACATTTTCAAGGTACTCCTTTTGTTGAAAACCTCTTACGACTAATCTTGCTTTATAATTTTTTCTTTTTATAAATCCATTTCACATCTATAATTTTCTTATCTTTAGGTCTTTCAAGTACTATCCACGTTTTATTTAAACTTTCCATCTCTGAATTCATGGCCTTTTCCATTCTCTGGATTCTTGGGAGTTGATCGCCTCCTCAATGTATTAGGTACGTTTGCGTTTACATGGTTTACATAAATATGGTGTATTACAGGGTTACCAAATCTATTCACAGGATTTCTTTTTCTCTCTGACGCTCTTTTTTCAACTATTTTCTCATTGTTATTTTGTAAAACATTTGATTCGTTATTTACTTCAGTATCATTATCAATAGCATTATCAAAACCATCTTCATTATCTTCATTTATTTCATTCAGATCATTATCTAGATTCAAATTTACAACATTTTCATCATCAAAATTTCTGTCATCATTATTATTATTTTTTTCTAAACAAATTAATTCTGTGCCCTCTTCAACTACTTGAACGTGTCTGGCATTAATTATTTTATTATTTACTAAGACTCTGTAACTATGATCATTGTAACCTACGAGTACACCCAATTTTGCTTTATCATCCCATTTATTTTTTCTCAAAGTTTCGGGTAATCTGACAAAAACTCTGCTTCCATAAATTTTCAAATGTTTTACATTAGGCTTTTTACCAAAAAATATTTCATATGGTGTTTTGTTTTCTTGAGTATTGGCTATTGCACGATTTTTCAAATAAGCGACAGTTTTCATTATTTCAGGCCAAAACCTGTGATTTATTTTTGGTTCTCTTGCTAGACATCTACCAATATCTATTGCAGATCTGTTAGGGGGCGTCCATAAATTACGTGAGGTGTTTTTTTTAATTTTTTGACCCTCCCTCCCCCCTGGTGAGATGTCGTGAGATTTTATTCAACCCCCTCCCCCATCCCCCAATCTCACGTGAGATTTTTCAAAATGTGTGTTTCTTATGTAAACGCGTTGGATTGTTATTGTAAAAAGAAAAAAATGCTTCGTGCTTTTATTTACGACTAGTTAAGACTAGTAATCAATATTGCTGAGAGTTATAAGTGTAATAAAAATTTAACAATCGTAACTACTGCGATTAAAAAAAGAATATCTACTCTAATTCAGTCCATGGAGAATCATGTGCGGTTTCAAGAGAGACTATTGGGACCAACATGTCCATAAGATTTTAAGTAAAATCATCTGCTCCTTCAACTTCGTTCTGATCTAGCCACTCTAAGGCGTTGACGCTTGCGCACAGTAACTCATTAGCTCGTCTTGTGACAATCCGTGAGGGTCGCACTTTGCGGAACATAGGCGCTTGCTTAGCTGGTGCAATGTGAGCTGCTCGCCTGTGCTCTGCAGCTCTTGTGATAGATGCGAAGTAAATACCGCGTGTACTGCAGCATCTTTTCTCTAAATTATCACGTATACTTGGGCAATAGAGATCATAAGGCGTGCTGATGAAGACATTCAGCGGTTGAATCGGTAGGCGTATTAGAAATGGAGCAAATGACTTTGCGTCATGCTCTTTAAAGTCCGGAATTGTCAAACGTCCATCAACCTGAGTGATAGGGTATGGAGGTGGCAGAAAACGGTCGTGAAGAATCATATGCAGATCCGTGTGTCCGTGTGTCGCTGCCACTCAGCTCGTACTCTCTTGTTCATCGAGTCGCGCGTTCGGCTGATAGTGGCGCGAAAACAAACGACGGGCTACACTGTACAGTAAATTCAGATTAAATTGAGCTATTTGGTATAAAACAAATATGGTGGTTTGACAGTAGTAATGTACATATAACGTCGAAGTATGAATGAAATTATTTTCTTTCGAACGAATTAGTGAACGATCTTAATCATACTACGATTTCGCTTAAGATAAGATCTGGATAATGGACCAAAATAGTATAATTTTTTTTTGTTTCAATCAGAAAAAAAATTGCGTGATATTTGCCGAGACCCCCCCTCTCTCCAACGTAAGATTAGATGAGATTTGACTCGACCCCCTCCCCCATAAAAACATCTCACGTAATTTATGGACGCCCCCTTATATCTTTCCGCGACTCCATTTAATTCATGAACATATGGTGGACATGGTAATAATTCAATTCCTTTATTTTTCGTAAATTGTTCAATTTCTTTGTTTACGTATTCTCTACCATTGTCACATCTAAATTTTTTTATTCTTTTATTGAATTTATTTTCGACTAAATTAACAAATTCTTTGAAACATTTTGCAGTTTCATCTTTACTTTTCGCGCCTTTACTATAATCATCTATAAATGGAAGAAAATATTTTTTACCACGATTACCAGAGGTATTATGTGGTCCATTTAAATCGGTATGAATTAATTCTAAAATTTCAGAAGTTTTAGTTCGCTTATTTTCGAACGGTACATTAGTCATTTTGCTTTGTATACAATTTGCACATTTCATTATATTATTTTCCAATGTTTCAGGCAATCCTTCTACTAATTTGTCATTTACTAATTTATTTAAATATTGAAAATTTACATGGCCTAGCGCTCTATGCCATTTTTCTTTGCATAAATCTCATTCTTTTCTTTTTTGTGCATAGAACTTTTCATTCTATATAATCCATCCATTTTATTAGCAACAGCAACTTTCTATCATTGTTATAAATTTTTGCATTTCGACCTCTTGAAACAATTGTACTATTTTCAGTTACTTTAGAAGAACTTAACAAATTCTTTCCAATGCCATTAACAAAGTATACATTTTTTAGTTCAACTTCTACTTGATTATAATAATTTTTGAATAATGTCTTAACTGTTCCTATTTTTGTTGCTTTTAAATTTTTTCCATCTGGAAATCTTACTTTAATAGGATTTTTTAAATCAAGATACTTACAAAAATAATCTTCATTGTTGATGATGTGGTCTGTGCAACCACTATCCAACAACCATTCAATTTCATTTTCATTCTCACACATATCTTTCACAACATCATTCGCATTCACTTTCACCACTTGCGTTGCTCACGACTCAGAAGGCAGCTCCTGGTGCTGCTCGCTGGTAGATGTTGACGCCTGATGTCCTTGGCCTCTGCCGCGACCGTAACCTCGTTGCGACGCGCCTCTGCCTCTCGGTGTACCACGATGTGCTCTGGGGTTTGATTGGGCTCCTCTGCCCTGGCTGTGTTGAGATCCTTTTCCGTAGCTGCCTTGCTGTTTGTGCCAGCAGTCTCGTTGATAATGCCCAGGTTTTCCACACTGGAAGCATTATCTCATTGCCTTTGCACTAAAAGTTCTCACATTGGTCTTTTTTTTCACAATCACTTTTGTTCCAGTTTTTTTCCTTAATTTTGGACATCGTATATTCGACAGTCCTTGACTCTTCAGGCACCAGTTCGATGAAGTCTCCTATGTAGATGTAGTTAGGTGGTTGGGCTTTTATCAGGTACCGCATTTTTCTTCTTCTTTTAATGTGGCCCCAGCTGATTTCAACTCGTTACATGCCTTTTCGAAGTCAACGAGAAATTCGTCAACATTGCCGTAATTCCTCAATTTCACTTCTTCTAATTTTGACCTCTTGATAATTTGTAGTGAAGTTGACTGCGTTGAGTACATTTTTTCTAATTTCGACATTATTGTGTAAGTCGATGTACACTCACTTATGTACTCTAACTGCCTGTCCGACAGAGCGCTTATCACGATTGTCGTGGCTTTTAGGTCGCTTTTCTTCCACGTACCTTCATCGTCGGCGGCGGTCTTTTCCCTTTTTGCTGGACCTTGAAACTCCTTATACTCCAAAATGTTTAAAAGTCGAAACTTCCAGCTCGAAAAATTTGCCCCATCAAACACTGGAATACTCACGTCGTCAATTTTTGCTTGCCAAGCCATTTCTTCTTCTTCCTGAATTTTCCAATTATTTTCGATTATAGTCTTCAAGATCAGAGTCCTCTTCAAAATTTTCAAAAAACTTTTTCTCAAAAAATTCCGGTTTTCTCTGCTTAACTCGAAATCTTCTTTTTTTATTTGCTCAACTAAGTGGTCAGTTGATTTATCTTCGTCGGAAACCAAACTTTGTAGTGTCGTCTTCAATTTAGCAAACATGTGCTAACCTCAAAATGCCTCGTGGACTTGCAGCCTTCTGGGCGATGAACATGTGCTCACTTTTAATCCAAGTGCATCAGCTTCCTGCACGGATGTTTTCCACACAATTTTCCCAAATTTCGTGTTCTAATTTTTTTCTTTTTCCGATTTCGGCACTATTTTTCCCATTCACCTGATTTTCCCCGTTTTCTCGAACCTTGCTCTGCTACCATGATGTAATAACTACAAATTGGGCTCTTCCTTTAAACAAAGTGACGATGCGCTCTATTGACTGGTCAACTATTGAATAATCTTTATTGTCACAAAGTCATGTATGTATGCACGCATGTAATTCCCGAGAGATGGCGCCAGGGGTATCAAAATCACGTTAAATACATTATTGTTATAATGTTGAATATTCATATATTACAACACGCCTCCTTGAATTTTCAACATTTTACATTAGTATTCATTCTTACTTTACATCAAATAATTCTATTTTCAAATTTTATGCATATCATTTCATTGTTGCTTTGTACTCTAAGGTATACAATTAATGTTTTAGTATGCAATAACTCAAATCAACTTTAGCTCTTTTCTATTTTTCATAAATTTAATTCTGTTTAAACTCTTTGTTAATATATTTGCTAAATTACGTTCAGAATCGATTTTTACAATATCAATTACGCCATTTTCATAATTTTCATTAATATAATGATACTGCACTTCAATGTGCTTCGAGTTTTTTGCGAAATTTCCAAATTTTGCGATTGCTACTGCGCCTGAATTATCTTCATATATTTTTATACGTTTGTCTATATTCAAATTAAATGATTCATTCAACAAATTTCTCAAAAATAAAACTTCTGTTACTGCTTCCGACATAGCGGTATACTCTGCAAAAGTTGAACATTTAGTTACTGTATTTTGTTTACGTGTTTTCCAATAAATCAAATTACCAAATAATCTTATTACGAATCCCGTTGTAGATTTTCGATCTACATTATCTTCTGCATAATCTGAATCAACCATACAGTCTAAATGTTCATCTTTTGTATTTTTATCTGAATACGTTAATTTTAAATCTTTAGTCTTGTATAAATATTTAAATACTCTTAAAGCATATTTAAAATGCGTTTGATTATAACAGCTTTGAAATCTACTTAAGTAATTAACGTTGTAAGCAATATCTGGCCTTGTGCCTGTACAAATTTCTTTTGCATGACCACCGCGTGCACGTTTTACGAAGTCCAATCGTTGAACCCATTTTTTGACCACTCTTTTGCATAAATCGGCCGAAATTCCAGCAATTTCGCGTTCAATATTGGCTCTGAGCTCACAAATCGTAGTCGGCTTGTTACTGTAGACCAATGACTTCACATAACCCCAAAGTAAATAGTCTACAGGCGTCAAATCATACGAGCGCGGCGGCCATTCGACCGGTCCATTTCTGGAAAAATGCGCTCATCGAACTTACTCTTCAACAAATCAATTGTAGCGTGTGCTGTGTGGCTTGTGGCACCGTCCTGTTGAAACCACATGTCGTCTAAGTCCATACCATTCAATTGCGCCCAAAAATAATCGTTTATCATGTCGCGGTATCGATGATGAAATGTATACTAATGAAGTTTACAAATGACAAGCGAAAAATAAAAAATATTGCGTCGTTCGCCCTCCCTATCGGAAAAAAGTTGAAGCGCACCTATTGAAAAACGCTTTATCTTGTTTGACTTAATGTCATTGTTTTTCTGTCATCACTATAATTTATATCGATTCCTATAGAATTATTAATTTAACCTAAATCTTTCATTCAAAATCTTTGCATTAAATTTCCTTTAATTTTATCAATTTTCTTTTTATCTTGACAGCAAATCAAAAGATCATCTACGAAAACTAAAATGTATATTGGATCTTTGCCTGTGTTATTTACATACAAACAGTAGTCATAATTACTTCTGATGCTTTCCATTTCAATTCAACCGGGCTATTCGGGTCATGTTCTTCGATTTCGATGTAACTGAAATATGTTGCTCTCTGGTCAAAATAATGACACACGTATTTTTTGTTCGCCCGAAAAAATTTTTTTAAATGCCCATAACTTAGTCAAAAATGAACCGATTTTAATAATTCTGGGTTCAAAATGATCGTAATTACTTACACGAGCGACTTCATATAGAAACAATTACAAAAAAAGTAGTTGAAAATTTTTTATTTAGCAAAAAAGAAAAAAAATTGAAATTTTTTCGAAATTCAATATTTCAAAAAGTGTATTTTTGTTTTTTTTATAACTTTTTCCAAATCAAGAGGACACCTCAAACTTCAATTAAGCTGAATGCCCAGTAGCTAAAATGAGTTGTTTTTGAGTAATGAATTTTTGAGTAAAAACCCTGTTTCACACTTTTTGTTTTTTGCAAAATAAAACATTTTCAACTACTTTTTTGCAATTGTTTCTGCACGAAGTCGTTCGTGTAAATAATTACCATTATTTTGAACCCAGAATCATTCAAATCCGCTTTTTTTTTGACTAAGTAATGAGTAATTAAAAAAAAATTTCTTATATAGATTCTTTCCATTTCAATTCAAAAGGCCTATTCGGGACATGTTCTTCGATTTCGATGTAACTCAAATATGTTGCTCTCGCCGAAAAAATTTTTTTCAAGAGTTATCGGCAATTTTGTTTTTCGGCTCAAGCTCGATTTTTTTTAATTATATAAGAAAAATTTTTTTAAATGCCCATAACTTAGTCAAAAATGAACCGATTTTAATAATTCTGGGTTCAAAATGATCGTTATTACTTACACGAGCGACTTCATATAGAAACAATTGCAAAAAAAGTAGTTGAAAATTTTTTATTTAGCAAAAAAGAAAAAAAATTGAAATTTTTTCGAAATTCAATATTTCAAAAAGTGTATTTTTGTTTTTTTTATAACTTTTTCCAAATCAAGAGGACACCTCAAACTTCAATTAAGCTGAATGCTCAGTAGCTAAAATGAGTTGTTTTTGAGTAATGAATTTTTGAGTAAAAACCCTGTTTCACACTTTTTGTTTTTTGCAAAATAAAATATTTTCAACTACTTTTTTGCAATTGTTTCTGCACGAAGTCGTTCGTGTAAGTAATTACCATTATTTTGAGCCCAGAATCATTCAAATCGGCTTTTTTTTGACTAAGTAATGAGTAATTAAAAAAAATTTCTTATATAGATTCTTTCCATTTCAATTCAAAAGGCCTATTCGGGACATGTTCTTCGATTTCGATGTAACTCAAATATGTTGCTCTCTGGTCAAACTAATGAGACACGTATTTTTTTTTTGCCCGAAAAAATTTTTTTTCAAGCTTTATCGGCAATTTTGTTTTTCGGCTCAAAATCGATTTTTTTTAATAATATAAGAAAATTTTGTTTTTAAATGCTCATAACTTAGTCAAAAATGAACCGATTTTAATAATTTTGAATTCAAAAGGATCGTCATTACTTACACGAGCGATTTCATGTAGAAACAGTTGCAAAAAAGTAGTTGCAAATTTTTTATTTTGCAAAAAACAAAAAGTGCGAAACAGGTTTTTTACTCAAAAATTCATTACTCAAAAACAACTCATTTTAGCTACTGGGCATTCAGCTTAATTGAAGTTTGAGGTGTCCTCTTGATTTGGAAAAAGTTATAAAAAAAAACAAAAAAACACTTTTTGAAATATTGAATTTCGAAAAAATTTCAATTTTTTTTCTTTTTTGCTAAATAAAAAATTTTTAACTACTTTTTTGCAATTGTTTCTACATGAAGTCGCTCGTGTAAGTAACTACGATCATTTTGAACCCAGAATTATTAAAATCGGTTCATTTTTGACTAAGTTATGGGCATTTAAAAAAAATTGTTTCTTATATAATTAAAAAAAATCGAGTTTGAGCCGAAAAACAAAATTCCCGATAACTTTTGAAAAAAAATTTTTTCGGGCGAATAAAAAAAATACGTGTCTCATTATTTTGACCAGAGAGCAACATATTTCAGTTACATCGAAATCGAAGAACATGACCCGAATAGCCCGGTTGAATTGAAATGGAAAGCATCTTCTGACAAAATTCATTTTTTCTACATGTTGATGAAAACACTCATACCAAGCTCTTGGACTTTCTCTCAGACCATAAACGCTTTTTGTAATTTGCATACTTTATTTTTATCTGTTTCATAGCCTCTAGGTTGATTAATATAAACTTCAGATTTAACAGTTCCATTAAGAAAAGCTGTCTCAACATCCATTTGATCTATGAATAAATTATGTGAACAACAATAGCTTAATAAAATTTTCAAAGTTTGCATTTTGCCGACTGGCGAATAAACATTTTCAAGGTACTCCTTTTGTTGAAAACCTCTTACGACTAATCTTGCTTTATAATTTTTTCTTTTTATAAATCCATTTCACATCTATAATTTTCTTATCTTTAGGTCTTTCAAGTACTATCCACGTTTTATTTAAACTTTCCATCTCTGAATTCATGGCCTTTTCCATTCTCTGGATTCTTGGGAGTTGATCGCCTCCTCAATGTATTAGGTACGTTTGCGTTTACATGGTTTACATAAATATGGTGTATTACAGGGTTACCAAATCTATTCACAGGATTTCTTTTTCTCTCTGACGCTCTTTTTTCAACTATTTTCTCATTGTTATTTTGTAAAACATTTGATTCGTTATTTACTTCAGTATCATTATCAATAGCATTATCAAAACCATCTTCATTATCTTCATTTATTTCATTCAGATCATTATCTAGATTCAAATTTACAACATTTTCATCATCAAAATTTCTGTCATCATTATTATTATTTTTTTCTAAACAAATTAATTCTGTGCCCTCTTCAACTACTTGAACGTGTCTGGCATTAATTATTTTATTATTTACTAAGACTCTGTAACTATGATCATTGTAACCTACGAGTACACCCAATTTTGCTTTATCATCCCATTTATTTTTTCTCAAAGTTTCGGGTAATCTGACAAAAACTCTGCTTCCATAAATTTTCAAATGTTTTACATTAGGCTTTTTACCAAAAAATATTTCATATGGTGTTTTGTTTTCTTGAGTATTGGCTATTGCACGATTTTTCAAATAAGCGACAGTTTTCATTATTTCAGGCCAAAACCTGTGATTTATTTTTGGTTCTCTTGCTAGACATCTACCAATATCTATTGCAGATCTGTTAGGGGGCGTCCATAAATTACGTGAGGTGTTTTTTTTAATTTTTTGACCCTCCCTCCCCCCTGGTGAGATGTCGTGAGATTTTATTCAACCCCCTCCCCCATCCCCCAATCTCACGTGAGATTTTTCAAAATGTGTGTTTCTTATGTAAACGCGTTGGATTGTTATTGTAAAAAGAAAAAAATGCTTCGTGCTTTTATTTACGACTAGTTAAGACTAGTAATCAATATTGCTGAGAGTTATAAGTGTAATAAAAATTTAACAATCGTAACTACTGCGATTAAAAAAAGAATATCTACTCTAATTCAGTCCATGGAGAATCATGTGCGGTTTCAAGAGAGACTATTGGGACCAACATGTCCATAAGATTTTAAGTAAAATCATCTGCTCCTTCAACTTCGTTCTGATCTAGCCACTCTAAGGCGTTGACGCTTGCGCACAGTAACTCATTAGCTCGTCTTGTGACAATCCGTGAGGGTCGCACTTTGCGGAACATAGGCGCTTGCTTAGCTGGTGCAATGTGAGCTGCTCGCCTGTGCTCTGCAGCTCTTGTGATAGATGCGAAGTAAATACCGCGTGTACTGCAGCATCTTTTCTCTAAATTATCACGTATACTTGGGCAATAGAGATCATAAGGCGTGCTGATGAAGACATTCAGCGGTTGAATCGGTAGGCGTATTAGAAATGGAGCAAATGACTTTGCGTCATGCTCTTTAAAGTCCGGAATTGTCAAACGTCCATCAACCTGAGTGATAGGGTATGGAGGTGGCAGAAAACGGTCGTGAAGAATCATATGCAGATCCGTGTGTCCGTGTGTCGCTGCCACTCAGCTCGTACTCTCTTGTTCATCGAGTCGCGCGTTCGGCTGATAGTGGCGCGAAAACAAACGACGGGCTACACTGTACAGTAAATTCAGATTAAATTGAGCTATTTGGTATAAAACAAATATGGTGGTTTGACAGTAGTAATGTACATATAACGTCGAAGTATGAATGAAATTATTTTCTTTCGAACGAATTAGTGAACGATCTTAATCATACTACGATTTCGCTTAAGATAAGATCTGGATAATGGACCAAAATAGTATAATTTTTTTTTGTTTCAATCAGAAAAAAAATTGCGTGATATTTGCCGAGACCCCCCCTCTCTCCAACGTAAGATTAGATGAGATTTGACTCGAACCCCTCCCCCATAAAAACATCTCACGTAATTTATGGACGCCCCCTTATATCTTTCCGCGACTCCATTTAATTCATGAACATATGGTGGACATGGTAATAATTCAATTCCTTTATTTTTCGTAAATTGTTCAATTTCTTTGTTTACGTATTCTCTACCATTGTCACATCTAAATTTTTTTATTCTTTTATTGAATTTATTTTCGACTAAATTAACAAATTCTTTGAAACATTTTGCAGTCTCATCTTTACTTTTCGCGCCTTTACTATAATCATCTATAAATGGAAGAAAATATTTTTTACCACGATTACCAGAGGTATTATGTGGTCCATTTAAATCGGTATGAATTAATTCTAAAATTTCAGAAGTTTTAGTTCGCTTATTTTCGAACGGTACATTAGTCATTTTGCTTTGTATACAATTTGCACATTTCATTATATTATTTTCCAATGTTTCAGGCAATCCTTCTACTAATTTGTCATTTACTAATTTATTTAAATATTGAAAATTTACATGGCCTAGCGCTCTATGCCATTTTTCTTTGCATAAATCTCATTCTTTTCTTTTTTGTGCATAGAACTTTTCATTCTATATAATCCATCCATTTTATTAGCAACAGCAACTTTCTATCATTGTTATAAATTTTTGCATTTCGACCTCTTGAAACAATTGTACTATTTTCAGTTACTTTAGAAGAACTTAACAAATTCTTTCCAATGCCATTAACAAAGTATACATTTTTTAGTTCAACTTCTACTTGATTATAATAATTTTTGAATAATGTCTTAACTGTTCCTATTTTTGTTGCTTTTAAATTTTTTCCATCTGGAAATCTTACTTTAATAGGATTTTTTAAATCAAGATACTTACAAAAATAATCTTCATTGTTGATGATGTGGTCTGTGCAACCACTATCCAACAACCATTCAATTTCATTTTCATTCTCACACATATCTTTCACAACATCATTCGCATTCACTTTCACCACTTGCGTTGCTCACGACTCAGAAGGCAGCTCCTGGTGCTGCTCGCTGGTAGATGTTGACGCCTGATGTCCTTGGCCTCTGCCGCGACCGTAACCTCGTTGCGACGCGCCTCTGCCTCTCGGTGTACCACGATGTGCTCTGGGGTTTGATTGGGCTCCTCTGCCCTGGCTGTGTTGAGATCCTTTTCCGTAGCTGCCTTGCTGTTTGTGCCAGCAGTCTCGTTGATAATGCCCAGGTTTTCCACACTGGAAGCATTATCTCATTGCCTTTGCACTAAAAGTTCTCACATTGGTCTTTTTTTTCACAATCACTTTTGTTCCAGTTTTTTTCCTTAATTTTGGACATCGTATATTCGACAGTCCTTGACTCTTCAGGCACCAGTTCGATGAAGTCTCCTATGTAGATGTAGTTAGGTGGTTGGGCTTTTATCAGGTACCGCATTTTTCTTCTTCTTTTAATGTGGCCCCAGCTGATTTCAACTCGTTACATGCCTTTTCGAAGTCAACGAGAAATTCGTCAACATTGCCGTAATTCCTCAATTTCACTTCTTCTAATTTTGACCTCTTGATAATTTGTAGTGAAGTTGACTGCGTTGAGTACATTTTTTCTAATTTCGACATTATTGTGTAAGTCGATGTACACTCACTTATGTACTCTAACTGCCTGTCCGACAGAGCGCTTATCACGATTGTCGTGGCTTTTAGGTCGCTTTTCTTCCACGTACCTTCATCGTCGGCGGCGGTCTTTTCCCTTTTTGCTGGACCTTGAAACTCCTTATACTCCAAAATGTTTAAAAGTCGAAACTTCCAGCTCGAAAAATTTGCCCCATCAAACACTGGAATACTCACGTCGTCAATTTTTGCTTGCCAAGCCATTTCTTCTTCTTCCTGAATTTTCCAATTATTTTCGATTATAGTCTTCAAGATCAGAGTCCTCTTCAAAATTTTCAAAAAACTTTTTCTCAAAAAATTCCGGTTTTCTCTGCTTAACTCGAAATCTTCTTTTTTTATTTGCTCAACTAAGTGGTCAGTTGATTTATCTTCGTCGGAAACCAAACTTTGTAGTGTCGTCTTCAATTTAGCAAACATGTGCTAACCTCAAAATGCCTCGTGGACTTGCAGCCTTCTGGGCGATGAACATGTGCTCACTTTTAATCCAAGTGCATCAGCTTCCTGCACGGATGTTTTCCACACAATTTTCCCAAATTTCGTGTTCTAATTTTTTTCTTTTTCCGATTTCGGCACTATTTTTCCCATTCACCTGATTTTCCCCGTTTTCTCGAACCTTGCTCTGCTACCATGATGTAATAACTACAAATTGGGCTCTTCCTTTAAACAAAGTGACGATGCGCTCTATTGACTGGTCAACTATTGAATAATCTTTATTGTCACAAAGTCATGTATGTATGCACGCATGTAATTCCCGAGAGATGGCGCCAGGGGTATCAAAATCACGTTAAATACATTATTGTTATAATGTTGAATATTCATATATTACAACACGCCTCCTTGAATTTTCAACATTTTACATTAGTATTCATTCTTACTTTACATCAAATAATTCTATTTTCAAATTTTATGCATATCATTTCATTGTTGCTTTGTACTCTAAGGTATACAATTAATGTTTTAGTATGCAATAACTCAAATCAACTTTAGCTCTTTTCTATTTTTCATAAATTTAATTCTGTTTAAACTCTTTGTTAATATATTTGCTAAATTACGTTCAGAATCGATTTTTACAATATCAATTACGCCATTTTCATAATTTTCATTAATATAATGATACTGCACTTCAATGTGCTTCGAGTTTTTTGCGAAATTTCCAAATTTTGCGATTGCTACTGCGCCTGAATTATCTTCATATATTTTTATACGTTTGTCTATATTCAAATTAAATGATTCATTCAACAAATTTCTCAAAAATAAAACTTCTGTTACTGCTTCCGACATAGCGGTATACTCTGCAAAAGTTGAACATTTAGTTACTGTATTTTGTTTACGTGTTTTCCAATAAATCAAATTACCAAATAATCTTATTACGAATCCCGTTGTAGATTTTCGATCTACATTATCTTCTGCATAATCTGAATCAACCATACAGTCTAAATGTTCATCTTTTGTATTTTTATCTGAATACGTTAATTTTAAATCTTTAGTCTTGTATAAATATTTAAATACTCTTAAAGCATATTTAAAATGCGTTTGATTATAACAGCTTTGAAATCTACTTAAGTAATTAACGTTGTAAGCAATATCTGGCCTTGTGCCTGTACAAATTTCTTTTGCATGACCACCGCGTGCACGTTTTACGAAGTCCAATCGTTGAACCCATTTTTTGACCACTCTTTTGCATAAATCGGCCGAAATTCCAGCAATTTCGCGTTCAATATTGGCTCTGAGCTCACAAATCGTAGTCGGCTTGTTACTGTAGACCAATGACTTCACATAACCCCAAAGTAAATAGTCTACAGGCGTCAAATCATACGAGCGCGGCGGCCATTCGACCGGTCCATTTCTGGAAAAATGCGCTCATCGAACTTACTCTTCAACAAATCAATTGTAGCGTGTGCTGTGTGGCTTGTGGCACCGTCCTGTTGAAACCACATGTCGTCTAAGTCCATACCATTCAATTGCGCCCAAAAATAATCGTTTATCATGTCGCGGTATCGATGATGAAATGTATACTAATGAAGTTTACAAATGACAAGCGAAAAATAAAAAATATTGCGTCGTTCGCCCTCCCTATCGGAAAAAAGTTGAAGCGCACCTATTGAAAAACGCTTTATCTTGTTTGACTTAATGTCATTGTTTTTCTGTCATCACTATAATTTATATCGATTCCTATAGAATTATTAATTTAACCTAAATCTTTCATTCAAAATCTTTGCATTAAATTTCCTTTAATTTTATCAATTTTCTTTTTATCTTGACAGCAAATCAAAAGATCATCTACGAAAACTAAAATGTATATTGGATCTTTGCCTGTGTTATTTACATACAAACAGTAGTCATAATTACTTCTGATGCTTTCCATTTCAATTCAACCGGGCTATTCGGGTCATGTTCTTCGATTTCGATGTAACTGAAATATGTTGCTCTCTGGTCAAAATAATGACACACGTATTTTTTGTTCGCCCGAAAAAATTTTTTTAAATGCCCATAACTTAGTCAAAAATGAACCGATTTTAATAATTCTGGGTTCAAAATGATCGTAATTACTTACACGAGCGACTTCATATAGAAACAATTACAAAAAAAGTAGTTGAAAATTTTTTATTTAGCAAAAAAGAAAAAAAATTGAAATTTTTTCGAAATTCAATATTTCAAAAAGTGTATTTTTGTTTTTTTTATAACTTTTTCCAAATCAAGAGGACACCTCAAACTTCAATTAAGCTGAATGCCCAGTAGCTAAAATGAGTTGTTTTTGAGTAATGAATTTTTGAGTAAAAACCCTGTTTCACACTTTTTGTTTTTTGCAAAATAAAACATTTTCAACTACTTTTTTGCAATTGTTTCTGCACGAAGTCGTTCGTGTAAATAATTACCATTATTTTGAACCCAGAATCATTCAAATCCGCTTTTTTTTTGACTAAGTAATGAGTAATTAAAAAAAAATTTCTTATATAGATTCTTTCCATTTCAATTCAAAAGGCCTATTCGGGACATGTTCTTCGATTTCGATGTAACTCAAATATGTTGCTCTCGCCGAAAAAATTTTTTTCAAGAGTTATCGGCAATTTTGTTTTTCGGCTCAAGCTCGATTTTTTTTAATTATATAAGAAAAATGTTTTTAAATGCCCATAACTTAGTCAAAAATGAACCGATTTTAATAATTCTGGGTTCAAAATGATCGTTATTACTTACACGAGCGACTTCATATAGAAACAATTGCAAAAAAAGTAGTTGAAAATTTTTTATTTAGCAAAAAAGAAAAAAAATTGAAATTTTTTCGAAATTCAATATTTCAAAAAGTGTATTTTTGTTTTTTTTATAACTTTTTCCAAATCAAGAGGACACCTCAAACTTCAATTAAGCTGAATGCTCAGTAGCTAAAATGAGTTGTTTTTGAGTAATGAATTTTTGAGTAAAAACCCTGTTTCACACTTTTTGTTTTTTGCAAAATAAAATATTTTCAACTACTTTTTTGCAATTGTTTCTGCACGAAGTCGTTCGTGTAAGTAATTACCATTATTTTGAGCCCAGAATCATTCAAATCGGCTTTTTTTTTGACTAAGTAATGAGTAATTAAAAAAAATTTCTTATATAGATTCTTTCCATTTCAATTCAAAAGGCCTATTCGGGACATGTTCTTCGATTTCGATGTAACTCAAATATGTTGCTCTCTGGTCAAACTAATGAGACACGTATTTTTTTTTGCCCGAAAAAATTTTTTTTCAAGCTTTATCGGCAATTTTGTTTTTCGGCTCAAAATCGATTTTTTTTAATAATATAAGAAAATTTTGTTTTTAAATGCTCATAACTTAGTCAAAAATGAACCGATTTTAATAATTTTGAATTCAAAAGGATCGTCATTACTTACACGAGCGATTTCATGTAGAAACAGTTGCAAAAAAGTAGTTGCAAATTTTTTATTTTGCAAAAAACAAAAAGTGCGAAACAGGTTTTTTACTCAAAAATTCATTACTCAAAAACAACTCATTTTAGCTACTGGGCATTCAGCTTAATTGAAGTTTGAGGTGTCCTCTTGATTTGGAAAAAGTTATAAAAAAAAACAAAAAAACACTTTTTGAAATATTGAATTTCGAAAAAATTTCAATTTTTTTTCTTTTTTGCTAAATAAAAAATTTTTAACTACTTTTTTGCAATTGTTTCTACATGAAGTCGCTCGTGTAAGTAACTACGATCATTTTGAACCCAGAATTATTAAAATCGGTTCATTTTTGACTAAGTTATGGGCATTTAAAAAAAATTGTTTCTTATATAATTAAAAAAAATCGAGTTTGAGCCGAAAAACAAAATTCCCGATAACTTTTGAAAAAAAATTTTTTCGGGCGAATAAAAAAAATACGTGTCTCATTATTTTGACCAGAGAGCAACATATTTCAGTTACATCGAAATCGAAGAACATGACCCGAATAGCCCGGTTGAATTGAAATGGAAAGCATCTTCTGACAAAATTCATTTTTTCTACATGTTGATGAAAACACTCATACCAAGCTCTTGGACTTTCTCTCAGACCATAAACGCTTTTTGTAATTTGCATACTTTATTTTTATCTGTTTCATAGCCTCTAGGTTGATTAATATAAACTTCAGATTTAACAGTTCCATTAAGAAAAGCTGTCTCAACATCCATTTGATCTATGAATAAATTATGTGAACAACAATAGCTTAATAAAATTTTCAAAGTTTGCATTTTGCCGACTGGCGAATAAACATTTTCAAGGTACTCCTTTTGTTGAAAACCTCTTACGACTAATCTTGCTTTATAATTTTTTCTTTTTATAAATCCATTTCACATCTATAATTTTCTTATCTTTAGGTCTTTCAAGTACTATCCACGTTTTATTTAAACTTTCCATCTCTGAATTCATGGCCTTTTCCATTCTCTGGATTCTTGGGAGTTGATCGCCTCCTCAATGTATTAGGTACGTTTGCGTTTACATGGTTTACATAAATATGGTGTATTACAGGGTTACCAAATCTATTCACAGGATTTCTTTTTCTCTCTGACGCTCTTTTTTCAACTATTTTCTCATTGTTATTTTGTAAAACATTTGATTCGTTATTTACTTCAGTATCATTATCAATAGCATTATCAAAACCATCTTCATTATCTTCATTTATTTCATTCAGATCATTATCTAGATTCAAATTTACAACATTTTCATCATCAAAATTTCTGTCATCATTATTATTATTTTTTTCTAAACAAATTAATTCTGTGCCCTCTTCAACTACTTGAACGTGTCTGGCATTAATTATTTTATTATTTACTAAGACTCTGTAACTATGATCATTGTAACCTACGAGTACACCCAATTTTGCTTTATCATCCCATTTATTTTTTCTCAAAGTTTCGGGTAATCTGACAAAAACTCTGCTTCCATAAATTTTCAAATGTTTTACATTAGGCTTTTTACCAAAAAATATTTCATATGGTGTTTTGTTTTCTTGAGTATTGGCTATTGCACGATTTTTCAAATAAGCGACAGTTTTCATTATTTCAGGCCAAAACCTGTGATTTATTTTTGGTTCTCTTGCTAGACATCTACCAATATCTATTGCAGATCTGTTAGGGGGCGTCCATAAATTACGTGAGGTGTTTTTTTTAATTTTTTGACCCTCCCTCCCCCCTGGTGAGATGTCGTGAGATTTTATTCAACCCCCTCCCCCATCCCCCAATCTCACGTGAGATTTTTCAAAATGTGTGTTTCTTATGTAAACGCGTTGGATTGTTATTGTAAAAAGAAAAAAATGCTTCGTGCTTTTATTTACGACTAGTTAAGACTAGTAATCAATATTGCTGAGAGTTATAAGTGTAATAAAAATTTAACAATCGTAACTACTGCGATTAAAAAAAGAATATCTACTCTAATTCAGTCCATGGAGAATCATGTGCGGTTTCAAGAGAGACTATTGGGACCAACATGTCCATAAGATTTTAAGTAAAATCATCTGCTCCTTCAACTTCGTTCTGATCTAGCCACTCTAAGGCGTTGACGCTTGCGCACAGTAACTCATTAGCTCGTCTTGTGACAATCCGTGAGGGTCGCACTTTGCGGAACATAGGCGCTTGCTTAGCTGGTGCAATGTGAGCTGCTCGCCTGTGCTCTGCAGCTCTTGTGATAGATGCGAAGTAAATACCGCGTGTACTGCAGCATCTTTTCTCTAAATTATCACGTATACTTGGGCAATAGAGATCATAAGGCGTGCTGATGAAGACATTCAGCGGTTGAATCGGTAGGCGTATTAGAAATGGAGCAAATGACTTTGCGTCATGCTCTTTAAAGTCCGGAATTGTCAAACGTCCATCAACCTGAGTGATAGGGTATGGAGGTGGCAGAAAACGGTCGTGAAGAATCATATGCAGATCCGTGTGTCCGTGTGTCGCTGCCACTCAGCTCGTACTCTCTTGTTCATCGAGTCGCGCGTTCGGCTGATAGTGGCGCGAAAACAAACGACGGGCTACACTGTACAGTAAATTCAGATTAAATTGAGCTATTTGGTATAAAACAAATATGGTGGTTTGACAGTAGTAATGTACATATAACGTCGAAGTATGAATGAAATTATTTTCTTTCGAACGAATTAGTGAACGATCTTAATCATACTACGATTTCGCTTAAGATAAGATCTGGATAATGGACCAAAATAGTATAATTTTTTTTTGTTTCAATCAGAAAAAAAATTGCGTGATATTTGCCGAGACCCCCCCTCTCTCCAACGTAAGATTAGATGAGATTTGACTCGACCCCCTCCCCCATAAAAACATCTCACGTAATTTATGGACGCCCCCTTATATCTTTCCGCGACTCCATTTAATTCATGAACATATGGTGGACATGGTAATAATTCAATTCCTTTATTTTTCGTAAATTGTTCAATTTCTTTGTTTACGTATTCTCTACCATTGTCACATCTAAATTTTTTTATTCTTTTATTGAATTTATTTTCGACTAAATTAACAAATTCTTTGAAACATTTTGCAGTTTCATCTTTACTTTTCGCGCCTTTACTATAATCATCTATAAATGGAAGAAAATATTTTTTACCACGATTACCAGAGGTATTATGTGGTCCATTTAAATCGGTATGAATTAATTCTAAAATTTCAGAAGTTTTAGTTCGCTTATTTTCGAACGGTACATTAGTCATTTTGCTTTGTATACAATTTGCACATTTCATTATATTATTTTCCAATGTTTCAGGCAATCCTTCTACTAATTTGTCATTTACTAATTTATTTAAATATTGAAAATTTACATGGCCTAGCGCTCTATGCCATTTTTCTTTGCATAAATCTCATTCTTTTCTTTTTTGTGCATAGAACTTTTCATTCTATATAATCCATCCATTTTATTAGCAACAGCAACTTTCTATCATTGTTATAAATTTTTGCATTTCGACCTCTTGAAACAATTGTACTATTTTCAGTTACTTTAGAAGAACTTAACAAATTCTTTCCAATGCCATTAACAAAGTATACATTTTTTAGTTCAACTTCTACTTGATTATAATAATTTTTGAATAATGTCTTAACTGTTCCTATTTTTGTTGCTTTTAAATTTTTTCCATCTGGAAATCTTACTTTAATAGGATTTTTTAAATCAAGATACTTACAAAAATAATCTTCATTGTTGATGATGTGGTCTGTGCAACCACTATCCAACAACCATTCAATTTCATTTTCATTCTCACACATATCTTTCACAACATCATTCGCATTCACTTTCACCACTTGCGTTGCTCACGACTCAGAAGGCAGCTCCTGGTGCTGCTCGCTGGTAGATGTTGACGCCTGATGTCCTTGGCCTCTGCCGCGACCGTAACCTCGTTGCGACGCGCCTCTGCCTCTCGGTGTACCACGATGTGCTCTGGGGTTTGATTGGGCTCCTCTGCCCTGGCTGTGTTGAGATCCTTTTCCGTAGCTGCCTTGCTGTTTGTGCCAGCAGTCTCGTTGATAATGCCCAGGTTTTCCACACTGGAAGCATTATCTCATTGCCTTTGCACTAAAAGTTCTCACATTGGTCTTTTTTTTCACAATCACTTTTGTTCCAGTTTTTTTCCTTAATTTTGGACATCGTATATTCGACAGTCCTTGACTCTTCAGGCACCAGTTCGATGAAGTCTCCTATGTAGATGTAGTTAGGTGGTTGGGCTTTTATCAGGTACCGCATTTTTCTTCTTCTTTTAATGTGGCCCCAGCTGATTTCAACTCGTTACATGCCTTTTCGAAGTCAACGAGAAATTCGTCAACATTGCCGTAATTCCTCAATTTCACTTCTTCTAATTTTGACCTCTTGATAATTTGTAGTGAAGTTGACTGCGTTGAGTACATTTTTTCTAATTTCGACATTATTGTGTAAGTCGATGTACACTCACTTATGTACTCTAACTGCCTGTCCGACAGAGCGCTTATCACGATTGTCGTGGCTTTTAGGTCGCTTTTCTTCCACGTACCTTCATCGTCGGCGGCGGTCTTTTCCCTTTTTGCTGGACCTTGAAACTCCTTATACTCCAAAATGTTTAAAAGTCGAAACTTCCAGCTCGAAAAATTTGCCCCATCAAACACTGGAATACTCACGTCGTCAATTTTTGCTTGCCTAGCCATTTCTTCTTCTTCCTGAATTTTCCAATTATTTTCGATTATAGTCTTCAAGATCAGAGTCCTCTTCAAAATTTTCAAAAAACTTTTTCTCAAAAAATTCCGGTTTTCTCTGCTTAACTCGAAATCTTCTTTTTTTATTTGCTCAACTAAGTGGTCAGTTGATTTATCTTCGTCGGAAACCAAACTTTGTAGTGTCGTCTTCAATTTAGCAAACATGTGCTAACCTCAAAATGCCTCGTGGACTTGCAGCCTTCTGGGCGATGAACATGTGCTCACTTTTAATCCAAGTGCATCAGCTTCCTGCACGGATGTTTTCCACACAATTTTCCCAAATTTCGTGTTCTAATTTTTTTCTTTTTCCGATTTCGGCACTATTTTTCCCATTCACCTGATTTTCCCCGTTTTCTCGAACCTTGCTCTGCTACCATGATGTAATAACTACAAATTGGGCTCTTCCTTTAAACAAAGTGACGATGCGCTCTATTGACTGGTCAACTATTGAATAATCTTTATTGTCACAAAGTCATGTATGTATGCACGCATGTAATTCCCGAGAGATGGCGCCAGGGGTATCAAAATCACGTTAAATACATTATTGTTATAATGTTGAATATTCATATATTACAACACGCCTCCTTGAATTTTCAACATTTTACATTAGTATTCATTCTTACTTTACATCAAATAATTCTATTTTCAAATTTTATGCATATCATTTCATTGTTGCTTTGTACTCTAAGGTATACAATTAATGTTTTAGTATGCAATAACTCAAATCAACTTTAGCTCTTTTCTATTTTTCATAAATTTAATTCTGTTTAAACTCTTTGTTAATATATTTGCTAAATTACGTTCAGAATCGATTTTTACAATATCAATTACGCCATTTTCATAATTTTCATTAATATAATGATACTGCACTTCAATGTGCTTCGAGTTTTTTGCGAAATTTCCAAATTTTGCGATTGCTACTGCGCCTGAATTATCTTCATATATTTTTATACGTTTGTCTATATTCAAATTAAATGATTCATTCAACAAATTTCTCAAAAATAAAACTTCTGTTACTGCTTCCGACATAGCGGTATACTCTGCAAAAGTTGAACATTTAGTTACTGTATTTTGTTTACGTGTTTTCCAATAAATCAAATTACCAAATAATCTTATTACGAATCCCGTTGTAGATTTTCGATCTACATTATCTTCTGCATAATCTGAATCAACCATACAGTCTAAATGTTCATCTTTTGTATTTTTATCTGAATACGTTAATTTTAAATCTTTAGTCTTGTATAAATATTTAAATACTCTTAAAGCATATTTAAAATGCGTTTGATTATAACAGCTTTGAAATCTACTTAAGTAATTAACGTTGTAAGCAATATCTGGCCTTGTGCCTGTACAAATTTCTTTTGCATGACCACCGCGTGCACGTTTTACGAAGTCCAATCGTTGAACCCATTTTTTGACCACTCTTTTGCATAAATCGGCCGAAATTCCAGCAATTTCGCGTTCAATATTGGCTCTGAGCTCACAAATCGTAGTCGGCTTGTTACTGTAGACCAATGACTTCACATAACCCCAAAGTAAATAGTCTACAGGCGTCAAATCATACGAGCGCGGCGGCCATTCGACCGGTCCATTTCTGGAAAAATGCGCTCATCGAACTTACTCTTCAACAAATCAATTGTAGCGTGTGCTGTGTGGCTTGTGGCACCGTCCTGTTGAAACCACATGTCGTCTAAGTCCATACCATTCAATTGCGCCCAAAAATAATCGTTTATCATGTCGCGGTATCGATGATGAAATGTATACTAATGAAGTTTACAAATGACAAGCGAAAAATAAAAAATATTGCGTCGTTCGCCCTCCCTATCGGAAAAAAGTTGAAGCGCACCTATTGAAAAACGCTTTATCTTGTTTGACTTAATGTCATTGTTTTTCTGTCATCACTATAATTTATATCGATTCCTATAGAATTATTAATTTAACCTAAATCTTTCATTCAAAATCTTTGCATTAAATTTCCTTTAATTTTATCAATTTTCTTTTTATCTTGACAGCAAATCAAAAGATCATCTACGAAAACTAAAATGTATATTGGATCTTTGCCTGTGTTATTTACATACAAACAGTAGTCATAATTACTTCTGATGCTTTCCATTTCAATTCAACCGGGCTATTCGGGTCATGTTCTTCGATTTCGATGTAACTGAAATATGTTGCTCTCTGGTCAAAATAATGACACACGTATTTTTTGTTCGCCCGAAAAAATTTTTTTAAATGCCCATAACTTAGTCAAAAATGAACCGATTTTAATAATTCTGGGTTCAAAATGATCGTTATTACTTACACGAGCGACTTCATATAGAAACAATTGCAAAAAAAGTAGTTGAAAAATTTTTATTTAGCAAAAAAGAAAAAAAATTGAAATTTTTTCGAAATTCAATATTTCAAAAAGTGTATTTTTGTTTTTTTTATAACTTTTTCCAAATCAAGAGGACACCTCAAACTTCAATTAAGCTGAATGCTCAGTAGCTAAAATGAGTTGTTTTTGAGTAATGAATTTTTGAGTAAAAACCCTGTTTCACACTTTTTGTTTTTTGCAAAATAAAATATTTTCAACTACTTTTTTGCAATTGTTTCTGCACGAAGTCGTTCGTGTAAGTAATTACCATTATTTTGAGCCCAGAATCATTCAAATCGGCTTTTTTTTGACTAAGTAATGAGTAATTAAAAAAAATTTCTTATATAGATTCTTTCCATTTCAATTCAAAAGGCCTATTCGGGACATGTTCTTCGATTTCGATGTAACTCAAATATGTTGCTCTCTGGTCAAACTAATGAGACACGTATATTTTTTTTGCCCGAAAAAATTTTTTTTCAAGCTTTATCGGCAATTTTGTTTTTCGGCTCAAAATCGATTTTTTTTAATAATATAAGAAAATTTTGTTTTTAAATGCTCATAACTTAGTCAAAAATGAACCGATTTTAATAATTTTGAATTCAAAAGGATCGTCATTACTTATACGAGCGATTTCATGTAGAAACAGTTGCAAAAAAGTAGTTGCAAATTTTTTATTTTGCAAAAAACAAAAAGTGCGAAACAGGTTTTTTACTCAAAAATTCATTACTCAAAAGCAACTCATTTTAGCTACTGGGCATTCAGCTTAATTGAAGCTTGAGGTGTCCTCTTGATTTGGAAAAAGTTATAAAAAAAAACAAAAATACACTTTTTGAAATATTGAATTTCGAAAAAATTTCAATTTTTTTTCTTTTTTGCTAAATAAAAAATTTTTAACTACTTTTTTGCAATTGTTTCTACATGAAGTCGCTCGTGTAAGTAACTACGATCATTTTGAACCCAGAATTATTAAAATCGGTTCATTTTTGACTAAGTTATGGGCATTTAAAAAAAATTGTTTCTTATATAATTAAAAAAAATCGAGTTTGAGCCGAAAAACAAAATTCCCGATAACTTTTGAAAAAAAATTTTTTCGGGCGAATAAAAAAAATACGTGTCTCATTATTTTGACCAGAGAGCAACATATTTCAGTTACATCGAAATCGAAGAACATGACCCGAATAGCCCGGTTGAATTGAAATGGAAAGCATCTTCTGACAAAATTCATTTTTTCTACATGTTGATGAAAACACTCATACCAAGCTCTTGGACTTTCTCTCAGACCATACAACGCTTTTTGTAATTTGCATACTTTATTTTTATCTGTTTCATAGCCTCTAGGTTGATTAATATAAACTTCAGATTTAACAGTTCCATTAAGAAAAGCTGTCTCAACATCCATTTGATCTATGAATAAATTATGTGAACAACAATAGCTTAATAAAATTTTCAAAGTTTGCATTTTGCCGACTGGCGAATAAACATTTTCAAGGTACTCCTTTTGTTGAAAACCTCTTACGACTAATCTTGCTTTATAATTTTTTCTTTTTATAAATCCATTTCACATCTATAATTTTCTTATCTTTAGGTCTTTCAAGTACTATCCACGTTTTATTTAAACTTTCTATCTCTGAATTCATGGCCTTTTCCATTCTCTGGATTCTTGGGAGTTGATCGCCTCCTCAATGTATTAGGTACGTTTGCGTTTACATGGTTTACATAAATATGGTGTATTACAGGGTTACCAAATCTATTCACAGGATTTCTTTTTCTCTCTGACGCTCTTTTTTCAACTATTTTCTCATTGTTATTTTGTAAAACATTTGATTCGTTATTTACTTCAGTATCATTATCAATAGCATTATCAAAACCATCTTCATTATCTTCATTTATTTCATTCAGATCATTATCTAGATTCAAATTTACAACATTTTCATCATCAAAATTTCTGTCATCATTATTATTAATTATTTTTTTCTAAACAAATTAATTCTGTGCCCTCTTCAACTACTTGAACGTGTCTGGCATTAATTATTTTATTATTTACTAAGACTCTGTAACTATGATCATTGTAACCTACGAGTACACCCAATTTTGCTTTATCATCCCATTTATTTTTTCTCAAAGTTTCGGGTAATCTGACAAAAACTCTGCTTCCATAAATTTTCAAATGTTTTACATTAGGCTTTTTACCAAAAAATATTTCATATGGTGTTTTGTTTTCTTGAGTATTGGCTATTGCACGATTTTTCAAATAAGCGACAGTTTTCATTATTTCAGGCCAAAACCTGTGATTTATTTTTGGTTCTCTTGCTAGACATCTACCAATATCTATTGCAGATCTGTTAGGGGGCGTCCATAAATTACGTGAGGTGTTTTTTTTAATTTTTTGACCCTCCCTCCCCCCTGGTGAGATGTCGTGAGATTTTATTCAACCCCCTCCCCCATCCCCCAATCTCACGTGAGATTTTTCAAAATGTGTGTTTCTTATGTAAACGCGTTGGATTGTTATTGTAAAAAGAAAAAAATGCTTCGTGCTTTTATTTACGACTAGTTAAGACTAGTAATCAATATTGCTGAGAGTTATAAGTGTAATAAAAATTTAACAATCGTAACTACTGCGATTAAAAAAAGAATATCTACTCTAATTCAGTCCATGGAGAATCATGTGCGGTTTCAAGAGAGACTATTGGGACCAACATGTCCATAAGATTTTAAGTAAAATCATCTGCTCCTTCAACTTCGTTCTGATCTAGCCACTCTAAGGCGTTGACGCTTGCGCACAGTAACTCATTAGCTCGTCTTGTGACAATCCGTGAGGGTCGCACTTTGCGGAACATAAGCGCTTGCTTAGCTGGTGCAATGTGAGCTGCTCGCCTGTGCTCTGCAGCTCTTGTGATAGATGCGAAGTAAATACCGCGTGTACTGCAGCATCTTTTCTCTAAATTATCACGTATACTTGGGCAATAGAGATCATAAGGCGTGCTGATGAAGGCATTCAGCGGTTGAATCGGTAGGCGTATTAGAAATGGAGCAAATGACTTTGCGTCATGCTCTTTAAAGTCCGGAATTGTCAAACGTCCATCAACCTGAGTGATAGGGTATGGAGGTGGCAGAAAACGGTCGTGAAGAATCATATGCAGATCCGTGTGTCCGTGTGTCGCTGCCACTCAGCTCGTACTCTCTTGTTCATCGAGTCGCGCGTTCGGCTGATAGTGGCGCGAAAACAAACGACGGGCTACACTGTACAGTAAATTCAGATTAAATTGAGCTATTTGGGATAAAACAAATATGGTGGTTTGACAGTAGTAATGTACATATAACGTCGAAGTATGAATGAAATTATTTTCTTTCGAACGAATTAGTGAACGATCTTAATCATACTACGATTTCGCTTAAGATAAGATCTGGATAATGGACCAAAATAGTATAATTTTTTTTTGTTTCAATCAGAAAAAAAATTGCGTGATATTTGCCGAGACCCCCCCTCTCTCCAACGTAAGATTAGATGAGATTTGACTCGACCCCCTCCCCCATAAAAACATCTCACGTAATTTATGGACGCCCCCTTATATCTTTCCGCGACTCCATTTAATTCATGAACATATGGTGGACATGGTAATAATTCAATTCCTTTATTTTTCGTAAATTGTTCAATTTCTTTGTTTACGTATTCTCTACCATTGTCACATCTAAATTTTTTTATTCTTTTATTGAATTTATTTTCGACTAAATTAACAAATTCTTTGAAACATTTTGCAGTTTCATCTTTACTTTTCGCGCATTTACTATAATCATCTATAAATGGAAGAAAATATTTTTTACCACGATTACCAGAGGTATTATGTGGTCCATTTAAATCGGTATGAATTAATTCTAAAATTTCAGAAGTTTTAGTTCGCTTATTTTCGAACGGTACATTAGTCATTTTACTTTGTATACAATTTGCACATTTCATTATATTATTTTCCAATGTTTCAGGCAATCCTTCTACTAATTTGTCATTTACTAATTTATTTAAATATTGAAAATTTACATGGCCTAGCGCTCTATGCCATTTTTCTTTATCTGATAGTTTAACTACATTTGCATAGATCTCATTCTTTTCTTTTTTGTGCATAGAACTTTTCATTCTATATAATCCATCTATTTTATTAGCAACAGCAACTTTCTATCATTGTTATAAATTTTTGCATTTCGACCTCTTGAAACAATTGTACTATTTTCAGTTACTTTAGAAGAACTTAACAAATTCTTTCCAATGCCATTAACAAAGTATACATTTTTTAGTTCAACTTCTACTTGATTATAATAATTTTTGAATAATGTCTTAACTGTTCCTATTTTTATTGCTTTTAAATTTTTTCCATCTGGAAATCTTACTTTAATAGGATTTTTTAAATCAAGATACTTACAAAAATAATTTTCATTGTTGATGATGTGGTCTGTGCAACCACTATCCAACAACCATTCAATTTCATTTTCATTCTCACACATATCTTTCACAACATCATTCGCATTCACTTTCACCACTTGCGTTGCTCACGACTCAGAAGGCAGCTCCTGGTGCTGCTCGCTGGTAGATGTTGACGCCTGATGTCCTTGGCCTCTGCCGCGACCGTAACCTCGTTGCGACGCGCCTCTGCCTCTCGGTGTACCACGATGTGCTCTGGGGTTTGATTGGGCTCCTCTGCCCTGGCTGTGTTGAGATCCTTTTCCGTAGCTGTCTTGCTGTTTGTGCCAGCAGTCTCGTTGATAATGCCCAGGTTTTCCACACTGGAAGCATTTCTCATTGCCTTTGCACTAAAAGTTCTCACATTGGTCTTTTTTTTCACAATCACTTTTGTTCCAGTTTTTTTCCTTAATTTTGGACATCGTATATTCGACAGTCCTTGACTCTTCAGGCACCAGTTCGATGAAGTCTCCTATGTAGCTGTAGTTAGGTGGTTGGGCTTTTATCAGGTACCGCATTTTTCTTCTTCTTTTAATGTGGCCCCAGCTGATTTCAACTCGTTACATGCCTTTTCGAAGTCAACGAGAAATTCGTCAACATTGCCATAATTCCTCAATTTCACTTCTTCTAATTTTGACCTCTTGATAATTTGTAGTGAAGTTGACTGCGTTGAGTACATTTTTTCTAATTTCGACATTATTGTGTAAGTCGATGTGCACTCACTTATGTACTCTAACTGCCTGTCCGACAGAGCGCTTATCACGATTGTCGTGGCTTTTAGGTCGCTTTTCTTCCACGTACCTTCATCGTCGGCGGCGGTCTTTTCCCTTTTTGCTGGACCTTGACACTCCTTATACTCCAAAATGTTTAAAAGTCGAAACTTCCAGCTCGAAAAATTTGCCCCATCAAACACTGGAATACTCACGTCGTCAATTTTTGCTTGCCTAGCCATTTCTTCTTCATCCTGAATTTTCCAATTATTTTCGATTATAGTCTTCAAGATCAGAGTCCTCTTCAAAATTTTCAAAAAACTTTTTCTCAAAAAATTCCGGTTTTCTCTGCTTAACTCGAAATCTTCTTTTTTTATTTGCTCAACTAAGTGGTCAGTTGATTTATCTTCGTCGGAAACCAAACTTTGTAGTGTCGTCTTCAATTTAGCAAACATGTGCTAACCTCAAAATGCCTCGTGGACTTGCAGCCTTCTGGGCCATGAACATGTGCTCACTTTTAATCCAAGTGCACCAGCTTCCTGCACGGATGTTTTCCACACAATTTTCCCAAATTTCGTGTTCTAATTTTTTTCTTTTTCCGATTTCGGCACTATTTTTCCCATTCACCTGATTTTCCGCGTTTTCTCGAACCTTGCTCTGCTACCATGATGTAATAACTACAAATTGGGCTCTGCCTTTAAACAAAGTGACGATGCGCTCTATTGACTGGTCAACGATTGAATAATCTTTATTGTCACAAAGTCATGTATGTATGCACGCATGTAATTCCCGAGAGATGGCGCCAGGGGTATCAAAATCACATTAAATACATTATTGTTATAATGTTGAATATTCATATATTACAACACGCCTCCTTGAATTTTCAACATTTTACATTAGTATTCATTCTTACTTTACATCAAATAACTCTATTTTCAAATTTTATGCATATCATTTCATTGTTGCTTTGTACTCTAAGGTATACAATTAATGTTTTAGTATGCAATAACTCAAATCAACTTTAGCTCTTTTCTATTTTTCATAAATTTAATTCTGTTTAAACTCTTTGTTAATATATTTGCTAAATTACGTTCAGAATCGATTTTTACAATATCAATTACGCCATTTTCATAATTTTCATTAATATAATGATACTGCACTTCAATGTGCTTCGAGTTTTTTGCGAAATTTCCAAATTTTGCGATTGCTACAGCGCCTGAATTATCTTCATATATTTTTATACGTTTGTCTATATTCAAATTAAATGATTCATTCAACAAATTTCTCAAAAATAAAACTTCTGTTACTGCTTCCGACATAGCGGTATACTCTGCAAAAGTTGAACATTTAGTTACTGTATTTTGTTTACGTGTTTTCCAATAAATCAAATTACCAAATAATCTTATTACGAATCCCGTTGTAGATTTTCGATCTACATTATCTCCTGCATAATCTGAATCAACCATACAGTCTAAATGTTCATCTTTTGTATTTTTATCTGAATACGTTAATTTTAAATCTTTAGTCTTGTATAAATATTTAAATACTCTTAAAGCATATTTAAAATGCGTTTGATTATAACAGCTTTGAAATCTACTTAAGTAATTAACGTTGTAAGCAATATCTGGCCTTGTGCCTGTACTAATGTACAATAATTCACCAATTAAATTTCTGTACTTTACTCTCTCATTGATTTCACTCGCTTGTTCTAATTTTAAATTACTTTCCATTGGAGTATCATATAATTTTGAATTTTCCAAATTGTACTTTACAGCCAAAGATTCAATATAAAGCGTTTTTCAGTAAGAGCGCTTCAACTTTTTTTTTCAATAAAACACAAACGGTTTGATTTTTTTAACTAATTTTTTTTTATTATCAAGTTTGAACATATACATTTAAGTATGAAATTCGATTTCTTTTGCATGACCACCGCGTGCACGTTTTACGAAGTCCAATCGTTGAACCCATTTTTTGACCACTCTTTTGCATAAATCGGCCGAAATTCCAGCAATTTCGCGTTCAATATTGGCTCTGAGCTCACAAATCGTAGTCGGCTTGTTACTGTAGACCAATGACTTCACATAACCCCAAAGTAAATAGTCTACAGGCGTCAAATCATACGAGCGCGGCGGCCATTCGACCGGTCCATTTCTGGAAAAATGCGCTCATCGAACTTACTCTTCAACAAATCAATTGTAGCGTGTGCTGTGTGGCTTGTGGCACCGTCCTGTTGAAACCACATGTCGTCTAAGTCCATACCATTCAATTGCGCCCAAAAATAATCGTTTATCATGTCGCGGTATCGATGATGAAATGTATACTAATGAAGTTTACAAATGACAAGCGAAAAATAAAAAATATTGCGTCGTTCGCCCTCCCTATCGGAAAAAAGTTGAAGCGCACCTATTGAAAAACGCTTTATCTTGTTTGACTTAATGTCATTGTTTTTCTGTCATCACTATAATTTATATCGATTCCTATAGAATTATTAATTTTACCTAAATCTTTCATTCAAAATCTTTGCATTAAATTTCCTTTAATTTTATCAATTTTCTTTTTATCTTGACAGCAAATCAAAAGATCATCTACGAAAACTAAAATGTATATTGGATCTTTGCCTGTGTTATTTACATACAAACAGTAGTCATAATTACTTCTGATGCTTTCCATTTCAATTCAACCGGGCTATTCGGGTCATGTTCTTCGATTTCGATGTAACTCAAATATGTTGCTCTCTGGTCAAAATAATGACACACGTATTTTTTGTTCGCCCGAAAAAATTTTTTTTCAAGAGTTATCGGCAATTTTGTTTTTCGGCTCAAGCTCGATTTTTTTTAATTATATAAGAAAAAATTTTTTTAAATGCCCATAACTTAGTCAAAAATGAACCGATTTTAATAATTCTGGGTTCAAAATGATCGTAATTACTTACACGAGCGACTTCATATAGAAACAATTGCAAAAAAAGTAGTTGAAAATTTTTTATTTAGCAAAAAAGAAAAAAAATTGAAATTTTTTCGAAATTCAATATTTCAAAAAGTGTATTTTTGTTTTTTTTATAACTTTTTCCAAATCAAGAGGACACCTCAAACTTCAATTAAGCTGAATGCTCAGTAGCTAAAATGAGTTGTTTTTGAGTAATGAATTTTTGAGTAAAAACCCTGTTTCACACTTTTTGTTTTTTGCAAAATAAAACATTTTCAACTACTTTTTTGCAATTGTTTCTGCACGAAGTCGTTCGTGTAAGTAATTACCATTATTTTGAACCCAGAATCATTCAAATCGGCTTTTTTTTTGACTAAGTAATGAGTAATTAAAAAAAAATTTCTTATATAGATTCTTTCCATTTCAATTCAAAAGGCCTATTCGGGACATGTTCTTCGATTTCGATGTAACTCAAATATGTTGCTCTCTGGTCAAAATAATGACACACGTATTTTTTGTTCGCCCGAAAAAATTTTTTTTCAAGAGTTATCGGCAATTTTGTTTTTCGGCTCAAGCTCGATTTTTTTTAATTATATAAGAAAAAATTTTTTTAAATGCCCATAACTTAGTCAAAAATGAACCGATTTTAATAATTCTGGGTTCAAAATGATCGTAATTACTTACACGAGCGACTTCATATAGAAACAATTACAAAAAAAGTAGTTGAAAATTTTTTATTTAGCAAAAAAGAAAAAAAATTGAAATTTTTTCGAAATTCAATATTTCAAAAAGTGTATTTTTGTTTTTTTTATAACTTTTTCCAAATCAAGAGGACACCTCAAACTTCAATTAAGCTGAATGCCCAGTAGCTAAAATGAGTTGTTTTTGAGTAATGAATTTTTGAGTAAAAACCCTGTTTCACACTTTTTGTTTTTTGCAAAATAAAACATTTTCAACTACTTTTTTGCAATTGTTTCTGCACGAAGTCGTTCGTGTAAGTAATTACCATTATTTTGAACCCAGAATCATTCAAATCGGCTTTTTTTTTGACTAAGTAATGAGTAATTAAAAAAAAATTTCTTATATAGATTATTTCCATTTCAATTCAAACGGCCTATTCGGGACATGTTCTTCGATTTCGATGTAACTCAAATATGTTGCTCTCGCCGAAAATTTTTTTTTTCAAGAGTTATCGGCAATTTTGTTTTTCGGCTCAAGCTCGATTTTTTTTAATTATATAAGAAAAATTTTTTTAAATGCCCATAACTTAGTCAAAAATGAACCGATTTTAATAATTCTGGGTTCAAAATGATCGTAATTACTTACACGAGCGACTTCATATAGAAACAATTGCAAAAAAAGTAGTTGAAAATTTTTTATTTAGCAAAAAAGAAAAAAAATTGAAATTTTTTCGAAATTCAATATTTCAAAAAGTGTATTTTTGTTTTTTTTATAACTTTTTCCAAATCAAGAGGACACCTCAAACTTCAATTAAGCTGAATGCTCAGTAGCTAAAATGAGTTGTTTTTGAGTAATGAATTTTTGAGTAAAAACCCTGTTTCACACTTTTTGTTTTTTGCAAAATAAAATATTTTCAACTACTTTTTTGCAATTGTTTCTGCACGAAGTCGTTCGTGTAAGTAATTACCATTATTTTGAGCCCAGAATCATTCAAATCGGCTTTTTTTTGACTAAGTAATGAGTAATTAAAAAAAAATTTCTTATATAGATTCTTTCCATTTCAATTCAAAAGGCCTATTCGGGACATGTTCTTCGATTTCGATGTAACTCAAATATGTTGCTCTCTGGTCAAACTAATGAGACACGTATTTTTTTTTGCCCGAAAAAATTTTTTTTCAAGCTTTATCGGCAATTTTGTTTTTCGGCTCAAAATCGATTTTTTTTAATAATATAAGAAAATTTTGTTTTTAAATGCTCATAACTTAGTCAAAAATGAACCGATTTTAATAATTTTGAATTCAAAAGGATCGTCATTACTTATACGAGCGATTTCATGTAGAAACAGTTGCAAAAAAGTAGTTGCAAATTTTTTATTTTGCAAAAAACAAAAAGTGCGAAACAGGTTTTTTACTCAAAAATTCATTACTCAAAAACAACTCATTTTAGCTACTGGGCATTCAGCCTAATTGAAGTTTGAGGTGTCCTCTTGATTTGGAAAAAGTTATAAAAAAAACAAAAATACACTTTTTGAAATATTGAATTTCGAAAAAATTTCAATTTTTTTTCTTTTTTGCTAAATAAAAAATTTTTAACTACTTTGTTGCAATTGTTTCTATATGAAGTCGCTCGTGTAAGTAACTACGATCATTTTGAACCCAGAATTATTAAAATCGGTTCATTTTTGACTAAGTTATGGGCATTTAAAAAAAATTGTTTCTTATATAATTAAAAAAAATCGAGTTTGAGCCGAAAAACAAAATTCCCGATAACTTTTGAAAAAAAATTTTTTCGGGCGAATAAAAAAAATACGTGTCTCATTATTTTGACCAGAGAGCAACATATTTCAGTTACATCGAAATCGAAGAACATGACCAGAATAGCCCGGTTGAATTGAAATGGAAAGCATCTTCTGACAAAATTCATTTTTTCTACATGTTGATGAAAACACTCATACCAAGCTCTTGGACTTTCTCTCAGACCATACAACGCTTTTTGTAATTTGCATACTTTATTTTTATCTGTTTCATAGCCTCTAGGTTGATTAATATAAACTTCAGATTTAACAGTTCCATTAAGAAAAGCTGTCTCAACATCCATTTGATCTATGAATAAATTATGTGAACAACAATAGCTTAATAAAATTTTCAAAGTTTGCATTTTGCCGACTGGCGAATAAACATTTTCAAGGTACTCCTTTTGTTGAAAACCTCTTACGACTAATCTTGCTTTATAATTTTTTCTTTTTATAAATCCATTTCACATCTATAATTTTCTTATCTTTAGGTCTTTCAAGTACTATCCACGTTTTATTTAAACTTTCTATCTCTGAATTCATGGCCTTTTCCATTCTCTGGATTCTTGGGAGTTGATCGCCTCCTCAATGTATTAGGTACGTTTGCGTTTACATGGTTTACATAAATATGGTGTATTACAGGGTTACCAAATCTATTCACAGGATTTCTTTTTCTCTCTGACGCTCTTTTTTCAACTATTTTCTCATTGTTATTTTGTAAAACATTTGATTCGTTATTTACTTCAGTATCATTATCAATAGCATTATCAAAACCATCTTCATTATCTTCATTTATTTCATTCAGATCATTATCTAGATTCAAATTTACAACATTTTCATCATCAAAATTTCTGTCATCATTATTATTAATTATTTTTTTCTAAACAAATTAATTCTGTGCCCTCTTCAACTACTTGAACGTGTCTGGCATTAATTATTTTATTATTTACTAAGACTCTGTAACTATGATCATTGTAACCTACGAGTACACCCAATTTTGCTTTATCATCCCATTTATTTTTTCTCAAAGTTTCGGGTAATCTGACAAAAACTCTGCTTCCATAAATTTTCAAATGTTTTACATTAGGCTTTTTACCAAAAAATATTTCATATGGTGTTTTGTTTTCTTGAGTATTGGCTATTGCACGATTTTTCAAATAAGCGACAGTTTTCATTATTTCAGGCCAAAACCTGTGATTTATTTTTGGTTCTCTTGCTAGACATCTACCAATATCTATTGCAGATCTGTTAGGGGGCGTCCATAAATTACGTGAGGTGTTTTTTTTAATTTTTTGACCCTCCCTCCCCCCTGGTGAGATGTCGTGAGATTTTATTCAACCCCCTCCCCCATCCCCCAATCTCACGTGAGATTTTTCAAAATGTGTGTTTCTTATGTAAACGCGTTGGATTGTTATTGTAAAAAGAAAAAAATGCTTCGTGCTTTTATTTACGACTAGTTAAGACTAGTAATCAATATTGCTGAGAGTTATAAGTGTAATAAAAATTTAACAATCGTAACTACTGCGATTAAAAAAAGAATATCTACTCTAATTCAGTCCATGGAGAATCATGTGCGGTTTCAAGAGAGACTATTGGGACCAACATGTCCATAAGATTTTAAGTAAAATCATCTGCTCCTTCAACTTCGTTCTGATCTAGCCACTCTAAGGCGTTGACGCTTGCGCACAGTAACTCATTAGCTCGTCTTGTGACAATCCGTGAGGGTCGCACTTTGCGGAACATAAGCGCTTGCTTAGCTGGTGCAATGTGAGCTGCCCGCCTGTGCTCTGCAGCTCTTGTGATAGATGCGAAGTAAATACCGCGTGTACTGCAGCATCTTTTCTCTAAATTATCACGTATACTTGGGCAATAGAGATCATAAGGCGTGCTGATGAAGGCATTCAGCGGTTGAATCGGTAGGCGTATTAGAAATGGAGCAAATGACTTTGCGTCATGCTCTTTAAAGTCCGGAATTGTCAAACGTCCATCAACCTGAGTGATAGGGTATGGAGGTGGCAGAAAACGGTCGTGAAGAATCATATGCAGATCCGTGTGTCCGTGTGTCGCTGCCACTCAGCTCGTACTCTCTTGTTCATCGAGTCGCGCGTTCGGCTGATAGTGGCGCGAAAACAAACGACGGGCTACACTGTACAGTAAATTCAGATTAAATTGAGCTATTTGGTATAAAACAAATATGGTGGTTTGACAGTAGTAATGTACATATAACGTCGAAGTATGAATGAAATTATTTTCTTTCGAACGAATTAGTGAACGATCTTAATCATACTACGATTTCGCTTAAGATTAAATCTTAAGCATGTACAATCTGGATAATGGACCAAAATAGTATAATTTTTTTTTGTTTCAATCAGAAAAAAAATTGCGTGATATTTGCCGAGACCCCCCCTCTCTCCAACGTAAGATTAGATGAGATTTGACTCGACCCCCTCCCCCATAAAAACATCTCACGTAATTTATGGACGCCCCCTTATATCTTTCCGCGACTCCATTTATTTCATGAACATATTGTGGACATGGTAATAATTCAATTCCTTTATTTTTCGTAAATTGTTCAATTTCTTTGTTTACGTATTCTCTACCATTGTCACATTTAAATTTTTTTATTCTTTTATTGAATTTATTTTCGACTAAATTAACAAATTCTTTGAAACATTTTGCAGTTTCATCTTTACTTTTCGCGCATTTACTATAATCATCTATAAATGGAAGAAACTATTTTTTACCACGATTACCAGAGGTATTATGTGGTCCATTTAAATCGGTATGAATTAATTCTAAAATTTCAGAAGTTTTAGTTCGCTTATTTTCGAACGGTACATTAGTCATTTTGCTTTGTATACAATTTGCACATTTCATTATATTATTTTCCAATGTTTCAGGCAATCCTTCTACTAATTTGTCATTTACTAATTTATTTAAATATTGAAAATTTACATGGCCTAGCGCTCTATGCCATTTTTCTTTATCTGATAGTTTAACTACATTTGCATAAATCTCATTCTTTTCTTTTTTGTGCATAGAACTTTTCATTCTATATAATCCATCTATTTTATTAGCAACAGCAACTTTCTATCATTATTATAAATTTTTGCATTTCGACCTCTTGAAACAATTGTACTATTTTCAGTTACTTTAGAAGAACTTAACAAATTCTTTCCAATGCCATTAACAAAGTATACATTTTTTAGTTCAACTTCTACTTGATTATAATAATTTTTGAATAATGTCTTAACTATTCCTATTTTTGTTGCTTTTAAATTTTTTCCATCTGGAAATCTTACTTTAATAGGATTTTTTAAATCAAGATACTTACAAAAATAATCTTCATTGTTGATGATGTGGTCTGTGCAACCACTATCCAACAACCATTCAATTTCATTTTCATTCTCACACATATCTTTCACAACATCATTCGCATTCACTTTCACCACTTGCGTTGCTCACGACTCAGAAGGCAGCTCCTGGTGCTGCTCGCTGGTAGATGTTGACGCCTGATGTCCTTGGCATCTGCCGCGACCGTAACCTCGTTGCGACGCGCCTCTGCCTCTCGGTGTACCACGATGTGCTCTGGGGTTTGATTGGGCTCCTCTGCCCTGGCTGTGTTGAGATCCTTTTCCGTAGCTTCCTTGCTGTTTGTGCCAGCAGTCTCGTTGATAACGCCCAGGTTTTCCACACTGGAAGCATTATCTCATTGCCTTTGCACTAAAAGTTCTCACATTGGTCTTTTTTTCACAATCACTTTTGTTCCAGTTTTTTTCCTTAATTTTGGACATCGTATATTCGACAGTCCTTGACTCTTCAGGCACCAGTTCGATGAAGTCTCCTATGTAGCTGTAGTTAGGTGGTTGGGCTTTTATCAGGTACCGCATTTTTCTTCTTCTTTTAATGTGGCCCCAGCTGATTTCAACTCGTTACATGCCTTTTCGAAGTCAACGAGAAATTCGTCAACATTGCCGTAATTCCTCAATTTCACTTCTTCTAATTTTGACCTCTTGATAATTTGTAGTGAAGTTGACTGCGTTGAGTACATTTTTTCTAATTTCGACATTATTGTGTAAGTCGATGTGCACTCACTTATGTACTCTAACTGCCTGTCCGACAGAGCGCTTATCACGATTGTCGTGGCTTTTAGGTCGCTTTTCTTCCACGTACCTTCATCGTCGGCGGCGGTCTTTTCCCTTTTTGCTGGACCTCGACACTCCTTATACTCCAAAATGTTTAAAAGTCGAAACTTCCAGCTCGAAAAATTTGCCCCATCAAACACTGGAATACTCACGTCCAGGCCCGGCAGAAGACTTTCAGCCTGGGTGGGTAGTTGGTTAGGGTGAAGGAGGAAGGGGGGGCGATGTCGGCAAGAAAAAAGATTTTTTTAATTTTCAAAAATTTGTTTACTATCATTTCTTATTGAAGTTACAAAATATTATCATTAAGGTAAATATCGTAACTCTACGTATAAATAAGCAACCTACTTTAATAGAAACTCAGGTGCGCAATGCAAAAATTGCGGTGCGCTTTGCTTTTCGTGAAATAAACTGATTTAATAACTTTTCTAAATCAAGTTTGTCTGTAATCTCGCGATACACATGTAAAATAGCAATGTTATTAAGCCGATCCTGCGACATTGTAGACCTTAAATATGATTTGAGTCGACGGAGAACAGAAAAACTTCGTTCATTTGAACAATATGAGCCAGGAATCGTGATGAGCAAGCGAACAAATCGCTGGAATTCTGGAATAATCCCTCTAACCCATTCATATTTTTTTAGAAAATCTACAACCTCTCTCAAGTTATTAGCTTGCTCATTTTGTCTTTTTAGAAGTTCCATAAACATGTTTCTGTCGCTAAGCAAACGTTCTTTGTCAAAATCATCTTTATAAAATTTCACAATGACACCAATGTCTGCGGCCTGACCGATTGCAAACCTTTCCAACAATTTGAAAAATTGCGCGGAATCATTTTCAAATCGCCTCCTCAGTGACGAAATTAATTGATCATAAATTTCGATGTACGACTTTCTGAAAAAGCTTTAGCAGTCTTGAATTGAACGTTTGTGGTTGTACCTGTATCGAGGCGTTTCGGAATTTTTCGTTGACGCGGAATTCGTGGTTCGTCAATTTCGAGATCCTCAGCTGCTTGGACGCTTTTTTGCCAAATTTCTTCAAATTTGGAGTCACGAGAAGCGTTTAAAACGTCAGTCACTGCTCCGACTTTTTCGTATGATTCGATGACGGAAAGATTCATCTTTTGCAGGTCTTTGTTCAATATTTCGATGCGATCAAACATTTCTATTAATATGTTCAAATAAAACGTACAATCAAAACACTCCATGTAATCGTAGAATCCAGATGCCTTGGTTGACATTGCACTGTTAATTTCCTTGTCGACACTGCGATCATGGAAAAATTGCATTAGTTGAGCATAATTGTCCCTCACAGTTTTTAAAGATTTTATTCGTACAACCCATCTGTATCATGAAAATAACAAAATCTAAAAATCTTAAACATGTATGTATATTTCGACGTGCCATACGAAAACTAACACTTTTAAAATTGCCTACGAAAAATTACACTTTCAAAATGATGTAAGAAAACTAACACTTTTAATTTGTGCTGGCGAAAACGAAACAATTTTAGGTAGTACATTTTCTTCAAACAAAAAGTGAAAGTGTTAGTTTTCTTCAGACACAAAATTTCTAGTGTTAGTTTTCGTATGGCATGCCGATTTAAACTGAATAAAAAAAAATTGGTGCACTAAAATTTTTTTGAATTTCGTTAGACATGGTGCTAAGATGGTATTTCTAAAATCTTGTAATTAAAAAATTGCCAATTATATAACAGGAAGAAAAAAAAGTTTGCACAAAGTTCAGGGGAATTTTTCAAAATTTGCTAAACGGCCATCAAAATTTTTACCTTTTTTGGCAGAATTTTTAGAAATTTTCTGAGTACGCAGTTTTGTAGGCCAGTCAATTTGACTGTAATAATGTGCAAGCTAGAAGTAGCGAAATTTCCCTGATTTTTTAGAATTTTTTTCGTCGAGGGTTTTGCCTAATTTCTTCCATACAAAAAAAAATTAATTCTAAACATTCTGCCAAAAAAGGTGAAAATTTTGATGGCCGTTTAGCAAATTTTGAAAAATTCCCCTGAACTTTGTGCAAACTTTTTTTTCTTCCTGTTATATAATTGGCTATTTTTTAATTACAAGATTTTAGAAATACCATCTTAGCACCATGTCTAACGAAATTCAAAAAAATTTTAGTGTACCTATTTTTTTTTATTCAGTGTATACATTTTAAAGACGAAATTTCGATTCCTTATCAATACCTGGTCGGGCAATAGGCTGCAAGAGAAGGCAAGTTTTCCTCTCCCTCGTTTTCCGCTTGAATCTGTAAATCTCTGAATTGTGCAATTCGTTTTGGAGAGTCTCTAACAAAGTTTATAATTTCTCTTAATATTCCAATGCATTTTCTTGCTGATGACATATTTTCAATCGCATCCTGGACAACGAGATTTAAATTATGAGCATTGCAGTGTACATACAATGCTCGAGACTCTTTTTCAAGAATTCGCGTCTGCAATCCCGAAATATTGCCAGAAACATTGGAAGCTCCATCGTAACACTGACCCCTGACTTTTGACAATGGCAAGTTGTATTTTTGGAAGATTTCTTCGACAAGATCGAATAATGTTTTGGCCTTTGTGTCCGAAGTCGAAAAAAATGAAATAAAGTGTTCTTTTGCTGTCAAATCTTCGGAAACAATTCTCAGACAAACAGATACTTGCTCGATTCGGGATACATCCGAGGTTTCATCCAATAAAATGGAGCAGTATTCGGCGTTTCTTATGTCTTCTATAATTTCCATTGAAACTGTGGTGGCCATTAGTTCGAGGATTTCATTTTGACTTCTGTGGTGTAGCCATTTATGACCATCTCTTTGGAGCCAAGCTTTCAGTTCCACGACATCTTCTGCACGGGCCTGTAGGAACGTCATGAAGTTCGATCTTTCATCATTGTTGTCTCCTCTTATAGGCAAACCTTGTATAGCCAGTGCTTTCAATGTGCTGAATATTTTTAATAACGCTGTACGATTATCCATCATCTGCTTGAAATGGGCTGTCGATATTTGCTGAACCACGTTAGTTTTTGCAACGTTCAATAATGCTTCGACGCAATTGAGGTGTAGGCAAGTTGTTGAATGAATTTTTAGTCGATCTGCTCCATGCTTCCAGTTTGAAAACCCGTCGTCAACCCAGGCTTTCTTAGATTGGACTTCACGCGAGTGCAAATTGATGACTAATTTCCGTTCGCATGCATCAGTACAATCAGTGCAAAATCCTTTATCATTTTTGATTATAAGCCATGGATATTGTTCTTTATAGCGTTTGAAACGTGGGGGTGTGGTTAGACTTTTTGAAGTATCTGAAAAAACATGAATACAAATATAAATGTATTTCATGCACATGTGTATAAAAAGCTATTTTTTACTTACGTTTTTTAATATAGTTTTTATTGCTTTCTTGGTATTGATTTTGATTGCAATCTACTACATCAACGCGCTCGTCAGCTTTAGTATACTGAATTTCTGTCAGTTATTCCACCTCGACTTGTCTAACCGCATCTTCCACGCTCACTTCGTTATTTCTTTTCCGTCGCACTATAAATTTATCCATCGTTCTTTTCACTTCAACCCCCTTTCCAGTTTCTTTTCTTTATTTTCGTTTCATCACTACTTTTTAACAATAGACATGAAGGTCGACAGGGCTGCCAGTATTTTTTTCAAAATCACAAATTAGGGCTCTGCAATAACAAAATGACTGTGGGGAAAAGTAGGCATCGCAATACCAACGCATATTTCGATAAACTCGATAGTTCCATAATTTCCAATCCTAGTTAGCAGCTGTAACATGCTAGTAAAATTTGGTGATTTTGGCGATTTTTAAGGGAGAATACTGGCAGCCTTGCAGGTCGAATTAGTTGAACAGCTGATTTTTACTTTTTTCATTTTCAATTGCAAGCATAGTTGTCAAAATCAAGGCGCTTACATTTGTTTGTGTGTGTGTGTGTTTATGTTCTCGTTTGTACTTTGACAAGTCTCTTTCAAATTGCACTAACAAATACATGGGGAAAGCTACTGCGTACACCTAACATGAATACACCTTGATTCAGCTGATTGATTTCTGGCACGTACTTTACTGCCAGTCTCAAAAAACATAAATTTTTCGAAAAATGTCATCAAAATCTGGGTGGGAGTTTTACCCACCCGGAATTTTCTGAGTGGGTACAACTACCCACCGTACCCACCTATTTTGCCGGGCCTGCTCACGTCGTCAATTTTTGCTTGCCTAGCCATTTCTTCTTCTTCCTGAATTTTCCAATTATTTTCGATTATAGTCTTCAAGATCAGAGTCCTCTTCAAAATTTTCAAAAAACTTTTTCTCAAAAAATTCCGGTTTTCTCTGCTTAACTCGAAATCTTCTTTTTTTATTTGCTCAACTAAGTGGTCAGTTGATTTATCTTCGTCGGAAACCAAACTTTGTAGTGTCGTCTTCAATTTAGCAAACATGTGCTAACCTCAAAATGCCTCGTGGACTTGCAGCCTTCTGGGCGATGAACATGTGCTCATTTTTAATCCAAGTGCATCAGCTTCCTGCACGGATGTTTTCCACACAATTTTCCCAAATTTCGTGTTCTAATTTTTTTCTTTTTCCGATTTCGGCACTATTTTTCCCATTCACCTGATTTTCCGCGTTTTCTCGAACCTTGCTCTGCTACCATGATGTAATAACTACAAATTGGGCTCTGCCTTTAAACAAAGTGACGATGCGCTCTATTGACTGGTCAACGATTGAATAATCTTTATTGTCACAAAGTCATGTATGTATGCACGCATGTAATTCCCGAGAGATGGCGCCAGGGGTATCAAAATCACGTTAAATACATTATTGTTATAATGTTGAATATTCATATATTACAACACGCCTCCTTGAATTTTCAACATTTTACATCAGTATTCATTCTTACTTTACATCAAATAATTCTATTTTCAAATTTTACGCATATCATTTCATTGTTGCTTTGTACTCTAAGGTATACAATTAATGTTTTAGTCTGCAATAACTCAAATCAACTTTAGCTCTTTTCTATTTTTCATAAATTTAATTCTGTTTAAACTCTTTGTTAATATATTTGCTAAATTACGTTCAGAATCGATTTTTACAATATCAATTACGCCATTTTCATATTTTCATTAATATAATGATACTGCACTTCAATGTGCTTCGAGTTTTTTGCGAAATTTCCAAATTTTGCGATTGCTACTGCGCCTGAATTATCTTCATATATTTTTATACGTTTGTCTATATTCAAATTAAATGATTCATTCAACAAATTTCTCAAAAATAAAACTTCTGTTACTGCTTCCGACATAGCGGTATACTCTGCAAAAGTTGAACATTTAGTTACTGTATTTTGTTTACGTGTTTTCCAATAAATCAAATTACCAAATAATCTTATTACGAATCCCGTTGTAGATTTTCGATCTACATTATCTCCTGCATAATCTGAATCAACAATACAGTCTAAATGTTCATCTTTTGTATTTTTATCTGAATACGTTAATTTTAAATCTTTAGTCTTGTATAAATATTTAAATACTCTTAAAGCATATTTAAAATGCGTTTGATTATAACAGCTTTGAAATCTACTTAAGTAATTAACGTTGTAAGCAATATCTGGCCTTGTGCCTGTACTAATGTACAATAATTCACCAATTAAATTTCTGTACTTTACTCTCTCATTGATTTCACTCGCTTGTTCTAATTTTAAATTACTTTCCATTGGAGTATCATATAATTTTGAATTTTCCAAATTGTACTTTACAGCCAAAGATTCAATATAAAGCGTTTTTCAGTAAGAGCGCTTCAACTTTTTTTTTTTAATAAAACACAAACGGTTTGATTTTTTTAACTAATTTTTTTTTATTATCGAGTTTGAACATATACATTTAAGTAATTCGATGATTGCAAAAAAGTAGTTGCAAATTTTTTATTTTGCAAAAAACAAAAAGTGCGAAACAGGTTTTTTACTCAAAAATTCATTACTCAAAAACAACTCATTTTAGCTACTGGACATTCAGCTTAATTGAAGTTTGAGGTGTCCTCTTGATTTGGAAAAAGTTATAAAAAAAACAAAAATACACTTTTTGAAATATTGAGTTTCGAAAAAATTTCAATTTTTTTTCTTTTTTGCTAAATAAAAAATTTTCAACTACTTTTTTTGTAATTGTTTCTATATGAAGTCGCTCGTGTAAGTAATTACGATCATTTTGAACCCAGAATTATTAAAATCGGTTCATTTTTGACTAAGTTATGGGCATTTAAAAAAATTTTTTCTTATATAATTAAAAAAAATCGAGCTTGAGCCGAAAAACAAAATTGCCGATAACTCTTGAAAAAAAATTTTTTCGGGCGAACAAAAAAATACGTGTGTCATTATTTTGACCAGAGAGCAACATATTTCAGTTACATCGAAATCGAAGAACATGACCCGAATAGCCCGGTTGAATTGAAATGGAAAGCATCAGAAGTAATTATGACTACTGTTTGTATGTAAATAACACAGGCAAAGATCCAATATACATTTTAGTTTTCGTAGATGATCTTTTGATTTGCTGTCAAGATAAAAAGAAAATTGATAAAATTAAAGGAAATTTAATGCAAAGATTTTGAATGAAAGATTTAGGTAAAATTAATAATTATATAGAAATCGATATAAATTATAGTGATGACAGAAAAACAATGACATTAAGTCAAACAAGATAAAGCGTTTTTCAATAGGTGCGCTTCAACTTTTTTCCGATAGGGAGGGCGAACGACGCAATATTTTTTATTTTTCGCTTGTCATTTGTAAACTTCATTAGTATACATTTCATCATGGAACACTACACACTTGAGCAACGCGTTAAAGTTATTCAGGCTTATTATGAAAACGGGCGTTCGAATCAAAATGCATATCGCGCACTTCATCTTCAGTGAGGACGCACATTTTCACCTCAGTGGAGTCGTCAATAAGCAGAATTTCCGCATTTGGGCGAAAGATAATCCAAGAGAGATTGCCGGAAAACCAATGTACCCACAAAGAGTGACTGTTTGGTGCGGTTTACATGCCGGCGGCGTAATTGGCCCATATTTTTTCGTTGACGATAACGATCGCCACGTTACTGTGAATGGAATTCGATACCGCGACATGATAAACGATTATTTTTGGGCGCAATTGAATAGTATGGACTTAGACGACATGTGGTTTCAACAGCACGGGGCCACAAGCCACACAGCACACGCTACAATTGATTTGTTGAAGAGTAAGTTCGATGAGCGCATTATTTCCAGAAATGGACCGGTCGAATGGCCGCCGCGCTCGTGTGATTTGACGCCTGTAGACTATTTACTTTGGGGTTATGTGAAGTCATTGGTCTACAGTAACAAGCCGGCTACGATTTGTGAGCTCAGAGCCAATATTGAAAGCGAAATTGCTGGAATTTCGGCCGATTTATGCAAAAGAGTGGTCAAAAAATGGGTTCAACGATTGGACTTCGTAAAACGTGCACGCGGTGATCATGCAAAAGAAATCGAATTTCATACTTAAATGTATATGTTCAAACTCGATAATACAAAAAAATTAGTTAAAAAAATCAAACCGTTTGTGTTTTATTCAAAAAAAAAAGTTGAAGCGCTCTTACTGAAAAACGCTTTATATTGAATCTTTGGCTGTAAAGTACAATTTGGAAAATTCAAAATTATATGATACTCCAATGGAAAGTAATTTAAAATTAGAAAAAGCGAGTGAAATCAATGAGAGAGTAAAATACAGAAATTTAATTGGTGAATTATTGTACATTAGTACAGGCACAAGGCCAGATATTGCTTACAACGTTAATTACTTAAGTAGATTTCAAAGCTGTTATAATCAAACGCATTTTAAATATGCTTTAAGAGTATTTAAATATTTATACAAGACTAAAGATTTAAAATTAACGTATTCAGATAAAAATACAAAAGATGAACATTTAGACTGTATGGTTGATTCAGATTATGCAGGAGATAATGTAGATCGAAAATCTACAACGGGATTCGTAATAAGATTATTTGGTAATTTGATTTATTGGAAAACACGTAAACAAAATAATAAAATAAATAATTGGCGCGTACACTTCTGTTAGGTGTTTGGCCGAGCTCCTCCTCCTATTTGTGGTGTGCGTCTTGATGTTGTTCCACAAATGGAGGGACCTACAGTTTCAAGCCGATTCCGAACGGCAGATATTTTTATGAGGAGCTTTTTCATGGCAGAAATACACTCGGAGGTTTGCCATTGCCTGCCGAGGGGCGACCGCTATTAGAAAAATGTTTTTATTAATTTTGCTTTCACCGAGATTCGAACTAACGACCTCTCTGTGAATTCGGCTACGGCGGCCGCCGTAAATAAAATACAGTAACTAAATGTTCAACTTTTGCAGAGTATACCGCTATGTCGGAAGCAGTAACAGAAGTTTTATTTTTGAGAAATTTGTTGAATGAATCATTTAATTTGAATATAGACAAACGTATAAAAATATATGAAGATAATTCAGGCGCAGTAGCAATCGCAAAATTTGGAAATTTCGCAAAAAACTCGAAGCACATTGAAGTGCAGTATCATTATATTAATGAAAATATGAAAATGGCGTAATTGATATTGTAAAAATCGATTCTGAACGTAATTTAGCAAATATATTAACAAAGAGTTTAAACAGAATTAAATTTATGAAAAATAGAAAAGAGCTAAAGTTGATTTGAGTTATTGCAGACTAAAACATTAATTGTATACCTTAGAGTACAAAGCAACAATGAAATGATATGCGTAAAATTTGAAAATAGAATTATTTGATGTAAAGTAAGAATGAATACTAATGTAAAATGTTGAAAATTCAAGGAGGCGTGTTGTAATATATGAATATTCAACATTATAACAATAATGTATTTAACGTGATTTTGATACCCCTGGCGCCATCTCTCGGGAATTACATGCGTGCATACATACATGACTTTGTGACAATAAAGATTATTCAATCGTTGACCAGTCAATAGAGCGCATCGTCACTTTGTTTAAAGGCAGAGCCCAATTTGTAGTTATTACATCATGGTAGCAGAGCAAGGTTCGAGAAAACGCGGAAAATCAGGTGAATGGGAAAAGTAGTGCCGAAATCGGAAAAAGAAAAAAATTAGAACACGAAATTTGGGAAAATTGTGTGGAAAACATCCGTGCAGGAAGCTGATGCACTTGGATTAAAAGTGAGCACATGTTCATCGCCCAGAAGGCTGCAAGTCCACGAGGCATTTTGAGGTTAGCACATGTTTGCTAAATTGAAGACGACACTACAAAGTTTGGTTTCCGACGAAGATAAATCAACTGACCACTTAGTTGAGCAAATAAAAAAAGAAGATTTCGAGTTAAGCAGAGAAAACCGAAATTTTTTGAGAAAAAGTTTTTTGAAAATTTTGAAGAGGACTCTGATCTTGAAGACTATAATCGAAAATAATTGGAAAATTCAGGAAGAAGAAGAAATGGCTAGGCAAGCAAAAATTGACGACGTGAGTATTCCAGTGTTTGATGGGGCAAATTTTTCGAGCTGGATGTTTCGACTTTTAAACATTTTGGAGTATAAGGAGTGTCAAGGTCCAGCAAAAAGGGAAAAGACTGCCGCCGACGATGAAGGTACGTGGAAGAAAAGCGACCTAAAAGCCACGACAATCGTGATAAGCGCTCTGTCGGACAGGCAGTTAGAGTACATAAGTGAGTGCACATCGACTTACACAATAATGTCGAAATTAGAAAAAATGTACTCAACGCAGTCAACTTCACTACAAATTATCAAGAGGTCAAAATTAGAAGAAGTGAAATTGAGGAATTACGGCAATGTTGACGAATTTCTCGTTGACTTCGAAAAGGCATGTAACGAGTTGAAATCAGCTGGGGCCACATTAAAAGAAGAAGAAAAATGCGGTACCTGATAAAAGCCCAACCACCTAACTACAGCTACATAGGAGACTTCATCGAACTGGTGCCTGAAGAGTCAAGGACTGTCGAATATACGATGTCCAAAATTAAGGAAAAAAACTGGAACAAAAGTGATTGTGAAAAAAAGACCAATGTGAGAACTTTTAGTGCAAAGGCAATGAGATAATGCTTCCAGTGTGGAAAACCTGGGCATTATCAACGAGACTGCTGGCACAAACAGCAAGGCAGCTTCGGAAAAGGATCTCAACACAGCCAGGGCAGAGGAGCCCAATCAAACCCCAGAGTACATCGTGGTACACCGAGAGGCAGAGGCGCGTCGCAACGAGGTTACGGTCGCGGCAGAGGCCAAGGACATCAGGCGTCAACATCTACCAGCGAGCAGCACCAGGAGCTGCCTTCTGAGTCGTGAGCAACGCAAGTGGTGAAAGTGAATGCGAATGATGTTGTGAAAGATATGTGTGAGAATGAAAATGAAATTGAATGGTTGTTGGATAGTGGTTGCACAGACCACATCATCATCAATGAAGATTATTTTTGTAAGTATATTGATTTAAAAAATCCTATTAAAGTAAGATTTCCAGATGGAAAAAATTTAAAAGCAACAAAAATAGGAACAGTTAAGACATTATTCAAAAATTATTATAATCAAGTAGAAGTTGAACTAAAAAATGTATACTTTGTTAATGGCATTGGAAAGAATTTGTTAAGTTCTTCTAAAATAACTGAAAATAGTACAATTGTTTCAAGAGGTCGAAATGCAAAAATTTATAATAATGATAGAAAGTTGCTGTTGCTAATAAAATAGATGGATTATATATAATGAAAAGTTTTATGCACAAAAAAGAAAAGAATGAGATTTATGCAAATGTAGTTAAACTATCAGATAAAGAAAAATGGCATAGAGCGCTAGGCCATGTAAATTTTCAATATTTAAATAAATTAGTAAATGACAAATTAGTAGAAGGATTGCCTGAAACATTGGAAAATAATATAATGAAATGTGCAAATTGTATACAAAGCAAAATGTCTAATGTACCGTTCGAAAATAAGCGAACTAAAACTTCTGAAATTTTAGAATTAATTCATACCGATTTAAATGGACCACATAATACCTCTGGTAATCGTGGTAAAAATATTTTCTTCCATTTATAGATGATTATAGTAAATGCGCGAAAAGTAAAGATGAAACTGCAAAATGTTTCAAAGAATTTGTTAATTTAGTCGAAAATAAATTCAATAAAAGAATAAAAAAATTTAGATGTGACAATGGTAGAGAATACGTAAACAAAGAAATTGAACAATTTACGAAAAATAAAGGAATTGAATTATTACCATGTCCACCATATGTTCATGAATTAAATGGAGTCGCGGAAAGATATAAGGGGGCGTCCATAAATTACGTGAGATGTTTTTATGGGGGAGGGGGTCGAGTCAAATCTCATCTAATCTTACGTTGGGGAGAGGGGGGGTCTCGGCAAATATCACGCAATTTTTTTTCTGATTGAAACAAAAAAAAATTATACTATTTTGGTCCATTATCCAGATCTTATCTTAAGCGAAATCGTAGTATGATTAAGATCGTTCACTAATTCGTTCGAAAGAAAATAATTTCATTCATACTTCGACGTTATATGTACATTACTACTGTCAAACCACCATATTTGTTTTATACCAAATAGCTCAATTTAATCTGAATTTACTGTACAGTGTAGCCCGTCGTTTGTTTTCGCGCCACTATCAGCCGAACGCGCGACTCGATGAACAAGAGAGTACGAGCTGAGTGGCAGCGACACACGGACACACGGATCTGCATATGATTCTTCACGACCGTTTTCTGCCACCTCCATACCCTATCACTCAGGTTGGTGGACGTTTGACAATTCCGGACTTTAAAGAGCATGACGCAAAGTCATTTGCTCCATTTCTAATACGCCTACCGATTCAACCGCTGAATGTCTTCATCAGCACGCCTTATGATCTCTATTGCCCAAGTATACGTGATAATTTAGAGAAAAGATGCTGCAGTACACGCGGTATTTACTTCGCATCTATCACAAGAGCTGCAGAGCACAGGCGAGCAGCTCACATTGCACCAGCTAAGCAAGCGCCTATGTTCCGCAAAGTGCGACCCTCACGGATTGTCACAAGACGAGCTAATGAGTTACTGTGCGCAAGCGTCAACGCCTTAGAGTGGCTAGATCAGAACGAAGTTGAAGGAGCAGATGATTTTACTTAAAATCTTATGGACATGTTGGTCCCAATAGTCTCTCTTGAAACCGCACATGATTCTCCATGGACTGAATTAGAGTAGATATTCTTTTTTTAATCGCAGTAGTTACGATTGTTAAATTTTTATTACACTTATAACTCTCAGCAATATTGATTACTAGTCTTAACTAGTCGTAAATAAAAGCACGAAGCATTTTTTTCTTTTTACAATAACAATCCAACGCGTTTACATAAGAAACACACATTTTGAAAAATCTCACGTGAGATTGGGGGATGGGGGAGGGGGTTGAATAAAATCTCACGACATCTCACCAGGGGGGAGGGAGGGTCAAAAAATTAAAAAAAACACCTCACGTAATTTATGGACGCCCCCTAACAGATCTGCAATAGATATTGGTAGATGTCTAGCAAGAGAACCAAAAATAAATCACAGGTTTTGGCCTGAAATAATGAAAACTGTCGCTTATTTGAAAAATCGTGCAATAGCCAATACTCAAGAAAACAAAACACCATATGAAATATTTTTTGGTAAAAAGCCTAATGTAAAACATTTGAAAATTTATGGAAGCAGAGTTTTTGTCAGATTACCCGAAACTTTGAGAAAAAATAAATGGGATGATAAAGCAAAATTGGGTGTACTCGTAGGTTACAATGATCATAGTTACAGAGTCTTAGTAAATAATAAAATAATTAATGCCAGACACGTTCAAGTAGTTGAAGAGGGCACAGAATTAATTTGTTTAGAAAAAAATAATAATAATGATGACAGAAATTTTGATGATGAAAATGTTGTAAATTTGAATCTAGATAATGATCTGAATGAAATAAATGAAGATAATGAAGATGGTTTTGATAATGCTATTGATAATGATACTGAAGTAAATAACGAATCAAATGTTTTACAAAATAACAATGAGAAAATAGTTGAAAAAAGAGCGTCAGAGAGAAAAAGAAATCCTGTGAATAGATTTGGTAACCCTGTAATACACCATATTTATGTAAACCATGTAAACGCAAACGTACCTAATACATTGAGGAGGCGATCAACTCCCAAGAATCCAGAGAATGGAAAAGGCCATGAATTCAGAGATAGAAAGTTTAAATAAAACGTGGATAGTACTTGAAAGACCTAAAGATAAGAAAATTATAGATGTGAAATGGATTTATAAAAAGAAAAAAGAGGTTGTCTGTAAAGTCGGTTTACTGACGATAGTTAAACGTGATAACGTCATAAAGAAATACTGATTGAATGGTTGCAGTTTTCAAAAGAAAATTTTAATTTTATTTGTTTGATAGATATTTTGTATGGATATAGAGAATGAGTTAACATTAACATAACATAGTATACTTTAACATAACATAACATAATATAACATAACATAACATAACATAACATAACATAACATAACATAACATAACATAACATAACATAACATAACAAAACATAACATAACATAACATAACATAACATAACATAACATAACATAACATAACATAACATAACATAACATAACATAACATAACATAACATAACATAACATAACATAACATAACATAACATAACATAACATAACATAACATAACATAACATAACATAACATGACATAACATAACATAACATAACATAACATAACATAACATAACATAACATAACATAACATAACATAACATAACATAACATAACATAACATAACATAACATAACATAACATAACATAACATAACATAACATAACATAACATAACATAACATAACATAACATAACATAACATAACATAACATAACGTAACATAACATAACACAACATAACATAACATAACATAACATAACATAACATAACATAACATAACATAACATAACATAACATAAAATAACATAACATAACATAAAATAACATAACATAACATAACATAACATAACATAACATAACATAACATAACATAACATAACATAACATAACATAACATAACATAACATAACATAACATAACATAACATAACATAACATAACATAACATAACATAACATAACATAACATAACATAACATAACATAACATAACATAACATAACATAACATAACATAACATAACATAACATATCATAAAGCATTCACCAACAGCTTTCATTTGATACCCATATTGTACATACACGTCCGAAGGTTACCCGGGTCCACGTTTTGACCTATATCTCGAGACCCTATCTACCAATAGGTATTCAAACTATACCGAAATCATCTTCAATACCTACTTAACAATGTGTGTAAGTTTGGTTTAATTCGGTTCAAAGACACGGCGGGTCCACGTTTTGGCATATATTTCGAGACCCTAGTCATCAATAGGTATGAAAATTACCCCGTATTAAAGCACTTATCAACAGCTTTCATTTGATACCCATATTGTACATACACAACCAAAGGTTACCCGGGTCCACGTTTTGACCTATATCTCGAGACCCCAGTCACGGAGCGGCATGAAAAATACTCTGTAATAAAGCATTCACCAACAGCTTTCATTTGATACCCATATTGTACATACACGTCCGAAGGTTACCCGGGTCCACGTTTTGACCTATATCTCGAGACCCTATCTACCAATAGGTATTCAAACTATACGGAAATCATCTTCAATACCTACTTAACAATGTGTGTAAGTTTGGTTTAATTCGGTTCAAAGACACGGCGGGTCCACGTTTTGGCATATATTTCGAGACCCTAGTCATCAATAGGTATGAAAATTACCCCGTATTAAAGCACTTATCAACAGCTTTCATTTGATACCCATATTGTACATACACAACCAAAGGTTACCCGGGTCCACGTTTTGACCTATACCTCGAGACCCTATCTACCATTAGGTATTCAAACTATACGGAAATCATCTTCAATTCCTACTTAACAATGTGTGTAAATTTGGTTTAATTCTGTTCAAAGACACGGCGGGTCCACGTTTTGGCATATATTTCGAGACCCTAGTCATTAATAGGTATGAAAATTACCCCTTATTAAAGCACTTATCAACAGCTTTCATTTGATACCCATATTGTACATACACAACCAAAGGTTACCCGGGTCCACGTTTTGACCTATATCTCGAGACCCCAGTCACGGAGCGGCATGAAAAATACTCTGTAATAAAGTATTCACCAACAGCTTTCATTTGATACCCATATTGTACATACACGTCCGAAGGTTACCCGGGTCCACGTTTTGACCTATACCTCGAGACCCTATCTACCAATAGGTATTCAAACTATACGGAAACCATCTTCAATACCTCCTTAACAATGTGTGTAAGTTTGGTTTAATTCGGTGCAAAGACACGGCGGGTCCACGTTTTGGCATATATTTCGAGACCCTAGTCATCAATAGGTATGAAAATTACCCCGTATTAAAGCACTTATCAACAGCTTTCATTTGATACCCATATTGTACATACACAACCAAAGGTTACCCGGGTCCACGTTTTGTTCTATATCTCGAGACCCCAGTCACGGAGCGGCATGGAAAATACTCTGTACTAAAGCATTCACCAACAGCTTCAATTTGATATCCATATTGTACAAACACATTCTAGGGTCCACGTTTTGGTCTCTATCTCGAGACCCTAGTCACGGAGCGGCATGAAAAATACTTTGAACTAAAGCATTCACCAACAGCTTCCATTTGGTACCCATATTGTACATACACATCCGAGTGTTACCCGGGTCCACGTTTTGACCTATATCTCGAGACCCTATCTACCAATAGGTATTCAAACTATACGGAAACCATCTTCAATACCTCCTTAACAATGTGTGTAAGTTTGGTTTAATTCGGTTCAAAGACACGGCGGGTCCACGTTTTGGCATATATTTCGAGACCCTAGTCATCAATAGGTATGAAAATTACCCCGTATTAAAGCACTTATCAACAGCTTTCATTTGATACCCATATTGTACATACACAACCAAAGGTTACCCGGGTCCACGTTTTGTTCTATATCTCGAGACCCCAGTCACGGAGCGGCATGGAAAATACTCTGTACTAAAGCATTCACCAACAGCTTCAATTTGATATCCATATTGTACAAACACATTCTAGGGTCCACGTTTTTGTCTCTATCTCGAGACCCTAGTCACAGAGCGCCATGAAACATACTCTGGATTAAAGCATTCACCAACAACTTCCATTTGATACCGATATTGTACATACACATCCGAAGATTACCCGGGTCCACGTTTTGACCTATATCTCGAGCCCTATTTCCAAAATAAAATAGAATCCATGTTACTCATGGATGATGTAGCTATCGAATGGTGAACGAATTTTTAAAATCGGTCCAGTAGTTTTGAGCCAAACAAACAAAGTTTTCCTCTTTATAATATTAGTATAGACAACATATCTTATAAGGTATATGGTAAATATTACCATACATTTTTTCCTTCATATATAATAAAAAAATTAATAATAATAACATTAAAACAACAGGTATTATTAACAAACTTGGTTTTATTTTAAATTCTTCAAGTGAATCAAATTAATAATAATCAATAAGAAGGCATATGCAAATACAAATACGTGAATTTATATATGTACATATGCGCATATACATACACATATACGCTCACTTAAGTAGGAGAGAGCAAGATGTCGAACGTTGCCGTTCGTTTGCTTTGTCGTTCGTTCCGCGCTTTCGCTTGCAGTTCATTCAATGCAATGAGCAAGGTAACGACAAATGTGCAAGGTAACGGCAATGAGTAAGGTAACGACATATGAGCAAGGTAGCACTAATGAGCAAGGTAACACTAATGAGCAAGGTAACGACACATTTTTTCGTGCGTGCAGCCTGTTAAATCGAATTATAAGACGTTATCACGTCAAAAATTATAAAGCAAGATTAGTCGTAAGAGGTTTTCAACAAAAGGAGTACCTTGAAAATGTTTATTCGCCAGAAAGTCCAAGAGCTTGGTATGAGTGTTTTCATCAACATGTAGAAAAAATGAATTTTGTCAGAAGTAATTATGACTACTGTTTGTATGTAAATAACACAGGCAAAGATCCAATATACATTTTAGTTTTCGTAGATGATCTTTTGATTTGCTGTAAAGATAAAAAGAAAATTGATAAAATTAAAGCAAATTTAATGCAAAGATTTTGAATGAAAGATTTAGGTATAATTAATAATTATATAGGAATCGATATAAATTATAGTGATGACAGAAAAACAATGGCATTAAGTCAAACAAGATATATTGAATCTTTGGCTGTAAAGTACAATTTGGAAAATTCAAAATTATATGATACTCCAATGGAAAGTAATTTAAAATTAGAACAAGCGAGTGAAATCAATGAGAGAGTAAAGTACAGAAATTTAATTGGTGAATTATTGTACATTAGTACAGGCACAAGGCCAGATATTGCTTACAACGTTAATTACTTAAGTAGATTTCAAAGCTGTTATAATCAAACGCATTTTAAATATGCTTTAAGAGTATTTAAATATTTATACAAGACTAAAGATTTAAAATTAACGTATTCAGATAAAAATACAAAAGATGAACATTTAGACTGTATGGTTGATTCAGATTATGCAGGAAATAATGTAGATCGAAAATCTACAACGGGATTCGTAATAAGATTATTTGGTAATTTGATTTATTGGAAAACACGTAAACAAAATAATAAAATAAATAATTGGCACGTACACTTCTGTTAGGTGTTTGGCCGAGCTCCTCCTCCTATTTGTGGTGTGCGTCTTGATGTTGTTCCACAAATGGAGGGACCTACAGTTTCAAGCCGATTCCGAACGGCAGATATTTTTATGAGGAGCTTTTTCATGGCAGAAATACACTCGGAGGTTTGCCATTGCCTGCCGAGGGGCGACCGCTATTAGAAAAATGTTTTTATTAATTTTGCTTTCACCGAGATTCGAACTAACGACCTCTCTGTGAATTCCGAATGGTAATCACGCACCAACCCATTCGGCTACGGCGGCCGCCGTAAATAAAATACAGTAACTAAATGTTCAACTTTCTCGTTGACTTCGAAAAGGCATGCAACGAGTTGAAATCAGCTGGGGCCACATTAAAAGAAGAAGAAAAATGCGGTACCTGAGAAAAGCCCAACCACCTAACTACAGCTACATAGGAGACTTCATCGAACAGGTGCCTGAAGAGTCAAGGACTGTTGAATATACGATGTCCAAAATTAAGGAAAAAAACTGGAACAAAAGTGATTGTGAAAAAAAGACCAATGTGAGAACTTTTAGTGCAAAGACAATGAGATAATGCTTCCAGTGTGGAAAATCTGGGCATTATCAACGAGACTGCTGGCACAAACAGCAAGGCAGCTACGGAAAAGGATCTCAACACAGCCAGGGCAGAGGAGCCCAATGGAAAGTAATTTAAAATTAGAACAGGCGAGTGAAATCAATGAGAGAGTAAAGTACAGAAATTTAATTGGTGAATTATTGTACATTAGTACAGGCACAAGGCCAGATATTGCTTACAACGTTAATTACTTAAGTAGATTTCAAAGCTGTTATAATCAAACGCATTTTAAATATGCTTTAAGAGTATTTAAATATTTATACAAGACTAAAGATTTAAAATTAACGTATTCAGATAAAAATATATTACAAAAGATGAACATTTAGACTGTATGGTTGATTCAGATTATGCAGGAGATAATGTAGATCGAAAATCTAAAACGGGATTCGTAATAAGATTATTTGGTAATTTGATTTATTGGAAAACACGTAAACAAAATACAGTAACTAAATGTTCAACTTTTGCAGAGTATACCGCTATGTCGGAAGCAGTAACAGAAGTTTTATTTTTGAGAAATTTGTTGAATGAATCATTTAATTTGAATATAGACAAACGTATAAAAATATATGAAGATAATTCAGGCGCAGTAGCAATCGCAAAATTTGGAAATTTCGCAAAAAACTCGAAGCACATTGAAGTGCAGTATCATTATATTAATGAAAATTATGAAAATGGCGTAATTGATATTGTAAAAATCGATTCTGAACGTAATTTAGCAAATATATTAACAAAGAGTTTAAACAGAATTAAATTTATGAAAAATAGAAAAGAGCTAAAGTTGATTTGAGTTATTGCAGACTAAAACATTAATTGTATACCTTAGAGTACAAAGCAACAATGAAATGATATGCGTAAAATTTGAAAATAGAATTATTTGATGCAAAGTAAGAATGAATACTGATGTAAAATGTTGAAAATTCAAGGAGGCGTGTTGTAATATATGAATATTCAACATTATAACAATAATGTATTTAACGTGATTTTGATACCCCTGGCGCCATCTCTCGGGAATTACATGCGTGCATACATACATGACTTTGTGACAATAAAGATTATTCAATCGTTGACCAGTCAATAGAGCGCATCGTCACTTTGTTTAAAGGCAGAGCCCAATTTGTAGTTATTACATCATGGTAGCAGAGCAAGGTTCGAGAAAACGCGGAAAATCAGGTGAATGGGAAAAACAGTGCCGAAATCGGAAAAAGAAAAAAATTAGAACACGAAATTTGGGAAAATTGTGTGGAAAACATCCGTGCAGGAAGCTGATGCACTTGGATTAAAAGTGAGCACATGTTCATCGCCCAGAAGGCTGCAAGTCCACGAGGCATTTTGAGGTTAGCACATGTTTGCTAAATTGAAGACGACACTACAAAGTTTGGTTTCCGACGAAGATAAATCAACTGACCACTTAGTTGAGCAAATAAAAAAGAAGATTTCGAGTTAAGCAGAGAAAACCGGAATTTTTTGAGAAAAAGTTTTTTGAAAATTTTGAAGAGGACTCTGATCTTGAAGACTATAATCGAAAATAATTGGAAAATTCAGGAAGAAGAAGAAATGGCTAGGCAAGCAAAAATTGACGACGTGAGTATTCCAGTGTTTGATGGGGCAAATTTTTCGAGCTGGAAGTTTCGACTTTTAAACATTTTGGAGTATAAGGAGTGTCAAGGTCCAGCAAAAACGGAAAAGACCGCCGCCGACGATGAAGGTACGTGGAAGAAAAGCGACCTAAAAGCCACGACAATCGTGATAAGCGCTCTGTCGGACAGACAGTTAGAGTACATAAGTGAGTGCACATCGACTTACACAATAATGTCGAAATTAGAAAAAATGTACTCAACGCAATCAACTTCACTACAAATTATCAAGAGGTCAAAATTAGAAGAAGTGAAATTGAGGAATTACGGCAATGTTGACGAATTTCTCATTGACTTCGAAAAGGCATGCAACGAGTTGAAATCAGCTGGGGCCACATTAAAAGAAGAAGAAAAAATGCGGTACCTGATAAAAGCCCAACCACCTAACTACAGCTACATAGGAGACTTCATCGAACTGGTACCTGAAGAGTCAAGGACTGTCGAATATACGATGTCCAAAATTAAAAGACCAATGTGAGAACTTTTAGTGCAAAGACAATGAGATAATGCTTTCAGTGTGGAAAACCTGGGCATTATCAACGAGACTGCTGGCACAAACAGCAAGGCAGCTACGGAAAAGGATCTCAACACAGCCAGGGCAGAGGAGCCCAATCAAACCCCAGAGGACATCGTGGTACACCGAGAGGCAGAGGCGCATCGCAACGAGGTTACGGTCGCGGCAGAGGCCAAGGACATCAGGCGTCAACATCCACCAGCGAGCAGCACCAGGAGCTGCCTTTTGAGTCGTGAGCAACGCAAGTGGTGAAAGTGAATGCGAGTGATGTTGTGAAAGATATGTGTGAGAATGAAAATGAAATTGAATGGTTGTTGGATAGTGGTTGCACAGACCACATCATCAACAATGAAGATTATTTTTGTAAGTATATTGATTTAAAAAATCCTATTAAAGTAAGATTTCCAGATGGAAAAAATTTAAAAGCAACAAAAATAGGAACAGTTAAGACATTATTCAAAAATTATTATAATCAAGTAGAAGTTGAACTAAAAAATGTATACTTTGTTAATGGCATTGGAAAGAATTTTTTGAGTTCTTCTAAAATAACTGAAAATAGTACAATTGTTTCAAGAGGTCAAAATGCAAAAATTTATAATAATGATAGAAAGTTGATAGCTGTTGCTAATAAAATAGATGGATTATATATAATGAAAAGTTTTATGCACAAAAACGAAAAGAATGAGATTTATGCAAATGTAGTTAAACTATCAGATAAAGAAAAATGGCATAGAGCGCTAGGCCATGTAAATTTTCAATATTTAAACAAATTAGTAAATGACAAATTAGTAGAAGGATTGCTTGAAACATTGGAAAATAATATAATGAAATGTGCAAATTGTATACAAAGCAAAATGACTAATGTACCGTTCGAAAATAAGCGAACTAAAACTTCTGAAATTTTAGAATTAATTCATACCGATTTAAATGGACCACATAATACCTCTGGTAATCGTGGTAAAAATATTTTCTTACATTTAGAGATGATTATAGTAAATGCGCGAAAAGAAAAGATGAAACTGCAAAATGTTTCAAAGAATTTGTTAATTTAGTCGAAAATAAATTCAATAAAAGAATAAAAAAATTTAGATGTGACAATGGTAGAGAATACGTAAACAAAGAAATTGAACAATTTACGAAAAATAAAGGAATTGAATTATTACCATGTCCACCATATGTTCATGAATTAAATGGAGTCGCGGAAAGATATAACAGATCTGCAATGGGTATTGGTAGATGTCTAGCAAGAGAACCAAAAATAAATCACAGGTTTTGGCCTGAAATAATGAAAACTGTCGCTTATTTGAAAAATCGTGCAATAGCCAATACTCAAGAAAACAAAACACCATATGAAATATTTTTTGGTAAAAAGCCTAATGTAAAACATTTGAAAATTTATGGAAGCAGAGTTTTTGTCAGATTACCCGAAACTTTGAGAAAAAATAAATGGGATGATAAAGCAAAATTGGGTGTACTCGTAGGTTACAATGATCATAGTTACAGAGTCTTAGTAAATAATAAAATAATTAATGCCAGACACGTTCAAGTAGTTGAAGAGGGCACAGAATTAATTTGTTTAGAAAAAAATAATAATAATGATGACAGCGTTTTACTACGAAAGCGACGATTATTTCTCACTAACTATTTCTAATGGATTTGCACCTGCCGAATCCTTCTTATACCTCGACAAAAATGACTTTATACAAAACGAAAACCACACGCCAATAATATATCACATATTCAGAAGAGCGAACAATAAAATAATCACATCAAAAACACTTAATGCAAATAATAAACGTTTTGATACATATATTTCAAGCTGCGACAAAATCGAATCCACCCTTACTATTAAAAACTGTTGGTGGTTAACAAATGACACGCAACACTAATTCATACCACCTTTCTAGTCTGACTACCTTCTTTTACTGTTTTTAAGCCTTTTATTATAAACAATAATCTATGCATCGTTTTTGTTCCCTTTTTCCCTGCATCAAAGATACAAAATATTTAATAACTTGTAAGTTAAAACAAAATTAATTTCAATACTAAGGAAAAGTTACTAGACATCAGATAATATACGTACTTGAGAGCTCGTCTAGAGACATTGTACGACACATCATTAATATACTAATACTATTGTTTATTGTAGAACTTAATAATATTAATTGATAATAAATAAACAAATATAAAAAAAAATACGGCACAGAATTAATTTGTTTAGAAAAAAATAATAATAATGATGACAGAAATTTTGATGATGAAAATGTTGTAAATTTGAATCTAGATAATGATCTGAATGAAATAAATGAAGATAATGAAGATGGTTTTGAAAATGCTATTGATAATGATACTGAAGTAAATAACGAATCAAATGTTTTACAAAATAACAATGAGAAAATAGTTGAAAAAAGAGCGTCAGAGAGAAAAAGAAATCCTGTGAATAGATTTGGTAACCCTGTAATACACCATATTTATGTAAACCATGTAAACGCAAACGTACCTAATACATTGAGGAGGCGATCAACTCCCAAGAATCCAGAGAATGGAAAAAGGCCATGAATTCAGAGATAGAAAGTTTAAATAAAACGTGGATAGTACTTGAAAGACCTAAAGATAAGAAAATTATAGATGTGAAATGGATTTATAAAAAGAAAAAATTATAAAGCAAGATTAGTCGTAAGAGGTTTTCAACAAAAGGAGTACCTTGAAAATGTTTATTCGCCAGTCGGCAAAATGCAAACTTTGAAAATTTTATTAAGCTATTGTTGTTCACATAATTTATTCATAGATCAAATGGATGTTGAGACAGCTTTTCTTAATGGAACTGTTAAATCTGAAGTTTATATTAATCAACCTAGAGGCTATGAAACAGATAAAAATAAAGTATGCAAATTACAAAAAGCGTTGTATGGTCTGAGAGAAAGTCCAAGAGCTTGGTATGAGTGTTTTCATCAACATGTAGAAAAAATGAATTTTGTCAGAAGTAATTATGACTACTGTTTGTATGTAAATAACACAGACAAAGATCCAATATACATTTTAGTTTTCGTAGATGATCTTTTGATTTCTGTAAAGATAAAATGAAAATTGATAAAATTAAAGCAAATTTAATGCAAAGATTTTGAATGAAAGATTTAGGTAAAATTAATAATTATATAGGAATCGATAAAGTACAATTTGGAAAATTCAAAATTATATGATGCTCCAATGGAAAGTAATTTAAAATTAGAACAAGCGAGTGAAATCAATGAGAGAGTAAAGTACAGAAATTTAATTGGTGAATTATTGTACATTAGTACAAGCACAAGGCCAGATATTGCTTACAACGTTAATTACTTAAGTAGATTTCAAAGCTGTTATAATCAAACGCATTTTAAATATGCTTTAAGAGTATTTAAATATTTATACAAGACTAAAGATTTAAAATTAACGTATTCAGATAAAAATACGAAAGATGAACATTTAGACTGTATGGTTGATTCAGATTATGCAGGAGATAATGTAGATCGAAAATCTAAAACGGGATTCGTAATAAGATTATTTGGTAATTTGATTTATTGGAAAACACGTAAACAAAATACAGTAACTAAATGTTCAACTTTTGCAGAGTATACCGCTATGTCGGAAGCAGTAACAGAAGTTTTATTTTTGAGAACTTTGTTGAATGAATCATTTAATTTGAATATAGACAAACGTATAAAAATATATGAAGATAATTCAGGCGCAGTAGCAATCGCAAAATTTGGAAATTTCGCAAAAACCTCGAAACACATTGAAGTGCAGTATCATTATATTAATGAAAATTATGAAAATGGCGTAATTGATATTGTAAAAATCGATTCTGAACGTAGTTTAGCAAATATATTAACAAAGAGTTTAAACAGAATTAAATTTATGAAAAATAGAAAAGAGCTAAAGTTGATTTGAGTTATTGCAGACTAAAACATTAATTGTATACCTTAGAGTACAAAGCAACAATGAAATGATATGCGTAAAATTTGAAAATAGAATTATTTGATGCAAAGTAAGAATGAATACTGATGTAAAATGTTGAAAATTCAAGGAGGCGTGTTGTAATATATGAATATTCAACATTATAACAATAATGTATTTAACGTGATTTTGATACCCCTGGCGCCATCTCTCGGGAATTACATGCGTGCATACATACATGACTTTGTAACAATAAAGATTATTCAATCGTTGACCAGTCAATAGAGCGCATCGTCACTTTGTTTAAAAGAAGAGCCCAATTTGTAGTTATTACATCATGGTAGCAGAGCAAGGTTCGAGAAAACGCGGAAAATCAGGTGAATGGGAAAAATAGTGCCGAAATCGGAAAAAGAAAAAAATTAGAACACGAAATTTGGGAAAATTGTGTGGAAAACATCCGTGCAGGAAGCTGATGCACTTGGATTAAAAGTGAGCACATGTTCATGGCCCAGAAGGCTGCAAGTCCACGAGGCATTTTGAGGTTAGCACATGTTTGCTAAATTGAAGACGACACTACAAAGTTTGGTTTCCGACGAAGAGTAATCAACTGACCACTTAGTTGAGGAAATAAAAAAAGAAGATTTCGAGTTAAGCAAAGAAAAGCGGAATTTTTTGAGAAAAAGTTTTTTGAAAATTTTGAAGAGGACTCTGATCTTGAAGACTATAATCGAAAATAATTGGAAAATTCAGGAAGAAGAAGAAATGGCTAGGCAAGCAAAAATTGACGACGTGAGTATTCCAGTGTTTGATGGGGCAAATTTTTCGAGCTGGATGTTTCGACTTTTAAACATTTTGGAGTATAAGGAGTGCCAAGGTCCAGCAAAAAGGGAAAAGACCGCCGCCGACGATGAAGGTACGTGGAAGAAAAGCGACCTAAAAGCCACGACAATCGTGATAAGCGCTCTGTCGGACAGGCAGTTAGAGTACATAAGTGAGTGCACATCGACTTACACAATAATGTCGAAATTAGAAAAAATGTACTCAACGCAGTCACCTTCACTACAAATTATCAAGAAGTCAAAATTAGAAGAAGTGAAATTGAGGAATTACGGCAATGTTGACGAATTTCTCGTTGACTTCGAAAAGGCATGCAACGAGTTGAAATCAGCTGGGGCCACATTAAAAGAAGAAGAAAAAATGCGGTACCTGATAAAAGCCCAACCACCTAACTACAGCTACATAGGAGACTTCATCGAACTGGTGCCTGAAGAGTCAAGGACTGTCGAATATACGATGTCCAAAATTAAGGAAAAAAACTGGAACAAAAGTGATTGTGAAAAAAAGACCAATGTGAGCACTTTTAGTGCAAAGACAATGAGATAATGCTTCCAGTGTGGAAAACCTGGGCATTATCAACGAGACTGCTGGCACAAACAGCAAGGCAGCTACGGAAAAGGATCTCAACACAGCCAGGGTAGAGGAGCCCAATCAAACCCCAGAGGACATCGTGGTACACCGAGAGGCAGAGGCGCGTCGCAACGAGGTTACGGTCGCGGCAGAGGCCAAGGACATCAGGCGTCAACATCTACCAGCGAGCAGCACCAGGAGCTGCCTTCTGAGTCGTGAGCAACGCAAGTGGTGAAAGTGAATGCGAATGATGTTGTGAAAGATATGTGTGAGAATGAAAATGAAATTGAATGGTTGTTGGATAGTGGTTGCACAGACCACATCATCAACAATGAAGATTATTTTTGTAAGTATATTGATTTAAAAAATCCTATTAAAGTAAGATTTCCAGATGGAAAAAATTTAAAAGCAACAAAAATAGGAACAGTTAAGACATTATTCAAAAATTATTATAATCAAGTAGAAGTTGAACTAAAAAATGTATACTTTGTTAATGGCATTCGAAAGAATTTGTTGAGTTCTTCTAAAATAACTGAAAATAGTACAATTGTTTCAAGAGGTCAAAATGCAAAAATTTATAATAATGATAGAAAGTTGATAGCTGTTGCTAATAAAATAGATGGATTATATATAATGAAAAGTTTTATGCACAAAAAAGAAAAGAATGAGATTTATGCAAATGTAGTTAAACTATCAGATAAAGAAAAATGGCATAGAGCGCTAGGCCATGTAAATTTTCAATATTTAAACAAATAAGTAAATGACATGGAAAATAATATAATGAAATGTGCAAATTGTATACAAAGCAAAATGACTAATGTACCGTTCGAAAATAAGCGAACTAAAACTTCTGAAATTTTAGAATTAATTCATACCGATTTAAATGGACCACATAATACCTCTGGTAATCGTGGTAAAAATATTTTCTTACATTTAGAGATGATTATAGTAAATGCGCGAAAAGTAAAGATGAAACTGCAAAATGTTTCAAAGAATTTGTTAATTTAGTCGAAAATAAATTCAATAAAAGAATAAAAAAATTTAGATGTGACAATGGTAGAGAATACGTAAACAAAGAAATTGAACAATTTACGAAAAATAAAGGAATTGAATTATTACCATGTCCACTATATGTTCATGAATTAAATGGAGTCGTGGAAAGATATAACAGATCTGCAATGGGTATTGGTAGATGTCTAGCAAGAGAACCAAAAAAAAATCACAGGTTTTGGCCTGAAATAATGAAAACTGTCGCTTATTTGAAAAATCCTGCAATAGCCAATACTCAAGAAAACAAAACACCATATGAAATATTTTTTGGTAAAAAGCCTAATGTAAAACATTTGAAAATTTAGGGGAAGCAGAGTTTTTTTCAGATTACCCGAAACTTTGAGAAAAAATAAATGGGATGATAAAGCAAAATTGGGTGTTCTCGTAGGTTACAATGATCATAGTTACAGAGTCTTAGTAAATAATAAAATAATTAATGCCAGACACGTTCAAGTAGTTGAAGAGGGCACTGAATTAATTTGTTTAGAAAAAAATAATAATAATGATGACAGAAATTTTGATGATGAAAATGTTGTAAATTTGAATCTATACCTTTTCAACTTCAAATTGGGACTAAACACATTCAAATTGGGACTAAACAACTTCAAATTGGGAATAAACACATTCAAATTGGGACTAAACAATTTCAAATTGGGAATAAACACATTCAAATTGGGACTAAACACATTCAAATTGGGACTTAACAATTTCAAATTGGGAATAAACAATTTCAACTTTAGTAATAAGAATTTTAAGTTGGAATTTAGCATTTTAAGTAGAAATTAAGCATTTTTAAATTGATGCAAATTTGAAGTTATTTATTGTAACATACTAAACATTATAAATCATCATAACAAATAACACAACTAATAATTGAAAAGGTATATATATATAATAACACAACAAATTAAATTGATTAATACAAATAATTATTACATATGATTAAAAAGACATGTCATTCATACTTAACGCATCTGGTATAAATCTTTGGACATGGGCGACATATTTGGCACAAGTAGCTACATTTAATTTGGCGATGTTCGGTTGTACGAGTATTACATTTTCTAGCCGTTGCAGGCGATACTCAGTTTGAGTCATATCTACTCTATTTTCGCTAGCCAAAATTTGTGGCAGTTCAATTGCCAACTCACGTTTTACACCAGCTTTCAGGGTTGACCAGGCAAGCTCAATTGGTTTGAGCATTGGGCTGTATGGACTTAATCTCAGCAGGCGGTGATCAACAAATTCGTTTTCTGCAAAGACATCCTCAATGGAAGTATGGCAAGGTGCATTATCTATTACCAATATTACTGGTGATTGGTAAATATTTCGAGCATTACGAAGACAACGACGAATAAACTCATTAGCTTCTGCTTTTTTAAATGCACCTCTTCTTACTTCATGATGAATTAAACCCAGATTTCCTATACATCCAATTAGGTGAATATTAGCTCCAAGACTTCCAGCTGAAATAAACCTACAACGGCTTCCTTTTTTGGACCGGCCTCGTTTTCTGGATATAAATAAGTTAAAATTGGTTTCATCCATATAAATAATAGGTTTATTCTCCGATTGATATTCTAAAAGTTTCTGAACATACACACATCTTTTTCTTTTATTTTCTTCATTATTTGCTCTTTCAGGTTCGTTTCGAATCTCTTTCAATGTATAGATTAAATTATCTAAATGTTTGCGGAAACATTCTGTAGAGGCATTAACGTGATGATGGGGCTGGAATTTTTCTTTAAGTTGTTTTAGTGTTATTTTTGGATTTTCTTCAATATATTGTTCCATTAAAAAATGGTGTTCATTTGTTATTTTATTTTTCCTTTTTCCTCCACGTTGTTTTTCACTTTGTGGGTTTTCCTTAACCCACCTATATGCAGTAGACTTTTTTACTCCTAATGTGTTTGATAGTGCTCTCCAATCTTCACTCTTGTTGTACATTGCTTGAATTTGTTTTTTAATATTATCAGCTTCAATTTTTTTAATGTAAGCCATTTCACGGTGTCATATTAATTAATAAAATATGAATAAAATTAGAAAAACAAAATTCAATAAAAATATCGGTTTTATGCACAGCATTCTTTATTTATTTAATTACAATCCTTAAGACTAAAGTTTAAAAGACAATAAATAAAGAATGCTGTGCATAAAACCGATATTTTTATTGAATTTTGTTTATTCCCAATTTGAAATTGTTTAGTCCCAATTTGAATGTGTTTATTCCCAATTTGAAGTTGTTTATTCCCAATTTGAACGTGTTTAGTCCCAATTTGAAGTTGAAAAGGTATAGATAATGATCTGAATGAAATAAATGAAGATAATGAAGATGGTTTTGATAATGCTATTGATAATGATACTGAAGTAAATAACGAATCAAATGTTTTACAAAATAACAATGAGAAAATAGTTGAAAAAAGAGCGTCAGAGAGAAAAAGAAATCCTGTGAATAGATTTGGTAACCCTGTAATACACCATATTTATGTAAACCATGTAAACGCAAACGTACCTAATACATTGAGGAGGCGATCAACTCCCAAGAATCCAGAGAATGGAAAAAGGCCATGAATTCAGAGATAGAAAGTTTAAATAAAACGTGGATAGTACTTGAAAGACCTAAAGATAAGAAAATTATAGATGTGAAATGGATTTATAAAAAGAAAAAATTATAAAGCAAGATTAGTCGTAAGAGGTTTTCAACAAAAGGAGTACCTTGAAAATGTTTATTCGCCAGTCGGCAAAATGCAAACTTTGAAAATTTTATTAAGCTATTGTTGTTCACATAATTTATTCATAGATCAAATGGATGTTGAGACAGCTTTTCTTAATGGAACTGTTAAATCTGAAGTTTATATTAATCAACCTAGAGGCTATGAAACAGATAAAAATAAAGTATGCAAATTACAAAAAGCGTTGTATGGTCTGAGAGAAAGTCCAAGAGCTTGGTATGAGTGTTTTCATCAACATGTAGAAAAAATGAATTTTGTCAGAAGTAATTATGACTACTGTTTGTATGTAAATAACACAGACAAAGATCCAATATACATTTTAGTTTTCGTAGATGATCTTTTGATTTGCTGTAAAGATAAAAAGAAAATTGATAAAATTAAAGCAAATTTAATGCAAAGATTTTGAATGAAAGATTTAGGTAAAATTAATAATTATATAGGAATCGATAAAGTACAATTTGGAAAATTCAAAATTATATGATGCTCCAATGGAAAGTAATTTAAAATTAGAACAAGCGAGTGAAATCAATGAGAGAGTAAAGTACAGAAATTTAATTGGTGAATTATTGTACATTAGTACAAGCACAAGCATATTGCTTACAACGTTAATTACTTAAGTAGATTTCAAAGCTGTTATAATCAAACGCATTTTAAATATGCTTTAAGAGTATTTAAATATTTATACAAGACTAAAGATTTAAAATTAACGTATTCAGATAAAAATACAAAAGATGAACATTTAGACTGTATGGTTGATTCAGATTATGCAGGAGATAATGTAGATCGAAAATCTAAAACGGGATTCGTAATAAGATTATTTGGTAATTTGATTTATTGGAAAACACGTAAACAAAATACAGTAACTAAATGTTCAACTTTTGCAGAGTATACCGCTATGTCGGAAGCAGTAACAGAAGTTTTATTTTTGAGAAATTTGTTGAATGAATCATTTAATTTGAATATAGACAAACGTATAAAAATATATGAAGATAATTCAGGCGCAGTAGCAATCGCAAAATTTGGAAATTTCGCAAAAACCTCGAAACACATTGAAGTGCAGTATCATTATATTAATGAAAATTATGAAAATGGCGTAATTGATATTGTAAAAATCGATTCTGAACGTAGTTTAGCAAATATATTAACAAAGAGTTTAAACAGAATTAAATTTATGAAAAATAGAAAAGAGCTAAAGTTGATTTGAGTTATTGCAGACTAAAACATTAATTGTATACCTTAGAGTAGAAAGCAACAATGAAATGATATGCGTAAAATTTGAAAATAGAATTATTTGATGCAAAGTAAGAATGAATACTGATGTAAAATGTTGAAAATTCAAGGAGGCGTGTTGTAATATATGAATATTCAACATTATAACAATAATGTATTTAACGTGATTTTGATACCCCTGGCGCCATCTCTCGGGAATTACATGCGTGCATACATACATGACTTTGTAACAATAAAGATTATTCAATCGTTGACCAGTCAATAGAGCGCATCGTCACTTTGTTTAAAGGAAGAGCCCAATTTGTAGTTATTACATCATGGTATCAGAGCAAGGTTCGAGAAAACGCGGAAAATCAGGTGAATGGGAAAAATAGTGCCGAAATCGGAAAAAGAAAAAAATTAGAACGCGAAATTTGGGAAAATTGTGTGGAAAACATCCGTGCAGGAAGCTGATGCACTTGGATTAAAAGTGAGCACATGTTCATCGCCCAGAAGGCTGCAAGTCCACGAGGCATTTTGAGGTTAGCACATGTTTGCTAAATTGAAGACGACACTACAAAGTTTGGTTTCCGACGAAGATAAATCAACTGACCACTTAGTTGAGGAAATAAAAAAAGAAGATTTCGAGTTAAGCAGAGAAAACCGGAATTTTTTGAGAAAAAGTTTTTTGAAAATTTTGAAGAGGACTCTGATCTTGAAGACTATAATCGAAAATAATTGGAAAATTCAGGAAGAAGAAGAAATGGCTAGGCAAGCAAAAATTGACGACGTGAGTATTCCAGTGTTTGATGGGGCAAATTTTTCGAGCTGGAAGTTTCGACTTTTAAACATTTTGGAGTATAAGGAGTGTCAAGGTCCAGCAAAAAGGGAAAAGACCGCCGCCGACGATGAAGGTACGTGGAAGAAAAGCGACCTAAAAGCCACGCCAATCGTGATAAGCGCTCTGTCGGACAGGCAGTTAGAGTACATAAGTGAGTGCACATCGACTTACACAATAATGTCGAAATTAGAAAAAATGTACTCAACGCAGTCAACTTCACGACAAATTATCAAGAGGTCAAAATTAGAAGAAGTGAAATTGAGGAATTACGGCAATGTTGACGAATTTCTCGTTGACTTCGAAAAGGCATGCAACGAGTTGAAATCAGCTGGGGCCACATTAAAAGAAGAAGAAAAATGCGGTAACTGATAAAAGCCCAACCACCTAACTACAGCTACATAAGAGACTTCATCGAACTGGTGCCTGAAGAGTCAAGGACTGTCGAATATACGATGTCCAAAATTAAGGAAAAAAACTGGAACAAAAGTGATTGTGAAAAAAAAGACCAATGTGAGAACTTTTAGTGCAAAGACAATGAGATAATGCTTTCAGTGTGGAAAACCTGGGCATTATCAACGAGACTGCTGGCACAAACGCCTTGCTAGCTACGGACAAGGATCTCAACACAGCCAGGACAGAGGAGCCCAATCAAACCCCAGAGGACATCGTGGTACACCGAGAGGCAGAGGCGCGTCGCAACGAGGTTACGGTCGCGGCAGAGGCCAAGGACATCAGGCGTCAACATCCACCAGCGAGCAGCACCAGGAGCTGCCTTTTGAGTCGTGAGCAACGCAAGTGGTGAAAGTGAATGCGAATGATGTTGTGAAAGATATGTGTGAGAATGAAAATGAACACATCATCAACAACATCAACAATGAAGATTATTTTTGTAAGTATATTGATTTAAAAAATCCTATTAAAGTAAGATTTCCAGATGGAAAAAATTTAAAAGCAACAAAAATAGGAACAGTTAAGACATTATTCAAAAATTATTATAATCAAGTAGAAGTTGAACTAAAAAATGTATACTTTGTTAATGGCATTCGAAAGAATTTGTTGAGTTCTTCTAAAATAACTGAAAATAGTACAATTGTTTCAAGAGGTCAAAATGCAAAAATTTATAATAATGATAGAAAGTTGATAGCTGTTGCTAATAAAATAGATGGATTATATATAATGAAAAGTTTTATGCACAAAAAAGAAAAGAATGAGATTTATGCAAATGTAGTTAAACTATCAGATAAAGAAAAATGGCATAGAGCGCTAGGCCATGTAAATTTTCAATATTTAAACAAATAAGTAAATGACATGGAAAATAATCTAATGAAATGTGCAAATTGTATACAAAGCAAAATGACTAATGTACCGTTCGAAAATAAGCGAACTAAAACTTCTGAAATTTTAGAATTAATTCATACCGATTTAAATGGACCACATAATACCTCTGGTAATCGTGGTAAAAATATTTTCTTACATTTAGAGATGATTATAGTAAATGCGCGAAAAGTAAAGATGAAACTGCAAAATGTTTCAAAGAATTTGTTAATTTAGTCGAAAATAAATTCAATAAAAGAATAAAAAAATTTAGATGTGACAATGGTAGAGAATACGTAAACAAAGAAACTGAACAATTTACGAAAAATAAAGGAATTGAATTATTAGCATGTCCACCATATGTTCATGAATTAAATGGAGTCGCGGAAAGATATAACAGATCTGCAATGGGTATTGGTAGATGTCTAGCAAGAGAACCAAAAATAAATCACAGGTTTTGGCCTGAAATAATGAAAACTGTCGCTTATTTGAAAAATCCTGCAATAGCCAATACTCAAGAAAACAAAACACCATATGAAATATTTTTTGGTAAAAAGCCTAATGTAAAACATTTGAAAATTTATGGAAGCAGAGTTTTTGTCAGATTACCCGAAACTTTGAGAAAAAATAAATGGGATGATAAAGCAAAATTGGGTGTACTCGTAGGTTACAATGATCATAGTTACAGAGTCTTAGTAAATAATAAAATAATTAATGCCAGACACGTTCAAGTAGTTGAAGAGGGCACAAAATTAATTTGTTTAGAAAAAAATAATAATAATGATGACAGAAATTTTGATGATGAAAATGTTGTAAATTTGAATCTAGATAATGATCTGAATGAAATAAATGAAGATAATGAAGATGGTTTTGATAATGCTATTGATAATGATACTGAAGTAAATAACGAATCAAATGTTTTACAAAATAACAATGAGAAAATAGTAGAAAAAAGAGCGTCAGAGAGAAAAAGAAATCCTGTGAATAGATTTGGTAACCCTGTAATACACCATATTTATGTAAACCATGTAAACGCAAACGTACCTAATACATTGAGGAGGCGATCAACTCCCAAGAATCCAGAGAATGGAAAAGGCCATGAATTCAGAGATAGAAAGTTTAAATAAAACGTGGATAGTACTTGAAAGACCTAAAGATAAGAAAATTATAGATGTGAAATGGATTTATAAAAAGAAAAAATTATAAAGCAAGATTAGTCGTAAGAGGTTTTCAACAAAAGGAGTACCTTGAAAATGTTTATTCGCCAGTCGGCAAAATGCAAACTTTGAAAATTTTATTAAGCTATTGTTGTTCACATAATTTATTCATAGATCAAATGGATGTTGAGACAGCTTTTCTTAATGGAACTGTTAAATCTGAAGTTTATATTAATCAACCTAGAGGCTATGAAACAGATAAAAATAAAGTATGCAAATTACAAAAAGCGTTGTATGGTCTGAGAGAAAGTCCAAGAGCTTGGTATGAGTGTTTTCATCAACATGTAGAAAAAATGAATTTTGTCAGAAGTAATTATGACTACTGTTTGTATGTAAATAACACAGGCAAAGATCCAATATACATTTTAGTTTTCGTAGATGATCTTTTGATTTGCTGTCAAGATAAAAAGAAAATTGATAAAATTAAAGGAAATTTAATGCAAAGATTTTGAATGAAAGATTTAGGTAAAATTAATAATTATATAGGAATCGATATAAATTATAGTGATGACAGAAAAACAATGGCATTAAGTCAAACAAGATATATTGAATCTTTGGCTGTAAAGTACAATTTGGAAAGTTCAAAATTATATGATACTCCAATGGAAAGTAATTTACAATTAGAACAAGCGAGTGAAATCAATGAGAGAGTAAAGTACAGAAATTTAATTGGTGAATTATTGTACATTAGTACAGGCACAAGGCCAGATATTGCTTACAACGTTAATTACTTAAGTAGATTTCAAAGCTGTTATAATCAAACGCATTTTAAATATGCTTTAAGAGTATTTAAATATTTATACAAGACTAAAGATTTAAAATTAACGTATTCAGATAAAAATACAAAAGATGAACATTTAGACTGTATGGTTGATTCAGATTATGCAGGAGATAATGTAGATCGAAAATCTACAACGGGCTTCGTAATAAGATTATTTGGTAATTTGATTTATTGGAAAACACGTAAACAAAATACAGTAACTAAATGTTCAACTTTTGCAGAGTATACCGCTATGTCGGAAGCAGTAACAGAAGTTTTATTTTTGAGAAATTTGTTGAATGAATCATTTAATTTGAATATAGACAAACGTATAAAAATATATGAAGATAATTCAGGCGCAGTAGCAATCGCAAAATTTGGAAATTTCGCAAAAACCTCGAAGCACATTGAAGTGCAGTATCATTATATTAATGAAAATTATGAAAATGGCGTAATTGATATTGTAAAAATCGATTCTGAACGTAATTTAGCAAATATATTAACAAAGAGTTTAAACAGCATTAAATTTATGAAAAATAGAAAAGAGCTAAAGTTGATTTGAGTTATTGCAGACTAAAACATTAATTGTATACCTTAGAGTACAAAGCAACAATGAAATGATATGCGTAAAATTTGAAAATAGAATTATTTGATGTAAAGTAAGAATGAATACTGATGTAAAATGTTGAAAATTCAAGGAGGCGTGTTGTAATATATGAATATTCAACATTATAACAATAATGTATTTAACGTGATTTTGATACCCCTGGCGCCATCTCTCGGGAATTACATGCGTGCATACATACATGACTTTGTGACAATAAAGATTATTCAATCGTTGACCAGTCAATAGAGCGCATCGTCACTTTGTTTAAAGGAAGAGCCCAATTTGTAATTATTACATCATGGTAGCAGAGCAAGGTTCGAGAAAACGCGGAAAATCAGGTGAATGGGAAAAATAGTGCCGAAATCGGAAAAAGAAAAAAATTAGAACACGAAATTTGGGAAAATTGTGTGGAAAACATCCGTGCAGGAAGCTGGTGCACTTGGATTAAAAGTGAGCACATGTTCATGGCCCAGAAGGCTGCAAGTCCACGAGGCATTTTGAGGTTAGCACATGTTTGCTAAATTGAAGACGACACTACAAAGTTTGGTTTCCGACGAAGATAAATCAACTGACCACTTAGTTGAGGAAATAAAAAAAGAAGATTTCGAGTTAAGCAGAGAAAACTTTTTTGAGAAAAAGTTTTTTGAAAATTTTGAAGAGGACTCTGATCTTGAAGACTATAATCGAAAATAATTGGAAAATTCAGGAAGAAGAAGAAATGGCTAGGCAAGCAAAAATTGACGACGTGAGTATTCCAGTGTTTGATGGGGCAAATTTATCGAGCTGGAAGTTTCGACTTTTAAACATTTTGGAGTATAAGGAGTGTCAAGGTCCAGCAAAAAGGGAAAAGACCGCCGCCGACGATGGCGGTACGTGGAAGAAAAGCGACCTAAAAGCCAAGACAATCGTGATAAGCGCTCTGTCGGACATTCAGTTAGAGTACATAAGTGAGTGCACATCGACTTGCACAATAATGTCGAAATTAGAAAAAATGTACTCAACGCAGTCAACTTCACTACAAATTATCAAGAGGTCAAAATAAGTTGAAGTGAAATTGAGGAATTACGGCAATGTTGACGAGTTTCTCGTTGACTTCGAAAAGGCATGCAACGAGTTGAAATCAGCTGGGGCCACATTAAAAGAAGAAGAAAAAATGCGGTAACTGATAAAAGCCCAACCACCTAACTACAGCTACATAGGAGACTTCATCGAACTGGTGCCTGAAGAGTCAAGGACTGTCGAATATACGATGTCCAAAATTAAGGAAAAAAACTGGAACAAAAGTGATTGTGAAAAAAAGACCAATGTGAGCACTTTTGGGGCAAAGACAATGAGATAATGCTTCCAGTGTGGAAAACCTGGGCACTATCAACGAGACTGCTGGCACAAACGCCTTGCTAGCTACGGACAAGGATCTCAACACAGCCAGGGCAGAGGAGCCCAATCAAACCCCAGAGGACATCGTGGTACACCGAGAGGCAGAGGCGTGTCGCAACGAGGTTACGGTCGCGGCAGAGGCCAAGGACATCAGGCGTCAACATCCACCAGCGAGCAGCACCAGGAGCTGCCTTTTGAGTCGTGAGCAACGCAAGTGGTGAAAGTGAATGCGAATGATGTTGTGAAAGATATGTGTGAGAATGAAAATGAAATTGAATGGTTGTTGGATAGTGGTTGCACAGACCACATCATCAACAATGAAGATTATTTTTGTAAGTATATTGATTTATAAAATCCTATTAAAGTAAGATTTCCAGATGGAAAAAATTTAAAAGCAACAAAAATAGGAACAGTTAAGACATTATTCAAAAATTATTATAATCAAGTAGAAGTTGAACTAAAAAATGTATACTTTGTTAATGGCATTCGAAAGAATTTGTTGAGTTCTTCTAAAATAACTGAAAATAGTACAATTATTTCAAGAGGTCAAAATGCAAAAATTTATAATAATGATAGAAAGTTGATAGCTGTTGCTAATAAAATAGATGGATTATATATAATGAAAAGGTTTATGCACAAAAAAGAAAAGAATGAGATTTATGCAAATGTAGTTAAACTATCAGATAAAGAAAAATGGCATAGAGCGCTAGGCCATGTAAATTTTCAATATTTAAACAAATTAGTAAATGACAAATTAGTAGAAGGATTGCCTGAAACATTGGAAAATAATAGAATGAAATGTGCAAATTGTATACAAAGCAAAATGACTAATGTACCGTTCGAAAATAAGCGAACTAAAACTTCTGAAATTTTAGAATTAATTCATACCGATTTAAATGGACCACATAATACCTCTGGTAATCGTGGTAAAAAATATTTTCTTACATTTATAGATGATTATAGTAAATGCACGAAAAGTAAAGATGAAACTGCAGGATGTTTCAAAGAATTTGTTAATTTAGTCGAAAATAAATTCAATAAAAGAATAAAAAAATTTAGATGTGACAATGGTAGAGAATCCTCATCATGTTGGTCTCCTTGCCGCGGGGATGAGGCTTAAGTGGTGGTTTGACCCCCATATCATGGAGACCAACCCAACACGAACGAAGAGGGAAGCTTCATATGAGGATTGGCTAGCCATCCACCCGCTTCATGGCAAAATTGGTGGCCATCCAATCACCATATGAAGATCACCGTACCGACGAAGATCCCCTGTCAATCCTAAACTCCCATCATTCCATCATTTCCTCTCCTCGACCCCCCCTAACCCAAGGTGTCATGCGACCCGTGCCTATTGGGTGGTTTGCAGTCAGGGGGTTTTCAGTCCGACTGTATTTCTACGGAGCTACATCGATACCGGGTCACCACGGGGTATAACCATGACCTTGCCGTGGTATGGGGCGCTGCCACGGTCGACCATTATGTTTCCCCTTCCTTTTAATAAGATCACCGTGTCTGCCACGGTGGACGGTGATCGTACGAAACAGATGGAGTCCTTCAAACCAAAAATCTGTATGGACAAGCAGTCCTTAAATGCAAAGGAAGCTATAGCTTTCACCCCCAAATCTGGATCAAACCAGATGTTTTCTAGTACGGCGGAAGCTGGGATACTTAAGCCTAGTGGAAGTGTCAGTACATCCGAGCCCTTCACGGCTAGCCCATTTCGTACGGCGGAAGCTGGCGCTGAGGACAAACCTGGCAACAGCAGAAGTGGTGGTACTTACAGCAAACCTCTGGCCAAGAAGTCAACTTCCTGTACCACCAATACCGGGACTAGCCCTGGTAAAGGTGGTAAAACTGAGTCTGAAACGACTGATACCTCCGCAGTAGCAGAGCCTGCACGGCATGGCTACAAGGAGAGACGTGCTGCCTTCAGGCTACTGGAGCGCCTAAAAACGATTCCAGAGGGGGAGTGGTCTGACAAGCAGAAGCACTCTTTTAGCTGGGCGACAAGGATAACGGAGGAGCCCCCTCGGGGTTCTGAACCGAACCCAAAACGTCAGTTGTCGGACGACCCACCCAGCAACCCCAGCACGTTGAAGAAGCCCCGAAACACCAAGACTTCTCCAGCTACATACAGCGAAGCTGTCAGAGGCCAACAACTATGGGCGGTGGTTGACAAAAGCAACCCTGACGGCACTATTTCGCCTGACAACTGGAAGAAAGTGGAAGCCAGGCTCTCAAGCGTTTTCTTCCAAATTCTGAAGGAGAATCCTGGTCCAGCTCCTTTTTGTCGCGATAGTGGATGGCATCAGAGCCACGTGAAACTTATCGCCTGTGCCGATCAGAGATCAACTGATCTATATAAAATAGCGATCTCAAGGATCAGCGAAGTATGCCCTGGGTCTAAACTCGAGGTAGTTTCAAGGGATGACAACCACAGTTTGCCAAGAGCTAGGGCCTGATTACCAGCGGAGCCATCGGACCCTCAACAAATCCTTGAAATGCTTCGGGTATGTAATCCGGCGCTTCCTACATCGTCGTGGAAGGTCACAAAGCTGGGCGATCCCAAAGGTGAGTACCGAAGCGCTACTTTCGTAGTCTGCAAGGACTCCGTGGACGCACTGGCGCGATCTGACGGTGTAGTAAGCTATGGCTTTCGTCCATAACACTGAGGGTCTATAACAAAGACAAGACGTCTAATTTAAAGGACCTGGTTGGAGCTGAGATAGCCCCCACGGCGGAATGTGGCTCCGGTCCTAATACTGCTACAGCGCTAAGAAAGGCATCTGCTGACGGCAGTATCTCTTCCTTGTTAGATAGAGTACTTGATACTACTCTCACTGATGAGGAGGAGTTACTGGCGTCAGACTCAGATGATCCCAACAAAACGGTGGTGGAGAGGAAGCCCAGTAACCATGATGTTACGGGTTCTTCAAATTAACCTTCACCACTCAAAGGTTGCGTCCGCCAACCTCATAATCCACCTGGCCAAAGGTGGACATCATATTGTCCTGATTCAAGAACCATGGGTATCACATGGACTTGTGTGCGGAGTAAGGACTCAAAAATATAAACTGATGTATGCTCGCAACAAAGGTAACCCTAGAGCGTGCGTGCTAATAAGAAAAGGGATAAATGCTTTCATGCTTTCTAATTACAGCGACACCGATCAACTGACCATTAGCCTGGAGTCGGGAAATGAACGGATGCTACCTCGCACATGACCATGAGGAGCTACCGAGATTAATATTCAAAGATCTGGTAGCGCACGCACAGAAGCTTGGCGCAAAGCTAATTATTGGTGCGGATGTAAATGCGCATCACGAGATATGGGGCAATACTGATACTAACGCTAGAGGTGAGTGTCTCTTTGATTATCTGATAGGGACTTAACTACAGATTTGCAATAAAGGTAATAAACCTACTTTTGTCATTAGTAATAGACAGGAAGTGTTAGACGCTACTTTTGCTTTTGACTCCGTTATTAACAGAATTAGGAACTGGAAAGTTTTGGAAGAACATTCCTTCTCTGACCATAGATATATCTCTTTCGAGGTTAGTAAAAATCTACCGAAACCTAAGCCTGGTAGAAATATCAGGAAAACAGACTGGGAAAAGTATGTAGATTGTATCGGGGCTACCCTAGGAACATGTCCATCAGTGGTACCGCAAAGCATAGAAGGACTAGAAAATTTGGTGCACAAAATTACCTACAACATGAATGCTGCCTTAGTGGAAGCCTGTCCCATAAGAAGACTGAGGGGTAAACCCAAGCCTAAGTGGTGGACGGTTGAACTAAGCAAGCTTCAAAAAACAAGCAGAAGTGCTTTTAATAAGGCAAAGAAAACACGTCTCGCAGAAGATTGGAGAGATTATAAAGATGCTCTGAAAATCTACAAAAAGGAAATCAGGAAGGCCCAAAGGCAATCTTGGAAATCCTTTTGTGAAGAGGTTGAGGGGGCAACTGAGACCTCCAGACTTCGTAAGATCTTAGCGGGAAGTCCTCAAAATTGAGAACTGCTACAGAAAAGTGATGGCACGTTCACTACAACCAGTAAAGAGTCTTTAGAACTTTTGCTCGACACTTATTTTCCAGGCTGCTCAGACATTACTGGGCATGACATGGAAGATACAGTACACTGTCGTGAAATCAGAATAGATGCTATATCTGAGGATCGGCTCTTATGGGCGATTGAAAGTTTCAAACCCTTTAAATCACCGGGTCCAGGTGGTATTTACCCAGTGGAACTGCAAAAGACCGCCGGATATCTAACACACTGGTTGCTAGCAATCTTTAAAGGTTGCTTTCTTTACGGTCATATACCTCTTAAGTGGAGACAAGTCAAAATTGTTTTCATTCCAAAAGCGGGTAGAAACTCACATACCCATCCAAAAGACTTAAGACCGATATCTCTTTCTTCCTTCCTATTGAAAACTTTGAAGAGGTTGATAGAATTTCATTTAAGCCTAACTATAGATAGAAATCTTATCTCTACGTCACAACATGCCTACACGAAAGGGAAATCGGTAGAGACAGCTCTACATAACCTTATTTACACGGCAGAGAGTTCACTGCACAAACAGGAATTTACTTTAGCCGCTTTCCTTGATATTGAAGGGGCCTTTAACAATGTTGAAAGGGGGCCAATTACTGCAGCACTCACTGATCTTGGGGTAGAACCGGGCTTGGTAGGCTTCATTGGCAAAATGCTAAATAGCAGAATCATTGAAGCGGAACTAGGAGAATCGGTGCTCAGGAGATTGGCAAGTAGAGGTACACCGCAAGGCGGAGTCCTCTCACCGTTTCTATGGAACGCAGTTGTAAATAAACTTCTGTTAATACTGGAATCGGTGGGCTGTAAGGTGATAGCTTACGCCGATGATGTTGTCATTGCTGTCTCTGGTAAATTTGTATCTACATTAAGAGACCTAATACAAAATACAAAATGCTCTAGACATACTTTCTAGGTGGGCAGGAAAGTGTGGTCTGGGAGTCAACCCAGACAAAACACAACTTATATTGTTCACTAGGAAACACAAAATCCCTCAACTAAGTCCAATTATGTTCAAGGGGGAAGCTCTTGTGATTTTGGAAGAAACCAAGTACTTGGGACTAAACATAGATAGGAAACTGACTTGGAAGTCAAACATCTTAGAAAGAGTCAGGAAAGCGAACCTAGCTTTTTATGCCTGTAAGAGAGCTTTAGGTAAGACCTGGGGAATTAAACCTAAAGTTGCTCATTGGCTTTACACTGCTGTCGTCAGACCCATTCTTCTATATGGAAATGTTGTCTGGTGGTGTGCTATGCAGAAAAAAACCTATTCTAATTTATTGAATAAGGTGCAGAGATCAGCGGAACTAGCAATATGTGGCGTCATGAAAACCACGCCATCCATGGCTTTGGATATCATACTACATCTGCCACCCCTAGATCTCTTCTGCAAATACTTAGCGGCCTGCTCCGCTGTAAGGCTCAAAGCGAGCTCACAATGGAAGACTGTCACACAGGGACATTCAACCATCTTAGACTTCTACACGGATATACCCAGTGACTGTGATTATCACTCTCCCATTCTCTGCTTCGAAAGGAATTTCCTAATGAAAATCCCTTCTAGACTGGAATGGTTTGAAGAAGATCCAGCACCCAACACACCCGTTAAGATCTACACGGACGGGTCTAAAATGGATACCGGTGTAGGATCAGGGTTATTTTGCGAAGAGCTTTCTATTAGTGAATCCTTTAAACTACCGGATCACTGTAGGGTTTTTCAAGCGGAAATAAACGCTATTCATGAAGCCTTAAAATGGATAAAGATAAACAGAATATCATCAACGGATATCTGCATTCTATCAGACAGCCAAGCTGCCCTACGAGCTCTGGATGCATTCCAAACAACATCAAGGAGTGTCTTACGTTGTCGCCAATCTCTAAATGAGATGGCCATACAATATCGTATAATCTTGTGCTGGGTTCCAGGCCACAGAGATATACCAGGGAACTGTAGGGCAGACCAACTTGCAAGAGAAGGTACCTGTTTGCCAGACATAAGTAATTTTATGGAGATACCTCTCGCAACTTGTAAGCTTCTCATTAAGGATGCATTAATCAGGTCTACAAATCAGAGATGGATTAGCGTTAACACCTGTGAAATTGCCAGGCAAACATGGCCAAGGCTAAATTTACGTCTGCCCAAGAGTATCATAAAGCTGAATAGACTTCAAATCAGGACCTTAGTAGGGGCCCTCACAGGACATTGTCTCATAGGAAATCATGCAAAGAGATTAAACGTTTACACGCATGATTTCTGTCGTAACTGCAGAAATGAGGAGGAATTGGAAACAATTCAACACCTTTTTTGCACATGCCCAGCTCTAGCCAGAAGCAGGAACCGATTTTTAAAATCCTACTTCTTAACGAATATAGATAATCTATACATTTTAGGTATCAACAACCTGTTACGCTTTGTCAAAAGCTCAGGATGGTTTAATATGGAGAGGGAAATGTAGCTCAGCCCCCGCGGTTCACAACGGACCCATTTCGTGGTCTAAGTGGCATCGTTGTCTCTATGTGCGATGCGACTGCCAAACCTAACCTAACCTATGGTAGAGAATACGTAAACAAAGAAATTGAACAATTTACGAAAAATAAAGGAATTGAATTATTACCATGTCCACCATATGTTCATGAATTAAATGGAGTCGCGGAAAGATATAACAGATCTGCAATGGGTATTGGTAGATGTCTAGCAAGAGAACCAAAAAAAAATCACAGGTTTTGGCCTGAAATAATGAAAACTGTCGCTTATTTGAAAAATCGTGCAATAGCCAATACTCAAGAAAACAAAACACCATATGAAATATTTTTTGGTAAAAAGCCTAATGTAAAACATTTGAAAATTTATGGAAGCAGAGTTTTTGTCAGATTACCCGAAACTTTGAGAAAAAATAAATGGGATGATAAAGCAAAATTGGGTGTACTCGTAGGTTACAATGATCATAGTTACAGAGTCTTAGTAAATAATAAAATAATTAATGCCAGACACGTTCAAGTAGTTGAAGAGGGCACAGAATTAATTTGTTTAGAAAAAAATAATAATAATGATGACAGCGTTTTACTACGAAAGCGACGATTATTTCTCACTAGCTATTTCTAATGGATTTGCACCTGCCGAATCCTTCTTATACCTCGACAAAAATGGCTTTATACAAAACGAAAACCACACGCCAATAATATATCACATATTCAGAAGAGCGAACAATAAAATAATCACATCAAAAACACTTAATGCAAATAATAAACGTTTTGATACATATATTTCAAGCTGCGACAAAATCGAATCCACCCTTACTATTAAAAACTGTTGGTGGTTAACAAATGACACGCAACACTAATTCATACCACCTTTCTAGTCTGACTACCTTCTTTTACTACTTTTAAGCCTTTTATTATAAACAATAATCTATGCATCGTTTTTGTTCCCTTTTTCCCTGCATCAAAGATACAAAATATTTAATAACTTGTAAGTTAAAACAAAATTAATTTCAATACTAAGGAAAAGTTACTAGACATCAGATAATATACGTACTTGAGAGCTCGTCTAGAGACATTGTACGACACATCATTAATATACTAATACTATTGTTTCTTGTAGTACTTAATAATATTAATTGATAATAAATAAACAAATATAACAAAAAAAAAAAAAAAAAAGAGGGCACAGAATTAATTTGTTTAGAAAAAAATAATAATAATTTATTTATTTATTTATTTATTTAATTAATTAATAGTCTAAAAATACAGTGTTTCTTACAGACTATGAAAACAGATTAATGCTAAATAAATTAATCAAAGTAAAATTAAACTTATAATTAACTAGTTTCAATTATAATGAGTGAAAGAAAAATAATACATTTTTTATAATTTACAGAAGAAGATTAGATTAATACTAAGAATTTAGTTCAACAATTCATTTAGAACCAATTTGAAGTGATTCTTTGTGGAGCAGAAATCCAGGCCAGTATGATTTGGAAGCGAATTAAAATCGCCCAGAGTTCTAGAAATCGGAGCATTGGACGCATAATTAGTTCTTGCCATCCCTAACCAGAAAAAATCATGATTCCGTAAACTTCGCTGAGGAATATTGAAATAGATTTTCTCGAGTAGCGATGGGGAGTCAATAACCCCATTTATCAAATCGAAGAGGAAAGTAATGGAGAGAATGGTCCTTCTAATATCTAGTGATTTTAGATTTATAAGCAAGCACCGACTTTTATAGGATGGACTTGGATCAGTGAAATTTAAAGAACGCAATGCATAACGCACAAAGGCTTTCTGGACACGTTCAAGCCTACTAATATGACAAGCATAATATGGTCTCCAAATAAAGACGGCATATTCCAACTTGGAACGCACCAGAGACGTATACAACAACTTTAGAGTATATGGATCAACAAAGTCTGAACTAAAACGTCGAATAAACGCAAGTACGGAATAAGACTTTGAAATAGTGTGATTTAAATGTTTTTGAAAAGAGAATTTAGAATCAAATACCACACCAAGATCAGTAGTTTCACTTCGATGAGATAAGCTAGAACCACAAATGTGGTAGGAAGTGGGTATAAGAGAACAAGATTTAGAATAAGAAATATAAAAACACTTGCTTATATTTAAATCTAACTTATTTCTTTTACACCAAGAATCAACGTTATCTAGATCAGATTGAAGGTTTAAAGAGTCCACTGTACTTGCAATCCTCGAGTATATCTTTAAATCATCGGCATACAAGAGAAAATTTGCGTTATTAAAACAACTGGAAATGTCATTAATAAAAAGTATAAAAAGTAAGGGACCCAGTATACATCCCTGAGGTACACCAGAGGACGCAATAAAAGAAATAGATGACGCACCATCAACATTAACAACACATTTCCGAGAGGAGAGATAGGATTTAATCCATTTTAAAAGAGTGGAATGGAATCCTATAGCACTCAATTTGGAAATTAAAACCCTGTGATTAACCTTATCAAATGCTTTTGAAAAGTCTGTGTAAACAGCATCAACTTGAGTTTTTTTTTTTAAACGATGATATACAGTATTCAGAGAACACAGCAAGATTTGAAACAGTAGATCTACCTTTCATGAAGCCGTGTTGGTCTACTGAAATATAACGACTAACTACGAAATAGATTTTATCTTTCACTATTAATTCAAATAATTTTGAAACCGTGGATAATTTGGCAATTGGTCTATAATTAGCAATATTGTTTTTATTTCCACTTTTGAATACTGGATTAATGGTTGTTACTTTCCAGGCATCTATGAATTCTCCTCGATCAAGGGATTTATTAAACATTAACAAAAGTGGATAGGCAATTGCAGAGCAGTTTTTAAGAAGATACGAAGATAGCCCATCTACATCAGATTTTGTTGATGTTTTGAGTTGCCGAATTCCATCTTCGATATCAGAAAGCGTAAAAGTTAACGAGCCAATATTGATTGAGGAATTCATGCTCGAATGAAACTCATCAATTATATCAGAGTCTACTTGAAAATTTGAACAAAAAAAATCTGCGAAAAGATTGGCTGCATCTGTAGAAGTATGTGCTTGAGTTTCGTTATAGAAGACAACCGAAGGAATACTTGAGCACGATTTCCTGGATCTAACATAACGCCAGAAGGAACTAGGATTTGATTTAATGTCCGATTCGAACTTGAGAATATAATTTCGCTTTAAGTCCCTATCCAAAGATTTAAATTCTCTAGAGAAATGTAGATATTTATCTTTATCTGTGATGGAATGAGAAAACTTAAACTTTTTGAAATATTTGTTTCTCAAATTTTTTAGTTTTCTCAGTTCCTTGGTATGCCACGGTACTCTATAACTAGTCCTATTTATCACTGGTATATTATTTTTACAGATATCATTAATATTATGCTTGAAAATATCATAACAATTGGCAACTTCAACCCCAGTAAATAAAGAATCCCAATCTATAATATCAACTGCTGAATTAATTATATTAAAATCAAAGTTTTTAAAACAAAAATTGGTAGTCAGATTCTCAAAATAAAAATCATTAAACTCATAGAATTCTATATGAAGGACAAGTGGTACATGATGCAGACCAGGAGTAGACAGAGGGTCTACACATTGTAATAAAGAAAAATTTATATTGTCATTAATGAAAATGAGATCAAGAATTCGAGAAAGACTATTTGAGAAATTATTTATCTGAACCAGTCCAAAACTTAAAAAATTATCAATCAAATAAATTTCAGATGTACTACTAACATTATTTGGACATAATGCAGTACTATCATCTAAACTAGACCATTCAATATTACTCAGATTGAAGTCCCCAAGAACACAAAAGTTGCCGTTATTTGAGGTTAGAGCTAAAACATTATCCACATGTGCTTTATACAGTGTATCAATACTTGACGGAGGAATATATGACGCACAAATCAATATATTTGAAGCACCATGCACAGAGACACACAGCTGATCCAGGAGTGTATCATCGTTTTTCAGAGATACTAGTGATGAGCTATACTTCCGTTGAACAGCTATTAAAACCCCTCCACCTCTGCAGAGACCAGTTTTCTCGACATCACGGTCTTTACGATAGACATGGTATAAATTTGGATCAAAAAACTCATTATCGAAAAAGTTCTCATTTAACCATGTCTCGATGAGAACAAAGATATCATAGTCCATGTGCGAACTAAACGCTAAAAGTTGTTTAGATTTAGTTCTCAATCCAGAAACATTTTGAAAGTAGATTTTTAAATTTTTTTGGCCATTATTGAGAGCACAATTTTTTATTGCTGATGCGTTGGTGAATCGTTTTTTTGAAAAAAATGAAAAGGTCGGATTTTTACACTCTCTGGCCATATGTCCGCATTGAGCACCTTTTCAAAAGAGCATTCTGATACCCCCAATTTAAAATTAATTTTTCTAAGTGTATTTAATTCCGTATCTTTTTTAACAAGTTTATAGCATACCAAAGACTTAGTTTCAATTTCAGCATGCTTCGACACATAAGTCAAAATATCAGTTTCTTTGACATTGGGCGAGAATGATGACAAGTGTAGCCATTTAAATATTGGGACCACTTGTAGCTCATTATTGTTATTGGAACCAATCACAATAGGCTTATTAAATTTCCTTCTACTACTTTTTGTTACGATTTCCCACTGGGATGTCTGTCGTATTGCGGGCACAGATTCAGTAGCAGCATTTAAAACAGAAGTCGCAGAGACCTGAGATGAAGCAGCAACAGAAGCAAAGGTAACTTTTGCAGGTGCAGTAATAGTAGCAGCAGCCGTCTTAGATGTAGTCTTAGCTTTCTTTTCCTTAGCGACGGCAGAACCATGCAAAGCAGATGTTTGCGACGCAGGCGTAGACGTAGCAGCAGAGTTCAGCGCATTGTTTTCATGGTCAGTAGGCGGACAACGAGCAGAAAGAGGAGAGAGCAAGGAGCTCGCATGTTTTGACTTTCCACTACCGAGAACGCTAGCAAAGTTCACAACAATGCTTTTGAGATTTATTAACTCAGTTGTTAATGTGGAGAGAGCGACATCTTTTGCTTCAAGCTTAGAATGCAATGAGCGAATTTCTGCAAGAAGATCATCTGATTTTTGCATTGTTTGTTTTTTTTCTTCACGCAGAGCATTTACAGCAGATAGTATGCGAGAGTTTTCCGTTCTAAGCGCAGCTAGTTCTTTAACAACAACAAGCAATGTAATTTGTTGCTCATTATTGTGCACATTTGTATCATCCTGATTTTTATTTTTTGTTTCGGTCGAAAGTACTGATAAAGTTTGACACCTAATGGAAGAGCGTCTATCAGCAGAGCAGGTCTTGCAGAGATACGGTTTATCAGATGAGAGCAAGAAATCCACATCTGCCTGTAGTAAACCAACACAATCAAGGTGAAAGAACTCTTGACATTCAGCACACTGCACTTTCGGTTGAGGACGATCAACTTTTTGTCCACATACACACGGCATATTTGACTTGTTTTTTATTTAGTTTTTTATTTACACTAATTTGAATTTAGTTCAGACTATAATAAATATAGCTTAAAGTCACTGTCTTTTAATTTTTGATATTTACACTAAAATGCCATTTTATATTATGTCGAAATAACTTTTGTATAGCAAAAATACAGAGCGATTAGAAAAACACGTCCGACATATACCGATACAATCCAAGTGGATGCTCAAACAGGACGACAGAAATTTTGATGATGAAAATGTTGTAAATTTGAATCTAGATAATGATATGAATGAAATAAATGAAGATAATGAAGATGGTTTTGATAATGCTATTGATAATGATACTGAAGTAAATAACGAATCAAATGTTTTACAAAATAACAATGAGAAAATAGTTGAAAAAAGAGCGTCAGAGAGAAAAAGAATAGATTTGGTAACCCTGTAATACACCATATTTATGTAAACCATGTAAACGCAAACGTACCTAATACATTGAGGAGGCGATCAACTCCCAAGAATCCAGAGAATGGAAAAAGGCCATGAATTCAGAGATAGAAAGTGGATAGTACTTGAAAGACCTAAAGATAAGAAAATTATAGATGTGAAATGGATTTATAAAAAGAAAAAATTATAAAGCAAGATTAGTCGTAAGAGGTTTTCAACAAAAGGAGTACCTTGAAAATGTTTATTCGCCAGTCGGCAAAATGCAAACTTTGAAAATTTTATTAAGCTATTGTTGTTCACATAATTTATTCATAGATCAAATGGATGTTGAGACAGCTTTTCTTAATGGAACTGTTAAATCTGAAGTTTATATTAATCAACCTAGAGGCTAAGAAACAGATAAAAATAAAGTATGCAAATTACAAAAAGCGTTGTATGGTCTGAGAGAAAGTCCAAGAGCTTGGTATGAGTGTTTTCATCAACATGTAGAAAAAATGAATTTTGTCAGAAGTAATTATGACTACTGTTTGTATGTAAATAACACAGGCAAAGATCCAATATACATTTTAGTTTTCGTAGATGATCTTTTGATTTGCTGTCAAGATAAAAAGAAAATTGATAAAATTAAAGGAAATTTAATGCAAAGATTTTGAATGAAAGATTTAGGTAAAATTAATAATTATATAGGAATCGATATAAATTATAGTGATGACAGAAAAACAATGGCATTAAGTCAAACAAGATATATTGAATCTTTGGCTGTAAAGTACAATTTGGAAAGTTCAAAATTATATGATACTCCAATGGAAAGTAATTTAAAATTAGAACAAGCGAGTGAAATCAATGAGAGAGTAAAGTACAGAAATTTAATTGGTGAATTATTGTACATTAGTACAGGCACAAGGCCAGATATTGCTTACAACGTTAATTACTTAAGTAGATTTCAAAGCCGTTATAATCAAACGCATTTTAAATATGCTTTAAGAGTATTTAAATATTTATACAAGACTAAAGATTTAAAATTAACGTATTCAGATAAAAATACAAAAGATGAACATTTAGACTGTATGGTTGATTCAGATTATGCAGGAGATAATGTAGATCGAAAATCTACAACGGGATTCGTAATAAGATTATTTGGTAATTTCATTTATTGGAAAACACGTAAACAAAATACAGTAACTAAATGTTCAACTTTTGCAGAGTATACCGCTATGTCGGAAGCAGTAACAGAAGTTGTATTTTTGAGAAATTTGTTGAATGAATCATTTAATTTGAATATAGACAAACGTATAAAAATATATAAAGATAATTCAGGCGCAGTAGCAATCGCAAAATTTGGAAATTTCGCAAAAACCTCGAAGCACATTGAAGTGCAGTATCATTATATTAATGAAAATTATGAAAATGGCGTAATTGATATTGTAAAAATCGATTCTGAACGTAATTTAGCAAATATATTAACAAAGAGTTTAAACAGCATTAAATTTATGAAAAATAGAAAAGAGCTAAAGTTGATTTGAGTTATTGCAGACTAAAACATTAATTGTATACCTTAGAGTACAAAGCAACAATGAAATGATATGCGTAAAATTTGAAAATAGAATTATTTGATGTAAAGTAAGAATGAATACTGATGTAAAATGTTGAAAATTCAAGGAGGCGTGTTGTAATATATGAATATTCAACATTATAACAATAATGTATTTAACGTGATTTTGATACCCCTGGCGCCATCTCTCGGGAATTACATGCGTGCATACATACATGACTTTGTGACAATAAAGATTATTCAATCGTTGACCAGTCAATAGAGCGCATCGTCACTTTGTTTAAAGGAAGAGCCCAATTTGTAGTTATTACATCATGGTAGCAGAGCAAGGTTCGAGAAAACGCGGAAAATCAGGTGAATGGGAAAAATAGTGCCGAAATCGGAAAAAGAAAAAAATTAGAACGCGAAATTTGGGAAAATTGTGTGGAAAACATCCGTGCAGGAAGCTGATGCACTTGGATTAAAAGTGAGCACATGTTCATCGCCCAGAAGGCTGCAAGTCCACGAGGCATTTTGAGGATAGCACATGTTTGCTAAATTGAAGACGACACTACAAAGTTTGGTTTCCGACGAAGATAAATCAACTGACCACTTAGTTGAGGAAATAAAAAAAGAAGATTTCGAGTTAAGCAGAGAAAACCGGAATTTTTTGAGAAAAAGTTTTTTGAAAATTTTGAAGAGGACTCTGATCTTGAAGACTATAATCGAAAATAATTGGAAAATTCAGGAAGAAGAAGAAATGGCTAGGCAAGCAAAAATTGACGACGTGAGTATTCCAGTGCTTGATGGGGCAAATTTTTCGAGCTGGAAGTTTCGACTTTTAAACATTTTGGAGTATAAGGAGTGTCAAGGTCCAGCAAAAAGGGAAAAGACCGCCGCCGACGATGAAGGTACGTGGAAGAAAAGCGACCTAAAAGCCACGACAATCGTGATAAGCGCTCTGTCGGACAGTCAGTTAGAGTACATAAGTGAGTGCACATCGACTTACACAATAATGTCGAAATTAGAAAAAATGTACTCAACGCAGTCAACTTCACTACAAATTATCAAGAGGTCAAAATAAGAAGAAGTGAAATTGAGGAATTACGGCAATGTTGACGAATTTCTCGTTGACTTCGAAAAGGCATGCAACGAGTTGAAATCAGCTGGGGCCACATTAAAAGAAGAAGAAAAAATGCGGTAACTGATAAAAGCCCAACCACCTAACTACAGTTACATAGGAGACTTCATCGAACTGGTGCCTGAAGAGTCAAGGACTGTCGAATATACGATGTCCAAAATTAAGGAAAAAAACTGGAACAAAAGTGATTGTGAAAAAAAGACCAATGTGAGCACTTTTAGTGCAAACACAATGAGATAATGCTTCCAGTGTGGAAAACCTGGGCATTATCAACGAGACTGCTGGCACAAACGCCTTGCTAGCTACGGACAAGGATCTCAACACAGCCAGGGCAGAGGAGCCCAATCAAACCCCAGAGGACATCGTGGTACACCGAGAGGCAGAGGCGTGTCGCAACGAGGTTACGGTCGCGGCAGAGGCCAAGGACATCAGGCGTCAACATCCACCAGCGAGCAGCACCAGGAGCTGCCTTTTGAGTCGTGAGCAACGCAAGTGGTGAAAGTGAATGCGAATGATGTTGTGAAAGATATGTGTGAGAATGAAAATGAAATTGAATGGTTGTTGGATAGTGGTTGCACAGACCACATCATCAACAATGAAGATTATTTTTGTAAGTATATTGATTTATAAAATCCTATTAAAGTAAGATTTCCAGATGGAAAAAATTTAAAAGCAACAAAAATAGGAACAGTTAAGACATTATTCAAAAATTATTATAATCAAGTAGAAGTTGAACTAAAAAATGTATACTTTGTTAATGGCATTCGAAAGAATTTGTTGAGTTCTTCTAAAATAACTGAAAATAGTACAATTATTTCAAGAGGTCAAAATGCAAAAATTTATAATAATGATAGAAAGTTGATAGCTGTTGCTAATAAAATAGATGGATTATATATAATGAAAAGGTTTATGCACAAAAAAGAAAAGAATGAGATTTATGCAAATGTAGTTAAACTATCAGATAAAGAAAAATGGCATAGAGCGCTAGGCCATGTAAATTTTCAATATTTAAACAAATTAGTAAATGACAAATTAGTAGAATGATTGCCTGAAACATTGGAAAATAATATAATGAAATGTGCAAATTGTATACAAAGCAAAATGACTAATGTACCGTTCGAAAATAAGCGAACTAAAACTTCTGAAATTTTAGAATTAATTCATACCGATTTAAATGGACCACATAATACCTCTGGTAATCGTGGTAAAATATATTTTCTTACATTTATAGATGATTATAGTAAATGCGCGAAAAGTAAAGATGAAACTGCAAAATGTTTCAAAGAATTTGTTAATTTAGTCGAAAATAAATTCAATAAAAGAATAAAAAAATTTAGATGTGACAATGGTAGAGAATCCTCATCATGTTGGTCTCCTTGCCGCGGGGATGAGGCTTAAGTGGTGGTTTGACCCCCATATCATGGAGACCAACCCAACACGAACGAAGAGGGAAGCTTCATATGAGGATTGGCTAGCCATCCACCCGCTTCATGGCAAAATTGGTGGCCATCCAATCACCATATGAAGATCACCGTACCGACGAAGATCCCCTGTCAATCCTAAACTCCCATCATTCCATCATTTCCTCTCCTCGACCCCCCCTAACCCAAGGTGTCATGCGACCCGTGCCTATTGGGTGGTTTGCAGTCAGGGGGTTTTCAGTCCGACTGTATTTCTACGGAGCTACATCGATACCGGGTCACCACGGGGTATAACCATGACCTTGCCGTGGTATGGGGCGCTGCCACGGTCGACCATTATGTTTCCCCTTCCTTTTAATAAGATCACCATGTCTGCCACGGTGGACGGTGATCGTACGAAACAGATGGAGTCCTTCAAACCAAAAATCTGTATGGACAAGCAGTCCTTAAATGCAAAGGAAGCTATAGCTTTCACCCCCAAATCTGGATCAAACCAGATGTTTTCTAGTACGGCGGAAGCTGGGATACTCAAGCCTAGTGGAAGTGTCAGTACATCCGAGCCCTTCACGGCTAGCCCATTTCGTACGGCGGAAGCTGGCGCTGAGGACAAACCTGGCAACAGCAGAAGTGGTGGTACTTACAGCAAACCTCTGGCCAAGAAGTCAACTTCCTGTACCACCAATACCGGGACTAGCCCTGGTAAAGGTGGTAAAACTGAGTCTGAAACGACTGATACCTCCGCAGTAGCAGAGCCTGCACGGCATGGCTACAAGGAGAGACGTGCTGCCTTCAGGCTACTGGAGCGCCTAAAAACGATTCCAGAGGGGGAGTGGTCTGACAAGCAGAAGCACTCTTTTAGCTGGGCGACAAGGATAACGGAGGAGCCCCCTCGGGGTTCTGAACCGAACCCAAAACGTCAGTTGTCGGACGACCCACCCAGCAACCCCAGCACGTTGAAGAAGCCCCGAAACACCAAGACTTCTCCAGCTACATACAGCGAAGCTGTCAGAGGCCAACAACTATGGGCGGTGGTTGACAAAAGCAACCCTGACGGCACTATTTCGCCTGACAACTGGAAGAAAGTGGAAGCCAGGCTCTCAAGCGTTTTCTTCCAAATTCTGAAGGAGAATCCTGGTCCAGCTCCTTTTTGTCGCGATAGTGGATGGCATCAGAGCCACGTGAAACTTATCGCCTGTGCCGATCAGAGATCAACTGATCTATATAAAATAGCGATCTCAAGGATCAGCGAAGTATGCCCTGGGTCTAAACTCGAGGTAGTTTCAAGGGATGACAACCACAGTTTGCCAAGAGCTAGGGCCTGATTACCAGCGGAGCCATCGGACCCTCAACAAATCCTTGAAATGCTTCGGGTATGTAATACGGCGCTTCCTACATCGTCGTGGAAGGTCACAAAGCTGGGCGATCCCAAAGGTGAGTACCGAAGCGCTACTTTCGTAGTCTGCAAGGACTCCGTGGACGCACTGGCGCGATCTGACGGTGTAGTAAGCTATGGCTTTCGTCCATAACACTGAGGGTCTATAACAAAGACAAGACGTCTAATTTAAAGGACCTGGTTGGAGCTGAGATAGCCCCCACGGCGGAATGTGGCTCCGGTCCTTATACTGCTACAGCGCTAAGAAAGGCATCTGCTGACGGCAGTATCTCTTCCTTGTTAGATAGAGTACTTGATACTACTCTCACTGATGAGGAGGAGTTACTGGCGTCAGACTCAGATGATCCCAACAAAACGGTGGTGGAGAGGAAGCCCAGTAACCATGATGTTACGGGTTCTTCAAATTAACCTTCACCACTCAAAGGTTGCGTCCGCCAACCTCATAATCCACCTGGCCAAAGGTGGACATCATATTGTCCTGATTCAAGAACCATGGGTATCACATGGACTTGTGTGCGGAGTAAGGACTCAAAAATATAAACTGATGTATGCTCGCAACAAAGGTAACCCTAGAGCGTGCGTGCTAATAAGAAAAGGGATAAATGCTTTCATGCTTTCTAATTACAGCGACACCGATCAACTGACCATTAGCCTGGAGTCGGGAAATGAACGGATGCTACCTCGCACATGACCATGAGGAGCTACCGAGATTAATATTCAAAGATCTGGTAGCGCACGCACAGAAGCTTGGCGCAAAGCTAATTATTGGTGCGGATGTAAATGCGCATCACGAGATATGGGGCAATACTGATACTAACGCTAGAGGTGAGTGTCTCTTTGATTATCTGATAGGGACTTAACTACAGATTTGCAATAAAGGTAATAAACCTACTTTTGTCATTAGTAATAGACAGGAAGTGTTAGACGCTACTTTTGCTTTTGACTCCGTTATTAACAGAATTAGGAACTGGAAAGTTTTGGAAGAACATTCCTTCTCTGACCATAGATATATCTCTTTCGAGGTTAGTAAAAATCTACCGAAACCTAAGCCTGGTAGAAATATCAGGAAAACAGACTAGGAAAAGTATGTAGATTGTATCGGGGCTACCCTAGGAACATGTCCATCAGTGGTACCGCAAAGCATAGAAGGACTAGAAAATTTGGTGCACAAAATTACCTACAACATGAATGCTGCCTTAGTGGAAGCCTGTCCCATAAGAAGACTGAGGGGTAAACCCAAGCCTAAGTGGTGGACGGTTGAACTAAGCAAGCTTCAAAAAACAAGCAGAAGTGCTTTTAATAAGGCAAAGAAAACACGTCTCGCAGAAGATTGGAGAGATTATAAAGATGCTCTGAAAATCTACAAAAAGGAAATCAGGAAGGCCCAAAGGCAATCTTGGAAATCCTTTTGTGAAGAGGTTGAGGGGGCAACTGAGACCTCCAGACATCGTAAGATCTTAGCGGGAAGTCCTCAAAATTGAGAACTGCTACAGAAAAGTGATGGCACGTTCACTACAACCAGTAAAGAGTCTTTAGAACTTTTGCTCGACACTTATTTTCCAGGCTGCTCAGACATTACTGGGCATGACATGGAAGATACAGTACACTGTCGTGAAATCAGAATAGATGCTATATCTGAGGATCGGCTCTTATGGGCGATTGAAAGTTTCAAACCCTTTAAATCACCGGGTCCAGGTGGTATTTACCCAGTGGAACTGCAAAAGACCGCCGGATATCTAACACACTGGTTGCTAGCAATCTTTAAAGGTTGCTTTCTTTACGGTCATATACCTCTTAAGTGGAGACAAGTCAAAATTGTTTTCATTCCAAAAGCGGGTAGAAACTCACATACCCATCCAAAAGACTTAAGACCGATATCTCTTTCTTCCTTCCTATTGAAAACTTTGAAGAGGTTGATAGAATTTCATTTAAGCCTAACTATAGATAGAAATCTTATCTCTACGTCACAACATGCCTACACGAAAGGGAAATCGGTAGAGACAGCTCTACATAACCTTATTTACACGGCAGAGAGTTCACTGCACAAACAGGAATTTACTTTAGCCGCTTTCCTTGATATTGAAGGGGCCTTTAACAATGTTGAAAGGGGGCCAATTACTGCAGCACTCACTGATCTTGGGGTAGAACCGGGCTTGGTAGGCTTCATTGGCAAAATGCTAAATAGCAGAATCATTGAAGCGGAACTAGGAGAATCGGTGCTCAGGAGATTGGCAAGTAGAGGTACACCGCAAGGCGGAGTCCTCTCACCGTTTCTATGGAACGCAGTTGTAAATAAACTTCTGTTAATACTGGAATCGGTGGGCTGTAAGGTGATAGCTTACGCCGATGATGTTGTCATTGCTGTCTCTGGTAAATTTGTATCTACATTAAGAGACCTAATACAAAATACAAAATGCTCTAGACATACTTTCTAGGTGGGCAGGAAAGTGTGGTCTGGGAGTCAACCCAGACAAAACACAACTTATATTGTTCACTAGGAAACACAAAATCCCTCAACTAAGTCCAATTATGTTCAAGGGGGAAGCTCTTGTGATTTTGGAAGAAACCAAGTACTTGGGACTAAACATAGATAGGAAACTGACTTGGAAGTCAAACATCTTAGAAAGAGTCAGGAAAGCGAACCTAGCTTTTTATGCCTGTAAGAGAGCTTTAGGTAAGACCTGGGGAATTAAACCTAAAGTTGCTCATTGGCTTTACACTGCTGTCGTCAGACCCATTCTTCTATATGGAAATGTTGTCTGGTGGTGTGCTATGCAGAAAAAAACCTATTCTAATTTATTGAATAAGGTGCAGAGATCAGCGGAACTAGCAATATGTGGCGTCATGAAAACCACGCCATCCATGGCTTTGGATATCATACTACATCTGCCACCCCTAGATCTCTTCTGCAAATACTTAGCGGCCTGCTCCGCTGTAAGGCTCAAAGCGAGCTCACAATGGAAGACTGTCACACAGGGACATTCAACCATCTTAGACTTCTACACGGATATACCCAGTGACTGTGATTATCACTCTCCCATTCTCTGCTTCGAAAGGAATTTCCTAACGAAAATCCCTTCTAGACTGGAATGGTTTGAAGAAGATCCAACACCCAACACACCCGTTAAGATCTACACGGACGGGTCTAAAATGGATACCGGTGTAGGATCAGGGTTATTTTGCGAAGAGCTTTCTATTAGTGAATCCTTTAAACTACCGGATCACTGTAGGGTTTTTCAAGCGGAAATAAACGCTATTCATGAAGCCTTAAAATGGATAAAGATAAACAGAATATCATCAACGGATATCTGCATTCTATCAGACAGCCAAGCTGCCCTACGAGCTCTGGATGCATTCCAAACAACATCAAGGAGTGTCTTACGTTGTCGCCAATCTCTAAATGAGATGGCCATACAATATCGTATAATCTTGTGCTGGGTTCCAGGCCACAGAGATATACCAGGGAACTGTAGGGCAGACCAACTTGCAAGGTACCTGTTTGCCAGACATAAGTAATTTTATGGAGATACCTCTCGCAACTTGTAAGCTTCTCATTAAGGATGCATTAATCAGGTCTACAAATCAGAGATGGATTAGCGTTAACACCTGTGAAATTGCCAGGCAAACATGGCCAAGGCTAAATTTACGTCTGCCCAAGAGTATCATAAAGCTGAATAGGCTTCAAATCAGGACCTTAGTAGGGGCCCTCACAGGACATTGTCTCATAGGAAATCATGCAAAGAGATTAAACGTTTACACGCATGATTTCTGTCGTAACTGCAGAAATGAGGAGGAATTGGAAACAATTCAACACCTTTTTTGCACATGCCCAGCTCTAGCCAGAAGCAGGAACCGATTTTTAAAATCCTACTTCTTAACGAATATAGATAATCTATACATTTTAGGTATCAACAACCTGTTACGCTTTGTCAAAAGCTCAGGATGGTTTAATATGGAGAGGGAAATGTAGCTCAGCCCCCGCGGTTCACAACGGACCCATTTCGTGGTCTAAGTGGCATCGTTGTCTCTATGTGCGATGCGACTGCCAAACCTAACCTAACCTATGGTAGAGAATACGTAAACAAAGAAATTGAACAATTTACGAAAAATAAAGGAATTGAATTATTACCATGTCCACCATATGTTCATGAATTAAATGGAGTCGCGGAAAGATATAACAGATCTGCAATGGGTATTGGTAGATGTCTAGCAAGAGAACCAAAAAAAAATCACAGGTTTTGGCCTGAAATAATGAAAACTGTCGCTTATTTGAAAAATCGTGCAATAGCCAATACTCAAGAAAACAAAACACCATATGAAATATTTTTTGGTAAAAAGCCTAATGTAAAACATTTGAAAATTTATGGAAGCAGAGTTTTTGTCAGATTACCCGAAACTTTGAGAAAAAATAAATGGGATGATAAAGCAAAATTGGGTGTACTCGTAGGTTACAATGATCATAGTTACAGAGTCTTAGTAAATAATAAAATAATTAATGCCAGACACGTTCAAGTAGTTGAAGAGGGCACAGAATTAATTTGTTTAGAAAAAAATAATAATAATGATGACAGCGTTTTACTACGAAAGCGACGATTATTTCTCACTAGCTATTTCTAATGGATTTGCACCTGCCGAATCCTTCTTATACCTCGACAAAAATGGCTTTATACAAAACGAAAACCACACGCCAATAATATATCACATATTCAGAAGAGCGAACAATAAAATAATCACATCAAAAACACTTAATGCAAATAATAAACGTTTTGATACATATATTTCAAGCTGCGACAAAATCGAATCCACCCTTACTATTAAAAACTGTTGGTGGTTAACAAATGACACGCAACACTAATTCATACCACCTTTCTAGTCTGACTACCTTCTTTTACTACTTTTAAGCCTTTTATTATAAACAATAATCTATGCATCGTTTTTGTTCCCTTTTTCCCTGCATCAAAGATACAAAATATTTAATAACTTCTAAGTTAAAACAAAATTAATTTCAATACTAAGGAAAAGCTACTAGACATCAGATAATATACGTACTTGAGAGCTCGTCTAGAGACATTGTACGACACATCATTAATATACTAATACTATTGTTTCTTGTAGTACTTAATAATATTAATTGATAATAAATAAACAAATATAAAAAAAAAAAGAGGGCACAGAATTAATTTGTTTAGAAAAAAATAATAATAATGATGACAGAAATTTTGATGATGAAAATGTTGTAAATTTGAATCTAGATAATGATCTGAATGAAATAAATGAAGATAATGAAGATGGTTTTGATAATGCTATTGATAATGATACTGAAGTAAATAACGAATCAAATGTTTTACAAAATAACAATGAGAAAATAGTTGAAAAAAGAGCGTCAGAGAGAAAAAGAAATCCTGTGAATAGATTTGGTAACCCTGTAATACACCATATTTATGTAAACCATGTAAACGCAAACGTACCTAATACATTGAGGAGGCGATCAACTCCCAAGAATCCAGAGAATGGAAAAGGCCATGAATTCAGAGATAGAAAGTGGATAGTACTTGAAAGACCTAAAGATAAGAAAATTATAGATGTGAAATGGATTTATAAAAAGAAAAAATTATAAAGCAAGATTAGTCGTAAGAGGTTTTCAACAAAAGGAGTACCTTGAAAATGTTTATTCGCCAGTCGGCAAAATGCAAACTTTGAAAATTTTATTAAGCTATTGTTGTTCACATAATTTATTCATAGATCAAATGGATGTTGAGACAGCTTTTCTTAATGGAACTGTTAAATCTGAAGTTTATATTAATCAACCTAGAGGCTAAGAAACAGATAAAAATAAAGTATGCAAATTACAAAAAGCGTTGTATGGTCTGAGAGAAAGTCCAAGAGCTTGGTATGAGTGTTTTCATCAACATGTAGAAAAAATGAATTTTGTCAGAAGTAATTATGACTACTGTTTGTATGTAAATAACACAGGCAAAGATCCAATATACATTTAAGTTTTCGTAGATGATCTTTTGATTTGCTGTAAAGATAAAAAGAAAATTGATAAAATTAAAGGAAATTTAATGCAAAGATTTTGAATGAAAGATTTAGGTAAAATTAATAATTATATAGGAATCGATATAAATTATAGTGATGACAGAAAAACAATGGCATTAAGTCAAACAAGATATATTGAATCTTTGGCTGTAAAGTACAATTTGGAAAGTTCAAAATTATATGATACTCCAATGGAAAGTAATTTACAATTAGAACAAGCGAGTGAAATCAATGAGAGAGTAAAGTACAGAAATTTAATTGGTGAATTATTGTACATTAGTACAGGCACAAGGCCAGATATTGCTTACAACGTTAATTACTTAAGTAGATTTCAAAGCTGTTATAATCAAACGCATTTTAAATATGCTTCAAGAGTATTTAAATATTTATACAAGACTAAAGATTTAAAATTAACGTATTCAGATAAAAATATATTACAAAAGATGAACATTTAGACTGTATGGTTGATTCAGATTATGCAGGAGATAATGTAGATCGAAAATCTACAACGGGATTCGTAATAAGATTATTTGGTAATTTGATTTATTGGAAAACACGTAAACAAAATACAGTAACTAAATGTTCAACTTTTGCAGAGTATACCGCTATGTCGGAAGCAGTAACAGAAGTTTTATTTTTGAGAAATTTGTTGAATGAATCATTTAATTTGAATATAGACAAACGTATAAAAATATATGAAGATAATTCAGGCGCAGTAGCAATCGCAAAATTTGGAAATTTCGCAAAAACCTCGAAGCACATTGAAGTGCAGTATCATTATATTAATGAAAATTATGAAAATGGCGTAATTGATATTGTAAAAATCGATTCTGAACGTAATTTAGCAAATATATTAACAAAGAGTTTAAACAGAATTAAATTTATGAAAAATAGAAAAGAGCTAAAGTTGATTTGAGTTATTGCAGACTAAAACATTAATTGTATACCTTAGAGTACAAAGCAACAATGAAATGATATGCGTAAAATTTGAAAATAGAATTATTTGATGTAAAGTAAGAATGAATACTGATGTAAAATGTTGAAAATTCAAGGAGGCGTGTTGTAATATATGAATATTCAACATTATAACAATAATGTATTTAACGTGATTTTGATACCCCTGGCGCCATCTCTCGGGAATTACATGCGTGCATACATACATGACTTTGTGACAATAAAGATTATTCAATCGTTGACCAGTCAATAGAGCGCATCGTCATTTTGTTTAAAGGAAGAGCCCAATTTGTAGTTATTACATCATGGTAGCAGAGCAAGGTTCGAGAAAACGCGGAAAATCAGGTGAATGGGAAAAATAGTGCCGAAATCGGAAAAAGAAAAAAATTAGAACACGAAATTTGGGAAAATTGTGTGGAAAACATCCGTGCAGGAAGCTGATGCACTTGGATTAAAAGTGAGCACATGTTCATCGCCCAGAAGGCTGCAAGTCCACGAGGCATTTTGAGGATAGCACATGTTTGCTAAATTGAAGACGACACTACAAAGTTTGGTTTCCGACGAAGATAAATCAACTGACCACTTAGTTGAGGAAATAAAAAAAGAAGATTTCGAGTTAAGCAGAGAAAACCGGAATTTTTTGAGAAAAAGTTTTTTGAAAATTTTGAAGAGGACTCTGATCTTGAAGACTATAATCGAAAATAATTGGAAAATTCAGGAAGAAGAAGAAATGGCTAGGCAAGCAAAAATTGACGACGTGAGTATTCCAGTGTTTGATGGGGCAAATTTTTCGAGCTGGAAGTTTCGACTTTTAAACATTTTGGAGTATAAGGAGTATCAAGGTCCAGCAAAAAGGGAAAAGACCGCCGCCGACGATGAAGGTACGTGGAAGAAAAGCGACCTAAAAGCCAAGACAATCGTGATAAGCGCTCTGTCGGACAGTCAGTTAGAGTACATAAGTGAGTGCACATCGACTTACACAATAATGTCGAAATTAGAAAAAATGTGCTCAACGCAGTCAACTTCACTACAAATTATCAAGAGGTCAAAATAAGAAAAAGTGAAATTGAGGAATTACGGCAATGTTGACCAATTTCTCGTTGACTTCGAAAAGGCATGCAACGAGTTGAAATCAGCTGGGGCCACATTAAAAGAAGAAGAAAAAATGCGGTAACTGATAAAAGCCCAACCACCTAACTGCAGCTACATAGGAGACTTCATCGAACTGGTGCCTGAAGAGTCAAGGACTGTCGAATATACGATGTCCAAAATTAAGGAAAAAAACTGGAACAAAAGTGATTGTGAAAAAAGACCAATGTGAGCACTTTTAGTGCAAAGACAATGAGATAATGCTTCCAGTGTGGAAAACCTGGGCATTATCAACGAGACTGCTGGCATAAACGCCTTGCTAGCTATGGACAAGGATCTCAACACAGCCAGGACAGAGGAGCCCAATCAAACCCCAGAGGACATCGTGGTACACCGAGAGGCAGAGGCGCGTCGCAACGAGGTTACGGTCGCGGCAGAGGCCAAGGACATCAGGCGTCAACATCTACCAGCGAGCAGCACCAGGAGCTGCCTTTTGAGTCGTGAGCAACGCAAGTGGTGAAAGTGAATGCGAATGATGTTGTGAAAGATATGTGTGAGAATGAAAATGAAATTGAATGGTTGTTGGATAGTGGTTGCACAGACCACATCATCAACAATGAAGATTATTTTTGTAAGTATATTGATTTAAAAAATCCTATTAAAGTAAGATTTCCAGATGGAAAAAATTTAAAAGCAACAAAAATAGGAACAGTTAAGACATTATTCAAAAATTATTATAATCAAGTAGAAGTTGAACTCAGGTGTCTCAAAGGGAAAGAATGTGCAACGAGATGGCAGATCGAAAGAAATGAAGCCTTTCACCTCTTTTTTTCCAATCCCCTTACATCGCCTTCACGTGGTGACACTGTTAACCTAGTGCAGAGATCAAGTAGCTATCTTTTTACAAGAAAGAACAAACCTTGGTGGATGCTCTAGGAACGGAAGACGTAAGGTGAGCACCCCCGAAAGGGGACTGGCCTTTAGGCTGACAACCTAATGTCAGTATAAAAAGAAACTTGTCTCGACACATCAACAACAGCCTCGGATAAGAAATGGACATCAATACCGACCCCTGCAACGTTTAAAGGACTATGATTTGACACTTGGAACATGGAATGTATTGACTATGCTGCAACCTGGAAAAATGGCGGAAATTGCAGACGAACTAATGAAATATCGGACAAATATTTGTGCACTACAAGAAATAAGGTGGAAAGGTGATGGTGAAGTGAGAAAGAAAGCTTACTCGATTTTTTTTAGTGGTTCTGAAACTCAAGGCTTACGCGGAACAGGATTCTATGTAGACAGTAAAACCAGAAAAAGCATATTGAATTTTTCTCCCGTGAACGATCGTATATGTTATTTAAGACTACAAGGTAAATTTCAAAATATAACTATTATAAGTATATATGCACCTACAAACGATAGCACTGATGCTATAAAAGATAAATTCTATGACGACCTTAGTGACGTAACTAACAATATTTGCAAACACGACATTTTATTGATTGTAGGCGATTATAATGCAAAAGTAGGAAAGGAAGAAGGCATCATCGATAAAATTGCGGGAAAATTCTCTATACACAACCACACAAATGACAATGGTATGCGAATGTGTAGCTTTGCGAGTGCCCACGGGTTAGTTGTCAGTAGTACAGCCTTCAAGCACAAACGAATTCATCTTCAAACTTGGAAAATGCCGGGCCGCAATATGGCTAATCAGATCGATCATATACTTGCTGACAAAAGACATGCTACATCAGTCATAGATGTGAGATCATATAGAGGCGCTTGCTGCGACACAGATCACTATCTCGTGGTAGCTAAGTTACGACAACGAATTTCAATAGTAAATGACAACAAAGGCTATAAAAAATTAAAGTGGAATACAGATGAACTTATAAATAATGAAGATATGAAAGCAAAGTACAAATATGCGATTGAAAACATTTTATTTAATGAAAATAGCACAAATAATGACTCAACTGAATTAGATATTGAAGATCAATGGAATAAACTGAAAGCTACAATCATAAAATCCGCAAAGAATACTATTGGAGAGAAGAGATCAGTAATGAACGAATGGTATGATGAGGAATGCAGAGTAGCTAATTATGCGAAAAAGGAAGCTAGAATAAAATATATGGAAAGAAACACACGTACAAATAGATTATATTATGTAAACAAAAGAAAAGAAGCTAAGAAAATAATGCGAAAAAAGAAAAAAACCTACATGAAGCGGCAAATTGAACAAATTGAAAGCGATTTTAGAAACAAAAATGTCAGAGCTATGTATCAGAACATCAAAAAACAGACTAAAACATTTCAACCTCGAACAAATATATGCAAAGCAAAGGATGGTTCCATAATCAGCGAAAAACAACAAGTAATAGATAGATGGAAAGAATATTTCAACGAACTACTTAACAAAGAAAACTACGATAATACAAGTAAGGAGGAACAAGTAGTACATACGGCCGAAATCTATGTTGAAGAACCTAGCTTTGACGAAGTACTATTGGCTATAAGAAAACTTAAAAACCATAAAAGCTGTGGTGAAGATGGAATACCCGCAGAACTTCTGAAATATGGCGGACATGAACTACATAAACAAATATTTACCTTAGTAAGCCAAATATGGCATTCAAATGAAATACCCACTGGATGGGCATCAAGCATAATAGTACCTATACACAAAAAAGGACATAAAACTGAATGCCAAAATTACAGAGGCATATCTTTACTTAATACAGGTTATAAAGTATTTACAAACATTCTATTTGAAAGGCTGAATATTTATGCTGAGAACATCCTAGACGATTACCAATGTGGTTTTAGAAACAACCGCTCAACGATTGATCAAGGTTTTACTGTCCACCAGATATTCGAAAAGTTTTACGAATATAAAATTGATATATTTTGCCTCTTTGTTGACTTCAAACAGGCATTTGACAGTATAAATAGAAAACGGATAAAATACTGCTTTCAGAAAATTGGAATACCTCTGAAGTTAATTAATTTGATTCTCTGTACATTGTCGAACACAACAAGTAAAGTACTGGTGCAAGGAAGCCTGTCAGACCCATTCGAAATCATATCCGGAGTAAAACAAGGAGACGCATTGTCATGTTTAGTATTCAATTTAATGCTACACACGACTGTTAAAGAAATAAACACGAATGGAACATTATTTAATAATGATTTTCAGATATGTGCCTACGCAGATGATATTCTTATTATGGCTAAAGATAGAAACACTCTTATACGCGTCTTTAAATGTATTGATAAAGATGCAAAAGCTCTGGGACTACACGTAAATACCGAGAAAACCAAATACATGATTCGGTCAGTCAACAACACGACACGCGATGACCTAAGTATTAACAACTTTGCTTTCGAAAATATCACTGAATTTAAATACTTGGGTTTTAAACTATCAGCAGATAAAGATTCGGCGATAGCTATTAACGACAGAATCCAAGCTGCAAATAACGCCTACTACGTTAACATAAAACTATTTAAATCAAAAGATTTGTCCAGAGCACAGAAAATAAGAATGTACAAAGTACTGATACGACCCGTCCTTACATATGGTGCAGAAATATGGACGCTGAAAACAAATGACATTCATCAGCTGATGTGCTTCGAAAGACGTATCATAAGGAAAATATATGGTCCGGTTGCAACAATAGATGGCAGCTACCGCATTCGCTACAATAATGAAATCGAAGAAATCGTTCAAGGACAAAATATAATACGTTTTATCAAAGCCCAACGAATTAGATGGATTGGGCACGTACTGCGCATGCCGAAAGAGCGAAATGCTAGGAAAGCTTTTATTTTAACACCAATTGGAGGAAGAAAAAGAGGACGCCCACGAAAGCGATGGTTAGATGACGTCGAATCAGATCTTAAGCAAATGAACGTACACAACTGGAGAGATGTAGCCATGGATAGAATAAAGTGGAGAAAAATTGTTGATGAAGCTATGGTCCACCACGGACTGTGAGGCTAAGAAGAAGAAGAAGAAGAAGTTGAACTAAAAAATGTATACTTTGTTAATGGCATTCGAAAGAATTTGTTGAGTTCTTCTAAAATAACTGAAAATAGTACAATTGTTTCAAGAGGTCAAAATGCAAAAATTTATAATAATGATAGAAAGTTGATAGCTGTTGCTAATAAAATAGATGGATTATATATAATGAAAAGTTTTATGCACAAAAAAGAAAAGAATGAGATTTATGCAAATGTAGTTAAACTATCAGATAAAGAAAAATGGCATAGAGCGCTAGGCCATGTAAATTTTCAATATTTAAACAAATTAGTAAATGACAAATTAGTAGAAGGATTGCCTGAAACATTGGAAAATAATATAATGAAATGTGCAAATTGTATACAAAGCAAAATTACTAATGTACCGTTCGAAAATAAGCGAACTAAAACTTCTGAAATTTTAGAATTAATTCATACCGATTTAAATGGACCACATAATACCTCTGGTAATCGTGGTAAAAAATATTTTCTTACATTTATAGATGATTATAGTAAATGCGCGAAAAGTAAAGATGAAACTGCAGGATGTTTCAAAGAATTTGTTAATTTAGTCGAAAATAAATTCAATAAAAGAATAAAAAAATTTAGATGTGACAATGGTAGAGAATACGTAAACAAAGAAATTGAACAATTTGCGAAAAATAAACCATGTCCACCATATGTTCATGAATTAAATGGAGTCGCGGAAAGATATAACAGATCTGCAATGGATATTGGTAGATGTCTAGCAAGAGAACCAAAAATAAATCACAGGTTTTGGCCTGAAATAATGAAAACTGTCGCTTATTTGAAAAATCGTGCAATAGCCAATACTCAAGAAAACAAAACACCATATGAAATATTTTTTGGTAAAAAGCCTAATGTAAAACATTTGAAAATTTATGGAAGCAGAGTTTTTGTTAGATTACCCGAAACTTTGAGAAAAAATAAATGGGATGATAAAGCAAAATTGGGTGTACTCGTAGGTTACAATGATCATAGTTACAGAGTCTTAGTAAATAATAAAATAATTAATGCCAGACACGTTAAAGTAGTTGAAGAGGGCACAGAATTAATTTGTTTAGAAAAAAAAAAAAAAAAATAATCATGACAGAAATTTTGATGATGAAAATGTTGTAAATTTGAATCTAGATAATGATTTGAATGAAATAAATGAGGATAATGAAGATGGTTTTGATAATGCTATTGATAATGATACTGAAGTAAATAACGAATCAAATGTTTTACAAAATAACAATGAGAAAATAGTTGAAAAAAGAGCGTCAGAGAGAAAAAGAAATCCTGTGAATAGATTTGGTAACCCTGTAATACACCATATTTATGTAAACCATGTAAACGCAAACGTACCTAATACATTGAGGAGGCGATCAACTCCCAAGAATCCAGAGAATGGAAAAAGGCCATGAATTCAGAGATAGAAAGTGGATAGTACTTGAAAGACCTAAAGATAAGAAAATTATAGATGTGAAATGGATTTATAAAAAGAAAAAATTATAAAGCAAGATTAGTCGTAAGAGGTTTTCAACAAAAGGAGTACCTTGAAAATGTTTATTCGCCAGTCGGCAAAATGCAAACTTTGAAAATTTTATTAAGCTATTGTTGTTCACATAATTTATTCATAGATCAAATGGATGTTGAGACAGCTTTTCTTAATGGAACTGTTAAATCTGAAGTTTATATTAATCAACCTAGAGGCTATGAAACAGATAAAAATAAAGTATGCAAATTACAAAAAGCGTTGTATGGTCTGAGAGAAAGTCCAACATCAACATGTAGAAAAAATGAATTTTGTCAGAAGTAATTATGACTACTGTTTGTATGTATATAACACAGGCAAAGATCCACTATACATTTTAGTTTTCGTAGATGATCTTTTGATTTGCTGTAAAGATAAAAAAAAAATTGATAAAATTAAAGCTTTTGAATGAAAGATTTAGGTAAAATTAATAATTATATAGGAATCGATATAAATTATAGTGATGACAGAAAAACAATGACATTAAGTCAAACAAGATATATTGAATCTTTGGCTGTAAAGTACAATTTAGAAAATTCAAAATTATATGATACTCCAATGGAAAGTAATTTAAAATTAGAACAAGCGAGTGAAATCAATGAGAGAGTAAAGTACAGAAATTTAAATGGTGAATTATTGTACATTAGTACAGTCACAAGGCCAGATATTGCTTACAACGTTAATTACTTAAGTAGATTTCAAAGCTGTTATAATCAAACGCATTTTAAATATGCTTTAAGAGTATTTAAATATTTATACAAGACTAAAGATTTAAAATTAACGTATTCAGATAAAAATACAAAAGATGAACATTTAGACTGTATGGTTGATTCAGATTATGCAGGAGATAATGTAGATCGAAAATCTACAACGGGATTCGTAATAAGATTATTTGGTAATTTGATTTATTGGAAAACACGTAAACAAAATACAGTAACTAAATGTTCAACTTTTGCAGAGTATGAAGCTATGTCGGAAGCAGTAACAGAAGTTTTATTTTTGAGAAATTTGTTGAATGAATCATTTAATTTGAATATAGACAAACGTATAAAACTATATGAAGATAATTCAGGCGCAGTAGCAATCGCAAAATTTGGAAATTTCGCAAAAACCTCGAAGCACATTGAAGTGCAGTATCATTATATTAATGAAAATTATAAAAATGGCGTAATTGATATTGTAAAAATCGATTCTGAACGTAATTTAGCAAATATATTAACAAAGAGTTTAAACAGAATTAAATTTATGAAAAATAGAAAAGAGCTAAAGTTGATTTGAGTTATTGCAGACTAAAACATTAATTGAGCAGGGGTCGCTAACCCGTCGATCGCGAGCTACCGGTAGCTCGCAAAGGCAATTCTGGTAGCTCGCGCTGCTCACGTTGCAAAAAATCCAAAAGTCTGAAAATCATACCAGTATTAGCAAATTTCAAATTCGACAAACACGACGCGAAGTCGCGTCTCCGTTCTAGGATCGGCTGGAACCGATTAGCGTGTTCGAGAATTTTTTGGCTTTATATATACGCAATGCACGTCGACATTGCGCTCAGTTTAATACTGAAAGCCATTATCAACGTTCTGCGTGCAGCGGTTGGGTTAGAGTTCGAAACATTATGGCAAGCAGTAGTAAGAAGGCGAAGACATACCATTTCCATTCGGAATGGGAAGAACAATACTTCTTCACAGAAGTTAAAGGCAAAAGTGTTTGTTTGTTATGTAATACATCTGTGTCAGTTCCTAAAAAAGGAAATATTGAGAGGCATCATAAAACTGTACATTCGAATTTTGAGAAGGCATTCCCGTTAAATTCTGCCACCAGAAAAGAAAAACTGAAACATTTAAAAATCCAGTTAATTGGACAACAGTCAATATTTTTGAAAACAATCGACAAAAATACGGCTGCAACTGAAGCATCTTATCGTGTTTCCCAGATAATTGCACAAAATAAAAAACCTTATGAAGACGGGGAAATCATAAAACAAGCATTTTTGGGAGCTGCAGATTCTTTATTCGCCAACTTTAGAAATAAAGACGAAATAGTGTCTGCTATAAAATCTATGCAACTTTCTGCTAATACAGTGATGAGGCGAGTAGAGGTAATGAGCAATGATATTTTTTTACAGTTAAGAAGTGACTTAGATAACTGTATTTATTTTTCACTGCGACTGCATGAATCAACAGATGTAGTTGACACCTCACAGATGGCCATATTTGTCAGGATGGCTTTTAGTGATTTTACAATTAAAGAAAATCTTTTGAAGTTTATTCCACTCAAAGGACATACTACTGGACTAGAGCTGTTTTCTCATTTAAAAAATCTCATCTCTTCTGAGAAAATTCCAATATCAAAAATGGTAGGCCTGACAACTGACGGTGCTCCAGCTATGGTGGGTTGTGATAAGGGGCTCGTGGCGCTATGTCATAAAGATGAAAGTTTTCCACAATTTCTTAGTTACCACTGTATTATACATCAGCAAGCATTATGTGGAAATTTTCTAAAATTGAACAACGTTATGAAACTGGTGGTGAAAATTGTGAAGCAGATTAGAGCTCAAGCGTTACAACGAAGATTATTTAAAACCTTGGCTGATGAAATTGACTGTCAATACGGAGAGCTACTTCTTCACTCTGAAGTGCGATGGTTAAGCAGAGGACGAGTGCTCAAACGTTTCAATGATGACCTGGCTGCTGTACTCCAATTTTTCAAAGAACGCGATGAACCGATCCCTGAACTGGAAAATTCGACTTGGCTCAGAGATTTTGGTTTTCTTGTGGACATTACAGAGAAATTAAATGAGCTTAACTTGCAGCTTCAAGGCAGGGATAAAGAATTAGCGGAAATGATTTCTGATATAAATGCATTTATTACAAAACTTGAATTTTGGGAACAAAACCTAAAAAACCGCGATACTAAGCATTTTCCTATTCTTTCCGAAAATATATCCAAAAATCTATTAGAGCCCTATGACAGTAAATATCATATGGAAATAGTTTCTAACTTGAAGGAAAACTTCAAAAATCGTTTCAAGGATTTCAGCAAAATTGCTTTAGTGACGCAATTTGTTGTTCCACCCTTCATGGACATTGATATACAACAGTTTGCAACTTGTGTTATGAACAACTTTGGCGAAAACATTCCTGTGACAGAAATGGAACTGATTGCTTTTCAAAGTGACTTGACTTTAAAATCTTTAGGTTCAAATACAAAATTTATATGGACTTTAGTAAGTAAAGATAAGTATTCAGTTTTATGTCGTGTTCCGTTGAAAGTGAAAGCGTTATACAGTTCAACTTATTTGTGTGAATCTTCTTTTTCCAATATGAAATTTATTAAAAATAAATACCGCAATCGGCTTACAGATATACATTTGGATAACTGTATTCGAATGACTGTATCAAATTATACTGCATATATAATATTAAAAAAATTATCGATGAGTCAGAATGTCAACCTTCTCATTCAATATGCTCTTTTTATCTGCCCATATTTTATTTATATAATAACTAGCAAACCCGGCCCCCTTCGCTGGGCACGCTAAAATAGAATTGATATGGTTTAGAACAGAAGATATATGATTTTCATATTATTTATTTCTTTATTCTTTATTCAAGCGCTTTGGCATAAACAATATTTTTTGTTTTTGAGTAAATATAAAATATAAATTGAAAATCAGGAAAAAAGAAGATTGTTTTTAAATTTCAAATCAACGCATTTGAATAAACAATCGTCTTTTTTCCTGATCATTCATGAATTTTTCGTTTCAATTTATATGTTTTATTAAGCATTGGAGCTTTTTTATCCATTTATATTTATATTTTTCAAAAAAAAAAACGAAAAAAAATTTTTTTTCCACGAACACATACAATAATTTCATTCGGATTTCACATTAAATTCTCAAATTTCGTAAGAAATTATTCACTGTTCCAAAATCCACTCCAAAAAAATTCACAAACAATTTTTACATGTTGCACTATGGCATCCAAATCAGAAAGAAATATTGACACATTGTAACTCACACTGTCAATTTGACAGTTCAGTTCCGCCCCAAGCGTTAAAAAAGTAAGCGACATTATGGCTGGTTCAAAAGAACGCTGTACCCGTTGCCAGAGCTCCGAATTACAACCAAACTTTACGAAACCCATTTTCAATACTTACTTAACAATGTGCGTAAGTTTGGTTTAATTCGGTGCAAAGACACGGCGGGTCCACGTTTTGGCATATATTTCGAGACCCTAGTCATCAATAGGTATGAAGCCCCGTATTAAAGCACTTATCAACAGCTTTCATTTGATACCCATATTGTACATACACAACCAAAGGTTACCCGGGTCCACGTTTTGACCTATGCCTCGAGACCCTAGTCATCAATAGGTATGAAAATTACCCCGTATTACAGCACTTATCAACAGCTTTCATTTGATACCCATATTGTACATACACGTCCGAAGGTTACCCGGGTCCACGTTTTGACCTATATCTCGTGCCCTATTTCCAAAATAAAATATAATCCATGTTACTCGTGGATGATGTAGCTTTCGAATGGTGAAAGAATTTTTAAAATTGGTCCAGTAGTTTTTAAGCCTATTCATTACAAACAAACAAAGTTTTCCTCTTTATAATATTAGTATAGATGTAGGTACTATTACTGTTTTGTTGTTTTTTAAGTCGCTTGTGATTTGCCCTTATGACTGCAAAAATTTTTGTTACGATTGATAGGTGTGAACATGGATGTAGGTATGCATAAGTATAAGCACTATAAGTCATAAGTTTATTATATATAGAACGTATATTAGTAAAATAAATACATGTATTGTGTGTCGAATATAACTGTGTATTATTTAATTTATGTTCGCTTGTGCAAGTAGCTCGCTGTTTATTTCAAAATCTTGAAAGTAGCTCAACACATTGAAAAGGTTGGCGACCACTGCCTTAGAGTACAAAGCAACAATGAAATGATATGCGTAAAATTTGTAAATAGAATTATTTGATGTAAAGTAAGAATGAATACTGATGTAAAATGTTGAAAATTCAAGGAGGCGTGTTGTAATATATGAATATTCAACATTATAACAATAATGTATTTAACGTGATTTTGATACCCCTGGCCCCATCTCTCGGGAATTACATGCGTGCATACATAAATGACTTTGTGACAATAAAGATTATTCAATCGTTGACCAGTCAATAGAGCGCATCGTCACTTTGTTTAAAGGCAGAGCCCAATTTGTAGTTATTACATCAAATATGATTTTTGTATTTCATTCATGTAAATAAAACACAATTTTGTTATAACTTAGGTTGTTTGAAGGAATCGATTGGGGGAAAATTGAAAACATGCCCGTTGCATACTTACTTCTGTTACTAACTGTAAGTAGATGATCTACTTTTTCGTCCTTATTACTTATTATAAAATGTAATACTGAATTTCGAATGCGTATTGCTGCCATAATTTTTTGAAACCTCAGTAAACGTCGTTTCCGGAGATCCCCCAACTGTGTATTATTAGCAGCCAATTGAGCACTTAAATTAGCTATAATTATTAAACAAACCAAAAACACTGAAATATTCACACCAGTATTGGCAGCTGATTGTCAATTTTGCAGGGAATCTGCATATGTGAACGGGTAAATTAATTTTGTGGATTTATTGGTAATTAATGCATATGTGAACGTACTTTTAAGGACTGTCAGAATTGAGACCCATGTTCTATCCTCTAAATAATGAGCAGTGGTATATTTCGTAAGTTTATTTATACTTGCATTTTATGTCATCATATAAACTTGTTTATCTATACCGCATTGTGAGTATCAAATATCTACATGCACAATGCTAGTATGATGTTTCGTAGTAGGGATTACGTTCAGTTTATATTCAGTAGCTTCTTTCAAACTTTGGTAAAAATAATCTGCCTTTATTTCTTCACGAACATCCAGAATATGCCTGTGGTTATTCTTTAAATGCGTTGTTTCTATCAGTTGTAAAAGCTTTTCTTTATCAACTATGTCTTTAATAAACATCGGTGATCTCAGCACTTTAAGATAAACTAGATTAGAGATAACAATCTTATGCAATAAAATGGTTATTACAACAGCCGAATTTGATCAAGTAAATCAATTGTTTCTGATAATTCAAGAAAAGACTGTACTTTGCTTGAAAATAAACATGCATCAAAATATTTTTCCATCTAACGGTATTTTGCAGCAGTTTTAATTTTGTACTTGATTTATTGGATCACATGAATAGAGGCACTCCGTTTGCCTTATTAGCGCATTAAAGCTGTGAAAGGAATCGTTTTTAACACATTTTTATTAGCTCGGGTTGTATGTATGTATGTATGTATGTAACGGAATCTTTGAGCTTAATTTTCACTGGCTTCTAAAAATCTGATCGACTTGGAATTTGGCACACCTATCAAGGACCGATGACAATGCAATAATTTGATTAAAGTTTTCCATTATCCTTATTAGGATTGCCAGGATTAATATTTTCTTTTTTTACCTGTGGGCAAAAAGTAAGGTGAATTTGGTTGTGAAGTGAAAAATCTTTTTAACACACTTTTATTAGCTCGGGTTGTATGTATGTATGTATGTAACGGAATCTTTGAGCTTAATTTTCACTGGCCTCTAAAAATCTGATCGACTTGGAATTTTGTACACCTATCAAGGACCGATGGGCTGGCGAAAATCCTCCACTGAACCCGCCCCGAGGGTGCCAGCTGGTAATAAGTACCACAGTTTTCCTATTTACAGGAGGTGCTTAGCTAAGTTAAGGGTACTATTGGTTGGGTTCGATACTCCTCAATAGTACAGCACTACCCAAAGTAATTTTAACGTGGTCGGGGGGAAGGGGTGGATTAAGGTGTGATGCGACCCGTGCCGAGAATCTGTCAGGCTTGGGGCCCTTCTAACAAATAACCAAGTCTCGAACGGAGCTTACGGATACCTGGCGCCCTCCGTAATAACTAGCCTTACCCGTGTAGTTCGGAGCTATGCACGGGCGGACATCCTTTCTCCGACACTCGTGGGTCCAAAAATGCAATCGGATTTTTCAAAAATTAATAAAAAAAAAGGAGATCGGTCCTCCTTCGAAAAGACCGACAGGAACAAACAGTTCCGCAATAAGAGCAACGGTCGCACCGAGCTCAAAGAGAACTCCATCCATCGGCCAAATAAGTCGATCGAAATACAGCGAAAGCGAGGCCAGTTGCCACACAACCAGAGCTGGACACAGGTCCAAGCACAAGTAGGGGTGCACTAGCCCGGCAGTCAACTGTGATTCAGCCCCCAAAAACGGTCCCGACCGGAAGCACTACTACTGCTAGCTCCGGTACCGAAGGATGGCCGCTTGTGAGGGTGGTAGACCCAGCGAAAGCGAGCTACCAGGATCGCAGAAATGCAGCCAGGCTCCTAAGGAGGGTGCACGAAACTCACCCAAAAGAAGGTGAATTGTCTCAGGAGTTGAAAGAGGCGATTGAAAGAGCGAAAGCGATCATTCCTGATTTCAACCCCGACTTCAAACCAGTACAACCGGCTCCTAAACGACAGCGGTCCTTGGAGGATAATAAGCCAAGCGCAAAAAGGCACAAACCAATGGGCGTGACGCCCAGAAGATCATTTGCGGAGGTTGCAAAAGACCGTTTTATCATAGGGGTCCTGGACGAGAACCATCCTGAAGGTATGATCCCCAAGGCTAAATGGAAATGAATCGAGGCCGAGCTAACGAAAGTGGCACTGAAGGTCATTCTGGAGAACCCCGGCCCCCCGCCTGCGTGCGAAGACTTAGGCTGGCACCAAGGCCAGATAAAAATAATAGTGTGCGACGATGAGAGATCGGTTCAGCTGTACAAAGAGGCCATCTCCAAAGTCGGAGAAGTGTACCCAAATGCCAAGCTAGTGGTCGTGGACAGGAAGGATATTCCGTCCAGGCCGCGAGCAAGGGTTTGGTTACCTTCAACCGTCGAAGACCCGGTGGAGATTATGAAGCTCATCCGGGTCTGCAATCCGGGCATCCCAACGCAGGAGTGGAGGTACGTCAAAACTATTACCAACCAAAACAGCGCGGATGAATCGAAAGAGCAGAAGCGCGCCACCATGCAGGCTCTCCTGCTCCTCACAGAGAACTCAATTGAACCGTTAGCGAAATGCGACGGGCAACTCAGATACGGTTTTGTAAAGGTGAAGCTCCACATTTATAAAACCGACACGGATGCAATTGAGTTCCTCGCCACGAAGGAAAGTGAAAAGCCCATAAGGGAACTGGAACCCATGAGCGAAACCGAGCCAATGAGCGAAGACGACCAGCCCACCAAAGAAGAATACGCCTCTTCCGGCTCAGAAATGGGCTTAGGGAGGTTGTACTTCGAACGGGAGGGTAAGTATCCCACACAACAGCGTAAGTATTCCGAAAGGGAACTTTTATGCGAAAGCAAAGAAGACCCAGACGTAACGTTAACAGCTGATGCATCTTCTACAGATAAACCTACACCACTGTAAAGAAGCCTGCCTTGCCCTCCTGGATCGTCTGGCAGAAGATCAGCCGGATGTAGTCCTCATCCGGGAACCCTGGGTACGGAATGGCGAAATCTGCGGTCTGAGGACATCAGGTTATAAAGTATACAAGACCAATCGTGAAGGTACTAAAAGAGCATGCATAATGGCAAAAGTACATCTTAATATATTTATTATTCAAAATTTCATTAACGCAGATACCACGACGGTTAGCTGGGAAGTGAGCGGAAGCAACACCTGGCTAACCTCGTTCTATTTTGCCGGAGACGACACAGGTCCACTGCCGTCGCCGCTAATAAGAAGCCTTGTTGAAGACTGCAAAGCTCACAACCGCAAACTAGTACTAGGAGGTGATGCCAATGCCCACCATACCATATGGGGGAGCTCGGATACAAACGAACGAGGTGAGTCTCTCTTTAATTACATTATATGTAGTAAGCTTTTAGTGTGTAACAAAGGCAATGAACCTACATTTATTACGCGCAATAGACAAGAAGTTCTTGATATTACGCTAGCATGTCAAACCCTTTACGGAAAGATGACGCATCCGATCATAGCTACATAGAAATAAAATTTGGGGGAAACAACCCACAGGCTTCACCCGCCAACAGGAACTTGAAAAAGACCAACTGGCACATATATAAGCGGGAACTTAGGGAAAGACTTCCAAATTCCCAAAATATTACTATTGAAGACAGAGAATCATTGAACGAACACGCACAAACTCTTACGGAGGTCTGTAGAGCTGCGCTAAAAAAGGCTTGCCCTTTAACTAGGTATAAGGGGAAGAAAAAGCCGCCCTGGTGTTCAGAAGACCTGTCTACATTAAGAAACGACAGCAGAAAACAGTTTAATAGAGCGAAAGCGACACGAGAGAGTAAAGACTGGGACTGCTACTACAGTAAACTAAAAACTTACAAAAAAGAAGTTAGGAAAGCGAAAAGGTCTGGTTGGAGAACGTTCTGTGGAGAAATCGAAGGAACCACAGAGGCTTCCAGACTGCGCAAAATCCTCTCAAAAAAACATAATCCCACCGGATACCTCCAAAAACCGGACAGGAGTTGGACTACTTCGAGTGACGAAACCTTGAAGTTGCTAGTGGACACACACTTTCCCAGCAACGAATCATCTAACGTATTAATCAACAATGGTACAGAAAGACCAAACTCTGACATTGAAGAAATAATCACTGAAACTAGGATAACCTGGGCGGTGGACACGTTCAAACCATTTAAATCACCGGGCCCAGATGGATTATTCCCGGCCCAAATACAACATTCACTCAACTACATCATGAAGTGGTTGACGGCCATATTTAAGGCTGCTCTGAAACTGAAAAGTGTTCCATCAACATGGAAAGAGGTAAAAGTGGTCTTTATCCCTAAAGCGGGAAAAAGTTCACACACAACCCCTAAGGATTTCAGGCCAATCAGCCTATCCTCCTTTCTGCTAAAAGCATTAGAAAGAATTTTAGAAGAGCATATTAGGGCTAACATCAGCCCTAATAAGCTCAGCATCTCACAACATGCGTACTGTAAAGGGAAATCAACTGAAACGAGAAGTCAATGTATAATAAAGAATTCACACTGGTAGCCTTTCTAGATATCGAGGGCGCGTTCAACAACTTCCTACCGGATACCATAATAAAGGCACTGACGGTTTTCCGGATCTCTGGCGCTCTGGTTGAGTTCATCAAAAACATGCTCTTGAGCAGATTTGTGATCGCAACCCTAGGGGCCTCAGAGATTAAGAAAAAAGTTAGCAGAGGAACACCTCAAGGCGGTGTGCTGTCCCCTCTCCTATGGGTGCTGGCACTAAACTCATTGCTAAAGAGCCTAGAGGAGAGAGGACAACACGTAGTAGCATATGCGGACGATGTTGCAATGGTAGTAAAGGGGAAATTCCCCAATACACTCATAGAAGTCATGCAGGATTTACTAAATATGGTTGAAAGCTGGTCAAAAGCAAATGGGCTAAGCGTCAACCCCAATAAAACTGAACTCATCCTATTTACCAGGAAACACAAAATGCCAAATATAACTCCTCCGACTCTAGGCGGAACGGCACTGTCATTTAGTGATGAGGCCCGCTACTTAGGTCTAATACTAGACCGAAAGCTAACATGGAAGGCAAATGCCGAAGATATACTATAAATGCCACTATACTCTTGTAAACAGCTGATAGGACTAAGTTGGGGTCTCTCCCCATCTATCGTATACTGGCTTTACACGGCAATTGTCAGACCTATCCTAACATACGGCGTATTAGTATGGTGGCCAGCTTTAAATAAATTGTACATTAAAAGAACCATGGCACACGTATAAAGAATGGCCAGTATTTGCATCTGCAGGGCCCTCAGAACCACACCCACAGATGCACTAAATATCATGCTTAACATTTTACCAATAGAGCAGTACGGTAAGCAAACAGCTGCCAAAGCAACTCTCAGACTAAGAGAAATCGGCCTACTCAGAACGAACCAAAGAGGACACTCCTCAATTTTAGAACAATTCCCCTGCATTCCCAACACAACGGATTTCTGTAGGACCAAGGACATCAATTTTAATAAATCCTTTGTCACAGTATTTCCTTCCAAAGAGGAATGGGATAACGGGCTCATTGTTAAAATAAATGACTTAAACATCTACACAGATGGCTCAAAACTGGATAACAAAGTAGGTGGAGGGGTCTACTCCGACAAACTCGGAGTATGCCAATCATTTCGCTTACCTGATCATTGCGGGGTATTTCAGGCGGAAGTCACTGCCATAAAAGAGGGGCTTAAAGAAATAAAAACGAGAGTATTATCCACAAATGAAGTCTTCATTTACTCGGACAGTCAAGCAGCAATAAAAGCGCTGGAATCAAAAACGCACTCGTCAAAAACAGTTCTAGAATGTTTTAAACTACTAGATGACGTACCGAAGTGCTACAAGGTGCACCTTATCTGGGTACCAGGCCACAGGAACATTGCAGGAAATTGTAAGGCGGATGAACTTGCAAGAGCCGGTACAACGCTCGATCTCGAACCGGATAAGGCGCTGATACCCATGCCTATAGCCACTTGTAAATTACTCATAGACAGGGAAACCATCAAAAAGGTAAATACAATCTGGCAAAACCTCACAACATGCGAACTAAGCAGACAGACATGGCCGAACTGGAACAGCGGTCGATCGAAGATCTTGCTAAGATTCAACAGGGAATCTATAAGAAAAATGAGAGGTGTATTAACAGGTCATTGCTAAATAGGCAGCCACGCTAGAAGGTTAGGACTACCTTATTTCGATTTCTGTAGAAGCTGTCTAAATACAGAAGAAGAGGAAACAGTCAGACACCTTTTATGTGAGTGTGAAAGCCTAGCTAGGAGAAGGCTGCGCACCCTCGATACAGCATTTCTAACCGATGTAGCGGATATAGCCCATCTAAAACTAACGAAGCTCTGCTCGTTTATTAAAGCAACCGGATGGTTTGAAAAGGAACACGTAGTGTAAGGATAAGCTCCAGTGGTATCACAATGGACCTGCCGAAGGTCTAAGTGTGTCTTACGACAACCACCCTACCTACCTACCTACCTAAGGACCGATGACAATGCAATAAAAAGTTTTCCATTATCCTTATTAGGATTGCCAGGGTTAATATTTTCTTTTTTTACCTGTGGGCAAAAAGTAAGGCGAATTTGGTTGTAAAATGAAAAATCTTTTTTTAACACACTTTTATTAGCTCGGGTTGTATGTATGTATGTATGTAACGGAATCTTTGAGCTTAATTTTCACTGGCTTCTAAAAATCTGATCGACTTGGAATTTTGCACACCTATCAAGGACCGATGACAATGCAATAATTTGATCAAAGTTTTCCATTATCCTTATTAGGATTGCCAGCATTAATATTTTCTTTTTTTACCTGTGGGCAAAAGGTAAGGGGAATTTGGTTGTAAAATGAAAAATCTTTTTTTATTCTTGTAAATCAATTTCATCCCCTTCAAAATAATCCCCTCTCGATGAAATACACTTATGCCAACGATTTTTCCAATCCCCGAAACATGCCAAATAGTCCATTTCCGGTATAGCCATCATCACCTTCTTCGATTCAGCTTTTATCTCCTCAATCGACTCGAAACGCGTTCCCCGGAGTGGTCTCTTGAGTTTTGGGAATAGCCAGAAGTCACACGGACCCAAATCAGGCGAATACGGCGGTTGCGGAACGATATGCGTGGAATTTTTGGCGAAATGGTCATGAAGAATGACTGCAGTATGAGACGGTGCATTATCGTGATGCAAAAACCAAGAGTTGTTGGCCCATAATTCTGGTCTTTTTAGACGAATTGCTTCACGTAAACGAAGCATAGTGCTCAAATGATATTCCTTATTAACAATTTGGCCAGGTGGAAGGAATTCATAGTGCACCACACCACGAAAATCGAAAAAAACTGTCATCATGACCTTTATTTTTGAACGACTTTGACGTGCTCTTTTCGGTCTGGCCTCGCCTTTAGCACCATATTCGCTTGATTGGTCGGTTGTTTCAGGGTCGTAAGCATAAATCCAAGTATCATCTCCCGTAATGGTGCATTTGAGCTTGTCCTGATAGTCTGAAAGCATTGTTTCACACACATCAACGCGACGACTTTTTTCCAAGAAATTGAGAGTTTTCGGTACCAAACGAGATTTGACTTTTCGTAGGCCCAAATGGTCTTTCAAAATGGTTTTCACAGATCCTTCTTATATTCCGATCATATCAGTAAGGTCTTTAACAGTCAACCGACGATTTTTGAGCACTAACTCCTTCACTTTATTGACGTGTTGGTCATCTGTTGACGCCGATGGTCGTCCGGAGCGCTCCAAGTCATCAACACGTTCTCGACTCTCTTTGAAGTCTTTGTACCACTTATAAACATTTTGCGACATGGTCGAAGCACCAAATGCTTTCTGCAACATGCTAAACGTTTCCGCAGCCGAAATTTCATTCCGCAAACAAAATTTGATGGCACTTCTCTGCTCAATCAAATCAGACATTGTAAAAATCGAAAAATGCACTCTTGGTCGTTTGGTAAACACAAGCGTAAATATATTATTGATAATGACATTCACATGAAAGTTGGCCCAGATGTTATTAACAGTGCTGCCAACTCATGAAAAAAATAACTAGAGCGAAATTTTAATCCCGTGAACTTTGACAAATAAATGCACCTTACTTTTTGCCCACAGTAGTAGATCTTCTGTAGAAGAGTAAGAAAGACAGAGCTAACGCGCGGTCTGCGAAATAATTTTCATATAAGATGTAATTTTGTTAATTACAATAAAATAATCAAAACATAAATTTTGAAATTATTTTACGGAACAAAATTTTGGCAAATAAAGAACGAATTTATCATTACCATAATTTCATTTATAAAATTTTATCGATTAAAGTACAATTCACAACAAAAATTAACTAAAAAAAACCAAACTGGAACTTTACATCTCGTTTTGATTGTGTCAATATAATCCACGGTCTCCTTTTTCTGTGCTGAGAGTATCTATTCTGTGTCAAGGTCAATGCTGGCCTTTCTTTGGACATATAGTCGGTAAAGAAGAAATTAAATATAACACAATTAAATCGGACTATAAATCACTGACTAAATGAAAACAATAATTTTCATTCAGAAAAACAAGGCTCGACCTTCAATCAATGATCTATATGGGGAAAAGTATGTAACGTATTGATTATGTGAGTATATTTTGTTGTTTAGACCCACAGTCGATAAGAAAGGAATTAAATATAACACGAATATATCGAATCATTGATTCACTGACTGCAATGATAACAATAATTTTCATTCATAATAAAAAATAGTTTAAAAAAAAAAACTAAAAAACACGCTTTTTTGCTAATCGAACTAAAAAGTAGAAAATAAAAAATAGTTTAAAAAAACTAAAAAACACGCTTTTATTGTCAATCGAACTAAAAAAGTAGAAAATAAATTTTAATGACAAAGAGACCTATAATGAAGTAATAGCAAATCGAACGATCAGTCATAGTCAACTACCTCAGAACAGAACTATAACAAAAATTAAGATACAAATAGAATAATTCAAATTAGAGTTAAAAGCGTGGGATGCATTTTGCTTCACTTTCATAACCTTCTGTACATAGGTAGTTGCCAATAGAATGATTGTAATATTTACTATATCAAGCATCCCACGCTTTTAACTCTAATTTGAATTATTCTATTTGTATCTTAATTTTTGTTATAGTTCTGTTCTGAGGTAGTTGACTATGACTGGTCGTTCGATTTGCTATTACTTCATTATAGGTCTCTTTGTCATTAAAATTTATTTTCTACTTTCGATTGACAATAAAAGCGTGTTTTTTAAACTATTTTTTATTTTAATTATTCATTGAGTTTGAAAACTTCTTAATTCTAATAAAATGGGGAATCCAAAAGGACAAATCGATATCTTGAGCTCAAAGTCATTTTCAAATTGCCAAATTGTCAAAAAAATTGGTCGAAGTCCAAACGTTGTGGATCTTTACGTGAAACAAGGTGTTTCCTATGGTAAGAACTACAAAGGCAGAACTGCGACGTTCTTAACCCCTAAGGAAACCTGAAAACATCCTAGGATTGCATCAAATTTCGCTCTTTGAACAGCAAAAATTAAAGAAATGGAAAATCTTGCAGCCAGAAAATCCACCGTTCGAAGGACTATTCTAAAAACGCCTCATCTGAAGCATAACAAATTACAAAAAAAGCTACCTTTGATAAACTTAGCAAAGAACGCCGCCTCAATTTTGCAAGGGACCACATGGCTTAAAGTTCTGTTACAAATAACGATCCCGGTGAATGGAAAAAAGTAGTATTTAGTGACGAAAAGAAGGTAAATCTGGCTGAACCGGATGGATACAATTAGTATTTACCATGATTTAAAAAAAAGGAAAGGTACTTGAGTCGACAGCCGTGAAAGTGTTGTTATTGTATGGGGAGCAATTGCAAATTGTAGACAACGAAATGACGGAAATTGAATCTTTCAACAGGATAATACAGCTGTACACATTTCAGGTGTGGTCAAAACTTGGGTTGAGTCCCAACACATTGAAACTTTAGCATGGCCACCATATTCCCCAGATCTGAACATTATTGAAAATCAATGAGGATGGCTTGTTCGTAAGGTTGTGAAAATCGGCAACAGTGTCAAGATAAAAATGTTTTATTTCAAATCATAAAAATTGCCTGGTCAGAAATTTCATTAGACTTCCTAAAAAATTTGTACAAATCCATTCATCACCGTATTTACGAAGTCATTTATTAACAGAGTGGCGGCACAAACTATTAAGCTTTAAAAATGTCTGTAAGAAGTAAAATTTCCTATTGTTATTATTTTATCTTATTTGGTTAGTCCCTCTAATCAAGTGAACCCATAAATCAAGCACAGTGAGGGAATAATATTTTGGCGCATAGAACAATCTTCGCTTGAATTACCAGAAACAATTGTGTTACTAGATCAAATACGGCTGCTTTAGTAATCATTTTACTCCATAGAATTACTGCCTCTAATCAAGTGAGTCGGACTGTGCTTGGCTTTTGCGATATATTTAGTGTAGTTGTATTGAAATTCATTAAATAAGTCAATGCTTGGACAGTAAACTAAAAGGTTTTCCAATAACAGGTGTTACAGGTGAATGGATTTTTTATGGCCGGAAATGGGTGGTATTGATCTGGACGACGTTTATTTTCAATAAGATGGCGCTACGTGCCACACAAGCAACGAAACCATTGATCTTTTACGGGAAAAGTTTCCGGACCGTGTTATCTCCCGAAGAGGTGATCACAATTGGCCACCGAGATCTTGTGATTTAACACATTGTGACTTTTTTCTTTGGGGCCACGTGAAAGAGAAGGTTTACGCGAACAGCCCAGGGTCGATTCAAGATCTCAAAGATGGAATTCGTGAGGCTATTGAGAACATAGGGCAGCCACTTTGCAATACGGTTATGGAAAATTTCATGAAACGGTTATTATCCTGTAAGTGTGATCGTGGTGGTCATTTACCTGATGTCATTTTCCACTATTAACGGCATGCCTTCCTCTTTATAATGAAATAAACATCCGCTCATTTAAATTAAAAAATAGCATTTTTCTTTGAATATCAAAATAATACCTCTTATTAAAAAAACTATACTACTAATCCCTTCGGAAGCAATGTTTCCTGCATAAAATGCAAAACATACTTTTTATCTTTAAAATATCACGAATTTTATTTTTAGAAATTATTTTAGTTTAGCAAGAATTAAAGCTTGAACTTTCTACAATTACTTGAAGTCTATGAATATATATTGGTATTCTTCTTCTTCTTCTTTTATTAAGGACATGCCTGTTTTTGTTAACACAATTTCTTAGACACAAAATTTTATAATTTATCATATCAGGTCAGTCCATAAGTTCGCGCGTTTTTTAAAGGTGGTTTTAAAATTAATAAAAAAGATGTTAAAACTATTTATTAATCAATAATATATTTTCCTACATTATTTACAATGTCTTCTCAACGTTTAGGCAAATTTTTAATTTCCTGCTCAAAAAATTGTTTGTCCTTGGAGCCAAAATACGCTTCGATATCCCTTTTTATAGCTTCTTTTGAGGAGTAGTTCTTGTTACTCATATGGGATTGAAGTCCACGGAAAAGGTAATAATCATAAGGTTGAATATCCGGAGAGTATGGTGGATGCGGCATTAGCTCCCATCCGAGCTCGTTTAGCTTGCCTGATGTAAGCCTTGCGGTATGAGGTCTTGCGTTGTCGTGGTGAAACAAAACTTTGCGTCTATTCACTAAAGATTGTCGATTTTTGTTAAGTGCCTCATTCACGTTTGATAGCTGATGGGAATAATAATCAGCAGTTATCGTCTGGTTTGGTTCCAGAAGTTCATAATAAACAATACCGGCCATATACCACCAAATAGACAGGAGAATCTTCTTGGGGTGAAGGCCATCTCTAGGGGTCGGTTCTGGTGTTTCATCTTTATCTAACCATTGGCGTTTGCGAAACGGATTATTGTAAAGAACCCATTTTTCATCACCAGTAACGATACGGTTCAAAAAACTTTCATTTTCAAGCCGTTGCAGCAGCTGCGAACACACATTCACTCACTGCTGAAGGTTGGCGACGGAAAGTCTATGCGGAACCCATTTTCCCAGCTTTGAAACCTTTCCCAACTGAACCAGGTGCCTCTGAACTGTTCCATGCGGTGAATTTAACCTCTGAGCTATCATATCGGCTATCAAATATGGCTCAGCTTCCACGAGTTCGAGCAAGGCGTCGGAGTTAAAGACTTCAGGACGACCAGCGTGCGGGGCATCCTCCACGTCGCAGTTACCACTTCGGAATTTTGAAACCCACTTTTGCGCAGTCCTTACACTCACGGTATCCTCTCCATGAACAATGTTTATTTCTGGAGCAGAAGTTTTTGCATTTTTACCTCTTTTATAAAAAACATACAAAATATGCCTCTTATACGTATTCGAAAATTCCATTTTATTTTTTAGCAGCACGTGCTTCTATCCGCCATTAAAGTCACTAGTTGAATGCACAATATATCAAAGAAAATATAAATAGTTCCGTTATATTCCGCGAATAATTTTTTGTATGGAAAAATCGTACAAAAGTGAAATTATGGGTAAAATACGCACGAACTTATGGACTGCCCTGATATTAATAATACTGAATTATATGTATATGTAATATTTAAATACATCCAGCTTTGCGCCCATCTTTTCGGTGGTCTTCCAGGACGTCGCCTTGCCACTGGAACTCCGTCACGTGCAATATTAATTAATCGGTTGTTGGAGGCTCTTGAAACATGCTCGTTCCATGCGCGTCTTTTTGATTTTATAAATTTGACAATGTTTTCGGTGTTCGTCTGGATTCTAATATCATGGTTTCTACAGCAATCCCACCTCGTTTTTCCTGCTATCGTCCTTAATGAGTGCATTTCTGTAGAGCGCAATAATTGTTTCGTTTTTGTGTTCTCCGCACGTGCTTCTGCACCGTATGTTAATATCGGTCTTACGATTGTTTTATACACACGCGTTTTGCTTTCTACATTCATATATTTGTTCTTCCATATAATATCTCGCAGAAAATCGGATATTTTTGGACCATTTGATTTCAATACAATCAGTGTCGTCACTTATTATGTGCTATGTACTGTGTTAACATCTTCGTCAAACAGTTTATGAAAATTTCTTGCTACTTCTCCATCGGATTTCTTATAGTGTAATCAACTCAAACCGCGCACACAATAGCAAACAAGTCCTTTTCATCGTGCTATAATTTCGCTCATGTTCGTTCAGTGTACGACTTGCTAAAGAAAAACAAAGCCTAAAGCAAAATTACTTGCATCTGTTACAAGTGAAAACGGTTTGCTAAAAACTGGGTGGAAAAGTATAAGATCAGTTTTTACTAAAATTTTAATGTTTTAAAAACTTTTGGTTCATGTTAGTCATTCGTATGAACTGTTGGCCTGTATCCTGTGATACTTTATTTTTTTATTTTATATAAGTCAAACATACAAACACTGGTTATGTTTATATTGATTGACCTTAAGAATATGTAGATTACATACTTAAATCCTAGATTACAAAAATTAACAATAAAACTAAAGTTAAAAGGACAGTTGTGATAAAAAAGCAGTATTTGTAAAACAGTTGAAGTTGTAGAAGGTATAAAAAAAGATATGAAAACAGTATTAGTACTAGTAGAAGTAGGGATTGATTAGAGTCAAAAAAATGAGAAAGTATTTGAGTATATTCAGCAATATTTGGCAAAGTAACTGTAGAGAGCAGCATTTAAACATGGTTGTCATAGATGGTACATTTGTACCAAAACTGGTACATTGTTTTACGCTCTGTACATTGGTACGCACGTTAAGAATTTGGTACATTGTACTTAAAGACTCAAAACCTGAGTAATTTACCTTTTTATACAGTACATTAGATATTATAAAAAATTGCAATCCTGTGTTGGTTGTTTATTGTGAATATATTTGTTGAAATTTACACAGAGAACGTTAAATATAGAGAATTCTCACGAGCTACGAATAGTGTGAATTGTCAAAAATGAAGTCTAACCGCCGCCGGGGTGTGGTGAAACTTTTAACAGAGATGTTTTACAGCGATTTCTCCTTTAGCATATTGGCCCTGCACAGTTTTTGGCTTCTGTAGGAAATCAAATTGACGAATAGCCGACGGCATTTTGCAAAGTATTTGCTTGTGCATTTTTATGTTCCCTTGATAAACGAAAATTTATTCAATTTGTATTTCCAAACAAAGGTGATGAAGAAAAAATGATTGAATATTTATTATTTATTATATGCGCCAACATTTCAAATCAAAGTAACTTTAATATTTTAATTTAATTTACCTCTCACATTTTGGTATGTGCGTTTTAGTAAATTTAAAACTTAACAAATTTGATGAAAATTTTTACTAATATTTTGAGTCGAAATTAATTCATAGCATACAAGTGTTTTGGTATATCGACATATGTATTTACATTTGATTTATTTGTTCCTTTGGCAAACCAAATTTTTTTCAATTTACTTATGTATTTTACAGGGAATAATTCATATATGTATGCATTTTATAGATAGTATAAAACTTTGAAATTTAAAATAAATAAAATAAAACTTCAAAGAAACATATTTGCATACATATGTATATGGGACAACTAAGTTCTATTGCATCTTTAATAAATATAGTGTTGCACGCATATGTATGCACTGAAGCAGCATGACCTACCTCACGAGCATCGCCTTATCATATTGCATGCAATAATTAGGAAGTAAATATTCGAATGATCGAATTCCTGCAAATGCTAAAACAACTTCTTCTGCATATGCATCGACGTGTGTGCATGTGCGTATATGCACACTTGATGCCCTACTATATCTATCTATGTATGTACATTCAATTGATCAAATCAATAAATTCTGTATACAAAACGCTTCATTACCAGGCACACAGGAAGATGGCATATGCAAATATAAATATGCGAATTGAATTCAAGCAAAACAATGCTTATTAATATACACATATGCATGTGCATACAACCGCACACACAGGGCACTCACTTTATTTCTCAAAATGCGTATGTCGTTCAAAGCTAAAATTCTATGCCTAGCGACTACAAGAACAAAATGCAGTCATAGACGCAGGCGTAGCGGCCATCATTCTAGTTGCCATAGCGCTGAACAGTCGCGGTGGCGCCGAACAGTTTCAACTATTGTACTGTGCAACAAAAACTCATCATCAAAAAATTCATTGATAAGTTCGAGCTCATAGTTCTAAGAGCAAGAACTTTCATTCATAAAACGAGCCGCCCATATGCCAATTTTCTCGACAATTCGAAAATAGTCAATATTGAAATATTTCGCGTAGAATTATTTGCCAATATTTGATAAATCTTGAATTTTTGTCAAGTCGAGTGCCCGCGGCTTCGTACATATGTATGCATCAATATATGTATGTACGTAAATATGTGTATATGTACAATGCTGTGCCTATGAATGTGCGCAGCGCCTATGAGTGCGCGCTGGATTTCTTGAGAAGTCTACCGTTTTATTTTGAGCTGTCGCTAGTGAGCATACATACACACAGCATATACATATGCGCATATGTATATAAATTCACAAATTTACATTTGCATATGCCATCTTCCTGTGCGCCTGGTAATGAGGCGTTTTCTATAGAGGATTTGTATTCAGTTGAAGGGATTGAACAAAGTTTTACAGACACCAGACAGACAGACATTACATATGTATATAATTTTGGATGATTTGGAAAAAAATCAAATATACATACATAGGTCATATTAAAAAGCTACCTAACATTCTTTGCTTCTAATCACCAAGAAATTCTTATCGACTGCTGCTAAATTTACATAATTCAGCCCCTCACTGTTAATTTTTGTTGAAAAATGTGGATATGGTGAAATTGTCTTCGCGAGACGAGTACCCCTCGAAATTCCATACGTTCCTGTCATTGAGACTTCTCTATACATTAACGTTCTCTGCCAGGAAGATGGCATAAGCAAATGTAAATTTGTGAATTTATATACAAGAAAATATATATCATCACGAAGAAGACAAATTTCAAGCAGAAGATATACAAGCAACTATGTTAAGTATTAAAACTAAAAATCAAAATATTACCATAGCTAGCTTATATAGTCCCCCAAAACACAATATCAAATAAGAACGTTACTTTGAACTATTCAGAGCTGTTGGAAATCGATTCATCATAGGTGGTGATTATAACGCTAAACACACACATTGGGGATCGAGACTCACAACAACAAAAGGAAAAGAATTGCTAAATGCAATACAAACATACAAGTGTGACGTAATTTCTACAGGGAAGCCCACCTACTGGCCCACTGATCCTGACAAAGTTCCAGATCTAATAGACTTTTTCGTCACCAAAAACCTAGGCAGTAATTATATGCAAATAGATGAAATCTTAGAGTTAAACTCAGACCATTCGGCAATAGAATTAACACTAAGCGAAACTATAATTTCTAAGCCAACAAATCCAACTTTAGTCAACAAAAAAACGGACTGGGAAAGCTTTAGAATAACATTGGAAAATAGAATTGAACTAGCGGTTCCACTACAAACCGAAGAACAACTGGACCTTGAGGTGGAAAAACTAGTCAACGATATACAGTATTCAGCATGGGAAAATACACCTGAAGTCAAAAGAAAACTGAAAGGCAATTGCTATCCTAAAGAAATAGTAGAGCTTATTTCAGAAAAAAGAAAAGCGAGAAAAAAATGGCATCAAACCAGAAACCCGCGGGATAAAACAATACTGAATAATTTAACATCACAATTAACAAATGAAATTAGACAGTTAAAAAATGACTCTATAAGTGACTTTCTTCGAGAGCTTACTAACGACTCCAGTACTGAATATTCGCTTTGGAAGACTACAAAAAATCTAAAGAGACCAATCATACAAACACCTCCAATTAAAAATGTGGATGGAAGCTGGGCCAGAAATTGAAAACATATTTCAACCAAATGCAGCTAATGACATTAATCCCTTACCATACATTGCAGAACAAATGGACGGGATAATACCATTCGTCACTCCGGCTGAAGTCAAAAAAGAGATCAAGAGTAATATCAACCCTAAGAAAACACCTGGCTTTGATCTTATCACTGGCCAAATACTAAAAAAACTTCCAAAAAAAGCGTTAACGAAAATAACCAACATAATTAATGCATCACTTCGGTTACAATATGTTCCACAACTTTGGAAAGTTGCCGAAGTTATAATGATACCAAAGCCAGGGAAGCCGCCACATGAAACAACCTCATATCGACCAATATCATTGCTGCCGATTATGTCAAAGTTGTTCGAGAAACTTCTCTTGAAAAGGTTAAAACCAATTATCGAAGAGAAACACCTCATTCCTGATCATCAGTTTGGTTTCCGAAATCAGCACTCTACAATTGATCAGGTACACCGAATCACCGACATAATTGAAAAGGCGATAGAAGAGAAAAAAGTTTGTTCGACAATATTTCTGGATGTTGCACAAGCTTTTGACAAGGTTTGGCATGAAGGATTAAATCATAAATTACAAATACTTCTTCCTGCTCAATACTCAAAAATTTTAAAATCATACATAACAGAACGTTACTTCAGAATAAAACAAGAAGACACCTATTCTGACCTGAAAAAAATTCAAGCGGGAGTACCACAAGGAAGTGTACTAGGACCAATCCTATATCTCCTATACACTAGTGATATCCCTACATTTACAAATAATACCGTTGCTACGTTTGCTGATGACACTGCAATAATGGCCACTGGTGAAAACAACATTGAATCAACAGAAAAATTACAAACAGCCATTACTGAGATACAGCGCTGGACAGTCAAATGGCGTATAAAACTCAACGAAACCAAATCTGTGCACGTCGACTTCACTAATAAAAGAATCGATCATAAACCAGTATACATCAATCAACAAATCATTCCGTACGAGAATTCAGCGAAATATCTTGGCATGACCCTTGACGCAAAACTCAGGTGGAAACCGCATGTCAAGAAAAAACAAGAAGAGTTGAAAATGAAGTACAGAAAGATGTACTGGCTATTGGGTAGACATTCTGCCTTGTCAACATACAACAAGCTGCTCTTGTATCAGCAAGTCCTTAAGCCAATCTGGACTTATGGTATTCAGCTCTGGGGATGTACCAGTCAAAGCAACAGAATGATCATTCAACGATTTCAAAATAAAGTGCTCCGTGCTATTGTTAATGCTCCGTGGTACATCAGAAATGACAATTTACATAAGGATTTGGATGTTGAAATTGTCGACAACGTTATCAAAAAGTTTGCGCAAAGTCATGAACAACGACTTCAACAACATGTCAACATTGAGGCCCTCCAGCTCCTCCAAAAAGATGACTTAACCAGAAGATTAAAACGAGTGAAACCATTTGAACTTGTGTAAAAAATAGTGAACTATCTATAAACAATACATAATAAATAAACCAGTCACAAACAAAAGTAGTGACCAAAAAATTTACAGAAACAAAAAGTGCATATATCATAGGATAAGTACTTTGTAATTTTAACCGTATCAAATTAAGTCAAATTTAAATAGCTTATTAGTATTTGTGCTAGATTGCTATATAATAAATACACCAATAGGTGTTTTAAAAAAAAAAAAAAAAAAAAAAAATATACATTTGCGCATATGTATATGCTGTGTGTATGTATGCTCACCAGCCACAGCTTAAAATAAAACGGTACAACTTCTCAAGAAATCCAGCGCGCATTCAAAGGCGCGGCGCACATTCATAGGCACAGCATTGTAGCACAGTAACCTAGACATTTTTACAGGCACCTTCAAATGCTCTGATTTCAGAGTAAGTTTCTAACTTTGCAGATACATATATGCATAGGTTTTGTGCACTTTTTATCAATTCAATTACATACGTAAAGTAATCTACTAATTAACTATTTGCCTACTATCAGTTAACATAAAATAATTGTTTCCAAATTTTATCTTAGTATTAAAATGTCCGAATCAGACCTTTTTTTAAGCTACTTGTTTTCTTCTCCAACTTACTGTATGCTCATGAGCGCACTTGACGCACAGCAGCTGCGGCTGTCGAGCATTTAGAAACATATATTTACATACATATATTTTTGCATACATATGTACGAAGCCGCGGGCACTCGACTTGACAAAAATTCAAGATTTATCAAATATTGGCAAATAATTCTTCGCGAAATATTCCAATATTGACTATTTTCGAATTGTCGAGAAAATTGGCATATGGGCGGCTCGTTTTATGAATGAAAGTTCTTGCTCTTAGAACTATGAGCTCGAATTTATCAATGAATTTTTTGATGATGAGTTTTTGTTGCACAGTACAATAGTTTAAACTGTTCGGCGCCGCCGGGACTGTTCAGCGCTATGGCAACTAGAATGATGGCCGCTACGCCTGCGTCTATGACTGCATTTTGTTCTTGTAGTCGCTAGGCATAGAATTTTAGCTTTGAACGACATACGCTTTCTGAGGAATAAAGCGAGTGCCCTGTGTGTGCGGTTGTATGTACATGCATATGTGTATATTAATAAGCATTGTTTTGCTTGAATTCAATTCACATATTTATATTTGCATATGCCATCTTCCTGTGTGCCTGGTAATGAAGCGTTTTGTATACAGAATTTATTGATTTGATCAATTGAATGTACATACATAGACCCGATTTACACGAGGAGACATCTGGAAGGGAAACATTTTGTTCGGTGGCGAAGGACGGTCGGGGAAGAGAGAAGGGATTTTGTCTCCCGTACTCGGCGACACGCTTTCCTCTTCTTATTCGTATTTCCAATCTTTCCAATTTTTGACAGTTGCTTCATTCGTTTTCTTCTTTTTTGGGAGAAGGTTCTGAGTTATGTGTTGGTTTTCAACCAAACGGAAGATAACAAAGATGACAAACATCCGAACACTGCTTGGGAAATGCACGATTATTTTTGCTAGTAAAGATAGGTATAATTTAAAATATATTATGAGGCATGTTTATGTTGAATTCTAATTTTCCCCGCATTTCTAGATACTCAAGTTAATTATTTATGAAGTATTTTTAATTTAATTTTTTTTATTCAAGTACAATAATTTATAAATATATTTAAATAAAAAAACAACAAATTATTTATTATTTAACCAGTTTGCATTTTTCATTCATATATTTAAGAAACTGTTGTCGAACGCTCTCTGCTTTACATGTAAGCGCGTGCTAGAATATATCCGCACCAGACGATGCTAAAGTATTAAATGTCAAAATGTCGCGGAAACATTTTTGCCCGTGTGAACGCGAATGAAACTTCAAAAGAGAATTTCCAGTGTCTCCCTTCCAGATGTCTCCTCGTGTAAATCGGGTCATAGATAGATATAGTTAGGGCATCAAGTGTGCATATACGCACATGCACATACGTCGATGCATATGCAGAAGAAGTTGTTTTAGCATTTGCAGGAATTCGATCATTCGAATATTTACTCCCTAATTATTGCATGAAATATGATAAGGCGATGCTCGTGAGGTAGGTCATGTTGCTTCAGGGCACACATATGCGTGCAACACTATATTTAATAAAGATGCAATTGAACTTAGTTGTCCCATATATGCAAATACGTTTCTTTGAAGTTTTCCTTTATTTATTTTAAAGTTTTATACTATCTAGAAAATGCGTACATACAAATTATGTATATTATTGTTCCCTGTAATAAAATGTAAATTGAAAAAAGTTTGGTTTGCCAAAGGAACAAATAAATCAAATGTAAATACATATGTCGATATACCAAAACACTTGTATTATGAATTAATTTCGACTCAAAATATTAGTAAAAATTTTCATCAAATTTGTTTAGTTTTAAATTTACTAAAACGCACATACCAAAATGTGAGAGGTAAATTAAATCAAAATATTAAAGTTACTTTGATTTGAAATGTTGGCGCATATAATAAATTCAATCATTTTTTCTTCATCACTTTTGTTTGAAAATATAAATTGAATAAATTTTCGTTTATCAAGGGAACATAAAAATGCACAAGCAAATGCCTTGCAAAATGCCGTCGGCATTTGTCAATTTGATTTCATACAGAAACCAAAAACTGAGCAGAGCCAATGTACTTGTACATAATTCACTGTAATCAGCTCTGTTAAGAACTTCCCCGCTGTCGAGTTAAGCGAGGTGAAATAGTGTTCGCGGTTTCACTTCATTTTTGACAATTCACACTATTCGTAGCTCGTGAGAATTCTCTATATTTAACGTTCTCTGCCTGATAATGAAGCGTTTTCTATAGAGGATTTTGATTCAGTTGAAGGGATTGAACAAAGTTTTACAGACACCAGACAGACAGACACATAACATACATATGCATTATGATTTGGAAAAATTCAAATATATATGTAGGTCATATTAAAAAGCTACCTAACATTCTTTGCTTCTAATCACCACAAATTCTTATCGACTGCTGCTAAATTTACATAATTCAGCCCCTTACTGTTAACTTTTGGTGAAAAATGTGGCTGTGGTGTACCACGCGCGCAAAACGAGTACCCCTGAAAATTCCATACGTTCCTGTCATTGAGACTTCTCTATACATTAACGTTCTCTGTTTACAGTAAAATAAAGTGAAATAATTAAGCAAACGGAAAGGCCTACGAAGGAAAGAGAAAACCATACAAATAAATATATTGTGGATGACTGTAGGCCATGAAACAATACAGGGTGTCAAAAAATAACTGTATGCAAACTTCTCCGTGCAATTAGATGAACGTAAAATTTTTTAGCGAATGCTCTTATTTTGTGATTGTTGTGGGTGTTCTGAACTACAAAAAAAAGTGTGATGAGGAAAATTGCTCGTGAGACAGGCATCAATCGTGAATCAGTTCGCCTTATAGCAAAAAAAGAACATGGACTTAAGCCTTATAAACTAAAAAAATGCCAGCTGCTCACGAATGAAAACAAGAAAGTAAGACTCGAAAGATGTCGCTCGCTCCAACGTCGGGCCGCAGGTACGGGCTGGGAAAAAATCGTCTTTACGGATGAGAAGCTGTTTACCGTTGAACAAACTCACAATCATCAAAACGACAGAAATTGGTCTACAGAAGCCCCTGGACTTTCGTCCATTATTGAACATCGTCAAAATCCGCGATCTGTCATGGTATGGGGTGGAATTTGCGCTAGTGGCAAGACTCCTCTGATTTTCATAGACCAAGGAGTCTAAATCAATAAAGAAGTTTACCGTCAAGACATATTAGAAGCAGCAACACTTGGTGACGATGAGTGGACGTTTCAACAGGACGCGGCACCAGCCCACAGACCAAAAACAACCCAAGAGTGGTGCAAAGCGAATTTCCCCTCTTTCATTACTTCCCAAGAATGGCCACCCTACTCATCGGATCTGAATTCGCTAGATTACAGCGTACGGTCGATTTTGGAAGCAAGGACCTGTCCAAAACGCCTCAAAACTTTGGAGTCCCTGAGACAAGCGTTGCGTCGAGAGTGGGATCGCTTAACGGTAGACAAACTACGCCCTATAGCCCAAAAATTTTTGAAACGTTTGAGCTTGTGTATTCGTTCTAAAGGTGGCCACTTCGAAACTGGCTGAATATAATGTCTATTAAAATTTCACAATTTGTTTTGAGCTTCTATAAATGATACATTTTTTTCACTAAAAAATGATGTATACACTTATTTTTTGTCACCCTGTAGTTTTCTCTATGCTGTTTTTTTAATCCGATTGCAAAATTTGAATTATTGATCATGTATTTGAATATTTTAAGTATATAGGTATATTCGCTATTATTTTAGATTTTTGATAAAGAAAGCCAATACTAGCAAAGGAAGTGTTACTGTTTCTGTTTCCATTCAGGTTGCATTCTAGCAAAATTTAAGCAAAACGAGTATTTAAGAAAGATTGGCTTCATAAGTTCAATTGGCTGAAAGACACTAATAGCAATACATATTGTACAGCTTATAAGCGAAAAAGTACCAATACTTTAAGTCATTTAAATAGACATGCTGCCAACGAATTGCACAAGGAAAATATGTAGGCAAAGAAAAATCAGCTTAGTATTTCTGCCTCATCATGTTGGTCTCCTTGTCGCGGGGGTGAGGCTTAAGTGTTGGTTTGACCCCCATATCATGGGGACCAACCCAATACGAACTAAGAGGGAAGCTCCATATGAGGATTGGCTAGCCATCCACCCGCTTCATGGCAAAATTGGTGGCCATCCAATCACCATATGAAGATCACCGTACCGACGCACCTGTTAATATTCAACCCTCATCATCCCATCATCTCCTCTCCTTACGCCCCCCCCCTAACCCAAGGTGTCATGCGACCCGTGCCTATTGGGTGGTTTGCAGTCAGGGGGTTTTCTGTCCGACTGTATTTCTACGGAGCTACCTCGATACCGGGTCACCTCGGGGTATAACCATGACCTTGCCGTGGTATGGGGCGCTGCCACGGTCGACCATCATGTTTCCCCTTCCTTTTTATAAGATCACCATGTCTGCCACGGTGGACGGTGATCGTAAGAAACAGATGGAGTCTTTCAATCAAAAAACCTCAATGGACAAGCAGTCCCTAAATGCAAAGGAAGCTATAATTTCCACCCCCAAATCTGGATCAACTCAGATTTCTTTTAGTACGACGGAAGCTGGGATAACTAAACCTAGTGGAAGTGCCAGTACATCGAAGCCCTTCACGGCTAGCCCAGTTCTTACGGCGGGAGCTGGTGCTAAGGACAAACCTGGCAACAGCAGAAGTGGCGGTACTCGCAACAAAACTACGGCCAAGAAGTCAATTTCCTCTACCACCAATACCGGGACTAGCCCTGGTAAAAGTGGCAAAGCTGAGTCTGAAACGACTGATACCTCCGCAGTAGCAGAGCCTGCACGGCATGGCTACAAGGAGAGACGTGCTGCCTTCAGGCTACTGGAGCGCCTGAAAACGATTCCAGAGGGGGAGTGGTCTGTTAAACAGAAGCACTCATTTAGCTGGGCGACAAGGGTAACGGAGGAGTCCCCTCGGGGTTCTGAACCGAACCCAAAACGTCAGTTGTCGGACGACCCACCCAGCAACCCCAGCACGTTGAAGAAGCCCCGAATCAACAAGACTTCTCCAGCTACGTACAGCGAAGCTGTCAAAGGCCAACAGCTATGGGCGGTGGTTGATAAAAGCAACCCTGACGGCACTATTTCGCCTGACAATTGGAAGAAAGTGGAAGCCAGGCTCTCAAGCGTCTTCTTCCAAATTCTGAAGGAGAATCCTGGTCCAGCTCCTTTCTGTCGCGATAGTGGATGGCATCAGAGTCATGTGAAGCTAATCGCCTGTGCCGATCAGAGATCCACTGATCTATACAAAATAGCCATCTCAAGGATTGGCGAAGTATGGCCTGGGTCTAAACTCGAGGTAATTTCAAGGGATGACATCCCTAGTTTACCAAGAGCTAGGGCCTGGTTACCAGCGGAGCCATCGGACCCTCAACAAATCCTTGAAATGCTTCGGGTATGTAATCCGGCGCTTCCTACATCGTCTTGGAAGGTCACAAAGCTGGACGATCCCAAGGGCGAGTACCGAAGCGCTACTTTCGTAGTCTGCAAGGACTCGGCGGACGCACTGGCGCGATCTGACGGTGTAGTAAGCTATGGGTTTTCGTCCATAACTCTGAGGATCTACAATAAGGACAAGGCGCCTAACTTAAAGGACCCGGTTGGAGCTGAGATAGGCCCCACGGCGGAATCTGGCTCCGGTCCTAACACTGCTACAGCGCTACGGAAGGCATCTGCTGACGGCAGTATCTCTTCCTTGTTAGATAGAGAACTTGATACTACTCTAACTGATGAGGAAGAGCTACTCGCGTCAGATTCAGATGAGCCAAACAAAACGGTGGTGGAGAGGAAGCCCAGTAACCATGATGTTACGGGTTCTTCAGATTAACCTTCACCACTCAAAGGTTGCGTCCGCCAACCTCATAATCCACCTGGCCAAAGGTAGACATCATATTGTCCTGATTCAAGAACCATGGGTATCACATGGACTTGTGTGCGGACTAAGGACTCAAAAATACAAACTGATGTATACTCGCAGCAAAGGTAACCCTAGAGCGTGCGTACTAATAAGAAAAGGGATAAATGCTTTCATGCTCTCTAATTACAGCGACACCGATCAATTGACCATTAGCCTGGAGTCGGGAAATGAACGGATGTGGCTATCTTCCTGCTACCTCGCACATGACCACGAGGAGCTACCGAGATCAATATTCAAAGATCTGGTAGCGCAGGCGCAGAAGCTTGGCGCAAAGCTAATCATTGGTGCGGATGTAAATGCGCATCACGAGATATGGGGCAGCACTGATACTAACGCTAGAGGTGAGTGTCTCTTTGATTATCTGATAGGTACTAAACTACAGATTTGCAATAAAGGTAATAAACCTATTTTTGTCATTAGTAATAGACAGGAAGTGTTAGACGCTACTTTTGCTTTTGACTCCGTTATTAACAGAATTAGGAACTGGGAAGTTTTGGAAGAACATTCTTTTTCTGATCATAGATACATCTCGTTTGAGGTTAGCAAAAATCTACCGAAACCTAAGCCTGTGAGAAATATCAGGAAAACAGACTGGGAAAGGTATATAGATTGTATCGGGGCTACCCTAGGAACATGTCCATCAGCGGTGCCACAAAGCATAGAAGGACTAGAAAATTTGGTTGACAAGATTACCTACACCTTGGCGGTAGCCTGTCCCATAAGAAGACTGAGGGGTAAACCCAAGCCTAAGTGGTGGACGGTTGAACTAAGCGAGCTTCAAAAAACAAGCAGAAGTGCTTTTAATAAGGCAAAGAAAACACGTCTCGCAGAAGATTGGAAAGATTATAAAGATGCTCTGAAAATCTACAAAAAGGAAATCAGGAAGGCCCAAAGGCAATCTTGGAAATCCTTTTGTGAAGAGGTTGAGGGGGCAACTGAGGCCTCCAGACTTCGTAAGATTTTAGCGGGAAGCCCTCAAAATTGAGAACTGCTACAGAAAAGTGATGGTACTTTCACTACAACCAGTAAAGAGTGTCTAGAACTTTTACTCGACACTCATTTTCCAGGCTGCTCAGACATTACTGGGCATGACATGGAAGATACAGCACACTGTCGTGAAGTCAGAATAGATGCTATTTCTGAGGATCGGCTCTTATGGGCGATTGAAAGTTTCAAACCTTTTAAATCACCGGGCCCAGATGGCATTTACCCAGTGGAACTGCAAAAGGCCGCCGGATATCTAGCACACGGACTACTAGCAATCTTCAAAGGTTGCTTTCTCTACGGTCATATACCTCTTAAGTGGAGACAAGTCAAAATTGTTTTCATTCCAAAAGCTGGTAGAAACTCACATACCCATCCAAAAGACTTAAGACCGATATCTCTCTCCTCCTTCCTACTGAAAACTTTGGAGAGGTTGATAGAATTTCACTTAAGCCTAACTGATAGAAATCTTATCTCTACGTCACAACATGCCTACACGAAAGGGAAATCGGTAGAGACAGCTCTACATAACCTTATTTACACGGCAGAGAGTTCACTGCACAAACAGGAATTTACTTTAGCCGCTTTCCTTGATATTGAAGGGGCCTTTAACAATGTTGAAAGGGGGCCAATTACTGCAGCACTCACTGATCTTGGGGTAGAACCGGGCCTGGTAGGCTTCATTGGCAAAATGCTAAATAGCAGAATCATTGAAGCGGAACTAGGAGAATCGGTGCTCAGGAGATCGGTAAGTAGAGGTACACCGCAAGGTGGAGTCCTCTCACCGTTTTTATGGAACGCAGTTGTAAATAAACTTCTGTTAATACTGGAATCGGTGGGCTGTAAGGTGATAGCTTACGCCGACGATGTTGTTATTGCTGTCTCTGGTAAATTTGTATCTACATTAAGAGACCTAATACAAAATGCTCTAGATATACTTTCTGGGTGGGCAGGAAAGTGTGGTCTAGGAGTCAACCCAGACAAAACACAACTCATATTGTTCACTAGGAAACACAGAATCCCTCAGCTAAGTCCAATTAAGCTCAAAGGGGAAGCTCTTCTGATTTCGGAAGAAACCAAGTACTTGGGACTAAACATAGATAGGAAACTGACTTGGAAGTCAAACATCTTAGAAAGGGTCAGGAAAGCGAACCTAGCTTTTTATGCCTGTAAGAGAGCTTTAGGGAAGACCTGGGGAATTAAACCTAAAGTTGCTCGCTGGCTCTACACTGCTGTCGTCAGACCCATTCTTCTATATGGAAATGTTGTCTGGTGGTGTGCTATGCAGAAAAAAACCTATTCTAATTTATTGAATAAGGTGCAGAGATCAGCGGAACTAGCAATATGTGGCGTCATGAAAACCACGCCATCCATGGCTTTGGATATCATACTACATCTGCCACCCCTAGATCTCTTCTGCAAATACTTAGCGGCCTGCTCCGCTGTAAGGCTCAAAGCGAGCTCACAATGGAAGACTGTCACACAGGGACATTCAACCATCTTAGACTCCTACACGGATATACCCAGTGACTGTGATTATCACTCTCCCATTCTCTGCTTCGAAAGGAATTTCCTAACGAAAATCCCTTCTAGACTGGAATGGTTTGAAGAAGATCCAACACCCAACACACCCGTTAAGATCTACACGGACGGGTCTAAAATGGATACCGGTGTAGGATCAGGGTTATTTTGCGAAGAGCTTTCTATTAGTGAATCCTTTAAATTACCGGATCACTGTAGGGTTTTTCAAGCGGAAATAAACGCTATTCATGAAGCCTTAAAATGGATAAAGATAAACAGAATATCATCAACGGATATCTGCATTCTATCAGACAGCCAAGCTGCCCTACGAGCCCTGGATGCATTCCAAACAACATCAAGGAGTGTCTTACGTTGTCGCCAATCTCTAAATGAGATGGCCAAACAATATCGTATAATATTATGCTGGGTCCCAGGCCACAGAGATATACCAGGGAACTGTAGGGCAGACCAACTTGCAAGAGAAGGTACCTGTATGCCAGACATAAGTAATTTTATGGAGATACCTCTCGCAACTTGTAAGCTTCTTATTAAGGACGCACTAATCAATTCTGCAAATCAGATATGGATTAGCGCTAACACCTGTGAAATTGCTAGGCAAACATGGCCAATACTTAATTTACGTCTGTCCAAGAGTATCATAAAGCTGAATAGACTTCAAATCAGGACCTTAGTAAGGGCCCTCACAGGACATTGTCTCATAGGAAATTAGGCGTATACACGCATGATTTCTGTCGTAGCTGCAGAAATGAGGAGGAATTGGAAACAATTCAACACCTTTTTTGCACATGCCCGGCTCTATCCAGAAGCAGAAACCGATTTTTAAAATCCTACTTCTTAACGAACATAGATAATCTATACACTTTAGGTATCAACAACCTTTTACGCTTTGTCAAAAGCTCAGGATGGTTCAATATGGAAAGGGAAATGTAGCCCAGCCCCCGCGGCTCACAACGGACCCATTCCGTGGTCTAAGTGGCATCGTTGTCTCTATGTGCGATGCGGCTGCCAAACCTACCTTCTTCATATTTTAAAGACAACAATGTACACATTGATCAGCAGTGGATTATTTACCGGACTTGTTATCCGTTTTTTGCACAGATTCTGAAATAGCAAAACGGTTGAAGTGTGCAAGAACAAAAGTGTTGCTGAAATTTTGGGAGATAAAACGTATCCGTTTTTTGTAAATTGCGGATATCTCAGAGAGAAATGATCGAAGCGAGAATTCAAAAAAAAAGCAAATTGAAGCTAAATAATCAAGCTAGTTGGCTGTATGGCTAGTTGTAGTCGGAAAAATTTTGCCAAACCCGTGCAATCAAAAAAAAAAAACAGGGAAAAAAATTCGAAAATTGTTGTGTTGCCCTTTAACTGATGATTACAAAATAACCGTTAAATAAAAAAAATTTTGCTCAAAGATCTTGAAACTAGAAATTTAAAGATTCAATTTGCGTTTTTGTCGGAACTCCGTGCTACTATTTTTCACCGAGATACTTACTTACTTACTTAGGTGGCCATAACAACCCGTTACCTAGTTACGGCCGACCTCACTAGTTCTCTCCAGGCGCCTCTGCTCCGCGCGCGCCTTCTCCAATTCTGTACACCAAGCGAGCATAGGGTTTCCTCCACCTGGTCTTTCCACCGGAGCAATGGTTTCCTCTGCGTCGGCTCTCTTGGACTTCGCCCTCGAACACCTTCTTTGCTGGAGCTTCTTCATCCATACGCACGACATGCCCTAGCCAACGCAGGCGTTGGATGGCGATGCGTTGAACTACGTCAATGTCGACGTAGAGCTCATACAGCTCGTGGTTCATTCTTGAACGGTAGTCTTCGCCAACGCGCACAGGACCGAAGATCTTACGAAGAACTTTTCTCTCGAACACCCCAAGAGCGGCTGCATCGCTTTGTGACACTACCCATGCTTCTGCGCCATAAAGCAACACGGGTATGATGAGCGTCTTGTAAAGTGCCAGTTTGGTCATGCGAGAGAGGGCTCGACTACTCAATTGCTTACTTAGCCCATAGTAACACCTATTAGCAAGAGTGATTCTCCGTTTGATCTCCATGCTGATATCGTTGTTGCTGTTAACGGCGGTGCCAAGATAAATAAATTCCGGCACAACTTCGAAAGTATAGTTGTCCGCAATGACGTGCGTTCCTACACGCCGTGTGTTCCGCGATGTAGACAGCATATACTTTGTTTTACCCTCGTTCACCCCCAGACCCACTCGTGATGATTCCTTCTCGATAGCAGAAAACGCAGCCGTGACATCTCGCTTACAGCGGCCGATAATGTCAATGTCATCGACGTACGCAAGGAGCTGGACACATTTGTAGAAAATAGTGCCATTACGATGCACACCTGCTTTTCGGAGCACCCCTTCCATCACGAAGTTGAAGTGGTTGCATGACAGTGGATCGCCTTGTGTGAAACCTCGAACGGTACTGAATGGCTCGGAGAGGTTATTTCCTACCTTGACGGAGCTGGTTGTGTTACTCAACGTCATTCTGCAAAGCGGTATGAGCTTCGCTGGTATACCAAAGTCAGACATGGTGGCGTACAGGCAATCCCTTATCGAGCTATCGAACGCAGCTTTATAGTCGACAAAAAGATGATGGGTGTCGACTTGCTTTTCATGGGTCTTTTCCAGGATTTGGTGTAATGTGAAAATCTGGTCGATGGTGGACTTACCACTTCTGAAGCCGCACTGATAAGGCCCGATCGGTGTGTTGGCAAACGGCTTAAGTCTTCCACATAGGACGCTAGACAGGACCTTGTACGCGATGGTTAGAAGACTGATGCCCCGGTAGTTGGTGCAGATCGTCGGGTAACCCTTCTTCAGTACAGGACAAAGGACACTGAGATTCCAATCGTTGGGCATGCTTTCTGCTAGCCATATTTTGCAAATGAGCTGATGCATGCTCCCTATCAGCACATCGCCGCCAGTCTTGAACAATTCAGCGGGCAAGCCGTCAGCGCCAGCCGCTTTGTTATTCTTGAGCCGCTGAATGGCAACTCTGACTTCGGCATGACTACTGGGTCGGAATTGTGTGCGTCATCGCCAGCAAGTAAATTGCAGAAGTGTTCCCTCCATATGCCCAGTGTGAACTGTGTATTCATAACCAGATTTCCGTTTTTATCTCTGCAGGCTGGTGCTCCGGTCTTGAAACCTTGTGTCAGACGCTTGACTTGTTGATAGAATTTTCGAGCATCATTCCTGCCCCTGTACTCCTCTAGCAGCTCACGCTCACGCTTCTCCTGTTCTCGTTTCTTGCTTCTGAAGAGGCGCCTCTCTTCCGATCTCTCTTCCCTGTAGTTATCTCGCACGGCCCGCGTTGCAGCTGACTGCAGAGTTCTTTTGTAAGCTGCGTTCTTCGCTGCAGTAGCTTCGCGACACTCTTCATCGTACCATTGGTTTCGTTTAGGTGGGCGTTGGAGCCCAATGGTTTTTTCAGCGGCAGCTCGCATAGAGCGGGATATATGTGCCCAAAGTCCACCTGCGTCTGCAGGTAGAGAAGCTTTTCAAGAATAACTAAGAAATTTAGGAAATTTTTCTGTTCCCTTAATTTTTGTGAGAAGTGTATATTTTATAAAGTGCACGCGCCAGTCTTTGCATTTGTGCTCCAGTAATGCTTGTTGAATTCTGCTTTGCAACGGTTTTGTCGCAGCATTTATACATTTTTCACTTATAACCCGAAAAGAATAAACCTCACAAAATCTTGGGGGTATCTCTAACCTTAGCCTTAAAAAACGTCGTTTCGTGCATTAATGAGCAGTGGAACGCCTTACAGCTCCACTTTCTTCCTCGTTCATTAGAAGTGAATGGCGTTAAAACTATTAGCTAGCAAATCTAAAGTTAGACCCTGAAAGCAAATTATATATGCTGTTCTCACCTTATGTTTTAAAAATAATAAATAATCTTATCAAGGAAATATTTTTTAAATTACAATAATACCTAGTAACTAAATGAAAAATTATTTTCTATGATTTGCTAATACTTTGAAGGACTTTACCGTTAGTAATGAAATAGGGTATTTATTCATCGACGAAATATTTATTGGTACTAAGGCTGACAGTTTTTTAAAGTCGGATAAATTTAGCGATGCGCAAAGGTTTGCCATATAGTTGATTATTCGAAAGTTTTATACAAAACTTGTGAAGTAAATTCAACAACGATTTGATTTTGGAAAGGAAGATATTAATTCAATTCAGTTTTTACTTAATGAATTTGCACATTTTGTGCCAGGCGATCCTGATACCATTTTAATTCAATGGAGGCAATTAAGGCTCGTAAAGCTACATTTCTAGAATTCTACAGTCATTTCAGAATTCTGACAGAAACATTTCTTCTTTACAGCAGGCGTGGAGAATCCTGCTTGAAAAACTCGTTGAATTGGTTAATACTTTAAGGTCATTGCCTCATAGCTCGGCAGCTGTGGAAAGAAAATGTTCTGAACTCAACCTTGTTAAAACTAAATTTAGAAATATACTTGAAACGTAAATGCTAAACAATATAATACTTGCTAAAGAACTAAATAAAAACTAAACCCAGGGCTATAGTGTTTGGTCAGCTAAATATTATTTTTAAAATAATACAAATGTGGAATATGAGGTTTTCATAAAATGAAACAAAATGATGTCAACTCGAATTTAGCTACTGAGTCACAAAAGTAGTAGTAGTAAGGTACTGACAATTCCCTAATACAACATCTATATTTGGAATAGGGCATCGATCTTCTACAGTAGCATCATTGAGTTTGCGGTAGTCTATCACTATTTGCAATTTTTGTTCTTTAGACAATTTTTTAAGTACGATCCATATGGGACTATTATACGGGCTATGTGAATGTAAAATTTATTGGCATATCATATTTTCTTAGAATTCTATGTTTAATTTCATTAGTAATGTTAGGTCATCATCTTTATTATAGAAACCATTCTAAACTAGTAATTTTTAACACTTCATTTACTTAAATTTGCAGGTGATGTTGTTTTAATTAAAGCAGCCAGGTTGTGTTTTCCAATTTGATAAATAAACAATCCTATTCACATTTTTTGTGACGAACTGGCTATTAGGTAAGTCAATAACAAAATTAAAATCTCTTAAAATATTATTTCTTATTAATATATGTATCTTATTATATATGTATTATTATAATTATACATATGTATATATATATATAACTGGCGCTTACACTCTTTTTGGGTGTTTGGCCGAGTTCCTCCAGAAATACACTTGGAGGTTTCCTAATGCCTTTTGAGAGGGACCACTCAGAAAACACTTTTTCTTCGTTTTGATGTTTCATCCATTATAAGTTCAAATTTTTTTAATAGACTAAGCACGCCTGCAGTTTTACAAATTCGACATATTCCCGTCACACCACTTCACTAACAGAACTTTCATAAATATTAAATAGAAATAATATAATACCTCCCTTAATTCACACTCAATTGTTTAAAATAAAAAAAAAATATATAAATATATGTTTCCTCGAAATTTGTAGTCTGTGAGACGAATGATTAGTGATAGATTAACACTGATTTAAGTTTAGTGATTTAGGGTTAAATTCACTTATCCCTAAAGCTTCCATAATGAACTTGTTTTAACGAAATATACTATACATACGTGTGTAATTTTCAAATTATAAAGAATGTACCAATGTATAGTTATGTTAGCTTGAGCACAGCTCAAAGTACTGATGTTAGCGCAGTCAAAATCTATAGCCTATGAAGGAATCGTGTACGTATACGATTTATAAAAGAACGTCGATGTGTACATCTGTACAAGTCGACTTACAGTCGCCAAGAGTCACTGGACCATATACCAATGCTATGCAGATGACTGCGCAATCTGTGCGCAGCCTGTGAGAATGCCCGTGAGCATACGGCGGCCGCCGGACTTCGGAGAGAATGTCGGTTCGAATCTCCGTGAAACACCAAAATGAAGAAAACGTTTTTTCTACTAGCGGTCGCCCCTCGACAGGCAATGGCAAACCACCGAGTGTATTTCTGCCATGATAAAAGCTCCTTATAAAAAATATCTACTATTCGGAGTCGGCTTAAAACTGTAAGTTCTTGCATTTTGTGAAACAACACCACAAAGAGGAGGAGGAGCTCGGCGACACACCCACAGCTCCAAATATATATACATATTATTTTCTATATTTATATATATATACTTATATATATATTTATATATATATATGGGGCATTCTTTCTCAACGGGAGACCCCTATCCATCCAAAAATGTTTTTGACCTAGAGAGTTCTAATAGGGCTTAAAATTTAGCTCTTTTTATCTACTTTTCAATGCAGAGTGGCCAGAAACGAAATTCAAGATGGCTCATTTAATATGGCTAAAAATGTAATCAAAATTCATTAATCATAATTCATTCTAATAACCTATGCCAAAAAAATTCATTTCAACGGAAGAATTGTACGAGGTCTCAAAATTTAGCTAATAAAGTTTACTACTCAAATCCACTTAAAATTTATAATATTACTCGGGGGTTGTTTGGGTCCCTGATTACAAGTCTGGTGTTAGATTTCCAAATTTCAAAATGGCGGATCCAATATGGCGGACGAATTTTTGAAAAAACTCATGAATTCGCATGAAACTCGTTACTCAGGGGTCTTTGGAGTCACTGATTACAAATCTGGTGTTGGTTTTCCAAATTTCAAAATGGCGGATATATATATGTATATTCTCAGCTTATGCTTAAAGAGAGTTATGAGTTTCCTAGACATCTTGAATGCCACCTGACTGTCGCTCAGAATGACACTTCAATCATTCCGAAGATTCCTGTCTAAATCGATTTCTGCACCTAGACATCAGCAGCAATTTTTGAACCCTCTCCACTCGATTTATATGAATTGTATGCAGAGGTCTCCCAATAAAAGCAGCATAGTCTTATTTGAATTGAACAAATGCGGAGTATAATATTTTAAGTGTATATTACGTTACGTGCTTTTTCTATGCTGTGTAGAAGCTGGAAATCCTTTTATAATATTATGTAGAAAAAGCTCCCCAAAATGGAGGAACGACATGCGTGTGAAATTTCGATTTTTTTTCCTGGATGGTTGACTGTAAAATTATTAAAATAAAATTATTACAACATTTTTTGAAAGGTCCATACAGCGATACATTTGTGGTTAAATTTTGTAGGGCGGGAAAGACATATGCCGTTATCGCGAATGTAAATGACGCTATCTGGACTGCAGCGAGAATCATGGTTGCATGGGCTCGTCTATAGTGCATCATGACCTTTAAGAACATCTATAAAAAGCTCTGAGTTCATCCATCCGTTGTTTGCTTGATGTGCTATAGAGCCTGGTACTGATATGTTATTGTAAGAAAATTTGGATCCATTAACTTGTGAGGGAAAAAGAGGATCGGTGGAGTATGATTTTGATATACGTTAACAACCCCTACCATTGTAATTAAACGTACCCGCTCTGTGGTTGCAGCTTGAGAAAATGTTTGTTTTAATTTTTCAGCTTCTTCTTTTACTTGAATGGCGCGATAACAGCTTACGCGATTATGGCCGAGTTCAACAAAGTGAACTTGCCATTTCTTTTCCCTGCTAGCCGTCGCCAGTTGGGCGCACCAAATGAAGACAAATCCTTCTCATGATTTTCCAACGCAGAGGAGGCCTTCCTCTTCATCTGCTACCAACAGCTGGTACCGCATCGAATACTTCAAAAGCCGGAGCGTTTACATCCATTCAGGCGACATGACCCAGCCAACGGCTATAATCGTCGTAAAGCTTGCAGGTCATTGTTCCATCTCCTAAGACGTTATCATCGTCCAAGCTTCTGGGCTATACGATAGGACGAGCATGATGAGAGCCTTATAAAGTGTTGGTTTTATTCGTCGAGAGAGGACTTTACTACTGAATTGCCTACATAGTCCAAATTAGCAATTGTTGGCAAGAGAGATTCTCTGTTGGATTTCAAGGCTGGCAATATTATCGGAGTTAAGGCTGATTCCTAGGTAACCGAAGTGTCTTAAAACCACGGAATCAAAACTGTGATGTCTTTTACGAGGACATCAGCCAGCCGGGAAAGGCACCTTTTCATTAAGGGACCGGTAATTCCTGATGCATATCCCCAAATCTTAATCCTTAGTTCGTTTGCAGGGGTGGTCATCAGAGTAAGCAGTTTTCGTCCAAGAATTTTTTTTAATTTGAGGAGGATTTTCACCTTTTGGGACCCAAATCCGAGCGCACAACCAGATAACCTGGGTGAATTAGCCTTTTCACTTAAGCTTGCGGATGTTCGGGAGCTACCCAGAGGATACTTGGGCGAAGCCCGGAAGTTGTGATGTCGTCCAAGTATATAGATGTCGCTAGGAGTATTTTTAAACCTTCCCAAATGTCTTATTTTTTTCGTCTGTCGTCTGTCAACAATATTCAGTTCATTGTTTGTTACGTTTCATAACGCATATTTGCCGTTCTTAAAAATGTCGAATTTCGTGCCTTCAAACTACGATTTGCGGACATCGAAAAACCACTTGTGAAATGCTGCTCTCCCGGTTCAAAAGAAAGTCTTGTTAGCATTGAATCGTTACGGGTGATGAAGAATGGGTGTATTTCTCCCAAGCGTAAACGATCGTATGGTCCGCCCGGCCACAAGCCAAAAACAACGGCCAAACCAAATCGCTTCGGCCGAAAAGCAATGCTGTGTGTTTTCTGGGATCAGCGTGGTATGATTTGGTACGAGCTATTAAAACCAGGTGCACGCTACCAACGACAATTAGCCGATTTGAACAGCGCTATACACCGAAAACGACCAGAATATGCCGATCGGCGTCACAAAGTAATTTTTCTTGATGACAATGCACCGCCAAATCGAACAAGAGCGACCCGGGAATTGGAGACGTACGATTGGGAACCGCTGGTGCATGCGGCTTACTCACCAGACTTGGTGTCTTCCGATTATCATTTGTTTGCATCGATGGGCAACGCACTTTCCGAGCAGCGCTTCAATTCTCAGGAAAAAGCCAAAAAATGGCTCGATGATTGGTTTGCGGCCAAAGACGGCCGATTTTTTGGCGCGGCATCCACAAATTACCTGATAGATGGGATAAATGTGTCGCTAGCGATGGCTATTATTTTGAAGATTAAATTTGTAACTATTTTTTTTGTTAATAAACGTCTCATTTCATAGGTATATATATACCTGGTAAGCTGCTTGGGTCGCATGCAGAAGAATCGTCCTGGCCAGGTGAATGGCAATTAGCGACTCCCCCACCTGCGTGGACTTCTACACCCTGTTCTCCTTTTTCAGTCATGACCTGCACATTTGAATATATAGGGTGGGTCATATCTTCTTCTTCTTAATTGGCGCTATAACCGCTTACGCGATTTTGGCCGAGTTTAACAAAGCGCGCCAGTCGTTTCTTTCTCGTGCTAACCGGCGCCAATTGGACACACCAAGTGAAGCCAAGTCCTTCTCCACCTGATCTTTCCAACGCAGAGGAGGCCTTCCTCTTCCTCTACTACCACCAGCTGGTACCGCATCGAATACTTTCAGTGCCGGAGCGTTTGTATCCATTCGGACGACATGACCCAGCCAACGTAGCCGCTGGATCTTTATTCGCTGCGCTATGTCTATGTCGTCGTAAAGCTCATACAGCTCATCGTTCCATCGTCTGCGATATTCGCCGTTGCCAACGTGCAAAGGTCCAAAAATCTTGCGCAGAATCTTTCTCTCAAACACTCCAAGCGTCGCTTCATCGGATGTTGCCATCGTCCAAGCTTCTGCGCCATACGTTAGGACGGGCATGATGAGAGTCTTGTAGAGTGTTAGTTTTGTTCGACGAGAGAGGACTTTACTGCTCAGTTGCCTACTTAGTCCAAAGTAGCACTTGTTGGCAAGAGAGATTCTACGTTGGATTTCAAGGCTGACATTGTTATCGGTGTTAATGCTGGTTCCTAAATAGACGAAGTCTTTTACAACCTCGAAATTATAACTGTCTACAGTGACGTGGGTGCCGATACGCGAGTGTGCCGACTGTTTGTTTGAAGACAGGAGGTACTTCGTTTTGTCCTCGTTCACCACCAAACCCATTCGCTTTGCCTCTTTATCCAGTTTGGAGAAGTCAGAACTAACAGCGCGGTTGTTAAGGCCGATGATGTCAATATCATCGGCATACGCCAGCAATTGCACGCTCTTATAAAAAATTGTGCCTGAGCGATTAAGTTCTGCGGCTCGTACGATGCTCTCCAACATCAGGTTAAAGAAGTCACACGACAGCGAGTCACCCTGTCTGAAACCTCGTTTGGTATCAAACGGCTCGGAGAGGTCCTTCCCAATTCTGACGGCGCTGCTGGTGTTGAGCAACGTCATCCTACATAGCCGTATTAGTTTTGCGGGGATACCAAATTCAGACATCGCGGCATACAGGTAACTCCTTTCCGTACTGTCGAATGCAGCTTTGAAGTCGACGAAAAGATGGTGTGTGTCGATTCTTCTTTCATGGGTCTTTTCCAAGATTTGGCGTATTGTGAATATTTGGTCGATGGTAGACTTTCCAGGTCTGAAGCCACACTGATAAGGTCCAATCAGTTGGTTGACGGTGGGCTTCAGCCTTTCACACAATACGCTCGCTAGAACCTTATAGGCGATATTTAGAAGACTAATCCCGCGGTAATTGGCACAAATTGCAGGATCGCCCTTCTTATGGATTGGGCAGAGCACACTTAAATTCCAATCGGCAGGCATGCTTTCATCCGACCATATTTTGCATAGGAGCTGATGCATGCACCTTACCAGCTCCTCGCCGCCATGTTTGAATAGCTCAGCCGGCAGTCCGTCGGCGCCCGCGGCTTTGTTGTTCTTTAGCCGCGTTATCGCTATTCTCACCTCGTCATGATCGGGTAGCGGAACGACAATTCCGTCGTCAACGATTGGGGTATCGGGATCTTCACTTTCTCGGTGACATGCGCAGCTGTCACTGTTTAATAGGTTCGAGAAGTGTTCCCTCCATAATCTAAGATTGCTCTGTACGTCAGTCACCAGTTCGCCGTCTTTGTTCTTACAGGAAAACGCCCCGGTCTTGAAACCTTCTGTAAGCCGCCGAACTTTCTGGTAGAATTTTCGGGCGTTGTTCCTGTTGGCCAGCATCTCAAGCTCTTCGCACTCACGTATTTCGGCCTCTCGTTTCTTCTTTCGGATAATACGTCTCTCTTCCTTTTTCAGCTCTCTGTAGCGATCCCACATGGCTCGCGTTGCGCCCGATCGCAGCGTGGCTCTATAGGCGGCATCCTTTCTTTCTGCGGCAGCATGACATTCCTCGTCGTACCAATTGTTTTTTCGGGCTCGCCGGAATCCGATTTCTTCTTCGGCGGCGGTACGTAGGGAACGAGAAATGTTGCTCCATTGCTCGCGCATGCCGGGTTGTTGGGCAGTGCTCTCCGAGAGCAGGAGTGAGAGTCGAGTGGCGAAAAGTTTTAAAAAAGGGTGGGTCATATAGCGTTTGCTTTTTGAACCACCTATTTTTTGAGAATTTTAACACAAATGACATGTCAAATGTGTTCATAACTTACTTAAAGGTTTGACATTTACGAAATGGGACGCTATACGCTTGAAAAAAATTGGCAAATATTTAAAACTTATTTCCAAAGTGGTTAGTCTTCTTCTTCTTTTCTGATTTTCACATTGGTGGCGAAGTTAATAAGCAAAATTGTCGGATTTGGGGCTCAGAAAATCCACACGTTACTGTAGAGAAGCAAATGCATCCACAACGAGTCACTGTTTGGTGCGGTTTTCGATCTGGCGGCATCATCGGGCCATTTTTTTTCGAAAAGCCGCGGAGCCGCGGTTACAGTAAATGGCGAGCGTTACCGTGACATGCTCAACGAGTTGTTTCCAAAAATTGAAGAGGATGACATGGACGACATTTGGTTTCAACAGGACGGTGCAACTTGTCACACTGCCAAAGTTACACTCGAACTTTTGGCTACCATTTTTGAAAACCGAATAATCAGCCGAAATTCCGATATCAATTGGCCGCTTCGGAGCTGTGATTTAAGCCCGTTGGGCTATTTTTTGTGAGGAGCCGTTAAGGACAAATGCTATGCAAACCATCCAGAGACGATTGATACTTTAAAACACGAAATCGAAGTTGCCATTCATGAAATTGGAGCCCAAACAATCGAAAATGTCCTTAAAAATTGGGTTGATCGAATGGCCTACTGTAAAGCCAGTCGTGGCAGTCATTTGAGCGATATTATTTTTCATTCATAAATGACAATGTTCAATCTTCAAAATAGAAAAAAAAGTTTGAAAAAATATTGATTAATTTTTTTTTATAGCCGATTCAAAAAGCAAATTTTACATGGCGCACCCTGTATTATACTTACATGAAATTTATTTGTACACATAATCGGAACACGGTTTTGATACTTTTAAAAAATCGAACATCGTACCTATTCTAGTCTTATCTATGTTATATATAATTCAAAAAGCAAACTTTACATGACCAACCCTGTATTATACTTACATGAAATTTATTTGCACACATAATCGGAACACGGTTTTGATACTTTTAAAAAATCGAACATCGTACTAGAATAGGTACTATCTATACTAATATTATAAAGAGGAAAACTTTGTTTGTTTGTAATGAATAGGCTCAAAAACTACTGGACCGATTTTAAAAATTCGTTCACCATTCGAAAGCTACATTATCCACGAGTAACATGGATTACATTTTACTTTGGAAATAGGGCTCGAGATATAGGTCAAAACGTGGACCCGGGTAACCTTCGGACGTGTATGTACAATATGGGTATCAAATGGAAGCTGTTGGTGAATGCTTTAGTTCAGAGTATTTTTCATGCCGCTCCGTGACTGGGGTATCGATATAGAGACCAAAACGTGGACCCTAGAATGTGTTTGTACAATATGGATATCAAATGAAAGCTGTTGATAAGTGCTTTAATACGGGGTAATTTTCATACCTATTGAAGACTAGGGTCTCGAAATATATGCCAAAAAGTGGACCCGCCGTGTCTTTGAACCGAATTGAACCAAACTTACACACATTGTTAAGTAGGTATTGAAGATGATTTCCGTATAGTTTGAATACCTATTGGTAGATAGGGTCTCGAGATATAGGTCAAAGTTTGGACCCGGGTAACCTTCGGACGTGTATGTACAATATGGGTATCAAATGGAAGCTGTTGGTGCATGCTTTAGTTCAGCGTATCTTTCATGCCGCTCTGTGACTGGGGTCTCGAGATAGAGACCAAAACGTGGAGCCTAGAATGTGTTTGTACAATATGGATATCAGATTGAAGCTGTTGGTGAATGCCTTAGTACAGAGTATTTTTCATGCCGCTACGTGACTGGGGTCTCGAGATATAGGGCAAAACGTGGACTCGGGTAACCTTCGGATGTGTATGTACAATATGGGTATCAAATGAAAGCTGTTGATAAGTGCTTTAATACGGGGTAATTTTCATACCTATTGATGACTAGGGTCTCGAAATATATGCCGAAACGGGGACCCGCCGTGTCTTTGAACCGAATTAAACCAAACTTATGCACATTGTTAAGTACGTATTGAAAATGGGTTTCGTAAAGTTTGGTTGTAATTCGGAGCAGTGGCAACGGGTACAGCGTTCTTTTGAGCCAGCCATAATGTCGCTTACTTTTTTAACGCTTGGGGCGGAACTGAACTTTAAAATTGACAGTGTGAGCTACAATGTGTCAATATTTCTTTCTGATTTGGATGCCATAAGGAAAAAACTTAAGTGCAACATGTAAAAATTGTTTGTGAATTTTTTTGAGTGGATTTTGGAACAGTGAATAATTTCTTACGAAATTTGAGAATTTAATGTGAAATCCGAATGAAATTATGTGTTCGTGGAAAAAAAAATTTTTTTCGTTTTTTTTTTTTGAAAAATATAAATATAAATGGATAAAAAAGCTCCAATGCTTAATAAAACATATAAATTGAAACAAAAAGTTCATGGATGATCAGGAAAAAAGACGATTGTTTATTCATATGCGTTGATTTGAAATTTAAAAACAATCTTCTTTTTTCCTGATTTTCAATTTATATTTTATATTTACTCAAAAACAAATAGAAAAACAAAAAATATTGTTTATGCCAAAGCGCTTGAATAAATAATAAAGAAATAAATAATATGAAAATCATATACCATATTTTCTGTTCTAAACCATATCTATTCTATTTTAGTATGCTCAGCGAAGGGGGCCGGGTTTGCTAGTGTTATATATTCGTACAGAAGAAAAGTGGTGCAATTCGTATTCAGGCTTCAAAAGAAATAGCTTCATTAGAAAATCCAAACATGCACAAAATGTAGTTTACGCAGACTACTCATAATTTCTTTATTTCGATGCATAAAGCATTTTAGCCAATCAATTCCCCTTTTCTTTGCCCAAACTTGGTGGATATTTTTTTTTGTGAATAGAAACAAATTTCAAAACGAATCGTCTAGCAAGCAATCCATAATGTAGATTTCAACACATTTTGTAAGTATTAAAAAAAAAAAAATAATTGGCGCGTACGCTTCTGTTAGGTGTTTGGCCGAGCTCCTCCTCCTATTTGTGGTGTGCGTCTTGATGTTGTCCCACAAATAGAGGGACCTACAGTTTCAAGCCGACTCCGAACGGCAGATATTTTTATGAGGAGCTTTTTCATGGCAGAAATACACTCGGAGATTTGCCATTGCCTGCCGAGGGGCGACCGCTATTAGAAAAATGTTTTTATTAATTTTGCTTTCACCGAGATTCGAACTAACGACCTCTCTGTGAATTCCGAATGGTAACCACGCACCAACCAATTCGGCTACGGCGGCCGCCGTATTTAGTTCGACGAAAACTTCGACTAAAAATCTTACCAGTGTCCAGATTTGTTTCCTAAGTAAAATAAGTAATCTTCCCTCGCGTACTTATTTGAAATATTTCGCTTTAAAAAATACATCTCAATGTTACTTGAGAAATCTTCTGAAGCACCAAATGACAATTTAATTTTTTAATTTTTAAGGAATATCCTCTAGATTGCATAATTTACATACTTTTTACATGAACTTTCTTCAAAAATACCATACATCTGTAGAGTGCATCCTCTGCCAACAAGTACAGAATAATTTGCATGACAGCATCACAGTCAATTTGCTAACTGTTTATTCTTGGAATTAGAACAACGGAGTTAAATACTGTATATTTTAGTTAATATAAAAAAAAATATATATATCTTTATTTAGAACAACTTAACAACTAACAACTTCTTTAAACGAAGACCGTAAAAAGAATCAGAATAGAATGGAAGGAATTAAGGCTGATGTTACATTATTATTTATACAGACATGTCTGCAAATCTTTTTCAGGCAATATTTTCGCATTTTCCGTTTTCAAATCGTTTGACATGTCCTGTAAATCGTTTTTTTTTTTTTTCGAACATCAGCAAATCGTTTTGTCACCCTGTTCTGAAAATCGAAATCGTTAAAATTTTCCAGTTAAATTTTCGGCAACTTACACGTTAGCGGTTTGTGGCATTCTTATAAACTGTTTGTTGAAATAACTTTATCAAAATGTAAGTATTTACTCAAAATAACTGAATATATTTATTTAAATAAAAGTGTTTATTTAAAACTTATTCAAAAACTTTTAGGGGAAAACACAAGAACTCCAAGCAAGAGCTAATTTTAGTCGAGTTTATGGAATCTCATCCAGATTTGGCGAAGAATTTTTCGAAGGGCGACAGAGTTGCTGTTGAGGAAAAGTGGAAAGAGCTAACGACGCTGCTAAATGCAGAAGGGCCGCCCCAAAACAGTTATGTATATATTTACTTTTAATATGAATCTTATATGAATATCTTATAAAAACTACTGTATTCCTCATTTTCAGCAATTTCCCTATCAATTGGATAGTTTTCTAATACGCTTTAATATATATATTTACTTTTAATATGAATAAATTTTATGTTTCATAATATTAAATTTCTAGCAATAGAGTATCTTATAAAAACTACTGTATTCCTCATTTTCAGCAATTTCCCTATCAATTGGATTGTTTTCTAATCCGCTTTCTGTTTCAATGTCATCTATTTGATTACTCCTACATATGTTATGTAGTGCACAACAAACATTTATTAAGCTTAATATTAAGTTATCTATATATATAAAAATGAAATGATGTTCGTTTGTACGCATTTTTTTGGGCCGATACGAGGCCAATTTTATTCGTTCTTTTTTCATATTATAGGGATCCACTAGGGGAAGGTTTTTAGCAAAAAAAAATTTCTTTTAAATATTTTCTTCATATAAAAAAAGAAAAAATCAAAATATAGTACAAAACAAAACTTGCTCGATTCTTAGATTAAAGTAAGTTTCGAATCGACATTCATTTTATGTGTACAACTTTCTTTGAATTTTTCGTTATTGTATACAGAAATTTCAAATGATTCGAATGAAAACTTTTTTTTATTTTTTATTTCTTCCATAAAATATTACACCTGTCGTTAGACAATAAGTAATTTGATTTACAAAAAGATGGAATGAGAGTGATATTGAAGGGCCAATGCCCCAAGCTCATTTAGAAGAAATATATAAATATTATTTAAAAACAAGTGGTTAACAAACAATGACATATACGATTAGTTGACAATTGATTACAAGGATTTTGCAAGATCTGTTGGTGTTTGACGGTTAAGCCGACTTTGGGTAGATTTTTCTTTATTTGGTAGTCTTCTCATCATAGGATTTGTATGCGTTAATAGTCTATTTATGTGTCTTCTGCTAGCGCTTTGTATCATCAATAGTATCGATGTCAAGGTCGCGACGAATATCTGCGTTAGGTATGTACCAAGGTGCATTAGTTAAGGTCCTAAGTATTTATGAAAATAATGTTTCAATTCAATTGAGCAATGCTTTCTTTGACCAATTCTATATTATATGGAAATGAATGCGTTTGCAAACGATGTTTTCGGCTATGAACAAATGTTGGAATCGAATGAAAAAGGAAAGAAACGCGAAATGATAAAAAAAATTCTTGGAAAATTTAAAATGAATGGTGCTTCATTGGAAAAATTCAAAGGTAATAAGAACATACACAAGATAAAGTTAGAATTCGAATTTTTAGATTTATTTTGTTTATTTCTCATTTTTTCAGAAGTACACCACACAACAACTCATTCCAACTCTGATTTTGAAATCCTGTTGGAATTGGTGATCGATAATTTTGTCACTATAATGGTCAATGGAACTTTGCGTGTATCAGACCCGCATATTATTTACCATATCAACTCTTTATGGAACATATGGACCAAATGAACACAAATAAATAATTTAGTTTTGTTTTGATTTTTTGCAACATTTTGGTTTTCAGTTAATACAATGAAAACAATACTGTTTTTTCGTGAACACAAAATTCTAAATTTATTACGTTGTTTGTTTAGAATTTTTTTTAGAAAAAAAGTAAATTTTTTGGTTTTGAGGAAATTTGTTTATTGTTGCTATTTGTGAAAGCGTAGATATTTGTAAGTATTTGACTATAATCCTAAAAGTTAATGGAATACCACTATGACACATAGAAAACATTTTTTCAAAGGGGTGTTTTTCGAAAATTATAAAAAAAATTGTTTTCAAAAATTTTGAAGAAATAAAGTAAAATAAAAAAATTTCGAAAGCATGAAATTTTTTCAAAACCAAATTTTGCTCAAAAAGATAAAAGAAATTTCTTCGAAAAGGTGTTTTTCTAAAATTACAAAAAAAAAAAAAATTTGAAAAATTTTAAACAAATAAAATAAAATAAAACTTTTTCAAGTGTATGAAATTTTTTCAAAACAAAATTTTCTGAAAACCAAACAAAATTAAAAAAAAAAATGATGTTTTCAAAGCATTTCATATTCCAGTATTAATAGAGAATACATTTTTTCGAGGGGGTGTTTTTCAAAGCGGAAAAAAATCTTTTTTAACAAATCAATTTAAACTTTTACAAAAGTATGAAATTTTATCAAGAACAAAATTTTCTCAAAAACGTTAAATTAAAAAAAAAATAGTTTTTTCAAAATATTTAATTTTCAGCAATTAACTGAGAAGAAATTTGTTAGAGCGAAGTGTTTTTCAAAACTTCGAAAAACACTTTTTAACCAAACAAAAATAAAACTTTTTTCAAAAACAACAGGAATGATAACATTGCCTAACAATCTCTGCACTTTTGCACAGTCTAAAGAGGCATTGATACAGAGTGTACAATATTTCCAAACATAGTTCAACATTACAAAAACCATGATTGACTCAGCGAGAGAGCAATTTTAGCTGGGAAAAATAAGGACGTCAATGATATAAATTCAGCTATTTTAGATCAAATACCAGGTGACATAGTTGCGTATAAGTCAATGGACACTATTACTGATCAAGATGAGGTCGTAAATTATCCAACTGAATTCTTAAACTCACTCGATTTGCCAGGCTTACCACCTCATAATTTACGATTAAAAATTGGAGCACCGATTATTATGCTGCGCAATAGTAATGTGCCCCGACTTTGCAACGGTACCAGACTCGCTGTGAAGAAGCTAATGGGTAACGTTATCGAAGCAACAATTTTGAAAGGGAAGTACAAAGGAGAAGACATTTTGATACCCTGAATTCCACTGATTCCGGCGGATTTACCATTCGATTTCAAACGTTTGCAGTTCCCTATTCGCCTTGCCTTCGCTATGAGAATTAATAAGGCGCAAGGACAGTCTCTACAAATGTGCGGTATTAATTTAGAATACCCAATTTTTCCTCATGGACAATTGTATGTAGCTTGCTCACGAGTTGGCAAACCATCGTCATTATTCACGCGAAAGATGAAAAAACGAAAAACGTTGTCTACCAAAAAGTGTTACAATAAAGTTCGAATGAAATTGTATCAAAGAATTTGCTTTGTTTCGTATTAATTTTATTCTCTTTCAGCAAATCATTGAATTTCAATTGTTATTATTTTCAATTGTTGTTATTTTCAATTGTTCATAAAAATTGTTCATATTTAAGTCAAATATGCGCCGTTTTGTTCGATGACGAGTTCCCAACGAGATGCCAACTTCATAATACCCCTCTCATAGAAGCTCGCTTCCCTTTTGTCAAAAAACTCGGAGAGCAAATTTTCACAGGACTCTCTTGTGGACAACTTCCGACTACCAAGTTCGTTCGCCATGGACAGAAATAGGTGGTAATCACTTGGTGCGAGATCCGGTCTATACGGTGGATGCAAAAGAACCTCCCATCCGAGCTCCCGGAGCTTCTGGCGCGTCACCAAAGATGTGTGTGGCCTGGCGTTGTCCTGATGGAAGACAATTCGGCCTCTGTTGATCAAAGATGGCCTCTTCTGCATGAGTGCTGCATTCAAGCGGCCCAGTCGTTTGCAGTACAGGTCCGAATTGAGCGTTTGGCCATAGGGGAGCAGCTCATAGTGGATGATTCCCTGCCAATCCCACCAAACACACAGAAGAACCTTCCTGGCCGTCAATCCAGGCTTGGCCACCGTCGACCGTTTGCGCTTCACGTTGTCGCAAGTGACCCACTTTTCATCGCCAGTCACCATCCGCTTCAAAAACTGGTCGATTTTGTTGCGATTCAGAAGCGATTCGCATGCATCCATACGGGCAAAAATGTTTTCTTGCGTCAAGTCGTGTGGCACCCATACATCGAGCTTCTTTTTGAATCCAAGCTTCTTCAAATGGTTTATAACGGTTTGATGACTCATACCCAGCTCTTGGCCGATGCTACGGCTGCTACTATGCCGGTCTCTTTCGATCAATTCAGCGATTTTATCGCAATTTTTGACGACAGGCCTTCCGGACCGTGGCGCATCTTCGATCACCTCTGCACCAGAACGAAAACGTTGAAACCATCGTTGTGCGGTGGAAATGGAAACTGTATCGGGTCCATAAACTGCACAAATTTTATTGGCAGCATGAGATGAATTTTTGCCTTTATCGTAGTAGTACTGTAAAATATGCCGTATTTTCTCTTTATTTTACTCCATGTTTGCGACGCTATAACTCACGAACGACTAAAAGCAAACAACAATTAATCAAACACGTGTTAGCACGTGAAAAGAGCTTTCCCAAAAGCTCTAGCGTGAACCGATGCAACGAATACAACTAGAACTACGCGCTTGCAAAGACAAGCTTGCGGAAATACCGCAAGCCTTTTATATACTTTACTGTTATACTTTACTGTTTCTCGCTGTCGCTATTTCTTTACCTGTTTCTATTTACTTTCTACAGCTAGACTTTCCGTTCTTCCTATTTCTATTTACTTAACTGCATACTCTCTCTAACTCTCCACATACTGTTCTTCCATTTCCGCTATTTCTTTTATCTTAGTTTTAGGCATAATATAACTGTTGAAATGCTACTTTATAAAAGCAACCCTTGCAATGCATATGTTCATGTTCGAATTGTCGAACATAAGCATTAATAAGAAAGCACATGAATTTTAAACTTGTTTTCGGATGTAACCGCCACTTGCGTTCTGTCAATAAAAACAACAGGTTATGGGACCAGATCGCGCGTGTTCAATTTAAAGTGAAGTTGAAGATTTATTTCGGCATGAGTTCCATGTACCAAATCGAGAAGCTGGACGAAAAGAATTATGATTCTTGGAGCGTTCAGATGCGTAGCGTGTTGGTGCTTTCGGAATTATGGAAATATACGTCTGGGGAATGCAAGAGAGAGGATATAGCAGATGAAGGCGAAGTGGCGCAGTGGATTGCCCGCGATGTGAAGGCTTTGGCCATGATTAACTTAAGTCTAAGGCCAGCGCAACTGAATTACTTGCGGCATTGCAAATCATCGACGGAAGCGTGGAAAAAACTAAACAAGGTTTATCAACCAAGTGGTCCGGTAAGAAAAGTTTCGCTTTACAAAAAGTTGTTGAGCCTAAGAATGACAGAGGGCGAAAACGTTGCGACGTACTTAAATGTGTTTACCGCAATCATGGACAAATTAGCTGAGGTGGGCTTAGAGCTAAATGAAGAGTTAGTTGCCATCATATTATTGCCTAGTCTTCCAAAAGAATTCGATAATTTCGTGATAGCGATGGAGACTAGGGACAATCTTCCAGCGGTTGACGTGTTGAAATTGAAAGTTCTAGAAGAAGGTGAGCGTCGTGGTAACGTGCATGAGCATGCATCAAACGAAATTAACATACAGCAAGCATTTGCAGCGAAGTCGACGCAGGGTAGCGACAGAGAAAAGAAAAGCGTTAATTTCAAAAGTGTTACATGCTATCGTTGTGGGTAGAAGGGCCACATAAAAAGCAATTGTCCGAAATCAAACAAATTCATGAATTCAACGAAAGAAGATTCAGCGAAGAAGCGTCAACAACAATGTTCATTCACTGCTTTGGGTGCAACAGACTTCGACACGTTCGACAGAGGAAAATGGTGCTTAGATAGCGGCGCAACCGCGCATATGTGTTGCGATCGCAATTTATTCTCTAACTTCGAGAAGGATACCGAGGTGATTGCATTGGCTGGTGAAAATATGTATCATTCATGCAGAAGGCAAAGGCAGCGTGAATATATCTACGGGGTTGTGTGCTTTGACGTTGAACGATGTTTTGCACGTTCCTTGTATGAGAGGAAATTTTTATTTCTGTCGACCGGGCCGTCGAAATGGGTTGCGCAGTAAGCTCCAACAAAAAGTATGCAACGGTGAAAAAGAACGGTGATGATATTTTACGACTCAAACAAAGCAACAACTTGTTCATGTTTGAAGATAAGCGCAGCAGTTGTTTTGGTGCCATACAAAAGCAAGCAATCATATGGCATAATAGGTATGGGCACTTAAATTATACCAGCTTGACCGAACTTGCACACAAATCTTTAGTTCATGGGATGAAAGAAATAAGTTTCTCGGAAAAGCCAGTATGTAGGACATGTACCTATGTTATGCAAAATTCATACACAACCGTTTCCAAATACAAATGAGCATAGATCAAAGAATTTGCTAGATTTGGTGCATACGGATGTATGTGGGCCTTTTGATACACCATCGCTAGGTGGATCAAAATATTTTCTGACATTCATAGACGATATGTCAAGAAGGATATTTGTCTATTTTATAAAATCGAAAGCTGAGGTGTTCAACAAATTTGTCGCATTTTGTACTATGGTTGAGCGACAAACAGGTAATCGTATTAAAGCGGTAAGAAGCGACAACGGCGGTGAATATATAAATAAACAGTTAAATGATTTTTTCGAGAGTCGAGGCATTATACGTCAATTGTCAGTTCCCTACACTCCGCAGCAAAACGGGGTAGCGGAATGGGCCAACCGCACGTTAGTTGAAATGTCCAGAAGTTTGCTGGTGCATTCGGGTATGCCCGATTCGTTGTGGGCAGAAGCGGTAGCGACGGCAGCGTATTTGCGCAATCGTACGCCGACCAGGGCGCTCAGCAATGAACCGCCTTATGAGGCGTGGTATGGCAAGAAACCATCAGTGCAGCACTTAAAAGTATTTGGTTCTGTGGCGGTGGCGTTGGACAAAACGCATCATAAGAAATTCCAACAAAAAGGTAAGCAGTATGTAATGGTTGGATATTCTCTGGTGCCAAAGGCATATAGGCTATATGATGCAGAGTTGCGGCAAGTAGTCGAAAAGCGGGATGTGTTGTTCGATGAGGCAAGTTGCGTTGAAGGATCTGGTAGTAACGGAATAATGTTTGATTTTGAGTGCAAGCGGCAAGTTCAGATAGAAGCCAATAACAACAACAACAAATCTGGTGACACAAGGGAAAGAGTTAATGAAAAAGACAGCAGCTGTGAGAGTGACACAAATGACAGCGATGATGGTGTGAGAGAAATCAGCAGCGAAAATGACGGATTTCTAAGTGCTGATGAACAGCAGGTGAAGCGTGGACCAGGAAGGCCAATGCTGGTTCGGACAGGTATGCCAAGTCGTCCCAAGAAGAAATTTAACGTATTGAACGCTATGGACACGAGTGAAATAGAACTACCAGAAACATATGAAGCAGCAATGGCTGGTAAGCAAGCGGCTATATGGAAAAAGCCGATGGACAGGGAGCACCAGACTCTCACTTCAAATCAGACTTGGTCATTGGTAGATGTGCCTAAGGGGCAATCGATAATCGGCTGCAAATGGGTGTATAGCATCAAAAGAGACAAACACGGCAACATTGATCGTTATAAGGCGCGTTTGGTGGCGAAAGGCTGTTCACAGACACTTTTTCTCGCTATTAGCGTTAGCGGTAGAGCTGAAAATGTATAGACATCAGATGGATGTGTGCACAGCGTATCTCAACAGTGAGCTTAACGATGTCGTTTATATGAAGCAGCCAAAAGGGTATTGCAGCGGTAGTAATCAGCAAAAGGTTTTGCTGTTAAATAACGCGATTTACGGTCTAAAGCAAAGCGGTAGAGAATGGAATTCCAAGCTGGATGCGACATTGCGTGATTTGGGTTTCATTCAGTGCGAGAGCGAGCGATGTCTTTATAAGAAAGATGTAGAAAATAATCTTTGCCTAATACTTGTATATGTAGATGATCTCCTTCTAGCGTGCCAGTCAAAAGAAGTTATAATGAAAGTCAAAAGTAATATATGCGAAAAGTTTGAGTGCGTTGACAAAGGTTCAGTACAGATGTTTTCGGGCATGCGGATTGAGCGAGATGGAGAACTGGGTGATGTATCGGTTGGACAATCACAGTACATCAAAGATTTGTTGTTACAGCATCGTATCGATTCATGCAGACCGGCATCGACACCACTGGACGCGAGCGACACCGAAAACTATAAAAAGGTTGACGGAACATCTTATCAGTCTATAATTGGTGAGCTGATGTGGCTAGCGTTATCTACGAGACCAGACATCTTTCACTCAGTATCGAAATCGGCGCAGCGTAATAAAGATCCACATAGTGAACATATGGCAGGTATTATCCATGTGTTACGGTATTTAGCAGCTACGACCGATATGAAGTTACATTATCGTGCATCCAAGCAACCATTGAAAGGGTATGCTGACGCGGGTTGGGGTGGCAATAGAGTTGACCGCACGTCTTATACCGGCTACGTGTTCCTTCTGGCTGGTGGTCCGATATCCTGGAAGTCGGAAAAACAGGACTGCGTTGCCTTAAGCAGTACCGAGGCGGAATATTTATCTATGTCATCGCAGCAAAGGAGGTGTTACATCTGCGACGTATTATCATCGAAATTGGTTGTGGCGATGCACGCACACCAACTGTGTTATTTGGAGACAACCTCAGTGCTCAACACCTTGCAAAGAATCCTGTGCACCATGCAGGGACGAAACACATTGATATTAGATATCACTTCGTGAGAAATATTGTTGAGAGAGGCGACATTAAATTAGAATATGTATCAACTTATGAAATGATAGCAGATATATGAACGAAGAATTTGTCAAAAAAGAAACACAATGAATTTTTGGAATTGTTAAGCCTTAAGTAATGTACAAATGATTTTGTAAGAACATCTGCATTGAGGAGGGCTGTTGAAATGCTACTTTATAAAAGCAACCCTAGCAATACATACATATGTTCATGTTCAAATTGTCGAACATAAGCATTAATAAGAAAGCATATGAATTTTAAACTTGTTTTCGGATGTAACCACCACTTGCGTTCTGTCAATAAAAACAACAATAAGGACAGAGCATAATAAAATAAACTCACTTTTGAATTGTTAATCGGACGTGTACGGTGTTATTCTTTGAATTCGAATCCACAGGCAATTAATTTTGCGCTTCCCTAAGTAAAGTTTTTTAAACAATTTAAATATATTCACACACTAGTGAAGAATTTTCATGGCGCCCGAGCAGGGACATTAGTGAGAAAGTGTTATATAAAACAAAAAATAAAGTGATAGTGACGAAAGACCACAAGTTTGCAAATTGTGTAAGCTGCACGCAAAATATTTAATAATTAATAATTAAAATAAATAAGTGCTAATATAGTGCAAAAAGAATATTGCCTGCACGGTCCGTTGACAACCAAAATCAAAAGTCGTCTCGCAAAACCAGCAAAAAAAAAATAGACAAACAGACAACTAAACTAATATACATATGTATGTACGCATTTGTATATAAACAAAACTAGTGCAGTGACTTGAAAAGTGGAGTGGCTGGAAAAGTGAATTGACTGTGAACCCCCAAAAAACAAAACAAAAAAAAACAAAAAATTGTTCGAAATTGAAATAAAATACTTATATACATAAAATATAAATAAAATAAAATATTTATATTCAAAAAGTTAAAAAACAAAAAAACATATAGAACATCGTTACGAAGGGGAGTGAAACTGTGGAGCTATACGGCATATTCACCGGTTCACCAACTGTTCACCACCAATATCCACCGTTACATAGGACATCGAGGGAGGAATGACCTGCAATTGCGTGGCCTGCCAAAGGGAAGTTGAAGCTGGAAACAAACCAGTCCACGATAAACAGGTATTGAGTGCGAAAAATTATATATTATTATATCTATATACATATACATATACTGCCTGTGAAGTGAAGGATACAGTGGGACCCGAGGTAGAGGAACTTGTTTGTCGCCAAATAATTTGCGAGTACTATTTTTCGATTTATTTTCGGGATTTTTTCAAAAACAAAAAAATCTAACTAAATTGCAGTTTCTTAATTCAACCGTAATATTTTCAATATATTAAAAAAAAAAAAAATTTTTCGACAATACAAATTTTGTTTGAGTAAAGACTCAATTGTTCGCTGCTTATTTTCGTTCTCGTTTTCGTTGTTTCTGGTCAAGTTTCAGCTATTATATATTTCAGTATTTATCGCTTTCATTTTTGTGCTGACAAACTTCCAGAACCGTTTTTATTTTACAAAAGCCACAGGCTAAAGCAGCGAACTTTAATCTCAAAACATGAGTAAACCAAAGTCGACTATTTCAAGTCTCTCTCCAAGTAAGGAGATGGTGGACTTAAAGTCTTTAAGCGCCAGAGAACTGTTGCAAAAACGAGCATAGTGCGCATAAAAATGGGTGTCCTTGAAAAGACCATGTCGCTAGATCCAATCGAATTGGAGTGCCGACTCGACATATGAACTCCCACAGCGAAAAACTCATGAAATGTCAGTCGAAAATTGAGGAAATCGACGAAGAAGACATTGCCTGTGGAGAGTTAAAGGACTTAATTGTAGAAACAAAGTCCATTATAAAGTCCATTCTGGCGAGAAATAAATCGTCAATTGCCGAAACATCTTTTATTGCACCTCACAGCTCGCGACTACCAAAAATGTCGTTATCTACGTTCAAAGGAGAATATTCCGAGTTTAAAAACTTTATGGGTCTGTTTGAGAGTTTCATGCACAATGATCCCACTATCCCGGATATTGAAAAATTTAGGCACAGTGAAGTCCTTCCAAATGTCGGAAGAAAATTATCCAAAGGCGTTGGCAAGTTTGAGAAAGGTTTATGACAATAAATGCCTGATATTTTTTAATACAGTGTATACACTTTTTTTATTGTCAAAAATCCAAAGGCCTTCTGCGTCGTCTTTGCGATCAATGATTGATACAGTGACTGCAGTATATGACTCCCTTTTATCGCTGGGTGACGATAAGCTTATTTCAAATGCGATGTTGATTCACATAGTCATGTCGAAGGTTGATCCCACTACTCGGTCAAAGTGGGAGGAGCAACTTGATTATGATAAGCTGCCGCTTTGGGCTGAGTGTGAAGCTATGCTAAACAAGAGATACCAGCATTTATCAGCTGAAGAAGCTTCCTCATCCCAACAAAGGCCAAACAATGAAGATACGCGGCAGAAAACAAAAAATCAACAACTGCGACACTCAAAGATAACATTTATCGCGACAAATTCCAAACTGCCGACTTGCCTTCACTGTGGTTCTAAGGACCATTATTTGACAGCTTGTCCAAAATTCCAAGTGCTTACTGCACTTAAAAGATTTGAATTTGCAAAATCTATTTCCCTGTGCATAAATTGCTTGCGCAAGGGACATACGGCCTCAAAGTGCAAAGCAGATCACTGTGGTGTATGCAACCGTTCGCATCACAACATGTTGCATCAATATCCGATCTCCTTTGAGACCGAGCCGCAACCTTCGACGTCACAGGCCATGCATATTAGCAGCCTGCCTGACCGAGTCATGTTAGCTACAGCCGTAGTTAATGTAAAGGCCAGCTCCGGTGTTTACGTGCAAGCGCGGGCTCTACTTGACTCCGGTTCTCAAGTCAACTTTATGACCGAAGAGCTTATGCAGATATTGCGAATCCGAAAAGCAAAAATCGCTCTAAATATAGTTGGCATTGGCAATTCAAATAAAAAGGTCCAAGGCAAACTAAAAATCTATATAAAATCGAGAATCAACAATTTTGAGTTTTCGGCGGGCTTTTGGGTAACGCGTTCGATATCAGTCAATCACCCAGATCGGACTGTAAACACAAATGGCTGGAAAATCCCACAAAATATTGAACTAGCTGAGCCAAGTTTCTACAAATGTCAGAAAATAGACATACTTTTAGGAGCTGAAATATTCTTTGATCTGTTATCGGTGGGTCAGATCAGAACCAGCCCAAGGCAACCACCGCTGCAAAATACAGTGCTAGGCCACAAATAATAGCTCCAGTGCCCAAGTAAGTAGCACATTATGTCAATTTGAAGAAAGTGTTGGTAGCATTGATGCTACAATCCGAAAATTCTGGGAATTGGAAGAAATTACTGCACAAGTAAATTCCACACGACTGAGTCCAGAGCAAGCTAAATGTGAGGAATTTTTTTCGAGAACCACACTGGAACCACACAATGCGGAAGGCTTCAAGTCAGACTGCCTTTCAAAACCGACCGTAAATTACTCACTCAATCGTATGAAACCGCAGCTCGGCGGTTTCAGGCGCTGGAGAGAAGGACGCGGAAAGATCCAGTATTTCGTGAATTGTACCTGGTCTTCATGCATAAGTATCTCGAATTGGGGCATATGAGTCCAACAAATAATCGACTCCCGAGTTGCGCGTAGTTTTTGATGCTTCGAGTCGGACATCAACACAAGTTGCGTTGAATGAAACCTTGATGGTCGGAGCGATCGTTCAAGAGGAGCTTTTTACGACCTTCGTTCGCTTCCGATTGCACAAATATGCCATGACTGCCGACATCACGAAGATGTATCGTCAAATATTGGTGCATGAAGACGACAGGAACTTCCAGCTCATACTGTGGAGACAGGATCCATCGGAGCATTTGCAAATTTTTCGACTAAGCACCGTAACATACGGCACAGCGCCTGCACCATTTCTCGCCACACGGTGTCTGCAAATGCTAAGCGACAAAAATAAAGCCAAATATCCTTTCGGTTCCAAAGTCATTCGGAATGATTTTTACGTCGACGACCTATTAACAGGATCCGACAGTATAGAAAGCCTCACCCAGTTACAACAGGAAGTAAATACAATTTTAGAATCGGCAGGCCTGAAATTAGCAAAGTGGTTTTCCAATCATACAAGCTCATCGGATAGTGAGAGCCTCCAAAAATTATTGCATCTCAGCGATACTGACTCTACCAAAACGCTGGGAATACACTGGCAGCCGAAAGATGACATTTTTAGCTTCATTCTGGAAGATAATTTTAGCGAGCTGTGAGCAACTAAACGTAATATTTTATCAGTTTCCGCTCGCCTCTTTGACCTTCTTGGTTTGTTAGCCCCGCTAGTCACCAAAGCTTAAATCTTATTACAAGGGCTTTTGATTCAAAAGCTAGACTGGGATGAGTCGATTCCATTGCGGCTTGGCACTAGCTGGCAAAACTTTAAAGCCAATTTGTTGCAGCTTCCATCAATTAGCATTCCTCGGTATGTAAATACAGATTCGAGTGCCAGCTCTCAAATTCATGGCTTTTCCGACGCTTCAATAAGAGCGTATGGCTGCTGCGTATATATACGTAGCCAATCCGCTAGTGGTACAAAAGGCACGCTGGTTACTTCAAAGTCTAGAGTAGCTCCGCTGAAGACTAAATCTCTTCCGCGTTTAGAACTCTCGGCAGCCCATCTTCTTGCCAAATTATGGTCAAGAATTTCACCAATGTTGAGTCGACCAATAGAACAGACAATTTTCTGAACAGACTCCGAAATAGTTCTGCATTGGATTAAAACGCATCCATCGTCGTTGCAAACTTTCGTTGCAAATAGAGTGTCCGAGATCCAAAAGTGGACCCAGAATTTGTCGTGGCGTTATGTGCTCACAAAACAAAATTCAGCGGATCAAGTGTCTCGGGGTTGGATGCATTGGGTCAATATGGCTTAGTGGTCCACAGTTCTTCCTAGAAGACCCTGCTACATGACCAAAAAAGGTCAACTTCAGTCTTTCTCCAGAACAAGAAGCACTCGAGAAGGAGAATAACGCAATTACGTTAACCGCAATCAATGCCTCACCAAATCCACTTCTCGAAATAATTAACAGGTTCTCATCTCACAGAAAAGTGCCTCGGATTTTCGCTTATACCTATATTCAGATGGCTTCGAAAAATACGAGGGCGAAAAGCAGAATCTTAAATAATACCCAAAGCAAAGGAATTACAATTGAGCTTCCTTAAAATTGTCGAAATAATTCAACATTTTGAATTTAGCGATGAAATTAATAAATTATCGAAAAGTAACGTACTTCCCTCAAGTTTGCAGAAATTAACTATATTTCTGCATAAACACTCGGAGCATCATTATCGTTTAAATTGATTCGTGTAGCTGGCCGTTTATTCAACGCGCCATTCCCCTATGATGCTAAGTTCCCTTTGCTATTACGCAAAGACTCGCACTTTGTGAAGGCATACATCCAGTTCGTACATTTTTGTAATCACCATGTCGGTCCAAAGACATTGGAAGCGCGTCTGCGAGAAAAAATTTGGCTGGTAAATGCTCGAGAAGCCTGTAGTCGAACTGTAATAGAATGCATTCACTGTTTTTGTTATAAGCCAAAATTGCAAGGTCAGATCATGGACAATCTACCCGCCGATCGATTACGCGCCCAACGGCCCTTCACAAAATGTGGGGTAGATTACTGCGGGCCCGTTCACATAACCTTAAAAATTCGCAGTCGCCCTCCCGTGAAAATGTATATTGCCATTTTCGTGTGTTTCGCTTCAAAGGCAGTTCATCTAGAACTTGTAACTGATTTAACTGCTGATAAATTTATTTTCGCTCTCAAAAGGTTCATTGGGCGCCGAGGGATGCCAGCCAAAATGTACTGCGACAACGCGACGAACTTTGTGGGAGCAGAGAGGAAGCTGAGGGAGCTCCGGGTAGCCTTTCTGGCACAGAAAGAGGAGATTCTCCAATACGCCGCCGACAAAGGATTCATTTTCGCTTTCATATCTCCGAGGGCACCCCACTTCGGCGGCCTGTGGATAGCAGCAGTGAATTCGGCCAAACATCTGCTGATGCGCGCCGTAGGCAACGAGCTGTTAACCGCCGAAGAAACCGCAACGCTTCTCGTCGAAGTAGAAGCGGTACTGAACTCCCGACCGCTCGCACCACTCAGCAACGACCCCAACGACGCCGAGGCGCTAACGCCGGCGCATCTACTAATCGGTTGCCCCTTGCGAGTTTTGTCAGCCGAGAAGGTACCCGTCAACCTCAGCCGCTGCTTAGAGAGATGGCAGCTTGTTTGCTCTCTCAAGCAACAATTTTGGCGCGCGTGGTCGAAGAGCTACCTTCTGGAGCTTCAGCAGTGCAACAAATGGGTGCACCTGCAGCCCAACGTCCAACCAGTCCAACTCGTCGTCGTCCACGAAGACAACGTACCACCGCAGCATTGGGTGCTGGGTCGAGTAACCGCAACCATTCCCGGAACGGACGGCAAAATTCGCGTCGCAGACAATGCTACTAGGTCGGGTGAAGTACGACGCCCTATCCACAAACTCGCCGTGCTGCCGGTGGAAAACAAAAATTGAAGGCTGTTGGATTCCTTCAATGTGGGCGGTGTTAAGCCAGATTCTGGCAAACTATTCTAATAGAATAATGTAATAATAATAGAATAGAATAAATTAATATAATATTGAATTTAAATAATGAAAATGTATTTAAGCTTAATATTAAGTTATTTTCTATAAGTATATACTTTACTGTTTCTCGCTGTCGCTATTTCTTTACCTGTTTCTATTTACTTTCGAGCATTGACTCTATTTTCTACACCTTACATACTTTCCGTTCTTCCTATTTCTATTAACTTAACTGCATACTCTCTCTAACTCTCCACATACTGTTCTTCCATTTCCGCTATTTATTTGATCTTAGTTTTAGGCATAATACGGGTGGCTGATGAATTTTGCTACATTAAGAAACTCAAATAACTTTTTTTTTTAGTGTATGGAATTCATTTATTTTTTTTCGAGTTAAAGGTCATTAAATTTTATTAAATGTAGCTTAACTAGTTTTAAAAATAATTGAATTTAAATGCCCCCCATGCTCGTTGACACAAGTGCGGCATCTTCGTAAAAAGTTGTTCATTGCTGCTTTGAGAGTTGCGACAGGAATAGCCGCAATTGTTGCCCGAATGGATTGTTTTAGTTCATCCAAATTTGTTGGCTTTGTTTTATAAACTTCTTGTTTACATAAACCCCACAAGAAAAAGTCAGGTGCAGTAAGGTCAGGCGACCTGGGGGGCCAACGAAATTCGGAGTTTCTTGAAATCAGTTTATTGGGAAATTTTCGTCGCAACTCTGTCATAACAGTCTGGGCTATGTGAGACGTTGCCCCATCTTGTTGAAATCACACAGAGTTGAAAGGAATTCTCTTTCGGCGTAGTTCTGGATAGAAAAATTCTTTCAGCATTTTCAAATAACGGTCTCCAGTAACCGTAACGGTGTGACCATTTTCTTCAAAAAAATAAGGCCCATACAAGGACAATACAGCGTGAAGAAACCGCACACCACACTGTCACGCGAAGAGGATGCAATTCCGTCTCGTGGAGTATCTGTGGGTTAGAAGTTTAAATCGAAATGGGCCTCATCAGACATGAAAAGGCAGTTTAACATGTTTTGGTCTTCTTCCACCATTTGCAGGATCTTCTGGAAAAATTCCAAGCGAATCGGCAAGTCTGCTGCATTCAGTTTGTTAACCATTTGAATTTTTTAGGGAAATAAGTCTAAATCTTTGTGCATTATTGTTTGCAAAGACTGTCGGCTAACACCAAGTTGAGCAGATAAGCTTCTTGTTGAATCCCTTGGATTGCTTTGTATAGCTGCAGCTACAGCAGCGATCGTTTCCTCCGTCCGAACTGGTGGGTTTCGATGATAAGGCCTTCTTGCGACTGTTCCTTGCTCAGCAAAATTATTCACCAGTCTCATTATGGTCCATCTGCTCGGGGGATCGCCGCCAAACATCCGCCTGTACTCTCTCTGTACCAAACCTACGGACTCCAGTGCGTGATAGCGGCGGACTATCCAAATTCTTGTTTGCGTGTCCCAGTTATCCATTTTAATAAATTTTAAAGATCAATCTGCAAATTAAAACAAAAATGGAACAGATAACTTAAAAAGAAAAAAAGTTATTCAATTTTTTTTTGGTAGCGGCTTTCATCAGCCACCCTGTATAAGGACAGAGCATAATAAAATAAACTCACTTTTGAATTGATAATCGGACGACTACGGTGTTATTCTTTGAATTCGAATCCACAGGCAATTAATTTCCCTGAGTAAAGTTTTTTTAAACAATTTAAATATATTCACAAACTAGTGAAGAATTTTCATGCCGGAAGTGCAAATTCGGCAAAAAGATGAATTTTTGTTCAATAAATATATAAGTTGCATTATTGCATTTATGTTCAATAAAAAATATAAGTTACATTATTGCATTTTGAATTACCCAATTCTTCGGAATCAAATCAAGCCAACTCCGAACGGCAGATATTTTATGAGGAGCTTTTCATGGCAGAAATACACTCGGAGGTTTGCCATTGCCTGCTGAGTATCGACCGCTATTAGAAATAGTTTTTTTTTTTCTTCATTTTGGTGTTTCACCGAGATTCAAACCGACGTTCTCTCTGTGAATTCCGAATGGTAGTCACGCACCAACCATTCGGTTACGGCGGCCGCCGTGCGCTAATGCTGATATTAATTAAACTTGAATCTGCATTTTGTTTGATAACTTGTTGAATTGAGTTTGCATGTTTTACTTGTTCTAAGCACAGCGATTCTACTTTTAAGTCGTTCATTGTTTAATTTCTTCTTTCTTTTATTTTTGTTAGGGAATTTGGTAAAATGAATTTCTCAAAAATTTAAATTTTTGTATTAAAAAATGTTATATTAAGTGTTTGTATTTCACAAGTTTCAGACTTAATCATAAGGTTTCCTTTCTGTTTTATGTCCATTTTATTACAATTATGTGTTATTTTGGAATAAAAATTCTTAAATGTAAGTATTCTGGGGATGATTTCTTTTACTTTAGTTTCTTTGCAGTCTTGCATATCGCAGTATGCTTCTTCAAAATTGATAATATTTAATAAACATATGTCTGGTTATTTTACTAAGTTTCTTTCTAGGTTTCCCTTAACATAAGTGTCAAAAATGTTATTAATAGGACTATGAATAAGTTCGTGCGGTTTTACAACAGATGGCGTAACTTGATTATTATTCCATCGATCCACATTTCCAAACATTCATTGGAGAGCTACTGTCGTAAGGCACAAACGTCAGTATAAGTTTTTTATTTGAAGCGTAAACAACAATATTTTTACCACACTTGAAAATGTCGAATTTCGTGCCAAATAATGTGTTTTTGCGGGGAATTCTTCTTCATTATTTTAATATGAAGAAAAAAGCAGCCGAAAGTCATCGTATCTTGGTGGAAGTTTATGGTGAGCATGCTCTAGCTGAGCGAACGTGCCAGAAGTGGTTTGCACGCTTTAAAAGTGGTGATTTTGGCTTGGAAGACGAAGAACGCGAGGGTGCGCCGCCAAAGTTCATGGATACCGAATTGGAGGAATTGCTCGATCAAGATCCGGCTCAAACGCAAGAAGAGGTTGCAAAAACTGTGGGAGTTGATCAATCAACCATTTCCAAACGTTTAAAAGCCATGGGAATGATCCGAAAGGTAGGCCATTGGGTGCCGTATGAATTGAAGCCAAGAGACGTTGAACGCCGTTTTATGGCATGCGAACAACTGCTTCAACGGCACAAAAGAAAGGGTTTTTTGCATCGAATTGTGACTGGCGATGAAAAGTGGGTCCATTACGACAATCCAAAACGTCGGACAACGTATGGATACCCTGGCCATGCTTCAACATCGACGTCGGCGCAGAATATTCATGGCCTGAAGGTTATGCTGTGTATCTGGTGGGACCAGCTGGGTGTTGTGTATTATGAGCTACTGAAACCGAATGAAACGATTACGGGGGATGTCTACCGACGACAATTGATGCGTTTGAGCCGAGCACTGCGAGAAAAACGGCCGCAATACGCCGATAGACACGACAAAGTTATTTTGCAACATGACAATGCTCGGCCACATGTTGCACAAGTGGTCAAAACATACTTAGAAACGCTCAAATGGGATGTCCTACCCCACCCGCCGTATAGTCCAGACCTTGCGCCATCCGATTACTATCTCTTCCGATCGATGCAACATGGCCTGGCTGACCAGCACTTCCGTAATTACGATGAAGTCAAAAAATGGATCGATTCGTGGATTGCGGCAAAACCGACCGAATTTTTCACAAAGGGAATCCGTGAATTGCCAGAAAGATGGGAAAAAGTAGTAGTAAGCGATGGACAATACTTTGAATATTAAATTTGTAACCATTTTACGTCAATAAAGTTTCAAATTTCGAAAAAAAACCGCACGAACTTATTCATAGTCCTATTATTATAATCTACAAGTACAGTAGGTTCTGTTTTTATGCGGCTTTTTTTTAGGCGGTTTTGAAATAGTGCGGTTTTTTTTTTATTACAAAATGCATGTCGACCTATCGGGAATTGTACATATAAACAAGATTCTAAACCAGCTAAGCAAAAACTCATCACAGATTACATCAGAAATGCTAACCCTACAAGTATGGAACCGCCTGCATAACTATCCAGATCAGACGTGTACATTTCCTAAAGTGACGAAAATGATTTTGCGCCAAATCCTAAACGAACGCGCAACATGTGGGTATTGTCGGATTCAATTTCTGACTTAAATTTATTTTTCGATTCTGACGTTTCTTAAATAAAGATATAATTTTCAAAAATACAATATTTTGCTTATGCGATTTTATTTAATTATTTCAGATTCATGCGGTCTATGGAACGCATCTATAGTTATAATATGGGACTAGTGCCCTTTTTTATGCGATTTTATTACATTATTTCAGATTTATGCGGTTTTAGCATTTGAAACGTATCTATAGTTTTACTATAGAACTAGTAGCTTTTTTTATGCTGTTTTTTTTTTATGCTGTTTCTTGCGGAACGTATCTACCGCATAAAAACAGAACCTACTGTATTTCATATATGCCTAATTTAATGCATTTATTATTGATATTAGGCATTGGTTCAAATACGATTGTTGATAGGATTCTGTCTGAATATTGAGGTATTTGGAGGATTAAAACAATGTCGTTGGCTTGTAATGCGACGGCTACTTTAATGTTAGTGTAACTGTCGAAGTCATGTATTAAATCTATTTCTGTTTTAGTAAGTATGTCGGAAGGGATTATTCCAAGTTTACAGGAGAATATTAATTGTCCAATGTCGTCAATGTGGTCACGTGAAAGGGATATATCGCTATTTATTGTAGCTATTTTATTTTGTAAGAAGTTCTTGAAGTTGTTTATGTAATTTCCTATTAGAATTTGCTTCTGATTTATATGATTTGTGATATTTTGTATCTGAGAGGAAATTAGATTATTTATGCTTGTGAGATTGTTCAAATTATTGGTTAAAATCTCTTCTTTATTGTATATAGTGTTTAATGAACTTTAATTTCTAATTCGTCGTCGCTGTCCATCGACCCAGCTACTAATTTGAGCCTTTTTCCTAAAATGTTAATCAGTGCTCGTTTTTGCCTGTAGTGTGGATTTAGGTTTGCAATCTTTTCTTTGACTAAAATAAAATTTTTATTTACGGTATCCAGTAATGCTTTGTTTTCTGTCGTGGTAGATCTTAGCGAAAGTATGTTTTCATGTATTAGTGATAAAGTATCGGTGTATGCTGTAACATTAATAATGTGTATTTGTTGTAGTGTTCTATATTACTTTCATTTCGTTGGTTTAATTGGTAAGTATCCGTTGTTGTTCGTAAGGTCTAATTAAGGTTGTCAAAAAAGTCTTGCGGTATTTTTATTGAATTTTCAATTGTTCATAAAATTGGTTATAATAATGCGATTTAACTCTTTCCGTCTCGGTGGTTAGCGTTGCTAACCACCTATTTTTTATTTTTTTTACGACGGTTGGGGACATTTATGTTTTTAATTTTGCACGAATATTGATTATTGCTTCCTTTTAAGTGAAGAGGACGCTAATAGCTAGAAATACACCCACCACGTGCTGAGAAAATTTAAAGTAAAAATCCGTGGCCGCGCGTTTTTGTGAAAGCTAGAAGTAAAAATTCATAATAAATTCAATAACGCAATTTATGGTTTGATTTTTGTGCAAATTTAGTTCTTGTGGTGTGTTTGATACACAGTGGTTGCTTTCTCGCTTAAATTTCGATTATTTTACCAATATTTCTTATAATCAATGGTGGTTAGCAACAGTAACCACCGTGACGTAAGTGTACCTAGAATTTGCTTTTTTATACGGTCACTATGAGTGGGACTTTCTTTGATATTTACAATATTTTAGGCAATTATTTCAATAATGCAACTATCATTGACGCAAAGGGAAATTGAAGAATGTTTGTGTGAAGATTTACCTTCAGGACCTGATTGTGAAGCCAGTTCCGATGAGGATGAAAATCTAGACACGCCTGAGTGGCCAGTGTCAAAATCGATATTGGATGTGTGTGGGGCAGATGTACAGAATATCCATGAAGAGCTATTCATATCATACCATTATCAAACTTTGTAAGTCAGAATAATAATGTTAGCTCTACGATCTTGCAGCCACCTAAATGGAAAGGACCTTCTCTATGGATATACCTGGCGAGTTTGTTGAGAGTGTGGGCTTAGCTGATCATATAATCAGCTTGGAAGATGTAACACCATTCCGATTGTTTCGCATGTTTTGCACAGAGGACTTGGTTGAGGTCATAAGCTTTGAAACTAACCTATACGCAACACAAGAAGGTAAACCTTTTTCTCCTACCAGTCGTTCTGAAATACAAACTTTCTTGGCCATAAATATGGTGATAGGTATAAAAAGCTACCGACAAAGATTACTGGTCTTCTGCTCCTGATTTACGTGACTCCTACATTTCCTCTTGTATGCCCCTAAATCGCTTCAGCTGGCTTCTTGGATGCTTGCATCTGAATGACAATAATCTCATGCCTGCTAGAAAGCATACAGACTATGATAAGTTATATAAAGTCCGTCCTATGCTTGAAATTCTTCGCCGCAACTTTAGAAATAATTATAAACCATCCGCTGTAAAGAAATACAATAGCAATATGAACTTCGTTGATAAAAAAGTGGTGGCACCGATTTTTTTTTCATTTCTTGGATTGCTGCGTTATCAATAGCTATATAGCTTACAAAGAACTTCTGATTAACAGACCTCATTTAGATGAGTTGACATTGAAGGGCTTTCGCCGCTCAATTTATCAGGGGCTGTTATCACCTTGCTACGTAAACAAGCGAGCTCCAGGAAGTTCCGCGATCAGCAATGGATCAAGCCCAAGATCTCCTGTACCAGTTGCTATAAAACGGTATAAGCCTAGCGTGCCTGCTGAAATCCGCCATGAGAGTAATCGACACCAACCGCTTAGAGGCACACCTATAAGATGCGCCTTTTGCAGTACCAAAAGCGTCCCTGTCCGCACAGTATGGCAATGCAGAACATGCCACGTTCCTCTTTGCCTCCGAAAAGGAAAGACATATTTTTCAGATTTTCACAAGAAATAATTGTTTGTAAATTTATTACCAAATTTTGTACTGTCTTTTTTATAAAAATAAATAAAATAGTGAAGTAATTAAGTGCATTAGTTTTAATAAATTTTTGTACCCTTCAGTCAAGGTGGTTACTGGTGGTGACCACCTTGTTTCTCAAAAACCTTACGATAAATATTTTTTTTTTTTTGCATTCGGGTGTTACTTGTATTCCATATTCACCAATTAACAAGAAAAAATAAATTTTTTATGTCGCAGTAAAGAGCGTGACGGAAAGAGTTAAGTCAAATACGCGCCGTTTTGTTCGATGACGAGTTCCCAACGAGATGCCAACTTCATAATGCCCCTCTTATAGAAGCTCGCTTCCCTATTGTCAAAAAACTCGGAGATCCAATTTTCACAGGACTCTCTTGTGGACAACTTCCGACTACCAAGTTCGTTCGCCATGGACAGAAATAGGTGGTAATCACTTGGTGCGAGATCCGGTCTATACGGTGGATGCAAAAGAACCTCCTATCCGAGCTCCCGGAGCTTCTGGCGCGTCATCAAAGATGTGTGTGGCCTGGCGTTCTCCTGATGGAAGACAATTCGGCCTCTGTTGATCAAAGTTGGCCTCTTCTGCATGAGTGCTGCATTCAAGCGGCCCAGTCGTTTGCAGTACAGGTCCGAATTGAGCGTTTGGCCATAGGGGAGCAGCTCATAGTGGATGATTCCCTGCCAATCCCACCAAACACACAGAAGAACCTTCCTGGCCGTCAATCCAGGCTTGGCCACCGTCTGGGCAGCTTCACCGCTTTTCGACCACGACCGTTTGCGCTTCACGTTGTCGCAAGTGACCCACTTTTCATCGCCAGTCACCATCCGCTTCAAAAACGGGTCGATTGTGTTGCGATTCAGAAGCGATTCGCATGCATCCATACGGGCAAAAATGTTTTCTTGCGTCAAGTCGTGTGGCACCCATACACCGAGCTTCTTTTTGAATCCAAGCTTCTTCAAATGGTTTATAACGGTTTGATGACTCATACCCAGCTCTTGGCCGATGCTACGGCTGCTACTATGCCGGTCTCTTTCGATCAATTCAGCGATTTTATCGCAATTTTTGACGACAGGCCTTCCGGACCGTGGCGCATCTTCGATCACCTCTGCACCAGAACGAAAATGTTGAAACCATCGTTGTGCGGTGGAAATGGAAACTGTATCGGGTCCATAAACTGCACAAATTTTATTGGCAGCATGAGATGCATTCTTGTCTTTATCGTAGTAGTACTGTAAAATATGCCGTATTTTCTCTTTATTTTGCTCCATGTTTGCGACGCTATAACTCACGAACGACTAAAAGCAAACAACAATTAATCAAACACGTGTTAGCACGTGAAAAAAGCTTTCCAAAAAGCTCTAGCGTGAACCATGCGACGAATACAACTAGAACTACGCGCTTGCAAAGACAAGCTTGCGGAAATACCGCAAACCTTTTTTGACAACCTTAATGTCAATGGTTTGTGCATAGGTGGTCGTTAGGAATACAATTATCAGTACCCAGGAAGTAATCTGAAAGGGTTATGTTAACTAATTTTTACTTTCGGGCTATCTTTGTCTCGGTATTTTTTATTCTGTCTTATATAAACCTTCTTCTTATAAAAACCTATTATTCTTAGCATTTTCTCTTCCATTGTTTCGTTTTTATTCCTATTGTCATGTCTTAAAAGCCTTATATATATGTTCGTTAATTGTATTGTGAAGTCTTTCGACGTCGGCGTTAAAAGTGTGGTTACTGTCTGAAGTATAGTGTATGTTGCATTTAATTGGGTTGGATTAAAATGTGTTTTAATTAAAGTTATTATTGTTGCATTGTCGAGTTCTTTAAAGTGAAAGGTTCTTCTGGTATTTCAGAATATTTTTTTAATGCGTATTCTGGTAGACCAACATTTATTGGTGTTGCAACTTGTCTAATTTCTTGTATTAATTTGAGGATTCTTGTCTGTAATTAGGGATAGTGCATCGGCATTCCCGTTATTGATTCCGTGATAAACGATGTCGTAATCGTATTCTTCCAATTTCAACCTCCACCTTATCAGTTTTGAATTTGGTTCTTAAATTGAAAACAACCATTGTAAGGGTTGGTGGTCAGTTTGAATGGTGAATTTTCTACCAAACAAATAAGGGCGAATGTAGCCTACTGCCCATATTACAGCTAGGAGTTCCTTTTCGATAGTACTGTAGTTTATTTCATGCTCATTGAACGTTCTGCTCGCATAGCAGATTGGGTGGTTATCTTGTGAAAGGACAGCTCCCAGTGCGAAATTACTTGCATCAGTATTTACTACGAATTCTTTGTTGAAATCTTGATAAATCAAAATCGGATTACTAGTGAGCATAGATTTAAGTGTATTAAAACTTTTTAAGTATTCAATGTCGTCTGTATTTAATTTCATGTCCTTTTTAAGGTATTTAGTCATCGGTTTTGCTATCATTGCGTAGTATTTTATAAACTTGCGGTAATACCCGCTGAGACCGAGAAATTGTTTCATTTCTTTTGGGGTTTTTGGTAATGGGTAGTTATCTACGCATTCCACCTTTTTGTCTTTTGGTCTTACCCTATCTCGGGCTACTATATACCCCGGGAATTCTGTTTCCCTTTTTAAGAACTCACAATTAATAGGTTGGATTTTTAAGCTGGCCTCCTTGATACGGGATTGAATTCAGACGTTCTTCAAGTGGCGTAGAGCAAATTATAATGTCATCTAGGTAGACCAAACATACCTTTCCTAACAAGTCACCCATCACTACGTTCATCAAGCGCTGAAATATGGCAAGCGCTGTTTTTAAGCCGAAAGGCATTCTCAAAAATTCATAATGGCCTCCTTTCACAGAGAATGCTGTTTTATGCATACCTCTATCGTCTATTTCAACTTGGTGTAAGCCTTAAGCAAGGTCAAGAGTTGTGAAGTTCATACTCCGACCTAGTTTATCTAATATTTCTTCCATATTAGGGATGTAATACTTGTCGTCAATAGTTTTGTTACGGTAGTCGATTATGACACCCCATTTCTTCTCGCCACTTCTTCTTCTTAATTGGCGCGATAACCGCTTACGCGATTTTTGCCGAGCTTAACAAAGTGCGCCAGTCGTTTCTTTCTCGTGCTAACCGGCGCCAATTGGACACACCAAGTGAAGCCAAGTCCTTCTCCATCTGATCTTTCCAACGCAGAGAGATTCTACGTTGGGTTTCAAGGCTAACATTGTTATCGGTGTTAATGCTGGTTCCTAAATACACGAAGTCTTTTACAACCTCAATATTATGACTGTCTACAATGACGTGGGTGCCGATACGCGAGTGCGCCGACTGTATGTTTGAAGACAGGAGGTACTTAATTTTGTCCTCGTTCACCACCAAATCCATTCGCTTTGCCCCTTTATCCAGTTTGGAGAGCGCGGTTGTTAAGGTGATGATATCGATATCATCGGCATGCGCCAACCATTGTACGCTCTTATAAAATATTGTGTCAGCGATTAAGTTCTGCGGCTCGTATGATGCTCTCCAACATCAAGTTAAAGAAGTCACACGACAGCGAGTCACACTGTCTGAAACCTTGTTTGGTATCAAACGGCTCGGATAGATCCTTCCCAATTCTGACGGCGCTGCTTGTGTAGAGCAACGTCATGGCTTGCATGGCCGAATTAGTTTTGTGGGTCTAAAGCCACACTGATAAGGTCCAATCAGTCGGTTGACGGGCCTTTCACACAATACACTCGCTAGAACCTTATAAGCGATATTTAGAAGACTACTCGCGGTAATTGGCACAGATTGCAGGATCACCCTTCTTATGGATTATGCAGAGCACACTTAAATTCCAATCGGCAGGTATGCTTTCATCCGACCATATTTTGCATAGAAGCTGATGCATGCACCTTACCGCTCCTCGCCGCCATGTTTGCTCAATAGCTCAGCCGGCAGTCCGTCGGCGCCCGCGGCTTTGTTGTTCTTTAGCCGTGTTATTGCTCTTCTCACCTCGTCATGGTCGGGTAGCGGAACGTCAATTCCGTTGTCGTCGATTGGGGTATCGGGATCTTCACATTCTCTGTGACATGCGCAGCTGCCACTGTTTAACAGGTTCGAAAAGTGTTCCCTCCATAATTTAATACTAAGTTTCCACCGCAGCCGGAGTTTGGGTTCTCTGCCGCTATCGTGTTCTTAGCGCAAACACGAAACAAAACACCTGTCAAATCCCATACAAAATTAAAACACAACTCCATACCTAAACCCACTTTTCAAAGCGTGTTTTGTTGGGTTTGCGTCTAATTTAATTATTAAGTGGTGGCAATGTTGCTCATTTTCCTCATTTATTATTGCATTCTTATCGAAACATGGCAACAATGATTGCAATTTGTCAATATGACATTTGATTGACGCACCGGCTATCCATTTGGCGAATCTTGCTCAAACGACTGTTATATATATCAAACAACAGGTAAAAAACCGAGTGTTAAGCGAATAGAGGCTACTGGTGATGCGCCAATTCCGCAATATGGACCGGGAATAGTTTTACACGAACATTATTTATATACGGTTGGGGGAACAACTGGCTATGATTACTCTTCTGATGTGCATCGCTTAAATTTGCGCACACGAGTGTGGGAATGCGTATATATCTGTCGTCCAGATATACGCGAAGATCCAGAGGGTCGTTATCGTCACGAAGTTGTCTACGATGGGCAATACATATATGTGCTGGGTGGTGGTACATCGAATTTAGTGTATGATTTACAACGCATCCCTGCATTTAATTTAATTACAAACCGATGGGAATATTTCGTCACATTACCCGATCGAACATCACAAACAAATCTAACAATCGAGCGACAAAATTCCGGATATCCAAACCCACGAAAGTGCTTTTCCTGCGTACAGCACACGAAATCGAATGGTGAGGTCGAAGCATTCATTACGGGAGGCTTGCAGATGCGTAATAATTAAATTTAGTATTATTAAATTATATTTGAAGTTGGATATCCCTTTTCCATTTGCAGGAGATTAAATTTTACTACTAAGCAATGGACACTTATAAAAACAGCCTCTCTACCAAAAGCTTTGTACTTCCATGCCGCAGCGCACAGTCAAAATGGTTGTATGTACATATTCGGTGGTATTGAATATGATGAAAAACGTATACGACGGTGCAATGACCTTTATAAAATGTGGACGACCATACCATTATTAAGTGAAATTTGCTGGGAGGCAGTGTTACATTACAGACCAAATCTCAAATTGAATGGCCACTCACAGCTGCTTAAAATGGGCATACCATTGCGCTTTGCACAGAGATTGTGGCATTCTTCAAAAGCCAAATGATTATACAATAAATGAAGAGATATATGGTATGGTATGTCATGTACATAACGAGCATTAAGAAGCGACAATTTTTATGTTTCATTCTAGACATAAAAGCATAATTATTGTTTGCTAACCATTTAGGAATGACATAGTTTCATATGGAAGAAATGGAACCAAAAGAATAAACATAATAAAATAAGACATTAATAATGAGTAAAAATATAAAAAGCTAATTAATATGAAAATAAGAGTAATTATTTTTATACGCTACATATGTGTACGAGCAGTTGTGGCGATTTTTTTTACAATATGGTTCATACACTCAATGGATGCTCAGATCACGAATTCTAGAAAATTGTATCATAAGAGTGGAAGCAGGATCAAGTGGCCAATCGGGCAACCAGATGAACACCAAATTTAAAAGGATAATAGTCTGCCGTCTGATTTAAAGTTCGTATCCATGAGTCTATGCATAATTAAATTCGCTTTTTCCAGATTAACGATATAAACAAATTATTTTCAATAAAGAAAAGATACCAAGTTTTTAAATCAAGGCGGCAGTAATGTGCTAAATAGAGATTGACCTCGAATGCCTGCAGTTTTTTTCTGCTTAAAAATTAATATGTGAAATGACATTTAAGTTTTAATGAATTGTGCCTTTTAAAGTTGCACTAAGTGCCTACTACTATCTTTTTTCAAAAATGAATAAAATGTTATTCTATAAAACTATGTATTATAAATTTTGTTGTTAAAAATTAATATGTGAAATGATATTTAAGTTTTAATGAATTGTGCCTTTTAAAGTTGCACTAAGTGCCTACTACTATCTTTTTTCAAAAATGAATAAAATGTTATTTTATAAAACCATGTATTATAAATTTTATTGTTCTGGTGAAAAGTTGTTTTTCAGATTTAAACCAATTGGACTCTTTGTAGGATATGGCTTCATTAAATGCTGAGAGAGACGAAAAGCAGAGTCCCCTATAATATGGACTGGTATTTTTGTGGATCCATACAGCAAGCTCAATTCATCAAGAAGTGCACAACTTTGCAACTCGCGCTTTAGCGATGATTTTTCCGGAGTCGTTGCATCTTCCAGGACTGCCGCAATGTATATAAACAAATCTATATTTTGCGTCTACCAAAGCCAATAGTACTACGGAATACCACCCTTTGTAGTTGTAGTAATCAATGGCTTCTTCCTTTCTTGCATGAATTTCAATATGACATCCATCTGTATAATAAAGATGCTTTTGATTAAACGTTATTTTTATCGCATTACTTATAAACCTACCTATTGCTCCAATACATTGTGGATAGCCCATTGCATTAAAATCTGCGACTCCATTCTCAATTTGCGCCCAACTTCATTGCAAAACTCGATGAGTATTTTGCAAACAGTTGCTTTGCCTACTCCAAACAAATGTCCAATTGATCTGTATTCACTAGAAGATTTTATCAATTTTTATAATTCTTATTTCACAATGTCAACAAAAGACTGTTCAAACACAGTTTCTCCCAAACTTTCGGTGGAAACAGTTGACAGTTCTCCCAAACACAACTCCTGCAAACACGGTGTTTGCTTTTGGTGGAAACGTAATATAAGATTGCTCTGCACGTCAGTCACCAGTTCGCCGTCTTTGTTCTTACAGGAAAACGCCATGGTCTTAAAACCTTCTGTAAGCCGCCGAACTTTCTAGTAGAATTTTCGTACTTTGTTCCTATTGGCCAGAATCTCAAGCTACTCGCACTAACGTATTTCGGCCTCTCGCTTCTTCTGTCGGATAATACGTCTCTCTTCCTTTTTTAGCTCTCTGTAGCGATCCCACATGGCTCGAGTTGCGCGCGATCGCAGCGTGGCTCTATAGGCGGCATTCTTTCTTTCGGCGGCAGCATGACATTCCTCGTCGTACCAACTGTTTTCTCGGGCTCGCCAGAATCCGATTTCTTCTTTGGCGGCGGTACGTAGGGAACGAGAAATGTTGCTCTGTCCGTTACCGCATGTTTCGTTGTGCAGGCTGAATTTTCTGACTTTGGGACCAAAAATTTCCTCCTTGCCCACCCTGGCGTTGAAGTCGCCAAGCACGATTTTTATGTCGTGGCGGGGGCAGCGCTGATAGGAACGTTCTAAGTGCTCATAGAAGGCATCTTTGGTCGCATCGTCCTTCTCTTCCATCGACGCGGGCGCAAATGAGCGAGATGTTAAAAAATCGCGGTTTGCTGCGGATTATTGCGCGACGCTTGTCCACCGGAGTGAACGACAGTACTTGGCGACGAAGTCTCTCTCCCACAACAAATCCGACACCGAATTTGCGCTCAGTTACATGGCAGCTGTAGTAGACGTCGCAAGGTCCTATGGTTTTCTTACCTTGCCCCGCCCATCGCATCTCTTGGATGGCAGTGATGTCAGGCTTTACTCTCACGAGGACATCAAGCACCCGGGCAGTGGCACCTTCCCCATTAAGGGACCGGACATTCCAGGTGCATGCCCTCAAATCATATTCCTTATTTCGTTTGCAGGGGTGATCATCAGTAAAGGTAGTTCTCATCCGAGGCTTTGCAGTTCTTTTCAATTTTGGGATTTTTAAGTGGCGGGTCCCAAACCCAGCGCACAACCAGCTATCCTGGAATGCTTCGCCTTCTGACGTTAGCTCACTCCCGAACGGGTGTTCGCAAGCTACGTGGGCTAATCCCGGACGTTGTGAGCTGAACCATATGCAGAAGAATCGTCCTGGCCACTCCCAAATGAATGGCGATTAGTAATTTTCCCCACTTGCGTGGACTTCTACACATGGAACCATCCTCCATCCTCTTCTCGCCACTTGCATCGTCCGTTGTTGGTACGATCCAAATAGGAGCTGAATATGGTGAAGTAGAAAGTCGGATTATATTAGTATCAAGCATCTCGTGGATTTGTTTCTTTACCTCTTGTTTGTGGATATAGGGGTAGCGATAACACAGATAGGTTTATCATCGACAGTTTTTATACGATGTTTAATAACGTTTGTAAATGTTAATTTCAAATTGAAATCCGTGTAAGTTTTTATTAATTTGCACAATTTTTCACGTTCTTCAGAGTTCATGTGGTCCATTCTGATTGGGTAATTGGAGGGTGGTTCCCTTGGGAAATCTTTATATGATTTTGCATCGTAAATGGAGTAATTTTCGTAGGTTACAGGCCAATAATCTTGAGGTTTTAGTTTTATCACGGCAGGGCAGTGATGACAGGTGTCGACAATTACGGCAAAATTTTGAGAATCATATCATCATCATTAGCATTACAGTCTTGTGCAGACCATTGCTTCCACAACTACGGTTCTCCACTCCGATCGATTCTCTACTACTCCTTTCCAGTTTGTGATACCCATTTTCTGCAGGTCGTCTGTGACCTCATCTACCCAGCGTTTGTTTTGTCTCCCTCGACATCTTCGTCCAATTGGTTGTCTATGGAACGCTATATTGGCAGCTCTCCATTTGGGCATTCGGTACATGTGCCCCAGCCATCTGATTCGTTGACTTTTTATAAAGCGTATTGCGTTTCCATTACGTATCAATGTGTCTAGCTCATGATTGTATCTTATCCGATACGTTCCGTCATCTCGCCGGGAAGAACCATATATTGTTCGCAGTATCTTTCTTTCAAACCTTAGTATTTGGTCCATGTCTTTTGTTTTAAGTACCCATACCTCACTGCTGTATGTTAGTATGGGTCTTATAAGCGCTTTATACATTGCCATCTTTTGATCTCTTGATAGCAATCGGGACTTGAATAATTTTATGTGAGCAAAGAATGCTTTATTTGCCGCACTTACTCGGTCATTTATTGCCACGGAAGTGTCAGAATTACTGCTGATGAAAAAACCTAAGTATTTAAATTTGTCGACCTTCTGTATGCATTCACCATCTATTTCAATGTGTGCATCTTCACTCGGTTTCTTTGCGAAGTGCATATATTTCGTTTTATCTATGTTTACCCGTAGACCCACTTCTAAAGCTGTGTTTTTCAATCGCATATAAATTTTCTTAAGCTCATGTTCATTCTGTGCAATCACGACAATGTCATCGGCATAAGCTAACACTTGCGAGCTGCAATTAAAAATCGAATTGCCACATTTCAGTTTGCATACTACCTCATGTAGTAATAAATTAAAAATTGTCGCTGATAGAGAATCATATATGACTTCTTTAAGTTCAACTTCCCCATTGATATTATAATAGCAATTTACATGAACCAACCCGTTTTCGGTATTGGTAATGAATTTTATAATATAATATTTAGATAAATCCAGATAGTTAAGTGGAATAATTTTATTGTTCATAATCAGTTGATTTTTGTCGTAATCTAATATGGCTTTGTAGATTTTTAATACGTGATTTCCTAATAGTCCGTCATAAGTTTCATGAAATTTGTATCCTATTAATTGAATCCAATCTGTAGTATCTCTCAATTCTGCAAATAGTGGTACTTTGTATATTGTTTCAGTTTTAACTGTATTTTGTAGAGTTTTCAGGTTTATTGTGGTAGATTTCATTTTCCATTTTGAATAACAAAGGCCAGAATTATATAGGGTAATTCCCCTGTGAGGCCTGAGACTGAAAATTTTCTAAATATCTATTTCTGTTTACTGCATTTGTCTGCCGGTGGACGTTAGGGTTACTAATGATATTCCGACTACTATTTGTTTGGATCATGTTCACGTCCATAGGTTCTACAGGTGGTGAATTTTGAGGGTTGAAAGGACGATATGGCACATTTTGTAATCTGTGATTGCTCCCATTTTGTTGGAAATTATGACTGTTGCTTCTATAATTGTATTGGGGCTGCATCACTGGTAAAGGGTTATTTCGCGGGCTATACAATTTTTGGTTTCTTCCCTGGTTTTGGTTTTGTCCATGAAAAGGCTGAAAGGTTATGGTAGAATTTTTTGTTGTCATGACCTTTTATTCCGAAAGGTCCGCTTCGAGTTTTTGAGTAGGCGTATCCGGATTGAAACAATATTTCCATCGCGTCCTCCATGGTGTCTGGATCTCTACATATTAGTATTGTTTTCATTGGTTCTGGCATCTTTTCCTTAAATACGTTCAGTGCGGTTCTCATCTTATTTCTGGCGCACTCATTTGCTGCTGGACCAGACCAAACTACTGTCACTGTTTTATTGTTCAAGCTCCTTAAGGCTTGTTTGAGTTCGTTATGAAATTCTAGGCAATTGGTTTTAAAGGTTATCCCCTTTAATCTATCGAAAAGTTCCTCTATACAGTGTCTGTCCCCAAAATTGTATCGCCAAATAGAATCGTTTTTATGTCGGTCCAAGACTGGGCTTGGCAATTGATTTCAATTGTCTCGCGAGCCTTACCCCTAAGCCTAATTTTGATAATGACCGAAAAGGGTTGTTGGGATGGCGTATCATAAGCCCTAAGGATAGAATGGACTCTATCTATCAAGTTGATGAAGATTTGAAGATCCCGATAATCTCCATTGAATTCGGGGAGGTTATTTATGTATTTAAGGGGGTTAATAGTAACTGATAAGTGGTGCTTGTGCTTCTACCATTTTCTATATGTGTTCAACGATAGATTCGTAAATTATTCGTGTGTGTGTCCTTCTTCTTCTTCTAACTAATTGAGGTCTATCAATTTGTCTGGTGGGTCGTTCGAGTCGAACCCTGAATCAGGAAGGTATCTAACGGTTTGTAATGTTTCTATTTCTGAATCAGAAAAATAGTCTGATTCTGAGTCACTCAAATATAATAACTTAAATTAGGCTTACTTGCTTACTTTGTTCGTTTACTGTAAAATTTTCTTTCTTTAAATAAAATTAAAAAGGAATTTGTATTAATATTTGCTTGTTACTGTCGAATTTTTTAGCTGCCTCCTTAATAATTTCAACTTTTCCTTCTTTTCTGTATTCTTTGTTTCAACTTTCATATAAAACTATTTTCTTCTTTAAATACAATATTTTTTTTTATGTATCTTTTTCTATGTTTCTTTCACTGTGTAATTTGATGTTGTTGTGTAATAATACAACTTACTTCTGTATCTTCTGTTATTATTTCTGGTCTCAGATGAACGATTTCTGCTTGTTGGGTGTTTGCTGTTTTTCTGTACCGCTTAAGGGCGGGGTAAGGGTTTCAGCGTAAAAAAAACATCTTTTTTGTGAATTTTTTTTTTTAATTTGGATTGAGCAAATTTACTAAAACCTTTTGTATATTATTAAGTATACTTTTAACAATATTCTGTAATTTTTTTATGAGAAAATTTTGAAAAACCAGCCGGTGACAAAGCTTTTCCCAGAACGTCTTATGTCCTCTCCTCTTATGTATCTGCTGTTGTTGTTGTTTTAGGTGAACCATTTCTAGATGCTGGGTGCTTGCTGTTTTTCTGTCGTTGTCGCGGAAGACCTCTCTTCTTTTGAGATATATTCACTGCACTCTTTGTTGGAATAATGTTGATTGTTAGTTGGTATTAAATGTTGTCTATGATGATTTTGAATTTATTTTGTTGAAAGGAAATTAATTTTCCTTGTATGTTGAAAGTAAATTAATTTTCCTTGAATTATCCGCGTTTAATCGTTCAGACGAAAACGAGTTTTTAAAATACACGTTACGCGGATCCTACCGACTGCGCCCGTTAAAAGCTGTATATTTTAGTTTAAATAAAAAAATATATATAATTATCTTTATTTAGAACTAATATACTTAACAACTAACAACTTAACAATTACTATAAACGAAGACCGTAAAAAGAATCAGAATAGAATGGAATGAACTAAGACTGCTGTTACATTATTATTTATAGTCTAATTTTGTCTATGTTGCATTGGCCGATGTTGATGTTGTTCCACAAATGGAGGGACTTACAGTTTTAAGCCGACTCCGAACGGCAGATATTTTTTATGAGGAGCTTTTTCATGGCAGAAATTGCATGTCAGTTGTATATTAGTACGGTGAATATTTCTTTGGAATTGTTTACCGTTTATTTGGCAAGTGTCGGAAGTGCAAATTCGGTAAAAAGATGAATTTATGTTCAATAAAAATATTAAATGCATTATTGCATTTATGTTCAATAAAAAATATGAGTTGCATTATTGCATTTTGAATTAAGCAATTCTTTGGAATTGCTTACCGTTTAATTGGCAAGTGCCGGAAATGCAAATTCGGCAAAAAGATGCATTTATGTTCAATAAAAAATATAAGTTGCATTATTGCATTTTGAATTAAACAATTCTTTGGAATTGTTTACCGTTTATTTGGCAAGTGCCGGAAATGCAAATTCGGCACAAAAAGGAATTTATGCTCAAAAAAAATATAAGTTGCATTATTGTGGCGGAAATGAATAAAAATTAGATTATGTATGCATTAAGGGGTTTAACTATAATATAACACAGGTTAGGTTAGGTTGTAATGGTTGCCCAATAGGGCCCACTTGGACGAAATAGTTTGGTTCGTCCTTTGTGTTACCATTGAAGGACAAGGAGGGGGGAGGAAGGGAAGGGATGGGGAGTGGTGAGTGCTTGTGGACTACGAACGGTGACTAGTCCGCGGTTGTGTTAACCTCATTATGCTGCTGATGTAGTTCATCAGATTTTTGTTATCAACGCCTGCTATATCAGCAGGCGCAGAAAAGAAGTGAGAACCAAGGTATTTGAATCTTAGTCCTGCGAAGGCTAGGCAGCTTAGGAGCAGGTGCTGAGATGATTCCACCTCATCCTCCATACAGCTGACGCAAAAAGGACTCGAAGTAATTCCGAGTCTCACGGCATGGGTACCTCGCGGACAGTGCCCCGTGATGATGCCCACGAAATTTGAGAGATGACATTTTGTCATCCCCAGGATATCCCTCGAGCGCCTCCTATCCAAACGTGGCCAAAAGGACTTCGCGACCCTACACGCTCGTGTACTTGCCCAGCGTTCGCTGAGTTGGTGCATAGCCTATCCTTCCAGGAGTAGAGCGCAGGTTGTCAAGGGGATGCCGATCCTCTCCTTTCGCGGACACATTGCCTCACAGGTCCCCTGTCTGGCCAGCTCGTCGGCTTCGCAGTTTCCTGCAATGTCACTGTGACCAGGTACCCAAATTATCTTAATATCGAAGAATTCTGATGCAATCGAGAGTGAGACCAGGCCTTCCCTGACCAGCTTCGAGTGCACCATAATAGAGCCTAGAGCCCTAATGGCCGCTTGGCTATCGGAGTAAATATTTACCTTTTTTGCAGTTATTACGCAAGTAAGTAGCCAGTCAGCTGCTTCTTTAATTGCGGCCACCTCTGCTTGGAACACACTACAGTGATCCGGTAGCTTGAATTTGAGTTTGATGGGGAGCTCTTTGCAGAATACTCCTCCTCCAACCCTACCATCCAACTTCGAGCCATCCGTGAACAGGTTAACGACGCCCTGTCCCCAGGTGTTGCCCCCGCTCCACTCCTCCCTTGGTGGAATATAGGTGGAAAAAGTTTCGCTTGGACTTAGCGAAGGCACACACTGGTCCGTCGACGAGGGGATGAACTCAAAGTTTCTGAGGATGCTTGAGTGCCCATATGTGAGGTTGAGCTTATAGCCCAAGCCCCTCAGTCTGATTGCGGTACGAGCAGCGGCAGTTCTGCCTGCGATGTCTATAGGTACCACATTTAACATTACATTAAGCGCCAGAGTAGGAGTAGTTCGAAGCGCCCCACTGATCCCAATGAGAGCAGACCTCTGGACTCTCTCTAGCTTTTTGACTGATGTCGTCCTCTCCAGTGAGTTCCACCAGACAGTGACTCCATATAACAAAATTGGCTTTATTATGGTGTTGTAGAGCCAGAATACAACTCTGGGCGAAAGGCCCCACCTTTTGCCAATCGCGCCTTTGCCCCCATACAAGGCGATTGTTGCCTTCCTTACTCACTCCTCAATGTTGGGCTCCCACGTCAGCTTGCTGTCAAGGATTAGACCTAGGTACTTCACCTTGTCAGAAAGCACCAGCGGATCGCCCCCCATCGAGGGGAGTTGAGCTCTGGGTATTTTATATTTCCTCGTAAATAGGACGAGCTCCGTCTTAAGAGGATTCACCGATAAGCCGCAATCTGCTGCCCATCGAACAACTACGTTCAGATATCCCTGCATTAAATCGTACAGGGTATCTATAAACTTTCCTCTAACAATTAATGCCACGTCATCCGCGTAAGCAATCACCCTACAGCCCCTCCTCACCAGCTCCTCCAGCAGGTCATTGATAACAATGATCCAGAGGAATGGTGAGAGGACCCCGCCTTGCGGCGTGCCTCTGCTCACCTGCCGGCGGAGAGAGACGCCGCCCCACTCTGCCACGACCGTTCTGTCGCTGAGCATTCTGTAGATAAACCTGGAAAGATCGGCTCCGACCCCCAGTCTATCCAGAGCTTTAGTGATTGCCTCCGGGAGAACGTTATTAAAAGCCCCCTCAATGTCGAGGAAGGCGCCGACTGCGAGTTCTTTCTGATATAGAGACTCCTCAATATCTTTAACAATTGTGTGCAGAGCAGATTCCACTGATCTGCCTTTACAGTATGCATGTTGGGCGTGCGACAAACGCCCCCGAGGAATTCCGCTTCTTATGTGTAGGTCAATCAACCTCTCAAGGGTTTTCAGCAAGAAAGATGAGAGACTGATTGGCCTAAAATCCTTTGGGGAGACATGCGAGCTCTTGCCAGCCTTGGGTATAAACACAACCCTCACAGCCCTCCAAGATCCCGGTATATAGCCCCTGGCTATGCAGCTCGCATAGATGGGGGTCAGCCAGCGGCATGACACCACTACAGATATCTGCAGTTGGGCAGGTATGATGCCATCAGGACCAGGTGACTTGAAGGGCCCGAAGGAGCCAATGGCCCAGGCCAAGCGGTGCTCATCCAGCAGCCAGCCCCGGTTCTGAAGAGCGGTTGGTGTACTTCCCGAGCTGGTGCTGCTAGATACCGGATTCGTTGGAAAATGAGCGTCGAGAAGCATTGTTAGTGATTCCTCGCCGCTCATCGCCCAACGTCCCGATTCATCCCTCAGGTATCCCAAGGGAGCCGAGCTCCTCGTGAGTATTCGTCTGAATCTTGAAGACTCATGACAGCCCTCCACGCTTCCACAGAAGTTCCTCCAAGAGTCTCTCTTGGCCTTCCTAATTTCGGACTTGTATATTCCAAGTCCTACTTTATACAGTTCCCATCCTGAGGGAGACTTAATTCTTTTAGCCCTATTAAACAGGCGTCTGCACGAGGCCCTAAGCTCAAAGAGCTCTGCTGTCCACCAAGGTGGTTTCTCCTTCTTAGGGAGCGTTCTAAGTGGACAGGAGCTTTCAAGAGCCTTATTACAAGCTGAGGTGAAGATCTCCACCAGATCATCGATCGCTCCCTCCGAGAGATCTAAATTTTCCCTGGGTGCTTCGGGGAGAAGGTTCAGCAGATTCCTGCCGTAAATATCCCAGTCCGTTCTCCTCAGATTCCTGTAGGAGAGTCTTTTTGGACGAGTTTCAGTGAGAGAGAATTGAATATACCTGTGATCCGAGAAGGAGTGAGTGTTAAGCACCCTCCAATCGGAAATTCGGTTTAACAGTGAAGAGGAGGCCAGAGTAAGATCCAGCACCTCCTCCCTGGTTGCGGTAATGAAAGTGGGGTCCTTACCCCTGTTGCAAATAAACAAGTCTTCGTTTAAAATAAAATCAAAAAGTGACTCACCTCTTGCATTTATGTTGGAACTTCCCCAACAGGTATGGTGGGAGTTAGCATCCGTCCCTACAATTACGCCGGTTTTCCTGCGTCTCGCTTCAGCCAGGGCTTCCCTCAGCATCATTGAAGGTGGCTCCACCTCGTCCTCATGCGCCATATATGCCGACATCAGCCATAGCTTCCCCTGGTTTTACAGTAGGCCATTCGATCAACCCAATTTTTAAGCACATTTTCGATTGCTTGGGCTCCAATTTCATGAATTACAACTTCGATTTCGTGTTTTAAAGCATCAAACCTCTCTGGATGGTTTGCATAGCATTTGTCCTTAACTGCTTCCACAAAAAATAGTCCAACGGGCGTAAATCACAGCTCCGAGGCGGCCAATTGATATTGGAATTTCGGCTGATTATTCGGTTTTCAAAAACGGTAGCCAAAAGTTCGAGTGTAACTTTGGCAGTGTGACAAGTTGCACCGTCCTGTTGAAACGAAATGTCGTCCATGTCATCCTCTTCAATTTTTGGAAACAACTCGTTGAGCATGTCACGGTAACGCTCGCCATTTACTGTAACCGCGGCTCCTCGCTCATTTTCGAAAAAATGGCCCGATGATGCCGCCAGATCAAAAACCGCACCAAACAGTGACTCGTTGTGGATGCATTTGCTTCTCTACAGTAACGTGTGGATTTTCTGAGCCCCAAACCCGACAATTTTGCTTATTAACTTCGCCACCGATGGGAAAATCAGAAAAGAAGAGGAAGGCTCACCACTTTGGAAAAACTTTTTCAATATTTGCCAATTTTGTTCAAGCGTATAGTGTTACATTTCGTAAATGTCAAACCTTTAAGTAAATTATGAACACATTTGACATATCATTTGAGTTACCATTCTCAAAAAATAGGTGGTTCAAAAAGCAAACGCTATATGGCGCAACCTGTACAACTCATTATTGATGTTTTACCATCACTTTTAACCGTTACTTTTGGATTTGGTTTTGCAAAAATGCTTTATAATTCATAATCTTGGTTCATAATATCTTATAACTCATAACTCCGCTAACTCCACGAACTTCTAGTATTTTGGTAGTCCCTTGGATTTGAAGTTATCGCGATTCTGCTGTACTTTCTTTTGATATCTTATTAATGTATTCATATAAATCTTGCATTTTTTTATTGTCGCAGCCACTGCAGTTTAATCCGTATTTCACTCATAATTCAGAAATTCAAATTTCGCATAATTTACAAGTCTTGCCATGTGCAATACCATATTTGATTGCTCCTAACAAATGTTTGACGTAATTCCAGTCGAAAATTTACTTCATTTTTTTAATTTTCCGTTTCACTTTGCCCAAAATGGTTTTTGAATTCATTGTTATGAACTGGTGAATTTTCGGATAAACCTAGACTGACCTTCAAACGATACTCAAAATATTTTCCCACTGTTTTCCGTGATGGCAGAATCAGAGAACGTTAATGTATAGAGAAGTCCCAATGACGGAAACATATGGAATTTTGAGTCTTAGAAAGAGCAAATAATCCAAAAATATATGCATATATTATGTCTGTCTATAAGGCATACTCTGTTCAAACTCTGTTGAATTCCCTTCAACCAAATTCTTCATAGAGAAACGCTTCATTACCAGGCACACAGGAAGATCGCATATGCAAATTTAAATATGTGAATTTATATATACAGGTATATGCTGTGTGTAATGTATGTGCACATTCATACGCACAGCATTGTGCCAAAAATTATAAATTAGGAAGTGTCAACAAAATTGTCTCATAATTTACTAAACATCTGTTTAGGTCTTTACTATGAAGTAGTACATTATTATTCGATAAGAAAATTTTAATTTTCAAGAGGAAAACTATGTAATGTAATAACTGTAAAATATGAGTTCAACAAGTGGCAGCTTTGGCCCCTGTTGTTATGAACAGCGCTGCTTTGGCACTTTCGGCTTCATCCGAAAACTGAATGTATGTGCAGGAACCTCCAAATAAGCCGCATTCTGCTATCGGAGTAAGTTTTTAACTTTGCAGATATATGCATATGTTTTTGAGCACCTTTTTCAATTAGAGAATTACATATGTACGTACAGTTACATACTAATTAATTATTTAGCCACTATTAGAGAACATAAAATAAGTGTTTCAAAATTTTCTCCTAGTATCGAAATGTCCGCGACATAACTTTTTTATATGCTACTTGTTGCTGTTTTCTGCATCTGAGCGTATGCGGCTGTCGAGCATTTAGAAGACAAATTTACATACATATATGGGTGCAAACATATGTACGGAACCGCAACCTTTTGACATGATAAAAATTCTCGATTCACTAAATATTGGCAAATATTATATTTCTTTAAGAAATATTCCAGTATTGAATATTTTGATTTGATATGTTCAATCTTAGATATAAATTTCTGTCATCGTTGAGAAAAGTTGTCATACGGCGGCTCGTTTTATGAATGAAAGCATTTTGTTCTTAGAAATAAGAGCTCGAACTTATCAATGAATTTGCTCTTGTTGTGCTGTACAGTAATTGAAACTGTTCAGCACCGCCCCGACTATTTGAAACTGTTCAGCGCCATGGCAACTGGAATCATAGCCGCTACAGCTGCGCCTATTAATGCACTTTGTTCTTGTAGTTGCCAGGCATAGAAATTAATCTTCGGACGAAATACGCATTTAGAGGAACAATGTGAGTGGCCCGTGTGTGCGGTTATATGTACATGCATATGTGTATACTAATAAGCATTGTTTTACTGGGAGTTCATAGGCTAAGGCATCAAGTACGTACATAGGCTAGGGCATCAAGTGTGCATATGCACATACAATTAATATACATATATGAAAATGTAAATAGTCCAGTCAAAAGAGACGAAAAAATAGCCAACTTCGTAATTTTAGGAGTATGCGAGTTTATGGTTTTATTATGTAAAACCCATCACTGTGAACTTAAATTTGAGTTTTCGGGGTCGGGGGTTGTGTCCCGCGGCCGCCATCTTGGAAATAAGGGTGCAACTGGTTTTTTGCGATTATCTCGTGAATTTCGAAAGTTACGAAAATTTTGTAAAAATACTTTTTTGTAGATAATAATATTAATAATATTATCTACAACTTTCATTCAAAACGTTTTATTGTAAAATTAATAATAAAAAAGTTATAAACAAAATTACGCGAAAAATTAAGGGATGCATTGTTTTAAAGCGTAATAACTTTTTTTTTATTGATTTTATGGAAAATATAATTACATCAGAGCTTTTTTATAGAGCATTCTTTTGTGAACATTTTTGTCTAAAAGTTTTTTCCGCTATCTTTATTTAGTCGTATGATTTTGAGCTGCTAAGCGGAGCAACCAATACATTAGCGAAGCGCGTACATGATTACACAGGCCGACAAAATTTAACCAACATTCAGACCCAGAAACCACACTATATATTTCCAAAGGTTTATGATGCGCTAAATCCAAATCTGGCCTCAGAATTGCTCTATCAGCTCTGGTTTTCGAGATATCCTAACCTAAAAGTGCAAAAAACACCATTTTTGCCCATATTTGAGGTTATGTAGCCTTGCAGATGTTTTCTTTCACCAAAATTAAAGGATGGCATCTTTAAATACAATCCTTCTTTTTTCAAATGGCGTTTTGTTTGCTCAAATATCATTTTTTTTCGCAGAGATATCGCATTTTGAAATTTTCATGTTTCGAAATTTTCCTACACCTGAAAATCGATTAAGATAACATAGACATGATATAGTCGCTTACTAATTTTCTTGGGTTTGAGGGCCTGAAATATATGGATTAATAGTATGTAAATTTGGAGTTTGTGGGAAAGCCTGCTCGCGGTATGATAGGGGTGGTTTCTATGGGTTAGGGCTGCGTGTGACTCGGTACCCAAAGGTTAGATAGTGTAGGGATGTGGTGAGTCAGAACACTTATGGTGTGAGACAAAATTTTAAGAAAAATAAGACCCAATTCAAAAAAATTAGTAATCGAATATATCATGTCTATGTTATCTTAATCGATTTTCAGGTGTAGGAAAATTTCGAAACATGAAAATTTCAAAATGCGATATCTCTGCGAAAAAAATGATATTTGAGCAAACAAAACGCCATTTGAAAAAAGAAGGATTGTATTTAAAGATGCCATCCTTTAATTTTGGTGAAAGAAAACATCTGCAAGGCTACATAACCTCAAATATGGGCAAAAATGGTGTTTTTTGCACTTTTAGGTTAGGATATCTCGAAAACCAAAGCTGATAGAGCAATTCTGAGGCCAGATTTGGATTAAGCGCATCATAAATCTTTGGAAATATATAGTCGGGTTTCTGGGTCTGAATGTTGGTTAAATTTTGTCGGCCTGTGTAATCATGTACGCGCTTCGCTAATGTATTGGTTGCTCCGCTTAGCAGCTCAAAATCATACGACTAAATAAAGATAGCGGAAAAAACTTTTAGACAAAAATGTTCACAAAAGAATGCTCTATAAAAAAGCTCTGATGTATATTTTCCATAAAATCAATAAAAAAAAAGTTATTACGCTTTAAAATAATGCATCCCTTAATTTTTCGCGTAACTTTGTTTATAACTTTTTTATTAATAGGTCTATGGATAAGTTCGTGCGGTTTTACAACAGATGGCGTAACTTGATTATTATTCCATCGATCCACATTTCCAAACATTCATTGGAGAGCTACTGTCGTAAGGCACAAACGTCAGTATAAGTTTTTTATTTGAAGCGTAAACAACAATATTTTTACCACACTTGAAAATGTCGAATTTCGTGCCAAATAATGTGTTTTTGCGGGGAATTCTTCTTCATTATTTTAATATGAAGAAAAAAGCAGCCGAAAGTCATCGTATCTTGGTGGAAGTTTATGGTGAGCATGCTCTAGCTGAGCGAACGTGCCAGAAGTGGTTTGCACGCTTTAAAAGTGGTGATTTTGGCTTGGAAGACGAAGAACGCGAGGGTGCGCCGCCAAAGTTCATGGATACCGAATTGGAGGAATTGCTCGATCAAGATCCGGCTCAAACGCAAGAAGAGGTTGCAAAAACTTTGGGAGTTGATCAATCAACCATTTCCAAACGTTTAAAAGCCATGGGAATGATCCGAAATTCAAATTTCGAAAAAAAAAATTATTATTATTATTAATTTTACAATAAAACGTTTTGAATGAAAGTTGTAGATAATATTATTAATATTATTATCTACAAAAAAGTATTTTTACAAAATTTTCGTAACTTTCGAAATTCACGAGATAATCGCAAAAAACCAGTTGCACCCTTATTTCCAAGATGGCGGCCGCGGGACACAACCCCCGACCCCGAAAACTCAAACTTAAGTTCACAGTGATGGGCTTTACATAATAAAACCATAAACTCGCATACTCCTAAAATTACGAAGTTAAATCCTCTTTTGACTGGACTAAAATGAAAATTCTTTTAACATTTGTTAGGCAATAATTCGATCATTCGGGTATTTACTTTATAATTATTTCATGCAGATATAGAGCGGCCGCCGTAGCCAAATGGTTTGTACGTGACCACCATTCGGAATTCAGAGAGAACGTAGGTTCGAATCTCGCTGAATCACCAAAATGAAAAAAGTGCTTTCTAATAACGGGCGGTCCTCGGCAGACAATGGCAAACCGCCGAGTGTATTTCTGCCATGAAAAAGTTCCTCATAAAAAATATCTGCCGTTCGTAGTCTGCTTGCAACTGTAGGCCCCTCCATTTGTGAAACAACATCAAGACGCGTACCATAAATAGGAGGAGGAGCTCGGCGAAAAACCCAAAAAGGGTGTATGCGCCAATTGTATTTGTATATACAATATATATATATACAGATATGATGAGGCGATGCGTCGTGGTTAGGTCATGGTTGCTTCAGCACATACATATGTAGCACTATAAGAATTAAAGATGCAATTGAACGTTTGTACAAACATAACAAACATAATATATGTATTTATGTACATACATTTTTATCAATATACCAAAACACATGCACGCTCTATGCATTCTCGTCTAATGCTAGTTTCAACACAATAAATTAGCAACAATTTTCTTAAATTTGTATGCAACAAAATGTGAGGTCGTTTTACAATATATTTTGCTTATCTTGTAATCTTCTTTTTAGACTAAAGCAGCAAACATTAAGGTTACTTTGATTTTAAATGTTGGACTTATAATTCAAATATATGTATCTTTGAGTGTACATTTAATTTATTTTGAAAATATAAATTTAATAAAATTTCGTTTATCAACGAAGTCATAGAAATAAACTCATTCAATACTTTACAAAATGCCGTCATCCAATCGTCAATTTAATTTCCTACAGAAGTCAAAAACTGTGCAGAGCCAATATACTAAAAAGAGAATTCACTGCAATCAGCTCTGTTAAAAGTTTCACTACACCACGGCGGCGGTAAGGCTTCATTCTAAGAATGATAGAAACAAGATTGCGCCCATCAGAGCGTACGTGACGTCACGTTTGCTGAGTTGTGCAGTATTGCCAACCATTTGCTCTTCGCAATAAATTTAGTGCTTTTTTATACCGAAAATGCGAAAATTTTGAAGTTTCGTGTTTGTTTCTTTTTGCGTTTAATTTAAAGCTACCGAAACTGTAAGTTAAAAAAAACTGTATTATTAAAGAAAGAATGTTATAAAAGGTCACTCTGAGAAAATTTTAGTGCTAATGAAAATTAGTTGATTCTTATAAAATTTAGTATTTTGAAAAAATGGTGGGAGAAATCTTAAATATTTTGCAAATCATATTAAATTGTTCAACCAAGTCGTGGATCTACACATTTTATAGTGTCTAATATTGTTGAACAGCCGCTGATAAGATTGAACAATGTGTGAATGTGGATTTTAATAGTGCTGATGGAGTTGCGCCAGGAGAAGTGCCTTGAACGGATAGTGCCACTGGATGGATGGCGGAGGCAGTGTACTCAGTCCGTGGATCGGTGCTCAGTTACTGTTCCTATAGACATTTTAAAACATTTAACTTAAATTTAATTAAATATTATAAACATATGTATACAAATAGACTTATGCGTGCACATATTTGTGATCACAAACAAACCACGAGGTTGTTCACTCCACGGGGGGTAGAACGACTAAGCTGGGCTCTAAGCTACCGTGGGGGTCGGCAGGTTGCGGATAGCCGGAAGGCCTGTGGTAGCAGGTTAGTTGCGAAATAAGTTTAAACGAATAAGCAATCCCCGACAATGAGCGGCCAGAAGCGGAGAATGCGGCTAAATGACAGCCCATCCGATGAGGCTTCTGGTGACAGAGGCCGAAAGTTAATGCCTCTGAGAAATAACTGTCTCCCTAATCATGCAAGGCCATGGGGGAGGAAAAAAAAAAACAAAAAAAAAAAAATCCAGGCGCGGCGGTTTCCATAATGGACGGCTTCCTGGTCAGCGTCTGTTCACCATGTTAGGTGCGGCTGCTAACTGACCGGTATATGCCGTGGCGCACTGGGAGTCTCTCATCACTTTAAGAACCATCTCAGTTGTTGAAGTGAGGGGAGTGATGTGAGCTTGCTCTGCCGAGGTGTTAGCCGCGGGGTGTATCAGTGACCAGCCCCTTCGGGCCCTAGTAGGGAGTGTGTATTGGACGCAGAGGTAGTAGTATGCGTTGCTCCGGGCGAGCTCCGGTCCGTCCGTGTTTTCCGGGACCGGTAAAGCGAAGAACGGGCCTCAGGGAACTGGGGTAGGGGCACTGTCCCCAAGGGTATACCCGTTCCTGTTTATTTCGGCCCGCCCCCCTACACACGATGCGCTGGTAAACAAAAAAAGAATGGAAAACAAAATGAGAAACACAAACACAACAAACAATAGCAGTAACATCTATGGAGCCATTATGGGCAGTGGAAGTGAAAGCCGGGAAGAGGCTAGCAGAAAGGAACCAGGTGCAAGTGGATCGAGCGATCTACTAGTGGACCTAACTGAGGAGTACAAGACCCGCAAAGGCCGTATAATCACGGGGGCTGATCCTTTTAAGCGCGCGCCAAAGCTGAGACGGAGTCCTATCAAGACGCTCAGTGTAGAAAGGCCAGAGAGAACAAAATCGTCGCCACCTGCGTTGCAAGAAAGCAATGAGAAAGCAGCACAATCGGGTAATGATACCTTAAAGCTCCTTGGTGAGACGATCGGGAAGTTGACCGAAGCAATGCGTCTACCGCAACGCTCGATTAACAACCATATAAGGGAACTCCTCGAAACGATCACTAAGCTACACTCGAGAGCTCAGGAAGAAGCTAAAAGCAAGGAAGCCAAGCGAAACGTTCTTGGAAGTGTAATGGCTGAAGGAACACCGAAGAGACCACGCGACGATAAACAGCCGGGCAGAAAAACGCCACCCAAGAAAAGTAAAACCACACATTGGGAAGAACGCAAAGTGTCAGCAAGTGCAGACAAGAAATCCAAAGGAGAGAGTAATGCCAAGAGGACAAACGGGGTTATGGAAAATGGCTGGATGAGTGTGAAGCGCAAACCAGCCAAGAAGAAAGTGACAAATAAACCACCCCCGAGGCCGGATGCGATTGTCATTGCGCGTGCTGGAACAATGACGTACAGTGACATTCTCAGGGTGGTTAAAAAAGATGATGCAAGAACTCGGCGAAAACGTTACGCGCATAAGAAAGACGGCCAAAGGCGAAATCCTGCTTCAATTGAAAAAAGAGCAGATGGCCAATACAGGAGTATACGAGAAGAAGATTGGCAAGGTGCTAGGTGACCAGGCGCAAATCAAGGTCCTAACCCACGAGATGTTAGTGGAGATCCGTGATCTAGATGAAATCACAACCAAAGAGGACATAGGTGAGGCAATACGAGCGCAAGTTAACGAGCTTAACCTATTTAGTGAAAACGCAATAAAAAGCGTTAGAGCGGCGTATGCAGGCACGCAAACAGCGGTGATAAGCCTACCAGCACTGGACGCAAGGCGACTGCTTGAGAAGCAAAAACTAAGAATCGGCTGGGCGGTATGCCGAATAAGAGAAAAGCCTGACTTGAGGAGATGTTACAGATGCCTGGAGTATGGACACCTAGCGAAGGCGTGTAAAAACGAAGACGACAGAAGCCAGAACTGTCTGAAATGTGGAGAAAAGGGTCACCAAGCTAAAGTATGCGAGAAAAAGCCCATCTGCGGAGCTTGTAAAAGAAATGGAAGAGAAGATACAAGCCACCAGATTGGAAGCAGAAAATGTCCCCTGTATCAAGCGCCGTATATTAAAACCAAAAAATGAGGATTGAGCAGATCAATCTAAACCATTGCGAGGCTGCACAAGAGCTCTTAAAACAAAGGGTATACGAAAATAAGGTGGATGTTGTGCTAGTCAGCGACCAGCATAAAAGTCTAAACGCCGGAACGTGGGTCTCGGACAGGAAAAGTAAAGCTGCTATTTGGGCCTGTGGAGGAAATACCCTGCAGGACAAACCGCACACCCACAGTGATTACTATACCCGAGCAAAAATACGTGGCATATATTTCTACAGTTGCTACGCGCCACCGAAACTGACGCAAGCAGAGTTCGAAAACTTACTGGATGAACTTGTGCAAAACGCTCTTGGTACCACACCAAACGTGATTGCGGGTGATTTCAATGCGTGGGCCTTGGAATGGGGTAGCAGATACACCAATAAAAGGGAAGATGCCTTGATTAAGGCATTCTCACTGCTTGATGCGGTTCTGCTAAACACTGGGGGAAAAAACGCCTTCGAAGTGAATGGCCGTGCATCAATAATCGACATCACTTACGCCAGCAGGGCCCTAGTACGATCAGCAAGCTGGCAAGTGAGTGACTTTTACACAGGCAGTGACCACCATGCCATTAAGGTGGACTTTTCGCATGGAAAAGAAACTGTACAGAGAAAACAGAATAAGGGTTGGAGGGTGGAGACGCTTGATGAAGAAATGTTCCAAATCATGCTAGAAAAGAACCCAACTAGCACCAACGATGTGGAACTATAGGCGGAGCTGCTAGTAAAACATGTTAGCAGAGCTTGCGATGCCGCTATGTGCAGGAACGGACAGAGCGCTCCCAGAAAGCCTGTATACTGGTGGAACGAGGAGATAAGCACCCTAAGAAGCGAATGCAAAAAAGCAAGGCGTCTTTCCCAAAGGAGTTATGGGCTGGTACAATACTACAGGCTCCGCGAGAACTATAAAAAGAAGCGGAAACAATTAAAGAAAGCCATTAAAAGCAGCAAGGCAGCCAGCTTTAAAGAACTGTGCCAGAATATGGACGAAAACCCATGGGGTGATGGCTACAAACTCGTTATGGCCAAGGTCAAAGGAGGTAGAGGACAGGCGCCAACTTGCCCCATTCTCTTGGAAAAGATTGTACAGACACTCTTTCCAAAGCAAGACATGCAACCAAGCCAGACCCAGTTCCACGCAGCAGAAAATAGTGTCACAATCAGTGAATCAGAGGTGATTTTGGCAACGGAAAGCTTCGGCAATGCTAAGGCTCCAGGACCTGACGGCATTCCGAACAAGGCGCTGAAGATCGCTATCAGGCACAACGCAAAGCCATTTGCAGAACACTTCACCAAGTGTTTAAATGAAGGCATGTTTCCGAAAGTATGGAAGAAGCAACAGCTAGTCCTACTTCAGAAACCAAATAAGCCAGCGGATGACCCAAGTTCTTATCGGCCACTCTGCATGATAGATACTATGGCTAACATCTTGGAGAAACTAATCTGCACGCACCTGGAACAGCACCTCGAGAAAGTGCCGGCTGAACTATCCGAACATCAGTTTGGTTTCCGAAAAGGTCGTTCAACCATCGATGCCGTCAGGAGGGTGACAAACATTGCAAGTAAGGCTATTGAGGGTGACAGGTGGATGCATGGTGATAAAGAATACTGTGCAGTTGTCACTCTGGATGTCAAGAACGCCTTCAACTCGGCATACAGGCCCCATATTATAAAGGCTCTTGAAGAGAAAAAAACGCCTGCATACTTAGTACGGGTTATAAACAGTTATCTGTCGGAAAGAGTACTTCTGTACAATGCAGATGAAGGCCCAAAGAGATATGCAGTGACGGGCGGAGTACCGCAGGGTTCTGTACTGGGCCCGATGCTATGGAATGTATTATATGATGGGGTACTGCAACTACCAATGCCGAGGGAAGTGCAAATAATAGGATACGCAGACGACATTGCGTTGACCATAGTCGCCAAAACAATCTCTCAGATTCAGAGTATCTGCAGCGAGGCAACAACAAAGGTCAAACAATGGCTAACGGCGGCTAAACTCCAGTTAGCCGGGCAAAAAACAGAAGCAGTTCTCATTACGAGTAGAAAAAAATTAGAAACGACCACACTAAATATTGATGGGTTCAACGTCACAACACAAGCGGCACTACGATATTTGGATGTAATGATCGATGCTCGACTAAGCTACAGGGAGCACATTAAAAAAGCATGCGGAAAGGCAGCCATGGTGACGGCGGCACTGTCAAGGATTATGGCCAACATCGGTGGTCCTACTCAGAGTAGAAGAGCGCTCCTGGCTAAAGTTACCCAGTCTACACTCATGTATGCAGCACCCATATGGGGTAAAGCCCTGATACAGAAAACGTACGCGAAGAAGGCGGAAATAGTTTTTAGACTTATTTCCCTTAGAGTTGCCTGTGCCTTCAGGACAGTGTCGTTTGAAGCAGTATGTGTCATATCGGGTATAATGCCACCAGATATAATGGCCTCTGAACTGGGTAGAGTGTACGACAAAGCCAAAAGCCTAAACAGGCGATTAACGGCGGAAGAGCGTAAAGAAGAAAGACGGGGGAGCATAAATGCGTGGCAAAATCGCTGGGACCTAGCAACAAAAGGGAGATGGACGCATAAACTTATCAGAAGCGTACAGGCTTGGGTTGAGAGAGGACATGGTGACACAGATTACTACCTCACACAGTTCCTGACGGGGCATGGATGCTATAGAGAGTATCTCCAAAGACTCGGCCACGAGGACGCAGCTGACTGCTCGTTCTGCGGCAACGGTAGTGAGAACGTGGAACATGTCTTCTTCTTCTGCCCGAGATACGCATCTGAAAGAATGTGCATTGAAGAAATCATAAAAGAAAAAATAACCCCAGGCAACATTGTAGATCACATGCTGCAGTCGAAATTGGTGTGGGCCAAGATGAAAGAATGGTCCGCAAATGCGTTACAGGAACTGCGGAAAAAGGAATGGGAACGCAGTAAGGAAAGAAGACAAAGAAGTAATGAAGGGTAGACGGAGAGAGAAATACAAATGAAGAGCCATAATGGCTAGCTTGGCCCTGCGATGCAATGCTTAAAAGGCGGTACCGCAGGGCAAACTAAAGCTACAGAGGTCGGAGTTAGGGTTTAGTACGTAGGTGTACTGTTTCGCAAGTGCAGTTTAGTAGTAATACTGACTGTGCGTGGTCCCGAATGAGGTGCACCCTTAGCGATCAGTATGAATCGTGCATGCCGTCTGCATTGACGGTATCTATGTAAGATTCCCCCTTCGGATAAAAAAAAAAAAAAAAAAAAAATTAAAAAAAAAAAATATCAAAAATATATATGCATATTGAGAATTTTTCACTGCACATTTCATGTTTTCTTATTTTTCACTTATACGAGTACATTTTCACGAATTATCTTATTTTTGCGTAAATATTCACTAAAAAGTTTGTTACCGTTTGTTCTTATTAACGCACATCTCAAAGAAGAAACGAATATTCATAAACATCAACAATAACCGCAATCATGGGCAATGTGACCAGATCTCTGAGAAGATTTTAGTGCTAATGAAAATTTTTTTACTCTTATAAAATTTGATAATTTCAAAGTGCAAATTTAATTTTTGGCTCCATTTAAGGTTATGCAAAAATATGAAATGCCCCTCTCTCAACTCTTCTTAAGATTGAAAACCTTTTTACACATTTTAAAAAGCCTTTGAATTTATTGAATGCGAATTAAAACCATAGAGGTGTAATCGTTTCTTCCGGTCATCAATCCTTAGTGAGACATAGGACATTAGGAGTTATATTCATTGTAAAAATAAACAAGAAAGTACCAGAAAATACTAAAGAAACCATACTGACATTTTTACAAAAAGAGTACCTTATCTAGTTACATAACTTCAAATATAGCAAAAAAGTCGTTCCCTTAACAAAAGAGTCTCGCTAAAAAAAACCTCATAAATTAAATTGTACATAAGCATAACACATTTAGTTGAAAAATCGCACATTTTAAAGACAATTTGTCACGCATACAAAGTTCTTTAAGTGATTCATTAAAAATTTGTTGGGTTATTTTCTTTGAATGGGCATTTTAGTGCGTTTTTATATCCAAAGCTAGGCAACACTGCAGTAGCGAGAGAGAGATTTGACTGCCGAAAGCAGAAGAACACCAACAACACCTGCAATAGCGGGCAATGCCACCAGATGTTAAAAAAAGTAAAGCTAAATAAAACTGAGTGAATTATTTAAATAATTATTAAAAAATGTATATTCTACAAAATTATAAACATGACATTTTAATTAGAACAGCTAGAAAAATGTCATGAAGAACGAACTAAAACTCCGAGACAAAAAATAATAAATATAACAAAAAAAAAAAATGATAAATCAAGTTACTAAAATGGTAATCTGGCCATACTGGAGCTAAAATCACGTAATTAGTTGTCAAATTCGCTGAGCGCAAAGTAACGGGACCACGATAGGCGCCACCTCATTATTCTTTCCATCATGGCTTCATTCAATAATTATTGACAACTATATAGAAGAGTCACCATGTTTTAAAAGTAGGTTTTAATAATAAACCTCCACTTCATTGAATATTAAAAATTAATGCAGAGCAAAAATGGACTAAGAATCATAAATTATAATTGGTTACTTTTCAATCCAAAAATATACTGAGCAAGAAAGAAATATTCGTTATTTGCATGTCAGTTTCAGATTGAAAACTAATTCTACCATCTTCGTTTAAAAATATTCACTTCAGATCAACGGACGCAAACACGATTCTTAATTAACAATTACTTTGATTGGGGTATTCATTAAAATGGAAAATATTGGCAAGCTGTTTGAGGCGACCACAAAGCCTTGGAAGGCATCAAAGGAATTAAGGAAAATGAGATAGTAAATTTAACTAAGTTCACATATGCAATGATTAGCTATAAATCCACAAAAATTAATATATCCGTTCACATATGGCAGATTAGCTGTAAAATTACTAGTCAGCTGTCAAGAAGTTATAGCCTCCACTGTATTCGTATGTTTGTTCAGGATTTCTAAGAATTTCGAACCAAAAGTAGTCATTAATAAAAACCCAACGAACTATTTTTACTTTCAAAGAATTAAGCAGTTGCAATTAATTATTAAAAAGACCAATGAACTATTTTTCCAAGAATTGTAAATTGAAATAATAAATTTTCCAAAGAATTAATATATTGTCAAACAATCATAATTTTGTTATAAAGAAAATTAATAAAAGACTAACGAACTATTAATGAACAATTTTCCCCAAGAATTGAAAACTAAATTTCCAAAGAACAATATATTGTAAAGTAATGAAATATTTATTGTAAACAAAATAAATTAAGCATAAATAAGAAAGTTTTAAAAAATAAAGATCAGTTCTGAACCCAACCAAACGAAACCCAAGTGTTTTTTAAACAATCAGGTAAAAACCTGTGTTTGGCGCAGTCGGTAGGATCGCGATATAACGCGTTGTTATATATGTTAGTTATATACATACGTTTTAACGTTTAATCGCGAAATGCAATAAATAAACAAAACAGATTCTGAAAACAGGACTAATAATTAGTAATAAAAAAATCCTGCGAAAAAGGATTCAACAACAAAGAAAAAGACCAAAGACACCGAAGAAGAAAAATAGAGAGAAGACATCAGCAACTACAATAAGAATAAACAACAGAAGCTACCAGCAACATTAGTGTAAGACAAATTTTTATTAATACATTTAATAAATATAATAAGCAATTTCAACCGATTCTAAACAATGTTTAAAACAAGGATAATCCCCAAGGAAGAAACAATTTTCACAATTCTTATAACAGGAACCCTTTTCAAAGTAGAAACAACTTTCAAAATATAAACAACTCCCAAAACAGAAACAATTTAAATTTTCAAAGTTTAGACTTTTCACAAAATATAAATAATTTCCATAATAGAAACAATTCAAACTTTCAAAATATAGACTATTCACAAAACAGAAATAATCTAAAAATGGAAACAATTTCCAAAATATACACAATTCCCAAAATAGAAATTATTTTGACAATAGACACAACTATTCAAATGGTAACAGTTTCTCAAACAGAAGTAACTTTCGAAATAGAAATTTGCCTGAACCCAAGGATGTCAATATGATAATAACAATCTGCCAAATACTTTAACTAACAATCCTCTAAATTTTCCTTTACCAGCCTCTACGGAGTACTACCATATACGTATAATAGTCAAAAATTATCTTAGATTTATAATTAATACAGGTGCCATGCATTCAATTGTTAACCCCAGAATATGTAATCCAAAATGGAAAATTAATTCAAATTCATTGACTTTGAAAACATTACAAAATACAGTTTCCACTAATATAATTTATCAAGTTCTATTATTTGGAGAATTAGCAGACCCCCAAAATAAAATACATTTAATAGAATGTAAATTCCACGGAAAATACGATGGAATAATTGGTAATGATATTCTGCACAAATATAAACCTATTGTAAATTTAAGAAATAATATGTACATTTAGAATAAATAATAGAAAAGTTCCCTTTTTTATGGTGAAAACCGTAGTAATTCCATTAATATGACAAAACACAACAATGACTGTACAATTGAAAAAATTCGGACTTCACATATGAATTTAGAAGAAAAAAACGAAAATATATAAAATCGTAAAAGAATATAAAAATATAATATAATATATTTCATCAGCCTAATTCTGATCTGAATTGAATGAATTTGAAAAGGTCGAGCCAAGGAGCACCAGGAGATTTGGTGGCTCCTAAAACACTCAGGCTAAAAAGCCCATTGTATTTAAAGCTCTGGAAAGGGGGTAGATAGTCAAGGAGGGAGGGAGAAAAGTATCAGAGAAAGAGATAGGAAAGAATAGAGACAGAGATAGAGATAGTTAGTCCTGTGAGAATTTTCCAGATTCTTTGGCAAATCTGTAAATATCCTCCAGTTTTAGAGAACGAATATTACCCATTCCCATGACATCGGAACCCAATACCCGTAGTCGCGCTCTAGCAAAGGCAGGACACTCACAGAGAAAGTGCTCAGTGCTATCCGCCTCCTCCAAGCATGACAGGCATACCGGGTCCTCGATGATTCCAATGGTGGTCATATGCTGACCCCATGGGTTGTGTCCTGTAATGATGCCGACCATCAACCGAATGTCTTTCCTTCTAAGTTTTAGTAGAAAGTTTGACAGTTTTCTGTTCGGACTTGTCACAAAACACTTTGCAGTTCTGCAGCGTTCTAGACCGGACCATCGCTCTTTATGTAGATTGCCTACATAATCGTTGATCCAGTTCTTGATTCCTGCGGGACTGATTCCGATTATTGGCTCTGGCCCCTGTGGGGGCACCGCTGATCCACGGTTGGCCAATTCGTCGGCAATTTCGTTTCCTTGAACACCGGAGTGTCCCGGAACCCATATAAGTACAAGCCTGTTTTGTCTTGCGACAGAATTAAGCTTCTTCTTACATTCTTGAACAATCTTTGAGGTTTGCTTCGCGTTCTCCAGGGCCTTCAATGCAGCCTGACTGTCACTGAAGACTCCAATCTGTTTCCCGCTCCATCTCCTCTCGATTATCCATTCGGCTACTTTTAGGATGGCAAAAACTTCTGTTTGGAAAACAGTTGCCATTCCCCCCATAGCGTAGTGATACTTATTACTATCGTTTAAGTACCATCCGGCTCCAGACCCTATTTCAGTCTTGGACCCATCGGTAAAGAAAATATCCGTCAAACCTCCCTGCATGCCTCCTGGATTGCTCCATTGCTCACGCAATGGAAATCTGACATCAAATTTCCTTCCGAATAAAACTGTGGGTATCAGGTCATCTTTAGGTGCCAAAAACAGTGGACACTGCTCCGACAGCAACTTAAAGATTTCTCTGTGTCCCGAAGTTCCATCTTCGTGCCAGAGACCATATTTATGGAGTCTGCACATTGCTTTTATTGCTTCCTGTTGTATCTTAAGATCCAGGGGGAGCAAATCGAGCATAGCATTTAGGGCATCTCCAGAGGTTGTACTCATGGCACCCGTGATGCATAAACATACACTTATTTGCAGCCTGTATAGTTCCCGGATTGTGGACTTAACCATGCTCCGTCGCCACCAGACCACAGAAGCGTAAGTGATGATTGGTCTGATAAGTGCCGTGTATATCCATAGGACCACAGCAGGTTTCAGACCCCAAGTTTTGCCAAAGGCTCTACGGCATTGCTGAAAAATCTTCAATGCACGATTCACCTTCAGTGAAACGTGTGTCTCCCAAGTCAGCTTCTTATCCAAAATTACTCCTAGATATTTAACTTCGTTGGAAAGACCAAGTGTCACACCTTTCAGTGTTGGAAGACTGAGTCCATCCAATTTCCGTTTTCTCGTAAACAAGACTATGGTTGTTTTGTTCGGATTAACGGAAAGACCTTGTCTCATGCACCAATCATCGATTTTGTCAAGAATCCTCTGCACTTTCGTGCAAAGCCTCCTTAAGGATTTATCCGATGTTAGCGCACAGACGTCGTCCGCATATGCTTGGACATGAAAGCCGAGTTCCTGCATCTCCACTAATAGGGAGTCTACGACGAAGCACCACAGCAGCGGAGAAAGAACACCCCCTTGGGGACATCCTTGATTGGCCCTGACTGTGATTTGCTCGTCATCGCTCCCACCAGCGGTTAACAGCCTCTCAGAGAGCATGGAGTATATCCATTTTATAATGGCTTGATTAACTCCGTGTCGTTCGGCAGAAGAACATATCGAGCCGAAAGTGGCATTATCAAAAGCCCCCTCAATGTCCACGAACACGCCCATTGTGTATTCGTCAGCTTCCAGCCCAGCTTCAATCTTGCTAACAAGATCGTGTAAGGCTGATTCACATGATTTTCCACTCTGGTAAGCGTGTTGATTTCTACTAAGTGGACTTCTCGGCAATACCCCCACTCGAATATGTTTCTCCACCACTCGTTCCAGACTTTTCAACATGACCGATGTCGAACTGATTGGTCTAAAACTTTTTGCTAGGGAATAGTCATCTTTTCCTGGTTTCGGAATGAATACTACTCTTACGCGTCGCCATTGGGATGGTATATAACCAAATGCAAGACAGGCTGTAAAGATCCTTTTCAGGGCCTCAATCAGCCTGTCTCCTCCTTTTTTAAGCATTGCTGGATATATTCCGTCAGGTCCAGGGGACTTAAAGTTTTCAAAGGAAGATAAGGAAAACCTTATAGATTCCCTTGTCACTATCCGACTAGCAATATACCAGCTGTACCTAGAGGTTCCACCATTGCCACCGTTGTTGTTCATGCCACTCTCACCTTCAGAGAGAGTTCTACTACCCGGAAAGTGGGTTTCGAGTAAAGCATTAAACGTTTCCGATTTGGAAATGGTGTATGAACCATCAGGTTTTCGAATGGAATCCAGCCTTACTGAGCGGTCTAAATGAAGGACCTTACAAAGTCTCGCTGTTTCCCTCATTTCTTCGACGTTACTGCAGAAATTTCTATAGGATTCAAGTTTGGCTTGCCGTACTTTCTTCTTATATTCTCTCTGTGTAAGTCGATGATTGGCCCAGTCCTCTTCTGTTTTGGTCTTCAAGGCCTTATTAAGAAGTTTCCTGGACCGTACACGAAGCTTCGACAGTTCAGGGTTCCACCAAGGAACCGCTTTCCCCTGTCTGCTTTGCCTGAGTGGACACAGTTCCTCGAAGCAATTGATTAAAGTACCTTCTAATTTCTTAGTCGCATCTTCAATCATTTCTGCTGATTTGAGTTTTTTCAGGTTTGGTAATCGCTCTGTTACAAGCTCACCATACCTGTCCCAGTCCACATTTCGAGGATTCCTACCGGAAGGTATTGATATTGTGTCAATTCCCAGTCGGAATTCGATAAGACGATGATCAGAAAGAGAGTCCTCTTCCAAAACTCGCCATCGGTTGATTTGATTTCCAACTGACCTATTGGTAAGTGTTAAATCAATCACCTCTTGTCTCCTTCTGGTCACAAAAGTTGGTTTGTTACCAGTGTTTTGAATGACCAAATCGGATGACAGGATAAAATCCAGTAACTTGAGACCTCTGGGGTTGCATTTGCTGCTTCCTCACACAATGTTCTGTGAATTTGCGTCACAGCCCACTATTAGCCCCAGATTATTGGATTCTGCGTACTTGACCACTTCTCTTAGCTCCCTCGAAGGAGGTGGCTGTACAGAGTCATACGGTAGGTAGGCCGAAACTATGATAGCTTCGACACTGTTCCCACTTTTCCAGTACTTTATTTTTGCAGCAACGATATCTCCAGAGCATAGCTCTTTTAACATCGTGTGTTCGATCAACCTCGGCATGATAATACATGCTCGCGGTCTCACATTCCCTTCACAATGAAGTATTTGTCCCCACGACATAGCACTTAGACCACAGATACGCTTGTGACATACCCATGGTTCTTGTATAAGTATTATGTGTGGGTTTGTTTGCAGTTTTGCATGCCTACGGCACAAGAGAGCCGTAGACGCTTTGCTATGCTGCAGATTAATCTGTGTAAATATTACTTCAGTCATGAGACTGAGTATATTTACGCTTTGTCCTCCACCTTATCCTGGACGCGGAACTGGATCCGCCCCAGATGTAGGTGAGGACGGCAACCGTACTTCGACTTAAGCACCTTGAGGGACCCAAGATCGATACCCAGTACCAGGTGGGAACCCGTCTCCGAAGTGGTGGCGGATTTCTGCCTGGTGCAGGAGTATACTCTCCAGAGAGTCGTGTCAAGATCTTTGTTCTGAACACGGATGCGTTTGAGGAGTTCTGCTGAATTACAGGAAGGACCCGGAATCCAGACACTCGCTCGTACCAGCCTTTCTTTGCTACTCTCAACAAGAATAAACTTGCTGTTTTCGCAGGCTGGAATCTTTGCTATAGCTTTTTCTAGCCATTCTCGGGAAAAAGCATTGGAACAGTGCACCTTTACGATGCCGTCCACCACGCTTTTCCCCTCGAACGTCGGCGCGTCTTTCGACTCACCGATAGCTTTCCAAAGATAGCTGTCAAGATAGTCTTGTTGCCCTTTGGACAGTAGACCATCTTGTTTGTCGGTATGTATCTCCACCGTCATTGCCTTTGCTGCCATTCTCGCGAATGATTCGCCAGACGTTGACGGAAGAGTGTCATTCGACATTTGAGGTCCCTTAGCCTCTGCCTTGTCAGGCAAAGGTTTGTCTGCCTTGGATTGGGTCGAGGATGCAGGCATTTCCGAATTCCGTCTCTCGACTTTCCTCTTCTTTGCCTTTCTCCTCTTCCCTGTCGTTGGCACAGACCCCGTTTCGTTTCCGGAAGAGCGCAGCGCTACAGAGGAATCCTCTGTCCTGCCACGCTTTCCCGTTTCCGTTACAGGTGTCGAAGTTGACGGAGCTTGAGTCCTTGCCTTAGCTAGTGCTTCGGCTTGCCTCGCCTTCTGTCTCCTTCGTTTGATCTGCCTTGCGGTTAGACCAACACCTGCGTTCGAACCTCCAATAACTTCGGTCTTTTTACCGGTACTTACCTGATTCGCACCAGGTTTAACCGTTATCAAAGACTTACTCGGTACCAGAGATCCGTCTGAGTCTACTGAGAGATTGTCCGCCATCTCCACATCCTCCACAACTTGTTCAGTTGCTTCAGATCGTTTCGATGGCGGTGTATCGCTCACACTCACTCGGCTCTCCATTGGCATAGCCAATGTGCCATGTTTCACCACTAGTAGTGCGCTTCCTCCGGAACCCTGGGTGTCAGTTCCGGTCATAGGGGAATGTGGGGTTCGGGCCTGCACATCCGATGCCCGAGCCGTCGATTGCTCGACGGGAGGATTTCCCAAAAGTGGGTTACCCCGTGCAGAAATATCTTTATTTAGCCTCCACATGAAAGAAAAGAAATGCATTTTATCCCTCCTGCCAGGTTGTCGGTACGGTACTCTCCACATAGTACTTGGGTGGCCACGAATTCCGCCGTTCCGCGGATGAGTGGATACCCAATTCCTATATGAAGCTGCCCTCTTAGTTCGTGGTAAGTTAATCTCCATAGAATGGGGTTAACTCGCCACTTAAGCCTCATCCCCGCGGCAAGGAGACCGACATGACAAAGAAATTCTGATCTAACTTTTACACATGCTATAAAACACAGAATAAAAACCGTAAATGACGTCCCGATTTTTACTAAGTCCTATCGTCACCCGTATATACATAAAAACGAAGTAAAAAACCAAATACAAGAAATGCTGGAATCTGGAATCATCCATCCCTAAGTCACCATATTCACCGGCAATATGGATTGCTCCAAAAAAATCCTAGCGTCTGATTCACAGAAAGTGGAGACTAGTGGTCGATTATAGAAAGTTGAACGAAGTAACAATAGGTGATCGATATCCAATACCGAATATAGAGGAAATCTTGGATAAATTAGGCAAAAGTATGTACTCCACGACTTTGGATCTTGCAAAAGGATTCTATCAGATAGAAGTCAGTGAAGAAGACATTCATAAAACCGCATTTTCAGTCGAAGGAGGACGTTACGAATTTCTAAGAATGCCTTTCGGATTGAAAACTGCACCTGCAACCTTCCAACTACAAATGAACAATGCAATAAAAGAATAATTGGGAAAATTTGTCGGGTATATCTAGACGATATTATTATTTTTTTCACCTCATTACAGGAACATGTGCAGTCCATTAAAACAATTTTTAAATGCTTACAAGATGCTAACCTTAAAATAAATTGGATAAGGCTTAAATTTGCAAGAGAGAAACTGAGTTTTTAAGACATATAGTTACCCAGGAAGGTGTGAAACCAAACCCTTCAAAAATTGAGTGTGTTCTTAATTTCCCAATTCCTAATACACAGAAACAAATCAAACAATCTCGGATTAACCGGTTATTATAGAAAATTCATTCAAGACTATTTCCGTTTAGCAAAGCCAATGACACAATGACGCTAAAATTAATATTCATGACCACTCATAAATATAAACAAAGTTTTGAAACACTAAAAAGAATACTTACTAACGACCCAATACTAGTCAACACAGATTTTAACAAAACATTTACCCAAAATACAGATGCAAGTGCAGTAGCACTTGGAGCAGTGCTTTCACAGCCGTACTTTGAATGAACACGAACTAAATTATAGTACATACAATCGAAAGGGAACTATCAGGTCAGTCCATAAGTTCGTGCGTATTTTACCTATAATTTCACTTTTGTACGATTTTTGCATACAAAAAATTGTTCGCGGAATATAACGGAACTATTTATATTTTCTTTAATATATTGTTCATTCAACAAGTGATTTTAATCGCAGATAGAAGCACGTGTTGTTAAAAAATTAAATGGAATCTTCGAACGCCTGCAAAAGGCATATATTGTATTTTTTTACAAAAGTGGTAAAAATGCAACAACTGCTGCTGCAGAAATAAACACTGTTTACGGGGAGGATGCCGTGTGTGTAAGGACTGCTTAAAAGTAGTTTTGAAAGTTCCGAAGTGGTAACTGCGACGTGGAGGATGCCCCACGCGCTGGTCGTCCTGAAGTCTTTAACTCCGACGCCTTGCTCGAACTCGTGGAAGCTGAGCCAAATTTGACAGTTGATATGGTAGCTCAGAGGTTAAATTCATCGCATGGAACACGCCGCAGGCCCCTGGTTCAGTTGGGAAAGGTTTCAAAGCTGGCAAAATGGGTTCCGCATAGACTTTCCGTTGCCAAACCTGAATGAGGCACTTAAAAAAAATCGAGCGCCTTTAGTGAATAGACGCAAAGTTTTGTTTCACCACGACAACGCAAGACCTCACACCGCAAGGCAAACATTAGGCAAGCTGAACGAGCTAATGCCGCATCCACCATACTCTCCGGATATTGCACCTTGTGATTATCACCTTTTCCGTGGACTTCAATCCCATATGAGTAACAAGAACTACTCCTCAAAAGAAGCTTTAAAAAGGGATATCGAAGCGTATTTTGGCTCCAAGGACAAACAATTTTTTGAGCAGGGAATTAAAAATTTGCCTAAACTTTGGGAAGACAATGTAAATATGGAAGGAAAATATATTATTGATTAATAAATTCTTTAAACATATTTTTTATTAATTTTAAAACCACCTTTAAAAAACGCACGAACTTATGGACTGACCTGATACTTGCGGTTGCATGGGCGACAAAATATTTTAGGCTTTATCTTTTTGGAAGGAAATTTATAATTGAGACTGGCCATAAACCATTAACTTCGCTGTTCTCCAACAAAGAGCCAAATTCCAAATCGGTTTGTTGGAGTCTGAAACTTTCTGAACTTGACTATACATACTCGTACAATCAAATATAAAAAAGGAGTAAAATACAGCAATGCAGACGCTTTATCCCGAATACATCCCTAGGTAAACCATATTGAAAGATCAGTGGAGATTTTCCAAGCTAATTGTCCTATAAATTTGTATAAAAATCAGACACTAATAAAGAAAATTAACTCAGTTTCTACAGAGATTGAAATAGTAAAAGTATTAAAGGGCATAAAGAAAAATTTTCGGTTCAAGAAACTAGATCAAGCCACAATAATAAGATTATTAAAAACACATTTTAATCCTAACCAAAAAAAACGCTATTATTATTAAAAAGTATTTTGATGAAGCCTACGAAAGAACATATGTACAATGAGATTTTCGGCAATAATGAAAAATTCAAAATAATAAGATGTCAAAGAGAGCTCGAAGCAGTTGAAGACAAGACACAACCTGATCAGAGATAAAAAGTATTCTCCAAAATGATTTCGGCGATAGGCGATCATGTGACGAATTGTTTAAGAGGTACAACATTTAGAAGTAATACCTTAGAATTTTACAATGAGATAAAAAATAAACTACATAGACTTAATAATAAGTTAGTAGTTATCTTAGGTGAAACAGAAGCAACCAAGGTCAGTGCCATGAATAATATGCAGACCGCACTCAGCATTTGCAATGAACTTTTCGGCAATAATGAAAAATTCAAAATAGTAAGATGTCAAAGAGAGCTCGAAGATATTGAAGACGAAACCAAAATGACCAATATTAGAAGAAATGAACACCTTGATAAAAACCACAGGGGCATAAAAGCCGTTTTCGAGGAATTTAAAACCGAATATATAACCCAAACTTAAAAACTAGTTTTACCCAATATATTAATAATTGCGAAGTGTGCAACATAGAGAAATATGTTCGAAACCCCCAAAAATACCTTTCCAAATAACAGAGACACCGAATATACCTAGAGAAATTATACATCTAGACGTATTTTACACAATTGAAAACAAACTATTCATAAAAATGATAGATAAATTTACCAAATATGCGTTAGCTTTTCATATTAATGGCCGATTATGGACTGAATTTAAAGCCAAGGGGCTTCTTATAATTAACCTTTACGGAAAAATAAATAAAACCATAGATGACAATGAACTTGGATTCAAAGCAATACCTATGCAACAGTTCTTAAAGGGCGAATATATCGAAATACACTACACATCTAATAGTAACCATACTTCAAATGCAGATATAACGGGTGATTTTCTAGCTATTATCTTTTTAAACAGTTGGTTTAAACAGCTGACGCACGTTTCGTGTTTTATTTCACTGTCAAACATCTTCAGTTTGGTCTACAATTTAACCATGAATCGACCCACTGAAACGTCTATTCGAGCTATTTTGGCTAAATTTAAAACCAAATTTACATTATTGGACACCAAACTACCAACACGCCTACGTAGAGTGCGAACTGAAGAAAATATCGCAGCTGTATCGGCCAGTGTTAATGATGACCATCAATTATCGATTCGTTACCGTTCGCAGTAATTGGGCCTATATTACTTAACAACGTGGAAAATTTTGCGAAAGGATTTAGGTGTGAAGCCTTTCAAATACAGCTGGTGCAAGAATTGAAGCCGAACGACCTACCGCAACGCAGAATTTTTGGTGAATGGGCTCTTGGAAAGTTGGCCGAAGATCCATTTTTTTATCGAAAAATTGTGTTCAGCGAAGAAACTCATTTTTGGATCAATGGGTACGTAAATAAGCAGAATTGTCGATTTTGGAGTGAAGATCAGCCAGAAGAATTGCAAGAGCTACCAATGTATCCAGAAATGGTCACAGTTTGGTGCGGTTTATGGGATGGAGGTATCATTGGACCGTACTTCTTCAAAGATGCTGCGAATCGTAACGTAACTGGTGATGCGTTACCGTGAAATGATATTCAACTTTTTTTTGTCCAAAATGCAAGAGCTTGACTTGCATGACATGTGGTTTCAGCAAGACGGTGCCACATGCCACACAGCACGCGTAACAATGAACTTGTTGAGAGACGAGTTCGGTGAATATTTTATTTCACGTTCGGGTCCTGTCAATTGGCCACCCAGATCGTGCGATATAACGCCTTTAGATTTTTTTTTTGTGGGACTTTGTTAAAGCTTATGTCTATTCAGACAAGCCTGCTTCAATTAACGCATTGGAAGGCAAAATTAAAGCATTTATATGTGAGATATCGGCCGAAACATTGGAAAGAGTATGCCAAAATTGGACTAAGCGGATGGACCATTTGAAGCGCAGTCGCAGTCAACATTTGCATGAAATAATCTTCAAACATTAAATTATATGGACACTACTATCGATTTAAATAAAAATTTCATGCGTTTTTCAGAATTTAACGTGTGTTTATTTGAAAAACTTTCCTATAGCTCTTAAAAATTCACCATTTAGAAAGGTTAAATAACACCTTAAATGAACACGTAAGACTATTAAAACACAATGAGCAAGCTAAGAACAAAACAGTAGAAGAAAATATTACTAGGATAATAGGATTTTATAATAATACAATACATAGTTCCACAGGCCTTAAACCTATCGATTTCCTGAACGGAAAAGTACATGAAGATAAATATAATGAGATCCATAATATGCTAATAGCAAAGAAGGAGAAATATATACAAAAATTAAAGAAAGACAGAAAAGACGTTGAGTTAGGAGACGGAAAAAACTGTAGAAAAGAAATAAGAGGTGGTAAAAACCACAGAAAATATAGAAAAATAAATGCAAGGAAAATTGACAATAACCATATAGAGAATACAAAAAGCGGACTAAAATATTACAAAACACACGTTAAACAAAAGAAAAAATACGAAACAGAGTGACGACTACTAACACGTAATACCGTTATTTCAGATGACGAACTGAACTCCAATCATATTTTTAATCTGAACAAGTATCGTAAAAATTATTGACGTATAGGATCTCACAATAAACAACGATATATCACTTCTAAAAAATCACATAAATAATATCGGTCAAATTATCTTCTCTACTAAACTAGGAATTATTCCTTTATTTTATTTATTTATTGAATTAGACTAAATACTAAAGTCTGTGTAGGTTTCCACGACGAAAACATTGTAATACTAATTCAAACTCCGAAATATTCCAATTATGTTCTATCTAATATAATTTTTGAACCTCTTCCAAATGCAAAAAATAAATCAATTATTCTTAACAAGTATGAAGTCTTAGCTGACTGAAGAACAACATCTTTGATATTAATATCAAAGATAACCTTGAAAAGAATTTGAAAAAAATTAATGATGAATGCTCACAAAATATATTCAATTTCAAGGAAGCATACTGCAACATGATACCATTAAACCAAACAATCGTAAAATAAATTTTACCTGGTATCCTAGTATTTAAGAATTTCAACGCAGAAGTGTCTCACAGGTGTAACAAATTTAAAATAAAGCAAATAGGAAATTTGCAAATGCCAATACAAAAGTGTATGATAAAATTATATTACCTAACATCATAACAAAAATTAAAGAAAACGAAAATGTGGCATTAAATGATATAAAACTCGAAACCCTATTTCTGAAGCAAATTAAAAATGAACAAAATTTTGTAAAACAAATTGTATGAAACAAGTAAAAGAAAAAATGTAAATGATAGCATTAATCTTGTCATAATACTAATTGTAATAATAATCACAATATACATCATCAAAACAAAACAGAAAATCATTATTTCATCGGAGTCTCAATCTAACGGTGGGGGAGTTACAGCCTGCACTATATTCGAAATATAAAAAAAAAAACTAAAATGTTTGTTCATATTCTTATATTTCGAATACATATTCCCCATACAAAAGAATATGGACAAACATATATACTTACATAAGTATTTTTCACACTTCCTTTTTTTAAACTTTACTTCTTTATGATTTCTAAGAATTTCTAACCAAAAGTGGTCATTAATAAAAGACCAACGAACTATTTTTACTTTCAAAGAATGAAGCAATTGCATTTTTCCAAGAATTGTAAATTGAATTAATTAAATTTCCAAAGAATGAATATATTGTCAAATAATCATAATTTTGTTATAAACAAAATTAATAAAAGACTAACGAACTATTAATGAACCATTTTTCCCAAAAATTGTCAACTAAATTTCCAAAGAACCAATATATTGTAAAATAATCAAATATTTATTGTAAACAAAATAAATTAGCCACACAAATTAATTTTTTAAATAATGTTTTGATGTCGGATGAAGCGCATTTCCATTTAAATGGTTATGTCAACAAACAAAACTGTAGATTGTGGGGCTTTGAAAATCCAAGGGCAACACACCAACATCAGTTGCACCCATTTAAATGTACTGTTTGGTACGGTGTTATGGCCACTAGAGTTATCGGTCCATATTTCTTCGAAAATGAGGAGGAAACGACGGAATCGATTTCAGGAGCTTCTTACAGAATATTGATTGAAAACTTTTTGCGACCAATGGCGGAGCAGTATTCTAATTTGTGGTTTCAACAAGATGGAGCAACTGCGCATACTGCTAGGCAAACTATGGACCTGCTGCGTGAAGTTTTTGGCGAAAAATTCAGATTGCCCTTGCCCACCTCGTTCGCCAGATTTGACTGCGCCCGACTTCTTTTATGGGGATATTTAAAAGACAAAGTGTATCTTAATCAACCAGAGACTATTATACAGCTGAAGCAAAATATTCGAGCCGAAAAACTGAGCCTTCAACCAGAAACATTATGTGATGTAATGCAAAACGCGTTAAAAAGGGCCAATCTTTGTATCGCGAAAAATTGTGGACATTTGTCTGATGTAATATTTCATACATAATTTCCATAAAATATATTCAATGCATAAAAGCAATTAACCAAAATAAATGATTATTGCAAAAGTTATTTGTGTTTAACATTAGTAGATCTTATTTGGCCCACCCTGTACAAGCAGTCGCTAATTTAATTGCCCAATTGGCTGCTAGTAATAAATAGTTGGGGGAAATCTGTAGACGAAGCCTACTGAGGTTGTAACAAATTATGCAGCAATTGCGCATGCGAATTTCGATATTACATTTTATAATAGGCAATAACAAGTCAAAGCGTCTAGGGACACACGTTATTATGTAATATGAATGCCTAGATAATGGTAACTAACAAACATTTTATTAGAATTATGTCTACAGACCTGCCTTCTTTGCCGGTGCCCATTTTACTTTTTTTTACTTTGACATTTCTCCTTACATTCGTACAAATAATGATGCGTTAAATATATATAAAAATATAAATAGGCGTTATCGATAAAACACAGGGTTGTGCAGCAAAAAGTATATTTATAATCTGATATTATTTTATACATATTTAATGCATTTATTTATTTTTATTCTGACTCGATTGAAAGATAGTTGCAGAAGCAAATGTAAATGCCAATGCAATATATTTTTTTTTTTTTTTTGTTTTTGATGAAAATGAATTTTTTAATAATATCATCTCTAGACAAGTTTTTCAAAATTTCGTACTCAGTTGAAAGCAAAGTAAATACATTGAGTTTCTATTAGACCTTTGTTTTTCTTAATAATCGGATCAGAACGTACTATTGTAACTAGCACACAATTCTCTAGATCCATTGTGTAGTACTACCGTCTCCTTGTTTCCAAAAACAAGAAGCGCTTTACAAAATTATTTAAGGGAATCAGAAAATATATATCCTCAAGGTGCACGAAAAAGTTAAGACGCCACTGGTCTGTTCTAGCATAAGATGAATCAAGCAATATTTTGTCTCTTACTCGAGGCGAGACCACAAATTGATCACGTTTTTGAAGCTAATTAATGCTTTATGCGCGGTATAGCATTTTATTTATTTAAGAAATCACTTTACCAGCAGAAATTATTGCATACTTTATCTTTGAAGCAGAGCTGCCAGCTAGCAAACAGTTTAAAATTTCATGCTTGGAAGAAATGCGTTCGAAGTGTGTTTGAGTCTGATCCCTTTAGAATCATTTTTTTTAGAACTTACTGTTTATGCAAGAGATTGGCATCGATTCACAGTCTTCGGGCTAACAGCCGTGGTGCCACGCACAAGAGTAGTCGGCTACAACGACCGACAATTAATAAGAATGCACATTTTGTTCGCGCGTAGTATACTAAGTGAAATACTCAATTGTTTAACAAAATTCTTGGCCCACCCCAAAAATACATTTTGAAGTTGCTTTCCCGGTATCGGCTTAGGTTGGGCCAGCTGACATGTGTGTGCATGTGGCTCTTGCTACTTACAGTCATTATTTATAGGCAAGACGGTGTTAAGAATTTTCTCAGTCACAGCAGTGGCGCGTCGGTAGGCGGTCCAACAATCATCGCATTTACATGCATAAAAGCACCTCCTGTCCATACCATTCAATACCACTGTTGTTGAAATCTTTAAATTGGGCTTTGCGTTGGATTCCTTCAGTGCTCTGCTTTACTTTGCAGCGCGTTGCATTCAACACTGTGATTTTCTTACTTCTCAGTTGTTACTGCCTTTTTATTTCTTTTATTTGTGCAACCATTGTTTTATTTTTATTTGTGTATCGGTTTAAGTCAATCACAATAACCCGCTTCCTGTGGATTCGTATTTGTTATATTCGTCGTGTAGAAATCCGTCATATTACTAGTTGTTCGCTCCTTTGTTTTATTTTTAACATTACCATACATGTGGATGAACGTGTGTAAGACATTTACATGCAAACTAATCTTTTTTTCGTGAGAAAACGTGCAATTACGGTTTTATTTTCACATATTTTCAATAAATTTTCTCTGCTTTGTTTCATATGCTCAACTTGTTCGATATTTTGATGCAGATATATGGAAACACAAATAGATATGGTATATCTTTACATAAAAAAAAATAAATAAATAATTGGCGCGTAGACTTCTGTTAGGTGTTTGGCCGAGCTCCTCCTCCTATTTGTGGTGTGCGTTTTGATGTTGTTCCACAAATGGAGGGACCTACAGTTTCAAGCCGACTCCGAACGGCAGATATTTTTATGAGGAGCTTTTTCATGGCAAAAGTACACTCGGAGGTTTGCCACTGCCTGCCGAGGGGCGACCGTTATTAGAAAAATGTTTTTATTAATTTTGCTTTCACCGACATTCGAACCAACGACCTCTCTGTGAATTCCGAATTCCAACCCATTCGGCTACGGCGGACGCCATCTCTACATACTTATGTTTTAGGTCAAGTAAAAGAATCTCCTGTTTATCTCCCTCTCTATTGACAAAAAATTAGCAAGAAAATGTTTCAAATAGTTATTTATTTTATATTATTTTTCATATTACATTATAGTTTTGAAAACGTGGTATTCCCTTGGTGCCAGCACTGTTCTATTTATTGGATCCGATATAGCCTGCCTCTCAAGCTCTCGGAATTTCTGGCGTGTGGAGAAATATTCGTATGTGTAACCTGGCGTCGATTTGATGTATCATAACACTCGCTCTGTTCGCCAACTATGAACTATTCTGAACTATTGCCTGCTTCAACCTGATCAGTTATTGGCAGTAGAGGTCCGAATTGAGCGTTGAATGAGGTCCGGTGGGTGCAGTTCTTAATGGTAGGATTCCCCCTTTGCCTTCTTGTTTTACTTTTATTTCAGAACGCTGTAGCATTCTACCGTCACAGAACTGTTTTGAAGCGTAATGCGACCTCGTCTCATGCTTATACGTCTGAAGGCCTTAGAAAATCGTAGGTCTATACTGTATCTGTCCTTTACTCATAATATTATTAGTGGAGTCATTAGTTGTCCCTAATTGTTGGAAAGGATTCGATGTTATGTTGCCAAGCGATCTCCTAAGAACCTCTACCCTTTTTATGGGGAAAACTTTACAACTGAGTATGCCAGAAACTTGTCGAGTACAAACTTCAAATTAAAGGAAATATTTTGTACTTGAGGAAATATTCTTCTGAACAAAAAATAACAAAATTAAAAAAAAATCTAAACATACAAAATTCTTTCTACACAGCTAACCGGAAAGTAACAAAAATACGAGTTTGCAAGTAACGGGACATACGATTGAAATTCGACGAAATTTCGTTTCATTGTTCTGTTTTATTTATCAATAGTTATTGGTCAGGATTTGAGACAGCAACACATTAATATGGCTCCCTGACGTATTTATACTGCTTTTGAAATACGAGAACCAATTATGCGGTTGGGAGATTCGTCGAACCCTCAGAAGCATCGATTTGCATGGTAGAGCAGTCGTTAAGGAGCTGTACTTATCCGAAAAGAATAGAAAGAAAAGGTTGGAATTTGCAAAATCCCACTTGCATAAGCCTCATGAGTTTTAGGAAAGAGTGAGTGCCAAAATTGTTATCTGATAGTCATTTTAAAACATATAGGGTTGTTCAATAGGTTCGCTTCAACTTTTTTCAGATAGGGAGGGCGAACGACGCAATATTTTTTATTTTTCGCTTGTCATTTGTAAACTTCATTAGTATACATTTCATCATGGAACGCTACACACTTGAGCAACGATTGCAAATCGTGCAAATTTTTTATGAAAATAATCGTTCTGTTGCTGCTACTTTAAGAGCATTACGGTCATTTTACGGTCCATTTAACAAGCCATCCCGTTTTGGGGTTATGTGAAGTCATTGGTCTACAGTAACAAGCCGGCGAAGATTTGTGAGCTCAGAGCCAATATTGAACGCGAAATTGCTGGAATTTCGGCCGATTTATGCAAAAGAGTGGTCGAAAATTGGGTTCAACGATTGGACTTCGTAAAACGTGCACGCGGTGGTCATGCAAAAGAAATCGAATTTCATACTTAAATGTATATGTTCAAACTCGATAATAAAAAAAAAATTAGTTAAAAAAGTCAAACCGTTTGTGTTTTATTCAAAAAAGTTCAAAAGTTGAAGCGCTCTTACTGAAAAACCCTATATTTTGTTTACATTCCGCGTTCTTTTCACTGACGAAAGCAAATTCAACTTGCAGGAATCTAATGAGCGCCGTTTTGTATGGCGACGTCGCACCGAAGCTCATTTGATACTTAAGTGCCATGAAGTGGGTCGAAAATTCTATAAAGGGAATGCCCAAAGATATTGCGGAGGCGTGGAATGTAACGGGTGACTTTTTAGCTATTATCTTTTTAAACAGTTGGTTTAAACAGCTGACGCACGTTTCGCGTTTGGTTTCATTGTCAAACATCTTCAGTTTGGTCTATAATTTAACCATGAATCGTCTTACAAACGAACAACGCTTGCAAATCATTGAATTTTATTATAAAAATGCGTGTTTTGTTAAGAAAGTTTATCGCGCGGTCTGGGGAAGTGCAGACATAAACGACCGAGGTGAGTCACTATTTACCTATATTCTTCAGAGTAGCCTAGAAATGGCTAATAGAGGGGAAGAACCAACATATGTGGGACCAACCTCGAAGAATGTACTCGATTTAACACTCTACACAAGCAGGCATGTTATGGTTCAGGAATGGGAAGTGTTGAGTAGGCCCTCATTCTCTGATCACAGATACATAAGCTTTCAAGTTATATTCCGCTCAAAAAACAAGCTTACATACTTTAGAAATCCTAAGAATACCAACTGGGACTTGTATAGGGATATGCTATCAAAAACACCAATGATACCCCGGAAATACAAGTCACACGTCGCACTTGAGAAAGGGGTTGAATTGTTTGCAACTACTCTTGTCAAAGCCTTTAAAAGATCCTGCCCTCCAACACGTAATAGACGCAAGGTGAAGCCTCTCTGGTGGAACAGGGAATTAGGAGCACAAAGACGTAGAGCACATGAATTCTATAGGTTAGCCAAAGTTGCTGACAATGAGTTCTGTTGGAAAGAGTATAAGGATCTACTAAAAGTATACAAAAAAGAGATACGTAAAGCCAAGAGAGAATCTTGGAAAGACTTCTGTAGCAGTATGGAAGACACTAACGATGTGGCTAGACTCAGGAAACTGCTATCCAAGAATTCGTCTATGCCAAGAACAATACGAAAAATTAACGGGGAGTGGGCTGACAGCTGTGAGGACTCTCTAGAAGACCTAGTCAGTACACATTTTCCAGGGTGTGCGGACACTGCAGATCTCGAACCTAGAGGAGATATTGTGCACGAAATCCCGGCAAACGTAATTACAACCAACAAAATAGAATGGGCTATACAAAGTTTCGACCCATATAAATCGCCAGGACTGGATGGAATCTTCCCAGCCATGCTTACACTAAAGGAAGATCCACTGAAACTGCACTTCACTCACTTGTACTAAACATAGAAAAGGCGTTAGAATATAAGGAGTATGCTCTAGGAGTATTTCTAGATATATCAGGGGCCTTTAACAACGTGACAAAAGATGCTATTTTAAATAGCATAGAGTCACTTAATGTGCAACCCGCGGTTTATCTATGGATAAGGCAGCTATTAGCTAGCAGAAAGATAAGAGCGGAGTGGAACGATGCGAGCGTCACCAAATATGCATGCAGAGGTACTCCGCAAGGTGGGGTACTATCGCCGCTATTATGGTTACTAGTAGCAAATGAAATTCTTAAGAAACTTGACAGAGGGGCACCTAAACTAGTGGCATATGCCGATGACATAGCTATAGTAGTTACGGGAAAGTACCTGAACACCATCAGTAATCACAAAGTTCCGGCGTGGAACCTCCCGAAGCTAGGCAACAACGAACTACTTCTCAAAGATTATGCAAGGTACCTCGGAGTAATACTGGACAGCAAATTGCTGTGGAAGCACAACGTTGAGGAGAGGGTGAAAAAGGCTAGTAATGCGTTGTACGCATGTAAAAGAATGCTGGGCGTTACTTGGGGTCTATCACCCTCCCTGACGCATTGGTGCTACACAGCAGTAGTCAGACCGATATTGCTGTACGGAACCTTAGTATGGTGGGCTGCGACAAAAAACCTGACATACTTAATGCCGCTGGAAAGGATTCAACGACTCGCTGCTCTGTGCATAACAGGAGCGATGAAGACCACTCCAACGGCGGCGCTGGAAATGATACTCAGCATGCCACCTATTGACCTCATGGCGGAAAACCTGGCAGCGAAATCCACGAGGAGGCTAATGGCTGCGGGGGTATTCACCCGTAGAACCTTCGGTCACAGCTCAATAGGAAAGTGGAGCTCAGGTGGCACAGACTACATGACTCCATACTTTAATTGGGAGAGAAGGTTTCGCACTACAATTGAAGAGGAGGGATCAAGCTGCCAGACCACAGCAGTATTTTCCAAGCGAAAGTTTTTGCTGTGGGGAAGGCCGCGGAGCTAGCCTTTTCTAGAACAAGAAAGAACTCAACAATTAATATATACGTGGATAGTCAAGCAGCAATAAGAGCAATAAGCTCATATTGTATTAAGTCCAAAAATGTTCGACGGAGCAGGGAGGCCATAGAAAGGCTAGCCGGAAACAATAGGTTGCATATCTACTGGATACCTGGTCACAAAGGCATTATAGGGAACGAAATAGTAGATGAGATAGCAAAAAGTGCTGTGAGACTACCATTTGAACAAGAGAACGACATAACGAGACCGCTAAACACAATATACAATGAAATGGACGACCACATGAAAAGGCTAGTGGAAGCTAGGTGGACTAACCTGACCACATGCAAAACAGCAAAAGTCATGTGTAGAACTAACGACAAAAAACTTACTCAATTCGTACTTACGCTCTCGCGAAAGGAATGCAGAACTATCATAGGTATGCTAACAGGTCACAATCTATTGGCTGCACATGCGTACAAGATAGGGATTGCTAACACGGACAAATGCAGAAAATGCAGAGAGGATGTTGAGGAGACTTTAGAACACCTTCTGTGCGTTTGTCCGGCATTATCAAAAACGCGACTAAGATGCCTGGGAGCCCCACTGTTTGAGGGTCTGGAAGACGTCTCAAAAGCGGAGCTCCCAGCCCTACTTAGATTCGCCAAAAGCGCTGACATCCTACATGATGTCTACTTTAGGTATTCATAGAGGTCGGTCTCCATCTGGTATCGCTAGGGACCAAACGGTCTATGCGTGGCTTATTGCCAACCAGGCTAACCTAACCTAACCTTATCGCGCGGTTCTTCCATTTTATGGTCAGTTTAATCGACCCACTGAAGCGGCTATTCGAGCTATTGTGACTAAATTTAAAACCAAATTTACATTATTGGACACCAAACTACCAACACGCCTACGTAGAGTGCGAACTGAAGAAAATATCGCAGCTGTATCGGCCAGTGTTAATGATGACCATCAATTATCGATTCGTCACCGTTCGCAGTAATTGGGCCTCTATTACTCAACAACGTGGAAAATTTTGCAGAAGGATTTAGGTGTGAAGCCTTTCAAATACAGCTGGTGCAAGAATTGAAGCCGAACGACCTACCGCAACGCAGAATTTTTGGTGAATGGGCTCTTGGAAAGTTGGTCGAAAATCCACTTATTTATCGATAAATTGTGTTCAGCGACGAAGCTCATTTTTGGATCAATGGGTGCGTAAATAGGCAGAATTGTCGATTTTGGAGTGAAGATCAGCCAGAAGAATTGCAAGAGCTACCAATGTATCCAGAAATGGTCACAGTTTGGTGCGGTTTATGGGCTGGAGGTATCATTGAACCGTACTTCTTCAAAGATGTTGGGAATCGCAAAGTAACTGTGAATGGTGAGCGCTACCGCGAAATGATATCCAACTTTTTTTTGTCCAAAATGCAAGAGCTTGACTTGCATGACATGTGGTTTCAGCAAGACGGTGCCACATGCCACAGAGCACGCGTAACAATGGACTTGTTGAGTGGCGATGTCGGTGAATATTTTATTTCACGTTCGGGACCTGTCAATTGGCCACCCAGAACGTGCGATATAACACCTTGAGATTATTTTTTGTGGGGCTATGTTAAAGCTCATGCCTATTCAGACAAGCCTGCTTCAATTAACGCATTGGGAAGACACATTGGAAAGAGTATGCCAAAATTGGACTGAGCGGATGGACCATTTGAAGCGCAGTCGCGGTCAACATTTGCATGAAATAATCTTCAAACATTAAATTATATGAACTCTGCTATCGATTTAAATAAAAAATTCATGCATTTTTCTGAATTTAACGTGTGTTTTTTTGAAAAACTTTCCTATATATGTGGGATTGACAGACGAACAAAGGACTACATAAGTGAACATGACTTTTAGATTATAATATAGGTAAATGCATCTCTGCATGGGACTGACAGACGAACAAAGGACTACATAAGTGTACATGGGTTTTAGATTATAATATAAGTAAATGCATCTCTGCATACTGAACGAATTTAATTGTAATGGGCATCACTGACTGAACGAGAAGTGCACGGAACTAAAGCGTTACGAAAACGAACTTTTTTTTCGAATAGAAGCGCAGAACAGGCCGGACGTGTTATAAGATCAAAATTAAATAAAGAATTGTTAACGTTGAAATAAACTTTTTATTTTGTACGGAAAACGAATCCTACAATTTGGGGGCTCAACCGGGATCCGTTTCGTTCATCGGAAGTTTTTTTTCTTCGAAACTAAATAAGCAAAAGTGATACAAAGCACGCACTAAATTGAAATTAAAGTAGCAGCACGAGCGCAGCAGCAACGGAAAGACCAGACAGGCGCCGCAGTTGGAAGCAACAGAGAAACGTAGGAGAGAAGCGCAGTCATCAAATTTGAGCGAAGTTGAGGTAGCATTGGAAGTGCATATGGCGCAGTCGCCAACGACAACGGCAACAGCGCCTGGAAGAAAGAAGGAGTTAGCGTTTGAATTGTGCGTCTGATTTGCGATTTTCAAGAAAAAGTGATGAAGCGACGAGAGAATGCAATTAACGGAATACTAATAGCGTGAAGAAGAAGCAAAGTGCAAATAACGGAAATTTACCGTATCGTAAAATATTCAGAACCAAAGTTGAAGGTATGTAAGTGCGTATAAGAAAAGTGTGACGCCGAAACGTTGATTGTGCGTTGAAGTTGATAAAAATTAAAAAAAAAAAAAAAACGATTCAAATTTTTAAAACTGTTTTGTGTAATAAACAAAATCAAGGATATTTGCCTATATCCTGACTGTTGGAGAAAATACATTAAGTATATATTTAACAAGCAAAAAAAAAAAAAACAAAAAAAAACTAACCGCCATAATGAACTGATGCTAATAACATTGTAGTTTTCTTAACTTAAGTGCTGGCTAAAAGAGTGGAAATTAATTTCATCATTTATTTTATACCTAAATATAACTAAGCAACATTATGCAAACCACTTTGTGAAAATTAAATGCATTTTATCAATTTCAATACAATTTAAAAGTAAATGGTCAAAAAATATTATATACAATATTTAATAATTACAAAGAAGTTTGTAATAACTTAAACCAATTTGCCCTTTTATGGGGTAAGAACTAGACTTACCTGTGTACATTTCGGTACAATAAATTTGAAAGTACAATGTAGGAAGTAGGAATTATTCTTTTAGTTTATCCCAATAAAAGTATTTTAACTTTATCTAAAATGAACAAACAAGTTAAATTAATTTTGAAATCAAAAAATAAAAGCAGTAAATTCACGAAAAGTATTTTGAATTATCAATAGTTATCAAAATAATCTGTAAACAAAAAGTATAGCAAAAAGCTATTAAGTATATTGTTAAGAGTCGGAAGACTGATTTGTCTTGACTTCAAGTTTACTTTATTTTTCTAAAAATGGAATGTACATAAGTTGAGTATGACCCTATATAGCAAAAATGTATGTACAAGATGTTACAGTAAATTAGAAACGAATATAAGTAATAGGCAAAACGAAAGAAATTGCAAAGTCAAAGTGCTGGGTTCTATTCATTACAGCGGTTCTCAACATATATTTAAGAACTAGTTAAGAGAAATTATATTGGTGTTGAATATTACTTTATTGAATACTTTATACTTGAACATTGCATTTTATCTAATATTGTAAACGACATTGACATGGAGGTGGACGAAATTTTAGAACTGAATTTGAACAGCCTCAGGGAGAAATTCACGGCTTTAGGGTTACCGACTAGGGGGCGGAAAGGTGATTTGCAGGACGCACTTTTAGAACACTTCGGTCATTCTAGAGTTTCAGACGCTAATGTGAGTCGGATGAGGGTTGTGAAGATAGATCCGCTAAGGTACAAATGCTGGCTCAGAATTTTTTTAGTCTTCGCGATATCGAAGATGCACTGTCATCATTCTCAGGGTGCGGGCAACCTGACGTTAATCAGTGGTTGCAGGAGTTTGAGGATAACGCAGCTGTCGTCAATTGGAACGAACTGCAGAAGTTTATTTATGGAAAACAACTACTCAGGGGCGCGGCAAGAACCTTTGTGAGAAGTCAGAGAGCAGTGAAGGATTGGAACTCGCTAAAGTCCATCCTTAAGAAACAATTCGAAGTTAAGCTGAGTGCAAACGAAATTCTTCGCAGATTAAAGAATAGACGTAAACGGGTAAACGAGAAATTACTGGAGTATCTATACTCATTGATGGAGATTGCCAGCCCGATTAATATGGACGACGAGAGCGTCATCGAATATTGTATTGATGGCATCCCAGATACGCGTGCTAATAAGCAGATTTTATATCAAGCTCGTAATTTGGGAGACCTTAAGGGAAACCTGCGCATTTATGAGAAGTGTAGGGGATCACAACACAGGGGATCACACATAAGCAGCAGACCATTCACTTAGTCCTCGCAAGATAAAGGTTCTACTAAAGATGAGGCTCAAAGCAGTAGGTCGTGTTTCCAGTGTGGAAGAGTAGGGCATCTTGCTAGGCAATGCACTCAATTCGCGATTCGATGTTTTAAATGTAGCCAAGTCGGTCACAAGGCAACCAAGTTGGAGCAGACAATACCGCGAGCGGAGAAGAAGGAAAATCAAAGGGTGAATGTAGTTACCGACAGCGAAGAAGAACCGAGAGCGAGGTCAGCTTTAAAGGACGCGTCTCTATTCCGCGAATTGCAGATAAATGGGTACACGTTTTCAGCATTGTTAGATACGGGTAGTGATATCTGTGTTGTCAGATATGACACCCTACTCAACATTGGATACGTCGACTTAAAACCCATAAGTAAAACGTTGTATGGCATTGGCAACAAAATGATAACAACTGTTGGGTGTTTCTCTGCGGTTATTGATTTGGATGGGGTCGAAGTAAATATCGAGTTCCACGTTGCTAAGGAGCGCGATATTTTGTTCGACGCGATTTTGGGCAAGGATATACTGAGGCAAGTAGACGTCGTCATCGACGGCGAAGGGGTGAGGTTCCAAAAGAAAAGAATTCCCGAGCAGAAATCAGAATCTAAGGAAGTTAGCGTGAAAAGAGTGGGGAGTGAAGACTCGAATCGCATTGATGAGTTGGCGAAGGAGTTTGGACAAATCCTACATTCTGTGTCTTGTGAGAGTGCTGGATTGCAGGTTGAACTCGATTATTTGCCAACTGCAACAAAGGAAAGGGTACTTAGCCTGATTACGAATTACAGAAGCGAGAAGAAAAAGTCATCGCCTATCGAAATGAAGATCATCTTGTCCGATGAGGTGCCAGTATATCAAAGACCGCGTCGAATGTCATACGCCGATCAATGTTTAGTTGAAAAGCAGGTAGACGAGTGGTTAGCCGACAATATCATTCAGATTAGCACATCCGAGTATGCATCTCCGATAGTACTGGTGACAAAGAAGGATGGTACCAAACGGTTATGCTGCGACTACCGGAAGTTGAACGAAAAAATAATACGTGACAACTTTCCGATGCCATTAATCGATAATGTTCTGCAGAGGCTTCAATCGGCTACTTTTTACTCGACTTTGGATCTTCGTAACGGATTCTTCCACGTACCGTTAGAGACTACGTCGCGTAAATACACAGCTTTTGTAACTCATAATGGACAATACGAGTTTCTGTATGATCCATTTGGCATCAGTAATTCCCCAGCAGTTTTCACGAGGTACGTTAATGCTGTGCTAGGTGAACTTATTCGGAATAACACAATAATAGTCTATATGGACGATATAATTGTTCCTTCAAAGAGCGTGGAGGAAGGGTTAACTAGTTTAAGGAGAGTGCTGGAGACCGCAGAATTATATGGGCTTCGAATAAAATGGGAGAAGTGTGAATTTTTAAAGAGCCGAGTCACATTTTTGGGCTACGTTGTGGAGGCGTCCACCATAGCACCATCGCGAGAGAAAACTATAGCAGTAGGTGATTTTCCCATTCCGGCCGATAAGAAGATGTTACAACGTTTTTTGGGACTGACGTCATATTTTAGGCGCTTCATTCCGAGATATTCTCTGGTCGCTAAACCATTGACTGATCTCATGGGGCAATACGTAGAGTTTCAAATAGGGGATGAACAAATAGCAGCGTTTCAACAGTTGAAGACTGCTTTAGCGAATCCACCGTTGCTTAGACTATTCGATCCAACACTACAGACAGAAGTGCATACTGATGCATCCATGTTCGGATATGGCGGAGTTCTGTTACAGAAAGATTCGGAAGATAGATGTTTACATCCTATTGAATATATGAGTAGAAAAACTACGGTTGTAGAACAGAAATATCAGTCATACGAGCTGGAGGTATTAGCAATTATAGCTGCGCTGAAGAAATGGAGAGTATACGTTATGGGTATACAATTTTAAATAGTAACTGATTGTAACGCTTTTGCACTAACTATGAAAAAAGAGGATGTTCCCTTAAGAGTATCGCGTTGGGCGATGTTTCTTCAAGACTATCAGTACGAGATTGAGCACCGTTCAGGAAGTCAGATGAGGAACGTGGATGCGTTAAGTCGCATACATTGCTTGATGATGACGGACACCTTGCGACATAGGATACGAGAAGAACAACTGAAAGGCGATAAGTTGGCAGCCGTACGAAAGGTTTTAGAGCACGAGGAGTATCACGATTTCTATTTAAAGCATGGGGTTCTCCATAAAGATCCCGCTAAAGAGCTTATGGTAGTACCGACATCGATGGAGCGAGAGGTTATCCAGATGGCTTATAGACAAGGACATTATGCGGCGAAAAAGACGCAAGATTTGGTCGAGAGAGACTTTTTTATTTACGATTTGGCACCGAAGGTAGTGCGAGTAGTCAGGAGTTGCGTAGAATGTTTGGTTTCAGAGGCGAAAGCTGGGAAGAAGGAAGGGATGCTACATCCAATTAGAAAAGAGGACAGACCTCTAGTAACGTACCATTTAGACCACGTAGGACCTATGGAAGAAACGAAAAAGCGATATAACTATATTCTAGTAGTCGTCGATGCATTTTCTAAATTTGTTTGGCTGTATCCCACTAGAAGCACCGGAAGCGATGAAGTTTTAGAGCGTTTAGAAAGGCAGGCAGCAACGTTTGGACATCCACTTAGGATCATCACGGATAGAGGGACTGGTTTTATTTCGAATGCGTTCGAAGATTATTGCAAAAAGGAAAACATACAACATCTAGTTATAACAACCGGAGTTCCGCGTGGAAACGGGCAGGTAGAGAGAGTCCATAAGATTGTCATACCAATGTTGACGAAGTTATGCGTAGAGAATCCGAAGCCATGGTATAAGCATGTGGATAGAGTGCAGCAAGTAATAAACTCTACAGCGGCGCGAAGCACGAAGTATTCACCGTTCAAACTTTTAACAGGTGTTGATATACGCGTTAACGAAAATCATGACATTCGCAAGTTGTTGGAAGAAGAATTGGAAGAAGAGAGGAGTAAGGTACGAGAAGAAGCGCGAGCTAATATAAGCCATATGCAAGAAGAGAACATTCGGAATTTAAATAAAATCCGCAAAATAGAAACCGAGTATGTGGTTGGAGAATTAGTCGCCGTTAAGCGCACTCAATATGGAACCGGACTTAAGCTCAAGCCAAAATTTTACGGACCGTACAAGGTGAAAGAGAAAAGAAATCATGGTCGGTACACCGTGGAAAAGATCGGCGATATCGAAGGGCCGAGAGTAACGCATACAGTGGCAGAGTACATGAAGCCGTGGAACCCTTCATTCGAGCCGAATGAAACATCAGGATGGCCGAATGTGGGATTGACAGACGAACAAAGGACTACATAAATGAACATGGGTTTTAGATTATAATATAAGTAAATGCATCTCTGCATACTGAACGAATTTAATTGTAATGGGCATCACTGACTGAACGAGAAGTGCTCGGAACTAAAGCGTTACGAAAACGAACTTTTTTTCCGAATAGAAGCGCAGGACCGGCCGGACGTGTTATAAGATCAAAATTAAATAAAGAATTGTTAACGTTAAAATAAACTTTTTATTTTGTACGGAAAACGAATCCCACACATACAGTGGCACAGTAAAGTCTACATACCCCATTGAAAAGCGAGGTTTGGAGATTTCTGTGAACATTGTAGCATTAGAATATATTCCAAACAAATCCAATCTAACAACAAACAATAAATTTTAACAAAAAAATTTTAATCCAAAAATATTTATTAACAAAAACAAAGAAAATTCATTTTCCAAACACAGAAAAGTCTGCATACGGCTTTGTAGTGGAGTACACAAAATGCAGTTCTGTACTCAAACAGTGCTACCAATCACTTCAGGCGTCTTTCTAGATACCGTTAGTTAGAAAGAAGTTTAGTTCTTCGATATTAATATTGTAGCTGTGTTAATTTAACCAAAATGGGTAAAGAAATCTGTGTTAAAGTACGTGAGCTAATTGTGAAATTGTATAAGGAAAAAAAATCTTTAAGAGAGATTGGAGAACTGGTCGGACATCCAAAATCAAGCATTCAAACAATTATTAGGAAATATAATCACACTAATAGTGTAGAAAACAAACCAAGAAGTGGTCGCCCACCTAAACTGACTCCTCGTGTTAAGCGAAAAATATTGTTAGACGTGGAAGAAAATCCTAGAATAACAGCAATAGAAATTGCAAAAACCCTGAAAAATCAGGATATTGCTTCAGTGCATCCAGAAACGGTGAGACATTTATTGAGAAGCAATGGAATCCACAACCGTGTGCCTCGAAAGAAGCCATTCATCAGCAAAATAAATATGGAGAAACGAGTCGAATTTGCTAAGAAATATATTGATGCATACGAAGATTTTTGGGCTAATGTTTTATTTAGTGACGAAAGCAAGTTCAACTTGTTTGGCTATGATGGCAAACAAAAAGTATGGCCTCGAAATAATGAAGCATTATTGCCCAAAAACTTGCTTCCTACGGTGAAGCACGGTGGTGGCTCCATAATGGTTTGGGGTTGCATGTCAGCGGCTGGGGTGGGTAATTTAACATTTATTGATATTAATATGGATCGCATGGTATATTTGGACATTCTCAAAGATAATTTTAAGCAATCCGCGAGTAAACTGGGTCTTACGGCGGGTTGGTACTTTCAGCAAGATAACGGCCCAAAACATACCGCTGGTGTTGTCAAAGAATGGCTACTATATAATGTGTCCCATCAACTTCATTCCCCACCCCAGTCACCGGATTTGAACCCCATAGAGAATTTATAGGATGAATTGGATCGTCGCATTAGGAAAAGGACAATTAAAAATAAACAGGACCTCAAAAATGCTTTACTTGAACAGTGGAATTTAATTTCGAATAATTACACAAAAGTATTGGTAAATTCCATGCAAAATAGATTAAATGCTGTTCTAGAAAGTCGTGGCGGACCCACCAAGTATTAATTCTGTTGTCTTTTTATTTCCTTTTAAGTGAAACACATTCTTTTTACAAAGTATGCAGACTTTTCTGTGTTTGGGAAATGAATTTTGTTTGTTTTTGTTAATAAATATTTTTGGATTAAAATTTTTTTGTTAAAATTTATTGTTTGTTGTTAGATTGGATTTGTTTGGAATATATTCTAATGCTACAATGTTCACAGAAATCTCCAAACCTCGCTTTTCAATGGGGTATGTAGACTTTACTGTGCCACTGTATATATGTATATATAATTGGCGCGTACACCCTTTTTAGGTGTTTGGCCGAGCTCCTCCTCCTATTTGTGGTGTGCGTGTTGATGTTGTCCCACAAATGGGACCTACAGTTTCAAGCCGACTCCGAACGGCAGATATTTGCCATTGCCTGCCGAGGGGTGACCGCTATTAGAAATATGTTTTTCTTAATTTTGGTGTTTCACCGAGATTCGAACTAACGTTCTCTCTGTGAATTCCGAATGGTAATCACGCATTTGAATTCTATAACTTTTTCGTAACATTTCACTTACTGTTTTTTAAAATACTGTTGAATTGTTGTATTAGAATTTCAAAATAGCATATGCAATAGCACCTATAACAATATATATGTAAGCACCTACATATGTACATATATAACATAACTTGATAAAACATATGTACATATATGTATAACAACAATACTTATGTATTTACTTTAGTTACATATATAATTTTAAATTTAATCCGTTGAGCTAAGACACTATAAAAACTTCAAATCTAGAATAAAGAAAATACTTGTAAAGTAAGACCAAACGCGAGCGCATTTCATTTAACAGGTAATTGTTATTCGCGCACTTCGCACGTAAGATAATAAAATAATTTACATTTTAAAAACGCTTAAGATTTTTCATAGCGCCCGAGCAGGGACTTAGTGCGTGAAACAATAATTATAATACAACATAGAAATAAATAATTGTTTGTGAACATAACTAAGCAAACAAAGAACATATACAAACAATAAGTGCTAATTAATAGTCCAACAACAATTGCCTGCGCGTTTTCTATTTTTTGCACGTCCGTTTTCGGGTCGAGTGCAGTGACAAAAGCAAACAAACAAGCAAACTTACATTAAAACAACCCTAACAAAAAATGGTTCAGTGGCTACATTTAATATATCAAAACAAGCACATAGTGTACATATATACATAAACATTAAGGAGAGAAGCGGTATTACTTAAAATACAGTGATGTGTCTTAGAAAACGGACACACACATAAAGAAAAATTTGTTTTAAAATTATATATTGAAAACAAAACACATCAAATTGAACAGCAAAAATATACTATTTAGATAATAAAATAGTGGCAGTGAAAAAGTGTTATAAAAACATAAATTTGTGGTAAAGTGAATTGCACTTAAAAAACAATAAACTAAAATATACATATATATAGCGCTAACAGTTGAAACAGTGCGGTACATATGTATGCATAAATGTTCACCGTGGTACATAAACGTTTTCGACAAAAAAAGGCAATTTTAAAAGTTAAGAAACACCCGTTAAACAAAAACTGTGAGCCTTAAACCAGATAAAAATAAAAAGTACCTAAGTGCTGTAATCGAAAAAAAACCGTGTGAAAAGTCTTTATTATCGGGGAAGAGCTTTAGAGCAAACCTGCCGACTAAAGGTTCCTTTTAAATAAAAGATTTTTTTTTTTGATTTAGTTAGGGCAAATGACTGCCTTCCAACTACCACGCTAAGACTGAATTGCCCGCCTTCTGATAGAATGGCTTTATTTTATACTTTCTTTTTGTCTTCTCATCAATAAAATATATAATCACAACTAAACATTGTTACAAGTAAAAATCAATAACAAAATTATAAAATCAAAAAATAATATACAATAAAATTTTGCTTAGGCTGACTTAAATTTAAATGGGTCTCTGAACTTGACAGTAAGCTATGGTTTTCCTTAGGAGTGAGGTATCATATGACAGAAAAAATGTATTTGGCGTGTGCCTTTATGTTTTGGGTTTCAAAAAAAAAGAATTTTGTCATTGAAATTAAAGTGTTTATTTGACAACAATGGCATTGACATTGAAATGGCTTAAATAATTTAAGTTTGAGTTCATTTACCTATTAAAAATATATTTAAAGAATTCGAAAGAAGTTTGAAAGTGAAGTGAAGGCCCCTATGGTTAAAATTGAAAATTACAGTAGTTTTCAATAAAAATAATTTTATGACTTTAAAAGTTTCTTAATATATTTAAATTTATTTTTAATTGTATGTTTTATAATAAATTTTTCTTAAATTTATTTAATATGATAATATTTTAGGTGATTTTGTATTTCTTAAGGGTATTGTTATGATATTCCTTAAGCTTATTGTTAATTTGTAATACAGAATTGACTCTTTTACGCTCCACTATGACATAAGGGCCATGATATGGACTTTGCTGTTTTCTTCCATTTTCTAGTTTTACAAATACCCAGTCACCTACTTTTAATTCTGATGTGTTACTGCTCTTGTCATATAGTTCTTTTCTCTTTTGTTTTGTTAGTTTTATCAGCTCTTGTGCCCTAAGAAGTGACTCTTTTAGTCTAAGTTTCATCTCATTTGCGTAATTGTTTAAGTTATATACTGATTGATTGTCCTCGATTATGTCAGTTGGTAAGCGTGGAAGTTTTCCGTATATTAAAAGCAAATGCAAAATAAGGTAGCCATTGGTCCCATTCGTGATTTTCTACGAAGTGTAACAGAAATTCATTTAGGACTCTGTGACTCCTTTCAACTCTTATAGTCTGATGGTGATAGGGTGCTGAAAAGGTCTACTTTATATTTAGTATTTCGCATATATTTTTCATTAATTCATTTGCAAACTCTGTACCTCGATCAGATTTTAATGTATTAAAAAGTCCGTATTTTAGTATTACCTGTTCTACTAGTGTCTTTGCGATAGAAATTGCTTCTTTAGTTTTCATTGGGAATAAGATTGCATATTTTGTCAGTTCGCATTGAACCGTTAAAATATATCGGAATCCATTTGATACGAGTATAATCAATGGTCCTACTGTATCTATGCTTAAATTTTCAAAGCTTGTACTAGGTGTGTCCGTTATTGTCATTTTTTATTTTATGTACTTTGTCTGTTTGTTTCGAGTACATTCTTTACAACTGTTTATATATTGTTTTATTATTTTTCTCATGTTCTTCCATAGGTACTTTTTGTTTTAATTTTAAGATAGTTTTTCTTATACCCATTGTGATACTCAAATATTAAATTTTTTCGTCATTAATTTGTTTTGGGGCTTTATATAAAATTATTCTTAAGGGTCTTAAATTTTGTTCCAATCTTTCAGTTTGCAACTTGTTGAATGCTTTCTTAAAATTTTCAATATTCATTTCTCTTAATAAATTATCTTTTTCTAGCGCTAGCTTTTCTATAATTCTTTTAGTCACTATTGATGATAGTTTCGCCATGATTGAAACGTATTTCAGAGGCTCCTCACTATATCGGACTATTATGTCCCCCTTTTTATTTATCTGTATTTCGGATCCTTTCATTTTTTCTTCGTATACGAATTTTAATCTTTTTATATTTCTTATATCGGCTATGGACGTACAATCCCAAATGTGAAGTTGGCCTGACTTCGAATGAGAGTTGTAGTTCTCCTTGTCTACCCTGGTGTTATTTTTGGCAGACATTCCCCTTGTTATTACAAACATTTTATTATTGTCATCACAATTCGTTGGTATCATTTTTTTTAGTATGTCTGAGTCTATCTTTATTCGTGATAATGCATCGGCATTTGTGTTCATTTTGCCTTGCTTGTAGACTATTTCGAAATCATAGTCTGACAAATCAAGTCTAATCCTTGTCATCTTGTTCGAAGGATTTTTGTGTGAAAATAAGGAGATAAGAGGTCTGTGGTCCGTTACCACGATGAATTTTCTACCCATTAGGTATGGACGGAAGAAGTTTATTCCCCAGTAAATTGCGAGTAGTTCTTTTTCTATGACCGATTTATTTATATCATGTTTTACTAAAGTTTTGCTTGCATATGATATAGGCAAATCTTTTCCTATTTCTCCTTGACTAAGTACTGCACCGAGTGTGAAATTAGATGCGTCTGTTGTGAGCACAAATGGTTGCTCGAAATTTGGATATTGTAAGATAGGTGGATTGATTAGTTTTCCTTTTAGTGATTCGAATGCTTTCTGACATTCGTCAGTCCAATCAAATACTTGTCCCTTCTTTACAAGATTATTTAGGCATTTGGTTATTTGAACAAAATTGTGTACAAAACGTCTATAATAATTGCAAAAAGCTACAAGTCTCCCAACCTCATCACTACTTTTGGGTACGGGGTATTTTTTTATCACTTCAAATTTTGATGGGTCTGTTTTTATGCCATCTTGCGTGATCAGATGTCCTAGGTACACGACTTCGGATTTTAAAAATACGCACTTTCTCGCATTTAGTTTTAAGTTATATTTTCGTAGTCTTTCAAAAACTGCAATTAAATTACTGTTGTGATGTTTTAGACTACAGCCAAACACTATAATATCGTCTACGTATAAAAATGCATTGCTATCTAAACCACTCAAAGCTATTGTGAGCATTCTTTGAAAGCTATTGCTCGATATTTTGAGTCCAAATGGTAAGCGTTTAAATTGGTAATGACCTTGTCTTGTGGAGAATGCAGTCAGGTGTCTTGAGTGTTTGTCTAGCGTTATCTGGTGAAATGAGCTTGTCATGTCGAGTGTTGAAAAATATTTTGCGCGACCCAGTTTGTCTAGTACGTCTTCTATTCTCGTCAACGGAAATTTATCATTAATTATCTTTTTGTTTAGTTGTCTATAGTCTACTACAAGCCTCCATTTTTTTTTGTCTCCGCTACTTTTTTTTGGTACAATCAAAAGAGGTGAATTATAGGCGCTCACTGATGGTTCCACTATGTCGGTTTGCAATAAATTTTCTACTTGTTCTTCTATTTCTTTAAGGGGGGGTAGGGTCACAAAATCGAAATTTTTTTTTTCACTCATCTTATAGTAAATCATTTCAAGAATGTTGTGTCAAAATTTTAAGCCGTTTTAGGCACTCTACCTCGAATGCGGAGCATCGATAATTTTTCAGAGTCATTTTTTCAAACGCGTTTTTCCCGAAACGACTTCTTAAAAGTCGGTGCCAATCACAACTCCGAAACTATTCAACCGATTCTTTTCAAATTTGGCACACGTTTTCTAAATCAAAAATACCCCCCCCCCCCCCCCGCCCCTCCCACTGCTTTTTTTTATTTTTTTTTTTTTTAAGGTTGTTTTTCACTTACAAATATGGCGAAACGTCATACTTTAACTGAAAAATTCGACTTTTTTAGTTTCAGATGATTCTACGACGAATGCCGATTGGCAGTGCTCTCGAAAAACATATCTCCAAAAAAACTCTGTCATGGACTTATTTGTCAATATTTTATTATTAATATTTTTTAAAAACTTATTGAAAAGATGTACAATAACATACAACTGATATCTTAAGCCATATTTCTGTAAAAAATTAAAAAAAAAGTGTTTTTTTTTAGCGCTAAACACTACCACCCCCTTAAGCTGAGTCTGAGGTAATCTGTAATTTTTTATGTATACAGGTGTTTTATCGTTCAGACTCAAATGTTGGGTATAAAAATTATTAGTGCTCAAAGTTTCCCCTTCTATATGAAAAATGTCTTGAAATTGCTCGAAAATTTTATACATATAATGAATCCCTTGCAGTTTTGTCGTCTGAATCTAAATTTACAATTTTTATTAATTTTTGAAAACGTGTTTTGTCAAAATTATCTTTATTTTTCTGGTTAATTACGTAATAGTTATTTAAGGGTTCTGTTTCAAGATTTAGATTTTTTATACGAATTTCACTGTCGTTAACGTTAAGTAGTCTTATGTGAGCAAATCCTTCCTTGGGTACTATGGAGTTTCCTAGAAATACGCCTTTTTGAATTTCTTTATTGAACACGACGCTGTCTTCAGTTAGATCTAATTTTACTCGGTGAATTATTTCCGATCTTGCAGGAATAATTATATCCGAAACTTCAGATAAATCTGAATGAATGTGTAAAATGATCTCTTCATCATCAACAACGAGTGTTATAGTATATGTTTCTAAATCGATTTTGCAAAGGCAATCTTTCAGAAAATCCTGTCCCAATATTCCGTCAGTTTGTATAGGAAATTTGTCGTCTACTATATTGAATTTTTGGATATGCGATTTCTCTCCAAAATCCAATTTTATGTCTGTTACTCCTTTTGAGTAAATAATTTCGTTTGATATCCCTATTAATTTACATTTATCTTGGTCATTGAAAAATAAGTCGCCATTTAGATTTTTTGACTTTATGATAGATACGTCTGCTCCGGTGTCTATTATGAAAGTTAGATTTGTATTTGAGTCTGCACATCTTAAAGAAATTATATTCGTAGCATTATTTGGTTTATTTTTTTTTTTTTTTTTTTTTTTTTATTGCATCCCAAAGAAGGAGTGTTTTACATTAATTGGCGACAGCTTTGCTGCAAGCCAATAATATATACAATAACAGGTACAAAATATTACAATTAAATATATATATAAATATTATACAAAATAGTTAACAAATTTACTGCCAAGAAAAACGTTTACTGTAAAAAGTTTCGGACTATATGGCAAGAATTGAGTAAAGCTGCTTTCTGCATGTCGAAAATTAAATATTCTGGGAGTTGGAGAGTTTTCACGTTGTCTGCTAAGTTTTTATGCACTAGTCCGTGGGCTGAGATGATAATTGGTAGTATGTGCACCTTCCTTAGCTTCCACTGGCGTTTGACATCAATGCCTAAGTCAGAATATTTGGATATTTTTTCTGCATATGTTTTTTGCATGTTTCTGTTTAGAGGAACAGCAATATCAACTATATAACCAGTCGCTTGAGATTTATCAATAAGGAAAATATCTGGTCTATTGTGGTCTCTTGTGGCATTTGTTAAAATTGTTCGGTCGTAATATAGAAGGTAGTTGGAGTCTTCTTGAACAGGTTCTGGGGTGTATCTGAAGTACGGTATTTTGCTTGGATTGAAGTTGTACATCTGCTTCAGTTTTAGATGGATTATTTTCGCGATGTCATTATGTCGCTTCAGGTACATAGAGTTTGCCAGTGTGGTGCATCCCGCTAGCACGTGGTCTAATGTCTCACTTCGACTATTGCATCTTCGGCATCTGTCTGCAGCGGCATTTGGATCTCGCATTACGTATTTAATGTAATTTCTCGTTGGAATCACACCATCTTGTATGGCGAAAATGGTACCCTCCGTTTCGGCAAATATCGACCTGTTGGTAAGCCATAAGTGCGACAATTTTTGGTCGACATGTGGGCTCAGCAAGTCTTTTCGATATACGCCGTGGATAGCCATTTCAGACCATCTTTGGATTTTTTCGTCTATTGTGGTTGTGTTCTTGATTTCGTAGGGTTGATTCATCCGAAGTGGGGTATAATTATCATCCGCAGCACTTGCAGCCTTGTGGAGCTCGGATTGGGAACACTTATGTTGGAAATATGCTCTTATGTTCAAGATAAGTTTGTCATGCAGTGCTCCAACATCAATCTGTCCTCTGCCTCCCGCTTTTCTAGGTAGCATAATTCGAACGACAGAGCTTTTTGGGTGACGTGACTTGTATTTAGTCATAATTGTGCGTATTATTCGTTGTAGATTTTCTATTTCAGTAGATGACCATTTTACAATTCCGAAGCTATACGATACCACCGGGACGACAAATGAATTAATGGCGTGGATTTGGTTTTTCCCATTAAGTTGGGTTTTACAGATAGCGTGAAGGCGCCTTTTAAATTCTGCTATCAGTTTTTTCCTCATTTGCATCGTATTTATACTGCTGCTTTGCATAACTCCAAGGTACTTGTATACCTCTCCTGCCTCCATTTCTGCTATGTCGAGTCCGCTACTTTCCGCGGTTACATGTCGAGAAACCACTTTACCTTTAACTATTGTGATCTTTCGGCATTTATCAAGTCCAATAGGCATTTTAATGTCATTGGAGAAGGTTTCGACACATCTCAAAAGCTTATCTAGATGTTTGGAATTGCTGGCGTAGAGTTTCAAATCATCTACGTAAAAAAGATGGCTCAGTCGGAATCTTTCAGACTGTCCGTGTTTTAATACAAACCCATGTCCCGTCTCATTCAGGATGTGACTTAAGGGGTTCATGCTGAGAACAAACCAGAGCGGACTCAACGAGTCACCTTGAAAGATACCATTTCGAATGTTTATTTCGGTTGTGTATTGAGAGCTTTCCGGGCCAGGTATTTTTATTCTTGTCCTCCAGCGTTGCATAACTTTTTCTAGAAAGAGTATGATATTGGGATTGAAGTTGTAAATACGAAGTACTTCAATAAGCCAGGAGTGTGGAACCGAATCGAATGCTTTCATCCAGTCAATATAAGCTGCATAGAGGTTTCTGTTCTTCTGTTTAGATTGCCCAAGGACAACTTGATCTATAATCAGTTGCTCTTTACAACCTTGTGATGCACGTATACATCCTTTCTGCTCTTCTGCAATCAGATTATGTGTTTCGATATGCTCATAAAAGATGTTAGTTATGCACGACGTAAGTATTTTGTAAATAACTGGCAGACAGGTGATGGGCCTGAATTTTGAAGGGTCATTGATTTCATCACATTTTGGAATCATATATGTCGTACCAAGCGTTGCAAAATTTGGCAATTCTTCTTCGCCGGTTATTATCTTGGTGAAGAGGGCTGCAAGTTTGTCGTGTATACATGTAAGCTTTTTGAACCAGTAAGCATGCAAGTTGTCGCAGCCTGGAGTTTTCCAATTGTGGAGCCTTCGAGCAACTTTCGCAACCTCTTCAGGTGTTACGGCTGAGAAACCAAGTATTGGGATACTAGAGTACTTTTCTCTCACTTCTGCTATCCAGCTTGCCGAGGTGTTGTATTTCTGAGGTTTGGACCAAATAGCCGACCAGTATGATCTAAATTCATCCATTGATGCCTGTCGCGTCTGCCTTTCTACGTTCGTGGTTTGTTTTAATTGTCGTAAAAATAGCTTTTGATTGCTTTCAAACATACGATTATGTTGCTTGCGTTTCATAGACATGCTATATTTTTCTCTTCTGGTGGTTAGCGTTCTTAATTTTTGCTTGAGCGTATCGAGCGTACGCTTGGGCATTTCTTCATTATTTTCGAACTTCGAGTGAGTATTAAAGTTTTTACATATTTTGAGGACTTGGCGTTTCAATCGTCCGGAGGTGTTTCCACCTACCAATGCTGTTATTTTTCCTATTTTTCGGCGGTGCTCTTCAATGTTCTTATCGAGTCTTATCAACCACTTCGGTTTATTACTCTTGTCAGTTGATTTGGAGTGTTTTGGCTTCTGATTGTGTTGATTGTTCTCAAAATGTTTGTTAGTGATTATTTCAGATATAGTTTTAGCAACGCAGTATATGACTATTATAAGTTCTTCGAGACTAATCTCTTCGTTCAGTGTTTCCGGTAATACAACAGCGTTGTAATAGTCAACTAATTTTCCGAGTTTTCTAGAGGTGTTTAGTTTCGGCAAGTGCGGCAGACTCATCACAGGCATTCCCCTATATTTCGCATAATTTTCTTGAAAACTATTATATGCACTTTCAAAATCTATTGACTCTGCATTGTCGTTGACGGGCTCAATAATTAAAGGGACATTCCCTTCGTTCTCTGCATCCATACTACCATCCTGTGGTGTGTTGTTTGTTTGCTCAGGGCTTGCTGGGGCTCCAGAGTTGCTACCGAGCTCTCTCGCCACTTCCTGGGTAATTTCTTCTCTTCTTGCTTCTGTGATGTAATCATGTCTGCGTATCGCTCTTAATTGATCAGACAAGTTTTGCTCTGACACGTTCATTTGCGGATATTTTTCTACAAACTTTTCACGTAAACGTTTTCGGAAAAGGGTTCTGTGTGTTTCTAATTTAGTGATCTGTAGGTATGTGCGTAATAAGAATTCGTTAATTTCTGATGTCCATTTTTTACGCTGTCTAGTTGCTACAACTGGGCTGGTCGCTGCATGCGATGCTTGCGAATCAGTTCCCGGCTGCAAAAGGTCTTGTCTATTATCCCCAGAGTAGTTGTTTGTATCTGGAGTATGATCAGTCTGGGGCCGAGCTGGACCACATTCCAGAAGTGTATGATTAGAATTAAGATTAAGGTTATCCGAGGCTTCACTTATTCTTCTCATTTTTTATAATGGTTCCATTTTATACCTGCTGGCAGGTGCGTTAACAGCCGCTTCTTACCTGAAGTACAGACGCCGACCGGAGAGCCGCCCAATCTGGTTCAGTCGCTGCCGGGTTTAGATTTCCAGTTTTTGGTCCGCGAGCGGTATTTTATTTCCCGCCTACCCTGTATATCTACAGAGCGTTCCCCTATCCGCCACCCGGGGACGCGTCCGATGGGAGAACGGATTGAAAACTCCACACGGATTTGATTTATTATTTATTATTTATTATTTATTTATATTTAATTTTGGGTACCCGGGGATCGACTCTCGTTCGCTTGTCCTTCCTCCGGGGCAAACTCGTTTCCCTGTTGCATTACTCTAATTCTGTTATTATTATTATTAAAGCTTCCGCGGTCGTAGAAGAGCTTTAGAGCAAACCTGCCGAATAAAGGTTCCTTTTCAAATAAAAGTATTTTATTTAGTTAGGGCAAATGACTGCCTTCCAACTATCAGGCTAAGACTAATTAAAGAGTAGAGTAAATTGAAATGAAAAGAATTATGTCATTGAAATTGAAGAGTAGAGTAAATTGAAATGGTTTACATAATTTAAGTTTGAGTATTAAAAATATATTTAAAGAATTCGAAAGAAGTTTGAAAGTGAAGTGAAGGTACTCTACACCCCTATGGTTAAGATTGAAAATTACTGTGCTAAAAAAAATGTTGTTTAAATTTTGCAAGTTCAGTAGTTTTCAATAAAAATAATCTTATGACTTTAAAAGTTTCTTAGTATATGTATGTTTTATAGTAAATTTTTCTTAAATTTATTTAATATGATAATATTTTAGGTTATTTTGTATTTCTTAAGGGTATTATTATGATATTCCTTAAGCTTATTGTTAATTTGTAATACAGAATTGACCCCTTTACGCTCCACTATGACATAAGGGCCATGATATGGACTTTGCTGTTTTCTTCTACTTTCTAGTTTTACAAATACCCAGTCACCTACTTTTAATTCTGATGTGTTACTGCTCTTGTCATATAGTTCTTTTCTCTTTTGTTTTGTTAGTTTTATCAGCCCTTGTGCCCTAAGAAGTGACTCTTTTAGTCTAAGTTTCATCTCATTTGCGTAATTGTTTAAGTTATATACTGGTTGATTGTCCTCGATTATGTCAGTTGGTAAGCGTGGAAGTTTTCCGTATATTAACTCGTACGGTGAAAATTCCGTCTCTATGTTCGGTGTGGTATTAAAAGCAAATGCAAAATAAGGTAGCCATTGGTCCCATTCGTGATTTTCTACGAAGTGTAACAGAAATTCATTTAGGACTCTGTGACTCCTTTCAACTCTTATTGTCTGATGGTGATATGGTGTTGAAAAGGTCTACTTTATATTTAGTATTTCGCATATATTTTTCATTAATTCATTTGCAAACTCTGTACCTTAATCAGATTTTAATGTATTAAAAAGTCTGTATTTTAGTATTACCTGTTCTACTAGTGTCTTTGCAATAGAAATTGCTTCTTTAGTTTTCATTGGGAATAAGATTACGTATTTTGTCAGTTCGCATTGTACCGTTAAAATATATCGGAAACCATTTGATATAATCAATGGTCCTACTGTATCTATGCTTAAATTTTCAAAGCTTGTACTAGGTGTGTCCGTTATTGTCATTTTTTCTTTTATGTAATTTGTCTGTTTGTTTCGAGTACATTCTTTACAACTGTTTATATATCGTTTTATCATTTTTCTCATGTTCTTCCATATGTATTTTTGTTTTAATTTTAAGATAGTTTTTCTTATACCCTGATGTCCTCCTAGTGCTGAATTGTGATACTCAAAGATTCAATTTTTTTAATTTCTTCGTCATTAATTTGTTTTGGGGCTTTATATAAAATTATTCTTAAGGGTCTTAAATTTTGTTCTAATCTTTCAGTTTGCAACTTGTTGAATGCTTTCTTTAAATTTTCAATATTCATTTCTCTTAATAAATTATCTTTTTCTAGCGCTAGCTTTTCTATAATTCTTTTAGTCACTATTGATGATAGTTTCGCCATGATTGAAACGTATTTCAGAGGCTCCTCACTATATCGGACTATTATGTCCCCCTTTTTATTTATCTGTATTTCGGATCCTTTCATTTTTTCTTCGTATACGAATTTTAATCTTTTTATATTTCTTATATCGGCTATGGACGTACAATCCCAAATGTGAAGTTGGCCTGACTTCGAATGAGAGTTGTAGTTCTCCTTGTCTACCCTGGTGTTATTTTTGGCAGACATTCCCCTTGTTATTACAAACATTTTATTATTGTCATCACAATTCGTTGGTATCATTTTTTTTAGTATGTCTGAGTCTATCTTTATTCGTGATAATGCATCGGCATTTGTGTTCATTTTGCCTTGCTTGTAGACTATTTCGAAATCATAGTCTGACAAATCAAGTCTAATCCTTGTCATCTTGTTCGAAGGATTTTTGTGTGAAAATAAGGAGATAAGAGGTCTGTGGTCCGTTACCACGATGAATTTTCTACCCATTAGGTATGGACGGAAGAAGTTTATTCCCCAGTAAATTGCGAGTAGTTCTTTTTCTATGACCGATTTATTTATATCATGTTTTACTAAAGTTTTGCTTGCATATGATATAGGCAAATCTTTTCCTATTTCTCCTTGACTAAGTACTGCACCGAGTGCGAAATTAGATGCGTCTGTTGTGAGCACAAATGGTTGCTCGAAATTTGGATATTGTAAGATAGGTGGATTGATTAGTTTTCCTTTTAGTCATACTTTAACTGAAAAATTCGACTTTTTTAGTTTCAGATGATTCTACGACGAATGCCGATTGGCAGTGCTCTCGAAAAACATATCTCCAAAAAAACTCTGTCATGGACTTATTTGTCAATATTTTATTATTAATATTTTTTAAAAACTTATTGAAAAGATGTACAATAACATACAACTGATATCTTAAGCCATATTTCTGTAAAAAATTAAAAAAAAAGTGTTTTTTTTTAGCGCTAAACACTACCACCCCCTTAAGCTGAGTCTGAGGTAATCTGTAATTTTTTATGTATACAGGTGTTTTATCGTTCAGACTCAAATGTTGGGTATAAAAATTATTAGTGCTCAAAGTTTCCCCTTCTATATGAAAAATGTCTTGAAATTGCTCGAAAATTTTATACATATAATGAATCCCTTGCAGTTTTGTCGTCTGAATCTAAATTTACAATTTTTATTAATTTTTGAAAACGTGTTTTGTCAAAATTATCTTTATTTTTCTGGTTAATTACGTAATAGTTATTTAAGGGTTCTGTTTCAAGATTTAGATTTTTTATACGAATTTCACTGTCGTTAACGTTAAGTAGTCTTATGTGAGCAAATCCTTCCTTGGGTACTATGGAGTTTCCTAGAAATACGCCTTTTTGAATTTCTTTATTGAACACGACGCTGTCTTCAGTTAGATCTAATTTTACTCGGTGAATTATTTCCGATCTTGCAGGAATAATTATATCCGAAACTTCAGATAAATCTGAATGAATGTGTAAAATGATCTCTTCATCATCAACAACGAGTGTTATAGTATATGTTTCTAAATCGATTTTGCAAAGGCAATCTTTCAGAAAATCCTGTCCCAATATTCCGTCAGTTTGTATAGGAAATTTGTCGTCTACTATATTGAATTTTTGGATATGCGATTTCTCTCCAAAATCCAATTTTATGTCTGTTACTCCTTTTGAGTAAATAATTTCGTTTGATATCCCTATTAATTTACATTTATCTTGGTCATTGAAAAATAAGTCGCCATTTAGATTTTTTGACTTTATGATAGATACGTCTGCTCCCGTGTCTATTATGAAAGTTAGCTTTGTATTTGAGTCTGCACATCTTAAAGAAATTATATTCGTAGCATTATTTGAAATTCTAAAAATATTTAATTTTGGGTACCCGGGGATTGACTCTTGTTCGTTTGTCCTTCCTCTGGAGCAAACTCGTTTCCCTGTTGCATTACTCTAATTCTGTTATTATTATTATTAAAGTTTCCGCGGTTGTAAGTGTTCCCACGGTTATTGTTTTGTCCCCTGTTGTGCCCACGATTGTACTGATTTCCAAAATTATTATTGTAGCTAAAATTATTGTTATAATTATTTCTACTATAATTGTTATTATTAGCTCCAAAATAGTTATTTGCATTATGATTTTGTCCACGGTGTCCATGATTTCCTCTGTAATTATTTCCACGGTGTGAATTTTGTCCAACATAGTTTTGGTTAAAGGTATTACTTCCTTGTTTATTTGTGTTATTATGTCCTCTGTAATTGTTTCGTCCTCTGACATTGTTTTGACTGGTAGTTCTTTCTAGGTCTTTTGCCAAGTTTATGGCTTCTTGTAGTGTTTTCGTTTGGGTTAAGCATATCGCTTGTCTTAGGTTGTCGTTTAGATTATTTTTAAAAATGGTTAAGCCATATTTTTGGTTATTTCTAATGACGTCGTCTTTTCTTTCGTTCGTTACTGTTCCTTCCATCTCTGCGCTGTGTAATGTGTTCAATTCAGAAATAAGTTGCAGAATATGGTCACTGAATGTAGCCACATTTTGATTTCTCTGTGTATAGCAATTAAGTTTTGAGTACATTTCTGGAATGGTTAATGGATTCTTGTACAGCTTTGTTAGTTCAATTTGTAATTTATCAAAACTGTCAATTGGGTCTAGAATTCCAATTGCTGTCCTTACTTTGTTGTTCAATTTTACTTCCCTAATAAATTCTATAAATATTTTTTTACTCTGTTCATTTAATGTCTTGTAGATCAACTCTGTGATTTTTAAAAATGATGGTAAGTCCCTGTAGTTTCCAGTAAATTCTGGGACTACTTTTAACGATGTATTTATATCGAATTCTGACATGTTGAAATATTATTTGAACCGCTCTGTTCTGATTTGTCTTGATCGTTTTTCTGTTCTGTTAATCGTCCTTTTGTCTCAGTGTATAATTTCTGAAAATGTGTTTTTAAGATCGTGAGTTCCTTGGAGGATGGTTCCATATGTAGAAGTCCACGCAAGTGGGGAAAGTTACTTATCGCCATTCACTTGGGAGTGGCCAGGACGATTCTTCTACATATGGTTCAAGCAGCTCACAATGTCCGGGATTAGCCCACGTATCCTCTGGTTAGCTTCCGAACACCCGTTCGGGAGTGAGCTAAAGTGAGAAGGCGAAGCATCCCAGCATAACTGGTTGTGCGCTGGGTTTGGGACCCGCCACTTAAAAAGCCCCCCCCAATGAAAACAGCAACAAAGCCTCGGATGAGAACTTCCAACACTGATGACGACCCCTGCAAACGAACTAAGGACTATGATTTGAGGGTATGCACCTGGAATGTCCGGTCCCTTAATGGGGAAGGTGCCTCTGCGCGGCTAGTTGATGTCCTCGTGAGAGTAAAGGCTGACATCACTGCCATCCAAGAGATGCGATGAACGAGGCAAGGAAAGAAAACCATAGGACCTTGCGACGTCTACTACAGCTGCCATGTAAAGGAGCGCAAATTCGGTGTCGGATTTGTTGTCGTTCACTCCGGTGGACGAGCGTCTCGCAACAATCCGCATCAAAGCCAGATTTTTCAACATATCGCTAATTTGCGCCCACGCCCCGACGGAAGAGAAGGACGATGCGAACAAAGATTCCTTCTATGAGCGCCTGGAACGTTCCTATGAGCGCTGCCCCCGCCACGACATAAAAATCGTGCTTGGCGACTTCAACGCCAGGGTGGGCAAGGAGGGAATTTTTGGTCCCACAGTCGGAAAATTCAGCCTGCACAACGAAACATCCGGTAACGGACAGAGGCTGATTGACTTCGCCGGGGCCCGAAAAATGGTAGTCTCCAGCACCAGATTCCAGCATAAAAATATACACCAAGCTACCTGGCTGTCTCCTGATCGAAAAACGCGAAACCAGATCGATCATGTTGTGATAGATGGAAGACACGCTTCTAGTGTATTAGAGGTACGTACGATCCGAGGAGCCAACATCGACTCGGATCATTACCTTGTTGCAGCCAAACTGCGCACACGCCTCTGTGCAGCGAAAAGCGTCCATCTAACTACGCAAAGAATGTTCGACATCGAAAAGCTGCAATCACAACAGACAGCCAGAAGATTCGCCACTCGACTCTCACTCTTGCTCTCAGAGAGTACTGCCCAACAAACCGGCATGCACGAGCAATGGAGCAACATTTCTCGTTCTCTACGTACCGCCGCCGAAGAAGAAATGGGATTCCGGCGAGCCCGAAAAAACAATTGGTACGACGAGGAATGTCATGCTGCCACCGAAAGAAAAGATGCTGCCTATAGAGCCACGCTGCGATCGGGCGTAACGCGAGCCATGTGGGATCGCTATAGAGAGCTAAGAAAAGAAGAGAGACGTATTATTCGACAGAAGAAGCGAGAGGCCGAAATACGTGAGTGCGAGGAGCTTGAGCTGCTGGCCAACAGGAACAACGCCCGAAAATTCTATCAGAAAGTTCGGCGGCTTACAGAAGGTTTCAAGACCGGGGCGTAATCCTGTAAGAACAAAGACGGCGATCTGGTGACCGACATCCAGAGCATTCTTAAATTATGGATGGAACACTTCTCGAACCTACTTAATAGTGATAGCTGCGCATGTCAAAGAGAATGTGATGATCCCGATACCCCAATCGTAGACGACGGAATTGACGTTCCGCTGCCCGACCATGACGAGGTGAGAATAGCGATAACGCGGCTAAAGAACAACAAAGCCGCGGGCGCCGACGGACTGCCGGCTGAGCTATTCAAACATGGCGGCGAGGAGCTGGTAAGGTGCATGCATCAGCTCCTATGCAAAATATGGTCGGATGAAAGCATGCCTGCCGATTGGAATTTAAGTGTGCTTTGCCCAATCCATAAGAAGGGCGATCCTGCAATTTGTGCCAATTACCGCGGGATTAGTCTTCTAAATATCGCCTATAAGGTTCTAGCGAGCGTATTGTGTGAAAGGCTGAAGCCCACCGTCAACCAACTGATCGGACCTTATCAGTGTGGCTTTAGACCCGGAAAGTCTACCATCGACCAAATATTCACGATACGCCACATCTTGGAAAAGACCCATGAAAGGAGAATCGACACACACCATCTTTTCGTCGACTTCAAAGCTGCATTCGACAGTACGGAAAGGAGTTACCTGTATGCCGCTATGTCTGAATTTGGTATCCCCGCAAAATTAATACGGCTATGCAAGATGACGTTGCTCAACACCAGCAGCGCCGTCAGAATTGGGAAGGACCTCTCCGAGCCGTTTGATACCAAACGAGGTTTCAGACAGGGTGACTCGCTGTCGTGTGACTTCTTTAACCTGATGTTGGAGAGCATCGTACGAGCCGCAGAACTTAATCGCTCAGGCACAATATTTTATAAGAGCGTACAATTGTTGGCGTATGCCGATGATATTGACATCATCGGCCTTAACAACCGCGCTGTTAGTTCTGCCTTCTCCAAACTGGATAAAGAGGCAAAGCGAATGGGTCTGGTGGTGAACGAGGACAAAACGAAGTACCTCCTGTCATCAAACAAACAGTCGGCGCACTCGCGTATCGGCACCCACGTCACTGTTGACAGTTATAATTTCGAGGTTGTAAAAGACTTCGTTTATTTAGGAACCAGCATTAACACCGATAACAATGTCAGCCTTGAAATCCAACGTAGAATCTCTCTTGCCAACAAGTGCTACTTTGGACTAAGTAGGCAATTGAGCAGTAAAGTCCTCTCTCGACGAACAAAACTAACACTCTGCAAGACTCTCATCATGCCCGTCCTAACGTATGGCGCAGAAGCTTGGACGATGACAACATCCGATGAAGCGACGCTTGGAGTGTGCGAGAGAAAGATTCTGCGTAAGATTTTTGGACCTTTGCACGTTGGCAACGGCGAATATCGCAGACGATGGAACGATGAGCTGTATGAGCTCTACGACGACATAGACATAGCGCAGCGAATAAAGATCCAGCAGCTACGTTGGCTGGGTCATGTCGTCCGAATGGATACAAACGCTCTGGCTTTGAAAGTATTCGATGCGGTACCAGCTGGTGGTAGTAGAGGAAGAGGAAGGCCTCCTCTGCGTTGGAAAGATCAGGTGGAGAAGGACTTGGCTTCACTTGGTGTGTCCAATTGGCGCCGGTTAGCACGAGAAAGAAACGACTGGCGCGCTTTGTTAAACTCGGCCAAAATCGCGTAAGCGGTTATCGCGCCAATTAAGAAGAAGAAGAATATCCCTGGCAAAGTCCTTACAATTTCTTCAATATTTTCCATTTAAAATGTAATTATAGATTTCATTTTATTGTACGATATAAATTTTTTTATTTTATTAATGCATTTTTTTTTTATTTTTGCTTAGCATTTTTGTTTTATTTTTTTTTTTGTCTTAAACTATCTGCCTACTTCTATTCAAGTGTTTGTGTAAGTATGATTTATAATATTTGTTAATTCTGTGTACAATGTATAAAATTATTATAAAGATAGTGAATAAAATGATTACATAAAGTGTTATTATTTTGTTTTCTAAAATGCTGCTGTTGTTGGCTGCTGTTTGGTTGAGGATGATTTCCTCCTTCTTTTCTGTTGACCACCAGTTCCCATAAACGTAACTTTTTGTATTTTCTATGATTTCCCAAATTTTATTTTTCCTCTGGTGTAGTTTTGCCTTAAGTTCTTTGTTTACTTGTTCTAGAGCATGGTCAGCTGCTAACGCTTTTGAGAAGTTATTGCTTGCTTGTTGGTTCACTGATCTTCTTTTTATGTCATGAAGTTTAGCTTTTTCCACTCTAAGGCGTTTTTTATATCCTCCTCGGGTTTTAAGCTTCAGAGTTTCCTTGGGAATAGCCACACGATGGGTATCTTTGTTATCTTCAATTCTATTTCTGTACTGATGTATAATATAAAAAGCTTCTTTGGACCTTCCATGAAGTTGTTAAAAAATTTAAAGTTTTTGGTTGAAAATTGAAAGGTATTTCAAAATTTAAGGATCGTCCGTACTAATGATTTATTTAGCGTTTAGGATCGTCCGCAGGATCGCCATGAAAAGTACTTTTCTTCGGGGAAGAGCTTTAGAGCAAACCTGCTGACTAAAGGTTCGCCATGAGAAGTCTTTATTATCCTGGAAGAGCTTTAGAGCAAACCTGCCGACTAAAGGTTCCTTTTCAAATAAAAGTATTTTATTTAGTTAGGGCAAATGACTGCCTTCCAACTATCAGGCTAAGACTGAACTGTCTGCCTTCTGATAGAATGGCTTTATTTTATACTTTCTTTTTGCCTTGTCATTAATAAAATATATAATTACAACCAAACATTGTTACAAGTAAAAATCAATAACAAAATTGTAAACTCATAAAAATACTCTACAATGAAATTTTGCTTAGGTTGACTTAAATTTTGCTTAGGTTGACTAAATTTTGCTTAGGTTGACTTACTTCACAGTAGAGAGTTGGGGTTGTTTACCGTCGGAATTTATGTGTCATCGACTTTTACCTTGAGTTGTAGCTTGACCTCCTTTGTCCAGGTGGTGAAAAGGATCGCGGAGGATTTAGTGGGGAGAGTTGTAAGTTCCTCGCAGTGAAGAAGAGAAAGGCTGGCGAGGTAGTCGTTTACCTTAGAGCATAGGCCATCAATGTCATTGCCCGACTCCATTATCGTGCAGTCGTCGCCGTATGAGACCAGGGAGACTCTCTCTGGTGGATGGGGAGGTTTCGAAATATAGAAATTGAAAAGCAAGGGTGAAAGCGTTACTCCTTGCTTTATTTTCCTCTGTTTAGATGTTTGGTCTCGAAATATCACCGACGAATGACGACCACTGAGGAAGTTCGGGGCCCACCACTTCAGCCCTGGCGGGAGTGTCGACTGTAAAATGCCATCTAGTAGCGTGGCGTGGCTGACTGTTTCGAAAGCCATTTTTAGATCCAGCGCTACTTGGACAGTCCTCTTGCAAGGGTGGTTTTGGTTGAGTCCGCGGTTTACCTGGGTGTTAATGACGGTGAGTGGCGTGGTGGTGCTATGCACTCTCGGAAAGCATGCCGGTGTGAGGCTGGGATCAGGTGTTTCGTAAAGAGTGGGAGTAGAAGGGCCCCAAGAGTGTTCACTACTGGGGAAAGAAGAGTGATCGGGCTATAAAAATCCCCTTGGTTGGCGGGATTCCCAGGCTTCAGTAGTGGGGTTACTCTCCCTAATTTCGACTTATCAGGAATGATGCGAGTGGCCATAGACAAATTGAAGACCGTGGTGAGATATTTTACTCCCAATGGGCCCAGTTTTTAGCATAAGCATGTTTAGTCCATGTGTTTGATGGCCCCTGAACCTCATCGCTGGAGAAAGCAAGTGGAGCACTGTTGTATGTCAGTTTGTGCAGCCGTCTGATAGCACTACGTTTGAATCTGTCGGCCGGAGGATGCAGAATAAATTGCTGGCTAAAATAGCTCGTGCATCTCTTCGGATCCGACGAAGCACGACCGTTGAAGGGGATATCCACCTTGTCGTTGTGCTTCGGCGGGTTCGACCTTACGGTGGACCAGAGCTTGCTCACACCAGAGGTGAAGTTGCAGGACTTCAGATGCTCTTCCCTTTTGTTCCGCTTATGTCGGGTTACCAGTTGCCCAATCTCAGAATTGAGATCCTTTATTCGAGGATCCCCGGGATCGGCCTGGCGTAGGAGATCACGCTCGTTCGCCAGAACAGCTGGGAAGTTGGGACGTATGTCCCGGATCCTTCCAGCGGGTATGAAGTGAGCCGCGGTGGCTGTGAGCACCTTGCGGAATGCGCGTTGGCCTGCGCGCATATCGGTGGGAATGGGGAGAGCGGCGAAGATGTCTTCAGTAAATTCCGCGAATCTGGTCCAATCAGCTTTGTTAACGTTGATGTATGACCAGTGATCCGCGGAAACAAAGTTGGCAGGTTTCTCGAACGAAACGATAATGGGCAAGTGCCTTGATGCAAGCGAGAGCATAGGCTGCCAGGTTATGCTATTTATCAGACCTGCGCAAGCAATTGTGATGCCAGGCGAGCTGCTGCAATTGCCCATTACCCTAGTGAGGGCGTCGTCGTTTACAGTGCTGAATGTCGAATCGCTTATCGGCTCTGCCCATAGCTGTCCCCTACGATCATTTGGCAGGCTCGAATGCCAAAGATCGTGATGCGCATTAAAGTCACCTACTACTTATTGGTTTTCACCCCTGATGAGCGCACCAATAATAGGGTGATATCTTGCCGGGCAGCAGGTGACAGAGGTATGTAACTATTATGTATTTCGAGCTCGGCATCGCCAGACTGGACAGCTATCCCTTGGCGGTCGATGTCTTCATCGATAAGATGATACTGCACTGTATGGTGGACTATGAACGTTAGGCCACCACCGGTGCGGGGGACCAAGAGCTGCTGGTTTGTTCCTGCACTGAGTTGTGTTGCGCCTGAGGGCTCCTTACCGTTGGCGGTAGTTTGACGTGCCGGCACTGAGGATGGTATCGCCGTTGAGGCAGGGTCGCCTGATGCCGGGAGCAACACGTGGCCACATACCTTGTGGATCACCCCTGTGAGTCTTAAGGCCTGAACAGGTCTTAAGGTGGCACCACCTGTTACACTTATTGCATCTAACTGAGGAGGAGTTCGGGTGGAGCCGTTTGTGATAGATGCAGCAGTAAAATACCTCTACCAGCCCCGAAGAGAAGTAGTCCAATCGTTGACGAGGTCGGGCCAAGCCCGGGCGACGCGGTTTTTCAGCCGAAGGAGCACTTCTTTGTAAAATGCCGCGTTATCACTGCTTCCTGAAGGTACAAACTGTTTAGCTTTACGATCGAAATTGATCGAATAACGTTGCTCCAACGATCGGTGCATTTTCGCCACTGCAAAATCCTAACACACTTTTAAAACAGCTTTCACGCGCGGAGCGATGTTGACTGCACCACTGTTGCCAGCGAACTGGGACCGGTTTCTAGTGGAAGGGGAAGGTCCAACAATCATTTTCCCCCACCAGCCCATTCGGTTGATCGCTTGGCAGACGCTCCGCGCGGGAAGGCTCATTACTTTTCAATCAAACCGTGTATATGTACACACTCCCATATGTGTACATGTATATACAATCATTTATACATAAATACGTATATAATATGCCGTGAAACAAGGGTACGCTGAGATGTGCTAAAAAAGGGTGTGACGTTAAACGTGAAATCGTTAATAAATTTAAAATACAAAACTAAATAAATTAAATATTTTTTTTCGAACAATAAGTTCAATTAAATTAAAATTAAGATAAAAATAAATATATTCATTGTAAATTCGGATTGTTTACAAGAACCAGCCACCTTTTCGTTTTTTCAACCACAAGTTCTTACAGTTAATTTTCGTTTTTGTGGACATTGAGCAATTGTTGCGAAAAATAGTAAAGTGCGCATAAAAACGGGTCTCCTCGAAAACAATGTCGTTAGATCCAATTGAGATGGAGTGTCGTTTTGACATTTTGAACTCTCATAGCGATAAGCTTATGAAGTATCAGTCGAAAATTGAAGAAATCGACGAGGAAGACATGGCCCGTGGGGAGTTAGAGGACCTAATAGTAGAAACTAAGTCCGTTATAAAATCTATTTTGGCGAGAAATAAATTTCCAATTGCCGAAACATCTTTTGTTGCACCTCACAGCTCTCGACTACCGAAAATGTCGCTACCGCTACGCACAACGATCCTACAATCCCAGACATCGAGAAATTTAATCACTTGGTTAACTGTTTGTCTGGTGAAGCTTTGGGAACGGCTAAGGCCTTCCAAACGTCGGACGAAAATTATTCGAATGCGTTGGCTAGTCTCAAAAAAGTTTATGAAATAAATACTTAATATTTTTCGACACAATTTCCAAACTTTTTGAGCTGCGAACGATCCCAAACCCATCTGCGCTTTCATTGCGCACAATGATTGATACAGTGTCGGCTGTTTACGACTCTCTGCTGTCGTAAGGTGACGAGAAAAACATCGCAAACGCTATCATAATTCATCTGGTAATGTAGAAAGTTGACCCCGTTACTCGGTCGAAGTGGGAAGAACAGTTGGATTATGATAAGCTGCCATTATGGCGTGAGTGTGAGGCAGTATTAAATAAACGCTACCAACATCTATCTGCCGATGAAGCTTCAACGTCGAGGCTAAAGCCGTCAATCAGTCACAACATACAGCAACCCTACCAGCATGCAGAAAGGACAAAATCTGCCTTAGTGACTTCAAGCATAAAATAGCCGGTGTGTCTAAACTGTAAATCAAAAGATCATAATATACCCGTGTGTCCTACTTTTAAAACTCTCTCTGCTCAGCAGCGATTTGAGTTTGCAAAATCAGTCCCCTTATGCATACATTGTTGGCGAAAGGGGCACTCAGTTGGAAAGTGCAAAGCTGATCGGTGCTGTGTTTGCAACCGTTCGCATCACACGTTGCTGCACCCGTACCCTGTATCCTTCGCAACTGCACCACAACTTTCGACCTCGCATGCCATACACACGACGAGTGTGCCAGATCGCGTTATGTTGGCTACAGCCGTAGTCAACGTAAAAGTAAGCTCTGGAGAGCCTTGCTGGATTCTGGATCCCAGAGGAATTTTATGACAGAGGATTTAGCGCAGACATTACAAATTCGGTGTGAGTTGCTTTAATCTTCGTTTGATATTTTCTGCCGATGCGATTTTACGCATTTCTTCGTTTTGGTGGACTGACAGTCGCTGTATATGCTTAGTGCTACATTTTGTGATTGTTTCTTGGATAGTGTCTACGTTTAAGTCACGATGTATGGCTTCATTGGAAATAAACCAACCAGCATTTGTTATATTTCGTAATATTTTGGATTGTGTTCGCTGTATGAGCAGAATATTTGTGTTTTTAGCCGATAGGAGTAATAAGTGTTTTGTATATAGTCACCTTATTATAGAGTGATAGTTTTGATGCCCGTCGGATTAGCCAACTTAATTGCCGGTACTTATTCTTGATTTGATTTCTTTTGTTAATGATATGCTGCTTCCATGTTAGTTTTTCGTCAATAATTCCAAGATATTTTGCTGCTGGGCAGATTTTTATTTTGTTCTTTTTTACGGTAAGATTATATTTTGATATCTTTTTGTTTCCATAGGTACATAACTTGTTTTGTCTTTATTAACTTCTATACCCCATTCGTCAAACCAATTTACTGTATTGTTTATTAATTTTTGAAGTATAAAGGTCGCCAGTCGCCATTAATACAGTATCATCCGTGAACGTTGCTATCATTGTATTATCTGTTGTCGGAGTTGACACATCCGCGGTGTATATTAGATATAAAAGAGGACCTAATACACTGCCTTGCGGTACTCCAGCTGTCATTGGTAGAATATCGGAATATTCGCCTTCATATCTTATATAAAATTTTCGATCAGTTATGTAGCTCTTCAAAAGTTCAAAGTAGTTTTGTGGAAAGATTCGTTCGAGCTTATGCCAAACTTTATCAAAGGCTTTTGCAATGTCTAGGTATACAGCTACACAATATTTTTTGTCATTCGTTAAGTATTTTGTTAGCAACTCTGTGGATTTGTTGGACTGTTGAGTGTTGCCGTCTAAATCCGAATTGATGGCTTGGTATCACTTTTTTTGTTGTCAAAATTGGTTTTAGTCGGTCCAACAATATTTTTTCAAACACTTTTGAAAGAATTGGCAATAGGCTGATGGGTCGATATGAGGCAGTTTTGGTGGCATCTTTTCCTGGTTTGGGTATGGCGGTAGTTTGAGCAATTTTCAATAGTCGTGAAAAGTATTTAGTCTCTAACATGCAATTAAATATATTTCTTATGAATTGCAATACTATTTCAGGTAACTCTTTTAAAATTTTTCCATTTATTAAATACTATCCTGGAGCTTTTTTATCGCTTAGCTGTCTTACTTGATTTTTATTTTCGCTTATGGTGGTCTTTCTTGTTTTGATTTGCGGAACGTTTATTGTGTTATCAGATTTAATGTTAATGTTTTGATTATCCACTTCGCTTGTAAATGTGTCTAAGAAGTGCCTGCCTAGGGTGTCGGCTTTTTCTTTGCTTGTTTTTGCCCATGTGCCGGCTTTTGTTTTGATAGGAGTTTAAGTATTACAGCGCCATTAATATGTTTTGTTGCTTTCCATAAGGAGTAATTTGTAAATGCTCCTGTTCCCAGGTTTGCCATATAATTTCGAAGTTTACTCTCCTTGTGTTTTGTAAGTAATGTTTTTAGCTCATTTGTCGCTTTGTTAAGTTTGGTTTTATCTGCTGGATGTCTGGTGGTTTGCCATGTTTTGCGGAGTTTTCTTTTTTCGCCGATTTTCTCTTTAATGTAATATAAGTTGGGATATTTTCTTTATTTGTCATTTTCGGTGTGGGTGTAGAGGAATCAACTGCTTGTATTACGCTATCATTGAAATATACAATAGCGGAGTCAATTTCATCTCGAGTTTTCAGTGATATATTTATTTTGAGTTTTTGCTCTAATATTTGGCAAGCATTAGTCCAATTCGTTCTAGAACTATATAGGCCCAGTGATTGTTTTATTTCAATAGGTCCAAGTGAGGTCATAATTAATGGTTAATGGTCTGAGGATAGCTCTAAACATGATTTTATTGTCAGATTTTCATATGGCAAATTTTTAATTATGCAGAACTCAATTAAGTCCGGTTGTTTTTTCGTATCTGTTGGCCAGTAGGTTGGCTCACCTGTGCTAATAAACCGACTATTATTTATTCTAATGGCTTCAATTAATTGCCTCCCTTTTTTGTTTGTTAACCTTGACCCCCAAAGTATGTTTTTAGCATTGTAGTCTCCTCCGGCCAAGTATCGATTCCCTAGCGATTTTAGATAATGCAGGTATTGTTCTTTTGTGTTGTTATATTTGGGGGGACAGTAGACTGCAGATATTGCTATTTGCCTTTTTGTGTCTTCTATGGCTATTGTGGTGGCTTGGATGTTTTTTCTCTGTATACCTCCAGTTCATTGTATTTAATATTTCTTTTGATAATAATTGCTGTTCCACCGTGTGCTTTGTTGTCGGGTTCATTTGTGTAATGTATATTATAGTTCGGTATATTAACAAAAGTTTTATCAGTGGCATGAGTTTCAGAGATCAACATTATATCGATTGATTTATTTATTAAGAATGATTTAAGTTCCAGAACGTGGCGAGCAAGTCCATTCGCATTCCACATAGCTAAATTAATTTTATTCCTTTCGTTCATTTAGTTTGGTAACGAGCAGTTTTAGTATGTTCATCATACTTGTCATTTGGGTTATTAATTGTCTCATAATTTCTTTTAGTTCGATCATATCGTCGTTATTTTTTGGAACATGTTCGATGTTATATTTTGTTTGATTCTGTTCTTTTGGTATTGTGTTGATTGTTGTTGCCTGGACGTATGTTATGCCTGGCACCACTCGTGTTGTATTTGCGTTTGTTTCGATTGTCTCATTATTAAGTTGTTCTTTTTCATTTTGTATACTTTTTTTGCGTAGTGCCGGATATCTTTGGACTTTTAATGCTTTATATATCGCACATCCGCGGTAGTTTGCTGTGTGATTTTCGCCGCAATATATGCATTTTATGCTATTTTTATTATTGTCTTTAATTGGACACATAATTGTTTTGTGTTTGCTTGCACATTTTACGCATCCTGGGTCTATTTGACAATAATTTTTCGTATGACCGTATCTTTGGCAGTTTGTACATTGTGGTACTATTCTTTTTTGGCGGGGTCGTTCAAAACTAATTTTGCAATGTAGAAGATTAGTTATACTATATATTTCTTTGTTATTATCCTTTGTTTTTAATTCAAGTGAAAATAGTGAAAGTGGTTGTTTTTTGCGTTCTGAGTTGGTTATTTGTATGTTATGAATGTTTGTTATTTCGTTACCTAACTCAGCTAGCTCTTGTTTAATTTCTTCGGTGTCAGTTGAATAGTGCATATTACGTAGTATTACTTTAAATCCTCGTTCATCTTTTGGTCTAAACGTGTAGTATTTTGTTTGTTTTTGTTTAAGTAGTTCTATCATTTTTTTATAGTGTAAAGACTCTTTTGTTTGTGATTTTATTTCGTTTTTGCTAAGTACTTTCATTTCGTAAAATATATTGTATTTGGTATCGAATTCAACGCGTCAGCTGGAGCTTTTATATTTTCGACATTCTGCATGTATATAGGTGGAGGTTTTTGCATGCGGGGAGCTTGTTGGCTGGTATTCGGAACTGTCCCACTGTTGCTTTGTTCTTTTAATATATCGCCGTCCACTAGGGGAGCGAACTTGTTTGAAGAGGCTGGATTGCCCAGCCAGTACTCTTTTTGCTGGTCTTAAGCTCTTCTGTTTGTTTGTTTGGTGATTGAGTTTCACGATTTCTTTTTTGACTAAGCTGTTCTTTACAGTTGGTATAATTTAAATTATTTGCATATAGTACTTGCGTGTTTGTTGTTAATGATGCAATTGTGGAGGCGATCGCTGTTGTGGTAGTATACACGGTTGTTATTGTGGCTGTTGATACTGCGGTAGTTATATAATGTCTTTGTTTTGTTATTGTTGTTGTAGACTTTTTAGTGGATGTCACATCAGAGTGTGAAGTTGGAATAGTATAGGTATATTTATTTTTGTTGGAGAGAGAAGCAGTTGGTGATAGTGGAGGGTTTGGGGTAGTGCATTGAGCAGACCAAGGGAGGGCATCTGCCGGATTCACAGGTGATGCGGCGTTTTTCGTTTGTTGACTGCCTATTAAAGCGGTAAGGGAGGGGTCATTTTTACTCTCACTTGATATTTTTTGACTACGCGAGTTACGTACCATCACTCCATGATGGAAAGAATAATGAGATGGCGCCAATCGTGGTCCCGTTACTTTGCGCTCTGCGAATTTGACAACTAGTTACGTGATTTTAGCTCCAGTATGGCCAGATTACCATTTTCGTAACTTTATTTAGCCTTTTTTTTTGTTATTTAGTCTCGGAGTTTTAGTTCTTTCTTCATGACATTTTTCTAGCTGTTCTAATTAAAATGTCATGTTTATAATTTTGTAAAATATACATCTTTTAATAATTATTTAAATAATTCACTCAGTTTTATTTAGCTTTACTTTTTTTTAACATCTGGTGGCATTGCCCGCTATTGCAGGTGTTGTTGGTGTTCTTCTGCTTTCGGCAGTCAAATCTCTCTCTCGCTACTGCAGTGTTGCCTAGCTTTGGATATAAAAACGCACTAAAATGCCCATTCAAAGAAAATAACCCAACAAATTTTTAATGAATCACTTAAAGAACTTTGTATGCGTGACAAATTGTCTTTAAAATGTGCGATTTTTCAACTAAATGTGTTATGCTTATGTACAATTTAATTTATGAGGTTTTTTTTAGCGAGACTCTTTTGTTAAGGGAACGACTTTTTTGCTATATTTGAAGTTATGTAACTAGATAAGGTACTCTTTTTGTAAAAATGTCAGTATGGTTTCTTTAGTATTTTCTGGTACTTTCTTGTTTATTTTTACAATGAATATAACTCCTAATGTCCTATGTCTCACTAAGGATTGATGACCGGAAGAAACGATTACACCTCTATGGTTTTAATTCGCATTCAATAAATTCAAAGGCTTTTTAAAATGTGTAAAAAGGTTTTCAATCTTAAGAAGAGTTGAGAGAGGGGCATTTAATATTTTTGCATAACCTTAAATGGAGCCAAAAATTAAATTTGCACTTTGAAATTAACAAATTTTATAAGAGTAAAAAAATTTTCATTAGCACTAAAATCTTCTCAGAGTGACCCTTTTTAACCTTTTTTTGTTTAATAATATAGTTTGTTTTTTAACTTAAAGTTTCGGTAGCTTTAAATTAAAAAAAAAGAAACAAACACGAAACATAAAAATTTTTGTATTTTGGGTATAAAAAAGCACTAAATTTATTGCGAAGAGCAAATGGTTGGCAATACTGCACAACTCAGCAAACGTGACGTCACGTACGCTCTGATGGGCGCAATCTTTTTTCTATCATTCTTGCCATCACTCCACCACCCTATCTATTTATTTCTCTTTTTTGAGTTGTGAGAGTATTGTGTTATATTTAATGAAATTGGAATCATACACCACACTATTTAAATGCTAAGATACTAAGATTTCACAAGTAAAGGTTCCCACCAAAAGATTTGCTTAGTATGTAAAATTTCACCGACACGTTTTTCACTCAATGCAGTTATGCTCTCAATAAGCATAAAGTACTGCATAAAGTGAGCACAAAACAAGTGTTATTAGAATTAAGGAAATTATTTGAAGTTAGTCTGTAGATTCACAACAACCAAGAAGGTTGAATTTGTTTAAAAATAAAAATTGTGTAAAAAATTAACTTTGGTGTTTTATTTTAAGTCCAAAGACTCAAAACACATTAGTGGCGCAGTCATTGGAGATATTCCCGAAGGAATATTTAAAGAACAACGAAGTGAAATTTCTATGCGACGAAGTGAAATTTTCGATCGAAACAGAAATTTAATAATGGCGAACCAGCACGACGTAGAAGAAATACTGGAGGTCATCCGCAGACAAGAAACGGAGTTACAAAAATTACAACTGCAGCAGCAACGCTTAATACAGCAGCAGCAACAACAAAAAACACAACAGCAACAACAGCAAACACAACAGCAACAACAACAAACACAACACCAACAACAGGAATTTAATTTTAACATGACCGCCAAAGATGTCATCGACCAATTTCGACGCTTGAAGCCCCTTTCAGAAAATCAAAACTCAAGGGCATTTATCAATGCTGTAGAATCCAATCTTACTTTATGCGGAACAAATTTGAGCCTTATTCAGTTTTGTTTGAGAATTGTGGCCGATGAGAGGATTCATGGCAATGCTGGCCGGCGTGTAAGAGAACTAGAAAGCGGCGCTTCGTGGGAGGAAATAAAGGGAAAAATTCAACAAGAATGCAGCCCAAAGACGACCTACGGAAAAGTCTTCAACTTGTGCCGGACAATAAAAGTAAGAAATTTAAGAGAACTGTTTAATATTTTTGAAACTTCCAAATTTAATATTAATGATATATACTTGTCTGACCCATTAAAACCTGGTATCTACCGACCAGAAAAGGTTGGCAGGGACCTGGTAGACATATTATTAGAAAAAGTTGACGGACCAATTAGGGCTCATTTAAGTGAAAATGCGACTTTGAATGAGATAATTACAAAATATACCAAATTGAAACTATTAGATGACACAAGGGCCATTGCATTTAACCATAAGTTAATATACAAAGTGAACGAAAAACAAACAACAATTGGCAATCATTAAAGCCAAGTAATAGTTTTAATAGTAATAATTTGAATACTAATAATTGTTTTCAAAATACAAATTGGCAAAAATCTAAGCCAAATAATAACTTCCAAAATGGCAACTTTAAACCGAATAGTAGCATTCAAACCCGAAATTTCAACTGGCAGAATTCAGACCCTTACCACAGTCACAATACAGATTAATCAATAATTTTCCAGATGAAAATTACAGCAGAAATTCAACACAGCAATTAAATTCCAGTAAATTATTTCAGTATAATCAACCAAATTCTTCTCAAACTAGAAAATCTTATCATAGTAGGCAACAACGTCAAACTAATGCGTAACAACAAGAACCAGAGCCAATGGATATCGGTAATTTAAAAGAAGAGGAAGACGTAAATTTTTATATGACGGCTTCTCCACAAAATTACCCATAATATTAGTAACAATTGGAAATTGTAAAATTAGATGTCTCATAGACACCGGGTCAGAAACAAGCATAATTAAACCTAATGTCCTTGGGAATACTTTTCCCACTCAACAACTCAATTCACCCCTTTTTTACAGAACCATAATACCTAGAGAATTTAATATCTCAGGTACCTTCTCTTGGAAGGTTATTGATTTCCATTGCAAAATTTATTCAGCAATAATAGGTCAAAATTTTCTCATCGCTCTTAAAGCTAAGATTGATGTAGAGAATAAATTTATTATTGTACTATTCTAGATAAACATTTACCGTTTAGAAATTACAATCCATACAATAGTGTAGAAATTTGCTCACTTGAACACAGCGACCTAGAAAAATTGAATCTGAGACATCTAAATTCGGAAGAAACCCAATTGATAACGAGGGTATTGCACAGTTTCAAAGACTTATTTTATAAAGAGGGTGATAAGCTTTCTGCAACCCATGAAATTAAACATGATATAATTACATCAACTGATAGAGCTGTATATTCAAAAATTTATAGGTACCCCCAAATTCACGAAGAAGAAATAAAGAAACAAATCAAAGAAATGTTAGAGCAAAACATAATTAAGGAAAGCAATTCACCTTATAATAGTCCTTTATGGGTAGTGCCAAAGAAGATCGACCATTCTGTAGATTATCGGAAGCTAAATGAAATTACTGTTAATGATAAATTTCCAATTCCCAATATGGAAGGAATTCTTGATAAATTGGGCAAAGCTCAATACTTCTCTTCTATTGATCTTGCCAAAGGTTTTCATAAAATTGTTGTAGATGAAAATGACAGAAAAAACTGCCTTTTCTACACCTTTTGGCCATTACGAATTCATAAGAATGCCATTTGGGCTTAAAAATGCCCCTTCGACTTTCCAGCGACTTATGAATTCAGTCCTTCGTCAGTATATAAATAAAATTTGTGTTGTCTATTTAGACGACATCTTAATATTGAGTACTTCTTTATTAGAACATATACAAAATATTACAAAAATATTTCAAACTTTGAAAACAAATTGATAAATGTAGCTTCTTAAAGAAGGAAACCGAATTTTTAGGTCATATACTTACACCTAAAGGTGTTAAGGCAAATCCAGCTAAGGTCGAAGTAATTCAAAAATTGAAGCTTCCGACAACACAAAAGCAGATTAAATCATTTTTAGGAATAACAGGTTTCTACCGAAAATTTATAAAAGACTATTCTAAAGTAGCTTACCCAATGATCGCATATTTAAAGAAAAATGCTAAAATCAACATAAGAGACCCAATTATATTATAGCTTTTGAAAAACTAAAGGATATAATAACAAATCCGCCTATTTTAAAATATCCAAATTTTAATAAGCGCTTTATGCTTATCACTAACGCCAGCAATTTTGCTATTGGTGTGGTTTTGACCCGAGATTACAGAGATGGCTAGTTCAATTAGGGGAATACGACGCAAAAATTTATTACATTGCTGGCAAAGAAAATAAATTAGCAGACTTTCTCAGCCGCATTAGTTGCGAAAAGTGTGAAATAAACGCGTTAGATTCTGATGATTTAGGAATCACTCTTAACGAAACTTTTATAATAAAAAATCTAAATGCTGAAGAAGCAGCAAATCAATCTGACATATCTCTAGAAGTTCAATTCAACCATTCCCTTGAAACCGTACATTCTCAGGCAGAGAATTTCTATTTTAGATACCATAGTAAATAGGTTCAAAAACCAACTAGTTTTAGTAAATAACAAGGAAGTTGAGGTCATGGAAATTCTTAAAAACAAAAGAATCTTTATCGATAAACAAGATATTGACTCTGACAATGTAACTAATATAGTCCGAAGAAATTTTGATAACGGAAAAGTGGCGATATTTTCCCAAATTAATGATCATGAATACAACAAATGACAGCAAATTTTAATTAACAATTTCTTAAGTAGTGAACGGTTATCATTTGTAAGATGTAGCTTTTTAGCACGGGATATCCAGGATGAAAGCGAGTTAAGAAAGAAAATATCTCTGTTTGATAAGTACGAAACTGGGCATTCTGGAATATTAATAACTTACGAGGGCATGAAGCACAAGGTTTATCATCCTGAATTAAAAATAAAAATACATGAAATTATAAATAACTGCGACATATGCTCTGGAGGAAAATATGATAGAAATCCAATTAAAAATAAATTCCATTTAACCGAGACTCCTACTTCTACTAATAAAATTGTTCATGTCGATACTTATGTTAATAGTAAACACTCTTTTATAATTTTTCTTGACAAATTTTCAAAACATGCTGTGGCTTTTTACCTACCCAATAGGAATAATCAAATTATTATTGGCAAAATAAACGAATTTTTATCAATTAAGGGTTCCATTGAAAAGTTTGTGTTTGACAATGAGTTTAATTCCAAAAATGTTAGATATTTTTTAACTAGGGAAGGAATTGAGTTTCACGTAACTAAACCAAACATTCATACAGGAAATGCTGATATTGAGAGACTTAATAACACTCTAACAGAACGCATTCGAATATTAAACCTAGAGGAAAAACTCCCAGTTATAACGCAAATGCAGAAGGCCATAAAATTTTATAACAATTCTTTCCATAGTACAATAAAAACTACTCCACAAGAAGTTCAAAATTACAAAGTTTATCACAAATTAATAAAAAATCGAATTGAAAGATCAAAGTTAACCACAATTTATAAACAAAACCAAAAACGGGAAAACTATTCAGAGAATCGACTGGAAGGATTTATAAAAAATTACAAAAGTTTGAGGCATAAAGAAGAACCCAAATTTATTAAAAGGAAATTGCAAAATATTCATACATCCAATATTAAAAGGCCAAACAAATTTTCAGGTGGCAACATTCGTACTGGTGATAACGATATTGGTAACAGGGACTCAAGGGACATTGCAAGTCAACAAAATATTGGAAGAAACAGGTTACACTCAAATTAAATTAAGAGAAGTGCAAGTAATAAATGAAACAATTACCGTAATATATTTAATAGATTTAACCAAAATAAATATAATAATTTCGCAAATAGAATCCAATATTAAAAATTTAGATATTCTCCATAAGGATTTATTACTCAAAGAAGAAGAAATACTTAAAAACAAAGTTAAATCAATTACACCTTCGCCAGTGAATTTTAAACAAAAAAGAGGACTTTTAAATATTGTCGGGACAACAAACAAATGGCTATTTGGCACAATGGATGACGATGACCGTCAAGAAATTTTACAGCATTTAAAAGTTACGGATGAAAATAATCACAACGTTATTGAAACAGTTAATAAATAAATTCAGATAAAACTACACTGTAATGACACTTTAAACCTACTAAAAAATAATATAGAAGAAGACAGAAAAAGAATCCAGGCAGCTTTTAACGAAATTAAAACCACGAACAGCGAAATTATAAGATATTTGCTATACTTAGACCAAATGCAAAAAATCAGATACTTGGTAAATAATCAAATTCAAGATAACATATCAACGGGTAGACATAAGATTTTACACCCTAGTATATTGACGGCCAATAAAATAGAATGTTACAATATTGATTTTTATAAGCTAAAATTACTAAAATTAGGTATAATGAAATACGAAAAATCTAAGTTAATTATTGCCATTAAAATACCAACAAATTTTATTAAAACCTATGTAAAAGCTATAGTGCCAATACCAAACAAAGAGTTCATGGAAATAAATACTGATATTGAACATGTTGTCGAAATAGCAAATAACGTATATTCTTATGAAGAAGAGACAGATTTGAAAAATTTGAAAAAAACTCAAAACTGTGTATATTATCAAAACTGTATGTTAAAGTATAACAACAAATTCGAGATCCTAGCTATGGACGATGAAACTTTAATCGTTAAGAATGCAATAAATGAAACTGTTTTACAAAATTGTGACGACCGAAAAATCACACTTAACAAAAATTATTTAATATCTGTATACAACTGTAAAATAACAATAAAAGAGTACGTTTTTCAAAATAAAATAGAAATTGTAAAAGAGAAATATTACATTCCAGTAAAAAACGAAAATAACACGTTCGAAAAAGAAATTAACTTCAAAAAAATTGTATTGGAAAATTTTGAAAATATTAAAGAAATAAAAGAATTAAAATATCACAGAAATGTTTCTTATGCAATAAGCACTTTCTTTTTTGTAAGCATTCTTATAATTATTGTGATATTGTATTTAAGAAAAAATAATAATAAAATTAAGATTGTCAATAAAATTGAAAAAAAAATCTGAGGATGTGGAACTGGAAGCCATTAAAGAGAAATACGGCTTAAAAAATAACAAACCATAAGATCCAAGAGAATCTTTTGACAAAGGGGGGAGGAGTTACGTACCATCACTCCACCACCCTATCTATTTATTTCTCTTTTTTTGAGTTGTGACAGTATTGTCTTACATTTAATGAAATTGGAATCATACACTAAATTATTTAAATGCTAAGATACTAAGATTTCACAAATAAAGGTTCCCACCAAAAGATTTGCTAAGCATGCAATATTACACCGACACGTTTTTCGCTCAATGCAGTTATGCTCTCAATAAGCATAAGGTACTGCATAAAGTGAGCGCAAAACAGGTGTAATTAGAATTAAGGAAATTGTAAAAAGTCAGTCTGTAGATTCACAGCAACCAAGAAGGTTGAATTTGTTTAAAGAATAAAACCGTGAAAAAAAACTTTAACTTAAAAAAAAAAAACTTTTTAACTTTAGGGTAAGACTCCGTCAGAAAATATGAGATTTGCAAGTGGTCTTTCGATTTCTTTGAAACTTTGGGAAATATTAGTTCTAGGTAAAATACATTCGAGCCTAAAAGGATTTTGAAAACTTTTCAAAATTGAATCATCTACGCCATGTTGAAAATCGGGACCGTGTTTTTTTCAAAAATCAATATTTCTTGAACCGTTATATGGATTTCAATGCAATTTACAGACAATATAGAAACAAATAAGTAGTTTAAATTAGTATTATGTTAAAAAAAAAATTTCGAAATTTTGACCAAAAAAAAGTCAAAAAAATTTTTTGAATCAATTTTTAGTTGATTTGGCCAGTTTTTTAGATTTTCTCTTACACACGTAACGATTCCTTATGATTTAACCTTTATTTTGAAAAAAAAAATTTTATGGTGTCTATAATAGTTCTCGAGATATTGCGATTGTAGTGGAAGCGCGCACGCACGGTTCGCGTACGCACGCACGGTTCGCGCTGCGTTATGTGTTCCTGTATGAAGTGACTGGAGCAGACTGCTGCAGGTCTGTGCGCGTTTTTCTACTCCCGCGCTGCGTAACCGCGAACTTCACGGTGCGCGCTTCCACTAAAGTCACAATATCTCGAGAACTATTATAGACACCATAAAATTTTTTTTTTTTCAAAATAAAGGTTAAATCCTAAGGAATCGTTACGTGTATAACAGAAAATCTAAAAAACTGGCCAAATTAACTAAAAATTGATTCAAAAATTTTTTTTGACTTTTTTTTGGTCAAAATTTCGAAATTTTTTTTTTAACATAATACTAATTTAAACTACTTATTTGTTTCTATATTGTCTGTAAATTGCATTGAAATCCATCCAACGGTTCAAGAAATATTGATTTTTGAAAAAAACACGGTCCCGATTTTCAACATGGCGTAGATGACTCAATTTTGAAAATTTTTCAAAATCCTCTTAGGCTCGAATGTATCTTACCTAGAACTAATATTTCCCAAAGTTTCAAAAAAATCGAAAGACCACTTGCAAATCTCATATTTTCTGACGGAGTCTTACCCTTTAGTGTTTTAATTTAAGTCTAAAGACTTAAAACACGTAAGTGGCGCAGTCATTGGAGATATTCCTGAAGGAATATTAAAAGAACAAGGAAGTGAATGCAACGCAGTGAAATTTTCGATCGAAACAGAGGTCTAATAATGGCGAACCAGCAAGATGTAGCAGAACTACTGGAGGTCATCCGCAGACAAGAAGCGGAGCTACGAAATTTACAATTGCAGCAGCAACAACAAACACAACAGCAAATACAACACCAACAACAACAAACACAACACCAACAACAGGAATTGAATTTTAACATGACCGCCAAGGATGTCATCGACCAATTTCGACGCTTGAAGCCCCTTTCAGAAAATCAAAACGCAAGGGCCTTTATCAATGCTGTAGAATCAAATCTTACGTTATGCGGAACAAATCTAAGCCTTATTCAGTTTTGTTTGAGAATTGTGGCCGATGAGAAGATTCATGGTAATGCTGGCCGGCGAGTAAGAGAACTAGAAAGCGGCGCTTCGTGGGAGGAAATGAAGGGGAAAATTCAACAAGAATGCAGCCCAAAGACGACCTACGGAGAAGTCTTCAACTTGTGCCGGACAATAAAAGTAAGAAATTTAAGAGAACTGTTTAATATTTTTGAGAATTCCAAATTTCATATTAATGATATATACTTAACTGACCCATTAAAACCTGGTATCTACCGACCAGAAAATGTAGACAGGGACCTGGTAGACATATTATTAGAAAAAGTTGACGGACCAATTAGGGCTCATTTAAGTGAAAATGCGACTTTGAATGAGATAATTACAAAATATACCAAATTGAAACTGTTAGATGACACAAGGGCCATTGCATTTAACCATAAGTTAATATACAAAGTGAACGAAAAACAAACAACAATTGGCAATCATTAAAGCCAAGTAATAGTTTTAATAGTAATAATTGGAATTCTAATAATTGTTTTCAAAACACAAATTGGCAAAAATCTAAGCCAAATAATAACTTCCAAAATGGCAACTTTAAACCGAATAGTAGCATTCAAACCCGAAATTTCAACTGGCAGAATTCAGACCCTTACCACAGGTCACAATACAGATTAATCAATAATTTTCCAGTTGAAAATTACAGCAGAAATTCAACACAGCAATTAAATTCCAGTAAATTATTTCAGTACAATCAACCAAATTCTTCTCAAACAAGAAAATCTTATCATAGTAGGCAACAACGTCAAACTAACGCGTATCAACAAGAACCAGAGCCAATGGATATTGGTAATTTAAAAGAAGAGGAGGACGTAAATTTTTATATGACGGCTTCTCCACAAAATTACCCATAATATTAGTAACAATTGGAAATTGTAAAATTAGATGTCTCATAGACACCGGATCAGAAACAAGCATAATTAAACCTAATGTCCTTGGGAATACTTTTCCCACTCAACAACTCAATTCACCCCTTTTTTACAGAACCATAAACGGAATAAATCAAGTGACACACAAATTAGTTACCCCAATACCTAGAGAATTTAATATCTCAGGTACCTTCTCTTGGAAGGTTATTGATTTCCATAGCAAAATTTATTCAGCAATAATAGGTCAAAATTTTCTCATCGCTCTTAAAGCTAAGATTGATGTAGAGAATAAATTTATTATTGTACTATTCTAGATAAACATTTACCGTTTAGAAATTACAATCCATACAATAGTGTAGAAATTTGCTCACTTGAACACAGCGACCTAGAAAAATTGAATCTGAGACATCTAAATTCGGAAGAAACCCAATTGATAACGAGGTTATTGCACAGTTTCAAAGACTTATTTTATAAAGAGGGTGATAAGCTTTCTGCAACCCATGAAATTAAACATGATATAATTACATCAACTGATAGAGCTGTATATTCAAAAATTTATAGGTACCCCCAAATTCACGAAGAAGAAATAAAGAAACAAATCAAAGAAATGTTAGAGCAAAACATAATTAAGGAAAGCAATTCACCTTATAGTATTCCTTTATGGGTAGTGCCAAAGAAGATCGACCATTCTGGTATCCAAAAATGGCGAATTGTTGTAGATTATCGGAAGCTAAATGAAATTACTGTTAATGATAAATTTCCAATTCCCAATATGGAAGGAATTCTTGATAAATTGGGCAAAGCTCAATACTTCTCTTCTATTGATCTTGCCAAAGGTTTTCATAAAATTGTTGTAGATGAAAATGACAGAAAAAACTGCCTTTTCTACACCTTTTGGCCATTACGAATTCATAAGAATGCCATTTGGGCTTAAAAATGCCCCTTCGACTTTCCAGCGACTTATGAATTCAGTCCTTCGTCAGTATATAAATAAAATTTGTGTTGTCTATTTAGACGACATCTTAATATTGAGTACTTCTTTATTAGAACATATACAAAATATTACAAAAATATTTCAAACTTTGAAAACAAATTGATAAATGTAGCTTCTTAAAGAAGGAAACCGAATTTTTAGGTCATATACTTACACCTAAAGGTGTTAATAGACGGAGAGCTCATGACCAAAAAACCCAACATATTTTATACTTCTTGAAATTTTGTGTGAGAATAGTTTTTTAATACTAGAATCGATATCCGGCGGGCTGGCTGCTCAATAGCGGTCTTAATTATGCGTTTTTACTTTTTAAAATTGTTAATAAAAAACATTTACTCAACATATTTTATACCACTTGAAATTTTAACAGAATTTCATTTACGGTCTGTATAAAATGAAACGATGGTTGCCAGCCCATTCTCATGGTCCCAAAGTACTGCCAGCCCATGTTGAAAGTGCGTTGATGGAAGCACAAGTCAACATATTTTATACCGGCTGTCTTTTTTACACGACATTGGCAATACAATAAATTGATGAAATGTGTAGAGCCAGCCCATTCTGATGGTCCCATCGCATGGAAAATTTGGAAAATTTCATTCCTGTGAGTGCGAGCGAGACCGACTTACGTGAATGTGGGCGCGCGAGAGAGAGCGTATATTGTTCATATTCTGTCTCTCCGTACAGTCTTGCAAAAATGGGAAGGATGAAAGGTTTGTTCATTAAAAAATTAGAGAATGGGATTTTTTTTTTCTTTTTCTTAAAAAAGTTTTTATTTCTAATTTTTTACTCCTTTATTTATTTATTTAATTTATTAAATGAATAGAAAAAAAAAACAAAATTAAATTTTTAATTTTCTATGTCAGAAATAGATTCCGAGTCTGAACTGAAATACTCATTTTCTATTTCTTCAGAGTCTCGCTTTTTTTGTGTACGGTGTAAGTTCTGTGGAGATTGCATCAAATGTGCGTCGTCTTTTTGATGGACCTGCAGCAGTTGTGTCACGTTGACATTCATCATCAGCAGCATTGCTATCCTTATTAATTACATTTTGATAGATGATACCAACCGTATCATGTAGGGTATCTTTCCCGCTGGTTGTTTCGACAAATCTGTCGAAATTATCGGAAGCCACCCCAGTATTTAAATTTGATGCCAACGTAATACCTTCAGGACATTCCTGAGTCCTTTCTTTAGGAGAAAAGGCAGCTTCGGTTTCCAGTTCTTCGAGAACATGATAGCTGCAGCAGTGACCGTATTTGTTGAGAATATCGATAACTTTACGGCTGCTGGTTAAACTTTTCATAGCCATTCCCAAGGTAATATGCTTTCCAGGCTTCATATTTCCATTCGTAACCGCGTAGATTGTGTCGGCCGCAATTGAATTGACTTTTCTATATAAGTCTGGGGTATTCTTACGTCGATTTCGGGCACCGCTCAACAACATCACGTAAAAATTTATCAAATCACGGTCGATCATACATTCTCCAGCCAGCAATTCAACTTTACATTCGATGATAAAGGCTTCTTTTCAATATTTAAAATTCTTCTTCGTAAAATGAATGCTGCTTTTTGGAGTATTTCATCTTCTTGTAACAGCGAAAAAAGGCCATCATATATTAATTTATTTTTCGGTAAAATTACGTTTTTATTTCTGAAAGCTGAGACTTTAATTTCATCACTGAATTTATCAAGAATTTTATTCAGCAAATGTTGAAGGTTGCATGAACCAATAACTATAGCCACGGTCTTCGTACAATTTCTTCAATATATCATCGTATATTTCACCCGAGATATTAAAAAGAAGCAACTGCCACGAGCAATGATGTTTTTTTGGATGAACTGATCAATTTCATCATCAGCTTCCTTGTGTAGTTCCCGATTCAGATTAAATTTTGTGTCTGCAGTTGGATTGCTTTTAAATTTATTAAAATATTCAACCGGACAGATTTTGTGATAAAATAAGTGCGGAGGCTCGTTAGAAAGTGACTTAAATAATTCACTATCTCTCACAACATCCAAATATTCTGCCAAGGCTTCAATGAGAATTTTTTTTTCTCCTCTGACAAGTGGTGCCTTACGTCCTTTGGATTTTTTATATTTTTTATTACAAAATGCACAAATATCCTGCTCCACACTTAATTCTGCCTCGGTTAATTTTTCACCTGGAGGTTCTTGTATGGCAGATTGACCTTCCTGATGTGTTTGTTCTATTTCGTGAGCAGAGGAAGTGCTTGATGTCGGTTCATCTGTGAAAATATATTTGAATACAAAAAAAATTATAATCGGAACTAGTATTATATTCCTTCCCTTATTACAGTAAAATAAATATTTTCATACCTGTTTGAACTGAAATATCCGATGATCTAAGTGCCTTTTTTCATAATACTTTTTCATGACTGATAAGAACATTTTATGGAATTTTATATGATAGCCGTCATCACATTCTGATGCTAGTAAAATAACATCTTTATATTTTAAATTAAATTTTTTCCGAATGTCCAACACTTCCCGGCACTTTTTTAAAGTATGCACGGTAAAAGCAACGAGTTTATCATTTGTACTTTTACTGTTACAAAAAACGCACTTGATGGAAGATTTCATTTTAAATAACAAGTAAGAAAATCGAACGAAAAGTTAAAATTTACGTCTTTACTAGCCAACACTGTGGAAAGAACTAACTATACATGACGTCGTACTTTGGGTCCGGAAACTGTTGTCCTTGAATACCGCCCCTATTGTATTGCAGGCAGATGGCGACTTATGAATCACCATTCAAAATTCCTAGTGAAAAAGTAGAGCCAGCGCGTGCGAGAGAGACAGTATATAAACGATATACGCTCTCTCTCGCGCGCCCACATTCTCGTAAGTCGGTCTCGCTCGCACTCACAGGAATGGAATTTTCCAAATTTTCCATGCGATGGGACCATCAGAATGGGCTGGCTCTACACATTTCATCAATTTATTGTATTGCCAATGTCGTGTAAAAAAGACAGCCGGTATAAAATATGTTGACTTGTGCTTCCATCAACGCACTTTCAACATGGGCTGGCAGTACTTTGGGACCATGAGAATGGGCTGGCAACCATCGTTTCATTTTATACAGACCGTAAATGAAATTCTGTTAAAATTTCAAGTGGTATAAAATATGTTGAGTAAATGTTTTTTATTAACAATTTTAAAAAATAAAAACGCATAATTAAGACCGCTATTGAGCAGCCAGCCCGCCGGATATCGATTCTAGTATTAAAAAACTAATCTCACACAAAATTTCAAGAAGTATAAAATATGTTGGGTTTTTTGGTCATGAGCTCTTAGACTATAAGGCAAATCCAGCTAAGGTCGAAGTAATTCAAAAATTGAAGCTTCCGACAACACAAAAGCAGATTAAATCATTTTTAGGAATAACAGGTTTCTACCGAAAATTTATAAAAGACTATTCTAAAGTAGCTTACCCAATGATCGCATATTTAAAGAAAAATGCTAAAATCAACATAAGAGACCCAATTATATTATAGCTTTTGAAAAACTAAAGGATATAATAACAAATCCGCCTATTTTAAAATATCCAAATTTTAATAAGCGCTTTATGCTTATCACTAACGCCAGCAATTTTGTTATTGGTGTGGTTTTGACCCAAGATGGTCATCCTGTTTCATTCGCATCGCGAACACGGGTAAAGATATAAGCCCGAGATTACAGAGATGGCTAGTTCAATTAGGGGAATACGACGCAAAAATTTATTACATTGCTGGCAAAGAAAATAAATTAGCAGACTTTCTCAGCCGCATTAGTTGCGAAAAGTGTGAAATAAACGCGTTAGATTCTGATGATTTAGGAATCACTCTTAACGAAACTTTTATAATAAAAAATCTAAATGCTGAAGAAGCAGCAAATCAATCTGACATATCTCTAGAAGTTCAATTCAACCATTCCCTTGAAACCGTACATTCTCAGGCAGAGAATTTCTATTTTAGATACCATAGTAAATAGGTTCAAAAACCAACTAGTTTTAGTAAATAACAAGGAAGTTGAGGTCATGGAAATTTTTAAAAACAAAAGAACCTTTATCGATAAACAAGATATTGACTCTGACAATGTAACTAATATAGTCCGAAGAAATTTTGATAACGGAAAAGTGGCGATATTTTCCCAAATTAATGATCATGAATACAACAAATGACAGCAAATTTTAATTAACAATTTCTTAAGTAGTGAACGGTTATCATTTGTAAGATGTAGCTTTTTAGCACAGGATATCCAGGATGAAAGCGAGTTAAGAAAGAAAATATCTCTGTTTGATAAGTACGAAACTGGGCATTCTGGAATATTAATAACTTACGAGGACATGAAGCACAAGGTTTATCATCCTCAACTAAAAATAAAAATACATGAAATTATAAATAACTGTGACATATGCTCTGGAGGAAAATATGATAGAAATCCAATAAAAAATAAATTCCATTTAACAGAGACTCCTACTTCTACTAATAAAATTGTTCATGTCGATACTTATGTTAATAGTAAACACTCTTTTATAATTTTTCTTGACAAATTTTCAAAACATGCTGTGGCTTTTTACCTACCCAATAGGAATAATCAAATTATTATTGGCAAAATAAACGAATTTTTATCAATTAAGGGTTCCATTGAAAAGTTTGTGTTTGACAATGAGTTTAATTCCAAAAATGTTAGATATTTTTTAACTAGGGAAGGAATTGAGTTTCACGTAACTAAACCAAACATTCATACAGGAAATGCTGATATTGAGAGACTTAATAACACTCTAACAGAACGCATTCGAATATTAAACCTAGAGGAAAAACTCCCAGTTATAACTCAAATGCAGAAGGCCATAAAATTTTATAACAATTCTTTCCATAGTACAATAAAAACTACTCCACAAGAAGTTCAAAATTACAAAGTTTATCACAAATTAATAAAAAATCGAATTGAAAGATCAAAGTTAACCACAATTTATAAACAAAACCAAAAACGGGAAAACTAATCAGAGAATCGACTGGAAGGATTTATAAAAAATTACAAAAGTTTGAGGCATAAAGAAGAACCTAAATTTATAAAAAGGAAATTGCAAAATATTCATACACCCAATATTAAAAGGCCAAACAAATTTTCAGGTGGCAACATTCGTACTGGTGATAGCGATATTGGTAACAGGGACTCAAGGGACATTGCAAGTCAACAAAATATTGGAAGAAACAGGTTACACTCAAATTAAATTAAGAGAAGTGCAAGTAATAAACGAAACAATTATCGTAATACATTTAATAGATTTAACCGAAATAAATACCTATAATAATTTCACAAATCGAATCCCATATTAAAAATTTAGACATTCTCCATAAGGATTTATACTCAAAGAAATAGAAATACTTAAAGACAAAGTTAAATCAATTACACCTTCGTCAGTGAATTTTAAACAAAAAAGAGGATTTTTAAATATTGTCGGAACAACAAATAAATGGCTATTTGACACAATGGACGACGATGACCGTCAAGAAATTTTACAGCATTTAAAAGTTACGGATGAAAATAATCACAACGTTATTGAAACAGTTAATAAATAAATTCAGATAAAGCTACACTGTAATGACACTTTAAACCTACTAAAAAATAATATAGAAGAAGACAGAAAAAGAATCCAGGCAGCTTTTAACGAAATTAAAACCACGAACAGCGAAATTATAAGATATTTGCTATACTTAGACCAAATGCAAAAAATCAGATACTTGGTAAATAATCAAATTCAAGATAACATATCAACGGCTAGACATAAGATTTTACACCCTAGTATATTGACGGCCAATGAAATAAAACGTTACAATATTGATTTTTATAAGCTAAGATTACTAAAATTAGGTACAATGAAATACGAAAAATCTAAGTTATGGCAATAATTAACTTAGATTTTTCGTATTTCATTGTACCTAATTTTAGTAATCTTAGCTTATAAAAATCAATACCAACAAATTTTATTAAAACCTATGTAAAAGCTATAGTGCCAATACCAAACAAAGAGTTCATGGAAATAAATACTGATATTGAACATGTCGTCGAAATAGCAAATAACGTATATGCTTATGAAGAAGAGACAGATTTGAAAAATTTGAAAAAAAAACTCAAAACGGTGTATATTATCAAAACTGTATGTTAAAGTATAACAACAAATTCGAGATCCTAGCTATGGACGATGAAACTTTAATCGTTAAGAATGCAATAAATGAAACCGTTTTACAAAATTGTGACGATCGAAAAATCACACTTAACAAAAATTACTTAATATCTGTATACAACTGTAAAATAACAGTAAAAGAGAACGTTCTTCAAAATAAGACAGAAATTGTAAAAGAGAAATATTACATTCCAGTAAACAACGAAAATAACACGTTTGAAAAAGAAATTAACTTCAAAAAAATTGTATTGGAAAATTTTGAAAATATTAAAGAAATAAAAGAATTAAAATATCATAGAAATGTTTCTTATGCAATAAGCACTTTCTTTTTTGTAAGCATTGTTATAATTATTGTGATATTGTGTTTAAGAAAAAATAATAATAAAATTAAGATGATCAATAAAATTGAAAAAAAAATCTGAGGATGTGGAACTGGAAGCCATTAAAGAGAAATACGGCTTAAAAAATAACAAACCATAAGATCCAGGAGAATCTTTTGACCAATGGGGGAGGAGTTACGTACCATCACTCAACCACCCTATCTATTTATTTCTCTTTTTTGAGTTGTGAGAGTATTGTCTTACATTTAATGAAATTGGAATCATACACCACACTATTTAAATGCTAAGATACTAAGATTTCACAAGTAAAGGTTCCCACCAAAAGATTTGCTTAGTATGTAAAATTTCACCGACACGTTTTTCACTCAATGCAGTTATGCTCTCAATAAGCATAAAGTACTGCATAAAGTGAGCACAAAACAAGTGTTATTAGAATTAAGGAAATTATTTGAAGTTAGTCTGTAGATTCACAACAACCAAGAAGGTTGAATTTGTTTAAAAATAAAAATTGTGTAAAAAATTAACTTTGGTAATTTATTTTAAGTCCAAAGACTTAAAACACATTAGTCGCGCACTGAGCAAACACGTTTGAGAGAGTGCACTGAGATTATTTCTATCCGGTGGGAGTTTGTTGTCACTACGAGCATAACTCGTTGTAGGTGGTGTTCGCTCTACTGGCATAACAGGATAGACTTTACTTATTTTATTTTAGTTTTTGTTTTTATTATTATTTGTTTTTTGTTTTATTTATTCTTTTAGTTCAACAAAAACAGATCCAAACTATTGCGATCTGCAATATTTTGGTTAAAGCGTCTATTTCACTGGTTTTTGAATTTTGATTATTTCTTCAAACACAGTGTTGGCGCAACGAAGTAGTTTTAACTACCAACGTAGTATTTAATTTTATATCTATATTTTTGCATACTAATACTTTTTGATACATCCCTGAATTGGTCTACATTCCATATTCCACTTATTGTATTACATTCCACTTTTTGAACTCATTGTCAGTTACTTGTAAGCTTTTAAAGAATAAAGAACTCAAACTCTGCTTTAAAAGGTTATGGGCCCAGACCCATCGTAAAGAAAAAAGTGTACAACAGTTCAAAGTGTAATAAGCTTGATTTTCCGCGGCGTGAAATAAAAAGAAAACGAAAAGTTTTCCGGCAACACGCGTAGTAAAAATTTCGAAAAGAAATTTCGGGAAAATTGCGAGCATGGCGGGAGTCGTTCGTATCGAGCCGCTGAATGCGGATAATTACGATACTTGGAAGCTGCATATGCGTGCGGTTTTAATAAAAAACGATTTATGGGCATATGTGAACGGGAATAATGAGTGTCCGGCTGACAGAGCAGCCGCAGCTTTGTGGAAAACACATGACGAAAAAGCATGCGCCGACATCATGCTAGCAATAGGTTCAAAGGAATTAAATCTAATTTCTGAATGTTCAAGTTCACAGAAAATGTGGCAAAAATTACAAACGACGTTCGAGTCGAAAGGCCCCGCTCGAAAGGCGGCATTGTTGAAAAGAGTTGCGCTCTCACGTATGAAAGAGGGTGTATTGGTAAGAAACCATCTAAATGACTTTTTTGATGCGGTCGTGAAACTGAAAGAGATTGGCGTTGAAATCGGTGATGAATTACTTGCAATTTTGCTATTGTACAGTTTACCGGACTCATATGAAACATTCCGTTGTGCACTTGAAACTCGGGATGACTTGCCAAAGCCCGAAGTGTTGCGTGTGAAAATATTAGAAGAGTGGGAATCGCGAAAAGCAAAAAATGAGCGAAGCGAAAGTGATGCTTTATACGTAAAAAATAAGCAAAGAACAAATGTGTATGACAAGAACAGAAATAATAACTATCAGTGTGACGGCGGAAAACGCGCAGAAACGAAACGAAATTTTTGTTGTTACAAGTGTGGCAAAAGCGGACATTATGCAAAAGAGTGTCGTTCAAAAAATCAAAACAATCAAAGAGCCAACAAAATCGATGAGACAAATTCCTCCTTAAGAGCAACAGAAACTGTTTTTTTGTGTCCAAATGGAAATGACAGTTGGTGTTTAGACAGTGGGTGTACTTCCCATATGAGTGCTGATAAAAACAATTTTGTTGAGATGGTAGAACTAAATCAAGTGTTAAATTTAGCTAACAAAAACTATACAAATATTACTGGTGCGGGTGACGTACAAGTGAAAGTAAACGAAAAAGGTCGCGAAAGGAATATTACTTTAAAAGACGTACTCTATGTATCAGATTTGCGCACTAATTTGCTATCGGTATCGAAAATGACAAATAAGGGGTATGAAGTGCATTTTCGTAAAAACAATGCAATTGTTATTGATCAAAACAAAAACGTGTTGTTCACTGCAGAACGAAGTGGCAATTTATACTTTATGAAAAATCTTAAAAACAGTGCACTTATATCTCAAACCAAAAGTGAAATAGATCTATGGCACTGTCGAATGGGCCATCTGAATGAACGTGACTTAAAGGAAATGGCAAAAAACGGTGATGTGCATGGACTGAAAATAAATACGAAAGATAAGTTATTGGCTTGTGAAGTATGTGCGAGTGAAAAGCAAACACGTACGACTTTTCCGAAAAGTACCGGCAATCGTACTGAAGAATTACTTGAAATAGTGCACAGTGACGTGTGTGGTCCAATGCGGTGTACCTCGAATGGTGGTAAAAACTATTTTGTAACATTTATTGACGATAAATCGCGCTGGTGTGAAATTTACTTTATTAAACAAAAATCCGATGTGCTATATTAGAAGCTTTTAAAAATTTCAAAAACGCGGCAGAGACATTTACAGGCAAAAAAGTAAAGGCGCTACAATCCGATAACGGGCGCGAATATTGCAATCGACAGTTCGACTTATATTTACAAAAGCACGGGATAAAACGACGTTTAACGACACCGCACACTCCACAGCAAAACGGAGTAGCTGAACGCAAGAATAGAACACTTGTAGAGATGGCTAGGTGCCTAATGAAGCAAGCTGGTGTTCCTTCTTCGTTCTGGGCAGAAGCAATAAATACTTCGTGTTACATTAGAAATCGGTGTGTTACAAAATCTACGGGAGAAATTCCTCATAAAACGTGGACTGGTAAAACCCCAACCGTGACTCACTTCAAAGTGTTTGGTTCAAAAGCTTATGTGTTAAATAAACAAAAGTCAAAAGGTAAATTCGAGTCTCGATCTGAACAATGTGTATTTGTGGGTTATTCATCAGAATCTAAAGCTTACCGTTTATGGTCAAAAGACAAAAGAAACATAATAATTAGTCGTGATGTGAAATTTATAGACGAACCCGGATTTAAAAACGAATATGAAGAAATATTTGAATTAGAAAGTGACACTATCGAGATTGAAGCTAATCCGAATAAAATATCGGTACCACCACAAGACAGTGACGACGCAACGAGTGAAGTGGAACCATGCGACAATGAATTTATTGAAACGAACATTAAACGCGGTAAAGGTCGTCCGAAAAATATAAAGACAGGTTTGCGGGGAAGACCAAAAAAGATTTACCAACAATCTAAAGACATATTTGTAGAAAATAATTTTGACATTGACCATGAAGACGACAAAGTAGAAATTCACGAATCGGCGTGGGTTAGCATAGATGAAACTTCTTCAAGTTGGTCCGAAGCGAATATTAGCGGTGATGCAGTAGAATGGGAAAAGGCTATTGAGGATGAATATTTGGCATTAATTTCAAACGGGACTTGGGACATCGTCGAGAAACCCAACCAACGCAAAGTAGTCGGAAGCCGTTTGGTACTTCGAACGAAAGAAAATGGTAAGAAGAAAGCGCGACTCGTAGCCAAGGGTTACGCTCAACGTCAAGGAGAGGATTTTCACAACACCTACTCACCGGTCGCGCGCTATACGTCAATACGTTTACTTGCAGCGCTAGCAGCTGAAATGGATTTGGAAATTCACCAAATGGACGTGGTTACTGCATATCTCAATGGAGAGCTTGAAGAAGCTGTGTATATGGAAGTTCCCGAAATGCTAGCTGAAGTTTTAAACAAAGTAAAATCAGGTAAACCAGTGGGTTCTCAGGGTGTGACAAAGCATAGTAAAAACGTCGAAAAGACTACTGACAAATGGTTATCAGCGTTGCAGAAGCAGAATCCTGTATGTTTATTGAAGAAAGCTTTATATGGACTGCGACAGTCCGGCTTAATGTGGTATAATCGTTTAACAGCTAAATTAAAGCAGCTGGGTTTGAAGGCTTCGACGCAAGATCCATGTCTTTTTACTAAACAAAAACGTAAACAAATATTAATTATTACTATATATGTTGATGACTTGTTATTAGCGTCAAACGACAATATGTGGCTCACAAGTATAAAAAAGGCATTAAGCGAATCTTTTGAGATGAAAGATATTGGCCTGGTAAAATGTTGTCTAGGCATTGAATTCCACCAAAAAATGGAATCACACCAAGTACTTTTGACGCAACAAGCTTATATTCAAACAATATTACAACGATTCAATATGTCCGAATGTAAACCAGCAAAAACGCCCTTGGAGACAAATTTTAAAATTGAAAAACCAACCAAAGTCGATGAAGAAGCTATGGCAAAGTATCCCTATCAAAGATTAATAGGCGCCCTCATATACTTAGCAGTTACAACAAGACCAGACATAGCTTTTGCAGTAAATTATATGAGCCAATTTAATACAAACTACAACGTACAGCACTGGGCAGCTGCAAAGCGAATTCTACGATATTTAAAAGGTACCAGAGACTATGGTCTTCTTTACACAAAGAGCAATAAAGCACTTTACGGCGTGGTCGATGCAGACTGGGGTGCGAATTCGATAGATAGGCGTTCATATAGCGGATACGCGTTCGTATTGGCGGGCGCATCAGTGAGCTGGGAGGCGCGTAAACAACGTACCGTTGCACTTTCCAGCACCGAAGCTGAATACATGGCTATGACAGAAGCGACGAAAGAAGCTATGTATCTTCTAGGCATTTTAAAAGACTTAGGCATATCATATGAAAAAGTAACATTGTTCAACGACAGCCAAAGCGCGCAAAAACTCATTCAGGGCTTGGGCTACAGCTCTCGCACGAAACATATCGACGTGCGTCATCATTTCGTCAAAGAATGTTATCACAGCGGAAAGATCGTGCTTACGTACATGCCGACTGAAGACATGCCAGCAGACGTCCTAACAAAAAGTTTAAGCAGCGTTAAACATTGTAAATGTTCAACAGCACTAGGAATGACGAATAGTCTTACTACTTCGAGGGGAGGTGTTGGCGCAACGAAGTAGTTTTAACTACCAACGTAGTATTTAGTTTTATATCTATATTTTTGCATACTAATACTTTTTGATACATCCCTGAATTGTTCTACATTCCATATTCCACTTATTGTATTACATTCCACTTTTTGAACTCATTGTCAGTTACTTGTAAGCTTTTAAAGAATAAAGAACTCAAACTCTGCTTTAAAACACAGATATTTGGTAGATATTGGAGCGTAAGAAAAAAACACGTCCGCACTGATGAAGAGTCCGAACTTAATGCGATTTAAGAACCATATTAGGTTGTTGACGTCTCAGCCAGACAGTTGTATAAGATTCTCGAACAGCGGTTGGCCCAGGGTAAACATTCTGTCCTTCCATATGGCAGGACATTCACAGAGGAAATAGAAGATTGTCTCCTTTTTCTCCGGTTGTTTGCAACTGTGACAGTATGTATTGTGGGGGTTTCCATTTTGGCTGCTTGTTCTCCGATAGACCAAAAGCCAGTTATGACTGCCGTTAGTCTCCAGGCGTCCCGTCGTTTCATGCTTATTAATGCCGACGATTGCTTGAGGTTGTAGGTGGGCCATAACATTCTGCTAATTTTGCATTTCGGCTGGTCTTTCCACCTACCATCCACGATTCGGACGAATTTTTAGGAAATTGTACTATCGACTGCACCCAATGGTGTGAATACCGATTCTGCAAGAGCGTTATTCATGGCAGATCGCCTTCTTGCCAATTCATCTGCCTTCAATGTTCCGATGTCCCGGGACCTAGATTAAGGTAACTTTATGGTTTTCCCTCAAGGTGGTGAGGCTATTCCTACTTTGTTCCACCACTTTATAGGTTGTAGTAGCCGAACCCTTGGCTATCCGAAAGAATAGCGATACTGCCCTTAAAAGAGAAATCTTTGATTGTAGCCCAAGGCTTCCCCAATTGCCAGTACTTCCGCCTGGAAGACACTGCTGGTATTAGGGAGACGTACAGATTTATCAATTTTAAATCCACACAATCCATTTTACTGCCATCCGTAGAGACTGTAGTGCCGAAGATGTTTAGGGAGAATCCCTTATTACATTCTTCCTTAAATAGAAAGAGAGTGGCAAACTTCCCATTGAATGTTACCGTCGGGACGATGTAGTCAGTTCTCACCGAGATTCACTGAGTTTTTTCTTTTCAGCGACCCACTTCATTTAACTTAATGCACTCATGCTTGCCGTCTTCTTTATATGTAAGTCTACGGAATAACGTGTGTGAGTGCATAAGAGCCTCTCTGGGACATGATCTGATTGCACCGACCGTTATTGCGCAGGCTGATCTTTGTATTCTGCCGAGTATTTTGGAATTGTACTCTCTCCCTAGAGCTTTTCACCAAACTACCAAACCATACGATAAAATAGGTCGTATAACCGTCTTATACAGCCATAATGTTTGCTTAGATTGAAGACTCCATCTTCTTCCAAGCATACGTTTACTGGCATATAAAGCAGTTTCTGCCTTCCCTACCCGTTCTTCGACGTTTAATTTCCAGATAAGTTTGGAGTCCAGAATTACCCCTAAGTACTTTGCGTTGGGTGATAGTGAGAGAGTTTGCCCGTTATTATTTGGTATGGTAAAATTTGATATCTTTTATCTGGTGGTGAAAAGCATAAGTTATGTTTTACGCGGGTTTTACCTTAGGCCACAGCCTGTGGCCCAAGAATTAAGTTCGCTTAACGCCCTTTGGATGATCCCGCTCGTCGTATTAGAACACAGTCCTGACGCCATTAACACCACATCATCAGCGTATGCCACCGCTTTTACCCCACCTCTATTAAGTTTTATTAAGATTTTGCTGATCACACATAGCGAAAGAAATGGAGATGTGTGGTTATGTTGATATAACTCATATTAGCTTTGATGATCCTGGTTTCTAGCATAGAGATGACCCAGTTACGAATGCAACTGTCCACCTCTAGGTCTATCAACGCCCGGTGGATGGCATCTGTACTAACATTGTTAAATGCGCCTTCTATATCCAAGAATTCCGGCGTCGTATAATGTTTGTTCTCTAGAGAGCCCGCTATTGCACGGATTACCTCGCTGTCTCCGTAGATTTGTGCAGTTGATATAGCAGAGCTCTCCAAAGAGCTTCTGAGATATATATCCAAAAGTCTTTCAAAGGTTTTTAACAGGAAAGACGAAAGACTGATTGGCCTATAGTTTTTCGCTGGTTCATGCCCCCTCCTGCCTATTTTTAGTATGAAGACGCCCTTGACTAGTTTCCAAATATTTCGAATATGACCTAGGCTTAAACACGCTTTAAACATTTCCTCTAGAATACAATCCAAGGTTTCCTGTAACATCTTTGGAATGATCCCATCTGGCCCTGGAGATTTAAAACGTGAAAAAGATTTAATTGCCCATGCAACTTTCTCCTTAGATTATTTCTTTTGCAATATGCTGCGGATTATATTGTCTCCGGCTGATATTTCCCCTCCCACTTTCGTGGACGCTGCACCCCGGCAAATGCGTGTTTAGCAGAAGTTCTAACTATTCTTTGTCATACCAGTCCAAGTACCATCAGGCTTCTTGACCCAAGAGGCCATTGAATGATCTTTGGACAGAATACGACTAGGCCTAGCAGAATCCCTGGTGGATTCGATTGACGAAAAAAATTCCCTCCACCTCTCTTTCTTGGTGGCCCTAATTGCCTTGTTGTGCTGTCCCCGACTCTCTCTGCACAATTCCCGATTTCCTGTCGAGTATCTGAGGCTAAACGTTGATCTAGATTTTTCCCTTGGTTTTAAGAGCTCACTGCTCAACCAAGGAGGGTAAGAGTTTTTGCTGAATTTTATGGCCCAGGACGTTTTGTACGCCCTTCTAAATGCCTTCTCCAGTGTTATGACCCTACTCTCAAGATTTTCGGTGAGAGTGATTTGGTGGATGGGAATCTCTCCTATCCTTTTATTTACTATGTTTCTGAACTTCTTCCAGTTGGTTCTTAAAGGATTTCTATACGGTAAGGGCGGATCAACATTAAGATCCAGATCGTAGAAGATCCAGTTGTGATCCGAAAAAGACCTTTTATTAGAGGCCCTCCAATTGTCTAATTTACTGAGCTGTTTTCAGACAATAGAGTAACATTAATCACTTCCTTCCATCCCCTGAAGTACTCCGTACGGGGAAAGGTGAAAGTGGGAGTGTTACCCCTGTTACATACCGACAAGATAGTCTTAATTATGAAATCATAAAGAGACTCACCTCGGTCGTTTGTTTCGGAGCTTCCCCATAAAGCGTGCCTCGCATTGGCATCGCATCCGAAAATCAGGGTTTTGTTTGGGTTTTCCTGCACAACTTTACGTGCCTCCTCAGGCGGTGCTGGTCTTTCATGTGCCATGTATATAGCGGCTAGTGTTAACCTGATTCCGTCAGTGGCTTCCACCTCAACAGCCGTCACATCCTGTGAACTATATAATGGAATTAGAAATGTGTTTAAGTGTTTTTTAGCTACAATACATGTTCTGGGATTACCTTCTCATCATCATCATCATTAGCATTACAGTCTTGTGTAGACCATTGCTTCCACAACTACGGTTCTCCACTCCGATCGATTCTCTACTACTCCTTTCCAGTTTGTGATACCCATTTTCTGCAGGTCGTCTGTGACCTCATCTACCCAGCGTTTGTTTTGTCTCCCTCGACATCTTCGTCCAATTGGTTGTCTATGGAACGCTATATTGGCAGCTCTCCATTTGGGCATTCGGTACATGTGCCCCAGCCATCTGATTCGTTGACTTTTTATAAAGCGTATTGCGTTTCCATTACGTATCAATGTGTCTAGCTCATGATTGTATCTTATCCGATACGTTCCGTCATCTCGCCGGGAAGAACCATATATTGTTCGCAGTATCTTTCTTTCAAACCTTAGTATTTGGTCCATGTCTTTTGTTTTAAGTACCCATACCTCACTGCTGTATGTTAGTATGGGTCTTATAAGCGCTTTATACATTGCCATCTTTTGATCTCTTGATAGCAATCGGGACTTGAATAATTTTATGTGAGCAAAGAATGCTTTATTTGCCGCACTTACTCGGTCATTTATTGCCACGGAGGTGTCAGAATTACTGCTGATGAAAAAACCTAAGTATTTAAATTTGTCGACCTTCTGTATGCATTCACCATCTATTTCAATGTGTGCATCTTCACTCGGTTTCTTTGCGAAGTGCATATATTTCGTTTTATCTATGTTTACCCGTAGACCCACTTCTAAAGCTGTGTTTTTCAATCGCATATAAATTTTCTTAAGCTCATGTTCATTCTGTGTAATCACGACAATGTCATGGGCATAAGCTAACACTTGCGAGCTGCAATTAAAAATCGAATTGCCACATTTCAGTTTGCATACTACCTCATGTAGTAATAAATTAAAAATTGTCGCTGATAGTGAATCGCCTTGTTTTACACCTGATGAAATGCTGAATTCGTTGGTAACATCTCAGTTTATCATAACCTTGGCATTAGTGTTTGATAGTGTCATCTGAATTAGTTTTATAATTTTTACCGGTATACCTTGTTTAAGCATTATGTCGTTCAGACAGTTTCTATTGATGCTGTCGAAAGCTTGCTTAACCCATCTTCGGCCGCTACAAGAATTCGACATAATTTTTCCATTTCCTTTTTAGTCAGTGCTTATAGGACCATAATCAAGAAAAATTAGAAAAAAAAAAAATTCTGACCATCGGTGTTTTAGATATGGACTGGTCGAAAAATCGACCGCTGGCCAAAAACCGTCAAATATATTAAAAAAAAAATACAACATTTATGAAAAAAATTTAGCACACGAAGTCAATTTATTTCATTTTATTTCAAATACAAATATTTTTTTGTTGTTTTATTGATAGAAAAGTCAGCTTACAAATTTTTATGATAATCATCAAAACATTTAGTATGTAAATTAATATTGCATTTTTTGCAAGTAAAAATAGTATGTTTCTTGCAAAATTTACACCGCCGAAATTTGTTTTCAATGCTTCTCATGACGGCGTGTACCCTTTCATTGATCCGAGGAAGGTTCGATGGACCTTCATCTCCATGTTCGTTTTCATACTCGTCCTCGTCCTTGTCGTAATTCAATAATTCTGTTGTAACTTTGGAACGAAAATCAATTTGTGACAGTGGTTTTATCTTTTAAATTTTTGCCATCATACAATGAAGTTTCCATGCATTGACCATTGCGTTAACAAGAGCATTTGTCCATATTGGCAACCACCATTTTTTTCCTCTCATACATATTCTATAATTTGCCACCGCATTATCATGGAGATCCACACCACCCATGCCATGATTATACTCTTGAATAATTTTTGGCTGCGGGATAGTGATAGTTTGTTTTTTCTTCCGACAATATCTTTTAGTGCTAATAATTGGAGTGACTGTGGAGTTATTAGTTATAACATTGACTACAGCATTATCATTCCACTGAACAGTCAATATTTCTTGCTGATGATCAAGTAGTTGGTGAAATGTTCCTCGTATTTCTTTTTTTAAATTTCTCAAAGGAGAATCGCCCATTCTATTTTCGCGTATAGTACCAGTAGCAAAAAATCGACGTTCGTTCAGAAGGCAAATTAGATGGTATGAAGACAAAAAATTATCAAAGAAAATGATGTGGCACTCAGGGTCAGATACGTTGGCAAGCAAGTCTAAGACTGTTTGTGCGCCTAGACCAATAGTTTTATCGTGAGGGGTTGCTGCTCCCCCGTACAATGAACTAGAAAATAAGTACCCACTTTCAGAGCATAAGTACCATGTTTTAAACCCAAACCGGATTGGCTTTCCCTTGATAAACATTTTGCAGGAGTGGCGTCCAAAGTATGGAATCATCTGTTCGTCTATAGAGAGATTATGGCTAAAGACTCCAAACTGCATAAACTTTTTGTTGAGAGCGTCAGTAATAGGACGAACCTTCGCAAAACGGTCTGCTGCGTTTAAATTCGTGTTGTCAGCGAGATGGAAAAACTGCTTAATTTTTTTAAACCAATATATATGAAAACACAAAATGTGCTTTTATACGACCGAAACTACGAAAAAGAATATGCGAAGCGCAGATAGAAAGCATATTCAAGCGAAAAACTCTAAAACTAAAAATCTTAGCGGAATGCCAACAGTCCACCGCAGCATCCCTTTTAGGATAGTTCCGCCCTAGTTCGATATTAGACGAATGAGAACTAGTTCGATTTGTAGGTATTTTCTAATAGTCCCGTACCATCCAATATAGGACAGGTTCGATTTTGGAGGTAAGGTACTAGTGCTGAACTAGAATTTTGGTTCACTAGTAGTGATTTTCCCTGCAGGGGTACTACCTTTCCTATACCACAAAGATAATCACTTCCATCTCTTTCAATAAGAAAAAAATATTGCTAAATTTTGTTCTATCCTACATGACAGTTCCTGGCCAGCGGTCGATTTCTCGACCACTAAAGTTTACGTCCATGAAACATTAAAAATTATTGCAATATCGATATGTTACTTTTTTGATTCTCTTAATTTCATCTTTTCTCTTCACAATAAATTAGTAACAATTATTTGTTTTTTTGTTTTTCATTATTTTTTCATCTGCACAAAAAACACGTAAAAATAGTGATAATTTCATTCTTTTACAAAAATCTGCCCTGAACCTTTTTTTCTTAAAAAATTATGCTCTAGAAATTAACTAAATTCCAAATTTAAAACTTGTGAAAACTGATCAATAAATTTACATTTAGTTTCTGAGATATTGGAGTCCGAAGTTGGTGGTCGAAAAATCGACCAGCTGCCGAAAATGGGTTAAAATCAATGAACAGACAGTGCAGATTTAGTTCGAACTCTCTGTGTTTCTCAAGAATTTGCATTAGTGTGAAACATTGGTCTGTTGTGGATCTACCCTGGCGAAAACCGCACTGGTAGTCATCCAAAATTTCCTCAGCATATACGCTCAACCTTTTATTGAGTATATTTGTAAAGACTTTATAACCAGTGTTGAGGAGAGATATGCCTCGATAATTATTACAATTTGTTTTGTCGCCTTTTTTATGTAATGGTAGATTTATAGTACCATTACATAAAAAAGGCGAAAAAAAAAAAGAAGAATGGAACAATAGCCTTATAGTACCATTACATGAAAAAGGGATTACCTTCTATCCGTTTATAATACATTGTATAGTTTTTTCTAGTGAACCCTTTTAATGCGGTGCTTTGCACCCAGGGTTCCTGAATTAATGCGATGCCCACGTCCTCCCCCGCCAGGAGAACGGTTAGTTTGTCCGTTGCAGTCTGTGAATGCTGCAGATCAATTTGGACAAACCCATGTTTTTTGGTTTCCTTTTTCGGACTCGGTGTCATCTAGCTGCATGCCAGTCAGCAGTTCGTTGGCACCATCGACCTCATCGTGCTGCTCTTCCGGGATCGCAGAACGAAATATCTTCAGCTGGGCCTCTCTAATGCCAGACCGATGTTTGTTTTCCACTTTCTCCAGTACTCCCAAACTCTCTTCTGTAGTTAGAAGGAGGAAAGAACCTGCTTTGATGGTCGACCAATCGGTCATCGGCACCGAGCGATTATACGCGTGAAGGCAGGGGACTAATTGATTTGCTTCAAACTCCATGTTTGGTACCCAGAAGCTAGCCATCGGCCTTCCTAGAATCTTGATAGCCGGAACTAGCTTGAGTTTCAAGCTTTACCAGCTGTTCTGGATTTTACCAATAACGTTTGTCAGAAAATTTAGTGAGAATTGGGCATCTCATTTAATGACACGGTAACCGTGGACCGGGCCGCCCCCGTAGCCGAATGAGTTGGTGCGTCCCTACCATTCGGAATTCAGAGAGAGAACGTAGGTTCGAATCGCGGTGAAAGATCAAAGTTAAGAAAATTTTTTTTCTAATAGCGGTCGCCCCTCGGCAGGCAATGGCAAACCTCCGAATGTATTTCTGCCATGAAAAAGCTCCTCATAAAAATATCTGCCGTTCGGAGTCGGTTTCAAACTGTAGGTCCCTCCATTTGTGGGTCCCTCCCGCAAAGCAGTACAAGAGGATTAGCTCTTCAAGCGGAAAAAGACTACGGGTTAAGAGTTTCTCATGAAACTGTTCGAAAAGTGTTGCAAAAACACAAATATTCTTGAAGATTGGCTAGGAAAAACCCCCTGTTATCAGCACAAAACGTTGATAAAAGATTGCGATTTGCCACCGAGCACATATCGCTACCCACAGAGTACTGGGATGACGTTATTTTTTAGATGAGAGGAAAATGTTGCTCTACAACCATGATGGACCCCAGAGAGTTTGGCGTAAGCCTCTCACAGCACTACAAAACAAAAATATCATCCCTACCGTAAAGATTGGAAAACTGTCAGTAATGGTTTGGGGCTGTATATCAACAATGGGAGTGGGTAAAATCAAAATTTTGGACGAAATCATGTCCAAGAAAGTATATCTTGATATTTTAAAAAACGAATTGACATGCAGTTTTAGAAAATTCCGCTTTGTTGACCCGGAAAACTCGAACAAATTTAAATGCAAATACTATCAAGATAATGATCCCAAACATAAATCTTATTTATGCAGGTCCTGGTTACTTTACACCTGCACCAAAGTTGTTGATACTCCCGCCGAAAGTCCCGACATTAACCCAATCGAATTAATAAGATTCATCAGAGAAGAGTGGGAAAAATTCCATTGGAATATGATATTCCGAAACTAATGAAATCAACTAAATAATTTCTTACCCCTTTCAAATTCCATACCATTTGCAAAAAAACACAAATGAATGAAATTCGCGGAAAATACCTGCATTTTTTGTTGTTTTCGTCAGTTATGCAAAGCTTTTTTTGACACATTTTAAATAGAGTAAACATATTTTTTTGTTGTTGTTTTTGTAATGTGTGTGTTTATTTAATAACTGTTGACGCCTAATAGTCGTAGACAAGTACAGTAATGGAATGTGTGTACACATTTTTTGTTTGCTTTTTTATTTGTTTTTGGAATTCTCGATCAAAGCTAAAATTTTAGATTTTTCTTCCCTATGCAAAGATATTCTTGACAAACTGTATATCGCAGTCTTCGTTTGTTTCACTTCAAAGGTAGTAAATTTAGAACTAGTAGCATACTTGTCTTTTAATTGTTTTCTTTTCCCCTAAAAAGGTTCATTGGACGCCGAGGGATGCCGCAAAAAATATACAGCGTTAACGCTGAGGGAAGCTTTCGAGGTCCAACAAACGGAAGTCCAGAAATACGGAACGGTAGAAGGATTCACCTTCGTCTTTATACCACACAGGGCGCCGCACTTCGGCGGGCTATGGGAGGCAGCAGTGAAGTCCGCCAAACATCTTCTCGTGCGCGTAATCGGCAACGTGCTGCTCACCGCCGAAGAACTGCAGACGCTGCTTGTCGAGGTCGAAGCAATACTCAACTTGCGACCCCTGGTACCACTGTGTCAGGACCTGAACGATAAAGAGGCCCTAACACCAGCGCACCTACCAGTTGGATGCCCCCTTCCGTATCGTAGTATCGTAGATTTTATCGTAGGATTTTGGAAATTTACGCAGAATCGTGTCAGCTAATTGCTCTCTCACCACATAGGGTTGCCAATCATTACATTTCGAAATTATTTACAAAATAGACTTAGACAAATTTTAATTTTTATTTAAATAATTTAAAATCAATGTTAAATAATGTTAATTATAGACAAATGAACTATTTGCATTTAGTGGTTTTGGTTACAATGAAAAACTGTAACTGATATCGCGGATGTGTGAAAAAGTGTGTAAGCAAAAATATCAATGGCAACATTGTGTCGATACAACCAAACAAAAACACACACAAACGGGGGATGAGTTTTGCTCACTTTGTGTTCTCTATGAGTTGCGGTGTGAGTACTATGAGTCTCGCAACATGCTTGAGCGTAAAAATAGTTCCAGTACTGGCAGTCCGCTTACAAAATAATTGTTTTTCGAGATTGTGACTCGATTGTGATTACATACTCAATGGTTCGACATCTTTTTGTACTAACATTTAACATGAAAGTTCGCTCTAATCGATAGCTGCATGGTTGTGTACATGTTCAATTATGCTTTCATCGGTCACTGTGTGGTTGAAATATGCCGAATGGACCCTTTTCATAGCTACAATTACATCCAGTTCTCGGTTGGCATTGCAGCCAACAACAGTGTTTTTCGGTTTACATTTTGGTCTTTTGCTCTTAGTACCAACGGCTATAAACATTTCATCATTAACCGACTGCTGCTGCGAATCAGCAAGGGAAAGATTATCCGGCGGCACTGTTTGATTGCTTTGTGATAGCAACGACGTAAGCAGCGCTGGAGAGAGTGAAATTGTTGACTAAGCCAAGCAAGAATTGTAGCAGCGACATAGAGATCCTAAAGTTTGTGACGAACGGCTTTTACTTCAAACTGTAGATCTTTTATCTTTTTAATTAAGTTTCTCTTGTCGCTTTGCAAAGAGCTAATTACAGTTATCATTTTCTCCATTATCACCTAAGAGATTTAAGTTCGTCGAAAACAGCTTGCAGTTTGATTTCTTGCTTGTTGCACTCCGCTGGTGGATTAGGTCTCTCGGGTAGTAGCTAGAGGCGATGAGAAATTTTTGGTCACATAAAGCCCCCTAAGGGCTTAAAATCTAGGGGAAAATAGGTTTGCCCTAATTTCCTCTAGTCCCCACACAAAAAGAAAAAAACTAATAAATCTCAAGAATACTTTCCTGAACTCCCCTTATTTGCATCACTAAAAACAACGATCCTAAGTATGTATTATAGTACTTAAAACATTAATTGATAAAATACCACTGTGACATGTTTCGTGCTTTGCGGTCCACAAAGCCATTTTAGGTATTAGCAAAGATGTAAACACTATTTCTGAATTGCGTGACGGCAGTCTTCTTTTGCTGGTAAAAAATAAAAAAGCTGCTGAAATGTTCGTGAACACAAAAATGCTTTCTTATATCTGCAAAATTTCAGCCAATTACCATCAACACCTAAACTCCGTGAAAGGCCCAATTTTCACGCCATTTCTTACACATTTGCCTGAAAAAGAAATTATTCAAGCCCTAGAAAATTATGGAGTATGCGCAATCTATAAATTCCAGAAAAGAGTTGAAGGAGTCCTTATCCCAAAAGGAGCAATGCTTCTCACCTTTGAGGTATATAAGTTGCCAGAGAAAATTGATGTAGCCTGGCGAAAAATTTCAGTCCGTCCTCATTATTCCAATCCGATGCGCTGCAAAACCTGTCAAAAGCTCGGGAATACAATAAAAAGTTGCAAAGGTCTTCCTAGATGCGTTAACTGCAGTCTCCTCGCTCACGTGGATAGCGAATGCTTCTTTCACACCATTTTCAAAAATCATTTCTCTACATGCTCACACACCCACTAAGAACAGTTCCATATTAGCCACCCCAATAAAAAAGCCTTCTGAAAACAACAAAACAAGAAATCCATCTAAAACATTATCAAATATTTCCACCTCATTAAATGACACTTCAACTCTCACTAGCTTGCAAAACTCCAACAAATCTATCGTCTCTTTACGCGCTTCTACATACCTCGACCACCACAACAACCAATACAACATCAAATAATTCAATCACTAACTCACCTTCCACATCTTTCAATTCCACTTTGACAAAACCCTTATCGCCTCAAATTCTACCCCAAGCAACCATCACATATTTCTACCACCACGAAGTAATGACTGTAGTGGTCTGATGCTCTCCGACTCAGTACAGGCTGAGCCAGAAAGCATTGCTGAGTAGTCACAATCGAGTACGTGTGTATGTATTCATTCTTACACTATCTTTCACATTCCATATTTCTTGCCTTTTAACATGTTATCAATCTTGCAATGGAACATGAATAGTTATCTCAATAACTATAATATTACCAACTTGAAATACTCAATAAACAATATTCCCCTTCTATAATTTTTCCAACTGAAACTCATATACCTCAAAATCAAGCTGTTTATACTCCCAAAAATTACATAGAATATTTCTATAACCAACCTCAGATCATTAGCAAAAAGCAAGAAATTGCAATATTAGTAAAAAGAAATATCCCACACAAGCCTTCACCTATTCAAACGAATTTCTCAGCAATAGCAATTCAAATACTAAATGTTGCGACCAAGCTAGCAGTAGTTTGCATGCAACGGGTGATTTTTTAGTTATTATCTTTTTAAACAGTTGGTTTAAACAGCTGACGCACGTTTCGCGTTTTGTTTCACTGTTAAACATCTTCAGTTTGGTCTATAATTTAACCATGAATCGTCTCACAAACGAACAATGCTTGCAAATCATTGAATTTTTTTATAAAAATTTGTGTTCTGTTAAGAAAGTTTATCACGCGCTACTTCCATTTTATGGTCAGTATAATCGACCCACTGAAGCGGCTATTCGAGCTATTGTGACTAAATTTATAACCAAATTTACGTTATTGGACCTCAAACCACCAACACGCCTACGTAGAATGCGAACTGAAGGAAATATCGCAGCTGTATCGGCCAGTGTTAATGATGACCATCAATTATCGATTCGTCACCGTTCGCAGCAATTGGGCCTCTATTACTCAACAACGTGGAAAATTTTGCGAAAGGATTTAGGTGTGAAGCCTTTCAAATACAGCTGGTGCAAGAATTGAAGCCGAACGACCTACCGCAACGCAGAATTTTTGGTGAATGGGCTCTTGGAAAGTTGGCCGAAGATCCACTTTTTTATCGAAAAATTGTGTTCAGCGACGAAGCTCATTTTTGGATCAATGGGTGCGTAAATAGGCAGAATTGTCGATTTTGGAGTGAAGATCAGCCAGAAGAATTGCAAGAGCTACCAATGTATCCAGAAATGGTCACAGTTTGGTGCGGTTTATGGGCTGGAGGTATCATTGGACTGTACTTCTTCAAAGATGCTGCGAATCGTAACGTAACTGTGAATGGTGAGCGCTACCGTCAAATGATATTCAACTTATTTTTGCCCAAAATGCAAGAGCTGGACTTGCATGACATGTGGTTTCAGCAAGACGGTGCCACATGCCATACAGCACGCTTAACAATGGACCTGTTGAGAGGCGAGTTCGGTGAATATTTTATTTCACGTTCGGGACCTGCCAATTGGCCACCCAGATCGTGCGATATAACGCCTTTAGATTTTTTTTTGTGGGGCTATGTTAAAGCTCATGTCTATTCAGACAAGCCTGCTTCAATTGACGCATTGGAAGACAACATTAAAGCATTTATATATGAGATACCGGATGATGAGTATGCCAAAATTGGACTAAGCGGATGGACCATTTGAAGCGCAGTCGCAGTCAACATTTGCATGAAATAATCTTCAACCATTAAATTATATGGACTCTACTATCGATTTAAATAAAAATTTCATGCACTTTTCTGAATTTTACGGGTGTTTTTTTTGAAAAGCTTTCCTATAGCTCTTAAAAAATTACCCTTTATATTCATCCTAAAAAATCTTCTCGACACCCGGTTTTTCACAATTTCTTAACCAATTCAGCTCTAAATACGTCGTTGGAGGCGGCGTCAATTCATGGAACACTATATCGGGTTCTGACTACATGAATGCTAGGGGACAAAAAATCTAAAATGCATTAATCTTATCCAACTTCATACATATGCCTAAATGATGGTTCGCACACCCACTTTTAAATTCACCACACTTTTTCTACTGTTGACATAACACATTGCTCTAACATATGTAAGAGTCAGCAAAAGAGAGTTATACGATCTGCAACTCATTTCACGATTCCACAAAGAGATCTAAAGAACTACCCTTGGTGAAACTCTGAACTATCCAAACTTCAAGCAACCAAGCAGAACTAGTGGCGTCAATGCAAAATAATCCGCTCAACAGAAAATCTATTGAGATATAAAACGGCAAACGCACAATTTAAGCGAAATGCCAAATTTGCAAAACGGAAAGCATTTGAGCAACTCTCCGCCGGTATCAGCCCCTCAACCAGTCCTAAAAAAATATGGAATGATATAAAAGTACTGAGCGGCTCACTTAAACAATCGTCTGTTTCGTACATCAATTTCGCAAACAGGCCACTTTCTGACCCTTATGCTATTGCTAACTATTTCGCTTCTTACTTCTCCTCTTCCTCGTCTGATTAATTTTTCTCAGACATCTTTCAAATCTTAAAAGCAGATCGAATCCAAAAACCACATCGCAGAATTTGAATTCGCTCTATCTACATTAAAAGGGTGATCTCCCGGACTTGACAAGATCTCCTTTTCCATTATTCAGAATCTGCCGAACTCAGTGAAAATTCGACTTCTCAATATTTATAATCGAATTTTTTGCAGCAGTTGTTATCCACAATTTTGGAAAACTGCGTGCGTTATTCCTATCTTAAAGCCCAACAAAACCTCTTCTGAGGTAAGCAGCTAGAGACTCTTGCCCTGTTTAGGAAGGCTTCTTGAAAAAATTGTTTTCAATCGCTTATCATGGTATGCTAACAGACAAAACCTCATTAGCCCCGGGGTGCCTATAAAAAGGGAATCGGAACTATCGATGCTCTACTGCACTTAGATAATTTTATATCAAATTCTTTGTCTTCCAAAAACCACACCACTATATTTGCATTTGTTTTTAAAAATCATTCGACCGTATCGCCATGCAAATTGTCTTGAGGCAATTTGACACTTCGAAAGTGGGTCCAAAGATCAAGAACTTCGTAAAAACGCTGATGACGTAGTGTTTTAAACAACAGAGTTGAACACATGTCAAGTCAATGTTGGACTAAATTTTAGCTAAATTGACATCGTGGTCGGAATCTGCTGGTACAACCATGCCCGCGGAGAAAACTAAAATTTTACATATCATAACACAATTGTTGTGACTTAACCAACAACTTCAATGATCTTAATACAAGTATTGTAGATAAAGTTCTTGGACTAATATTAGTAGCTCATGCATTGAAGCTATTGAATCCCCACTCAATGATCACAATGAAATAAATATCATCCGCAATACGCTAGTAACCTCTCCCAGAAAAATCAGACTGATGTGGACTCGTGGACACGTGTGAATCAAAGGCAACATGTTCAATTATACAAAAAGAATGATATCTTCGCTGCAATTGCTAGGGAGAGATACAGACAGCTAATTAATGACTGGAAAACTTACAAACATCACTATTCTGATAACAATCTATCCAGAACAAAACTTAATCTTCAAGCTGACATTCCTCTTCCATATATAAAGTCTTTCATCCATCTACGCCTCGGACACCACTTTAACACATGGGCATAGTTTTCTACGTGCCCCTCCTAGCAAATGTCCATTTTGCGATGAGTATGCATCGATAGTACATATATTGGTAGAATGTCAGAACATTGACACACTCCGATACGAAATCTTTGGCGCAATCGACTCTCTCAATCTTCTGAGAGACAACCACTGGAAACATTAGTAAGCTATATAAGTTTCTGAAAGATTTTTTAAGACGAATATAATATCAATCACTAATCCAATATAAACCTACTATTCTATTGACTTAGTAGAACTTGGCCGATGACAATATCCAATGAGGCGCCACTTGAAGGGTTTGAAAGAAAGATTCTGCGTAAGATTTTTAGACCTTTACCAGTTCGTGACGGCAAGTATAGACATAGTATAGACATAGCGCAGTGGATTTGCTGGTTGGGTCATGTCATACGAATGGATACAAATGCTCAGACTCTGAAAGTATTCGATGCGGTACCAGCTGGTGGAAGAGGAAGATCTCCTTTACGTTGGAAAAATTAGATGGAGAAAGATTTGGGTTAACGTGGTGTGTCCAACTCGCACCGGTTAGCACGAGAAAGAAAAGACTGGCGCGGTTTGTTAAATGCGGCCAAAATCGTGTAAGCGGCTATAGCGCCAATGAAGAAAAAGAAAAAACAAAAATGATATTACCACATTTGACCTTAACGTGTCGGTCTCCTTCCCGCGGTGATAAGGCTTAAGTGGTGATTTAACCCCATTTATGGAGATTAACTCACCATGAACTAAAAGGGCAGCGCCGTATAGGAATTGGGCATCACCTCATACGTGGAACGGCGGAATTTGTGGGCACACAAGTACTATGCGGAGATTACCATACCGACAACCTGGCAGGAGGTGTAAAATGAATTTAGTTTTCGTAATGTGGCGACCAACAAAGGATTTTTCTGCACGAGGTAACGCACTTTTGGGAAATCCTCCCGTCGAGCAATCGGTGGCTCGGGTATCGGATGTGCAGACCCGAACCCCGCATCCCCTTATGACCGGAACTGACACCCAGGGTTCCGGAGGAAGCGCACTACTAGTGGTGAAAAATGGCAAGTACTCAAGCTCTCTCAACTTCGACACCTGTAACGGAAACAGGAAAGCGCAGCAGAACAGAGGATTCCTCTGTAACGTTGTACTCTTCCGGAAACGCAACGGGGTCTCTGCCAATGGCCGGGAAGAAAGAACTGCAAAGTCGAGAGACAGAAGTCGGAAATGCCTGCATTCTCGACTCTATCCAAGGTAACCTTTACCTGAAAAGGCAAAGATTACGGGACCTTAAATGTCGAATGACACTCTTCCGTCAACATCTGGCGAATCATTCGCGAGAGTGGCAGCAAAGGCAATGGCAGTAGAGATACATACCGACAAACAAGGTGGTCTATTGTCCAAAGGGCAACAAGACTATCTTGACAGCTATCTTTGGAAAGCTATCGGTGAGTCGAAAGACGCGCCGACTTTCGAGGGAAAAGCGTGGTGGACGGCATGTAAAAGTTCACTGTTCCAATGCTTTTTCCCGAGAATGGCGGGAAAAGGAGATAACAAAAATTCCGGCCTGAGAAAACAGCATGTTAATTCTTGTTGAGTGTAGAAAAGAAAGGCTAGTACAAGCGAGTGTCTGGATTCCGGGTGCTGTTGTTCCTGTAGTTCAGCGGAACTCGTCACACGCATCCGTGTTCAAAACACAAACCTTGACACGACTCTCTGGAAAGTATACTCGTGCACTAGGCAGAAATCCCCTACCACTTCGGAGGTCTCTCAAGGTGCTGAAGTCAAAGTATGGATGCCGTCCTCACCTACATCTGGGGCGAATCCAGTTTCGTGTTCAGGACAAAGCGTAAATAGACTCAGTCTCAGTACCGAAGTAATATTTACGAAGATAAATCTGCAGCATAGCAAAGCAGCATAGGCATGCAAAACTGCAAACAAAACCACACATAATACTTATATTTACAAGAACAATGGGTATGTCACAAGCGTATCTGAGGTCTAGATGCTATGTTGTGGGGACAAATACTTCATTCTGAAGGGAGTATGAGACCGCGAGCATGTATTATCACCCTTTTTGGGTATTTGGCCCAGCTCCTACTCCTATTTGTGGTGTGCGTCTTGATGTTGTTCCACATGTAGGGACCTACAGTTTCAAGCCGCCTCCGAACAGCAGATATTGTTATGAGGAGCTTTTTCATGGCAGAAATACACTCGGAGGTTTGCCATTGCCTGCCAAGGGGCGACCGCTATTAGAAAAATCGTTTTCTTAATTTTGGTGTTTCGCGGAGATTCGAACCGACGTTCTCTCTGTGAATTCCGAATGGTAGTCACGCACCAACCCATTCAGCTACGGCGGCCGAGTATGCAGAATATAATAATATGTATTGGGAAGCAGCAAATGCAACCCCGAAGGTTGCAAGTTACTAGATTTTATCCTGTCATCTGATTTGGTTATTCAAAACCCTGGTAACAAACCAACTTTTGTGACCAAAAGGAGACAAGAGGTGATTGTTTTAACACTTACCAACAGGTCGGTTGGAAATCAAATCAACCAATGGCGAGTTTTGGAAGAGGACTCTCTTTCTAATCATCGTCTTGTCGAATTCCGACTAAGAAGTGACACACTCTCATTACCTTCCGGTAGGAATCCTCGAAATGTGGACTGAGACAAGTTTGGTTAGCTTGTAACAGAGCGATTACTAAATCAATAGAAATGATTGAAGATGCATCATCGACTTACACAGAGAGAATATAAGAGGTACGTACGGAAAGCCAAACTTGAATCCGATAGAAATTTCTACAGTAACGTCGTAGCGAAGGTGGAATCTCTAGGTACAGCTGATATATTGCCAGTCGGATAGTGAAAAAAAAATCGATTCGAGGATTCCTTATCTTCCTTTGAAAACTTTAAGACACCTGGACCTGACGGAATATTTTCGCCAATGCTTAAAAAGAAGGAGACAGGCTAGATGAGGCCCTGAAAAGGATCTTCACAGCCTGTCTTGCAATTGGTCATATACCATCCCAATGGCGATGCGTAAGAGTAGTATTTATTCCGAAACCAGGAAAAGACGACTCTTCCCTAGCAAAAGGTTTCAGACCAATTATTTTGACTTCGTTCGTGTTCAAAAGAGTAGAAACAATAGTGGAGGAACATATTCGGGTGGGGGTATTGCCGAGAAGTCCACTTAGTAGAAATCAACACGCTTACCAGAGTGGAAAATCATGTGAATCAGCCTTACACGATCTTGTTGGCAAGATTGAAGCCGGGCTGGAAGCTGACGAATACACAATGGGCGTGTTCGTGGACATGGCCCCTCCCTTTTGATAATGCCACTTTCGGCTCAATATTTTCATCTGCCGAACGACACGGAGTTAATCAAACCATTATAAATTGTATACATTCCATGCTCTTTGAGAGGCTGTTAACCGCTGGTGAGACCAGTGGCGACCTAATCACCGTCAGGGCCAAGAAGGGTGTCCCCAAGGGGGTGTTCTTTCTCCGTTGTTGTGGTGCTTGGTCGTAGACTCTCTACTAGCGGAGATGCAGGCACTCGGCTTTTATGTTGAAGCATATGCGGACGATGTCTGTGCGCTAACATCGGATAAGTCCCTAAGGAGGCTTTGCACGAAAGTGCAGAGGATTCTGGACTAAATCGATGACTGGTGCATGAGACAAGATCTTTTCCCTAATCCGAACGAAACCACCATAGTCTTGTTCGCGAGAAAACGGAAATTGGATGGACCTAGTCTTCCAACACAAAAAGGTGTGACACTTGATTGTTCAGATAAGAAGCTGACTTGGGAGACACACGTTTCACTGAAGGTGAATCGCGCATTGAGCATCTTTCAACAATACCCTAGAGCCTTTGGAAAAACCTGGGGTATGAAACCTGCTGTGGTCCTATGGATATACACAGCGCTTATCAGAACAATCATCATTTACGACTCTGTGGGCTGGTGTCGACGGAGCATGGTTTAGTCCACACTCCGGGAACCATACAGGCTGCACAGAAGCGTATGTTTATGCATTACGGTTGCCATGAGTACTACCTCCGGCGATGCTGTTAATGCTATGCTTGATTTGCTCCCCTTGGATATTAAGATTCAACAGGAAGCAATAAAAACAATGTGTATACTCCATAAATATGGTTTCTGGCACGAAGACGGAACTTCGGGACACAGAGAAATCTTTAAGTGCTATCTAAGCAGGATCGACTGTTTTTGGCACCTAGAGACAACCTGATACCAATACTTTCATTTGGAAGAAAATTGGTGTCAGATTTCCATTACGTGAGCAATGGAGCAATCCAGAATGCATGCAGGGAGGTTTGACGGATATTTTCTTTACCGATGGGTCGAAGAATGAAATATGATCTGGAGGCGGATGGTACTTAAACGTTAGTAATAAGTATCGCTATGATATGGAGGAAATGGCAACGGTTTTCCAAACGGAAGTTTTTACCATCCAGAGTTAATAATCGAAATCAGTATCGCAGGAGTCATGAACTTGATCGGCGACTATGTATGCAATTTACATAAAGAGCGATGGCCCGGCCTAGAACACGGCAGATCTGCGAAGTGTTATGTCACAAGTCCGAACAGAAAATAGTCAAACTTTCTACTAAAACTTTTAAGGAAACACGTTCGGTTCATGGGCGGTATTATTACATGACATAACCTATGTTATCAGCATATGAATACCATTGGAATTACTGAGAACCAAGTGTGACTCTCTTGCTTGGAGGAGGCGGATAGCAATGAGCACTTTCTCTGTGAGTGTCCTGGCTTTCTAGAGCAAGGCTACGAGTTTTGGGTTCCGATGTCGTGAGAATAGGTAATATGCGTTCTCTAAAACTGGAGGATATTTACATATATATTTGCGAAAGAATCTGTAAAATTCTCACAGGACTTACAACCTCTATTTCTGTCTCTATTCTTTCCTATCTCTTTCTCTGACACTTTTCTCCTTCCCCCATAGACTATCTACCCTCTTTCCAGATGCCTAAAAATAATGTACCCGCACATTCAGATGGTGGCACTGTCTACAATGTATTCCTAAATGTAGTGTCATCCTTAAGTTTGTAAATATTTGCGCTCAATTGTTCAGGGCTGTCGAGTTGTAGACATAATTGCGTATTAGTGTGTGGCATCCTTGTGTAGATTGTACTATTATGCAACTCTAGGTGACTAGCCGCAGGAAAAAAAGAGTTGGCCGTTACAGTGTGCTAATACACCAACGTAGAGCATTCGTTGGTTTAGATACGATTCAAGTAACAAATAGACATTTAGTGATAATTTCTTGTTTATTTTAAAGAGTAAACCTTGGTGCCACACCCGGTCGAAAGCTTCAGATATGTACAGGAAAACTGCAGATTTATTTTCGGTTGAGCGCTGTTTGTATCTTTCCGAGAAGTCTAAGTACCTGCTCAATTGTCACATGATCCTTCCTGAAACCAAACTGAAGTTTCGGAATTATTTGTTTGCATTCAATAAAAACAATCAAACGTTTAAGAAAGACATTTTCAAAAACTTTTGACAGTACTGGTAGAAAGCTGATAGGACGGTGGGATTTGACTTCATCGCCTGGTTTTCCCGTCTTGAGCACTATTTTAATTTCTGCCACTTTTTATTGAGCTAGAACGATGTTTCTTGGTAAGCAAGCATTGAACAAATGAGTAATGAAATTATAGGCTTCAGGAGGTAGTTTTTTTCAGAATTTTCGCCGTGATGCGATCATACTCTGGTGCCTTATGATCTTTTAGCTTTTTAATAGAGTTAATATTTCTCTTTTGGTTAACTTTCCCATCGGCAGCTCCATGTGATAGGGTTCGTTTAAAAAGGCAGCGACAGTGATGTCAAAACAAGGAACAGCTTCAGTATCGTTTGGTGTAAAAATATATTTTAGATATTCAGAAAAAAGCTCTGATTTCTCGATTTCACCTATGAACCATCTTTTTTACGAAGTGGTGGGTGGTACTCTGTTGTTGTACTTACTTTTTGGCTGACCTTTCACAAGGAATAGTTGGTGAGGTGTGTTATGTTCAAGCCCCATAGACTCCGCCTCATTTCTTTATCGTGTTAGGTTAGGTTAGGTTGAAGTGGTTGTTCACTTGGGGACACACTCAGGCTCATAGCCCATTGTGATGCCGTGTGGGGAAGTAGCCCTCCTCCAGTGTGTACTTTTCAAAAATTTTGTAAGATTTCTAATTTTAATTAATTCAAGGATTGTCCACCCAAAATGGTGAGTCTACGCCTGGATAGAGCAAAACAATGACACAGAAGATGCGGGACCGTCTCTTTCTCTTCCTCGTTTAGACAAGTTCAGCAGAAGTCATGAGTTTGCAGACCCATTCTTTGGGCGTGCCTTCCGATAACTGTTTATCTCTTCGTAGTAAAAATTCCGTGCGTTTAGCATTGAGAGTCGGCCACAGCTGTCGGGGGATTTAGCAAGTGGCATCATTACGCCATCTTTCTTTCGCTACTCTTACAATTTCATCGCGGACATGTAGTTTCCATATTTGCAAGGGTATACCTATATCGTTGTCTATGTACTCATCAGTCAATTTGGTAACGATTGCCGCTAGCTCATCGACTCTGCAGTCCCCCTCAATGTCACTATGGCCAGGAACCCGTGTTATCGTTAGGTGAAATGATTCAGCCATCTTGTTAAGAGATGCGCGACATTTCATGGCTACCTTGGAGGTTGTCGACTATTTTGTGAGGGATTTAATCGCGGCCTGGCTATCAGTGAATCATCTCCATATATCATCTCCAGGTATCGCATCACACTGTACGAGTGTCACGGCTTTCATTATTGCCATCTGTTCAGCCTGAAAGACACTATACTAGTCGGGAAGCCGAAAACTGAAGGAGATTCCCAGAATATACACCTCCGCCCACCCCGCCCTCGAGCTTTGAGCCATCTGTGTATACATGGATGGACTCGACTTGTCTTACCACGGGTCGTTCCCACTCTTCCCTCGAGGATAGGCGTCATGAACGTTGTAATGGCAAGTATAGGTGGGACTGTATAGTCCACCTGTCCGAGAAGCCCCAACGCGCCATCCAGGAATTTACCGTGGCCATAGTCTGTGTTTGACCACTTACTTAAAGTAGAATGTATTTTGCCAGCAGGCTTACCGGAAGGAAGTTTAATATCACATACAGTGTTTACGATGGTGTGGTTGACTTTGCAACGGTTATAAGAACAGATGCAAGTTTTTGAACGTTGTCAACTCTTTTAATGTTCACGCCCTTCTCAAGGGCATTCCACCATATTGCAATACCGTAGTAGAGAATTGGTCTAATTACTGCTGTATACCACCAGTGTCTCATACTGTGTTTCAAACCCCCTTTTTCCCCAATGAGCGTTCCGCTGGAGTATAATGTCGTCGTAGATTTTCGTACTCTATCTGCGACTGTGCGCCCCCAATTTAGCTTCCCTATATTTAGCGTTATCTTTAATTTAAAGAGGTTTTCCCCCTAAAAGTATTTGTTGAAGAGCAGGTGTTTTATGATATCATGTTGCTCTCTCAATAAAATTTGTATTTCTTTATGCTCAGGAGACCTTTTTTGTTGCCATATTTTTCTTGCCCTGCGTTTCTCTTTGAGTTTGCTTCTTAGGAAGATATCGCTGCTTAAGCTTCTTTGCATATGACGGCTCACATGAGTGGTGGATGACCACGCTGCATTCTTGATACATTTTGTTGGATTACACTTGCATCACCCTCGCTTTTTAGAACAGCTTTTATGCCAAGTATCCATGTCCAAATGGTTTTAAATTGAGTCCAATTTGTACGGCTGTTGAAAAGCTGACAGTTTTGAGATATATTTTCGAATATGTCATTTATTCTAGTTATTATAGGCGAATGGTCAAGAAAAAATTCCAGGCAGGATTTGCAGGTTATCTTCAGGTACGATAAACCTTTGGTGACCCAAAAATCAACGAGGTCAGGAATCTTTTTTGGGTCTGAAGGCCAGTAAGTTGGGTCTATTCTGAATTTAGATGTCTGAATTTTTGTAAGTCGCTGTGTTCAAGTCAGCAGATTTAAGAGCGATTAGAAAATTTTGACCTTTTAATGATGAATAATTTTTGCTGTGGAAATCAATAACCTTCGAAAAGAAGGTACCTCAGATATTACATTCTCTAGGTATTGGGATAACTAATTTGTGTGTCACTTTTTTTATTCCGTTTATAGTTTTATATTGAGTTGTTGATTCGGAAAAGTATTCCAAAGATTATTAGGCTTACTTATACTTGTTTCTGATCCGGTGTCTATGATACATCTAATTCTACAATTTCCAATTGATGCAATACTATCATATAAAAATGTACGTGCTCCTCTTCTTTTAAATTACCGATATCCATTGGCTCTGGTTCTTGTTGATATGAATTAATTTGGCGTTGTTGCCCACTATGTTAAGATTTTCTAATTTGAGAAGACTTTGGTTGATTCCACTGAATTCATTTACTGGAATTTTATTGCTGTGTTGAATTCCTGCTATAATTTTCAACTGAAAAATTATTGATTAATCTGTATTACAAACTGTGGTAAGGGTCTGAATTCCGTCAATTTAAATTTGGGGTTTCAACGCTACTATTTGGTTTAAAATTGCTATTTTGCGAATTACTATTCGGCTTAGATTTTTGCCAATTTGTATTTTGAGAACCATTATTTGTATTCCAATTATTGCTTTGAAAACTATTACTTGGCTTCAGTTTTGGCCAAATGTTGTTCTTTTTTTCGTTGATGCTTTCTTTCCATTTCAATTCAACCGGGCTATTCGGGTCATTTTCTTCGATTTCGATGTAACTCAAATATGTTCTCTCTGGTCAAAATAATGAGAACGTTTTTTTTGTTCGCCCGAAAAAAAATTTTTTTAAGATTTATCGGCAAATTTTTTTCGGCTTTTTTTTTTAAATATATAAGAAATTTTTTTTTAAATGTTTATATCTTAGTCAAAACTGAATCGATTTTTTTCAAGAATTATCGGCAATTTTGTTTTTCGGCTCGAAATCGATTTTTTTTAATTATATAAGAAATTTTTTTTACATGCTCATAACTTAGTCAAAAATGAACCGATTTTAATAGCTCTGAGTTTAAAATGATTGTCATTACTTACACGAGCGACTTCATGTAGAAACAATTGCAAAACAGTAGTTGAAATTTTTTTATTCTGGAAAAAACAAAAAGAGCGAAACAGGCTTTTTACTCAAAAATTCATTACTCAAAAACAACTCATTTTAGCTACTGGGCATTCAGCTCAATTGAAGTTTGAGGTGTCCTCTTGATTTGGAAATAGTTATAAAAAAAAATACACTTTTTAAAATATTGAATTTCGAAAAAATTTCGATTTTTTTGTTTGCAAAATAAAAAATGTTTAACTTTTTTTCGCAATTGCTTCTACATGAAGTCGCTCGTGCAAGTAATGGCGATCGTTTTGAACCCAGAATTATTAAAATCGGTTCATTTTTGACTAAGTTATGAGCATTTAAAAAAAAATTGCTTATATAATTAAAAAAAATCGATTTCGAGCCGAAAAACAAAATTGCCGATAAATCTTGAAAAAAATTTTTTTCGGGCGAACAAAAAAATACGTGTCTCATTATTTTGACCAGAGAGCAACATATTTGAGTTACATCGAAATCGAAGAACATGACCCGAATAGCCCGGTTGAATTGAAATGGAAAGCATCCGTTCACTTTGTTTATGACCCCAAAGTCATCTAATAGTTTCAATTTAGTATATTTTGTTATTATCTCATTCAATCTATCAATTTCAATCAAATGAGTCCTAATTTGTCCGTCAGTTTTTTCTAGTAATATGACCACCAGGTCCCTGTCCACATTATCTGGTCAGATAAATATATGTCATTTATTTCGTATTTACATATTTTAAATTCATGAAACAATTATTTTAAATTTCGTACTTTGATCAACCGGCAATGGTTAAATACTTTTCTATAGCGCTTTTTTGAGCTGAACTCTTCAAGGATTTTTGATTTTATCTTCTCCCATGTAAGATTCCCTTGTAGTTCCCTTAATCTGCAGCTAGCGTTTCCTAGGATTTTCTCTTTTGCCACTATCATCAAGCAAAGCTCAGTCAGCCCTTGATTGCTTTCACATAGGGACGAATTGACTTCCACGTAGTTTATGAACGCTCTTGGATTGAGGTTATCATCAAGAGGCTTAATGCGTCGAAACTGAGCTATGATATCCCTTGTCGTCATGTGAAATAGAAATTCCTGCTGTTGCTGTAGTTTTTGTTGTAGGGTTTGTTGTTGTTGTTCTATTTCTCTCAAAAACGAAACCCGTTTCATGTCGACTGCGCCAATTATATTTTCTAAGTCTTTCAGCTTGCACTAAAAGAACAATAAATTAATTTTTAAATATTTTATTTGATGATATGAACTGTTTTGGTTGTTTCGAATCTGAAGACTTTTTGACTTTTTACAATTCTGTTTCTTTGATGTTTTTTTGGGTCAATTCATCCGATAACTTACGCAATAAATAATAAACAAAATTGAACGCAATAAAATAAATGCTAGATCTTCTTGAATGGTTTTACTTATTTCCTAAAGTTAATTTTTAGAGAGTATGTAGAAGCCACTGGTGCATTCATGTTTGGTGTATCTGTGTTATGTGCCAATCATGTAACTTGCGTGCAGTGTCTTCTACGCTGGTATTTGGTTTCGGGTATGCTGGCTCAGCGAATCACACGGTTTGAAGTGATCATGGATTGATGATTGTAGTTAACAAGAACCGAAAATTATGCAGAAAATGTCGCTGAAGCAATTCGCTGATCATTGTTTCGGGTTAGCTTATAATTACTGACTGAGTCAACTCAGGGTGATGGAGGATGGTTCCATGTGTAGAAGTCCACGCAAGTGGGGAAGGTTACTGATCGCCATTCACTTGGGAGTGGTCTGGACGATTCTTCTGCATATGGTTCAAGCAGCTCACAACGTCCGGGATTAGACCACGTATCCTCTGGGTAGGCGAAGCATTCCAGGATAGCTGGTTGTGCGCTGGTTTTGGACCTTGCGACGTCTACTACAGCTGCCATGTAAAGGAGCACAAATTCGATGTCGGATTTGTTGTGGGAGAGAGACTTCGTCGCCACGTACTGTCGTTCACTCCGGTGGACGAGTGTCTTGCAATAATCTGCATCAAAGTGCGATTTTTTAACATCTCGCTGATTTGCGCCCACGCTCCGACGGAAGAGAAGGACGATGCGAACAAAGATTCCTTCTATGAGAACTTGGAACGTTCTTATGAGCGCTGTCCCCGCCACGACATAAAAATCGTGCTTGGCGACTTCAAAGCCAGGGTGGGCAAACAGGCAATTTTCGGTCCCCCAGTCGGAAAATTCAGCCTGCACAACCAAACATCCGATAACGGACAGAGGCTGATCGACTTCGCCGGGGCCCGAAACATGGTAGTCTGCAGCATCAGATTACAGTATAAAAAGATCCACCAAGCTACCTGGCTGTCCCCTGATCGAAAAACACGAAACCAGAACGATCATGTTGTGATAGATGGAAGACACGCTTCCAGTGTATTAGATGTACGTATGATCCGAGGACCCAACATCGACTCGGATCATTACCTTGTTGAATCTTAACTGCGCACACGCCTCTGTGCAGCGAAAAGCGTCCATCTAACTACGCAAAGAATGTTCGACATCGAAAAGCTGCAATCACAACAGACAGCCAGAAGATTCGCCACTCGACTCTCACTCTTGCTCTCAGAGAGTACTGCCCAACAAACCGGCATGCACGAGCAATGGAGCAACATTTCTCGTTCTCTACGTACCGCCGCCGAAGAAGAAATCGGATTCCGGCGAGCCCGAAAAAACAATTGGTACGACGAGGAATGTCATGCTGCCACCGAAAGAAAAGATGCTGCCTATAGAGCCACGCTGCGATCGGGCGTAACGCGAGCCATGTGGGATCGCTGTAGAGAGCTAAGAAAAGAAGAGAGACGTATTATTCGACAGAAGAAACGAGAGGCCGAAATACGTGAGTGCGAGGAGCTTGAGCTGCTGGCCAACAGGAACAACGCCCGAAAATTCTACCAGAAAGTTCGGCGGCTTACAGAAGGTTTCAAGACCGGGGCGTAATCCTGTAAGAACAAAGACGGCGATCTGGTGACCGACATCCAGAGCATTCTTAAATTATGGAGGGAACACTTCTCGAACCTACTTAATAGTGATAGCTGCGCATGTCAAAGAGAATATGATGATCCCGATACCCCAATCGTAGACGACGGAATTGACGTTCCGCTGCCCGACCATGACGAGGTGAGAATAGCGATAACGCGGCTAAAGAACAACAAAGCCGCGGGCGCCGACGGACTGCCGGCTGAGCTATTCAAACATGACGGCGAGGAGCTGGTAAGGTGCATGCATCAGCTCCTATGCAAAATATGGTCGGATGAAAGCATGCCTGCCAATTGGAGTTTAAGTGTGCTCTGCACAATCCATAAGAAGGGTGATCCTGCAACCTGTGCCAATTACCGCGAGATTAGTCTTCTAAATATCACCTATAAGGTTTTAGCAAGCGTATTGTGTGAAAGGCCCGTCAACCGACTGATTGGACCTTATCAGTGTGGCTTTAGACCCGGAAAGTCTACCAAATATTCACAATACGCCAAATCTTGGAAAAGACCCACGAAAGAAAAATTGACACACACCATCTTTTCGTCGATTTCAAAGCTGCATTCGACAGTACGGAAAGGAGTTACTTGTATGCCGCTATGTCTGAATTTGGTATCCCCGCAAAACTAATACGGCTATGCAAGATGACGTTGCTCAACACCAGCAGCGCCGTCAGAATTGGGAAGGACCTATCCGAGCCGTTCTATACCAAAAGAGGTTTCAGACAGTGTGACTCGCTGTCGTGTGACTTCTTTAACCTGATGTTGGAGAGGATCGTACAAGAAGCAGAACTTAATCGCTAAGGCAAATTTTTTATAAGAGCGTACAATTGTTGGCGTATGCCGATGATATCGTCATTATCGGCCTTAACAACCGCGCTGTTAGTTCTGACTTCTCCAAACTGGATAAAGAGGCAAAGCGAATGGGTTTGGTGGTGAACGAGGACAAAACGAAGTACCTCCTGTCTTCAAACAAGAAGTCGGCGCACTCGCGTATCGGCACCCACGTCACCGTTGACAGTTATAATTTCGGGGTTGTAAAAGACTTCGTTTATTTAGGAACCAGCATTAACACCGATAACAATGTCAGCTTTGAAATCCAAAGTAGAATCTCTCTTGCCAACAAGTGCTACTTTGGACTAAGTAGGCAACTGAGCAGTAAAGTCCTCTCTTGACGAACAAAACTAACACTCTATAAGACTCTCATCATGCTCGTCCTAACGTATGGCGCAGAAGCTTGGACGATGACAGCATCCGATGAAGTGACGTTTGGAGTGTTCGAGAGAAATATTCTGAGTAAGATTTTTGGACCTTTGCACGTTGGCAAAGGCGAATATCGCAGACGATGGAACGATGAGCTGTATGAGCTGTATGACGACATAGACATAGCGCAGCGAATAAAGAAAGTATTCGATGCGGTACCAGCTGGTGGTAGCAGAGGAGGAGGAAGGCCTCCTCCACGTGCACGTCCACCATCACGTGCAACAAATTTTTCGCCACTAGCAGGTACTTCATTATTTTCTTCTACTTCTTCTTCTTCATCATCCTCATAGTCCGCATAATCAGGTAATACTTCTGCGGCACTTTGCGAAACTTCAGCATCGTCATCAGCAATTTCAATGTCATTGAATTGAATTTCTTCTTCATATTCTGAGTCAAAGTCATAGGGAGCGTCATCGTCACAAATTTCATCAAATAAAGATTGTATATATGATTCTCGCTGTTCCTCAGTTAGCCTGCATAATAAAAAAAATTAGTATATGTTTACATTGTTGCTTATTTTACATTTTTTACCTTCTATATGCTGCACTTGATAAATATTCCTTTCTTCTTGAAGTCATTTCGTATCCAGTTATTTATAGTTTCAGTTATATTTATATTCACTTACATTTTCACTTCTTACACTTTTGAGCACCAAACAATAATGAAAATATCAACAGGCAGCATTTATAACAACACTTCGTGTGAAAACAACCCTTGCAGCTGCATATAAAATACAAAAACCAGTTATACCAGTGTATTTGCTACCTACGTACCCATACCTTGCGCGACCTTTTTGCACATATCTTTTGAACCAGGTAGAATATTTCAATGAAATAAAAACCAAAATGTGTATTCGTTGGTACTCTACAAGTATATTATTATAAATTATATTATTTTGTTTTGCATTTATCAGGACAACAACAAAAACAAAAATCAAACTGTTGCATGTCCTGACTTTATTTGCCCATATCGCTGGAACCAGTAGGAATATTCGAATGAAACAAAAGACAAAATACTTGCTATATATTAGAATATACATTTCAAAAAAAAAAATCATAGAAATCGGTTGAATAAGCATTAAAAAACCGCAAAATAAGGTCCCGGGTACAAACGTATCCCGGGTGTGTGTTTACGTGGTATTTTCTGGGTGTGTGTTCTAGGGTTAAGAAATTCAACTCGAAAATTACCTCACCACAAATTAACAGTAGGAAACTAATTAATATGGCTGCCGGAGAGAAATGAGAGGGAGAGAGTGTAAAAAAATGTGATTTACACTAGCTTACATTTGCTCCAAGTATATTTCTGCCTTTTCATCTCCTCATAAAAATATCTGCCGTTCGGAGTCGGCTTGAAACTGTAGGTCCCTACATGTGGAACAACATCAAGACGCACACCACAAATTGGAGGAGGAGCTCGGCCAAACATCCAAAAAAGGTATACGCGCCAATTATATATTGTATATATATACATATTTACACTTATGTAGAAAATAACTTAACACTTTATCGACCGGTAGCCTATTTATAGGCTTTTCGATTGCCAGCGCTTATTGACCGGTAGCTTTTTAATCGGCTTTTGGTTATCGACGGTTTTTGTCAGTGGGTTGCTCTTTTTATAACTACGCAGCGCCAACGTCGTTAATTATTTGCAGCTTTGTACTGACCTCTCCTTGTATAAAACAAATACAAAATAAAGTATAAATATCAATAAAATTCCATTACTTTAAAACAAAAGGAATAAGAACAACACAATGCATAGTGCAAATTTAGCCGGTACTTACTGAGTGGCAGCCTCAACCACAACCGGTCGATAAAGTGTTAATATTACGTATTAATATAATTTACATTTACATATTTTATTTTATTCATTTACATTTACATATTTTATAATATTTGTATATTTAATTTCCATTATCTCAAATTTTAAACAATATTTCTATTAGCTACTTAATACTAATTTAAATTTAATAAATAAATGAAAAAATGATTTTTTGAAGTACTTCGAAGATTGGAAGAAAGGTTGGCACAAGTGCATAATATCTCATGGGGATTACTTTGAAGGGGACAAAATAGATATTAATGGATAAATAAATAACTGTGGTCAAAACATTAAAATTAATTAGTATTTTACTTTACGTATGTAGTTCTCCAACTGATAAATAGTGCACAAAAACCTATGTATATAGGTGCAGAGTTCGAAACTTAGTCTGAAACCAGAGTGCAGCTTACTGTACATACATTCAGCCTCTGGATGAAGCCGAAAGTGCCCAACATTTAATATTGAAGAAATCACTGAAGGTACTTTGAGTTGTATTTACCTACAGCATTGTTCATAACAACAGAGACCAACGCCGCAAATTGTTAAACTAATATTTTTCAATAAATATGCACTTTTTATTTCTAAAATGTAATACATACTTTTCCTCTTGAACAGTAAAATTCGCATATCAAATAATAATGTGCTTCTTCATGGTAAAGACCTAAAAAGTTGTTTAAGTAAATTATGAAGCAATTTTGCTGACGCTTCATAATTCATAATTTTTGGCACAATGCTGCGCTTATGAATGTGCCCTGGATGCCTTGGGCAGTTTTTGTTAATTGTAATATTTTTGCTGTGACAAGTGCGAGCTGCCACATACACATGTACGAGGTGTGTTCAAAAAGTATCGCAATTTTAATGTTTTGACCACAGTTATTTATTTATCCATTAATATCTATTTTGTCCCCTTCAAAGTAATCCCCATGAGATATTATGCACTTGTGCCAACCTTGCTTCCAATCTTCAAAGTACTTCAAAAAATCATTTTTCCATTTATTTATTAAATTTAAGTTAGTACTAGCAAACCCGGCCCGCTTCGCTGGGCACACTAAAATAGAATAGATATGGTTTAGAACAGAAAAGATATGGTTTTCATATTATTTATTTCTCTATTCTCATATTATTTATTTCTTTATTCAATACCACGTTTTGGGCTCTATCTCGAGACCCTAGTCACGGAGCGGCATGAAAAATACTCTGAACTAAAACATTCACCAACAGCTTCCATTTGAGACCCATATTGTACATACACATCCGAAGGTTACCTGGGTCCACGTTTTGACCTATGTCTCGAGACCTCAGTCACGGAGCGGCATGAAAAATACTCTGAACTAAGGCTTTCACCAACAGCTTCCATTTGATACCCATATTGTACATACGCATCCGAAGGTTACCTGGGTCCACGTTTTGACCTATATCTCGAGACCTCAGTCACGGAGCGGCATGAAAAATACTCTGAACTAAAGCATTCACCAACAGCTTCCAATTGATATCCATATTGTACAAACACATTCTAGGGTCCACGTGTTGGTCTCTATCTCGAGGCCCTAGTCACGGAGCGGCATGAAAAATACTCTGTACTAAAGTATTCACCAACAGCTTCCATTTGATAACCATATTGTACATGCACATCCGAAGGTTACCCGGGTCCACGTTTTGACCCATATCTCGAGCCCTATACACCAATAGGCATCCAAACTATACGTAAACCATCTTCAATACCTACTTAACAATGTGTGTAAGTTTGGTTTCATTCGGTGCAAAGACATGGCCGGTTAGCGAACACACACAAAAAGTTGACTTTATTTTATATATAAGATTAAGTAGCTATATTAATAGAAATATTGTTTGAAATTTGAGATAATGGAAATTAAATATACAAATATTATAAAATATGTAAATGTAAATGAATAAAATAAAATATGTAAATGTAAATTATATTAATACGTAATATTAAGTTATTTTCTACATAAGTGTAAATATGTATATACTATATATACAATATATAATATAATTGGCGCGTATACCTTTTTTGGATGTTTGGCCGAGCTCCTCCTCCAATTTGTGGTGTGCGTCTTGATGTTGTTCCACATGTAGGGACCTACAGTTTCAAGCCGACTCCGAACGGCAGATATTTTTATGAGGAGATGAAAAGGCAGAAATATACTTGGAGCAAATGTAAGCTAGTGTAAATCACATTTTTTTACACTCTCTCCCTCTCATTTCTCTCCGGCAGCCATATTAATTAGTTTCCTACTGTTAATTTGTGGTGAGGTAATTTTCGAGTTGAATTTCTTAACCCTAGAACACACACCCAGAAAATACCACGTAAACACACACCCGGGATACGTTTGTACCCGGGACCTTATTTTGCGGTTTTTTAATGCTTATTCAACCGATTTCTATGATTTTTTTTTTGAAATGTATATTTTAATATATAGCAAGTATTTTGTCTTTTGTTTCATTCGAATATTCCTACTGGTTCCAGCGATATGGGCAAATAAAGTCAGGACATGCAACAGTTTGATTTTTGTTTTTGTTGTTGTCCTGATAAATGCAAAACAAAATAATATAATTTATAATAATATACTTGTAGAGTACCAACGAATACACATTTTGGTTTTTATTTCATTGAAATATTCTACCTGGTTCAAAAGATATGTGCAAAAAGGTCGCGCAAGGTATGGGTACGTAGGTAGCAAATACACTGGTATAACTGGTTTTTGTATTTTATATGCAGCTGCAAGGGTTGTTTTCACACGAAGTGTTGTTATAAATGCTGCCTGTTGATATTTTCATTATTGTTTGGTGCTCAAAAGTGTAAGAAGTGAAAATGTAAGTGAATATAAATATAACTGAAACTATAAATAACTGGATACGAAATGACTTCAAGAAGAAAGGAATATTTATCAAGTGCAGCATATAGAAGGTAAAAAATGTAAAATAAGCAACAATGTAAACATATACTAATTTTTTTTATTATGCAGGCTAACTGAGGAACAGCGAGAATCATATATACAATCTTTATTTGATAATTTGTGACGATGACGCTCCCTATGACTTTGACTCAGAATATGAAGAAGAAATTCAATTCAATGACATTGAAATTGCTGATGACGATGCTGAAGTTTCGCAAAGTGCCGCAGAAGTATTACCTGATTATGCGGACTATGAGGATGATGAAGAAGAAGAAGTAGAAGAAAATAATGAAGTACCTGCTAGTGGCGAAAAATTTGTTGCACGTGATGGTACTGAGTGGATGAAAGAACCAAATGTATATTAAGTCGTCAGGTACTCAGACAAAATATTATAAGAGAACGTTCTGGACCAGCTAGATGCACTGAAATGTTGTCAATAGAGCAAACATTCAAATGTTTCATGAACGTTGAAATGGCTGATATAATTATGCGCCACACAAATAAGTTAGCAAAGGAAACGGTTCCTAAGATTTGACGATAAAAACACTCGCGCAACACGCTTACTAACTGATAAAGCAGCACCGATCAGTGAGTTGTGGACGATGATGAACAATAATCTTGCTGCACATTAAAAGCCCAGCTCATGCTTTACGATTGATGAACAATTATTTCCTTACCGTGGACGCACACGGTTTACGCAGTACATACCGTCAAAACCTGCTAAATATGGTGTCAAGGTTTGGTGGATTTGCGATGCCATAAATGCATATCCACTGCATGGACAAATATATACTGGCCAAGCAGAAACTGGTAGGGAAACGAACCAAGGCGAACGAGTGGTGAAGGATTTGTCTGCCAAATACCAAGGAAGTGGCCGAAACATTACAATGGACAATTTTTTTATGACCTTGCCAGTTGCAGAACTGCTTCTCACCTGGAAACTCACGATCGTTGGAGCTTTGCGCAAAAACAAATCATATATTCCTCAAGAAATGAAGCAGAACAAAAACAGGACAATTGGTTCAACGACATTTGGCTTCAAAAATAATGTGACAATGTGCTCTTATGTTCCCAAAAAAAATAAAGCAGTAATTTTGCTTTCGACCATGCATAATGATGCTGAAATAGCTGACAGTGGGAAACCTGAAATAATTGAATATTATAATCGTACCAAAGGTGGTGTTGATCGAATGGACCAAATGTTTGCGGAATATCCAACACAAAGACAAACAAAACGATGGCCACTAGCGATGTTCTTCAACATGTTGAACATTACAGCTCTTGCAGCCTACATTGTCTACGATTTGAATAACCCTATGTTGCCTTGGAGAACAAACAACAAGCGTAAGCAGATCCTGCGCAGCTTGGCTGAAGCATTGTGTATGACCATTATCGAAGCCAGAGCCATAAATCGTCAAGTGACGCGAAATTTTTCGACTAAAATTGCTATTGAAGCATATTTCAACCGACCGCTGGAATCAATGGTGTCAACAGCAGCATCTACATCTGCCGCGGCGCGCACGCCAAAACCTGTGTCCGGATCTTGCTATTTATGTTACGCACAAGAGGAAAAACGCCGTAGAAAAACCAGAAAGCTGTGCGCCAAATGTAAGAAGCCAATGTGTCTTGAACATTCGGTCACATCAACAAATTGCTCTATTTGCCATGATTTTCCTTAGATATAAGATGCATTTTTATAATTTTTATAATAAAAGTCAATAATATAATGTGTGAAATGAATATTTTTAATTTTTCAAATAAAAAAATAATATAAAAAATGTTTTTTTTTTTTTTGATTATTATGAGGATTTTTACTATTGGGGTACAAACGTATCCCGCGTGTGTGTTTACGTATATAATGTGTTTGGAAGGCTGTAGCTCCTGAACCAATAGTCCGATCTGGTTCAAATTTTGAATTTGAACTCAAAACTAAATAATCTTCCTAGATCCGAAGTTAGCGGTATAGAGGTACAGCGGTTCAAAAGTTACAACACTTCAAAATTGAAGTGGATACATTTGTACCCGGGTGTGTGTTCTGGGGTTAATTATTTACCTGTTGCAGGAGAATAAGAAATAATTGTGTCGAAATTTTCTCTAGTGTCGCAATGTCCGGGACAAAACTTTTTCCTAAGCTACTTGTTGCCATTTTCTGCAAATTACAGTACGCTCCTGCGCGCACTTAACGCACAGCAGCTGCGGCTGTCGAGCATTGAGAAGACATATTTACATAGGTACATATATGGGAGCAACCATATATACGCAGCCCCGACCATTCGACTTGACAAAAATTCACGATATTGGCAAATATTTTCGAATTTCGAATAGTTAAAGGATTTTTTCATCGTTGACAAAAATTGGCCCACATGCCTCGTTTTATGAATGAAAGTACGCATACGGTTTAGATGAGTTTTTTTGCATATGTTAGGAATTTCCTTGCATATGTTTTTCTATTTACTCTTGAAAATTTTATATGATATGCATTTGAGCTGTGTTATGAGGCAGGTCAAGATTTTTTTCTGCCCACAGAGATATGGATTGTAGATCCTGTATGTATTCAACACTTTGCAGTATATGAATATACATAATAGTTTAAAAAGTACAATATATTGTTGAATACTAACAAGGGTTAGTGAATGAATGGTTTATACATATTTACAATTTTTTTTAAATAATTTTGATAATAAACTTAATATCAATACAATTGACCTAATTAGATACTTAAATTTCATATTCATTCATGCAACATTATATACTTAGAAATAATTTATTCATCTCACAAGAAATAATTCATTTGCGCATGCAAAATGCCGACGGCAAATAAGCATCAAAGAAAAATGTACAAGTCTGCTGTTATTATATTTTGCCTAACACCAAATCATGACATTTTACATTTTAATGCAAACGCTACATTTAATTCTCTTGATTACACTCAGCTATGTTAACTCTCGTATGTTAACTTTCCCCCAGTCGTGTTGAAAATTTCTTAGCCGCGTTTTGTTAGCATTAGACATTTATGCTTGAAACAGTCACCGACGTAAGCGCATTCCCCTGTCAGCTTTTACGATCAAACTAATGAGAACCCCATGTAAATGAAAAATTGCTTCCTTCCGTTTTGTAGTATCGTAGATTTTATCTCAGGATTTTTAAAAATTCCCGTAGAACCCTGTCAACTGATTGCTCTCTCACCACACAGTGTTGCCAAGCAGTACATTTCGAAATCATTTACAAAATAAACTTAGAAAAGTTATAATTTTTATTGAAATAACTTAAAAACACCGTTGAATACTGTTAATTATAAATAAATGAACTATTTGCATTTGTTGGTTTTTGACTTTGGTTTATTAAACAATGAAAAGTTGTACTTGATAACGCGGATGTGTGAAAAGTGTGTGAAAAATCTTAAGCGTTTTTAAGATTAACTGTTTTTGGAAAGGATGCGCGAACACAACAATTGCCTAAAAGTATAACAACGAGCGCGTTCGGTGGTAACTTCACAAGTGATTTATTTATTTCTAAATTCGAGTTTTTATAATGTTTTAGCCTAACGGATTAAGTTCAAATTTATGTAATTATAGTAAATATGTATTGCTCTGTTACGTTTATGTAATATAGGTGTTTATACATATATAGTGCTATTTTTATGTACGGAAATTGAACAGTATTTTTAGAAAACAGTAAACTTAATTTGAAACGTTACAAGAAATTATGGAATTTAACAAATTCTAATAATAATGATTAAAATTAAATTAAATATATAAAATTAAATTAGTAATTAAAATTCTAAGCCATTTGGCGTAACACCGGCCACCTTGAAAGGCTCATGGTCCTTCAACGTCTAATGGCAGTACGGCGAGCTTGTGAACGGGGCGTTTAATTACGCCCGCTTTGGTTGCCACGTCTGCTACGCGGACTTTGCCGTCTTGCCCTGTTACGGTTGCGGCGACGCGGCCGAGCACCCATTGCTGCGGTGGTGTGTTGTCTTCCTGAACCAGGACGAGGTCGTTCAGCTCGAGGTTGCGCTTCGGATGCAACCACTTGTTCCTCTGTTGAAGACCCAACAGGTAGTTCCTGGACCACAGTCGCCAAAACTGTTGCTTGAGACAACAGACAAGTTGCCATCTGTCGCAGCAACGCATTGGGTCCATCGATACTTGGGCTGGTGGCAGCGCTCGAAGGGGGCACCCAACTAGTAGGTGCGCTGGTGTTAGGGCCTCTCCATCGTTCGGGTCCTGACTCAGTGAGCAGCGCGGTGAGCAGCGCGTTGCCGATTGCGCGCACGAGAAGGTGTTTGGCGGACTTCACTGCCGCCTCCCATAACCCGCCGAAGTGCGGTGCCCTGGGTGGTATAAAGGCGAAGGTGAATCCTTCGTCCGTTGCGTACTTCTGTACTTCCGGTTGTTGGGCCTCGAAAGCATCCCTCAGCTCGCGAAGCTTGCGATCGGCACCCACGAAGTTGGTGGCGTTGTCGCTGTATATTTTCCGCGGCATTCCTCGGCGTCCAATGAACCTTTTTAGGGCGAAAATAAAACAATTAGAAGACAAGTCTGTTACTAGTTCTAAATGTACTGCCTTTGAAGTGAAACAAACGAACACTGCGATATATGTTTTTACTGGGGGTCTACCACGTATTTTTAATGTGGTATATACGGGACCACAAAAATCTACTCAACATATTAGAAAGGGTCGTAGTGCACGAAGCCTATCGGCAGGCAAATTTCCCATTATTTGGGTTTGCAGCTTCGGCTTATAATGAAAGCAGTGTGTGCAGTTTCGAACGGTACGACTACAAGCTTCTCGAGCATTGACCAGCCAAATGCGGTCTCGGAGAAGCGCTACCAATGCCTTTGCTCCAGCATGGTGATTTCGAAAATGTAGGTACCGTAAGTATGTGGTAACGAAGTGCGAGTTCTTGCTTAAGAGCAGTGGGAACTTGGCCTCATATGGGAGAGGCGCATTTAATAGGCGGCCTCCTACTCGGAGTAAATTAAACGATAGCGACAATTCCGAGTAGTTGTGCAAAAATGGATTAAGTTTTTGCAAACTTGAGGGTAGGGTGGTACCTTTGGTGAGTTTCATAATTTCTTCACCATATTCAACATGTTGAACCACCTGAATGACTTTGAGGAAACTTAATTTAATATCCTCAGCCGTCAGCATTTGTGTGAATGTCGCAGATGGGTTTCTAATGCGTTTTATCCATCTTAATATGTAAGCGACAATACGAAGCAGTTTTTGATGAGAAGATACTCTTTTGGTGAGTTCCATAATTGGATGCGATTCATTTGCTTGAACAACTAAAACTGTTGCGTTCCGTTTCTTCTCTAATGCTTCGTCTCCTGGAGAGAGCTGGAAGTGGGTGTTTGTTGGCCATAACGCAGGGTCTTCTAGGAGGAACTGTGGACCGCTAAACCAGATAGAATTATTCAATTCGTCCACGTTACAACCCCGAGACACTTGATCCGCGGGATTTTGCTTAGTTGGCACATGTCGCCAAGTAGCTTTATCCGTCAACTCTTGGATTTCGGACACTCTGTTTGCAACAAAGGTCTGTAGTACAGATGGATGTGTTTTGATCCAATGCAAAACAATTTCGGAGTCTGTCCAGAAGTTTATATTTTCAATTGGCCGACTCAACATTGGCGCTATTCGTGACCATAATTTGGCCAGCAAGTGGGCTGCCGAGAGCTCTAGACGCGGAAGAGATTTAGTCTTCAGCGGAGCCACTCTAGACTTTGCAGTAAGCAGCGTACATTTCGTTCCACCAGCCGAATGGATACGTATGTATATACAGCAGCCATACGCTCGTATTGAGGCGTCGGCAAAGCCATGAATTTGGCAGCTTGCACTCGACTCGGTGTGTACAAACCGAGGAATGCTTATTGATGGTAGCTGCAGTAGATTGGCTTTGAAATTTTCCCAGCTGGTGTCGAGGTGCAATGGAATCGACTTATCCCAATCTAGTTTTTGCAGCCAAAGCTCTTGCAATAAGATTTTTGCTTTGGTAACTAGTGGGGCAAGTAAACCAAGAGGATCGAAAAGACGAGCCGAAACTGATAATATGTTTCGCTTAGTGGCTCGTAAACTGGTAAAGTTGTCATTTAAGACAAACCGAAACAAATCTTCCTTCGGCAACCAATGGATTCCAAGTGTTTTTGTGGAGTCTGTGTGATTGAAGTTTAAGGCCTTCTCAGAACTCTCACAATCGAAAAATGATGGGTGATTTGAAAACCACTTAGATAAATTGAATCCTGCCGAGTTTAATATTTTAACTACCTCACTTCTAATAAGATCTAGAGATTCGAAATTATCGGATCCTGTAAGCAGGTCGTCTACATAAAAATCTCTTTTTATTGCCTTTGAGCCGAGTGGATACATATGTGTATTGGCATCGCTGAGCATTTGTAAACACCGTGTAGCGAGAAATGGAGCAGGCGCAGTGCCGTATGTTACGGTGTTAAGTCGAAAGATTTGAAGTGGCTCAGATGGATGCCGTCTCCACACTACAAGCTGAAAGTTTTTGTCTTCTTCGTGCATGAGAATTTGGCGGTACATTTTAGTAATGTCCGCCGTAAATGCATATTTATGCAAGCGAAAACGAAGAAGTGTTGAATACAGCTCTTCTTGAATGGTCGGCCCAACCATCAAGATTTCATTCAACGCAATTTGAGAAGAGGTACGACTTGATGCGTCGAAAGCAACACGTAATTTAGTCGTCGTACTTTCAGGCCGAAGAACGCATTGATGCGGAATGAAGTAGTGTGGCTCACTCGGGATCTTATTATTTGTTGGGCTCATGTGACCCAATTCGATGTATTCATTCATGAAGTCCAGATACATTTGACGAAGTTCTGGATCTTTCAAGGTCTTTCTCTCCAGGGCCTGAAACCGCCGAGACGCGGTTTCATAGGAATTACCGAGTAACTTACGGTCATCTTTGAAAGGCAGTCTTACTTGAAGCCTTCCTGAAGGCAAAACTTTAGTAGTTTTTACGAAAAATTTTTCACACTCTATTTGTTCAGGTGTGAATTTTGTCGAACTAGCCCCTGAAGGTATTTCTTCCATCGCCCAGAACCTTTGGACAATGGAATCTATATTTGCTAGATCTTGTTCAGTATGGCATAATGTGCTACTGACTGTGGGAGGAGGACGTTGGTTGGAGGCGTATTTGCCAGACACAACCCAGCCTAAAAGTGTCTTTTGCAATGTTGGGTGATTGGGGCTGGCCTTGATCTGGCCTACAGCTAAAAGCTCGAAAAATGTTTCAGCACCTAACAAAAGATCTACCTTTTGAGCCTTATAAAATTCTGGGTCCGCTAAGCTAATGTTTTTAGGAATTTTCCAGCCATTAATATTTACGTTACGATCTGGATGGTTGGCTGAAATGGATCGCATTATCCAAAACTGTGCCGAAAACTCATAATTATTGACCCGCGATTTTACAAACGTATTTAATTTCGTCCTTACTTTTTTGGTTGCATTTCCGATGCCGATAATATTTAAGGTCGTACTTTCGCGACGAATTCGTAATTTCTGCGCCAAATTCTCTGTCATGAAATTCACCTGAGATCCAGAATCCAGCAAGGCTCGTGCAGCAAGGTACTCTCCGGAGCTACCTTTTACGTTGACTACGGCTGTAGCCAACATAACCCGATCTGGCGTACTCGTCGTGTGCATGGCATGCGAGGTCGAAAGTTGTGGTGCAGTTGCAAAGGATACAGGGTACTGGTGCAGCAACGTGTGATGCGAACGGTTGCAAACACGACACCGATCCGCTTTGCACTTTGAAACTGAGTGCCCCTTTCGCAAACAATTTATGCATAAGGGGACTGATTTAGCAAACTCAAATCGCTGCTGAGCAGAGAGAGTTTTAAAAGTAGGACACGCGGGTATACTATGATCATTTGATTTACAGTGCGGACACACCGGCTGTTTTATATTTGAAGTCACTAAGGCAGCTTTTGTCCTTCCCGCATGAAGGTGGGGTTTCTGAATGCTGTGACTGCTTGACGGCTTTAGCCTCGACGTTGAGGCTTCATCGGCAGATAAATGTTGGTAGCGTTTATTTAATGCTGCCTCACACTCACGCCATAATGGCAGCTTATCATAATCCAACTGTTCCTCCCACTTTGACCGAGTAACGGTGTCAACTTTTGACATTACCAGATGAATTATGATAGCGTTTGTGATGTTTTTCTCGTCACCTAACGACAGCAACGAGTCGTAAACAGCCGACACTGTATCAATCATTGTGCGCAATGAAAGCGCAGATGGCTTTTATTGTCATAAACCTTTTTGAGACTAGCCAACGCCTTCGAATAATTTTCGTCCGACATTTGGAAGGCCTTTACCGTTCCCAAAGCTTCACCAGACAGACAGTTAACCAAGTGATTAAATTTCTCAATGTCTGGGATTGTAGGATCGTTGTGCACCAAGCTCTCGAACAGACTCATAAAATTTTTAAATTCTGAATATTCCCCTTTAAATTTCGGTAGCGACATCTTCGGTAGTCGCGAGCTGTGAGGTGCAACAAAGGATGTTTCGGCTATTGACGATTTATTTCTCGCCAGAATAGATTTTATAACGGACTTAGTTTCCACTATTAGGTCCTCTAACTCCCCACGGGCTATGTCTTCCTCGTCGATTTCTTCAATTTTCGACTGACACTTCATAAGCTTATCGCTATGAGAGTTCAAAATGTCCAGTCGACACTCCAATTCAATTGGATCTAACGACATTGTTTTATCGAGGAGATCCGTTTTTATGCGCACTATACTATTTTTCGCAACAGTTCGCTGGCGCTTTAGTGATTTCAATTCCATAATCTCCTTACTTGGAGAGAGACTTGGAACTGCTGTCTTTGGCTTGCTCATTTTGAGTTAAATTATTTAAACTCCCGAAAAATTTGCTCAATGTCCACAGAAACGAAAAAATATTTGTGAGAGTTTGTGGCTGAAAAAACGAAAACGAAAAGATGGCTGAATAGCCTTCACAAATCTCAATCAGAAAAACGAAAAATAGCTGTTGGACAAGGCTGTGGTCAGGCCACGAAAGGATGAGCAAGCACAGTAGCACAACACTACGAAAATTGTTCAACAGATTTGCGAAAAATCGATTTTTGTTTGAATTATTTTCTTGTAAATAATCCGCATTTACGAAAAATTTATTTAACTTTATAATAATTTTAATTTAATTGAACTTATTGTTCGAAAAAAAGGTATTCAATTTATTTAATTTTGTTTTTTAAATTTATTGACGATTTCGCATTTAAGGTCACACCCTTTATTATCAAATCCCAACGTACCCTTGTTTCACTTTCGCGGAGTTTTATATACGTATATTTGTATAGATGATTGTATATATGGTACATGTACACATATGGGAGTGTGTACATATATAAGTATGTATATGTATATGCAAGAAAGTGAAAGGGTGATGCAAAAAATTGAGAGTGTTTATCAACAACAACCACAACTTTGCACTTGTTACCTGTATAGGCTTATTGCAAGCCTTGACTTTCCTTTTGCAAAGGATGCAGGTGCAGGTCATTCCTGGCGGCGACAGAACCAGCGGTAGGAATTGCAGCGACAGCGAGTGATGACGGCAGCAGCAGTGACCAGAGTAGCAGCGACGGTTACAGCGATGAGAGCAGCGGCGAGTATGGCAGTAACTGATATTGACGATGGCGACGAACTGCAAATGAGCAGCGGTGAATTCCACTGTTTTTTTTTTTATAAAATTGCCTTATTTTTGGCCGAGAACATTTATATATCATATAAGTACCGCACTGTTTTAGCTTTGCACTGTGTATTTTAGTTTATTCTTTTTTATTTATTATAATTTAAGAATTTTTTTTTTTTTTTTCACTGTGTCCCATTCCATAAACGGGACACTGTATTGCCGCTGATACCGCTTCTCTCCGTATGTATTCACAAATATACACTATGTATTGTACCTATGTACTTTTTATTGCTTTTAATTTAGTCACTGAACCTTTTTTAGTGAGGGTGGTTTTTATGTTTGTTTGTTTGTTTTTGTCACTCGACGCGAAAACGGACTTGCAAAAATATAAACGCGCAGGCAATTGTTGTTACTAATATAATTACAGCACTTATTGTTTTTATGTGTTTATTGTTTTGTGTATTTGGAAATAATTTCCGATTATGTTCACCAATTTATTATTTTTTTAGCACAAGCGGATTAATTATGTTTAATTTTATAATTATGTTTTCACGCACTTAGTCCCTGCTCGGGCGCCATGAAAAATCTTAAGCGTTTTTAAGATTAACTGTTTTTGGAAAGGATGCGCGAACACAACAATTGCCTAAAAGTATAACAACGAGCGCGTTCGGTGGTAACTTCACAAGTGATTTATTTATTTCTGAATTCGAGTTTTTATAATGTTTTAGCCTAACGGATTAAGTTCAAATTTATGTAATTATAGTAAATATGTATTGCTCTGTTACGTTTATGTAATATAGGTGTTTATACATATATAGTGCTATTTTTATGTACGGAAATTGAACAGTATTTTTAGAAAACAGTAAACTTAATTTGAAACGTTACAAGAAATTATGGAATTTAACAAATTCTAATAATAATGATTAAAATTAAATTAAATATATAAAATTAAATTAGTAATTAAAATTCTAAGCCATTTGGCGTAACAGTGTGTTTGGTAAAATATCAATGGCAGCATTGTGTAGATACAGCCAAACACATACACACACAAACCGATGTATTGTGTAAATATGTATCTAAAAGAACGCAGTTGTTTATTACGGGATGAGTTTCGCTCAGTTTTATGCTCGTTAGGGGCTGCGGTAAGGGACTACGTACGTCAGTCACTGTTTTCAGCATTAAACGGCCCATTCGTTCCTGAGCCTTCCAGAGAACGTTAATGTGGAGAAATCGGAATGACGAGAACGCATGGAATTTTTAGGGGTACTCGTTTTGCGCATATATGCCATTAAGTGTGGAATATGACATCATTTAAATGCCCGCCTCGGCTTCTTACGGGGAACGGATCCGGGTGGTCCAATTTTCAATGACTCTTCCACATAGATCCGGCTGAATTTGAGCGATGGCCTCTGTTATGTTCACCTTTAGAGCATCGGTCGATTGTGGTTTATTTGCATAGATCTGAGACTTCAAGAAACCCCACAGGAAAAAGTCTAGCGGGGTCAAATCGCATGACCTTGGTGGCCAATTCACATCACCCCTGCGAGAGATAACCTTACCCTCAAATAGTTCATGCAGAATGTCAATCGTTTTTTTTTTTTTTTTTTTTTTTTTACGAGGAGGAAGCATCGAAAGCCTGTACCCCGTCAGTGTAGGACTTTAACCCAAACTAAACCTCCTACCGTCCATGTACCGATCCCCTCCCGGTACAACCGTTAAGTAAATCGTCGGGAAGGCGGTTGAACTCTAGGCTCTACGTCAGTTACACTTCACATGCAGTCCGTCAAAAGTTGCATGTACTTTAATCCTCCCCCAGTTTTGTTTGTTACCGAAGCAAACCACCCCAGTTGGGCCTGTCCACCCCCTCCCACCATACTTGTCACACGTCGACTTAAGAGTTCGTTTCTTTGTCACGTATCGTCTGTTTATCTGCCGCTGACCTCGGATATGTCTGCGAGCTTTAATGCATAAATTATTTGGCTAATTGCGGCCGAGATCTTATCCCACGGATACTTTGAAGACATCATGATGTCCACTATGTTTTCTGGTACTATCGGATCATCTGATAGTGAAGCTAAATCCTCTCTGATAGTCACAAATCGCGGGCATACAAAAAATACATGTCTTGCATCTTCCTCTTCATGGCATGTTCGACATAAAGGCGAATCACGTATCCTAAGGCGATGTAGATACTTCTGGTAGCAACCATGGCCTGTCAAAAATTGCGTTAGCTGGAAATTAGGCTCACCATAGCTTCTATTTAGCCATTTTTCGATTTTTGGGATTAGTGTATAAGTCCACCTTCCCTTTGTCGCGTTTTCCCAACGCTCCTGCCATTTCAGCATGGATGTAGCCTTCTCTCTTTTTATGATCGCGGATATGTTACTGTGGTCCTGTTCTTTCCGCACGAACACTCTCGCTCTTTCTTCCGCCAATATGTCTATCGGAATCATGCCTGCGATCACCATTGCCGCTTCGTCAGAGGTGGTTTTATATGCGCTTATCATCCTCAGTGCGCAAAGTCTGTACATGGCTTCGTACGGTCTTCTATATGCTTTTACCTTCAGGGATTTTGCCCATACTGGTGCTGCATATAGCAGGGTGCATGCGATGACGCTAGATAATAGCCTGCGTTTGCTGCTTCTCGGCCCACCCACATTCGGGAGCATTCTAGAGAGCGCACTGAACATTCTTGATGCTTTGTGGGTTATATATTCCGCATGTGGGCCAAAACTGAGCCGGTCGTCAATTATAACACCCAGATATTTGAGCTGACGAGACGATTTAAATTTATGTGTGCCTATGCTGAAAGAGGCTATCTCTGGTTTCTTGCGGGTACTGATGAGGACCGCTTCCGTTTTCTCCGCTGCAATGGATAAACCTACGCTATCCAGCCAGTTTGTTACGGTAGCAATTGCAGTGTTTGCTTTGACTTCGATATCGCTCACCAGCGATAGCTACAATTACGAGAGCTATGTCATCCGCAAAGCCAACGATGTGTACATCTGTTGGAAATGGGAGTCGGAACACTTCATCATACATAATATTCCAAAGCGTGGGGCCTAGCACTGAGCCCTGTGGCACACCTGCTGTAATCTTATACTTTTTTATTCCACCTTCTGTGTCGTATTCTAAAACTCGATCGCTCAGATAGTTTCTGACAATATTATATATGTATGCCGGAACAGATAGCTTTTTAAGTGCCTTCAGAAGGTGCCCCCAGTCTGCTGAGTTGAAGGCGTTTTTCACATCTAAAGTCACTACTGCGCAGTATTGCTTATCGCCGCCTCTCCATCGTTTGCCTGCGATCGCGTCTGTAGCAATCGTGACCACCTTTTGTATTGCCGCTGTAGTAGACCTTCGCTTTCGGAAACCATACTGGTACGGGGATAGTCCCGCCTCGCATTCAGTGTACGGCTGTATTCTGTTGTTAATAAGCCGCTCTAAAAGCTTGCCCATAGTGTCAAGGAGGCATAGGGGACGGTAGGATCCTGGTATACCTGGTGGCTTCCCTGGCTTCGGGAGCAGCACTAGTCTTTGCCTCTTCCAGACATTCGGGAACACGCCTTGCTCGAGACACAATTGCATCACCCTAGCAAATGTCTGGGGATATTCCAGGATGGCTGTTTTTAATGCTATGTTCGGAATACCATCCGGGCCGGGAGCTTTGCGATCTCCAATCATTTTTGCTGCTTGTACCACTTCTTCAGGTGTTATTTCATCAATGTCATTTATAGATGCTGAAATGTATGACATTGGATCTGTTTTGCGGTGAGGAAACAGGGTCCGAACTATATTATTTAACAAGTTAGGGCATTTTACTTGCGGCGCTTTAACAATTTTAGACATTACTACTCTGTATGCATTACCCCATATGTTTTTGTCTGCCTCGTTGCATAGCTGATTAAATGAGGCTGCTTTACTTCGCCGGATCTCATTTTTTAGCTGCTTTCGAAAATTTTTAAAATTTGCCAGCCTAATTTGATGCTCCGCAGTATTCCGTAGTCTTTGGCAGATCCTTCTCTCTCTGGAGCATTTCGCCCTTAGTTCTTTGATTGTGTCATTCCACCAGTATACTTGCTTCCGATGACAGCCTTGTACTTTCCGGGCCATCGATGCTTCGCAGGCTACTATAATGTCTTGCACAAGCCTATTTGCTGCCCTTGCTGCTGATTTCTCTTCTTGTACGCGCTCTATGACCTCGTTTAATACAAGGTTGAATAGAGGTTTATCCAGTGTTGTCAGTCTCCATGCTTGGTGCAGAGAATTACTAGCAGAGATATAATTGTTGTCTTCTTTTCCTTCCGGGATGTCTATAATTAGGGCTTGATGGTCGCTGTGGGTATAATGCTCGCTGACCTTCCATTTGACGCATCTAGCCAAGGAGCCACTAGTAAAAGTGATGTCTATTATGGACTCCTTACTATCTCTTTGAAAGGTGGCTGTTCTTCCATCGTTGGCTATGACCAAATCTAGCGGAGCGAACGCCTCCAATAAAGCCGCGCCTCTGGCGTTCGTTCTCCTACTGCCCCATTCCACTGCCCATGCGTTAAAGTCGCCGGCTATGACGACCGGGTGACGACCTCTCGCAGTCTCTACAATATGATCTAGGAACTCCCGGAACTCCTGAATCGTCCAGCTAGGGCGTGCATAGCAGCTGCAAATATGGCAACCTTTGACAAGGACCCAAACGAAGCCCTTTCTCGCATCTACTGGATCCGCTTTCTGAAACGGGTGGGTACCACAAGTCCATATTGCTGCTTTTCGTGTTCTATCTGCTACCCAATCGTTGCGCGAAGGAATCTTGTAGGGCTCTGAGATTATTGCTACGTCAACCTTCATCTCTATCACCGTCTGCTTCAATAAATCTTGAGCCGCCTCACAATGATTTAAATTTAATTGCATACTCCTCATGTTGATGCTTTGGCTAAAGCTCTTTTGTAGGCTGGACACCTGCTACTACCAGATATGTGGTCGGATAGCTCTTCCTTGGCTAGTTGACATAGAAGACATTTTGGTGCATTTGTGCAGTCTTTTGCTACATGTCCTTCATTTCCGCATCTCCTACACATCTTGGATCTATCACAATTCGTACAGTTTTTCGATATATGGCCAAAATCTAGACAACGGAAACATCGCGTTGGATGAATAATCCTCCGCAGGCGGCAGACCACCCATCCAACTTCCAATTTCCCTTTAGAAAGGAGCAAATTTGCAGCGCTTACCGGAAGATTTAGTGTCGCTATTTGCGTATTCCCGTATGATTTACGTAAACTTTTCACTGCCGCTACGTTGATGTTTGGTAAATTGAATTGATCTACTATGGCTTGTACTACATCTTCCCTTTTAGACACTTCATCAAGATCCCTGCACTCTATTGTTAATTCATGAGTCAGAACTCTAACTTCGGCTTTATCGCCAAGAACTTTTTCTACCAAGCCCTGGTATTGCACATTGTCTGCCTCGCCCCGCGTTTTTAGTTGGAATAACATTTCACCTTTTTGCGTTTTCCTAATTTTTGTCACCATATCGCCGAGTTGTGAGAGGCTTGGCTCCGATTTAATTACACGGAGAATGTCCGCATAAGACCCCTCGCCTTTATTAGAAATAATAAAAGCGTCTGGTCTGGCCCTAATTCGCTGCTTTTCGCCCCCTTGACGCACTATCTCCGAGAAGGTACCGCCGCTTCTGCTTTCTGCCGCTGCCAAAGTCTGCATAGGTGTTGTGCGACGCTTAGCTCGACGTACTTCTACCCACCCTTCATTCTCATTGGATGTGGGTTTATTTCCTCTTGGCAGCCTATCATTGGTTCCTTGCTTGCATGTGCCCTCCAAATGTGAAGCCTGCACACTAAGTGAAATGCTTCTCGTACGCTTTCCTATTGGCTGCGGGGAATTTTCTGGAGAGGAATTCCCTCTATATTGACCCCTTGTCCTCTTCCCATTGGCTTTAGCATTTTCTGCAAAAGGTGTTTGAGTGGCCTTCTCGACACCTGATTTGGCTTTATTATGCGTAGCTAATTTATTCTGCTCTTGCTTTACTTTTTTGTGTAATGCAGAGATTGATGAGACAACACCTCTCATCTGTTGATTTACATGTCTCTGCAGTACCATCATTTTTGCTAGCTCTTCTATCTTTGCTCCCAGCATGGTAAGAGCGTCGCCATTAGCCGGAGAGGCGAATGCAGGGAGAAAGAGCGACTCACTTAATGTTTCCCGTTGCTTCACAGGGGAACCGCTATCCATCGTCTGCTTATCACCTCCTTCTAAGCTACCAGTAACAGATTTGACAACGTGTGGTGAGGTTGTGCGCTCGGGTGATCTCGCTGTTTTGGAGCAACGCATAAACGGATTCACATTCTCCATTGCACTTACACCTTTTGGGATGAAGCTCACCGCACTGAACCGTACTCAACGTAGCTGTTTAGATGTTTGTTTTTCTGCTATTCTCTCAATGTTCTCTATTTTCACTTGTTCACTGTACAAGAACAAACCACTTTGCTGAACTCACCCGCTATCAACGTAGCTGTTTAAATTTTTTAGTTTTGCTACTTCTCTCTTTTTTCCACTTGTTCACTTTTGCTTATCTCGCTCAAAAACAAAACAAAGTTTCCAGCCCAAGAAGCGAAAAAGACTCACCTGTAGGAGCAGAATCGCCCACTTCCAGTGCGCGATCGACTGCTACAGTGGTTATGAGCGTTGTTTCCACTTTCGGTTAAAAATTCGTTTTTTTAATTTCACTATATTTGGCACTTTTGACGAGCTGTCCGACAACACGTCTACACTTGACAAATCCAGTTGTATGTATCATGTAGAATGTCAATCGTGGCGTTTGCTGTGTGGCACGTAGCGACCTCCTGCTGGAACCACGTCCATGTGGTTCAATATGGGCCATAAGAAATTGGTTATCATCGTTGTGTAGCGCTCGCTGTTGACGGTGACCGCCTCACCAACGTCGTTGTCAAAAAAGTACGGACCAATGACGCCGCCGGCCCGAAATCCACACCAAACGGTAACTTTTTGAGGATGCATTATCACCTGGTGAACCTCATGTGGATTGGTGTCGTCCCATATACGGCAATTTTGTTTGTTAACACAGCCATTCATCCAAAAATGCGTCTCGTCACTAAAGATGATGTTTCGCCCAAAACTGGGGTTCTCTTCCAAACTTGAACGTGCTTTCAATCGTGTCACTTGCCATGATGATTTGGCATAAACAACTGAATAATAAACAAAAGATTTGACAGATGTCACCAAAACAAAATGGCTGCCACAGGGCGCCAAAATCGACCCGCGCCAATTTAAAAACCCTTTACATGCATATGCGGCAGGAAGAAATATGTAAGGGACACAGGACAGGCGATGACCAGAAGCAAGTGCTCACAATAGCAGAGAGCTCTGAAAGAAATACGACAGAAATGAAGATCTTGCAAAACCAACCTTAACCAATGTGAAGGCGCTCAAGACCTACTCATGCAGTCTATATGGGAACTCAATATAGATGTTGCTATATTCAGTGAACTCTATAAAAGCCAAGAGACAATGGCTGGGCCTCTGATATTACTGTCAAGTCAAGGACAAGTAGCTCCCGACTTACGAGCGTGAATGCAGCCCGCAGATTTGTACGAGCGCGTGTTGAAGATACATACGTCTATAGCTGCCACCTACCACCCAGCTTAACTCTGTCTGTGAACCGCGCCAGAACATGCATGGCGATATCAAAAAACGGTGCAGCATAACTAAGCGCTGGCACATGGAGCTACTTATGCAAGTCGAAGCGAAGCAAAAGACATCATATATAATACTGTTCCCATGAGCAAGACGGTGCCATGTCATAGCCACATAAAGTAAATAAAAGGAGACCTGCAGCCTCAATGGGGAAACAAGAGCAATTGTTAAGGCCAACGCAAAAGGAGCAGGAGTGGACGAAAGTTCACAGGCAGAAGAAGGATAAAAAAGGAATAGCAATACATCCAAGGGCAGATGCCTTTTTAATCGCAAAAAAGTCTGACGGTATTTCCTACGCGGACATATTGAAGGCAGTAAAGTCCAACTCCGAGCTCAAGGAATTTAGCGAGGAGGTGAGAACGATTCGGCCAACACAGAAAGGGCGACTCCTTATACAGTTAAAGCGCCGAAGTGCACGGTGGTCCCGCCGCGTAGGAAGAGCGGTCATAAGAACTTTTGGCGTGATAAATGACTTTTTAGTACGTTTTTAAGTTGAGAAATGTTTTTATTTGTTAAAAAAACATTAAGACATATAAAAAGTAATATATATATAATAAGAATATATATAAGATATAATAATTATAATATATAATAAAGTAATATATAATTAATATAAAAAGTCAAAGGAAAATTAGGTACACACATTTTTTATACAAAATTTTTTTGTTTCGTTTAAAGTTTTGGATAAATCTTAAATTATAAACAATAATAGAAAAAAACATTAAATTCCGAAAGGATGAGCATAAAGTATACTTTGATGCCAGTTAACTTATTCTAATTTATGAAAACAATAAAATATTCACTTCCCAAAAAGTTAATGTACTTAGAAATACAAAACTTTTAACTCAATAAATCTAACACTTCTCTTGACATCATAGATTTCTTTTTGCATCGTAATTTTCGTATACTAATATAGATATAAATGGATCGGAATTAAGAAGAAGCCTGTGCAAAAGATCCGTATTAGTTACAGTTCTTGAGTGCTTTCTGGTATTGTCACGTCTGAATTGTTTCACTAATTTATTACATGATTCAGCTGCCTCCTCTGATAATTCTCCAATTGATAATAAACAATGATCGATTACCTCCGACCCATGAATGAGCATTTCATGAACTGATGCAGGTAAATTATACCATGAATATTTACTAACTAGAATTTTAGCAGTGTCTAGTGCGTATATTTTGAATTTATTCGAATTAGTTTTAAAAGCAGATGAAAGACATTGTAGGAGATAACTACATCTGTCTATAACGTGTTTGTCTATTCCTGTGATTTCGGATGATATAGTTGAATGAAGGAAAAATGTTCGTGCTGTATTTCCATCATTAGAGGTGCCACTTCCTCCACATCGAGGTTTGTCAACTATCAAGCCTAATTGTCTCTAAACTCCCTCTGAACAAATTCCTTTCTCTTAGCTAAAAGTGCTTTTTCCTCAGATGAACGTGCTTGCCACCTTTTAAATTCGATTCTATAAGAAACATGAATAGAGTATTCAAAAAATCTAATCCAAGAATGCAGGGGTGATAAACCAAATTCAAATCTACTTGAGTTTACTTGTTTGTTTCTACACTTTTCTAAGTCATTCATTTCTTTAGGTGTCGCACCACAAATATAACATTTTCTCGTAGATGAGTCACTAAGAGCACAGCACACTTTACCATCAACCATAGTTAATTGTAAAGAATGACTTACTTTATAACTATGGTTATCGATTTTAACAACAGTCGGATTCAAGTCACTAATAGCTTTTTTAAAATACTCTTCTTCTTGAACTCAAAGAGCTTTAGTTTCTTTAGCAAATTGAAAACGCATAGGCCGACAAAACCTTGTGGACGATAGGCGAGGGTTTTTCCAAATTATCTTATCTGGGTCAGAGGTAATCGATTTACAAATTAATTTCAAGGGTACATAAGATGTAACAATTAAACTTCCATCTTCCGTTCTTGGATCAGAAAAACTTTGCTTGTATTCGCTATGTCCAGTGCTGCCATCGAAACCCCAATTTACCTACTAATTCATACTCAGTGCAACTTGATTCAGATATATTTACCAACACTGTTTTTTGAGATTCGAGAATTCGAGAACATGTGTGGTCCAACAAACATTGTAAATTAATTTCGGCAGATGATTCTGTAACGCCAATTCCTGTTGGGTAACACCGTTTTTTTGCGTCAAGAGCTTTTTTATAAGATGGTAAATCGTTAGGCAATTTTGAATGAATAAAGTCTCTTAATAACAAATACTGATGTTTGGTGAGTTTTGCCACATTAAATAGAGACAAAACTTCGTCCGTATTGAGTTCTAAAGAATTTGAATTTGATTGCTTTGAATTACTTAGTATTGCATGAATAACGGAACTATCAACATTAGCTAGATCGGATAACCTGCGACGTTTTGTCCTCTTGCTGTAATCCTCAAAATCTTTTCTGTGTCCCTGCCTGTGTTCGCTCGGAGAAGGATTCGTAGAGTTTGTCACCTCGCCCGACTCCCGCTTTTTCAACACACATAATTCGGTTTCAGTTAACCAATTACTGTACTTGGCAATCAGCCTTGTTTTTGATCTTTGCACTTTTTTCCAGTATCGAGAAATCCGTGAACAGATCCAAGAAACACGATTTTCAACGTCTTCTAAGGTTAAATTCTCAGAGTTTGGTAAAGCTTGAATTATGTTCTTCAGTACGTGGCGACATCTATCAACATCATTATTAATACTATTGTAACATAACCACGTGTCCAGAATATGCATGCGCGTAAATGAACACTTCAAATTTACACCTAAAACAAAAAAAATCTTTATTAGCAATCTTGGTAGAATCACATTTTTCAAAATCTTACACATAGATACACATAGGTACAGATACAGTTAAAACTTTACAAACTTCTTATAAAAATATTAACGGCAAATTTTAAAGTACGTATTTCGTACGGTCTGAAAACCTATTAAATAATAATTAAAAAAGATAACAAAACGCTCAACATGTCGTACATACCTTCAACTTGAATTTCCATTGTACAACAGGTCATAAACACAGGAATTCTTAGAAAAACAACACTTCCCGGAACTGCGTAAGTACGGAGTGGAGACCACGCTAACTATCACTTTTCAAATTCTCTTACTTTGGAGGCACAATTAAAAGTGAATTGTTTGTGCAGTTGAAATTTCTTTTATACTCTAAGTTACTATGACTAATGAACTAACATTTAGATAAATATTGTTGCATAATTTTAACATGACTATTTTCATCCAATGTCCTATGGCGGAGCCACTGTGCAATGGCTCGAAATACACTCGCGGACGTAGCTACGGTCGATCTGCGAACCCACGTGGTCCCAGTGCAGATTAGAGACCTAATATTGGAACTAAGCTCTACAGACAAATTATTGGATGCCATTGTGGAGCAAGCGCATATTAAAAGAACAGACAAAAGTGCGATAAAGAGTACCAGAGCAGCATGTGGAGGTACACACGACTTTTACATACAGCTTCTGGCAGAAGATGCTAAGAGGACCCTAGCTTTGGGGCATCTAAGAGTTGGCTGGATAAGATCTCGAGTCTCGGAAGTAGTGTCCCCAAGTACTGCTATAGATATTGGGGATATGGACACGTTGCCACAGCCTACAAGGAACCTGATCGCACTAAACAGTGCGGAAGGTACGATGAAGAAAGTCACAAAGCAGTGTCCGCTTTACCAAGAGGCTCTTAGAACGCGAAGACCATGAAACTACTGCAGCATAATATCAAACACTGCAAAACGACACAGGGCCTCTTAGACCAATTGGTGACGTAGAAAAGGATTGATGCGATGCTGTTGTCGGAGCCGGTAGCGCCTAAAAACACGTGTGATTGGGCGGCAGATAAACAGAACTTTGCTGCGATTTGGGTGACAAAAGTGCTCAATGTGGGATGACGACAGAATACGAGGGTTTCACCTGGGTTAAGGTACAAAACACCTACCTAGTGAGCTACTACGAGCCACCTCGCTGGTCTATCGCACAATTTGAAAGAATGCTATCACTTATGGAAACAGAGCTGAGCGGAAATTACCCATAATAATAACTGGAGCCTTCAACGCTTGGTCTACCATATGGGGAAGTAAAAACATCAACGCAAGGGAAAGGGCTACCGAATAAGCATGAATACGGTACTCCTGAACGATCCCTGAGTGCCCACATTTGACAATGGGAGACTGTAATCTGTTATTGATTTAGCCTATGCAGATCTTGCGACTGCATCAAAAGTTAGGTGGAAACTGGCGCAAGATATCCGCACCCATAGTGACCATCTTGCCATTGTATATAGCTGCAAGTAAACCTCACCACACCCATGTCCAGTAGGTTGCATGGGAACGTGGGTCTTTCAACGAAAGCGCTTCGGTAAAGCATGGCAAAGCAGCGAAATAGAGTCCGATTCAGCAGAGATGATGGCAGAAATTATAGAGAAGCGACTGATAGCAGCGTGTGATACAGCAATGCCCAGATGCACATCTAATAACAGGAGATAACCCGTATACTGCTGGTCAGATGAAACTGCAGGTCTGCGAGAAATATGTAAAACGTCGAGAAGGAGATACCAGAGAGCAAGGGGAAGACCGTTTTTCAACAACTTCAAGAAGAATTCCGAGGGCAACGCCGAAAACTAAGAAAAGCCACTGAAGCGAGTAAAAACAAGTGCTTTAAAAAAATTATTGATGGGGTTGATTACAATCCATGGGGTCTCGCGTAAAAGTGGTGATGGCAAAAGTTAAAGGCTTTAAATTTTCTCAACCAACATGCACCATTCTGCTAGAAAAAATAGTCGCAACCATCTTTCTCCAACAGGAAGATAATGTTGTGAGAATACACTTGGATGTATACGAGAAGCCTGGTTCGTATAAGCCATAACAAAGTGTCGGCATAACAAAGCGTCGGGCCCTGACAGTATACCCAGGCCAATTGCTAACCATAGTGCTTAGTCCTTCTGTCGAAGTCCGGTAAGCAACCTGACCAGCCGACAGCGTACAGGAAAGGTTTTTGAGCGCATAATAAGCGAGCGATTACAGGAATATTTGGAAGCGCCTGGCGGACCCTCTGACAACCACTTCGGACTCCGAAAAGCCAGATCTCCAATCGATGCTATAAGAACGGTGTAGATATTGCAAAGGCTGTTGTTAATAAGGGGGAAAAATTATCAGCGATTACACTAGAACTGGAAATCCTCAGCGGATATTGTGGCTTTCTTGCGTACCTCCACCGTTTTAATCTAGCAGATAATTCGACCTGCCCAGAGTGCCACAGCGAAGATGAGAGTGCAGAACACGTGACTTTGCACTGCGCCAGATTTTTTGAAGAGCGCTTCGAGCTCGCAAAAGTCCTCGGCATTGTCCCCACACCAGATAACCTTGTAACGCAAATGCTGAACTCGAAAAAGAAATGGGAAGCAGTAAAACAGTTTGTATCAATGATATGGGAGTGCACAGCAGAAGCAAAGCGAATGCGACCGATTTAGAAAAACCCAACAGATGCTCAGATTCGTCGCCCACAGATCTCCTGTGAGGGTGACTGTATTAAGGAACAGCCGACAATCACGAACGCGAGAGGTAAAGCCTGACGAAACCAAACAGACGACAAGGTCATATCGAGTAACGATATTGCAATTTGCCCATGCCCCATTGCTGACAAACCAATGGATGCTATCGACAGCGTATAACTCCTATACGCAATTAAGAGAGGAATCTGGACGCCGGTACCTGGTGTGTCTAAAAGGCATAAATACGGATGATGAAATTGTTTTTAGCAGTCCCAGGGTGAAATCAGCCGAGAGGGGAGGAATGTGATAGGGTTCGTGAGAGCATGCCCCACATACCACTGAGTGACGGCACCTTTGATGATGTTTCTGACATTTCCGATTTTAACATCCCTTGCAAAAAAAAAACAGCAACACAAAGAGCTGTACTCTGTCTGAAGCTACCAGCATCCTCTAGAATCTCGCCCAAGATATTAAAGACCATAGACCTGTGGTCGTAGATGGTGATTTTTTTGTTTGGGCTGTGAACTGGGGAGGCCCACGAACAAATCCAAGAGGTCAAGCCCTTCTGGAAACGCATGGCGATGCAGCCATGTCTAAAACAAGGCCCAACAGGCCTGACAGTGAGCCCGTTTACTAGTGGACAGTGGACATTGCGGCATTGCGTAGCAAGTGCAACAGAGCAAGGCGAGATTATCAATGTTCTAGGGGCATGCACAGTTTCCAAGACAACCAGCTTCAGTATAAGCAAAAACGGAAGGCCCTGAAAAACGCAATTAAAGGGAGTAAACGATAATGTTTCCTTCAACTATGCGACGAAGTCAATAGTAACCCTTGGGACTCGGGTACAGGCTTATCATGAAAAAACTGAAAGATTTCAAGCCACTTCCAACAGCGTCCCACGCTGCTTAATGTAGTTGAAACAGACGCTGTAGCTGCGGTTAAACTAATGCGCAGAAGGTAATCGAAGGAACACAAGGCTCAGTCCTAGGCCCCTTGCTGTGGAACATTATATATGACGGAGTCTTACGTCTCAGTTTACCCCCAGGGTAAAAATTATAGGGTATGCTGACGATATTGCTATTATGGTCGTAGCTACATTACTCCACCAAGTCAAAGCAACTTGCAACAAAAGTGGCTGCGCAAGAACGGACGACGACAATGGTTATTGCAGGACTACTCCCAATCAATTCAATGCCAAAAGAGTATGCTGAAGTTTACAAAAACAAAACTACTTCAAAACGGCAGACAATACGCAAGAAAGCAAGAGAGTATAACTTGCGTTCATGGCAGGAAAAAAGGAGTTCGTCCCTGAACGGACGCTGGACGTACCGTTTGATTCCCATCATAGCCAAACGGGTTAACCGTAAAAATGGACAACTAGACTACTATCTGACCCAAATACTGACGGGACATGGGTGCTTTAAATCCTATTTATATAGGTTTAAGCTCGAAGACGACCCGTACTGCTGTTATAACGCACCAGCTGTAGAAGACGCTGAACATGTTTTGTTTTTCTATCGCCGATTTGCGTTCGAAAGATGAAGCCAATTACGGCTGGATATTATGATAGAGTCAGAAGAACATTGGTCCGCTTTATGTAATGTGGCAAAAATATTAATCTCCAAACTGCGTCGCGCTGAACTACAGCGCAGATTTTCATGAAGAGGCAATAGGCCGCTCCCCTTCCCGTCAAGTGATACTAGACGGTCAACGTCGCTGAACAACACAGCGCAAATTTTCAAGGTTTCGGTTTTTAATGCGTGAACCGAAAGACAAGGTCCACACTTTTCGGCTTTGAATGCTTTGTGCCACCTCAACAAAAAAAAAAAGCATACATATGCTGTTGCGTGCATTTGCCACAGCAAAAATACGCTAAAAATTCTCATTCATAGGCAGAGCATTGTGAAAAAAATTATGAACTATGAAGCGTCAACCAAACTGCTTTAAAATTTACTTAAACATCTTTTTAGGTCTTTACTGTGAAGTAATATATTATTATTTGATAAGTGAATTTAAATGTTCAAGAGGAAAAGTATGTAATAAATTTTAGGAATAAAAATACATATTAACTGTAAAATTTTAGTTCAACAATTTGCAGCATTGGTCCCTGTTGTTATGCACATCGCTACACAGCTCACAGACTCTTCAATATTAAATATTTGGCACTTTGGGCTTCATCCGAAGGATAATTGTATGTACAGTAACCTCCAAATAAGCTGTACTCTGATTTCAGTGTAAGTTTCTAACTTTGCAGATATATACATATATGTATTTCTGTGCACTTTTTATCAATTAGAGAACTGCATACGTAAAGTATTATACTAATTAACTATTTGCTACTATCAGAGAACATAAAATAATTGTTTCGAAATTTTCTTTTAGTATTGAAATGTTCGACACAGCTTTTTTATAAGCTCCATGTTGCTGTGTTCTGCATTTAACTGTACGCTCATGCAAGCACTTGATGCGAAACAGCTGCGGCTGTCGAGCATTTAGAAAACATATTTACATATATGGGTGCAAACATATATACGGAGCCGTGCCCATGCGACATTACCATAATTAAAAATTCACCAAATATTGGCAAATCTTTCTGTAAGAAATATTCCAATATTGACTATTTTGATTTGATATGTTCAATCTTAGATATAATATAAACTCTTGTTATCGTCCAGAACAAGTGACATATGGGCGGCTCGTTTTTTGAATGAAAGTACTTTGCTGGTAGAAATGTGAGCTCGAACTTATCAATGATTTTTGTTTTTGTTGTGCTGTACTATAGTTGAACCTGTTCAGCGCCGCCGGGACTATTTTAGACAGTTCAGGGCCATGGCAATTAAAATCATGGCCGGTACGGCTGCGCCTATTCGTTTTTGTATTTTGTTTAAATTCTTCTTTTTAAATTATCAAGGGAGCATAGAAATGCACAATCAAATGCCTTGCAAAATGCCGTCGGCCGTTCGTCACTTTGAGTTCTTACAGAAGCTAAAAACCAAGACATGAAATAGACGCCGGCAGAGAAAAATGTTTGTAGATATAATTCTAATACAATTTCGCCGTAGCCGAATGGGTTGGTACGTGACTACCATTCGGAATTCACAAAGAGACCGTAGGTTCGAATCTCGGTGAAACATCAAAAGTAAGAAAAACATTTATCTAATAGCGTTCGCCCCTCGGCAGGCAATGGCAAACCTCCGAGTGTATTTCTGCCATGATAAAGCTCCTCATAAAAATATCTGCCGATCGGAGGCGGCTTGAAACTGTAGGTCCCTCGATTTGTGGAACAACATCAAGACGCACACCACAAAGAGGAGTAGGAGCTCGGCCAAACACCCAAAAAGGGTGTACGCGGCCATTTATTTTATTTTTTTTTTTTTATTTAATTAAATATATATATATATATATATATATATTTAATTGCCCAATTGCCAGCTAATAATAAACAGTTGGAGGAGTATGGCAGCAATACGCATGCGAAATTCGATATTACATTTTATGTATAATAAGCAATAACAGGACAAAGCATCTATGTGCACACGCGTTTTTCTGTAATATGACTGCAGATTTAATAATATATATATACTAGCGGACCCTCTGCCTGCTTCGCTAGGCATATCAAAATTAGAAATGAATAATGAACACTCGATTTAGATTCACTCTATGTGTATTTATTCCTTTTTTACAATATAAAATTAATGTTAATTTTAAACTTAAACTAACGCAAAGCCTTTTCGTAAACTACATTTTTTGTTTTGCCCTGAGTTATGGTATAAATAAGCAGATGGCTTTCCTACACGTGAACATGATACATATAATTGTCCGTGGGAGAAGCATGGATATTCTAAGTCAATTCCTCATAATTTCAGCGATTGTCCTTGTGCTTTGTTTATTGTCATTGCAAATGCAAGACGTATTGGAAATTGCAATCTTTTGAAGTCAAAAGCTAAATCTGGTGGAATCGGCGGAATACGCGGAATCAATACGTCTTCACCTTTGAATTTTCCTTTTAAAATTGTTGCTTCAATAAGATTATTAATGACCTTTTTGACTGCTAATCTGCTAAGTAAAATAATTGGTGCACCAACTTTCAATTGTAAGCGATGAGCCGGCAGTCCAGGTAAATCCAAGGAATTTAAAAATTCTGTTGAATAATTTACAGCGTCATCTTGATTTATAACTGTATCAAAGGATTTAAATGTTACAATCTCACCAGGCATATCATTTAAAATATTCGCATTCAATTGATCAACATCCTTATTTTTCGCAGCCAGTATTGCTCTTTCAGCTAACCAATTGTGATTTTGATAATTTTGCGCAATATTTGGAAAAACACTTGAAACTAATTCTTGTTTTGTGTGTGCGAAATTACAAAAATTATCTGGCGAAGTGATTAAGCCAATAGCAGCATCAATATGAATTTGTCCACATCCTATCTTCAGAAGTTGTCTTGAAAATTCGTCAGCCGATGCATAATATTGCAAATAAACTCGCAGATTTGTTTTCAAAGTCAAAGTTTTTACGTGCCTCCATAAATGGGATGTCTTTAAACATGCTTTCACCTGCTGGTGTTGAACGGGGAATTACTGGCAAAGTTTGACGAAAATCACCAGACAATAATATTAAAGCACCACCAAATATTTCTTGATTATTACGTAAATCTTTCAAAGTTCTATACAATGCTTCCACTGATTTTTTATGTGCCATTGCACATTCATCCCACACAATTAAATTTCTAATTCTTTTGGCCGCATAAGTTGATTTCCAATAAGTTAAAACAAAATAATTGAAAAGTAATGAATTTAATCAAAAAAACATGAAAAACTTACAATGTGCATTACAATCGCTAACAACAACAACGAAACCACCGTTTTTTTATTTTCACTGATTATTAAAATTTTACGCACAATATATTTTATTTTTATACAATAACAACAATGAAAAACACACTCATATTTGCTATTTTAGTTGTTAAATGAAAATGTGTTTCAGGTACTTTTTAATGTTGCAACTACTCTTTGACTTTGAAACTGCTTACACTCACAAAATAATCCAACTCTTTTAAACACACATACTAATATAATTATTTATTTTGGGTTTTCCACTCGTCAAAGCAGCACATAAGGTTGCATTATTTAATTATTACCTAATACAGACTTGTTCTCTTTTAACAATGATAATATTACTATGTGAAATCAAGTAAATATGCATTTTTGTATTATATCCTGAGCATTTGTCTTCAGCGCTATACCAATGCTCGAACACTTGGAGCATGAAATTTACAGAGGTATTGTAACAGAAATGCCTGAGAGCGCTATTTTAGGCCTGCTTTTATGCCTGCTTTTAGGCATTTATCTCGTAAACGTACGTTTGCCCATATAAAATTGTCTACGCAAATGCATGAAAAAAGTGTTAGCATAACTTTTTCGAGTATATAATTATGTATACATGCAGGAGGATTTATTTTTTACATTTTGCTCGTCGGCTTTCGCGTTCTCTTTTCTTGGTTTTAGACTTTCACCACAAAAAAATTACGCAAACCCATGAACAAAGTTATACTAATAGAAACCTGATTTTAATACTCGAGCTACCATCAAATTAACACATTTTATTTTTTAAAAGAACATTTATGGCGACTGTCGATCCATATGATGGATTTCAAAAATTTATGGATTCAACCGCTGAATAATTTCGTATATTTTAAATCCATCTAAACTTTTACATTTGCGCATTTATATATATTATGTATATGTATTTAAAATTTAATTTAAGTAAACGTTTCAATATTTGTCCAAAAACTTTGAGCTTCGAAAAATACAGGCTTATGGTTATTAATGGAATCAAATATATTTAACGAATTTTTATTTTATCTAAATCATAAAACGTTCAAATGAAGCTCAAAATATTTTTCCAGTTAAAAAAAAGCAATGTGCTTTGATGCCGTGTCACGCATGCATAAAAAAGAAAGAAAAGAGAGGACAACTATTGCGTTACGAATAATACAGTCGCATACGTCACCCGACATCGAAACAATGTTATTCATGACTGTGTATATTCTATTCATTTGCGTGTATTCTCATTCCGTATACGTAATGTCCGTGTAAGGGAAACACGCAAATATTGTATTTTTCACACTTACACAACGCACGCATACTTTTACCGATTTCTTTAAAACTTCACATAAACCATCTATGGACCAATACCAATGATCTGTGAAAGTTTGATTGAAATCGGTGAATGCGTTTAGGCGTGAATCGGCGACTAACGAACACAAAAAAACGTCTCAATTTTTATATATAAGATGGGGCATTCTTTCTGAACGTGAGACCCCCTGCCCCCAGAATAGATTTTGACGAAAAGAGGTCTATGAGGGCTTAAAATGTAGGTAATTATGTTTACTTTCGAAAGCAAAGTGGCACTTCTTGAAATTCAAAATGGCGGATTCAATATGGCGCAATTTTGCAGTTCGTGCATCAGATTTATGCTATGAACTGATGATAAAAAATGTGATGAATAATCAGTGACCAATAAAAATAAATAATTAACTTGGAAATATGTAAAATTAAATCCAATGCAACAATTTTACTTAAAAATAAATAAAGAAAACACGAAATAGCATAAATCTGATGCACGAACTGCAAAATTGCGCCATATTGAATCCGCCATATTGGATCCGCCATTTTGAATTTCAAGAAGTGCCAATTTGCTTTCGAAAGTAAACATAATTACCTACATTTTAAACCCTCATAGACCTCTTTTCGTCAAAATCTATTCTGGGGGCAGGGGATCTCACGTTCAGAAAGAATGCCCCATATATATATATATATATATATATGGCAGAAATACACTCGGAGGTTACAGAAAAACGCGTGTGCACATAGATGCTTTGTCCTGTTATTGCTTATTATACATAAAATGTAATATCGAATTTCGCATGCGTATTGGTTTCTGTATGAAATCAAATTGCACTGCAGCAACAATGACCTATCTCACGACGCATCGCCTTATCATATATATGTGCATTTGAATATGCATTTTTTGTTCCTTTGCCAAAGGAAATTTTTTTCAATTTACATATGTATGTATATTACAGGGAATAATTCATATGTATGCATGTATATGAATTACTCCCTGTAATATACATACATATGTATGCAATTTATAGATAGTATAAAACTTTGAAATTTAAAATAAATAAAAGAAAACTTCAAAGAAACGTATTTGCATACATATATGGGACAACTAAGTTCTATTGCATCTTTAATAAATATAGTGTTGCACTCATACACATGCCCCACAAAGTCTGCGTTCACCCTACAATAACTTTTTAGTGAATGAAACACACAACCTGATTTTATAATTTTTATAAATTTATATATGTATATTTATATGTTTAAGTTTCAAAAACAAAAATAAATTTCAAGATTCCTCACATAAGTTTTTAGATAACGGTGAATAATGGCTGCAACAAGTAAATAAAGCGACCATAAAGTCTGCGTTCAGTCTTAAAGTCTAATACAAAAACATGATATGCTATATGCAAAAATTAAATATAATATTTAGTTGGATATCCACGTTGCTTCAGGACTTCACTCAGCCTATTTGGCATTGAACTTACTAGTTTCTCTGTTTCCTCTGCTGTTATCTTTCTTCATTCTGCCTGCATGACACTCCGCAAAACCTCTTTACTAGTAATCACTTGCTGACGAATTCTTTTTTCCAATAGATCCCACAGATGCTCGATGGGGTTAGGATCTGGGGACTGTGGCAGTGTTTTAAGCTGTTTTGGGGCGTTGTACAAGATGCAAAGCTTAACGATCTCGGCTGTGTGCTTCGGGTCGTTGTCTTGTTGAAACCAAAATGTTCTTGATAAGCCGAGATTTTCTGCACTTTGCTTTAAATTCCGTTTTAGTATGTTCAAGTATCCCCATTTATCCATCGTCGAATCAATATATTCTAACTTACCCACCCCATTTGCCGCCTTGCAGCCCCAAACCATAACCCCGCCACCTCCGTGCTTAACCGTGCCAAAAAGATTTTGCTTTTCGCCAAACAATTTGACGGCCGTTTATTCCGAATTTACAAAATTTTCTTTCGTCTGAAAATATTACTTTTTTCCAGAACTCGGGAGGCTTATTTATGTACTCAGCAAACTAAATCCGTTTACGTCTGTTCACAAGAGAAATGAAAGGCTTTCTTCGGGCGACTCTACCATGGTATCCAGCTTACGTAGAACTTTTCTGGCAGTTTCAACGCAAATTTTTTTTTATTATTTGATTTATGTTTTCAACTAATTTTGAGGATGTAATCCGGGGGTTTGCCTTTGCCAAGTTGATTATAGAACGCTCTTCCCGGATCGATAATTTTTTCGGACGCCCTGACCTGGGCGTAGATGTAAAAATTCGCTGAATAGAGAAATACGTTCTCCCAATAGATTTTCCAATATTTCGGAAACTTTTTCCGTCTTTCCACATTTTTATAATTATTTTCCTCTCAGAAACCCTTATTTCTTTTCACTTTCCTTCCATGTTCTTTAATTATCTCCAGTTGTAAATAAAATGTAAATGGTATCATTAAAATAAACAGGCTGCACGTAGACTTTTTGGTGCCACATTTACATGCTGCTGAAAATATTTTCCCGTTATCTAAAAAGTGAAGTGAGGAATCTTGTTTTTTTTTTTTTGTTTGCCCTTGAAAGCTGGAATGTAGTGAATAAACAAATTGTAAAGATTGCAATTTAATCATAATATTCTATTTTGTTTTTAATAAATTTAAGAAGGCTATTCGGGTGAACGCAGACTTTGTGGGGCATGTGTATGTATGCACTGAAGCAACATGACCTACCTCACGAGCATCGACTTATCATATTTTATGCAATAATTAGGGAGTAAATATTCGAATGATCGAATTCCTGCAAATGCTAAAACAATTTCTTCTGCATATTCATCGACGTATTTGCATGTGCGTATATTCACACTTGATGCCCTAACCTATGTCGTTCAATTGACCAATTAAAAAATTCTTTATAGAAAACGCTTCATTACCAGGCACACGGGAAGATGGCATATGCAAATATAAATATGTGAATTGAATTCAAGCAAAACAATGCTTATTAGTATACACATACAAATACATGTACATACAGCTGCACACACGGGCTACTCACTTTATTCCTTTAATTCCGAATGTCGTTTAAAGTTTAAATTCTATGCCTAACGTCTACAAGAACAAAATGCATTCATAGGCGCAGGCGTAGCGGCCATCATTCTAGTTGCCATGGTGCAGCCTACAATAGTCACGGCGGCGCCGAACAGTTTCAACAGAAACTCATCATCAAAAAATTCGTTGATAAATTCAACCTCATATTTCTATGAGCAAAGTACTTTCATTCATAAAACGAGCCGCAATATGCCAATTTTCTCGACAATTCGAAAATAGTCAATATTGGAATATTTCGCGTAGAATTATTTGCCAACATTTGATAAATCTTCAATTTTTGTCAAGTCGAGTGCCCGCGGCTTCGTACATATGTATGCATCAATATATGTATGTGAATATGTTTTTCTAAATGCTCGACAACCGCAGCTGCTGTGCGTCAAGTGCGCGCATGAACATTAGGGTGTCCCGTCAATGTATGAAATTTTTTATTTTTCAAGATATCCAAACGCAAGAGTTGTCAAAATTTGCGTAATTTTACACAGATTACGAATATCATAAGAAAATTTGAATTACATATTATCTTGAGGGCTCTACAGAACGTTAAAGTTTATTAAATCTTACATTTTTACAAGAATGAACCATATGCCGAAAATAAAACAAAAGTTAAATTCATAAGCTGGTTTATTATGCAAATTAGTGAACTACAGAACAATAAAATAAAATAAACGAAGTAAAGCGGTCAATTAATAAAATAATCTTAATATTTAAAAAGATTTTTGTGCCCAAAATTTGGCATTTCTGCTCGAGATTGTAGCCTGGTTCTAATGAAACCATCTCTAGAGCTTGCGGCAGTTACACGTTGTGAGGCCTCTGTTACCAGTTTTACACACCTTTCCACTGATTGTGTATGACAAGGAAAGTCATCGATTTCCAAGATCTTATCTTTTGCCATGTTTTTTAGCTCCTCGTCTGAAATGTGAGGAAGAACAGGGGGTGTTGTAGTTAGGCATTCGTCCCATAGAATCATTTCAGTGTAATCTCGGGCCGAGAAGTTAAGTTTTGGTGGCCTGAATATTCTGAGTTTTGTTGAAAATTCATTTTCTCTAGCTGTTATTATTTTCTGTAATGCCAGCTCCCGAATGTGATCCCTCTCATCAAATAACATACTGACAAGTAGGTTTTCTGGGTGCGCATAAAAGGCGTTTCTTTCGATAACAGGATCCACAACAGATTTCAAATTTTCTGGCAGAAATCGAGAGTACTGAGTCAATTGGTAAGTATGCTTCGCGCCATCCTTAAAAGAACTTTGTTGCTTGATAAGGAACCACATCGGGGCGTATGCTTTAACAACATAATTGACAAGCAGTTTCAAATTTTCTGTTGGATGAAGAGTACTTATATAAAGTCTGAGTATACGATTAGCAGTAGTAAGCCATCTCGAGTGCGCCATTTTTCCAGGTTGACGGTTTGCCAGCTCAGGAGCACAGAAACCAGTTGATACAGCATTACTCATCCGATAAAGGTATTTTTGATCTGTACTAAGATCATCGATCACATTTCTCGGCAAGTCAGGCAAATTACCAGCCACCGCACAGAAAGACACGGGGGTTTTAGTTTCACAGCCAACTAATTGTTTTCCGATAGGTCCAGAATATTCTTTAGGCCCAGAAGTGGGACCATCTAAAGTAGAAAATAGATGACGAAGCGGTAATTCGTTAGCATGAAGTAAACAAACACACCATTGGAGTGGCCGTTTTAAATATTGCTCTAAATTTTGAATCACGCCACCCTTCCAACCGGTATTAGTTGCAGTTCCGTCACATCCCACGCAAATCAGGTCATCTAACTTCCAACGTTGTCCTTCTAATAAAGTTGTGATCGAAATCTGAATTTCCTTCCCAGTCCCACGATTCGGCGTTGTGTGACCTAAATAAATTGATCCAGGTTCAGCCAAAACTGAGACGTGTTCTTCTAAAACTTCTTTGCGACGGTAGCGATTCCCTATTTTCTCATTTATCAGAGTCTTGTCCTTACGTCCATCAAAGTAAATGCTTTTTATAACGGTGCTTCCAATATCTTTTGAGGCTTCGGTCCGGGCTTTAGATACCGCTCTGTGGATCTTGTTTTTATCAATAACCAGAGTTAACTCTTTGGTAGAAACCAAGCCAACGTCTGCCAAAACCGCCGAAGTTACAGCCGCAGCAGATCGCAACGATAAGCCGTATCTGTCACAGACCTTAGCCATGGTAGGCAACGGCAGTGTGTTTCGATTTGCCGTTGAAGTTGATGGCGCCTCTACTGAGGGCATGCTGGTCGATGATCCCTCTAATATCGGATTTATTTCCAGACAAGATTCACTCATCGCATCTTCATAACAGGCTGAGTCCGAATAGGTTTCTTGAGTAGAACAGAACTTTTTTGTTGCCCTTGTTGATTCTTCTATTTGTCGCTGCTGTCGTTTCATTAATCTAGTCGTTTCCTTCTTATCAATTCCGCCAATAGCCATTTTCCTGTCATTTCTCTGATCCAACATAAAATTTCTTTCATTGATGGGAACTTTTTTAGGTTTTAAACATGAACAAAATTTGAAAGAAGTGCATTTACAAGCAGCAACGTTGAAGAGTTTTTCTGATAACACTGAGAAACATTTCAGTTTATTTTCATAGCTATCACTTCTCTTGTTTTTGGGGTATCTTTTTAAATGGAGATATTTTTCGAAATGTTGTTTTTGTAATTGAATAATTCGTTCTTTTGTTACGATTGGAATCGAAGCTTTGGTCCAAATATCGCATATTTTTTCAGAAACAATCGCAAATGTATCTGAATTTGATGGATCTTTTCCATTGTACTTCAATTTTAGATCGTGTTTTACGAATAAAATATATTTAATGACGTCCTTTATGGTTGGTAGCTGTCGATCGCCAAGTTCTTCGTAAGGTCCCAATATAGCACAAGTAGTTTCACTACGCCTCAAACTCATTATTTAATCCACTTTTAAAAATAAAACAATCGCAACTGCACTTTAACGACACAAGAAACTGAGTGGCTTTGAAGAAAACACTCCCTAGTTAAGGTAAGAAACACTTCGAATTATGTTGAAAATTGAGGGTATTTGCAGGTTGAAACCTAGCAAAGATTTAGTGATTGGGAACTTGTCAATGCATGCGAATTAAAATATTATGTTTACATTATACTTGAATGTAATAAAAAAGTTAATATTTTTGTATATTCAATTCAGTTCAGCGAAATTAAAAAATGCGAAAAATTACAAAAAAAGGTAAAATATTCTAAAGTTTGAAGATCGGTAGAGACCTGAAGATATAATTTAATTTTTATTTAAAAATTATTTTTGGAATCTACAATTAATTACACAAATTTTAAGAGGTCTTGCGTTTACAAAAACTAAAAAAAAATATTTCGGGACATCCTAATGAACATACAAAAAGTTGCAGAAAATTACATAAGTAGCTTATAAAAAAGTTCTGTGTCGGACATTTCAATACTAGAAGTAAATTTCCAAACAATTATTTTATGTTCTCTGATAGTAGGTTAATAGTTAATTAGTATATTATTTTACGTATGTAGTTCTTGAATTGATAAAAAGTGCACAAAACATATGCATATATCTGCAAAGTTAGAAACTTACTGTAATAAAATAATTTATAAAATTATTTCATTACATGGCGATCCCGCCAGCTTGGTGCTAAGATTTTTGCACAAGTGGCGGAAAGCGCAATACTAATTCCAAAGTCCTGCTTAGTGCTAAGATTTTTTTGCACAAGTGGCGGAAAGCGCAATACTAATTCCAAAGTCCTGGTATTGATCAGCCGATAAGATCTGCCAGTTGCGTAGAAGTTCCTGGTCTGGCCAATAGACCAGAAGATAGATGACCACAGAAGGGCCGAAAGCTATCTCCATAGAGGAGTATGGGAGAAGAAATAATTTAATAAAGAAACCAGCCGAAATAGTCATCCCAATCGTAAAGAAGCCAAAGCGCAGAGGCGACTATACCCAGCGCATTAAACGAGAGATTGGATATCTGTTACGAGAAGTCAACACTCAGCCACCACCACCTTGGAACAAGGCTTGCTCCATTTGAGAACGCATCTCAAAATTGGAATTCCTGCTGCAACATCGTAAGCAGATTAAATATATACATACAAAACAAAAAACTGTGCGTGCTTCACGCAGACAGTATAGGCTGACAAGCGTTAACCGCTCGCAGAAAAACAAAAAAAAAAAACTGTGTGTGCTTCACGCAGACAGTATAGGCTGACAAGCGTTAACCGCTCGCAGAAAAAAAAAAAAACAAAAAAAGATTTAAATATAATTTCAATGTAAAAACAAAATTTTTCAAAATGTTTATGCACACATGGTCGTTTAAAAAAAAAAAAAAAAACAAAGCAATCAGAGCATTTGAAGGTGCCTACAGAGAACGTAAATTCATAGAAAAGGCTCAGGAACGAATGGACAGGTTAAATGTCAAAACACATCAAAACGAGGGTAGGAAGTTAACAGAAGAGAGTTAACATAGCGGAGCGTAGTCAACAGAAATAAATATAGTGTTTGCATTGAAATGTAAAATGCCATGATTTGGTGTTAGGGAAAAGAAAATAACAGAAGACTTGTACATTTTTCTTTCATGCTTATTTGCCGTCGGCATTTTGCATGCGCAAATGGATTATTTCTTGTGAGATGAATAAATTAATTCTAAGTAACGCAATAGCACCGTAGGCCTAAGTAGCTAGTGTGCTCTATCAATTAGTGTTATATTTCATATTTCTCTAATAAATAATAATAATAATTCTAAGTATACGCATGCATGAATATGAAATTTTAAGTATCTAATTGACAAAATTGTATTGAATTTAGGTCTATTATCAAAATTATTCAAATATCATAACACAAAAAATAACTTTGTAAACCATTCATTTACATCAAGGTTTATTATTCAGCAAAGTGTTGAATTAATATAACATCTACCATCCATATTCATGTGGGCAGAAAAAAACATGACTTGCCTCAAAACCCAGCTCATACACCTCTCATACACATCTACATATAAAGAATTCAAAGCAAATAGACAAACGTATGCAAACATATTTCTAATATACATATGTATGTATGTATGTATGCAAAAATCACATTTCTTTTTCATGCTGGCATTTTGCATGCGCAAATGGATTATTTCTTGTGAGATGAATAAATTAATTCTAAGTATATGCATGCATAAATGTGAAATTTTAAGTATCTAATTAACTAAATTGTATTGATGATTTAAGTGCATTATCAAAATAATTTCAAAATACAGTGCCAGCTCGCTAATCCGAAGGTGTGTAATCCGAATTATCCAGCATTCGTTGCAAGCTCGCTAAACCGAGTTTTTGTTTTTTTATTTTTGAGTCTGTTTTTTTACAAAACCATGAACGGAATTTTAAATCTAACGGGACATTATTGAAATACTATGTATAATATGTAAGTGTGTATTTATCTTGTTGCGAATAGTTTAGTTGTGGTATTAGTCGCGAAAACACCAATTTAAATAACATGGCAAAAAAATGAGCACATAAAACACTGTCATTAGCTGATAAGCTTAAAATAATAGAGAAGTAAATCGTGGACAATCAGGAAAAGTTTTAGCAAAGAAATTTGGTTAATAGCTTCAACAATTTGCGACATAAAAAGAAATGCTGAAAATATTAAAAGGTAAAAAACCTGTGTAAAAAATGTATGCTTTGTTTGAAGAGAAGCGGTCACGGCATCAAACCATTTCAGCAGAAATTTTACGACAAAATGTATCCGAATCAATCATTTCACGCTAGTGACGGATGGTTGCAAAATTTTAAGAAGCGATTTTCTGTGTGAACTTTGCAAATATGCGGCGAATCCTTGTCTGCTAGACCTGATCTTGTACCTGATTTTCAAAATAAGCTCTATGACATTATCGAGACTGAAAATCTGATTGACGACCAAATTTACAATGCTGATGAGTCTGGACTCTTTTGGAAAATGTTTCCAGAAAAAACTTTAGTGCATTGTAAAGAAAAGTCTGCTCTTGGTATCAAAATGAGCAAAGAGAGAATCACCTTCTTGTGCTGTGCTAACAAATCTGGAACTCACAAGCTTAACATTGCTGTGGTTGGGAAATCAAAAAATCCACGTTCGTTTAAAAAACAACATATTGTTGAATATTACGCGTCGAAAAATGCATGGATGACAACATATATTTGTACTGAATGGTTTTTTAAATCGTTTATACCACAGGTAAAAGACTATCAAATTGAAAATAATTTGCCCAAAAAAGCTTTATTGTTACTGGAAAATGCGAAGTGTCATGGAGAGCCGCTGGTATCTGAATGTGGGCAATATAAAACTATGTTTTTACCCCCAAATTGTACTAGTATTATTCAACCCATGGATCAGAACGCGATACAACTAACTAAGCTGTTTTACAAAAAAGATCTTTTGTGTGAACTGGTAAGCTCTGTAGCGGATGATTCAGACATTTTTTTGAAACAATTCAGTTTAAAGGACGCTTGTAAATTGCTTAAACGTTCTTGGAACAGGGTGCCCAATTCTTCTATAAAGTCTTGTTGGAAGCATATTCATTCTCAGAGGTGGGCTTCAGATGATAACATCCCTCTATCATTGTTACAACAAGAGTTGCCAGAGAATGATCGTGTTGAAGAAACAGAAGAATTTCGCACAATAACCAACTTATTTCACCGCAACAATGACGTGCATATTTCTGAAGATGAAGTTCTTAGCTGGATTATGAACTCTGACAATACTTCGTGTAGTAGTTCAGAGTCAGACACAAAAAATCGTGAAGCTCTGCAGGCCTTAAATATTTCAATAGATTGGGCAAAGGAACGAGGTCTGCAATCAGATTACATATTAATGCTAAAAGAATTGCGGAACAAGGTTTTAGAAGCATGTGCACTGAAAGACAAGCAAACCTACATCACTAACTACCTACGTTAAAAAAAAAACGTAATATTATATGTAAATAGTTACATGCATACATATGTACATATGTATTTATAAAAATCTTTAATTTTTTCATTGTTGATTAATAAAAATAAAATAAATTTGTTTTGAAATCCTGGCTTTTGTTTTATTTTCGAATATAGTGAATTATAAGCATAATAACAGCACATCCAGTAATCCGAATATCTCGTTAATCCGAATCAGGGTCTGCAATCATTAATTCGGACTAGCGAGCTGGCACTGTATTCACATAAAAAATTGGCTTTGTAAACCATTCATTTGCATCAACGGATATTATTCAACAATATGTGTCCTTTTTAAATTTTTATATCCATATGTATGTATATTCATATACTAAATAGATATAACATCTACCATCCATATTCATGTGGGCAGAAAAAAATCTTGACCTGCCTCAAAACACAGCTCATATGTATCTACATATGGGCATTTTCACGGTAACGGTTACGAGAAAGATCTTTTACAAATAAGTACGTAGTTATAAGCAATTATAAAGTGATACGGACGCGACAAAAAATAGAAGTTTTTTTGAGGCGCATTCAGAAATATACAAAATTCAGCAAATTAAGGATTTTTATATATATACAATATATATGTTAACAAATGCGAACAGATGACTGTTATTCGTAGGTTTATGAAATATGATAATTTTGTCTTCGTTTTTTTTTTAAATTGAGTATAGAAGAAATATGGACGCGACATAGCGGACGCGACACAATTTTCCATGAGCTAGGAAATAGAATTTTTTTCATTATAACACTTCAATTTTATTGAAAATAAAAACTCAAGTAAAATTACAGTAAAAACGACTTAAAAAATTAAGAAGAAAGTTATTAGCTTTTAGGATGGTATTGTATATTTTAATTATTTTCTTTAATGAATAGGTCGTCCGAGCAACTTCAATATATTTACTGTCGAAATATGAAAACCTATGCATACTTTTAACTCCTTTGATATTTGGAACATTTTGCCATAACAGTTGATTAGAAAAACTATCAATTTGTGTTCCAGAGATATACAAGATTTTAACTCCATCAATGTTGTTCTTAGCACATTCATAGAAGCATAAGGCATCACCGAGAATGATATTTCTTGCTTTAACGATTTGCCAGACTTTTCCTTTAACTACGGCACCTATTCCGTCTACAGCACCTTTGCCATGTGAAGTGGCGAAAAAATTCCACTCTAGAAAGTATAAATTTATTTTTGAATTGGGAAGAGCTTCCATCAGAGAAAATATAAATGCTGGTAACTCCTTTGTACTGGTTTTGTAAGATATTGGTAATTTTGGAAATAAAGCAGTAAACGTCGAATTTACTGTGAGTCAATCTATCACTGATAACAGCATAGGACTTGGTTTCACCAAAAACCCAAGCTACGCACGTAAACACTGTTACTTGGTTATAACTAAAGTGGGCATCTTTAATTTCGTTTTGGGATGTCAAGCGATAATTTTCAGCAAAATCAACTTGAATAACAATTTCATCAGCTGCTAAATTTTTCTTTTTAATTTCAAAGTAATTTTGTTGGTGACGTTTAATAAAACAATGCATTTTAAAAGCTGGTAGCTGAATCTCTACATCATGAATTAAGTCGCTTAAAGGACCAATAGTGTAGTTTAAAGTAATGCGATCGTCTACTTTTCTCCACTGTTTCCATTTGATTTGCGTATCAAATTGATTAATAAACTGTATTGGAACTAGATCGTCTTTAATATCGCGTACACAGCTGTCACAAGTATTAGCCATGCACTTTTCATTCATAACGTCGCAGCAAACTGATGTAAGAAATAAATCAGCTTTGGCAGGAATCTGCGGTATAATCTTTGCACAGCCTTCTAGTAAAAAAATAAAATTTGCATGGTACTTACAGATACACATATTGTGTCGTAAATTATTGATTAACTGAATGTAAGTTGGCTTCTATAAAATTTTAATCTTGTGCAATCTCTACGACTTTATTTAAAATTTAAGGTTCACGGTAACGGACGCGACGAATTTCAAACACCAATAAATTTTATTAATCGTTTTTTTCGAGAGTCAATGGCTACTTTTCTTAAGTGAAATAAGTTATTTGCTTAAAGTCTGAAAGCAATTTATACTTCAACACTTTTTGCACTAATGAGAACAATAAATGCTATTTTTCGGTAACGGACGCGACATACGAATATAAGCAGAAGTAATCAAAAAAAACTACTGTTATTCGATCTCCACTAAGTCTCTCTCTCTCGTCATGTCGGTCTCCTTGCCGCGGGGATGAGGCTTAAGTGGCGAGTTAACCCCATTCTATGGAGATTAACTTACCACGAACTAAGAGGGCAGCTTCATATAGGAATTGGGTATCCACTCATCCGCGGAACGGCGGAATTTGTGGCCACCCAAGTACTATGTGGAGAGTACCGTACCGACAACCTGGCAGGAGGGATAAAATGCATTTCTTTTCTTTCATGTGGAGGCTAAATAAAGATATTTCTGCACGGGGTAACCCACTTTTGGGAAATCCTCCCGTCGAGCAATCGACGGCTCGGGCATCGGATGTGCAGGCCCGAACCCCACATTCCCCTATGACCGGAACTGACACCCAGGGTTCCGGAGGAAGCGCACTACTAGTGGTGAAACATGGCACATTGGCTATGCCAATGGAGAGCCGAGTGAGTGTGAGCGATACACCGCCATCGAAACGATCTGAAGCAACTGAACAAGTTGTGGAGGATGTGGAGATGGCGGACAATCTCTCAGTAGACTCAGACGGATCTCTGGTACCGAGTAAGTCTTTGATAACGGTTAAACCTGGTGTGAATCAGGTAAGTACCGGTAAAAAGACTGAAGTTATTGGAGAGGCGAACGCAGGTGTTGGTCTAACCGCAAGGCAGATCATACGAAGAAGACAGAAGGCGAGGCAAGCCGAAGCACTAGCTAAGGCAAGGACTCAAGCTCCGTCAACTTCGACACCTGTAACGGAAACGGGAAAGCGTGGCAGAACAGAGGATTCCTCTGTAGCGCTGCGCTCTTCCGGAAACGAAACGGGGTCTGTGCCAACGACCGGGAAGAGGAGGAAAGCAAAGAAGAGGAAAGTTGAAAAAACGGAATTCGGAAATGCCTGCATCCTCGACCCAATCCAAGGCAGATAAACCTTTGCCTGACAAGGCAGAGGCTAAGGGACCTCAAATGTCGAATGACACTCTTCCGTCAACGTCTGGCGAATCATTCGCGAGAATGGCAGCAAAGGCAATGACGGTGGAGATACATACCGACAAACAAGATGGTCTACTGTCCAAAGGGCAACAAGACTATCTTGACAGCTATCTTTGGAAAGCTATTGGTGAGTCGAAAGACGCGCCGACATTCGAGGGGAAAAGCGTGGTGGACGGCATCGTAAAGGTGCACTGTTCCAATGCTTTTTCCCGAGAATGGCTAGAAAAAGGGATAGCAAAAATCCCAGCCTGCGAAAACAGCAAGTTTATTCTTGTTGAGAGTAGCAAAGAAAGGCTGGTACGAGCGAGTGTCTGGATTCCGGGTCCTTCCTGTAATTCAGCAGAACTCCTCAAACGCATCCGTGTTCAGAATACGGATCTTGACACGACTCTCTGGACAGTATACTCGTGCACCAGGCAGAAATCCGCTACCACTTCGGAGGCGGGTTCCCACCTGGTACTGGGTATCGATCTTGGGTCCCTCAAGGTTCTTAAGTCGAAGTACGGGTGCCGTCCCCACCTACATCTGGGGCGGATCCAGTTCCGCGTCCAGGATAAGGTGGAGGACAAAGCGTAAATATACTCAGTCTCATGACTGAAGTAATATTTACACAGATAAATCTGCAGCATAGCAAAGCGTCTACGGCTCTCTTGTGCCGTAGGCATGCAAAACTGCAAACAAACCCACACATTATACTTCTACAAGAACCATGGGTATGTCACAAGCGTATCTGTGGTCTAAGTGCTATGTCGTGGGGACAAATACTTCATTGTGAAGGGAATGTGAGACCGCGAGCATGTATTATCATGCCGAGGTTGATCGAACACACGATGTTAAAAGAGCTATGCTCCGGCGATATCGTTGCTGCAAAAATAAAGTACTTGAAAAGTGGGAACAGTGTCGAAGCTATTATAGTTTCGGCCTACCTACCCTACGACTCTTTACAGCCACCTCCTTCGAGGGAGCTAAGAGAAGTGGTCAAGTACGCAGAATCCAATAATCTGGGGCTAATAGTGGGCTGTGATGCAAACTCACAGAACATTGTGTGGGGAAGCAGCAAATGCAACCCCAGAGGTCTCAAGTTACTGGATTTTATCCTGTCATCCGATTTGGTCATTCAAAACACTGGTAACAAACCAACTTTTGTGACCAGAAGGAGACAAGAGGTGATTGATTTAACACTTACCAATAGGTCAGTTGGGAATCAAATCAACCGATGGCGAGTTTTGGAAGAGGACTCTCTTTCTGATCATCGTCTTATCGAATTCCGACTGGGAATTGACACAATATCAATACCTTCCGGTAGGAATCCTCGAAATGTGGACTGGGACAGGTATGGTGAGCTTGTAACAGAGCGATTACCAAACCTGAAAAAACTCAAATCAGCAGAAATGATTGAAGATGCGACTAAGAAATTATAAGGTACTTTAATCAATTGAGGAACTGTGTCCACTCAGCCAAAGCAGACAGGGGAAAGCGGCTCCTTGGTGAACCCTGAACCGTGGAAGCTTCGTGTACGGTCCAGAAAACTTCTAATAAGGCCACAAAGACCCAAACAGAAGTGGACTGGTCTAATCATCGACTTACACAGAGAGAATATAAGAAAAAAGTACGGCAAGCCAAACTTGAATCCTATAGAAATTTCTGCAGTAACGTCGAAGAAATGAGGGAAACAGCGAGACTTTGTAAGGTCCTTCATTTAGACCGCTCAGTAAGGCTGGATTCCATTCGAAAACCTGATGGTTCATACACCATTTCCAAATCGGAAACGTTTAATGCTTTACTCGAAATCCACTTTCCGGGTAGTAGAACTCTCTCTGAAGGTGAGAGTGGCATGAACAACAACGGTGGCAACGGTGGAACCTCTAGGTACAGCTGGTATATTGCTAGTCGGATAGTGACAAGGGAATCGATAAGGTTTTCCTTATCTTCCTTTGAGAACTTTAAGTCCCCTGGACCTGACGGAATATATCCAGCAATGCTTAAAAAAGGAGGAGACAGGCTGATTGAGGCCCTGAAAAGGATCTTCACAGCCTGTCTTGCATTTGGTTACATACCATCCCAATGGCGACGCGTAAGAGTAGTATTTATTCCGAAACCAGGAAAAGATGACTATTCCCTAGCAAAAAGTTTTAGACCAATCAGTTTGACAACGTTCATGTTGAAAAGCCTGGAACGAGTGGTGGAGAAACATATTCGAGTGGGGGTATTGCCGAGAAGTCCACTTAGTAGAAATCAACACGCTTACCAGAGTGGAAAATCATGTGAATCAGCCTTACACGATCTTGTTAGCAAGATTGAAGCCGGGCTGGAAGCTGACGAATACACAATGGGCGTGTTCGTGGACATTGAGGGGGCTTTTGATAATGCCACTTTCGGCTCGATATGTTCTTCTGCCGAACGACATGGAGTTAATCAAGCCATTATAAAATGGATATACTCCATGCTCTCTGAGAGGCTGTTAACCGCTGGTGGAAGCGATGACGAGCAAATCACAGTCAGGGCCAAGCAAGGATGTCCCCAAGGGGGTGTTCTTTCTCCGCTGCTGTGGTGCTTCGTCGTAGACTCTCTATTAGTGGAGATGCAGGAACTCGGCTTTCACGTCCAAGCATATGCGGACGACGTCTGTGCGCTAACATCGGATAAATCCTTAAGGAGGCTTTGCCCGAAAGTGCAGAGGATTCTTGACAAAATCGATGATTGGTGCATGAGACAAGGTCTTTCCGTTAATCCGAACAAAACAACTATAGTCTTGTTTACGAGAAAACGGAAATTGGATGGACTCAGTCTTCCAACACTGAAAGGTGTGACACTTGGTCTTTCCAACGAAGTTAAATATCTAGGAGTAATCTTGGATAAGAAGCTGACTGGGGAGACACACGTTTCACTGAAGGTGAATCGTGCATTGAAGATTTTTCAGCAATGCCGTAGAGCCTTTGGCAAAACTTGGGGTCTGAAACCTGCTGTGGTCCTATGGATATACACGGCACTTATCAGACTAATCATCACTTACGCTTCTGTGGTCTGGTGGCGACGGAGCATGGTTAAGTCCACAATCCGGGAACTATACAGGCTGCAAAGAAGTGTATGTTTATGCATCACGGGTGCCATGAGTACAACCTCTGGAGATGCCCTAAATGCTATGCTTGATTTGCTCCCCTGGATCTTAAGATACAACAGGAAGCAATAAAAGCAATGTGTAGACTCCATAAATATAGTTTCTGGCACGAAGATGGAACTTCGGGACACAGAGAAATCTTTAAGTTGCTGTCGGAGCAGTATCCACTGTTTTTGGCACCTAAAGATGACCTGATACCCACAGTTTCATTCGGAAGGAAATTTGATGTCAGATTTCCATTGCGTGAGCAATGATGAGGTTTGACGGATATTTTCTTTACCGATGGGTCCAAGACTGAAATAGGGTCTGGAGCCGGATGGTACTTAAACGATAGTAATAAGTATCACTACGCTATGGGGGGAATGGCAACTGTTTTCCAAACAGAAGTTTTTGCCATCCTAAAAGTAGCCGAATGGATAATCGAGAGGAGATGGAGCGGGAAACAGATTGGAGTCTTCAGTGACAGCCAGGCTGCATTGAAGGCCCTGGAGAACGCGAAGCAAACCTCAAAGATTGTTCAAGAATGTAAGAAGAAGCTTAATTCTGTCGCAAGACAAAACAGGCTTGTACTTATATGGGTTCCGGCACACTCCGGTGTTCAAGGAAACGAAATTGCCGACGAATTGGCCAACCGTGGATCAGCGGTGGCCCCACAGGGGCCAGAGCCAGTAATCGGAATCAGTCCCGCAGGAATCAAGAACTGGATCAACGATTATGTAGGCAATCTACATAAAGAGCGATGGTCCGGTCTAGAACGCTGCAGAACTGCAAAGTGTTTTGTGACAAGTCCGAACAGAAAACTGTCAAACTTTCTACTAAAACTTAGAAGGAAAGACATTCGGTTGATGGTCGGCATCATTACAGGACACAACCCATGGGGTCAGCATATGACCACCATTGGAATCATCGAGGACCCGGTATGCCTGTCATGCTTGGAGGAGGCGGATAGCACTGAGCACTTTCTCTGTGAGTGTCCTGCCTTCGCTAGAGCGCGACTACGAGTATTGGGTTCCGATGTCATGAGAATGGGTAATATTCGTTCTCTAAAACTGGAGGATATTTACAGATTTGCCAAAGAATCTGGAAAATTCTCACAGGACTAACTATCTCTATCTCTGTCTCTTTTCTTTCCTATCTCTTTCTATGACACTTTTCTCCCTCCCTCCTTGACTATCTACCCCCTTTCCAGAGCTTTAAATACAATGGGCTTTTTAGCCTGAGTGTTTTAGGAGCCACCAAATCTCCTGGTGCTCCTTGGCTCGACCTTTTCAAATTTTCAAGTCTCTCTGCTTGTTAAACATTATGTTACTATCAGTAGAAGATTTTTAAATTAAACATCATAGTATTGCTTTGAATAAGGGAATATTACAAGGAAAAAAGTTGGTATATTTGGTCAAAAGAGTTAGATTTGTGTAAATTTTGTATATTCGTTGTATATTTCTGCTCAAAATTCAAAGAAAAGAAAACTTCTTTTATATTTATAAAGTAAACACATTTAAGATTTATTATTCATCAACAAAAAGTTTTCAGGAACAGTTTGAGTTTTGCACTCGTGGTTGACTTTTTTGTGAAAATGCCCATATATATAAAAAATTCAAAAGCAAATAGACAAACGTATGCAAACATATTCCTAACATATGAGAAAAACACTCATCTAAACGGTATTCGCGTACATATACATATGTATGTATATATGCATATATGAATACATATGTTGGGACAATGTACATATGTACGTAAATGTTTCTATTCTAAGCAAAACAATGAATATTCGTATATACATATAACCGCACATACTTACTTTATGCCTCTACATGTGTATGCTTCCAAAACTAAAATTCTAAGCCTAGCGACTACAAGAACAAAATGCATTCCTAGGCGTAGCTGTTGCCGCCATGATTATTTACCCGCGCCGGCGCTGAACAGTTTCAAATATTGAAAAGCACAACAAAAACAAATTCATTGATAAGTTCGAGCTCATATTTCTACGAGCAAAGTACTTTCATTCATAAAACGAGCCGCCCATATGCCAATTTTCACGACCATTCGAAAATAGTCAATATTGGAATATTTCGCGTTGAATTATTTGCCAATATTTGGTAAATCTTGAATTTTTGTCAAGTCGAGTGGCCGCGGCTCCGTACATATGTATGCATCAATATATGTATGTAAATATGTGTTCTCAATTCTCGACAGCAATAGCAAATCGAAATATTTTTTCTGTCGCAAGTGCTCGCAGTCTCATATGTATGTATGTCTATGGAAGTTTGTAGGCATGTATTTATGTGTATGCGTGTTTGCTTTTGCACGTCCATATGAACGATTTTTCATATGCAGATATTCATTTGATTTAGCTGAACGAATATATTGATTTTGTAAGGAAATCATGTCGAATTAAATTATTGGTATATGTTCATTTAAGTTCTTCTTACCAAATAAATATTATTATCCTTAAGAAAATTGAAACCCTAGTTTTTTTAATCTCTATTTTTTATTTTTACCAACAAGTAAGTTAACTACTCATATATAGTATGTATGTATATATATATTACAATACTATAAATAATAGGTATTAATTGTACATTTCCTGAAATGAAAAAAAATGTATAAACTTGTGAAAGCAGGAATTACGAAATTGTTCTTATATTATAACAAATGCTTGGGTAAATATGAGCCTCTGTCAATTTTGGGCAAATTTTAAAATTGGAATTCTTCTGATCAATATCAAATAACTTCCTAATGACCTTAAAGCTTGCAGTGACATGGGCGGTTGGAATATCATATTTCATAAATACATTACGGATGGACTTTATGAGATGGCAATAGTCAAACATGCAAAAATTGGATATTAATGCATGACAACGATCCCAAACATTCTGCGGGAGTGGTCAAAAACTGGCTTTCGCAGGAAAATATTACCCAGCTCGATTGGCCAGCACAAAGTCCGGATTTAAATCCAATCGAAAACTTGTGGAATAATGTGAAGACGATGGTTGGACAAAAAAAATTTAAAAATATCGATGAACTTTGGGAAGGTGTACAGGAAGCATGGAACTCTATTCCTTTGGACAGGTGCCAAAAGTTAATAGAGAGTTTACCACGCAGGTGTGAAGGAGTTATACAGAATAACGGCTATTCTACCAAATATTGATATGGTAAATAATAATAGTCAACAATCTTTTTTCATTTCTTACAAATATTTCATATTTTTTACAGAAATCGAAACTACGCTAAGTCTTTGTCCAAATCCCACTATAACCAAATAAGAATTACTTCTATTTTATCATATTTTTTCTAGGGAAAACTGTCTACTTTAAGTTATTTTGTCTTATAATAAAGTGTTAAATATATTTAGTTAAAAAAACTGGATTTATTTTGGTTTCATATCATTTGATCGAGCATTATATTGAACTCTTTTTAAGTGCGCTAAACGTTTGACCATAGCTGTATGTCCTATGCTAATATATGTATATAAACATGCATACATACATACAATTACGCGCAATTTCCATAAAAAAACCAAAAAGAACAAATCTGTAAACATGCATACAAATCATATGGACATATCAAATGAACAAATCTGTTCTGTACGCAAGCAAATGTAAGCTAATGTAAACTACATTTTTTCACACTTGAGTATCACTCTCTCCCTCTCATTTCTCTCCGGCAGCCATATTAATTAATTTCCTACTGTTAACTTGTGCTGATTTCATTTTCCTACCCGTATTTTGTTAGGAGGAACGGGCCGGGACTGCGCCTTCTCTATGAATTTACGTTCTCTGGTGCCTGTACACATTTCAAACGAGGGTAGGAAGTTAACAGAAAAGAGTTAACTTAGCGGAGCGTAGTCAACAGAAATAAATATAGTGTTTGCATTGAAATGTAAAATGCCATGATTTGGTGTTAGGGAAAAGAAAATAACAGAAGACTTGTACATTTTTCTTTCATGCTTATTTGCCGTCGGCATTTTGCATGCGCAAATGGATTATTTCTTGTGAGATGAATAAATTAATTATAAGTAACGCAATAGCACCGTAGGCCTAAGTAGCTAGTGTGCTCTATCAATTAGTGTTATATTTCATATTTCTCTAATAAATAATAATAATAATAATTCTAAGTATACGCATGCATGAATATGAAATTGTAAGTATCTAATTGACAAAATTGTATTGAATTTAGGTCTATTATCAAAATTATTCAAATATCATAACACAAAAAATAACTTTGTAAACCATTCATTTACATCAAGGTTTATTATTCAGCAAAGTGTTGAATTAATATAACATCTACCATCCATATTCATGTGGGCAGAAAAAAACATGACTTGCCTCAAAACCCAGCTCATACACCCTCTCATACACATCTACATATAAAGAATTCAAAGCAAATAGACAAACGTATGCAAACATATTTCTAATATACATATGTATGTATGTATGTATGCAAAAATCACATTTCTTTTTCATGCTGGCATTTTGCATGCGCAAATGGATTATTTCTTGTGAGATGAATAAATTAATTCCAAGTATATGCATGCATGAATGTGAAATTTTAAGTATCTAATTAACTAAATTGTATTGATATTAAGTGCATTATCAAAATAATTTCAAAATATTCACATAAAAAATTGGCTTTGTAAACCATTCATTTGCGTCAACGGTTATTATTCAACAATGTGTGTCCTTTTTAAATTTTTATATCCATATGTATGTATATTCATATACTAAATAGATATAACATCTACCATCCATTTTCATGTGGGCAGAAAAAAATCTTGACCTGCCTCAAAACACAGAAAATAGACAAACGTTTCCAAACATATTCCTAACATATGCAAAAAAACTCATCTAAACGGTATTCGCGTACATATAATTACATATGTATGTATGTATGCATATACATATGAATACATGTTAACATGGCAAATGTTAACTTTTCACACGCCGATCAGCTACATGAGTACAGCGGACGTACAACGCTTACACAGCGCTTCCCACAATATTCCAGACGCACTGTCAGCAGAAAAGCCAACAGCAGCAACACCCCAATTGAATTAGGCCGGATGTAATGCACGCGCAACCCAAGTCAGCGATTCCTCGAAATTGCGCACGCCACCACAGGTTTTTTTTTTTTTTTTTTTATTTAAAACTTTATTTTGTATTCTGTCTATACTTACAATTCTTAGAAGACATTTTACAAATATTTGGTTACATTTAAGAGTGGCTTTGATTTTAGTATTAAAGGAATATTTCCAGTGAAATATCCTTTCTAATAAATATAATAATAAATAAATTAATTCAATATTTTATAGATGGCTCTTGGACGAGGTGGATTGGTGTTTTTCTTTTCAACCTTAGAAAGACACATGATGGTGACATGAGGGTAGAGGCCAGCTCATTTGGGTGCGATTGAAGTCGATTTCGGTATTTACTGGCTACATTTTGAATTTCCTCTTTTATTGAAGGGATGTCTAAGTCTCGATGAATTTGGGCATTTGTCACGTACCACGGAGCGTTGACTAGGGTGCGTAGAGTCTTGGACTGGAAACGCTGCAGGATTTCCAAGTTTGAATTTGACGCAGTACCCCACAGTTGGATTCCGTAAGTCCAGACTGGTTTTATCATATATTTGTAGAGGATAAGTTTGTTGTCCATTGAGAGGGTGGATTTGCGGTTTAGCAGCCAGTACATATTACGAAATATTAAACCTAGAGCTTTCCTTTTTGTAAAGATATGCGTTTTCCACGTAAGCCGTTTATCCAAATGAATGCCTAGATATTTAGCACTATCACATTGCGGAATTGGAATACGGTTTAAGTTGATTTGTGAGCAGGTGGTTCTTTTTGTGGTAAAGGTTACGTGTTGAGATTTATGTTCGTTTACTTTCAACCGCCAGCTCCGGAGCCATTTGGGGATTTTATTTATGCTTATTTGGAGCATATAAGAGGCTTCCACGGGATCCACTGCTGTCGCCATAATAGCGGTATCATCGGCAAAAGTGCCAGTTAGTACACCTTTTGAGGTTGGCAGATCGTGTGTAAAAATTAAGTACAGGATTGGACCTAATATGCTGCCTTGTGGGACCCCAGCTTTAATTTGTTGGAAATTGGAAATTTCATTTTCGTAATTTACGTAGAACATTCGTTGGTTTAGATATGATTTAATGAGCAAATAGGCATTTAGTGGTAATTTCTTTTTTATTTTAAAGAGTAGGCCTTGGTGCCACACTCGGTCGAAGGCTTGTGATATGTCTAGGAAAACTGCTGAACAGATTTGTTTTCGGTCGAGCGCTGTTTGTATTTTTTCGACAAGTCTATGGACTTGCTCAATTGTCGAATGCTCATTCCTGAAACCAAACTGATGTTTCGGAATTAATAGGTCTATTAATTAGTTCGTGCGGTTTTACAACAGATGGCGTAACTTGATTATTATTCCATCGATCCACATTTCCAAACATTCATTGGAGAGCTACTGTCGTAAGGCACAAACGTCAGTATAAGTTTTTTATTTGAAGCGTAAACAACAATATTTTTACCACACTTGAAAATGTCGAATTTCGTGCCAAATAATGTGTTTTTGCGGGGAATTCTTCTTCATTATTTTAATATGAAGAAAAAAGCAGCCGAAAGTCATCGTATCTTGGTGGAAGTTTATGGTGAGCATGCTCTAGCTGAGCGAACGTGCCAGAAGTGGTTTGCACGCTTTAAAAGAGTTGATTTTGGCTTGGAAGACGAAGAACGCGAGGGTGCGCCGCCAAAGTTCATGGATACCGAATTGGAGGAATTGCTCGATCAAGATCCGGCTCAAACGCAAGAAGAGGTTGCAAAAACTTTGGGAGTTGATCAATCAACCATTTCCAAACGTTTAAAAGCCATGGGATTGATCCGAAAGGTAGGCCATTGGGTGCCGTATGAATTGAAGCCAAGAGACGTTGAACGCCGTTTTATGGCATGCGAACAACTGCTTCAACGGCACAAAAGAAAGGGTTTTTTGCATCGAATTGTGACTGGCGATGAAAAGTGGGTCCATTACGACAATCCAAAACGTCGGGCAACGTATGGATACCCTGGCCATGCTTCAACAACGACGTCGGCGCAGAATATTCATGGCCTGAAGGTTATGCTGTGTATCTGGTGGGACCAGCTGGGTGTTGTGTATTATGAGCTACTGAAACCGAATGAAACGATTACGGGGGATGTCTACCGACGACAATTGATGCGTTTGAGCCGAGCACTGCGAGAAAAACGGCCGCAATACGCCGATAGACACGACAAAGTTATTTTGCAACATGACAATGCTCGGTCACATGTTGCACAAGTGGTCAAAACATACTTAGAAACGCTCAAATGGGATGTCCTACCCCACCCGCCGTATAGTCCAGACCTTGCGCCATCCGGTTACTATCTCTTCCGATCGATGCAACATGGCCTGGCTGACCAGCACTTCCGTAATTACGATGAAGTCAAAAAATGGATCGATTCGTGGATTGCGGCAAAACCGACCGAATTTTTCACAAAGGGAATCCGTGAATTGCCAGAAAGATGGGAAAAAGTAGTAGTAAGCGATGGACAATACTTTGAATATTAAATTTGTAACCATTTTACGTCAATAAAGTTTCAAATTTCGAAAAAAAACCGCACGAACTTATTCATAGTCCATTAAATAAAAGTGAATACAGAAAATATTTGAGAAAAGTTTAAGAAAAGTTAAGAAAAAAAGTAAACAGTTAAATTATTTTTTTATAAAACCTTGTTAAATTCATATACATATATAAAATGAGTAACCCAAACAATCTCATTATGCCCCCAGTCCTTAACGCACCAAACATACCAATCCCACCAAATCCCAATACTATACCCGGACTCAGTGAATTTATTACTAATATTGTAACGAACGTTCTTAGAAACACGAACAGAGAAGACATAGGGACGGACCAAATAATTAATCCCGAACATCTTTATAATTTAAACGAACTAGACAAAATACCGGACATTGTCAGGTCTATAAGGGAATTTTCAGGAAAAGAAGATGAATTTAATTCATGGAAGAAATCGGTAGAAAGAATTCTTAAGATCTACGAACCATCTGTAGGAACACCAAAATTCTATGGTATTTTAAGTGTCATTCGAAATAAAATTATCGGTGAAGCTGATGCTATTTTGGAGTCATACAATACTCCATTAAATTGGAAATCCATACTTAAATGTCTAACACTTCATTACGCGGATAAACGCGACATATCAACCTTAGAATATCAAATGACCACCCTCGTACAAGGCAATCAATCTATACAAGAATACTACCAAACAGTTTACAAACATCTATCCCTAATACTAAATAAAATAGGATTTATGGACATATCTCATGAAGCAACTTGCCTCCTTACACAAACTTATAGGGATAAGGCCCTCGACACGTTCATACGTGGACTAAGAGGAGACCTTCCACGCCTTCTCGGAATGCGAGAACCTGTTGACTTACCTCAAGCACTCCACCTGTGTTTAAAACTCTAAAACCAAAATTACCGTACGAACTACGCTTGTAATAACCACAATAGAAAAAGTTTTCAGAACCAAGCACCACCAGTGCCACCAAGAAGATTCAACCAGCCAACCCCACAAAGACAACAAACATTTTACCCTCAGTTAGCGTACATCCCGCAACCCCAAAATAATGCTATCCATAATAATAATTTCCAAAGACCCTTCTTTAACCAAAACAATAATAATCGTCCACAATTCGTACCACCTCGAAATTTTGCACCAAAACCCCAGCAAAAACCAGAGCCTATGGAAGTAGACCGGAGTCTACAAACAAGAAGAGTAAACTATATGAATCGGCCACCATCGAATCGAAATTTTCAAGGAAAAAGACCAACAACAATGCAAACGTCAACGTCAACGCAATTTTAATATAGAAACACATTACGAAGACGTAACCAACACGCCATACTACGAAGACACTCTAACATTACCCGAATACGTCGACCATATCAGAAACTAACGATTTCAAGAACCAATTTCAGGACGTTGATTTTACAGACATTCATTTTTTAGAATGAATGCCTCTTCGTTGCCATACATTGAGAGCAAAACGAGCGATGGAGAGATAATAAAAATCTTGATAGATACTGGTTCTAACAAGAACTACGTTCAGCCTCGTTTAGTAAAAAAGAAAATTAGAAATGAAACCCCTTTTAAAGCCAATTCAGTAGTAGGATATATCGATGTTACCCACCACACATTTGCAAACCTCTTTAACTTAAAAGAATCCAATATAAAATTTTTTATTCTACCCAGTTTAAAATCATTTCACGCCATCATAGGAAACGACTCTTTAAAAGAATTAGGTGCAGTAATACACACCAAAGACAATTATATGACTATTAAAAACTGTTTAAGAATAAAATTAAAGCAACAGATTTCACAAGATGTTAATTCAATCAATATACGGTCAGAGCATTTGACCCCAATCCAAAACTCAATGCTGAGAAAATTAACAGAAAACTACAAATCTTTATTTAGCGATCCAGACGAAAAACTGACGTTTACAACCAATGTAAAAGGTGAAATCAAAACAACATCAGGAACCCCAGTATATACAAAAAACTATCCCTATCCGATGTGTCTCAAAGACCATGTCGAAAAACAAATTGAAGAATATCTCCGCGACGGTATTATTCGACCATCTAGGTCTCCGTATAACTCGCCTGTATGGGTAGTACCAAAAAAATTAGATGCGTCAGGAGAGAAAAAATACCGAATGGTGATAGACTGTAGGAAACTAAACTCAGTAACAATAGCAGATAAATATCCTATACCCGAAATAAATGGAGTACTTTCAGAACTTGGAAAGAATAAATTCTTTTCAGTACTCGGTATAAAGAGCGGCTTCCATCAGATTCCTTTAAAAGAATCAGATATAGAGAAGACAGCCTTTTAGGTGAACAATGGGAAATATGAATTCACCCGATTACCTTTCGGTCTCAAGAATGCTCCTTCTATTTTCCAAAGAGCTCTTGATGACATTTTAAAGGATCACATAGGGAAACGATGTTATGTTTACATCGATGACGTTGTGATATTCAGTAAAGACCAAGAAACCCATTTTAATGATATTAAAACAATTTTTGATGCCTTGAAACAAGCAAATTTAAAAATTCAGCTTGACAAATGTGAATTCTTAAAGACAGAAGTAGAATTTTTAGGTTTTATTATTTCGAAAAACGGTCTCAAAACAAACCCCAAAAAAGTAGAGTCAATAATAAATTTTCCAGCCCCCAAAACCTTGAAAGACTTAAGATCATTTTTAGGTCTGTCTGGTTTTTATCGCCGCTTCATTAGGGATTATGCGAAGCTTGCGAAACCCCTGACAGCCCTTTTAAGAGGGGAGGATGGACGTGTGTCCAAAAATCGATCCAAAAATATTCAAATCACATTAAATGAAGAAGCCTTAAGTGCATTCGACAAAATCAAACTTTCTTTGACTACAGAAGATATAATACTAAACTATCCCGATTTTACAAAACCCTTCCAACTAACCACAGATGCATCTAACTATGCAATAGGAGCAGTCCTATCTCAAAATGACAGGCCCATCGTTTTCATATCTCGTACATTAAGCGAAACAGAAGAGCACTACGCTACCAACGAGAAAGAGATGTTAGCCATCATCTGGTCACTAAACAATTTACGTAATTATCTCTATGGGTCACGAAAAGTTCAAATCTTTACGGACCATCAGCCTTTAACTTACGCCCTCAGCAATAAAAATAATAACAATAAAATGAAGCGATGGAAGACCATCCTTGAAGAGTATAATTATGAATTATACTACAAACCAGGAAAGGCAAACGTCGTAGCAGATGCCCTATCCAGACTACCCCAAATCAACCATCTAACAAATTCCGAAAATGACAATAATTCACTAAGCGAAACTATCCACAGCGACATTAGTTCTTCGCATCATTTGATACCAATAGCCCAAGAACCAATAAATGTGTTCAAGAATCAAATTTTTCTTAAAATAGAAGAAACGTCATCTTATCAATTTCAAATTATATTTCCAACTTATCATAGGCATATCATTACTGAAACCGAATCCAACCAACAAAACTTAATAAATCTTCTGAAAAGATATCTAAACCCATCAGTTATTAATGGCCTTCATACTGACGAGAACACCTTAGGAAAAATCCAAGAAATTTACCCAATTCATTTTAGCAACTGCAGAGTAAGATTCGCAAGAAACATAGTAAAAGACTTACCTAACGAAACAGAACAGAATAATGAAATAATTAAAAAACACAAACGCGCTCACAGAAATGGTCGCGAAAATAAAGCACAAATTCTAAGAAACTTTTACTTCCCACAAATGCAAGCGAAAATCGATAGAATCGTTAAACAGTGTAAAATATGCAAGGAACAGAAATACGAACGACATCCAACGAAACCACTATTACAATCAACTCCTATTCCTCAATATCCAGGACAAATAGTTCACCTCGACATTTACCATACTCACAAAAAAGTAATACTAACAGCCATAGATAAATTCTCGAAGTATGCCCAAGCAAAAATAGTAAATTCTAGAGCAACCCAAGATATAATACAACCCTTGAGAGAAATCCTTTTAAACTACGGAATCCCCGAAAAAATAGTCATTGATAACGAAAAATCTTTGGGATCACACCCAATAACTCATTTGATAGAAAATCAGTTTAATATAGCAGTTTTCAGAGCACCCCCTTACACCAGTACTGTCAATGGACAAATAGAAAGATTCCATTCAACTATAGGAGAAATCATGAGATGCATAAAAGCCGAGAAAATCCATACCTCATTTCAAGACTTATTAGAAAAATCCATGTACAAATACAACTACACAATTCATTCCACTACCAACCAAAAACCAATCGAGTTATTCTTCGGAAGAAGAGTATCAACAAATCCTTTGGAATTACAAAAAGATAGAAATGAAAATATTAATAGATTGAAAGCAAAACAAGTAAAGGATCTTAACTATCACAATAAAAATAGACAAGTTTTTAAAGACTATAACCCAGGAGATATTATATTTGTAAAAACCAACAAAAGAATAGGAAACAAACTTTCATGTAGATACAAAGAAGAAAAGGTAAAAGAAAACAAAAATAGTACAGTTATCACTCAATCAGGCAGAACAATTCATAAAGGATTAATTAGGCAATAATAATAATTTACATAAAACAAAATAGTTATAATTATAGTCCTGATATCAAAAACTAACAATTTTCTGATTTCTATAGAAACAATATGACAGACAACAAGGACATCCTACTAATACTAACCATACTAATTATTTCGACCACCGCAACAATAGACATTTATGACTACTTTACTGCTCAACTGGTTACAATCAATGACGAGACAGCAAAAATTCAAAACGGAGCCTTTAGGCTAATACATATAATCGACCTTAACAAATACGAACAATTTCTAACGGACATTTACGAATACATTTCTTCAGACATTCCTAAGGATAGCATTTTACTACCTATCCTAAAGCACGAACTAGTCCAATCTCTCCAAATCCTTGATACCCTTAAACCAGCAAACTTACGACAAAAAAGATCAATAAATATTCTAGGTACTGCCTGGAAATTTATTGCCGGATCCCCCGATCATGAGGATCTAGAAGCAATATCAAATAATCTAAACCAGCTTAACAGCAATAATGATAAACAAGTTCTTATAAACGAAATTTTTAATGAAAAAATTAATAACGTTACACAAATTGTGAATAAACTTTTTAATAATATACGGAAAGATATGAGTATAGTAAATGAAATGATTATTAATTTACAAAATAGAATTAGATTAATAAAAGAGGAATTAATAAATATTAAATATGCCGTACAATGGGCAAAGAGAGATATATTAAACTCATTATTGTTAAACAAGAACGAAATTGAAATTGCACTTGAAAAATTAGAAAATGATGAAATTCCATTTAAAAATGCGGAACAGGCATTAGAAATATCAGAAGTTAATGTTATTAGCAAAAATTTTACAATTTTTTATATGGTGAAAATACCATTAACAATTAAAGAAAATTTTCAAAAAATTATTATAAGACCTGTAATAAAGGCAAATAACACTATAATTAATTTCGAATATAGTGAAATATTAAAAGGAAACAATCAAGTTTACGGAATAAAAACTCATTGTAATAACTATAAGATAATTGAAATTTGTAAACAAAAGCAGATAGTTAATATAACTAATAGTAATTGTATACCTAGAATAATTAATAGCTTTAATTCAACTTGCACCATAAGCAAAGGGCACCATATTCCACATATTGAAGAAATAAAATCAGGCATTTTACTACTTAATGGCTTTATGGGAAAAATAGATGCTGACGCAACAACCCATAACTTGACGGGAACTCATGTTATCAACTTCCATAACTCAACATTGAAAGTTAATAATCAAATATTCATCAACTATGAGGCAATTCCTCCTCCAGCTATCCCAGCTATCCTACAACCAGCACCAATCGAAAACGAACGGATTGAATTGCTTTCACTAAAATCTCTGCCAGAACTGCATATAAATAATACCCGAAAAATAAATCTTCTAAAGACAGTAACAATATCAACTGGCTCACTTTCACTTGGATCAATTGCAGCTATTACTTGCATAGCACTAATATTTTTCAAATTTTGGAGGAAAACTCAAAACAAAATAATCATCGCACAAAGCTTAGACAGCAACCAGATGCCTCCAGCAAGCCTCAACTTGGGTCAACTCAAAGATCTGCCAAAAGATCAATCAAGATATGTAAGTTTCAATAACTTACCCTATTTCTAACAACGCTCGAGGACGAACGTTTTTAAGAGGGGAAGTGTTAACATGGCAAATGTTAACTTTTCACACGCCGATCAGCTACATGAGTACAGCGGACGTACAACGCTTACACAGCGCTTCCCACAATATTCCAGACGCACTGTCAGCAGAAAAGCCAACAGCAGCAACACCCCAATTGAATTAGGCCGGATGTAATGCACGCGCAACCCAAGTCAGCGATTCCTCGAAATTGCGCACGCCACCACAGGTGGCTCGCATTTTAAGTTTAGGTTTTAGATTAAGAAATTTTGTAATTTTAGTTTTAAGTTGAACTCAATAAAGAGCGGTCGTTCCGCAATCTTTTTTAAAAAGAGTTTTCCACGCGAAAATCTTTAACTTACATATGTTGGGACAATGTACATATGTACGTAAAAGTTTCTATTCTAAGCAAAACAATGAATATTCGTATATACATATAACCGCACATACTTACTTTATGCCTCTACATGTGTATGCTTCCAAAACTAAAATTCTAAGCCTAGCGACTACAAGAACAAAATGCATTCATAGGCGTAGCTGTTGCGGCCATGATTATTTACCCGCGATGGCGCTGAACAGTTTCAAATATTAAAAAGCACAACAAACACAAAGTCATTGATAAGTTCGAGCTCATATTTCTACGAGCAAAGTACTTTCATTCATAAACGAGCCGCCCAATATGCCAATTTTCTCGACCATACGAAAATAGATAATATTGGATTATTTCGCGTTGAATTATTTGCCAGTATTTGGTAAATCTTGAATTTTTGTCAAGTCGAGTGGCCGCGGCTCCGTACATACATATGTATGCATCAATATATGTATGTAAATATGTGTTCTCAATTCTCGACAGCAATAGCAAATCGAAATATTTTTTCTGTCGCAAGTGCTCGCGGTCTCATATGTATGTATGTCTATGGAAGTTTGTAGGCATGTATTTATGTGTATGCGTGTTTGCTTTTGCACGTCCATATGAACGATTTTTCATATGCAGATATTCATTTGATTTAGCTGAACGAATATATTGATTTTGTAAGGAAATCCTGTCGAATTAAATTATTGGTATATGTTCATTTAATGTTATCTGTGTACGTACAGAACGGACGTGTTTTTAAAACGCTCTCTAAAAAATCGCTTACAACCGCATATATAAAGTATTTAAAACCAAGATCCCTAATTAAACCGGTCGTGTTTCGCCTAAGTGAAATTGGTTTACTCCGGGATTAACAAAATAAATTAAATAATAACCAAATCAACGAAAATAAAACACCAAAAAACCAAAAGTGCAAACAGATGAGTGTCCGACGTTCTCCGCCGTCAGTGCGCGTTCGCTCAGCCAGCATTGATGAGAACGGCGATGCAGCAGCTTTCATCAACGGGAGCAAAAACGGGCGTACAATCTCCCCGCTTACAATAAGTTTTGGCGCAAACGAAATTGTCTCTGTTTCGCAAACGCAGTCAGAAGGCATTTCCCAAACCAACGGAAAAACTTCTGATCGAATTGTGAGTACACTCTCTACAGACTCTACAGAATCAGCAAATCCGTGGTCGAAGCAAAGCTTTTCTGTGAACAGATCTACAGCCACAGCTCAAGAAGAAAAGCTCTCTCACGAAAGCTCTACGAAAGCTCTAATCAGTAACTGCTCAAACCAGAGTAAAATTAAACAGTCGGTCATACAGACTGGGTTAGACCGCTACATGAACATTCAGCCAAAGCGTAAACTAAGTCCGCAAAAGCAAACAGTTGATAAACAAAGAGAAAAAATAAAAAAAAATTGTGAAGACGGCTCCCTGTCCCAGAATAGATTTGCTATACTAGACAACAGTGAGGAAATAGCCAAGAGTAAAAGTACAGGCAGTAAGTCTAAACCGCCCCCAATATACTTAAGAGAAAAAAATTCGAACAGTCTTGTAAACAATTTAGCGAAGTTATTGGGTGCAAACAATTTTCATGTTGTCTCTGTTATGAAAGGCAACATACATGAGACCAAAATTCAAATCTACGAGGAAGAAAATTTTAGAAAGTTAGTAAATAATTTCGATTTGCTTAAGAAAGAGTACTACACGTATCAGCTTAAAAGCAGTAAGGGCCTTATAGTAATTTTAAAAGGAGTTGAGCATAATGTAGATCCGTCCGAAATAAAGGGAGCACTGGAAGAAGCGGGATTCGAAATAAAGTCCATATTTAATATAAAAAACCGAAACAAAGTTCCGCAACCAATGTTTCGTATAGAACTCGAGCCATCAGCAAAATTATTAAAAAAAGGCGAAGTGCATCCTATTTACAACCTGCGTTATCTACTGCATCGTAAAATTTCAATAGAAGAACCACTAAAACGTAAGAGTCCCGTACAATGTACAAACTGCCAGGAATTTGGCCACACTCGTAGCTACTGTAATTTACCAAGCGTGTGTGTGATATGCGGTGACTTACACTCCACATCTACGTGTAGCAAGCCAAAACAAGATGCAAGTGCTAAAAAATGTAGCAATTGTGGAGAAAACCACACTGCTAATTATCGGGGCTGTCCTGTATTTTTATCAATAAAACAAAAAGAATTGCTGCCAAATAGAAAACCTGTCCCACCTACAACAGTACCAAATCTAAATTCTTCTAGTCGCCAACCAATAGCACAACCACAATACCAATCATATGCAAACGTCCTAAAAACCAACCCAAATGTGGAAGCAAATAACATTAATAATTGCAGTATAGAATCTATGCTTCAAACACTCGTGCAAACTCTTAATTAATTTATGGTTGGAATGCAAAGCATGATACAGGATCTGATTAGAAATCAAACCATTTTAATGCAAACCCTTTTAAATAAACCATAATGTACAGAATCAAAATTTGTCATTGGAACGCAAACGGTCTCACCAAGCACAAGCTTGAATTCTATAATTTTCTATTATCAAATAACATTGACATTATGCTTATATCTGAAACTCATCTTACAGATAAAAATTATTTTAGAATTCCGGAATATCTTTTCTATGATACAAAACATCCTAGAAACATGGCTCGTGGTGGCACAGCGATATTAATAAAAAAACGTCTAAAGCACAGTGTACTTGAGGAATTTAATGAAGAATACCTTCAGTCCACTATTATTCAACTGCAAGAATTTTCCAGTACAATGGCTATCGCAGCTGTGTACTGCCCTCCTTCTCAAATTATAACCGAACAACAGTTCAAAGATTTTTTTGCCAAACTTGGGCCAAAGTTTATGGCTGCAGGGGACTTCAATGCCAAGCACCACTATTGGGGCTCTAGACTGGTCACACCTAGAGGGAGACAACTTTTTAGTTGTATACTAAGATCAAAACTTGATGTTGTATCTACAGGACAGCCAACATATTGGCCATCTGACCGCCAGAAGATGCCTGACCTGATTGACTTTGGTATTATAAAGGGTATTGATCGCAAGATTGTAACAGCGTCCTCATCCCTGGAATTGTCCTCCGACCATTCTCCGTCTATTATAACCATGGAAGGTAGTCCTTGCACCAGAACAGCGGGTAATCAGCTCCCCCATCCCAATCTCATAAACTGGCTTAAATATAAGAAATACATTAGCACTCATATAAAAACCAATGTTCCTTTAAAGAATGATATTGATATCGATAGGCAGATATATACATTGACTGAACTAATGCATGGAGCTACTAGGGCAGCAGTGGCCACAAATAATAAAAGTCGTGTTAACTCTCAACGAAACATTGATGAGACTATAGAAGATTTAGTTAAAAAGAAACGAGAGCTGAGAAGGTCTTGGCAACAATATCGTTCTCCAAAATACAAGAAACTATTGTATGAATACACAGTTAAGTTGCGTTGCGCCCTTAAAAAAGAAAAGGAGAGGCATCTTCATGATTTCCTTTCTAATCTTACTCCGACGGACCAAACAGATTACGCATTGTGGAAAGCCACAAAAAATATAAATCGGCCCATACAGTACGAATCACCAATTCGGCTAGGTAATGGTAATTGGGCACGTACGGATTCTGAAAAAGGGTGTGTATTTGCTGAACATCTGCAATCTGTCTTCACTCCCAATCAGTCTTCTGCAACTACTTGCTTACCACTAGACATATTGCAACCACCAAAAAAGCCAATAAAGTTTAAAAAAAATAACATAGTCTCAGTTATTAATCAACTTAAACCTAAAAAAGCACCAGGTTACGACAAAATCACCCCAAAAATGCTAAAAGAGCTTCCCAATATTGCCGTTCTTCATATCAGGCACATATTTAACGCCATCTCTCGTACTGCCTACTACCCAAAAGCTTGGAAATTATCACAAATCATTATGATAGGTAAACCTGGGAAAGACTTAAGCCAAGCATCCTCATATCGGCCAATTAGTCTATTGTCCATACTTTCAAAGCTATTTGAAAAGTTGCTCTTGCAGAAAATAATGCCCTTTATTCAAGATAACAATATTATTCCTCAACACCAATTTGGATTTAGAGCAAAACATAGTACAACTGAGCAAGTTCATCGCATTGTGTCATTTATACGAAAGTCCTTTGAGAAAAATCAGTACTGCACTGCACTGTTCTTAGACGTAGCACAAGCATTCGATAAGGTATGGCACCGCGGCCTAATTCACAAAATTACTAGTTTACTGCCTACGAATGTACACCTCTTGCTGCAAAACTATATCACTAATAGAGAATTTGTTGTAAAGCAAAAAGATTTTTTCTCTCGGCATTGTAGAATAGACGCTGGAGTTCCACAAGGCAGCGTTCTGGGCCCTATTTTATATGTATTATACACATCTGATATGCCAACGACGAGCCAAACAATGACATCAACATTTGCCGATGATACTGCAATACTTTGCACTCACACAGACCCAAAAGTAGCAACGTCTATATTACAAAGGCATATACTTGAAACAGAAGTATGGCTTAAAAACTGGAGAATAAAGGTTAATGAAACCAAGTGCGTGCATATTACTTTTACTCTAAGAAAAGAAACTTGCCCTGCAGTTACAATAAATGGTCAGAATATACCACAGCAAAACGAAATAAAATATCTTGGAATTCACTTAGATAGAAGACTCACATGGCGGAATCATATTGAAAAGAAAGTGTCGAATATCAAGCTTAAAATGAAAAGCCTATATTGGATGCTTAATTCGAAATCAGCATTACCTCTAGAGTACAAAGTGCTACTATATAAAGCCATGCTAAAACCAATATGGACATATGGTATAGAAATGTGGGGAACGGCTACGCCCTCAAATATCGAAAAACTTCAGAGAGTGCAATCTAAAGCCTTGCGGATAATCACGGGAGCGCCATGGTATATAAAGAACGTTAACATTCACAGAGATATTTGCATACCTCGTGTAGCCGATGAAATAGTACGGTTGAGCAAAAAATACCTACAAAAGCTAGAAGACCATCCCAATAAACTAGCGCGAAATCTACTTTTAGATGAAGGTCACATAAGATTGAAAAAAAGAGACATCTTCAAGTCTGCAGTATCTTAATGATCTCATCTCACGCGAGAGTCCGTCCACAACTTCCTCCAACCACATCTATCACATTCGAAACAAAAACAAAAAAACAACATCATTTTCACAATCGACATGAGAGACAACGGAAGCTCTAAGGGAGACTGGAAACTAGGCCTTTCCGGCTCCCAGCTACGAAGAATCGGAGACTGGAAACCCGTCCTTTTCAGCTCCCAACTACTTTTAGATGAAGGTCACACAAGATTGAAAAAAAGAGACATCTTCAAGTCTGCAGTATCTTAATGATCTCATCTCACGCGAGAGTCCGTCCACAACTTCCTCCAACCACATCTATCACATTCGAAACAAAAACAAAAAAACAACATCATTTTCACAATCGACATGAGAGACAATGGAAGCTCTAAGGGAGACTGGAAACTAGGCCTTTCCGGCTCCCAGCTACGAAGAATCGGAGACTGGAAACCCGTCCTTTTCAGCTCCCAACTACTTTTAGATGAAGGCCACACAAGATTGAAAAAAGAGACATCTTCAAGTCTGCAGTATCTTAATGATCTCATCTCACGCGAGAGTCCGTCCACAACTTCCTCCAACCACATTTATCACATTCGAAACAAAAACAAAAAAACAACATCATTTTCACAATCGACATGAGAGACAACGAAAGCTCTAAGGGAGACTGGAAACTAGGCCTTTCCGGCTCCCAGCTACGAAGAATCGGAGACTGGAAACCCGTCCTTTTCAGCTCCCAACTATGAAGAATTGGAGATTCACAACCGATTTAATCATATATGTAAATATATGTTCATTTGAGCAAATAATTCGTTTCTTAGCACTGGCAAGGAAACATATTACTCTAGTATATAAGATTTGTAAACTTATTGTTAGTTTCTTATAAAAGAAAGATTCAATAAATAAAGAAAAATGGAAAAAAAAAAAAAAAAAAAATTTAAGTTCTTCTTACCAAATAAATATTATTATCCTTAAGAAAATTGAAACCCTAGTTTTTTTAATCTCTATTTTTTATTTTTACCAACAAGTAAGTTAACTACTCATATATAGTATATATATATTACAATACTATAAATAATAGGTATTTATTCTACATTTCCTGAAATGAAAAAAAAAAAATATTATTTAAACTTGTGAAAGCACGAATTACGAAATTGTTCTTATATTATAACAAATATGGGTAAATATGAGCCTCCGTCAATTTTGGGCAAATTTTAAAGTTGGAATTCTTTTGATCAATATCAAATAACTTCCTAATGACCTTAAAGCTTGCAGTGCCATGGGCGGTTGGAATATCATATTTCATAAATACATTACGGATGGACTCTATGAGATGGCAATAGTCAAACATGCAAAAATTGGATATTTATGCACGACAACGATCCCAAACATACTGCGGAAGTGGTCAAAAACTGGCTTTCGCAGGAAAATATTACCCAGCTCGATTGGCCAGCATAAAGTCCGGATTTAAATCCAATCGAAAACTTGTGGAATGATGTGAAGACGATGGTTGGACAAAAAAAATTTAAAAATATCGATGAACTTTGGGAAGGTGTACAGGAAGCATGGAACTCTATTCCTTTGGACAGGTGCCAAAAGTTAATAGAGAGTGCGCTAAACGTTTGACCATAGCTGTATGTCCTATGCTAATATATGTATATAAACATGCATTCATACAATTACGCGCAATTTTCATAAAAAGACCAAAAAGAACAAATCTGTAAACATGCATACAAATCTGTAAACATACATATCTCTAGTGTGAAAAAATGTAGGCTCAGGAACGAATGGGCAGGTTAAATGTCAAAACACATCAAAACGAGGGTAGGAAGTTAACAGAAGAGAGTTAACATAGCGGAGCGTAGTCAACAGAAATAAATATAGCGTTTGCATTGAAATGTAAAATGCCATGATTTGGTGTTAGGGAAATGAAAATAACAGAAGACTTGTACATTTTTCTTTCATGCTTATTTGCCGTTGGCATTTTGCATGCGCAAATGGATTATTTCTTGTGAGATGAATAAATTAATTATAAGTAACGCAATAGCACCGTAGGCCTAAGTAGCTAGTGTGCTCTATCAATTAGTATTATATTTCATATTTCTCTAATAAATAATAATAATAATAATTCTAAGTATACGCATGCATGAATATGAAATTTTAAGTATCTAATTGACAAAATTGTATTGAATTTAGGTCTATTATCAAAATTATTCAAATATCATAACACAAAAAATATCTTTGTAAAGCATTCATTTACATCAAGGTTTATTATTTAGCAAAGTGTTGAATTAATATAACATCTACCATCCATATTCATGTGGGCAGAAAAAAACATGACTTGCCTCAAAACCCAGCTCATACGCCTCTCATACACATCTACATACATATAAAGAATTCAAAGCAAATAGACAAACGTATGCAAACATATTTCTAATATACATGTAAGATGTTAGTTATGTTACAATTTAAGTGTCACCCTTATGTCTGCACAGACAATATCAGTTGGTAAAGGGGTGGTCGGCAAAGAAGTATCAGCTGTAACAATTGAAAAGCAGAAACGAGTGAGAGCGCAGAAAGTTGGTGAACATCGGAGCTGGAGGTCGAATTTTTGTTAAGCTCACATTTTTGCATATTAATCTTACATTTTACGTATTAACCTAACATTTTACGTGGTACGTATAAATAAAATAAAGATACATTTTGTCTTACTTGGGGGCTCAACCATCGAACAATTAAAAAATAAAACCGAGAATGTCAACATCCAGAAGGCGCAGAGCTGCCCAAGAAGCGAAGCAGACAGGGGAAAGTGCGGCATCAGACGGCGAAAACGTACAAATGGCGGAAGCGACCAACGAGTACAAACGTGAAGAGCGCAGTCACATGGAGGGCGACGACAAGCAAAACAACAGGAGTAACGACGACATTTTGAAATTTTTAGCCGAAAGAATTCTCCAGAATGATCGAAACAATGGGGTATCGATTCGGTTCCCATTAGGCAGTGGCTGAATAACTTTAATAAACATTCGGAAGCATATGAGCTAAATAGTAAGCAGAAATATGTAAATGCGCGCAATAAAATGAAAGGCGCGGCAGCTTTGTTCTTAGAAACAATCACAGTTTCGAACTATGATTCTCTTTGCGTAGCGTTGTTAAATGAGTTTGGGTGTTTTGGGTGAGTTTAACGCTGAAGTTAACGTCGACGGGCTGCATACACAACACACGTTTCTTCTTGTTCCCGATACGACGATAAATGTTAGTGTAATTGTAGGCTACGATTTTTTGAAAAAGTTCAGAGTGACCTTAAATGCTGGTTGTTACACTTTTGCACAAGCGGGCGAGAAAAACGATTACGATGTTTACAACGTAGTCGAACATAATCCAGAAATCAACGTGGAACCGAAGTACAGAAAAGCCGTAAAGAAGCTGATAGACAACTATAAGCCATCGAACGTCCCGTCGAGCTGTCCCATTAAGCTGAAAATTGTACCAAACTGCAGCAATATCGCCTTCCGTCAAAGTCCAAGTCGTTTATCAGCAGCAGAAAGAGAAGTGGTGCGAAAGCAAGTAAACGAATGGTTACAGCAGGGCATAATGCGCGAGTCATTTTATGAGGTTGCTAGCAAAATCGTGTTGGCTAAAAAGAAGGATGGCTGTTACAGGCTGTGCGTAGATTTTCGCAAGTTGAACACATTGGCTCTAAAAGATAGGTTTCCAGTACCAGTCGTAGAATAAGTCCTTGAAAAAATGCAAAACGCCAAATACTTCACCGTGATGGACCTAAAAAATGGGTTTTTCCACGTCGAAATAGATGAAAACAGTCGCAAATACACGGCGTTCGTTACAAAGGAAGGGCTGTACGAATTCAATAGAGCGCCATTTGGTTTTTGTAATTCGCCGGCAGTTTTTGTGCGCTTCATTAATTATATTTTTCAACAATTAATAAATAATGGCATTATGGAAATATACGTTGACGACATTGTTGTTTTTGGGGGAACAGCTGAGCAATGCTTAGCGAACATGGAAATAGTTTTAAAGAGAGCAGAGCAGCATGGTTTAGAAATAAAATGGTCAAAATGCCAATTTTTAAAAACAAAAATAACGTTTCTAGGCCACGAAGTCGAAGACGGGCGTGTCTGGCCTGGACAAGAGAAAGTAAAGGCTGTAAAAAACTTTCCGTTGTCGAAAAATCTAAGAGATGTTCAGGCGTTCCTTGGCCTGACTGGATATTTTCGAAAATTTATTAAAAATTATGCCGTATTAGCCAGACCGTTGACAGAGTTGCTCAAAAAGGATGCTGAATTTAAGATAGCAGGCGTGCAGATACAAGTAATCGAAAGGCGGCTCCTGCAGCAGAACCAGTTTTGAAGACATATAAGCAGAATGCCAAAACACAGCTCCACGTTGATGCATCCAAAAAAGGATTTGAGGCTACGGTTTTGCAGCAACACGACAACAAATGGCATCCTCTTTTTTACTGGAGCAAGAAAACAGCGTCGCATGAAGAAAAAATGCATAGCTATTTTTTGGAAGTAAAGGCAGCGCATTTAGCCACGTAAAAGATGCGTCACTATCTTATGGGCATAGAATTCACTCTCGTAACTGACTGCGCGGCGTTCAAACAGACAAGCACGAAAAAAGATATACCACGCGAGGTTGTCCAGTGGTTGATGTATCTACAAGACTATTCATTTACTATAGAACATCGTGAAGCTAGCAGAATGAAACATGTTGACAGCTTAAGTCGTTTCCCTGTTATGACAGTAACATCGGAGGTGCACGTACAAATCCGAAGAGCACAGCAAAAAGACGACCATTTGGTAGCAGTTGCAGAGATCCTTAAACATAAGCAGTACGCCGACTACAAAATGAAAAACAAGCTGATCTATAAGCAAGTCGATGGGCAGGACCTACTAGCCGTTCCTAAAAGCATGGAAAAGGAAATCATTACAAACGAACACAACTTTGGACATATGGGTTCTCAGAAAACGATTCACGCAATTAGGCAGGACTATTACATACCACACCTTGAAAGGAAAGCTAATCAAGTAATCGCAAACTGCATCGAGTGCATTACGAGGAACCGAAAGCTGGGTAAGCAGGATGGTCTTTTGCACTGCATAGATAAGGGAGACATACCACTTTCTACGTTACACGTCGACCATTTGGGTCCACTAGATGCCACATCAAAACGGTATAAATACATATTTGCTATAGTCGATGCATTCTAAAAATATACCTGGTTATATCCCACAAAGTCCACAGACGCACAAGAAGTTGTCAAACATATCGAATCCTGTATAGCAATTTTCGGTTGTCCGCAGCGTATAATTAGTGACAAAGGTACAGCATTTACGTCCAAACTTTTTAAAGAGCTCTGTGAGAATTCAAAGATCGAGCACGTTGAAACGACAACAGGTGTTCCGAGAGGTAACGGACAAGTTGAAAGCGTCAATCGCGTCATTATTTCGGTATTAGCAAAAAAGTCAGCAGCAGAGCCGTCAAAATGGTATCAATACACATCTCAAGTGCAGCGAGCAATTAATGGACATATTCACTCATCTACAAAATTTACGCCATTCGAAGTTATGTTCGGAGTAAAGATGAGAAACGAAACAGATACCGAACTTTTAAAGATTCTACAGGAGGAGTTGCTGCAGGGATTGCAAGACGAACGTAATTAAATCCGTGAAGAAGTCAGAGCACAAATCCAAAAGGCACAGGAGACTTATAAAATCAACTATGATAAGAAGCGCAAGGGGCAGCATGGCTATCAGTTGTCGGACTTAGTAGCCATCAAAGTCACTCAATTTGTAACGGGAAAGAAGCTGACGAACAAGTACATCGGTCCCTACGAAGTTGTAAAGGTGAAAAGAAACGATAGGTATGACGTTAAAAAAGCCGCTGAATTTCAGGGCCCGCAGCAAACTTCAACCAGTGCCGACTACATGAAGCTATGGCGTTACATCGAACAAGACGAGGACGATATCGATGAAGAGTCATCTGAGACAGATGACGAGCAGGATGGCCGAATGTAAGATGTTAGTTATGTTACAATTTAAGTGTCACCCTCATGTCTGCACAGACAATATCAGTCGGTAAAGGGGTGGTCGGCAAAGAAGTATCAGCTGTAACAATTGAAAAGCAGAAACGAGTGAGAGCGCAGAAAGTTGGTGAACATCGGAGCTGGAGGTCGAATTTTTGTTAAGCTCACATTTTTGCATATTAATCTTACATTTTACGTATTAACCTAACATTTTCCGTGGTACGTATAAATAAAATAAATATACATTTTTCTTATATACATATGTATGTATGTATGCAAAAATCACATTTCTCTTTCATATTAATTTCCCGTAGGCATTTTGCATGCGCAAATGAATTATTTCTTGTGAGATGAATAAATTAATTCTAAGTATATGCATGCATCAATGTGAAATTTTAAGTATCTAATTAACTAAATTGTATTGATATTAAGTGCATTATCAAAATAATTTCAAAATATTCACATTAAAAATTGGCTTTGTAAACCATTCATTTGCATCAACGGTTATTATTCAACAATATGTGTCCTTTTTAAATTTTTATATCCATATGTATGTATATTCATATACTAAATAGATATAACATCTATGATCCATATTCATGTGGGCAGAAAAAAATCTTGACCTGCCTCAAAACACAGCTCATATGTATCTACATATAAAAAATTCAAAAGCAAATAGACAAACGTATGCAAACATATTCCTAACATATGCAAAAAAACTCATCTAAACGATATTCGCGTACATATACATATGTATGTAATTATGTATGCATATACATATGAATACATATGTTGGGACAATGTACATATGTACGTAAAAGTTTCTATTCTAAGCAAAACAATGAATATTCGTATATACATATAACCGCACATACTTACTTTATGCCTCTACATGTGTATGCTTCCAAAACTAAAATTCTAAGCCTAGCGACTACAAGAACAAAATGCATTCATAGGCGTAGCTGTTGCGGCCATGATTATTTACCCGCGATGGCGCTTTCCAAGGAAAATAAATTTTAAATTTTGATGCTGTTGAGAACGTTCCTCGCACAATTCCAGCATCGATTTTATTGTACTACGAAAGTCTTGGATACATTTAATAGTAGAATATGCACGCATTGTAGACATTGGACTAAAGAACTCGAAGTAACTTAATAGTCTTTCAACTTTGCCCCTATCATCTCGCTTCTGAGAAGACCTTAATGGATTTGTTGACTGGAAATGCTTTGCATCGAGTTCATCAAAAAGATCATTCATTTCTTTAACAAATATCTGCGTGGGCTTGGCAAAATTTATCAAGTTTTCGTCATTACCAAATAAATTTTGACTACACATCATGTCAATACCTGACGCTACCGAATTGCTCAATACTTGTGTTGCGCGTGAAACGCTCATTTTTTCGAAAATGCTTGGGTAAATATGAGCCTCCGTCAATTTTGGGCAAATTTTAAAATTGGAATTCTTTTGATCAATATCAAATAACTTCCTAATGACCTTAAAGCTTGCAGTGACATGGGCGGTTGGAATATCATATTTCATAAATACATTACGTATGGACTTTATGAGATGGCAATAGTCAAACATGCAAAAATTGAATATTTGTGCACGACAACGATCCCAAACATACTGCGGAAGTGGTCAAAAACTGGCTTTCGCAGGAAAATATTACCCAGCTCGATTGGCCAGCATAAAGTCCGGATTTAAATCCAATCGAAAACTTGTGGAATGATGTGAAGACGATGGTTGGACAAAAAAAATTTAAAAATATCGATGAACTTTGGGAAGGTGTACAGGAAGCATGGAACTCTATTCCTTTGGACAGGTGCCAAAAGTTAATAGAGAGTTTACCACGCAGGTGTGAAGGAGTTATACAGAATAACGGCTATTCTACCAAATATTGATATGGTAAATAATAATAGTCAACAATCTTTTCTCAATTCTTACAAATATTTAATATTTTTTACAGAAATAAGTCTTTGTCCAAATCCCACTATGACCAAATAAGAATTACTTCTATTTTATCATATTTTTACTAGGGAAAACTGTCTACTTTAAGTTATTTTGTCTTATAATAAAGTGTTAAATATATTTAGTTAAAAAAAACTGGATTTAATTTGGTTTCATATCTTTTAATCGAGCATTATATTGAACTCTTTTTAAGTGCGCTAAACGTTTGACCATAGCTGTATGTCCTATCCTAATACATGTATATAAACATGCATACATACAATTACGCGCAATTTTCATAAAAAAACAAAAAGAACAAATCTGTAAACATGCATACAAATCATATGGACATATCAAATGAACAAATCTGTTCTGTACGCAACCAAATGTAAGCTAATGTAAACTACATTTTTTCACTCTTGCGTATCACTCTCTCCCTCTCATTTCTCTCCGGCAGCCATATTAATTAATTAACTTGTGCTGATTTCATTTTCTTACCCGTGTATTGTTAGAGCCCAAAATGAGGAACGGGCCGGGACTGCGCCTTCTCTGAGAAGGCTCAGGAACGAATGGGCAGAGAACGTTAATGTATAGAGAAGTCTCAATGACAGGAACGTATGGAATTTCGAGGGGTACTCGTCTCGCGAAGACAATTTCACCATAGACACATTTTTCAACAAAAATTAACAGTGAGGGGCTGAATTATGTAAATTTAGCAGCAGTCGATAAGAATTTCTTGGTGATTAGAAGCAAAGAATGTTAGGTAGCTTTTTAATATGACCTATATATTTGAATTTTTCCAAATCATCCAAAATTATATACATATGTAATGTCTGTCTGTCTGGTGTCTGTAAAACTTTGTTGAATCCCTTCAACTGAATACAAATCCTCTATAGAAAACGCCTCATTACCAGGCGCACAGGAAGATGGCATATGCAAATGTAAATTTGTGAATTTATATACATATGCGCATATGTATATGCTGTGTGTATGTATGCTCACTAGCGACAGCTCAAAATAAAACGGTAGACTTCTCAAGAAATCCAGCGCGCACTCATAGGCGCTGCGCACATTCATAGGCACAGCATTGTACATATACACATATTTACGTACATATATTGATGCATACATATGTACGAAGCCGCGGGCACTCGACTTGACAAAAATTCAAGATTTATCAAATATTGGAAAATAATTCTACGCGAAATATTCCAATATTGACTATTTTCGAATTGTCGAGAAAATTGGCATATGGGCGGCTCGTTTTATGAATGAAAGTTTTTGCTCTTAGAACTATGAGCTCGAACTTATCAATGAATTTTTTGATGATGAGTTTTTGTTGCACAGTACAATAGTTGAAACTGTTCGGCGCCACCGCGACTGTTCAGCGCTATGGCAACTAGAATGATGGCCGCTACGCCTGCGTCTATGACTGCATTTTGTTCTTGTAGTCGCTAGGCATAGAATTTTAGCTTTGAACGACATACGCATTCTGAGGAATAAAGCGAGTGCCCTGTGTGTGCGGTTGTATGTACATGCATATGTGTATATTAATAAGCATTGTTTTGCTTGAATTCAATTCACATATTTATATTTGCATATGCCATCTTCCTGTGTGCCTGGTAATGAAGCGTTTTGTATACAGAATTTATTGATTTGATCAATTGAATGTAAAGGGTGTTTTTTTTAGAGGTTAGGTTTTCAAGTTGGCACTACTTTTTTCGTAGATGGTCTTTTTGACAGCTGTCACTTGATTTATGCTCAGTTTGGTTTGCCATTTCATAATGAATAGACTTACACCTGAACAACTTTTGCAAATCGTGCAAATTTATTACGAAAATAATGGTTCGGTTCGCGCGACGCATCGAAGAAAATTTTGTTCAGCGATGAAGCTCACTTTTGGTTGAATGGGTATGTCAATAAGCAAAATTGTCGCATTTGGAGTGAACATAATCCACAAGCCATTGCTGAGACGCCGTTACATCCTCAAAAAGTCACTGTTTGGTGTGCTCTATGGGCAGAGGGAATCATTGGTCCATATTTCTTTAAAAATGAAGCCGGCCATAATGTTACAGTCAATGGAGAGCGCTATAGAGCCATGATTAATGACTTTTTCGTGCCTGAATTGGACGATGTTGATGTGGACGACCTTTGGTTCCAACAAGACGGCGCTACATGCCATACAGCCAACGCAACAATCGATTTATTGAAGGAAACTTTTGGTGAGCGCATTATCTCGCGCCGTGGACCTGTGGCGTGGCCTCCAAGATCGTGCGATATAACACCGCTGGACTATTTCTTGTGGGGCTATGTGAAGTCGCTTGTCTACGCAGATAAGCCCGAGACGATTGACGTCTTGGAAGAGAATATTCGGCGCGTTATTGCTGACATACGGCCCCAATTGCTGCAAAAAGTGGTCGAAAATTGGACCTCTCGGCTGGAATTTATTCGAGCCAGCCGCGGCGGCCACTTGCCCGAAATCATTTTTAGAACATAATGGCAAACCCTAATCTTTATAATAAAGCTAAATTCTTGGCCATAACATTAAATTATATACGTTTTATTTCATCTTGAAAACCTAACCTCTAAAAAAAACACCCTTTACATACATAGATAGATATAGTAGGGCATCAAGTGTGCATATACGCCCATGCACACACGTCGATGCATATGCAGAAGAAGTTGTTTTAGCATTTGCAGGAATTCGATCATTCGAATATTTACTTCCTAATTATTGCATGCAATATGATAAGGCGATGCTCGTGAGGTAGGTCATGCTGCTTCAGTGCATACATATGCGTGCAACACTATATTTATTAAAGATGCAATAGAACTTAGTTGTCCCATATACATATGTATGCAAATATGTTTCTTTGAAGTTTTATTTTATTTATTTTAAATTTCAAAGTTTTATACTATCTATAAAATGCATACATATATGAATTATTCCCTGTAAAATACATAAGTAAATTGAAAAAAAAAAATCGTTTGGCAAAGGAACAAAAAATGCATATTCAAATGTAAATACATATGCCGATATACCAAAACACTTGTATGCTATGAATTAATTTCGACTCAAAATATTAGTAAAAATTTTCATCAAATTTGTTTAGTTTTAAATTTACTAAAACGCACATACCAAAATGTGAGAGGTAAATTAAATCAAAATATTAAAGTTACTTTGATTTGAAATGTTGGCGCATATAATAAATTCAATCATTTTTTCTTCATCACTTTTGTTTGAAAATACAAATTGAATAAATTTTCGTTTACCAAGGGAACATAAAAATGCACAAGCAAAAATGCCTTGCAAAATGCCGTCGGCATTCGTCAATTTGATTTCATACAGAAACCAAAAACTGAGCAGAGCCAATGTACTTGTACATAATTCACTGTAATCAGCTCTGTTAAGAACTTCCCCGCTGTCGAGTTAAGCGAGGTGAAATAGTGTTCGCGGTTTCACTTCATTTTTGACAATTCACACTATTCGTAGCTCGTGAGAATTCTCTATATTTAACGTTCTCTGGAATGGGCGGTTAAATGTCAAATCACATCAAAACGAGGGTAAGAAAATTAACAGAAGAGAGTTAACATAGCGGAGCGTAGTCAACAGAAATAAATATAGCGTTTGCATTGAAATGTAAAATGCCATGATTTGGTGTTAGGGAAAAGAAAATAACAGAAGACTTGTACATTTTTCTTTCATGCTTATTTGCCGTCGGCATTTTGCATGCGAAAATGGATTATTTCTTGTGAGATGAATAAATTAATTCTAAGTAACGCAATAGCACCGTAGGCCTAAGTAGCTAGTGTGCTCTATCAAATAATATTTCTCTAATAAATAATAATAATAATAATTATAAGTATATGCATGCATGAATATGAAATTTTAAGTATCTAATTGACTAAATTGTATTGAATTTAGGTATATTATCAAAATTATTCAAATATCATAACACAAAAAATAACTTTGTAAACCATTCATTTACATCATGGTTTATTATTCAGCAATATGTTGTACTTTTTAAATTATTATATACATATGTATGTATGTATATTCATATACTATAAAGTGTTGAATATATATGTATAACATCTACCATCCATATTCATGTGGGCAGAAAAAAATCTTGACTTGCCTCAAAACCCAGCTCATACACCTCTCATACACATCTACATATTATATAAAGAATTCAAAGCAAATAGACAAACGTATGCAAACATATTTCTAATATACATATGTATGTATGCAAAAATCACATTTCTCTTTCATGCTTATTTCCCGTAGGCATTTTGCATGCGCAAATGGATTATTTCTTGAATGTGAAATTTTAAGTATCTAATTAACTAAATTGTATTGATATTAAGTGCATTATCAAAATAATTTCAAAATACTCACATAAAAAGTTGGCTTTGTAAACTATTCATTTGCATCAACGGTTATTATTCAACAATATGTGTCCTTTTTAAATTTTTATATCCATATGTATGTATATTCATATACTAAACGGATATACATATGTAACATCTACCATCCATATTCATGTGGGCAGAAAAAAATCTTGACCTGCCTCAAAACACAGCTCATATGTATCTACATATAAAAAATTCAAAAGCAAATAGACAAACGTATGCAAACATATTCCTAGCATATGCAAAAAAACTCATCTAAACGATATTCGCGTACATATACATATCTATGTATGTATGCATATACATATGAATACATATGTTGGGACAATGTACATATGTACGTAAAAGTTTCTATTCTAAGCAAAACAATGAATATTCGTATATACGTATAACCGCACATACTTACTTTATGCCTCTACACGTGTATGCTTCCAAAACTAAAATTCTAAGCCTAGCGACTACAAGAACAAAATGCATTCATAGGCGTAGCTGTTGCGGCCATGATTATTTACCCGCGACGGCGCTGAACAGTTTCAAATATTAAAAAGCACAACAAACACAAAGTCATTGATAAGTTCGAGCTCATATTTCTACGAGCAAAGTACTTTCATTCATAAACGAGCCGCCCAATATGCCAATTTTCTCGACCATACGAAAATAGATAATATTGGAATATTTCGCGTTGAATTATTTGCCAGTATTTGGTAAATCATGAATTTTTGTCAAGTCGAGTGGCCGCGGCTCCGTACATACATATGTATGCATCAATATATGTATGTAAATATGTGTTCTCAATTCTCGACAGCAATAGCAAATCGAAATATTTTTTCTGTCGCAAGTGCTCGCGGTCTCATATGTATGTATGTCTATGGAAGTTTGTAGGCATGTATTTATGTGTATGCGTGTTTGCTTTTGCACGTCCATATGAACGATTTTTCATATGCAGATATTCATTTGATTTAGCTGAACGAATATATTGATTTTGTAAGGAAATCATGTCGAATTAAATTATTGGTATATGTTCATTTAAGTTCTTCTTACCAAATAAATATTATTATCCTTAAGAAAATTGAAACCCTAGTTTTTTTAATCTAAATTTTTTATTTTTACAAACAAGTAAGTTAACTACTCATATATAGTATGTATGTATATATGTATATATTACAATACTATAAATAATAGGTATTTATTGTACATTTCCTGAAATGAAAAAAAATATATAAACTTGTGAAAGCACGAATTACGAAATTGTTCTCATATTATAACAATTGCTCACACGACTTCGATATTGACATCGATTAAGTCATTGCGATTTAACTGATTTTTAAAACACTAATCTTAATCCATCGTGATTAAGTGAAAATTGTAGTGGTTTAAAAATCTTGGCTCAGGTACTACCTGAAAAAGAAGATAAAAGGAAAACCTGAAAGATGGAGAAAGACCTGAAAAATAAAAAAATCTGGAAAATAGGAGAAATAAATTTAAATAAATACATATTAGAATAAACAATAAATAAACGCTGGTTTTACTTACCCTAAGGACCTGTTCAACTCACCTTGTTGGACCCTGACCTACAAGGTACGACAACTTTTTTAGTTTATCGTTGCGCTTTTGGGTATTTTCTTGCCGTATAAGCCATTTTGCATTTTTGAATAGAAGTACAATGTACTTAGTACATATATCAAAAAGTCGAGTACCTTGATGCGATGATTTCGGTCTACTTGTTTGGTGGAACATCATCATAGCCTAATTAAAATTTTTATTTTTATTTTTACAAAATTTAAATTGAGGTATATTCAGTATAATCATATACATATATAAAACTAGAACCCGCATGCATGGATGTGTATATTAAGCTTTTCAATAGGCACAAAGTATTGAAAACGACATCCAAGCATACGATTATCAGTTTATGTACATATGTACAGTGAACCAAAAAGAAACTGGGGCACTAATATTTAAAAAAAGATTCAAAGATTTATAAGAAATAATAATTGGTGAATCGTGAAGCCTTTTTCACGATTTTAAGTGTTCGAAAAAAACAAGCGCTGAAATTTTTCACGAAGTTTATTTATCGAGTTCTGACAATAGAAAGCTTCTTATTACTAATTTAAATTTATGCATAAGCCAAGACGCTTATGTTATATTGGAAAGGTCCTGCTATTTTACCTGTTACAATATGAAGGTCACATATCGTATGATTTTCTGAAATAGCAGGACAAAAATACAATGAGCAAGAATAGTACGACAAACTTATGCTAATGCTGTAATTTATTGGGCAAAAACAATGCATAACGAAAGGTGCGAAGATAGTGGAAGTAAGTAAATGGGAGCTCCAGCGAAGACAATAGCGACGTTAGCGACGACAACAACAACTGCAGTGATGAGAGAGTGTGAATGTAAATTTGATAGCTGTAACGACAATTGGAAGTACAGGGGCGGCGTCGATGAATTATAAAGAGGGGCGCGAACATACTCCCCCCCTTGAAAGCATAGCTTTCAATGTTACTCTAGTGGACTTGTATTGTCAATTGGTAGTTTGCATACCTTTGCTATGGCCCGTTTGTAAACGCCATTGACTGTTTTCACTTCTACTACTCTAACCTTACCATCAGTACCTGGCACAGTAGCTGTAATGCGACCCATGGCCCATTTAAGTGGTGGTAAAAGCTCGTCCTTTAGTAGCACTAAGTCATTCACCTTAAGATCTGGTAAGGCAGTATTCCATTTTGAACGTTTTTGCAGCTCCTTTAAATAATCTTCCTGCCAACGCCGCCAGAATTGCTGCTGAATGTATTGGATGATTTGATAGCGGCCTAACATAGTTGAACTGGCTATTGTTGGTTCAGGAACAGTTAGAAGAGCTCGGCCGATAAGGAAATGGCCCGGAGTAAGCGAACGAAGATCATTGGGGTCACTAGATATTGGAGTTAGTGGCCGACTATTTACTATGGCCTCAGCTTGGCAAACGATGGTGTGAAGTTCGTCGTGTGATAGCACGTTGCAGCCGATAGCGCGGCGCAAATGGTATTTAGCAAGTTTCACAGCGCTCTCCCACAAACCTCCAAAGTGCGGTGATCTTGGAGGAATAAATTTCCATTCGATCCCCTCGTTTCTGCAAAATTCTTCAACGCGTTGTATATGTTCTTGTGTTACGAATGACTGAAGAAGTTTTCGTAACTCCTGGTTAGCTCCAATGAAGTTTGTTGCGTTGTCTGAGACAATGACGCGACACTTTCCTTGTCTGGCTATGAAGCGCTTGAGTGTCGCGATGAATGCAACGGTCGACAGGTCAGGAGCAATCTCTAAGTGCACAGCTTTTGTAGTAAAGCAGACGAAAACTGAAATGTAAACCTTTATTGGTGAACGACCTCTAATTTTTTGAGTTACTAATAAGGGACCACAGTAGTCAACACCTGTAGTTTCAAACGGATGCGATGGGGTAACACGGCTTGTTGGCAAAGCTCCCATGATTTGCTCTGTAACAAATGGGCGAAAACGGTAGCAGATGATGCAGTTGTGAATAACTTTCCTAATAACTATCCGTGCGCGGGTTATCCAGAACTTGTCGCGAAGGATGTTCAATAGTGTTTGAGCCCCAGCATGAAGGTTTGTGCGATGTGCATGCGTTATAAGTGAGCATACGAAGGGGTGCGAATGTGGCAGCACGATCGGATGTTTAGCATCGAAACTTAGGGTCGAGTTCCTTACTCTTCCCCCAACTCGTATTAGTTGCTTATGCATAAAAGGTGACAACGAAGCAAGTCTAGAATTTTTATTAATGAGGTGATTGTTCAAAAGTTTAGAATATTCCTCGCGAAAATACATTTGCTGAATTCTCCTACATACTAGTTCAAGTGTTTGGGTTATTTCCTCAGGGGTGAACGAAGGCCTACGTACCTTTGTGATGAAGCATCTTACATACGTGAAGATACGCAGAAATTTGTTGAACCTATTTATGTATTTGTTTTCAGCAATGATATCTACTTCCCGTTCGCTGATTAAAGCTATTCGTTGTCTGCGTTGTTCAGGTACATCTGGAACAGTGTCGAATGAGGATCTGGGCCACTTTTCTTGACCAAGCTTCAAAAATTGCGGGCCTTGAAACCAAAGTGGATTTTCCCGGATGCCAGCCACTGTTGTGCCACGAGAAACAAGATCAGCAGGGTTGAGTTCGGATGGTACATGATGCCATTTGTACTTCGATGTCAACTGTTGGATTTTTGTTACGCGGTTGGCCACAAATACTGTCCACCGATTTGGTTCCCCTCGAATCCAACACAACGCAATCGTTGAGTCGGTCCAGCAGTGAATATTATTCAAGTTTGGTGAAAATATTGCAACAACGGTTTGTAGAAGCTCGGCCAATAACATTGTTGCACACAACTCAAGCCGTGGCAAACTAATTTGCTTTGTTGGAGCCACACGAGATTTTGCGCAAAGCAATGCGGACGAGATTTCTTTCTCCATGCGCGTCACGAGGTAAATGCACGCGCCATACGCTCTAGTACTGGCATCTGCAAAGGCGTGGATTTAAGTTGTGCTATCCATGGGAACATACCTTGGTATTTGAATGTTGTTAATAGCGCTCAGATGCTCCTGAAATGCGCACCACTGTGTGTAAATGTCTTGAGGTACGCTTTCGTCCCAATCTAACTTCAGTTCCCAGAGTTGTTGCATCAGGATTTTGCCGGCGACGATGAGAGGGTTCAGCAACCCAAGAGGATCAAACAAGGCAGCTATTTGTGATAATATAGAACGCTTGGTTGGTTTACGCAATGCTGCTGGTCCATTGTAGCTGAAGAAAAAGGCATCCTTAGAAGGTGACCATTTCAGACCGAGAGTTTTAACGTAATCTGAGTCCCCTAGTGTAATTATTTCTTCTCTGTCATCTAAAGGTATGTCGTCGATGATTTCCATGTTGTTTGCAGCAAACTTGCGTAGAGGAAATCCAGCTCGTTTAAGCAAGGCCGCAACTTGCCGCTTGATTTCAATGACCATGCTCACAGTAGAGGCACCCGTCATCAAATTATCAACGTAAAAGTCCTTGAGTGTAATGGCTGAGCCAATCGGAAACTCTTTAGACTCCATTTTAGCTGCTTTCAGGAGGCATTTTGTTGCAAGGTAGGGGGCACAGCTTGTCCCATATGTAACGGTCTGCATCTGGTACATTCTTACTGGAGCTTGTAATGAATCGCGCCATAAGATACATTGCCATGTCTGTACATCTTTGCGATATCGGCTATCAAGACGTATCTGTGACTTCGGAATCGAGTGAGAATCGTGAAAATGTCATCTTGAAGTGTAGGGCCTACTCGAAGCACGTCATTCAGGGATTTCCCATTTGAGGTTTGGCATGACGCATCAAAAACGACTCGTAATTTTGTGGTGCTGCTGTCAGTCTTCATAACGCAGTGGTGTGGAATGAAATTTCGGCCCTATTTGACGTTTTCGATAACCTTCATGTGCTGCATCTGCTCATACTCGTGCATGAACTCACGATAACTTTTTAAGAGAGAAGAATTCTTTGAGAGTTTATATTCAAGGGCTACTAACCTTCGAAACGCTATGTCGTATGACTGGCCTAATGCGACTGGCGTTTCCTTAAATGGTAGGCGGACGATGAACCTTCCGCTTGTCGGGCACCTTGTCGTAGTGTGCTTGAAGAACTGCTCACAGGTCAATTCGTTATCTGAAAGCAGTTTGTGTGGGTTGTTGTATCCTTCAACTGTCCAAAACCTTTCCACCAAATTGTCTAAAGTTATTTGGTTTTCCACAGCTAGAAATGTTTTATATGTGGGCAACGATGTGAGCGATGATGATGAGTCCGATGGAGCTGTGCCAGAAACGATCCACCCTAGCTTGGTCTTTTGAAGGATGGGATATCTGATGTCATCTTTGATTTGGCCCACAAGTAGTAGATCGAAAAATATTCCGGCACCGATCAGGCAGTCGATGCCACCTGGTTCGCTAAATCTTTCGTCGGCAAGCTTGATGTTGTTTGGAATTTGAAACCCCTTCGAGATGATGCTGCTGCTTGGTTGTTTTGATGTGATTGTAGGAATTATCACAGCTTCCAAGCTTGAAGTATATTCGGTGTGAATTGACTTCATAGTTACATAACAAAGCTGATGTGTTTTTGTCGTGGTGGCACCTATGCCGCTAACTTCAATGCTTCGTTTGATCCGTGGAAGACGAAGATGTTGTGCGATATGTTCTGTTATGAAATTGAGCTGTGATCCTGAATCCAAAAGTGCACGAACAATAAGTGATGATCCCGATGAATTGCACAAGTGAATACGGGCTGTAGCAAGAATGACATCGCCGCCGATCTGCTCTGCTTTCATGGTGACTTGGTTGCCATTCTCGCTTTTCGGACCACTGGTGTTGTTGTTGCGAATATTCGGTATAGCATCGCTTTCATTATTCCTGTGTAGCAGTGTATGGTGGCTAACTTTACATTGTTGACACCTACGGTTGGACGGACAGTTGCTTGAAGTATGGTTCTTACCCAGGCAATTCAAACACAGGCTAAGACGCTTCACAAGAAAATATCTATGCAATGGGTTCATATTCATGAACTTTTCACAGCTGAAAGGGCTATGGTGAGGGCTTGAATCACATAGCAGACACCTGTTGTGTGAATTCGCAACTGCCAACGCGTATTTGTTGCTGGTTTTAGGCGAAGGTTTTTTCATCGGGGTTGACCATTGGTTGGCTGCCTTGTTGGTTTCAAGCATGTTGAATGTCTGGCAGCGACGCTCAAGGAATGCAGCAAGGTCTGCCCAAGTTGGTATATTTAAAGGTGATGAACTTCTGCAATTCCAGTTGATGGCCACTTCTTCTTCCCATTTTGTTCGAGTTGCTGAATCTAACTTACTTATTATGACGTGTAATAGAATTGCTTCCCCGATTTGTTCCGAAGTTGCTAGTGACTGCATGGCCCGAAGATTGACGTTGATTGTGTCGATGAAGTTGCGAAGCAAATATGTATTCGATGACGACAAATTCGTGAGGTCACAAATTTGCTGCATGTGTGACTGGAAGATTAAACGGCTATTGTTGAAACGACTGACTATGAGGTCGAGCGCCGTATTGTAGTTTTTGCTTGTCACTTCGAGTGATTGTATTAGTCGCGAGGCTTCGTCAGTGAGACATGACCTGAGGTATTGAAATTTTTCAACCTCTGTCAAGTCTTTGTTGTTGTGCACGAGGGTGGTAAAGACATTGTAGAAGTCCAACCACTGCGACTGCTCCCCGCTGAATTTCGTTAACTGCAATTTTGGCAAATTGATGCGATGTGTAGATTGCCGCTCCACTTGTGTGCTACTCATGTGACTGAGCGGTTGGACTCTTTGCAGTTCTTCTAATTGGTCCAGTAATGCGGTTTTTGCTTCGATGTAAGTATCTTCAAAGGTCACACGATGGTCTTCATTTAGTTGAGATTCATCCAGCTCCTCTAATTGAGTTTTTAATGTCTCCAGTGCACTGTATTGGCGCTCTACCAAATCCAATTTCGCAAACGTCTTAAGAGATTCTCACGCTGATGAATTTTTACTCGAACGCTGCGCTGTATCATCGATGCTTCTCGTTTAGGTTCACTCACATTGGCTGGTGCTGCGGTGGCGCCTTCATCCACTAGGATATTCTCAGGATCCATTATAGAATTTTTTATTCGAAGAAAAACAAGTTCAAAAAATTTTAAAATTAATAAAAGCCGAAATCTAATCGTCAGATCCGGCTCGAAGGACCGTGGTGAATCGTGAAGCCTTTTTCACGATTTTAAGTGTTCGAAAAAAACAAGCGCTTAAATTTTTCACGAAGTTTATTTATCGAGTTCTGACAATAGAAAGCTTCTTATTACTAATTTAAATTTATGCATAAGCCAAGACGCTTATGTTATATTGGAAAGGTCCTGCTATTTTACCTGTTACAATATGAAGGTCACATATCGTATGATTTTCTGAAATAGCAGGACAAAAATACAATGAGCAAGAATAGTACGACAAACTTATGCTAATGCTGTAATTTATTGGGCAAAAACAATGCATAACGAAAGGTGCGAAGATAGTGGAAGTAAGTAAATGGGAGCTCCAGCGAAGACAATAGCGACGTTAGCGACGACAACAACAACTGCAGTGATGAGAGAGTGTGAATGTAAATTTGATAGCTGTAACGACAATTGGAAGTACAGGGGCGGCGTCGATGAATTATAAAGAGGGGCGCGAACAATAATATTGACGGTAACTCCGTTTATTTTTTCTTCACTGTACATACATATACTCGTATGAGACATACATAATAATAAATTAATTTATATTACTTACCCAAGTTTAAAGTTGGAACCGCTCCATTCTTAAGATATTTTGGTCCCACGGCATCCTCCTCAAAATGTTTAATACATACAAATGAATTATGCATTGGTATTTGCATTGAGGGTGAGATCCGCAAATTCTCTTTCCACAAATTTGATAATTCCCGATTTTTGGGAAATGCAAAAGAACGAACGCTTTGTGCACTATTACACTCCCGAACGAACACGACATTTTGAAGCTTTAGGCATTTTTTTCTTTTATTAATTAGTTATTAACACCTTCAAAATGTTTGCTTCACCGCGGATGTGCACTTACAATTGCCTTTCTTTTCGAATTAGAATTCAAACCAAAGTTCAATTGGTTACAAGCAATCATAAGAGCTTTTCAATATTTGGCGCAATTTTCATAATATATATGTACATATGTATATATATTTATCCAATCAAAATCAAATCTAATGCAATCATACATTTTTTCCAATATTTGGCGCAATTTTCATATATGTAAACCTAATATACATATGTCCTTTGCTAATATAGGGTTATTCAATAGGTGCGCTTCAACTTTTTTCCGATAGGGAGGGCGAACGACGCAATATTTTTTATTTTTCGATTGTCATTTGTAAACTTCATTAGTATACATTTCATCATGGAACGCTACACACTTGAGCAACGATTGCAAATCGTGCAAATTTTTTATGGAAATAATCGTTCTGTTGCTGCTACTTTAAGAGCATTACGGCCATTTTACGGTCCATTTAACAAGCCGTCCCGTTTTGGGGTTATGTGAAGTCATTAGTCTACAGTAACAAGCTGGCGACGATTTGTGAGCTCAGAGCCAATATTGAACGCGAAATTGCTGGAATTTCGGCCGATTTATGCAAAAGAGTGGTTGAAAATTGGGTTCAACGATTGGACTTCGTAAAACGTGCACGCGGTGGTCATGCAAAAGAAATCGAATTTCATACTTAAATGTATATTTTCAAACTCGATAATAAAAAAAAAAATAGTTAAAAAGTCAAACCGTTTGTGTTTTATTCAAAAAAGTTCAAAAGTTGAAACTCTCTTACTGAAAAACCCTATATACATATGTATATAAACATGCATACATAAAATTTCGCGCAATTTTATAACTTAATTACATACATATGTCCTAAATTACGCGCAATTTCCATAAAAAAACCAAAAAGAACAAATCTGTAAACATGCATACAAATCATATGGACATATCAAATGAACAAATCTGTTCTGTACGCAAGCAAATGTAAGCTAATGTAAACTACATTTTTTCACACTTGCGTATCACTCTCTCCCTCTCATTTCTCTCCGGCAGCCATATTAATTAATTTCCTACTGTTAACCAGTGTTCGGACTTCTACCACTTTTTTGCGAAAATTTGAATTTCTACCACTTCTACCACGCAAGCTAAAAAATCTACCACTTTTTTCAACTTTTGTAAAAGTCAATCTTTTTCACACACTATTTTCCAAAATATTATTATATGTTATGAATTACAATATTATATTAGAACTTTTGTTCTACTAAAAAAAGAAACAGGCTGGCAGCACTTTAATATATCGTCAAATACTTTGCGCAATGAATGATGTTGGCAACAGTGACGTTTGACACATCATTTTGCGCCACTCATTTAATATTGTTGCGTTTTCGTATTTGTTGAAGATGGAGAAATTCCTAAAAAGGTAAACTTTTTTAATATTGAGATTTGTGTACAGAAATATAAAATACAAACTTCTTTAGAATATGTACTGCAGAAAACGTGCCTGCAACGACTGAGTCGTCAAATAATAATGAGCCGACAAAAAAGAAATCTAAGTACAATCAAAAATACAAGCAGGAATGGGAAGATGGTCGGGAATGGCTAGAAAATGCAGACTTTAAAGCATTCTGTAAATATTGCAAAACGTTTCTTGCAAATGATGTAACATTATTAGACCGGCATGCTAATACTAAAAAGCATATGAATGCAGTGAACACGAAACATCAGGCCCGTCTGAAGCAAATCACCATTTCGGAAAGTGTTGAAAAAAATTCAGAAACTACACACCAATCTAAGGAACTTGCGATGGTTATGTACTGTGTGCAACATTCTCTGCCATTTACGTTGATGGATACATTGCCAAAGCTGTTAAATTTTCTTAGCTCTGATGAGAGAGGTGTAAAGTGCTGTTCAAAAAAAGCAACGGCTATAGTGAATGAAATTGTGGGTCCATACGCTAGAGAGGACATGCCAACGAGTTAAAGTCCCCTTGCTTTTCTATCATCATTGATGAGGGTACAGATATAAGTATGAAGAAGTGTCTTGTGTTAATTGTTCGCTATATCCCAGTTGGAAAACACAGTGTTGTTGATCGCTTCTTTGGACTTTTAGAAGTTGTAGATGGTACGGCAAAAGGATTATATAACGCTATTGTAAATTATTTTAAGAACCTCAAGGTGCCAACAACTAATATGATAGGCCTAGCAACAGACAATGCATCTGAAATGCGGGCAAAACATAATAGTGTAAAACAAAAATTCCAAGGATCAAACAAACATTTATTTTTTTTAGGTTGTACGTGCCATTCTCTTAATTTATGTTCATCTGCTGCTTCTAAGCAATTGCCTGCAAGGTTGGAAAAGCCCGTGCGTAATGTGTACTCATTTTTCTCACACAGCTCCAAGCGCCGAAATGACTTTCGACAGTTACAAGATTATTTTCAAGCTATGCCTCACCAAATTCTGAAAGTTTGTGAAACACGATGGCTGTCTATGGAAGCAGCAATCGAACGTATAATAGAACAGTGGAAGCCTTTGAAGTATTTCTTTTCAATGTATTCTTTTGAAAAATTAACCGATTTATGCGCGACCGATATTTTAAATGAGCTTAATGACACAAATTTTGCGTACTTTTTATTTTTAAATGACATTTTAAAAAATATTCTATTGGAGTATTCTGAACAAGGAGTATTAATCAAAAGGAACAATGATACATTTATTATACTCACGAACAACTACTTTTTTTAGAGAATTGCTGCAAAATTTTGTACGTCTTGAGCATATTTCTTTGGATGCGAATTATAAAGATACAAAACTTCATTTACCATTTTCACAAATGTTTTTCGGTGTACAATGTAACAAATTTTTACAAACCAACCCAATTGATATTAATGAAATAAAAAATGATCTACTTAAGTATTATTTATGCCTATGTGACGATTAAGCAATTTAAGTAAGTACATGTGCTATTTGGCAGTTTTGCCACATAGTAGCGCGGCAGCCGAACGTTTGTTTTCAATCGTGAAAATTATGAAAACCGAAAAAAGAAATCGCTTGAAAACAAACACAATAAATAACCTTATATTTGCTAAAGAAATGTGTGATGGTCAAGAAATATATATTCCTTCCAGAAACTTAATACGTTTTCGCAATAGCTTCAAGTATATATATAGATGGAAATTTCGTTCCAAAAGCATAAGTTTTTTATATTTATGTGGTTGTAATAGCTTTAAAAAACTGAAGTACAAATTTTTTTTACGAAATCTTATGTGAAATATTATATTTATGTTTGTTATTAAATAAATAAAGCATATAGTCCGTGAGCCAGGTGCTAATTTTTGCCAGTCATTTCCTCTCAGTCGATAATTCGTAAAATGACTCGGATAGTTGCATTATGAAGCATTGTGAACGTCAGCTGCGGCTCCGAGGGTGGGTTGAGCAGTTATAGCCACCCTCGCACGTAAAAAAAAAAATTATTTTTAGTCATTTCCTCCCGATTAAAACATTGATCAAATTAAAGTTAGACTAATATTTTGAAGAAATAAAATTGTCAGCTGATTATAAAGTGGTGGATTATACGTCAGCTGGTCACACAAATATGAAAAAAAAAAATATTTTTTCAGTGATTTCCTCCCAAACGAAAATTTATCAGATGATAGTTTATGTATTGTTTTTAAATAATTTTATTTTTTTTTAAACATGTATCCTAAATTATTTTTTGTATTTTTAAACAGATGACGATAATGAAGACATGGTGGAAAACAGCTCTGACAGCGACTCTGACAGTGAGTCAGAAAGAGAAGAAAGTGAGATGAGCAGAAGCGAAAATGAAAATGATTAAATTACCAAATATAATTAAATAACTTTTTGTATTAAATCTTAAACATTATTAATTTAAGTACTGAAAAATTATAAATTAGTTGATTTGCTTAACAAAATATTTATTTATAATATTTCTATTCTTAAGAATCGGAAAGTTCCCATAAAAAAATTGATTTAATCGAAACATTGCCATAAAATTATACATTTCAGCTTGCACATTAAATGTAATGTTGAATAACTTCAAGCACGTCATTTCCTCCCGAAAAAAAATGTTTGTACGGATTGTTGAAATAATCCTGTAAGTAATAAAACAAATCAGCTGGCAGTATGTTGGGGGAAAACTCGTCAGCTGATACATTTACTTAGGCTGTAAATGTTTCCGACTAGCTCCTACGTTACACCTTCAGGGCATCAGCTGACGCACATTCCACCTACATATAGCCAGCTGACTTATTTATTTATTAAAAACAATACATAAACTATCATCTGATAAATTTTCGTTTGGGAGGAAATCACTGAAAAAATATTTTTTTTTTTCATATTTGTGTGACCAGCTGACTTATAATCCACCACTTTATAATCAGCTGACAATTTTATTTCTTCAAAATATTAGTCTAACTTTAATTTGATCAATGTTTTAATCGGGAGGAAATGACTAAAAATAATTTTTTTTTTTTACGTGCGAGGGTGGCTATAACTGCTCAACCCACCCTCGGAGCCGCAGCTGAAGTTCACAATGCTTCATAATGCAACTATCCGAGTCATTTTACGAATTATCGACTGAGAGGAAATTGGTCGTGAAAATCTGTCGCTGGCTTACGGACTAATATTTAAGTTTATTTTGAGCTGTGGCTAGTGAGCATACATACACACAGCATATACATATGCGCATAAGTATATAAATTAACAAATTTACATTTGGATATGCCATTTTCCTGTGTGCCTGGTAATGAAGGGTTTTCTATAGAGGATTTTGATTCAGTTGAAGGGAATTCAACAAAGTTTTACAGACATCAGACAGACAGACATAACATATGTATATAATTTTGGATGATTTGGAAAAAAATCAAATATACATAGGTCATATTAAAAAGCTACCTAACATTCGTTGCTTCTAATCACCAACAAATTCTTATCGACTGCTGCTGAATTTATGTACATAATTCAGTCCCTTACTGTTAAGTTTTGGTGAAAAATGTGTCTGTGGTGATCAGTCTTCGCGAGACGAGTACCCCTTGAAATTCCATACGTTCCTGTCATTGAGACTTCTCTATACTTTAACGTTCTCTGGTTTACGTTCTCTGAAAGAAGTGCAAGTTATCTTGAATATTTTAGTATTTAAAACATTTTCTTGACAATTTTCAATGCATACTTTCAGGTGGATGACTTTGAAAAGTCTCATGATTGTATAACATTACATAGCGATACAGATGTATAATGTGCATTTCTATGACTTCGTTGACAAACGATATTTTATTCGATTTATATTTAAAAAAAAAACTTAAATGTACATTCAAAGATACAAATATTTGAATTATAGGCCCAAAATTTAACATAAAAGTAACTTTAAAGTTCACTACTTTAGTTTAAAAAGAAGAGTACAAGATAAACAAAATACATTGTAAGTCGACCTCACATTTTGGTGCGTGCGTTTTAGTAAATTTGTGAAAATTGTTGCTAATTTTTTGTGCTCAAACTAATTTTAGACAAGAATGCATAAATGTATCCATTGTACATGGGCGTAGAAGTGTTTTGGTATATTGATATATTTCTAAATATATATATTATGTTAGTTAGGTTAGGTTGAAGCGGATGTCCACTGTAGGATAGGCTCATGGCCCATTGTGATGCCGCATGGGGAACTAGCCCTCCTCCCTCCTAAATCCCATGTGTACTTTTAAAAAATTTTGTAAGATTCTTAATTTCGACAAAACCGAGATCTCCTAATTCATTCAAGGATTGTCCACCCAAAATGGAAAGTCTACGACTGGATAGAGCAGGACAATGACACAGAAGATGCGGGACCGTCTCTTCCTCTTCCTCGTCTAGACAACTTCAGAAGTCGTGTGTTTGCACATTCATTCGGCGTGCCTTCCGATTAGGCAATGCCCCGTTATAACTGAAATCAGTGTGTTATATCTTCTTAGTAGAAATTCCGTGCGTTTAGCATTGAGAGTTGACCACAGCTGTCGGGCGATTTTGCCAGTGTCTTAATTACTCCATCTCTCTTTCGCTACTCTTACAATTTCCTTGCGAATACGTAGTTTACATGTTTGAAGGAGTATACCTATATCATTGTCTATGTACTCATCAGTCAATTTGGTAACGATTTTCGCTAGTTCTTCGGCTCTGCAGTTCCCCTCAATGTCACAAGGGCCAGGAACCCATGTTATCATTAAGTGAAATGACTCAGCGGTCTCGCTGAAAGATGCGCGACATTCCATGGCTACCTTGGAGGTTGTCGACTGTTTTGTGAACACCCCTGCGGGTTAGGGGATTAGAATTTGCCCGCGGTAAGGGATTCCTGTCGTAGGAGGCGACTAAAATCCACAGCTCAGTCTGCTAGTTATGTGTATTAACTTAACGGCAATAGGCCCCATTAAGATCGAGACCAGTAAGATCTTAATTATGGCAAACTGGCGATAGGAGAGGATTTTGTTTGAGATGGGCTGGTTATCGTGGTATTCTACGACTTTAGTAGGAAATAGTGACACCTTACTGAAATGGCTCCTGAGCTAATGTTACTATAGCCACCGTGCCGTTAAAACCTTGGCAGGCCTCAAGTAACGCTCTCTAGCTATCACCATTTAATTGGTCGTGTAGATTAAGTTGACTTTTCCTGGTTTGTGCCGACCCAGCTCTGAACATATGTACTCATAAAGTCATGCGTTAACCCTCGCATGGCCTCTCTACATTGTATAAATAACCATGGGCTTGAGTGGGGACCCTTACTAAATGGAGACACAAAAAACCACAAGCACAAACACAAAAACTACAACAACAGCAAGCGGTAACTAAAGCGGAAAAAGCGACAGTACCAACAACAGCTGATATGAGAAGGATAATAAAATCATATTAGCAGAGAATGCTGGGAAATATCCCTTCAAGAGAAGACACAAAATGGCAAGATCGTCGACACGGCCAACTACATCCATCTGATGGTGCGGTGATTGCAGAGTATGTTACGTCAAGAATGTGCGATCCTTTTAAAGGAAGCATCTTCACTTCACGCACGCTAATCGGCAAAGATATTGGTACTGACAACGATGCATATGGAAAATTGGGAAGTAAAATTGTCGAACTAATCGATTTGATAGCAGCGCAGCGACATATGAACCAGGCAATGAAAGACCTGGTGAACAAAATACAGCAGCTATACAAAGAGGCGTCAATTAATAAGGACGCTGAAGCACCAATAGCGGTAATGCAGGCCACGAAGGGAGTGCAGACAGATGGCATGCCTCGTATCAAGCAGGGGAAAAATGCCAAAAATGCGAAAGCTCAGCAAGCTGCATAAGGCAAGCAAGATAGCAGAGTAAATTAGCAGCCTACTTCTATAGCTAGCAAAGCGACAGAAGCTGAAAGGACACTAAGCGAAGCGCACTAACAGCACGCGGGGACATTCTGTGATAAATGACTGGCGACTTGTCAAATCTGAGCTGAAAGCGTCAACAAAATCACAAAAATGACGAAAGGGGAACTTCTGATTCAGCTGATAAATAGTGCTAATAACCAAACCGAAAAATTTAAAGAGTAGGTACGAAATATACTGACTGATTCGGGGAGTGTGAAAAGCCTGCGTGAACAAACTGCTATCGAATGTAGAGATCTGGAAGAAACGGCTACCAAAAATGACGTCATACAAGCAGTAAAGGGACAATTCCCAGAAATTCATAGATTAACAGATAGCACAGTTAAGTCCATACGGATACTTCGAGATAATACGCAAATAGCGAGTCTAGTACTGCCCATCAAGCATGCGAATAAATTGCTGCAAGTAAGCAAACTAAAAGTGCAATGGATACGATGCCTAATACGAGAAAAGGCAACGCTATTGCTATGTTATCGGAGTCTGGAATTCAGTCATGTGGCGAAATCGTGCCAAAACACAGCCAGAGGTAAAATGTGCTTAAGATGCGGGACTGAAAGACATATCGCGAAAAAATGTACTGCAAATCCAAGCTGCTCTGTCTGTAAAATCAAGGGGTTTAACGAAACAGAGCACATTCCGGGCAACACCAAATGTTGGATATATAAGAAAGCGATTAACAACAGAACCAGGAATGATTAAGTGTCTGCAATTAAACCTTAATCACTGTGAAGCTGCACAATATCTTCTCAACCAAACGCTAAATGAGGAAAAATTTGATATCGCCCTTTTAAGCTAACCATACAGCATCAAACGGCAACGCAGCCATAATGAACTGCGGCAACTACTTCTTTGAGACAACAGCATTTTCTTTTGTAGCTGCTATATTTTCCCAAACTGCAGCATGAATGACTTTGAGCAAACGGGAAAGCACCGATAGTAAAGGGTTTTCCAATAAGAGGTGTTAGGTGTTAACCAAAAGGGCCACCAAAGGGAAAGCACCGATAGTAAAGGGTTTTCCAATAAGAGGTGTTAGGTGTTAAACAGAATAGATGATTAACCATTTTTTATGGCCGGCATTGGATGGTATTGATCTGGACGACGTTTATTTTCAACAAGATGGCGCTACGTGCCACACAAGCAACGAAACCATTGATCTTTTACGGGAAAAGTTTCCGGACCGTGTTATCTCTCGAAGAGGAGATCACAATTGGCCACCGAGATCTTGGGACCACGTGAAAGAGAAGATCTACGCCAACAGCCCAGGGTCGATTCAAGATTTCAAATATGGAATTCGCGAGGCTATCGAGGCCATAGGGCAGCCACTTTGCAGTTCCGTTATGGACAATTTTAAGAAAAGGATATTGTCCTGTAAGCGGGGTCGTGGTGGTCATTTGCCTGATGTTATTTTCCACTATTGACGGCATACCTTCCTCTTTATAATGAAATAAACACCCGATCATATATATTAAAAAATAGCATTGTCTTTGAATATCAAAATAACACCTCTTATTGGAAAAACCTAGTTGCAGGCGATGTTAATGCAAGAACTACTGAATGGGGCTGCTCGGTAATAACACAAAGGGGAGCAGCAGTACTGAAGGTATTTAGTACTCTAGACCTAGTGCTACTAAATCGGGGCAATGAGAGTAGCTTCGAAATGGCAGAGGCAGATCTATTATAGACCAGACCTTTGCTACTCCAACAATAGCTAGAACAGCACGATGGCATGTGTCTCAGAAGTATACACATAGTGACCATAAGATGATTCAGTTCGGGTAGAGTCCTACACTTCGCTTTAAAATGTGAAAACACATCAAAAGAGTACAAAACCGAGGCTGGAAAACCAGCAACTTAGACAAAAACATGCTCTTGTACTTCCTAGAGAAAATAGAGGAAGATAGAGGTACAGCAAACGAGGAAGCCAACTGCATAATACGGCCTATCAGTCGCGTGCGATGCTGCAATGCCTCGTGAATGCAGAGGAAATGGGAGAGCACCTAATTGTTGGTGGAATGACGACATCGCGCATTTGAGAAGCAAATGTCACAAACTACGGAGAAAACATCAGCATAGAAGAAATAGGCTAGCTGTTCCCCTGTGGGCAGAATACAAAGCCAAATGCCTAGCACTGAAAAAGGCCATAACAAAAAACAAGGCGGAGGCGTTTGCTAGTCTCTTAAGTGAGGTAGATGCGAATCCATGGGGTAACGCTTATAAAATTGTTAGAAAAAATTCCAGAATGGGAGTACTAGCATGCGGCTACCACATGCTAAAATGCTGCACATAGTAGCAAACCTCTTCCCGAATCAAGGTGTACTCTCTATGAGAAGAGATTTTACTGCTAACGAGGGCGAAGTGCCCGAAGTGGATCTCGATGAAATAGAACTGTCCTGCAAAAGAATTCAATTGTAAAAAGCACCGGGCATTGATGGAATCTCTAACGCCGTGCTGAAAAAAGCACTGTAAGTGAGACCAGAAGTTTTTTGAAACATGTACAGAACATGCATTAGAAGCGGAGTTTTCCCTGTGAAATGGAAACAACATCGACTATTCCTACTACCGAAACCCAGAAAACCTCCAGAAGATCCTCCTGGACCCTGCTAGCAAAGTGCTAGAAGCAGTATCTCGTAACCGACTAGAGCAGTACTCAGAATGCCATACAGGTCTGTCAGCTCACCAATACGGCTTTAGAAAGCACCGCAGTGCAGTAGATGCATTAATAGAAGTATGCGAAATAGCAAAAACTGCTATCTCTGGTTAGGCGGAATCAAAAAATAATGCGCAGTCGTGACTTTGGACTTTAAAAAAGCGTTCAATACGGCCAAACGGGACTAAATACTGATGGCACTTCGGAGTAGGAAATGTGCCGAATTATTTGATAAAGCTAACAGAACCCTATGGTATAATACAGAGATAGATCTCAAAAGCTATAAGGTAACTGGAGGAGTCCCTCAAGGCTCTGTACTAGGATCGGCTTTGTGGAATACCATGTATGATGGAGTGCTACGCGTTGAACAGCGCGAACAAGCAAGTATTGTTGGGTATGCAGATGACCTAGCTGTGGTAGTCGTAGGGAAAACGCTATAAGAGGTTTCACGAAGGGTAGAGGACACCATCAATAAAGTTACGCAATAGTTACAATCATCTGGGTTAAGACTAGCAGACCATAACACCGAACTGGTTCTCAAAAGCTCCCGACGAAAAGTTAAAAACTTTCAAATAAAGGTTGGTGGTCACAATATATTTAATACCAACAGAAACCATAAAATCTCTAGGGGTAATGATCGACGGAAAGCTCAGTTTTAAAAAGAATCTGAAATACGCAAGCTCCAAAGCTGCAAAATTCTGCGCGGCTTTATCGCGACTGATGCCTAATGTGGCTGGACCAAGACAACAAATGAGAGCGTTGTTAGCAAGCGTTCGCTACTCGATCCTGTTTTACGCTGTAGAAGTGTGAGACGACGTAGTGAAATATCCCAGCTATTTGAGACAGGCGGCCGCCGTAGCCGAATGGGTTAGTGCGTGATTACCATTCGCAATTCACAGAGAGAACGTTGGTTCGAATCTCGGTGAAACATCAAAATTAAATTAATAGCGGTCACCCCTCGGCAGGCAATGGCAAATCTCCGAGTGTATTTCTGCCATGAAAAAGCTCCTCATAAAAATATCTACCGTTCGGAGTCGGCTTGAAATTGTAGGTCCCTCCATTTGTGGAACAACATCAAGACGCACACCACAAAGAGGAGGAGGAGCTCGGCCAAACACCCAAAAAGTGTGTACGCGCAAATTATATGTATATATTATATATATTTGAGACAAGCTTAACGGGTGTACAGATTATGCGATGTCAGAATCATTAGAGGCTATAAGAACATATCTGACGAATCAGTAGGAGTAATAGCAGGCAGAATCCCCTCGATAAAAAGGTAAAATGAATGAAGAAAAATACCAGCATGCAAACAAAGCCTCACTGAGGGACGCCCTACAGAGGGATCGATGATACCGCTCTGCAAAACAGGCAGACCAAATGAAACGATAGTAGAACAGCGAGGCGATAGGGTGGTTTAGTCCGCAGGTACTACGAAACTCAGTTCAAAATAGCTGGGGAATATCGCATGTGAATCAGGCATACGTATGCGTCGGACCATACGTATCTTTAGAAGATTCTACCTCTCAGGTCCGCATACCAAAAAAAAAGAATGTTTTGAGAGGGATTTCATCGCCGCCTGGCTATCAGTGAATATTTTGATATCATCTCCAGGTATCTCACAACACTGTACCTGTGTCACGGCTTTCATTATTACCATCAGTTCCCCCTGAAACACAATACAGTAGTCGGGAAGCCGAAAACTGAAGGAGATTCACAGATGCTCGGAATATACACCTCCGCCCACCCTGCCCTCGAACTTTTGAGCTATCTGTCTATAGATGGATGGACTCGGCCTGTCTTACCACGGCCTGTCCCTCGAGGGTAGGAGGGTTATGAACGTTGTAGTGACAAGTAAAGGCGGGACTATATAGTCCACCGGTCCAAGAAGCCCCAATGCGCCATCCAGGATTTTACCGTGGCCATAGACTGTGTTTGACCACTTACTCAAAGTGCTCAGCCTTATTGCCGCACGGCACGCAATGTACTTTACCTGCAGGTCTAATTTAATATCACATATAGTGTGTTCGATGGTGTGGTTGACATTGCACCGGTTATAAGAACAAATACAAGTCTTTGGACGTTGTCACCTCTTTTAATGTTCACGCTTTTCTCAACGGCATTCCACCATATTGCAATACCGTAGTAGAGAATTGATCTAATTACTGCTGTGTACAACCAATGTCTCATTCTGTGTTTCAAACCCCTTTTTTCCCCATTGAGCCTTCCGCAGGAGTATAATGCCGTCGTAGTTTTTCGGACTCTATCTGCGACTTTGCGCCCCTAATTTAGATTCCTATGCATTAGGAGTCCTAGATATTTAGCGTTACTTTAAGAGGTTACTTGTTACCTGTTACTTTAAGAGGTTTTTCCCCTAACAATATTTGTTGAAGAGTAGGTGTTTTATGTTTCCTGCCATATCAGTTCAGTTTTTTCTGGATGTACTTCTAGTCCTCGCCTTTTGCACCATAGTGATGGTCTGCTGAGAGCTCTTTTTTGAACATCACAAAGTCATCATCAGCATTTGAAATTAGCCTGACTCCCATTTTTTTCCAGTTCCTGAAGGAGATTATTGACGGTCAGATTCCACAGAAGTGAAGAGATTACCCCACCCTGTGGTGTATCCCTGATCGAAAATTTCTTAATGGATATTTCACCAAATCTGCGCGTATCGTCCTCCCGATTAGCATTCCTTCTATGAACGAGACGAGCCCCCTGTTTATTCCCATTTCCGTTAGCGATTTGGAAATTGCTTCCGGAGATATTTAGTGAAAGCACCCTAGATGTCCAAGAGTGTACTCCATATAATGAAGTGAATTCTCAAGCTATGTAGAAATCCAAGCAAGTGGGGAAAGTTGCTGATCGCCATTCACCCCCAAATGAAAAGATTAAAAAAGCCTCGGGTGAGACCTCCCTATACTAATGACGACCATTGGCATGCACCTGGAATGTCCGGTCCCTTAATCGGGAAGGTGCCACTGCCCGGCTGGTTGATGTCCTCGTGAGAGTAAAGGCTGACATCACTGCCATCCAAGAGATGCGATGGACGCCATGTAAAGGAGCGCAAATTCGGTATTGGATTTGTTGTGGGAGAGAGACTTCGTCGCCAAGTACTGTCGTTCACTCCGGTGGACGAGCGTCTCGCAATAATCTGCATCAAAGTCCGATTTTTTAACATCTCGCTAATTTGCGTCCACTCCCCGACGGAAGAGAAAGACGAGGCGGCTAAAGATTCCTTCTATGAGCGCTTGGAACGTTCCCATGAGCACTGCGCCCTCCACGACATAAAAATCGTGCTTGGCGAATTCAACGCCAGGGTGGGCAAGGAGGGAATTTTTGGTCCCATAGTCGGAAAATTCAGCCTGCACAACGAAACATCCGGTAACGGACAGATGCTGATTGACTTCGCCGGGGCCCGAAACATGGTAGTCTGCAGCACCAGATTCCAGCATTAGAAAATAGACAAAGCCACCTGGCTGTCTCCTGATCGAAAAACACGAAACCAGATCGATAATGTTGTGATAGATGGAAGACACGCTTCTAGTGTATTAGATGTACGTACGATCCGAGGACCACACATCGACTCGGATCATTTCCTTGCAACGCGAGCCATGTGGGAGCGCTACAGAAAGCTAAAAAAGGAGGAGAGACATATTATCCGAAAGAAGAAACGAGAGGCCGAAATACGTGAGTGCGAGGAGCTTGAGATGCTGGCCAACAGGAACAACGCCCGAAAATTCTACCAGAAAGTTCGGCGGCTTACAGAAGGTTTTAAGACCGAGGCGTTTTCCTGGAAGAACAAAGACGGCGAACAGGTGACTGAGATCCAGAGCAATCTTAAATTATGGAGGGAACACTTCTCAAACCTGTTAAACAGTGATAGCTGCGCATGTCACAGAGAATGTGAAGATCCCGATGCCACAATCGGCGATAACGGAATTGACGTTCCGCTACCCGACCATGACGAGGTGAGAACAGCGATAACGCGGCTAAGGAACAACAAAGCCGCGGGCGCCGATGGACTGCCGGCTGAGCTATTCAGCAAACATGGCGGCGAGGAGCTGGTAAGGGGCATGCATCAGCTTGTATGCAAAATATGGTCGGATGAAAGCATGCCTGCCAATTGGAATTTAAGTGTGCTCTGCACAATCCATAAGAAGGGTGATCCTGCAACCTGTGCCAATTACCGTGAGATTAGTCTTCTAAATATCGCCTATAAGGTTCTAGCAAGCGTATTGTGTGAAAGGCCCGTCAACCGACTGATTGGACCTTATCAATGTGGCTTTAGACCAAGAAAGTCTACAATCGACCAAATATTCACAATACGCCAAATCTTGGAAAAGACACACGAAAGGAAAATTGACACACACCATCTTTTCGTCGATTTCAAAGCTGCATTCGACAGTACGAAGGGGAGTTACCTGCATGTCGCGATATCTGAATTTGGTATCCCCACAAAACTAATACGGCCATGCAAGATGACGTTGCTCAACACAAGCAGCGCCGTCAGAATTGGGAAGGACCTATCCGAGCCGTTTGATACCAAACGAGGTTTCAGACAGTGTGACTCGCTGTCGTGTGACTTCTTTAACCTGATGTTGGAGAGGATCGTACGAGCCGCAGAACTTAATCGCTCAGGCAAATTTTTTATAAGAGCGTACAATTGTTGGCGTATGCCGATGATATTGACACCATAGGCCTTAACAACCGCGCTGTTAGTTTTGCTTTCTCCAAACTGGATAAAGAGGCCTAGCGAATGGGTTTGGAACGAGGACAAAACGAAGTACCTCCTGTCATCAAACAAACAGTCGGCGCACTCGTGTATCGGCACCTTCGTCACTGTTGACAGTTACAATTTTGAGATTTTTGAACCTTTGCACGTTGGTAGCGGCGAATATCGCAGACGATAGAACGATGAGCTGTATGAGCTTTACGACGACGTAGTCATAGCGCAGCGAATAAAGCGCGCAGATAAAGCAGAGGAAGAGGAAGGCCTCCTCTGCGTTGGAAACATCAGGTGGAGAAGGACTTGGCTTCACTTGGTGTGTCCAACTGGCGCCGGTTAGCACGAGAAAGAAACGACTGGCGCGCTTTGTTAAACTTGGCCAAAGAATCATACGAGTGGTGCGCTGTATTTACTGATTTGCCATTGTTGTATCCATGTTGAGAATGTGATAGCTTGTTGCTAACCTTTCCTCTGATGTGCCCATCTAGCAATTGCTCTAGCGTTTTCAATTATGTTAGCTAAGTTTATACAAAAGTTCAATTGCATCTTTAGTTCTTAAAGTACGTTCACATATGTTATAATTAGCAATAAATCGACAAAAGTAATTTACCCGTGCACATAAAGCAGATTACCTGCAAAATTGAAAATCAGCTGTCAATAACTGAGAGGTTTTTCTTCTTGGAAATAGCTTGGAGGAATATTTTGGAGTTTTTGGTTTGTTTAATTATTGTTAACGATATGAAGAAAAAATAAGGAGAAGGAACAGGATTTAATTTACTAGAATAGAGGTTAATTGCGCAATTGGCTGCTAGTATTAAACAGGAAATCCGTAAAGGACGTTTACTGAGACTTAAAAAAATTATGGCATATACGGATGCGAATTTTCGTATTACATTTAATAATAAGTAATAAGTGGACAAAGCATTTATGGACATATATACATGGAATTATTAGGGAGTAAATAAACAATTATCATCTACATATGCATGTACATATTTGTATGAGGATATGTATAATTGATTCCCTAGCATGTTTTTTGTTTTGTTTTCCGGCGTGACGCCCGTGAAGAGGAAACTCTCATTAGTACTGCTATACCGGCAAAACAGTATGCACGACTTGTGGCCTCACAGCTACACTTATCTACTAAACACCTCTCCACTATCTACCACTTTCCTCGCGGAACTGTTCAAAAAGGAGTTACCTCACGGGGCTGGTTAGCTCATAGGCTGCTAGTTATTTCGTCTACGAACCTCCGCGCGTCGTAGATCATTGTGGATACATTTTGCATGCGCGCAGATTCGCTTCGCGCTATCACCCGATTTTAGCATGAAATCTAGAATGCTTTCTCCGTTTAAGGGGTCATATTCAGTTAGAATTTTCAAAAAATCAATTTCTTTTTTCTTAATGCACATATATTTAGGACTACACACAGAAATTTTAATATCGTTCCGGGGAATATTTCAGAGATACACGCAAATTTGAAAAGGCGTTCCAGAGTGCTTGAAAGTATAAGCTCAAACTTTAAACGCGTTTTTCTCAAAATGGAGTTTTCAAAGTCGGTGACCAAACCGCTGAACCGATTATTCTCAAATATTAACACGAGCTGCGACTCCTTTCCTAATAAATAGTTTAAGTAATACTAAGGCGGCCGCCGTAGCCGAATGGGTTGGTGCGTGATCACCATTCGGAATTCACTGAGAGGTCGTTGGTTCGAATCTCGGTGAAAGCAAAATTAATAAAAACATTTTTCTAATAGCGGTCGCCCCTCGGCAGGCAATTGCAAACCTCCGAGTGTATTTCTGCCATGAAAAAGCTCCTCATAAAATATCTGCCGTTCGGAGTCGGCTTGAAACTGTAGGTCCCTCCATTTGTGGAACAACATCAAGACGCACACCACAAATAGGAGGAGGAGCTCGGCCAAACACCTAACAGAAGTGTACGCGCCAATTATTTATTTTTTTTTTTATTTTTTAATACTAAGTCTTAAAATACAGTTAAAAGCAAACATAATGTGTGTGAAAATTTTTAGATCAATAAATTTAAAAGTTTTCTCAGAAAAAATTCTGGAAAATTCTCTTTTTTCGGCCTTCTAACTGTATATAACCCCTTAATATACCACAGGTTTCTGGAGCCTAGCGTGGGCATTCGAACAAGACGTGACCAGCTTCTTCTTCCCTCTCCGTGCAGATTGGGCAGTTTTGGGAACTGTCTGAACTGGCCGAATATATGGAGGTATTTTCGAAATACCCTCTGCCCTTAAAGAAATTGGGTTAGGTTGGAAGTTTGTTTCCCCATGGTTCCTTTTTAACCACTTCGTAAGAATGGGTAATATCTCATGCGTCCATCTGCCTTTCGGTTATCTGTTCCACCGGTCTTGCCAGTGGGCGATCGAACGACACCCTTCTCCTTCTGTAATAGTTTTACGACTTGCTCAACCGTCGTGTTCATGTAGCCTTATATACACTCTCTCCATTTCTTGCGCCACAATGTCTACGGGGACTAGTCCTGCTATAACGAAGGAAGCACTGTCCGAAATTGTACGGAAGCCCCAGATAGTCCGCAAAGCGCTTAGTCGATAGGCGGCGGTCAGTTTTTTTGTTAAGCTATTTAAGTTCAGCGCATCAGCCCAGATCGGTGTGGCACACAAAAGAACAGAGCTTTCTACTCTGCTATATAGTAGTCTTTTTCTGTGGCTAGGTCCACCATTGTTTGGCATTATTCGTGACAGACAGGATGCACACTCGATGCCTCCTTCACAGCGTATTTCAGGTGCGTTTTGAAGTTTTAACGACTGTCCACCATCACTCCTAGGTATTTAATAGCGGGTTTTGAAATAATAGTTACTGCCCCAACATTTACATTTATTGTCTCTACATCGGTATTGTGCTCAGCGTATTCCAGCTTCATAGACCTTAGCCAAGTCCTGATCCTGCTTACTGATTCCCTGGCAATCCTCTTAATTTCGTGGGTATGTTTTGCTACCATTACCACCGCGATGTCATCCGCGAATCCAATTACTTTAGTTCTAGTTCTGTTGCTAAATCTACTCCACATTTAATAGCATCCACTGTTGAGCGGGATTTCCTGAAGCCAAACTGGTGTGAGGAGGTATTCTACTTTATCTTCAGCGAAAGACGACAACCAGCCGCAAATAATTCTCTCCAGAATTTTCCCCACTGTGTCTAGTAGACATATTACTTGGTAAGACTCGGGTTCGCCAGGTTTTTTGTTGCCCTTGGGTAAAAGCACAAGTGGTTGCTTCTTCCATCTCTTTGGGAAAGTGCCTTCGTTAAGGCAGGTTTGGAATACTGCTTGAAATATATCTGGACGTTTGGAAATCACTAATTTCAGGGCTCTATTTGGTACACCATCTGGACCTGGAGCTTTCTTAGACTTTATTACACGCCGCTTGGAGTTCTTGTTGGGTGGCACGAAGGATGCCACCTGCTTCGTGTTGTATGCAGGACGACAAAATGTTTTCAGATCTTTGCGGGAAGAGAGTAGTAACAATTTTGCGCAACCTTACTGGGAAAGTAATTTTGGGTGTATGTTTGGTGTGTGCTTTTCGCTTTATATACAATACCTCTATAATACCATCCGTTACGCCGTGCCCCAGGAGTTAATACCAGCTTCCTCACAAAGCTTTTCCAATCGCTTATGAAAAATTGTGTTCAGAGCCAGATCGGTATTAGTCAGGATTAAATCAACTAAGCCTACGCGGCCAACTTAATGACAACAAATAGAGAGCGTTTCCTGAGTCCTGCCAGGGTTTTAACAGGACGGGGCAAACTTGGCATTAGCCTGAAAGAAATTTCTGCAGATTGTCAAACCTACATACTCACGTAACAGAATACCAATCTCACCAGCTCAAAGCGAACATGTCAAAAATGGGTTACCATTGAGTTAAAACCTTACTGGGCTCGGTTCTAACATGTTAAAATAGAATTGTGGCGGCTTTGGTTATTAGTTGAATCTATTATGATGCCTTGAGCGGCCACCGTAGCCGAATGGGTTGGTGCGTGATTACCGTTCGGAGTTCACAGAGAGAACGTAGGTTCGAATCTCGGTGAAACACCAACATTAGGAGAAACATTTTTCTAATAGAGGTCGCCCCTCGGCAGGCAATCGCAAGCCTCCGAGTGTATTTCTGCCATGAAAAAGCTCCTCATAAAAATATGTGCCGTTCGGAATCGGCTTAAAACTGTAGGTCCCTCCATTTGTGAAACAACATCAAGACGCACACCACAAATAGGAGGAGGAGCTTGGCCAAACACCCAAAAAGGGTGTAAGCGCCAAAAATTTTTATTATTACTATGATGTCTTACTCATAACATATCTTACTTACATTAACAGTTTTGTCAATTGCTACATCTTCTATTTTCCTTCTGGGTTGTCGTGCGCGATTTCTACTGGGTTACATTTAATCGCGTGTAAATTAACTTTTGCTTCAATAGCAAACGCTTTTTAAAAAATGTGAGTCTTTATTGTGATGCTTGTCGCGCAATGCACAACGGATAAAAAACTGCCACACAAACTTTATTAATTTCAATATTTATACAGAATCTGTTTACAACTACATTCATAGGTGAAGCTTAAATCTTAGGTTAATTGTTTACATACTGGGTTAGTGGTGTGTGGTCCATTAGCAAAGTGTCATTGACAGGAAGTGGCTTGCGCTATTAATCTATGGTTAATTGTTTACATACTGGGTTAGTTTTGTGTGGTATAGGAGGCGTTAACTTGTACGTATGTAGCTGTGGGGGTACAAAGTAATAAAAAAAATTCTATTGGGTTCTCATGCTATTTAAGAGCCAGCATAGCGATTAAACATATAATAACGCTATCAGCCTGCATACATTGTGTATGGTATTTTTAGTACTAAACTAAGCGTGCGCAATTTACATAGTAAACCCAACAAACCCAACATTGACCACTCAGTAACAGCGGTAATGACGTTAAGGCGAACAATTTACCAACCACAAGTACAGGAGTTATAAACGTATAATGTAGCGTATATGCTACTTTAGCTACTTTTCCTACCGGGATATCAGGCATGATTCCTACTGGGTTACTTGGATAACAGTTCGTCATTGCATATAAACATATTTACGTATGTACGTGTGGGTGTACAAGACAAACAAATTATAAAATAATACAAGCATATAATATGCTACCATATGTGTGTATATGGACGCGATCAAGGAGGAACAACATTAACCTAAACGTGAGAAATGGACATTACAAACATAACGTTGAGTACACAGTAACAACAATAGAACATTGACCGCTCAATAAGAACAAAAATAACTTTGAGACAAACAATAGCAAATTTTGCTACTGCCAGGTTCAGCGAGAGGAGGAAAGTTAAAAAGAAAAGTGACCGCTTAATTATTCTTTTTTTCCATCGTTATGCATTCTTTCAGCACTGAGAGACTTAGCGAAGGCTTTGACGAATTGAAATAGGTAACTTTTCAATACAAAACCAATTTAGAGGAAACAAATAACAAAGTAAAATTGAATGATATTTATTATAACTTACTTATTTAGCTTATTTTGTTTCTATATTTTAGCTAGCTAATGCACGGCCGCCGTAGCCGAATGGGTTGGTGCGTGATCACCATTCGGAATTCACTGAGAGGTCGTTGGTTCGAATCTCGGTGAAAGCAAAATTAATAAAAACATTTTTCTAATAGCGGTCGCCCCTCGGCAGGCAATGGCAAACCTCCGAGTGTATTTCTGCCCTGAAAAAGCTCCTCATAAAAATATCTGCCGTTCGGAGTCGGCTTGAAACTGTAGGTCCCTCCATTTGTGGTACAACATCAAGACGCACACCACAAATAGGAGGAGGAGCTCGGCCAAACACGTAACAGAAGTGTACGCGCCAATTATTTATTTTTTTATTTATTATTAATGCACACTTAAATACACATACTCACAGTTATTTCTTTCATTTCAGCTTTTCAAACCACTAATAATTTTTTTTTTTTACACTCGCAACCACAGCCTCGAACCTAGCATATGTAAGTTAACACGCTGCGGCACCCAACATAGTGCATTCCCACACCCTACCGGTACCCCTGCCGCTGCATCAGCATAATCGCTGTTATTTCATAGTACAACCCAACACCCTAAGTCAAGGCCAATTGCATATCAAGTACCACGTACTAATGCTTACGCAATAAAAACAGAGCCAGACGTAGCGTCAGCAAATTATGTTTTACACGATTGTGAAATACTTGCACATGCCACCAGTGCATGCCAACCGTGGGAAGCTAGGGGCGGAGCCAGCGTACCAAGACACGGCGCACCTGAAGACAGCAAAACGACCAAAACCTCTAAAGGCCTGCAGCGCACATCAAGGGGCAGTTGCGTAGTGGACACTAACTTTAGTTGTAACGTTTGATTATCTGTATAGTTAATAAACTGTGTAATTGTAACTGTAATCATTCAGTGTTTGATTTGCAGGGCAAGTTGGCTCCTTAATTTTTTTAAATGTATTGGACTGAAAGTCCTTTTCTGGCGCCCGAGCAGGGAGCAGTAGTGAAGTGAAAAAATAAGTTCGAACTAGCTAAGAGCTAGAAAATATAGTGAAAAGAGTCACAAAAATTAAAGGAAAAAAGCTACAAATTTAAATGAAAAGGTTCTTAAAAAAGAGAAGAAAAATTTAATAAAAAGTATAATACAATTTTTAAACAGCCAAGGGCTACAAAAGTAAAAGTGAAAAAAGTTCTAAGGGAAAATAAAAATAAATTCTCCTTTAAATAGCCAAGAGCTACAAAAATTGAAAGTGGAAAAAAGTTAAACAGCCAAGGGCTAGAAAATCGAAGTTTTAATGCTAACAGAGATTCTGTAAGTAACCGCTGTATATTTTTTCCTCTTCTCGTCTTCCTTTTCCAGGATGGATTCACTCCAAGTTACGGTGGCGAATTTGACGGGTGCAGTGAATGCACTCATGGATCAACTAAATGGTTTAGAGAGGCGTGTATCGTGCTTGGACACACTCCAAAGCCGGGTCGCTTCGATAGAAGCTGCTACTCCTGCTCAAAGTACGGTGGAAGCTCATGTTCAACCCCGAGCTCCAACAACTGAGGAGGAACTAAGAGATATCTCCAGGCTTCTTTACTCTGTAAAGGAGTTACAAATTTTTAACGGTAACCCAACAATGTTTGTCTCATGGGTGAACGCTGTTGAAAGCATTCTTACCGATTTCGAGCCGGTAAAGAGTAAGCCAATTTAACGTGGAATCTTACAGCACATTCGCCAAAAAATACGAGGGCCAGCCGATACTGCCCTCATATCGTATAGCATTTTTGACACTGACTGGGCCGCCATGAAGGAGTGTCTATCGCTCCATTATGCAGACAAACGAGACATCTGTACCTTGAAGTACCAACTCCACCAACTCTCTCAAAAGAATTCACGGCTCGACAATTTCTACGGAGCCGTGAATCACCTATTTGCGTTGATTATCAACAAACTTAAAGCTGAGAATTATTCTCAGGAAACAGTGCGTGTACTTATAGACACGTACAGAAACCGCGCATTAGATGTTTTTATCCGCGGTTTAATGGGGATCTTTCGAAAATGCTCCTGGTTCAGCGCCCAAAAACTCTACCCGAGGCATATTCAAGGTGCCTCGAAATACAAAATACAAACCTTAGAAATTACACAGTGTATACCGCGATTCAATAATCGCATCGTCGCACCTATGAATACGATGCCAGAACACATGCATGGCCTAGAGGGCAATAAAGCACCTCCGCTACCACCAAGGATAACCTATCGTCCCCAAGAGCGACGATATCCCTTTGAAAATCGAGGTGGATACACTATACCTAAACAAGATCCTCCAACAACCTCTCAGCCACCCGTCGAGAAAATGGACATAGACCAATCTGTCCAGTCACGTAGAGAAAATTACATGAATAGGCCAAATCCCTTTAAGCGGGGTGCAAAGTCAGACAACCTTCCGCGGAAACAGCAAAAGCTGTTCAACATAGAAACAGAAAACACCAAAGACGAAGTGAATAACTATTTAGCGGATACACAAGACGCACAGGAGGAGGATTTTTTATCCGACGGACATCTAGCATACCTTACATAGAGTACGTACTACCCGACGGCCGCACCCTAGATTTTCTGATCGACACTGGTGCCAACAAAAATTTTATTAGCCGAACGTAAGGCGAGGTAATCCAGTCGACAACCCCTTTTCCGTTAGATCAGCTGGCGGAAATATTCCCATAAAAGAGAAAATTAATTTAAACCTATTTAAGGACGTAGGTAATGACTCCGAGACAACCTTCTTTGTACCCCCAGGATTGTCGTCATTTGACGGAATCATAGGAGACGACACACTTAGGGATATAGGCGCTATAGTTTATAGGAAATCGAACATCCTAGCCGTAAAAAAATACAAAATTCCATTGAAAGCCCGAATGTCCACGCAGCTGAATTATACGTTGTCTAAGGATCTCCCACTTCAAACAGAAGGAAAAGTTCGTAACCTTATTGATAAATTTAGCGATCTTTTCTTACCCCTAAATGAAAAGGAACTAGTGGACACTTGTGTACGCGCTGAAATCAAGACAAAAACTCATGAGCCTATTTATATCAAAAGCTACTCGTATCCATCTTGTATGAGAGAAGAGGTCGACCGACAAGTGAACGAGTTGTTGGAAGAAGGAGTTATTCGACCATCCAAAAGCCCATATAACTCTCCTATTTGGGTGGTGCTTAAAAAACCTAAGCCAAATGGGGATAAACAGTACCGTATGGTGATAGATTACAAAAGGCTTAACGCCGTAACTATCCCCGACACCTACCCTATTCCTGATATAAACGCTACCTTCTGTAGCCTGGGTAACTCTCGATACTTCACAACCATTGACTTGACTTCTGGGTTCCACCAAATCCCTATGAAAGAATCCGACGTGCCCAAAACTGCTTTCTCAACGATGAACGGAAAGTATGAGTTTTTGAGATTGCCTTTCGGCCTTAAAAACGCGCCGGCCATTTTTCAACGCATGATCGACGACGTATTGAAACAATTCATTGGCAAAATCTGCTACGTCTATATAGACGATATCATTGTGTTCGGCAAGGATGTTGACGATCATTTGAAGAATGTTGAAATGGTATTTTCCCAATTACTACAATCCAACCTTAAGGTGAATTTAGAAAAAACATGTTTCCTGCAGACAGAGGTCGAATTCTTAGGATATATCATCACTCCCGGGGAGTTCGTCCTGACCCAAAAAAGGTTGAGGCCATGAACTCGATCTTGCCACCATGCAATTTGAAAGATCTGAAAAGTTTTCTGGGAATGACTTCCTACTATCGGAAGTTCATCCGGGACTATGCAAAAATAGCTAAGCCCCTAACAAACCTAACGCGCGGGCAAAATGCACAAATAAGGGCAAATGCATCGAGGAAAGTAGCAATACAACTTGACAGCGCGGCCTCACGAGCTTTTACTGATCTAAAACGTATGCTTACCTCCGCTGATGTTCTGGCATTTCCTGATTTTGGCAAGCCCTTTAACCTAACCGCTGATGCATCGAACTACGCAATTGGTGCAGTCCTGTCCCAGGGAGATATAGGTACAGACAAACCAATCGCATACATTTCTCGTTCGCTCAACAAGGCTGAGGAAAACTACGCCAGCAATGAAAAAGAAATGTTAGCTATGGTTTGGGCATTGGACAACTTGAGGTCGTACAGTGCCAAAAAGATAAGGATATATACTGATCATCAACCCTTAACCTTTGCCCTAAGCTGTCGCAATTATAACGCCAAGCTTAAACGATGGAAAGCAAGGATTGAGGAGAATAATAGCGAACTAATCCATAAACCGGAAAAATCGAACTTGGTTGCCGGTGCTCTTTCTCGCCTCAAAACCGAGTGTAACATATTGAATGAGTCTGTTGTCGCTCAGCCTCCATCTGTATCGGGTCAAGAGCCTACAACAAGCGCAGAACCGGAAATCGACGCGATCTCCGAAGGCACGATGCACTCAGCCGATCAAGACAGCTCAGACCTAGTACCACATGTGGAGGACCCCCTTAACGTGTTTCGAAACCAGATTATTTTTAGAAATGGAGAAGCAGAAATATCTTAGCGCAATCGATAAATTTACAAAATTTGCTAAGTTATTCCCAATAAAAAATAAATCTTCAATTCACATCCGGAGGAAGCTTAGCACTATTTTAACTGTCGCAAGGACTATGAATAAGTTCGTGCGGTTTTTTTCGAAATTTGAAACTTTATTGACGTAAAATGGTTACAAATTTAATATTCAAAGTATTGTCCATCGCTTGCTACTACTTTTTCCCATCTTTCTGGCAATTCACGGATTCCCTTTGTGAAAAATTCGGTCGGTTTTGCCGCAATCCACGAATCGATCCATTTTTTGACTTCATCGTAATTACGGAAGTGCTGGTCAGCCAGGCCATGTTGCATCGATCGGAAGAGATAGTAATCGGATGGCGCAAGGTCTGGACTATACGGCGGGTGGGGTAGGACATCCCATTTGAGCGTTTCTAAGTATGTTTTGACCACTTGTGCAACATGTGGCCGAGCATTGTCATGTTGCAAAATAACTTTGTCGTGTCTATCGGCGTATTGCGGCCGTTTTTCTCGCAGTGCTCGGCTCAAACGCATCAATTGTCGTCGGTAGACATCCCCCGTAATCGTTTCATTCGGTTTCAGTAGCTCATAATACACAACACCCAGCTGGTCTCACCAGATACACAGCATAACCTTCAGGCCATGAATATTCTGCGCCGACGTCGATGTTGAAGCATGGCCAGGGTATCCATACGTTGCCCGACGTTTTGGATTGTCGTAATGGACCCACTTTTCATCGCCAGTCACAATTCGATGCAAAAAACCCTTTCTTTTGTGCCGTTGAAGCAGTTGTTCGCATGCCATAAAACGGCGTTCAACGTCTCTTGGCTTCAATTCATACGGCACCCAATGGCCTACCTTTCGGATCATTCCCATGGCTTTTAAACGTTTGGAAATGGTTGATTGATCAACTCCCAAAGTTTTTGCAACCTCTTCTTGCGTTTGAGCCGGATCTTGATCGAGCAATTCCTCCAATTCGGTATCCATGAACTTTGGCGGCGCACCCTCGCGTTCTTCGTCTTCCAAGCCAAAATCACCACTTTTAAAGCGTGCAAACCACTTCTGGCACGTTCGCTCAGCTAGAGCATGCTCACCATAAACTTCCACCAAGATACGATGACTTTCGGCTGCTTTTTTCTTCATATTAAAATAATGAAGAAGAATTCCCCGCAAAAACACATTATTTGGCACGAAATTCGACATTTTCAAGTGTGGTAAAAATATTGTTGTTTACGCTTCAAATAAAAAACTTATACTGACGTTTGTGCCTTACGACAGTAGCTCTCCAATGAATGTTTGGAAATGTGGATCGATGGAATAATAATCAAGTTACGCCATCTGTTGTAAAACCGCAAGGAACTTATTCATAGTCCTATTAGTTATGGACAACGAAAGGTGATTTTTAACCCCTCTTGTCCTAAATCATATGCGATCACTAGGTATAGAGGTCACAAGGCAAATCTTATGCTTAGATTCTCAGGTCCCAGGGTCTGGGTGCAAATTTTTTGCCGCCGATGTAGTCAAATGTTGGTTCAATTCCAAATAACTCGATGGTTCGAATGATTGCAATCGGTGTGGTTCAATTCCACCACAAGGTCTCTGCTTTAATTGACGTGAAGCCACTCGTGCCATGAGTAAGCCATTTGCAATTATCAACGCTTATGGCTAAAAGGGATCAACGCGAGCCTTCCAATGTCAGCTGAGAGAAACGCCTTCATTCCGATGCAAAATTACGCAACTAAGTTGTACACAAACACCTAAAAGATGCTAAGAAAAAAGAAAAAAAAGGGAATGCTACCAAAAAAATTACTAAATCATTAAGCATTAATGTATGAGATACCATTGGTCAAAGCGTTAATAAGAAGCTTAAGATCAGTAGAATTCGGAGGTACGAATGCAAGCGTTAACGCGCCTGTAGCCGTTGAAGTTATAGTGGTTCAATTCCATTTTTCTCACTGGTGTGAGATAACCGATGCGGAGGGGTTCAATTCCCTCAAAATGATCTTCTGCTTACTTGCGTGAAGTCATCCGTGCCATGAGTAGGTCGCTTGCAATCATAAACGCTTGCGACAAAAGGGATCAACGCGAACCTTCCATAGTCAAGTTAATACCTATATTCCAATGGGAAAATTTAAAACACAATTTTTTACAACAAATAAAGATGGGTCCAAAAATATGGAACGGCAAACATGCGCAAAAGGCAGCGCTAATATAAAAAAAAAATATAAATAAAAAGAAAAAAAAAATTTAAATTAAATTTTTATATAAAAAAAAATATAATTAAAAAAGAAAAAATTTAAATTAAATTTTAATATAAAAAAAAATATAAATAAAAAAGAAAAAATTTAAATTAAATTTACTAACAAATTAACAATTTGAAATTTTTTCATAAGAAACTAACAATTTTAAAACTTTTCGATAACTAAAATAACACTAATCGAGCTTAAAGGAACTTGCAACCAATTTAACCAACTACTTCACTACTGGGTCCCCAACTAACGAAAATAGAAAAACTTTTTTAACACAATAGACTTCACCAGCTTTTACTAATTCACCCTCCACTGCGCAACTCAAAACTAGGATAAGTCCCTAGAATAAGGAGTAGACACTAAGTTCGCATACTCGTAAGAAATTTACTGTTCAAACGAATTATTTGAAATTTCATAGAATAGCTTAGTAAAATTGACACTAAGATGATAATTTTCCATTTTTTATGTAAGCAAACAATTTATAGGGTTATTCAATAGGTGCGCTTCAACTTTTTTCCGATAGGGAGGGCGAACGACGCAATATTTTTTATTTTTCGCTTGTCATTTGTAAACTTCATTAGTATACATTTCATCATGGAACGCTACACACTTGAGCAACGATTGCAAATCGTGCAAATTTTTTATGAAAATAATCGTTCTGTTGCTGCTACTTTAAGAGCATTACGGTCATTTTACGGTCCATTTAACAAGCCGTCCCGTTTTGGGGTTATGTGAAGTCATTAGTCTACAGTAACAAGCTGGCGACGATTTGTGAGCTCAGAGCCAATATTGAACGCGAAATTGCTGGAATTTCGGCCGATTTATGCAAAAGAGTCGAAAATTGGGTTCAACGATTGGACTTCGTAAAACGTGCACGCGGTGGTCATGCAAAAGAAATCGAATTTCATACTTAAATGTATGTAACAAATGATTGTTTATTTAAGATACCTGTGCCGGTATATTTTGGAAATTAGAAAATATTTATGTAACAAAAATAGTACAGATTTTAATACGAATTAAATTAAATAAGTTCAGCTCTCTTTATGGCTCGACTGTTCCGCGACGCGACGACTTACTGACTGCTACGAAAGTAGTTTGCTTGACATGGCTGAGGGTAGGCGATAATTGTTGCGTTGCCTCTCTGCTGCTCTGCAACCATGGTTGCCACTGTTACATTCGGCCGTCCTGATCATCGTCATCCGCCTCGGATGACAGTAGCTCTTCGTTGCATTCGGCGTACTTCCAGAGCCTCATGTTGTCACAGCTGGTAGACGTGTTGTTGGGACCCTCTACATTGGCTGCTTTGCGTACGTCGTATCGACCATTGCGTTTAACTTTGACGATTTCGTACGGACCCAGATATTCGCTGGCCAATTTTTTACCAGCCACAAACTGAATGCGTTTGATCGCCACTAGATCGCCAACTGTGTAGCCTATTTCCGCTTTTCTGCCCTTGTCAAAATTTCGCTTGTAAGTAGCTTGAGTCTTCAGAATTTGTGCCCTCGCGTCATCACGGATACGCTGTCTGTCGATATCCAAGTTGTCAACCAATTCATCTCGTAAAGCATCTAGAATCTGGCTCTCAAGATCGACTTTCATTTTGATGCCAAACATAATTTCGAATGGCGACGCCTTTGTCGAGCTGTGAAAAGAAGAGTTTATTGTTTTTTGAACTTCAGGTACAAACTTGAACCATTTGGAAGGATCGGCTGCCGAGAGCTTCGAAATAATAGATAAGATCGCCCTGTTGACCCGTTCTACTTGTCCATTGCCTCTTGGGATGCCCGTGGTGGTCAAAACGTGGTTTATGTTTTGCTTTGTAACAAACTCGCTGAAATTGTTAGATGTGAATGCAGCACCTCTATCACTTATGATGCGTGTCGGATTGCCGAAGATCATTGACCACTCGCTCAGCTTCCGGATAACCTCCTCGCAGCTTGTTGACTTTGTGGGGTATAGCCACACAAACTTAGTAAACCCGTCGACTACAGCAAAAATATATCGGTAACTTTTTGAAGTCGCATCCATTGGACCGAGGTGATCGATGTGGATCGTATGCAACGGCAGGTCACCTTTATCAATGCAATTAAGGAAACCTTCTTTTTTCCCCAGCTTCTTGTTGTACAGGATGCACTTGACGCAATTGTTGATGAACTGTATAACCTTGTTCTCCAGATGTGGTATCCAGTAAAACTGTTTGATCGCGTGCATTGTCTTCTGCGTGGCAAAATGTCCTGGTTCGTGCGCGTTTCTGATAACTTCGGTTTCCATCGATTTCGGGACTGCTAATAACTCCAGACCGTCTAATACTTTGTATATAATATCGCCTTTAATTTTGAAATTTTCATATGGTTTGGTTTTCAGGATTTCGTGAACTGCTTTGAAATGCCTATCCCGTTGTTGAGCAGCGCGCATGCGAGCTGTGACTTCTGAAGCAATTATGAGAACTTGCTGTGGGTATCGGCTTAAGCAATCAACATGTTTCATCTTATCTGCACTTCGATGTTCAGCTTCGTAGTCAAATTCTTGGAAATAGAGCACCCACTGTGCAACTTCGCGGGGGACATCTTTTTTCTTAAGGGTCTGCTTAAACGCTGCACAGTCCGTAACAAGCTTGAATTTCGTTCCCAGTAAATAGTGTCGAAACTTTTTTAATGCTAGATACGCTGCTTTTACTTCAAGAATGTAGCTATGTTGAGCGGATTCCCTCGGCGACGTCTTTTTACTCCAGAAAAATACCGGATGTAGTTGATTTTCGAATTGCTGCAGTAACGTGGCTCCAAATCCGTCTTTTGATGCGTCAGTATGCAGTTCTGTGTTCGCGCCTCGACAAAAAATGTGTAGCACTGGTTCTTGTATAAGCGCCTCCTTCAGTTCTTGTACAGCTTTCATTTCTTCGACTCCAAATTCAAACTGCTTATTCTTCTTTAAAATATTAGTCAAAGGTCGAGCCTTTAGTGCGTAGTTCGGAATAAACTTTCGGAAGAAACCCGTCAATCCAAGAAATGACTGCACTGCCTTTATATTTTGCGGCGTAGGAAACTTTTTTACGGCTCTTGTCTTTTCTTCCCCTGGTGAGATTCTTCCATCCTCAACTGTGTGACCAAGAAAATCTATCCTTGACTGTAAGAAACTGCACTTCTTCCACTTGATATTTAAACTCCACCTCGCTGCTGTTTCTAAGACCCTTTTCATTTTGTTTAAACATTCTTCTGTCGTCGACGCGTAGATGATTATGTCATCGATATACAAATCCATGATATCTTTGTTAATCAAGTCTTGGAAGATGTGATTTACGTAACGGCTGAAAACTGCAGGCGAGTTGCAGAACCCAAAAGGCGCTCTATTGAATTCGAATAAACCTTCTTTGGTGATGAACGCCGTATATTTTTTACTTTCTTCGTCTATCTTGACATGAAAAAACCCATTTTCCAGATCCATAACTGTAAAAAACTTTGCTTTCTGCAATTTTTCAAGTACATCGTCAATAACCGGCACCGGGAACCGATCTTTCAGAACCATCGAATTCAAGTTTCTATAGTCGATACAGATCCTTCTGCTGCCGTCTTTCTTTCTTACTACTACGATTCGGCTGGCAAAGTTCGACGAGGATTTCCGCACTATTCCTTGTTGTAACCATTCATCAACCTGTGTACTTACAGCTTTTTGTTCATGATGAGGCAACCGGCTCGGTGAATGATGGAATGGTTTCATTGTAGTATCCGGAACAATACTCAGAGATATGATGCTTTCCTTCGTTACAGCTGCAGGCTTGTAATCCGTTATCATTTCTTGCACTTGCTTTTCAAATCGCGACGGAACCATTATCTCCTTAGATGACTCAGCTATGTTGTAAATGTTCGCGTTCGGCGGCTCTTTTATGTTTTGTTGCGACCGCAAGGATATAAACGAATATCCGTCAGTACCGGACTCAAAACGAAACTTTTTAACGAAGTCCCAGCCTAACAACATGTCGTATTGAATAGTGCCATTTGGCACCACCATCGTCGTTTGGGTTGTGCATAAATCATCGACGCATATTTCGCCTACAAAACGTCCAACCGGTTTAGTTTTTACATTACCGAGACCGAACAACGTAGTATCACTTTTTTGCAGATCGACGCTATTTAATTTTTCGAAAGTTGTTTTTGACATTATCGTAACATCTGATCCCGTATCTATGAGCGCATTTATTCGGACACCGTTCACCGATACGTCTTTTACGCGTTCTTTTTCAATCACGACATTAACAAATTTTGACCTGTTTTCGCACTCCTTGGACGTATGTCCGAATTTGTTACACTTAAAGCACTTTGTCTCAGAACGACAGTCCCTTCGTTTATGACTTGGGGATCCGCAATTGAAACAGTGTTCTTTTTTTTCTATAGGTGACTTTTTGTCTGCGACTTGAGGTTTGCCGCTCTTATTTACGCGCTCCCCGTCGTACGATCTTTCGTCTTTAATAAAATGTTCAAAAATTTCATATTCTTCTTGTAGCGATTTATATGTTTTACACCTGTACAGGAGATGTTTGTTTTCACTTTTTATACGCAAACCATCGACAACGTAGCGAACTATAGACGTTTCCTCAATATCACTTAGTGAGGCAATTTTACGCATGTGTAACAAATACTCGTGAAACGACTCTGTGTTCCTTTTTACGCGTTCCGACAGTTTCTTATGCACTTCCGCACTGTTGTATTCTTTCGCGAATTCTTCTATTAATGCCGTTTTTAACTCTTCGTACTCGGTTATTTGTGTTGTCTCTAAGAATAGTTTTGCGACCGACGTCATTTTCGCGCGCGCTTGCACATATTTTTGTTTTGGATTAAGTTCGTATGCTGTCGCGTTAATGTCAAAATTGTCAAACCACTTTTTTATTGGTATACTGCTTCCATCACACTCGGGGATAATTTTCTCGAAGCTTTCTGCACTTATTTTCGTAGTTCTATTGTGCTGCTCTTCTATTTCAATTTTTCTAGCCAGTAGCCGTACTAGCTCCGTTAATTGTAAATTGTCTTCGTTCGGCATATTTTGTTGTTCTTGCTCTACTGTTTCACTATCTGCTTCTTTCATGTACTCCTGCTCCTTTTCGACTTTCTGCTTTACCTCTTCGTGCTGCTGCTTTCCCTCCTTGTTACTGCTGCTTCTGCTGTCGTTTTCGGTTTCTGCTAAATTTTTTAATGTGCCTTTAGAACGTGTGTTGTATGTACTACCGCTGCTTGCCATCAACGCTGTGCACTTTGCATGTGTTACGCGCCGCAACCACCGTTATGCTTCTGTGTTATATGGCCTCGGGTGACGGTCAAGCAATTGTTTGGGACGAGCCCCCATATGTAACAAATGATTGTTTATTTAAGATACCTGTGCCGGTATATTTTGGAAATTAGAAAATATTTATGTAACAAAAATAGTACAGATTTTAATACGAATTAAATTAAATAAGTTCAGCTCTCTTTATGGCTCGACTGTTCCGCGACGCGACGACTTACTGACTGCTACGAAAGTAGTTTGCTTGACATGGCTGAGGGTAGGCGATAATTGTTGCGTTGCCTCTCTGCTGCTCTGCAACCATGGTTGCCACTGTTACATGTATATGTTCAAACTCGATAATAAAAAACAAATTAGTTAAAAAAGTCAAACCGTTTGTGTTTTATTCAAAAAAGTTCAAAAGTTGAAGCGCTCTTACTGAAAAACCCTTTACAAGTTTTTAATTCGAATATTGAATTTTCTTTTTTAAAAAGGGTCGGAGCTAATGCACCGCTTTTTTGGATTCCAGATTAATACTAAAAATTTATTTTTACAATTCTACTAATTATATTGTAATAAGTTTACAATCTTAATGCAAGTATTGTATTTTTTATTCTTTGGAAAGAATTGCTCAATTAGTTATTGCAGGTCATTGTTCTGTTATTTGCATTTCCGGCACGCTTTAGAAATAAATTGCTTACCTAATGTCTACGACTTGTTTGTGTTATTAAATTAAACAATTAACCCTCTAGTGCCCAAATTTTATTTATGAATGAAAAAAATTGCTTCGGGTGGGGATTATGGTAAAATTATAGGTTTTCTTATCAAGAAAGTGAAATTTTGTTCTTTGATCCGATTATATAGGGATAAAACCTTACCCCGCCTGCAGGCGGCTTTGGGAAAGAACGCCAAAAAAAAAATCTGAAAAACTTGCAAATTCGGTGTATTACGTAATTTTATTGAACAAAACAGAAAGTTTTTAACAGAAATCAATACAAAACAGTCAGTCTTATTTCAAATTGTTTTAAAAAAATTTCTACAAAAGAAAGGCATGCTTTTGGGCATAAATAGGCGGTTGGTGCAAATTATTTATGGTGAAAATTGTGAAGGACTGCTTGCTGGGAAAAACAAAGATTCAGATTACATTTTCGGCACACGATTTGAGTTTCGGAGGTGCAGCCAGGATATTTGCACCTTTTTTTACCGGTGCGTGATAAAAACTTTACAAAATGTCCAACTCCGTCGTAGCGAACGTCGTCAGGAGGTAAGTAAGCTTTTCTTCCAGTAAATTTTACTTGAGGAGTTTGTCATGGACGACCTGGAGCTCTTGGTATTGAAGAATATTGTTGTTTGCAGAGTACGTATGCGATCTCTGCCCAGAAGTTCGGCAGTTGGTACTGCCTAGCATGCGTGTCAATCTTGTTAATTCTTCTGAACAAAACATAAACGTTTATTATGGCCATATCAAGCAGGTGTATAAAAAGTCGGTTTGTGCACTTATTGCTCTTTACCGGAATCTTATATCGCCCAATTAGTCCATCCATGAGGTCGACACCCCCCATATGACTATTATATTCACGGACTACATTGGGGCAATCGACATCAACAAATTTTTTTTCTGAGCGGACGAACCGCGACACCTTGTTTATAACATTTGTTTCATTCTGGAAGGGCTTTTCGCCTACGTAACTCGATGCGAGTCGCACTATTTTATTGTCCTTCCAAACTGATAAAGAAATGTCAACTCCTAAAGCAGATCCACAAAATTCGGTTGAATATCCACGGGGTTGTTTCCTGAGATTAAGATCTGTCGGAAGTTTGCAATTCGAAATTCGATTTGAACGAATAGTTCCCAGCGAATGTATTCCGCGTGATTTTAGATAAACCAGAAGTGGCAGTGACGTGTAATAGTTGTCGAAATATGTTACATGGTTTTTAAAATCTGAAATATTACGGGGCAATCGGACCACCACATTCGCTGATGCCCCAAGATCTGGTGTATCAGTCAGAACAGCATTGTCTCCTGCGCCGCAATATATTTCGAAGTTATAACAAAATCCGAAGGAGTCACACAAAACGAAGAGTTTTATACCCGATTTATGTGGTTTATCTGGCAGATATTGTCGAAGGAAAGTCCTCATCTTCGTTGCGCACATTTGTTCATCGACACATAAACGTTGAGTCATCGGAATGGACTGAAACCTGTTATTGAAATGATCCACGATAGGTCTTATTTTATACAAACGGTCGTAATCTGGAGCATTTTTATCAGGTAACTTATCGTTATCATTGTAATGCAAGTTGCTTCTTATTAGATCAAATCGATTTCGTGACATTGTGTCCTGAATTATTTGGAGCGCATATTCACCCCAGTATGAACGGACGTTTGGGTAGCGAAACACGGGCATATAAAATAAAATACCAATATATTTTCGTATTTCCGAGTTGGTTGTTGGGGGATGATAATTTACACTTTTGTCGTTGATCCATTTCTAAAAAACCAAACCTTTAAGCTTAGCCCGCCTCTAAAAATATCAAAATTTCAAACTTACCGCATAATGTTATTTATTCCGAGTTATCCCAGGACCGCCTCTAGACGGGCTGCTTCAAAGGTTCATAAAATACAGGAAACACTTTTTTTTGTTATTATTTTTAACTTTCTTATTTTGAACATGATGAGGAACACTATGATAATTTTTATTATAAGCTAAATACACTTCTAATATTTTTATTTAATTTTTAAAATACACCACTTTTGCAGAATAATTAATTTCGCCGCACTTCACTATTTTCCGACTTCAAATGACTAGGACGGCTGGTTAAAAAAACAAGACGCTGCTGCAAATGCCCAGCAATAATTTTGGGACTTCCCCGAATTAGAAAGAGTTTAAAAAGTAGCGAAATGCTATTTTAAAAGGGAATAAGAGTGAAATAAACTTAGGCCGTCTACAGGCGGTCTTGGGTACTGGAGGGTTAAGTAAAAAGTAGCAAAAGCAAAAATAAATGTAGCGCGTGTTAACTCCTCCGCATTTAAAACCGAACGTCCTCGTGCGTCTGAGTAGGATAATCTTGAGGATGTGGTTCGGGTTGTAGGAATTGTTTAACTGTTTTTGAAACCTTCGGAGACGTGTTTGGCCCCTAGCTTAGGGCTTTTCTTTGAAGTTAGTTTTAGTACCCCGACTGCCATTAGAGTTAAAGTTATACCAGATATCCCAAAATTAACTATGGTGTTGTTAAACCTTTACTTTTTAAAGTCTCAATACAGTTTATGTTTTTAGGTGAAGTTCTTTCATCATTTCCAGGCTTAGCAATTCTTCTTCGGCCGTAAGTGTTGCATTTGGTTGTAGAACTGCAGGAAGGGGTTTCCCGCTAGAGATTTCTTTAGACAGAAATGTTTGGTTGTTTATTATAATTGTGAAGTTATGGTACTGGATTGCGAATGATCCAGTTAAGTTAGTCTTTTCTTTGTCGATGTGAACGGTGTCATTAAATCGATTTAAAAGTATTATTCCTGGGAGAACTTCTTGGACAGTGGGAATGAGTTGGTTGTTAATCGTAATGCAGTTAGGCGGTCGGCTTTTGAGTAGATGAGGAATGCATGTGGAGTTACTGATGTCTACAATATTTTCCTTTGTATAAATTTTAATTTGATTATGTTCTTTACAGTTGCTTTTATTTCCAAAGCTTTCATTTTGTCATCTTATAATTTTTTCAAATGTTATTTTATATAATCTATTACCCCTCTTTGTTGCTTTTATGAATAGGGATTCGCAAAAATTGTTGTCACTTAATGGGATTTCAATTAAGTACACAATCTTAGAACTACTAGAGGCTATCTTAACGTTACTGAATTCAAATGCCTCTTCTATATTAGTGAATGGAATATTATTTTTCTCGATAATTTCTTTTATTAGTTTCATTTCAACGTTAGAAAATATATATGAGTTTACAATGCCAACTTTGGCCCAATTTATTGCATAATTGATATTTATGATTTCATCTTTTATTAATTGTAGTTTAAATTTAATGTTTACAGCCATATCATGCTGAATATCTTCCTTATCTTTTAGTATTCTAAATATTTTATTTGACACTTCCGTTATATTATTTATTCTTCCGTTCATTGCTCTATTTATTATTAATTGGTTATTGTTATTTTCAAGTAAATTGTTTATATGATTTTCTAACATAACGAGATCTTCGTGATCCGAGCTCCCTGTGAGCCATTTCCGGGCGGTACCAATTGCGTTTATGGATCTTTTGTTTTGGCTTTAGTCTACTTAGGAAACTTTGTATTTCGGACATTTCATAGTGCAAGAAGGGGAGTAAGGAATTGCCGGAAGTTATTTTGTGTCTTATCGTGGAGTTAAGTTCGTTCAAAGTCCTTTGGTATTCGTCTGTGTCTATTTTATGTATAATTTTGTAGGTCCCATTTTGGATTTTGGTCCATACTGTATTGAAGGTTGCCAGTTGTGAATTTGTGTAATCGAGGATACGGAACCCGCCTGTGGCGAGTGGTATTATTAATCTGAAAGCAATAGATGAGTTAAGTTAATATTACTTTTGTGTACGGTTCGGCCTTTTTCTGTTATAACTACACTACATTTGTCTTCCTTTTGAGGATAGTCTTTTATTTATTCGCACGTAAATAATGTCACCTGGCAAATATGTTTTCATTGGGGCCCTTTTCCGATTGTGCACTTCTAAGTCCTTTGCTTGTTTTTTCCTAAGTGCTTCGATATTTTCCTGCCTGGCCTTCTCGTACTGGTCAGGATTTGTAGAGACCCTGCGTCCAAAAAAAATTTCGGTTTCTTCCCTGTTGTTGAGTGGACTGTGCAATTGTACTCGTAATACCGATCTGTCCAAAATTTATAGGAATGTTCTATGGCAGCGCGCAATTTCTGAGAGGGTTGAGTGGAATTATTCCACCTGCCCGTTTACTATGCTTGCGTAAGGAGGTGCCTTGTAGATTTCTATTCCAAGTTGATCCTCCAACATAAAACATAAGGAGGCAGAGTTTAATGCTTTTTTTTTGTCTCCTACTATCATTTTGGGTATGCCGAATGCAAAATTCTCTGTCTCAGAGGTTCCCTAATATCTTCCGAAGCTTTGCTTTTTATTACTCAAGCTTGGGCATATTTGGAAAATTTGTCGACTGCAGTAAGAACTAAATTTTTCTCTGTGCTATAAATGTCAATATGCAATATTTCACCGGGATATTTCGGAATGAGAGTTTCTAGCGGCTGTGGCTTATTTCGATGCCGGCCATATTTATTTTCCTTGCAAACTTTGCATTGCCTGACTAGATTTCCTATTTTAGCACTCATTTTTGGAAAGTAAAATTTTTGTACCATAATAGTTGGATTTTATTTTCCTGTGCATTCCTATGGGCGCGTCTGTGTTCTTCCAGAATTTCTATTTCCTGTCTGTCTTCGTCTGTAAGGTCTTCGACTTTGGTTTCGGTAAAACGTATTCTGAATTTAGAAAAATGAAGGAGGTATAATCGTTGGATTCTTCCCATGGTAGGCTCTGAGATAAAAAGTCCGTTTATTGTTGAGGGATTTAAATAACGTTTAAAAATTGAAATTAGATTTTGTTCATCGTAATCTTGATGATTAAAAATGTGTCTATGGTATGTGGGGAAGGGTATTTTGAATTGGTAACTATTTTCGTCGCCATTTAGGAGCCAAATTTGGTGCTTGAATGCATTTATAGGTCCTTCTACTGCTGGGATAAGATTATGCGCTGAACTTTCGTCACTATGTTGCGTTCCTGTGAATGAATTTATTTGTGATACTTGTGGCGGTCTTGAGAGTGCGTCGGCCACAACATTGGTTTTTCCTGATTTATAGATTAGCTCGTAGTCATACTCTTCTAGTCTAGCCTTCCACCTTTTCATCTTACTGTTGTGGTTTCTGTTGCTTAGGGCGAAAGTGAGTGGCTGATGGTCCGTAACGATTTTAACCTTCGCGAAACCGTAAAGGTAGTTTCTCAATGAATTCAGCGCCCATACTATCGCTAGCATTTCTCTTTCGTTTGCAGCGTAATGCTCTTCGGCTTTAGAAAGAGTTCTCGAGATGAAAGTTATTGGCTTGTCGTTTTGCGGTAGTACAGCTCCAATTGCGTAATTGGAGGCATCTGTTGTTAACACAAATTCTTTAGAGTAGTCGGGGTATGCAAGCATTATGTCTTTACCAGTGAGTGATCGTTTAAGTTTCTCGAAGGAATCTAAGGCGTCTTTATTCAAGGTTACCATAACTTTCTTTGATTGATTTTTGGACACTCGTCCGCCTTCGCCCCTTAAGAGATCTGTAAGGGGTTTCGCGAGCTTCGCGTAGTCTTTGATGAAGCGGCGATAATACTCTGAAAGTCCTAAAAAGGATCGGAGTTCCTTCAGGGCTTCAGATACTGGAAACTTTGCTATTGCGTCAGTTTTTTGTGGATTTGTTTTGAGGCCTTTTTCGGATATTATAAAATCTAAAAATTCCACTTCTGTTTTTAGGAATTCACATTTGTCACGTTGTATTTTTAGATTTGCTTTTTCTAACGTGTCGAAAATTTGTTGCATGTCATTAAAGTGGGTTTCCTGCTCTTTACTAAATATTATGATGTCGTCGATGTAGATGTAACATCTCTTTCCTATTTTCGTATTTACCGTGATTTACCGAAAAAGCTGTCTTCTCTATATCTGATTCCCTTAGGGGAATCTGGTGGAAGCCGCTCTTTAAATCGAGTACTGGGAAGTATTTATTTCTTACTAGATGTGCTAGTACTCCATTTATTTCGGGTATAGGATATTTGTCGGATATAGTTACTAGGTTCAATTTCCGGTAGTCGATTACCATGCGATTACCATTTCTTCTCTCCTGATGTGTCTGGTTTTTTTGGTACTATCCATACAGGGGAATTGTATGGAGACCTTGAAGGTCTTATTATACCATTTTGTAGCAAGTCTTTGATTTGTTTCTCTACTTCCACTTTCAGTGACATAGGGTACGGATAAAATTTGGTATATATTGGTGTGTCCGTGGGCGTCCTTATGCTTCCTTGTACTTTCGTAGTATATGTCAGTCTTTCTTCGGGTTCGGTAAAAAGTTTGGGAAAATTCTTCGCAATTGCGTTAAGTGTCTGTATGTATGTCTATTGTGTTAATCGATTGAATGGTTTGCTATTTTAATTCTGGCTCTATCTTGTATTGTCATATAATTGTATTTTGTGTGGATTACTGGCGAAAGATGCTTGAAGCGGTCATTGTCTAAGATGCCGTGGAATGACTTTAAGGAAGGTAACAAAAAAAATTTAATTTTTAGATCGTTTATTCCGAATAAACTAACGTTGGTGTGGTGCGTAATTTTTATTTTTCCGGTTATAGTGTTAGCAAAAAGGGTTGGTCATTTGGGAGAGAATTGGGTACAATAGAGGGTTGGACATAATTGTTGTATGAGCCCGTATCGATCAATATTTTTAAAATTCCTCCTTCCTTCGTTTTACATTCAAAATATGGATGTGAGGAGTTTGCTCATCTAAAAAATGGATGTCCGAAAAATCCTCTGCAGCATTGTTGTCTGTACCGTACTGTTCGAGAGTTTCTCGCACGTCGTAATTGTCTTGTCCAATTTCGTCGTGTTGGTTTGCATATTTCAAATTTTGTCGGTACGCAACACTGTTGCAATGTTCTGCTTCTATGTTAAAGTTTCGTTGTCTTTTTTCTATATTTTGCTGGGGAGGTGGTGGTCTTTTTCCTTGAAATGCCATGTTTTGTGGTGGCCTATTCAGGTAATTGACTCTTCTCGTCTGCATGCTCTGGTCGATGTCCATTGGTTTAGGTCTTGGCATAGGCTTTGGTGAAAAAGGTCTAGGTAGTGGTTGGTGTTGAGGTTGAGAATTGAGGTTTTGTTGTTGTGGGAAAAAATGTTGGGGTCTTTGCCAGTACCCTTGTTGTTGAGGTGGGATATAGGAGGGTAGGAGTGTTTGTTTCTGCATTGGTTGATTCCAATGAGTAAGGTGTGGGTAAAACGGTTTCGGTACGGCGTGGTGCTGTGGGGGGAAATTCCTTCGCAGATTTACAGGAGGTTTCCTACTGGCGATATGTGCTCGATAGGTTTGATTCTCCAGCTTGAGATATAATTGCAGAGCCTCTGGAAGGTCTGTTGGTTCTCTTATCCCTAGGAGTCTAGGAAGGTCACAATTGAGACCCCTAACGAAGGTATCCAACTCTTTGTTTCTATACGTGTCTACAAGAAGTTTTCGGGGTTCCGATCCGGCTTCTAAACAAGAAATTTTGTTTAGGATCAGAGAAAGGTTTGAATAAACCTTCTGATAATATTAGTGTATGGTTAGATTTCCCTGAGTCAGTGAAGCCATTTGGTACTCTAAAGTACCTAGGTCTCGTTTGTCGCCGTAATGCCTTGTGAGACAACGTGAAATCGCGGTCTAATTTAAGGGTGTGCTGTAGGATTCCAGTACAATGTCTGCTGGGCCTGTAATTTTGTTTCGTATGGTGTTTAAGATACCAAAGTATTTATGTGAGCCTCGCATTGGCTCATACACTTGTAGAACTTTATCTACACTTTTCTTCCAGGATTCGAATTCACCTGGGTCCCCTGCAAATTCTCGCAAAGAACGCACAACATCAGGCATTTTGTCGAGTTCACCAATACCTTGGGGTCCTATATTAACAGGTTCGTCTACCTCGATAACGTTCCTAACTGTTAACCTGTCGTCTAAGATTCTATTGAACACTTCTGTTATTTGCCCAAGTATACCCCTATTTTCTTCATTTTGGGGATTCGCGTTCGGAGGGATTTGACCTTGAACCGGTGGTCTTGTTAGATTACTTAGATTACTCATCTTCGGAATTGAATTTTTGACTTTAGGAAGATGCGATTATTTACGCTTTATAATTCAGGATAATTTAGATAACGGAAATATCAAAATTATTTTTCTCAAATTTGTTCAAATTTAATTTTCCTCAAATTATTTCCGATTATTTTCGGTTTAGAACTTGGATTTAAATTTTCTCTTGATCCAGAAATTGATATGTTTATTTTATTCCTAGTTTTTTCAAATTATTTTTAATACACTTTATTTTTGTTGATTAAATATCTATAGAAAACCGAGGATCCTGCTTAGATAGCACTTAAAGATTTCTCTGTGTCCCGAAGTTGCCAGAAACCATATTTATGGAGTCTAGACATTGCTTTTATTGCTTCCTGTTCTATCTTAAGATCCAGGGCGAGCAAATCAGGCATAGCATTTAGGGCATCACCAGAGGTTGTACTCATGGCACCCGTGATGCATAAACATACACTTCTTTGCAGCCTGTTTAGTTCCCGGATTGTGGACTTAACCATGCTCCGTCGCCACCAGACCAGAGAAGCGTAAGTGATGATTGGTCTGATAAGTGCCGTGTATATCCATAGGACCACAGCAGGTTTCAGACCCCAAGTTTTGCCAAAGGCTCTACGGCATTGCTGAAAAATCTTCAATGTACGATTCACCTTCAGTGAAACGTGTGTCTCCCAGGTCAGCTTCTTATCCAAGACTACTCCTAAATATTTAACTTCGTTGAAAAACCAAGTGTCCCACCTTTCAGTGTTGGAAGACTAAGCCCATCCAATTTCCGTTTTCTCGAAAACAAGACTATGGTTGTTTTGTTCGGATTAACGGAAAGACCTTGTCTCATGCACCAATCATCGATTTTGTCAAGAATCCTCTGCACTTTCGGGCAAAGCCTCCTTAAGGATTTATCCGATGTTAGCGCACAGACGTCGTCCGCATATGCTTGGACGTGAAAGCCGAGTTCCTGCATCTCCACTAATAGAGAGTCTACGACGAAGCACCACAGCAGCGGAGAAAGAACACCCCCTTGGGGACATCCTTGCTTGGCCCTGACTGTGATTTGCTCGTCATCGCTTCCACCAGCGGTTAACAGCCTCTCAGAGAGCATGGAGTATATCCATTTTATAATGGCTTGATTAACTCCATGTCGTTCGGCAGAAGAACATATCGAGCCGAAAGTGGCATTATCAAAAGGGAGGGGCCATGTCCACGAACACGCCCATTGTGTATTCGTCAGCTTCCAGCCCGGCTTCAATCTTGCTAACAAGATCGTGTAAGGCTGATTCACATGATTTTCCACTCTGGTAAGCGTGTTGATTTCTACTAAGTGGACTTCTCGGCAATACCCCCACTCGAATATGTTTCTCCACCACTCGTTCCAGGCTTTTCAACATGAACGTTGTCAAACTGATTGGTCTAAAACTTTTTGCTAGGGAATAGTCATCTTTTCCTGGTTTCGGAATAAATACTACTCTTACGCGTCGCCATTGGGATGGTATGTAACCAAATGCAAGACAGGCTGTGAAGATCCTTTTCAGGGCCTCAATCAGCCTGTCTCCTCCTTTTTTAAGCATTGCTGGATATATTCCGTCAGGTCCAGGGGACTTAAAGTTCTCAAAGGAAGATAAGGAAAACCTTATCGATTCCCTTGTCACTATCCGACTAGCAATATACCAGCAGTACCAAGAGGTTCCACCGTTGCCACCGTCATTGTTCATGCCACTCTCAACTTCAGAGAGAGTTCTACTACCCGGAAAATGGGTTTCGAGTAGAGCATTAAACGTTTCCGATTTGGAAATGGTGTATGAACCATCAGGTTTTCGAATGGAATCCAGCCTTACTGAGCGGTCTAAATGAAGGACCTTACAAAGTCTCGCTGTCTCCCTCATTTCTTCGACGTTACTGCAGAAATTTCTATAGGATTCAAGTTTGGCTTGCCGTACTTTTTTCTTATATTCTATCTGTGTAAGTCGATGATTGGCCCAGTCCTCTTCTGTTTTGGTCTTCAAGGCCTTATTAAGAAGTTTCCTGGACCGTACACGAAGCTTCGACAGTTCAGGGTTCCACCAAGGAACCGCTTTCCCCTGTCTGCTTTGCCTGAGTGGACACAGTTCCTCAAAGCAATTGAGTAAAGTACCTTCTAATTTCTTAGTAGCATCTTCAATCATTTCTGCTGATTTGAGTTTTTTCAGGTTTGGTAATCGCTCTGTTACAAGCTCACCATACCTGTCCCAGTCCACATTTCGAGGATTCCTACCGGAAGGTGTTGATATTGTGTCAATTCCCAGTCGGAATTCGATAAGACGATGATCAGAAAGAGAGTCCTCTTCCAAAACTCGCCATCGGTTGATTTGATTCCCAACTGACCTATTGGTAAGTGTTAAATCAATCACCTCTTGTCTCCTTCTGGTCACAAAAGTTGGTTTGTTACCAGTGTTTTGAATGACCAAATCGGATGACAGGATAAAATCCAGTAACTTGAGACCTCTGGGGTTGCATTTGCTGCTTCCCCACACAATGTTCTGTGAGTTTGCATCACAGCCCACTATTAGCCCCAGATTATTGGATTCTGCGTACTTGTAAAGAGTCGTAGGGTAGGTAGGCCGAAACTATGATAGCTTCGACACTGTTCCCACTTTTCAAGTACTTTATTTTTGCAGCAACGATATCTCCGTAGCATAGCTCTTTTAACGTCGTGTGTTCGGTCAACCTCGGCATGATAATACATGCTCGCGGTCTCACATTCCCTTCACAATGAAGTATTTGTCCCCACGACATAGCACTTGGACCACAGATACGCTTGTGACATACCCATGGTTCTTGTATAAGTATTATGCCTGTGACCTTAATCGTCTAGCTGCCAAACCCGAACATTTACAGAGAAAGTGCTCAACAGTCACCTTCTCTGAAAGGTTCCCATAGCTTCTGCCAAGGGGCTAAATGGTAAACCTAGCTTTTTCACATGTGTGCCGATAGTCCAGTGACTGGTAAACACTGCTACGAGTTTGGAGATTGAATGGCGAGGAGTCCAAAGGAGTTTCTGAGCCCTTCGTAATTTGTATTGCGGTTTTCGAAATAGCACACTAAGAAATTGAGCTCAATCTTTTCTGCACTTTCCTGAGAAATGACTTGTGCAGTTCCTCTTTAACAACTGTTAGGGGCGTGCCGATGACCGGGTAGGAGGTATCTGAGGCCAGTTCAGTCCCCTTCCTGGCAAGCTCATCAGAAATTTCATTTCCCCTCAATTTTCCTACGTTCTAGAACCCAGATCAAAGAGACTATCGGAAAAAATGTTAATTTCTCCCTCGCTCCCGCGTTCCCTAAGCATTTTGCATGCCTGCAAGATCGCACAGACTTCTGCTTCAAAAGCACTAGCAGTATTGATCAGCTTAAAGGAGATAGATACATTGGCTGATTTAAACAAAACCTCTGCTCCGACTCTCGATTCCATCTTGGAACCGTCAGTGAAGACAGAGGTGCAAGCTTTGGTGCAGATCTTTCCCTCGATGCAATCCTGCCTATTTGGAAGGTTGCCTTAGCACGACCCTTAAACTCTAGTTGGCGAATAGAGAGATCTGTTCGAAGTTCGGAGAAATACGGTGTTGACTGCCCGAAAATGCTACCATGTCCCTTGAGAGATTGCCTCCAAGGCCAAACTCTTTTAACCTGATTGTACTTTGAGCTGCGATAGAAATAACGTAAAAGGCGATGAGAAGTAAGTGCAAAAGGACACTCAGGGCAGCACTGGGGCATGTTTTACATGCTCCGGTTATGACAAATGCATGCAGTCTTTTCACCCTCCCTAGTTTAGTAACATCATAGCCCTTCCGAAGAGCTTCCCACCAAACCAGGCATCCATACGTTAAAATTGGTAAAACCACTGCGTTGTACATCCACAGCAGAACCTGTGGCTTGAGTTCCCATTTTTTACCGAACATAGATTTGCAGGGTGGAAGGCTATACTGGTATTCTTTCAATGTGTCGATTTTCATTGTGTAGCTCCAATGGAGCTTGTAGTAAAGTATCACTCCAAGATACCTATGGTAACTTCCGATGAAAGCGGGAGAACTTGGATGTTTAATTTGGGAACACTAAAGGGTGGAGGTTTATATTTTCTGGTAAATAGCACCAGCCCCCTTTGGTCAGAGTTGACTTTGGCATATTATACAATCCAAAATTACAGCTGATAACATAACGTAAATTCATAGAGAAGACTTAGGAGCGAATGGGCAGGTTAAATCTCAAATGCTAACAAAACGCGGGTAAGAAATTTTTATTATTTCACCATGGCCTTGGAAAACACAACATAAGAGAGTTTACACAGCGGAGCGTAGTCAACAGAAGTAAATATAGCGGTTGCATTCAAATGTAAAATGCCATGATTTGGTGTTAGGCAAAATAAAATAACAGCAGACTTGTAAATTTTTCTTTCATGATAATTTGCCGACTTCATTTTGCATGCGCAAATGAATTATTTTTTGTGGGATGAGTAAATTAATTCTAAGCATATGCATGTACGAATGGGAAATTTTAAAAATATAATTAACTGAATATTAAATGTATCCAGTCACGGAGCGGCATGAAAAATACTCTGTACTAAAGCATTCACCAGCAGCTTCAATTTGATATCCATATTGTACAAACACATTCTAGGGTCCACGTTTTGGTCTTTATCTCGAGACCCTAGTCACGGAGCGGCATGAGGAGTACTCTGTACTAAAGCATTCACCAACAGCTTCAATTTGATATCCATATTGTACAAACACATTCTAGGGTCCACGTTTTGGTCTTTATCTCGAGACCCTAGTCACGGAGCGGCATGAGGAATACTCTGAACTAAAGCATTCACCAACAGCTTCCATTTGATATCCATATTGTACAAACACATTCTAGGGTCCACGTTTTGGTCTTTATCTCGAGACCCTAGTCACGGAGCGGCATGAGGAATACTCTGAACTAAAGCATTCACCAACAGCTTCCATTTGATATCCATATTGTACATACACATCCGAAGGTTACCTGGGTCCACGTTTTGACCTATATCTCAAACCCTATCCACCTCGCTGATGGTACCTTATGTTACTTCTATCACCTCCAAAAACATGTGTACAAAGTTTCGTAAAAACAATATCATAAAAGTAATATAAAATATTGTTTTTCGATTTTTTCTTAGATTTTCGTTTTATGGGGGCTTTTTGGGGTTCTATAAAAAATAGTTAATACAAAAAAATTAATTATTTCATAATTGGTTGTTATTCCCTGACCAATTATGAAGAAAAACTGAGTTATCCGGTTAAAATATATTCATTTTCCAGGTTTTTACATGGAATCTACGAAAAAGTATTTTTTTCCCATGCAAAATACATGGGATATTTCAAAGCCCCGGCGGCACCATTAAATATGGTCTGATTAAAAAAAAAAAAAATACGGGTCTTTTTATTTTTCATTCTTTACCATTATGGGGGGCGGCAGCATAAAAATTTTAATATAAATTTTTTCCCATGCATTTTTGGACCACCCTAATGCACATATAACCGCATACACTCACCTTATGCCTCTACATGCGTATGTTTCCAAAACTTAAGTTCTAAGCCTAGCGACTAAAACAACAAAATACATTCACTGGCGCAGCCGTACCGGCCATGATTACTTAATTGCGACGGCGCTGAATAGTTTCAAATACTGTACAGCACAACAAAAACAAATTCATTGATATGTTCGAGCTCACATTTCTACGAGCAGAGTACGCCGCATATGCCAATTTTCTAGACTATTCGAAAATAGTCAATAATGGAATATTTCGCGTTGAATTATTGGCCAATATTTGGTAAATCTTAATATAATTTTTTGACATGTCGAATGGTCGCGGCTCGTAGATATGTTTGCACTCATATATGTATGTAAATATATCTTTTAAATGATCGACAACGTATGTAGTTCTTCAATTGATAACAAGTGCACAAAAACATATGCATATATCTGCAAGGATAGAAACTTACTCTGAAATCAGAGTATTTGAAGGTTAGTATACATATTGCATGTGTTGTGCCTATGAGTTTGCGCTATGCCTACGAATGTGCGCTGGATTTCTTGAGGAGTTTTAGGGAATCGTAATATTTTTTGCTGTGTGAAGTGAGCATGCATACACACATCACATATACGAGTATATGCGCATATTAATATAAATTCACATATTTGTGTTTGCATATGCCATCTTCGTGTGTGCCTGAATCATTTCTCTATGAGGATTATTAATTTGAATATATAAAGAATTGAAGAACTTAAAATGAAACCAATTGCATCATCATCATCCCTACCGAATTTATTAGTGACGGTTGAGTGGTTATTAATTATACCAATTGTTTTAAGATTTTTATTAATATTATATATCAAATACATATGCATAAACACATATGCATGCAACAGCTAATATAAGTAAACATGCATACATACAATTTCGCGCAACTTTCAATAAAAATCCAAAAATAATAAATTTTAGGGGTTATATATGTACCTTGTGGTGGACTAAAAAATCCAACATTTTTTTATGGCATATTCTAAAAGTACATCATTTTAAAAATATGAATTCAAAAAATCATAAAGATTGGAGGACTAGAACGAAAGTTACCGATTATCTCGAAGTCGTGTGGTTTGAAAATTACCGTCGCGGTGATCATTATTTATCAAAAACTATTTGACCGATTTGCGAAAACTGTTTTCTAATTATTCGAAGTTACAATCTCGTGAATCTGAACGGTTGACTTTTTATAAATATTTGCATAGTTCGCTGGAATTAATTTTTTTTTAATTTTTCGACCCCTCAAAAATCGTTTTTTTGGCGAAGACAAAGCGAGACAAATTTTTTTTGGGTAAATAAACCGTTCAGATTCACTAAAAAACATTTCTCCACAATAATCATTTAATTTTTTTGATTTCAGTTGAGCTGCTCATGCGCTACCGTGATCACCGCAAGCCTCTTCTAAAAAACGGCGTTTCGGGGAAGGGGCGATATCAACAATAAATAATAACATTTTTTTTAATAAAAACACCAAAATGTATTCTTCGAGAGTAACCCTTCAGTATGATATATGCCTCATTTGAATAAAAGTTCTAAAACATATTTAAAAAAAAATTATGACAATCGTCCATTTTTTCGAGCTCACAAGGTATATAACGCTTAATACCTATGTAAACAAGCATACAAATCATATGGACATATCAAATGACCAAATCTATTCTGTACACAAATGTAAGCTCCCATTATTTTCACTCTTGTTTTCTACTTATTCGTACCAGAGAACGTTAATGTATAGAGAAGTCTCAATGACAGGAACGTAGGGAATTTCGAGGGGTACTCGTCTCGCGAAGACTTTCTCACCACAGACACATTTGTCACCAAAAGTTTACAGTAAGGGGGCGTCCATAAATTACGTGAGATGTTTAAGGGGGGAGGGGATCGAGTCAAATCTCATCTAATCTTACCTTGGAGAGAGGGGGGGTCTCGGCACATATCACGCAATTTTTTTTCTGATTGAAACAAAAAAAATTATCTATTTTGGTCCATTATCCAGATTGTACATGCTTAAGATTTAATCTTAAGCGTAATCGTAGTATGATTAAGATCATTCACTAATTAGTTCGAAAGAAAATAATTTCATTCATACTTCGACGTTATACATTACTACTGTCAAACCACCATATTTGTTTTATACCAAATAGCTCAATTTAATCTGAATTTACAGTACAGTGAAGCCCGTCGTTTGTTTTCGCGCCACTATCAGCCGAACGCGCGACACAATGAACAAGAGCGTACGAGCTGAGTGGCAGCGACACACGGATTGGTTCCAACCTTCTTTGTTTATTCTTGTAAATATTTTACTCGACTCAGTTCATGCTCTTACTAATTTAAAATGAGTTATCAAGATTTTTATAACGCATACGTCAAAAGATACGTCTATAAGGCGAAGAAGTCCTGCCACGACGATGTGATAAAATTATGAAATACTGCGAAGCAAAAATTCCCGAAGAAAGAAGAATCCACTGAGAGAAAAGTTCGGTCTACTTTAGCATTCCTTCAAAATGTAGGTTAAATATATATGTTTTTAAGAAAATACTTTTTTTTATATAAAGTTTATTGTAACAATTAATAGCATAAAAAAACTGAAACAGTCAAATTCTTGATAAAATGTGCTAAAATCATAACTACAAAATATTAGCGCGGTCATTTCCTTCACTGTTTTCACATAATTCAAAATCAGCTTCTTGTGATCAGCGATGATGTGGATGAAGCTATGTCGAACACTACACCATCTAACATACGTCCCACTCCAGCACAAGATACTATGAAGAAACAGATTGCTAAGCTGCATATGGAGCTTGACCTAAGTGCTGCAGCGCACGCTGGAGTGATCTGCATATGATTCTTCACGACCGTTTTCTGCCATCTCCATACCCTATCACTCAGGTTGATGGACGTTTGACAATTTCGGACTTTAAAGAACATGACGGAAAGTCATTCGCTTTATTTCGAATACGCCTACCGATTCAACCGCTGAATGCCTTCATCAGCACGCCTTATGATCTCTATTGCCCAAGTATACGTGATAATTTAGAGAAAAGATGCTGCAGTACATGCATGCGGTATTTACTTCGCATCTATCACAAGAGCTGCAGAGCACACGCGAGCAGCTCACATTGCACTAGCTAAGCAAGCGCGTATGTTCCGCAAAGTGCTACCCTCACGGATTGTCACAAGACGAGCTAATGAGTTCCTGTGCGCAAGTGTCAACGGCTTAGAGTGGCTAGATCAGAACGAAGTTGAAGGAGCAGATGATTTTACTGAAAATCATATGGACATGTTGGTCCCAATAGTCTCTCTTGAAACCGCGCATGATTCTCCATGGACTGAATTAGAGTAGATATTCTTTTTTTAATCGGAGCAATATTGATTACTAGTCTTAACTAGTCGTAAATAAAAGTAAGAAGCAATTTTTTTTCTTTTTACAATAACAATCCAACGCGTTTACATAAGAAACCCACATTTTGAAAAATCTCACGTGAGATTGGGGGATGGGGTTGAATAAAATCTCACGACATCTCACCAGGGGGGGAGGGAGGTACAGAAAATTAAAAAAAACACCTCACATAATTTATGGACGCCCCCTAAGGGACTGAATTATGTAAATTTAGCAGCAGTCGATAAGAATTTGTTGGTGATTAGAAGCAAAGAATGTTAGGTAGCTTTTTAATACGACCTACATATACATATATTTGAATTTTTCCAAATCATCCAAAATTATATACATATGTTATGTCTGTCTGTCTGGTCTCTGTAAAACTTTGTTGAGTCCCTTCAACTGAATCAAAATCCTCTATAGAAAACGCTTCATTACCAGGCACACAGGGAGATGGCATATGCAAATGTAAATTTGGGAATTTATATACATACTAGCGGCCCGGTACGTGCTTCGCTACGTATAAAGTGAAATATTAAATCAAACTCATTTATAAAAAAAAATATATATTTAATTATTTGCTAGCTATTTTAAAACTTAATCCAAAACATTTGGATAAACAATATTTTCTGTTTTTCCAATGGCTGGGGGTACCGACTCTGGAACAGGCAACATAAAGTTGGCCATGTGAAAAACATGATTCCTCCAAATTCACACCACAAACGTTAAATGTTTGCCCTTGTGCTTTGTTGATGAACATCGCAAATGATAAACGCACAGGATATTGTAATCGTTTGAATTCAAATGGCATATCAGTTGGAATCATAGGGATACGCGGTATAAAACAAACTTCTCATTTTGATTTACCAGTTATGATCGTAGCTTCAATCAAATTTGACAATACATTTTTCACTGCCAATCTGGTGCCATTACACAGTTTTGGTGGATTAATATTTCGCAATAATATAATCAAAGAACCTACTTTCAGATTCAAGCAATGCGGTGGCATACCAGCCGGTTCTAATGAATTTAAAAATTCAGTTCGATAATTCATTGCCTCATCTTGATTCATAGCACTGTCAATTGATTTATATGTCGTGACTACACCTGGTAGTTTTGCTTGAATTTGAAAATTAATGGCATTTATATGAATGTTCTTCGGTGCTAAAATGGCGCGTTCTCTCAACCAATCATGATTTCTGTAATTCTGAAGAATATTCGTAATCGTACAAAAATTGTTCGGTACAGTAATCAATCCGTTGGTTCTGTCGATTTTTATTTTGCCATCACCAATATGTAACAATTGTTTTGAAAACTCATGGGCAGCTGGATCATTTTGTAGGTGAATACGCATATTAATGTTCAGTGTCAATTTTTGTACATATCTCCAAAGAACTGATGACTTCAAACAGGCATTTATTTCATCAGCAGGAGTTGACCGAGGAATGACAGGCAATGTTTGTCGAAAATCCCCTGACAGTAATATCAAAGCACCACCAAAAAGCTGTTGGTTACCACGTAAATCTTGCATTGTTCGATTAAATGCTTCTAGTAATTTTTTATTCGCCATTGTACACTCATCCCATAAAATAATTGGCGTTAATCGCAGAACTTTTGCCATAGCAGAATTTCTTGAAATATTGCAAGTTGGAGTTTCAATCATACATTACATTCAATGGCAATTTCAATGCAGAGTGCGCTGTCCGACCACCTTCTAATAATGTAGCAGCAATTCCCGAAGATGCAAGTGCCAATGCAACTTTCTGTTCCGATGGAATAGTGGCTAAAATCAGTGATATAACGAACGTTTTGCCTGTACCACCAGGTGCATCCAAGAAATATAACCCACCTGCATTATTGGAAATGGCTTGCATGATTCTGTCATATACATGTTTTTGCTGAATATTCATTTTGGTTATATTCGATTGTACAAATAAACGCAAATCCTTAGAATTTAATTCCTGCTCACGTTGCAATTCACGATCAAACAGATTATGCATGTCACGATTTGGTGCGGTCATACCCAATTGTACTAATGTTTTATTTGCAATCCGTAGACACATATCTTCAATTATTATCAAAGCCTCGTTGTACATTTCCAAAGTTATCAACAAATCAGGATTTCTTGCATGATGACGCATACGAATTAAAATATCTTCTGCAATATTATGTTAATATTTGTTCCATAATTCAAGTGGATTTGATGGCATACATGTTGATAATATAACGGCAAACAGCATTCCTATTTGTTGAGGATGAGCCGAAATAGATGCATCATGAAGTGTTGAATCCCAATGTGCATCATCCTCCAACAAATGCAAAAGTTGGCATGCTTCACGGTATGTTTCACACAAATGACAGTTGACTGTTCTCAATTCTTAAAATGATTTTGGGCCATTCACGTTAACCAGGCCCGTCGAGAGGGGGGGGATCAGGTACTTTTTCCCCCGGGCCCGGAGTTTTCAGAGGGGCCCGGACTCGAGATTATACGTATTTATATGAATTAGACATCATTGGAAAGGGCCCGCATTTGTAATTTTCCCCCGGGGCCCGGATATGCTCTCTACAGCCCTGACGTAAACTAATAACAATTTCAAATAAAAACACTCAACATTGTTTGGATGTACACACATGTTTGAATGTATACATATTCCATGTGTAATACTGTGGCACTTCAGAATATAATAAAGTTATCGCAAATGTATCAGTTTCGCATAATTTGAAAAAACCTGTTAACGTAGTTGTTGGGGGCTGCGCTGCTTTTTCCAACAAATTTGCTACATTAAAATAAACACGTTGGCCATTCTCAAGATGCACAGCCAAGTGAACAACCGCAGGATGTCTTTCGTGCATTGGAAACGACATAATCCTCCAGACAGCTTCATTTCTACTAACATAGCGACCCATTTGATACTGAGTAATTTCATCATTTCTATTATCACCAGCAACACCGAAAACAGCCATATCGCTCCCTTTATTTACATACTTGAAAATATATTTAATGGATTTGACAGAATTACAATATTCCACATTTATATGAGCGTTGAATATTTTCGATAATAATGGACAATACGGAACCACCCAACGATTATCAACTTCAACTTCCTGGTTATGCATTCTAATGATTGCCGTTTTGCCATTATCATTAGGTGATCTACGTCGATACAACGGATATCCGTCATTGCCCGTTATTGTGTCTGAAGTAAATTGCCTTGGGTATCGTTTCGAACACTTTTCATCAATCATACATGGTGAATTCACATTTAGTTCACCGCACGGTCCATGTATCATGTTTTTAACGACAACTTGAAATAACTCAGGATGAGCAGTGTGGTTAGGAATTTCAGCTGATATAAGGCTATCGATTTGATCCGGAGTTATTTTATGTACCAGCCAAATTAGTATATGTGCGTGCGGCAATCCCCTTTTCTGCCATTCGATGGGGTACATATGACAACGCCCCTCACCAAATACATATAATTTCACATTTAAATCCATAAGTGCTTTACATTCTTGCCGAAAAACACGCGCAGTAATGTCATGACGATCGGTTGTCGACTGTCCTGCAAATAAATTGTTTTTGATGTCATCCCACTGCGGATTACATGTAAATGTAATGAACAGATCCGGTCGACCGTATTTTCGTACATAACACATTGCGTCTTGTGCATATTCGTTCATATTCCGTGGGCTACCAATATACGAAGATGGCAATATAGTTAAACATCCGATGTCTTTAATATTATATTAGCATCATTCGCAATCGCATCTTGCAAATGAATATATTGTTCAGATCTTAATTTTGCTTGGTTGAAACGAATAAAATTAAGACGTTCTGTTTCTATTTTGGCATACATATCAACGATGTACTGATGATATAGTTTACGACATCTCAAGATATAATTTTGTTCTTGTGGACGAACCATCAATCGATAAGAATAAAAATTCATGGCACTAACTTTTTTCTGTATATGTAGACCTGAAAATAAGTGGAAAATGTGACTTAAGAAATTTCTACAAATGATGAAATGTTATATTAACACACTGAAAATATTATTTACATATTCGTGGATCAATCATTGGTATATTGATATGGTAGCCATCGTCACCTTTCCAATGCAATATTGGGTATTGTAATGCGTCGTAACTACGATGAAGTTCCGAAACACGTTGCAATTGCTCATTTCTACGATGAAGTATAATATCACGCGATTGAAACTGATCACCACGAATTACAATTGCAACCTCATCAATTGTCGGTGCATTGAACCGCCTTTCATGCTCTCCAAAAGGTGTTCTATCAGCCCTTACTATATTACGATTTTATGATTATCAGATGGCATACGATCGACAGCAATTTTGAACAATTGAACTAATGCGTTATGTTGATGGAAAAACCTTTGTAGCTCACAAATAATTTCTCGCCTTGTATTCAAAACAATTGCACAACGTTGATCCAATTCACGATTTTCATCACCAATAAAATAAATTTGCAAAAATTGATAATCAGCGTCGGGGTATGGCAATAACGAACCAGCTTGATGATATATTTGGCCCTGAATCTGCAACATGTATGAAATTTTAGGTATATGTTGCATAATAATTTTAAAACTATAGAATACTTTTATGATTCAGATTGATTGGGACAATCCTGTTTAAGTATTTACCTTAAACGTCGGCATAAAATTATCTCTAATAATGTTAGTAGCACCAAAGGAAGTCATTTGAAATGCCGAATTGTATTGTTGAATATGACTCAAAAAGTGCTTCGAATTTTCAGAAGTCCCAAAAATTAATGAAGACAATGGTTCGGGTGGAGTTTCTAATGGTGGCAATCTCAATTTGCCATTAGCACAACACATGCCGGGCGTTTCACCTGGAAATTTAGCCGCATCACAATGTGGACATATTGCGTCCATTATTCCAATATATCCGTACATACTGTAATTAATCTGACTGTTGTAATTAAAAGCAGCACGCATAATTTCAGGTACAACAGATCTATTTCGTGCATTACGTTCACGCTGCGATGCATTAGCTTGTGCTCGTTCATCTGGAGTCTGTGATCGCCTTTGTAATGCCGTAGCATTTACATGACGCGTTCGTCGACCTATATTTCCTCGTGTGGGTCTTGGCATTTTTCTTTCAATTAAAAAAGAATAAATTAAATTTAAAAAAAAGCCTACATTAATAGTGGTACACCATATGTTTTTTCAAATAAGGAAACACATGCATTCGTGTAATTCACTTCAACAGTTCAAAACTTACCGTTGTTTGCTCGGAAATTCGCTTTGCGCTATATTTCTTCTTTTCACAAATTCATACAAACTTCAATATTTATTAAAAAAAACACTATAATAACTAATAATTTTGCACCGCGGTAATTTCGGACACTACTGAACGTATGGGGTCAAAGAAAACGCTCCAGCGATGTTTACACTCCAATGTCATATACTACTGTGTCCAAAAAATAAGGTGACATTTGATTTTAAACTGCGCGCTTTGAAGGATTAGGAGAATTCTTTTTTTTTTTAGGTTGGTAGTACTGTGAGTGACATCTATGTCAAATTTCATGTGAAATATTCATTTACTGTTTGAGATACGCGTCGTTTTGTGAGCTGCTAAAAGTGAGTTTCTCGTTTTTTGCAATGTCGAAATTTGTTGAGCAAAGAATTTGCATTAAATTTTGTTTGCGGAATCAATTTTCGGATACGTTGAGGATGGTGCAGAAAGCCTTTGGTGATGAGGCTATGTCTAAAAAAAATGTTTACAAGTGGTATAGTGAGTTCCAAGCCGGTCGTGAACGTGTCGAAGACGAAGAGCGTCCTGGGCGACCATCAACCTCAACTGACGAAGCTCACGTCCAACAAATCAAAGATTTGGTGTTGAAAAACCGTCGATTAACGATTAGAGACCTTGGTGATGATGTTGGCATATCGAAAGGCTCAGTCAATACCATTTTGAAGGATGTTTTGGGCCTCAAGCGCGTCAAATCTCGACTGGTACCGAAAACATTGAATTTTTTGGACTCGTAATTCGTGATCATTTCATCAAAAACTCAACCCATATCGTTCCGCAACCACCGTATTCACCTGATCTGGCACCGTGCGACTTCTGGCTGTTCAGCAGGCTCAAAAGACCGCTCCGGGGACACCGTTTTGACACGATAGAGGAGATTCAAGCCGCAACGAAGACGGAACTGAAGGCCATCCCGGAAAGTGACTACAACCAGTGTTTCGAAAATTGGAAAAAACGTTGGCATAAGTGCATTTTGTCGGGAAGGGATTACTTTGAAGGGGACGAAATTGATTTGGAAGAATAAATAAAGAATTTTCAAAATAAATACAATGTCACCTTATTTTTTGGACACAGTAGTATTCTCCTAATTTGAATTTTCTTAATGCTAAGACTTAAAGCTCTATATACCTATCTATACAAAATATTCATGTATTTCTCTATGCAAAATAAATGCACCGTAATATAGTTCCATGTCTTTTCAAAGCCTACTTTGCACCGTAATATAGTTCGATGTCTTTTGTTTGTCGATCTGCCTGCTACATACAAGTTAATAAATTATATATTTATTTTTGTTTTTAAAAAATATTTAAGAGCTTAGCTCTTTATTAATTCAATTATCTTTTTACACTGATTACTTAAACTTACAATACCTCTTATAAATAGTCTTATGCTGGTTTACATAATTCTTATTGATCAGCATTTCTTATGCTTCTTCTTCTTAATTGGCGCGATAACCGCTTACGCGATTTTGGCCGAGATTAACAAAGCGCGCCAGTCGTTTCTTTCTCGTGCTAACCGGCGCCAATTGGACACACCAAGTGAAGCCAAGTCCTTCTCCACCTGATCTTTCCAACGCAGAGGAGGCCTTCCTCTTCCTCTGCTACCACCAGCTGGTACCGCATCGAATACTTTCAAAGCCGGAGCGTTTGTATCCATTCGGACGACATGACCCAGCCAACGAAGCCGCTGGATCTTTATTCGCTGCGCTATGCCTATGTCGTCGTAAAGCTCATACAGCTCATCGTTCCATCGTCTGCGATATTCGCCGTTGCCAACGTGCAAAGGTCCAAAAATCTTACGCAGAATCTTTCTCTCGAACACTCCAAGCGTCGCTTCATCGGATGTTGTCATCGTCCAAGCTTCTGCGCCATACGTTAGGACGGGCATGATGAGAGTCTTGTAGAGTGTTAATTTTGTTCGTCGAGAGAGGACTTTACTGCTCAATTGCCTACTTAGTCCAAAGTAGCACTTGTTGGCAAGAGAGATTCTACGTTGGATTTCAAGGCTGACATTGTTATCGGTGTTAATGCTGGTTCCTAAATAAACGAAGTCTTTTACAACCTCAAAATTATAACTGTCAACAGTGACGTGGGTGCCGATACGCGAGTGCGCCGACTGTTTGTTTGAAGACAGGAGGTACTTCGTTTTGTCCTCGTTCACCACCAAACCCATTCGCTTTGCCTCTTTATCCAGTTTGGAGAAAGCAGAACTAACAGCGCGGTTGTTAAGGCCGATGATGTCAATATCATCGGCATACGCCAACAATTGTACGCTCTTATAAAAAATTGTGCCTGAGCGATTAAGTTCTGCGGCTCGTACGATGCTCTCCAACATCAGGTTAAAGAAGTCACACGACAGCGAGTCACCCTGTCTGAAACCTCGCTTGGTATCAAACGGCTCGGAGAGGTCCTTCCCAATTCTGACGGCGCTGCTGGTGTTGAGCAACGTCATCTTACATAGCCGTATTAGTTTTGCGGGGATACCAAATTCAGACATAGCGGCATACAGGTAACTCCTTTCCGTACTGTCGAATGCAGCTTTGAAGTCGACGAAAAGATGGTGTGTGTCGATTCTCCTTTCATGGGTCTTTTCCAAGATTTGGCGTATTGTGAATAGTTGGTCGATGGTAGACTTTCCAGGTCTGAAGCCACACTGATAAGGTCCAATCAGTTGGTTGATGGTGGGCTTCAACCTTTCACACAATACGCTCGCTAGAACCTTATAGGCGATATTTAGAAGACTAATCCCGCGGTAATTGGCACAGATTGCAGGATCACCCTTCTTATGGATTGGGCAGAGCACACTTAAATTCCAATCGGCAGGCATGCTTTCATCCGACCATATTCTGCATAGGAGCTGATGCATGCACCTTACCAGCTCCTTGCCGCCATGTTTGAATAGCTCAGTCGGCAGTCCGTCGGCGCCCGCGGCTTTGTTGTTCTTTAGCCGCGTTATCGCTATTCTCACCTCGTCATGGTCGGGTAACGGAACGACAACTCCGTCGTCAACGATTGGGGTATCGGGATCTTCACATTCTCTATGACATGCGCAGCTGTCACCGTTTAACAGGTTCGAGAAGTGTTCCCTCCATAATTTAAGATTGCTCTGTACGTCAGTCACCAGATCGCCGTCTTTGTTCTTACAGGACAACGCCCCGGTCTTAAAACCTTCTGTAAGCCGCCGAACTTTCTGGTAAAATTTTCGGGCGTTGTTCCTATTGGCCAGCATCTCAAGCTCCTCGCACTCACGTATTTCGGCCTCTCGTTTCTTCTGTCGGATAATACGTCTCTCTTCCTTTTTTAGCTCTCTGTAGCGATCCCATATGGCTCGCGTTGCGCCCGATCGCAGCGTGGCTCTATAGGCGGCATCTTTTCTTTCGGCGGCAGCATGACATTCCTCGTCGTACCAATTGTTTTTTCGGGCTCGCCGGAATCCGATTTCTTCTTCGGCGGCGGTACGTAGGGAACGAGAAATGTTGCTCCATTGCTCGCGCATGCCGGTGTGTTGGGCAGTGCTCTCCGAGAGCAGGAGTGAGAGTCGAGTGGCGAATCTTCTGGCTGTCTGTTGTGATTGCAGCTTTTCGATGTCGAACATTCTTTGCGTAGGTAGATGTACGTTTTTTGCTGCACAGAGGCGTGTGCGCAGTTTGGCTGCAACAAGGTAATGATCCGAGTCGATATTGGGTCCTCGGATCGTACGTACATCTAATACACTAGAAGCGTGTCTTCCATCTATCACAACATGATCGATCTGGTTTCGCGTTTTTCGATCTGGAGACAGCAAGGTAGCTTGGTGAATCTTCTTATGCTGGAATCTGGTGCTACAGACTACCATGTTTCGGGCCCCGGCGAAGTCGATCAGCCTCTGTCCGTTACCGGATGTTTCGTTGTGCAGGCTGAATTTTCCGACTGTGGGACCAAAAATTCCCTCCTTGCCCACCCTGGCGTTGAAGTCGCCAAGCACGATTTTTATGTCGTGGCGGGGGCAGCGCTCATAGGAACGTTCCAAGCGCTCATAGAAAGAATCCTTGGTCGCATCGTCCTTCTCTTCCGTCGGGGCGTGGGCGCAAATTAGCGAGATGTTGAAAAATCGCGCTTTGATGCGGATTGTTGCGAGACGCTCGTCCACCGGAGTGAACGACAGTACTTGGCGACGAAGTCTCTCTCCCACAACAAATCCGACACCGAATTTGCGCTCCTTTACATGGCAGCTGTAGTAGACGTCGCAAGGTCCTATGTTTTTCTTACCTTGCCCCGTCCATCGCATCTCTTGGATGGCAGTGATGTCAGCCTTTACTCTCACGAGGACATCAACCAGCCGGGCAGAGGCACCTTCCCCATTAAGGGACCGGACATTCCAGGTGCATGCCCTCAAATCGTATTCCTTATTTCGTTTGCAGGCGTCGTCATCAGTGTTGGAAGTTCTCATCCGAGGCTTTGTTGCTGTTTTCATTGGGGGGGCTTTTTAAGTGGCGGGTCCCAAACCCAGCGCACAACCAGCTATGCTGGGATGCTTCGCCTTCTCACTTTAGCTCACTCCCGAACGGGTGTTCGGAAGCTAACCAGAGGATACGTGGGCTAATCCCGGACGTTGTGAGCTGCTTGAACCATATGTAGAAGAATCGTCCTGGCCACTCCCAAGTGAATGGCGATCAGTAACTTTCCCCACTTGCGTGGACTTCTACACATGGAACCATCCTCCATGCCTCTTATGCTGGTTTACATAATTATTTATTGATCAGCATTTTAATTATTTGGCACAGTAAAGTAAGCATAAATGATTTATAAGCATTTAGCTGCAATGTAAGCAGTCATGAAATATGCTGACTAAATATTGAAATATGATAACTGATATGAAATAACTAAATATTGAAATATGAAATCAGTACAACGAACTTGGCTAAATATGCTGACTAAATATTGAAATATGAATAAATGTTGCATTAACTCTTCCCCTCTTAAAAGCGATCGTCCTCGAGCGTTACGTGTTGTAATTGAAATATGGTGCTGTACTATTCGTGTGGTAATCGTATTCTGTTGACTGTGTGTTAGCCTCTTCTTGTGTAGTTTTCATTCTCTCCAATGGTATTTGTTTTACGTATTTTCCGATTAATTTATTTTCCTTTATTGGTCTAAATTTCATCATTAGCCCTATTATTAGAACCAGTAATAGGCTGGATACGCCAAAATTTGTTACTGTTGATATTAAGGTTCTTCTTTTTGCTTCTTCGATGTGCTTAAGGTTTTTTAAATGCAATTCCTTCATCATTTCAAGACTTAGAATTTCTTCCTCTGGGTTTATTGTATTGCTGGGCTGGAGAATAGCAGGAAGTGGGTTGTTTGCTGATATTCCGTTGAAAATGTATTGCTGGTTGTCGATGATAACTGTGGAATTTTGGAATTGGATCGCATATGATCCATTGAGTCGCATTTCTTCATTGTCCAATGTGACTGACCCTTCATATTGGTTTAAAAATAGTATTCCTGGTAAAATGGCTTCTATTGCGGATACGTGTTGGTTGTTGATTGTTGTACAGTTAGCTGGATGACTGTTGAGTAGGTTTGGTATGCACGAGGAGTTGCTTATGTCAATAATGTCCTTATCATTACATATTTCTAATGTGTTATGCTTTTCGCACTCATTTCTTTTCCCAAATATTTTATTTTCACATATTAAAATTTTTTCGAATTGTATTTTATTTATTTTGTTTCCCTTTTTTATTGGTTTTATTAGTAATGATTCGCATGTATTTTTATTGGTTAAGGGAATATTTACTACATATAATATTACTGAGTTATTTGAAGCTACATTAACGTTAGAAAATTCTAAGGCTTCGTCTATATTATTAAAGGGGTTATTTTGATTTTCATGGATGCTTTTTATTAAATTTATTTCATTATTTGAAAAAATGTAAGAATTTACTGTGCCTGTTTTTGCCCAATGAATGGCGTAATTTATGTTAGCAATATCTTCCTTTATTATATCTAGCTTATACTTAATATTAACAGCTACATTATGCTGTATGTTTTCATTATTTTTTAATGCACTTAGTATTTTATTAGATTGTTCTGTAATGTTTTTTATTCTTTCACTTAGTACTCTATTTATAATTATTTGATCATTACTGTTTTCCAATGCATTATTGATTTTTTCACTTAAGATTCTAAAGTCGTCATAATCTGGGCTTCCTGCAAGCCATTTCCAAGCAGTGCCTAATATTTTAATTGAGCGTTTATTTTTATTATGTTTCGGTTGTGTTTTTAATTTATCCAAATTTTTCTGGATGTTTTCAACTTCGTGTTTTAGGAAAGGAAGGAGTGGGTTAGTGTTAATTATTTTTTACTGTATGGTAGTCTTAAGGTAGTCCAAGGTCTCTTGGTATTCGTCTAAGTTAATAACGTGTACGATCCTATATGTTCCAGTTTGTACTCTTGTTCATCCTGTATAAAATGTTACTAATTGTGCGTTCGTATAGTCTAGGATTTGGGTTTTGGTTTCGGGTAAAAAGGTTGTAATTATAGACCTATAGTTATTCATCTAATTTTTAAATTTATATCGTTGGCCTATGGCATTATAACGTTTTTTTTCTATTATCTAAAGATCGAACGCCTATGGCATTTTTAACGATTTTTCTTACTATCTAAAGATCGAACGCCTATGGCATTTTTAACGATTTTTCCTATTATCTAAAGATCGAACGCCTATGGCATTTTACTCGATTTTCCTTATTCGCTAAAGATTACATTAATTATTTTCAAATTAAATTTAATCATATTAAAATTCCTTTGATTTTGATTGTATCAAAATTAATTTAATTTAATAGAACTAAGTTTGGTTTAATTTCTTCAAATTAATTTAATTCGATGGATGCGAATTTAAATTAATATGAAGAAATTCAGTTCAAGCTTTAATTTTCTATAATTAAAATATATGTTTTCCTTTTTTTCTTCTTTTTTTGGTGATTTTTTCTTTTTGTTATGAGGCCTGTTGAACCAAGTACGCTTTGGGTGGTAAGGTTAACTTCTGATATTACTTTTGTGAATAGTTTGGCCTGATTGGGGTTTGACTGTAGTCCTATTATTTTCTGCAACTATTTCTTTCTTGTATCTTGATGATAGTTTAGAGCCTAATCTTTTATTTATTTTGACAAATATCTCTTCACCTACGGAGTAATCTTTCGTTTTTTTCCTGTTTTTATTGTGGTAGCCAAGGTCCTTTATTTGCTTCTTTGTAAGTAATTCTATATTTTGTTGTCTATGTCTTTCTAACTCATGGGGGTCTGTGGTAACTCTGGTACCGAAAAATGTTTCTAGCGGTTTTTTCTTGGTGGTTGAATGAATTGTCGAGTAGTATTCTTTAAACGTATTCCGTCCGTCTATTCGTTCGCTAAACAGTCTGTCAACTAGTTGTGTCACATATTGGTCCATAGACCTCTGGTTTGCTACTGTTGGTGGGTTGGGGGCGTTTAGAACAGGAGGTCTAATTAGGTTTTCGGGGTTGGTCATATTTTTTTTTTTTTTTTTTTTTTTTTAATTTAGATATTACTTTTTCTTAAATTGTAAAAAATTCTTTGCAATTGTAGAAATTTCCTTAAATTTGTCTAAAATGTTTTACAGATTTTCTAATCTAATCTCTTCCTCAAATTTTAACTAGTTTTATTTTAATCAATTGCTTAAAGTTTCACTTTTCCTGATATATTTGTTTTCACTTTTATATGTAAATTTAGTTTTAGTTATTGATTTTATTTTGATCACTTTCATTTCTTAGTATGTAAAATTAATTCTAATTTTAAAATATTAATTATTTCTAATAAAAATTTAAATAAAAAAATTTTAGTGTGTCTTACGTTATTAGTAGGAATATCATAATCCTTTCTGGAACCTCGGGCGGTTAGTGTTTGATTCCACTCCCCTTTTGCTGCTCTACTCAGGTGCCTCGTTTCCCGTGGATTTTTTTTTGGTTGATTGGACCAACAGATGTCTTCTCCTTTTTTTTCGCTGCAGGCTATCCTTGTAGTCCGAGTTACGCGATTTGGAAGTTGTGGGTCTCGGTCGGTTGTCCTGCGGTTACGGGTGATTATCTGCGGCGGGCTGCATTAGGCCGACTTACGCGGAGAAAATATTTTTTTTTATTATTTTCACACTCGTTTTTTTTTTTTACCGATTGCGGAGGGCTACTTTAGGCCGACTTATGCAATTTATGGGACGTTTACCGACTGATCCTTTTGACACTACTGGTCCCTGGACCCTTGGGGTTCCTTGGACCCTGCTCGGGTGCCAGTTAATAAATTATATATTTATTTTTGTTTTTAAAAAATATTTAAGAGCTTAGCTCTTTATTAATTCAATTATCTTTTTACACTGATTACTTAAACTTACAATACCTCTTATAAATAGTCTTATGCTGGTTTACATAATTCTTATTGATCAGCATTTCTTATGCTGGTTTACATAATTATTTATTGATCAGCATTTTAATTATTTGGCACAGCAAAGTAAGCATAAATGATTTATAAGCATTTAGCTGCAATGTAAGCAGTCATAAAATATGCTGACTAAATATTGAAATATGATAACTGATATGAAATAACTAAATATTGAAATATGAAATCAGTACAACGAACTTGGCTAAATATGCTGACTAAATATTGAAATATGATAACTGATATGAAATAACTAAATATTGAAATATGAAATCAGTACAACGAACTTGGCTAAATATGCTGACTAAATATTGAAATATGAATAAATGTTGCATTAACTTACATACCTACATGTTGATATAAATATAATGCAAGTAAGTTTGTAGGTGGGAATAATAAGTATGTTAGTTAAGACGAAAGTTTATAAATTGTGAGAGCGAAAGAGCGTAGCTAAGTAGGTAACAAATCGTTTAGTAAATGATTAAACTATTATTGATGTATGAATTTTAATATGAAAACGTATAATCCGTTGGCTAAGTGGGATGAATCTGACCAAACAAATGGGTTTTTGGTGTGTTTTTAAAAATAATTTCACCATACATTGAGCGCTTTTCAACTTTTCAAGTAGGTACGAGTTAAATAAAAAAAAAGTGTAACATATGCGTGGTGAAATTTTTGAAACGTTTACCATGAAGGAAATAAGTAATGAGGTTTGTTTTGATTTGTTTTTAACATGCTGATTAACATTTTTGTCTACGTGCACATATCTCTTCACACAAAATGTAAGCACGAACAAAATGTGCCATTCTCAAATAAAAATACTTTGTGCTTATTCTTACACCGAAATGAGTGGAAGTAGAAAGGTAAGTACAATAAAAAAGTTGTTTGATACATTCCAACGGCCGATTCTCTGTTTCTGATTTTGCAATTGGGAACTCGCCTTCAGGTAAAAAGAATATATTGTTATGTGATTGAATATACCATTTTAACTGGTTGTAGTACATAAGAATGCAATGTCTTAACCTGAAGGCGAGTTCCCAATTGGTCTATATCTGGAGTCCTTAGTTACCCAGCGAAAAGAAAAGTCCTCTTTTCATTAGCATTTATCAACAACTTACAATGGATACTCATGTGGTTCAAACACATCCTAGGGTTATCCAGGTCCACGTTTTGGTCTATATCTCGAGACCCTAGTTACGGAGGGGCATTAAAAATACTCTATACTATAGCAATCATCAACAGCTCCCATTTGCTACCCATATTGTACGAACACATCCTTAAGTTATCGGGGTCCACATTTTGGCCGATATCTCGAGACCCTAGTCACGGAACAGCAGCTTCCATTTGGTACCCATATTGTACAAACATATCCTAGGGTTACCCGGGTCTACGTTTTGGATTATATCTCGAGACCCTAGTCACGGAACGGTATGAAAAATACTCTATACTATAGAAATCATCAACAGTTTCCATTTGCTACCCATATTGTACAAACACATCCTAGGGTTACTCGGGTTCACGTTTTGGCCTATTTCTCGAGACCCTGGTATCCGATTCTTAAAATTTCAAAATACAAACCATCTACTGAATAGTCCAAACAAAGCCTAAAAATTTGGTTTGGATAGGTGTGCCCGTTCTTGAGTTATAAAGTCTCAACGAAAAATGGCATTCATTTTTATATATATAGATGCGCATATGTATATGCTGTGTGTATGTATGCTCACTAGCAACAGCTCAAAATAAAACGGTAAAACTTCTCAAGAAATCCAGCGCGCATTCATAGGCGCAGCGCACATTCATAGGCACAGCATTGCACATATACACATATTTACATACATATATTGACATATGCGACATACGAAGCCGCGGGCACTCGACTTGACTAAACTTCAAGATTTACCAAATATTGGCAAATAATATATTATAAATACGCGAAATATTCCAATATTGACTATTTTCGAATAGTCAAGAAAATTGGCATATGGGCGGCTCGTTTTATGAATGAAAGTACAGTATAATTCCTCTTAACCGGCTTCGCATTAACCGATCGACGGATTAACCGGCTTGTTTACAACAGCCGAGCGCGATGCAATATTTTCCAAGAAATTCACCGGCGAGGCGATGCGGCTGGGATTCCCCCGATATTACGGAGAGATCCCGGCGAAGTAAACTATAAACGATGTTAGATAGGATTTTGTCGTTTTGATCAATTTGGTTTGTTTTTGCTTGGGTTTGGGTACGGACATAACATAGTTCTTTCCTTAACAATGAGTGCAAAGCGCAAACGAATTGTGGTTTCGATGGATACACGTTTAAAAGTGCTAAAGCGGATTGATAATGGTGAATCCGTAGCGAAAATATGTGCAGAATTTAATGTTGGAAAAAGCACTGTAAATGACTGGCGAAGAGATAGGCGTTCCATTGAGGAGTTTTGCTCGAAAATGGAATCTGATAGAAATCTGGGTAGCCGTTGTACGAGAAAAAAACCGATTTGGGAGGTCGTCGATGAAGCTTTGTGGATCTGGTTTCTTCAGGAACGTCGAAGAGGTACACCGATTGGCGGCCCAATTTTGAAAGAAAAAGCTTTGGATATCCACCAAAAGATTAATATTGGAGGTGACTTTGTGGCAAGTGATGGTTGGCTTAAACGATGGAAGAAGCGACACGGAATTCATTTCGCACATGTAAGTGGAGAAAAAATGTCTGCTGATACTTCTGGTGCGACAGAATTCAAGACTAAGTTTGGTGAAATGGTTAAAACAGAGGAATCATCTCCAGAACAAGTCTATAATATGGACGAGACCGGGCTAAACATTAAAATGTTACCAGAAACAACTTTTCTAGGCAGTCTGAACAGTCTGCCTCTGGCTTCAAAAAGAAGAAAGAACGTATTACAGTGGCCGTTTGTTCGAATGCAGCAGGAACTCATAAAATTCCTCTTTTCGTTATTGGCAAGCTGCTAAACCACGGGCATTCAAAAACTTGAATCCATCTTCCCTTCCGGTTTATTATAAGTCACAAAAATCAGCGTGGATGAGTTCAGACTTGTTTAAAGAGTGGTTTAATTTGGAGTTTGTTCCAAAAGTTAGAAAACATTTAAAAAGTGTAAACTTGCCTATTAAAGCAATTCTTGTGTTAGATAATGCTCCAATCCATCCTCATGACTGCGCTGTAGATGACATAAAATTAGTTTATCTTCCTCCTAATGTGACAAGCTTAGTGCAACCAATGGACCAAGGAGTGATCGAAAGCTTAAAAAGACGATACAGGATGTTGAGAATCTAATTGTGATCTCGAATATTGCAGGGACTGAAGAAGAAGAAAACAAATCTACAAGACTTCAAAAGTTATCGGGTAACGAATCATTACAGGCAGAAGATGTGGAAAATTCGATGATAAACTGTGACGAACACCTTGAAAATGAATTTTTGAATGATGACGAAGTCATAGATTTAGCAAACAAAGAACAAGAGGAAGATGAAAAGAGTAGTGACGTTGAAGAGAAGAAAACAGTTTCTCATGAAGAAGCCAAAAATGTGATGGAAATTGCATTGAAATACATTGAGCAGCAACATGAGTCAACAGCATTAGACGTTTTGGTGATTAGAAAATGGAGGGATGTCGCATTCAGAAATTCACTGAAGGTTAAAAAACAGAAGAAAATCACCGACTTTCAAAAAATAATTATTACATTTATATTTTATTGATGTAACACATTAACATATGTAAATATGAAATACATAAATATGTAAAACATGATTCTCCATTTTTTTATATGTATGTATACAATATATTATACAAGTACACTTCGGATTAACCGGCCAAAACGGCAACCGGACAGGTATGCAGTCCCGAGGTGACCGGTTAAGAGGAATTGTACTGTACTTTGCTCGTAGAAATATGAACTCGAATTTATGAATGGATTTTTTAATGATGAGTTTTTGTTGAAACTGTTCGGCGCCGCCGCGACTATTTTAGGCTGTTCAGCACCATGGCACTAGAATGATGGCCGCTACGCCTGCGCCTCTGAATGCATTTTGTTCTTGTAGTCGCTTCTCTTATTCTTAATTGGCGCTATAACCGCTTACGCGATTTTGGCCGAGTTTAACAAAGCGCGCCAGTCGTTTCTTTCTCGTGCTAACCGGCGCCAGTTGGACACACCAAGTGAAGCCAAGTCCTTCTCCCCTGATATTTCCAACGCAGAGGAGGCCGCCCTCTTCCTCTGCTCCCACCAGCTGGTACCGCATCGAATACTTTCAGAGCGGAGCGTGTGTATCCATTCGGACAACATGACCCAGCCAGCGTAGCCGCTGGATCTTTATTCGCTGCGCTATGTCTATGTCGTCGTAAAGCTCATACAGCTCATCGCTCCATCGCCTGCGATATTCGCCGCTGCCAACGAGCAAAGGTCCAAAAATCTTGCGCAGAATCTTTGTCTCAAACACTCCAAGCGTCGCTTCATCGTATGTTGTCATCGTCCACGCTTTTCCGCCATACGTTAGGACGGGCATGATGAGAGCCTGGAAAGTGGTAATTTTGTTCGACGAGAGAGGGCTTTACTGCTCAGTTGCCTACTTAGTCCAAAGTAGCACTTGTTGGCAAAGGAGACTCTGCGTTGGATTTCAAGGCTAACATTGTTATCGGTGTTAATGCTGGTTCCTAAATACACGAAGTCTTTTACAACCTCAAAATTATTACTGTCAACGGTGACGTGGGTGGTGCGCCGACTGTTTGTTTGAAGACAGGAGGTACTTCGTTTTGTCCTCGTTCACCACCAGACCCATTCGCTTTGCCTCTTCATCCAGTTTGGAGAAGGCAAAACTAACAGCGCGGTTGTTAAGGCCGATAATGTCAATATCATCGGCATACGCCAACAATTGTACGCTCTTATAAAATATTGTTCTGCAGCTCGTACGATGCCCTCCAACATCAGGTTAAAGAAGTCACACGACAGCGAGTCACCCTGTCTGAAACCTCGTTTGGTATCAAACGGCTCGGAGAGGTCCTTCCCAATTTTGACGGTGTTGAGCAACGTTATCTTACATAGCCGTATTAGTTTTACGGGGATACCAAATTCAGACATCGCGGCATGCAGGTAACTCCTTTCCGTACTGTCGAATGCAGCTTTGAAATCGAGCTTCAGACTTTCACACAATACGCTCGCTAGAACCTTATAGGCGATATTTAGAAGACTAATCCCGCGGTAATTGGCACAAATTGCAGGATTGCCCTTCTTATGGATTGGGCAGAGCACACATAAATTCCAATCGGCAGGCATGCTTTCATCCGACCATATTTTGCATGGGAGCTGATGCATGCACCTTACCGCTCCTCGCCGTCATGTTTGAATAGTTCAGCTGGCAGTCTGTTGTGATTGCAGCTTTTCGATGTCGAACATTCTTTGCGTAGGTAGATGCACGTTTTTTGCTGCACAGAGGCGTGTGCGCAGTTTGGCTGCAACGAGGTAGTGATCCGAGTCGATGTTGGGTCCTCGGATCGTACGTACATCTAATACACTATAAGCGTGTCTTCCATCTATCACAACATGATCGATCTGGTTTCATGTTTTTCGATTAGGAGACAGCCAGGTGGCTTGGTGAATCTTCTTATGCTGGAATCTGGTGCTGCAGACTACCATGTTTCGGGCCCCGGCGAAGTCAATCAGCCTCTGTCCGTTACCGGATGTTTCGTTGTGCAGGCTGAATTTTCCGACGGTGGGACCAAAAATTCCGTCCTTGCCCACCCTGGCGTTGAAGTCGCCAAGCACGATTTTTATGTCGTGGCGGGGGCAGCGCTCATAGGAACGTTCCAAGCGCTCATAGAAGGAATCTTTGGTCGCATCGACCTTCTCTTCCGCCGGGGCGTGGGCGCAAATTAGCGAGATGTTAAAAAATCGCACTTTGATGCGGATTGTTGCGAGACGCTCGTCCACCGGAGTGAACGACAGTACTTGGCGACGAAGTCTCTCTCCCACAACAAATCCAACACCGAGTTTGAGCACCTTGACATGACAGCTGTAGTAGACGTCGCAAGGTCATATGGGTTTCTTGCCTTGTCCCGTCCATCGCATCTCTTGAATGGCAGTGATGTCAGCCTTTACTCTCACGAGGACATCAACCAGCCGGGCAGTGGCACCTTCCCCATTGAGGCACCGGACATTCCAGGTGCATGCCCTCAAATCGTAATCCTCATTTCGTTTGCAGTGGTCATTATCAGTATGTATTTTTTAAACTTTTCATTGGGGGGATTTTTAAGTGGCGGGTCCCAAATCCAACGCACAACCAGCTATCCTGGAATGTTTCGCCTTCTCACGTTAGCTCACTCCCGAACGGGTGTTCGGAAGCTACCCAGAGGATACGTGGGCTAATCCCGGCCGTTGTGAGCTGCTTGAACCATATGCAGAAGAATCGTCCTGGCCATTCTTTCAACTTCAACTTTCCCCACTTGCGTGGACTTCTACACATGGAACCATCCTCCTCCTCTTGTAGTCGCTAGGCATAGAATTTTGAACGACATACGCATTTTGAGGAATAAAGTGAGTGCCCTGTGTGTGCGGTTGTATGTACATGCATATGTATGTGTATATTAATAAGCATTGTTTTGCTTGAATTCAATTCACATATTTATATTTGCATATGCCTGGTTTTCTATAAAGAATTTTTTGATTTGATCAATTGAACGACAATGCACATAAATATGATAAGGCAATGCGTCGTGGGGTAGGTCATTGTTGCTGCAGTGCGTGTGCACATACATACATTTCTAACACTATAAGAATTGAAGATGCAATTGAACTTTTGCACAAATATAACTAACAAAATATATGTATATATACATATATTGATATACATATACATATATTCATCAATATACCAATATGCTCTTTGAATTTTTGTCTAAAATTAATTTCGACTCGAAAAATTAGTAAAAATTTTCTTCAAATTTACTAAAACGCACACAACAAAATGTGTGCATTAAAGTTACTTTGATTTTAAATCTTGGATTTTAAATCTTTATTTGGTTGTATTTGTTTGAAAATATAAATTGAATAAATTTTCGTTTATCAAGGGAACATAAAAATGCACAAGCAAATGCCTTGCAAAATGCCGTCGGCATTTGTCAATTTGATTTCATACAGAAACCAAAAACTGAGCAGAGCCAATGTACTTGTACATAATTCACTGTAATCAGGTCTGTTAAGAACTTCCCCGCCTTCGAGTTGAGCGAGGTGAAATAGTGTTCGCGGTTTCACTTCATTTTTGACAATTCACACTATTCGTAGCTCGTGAGAATTCTCTATATTTAACGTTCTCTGATGCTGCACTTGATAAATATTCGTTTCTTCTTGAAGTCATTTCGTATCCAGTTATTTATAGTTTCAGTTATATTTATTTTCACTTATATTTTCACTTCTTACACTTTTGAGCACCAAAACAATAATGAAAATATCAACAGGCAGCATTTATAACAACACCTCGTCTGAAAACAACCCTTGCAGCTGCATATAAAATACAAAAACCAGTTATACCAGTGTATTTGCAACCTACGTACCCATACCTTGCGCGACCTTTTTGCACATATCTTTTGAACCAGGTAGAATATTTCAATGAAATAAAAACCAAAATGTGTATTCGTTGCTACTCTACAAGTATATTATTATAAATTATACTAGTATGTAACCCCCGAAAATCGGGCGGGCTTTTTTCCCACGGAAAATAAACAGCATATGTGACACTTTTATATATTAAAAGTTATGATGATTAGAAAAGTGTATATTTTTATTCGTATGTAATATGTAAGAACTTATGCATATAGCATTTTTAAAATTTTCTTCAGTTAAATCAGTAATTTTTTTTTTTAAATTACTTCATTATAAACTACATTCAACGTCAAGTTTTCGTTATTGCCCATTTGAACTCGTATATTTTCCCAGGATCTAACCCGGCTTAACGCAACATAAAGTTGGCCGTGAGCAAAGCAATCCTCCGTTAAATGAAGCCCCTCCCTTGATAATGTTTGCCCCTGGACCTTATTTATTTTTATGGCGAAGGCTATTTTAATGGGAAATTGGCGGCGCTTCAACGTGAGAGGAAGTGTGGTTTCGCTCGGCTGCAAATTTATACGAGGCAATAGAAATCGCCTTCCCTGAGCCTCTCCGCATAACACTTCCGCGTGCAAACAATTCGGATGCATTTGTTTTATGATAATTCGTGTGCCATTCACCAACACAATTATACAATTTTTTTTTGCCATTCGTAAAATTTCTTGGATTTGCAAAAGTAAACATTTTTTTTCACAGATCTTTACGTTTCAAGAAATTTTAAGAAGAATGCTAAAAAAAAATTTCAAAGTTCATATTCATATTATATACGATTTGATAATGTCTGCATACATAAAAATATACATGTACACACATAGAATACAATACGAAGAAAAAAAACACTTAAAAATGTATATCTGTATATATCTATAAAAGGTTCGTTGATTTGATGGGTAATTGAGCTCTTTTAAATGGCGTTGGGCATCGTCTATTACTATAAAATTTGTCTGAGAATAGCCCAAATACAGTTTACCTTTGAAATAGTATCAAATAATTACTAACTAATTTGCCTCTCTCTCCTAATTTTTTAAAACTATTTAAAATTTTGAGTTTTGCAAAAAGGATCAAACGCACACAACATTTAAATACATACATATGTTTATATATTGTAGTTCAATTGTCCCATATATGAACGAAAGCAAAAGGGGATGCTTCTACCAATCATATCCAATACGTGACGTTTCAAACATTTATCACTTACTTACTTGCTCTATTCCTCCACTTAAAGTAGGAACTCTTCTACGAACTCTTCTTGGTCGTCCTCTAGGCATATTTTAAAATTAAATATGGATGTACTTTTTTCTTAAAATAAATTCTATTTTGCGTCTGTCCAAAACTCTTTCTAATTTCCACTGTTACCGTTGTTTTAAGTGAATTGACAAATTTCAAGTCAATTGTCAATTCATACCAATTATTGCCATCACAACAAAATTTTGAAAAAAATTCGTAGCACCCGTTGGGACTATGTTCATGAATACATATTTATTAGTAAAGAGAACAAAACAAAACAAAACAATTATTGAGAATCCAAATGTATACAATGCTGTGCTCATTAGAAAGAGAGCTAAACAAAGCAAACGTAGTCATATATTTATGCGTATATTTGTGTCATCCCGCTCTGTTATCAATATGAAAATTTTGATAACTTTACACGCAAATATTTCATGAACAAATTAACCCATTTTACTTTTTATAATTTTCCGGAAATATGCTCATCAAAACCTTTCTTTTGATATATATTTCATATCTGTACATATTGTAGTTTAGTCAGAATAAGCGCCATGTTTTAAAATAATACTATAGTTATAAATTATAATAAATTATATTATTTTGTTTTGCATTTAACAGGACAACAACAAAAACAAAAATCCACTGTTGCATGTCCTGACTTTATTTGCCCATATCGCTGGAACCAGTAGGAATATTCGAATGAAACAAAAGACAAAATACTTGTTATATATTAAAATTTACATTTCAAAAAAAAAAATCATAGAAATCGGTTGAATAAGCATTAAAAAACCGCAAAATAAGGTCCCGGGTACAAACGTATCCCGGGTGTGTGTTTACGTGGTATTTTCTGGTTGTGTGTTCTAGGGTTAAAGTAGTTTGGTTATAGAAATATGAGCTCGAATTTATCAATGAATTTTTGATGAGTTTTTGCTGTACAGTACAATAGTTGTTCAGCGCCATGGCAACTAGAATGATGGCCGCTACGGCTGCGCTTATTAATGCATTTTGTTCTTGTATGTATTCCCTAAGCCTAGAATTTTAGCTTTGGGCGATATATGTACGAATAAAGTGAGTAACGTGTGTGTGCAGATGTATTTTTTGTTTTGTTTTTTTTTATCCGAAGGGGGAATCTTTCATAGATACCTTCAGCTTAGACGACATGTACGATTCATAGTGATCGTTAAAGTGCACCGCATTCGGCACCACGCACAGTGAGTATCACTACTAAACTGGACTTGCAAAGCAGTACACCTACGAACTAAACCTTAACTCCGACGTCTATAGCTTTAGTTTGCCCTGCGGTACCACCGTTTAAGTATTGCATCGCAGGGCCAAGATGGCCAGTAGTGCTCTTCATATTTGTTTCTTTCACTGTCTACCCTTCATTACTTGCTTGTCTTCTTGTTTACTGCGTTCCCATTCCTTTTTCCGCAATTCCTGTGGCGCCTTTGCGGACCATTCCCTCATCTTGGCCCACATCAACTTCGATTGCAGCATGTGATTTACAATGCTGCCTGGGTTATTCTTTCCTCTATCATTTCTTCAATGAACATTCTTTTAGATGCGTATATCGGCCAGGAGAAGAAGACGTGTTCCGCGTTCTCACTACCATTGCCGCAGAACGAGCAGTCTTCTGCGTCCTCGTGGCCGAGTCTTTGAAGATACTCTATATGTCAGCAGCAGCCCTGGATGAGGCCAGTGTTGACGTCATGGGCTCACGGTACGGGAACCGTCTGTGTCTCTTCTTTGGGACGGTCAGCTTCCATGTCTTTCCCAAATGATTGGCTCGGACGGTTCCTGCAGCTACCGTCCCTTGACGGTGACGCAAATTAACTTGCAGCATTCCAAAGCCGCTACTGCACTACTAAGTAGAAGGCTTTCCGAGCTGCACACATTACCCCACATCAATCAACAGCATGAAAGAGCCCTGGGTCTTTAGGTCAGCCTTTACTCTCACGAGGACATCAACCAGCCGGGCAGTGGCACCTTCCCCATTGAGGCACCGGACATTCCAGGTGCATGCCCTCAAATCGTAATCCTCATTTCGTTTGCAGTGGTCATTATCAGTATGTATTTTTTAAACTTTTCATTGGGGGGATTTTTAAGTGGCGGGTCCCAAATCCAACGCACAACCAGCTATCCTGGAATGTTTCGCCTTCTCACGTTAGCTCACTCCCGAACGGGTGTTCGGAAGCTACCCAGAGGATACGTGGGCTAATCCCGGCCGTTGTGAGCTGCTTGAACCATATGCAGAAGAATCGTCCTGGCCATTCTTTCAACTTCAACTTTCCCCACTTGCGTGGACTTCTACACATGGAACCATCCTCCTCCTCTTGTAGTCGCTAGGCATAGAATTTTGAACGACATACGCATTTTGAGGAATAAAGTGAGTGCCCTGTGTGTGCGGTTGTATGTACATGCATATGTATGTGTATATTAATAAGCATTGTTTTGCTTGAATTCAATTCACATATTTATATTTGCATATGCCTGGTTTTCTATAAAGAATTTTTTGATTTGATCAATTGAACGACAATGCACATAAATATGATAAGGCAATGCGTCGTGGGGTAGGTCATTGTTGCTGCAGTGCGTGTGCACATACATACATTTCTAACACTATAAGAATTGAAGATGCAATTGAACTTTTGCACAAATATAACTAACAAAATATATGTATATATACATATATTGATATACATATACATATATTCATCAATATACCAATATGCTCTTTGAATTTTTGTCTAAAATTAATTTCGACTCGAAAAATTAGTAAAAATTTTCTTCAAATTTACTAAAACGCACACAACAAAATGTGTGCATTAAAGTTACTTTGATTTTAAATCTTGGATTTTAAATCTTTATTTGGTTGTATTTGTTTGAAAATATAAATTGAATAAATTTTCGTTTATCAAGGGAACATAAAAATGCACAAGCAAATGCCTTGCAAAATGCCGTCGGCATTTGTCAATTTGATTTCATACAGAAACCAAAAACTGAGCAGAGCCAATGTACTTGTACATAATTCACTGTAATCAGGTCTGTTAAGAACTTCCCCGCCTTCGAGTTGAGCGAGGTGAAATAGTGTTCGCGGTTTCACTTCATTTTTGACAATTCACACTATTCGTAGCTCGTGAGAATTCTCTATATTTAACGTTCTCTGATGCTGCACTTGATAAATATTCGTTTCTTCTTGAAGTCATTTCGTATCCAGTTATTTATAGTTTCAGTTATATTTATTTTCACTTATATTTTCACTTCTTACACTTTTGAGCACCAAAACAATAATGAAAATATCAACAGGCAGCATTTATAACAACACCTCGTCTGAAAACAACCCTTGCAGCTGCATATAAAATACAAAAACCAGTTATACCAGTGTATTTGCAACCTACGTACCCATACCTTGCGCGACCTTTTTGCACATATCTTTTGAACCAGGTAGAATATTTCAATGAAATAAAAACCAAAATGTGTATTCGTTGCTACTCTACAAGTATATTATTATAAATTATACTAGTATGTAACCCCCGAAAATCGGGCGGGCTTTTTTCCCACGGAAAATAAACAGCATATGTGACACTTTTATATATTAAAAGTTATGATGATTAGAAAAGTGTATATTTTTATTCGTATGTAATATGTAAGAACTTATGCATATAGCATTTTTAAAATTTTCTTCAGTTAAATCAGTAATTTTTTTTTTTAAATTACTTCATTATAAACTACATTCAACGTCAAGTTTTCGTTATTGCCCATTTGAACTCGTATATTTTCCCAGGATCTAACCCGGCTTAACGCAACATAAAGTTGGCCGTGAGCAAAGCAATCCTCCGTTAAATGAAGCCCCTCCCTTGATAATGTTTGCCCCTGGACCTTATTTATTTTTATGGCGAAGGCTATTTTAATGGGAAATTGGCGGCGCTTCAACGTGAGAGGAAGTGTGGTTTCGCTCGGCTGCAAATTTATACGAGGCAATAGAAATCGCCTTCCCTGAGCCTCTCCGCATAACACTTCCGCGTGCAAACAATTCGGATGCATTTGTTTTATGATAATTCGTGTGCCATTCACCAACACAATTATACAATTTTTTTTTGCCATTCGTAAAATTTCTTGGATTTGCAAAAGTAAACATTTTTTTTCACAGATCTTTACGTTTCAAGAAATTTTAAGAAGAATGCTAAAAAAAAATTTCAAAGTTCATATTCATATTATATACGATTTGATAATGTCTGCATACATAAAAATATACATGTACACACATAGAATACAATACGAAGAAAAAAACACTTAAAAATGTATATCTGTATATATCTATAAAAGGTTCGTTGATTTGATGGGTAATTGAGCTCTTTTAAATGGCGTTGGGCATCGTCTATTACTATAAAATTTGTCTGAGAATAGCCCAAATACAGTTTACCTTTGAAATAGTATCAAATAATTACTAACTAATTTGCCTCTCTCTCCTAATTTTTTAAAACTATTTAAAATTTTGAGTTTTGCAAAAAGGATCAAACGCACACAACATTTAAATACATACATATGTTTATATATTGTAGTTCAATTGTCCCATATATGAACGAAAGCAAAAGGGGATGCTTCTACCAATCATATCCAATACGTGACGTTTCAAACATTTATCACTTACTTACTTGCTCTATTCCTCCACTTAAAGTAGGAACTCTTCTACGAACTCTTCTTGGTCGTCCTCTAGGCATATTTTAAAATTAAATATGGATGTACTTTTTTCTTAAAATAAATTCTATTTTGCGTCTGTCCAAAACTCTTTCTAATTTCCACTGTTACCGTTGTTTTAAGTGAATTGACAAATTTCAAGTCAATTGTCAATTCATACCAATTATTGCCATCACAACAAAATTTTGAAAAAAATTCGTAGCACCCGTTGGGACTATGTTCATGAATACATATTTATTAGTAAAGAGAACAAAACAAAACAAAACAATTATTGAGAATCCAAATGTATACAATGCTGTGCTCATTAGAAAGAGAGCTAAACAAAGCAAACGTAGTCATATATTTATGCGTATATTTGTGTCATCCCGCTCTGTTATCAATATGAAAATTTTGATAACTTTACACGCAAATATTTCATGAACAAATTAACCCATTTTACTTTTTATAATTTTCCGGAAATATGCTCATCAAAACCTTTCTTTTGATATATATTTCATATCTGTACATATTGTAGTTTAGTCAGAATAAGCGCCATGTTTTAAAATAATACTATAGTTATAAATTATAATAAATTATATTATTTTGTTTTGCATTTAACAGGACAACAACAAAAACAAAAATCCACTGTTGCATGTCCTGACTTTATTTGCCCATATCGCTGGAACCAGTAGGAATATTCGAATGAAACAAAAGACAAAATACTTGTTATATATTAAAATTTACATTTCAAAAAAAAAAATCATAGAAATCGGTTGAATAAGCATTAAAAAACCGCAAAATAAGGTCCCGGGTACAAACGTATCCCGGGTGTGTGTTTACGTGGTATTTTCTGGTTGTGTGTTCTAGGGTTAAAGTAGTTTGGTTATAGAAATATGAGCTCGAATTTATCAATGAATTTTTGATGAGTTTTTGCTGTACAGTACAATAGTTGTTCAGCGCCATGGCAACTAGAATGATGGCCGCTACGGCTGCGCTTATTAATGCATTTTGTTCTTGTATGTATTCCCTAAGCCTAGAATTTTAGCTTTGGGCGATATATGTACGAATAAAGTGAGTAACGTGTGTGTGCAGATGTATTTTTTGTTTTGTTTTTTTTTATCCGAAGGGGGAATCTTTCATAGATACCTTCAGCTTAGACGACATGTACGATTCATAGTGATCGTTAAAGTGCACCGCATTCGGCACCACGCACAGTGAGTATCACTACTAAACTGGACTTGCAAAGCAGTACACCTACGAACTAAACCTTAACTCCGACGTCTATAGCTTTAGTTTGCCCTGCGGTACCACCGTTTAAGTATTGCATCGCAGGGCCAAGATGGCCAGTAGTGCTCTTCATATTTGTTTCTTTCACTGTCTACCCTTCATTACTTGCTTGTCTTCTTGTTTACTGCGTTCCCATTCCTTTTTCCGCAATTCCTGTGGCGCCTTTGCGGACCATTCCCTCATCTTGGCCCACATCAACTTCGATTGCAGCATGTGATTTACAATGCTGCCTGGGTTATTCTTTCCTCTATCATTTCTTCAATGAACATTCTTTTAGATGCGTATATCGGCCAGGAGAAGAAGACGTGTTCCGCGTTCTCACTACCATTGCCGCAGAACGAGCAGTCTTCTGCGTCCTCGTGGCCGAGTCTTTGAAGATACTCTATATGTCAGCAGCAGCCCTGGATGAGGCCAGTGTTGACGTCATGGGCTCACGGTACGGGAACCGTCTGTGTCTCTTCTTTGGGACGGTCAGCTTCCATGTCTTTCCCAAATGATTGGCTCGGACGGTTCCTGCAGCTACCGTCCCTTGACGGTGACGCAAATTAACTTGCAGCATTCCAAAGCCGCTACTGCACTACTAAGTAGAAGGCTTTCCGAGCTGCACACATTACCCCACATCAATCAAACAGCAATGAAAGAGCCCTGGGTCTTTAGGGGCCGTCTCTGTGGCTTAAGTGCGCTGAAAGGGGCCACGTTATTATATGACAGGAGTTCGAGTAGACCTAGGACCGGTCTTATAGTATCATCCCATCTCACTGTGACGGGTCTTGAGCAATTCTGTTGGCAAGACCTGGTAGCGGCTGATGTGTGTTACAGAGGCAGACGCGGATGCTCGAAGTTTGTGATTGCATGTGCCTATTTTCCTTACGATGCTCTGGAAGGGCCACCAACCGGGAAGGCCACTAGTCTCGTGAGATTCTGTGAGCGGCGCAGTCTGGGCCTTATCCTATGTTGCGATGATAATGCCCATCATACAATCTGGGGCAGCAGCAAGTGCAATGGACGGGGCTCTCGACTATTCGAATTTATCGCGTCCTCTTGCCTAGACATACATAACGCGGGCTCACAGCCAACGTTTGTAACAGCTAGAAGGCAGGAGGTGATTGATCTAACCCTATCAAACTCAAAACTTGGGTGGTCAATCAAGAACTGGAGAGTCCTTGCCGAAGATTCGTGCTCGGACCACAGGGACATTGAGTTTCAGTGTGGCGAGGAGGCACAAATGCCATTGCTTTCTAGAAACCCCAGAAAAACAGACTGGCAGAAGTTTAGGGAGGCGTTGCGGGACATTGACATTACGCCATCAAGACTTCGAAAAGAACAGGCCGTTGAGGCGGCTGTTGAGAAACTGAACGCTGCCCTAACCGAATGTTTTGAGTCAGCCTGTCCAATTCGACCTCTCCCTAACCGCACTCCCGTTCCTTGGTTGAATCGAGAGCTCCAGATGTTGAGGCGTGAGTCGAGAAAACTTCTAAGCCTGGCCCTCAAGACTAACCTTGCAGAGGACTGGGAGCGATACCGTGATGTTCAGAAGAACTACAAGAGGCTTATTCGGGAATCGAAAAGAGCCTCATATAGGGAACTCTGCAGCGGTATTGAATCCGCCCGGACCAGATGGCATATATCCTGCCATGCTGAAGGAAGGTGCAGAGTCCGTGACAGCAGCCCTGGAGAAAATCTTCTCGGCATGCCTGGCACTGGCTTACATACCACGGAGGATGGTGAGGGTCGCTTTCATTCCAAAGGTTGGAAAAGACGACTACACCAGCCCCAAAAGCTTTGGACCCATCAGCATGACCTCTTTCATGCTGAAAAGTCTCGAACGACTGGTGGAATTGCGCATACGTCAGGAGAACCTTATCGAGACTACAGCGCACTGTGGCCATCTGTTGCACCTGAGCTTTTCCGACTACTTCAGGCCCGGCACTAGATGCTCTGATTGGTTTACCACCACTTGACGCTTTCATCCAAGGAGAGGCCTTGAAGGTCATCTGCAGACTGAAACACAATGGGAACTGGTACGTCCCTTGTCCGGCATTGGAACACAGAGAAGGCATGGACATCGATCGAACGATTCTCTCCATGCCCCTTGACTCCATGCCATCAAGAGTCGTACTTGAAAAGAGATACAGTGTAGTGCTACCAGAGGCTCAGTTGGGGGAAGACTCAGAAAATGAGCCCAGCAAACACTGTTTTCGCATTTTTACGGATGGCTCCAGGACCGAGCATGGCTCCGGCTCTGGGGTCTACGTAGAATCCAGCGGGACAAAACTGCACTTTGCTCTTGGAATGCATGCATTTGTGTTTCAACCGGAGGTGTATGCAGTTCAAGAAGCGATGAACTTTTTTGTGGAAAAACGATGGAGAGGCAGATCTATATGTGTCTGCAGCGACAGCCAAGCTGCGCTTATGGCCTTAGACAGCCCTCCAACCACATCAGGGGTAGTCAAGTCCTGTAAATCCAGGCTGAACTATGTCGGTAGACATAATAGCCTGATGCTAACATGGGTCCCGGGACACGTGGGTATCGCGGGTAACGAGACCTCTGACTCCTTAGCTAAGATGGGCTCTGAGGCCAACTTCTTTGGCCCAGAGCCCGTTTTGCAACTCCCTTCTGCGGCCATCACAACCACGGTTAGCAAATGGGTAACTACTACCCACAAGCGAGCTTGGCAGGCTGAGAGAGGCTGCAGATGGACTAAACTGATGTTACCTGTCATGTCCGATCGACTGTCGCAAACCCTTCTGTCATTAAGCGGAGGGGAGTGCAGACGGCTGGTTGGACTGATGACGAACCACTTTCTGTGAGCAAGGCACATGGAAAGGTTAGGCATCTCAGACAGTGTACTCTGCCCAGCTTGTGAAGAGGAGGATGAGACGGCGGACCACTTCCTGTGTGTCTGCCCCGCCTTCGCTCGAATCAGGTTGAGGTCTTTGGCACTGATGTGTTAAGAAGCGACCATCTTGGCTCCTTAGCACCACAAGATCTACTCAGATATCTTCGGAGAGCAGGTAGATTTAAAGAAAATTAAAAGGGAATCCAAGTGTAGTACAATGGACTTAATTAATGTCTGAGTGCTGCACTTGCTAGTTTTCCCGACAAAAAAAAAAAAAAAATAGTCGCCTGTTTAGGCTTTTGGCTTTGTGGTAGACTCTACCCAGTTCAGAGGCCATTATATCTGATGGCATGATACCTGATATGACACATACTGCTTCAAAGGACACTGTCCTGAAAGCACAGGCAGCTCTAAGGGCACTTAGTCTAAAAACTATTTCCGCCTTATTCGCGTATGTTTTTTGTATCACCCATATGGGCGCTGCATACATGAGTGTAGACTGGGTAACTTTAGCCATGAAAACTTTTCTACTCTGAGCCACCGATATTGGCCATAATTCTTCACAGTGCCGCCGTCACCATGGCTGCCTTTTCGCATGCTTTTTTAATGTGCTCCTTGAAGCTTAGTTGAGCATCGATCATTACACCCAAATATCTTAATGCTGCTTCGGTCGTGACGTTAAACCCATCAATGTTTAGTGTGGTTGTTTCTAACTTTTTTCTACTTGTAACTGCTTCTGTTATTTGTTCTGCTAGCTGGAGTTTAACCGCTATTAGCCATTGTTTGACCTTTGTTGTTGCCTCGCTTCAGATGCCGTAAATCTGAGGGATTGTTTTGGCGACTATGCAGTACCCCATCATATAGTACATTCCATATGATCGGGCCCAGTACAGATCCCTATGGTACTCCGCCCATCACTGCATATCTCTTAAGTCCTTCATCTGTATTGTATAGAAATACTCTTTCCGACAGATAACTGTTTATAACCCCTAATAGATATGCTGGCGTTTTTTTCTCTTCCAGAGCCTTTATAATATGGAGCCAGTATGCCGAGTTGAAGACGTTCTTGACCTCCAGAGTGACAACTGCACAGAATTCTTTATCACCACGCATCCACCTGTCACCCTCAATAGCCTTGCTTGCAATGTTTGTCAGCTTCATGACGGCGTCGATGGTTGAACGACCTTTTCGGAAACCAAACTGATGTTCGGATAGTTCAGCTGGCACTTTCTCCTGATGCTGTTCCAGGGGCGGGCAGATTAGTTTCTCCAAGATTTTACCCATAGTATCTATCATGCAGAGTGGCCGATAAGGACTTGGGTCACCCGCTGGCTTATTTGGTTTCTGAAGTAGGACTAGTTGTTGCTTCTTTCATACTTTCGGAAACATGCCATCATTTATACACTTGGTGAAGTATTCTGCAAACGGCTTTCCGTTGCGCCTGATAGCGATCTTCAGCGCTTTGTTCGGGATACCGTCAGGTTCTGGTGCCTTAGCATTGCCGAAACTTTCCGTTGCCAAAATCACCTCTGCTTCACTGGTTGTGACACTACGTTCTGCTGCGTAGAACTGGGTCTCGTTTGGTTGTATGTCTTGCTTTTCTAAAAGAATAGGGCAAGTTTGTGCCTGTCCTCTACATCCTTTGACCATGGCCATAACAGGTTTGTAGCCATCACCCCACGGGTTTTCGTCCATATTCTGGCACAGTTCCTTAAAGCTGGCAGCCTTGCTGCTTTTAATGGCTTTCTTTAATTGTTGCCGCCTCTTTTTATAATTCTCGTGGAGCCTGTAGTGCTCTGCCATCCCATAACTCCTTTGTGAAAGGCGCCTTGCTTTTTTGCATTCGCTTTTTAGGGTGCTGATCTCCTCGTTCCACCAGTATACAGGCTTTCTGGCGCGCTCTGTATTTTCCTTCACATAGCGGCATCGCAGGCTCTGCTGACATGTTTTACTTGCAGCTCCGCCTGTAGCTCGACATCATTGGTGCTAGTCAGGTTCTCTTCTAGCATAATTTGGAACAGTTCTTCGTCAAGCGTCTTCACCTTCCAGCCCTTATTCTGCATTTTCTGTACGGCTTCTTTTCCATGCGAAAAGTCTACCTTAATGGCAAGGTGGTCACTGCCTGTGTAAAAATCACACACTGGCCAACTTGCTGATCGTACTAGAGCCCTGCTGGCGTAAGTGATATCGATTATAGATGCACGACCATTCCCTTCGAAGGTGTTTTTTCCCCCAGTGTTTAGCAGAACCGCATCAAGCAGTGAGAATGCCTTGATCAAGGCATCTCCCCTTTTATTGGTGTATCTGATAACCCATTAAAGGACCCACTCATTGAAATCACCCGCAATCACGTTTGGTGTGGTACCACGAGCGTTTTGCCCAAGTTCATCCAGCAGGGTAGCAACTGCATTCAGCGCGTAGCAACTGTAGAAATAAATGCCAATCCTCATTTTTTCGTTTTAATATACGCCGCTTGATATAGGGGACATTTTTGGCTTCCAATTGCGTTCAACCCAACAGGATCCTCTCTCCCGTTTCTTTTACATGCTTCGCAGAAGGGCTTTTTCTCGTGTAATTTCGCTTGGTGGCCCTTCTCTCCATAGGCGCTTTCGCTAAATAGGTTAAGCTCGTTAACTTGCGTTCCTATTGCCTCACCTATGTCCTCTTTGGTGGGTTAGGACCTCGATTTGCGGCTGGTCACCTAGCACCTTGCCAATCCTCTTCTGGTATACTCCTGTATTGGCCATCTGCTTTTTTTTCAATTGAAGCAGGATTTCGCCTTTGGTGGTCTTTCTTATGCGTGTTACGTTTTCGCCGAGTTCTTCCAGGGCATCATCTTTCTTAACCACCCTGAGAATGTCCCTGTACGTCATTGTTCCAGCACGCGCAATGACAATGGCATCCGGCCTCGGGGGTGGTGTATTTGCCACTTTCTTCTTGGCTGGTTTGCGCTTGACACTCATCCAGCCATTTTCCATATCCCCGTTTGTCTTCTTGGCATTAATCTCACCTTTGCCTTTGATGCCACTTTGTGCTCCTCCTCGTGAGTGGTTTTGCGTTCCTTCCATCAAAAAAGTTTCTCTTGACTTCTTTGATTTTCACTTCTTCCCGAGCTCTCGAGTGTAGTTTAGTGATTGTTTCGAGCAGTTCCCTTATGTGGTTGTTGATCGAGCGTTGCGGTAAACGCATTACTTCTGATAACTTCCCGATCGTCTCACCAAAAAGCGTTATGGTGTAACTTCCCGAGTGTCCTGCTTTCTCATTGGTTTGTTGCAATGCAGGTGGCGACGATTTTGCTCTTTCAAGCCTTTCTACACTGAGCGTCTTAATAGGACTGCCTCTCAGCTTTGGTTCAAGCTTCAAGGGATCAGTCCCCCTGATTATACGGCCTTTGGGGTATTGTTCTCCTCAGTTAGGTCCACTAGTAGATGACTAGATCCACTTGCACCTGGTGCCTTTTTGATAGCCTCTTCCAGGCTTTCATTATTACTGCCCATAATGGCTCCATATATGTATATTGCTGCTGTTGTTTATTGTTGCTCTCATTTTATTTTCCATACTTTGTTTTGTTTGCCAACGCATCGTGTGTAAAGGGGCGGACCTAAATAAACAGGCCGCTCATTGTCGGGAATTGCTTATTCGCTTAAAATTATTTCGCAACTAACCAGCTACCACAGGCCTTCCGGCTATCCGCAACCTGCCGACCCCCACGATAGCCCAGCTTAGTCGTCCAACCCCGAGGAGCGAACAGTTCCGTATGTGTGCGGTTGTATGTACATGCATATGTGTATATTAATAAGCAGTGTTTTGTTGGAAGTTGAAAACACAATATATTGTACATAGGCTATGCCATGAGTCTAGGTGCCATAGTATAGCACATGTATAAATTCACATATTTAAATTTTAATTTTAATTCGTGACCTCGATGAAATTACGACAAAGGAAGAAGTTCACGAGGCGGTAGCAAGACAATTCCAAGAGCTGGAGATACCTATCTCAGCCATCTTGGGTCTGCGAAAAGCTTACGGAGGAACGCAAACGGCGACGCTAAAAGTAGCACCGGAAATCGCTACCAAGCTGGCGGAAGCTAATAAAATCCGCATAGGTCTCGTAATTTGCCGCATACGGGAGAAGATCGAGCCAAAAAGATGCTTTAAATGCATGGAATATGGGCATGTGGCAGTAAGCTGTAAAAGCTCAGCTGACCTTAGTAACACCTGCTTCAAATGTGGTAACAAGGATCACCAGGCTAAAAACTGCACACAAACAGCAAGCTGTATAATGTGCAAGAAGAAAAAGGAAAGCGATACGGCGCATGCGATGACCAGCAGTAAGTGCCCTCATTATCTGAGAGCTCTTAAAGAAATTCGGCAGAAATGAAGATCTTGCAACTAAATCTTAACCACTGTGAAAGCGCCCAGGACCTACTCGAGCAGACAATACGGGAACACAAAATAGATGTTGCTATACTTAGTGAGCCCTATAAACACAAAACAGGTAACGGCTGGGCCTCTGACACAACAGGCAAGTCAACGATTTGGAACTGTGGAGCAAATAGATCCCAACTGATGAGCGTGAATGCAGCCCGCGGATTCGTACGTGCGCGCGTGGAAGGCACATACATTTACAGCTGCTATCTACCACCCAGCTTAACTCTGCTGGAAGCAACAGGCATCCTGGAGAACCTCGCCCAGGATGTAAAGGAGCATAGACCTGTCATCGTAGCCGGTGATTTCAACGCTTGGGCTGTTAGCTGGGGATGCCCACGGACAAGCCCTAGAGGGCAAGCCCTGCTGGAAGCGTTTGCTATGCTAGATATAGCCTTGATGAACACAGGAAGTCAACAGACGTATCAAAAGGCGGGAACGGGGTCTATAATCGACCTAACCTTCGTGAGTTCTAGTCTTGTTCGCGACACGAAATGGTTCGTCAGCCAGCATTACACTCGGAGCGATCACCTCGCAATAATCTGTGAAATAAGGAAGCACGGCGAAGAAAGGTTCCCAAATAACTACGACACGCGGTACAAAGTTAAAACAATGGAGGCTGAGATTATTGAAATCATGCTGGCAGATGTAACTCTCGGAGGGGATGCATCTGAGAAAACAACACAAACCATGAGACACGTAACAGAAGCATGCGACGCAGCCATGTCCAAAACGAGGCCCAATAGGTGCAACAGCGAACCTGTCTACTGGTGGACAGCAGACATTGCAGAACTGCGCAGCGAATGTTTAAGAGCAAGGCGAATCTACCAACGATCTAGGGGTACGGACAGATTCCAAGAAAATCAGCTCCAATATAAGCAAAGAAGGAAGGCCCTAAAAAAGGCAATCAAAAACAGTAAACGCCGGTGTTTCCTGCAGCTATGCGACGACGCCGATAATGACCCTTGGGGCCTCGGTTACAGGCTTGTTATGAAAAAACTCAAAGTCTTTAAGCCACTCCCAACAACATGCCCAGCTACACTGCGTAATGTAGTAGAAACTCTGTTCCCCGTCAAAGACACTATACGAGACCACGAATTGGTAGGATCCTGTGAAGGCGAACAAAATTTGCAGCTAACCAACAAAGAAGAACTCCTGATGATCATAAAACGGATTAAAAATAATAAAGCTCCAGGACCGGATGGAATCCCCAACGAGGCCTTAAAAGTTGCTATTCAAAGTCGTACCGACATTTTTGTAGATCTCTACAATACATGCCTAAAGGAAGGTACATTTCCAACCCAGTGGAAGTTGCAGAAACTGGTTTTAATACCAAAAGGATCCAAGCCTGCGGAAGATCCTACAGGCTACCGCCCCCTGTGCATGCTCGACACCGCAGGAAAAATCCTGGAACGACTGATTGCAGTCCGTCTGGAGGCTGCTATAGAGGATGTAGGCGGTCTATCACCACGACAATTTGGATTCCGGAAAGCCCGTTCAACAACAGATGCTGTGTCTGCAGTCAAGACCATTGCGCAGAAGGCAATAGAAGGTACTCGGTGGCTAAACGGTAGCAAGGAGTATTGCCTAATTGCGACACTAGACGTCAAGAACGCCTTCAATACGGCGAATTGGAGCAGAATTCTGATCGCGCTGGATAACTTCCACATTCCAAGGTACATTCGCAAGATTGTCGCCAGTTACCTTTCCGACAGAACCCTGCGCTATAAAACCGATGCTGGGGTAAAAGAGCACAAAATAACTGGCGGAGTTCCACAAGGCTCAGTCCTGGGACCCTTACTTTGGAACGTCATGTACGATGGAGTCTTGCGCCTCAGTCTGCCTCTAGGGTCGCAAATCATTGGATTTGCTGACGACATAGCTGTTGTGGTCGTGGCCAAAACACTCCGTCGAGCCGAAGAAACATGCAACCAGGCTGTCGGCATGGTAAAGAGATGGTTATGCAACAGTGGTCTAACTCTTGCGGACCATAAAACTGAAGTAGTATTAATTAGCAGCAGGAAGATTGTGGAGTCAGCTAATATAATGGTGGGCGACCATGGTATAGAATCGAAACCATTTATTAAGTACCTGGGCGTAATAATTGACCGTAGGCTCAATTTCAAAGAGCACTTGGTGTACGCGAGTAGAAGGGCAGCAGAAGCAGTAACTGCACTAACACGACTAATGATGAATATTAGAGGCCCTAGGCAAAACAGCAGGAGACTTCTTAATACTGTGGTCTCGTCGATTTTGCTGTACGCAGCTCCGGCATGGGCGGAAGCCACAAACTACAGCTCGTATGTGAAGTGTATGAAATCGGTGTACCGATTGAGTGCTCTCAGAGTGTGCTGCGCGTTTCGCACGGTATCGGAAGACGCCATTATGGTTATAGCAGGTCTACTCCCAATAAATTTAATGGCAAAAGAGTACGCTGAAGTTTACCAAAACAAAGCTACTTCAGAACGACAGACAATACGCAGGATAGCAAGGGAGCGCAGCCAGCGTTTATGGCAGGAAAAATGGAGCTCATCTCCCAACGGACGCTGGACGTACCGTTTGATTCCCATTATTTCGAAATGGATTAACCGTGAACATGGACAGTTAGACTACTACCTGACCCAAATACTGACAGGACATGGGTGCTTCAAATCCTACTTATACAGGTTTAAGCACGAAGACGACCCGTACTGTTCTTATTGTGCACCAACTGCAGAAGACGCAGAACATGTTTTGTTTGTCTGTCCGCGATTTGCGTTAGAAAGGGAGGAACTAAGCACTAGGGTGGGGAAGCCAATTACGGCTGATAACCTAGTCGATATTATGATAGAGTCCGAAGAATATTGGTCCGCTGTATGTAATATGGCAAAAATAATAATCTCCAAACTGCGTCGCGCTGAACAACAGCGCAGATCTTCATGAAGAGGCAATAGGCCGCTCCCCCTTCCGTGAAGTACTACTTAACGGTTGTCCCGCGGGAGGGAAACGGAGCTGGGGTGGGTTTTTAGTGGGTGAGCCGAAAGGCAAGTCTCACACTTTTCGGCTTTCAATGCTTTGTGCCACCTCCATAAAAAAAACAAAAAAAAAAAAAAAAAAAAAAAAAACATATTTAAATTTGCATATGCCACATTCCTGTGTGCCTGGTAATGAAGCGTTTTCTATAAAACGTTTTTTGATTTGATTGAAGGGAATTAAAGTTTATATGTTATGTATGTATATACCTGTATGTCAAAACACATATATGTAATATACATAGGCTAGGGCATCAAGTGTGCATACGCCAATACAAATATGTACATGCATATGCAAAAGAGAATTGTTTTAGTATGTGTTAGGCAGGGATTTGATCATTTGGGTATCTCCCTAATTATTGCATGAAATATGATAAGGCGATGCTTGTAAGGTAGGCCATGGTTGCTGCAGTGCGTATGCACATACGTATGTAACACTATAAGAATTGAAGATGCAATTGAACTTTTGCACAAACATACATAACTAACATTATATATGTATACATATATTGAAATATTTTTCATACATGAAATTTCATATTAGTCTAACTTAAGTTAGACAAAACGGCAAAAATGCATGTCATCATATTCACACGCTTAGGTTTTGTCTTATAAAATATGTATGCTATATTCGCATACGTTACTCCTCCAACCTTAGAGAGGTTCGTGTCCTCACGAACAAGTAGTATAAACTTAATTAAATATAATATATACGGATTTTTTTTTTTTTTTATGGTACATTGTAGAAAAATAAAACAACTAGTAACATGCCTAAAGTAATCGATATTATTAAAACTATTGAGATTTTACGATTTCGGCTCTCAATGTGGTCAACGTGTAACTTTATATTATATCTGTTAACGTTATATTTTCAAATTCAATTTGTTTTATTTCTTTAGCATATGGCATTAGACTTACAAAATCTTGAATTTTTTTAATTTCAATTATAAAATCGTTAATTTGAATCTTACAATTGTTAAAGGTTATAATATTATTGCCAGCTATTTCTAACTTAAGATTATTAGAGTTTTGAATACAATTCGTTTTGTTCATATTTTTAGTGATAATTATATCTGGAGCGAAATAATAAAGCCCAGACTTTTTTGCATATTCGCATTTGGTGTTTATGTTGTTTAATATATTTCTAATACATTCATTACTTTCGGTTTCCAATTTTTGTTTATTATTTACTTTGTACACAGTTTGATTAATAAGAACGTATTCCTGGTTGGGGTCTACTTTAATTTCAAAATTTTGACTATTTGGTAACGGAAAAATACGCAGTTTTGGAAATGTTCTTATTTCTTGCGGTACAGACAATACAATATATAAAATATTCTCAGTTTTCCAAACTGATGTTCTTATTTCCTCGAATTGATCTGATGTAATTTTACTTGCTGTCTCTAAGTCAATAAGTTTGGGGTTAATGATTCCTAGCCTGGCCAATTGCAAACCCAATTGCACGTCCTGTACATACTCAAGGTAACTTTTGATAGTGTTAAGAAAGGTATCTGACACTATTTTTTGAGTAAATGGATTCTGTAGTGAATTAGTAGTATTTCTGAGTTGATTAAAGAATTTATGTTCCCCATTTATGTGCTGTATAATTGAATTTAATTCTTCTGTATTTATTTGGTTTTTCTGAATATTTTCTAACGCCCTTTGCATTGTTGCTCTATCCTCTTCATGAAGTGTTCCGAACAGAAATTTTAAACTGCTGCCTATTGCATTAAAAAGCCCTCTTTTATGCCTAATGTGAAACATTTCTATTTCTTTTTCAGCTAATTTTATGTATCTTGTAATTATATTCGTTTTTAATAATATATAATAATTTGTTTTCATCGAACTCATGTTTAAGTTTCTGGTATGCTAGCTCAATTTCGGTCCAGCTTACGGTTAGAATTTTGTTAGTGAAGTTAGTTGATTGATAAAATTTTCCTTGTTCAGTAATTACGTATCCATGCTCGTTTTCAACTTTGCTGGTCTGCATCATTTGATTGGTCGAAATTGGTATTTGCATCGTTAACATCAGAATGAGGCAGATTTTCACCAGACAATGGTGAATTTTCCCGGTTTTGTTACGTGGAATTTTGGTTCCTAGAAATATTATCAGTATTACTTTTCTTTTTTCGCTTGAATTGAGATTTATATTTTTTTGAAAGCCTTGTCCATAATTTCACCACATGGTGATCTTCCCCTACACCTTGTGGCATTACTTTGACTTTTTTGAAAGGATTGGATTCTTTCTCCAGTCTTTTCCTGGAATTCTCCGCTGATACAAATCTGGTATCGATTTGGTATTCCTTTCTATTCCTGTTTAAGTTCGCAATTCTTCGTTCTTTCTCTGCTTGCACATCCCTTGACGGAAGTTCTTTATTAAAAAAAAATGGTATAAGGGGTTTGGCCTGTTGTTGAATGATTTATTATATGATTATAAATGAAAATAGTTTGCTCGATTTCATGGTGTTGGAGCTCTTTATCTTCTGTTTATTATATATTTATTATATATAATATTTATTAAACCACTATCTTGGTCTGTTTTAATATTCTTTGGAGGACCCATTGAATTAAATATTTTGAGTAAAGCTCGTTTAGCTTCCAACCAATTTAGATGATCGATTTTTTCTACCATCACAAATTTTGAACAAATATCAATACATGTCAGATATGAATTGTTTTTCCATTTCCATATATCTATTACGTATTTTTCCCTTGTTGTGTAAGAAGGAGGAGTTACTTTAAAAAGCATTTTTCTCCCAGTATGGTTGTTTTTGCACTCATTACAAAGTTGGCAACTGCTTATTATAGTCGATATTTCTGAAACGTAGTTCGGGTAGTAATATTTTTTCCTAAATTTCTTTTGAATTTTGTCAATACGCTGATGCAAGCCTTCCAAATGAATTTCTAAGACAATTTCTTTAAATTTCTCGTAGGAAGTGACATCTTCCAAAATCTTTGTGGTTCTCAAAAGTTTATTTGTTTGAGTTTGGTTCACCAATTTTGCATAGACGTTTTGAAATACTCTAAAGTCCTCATCACATTCGAAGAAAATAGCGGCTCTTGTTCCCGCTAAATTCTCTAAAATAAATGTTTTTGCATAATCTACCGACATTGTAGTATAGAATATAGTGTTGCGAGTATTTCTTTTAAATATTGTTTGTATAACTGTCCTATTTCCCGTTGCAGATTTTTTAAAAATGTACTGCCGCCTAAATGAATTAAGGGGTCTTTCTGAAATTCCTATATAATTTGAGTTATCCTCTTCCGCAGAATGCGCGGTTGCATCATCAGATTCCGCATTATTGCTATAACAATTTGCTGATTTTACTCTTGATAAAGCATCGGCAACGTGGTTTTCTTTGCCTGGCAGATATTTTATATCAAAATCATATTCGTTGAGCTTGATTTTCCATCGTTGAAGTTTCGAGTTTGGCTCCTTTAAATTGTGTAGCCACTGAAGTGGTCTGTGATCACTATTTATGAGGAACTTCCGGCCATAAATGTAGGGACGAAAATATTTCGTTGACCAAACGATTGCCAGCAGCTCCTTTTTGGTGGTCGAGTAATTAGTCTCATGTTCATTGAGAGTACGACTACCGAAACAAATGGGGTGGCCGTCTTGGCTAAGCACGGCTCCAATTGAAAAATTGGAAGCGTCATTGGCCAAAACGAATTTCTTATTATAATCAGGATATTTCAGAATAAGGTCATTAGTAATGAGAGTTTTGAGTGTTTCCACTGCTTTGATATATTCATTATCTAAGGGTGTAACTTTTTCACCCTTTTTTAAACACTTAGTCAGTGGTTTGGTTATTTGTGAAAAATTTCTTATAAATTTTCTATAATATCCCGCTAACCCAAGAAATTGTTTTATTTCTTTCTCAGTTTTGACCACTGGGAATTCTTTTATTGCTTTTATTTTATCGGGGTTGGGTTTGATACCACTTGCTGTTATGATATGCCCCAAAAATTCTGTTTCTCACCTTATGAACTCACATTTGTCTGGTTGTACTTTGAGGTTAGCTTTCCTCAACTTTTGAAATACTTTTTCAAGGGAAACTACATGTTCCTGAAGGGACGTACTAAATATAACTACATCGTCAAGATAAACCATGCAGTCTTTTCCTATTAAATCCCCTAAGACTGAATTCATCAATCTTTGAAATGTCGCCGGGGCATTCTTCAACCCAAACGGCATTCGTGTAAACTGGTAATGCCCATCCTGAGAGCGACCCAACTTGTCCAATACTGGAATATTTATCATCAACTGTGATGTCATTCAACTTTCTATAATATATAACCACTCTCCATTTCGGCTTACCCGAGGTGCGGAATACGGAGAATGACTACGCTGTATTATTCCTTGATTTAGCATGTCAGCAATTTGTTTATTAACCTCGACTTTATGAATCTGGGGATACCTATAAGATTTAGTATATACTGGATCCTCATGCTTGGTTATTATTTTATGTTTTATGGCATTTGTTAGTGTTAATTTCATTCCGTCCGAATAAAAAACATCACTATACTTATATAAGAGCTTATCTAGTTCTTTCTTTTATTTTTTATTTAAGTGTTCTGTTCGATATTTGGTTGCTAATTTTTCACCACATAAATTTATTTCACTTTTTCTAGCATTCGTATTTTCTTTTTTGTTTCTTGAACCAAAACTATAACTCGATTTCACTTGTATTATAATCAATTTTAGCTTTCAGGATTTTGAGCACGTCATTACCCACTAAGCCATCGAAATTGCTAGAAAAATTATATACGTAGAATTTTAAACATTCTGTTGTTATTTTAGGTTGATAGATATATTGAGCGGAGCTCAGTATAATATTTCCCTTTATTGTTTTAACTTTCACTTGTTCCACTTTCATAACAGGCGTCTTTAAAATATTCTCGTTAATTAAACTAATTGTAGACCCTGTATCCACCAAAAACTTAAGTTTCCTACCGTTTATTGTGAATCTGATAAATGGTAACTCGGATCCGGGGCTAGTACATGAAAATTTTCGCCATCTATTTGCATTGGCTGAGGCGCACCATACTGCCTTATTCTAAGTTGGTTTGAATCGTATTCCCTTTGTCTTTTAAATGACTGCGCAGGCCGATACTGTGATAATTTCGGATTACCGGTAAACGAGTTATAATTTTGCAAATACGGACGATTAAACTGTGGGTAATTTTGTGTTTACCTATGGGGAACCGCTACCTTTCTTAACTCATTGCCAACCATTTTAGCATGGCTAGGGACATAAAATCGGTTTTGTTGCTCATATTTTCTATTAGCGTAAAAATTATTAACCCTTGCTTTGTAGGAGTCTTCAAAAACTTCTTCTTTACTCAACAACACGAAAGGTTCATTTAAATTTTTTTTAATTTGCGTTCAATAACGTGGTCAAATTAATTGGGAGTTCTCTCTTAAACACTTTAATCGCAATTTTTTCTGCTTCATTATTCAGAAATTTCGCTTCGATATCACTTGTTATTCTCATTTTCACAATATCTCTAATTCTAATCAATAATGAACTTATTTCACTGAATAGATTTAGTACACTACCTTTACGTTTGATGTATTCTAATCTTATAATAAGAGTTTCAGGACTTAGGTGCTCACCAAATTCCAGTATGAGGCATTCTTTGAAAGATTTCCAATCCGTAGTTTTGTGTCTTCTTATTGTTTCCAAAGCTGGTCCTCTTGTTAGTTGCAGTATGTAGTTGAAAAAAGTACTTCTCTCGTTGGGGGGATGTTTGGCAATTTCTGTGATCAATGCTTCCAATGTGTTCAAGAAAAACATGAGATCCTCTCTACTTCCATCAAATGGTTTGATGATCTTCAAATTTTCAAAAATAAACGCACGTGTGGATTCGATCATGTTGTTTCGTTGTATATTTTCCTCTAATTTGCTGCTTCTCAATGATAATTGCTCCAACAATTGGTCTATGCTTTTATTTTCTTCGATGCTCATTTAAATGTTATGCGTCGTGTTAAATATGAAGGAACTAGTCCGTTTGACGGTTACCTTTGGGTGAACCTCTTTGGTTCGAAGCGAATTTATTACTGAAATATTTTACATACATAAAATTTCTTATTAGTCTAACTTAAGTTAGACAAAACGGCAAAAAATGCAAACTGCAAACAAGTGCAGACGAAATCTGACACTTGTTCAACAAATTACAAAGCGAACGTTTTGTTAAGCGTGTGAATGTGCAAGTCAGCATATTCACACGCTTAGGTTTTGTCTTATAAACTATGTATGCTATATTCGCATACGTTACTTTGATATACATATACAAACATATATCAATATACCAAAACACTTGCATGCTCTATGAACTCTCGTCTAAAATTAATTTCGACTCGAAAAATTAGTAAAAATGTTCATCAAATTTGTATGAAGTTTAAATTTACTAAAACGCACACACCAAAATGTGAGGTCGTTTTATATTGTATTTTGTTTAAATTCTTCTTTTTAAATTAAATCAACAAACAGTAAAGTTACTTTGATTTTAAGTGTTGGCGCATATAATTGAAATATCAAATTCTTTGATTGTACATTTAAGTTTGTTTGAAAAGATAAATTGAATAAAATTTCGTTTATTAAGGGAACATAGAAATGCACAAGCGAATTCCTTTGATTTCCTACAGCTGCCGAAAACTGTGCAGATCCAATATACTAAAGAGAGGATTCGCTGTAATCAGCTCTGTTAAAAGTTTCACCGTACCCCTGCGGCGGTTAGACTTAATTTTTGACAATTCACTCTATTCGTAGCCCGTGAGACTTCTCTATACATTAACGTTCTCTGCCGATGTATTGTGTATATATGTATGTAACTTGTTTTCTGTGGTGCAAATACATTATACAATAAGTCTTAAAGCACAGTTGATGTGTGAGTTCGATATGTAAGTTTGATGGCAGAACGACCTGAACTTGCAGCACGCTGGTGGCTGCAATATTTTATTGCTTCATTGAGTTAGTACTTACTCAATGATTGCTTTTGTAAGATCCCTATATGTTTGTCCCCACGTTCAATTCTTGGGACCGGCATGTCCGTACATCCACTCTTAATTTTTTATTTAAATTTTACTTATTTGATAATTTTTTTTTTAATCTTGATAATATTATAATATAATTCCCACTTCTTCAATTCCAGACTTCTTTTGCTTTGAGCCACATTTCCGCGCCAGAATATTATTGGGACGACTTTATATTTAGCGATGTGACAACGATGATGCTGATAATATAAACTTCTCTTTATTAAATTATGTTATTAAATTATATATTAAAATAGATGCATTTATGTTGATCACATACATACACATACACACATATATATGGTATAAAATGGTGGTAATTTTGCTGTTGCGAGTGTCTATCAGTGCTGAACATTGAAAAGTTAAATCTTATATAGGGTTTTTCAATAAGGGCGAGTAGATGTTGAAATGGAATAAAATGGCGTTTGCTGTGTGGCACGTAGCGCCGTCCTGCTGGAACCAAATGTCGTCTAGGTACATATGGTTCAATATGGGCCATAAGAAATTGGAAGGGCCACCACACCTACCGAAAAATGGGCGCAAAGCGCGCAACGTTTGCGTTAATGAACACTCATTTTGATAATAAAGTTTTATCATTTGAACGTGCTGTTCAATCGTGTAACTTGCCATGATGATTTGGCAAAAGCAACTGAATAATAAACAAAAGATTTGACAGATGTCACCAAAACAAAATGGCTGCCACAGGGCGCCAAAATCGACCCGCGCCAATTGAAAAACGTTTGCGTTAATGAACACTCATTTTGATAATAAAGTTTTATCATTTGAACGTGCTGTTCAATCGTGTAACTTGCCATGATGATTTGGCATAAACAACTGAATAATAAACAAAAGATTTGACAGATGTCACCAAAACAAAATGGCTGCCACAGGGCGCCAAAATCGACCCACGCCAATTGAAAACCCCTTTATTTGGATTTGAGGATACGTGATTTTTCAGAAATATTTGAATTGGGAAACAAATATGTATGTTCATGCTTTCAAACTGTAATTTTGGAAAACCTCCAGATATTAAGGGGGGATTCTACTGTAAAAATCAAATTTTCATGGATTTTGTTTTCATACTTGTATTAATTTAATTAGTAAAAAAAAGTTTAGGGTTACATAAACACAGGTCTTGAGTGTACAAAAAATTTTTTTAAATTTATTTTCATTTCAAAATGGCAGCTGTACAGCCGCTCCCCCGAAACGCCTTTTGAAATCTGCCCACACTGTCGCGCATTTAAAAAAAATCTGAAATGAAAAAAACCAAATTTTTTTTATTATATATCATTATTTTTAGTTGTTAAGCCTATTACTTGCAAAAAAAAAAATTTTTTTTGTAAAATTTTTGAAGTTTTTTAAAAAATCGACATTTTTTTGTTGTCATTTGGTTATTAAAAAAGGGGTTATAAATAATAAATTTTTTCCCACCATAGCTTTAAAAACTAGTAAATATTGTTAAAAATATACTATCAAAGTTTGAGCTTGATATGTTAATTTTTCACGGAGCTGTGATGTGGGCAATTTTGAAAACGTGGTTTCGAGAAAAACACGCTTAAACAATTTTTCATACTTACAGCTTAATCAGCTATTCCTGCCCCATATAACATTTCGTCTGCTCTTAATATTTCATTTTCCTCTTCAAGAAGAGCCTCTGTACGAGCTTTTCGGGCTTCGTGGGTGGATTCAGAGCGACGTTTAACCTTTTTCTTCTCACGACGATTGTGGACGAAAATCGCATATTCATAGCATATGACCGTAAACCGCTCGAGCGCTTAGTTTATACCTGCTTTGCTAAAACTTTTATAACTTGAAAACTATTCAAGATTTCTTTTTAAGATTTTCATGGAACATTCTGGAGTTGTTTCTGAGTATGTTTCAACAAAAAGTAAAAAATCGATTTTTTTTAAGTTTTACAGTAGAGGCCCCCCTTAAGCAGTATTGGAGTAACGGTCAGCGTTATTACATGTGATCAAGGTGCTTTAAATAAAATGACATTTTAAAACTTTGGCATTATATAAAAAAAAACCAGCCGCACTATGTGCGCATATTTGAAGTGAAACTTCTTATTACCCACATTCGAAGACACATTCACAATAACTGGAGAAACAACTGGTCTTTGGACGACCGTCACCGCTGAGCGACTGATTTCCTCGTATTTGTGGATGTAGTTGAGGTCAGATTAATTGGACTTTGCGATCAATTGGCCTGATGCACGTCGACTTTAATGACAATTATTCTTCTCTCAGTATTTTCAACAGGAACTTGAGCCTGCGTAGCTTGGCCACTCGTTTGTGAGAATTATTGATGCAATATGTTACCATCGTCTCTGCTGGTACTGGGTTGTGGAGTGTCTGGATTGACTATGGGTAATTTACTTGGCCCAAAGAAATTCGTCGATGATGATTCGTCTCCGATAGTGGCGACTTCATTTCTCAAAGCCTTTTGTCGAGGCCTACTTTTTCGATTGCGTTGTGCTGTTGTTTGCGCTGGTGGTTTTTCTTGTTTCGACAATTTTTTCGTAGCTCTGTATTCTCGTGCACGTTCAGCAGGCGTTTTTGCTATATGGAAGTCTATAACAAATAGTAATACCAAATTGGAAATTAACAATATTTTTTATGGTCATCCAATACAATAATATAAGCATGATATTATAAAATTATACCTACCAATACTCAAATTAGTGATGTCAAATCGGGCTTAGTAAGGCACAGCAGTTTTTCCTCAACAGTACCTGTGAACTGTGTAAGATAGATCTTTTATAATCACAATATACTGATATTTAATTTCTTCGTATAGATACTAAATTTGACATAGTATATGTATTTATAAAAATTTATCAGTACATACCTGTTTTAACTGGAAATTAATTTGCAAATTTTAACTTTTCACTGAATATACATATATTTAAATATTAAATATTATTTAATAATAATTTTGATGAATACGTGGACTACACAAATCCGCGTCGTTTTCTACGTGTCTAGGCGTCTGCATCTCCTCGTCCCTGCAATATGATACAGAGAACGTTAAATATAGAGAAGTCTCAATGACTGAAATGGCAGCACTTTTCAGGGGTACTCGTTTTGCGCGCGTGGTACACAACAGCGACATTTTTCAGAGAACGTTAACAGAAATATGCTCAACTGCAGAAATTTAACAGCTTTTGAGAATTAAGAGCTTTTTTTTTGGAAACTTTCCGTTTTGTGCCAAAGTTAGGTTACAGGTACTTTTTGTCTCTTTATTTGCATTCATTTGATATAATATTAGGGTGGATAGGTTTTATTGCATACATTTGATATAATATTAGGGTGGATAGGTTTTATTGAGGGTGAGGTTTGCTAACTGGTAGCATTAGAGTTTTGAGGCAGGAAAGTGGAGGAAGTTAAGAAATTTAAATTATTTTTGAATGTGTATGTGCATATATTTCATAGAAAATAATTTTTTATTAATAACCATAATATTACAATACCCGTTGCTATGCCTTGTTGAATAAAATCAAAACAACCAATCAGAAAAATATCAAGCAAAATTATTTTTATTAATTTTCTATCTCAAACCGTTTTTGAACTTTGCATTTGAACAGCTTATGCGGATTATGAAGTCTAGAGTGTGCTATAAATAGTGGGAAATAGGGAAAACTAAGAGTTTTTATATTAAATTTAAGCAAATATTATTTATTTATTATTATTAAAGTCAAAACATACAACCGTAGGTTATTTTTACAATGATTGACCTTAAGAATAGTTTACATAAAAAGATTAACAGTAAAATCAAAATTAAAATTAAAATTACAGATAGTAGTAAAGATAAAGTATTAAAAGGAAAGTAAGGTAAAAATAGTAGTAGTAGCTCTTGCGAAATGAGGTCAATAAAGTCAAAGAAAGAAAACTACAAAATAAATTAAAAAAGCTGTAGGTTGTAAGTAGGTTGTAAGCCAGGGCCCCACGAAAAGAGATTCGCCGTTCACACAGGTAATTAATAATCTATTAGCTATCTTTTGCATATGATGATACCTATTCTTTTATTTCAGGGTTTTCCACTTTTCTATATTTCAGGTTTTTTTTATTTATATATTTTACAGGTATTTTCCCGTTTCAGGTTTTTTCTATTTTTTAGTCTATTTTACAGGTTTCTTTTTTATTTTTTCTTCTCTTTCAGCTAGCATCCGAGCCTAGATTTTTAAAGCACTACAATTTTTTCTTAATCATGATGGATTGAGAGTAGTGTTTTAAAAATCAGGTAAATCGCAATGACTTAATCGATGTCAATATCGAAGTCGTGTGAGAAATTGTTATAGTATGAGAACAATTTCGTAATTCGTGCTTTAACAATTTTATATAATTATATTTTTTTTTCATTTCAGGAAATGTAAATACCTATTATTTATAGCATTGTAATATATATACATATACATATACATATAAGATTACTTAAATTTCTGTGAATAAAAATAAAAAATTAAAATTAAAAAAACTAGTATTTCATTTTCTTAAGGATAATAATATTTATTTGGTAAGAGGAACTTAAAGAAACATATACCAATAATATATGTAATTCGACAGGATTTCATTACAATATCAATATATTCGTTCAGCTAAATCAAATGAATATCTGCATATGAAAAATCGTTCATATGGACGTGCAAAAGCAAACACGCATATACTACATAAATACATGCCTACGAACTTCTATAGACATACATACATATGAGGATGCGAGCACTTCGACAGAAAAAATATTTCGATTTGCTATTGCTGTCGAGAATTGAGAACACATATTTACATACATATATTGATGCATACATATGTACGGAGCCGCGGCCACTCGATTTGACAAAAATTGAAGATTTACCAAATATTGGCAAATAATTCAACGCGAAATATTACAATATTGACTATTTTCGAATTGGCGAGAAAATTGGCATATGGGCATATGAGCATATGAGCTCGAACTTAGTGTTATAGAATATTTTGGATTTTTCAGCGTCGTTGCGACTAAAAAAATCTGACCGCTGCGACTGCGCCTATGAATGTATTTTGTTCTTGCAGTCGCTAGGCTTATAATTTTAGCTTTGGAAACATACGCGTGCAGAGGCATAAAGCCAGTGCTTTGTGTGTGCTGTTGTATGTACATACATATGTATGTATATACTAATAAGCATAGTTTTGCTGGGAGTCGAGAATGTATGTATATGTATGTACGGACATACATACAATAGGGCATCAATATGCCAATACGTGAGGTAGGTCATGGTTGCTTCAGTACATTGAACTTTTGCTTAATTGTTTCTTACATGTGTATGCATACATGTACATATGTACATATGTTTGTAGTAAGAAACAGTTTAAACAGATTTTGTTACTAATCCAAATATACATACTTACGGTAACATACGAATATGCTTTTTTATCCTATAAAATATGTAAATATGGAGGATATCTTGGGTTTGTTAAAATTATTCTTTTATTTATTTTGAATATCAAAACTTGTATACAAACCATGCTTGTATACCTCCTGCAATAGGATGTGGATGAAAAATTACAGAACAGAAATAAAAACGTAATGCCTCAAATGCCTTGCAAAATGCTGTCGGTCAATTTTATTTCAAACAAATGTATGTATGTATAACAATGCCCAATTTGTTTTTGTCCAAAAATAACAAATATACAGTGCACTCGCGATAACTAGAACTAATTAAAACAGGCGCTGTTCGATTTATCGAATTTGTTCGACTTATCAATTGAGTGTGCTATGTTAAAAAAACAGTCATCGATATCGATTTTTCGATCGATTGTTGAAAATGGAAGCCAGTAGAAAATTTCTGTAGTATAGTTTCGTTATACGAATTACATTTTGGTCCATTGGCAGGATCAATGGTGTCGCATTCGGCGGCATAAACATAGTTAAAATTAAACCATCCTCGGACTTTAATTCGATTTCGTTGGGATGTGATTGGGCATTATCAATTAGAAGAAGAGCCTTCTCAGGTAGTCCCCCATCTTTCAAATATTTTCTTACCTAAATATTAAAGTCATTTAACTTGGTTAAAAAAATTGTTTTAATGAATCTGGATTTTACCTGCGGCACGAACGAATTATGAAACCAGTCTTTGAAAATCGCCGAAGTCATCCAGGCTGATTTGGAATTTTTGTACTCCACCGGACAGTTAAAATTTTTGAAAACACGAGGATTTCTTGCTTTGTCAATAACGAGAAGTTTAAGCTTATGGTTGCCGGTAGCGTTAGTGCAAGCCATAAATTGCCTTATCTTTCTTTTTTATAAGACTTATGGTGGACTTGGCTACCCCATATTCCTTCGCTAGAGAAGTAACACTACGTCCACGTTTAATTTTGTTAAGGACTTCAGCCCTCTCTTTTAATGTTAAACACTTCAACCTTTTACGATCCATTACTCACGTGCACTGATACACCACAAATGACAAATTTAAAGCAATTTGGTCAATGCAAGATGTTGTTCCCAGAAAACTAACGGGATATTAACGCCGAAATATTCATATGGACAATACACTAGTATACATATCTATACTAATATTATAAAGAGGAAAACTTTGTTTGTTTGTTTGTTTGTTTGTTTGTTTGTTTGTAACGAATAGGCTCAAAAACTACTGGACCGATTTTAAAAATTCTTTCACCATTCGAAAACTACATTATCCAAGAGTAATATGGATTACATTTTATTTTGGAAAAAATAGGGTTCCGTAAGATATTTGGATTTTTCGGACACAAACTGAAAAAAATCTTATATACATATATATATATAATATAAAATAAAGTCAACTTTTTGTGTGTGTTCGCTAACCGGCCGTGTCTGGACTGAATTAAACCAAACTTACACACATTGTTAAGAAGGTATTGAAGATGGTTTCCGTATAGTTTGGATACCTATTGGTGGATAGGGCTCGAGATATAGGTCAAAACGTGGACCCGGGTAACCTTCGGATGTGTATGTACAACATCGGTGTCAAATGGAAGCTGTTGGTGAATGCTTTAGTTCAGAGTATTTTTCATGCCGCTCCCTGACTAGGGTCTCGAGATAGAGACCAAAACGTGGATCCTAGAATGTGTTTGTACAATACGGATATCAAATGAAAGCTGTTGATAAGTGCTTTAATACGGGGTAATTTTCATACCTATTGATGACTAGGGTCTCGAAATATATGCCAAAACGTGGACCCGCCGTGTCTTTGAACCGAATTAAACCAAACTTACACACATTGTTAAGAAGGTATTGAAGATGGTTTCCGTATAGTTTGGATACCTATTGGTGGATAGGGCTCGAGATATAGGTCAAAACGTGGACCCGGGTAACCTTCGGATGTGTATGTACAACATGGGTATCAAATGGAAGCTGTTGGTGAATGCTTTAGTTCAGAGTATTTTTCATGCCGCTCCGTGACTAGGGTCTCGAGATAGAGACCAAAACGTGGATCCTAGAATGTGTTTGTGCAATACGGATATCAAATGAAAGCTGTTGATAAGTGCTTTAATACGGGGTAATTTTCATACCTATTGATGACTAGGGTCTCGAAATATATGCCAAAACGTGGACCCGCCGTGTCTTTGAACCGAATTAAACCAAACTTACACACATTGTTAAGTAGGTATTGAAGATGATTTCCGTATAGTTTGAATACCTAGTGGCGGATAGGGCTCGAGATATAGGTCAAAACGTGGACCCGGGTAACCTTCGGACGTGTATGTACAATATGGGTATCAAATGGAAGCTGTTGGTGAATGCTTTAGTTCAGAGTATTTTTCATGCCGCTCCGTGACTAGGGTCTCGAGATAGAGACCAAAACGTGGAGCCTAGAATGTGTTTGTACAATATGGATATTAAATTGAAGCTGTTGGTGAATGCCTTAGTACAGAGTATTTTTCATGCCGCTACGTGACTGAGGGCTCCAGATATAGGTCAAAACGTGGACCCGGGTAACCTTTGGTTGTGTATGTACAATATGGGTATCAAATGAAAGCTGTTGATAAGTGCTTTAATACGGGGTAATTTTCATACCTATTGATGACTAGGGTCTCGAAATATATGCCAAAACGTGGACCCGCCGTGTCTTTGCACCGAATTAAACCAAACTTATGCACATTGTTAAGTAAGTATTGAAAATGGGTTTCGTAAAGTTTGGTTGTAATTCGGAGCAGTGGCAACGGGTACAGCGTTCTTTTGAGCCAGCCATAATGTCGCTTACTTTTTTAACGCTTGGGGCGGAACTGAACTGTCAAATTGACAGTGTGAGTTACAATGTGTCGATATTTCTTTCTGATTTGGATGCCATAAGGAAAAAACGTAAGTGCAACATGTAAAAATTGTTTGTGAGTTTTTTTGGAGTGGATTTTGGAACAGTGAATAATTTCTTACGAAATTTGAGAATTTAATGTGAAATCTGAATGAAATTATGTGTTCGTGGAAAAAACAATTTTTTTCGTTTTTTTTTTGTTGAAAACAGTAAATGGATAATGGTTAAAAAAGCTCCAATGCTTAATAAAACATATAAATTGAAACGAAAAATTCATGGATAATCAGGAAAAAAGACGATTGTTTATTCATATGCGTTGATTTGAAATTTAAAAACAATCTTCTTTTTTCCTGATTTTCAATTTATATTTTATATTTACTCAAAAACAAATAGAAAAACAAAAAATATTGTTTATGCCAAAGCGCTTGAATAAAGAATAAAGAAATAAATAATATGAAAACCATATATTTTCTGTTCTAAACCATATCTATTCTATTTTAGTGTGCCCAGCGAAGGGGGCCGGGTTTGCTAGTAATTTATATATGTATATGTATATCAATATATACATACATATATATATGTATTATGTTAGCTATGCTTGTGCAAAAGTTCAATTGGATCTTCAATTCTTATAGTGTTACATATGTATCATATTTACATTTGAATATGCATTCATTTGTTCCTTTGCAAACGAAATTTTTTTCAATTTAGATTTATTACTTGGAATAATATATGTATGCATTTTATAGATAGTATAAAACTTTGAAATTTAAAATAAATAAAAGAAAACTTCAAAGAAACGTATGTATTTCCATATACATATATATTTGTTATTTTTGGACAAAAAGAAATTGGGCATTGTTATACATACATTTGTTTGAAATAAAATTGACCGACAGCATTTTGCAAGGCATTTGAGGCATTACGTTTTTATTTCCGTTCTGTAATTTTTCATCCACATCCTATTGCAGGAGGTATACAAGCATGGTTTGTATACAAGTTTTGATATTCAAAATAAATAAAAGAATAATTTTAACAAACCCAAGATATCCTCCATATTTACATATTTTATAGGATAAAAAAGCATATTCGTATGTTACCGTAAGTATGTATATTTGGATTAGTAACAAAATCTGTTTAAACTGTTTCTTACTACAAACATATGTATGTACATGTATGCATACACATGTAAGAAACAATTAAGCAAAAGTTCAATGTACTGAAGCAACCATGACCTACCTCACGTATTGGCATATTGATGCCCTATTGTATGTATGTCCGTACATACATACTAAAGTGGTGCACAAGTCGACATATATGTGCTTTCAAGTCATTTGCTAAATTCACACAACAATGCAGTGTTTTGTTCTCAACTAACAGTAACAGGCAATAGCAGCTAGAGAGAAAACCAAATCATGCTTTTGTATGACTTGTTTCTCTCTCAGCATTGTCACAACACACATATTTCGGCAAGATAGCAATAAAAGCAATGACACTGAAAGGCAATGAAAAACAATTCAATTCAAACAAGTGAATTGTGTCAAATGTGGATTATTTACTTACATGAATTCCTGATATTTTAAAATCAAATAGGCAGTTAATGTTTGGTATGATGGTTTTGTAGAATAAAAATTAAATTCTGATTAATATTTAAATAAAACTTACACTTTGCCTGCAAATATTCTTCTGCGCACTTTATTGGCTTTTAAATTTACTAAAAGCTGTCTTATTTCATAACTTCAATAGCTTTAAAAATTATTAATCGAAAGTTTACCGTTATTTATTAATATTCTCCCCTTAATACGCAAAAGTGCGCGGGGAGCGAAGAAATGTGTATGTTTGCAATTTTCATACATCTCGAAGGGGTGCTAATACACACTACGTACATACATACATATGACACCAATTCACACATTGTACTTGATGTCTTTCGGCAAGGCTTGTATGAGAATGTTTTTCTACCATTGCCATGCAAGCATATAAGCAGCGTCGTGCAATTCGTGCACTGTCGATAGAGCCGAAGTAGTATTGCTTGTTGAAGACAGTTTTTCTTCGTTGCTGTTCAAGTTGTGTGCCTACATTGCTTTTTGTCATCACAAACAGTGTCACATGCAATGTGTGAATTGTTGCTTTGTAATAAACAAGTCATTTGTGCACCACTTTAATACATACACATATATTCTCGACTTCCAGCAAAACTATGCTTATTAGTATATACATACATATGTATGTACATACAACAGCACACACAAAGCACTGGCTTTATGCCTCTGCACGCGTATGTTTCCAAAGCTAAAATTATAAGCCGAGCGACTGCAAGAACAAAATACATTCATAGGCGCAGTCGCAGCGGTCAGATTTTTTTAGTCGCAACGACGCTGAAAAATCCAAAATATTCTATAACACTAAGTTCGAGCTCATATGCTCATATGCCCATATGCCAATTTTCTCGCCAATTCGAAAATAGTCAATATTGTAATATTTCGCGTTGAATTATTTGCCAATATTTGGTAAATCTTCAATTTTTGTGAAGTCGAGTGGCCGCGGCTCCGTACATATGTATGCATCAATATATGTATGTAAATATGTGTTCTAAATTCTCGACAGCAATAGCAAATCGAAATATTCTGTCGCAAGTGCTCGCAGCCTCATATGCAAGTATGTCTATGGCAGTTTGTATGCATGTATTTATGTACTATATATGTGTGTTTGCTTTTGCACGTCCATAGGAACGATTTTTCATATGCAGATATTTATTTTATTGAGCTGAACGAATATATTGATATTGTAATGAAATCCTGTCGAATTATATTATTGGTATACGTTTCTTTAAGTTCCTCTTACCAAATAAATATTATTATCCTTAAGAAAATTAAATACTAGTTTTTTTAATTTTAATTTTTTATTTTTATTCACAGTAATTTAAGTAATCTTATATGTATATGTATATGTATATGTATATATATTACAATGCTATAAATAATAGGTATTTACATTTCCTGAAATGAAAAAAAAATATATATATAAAATTGTTAAAGCACGAATTACGAAATTGTTCTCATACTACAACAATTTCTCACACGACTTCGATATTGACATCGATTAAGTCATTGCGATTTACCTGATTTTTAAAACACTACTCTCAATCCATCATGATTAAGAAAAAATTGTAGTGCTTTAAAAATCTAGGCTCGGATGCTAGCTGAAAGAGAAGAAAAAATAAAAAAGAAACCTGTAAAATAGACTAAAAAATAGAAAAAACCTGAAACGGGAAAATACCTGTAAAATATATAAATAAAAAAAACCTGAAATATAGAAAAGTGGAAAACCCTGAAATAAAAGAATAGGTATCATCATATGCAAAAGATAGCTAATAGATTATTAATTACCTGTGTGAACGGCGAATCTCTTTTCGTGGGGCCCTGGCTTACAACCTACTTACAACCTACAGCTTTTTTAATTTATTTTGTAGTTTTCTTTCTTTGACTTTATTGACCTCATTTCGCAAGAGCTACTACTACTATTTTTACCTTACTTTCCTTTTAATACTTTATCTTTACTACTATCTGTAATTTTAATTTTAATTTTGATTTTACTGTTAATCTTTTTATGTAAACTATTCTTAAGGTCAATCATTGTAAAAATAACCTACGGTTGTATGTTTTGACTTTAATAATAATAAATAAATAATATTTGCTTAAATTTAATCTAAAAACTCTTAGTTTTCCCTATTTCCCACTATTTATAGCACACTCTAGACTTCATAATCCGCATAAGCTGTTCAAATGCAAAGTTCAAAAACGGTTTGAGATAGAAAATTAATAAAAACAATTTTGCTTGATATTTTTCTGACTGGTTGTTTTGATTTTATTCAACAAGGCATAGCAACGGGTATTGTAATATTATGGTTATTAATAAAAAATTATTTTCTATGAAATATATGCACATACACATTCAAAAATAATTTAAATTTCTTAACTTCCTCCACTTTCCTGCCTCAAAACTCTAATGCTACCAGTTAGCAAACCTCACCCTCAATAAAACCTATCCACCCTAATATTATATCAAATGTATGCAATAAAACCTATCCACCCTAATATTATATCAAATGAATGCAAATAAAGAGACAAAAAGTACCTGTAACCTAACTTTGGCACAAAACGGAAAGTTTCCAAAAAAAAAGCTCTTAATTCTCAAAAGCTGTTAAATTTCTGCAGTTGAGCATATTTCTGTTAACGTTCTCTGAAAAATGTCGCTGTTGTGTACCACGCGCGCAAAACGAGTACCCCTGAAAAGTGCTGCCATTTCAGTCATTGAGACTTCTCTATATTTAACGTTCTCTGCGTTCTCTGTATGATATCACACGCATGCGCGTGTATACGGATGTCACCATATGACCTAGGCCGTAGGCTGCAGTGTATGGCATAGTATTAGCAGAGAACGTAAATTCATAGAGAAGGCGCAGGAACGAATGGACAGGTTAAATGTCAAAACACATCAAAACGAGGGTAGGAAGTTAACAGAAGAGAGTTAACATAGCGGAGCGTAGTCAACAGAAATATATATAGCGTTTGCATTGAAATGTAAAATGCCATGATTTGGTGTTAGGGAAAAGAAAATAACAGAAGACCTGTACATTTTTTAGTGTTATATTTCATATTTCTCTAATAAATAATAATAATAATAATTCTAAGTATACACATGCATGAATATGAAATTTTAAGTATCTAATTGACTAAATTGTATTGAATTTAGGTCTATTATCAAAATTATTCAAATATCATAACACAAAAAATAACTTTGTAAACCATTCATTTACATCAAGGTTTATTATTCAGCAAAGTGTTGAATTAATATAACATCTACCATCCATATCCATGTGACTTGCCTCAAAACCCAGCTCATACACCTCTCATACACATCTACATATAAAGAATTCAAAGTAAATAGACAAACGTATGCAAACATATTTCTAATATACATATGTATGTATGTATGTATGCAAAAATCACATTTCTTTTTCATGCTGGCATTTTGCATGCGCAAATGGATTATTTCTTGTGAGATGAATAAATTAATTCTAAGTACATATATGCACGCATGAATGTGAAATTTTAAGTATCTAATTAACTTAATTGTATTGATATTAAGTGCATTATCAAAATAATTTCAAAATATCCACATAAAAAATTGGCTTTGTAAACCATTCATTTGCATCAACGGTTATTATTCGACAATATGTGCCCTTTTTAAATTTTTATATCCATATGTATTTATATTCATATACTAAATAGATATAACATCTACCATCCATATTCATGTGGCCAGAAACAAAATCTTGACCTGCCTCAAAACACAGCTCATATGTATCTACATATAAAAAATTCAAAAGCAAATAGACAAACGTATACAAACATATTCCTAACATATGCAAAAAACTCATCTAAACGGTATTCGCGTACATATACATATGTATGTATGTATGCATATACATATGAATACATATGTTGGGACAACGTACATATGTACGTAAATGTTTCTATTCTAAGCAAAACAATGAATATTCGTATATACCTACATATAACCGCACATACTTACTTTATGCCTCTACATGTGTATGCTTCCAAAACTAAAATTCTAAGCCTAGCGACTACAAGAACAAAATGCATTCCTAGGCGTAGCTGTTGCGGCCATGATTATTTACCCGCGACGGCGCTGAGCAGTTTCAAATATTAAAAAGCACAACAAAAACAATTTCATTGATAAGTTCGAGCTCATATTTCTACGAGCAAAGTACTTTCATTCATAAAACGAGCCGCCCATATGCCAATTTTCTCGACCATTCGAAAATAGTCAATATTGGAATATTTCGCGTTGAATTATTTGCCAATATTTGGTAAATCTTGAATTTTTGTCAAGTCGAGTGGCCGCGGCTCCGTACATATGTATGCATCAATATATGTATGTAAATATGTGTTCTCAATTCTCGACAGCAATAGCAAATCGAAATATTTTTTCTGTCGCAAGTGCCCGCAGTCTCATATGCATGTACATATGTCTATGGAAGTTTGTATGCATGTATTTATGTATATGCGCGTTTGCTTTTGCACGTCCATATGAACGATTTTTCATATGCAGATATTCATTTGATTTAGCTGAACGAATATATTGATTTTGTAAGGAAATCCTGTCAAATTAAATTATTAAATTACTTGTGAAAGCACAAATTACGAAATTGTTCTTATATTATAACAAATGCTTGGGTAAATATGAGCCTCCGTCAATTTTGGGCAAATTGTAAAATTGGAATTCTTCTGATCAATATCAAATAACTTCCTAATGACCTTAAAGCTTACAGTGCCATGGGCGGTTGGAATATCATATATCATAAATACATTACGGATGGACTCTATGAGATGGCAATAGTCAAACATGCAAAAATTGGATATTTATGCACGACAACGATCCCAAACATATTGCGGGAGAGGTCAAAAACTGGCTTTCGCAGGAAAATATTACCCAGGTGCCAAAAGTTAATAGAGAGTTTACCACGCAGGTGTGAAGGAGTTATACAGAATAACGGCTATTCTACCAAATATTGATATGGTAAATGATAATAGTCAACAATCTTTTCTCATTTCTTACAAATATTTCATATTTTTACAGAAATCGAAACTCCCACTATGACCAAATAAGAATTACTTCTATTTTATCATATTTTTTCTAGGGAAAACTGTCTACTTTAAATTATTTTGTCTTATAATAAAGAGTTAAATATATTTAGTTAAAAAAACTGGATTTATTTTGGTTTCATATCATTTGATCGAGCATTATATTGAACTCTTTTTAAGTGCGCTAAACGTTTGACCATAGCTGTATGTCCTATGCTAATATATGTATATAAACATGCATACATACATACAATTACGCGCAATTTTCATAAAAAGACCAAAAAGAACAAATCTGTAAACATGCATACAAATCATATGGACATATCAAATGAACAAATCTGTTCTGTACGCAAGCAAATGTAAGCTAATGTAAACTACATTTTTTCACACTTGCGTATCACTCTCTCCCTCTCATTTCTCTCCGGCAGCCATATTAATTAATTTCCTACTGTTAACTTGTGCTTTCCTACCCGTATTTTGTTAGGAGGAACGGGCCGGGACTGCGCCTTCTCTATGAATTTACGTTCTCTGGTATTAGTGTATATTATCTGTGCATACTCTTTAATACGTACAGAGAACGTAAATTCATAGAGAAGGCGCAGTCGCGGCCCGTTCCTGCTAACAAAATACGGGTAGGAAAATGAAATCAGCACACGTTAACAGTAGGAAATTAATTAATATGGCTGCCGGAGAGAAATGAGAGGGAGAGAGTGATACGCAAGTGTGAAAAAATGTAGTTTACATTAGCTTACATTTGCTTGCGTACAGAACAGATTTGTTCATTTGATATGTCCATATGATGTGTATGCATGTTTACAGATTTGTTCTTTTTGGTCTTTTTATGAAAATTGCGCGTAATTGCATGTATGCATGTTTATAAAAATATATTAGCATAGGACATACAGCTATGGTCAAACGTTTAGCGCACTTAAAAAGAGTTCAATATAATTCTCTATTAAATGATATGAAACCAAAATAAATCCAGTTTTTTTAACTAAATATATTTAACACTTTATTATAAGACAAAATAACTTAAAGTAGACAGTTTTCCCTAGAAAAAATATGATAAAATAGAAGTAATTCTTATTTGGTCATAGTGGGAGTTTCGATTTCTGTAAAAAATATGAAATATTTGTAAGAAATGAGAAAAGATTGTTGACTATTATCATTTACCATATCAATATTTGGTAGAATAGCCGTTATTCTGTATAACTCCTTCACACCTGCGTGGTAAACTCTCTATTAACTTTTGGCACCTGTCCAAAGAAATCCGGACTTTGTGCTGGCCAATCGAGCTGGGTAATATTTTCCTGCGAAAGCCAGTTTTTGACCTCTCCCGCAGTATGTTTGGGATCGTTGTCGTGCATAAATATCCAATTTTTGCATGTTTGACTATTGCCATCTCATAAAGTCCATCCGTAATGTATTTATGAAATATGATATTCCAACCGCCCATGGCCCTGCAAGCTTTAAGGTCATTAGGAAGTTATTTGATATTGATCAAAAGAATTCCAACTTTAAAATTTGCCCAAAATTGACGGAGGCTCATATTTACCCATATTTGTTATAATATAAGAACAATTTCGTAATTCGTGCTTTCACAAGTTTATATAATATTTTTTTTTTTCATTTCAGGAAATGTACAATAAATACCTATTATTTATAGTATTGTAATATATATATACTATATATGTTAACTTACTTGTTGGTAAAAATAAAAAATAGAGATTAAAAAAACTAGGGTTTCAATTTTCTTAAGGATAATAATATTTATTTGGTAAGAAGAACTTAAATGAACATATACCAATAATTTAATTCGACAGGATTTCCTTACAAAATCAATATATTCGTTCAGCTAAATCAAATGAATATCTGCATATGAAAAATCGTTCATATGGACGTGCAAAAGCAAACACGCATACACATAAATACATGCCTACAAACTTCCATAGACATACATATATATGAGACTGCGAGGACTTGCGACAGAAAAAATATTTCGATTTGCTGTTGAGAATTGAGAACACATATTTACATACATATATTGATGCATACATATGTACGGAGCCGCGGCCACTCGACTTGACAAAAATTCAAGATTTACCAAATATTGGCAAATAATTCAACGCGAAATATTCCAATATTGACTACTTTCGAATGGTCGCGAAAATTGGCATATGGGCGGCTCGTTTTATGAATGAAAGTACTTTGTTCGTAGAAATATGAGCTCGAACTTATCAATGAATTTGTTTTTTTGTGCTTTTTAATATTTGAAACTGTTCAGCGCCGTCGCGGGTAAATAATCATGGCGGCAACAGCTACGCCTAGGAATGCATTTTGTTCTTGTAGTCGCTAGGTTTAGAATTTTAGTTTTGGAAGCATACACATGTAGAGGCATAAAGTAAGTATGTGCGGTTATATGTAGGTATATACGAATATTCATTGTTTTGCTTAGAATAGAAACATTTACGTACATATGTACGTTGTCCCAACATATGTATTCATATGTATATGCATACATACATACATATGTATATGTACGCGAATACCGTTTAGATGAGTTTTTTTTGCATATGTTAGGAATATGTTTGTATACGTTTGTCTATTTGCTTTTGAATGTTTTATATGTAGATACATATGAGCTGTGTTTTGAGGCAGGTCAAGATTTTTTTCTGCCCACATGAATATGGATGGTAGATGTTATATCTATTTAGAATATGAATATACATACATGGTAGGTAGGTAGGTAAGATGGCAAGAGTACCCCAGGTACGCTACAAGTAGCACTTACGTGCCGTTTTGATACCATAGAGTGGACCACTACCTGTGAAAGGATTAAGGAAGGAGATAAGACCGTCTACAGCCATCCAGTGCTGCTGATGTAGCGGAGGAGAGAAAAGGGATCTAGGCTGGAGAATTTCGTCAAGTCATCCCCAAAGGGAACGCTGAGGAATCTCAAGCGCCTAGCCGCCAAAGCCGGACATCTGCAGAGAAAGTGTACCACAGTCTCTTTCTCTGTAGGATCCCCACAGCTTCTGCAATGGGGGTTGTACGGAATTCCAAGCTTCTCCGCGTGAGTGCCGATCACCCAGTGGCCAGTAATCACCGCGATGAGTTTGGAAATTGAGTGGCGGGGGGTTCCTATCACCTTAAGCGTTCTGTTTATGTCATATTGAGGCCATAGTGCTTTTGAAATGGCACATGATGAGACAGACTTCCATCTGTCTTGCGCTTTTTTTAGAAAGAAGTTGTGTAGTTTCCCTTTAACGACGGCCAAGGGGATACCGATGTCTGAGAAGAGGGCAGCTGGACTCGGTTCTGCCGCCCCCTTCCTGGCAAGTTCATCGGCAATTTCATTTCCCTCTATATTCCTGTGCCCAGGAACCCAGATGAGGGAGATGTTTCCTGCCCGTTCGAGGCGTTTAAGTTCCTCCTTACAGGAGTTTACGAGAAGAGAGCTGCAATGCGGCGACGACAGTGCCTTGATTGCAGCTTGGCTATCGGAAAAAATTTTTAAGTCTCCCTCCCAACAGCGATCCTGAAGCATTTTGCATGCCTGCAGGATCGCGAAGACCTCTGCTTGAAAGACGCTGCTTGTCTCCGGCAGTTTATAGGAGACCGAGATGTTGGCTGATTTGGAGTAGACCCCCGCTCCCACTCCAGACTCCATTTTGGATCCGTCAGTGAAAACAGAGGCATCTATATCCGCAACAACTCTCCCCTCTTTCCAATCTTGCCTGCTCGGAAAGATAGCCCTAGCACAACCCTCAAAGCACAGTTTGCGGATGGAGAGGTCGGTGCGAATATCAGAGAAGGAAGGGGAGATCTGCTTCAAGATGCTGCTATGCCCAACAGGGAGTTGTCTCCAGAGGCCAAACTCCCTCAGTCTGATAGCACTCTGAGCAGCAATGGATTTAACTTGCAGATCCACAGGAATTAAGTGGAGTATAACGTTGAGCGCAGCGGTGGGACATGTTCTGCAGGCACCAGTGATGCCCACACATGCAGTTCTCTGCACTCTCTCTAATTTAGTGAAGTTGTAGCCCTTCTGAAGAGCTAACCACCAAACTAGGCAACCGTATGTCAAAATTGGCAGAACCACTAAGTTGTACATCCAGAGTACGACACGTGGCTTGAGGCCCCATTTTTTGCCGAACATAGATTTACAGGCATAGAAGGCTATATTAGCCTTCTTAACTCGATTTTCTATGTGCAGCTTCCAGTGGAGCTTGGGGTCAAGTATTACACCAAGATACTTGACTTCCGATGAGAGTGTAAGACACTGGTTATTAAGTCTAGGAAGCTTAAACAGCGGAGGCTTGTATTTTCTGGTGAATAGCATCAACTCCGTTTTGTCAGAGTTGACTCTGAGACCGCAACTGGCGGCCCACCTGCTGAGTGTAGCCAGTGCACCTTCCAAAATTTCAGCCATTACTGATGGGAAGGGACCTGAGACCATCAGGACCAAGTCATCGGCATATGCCACCACCTTTACCCCCCCCCCCCCCCCCCCCCCCCTGTTTAAACGAGTTAAGGCTTCATCTACAGCTACTAGCCAAAGGAGGGGCGAGAGGACGCCGCCCTGCGGTGTGCCCCTATGTACGAATCTGGTGATTCTAGCCCCTCCTGCCACCGCATTTATTTCCCTACCACCAAGTAGGGACGAGATCCAGCGGTAGATAGGTGTTTCTACCCCTAGCCTGCTTAGAGCCGTGACAATTGACTCCGCCGTAATGTTATTAAAGGCGCCCTCTATGTCTATAAAGGCCGCCAAAGTGAATTGTTTCCCCTCCAGAGATTTCTCTACAGTCCCTACTACCTCATGTAAGGCTGACTCGGTAGATTTCCCTTTTCGGTAGGCGTGTTGGGCTGGAGAAAGTCTGGTTTCACAGTGCTCTCGGATGTGACAGTCGATCACTCTTTCAAGCACCTTGAGAATAAAGGAGGTAAGACTTATAGGTCTAAAGTCCTTGGCCAGGACGTGGCCCCTCCTTCCTGCCTTAGGAATGAAGACCACTTTGGTTTTCTTCCAGCTAGCAGGAACGTGGTTCAGCGAGATACACGCCGAGAAGATCTTTTGAACAACGGGAACCACCACGGTCTTAGTCTTCTGAAGCATTACTGGCATGATACCATCGATGCCTGGAGATTTGAAAGGGGAAAAACTCTCGATAGCCCAGTTTATTCTGTTGACGGACAAGACCGGTGCCGGGGGCATCACAGGTGACCCCTCCTGCCGGTTCGAGTCTTCGTTACAGACCGGATCAATAGAGTTTTCCGGGAAATGGGCATCAATAAGGATTTTTAAGGATTCGCCTGCAGATTCAGCCCACTCCCCGTTCTCTCTTTTGACAAGAGTTTTACAGGAGTGGTCCTTGGATAGGATCCTGCTGAGTCTGGCCGAGTCTTTTATGGATTCGATGGATTCGCAGTACTCTTTCCAAGAGTTGCGCTTCGCATCTCTAATGGCTTTCTTATAAACTTTCAAAATATCCCGGTAATCTTGAAAGTTCCTTGTTTGATAACATTTGTTGAAGACTCTCCTAACCTTCTCTTTCAAGTCGGTCAGCGTGTTGCTCCACCAGGGAGGAAAGTCTTTCTTGCTAAAGGATACTGGGCAGGCTACTTTGAAGGCAGTCTGATAAGACCCTTATAAGTGTCTAACTTGCGCGTCCAGTTGTTCCTTAGTGGTAGTCAAGAACTTACTCCTATTCAGCTGCTTGCAGAAAACCCTGTGGAAAAGAGACCAGTCTGTTCGTTTAGGGTTTCTGCGGGGTAGCAAGGTCTCCCGAATGAAATCGATTTCGTAGAGGATCAACCTGTGGTCCGAAAACGAGTTCCTCTGGGAGACCGTCCAATTTTCAACCCTAACAGCAGATGAGTTCGTAGAAAGAGAGATGTCAAGAACTTCCTCCCAACCGTTTGATGTTCCCGATGCCGGGAAGACAAAAGTTGGGGTGTTGCCCTTGTTACAGATAAGTAAATTACGGCTTAGTATAAAATCAAAAAGAGACTCACCCCGTTCATTGATCTCGCTGCTGCCCCAAATGGTGTGTCTGGCATTGGCATCGCATCCGATCAGGATGTTCTCCTTCTTGGGCAGAAGAGTATCCACTAGATGCTGCAACTCCTCAGGAGGCGCCGATCTGTCGTGGGCCATGTAGGCAGATACCAGGCAGAAGCAACTGCCACTGGATGGTTCCACCCTGACCGCAGTCACATCCGGTGAACTGAAATTAGATAGCAAAAAGGCATTAATTGTGTTCCTTACTAGGATACAGGCCCTAGGCTTACCATCAGTATGGACATAAAAGAGGTCATAGGATCTGTCTCTCAGTCCCATGATTTTATGCTGCCAGATCCAAGGCTCCTGTATCAGGCAGACATCTATGTCCTCCTCCCGGAGGGTGACTCTTAGGTTATCTGTGGCTAGTTTGGAATGACGAAGGTTAATTTGTAATACTTTTAACAGACTGTTCAAAAGTGTTACTTACCTTTATGACTGCTCCCCCAGTTCGGAATCTGCGTCCGTCCCAGACAGCCGCAGATCGTCGAGCAGCTTCTTGGTGTCATCCCCCAATTTCTCCAGGTCATCGTCCAGGGCGACAGAGGCGGGGAAGACCTTCACTTTGGCCAACCTGAGGCCAAAGCGAAGTTTGAACTGCTGTTTTTCGAGAGCCTCCAGCGACTCGCTGTTAATCAGCAGTAATATGGCTGAGCTATGCTGCTGAGGTTCTTCTACTTTGATGACTGACCAGTCATCCATAGGAACCTCAGGATTCTGGAGCTTGAGACACGGGACAATTTCCGAACTGTCCAGCTCCATTTTCGGCAGCCAGATTCTGGCTCGTGGTCGCCTAGGAATTTCTGAGGCAGGGATGAGCTTTAGCGAAAGCCCCTCCCAGGCGTTGCTAACCGTAGCAAGGCTCTTCTCCAGAAATTCCTTCGAGTACTGATTGGCACATTTAATCACCCTACAGCCCCGACAGATTTCACCCGAGTCGAAGAGAGGTGCTGGCCCTTTTTTGTCCATGAGGTGTCTGACGACCATCCCCGATAGCCGTCCCTCAATGGCATCCCAAAGGGGTAACACCGCTCTTCCACTTTTGGTTTTTGCGTCCCCGAGGGCAACTTGGAGATGGTCTCTGGCCACCTCACTATAAGCCGCCCTCGAGGCCGCGCCTGCCGCACTGGTTGAAGAGCCCCCAGCCCCCTGGGTTGAGGAGTGTTTGCTCCTTTTGGCCACACGTTCACTCACATCCTGTGAGCGGTTACGTTTGGCCGAGCTCCGTGCCGGTTTTGGCTGTTGTTGTGGTTGTTGTTGTGGCTGGATTAATTTTGCTGCAGACGCGGCCTCGTACTCTCTGATCGCGGCCTCGTACTTCACCCGGTCCTCAGCGTCCCGCTCGTGCGCTTTACCGGCTTGTTCATTCTTGGCAATCTTTGCCAGAATGAATTTCGCCCTCAGGTAGCGCGCTTTGAGCAGGGTACCGGACGACTTCTTCTTCTTTTTGGTGACCTTCGCAGTGGTCGCCGGGGCATTGCCAGGGGTCACCTTGGCGGCCTTACCAGAGGCCCCCAAGGAAACCTTTCCAGAGGCCGCCTTGATTTCCTCACCAGAGGTCGTCTTGGTAGCCGCCTGGAGAAGGCTTGGTCGTAGAAGCGGGGTACTATGTTTAGCACCGCTCGAATGTGGCTCGACGATCGTTTCCTGGCTGGAGGCCAGAAGATCGTCCTCGGAGAGAGTGCCCAGCACACTCTCCGTCAACTCCTTTTCTACTTCGTTTGTTTTTTTATTTTTGTTTTCAGATTCCATTTGCTAGTTGGTCCCACGAGTAGGCACGGAAGGGGTGGTCCGCCACGGCAGAGCCGGCATGCCGTGGTAAGGCGCTTAATACAACCGACCTAGCCTGGGCGTCGGAGGGGACCGTTAAAGACTGGTTGTTTAGACACTACCAGCCATGCAGCTCTCGGCACGGGTACCTCGACACCTTAGCTTAAAGTGCTGACAAGGATATACCGCCTTGTCACCGGTCGACAGAGCCTCGCTAGCGAAAACAGGGAGTACCAAGTCCAGGGCATCAGGTCCTGGACAGTGGGTAGAGGTTGCCAATTGGAGGGGAGTGGCTATATTGTTCGCATCACTTTCCCATTACCCCCCCATATACATACATATGGATATAAAAATTTAAAAAGGACACATATTGTTGAATAATAACCGTTGATGCAAATGAATGGTTTACAAAGCCAATTTTTTTATGTGGATATTTTGAAATTATTTTGATAATGCACTTAATATCAATACAATTTAGTTAATTAGATACTTAAAATTTCACATTCATGCATGCATATACTTAGAATTAATTTATTCATCTCACAAGAAATAATCCATTTGCGCATGCAAAATGCCTACGGGAAATAAGCATGAAAAAGAAATGTAATTTTTGCATGCATACATACATACATATGTATATTAGAAATATGTTTGCATACGTTTGTCTATTTGCTTTGAATTCTTTATATGTAGATGTGTATGAGAGGTGTATGAGCTGGGTTTTGAGGCAAGTCATGTTTTTTTCTGCCCACATGAATATGGATGGTAGATGTTATATTAATTCAACACTTTGCTGAATGATAAACCTTGATGTAAATGAATGGTTTACAAAGTTATTTTTTGTGTTATGATATTTGAATAATTTTGATAATAGACCTAAATTCAATACAATTTAGTCAATTAGATACCTAAGATTTCATATTCATACATGCGTATACTTAGAATTATTATTATTATTATTTATTAGAGAAATATGAAATATAATACTAATTGATAGAGCACACTAGCTACTTAGGCCTACGGTGCTATTGCGTTACTTAGAATTAATTTATCATCTCACAAGAAATAATCCATTTGCGCATGCAAAATGCCGACGGCAAATAAGTATGAAAGAAAAATGTACAAGTCTTCTGTTATTTTCTTTTCCCTAACACCAAATCATCACATTTTACATTTCAATGCAAACGCTATATTTATTTCTGTTGACTACGCTCCGCTATGTTAACTCTCTTCTGTTAACTTCCTACCCTCGTTTTGATGTGTTTTGACATTTAACCTGTCCATTCGTTCCTGCGCCTTCTCTATGAATTTACGTTCTCTGATACGTATCTACAGAGTTGGCAGACTACGAAGCACCACACAAAGCGTAGAAAGAGAATAGCTTGTATGCCGTAGGCTTATACATTTAGTGAAGGTTTTTCGTAACGCTAGCTCGTGTGTCGCGGCCTTGAAATTATACCCTGACGCGCGTAAAGAAGTTTCACTTCAAAAAAAATTTGCATGTATGACTTCCCACTTTTGGTGAAGTCTTTACGTGATGTTCTCTTTGGACTCTGTTCGCAACCCAAGTTTTTAACAAGACAGTTCAAGCAGCCGTAAGAACGGTGAATTCTACATGTGGTTTTAGAAAGGGCAGCGCAGAAGTTGTTTTGGCCACGATAAACTTTATGTTGCATTTGTGGACAAAAAGAAATAAGTATTTTTTTGAACGGCATGAAGTCTTCTCTAAATGCTGTTTTGTATTTGTCAGACGAGGTATTGAAGGATAATGAAGGTCAAGTATTTTTCATTAAGACAAAATTTCTTAATCAAGATCTGCTTGAGCATAAATTTTGTCCAATACGTCAAAAAGAGGGATTTAATGTTAATGACGGCCGCCGGAGCCGAATGGGTTACTGCGTGATTACCATTCGGAGTTCACAGAAAGAACGTTGGTTCGAATCTCGGTAAAACACCAAAATTAAGAAAAAAATTTTTCTAATAGCGGTCGCTCCTCGGCAGGCAATGGCAAATCTGCGAGTGTATTTCTACCATGAAAAGCTCCTCATAAAAATATCTGCCGTTCGGAGTCGGCTTGAAACTGTAGGTCCCTCCATTTGTAGAACAACATCAAGACGCACTCCACAAATAGGAGGAGGAGCTTGGCCAAACACCCAAAGAGGGTGTACGCGCCACTATATATATATAATGTTAATCCTTCTGTTGCCAAAATAAACAACACCATTGCGAAATTGATGACTCATACATCAAAATATTGGCTGCAGCATGTGCGAAATAGAAGTTATTAAAGGAAGGAGAAATTTTAACTTCGCCAAGCGAGCTATTTACCTTTTTTCAAAACTATAACCCGAACACCGACATAAGTAGATTAGTTGCTCCTTCCGATAACTACTTCGATATTTGTCTGAAACATGTTTCTGTATTCAGAAATTTGTTCAAATCTGAACCAGAAGAGCTAGGAATTTAGAGACTGTTAATTGATAAATGGGGGTCTAGGAAGGATTGCTGCTGGGCCGTTGAAAAAGTTCGAAGGACGAAGTAAAATTACGTATTGGATCGTATTTAATTCAAATTTCAAAATACTGGCACATGCTCCAATCATTTCATAAGCTAATTGGTTCGGCTCAATGGTAATATCATTTTCAAGTGAACTTAATTATTTCCAAAAGCAATACATTTTTTATTTTTCCAACAATGAATAAGTAAAATGCCTTAGAAAAATGCTTACTTACTTTTTAATGCCATACCTGTCTTTTATGAAAGGTCTTTGAGACTATAAATAAACACAATTTTTACCATGATTGTAATACTATCTAAATATGTATCAAAAAACTACTATTCAGCGGTACTCATCTTCTTGTCAATTTTAGATAGAGCGCAATTTTACAGCGCACTTAAACCACTTTGAAATATTTTGCTAAAAATTGGGTTGGGTTTTAAACAGAGATCTGTATTTGTCTCCTAAACAAAATTTTATCTGGTGTACATACTTCGCTTTCCAAAGATAATTTTCCAAAGATTAATCAAAATGATGAAAATCGTACATACAAATTATTTTCATTAAATAAGGAAACTTGTTTTCTATTCGGATAATCAAATCACATTTAATAGTGGAGGGATTTACCAATCCAATCGGCGCTTACGCCATTTTTGGGTGTTTGGCCGAGCTCATACTCCTATTTGTGATGTGTGGCTTGATGTTTTCCACAAATGAAGGGACCTACAGTTTTAAGCCGACTCCGAATGGCGAATATTTTTTTTATTAGGAGCTTTTTATTGACAGAAATACCCTCGGTGGTTTGCCATTGCCTGCCGATGGGCGACCGCTATTTGAAAAACCTCTTTCTTCATTTTGATCTTTCACCGAGATTCTATCTCAATGAATGGTAGTTACGTACCAACCCATTCTGCTACGGCGGTCACCATATAATATAATATAATAATATTATAACATAGCATCATATAATAAAATCGCAAGAAATGGCTGCCAAATCCCAAATCCACCTCCACGGGGTGGCAGCTGGGAAACACCAGGGATTTCCGTTGAAAATACTAAATATTTAGATAGAACGCGAGTAGGCAAACCAGTTCATATTTCCGTGTATTTTCTTTTATTATTTTAATTAATTTGTATAGATAACATTATTTGTACACCATTTGCCAATGTACAAATGTACATACACACATATACATATATGGACGATACCATGTGCAAATAAAGGGTTTTCCAATAACAGGTGTTATTTTGAATAGCGCGCTATTTCGGTAGATGTCACTTGAAGCTGTCATTTTTTGATATTTGACTAAAAATGGAACGACACTTAAACAACGCATTGAAATTATTAAAATTCACTATAAAAATGGTGAAAATTTGGCAGAGACGGTTCGTCCGACAAATCATCTTGAGTGATGAGGCCCATCACCTCTAATATCAAAATAACACCTCTTATTTGAAAACCCTTTATAAGGAAAAATAAAATATAGCAGAGTAAAAGAAAATACTATAAAATACTTTATATGAAATAAAACGTAAATTATATTACAATAAATAAAAAAGAAGTTGTCTGCAAAGTCGGTTTACTGACGATAGTTTAACGTGATAACGTCATAAGAAAATACTGATTGAATGGTTGCATTTTTCAAAAGAAAATTTTAATTTTATTTGTTTGATACATATTTTGTATGGATATAGAGAATGAGTTAACATTAACATAACATATACTTTAACATAACATAACATAACATAACATAACATGACATAACACAACACAACACAACACAACACAACACAACACAACACAACACAACATAACATAACGTAACATAACATAACATAACATAACATAACATAACATAACATAACATAACATAACATAACATAACATAACATAACATAACATAACATAACATAACATAACATAACATAACATAACATAACATAACATAACATAACATAACATAACATAACATAACATAACATAACATAACATAACATAACATAACATAACATAACATAACATAACATAACATAACATAACATAACATAACATAACATAACATAACATAACATAACATAACATAACATAACATAACATAACATAACATAACATAACATAACATAACATAACATAACATAACATAACATAACATAACATAACATAACATAACATAACATAACATAACATAACATAACATAACATAACATAACATAACATAACATAACATAACATAACATAACATAACATAACATAACATAACATAACATAACATAACATAACATAACATAACATCACATAACATAACATAACATAACATAACATAACATAACATAACATAACATAACATAACATAACATAACATAACATAACATAACATAACGTAACATAACATAACATAACATAACATAACATAACATAACATAACATAACATAACATAACATAACATAACATAACATAACATAACATAACATAACATAACAAATTACCCCGTATTAAAGCACTTATCAACAGCTTTCATTTGATACCCATATTGTACATACACAACCAAAGGTTACCCGGGTCCACGTTTTGACCTATATCTCGAGACCCTAGTCACGGAACGGATGGAAATACTCTGAACTAAAGCATTCACCAACAGCTTCTATTTGATACCCATATTGTACATACACATCCGAAGGTTACCCGGGTCCACGTTTTGACCTATATCTCGAGACCATATCTACCAATATGTACCCAAACAATACGGAAACCATCTTCAATACCTCCTTAACAATGTGTGTAAGTTTGGTTTAATTCGGTGCAAAGACACGGCGGGTCCACGTTTTGGCATATATTTCGAGACCCTAGTCATCAATAGGTATGAAAATTACCCCCTATTAAAGCACTTATCAACAGCTTTCATTTGATATCCATATTGTACAAACACATTCTAGGGTCCACGTTTTGGTCTCTATCTCGAGATCCTAGTCAGGGAGCGGATGGAAATACTCTGAACTAAAGCATTCACCAACAGCTTCCATTTGATACCCATATCGTACATACACATCCGAAGGTTACCCGGGTCAACGTTTTGACCTATATCTCGAGACCCTATCTACCAATAGGTATTCAAACTATACGGAAATCATATTCAATACCTACTTAACAATGTGTGTAAGTTTGGTTTAATTCGGTTCAAAGACACGGCGGGTCCACGTTTTGGCATATATTTCGAGACCCTAGTCATCAATAGGTATGAAAATTACCCCGTATTAAAGCACTTATCAACAGCTTTCATTTGATACCCATATTGTACATACACAACCAAAGGTTACCCGGGTCCACGTTTTGACCTATATCTCGAGAACCCAGTCACGGAGCGGCATGAAAAATACTCTGTACTAAAGCATTCACCAACAGCTTCCATTTGATACCCATATTGTACATACATGTCCGAAGGTTACCCGGGTCAACGTTTTGACTTATATCTCGAGACCCTATCTACCAATAGGTATTCAAACTATACGGAAATCATCTTCAATACCTACTTAACAATGTGTGTAAGTTTGGTTTAATTCGGTGCAAAGACACTGCGGGTCCACGTTTTGGCATATATTTCCAGACCCTAGTCATCAATAGGTATGAAAATTACCCCGTATTAAAGCACTTATCAACAGCTTTCATTTGATACCCATATTGTACATACACATCCGAAGGTTAGCCGGGTCCACGTTTTGACCTATATCTCGAGCCCTATTTCCAAAATAAAATATAATCCATGTTACTCGTGATGTAGCTTTCGAATGGTGAAAGAATTTTTAAAATCGGTCCAGTAGTTTTTGAGCCTTTTCATTACAACCAAACAAACAAAGTTTTCCTCTTTATAATATTAGTATAGATATGGTAAATATTACCATACATTTTTTCCTTCAGATATAATAAAAAAGTAATAATAATAACATTAAAACAACAGGTATTAACAAACTTGGTTTTATTTTAAATTCTTCAAGTAAATCAAATTAATAATAATCAATAAGAAGGCATATGCAAATACAAATACGTGAATTTATATACATATGTACATATGCGCATATACATACATATATACGCTCACTTAAGTAGGGGAGAGCAAGATGTCGAACGTTGCCGTTCGTTTGCTTTGTTTGCTTTGTCGTTCCTTCCGCGCTTTCGCTTGCAGTTCATTCAATGCAATGAGCAAGGTAACTACATATGAGCAAGGTAACACTAATATGAGCAAGGTAACACTAATGAGCAAGGTAACACTAATATGAGCAAGGTAACTACATATGAGCAAAGTAACTACATATGAGCAACGTAACACTAATGAGCAAGGTAACACTAAAGAGCAAGGTAACACTAAAGAGCAAGGTAACTTCATATGTGCAAGGTAACGACACATTTTTTCGTGCGTGCAGCCTGTTAAATCGAATTATATTATAAGACGTTATCACGTCAAAATTACCTACATAAATAGTAATTCATTCATGAAATTCGAAATATTGCCAAGGCATAAAAAATTCTAAAGAACAAAATGTATGCTTATATGTTACAGTTGTACTTCCAAACATACATACATGTATACATATATTCACATATCTATGTACTTCGTGTCGATTTCTATTTGTTTATACTCGTACAAGCAAAGACATCGCAGAAAACGTTTATGTATAATGACGTCTCACGGGCTACGAACAGTGTGAATTGTCAAAAATGAAGTCTAACCACCGCCGTGACGTGGTGAAACTTTTAACAGAGCTGATTACAGTAAATTCTCTCGTTAGTATATTAGCTCTGCACAGTTTTTGGCTTCTGGAGCAACTCAAATTGACGAATGGCCGATGACATTTTGCAAGGCATTTGATTGTGCATATACATATATGTTCCCTTGATAATTTAAAAAGAAGAATTTAAACAAACGTTTTAGTACATTCAAAACTTTAGACAAATTTGGTGAAAATTGTTGCTAATTTTTGTATTGAAACTATTTTCAGTCGCGAATGCATAGAACGTATAAGTGTTTTGGTATATTAATATATGTATATATTATATTACTTACATTTATACAAAAGTTCAATTGCACTTTGAATTCTTATAGTGTTACATATGCACTGCAGCAACAATAACCTATCCCACGACGCATCGCCTTATCATATTTACATACAATAATTAGAGAGTAAATACCCGAATGATCGAATTCCTTCCTAACACATGATAAAACAATTATATTTTGCATATGCATGTACATACATGTATGGGCGTATGCACACCTCATGCCTTAGCCTATGTACGTACATATTTGTATTCTCAACTTCCAGCAAAACAATGCTTATTAATATACACATATGCATGTACATACATGTATGTGCGTATGCACACTTCATGCCTTAGCCTATGTACGTACATATTTGTATTCTCAACTTCCAGCAAAACAATGCTTATTAATATACACATATGCATGTACATACAAAAACAAAATGCATTCACAGGCGCAACCGTACCGGCTATCATTTTAGTTGCCATGGCGCTGAACAATCTAAAATAATCGCGGCGGCGCTGAACAGTTTCAACTACTGTACAGTACAAGAAAAGCTCATCATCAAAAAATTCATTGATAAATTCGAGGTCATAGTTCTAAGACCAAAGTACTTTCATTCATAAAACGAGCCGCCCATATGCCAATTTTCTCGACCGTTTTAAAATAGTCAATATTGGAACATTTCGCGTAAAATTACTTGCCAATATTTGGTAAATCTTGAATTTTTGTCATGTCGAATGGTCGCGGCTCCGTATATATGTTTGCATCCATATATGTATGTATGTAAATATGTCTTCTAAATGCTCGACAACCGCAGCTGTTGTGCAAAGAACTTTAATGTATAGAGAAGTCTCCCGAGCTACGAATAATCTGAATTGTCCAAAATGAAGTGAAACTGCGAAGACTTTTTCACCTCGTTCAACTCGACAGCGGGGAACTTCTTAACAGAGCTGAACAGTAAATTATGTTCAAGTACATTGGCTCTTCTCAGTTTTTGGCTTCTGTATCAAATCTAATTAACGAATAGCCGACGGCATTTTGCAAGGAATTTGCTTGTGCATTTTTATGTTTCCTTGATAATTGTAATTTTATACAGTTCATCTTTTCAAACAAACTTAAATGTACATTCAAAGAATTTGATATTTGAATTATATGCGTCAGCATTTAAAATCAAAGTAACTTTAATGTTTGTTCATTTAAAATAAAAAGAACAATTTAAACAAAATACATTATAAAACGACCTCACATTTTGTTGTGTGTGTTTTAGTAAGTTTAAAACTTCATACAAATTTGATGAACATTTTTACTAATTTTTCGAGTCGAAATTAATTTTAGACAAGAATTCATAGAGCATGCAAGTGGTTTGGTATATTGATGTATATGTATATCAATATATATCTACACATATTATGTTAGTTATGTTTGTGTAAAGGTTCAATTACATCTGCAATTCTTATAGTGTTACATATGTATGTATGAGCACACGCACTGCAGCAAGAATGACCTATCTCACGATGCATCGCCTTATCATATCTTACTTACATTTATTTGTTCCTTTGCCAAACGAATATTTTTTCATTTACATTTATTACGGCGGGCGCCGTAGACGAATGGGTTGGTGCGTGACTACCATTCGGAATTCACATAGAGAATGCATGTTCGAATCTCGGTGAAACATCAAAATTAAATTAATAGCGGTCACCCCTCGGCAGGCAATGGCAAACCTCCGAGTGTATTTCTGCCATGAAAAAGCTCCTCATAAAAATATCTGCCGTTCGGAGTCGGCTCGAAACTGTAGGTCCCTCCATTTGTGAAACAACATCAAGACGCACACCACAAATAGGAGGAGGAGCTCGGCCAAACACCCAGAAAGGATGTACGCGCACATTATATATATATGTATATTATATAATATATGTATGCATTTTATAGATAGTATAAAACTTTGAAATTTAAAATAAATAAAAGAAAACTTGAAAGAAACGTATTTGCATATATGGGACAACTAAGTTCTATTGCATCTTTAATAAATATAGTGTTGCAGGCATATGTATGCACTGAATCAACATGACCTACCTCACGAGCATCGCCTTATCATATGTTATGCAATAATTAGGGAGTGGGGTTAAGTGTTTGCTCTCACTGTATGAGTCTTTCTTAGGACTGACTATGACTAATATGAGAACGGCACAGGGCGTAGATATGCGCAATACAGAGGGCTACTCCAACCCCATAGCCGCTACTAAGCCAAGACCGTTAGTGCGAGGTAACCCTGCTACTTAACTCAGTAAGATGGCTCGCTGTCGGTTGACAATTAGAGTGATTACTGAGTTAAAACAGAACACTACGGATATAGAGTTGAACTATCGACAACGGGTTCCTCTTTATCAGTGGCTCCCTTGAAGAGTATTAATAGGGCCACCAAACGGAAATCAGTTCAAACCAGGACTACTCTGCATGGGGTACCCACACTTCTTCGTCTTCGTCTTCGTCCACTGTAGCCAAATCTAGCAAGAGAAACAGATCTGATGATGACCCATCTGATCTGGCCACCTTGACAGATGAAGCAACGGTGAGCGCACCAGTTGGCACGAGGGAGAAGAAAAGGAGGAAGGGCAATAAACCGGACTCCGAAGTAAGCAACCTTAGACAACAGGTTGCAGTGACAGCAGGATGAGCCTCTTGCAGTAATCAAGTACCTGGTAGTAGTACCAACGAATCCAGTGGAACGAGTGCCGCGGGGGCTAAGAGCGCAGTAGCGAGCGCGAAACCGGTCCGCCTAGTGATCCCCTATTGTCCGTTGGAGGTAACTATGCTGCGGAAGCAGCCAGCGGCCTGATGGTGGAGATCTGTGGTGATGGCATATCCACCATGGGGACAGTTATGTCTGGGAGGCGATAGGGAAATCGAAAGAAGTACCTTGATTCGTGCGAATGAGAGTTGAGCAAGGTATCTTGAAGATGCAAATGCTCAAACACTCAATCGCTCGAATGGCTGACCAAAACTGTGGCTGCCATGCCAGCGTTTGAAGAATGTAAGTTTGCCATTCGGCAAAAGAACAAAATTCAAAAACTGGTGAGGGTGAGCATGCTAATCCCTGGGCCTCCAAGGAACATCTCTAGGCTCCATGCCCGGACTTGATACGAGGCATTGCAGATCAGACCACTATACCAAAGCGGGGACGGATCCTATGTATGGAAACTGTTCCCACTTGGTTCTTGGTGTGGATCCAGAATCGTTGAAGGTCATACGGTCGAGGTATGGAATGCGCCTATATTTGAATGTGGGAGGGGTACTATTTACCGTCCTCGATTCAGATATAGGAAAAGTGTAAGGTTGGAATTATGGCTGTCCATATGACATCAAATATTTCATTTTCGCAAATTAACTTGCAGCATAGCATATCGGCTACGGCTCTTTTCTGCCGCAGTCAAGGGAAACTGCGCACAAATCCTCAAATAATATTAATTCAAGAACCGTGGGTGTCTATAGGACAAATACAGGGCTTGGGAGACATAAAGTGGGGGTCTATCCTTTATAAAGAGGGAGAGGTCCGTCCGCTTAAGTGTATTATTATTGCACTTTGTTAAGACAATTCTGCTGTCAAGACTTTGTTGCAGTCAAAATAAAGTATCGATTAGAGGGGAAAGAAGTACAGACAACTGTCGTCTGGGCCTATTTTCCTTGTGACTCCATTCTCCCTCCCCCTACGAGGGGGTTTATGAAAGGTGAAAGATATGCTGAATCCATGGGATTATGTCTAATTGTGGGATGTGATACAAATTCACAGAACACTCTCTGGGGTAGCACAAAATGTAACTTCAGGGGGGATATACTCATGGACTTCATTCTGTCATCTCGCTTGGACACGATATGAGGATCTCACTAAAGGGAAATCCGTGATGTTCCCAAACTCCGGACAATAACTGAGATTGAAGAAGCCACAAACTCATTGGGGTGAACTTTGATCGAGTGTTATAACAAAGTGTGCCCGGAACGTAGGGGAAGAGAGGGTAAGGCACTCCCTTGGTGGAACGCCGTACTCTCGAAACTCCGGAAAACTTCGAGGAAACTTCTAAACAGAGCTCTTAAAACTCAGTTGGAAGAAAATTGGACTGCCCACCGAAAGCTGAGGAAGGAATAAAAAAAGGAAATTAGATCATCTAAATTGGACTCTTATAGAATCTCCTGCAGTGAACTGAAGGAAAGGAAGAGTTCAGCGAGGTTACGCAAAGCCCTCCAAAGAGACCGGACGGCTAGGGTAGACTCACTGCTCAAACCAGATGGTACTTATACGGACTCAAAATCAGAAGTGTACGATGTTCTCTTTTCAACACATTTCCCTGGCTCCAGGAATGTTGTTAGTCAAAGCTCTATCGATCAATATAATCATGTCAATATAATTACCAGCAGACGTGATTGATTTATTGCATCCAGGACAGTTTACGAGAAAACGATAAAGTTCGCATCCTCGTCATCCGAAGACTTTAAGTACCCAGGACCCGATGGCATTTATCCAATCATGCTCAAGCCAGGCGGAGAACAACTAATAAAGGCTTTGAAAAGAATCTTTACGGCATGTTTTGCGCATGGTTATGTTCCACAACTGCGGCGTTTGGTGAAAGTTGTATCTGTCCCAAGGCCAGGCAAGGACAGCTATGCCTTACCAAAAAGTTTCAGACCTATAAGCCTGACAGACCTATAAGCCTGCTTAAGGGTCTCGAACGTATGGTGGAGAAGCACATTACGACGAGGGTTCTAAATCGAAACCTTCTAAACGTCAGACAACATGCCTATCAAGTCAAGAGAATATACTCTTGGTGTGTTTGTGGGCATTGAAGGAGCTTTCGACAATGCTACCTTTGACTCTATGTGCTCTTCTATTAGAAGTCATGGAGTAGAAGAAATCATTTTCAGATGGATCCACTCTATGCTATCCAAAAGACTGCTTACCATGGATAGAGAAAGCGATGAAGGAGTCAGGGTTAAGGTTAAGAAGGGTTGCCCGCAAGGCGGTCTACTCTCTCCCCTACTTTGGTGCTTCGTGGTGGACTCTCTTCTGAATGATCTGCAGGAAATTGGACACATCCAAGCTCACGCAGACGATGTGTGCGTACTAATCTCAGGACGATCACTTGAAGTTATATGCAATAAAATGCAGGTAGCTCTAATTAAGATTGAGTATTGGTGCGAATTGCATGGTCTCTCAGTAAATCCTACGAAAAGTAAAATCTAGGAGTGATACTAGATAGTAAACTTACCTGGAAGAAGCACGTCGAGCAGAAGGTCTTTCGAACACTAAAAGTCTTCTGGCAGTGTAAGAGAACCTTTGGCAAGACATGGGGTCTAAGACCGGCGATAGTACATTGGCTGTACATTACCCTGATTAGACCCATTATTATATACGCCTCTGTAGTATGGTGAAAGCCACAATGGTTAATTCCACAGTAAAACCCCTAAACAGGCTACAGAGAAGTGTGTGCTTGGGTATCACAGGTGCCATGAGTACGACATCCGGTGATGCCCTTAATGCCATTCTGGACTTACCACCGCTTCAAATCAGATCTGCAAATTCGAAAGGAAGCAATGAAGGCGGTGTACAGCCCCAAGTTAAACGGAGTCTGGGGAAATGAAGTAAGCACTGGCCACTGTCAGATATACCACCAGTTGCCGGAGCGGTGCACACTGTTCTCGATGCCGGTGGACAATCGGGTGCCTCTCGTTAGCTTCGGTAGGAAGTATGACGTTTTGATCCCACATAGAGATTAATGGTTAAGTCCAAAGAACCTACACACTTTATACACCGACGGATCCAAAACCTGTGATGGAAGCGGATCTGGATGGTACTTAGGCGAAGACACTAAGTACTCCTATGCCACAGGACAGATGGCCACGGTTTTCCTTACGGAAGTCTATGCCATCTTAAATGTGGCGTACTGGCTAATTGAAAAAAAATGGCGGGGCAACAGTATTGGAATTTGTAGTGACAGTCAAGCTGCACTGAAAGCCCTTGCTAACCTACGCTGCTCTTCGAAGTTAGTCGGTGAATGTAAGACAAAACTGAACAGTGTTGCGAAACACAACAAAGTTAGTCTTATATGGGTGCCTGGACATTTTGGTATTGCAGGGAACGAGCTAGCTGATAAATTGGCAAATGAAGGCTCTACAAGTATGCCACTAGGTCCTGACCCCTTTCTAGGTGTCAATTCTGCATCGATTCAACTATGAATTGAAGACTTCATGAGGTTTACCTACAGAGGTCGTTGGTCTGAATTGAACTCGTGCAGAGTAGCCAAGTGCTTTGTAAAAGAACCAAACAGGAAAACAGCTACCTTTCTCCTTAAACTCAACAGGAATGACCTGAGAGTACTGGTGGATATAATCACAGGGCACAACGTCTGTGGTCAGTATATGGCTACCATGGGATTCGTGGACAACCCGATATGCCTATCCTGTCTTGAGAATGATGACACTGCAGAGCATTTTCTCTGTAGCTGTCCTCGATTTTCCAGAATCAGACTTAGGATATTGGCTTGCGATACACTGAGTATGGACAAAGTTCATACTCTTCTTTTTCCGGATCTCTTAAAATTCATCAATAAATCCAAGACATTTGTGGAAGAGTGGCCTCAAACTAATTTATCCGTTTTTACCATCCACCTTTTATCTCTCCTATCTCTATTCTTTCTAATGACATCTATCCGTGTGTAGTACAATGGTCTACTGACTGAGTGCTTGGACTTGGACCACAAATCTAATCTAATCTAAGTAGGGAGTAAATATCCTGATGATCAAATTTCTGCCTAACAAATGCTTAAACAATTCTCTTCTGCATATGTATCTATGTACATATTTGTATATGCGTATGCATACTTGATGCCCTAGCCTATGTACGTACATATGTATTTGTGTTTTGAACTTCCAGCAAAACAATGCTTATTAGTAACACATACGTATGCATGTACATACAACCGCACACACGGGCCACTCACTTTATTCCTGTAAATGCGTATGGCGTCCAAAACTAAAATTCTACGCCTACAAGAACAAAATTCATTAATACTCGTAGGCGCAGCCGTAGCGGGCATCATTCTAATTGCCATGGTGCTGAACAATCTAAAATAGTCGCGGCAGCGCTGAACAGTTTCAACTATTGTACTGTACAACAATAACTCATCATCAAAAAATTCATTGATAAATTCGAGGCCATAGTTCTAAGACCAAAGTACTTTCATTCATAAAACGAGCCACCCATATGCCAATTTTCTCGACCGTTCGAAAATAGTCAATATTGGAATATTTCGCGTAAAATTATTTGCCAATATTTGGTAAATCATTAATTTTTGTCGAGTGCCCGCGGCTCCGTATATATATTTGCACCCATACATGTAGGTAAATATGTCTTCTAAATGCCTATTACATAAAAATATAATTTAAGTAGGTTATATAAATCTGTACTGCTAACAGTCCCGCAAAATATTTAATTACGATCAATATATAATATTTATTGAATTGTTTTCTAGTATTGCTCCCCAATAAATGTAAAATATATGTTCAATTACTTCTACAAAATCTGATAATAGCTAATGACATAGATCGATTGGATGTACAGAGAAAAAAAATTATATACGAATAAAGTATGAGAACATTGATGAGTTATTATAAACCAATTTATAATAAATTAATTTTAATCTTTGTTTGATTCTTATTTATCCTTATCACCAATCATATCCAAAACTGGCGGATGTCGTTCTTCATTGATAAAAAATTCACGAAAACATATGCATACCAAACCTGCTCAATTTCGACCAAAAGCAGCATCGCATGAACACTGCTAATGAGATGTTGGACTCTGTCCGCGACGACCCAAATTTGCTCTAGAGGGTCATAACTGGTGACGAATCGTGGGTTTATGGTTCTGATGTGGAAAGCAAAGCTCAATCATCTTAATGGAAGCTGCCGAACGAACCAATACCGAAAACAGCGCGCATAGTTCGGTCGTATGTAAAAGATTTGCTTAACGTTTTCTTCGATTGCAGAGGCATTATGCAGGTTATGGGCAATTTGCGAGAAGCAATCCACCATAAACGTCCGGATTTATGGAAAAACAAAAATTGGCTCTTGCATCACGATGCTCCTGCTCACACATCGTTGCTTATGCGCGACTTTTTGGCCAAAAACCACACACTAATGATGCCACAGCCACCGTATTCCCAGATCTAGCCCCCTGTGACTTTTTCTTGTTCCCAAAACTGAAGAGGCCCTTGAAAGGACGACGCTACGCTACGATTGACGAGATAAAGACTGCAACAAATGGAGAGACCTACAGTCCCAACTCCGAACGGCAAATGGTTTTTTGCCATTGCTATTAGAGAAAACTGTTTCTATCTTTTTGATGTTTCATGCACGGATATATATGGGGCATAAAATATATATTAAATTAAAATGTATTTAGTTAAAGATCATGCATAACTGAAAATATAGTGACAGTGAAAAAAAAAATTAGAAAAGTTTAGCGATAATGGAACTTTTTTCACTATTTCTACATGGTCCGCCACTCGAAGAGTAACCAATTAAAAAGGCCATAAATTTAGTTTGGAAAATTACTTTTATTCAATTCAATGTAAAAAAAATATGTGAAAATAATACAAAATTAAGAATCAATTTACTTTTGCTCGCTATAACCACCTTTTGCCGAGCCCAATCCATCGGATTCGCGTCTGGTGAATTTATTTAGTCATTCTTGATTCACTCAAGCTTTGTGAGACGGTGCCGAGTCCTGTTGAAACGTCCATGGTTTGCCACCAAAATGTTTGTCTGCCCACGGCTTCAAAGCAACCACCAGAATACATTCGATGACTCAAATTCTGGTATGAACCTTCGGCCAAATAAACCCTATCGTTTTCGGAGTTTACGAATTGCTCAATTTGAAAACTTTTCTCGTCAGAAAACACAATGTTCGGAAATTGACCGCGAAGCAACTCCTCCGCTATCTCAAGTCTGACTTGGTGCTGCTTTGGTGTGATTACCCTGGGGTGCCATTTAGCCAACTAATAGACATCTGATGCCCGGTGCGCAAGCTGTCTGAAGTTGGTTACACTTCAAGTGTCGGAACCTGTAAAAGTTTAGTGATAGTTAATTTTTTTTCACTATCACAAAATTTTCAGTAATAATGGAAGCTTTTAACTACTACTGTTGTGGTTTTCCCAAAGAAATTCAAATTTTTTTTAATTCCCCTTATATGCTGTGAATAAATATGTATCACTACAAAAAATAAGTCAAATATATATAAAGAGTGCTACTGACGTGATAACATCTTATAATTCGATGTAGCCGGCTGCACGCACCAAAAATGCGTCGTTATCTTGCTCATGCGTCGTTACCTTGCTTGAACTGCAAGCAAGATCGCGGAACGAACGAGAAAGAAGCACAATCGGCCCCCGCGTTCGGCAACGTTCGACATCTGGCTCTCTCCTACTTGAGTGAGCATCTATATGTATGTATATGCGCATATGTATATAAATTCACATATTTGTATTTGCAACAGTGATGGTAAATGATTTTTTGAAAAATCCCTACACAGCCCAAAAAAATTCCCTACTTTTCCCTACGCTTACAAAAAAGTTCCCTACATTTTTTTCTCTTGTGTTTACACTATAATTAGACACTTGCAACGTCAAAATTAAATTATTTGCATAAGTTTTAGACTTGGTGCTGATTTGCCTCTTTATAATAAAAACAAATTCTAATTCAAATATATATAAATACACATATTTATTATATTATAAAGACATATACATATAAAAAAAATTCATCAAAAAGACTAAAAATTAGACTTTTTCATTACATTTAGTTCTGTTTAAAATAAGAAAAACTTAAAAAGAAAACATAACAGAGTTTTTAAACTAAGATCACAAAAATTACTTTCAGTTCATTTTCTAAAGCTAAGTTACTAATAAAAACAATACAAAGGTTTGTATTTTGTACTCATTTGCGTTTGGCTAAGGAACATAGTGTCAATATTAAGAATTTCTGAGTTACTGCACGTGATCAAAGAGTTCTGCAGATACCATTTTCTTGAAGTGAGATTCATTGCATTGAAATTTGCAGCAATCTTGACTTTCGTCTTGCAAAAAAGAACGAATAATGCAAACCGAAGTTAAAACTTCATGACTGAGCTTATTCCTTTTTTTGGTGCGAACATCTGTTACGATAGAAAAAATTCTCTCGGAGTCTGCATTACCATGAGGTAAAGATAAAACGAACTTCGCTACTTTAGCCAAAATAGGAAAAACAAAATTGTCATTGAAATTTTTAAGTTTACAGACTTCGCTCCAAAACTTTTCAACTCCCATCTTTAAAAGGTTAGATTTTTCGTCTTCAGAGAAATTGAACTCAAACGTTCTCCACTCTTGTAGGAGAGAGTTGGCATCCACACATACTATTTTACAAATGTTCTCAAATGTGAGATCATTTTTGTTTCCCTTTACTGCCATTGCAACTTCTGGATTTAAAAACTCAATTTCTTTGAATAGCTCAGTTTTGAGCGGTAATCTCCTTTGTATCTCTTCCAAAGCAGTAATATAAAACTGTAGACAATCTGTTCTAATTTTGTTTGCAGCCGTTTTTGGAACAGTTTTTAGGAGCTCGTTACATTCAAATCCGAGAAAAACTTCCTCAAGCGGTAGAGAAATATGTGGCGATCTAACAGCACAAGTAATGTTAAGCTCAGACTTTTTAATAAAATTTTGACCTAAGCCTAAAAATATTTTGATTGATTCCCATTGGAGTACCTGTATTAAAGGTGCTTTCGACTGAAAAAGTGCGTTTAGAGTATTGAAGTAATTGAGTACATACTTGAGAACAAATAAATAAATCTTATTGCATTGGTTGTTGAGCTCCAATAAAATCGCCTCTGTTGATTTTAATTTGTCCTGCGTGACAGCTTGGTTGAAAAATGCCAATAACACATCCCAGCTTTCTAATACACTTTCGACGCATTTGTGATGAGAGAGCCACCTGGTTGTACAAGTCCGAAGGATTTTCTTTTTCTTCTCGTTTAGCATTTCCTGCAGAGCTTCTAATTGCGCGCATCTTTTGGAACTTCCCGAAACGTACGAACCGATTTGCCGCAAAAGGTCCTCAGGTCCTCTGGGTAGCGCTAAACGAGCCTTACTTGCAATAATTGCTGCAGAATGACAGATGCACTTTACAACTATAGCGTTTGGTATGTCCCCAATTAATCTTGATGCAAAGGAATTATGCTGTCCGATCATTACACTGGCACCATCGCTGCACATACCTTAAATGTAATAAAATATTTCATTAGAAATGTTTGCATATGCTGAACAAATGTATTTTAATTGCCTATTATGTTGTTGAATGGAATTCCAAGAGCTAAAATGGATTCTTTAAAAATTCCGTACAGAGCTTCTGCAGGCAATCAGTTCTTATTGGAATTAGATCCAGCAGCTCAATCACAACCCGCTCGCTTTCCTCGTCGAAAAATCTCACCAGGAGACACATATGCTTATTCAATCTGATGTCTGTGCTCTCATCGATCATTACGGAAAATTTGTTTACTTTTAATTTTTGAACTAGATTGTCTTTATCCACTTTTGCCAATACATTTTTTACTATGCTGGTGCACTTCTTTCTTCCGAGCTCACAGTTTTTTATTATTTCCGAATCCGGCACGATTTCTTTTAATAGGGGGATTAAATGGTCCACCACTTGCAACGCGACATTATGCTCAGCGAAGAACATGCTAAGTCTTATTTCGAAATTTTTTGAACCATTTGGTTTACACGGATTTTTCTTAAAAAAACTGTTTATTTTAGGCGTCTTTTTTGTTGCCTTTATATTTTTTATGTGCATTTTTGTTTCAGCGTGCTTCTGCAAATCAGACTTACCGCAGTTCAAAACTTTGTCGCACGCAGCGCATTTGCATTTATATACATCGTTAGCCACAGCTTCCAGTCAGCCACTGAAATTGTCGTCGTCAAGCCATTTGTTATTGAATTTTTGTTTTCTATATTTGCATTGTTTTTCTCGGTGTTCCTCCGAAGAGTCAGTCGAAGAGAAGGAGCTCATTTCTGTAAAATATATGAATTTTAAATATAAAAATAGCTAAAACTAAAATAATTGCAAACTTACCTTAAAAGTTGTTGAAATAATTTGTATATTTGTATATTTCACACGAAATCACGCGTTTTATTCAAAAAAAGTGAAAAGCAGCAGAAAACGTAGGACAACTAACAATTATCGCGCGAAGAAAAAATTCCGTTAGCGTTAACGAAGAAAAAAATGGCAATGCTGCCATATTAACGCTTTTAAAAGTATGCTGCCATAAGGAAAAAAGTCTGGCATGAAATCTTACTGCGGACTTCTATTTTAAATGAACTTTTTTAATTTTTTCCGCAATTTTAAAATTTTTTCTGTTCTTCTTGAAAATTCCCTACATTTACAGAATTTAAAAAAATCTGTCCTTCTTTTCCCTACACCCACATTTTGCGACATAAATCCCTACATGTAGGGAATTTTTCGTACATTTACCATCACTGATTTGCATATGCCTTCTTCCTGTGTGCATGGTAATGAACCATTTCTCTATGACGATTATTAATTTGATTTGCTTGAAGAATTTAAAATAAAACCAAAGGACGATGATAGGAAAAGTGGGAAATGAAAGGGAGTATTTCGAGACGAATGTGTCTTGAAAAAGTCAAATCGATGATGGTGCCTCTTAGTGTTGTTTACTTATTAACGTCTGATGCACAATTGAAATTGAACATATCTTTCATGAATTTGATAAATGTTGCGTAATTTTTCACGTTTGTAACTTGTAATTGGGAGTTTTTGCTTTCATTGAAGTAAATTTTTTGATTTGTATAAGTCTATGATAACAAAAACGTTACAGACTAAATACAAATATTTTATTAATTTTATTTATTAACTGGCGCTTACACCCTTTTTGGGTGTTTGGCAGAGCCCCTCCTGCTATTTTCTCATGCGTCTTAATTTTGTTCCACAAATCGAGGAATCTATAGTTTTAAACTGACTCCGAACGGCAAATGATTTTAATGAAGAGGTTTTTCATGATAAAACTACACTAGGATTTTTGCCATTGCCTGCCGAGCCGTGACCGGTATTAGAAAAACCTTTTACTATCATTTTGATGTTTCATACCCGCGAGGCGTTGCCTGTTCTCCCATCGGGCGCGAATAGTCTTCCCTGATGGGGTGGGCTCAACCAGAGTTCGGACTTCTACCACTAAAGTGGTAGATATACCACTTTTTTCCGATAATTTGAATTTCTACTACTTCTACCACGCAAGCTTAAAAATCTACCACTTTTTCAACTTTTGTAAAAGTCAATCTTTTTCACACACTTTTTTCCAAAATATTATTATATGTTATGAATTACAATATTATATTAGAACTTTTATTCTACTAAAAAAAGAAACAGGCTGGCAGCACTCTAATATATCGTCAAATACTTTGCGCAATGAATGATGTTGGAAACAGTGACGTTTGACACATAATTTTGCGCCACTCATTTAATATTGTTGCGTTTTCGTTTTTGTTGAAGATGGAGAAATTCCTAAAAAGGTAAACTTTTTTAATATTGAGATTTGTGTACAGAAATATAAAATACAAACTTCTTTAGAATATATACTGCAGAAAACGTGCCTGCAACGACTGAGTCGTCAAATAATAATGAGCCGACAAAAAAGAAATCTAAGTACAATCAAAAATACAAGCAGGAATGGGAAGATGGTCGGGAATGGCTAGAAAATGCAGACTTTAAAGCATTCTGTAAATATTGCAAAACGTTTCTTGCAAATGATGTAACATTATTAGACCGGCATGCTAATACTAAAAAGCATATGAACGCAGTGAACACAAAACACCAGGCCCGGCTGAAGCAAATCACCATTTCGGAAAGTGTTGAAAAAAATTGAGAAACTACACACCAATCTAAGGAACTTGCGATGGTTATGTACTGTGTGCAACATTCTCTGCCATTTACGTTGATGGATACATTGCCAAGCTGTTAAATTTTCTTAGCTCTGATGAGAGAGGTGTAAAGTCCTGTTCAAAAAAAAAGCAACGGCTATAGTGAATGATATTGTGGGTCCATACGCTTGAGTAAATTATTTTAAATTATTTTAAGAACCTCAAGGTGACAATGCATCTGCAATGCGGGCAAAACATAATAGTGTAAAACAAAAATTCCAAGGATCAAACAAACATTTATTTTTTTTAGGTTGTACGTGCCATTCTCTTAATTTATGTTCATCTGCTGCTTCTAAGCAATTGCCTGCAAGGTTGGAAAAGCTCGTGCGTAATGTGTACTCATTTTTCTCACACAGCTCCAAGCGCCGAAATGACTTTCGACAGTTACAAGATTATTTTCAAGCTATGCCTCACCAAATTCTGAAAGTTTGTGAAACACGATGGCTGTCTATGGAAGCAGCAATCGAACGTATAATAGAACAGTGGAAGCCTTTGAAGTATTTCTTTTCAATGTATTCTTTTGAAAAATTAACCGATTTATGCGCGACCGATATTTTAAATGAGCTTAATGACACAAATTTTGCGTACTTTTTATTTTTAAATGACATTTAAAAAAAAAAAAATATTCTGAACAAGGAGTATCAATCAAAAGGAACAATGATACATTTATTATACTCACGAACAACTACTTTTTTTAGAGAATTGCTGCAAAATTTTGTACGTCTTGAGCATATTTCTTTGGATGCGAATTATAAAGATACAAAACTTCATTTACCATTTTCACAAATGTTTTTCGGTGCACAATGTAACAAATTTTTACAAACCAACGCAATTAATGTTAATGAAATAAAAAACGATCTACTTAAGTATTATTTATGCCTATGTGAGGAATTATTAAAAAGGTTTGACTTTAGAAGCGAAAGATTAAAATTACTTGAATATTTTAACCCTTTTAAAATTCAAAAAGGCGATATGCCAACTATTTTACCCTTGTTTAAGGAATTTCCATTTCTCGGATTTTCGGAAGAAATATTAAACAATGAATGGAGATCTTTCATTGTTTTCAGCAAAGAAAAAACTAAAGATATATTCGAAGAGGATATCGTTCGAGGATGGAAAGCTTTAAGCAAGGAGGAAAATATTTATAGTGAGTTTATGTTTAGCAATTTAAGTAAGTACATGTGCTATTTGGCAGTTTTGCCACATAGTAGCGCGGCAGCCGAACGTTTGTTTTCAATCGTGAAAATTATAAAAACCGAAAAAAGAAATCGCTTGAAAACAAACACAATAAATAACCTTATATTTGCTAAAGAAATGTGTGATGGTCAAGAAATATATATTCCTTCCAGAAACTTAATACGTTTTCGCAATAGCTTCAAGCATATAGATGGAAATTTTGTTCCAAAAGCATAAGTTTTTTATATTTATGTGGTTATAATAGCTTTAAAAAAGTGATTATATTATATTTATGTTTGTTATTAAATAAATAAAGCATATTTAAGTTTTACCCTAAATCTACCACGTTTTTCATAAATCTACCACTATTTTTTTTAAATTCTACAACAGCAAGGATAGTATTCCAGGTGGAACCCATATAAGTGGCAATCCACCCGCTTTGGAGGCAGGGTCATGGATTCTGGAGGCCCAAACCATTACTCAACTATCTCAGCTGTATGAACAAGAGTGCATCCTGAAGGAGACGGGGGGTACTATCGCAATCTCCTCTTCTTCAGAGACTGAAAAACGTTTCCCAGTAACGGAGTGCCTGAGTTTTGAGGTCACGTGGTGGCGGCACGATTTCCCAAAGAAGTCGGGATATTGAAAAGGGTGGCAAGAACTAAGAGGGCAGCTCCATATAGGAATTGGGTATCCACGCATCCACCCATGTACTATGTGGAGAGTACCGTACCGACAACCTGGCCGACAACAATCCGAAGCAACTGGAGGATATGGAGATGGCGGACAATCTCTCAGTAGACTCAGATGGATCAGCCTGGTGCAAATTAGGTAAGTACCGGTAAAAAGACTGAAGTTATTGGAGATACGAAAGCAGGTGTTGGTCTATCCGTGAGGCAGATCAAACGAAGAAGACAGAAGGCGAAGAAAGCCGAAGCATTAGTTAAATTAAGTACTCAAGCTCCGTCAACTTCGACACCTATAATGGAGATGGGAAAGCGTGGCGTCGAAAGAGGATTCCTCTGTAACATTGTACTCTTCCGGAAACGAAAAGGGGTCTGTGCCAATGACCGGGAAGAGGAGAAAGAAGAAAGAAGAGGAGAGTCGAGAGACGGAACTCGGAAATGCCTGCATCCTTGACCCAATCCAAGGCAGATAAACCTTTGCCTGACAAGGCAAACGCTAAGGGACCTCAAATGTCGAATGACACTCTTCCGTCAACGTCTGGCGAATCATTCGCTTGAATGGCAGCAAAGGCAATGACGGTGGAGATACACACCGACAAACAAGACGGTCTACTGCCCAAAGGGCAACGATACTATCTTGGCAGCTATCTTTGGAAAGCTATCGGTGAGTCGAAAGACGCGCCGACTCGAGGGCAAAAGCGTGGTGAACGGCATCGTAACGGCGCACTGTTCCAATGCTTTTTCCCGAGAATGGCTGGAAAAAGTGATAGCAAAAATTCCAGCCTGTGAAAACAGCAAGTTCATTCTTGCTGAGAGTAGCAAAGAAAGGCTGGTACGAGCGAATGTCTGGATTCCGGGTCCTTCCTGTAATTCAGCGGAACTCCTCACACGCATCCGTGTTCAGAACAAAGATCTTGACACGACTCTCTGGAGAGTATACTCGTGCACCAGGCTGAAATCTGTTACCACCTCGGAGGCAGGGTCCCACCTGGTGCTGGGTATCGATCTTGGGTCCCTCAAGGTTCTTAAGTCGAAGCACGGGTGCCGTCCTCACCTACATCTGGGGCGAATCCATTTCCGTGCCCAGGATAAGGTGGAGGACAAAGCGTAAATATACTCAGTCTCATGACTGAAGTAATATTTACGCAGATAAATCTGCAGCATAGCAAAGCGTCTATGGCTCTCCTGTGCCGTAGGCATACAAAACTGTAAACAAACCCACACATAATACAAGAACCATGGGCATGTCACAAGCGTATCTGTGGTCTAGGTGCTATGTCGTGGGGACAAGAGGACCAGAGGTCTCAAGTTACTGGATTTTATCCTGTCATCTGATTTGGTCATTCAAAACACTGGTAACAAACCAACTCTTGTGACAAAGAGGAGACACGAGGTGATTGATTTAACACTTACCAATAGGTCAGTTGTAAATCAAATCAATCGATGGCGAGTTTTGGAAGAGGACTCTCTTTCTGATCATCGTCTTATCGAATTGCGACTGGGAATTGATACAATATCAATACCTTCCGGTAGGAATCCTCGAAATGTGAACTGGGAGAGGTATGGTGAGCTTGAAACAGAGCGATTACCAAACCTGAAAAAACTCAAATCAGTAGAAATGATTGAAGATGCTACTAAGAAATTAGAAGGTACTTTAATCAATTGCTTTGAGGAACTGTGCCCACTCAGGCAAAGCAGACAGGGGAAAGCGGCTCCTTGGTGAACCCTGAACCGTGGAAGCTTCGTGTACGGTCCAGAAAACTTCTAATAAGGCCACAAAGACCCAAACAGAAGTGGACTGGTCTAATCATCGATTTATACAGAGAGAATATAAGAAAAAAGTACGGAAAGCCAAACTTCAATCCGATAGAAATTTCTGCAGTAACGTCGAAGAAATGAGGGAAACAGCGAGACTTTGTAAGGCCTTCATCTAGACCGCTCAACAAAGCTGGATTGCATTCGGAAACCTAATGTCTCATTCTGAAGAAGAGAGTGGCGTGATGGAACCTCTTGGTACTGCTGGTATATTGCTAGTCGGAAAGTGACAAAAGAATCGATAAGGTTTTCCTTATCTTCCTTTGAGAACTTTAAGTCCCCTGGACCTGACGGAATATATCCAGCAATGCTTAAAAAAGGAGGAGACAGGCTGATTGAGACCCTGAAAAGGATCTTCATAGCCTGTCTTGCATTTGGTTATTTACCATCCCAATGGCGACGCGTAAGAGTAGTATTTATTCCGAAACCAGGAAAAGACGACTATTCCTTGCAAAAAATTTTAGACTAATCAGTTTGACATCGTTCGTGTTGAAAAGTCTAGAACGAGTGGTGGAGAAACATATTCGAGTCAGGCTGTTGCCGAGAAGTCCACTTAGTAGAAACCAACACGCTGACCAGAGTGGAAATTCATGTGAATCAGCCTTAGACGATCTTGTTAGCAAGATTGAAGCCGGGCTGGAAGCTGACGAATACACAATGGGCGTGTTCGTGGACATGGCCCCTCCCTTTTGATAATGCTACTTTCGGCTCGATATGTTCTTCTGCCGAACGACACGACCAAGCTGACTTGGGAGACACACGTTTCATTGAAGGTGAATCGCGCATTGAGGGTTTTTCAGGAATGCCGTAGAGCCTTTGGTAAAACCTGGGGCCTGAAACCTGCTGTGGTCCTATGGATGTACACAACACTTATCAGACCAATCATCACTTACGCCTCTGTGGTACGGTGGCGAGAGGCTACAAAGAAGTGTATGTTTATGCATGATGCCCTAAATGCCATGCTTGATTTGTTCGCCCTGGATCTTAAGATACAACAAGAAGCAATAAACGCAATGTGTATCCTCTGTTTTTGGCACCTAAAGACGACCTGATACCCACAGTTTAATTTGGAAGGAAGTTTGATGTCAGATTTCCATTGGGTAATGAATGGTGCAATCCAGAATGCATGCAAGGAGGTTTGATGGATATTTTCTTTACCGATGGGTCCAAGAATGAAATAGGGTCTGGAGCCGGATGGTACATAAACGTACTTTCGTTTAAGTATCATTATGCTGTGGGGGAAATGGCAACTGTTTTCCAAACAGAAGTTTTTGCCATCCTGGAAGTAGCCGAATGGATAACACAGTCCTGCGAGGGTGAGTTTCTAGAATGGCTGTACTTGTTTCTTGTAGTTTTTTATGCGCTGAAAACGAATCTGACCTTCAAAATGCTCCATCACGTCAGGATTTTTGGTAAATTAAGCCTAAAAGGTCAAAAAATGGCCATTTTAGCCATTTTTGATAATTTTTTTTGGGATAGAAGTTTTTTTTTTCAATTTTCGACGAAAAGGTCGCATAGTACAACTCTTTAGCTTTAAAACCCATTTTTATAAATTATTGTACGATTTTTTAAAAAAAGTTATGACATTTTGAAATTAACAGTTTCAATTACGCCAATAGACGTTATACCCAACGTATACGTAACTGAAACTGTTAATTTCAAAATGTCATAACTTTTTTTGCGAGTTTTGGGTTTCGATGTCATGAGAATGAGTAATATTCGTTCTCTGAAACTGGAGGATACTTACAGATTTGCCAAAGAATCGTGGAAATTCTCACAGGACTAACTATCTCTGTCTCTATTATTTTCTATCTCTTTCTCTGATATTTTTCTGCTTACCTCCTTGACTATCTACCCCCTTTCCAGAGCTTTAAATACAATGGGCTTTTTAGCCTAAGTATTTTAGGAGCCACCATATCTCCTGATGCTCCTTGGCTCGACCCTTTCAAATTTCAAAACTTCAAATATTGGCTCTGCACAGTTTTTGGCTTCTATATGAAATCAATTTGACGAATAGCCGACGGCAAGTTGTGCATTTGCTATGTTGTTTTGATAAACGAAATTTTTTTCAATTTATACTTTCAAAAAATTCTAGTATGCATGGATAGATTAAAGATACATGGATTTGAAAGCACCAAAATTTATTTTTGAAGTGAAACTCGATGAACGAGCGATAATGGAGAGTAAAATTTCAAGGCCATGTAACGTTTTGGGCATTTTCGTTCCGCGAGAGAGAAAAAAGATGTAACGTAGAGGAAAGGAGAGAGTGAGCTATACCTTATATATACCTTAGATACGCTTTAGGCTATTTTTCCTGAGTGTTTCCTTGTGGTTGCTACCTTGTTGTGAGAAATAACAATGCCTACTTTTTGGCGCTTGTTTGTTGGTTAAACTTGTAGGAAATATATTTTTGGTGATTACTTTTTGGCGTTATATTTCCATGATGCCTACTGTTTGGGGCTTTTTTGGTCCCAATTTTTTTAGCGTTTTTTTCGGTGCCTACTTTCTGGCGCTTATTTTCGTTTTCTGGCTAGTGCTTGTGCGTACTATAAAGTACTATCCATTCCGGCGTCGGATTTATTGGTATTGCGGTAATTTGTGCAGTTGCTGCGTTTCTGGAATCGTTGCGTTTGTGCGGGTGATAAACGCTCGGAGTAGTGCGCGTTGTTGCCACGGGTTGTGCCCGGCGTTTACCTACACCGGTCGAAACTTCTCCGTTTTTTCTAAATTTTGTCTATTTGTATTCTCTGCAAATGTTGTGTATTTACTCGTATTTAGATAAATACTCTTTCTCTCTCTCCCTCTCTCATTCTCTCTCGGGTCTCTCCCTCTTTCTTTGTCTGCCTTGAAAGCTTCACTTCTGTTATGTGTACTACGCTACACCCACTTTTTTTATTTTATTTTATTTACAAGAGAACCAACTATAAATAGTTGATACACTGAGATAATAAGCACTAGCTGCTAAGGCCTTCGGCTTACGTTATATACAAAATGGGTTTACAAACTGATATAATAATTAATACCTTATGTCTATGGGAATATATAATATCTAAATGTCTGTAATATAAGTCTAAGGAATTTGTTAATGGCATTGATGTTTTCACAGGTGGTACCTTTAAGAAGGTTGGATGGTTCAAGATTTCCGAATAAAACTTTTCTGAATTGGTCCAAGCCAGGACATTCATCTAGGGTGTGAATAACAGTTAGGGAGCTTGAGTTACACTGTGAGCAGTTTGAACTGTCGGAACCATTTTAAAGGTGGTAATGTGTTTTTAAAGTGTGGCGAGTAAACGTTCTTTAATCTTTGCAAAATGAATTTGGTCGGTAGTTAGGCTTCAAACCAATAGGCTTATGTATATTCTGTATTATGTTTAGCAGTGAAGTATTTTGCCACATGCTTACGAATATCTTTCGTTGTTATATACGTAAACAGTTCCAGTGGTTCTTTGGCTGCTTCTTTAGTCCGCTCGTCTGCTAGGTGATTTCCTCGGATACCGGCGTGACCCGTAACCCATATAATTTTTATTGTGCTTTTGCAGCGATATAGGATATCGTGAATATTGTCTATGAGGATTGAATTATTTCTCCGGTTTAGGAGAGCCTCTATTGCCGATTTACTGTCTGTGCAAATTATAAATTTTTTATCTGATCGCGAGACGAAGGAAACCGCTTCATGCAGTGCCGCTGCCTCTGCTGTGTATATAGAGCAGTACTGTGGCAAAGCGCCATAAATGGTGGTATTGTGGTCGCTTGTGTCTGCAAACGTGGTGTGGGTATCTGATTTGGAGCCGTCGGTACACATTAATTTCCCACTCTGACTTGTAAGGTTCAGCGCATTCGTTAAATGTTTGTATGTATTCGTTATTGTTAGTGTTAGTTTTTTGGTATTTGAATATATCTATATATATAATAACTCTGCGGTCGTCTCGCATGCAGCACAGAGGGCGGTGCTGCTGCTTCCAATGCTGCTGTTATTATGGCTTCATCTTACGTTAGCGTCGCTCGTCAAGTCAATAGGGCTATCACAATGTGTCCTTTGAATCCGTTGTGACAATGCGTTTGATTGCCGCATATAAATATTGTAAAAAAAAGAAGTTGTCTGTAAAGTCGGTTTACTGACGATAGTTTAACGTGACAACGTCATAAGAAAATATTGATGGAATGGTTGCACTTTTCAAAACAAAATTTTTATTTTAATTGTTTGATAGATATTTTGAATGGATATAGAGGAGGAGGTAAATGGAATTGCAATGGAATAGGTCAAGTTACATTTACACAAACGTGGAAAATGACGAAACATTTATCAAATTCATGAAAGTTATGTTCAACTTCGATTGTGCATCAGACGTTAATAAGTCAACAATACTAAGAGGCACCATCATCGATTTGACTTTTTCAAGACACTTTACACTCGAAACACTTCCTTTCATTTCCTACTTTTTCTACCATCGTCCTATTCTCAACAGAGAAATGGTTCATTACCATGCACACAGGAAGAAGGAATATGCAAATACAAGTATGTGAATTTATATACAAATGCGCATATACATACATATACATACATATATATGCTCACTCAAGTAGGACAGAGCCAGATGTCGAACGTAGCCGAACGCGGGGGCCGATTGTGCTCTTTGTCGTTCGTTCCGCGCTCTCGCTTGCAGTTCAAGCGCATTAGCTTACATTTGCTTGCGTACGGAATAGATTCGTACATTCGATATGTTCATATGACTTGTATGCATCTTTACACACAGATTTGTTCTTTTTGAAAATTGCGCGAAATTGTATATGTATATGCATCTTTATATACATATATTAGTACACAACATATCTTATAAGGTATATGGTAAATATTACCATACATTTTTTCCTTGATATATAATAAAAAAATTAATAATAATAACATTAAAACAACAGGTATTATTAACAAACTTGGTTTTATTTTAAATTCTTCAAGTAAATCAAATTAATAATAATCAATAAGAAGGCATATGCAAATACAAATACGTGAATTTATATATGTATATATGCGCATATACATACATATATACGCTCACTTAAGTAGGAGAGAGCAAGATGTCGAACGTTGCCGTTCGTTTGCTTTGTTTGCTTTGTCGTTCGTTCCGCGGTTTCGCTTGCAGTTCATTCAAGGTAACGACAATGAGCAAGGTAACGGCAAATGAGCAAGGTAACGACAAATGAGCAAGGTAACGATAAATGAGCAAGGTAACGATAAATGAGCAAGGTTACGGCAAATGAGCAAGGTAACGACACATTTTTTCGTGCGTGCAGCCGGCTAAATCGAATTATAAGACGTTATCACGTCAAAAAACAACTGATGTTCTTGTCGTGAAGACATATATCATATTACGTTTTGTATAAACAGGCTTTCGTTGGTTTTGAAATATATGTGTTAAAAATTAATGCTCATTGAAGCGTAAGACGGTTTTAATAGAATATATGGTAGTCGTACACGGTGGGTGCGAGCATAACTTCCAGATCGGAACGTATGTACATTAATTTTTCAGGACAACTTTGTTAAGCCTAGACTTTTCTTTGCTATTTCAAGCTTTTATCGAAAATATAAGAGTGCATTTGAATTGACTCAATTCATTTAAATTCAACTTATTTTCTACTTTCAATTTGATATATTAAAAATACCTTCGATAAAAATTTGCGCGAAACAAAATTTTTCTTCTTTAAACCGTCGTCATTTTCACCGCATTTTCTGTAGGGCAAAGGTAGAATGTGGGGCCTTCGAATCAAGTGCACATTTTGTTGTCAGTCAAATTCGTTGCCACAACGGACGAAACGGACCCATTGTGACGGACTCAACGTTTTGCTCACGTATCAGCCGTGGCCTCTGACGCTGTTGCTGTAATTTCCAGCAAGCCCAGTAACAAATCGAAAACGGATAGTGTTGTCGGTCGTAATACAAGTGATGAATTAGATGTTATTAATCCTATGTACAATGGCTTTATTTATCATCGTTTACGCCTTCAGTCTCTGATAAATTCAGCCAACTGACGTAAAAGTACGACCATTAAAGTTTTTTCAACAATCAGGAATATAGAAGTAACCATTTAAGTTCCGCTCAACGCCATTCAACCAAGCACATGCGAAATATGCGTCATATTACCAGAAAATGAGCGGAATGCGCACTGAATTTGTGCATTTCCATCGACGTGTCTCATTACATGAATATGCCATAATCGCCATAACTGACTCATGGCTGCATGAAAATAACGGGTGATTAATTAAGAGGAGTTTTTTTCATTTGCGTTTTTTTACAGATCGCGCACGAGTTGTGGCAAACTGTCATCGTGGATTTGTTGAACAGCGTTTGGCATTTCATCATGGAAAGACTCACACCGCAACAACGTCTACAAATTGTTCAACTGTATTATGAAAATCAGCGTTCTGTGACAAATGTTTTTCGTGCGCTTAGACCGCATTATGGTCAACATAATCGGCCTGCCTTAAACACTATTCGACATACCATCAACAAATTTGAATCCCAATATTCATTGGTGGATAATTCTCGACCGAATAGACCACGTCCAGCAAGAAGCATTGAGAATATAGCGGCAGTAGCAGAGAGTGTACGTGAAAACCGCGATGAATCGATTCGGCACCGTTCTCAGCAACTTGGACTGTCGTATGGAACAACTTGGTCAATTTTACGGAAGGATCTTCATTTAAAAGCATACAAAATACAGCTCGTACAAGAACTAAAGCCAAATGACCTTCCTGCACGTCACCGTTTTGCTGATTGGGCTCTTGAAAAGATTGAAGAAGATCCGCTGTTTTCGAGCGAAATTTTGTTCAGCGATGAGGCGCATTTCTGGCTCAATGGTTACGTCAATAAGCAAAATTGCCGTATTTGGGATGAAGAGCAACCAGAACAGGTTCAAGAGCTACCTTTACATCCAGAGAAAACAACGGTCTGGTGTGGTTTATGGGCTGGTGGAATCATCGGTCCATATTTTTTCAAAAATGATGATGGCCGCAACGTAACTGTGAATGGTGCGCGCTACCGTACCATGATATCGGACTTTTTGCTACCTGAAATTGAATCTAATGATCTCTACGACATTTGGTTTCAACAAGACGGAGCCACTTGCCATACAGCTCGTGAAACAATGACTTTATTGAGAAGTCATTTCGGAGAGCAGCTGATTTCACGTTTAGGACCTGTGAGTTGGCCACCAAGATGTTGTGATATCACACCTTTGGACTTTTTTCTTTGGGGATTCGTGAAGTCCAAGGTCTATGCTGATAAACCAGCTACGATTGAAGCTCTGGAAGCCAACATTACGCGTGTTATTCACGACATACCAGTCGAAATGCTCGAACGAGTGATTGAAAATTGGACCTTCAGAATGGACCACCTTAAGCGTAGTTGCGGCCAACATTTGAATGAAGTCATATTCAAAAAGTAAATGTCAAAGAATGTCCTTTCAAATGATAAATAAAGGTTTTGAACATAATTTACATTTTTGTGAAAAAAGCACCTCATGATTGATCACCCGTTATATGCTCATCGCAATACTTCGACAGTTAATATCAAGTATATCGAAAATACTGTTGTCCGAATGCTACTGGATTAGATAACTTGCTCAATATATCGAATATTGTTAAGTATGATGGTTATATCATACCAGCAATATGTTTCTCGATTATTAGTGGTTAGAACACTGTTCTCGAATAATCTTAGACAGTGTAACTCCATTTTAAACGATAATGGTAAATATAGATCATGTATTCGTAAATACAATACTTTGCACCATAAAGCATTACTCCTTCATTTTGAATTCTATGAGTTTGATACTAATGCAGATATCCAATATCAGGATTATAACTAATAAAAAGTGAATAATGTGGCTATTAACGCATTTCTCAGCGAAACTGATTGGGAGTTTTTGGACTTTGTGTCCCATTCAGTCTTATCAGATTCTTTGTCGAATATAGTTTAATATAAGGTTGTCAAAAAAGTCTTGCGGTATTTTTATTGAATTTTCAATTGTTCATAAAATTGGTTATAATAATGCGATTTAAGTCAAATATGCGTCGTTTTGTTCGATGACGAGTTCCCAACGAGATGCCAACTTCATAATGCCCCCCTTATAGAAGCTCGCTTCTCTATGGTCAAAAAACTCGGAGAGCCAATTTTCACAGGACTCTCTTGTGTACAACTTCCGACTACCAAGCTCGTTCGCCATGGACAGAAATAGGTGGTAATCACTTGGTGCGAGATCCGGACTATACGGTGGATGCAAAAGAACCTCCCATCCGAGCTCCCGGATCTTCTGGCGCGTCACCAAAGATGTGTGTGGCCTGGCGTTGTCCTGATGGAAGACAATTCGGCCTCTGTTGACCAAAAATGGCCACTTCTGCATGAGTGCTGCATTCAAGCGTCCAGTTGTTGGCAGTACAGGTCCGAATTGAGCATTTGGCCATAGGGGAGCAGCTCAATCCAGGCTTGTCCACCGTCTGGGCAGCATCACCGCTTATCGACCACGACCGTTTGCGCTTCACGTTGTCGTAAGTGACCCACTTTTCATCGCCAGTCACCATCCGCTTCAAAAACGGGTCGATTTTGTTGCGATTCAGAAGCGATTCGCATGCATCCATACGGGCAAAAATGTTGTTTTGCGTCAAGTCGTGTGGCACCCATACATCGAGCTTCTTTTTGAATCCAAGCTTCTTCAAATGGTTTATAACGGTTTGATGACTCATGCCCAGCTCTTGGTCGATGCGACGGCTGCTACTATGCCGGTCTCTTTCGATCAATTCAGCGATTTTATCGCAATTTTCGACAACAGGCCTTCCGGACCGTGGCGCATCTTCGATCACCTCTGCACCAGAACGAAAACGTTGAAACCATCGTTGTGCGGTGGAAATGGAAACTGTATCGGGTCCATAAACTGCACAAATTTTATTGGCAGCATGAGATGCATTTTTGCCTTTATCGTAGTAGTACTGTAAAATATGCCGTATTTTCTCTTTATTTCATCCATGTTTGCGACGCTATAACTCACGAACGACTAAAAGCAAACAACAATTAATCAAACACGTGTTAGCACGTGAAAAGAGCTTTCCAAAAAGCTCTAGCGTGAACCGATGCGACGAATACAACTAGAACTACGCGCTTGCAAAGACAAGCTAGCGGAAATACCGCAAAACTTTTTTGACAACCTTTACAAAGTTATCGAATTTGAAAAATCGAAAAAACGAGCCTTTAGGACTTTCAGCAAATCTAGATCGATCATTTATATTACATTTTCTGAAGTTGAGGACAGAATTCAATAGCCCCCACAACTTTTTGTTTGAGTACATGCTATTGGTAGAAACCAAGCTAAAATCTTATCCCAAAAGTTTTTAGCCATTAGTTAACTCCAGAAGAAGAAAACAATGGTTCTCCAACCAGTTTTCAAAAAGTGTATAAAAATCATAACTATATGCCAGTTTAAGTCTTATCCTCTTCAACTTTAGAAACTACGAGGTGCGTTCAAAAAGTATCGCGAATTTTGTGTTTTTTCAAAAACTATTTATTTATTCATTAATATTTACTTTGACCCCTTCAAAGTAATCCCCATGAGATATTATGCACTTGGCCCAACGTTTTTTCCAATCTTCGAAGCACTTCAAGAAATCATTTTTTTTATCTTGTTCAGCTTCTCCTTCGATGCAGTCTTTATCTCGTTAATCGTAGCGTAGCGTCGTCCTTCCATGGGCCCCTTCAGTTTCGGGAACAAGAAAAAGTCACAGGGGGCCAGATCTGGGGAATACGGTGGCCGTGGCATAATTAGTGTGTGGTTTTTGGCCAAAAAGTCGCGCACAAGCAACGATGTGTGAGCTGGGGCGTTATCGTTGAAGTCGCTTTACATTGCCTTAGTGAGATGTCGCCTACAATATTGCTCGTTAATATGGAATCCATACTATGAAATCCATTCCAAAAAATGGAAAAATTACAAGAAATGTTCGTTGTGAATTAGATTTACTGGCCAAATGACGAATCTCATCTAATCTTACATCTCGCCTAATAGTCGTAGAAATAACCGCTTGTTTGTTCATGCAACTTATTCAATGAATGAGACTATTATGCGGTGCATAGGTTTTAATTGTAATAGGCTTTAATGTCAATATTAAGATATCAAACTTAATCTTTTTTTAAAATTTAATTAATTTTATTAATATTTTAATAATAATTATTATTTATAAATAAGACATCTCTCTGTAGATTGAAATATATAAAAAAATGACAAAAAATAGTTGACATTTTCTAACGGTTTTATTTTTGATTTGGGCAAAGTTTGTCTTATGTACGTTGAAATTATACTCAAATAATCATATATACACCAAACACATCGCGCAGAAATCATTTAATGCTCGTTCCGATACATAAAGGTACATGTTGCCATGTCGCATACTTGTTATATAGAAGTTTCTATCATTGCTATTCGGTGATATTTTTTCATATTGAGAATTAACACCTCAGCATAGAGAGTCAGAGACATAAATGCTCACCGGAGTGCCGGTTGATAAAAAAAACAAACCAATTCTAAAGCTAAAAATCAAAGGAAATGTAAACCACGTGTACCATTCAATTGGTCTTGAAGGCCTATGAAAATAATGGCATACAAGTATTTCGAATGGCAAAAGGTAAAGGTTGAACAAAAATTATTGAATGAACTTGGCGTGAGAGAAATCGAACGAATGGTGACAACTGACCTAAAAATCGGACCATTTAAAGATTTTAGCAATCATTGAAGATATTTTAAGTCAAATTGTTAACCCCCAAACCAAAGAAAATACCTAAAATCAAAGCTGATACGGTAAATTCATTGAAGTATGAAAAAGCTACGTGGATAACTTTTGGAAAGATGACATTTTTGGATGAGAGTAAATACAATATATTACATTTCATGTCATACATGTCAGATGTGAGAATATTTCCAAGGAGAAAAGCGAATACTGCGCTGAGGAATTCTTGCATTTGTAGAAAGTACAATGGATAGATTTGAATATTTATCTATTGGGTTAGGAAATAAGTCCACATTGTTTTTATATTTTCTTTTATTTTACAACGATTTGTTTGCAGTTTGGCAAATCGTAAGTATTCATTCGATATAACACTTCCTGCTCTACAAAACAATGCTAATTGTATTTTTGAGTTATTTAACTTTTTATTAGTTTTGAGGCTTAGAAGTGGAATACCCAGAAGCAAAACATTTTTGACACCTGCTTTTCTTTGCAGAAAGCGTTGTAGGCGAGTCCACAGCACGGAAATGGTTTGCAATGTTCAAAATTTGCGAATTCGATGAAGAACGTGACAAATCACTTTTGAAGGAGAACCAATAATGAATTGGCGGAAGAAATGAACTGCGATCATAAAACGATTCTCAATCCCCTTCATTCAATGGAATTTAACGAAAACTTGGGAGCCTAGGTGCTTCAGGAGCTCAACGAAAAAAATAAATACATTCTGTCAAAAAAGTACCGGAAATCATCAAAATTTATTTTGTCATCTTCAAAATAGACTCCATTCGAAGCAACGATTAATTAAGTCATCAAAGCTCCTTTTAAACGCGTTTGAAGAGATCTTCTTCAGCTCCTTCAGCGAATTCTTCTTAATGGCCTCTATCGCCTCAAAGCGGTGTCCGCGGAATGGCAATTTAAGTTTTGGGAAAAGGAAAAAGTCACAGGGGGCTAAATCCGGTGAATATGTTGGTTGTTCGATGATATTTGCTAAGTTTTTGCTCAAAAAAGTGTTCACAATATGAGCCTTGTGAGACGGTGCGTTATCAAGGTGCAAGACCCCTGAGTTTTCTTTCCACAAATTGAGCCGTTTCCTTCGCACAAGTCATTAAGACAATGGCACCAAACCGTTCTGAGCTTATACGAAAGTTAGAAAATGTCCAATTACGAACTGGGAGCAATTGAAATGGACATTATTAGTAAAGTTTTTGATAAAAATTTTTGTGCAATGTTTTGATGTAAAATATTGAAATTAATATTTTCTTTAAATTTTTGTTGAAAAGATTAAAACTTGTACATATCTATATTTTGGCCTCCTGAGCACGAAAACGAAGTCCACTTTCACTGTCCAACACACTTTTCCGGATAATGCGAAAAACTAGCGTTACTATATAGCCATCACAGCCACGGTTAGCAAATGGGTAACTACCACCCACAAGCGAGCTTGGCAGGCTGAGAGAGGCTGCAAATGGACAACACTGATGTTACCTGTCATGTCCGATCAACTGTCGCAAACCCTTCTGTCATTAAGCGGAGGGGAGTGCAGACGGCTGGTTGGACTGATGACGGACCACTTTCTGTGGGCAAAGCACATGAAAAGGTTAGGCATCTCAGACAGTGTACTCTGCCCAGCTTGTGAAGAGGAGGATGAGACGGCGGACCACTTCCTGTGTGTCTGCCCCGCCTTCGCTCGAATCAGGTTTGAGGTCTTTGGCACTGATGTGTTAAGAAGCGATCATCTTGGCTCCTTGGCACCACAAGATCTACTCAGATTTCTTCGGAGATCGGGTAGATTTAAAGAAAATTAAAAGGGAATCCAAGTGTAGTACAATGGACTCAATTAATGTCTGAGTGCTGCACTTGCTAGTTGTCCCGACAAAAGAAAATATCGTAATGAAAGAGAAAATAATTTTTGAACATAATTTTTTTTTTATTTCACAAAAAAGGCTATTTACGTTTTTCTTGTTGAAATTGTAACTAAGAAAAAAATTAAGTTATGAAAACTGAAATAAATCATGGTTCGGTATAGTAATTGGCAAAACACTTTTCGCAAAGTCGTTGTATTTTATACATACTGTTCGTCCGTTAACTTTACATCGTTTACCGGGACAATGCCTACGATTGAATGGTGCAACAAAATGTCCAGCCTGAACTCGACCTGACGTTTATGCATATCTGCAGGAGGGCATCGAACTAGATAATTTAGTTTTTATACCGTGATATTTGAAATAGTATACTGCTAATTTTTGTCGAAACTCTAGTTCAGTCATTGTCGGTTGCACTTTTCGATAGAGCTGCCAAGTATTTTCAACACAAGCATCTATCAGCCAGAAAAAATGCATTGTGTTTTTCATCGTAGTTAATTGATTACGAGTAACCTCTTTCCATTGACTTGACGATTTTTTATGCACCAGTGGACAGCTTGGTGGGGGGGTAATGGGAAAGTGATGCGAACAATATAGCCACTCCTCTCCAATTGGCAACCTCTACCCACTGTCCAGGACCTGATGCCCTGGACTTGGTACTCCCTGTTTTCGCTAACGAGGCTCTGTCGACCGGTGACAAGGCGGTATATCCTTGTCAGCACTTTAAGCTAAGGTGTCGAGGTACCCGTGCCGAGAGCTGCATGGCTGGTAGTGTCTAAACAACCAGTCTTTAACGGTCCCCTCCGACGCCCAGGCTAGGTCGGTTGTATTAAGCGCCTTACCACGGCATGCCGGCTCTGCCGTGGCGGACCACCCCTTCCGTGCCTACTCGTGGGACCAACTAGCAAATGGAATCTGAAAACAAAAATAAAAAAACAAACGAAGTAGAAAAGGAGTTGACGGAGAGTGTGCTGGGCACTCTCTCCGAGGACGATCTTCTGGCCTCCAGCCAGGAAACGATCGTCGAGCCACATTCGAGCGGTGCTAAACATAGTACCCCGCTTCTACGACCAAGCCTTCTCCAGGCGGCTACCAAGACGACCTCTGGTGAGGAAATCAAGGCGGCCTCTGGAAAGGTTTCCTTGGGGGCCTCTGGTAAGGCCGCCAAGGTGACCCCTGGCAATGCCCTGGCGACCACTGCGAAGGTCACCAAAAAGAAGAAGAAGTCGTCCGGTACCCTGCTCAAAGCGCGCTACCTGAGGGCGAAATTCATTCTGGCAAAGATTGCCAAGAATGAACAAGCCGGTAAAGCGCACGAGCGGGACGCTGAGGACCGGGTGAAGTACGAGGCCGCGATCAGAGAGTACGAGGCCGCGTCTGCAGCAAAATTAATCCAGCCACAACAACAACCACAACAACAGCCAAAACCGGCACGGAGCTCGGCCAAACGTAACCGCTCACAGGATGTGAGTGAACGTGTGGCCAAAAGGAGCAAACACTCCTCAACCCAGGGGGCTGGGGGCCCTTCAACCAGTGCGGCAGGCGCGGCCTCGAGGGCGGCTTATAGTGAGGTGGCCAGAGACCATCTCCAAGTTGCCCTCGTGGACGCAAAAACCAAAAGTGGAAGAGCGGTGTTACCCCTTTGGGATGCCATTGAGGGACGGCTATCGGGGATGGTCGTCAGACACCTCATGGACAAAAAAGGGCCAGCACCTCTCTTCGACTCGGGTGAAATCTGTCGGGGCTGTAGGGTGATTAAATGTGCCAATCAGTACTCGAAGGAATTTCTGGAGAAGAGCCTTGCTACGGTTAGCAACGCCTGGGAGGGGCTTTCGCTAAAGCTCATCCCTGCCTCAGAAATTCCTAGGCGACCACGAGCCAGAATCTGGCTGCCGAAAATGGAGCTGGACAGTTCGGAAATTGTCCCGTGTCTCAAGCTCCAGAATCCTGAGGTTCCTATGGATGACTGGTCAGTCATCAAAGTACTACTGTGTCCAAAAAATAAGGTGACATTTGATTTTAAACTGCGCGCTTTGAAGGATTAGGAGAATTCTTTTTTTTTTTAGGTTGGTAGTACTGTGAGTGACATCTATGTCAAATTTCATGTGAAATATTCATTTACTGTTTGAGATACGCGTCGTTTTGTGAGCTGCTAAAAGTGAGTTTCTCGTTTTTTGCATATGTCGAAATTTGTTGAGCAAAGAATTTGCATTAAATATTGTTTGCGGAATCAATTTTCGGATACGTTGAGGATGGTGCAGAAAGCCTTTGGTGATGAGGCTATGTCTAAAAAAAATGTTTACAAGTGGTATAGTGAGTTCCAAGCCGGTCGTGAACGTGTCGAAGACGAAGAGCGTCCTGGGCGACCATCAACCTCAACTGACGAAGCTCACGTCCAACAAATCAAAGATTTGGTGTTGAAAAACCGTCGATTAACGATTAGAGACCTTGCTGATGATGTTGGCATATCGAAAGGCTCAGTCAATACCATTTTGAAGGATGTTTTGGGCCTCAAGCGCGTCAAATCTCGACTGGTACCGAAAACATTGAATTTTTTGGACTCGTAATTCGTGATCATTTCATCAAAAACTCAACCCATATCGTTCCGCAACCACCGTATTCACCTGATCTGGCACCGTGCGACTTCTGGCTGTTCATCAGGCTCAAAAGACCGCTCCGGGGACACCGTTTTGACACGATAGAGGAGATTCAAGCCGCAACGAAGACGGAACTGAAGGCCATCCCGGAAAGTGACTACAACCAGTGTTTCGAAAATTGGAAAAAACGTTGGCATAAGTGCATTGTGTCGGGAGGGGATTACTTTGAAGGGGATGAAATTGATTTGGAAGAATAAATAAAGAATTTTCAAAATAAATACAATGTCACCTTATTTTTTGGACACAGTAGTAGAAGAACCTCAGCAGCATAGCTCAGCCATATTACTGCTGATTAACAGCGAGTCGCTGGAGGCTCTCGAAAAACAGCAGTTCAAACTTCGCTTTGGCCTCAGGTTGGCCAAAGTGAAGGTCTTCCCCGCCTCTGTCGCCCTGGACGATGACCTGGAGAAATTGGGGGATGACACCAAGAAGCTGCTCGACGATCTGCGGCTGTCTGGGACGGACGCAGATTCCGAACTGGGGGAGCAGTCATAAAGGTAAGTAACACTTTTGAACAGTCTGTTAAAAGTATTACAAATTAACCTTCGTCATTCCAAACTAGCCACAGATAACCTAAGAGTCACCCTCCGGGAGGAGGACATAGATGTCTGCCTGATACAGGAGCCTTGGATCTGGCAGCATAAAATCATGGGACTGAGAGACAGATCCTATGACCTCTTTTATGTCCATACTGATGGTAAGCCTAGGGCCTGTATCCTAGTAAGGAACACAATTAATGCCTTTTTGCTATCTAATTTCAGTTCACCGGATGTGACTGCGGTCAGGGTGGAACCATCCAGTGGCAGTTGCTTCTGCCTGGCATCTGCCTACATGGCCCACGACAGATCGGCGCCTCCTGAGGAGTTGCAGCATCTAGTGGATACTCTTCTGCCCAAGAAGGAGAACATCCTGATCGGATGCGATGCCAATGCCAGACACACCATTTGGGGCAGCAGCGAGATCAATGAACGGGGTGAGTCTCTTTTTGATTTTATACTAAGCCGTAATTTACTTATCTGTAACAAGGGCAACACCCCAACTTTTGTCTTCCCGGCATCGGGAACATCAAACGGTTGGGAGGAAGTTCTTGACATCTCTCTTTCTACGAACTCATCTGCTGTTAGGGTTGAAAATTGGACGGTCTCCCAGAGGACCCGTTTTCGGACCACAGGTTGATCCTCTACGAAATCGATTTCATTCGGGAGACCTTGCTACCCCGCAGAAACCCTAAACGAACAGACTGGTCTCTTTTCCACAGGGTTTTCTGCAAGCAGCTGAATAGGAGTAAGTTCTTGACTACCACTAAGGAACAACTGGACGCGCAAGTTAGACACTTAGAAGGGTCTTATCAGACTGCCTTCAAAGTAGCCTGCCCAGTATCCTTTAGCAAGAAAGACTTTCCTCCCTGGTGGAGCAACACGCTGACCGACTTGAAAGAGAAGGTTAGGAGAGTCTTCAACAAATGTTATCAAACAAGGAACTTTCAAGATTACCGGGATATTTTGAAAGTTTATAAGAAAGCCATTAGAGATGCGAAGCGCAACTCTTGGAAAGAGTACTGCGAATCCATCGAATCCGTAAAAGACTCGGCCAGACTCAGCAGGATCCTATCCAAGGACCACTCCTGTAAAACTCTTGTCAAAAGAGAGAACGGGGAGTGGGCTGAATCTGCAGGCGAATCCTTAAAAATCCTTATTGATGCCCATTTCCCGGAAAACTCTATTGATCCGGTCTGTAACGAAGACTCGAACCGGCAGGAGGGGTCACCTGTGATGCCCCCGGCACCGGTCTTGTCCGTCAACAGAATAAACTGGGCAATCGAGAGTTTTTCCCCTTTCAAATCTCCAGGCATCGATGGTATCATGCCAGTAATGCTTCAGAAGACTAAGACCGTGGTGGTTCCCGTTCTTCAAAAGATCTTCTCGGCGTGTATCTCGCTGAACCACGTTCCTGCTAGCTGGAAGAAAACCAAAGTGGTCTTCATTCCTAAGGCAGGAAGGAGGGGCCACGTCCTGGCCAAGGACTTTAGACCTATAAGTCTTACCTCCTTCATTCTCAAGGTGCTTGAAAGAGTGATCGACTGTCACATCCGAGAGCACTGTGAAACCAGACTTTCTCCAGCCCAACACGCCTACCGAAAAGGGAAATCTACCGAGTCAGCCTTACATGAGGTAGTAGGGACTGTAGAGAAATCTCTGGAGGGGAAACAATTCACTTTGGCGGCCTTTATAGACATAGAGGGCGCCTTTAATAACATTACGGCGGAGTCAATTGTCACGGCTCTAAGCAGGCTAGGGGTAGAAACACCTATCTACCGCTGGATCTCGTCCCTACTTGGTGGTAGGGAAATAAATGCGGTGGCAGGAGGGGCTAGAATCACCAGATTCGTACATAGGGGCACACCGCAGGGCGGCGTCCTCTCGCCCCTCCTTTGGCTAGTAGCTGTAGATGAAGCCTTAACTCGTTTAAACAGGGGGGGGGGGGGGGGGGGGGGGGGGGTAAAGGTGGTGGCATATGCCGATGACTTGGTCCTGATGGTCTCAGGTCCCTTCCCATCAGTAATGGCTGAAATTTTGGAAGGTGCACTGGCTACACTCAGCAGGTGGGCCGCCAGTTGCGGTCTCAGAGTCAACTCTGACAAAACGGAGTTGATGCTATTCACAAGCCTCCGCTGTTTAAGCTTCCTAGACTTAATAACCAGTGTCTTACACTCTCATCGGAAGTCAAGTATCTTGGTGTAATACTTGACCCCAAGCTCCACTGGAAGCTGCACATAGAAAATCGAGTTAAGAAGGCTAATATAGCCTTCTATGCCTGTAAATCTATGTTCGGCAAAAAATGGGGCCTCAAGCCACGTGTCGTACTCTGGATGTAGAACTTAGTGGTTCTGCCAATTTTGACATACGGTTGCCTAGTTTGGTGGTTAGCTCTTCAGAAGGGCTACAACTTCACTAAATTAGAGAGAGTGCAGAGAACTGCATGTGTGGGCATCACTGGTGCCTGCAGAACATGTCCCACCGCTGCGCTCAACGTTATACTCCACTTAATTCCTGTGGATCTGCAAGTTAAATCCATTGCTGCTCAGAGTGCTATCAGACTGAGGGAGTTTGGCCTCTGGAGACAACTCCCTGTTGGGCATAGCAGCATCTTGAAGCAGATCTCCCCTTCCTTCTCTGATATTCGCACCGACCTCTCCATCCGCAAACTGTGCTTTGAGGGTTGTGCTAGGGCTATCTTTCCGAGCAGGCAAGATTGGAAAGAGGGGAGAGTTGTTGCGGATATAGATGCCTCTGTTTTCACTGACGGATCCAAAATGGAGTCTGGAGTGGGAGCGGGGGTCTACTCCAAATCAGCCAACATCTCGGTCTCCTATAAACTGCCGGAGACAAGCAGCGTCTTTCAAGCAGAGGTCTTCGCGATCCTGCAGGCATGCAAAATGCTTCAGGATCGCTGTTGGGAGGGAGACTTAAAAATTTTTTCCGATAGCCAAGCTGCAATCAAGGCACTGTCGTCGCCGCATTGCAGCTCTCTTCTCGTAAACTCCTGTAAGGAGGAACTTAAACGCCTCGAACGGGCAGGAAACATCTCCCTCATCTGGGTTCCTGGGCACGGGAATATAGAGGGAAATGAAATTGCCGATGAACTTGCCAGGAAGGGGGCGGCAGAACCGAGTCCAGCTGCCCTCTTCTCAGACATCGGTATCCCCTTGGCCGTCGTTAAAGGGAAACTACACAACTTCTTTCTAAGAAAAGCGCAAGACAGATGGAAGTCTGTCTCATCATGTGCCATTTCAAAAGCACTATGGCCTCAATATGACATAAACAGAACGCTTAAGGTGATGGGAACCCCCCGCCACTCAATTTCCAAACTCATCGCGGTGATTACTGGCCACTGGGTGATCGGCACTCACGCGGAGAAGCTTGGAATTCCGTACAACCCCCATTGCAGAAGCTGTGGGGATCCTACAGAGAAAGAGACTGTGGTACACTTTCTCTGCAGATGTCCGGCTTTGGCGGCTAGGCGCTTGAGATTCCTCAGCGTTCCCTTTGGGGATGACTTGACGAAATTCTCCAGCCTAGATCCCTTTTCTCTCCTCCGCTACATCAACAGCACTGGATGGCTGTAGACGGTCTTATCTCCTTCCTTAATCCTTTCACAGGTAGTGGTCCACTCTATGGTATCAAAACGGCACGTAAGTGCTACTTGTAGCGTACCTGGGGTACTCTTGCCATCTTACCTACCTACCTACCTACAGCTTGGTGGAATACGATTTTCGCGGATTGTTCCTCTAGCATTATATCCGCAAGTTTTGAGATAAGCTAACAAAGGATAACTTGTAAACAGGTTATCAAACGCAAATGGGAGCGATTTCAACCAATCAAGAAAATCATCGGGCATGCTGGCCAAAAAAGTGGCGCATTTTCAAATTTGGCTTCATACACAACATTTGAACAAGGAAAAAATATATGTGTTAAAAGTCCGCCATTTAGATATTTATCAAAACAAATTTCCCATTGTCACACCTGCCAGAATGACAAACCTACAATATAATAATCAGTTTAACTTTTTCGTTTCAGATGTCCGAACAGCCAAAATTCTGTTGACAGGCCACCTATCTTTGTTTTAAGACGCTTACTTTGGTGGCACCCTACTACAAAAAAATATTTAAAAAAAATTCCTTTTATATGCTATTTGATGTCATACGTACATACATAACACACTTTTTTATTTTTTTTCGTCGGTGAGGTTGGGTTAAAAATGCCTTCGCACCATATCGTAACCGTCGCTACTACGTGTGTGGTGATTCCACTAAAAGTAGGGCTCTTCTCTTAGATTTTTCCCTCCACCCCGGGACTGCTTTCGCATTGCTTCGAGGTAGAAGGCCAAGACGGCGTCCTAAGTACTCACCCTGCGTCCAGGGTCGCCTGTTTTGATAAACCTATACTCAATGCTCTTCAGCATAACTTTCCATTTCGCGCTTCCTTTTTCGGATAATATCCGCCACAAAATTTGCAACGGCATTCCATTTTTCTTCGTCTATCATCGTTTTCTCGATAAGTTCTTCAGGTGTAAATACATCAATAGCTCGTTGCAGACCTGTTTTCTCTACGTTCCACCTCTCGCATTTAAAGAAGGGGTGCTCCGCATCATCGTACTCAGTGTCTCCATATATGCAGTTTGGTTGGCTCACTTTTCCCATTCGCCACAGATACTTGCGAAAGGACCCATGTCCGGACGAAAACTGTATGAGGTAATAGTTAACCTCACCGTGCTTTCTTTCTACCAACTTTTCTAGATCGGGTATTAGTCTCGCTGTCCATCTACCATACCGTTCAGAGTTCCATCTTGCCTGCTGAAGTGTGAGCATTTGAACTCTAATATCGGAGAAGCGTGGTACTGGGATTCCTGTGTTTTCCCATCGCCGTTTGAGCTCTTGGGGATGGTTCATCTTTAGGGATGGTTCCGCTGATAACTAACACCGCTACTTCAGCTACTGTTCTGTATGACGAAGCCACTCTGAGAGCGCAGGTGCGTTGCACAGATTGCGGAGTTTTCCGCCGGCATTGCGGCCTTAGCGAATCTGCCCATATTTCGCATCCGTATAAGAGAATCGAGTTCGTCGTGTCGTGTTTTCGCTTGTTCTGCGTTGGACCTCCAAGGTTTGCCATGAGCTTACTTAACATGCCGCTTACTTTGGCAGTTCTTGTGGCAGCATGGTTTATAAGCGCCCAGTAAGTTAGCCTTGTGTCTAATTGCACTCTAGGTACTTGACCACTATTTTTGTCGATATAGTGGCATCGAGTACTTGTATATCTACTTCTAACAGGATACGTCTGTTCGTTAGAGGGGTTAGCTCTGTTTTCTCTGTGGCCAGCTTTAATCCATGGTGTTCTAGTCATGTCTGAACTCGGATCATCACCTGATTTTTTAAATATCTGTGTACGTACAGAACGGACGTGTTTTTAAAACGCTCTCTAAAAAATCGCTTACAACCGCATATATAAAGTATTTAAAACCAAGATCCCTAATTAAACCGGTCGTGTTTCGCCTAAGTGAAATTGGTTTACTCCGGGATTAACAAAATAAATTAAATAATAACCAAATCAACGAAAATAAAACACCAAAAAACCAAAAGTGCAAACAGATGAGTGTCCGACGTTCTCCGCCGTCAGTGCGCGTTCGCTCAGCCAGCATTGATGAGAACGGCGATGCAGCAGCTTTCATCAACGGGAGCAAAAACGGGCGTACAATCTCCCCGCTTACAATAAGTATTGGCGCAAATGAAATTGTCTCTGTTTCGCAAATGCAGTCAGAAGGCATTTCGCAAACCAACGGAAAAACTTCTGATCGAATTGTGAGTACACTCTCTACAGACTTTACAGAATCAGCAAATCCGTGGTCGAAGCAAAGCTTTTCTGTGAACAGATCTACAGCCACAGCTCAAGAAGAAAAGCTCTCTCACGAAAGCTCTACGAAAGCTCTAATCAGTAACTGCCCAAACCAAAGTAAAATTAAACAGTCGGTCATACAGACTGGGTTAGACCGCTACATGAACATTCAGCCAAAGCGTAAACTAAGTCCGCAAAAGCAAACAGTTGATAAACAAAGAGAAAAAATAAAAAAAAATTGTGAAGACGGCTCCCTGTCCCAGAATAGATTTGCTATACTAGACAACAGTGAGAAAATAACCAAGAGTAAAAGTACAGGCAGTAAGTCTAAACCGCCCCCAATATACTTAAGAGAAAAAAATTCGAACAGTCTTGTAAACAATTTAGCGAAGTTATTGGGTGCAAACAATTTTCATGTTGTTTCTGTTATGAAAGGCAACATACATGAGACCAAAATTCAAATCTACGAGGAAGAAAATTTTAGAAAGTTAGTAAATAATTTCGATTTGCTTAAGAAAGAGTACTACACGTATCACCTTAAAAGCAGTAAGGGCCTTATAGTAATTTTAAAAGGAGTTGAGCATAATGTAGATCCGTCCGAAATAAAGGGAGCACTGGAAGAAGCGGGATTCGAAATAAAGTCCATATTTAATATAAAAAACCGGAACAAAGTTCCGCAACCAATGTTTCGTATAGAACTTGAGCCATCAGCAAAATTATTAAAAAAAGGCGAAGTGCATCCTATTTACAACCTGCGTTATCTACTGCATCGTAAAATTTCAATAGAAGAACCACTAAAACGTAAGAGTCCCGTACAATGTACCAGAGAACGTTAAATATAGAGAAGTCTCACGAGCTACGAATGGTGTGAATTGTCAAAAATGAAGTCTAACCGCGGCCGGGGTTTAACAGAGCTGATTGCAGTGAATTCTCTCTTCCTATATTGGCTCTGCACACAGAGAACGTTCTCTGTATATCATAACGTTCTCTGCTTTTGCTTCTGTAGAAAATCAAATTGACGATTAGCCGACGGCATTTTGCAAAGAATTTGCTTGTTCATTTCTACATATGTTCCCTTGATGAATGAAAATTTATTCAACTAAATGATTATTGATGAATAATTTGAATATTTATTATATGCGCCAACATTTCAAATCAAAGTAACTTTAATATTTTGATTTAATTTAAAAAAATGCACTATAAAACGACCTCTCACATCTTGGTATGTGCATTTTAGTAAATTGAAAACTATACAAATTTGATGAAAATTTTTACATACAAGTGCTTTGGTATTTTGACATATGTATGTAAATATATGTATATGTATTATGTTAGCTATGCTTGTGCAAAAGTTCAATTGGATCTTGAATTCTTATAGTGTTACATATGTATCATATTTACATTTGAATATGCATGCATTTGTTCCTTTGCAAACGAAATTTTTTTCAATTTAGATTTATTACTTGGAATAATATATGTATGCATTTTATAGATAGTATAAAACTTTGAAATTTAAAATAAATAAAAGAAAACTTCAAAGAAACGTATGTATTTGCATATACATATATATTTGTTATTTTTGGACAAAAACAAATTGGGCATTGTTATACATACATACATTTGTTTGAAATAAAATTGACCGACAGCATTTTGCAAGGCATTTGAGGCATTACGTTTTTATTTCCGTTCTGTAATTTTTCATCCACATCCTATTGCAGGAGGTATACAAGCATGGTTTGTATACAAGTTTTGATATTCAAAATAAATAAAAGAATAATTTTAACAAACCCAAGATATCCTCCATATTTACATATTTTATAGGATAAAAAAGCATATTCGTATGTTACCGTACGTATGTATATTTGGATTAGTAACAAAATCTGTTTAAACTGTTTCTTACTACAAACATATGTATGTACATGTATGCATACACATGTAAGAAACAATTAAGCAAAAGTTCAATGTACTAAAGCAACCATGACCTACCTCACGTATTGGCATATTGATGCCCTATTGTATGTATGTCCGTACATACATATACATATATTCTCGACTCCCAGCAAAACTATGCTTATTAGTATATACATACATATGTATGTACATACAACAGCACACACAAAGCACTGGCTTTATGCCTCTGCACGCGTATGTTTCCAAAGCTAAAATTATAAGCCGAGCGACTGCAAGAACAAAATACATTCATAGGCGCAGTCGCAGCGGTCAGATTTTTTTAGTCGCAACGACGCTGAAAAATCCAAAATATTCTATAACACTAAGTTCGAGCTCATATGCTCATATGCCCATATGCCAATTTTCTCGCCAATTCGAAAATAGTCAATATTGTAATATTTCGCGTTGAATTATTTGCCAATGTTTGGTAAATCTTCAATTTTTGTGAAGTCGAGTGGCCGCGGCTCCGTACATATGTATGCATCAATATATGTATGTAAATATGTGTTCTAAATTCTCGACAGCAATAGCAAATCGAAATATTCTGTCGCAAGTGCTCGCAGCCTCATATGCAAGTATGTCTATGGCAGTTTGTATGCATGTATTTATGTACTATATATGTGTGTTTGCTTTTGCACGTCCATAGGAACGATTTTTCATATGCAGATATTTATTTTATTGAGCTGAACGAATATATTGATATTGTAATGAAATCCTGTCGAATTATATTATTGGTATACGTTTCTTTAAGTTCCTCTTACCAAATAAATATTATTATCCTTAAGAAAATGAAATACTAGTTTTTTTAATTTTAATTTTTTATTTTTATTCACAGAAATTTAAGTAATCTTATATGTATATGTATATGTATATATATTACAATGCTATAAATAATAGGTATTTACATTTCCTGAAATGAAAAAAAAAAATATAAAATTTTGAAAGCACGAATTACGAAATTGTTCTCATACTATAACAATTTCTCACACGACTTCGATATTGACATCGATTAAGTCATTGCGATTTACCTGATTTTTAAAACACTACTCTCAATCCATCATGATTAAGAAAAAATTGTAGTGCTTTAAAAATCTAGGCTCGGGTGCTAGCTGAAAGAGAAGAAAAAATAAAAAAGAAACCTGTTAAATAGACTAAAAAATAGAAAAAACCTGAAACGGGAAAATACCTGTAAAATATATAAATAAAAAAAACCTGAAATATAATAGGACTATGAATAAGTTCGTGCGGTTTTACAACAGATGGCGTAACTTGATTATTATTCCATCGATCCACATTTCCAAACATTCATTGGAGAGCTACTGTCGTAAGGCACAAACGTCAGTATAAGTTTTTTATTTGAAGCGTAAACAACAATATTTTTACCACACTTGAAAATGTCGAATTTCGTGCCAAATAATGTGTTTTTGCGGGGAATTCTTCTTCATTATTTTAATATGAAGAAAAAAGCAGCCGAAAGTCATCGTATCTTGGTGGAAGTTTATGGTGAGCATGCTCTAGCTGAGCGAACGTGCCAGAAGTGGTTTGCACGCTTTAAAAGTGGTGATTTTGGCTTGGAAGACGAAGAACGCGAGGGTGCGCCGCCAAAGTTCATGGATACCGAATTGGAGGAATTGCTCGATCAAGATCCGGCTCAAACGCAAGAAGAGGTTGCAAAAACTTTGGGAGTTGATCAATCAACCATTTCCAAACGTTTAAAAGCCATGGGAATGATCCGAAAGGTAGGCCATTGGGTGCCGTATGAATTGAAGCCAAGAGACGTTGAACGCCGTTTTATGGCATGCGAACAACTGCTTCAACGGCACAAAAGAAAGGGTTTTTTGCATCGAATTGTGACTGGCGATGAAAAGTGGGTCCATTACGACAATCCAAAACGTCGGGCAACGTATGGATACCCTGGCCATGCTTCAACATCGACGTCGGCGCAGAATATTCATGGCCTGAAGGTTATGCTGTGTATCTGGTGGGACCAGCTGGGTGTTGTGTATTATGAGCTACTGAAACCGAATGAAACGATTACGGGGGATGTCTACCGACGACAATTGATGCGTTTGAGCCGAGCACTGCGAGAAAAACGGCCGCAATACGCCGATAGACACGACAAAGTTATTTTGCAACATGACAATGCTCGGCCACATGTTGCACAAGTGGTCAAAACATACTTAGAAACGCTCAAATGGGATGTCCTACCCCACCCGCCGTATAGTCCAGACCTTGCGCCATCCGATTACTATCTCTTCCGATCGATGCAACATGGCCTGGCTGACCAGCACTTCCGTAATTACGATGAAGTCAAAAAATGGATCGATTCGTGGATTGCGGCAAAACCGACCGAATTTTTCACAAAGGGAATCCGTGAATTGCCAGAAAGATGGGAAAAAGTAGTAGTAAGCGATGGACAATGCTTTGAATATTAAATTTGTAACCATTTTACGTCAATAAAGTTTCAAATTTCGAAAAAAACCGCACGAACTTATTCATAGTCCTTATAGAAAAGTGGAAAACCCTGAAATAAAAGAATAGGTATCATCATATGCAAAAGATAGCTAATAGATTATTAATTACCTGTGTGAACGGCGAATCTCTTTTCGTGGGGCCCTGGCTTACAACCTACTTACAACCTACAGCTTTTTTAATTTATTTTGTAGTTTTCTTTCTTTGACTTTATTGACCTCATTTCGCAAGAGCTACTACTACTATTTTTACCTTACTTTCCTTTTAATACTTTATCTTTACTACTATCTGTAATTTTAATTTTAATTTTGATTTTACTGTTAATCTTTTTATGTAAACTATTCTTAAGGTCAATCATTGTAAAAATAACCTACGGTTGTATGTTTTGACTTTAATAATAATAAATAATAATAAATAAATAATATTTGCTTAAATTTAATCTAAAAACTCTTAGTTTTCCCTATTTCCCACTATTTATAGCACACTCTAGACTTCATAATCCGCATAAGCTGTTCAAATGCAAAGTTCAAAAACGGTTTGAGATAAAAAATTAATAAAAACAATTTTGCTTGATATTTTTCTGACTGGTTGTTTTGATTTTATTCAACAAGGCATAGCAACGGGTATTGTAATATTATGGTTATTAATAAAAAATTATTTTCTATGAAATATATGCACATACACATTCAAAAATAATTTAAATTTCTTAACTTCCTCCACTTTCCTGCCTCAAAACTCTAATGCTACCAGTTAGCAAACCTCACCCTCAATAAAACCTATCCACCCTAATATTATATCAAATGTATGCAATAAAACCTATCCACCCTAATATTATATCAAATGAATGCAAATAAAGAGACAAAAAGTACTTGTAACCTAACTTTGGCACAAAACGGAAAGTTTCCAAAAAAAAAGCTCTTAATTCTCAAAAGCTGTTAAATTTCTGCAGTTGAGCATATTTCTGTTAACGTTCTCTGAAAAATGTCGCTGTTGTGTACCACGCGCGCAAAACGAGTACCCCTGAAAAGTGCTGCCATTTCAGTCATTGAGACTTCTCTATATTTAACGTTCTCTGAATGTACAAACTGCCAGGAATTTGGCCACACTCGTAGCTACTGTAATTTACCAAGCGTGTGTGTGATATGCGGTGACTTACACTCCACATCTACGTGTAGCAAACCAAAACAAGATGCAAGTGCTAAAAAATGTAGCAATTGTGGAGAAAACCACACTGCTAATTATCGGGGCTGTCCTGTATTTTTATCAATAAAACAAAAAGAATTGCTTCCAAATAGAAAACCTGTCCCACCTACAACAGTACCAAATCTAAATTCTTCTAGTCGCCAACCAATAACACAACCACAATACCAATCATATGCAAACGTCCTAAAAACCAACCCAAATGTGGAAGCAAATAACATTAATAATTGCAGTATAGAATCTATGCTTCAAACACTCGTGCAAACTCTTAATCAATTTATGGTTGGAATGCAAAGCATGATACAGGATCTGATTAGAAATCAAACCATTTTAATGCAAACCCTTTTAAATAAACCATAATGTACAGAATCAAAATTTGTCATTGGAACGCAAACGGTCTTACCAAGCACAAGCTCGAAGTCTATAATTTTCTATTATCAAATAACATTGACATTATGCTTATATCTGAAACTCATCTTACAGATAAAAATTATTTTAGAATTCCGGAATATCTTTTCTATGATACAAAACACAGTGTAACTAAAGCACAGTGTACTTGAGGAATTTAATGAAGAATACCTTCAGTCCACTATTATTCAACTGCAAGAATTTTCCAGTACAATGGCTATCGCAGCTGTGTACTGCCCTCCTTCTCAAATTATAACCGAACAACAGTTCAAAAATTTTTTTGCCAAACTTGGGCCAAGGTTTATGGCTGCAGGGGACTTCAATGCCAAGCACCACTATTGGGGCTCTAGACTGGTCACACCTAGAGGGAGACAACTTTTTAGCTGTATACTAAGATCAAAACTTGATGTTGTATCTACAGGACAGCCAACATATTGGCCATCTGACCGCCAGAAGATACCTGACCTGATTGACTTTGGTATTATAAAGGGTATTGATCGCAAGATTGTAACAGCGTCCTCATCCCTGGAATTGTCCTCCGACCATTCTCCGTCTATTATAACCATGGAAGGTAGTCCTTGCACCAGAACAGCGGGTAATCAGCTCCCCCATCCCAATCTCATAAACTGGCTTAAATATAAGAAATACATTAGCACTCATATAAAAACCAATGTTCCTTTAAAGAATGATATTGATATCGATAGGCAGATATATACATTGACTGAACTAATGCATGGAGCTACTAGGGCAGCAGTGGCCACAAATAATAAAAGTCGTGTTAACTCTCAGCGAAACATTGATGAGACTATAGAAGATTTAGTTAAAAAGAAACGAGAGCTGAGAAGGTCTTGGCAACAATATCGTTCTCCAAAATACAAGAAACTATTGTATGAATACACAGTTAAGTTGCGTTGCGCCCTTAAAAAAGAAAAGGAGAGGCATCTTCATGATTTCCTTTCTAATCTTACTCCGACGGACCAAACAGATTACGCATTGTGGAAAGCCACAAAAAATATAAATCGGCCCATACAGTACGAATCACCAATTCGGCTAGGTAATGGTAATTGGGCACGTACGGATTCTGAAAAAGGGTGTGTATTTGCTGAACATCTGCAATCTGTCTTCACTCCCAATCAGTCTTCTGCAACTACTTGCTTACTACTAGGCATATTGCAACCACCAAAAAAGCCAATAAAGTTAAAAAAAAATAACATAGTCTCAGTTATTAATCAACTTAAACCTAAAAAAGCACCAGGTTACGACAAAATCACCCCAAAAATGCTAAAAGAGCTTCCCAATATTGCCGTTCTTCATATCAGGCACATATTTAACGCCATCTCTCGTACTGCCTACTACCCAAAAGCTTGGAAATTATCTCAAATCATTATGATTGGTAAACCTGGGAAAGACTTAAGCCAAGCATCCTCATATCGGCCAATTAGTCTATTGTCCATACTTTCAAAGCTATTTGAAAAGTTGCTCTTGCAGAAAATAATGCCCTTTATTCAAGATAACAATATTATTCCTCAACACCAATTTGGATTTAGAGCAAAACATAGTACAACTGAGCAAGTTCATCGCATTGTGTCATTTATACGAAAGTCCTTTGAGAAAAATCAGTACTGCACTGCACTGTTCTTAGACGTAGCACAAGCATTCGATAAGGTATGGCACCGCGGCCTAATTCACAAAATTACTAGTTTACTGCCTACGAATGTACACCTCTTGCTGCAAAACTATATCACTAATAGAGAATTTGTTGTAAAGCAAAAAGATTTTTTCTCTCGGCATTGTAGAATAGACGCTGGAGTTCCACAAGGCAGCGTTCTGGGCCCTATTTTATATGTATTATACACATCTGATATGCCAACGACGAGCCAAACAATGACATCAACATTTGCCGATGATACTGCAATACTTTGCACTCACACAGACCCAAAAGTAGCAACGTTTATATTACAAAGGCATATACTTGAAACAGAAGTATGGCTTAAAAACTGGAGAATAAAGGTTAATGAAACCAAGTGCGTGCATATTACTTTTACTCTAAGAAAAGAAACTTGCCCTGCAGTTACAATAAATGGTCAGAATATACCACAGCAAAACGAAATAAAATATCTTGGAATTCACTTAGATAGAAGACTCACATGGCGGAATCATATTGAAAAGAAAGTGTCGAATATCAAGCTTAAAATGAAAAGCCTATATTGGATGCTTAATTCGAAATCAGCATTACCTCTAGAGTACAAAGTGCTACTATATAAAGCCATGCTAAAACCAATATGGGCATATGGTATAGAAATGTGGGGAACGGCTACGCCCTCAAATATCGAAAAACTTCAGAGAGTGCAATTTAAAGCCTTGCGGATAATCACGGGAGCGCCATGGTATATAAAGAACGTTAACATTCACAGAGATATTTGCATACCTCGTGTAGCCGATGAAATAGTACGGTTGAGCAAAAAATACCTACAAAAGCTAAAAGACCATCCCAATAAACTAGCGCGAAATCTACTTTTAGATGAAGGTCACACAAGATTGAAAAAAAGAGACATCTTCAAGTCTGCAGTATCTTAATGATCTCATCTCACGCGAGAGTCCGTCCACAACTTCCTCAGACCACGTCTATCACATTCGAAACAAAAACAAAAAAACAACATCATTTTCACAATCGACATGAGAGACAACGGAAGCTCTAAGGGAGACTGGAAACTAGGCCTTTCCGGCTCCCAGCTACGAAGAATCGGAGACTGGAAACCCGTCCTTTTCAGCTCCCAACTACTTTTAGATGAAGGTCACACAAGATTGAAAAAAAGAGACATCTTCAAGTCTGCAGTATCTTAATGATCTCATCTCACGCGAGAGTCCGTCCACAACTTCCTCCAACCACATCTATCACATTCGAAACAAAAACAAAAAAACAACATCATTTTCACAATCGACATGAGAGACAATGGAAGCTCTAAGGGAGACTGGAAACTAGGCCTTTCCGGCTCCCAGCTACGAAGAATCGGAGACTGGAAACCCGTCCTTTTCAGCTCCCAACTACTTTTAGATGAAGGTCACACAAGATTGAAAAAAAGAGACATCTTCAAGTCTGCAGTATCTTAATGATCTCATCTCACGCGAGAGTCCGTCCACAACTTCCTCCAACCACATCTATCACATTCGAAACAAAAACAAAGAAACAACATCATTTTCACAATCGACATGAGAGACAATGGAAGCTCTAAGGGAGACTGGAAACTAGGCCTTTCCGGCTCCCAGCTACGAAGAATCGGAGACTGGAAACCCGTCCTTTTCAGCTCCCAACTATGAAGAATTGGAGATTCACAACCGATTTAATCATATATGTAAATATATGTTCATTTGAGCAAATAATTCGTTTCTTAGCACTGGCAAGGAAACATATTACTCTAGTATATAAGATTTGTAAACTTATTGTTAGTTTCTTCTAAAAGAAAGATTCAATAAATAAAGAAAAATGGGGGAAAAAAACCTGATTTAACTTCCTTTTGGCTTTGTCAGTGGTTTTGGCGATTATTACAGCTACAATGTCTTCTGCGTATCCCACTAAATGCACATCCTCAGGCATCTCTATTCGAAGGATTTCATTGTAGCTTATATTCCAGAGTTCAGGTCCGAGTATTGATCCTTGGGCCGGACCTGCTGTTATTTGTTTAGTCTTACACCTTTCTCGCGTTTCGTTTAAGAGCACGCGATTGCTTAGATAATATAGCTACGAATAATCTTCAATAGATTATTCGGGATCTTGAATTTTACCTTTACCCCAACTTAAACCGTTGAAAGCATTTCTAATATCCAGTGTGACTAGCGTTTGGAGTATCGATTATCTGCCTGGGCATGTTCCCACTAGCTATTACATCTTAGATGGCTCCTAAGGTAGATCTGTCCCTTCTAAAACCATGCTGCCTGTCAGAGAGGCCGCCACTGTTCTCTACGGCTTCGCTAAGCCTATGCTTAATCAGTTTCTCAAAGAGTTTTTCTGCGCTAATGTTGGGTCTCCCTTTCCCTTACTGATTAGTACTAGTTTTTTTCATATTTCTGGAAAATTCCCTTTTTTAGTCATGCGTTGTACATGTTTAGCAGCAAAAGAGGGCGTTCGATAGCCAATAGTTTCAATATTTCTGTAACTATGCCATCAGGCCCTGGCGCTTTATTGCATTTCATTGCTTTTGCAGCATCCATAAGTTCTTCTTCTGTGAATGGGGCAGGTTCCGTTGCTTCATATTCGAGTTCTTACCTCTCAGCTCATTGTGTTGGGAATAGTGTGTCGACTATTTTGCTTATCATTTCGGTTTCCATATCAGCAGCAGGGGATTTGGCTCCTAGCTTTTTCATAACGATTTTGTAGCCCAACCCCCATGGGTTATTGTTTAGATCGTTTCGTAGCTCTTCCCATTTGTCTTTTTTGCTTTGGCTTATAGCTTTCCTCCATTATTTTCTGCGCTTTTTGTATTCTTCGGATTCCGTTATCGCCGGGCCCAATCTTCTGGCTCTAGTATACTTTCTACGCTTATGGATGCACATATCACTAAGTTCTGCGATCTCATGTGTCCACCAGTATACAGCATTTCTTTTTTTGTTCTTATCTATTTTAGGCATAGATGCGTTGCAACCTATCGTACTCGTAATGCATTGCATTGTTGTCTTGACTAGCGTTTTTGCTGTACTATTTGTACAGATCGTCGTTTTATTTTCGTTAATAGTTGCAAGGAGTGTCGATGGGTTTAGCTTGTTTATGTTCCATTTGCGTGTACTTCACGCACTCTTTGGATTTCCATTTCAATGCAAAACATGATGTATTGATGGTTACTCCCATTGTAATCTTCCAGGACTCTCCAGTCGTTAGTAAAGGATGCTACGGCTAGGGTGTTGTGCCTTCGCAAACTGGCTTTCGGTACGTAGTCGTTCCTGTGTTGAACACAACTAAACCTAGTCTGGCTGCCACGTCCAGCACTCGTCTACCTCTTGAGTTCGTTGTCGCCGAGCCCCATTCGGTTGCTTTTGAGTTGAAGTCTCCCGCTATTATTAATCGTCCCTCTAAACTAAGGGCTTTGTCTTCAATACTTTCCAGTTTCCGGGTGAATTCATCTATATTGTCGTGCGGTGTAAGATAACAGCTTATCATTGTAAATTGGCTGTTTTGAACGTAGACGACACCATCGCCTGACCCTTTCGCGATTATTACGAAATTTGTGCCCCTAGGCAGCCAGATGGCGGCAGTTCCCGACTCGTCTTCGATCCAAGCTTTCTCGGATTGAGCATATTGTTCGCTTATCAATACTGCTTGAACTCCGTTTTCTAAGACCATCTGCTCCATTAGCAGGTCTGCATTTTTCCTCATGTGCATATTTGCTTGAAGTATAATCATATCTTATCTTATCTTGGCATGATCATTTGTCATCGGGCATTTGCCCGAGTCTGGCATATGCTTTGTCTCGCTGCGATTGGTATCAGTACGTAGGCAGCATTTGGGCTCTTTGGTGCACTCTTTCATTTTGTTTTGTCTGGCATGATCTTTTCTCGGATGTTTTTGAGGACTTCAGCATAACTGTGGCCCTCTACTGGCTTTACCAACATAGCCTCCGATTTTGGTTTTGGTATTCGTTCATTCTTCTTTTGGTCTTCTCTTGCTCCATCGTTCTGAGTTCCATCACTTCCTTTTGGCACGGTATTGAGCCTAGATTTTTGCCGCCTTAAGAACACATATAAGCTGCAGGACATGGATGCTTGAGCGTCACCAGGAGCTATAAGAATAACCATGCAGGACTGAACAAATCTAAACATATTTTAAGAATACCAAAAGATAAACATATGTATTTAAAGAATAACAAAAGACGAAAATATTTTAAGAATAACAAAAGACAAACATATTTTACAAGATCTACGAAGCAAACATAACCCATTTGGTGGTGCAATGATTTTATTAGCAGGAGATTTTCGTCAAACATTGCCAGTGATTCCACGATCAACGCCAGCTGATGAACTCAATGCATGGTTAAAGTCCTCCAATTTGTATATTCACCAGGTAATCAAACAAAAAAAATTTGTATATCATAAAGCACTAAAATAAAAATAAAACAGATTTTTGTTAATAATTATGATCCACTTGATTTGCAATAAAGTGATTACTGAAAATACTTATATACGTTTTATTTCATTATTCTTTATTATATCGGCTATTAACCCTATGTTAATAATAATAAATAATTAATTATCTCTATGTTTTGTCATTGAAGCACCCACTTTATAAATATTTGTCACCTTTAGGTTCCCACTATTCCTTTAGATTATTTTTCAATCAGGTTTGAACCTTAAGTTCCTCTCTTAGTTTGAAGCCCTCTGGCAAACATCCCAGTCGGCGTTTTTAGTGGGTCCCAAAAGGCTGGCCAAAGTTCATGGAAGCGAAGATACTTAGGTCTGAAGATACGAGCTGACACTTTTCTTTAATTCTCCTGAACAAAACCGTCACCAAGATGATAGGGTGGTGTGTGAGAGTCAGCAGAGTAAAAACGTCTTAAAGTCGAAATATAAACTGCCACATTCAAAATCTAAACGCGAAAACAAAGAACAATAGAAGAGAGAGAAACAAAAAAAACAAAAAAAAAACATTACAATAAAAAAAAAAAAAAAAAAAAAAAAAACCCGCTATAGAGAGTGTAAACAATCTCGTAAACAAACAATCTCGTGGGTCGGAAGAACAGCTGTCATCGTTAACTGCATTACCGACTCAACGAAAAGGTATCTACTATACCGACTAAACTTCGAACCCAAAGTGCTGTGTTAGTAGATAAGTGTTTAAACATACATATATCCCAGCGCACACTACGAATTACATAAATTATGCAACGAACGCCTCCACCCGGAGGTGGCCAACTAGCAAAAAATCATGAAATTATGGCAAATAACTTAATCCACTATCAAAACATAATAAGCCAACAAGCTAACCAGTTAAAAAATAGGAAAAAATGTGCATGGAATTAAAGAATGAATTAGATTTACTCAAAACAGAAAATAAAAACCTTAAAAAAAATAGTACACCTCCTAAAAAAAATGGTACTAACGTACAATATGAAACGGATGAAGAGGAACTTGTACGAGAGACGGATTGGATCCTAAAAAAAAGGCCAAGTAAGAAAAGGAAGGCTGAAGTATCACCTGAAATACAGGCTTCTAACTCAAAAGTTATTGCAAAAGCATCCTTTGAGCAAAAAGAGAAGAAAATCCCGCGACCTCCACCAATAATGATATCTGGAGAATGCGATTACCAACAAATTTTTAATATTGCGAAAAAGGAAATGAAAAAAGAGTTTCTTATTAAACTTCTAAACAATAATACCTATAAAATCAATGCATCAGATCCTGATGACTATAGAAACCTGACAAAAATGCTGACCAATAAAAACCTATCTTGGTATACATATGAAAACAAGCAAGCCCGGCCGATTAAGGTGATGGTAAAGAACTTGCATCATACGAGTGATCCAGGAGAAATAATATCAAATCTTCAAAAACAAGGACTTAAAGCCATCAGCGCAGTCAATAAATTGAAATGGAAAACTAAAGAACCTTTAGATATGTTTCTCCTTACGTTTGATTCCAGTGAAAACATTAAGAAAATACATGAAGTAAAAACTATCTTACACTCTGTTGTTACTATAGAAGCAGTGAGGCAATCAAAACTCATACCGCAATGCAAATCATGCCAGGCGTATGGGCACACGCAAAACTACTGGGGCAAACAACCAAGGTGTGTCAAATGCGCAGGGAAGCATAAAACGATTGAATGCACAAAGCTTGAACAACAACAACCAAAATGCTGCAATTGTGGTGAGTCCCATCCTGCGAACTACAGGGGATGTGTTGTTGCCAAAGAACTACAAAAGATACGTGATCAACGAGCTGGCTCAAAAATAAAAAATAATATAAATAGTACTGAAGGCAAAAATATAAATAAAAATATTATAGGTAGCTACCCAAATAACCTTACCAGCAAACCAATTTTGCAAAACAATACTACACCACTTAAAAGACCCACATTCTCACAGGTAGTAAAAGGAAACAATCACTCGGAAAACGCTAACATACTACAACAAATATTGGAAAAAATAACGACACAAAACGAGTATATGACTGCACTAGAAAAGAGATTGCAGAAGATCGAAAAAACACTACACCTAGTTGAATAAAAATGACTAAATTTTTAAAAATAATGCTATGGAATGCAAACGGCTTGCTTAAACATCAAAGCGAGCTGGAAATGATTTTAGAAACCGAAAAAATCGACATCTGCCTAATATCTGAGACGCACTTTACCAAGCAGTCATATATCAAATTCAAAAACTACAATACATACCATTCAATTCACCCAAACAACGCCGCACGAGGAGGCGCTGCTATTATTATAAGAAACAATATAAAGCATTACGAAGAAGGCAGCATCTCTATACCTGAATTTCAAGCAATAACCATAACAGTGGAGAGTGATAGGAATTTATCAGTCACTGCAGTCTATAGTCCCCCAAAACATCAGATCAAATGCGACCAATACATAGAGCTAATTAATAGTCACGACAACCGATTTTTAATGGGCGGTGACTTCAATGCGAAGCACACACACTGGGGCTCGAGATTAACCACTACAAAAGGTAGAGAATTATGCAAAGCTCTTCAACAGACTGGATGTATAACATTTTCTACTGGGACTCCAACATACTGGCCAACGGATTCACAAAAAATACCCGACCTAATCGATTTTTTCATTGCCAAAAAAATATCAGCTAATTATATCAGCATAGAAAGCGGGTGGGATATGAACTCGGATCATTCTCCAATTTTATTAACATTATATGAAAATGCGCTTATCAAGAAATTGCCATTTACGCTAACAAATAAATATACGGATTGGGAATATTTTAGGAACGTTTTAACCGCGGATAATCACAATGCAGAAATTACCAACACTTCCGATTTAGATGATGAAATATTAAGATTATCTAACCTTATACAACTGGCAGCCTGGAGTAGCACTTCGGAAAAAAAGTTTGTCACATCAGGTCATAAATATACCAAAGATATTAAAGATATGGTCGCAGAAAAACGCAAAATACGAAGACGATGGCAGCAAACAAGATCTCCCTCCGACAAAAAACGACTAAATAAAATTACGAAAGAAATTTCCAGGAAAATAAAAGATTTTAAAAACAGATCTCTGAGTACGTATCTAAAGAGCTTATCGAACGAACGCAGCACTGATCACTCGCTCTGGAAATGTACAAAAAACTTTTCACAGCCAGTAACACAGTACCCACCAATCAAAAAAGAAGACAGTTCTTGGGCCAAAAGCAGTAAAGAAAAAGCTAATGTTTTTGCTGAATACCTCGAGGGCATCTTTAAGCCATATGACACGTCGAGGATAGCCGGAATGCAGCCACTTACCTATGAAACTGATGCCGAAATTCCCCTTGTTACGGATTCCGAATTGCTTGGTGAAATAAATAAACTAAAATCAAAAAAAGCGCCTGGGTATAATCTTATTACTGCTGAAATTTTAAAACAACTTCCTCAATGCACGATATCTAGGTTTACTGAAATAATGAACGCCACATTCAAATTGCACCATATCTCAATATATTGGAAAACTGCTGAAATAATTATGTTTAATAAACCAGGGAAGCCAGCGCATGATGTCACATCTTATCGGCCTATCTCGCTCCTACCAATTATATCAAAACTGATGGAAAAGCTTTTAGCCAAACGTCTCAACATAATTATTAAGCAAAGAAATATAATACCAGTGCATCAATTTGGTTTTCGCACAAAACATTCTACCATCGATCAAGTGCACAGAATTACTCGCATCATTGAAAACGCCTTTGAAGAAAAAAAGGTGTGCTCTGCTGTCTTTCTCGACGTGTCTAAAGCCTTTGACAAAGTTTGCCACATTGGGCTCCTCAACAAAATAAATGCGCTTCTACCAATACAATATTATAATGTTCTAGAATCGTACTTATCCGATCGTTTTTTCAGAATAAAATACGAAGACACATATTCAGAACTTAAGGAAATTAAAGCTGGCGTCCCACAGGGCAGCGTGCTGGGGCCCATTCTTTATATTCTTTTTACGTGTGATCTACCTATTGACATAAATTGCTCCACAGCAACTTTTGCTGACGACACAGCCATCTTATCGGTAGGAGAAACTCAGATTGACTCAATCAAAAACCTTCAAATTTATTTAAATAAAATCTCCGAGTGGACCATTAAATGGCGCATAAAACTAAACGAAACAAAATCGGTTCATTTAGACTTCACACAGAAGAAAATCAAATATCTGCCACTACATATAAACGGCGTACAAATCCCGCATCACAACACCGCCAAATACTTAGGTATGACACTAGATACCAAGCTTAGATGGAATGTTCACGTTAAAAAGAAAAGAGAAGAGTTAGATATCAGATTTAGAAATATGTACTGGCTTATGGGCAACCAATCAGCCTTATCCTTATACAATAAAATTATTTTATATAAGCAGGTGCTTAAACCAATTTGGACATATGGGATCCAGCTATGGGGCTGCTCAAGCTCAACCAACATAAAATCCATACAAAGATTCCAAAATAAGGTACTACGATGCGCTGTTAATGCATCTTGGTACGTCCGTAACACCGATATCGAACGCGACCTTGGCATCGAATCAGTTGCCACTTCGATCAACATCAACGCTAAGTCTCATATGGAAAGACTACGCCACCATGTAAATAGCGAAGCCTCAGCCCTAATTGACCCCGTTAAATGGAAAGAAAGGCTGAAACGAAAAAAACCGCACCAACTCACGCAGTAGCCCATTTCCCTGCAAGCCTGATGCAGAGTATTTTTAAATTTAGTTGTATTGTACAAAATTAAATCCAAATTGTTCGTTAGTTTATAATTTATTAACTAGTTACAATGTAAATAATAATAAAAAAAAAAAAAAAAAAAAAAAAAAAATCAAAATCTATTTGACAGAACGCAGCCTGTCAGGTCCGCTAGTATATATAGCGTTTTTCAATAGGTGCGCTTCAACTTTTATCCGATAGGGAGGGCGAACGACGCAATATTTTTTATTTTTCGCTTGTCATTTGAAACTTCATTAGTACACATTTCATCATGAAACGCTACACACTTGAGCAACGATTGCAAATCGTGCAAATTGTTTATGAAAATAATCGTTCTGTTGCTGCTACTTTAAGAGCATTACGGCCAAAAAATCATCTTCAGTGATGAAGCTCACTTTTGGCTCAATGGCTTTGTTAACAAGCAAAATATGCGTTACTGAGCAGAGAGCAATCCACACGTGATTCATCCGGCGGCGTAATTGGCCCATATTTTTTCGTTGACGAGAACAATCGCCACGTTACTGTGAATGGAAATCGATACCGCGACATGATAAACGATTATTTTTGGCCCCAATTGAATGGTATGGACAACATGTGGTTTCAACAGGACGGGGCCACAAGCCACACAGCACACGCTACAATTGATTTGTTGAAGAGTAAGTTCGATGAGCGCATTATTTCCAGAAATGGACCGGTCGAATGGCCGCCGCGCTCGTGTGATTTGACGCCTCTAGACTATTTTCTTTGGGGTTATGTGAAGTCATTGGTCTACAGTAACAAGCCGGCGACGATTTGTGAGCTCAGAGCCAATATTGAACGCGAAATTGCTGGAATTTCGGCCGATTTATGCAAAAGAGTGGTCGAAAATTGGGTTCAACGATTGGAATTCGTAAAACGTGCACGCGGTGGTTATGCAAAAGAAATCGAATTTCATACTTAAATGTATATGTTCAAACTCGATAATAAAAAAAAAAATTAGTTAAAAAAGTCAAACCGTTTGTGTTTTATTCAAAAAAGTTCAAAAGTTGAAGCGCTCTTACTGAAAAACGCTTTATATATATTAGGTTACTTATATTTGTAGAAAAGCTTAATTGCACCTTGAATTCTTATGCACTGTGGCAACCATGACCTATCTCACGAGCATCGCCTTATCATATTTACATGCAATAATAAGGAAGTAAATACCCGAATGATCGAATTCTTGCCTAAAATATTTTAAAACAATTCTGTTTTACATATGCATGTACATATTTGCCTATGTAAGTACATATTTGTATTCTGTACATACAACCGCACACACGGGCCACTCACTTTATTATTCTAAATGCGTATGTATGTATGTATGTATGCCTGGCGACTACAAGAACAAAATGCATTAATAGGCGCAACCGTAGCGGCCATCATATTAGTTGCCATAGTGCTGAGCAGTCTAAAATAGTCGCGGCGTACAGTAACCTTAAAATACTCTGATTTCAGAGCAAGTTTCTAACCTTGCAGATATATGCATATGTTTTTGTGCATTTTTTATCAATTTTAGAACTACATTCGTAAAGTAATATACAAATTAACTATTTAGGTACCTTCTATCAGAGAACATAAAATAATTGTTTGGAAATTTTCTCCTAGTATTGAAATGTGCGGCACAGAAGCTACTTGTGCTGTTTTCTGCAACTTGCTGTATGCTCATGCGCGCCCTTGACACACAGCAGCTGCGGTTGTCGAGCGTTTAGAAGACATATTTAGATACATATATGGGTGCAAACATATATACGAGCCGCGACCATTCGGCATGACCAACTATTGACAAATATTTCTGTGAGAAATATTCCAATATTGACTATTTAGCTTTGGGCGACATACGCAATGATACGCATTTAGAGGAACGAAGTAAGTGGCGCGTGTGTGCGGTTGTATGTACATGCATATGTGTATATTAAAAAACATTGTTTTGCTGAAAGTTCAGAATACAAATATGTACGTACATAGGCTATTGCATCAAGTGTGCAAATATGTACACGCATGAGCACGGAGGTCCACGCTCCCCCGGGGTCGGACTGCTAAGCTGGGCTCTAAGCTACCGTGGGGGTCGGCAGGTTGCGGATAGCCGAAAAGCCTGTAGTAGCAGGCCAGTTGCGAAATAAGTTTAAACGAATAAGCAACCCCCGACAAGTGAGCGATCAGGAGCTGAGGATGCGGTATAAAAGCCAGCATAAATCTGATGAAGTTCTTGTGACCGTGGCGAGAAGACACCAATCGGCGATAAAGTCAAGGAGTTAGCGGAAATGATGGAGCTTCCAAAGCGAAACATCAATCAGCCAATGAGGGATCTGATAGCGAGTATAACGAATCTCCATAAAAAACTAGGAAGATCTGTCTTTACCCCGATGAACCAGGCACCAAGAGGGACGAATGAGGCAAAACCTGTTATTCAAGACAAAGGTACCCAAGCATCACCTCTGATCAAGCGCACCACGGATTGCACGCCAAAGAGGGCAATTGTGAACGTCGCTGCAAGCTCAGCCAAAAGAAGTAAAACCAGCCGGGTTGAAGTCTTGAGGAATACGCCGGTTACAACGAATGAGCAAACAAGCACAGAAATATGGCAATTGGTTAAACCGAAGAAGAACCAAAAGGGGTCTACGCAGAATACTCTAAAGCGAGACGATAAGAAGACGGAAAATAACAACGCCAAAAACAATCCAAGACAGAGAAGACCACCACGTAAGGACGCTATCGTAGTCAGAAGCGCTGGTAGCATCTCATATACCGAAATCCTGAAGCGCGTTAAGACAGAGCCAAGTCTTAAGGAACTTAGCAATAATATACAAGGAGTCAAGAAAATAGCCAAAGGAGAGTTACTGCTGCTGCTGGATAAATCATCAGACCCAAATACCTCGAAGGTTCATGAAGCTGTTAAGGCGGCCCTAGGGGAAACTGTAGATGTCAGGGCACTTACGGAGCTGAGGCAGGTGGAAATTCGTGACCTTGATGAAATCACGACAAAGGAAGAAGTCCACGAGGCGGTAGCAAAGCAATTTCAAGAGCTAGAGGTACCTATCTCAGCCATCCTGGGTCTGCGAAAAGCTTATGGAGGAACACAAACGACGACGCTAAAGGTAACACCGGAAATCGCTACCAAACTGGTGGAAGCTAATAAAATCCGTATAGGCCTCGTAATTTGTCGCATACGGGAGAAGATCGAGCCAAAAAGATGCTTTAAATGCATGGAATATGGGCATGTGGCAGTAAGCTGTAAAAGCACACCTGACCTTACAAACACCTGCTTCAAATGTGGCAATAAGGACCACCAAGCCAAAAACTGCACACAAACAGCAAGCTGTATAATGTGCAAGAAGGCAAAGGCAAGTGATACATCACATGGGATGACCAGCAGCAAGTGCCTGGTTCCGCAGAAATGAAGACCTTGCAACTAAATCTCAACCATTGGGAAAACGCTCAGGACCTTCTCGAGCAGACTATACGGGAACAGAAAATAGATGTTGTTATACTTAGTGAGCCCAATAAACACAAAAAAGGTAACGGCTGGGCCTCTGACACAACAGGCAAATCAACGATCTGGAACTGTGGAACAAATAGATCCCAACTGATGAGCGTGAAGGGAGCCCGCGGATTTGTACGTGCGCGCGTTGAAGGTACATACATTTACAGCTGCTATCTACCTCGCAGCTTAACCCTGCTGGAAGCAATAGGTATCCTAGAGAACCTCGCCCAGGATGTAAAGGAGCATAGACCTGTCATCGTAGCTGGTGATTTTAACGCTTGGGCTGTTAACTGGGGATGCCCACCTACAAATCCTAGAGGTCAAGCCCTTCTAGAAGCGTTTTCCATGCTAGATATAGCCTTGATGAATACAGGAAATCAACAGACGTACCAAAAAGCGGGAACGGGATCTATAATTGACCTTACGTTCGTGAGTTCTAGCCTTGTTCGCTACACGAAATGGTTCCTCAGCCAGCATTACACCCGGAGCGATCACCTCGCAATAATCTGTGAAATAAGGCGGCATGCCGAGGAAAGGTTCCCAAATAACTACGAGAAGAGGTACAAAGTCAAAACAATGGAGGCTGAGGTTATTGAAATCATGCTCGCAGATGTAACTCTTACGGGGGATGCATCTGAAAAGACTACGCAAACCATGAAACACTTAACGGAAGCATGCGATGAAGCCATGTCCAAAACTAGGCCCAAGAGGCACAACAGCGAACCTATCTACTGGTGGACAGCAGACATTGCAGAATTGCGCAGGGAATGTAAAAGAGACAGGCGAGTCTACCAAAGATCCAGGGGTAGGGACAGTTTCCAAGAAAAGCGCTAAAGAAGGCAATTAAAAACAGTAAACGCCGGTGTTTCCTCCAGCTATGCGACGATTCCCCAACGACGCCTTAAAAGTAGCAATCCAAAGTCGTACCGACATTTTTGTAGATCTCTACAATACATGTCTAAAGGAACGCACATTTCCAACCCATTGGAAGCTGCAGAAACTGGTTCTAATTCCAAAAGCCTGCAGAAGATCCTTCAGGCTACCGCCCCCTGTACATGCTCGACACCGCAGGGAAAATCCTGGAACGCCGGATCGCAAATCGTCTGGAGGCTGCTTTAGAGGATGTAGGCGGTCTATCACCCCGACAATTCGGATTCCGGAAAGCCCGTTCAACCACAAATGCTGTATCTGCAGTCAAAACCATTGCACAGAAGGAGATTGAAGGTACTCGATGGCTATACGGCAGCAAGGAGTACTGCCTAATTGCGACGCTGGACGTTAAGAATGTTTTCAATACGGCGAATTGGAGCAAAATTCTAGTCGCGCTGGATAGTTTTCACATTCCAATGTACATTCGTAGGATTGTCGCCAGTTACCTTTCTGACAGAACCTTGCGTTATAAAACCGATACTGGTGTAAAAGAGTACAAAATAACTGGCGGAGTTCCACAAGGCTCAGTCCTAGGTCCTTTGTTATGGAACGTTATGTACGATGGAGTTCTGCGTCTCAATCTACCTCTAGGGTCACAAATTGTAGGATTTGCTGACGACATAGCTGTTGTGGTCGTGGCTAAATCCCTCCATCAAGCCGCAGAAGCATGCACCCAAGCCGTTGGCATGGTAAAGGAATGGTTGTGCAATAGTGGTCTAACTCTTGCGGACGATAAAACCGCAGTACTAATTAGCAGCAGTACGGTTGTGGAGTCGGCCAACATAATGGTGGGCGATCATGGCATAGGATCGAAGCCATTCATTAAGTAGCTGGGAGTAATAATCGACCGTAGGCTTAATTTCAAAGAGCACTTGGCGTACGCGAGCAGCAGGGCAGCAAAAGCAGTAACTGCGCTAACGCGACTAATGATGAATATTAGAGGCCCTAGGCAAAACTGTAGGAGACTACTCAACTCTGTTGTCTCATCGATTATACTGTATGCAGATCCAGCATGGGCGGAAGCTACAAATTGCACCTCATATGTGAAGTGCCTGAAATCAGTGTACCGATTAAGTGCCCTCAGAGTGTGGTCCGCGTTTTGCACGGTATCGGAAGACGCTATTATGGTTATAGCAGGACTACTCCCAATCAACCTAATGGCAACAGAGTATGCGGAAATATACAAAAAAAAGCTACTTCAGAACGGGTGACAATACGCAAGATAGCAAGAGAGCGTAGCCTGCGTTCATGGCAGGAGAAATGGAGCTTGTCCCCCAACGGACGCTGGACGTACCGTTTGATTCCCACAAGTTCCAAATGGGTTAACCATGAACATGGACAGTTAGATTACTATCTGAACCAAATACTGACGGGACATGGGTGCTTTAAATCCTACTTATATAGGTTTAAGCACGAAGACGATCCGTACTGTTCTCATTGTGCACCAGCTGTAGAAGACGCAGAACATGTTTTCTTTGCCTGTCCGCGATTTGTGTTCGAAAGGGAGGAATTAAGCACTAGGGTGTGGAAGCCAATTTCGGCTGATAACCTAGTAGATATTATGTTAGAGTCAGAAGAAAATTGGTCCGCTGTATGTAATATGGCGAAACTAGTAATCTCCAAACTGCGTCGCGCTGAACAACAGCGCAGATCTTCATGAAGAGGCAATAGGCCGCTCCCCCTCCCGTGAAGTACTACTTAACGGTTGTCCCGCGGGAGGGGAACGGAGCTGGGGTGGGTTTCTAGAGGGTGAGCCGAAAGGCAAGTCTCACACTTTTCGGCTTTCAATGCTTTGTACCACCTCCATAAAACAAAAAAAAACACGCATGTGCAAACACGGAGGCCGCGCTCCCCTGGGATCGGGCGACTAAGCTGGGCTCTAAGCTTCCGCGGGGATCGGCAGGTTGCAGATAGCCGGACTGTAGTAGCATTTTAGTTCCGAATAAGTTCTAACAAATAAGCAGCCCCGACAATGAGCGGCAGGAACGGAGGAAGCGGTCTAAAAGCTAGCTTATCCAGACAGGAACTCCAGACCATGATGATCTGATTGACATACAACAAACACGGAATGAAATAATAGAGAACAATAACGCACATCGAGTGATAAATTCAAACTTTGAAAAACTTATGGAAATTTTAACCCCAAAACCCTTGAACATCAGATGTTACTACAAGATATCCATAAAGAACTATTAGACCTAACCACCACCTCTAATTTTGCAAGAAACGGAAACTTTTATTCTGCTGCAATATATATTGAAGAGGTAGAAAAACTAATTATGTCCGAGAAAATACAAATACCTATAATAGATATATAAGAATACTCAACAGTACACATAGGAAGATATGAAGAAACCTTTGTAATCATCTATAAATATCCAATTAAAATAAATCAATGTGAAACCTTTGACGTCACATCTTTATCTTATCGACATGGAAAACTCGAACTAGACTCACTTATAGCCTCATGTGACAAAATATTTCAAAGAATAAATAAGTGTAAAAATAATTTAAGCAAATATATATGTAAGAAACAAACAAGAGACAATTGTACTTATTCATTAGTCAACACTAACAGAGCAAAATGTAATTGTAAGGTGGAAAATAACGAACCAATAATTATTCTAAAACATGGAAATATAATAATAGATGCAACGCACACTGTGAACAATAAAACCATCGTAGGAACATATCTCGTACAGTTTCCAACTACCATTCATCTAGACAATAAAATCCTCTTTAACCAAGATGAAGAAAACAAACAGTTCATACAATCCCGAGGTAATGAACAAATAGAAGTAATAGAATTACTTCAATCCCAATCACAATATGAATTTAATAATATTCAAAAACTATACAAATTTATCATCCCATTTGAGGAACACCCAATAAGACACACCATAATACTTATTTTCACATTATGTACAATAATATTAAGCATATGGTTCTTAAACAAAATATATAATATGTATATACAATTCAAGAAAATCAAACTTCAAGAAAAAACACAGCAAACAATATGAACTAATACTTAAACAACTAGGCATGGGACACCTTATCAGAAAGGATGCCATAAGTATAGTTTAACCGAGGACGGTTAATCTTTCGAAAGGAGGGGGGAGTTAATACTCTAACCTTAAACATGATACCACCATCCCTATCTCTGGCTCAACAACAAGTACAACATACTTTTGTAGCATGACATCATGCCACAACTATTGTAGCTTCACTTCATCTTTAACTTAGCATTAGTACAATGTTCACTTTCTTTGTAACTTAGCATTAGTACAAAGTTCACTTTCTTTGTAACTTCATCTTATCTATAGCTTCACTTTATTTGTAGCTTATCATTAGTATAAATAACCAAGCCAACATAACATACAACGTCTTTTGTCACTATATATTCTTAGCAGTAAGTTGTTGAAGAAAAAATAAATAAAAGAACGTTCTGATCCAATATACGGACAGAACTAAAAAATATATGTTTTGTATTTTTCAATACGAAGAGTATTAATTGGCGCCCAACGTGGGGCGGCCATCAAAAAAGGATTCAATATAAAATCTTAACACCGGTCGCTCAAAGAAACATAGTTTCATAAAATAAAGAAGGATATAAATCCTGTACAAAAATATAAGTGACACCTAATAAAAAAAAAAACAACGATCCTAAAAGTACACAACAAAAAATAAAAAATTAATAAATCATAATATAAAATGGCTACACAAGCGGAAGTGTCGGCTTTACAAGAACTAGTTGCTAATTTACAACAAAGACTAGCAACATTGGAGGAAGAACAAGGACACAGCATTCCAGAAATACAAGAACAAAAATGCTACTATAACACACCACAAGAAGTGGACTTGAACATTTTTAAATCATTAACATCAATAACATTCTCAGGAGACTATCACGAATACAGGAATTGGAGGAAGATGGCATGTACTTTGATGGAAAGTATAAAACAATTTCAAAGAGAAAATATATTCGCCCAAGCATTAATCATGGTACGTGGAAAAATCACAGGGCGTGCTGCACAAATTCTAATCAATAATAATACAAAACACAATTTCGAGCCAATCATCCATAGATTAAACGACTCTTATTCTGACCAAAGACCTTTATATGTATTGGAAGAGGAGATGATGAAGGTAAGGCAGGAGAATCTACCACTCCACGTATATTATGACAGATTTAATCAATCATTGAATTTACTGCTTTCAAAAATTGAGATGTCACACAAAAATGAATATGTGGACACCGCCTTGAGCAAGGAAGTGCAATCGAAAGGTGTACGTACATTCATTACAGGATTAAGAAGCATGACCACAAAGAATGCTCTTTATTCTCGTAATTGTACAAGCCTAACAGAAGCATACGGAATAGCACGAACAATGCAGCATGACTCACAGTATCATCAACTTGACAAGAATGATGTCAGCGCGACAAAATCACAATGAACACCTCCAGAGACACCAATACCAACCACGTGCACCAGAACCGATGGAAGTAGACCCATCATCTGCTCAATTCAGGAGACCTGCCCAACATACAAAGCCGCCACATGTAAACCAACAGCAACCACCACGTCTAGCATTCCAAAATCCCTTCAGGAATACATTGAACAACATAGGGAATCGGCTCAATCAATACATTCCTCAAAAAAGAAATCGGGAGGAATCATTTTAGCAACTAACCAAACGAGAACGAGTCAATCAACTTTCAGAAGAACAACAGGAGGTACAGTCGCTATACAACGAACCAGCCAGCGATGCTGATGAAGAACAACACAATTTTTTATAAAGCATCACGGATTACCCACACTCCAAAGGACAGCACCAGATGGTAAGTCTGTGAATATATTAATATGTAGATACAGGTGCCACAAGTAGTTATATGAAAAAAGATTATAAATATGCTAAAAGCATTTTACTGAGCAAACCTATAAAAACAAATACCTTGCATGGTAGCTCAATAATAACACACAAAAGAAAAATTAACCTAGTAGGACATGAAATCGAGTTATTCGAAATAGATAAACTTAAAGATTTCGATATAATATAATATAAGGAGAAGACAATTTAAAGAAAATGAAGGCTAAAGTGAATCTACTCAACTATTCCATTAGTTTCGCGAAAGTGTCAAGCCACTTGAAAAGTGAAAAGCTAAACTATACGATAGGAGGAAAAGGTTTTGAGCAACAAATAAAATATTTAATGAAACAAAACTATCAAAATGAAATACTACCCTTCACTACTACAATTCAAGCAGAAATACGAACAGCAACAAACGAACCAGTATGGGTCAGACAGTATCCCTACCCTTACTCAGATCATGAATTTGTATAAAAAGAAATGCAGAAACTTCTAGAAAATAATATCATACAACCGAGCAAAAGTCCATACAACTCACCTATTTGGACAGTCTCAAAGAAAGGTACAACAGAAGACGGACATCCTAAACGAAGAATGGTGATAGACTTCCAAAAATTAAACAAAAAAACTATAGCTGACAGATATCCTATTCCAGACATAACTATGACACTTCAGAATTTAGGGAAAGCTAGCTATTTCACCACTTTAGACTTAGAGTCAGGATTTCACCAAATTATGATAAAACCAGAAGACTGAGAAAAAACTGCATTTTCGGTAAACGGTGCTAAATATGAATTTTTACGACTACCATTCGGACTAAAAAATGCACCCTCAACATTCCAAAGATGCGTGGACGATACCTTGAGACCCTTCATTGGTATATGTGCATATGTATATATGTATGGTATATGTGCATATGTATATATGTGCAAATATGTATATGTGCATATGTATATAAGATGATGTTCTGATATGCTCAACAAAACTGAGCAACACGTGAAAGACATCACCAATATATTGTAGTACAAACACTGCACAGAGCCAACATGAAAATCTCAGAAGAAAAATATAATTTTTTTCAAAAGCAAACTGAATTTCTAGGACACATAATAAAAAATGGAAGAATAACAGTAGACCCCGAAAAAATAGAGGTAATCGACAGATATAAAGAGCCAACGAACTTGAAAGAACTCAGATCATTCTTGGGCCTAGCCTCATACTATAGAAAATTTGTAAAAAATTTTGCACAAATATGCAAACCTTTAACCATTTATTTACGCGGTGAAAACGGCAACATTTCAAAGAACAAAAGTTCAACAGTAAAGATAAAACTAGTTGAAGAAGCACTTAAAGCGGTAGAAACAATAAAAAATAAACTTAAAGAACAAATAGAGCTTTATCAACCAGACTTCAATTTAGGATTCGACCTCACAACTGACGCAAGCAACTACGCAATAGGAGCAGTCTTGAGTCAAGGGTAAAACCCAATCGCCTTCATATCACGGACACTTAGTCAAACTGAACAAAACTACTCAACAAATGAAAAAGAAATGCTAGCTATAGTATGGTCACTACAAAAATTACGTAACTACCTATGCGGCATAGCAGACTTAACCATTTACACAGATCTTCAGTCATTAATTTTCTCCATCTCTGAAAAAAATCCAAACGCAAAACTAAAAAGATGGAAAGACCAAATAGAAGAATACGGAGCAACACTCAAGTATAAACCTGGACACGAGAATATTGTAGCAGACGCACTATCAAGACAAATCTTCAACAGCTCCAACGAATCGGTACACTCAGCAGAATCATCAGAGTTCAGGAATATTAGGCAAGCAACAGCACCGCTAAACTCATTTAAAACTCAAGTCATTTTAGAAAAAGGAGACGATAACCAACTGATCACATCCACCATATTTCCAAAACACGAACGATTTATTATCACATTTAAAGACACTAAATTCTTACTTACCACAATCAAGGCAGTGATTAAACCAAAGATAATGACACCATTCCACAGTGAACTTAAGCTATGGCATGATATACAACCTCTTTTAAAAGCAACATTCGAAGCCTACCCAAAAGTCTTCGCACAAATAAAACTTAACGACATAATAATAGATAAAGAGAAAGAAGAAATAGCAAACTTTTTACACAAAAGAGCACACAGAAACGCGAGAAACCACTTAAAAGAGATAATGGAGACCTGTTATTGGCCCACAATAAAAAAAGACACATAAAGAATAGTAAAAAATTGTATAATATGTACGGAAAATAAATATGAGCGAAAACCAATCAAACATATAATAGGAAAGACACCAACACCAGAACTAGCAGGAACCTCAATACAAATGGACATATTTTATATACAAAACGAAAAATATCTATCTAGTATTGACAGATACTCAAAGTACACATACATACGAAAGTTAGACACAAAGCGACATTTTCATGAAATACTTGAGGAAGTAATCACACAAATATTCCCGTTTTGTAGCGAACTAATGACCGACAATGAGAACATATTTATAGGTATAGGTACGACAGCATTACTCAACAGACTACAAATAAAGCATACACGAACACCAAACAATAATTCTACATCGAACGCTCAAGTCGAACGGCTACATTCAACACTACTGGAAATCGCGCGGTCTATAGCAAGCGAAAAAGAAACCAGTGCAGAAGAAGAAATATTCCAAGCAGTAAAGGAATGCAACAAAACAATACAAACGGTAACAAACGAAAAACCCCTAAACATATTTTTTGACAGAAGTAAAACAGAAAAATGAAATAAAACAGAAAATCCAAGAAAAACAGGACAAAATGCTAAATTATCATAACAAAAATAGGCAACAAAAAACATACACCCCAGGACAAATAATATATGAGAAAAGCAGTCGACAAGATAAATATACAAAGAGATACATCCAACATCAAGTAAAAGAAGATCGTGAGGGCACAATCTTAACAACCAGAGGGAAGATTATACACAAAGATAACATCAGACAAAATGTTCAAACTACTGATACTCCTATGCATGATGCAGACCATGAAGGCACAGGAGCTAACCGACCTAAAAAATAAAAAATATATACTCACCGAGATGGATCCATCCTTTCTCTACAAGGATGAGGACTATTTATTCCATATTATTAATTGGACGAAAATACTAAAACCATACAATGAAATAAAAGCAATGCTAAAACAAGAAACCACACCTAGAGCCGCAGATTTAGCACTAACAAACAGAATAGAAATATTAAAAAATCAACTCATAACCAAAAAAGAAGCCTAAACTTCCTAGGCTCAGCTTTCAAGTTTTTGACAGGAATTCCAGACCATGATGACCTGATTGACATACAACAAACACTGAATGAAATAATAGAGAACAATAACGCACAACGAGTGATAAATTCATTCTTTGAAAAACTTATGGAAATTTTAACCCCAAAACCCCTGAACATCAGATGTTACTACAAGATATCCATAAAGAACTATTAGACCTAACCACCACCTCTAATTTTGCAAGAAACGGAAACTTTTATTCTGCTGCAATATATATTGAAGAGGTAGAAAAAATAATTATGTCCGAGAAAATACAAATACCTATAATAGATATATAAGAATACTCAACAACTCCTTGTCATGTCGGTCTCCTTGCCGCGGGGATGAGGCTTAAGTGGGGAGTTAACCCCATTCTATGGAGATTAACTTACCACGAACTAAGAGGGCAGCTCCACATAGGAATTGGGTATCCACTCAACCGCGGAACGGCGGAATTTGTGGCCACCCAAGTACTATGTGGAGAGTACCGTACCGACAACCTGGCAGGAGGTATAAAATGCATTTTTCTACAATGTGGAGGCTCAACAAGGATCTCTCTGCACGAGGTAACCCACTTCTGGGAAATCCTCCCGTCGAGCAATCGACGGCTCGGGCATCGGATGTGCAGGCCCGAACCCCACATTCCCCTATGACCGGAACTGACACCCAGGGTTCCGGAGGAAGCGAACTACTAGTGGTGAAACATGGCACATTGGCTATGCCAATGGAGAGCCGAGTGAGTGTGAGTGATACACCGCCGTCGAAACGATCTGAAGCAACTGAACAAGTTGTGGAGGATGTGGAGATGGCGGACAATCTCTCAGTAGACTCAGACGGATCTCTGGTACCGAGTAAGTCTTTGATAACGGTTAAACCTGGTGCGAATCAGGTAAGTACCGGTAAAAAGACCGAAGTTATTGGAGATTCGAACGCAGGTGTTGGTCTAACCGCAAGGCAGATCAAACGAAGGAGACAGAAGGCGAGGCAAGCCGAAGCACTAGCTAAGGCAAGGACTCAAGCTCCGTCAACTTCGACACCTGTAACGGAAACGGGAAAGCGTGGCAGAACAGAGGATTCCTCTGTAGCGCTGCGCTCTTCCGGAAACGAAACGGGGTCTGTGCCAACGAGAGGGAAGAGGAGAAAGGCAAAGAAGAGGAAAGTCGAGAGACGGAATTCGGAAATGCCTGCATCCTCGACCCAATCCAAGGCAGACAAACCTTTGCCTGACAAGGCAGAGGCTAAGGGACCTCAAATGTCGAATGACACTCTTCCGTCAACGTCTGGCGAATCATTCGCGAGAATGGCAGCAAAGGCAATGACGGTGGAGATACATACCGACAAACAAGATGGTCTACTGTCCAAAGGGCAACAAGACTATCTTGATAGCTATCTTTGGAAAGCTATCGGTGAGTCGAAAGACGCGCCGACGTTCGAGGGGAAAAGCGTGGTGGACGGCATCGTAAAGGTGCACTGTTCCAATGCTTTTTCCCGAGAATGGCTAGAAAAAGCTATAGCAAAGATTCCAGCCTGCGAAAACAGCAAGTTTATTCTTGTTGAGAGTAGCAAAGAAAGGCTGGTACGAGCGAGTGTCTGGATTCCGGGTCCTTCCTGTAATTCAGCAGAACTCCTCAAACGCATCCGTGTTCAGAACAAAGATCTTGACACGACTCTCTGGAGAGTATACTCCTGCACCAGGCAGAAATCCGCCACCACTTCGGAGACGAGTTCCCACCTGGTACTGGGTATCGATCTTGGGTCCCTCAAGGTGCTTAAGTCGAAGTACGGTTGCCGTCCTCACCTACATCTGGGGCGGATCCAGTTCCGCGTCCAGGATAAGGTGGAGGACAAAGCGTAAATATACTCAGTCTCATGACTGAAGTAATATTTACACAGATTAATCTGCAGCATAGCAAAGCGTCTACGGCTCTCTTGTGCCGTAGGCATGCAAAATTGCAAACAAACCCACACATAATACTTATACAAGAACCATGGGTATGTCACAAGCGTATCTGTGGTCTAAGTGCTATGTCGTGGGGACAAATACTTCATTGTGAAGGGAATGTGAGACCGCGACCATGTATTATCATGCCGAGGTTGATCGAACACACGATGTTAAAAGAGCTATGCTCTGGAGATATCGTTGCTGCAAAAATAAAGTACTGGAAAAGTGGGAACAGTGTCGAAGCTATCATAGTTTCGGCCTACCTACCCTATGACTCTGTACAGCCACCTCCTTCGAGGGAGCTAAGAGAAGTGGTCAAGTACGCAGAATCCAATAATCTGGGGCTAATAGTGGGCTGTGACGCAAATTCACAGAACATTGTGTGGGGAAGCAGCAAATGCAACCCCAGAGGTCTCAAGTTACTGGATTTTATCCTGTCATCCGATTTGGTCATTCAAAACACTGGTAACAAACCAACTTTTGTGACCAGAAGGAGACAAGAGGTGATTGATTTAACACTTACCAATAGGTCAGTTGGAAATCAAATCAACCGATGGCGAGTTTTGGAAGAGGACTCTCTTTCTGATCATCGTCTTATCGAATTCCGACTGGGAATTGACACAATATCAATACCTTCCGGTAGGAATCCTCGAAATGTGGACTGGGACAGGTATGGTGAGCTTGTAACAGAGCGATTACCAAACCTGAAAAAACTCAAATCAGCAGAAATGATTGAAGATGCGACTAAGAAATTAGAAGGTACTTTAATCAATTGCTTCGAGGAACTGTGTCCACTCAGGCAAAGCAGACAGGGGAAAGCGGTTCCTTGGTGGAACCCTGAACTGTCGAAGCTTCGTGTACGGTCCAGGAAACTTCTTAATAAGGCCTTGAAGACCAAAACAGAAGAGGACTGGGCCAATCATCGACTTACACAGAGAGAATATAAGAAGAAAGTACGGCAAGCCAAACTTGAATCCTATAGAAATTTCTGCAGTAACGTCGAAGAAATGAGGGAAACAGCGAGACTTTGTAAGGTCCTTCATTTAGACCGCTCAGTAAGGCTGGATTCCATTCGAAAACCTGATGGTTCATACACCATTTCCAAATCGGAAACGTTTAATGCTTTACTCGAAACCCACTTTCCGGGTAGTAGAACTCTCTCTGAAGGTGAGAGTGGCATGAACAACAACGGTGGCAATGGTGGAACCTCTAGGTACAGCTGGTATATTGCTAGTCGGATAGTGACAAGGGAATCTATAAGGTTTTCCTTATCTTCCTTTGAAAACTTTAAGTCCCCTGGACCTGACGGAATATATCCAGCAATGCTTAAAAAAGGAGGAGACAGGCTGATTGAGGCCCTGAAAAGGATCTTTACAGCCTGTCTTGCATTTGGTTATATACCATCCCAATGGCGACGCGTAAGAGTAGTATTCATTCCGAAACCAGGAAAAGATGACTATTCCCTAGCAAAAAGTTTTAGACCAATCAGTTCGACATCGGTCATGTTGAAAAGTCTGGAACGAGTGGTGGAGAAACATATTCGAGTGGGGGTATTGCCGAGAAGTCCACTTAGTAGAAATCAACACGCTTACCAGAGTGGAAAATCATGTGAATCAGCCTTACACGATCTTGTTAGCAAGATTGAAGCTGGGCTGGAAGCTGACGAATACACAATGGGCGTGTTCGTGGACATTGAGGGGGCTTTTGATAATGCCACTTTCGGCTCGATATGTTCTTCTGCCGAACGACACGGAGTTAATCAAGCCATTATAAAATGGATATACTCCATGCTCTCTGAGAGGCTGTTAACCGCTGGTGGGAGCGATGACGAGCAAATCACAGTCAGGGCCAATCAAGGATGTCCCCAAGGGGGTGTTCTTTCTCCGCTGCTGTGGTGCTTCGTCGTAGACTCCCTATTAGTGGAGATGCAGGAACTCGGCTTTCATGTCCAAGCATATGCGGACGACGTCTGTGCGCTAACATCGGATAAATCCTTAAGGAGGCTTTGCACGAAAGTGCAGAGGATTCTTGACAAAATCGATGATTGGTGCATGAGACAAGGTCTTTCCGTTAATCCGAACAAAACAACCATAGTCTTGTTTACGAGAAAACGGAAATTGGATGGACTCAGTCTTCCAACACTGAAAGGTGTGACACTTGGTCTTTCCAACGAAGTTAAATATCTAGGAGTAATTTTGGATAAGAAGCTGACTTGGGAGACACACGTTTCACTGAAGGTGAATCGTGCATTGAAGATTTTTCAGCAATGCCGTAGAGCCTTTGGCAAAACTTGGGGTCTGAAACCTGCTGTGGTCCTATGGATATACACGGCACTTATCAGACCAATCATCACTTACGCTTCTGTGGTCTGGTGGCGACGGAGCATGGTTAAGTCCACAATCCGGGAACTATACAGGCTGCAAATAAGTGTATGTTTATGCATCACGGGTGCCATGAGTACAACCTCTGGAGATGCCCTAAATGCTATGCTCGATTTGCTCCCCCTGGATCTTAAGATACAACAGGAAGCAATAAAAGCAATGTGCAGACTCCATAAATATGGTCTCTGGCACGAAGATGGAACTTCGGGACACAGAGAAATCTTTAAGTTGCTGTCGGAGCAGTGTCCACTGTTTTTGGCACCTAAAGATGACCTGATACCCACAGTTTTATTCGGAAGGAAATTTGATGTCAGATTTCCATTGCGTGAGCAATGGAGCAATCCAGGAGGCACGCAGGGAGGTTTGACGGATATTTTCTTTACCGATGGGTCCAAGACTGAAATAGGGTCTGGAGCCGGATGGTACTTAAACGATAGTAATAAGTATCACTACGCTATGGGGGGAATGGCAACTGTTTTCCAAACAGAAGTTTTTGCCATCCTAAAAGTAGCCGAATGGATAATCGAGAGGAGATGGAGCGGGAAACAGATTGGAGTCTTCAGTGACAGTCAGGCTGCATTGAAGGCCCTGGAGAACGCGAAGCAAACCTCAAAGATTGTTCAAGAATGTAAGAAGAAGCTTAATTCTGTCGCAAGACAAAACAGGCTTGTACTTATATGGGTTCCGGGACACTCCGGTGTTCAAGGAAACGAAATTGCCGACGAATTGGCCAACCGTGGATCAGCGGCGCCCCCACAGGGGCCAGAGCCAATAATCGGAATCAGTCCCGCAGGAATCAAGAACTGGATCAACGATTATGTAGGCAATCTACATAAAGAGCGATGGTCCGGTCTAGAACGCTGCAGAACTGCAAAGTGTTTTGTGACAAGTCCGAACAGAAAACTGTCAAACTTTCTACTAAAACTTAGAAGGAAAGACGTTCGGTTGATGGTCGGCATCATTACAGGACACAACCCATGGGGTCAGCATATGACCACCATTGGAATCATCGAGGACCCGGTATGCCTGTCATGCTTGGAGGAGGCGGATAGCACTGAGCACTTTCTCTGTGAGTGTCCTGCCTTTGCTAGAGCGCGACTACGGGTATTGGGTTCCGATGTCATGGGAATGGGTAATATTCGTTCTCTAAAACTGGAGGATATTTACAGATTTGTCAAAGAATCTGGAAAATTCTCACAGGACTAACTATCTCTATCTCTGTCTCTATTCTTTCCTATCTCTTTCTCTGATACTTTTCTCCCTCCCTCCTTGACTATCTACCCCCTTTCCAGAGCTTTAAATACAATGGGCTTTTTAGCCTGAGTGTTTTGGGAGCCACCAAATCTCCTGGTGCTCCTTGGCTCGACCTTTTCAAATTCAATTCAATACTCAACAGTCACATAGGAAGATATGAAGAAACCTTTGTAATCATCTATAAATATCCAATTAAAATAAATCAATGTGAAACCTTTGACGTCACATCTTTATCTTATCGACATGGAAAACTCGAACTAGACTCACTTATAGCCTCATGTGACAAAATATTTCAAAGAATAAATAAGTGTAAAAATAATTTAAGCAAATATATATGTAAGAAACAAACAAGAGACAATTGTACTTATCCATTAGTCAACACTAACAGAGCAAAATGTAATTGTAAGGTGGAAAATAACGAACCAATAATTATTCTAAAACATGGAAATATAATAATAGATGCAACGCACACTGTGAACAATAAAATCATCGTAGGAACATATCTCGTACAGTTTCCAACTACCATTCATCTAGACAATTTTTTTTTTTATTATTTCTTCCATAAAATATTACACCTGTCGTTAGACAATAAGTAATTTGATTTACAAAAAGATGGAATGAGAGTGATATTGAAGGGCCAATGCCCCCAAGCTCATTTAGAAGAAATATATACATATTATTTAAAAACAAGTGGTTAACAATGACATATACGATTAGTTGACAATTGATTACATGGATTTTGCAAGATCTGTTGGTGTTTGACGGTTAAGCCGACTTTGGGTAGATTTTTCTTTATTTGGTAGTCTTCTCATCATAGGATTTGTGTGCGTTAATAATCTATTTATGTGTCTTCTGCTAGCGCTTTGTATTGTTTCATCAATAGTATCGATGTCAAGGTCGCGATGAGTATCTGCGTTAGGTATGTACCAAGGTGCATTAGTTAAGGTCCTAAGTATTTTAGACTGGACTCGTTGAAGTATACATAGATTACTTTTTGCAGCAGTGCCCCAAATCTCAATTCCATATTTCCAGATTGGAGCAATTATCGTTCGATAAATAAGTACTTTATTTTGCAATGATAGATTGGACTGAGGTCCAAGTAGCCAGCGCAATTTCTTAAAACGATTTTTAACTTCATTTCGCTTTTTCTTTATATGCTCCTGTCAGTTTAATTTCGAGTCGATCGTAATACCCAGGTTTTTCGCTTTGGTGTCAATATTCACGTCAGAATTACCAACGCTAACTGGTTCAATGGTTGTCCTTCGGTTTGTGTAGTTTACTTGTATTGTTTTGTCAGCGTTAATTTCGATGTTCCATTTTTTGAACCAGTTTAATGTCACATTTAATTCGTTTTGTAAATTTTGTTTTGCGACTTTTGTATCTTTATGAGATACCATGAGGACTGTGTCATCTGCAAATGTTGCAATCATGCTGTTTTCTGACTTCGGTTCCGGTAGATCAGCCGTGTACAATAGATACAATGTTGGTCCTAAGACACTGCCTTGGGGAATGCCTGCGTTCATAGGTTGAATGTCTGAACATGCGTCGTTATATTTAACATAGAATTTCCGGCCTTGGATGTAACTCTTAAGCATAAGGTAAAAGTCATTAGGTAGTTGTGTTTTTAATTTATGGAGTAACCCAGGGTGCCACACTTTGTCAAAAGCTTTAGCTACGTCGATGTATATGGACATGCACACTCTTTTTTTATTCAGGTCGTCATTAATTTTGTGAACTACTCTATGAATCTGTTGGATTGTTGAATGGTTTTTCCTAAATCCAAATTGGTGTTGGAGTATCAGATTCATGCTTGTTATAATAGGATTTATCTGGTCAAATAATATTTTCTCGAAAATTTTTGATATTGTCGGTAGTAGGCTGATTGGTCGATATGATGTCGCTAGTGTAGCGTTTTTGTTAGGTTTCGGGATCGCTATAATTTCAGCTACTTTCCAGGTACTAGGGAAATATTTGAGACTTATAGCAGCGTTGAAAATATTTCTTAGATAAATTATTGCCTCGTCAGGCATATGCTTCATAATTGTTCCCGAAATTTGATCGTATCCAGGCGATTTATTGTTCTTTAGAGTTTTTATTAATTGTTTTATCTCCGTAAGTGTGATTTTTTTAATTTGCTGCTTATTCTCGTTTGCTGCATAAGTAAGATTTATGTCGTTATTATTATTTTCAAAAGTATCTTTAAAATGTTGAGCTAAGACCGTTGCTTTTTCTGAAGAGGTTCGGGCCCATTTCTCTTTAGTTGTTTTTATTGGTGCTAAATGTATTGTGGCGCCCACCACTTTTTTCGTCGCCTTCCAAAGTGTGTAGTTTGATTATTTTGTTGCGTCAATATTTTTGAGATAATTGCTAAGTTGTTTGTCTTTTTCCTTTTGAAGTACGTCTCTTATATCTTTTCCCAATTTGTTTAGCTTTTTCTTGTCGTCTGGATATCTTGTTGTCTGCCATTTCTTCCTTAGCTTTCTCTTTTGTTTTAGTTTCTTTTTTATAGTATCAGGTATGTAGTCATTTTTTACTTTAGGTGGTCGAGAGGGTGTAGATTTACTAACTGCCTTAATAGTTTTGTCGTTAAAAAAAGCTATAGCTGTCTCAATTTCATCGCCTGTTTTCAAAGATACTTTTGTGTCTAAATATGATTCCAAAAGCTCAGTAAACGCATTCCAGTCTGTACGATGATTGTAAAACATACGTAATTCATACAAGTGAACGGACGTGTTTATAAATCGCTCTGCGAAATAGCTATTGCTGAGCAACCCAACAACTCAAAGAAAAGCCAAACACCCAAGCGTTTACGCAGTTCTCCAGAAAAAGCAGAAATAAATGCAAACAAGAAAACAAGGAAATTGTCCTCAAAACAACAACAGCTCACATATTGGCTGAGTAAACCACCGTCAGAGAATAGATTTGATATACTGGACCAAGAGAACGAATTAGAAGAGAACGAATTAGAAGAGAATGAAAAAGAAGAGACGCAAACTCTTAATTCAATAACAACAAAGCCCAAATATGTACCAAAGCCACCACCGATCTATGTACAAAAAGTCCAAGTATTAGGCACTCTTATCAAAGCTCTTAATGAATGTATACAAAATAACTATGAACTAAAAGTACTTAAGAACAATGAAATAAAGATACAAACGAAGGAATCAACGCATTATTCAGCAACAATAAAACTACTTAAAGAACGAAATACTCAATACTATACATTCCGACCAAAGGAAGAAAAAGGGTTTAAAGTAATTCTGCGCAATATGCATCATTCTACAGACATAAATGACATTAAATCTGAACTCGCTGATTACGGTCATGATGTAACAAATATTTTCAACATCCTCAAAAGCGACTCAAAACAACCTCTACCTTTATTCTCACTGGAAATCAAAACAAATAGTAACAACAAAGATATATACAATATTACAAATCTATTGCATCGTAAGGTAAAATTCGAGCCCCCACGTCAAATAAGGTCTCTTCCACAATGTCTCAACTGCCAAAAATATGGGCATACTAGAAACTATTGCACAAAAAATCCAATCTGTGTTAAGTGTGCAGGCCCGCATAAAACTGCGAACTGTTCAATCGATAAAAGTAGTAATAATATTAAATGCGCACTCTGTGGCGAAAAACACACAGCCAATTATAAAGGATGTATGGTATACAAATCACTGAGGGTGCAACGTTTTCCAGCTTTACGCAAAAAGGAACTCCAGACTCCGATACTGAACCCGCCGCAACAAGAAAACACAGTCGAACCCGCTAGAATCGGGTTATCAACCTATGCACAAGTAGCAGCACAAGCTACAAATAATAACAAAGGTATGCCTAACCCTCAAAATGATGATATTCAAGAACTTAAAAAAATGATGAGCCAGCTCATCAATCAAATGACTAACATGATGAATATAATCACACTACTGGTCACCAAATTCGATGGACAAACAAAGTAAAATGACAAAAGCCTTATGGAATGCAAACGGACTAAACCAACATATTCTTGAAACTAAAACTTTTATAGACCAATACAACATTGACATACTATTGGTGTCAGAAACTCATTTTAATGACAAAAGCTACGTTAGTATTCCCGGCTACAAAATAATATGCACCAACCACCATGACAACAGAGCACACGGCGGAACAGCTATTATACTGAGACAAAATATTATGTTTAACAAAATGGAAGAATATCAAATGGACCATCTGCAAGCAACGACGAAACAAACAAATGACACTCTAGCCCAGCTTACCATATCAGTTGCTTACTGCCCTCCGAAACACAACAACAAAATAACACAATACGCTAACTACCTTGAAACACTTGGAAGTAGATTTATTGCCGGAGGAGATTATAACGCAAAAAATATGATGTGGGGTTTAAGATTAACAAACACGAAAGGAAAAGCATTACTTGACGCCATCAGAGCGCGTAATTGTAATTATATAAGTACCGGAGAACCCACTTACTGGCCCTATGACATTAAGAAAGTACCTGACTTACTTGACTTTTTTATCATGAAATCAATTAATCCAAACAAACTGACAATTGAATCTTGTCTTGAGCTCTCTTCAGATCACTCGCCAATTATACTAAGAACAGAACAACCACCGCAACAAATCTAGACAATAAAATCCACTTTAACCAAGATGAAGAAATCAAACAGTTCATACAATCCAGAGGTAATGAACAAATAGAAATAATAGAAATACTTCAATCCCAGTCACAATATGAATTTAATAATATTCAAAAACTATACAAATTTATCATCCCATTTGAGGAACACCCAATAAGACGCACCATAATACTTATTTTCACATTATGTACAATAATATTAAGCATATGGTTCTTAAACAAAATATATAATATGTATATACAATTCAAGAAAATCAAACTTCAAGAAAAAACACAGCAAACAATATGAACTAATACTTAAACAACTAGGCATGGGACACCTTATCAGAAAGGATGCCATAAGTATAGTTTAACCGAGGACGGTTAATCTTTCGAAAGGAGGGGGGAGTTAATACTCTAACCTTAAACATGATACCACCATCCCTATCTCTGGCTCAACAACAAGTACAACATACTTTTGTAGCATGACATCATGCCACAACTATTGTAGCTTCACTTCATCTTTAACTTAGCATTAGTACAATGTTCACTTTCTTTGTAACTTAGCATTAGTACAAAGTTCACTTTCTTTGTAACTTCATCTTATCTATAGCTTCACTTTATTTGTAGCTTATCATTAGTATAAATAACCAAGCCAACATAACATACAACGTCTTTTGTCACTATATATTCTTAGCAGTAAGTTGTTGAAGAAAAAATAAATAAAAGAACGTTCTGATCCAATATACGGACAGAACTAGAAGATATATGTTTTGTATTTTTCAATACGAAGAGTATTAATTGGCGCCCAACGTGGGGCGGCCATCAAAAAAGGATTCAATATAAAATCTTAACACCGGTCGCTCAAAGAAACATAGTTTCATAAAATAAAGAAGGATATAAATCCTGTACAAAAATATAAGTGACACCTAATAAAAAAAAAACAACGATCCTAAAAGTACACAACAAAAAATAAAAAATTAATAAATAATAATATAAAATGGCTACACAAGCGGAAGTGTCGGCTTTACAAGAACTAGTTGCTAATTTACAACAAAGACTAGCAACATTGGAGGAAGAACAAGGACACAGCATTCCAGAAATACAAGAACAAAAATGCTACTATAACACACCACAAGAAGTGGACTTGAACATTTTTAAATCATTAACTACATTCTCAGGAGACTATCACGAATACAGGAATTGGAGGAAGATGGCATGTACTTTGATGGAAAGTATAAAACAATTTCAAAGAGAAAATATATTCGCCCAAGCATTAATCATGGTACGTGGAAAAATCACAGGGCGTGCTGCACAAATTCTAATCAATAATAATACAAAACACAATTTCGAGCCAATCATCCATAGATTAAACGACTCTTATTCTGACCAAAGACCTTTATATGTATTGGAAGAGGAGATGATGAAGGTAAGGCAGGAGAATCTACCACTCCACGTATATTATGACAGATTTAATCAATCATTGAATTTACTGCTTTCAAAAATTGAGATGTCACACAAAAATGAATATGTGGACACCGCCTTGAGCAAGGAAGTGCAATCGAAAGGTGTACGTACATTCATTACAGGATTAAGAAGCATGACCACAAAGAATGCTCTTTATTCTCGTAATTGTACAAGCCTAACAGAAGCATACGGAATAGCACGAACAATGCAGCATGACTCACAGTATCATCAACTTGACAAGAATGATGTCAGCGCGACAAAATCACAATGAACACCTCCAGAGACACCAATACCAACCTCGTGCACCAGAACCGATGGAAGTAGACCCATCATCTGCTCAATTCAGGAGACCTGCCCAACATACAAAGCCGCCACATGTAAACCAACAGCAACCACCACGTCTAGCATTCCAAAATCCCTTCAGGAATACATTGAACAACATAGGGAGTCGGCTCAATCAATACATTCCTCAAAAAAGAAATCGGGAGGAATCATTTCAGCAACTAACCAAACGAGAACGAGTCAATCAACTTTCAGAAGAACAACAGGAGGTACAGTCGCTATACAACGAACCAGCCAGCGATGCTGATGAAGAACAACATAATTTTTTATAAAGCATCACGGATTACCCACACTCCAAAGGACAGCACCAGATGGTAAGTCTGTGAATATATTAATAGATACAGGTGCCACAAGTAGTTATATGAAAAAAGATTATAAATATGCTGAAAGCATTTTACTGAGTAAACCTATAAAAACAAATACCTTGCATGGTAGCTCAATAATAACACACAAAAGAAAAATTAACCTAGTAGGACATGAAATCGAGTTATTCGAAATAGATAAACTTAAAGATTTCGATATAATATAATATAAGGAGAAGACAATTTAAAGAAAATGAAGGCTAAAGTGAATCTACTCAACTATTCCATTAGTTTCGCGAAAGTGTCAAGCCACTTGAAAAGTGAAAAGCTAAACTATACGATAGGAGGAAAAGGTTTTGAGCAACAAATAAAATATTTAATGAAACAAAACTATCAAAATGAAATACTACCCTTCACTACTACAATTCAAGCAGAAATACGAACAGCAACAAACGAACCAGTAGACAGTATCCCTACCCTTACTCAGATCATGAATTTGTAAAAAAAGATATGCAGAAACTTCTAGACAATAATATCATACAACCGAGCAAAAGTCCATACAACTCACCTATTTGGACAGTCTCAAAGAAAGGTACAACAGAAGACGGACATCCTAAACGAAGAATGGTGAAAGACTTCCAAAAATTAAACAAACAAACTATAGCTGATAGATATCCTATTCCAGACATAAATACGACACTTCAGAATTTAGGGAAAGCCAGCTATTTCACCACTTTAGACTTAGAGTCAGGATTTCACCGAATTATGATAAAACCAGAAGACTGAGAAAAAAATACCAGTCTAACGGTTAGACGCGATAGAAGTGAAACCTTCCGTAAAACAAACTGAGAGAGAATGAGACGAAGGCAGCATTAGGAGCGGGATAATTATAGGTTCATTATAATATTGCTATAAAGTTCATATTTTATTCATCCTCAATGTTTTCAATTTCAACTGATATTCAAATGATATGAGTGGCTTATGATAGCTAAAATATGATACAAATGCTTTGGTTTCGATGTTGTCAACATATCTTTGAAATACCGTGTCAATTGTTGTGTTTTTCTGTCGATATTCACGACACTTTTCTGCATTATTTTTCGGCATAATTGCGGTAAACATTTAAAAATGAAAATATTTACGAATATAAAAATACGGACGCAATACAGCACACACGGTTGCTATTATGAGCGTCGTAGCGCGTATATTACACAGACGTACTAACATACACACAAACATTCGTAGGACGCTTGGTTTGAATTTTTTATACATATGTATGTATGCTATACTATGGCCTAGCCTATGTACGTACATACATATTTGTGTTCTGAACTTCCAGCAAAACAATGCTTATTAATATACACATATGCATCTACATACAACCGCTTACACAGGCCACTCACTTTATTCCTGTAAATGCGTATGTCGTCCAAAGCTAAAATTCTATGCCTAGCGACTACAAGAACAAAATGCATTAATAGGCGCAGGCGTAGCGGCCATCATCCTAGTTGCCATAGCACTGAACAGTCGCGGCGGCGCCGAACAGTTTCAACTATTGTACTGTGCAACAAAAACTCATCATCAAAAAATTGATTTATAAATTCGAGCTCATAGTTCTAAGAGCAAGTACTTTCATTCATAAAACGAGCCGCCCATATGCTAATTTTCTCGACAATTCGAAAATAGTCAATATTGGAATATTTCGCATAGAATTATTTGCCAATATTCAATTTTTGTCAAGTCGAGTGCCCGCGGCTCAGCAAATATGTTTGCACCCATATATGTATGTAAATATGTATATGTTTCTAAATGCTCGACAACCGCAGCTACCTGTTCAAGGTTACTGTACATTAGGCCGGGTCGATTTGTGGGAAGGCAAAAAAATCGCCCATTGCTCTGTGAAAATCATATTCTAGGGATCAGAATAAGAAATTTTGCCGAAGGAACCATACCTCTAAAACGATTTCTGATGTCCCCCAATATGGGTCGAACTTTTTAGTTTCTTTTCTATAACTCACATTCATTCATTTACATATGTTCTGACTAAATAAATTTCTTAAGAGAAAAAATAGATAATATTATAAATAAATAAAAATAAAGAAAAAACATAGCCATTTAGCTGATTTTTTCATGTAAAGGCCAAAAATGGTGATATTTTGAAATTGGGGGACATCAGAATTCGTTTTAGAGGTATGGTTCCTGCGGCAAAGTTTCTTATTTTGATCCCTAGAATACGATTTTCATAGAGCAATGAGCGATTTTTAAATCGACCCGCCCTACTGTACATGCAATGCTGTGCCTATGAATGTGCGCTGTGCCTATGAATGCGCGCTGGATTTCTTGAGAAATTTTACTGTATGTTTTGCTGTGGCGAGGCACATATGTACATACACACAACATATATACATATATCCGCATATATACATACATATATAAATTCACAAATTTAAATTTGCTTATGCCATCCTTCTGTGTGCCTGGTAATGAAGCATTTTCTATACATACATATATATACGTATATCTTTTTTCTTCTTCTTTTTGGTGTCGCTTTTTCGTTTCACTTTTTCTTGAATCACTCCCAACGATTCTAAAGAAGTTTTCACTTCAAAAACTGCATTTTCGGTAAACGGTGCTAAATATGAATTTTTACGACTACCATTCTTACTAAAAAGTGCACCCTCAACATTCCAAAGATGCGTGGACGATACCTTGAGACCCTTCATTGGTATATGTGCATATGTATATATAGATGATGTTCTGATATACTAAACCACACCTGAGCAACACGTGAAAGACATCACCAATATAGTACAAACACTGCACAGAGCCAACATGAAAATCTCAGAAGAAAAATCCAATTTTTTTCAAAAGCAAACTGAATTTCTAGGACACATAATAAAAAATGGAAGAATAACAGTAGATCCCAAAAAAATAGAGGTAATCGACAGATATAAAGAGCCAACGAACTTGAAAGAACTCAGATCATTCTTGGCACAAATATGCAAACCTTTAACCATTTATTTACGCGGTGAAAACGGCAACATTTCAAAGAACAAAAGTTCAACAGTAAAGATAAAACTAGTTGAAGAAGCACTTAAAGCGGTAGAAACATTAAAAAATAAACTTAAAGAACAAATAGAGCTTTATCAACCAGACTTCAATTTAGGATTCGACCTCACAACTGACGCAAGTAACTACGCAATAGGAGCAGTCTTGAGTCAAGGGTAAAACCCAATCGCCTTCATATCACGGACACTTAGTCAAACTGAACAAAACTACTCAACAAATGAAAAAGAAATGCTAGCTATAGTATGGTCACTACAAAAATTACGTAACTACCTATGCGGCATAGCAGACTTAACCATTTACACAGACCTTCAGTCATTAATTTTCTCCATCTCTGAAAAAAATCCAAACGCAAAACTAAAAAGATGGAAAGACCAAATAGAAGAATACGGAGCAACACTCAAGTATAAACCTGGACACGAGAATATTGTAGCAGACGCACTATCAAGACAAATCTTCAACAGCTCCAACGAATCGGTACACTCAGCAGAATCATCAGAGTTCAGGAATATTAGGCAAGCAACAGCACCGCTAAACTCATTTAAAACTCAAGTCATTTTAGAAAAAGGAGACGATAACCAACTGGTCACATCCACCATATTTCCAAAACACGAACGATTTATTATCACATTTAAAGACACTAAATTCTTACTTACCAAAATCAAGGCAGTGATTAAACCAAAGATAATGACACCATTCCACAGTGAACTTAAGCTATGGCATGATATACAACCTCTTTTAAAAGCAACATTCGAAGCCTACCCAAAAGTCTTCGCACAAATAAAACTTAACGACATAATAATAGATAAAGAGAAAGAAGAAATAGCAAACTTTACACACAAAAGAGCACACAGAAACGCGAGAAACCACTTAAAAGAGATAATGGAGACCTGTTATTGGCCCACAATAAAAAAAGACACAGAAAGAATAGTAAAAAATTGTATAATATGTACGGAAAATAAATATGAGCGAAAACCAATCAAACATATAATAGGAAAGACACCAACACCAGAACTAGCAGGAACCTCAATACAAATGGACATATTTTATATACAAAACGAAAAATATCTATCTAGTATTGACAGATACTCAAAGTACACATACATACGAAAGTTAGACACAAAGCGACATTTTCATGAAATACTTGAGGAAGTAATCACACAAATATTCCCGTTTTGTAGCGAACTAATGACCGACAATGAGAACATATTTATAGATATAGGTACGACAGCATTACTCAACAGACTACAAATAAAGCATACACGAACACCGAACAATCATTCTACATCGAACGCTCAAGTCGAACGGCTACATTCAACACTACTGGAAATCGCGCGGTCTATAGCAAGCGAAAAAGAAACCAGTGCAGAAGAAGAAATATTCCAAGCAGTAAAGGAATGCAACAAAACAATACAATCTGTAACAAACGAAAAACCCCTAAACATATTTTTTGACAGAAGTAAAACAGAAAAATGAAATAAAACAGAAAATCCAAGAAAAACAGGCAAAATGCTAAATTATCATAACAAAAATAGGCAACAAAAAACATACACCCCAGGACAAATAATATATGAGAAAAGCAGTCGACGAGATAAATATACAAAGAGATACATCCAACATCAAGTAAAAGAAGATCGTGAGGGCACAATCTTAACAACCAGAGGGAAGATTATACACAAAGATAACATCAGACAAAATGTTCAAACTACTGATACTCCTATCTATGATGCAGACCATGAAGGCACAGGAGCTAACCGACCTAAAAAATAAAAAATATATACTCACCGAGATGGATCCATCCTTTCTCTACAAGGATGAGCACTATTTATTCCATATTATTAATTGGACGAAAATACTAAAACCATACAATGAAACAAAAGCAATGCTAAAACAAGAAACCACACCTAGAGCCGCAGATTTAGCACTAACAAACAGAATAGAAATATTAAAAAATCAACTCATAACCAAAAAAGAAGCCTAAACTTCCTAGGCTCAGCTTTCAAGTTTTTGACAGGAATTCCAGACCATGATGACCTGATTGACATACAACAAACACTGAATGAAATAATAGAGAACAATAACGCACAACGAGTGATAAATTCAAACTTTGAACAACTTATGGAAATTTTAACCTCAAAACCCTTGAAGATCAGATGTTACTACAAGATATCCATAAAGAACTATTAGACCTAACCACCACCTCTAATTTTGCAAGAAACGAAAGCTTTTATTCTGCTGCAATATATATTGAAGAGGTAGAAAAAATAATTATGTCCGAGAAAATACAAATACCTATAATAGATATATAAGAATACTCAACAGTACACATAGGAAGATATGAAGAAACCTTTGTAATCATCTATAAATATAGAATTAAAATAAATCAATGTGAAACCTTTGACGTCACATCTTTATCTTATCGACATGGAAAACTCGAACTAGACTCACTTATAGCCTCATGTGACAAAATATTTCAAAGAATAAATAAGTGTAAAAATAATTTAAGCAAATATATATGTAAGAAACAAACAAGAGACAATTGTACTTATCCATTAGTCAACACTAACAGAGCAAAATGTAATTGTAAGGTGGAAATTGGTAGACGAAACCTCTAACCGCGGAAAACCAGTGCTTGACAAATGGTCAGAGATTGAGGCACGGTTGTCTCGCATAGCCAAACACCAGGTTTCGACTCGGCGGAGGTAGTCCGCGGCTACCGTGTCATTAAATGCGATGACCAATTCTCACTGCATTTCTTGACAAATGTGATTGGTAAAATCCAGAACAGCTTTGAAGGCTTGAAACTCAAGCTAATTCCGGCTAGCGAGATTCCACGAAGGCCGAGGGCTCGCAGCTGGGTACCAAACATGGAGTTTGATGCCAATCAACTAATCCCCTACCTTCAGGCGCATAATCGCTCGGTGCCGATGACCGATTGATCGATCATCAAAGCGGAGGCTCCGCAAAGGCACAGCAGATCATTCCTCCTTCTAATTACAGAAGAGAGTCTGGAACCACGGGAGAAAGTGGGAAACAAACTTCAGTTTGGGATCAGGAAGACCCAGCTGAAGATATTCCGCTCTGCAAACCCGGAAGAGGAGCAGGATGAGGTCGATGGTGCCAACGAACTGCTGACTGGCATGCAGCTAGATGATACCGAGTCCGAAAAAGGAAACCAGTAAACATGGGTTTAAAGGTTGTCCAAATCAATCTGCAGCTCTCACGGTGTGCGACGGACAACCTAACCGTTCTCCTGGCGGAGGAGGACGTGGATATCGCACTAATTCAGGAACCCTGGGTGCGGAGCACCGAGGTGAAAGGGTTCACTGGGAAAACCCACAATATCTACTATAAACGGATAGAAGGTAATCCCAGAACATGTATTGTAGCTAAAAAACATTTAAACACATTTTTAATTCCATTGTATAGTTTACAGGATGTGACGGCTGTTGAGGTGGAAGCCACTGACGGAGTCAGAATTACGCTTGCCTCTATATACATGGCACATGAAAGACCGCCTGAGGAGGCTTGTAAACTTGTGCAGGAAAACCCAAACAAAACCCTGCTTCTCGGATGCGATGCCAATGCAAGGCATGCTCTATGGGGAAGCTCCGAAACAAACGACCGAGGTGAGTCTCTTTATGATTTCATAATTAACACTAACTTGTCGGTATGTAACAGGGGTAACACTCCCACTTTCACCTTTCCAAGTACGGAGTACTTCAGGGGATGGGACGAAGTGATCGATGTTACCCTAATGTCTGAAAACAGCTCAGTAAGGTTAGACAATTGGAGGGTCTCTGATAAAAGGTCTTTTTCGGATCACAGCTGGATCCTGTAAGGTCTGGATCTTAATGTTGATCCGCCCTTACCGTATAGAAATCCACTAAGAACCAACTGGAAAAGGTTCAGAAACATAGTCAATAAAATCACTCTCGCCGAAAACCTCGAGAGTAGGGTCACAACACTGGAGAAGGCATTTAGTAGGGCCTACAAAACGTCCTGCCCCATAAAATTTAGTAAAAAATCCCATCCCCCTTGGTGGAGCAGTGAGCTCTCAAAACTAAGGGAAAAATCTAGATCAACGTTTAACCTCAGCTACTCGACAGGAAATTGGCAATTGTACAAAGAGAGTCGGAGACAGTACAAGAAGGCAATTACGGCCGCCAAGAAAGAGAGCTGGAGCGAATTCTGTTCGTCAATCGAATCCACTAGGGATTCTGCCAGGCTTAGCCGTGTTCTGTCCAAAGCTCAGTCAATGGCTTCTTGGGTCAAGAAGCCTGATGGTACTTAGACAGCTACGACAGAGGAATCGCTAGAACTTCTACTAAACACGCATTTCCCGGGGTGCAGCGTCCACGAAAGCGAGCGGAGAAGTATCAGGCGGAGCCAATATAATCCACAGCACCTTGCAAAAGAAATAATTACAAAGGAGAAAGTTGCATGGGCAATTAAATCTTTTTCACCTTTTAAATCTCCGGGGCCAGATGGGATCATCCCAAAGATGTTACAGGAAACCTTGGACTGTATCCTACCAAGGCTAGAGGAAATTTTTAAAGCGTGTTTAAACCTAGGTCATATTCCAGGGGTTGGAAACTAGTGAAGGTCGCCTTCATTCCAAAAATAGGCAGGAGGGGACATGAATCGACGAAGGACTATAGACCAATCAGTCTCCCGTCTTTCCTGTTAAAAACCTTTGAAAGACTTTTGGATATATATCTTAGAAGCTCTTTGGAGAGCTCTGGTATATCTACTGCACAACATGCGTACCTTAAAGGCAAATCTACGGAGACAACGCTTCACGAGGTAATCCGAACAATAGAGGGCTCTCTAGATAACAAACATTATACCATGGCGGCATTCTTGGATATAGAAGGCGCCTTTAACAATGTTAGTACAGATGCGATCCAACGGGCGTTGATAGACTTAGAGGTGGACAATTGCATCAGTAATTGGGTCATCTCTATGCTAGAAACCAGGATCATCAAAGCTAATATGGGTAATATCAGTATAACCAAGAAGGTCCACAGAGGCACCCCACAGGGGGGAGTACTGTCTCCACTTCTCTGGTTATGCGTTACTAGCAAAGTCTTAATAAAACTTAATAGAGGTGGGGTAAAAGCGGTGGCGTACGCCGATGATGTGGTGTTAATGGCGTCAGGACTGTGTCCTAATACGATCAGTGGGATCATCCAAAGGGCATTAGGCGAGCTTAACTCTTGGGCCACAGGCTGTGGCCTAGGTTTAAACCCACGTAAAACAGAGCTTATGCTTTTCACCACCAGATATAAGATACCACCTTTTACCCTACCAAATATTAATGGACAAACTCTCTCACTATCACCCAGCGCAAAGTACTTAGGGGTAATTCTGGACTCCAAACTAAGCTGGAAATTAAATGTTGAAGAACGGGTAAGGAAGGCAGAAATTGCTTTATATGCCTATAAACGTATGCTTGGAAGAAGATGGGGTCTTCAACCTAAGCATACATTATGGCTGTATAAGACGGTTATACGACTTATTCTATCGTATGGTTCGGTAGTCTGGTGGAAGGCTCTAGGGAGAGAGTACAATACCAAACTACTCGGCAGAATACAAAGATCAGCATGTGCAATAACGGTCGGTGCAATCAGATCATGTCCTAGAGAGGCTCTCAATGCACTGACACACGTTATTCCAATAGACCTACATATTAAGAAGACGGCAACCATGAGTGCATTTAGGTTAAACGAAGCGGGTCGCTGGAGAGAAAAAACTTATGGTCATGCTAGTCTATTATTGCGACAAACTCAGTTAATCTCGGTGAGAACTGACTACATCGTCCCGACGGTAACTTTCAATAGGAATTTTGCCACTCTCTTTCCAACTAAGGAAGAATGGAATAAGGGATTCTCTCTAAACAACTTCGACACTACAGTCTATACGGATGGAAGTAAAATGGGCTGCGGTGTTGGAGCTGGTATATATTCTCACAAACTTAAAATTGAGAAATCTGTGCGTCTCCCTAATACCAGCAGTGTCTTCCAGGCGGAAGTACTGGCGATTGGGGAAGCTTGTAGGCTACTAATCGCAGATTTCTCTTTTAAGGGTAATATCGCTATTCTCTCGGATAGCCAAGCTGCAATCCAGGCAATGGGTTCGGCCACAACAACCTCCAAAGTGGTGGAACAAAGTAGGAATAGCCTCACCATCTTGAGTGAAAACCATAGAGTTACCTTAATTTGGGTCCCGGGACATCGGAACATTGAAGGTAACGAAAAAGCAGATGAACTGGCAAGAGGGGGATCTGCCATGAATAACGCTCTTGCAGAATCGGTACTCACACCATTAGGTGCAGTCAAGAGCACAATTTCCCAAAAATACCTCCGAATCGCTGACTGTAGGTGGAAAGTCCAGACGAAATGCAAAATTAGCAGAACGTTATGGCCCACCTACAACCTCAAGCAATCGTCGGCATTAATAAGAATGAAACGACGGGACGCCTGGAGACTAACGGCAGTGATAACTGGCTTTTGGTCTATCGGAGAACAAGCAGCCAAAATGGGTATCCCTCACAATACATACTGTCACAGTTGTAAACAACCGGAGAAAAAGGAGACAATCTTCCATTTCCTCTGTGAATGCCCTGCCCTATGGAAGGACAGAATGTTAACCCTGGGCCAACCGCTGTTCGAGAATCTCGAACAACTATCTGGCTTAGATGTTAACAACCTAATAAGGTTCCTTAACCGCACAGACTGGATATAGTTATGCTGTAAAAAACCGTTAAACAAGTTGGCAACGACGATGTGGCAACAAAATGGCGCGGAAGCGCTAGTTGGATTCCGCAAGAATCACCACTTTAACCAACCAACCAACCAAGGTGGAAAATAACGAACCAATAATTATTCTAAAACATGGAAATATAATAATAGATGCAACGCACACTGTGAACAATAAAACCATCGTAGGAACATATCTCGTGTAGTTTCCAACTACCATTCATCTAGCCAATAAAATGAAGAAATCAAACAGTTCATACAATCCAGAGGTAATGAACAAATAGAAATAATAATAGGTCTATGAATAAGTTCGTGCGGTTTTTTTCGAAATTTGAATTTCGGATCATTTCCATGGCTTTTAAACGTTTGGAAATGGTTGATTGATCAACTCCCAAAGTTTTTGCAACCTCTTCTTGCGTTTGAGCCGGATCTTGATCGAGCAATTCCTCCAATTCGGTATCCAGTCACAATATGAATTTAATAATATTCAAAAACTATACAAATTTATCATCCCATTCGAGGAACACCCAATAAGACACACCATAATACTTATTTTAACACACTTTTATTAGGTCGGGTTGTATGTATGTATGTATGTATGAATGTATGTATGTATGTATGTATGTAACGGAATCTTTGAGCTTAATTTTCACTGGCTTCTAAAAATCTGATCGACTTGAAATTTTGCACACCTATCAAGGACCGATGACAATGCAATAATTTGATAAAAGTTTTCCAATATCCTTATTAGGATTGCCAGGATTAATATTTTCTTTTTTGCCTGTGGGCAAAAAGTAATGTGAATTTGGTTGTAAAATGAAAAATCTTTATTTATTCTTGTAAATCAGTTTCATCCCCTTTAAAACAATACCCTCTCGATGAAATACACTTATGCCAACGATTTTTCATCGAACAGAACTATAACAAAAATGAAGATACAAATAGAATAATTCAAATTAGAGTTAAAAGCGTGGGATGCATTTTGCTTCACTTTCATAACCTTCTGTACATAGGTAGTTGCCAATAGAATGATTGTAATATTTACTATATCAAGCATCCCACGCTTTTAACTCTAATTTGAATTATTCTATTTGTATCTTAATTTTTGTTATAGTTCTGTTCTGAGGTAGTTGACTATGACTGATCGTTCAAGTGCTATTACTTCATTATAGGTCTCTTTGTCATTAAAATTTATTTTATACTTTTTAGTTCGATTGCCAATAAAAGCGTGTTTTTTAGTTTTTTTAAACTATTTTTTATTTTTACATTATGTACAATAATATTAAGCATATGGTTCTTAAACAAAATATATAATATGTATATACAATTCAAGAAAATCAAACTTCAAGAAAAAACACAGCAAACAATATGAACTAATACTTAAACAACTAGGCATGGGACACCTTATCAGAAAGGATGCCATAAGTATAGTTTAACCGAGGACGGTTAATCTTTCGAAAGGAGGGGGGAGTTAATACTCTAACCTTAAACATGATACCACCATCCCTATCTCTGGCTCAACAACAAGTACAACATACTTTTGTAGCATGACATCATGCCACAACTATTGTAGCTTCACTTCATCTTTAACTTAGCATTAGTACAATGTTCACTTTCTTTGTAACTTCATCTTATCTATAGCTTCACTTTATTTGTAGCTTATCATTAGTATAAATAACCAAGCCAACATAACTTACAACGTCTTTTGTCACTATATATTCTTAGCAGTAAGTTGTTGAAGAAAAAATAAATAAAAGAACGTTCTGATCCAATATACGGACAGAACTAAAAAATATATGTTTTGTATTTTTCAATACGAAGAGTATTAATTGGCGCCCAACGTGGGGCGGCCATCAAAAAAGGATTCAATATAAAATCTTAACACCGGTCGCTCAAAGAAACATAGTTTCATAAAATAAAGAAGGATATAAATCCTGTACAAAAATATAAGTGACACCTAATAAAAAAAAAACAACGATCCTAAAAGTACACAACAAAAAATAAAATATTAATAAATAATAATATAAAATGGCTACACAAGCGGAAGTGTCGGCTTTACAAGAACTAGTTACTAATTTACAACAAAGACTAGCAACATTGGAGGAAGAACAAGGACACAGCATTCCAGAAATACAAGAACAAAAATGCTACTACAACACACCACAAGAAGTGGACTTGAACATTTTTAAATCATTAACTACATTCTCAGGAGACTATCACGAATACAGGAATTGGAGGAAGATGTCATGTACTTTGATGGAAAGTATAAAACAATTTCAAAGAGAAAATATATTCGCCCAAGCATTAATCATGGTACGAGGAAAAATCACAGGACGTGCTGCACAAATTCTAATCAATAATAATACAAAACACAATTTCGAGCCAATCATCCATAGATTAAACGACTCTTATGCTGACCAAAGACCTTTATATGTATTGGAAGAGGAGATGATGAAGGTAAGGCAGGAGAATCTACCACTCCACGTATATTATGACAGATTTAATCAATCATTGAATTTACTGCTTTCAAAAATTGAGATGTCACACAAAAATGAATATGTGGCCACCGCCTTGAGCAAGGAAGTGCAATCGAAAGGTGTACGTACATTCATTACAGGATTAAGAAGCATGACCACAAACTTTGAAAAACTTATGGAAATTTTAGCCTCAAAACCCTTGAACGTCAGATGTTACTACAAGATATCCATAAAGAACTATTAGACCTAACCACCACCTCTAATTTTGCAAGAAACGGAAACTTTTATTCTGCTGCAATATATATTGAAGAGGTAGAAAAAATAATTATGTCCGAGAAAATACAAATACCTATAATAGATATATAAGAATACTCAACAGTACACATAGGAAGATATGAAGAAACCTTTGTAATCATCTATAAATATCCAATTAAAATAAATCAATGTGAAACCTTTGACGTCACATCTTTATCTTATCGACATGGAAAACTCGAACTAGACTCACTTATAGCCTCATGTGACAAAATATTTCAAAGAATAAATAAGTGTAAAAATAATTTAAGCAAATATATATGTAAGAAACAAACAAGAGACAATTGTACTTATTCATTAGTCAACACTAACAGAGCAAAATGTAATTGTAAGGTGGAAAATAACGAACCAATAATTATTCTAAAACATGGAAATATAATAATAGATGCAACGCACACTGTGAACAATAAAACCATCGTAGGAACATATCTCGTACAGTTTCCAACTACCATTCATCTAGACAATAAAATCCTCTTTAACCAAGATGAAGAAAACAAACAGTTCATACAATCCCGAGGTAATGAACAAATAGAAGTAATAGAATTACTTCAATCCCAATCACAATATGAATTTAATAATATTCAAAAACTATACAAATTTATCATCCCATTTGAGGAACACCCAATAAGACACACCATAATACTTATTTTCACATTATGTACAATAATATTAAGCATATGGTTCTTAAACAAAATATATAATATGTATATACAATTCAAGAAAATCAAACTTCAAGAAAAAACACAGCAAACAATATGAACTAATACTTAAACAACTAGGCATGGGACACCTTATCAGAAAGGATGCCATAAGTATAGTTTAACCGAGGACGGTTAATCTTTCGAAAGGAGGGGGGAGTTAATACTCTAACCTTAAACATGATACCACCATCCCTATCTCTGGCTCAACAACAAGTACAACATACTTTTGTAGCATGACATCATGCCACAACTATTGTAGCTTCATTTCATCTTTAACTTAGCATTAGTACAATGTTCACTTTCTTTGTAACTTAGCATTAGTACAAAGTTCACTTTCTTTGTAACTTCATCTTATCTATAGCTTCACTTTATTTGTAGCTTATCATTAGTATAAATAACCAAGCCAACATAACATACAACGTCTTTTGTCACTATATATTCTTAGCAGTAAGTTGTTGAAGAAAAAATAAATAAAAGAACGTTCTGATCCAATATACGGACAGAACTAAAAGATATATGTTTTGTATTTTTCAATACGAAGAGTATTAATTGGCGCCCAACGTGGGGCGGCCATCAAAAAAGGATTCAATATAAAATCTTAACACCGGTCGCTCAAAGAAACATAGTTTCATAAAATAAAGAAGGATATAAATCCTGTACAAAAATATAAGTGACACCTAATAAAAAAAAAACAACGATCCTAAAAGTACACAACAAAAAATAAAAAATTAATAAATAATAATATAAAATGGCTACACAAGCGGAAGTGTCGGCTTTACAAGAACTAGTTGCTAATTTACAACAAAGACTAGCAACATTGGAGGAAGAACAAGGACACAGCATTCCAGAAATACAAGAACAAAAATGCTACTATAACACACCACAAGAAGTGGACTTGAACATTTTTAAATCATTAACTACATTCTCAGGAGACTATCACGAATACAGGAATTGGAGGAAGATGTCATGTACTTTGATGGAAAGTATAAAACAATTTCAAAGAGAAAATATATTCGCCCAAGCATTAATCATGGTACGTGGAAAAATCACAGGACGTGCTGCACAAATTCTAATCAATAATAATACAAAACACAATTTCGAGCCAATCATCCATAGATTAAACGACTCTTATTCTGACCAAAGACCTTTATATGTATTGGAAGAGGAGATGATGAAGGTAAGGCAGGAGAATCTACCACTCCACGTACAATATATTATGACAGATTGAATCAATCATTGAATTTACTGCTTTCAAAAATTGAGATGTCACACAAACATGAGTATGTGGCCACCGCCTTGAGCAAGGAAGTGCAATCGAAAGGTGTACGTACATTCATTACAGGATTAAGAAGCATGACCACAAAGAATGCTCTTTATTCTCGTAATTGTACAAGCCTAACAGAAGCATACGGAATAGCACGAACAATGCAGCATGACTCACAGTATCATCAACTTGACAAGAATGATGTCAGCGCGACAAAATCACAATGAACACCTCCAGAGACACCAATACCAACCACGTGCACAGGAACCCATGGAAGTAGACCCATCATCTGCTCAATTCAGGAGACCTACCCAACATACAAAGCCGCCACATGTAAATCAACAGCAACCACCACGTCTAGCATTCCAAAATCCCTTCAGGAATACATTGAACAACATAGGGAGTCGGCTCAATCAATACATTCCTCAAAAAAGAAATCGGGAGGAATCATTTCAGCAACTAACCAAACGAGAACGAGTCAATCAACTTTCAGAAGAACAACAGGAGGTACAGTCGCTATACAACGAACCAGCCAGCGATGCTGATGAAGAACAACATAATTTTTTATAAAGCATCACGGATTACCCACACTCCAAAGGACAGCACCAGATGGTAAGTCTGTGAATATATTAATAGATACAGGTGCCACAAGTAGTTATATGAAAAAAGATTATAAATATGCTGAAAGCATTTTACTGAGTAAACCTATAAAAACAAATACCTTGCATGGTAGCTCAATAATAACACACAAAAGAAAAATTAACCTAGTAGGACATGAAATCGAGTTATTCGAAATAGATAAACTTAAAGATTTCGATATAATATAATATAAGGAGAAGACAATTTAAAGAAAATGAAGGCTAAAGTGAATCTACTCAACTATTCCATTAGTTTCGCGAAAGTGTCAAGCCACTTGAAAAGTTAAAAGCTAAACTATACGATAGGAGGAAAAGGTTTTGAGCAACAAATAAAATATTTAATGAAACAAAACTATCAAAATGAAATACTACCCTTCACTACTACAATTCAAGCAGAAATACGAACAGCAACAAACGAACCAGTATGGGTCAGACAGTATCCCTACCCTTACTCAGATCATGAATTTGTATAAAAAGAAATGCAGAAACTTCTAGAAAATAATATCATACAACCGAGCAAAAGTCCATACAACTCACCTATTTGGACAGTCTCAAAGAAAGGTACAACAGAAGACGGACATCCTAAACGAAGAATGGTGAAAGACTTCCAAAAATTAAACAAACAAACTATAGCTGATAGATATCCTATTCCAGACATAACTACGACACTTCAGAATTTAGGGAAAGCCAGCTATTTCACCACTTTAGACTTAGAGTCAGGATTTCACCAAATTATGATGAAACCGGAAGACTGAGAAAAAACTGCATTTTCGGTAAACGGTGCTAAATATGAATTTTTACGACTACCATTCGGACTAAAAAATGCACCCTCAACATTCCAAAGATGCGTGGACGATACCTTGAGACCCTTCATTGGTATATGTGCATATGTATATATAGATGATGTTCTGATATACTCAACCACACCTGAGCAACACGTGAAAGACATCACCAATATAGTACAAACACTGCACAGAGCCAACATGAAAATCTCAGAAGAAAAATCCATTTTTTTTCAAAAGCAAACTGAATTTCTAGGACACATAATAAAAAATGGAAGAATAATAGTAGATCCCAAAAAAATAGAGGTAATCGACAGATATAAAGAGCCAACGAACTTGAAAGAACTCAGATCATTCTTGGCACAAATATGCAAACCTTTAACCATTTATTTACGCGGTGAAAACGGCAACATTTCAAAGAACAAAAGTTCAACAGTAAAGATAAAACTAGTTGAAGAAGCACTTAAAGCGGTAGAAACATTAAAAAATAAACTTAAAGAACAAATAGAGCTTTATCAACCAGACTTCAATTTAGGATTCGACCTCACAAATGACGCAAGCAACTACGCAATAGGAGCAGTCTTGAGTCAAGGGTAAAACCCAATCGCCTTCATATCACGGACACTTAGTCAAACTGAACAAAACTACTCAACAAATGAAAAAGAAATGCTAGCTATAGTATGGTCACTACAAAAATTACGTAACTACCTATGCGGCATAGCAGACTTAACCATTTACACAGACCATCAGTCATTAATTTTCTCCATCTCTGAAAAAAATCCAAACGCAAAACTAAAAAGATGGAAAGACCAAATAGAAGAATACGGAGCAACACTCAAGTATAAACCTGGACACGAGAATATTGTAGCAGACGCACTATCAAGACAAATCTTCAACAGCTCCAACGAATCGGTACACTCAGCAGAATCATCAGAGTTCAGGAATATTAGGCAAGCAACAGCACCGCTAAACTCATTTAAAACTAAAGTCATTTTAGAAACAGGAGACGATAACCAACTGGTCACATCCACTATATTTCCAAAACACGAACGATTTATTATCACATTTAAAGACACTAAATTCTTACTTACCACAAGCAAGGCAGTGATTAAACCAAAGATAATGACAGCATTCCACAGTGAACTTAAGCTATGGCATGATATACAACCTCTTTTAAAAGCAACATTCGAAGCCTACCCAAAAGTCTTCGCACAAATAAAACTTAACGACATAATAATAGATAAAGAGAAAGAAGAAATAGCAAACTTTACACACAAAAGAGCACACAGAAACGCGAGAAACCACTTAAAAGAGATAATGGAGACCTGTTATTGGCCCACAATAAAAAAAGACACAGAAAGAATAGTAAAAAATTGTATAATATGTACGGAAAATAAATATGAGCGAAAACCAATCAAACATATAATAGGAAAGACACCAACACCAGAACTAGCAGGAACCTCAATACAAATGGACATATTTTATATACAAAACGAAAAATATCTATCTAGTATTGACAGATACTCAAAGTACACATACATACGAAAGTTAGACACAAAGCGACATTTTCATGAAATACTTGAGGAAGTAATCACACAAATATTCCCGTTTTGTAGCGAACCAATGACCGACAATGAGAACATATTTATAGGTATAGGTACGACAGCATTACTCAACAGACTACAAATAAAGCATACACGAACACCAAACAATCATTCTACATCGAACGCTCAAGTCGAACGGCTACATTCAACACTACTGGAAATCGCGCGGTCTATAGCAAGCGAAAAAGAAACCAGTGCAGAAGAAGAAATATTCCAAGCAGTAAAGGAATGCAACAAAACAATACAATCGGTAACAAACGAAAAACCCCTAAACATATTTTTTGACAGAAGTAAAACAGAAAAATGAAATAAAACAGAAAATCCAAGAAAAACAGGACAAAATGCTAAATTATCATAACAAAAATAGGCAACAAAAACATACACCCCAGGACAAATAATATATGAGAAAAGCAGTCGACAAGATAAATATACAAAGAGATACATCCAACATCAAGTAAAAGAAGATCGTGAGGGCACAATCTTAACAACCAGAGGGAAGATTATACACAAAGATAACATCAGACAAAATGTTCAAACTACTGATACTCCTATGCATGATGCAGACCATGAAGGCACAGGAGCTAACCGACCTAAAAAATAAAAAATATATACTCACCGAGATGGATCCATCCTTTCTCTACAAGGATGAGGACTATTTATTCCATATTATTAATTGGACGAAAATACTAAAACCATACAATGAAATAAAAGCAATGCCAAAACAAGAAACCACACCTAGAGCCGCAGATTTAGCACTAACAAACAGAATAGAAATATTAAAAAATCAACTCATAACCAAAAAAGAAGCCTAAACTTCCTAGGCTCAGCTTTCAAGTTTTTGACAGGAATTCCAGACCATGATGACCTGATTGACATACAACAAACACTGAATGAAATAATAGAGAACAATAACGCACAACGAGTGATAAATTCAAACTTTGAAAAACTTATGGAAATTTTAACCCCAAAACCCTTGAACATCAGATGTTACTACAAGATATCCATAAAGAACTATTAGACCTAACCACCACCTCTAATTTTGCAAGAAACGAAAGCTTTTATTCTGCTGCAATATATATTGAAGAGGTAGAAAAAATAATTATGTCCGAGAAAATACAAATACCTATAATAGATATATAAGAATACTCAACAGTACACATAGGAAGATATGAAGAAACCTTTGTAATCATCTATAAATATCCAATTAAAATATATCAATGTGAAACCTTTGACGTCACATCTTTATCTTATCGACATGGAAAACTCGAACTAGACTCACTTATAGCCTCATGTGACGAAATATTTCAAAGAATAAATAAGTGTAAAAATAATTTAAGCAAATATATATGTAAGAAACAAACAAGAGACAATTGTACTTATCCATTAGTCAACACTAACAGAGCAAAATGTAATTGTAAGGTGGAAAATAACGAACCAATAATTATTCTAAAACATGGAAATATAATAATAGATGCAACGCACACTGTGAACAATAAAACCATCGTAGGAACATATCTCGTACAGTTTCCAACTACCATTCATCTAGACAATAAAATCCTCTTTAACCAAGATGAAGAAAACAAACAGTTCATACAATCCAGAGGTAATGAACAAATAGAAATAATAGAAATACTTCAATCCCAGTCACAATATGAATTTAATAATATTCAAAAACTATACAAATTTATCAGTCCATTTGAGGAACACCCAATAAGACACACCATAATACTTATTTTCACATTATGTACAATAATATTAAGCATATGGTTCTTAAACAAAATATATAATATGTATATACAATTCAAGAAAATCAAACTTCAAGAAAAAACACAGCAAACAATATGAACTAATACTTAAACAACTAGGCATGGGACACCTTATCAGAAAGGATGCCATAAGTATAGTTTAACCGAGGACGGTTAATCTTTCGAAAGGAGGGGGGAGTTAATACTCTAACCTTAAACATGATACCACCATCCCTATCTCTGGCTCAACAACAAGTACAACATACTTTTGTAGCATGACATCATGCCACAACTATTGTAGCTTCACTTCATCTTTAACTTAGCATTAGTACAATGTTCACTTTCTTTGTAACTTAGCATTAGTACAAAGTTCACTTTCTTTGTAACTTCATCTTATCTATAGCTTCACTTTATTTGTAGCTTATCATTAGTATAAATAACCAAGCCAACATAACATACAACGTCTTTTGTCACTATATATTCTTAGCAGTAAGTTGTTGGAGAAAAAATAAATAAAAGAACGTTCTGATCCAATATACGGACAGAACTTAAAAATATATAAACATAATTTCATAAAATAAAGAAGGATATAAATCCTGTACAAAAATATAAGTGACACCTAATAAAAAAAAACAACGATCCTAAAAGTACACAACAAAAAATAAAAAATTAATAAATAATAATATAAAATGGCTACACAAGCGGAAGTGTCGGCTTTACAAGAACTAGTTGCTAATTTACAACAAAGACTAGCAACATTGGAGGAAGAACAAGGACACAGCATTCCAGAAATACAAGAACAAAAATGCTACTACAACACACCACAAGAAGTGGACTTGAACATTTTTAAATCATTAACTACATTCTCAGGAGACTATCACGAATACAGGAATTGGAGGAAGATGTCATGTACTTTGATGGAAAGTATAAAACAATTTCAAAGAGAAAATATATTCGCCCAAGCATTAATCATGGTACGTGGAAAAATCACAGGACGTGCTGCACAAATTCTAATCAATAATAATACAAAACACAATTTCGAGCCAATCATCCATAGATAAAACGACTCTTATGCTGACCAAAGACCTTTATATGTATTGGAAGAGGAGATGATGAAGGTGAGGCAGGAGAATCTACCACTCCACGTATATTATGACAGATTGAATCAATCATTGAATTTACTGCTTTCAAAAATTGAGATGTCACACAAACATGAGTATGTGGCCACCGCCTTGAGCAAGGAAGTGCAATCGAAAGGTGTACGTACATTCATTACAGGATTAAGAAGCATGACCACAAAGAATGCTCTTTATTCTCGTAATTGTACAAGCCTAACAGAAGCATACGGAATAGCACGAACAATGCAGCATGACTCACAGTATCATCAACGTGAATATGTAAACCAACAGTAACCACCACGTCTAGCATTCCAAAATCCCTTCAGGAGTACATTGAACAACATAGGGAATCGGCTCAATCAATACATTCCTCAAAAAAGAGATCGGGAGGAATCATTTCAGCAACTAACCAAACGAGAACGCGTCAATCAACTTTCAGAACCATATTCGAACCAGCCAGCGATGCTGATGAAGAACAACATCATTTTTTATAAAGCATCACGGATTACCCACACTCCAAAGGACAGCACCAGATGGTAAGTCTGTGAATATATTAATAGATACAGGTGCCACAAGTAGTTATATGAAAAAAGATTATAAATATGCTGAAAGCATTTTACTGAGTAAACCTATAAAAACAAATACCTTGCATGGTAGCTCAATAATAACACACAAAAGAAAAATTAACCTAGTAGGACATGAAATCGAGTTATTCGAAATAGATAAACTTAAAGATTTCGATATCATATAAGGAGAAGATAATTTAAAGAAAATGAAGGCTAAAGTGAATCTACTCAACTATTCCATTAGTTTCGCGAAAGTGTCAAGCCACTTGAAAAGTGAAAAGCTAAACTATACGATAGGAGGAAAAGGTTTTGAGCAACAAATAAAAAATTTAATGAAACAAAACTATCAAAATGAAATACTACCCTTCACTACTACAATTCAAGCAGAAATACGAACAGCAACAAACGAACCAGTATGGGTCAGACAGTATCCCTACCCTTACTCAGATCATGAATTTGTAAAAAAAGAAATGCAGAAACTTCTAGAAAATAATATCATACAACCGAGCAAAAGTCCATACAACTCACCTATTTGGACAGTCTCAAAGAAAGGTACAACAGAAGACGGACATCCTAAACGAAGAATGGTGAAAGACTTCCAAAAATTAAACAAACGAACTATAGCTGATAGATATCCTATTCCAGACATAACTACGACACTTCAGAATTTAGGGAAAGCCAGCTATTTCACCACTTTAGACTTAGAGTCAGGATTTCACCAAATTATGCTAAAACCAGAAGACTGAGAAAAAACTGCATTTTAGGTAAACGGTGCTAGATATGAATTTTTACGGCTACCATTCGAACTAAAAAATACACCCTAAACATTCCAAAGATGCGTGGACGATATCTTGAGACCCTTCATTGGTATATGTGCATATGTATATATAGATGATGTTCTGATATACTCAACCACACCTGAGCAGCACGTGAAAGACATCACCAATATAGTACAAACACTGCACAGAGCCAACATGAAAATCTCAGAAGAAAAATCTAATTTTTTTCAAAAGCAAACTGAATTTCTAGGACACATAATAAAAAATGGAAGAATAACAGTAGATCCCAAAAAAATAGAGGTAATCGACAGATATAAAGAGCCAACGAACTTGAAAGAACTCAGATCATTCTTGGGCCTAGCCTCATACTATAGAAAATTTGTAAAAAATTCTGCACAAATATGCAAACCTTTAACCATTTATTTACGCGGTGAAAACGGCAACATTTCAAAGAACAAAAGTTCAACAGTAAAGATAAAACTAGTTGAAGAAGCACTTAAAGCGGTAGAAACATTAAAAAATAAACTTAAAGAACAAATAGAGCTTTATCAACCAGACTTCAATTTAGGATTCGACCTCACAACTGACGCAAGCAACAACGAATAGGAGCAGTCTTGAGTCAAGGGTAAAACCCAATCGCCTTCATATCACGGACACTTAGTCAAACTGAACAAAACTACTCAACAAATGAAAAAGAAATGCTAGCTATAGTATGGTCACTACAAAAATTACGTAACTACCTATGCGGCATAGCAGACTTAACCATTTACACAGACCATCAGTCATTAATTTTCTCCATCTCTGAAAAAAATCCAAACGCAAAACTAAAAAGATGGAAAGACCAAATAGAAGAATACGGAGCAACACTCAAGTATAAACCTGGACACGAGAATATTGTAGCAGACGCACTATCAAGACAAATCTTCAACAGCTCCAACGAATCGGTACACTCAGCAGAATCATCAGAGTTCAGGAATATTAGGCAAGCAACAGCACCGCTAAACTCATTTAAAACTAAAGTCATTTTAGAAACAGGAGACGATAACTGTTCACATCCACTATATTTCCAAAACACGAACGATTTATTATCACATTTAAAGACACTAAATTCTTACTTACCACAATCAAGGCAGTGATTAAACCAAAGATAATGACAGCATTCCACAGTGAACTTAAGCTATGGCATGATATACAACCTCTTTTAAAAGCAACATTCGAAGCCTACCCAAAAGTCTTCGCACAAATAAAACTTAACGACATAATAATAGATAAAGAGAAAGAAGAAATAGCAAACTTTACACACAAAAGAGCACACAGAAACGCGAGAAACCACTTAAAAGAGATAATGGAGACCTGTTATTGGCCCACAATAAAAAAAGACACAGAAAGAATAGTAAAAAATTGTATAATATGTACGGAAAATAAATATGAGCGAAAACCAATCAAACATATAATAGGAAAGACACCAACACCAGAACTAGCAGGAACCTCAATACAAATGGACATATTTTATATACAAAACGAAAAATATCTATCTAGTATTGACAGATACTCAAAGTACACATACATACGAAAGTTAGACACAAAGCGACATTTTCATGAAATACTTGAGGAAGTAATCACACAAATATTCCCGTTTTGTAGCGAACTAATGACCGACAATGAGAACATATTTATAGGTATATATTAGGTACGACAGCATTACTCAACAGACTACAAATAAAGCATACACGAACACCAAACAATCATTCTACATCGAACGCTCAAGTCGAACGGCTACATTCAACACTACTGGAAATCGCGCGGTCTATAGCAAGCGAAAAGAATCCAGTGCAGAAGAAGAAATATTCCAAGCATTAAAGGAATGCAAGAAAACAATACACTCGGTAACAATCGAAAAACCCATAAACATATTGTAGTTTTTGACAGAAGTAAGTATCCTGAAATAAAACAGAAAATCCAAGAAAAACAGGACAAAATGCTAAACTATCATAACAAAAATAGGCAACAAAAAACATACACCCCAGGACAAATAATATACTTCTGCTCAAATATGAACGAGACGTTATCAATAAAACGGTCCGCGGATGACATATGGCAAAAATAATTTTTTTGTTTTTTGGTAGGACTGTTATAAGCTTACATGGTAAATTTCAGCGTGATATGTCACATAGTTTGCTTTCTGTGCTACTGTAAACAAGTCAAGCTCGAGTGTGTTCTTCGAATTTAACGATCGCCACATGTTAGACTCGATTTCAATTCCGGGCGCAAACTGTTTTTTATTAATTTTTTTTTTTAATTCGTTTTTTTTTTTATGTAATTGAAAAAAAAATTATGTAATAAATTTTACGTATTCGCTTATTATTTCAAAAATACGAAAATAGTAAAAATTTAATTGGTTTAATGTCGAGGTGAGAAATGTGTTGTGTGTTGAGGTGAAAGATGTGTGGTGTTTCTAATTTTTGTGTGGGGAAAAGTCAGTGAGGTGTCTATAAACTCGGTGTGCTAAATTTCCTTACTTCAAATCTTTCAAATCTCAATTGTACTAAAAAAAGCTCACAGTAACATTTGCACCTTCTCATTGCATTAACATTCTCTGGTAATAGCGACCAGCGAAAGCTGTTCTACAATACTGTCAATTACATACATATTCCTGCAATTAATATTATTGTATGTATATATGTACATATGCATATATGTTACCAGTAGTAACGACCAGCTCATCACCAATCTATTACCAGAGAATGTTAATGCAATGAGAAGGAGCAAATGTTAAATGAGCTTTTTTCGAGTACTAATTTGTAGATTCATATTAAGGAATTTTCAAATTCAACTTTTCTCACTAGTGGGGGATTGCAGACATTTACCACGCAAGTGGAGGGTTTCTATATTTACTTACCACGCTAGGACAGGAATTCAGATTTTTTCTGCGTTTACCAAACTACTAAGGAATTTCATAAGATTTTTCGGCACACTACTAAGGAAATCGACTTATTTCATGCCCACAGCGAAGCGAATAAATTTGCGATTAAAAAGGTCATGCGGCAGTTAATTTGTGGTGCAGAAGCTAAAGTCGGCGGAATTATTCGATTTGTTTTTGGCACGTATTTAATTCAGGTTCAAGTCCTGAAGTCATATTTTTTTTTCTTGCACATTTTTTTTTACAATTCAAACCAGGAAAGTTTGGTAAAATTTTTGAGTTTATTTTAATTAAAATACTGTTTTTTTTATATTTCATAAATGGAAATTTCTTTTCGGTATAAAATAGGTCATATTGGATATGACCTGATTTTTATATAAATCAATCAAAACAGAAAATATGTACATATGTCTTTAACCTCTTTCATCAAATCCAAATTATGTATATTGATGAGAAAATATCATTCTAGTATCCGTCCAGAAAGCCAAACGCGTATACACAGATACATATGCATATAATTACGCATACAAACTTTCAACTAACGCAGAATATGTGCATATAAAACTGCGAATCGAATAAATGAGTGATTAAGAAAACTTCATTAGTGATTGTAGTTTAACGCAATCGTGAACGATGTGTCGTGTATGCAGTACATCATCCCATATTTGACTCAGGTTCAAGTCCTGTACAAACTTTTCTTTGTTCGATATTTTTATTTAATTTTTTATATTTGGTTTAATTAGAATTGATTTAAAATAGTGTACTCAGGTTTTTCTAATACCTGTTATTTAGAAATTTATTTTCTATACTATATAACATTATTCATACTTCTTTTGAATTGATTTATATGTAAAACAGCCTTAAAGACAATCATATGAATATGCATTCCTATATTTAATCTCTTTAGTCAAATCTGAACTACTTACATACACATATTGATGAGAAAATGTTCTATTATAATATCCATAGATGCATCCAGAAAGCCAAACGCGCATACACGCATATGTATATAAATATATACAAACCTTCAACGAACGCAAAATGTATGCATATAAAAAACAACAACTGCGACCGCCTTCTTGTTCGTCAGTGAAAAGATGGGATATATGTATCCTATGAGCAAAAAGAACCGGGAAGGTGATGTTGACTGTTTTCTGCGATTGCCAAGGCATAGTCCACCATGAATACCTTCCATCGGGCCAGACAGTCAATAAAGAATATTATTTATCCGTTTTGAAGCCTTTGAGAGATGCTGTATGTTGCAAACGGCCGGAAATGTGAGCAAACAATTCTTGGATTTTGCGTGAAGATAACGCGCCATCGCACCGATCAAAGAGAATACGACGAAGGAGCTGAAGGCATGTCGGCCTGCTGGGGGTGTTTGGAGGACTGGGTTAAACGTTGACACATGTGTGTTGCTTCAGACGGGTCATATTTTGAAGGAGATAATATAAATTTGCCTTAAATTTAACTCAGTTTTGTTTAATTTAAACATTTCCGGTACTTTTTGATCATAGGGTACATATATGTGGCTTTGCGGACAAAAGTGTGTGATTCGCTGGATTTGTTCAAGGAATCTAAGTCGCATTAACTCGCGACTGTCGAACAGTTAGAAGACATATTTACATACATATAAGGGTGCATACATACATACGGAGCCGCGGCCGCTCGACGTGACAAAAATTCAAGATTTATCAAATATTGGCAAATAATTCCACGCGAAATATTCCAATATTGACTATTTTTGAATGGTCGCGAAAATTGACATATGGGCGGCTCGTTTTATGAATGAAATTGAAATATGAGCTCGAACTTATGAATGAACTTTTTGTTTTTGTTCTAAATTGTTCAGCGCCGTCGCTGATAGAGTCATGGCCGCTGCGACTGCGTCTACGAATGTATTTTGTTTTTGTAGTCGCTAGGCTTAAATTTTAGCTTTGGGCGACATGCGCATGTGAGGTATGTGTTTTTGTTGTGTTCTAGAACATTTTAGAATGTGTGGTGGCAAAGCGCGATGGCGTTGCGCTTGCTGTTGCTTTTGCGTCTATCAAAGTATTGTGTTTTTGTAAGTACAATATTAGGAATATCGACTGGTGAAAGACAAAAGTACAGGGAAGTAAGAAGGGAGCGCTGTGCTCGCGCATATATGCATGAATGTATGAACGTGCATGGATGTAGTAACATATGAATACAATTATTTTGTAGGAAGTTTAGAAGGCAAGTAGGTATACTCGTATATGTATGTATATATGCTAGGACAAAAAGTGGGTATATATACATACATAGAGCAGAATTGTTTTTGCACTTGTTAGGAAGAAACTCGTTCACTAGTGCGTATGTGTATTTGATTTCTTGTAAGAATGTGATGTGCTGTGACATGTGTACATATGTACATAAGTCAAGGTTATTGGGCATACATGCAAGTTAACGCCACCCATACCACATACTACTTACCCAGTATGTAAACAATTAACCATAAGTTAATACCACACACCAATTCCCAATAAATAAAGAATTAATAGAAGCACTTATGTACCATTAGCGAAAGTGTCAAATATGTCATTGACACTTTGCTAATAGAGGAAGCGACCGTCACCTAACACTTATGGTCCGCTTTCCATAGAATTAAGATATACATAGAATCCTAAGCTTCACACATATTAAGAATTAAGCTAGGGTTATGAATGTAGTAGTAAGTAAATAAGTTATAAATAAGAAAAGATGAATAAAGAGGGAGAGATTTTTTATTGAAACACCAAGCAAGGTAGTTTAATTTTTAAAAACCTTCCGCGCTTCGTGCAAAAGTTAAGTTGCATATGTACATATGTATGTATGAAAGGAAGATGATGTTCTTGCGCTTGTGCATTATTGTTTTTCATATACAAATGTACATATGTATGTATATATGTATGTAAATGCTGTCGAATACATAAACTATAAATTGACGTACAATATAAAATAAGTGTTGATTTATCTTAAACCGTTCTTTTTTTCTGAATGCAAATACCTCCTATTGAGATGTACATACATATTATGTATATTGTCATATACCATCATTTATGTACATGTAGAGTATACCTTCATTTATGAATGTATGTAATGAAAAACTTCATGAATTACTTTCAGAATTTATTAAAACTTATTCGCGTCGCGCGCATACATATCTACGTAGACATCACAAACCTTTTGTTCACAACGAAGGCGCAGAAATAAATGCTCTGCGTATTTATCCTCCCTACGTGACTCGCCATCAATTCTCGGCGCAAATTTTTTTTTTTTCGTTTTTAAATTTTTTTTTAATGTAATCGTAAAAAAATTTGTAATAAATTTTATGTATCCGCTTATCATTTCAAAAGTAACAAAATGGTAAAAAAATAAGCAGTTGAAGAAATAAACGCACCGCCTATTTTTCCTCGCCACATGTTAGACTCGATTTCAATTCCGGGCGCAAACTGTTTTTTATTAATTTTTTTTTTTTTAATTCGTTTTTTTTTTATGTAATTGAAAAAAAAATTATGTAATAAATTTTACGTATTCGCTTATTATTTCAAAAATACGAAAATAGTAAAAATTTAATTGGTTTAATGTCGAGGTGAGAAATGTGTTGTGTGTTGAGGTGAAAGATGTGTGGTGTTTCTAATTTTTGTGTGGGGAAAAGTCAGTGAGGTGTCTATAAACTCGGTGTGCTAAATTTCCTTACTACAAATCTTTCAAATCTCAGTTGTACTAAAAAAAGCTCACAGTAACATTTGCACCTTCTCATTGCATTAACATTCTCTGCACGTACCCCCTTATAAGTATATATTTTCTAAAAGTGAACAAAAAGGAATGGATTGCAAAATTTCAATAGTTCAAAATTTCGAAGACGTAAACTTGTTTTAAGCTTACGGCGGCTCTTGTTTACATCATTAAGGTATTCTCCTGCGCGCATTTGACACGCAGTATCTAAAAAAATCATCATTCTCTACGAGTGTCGCCATTGAGTGCATTCAAAATGCACTTGATGCAGAAACCTTATGCTCTTATTAGCTGCTTAGAATGTTTAATATGTGTTTACGTTTAAGCTCTACATACTCTCCGTTATTTTATTTTCTTCCTTTATTTTACAATTTTTTTCTTAGATCTCTCTTAGATCTCAGAAATCTTATGTTACTTCTTAATTTTCTGCAGCGAACGTTAAAGTATAAAGAAGTCTCAATGACAGGAACGTATGGATTCGATGGGTACTCGTCTCGCGAAGACTAATCACCACAGACACATTTTTCACCAAAAGTTAACAGTAAGGGGCTGAATTATGTAAATTTGGCAGCAATCGAAAAGAATTTGTTTGTCTTTAGAAGCAAAGAATGTTAAGGTAGCTTTTTAATATGACCTATATATTTGAATTTTTTCCAAATCATCCAAAATTATTTACATATGATATGTCTGTCTGTCTGGTGTCTGTGAAACTTTGTTGAATTCCCTTCAACTGAATCAATATCCTCTATAGAAAACGCTTCATTCCCAGGCACACAGGAAGATGGCATATGCAATGTAAATTTGAGAATTTATATACATATGCTATATTATGGCAACTTAATAGAATCATGGGCTAGCCTATGTACGTACATATTTGTGTTCTGAACTTCAAGCAAAGCAATGCTTATTAATATACACATATGCATGTTCATACAACCGCACACGCAGTACACTCACTTTATTCCTCTAAATACGTATTGTTTTAGCATTTTTTAGGCAGGAATTTGATCATTACGATATTTACTCCCTAATTATTGCATGAAATATGATAAGTCGATGCGTCGTGAGATAGGTCATTGTTGCTGCAGTACGTGTGCGCATACATACATATGTAACACCACAAGAATGGAATATGCAATTGAACTTTTGCACAAACATAACTAACGTAATATATGTATATATATTTATTGATATACATATACATATATTCATCAATATACCAATATGCTCTTTGAATTCTTGTCTAAAATTAATTTCGAGTCGAAAAATTATGTAAAGCAATAGCACGTCAGTCGGTGGTTGAACGCGAAGCTGAGCGGTTGAAAGTAACAGGCTCTCATCCAATCGAATAATATACAGATAAATTCAATATAATTACTTTGTGTAATAAAATATTACTATTAAAATAAACAAATGTTTCATTATCAATATTATAATATAATTTTAATCGGTCCACTAACTTCACAAATCAGAAATGGGATGAACGACTACGCCTACAAAAAGAAACGAAAAATAAAATCATCGTACAACGCACAGACAAAGTTTGTGATTGTGTGAGTACATTTTAAAACACACAACGGAGGGGAAAAGACAAATTTACAAAGCGCAACGTGCAAAGAAAAGCAGCATGCCGTGGTAAATTCCAGAATTCTCTCGAACGTTCTACGCAATCGAAGAAGGGAGACACATACATACAAATTGTGTTTGTGAACTCAACGTTAACGAATTCTGCGAAAGTACAACGCAAAACCTGCACGTAATTGCAAAACGGCGTAGTACTCCGACGATATAGATACACACATATTGCGCATCAACGGAAAATAAATTTCAAAGGCCAACGCGCAATTGCAAAACGGTGTAGTACTCCGACGATATAGATATACACATACTGCGCATCAACGGAAAATAAATTTCAAAGGCCAACGTGCAATTGCAAAACGGCGTAGTACTCCGACGATATAGACACACACATATTGCGCATCAACGGAAAATAAATTTCAAAGGCCAACGCGCAACGAAGGCAAACGTGCAACGAAGCCAAACGCGCAACGAAGGCAAAAGCGCAACGAAGGCAAACGCGCAACGAAGGCAGACGCGCAACGAAGGCTAACGCGCAACATTGCAGAACTGAGCAGTCAGCAGCGAAAACAGCAACGAAGCAACGAAAGTAAAGAGCTGCGCAGTTTGAGGGGAGAAAAAGAAAAACCGAGACAGAGCAAAGACTTTATAAGCAACAAAGAAGAAATACGGCAGTTGAATTTCACAACTAAACGCGTACGGATGGGAAAAAAATCTGGAGACAACGTCAAATAAATAAAATGATTAAATTATCAACATTAAGGGTCAGCCAGCTGAACCAGCTCCTACGAAACAACAACGCAACGGTGATAGGCACGAAAGCATGCAAGATAGCGAAGTTGCAGGAAATTTTGGACTGCGACGAAATTGATCCAGCAGAGTTGGAAGACGAAAATGATTTGCAAACACAAATCAATGGATTGAAGGAGGCGATGTCTACGTTAACTCTAGCCATTAGCACAATAAATTCAACCCGCACCATCGATACCACCATCCAAACGCAACAGAATAATGAAAACACACGACCAACGCAACCAGTATTGAATTGTAGTAATGCGCAAAGTTCAACGACACATGGGATAATGTCAATACAGGATATGGTAGGGATTATGCCTGATTTTGATCCCATAAAAGATCTTACATCAGCGCAACAATTCATTATCAGAATCGAGCAGTTACGTGGTGCATACAATTGGCGTGAGGATTTAGTTCTCGTAGCAATTCAACACAAATTAAAGGGTATAGCAAAGCGATGGTTGGATTCCCAAGTTGTATTTTATAGTTAGGAACAATTCGTTAGTGCGTTTGAAAGGGATTTCCCGGTCAAATGCAATGCAGCTGAAACGCACAAAACACTAATAAAACGAAAGCGTAAAAATGGAGAGGACTACGTTGAATACTTTTACGCGATGCTAACAATGGGTCAGCAAGGTAGACTCGATGACAACTCGATCAATTCACACATCATAAGCGGTCTCAACGACGTGGCACTAACCAGAAGTTTGGCAGTGATGAATTTTTCGACATGTAGTGAACTACTAATGGCACTGAAGAATTTGACAGCTATTACTGGAACTACAGCGGCAGCTCCACTTTATAATAATCCACTGGTAAAAACGGAAGGTCAAAGTAGCAGCAAGGCAATGGGACCGGAGTGCTTTAACTGGGCACATTGCAAAGAAATGTCCACGACCACAACGCAAGCAGCGGTGCACGATCTGCTCCAAGGTGGGACATGAAGCAAAATTTTGTGCGAATAAGCCCACCGGAGTAAAAATTGTAGAACCAAACGACAACGTTGAAGCACCTCCTATAACAAAAACAGTGGTATTGAATGGAAAGAATTTTGAGGCGTTCGTAGATACAGGCAGTGTTAGTTCATTGATAACGGCTAAGGCAGCAGAGGGCATGACAAGTTGCGAAGCAAGTAAATGATTTATCGGATTCGGAGGGTCAGAAGTTCAGGCGACAAGCCCATTCCAATTACGCTATATATTGTTAACGACTGCATGTTACCCTCGGATACATTACTGGGTCGTAATGTTTTGCAGAACAGCGAGTATCGTATGGTAATTAATAGCGGCGTTTTGCACATAGGCGAAGTTAGTAGCGAAGCTTTCAACATACCCAACAGTTTAAATAAGGAACTAAGAGTTCGAGAGCCTGAGAAATGGCAAGTGGTAAGCCGGCAAAAATCTAGGCCCAATACCGTACCAAAAGGAAGTGATGGAGCGCAAAACGACGGAGCAAGGAAGGCTAAAGCGAGCCAAAAGAAGAATGAACGAGCACCAAAACCAAAATCGCAGGCTGTGTTGGTAAAGCCGGTAGAGGGCCACAGTTATGCTGAAATCCTCAAAAGCATCCGAGAAAAGACCATGCCAGACGAAACCACAACGGTGAAAGGCATAAGAAGAACCAAAACAGGCGCTCTTTTACTTGAGCTAGAAAAGGGGAAAACAGTTAACGCTGATTTTTTGAAAGAACTAGAGGAAACCGTAAAAGCGGTCGGTTTCATTACAACCCTCAGACCAACTTCAACTGTAGAGATCAGAGACTTGGATGCCGTCACGGAGAAGAAGGAAGTTGATGACGCTGTGAGAAAAATGCTAGCTGGCACTAATGAAAATATCGATGTTAGGATCACAAAACCTAATCAACGACAACAAGTACGGGCTTATGTTACTCTCGCTATTGAAAGCGCAGAAAAGCTGCTCAAGCAAACGAATATCAAAATCGGATGGGTTAGTGCAAGGATGAGAGCTAGCACATCTCTGAAGCGCTGCTACCGGTGCTTCGGTGTCGGACACCTTCAATCAAACTGTAAAGGACCAGACAGAAGCGGAAAAGGTATATGCATCCGATGTGGAGAAGTTGGGCTCAAAATGAAAGAGTGCACCAAATAGCCCAAATGCTGCCTATGCACTGATGCCAATCGCAGCGAGACAAAGCATATGCCAGGCTCGGTCAAATGCCCGATGACAAAAGAACATGCCAAGACAAGATAAAATATGATTATACTTCAAGCAAATATGCACAGGAGTAAAAACGCAGACCTGCTAATGGAGCGTTTTCCTTAGAAAAGGAGTTCAAGCAGTATTGATAAGCGAACAATACGCTCAATCCGAGAAAGCTTGGATCGAAGACGAGTGGGGAACTACCGCCATCTGGCTGCCTAGGAGCACAAATTTCATAATAATCGCGAAAGGATCAGGCGATGGTTTCGTCTACGTTCAAAACAGCCAATTTACAACGATAAGCTGTTATCTTACACCGAACGACAATATAGATGAATTCACCCGGAAACTGGAAAGTATTGAAGACAAAGCCCTTAGTCTAGAGGGACGACTAATAATAGCGGGAGACTTCAACTCAAAGCAACCGAATGGGGTTCGGCGACAACGAACTCAAGAGGTAGACGAGTGCTGGACATGGCAGCCAGACTAGGTTTAGTGGTACTCAACACAGGAACGACTACGTACCGAAAGCCAGGTTGTGAAGGCACAACACCCGACATAACCCTAGCATCGGAAAGCATAGTCTCCTTTACTAAATACTGGAGAGTCCTGGAAGATTACAATGGGAGTGACCATCAATACATCACGTTTTGCATTCAAATGGAAAACCAAAGAGTGCGTGAAAATCAAAATAAAAGTACACGCAAATGGAACATAAACAAGCTAAACCCATCGACACTCCTTGCAACTATTAACGAAAATAAAACGACGATCTGTACAAATAGTACAGCAAAAACACTAGTCAAGACAACAATGCAATGCATTACGAGTACGATAGGTTGCAACGCATCTATGCCTAAAATAGATAAGAACAAAAAAAGAAATGCTGTATACTGGTGGACACATGAGATCGCAGAACTTAGAGATATGTGCATCCATAAGCGAAGAAAGTATACTAGAGCCAGAAGATTGGGGCCGGCGATACCGGAATCCGAAGAATACAAAAAGAGCAGAAAAAAATTGAGGAAAGCCATAAGCCAAAGCAAAAAAGACAAATGGGAAGAGCTACGAAACGATCTAAACAATAACCCATGGGGGCTGGGCTACAAAATCGTTATGAAAAAGCTAGGAGCCAAATCCCCTGCTGCTGATATGGAAACCGAAGTGTGTAATAAAATATTACTATTAAAATAAACAAATGTTTCATTGTCAATATTATTATATAATATAATTTTAATCGGTCCACTAACTTGACAATTAGTAATGTAATTAGTAATTAGTAATGTGAGGTCGTTTTATAATGCCTTTTGTTTCAATTATTCATTTCAAATTAAATCAACAAACATAAAGTTACTTTGATTTTAAATGTTGGCGCAGAATTTCAAGTCTTATTTGGATTGTATTTGTTTGAAAATATAAATTTAATAAATTTTCGTTTATCAAGGGAATATACAAATGCACAAGCAAATCCCTTCCATAATGCCGTCGGCATTCGTCAACTTGATTTCATACAGAAACCAAAAACTGAGCAGAACCAATGTACTTGTACATAATTCACTGTAATCAGCTCTGTTAAGAAGTTCCCCGCTGTCGAGTTGAGCGCGGTGAAAAAGTCTTCGCGGTCAGACTTCATTTTTGACAATTCACACTATTCGTAGCTCGTGAGACTTCTCTATACTTTAACCCTTTCGCGATATTGTTGCCATATGGCAACAGTAAACTTTAAAAGGCCGTCAACACTCTCTTGTAAAAAATATCAACTTTTTTGTTACATATTTTGAAAAATTGAAGTTTAATGGTTCAACAGAAATAAAATAAATAATAACCGCCCATTGTATTACACATTTTTAAAGAAAGCCTTCTGGCATATAGCACTTCACTCTGAAATTTGTATTTTGCATTTTTAGATTTTTGAGGTATTTTGGGCAAATGTTTTTAACAATTTTTGAATAAAGTATATAGAAAAATGTTCAATCTGTCGTTTGGCATATAAATATTTTTTCGCTCGCAGCTTTAAAAGCTGTGCTAATTTTTAAAACTAAGCTTGTTGCCATATGGCAACAAATTTCTCGTAAGGTGTTAACTTGCATTAGATTGCAGAAGATGTTTATTTGCGATTGAAACGAATACAAAACATTTGTTGCCATATGGCAACATTAAAAAAAAAGCACTTAACAAAAAACAAAAAAAAAAAAAAAATTGGTCCTAAAATAAATACTTAGAAAAAAATTTGGATTTTTTGGATGGCGCAATAAAAAGATGTAGCGAAAGGGTTAACGTTCTCTGTTTTCTGCGTTCTTCTAACTACTGCTTTGTTCTGTTTATTGCTCTTCTATCTCTGTTTATGCCAAGCATTTTTGCAAATATACATATACTCTTGCGTGCTTGTGCTTTGTTCTTTCTGTTTTTGTTCGGTATTACTTAAATATATAGGTCTGTTCGGTAAACAGAGCTCCAGCGTTAATAAAAATAAGAAAATTCTCATTGATGATATGTGCAAACAAAATGATGGTTTTAATGTAGTACATTTTAATGCACGTAGCCTAAGTCAAGAAAAACTTGATTTTACTAGGTGCACTTTAGAAGATTCTATATATATATTGCTCTTGATACACTATTTGTTGACTTGTCTGAATTTGTCTAAATTATGAACGTATCATCCTGTTGTGTGGCGATTTTATTGTAAACCTTTTAAAAAACTAGACTAGTAGTAAACTATTCGACCAGTTGGCAACAGCTGGACTTTGTGTTGTTAACGGAATTACATCAACGAGATTTGCAAATAACTCCCAACCCAGTTTTCTTGATTATTTTATAACATGTGGCTTGTCACATATTCTTAAATTCGACCAAGTTGATTTTATCTCTGACCATGACTTAATATTTTGTAGTTTAGATGTTGTGATGAATCGTCCAGATTTAGGTGCCACCTATGAGTATCGTGATTTAAAATCGTTCAATGTTAATTCTCTGTATTCAGCCATGGGTTCTATAAATAGGAATGAATGTTGGTTTCTTAGTACTGTTGGTAATAAACTTGACTTCCTTAACCGTAACTTATCCTCGTTATTTAGCATGCATGTTCCGCTTCGTTCTGTAGATGTTTTAAATAGTTCATGTCCTTGGTACAACTCGAAAGTTCGAGCTGCCATTAGAAAGCGCGACAAGTTTTATGCTAAGTGGAGAAAAAACTGGACGGATAGTTCTTGGCGCCGATACAAGGAATTCCGAAATGAAACCACTGCAATAGTACGACAAGCAAAACTTTGGTACAGTTACTCACTTCCAACAAGAGAGCTGTGGCACAACCTAAAAAAATTTAAAATTCATGGCAAGGAAAGTCCCGAATGTGAGATTTACCTTGATGAACTTAATGACTACTTTATTAGTGTTGGTAAGAAAACAAATTGTGCTCCTATTTTAAAAGAGTCCCCATCTTGTGCTACTCTAAAAGAACAGTTTCAAATAATGACAATTATTGAGGTAGATGTCCTGAAAGCTTTATTCAAAATAAAGTCTAATGCTATAAGCAATGATGGCATCTCGCTAAAATTCGCCCGCATAGTCATCCAATATATAATAGGATCCTTTACCCATAATATAAACCATTGCTTGACTAGCTCATCTTTCCCAGCAGTATGGAAAAAGGCTACAGTCGCAAAAAAGACAAGTGCTATTTATGCTGGTGACTATAGACCTATCAGCATACTCTCCACATTTTCCAAAGCTTACGAAAACTTGATGGCTACGCAAATTTCATCATTTGTAGAGGACAATCGTCTACTCTCTCCACTACAATCTGGCTTCAAACAAAGTCGTAGTTGCTCGACAGCAATGGTTAAAATACTGGACTATATTAGAATTAGTTTTGACAACGGAGACTTGACTCTACTTTGTTTACTTGACTTTTCTAAAGCATTTGACTCAGTGAATCACAAATTGTTATGTTTGAAACTTAAACACTATCTCGGCTTCAAAGGCAGTGCGGTGAAGCTCATGGCCAGCTACCTTGGTGGCAGAACGCAGAAGGTGAAGACCAGTAAATTAACATCTCAGTCTAGATACGTACACACTGGTGGTCCGCAAGCGTCTATCCTTGGTCCACTTTTATTCAGTATTTTTGTCAATGATGTTTTTACCGTTTGTCAGTATGTGAATGCCCTTGCGTATGCTGATGATATAATTGTCCAGTCGTATTGGTCTCGTTGCAGATCTATGTTTCAAAATAAATAGTGATTTGTCTGCTATTTCTGTTTGGGCTAATGAACACTCTTTACGTTTGAACGCGTCAAAGTCAAAAGCCTTACCTATATGTAATAGTGTGGTGTATGTTGACAATATCCCTAAACTGTGGATAGGTACTAGTTCCCCTACCTTAACGGATAAGGTAAAAAATCTGGGGCTTCTTCTTAACACAAAACTTGCCTGTGCTGACCATATAAATGGGGTTGTGGGGAATATTTATGCTACATTGCGTAAGCTGAGAATCTCTGCAACATTCACGCCAGAGGGAACTAGGCGTAAATTAGTTCTCCAGCTAATTATGCCCCTCATTACCTACTCTGAGGTGGTATACAGCAAACCTGACTCCACATCCTGCCGTAAATTTAATGTGGCATTTAGTAATGCCACGCGATATGTATCATACTTTCGATTGATTTTTTATTTGTTGACCTTAGGAAATTGCTTTCAAGATGCCAGTGTTAGTGATGTGTATGCAGGTAAGCAAAGAGAATATTTACCGATACTTGATTTACTTACCGATACTTGCTTTAGATAATATTTCTTTCTAAGCGCAACGCCGACTAGGAGTATTCCATACAAGTACAATGTGCGTTGGAAACGCTCGCCAAAACTAAGCAACGATTGTTTTCCATACTTAGCGATTAGCAGAAGAAAAAGAAGAGAAACGTTTGTAAATTTACTACCTGAAGAAAGGATAGCTGAAAAACTACTACTCCCACAGTTCGTCGAAGATTTAGTACGTAGCATACAGCGAACGTTAATGTATAGATAAGTCTCAATGACGGGAATGCATGGAATTTTGAGGGGTACTCGGTTTGCGCGCGTGGTTCACCACAGACATATTTTTCACCAAATGTTAACAGAAATATACTCAACTAGTCAAATTTAACAGCAGTTCAGTAAAATTCGCTTGCATGTAGGAAGAAAGAATGTTAGCGCTGTAGGGTAGCTATAGGCACTTTACACAAAAAACAAATATGCTAAGATCAAAAGTGACTTAAAAAGCAAATATCCAAAAATATATACATACGAGGTGTGTTCAAAAAGTATCGCGAATTTTGTATTTTTTCAAAAATTATTTATTTATTCATTAATACCTATTTTGTCCCCTTCAAAGTAATCCCCATGAGATATTATACACTTGTACCAACGTTTTTTCCAAACTTCGAAGTACTTCAAAAAATCATTTTTGAAGTGAAAACTTCTTTAGAATCGTTGGGAGTGATTTGAGAAAAAGTGAAACGAAAAAAGCGACACTCTTGGCTACGAATATTACATATAAACGTAGCGACGAACTAAATAACTTTTAGGCCAGCGCCGACAGCATGGCGCGATAGCCGAGCGGCTAGCAATGTGAGCTTCCGATCCAAAATTCTTGGTTCGAATCACAAGAAAAAAAAAATTTTTATACAGTTATTTTATTTTATTTTATGATATGTTTATGAGGAGCTTTTTTTCATGGCAGAAATACACTCGGTGTTTTGCCATTGCCTGCTGAGGGGTGAGCGCTATTAGAAAAATAGTTTTCCTTAACTTTGGTGTTTTCACCGAGATTCGAAGTGACGTTCTCTCTGTGAATTCTGAATAGTAGTCACGCACCAACCCATTCGGCTACGGCGTTTGTTTAATTTTACTGATGCAAAAATGAGGAAAAATATATGAATAAAGTTTGCTTACTGTTTACACATTTTCCAAAGGTGACGGAGAACCAAAAAAAAAGTCGATTTTCAAACAAATACGATAATTGTGTTAGAGTTTCGGTCACGCCTCGGCAAAACCTGCGTGCATATGTCTTTGTAACATTCAAAAAAATGTAATTGTGTTAGAGTTTCGGTCACGCAGGTTTTGCTGGGGACGCTCATAATAGCAACCGCGTGTGTATTTTTATATTCGTAAATATTTTCATTTTTAAATATTTACCGCAATTATGCCGAAAAATAATACAGAAAAGTGTCGTGAGTATCGACAGAAAAAAAATCAATAAATAGCATCACGGAATTCATTCACGAAAATTTAATAAAGTATACACCAGAAGTATCGCGGATACTTAGAAAAGATTACAATAAAGTTCCAATGATTTTAAGTGGCGATTTTAACGTAAATTTTGCATTGGACACAGCGGTTCCTTTAATTGACGTTCTCAATACAACATTCAATTTAAAAATGTGTAACAATCGCACTGAATCGACAACACGATCAAAAACAACTATTGACGCGGTATTTCAAAGATATGTTGACAACATCGAAACCAAAGCATTTGTATCATATTTTATCTATCATAAGCCACTCGTATCATTTGTTGAAATTGAAAACATTGAGGATGAATAATAATAAAATGAAGAAAATAAAATATGAACTTTATAGCAATATTATAATGAACCTATAATTATCCCGCTCCTAATGCTGCTTTCGTCTTATTCTCTCTCAGTTTGTTTTACGGAAGGTTTCACTTCTATCGCTTCTAACCGTTAGACTGGTATTTTTTTTTATCTTGTTCAGCTCTTCCTTCTATGTAGTCTTTATCTCGTCAATCGTGGAGTAGCGTCGTCATTTCATGGGCCTCTTCAGTTTCGGGAACAAGAAAAAATGGTTGTGGCGTCATAAGTGTGTTGTTTTTGGCCAAAAAATCGCGAAAGGCAACGATGTGTGAGCAAGGGCATTATCGTGAGGCAAGAGGCACTTTTTTATTCTTCCAAATCCAGACGTTTCTGGCGAATTGCTTTGCGCAAATTGCACATAACTTGCAGGTAATATTCCTTATTGACCGTTTTACCCTGTGGCAAGAACTCATGATACCCAACGCCCTTGCACTCGAAGAAAAACTTGCACTTGCACTCGGTAAGCAAAACTTTTACATTCGACCGAACTTGTCGCGCTTTTTTCAGTCTTGATTCGTGCGGCAGCTGCCATTGATATATGATCATGTCTACCAATCCCATATATTATATGATACTAAATTTAAACGCGAAGCTTGAATTAATTTATTTACGTTTCACAAGCAAATCGCGCTGAACACAAAGCAAAACTAATTACAGGTGATGGCAACCACGTATATGTAAAAAACATAGGAACAAGGTTACTGGGCTGTTGCCTTAACAGTTATTTGTCTAATAGAAATTGCATCCCTAGCTGACAGAGAAGTTGAAACGAGTAAGATCTCGCAGACACAACAAATTCATCGTTCCAACATTTAATTACCTAGTATCATCTATGTTATTCTTCTATAACTACTTTAAAAGTGTTTGACTGCATTGAATTAGGGCAATAAATTTCTCTCTATATTTTCTAATAACTACTTTTGTTTTTTCTTTTCTAAATTCCTCTTTTCTTTTCCTACTACCAAAGCCTTATCTTCTTACTATTATAGTTAAGTTACATAAATTGGATTGATTTATTAATGAACTAGTGGATAAATTTAGACTGCATGATAGTTACTCATGTTAAAATCGTTCTAGTTGTACGAGAATATACTAATGTTGAAGTACTATTAAAAGACCTTAATCCTACTTTGTACTATTGATATACATAAATAACTAAATAAATATGTTTGTTAATTATGTTAAGTGGTATTGGCCAATCGTCGAATCACCGTTAGAGAAGTTGCTGAGGACCTAGCCATATCGATTGGCTCGTGCCGTTCGATTTTTTTCAATGCTTTGGGCATGAGACAGGTCGCCGCAAAATTCGTACCAAAACTGCTCAATTTCGACCAGAAGCAGCATCGCATGAACATTGCTAATGAGATGTTGGACTCTGTCCGCGAGGACCCAAATTTGCTCCAGAGGGTCATAACTGGGGTCGCCGAATCGTGGGTTTATGGTTATGACGTAGAGACCAAAGCTCAATCATCTCAATGGAAGCTGCCGCACGAACCAAGACTGAAAAAAGCGCGACAAGTTCGGTCGAATGCAAAAGTTTTGCTTACCGTTTTCTTCGAGTGCAGGGGCGTTGGGTATCATGAGTTCTTGCCACAGGGTAAAACGGTCAATAAAGAATATTACCTGCAAGTTATGTGCAATTTGCGCAAAGCAATTCGCCAGAAACGTCTGGATTTGGAAGAATAAAAAAGTGCCTCTTGCCTCACGATAACGCCCTTGCTCACACATCGTTGCTTGTCGCGATTTTTTGGCCAAAAACAACACACTTATGATGCCACAACCATTTTTTCTTGTTCCCGAAACTGAAGAGGCCCATGAAATGACGACGCTACGCCACGATTGACGAGATAAAGACTGCATAGAAGGAAGAGCTGAACAAGATAAAAAAAATGATTTTTTGAAGTACTTCGAAGATTGGAAAAAACGTTGGCACAAGTGCATAATATCTCATGGGGATTACTTTGAAGGGGACAAAATAGATATTAATGAATAAATAAATAATTTTTGAAAAAATACCAAATTCGGGATACTTTTTGAACACACCTCGTATGTATATATTTTTGGATATTTGCTTTTTAAGTCACTTTTGATCTTAGCATATTTGTTTTTTGTTTAAAGTGCCTATAGCTACCCTACAGCGCTAACATTCATTCTTCCTACATGCCAGCGAATTTTACTAAACTGCTGTTAAATTTGACTAGTTGAGTATATTTCTGTTAACATTTGGTGAAAAATATGTCTGTGGTGAACAACGCGCGCAAACCGAGTACCCCTCAAAATTCCATGCATTCCCGTCATTGAGACTTATCTATACATTAACGTTCGCTGTATGCTACGTACTAAATCTTCGACGAACTATGGGAGTAGTAGTTTTTCAGCTAACTTTTCTTCAGGTAGTAAATTAGCAAACGTTTGTCCTCTTTTCCTTCTGCTAATCGCTATAAGTATGGAAAACCATCGTTGCTTAGTTTTGGTGAGAGTTAGGACTCTGTGTGGAAAAAATAATAAAACTATATTTTTTCTGAGGAAGAGCTCCTTTGTTGAATTCGTCTATTTCAGAATTAATTTTATATTTTAATGCTTAGATCTATTTATACTATTTCTAAATACAATTTGGTTCGAGATATGTTTACATTTAGCTGTTATCATGGTATTGTTTAGTCTCTGCATATATGTATTTGTATTTTAATGCTTAGATTGCAGAGAAAATTGATGTATAGAGAAGTCTTAATGACAGGAAAGTGTTCATTTTCGAGGGGTACTCGTCTCGCGAAGACAATTTCACCATAGACAGATTTTTCAACAAAAATTAACAGTGAGGGGCTGAATTATGTAAATTTAGCAGCAGTCGATAAGAATTTGTTGGTGATTAGAAGCAAAGAATGTTAGGTAGCTTTTTAATATGACCTATATATTTGAATTTTTCCAAATCATCCAAAATTATATAAATACTAGCAAACCCGGCCCACTTCGCTGGGCACACTAAAATAGAATAGATATGGTTTAGAACAGAAAATATATGGCTTTCATATTATTTATTTCTTTATTCTTTATTCAAGCGCTTTGGCATAAACAATATTTTTTGTTTTTCTATTTGTTTTTGAGTAAATATAAAATATAAATTGAAAATCAGGAAAAAAGAAGATTGTTTTTAAATTTCAAATCAACGCATATGAATAAACAATCGTCTTTTTTCCTGATCATCCATGAATTTTTCGTTTCAATTTATATGTTTTATTAAGAATTGGAGCTTTTTTAACCATTATCCATTTATATTTTTCAAAAAAAAAAACGAAAAAAATTGTTTTTTCCACGAACACATAACTTCATTCGGATTTCACATTAAATTCTCAAATTTCGTAAGAAATTATTCACTGTTCCAAAATCCACTCCAAAAAAATTCACAAACAATTTTTACATGTTGCACTTACGTTTTTTCCTTATGGCATCCAAATCAGAAAGAAATATTGACACATTGTAACTAACACTGTCAATTTGACAGTTCAGTTCCGCCCCAAGCGTTAAAAAAGTAAGCGACATTATGGCTGGCTCAAAAGAACGCTGTACCCGTTGCCACTGCTCCGAATTACAACCAAACTTTACGAAACCCATTTTCAATACTTACTTAACAATGTGCATAAGTTTGGTTTAATTCGGTGCAAAGACACGGCGGGTCCACGTTTTGGCATATATTTCGAGACCCTAGTCATCAATAGGTATGAAAATTACCCCGTATTAAAGCACTTATCAACAGCTTTCATTTGATACCTATATTGTGCATACACAACCAAAGGTTACCCGGGTCCACGTTTTGACCTATATCTGGAGACCCCAGTCACGTAGCGGCATGAAAAATACTCTGTACTAAGGCATTCACCAACAGTTTCAGTTTGATATCCATATTGTACAAACACATTCTAGGCTCCACGTTTTGGTCTCTATCTCGAGACCCTATCTACCAATATGTATTCAAACTATACAGAAATCATCTTCAATACCTACTTAACAATGTGTGTAAGTTTGGTTTAATTCGGTGCAAAGACACGGCGGGTCCACGTTTTGGCATATATTTCGAGACCCTAGTCATCAATAGGTATGAAAATTACCCCGTATTAAAGCACTTATCAACAGCTTTCATTTGATATCCATATTGTACAAACACATTCTAGGGTCCACGTTTTGGTCTCTATCTCGAGACCCTAGTCACGGAGCGGATGGAAATACTCTGAACTAAAGCATACACCAACAGCTTCCATTTGATACCCATATTGTACATATCAATGTACATTAACAATGTGTGTAAGTTTGGTTTAATTCGGTGCAAAGACACGGCGGGTCCACGTTTTGGCATATATTTCCAGACCCTAGTCATCAATAGGTATGAAAATTACCCCGTATTAAAGCACTTATCAACAGCTTTCATTTGATATCCATTTTGTACATACACAACCAAAGGTTACCCGGGTCCACGTTTTGAACTATATCTCGAGACCCCAGTCACGGAGCGGCATGAAAAATACTCTGAACTAAAGCATTCACCAACAGCTTCCATTTGATACCCATATTGTACATACACATCCAAAGGTTACCCGGGTCCACGTTTTGACCTATATCTCGAGACCCTATCTACCAATAGGTATCCAAACTATACGAAAACCATCTTCAATACCTCCTTAACAATGTGTGTAAGTTTGGTTTAATTCGGTGCAAAGACACGGCGGGTCCACGTTTTGGCATATATTTACAGACCCTAGTCATCAATAGGTATGAAAATTACCCCGTATTGAAGCACTTATCAAGAGCTTCCATTTGATACCCATATTGTACATACACGTCCGAAGGTTACCCGGGTCCACGTTTTGACCTATATCTCGAGACCCTAGTCATCAATAGGTATGAAATTTACCCCGTATTAAAGCACTTATCAACAGCTTCCATTTGATACCCATATTGTACATACACATTCTAGGGTCCACGTTTTGGTCTCTATCTCGAGACCCTAGTCACGGAGCGGCATGAAAAATACTCTGAACTGAAGCATTCACCAACAGCTTCCATTTGATAACCATATTGTACATACACATCCGAAGGTTACCCGGGTCCACGTTTTGACCTATATCTCGAGCCCTATCCACCAATAGACATCCAAACTATACGGAAACCATCTTCAATACCTTCTTAACAATGTGTGTAAGTTTGGTTTAATTCGGTGCAGACACGGCCGGTTAGCGAACACACACAAAAAGTTGACTTTATTTTATGTATACGATTTTTTTCAGTTTGTGTCCGAAAAATCCAAATATCTTACGGAACCCTATTTTTTCCAAAATAAAATGTAATCCATGTTACTCTTGGATAATGTAGTTTTCGAATGGTGAAAGAATTTTTAAAATCGGTCCAGTAGTTTTTGAGCCTATTCGTTACAAACAAACAAACAAACAAACAAACAAACAAACAAAGTTTTCCTCTTTATAATATTAGTATAGATATGAATAATTAAGTCAACTTTACTTTTCCAAGAATTGTTTTAATTTAAATAATAAAAGTGCATAATTGCATTATACATTTAAGTCACTTTTACTTTTCTGGGATAGGTTTTGTTTCTTTGGTCTTTTTGTAAAAATTATTAACTATTGAAGTAGTATAAGTAAAAGAAAAACCTAAAATAAATTGCAATTATTATCAATCAATCAACAACTCATGTTGTTATTCATTAACTGGCGCAGTCGTACGGGCGGCTTAAGTAAGTGGCTTATATAAGAATAAAAAGTAGAACTTTTGTAAAAACGGTACTGTGAAAGAAATTGCAAATTCAGAAAATATATTTTCTTTCATTTTTTATTTTTTTATTAACGCATCTTAAAGTATAAGCAGAATAACGTTTAGAAATTACAGAGAACGTTAATGTATAGAGAAGTCTCAATGACAGGAACGTATGGAATTTCGAGGGGGACTCGTCTCGCGAAGACAATTTCACCACAGACACATTTTTCAACAAAAATTAACAGTAAGGGGCTGAATTATGTAAATTTAGCAGCAGTCGATAGGAATTTCTTGGTGATTAGAAGCAAAGAATGTTAGGTAGCTTTTTAATATGACCTACAGTGGCTCACAGCTTATTTCAACCAGCACCCTGAAAAAAGTTTGTCTTCCTATAAAATCTAAACTAAAAGCGATATCAAAAAAATTTAAATGCAAGTAGTTAATATAATGTTTCAAAATAAAAAATATGAATTCATTTATTTTTTTAAATGTATTTATTACGTTTTTAGAACTTAAAAACTAAAAAATCAACCAAAAAGAATGCCACAGCTTATTTCAACCACATACTTTGGCAGCTGAGCAATGATACGTTATTTTACTTTGCAACGGTAGTTTGTTTTTCTACGCTTTAGTCGCTCTATTCTTAGAATTTTAGAATATATTTCTAATGAATTTTGAGAGTAGATCTTGCACAAAAATTCATTACGCAAAATGGGACCACGCACAACCATCGAGCAGCGAGAGCTTGTCCTCAGCCACTATAAATCTGGTCATTCCCGCAGGAAAATTGGGGAGATGGTTGGACTTAGTGATTCCACAGTCCAAAGCATCATTTACCGATTTGTTCGCGAAAATAGAACCCATGACAAGGGTAGAAGTGCTCCCAACAAAATTTTTAATTCATCAGACGAGCGCTATATTGTTCGCAAAATCAAGGCAAACCCAAGATTATCGGCTCCAAAAGTGGCCAATGAAGTTGAGGAAGAGCTGGGCAAGTCATGCCACCCAGAAACGATTCGCCGGGTGCTTCGGGAGCATGACTTCAATGGCAGAGTAGCGCGCAAGAAACCATTTATAAGTGACAAAAATAGGAAGTGTCGCCTGAAGTTTGCCCAGGACAATTTGCACAAGGACAATGCCTATTGGAATACAGTGTTATTCTGTGATGAGTCGAAATTTAATATTTTCGGATCAGATGGAGCTTCTTATGTGTGGCGTAAGCCCAATACTGAACTGCAAGCTAAAAATTTAAAGGCCACAGTAAAGCATGGCGGTGGCAGCGTTATGGTATGGGCCTGTATGTCGGCAGCCGGCGTCGGAAACCTCCAATTTATTGAAACGACTATGGATAAAACTGCTTATCTCGAGATATTGAAGGCCAATTTGCTTCAAAGCGCAGAAAAACTTGGTATTGCGGACGTCTTTAGGTTCTACCAAGATAATGACCCGAAGCATAAGGCGGGCATTGTGCAGACGTGGCTCATCTGGAACTGTCCTCATGTTGTCCATCCACCAGCCCAGTCACCAGACATGAATGTTATTGAAAATTTGTGGGCCATTTTGGATACAAACATCCGAAAAAGGAAAATTTCGAATAAATCGGACCTTAAAACGGCATTAACCGAGGAATGGGAGAAGATAACGCCACAAGTGACCCAAAAGTTGGTCGAATCGATGCCAAAAAGGCTCAAAATGGTAGTTGACCAAAAAGGTGGTCACACCAAATATTAATATTTAAAAATTTTTTCATATATTAGTTTAAATAGTGTAATTTTCTAGCTGGTTGAAATAAGCTGTGACCTTCTTTTTGGTTGATTTTTTAGTTTTTAAGTTCTGAAAATGTTATAAATACATTTAAAAAATAAATGAATTCATATTTTTTATTTTGAAACATTACATTAACTACTTGCATTTAAATTTTTTCTATATCGCTTTTAGTTTAGATTTTATAGGAAGACAAACTTTTTTCAGGGTGCTGGTTGAAATAAGCTGTGAGCCACTGTATATATTTGAATTTTTCCAAATCATAATACATATGTATGTTATGTCTGTCTGTCTGGTGTCTGTAAATCTTTGTTGAATCCCTTCAACTGAATACAAATCCTCTATAGACAACGCTTCATTACCAGGCGCACAGGAAGATGACATATGCAAATGTAAATTTGTGAATTTATATACATTTGCGCATATGTATATGCTGTGTGTATGTGTGCTCACCAGCCACAGCTCAAGATAAAACGGTAAAACTTCGCAAGAAATCCAGCGCGCACTCACGGCGCAGCGCATATTCATAGGCACAGCATTGTACATATACACATATTTGCGTACATATATTGATGCATACATATGTACGAAGCCGCGGGCACTCGACTTGACAAAAATTCAAGATTTATCAAATATTGGCAAATAATTCTACGCGAAATATTCCAATATTGACTATTTTCGAATTGTCGAGAAAATTGGCATATGGGCGGCTCGTTTTATGAATGAAAGTTCTTGCTGTTAGAACTATGAGCTCGAATTTATCAATGAATTTTTTGATGATGAGTTTTTGTTGCACAGTTCAATAGTTGAAACTGTTCGGCGCCGCCGCGACTGTTCAGCGCTATGGCAACTAGAATGATGGCCGCTACGCCTGCGTCTATGACTGCATTTTGTTCTTGTAGTCGCTAGGCATTGAATTTTAGCTTTGAACGACATACGCATTTTGAGGAATAAAGCGAATGCCCTGTGTGTGCGGTTGTATGTACATGCATATGTGTATATTAATAAGCATTGTTTTGCTTGAATTCAATATTTATATTTGCATATGCCATCTTCCTGTGTGCCTGGTAATGAAGCGTTTTGTATACAGAATTTTTTGATTTGTTTGAAGGGATATGGGCACCAAGTGTACATACGCACATACAAATATGTACATGAGTATTCAAAAGAAATTTGTGAGGCAGGAATTTGATCATTAGGTTATTTACATGAAATATAGGGCGATGCTCGTGAGGTAGGTCATGTTGCTTCAGTGCACACATATGCGTGCAACATATACATATTTAATAAAGATGCAATTGAATTTAGTTGTCCCATATATGCAAATACGTTTCTTTGAAGTTTTCCTTTATTTATTTTAAAGTTTTATACTATCTAGAAAATGCATACATACAAATGTATGTATATTATTATTCCCTGTAATAAAATGTAAATTGAAAAAGATTTGGTTTGCCAAAGGAACAAATAAATGCATGTTCAAATGTAAATACATATGTCGATATACCAAAACACTTGTATGCTATGAATTAATTTCGACTCAAAAAATTAGTAAAAATTTTCATCAAATTTGTTTAGTTTTAAATTTACTAAAACGCACATACCAAAATGTGAGAGGTCGTTTTATAATGTATTTTTTTAAATTAAATCAAAATATTAAAGTTACTTTGATTTTATTTGGCGCATATAATAAATTCAATAATTTTTTCTTCATCACCTTTGTTTGAAAATACAAATTGAATAAATTTTCGTTTACCAAGGGAACATAAAAATGCACAAGCAAATGCCTTGCAAAATGCCGTCGGCATTCGTCAATTTGATTTCATACAGAAACCAAAAACTGAGCAGAGCCAATGTACTTGTACATAATTCACTGTAATCAGCTCTGTTAAGAACTTCCCCGCTGTCGAGTTAAGCGAGGTGAAATAGTGTTCGCGGTTTCACTTCATTTTTGACAATTCACACTATTCGTAGCTCGTGAGAATTCTCTATATTTAACGTTCTCTGTAGATTGTTTATCAGAATATTGTTTCCAAACAATAATAACGTATGTTTGCAGTGTATGTATGTTGTGTAGTGTATGTGTCAACGTAGTTAACTCTCCCCGGTGCTTAGAATGAAATGCTCTCATTTCAAATCTGCTGTAGTCGGAGTAGTTCGGCTTGATATGCTTTTTGGAATATAAACACATTGTGGTCGGGCGTTTTGTGCCAGTGCATTACGGCTGGAGCGGATAATTTATTGAAAAATGTGCGCGAATTTTATTGTTATTAAAAATCAGTATAAATTTAAAAAGGCTCTGATTTCTTTTTTTAACTTTTATTTTCTTATCTTGGAATGTATTCTCTATCGTTATTATAATAAATAAAGCTACTTTCTGTATACTGTGAATTACGCCACTTAACTAAAACTGAAATAAGAGTTGTTTTGAAATTAATTGCTTTTGAATTTGCTCGTATGATGTTTACTGTTAAACACAATTTACCGTTATTATTTTGATTTGTATATGTTTGTAATTACATCGTAATACTAGGTATGAGAAAAGGTAACAATAAAAATTAATAACCCGTATATCTTTATTTCCCTTATTCTACCACCCATCTATAAAAACGTATAACTACGTGACCCGCGCTCTACCCACAGTTTGCGAAAAACGTATTTTTACGTGTCCCGCACACAATGTGTTAAGCATCTCTTTTCCTCTCGTTGATTTCGGTGATATTGGGTATGTTCAAAATGCATTATAATGCACAACATACCATTTCAGAGTGAGCAGTGCGTTCAAAAATGCAAATATGGCAGTACTGCAAATGCAACGCGTTCTTAAACGTCATTTTTGTATCAAAAGTCGTGCATTATTTGCAGGAAAAATTTTCACACTGCCAATAAATACGCTAGTACAATGTCTGACGAAAAGTGGGTATTTAATTATTTATTTTAGCTTTTAATATAAAAATTGATGAAAAATATTTACGATATTTAAACTTTATTTTATTATACTTTTCTTGGTTTTAGTGATTATTTTAGTACATCGGAGATAAAATTACTGCTCAGAGTCCGACTGAGCATGGAGAACGCGTTCACGTCGGGAAGGAGAAAAAAGAGCGTGCTCTGGGCTAAGGTCGTAGATGAAGTAAAAAAAGTTAATAAAGATTTAAAAACAGATAGAAACATCGCCCAGCGAAAATTTCCTTTACTTTTGCGATGTTTTCGTCGTTTACTGATGTTGCTGGACGACGTTCATGAGGCAAGTCATCAACCGATGTGCGGTCCTCTTTGAACGATTTGTACCACTGGAAAACACGTGCACACGATAGAGCAGAGTCCCCATAGGTTGACTGCAACATTTTTAAGGCGTCTGAAGCCGAAATTTTTTTGGAATAACAAAATTTTAAACAAATTCTGTGAATTTCCATCGTTAAATTCGAAGAACACACTCGAGCTTGACTTGTTTACAGTAGCACAGCAAACAAACTATGTGACATATCACGCTGAAATTTGCCATGTAAGCTTATAACAGTCCTACCAAAAACAAAAAAATTTATTTTTGCAATATGTCATCCGCGGACCGTTTTATTGATAACGTCTCGTTCATATTTGAGTAGAAGTTATGAGAAAAGCAGTCGACGAGATAAATATACAAAGAGATACATCCAACATCAAGTAAAATAAGATCGTGAGGGCACAATCTTAACAACCAGAGGGAAGATTATACACAAACATCAGACAAAATGTTCAAACTACTGATACTCCTATCTATGATGCAGACCATGAAGGCACAGGAGCTAACCGACCTAAAAAATAAAAAATATATACTCACCGAGATGGATCCATCCTTTCTCTACAAGGATGAGGACTATTTATTCCATATTATTAGTTGGACGAAAATACTAAAACCATACAATGAAATAAAAGCAATGCCAAAACAAGAAACCACACTTAGAGCCGCAGATTTAGCACTAACAAACAGAATAGAAATATTAAAAAATCAACTCATAACCAAAAAAAAAGCCTAAGCTTCCTAGGCTCAGCTTTCAAGTTTTTGACAGGAACTCCAGACCATGATGACCTGATTGACAAACAACAAACACTGAATGAAATAATAGAGAACAATAACGCACAACGAGTGATAAATTCAAACTTTGAAAAACTTATGGAAATTTTAACCCCAAAACCCTTGAACATCAGATGTTACTACAAGATATCCATAAAGAACTATTAGACCTAACCACCACCTCTAATTTTGCAAGAAACGAAAGCTTTTATTCTGCTGCAATATATATTGAAGAGGTAGAAAAAATAATTATGTCCGAGAAAATACAAATACCTATAATAGATATATAAGAATACTCAACAGTACACATAGGAAGATATGAAGAAACCTTTGTAATCATCTATAAATATCCAATTGAAATAAATCAATGTGACGTCACATCTTTATCATATCGACATGGATAACTCGAACTAGACTCACTTATATTGTAGCCTCATGTGACAAAACATTTCAAAGAATAAATAAGTCTAAAAATAATTTAAGCAAATATATATGTAAGAAACAAACAAGAGACAATTGTACTTATCCCTTAGTCAACACTGACAGAGCAAAATGTAATTGTAAGGTGGAAAATAACGAACCAATAATTATTCTAAAACATGGAAATATAATAATAGATGCAACGCACACTGTGAACAAAAGGAACATATCTCGTACAGTTTCCAACTACCATTCATCTAGACAATAAAATCCTCTTTAACCAAGATGAAGAAATCAAACAGTTCATACAATCCAGAGGTAATGAACAAATGGAAATAATAGAATTACTTCAATCCCAGTCACAATATGAATTTAATAATATTCAAAACCTACACAAATGTATCATCCCATTTGAGGAACACCCAATAAGACACACCATAATACTTATTTTCACATTATGTACAATAATATTAAGCATATGGTTCTTAAACAAAATATATAATATGTATATACAGTTCAAAAAAATCAAACTTCAAGAAAAGACACAGCTACAGTATGAACTAATACTTAAACAACTAGGCATGGGACACCTTATCAGAAAGGATGCCAGAAGTATAGTTTAACCGAGGACGGTTAATCTTTCGAAAGCAGGGGGGAGGTAATACTCTAACCTTAAACATGATAACACCATCCCTATCTCTGGCTTAACAACAAGTACAACATACTTTTGTAGCATGACATCATGCCACAACTATTGTAGCTTCACTTCATCTTTAACTTAGCATTAGTACAATGTTCACTTTCTTTGTAACTTAGCATTAGTACAAAGTTCACTTTCTTTGTAACTTCATCTTATCTATAGCTTCACTTTATTTGTAGCTTATCATTAGTATAAATAACCAAGCCAACATAACATACAACGTCTTTTGTCACTATATATTCTTAGCAGTAAGTTGTTGAAGAAAAAATAAATAAAAGAACGTTCTGATCCAATATACGGACAGAACTAAAAGATATATGTTTTGTATTTTTCAATACGAAGAGTATTAATTCGCGCAACTTACGTGTTTTAAGTCTTTAGACTTAAATTAAAACACTAAAGTTAAAAAGTTTTTTTTTTTAAGTTAAAGTTTTTTTTTCACGGTTTTATTCTTTAAACAAATTCAACCTTCTTGGTTGCTGTGAATCTACAGACTGACTTGTTACAATTTCCTTAATTCTATATTAATTACACCTGTTTTGCGCTCACTTTATGCAGTACCTTATGCTTATTGAGAGCATAACTGCATTGAGCGAAAAACGTGTCGGTATAATATTGCATGCTAAGCAAATCTTTTGGTGGGAACCTTTATTTGTGAAATCTTAGTATCTTAGCATTTAAATAATTTGGTGTATGATTCCAATTTCATTAAATGCAAGACAATACTGTCACAACTCAAAAAAAGAGAAATAAATAGATAGGGTGGTGGAGTGATGGTACGTAACTCCTCCCCCCTTTGTCAAAAGATTCTCCTGGATCTTATGGTTTGTTATTTTTTAAGCCGTATTTCTCTTTAATGGCTTCCAGTTCCACATCCTCAGATTTTTTTTTTTTCAATTTTATTGACAATCTTAATTTTATTATTATTTTTTCTTAAATACAATATCACAATAATTATAAGAATGCTTACAAAAAAGAAAGTGCTTATTGCATAAGAAACATTTCTGTGATATTTTAATTCTTTTATTTCTTTAATATTTTCGAAATTTTCCAATACAATTTTTTTGAAGTTAATTTCTTTTTCAAACGTGTTATTTTCGTTGTTTACTGGAATGTAATATTTCTCTTTTACAATTTCTATTTTATTTTGAAAAACGTACTCTTTTATTGTTATTTTACAGTTGTATACAGATATTAAATAATTTTTGTTAAGTGTGATTTTTCGGTCGTCACAATTTTGTAAAACAGTTTCATTTATTGCATTCTTAACGATTAAAGTTTCATCGTCCATAGCTAGGATCTCGAATTTGTTGTTATACTTTAACATACAGTTTTGATAATATACACAGTTTTGAGTTTTTTTCAAATTTTTTAAATCTGTCTCTTCTTCATAAGAATATACGTTATTTGCTATTTCGACAACATGTTCAATATCAGTATTTATTTCCATGAACTCTTTGTTGGGTATTGGCACTATAGCTTTTACATAGGTTTTAATAAAATTTGTTGGTATTTTAATGGCAATAATTAACTTAGATTTTTCGTATTTCATTATACCTAATTTTAGTAATTTTAGCTTATAAAAATCAATATTGTAACATTCTATTTCATTGGCCGTCAATATACTAGGGTGTAAAATCTTATGCCTAGCCGCTGATATGTTATCTTGAATTTGATTAAGCCTATTTTCCAAGTATCTGATTTTTTGCACTTGGTCTAAGTATAGCAAATATCTTACAATTTCGCTGTTCCTGGTTTTAATTTCGTTAAAAGCTGTCTTCTTCTATATTATTTTTTACTAGGTTTAAAGTGTCATTAAAGTGTAGGTTTATCTGAATTTGTTTATTAACTGTTTCAATAACGTTGTGATTATTTTCGTCCGTAACTTTTAAATGCTGTAAAATTTCTTGACGGTCATCGTCGTCCATTGTGCCAAATAGCCATTTATGAGTTGTCCCGACAATATTTAAAAGTCCTCTTTTTTGTTTAAAATTCACTGGCGAAGGTGTAATTGATTTAACTTTGTCTTTAAGTATTTCTATTTCTTTGAGTAATAAATCCTTATGGAGAATATCTAAATTTTTAATATTGGATTCTATTTGCGAAATTATTATATTTATTTTGGTTAAATCTATTAAATATATTACGGTAATTGTTTCATTTATTACTTGCACTTCTCTTAATTTAATTTGAGTGTAACCTGTTTCTTCCAATATTTTGTTGACTTGCAATGTCCCTTAAGTCCCTGTTACCAATATCGTTATCACCAGTACGAATGTTGCCACCTGAAAATTTGTTTGGCCTTTTAATATTGGATGTATGAATATTTTGCAATTTCCTTTTTATAAATTTGGGTTCTTCTTTATGCCTCAAACTTTTGTAATTTTTTATAAATCCTTCCAGTCGATTCTCTGAATAGTTTTCCCGTTTTTGGTTTTGTTTATAAATTGTGGTTAACTTTGATCTTTCAATTCGATTTTTTATTAATTTGTGATCAACTTTGTAATTTTGAACTTCTTGTGGAGTAGTTTTTATTGTACTATGGAAAGAATTGTTATAAAATTTTATGGCCTTCTGGATTTGCGTTATAACTGGGAGTTTTTCCTCTAGGTTTAATATTCGAATGCGTTCTGTTAGAGTGTTATTAAGTCTCTCAATATCAGCATTTCCTGTATGAATGTTTGGTTTTTGGAATTAAACTCATTGTCAAACACAAACTTTTCAATGGAACCATTAATTGATAAAAATTCGTTTATTTTGCCAATAATAGTTTGATTATTCCTATCGGGTAGGTAAAAAGCCACAGCATGTTTTGAAAATTTGTCAAGAAAAATTATAAAAGAGTGTTTACTATTAACATAAGTATCGACATGAACAATTTTATTAGTAGAAGTAGGAGTCTCGGTTAAATGGAATTTATTTTTAATTGGATTTCTATCATATTTTCCTCCAGAGCATATGTCGCAGTTATTTATAATTTCATGTATTTTTATTTTTAATTAAGGATGATAAACCTTGTGCTTCATGCCCTCGTAAGTTACTAATATTCCAGAATGCCCAGTTTCGTACTTATGAAACAGAGATATTTGCTTTCTTAACTCGCTTTCATCCTGGATGTCCTGTGCTAAAAAGCTACATCTTACAAATGATAACCGTTCACTACTTAAGAAATTGTTAATTAAAATTTGCTGTAATTTGTTGTATTCATGGTCATTAATTTGGGAAAATATCGCCACTTTTCCTTTATCAAAATTTCTTCGGACTATATTAGTTACATTTTCAGAGTCAATATCTTGTTTATCGATAAAGATTCTTTTGTTTTTGAAAATTTCCATGACCTCAACTTCCTTGTTATTTACTAAAATGAGTTGGTTTTTGAACCTATTTACTATGGTATCTAAAATAGAAATATGATCATTGCAATTCTCTGCCTGAGAATGTACGGTTTCAAGGGAATGGTTGGAATGAACTTCTAGAGATATATCAGATTGATTTGCTGCTTCTTCAGCATTTAGATTTTTTATTATTAAAGTTTCGTTAAGAGTGATTCCTAAATCATCAGAATCTAACGCGTTTATTTCACACTTTTCGCAATTAATGCGGCTGAGAAAGTCTGCTAATTTATTCTCTTTGCCAGCAATGTAATCAATTTTTGCGTCGTATTCCCCTAATTGAACTAGCCATCTCTGTAATCTCGGGCTTATATCTTTACCCGAGTTTTTGACTTGCAACCACTTTAGTGGTTGATGATCGGTTTGGAGATCAAATTCTCTTCCAAAAAGATAAGGTCTATAGTATTTGACTCCCCACACTATTGCCAATAGCTCTTTTTCAATAGTGGAATAATTTTTTTCGTGATTATTTAGTGTTCGCGATGCGAATGAAACAGGATGACCATCTTGGGTCAAAACCGCACCAATAGCAAAATTGGTGGCATCAGTGATAAGCTTAAAGCGCTTATTAAAATTTGGATATTTTAAAATAGGCGGATTTGTTATTATATCCTTTAGTTTTTCAAAAGCTATAATATAATTGGGTCTCTTATGTTGATTTTAGCATTTTTCTTTAAATATGCGATCATTGGGTAAGCTACTTTAGAATAGTCTTTTATAAATTTTCGGTAGAAACCTGTTATTCCTAAAAATGATTTAATCTGCTTTTGTGTTGTCGGAAGCTTCAATTTTTGAATTACTTCGACCTTAGCTGGATTTGCCTTAACACCTTTAGGTGTAAGTATATGACCTAAAAATTCGGTTTCCTTCTTTAAGAAGCTACATTTATCAATTTGTTTTCAAAGTTTGAAATATTTTTGTAATATTTTGTATATGTTCTAATAAAGAAGTACTCAATATTAAGATGTCGTCTAAATAGACAACACAAATTTTATTTATATACTGACGAAGGACTGAATTCATAAGTCGCTGGAAAGTCGAAGGGGCATTTTTAAGCCCAAATGGCATTCTTATGAATTCGTAATGGCCAAAAGGTGTAGAAAAGGCAGTTTTTTCTGTCATTTTCATCTACAACAATTTTATGAAAACCTTTGGCAAGATCAATAGAAGAGAAGTATTGAGCTTTGCCCAATTTATCAAGAATTCCTTCCATATTGGGAATTGGAAATTTATCATTAACAGTAATTTCATTTAGCTTCCGATAATCTACAGAATGGTCGATCTTCTTTGGCACTACCCATAAAGGACTATTATAAGGTGAATTGCTTTCCTTAATTATGTTTTGCTCTAACATTTCTTTGATTTGTTTCTTTATTTCTTCTTCGTGAATTTGGGGGTACCTATAAATTTTTGAATATACAGCTCTATCAGTTGATGTAATTATATCATGTTTAATTTCATGGGTTGCAGAAAGCTTATCACCCTCTTTATAAAATAAGTCTTTGAAACTGTGCAATACCCTCGTTATCAATTGGGTTTCTTCCGAATTTAGATGTCTCAGATTCAATTTTTCTAGGTCGCTGTGTTCAAGTGAGCAAATTTCTACACTATTGTATGGATTGTAATTTCTAAACGGTAAATGTTTATCTAGAATAGTACAATAATAAATTTATTCTCTACATCAATCTTAGCTTTAAGAGCGATGAGAAAATTTTGACCTATTATTGCTGAATAAATTTTGCAATGGAAATCAATAACCTTCCAAGAGAAGGTACCTGAGATATTAAATTCTCTAGGTATTATGGTTCTGTAAAAAAGGGGTGAATTGAGTTGTTGAGTGGGAAAAGTATTCCCAAGGACATTAGGTTTAATTATGCTTGTTTCTGACCCGGTGTCTATGAGACATCTAATTTTACAATTTCCAATTGTTACTAATATTATGGGTAATTTTGTGGAGAAGCCGTCATATAAAAATTTACGTCTTCCTCTTCTTTTAAATTACCGATATCCATTGGCTCTGGTTCTTGTTGTTACGCATTAGTTTGACGTTGTTGCCTACTATGATAAGATTTTCTAGTTTGAGAAGAATTTGGTTGACTATACTGAAATAAATTACTGGAATTTAATTGCTGTGTTGAATTTCTGCTGTAATTTTCAACTGGAAAATTATTGATTAATCTGTATTGTGACCTGTGGTAAGGGTCTGAATTCTGCCAGTTGAAATTTCGGGTTTGAATGCTACTATTCGGTTTAAAGTTGCCATTTTGGAAGTTATTATTTGGCTTAGATTTTTGCCAATTTGTGTTTTGAAAACAATTATTAGAATTCCAATTATTGCTATGAAAACTATTACTTGGCTTTAATGATTGCCAATTGTTGTTTGTTTTTCGTTCACTTTGTATATTAACTCTATGGTTAAATGCAATGGCCCTTGTGTCATCTAATAGTTTCAATTTGGTATATTTTGTAATTATCTCATTCAAAGTCGCATTTTCACTTAAATGAGCCCTAATTGGTCCGTCAATTTTTTCTAATAATATGTCTACCAGGTCCCTGTCTACATTTTCTGGTCGGTAGATACCAGGTTTTAATGGGTCAGACAAGTATATATCATTAATATGAAATTTGGAATTCTCAAAAATATTAAACAGTTCTCTTAAATTTCTTACTTTTATTGTCCGGCACAAGTTGAAGACTTCTCCGTAGGTCGTCTTTGGGCTGCATTCTTGTTGAATTTTCCCCTTCACGAAGTGCCGCTTTCTAGTTCTCTTACACGCCGGCCAGCATTGCCATGAATCTTCTCATCGGCCACAATTCTCAAACAAAACTGAATAAGGCTTAGATTTGTTCCGCATAATGTAAGATTTGATTCTACAGCATTGATAAAGGCCCTTGCGTTTTGATTTTATGAAAGGGGCTTCAAGCGTCGAAATTGGTCGATGACATCCTTGGCGGTCATGTTAAAATTCAATTCCTGTTGTTGGTGTTGTGTTTGTTGTTGTTGGTGTTGTATTTGCTGTTGTGTTTGTTGTTGCTGCTGCAATTGTAAATTTCGTAGCTCCGCTTCTTGTCTGCGGATGACCTCCAATAGTTCTGCTACATCTTGCTGGTTCGCCATTATTAGACCTCTGTTTCGGTCAAAAATTTCACTGCGTTGCATTCACTTCCTTGTTCTTTTAATATTCCTTCAGGAATATCTCCAATGACTGCGCCACTTACGTGTTTTAAGTCTTTAGACTTAAATTAAAACACTAAAGTTAAAAAGTTTTTTTTTTTTAAGTTAAAGTTTTTTTTTCACGGTTTTATTCTTTAAACAAATTCAACCTTCTTGGTTGCTGTGAATCTACAGACTGACTTTTTACAATTTCCTTAATTCTAATTACACCTGTTTTGCGCTCACTTTATGCAGTACCTTATGCTTATTGAGAGCATAACTGCATTGAGCGAAAAACGTGTCGGTGTAATATTGCATGCTAAGCAAATCTTTTGGTGGGAACCTTTATTTGTGAAATCTTAGTATCTTAGCATTTAAATAATTTGGTGTATGATTCCAATTTCATTAAATGCAAGACAATACTGTCACAACTCAAAAAAAGAGAAATAAATAGATAGGGTGGTGGAGTGATGGTACGTAACTCGCATAGGGACAGCTTACACTCATAGGCACATCATTTTATGTATGTACAGTAACCTTCAAATAAGCTGATTTCAGAGTAAGTTTCTAACCTTGCAGATACATATGTATGTATGTATATGCATATGTTTTGTGGACTTTTTATCAATTGAATAACTACAGACGTAAAGTAATATACTAATTAACTATTTACCTACTATCAGAGAACATAAAATAATTGTTTCGAAATTTTCTCTTAGTATCTTCTACCTGTCACAGAACTTTGTTATAAGCTACTTGTGCTGTTTTCTGCAACTTACTGTATGCTCATGCGCGAGTTAATATCTAACGTTTGTATTCGAGTGAAAGACTATTTTTGGACTAACTAGTTTACATCAATCTTAGCACTACTTATACCATTGATATGCGTAGGACGTTATCTGTTTAGTAGATGATGGCCGCTGCGGCTGCGCGTATTAATGCATTTTGTTCTTGTAGTCGCTAGGCATAGAATTTTAGCTTTGGACGACATACGCATTCAGAGGAATTAAGTGAGTGCCCCGTGTGTGAGGTTGTATTTGCATGCATATGTTTATATTAATAAGAATTGATTTGTTGAAAGTTCAAAACACAAATATGTAAGTATGTACGTACATAGGCTAGGCGATCAAGTGTGTATACGCACATACAAATATGTATACGAATATGCAAAAGAGAATTGTTTTAGCATATGCTATGCTAGAAACAGTCACCGACGTACGTAGCCCCTTACCGCAGCCCCTAGAGAGCACAATATTGAGCAAAACTCATCCCGTAGAGAAAAACTGCGTTCTTTTAGTTACATATTTACACAATACATCGGTTTGTGTTCGTATGTGTTTGGTTGTATCTACACAATGTTGCCATTGATATTTTTGCTTACACACTTTTTCACACATCCGCGTTATCAGTTACAATTCTTCATTGTTTAATAAACCAAAGCCAACAACCAACAGATGCAAATAATTCATTTATATATAATTAATTATTCAACATTATTTTTAAGTTATTTTAACAAAAATTAAAATTTTTACAAGTTTATTTTGCAAAGATTTCGAAATTTGCTGTGTGGCAAAACTGTGTGGCAAGACTGTGTGGTGAGAGAGCAATCCTGAGAGGAATTTTCAAAAATCCTGCTATGAAATCTACGATACTACGATACGGAAGGGAGGTTATTTTTCGTTTACATGTGGCTCTCATTAATTTGATCGTAACAGCTGACAGGGGATTGCGGTTACGTCGGTAACTTTTTCGCAGTATTATGCTGCAACAAAGACTACAATTAGAAGCCCTTCGCGAAATAAGTACCTACAATTTTGATTTTAGTTTTAAGTATTCAGTGGAGAAGTTTTGATTTTATAAGTTGTTTTGGATTTATTTTATTTACTTTTGCATTCTTTAGTATTTAAATATTTATAACTGAGGAAACATTTTTATGTGATAAATGCAACATGTTGCCATTAACCCTTTGAACGACAATTTATTTTCAGTCAGCACTGCTCTGCCAGACGATTTAATCTTCTCTAGAGAAGGGATTGAAATAGAAACTTACGGTTTTGTTGCTCAAATAATTGGTTATTATTAAAATATTAGTGCACTTTAGTGGTTGATGATCGGTTTGGAGATCAAATTCTCTTCCAAAAAGATAAGGTCTATAGTATTTGACTCCCCACACTATTGCCAATAGCTCTTTTTCAATAGTGGAATAATTTTTTTCGTGATTATTTAGTGTTCGCGAAGCGAATGAAACAGGATGACCATCTTGGGTCAAAACCGCACCAATAGCAAAATTGGTGGCATCAGTGATAAGCTTAAAGCGCTTATTAAAATTTGGATATTTTAAAATAGGCGGATTTGTTATTATATCCTTTAGTTTTTCAAAAGCTATAATATAATTGGGTCTCTTATGTTGATTTTAGCATTTTTCTTTAAATATGCGATCATTGGGTAAGCTACTTTAGAATAGTCTTTTATAAATTTTCGGTAGAAACCTGTTATTCCTAAAAATGATTTAATCTGCTTTTGTGTTGTCGGAAGCTTCAATTTTTGAATTACTTCGACCTTAGCTGGATTTGCCTTAACACCTTTAGGTGTAAGTATATGACCTAAAAATTCGGTTTCCTTCTTTAAGAAGCTACATTTATCAATTTGTTTTCAAAGTTTGAAATATTTTTGTAATATTTTGTATATGTTCTAATAAAGAAGTACTCAATATTAAGATGTCGTCTAAATAGACAACACAAATTTTATTTATATACTGACGAAGGACTGAATTCATAAGTCGCTGGAAAGTCGAAGGGGCATTTTTAAGCCCAAATGGCATTCTTATGAATTCGTAATGGCCAAAAGGTGTAGAAAAGGCAGTTTTTTTCTGTCATTTTCATCTACAACAATTTGATGAAAACCTTTGGCAAGATCAATAGAAGAGAAGTATTGAGCTTTGCCCAATTTATCAAGAATTCCTTCCATATTGGGAATTGGAAATTTATCATTAACAGTAATTTCATTTAGCTTCCGATAATCTACAACAATTCGCCATTTTTGGATGCCAGAATGGTCGATCTTCTTTGGCACTACCCATAAAGGACTATTATAAGGTGAATTGCTTTCCTTAATTATGTTTTGTTCTAACATTTCTTTGATTTGTTTTTTTATTTCTTCTTCGTGAATTTGGGGGTACCTATAAATTTTTGAATATACAGCTCTATCAGTTGATGTAATTATTTCATGTTTAATTTCATGGGTTGCAGAAAGCTTATCACTCTCTTTATAAAATAAATCCTTGAAACTGTGCAATAACTTCGTTATCAATTGGGTTTCTTCCGAATTTAGATGTCTCAGATTCAATTTTTCTAGGTCGCTGTGTTCAAGTGAGCAAATTTCTACACTATTGTATGGATTGTAATTTCTAAACGGTATATGTTTATCTAGTATAGTAATAAATTTATTCTCTACATCAATCTTAGCTTTAAGAGCGATGAGAAAATTTTGACCTATTATTGCTGAATAAATTTTGCTATGGAAATCAATAACCTTCCAAGAGAAGGTACCTGAGATATTAAATTCTCTAGGTATTGGGGTAACTAATTTGTGTGTCACTTGATTTATTCCGTTTATGGTTCTGTAAAAAAGGGGTGAATTGAGTTGTTGAGTGGGAAAAGTATTCCCAAGGACATTAGGTTTAATTATGCTTGTTTCTGATCCGGTGTCTATGAGACATCTAATTTTACAATTTCCAATTGTTACTAATATTATGGGTAATTTTGTGGAGAAGCCGTCATATAAAAATTTACGTCCTCCTCTTCTTTTAAATTACCAATATCCATTGGCTCTGGTTCTTGTTGATACGCATTAGTTTGACGTTGTTGCCTACTATGATAAGATTTTCTAGTTTGAGAAGAATTTGGTTGATTGTACTGAAATAATTTACTGGAATTTAATTGCTGTGTTGAATTTCTGCTGTAATTTTCAACTGGAAAATTATTGATTAATCTGTATTGTGACCTGTGGTAAGGGTCTGAATTCTGCCAGTTGAAATTTCGGGTTTGAATGCTACTATTCGGTTTAAAGTTGCCATTTTGGAAGTTATTATTTGGCTTAGATTTTTGCCAATTTGTGTTTTGAAAACAATTATTAGAATTCCAATTATTGCTATGAAAACTATTACTTGGCTTTAATGATTGCCAATTGTTGTTTGTTTTTCGTTCACTTTGTATATTAACTCTATGGTTAAATGCAATGGCCCTTGTGTCATCTAATAGTTTCAATTTGGTATATTTTGTAATTATCTCATTCAAAGTCGCATTTTCACTTAAATGAGCCCTAATTGGTCCGTCAATTTTTTCTAATAATATGTCTACCAGGTCCCTGTCTACATTTTCTGGTCGGTAGATACCAGGTTTTAATGGGTCAGACAAGTATATATCATTAATATGAAATTTGGAATTCTCAAAAATATTAAACAGTTCTCTTAAATTTCTTACTTTTATTGTCCGGCACAAGTTGAAGACTTCTCCGTAGGTCGTCTTTGGGCTGCATTCTTGTTGAATTTTCCCCTTCACGAAGTGCCGCTTTCTAGTTCTCTTACACGCCGGCCAGCATTGCCATGAATCTTCTCATCGGCCACAATTCTCAAACAAAACTGAATAAGGCTTAGATTTGTTCCGCATAACGTAAGATTTGATTCTACAGCATTGATAAAGGCCCTTGCGTTTTGATTTTATGAAAGGGGCTTCAAGCGTCGAAATTGGTCGATGACATCCTTGGCGGTCATGTTAAAATTCAATTCCTGTTGTTGGTGTTGTGTTTGTTGTTGTTGGTGTTGTATTTGCTGTTGTGTTTGTTGTTGCTGCTGCAATTGTAAATTTCGTAGCTCCGCTTCTTGTCTGCGGATGACCTCCAATAGTTCTGCTACATCTTGCTGGTTCGCCATTATTAGACCTCTGTTTCGGTCAAAAATTTCACTGCGTTGCATTCACTTCCTTGTTCTTTTAATATTCCTTCAGGAATATCTCCAATGACTGCGCCACTTACGTGTTTTAAGTCTTTAGACTTAAATTAAAACACTAAAGTTAAAAAGTTTTTTTTTTTTAAGTTAAAGTTTTTTTTTCACGGTTTTATTCTTTAAACAAATTCAACCTTCTTGGTTGCTGTGAATCTACAGACTGACTTTTTACAATTTCCTTAATTCTAATTACACCTGTTTTGCGCTCACTTTATGCAGTACCTTATGCTTATTGAGAGCATAACTGCATTGAGCGAAAAACGTGTCGGTGTAATATTGCATGCTAAGCAAATCTTTTGGTGGGAACCTTTATTTGTGAAATCTTAGTATCTTAGCATTTAAATAATTTGGTGTATGATTCCAATTTCATTAAATGCAAGACAATACTGTCACAACTCAAAAAAAGAGAAATAAATAGATAGGGTGGTGGAGTGATGGTACGTAACTCGCATAGGGACAGCTTACACTCATAGGCACATCATTTTATGTATGTACAGTAACCTTCAAATAAGCTGATTTCAGAGTAAGTTTCTAACCTTGCAGATACATATGTATGTATGTATATGCATATGTTTTGTGGACTTTTTATCAATTGAATAACTACAGACGTAAAGTAATATACTAATTAACTATTTACCTACTATCAGAGAACATAAAATAATTGTTTCGAAATTTTCTCTTAGTATCTTCTACCTGTCACAGAACTTTGTTATAAGCTACTTGTGCTGTTTTCTGCAACTTACTGTATGCTCATGCGCGAGTTAATATCTAACGTTTGTATTCGAGTGAAAGACTATTTTTGGACTAACTAGTTTACATCAATCTTAGCACTACTTATACCATTGATATGCGTAGGACGTTATCTGTTTAGTAGATGATGGCCGCTGCGGCTGCGCGTATTAATGCATTTTGTTCTTGTAGTCGCTAGGCATAGAATTTTAGCTTTGGACGACATACGCATTCAGAGGAATTAAGTGAGTGCCCCGTGTGTGAGGTTGTATTTGCATGCATATGTTTATATTAATAAGAATTGATTTGTTGAAAGTTCAAAACACAAATATGTAAGTATGTACGTACATAGGCTAGGCGATCAAGTGTGTATACGCACATACAAATATGTATACGAATATGCAAAAGAGAATTGTTTTAGCATATGCTATGCTAGAAACAGTCACCGACGTACGTAGCCCCTTACCGCAGCCCCTAGAGAGCACAATATTGAGCAAAACTCATCCCGTAGAGAAAAACTGCGTTCTTTTAGTTACATATTTACACAATACATCGGTTTGTGTTCGTATGTGTTTGGTTGTATCTACACAATGTTGCCATTGATATTTTTGCTTACACACTTTTTCACACATCCGCGTTATCAGTTACAATTCTTCATTGTTTAATAAACCAAAGCCAACAACCAACAGATGCAAATAATTCATTTATATATAATTAATTATTCAACATTATTTTTAAGTTATTTTAACAAAAATTAAAATTTTTACAAGTTTATTTTGCAAAGATTTCGAAATTTGCTGTGTGGCAAAACTGTGTGGCAAGACTGTGTGGTGAGAGAGCAATCCTGAGAGGAATTTTCAAAAATCCTGCTATGAAATCTACGATACTACGATACGGAAGGGAGGTTATTTTTCGTTTACATGTGGCTCTCATTAATTTGATCGTAACAGCTGACAGGGGATTGCGGTTACGTCGGTAACTTTTTCGCAGTATTATGCTGCAACAAAGACTACAATTAGAAGCCCTTCGCGAAATAAGTACCTACAATTTTGATTTTAGTTTTAAGTATTCAGTGGAGAAGTTTTGATTTTATAAGTTGTTTTGGATTTTATTTTATTTACTTTTGCATTCTTTAGTATTTAAATATTTATAACTGAGGAAACATTTTTATGTGATAAATGCAACATGTTGCCATTAACCCTTTGAACGACAATTTATTTTCAGTCAGCACTGCTCTGCCAGACGATTTAATCTTCTCTAGAGAAGGGATTGAAATAGAAACTTACGGTTTTGTTGCTCAAATAATTGGTTATTATTAAAATATTAGTGCACTTTAGTGGTTGATGATCGGTTTGGAGATCAAATTCTCTTCCAAAAAGATAAGGTCTATAGTATTTGACTCCCCACACTATTGCCAATAGCTCTTTTTCAATAGTGGAATAATTTTTTTCGTGATTATTTAGTGTTCGCGAAGCGAATGAAACAGGATGACCATCTTGGGTCAAAACCGCACCAATAGCAAAATTGGTGGCATCAGTGATAAGCTTAAAGCGCTTATTAAAATTTGGATATTTTAAAATAGGCGGATTTGTTATTATATCCTTTAGTTTTTCAAAAGCTATAATATAATTGGGTCTCTTATGTTGATTTTAGCATTTTTCTTTAAATATGCGATCATTGGGTAAGCTACTTTAGAATAGTCTTTTATAAATTTTCGGTAGAAACCTGTTATTCCTAAAAATGATTTAATCTGCTTTTGTGTTGTCGGAAGCTTCAATTTTTGAATTACTTCGACCTTAGCTGGATTTGCCTTAACACCTTTAGGTGTAAGTATATGACCTAAAAATTCGGTTTCCTTCTTTAAGAAGCTACATTTATCAATTTGTTTTCAAAGTTTGAAATATTTTTGTAATATTTTGTATATGTTCTAATAAAGAAGTACTCAATATTAAGATGTCGTCTAAATAGACAACACAAATTTTATTTATATACTGACGAAGGACTGAATTCATAAGTCGCTGGAAAGTCGAAGGGGCATTTTTAAGCCCAAATGGCATTCTTATGAATTCGTAATGGCCAAAAGGTGTAGAAAAGGCAGTTTTTTTCTGTCATTTTCATCTACAACAATTTGATGAAAACCTTTGGCAAGATCAATAGAAGAGAAGTATTGAGCTTTGCCCAATTTATCAAGAATTCCTTCCATATTGGGAATTGGAAATTTATCATTAACAGTAATTTCATTTAGCTTCCGATAATCTACAACAATTCGCCATTTTTGGATGCCAGAATGGTCGATCTTCTTTGGCACTACCCATAAAGGACTATTATAAGGTGAATTGCTTTCCTTAATTATGTTTTGTTCTAACATTTCTTTGATTTGTTTTTTTATTTCTTCTTCGTGAATTTGGGGGTACCTATAAATTTTTGAATATACAGCTCTATCAGTTGATGTAATTATTTCATGTTTAATTTCATGGGTTGCAGAAAGCTTATCACTCTCTTTATAAAATAAATCCTTGAAACTGTGCAATAACTTCGTTATCAATTGGGTTTCTTCCGAATTTAGATGTCTCAGATTCAATTTTTCTAGGTCGCTGTGTTCAAGTGAGCAAATTTCTACACTATTGTATGGATTGTAATTTCTAAACGGTATATGTTTATCTAGTATAGTAATAAATTTATTCTCTACATCAATCTTAGCTTTAAGAGCGATGAGAAAATTTTGACCTATTATTGCTGAATAAATTTTGCTATGGAAATCAATAACCTTCCAAGAGAAGGTACCTGAGATATTAAATTCTCTAGGTATTGGGGTAACTAATTTGTGTGTCACTTGATTTATTCCGTTTATGGTTCTGTAAAAAAGGGGTGAATTGAGTTGTTGAGTGGGAAAAGTATTCCCAAGGACATTAGGTTTAATTATGCTTGTTTCTGATCCGGTGTCTATGAGACATCTAATTTTACAATTTCCAATTGTTACTAATATTATGGGTAATTTTGTGGAGAAGCCGTCATATAAAAATTTACGTCCTCCTCTTCTTTTAAATTACCAATATCCATTGGCTCTGGTTCTTGTTGATACGCATTAGTTTGACGTTGTTGCCTACTATGATAAGATTTTCTAGTTTGAGAAGAATTTGGTTGATTGTACTGAAATAATTTACTGGAATTTAATTGCTGTGTTGAATTTCTGCTGTAATTTTCAACTGGAAAATTATTGATTAATCTGTATTGTGACCTGTGGTAAGGGTCTGAATTCTGCCAGTTGAAATTTCGGGTTTGAATGCTACTATTCGGTTTAAAGTTGCCATTTTGGAAGTTATTATTTGGCTTAGATTTTTGCCAATTTGTGTTTTGAAAACAATTATTAGAATTCCAATTATTGCTATGAAAACTATTACTTGGCTTTAATGATTGCCAATTGTTGTTTGTTTTTCGTTCACTTTGTATATTAACTCTATGGTTAAATGCAATGGCCCTTGTGTCATCTAATAGTTTCAATTTGGTATATTTTGTAATTATCTCATTCAAAGTCGCATTTTCACTTAAATGAGCCCTAATTGGTCCGTCAATTTTTTCTAATAATATGTCTACCAGGTCCCTGTCTACATTTTCTGGTCGGTAGATACCAGGTTTTAATGGGTCAGACAAGTATATATCATTAATATGAAATTTGGAATTCTCAAAAATATTAAACAGTTCTCTTAAATTTCTTACTTTTATTGTCCGGCACAAGTTGAAGACTTCTCCGTAGGTCGTCTTTGGGCTGCATTCTTGTTGAATTTTCCCCTTCACGAAGTGCCGCTTTCTAGTTCTCTTACACGCCGGCCAGCATTGCCATGAATCTTCTCATCGGCCACAATTCTCAAACAAAACTGAATAAGGCTTAGATTTGTTCCGCATAACGTAAGATTTGATTCTACAGCATTGATAAAGGCCCTTGCGTTTTGATTTTATGAAAGGGGCTTCAAGCGTCGAAATTGGTCGATGACATCCTTGGCGGTCATGTTAAAATTCAATTCCTGTTGTTGGTGTTGTGTTTGTTGTTGTTGGTGTTGTATTTGCTGTTGTGTTTGTTGTTGCTGCTGCAATTGTAAATTTCGTAGCTCCGCTTCTTGTCTGCGGATGACCTCCAATAGTTCTGCTACATCTTGCTGGTTCGCCATTATTAGACCTCTGTTTCGGTCAAAAATTTCACTGCGTTGCATTCACTTCCTTGTTCTTTTAATATTCCTTCAGGAATATCTCCAATGACTGCGCCACTTACGTGTTTTAAGTCTTTAGACTTAAATTAAAACACTAAAGTTAAAAAGTTTTTTTTTTTTAAGTTAAAGTTTTTTTTTCACGGTTTTATTCTTTAAACAAATTCAACCTTCTTGGTTGCTGTGAATCTACAGACTGACTTTTTACAATTTCCTTAATTCTAATTACACCTGTTTTGCGCTCACTTTATGCAGTACCTTATGCTTATTGAGAGCATAACTGCATTGAGCGAAAAACGTGTCGGTGTAATATTGCATGCTAAGCAAATCTTTTGGTGGGAACCTTTATTTGTGAAATCTTAGTATCTTAGCATTTAAATAATTTGGTGTATGATTCCAATTTCATTAAATGCAAGACAATACTGTCACAACTCAAAAAAAGAGAAATAAATAGATAGGGTGGTGGAGTGATGGTACGTAACTCGCATAGGGACAGCTTACACTCATAGGCACATCATTTTATGTATGTACAGTAACCTTCAAATAAGCTGATTTCAGAGTAAGTTTCTAACCTTGCAGATACATATGTATGTATGTATATGCATATGTTTTGTGGACTTTTTATCAATTGAATAACTACAGACGTAAAGTAATATACTAATTAACTATTTACCTACTATCAGAGAACATAAAATAATTGTTTCGAAATTTTCTCTTAGTATCTTCTACCTGTCACAGAACTTTGTTATAAGCTACTTGTGCTGTTTTCTGCAACTTACTGTATGCTCATGCGCGAGTTAATATCTAACGTTTGTATTCGAGTGAAAGACTATTTTTGGACTAACTAGTTTACATCAATCTTAGCACTACTTATACCATTGATATGCGTAGGACGTTATCTGTTTAGTAGATGATGGCCGCTGCGGCTGCGCGTATTAATGCATTTTGTTCTTGTAGTCGCTAGGCATAGAATTTTAGCTTTGGACGACATACGCATTCAGAGGAATTAAGTGAGTGCCCCGTGTGTGAGGTTGTATTTGCATGCATATGTTTATATTAATAAGAATTGATTTGTTGAAAGTTCAAAACACAAATATGTAAGTATGTACGTACATAGGCTAGGCGATCAAGTGTGTATACGCACATACAAATATGTATACGAATATGCAAAAGAGAATTGTTTTAGCATATGCTATGCTAGAAACAGTCACCGACGTACGTAGCCCCTTACCGCAGCCCCTAGAGAGCACAATATTGAGCAAAACTCATCCCGTAGAGAAAAACTGCGTTCTTTTAGTTACATATTTACACAATACATCGGTTTGTGTTCGTATGTGTTTGGTTGTATCTACACAATGTTGCCATTGATATTTTTGCTTACACACTTTTTCACACATCCGCGTTATCAGTTACAATTCTTCATTGTTTAATAAACCAAAGCCAACAACCAACAGATGCAAATAATTCATTTATATATAATTAATTATTCAACATTATTTTTAAGTTATTTTAACAAAAATTAAAATTTTTACAAGTTTATTTTGCAAAGATTTCGAAATTTGCTGTGTGGCAAAACTGTGTGGCAAGACTGTGTGGTGAGAGAGCAATCCTGAGAGGAATTTTCAAAAATCCTGCTATGAAATCTACGATACTACGATACGGAAGGGAGGTTATTTTTCGTTTACATGTGGCTCTCATTAATTTGATCGTAACAGCTGACAGGGGATTGCGGTTACGTCGGTAACTTTTTCGCAGTATTATGCTGCAACAAAGACTACAATTAGAAGCCCTTCGCGAAATAAGTACCTACAATTTTGATTTTAGTTTTAAGTATTCAGTGGAGAAGTTTTGATTTTATAAGTTGTTTTGGATTTATTTTATTTACTTTTGCATTCTTTAGTATTTAAATATTTATAACTGAGGAAACATTTTTATGTGATAAATGCAACATGTTGCCATTAACCCTTTGAACGACAATTTATTTTCAGTCAGCACTGCTCTGCCAGACGATTTAATCTTCTCTAGAGAAGGGATTGAAATAGAAACTTACGGTTTTGTTGCTCAAATAATTGGTTATTATTAAAATATTATTTTAATCTAAAAATGTAGTACTAATGAGGAAAATGATGAAATTTTGAAAGAAATAGGGAAAAATGATACGAAGTGCAAAAATACATAGATCATTATTGCATAAAATAAAATCGTTTGATAATACAAAGCGGGTTTTAAATAATGCTGATGTTTTCAACTTGTGGAAGAACAAAAAATTATCTGAATTGGCTCGAACTATTTTTTGGTTTTCCACCTTAAAATTTATTCCCTCGGACCTGCGAAGAACTATTGAGAATCAGAATTTTTATATCATACAAGAATTTTGACTACGTATAGCGAAACACATGAATAATATATATATGTATCGTATATATGTATGCATATATTTCTATATATATACTTTTTTAATTGTTTCTGAATAAAAGCGTCTTCCAGGCAGAAGTATTCACCATAAAGAGAGTGACTGTGTACCTTAACACACCGAGCCACACAAATATACCCAGCTTTTTTAATTCCCGAACCGCTGAACCGAACCGACCAAATTTTTCCCCCGGGTCAAGTCCCTACTAATACTGCGGCAGTGTAGTTGCTCGATATAGCAATGTTACAAACGATGATTTGCCATACCGACAATTATTGCGACGACTAAATCTGTTTCCGCCGTAGCCGAATGGGTTGGAGCGTGACTACCATTCGGAATTACGTAGGCTCGAATTTACGTGCATCAAACATCAAAATAGAACAAGTTTTTTCTAATAGAGGTTGCCCCTCGGCAGGCAATGGCAAACCTTCGAGTGTATTTCTGACATGAAAAAGCCCTCATAAAAATATTAGGTATTCGGTGTCGGTTTAAAACTGTATATCCTTCAATTTGTGGAGCAACTTCAAGACGCACGACCCATATAGGACAAGGAGCTCGGCCAAACACTCAAAAAGGGTGTAAGCGCCAATTATATATATACATACATACATACATACATATACATACAAATATGAAATTATAATAATTTTTTAACAAAGTTAGTTTTATTTAATCATTGTTTTATGGGGTGGAGCGAAGTTTTTGAAGATCCATCACTCTCCAAAAGTACTGCTCACCTGTTTCACCACGTTTTCTAAGACATCCTCCTTCCGACTTTTGCCCCGGTCTTAACCCCTTTTTCGCAGAAATGAAGACATGTAATGCCTTTACAAGACACTCCCCACCAAATCATTACCAAATCTTCAACAGTGAAAATTTTCTTATCTGTGAAAATAATATTTTCATGGCCCTTGACCGCGTAGCACTGAAAAAGCTGTTTGCATCTGTCGAATTTAATTTTGTTCAGACACGTTATCACAAGATGACCAGTTGAGATGCGGAAGGCTTTCTTGTGGAGATCATCTCTAATTACTCTGGGCATGGATTTGTTCGATAAATTCACTTCCCTGAACATGATTTTTGGCTTTCTAAGGGCATTTCTGCGAATTATTTTTCAAACGGCTTTTATGGTTGAACGGCACTTATGTAATGCAATCACTGCAAAGCGAATTTCCTTAGCTCCCCACTCCATTGTTTGGAAGCGAAATTTGCCCCGAAACTGAGTTTATTTTATGAGTAGACAACGGATACGAACAACGGAACTTTTTTCTATGAATTTGTTCTCGCAAGCGTAAGCGTTGTAAAATTTGTCACAGAATTTATGGAAGGACTAAGGACATATAAATTTGGCTTAGGTACCATGGATTTTTCAGCAATTGCCTTCATTTCAATAGCATAATGATGCAGCCTTTTTCCGGGCATTAACTTCCGTTTGAGTTAGGTTGTGTTAGTGTCCTAACTCATCTTTGAGACCGTTCTTAAAAAGTTTGTAATTGTAACAAGCAGTAGTTCACAAAAGAAGTATCGTAGAATCTTCAAAAGAGCTTCGAGTGCATAGCGGCCTGGCCATTACATTTCAGCAGTTGGAACACCTCCTCTAGATCTGGAGACCATCTGCATTTGTCATTGTACAGACTACAGAAACAGCGTCGTAAGAATTGCTTGGGGAAGTGATGGTTGATATAATGCACTGTTATTTGGATCCTCTGTTATCGAGTTCGCTTTTGGACTGTCTGAGGCTAGTTGGCATGAATCCGTACCTCCGGAGAGAAATCTGGGACGTTTAGATCGGGGGATCTTTGAGCCCATGCCAACCGCCAAAGCGGCAGAATACGCGACCAGGAAATTCTTCAAAAAAACAAAAAACACATCCCACTCACTCCCCCCGCGTGAATGCCCCTCCACACAGTAGGTTACAGTGTATGCAATGGTTCTTCGTGCATTACACGCAGATTTTGATTGATCCAACAACAAAGATTTTGCTTATTGGCGTAACGGTTTAAGTGAAAATATGCCTCGTCCCTTATGATGATTTCTGACACAAAATCGCCTTTTTCGTTGTTGATATTGAAGATGACTTCCCAGTAATTCACAAGGGACTGATGGTCAGCAGGTATTTCACTAATATTCACTGCAGCGTCCGTCTGGTGATGCCCAATTGCTTAGCTCGTCGTCTAATTGATGTTTCTTCGCTCTCAGCGACAACACTACCGACCGATTATTCCGGAGTTGATTGTCGATTTGTTTGTATATTAACCCATTTTCGGCAGCTGGTCGATTTTTCGACCACCAACTTCGGACTCCAATATCTCAGAAACTAAATGTAAATTTATTGATCAGTTTTCACAAGTTTTAAATTTGGAATTTAGTTAATTTCCAGAGCATAATTTTTTAAGAAAAAAAGGTTCAGGGCAGATTTTTGTAAAAGAATGATATTATCACTATTTTTACGTGTTTTTTGTGCAGATGAAAAAATAGTGAAAAACAAAAAAACAAATAATTGTTACTAATTTATTGTGAAGAGAAAAGATGAAATTAAGAGAAACAAAAAAGTAACATATCGATATTGCAATAATTTTTAATGTTTCATGAACGTAAACTTTAGTGGTCGAGAAATCGACCGCTGGCCAGGAACTGTCATGTAAGATAGAACAAAATCTAGCAATATTTTTTTCTTATTGAAAGAGATGGAAGTGATTATCTTTGTGGTATAGGAAAGATACTACCCCTGCAGGGAAAATCACTACTAGTGTACCAAAATTCTAGTTCAGCACTAGTACCTTACCTCCAAAATCGAGCCTGTCCTATATTGGATGGTACGGGACTATTAGAAAATACCTACAAATCGAACTAGTTCTCATTCGTCTAATATCGAACTAGGGCGGAACTATCCTAAAAGGGATGCAGCGGTGGAATGTTGGCATTCCGCTAAGATTTTTAATTCTAGAGTTTTTCGCTTGAGTAAATCGGATTTTGCCCGTCCCATATGGGGAAAACCCCATATTAACATCACGCCAATCGAAATACGTAGGTTTATTGGAATATTGTACCTATCGGGGTACCATACTTTGCCACACATTGACCACTACTGGTCTGTTCGACCGGACATGGAAGTTCCAATTGTAAAGCAGGCTATGAGTCGTAATTGGTTTAAAAAAATTAAGCAGTTTTTCCATCTCGCTGACAACACGAATTTAAACGCAGCAGACCGTTTTGCGAAAGTTCGTCCTATTACTGACGCTCTCAACAAAAAGTTTATGCAGTTTGGAGTCTTTAGCCATAATCTCTCTATAGACGAACAGATGATTCCATACTTTGGATGCCACTCCTGCAAAATGTTTATCAAGGGAAAGCCAATCCGGTTTGGGTTTAAAACATGGTGCTTGTGCTCTGAAAGTGGGTACTTATTTTCTAGTTCATTGTACGGGTGAGCAGCAACCCCTCACGATAAAACTATTGGTCTAAGCGCACAAACAGTCTTAGACTTGCTTCCCAACGTATCTGACCCTGAGTGCCACATCATTTTCTTTGATAATTTTTTTCTCTTCATACCATCTAATGTGCCTTCTGAACGAACGTCGATTTTTTGTAACTGGTACTATACGCGAAAATAGAATGAGCGATTCTCCTTTGAGAAATTGTAAAAAAGAAATACCAACTACTTGATCATCAGCAAGAAATATTTACTGTTCGGTGGAATGATAATGCTGTAGTCAATGTTATAACTAATAACTCCATAATCAATCCAATTATTAGCACTAAAAGATATTGTCGGAAGAAAAAACAAACTATCACTATCCCGCAGCCAAAAGTTATTCAAGAGTATAATCATGGCATGAGCGGTGTGGATCTCCATGATAATGCGGTGGCAAATTATAGAATAAAGTCACAACAGAATTATTGAATTACGACAAGGACGAGGACGAGTATAAAAACGAACATGGAGATGAAGGTCTATCGAACCTTCCTCGGATCAATGAAAGGGTACACGCCGTCATGAGAAGCATTGAAAACAAATTTTGGCGGTGTAAATTTTGCAAGAAACATACTATTTTTACTTGCAAAAAATGCAATATTCCTTTACATACTAAATGTTTTGATGATTATCATAAAAATTTGTAAGCTGACTTTTCTATCAATAAAACAACAAAAAAATATTTGTATTTGAAATAAAATGAAATAAATTGACTTCGTGCGCTAAATTTTTTTCATAAATGTGGTATTTTTTTTTAATATATAGGTTGTCAAAAAAGTCTTACGGTATTTTTATTGAATTTTCAATTGTTCATAAAATTGGTTATAATAATGCGATTTAAGTCAAATATGCGCCGTTTTATTCGATGACGAGTTCCCAACGAGATGCCAGCTTCATAATGCCCCTCTTATAGAAGCTCGCTTCCCTATTGTCAAAAAACTCGGAGAGCCAATTTTCACAGGACTCTCTTATGGACAACTTCCGACTACCAAGCTCGTTGGCCATGGACCGAAATAGGTGGTAATCACTTGATGCAAGATCCGGACTATACGGTGGATGCAAAAGAACCTCCCATCCGAGCTCCCGGAGCTTCTGGCGCGTCACCAAAGATGTGTGTGACCTGGCGTTGTCCAGATGGAAGACAATTCGGCCTCTGTTGATCAAAGATGGCCTCTTCTGCACGAGTGCTGCATTCAAGCGGTCCAGTTGTTGGCAGTACAGGTCCGAATTGAGCGTTTGGCCATAGGGGAGCAGCTCATAGTGGATGATTCCATGCCAATCCCACCAAACACACAGAAGAACCTTCCTGGCCGTCAATCCAGGCTTGGCCACCGTCTGGGCAGCATCACCGCTTATCGACCACGACCGTTTGCGCTTCACGTTGTCGTAAGTGACCCACTTTTCATCGCCAGTCACCATCCGCTTCAAAAACGGGTCGATTTTGTTGCGATTCAGAAGCGATTCGCATGCATCCATACGGGCAAAAATGTTTTTTTGCGTCAAGTCGTGTGGCACCCATACATCGAGCTTCTTTTTGAATCCAAGCTTCTTCAAATGGTTTATAACGGTTTGATGACTCATGATCAGCTCTTGGTCGTTGCTACGGCGGCTACTATGCCGGTCTCTTTCGATCAATTCAGCGATTTTATCGCAATTTTCGACGACAGGCCTTCCGGACCGTGGCGCATCTTCGATCACCTCTGCACCAGAACGAAAACGTTGAAACCATCGTTGTGCGGTGGATATGGAAACTGTATCGGGTCCATAAACTGCACAAATTGTATTGGCAGCATGAGATGCATTTTTGCCTTTATCGTAGTAGTACTGTAAAATATGCCGTATTTTCTCTTTATTTTGCTCCATGTTTGCGACGCTATAACTCACGAAGGACTAAAAGCAAACAACAATTAATCAAACACCTGTTAGCACGTGAAAAGAGCTTTCCAAAAAGCTCTAGCGTGAACCGATGCGACGAATACAACTAGAACTACGCGCTTGCAAAGACAAGCTTGCGGAAATACTGCAAGACTTTTCTGACAACCTTATATTTGACGGTTTTTGGCCAGTGGTCGATTTTTCGACCAGTCCATATCTAAAACACCGATGGTCAGAATTTTTTTTTTTTTAATTTTTCTTGATTATGGTCCTATAAGCACTGACTAAAAGGGAAATGGAAAAATTATGTCGAATTCTTGTAGCGGCCGAAGATGGGTTAAAGCAATATAGTTCATAAGTGCTAAATATGATTGACAGAGCGAAACCGTGAAGATTATCGTGATATGGTTTTAAAAATAAATTAAAGTAAATTAAGAGTTATGTACTTACAATTTTTTTAATTTTGCATAATACTATAATGTTGTGATGGCTAACATTCTGTAAATGAAATAGGCAAATAAAAAAGAAAATAACATCTTTCAACGGGGGGATCAATTTTGCGGAGTAGTATTAATATACGCTCACAAAAGGAAATAAAAAGGAATAATGTTCCCAATTTGTTAATATATATACTGTTTATACTGTTTTGTTTTTTAAATATGGTCGTTTATGTTTTGCCTTTAGGAAGTGGTGCATAAACTTGTCAAACTCGAAGTAGGGAAGGTATTCTTAATATATTCGGTTTTCAGGTATATCAAATTGTTGTTGGAATTTATGGTGGTATATACTTAGTCCAGCCATCACCATTCCATCCCATTATTTTAAAATTACGATAACAACTATTTCCCTACAAGCACCATTAACCCCCCATCGGATTCAATCGGTCCAACAAAAACGTAGGACTTTAGTATTTAAACTGCTCTAACCATTCATAAAATGTTTTTTATTTTGTTTTGAAACGATTCTGTTACTTTGACTGCGGGCGAAAATGCAGACGATTTTCCACTTGGAGAAACAAAAGCGTTTTTCTTTTATGAGCATGGTGCACACGTGTACATATAGCAGTGCATATATGTACATACATACATACTCAAACATGTATCATACATACATATACATGATTGGATAACGCAATGAATTGTTATACAGGCGATGTACATATTTGGGTATGTGTTTATGTTAACCAAGGATGTTAATACCGGATTAGTGATTTTTGAACATTTTTCGTACTCTTACTCTTTTAATTGATAATATTATAACCATGATGTGTACATATGCTGTGTGTACCACATGTTCATTGGTTAACAAAATTAACAATTTTTCTTGCGTAGAAATGGAATAAAAAAAAGTTTAACTGTTATTGATCTAAATGGCAATAAAAGTTAATGGGTACATTTTTAATGTGCATAAAGTAAATTTTTTGTTCCAGGCTTATTTGTATGGAATATAATTCACTTTAAATCGGGCTCTACACTGGTTGTCGTTAAATTACACACTATACTTCCAGATAAATTAAAAACACATGACTTGATTAAACTGGATTGTTATATCAATTTTTATAACGATTTCTTCCACCCTACGAAAACGCATGAGCACAAAGCGCGGGTGTCTCTTTGAAAAATCTAATTTAAACTTAGTACTCAAAAGAGCGATTTATTTTGTACATCTCTAAGAGAAAATATACTTTTTGAACAGGTATTTAACACATCAAGATGTTTTGTTTATTATAAGCCAAAAAAATGTGTATAAAAGTTCTCGGGTTTAACAACAACAGTGCATACTCATAAGTTAATACATTTTTCTGAATATGCAATAATATAAAAATTCGATACTGTATCCAGAAGTCACGTGCCACCGCTTGGCGCAAACGTTTCAAACGCAGATCAACAACACCAGTAGACTCATTGCATGACGCGCGCTGCCCAGCGGGCACTTCCCCAGCAACCAATTGTACAAACGAAGTGCACACATATGTACATGCATGCCCAACTCCACATTTCTCTCCCTTATCCCTTCGCTTAATAAAAGTCGAACGATTCAAAAAACGTATTTAGTTTTTCAGTATGCCTTTGAGACATATCATACATACATGGCCAGTTAGCGAGACAGCATTACTAAAATTTTAAAGAAATTCAGACGGAACTTTTTATATTTAGTGTTAACATATATAAAGAGGGCGTAATTTTTATCCTATTCCAATAACATTTAAGTCGAACCTAAATGAGGTGGAGAGCAATATGCGTGCTAAGTTTGGGCGAGTTTTAATTTATTAGTAATATAATTATGAATAAAGTAAATAAAAAATATAATTATGAATAAAGTAATTATAGGTATTACATTACGAAAGGCAATAGTATCTAAGACTATCGGCCTAAAATAATACTAATAGATGTTGTATATATATATAATTGGCGTACACACTCTTTGTAGGTGTTTGTTGTTCCACAAATGGACGGACCTACAGTTTCAAGCCGACTCAGAACGGCAGATATTTTTATAATGAGCTTTTCCATGGCAGCAATACACTCGGAGGTTTGCCATTGCTTGCCGAGGGCCGACCGCTATTAGAAAAAAAACCCTTTCTTCATTTTGGTCTTTCACCGAGATCCGAACCTACGTTCTCTCGGAATTCCGAATGGTAGTTACGCAGCAACATAATTAATATAAAAAAATATTAGAATAAAATTGAGTTATGTAAGAAATCAAATCGCAAAATTATAAAAAATAGACTGGTCCAATTCAATTACAGGCTGTCTAATGGACGCTTGACCGGCAAAATTCGAACATAGAATTCCGTTATAAAAAATATCTCTCACAAGCAAGAATAGAAGATTATTGATTTGCCGAACTTTTTTCTTCTTTCGTGAGGCTGAAGTAGTTTTCAGGAAAAGTGGGGCTCATTTACCCAAAGATACGATTCGAGGATGTTTACGGAGAGAAGTTCTCCAATTCCGGAGCACATTGAAAGAACCGCACACATTGAAAAAAGACGTACATGGGCCAAGGCAAATTCAAAACAGAATTGCACAAACGTAATATTCCCAGAAATCCCCTTAGAAAGCAGAAAATCATGTTCAGCGTGACCACCATCCAGCTTCCGTAATGGTTTGGTGGGGAGTGTCTTGTAAAGGCGTTACATCTCTTCATTTCTGCGAAAAGGGGGTTAAGACCGGGGAAAACGTGAGAAGCAGTATGTCTTAGAAGACGTGGTGAAGCAGGAAAGCAGTACCTTTTTCAATGAAGAGCGCTGGATCTTCCAGCAATGGCTAAAAATCAATATTTCTGGGTTCATAGCCGCAGAAGATTGGCCGTTTGGAGGTCCAGATCTGAATCCATTGGACTACAGTTTGTGGTCAGAACAAGAGAAAACGGCCTGTCTAAGACCTCACAGAAATTTGGAAATAAACTGGGGCACTTGTTTGTTCTGACTTCTATCCTTTACAACTGGAGAATGGTTGAATCACTTTTCAAAAGCAAAATCCAGTATAAAGTATAGGTATTTCATTATAAAAAACGAAAAAATTATATAATATTTAAATTATTTGGAAGCTTACCAATAAATAAAACAACAGCTTAATATTACTAGACTCCAACATAAAGTGGGACAGTTGTGAAAATATGGATATAAACGAAAATTGATGAACTAGTATTTTGAAGAATATCCCTTTGCACTGCTTTTAAACGTCATTGCATGTTGTGTCTTCCAATATTCTTCCATATCTCTTCAATGACTGATTTTATATAATTTTTACCAATAATCAACTCTGCGCAATTGTTTTTAAATGTGGGCCCAGAAGTGCTCAATGGGAATGAGATCTGGGCTCTGAGGAGTATGGGGCAATATTTTTTTTTACATTGTAAAGCAACAATTCCCTTATAATCAGCGCAGTATACTTTGGGTCGTTGTCGTGCTTGAAGGTGAACGTCGCTGGTAACTGTAATTTTTCGACAGTTTTGAATTCGCTCCTTCAATATTTCTAGATTTAGTCATATTTCCTTCAATAAAACAAAATGAACCCACTCAATTTGCCGTCATTGCTCCCCAAATCGTGACATGCGTGCCACCATGTTTCACAGTACCGACTACATTAGACGGACTCCTTCCCTTCTGCAGACGACCCAAATAAGTTAAATTCCGCCTCGACGGTAACGTATTCTTAAGCATTGTTTTGCCTAGCACTCACATTAATCCTTGAAAGAAGGGGATTTTATCTAGGAGTGTACGCTCTGTAAAATTTGTGATAGTTTGTGGATGTACGTCCATATTTGACGAATTTTTAAGTGATTTGGCAGTAGTAACTGTAGACATTTTCTTTCTCTTAGTCACATTTTGAGTTAATTTTCAAAACTCTACCAGTACCACTATTTCTGAGAAAATAATAGTTTTCATTATATTTTTTCAATATATTAAATACTTTTGACCTGGGTTTTTCAAAATTTCCGCGATGTGTCGCACGCTTTGCCCTTCGCAATGATATAATATTTCACCATAATTTCTTTCAAATCACTCGATGTTTGTTTATTCATATATGTACAATCTTAAAAACTTGCAACGCCAATAGCAAAATTTGAGGAATAAATCTATCTTTGCAGTGCAGTTACGATCAAAAAAAGGGAATACACATAGTTTATTTAAATATGCTAAAAAATTTCTTAAATAAATATCAAAAAAGATCGCGATCCACACACTGAGGTAAATTTCACCCATTGGTGTGGTGGTGGTATTGGTGCGCAACTAAGTTCTCATTGTTTTTTTGATGAAAATACAACTTTATTCCAAAAAAATGGTTACAAATGAATCATTGAAAGTATTGTCCATCGCTGGCTATTATTTTTTTCATCTTTCTGGTAGATCTCGTATACCGTCGCGGTAAAACTGTTAATCTTTTGAGGCTATCTACGTATCAAGCCATTTTTTGATGTCTTTATATGAAAGGAACTGCTGGTCAGTTAGACCATGTGTCATTGATCGGAACAGGTGATAATCGGAAGGCGCAATATCTGGAGAATATGGCGGGTGGGGTAGGATTTCCCATTTCAGTGTTTCCAGGTAGGTTTTAACGGGATTGGCAACGTGAGGCCGAGCGTTGTCATGTTGTAGAATCACTTTTTCATGCCTCTCCACGTATTGGGACCACTTCTTGCGCAGTGCTTGGTTCAATCGCATCAGTTGACGTCGGTACCGATCTCCAGTGATGGTTTCGCTTGGTTTTGACAGTTCATTATAAATAACACCAACTTGGTCCCACCAAATACATAGTATAACCTTCGCAGCGTGAACATTCGGCCGGGGCGACGACGTAGAAGCATGACCGGGCAGTCCCCATGACTTTCTTTTCTTTGGATTGCTGTAATGAATCCATTTTTCATCACCCGTCACGATGCGATGAAGAAAACCCTTCCTTTTTTGCCGCTAGAGCATTTGTTCACAGGCAAAAAAACGACGTTCAACATCCCTTGGTTTTAACTCATAAGGAACCCAAGTCCCTTGTTTCTGAATCATTCCCAAAGCATGCAATCGCTTTGAAATGGATTGGCGGGTAACTCCTAATACTGAAGAAAGCTCTTCTTACGTTTGAGAGGGATCCTCATTGAGCAATGTCTCCAATTCAGCGTGTTCGAAAGTATTTGGCTTTCCTTCACGCGGACGGTCGTCAACATTAAAATCACCATCTTTGAAGCGACGGATTCAATTTCGGCACGTTGTTTCACTTAGAGTGGCATCTCTATAGACAAAAGTATATGATACCAAAACAAAATCACTTATGTGTCGAAGCAGTTTGTTTACCATATGTCTACACTTCTATGCGTACCAGCTACTGAGGACTTACTGCATGAATTCGAAGAGTAAAATCGGCTTTGCTTACAATTAACGGTATATTGAAAATAAACAACCTACAACACATCAATTATTTTTTTGGGGGACTGACGTCCCAGTGTATCTACCGAAAGTTAAAAATCTCTGAACAATTTCTATATTTATTTAAATTTCAATTCTCGGAATATTGGTGTCCCAGTTCCTTTTTTGGTTCACTGTAACATATGTACAAAGAACTTCGCTAACTCCTAGTTGGAAGATAGGATAGGATAGTATTATATTATGGCAGGAAGAAAACTTTCACCTTTCATGCGATATAAATATTTAAATAAAATAACTATAAAATATTTTATATAAAAATCTTTCAGATATTAAAAATAGGCAAATCAAAATTTTTCCTTACAATCAAATATGCTACATGAGTGCGTATGTATGAATTAATGTACATCTGTATTTACGTTTACCGTACATTTACTCAGAGACTAGACCAAAGCATATCGACAATGCACTAGCTTTGTTTCGACTTCTTGTTGTGTATACGACCGATTGGATCAATATGTCTATTTGCCAAAAATTAAGTGATTGTGACTCTGGCTTATTACTTACTCAATCAATTTTTGGAAACCGGCATATCGGTCGGGTGAAAAGACGAGGAAGGGAAAACATCGTGGCTCTTCGCCACCATGTTTGAATAGCTTAGCCGGCAGTCCGTCGCCTCCCGCGGCTTTATTATTCTTTAACCGCGTTACCACTATTCTCGCATCATCATGGTCGAATAGCTGAACGGCAGTTCCGTCGTATCGGGATTTTCACAAGTTCGAGAAGTGCTGCCTCCATAATTTAAGTACGCTCTGGATGTCAGTCACCAGATGATCGCCTTTATTCCTAGAGGAAAACGCCACGGTATTGAAACCTTCTTTAAGCCGCCGAACTTTCTGGTGTAGAGTACCTCCACTTCACTTTCAAATTTCTTTCGAATTCTTTAAATATATTTTTAATACTCAAACTCAAATTATGTAAACCATTTCAATTCACTCTACTCTTCAATTTCAATGACATAATTCTTTTCATTTCAATTTACTCTACTTTAATGACATAATTCTTTTCATTTCAATTTACTCTACTTTAATGACATAATTCTTTTCATTTCAATTTACTCTACTCTTTAATTTCAATGACATAAATTCTTTTCCTTTTTTTTGAAACCCGAAACATAAGTAAACACATGGCACACACCAAATACATTTTTTTGACATATGATACCCCACTCCAAAGCAAAGCCATAGCTTACTGTGAAGTAAGTTAACCTAAACAAAATTTAAGTCAACCTAAGCAAAATTTCATTGTATAGTATTTTTAAGTGTTTACAATTTTATTATTGATTTTTACTTGTAACAATGTTTGATTGTAATTATATATATTTTATTGATGACAAGGCAAAAAGAAAGTATAAAATAAAGCCATTCTATCAGAAGGCAGCTCAGTCTCAACCTGATAGTTGGAAGGCAGTCATTTGCCCTAACTGAATAAAAATCTTTTATTTGAAAAGGAATCTCTAGTCGGCAGGTTTGCTCTAAAGCTCTTCCAGGATAATAAAGACTTCTAAAAGGCAAGTTTGCTCTAAAGCTCTTCCCTGAAGTAAAACACTTTACACTGGTAAAATTTTGGCGTTGTTCGTATTGGCCAGCCTCTCAAGCTCCTCGCACTGAAGTATTTCTGCCACTCATTTCTTCTTTCTGAAATTATATCTCCCTCTTACTTTTCTAGCGCTCGGTAGTGATCCCACATGACACCCGCGTTACGACCGATGTCAGCGTGGCCCTAAAGGCATTCTTTCTTTGTGCGGCAGCTTAACATTAATCGAGGTACCAGCTGTTTTTTCGGGCTCGCCCAAATCCGATTTCTTCTTCGGCGACCGTGCGTAAAGAACGAGAACTGTTGCTCCATTGCTCGTGCATGCCGAATTCTTGGCAGTACTCTGTGAGAACAGGAGTGAGAGTCGAGTGGCATGTCTTCTGGATTTCTGTCGCGAGTGCTGCTTTTTGATGTCGAACATTTTTTGTGTACTTATATGTACAGAGGCGTGTGCGTAGTTTGGCTGGGCCCTCGGATTGTACGTATATCTAAAACACTAGAAGCGTGTCTTCCATCTATCACAATATGATCGATCTGGTTTTGCGTTTTTCGATGAAGAGACAGCCAGGTACCTTGATGTATCTTTTTATGTTGGAATCTTGTGCTGCTCTGTTCGCTACCGGATGTTTCGTTCTGCAGGCTGAATTTTGCAACTATGTAATCAGAAATTCCCTCCATGCCCTCCCTGGCGTTGAAGTCGCCAAGCACGATTTTTATGTCGTGGCGGGAGAATGCTCATAGGAACGTTCCATGCGCTCATAGAACGAATATTTGGTCGCATCGTCCTTCTCTTCCGTTGGGGCGTAGGCGCAAATGAGCGAGATATTCGAGAATCTCGCTTTGTTGCGAATCATTGCGAGATGTTCGTCCACCGAAGTGAATGATAGAACTTGGCGACGAAGTCTCTCTCCCACTATAAGCCCAACAATAAATTTTCCTTGCTTTACATGGCAGCTCTAGCAGATGTCGCAAGGTCCTATGTTTTTCTCACTTTGTCCCGTCCATCGCATCTCCTGAATGGTAGTGATGTGAGCCTTTGTTCTTACGAAAACCGCAACCCGCCGTATAGAAGCACTTTAAGGGTCGAGAAATTCCAGGTACATGCCTTAAAATCGGTATTCTTTGTTTCTTAGTTCGTTCGCAATGGTCGTCATCAGTGTAGGCAGTTCTCATCTGAGACTCTGTTCGTGTTTTCATTAGGGGGACTTTTACGTGGCGGATCCCAAGCCCAGCGCACAACGAGATATCTCGAATGGGTGTTCGGAAGCTACCCAGAGGATACTCGGGCTAACCCGGAAGTTGTGAACTGCTTGAACCGCATGTAGGAGAATCGTCCTGGTCACTCCAAAGTAAATAGCAATCACTGACTTTCCCCACTTCCGTAGACTTCTACATGTGGAACCATGCTCCTTTTTGTATTTATGTATTTATATTATATTCATATATTATATTCATCCCACATACAATAATAGGAATAGAGAGATGAATATTGATATCAACCTAGTTTCAAATTTGGGCTCATTAAGGGTTCGCAACTGGTATGTTTCGCAGAAGTACTTCTTTTCGGATAACTAGAGGATCGTGTTCACAGTCAACATAAAACAATCTAAACTACTTCTCTATATTAATCCCAGAAAAGCAAATTGGACAAATTTTTCTAAGCTACGTTAGATTCCCCTGCCAATGAGTTGACATCTGCAATAGATGAAGTTTTTCGTAGATTTTGTTCAGTAAGCAAGTCACCAAGGAACCAAACAAACTCATGGTGACCAGGGAGCTCAAACTACTAAGAAGAAAAACAAGGAGACTTCACAATGAAGCAAAGGCGTCAAAGACGACAGGGGGTTGGGACTCCTACTGGAATAGTTTGAATACACTCAAGTGGCAAATAAAGAAAGCAAAATGAGAATCCAGGAGGAGGTTTTGTGAAGATTTAGAGGTCATATTTGAGTTCTCAAGACTTCGAAAATAGCTTTTTGAAAATACTGGATCGCGGTTTCACAGAAGCAGGGCAGGAAACACTTGAATATTTCATGCAAACACACTTCCCAGGATGCCAAGAATGGACGAACGATGCACAAAGTTCTTGCCCTTCTGGAATTCAGATAGCTGACAGCTGTAAACTCCTTCAAATCGGAACAATTATCCTTAAGTTGCTTTTTTTGACTCCCAAACCGGTTTAGCGCCTTCTAAGTTGAGATCTACGCTATAGACAAAGCAGCAAAAACAATTAGATTTTTGTTGATAGTCAAGCAGCAATCAGTGCACTGGCCTCAACGCGCATCAATTCGAGATGTATTAAAAACCGCAGATATCCCTGTTGCTTATCCAACAACACATATCACACTTTGTTGAGTTCCCGGCCACTAGTGGAGGGAAATGAAGGAGCGAATGAGTGTGCAAAAAAGGCTCCGAGATTGACAGAGGATATTAGCATTTCTCTAGATGAATTATACATTTCAATTGAGCTGAGCGTAATCACGGAAACCAATAGAATGTGGTCTCTGACAACTAACTGGTGGGTCTCTTAAGCGCTCTGGCCAAAACTGAATCATAAAAAGATAAAATGTGTGTTTGGATTCAACGGATCAATTTCGGCGTCTCCACAGGTGTTATAACATACCTCACAATGACTTCTGCAGGAGCTGTAGAGATAGGAGGGGGGTTCAATTAGTACTCGTGTTACAAATGAAGACACCATTGTTTCAAAAAATTTCAATTCATGAAGTTTGGCGGCGACAACTCCGAATGAATGTGCTGGTGCGTTATAGTGGTGATACAGCATCTTCCTTTTTGCCAAATGCGGACGTGTCTCGTTCAATTTTTGTGAAAGCGTTCCAATAACTTACTGTAAAAATCGTAGCCATGACCTTTTTAGCTGATGGGACTGTCTTTGCCTCCTTTGATTCACCGGGAGAAATCCATTGTTTTGATTGTTTCTTAGTTTTTGGTGTGTAATGATGAATCCAGGTTCCAGGCTCGATGCAAAAATTCCTTCGGATCTCGTTTAAACTGCTCTAAACACTGCTTCGAAGTTAACAGTCGCATCTGTTTGTTGTTGCTTGTGAGCAATCGCGGCGCCCATCGGACCGCCAATTTTTTCATCGCCAACACATCATGTTAAATATTAATTGTTGTTCCGGTCGACACACCTATGGCGTCTGCTACTTCGCGCACTTTCGTTCGTCGATCTGTGAGAATCATGTCGTGGACTTTTTTAATGATTTCTTCGATAACCAGGTCTACAGGGTGTCATGGTTGCTCCTCATCAAATACGGATGTTCGCCCACGTTTAAAATCGTTGAACCAATATCTAACTGTGGTCATAGATGGCGAAGCGTCCTCATAGACAGCATCCAACTTTGCTTTTATCTCCTCGCATTTTTCCCACCCAAAAATAAAACGGGAATTACTGAACGATACTGCTCTTTTCCATCTTAGCGAAAATCACGAAACACGTCTTACTCGAATAGCTGCCAGTCCTAGCTAACCTATTAATCAGTCTGAAATCGGTTTTTCCGTCGTTTTATAGATGGCAGCATACGATGCTAACGCCAACTTCGCTCAGGAACGCCCTCTGTCATCAAATACTGGGCATATTACATCGCCCACGTAAAATAGAAATTGAGTGGGTCCAACACCTCCCCTGTGAATGTTCTGCATTTCAAAGAGGCCTTGCCAAACATCTTGGCGTTTATTTCTTTGAAGAGCTGGGAAATTTACAAAATATCCCACTGGAGGGACTAATTTAATTCTTAAAAAGATCTAATTGGTTTAAGCAACTTAGTTAGGGGAAGAAATCAAATGCAGGTATAACAATGGGCCTTAGGACCACCAAGTGTCTTGTCTGAGACCTGGTTTACTTAACCTAACGCCACCGCAGCAAAAATTTAATGGTTGTCAAGTACAACCAATCTAAACCTCAATTTTTGGCGGCAAAATATAAAATAAAACACTTTATTTAACATCAAAACACTTTAGAAGTCCAAACAACTTTATTTAAAAACGAATTATTCATTACGATTTAGGTGGGCAACGGGTACCAAAAGATGTCTCGCTGCCCCCCCTTCTGTATCGGGATCAATAAAATTGAATTTTTAATTAACTTTAGCGTGATGAAATCTTTATATTTCTGTTCTATTTGTTTGGTAGCCTTTCTCACTGTCAGAATAAATTGTACTACCATCTGCAAAGTTTTTAATCATTTTATTAAGGAGGATGGAGGCAGTTCTAAATATGCCACCAAACACCCAATGTTCGGATAATACTCGACCACAATTATTTTTACGTTTAGTAAACAAACTCATTGACCGTAGTGACAAGCTGGGGCGAATGTCGCAGGAACGGTGGAAGGTAGTGGAAATGAAGGTACTGGAAATCCTATTTACGAAAATGGACGCAGAGCCGAATGCACCTATGCCAGCATTTGACGGAGCAGGGTGGTTCAGCGGCGTCAAAATTATAACATGTAAGGATGACCCCACGCTCACATGGCTAAAAGAAGCAGTAAAAATGCTTCAAGGCTTGTGGGAGGGGCATCACTTGAAATTGTAGATCGCAGCTGCATTCCCTCAATACCGAAGGCAAAGGTTTTCATTCCGCGAGTGGTAAAATCGGAAAGCGCACTGCGACTACTACAAAGACAGAACACGGACGTGCCGACAGACGACTGGAAAGTGTTGAGCGTGGCAAAACCGGCAACTGCTGATGGAGGCCAATACAACATTATCCAGATCAACAAGCCGGCAGAGGACCGGCTTTACGCACGATTCGGGAGGATGGCTTGGGGAGTTGGTAGCTCGCACCTTCGAATCAAAAAGCGCAATCCCGCAAATAACAACCACAACACGCTCGCTACGGGGGAGGTGGAAAAGGATCTCGGTATAGAAGAGATCTTGGAAGCCTCCCTGAATATACAGGAAGTGGAGAAGGGTGAGCTGGAGGAAATATCCAACCCCGAGAAGGTACTGAGGCCAAATGCTGAAGGTCCTTCAAATAAATCTCCACATGAGTAAGAACGCCTCAGCCGAGTTCCTGCTCAACATAGAGGGAGTCGGCTACGATGCGGCTCTAGTCCAGGAGCCATGGATAGCGTCGGGCAACATAGTCTCCCGATTGCAAAGAATAAGGTAAGAACAGCGATAATGGTTAAAAAATTTATATGTTCTTATATTGATCATAACCTCTCTTCAGACAATCTGACAGTGGAGGCGCTGGAGGCTTGCAAGGATGAGACGTTACTCTTTGGGTCTTGCTACATGCCACATGATGAAGAAGCACAACAGATAGAACTTCGAAAGCTGGTAGAAACAGCTGCCAGAAAAAAACACGCTTAGGTGGTATGAACTAACGCTAACGCACATCACACGGTCTGGGGTAGTGCAGACATAAACGACCGAGGTGAGTCACTATTTAACTATATTCTTCAGAGTGGCCTAGAAATAGCTAATAGAGGAGAAGAACCAACATACGTTGGACCAACCTCGAAAAATGTACTTGATTTAACACTCTACACAAACAAGGATGTTATGGTACAGGAATGGGAAGTGTTTAGTAGGCCTTCATTCTCTGATCACAGATATATAAGCTTTTAGGTTATATTCCGCTCAAAACACAAAAATATATCCTTTACAAACCCTAAGAACACGAACTGGGACTTGTATAGGGACTACTATCAAAAAAACCAATGATACCCCGGAAATAAAGGTCATACGTCGAACTTGAGAAAGGGGTTGAATTGTTTGCAACTACTCTTGTGAAAGCCTACAAATGATCCTCGGTCCAACACGTAATAGACGCAAGGTGAAGCCTCCTTGGTGGAACAAGGAATTAGAAGCACAAAGGCGTAGGGTGCATGAATTCTACAGGTTAGCCAAGGTCGCTGACAATGAGTTCTGGTTGAAGGAATATAAGGATCTACTAAAAGTATATAAGAAAGAAATACGTATAGCCAAGAGAATATCTCGGAAAGACTTTTGTAGCAGTATGGAAGATATAAATTAGGTGGCTAAACTAAGGAAACTGATATCTAAGAATCCGTCTAACGCAACTTCTTCTTCTTCTTAATTGGCGCGATAACCACTTACGCGATTTTGGCCGAGTTTAACAAAGCGCGCCAGTCGTTTCTTTCTCGTGCTAACCGGCGCCAATTGGACACACCAAGTGAAGCCAAGTCCTTCTCCACCTGATCTTTCCAACGCAGAGGAGGCCGCCCTCTTCCTCTGCTACCATCAGCTGGTACCGCATCGAATACTCTCAAAGCCGGAGCGTTTGTATCCATTCGGACGACATGACCCAGCCAACGTAGCCGCTGGATCTTTATTCGCTGCGCTATGTCTATGTCGTCGTAAAGCTCATACAGCTCATCGTTCCATCGTCTGCGATATTCGCCGTTGCCAACGTGCAAAGGTCCAAAAATCTTACGCAGAATCTTTCTCTCAAACACTCCAAGCGTCGCTTCATCGGATGTTGTCATCGTCCAAGCTTCTGCGCCATACGTTAGGACGGGCATGATGAGAGTCTTGTAGAGTGTTAGTTTTGTTCGTCGAGAGAGGACTTTACTACTCAATTGTCTACTTAGTCCAAAGTAGCACTTGTTGGCAAGAGAGATTCTACGTCGAATTTCAAGGCTGACATTGTTATCGGTGTTAATGCTGGTTCCTAAATACACGAAGTCTTTTACAACCTCGAAATTATAACTGTCTACAGTGACGTGGGTGCCGATACGCGAGTGCGCCGACTGTTTGTTTGATGACAGGAGGTACTTCGTTTTGTCCCCGTTCACCACCAGACCCATTCGCTTTGCCTCTTTATCCAGTTTGGAGAAGGCAGAACTAACAGCGCGGTTGTTAAGGCCGATGATGTCAATATAATCGGCATACGCCAACAATTGTACGCTCTTATAAAAAACTGTGCCTGAGCGATTAAGTTCTTCGGCTCGTACGATGCTCTCCAACATCAGGTTAAAGAAGTCACACGACAGCGAGTCACACTGTCTGGAACCTCGTTTGGTATCAAACGGCTCGGAGAGGTCCTTTCCAATTTTGACGGTGTTGAGCAACGTCATCTTGCATAGCCGTATTAGTTTTGCGGGGATACCAAATTCAGACATCGCGGCATACAGGTAACTCCTTTCCGTGCTGTCGAATGCAGCTTTGAAGTCGACGAAAAGATGGTGTGTGTCGATTCTGCTTTCATGGGTCTTTTCCAAGATTTGGCGTATTGAGAATATTTGGTCGATGGTGGACTTTCCAGGTCTAAAGCCACACTGATAAGGTCCAATCAGTTGGTTGACGGTGGGCTTCAGCCTTTCACACAATACGCTCGCTAGAACCTTATAGGCGATATTTAGAAGACTAATCCCGCGGTAATTGGCAGAAATTGCAGGATCGCCCTTCTTATGGATTGGGCAGAGCACACTTAAATTCCAATCGGCAGGCATGCTTTCATCCGACCATATTTTGCATATTTGCATAGTCCGTCGGCGCCTGCGGCTTTGTTGTTCTTTAGCCGCGTTATCGCTATTCTCAACACGTCATGATCGGGTAGCGGAACGACAATTCCGTCGTCAACGATTGGGGTATCGGGATCTTCACTTTCTCGGTGACTTGCGCAGCTGTCACTGTTTAAAAGGTTCGAGACGTGTTCCCTCCATAACTTAAGATTGCTCTGGATGTCGGTCACCAAATCGCCGTCTTTGTTCTTACAGGAAAACGCCCCGGTCTTGAAACCTTCTGTAAGCCGCCGAACTTTCTGGTAGAATTTTCGGGCGTTGTTCCTGTTGGCCAGCATCTCAAGCTCTTCGCACTCACGTATTTCGACCTCTCGTTTCTTCGTTCGGATAATACGTCTCTCTTCCTTTTTCAGCTCTCTGTAGCGATCCCACATGGCTCGCGTTGCGCCCGATCGCAGCGTGGCTCTATAGGCAGCATCCTTTCTTTCTGCGGCAGCATGACATTTCTCGTCGTACCAATTGTTTTTTCGGGCTCGCCGGAATCCGATTTCTTCTTCGGCGGCGGTACGTAGAGAACGAGCAATGTTGCTCCATTGTTCGTGGATGCCGGTTTGCTGGGCAGTACTCTCTGAGAGCAGGAGTGAGAGTCGAGTGGCGAATCTTCTGGCTGTTTGCTGTGATTGCAGCTTTTCGATGTCGAACATTCTTTGCGTAGGTAGATGTACGTTTTTTGCTGCACAGAGGCGTGTGCGCAGTTTGGCTGCAACAAGGTAATGATCCGAGTCAATGTTGGGTCCTCGGATCGTACGTACATCTAATACACTAGAAGCGTGTCTTCCATCTATCACAACATGATCGATCTGGTTTTGTGTTTTTGGATCAGGAGACAGCCAGGTGGCTTGGTGAATCTTCTTATGCTGGAATCTGGAGCTCCAGACTACCATGTTTCGGGCCCCGGCGAAGTCGATCAGCCTCTGTCCGTTAAAGGATGTTTCGTTGTGCAGGCTGAATTTTCCGACTGTGGGACCAAAAATTCCCTCCTTGCCCACCCTGGCGTTGAAGTCCCCAAGCACGATTTTTATGTCGTGGCGGGGGCAGCGCTCATAGGAACGTTCCAGGTGCTAATAGAAGGAATCTTTGGTCGCATCGTCCTTCTCTTCCGTCGGGGCGTGGGCGCAAATTAGCGATATGTTAAAAAAACGGGCTTTGATGCGGATTGTTGCGAGACGCTCGTCCACCGGAGTGAACGACAGTACTTGGCGACGAAGTCTCTCTCCCACAACAAATCCGACACCGAATTTGCGCTCCTTTACATGGCAGCTGTAGTAGACGTCGCAAGGTCCTATGGTTTTCTTTCCTTGCCCCGTCCATCGCATCTCTTGGATGGCAGTGATGTCAGCCTTTACTCTCACGAGGACATCAACCAGCCGGGCAGAGGCACCTTCCCCATTAAGGGACCGGACATTCCAGGTGCATACCCTCAAATCATAGTCCTTAGTTCGTTTGCAGGGGTCGTCATCAGTATAGGGAGGTCTCATTCGAGGCTTTTTTTAAGTTTTCATTGGGGGGGATTTTTAAGTGGAGGGTCCCAAACCCAACGCACAATCAGCCATCCTGGAATGTTTCGCCTTCTCACGTTAGCTCACTCCCGAACGGATGTTCGGAAGCTACCCAGAGGATACGTGGGCTAATCCCGGCCGTTGTGAGCTGCTTGAACCATATGCAGAAGAATCGTCCAGGCCATTCCCAAGTGAATGGCGATCAGTAACTTTCCCCACTTGCGTGGACTTCTACACATGGAACCATCCTCCTAATGCAACTACAATACGAAAAATAAACGATGAGTGGGCTGGACTCTCTAGAAGACCTAGACACAGTTTCCAGGGTGGACGGACATTTCAGATCTCGAAGGTAGAAGAGATATTGTGCACGACATCCCGACGAACAAAATTACGACCAACAAAATGGAATGGGCTAGACAAAGTTTCGATCTATAAAAACGCCAGGACTGGATGGAACCTTCCCAGCCATGCTCCAAAAGGTAAGCCATCTTGTGGTACCATGGTTAAGAACTATATTCAGGGGATGATTGAGGTTCAGCTACGTTCCTGTACTGTTGAGAGTAGCGAGAGTTGTGTTTATTCCAAAAGCTGGAAAAATCCACCCTCTCTACTGGAAGGAATACACAGGCCCATTAGTCTGACCTCATTTCTCCTGAAAACGTTAGAGAAGATTCTCGATGCATACATTAGAGACACAACTGCACTTCACTCACTTGTACTAAACATAGAAAAGGCGTTAGAATATAAGGAGTATGCTCTTCGAGTATTTCTAGATATATCAGGGGCCTTTAACAACGTGACGAAAGATGCTATTTTAAATAGGATAGAGTCTTTTTGTTTTGTTCTTTGTTTTTGTCGGGACAACTAGCAAGAGCGGCACTCAGACATTAATTGAGTCCATTGTACTACACTTGGAGTAGATCTTGTGGTGCCAAGGAGCCAAGATGGTCGCTTCTTAACACATCAGTGCCAAAGACCTCAAACCTGATTCGAGCGAAGGCGGGGCAGACACACAGGAAGTGGTCCGCCGTCTCATCCTCCTCTTCACAAGCTGGGCAGAGTACACTGTCTGAGATGCCTAACCTTTTCATGTGCTTTGCCCACAGAAAGTGGTCCGTCATCAGTCCAACCAGCCGTCTGCACTCCCCTCCGCTTAATGACAGAAGGGTTTGCGACAGTTGATCGGACATGACAGGTAACATCAGTGTTGTCCATTTGCAGCCTCTCTCAGCCTGCCAAGCTCGCTTGTGGGTGGTAGTTACCCATTTGCTAACCGTGGCTGTGATGGCTATATAGTAACGCTAGTTTTTCGCATTATCCGGAAAAGTGTGTTGGACAGTGAAAGTGGACTTCGTTTTCGTGCTCAGGAGGCCAAAATATAGATATGTACAAGTATTAATCTTTTCAACAAAATTTTAAAGAAAATATTAATTTCAATATTTTACATCAAAACATTGCACAAAAATTTTTATCAAAAACTTTACTAATAATGTCCATTTCAATTGCTCCCAGTTCGTAATTGGACATTTTCTAACTTTCGTATAAGCTCAGAACGGTTTGGTGCCATTGTCTTAATGACTTGTGCGAAGGAAACGGCTCAATTTGTGGAAAGAAAACTCAGGGGTCTTGCACCTTGATAACGCACCGTCTCACAAGGCTCATATTGTGAACACTTTTTTGAGCAAAAACTTAGCAAATATCATCGAACAACCAACATATTCACCGGATTTAGCCCCCTGTGACTTTTTCCTTTTCCCAAAACTTAAATTGCCATTCCGCGGACACCGCTTTGAGTCGATAGAGGCCATTAAGAAGAATTCGCTGAAGGAGCTGAAGAAGATCTCTTCAAACGCGTTTAAAAGGAGCTTTGATGACTTAATTAATCGTTGCTTCGAATGGAGTCTATTTTGAAGATGACAAAATAAATTTTGATGATTCCCGGTACTTTTTTGACAGAATGTATTTATTTTTTTCGTTGAGCTCGTGAAGCACCCAGGCTCCCAAGTTTTCGTTAAATTCCATTGAATGAAGGGGATTGAGAATCGTTTTATGATCGCAGTTCATTTCTTCCGCCAATTCATTATTGGTTCTCCTTCAAAAGTGATTTGTCACGTTCTTCATCGAATTCGCAAATTTTGAACATTGCAAACCATTTCCGTGCTGTGGACTCGCCTACAACGCTTTCTGCAAAGAAAAGCAGGGGTCAAAAATGTTTTGCTTCTGGGTATTCCACTTCTAAGCCTCAAAACTAATAAAAAGTTAAATAACTCAAAAATACAATTAGTATTGTTTTGTAGAGCAGGAAGTGTTATATCGAATGAATACTTACGATTTGCCAAACTGCAAACAAATCGTTGTAAAATAAAAGAAAATATAAAAACAATGTGAACTTATTTCCTAACCCAATAGATAAATATTCAAATCTATCCATTGTACTTTCTACAAATGCAAGAATTCCTCAGCGCAGTATTCGCTTTTCTCCTTGGAAATATTCTCACATCTGACATGTATGACATGAAATGTAATATATTGTATTTACTCTCATCCAAAAATGTGATCTTTCCAAAAGTTATCCACGTAGCTTTTTCATACTTCAATGAATTTACCGTATCAGCTTTGATTTTAGGTATTTTCTTTGGTTTGTGGGTTAACAATTTGACTTAAAATATCTTCAATGATTGCTAAAATCTTTAAATGGTCCGATTTTTAGGTCAGTTGTCACCATTCGTTCGATTTCTCTCACGCCAAGTTCATTCAATAATTTTTGTTCAACCTTTACCTTTTGCCATTCGAAATACTTGTATGCCATTATTTTCATAGGCCTTCACGACCAATTGAATGGTACACGTGGTTTACATTTCCTTTGATTTTTAGCTTTAGAATTGGTTTGTTTTTTTATCAACCGGCACTCCGGTGAGCATTTATGTCTCTGACTCTCTATGCTGAGGTGTTAATTCTCAATATGAAAAAATATCACCGAATAGCAATGATAGAAACTTCTATATAACAAGTATGTGACAACATGTACCTTTATGTATCGGAACGAGCATTAAATGATTTCTGCGCGATGTGTTTGGTGTATATATGATTATTTGAGTATAATTTCAACGTACATAAGACAAACTTTGCCCAAATCAAAAATAAAACCGTTAGAAAATGTCAACTATTTTTTGTCACTTTTTTTATATATTTCAATCTACAGAGAGATGTCTTATTTATAAATAACTAGCGTACCCTCGCCCGCTTCGCTAGACGATAAATTCAATGATTTGCTGAAAGAGAATAAAATTAATACGAAACAGAACAAATTCTTTGATACAATTTCATTCGAACTTTATTGTAACACTTTTTGGTAGACAACGTTTTTGGTTTTTTCATCTTTCGCGTGAATAATGACGATGGTTTGCCAACTCGTGAGCAAGCCACATACAATTGTCCATGAGAAAAAATTGGGTATTCTAAATTAATACCGCACATTTGTAGAGACTGTCCTTGCGCCTTATTAATTCTCATAGCGAAGGCAAGGCGAATAGGGAACTGCAAACGTTTGAAATCGAATGGTAAATCCGCCGGAATCAGTGGAATTCAGGGTATCAAAATGTCTTCTCCTTTGTACTTCCCTTTCAAAATTGTTGCTTCGATAACGTTACCCATTAGCTTCTTCACAGCGAGTCTGGTACCGTTGCAAAGTCGGGGCACATTACTATTGCGCAGCATAATAATCGGTGCTCCAATTTTTAATCGTAAATTATGAGGTGGTAAGCCTGGCAAATCGAGTGAGTTTAAGAATTCAGTTGGATAATTTACGACCTCATCTTGATCAGTAATAGTGTCCATTGACTTATACGCAACTATGTCACCAGGTATTTGATCTAAAATAGCTGAATTTATATCATTGACGTCCTTATTTTTCCCAGCTAAAATTGCTCTTTCGCTGAGTCAATCATGGTTTTTGTAATGTTGAACTATGTTTGGAAATACACTCTGTATCAATGCCTCTTTAGACTGTGCAAAAGTGCAGAAATTGTTAGGCAATGTTATCATTCCTGTTGTTTTTGAAAAAAGTTTTATTTTTGTTTGGTTAAAACGTGTTTTTTGAAGTTTTGAAAAACACTTCGCTCTAACAAATTTCTTCTCAGTTAATTGCTGAAAATTAAATATTTTGAAAAAACTATTTTTTTTTAATTTAACGTTTTTGAGAAAATTTTGTTCTTGAAAAAATTTCATACTTTTGTAAAAGTTTAAATTGATTTGTTAAAAAAGATTTTTTTCCGCTTTGAAAAACACCCCCTCGAAAAAATGTATTCTCTATTAATAGTGGAATATGAAATGCTTTGAAAACACCATTTTTTTTTTTAATTTTGTTTGGTTTTCAGAAAATTTTGTTTTGAAAAAATTTCATACCCTTGAAAAAGTTTTATTTTATTTTATTTGTTTAAAATTTTTGAAATTTTTTTTTTTGTAATTTTAGAAAAACACCTCTTCGAAGAAATTTCTTTTATCTTTTTGAGGAAAATTTGGTTTTGGAAAAATTTCATGCTTTCGAAATTTTTTTATTTTACTTTATTTCTTCAAAATTTTTGAAAACAATTTTTTTTATAATTTTCGAAAAACACCCTTTGAAAAAATGTTTTCTATGTGTCATAGTGGTATTCCATTAACTTTTAGGATTATAGTCAAATACTTACAAATATCTACGCTTTCACAAATAGCAACAATAAACAAATTTCCTTAAAACCAAAAAATTTACTTTTTTTCTAAAAAAATTCTAAACAAACAACGTAATAAATTTAGAATTTTGTGTTCACGAAAAAACAGTATTGTTTTTGTTGTATTAACTGAAAACCAAAATGTTGCAAAAAATCAAAGCAAAACTAAATTATTTTTTTGTGTTCATTTGGTCCATATGTTCCATAGAAAGTTGATATGGTAAATAATATGCAGGGTCTGATACACGCAAATTTCCATTGACCATTATAGTGACAAAATTATCGATCACCAATTCCAACAGGATTTCAAAATCAGAGTTGGAATGAGTTGTTGTGTGGTGTACTTCTGAAAAAATGAGAAATAAACAAAATAAATCTAAAAATTCGAATTCTAACTTTATCTTCTGTATGTTCTTATTACCTTTGAATTTTTCCAATGAAGCACCATTCATTTTAAATTTTCCAAGAATTTTTTTTATCATTTCGCGTTTCTTTCCTTTTTCATTCGATTCCAACATTTGTTCATAGCCGAAAACATCGTTTGCATACGCATTCATTTCCATATAGAATTGGTCAAAGAAAGCATTGCTCAATTGAATTGAAACATTATTTTCATAAATACTTAGGACCTTAACTAATGCACCTTGGTACATACATAACGCAGATATTCATCGCGACCTTGACATCGATACTATTGATGAAACAATACAAAGCGCTAGCAGAAGACACATAAATAGACTATTAACGCATAAAAATCCTATGATGAGAAGACTACCAAATAAAGAAAAATCTACCCAAAGTCGGCTTAACCGTCAAACACCAACAGATCTTGCAAAATCCTTGTAATCAATTGTCAACTAATCGTATATGTCATTGTTTGTTAACCACTTGTTTTTAAATAATATGTATATATTTCTTCTAAATGAGCTTGGTGGCATTGGCCCTTCAATATCACTCTCATTCCATCTTTTTGTAAATCAAATTACTTATTGTCTAACGACAGGTGTAATATTTTATGGAAGAAATAAAAAAAAAAAAAAAATTTTCATTCGAATCATTTGAAATTTCTGTATACAATAACGAAAAATTCAAAAAAAGTTGTACACATAAAATGAATGTCGATTCGAAACTTACTTTAATCTAAGAGTCGAGCAAGTTTTGTTTTGTACAATATTTTGATTTTTTCTTTTTTTTATATGAAGAAAATATTTAAAAGAAATTTTTTTTTGCTAAAAACCTTCCCCTAGTGGATCCCTATAATATGAAAAAAGAACGAATAAAATTGGCCTCGTATCGGCCCAAAAAAATGCGTACAAACGAACATCATTTCATTTTTATATATATATAGATAATTATTATTAAAATATTAATAAAATTAATTAAAGTTTACAAAAAGATTAAGTTTGAATATCTTAATATTGACATTAAAGCCTATTACAATTAAAACCTATGCACCGCATAATAGTCTCATTCATTGAATAAGTTGCATGAACAAACAAGCGGTTATTTCTACGACTATTAGGCGAGATGTAAGATTAGATGAGATTCGTCATTTGGCCAGTAAATCTAATTCACAACGAACATTTCTTGTAATTTTTCTATTTTTTGGAATGGATTTCATAGTATGGATTCCATATTAACGAGCAATATTGTAGGCGACATCTCACTAAGGCAATGTAAAGCGACTTCAACGATAACGCCCCAGCTCACACATCGTTGCTTGTGCGCGACTTTTTGGCCAAAAACCACACACTAATTATGCCACGGCCACCGTATTCCCCAGATCTGGCCCCCTGTGACTTTTTCTTGTTCCCGAAACTGAAGAGGCCCATGAAAGGACGACGCTACGCTACGATTAACGAGATAAAGACTGCATCGAAGGAGAAGCTGAACAAGATAAAAAAAATGATTTCTTGAAGTGCTTCGAAGATTGGGAAAAACGTTGGGCCAAGTGCATAATATCTCATGGGGATTACTTTGAAGGGGTCAAAGTAAATATTAATGAATAAATAAATAGTTTTTGAAAAAACACAAAATTCGCGATACTTTTTGAACGCACCTCGTAGTTTCTAAAGTTGAAGAGGATAAGACTTAAACTGGCATATAGTTATGATTTTTATACACTTTTTGAAAACTGGTTGGAGAACCATTGTTTTCTTCTTCTGGAGTTAACTAATGGCTAAAAACTTTTGGGATAAGATTTTAGCTTGGTTTCTACCAATAGCATGTACTCAAACAAAAAGTTGTGGGGGCTATTGAATTCTGTCCTCAACTTCAGAAAATGCAATATAAATGATCGATCTCAGATTTGCTTAATATGAAAGTCCTAAAGGCTCGTTTTTTCGATTTTTCAAATTCGATAACTTTGTAAAGGTTGTCAAAAAAGTTTTGCGGTATTTCCGCAAGCTTGTCTTTGCAAGCGCGTAGTTCTAGTTGTATTCGTCGCATCGGTTCACGCTAGAGCTTTTTGGAAAGCTCTTTTCACGTGCTAACAGGTGTTTGATTAATTGTTGTTTGCTTTTAGTCGTTCGTGAGTTATAGCGTCGCAAACATGGAGCAAAATAAAGAGAAAATACGGCATATTTTACAGTACTACTACGATAAAGGCAAAAATGCATCTCATGCTGCCAATAAAATTTGTGCAGTTTATGGACCCGATACAGTTTCCATTTCCACCGCACAACGATGGTTTCAACGTTTTCGTTCTGGTGCAGAGGTGATCGAAGATGCGCCACGGTCCGGAAGGCCTGTCGTCGAAAATTGCGATAAAATCGCTGAATTGATCGAAAGAGACCGGCATAGTAGCCGCCGTAGCATCGACCAAGAGCTGATCATGAGTCATCAAACCGTTATAAACCATTTGAAGAAGCTTGGATTCAAAAAGAAGCTCGATGTATGGGTGCCACACGACTTGACGCAAAAAAACATTTTTGCACGTATGGATGCATGCGAATCGCTTCTGAATCGCAACAAAATCGACCCGTTTTTGAAGCGGATGGTGACTGGCGATGAAAAGTGGGTCACTTACGACAACGTGAAGCGCAAACGGTCGTGGTCGATAAGCGGTGATGCTGCCCAGACGGTGGCCAAGCCTGGATTGACGGCCAGGAAGGTTCTTCTGTGTGTTTGGTGGGATTGGCAGGGAATCATCCACTATGAGCTGCTCCATAATGGCCAAACGCTCAATTCGGACCTGTACTGCCAACAACTGGACCGCTTGAATGCAGCACTCATGCAGAAGAGGCCATCTTTGATCAACAGAGGCCGAATTGTCTTCCCAGAGCCCATCTTATCTAAGGAGTCAGAAGTCTCGTTACCCGCGATACCCACGTGTCCCGGGACCCATGTTAGCATCAGGCTATTATGTCTACCGACATAGTGCAGCCCGGATTTACAGGACTTGATTACCCCTGATGTGGTTGGAGGGCTGTCTAAGCCCATAAGCGCAGCTTGGCTGTCGCTGCAGACACATATAGATCTGCCTCTCCATCGTTTTTCCACAACAAAGTTCATCGCTTCTTGAACTGCATACACCTCCGCTTGAAACACAGATGCATGCATTCCAAGAGTAAAGTGCAGTTTTGTCCCGCTGGATTTCACGTAGACCCCAGAGACGGAGCCATGCTCGGTCCTGGAGCCGTCCGTAAAAATGCGAAAACAGTGTTTGCCGGGCTCATTTTCTGAGTCTTCCCACAACTGAGCCTCTGGTAGCACTACACTGTATCTCTTTTCAAGTACGACTCTTGATGGCATGGAGTCAAGGGGCATGGAGAGAATCGTTGGATCGATGTCCATGCCTTCTCTGTGTTCCAATGCCGGACAACGGATGTACCAGTTCCCATTGTGTTTCAGTCTGCAGATGGCCTTCAAGGCCTCTCCTTGGATGAAAGCATCAAGTGGTGGTAAACCAATCAGAGCATCTAGTGCCGGGCCTGAAGTAGTCGGAAAAGCTCAGGTGCAACAGATGGCCACAGTGCATTGTAGTCTCGATAAGGTCCTCCTGACTCCCACTAGAGAGAGTCTACTCATCCAGGTCACTGATGCATAGGTGATAATGGGTCTTATCATAGCCGTGTAGATCCATAGGGCCTTGCTAGGAGAGAGACCCGAAAGCTGTCAGTGCTTTGGATGCCTTTGTTTCAACGTGTGATTTCCAAAGGAGTTTACTACCGAGGATTACTCCAAGATATTTAATTTCCTTTGAGAGCTGGATTGTGACTCCTTTTAGCTTTGGCAGAACGAGTCCATCAAGCTTCCTCTTTCTGGTAAAGAGGACAATACCAGTCTTGGCGGGATTTGCCGATAGCCCATTCGCACAGCACCAAGTGTCAATCCGATCCAAAGTTTTTGCACTTTCCTGCAGATGTTCATAAGCGAAGGGCCTGTTACCAAACAAGCAACATCGTCCGCACATGCTTGTGCGTAGACTCCCGAATCGTTTAAGGTGGTGAGTAGAGGATCGATTACCATGCACCAGAGTAATGGAGACAGCACACCGCCTTGGGGGCAGCCTCTATTAACCCCAGATGACACCAGCAGCATCGAACGAATCCAATTTGCTAGCACCCTGCCTACGCCGTGCCTACTAGCAGAGTTACACATACTGTCAAAAATAGTATTATCAAACGCTCCCTCTATATCTAAAAAGATGCCCATAGCGTAGTCCCTCCTGTCGATGGCCAGCTGTACCCTAGCAACAAGGTTTTGCAGTGCCGACTCGCAGGATTTTCCACTCTGATAGGCATGCTGAAATAGAGACAGAGGTTGAGCCTTCAGTGACTTCTGACGTATGCGCAGTTCCACCAGTCGTTCGAGACTTTTCAGCATGAAAGAGGTATGCTGATGGGTCTAAAGATTTTGGGGCTGCTGTAGTCGTCTTTTCCAACCTTTGGGATGAAATCGGCCCTCTCCATCCTCCAAGAGCGTGGTATGTAAGCCAGTGCCAGGCTTACAGAGAAGATTTTCTTCAGGGCTGCTGCCACGGACTCTGCGCCTTCCTTCGGCATGGCAAAATATATGCCATCTGGTCTGGGCGACTTGTAGCCGCCAAAAGATTTGATGGCAAATCGAATGGCGGCTTCATTCACCACAGATCTAGCAACGTACCAGTCATGCCGAGAAGGTGTAGCAGCTCTGACAACCGCCTCTATCGATAAGGGCTGTTGCCGGCTGACGCTTATATGTATACCAGGAAAGTGAGATTCCATCAGCAAGCTTAGTGCCTCACTTTGTCGCTCCGTGAAGGAGCCATCAGATTTTCCAAGTGACCCCAGCTTTGCAGTTGGGTCCCTTTTCAATATCCTAACGAATTTCGGCGTGTCACTCATACATTCAACACCACTGCAGGATTCCCTAAATGAGGCTCTTTTCGATTCCCGAATAAGCCTCTTGTAGTTCTTCTGAACATCACGGTATCGCTCCCAGTCCTCTGCAAGGTTAGCCTTGAGGGCCCGGTTTAGAAGTTTTCTCGACTCACGCCTCAACATCTGGAGCTCTCGATTCCACCAAGGAACGGGAGTCCGGCTAGGGAGAGGTCGAATTGGACAGGCTGACTCAAAACTTTCGGTTGGGGCAGCGTTGAGTTTCTCAAGACATGGAAGCTGACCGTCGCTAAGAAGAGACTCAGACGGTTCCCGTACCGTGAGCCCATGACATCAACACTGGCCTCGTCCACTCGCACCACAAGAGCAGCCCCTTTCTTCCCTTCCCGGTTTTTGCTCTTGGTGTACGAGACGACTCGCCAAAGCCTCGTGTTGATGCCCGGATTCTGGGCACGTAGACAGCATAGGACATCCGCCGTAGACAGGTCTGGATCCGGAATCCAGCAGATGGCCTTTCTGAGGGGTACACTCTCCTCGCTGTAGACTGCGAAGCGAGTGGCCCCCTTAGGGGGGCACGTTATTTACCACGGTCCTGATCCACTCGAAGTAGGCCAGAGACGCGCACGTCACCTTTATGGTGCCGTCCTTTGTCTCATAGCCTTTCGCGTTGGCTTCAGTACCGGAGGCAATAACCTGACGCATCAGTTGACTTTTGCAGTATTTGATTTCTGCATCCGTCAGCTGATGGTCAGGCCCCAGTTTTCCAATCACAGCCACAGGTCGTGGGCCAGCAGCCGTCTCGCTATAGGATGGCTTGGCCGCACCCTTGGATGTGCTTGGGCGAAGGTCCAGCTCCCGATCCTCCACTGACGAAGATTTCGCCGGGCAGACAGCTGTGCTGGACATTTTGTCGAGGCGCCGATAGGGACTTGGCTCAGCAGAACCTTTTCCCGCCACATTGACTGGCGCCAAGACCGCGCTCGTACCTTGGGGGGTCGTGGCTCGGTCATTTGCGGCAAGCGCAGGGCAGGGTGCTGCTTTCAGCCACCGTCTTTCTCCGCTTACCTCGAGAGCGAGACAACTTGGGAGTGCCCGTGACCACCGAGGATTCGGTAGCTTCCGTGGGTGTCACTTCCGCTGACCGAGGTCTTTTGGAAGACACAGACGCAGAAGGACCGGCAGAGCCACATGAGGATTTCTCCCGCATGAGCCTTGCCCGCCGCTTTCTTCTCTTCCTCCTTGCCACGCTCTTCGATTTCCCGGCTTCTTTGGGAGGTCGTGCAGCCACCGAAGAGACTCACAACTCTGGCCCTCCAAAGCAGGGAAACGTTTCTCAGACTCTGAAGGAGAGGAGATTGCGATGGCAACCCCCGTCTCCTCCAGGATGCGCTCTCGCTCGTAGAGCTGAGAGACTTTGGTAATGGTTGGGGCCTCCAAAATCCATGCCCCTGCCGCCGAAGCGGGTGGATTGCCACTTGTGGAGTAATAGAACCATTGTTTTCCATACCTTTTTGGTTTTTTTCGGGACTCCTCCCGAGCCAGTTTGGTTCGCGGATGGCACCCTGATTCTATGCCAACTTTGAGTCATCACACGAGAGTTGAACCCACCCCATCAGGGAAGGCCACTTTTGTGATGCCAGGGCTTCCCTATCCACCACCTGGGACGCGCCCGATGGAAGATTAGGCAACTCCACACGGCACTAAATGTGCCACCCGCGGTTTATCTATGGATAAGGCAGCTATTAGCTAGCAGAAAGATAAGAGCGGAGTGGAACGATGCGAGCGTCACCAAATATGCATGCAGAGGTACTCCATAAGGTGGGGTACTACCGACGCTACTATGGTTACTTGTAGCAAATGAACTGCTCAAGAAATTTGACGGAGGGGCACCAAAACTAGTGGCATATGCAAATGACATAGCTATAGTAGTTACGGGAAAATATCTGGACACCATCACTAATGTGATGAATAATACACTTAAAACGATACACCAATGGACATCTCGCACAGGGATAGGGATAAAAGCGGAAAAAACGCACGTGGTACTTTTTAACAGGAAGGTCCCGGCGTGGAACCTTCCGAAGCTAGGCAACAACGAACTACTTCTCAAAAATCATGCAAGGTACCTCGAAGTAATGCTAGACAGTAAATTGCTGTGGAAGCACAATGTTGAGGAAAGGGTGAAAAAAGCCAGTAATGCGTTGTGCGCATGTAAAAGAATGCTGGGCGTTACTTGGGGTCTATCACCCTCTCTGAACCTTCGGACACAGCTCAATAGGAAACTGGAGCTCAGGTTGCACAGACTGCATGACTCCGTACTGGGAGAGATGGTTTCGTACTACTATTGAAGAGGAGGGATGGCACAAAGGCATGAAACCGGGCCATGGAACTTTTCACATCTATACAAACGGCTCTAAAACTTTAAACGGAGTGGGAGCGGGCATTTACTATTTAAAGCTACGGATAAGGCAACCTATCAAGCTGCCAGACAACAGCAGTTTTTTCCAAGCGGAAGTTTTTGCTGTGGGAAGGGCAGCGGAGCTAGCCTACACAAGAGCAAGAAAGAACTCAACAAGTACGTGGACAGTCAAGCAGCAATAAAAGCAATAAGCTCATATTGTATTAAGTCCAAAAATGTTCAACGGAATAGGGAGGCTATAGAAAGGCTAGCCGCAAACAGTAGGCTGCATATCTATTGGGTACTTGGTCACAAAGGCAATATGGGGAACAAATGAGATCAGTTTGCAAAAAGAGCTGTTAGACTACCATTTCAAAAAGAGAACGACATACCAAAACGGCTAAATATCATACTATATGCAACGAAATGGACGACTACATGAAAAAACTAGTGGAAGCTAGGTGAACTAATTTGACCACATGCAAAACAGCAAAAGTTATGTGTACAACTAACGACAAAAAACTGACTCAATTCGTACTTACGCTCTCGCGAAAGGACTGCAGAACTTTTATAGGTATGCTAGCAGGCCATAATCTATTGGCTTGTACGCATGTGCAGGGATTGCTGACACGGACAAGTGCAGGAAATGTAGAGAGTGTGTTAAGGAAACTCTAGAGCACATTCTGTGCGTCTGTCCGGCATTATAAAAACCCCTGTTTAAAATGCCTGGGTTCCCCATTGCGTTAGGGTCTGGAGGACGCCTCAAAAGCGGATCTCCCAGCTCTACTTAGATTCGCCAAAAGCGCTCACATCCTACTTGATGTCTGCTTTCAGTATTCATAAAGCTCGGTCTACATCTGGTATCGCTAGAGACCAAAAGATCTATGCGTGGCTTATTGCCAACCAGGCTTACCTAACCTAACCTAAACAAACTTTCATCAATTTCCACAATGCAACATGGCCCACCTATCTTCTTGTTTGACTTATTCTCCATATCCTGTCTTAAATTAGATTTCTAAAAGTAGCGTTTACTAGCATATGAAATTTTATTTGATGCCATGTCATGTCAACGAAATTTTACCAATCGTTTTTTAGGTAAAATACATATTTCGCTCCTGAAAAAATGAAATTGAGTCTCGTTCCTTTTTTGGCAAATTCCAAATACGCATTTCTGTAGCACTAAAAAATGGGGCTATAAATCAGGAGACAAAAAGAAAACCAACAGATAACTTTGTACGCATACGAACAAGAAAGTTGCTTTAAGCGAATGACAAGATTTCTCTTTACTGGGAGAATTTAACTGCGGGGGCGTTAATACGTAAGTACCTAGATTTCATTTGAAACGCAAAACATAAAGTACTCAAAAAGGTGGCGCTCATTTATCATCTTTTAAGACCTTTTGCTGCTATTTAGTTTGGTGCTCCTCATATTTCTTTGAGGAAGCTCCCATAAGTGTTCAAAAGGGGTTGAATGTCAATACAATAGTTTGGGGACATTATTGAGAAGCCATAACTTTTATTTATGATACTATAGGTATAAATTTATTCTTCAGCACATTTGATACTGTGGTAGATTAGGTTAGGCTTTTGTGGCAGTTGGTTTTAAAAATAGCCAATCTATATTACTTAAACCATGTAGGTCCGTTGTGGTACCACTGTTTAACACTCTTATAATGCATAGAATAGGTTCAATCTCAACACCGGATAGTTCCGTAAGAGAGTCAAAAGAGTGTTTTCCGAACAACCGTGCTCTACTCCTAGGTCAGACTGAGTGCCTACCTAACAGCCAATGACCGGTTACACAAGCCATGAACTTCGACTTGAGTGGTTGAGCAATTTCCCTGACTTTCTCTTATCTAAAGGGTAGTTAAATTTTAAGGGCCGATGTTGAATGTGAACCACACCTAAACGTCAAATTTTTTTCTGCATTTAATTTGACATTTTCCAATCCCAAACTAACTCAATCTTAGCCATAGAAAGATACACAATCAAGCAACGCGTTAAAGATATTCAGGGTTATTATGAAAACGGGCGTTCAAATCAAAATGCATATCGCGCACTTCGTGATTTTTTCGGTCAATTTAATCGTCCAAATGTGCGTACAATCGGAAAAATTGTGCATAAGTTTGAGCAAACCGGGTCTGTAGGAGATGTGAAAACACCAGTGCATGCTCGTACAGTTCGTACTGCAGAAAATATTGCTGCTGTTCGCGATAGTGTGGTTAAAGAGCCGGTTTATGGGCCGGCGGCATCTTTGGGCCGTATTTTTTGCAAAATGAGGCCGGTCAAGCAGTTTCTGTGAATAGTGGTCGCTATCGTGAGATGATAACGAACTTTTTATGGCCCGAATTGGAAGATATAGATGTGGACGATATGTGGTTGCAACAGGACGGTGCCACTTGTCACACAGCTAACGAAACAATGGCTCTTTTGGGCGAAAAATTTGATGGCCGAATAATCTCACCTCGCGGCGATGTCAATTGGCCGCCAAGATCATGTGATTTGACACCGTTTGACTTCTTTCTTTGGGGTCATTTGAAAGAAAGGGTGTACGTCGATAAGCCAGCAACAATTCAACAGCTAAAGGATGAGATAATTCGGCACATTAACGGCATAGAACCTCAATTATGCCTCAGCGCCATCGAAAATTTGGACCATCGGATGGAATTGTGCCGCCGATACCGTGGCAGCCATTTGGCCAATATTTTGTTCCATACGTTTTTGAGCCATATCAGTACTATCATAACGAAGAGAAATGGCATTAATTTCCTAAAAAAATTCTATTCTATTCACCACCCTTTATTTGCGGCCAAATTAGCCTGGTTGTAACGCAAGTATTTTCTTCTCTCCATAACCTATTGGCCTCTTGGAGAATATTATTTTTGTCCTTAATTAGCAAATTTCCATAGGGATTCCAATATAGACTCTGTTTTTAAGAAGTGGAAGACTAGTGACCTTTCTGGTTAGCTCATCGACCTTGGCTCGACCTTTTCAAATTTCAATTTCAATTTCAATAGCTCATCGACCTTGCAGCTTCATTTAATATGTCTATGACCCGGAAACAATATAAGACAGACCGTAAAGACGGTGCTAAAATCATTTAGGCATTCCTGAGCAACCTTTGATCTTAACATAACTGCCTCCTTTGGCTGTCCGAGAAAATATTTATTGTAGTTTTTGTTACGGCGTGCGTGTAAGTACACAGTTACGTCTTTCATTTATTTATTTGCATATCTAGTCTATGAAACAATAATTTCTTACAGACTAACTAACAATTACACTAAAATTACGGCACCGTATTCAGAACACCAGTAAAAATTGTTTTAGAAATACGATCGTTAATTGAGCCCTTGATTTTGAAAGTCGACTAAGTCAAAATTTTTAAAAATCGAGTTTATCAGCTACTTGTTATCTAATCCCAATGAACTAACATAATCTGAAGAGATTAGCAGTATGCCATAAAAATTAACTCGTAAAATTGAGTGTATTTTTTGGTTGTTAAACAAAATACGGAAACTGTTCATTTTGATAGTCGACTAAGTCAGTTCGTTGAGAAATTTTGGAAAATAAATAATAACTTTGTAATGCCTTCAGATAACGATTCAGGTATGATCAAGTAATCATTTAAATGTAAAAACGTACTATTTATAGTTAATTGTAGACATTGTACTGCGAAGAAGTTTAAGTAATGCTCCCAAGAAATGGAAACGAATAAGAGCAATATCGTCTTCAGATGAATCAACTGATACTGTGAAAGTGAATTCGGAACCCCTACAAATGGAAGAAATCAACATGAAATCAAGAAAGAGGAGCCGAAATCAACTTAATTATGCACAAAATATAAGAAAAATGAAGAAAAATAGTGGAGAGGAATATGAAACAAAAAAGTCTAAGCTTGTGAGTGGTAAACTTTTCGAACATAAAGATTGCCGTTGTTCCAAACAATGTATAAATGCAATTGGATATGAAGATAGGAAAGCAAATTTTGATTTTTTTTGGAAATTAGCAAGTTTTGAAAAACAGAATTTGTTTCTGCACGGTTTGGTTCGAAAACTATCAATAAAGCAAAGACGACCCAGAAATGAAGAAGGATATATGAGAAAATGTAGTTATAAGTATCATATAAATGTACGGAATTCAGAAGTTTCCATTTGTAGAACTTTTTTTTTTGGATACTTTTAAAATATCTTACGGAAGATTAAACGGTGCCTTAAATGCCAAATCACCTGGAATGGATTTACGTGGCAAAATGCTTGGTTCATCTAGAAAAACGGATGAAGATAAAATTAAAGTGGTACGAGAACATATTCTGAGTTTTCCAGCATGTGAGAGCCATTACACGAGATCACATCACACTTCAGGTCGAAAGTATTTAAGTGCCGACTTAGATATCCGAAAAATGTATGAGCTGTATGTGAAAAAATGTGATGAAAATAATATATCACGTGTGAAGGAGTGGACTTACAGGAAAATTTTCAATACGGAGTTCAACTTAAATTTTCATACTCCTCGTAAAGACACTTGCCAAAAGTGTGATTCACTAAAACTAAAAATAGAAGCATCCAGTACCGAAGACGAGAAGTTGCATCTTATGGAAATTCGTGATTCACATCTTATCAGTGCCGAACAGGCCAGACAAAGTTTAACAGATGACATACAAAAAGCAAAAGATAACCCGAGTGAATTTACTACCCTATATCCCACCAATTTTTCACAAACACTTTACTTCCCTAAATATGTATTAACAAATAATTTACTTTGTTACAATGAAATGAGTTTGAATAAAATGTTAATTACTAATAAAAATGTTTCCTTGGAATAAGTCATTTATAAAGTCATTCTGTTAATTTTGAAAGTCGACTAAGTCATTTGCAACCTTTCAAAAGCACATATCCAGTTAAAAATGGTTATAAATTTCACAACCATAATAAATTCTTGTTTGTTGGCACTACTTTACTGTCGAAAAATCATTTTCCATAGTGCAAAAATATTTTTTAATCCTTTAAAACGCAAAACTCTAATTATCTCGAAACAAGGAAAATATGACTTAGTCGACTTTCAAAATCAAGGGCTCTGAGCCCTAAGTCGACTAAATCAAAATTTTTAAAAATCGAGTTTATCAGCTACTTGTTATCTAATCCCAATGAACTAACATAATCTGAAGAGATTAGCAGTATGCCATAAAAATTAACTCGTAAAATTGAGTGTATTTTTTGGTTGTTAAACAAAATACGGAAACTGTTCATTTTGATAGTCGACTAAGTCAGTTCGTTGAGAAATTTTGGAAAATAAATAATAACTTTGTAATGCCTTCAGATAACGATTCAGGTATGATCAAGTAATCATTTAAATGTAAAAACGTACTATTTATAGTTAATTGTAGACATTGTACTGCGAAGAAGTTTAAGTAATGCTTCCAAGAAATGGAAACGAATAAGAGCAATATCGTCTTCAGATGAATCAACTGATACTGTGAAAGTGAATTCGGAACCCCTACAAATGGAAGAAATCAACATGAAATCAAGAAAGAGGAGCCGAAATTAACTTAATTATGCACAAAATATAAGAAAAATGAAGAGGAATATGAAACAAAAAAGTCTAAGCTTGTGAGTGGTAAACTTTTCGAACATAAAGATTGCCGTTGTTCCAAACAATGTATAAATGCAATTGGATATGAAGATAGGAAAGCAAATTTTGATTTTTTTTGGAAATTAGCAAGTTTTGAAAAACAGAATTTGTTTCTGCACGGTTTGGTTCGAAAACTATCAATAAAGCAAAGACGACCCAGAAATGAAGAAGGATATATGAGAAAATGTAGTTATAAGTATCATATAAATGTACGGAATTCAGAAGTTTCCATTTGTAGAACTTTTTTTTTTTGGATACTTTTAAAATATCTTACGGAAGATTAAACGGTGCCTTAAATGCCAAATCACCTGGAATGGATTTACGTGGCAAAATGCTTGGTTCATCTAGAAAAACGGATGAAGATAAAATTAAAGTGGTACGAGAACATATTCTGAGTTTTCCAGCATGTGAGAGCCATTACACGAGATCACATCACACTTCAGGTCGAAAGTATTTAAGTGCCGACTTAGATATCCGAAAAATGTATGAGCTGTATGTGAAAAAATGTGATGAAAATAATATATCACGTGTGAAGGAGTGGACTTACAGGAAAATTTTCAATACGGAGTTCAACTTAAATTTTCATACTCCTCGTAAAGACACTTGCCAAAAGTGTGATTCACTAAAACTAAAAATAGAAGCATCCAGTACCGAAGACGAGAAGTTGCATCTTATGGAAATTCGTGATTCACATCTTATCAGTGCCGAACAGGCCAGACTTTAACAGATGACATACAAAAAGCAAAAGATAACCCGAGTGAATTTACTACCCTATATCCCACCAATTTTTCACAAACACTTTAGGTTAGGTTAGGTTGATATGGTTGCCCAGGGAATGGGCACACTTGGACGAAGAAGGATTCGTCCTTTGTGATGCCATTATGGAGGGGTGAGGCGGGATACAGGGAGAGGGCGGGGAGAGGTGCTGGGATAGTTGGGAGCGTGCGGATTACGATTACGAACGATGACTATGTTTGCGTCAACCGCTTTATGCTGCTGATGAAATTCATCAGATTTTTAATGTCAACGCCAGCTATATCAGCAGGCGTGGCAAAGAAGTAGGAGCCAAAATGCCTAGATCTTAGCCCCGCCAGAGCAGGGCAGCTAAGGAGAAGGTGCTGAGATGATTCCACCTCATCCTCCATACATCCAGCGCAAAAGGGACTCGAGATGATTCCAAGTCTCACAGCATGCATCACAAACACTTTACTTCCCTAAATATGTATTAACAAAAAATTTACTTTGTTACAATGAAATGAGTTTGAATAAAATGTTAATTACTAATGAAAATGTTTCCTTGGAATAAGTCGTTTATAAAGTCATTCTGTTAATTTTGAAAGTCAACTAAGTCATTTGCAACCTTTCAAAAGCACATATCCAGTTAAAAATGGTTATAAATTTCACAACCATAATAAATTCTTGTTTGTTGGCACTACTTTACTGTCGAAAAATCATTTTCCATAGTGCAAAAATATTTTTTAATCCTTTAAAACGCAAAACTCTAATTATCTCGAAACAAGGAAAATATGACTTAGTCGACTTTCAAAATCAAGGGCTCAATTGACGGGAAAAATGAATTGCGATTATAGAACGTTTTAGTAAGCTTCATTCAAGGGGATTTGCCAAAAATATTGGGATGCCTGGGTGCCTCACGAACTCAGCAAAGAAATACATGAAATCGGTCATAACCAGTGAGATGAGAAATTGTGCCTTTACCTAAATATGAAGCAAAGAAAGTAGTGGGTGGTTCCAGGAGATACGCCAAAGTCTAGAGTCAAGCTGGATCTTCATCTAAAGAAGACCATGATATGCGTTTGTTGGAACTGGGAGGGCATGATGCCCTTTGAAATGCTCGAAAAAATTGCCACGGCCAACAAGGAGATCTACATTGCCCAGCTAAGCCGTGCAAATAAGGTTATTCGGCTGAAAAGACCTGATGGGCTGATTCTTCACGACAGCGCCAAGCCCCATGTTGCACAAGTCGTCAAAGTCACTCTCCGAGAGCTCGAATGGGAGGTCCTTCGGCATTCGCCGTATTCTCCGGACCTTGCACCGACCGATTACCATCTTTTCCACTCCCTGCCAAACCATATGAAGTGCGTTTACCTTCGATAACAAAGAGGTCCTTAAAAACTGGCTCAACAATTTCTTTGACACCAGGCTAGGCGATTTTTTGCGGAACGGCGTCTACAAACAGCAACGGCGATTACATAATTGATTAACTTTTTGATATAATTATTGTTTTTTTGTTTAAATAAAAGAGTTCGGTAAAAACGCTACGAACTTATTCCCCAGGCTAATACAATCACTGTGGGCAATGACGACCAACCAATAATTATCTCATTACATACAAGGCAAAGTAACGCTCAATATGCAACAGATAACGTAAATAAGCTAATATATGCTTACAGGTTTTTAACCAACTAAATTAAAAACATTACTAAACAAGCAACAGACCCTCACTTAAATTATATAAACATATTAAATGACGCAAAACAAAATTAAAACCATAAAGGACGAACCAGAATTTATAAAATACATACATATATCTGGTTAATAACGATATATCACTCCTACAGAGCCATATAAATGATATCGAAAAAGTAATTTCAACCAAATTAGACATAATTCGCAGACTCAACTGGACCTCATCAACAAATTCGAAATGTACAACAGCTTACAAGTCGCAGTTATTTTTCAAAACGAAAATATTAAAATAACCTTACTAATATCCCAATTCTCCTTTAACGACCTATGTAAAATACGATTTAAACTAGTTCCCGATGCTAATGTGTCGTTAATATTAGACGAATATGAATTGTCAAGCCAGATTCTGGCATATTACTTTCTTCTTAATTGGCGCGATAACCGCTTACGCGATTTTGGCCGAGTTTAACAAAGCGCGCCAGTCGTTTCTTTCTCGTGCTAACCGGCGCCAATTGGACACACCAAGTGAAGCCAAGTCCTTCTCCACCTGATCTTTCCAACGCAGAGGAGGCCGCCCTCTTCCTCTGCTACCATCAGCTGGTACCGCATCGAATACTCTCAAAGCCAGAGCGTTTGTATCCATTCGGACGACATGACCCAGCCAACGAAGCCGCTGGATCTTTATTCGCTGCGCTATGTCTATGTCGTCGTAAAGCTCATACAGCTCATCGTTCCATCGTCTGCGATATTCGCCGTTGCCAACGTGCAAAGGTCTAAAAATCTTGCGCAGAATCTTTCTCTCAAACACTCCAAGCGTCGCTTCATCGGATGTTGTCATCGTCCAAGCTTCTGCGCCATACGTTAGGACGGGCATGATGAGAGTCGTGTAGAGTGTTAGTTTTGTTCGTCGAGAGAGGACTTTACTACTCAATTGCCTACTTAGTCCAAAGTAGCACTTGTTGGCAAGAGAGATTCTACGTTGGATTTCAAGGCTGACATTGTTATCGGTGTTAATGCTGGTTCCAAAATAGACGAAGTCTTTTACAACCTCAAAATTATAACTGTCTACAGTGACGTGGGTGCCGATACGCGAGTGCGCCGACTGTTTGTTTGAAGACAGGACGTACTTCGTTTTGTCCTCGTTCACCAGCAGACCCATTCGCTTTGCCTCTTTATCCAGCTTGGAGAAGGCAGAACTAACAGCGCGGTTGTTAAGGCCGATGATGTCAATATCATCGGCATACGCCAACAATTGTACGCTCTTCTAAAATATTGTGCCTGAGCGATTAAGTTCTGCGGCTCTTACGATGCTCTCCAACATCAGGTTAAAGAAGTCACACGACAGCGAGTCACCCTGTCTGAAACCTCGTTTGGTATCAAACGGCTCGGAGAGGTCCTTCCCAATTTTGACGGTGTTGAGCAACGTCATCTTACATAGCCGTATTAGTTTTGCGGGGATACCAAATTCAGACATCGCGGCATACAAGTAACTCCTTTCCGTGCTGTCGAATGCAGCTTTGAAGTCGACGAAAAGATGGTGTGTGTCGATTCTGCTTTCATGGGTCTTTTCCAAGATTTGGCGTATTGAGAATATTTGGTCGATGGTAGACTTTCCAGGTCTAAAGCCACACTGATAAGGTCCAATCAGTTGGTTGACGGTGGGCTTCAGCCTTTCACACAATACGCTCGCTAGAACCTTATAGGCGATATTTAGAAGACTAATCCCGCGGTAATTGGCACAAATGCAGGATCGCCCTTCTTATGGATTGGGTAGAGCACACTTAAATTCCAATCGGTAGGCATGCTTTCATCCGACCATATTTTGCATAGGAGCTGATGCATGCACCTTACCAGCTCCTCGCCGCCATGTTTGAATAGCTCAGCCGGCAGTCCGTCGGTGCCCGCGGCTTTGTTGTTCTTTAGACGCGTTATCGCTATTCTCACCTCGTCATGGTCGGGTAGCGGAACGACAATTCCGTCGTCAACGATTGGGGTATCGGGATCATCACATTCTCTTTGACATGCGCAGCTATCACTATTAAGTAGGTTCGAGAAGTGTTCCCTCCATAATTTAAGAATGCTCTGGATGTCGGTCACCAGATCGCCGTCTTTGTTCTTACAGGAAAACGCCCCGGTCTTGAAACCTTCTGTAAGCCGCCGAACTTTCTGGTAGAATTTTCGGGCATTGTTCCTATTGGCCAGCATCTCAAGCTCCTCGCACTCACGTATTTCGGCCTCTAGTTTCTTCTTTCGGATAATACGTCTCTCTTCTTTTCTTAGCTCTCTGTAGCGATCCCACATGGCTCGCGTTGCGCCCGATCGCAGCGTGGCTCTATAGGCAGCATCCTTTCTTTCTGCGGCAGCATGACATTCCTCGTCGTACCAATTGTTTTTTCGGGCTCGCCGGAATCCGATTTCTTCTTCGGCGGCGGTACGTAGAGAACGAGAAATGTTGCTCCATTGCTCGTGCATGCCGGTTTGTTGGGCAGTACTCTCTGAGAGCAAGAGTGAGAGTCGAGTGGCGAATCTTCTGGCTGTCTGTTGTGATTGCAGCTTTTCGATGTCGAACATTCTTTGCGTAGTTAGATGGACGCTTTTCGCTGTACAGAGGCGTGTGCGCAGTTTGGCTGCAACAAGGTAATGATCCGAGTCGATGTTGGGTCCTCGGATCGTACGTACATCTAATACACTAGAAGCGTGTCTTCCATCTATCACAACATGATCGATCTGGTTTCGCGTTTTTCGATCAGGAGACAGCCAGGTAGCTTGGTGTATATTTTTATGCTGGAATCTGGTGCTGCAGACTACCATGTTTCGGGCCCCGGCGAAGTCGATCAGCCTCTGTCCGTTAAAGGATGTTTCGTTGTGCAGGCTAAATTTTCCGACTGTGGGACCAAAAATTCCCTCCTTGCCCACCCTGGCGTTGAAGTCGCCAAGCACGATTTTTATGTCGTGGTGGGGGCAGCGCTCATAGGAACGTTCCAGGTGCTAATAGAAGGAATCTTTGGTCGCATCGTCCTTCTCTTCCGTCGGGGCGTGGGCGAAAATTAGCGACATGTCGAAAAATCTGGCTTTGATGCGGATTGTTGCAAGACGCTCGTCCACCGGAGTGAACGACAGTACTTGGGGACGAAGTCTCTCTCCCACAACAAATCCGATACCGAATTTGCGCTCCTTTACATGGCAGCTGTAGTAGACGTCGCAAGGTCCTATGGTTTTCTTTCCTTGCCCCGTCCATCGCATCTCTTGAATGGCAGTGATGTCAGCCTTTACTCTCACGAGGACATCAACCAGCCGGGCAGAGGCACCTTCCCCATTAAGGGACCGGACATTCCAGGTGCATACCCTCAAATCATAGTCCTTAGTTCGTTTGCAGGGGTCGTCATCAGTGTTGGAAGTTCTCATCCGAGGCTTTGTATATGCTTTCATTGGGGGGAGGTTTTTAAGTGGCGGATCCCAAACCCAACGCACAACCAGCTATCCTGGAATGTTTCGCCTTCTCACTTTAGCTCACTCCCGAACGGGTGTTCGGAAGCTACCCAGAGGATACTTGGGCTAATCCCGAGAGTTGTGAGCTGCTTGAACCATATGCAGAAGAATCGTCCTGGCCACTCCCAAGTGAATGGCGATCAGTAACTTTCCCCACTTGCGTGGACTTCTACATATGGAACCATAGAATAAAATAATATAAATTTGAATTTAATAAATAAAAGTTAATAATTAATTATGTAGCTAATAGAAATATTGTTTATAATTTTAAAATAAGGGAAATATAAATGAATAGAATAAAATACATATGTAGGTTAGCTTAGGTTTGGCAGCCGCATCGCGTATAGAGACAACGATGCCACTTAGACCACGAAATGGGTCCGTTGTGAGCCGCGGGGGCTGGGCTACATTTCCCTTTCCATATTGAACCATCCTGAGCTTTTGACAAAGCGTAAAAGGTTGTTGATACCTAAAGTGTATAGATTATCTATGTTCGTTAAGAAGTAGGATTTTAAAAATCGGTTACTGCTTCTGGATAGAGCTGGCATGTGCAAAAAAGGTGTTGAATTGTTTCCAATTCCTCCTCATTTCTGCAGCTACGACAGAAATCATGCGTGTATACGCCTAATTTCCTATGAGACAATGTCCTATGAGGGCCCCTACTAAGGTCCTGATTTGAAGTCTACTCAGTTTTATAATACTCTTGGACAGACGTAAATTAAGTATTGGCCATGTTTGCCTAGCAATTTCGCAGGTGTTAGCGCTAATCCATCTCTGATTTGCAGAATTGATTAGTGCGTCCTAAATGAGAAGCTTACAAGTTGCGAGAGGTATCTCCATAAAATTACTTATGTCTGGCATACAGGTACCTTTTTTTGCAATTTGGTCTACCCTACAGTTCCCTGGTATATCTCTGTGACCTGGAACCCAGCATAAGATTATACGATATTGCTTGAAAACGTAAGACACTCCTTGATGGTGTTTGGAATGCATTCTGGGCTCGTAGGGCAGCTTGGCTGTCTGATAGAATGCAGATATCCGTTGATGATATTCTGTTTATCTTTAACCATTTTAAGGCTTCATGAATAGCGTTTATTTCGGCTTGAAATACGCTATAGTGATCCGGTAGTTTAAAGGATTCACTAATAGAAAGCTCTTCGCAAAATAACCCTGATCCTACACCGGTGTCCATTTTGGATCCGTCCGTGTAGATCTTAACGGGTGTATTGGGTGTTGGATCTTCTTCAAGCCATTCCAGTCTAGAAGGGATTTTCATTAGGAAATTCCTTTCGAAGCAAAGAATGGGAGGGTGATAATCACAGTCACTGGGTATATCCGTGTAGGAGTCTAAAATGGTTGAATGTCCATGTGTGACAGTTCTCCATTGTGAGCTCGCTTTGAGCCTTAAATCGGAGCAGGCCGCTAAGTATTTGCAGAAGAGATATAGGGGTGGCAGATGTAGCATGATGTCCAAAGCCATGGATGGCGTGGTTTTCATGACGCCACATATTGCTAATTCCGCTGATCTCTGCACCTTATTCAATAAATTAGAATATGTGTTTTTCTGCATAGCACACCACCAGATAACATTTCCATATAGAAGAATGGGTCTGACGACAGCAGTGTAAAGCCAATGAGCAACTTTAGGTTTAATTCCCCAGGTCTTACCTAAAGCTCTCTTACAGGCATAAAAAACTAGGTTCGCTTTCTTGACTCTTTCTACGGTGTTTGACTTCCAAGTCAGTTTCTTATCTATGTTTAGTCCCAAGTACTTGGTTTCTTCCGAAATCACAAGAGCTTCCCCTTTGAGCATAATTGGACTTAACTGAGGGACTCTGTGTTTCCTAGTGAATAATATGAGCTGTGTTTTGTCTGGGTTGACTCCTAGACCACACTTTCCTGCCCACCTAGAAAGTATATCTAGAGCATTTTGTATTAGGTCTCTTAATGTAGATACAAATTTACCAGAGACAGCAATAACTACATCATCGGCGTAAGCTATCACTTTACAGCCCACCGATTCCAGTTTTAACAGAAGTTTATTTACAACTGCGTTCCATAAAAACGGTGAGAGGACTCCACCTTGCGGTGTACCTCTACTTACCAATCTCCTGAGCACCGATTCTCCTAGTTCCGCTTCAATGATTCTGTTATTTAGCATTTTTCCAATGAAGTCTACCAAGCCCGGTTCTACCCTAAGATCAGTGAGTGCTGCAGTAATGGTAAAGAGAGCAACCTTTGAAGATTGCTATTAGCCAGTGTGCCAGATATCCGGAGGCCTTTTGCAGTTCCACCGGGTAAATGCCATTTGGACCTGGTGATTTAAAAGGTTTGAAACTTTCAATCGCCCATAAAAGCCGATCCTCAGATATAACGTCTATTCTGACTTCACGACAGTGTACTGCATCTTCCATGTCATGCCCAGTAATACCTGAGCAGGCTGGAAAATTAGTGTCGAGTAAAAGTTCTAGAGACTCTTTACTGGTTGTAGTGAAAGTACCAACACTTTTCTGTAGCAGTTCCCAATTTTGAGAACTTCCCGCTAAAATCTTGCGAAGTCTGGAGGCCTCAGTTGCTCCCTCAACCTTTCCAAGATTGCCTTTGGGAATTTCTGATTTCCTTCTTGTAGATTCTCAGAGCATCTTTATAACCTTTCCAATCTTCTGCGAGACGTGTTTTCTTTGCCTGATTAAAAACGCTTCTGCTTGTGTTTTGAAACTTGCTCAGCTCAACCGTCCACCTCTTAGGCTTGGGTTTACCCCTCAGTCTTCTTATGGGACAGGCTTCCGCCAAGGCAGCATTCATGTTGTAGGTAATCTTGTCAACCAAATTTTCAAGTCCTTCTATGCTTTGTGGTACCACAGATGGACATGCTCCTAGGGTAACACCCATACAATCTACATACTTTTCCCAGTCTGTTTTCCTGATATTTCTACCAGGCTTAGGTTTCGGTAGATTTTTACTAACCTCAAACTCGATATATCTATGATCAGAGAAGGAATGTTCTTCCAAAACTTTCCAGTTCCTAGTTCTGTTAATAACGGAGTCAAAAGAAAAAGTAGCGTCTAACACTTCCTGTCTATTACTAATGACAAAAGAAGGTTTATAACCTTTATTGCAAATCTGTAGTTTAGTTCCTATCAGATAATCAAAGAGACACTCACCTCTAGCTTTAGTATCAGTACTGCGCCATATCTCGTGATGCGCAGTTACATCCGCAACAATAATTAGCTTTGCGCCAAGCTTCTGCGCCTGCGCTACCAGATCTTTGAATATTAATCTCGTTAGCTCCTCATGGTCATGTGCGAGGTAAAAGGAAGATAGCCACATCCGTTCACTTCCCGACTCCGGGCTAATAGTCAATTGATCGGTGTCGCTGTAATTAGAGAGCATGAAAGCATTTATCCCTTTTCTTATTAGTACGCACGCTCTAGAGTTACCTTTGTTGCGAGTATACATCAGTTTATATTTTTGAGTCCTTAGTCCGCACACAAGTCCATGTGATACCCATGGTTCTAGAATCAGGACAATGACCACCTTTGGCCAGGTGGATTATGAGGTTGGCGAACGCAACCTGTGAGTGATGAAGGTTAATTTGAAGAACCCGTAACATCATGGTTACAGGGCTTCCTCTCCACCACCGTCATATTAGGAGCATCTGAATCTGACGCCAGTAGTTCTTCCTCATCAGTAGTAGGAGTATCAAGTACTCTATTTAACAAGGAAGAGATACTGCCGTCAGCAGATGCCTTCCGTAGCGCTGTAGCGGTGTTAGGACCGGAGCCAGATTCCGCCGTGGGGCCTATCTCAGCTCCAACCGGGTCCTTTAAATTAGGCGTCTTGTCCTTATTATGGACTCTCAGTGTTATGGACGAAAACCCATAGCTTACTACACCTACAGATCGCGCCAGTGCGTCCACCGAGGCCTTGCAGACTACGAAGGTAGCTTGGGATCGTCCAGCTTTGGGACCTTCCAAGACGATGTGGGAAGCTCCGGATTACATACCCGAAGCATTTCCAGGATCCTTTGAGGATCTGATGGCTCCGCTGGTAACCAGGCGGGACGTAGCTCATGGTAATTGAAATTACCGCGAGTTTAGACCCAGGCCATACTTCGACGATCCTTGAAATAGCTATTTTGTAAAGATCAGTGGATCTCTGATCGTCACAGGCAATAAGCTTTACGTGGCTCTGATGCCATCCACTATCGCGACAGAAAGGAGCTGGACCAGAATTCTCCTTCAGAATTTGGAAGAAAACGCTTGAGAGCCTGGCTTCCACTTTCTTCCAATTGTCAGGCGAAATAGTGCCGTCAGGGTTGCTTTTATTAACCACCGCCCATAGCTGTTGGCCTATGACAGCTTCGCTGTATGTAGCTGGAAAAGTCTTGGTGTTTCGGGGCTTCTTCAACATGCTGGGATTGCTTTGTGGGTCGTCCGACAACTGACGTTTTGGGTTCGGTTCAGAACCCCGAGGGGACTCTTCCGTTACCCTTGTCGCCCAGCTAAAAGAGTGCTTCTGTTTAACAGACCACTCCCCCTCTGGAATCGTTTTCAAGCGCTCCAGTAGCCTGAAAGCATCACGTCTCTCCTTGTAGCCATGCCGTGCAGGCTCTGCTACTGCGGAGGTATCAATCATTTCAGACTCAGCTTTACCACCTTTACCAGGGCTTTACCATGGGTTTATTGTTAGTACCGCCACTTCTGCTGTTGCCAGGTTTGTCCTCAGCGCCAGCTTCCGCCGTACGAAATGGGCTAGCCGTGAAGGGCTTGGATGTACTGACAAGGTACTAGGTTTAATTATCCCAGCTTCCGTCGTGCTAAAGGAAATCTGGTTTGATCCAGATTTGGGGGTGGAAACTATAGCTTCCTTTTCATTTAAGGACTGATTGTCCTTAGAGGTTTTTTGATTAAGGGATTCCATCTGTTCCTTACGATCACCGTCCACCGTGACAGACATGGTGATCTTATACAAAGGAAGGGGAACACAAAGGTCGACCGTGGCAGCGCCCCATACCATAGGTACCGACGTACCGACGGTGATCTTCTTATGGTGATTGGATGGCCACCAATTTTGCCGTGAAGCGGGTGGATGGCTAGCCAATCCTCATATGGAGCTTGCCTGTTAGTTCGTGTTGGGTTGGGGTCAAACCACCACTTAAGCGTCATCCCCGCGACAAGGAGACCAACATGATGAGGAAATACATATGTAAATGTAAATTATATTTAAGCTTAAAATTAAGTTATTTTCTATAAGTATATACTTTACTGTTTCTCGCTTTCGCTTCCTTCTTTACCTGTTTCTATTTACTTTCGATCATTAACTCTATTTCTACAGCTATACTTTCCGTTCTTCTTATTTCTATTTACTTAACTACATACCCCTTTCTAACTCTCCACGTATTGTTCTTGCATTCCCGCTATTTCTTTTGTCTTAGTTTCAGGCATAATATAAGGACAGAACATAATAAAATAAGCTCCCTTTTTAATTGTTAATCGGACGAGTGCGGTTTAATTTTTTAATTTCGATAATAATAATGGCAGAATATTCTGGCCAAACATCATCAGTAACGACGTACTGTGGAGATTAACCAATGAGGAACCCATTCTTAGGCAAATCAAACGCAGAAAGTGGCGGTGGATAGGATATACACGGAGAAAATCACCAGATAGCATCACGAGGATAGCACTTGACGGGAAGCCGCAAGGGAGCAGAGGTCCCGGTCGGCCAAAAACACTTGGAAAAGGTCGATGCTGCACGAACTAGCAGATGCCTACATCTCATGGCACGGTACAAAGCAAGAGCACAAAACCGTGTACGATGGAAGAGCATTTCGAGGGCCTATGCTCCCGAGAGGAGTGAACAGGAAAAAATAATAGCAATAATATTTATAGCAACAATGTAAAAGATAACCGAGAAAGAAATTTATTTACATACATTAAAAGACAGTTGCATAATAAATATCCTTAAATTTGAAGAAGCAAATTGTGAATTAAAATCATTGTACGAACCAACCGTTAAAGAAGTCTTGCTTGAATGTTAGGCAGGTCGGTATGTAAAATGGTAAGAGTGCCACAGGCACACTTCAAGTAGCACTTACGTGCCGTTTTGATACCATAATGTGGGAACCTACCTGTGGAAAAAAAAATTTTTTTACGAAGAAACCTTCTACACCCATCCAGTGCTGTTGATGTAGTGGAGGAGAGAAAAGGGATCTAGGCCGGAGAATTTCTTAAAGTCATCCCCAAAGGGCATGCTAAGGAATCTTAAGCGCCTAGCTGCCAGAGCCGGACATTTGCATAGAAAGTGTTCAACAGTCTCTTTCTCTGCAGGATACCCACAGCTTCTGCAATAGGGGTTGTACGGAATTTCACGCTTCTCCGCATGAGTACCGATCACCCAGTGACCAGTGAACAGCGCAATGAGTTTGTAAATTGAATGGCGGGGGATTTCCATCACCTTAAGCGCTCTGTTTCTATCGTATTGGGGCCATAGTGTTTTCGAAATAGCTCACGATGAGACAGACCTCCATCTGTCTTGCCCTTTTTTAGAAAGAAATTGTGTAGTTTCCATTTACCAACGGACAAAGGGACACAGATGTCTGAGAGGGTGACAGCTGAAACCGGTTCTGTTGACCCCTTCCTGGCAAGCTCGTCGGTAATTTCATTTCCCTTTATATTTCTGTGCCCAGGAACCCAGATAAAGGAGATGTTTCCTGTTCGATCGAGATGTTTGAGTTCCTCCTTACAGGAGTTCACCGGAAAACAGGTGCAATACGGCGACGACAGGGTCTTCATCACAGCTTGGCTATCGGAAAAAATATTAATGTCTCCCTCCCAACAGCGATCCCGAAGCATTTTGCATGCCTGCAGGATCGCGATGTCCTCTGCTTGGAAAACGCTGCTCGTTTCTGACAGTTCAAAGGCGACCGAAATGCAGGCTGATTTAGAGAAAACTTCCGCTCCCACTCCAGATTCCATATCCATGAGGTATCTATATCCATGCCGACTCTCCCTTCAAGATGCTACTATGTCCTACAGGAAATTGTCTCCAGAGGCCAAGCTCCTTCAACCTAATAGCGCCCTGTGCAGCAATGGATTTAACCTGCAGATCCACAGGGAGTAAGTGCAGAACAACGTTGAGCGCAGCAGTGGGACATGTTCTACAAGCACCAATGATGCCCACACATGCAGTTCTCTGCACTCTCTCTAGTTTAGTGGTGTTGTAGCCCTTCTGAAGAGCTACTAACCAAACTAGGCAACCATATGTTAAAATTGCCACTAAGTTCTACATCCAAAGTACGACACGTGGCTTGAGACCCTATTTTTTATGTTAATATTCACAAATTCTTACCTCATCCCATAGGCGAGATCTTTATGCATAATCCCATGCTTTAGATAGAAATCGTGATAACTCTCGTGCTCTAAAACCTTGCGTACGACTGTCAACTTATCGTGTTTAAGTTGGTCTTCTCGTATCCTATTTCGCAAGGTGTCCGTCATCATTAAGCAGTGTATGCGACTTAACGCATCCGCGTGTCTCATCTGACTTCCTGAACGGTGCTCAATCTCGTACTGATAGTCTTGAAGGAACGCGATATTCTTAAGGGATACTCTTAAGGGAATATTTTCTTTTTTCATAGTTAGTGCAAAAGCATTACAGTCAGTTGCTATTTTAAATTTTATACCCATAACGTATACTCTCCATTTCTTCAGCGCAGCTATAATGGCTAATACCTCCAGCTCGTCCGAGTGATATTTCTGTTCCACAACCGTAGTTTTCCTACTAATATATTCAATAGGATGTAAACATTTATCTTCCGAATCTCTCTGTAAGAGAAATCCGCCATATCCGAACATGAATGCATCAGTGTGCACTTCTGTCTGCAGTGTTGGATCGAATAGTCTAATTTATCAATTAGTCAATTGTTGAAATCCTGCGGTTTGTTCATCCACGATTCTAATTTCTACGTATTGCCCAATGAGATCAGTCAATGGTTTAGCAACCAAAGAATATCTCGCAATGAAATGCCTACAATATGACGTCAGCCCTTCTTCCATTTCTTCTCCCATTTTATTCGAAGCCCACTCAACTCTGCGGTCTCCAACACTTTCTTCAAACTGGCTAACCCTTCCTTCACACATTTTGAAGGAATAATTATATCACCCATATAGGCTATTATTGTATTACTCCAAATAAGTTCACCTAACACAGTATTAACGTACCTTGTGAAAACCGCTGAAGAATTGCTGATGCCAAATGTAGCGTACAGAAATTAGTATTGTCCATTAAGAGTTACAAAAGCTGTGTACTTACGCGAACTAGTCTCTATCGGTACGTGGAAAAATCCGTTACGAAGATCGAAAGTTGGGTAAAAAGTAGCCTGAAGTCTCTGTAGAAGGTTATCTATTTATCGCATCGGTAGGTTGTCTCTTATTATCTTTTCGTTTAATTTCCGATATTTGCAACATAACCGCTTTGTGCCATCTTTCTTTGTCACTAGTGCTATCGGAGATGCAAAATCGCGTGTGCTTACCTGAATAATATTGTCTGCTAATCGCTCACGTACCTGCTTTTCAACTAAACATTGATCGGCGTATGGCATTCGACGCGGTCTTTGATATATTGGCACCACATCGAGCAAGATGATCTTCATTTCGATTAGTGATGGCTTTTTCTTCTCGCTTCTGTAATTTGTAATCAGGCTAAGTACCCTTTCCTTTGTTGCAGTTGGCAAATGATCGAGTTCAACCTGCAACTCAGCACTCTCGCAGGACACAGTATGTCAAGCCTTCAATCCCCACTCTTTCCACGCTGACTTCTTTAGATTCTGGTTTCTACTCGGGAATTCTTTTCTTTTGAACTTAACCCCCTCACCATCAATGAGGTATATCCTTGCCTCAGTATATTCTTGCCCAAAATCGCGTCGTACAAAATATCGCGCTCCCTATCAACGTGGAGCTCGATATTGACTTCGACGCATCCAAATCCATTATCGCAGGGAAACAGCCAATAGTTTTTATCAGTTTGTTGCCAATGCCATACAACGTTTACAGCTGCGCTATCCTCAAACTCCTGCAACCACTTATTAACGTCAGATTGCCCGCACCCCGAAATTGATGACAAATTATCTTCGATATCGTGAAGACTAAAAAAATTCTGAACCGGCATTTGTACATTGGCGGATCTATTTTCACAACCCTCCTCCGAAATCTTAACTCACATCAGCATCTGAAACTCTAGAATGGCGAGAGTGTTCTAAAAGTGCGTCCTGCAAATCACCTTTCCGCCCCTTAGTCGGTAACCCCAAAGCTGTAAGTTTCTCCCTCAGACTGTTCAAATTCAGTTCTAAAACTACATTCACGTTCTTGTCAATGTTGTTTACAATATTATATACATGTATATATATTTAATTGGCGCGTACACCCTTTTTGGTTGTTTGGCCGAGCTCCTCCTCCTATTTGTGGCGTGCGTCTTGATATTGTTTTACAAATGGAGGGACCTACAGTTTCAAGCCGATTCCGAACGGCAGATACTTTTAGGAGGAGGTTTTTTATGTCAGAAATACACTAGAAGGCTTGCCATTGCCTGCCGAGGGGCGACCGCTATTAAAAAAAACGTTTTGTTTATTTTGATCTTTCACCGAGATTCGAACCTACGTTCTCTCTCTATTCCAAATGGTAGTCACGCACCAACGCATTCGGCTACTGCGGCCGCTTACAATATTAGATATAATAAAATGTAAGAGTACATGTATCATAGTAAAGGAATATTCAAAATCATTTTAATTTCTTATAACTAATTCTCAAATATACTTAATGGGTTTTTGCTATATTTTTTAGGGTACAAATTATTTTACTTCACAATATTTTAAATTCCACACAAGTTAATTAACAATTTATCCGAAACGTTTAAACTTTGAAATTGACTGGCTTTTACTACAATATTAATTTATTCAAATAAAACATCTGGCTTGATAGCCTTAACTCTTTGTTACACTTAAAATAATTATGTTTACTTGGCTTGCCCTTTGGGGCTGTTCGATGGGACCTCGGATCTACCTTGCTAGTGATAGGTTTCGCTTGGCTCTCATGAGTTTGATCGTAACAGCTGACAGGGGACTGCGTTTACGTCGGCGACTGTTTTCAGCATAATGCTTGGCCAAGTGCTGCTTCACACTCGCGCGTTGAGTTGTCGTCTCCGCCGCTGCTCACTCACCTACTACTGCTGCAAACAGTCACCGACGTAAACGCAGTCCCCTGTCAGCTATTACGATCAAACTAAAGAGAACCCTATATAAATGAAAAAATACTTCTCTTCCGTATCGTAGTATTGTAGATTTTATTGCTATCTCACCACACAGTGTTGTCAAACAGTACATTTCGAAATCATTTATAAAATAAACTTAGAAAAATTTTAATTTTTGTTAGAATAACTTAAAACGAATGTTGAATAATGTTAATTATAGATAAATGAACTATAGGGTGGGCCATGTAAAATTTGCTTTTTGAATCGGCTATAAAAAAACAAGTAATCATTATTTTTTCAAAGTTTTTTTTTTTATTTTGAAGACTGAACATTGTCATTTATTAATGAAAAATAATATCGTTCAAATGACTGCCACGACTGGCTTTACAGTAGGCCATTCGATCAACGTAATTTTTAAGTACATTTTCGATTGTTTGGGCTCCAATTTCAGGAATGGCAACTTCGATTTCGTGTTTTAAATCGATCGTCTCTATCAATCGTCTCTGGATAGTTCGCATAGCATTTGTTTTTAACGGGTCGCTACGAAAAATAGTCCAACGGGCTTAAATCACAGCTCCGAGGCGGCCAATTGGTATCGGAATTTCGGCTGATTATTCGGTTTTCAAAAATGGTAGCCAAAAGTTCGAGTGTAACTTTGGCAGTGTGGCAAGTTGCACCGTCCTGTTGAAACCAAATTTCGTCCATGTCATCCTCTTCAATTTTTGGAAACAACTCGTTGAGCATGTCACGGTAACGCTCGCCATTTACTACAACCGCGGCTCCTCGCTCATTCACGAAAAAAAATGGCCCGATGATGCCGCCAGACCAAAAACCGCACCAAACAGTGACTCGTTGTGGATGCATTTGCTTCTCTACAGTGACGTGTGGATTATCTGAGCCCCAAATCAGACAATTTTGCTTATTGACGTAGCCATCGATGTGAAAATCAGAAAAGAAGAAGAAGTAGTAGTGAGAAGAAGTAGTGAGTTACTTTGCAAATAGGTTTTCAATATTTCCCAATTTTGTTCAATCGTATAGCGTCCCATTTCGTAAATGTCAAACCTTTAAGTAAATTATGAACACATTTGACATGTCATTTGTGTTATCATTCTAAAAAAAAATTGGTGGTTCAAAAACCAAACGCTATATGTCCCACCCTGTATTTTTGGTTTATTTTTGGTTTATTAAACAATGAAAAGTTTTAACTGACATCGCGGATGTGTGAAAAAGTGTGTATGCAAAAATATTAATGGCAACATTGTGTAGATACAACCAAACACAAACACACACAAACAGATGTATTGTGTAAATATGTAACTTAAAGAACGCAATTGTCCTCTACGGGATAAGTTATGCTCAATTTTGTGCTCTCTAGGGGCTGCGGTAAGGGACTACGATACGGCGGTCACTGTGCGGGCACTAATACTGATTTTGTCGTTAATGTGACTGCTGCTATTCTCTCTAATCAGCCTACACATACATATGCTGAGGTTTATGCTTGCCTCGGAGGAAATAGATCCCTTCAGGAAAAGCTCACGGTTGGCTCGCTCTCCGGCAAGATCTCCCTCTGATCGGACTTACCGAGCCGGTGAGCCACTGAGCATTACGGATGCTAGCTCACCCGCTAACAGATCAGCGCAGAAGCAAGATCTGGAAACAAAAAACTCGTTTAGCAAGCTGGGGGAACAAATAAGAGCCCTCGTAAACATGCTAAACGAAAACGATGGAAAGCGCCGTACCATTCATCAACCAATGAGGGACGTTATATTTAGTATAAAATCCCTCTACCACCGGGCTGCCGAGGAAATGTGTCGTTGCAACTCTAGCGGGATATCCTGCCATGAGAGTAGCACACAAACATCTCCCAGGCCAAGAATTACCACAGAGTTTAGGCGCCAAAAGGCCGGCAGTGAGGTTTCCCCGACATGCAAAACAAAAAAAGCAGAAGCAGTGGATAAAATGTAACCGGTGGGAAAGTTTCATGTACCAGCTTCCCAACCAGTCCAGGCGAAGCCTACAAATGAGTGGACATTGGTAAAAAATAAAAACCCAAAAAAAGCTAAACAAGCTAGTAATAAAAGTACGGGAAGAGTAAGACCCGACGCCATAATAATTGAAAAAATGGGTACTAGTTCTTACGCTGACATTTTGAAGAAAGTGAAAAGTGACGAAAAATTCAAAAACTTTGCTGAATCAGTATCGAAAATAAGAAGACCCCAAATAGGCGATTTCTTAATCGAACTGACGAAATCGTGCCAAATCTCTACCGATTTCAAAACTATCGTGGGTGCCTCCTTAGGTAGCGAAGCAACAGTGAAGGCGCTTACCCATCGCATCACAATAGAATGCAAGGACATCTATGAAGAGGTGCACATCCAAGAAGAGGTGCACATCGCGATTAAATCTCTGCCTGGTTTTGACGACGTAGAGTTGGCAGATATAACTGGACTCCGAGCAGCCTATGCGGGCACTCAAACGGCCACCATTAGCCTGCCAGCTCTTAAAGCCAAAAAGCTAATGGAGATTGGCAAAGTCAAAATTGTCGTCTGTCGCTTAAGAGAACGTGTCTCGTTACAAAAATGTTATAGATACCTAGAATACGGACACATGTCGCGCAACTGTCCTAGTGCATTCGATAGATCTAAGTAGTGCAGAAAATGTGGTGTTGACGGCCACTTTGCCAAGGATTGTCAAAATAGCCCGAAATGTGTGTTCTGTTAGACCGACAAAAGGGAAAACATCAACCATATTACTGAAAGCTAGAGGTGTCCTGCATTAAGGAGAGCTCTAATAAATAAAAGTAAATGAGAATTGTTCAGATAAATGTTAACCACTGTGAGGCCGCCCAAGATCTATTGTCACAAAGAGTTAAAGAAATTATAGCAGATTTTGCCATTATAAGTGAGCCCCACAGGTGTGAAAACTACAGCACATGTGCCTCCGACAGCAAGAACTGCGCGGCCATCTGGCTTTGTGGAGGACTCGCTTTCCAAGAGAATCACTGCGCTGGTGAAGGGTTCGTGCGATCCAAAATAAATGGAATCAATTTCGTCAGTTGCTACGCAAGACCCAGTTTGACTACAGTGCAGTACGAACAGCTTCTTCAAAACATTGTACTGGAAGCTAGTGGGAAATCGCCTTTAATAATAGCGGGCGATTTCAACGTCTGGGCAACCGAATGGGGTAGCCGGCGCTCAAACAAAAGAGGAGAGATGCTTCTTGAAGCATTCGCTCCTCTCCACATTACTGTTCTAAATAGCGGGTCAACTTTCACCTACCGTAAGATGGGAATGGGATCAGTCATAGATATTTCCCTGGCAAACGATTCCCTTGCTTAAAAGATCAAATGGGGGGTCCAAAGTGGAAGGACGCTGCTGGTTCTGCCGAGAATAGGACGAAACTTCTAGTAGAAGGACTAAGAGAAGCTTGTGATGCCTCTATGCCCAGGCGAGTAATGCGCCAACACATATACCCATGCTACTGATGGAACGATAACATCAAATCCCTAAGATCTCAATGCCTCCGCGCTAGACGCAAGATCCAGCCCAGTAGAGGGAGACCTGACTTTGTTGAAAATGGTGAAAATCTTAGATCAGCCAGGCACGCGCTAAAAAAGCCATTAAAACTAGCAAGCAAGAAAGCTTCAAGAAGCTTTGTGAGGAAGCTGATATCAACCCCTGGGGTACCGCGTACCGGGTGGTATTATCCAAAACGAAAAGCGTACAGACATAATTCAAGCAATATTCCAAACCTGCCTTAACGAAGGCACTTTTCCAAAGAGGTGGAAGAAGCGAACACTTGTACTTTTATCCAAAGGCAACAAAAAGCCTGGCGAACTCGAATCTTACCGACCAATATGTTTACTAGACACAATGGGGAAAATTCTGGAGGGAATAATTTGCGACAGGTTGTTGTCTTTCGCTGAAGACAAAGGTATTTTATCTACATACTAGTTTGGCTTCAGGAAATCCCGCTCAACAGTATATGCTATCAACTGTATAGTAGATTTAGCAAGAGAAGCCATTGAAGGCAAGAGATCGCGGGGCGGGAAAAAAGAATACTGCGCTGGGGTAACTCTGGACGTCAAAAATTCTTTTAACACAGCCAGCTGGCAGCGTATACTAGAAACCCTCGCAAAAATAGGGTCGCCTAGTTACATAATCAAAATAATTGAGAGCTATTTCAGGGACCATAAACTGAGGTTCAGAAGTGACAAAGGCGTTGAGGATTATATCGTATCAGCAGGGGTTCCTCAAGGATCAGTTCTGGGCCCACTGCTATGGAACCTAATGTACGATGAGGTTCTAAGACTGGATATGCCCCCTAGAACTAAAGTCATTGGATTCGCGGATGACATCGCGGTGGTAATGGTAGCAAAACATATCCACGAAATTGAGAGGATCGCCAGCGAATCAGTAAGCAGGATCAAGACTTGGCTACGGTCTATGAAGCTGGAATTAGCTAAGCATAAGACCGATGTAGTTTTAATAAGCAGTAGGAAGATAGTAGAAATTATAAATGTAAATGTTGGTTCTGTAACCATTAGTTCAAAACCCGCTATAAAATACCTTAGAGTGATGGTTGACAGCCGTTTAAACTTCAAAGCGTACCTGGAATACGCCGCGAAGAAAACTTCGAGTATGCAGCCCTGCCTGTCGCGAATCATGCCAAACAATGGCGGACCCGGCCACAACAAAATAATGCTATATAGCAGGGTAGTCAGCTCAGTTCTTTTGTATGCCGCACCGATCTGGGCTGATGCACTGAACTTAAAAAGCTTCATAAAAACTGACAGCCGTCTATCGGCTAAGCGCTTTGCGAACTATCTGCGGCTTCCGTACAATTTCGGACGATGCTTCCTTCGTTATAGCAGGGCTAGTCCCCGTAGACATTTTGGCGAAATAAATGCAGAGAGTGTATATAAGACTATCTGAACACGACGGTAGAGCAAGCCGTAAAACTATTGCAGAAGAAAAAAGGCGTTGTTCGATCGCCCACTGGCAGGACAGGTGGAACAGTTCACCGAAAAGTAGATGGACGCATGGGCTAATACCCATTCTTAGGACGTGGTTAGAAAGGAACCATGGGGAAACAAACTACCACCTAACCCAATTTCTTTCAGGGCACGGAGTATTTAGAAAATACCTCCATAGATTCGGCTATGACAGTTCCCAAAACTGCTCAATCTGCACGGACAGAGAAGAAGACGCTGGAAAAAATTACAGATTTTATGCTAAAATCGAGCGATAGCTGGAAGCGAATCTGCGCGTATGCAAAATATATCCACAATGATCTAAGACGCGCGGACGTTCGTAGACGAAATAACTAGAAGTGGTAGATAGTGGAGAGGTGTTTAGTACGAAGGTGTAGGTGTGAGGCTACAAGTCGTGCATACTGCTATGCTGGTAAAGCAGTACTCATGAGAGTTCCCTCTTCATGGGCGTCATCCCGGAACAAAAAACAAAAACGGCGCCAGTCGATGCTGTCTCTAATGCTGCTCTTTTGCCCACTTCATGCTTTGTTCTTTCGCCGGCTGCTGCGGTTAATAATACACAGTTGACGACGTTCAATAATAAACGGAACAAAATACATTTAGGTACAAATATCTGCGCCAGCCGCTGCTGATCCTAATACTTCGCGCTCTGTTCATTCGCCTGCTGCTCCGGTTAATAATGCACAGTGGACTACTGTGAATAAGAAACGGAGCAAAAAAGAAGTACGAGTAGTAGGTACAAATACTTGTAATAATTTGGATGTTGCGGTGAAATACAAATGGTTACATTTGGCATCTTTCTTTCCCTCCGTGTCTGAAGATGATATTAAGTATTACGTTTCTCACCATACAGGCTTAAGTAAAAATATGCTTTCCTCTTTCATGATGATTAAAAACGATGTTTCAGTAACGAGCATTACAAGGGTCAACTTTAAGTTGAGAGTTCCGGAGCCTTCCTATGCAAAGTTGTTGAGCTTAGAAATCTGGCGAACGAATGTAACTGTGAAACAGTTTTGGTTTTTTAAAAGGATTCACAGCAGCCGCCACCGGCATAATAACATCTTAACATCTTCTTAGTGGTGGTCTTAAGGTCTATTTTCAGAACTTATTCGGCATGTGTACAAAGGCTGAGTATGTAAATTCCCTTAGTGCGCAGTTAGATTATAACATCTTCGTTCTTGTTGAGACCTAGCTAAATACGTTAGCGTTCTTATTGCTATTAAGTGTTACTTTAACGCATTTTTGTGCCCCTCATGAACGGTGACTCTCTGTTGGATCAGTTCTGCGTCTGCATAAGTTGTCCCAATTCAAAAGGCTCTTTGCATCTACTTGTCTCGTATTTGCCGCCTGGAAGTTCATACGAGCTATACAAAGCGCATGTGGACAACATAGTATATCTAGTCTTAAATAATCTAAATGACAATCATTTATGTGTACTCGGTGATTTCAATTTAAGAAAGATAAATTGGTGTACTATTGTCTCTAGTTCTACTGCAAATCATAAATTATATTTTATTGATAATATTCTTAGTCTTCATTTATTTCAAATTAATAATTTTGTTATTTTTCTGAAGAGAACCTTGGACCTCATATTTGTAAGTGATAACATAAATTACAAGATAAATGAATGTTTGAATCCCATAACTCCGAAACATAAGCATCATTTACCCTTAGTTGTCAAACTAAACTTTTACTGTTTTGCCACTGTTATCACTTAATTATTCATTAAGCGATTTTGCCAATATCAATGACTTATTACTTTCCCCAGCGGGTCGGGGGAAAGAATACATCCGCGGTAAGGCATGCCTGTCATAAGAGGTGACTAAAATCCGGCAGGAGAGGAAGGGGTTCAGCTCGAAAGGCCTCATATACCCTGAGTACCTCCAACGGTAGGGCTGTAAAGCTCATCACGATCGAGACCAGTAAGATCCTGATTACGGTATACTGGAAAATATTATTAGATTAGGAAGTCTATAGGCTGGTGAAAGAAGTATTCTATCACCTCATTACAGGAGGATGACATCTCACCGAAATGGCTCATAGGCTAATGCTACAATTGCCGTCCCGTTAAAATTCTGGCAAGCCTTTGGGTACGTTCCTTACACGTCACCATTAAGTTGGTGGTGCAGGCTCAGTTGAGAAATCCTGACTAGTTCCTGTCCTGGCTCTGAACTCTATTGCCCATGAAGCTTAGAGTCAACCCTCGCATGGCCTCCCTGCTCGCATAGATAACCATGGGACACTTGGGAATCTGCACTTTCGTGTAAGGATAGCGGCCCGAAGTCGGCACTCAAAAGAATTTGAAAATGAATACCCAAAATAGAAAACAAACAACCGAGCAAAAAACAGATGAAGGAATTAGAGATAGTCGAAATGATAATGTCGATTCAAGACCGGTCTTCAGAAAAAGTCGTTTACTATTAAGATCCCCGCCGGCAAAGATCGCACCAATCTTTAATGCAGCTGGAACCGTCAAGTCCGCAATACGTTCAAAAATGCCAAAGCTGAAAGCCCCGCAAACGGCAACGTGGACGATGAAGGATGCCTCCAATACCGCCATTGGACGGCTACAATCAGCGCAGTATACGCCCATCAGCACTCTTGCAGTGGCAGAACGGCTCGTCATTCCCATTCCAGCAAATACAGAACCGAGCCCCACAAAAGAGAGCGCATCAATCGACGCTATGGAAATGTCGCCTCGGCTCGAGCTAATAAAAAATATGAGCAGGATGGAAGAAGATGCGCTCTGCCAATGTAAGTGTGTGATAAGGTCTATGCAGCAAGCGTTCAGATGTCAAAAGAACACTAGCAATGAAGTCAAAGCTGGAGTATCCAAAATGGCTGAGCTGCTAGATGTAACGCTAAACTACAGACGTTCGTGGAAGGCAGCAGAAGACGTAAGGTCGCTCTCGAACCACCGTAAGAACACTGCCAACAAATAACAGATACTCCCACCTCTGCGAAGACAAACCCGAAACGAATGTCAACCAGCCCGGCTGGCCCTGAGAGATGTAAGAAAGCCAGGGCAAATGGACCCACAGGGAACAAAAAAGGACACCCTGAGAAAACGGATGAAGGCTGGAAGACAGTTACCAAGAGCAGCAACCAAAAGAAGCCGAAGGATAAGCTAGCCGAGCCAAGCAAAAGGAGGAAGCCGCGAACACAACACGCAAAGTTAGAAGCTGTTGTGATAAAACTAGAAGGCCATAGCTCTGCAGATGTGCTGAAGGATTTGCGCGCGAAGATTACCACTAATGAGTCAGTCAAGGTAAGGTTCGTCAGAAAAACGAGGGCTGGGGCCATACTTTTGGAGTTTGGTTGGGGAGAGAAAGTCACGCCCGAGTTCGTGAATCAGCTCAATAGCACTGAACTACGGCTTCCATCGCGGAGTTAAAACCGAGCGCCACGATTGAGATACGATATCTTGACGCTTTGACGGCCAAGGCGGAGGTAGAAACAGCAGTCCGGAAACTACTAACCAATCAAGAGAAACAGATACAGACGAGAATAACGGCGCCGAATGCGTGGGAGCAAGTACGCGCTTTCCTCACGCTATCTGCAGAAGGGGCCGTGAAGCTAATCGAGATCGGTGATATAAACATCTCGGATCCAGTAAAGATGCGACCATGAGAACAAATTAAGAGATGCTATCGCTGCCTTGGGATAGGGCACACACAAACAAACTTCAGTGGCCCTGAAAGAAGGTGCATCAGATGCGGGAAATCAGGGAACAAAATAAAAGACTGCAAACCAGCTCCCAATTGCATTCACTGCGTGGACGCGAAACGCAACCGCACTGACCACCTGCCAGGGTCAAGGAGATGCCTTCTAGCTAAGAAGTGATGAGAGTACTCCAGGAAAATATGCATAGAAGTCGTACAGCTGACACTCTGCTCGATTGAATAGCTATCGGGAGGGAGCTAGATGCAGTCATCATCAGCGAGCAGTACGGACGGATTGCCAAGGGAATGGATTGGTTCGAGGACGGAACAGGAACGGCTGCATTTTGGCTACCAAGCGGTAGCGCAGTCGCTGTCACACAGCACGGAGCCAGTCATTGCTACACATACATATGTTCAAAATATACGCTTTACAATGCTAAGCTGCTATCTTACCCCCATCGACAGTATTGAACAGTTTAGAACGAAACTTGACCTGTCGAGTGGGGCGCCCCTACTACGAACACACGGGGACCACATATACCGGACATGGCTGCTAGACTGGGGCATGTAGTGGCAAACACAGGAAACGCCACTACATACTTTTAGGAGACCAGGTTGTGAACACACCACGTCGGATATCACCGGAGCGACCGATAGCCTGGCTGGGGCAATCAACGGGTGGGAAGTTCTGGAAGAATATACTGGAAGTGAGCATCAGTATATCACAACCCTACCTCAACACCTAAAACAAAAGGCACTCGCAAATGGAATATGGCCAAAGTGAACACTAAAGCGTTTCTAGCTCACTTTGATGCAAATTCGATGCCACACATAAGGGGTGGCGCTGGCTCGCTTGCAAGCGCCATGATACAGCGCTTTGCCAAAGCTGTGACGCATCGACGCCCCGTGCGGGGAACGCTCAAGAAGACGACCTGTGTACTGGTGGACGTCAGAAATTGCAGAGCTCAGAAGAACCTGCTTTCATAATAGAGGAAGATACACCAAACCCAGACGAAACAGAGAAGGGTTGAAGCAAGCAATCATCGCCAGTAAGAAGGCGAAATGGGAGGAACTTCGAAGGGATCTAAATAGCAACCCTTGGGGTCTGGGCTATAAGATTGTAACGGGGAAGCTGAACGCCAACTCCACAGCCATACATCTAGACAGTGGACAGACTGTTCCCCACGCACGCTATGCTGTGCGGGGACCGAGACCCCAAAGGTGACGAGATGCTCCCACTCTTCCTCGAGGAAGAGCTTAAAACCGCGGCAAGAAGCCTCAAAAGGAACAAAGCTCCAGGTGCAGAGGGCATCCCAGCTGAAGCACTCAAACTTGTGGCTGAAAGACGACCAGATGTGATGCTCGACGTTTACAATGCAAGCATTACTCAAAGCCACTTCCCGAACCTCATCACCGTCCTGACAACGTTTGATGTACGAAACGCCTTTAACAGCCTACGATGGATAGACATTATAAAGGCACTACGAAAAAGGTTTCGAATACCTGCATACCTGCTAAGGATTCTGCAGAGCTACCTGAGCGAGCGCGAACTGCTGTACGACACACTAGATGGTCAGAAAAAAAGTGATAAGCTGCTCAAGGATCTATTCTCGGCCCCGATCTCTGGAATCTGAGCTACGAAGAAGTATATTGAGCATTATTATTATTACAATATTATTAGAAGGCCATTACGCACTGCGACCAGAGCTGATCTATTGTGAAAGGCCTATTTTGTAACCCTAGAGTTTTAGGCTTTTTAAAAATTTTAGCACAATTTTGGGTTTGTTATTCCAAAGATTGCATGGAGATACTACGATACCACCAAGGTGGTGAAGTCTCTGTCTGCCCAACGCAGGACATTCACAAAGCACATGTTCTGAGCTTTCTATGTCCATTTCGCAAAAGCGGCAGACATTGGTCTCGGATAGACCAATATTATTTAGGTGGTACCTCAAGCTGCAGTGACCTGTAAGGTATCCTGTTAAAAGACGCAGATCTACTCTGTTTAGTGAGAGAAGTTTGTCAGATGTTCCTTTGTTGGGAATTAGGAATAGTTTGGCTTGACGCTGACCGGCACAGTTTAGCCAGTGTGCGGCAAGTTTTCTTTCTTCCCATTCCCTAAGGAATTCATTAATGTGGCCTTTTGTTACTCCACAGAAAGGCTCAGGATCAGTAAGTTGCATATTTGCTCCTTGTTTTGCAAGGTCATCAGCCATTTCATTTCCCTCATGTCCCGGAATCCAGCATAGTGTTACTATGTTGAGGTTTCCTAATGTGTTTAGAAGGTTTAGGCAATCATTTACCAATTTAGAGGTGATAGTTGTTGACAGAAGGGCTTTTAGAGCCGCTTGGCTATCTGAAAGTATGTAGATGTGAGTACCTCTCATTTTCCTGCTAAGGCATTCGCTCACACATATTTCAATGGCATGTATTTCTGCCTAGAATATTGTTGGGTAGGATCCAATCGGAATCGATTTTTTGAATTTGGGCCCATTGGTTCCTGCCCCTGTTCTACCATTTTCCAATTTGGACCCATCAGTAAACCATAGCTGGGAGCCAGGTTTGAAAGTGATAGAGTTAGTTCTCCAGTCTGTTCGTTCATTAATTATAACTTGGAAGTTCCTGAAGAGTATTGGTTTGGGTGATAGTATATCATCCCTATGAAGAATGGGACTATGTAGGAAGTCTTCTAAGATCTTTAAATGTCCTTTCATATCCCCACTTTTAAATTCAGATATACCTTTTAATCTTAAGGCACTCGAGCGAGCTTCCCTTTCAATTTGAATTGGAAGCGGTGGTATGTTCAGGAGCACACCCAATGCATCCGTGGGACATGTTTTCATAGCCCCTGTAATACCAACACATATCAGGCGATGCAGTTTGCTTAATTCGTCTGCTGCCTTTCTTTGCTTGACCTTGGGCCACCATGCTAAGGATGCATAAGTGACTATGGGTTTCACAACTGTGGTGAATGTCCAGAAGGTCATTCTAGGGTTTAGTCCCCATGTCTTACCAAAAAGCCTTGTACAGGCACAGAATGCCCTTGTGGCTTTTGAAGTAACTCTCTCAATATGGGAATTCCACGTAAGCGTTTTGTCAAGACTGACGCCAACATACTTTGCTTCTGTCGAGAGTTGAAGTGTCGTTCCATTAAGGGTCGGACATTTGAGATTTATGTTCCTTCTCCCAGTAAACGGTACAAGTGTTGTTTTGGATGGGTTGATGGAGAGCCCTTTTTCCGTGCACCATTTGTTTATTATTGTAAGGGCTTGCTGCATGCGATCCGAAATGGTTTCCTCATGCCAGCCTAATACACAAACTACTAGGTTATCAGCGTAACCCTGAGTGTGAAATCCTAGGTTATTCAGTTTGTGGAGAAGTTCATCTATGAGTAGAGTCCACAAAAGAGGAGAAAGTACGCCACCTTGAGGGCAACCTCTTGTGGCTTTAATAGATTTGATTGTTCCTCCTAGTTCGGTGCTGATCGTCCTAGATTTCAGCATGAATATTATCCATCTAGTGATGGGTTCAGGTACCTCCTTTAGATATAGGGCATTACATATTGCCTCATAAGAAGTGTTATCAAAAGCTTCTGATATGTCAATAAATGCACATAGAGCTATCTGTTTGGACTCAATAGCCTTTTCAATAACTGTTACCAGGCTGTGTATTGCAGTCTCAGTGGATTTTCCCTGTTGATAGGCAAATTGAAGTCGATGCAGTGGGAAGTTAGCTAGATTGTTTTCACTAATATACTGATCAACTATCTTTTCCATTGTTTTTAGGAAAAATGAGCTGAGACTAATTGGTCTGTACGATTTAGGCAATTGTTCGGGTTTTTAGATAGATGTTTCCTCTGACACATGCCAATTTGAGACTTCGGACAAAACATTATGGCTAGAGAGAGTGATGTCAAGGACTTCTCCTCTGATTGCATTAATGAATGTAGGTTCGTTGTCTCGATTTAGGATAGATATATTATACCTAAATAGAAATTCAAGAAGGTACTCAACTCTTGGATTTATGTTTGTGCTCCCCCACGCTGTGTGGTGCGCATTTGCATCACAGCAGGGGATCCACCGGAGTCGTTTTTTCTGACAATATTCCACCAGGGCTATAACCTCCCTTGTTGGAGCAGTGACCTCATCTCCTGGAAGGTAGGCGGAGGCAAGTACTACCTCATGCTCACCTTTGCTCGTTGGCACTTTTACCCAAATCGCCACCAGGTCTTCCGTAATAAACTGTGATATTGGGATAAAGGTTAGTTGATTATTTATTATCAACGCCGCTCTGGGACGATCTTTGTTAGCAGCATATATCAACTTACCGTTTACGCTCTGGAGTCCCAGAATGACTCCTTTACGTACCCATGGTTCTTGAATGAAAGCTACATCCAAGAGTTCTTGGTTAAATCTCCTCGTAAGCACGTCCGAGGCTGCTTTTGCATGATGGAGATTTATTTGAAAGCATCCGAGTTGCCTTCTGGTGTTGTGAGGTTTTCGCTTTGGCCAGGTCATCTAGTGACCCACCGTTTGGCAATGGCTGCCTTTTTCTTGCCTCGGTTGCTTTTCAGCAGGACTGCTTCCTCAGCGGACATCTGATCCCCTCTTCGATCCTTGTTGTGGCTGTGCGCTTTTTTATCAGCCTGCAGCGGGGGTCGCATGCGAATACCCTCGGCCACGTTATGGCGCCATGTGCCGGATGTTGTTGGCTTTGCTACCTCGTGTCTGGAGCAGCTGGCCTTATCGTCCTGGGCTATTGAATCCGTTGGAGTCAAAGTTCCCGCTTCCTCAGAGCTCTGTTTCGCGAGGGTTCAGAGTTCTTTTCGGTAACCTTAGGCGGATCAATCGGGCCTTCAGATTTTGGCCGAAGTTGGGTTTTACCGAACCCGTAGTTCAGCCAATTGTTGGATGTTTTTATGACTTCCGCGGAGATTGGGTCGATAGCAATAGTAATTTCTACCACAGTACCCTTGCGCACTCTGTTGAGCACCCGCCAGTCATTGGTGTTGAGGCCCTCGTTTTGGCCGTCAAGGAGGCTAATAATATCCTCATTTGAGGTGCTGTCCAATTCTGGAAAGTGACCAACGAAGATTTGTGGGCGCGGTATATCCGCCTCGTGCACAATCTTCAGCTGTGCATCTTTCCACGGCTTCAGCTTAGGAACTGCTTCCTTTAGCCAATTAGCCGTATCATCGCAGCCGCATGATATAACTAAATATCCTGGGCGAAATGTGCAGCTATTAAATTTGGGCTTTGCAGCACCAGTCTGATTTTTCCTTATAGCCTCCAGGATAGCATGTTGTATGGCCGTTAGTCTTTCCGTCGACCATATTGTAGTTGGATAGTCAGGAGGTATTATTCCCAACTTTGTGCTATACGCCGCGTCTTTGTAAGACATTTTTGTTGAGTCTACCTTGACTTCTGGATTAGGCACTGCTGCCTTTGGTCCTTCCGTTTCGGTAGTCTCTTCTGCCTTTTTTCCAACACTAGAGCTCCCCTGTAAATTGGCACGCTTAGGGCAGCTTTGCTTTGGCGTGGTGCTACTGGAGCGTTGTCACTTCAGATCAGCTGGTTTTTGAGCCAACTCTCTTGCCTCGTCAATGCTGTGACCTTTTCTCAGGAAGTACTTTAGACGCTTTCTGGCGGCACCGCACAGCCGCACCTTGTCTTCATCCTTTCTTCCTGAGTCACGAGTGGGAGAAGATAGTAGTTTCTCCTCTTCCTCTGGTGATAGTGTAGAAGCTTTGCCATCTGGCCCCAGGGCCATGTAGTCAACTTCCATATCCAAGTATATTGAGCATAGAAATGCCAGAAGATACATATTTAGTGGGATACGCGGGCGATATAGTGGCGGTCACACCAGCGCGGGACACTGAGGACGCTAGAAGGAAGCTGAACCAAGTCATGATAATGACACAAGTACGGCTTGAGGACCACGGCCTGGAACTCGCCAAACATAAAACCGAGGTCATCCTTATGACACGAGGTCACATGCCACTCGAGGTCAGCATGCAAATAGGCAACACGTTCTTAGTGACCCAAAAAGTAGTAAAATACTTAGGTATTCAACTTGACTGCAGGCCTACCTTCTGGGCCCAGATACGGCATGCGGCTACCAAAGCAGCGAACGTCACGGCTATTCTAAGTGGATTAATGGCAAACATCGGTGGGCCAACACAGAGTAAAAGAAGGCTAAATATGGCGGCCACAAGCTCAGTTCTCCTGTACGGCAGCGAAATATATGGAATTGTGCTAAGCTGCAAAGCCAAGCGCAAAGGCTGAGCAACGAACAGCGGCACTCAGAGTTTCCTCAGCTTACCACACTGTCTCAGACGCTGCAATTTTCGTGATCAGCGGTCAGATACCCATCAACCTCATGGTCCGGGAACGAATGGATGCGTGGGACTCCAAGAAGAAACACGTCATCATTAGCTTCCTAGAACGGATACGCCAAACCATGCTGCGATGGCAAAGCCGATGGGATGCTGAACCGAGTGTCAGAGGGCTGCAAAACTTATTCCATCAGTTGACAAATGGGTCCAAAGGATCTTCGGAGAAATGAACTACTACGCAGTTCCTCCCGGGCCACGGATACTTCCGGAGTTACCTTTACCGTATGGGCAAGGTAACCCATTCCAAGTGCATATACTGCGAAGCACCAGCGATGACGCTGAACACACGTTTTTTAGTTGTGACAGGTGGCTCGCGGAAAGGAATGCTCTGAGGGAGCAGATTGGCGACATCGCGCCGAGCAACATAATCAGCAAAATGCTCGAACGTGGGGACAGCTGGAACGCGGTAAAGAAATACATCGAGAACGTACTACGAAAAAAAATATTGACCTCGACAGAGTGCAACAAGTAAAACCGCACAGATAGAGGCACAAGAAGACGAGCCTATAGCATGAAAGCTGGCTACAAATATGGTGGCCCCAAACGTGGGTGAATAGAATTGGTCCTTTGTAGATGCCGTTCTGGGTCCTCCCGAAGTAATATAGAAAGCAGTTCCGGGAAGGTGTTTCCCCAGAAGGAGAGGAGGGATCGTTTTAGTGGCCACACCACACGACGCATTAAACGACGGTCGCTGTAAGTGCGAAAGCAGTTGGAACCCTATCTCACCCACCAAAAAAAAAAAATGACTTTATACTGGACATTAATTGGGATAATTTATTTGCTGAACTTGACACATCTAGTAGTTTTTCTGCCTGAAGTCCATTTTGTCTAAACTCTGCTTAGATAACAAATCGCTCAGAAAGAAAAAGCCTTATAAATTTCCCTGGTATTCTAAGGCTTTGAAAAAGCTTAAAAATAATTATTTCAAGAAGTTTAAATCTACGAAGGATCATTTGTATTTCGTTAAATATAAGCAAACGTTAAAGGATTTCAACGATTTAAATAAATCTCTCTATAATATCTATATATATATATATCATATATATATACATCTGTCCATTGACATTAAGTATGTTGTTTAACAATTTGGTCCGGATTTATATACATCGCTTAATGGCCAGTATCAAAAGCGATAAAATTGAAATAAACGAAATAATATACAATTAAATAATACAATACAAGTTTCACTTTACATGATTACATTTTACAACTGTTTTAACTATTTTTAATTATTTTTTTTTTTACATATTCATGTTTTTTTAGCATTTATCATACTAGGTCGCTTGGTCGGGTTCTCTTTAATCGTCTCTTTGCGTTTCTTTCCCTTTCAAGAAGTTTGTTGATTTCTGCATTACTGTGTGTGTGTATTTTTTCAAAGTGCCTTGTTGTTATCTTTTTGATTACTTCATCTACTCTTGCTATATTAAAAGTACTGTCTATATTTAAAACATGGAGTTAAACATTAAAGTAAGTCACAAAACCTTCTGGAATTACAAAAAATCTAGAAGGGGTAGTTCCAGTATTCAAGCACGAAGCCCAAATAAAGCGGCAAATTTATTTACTTAGTTTTTTAAATCTGATTTTGTTCACAAAGAACTTCATCTTCGTCGGACTTTTCTTCTGACTTAGTTTATGCCCTGAACTTTGGAGTTCTGTGCCTCTCTCCTGAGGATATTATTATTTAAATTGAAATCATCCTCTCAAACTGCTGCTGATGGACGCTCAGCAGTTTTGATAAAAAATTATCAGGCCTTGGTCAATCCCCTGAAAATTATTTTCAACAAATCTTTATCGTCGGGATGTTCCATTGACGCATGGAAGCTCTCTTTCATTATGTCCTTCTTTAAGAGTGGCAATAAAAATGACGTTAGGAATTATAAGCCTATTTTAAAGCTATCAATGTGAAGCTGAGCTTTTCGGATAAATCTTTAATTCAGCGATCAACACTCAAGAGGATGCCATTACACTTCAAGCCGACATGGTTAGGCTTTACTTGTAGTGCTAGAATTCACGTCTTACGTTGAACTTATTTAAGTGCTTTCAAATATCTTACTCGAAAACATATAACATTTTGTGCACTAAGTACAGTATCTCCTCATGTGTCCTGTAATGTGTTAGCGAGTTTAAGGTCCTTAGCGTTATCTTTAATAACAAATTTTCTTTTAATAACCAAATTTGTTGGGCTTCGTCAGACGGAACGCCACTAAGTTCTCTGATTCCTATACCATTAAGTTACTTTATATATCTTTTGTTAGGTTTCATTTAGAATATGCTGTTTTTATTTAGAGCTTGTAGTCAGCATACAATCAATAGAATCGAACGTGTCCAAAAAATATTTCTCCAATATGCCCTTCGGTATCTGTATTTTATTGATCCCATGCCATCATATTCTGCTCGTCTCATGCTTAAGGGGGTCTTCTGGTCTCGAAGCCCTGAAATGAGGGGTTTTTTTGGGGATTGATTGTGACAAATCCTGTGAATATTTAAAAAAAAAAATTTTTTTATTTTAAAGGTACATGTCTTGGTTTTTAAAAAATGGTTTTGACTTTGAAAAAAATTAACACCCGCGACCTTGAAATGGCGCTGAAGACGTCCACCTCCAAACGAAATAGGTCTCCATTTTGGTCACGGTTTTTCCACCTGGGTAATCAGAAAGCAAAAACTAGATGTGCGTTGTCTTCAGAGTTGCCCTGGTTAAGTTTTCCCGTGACAGATTTTTTTTTTTAAATTTTTTTCAAAAGTTATGCAACAATTTGCAAAAAAAATTTTTTTTTGCTCATTTTTTGAACTTTAAAAGGTTATAAAAATGGAATGAAAAAAAATTTCAAAAATCGTACACGGGAAAACTTAGCGGTAAGTTTTCCGAACCTTTTAAGACCAAAACCATTGAAATCGAAGTATAACTACTATGAAAAGTGTGACCAAAATGCTTAAAAAACACGATTTTCGGGGAAAGGCGTTTAAAGATAAAGTTTATGATAAAACGGCCGGAGGAGGGTACACTTCGGTGCCCAGAAAAATGTGAAAAAATGCGATTTTCAAAAAATCCTTTCTGTGGCGTATTCTCGCATACACATACAACAAAATTATGCAAAAAAAAAAAATCGATTTTTTTTTTTGCTGAAGACCAGAAGACCCCCTTAAAGTCTCAAATTCTTAGAAATTCGTAGGTCTATACTATAATTGATTGTCCATACTTGTTGAAAGGATTCGATTTAATGTTCCCCAGTGATCTCTTAGGAACTTCTACCCTTTATATGGGGTATAAATGCTTTCCTCTGTTCCAATTGCAGCACACAGTATTTAAAATAGAGGAAGCCGGGTGTAAATATCTTCCACTTTTAGGGAACGAATATTACTCATTCTCACGACATCGGAACCCAAAACTCGTAGCCATGTTCTAGCAAAGGCAGGACACTCACACAGAAAGTGCTCAGAGCTATCCGCCTCCTCAAACCACGACAGGCACATTGGGTCCTAAATGAATCCAATGGTGGTCATATATTGACCCCATAGGTTATGTCCTGTAATGATACTGACCATCAACCGAACGTCTTTCCTTCTAAATTTTATTAGAAAGTTTGACAGTTTTCTGTTCGGACTTGTTATAAAACACTTTGCATTTCTGCAGCGTGCTAGAGCGGACCATCGCTCTTCATGTAGATTGTCTACATAATCGCTAATCCATTTCATGATTCCTGCGGAACTGATTCCGATTATTGGCTCTGGCCCCTGTGGGGGCACCGCTGATCCACGGTTGGTTTATTCATCGGAAATTTCGTTTTCTTGAACACCGGAGTGTGCTGGAACCCATATAAGTCCAAGCATCTTTTATCTTGGGACAGAATGAAACTTCTTACATTCCTGAACAATCTTTGAGGTTTGCTCCGCGTTCTCCAGAGTCTTCAGTGTGGCCTGACTGCAAACTCCAATCTGTTTCCTGCTCCATCTCCTCTCGATTATCCATTCGGCTACTTTAAGGATGGCAAAAACCCTCGTTTGGAATACAGTTGCCGTTTCTCCCATAGCATAGTGATACTTATTACTATCGTTTAAGTACCATCCGGCTGCAGACCCTATTTCATTCATGGACCCATCGGTAAAGAAAATATCCGTCAAACTCCATGCATGCATTCTGGGTTGCTCCATTGCCCACACAATGGAAATCTGACATCATTTTTCCTTCCAAATGAAACTGTGAGTATCAGGTCGTCTTTTTGTGCCAAAAACAGAGGATACTGCTCAGATAGCAACTTAAAGATTTCTCTGTGTCCTGAAGTTCCGTCTTCGTGCCAGAAACCATATTTATGGAGTCTACACATTGCTTTTACCAAATCAAGCATAGTATTCAGGGCATCACCAGAGGTTGTACTCATGGCACCCGTGATGCATAAACATACACTTCTTTGCAGCCTGCATAGTTCCCGGATTGTGGACTTAACCATGCTTCGTCGCCACCAGACCACAGAGGCGTAAGTGATGATTGGTCTGATAAGTGCTGTGTATATCCATAGAACCACAGCAGGTTTCAGATATTTCTAGATATCTAACTTAATCGGAAAGACCAAGTGTCACACCTTTCAGGGTTGGAAGACTAAGTCCATTCAATTTCTGTTTTCTCGAAAACAGGACTATAGTTGTTTTGTTTGGATTAACAGAAAGACCTTGTCTCATGCACCAGTCATCGATTTTGTCCAGAATCCTCTGCACTTTCGTGCAAAGCTTCCTTAGGGACTTATGCGATGTTAACGCACACACATCGTCCGCATATCCTTGGACATGAAAACCAAGTTGCCGCATCTCCGCTAATAGAGAGTCTACGACCAAGCACCACAGCAGCGGAGAAAGAACACCCCCTTGGGGACATCCTTGCTTGGCCCTGACGGTGATTAGTTCATCACTGTTCTCACCAGCGGTTATTAGCCTCTCATAGTGCATGGAATATATCCATTTTACAATGGTTTGATTAGCTCCGTGTCGTTCGCCAGAAGAACATATTGAGTCGAAAGTGGCATTATCAAAAGCCCCCACGAACACGCCCATTGTGTATTCGTCAGCTTCCAGCCCGGCTTCAATCTTGCTGAAAAGATCGTGTGAGGCTGGTTCACATGATTTTCTGGTGACCGTGTTGATTTCTACTAAGTGGACTTCTCGACAATACCCCCACTCGAATATGTTTCTCCACCACTCGTTCTAGTCTTTTCAACACGAACGATGTCAAACTGATTGGTCTAAAACTTTTTGCTAGGTAAAAGTCATCTTTTCCTGGTTTCGGAATAAATACTACTCTTACGCGTTGCCAGTTTTTAAGCATTGCTGGAAATATTCCGTCAGGTCCAGGGATATATTCCGTCAAGTCCAGGGGACTTAAAGTTCTCAAAGGAAGACAAGGAAAACCTTATCGATTCTTTTATCACTATCCGACTAGCAGTATACCAGCTGTAACTAGAGGTTCCACCGTTGCTACCGTTATTGTTCATGCCAATCTCTACTTCAGAGAGAGTTCTACTACCCGGAAAACGGGTTTTGAGTAGAGCATTAAACGTTTCCGATTTGGAAGTGGTGTATGAACCATCAGGATTTCGAATGGAGTCCAGTCTTAGTGAGCCGTCTAAATGAAGGACCTAACAAAGTCTCGCTTTTCCCTCATTTCTTCGACGTTACTGCAGAAATTTTATAGGATTCAAGTTTGGCTTTCCGTACTTGTTTCTTATATCCTCCCAGTCTAAGTCGATGATTAGCCCAGCCCTTTTCGGTTTGGGTCTTTAAAGCCTTATTTAGACGTTTTCTGGACCGTACGCGAGGCTTCGACATTTCAGGGTTCTACCAAGGAACCGCTTTCCCCTGTCTACTTTGCTGAGAGCGCACAGTTGCAATTGCTTCAATTGCCTCAAACATTTCTATTGATTTGAGTTTTTTCAGGTTTGATAATCGCTCTGTTACAAGCTCACAATACGTGCCCAGTCCACATTTCGAGGATTCCTACCGGAAGGTATTGATATTGTATCAATTCTCAGTTGGAATTCGATAAGACGATGATCAGAAAGAGAGTATTCTTCCAAAATTCGCCATCGGTTGATTTGATTTCCAACTGAGCTATTGTTAAGTGTTGAATCAATCACCTCTTGTCTTCTTTTGGTCACAAAAGTTGGTTTGTTACCAGTGTTTTGAATGCCCAAATCAGATGACAGGATAAAATACAGTAACTTGACCTCTGGGATTGCATTTTCTGCTTTCCCATACAATGTTCTATGAATTTGCAGCACAGCCCAGTATTAGCCCCATATTATTGGATTCTGCATACTTGACTACTCCTCCTAGCTCCCTCGAAGGAGGTGGCTGTAAAGAGTCGTAGAGTAGGTAGGCCGAAACTATGATAGCTTCGCCACTGTTCCCAATCTTCCAGTACTTTATTTTAGCAACCACGATATCTCCCGAGCATAGCTCTTTTAAAATCGTGTGTTCGATCAACCTCGGCATGATAATACATGCCCGCGATCTCACATTCCCTTCACAATGAAGTATTTATCCCCACGACATAGCACCTAGACCACAGATATGCTTGTGACATACCCATGGTTCTGGTATTACTATTAGCTGTGGGTTTGTTTGCAGTTTTGCATGCCTACGGCACAGGCCTTAAAAACCCATACAGAAGAGGACTGGGCTAACCATCGGCTTAAACAGGGAGAATGTAAGAAATAAGTACGGAAAGCCACGCTTGAATCGAGTAGAAATTTCTGCAGTAATATCGAAGCAGTAACGTTCATCTAGACCGCTCAGTAAGCTGGACTCTGTTCGAAAACCTGATGGTTCATACACCCCTTCCAAATCGGAAACGTTTAATGCTCTACTCGAAACCCATTCTTCGGGTAGTAGAACTCTCTCTGAAGTAGAGAGTGGCATGAACAATAAAAGTAGCAACGGTGCAGCTGGTATATTGCAAGTCGGATAGTGATAAAAGAATCGACAAAGTTTTCCTTTGAGAAATTTTAGTCCCCTGACGTGACGGAATATATCCAGCAATGCTTAAAAAGGAGGAGACGGGCTGGTTGAGGCTCTGAAAAGGATCTTCCCAGCCTGTCTTGCGCCTGAGTATTACCATCCCAATGGCCACGCGTAAGAGTAGTACTTAATCCGAAACCAGGAAAAGACGACTATTCCCTAACAAAAAGTTTTAGACCAATCAGTTTGACATCGTTCGAAAAGTCTAGAACGAGTGGTGGAGAAACATATTCGAGTGGGGGTATTGCCGAGAAGTCCACTTAGTAGAAATCAACACGCTTACCAGAAAAATATGGAAAATTATGTGAACCAGCTTCACACGATCTTTTTAGGAAGGTTGAAGCCGTGCTGGAAGCTGACGAATACACAATGGGCGTGTTCGTGGGGGCTTTTGATAATGCCACTTTCGACTCAATATGTTCTTCTGGCGAACGACACGGAGTAAATCAAACCATTGTAGAATGGATATATTCCATGCACTCTCAGAAGCTATTAACCGCTGGTGAGAACAGTGACGAATCAGTGACAAACCACCGTCATGGCTTGCAGCAGAGATGCAGGAACTCGGTTTTCATGTCCAAGCATATGCGGACGATGTCTGTGCGTTAACATCGGATAAGTCCCTAAGGAAGCTTTTCAGGAAAGTGCAGAGGATTCTGGACAAAATCGATGACTGGTGCATGAGACAAGGTCTTTCTGTTATTCCGAACAAAACAATCAGAGTCTTGTTTACGAGAAAACGGAAATTGAATGGACTTAGTCTTCCAACACTGAAAGGTGTGATTCTTGGTCTTGCTGATGAAGTTAAATTTCTAGGAGTAATCTTGGGTAAGAGGTTGACTTGGGAGACAGACGTTTCACTAAAGCTGAATCGCGCATTAAGGATTTTTCAGCAATGCCGTAGAGCCTTTGGCAAAACGTGGGGTCTTAAATCTGCTGTGGTTCTATGGATGTACATATCACTTACCAGACCAATCATGACTTACGCCTCTGTGATCTCGTGGCGACGAAGCATGGTTAAGTCAACAATCCGGGAACTATACAGGCTGCAAAGAAGTGTATGTTTATGCCACACGGTTGCCATGAGTACAACCTCAAGTGATGCCCTAAATGTTATGCTTGATTTGCTCCCCCTGGACCTTAAGATACATCAGGAAGCAATAAAAGCAATGTGTAGACTCCATAAATATGTTTTCGGAACTTCGGGACACAGAGAAATCATTAAGATGCTATCTGAGCAGTATCCTCTGTTTTTGGCACCTAACGACGACCTGATACCCACAGTTTTATTTGGTAGGATATTAGATGTCAGATTGCCATTGCGTGAGCAATGGAGCAATCCAGAATGCATGAAGGGAGGTGTGACGGATATTTTCTTTACCGATGGGTCCAAGAATGAAATAGGGTCTGGAGCCGGATTGTTAAACGAGAGTAATAAGTATCACTATGCTATAGGGTAAATGGCAACTATTCTCCAAACGGAAGTAGTTGCCATCCTGAAAGTAGCCGAATGGATAATCGAGAGGAGATGGAGCAGGAAAGAGAATGGAGTTTCCACTGACACTCAGGCTACACTGAAGGACGTGGAGAACGCAAAGCAACCCGTCTGTCGTAAGAAAAAACAGGCTTGTACTTATATGGTTTCCAGCACACTCCACACACAAGGAAACGAAATTGCCAATGAATTGGCCAATCGTGGATCAGCGGTGCCCCCAGAGCCAATAATCGAAATCAGTTCCACAAGAATCATGAATTGGATTAGCGATTATGTAGGCAATCTACATAAAGAGCGATGGTCCGGTCTAGAACGCTGCAGAAATGCAAAGTGTTTTGTGACAAGTCCGCACAGAAAACTGTCAAACTTTCTACTAAAACTTAGAAGGAAAGACAATCTGTTGATGGTCGGTATCATTACAGGACACAACCCATGGGGTCAACATATGACCACTATTGGAATCATTGAGGACCCAATGTGCCTCTCATGCTTTGCGGAGGCGGATAGCTCTGAGCACTTTCTGTGTGAGTGTCCTGCCTTTGCTAGAACATGGCTACGAGTTTTGGATTCCGATGTCGTGAGAATGAGTAATATTCGTTCTCTACAACTGGAGGATATTTACAGATTTGCCAAAGAATCTGGAAAATTCTCCCAGAACTAACTATCTCTATCTCTGTCTCTATTCTTTCCTTTCTCTTTTTCTGATCCTTTTCTCCTTCCCTCCTGGCCTACCTACCCTCTTTCCAGAGCTTTAAATACAATGGGCTTTTTAGCCTGAGTTTGTTTAGGAGCCACCAAATCTTCTGGTGCTCCTTGGCTCGAGATTTTCAAGTTTCAAATTTTAATGCTAATGGGTCTGGCTTGTGTCGCTGAGATAACACCTACACCAACCAACCATACTACATAGATTCAGATTATCCGTTAAAATTACACTCTCTTATCTTAATACGAGATAGAGTGTCTGCCATATGGTTTTTTCTGATATATATTTTGCGTCGAAATCATATTCGTAGAGCCAAATCTTTCACCTTTGAAATTTGGAATTTGGTTCTCTTAAATTGTGAAGCCATTGTAATGGTCTATGGTCACCGACTATTACAAATACTCGTATTCTACCAAATACAAAAGGCCTAAAATACTTTGTAGGCCTTACTAAGTGGTTGATTAATGCAACTCATGTTTGTGGAGTGTACGGCTGGCAAAGCAAATGGGATATCCTTGTTGACTTAGCACTGCCCCTAACGCCAAATTTAACGCATCCGTGGTCACTGTAAATAACAGGCGTGACTACTGTTCGGAATTCAGAGAGAACGTAGGTTCGAGTCTCGGTGAAACACCAAAATTAGGAAAAACGTTTTGCCTCGGCAGACAATAGCAAACCTCCGAGTGTATTTCTGCCATGAAAAACTCCTCATAAAAAATATCTGCTGTTCGGATGCGGCTTAAAACTGTAGATCCCTCCATTTGTGGAACAACATCAAGACGCACGCAACAAATAGGAGGATGAGCTCGGCCAAACACCCAGAAAGGGTGTACACGCCAGTTATATATATATATAAATAAGCATACTGTTCAATAAACTCACTCTCTATTTTACTTCATCGGAAACTTTTGATCTTTTTATTCTGCGTGTTTTTACAGTTTTGAACCTTTTTCATTTTCACGAATTTTAACAGGTAGACGAGTGATAATGCGACAACAACAAAGGATTGAAAATTTTAAAAACATATGCTAACGAAACACTGGAAAAACCTAGGAATATGCTTGGTTTTTACAAATAATGAGGTAATTAGAACGGAAAACTCGTTATACCAGTCAACCACAGGTGTGCTCTGCGATTTGCACAGTGGATAAAAATATCGAACAAAAAATTTGTCTTTAATTTTTGAACGATAAGTTTTCAACGGGATTTCGTGTGCCGAATCGTTGAAAATATTTCATAAAGCCTATGGCGAGTGTGCTTTATCAAAACCACTAGTCTACAAGTGGTATTAGACTTTTACAGACGGCCGAGAAGTCGTGGAAGATTTGCCTCGATGTGGTCGCTCATCAACGTCTTCAACGGATGAAAACGTCGACAAGGTCAAGGAAATGGTCGAAAGTCGGTCAAAAGTGAAAGCCATACTACCCGTTTTCTCTGATTATCATGGTGGTTTGCACTCGGAAGTCATTTCAAATGGTTCTACGGTAAATAAAAAATATTATTTGAAAGTAATACGACGTTTGAGAGAGAATATGCATAGGAAACGGACAAATTTGTGGAAAGAAAACTCTTGGATGTTCCACCATGATAACGCACCGTCTCACAAGGCTCGTACTGTGAACACTTGTTTTTGTCAAAAACTCGACAAATATCATCGAACAACTACCGCATTCACAGGATTTAGCCCTCTGTTACTTTTTTCTTTTCCCACAACTTAAATTACCACTCCGCGGACGTGCTTTGAGTCGATTGGGAGAATTCGCTAAAGGAGCTGAAGAAGATTTCTTCAAACGCTTTTACAAGGTGCTTTGATGTCTGAATTAATCGGTGTTATATGTGTATTGCTTCGAATGGAGCCTATTTTGAAGGCGACAAAATAAAATCTCATGACTAAACAATTATTTTGCGTTTTATTCAACAATTCCCGATACTTTTTTGACAGAAACACAAACACATAAAATGTGTGTAGAGAATGAAGAAAATTAGTCAACTGGTAGTGTAGGTGCTAGAACTGTTACGCGTCAAACTATCAAAGTTCTTCTTCTTCTTAATTGGTGCGATAACCGTTTACGCGATTTTGGCCGAGTTTAACAGAGCGCGCCAGTCGTTTCTTTCTCGTGCCAACCGGCGCCAATTGGACACACCAAGTGAAGCCAAGTCCTTCTCCACCTGATCTTTCCAACGCAGAGGAGGTCGCCCTCTTCCTCTGCTACGACCAGTTGGTACCTCATCGAATACTTTCAAAGCCGGAGCGTTTGTATCCATTCGGACGACATGACCCAGCCCACGTAGCCGCTGGATGTTTATTTGCTGCGCTATGTCTATGTCGCCGTAAACCTGATACAACTCATCGTTCAATTGCCTGCGATATTCGCCGTTGCAAACGGGCAAAGGTCCAAAAATGTTGCGCAGAATCTTTCTCTCAACCTCTCCAAGCGTCGCTTCATCGGCTGTTGTTATCGTCCAAGCTTCTGCGCCGTACGTTAGTACGGGCATGATGAGAGCCTTGTAGAGTGTTAGTTTTGTTCGTCGAGAGAAAACTGTACTGCTCAATTGCCTACTTAGTCCAAAGTAGCAATTGTTTGCAAGAGATATTCTACGTTGGATTTCAAGGCTGACATTGTTATCGGTATTAATGCTGGTTCCTTAATAAACGAAGTCTTTTACAACCTCGAAATTATATCTGCCCACAGTGACGTGGGTGCCGATACGCGAGTGCCCCGACTGTGTGTTTGAAGACAGGAGGAACTTCGTTTTGTCCACACCCATTCGCTTTGCCTCTTTATCCAGTTTGGAGAAGGCAGAACTAACAGCGCGGTTGTTAAGGTCGTTCGGCATACGCCAACAATTGCGCGCTCTTATAAAAAATTGTGTCTGAGCGATTAAGTTCTGCGGCTCGTACGATTCTCTCCAACATCAGGTTAAAGAAATCACACGACAGCGAGTCACCTTGTCTGAAACCTTGTTTGGTATCAAACGGCTCAGAGAGGTCCTTCCCAATTCTGACCGCGCTGCTGGTGCTCAGCAACGTCACCTTGCATAGCCTTATTAGTTTTGGGGGGAGAAATGTTGCTCCTTTGCTCGTGCAAGCCAGTTTGTAGGGCACTACTCTCTGAGACCAGGAGTGAGAGTGGAGTAGCGAATTTTCTGGGTGTCTGTTGTGATTGCAGCTTTTCGATGTCGAAAATTCTTTGTTTTGTTAGCTTTTCGCATTTTGCTGGACAGAGGCGTGTGCGCAGTTTGGCTGCAACAAGGTAATGATTCGAGTCGATGTTGGGTCCTCGGATCGTAAGTACATCTAATACACTAGAAACGTGTCTTCCATCTATCACAACATGATCGATTTGGTCTCGCGTTTTCCGATCAGGAGACAGCCACGTTGCTTGGTGAATCTTCTTATGCTGGAATTTAGTGCTGCAGACTACCAAGTTTCGTCGCCCAGTGAAGTCGACCAGCTTCTGTCCGTTACCGGATGTTTCGTTGTGAAGGATGAATTTTGTGGGTCCAAAAATTCCCTCCTTTTCCACCCTGGCGTTGAAGTCGCCAAGCACAATTTTTGTGTCGTGGCGGGGGCAGCGCTCATAGGAGTATTCCAAGCGCTCATAGAAGGAATCTTTGGTCGCATCGTCCTTCTCTTCCGTCGGGGCGTGGGCAGAAATTAGCGTGATGTTGAAAAATCGCGGTTTAATGCGGAGTATTTCGAGACGCCCGTCTACCGGAGTGAACGACAATACTTGGCGACGAAGTCTCTCTCCCATAACAAATCCGACACCGAATTCGCGCTCCTTTACATGGCAGCTGTAGTAAACGTCACAAGGTCCGGTTTTTTTTCCTTCCCCGCCCATCGCCTCTCTTGGATGGCAGTAATGTCAGCCCTTACTCTCAGCCAGGCAGAGGCACCTTCCCCATTAAGGGACCGGACATTCCAGGTGCATGGCCTCAAATCGTATTCCTTATTTCGTTTGGAGAGGTCGTCATCAGTGGTGGAAGTTCGCATCCGAGGCTTTGTGTGTGCTTTCAATTGGGGGCGGAGTTTTAAGTGGCGGGTCCCAAACCTAGCGCACAATCAGCTATCCTGGAATGTTTCGCCTTCTCACGTTAGCTTACCCCTGAACGGGTGTTCGGAAGCTACCCAGAGGATACTTGCGCTAATCCCGGGAGTTGTGAGCTGCTTGAACCATATGCAGAAGAATCGTCCTGGCCACTCCCAAGTGAATGGCGATCAGTAACTTTTCGCACTTGCGTGGACTTCTACATATGGAATCATCCTCCACCTATCAAAGTAAAGATTAATAAAAAACAATTGATTAGATAATAGGTTGGTCTTGGGACAGAATGTGTTATACCATTTAATGTTTCAACTCTTTTCTTTTCTTCAATTCCAACTTCTTTATTTGCTTCATATTCATGTATAAGCACCATTTCTTATCTCCCGTGACGATTCGGTACAAAAAGCACGGTTTGTGACCGTGTGTTTTTCTATGGCGGGCTAGATGCTAAGAAGCAATTTGAAGGTGACATTTGACAGCTCGTGAGGCACCCAGGCTCCCGATTCTTTGGAAAATCCCATAGAATGAAGGTGATTCAGAATCGTTCTATGATCGCAGTTCATTGATTCCGACAATTCACGACTAGTTTTGCGACCGTTCTCCTTCAAAAGTGAGTTGACACGTTCTTTAACGCATTCAGAAGGCCTGCCGCTGCGGGCCATTGACGTCAAAGTTGCCATTTCCGTGCTGTGGACTCGCATATGACACCTTATCCATACACGTCGCAAATATCCCAATTTGCTTCGGCAGCCTTTTGACCTCGATGAAAAGCAAAAGAGAGAAGGTGTCGAAATCTGATTTTTGCCTCCTAGATATTCCATTTCTAAGTCTCAAAACTAATAAAAAAAAAATACCAGTCTAACGGTTAGACGCGATAGAAGTGAAACCTTCCGTAAAACAAACTGAGAGAGAGTGAGACGAAGGCAGCATTAGGAGCGGGATAATTATAGGTTCATTATAATATTGCTATAAAGTTCATATTTTATTCATCCTCAATGTTTTCAATTTCAACAAATGATATGAGTGGCTTATGATAGCTAAAATATGATACAAATGCTTTGGTTTCGATGTTGTCAACATATTTTTGAAATACCGTGTCAATTGTTGTGTTTTTCTGTCGATATTCACGACACTTTTCTGCATTATTTTTCGGCATAATTGCGGTAAACATTTAAAAATGAAAATATTCACGAATATAAAAATACGGACGCAATACAGCACACGCGGTTGCTATTATGAGCGTCGTAGAGCGTATATTACATAGACGTACTAACATACACACAAACATTCGTAGGACGCTTGGTTTGAATTTTTTATACATATGTATGTATGCTATACTATGGCCTAGCCTATGTACGTACATACATATTTGTGTTCTGAACTTCAAAAGCTAAAATTCTATGCCTAGCGACTACAAGAACAAAATGCATTAATAGGCGCAGGCGTAGTGGCCATCATCCTAGTTGCCATAGCGCTGAACAGTCGCGGCGGCGCCGAACAGTTTCAACTATTGTACTGTGCAACAAAAACTCATCATCAAAAAATTGATTTATAAATTCGAGCTCATAGTTCTAAGAGCAAGTACTTGCATTCATAAAACGAGCCGCCCATATGCTAATTTTCTCGACAATTCGAAAATAGTCAATATTGGAATATTTCGCGTAGAATTATTTGCCAATATTCAATTTTTGTCAAGTCGAGTGCCCGCGGCTCTGTAAATATGTTTGCACCCATATATGTATGTAAATATATGTTTCTAAATGCTCGACAACCGCAGCTGCCTCTTCAAGGTTACTGTACATTAACCCGGGTCGATTTGTGGGAAGGCAAAAAAATCACCCATTGCTCTGTGAAAATCATATTCTAGGGATCAGAATAAGAAATTTTGCCGAAGGAACCATACCTCTAAAACGATTTCTGATGTCCCCCAATATGGGTCGAACTTTTTAGCTTCTTTTCTATAACTCACATTCATTCATTTACATATGTTCTGACTAAATAAATTTCTTAAGAGAAAAAATAGATAATATTATAAATAATTGAAAATAAAGAAAAAACATAGCCATTTAGCTGATTTTTTCATGTAAAGGCCAAAAATGGTGATATTTTGAAATTGGGGGACATCAGAATTCGTTTTAGAGGTATGGTTCCTTCGGCAAAGTTTCTTATTTTGATCCCTAGAATACGATTTTCATAGAGCAATGAGCGATTTTTAAATCGACCCGCCCTACTTTACATGCAATGCTGTGCCTATGAATGCGCGCTGGATTTCTTGAGAAATTTTACTGTATGTTTTGCTGTGGCGAGGCACATATGCACATACACACAACATATATACATATATCCGCATATATACATACATATATAAATTCACAAATTTAAATTTGCTTATGCCATCCCTCTGTGTGCCTGGTAATGAAGCATTTTCTATTCATCTATACTAATATTATAAAGAGGAAAACTTTGTTTGTTTGGTTGTTTGTTTGTTTGGTTGTAATGAATAGGCTCAAAAACTACTGGACCGATTTTAAAAATTCTTTCACCATTCGAAAGCTACATCATCCACGAGTAACATGGATTATATTTTATTTTGGAAATAGGGCTCGAGATATAGGTCAAAACGTGGACCCGGGTAACCTTCGGATGTGTATGTACAATATGGGTATCAAATGGAAGCTGTTGGTGAATGCTTTAGTCCAGAGTATTTTTCATGCCGCTCCGTGACTAGGGTCTCGAGATAGAGACCAAAACGTGGACAATAGAATGTGTTTGTACAATATGGATATCAAATTGAAGCTGGTGGTGAATGCTTTAGTACAGAGTATTTCTCATGCCGCTCCGTGACTGGGGTCTCGAGATATAGGTCAAAACGTAGACCCGGGTAACCTTTGGTTGTGTATGTACAATATGGGTATCAAATGAAAGCTGTTGATAAGTGCTTTAATACGGGGTAATTTTCATACCTATTGATGGCTAGGGTCTCGAAATATATGCCAAAACATGGACCCGCCGTGTCTTTGAACCGAATTAAACCAAACTTACACACATTGTTAAGTAGGTATTGAAGATGATTTCCGTATAGTTTGAATACCTATTGGTAGATAGGGTCTCGAGATATAGGTCAAAACGTGGACCCGGGTAACCTTCGGGTCCAGTACGTACATATCTCTTAAAATTGATAGAGCCACTCGGCTATCTAGAAGCATTTTCGGAATCAGTGCACAATTTTTAATTTGTTAAGAGATAAGATCTCGTATCATTGGAATGATAGAACTTAAAAGGAGTTGGAGCAAGTTCATCGCAAAATCTTGCAAAAGAAATTTTTTTGGTGCTAGTGAAGTATGATATCCAACTAAGTCAAATTGTGTCAATAACATCTGATAATGGAGCCAATCTACAGAAAACCGAAAATTTCTGCGATTTAGTTTTTTTTTAATTTTTTGGAGGTAGGTAGGTTACAGACGTGCTAATTACCTCATTATTAGTAAAAACCAAGTATTTCCCTAGGTTTTTCCAGTGTTTCGCTAGCATATGTATTCAAAATTTGCAATCCTTTGTTGTTGGAAAAAGATTCAATGCCATTAAATCATGGGCGAGGGAAACCATAACAATAAAAATTTAGATTTCTGTTGTCTGTTTGTACTTTCGTGGAAATATGCCTCGTTTGCATTGACACTCTGTTGCTGCTTTCTCAATATTTAAATAAGCAAATATTCAAATAAAATTCTGAAGTAGAAATGATTTTTTGTTAGTTTGCTTATATACATACATACATATATGTATGTGTATGTAAATATATTTATATATGATTTGACATAGAATGTGTCATAGCGCCATATTCCAAATTATATATATACATATATAAATAATAAATCGTTACAAATAAATAGCTAAGATATCAATAGATTAGTCCCTCACATACGTTTTTTTACAGGTAGAGAGTTCAGTAACTACAAAAAAAGATAATTTTAATTTGTATTCACCATACCTGCAACCTACAGGCATACCTAATTTTTCCGTTATGTTTTCAGTGTACCTCCGCAAAAACGCATACAAAATGGATACAAGAAAACAAAAACGAACACTACTCAAGTTGCAGCTACAAAAGTGAGAGTAGTAGCGCTAGCTGCAGTACACATAAATAATTTCGAAAGAAGCGCTCCGGCCGATTCTAATTTTTCTGCTACTACTCCAACTACAGAGAGTTTACTAGCAGTAACAAATCGTAACTTGGAGCGGAGTAATACAATTGATTGCGCGTTTTGCGCTGCCTGCTCCACTACTCATCTGTTCAAATTCAGAGTAGCAGCATGAGCAGAGCAATGTCTTCGGTAATATTGCTGCTACGAAGTAGTTAATGCTAACACTGGTGAAAGCTGCTTCAACGACTGAGGGTGAATTTGTTGCTCTTTATGCAGCACCAAGAAGCGCTGTGGGGCTACGTAAACTGTTGACAGATTTAGGATACAAACAGCCCGGCACCACGCTGATTAAATGCGACAACCAAAGAGCATCTAAGTCATCTAAGAGAACAGTTTGTCTTCTCTCTCTCTTTTCGCCAAGCGTTAGCAAGTTGCGAATAGATGAAGCAACTGGTATAAATGGACATATATTGGCAAGGCGGGAATAGAGCTGTCTTAAATTACATGTGTTTGTACGATAGTGAGTTATACCAGTCTTATGAGCAATAACCATACACGCTAGCGGCGAATCTTGTTCGATAACTTTCTTGTTGCTTTCGCATGCAAATTTTTCGTTAAGTTAATCGAGCATAAAGAAAGCGAGCGGGGAAATGGCAAATAGAGGAAGCTTAGCATTTCGACATACCATATTTCTACATACATACTCGTATGAAATTAACGTGGAGTTCGTGCTTACCAAAGATCAGCTGATGTGTTGACTAAAGTTTTGCCGAACCTTCACGATAAAGTACAAATATGTGCTGCGACACAACAGTTTTCAATACTGGTTGTATATGAAAACTTGGTCTCAATGTTTCCCGCCTCAGATATATCATAAAGAACGTCTAGGTTGTCGTAACACCATTTCCGAAGATGATAGTTTCCACAGGCAAAGAGACTGATGGTTTGATGCATCATCTCGCGTACTTCTTCAACCGAGTTTTCTCCTGAGATCAATTCATCTACGTAGAAGTCGCATATTACAATTTGGAACGTATTCAGAGCCACGAACGCAACGGCAACGTGTGAAAGCGCATAAGTACGTCGAAAAGCTTGGGTTGAATGGTGGGCCCGCCGTAGACCCTAAGCTTTGTTGTGGAGCTATCTACCTTGATGACGCAGTAATGTGGTAAGATATGTTTGTATTCATACGCCTCCGTGCCGGGGACCAGTGACATGTGTTTGAGTTCAACGTACTCCTTTACAAAATCGAGTACTTTAACTTTTAATCAGGATTGTGAGTAAACTTCCGCTCAAGACTCTCAAATCGGCGCTTTGTTTGTGTGTATGATTCGCCTAATGATTCTGTGCCGGGTTTCAAAGATAAGCGAATCGAGTACTCAAAGTCGAGCTCCTCATTTGTTGCTTTAGTGATTGGTTCAAAAACGTAATCTACTTCTCAGAAACAACGTACCAAACCGTCTACTCGAGTATCTGAGTCGATGACCTTTGATTGGCAACAAATGACAAAAGCTTAGAAGTCTGTCGACCACCACCTGATGTCACCCACCCGAGAAGAGTTTTTTGAAGAATAGGAAATCCGGGCGCCAACTGTCCAACACTAAGAAATTCAAAAAATAGGCCTATTCCGATGAGCAAGTCAATACGCTGTGGTATGTTGAAATTGGGATCAGCTAGTTGGATGTTACTTTAGAGTAAAAAACCTTTGAAGCGCCAGCCGATGAGCCTTCCGGCAGTTTTACAAAAAAAAAAAATACCAGTCTAACGGTTAGACGCGATAGAAGTGAAACCTTCCGTAAAACAAACTGAGAGAGAATGAGATGAAGGCAGCATTAGGAGCGGGATAATTATAGGTTCATTATAATATTGCTATAAAGTTCATATTTTATTCATCCTTAATGTTTTCAATTTCAACAAATGATATGAGTGGCTTATGGTAGCTAAAATATGATACAAATGCTTTGGTTTCGATTTTGTCAACATATCTTTGAAATACCGTGTCAATTGTTGTTTTTTTCTGTCGATATTCACGACACTTTTCTGCATTATTTTTCGGCATAATTGCGGTAAACATTTAAATATTTACGAATATAAAAATACGGACGCAATACACACAGACGTACTAACATACACACAAACATTCGTAGGACGCTTGGTTTGAATTTTTTATACATATGTATGTATGCTATACTATGGCCTAGCCTATGTACGTACATACATATTTGTGTTCTGAACTTCCAGCAAAACAATGCTTATTAATATACACTTATGCATCTACATACAACCGCACACACAGGCCACTCACTTTATTCCTGTAAATGCGTATGTCGTCCAAAGCTAAAATTCTATGCCTAGCGACTACAAGAACAAAATGCATTAATAGGCGCAGGCGTAGTGGCCATCATCCTAGTTGCCATAGCGCTGAACAGTCGCGGCGGCGCCGAACAGTTTCAACTATTGTACTGTGCAACAAAAACTCATCATCAAAAAATTGATTTATAAATTCGAGCTCATAGTTCTAAGAGCAAGTACTTGCATTCATAAAACGAGCCGCCCTTATGCTAATTTTCTCGACAATTCGAAAATAGTCAATATTGGAATATTTCGCGTAGAATTATTTGCCAATATTCAATTTTTGTCAAGTCGAGTGCCCGCGGCTCCGTAAATATGTTTGCACCTTGCTCGACAACCGCAGCTGCCTGTTCAAGGTTACTGTACATTAGGCCGGGTCGATTTGTGGGAAGGCAAAAAAATCGCCCATTGCTCCGTGAAAATCATATTCTAGGGATCAGAATAAGAAATTTTGCCGAAGGAAACATACCTCTAAAACGATTTCTGATGTCCCCCAATATGGGTCGAACTTTTTAGTTTCTTTTCTATATAATATAAATAAATAAAAATAAAGAAAAAACATAGCCATTTAGCTGATTTTTTCATGTAAAGGCCAAAAATGGTGATATTTTGAAATTGGGGACATCAGAATTCGTTTTAGAGGTATGGTTCCTTCGGCAAAGTTTCTTATTTTGATCCCTAGAATACGATTTTCATAGAGCAATGAGCGATTTTTAAATCGACTCGCCCTACTGTACATGCAATGCTGTGCCTATGAATGCGCGCTGGATTTCTTGAGAAATTTTACCGTATGTTTTGCTGTGGCGAGGCACATATGCACATACACACAACATATATACATATATCCGCATATATACATACATATATAAATTCACAAATTTAAATTTGCTTATGCCATCCTTCTGTGTGCCTGGTAATGAAGCATTTTCTATACATCTATACTAATATTATAAAGAGGAAAACTTTGTTTGTTTGGTTGTTTGTTTGTTTGGTTGTAATGAATAGGCTCAAAAACTACTGGACCGATTTTAAAAATTCTTTAACCATTCGAAAGCTACATCATCCACGAGTAACATGGATTATATTTTCTTTTGGAAATAGGGCTCGAGATATAGGTCAAAACGTGGACCCGGATAACCTTCGGATGTGTATGTACAATATGGGTATCAAATGGAAGCTGTTGGTGAATGCTTTAGTCCAGAGTATTTTTCATGCCGCTCCGTGACTAGGGTCTCGAGATAGAGACCAAAACGTGGACCATAGAATGTGTTTGCACAATATGGATATCAAATTGAAGCTGTTGGTGAATGCTTTAGTACAGAGTATTTTTCATGCCGCTCCGTGACTGGGGTCTCGAGATATAGGTCAAAACGTGGACCCGGGTAACCTTTGGTTGTGTATGTACAATATGGGTATCAAATGAAAGCTGTTGATAAGTGCTTTAATACGGGGTAATTTTCATACCTATTGATGACTAGGGTCTCGAAATATATGCCAAAACGTGGACCCGCCGTGTCTTTGCACCGAATTAAACCAAACTTACACACATTGTTAAGTAAGTATTGAAAATGGGTTTCGTAAAGTTTGGTTGTAATTCGGAGCACTGGCAACGGGTACAGCGTTCTTTTGAACCAGCCATGGGGCGGAACTGAACTGTCAAATTGACAGTGTGAGTTACAATGTGTCAATATTTCTTTCTGATTTGGATGCCATAAGGAAAAAACGTAAGTGCAACATGTAAAAATTGTTTGTGAATTTTTTTGGAGTGGATTTTGGAACAGTGAATAATTTCTTACGAAATTTGAGAATTTAATGTGAAATCCGAATGAAATTATGTGTTCGTGGAAAAAATTTTTTTTTTCGTTTTTTTTTTTTGAAAAATATAAATGGATAATGGTTAAAAAAGCTCCAATGCTTTATAAAACATATAAATTGAAACGAAAAATTCATGGATGATCAGGAAAAAAGACGATTGTTTATTCATATGCGTTGATTTGAAATTTAAAAACAATCTTCTTTTTCCCTGATTTTCAATTTATATTTTATATTTACTCAAAAACAAATAGAAAAACAAAAAATATTGTTTATGCCAAAGCGCTTGAATAAAGAATAAAGAAATAAATAATATGAAAATCATATATTTTCTGTTCTAAACCATATCTATTCTATTTTAGTGTGCCCAGCGAAGGGGCCGGGTTTGCTAGTACATATATATACGTATATCTTTTTTCTTCTTCTTTTTGGTGTCGCTTTTTCGTTTCACTTTTTCTCAAATCACTCCCAACGATTCTAAAGAAGTTTTCACTTCAAAAATTAAGTATCTCAAAAATACATTTAATATAGTTTTGCAGAGAAGAAAGGGTTCTATCGACTGAGTACTCACCCTTTGACAAACAGCAAACAAATCGTGGTAAAATAAAACATATTAAAAAACGCTATGAACTTATTCTCCAACATAATAAAAGAAGTGAAATAAAACACGTCTAGTACGTACATATCTCTTAAAATTGATAGAGCCACTCGGCTATCTAGAAGCATTTTGGGAATCAGTGCACAATTTTTAATTTGTTAAGAGATAAGATCTCGAATCATTGGAATGATAGAACTTAAAAGGAGTTGGAGCAAGTTCATCGCAAAATCTTGCAAAATAAATTTTTTTGGTGCTAGTGAAGTATGATATCCAACTAATATAAGTCAAATTGTGTCAATAACATCTGATAATGGAGCCAATCTACAGAAAACCGAAAATTTCTGCGATTTAGTTTTTTTTTAATTTTTTGGAGGTAGGTAGGTTACAGACGTACTAATTACCTCATTATTAGTAAAAACCAAGTATTTCCCTAGGTTTTTCCAGTGTTTCGCTAGCATATGTATTCAAAATTTGCAATCCTTTGTTGTTGGAAAAAGATTCAATGCCATTAAATCATGGGCGAGGGAACCCAAAGCAATAAAAATTTAGATTTCTGTTGTCTGTTTGTACTTTCGTGGAAATATGCCTCGTTTGCATCGACACTCTGTTGCTGCTTTCTCAATATTTAAATAAGCAAATATTCAAATAAAATTCTGAAGTAGAAATGTTTTTTTGTTAGTTTGCTTACATACATACATACATATGTGTATGTGTATGTAAATATATTTATATATGATTTGACATAGAATGTGTCATAGCGCCATATTCCAAATTATATATATACATATATAAATAAAAAAAAAATACCAGTCTAACGGTTAGACGGGATAGAAGTGAAACCTTCCGTAAGACAAACTGAGAGAGAATGAGACGAAAGCAGCATTAGGGGCGGGATAATTATAGGTTCATTATAATATTGCTATAAAGTTCATATTGTATTTTCTTCATTTTATTATTATTCATCCTCAATGTTTTCAATTTCAACAAATGATACGAGTGGCTTATGATAGCTAAAATATGATACAAATGCTTTGGTTTCGATGTTGTCAAAAAAAATACCCAAACGGACCGAAGAAACAGACTTACAAATTTCTTCCATTTTCGTCTACTTGTATTCATATAAAAATTTATGTCTCTTCCCACCAAAGCTAAATGTATTAGTATATTTCTTCTTGTATTTATTCAAGGCCGAAATCCCGGCGGTACTGCAATACCGGGCCAACCCGTGGCAGAGGTGGACCAAGCCCTTAAAACACTCCGCCCATTTCCAAAAATCAGTTTAACATTTGTTGTCCTCCGATGGAGGATCTATCAGATGTTAAGCTACACTTTGATCTTAGCCATAAGGCCGAGAAGCGATAACCATACACAACCAACAAACTCAATATATTTTCAATACATTTTCTAATAAACCTTTTGAGAATTACACGCTCACAAAAATTAATGTACGAAATATTTATACCGATTCACTTAAACTGACTTTCAGTATCTAAACCAAACATAGAAGAGCCAACAAGCAACGGCGAGCTGTTTGATTTCATGTTCGTGCCTGTGTATGTGCATTTGTGCGTTCATATCGCCACAGTGCATGACTACCAGCCTTGGCTGAGCACAGTAAGAAAATGTATTCGAGCGTATATATGTATGTATGTACGTTAGTGTGTTTGTACGATTGTGCTCTGCGCTCAGCTTTGTGTCGATTTTACTGTGCGCTGCGCAGGTTGGGGTATTCTTGCAGAATGTAAAGATGATTCACACACTGTCGACCGACTGGGTACACTTGTCACAAGTGATGATATGTATAATTTTTATATGAAAAATCAAGGCGAATCTATTGAAGGTGGTTAGCAATAATTTGATTTGTTATTTTTTTCTTCAGCCGTGTACATTTGGATGTCAACACAAAATTGAATTACGAAACGTTTTACTTAGCTTAGTGTATGAATTCATCTTGGAAAAAATTCAATTTTCTTCTATAATAAAATTTTAATAAAAAAAACTCTTTTCAATAAATAATCAGAAATGTCCCACAATGCAAATCTCAAAAAAAAAATTCCATTTTCGTCTACTTGTATTCATATAAAAATTTATGTCTCTTCTCACCAAAGCTAAATGTCAAGAATGATAGAAACAAGATTGCGCCCATCAGAGCGTACGTGACGTCACGTTTGCTGAGTTGTGCAGTATTGCCAACCATTTGCTCTTCGCAATAAATTTAGTGCTTTAATTTAAAGCTACCGAAACTGTAAGTTAAAAAAAACTGTATTAATAAAGAAAGAATGTTGTAAAAGGTCACTCTGAGAAGATTTTAGTGCTAATGAAAATTAGTTGATTCTTATCAAATTTAGTATTTTAAAAAAATGGTGGGAAAAATCTTAAATATTTTGCAAATCATATTAAATTGTTCAACCAAGTCGTGGATCTACACATCTTATAGTGTCTAATATTGTTGCACAGCCGCTGATAAGATTGAACAATGTGTGAATGTGGATTTTAATAGTGCTGATGGAGTTGCGCCAGGAGAAGTGCCTTGAACGGATGGTGCCACTGGATGGATGGCGGAGGCAGTGTACTCAGTCCGTGGATCGGTGCTCAGTTCCTATTCCTATAGACATTTTAAAACATTTAACTTTAATTTAATTAAATATTATAAGCATATGTATGCAGAGCGCCTCATCCTTTGGAAATATAAAAAAGCTTATATCACACGCTTTATTGAGGTTCTTACTAGCACAATTTTTCACTGCACATTTCATGTTTTCTTATTTTTCACTTATACGAGTACACTTTCACGAATTATCTTATTTTTGCGTAAATATTCACTAAAACGTTTGTTACCGTTTGTTCTTATTAACGCACATTTCAAAGAAAAAACGAATATTCATAAACATCAACAATAACCGCAATCATGGGCAATGTGACCAGATCTCTGAGAAGATTTTAGTGCTAATGAAAATTTTTTTACTCTTATAAAATTTGATAATTTGAAAGTGCAAATTTAATTTTTGGCTCCATTTAAGGCTATGCAAAAATATTAAATGCCCCTCTCTCAACTTTACTTAAGATTGAAAACCTTTTTACACATTTTAAAAAGCCTTTGAATTTATTGAATGCGAATTGAAACCATAGAGGAGTAATCGTTTCTTCCGGTCATCAATCCTTAGTGAGACATAGAGCATCAAGATATGTATTCATAGTAAAAATAAGCAACAAAATACCAGAAAATAGTAAAGAAACCATACTGACATTTTTACAAAAAGAGTACCTTATCTAGTTACATAACTTCAAATATAGCAAAAAAGTCTTTCCCTTAACAAAAGAGTTTCGCTTAACAAAAACAACTCATAAATCAAATTGTACATAAGCATAACACATTTATTTAAGAAAAACGCACATTCTACAGACAATTTGTCACGCATACAAAGTTCTTTAAGTAACACAATAAAAATTTCGTGTTTTATTTTCTTTAAATGGGCATTTAGTGCGTTTTTATATCCAAAGCTAGGCAACTCTGCAGTAGCGAGAGAGAGATTTGACTGCCGAAAGCAGAAGAACACTAACAACACCGGCAATCGCGGGCAATGCCACCAGATGTTAAAAAAAAGTAAAGCTAAATAAAACTGAGTGAATTATTTAAATAATCATTAAAAAATGTATATTTTACGAAATTATGAACATGACATTTTAATTAGAACAGCTAGGAAAATGTCATGAAAAAAGAACTTAAACTCCGAGACAAAAAATAATAAAAATAACAAAAAAAATGCTAAATCAAGTTACGAAAATGGTAATCTGGCCATACTTGAGCTAAAATCACGTAACTAGTTGTCAAATTCGCTGAGCGCAAAGTAACGGGACCACGATGGGCGCAATCTCATTATTCTTTGCATCATGGCTAAATGTATTAGTATATTTCTTCTTGTATTTATTCAAGGCCGAAATCCCGGCGGTACTGCAATACCGGGCCAACCCGTGGCAGAGGTGGACCAAGCCCTTAAAACACTCCGCCCATTTCCAAAAATCAGTTTAACATTTGTTGTCCTCCGATAGAGGATCTATCAGATGTTAAGCTGATAAGATAACCATACACAACCAACAAACTCAATACATTTTCAATGCATTTTCTAATAAACCTTTTGAGAATTACACGCTCACAAAAATTATTTATATCAACATATAATATAACGCTTCGTAACTAAATAACTTTTAGGCCAAAGCCTACAGCATGACGCGGTAGCCGAGCGACTAGCAATGTGAGCTTCCGATCCAAAATCCTTGGTTCGAATCACGTTTATATCAACATATAATATAACGCTTCGTAGCCAAGAGGGTCGCTTTTTCGTTTCACTTTTCCTCAAATCACTCCCAACGATTCTAAAGAAGTTTTCACTTCAAAAATCGTTACAAATAAATAGCTAAGATATCAATAGATTAGTCCCTCACATACGTTTTTTTACAGGTAGAGAGTTCAGTAACTACAAAAAAAGATAATTTTAATTTGTATTCACCATACCTGCAACCTACAGGCATACCTAATTTTTCCGTTATGTTTTCAGTGTACCTCTGCAAAAACGCATACAAAATGGATACAAGAAAACAAAAACGAACACTACTCAAGTTGCAGCTACAAAAGTGAGAGTAGTAGCGCTAGCTGCAGTACACATAAATAATTTCGAAAGAAGCGCTCCGGCCGATTATAATTTTTCTGCTACTACTCCAACTACAGAGAGTTTACTAGCAGTAACAAATCGTAACTTGGAGCGTAGTAATACAATTGATTGCGCGTTTTGCGCTACCTGCTCCACTACTCATCTGTTCAAATTCAGAGTAGCAGCATGAGCAGAGCAATGTCTTCGGTAATATTGCTGCTACGAAGTAGTTAATGCTAACACTGGTGAAAGCTGCTTCAACGACTGAGGGTGAATTTGTTGCTCTTTATGCAGCACCAAGAAGCGCTGTGGGGCTACGCAAACTGTTGACAGATTTAGGATACAAACAGCCCGGAACCACGCTGATTAAATGCGACAACCAAAGAGCATCTAAGTCATCTAAGAGAACAGTTTGTCTTCTCTCTCTCTTTTCGCCAAGCGTTAGCAAGTTGCGAATAGATGAAGCAACTGGTATAAATGGACATATATTGGCAAGGCGGGAATAGAGCTGTCTTAAATTACATGTGTTTGTACGATAGTGAGTTATACCAGTCTTATGAGCAATAACCATACACGCTAGCGGCGAATCTTGTTCGATAACTTTCTTGTTGCTTTCGCATGCAAATTTTTCGTTAAGTTAATCGAGCATAAAGAAAGCGAGCGGGGAAATGGCAAATAGAAGAAGCTTAGCATTTCGACATACCATATTTCTACATACATACTCGTATGAAATTAACGTGGAGTTCGTGCTTACCAAAGATCAGCTGATGTGTTGACCAAAGTTTTGCCGAACCTTCACGATAAAGTACAAATAATGTGCTGCGATACAACAGTTTTCAATACTGGTTGTATATGAAAACTTGGTCTCAATGTTTCCCGCCTCAGATATATCATAAAGAACGTCTAGGTTGTCGTAACACCATTTCCGAAGATGATAGTTTCCACAGGCAAAGAGACTGATGGTTTGATGCATCATCTCGCGTACTTCTTCAACCGAGTTTTCTCCTGAGATCAATTCATCTACGTAGAAGTCGTATATTACAATTTGGGACGTATTCAGAGCCACGAACGCAACGGCAACGTGTGAAAGCGAATAAGTACGTCGAAAAGCTTGGGTTGAATGGTGGGCCCGCCGTAGACCCTAAGCTTTGTTGTGGAGCTATCTTCCTTGATGACGCAGTAATGTGGTAAGATATGTTTGTATTCATACGCCTCCGTGCCGGGGACCAGTGACATGTATTTCAGTTCAACGTACTCCTTTACAAAATCGAGTACTTTAACTTTTAATCAGGATTGTGAGTAAACTTCCGCTCAAGACTCTCAAATCGGCGCTTTGTTTGTGTGTATGATTCGCCTAATGATTCTGTGCCGGGTTTCAAAGATAAGCGAATCGAGTACTCAAAGTCGAGCTCCTCATTTGTTGCTTTAGTGATTGGTTCAAAAACGTGATCTACTTCTCAGAAACAACGTACCAAACCGTCTACTCGAGTATCTGAGTCGATGACCTTTGATTGGCAACAAATGACAAAAGCTTAGAAGTCTGTCGTCCACCACCTGATGTCACCCACCCGAGAAGAGTTTTTTGAAGAATAGGAAATCCGGGCGCCAACTGTCCAACACTAAGAAATTCAAAAAATAGGCCTATTCCGATGAGCAAGTCAATACGCTGTGGTATGTTGAAATTGGGATCAGCTAGTTGGATGTTACTTTAGAGTAAGAAACCTTTGAAGCGCCAGCCGATGAGCCTTCCGGCAGTTTTACAAAAAAAAAAAAAAATACCAGTCTAACGGTTAGACGCGATAGAAGTGAAACCTTCCGTAAAACAAACTGAGAGAGAATGAGATGAAGGCAGCATTAGGAGCGGGATAATTATAGGTTCATTATAATATTGCTATAAAGTTCATATTTTATTCATCCTCAATGTTTTCAATTTCAACAAATGATATGAGTGGCTTATGATAGCTAAAATATGATACAAATGCTTTGGTTTCGATGTTGTCAACATATCTTTGAAATACCGTGTCAATTGTTGTTTTTTCTGTCGATATTCACGACACTTTTCTGCATTATTTTTCGGCATAATTGCGGTAAACATTTAAATATTTACGAATATAAAAATACGGACGCAATACACACAGACGTACTAACATACACACAAGCATTCGTAGGACGCTTGGTTTGAATTTTTTATACATATGTATGTATGCTATACTATGGCCTAGCCTATGTACGTACATACATATTTGTGTTCTGAACTTCCAGCAAAACAATGCTTATTAATATACACTTATGCATCTACATACAACCGCACACACAGGCCACTCACTTTATTCCTGTAAATGCGTATGTCGTCCAAAGCTAAAATTCTATGCCTAGCGACTACAAGAACAAAATGCATTAATAGGCGCAGGCGCAGCGGCCATCATCCTAGTTGCCATAGCGCTGAACAGTCGCGGCGGCGCCGAACAGTTTCAACTATTGTACTGTGCAACAAAAACTCATCATCAAAAAATTGATATATAAATTCGAGCTCATAGTTCTAAGAGCAAGTACTTGCATTCATAAAACGAGCCGCCCATATGCTAATTTTCTCGACAATTCGAAAATAGTCAATATTGGAATATTTCGCGTAGAATTATTTGCCAATATTCAATTTTTGTCAAGTCGAGTGCCCGCGGCTCCGTAAATATGTTTGCACCCATATATGTATGTAAATATATGTTTCTAAATGCTCGACAACCGCAGCTGCCTGTTCAAGGTTACTGTACATTAGGCCGGGTCGATTTGTGGGAAGGCAAAAAAATCGCCCATTGCTCTGTGAAAATCATATTCTAGGGATCACAATAAGAAATTTTGCCGAAGGAACCATACCTCTAAAACGATTTCTGATGTCCCCCAATATGGGTCGAACTTTTTAGTTTCTTTTCTATATAAATAAATAAAAATAAAGAAAAAACATAGCCATTTAGCTGATTTTTTCATGTAAAGGCCAAAAATGGTGATATTTTGAAATTGGGGGACATCAGAATTCGTTTTAGAGGTATGGTTCCTTCGGCAAAGTTTCTTATTTTGATCCCTAGAATACGATTTTCATAGAGCAATGAGCGATTTTTAAATCGACCCGCCCTACTGTACATGCAATGCTGTGCCTATGAATGCGCGCTGGATTTCTTGAGAAATTTTACCGTATGTTTTGCTGTGGCGAGGCACATATGCACATACACACAACATATATACATATATCCGCATATATACATACATATATAAATTCACAAATTTAAATTTGCTTATGCCATCCTTCTGTGTGCCTGGTAATGAAGCATTTTCTATACATCTATACTAATATTATAAAGAGGAAAACTTTGTTTGTTTGGTTGTTTGTTTGTTTGGTTGTAATGAATAGGCTCAAAAACTACTGGACCGATTTTAAAAATTCTTTCACCATTCGAAAGCTACATCATCCACGAGTAACATGGATTATATTTTATTTTGGAAATAGGGCTCGAGACATAGGTCAAAACGTGAACCCGGGTAACCTTCGGATGTGTATGTACAATATGGGTATCAAATGGAAGCTGTTGGTGAATGCTTTAGTTCAGAGTATTTCCATCCGCTCCGTGACTAGGGTCTCGAGATAGAGACCAAAACGTGGACCCTAGAATGTGTTTGTACAATATGGATATCAAATTGAAGCTGTTGGTGAATGCTTTAGTACAGAGTATTTTTCATGCCGCTCCGTGACTGTGGTCTCGAGATATAGGTCAAAACGTGGACCCGGGTAACCTTTGGTTGTGTATGTACAATATGGGTATCAAATGAAAGCTGTTGATAAGTGCTTTAATACGGGGTAATTTTCATACCTATTGATGACTAGGGTCTCGAAATATATGCCAAAACATGGACCCGCCGTGTCTTTGAACCGAATTAAACCAAACTTACACACATTGTTAAGTAGGTATTGAAGATGATTTCCGTATAGTTTGAATACCTATTGGTAGATAGGGTCTCGAGATATAGGTCAAAACGTGGACCCGGGTAACCTTCGGACATGTATGTACAATATGGGTATCAAATGGAAGCTGTTGGTGAATGCTTTAGTACAGAGTATTTTTCATGCCGCTCCGTGACTGGGGTCTCGAGATATAGGTCAAAACGTGGACCCGGGTAACCTTTGGTTGTGTATGTACAATATGGGTATCAAATGAAAGCTGTTGATAAGTGCTTTAATACGGGGTAATTTTCATACCTATTGATGACTAGGGTCTCGAAATATATGCCAAAACGTGGACCCGCCGTGTCTTTGCACCGAATTAAACCAAACTTACACACATTGTTAAGTAAGTATTGAAAATGGGTTTCGTAAAGTTTGGTTGTAATTCGGAGCACTGGCAACGGGTACAGCGTTCTTTTGAACCAGCCATGGGGCGGAACTGAACTGTCAAATTGACAGTGTGAGTTACAATGTGTCAATATTTCTTTCTGATTTGGATGCCATAAGGAAAAAACGTAAGTGCAACATGTAAAAATTGTTTGTGAATTTTTTTGGAGTGGATTTTGGAACAGTGAATAATTTCTTACGAAATTTGAGAATTTAATGTGAAATCCAATGAAATTATGTGTTCGTGGAAAAAAATTTTTTTTCGTTTTTTTTTTTTTGAAAAATATAAATGGATAATGGTTAAAAAAGCTCCAATGCTTTATAAAACATATAAATTGAAACGAAAAATTCATGGATGATCAGGAAAAAAGACGATTGTTTATTCATATGCGTTGATTTGAAATTTAAAAGCAATCTTCTTTTTTCCTGATTTTCAATTTATATTTTATATTTACTCAAAAACAAATAGAAAAACAAAAAATATTGTTTATGCCAAAGCGCTTGAATAAAGAATAAAGAAATAAATAATATGAAAATCATATATTTTCTGTTCTAAACCATATCTATTCTATTTTAGTGTGCCCAGCGAAGGGGGCCGGGTTTGCTAGTACATATATATACGTATATTTTTTTTCTTCTTCTTTTTGGTGTCGCTTTTTCGTTTCACTTTTTCTCAAATCACTCCCAACGATTCTAAAGAAGTTTTCACTTCAAAAATTAAGTATCTCAAAAATACATTTAATATAGTTTTGCAGAGAAGAAAGGGTTCTATCGACTGAGTACTCACCCTTTGACAAACAGCAAACAAATCGTGGTAAAATAAAACATATTAAAAAACGCTATGAACTTATTCTCCAACATAATAAAAGAAGTGAAATAAAACACGTCTAGTACGTACATATCTCTTAAAATTGATAGAGCCACTCGGCTATCTAGAAGCATTTTCGGAATCAGTGCACAATTTTTAATTTGTTAAGAGATAAGATCTCGTATCATTGGAATGATAGAACTTAAAAGGAGTTGGAGCAAGTTCATCGCAAAATCTTGCAAAAGAAATTTTTTTGGTGCTAGTGAAGTATGATATCCAACTAAGTCAAATTGTGTCAATAACATCTGATAATGGAGCCAATCTACAGAAAACCGAAAATTTCTGCGATTTAGTTTTTTTTTAATTTTTTGGAGGTAGGTAGGTTACAGACGTACTAATTACCTCATTATTAGTAAAAACCCAGTATTTCCCTAGGTTTTTCCAGTGTTTCGCTAGCATATGTATTCAAAATTTGCAATCCTTTGTTGTTGGAAAAAGATTCAATGCCATTAAATCATGGGCGAGGGAAACCATAACAATAAAAATTTAGATTTCTGTTGTCTGTTTGTACTTTCGTGGAAATATGCCTCGTTTGCATTGACACTCTGTTGCTGCTTTCTCAATATTTAAATAAGCAAATATTCAAATAAAATTCTGAAGTAGAAATGTTTTTTTGTTAGTTTGCTTATATACATACATACATATATGTATGTGTATGTAAATATATTTATATATGATTTGACATAGAATGTGTCATAGCGCCATATTCCAAATTATATATATACATATATAAATAATAAATCGTTACAAATAAATAGCTAAGATATCAATAGATTAGTCCCTCACATACGTTTTTTTACAGGTAGAGAGTTCAGTAATTACAAAAAAAGATAATTTTAATTTGTATTCACCATACCTGCAACCTACAGGCATACCTAATTTTTCCGTTATGTTTTCAGTGTACCTCCGCAAAAACGCATACAAAATGGATACAAGAAAACAAAAACGAACACTACTCAAGTTGCAGCTACAAAAGTGAGAGTAGTAGCGCTAGCTGCAGTACACATAAATAATTTCGAAAGAAGCGCTCCGGCCGATTATAATTTTTCTGCTACTACTCCAACTACAGAGAGTTTACTAGCAGTAACAAATCGTAACTTGGAGCGGAGTAATACAATTGATTGCGCGTTTTGCGCTGCCTGCTCCACTACTCATCTGTTCAAATTCAGAGTAGCAGCATGAGCAGAGCAATGTCTTCGGTAATATTGCTGCTACGAAGTAGTTAATGCTAACACTGGTGAAAGCTGCTTCAACGACTGAGGGTGAATTTGTTGCTCTTTATGCAGCACCAAGAAGCGCTGTGGGGCTACGCAAACTGTTGACAGATTTAGGATACAAACAGCCCGGCACCACGCTGATTAAATGCGACAACCAAAGAGCATCTAAGTCATCTAAGAGAACAGTTTGTCTTCTCTCTCTCTTTTCGCCAAGCGTTAGCAAGTTGCGAATAGATGAAGCAACTGGTATAAATGGACATATATTGGCAAGGCGGGAATAGAGCTGTCTTAAATTACATGTGTTTGTACGATAGTGAGTTATACCAGTCTTATGAGCAATAACCATACACGCTAGCGGCGAATCTTGTTCGATAACTTTCTTGTTGCTTTCGCATGCAAATTTTTCGTTAAGTTAATCGAGCATAAAGAAAGCGAGCGGGGAAATGGCAAATAGAAGAAGCTTAGCATTTCGACATACCATATTTCTACATACATACTCGTATGAAATTAACGTGGAGTTCGTGCTTACCAAAGATCAGCTGATGTGTTGACCAAAGTTTTGCCGAACCTTCACGATAAAGTACAAATAATGTGCTGCGACACAACAGTTTTCAATACTGGTTGTATATGAAAACTTGGTCTCAATGTTTCCCGCCTCAGATATATCATAAAGAACGTCTAGGTTGTCGTAACACCATTTCCGAAGATGATAGTTTCCACAGGCAAAGAGACTGATGGTTTGATGCATCATCTCGCGTACTTCTTCAACCGAGTTTTCTCCTGAGATCAATTCATCTACGTAGAAGTCGCATATTACAATTTGGAACGTATTCAGAGCCACTAACGCAACGGCAACGTGTGAAAGCGAATAAGTACGTCGAAAAGCTTGGGTTGAATGGTGGGCCCGCCGTAGACCCTAAGCTTTGTTGTGGAGCTATCTACCTTGATGACGCAGTAATGTGGTAAGATATATTTATATTCATACGCCTCCGTGCCGGGGACCAGTGACATGTGTTTCAGTTCAACGTACTCCTTTACAAAATCGAGTACTTTAACTTTTAATCAGGATTGTGAGTAAACTTCCGCTCAAGACTCTCAAATCGGCGCTTTGTTTGTGTGTATGATTCGCCTAATGATTCTGTGCCGGGTTTCAAAGATAAGCGAATCGAGTACTCAAAGTCGAGCTCCTCATTTGTTGCTTTAGTGATTGGTTCAAAAACGTGATCTACTTCTCAGAAACAACGTACCAAACCGTCTACTTGAGTATCTGAGTCGATGACTTTGATTGGCAACAAATGACTAAAGCTTAGAAGTCTGTCGACCACCACCTGATGTCACCCACCCGAGAAGAGTTTTTTGAAGAATAGGAAATCCGGGCGCCAACTGTCCAACACTAAGAAATTCAAAAAATAGGCCTATTCCGATGAGCAAGTCAATACGCTGTGGTATGTTGAAATTGGGATCAGCTAGTTGGATGTTACTTTAGAGTAAGAAACCTTTGAAGCGCCAGCCGATGAGCCTTCCGGCAGTTTTACAAAAAAAAAAAAAAAATACCAGTCTAACGGTTAGACGCGATAGAAGTGAAACCTTCCGTAAAACAAACTGAGAGAGAATGAGATGAAGGCAGCATTAGGAGCGGGATAATTATAGGTTCATTATAATATTGCTATAAAGTTCATATTTTATTCATCCTCAATGTTTTCAATTTCAACAAATGATATGAGTGGCTTATGATAGCTAAAATATGATACAAATGCTTTGGTTTCGATGTTGTCAACATCTTTGAAATACCGTTGAAATACCGTGTCAATTGTTGTTTTTTTCTGTCGATATTCACGACACTTTTCTGCATTATTTTTCGGCATAATTGCGGTAAACATTTAAATATTTACGAATATAAAAATACGGACGCAATACACACAGACGTACTAACATACACACAAACATTCGTAGGACGCTTGGTTTGAATTTTTTATACATATGTATGTATGCTATACTATGGCCTAGCCTATGTACGTACATACATATTTGTGTTCTGAACTTCCAGCAAAACAATGCTTATTAATATACACTTATGCATCTACATACAACCGCACACACAGGCCACTCACTTTATTCCTGTAAATGCGTATGTCGTCCAAAGCTAAAATTCTATGCCTAGCGACTACAAGAACAAAATGCATTAATAGGCGCAGGCGTAGTGGCCATCATCCTAGTTGCCATAGCGCTGAACAGTCGCGGCGGCGCCGAACAGTTTCAACTATTGTACTGTGCAACAAAAACTCATCATCAAAAAATTGATTTATAAATTCGAGCTCATAGTTCTAAGAGCAAGTACTTGCATTCATAAAACGAGCCGCCCATATGCTAATTTTCTCGACAATTCGAAAATAGTCAATATTGGAATATTTCGCGTAGAATTATTTGCCAATATTCAATTTTTGTCAAGTCGAGTGCCCGCGGCTCCTTAAATATGTTTGCACCCATATATGTATGTAAATATATGTTTCTAAATGCTCGACAACCGCAGCTGCCTGTTCAAGGTTACTGTACATTAGGCCGGGTCGATTTGTGGGAAGGCAAAAAAATCGCCCATTGCTCTGTGAAAATCATATTCTAGGGAACAGAATAAGAAATTTTGCCGAAGGAACCATACCTCTAAAACGATTTCTGATGTCCCCCAATATGGGTCGAACTTTTTAGTTTCTTTTCTATATAAATAAATAAAAATAAAGAAAAAACATAGCCATTAGCTGATTTTTTCATGTAAAGGCCAAAAATGGTGATATTTTGAAATTGGGGGACATCAGAATTCGTTTTAGAGGTATGGTTCCTTCGGCAAAGTTTCTTATTTTGATCCCTAGAATACGATTTTCATAGAGCAATGAGCGATTTTTAAATCGACCCGCCCTACTGTACATGCAATGCTGTGCCTATGAATGCGCGCTGGATTTCTTGAGAAATTTTACCGTATGTTTTGCTGTGGCGAGGCACATATGCACATACACACAACATATATACATATATCCGCATATATACATACATATATAAATTCACAAATTTAAATTTGCTTATGCCATCCTTCTGTGTGCCTGGTAATGAAGCATTTTCTATACATCTATACTAATATTATAAAGAGGAAAACTTTGTTTGTTTGGTTGTTTGTTTGTTTGGTTGTAATGAATAGGCTCAAAAACTACTGGACCGATTTTAAAAATTCTTTAACCATTCGAAAGCTACATCATCCACGAGTAACATGGATTATATTTTCTTTTGGAAATAGGGCTCGAGATATAGGTCAAAACGTGGACCCGGGTAACCTTCGGATGTGTATGTACAATATGGGTATCAAATGGAAGCTGTTGATGAATGCTTTAGTACAGAGTATTTTTCATGCCGCTCCGTGACTAGGGTCTCGAGATAGAGACCAAAACGTGGACCATAGAATGTGTTTGTACAATATGGATATCAAATTGAAGCTGTTGGTGAATGCTTTAGTACAGAGTATTTTTCATGCCGCTCCGTGACTGGGGTCTCGAGATATAGGTCAAAACGTGGACCCGGGTAACCTTTGGTTGTGTATGTACAATATGGGTATCAAATGAAAGCTGTTGATAAGTGCTTTAATACGGGGTAATTTTCATACCTATTGATGACTAGGGTCTCGAAATATATGCCAAAACGTGGACCCGCCGTGTCTTTGCACCGAATTAAACCAAACTTACACACATTGTTAAGTAAGTAATGAAAATGGGTTTCGTAAAGTTTGGTTGTAATTCGGAGCACTGGCAACGGGTACAGCGTTCTTTTGAACCAGCCATGGGGCGGAACTGAACTGTCAAATTGACAGTGTGAGTTACAATGTGTCAATATTTCTTTCTGATTTGGATGCCATAAGGAAAAAACGTAAGTGCAACATGTAAAAATTGTTTGTGAATTTTTTTGGAGTGGATTTTGGAACAGTGAATAATTTCTTACAAAATTTGAGAATTTAATGTGAAATCCGAATGAAATTATGTGTTCGTGGAAAAAAAATTTTTTTCCGTTTTTTTTTTTTTTGAAAAATATAAATGGATAATGGTTAAAAAAGCTCCAATGCTTTATAAAACATATAAATTGAAACGAAAAATTCATGGATGATCAGGAAAAAAGACGATTGTTTATTCATATGCGTTGATTTGAAATTTAAAAGCAATCTTCTTTTTTCCTGATTTTCAATTTATATTTTATATTTACTCAAAAACAAATAGAAAAACAAAAAATATTGTTTATGCCAAAGCGCTTGAATAAAGAATAAAGAAATAAATAATATGAAAATCATATATTTTCTGTTCTAAACCATATCTATTCTATTTTAGTGTGCCCAGCGAAGGGGGCCGGGTTTGCTAGTACATATATATACGTATATCTTTTTTCTTCTTCTTTTTGGTGTCGCTTTTTCGTTTCACTTTTTCTCAAATCACTCCCAACGATTCTAAAGAAGTTTTCACTTCAAAAATTAAGTATCTCAAAAATACATTTAATATAGTTTTGCAGAGAAGAAATGGTTCTATCGACTGAGTACTCACCCTTTGACAAACAGCAAACAAATCGTGGTAAAATAAAACATATTAAAAAACGCTATGAACTTATTCTCCAACATAATAAAAGAAGTGAAATAAAACACGTCTAGTACGTACATATCTCTTAAAATTGATAGAGCCACTCGGCTATCTAGAAGCATTTTCGGAATCAGTGCACAATTTTTAATTTGTTAAGAGATAAGATCTCGTATCATTGGAATGATAGAACTTAAAAGGAGTTGGAGCAAGTTCATCGCAAAATCTTGCAAAAGAAATTTTTTTGGTGCTAGTGAAGTATGATATCCAACTAAGTCAAATTGTGTCAATAACATCTGATAATGGAGCCAATCTACAGAAAACCGAAAATTTCTGCGATTTAGTTTTTTTTTAATTTTTTGGAGGTAGGTAGGTTACAGACGTGCTAATTACCTCATTATTAGTAAAAACCAAGTATTTCCCTAGGTTTTTCCAGTGTTTCGCTAGCATATGTATTCAAAATTTGCAATCCTTTGTTGTTGGAAAAAGATTCAATGCCATGAAATCATGGGCGAGGGAAACCATAACAATAAAAATTTAGATTTCTGTTGTCTGTTTGTACTTTCGTGGAAATATGCCTCGTTTGCATTGACACTCTGTTGCTGCTTTCTCAATATTTAAATAAGCAAATATTCAAATAAAATTCTGAAGTAGAAATGTTTTTTTGTTAGTTTGCTTATATACATACATACATATATAGACTAAGAGCCCGCGACGCCCAGACCTTCGTTAAATTATAAAAGTTGGAAATTTTTCTATAAACGTCTCCTATACAGGTATAAGCAAACCCAGATTATTAAACCTGGGTCGCGGTGGCTTTGGCAGGTAACAGGTAGTAAAGGTGAGTAAAATTGAGTCTCAAATTTGTAATAGTATAAAGCTTAGTTTTTATACATTTCAACTTACAATCATATCAGAAACTGCCTCGTCCATTGGCGGACACTTAGGGCGGTAACAACCCCTCCCCAGACACCCTAACATTCTAATTATTTATAAATCTACTTTCGTCATAGTATAAAATCTAGTTTTTATATATGTTATTCAGAGATCTATAAAAATAATGTTTTCACAATCCCCAGACAGTTTCGATGGTTCCCCTATCTTCCCAGACATAATGAAGTCCACTCCAGGCGTGAGCGCGATGAATATATATGTACGTTGGTGCGAGTGAAATAGCGCGATTGGTCTACGGCGATCTTTTTCTGCGCATCAGCTGTCTTATACTCTGTATAATACTCCGTATTGTATATTATGTAGTGTGAACTGTTATACGTACAGCAAGCGTTTAATAATTTATTTGCAAAATTTATTATAAAATAAGTGGTCTAGTTGTGATAAAGTGTTGTCATGGAAACGGAGGAACAAATTAAGTTGTTTTATTTGTAAGAAAAGTGAGGGGAAATTAATATTGCTTTCTGAAGAGACATTAAAGAAGTGCCGAACTGTTTTGAAAGTCAGAAAAAAACACAACCTTAAATATGCGAATGTTATTTTGCCTGATGAATATACAGATGGAGGTTATCACCGGGAATGCCATAAAACATTCACAGGCTAATAAACAGTACTACAATTCGGAGCCTGCAGATTTAAAAAAGAAAAAAAGAGTAAACAAAGAGTCGATTAGTGTAGACAATTTATCTCCAGATACACCGATAGTACCTGAGTTCACTACCGAACTCGCAACAAAATCTCCAACATCATCAGAACAAAATTTATATTCAACCTCCACAGAACAATCTCATTTACCGCCTCAACATACAGAACCTTCAACAATTTCACAATCGACTTTAGCTAGTGAATCAGAGGTCTTACAATCGACAAGTTATCAAAAAAATGGTGACATTAGTACACCAGATGTTACTGAAGTAAACAATGTAATTGAGGACGTAAATACTCAACCCGAAAATTTTGTCAGTAGTAATGACTCTCCGATTGTTTGTATATTTTGTAATAAACAGAAGAAGAAAGTGCGCTCAAAAATGCTTCCACTTCATGCAGCTGAAACAAACCAATTTAAAGGTAGTATTTTTTCTAACATTGAAGGTTTAGAAGAATATAACGAGTTTTCAACTACATTGAATAATTACTCTGCTCCAAAAATATATTATCATACTGATTGTCGAGTTCATTTTAACAATGATGTGTCGTCTAAAAAAAAATCATCTAGTAAAAGTCATTGGCATTACAATCGAGAGTATCACAGACAAGTTTTTGACGAAATTGGCAGCATTATCGAAGAAGATATTATTAAAAAGGGACGATGTTATTTTTTAATATATTTACATGAACTGTATAAAGAGTCATTGGAAAAAATTTATCAAGATAATTCCGTTGAAATGAACTTCGTTTTCACAGCACACCATCTCGAAGAAAAAATTATGAAAGTATATTCTGAAGATATACAATTTTTTACTATTCGAAATAAAAAAATTGTCGCACCTAAATATTTACAATCAATAGATGCAACAGTCCTCGACAGCTTACACACAGAAAATATTTTACAGAAGTCCGCATTACTTTTAAGGAAACTAATTCTGAAAATTGAAAAAAATAAATTACCTTCTAAAAATATAACAGCGCAACATTTGATAACAGGAGAAGTCTCTATACCAGAACCCTTATTGGACTTTTATTCAACTCTTCTCGGTGGGTGTAATCAGAAGCGGAAAAAAAGCATAAAGTGTTCTCGTCATAAGAGTTCAGATGTTTATAGACTCATACAAAGTTTCCGACATTAATGAGGCTTTCAATCGAAAAAAATTGAGAAACTTTGATGCTAGCAGTTTACCACCTTGTGAAAATGAGCTACTACAGCATTTTTTACGAGCTAATTATATTTGTACGATTTGGAACAATGCTCACTTAAGAAAACCTACTTCACATAAACCTGAAAATAATGGCTGGGTACTGGAAAATGATCAATACCATTTTAAATGGTTTGAAGGAGATCAGCTACCTACTTATGTCAGTGATTCTCTACAAACTTTGTCAGGTATGTTATAATGTTCACTGTTTATGAAGAAATTATCAACCATTCATAATTATTCTAACTTGCTTTAATTATTACAGAAGCTGATGAAGACGATGACATTCATGAGGACAAATCCGCAGAATGGAGTAGCGGTGATGAAGATAATCGAGATACCGACGAGGACGATGAAGTTGATTAAATATTTTTTTTGATTTAATAATAATGTTTGACACATTATATTTTTACTTTGTATTGTAATGGCTATAATTATAAATATAATTGAAATCTTTTTCGATTGGTTCAATTACGATCTAAATTATTCTCTCTCCTTACAGTAAAACTAATATAACATGCATACAAATTTATCTTCTTAACTTTAAACTTCTAGAATTTTACCATCAGCTGTCGATTTTTCGTATTTTTTTCTGCACAATACTAGAAAAAATTTTCTATTGATATTTACAACTTTCGTAGATCTCCACTTGACTCAATAAAAATCGCATTATTGTATTGTTGATTTAATAATTTGTTAATATGAAAATTTTTCTGCGTTCTCGTTTAAAAATTTACTTTTTTTATCTGTTATAAATGTATATAATGAATTTTCTTGATAAATTTAGAGAACAGATCGCACTATTTCACTCGCGCCAACGTACATATATATTCATCGCGCTCACGCCTGGAGTGGACTTCATTATGTCTGGGAAGATAGGGGAACCATCGAAACTGTCTGGGGATTGTGAAAACATTATTTTTATAGATCTCTGAATAACATATATAAAAATTAGATTTTATACTATGACGAAAGTAGATTTATAAATAATTAGAATGTTAGGGTGTCTGGGGAGGGGTTGTTACCGCCCTAAGTGTCCGCCCATGGACGAGGCAGTTTCTGATATGATTGTAAGTTGAAATGTATAAAAACTAAGCTTTATACTATTACAAATTTGAGACTCAATTTTACTCACCTTTACTACCTGTTACCTGCCAAAGCCACCGCGACCCAGGTTTAATAATCTGGGTTTGCTTATACCTGTATAGGAGACGTATATAGAAAAATTTCCAACTTTTATAATTTAACGAAGGTCTGGGCGTCGCGGGCTCTCACTCTAATATGTATGTGTATGTAAATATATTTATATATGATTTGACATAGAATGTGTCATAGCGCCATATTCCAAATTATATATATACATATATAAATAATAAATCGTTACAAATAAATAGCTAAGATATCAATAGATTAGTCCCTCACATACGTTTTTTTACAGGTAGAGAGTTCAGTAACTACAAAAAAAGATAATTTTAATTTGTATTCACCATACCTGCAACCTACAGGCATACCTAATTTTTCCGTTATGTTTTCAGTGTACCTCCGCAAAAACGCATACAAAATGGATACAAGAAAACAAAAACGAACACTACTCAAGTTGCAGCTACAAAAGTGAGAGTAGTAGCGCTAGCTGCAGTACACATAAATAATTTCGAAAGAAGCGCTCCGGCCGATTCTAATTTTTCTGCTACTACTCCAACTACAGAGAGTTTACTAGCAGTAACAAATCGTAACTTGGAGCGGAGTAATACAATTGATTGCGCGTTTTGCGCTGCCTGCTCCACTACTCATCTGTTCAAATTCAGAGTAGCAGCATGAGCAGAGCAATGTCTTCGGTAATATTGCTGCTACGAAGTAGTTAATGCTAACACTGGTGAAAGCTGCTTCAACGACTGAGGGTGAATTTGTTGCTCTTTATGCAGCACCAAGAAGCGCTGTGGGGCTACGCAAACTGTTGACAGATTTAGGATACAAACAGCCCGGCACCACGCTGATTAAATGCGACAACCAAAGAGCATCTAAGTCATCTAAGAGAACAGTTTGTCTTCTCTCTCTCTTTTCGCCAAGCGTTAGCAAGTTGCGAATAGATGAAGCAACTGGTATAAATGGACATATATTGGCAAGGCGGGAATAGAGCTGTCTTAAATTACATGTGTTTGTACGATAGTGAGTTATACCAGTCTTATGAGCAATAACCATACACGCTAGCGGCGAATCTTGTTCGATAACTTTCTTGTTGCTTTCGCATGCAAATTTTTCGTTGAGTTAATCGAGCATAAAGAAAGCGAGCGGGGAAATGGCAAATAGAAGAAGCTTAGCATTTCGACATACCATATTTCTACATACATACTCGTATGAAATTAACGTGGAGTTCGTGCTTACCAAAGATCAGCTGATGTGTTGACCAAAGTTTTGCCGAACCTTCACGATAAAGTACAAATAATGTGCTGCGACACAACAGTTTTCAATACTGGTTGTATATGAAAACTTGGTCTCAATGTTTCCCGCCTCAGATATATCATAAAGAACGTGTAGGTTGTCGTAACACCATTTCCGAAGATGATAGTTTCCACAGGCAAAGAGACTGATGGTTTGATGCATCATCTCGCGTACTTCTTCAACCGAGTTTTCTCCTGAGATCAATTCATCTACGTAGAAGTCGCATATTACAATTTGGAACGTATTCAGAGCCACGAACGCAACGGCAACGTGTGAAAGCGAATAAGTACGTCGAAAAGCTTGGGTTGAATGGTGGGCCCGCCGTAGACCCTAAGCTTTGTTGTGGAGCTATCTACCTTGATGACGCAGTAATGTGGTAAGATATATTTATATTCATACGCCTCCGTGCCGGGGACCAGTGACATGTGTTTCAGTTCAACGTACTCCTTTACAAAATCGAGTACTTTAACTTTTAATCAGGATTGTGAGTAAACTTCCGCTCAAGACTCTCAAATCGGCGCTTTGTTTGTGTGTATGATTCGCCTAATGATTCTGTGCCGGGTTTCAAAGATAAGCGAATCGAGTACTCAAAGTCGAGCTCCTCATTTGTTGCTTTAGTGATTGGTTCAAAAACGTGATCTACTTCTCAGAAACAACGTACCAAACCGTCTACTCGAGTATCTGAGTCGATGACCTTTGATTGGCAACAAATGACAAAAGCTTAGAAGTCTGTCGACCACCACCTGATGTCACCCACCCGAGAAGAGTTTTTTGAAGAATAGGAAATCCGGGCGCCAACTGTCCAACACTAAGAAATTCAAAAAATAGGCCTATTCCGATGAGCAAGTCAATACGCTGTGGTATGTTGAAATTGGGATCAGCTAGTTGGATGTTACTTTAGAGTAAGAAACCTTTGAAGCGCCAGCCGATGAGCCTTCCGGCAGTTTTACAAAAAAAAAAAAAATACCAGTCTAACGGTTAGACGCGATAGAAGTGAAACCTTCCGTAAAACAAACTGAGAGAGAATGAGATGAAGGCAGCATTAGGAGCGGGATAATTATAGGTTCATTATAATATTGCTATAAAGTTCATATTTTATTCATCCTCAATGTTTTCAATTTCAACAAATGATATGAGTGGCTTATGATAGCTAAAATATGATACAAATGCTTTGGTTTCGATGTTGTCAACATATCTTTGAAATACCGTGTCAATTGTTGTTTTTTTCTGTCGATATTCACGACACTTTTCTGCATTATTTTTCGGCATAATTGCGGTAAACATTTAAATATTTACGAATATAAAAATACGGACGCAATACACACAGACGTACTAACATACACACAAACATTCGTAGGACGCTTGGTTTGAATTTTTTATACATATGTATGTATGCTATACTATGGCCTAGCCTATGTACGTACATACATATTTGTGTTCTGAACTTCCAGCAAAACAATGCTTATTAATATACACTTATGCATCTACATACAACCGCACACACAGGCCACTCACTTTATTCCTGTAAATGCGTATGTCGTCCAAAGCTAAAATTCTATTCCTAGCGACTACAAGAACAAAATGCATTAATAGGCGCAGGCGTAGCGGCCATCATCCTAGTTGCCATAGCGCTGAACAGTCGCGGCGGCGCCGAACAGTTTCAACTATTGTACTGTGCAACAAAAACTCATCATCAAAAAATTGATTTATAAATTCGAGCTCATAGTTCTAAGAGCAAGTACTTGCATTCATAAAACGAGCCGCCCATATGCTAATTTTCTCGACAATTCGAAAATAGTCAATATTGGAATATTTCGCGTAGAATTATTTGCCAATATGCAATTTTTGTCAAGTCGAGTGCCCGCGGCTTCGTAAATATGTTTGCACCCATATATGTATGTAAATATATGTTTCTAAATGCTCGACAACCGCAGCTGCCTGTTCAAGGTTACTGTACATTAGGCCGGGTCGATTTGTGGGAAGGCAAAAAAATCGCCCATTGCTCCGTGAAAATCATATTCTAGGGATCAAAATAAGAAATTTTGCCGAAGGAACCATACCTCTAAAACGATTTCTGATGTCCCCCAATATGGGTCGAACTTTTTAGTTTCTTTTCTATATAAATAAATAAAAATAAAGAAAAAACATAGCCATTTAGCTGATTTTTTCATGTAAAGGCCAAAAATGGTGATATTTTGAAATTGGGGGACATCAGAATTCGTTTTAGAGGTATGGTTTCTTCGGCAAAGTTTCTTTTTTGATCCCTAGAATACGATTTTCATAGAGCAATGAGCGATTTTTAAATCGACCCGCCCTACTGTACATGCAATGCTGTGCCTATGAATGCGCGCTGGATTTCTTGAGAAATTTTACCGTATGTTTTGCTGTGGCGAGGCACATATGCACATACACACAACATATATACATATATCCGCATATATACATACATATATAAATTCACAAATTTAAATTTGCTTACGCCATCCTTCTGTGTGCCTGGTAATGAAGCATTTTCTATACATCTATACTAATATTATAAAGAGGAAAACTTTGTTTGTTTGGTTGTTTGTTTGTTTGGTTGTAATGAATAGGCTCAAAAACTACTGGACCGATTTTAAAAATTCTTTCACCATTCGAAAGCTACATCATCCACGAGTAACATGAATTATATTTTTTATTTTGGAAATAGGGCTCGAGATATAGGTCAAAACGTGAACCCGGGTAACCTTCGGATGTGTATGTACAATATGGGTATCAAATGGAAGCTGTTGGTGAATGCTTTAGTTCAGAGTATTTCCATCCGCTCCGTGACTAGGGTCTCGAGATAGAGACCAAAACGTGGACCCTAGAATGTGTTTGTACAATATGGATATCAAATGAAAGCTGTTGATAAGTGCTTTAATACGGGGTAATTTTCATACCTATTGATGACTAGGGTCTCGAAATATATGTCAAAACGTGGACCCGCCGTGTCTTTGAACCGAATTGAACCAAACTTACACACATTGTTAAGTAGGTATTGAAGATGATTTCCGTATAGTTTGAATACCTATTGGTAGATAGGGTCTCGAGATATAGGTCAAAACGTGGACCCGGGTAACCTTCGGACATGTATGTACAATATCGGTATCAAATGGAAGCTGTTGGTGAATGCTTTAGTACAGAGTATTTTTCATGCCGCTCCGTGACTGGGGTCTCGAGATATAGGTCAAAACGTGGACCCGGGTAACCTTTGGTTGTGTATGTACAATATGGGTATCAAATGAAAGCTGCTGATAAGTGCTTTAATACGGGGTAATTCCATCCGCTCCGTGACTAGGGTCTCGAGATAGAGACCAAAACGTGGACCCTAGAATGTGTTTGTACAATATGGATATCAAATGAAAGCTGTTGATGGGTGCTTTAATACGGGGTAATTTTCATACCTATTGATGACTAGGGTCTCGAAATATATGCCAAAACGTGGACCCGCCGTGTCTTTGAACCGAATTAAACCAAACTTACACACATTGTTAAGTAGGTATTGAAGATGATTTCCGTATAGTTTGAATACCTATTGGTAGATAGGGTCTCGAGATATAGGTCAAAACGTGGACCCGGGTAACCTTCGGACATGTATGTACAATATGGGTATCAAATGGAAGCTGTTGGTGAATGCTTTAGTCCAGAGTATTTTTCATGCCGCTCCGTGACTGGGGTCTCGAGATAGAGACCAAAACGTGGACCATAGAATGTGTTTGTACAATATGGATATCAAATTGAAGCTGTTGGTGAATGCTTTAGTACAGAGTATTTTTCATGCCGCTCCGTGACTGGGGTCTCGAGATATAGGTCAAAACGTGGACCCGGGTAACCTTTGGTTGTGTATGTACAATATGGGTATCAAATGAAAGCTGTTGATAAGTGCTTTAATACGGGGTAATTTTCATACCTATTGATGACTAGGGTCTCGAAATATATGCCAAAACGTGGACCCGCTGTGTCTTTGCACCGAATTAAACCAAACTTACACACATTGTTAAGTAAGTATTGAAAATGGGTTTCGTAAAGTTTGGTTGTAATTCGGAGCACTGGCAACGGGTACAGCGTTCTTTTGAACCAGCCATGGGGCGGAACTGAACTGTCAAATTGACAGTGTGAGTTACAATGTGTCAATATTTCTTTCTGATTTGGATGCCATAAGGAAAAAACGTAAGTGCAACATGTAAAAATTGTTTGTGAATTTTTTTGGAGTGGATTTTGGAACAGTGAATAATTTCTTACAAAATTTGAGAATTTAATGTGAAATCCGAATGAAATTATGTGTTCGTGGAAAAAAATTTTTTTTTCGTTTTTTTTTTTTGAAAAATATAAATGGATAATGGTTAAAAAAGCTCCAATGCTTTATAAAACATATAAATTGAAACGAAAAATTCATGGATGATCAGGAAAAAAGACGATTGTTTATTCATATGCGTTGATTTGAAATTTAAAAGCAATCTTCTTTTTTCCTGATTTTCAATTTATATTTTATATTTACTCAAAAACAAATAGAAAAACAAAAAATATTGTTTATGCCAAAGCGCTTGAATAAAGAATAAAGAAATAAATAATATGAAAATTATATATTTTCTGTTCTAAACCATATCTATTCTATTTTAGTGTGCCCAGCGAAGGGGGCCGGGTTTGCTAGTACATATATATACGTATATCTTTTTTCTTCTTCTTTTTGGTGTCGCTTTTTCGTTTCACTTTTTCTCAAATCACTCCCAACGATTCTAAAGAAGTTTTCACTTCAAAAATTAAGTATCTCAAAAATACATTTAATATAGTTTTGCAGAGAAGAAAGGGTTCTATCGACTGAGTACTCACCCTTTGACAAACAGCAAACAAATCGTGGTAAAATAAAACATATTAAAAAACGCTATGAACTTATTCTCCAACATAATAAAAGAAGTGAAATAAAACACGTCTAGTACGTACATATCTCTTAAAATTGATAGAGCCACTCGGCTATCTAGAAGCATTTTCGGAATCAGTGCACAATTTTTAATTTGTTAAGAGATAAGATCTCGTATCATTGGAATGATAGAACTTAAAAGGAGTTGGAGCAAGTTCATCGCAAAATCTTGCAAAAGAAATTTTTTTGGTGCTAGTGAAGTATGATATCCAACTAAGTCAAATTGTGTCAATAACATCTGATAATGGAGCCAATCTACAGAAAACCGAAAATTTCTGCGATTTAGTTTTTTTTTAATTTTTTGGAGGTAGGTAGGTTACAGACGTACTAATTACCTCATTATTAGTAAAAACCAAGTATTTCCCTAGGTTTTTCCAGTGTTTCGCTAGCATATGTATTCAAAATTTGCAATCCTTTGTTGTTGGAAAAAGATTCAATGCCATTAAATCATGGGCGAGGGAACCCAAAGCAATAAAAATTTAGATTTCTGTTGTCTGTTTGTACTTTCGTGGAAATATGCCTCGTTTGCATCGACACTCTGTTGCTGCTTTCTCAATATTTAAATAAGCAAATATTCAAATAAAATTCTGAAGTAGAAATGTTTTTTTGTTAGTTTGCTTACATACATACATACATATGTGTATGTGTATGTAAATATATTTATATATGATTTGACATAGAATGTGTCATAGCGCCATATTCCAAATTATATATATACATATATAAATAAAAAAAAAATACCAGTCTAACGGTTAGACGGGATAGAAGTGAAACCTTCCGTAAGACAAACTGAGAGAGAATGAGACGAAAGCAGCATTAGGGGCGGGATAATTATAGGTTCATTATAATATTGCTATAAAGTTCATATTGTATTTTCTTCATTTTATTATTATTCATCCTCAATGTTTTCAATTTCAACAAATGATACGAGTGGCTTATGATAGCTAAAATATGATACAAATGCTTTGGTTTCGATGTTGTCAAAAAAAATACCCAAACGGACCGAAGAAACAGACTTACAAATTTCTTCCATTTTCGTCTACTTGTATTCATATAAAAATTTATGTCTCTTCCCACCAAAGCTAAATGTATTAGTATATTTCTTCTTGTATTTATTCAAGGCCGAAATCCCGGCGGTACTGCAATACCGGGCCAACCCGTGGCAGAGGTGGACCAAGCCCTTAAAACACTCCGCCCATTTCCAAAAATCAGTTTAACATTTGTTGTCCTCCGATGGAGGATCTATCAGATGTTAAGCTACACTTTGATCTTAGCCATAAGGCCGAGAAGCGATAACCATACACAACCAACAAACTCAATATATTTTCAATACATTTTCTAATAAACCTTTTGAGAATTACACGCTCACAAAAATTAATGTACGAAATATTTATACCGATTCACTTAAACTGACTTTCAGTATCTAAACCAAACATAGAAGAGCCAACAAGCAACGGCGAGCTGTTTGATTTCATGTTCGTGCCTGTGTATGTGCATTTGTGCGTTCATATCGCCACAGTGCATGACTACCAGCCTTGGCTGAGCACAGTAAGAAAATGTATTCGAGCGTATATATGTATGTATGTACGTTAGTGTGTTTGTACGATTGTGCTCTGCGCTCAGCTTTGTGTCGATTTTACTGTGCGCTGCGCAGGTTGGGGTATTCTTGCAGAATGTAAAGATGATTCACACACTGTCGACCGACTGGGTACACTTGTCACAAGTGATGATATGTATAATTTTTATATGAAAAATCAAGGCGAATCTATTGAAGGTGGTTAGCAATAATTTGATTTGTTATTTTTTTCTTCAGCCGTGTACATTTGGATGTCAACACAAAATTGAATTACGAAACGTTTTACTTAGCTTAGTGTATGAATTCATCTTGGAAAAAATTCAATTTTCTTCTATAATAAAATTTTAATAAAAAAAACTCTTTTCAATAAATAATCAGAAATGTCCCACAATGCAAATCTCAAAAAAAAAATTCCATTTTCGTCTACTTGTATTCATATAAAAATTTATGTCTCTTCTCACCAAAGCTAAATGTCAAGAATGATAGAAACAAGATTGCGCCCATCAGAGCGTACGTGACGTCACGTTTGCTGAGTTGTGCAGTATTGCCAACCATTTGCTCTTCGCAATAAATTTAGTGCTTTAATTTAAAGCTACCGAAACTGTAAGTTAAAAAAAACTGTATTAATAAAGAAAGAATGTTGTAAAAGGTCACTCTGAGAAGATTTTAGTGCTAATGAAAATTAGTTGATTCTTATCAAATTTAGTATTTTAAAAAAATGGTGGGAAAAATCTTAAATATTTTGCAAATCATATTAAATTGTTCAACCAAGTCGTGGATCTACACATCTTATAGTGTCTAATATTGTTGCACAGCCGCTGATAAGATTGAACAATGTGTGAATGTGGATTTTAATAGTGCTGATGGAGTTGCGCCAGGAGAAGTGCCTTGAACGGATGGTGCCACTGGATGGATGGCGGAGGCAGTGTACTCAGTCCGTGGATCGGTGCTCAGTTCCTATTCCTATAGACATTTTAAAACATTTAACTTTAATTTAATTAAATATTATAAGCATATGTATGCAGAGCGCCTCATCCTTTGGAAATATAAAAAAGCTTATATCACACGCTTTATTGAGGTTCTTACTAGCACAATTTTTCACTGCACATTTCATGTTTTCTTATTTTTCACTTATACGAGTACACTTTCACGAATTATCTTATTTTTGCGTAAATATTCACTAAAACGTTTGTTACCGTTTGTTCTTATTAACGCACATTTCAAAGAAAAAACGAATATTCATAAACATCAACAATAACCGCAATCATGGGCAATGTGACCAGATCTCTGAGAAGATTTTAGTGCTAATGAAAATTTTTTTACTCTTATAAAATTTGATAATTTGAAAGTGCAAATTTAATTTTTGGCTCCATTTAAGGCTATGCAAAAATATTAAATGCCCCTCTCTCAACTTTACTTAAGATTGAAAACCTTTTTACACATTTTAAAAAGCCTTTGAATTTATTGAATGCGAATTGAAACCATAGAGGAGTAATCGTTTCTTCCGGTCATCAATCCTTAGTGAGACATAGAGCATCAAGATATGTATTCATAGTAAAAATAAGCAACAAAATACCAGAAAATAGTAAAGAAACCATACTGACATTTTTACAAAAAGAGTACCTTATCTAGTTACATAACTTCAAATATAGCAAAAAAGTCTTTCCCTTAACAAAAGAGTTTCGCTTAACAAAAACAACTCATAAATCAAATTGTACATAAGCATAACACATTTATTTAAGAAAAACGCACATTCTACAGACAATTTGTCACGCATACAAAGTTCTTTAAGTAACACAATAAAAATTTCGTGTTTTATTTTCTTTAAATGGGCATTTAGTGCGTTTTTATATCCAAAGCTAGGCAACTCTGCAGTAGCGAGAGAGAGATTTGACTGCCGAAAGCAGAAGAACACTAACAACACCGGCAATCGCGGGCAATGCCACCAGATGTTAAAAAAAAGTAAAGCTAAATAAAACTGAGTGAATTATTTAAATAATCATTAAAAAATGTATATTTTACGAAATTATGAACATGACATTTTAATTAGAACAGCTAGGAAAATGTCATGAAAAAAGAACTTAAACTCCGAGACAAAAAATAATAAAAATAACAAAAAAAATGCTAAATCAAGTTACGAAAATGGTAATCTGGCCATACTTGAGCTAAAATCACGTAACTAGTTGTCAAATTCGCTGAGCGCAAAGTAACGGGACCACGATGGGCGCAATCTCATTATTCTTTGCATCATGGCTAAATGTATTAGTATATTTCTTCTTGTATTTATTCAAGGCCGAAATCCCGGCGGTACTGCAATACCGGGCCAACCCGTGGCAGAGGTGGACCAAGCCCTTAAAACACTCCGCCCATTTCCAAAAATCAGTTTAACATTTGTTGTCCTCCGATAGAGGATCTATCAGATGTTAAGCTGATAAGATAACCATACACAACCAACAAACTCAATACATTTTCAATGCATTTTCTAATAAACCTTTTGAGAATTACACGCTCACAAAAATTATTTATATCAACATATAATATAACGCTTCGTAACTAAATAACTTTTAGGCCAAAGCCTACAGCATGACGCGGTAGCCGAGCGACTAGCAATGTGAGCTTCCGATCCAAAATCCTTGGTTCGAATCACGTTTATATCAACATATAATATAACGCTTCGTAGCCAAGAGGGTCGCTTTTTCGTTTCACTTTTCCTCAAATCACTCCCAACGATTCTAAAGAAGTTTTCACTTCAAAAATCGTTACAAATAAATAGCTAAGATATCAATAGATTAGTCCCTCACATACGTTTTTTTACAGGTAGAGAGTTCAGTAACTACAAAAAAAGATAATTTTAATTTGTATTCACCATACCTGCAACCTACAGGCATACCTAATTTTTCCGTTATGTTTTCAGTGTACCTCTGCAAAAACGCATACAAAATGGATACAAGAAAACAAAAACGAACACTACTCAAGTTGCAGCTACAAAAGTGAGAGTAGTAGCGCTAGCTGCAGTACACATAAATAATTTCGAAAGAAGCGCTCCGGCCGATTATAATTTTTCTGCTACTACTCCAACTACAGAGAGTTTACTAGCAGTAACAAATCGTAACTTGGAGCGTAGTAATACAATTGATTGCGCGTTTTGCGCTACCTGCTCCACTACTCATCTGTTCAAATTCAGAGTAGCAGCATGAGCAGAGCAATGTCTTCGGTAATATTGCTGCTACGAAGTAGTTAATGCTAACACTGGTGAAAGCTGCTTCAACGACTGAGGGTGAATTTGTTGCTCTTTATGCAGCACCAAGAAGCGCTGTGGGGCTACGCAAACTGTTGACAGATTTAGGATACAAACAGCCCGGCACCACGCTGATTAAATGCGACAACCAAAGAGCATCTAAGTCATCTAAGAGAACAGTTTGTCTTCTCTCTCTCTTTTCGCCAAGCGTTAGCAAGTTGCGAATAGATGAAGCAACTGGTATAAATGGACATATATTGGCAAGGCGGGAATAGAGCTGTCTTAAATTACATGTGTTTGTACGATAGTGAGTTATACCAGTCTTATGAGCAATAACCATACACGCTAGCGGCGAATCTTGTTCGATAACTTTCTTGTTGCTTTCGCATGCAAATTTTTCGTTAAGTTAATCGAGCATAAAGAAAGCGAGCGGGGAAATGGCAAATAGAAGAAGCTTAGCATTTCGACATACCATATTTCTACATACATACTCGTATGAAATTAACGTGGAGTTCGTGCTTACCAAAGATCAGCTGATGTGTTGACCAAAGTTTTGCCGAACCTTCACGATAAAGTACAAATAATGTGCTGCGATACAACAGTTTTCAATACTGGTTGTATATGAAAACTTGGTCTCAATGTTTCCCGCCTCAGATATATCATAAAGAACGTCTAGGTTGTCGTAACACCATTTCCGAAGATGATAGTTTCCACAGGCAAAGAGACTGATGGTTTGATGCATCATCTCGCGTACTTCTTCAACCGAGTTTTCTCCTGAGATCAATTCATCTACGTAGAAGTCGTATATTACAATTTGGGACGTATTCAGAGCCACGAACGCAACGGCAACGTGTGAAAGCGAATAAGTACGTCGAAAAGCTTGGGTTGAATGGTGGGCCCGCCGTAGACCCTAAGCTTTGTTGTGGAGCTATCTTCCTTGATGACGCAGTAATGTGGTAAGATATGTTTGTATTCATACGCCTCCGTGCCGGGGACCAGTGACATGTATTTCAGTTCAACGTACTCCTTTACAAAATCGAGTACTTTAACTTTTAATCAGGATTGTGAGTAAACTTCCGCTCAAGACTCTCAAATCGGCGCTTTGTTTGTGTGTATGATTCGCCTAATGATTCTGTGCCGGGTTTCAAAGATAAGCGAATCGAGTACTCAAAGTCGAGCTCCTCATTTGTTGCTTTAGTGATTGGTTCAAAAACGTGATCTACTTCTCAGAAACAACGTACCAAACCGTCTACTCGAGTATCTGAGTCGATGACCTTTGATTGGCAACAAATGACAAAAGCTTAGAAGTCTGTCGTCCACCACCTGATGTCACCCACCCGAGAAGAGTTTTTTGAAGAATAGGAAATCCGGGCGCCAACTGTCCAACACTAAGAAATTCAAAAAATAGGCCTATTCCGATGAGCAAGTCAATACGCTGTGGTATGTTGAAATTGGGATCAGCTAGTTGGATGTTACTTTAGAGTAAGAAACCTTTGAAGCGCCAGCCGATGAGCCTTCCGGCAGTTTTACAAAAAAAAAAAAAAATACCAGTCTAACGGTTAGACGCGATAGAAGTGAAACCTTCCGTAAAACAAACTGAGAGAGAATGAGATGAAGGCAGCATTAGGAGCGGGATAATTATAGGTTCATTATAATATTGCTATAAAGTTCATATTTTATTCATCCTCAATGTTTTCAATTTCAACAAATGATATGAGTGGCTTATGATAGCTAAAATATGATACAAATGCTTTGGTTTCGATGTTGTCAACATATCTTTGAAATACCGTGTCAATTGTTGTTTTTTCTGTCGATATTCACGACACTTTTCTGCATTATTTTTCGGCATAATTGCGGTAAACATTTAAATATTTACGAATATAAAAATACGGACGCAATACACACAGACGTACTAACATACACACAAGCATTCGTAGGACGCTTGGTTTGAATTTTTTATACATATGTATGTATGCTATACTATGGCCTAGCCTATGTACGTACATACATATTTGTGTTCTGAACTTCCAGCAAAACAATGCTTATTAATATACACTTATGCATCTACATACAACCGCACACACAGGCCACTCACTTTATTCCTGTAAATGCGTATGTCGTCCAAAGCTAAAATTCTATGCCTAGCGACTACAAGAACAAAATGCATTAATAGGCGCAGGCGCAGCGGCCATCATCCTAGTTGCCATAGCGCTGAACAGTCGCGGCGGCGCCGAACAGTTTCAACTATTGTACTGTGCAACAAAAACTCATCATCAAAAAATTGATATATAAATTCGAGCTCATAGTTCTAAGAGCAAGTACTTGCATTCATAAAACGAGCCGCCCATATGCTAATTTTCTCGACAATTCGAAAATAGTCAATATTGGAATATTTCGCGTAGAATTATTTGCCAATATTCAATTTTTGTCAAGTCGAGTGCCCGCGGCTCCGTAAATATGTTTGCACCCATATATGTATGTAAATATATGTTTCTAAATGCTCGACAACCGCAGCTGCCTGTTCAAGGTTACTGTACATTAGGCCGGGTCGATTTGTGGGAAGGCAAAAAAATCGCCCATTGCTCTGTGAAAATCATATTCTAGGGATCACAATAAGAAATTTTGCCGAAGGAACCATACCTCTAAAACGATTTCTGATGTCCCCCAATATGGGTCGAACTTTTTAGTTTCTTTTCTATATAAATAAATAAAAATAAAGAAAAAACATAGCCATTTAGCTGATTTTTTCATGTAAAGGCCAAAAATGGTGATATTTTGAAATTGGGGGACATCAGAATTCGTTTTAGAGGTATGGTTCCTTCGGCAAAGTTTCTTATTTTGATCCCTAGAATACGATTTTCATAGAGCAATGAGCGATTTTTAAATCGACCCGCCCTACTGTACATGCAATGCTGTGCCTATGAATGCGCGCTGGATTTCTTGAGAAATTTTACCGTATGTTTTGCTGTGGCGAGGCACATATGCACATACACACAACATATATACATATATCCGCATATATACATACATATATAAATTCACAAATTTAAATTTGCTTATGCCATCCTTCTGTGTGCCTGGTAATGAAGCATTTTCTATACATCTATACTAATATTATAAAGAGGAAAACTTTGTTTGTTTGGTTGTTTGTTTGTTTGGTTGTAATGAATAGGCTCAAAAACTACTGGACCGATTTTAAAAATTCTTTCACCATTCGAAAGCTACATCATCCACGAGTAACATGGATTATATTTTATTTTGGAAATAGGGCTCGAGACATAGGTCAAAACGTGAACCCGGGTAACCTTCGGATGTGTATGTACAATATGGGTATCAAATGGAAGCTGTTGGTGAATGCTTTAGTTCAGAGTATTTCCATCCGCTCCGTGACTAGGGTCTCGAGATAGAGACCAAAACGTGGACCCTAGAATGTGTTTGTACAATATGGATATCAAATTGAAGCTGTTGGTGAATGCTTTAGTACAGAGTATTTTTCATGCCGCTCCGTGACTGTGGTCTCGAGATATAGGTCAAAACGTGGACCCGGGTAACCTTTGGTTGTGTATGTACAATATGGGTATCAAATGAAAGCTGTTGATAAGTGCTTTAATACGGGGTAATTTTCATACCTATTGATGACTAGGGTCTCGAAATATATGCCAAAACATGGACCCGCCGTGTCTTTGAACCGAATTAAACCAAACTTACACACATTGTTAAGTAGGTATTGAAGATGATTTCCGTATAGTTTGAATACCTATTGGTAGATAGGGTCTCGAGATATAGGTCAAAACGTGGACCCGGGTAACCTTCGGACATGTATGTACAATATGGGTATCAAATGGAAGCTGTTGGTGAATGCTTTAGTACAGAGTATTTTTCATGCCGCTCCGTGACTGGGGTCTCGAGATATAGGTCAAAACGTGGACCCGGGTAACCTTTGGTTGTGTATGTACAATATGGGTATCAAATGAAAGCTGTTGATAAGTGCTTTAATACGGGGTAATTTTCATACCTATTGATGACTAGGGTCTCGAAATATATGCCAAAACGTGGACCCGCCGTGTCTTTGCACCGAATTAAACCAAACTTACACACATTGTTAAGTAAGTATTGAAAATGGGTTTCGTAAAGTTTGGTTGTAATTCGGAGCACTGGCAACGGGTACAGCGTTCTTTTGAACCAGCCATGGGGCGGAACTGAACTGTCAAATTGACAGTGTGAGTTACAATGTGTCAATATTTCTTTCTGATTTGGATGCCATAAGGAAAAAACGTAAGTGCAACATGTAAAAATTGTTTGTGAATTTTTTTGGAGTGGATTTTGGAACAGTGAATAATTTCTTACAAAATTTGAGAATTTAATGTGAAATCCGAATGAAATTATGTGTTCGTGGAAAAAAAATTTTTTTCCGTTTTTTTTTTTTTTGAAAAATATAAATGGATAATGGTTAAAAAAGCTCCAATGCTTTATAAAACATATAAATTGAAACGAAAAATTCATGGATGATCAGGAAAAAAGACGATTGTTTATTCATATGCGTTGATTTGAAATTTAAAAGCAATCTTCTTTTTTCCTGATTTTCAATTTATATTTTATATTTACTCAAAAACAAATAGAAAAACAAAAAATATTGTTTATGCCAAAGCGCTTGAATAAAGAATAAAGAAATAAATAATATGAAAATCATATATTTTCTGTTCTAAACCATATCTATTCTATTTTAGTGTGCCCAGCGAAGGGGGCCGGGTTTGCTAGTACATATATATACGTATATCTTTTTTCTTCTTCTTTTTGGTGTCGCTTTTTCGTTTCACTTTTTCTCAAATCACTCCCAACGATTCTAAAGAAGTTTTCACTTCAAAAATTAAGTATCTCAAAAATACATTTAATATAGTTTTGCAGAGAAGAAATGGTTCTATCGACTGAGTACTCACCCTTTGACAAACAGCAAACAAATCGTGGTAAAATAAAACATATTAAAAAACGCTATGAACTTATTCTCCAACATAATAAAAGAAGTGAAATAAAACACGTCTAGTACGTACATATCTCTTAAAATTGATAGAGCCACTCGGCTATCTAGAAGCATTTTCGGAATCAGTGCACAATTTTTAATTTGTTAAGAGATAAGATCTCGTATCATTGGAATGATAGAACTTAAAAGGAGTTGGAGCAAGTTCATCGCAAAATCTTGCAAAAGAAATTTTTTTGGTGCTAGTGAAGTATGATATCCAACTAAGTCAAATTGTGTCAATAACATCTGATAATGGAGCCAATCTACAGAAAACCGAAAATTTCTGCGATTTAGTTTTTTTTTAATTTTTTGGAGGTAGGTAGGTTACAGACGTACTAATTACCTCATTATTAGTAAAAACCCAGTATTTCCCTAGGTTTTTCCAGTGTTTCGCTAGCATATGTATTCAAAATTTGCAATCCTTTGTTGTTGGAAAAAGATTCAATGCCATTAAATCATGGGCGAGGGAAACCATAACAATAAAAATTTAGATTTCTGTTGTCTGTTTGTACTTTCGTGGAAATATGCCTCGTTTGCATTGACACTCTGTTGCTGCTTTCTCAATATTTAAATAAGCAAATATTCAAATAAAATTCTGAAGTAGAAATGTTTTTTTGTTAGTTTGCTTATATACATACATACATATATGTATGTGTATGTAAATATATTTATATATGATTTGACATAGAATGTGTCATAGCGCCATATTCCAAATTATATATATACATATATAAATAATAAATCGTTACAAATAAATAGCTAAGATATCAATAGATTAGTCCCTCACATACGTTTTTTTACAGGTAGAGAGTTCAGTAATTACAAAAAAAGATAATTTTAATTTGTATTCACCATACCTGCAACCTACAGGCATACCTAATTTTTCCGTTATGTTTTCAGTGTACCTCCGCAAAAACGCATACAAAATGGATACAAGAAAACAAAAACGAACACTACTCAAGTTGCAGCTACAAAAGTGAGAGTAGTAGCGCTAGCTGCAGTACACATAAATAATTTCGAAAGAAGCGCTCCGGCCGATTATAATTTTTCTGCTACTACTCCAACTACAGAGAGTTTACTAGCAGTAACAAATCGTAACTTGGAGCGGAGTAATACAATTGATTGCGCGTTTTGCGCTGCCTGCTCCACTACTCATCTGTTCAAATTCAGAGTAGCAGCATGAGCAGAGCAATGTCTTCGGTAATATTGCTGCTACGAAGTAGTTAATGCTAACACTGGTGAAAGCTGCTTCAACGACTGAGGGTGAATTTGTTGCTCTTTATGCAGCACCAAGAAGCGCTGTGGGGCTACGCAAACTGTTGACAGATTTAGGATACAAACAGCCCGGCACCACGCTGATTAAATGCGACAACCAAAGAGCATCTAAGTCATCTAAGAGAACAGTTTGTCTTCTCTCTCTCTTTTCGCCAAGCGTTAGCAAGTTGCGAATAGATGAAGCAACTGGTATAAATGGACATATATTGGCAAGGCGGGAATAGAGCTGTCTTAAATTACATGTGTTTGTACGATAGTGAGTTATACCAGTCTTATGAGCAATAACCATACACGCTAGCGGCGAATCTTGTTCGATAACTTTCTTGTTGCTTTCGCATGCAAATTTTTCGTTAAGTTAATCGAGCATAAAGAAAGCGAGCGGGGAAATGGCAAATAGAAGAAGCTTAGCATTTCGACATACCATATTTCTACATACATACTCGTATGAAATTAACGTGGAGTTCGTGCTTACCAAAGATCAGCTGATGTGTTGACCAAAGTTTTGCCGAACCTTCACGATAAAGTACAAATAATGTGCTGCGACACAACAGTTTTCAATACTGGTTGTATATGAAAACTTGGTCTCAATGTTTCCCGCCTCAGATATATCATAAAGAACGTGTAGGTTGTCGTAACACCATTTCCGAAGATGATAGTTTCCACAGGCAAAGAGACTGATGGTTTGATGCATCATCTCGCGTACTTCTTCAACCGAGTTTTCTCCTGAGATGAATTCATCTACGTAGAAGTCGCATATTACAATTTGGAACGTATTCAGAGCCACGAACGCAACGGCAACGTGTGAAAGCGAATAAGTACGTCGAAAAGCTTGGGTTGAATGGTGGGCCCGCCGTAGACCCTAAGCTTTGTTGTGGAGCTATCTACCTTGATGACGCAGTAATGTGGTAAGATATATTTATATTCATACGCCTCCGTGCCGGGGACCAGTGACATGTGTTTCAGTTCAACGTACTCCTTTACAAAATCGAGTACTTTAACTTTTAATCAGGATTGTGAGTAAACTTCCGCTCAAGACTCTCAAATCGGCGCTTTGTTTGTGTGTATGATTCGCCTAATGATTCTGTGCCGGGTTTCAAAGATAAGCGAATCGAGTACTCAAAGTCGAGCTCCTCATTTGTTGCTTTAGTGATTGGTTCAAAAACGTGATCTACTTCTCAGAAACAACGTACCAAACCGTCTACTTGAGTATCTGAGTCGATGACTTTGATTGGCAACAAATGACTAAAGCTTAGAAGTCTGTCGACCACCACCTGATGTCACCCACCCGAGAAGAGTTTTTTGAAGAATAGGAAATCCGGGCGCCAACTGTCCAACACTAAGAAATTCAAAAAATAGGCCTATTCCGATGAGCAAGTCAATACGCTGTGGTATGTTGAAATTGGGATCAGCTAGTTGGATGTTACTTTAGAGTAAGAAACCTTTGAAGCGCCAGCCGATGAGCCTTCCGGCAGTTTTACAAAAAAAAAAAAAAATACCAGTCTAACGGTTAGACGCGATAGAAGTGAAACCTTCCGTAAAACAAACTGAGAGAGAATGAGATGAAGGCAGCATTAGGAGCGGGATAATTATAGGTTCATTATAATATTGCTATAAAGTTCATATTTTATTCATCCTCAATGTTTTCAATTTCAACAAATGATATGAGTGGCTTATGATAGCTAAAATATGATACAAATGCTTTGGTTTCCATGTTGTCAACATCTTTGAAAAACCGTTGAAATACCGTGTCAATTGTTGTTTTTTTCTGTCGATATTCACGACACTTTTCTGCATTATTTTTCGGCATAATTGCGGTAAACATTTAAATATTTACGAATATAAAAATACGGACGCAATACACACAGACGTACTAACATACACACAAACATTCGTAGGACGCTTGGTTTGAATTTTTTATACATATGTATGTATGCTATACTATGGCCTAGCCTATGTACGTACATACATATTTGTGTTCTGAACTTCCAGCAAAACAATGCTTATTAATATACACTTATGCATCTACATACAACCGCACACACAGGCCACTCACTTTATTCCTGTAAATGCGTATGTCGTCCAAAGCTAAAATTCTATGCCTAGCGACTACAAGAACAAAATGCATTAATAGGCGCAGGCGTAGTGGCCATCATCCTAGTTGCCATAGCGCTGAACAGTCGCGGCGGCGCCGAACAGTTTCAACTATTGTACTGTGCAACAAAAACTCATCATCAAAAAATTGATTTATAAATTCGAGCTCATAGTTCTAAGAGCAAGTACTTGCATTCATAAAACGAGCCGCCCATATGCTAATTTTCTCGACAATTCGAAAATAGTCAATATTGGAATATTTCGCGTAGAATTATTTGCCAATATTCAATTTTTGTCAAGTCGAGTGCCCGCGGCTCCGTAAATATGTTTGCACCCATATATGTATGTAAATATATGTTTCTAAATGCTCGACAACCGCAGCTGCCTGTTCAAGGTTACTGTACATTAGGCCGGGTCGATTTGTGGGAAGGCAAAAAAATCGCCCATTGCTCTGTGAAAATCATATTCTAGGGAACAGAATAAGAAATTTTGCCGAAGGAACCATACCTCTAAAACGATTTCTGATGTCCCCCAATATGGGTCGAACTTTTTAGTTTCTTTTCTATATAAATAAATAAAAATAAAGAAAAAACATAGCCATTAGCTGATTTTTTCATGTAAAGGCCAAAAATGGTGATATTTTGAAATTGGGGGACATCAGAATTCGTTTTAGAGGTATGGTTCCTTCGGCAAAGTTTCTTATTTTGATCCCTAGAATACGATTTTCATAGAGCAATGAGCGATTTTTAAATCGACCCGCCCTACTGTACATGCAATGCTGTGCCTATGAATGCGCGCTGGATTTCTTGAGAAATTTTACCGTATGTTTTGCTGTGGCGAGGCACATATGCACATACACACAACATATATACATATATCCGCATATATACATACATATATAAATTCACAAATTTAAATTTGCTTATGCCATCCTTCTGTGTGCCTGGTAATGAAGCATTTTCTATACATCTATACTAATATTATAAAGAGGAAAACTTTGTTTGTTTGGTTGTTTGTTTGTTTGGTTGTAATGAATAGGCTCAAAAACTACTGGACCGATTTTAAAAATTCTTTAACCATTCGAAAGCTACATCATCCACGAGTAACATGGATTATATTTTCTTTTGGAAATAGGGCTCGAGATATAGGTCAAAACGTGGACCCGGGTAACCTTCGGATGTGTATGTACAATATGGGTATCAAATGGAAGCTGTTGATGAATGCTTTAGTACAGAGTATTTTTCATGCCGCTCCGTGACTAGGGTCTCGAGATAGAGACCAAAACGTGGACCATAGAATGTGTTTGTACAATATGGATATCAAATTGAAGCTGTTGGTGAATGCTTTAGTACAGAGTATTTTTCATGCCGCTCCGTGACTGGGGTCTCGAGATATAGGTCAAAACGTGGACCCGGGTAACCTTTGGTTGTGTATGTACAATATGGGTATCAAATGAAAGCTGTTGATAAGTGCTTTAATACGGGGTAATTTTCATACCTATTGATGACTAGGGTCTCGAAATATATGCCAAAACGTGGACCCGCCGTGTCTTTGCACCGAATTAAACCAAACTTACACACATTGTTAAGTAAGTATTGAAAATGGGTTTCGTAAAGTTTGGTTGTAATTCGGAGCACTGGCAACGGGTACAGCGTTCTTTTGAACCAGCCATGGGGCGGAACTGAACTGTCAAATTGACAGTGTGAGTTACAATGTGTCAATATTTCTTTCTGATTTGGATGCCATAAGGAAAAAACGTAAGTGCAACATGTAAAAATTGTTTGTGAATTTTTTTGGAGTGGATTTTGGAACAGTGAATAATTTCTTACAAAATTTGAGAATTTAATGTGAAATCCGAATGAAATTATGTGTTCGTGGAAAAAAAATTTTTTTCCGTTTTTTTTTTTTTTGAAAAATATAAATGGATAATGGTTAAAAAAGCTCCAATGCTTTATAAAACATATAAATTGAAACGAAAAATTCATGGATGATCAGGAAAAAAGACGATTGTTTATTCATATGCGTTGATTTGAAATTTAAAAGCAATCTTCTTTTTTCCTGATTTTCAATTTATATTTTATATTTACTCAAAAACAAATAGAAAAACAAAAAATATTGTTTATGCCAAAGCGCTTGAATAAAGAATAAAGAAATAAATAATATGAAAATCATATATTTTCTGTTCTAAACCATATCTATTCTATTTTAGTGTGCCCAGCGAAGGGGGCCGGGTTTGCTAGTACATATATATACGTATATCTTTTTTCTTCTTCTTTTTGGTGTCGCTTTTTCGTTTCACTTTTTCTCAAATCACTCCCAACGATTCTAAAGAAGTTTTCACTTCAAAAATTAAGTATCTCAAAAATACATTTAATATAGTTTTGCAGAGAAGAAATGGTTCTATCGACTGAGTACTCACCCTTTGACAAACAGCAAACAAATCGTGGTAAAATAAAACATATTAAAAAACGCTATGAACTTATTCTCCAACATAATAAAAGAAGTGAAATAAAACACGTCTAGTACGTACATATCTCTTAAAATTGATAGAGCCACTCGGCTATCTAGAAGCATTTTCGGAATCAGTGCACAATTTTTAATTTGTTAAGAGATAAGATCTCGTATCATTGGAATGATAGAACTTAAAAGGAGTTGGAGCAAGTTCATCGCAAAATCTTGCAAAAGAAATTTTTTTGGTGCTAGTGAAGTATGATATCCAACTAAGTCAAATTGTGTCAATAACATCTGATAATGGAGCCAATCTACAGAAAACCGAAAATTTCTGCGATTTAGTTTTTTTTTAATTTTTTGGAGGTAGGTAGGTTACAGACGTGCTAATTACCTCATTATTAGTAAAAACCAAGTATTTCCCTAGGTTTTTCCAGTGTTTCGCTAGCATATGTATTCAAAATTTGCAATCCTTTGTTGTTGGAAAAAGATTCAATGCCATTAAATCATGGGCGAGGGAAACCATAACAATAAAAATTTAGATTTCTGTTGTCTGTTTGTACTTTCGTGGAAATATGCCTCGTTTGCATTGACACTCTGTTGCTGCTTTCTCAATATTTAAATAAGCAAATATTCAAATAAAATTCTGAAGTAGAAATGTTTTTTTGTTAGTTTGCTTATATACATACATACATATATAGACTAAGAGCCCGCGACGCCCAGACCTTCGTTAAATTATAAAAGTTGGAAATTTTTCTATAAACGTCTCCTATACAGGTATAAGCAAACCCAGATTATTAAACCTGGGTCGCGGTGGCTTTGGCAGGTAACAGGTAGTAAAGGTGAGTAAAATTGAGTCTCAAATTTGTAATAGTATAAAGCTTAGTTTTTATACATTTCAACTTACAATCATATCAGAAACTGCCTCGTCCATTGGCGGACACTTAGGGCGGTAACAACCCCTCCCCAGACACCCTAACATTCTAATTATTTATAAATCTACTTTCGTCATAGTATAAAATCTAGTTTTTATATATGTTATTCAGAGATCTATAAAAATAATGTTTTCACAATCCCCAGACAGTTTCGATGGTTCCCCTATCTTCCCAGACATAATGAAGTCCACTCCAGGCGTGAGCGCGATGAATATATATGTACGTTGGTGCGAGTGAAATAGCGCGATTGGTCTACGGCGATCTTTTTCTGCGCATCAGCTGTCTTATACTCTGTATAATACTCCGTATTGTATATTATGTAGTGTGAACTGTTATACGTACAGCAAGCGTTTAATAATTTATTTGCAAAATTTATTATAAAATAAGTGGTCTAGTTGTGATAAAGTGTTGTCATGGAAACGGAGGAACAAATTAAGTTGTTTTATTTGTAAGAAAAGTGAGGGGAAATTAATATTGCTTTCTGAAGAGACATTAAAGAAGTGCCGAACTGTTTTGAAAGTCAGAAAAAAACACAACCTTAAATATGCGAATGTTATTTTGCCTGATGAATATACAGATGGAGGTTATCACCGGGAATGCCATAAAACATTCACAGGCTAATAAACAGTACTACAATTCGGAGCCTGCAGATTTAAAAAAGAAAAAAAGAGTAAACAAAGAGTCGATTAGTGTAGACAATTTATCTCCAGATACACCGATAGTACCTGAGTTCACTACCGAACTCGCAACAAAATCTCCAACATCATCAGAACAAAATTTATATTCAACCTCCACAGAACAATCTCATTTACCGCCTCAACATACAGAACCTTCAACAATTTCACAATCGACTTTAGCTAGTGAATCAGAGGTCTTACAATCGACAAGTTATCAAAAAAATGGTGACATTAGTACACCAGATGTTACTGAAGTAAACAATGTAATTGAGGACGTAAATACTCAACCCGAAAATTTTGTCAGTAGTAATGACTCTCCGATTGTTTGTATATTTTGTAATAAACAGAAGAAGAAAGTGCGCTCAAAAATGCTTCCACTTCATGCAGCTGAAACAAACCAATTTAAAGGTAGTATTTTTTCTAACATTGAAGGTTTAGAAGAATATAACGAGTTTTCAACTACATTGAATAATTACTCTGCTCCAAAAATATATTATCATACTGATTGTCGAGTTCATTTTAACAATGATGTGTCGTCTAAAAAAAAATCATCTAGTAAAAGTCATTGGCATTACAATCGAGAGTATCACAGACAAGTTTTTGACGAAATTGGCAGCATTATCGAAGAAGATATTATTAAAAAGGGACGATGTTATTTTTTAATATATTTACATGAACTGTATAAAGAGTCATTGGAAAAAATTTATCAAGATAATTCCGTTGAAATGAACTTCGTTTTCACAGCACACCATCTCGAAGAAAAAATTATGAAAGTATATTCTGAAGATATACAATTTTTTACTATTCGAAATAAAAAAATTGTCGCACCTAAATATTTACAATCAATAGATGCAACAGTCCTCGACAGCTTACACACAGAAAATATTTTACAGAAGTCCGCATTACTTTTAAGGAAACTAATTCTGAAAATTGAAAAAAATAAATTACCTTCTAAAAATATAACAGCGCAACATTTGATAACAGGAGAAGTCTCTATACCAGAACCCTTATTGGACTTTTATTCAACTCTTCTCGGTGGGTGTAATCAGAAGCGGAAAAAAAGCATAAAGTGTTCTCGTCATAAGAGTTCAGATGTTTATAGACTCATACAAAGTTTCCGACATTAATGAGGCTTTCAATCGAAAAAAATTGAGAAACTTTGATGCTAGCAGTTTACCACCTTGTGAAAATGAGCTACTACAGCATTTTTTACGAGCTAATTATATTTGTACGATTTGGAACAATGCTCACTTAAGAAAACCTACTTCACATAAACCTGAAAATAATGGCTGGGTACTGGAAAATGATCAATACCATTTTAAATGGTTTGAAGGAGATCAGCTACCTACTTATGTCAGTGATTCTCTACAAACTTTGTCAGGTATGTTATAATGTTCACTGTTTATGAAGAAATTATCAACCATTCATAATTATTCTAACTTGCTTTAATTATTACAGAAGCTGATGAAGACGATGACATTCATGAGGACAAATCCGCAGAATGGAGTAGCGGTGATGAAGATAATCGAGATACCGACGAGGACGATGAAGTTGATTAAATATTTTTTTTGATTTAATAATAATGTTTGACACATTATATTTTTACTTTGTATTGTAATGGCTATAATTATAAATATAATTGAAATCTTTTTCGATTGGTTCAATTACGATCTAAATTATTCTCTCTCCTTACAGTAAAACTAATATAACATGCATACAAATTTATCTTCTTAACTTTAAACTTCTAGAATTTTACCATCAGCTGTCGATTTTTCGTATTTTTTTCTGCACAATACTAGAAAAAATTTTCTATTGATATTTACAACTTTCGTAGATCTCCACTTGACTCAATAAAAATCGCATTATTGTATTGTTGATTTAATAATTTGTTAATATGAAAATTTTTCTGCGTTCTCGTTTAAAAATTTACTTTTTTTATCTGTTATAAATGTATATAATGAATTTTCTTGATAAATTTAGAGAACAGATCGCACTATTTCACTCGCGCCAACGTACATATATATTCATCGCGCTCACGCCTGGAGTGGACTTCATTATGTCTGGGAAGATAGGGGAACCATCGAAACTGTCTGGGGATTGTGAAAACATTATTTTTATAGATCTCTGAATAACATATATAAAAATTAGATTTTATACTATGACGAAAGTAGATTTATAAATAATTAGAATGTTAGGGTGTCTGGGGAGGGGTTGTTACCGCCCTAAGTGTCCGCCCATGGACGAGGCAGTTTCTGATATGATTGTAAGTTGAAATGTATAAAAACTAAGCTTTATACTATTACAAATTTGAGACTCAATTTTACTCACCTTTACTACCTGTTACCTGCCAAAGCCACCGCGACCCAGGTTTAATAATCTGGGTTTGCTTATACCTGTATAGGAGACGTATATAGAAAAATTTCCAACTTTTATAATTTAACGAAGGTCTGGGCGTCGCGGGCTCTCACTCTAATATGTATGTGTATGTAAATATATTTATATATGATTTGACATAGAATGTGTCATAGCGCCATATTCCAAATTATATATATACATATATAAATAATAAATCGTTACAAATAAATAGCTAAGATATCAATAGATTAGTCCCTCACATACGTTTTTTTACAGGTAGAGAGTTCAGTAACTACAAAAAAAGATAATTTTAATTTGTATTCACCATACCTGCAACCTACAGGCATACCTAATTTTTCCGTTATGTTTTCAGTGTACCTCCGCAAAAACGCATACAAAATGGATACAAGAAAACAAAAACGAACACTACTCAAGTTGCAGCTACAAAAGTGAGAGTAGTAGCGCTAGCTGCAGTACACATAAATAATTTCGAAAGAAGCGCTCCGGCCGATTCTAATTTTTCTGCTACTACTCCAACTACAGAGAGTTTACTAGCAGTAACAAATCGTAACTTGGAGCGGAGTAATACAATTGATTGCGCGTTTTGCGCTGCCTGCTCCACTACTCATCTGTTCAAATTCAGAGTAGCAGCATGAGCAGAGCAATGTCTTCGGTAATATTGCTGCTACGAAGTAGTTAATGCTAACACTGGTGAAAGCTGCTTCAACGACTGAGGGTGAATTTGTTGCTCTTTATGCAGCACCAAGAAGCGCTGTGGGGCTACGCAAACTGTTGACAGATTTAGGATACAAACAGCCCGGCACCACGCTGATTAAATGCGACAACCAAAGAGCATCTAAGTCATCTAAGAGAACAGTTTGTCTTCTCTCTCTCTTTTCGCCAAGCGTTAGCAAGTTGCGAATAGATGAAGCAACTGGTATAAATGGACATATATTGGCAAGGCGGGAATAGAGCTGTCTTAAATTACATGTGTTTGTACGATAGTGAGTTATACCAGTCTTATGAGCAATAACCATACACGCTAGCGGCGAATCTTGTTCGATAACTTTCTTGTTGCTTTCGCATGCAAATTTTTCGTTGAGTTAATCGAGCATAAAGAAAGCGAGCGGGGAAATGGCAAATAGAAGAAGCTTAGCATTTCGACATACCATATTTCTACATACATACTCGTATGAAATTAACGTGGAGTTCGTGCTTACCAAAGATCAGCTGATGTGTTGACCAAAGTTTTGCCGAACCTTCACGATAAAGTACAAATAATGTGCTGCGACACAACAGTTTTCAATACTGGTTGTATATGAAAACTTGGTCTCAATGTTTCCCGCCTCAGATATATCATAAAGAACGTGTAGGTTGTCGTAACACCATTTCCGAAGATGATAGTTTCCACAGGCAAAGAGACTGATGGTTTGATGCATCATCTCGCGTACTTCTTCAACCGAGTTTTCTCCTGAGATCAATTCATCTACGTAGAAGTCGCATATTACAATTTGGAACGTATTCAGAGCCACGAACGCAACGGCAACGTGTGAAAGCGAATAAGTACGTCGAAAAGCTTGGGTTGAATGGTGGGCCCGCCGTAGACCCTAAGCTTTGTTGTGGAGCTATCTACCTTGATGACGCAGTAATGTGGTAAGATATATTTATATTCATACGCCTCCGTGCCGGGGACCAGTGACATGTGTTTCAGTTCAACGTACTCCTTTACAAAATCGAGTACTTTAACTTTTAATCAGGATTGTGAGTAAACTTCCGCTCAAGACTCTCAAATCGGCGCTTTGTTTGTGTGTATGATTCGCCTAATGATTCTGTGCCGGGTTTCAAAGATAAGCGAATCGAGTACTCAAAGTCGAGCTCCTCATTTGTTGCTTTAGTGATTGGTTCAAAAACGTGATCTACTTCTCAGAAACAACGTACCAAACCGTCTACTCGAGTATCTGAGTCGATGACCTTTGATTGGCAACAAATGACAAAAGCTTAGAAGTCTGTCGACCACCACCTGATGTCACCCACCCGAGAAGAGTTTTTTGAAGAATAGGAAATCCGGGCGCCAACTGTCCAACACTAAGAAATTCAAAAAATAGGCCTATTCCGATGAGCAAGTCAATACGCTGTGGTATGTTGAAATTGGGATCAGCTAGTTGGATGTTACTTTAGAGTAAGAAACCTTTGAAGCGCCAGCCGATGAGCCTTCCGGCAGTTTTACAAAAAAAAAAAAAAATACCAGTCTAACGGTTAGACGCGATAGAAGTGAAACCTTCCGTAAAACAAACTGAGAGAGAATGAGATGAAGGCAGCATTAGGAGCGGGATAATTATAGGTTCATTATAATATTGCTATAAAGTTCATATTTTATTCATCCTCAATGTTTTCAATTTCAACAAATGATATGAGTGGCTTATGATAGCTAAAATATGATACAAATGCTTTGGTTTCGATGTTGTCAACATATCTTTGAAATACCGTGTCAATTGTTGTTTTTTTCTGTCGATATTCACGACACTTTTCTGCATTATTTTTCGGCATAATTGCGGTAAACATTTAAATATTTACGAATATAAAAATACGGACGCAATACACACAGACGTACTAACATACACACAAACATTCGTAGGACGCTTGGTTTGAATTTTTTATACATATGTATGTATGCTATACTATGGCCTAGCCTATGTACGTACATACATATTTGTGTTCTGAACTTCCAGCAAAACAATGCTTATTAATATACACTTATGCATCTACATACAACCGCACACACAGGCCACTCACTTTATTCCTGTAAATGCGTATGTCGTCCAAAGCTAAAATTCTATTCCTAGCGACTACAAGAACAAAATGCATTAATAGGCGCAGGCGTAGCGGCCATCATCCTAGTTGCCATAGCGCTGAACAGTCGCGGCGGCGCCGAACAGTTTCAACTATTGTACTGTGCAACAAAAACTCATCATCAAAAAATTGATTTATAAATTCGAGCTCATAGTTCTAAGAGCAAGTACTTGCATTCATAAAACGAGCCGCCCATATGCTAATTTTCTCGACAATTCGAAAATAGTCAATATTGGAATATTTCGCGTAGAATTATTTGCCAATATGCAATTTTTGTCAAGTCGAGTGCCCGCGGCTTCGTAAATATGTTTGCACCCATATATGTATGTAAATATATGTTTCTAAATGCTCGACAACCGCAGCTGCCTGTTCAAGGTTACTGTACATTAGGCCGGGTCGATTTGTGGGAAGGCAAAAAAATCGCCCATTGCTCCGTGAAAATCATATTCTAGGGATCAAAATAAGAAATTTTGCCGAAGGAACCATACCTCTAAAACGATTTCTGATGTCCCCCAATATGGGTCGAACTTTTTAGTTTCTTTTCTATATAATAGGACTATGAATAAGTTCGTGCGGTTTTACAACAGATGGCGTAACTTGATTATTATTCCATCGATCCACATTTCCAAACATTCATTGGAGAGCTACTGTCGTAAGGCACAAACGTCAGTATAAGTTTTTTATTTGAAGCGTAAACAACAATATTTTTACCACACTTGAAAATGTCGAATTTCGTGCCAAATAATGTGTTTTTGCGGGGAATTCTTCTTCATTATTTTAATATGAAGAAAAAAGCAGCCGAAAGTCATCGTATCTTGGTGGAAGTTTATGGTGAGCATGCTCTAGCTGAGCGAACGTGCCAGAAGTGGTTTGCACGCTTTAAAAGTGGTGATTTTGGCTTGGAAGACGAAGAACGCGAGGGTGCGCCGCCAAAGTTCATGGATACCGAATTGGAGGAATTGCTCGATCAAGATCCGGCTCAAACGCAAGAAGAGGTTGCAAAAACTTTGGGAGTTGATCAATCAACCATTTCCAAACGTTTAAAAGCCATGGGAATGATCCGAAAGGTAGGCCATTGGGTGCCGTATGAATTGAAGCCAAGAGACGTTGAACGCCGTTTTATGGCATGCGAACAACTGCTTCAACGGCACAAAAGAAAGGGTTTTTTGCATCGAATTGTGACTGGCGATGAAAAGTGGGTCCATTACGACAATCCAAAACGTCGGGCAACGTATGGATACCCTGACCATGCTTCAACATCGACGTCGGCGCAGAATATTCATGGCCTGAAGGTTATGCTGTGTATCTGGTGGGACCAGCTGGGTGTTGTGTATTATGAGCTACTGAAACCGAATGAAACGATTACGGGGGATGTCTACCGACGACAATTGATGCGTTTGAGCCGAGCACTGCGAGAAAAACGGCCGCAATACGCCGATAGACACGACAAAGTTATTTTGCAACATGACAATGCTCGGCCACATGTTGCACAAGTGGTCAAAACATACTTAGAAACGCTCAAATGGGATGTCCTACCCCACCCGCCGTATAGTCCAGACCTTGCGCCATCCGATTACTATCTCTTCCGATCGATGCAACATGGCCTGGCTGACCAGCACTTCCGTAATTACGATGAAGTCAAAAAATGGATCGATTCGTGGATTGCGGCAAAACCGACCGAATTTTTCACAAAGGGAATCCGTGAATTGCCAGAAAGATGGGAAAAAGTAGTAGTAAGCGATGGACAATACTTTGAATATTAAATTTGTAACCATTTTACGTCAATAAAGTTTCAAATTTCGAAAAAAACCCGCACGAACTTATTCATAGTCCTATTAAATAAATAAAAATAAAGAAAAAACATAGCCATTTAGCTGATTTTTTCATGTAAAGGCCAAAAATGGTGATATTTTGAAATTGGGGGACATCAGAATTCGTTTTAGAGGTATGGTTTCTTCGGCAAAGTTTCTTTTTTGATCCCTAGAATACGATTTTCATAGAGCAATGAGCGATTTTTAAATCGACCCGCCCTACTGTACATGCAATGCTGTGCCTATGAATGCGCGCTGGATTTCTTGAGAAATTTTACCGTATGTTTTGCTGTGGCGAGGCACATATGCACATACACACAACATATATACATATATCCGCATATATACATACATATATAAATTCACAAATTTAAATTTGCTTACGCCATCCTTCTGTGTGCCTGGTAATGAAGCATTTTCTATACATCTATACTAATATTATAAAGAGGAAAACTTTGTTTGTTTGGTTGTTTGTTTGTTTGGTTGTAATGAATAGGCTCAAAAACTACTGGACCGATTTTAAAAATTCTTTCACCATTCGAAAGCTACATCATCCACGAGTAACATGAATTATATTTTTTATTTTGGAAATAGGGCTCGAGATATAGGTCAAAACGTGAACCCGGGTAACCTTCGGATGTGTATGTACAATATGGGTATCAAATGGAAGCTGTTGGTGAATGCTTTAGTTCAGAGTATTTCCATCCGCTCCGTGACTAGGGTCTCGAGATAGAGACCAAAACGTGGACCCTAGAATGTGTTTGTACAATATGGATATCAAATGAAAGCTGTTGATAAGTGCTTTAATACGGGGTAATTTTCATACCTATTGATGACTAGGGTCTCGAAATATATGTCAAAACGTGGACCCGCCGTGTCTTTGAACCGAATTGAACCAAACTTACACACATTGTTAAGTAGGTATTGAAGATGATTTCCGTATAGTTTGAATACCTATTGGTAGATAGGGTCTCGAGATATAGGTCAAAACGTGGACCCGGGTAACCTTCGGACATGTATGTACAATATCGGTATCAAATGGAAGCTGTTGGTGAATGCTTTAGTACAGAGTATTTTTCATGCCGCTCCGTGACTGGGGTCTCGAGATATAGGTCAAAACGTGGACCCGGGTAACCTTTGGTTGTGTATGTACAATATGGGTATCAAATGAAAGCTGCTGATAAGTGCTTTAATACGGGGTAATTCCATCCGCTCCGTGACTAGGGTCTCGAGATAGAGACCAAAACGTGGACCCTAGAATGTGTTTGTACAATATGGATATCAAATGAAAGCTGTTGATGGGTGCTTTAATACGGGGTAATTTTCATACCTATTGATGACTAGGGTCTCGAAATATATGCCAAAACGTGGACCCGCCGTGTCTTTGAACCGAATTAAACCAAACTTACACACATTGTTAAGTAGGTATTGAAGATGATTTCCGTATAGTTTGAATACCTATTGGTAGATAGGGTCTCGAGATATAGGTCAAAACGTGGACCCGGGTAACCTTCGGACATGTATGTACAATATGGGTATCAAATGGAAGCTGTTGGTGAATGCTTTAGTCCAGAGTATTTTTCATGCCGCTCCGTGACTGGGGTCTCGAGATAGAGACCAAAACGTGGACCATAGAATGTGTTTGTACAATATGGATATCAAATTGAAGCTGTTGGTGAATGCTTTAGTACAGAGTATTTTTCATGCCGCTCCGTGACTGGGGTCTCGAGATATAGGTCAAAACGTGGACCCGGGTAACCTTTGGTTGTGTATGTACAATATGGGTATCAAATGAAAGCTGTTGATAAGTGCTTTAATACGGGGTAATTTTCATACCTATTGATGACTAGGGTCTCGAAATATATGCCAAAACGTGGACCCGCTGTGTCTTTGCACCGAATTAAACCAAACTTACACACATTGTTAAGTAAGTATTGAAAATGGGTTTCGTAAAGTTTGGTTGTAATTCGGAGCACTGGCAACGGGTACAGCGTTCTTTTGAACCAGCCATGGGGCGGAACTGAACTGTCAAATTGACAGTGTGAGTTACAATGTGTCAATATTTCTTTCTGATTTGGATGCCATAAGGAAAAAACGTAAGTGCAACATGTAAAAATTGTTTGTGAATTTTTTTGGAGTGGATTTTGGAACAGTGAATAATTTCTTACAAAATTTGAGAATTTAATGTGAAATCCGAATGAAATTATGTGTTCGTGGAAAAAAATTTTTTTTTCGTTTTTTTTTTTTGAAAAATATAAATGGATAATGGTTAAAAAAGCTCCAATGCTTTATAAAACATATAAATTGAAACGAAAAATTCATGGATGATCAGGAAAAAAGACGATTGTTTATTCATATGCGTTGATTTGAAATTTAAAAGCAATCTTCTTTTTTCCTGATTTTCAATTTATATTTTATATTTACTCAAAAACAAATAGAAAAACAAAAAATATTGTTTATGCCAAAGCGCTTGAATAAAGAATAAAGAAATAAATAATATGAAAATTATATATTTTCTGTTCTAAACCATATCTATTCTATTTTAGTGTGCCCAGCGAAGGGGGCCGGGTTTGCTAGTACATATATATACGTATATCTTTTTTCTTCTTCTTTTTGGTGTCGCTTTTTCGTTTCACTTTTTCTCAAATCACTCCCAACGATTCTAAAGAAGTTTTCACTTCAAAAATTAAGTATCTCAAAAATACATTTAATATAGTTTTGCAGAGAAGAAAGGGTTCTATCGACTGAGTACTCACCCTTTGACAAACAGCAAACAAATCGTGGTAAAATAAAACATATTAAAAAACGCTATGAACTTATTCTCCAACATAATAAAAGAAGTGAAATAAAACACGTCTAGTACGTACATATCTCTTAAAATTGATAGAGCCACTCGGCTATCTAGAAGCATTTTCGGAATCAGTGCACAATTTTTAATTTGTTAAGAGATAAGATCTCGTATCATTGGAATGATAGAACTTAAAAGGAGTTGGAGCAAGTTCATCGCAAAATCTTGCAAAAGAAATTTTTTTGGTGCTAGTGAAGTATGATATCCAACTAAGTCAAATTGTGTCAATAACATCTGATAATGGAGCCAATCTACAGAAAACCGAAAATTTCTGCGATTTAGTTTTTTTTTAATTTTTTGGAGGTAGGTAGGTTACAGACGTACTAATTACCTCATTATTAGTAAAAACCAAGTATTTCCCTAGGTTTTTCCAGTGTTTCGCTAGCATATGTATTCAAAATTTGCAATCCTTTGTTGTTGGAAAAAGATTCAATGCCATTAAATCATAGGCGAGGGAAACCATAACAATAAAAATTTAGATTTCTGTTGTCTGTTTGTACTTTCGTGGAAATATGCCTCGTTTGCATTGACACTCTGTTGCTGCTTTCTCAATATTTAAATAAGCAAATATTCAAATAAAATTCTGAAGTAGAAATGATTTTTTGTTAGTTTGCTTATATACATACATACATATATGTATGTGTATGTAAATATATTTATATATGATTTGACATAGAATTGTCATAGCGCCATATTCCAAATTATATATATACATATATAAATAATAAATCGTTACAAATAAATAGCTAAGATATCAATAGATTAGTCCCTCACATACGTTTTTTTACAGGTAGAGAGTTCAGTAACTACAAAAAAAGATAATTTTAATTTGTATTCACCATACCTGCAACCTACAGGCATACCTAATTTTTCCGTTATGTTTTCAGTGTACCTCCGCAAAAACGCATACAAAATGGATACAAGAAAACAAAAACGAACACTACTCAAGTTGCAGCTACAAAAGTGAGAGTAGTAGCGCTAGCTGCAGTACACATAAATAATTTCGAAAGAAGCGCTCCGGCCGATTCTAATTTTTCTGCTACTACTCCAACTACAGAGAGTTTACTAGCAGTAACAAATCGTAACTTGGAGCGGAGTAATACAATTGATTGCGCGTTTTGCGCTGCCTGCTCCACTACTCATCTGTTCAAATTCAGAGTAGCAGCATGAGCAGAGCAATGTCTTCGGTAATATTGCTGCTACGAAGTAGTTAATGCTAACACTGGTGAAAGCTGCTTCAACGACTGAGGGTGAATTTGTTGCTCTTTATGCAGCACCAAGAAGCGCTGTGGGGCTACGCAAACTGTTGACAGATTTAGGATACAAACAGCCCGGCACCACGCTGATTAAATGCGACAACCAAAGAGCATCTAAGTCATCTAAGAGAACAGTTTGTCTTCTCTCTCTCTTTTCGCCAAGCGTTAGCAAGTTGCGAATAGATGAAGCAACTGGTATAAATGGACATATATTGGCAAGGCGGGAATAGAGCTGTCTTAAATTACATGTGTTTGTACGATAGTGAGTTATACCAGTCTTATGAGCAATAACCATACACGCTAGCGGCGAATCTTGTTCGATAACTTTCTTGTTGCTTTCGCATGCAAATTTTTCGTTAAGTTAATCGAGCATAAAGAAAGCGAGCGGGGAAATGGCAAATAGAAGAAGCTTAGCATTTCGACATACCATATTTCTACATACATACTCGTATGAAATTAACGTGGAGTTCGTGCTTACCAAAGATCAGCTGATGTGTTGACCAAAGTTTTGCCGAACCTTCACGATAAAGTACAAATAATGTGCTGCGACACAACAGTTTTCAATACTGGTTGTATATGAAAACTTGGTCTCAATGTTTCCCGCCTCAGATATATCATAAAGAACGTGTAGGTTGTCGTAACACCATTTCCGAAGATGATAGTTTCCACAGGCAAAGAGACTGATGGTTTGATGCATCATCTCGCGTACTTCTTCAACCGAGTTTTCTCCTGAGATCAATTCATCTACGTAGAAGTCGCATATTACAATTTGGAACGTATTCAGAGCCACGAACGCAACGGCAACGTGTGAAAGCGAATAAGTACGTCGAAAAGCTTGGGTTGAATGGTGGGCCCGCCGTAGACCCTAAGCTTTGTTGTGGAGCTATCTACCTTGATGACGCAGTAATGTGGTAAGATATATTTGTATTCATACGCCTCCGTGCCGGGGACCAGTGACATGTGTTTCAGTTCAACGTACTCCTTTACAAAATCGAGTACTTTAACTTTTAATCAGGATTGTGAGTAAACTTCCGCTCAAGACTCTCAAATCGGCGCTTTGTTTGTGTGTATGATTCGCCTAATGATTCTGTGCCGGGTTTCAAAGATAAGCGAATCGAGTACTCAAAGTCGAGCTCCTCATTTGTTGCTTTAGTGATTGGTTCAAAAACGTGATCTACTTCTCAGAAACAACGTACCAAACCGTCTACTCGAGTATCTGAGTCGATGACCTTTGATTGGCAACAAATGACAAAAGCTTAGAAGTCTGTCGACCACCACCTGATGTCACCCACCCGAGAAGAGTTTTTTGAAGAATAGGAAATCCGGGCGCCAACTGTCCAACACTAAGAAATTCAAAAAATAGGCCTATTCCGATGAGCAAGTCAATACGCTGTGGTATGTTGAAATTGGGATCAGCTAGTTGGATGTTACTTTAGAGTAAGAAACCTTTGAAGCGCCAGCCGATGAGCCTTCCGGCAGTTTTACAAAAAAAAAAAAAATACCAGTCTAACGGTTAGACGCGATAGAAGTGAAACCTTCCGTAAAACAAACTGAGAGAGAATGAGATGAAGGCAGCATTAGGAGCGGGATAATTATAGGTTCATTATAATATTGCTATAAAGTTCATATTTTATTCATCCTCAATGTTTTCAATTTCAACAAATGATATGAGTGGCTTATGATAGCTAAAATATGATACAAATGCTTTGGTTTCGATGTTGTCAACATATCTTTGAAATACCGTGTCAATTGTTGTTTTTTCTGTCGATATTCACGACACTTTTCTGCATTATTTTTCGGCATAATTGCGGTAAACATTTAAATATTTACGAATATAAAAATACGGACGCAATACACACAGACGTACTAACATACACACAAGCATTCGTAGGACGCTTGGTTTGAATTTTTTATACATATGTATGTATGCTATACTATGGCCTAGCCTATGTACGTACATACATATTTGTGTTCTGAACTTCCAGCAAAACAATGCTTATTAATATACACTTATGCATCTACATACAACCGCACACACAGGCCACTCACTTTATTCCTGTAAATGCGTATGTCGTCCAAAGCTAAAATTCTATGCCTAGCGACTACAAGAACAAAATGCATTAATAGGCGCAGGCGCAGCGGCCATCATCCTAGTTGCCATAGCGCTGAACAGTCGCGGCGGCGCCGAACAGTTTCAACTATTGTACTGTGCAACAAAAACTCATCATCAAAAAATTGATTTATAAATTCGAGCTCATAGTTCTAAGAGCAAGTACTTGCATTCATAAAACGAGCCGCCCATATGCTAATTTTCTCGACAATTCGAAAATAGTCAATATTGGAATATTTCGCGTAGAATTATTTGCCAATATGCAATTTTTGTCAAGTCGAGTGCCCGCGGCTTCGTAAATATGTTTGCACCCATATATGTATGTAAATATATGTTTCTAAATGCTCGACAACCGCAGCTGCCTGTTCAAGGTTACTGTACATTAGGCCGGGTCGATTTGTGGGAAGGCAAAAAAATCGCCCATTGCTCCGTGAAAATCATATTCTAGTGATCAGAATAAGAAATTTTGCCGAAGGAACCATACCTCTAAAACGATTTCTGATGTCCCCCAATATGGGTCGAACTTTTTAGTTTCTTTTCTATATAAATAAATAAAAATAAAGAAAAAACATAGCTATTTAGCTGATTTTTTCATGTAAAGGCCAAAAATGGTGGTATTTTGAAATTGGGGGACATCAGAATTCGTTTTAGAGGTATGGTTTCTTCGGCAAAGTTTCTTATTTTGATCCCTAGAATACGATTTTCATAGAGCAATGAGCGATTTTTAAATCGACCCGCCCTACTGTACATGCAATGCTGTGCCTATGAATGCGCGCTGGATTTCTTGAGAAATTTTACCGTATGTTTTGCTGTGGCGAGGCACATATGCACATACACACAACATATATACATATATCCGCATATATACATACATATATAAATTCACAAATTTAAATTTGCTTATGCCATCCTTCTGTGTGCCTGGTAATGAAGCATTTTCTATACATCTATACTAATATTATAAAGAGGAAAACTTTGTTTGTTTGTTTGTTTGGTTGTAATGAATAGGCTCAAAAACTACTGGACCGATTTTAAAACTTCTTTCACCATTCGAAAGCTACATCATTCACGAGTAACATGGATTATATTTTATTTTGGAAATAGGGCTCGAGATATAGGTCAAAACGTGGACCCGGGTAACCTTCGGATGTGTATGTACAATATGGGTATCAAATGGAAGCTGTTGGTGAATGCTTTAGTACAGAGTATTTTTCATGCCGCTCCGTGACTAGGGTCTCGAGATAGAGACCAAAACGTGGACCATAGAATGTGTTTGTACAATATGGATATCAAATTGAAGCTGTTGGTGAATGCTTTAGTACAGAGTATTTTTCATGCCGCTCCGTGACTGGGGTCTCGAGATATAGGTCAAAACGTGGACCCGGGTAACCTTTGGTTGTGTATGTACAATATGGGTATCAAATTAAAGCTGTTGATAAGTGCTTTAATACGGGGTAATTTTCATACCTATTGATGACTAGGGTCTCGAAATATATGCCAAAACATGGACCCGCCGTGTCTTTGAACCGAATTAAACCAAACTTACACACATTGTTAAGTAGGTATTGAAGATGATTTCCGTATAGTTTGAATACCTATTGGTGGATAGGGTCTCGAGATATAGGTCAAAACGTGGACCCGGGTAACCTTCGGACATGTATGTACAATATGGGTATCAAATGGAAGCTGTTGGTGAATGCTTTAGTACAGAGTATTTTTCATGCCGCTCCGTGACTGGGGTCTCGAGATATAGGTCAAAACGTGGACCCGGGTAACCTTTGGTTGTGTATGTACAATATGGGTATCAAATGAAAGCTGTTGATAAGTGCTTTAATACGGGGTAATTTTCATACCTATTGATGACTAGGGTCTCGAAATATATGCCAAAACGTGGACCCGCCGTGTCTTTGCACCGAATTAAACCAAACTTACACACATTGTTAAGTAAGTATTGAAAATGGGTTTCGTAAAGTTTGGTTGTAATTCGGAGCACTGGCAACGGGTACAGCGTTCTTTTGAACCAGCCATGGGGCGGAACTGAACTGTCAAATTGACAGTGTGAGTTACAATGTGTCAATATTTCTTTCTGATTTGGATGCCATAAGGAAAAAAACGTAAGTGCAACATGTAAAAATTGTTTGTGAATTTTTTTGGAGTGGATTTTGGAACAGTGAATAATTTCTTACAAAATTTGAGAATTTAATGTGAAATCCGAATGAAATTATGTGTTCGTGGAAAAAAATTTTTTTCGTTTTTTTTTTTTGAAAAATATAAATGGATAATGGTTAAAAAAGCTCCAATGCTTTATAAAACATATAAATTGAAACGAAAAATTCATGGATGATCAGGAAAAAAGACGATTGTTTATTCATATGCGTTGATTTGAAATTTAAAAGCAATCTTCTTTTTTCCTGATTTTCAATTTATATTTTATATTTACTCAAAAACAAATAGAAAAACAAAAAATATTGTTTATGCCAAAGCGCTTGAATAAATAATAAAGAAATAAATAATATAAAAATCATATATTTTCTGTTCTAAACCATATCTATTCTATTTTAGTGTGCCCAGCGAAGGGGGCCGGGTTTGCTAGTACATATATATACGTATATCTTTTTTCTTCTTCTTTTTGGTGTCGCTTTTTCGTTTCACTTTTTCTCAAATCACTCCCAACGATTCTAAAGAAGTTTTCACTTCAAAAATTAAGTATCTCAAAAATACATTTAATATACTTTTGCAGAGAAGAAAGGGTTCTATCGACTGAGTACTCACCCTTTGACAAACAGCAAACAAATCGTGGTAAAATAAAACATATTAAAAAACGCTATGAACTTATTCTCCAACATAATAAAAGAAGTGAAATAAAACACGTCTAGTACGTACATATCTCTTAAAATTGATAGAGCCACTCGGCTATCTAGAAGCATTTTCGGAATCAGTGCACAATTTTTAATTTGTTAAGAGATAAGATCTCGTATCATTGGAATGATAGAACTTAAAAGGAGTTGGAGCAAGTTCATCGCAAAATCTTGCAAAAGAAATTTTTTTGGTGCTAGTGAAGTATGATATCCAACTAAGTCAAATTGTGTCAATAACATCTGATAATGGAGCCAATCTACAGAAAACCGAAAAGTGCTGCGATTTAGTTTTTTTTTAATTTTTTGGAGGTAGGTAGGTTACAGACGTACTAATTACCTCATTATTAGTAAAAACCAAGTATTTCCCTAGGTTTTTCCAGTGTTTCGCTAGCATATGTATTCAAAATTTGCAATCCTTTGTTGTTGGAAAAAGATTCAATGCCATTAAATCATGGGCGAGGGAAACCATAACAATAAAAATTTAGATTTCTGTTGTCTGTTTGTACTTTCGTGGAAATATGCCTCGTTTGCATTGACACTCTGTTGCTGCTTTCTCAATATTTAAATAAGCAAATATTCAAATAAAATTCTGAAGTAGAAATGATTTTTTGTTAGTTTGCTTATATACATACATACATATATGTATGTGTATGTAAATATATTTATATATGATTTGACATAGAATGTGTCATAGCGCCATATTCCAAATTATATATATACATATATAAATAATAAATCGTTACAAATAAATAGCTAAGATATCAATAGATTAGTCCCTCACATACGTTTTTTTACAGGTAGAGAGTTCAGTAACTACAAAAAAAGATAATTTTAATTTGTATTCACCATACCTGCAACCTACAGGCATACCTAATTTTTCCGTTATGTTTTCAGTGTACCTCCGCAAAAACGCATACAAAATGGATACAAGAAAACAAAAACGAACACTACTCAAGTTGCAGCTACAAAAGTGAGAGTAGTAGCGCTAGCTGCAGTACACATAAATAATTTCGAAAGAAGCGCTCCGGCCGATTCTAATTTTTCTGCTACTACTCCAACTACAGAGAGTTTACTAGCAGTAACAAATCGTAACTTGGAGCGGAGTAATACAATTGATTGCGCGTTTTGCGCTGCCTGCTCCACTACTCATCTGTTCAAATTCAGAGTAGCAGCATGAGCAGAGCAATGTCTTCGGTAATATTGCTGCTACGAAGTAGTTAATGCTAACACTGGTGAAAGCTGCTTCAACGACTGAGGGTGAATTTGTTGCTCTTTATGCAGCACCAAGAAGCGCTGTGGGGCTACGCAAACTGTTGACAGATTTAGGATACAAACAGCCCGGCACCACGTTGATTAAATGCGACAACCAAAGAGCATCTAAGTCATCTAAGAGAACAGTTTGTCTTCTCTCTCTCTTTTCGCCAAGCGTTAGCAAGTTGCGAATAGATGAAGCAACTGGTATAAATGGACATATATTGGCAAGGCGGGAATAGAGCTGTCTTAAATTACATGTGTTTGTACGATAGTGAGTTATACCAGTCTTATGAGCAATAACCATACACGCTAGCGGCGAATCTTGTTCGATAACTTTCTTGTTGCTTTCGCATGCAAATTTTTCGTTAAGTTAATCGAGCATAAAGAAAGCGAGCGGGGAAATGGCAAATAGAAGAAGCTTAGCATTTCGACATACCATATTTCTACATACATACTCGTATGAAATTAACGTGGAGTTCGTGCTTACCAAAGATCAGCTGATGTGTTGACCAAAGTTTTGCCGAACCTTCACGATAAAGTACAAATAATGTGCTGCGACACAACAGTTTTCAATACTGGTTGTATATGAAAACTTGGTCTCAATGTTTCCCGCCTCAGATATATCATAAAGAACGTCTAGGTTGTCGTAACACCATTTCCGAAGATGATAGTTTCCACAGGCAAAGAGACTGATGGTTTGATGCATCATCTCGCGTACTTCTTCAACCGAGTTTTTTCCTGAGATCAATTCATCTACGTAGAAGTCGCATATTACAATTTGGAACGTATTCAGAGCCACGAACGCAACGGCAACGTGTGAAAGCGCATAAGTACGTCGAAAAGCTTGGGTTGAATGGTGGGCCCGCCGTAGACCCTAAGCTTTGTTGTGGAGCTATCTACCTTGATGACGCAGTAATGTGGTAAGATATATTTATATTCATACGCCTCCGTGCCGGGGACCAGTGACATGTGTTTCAGTTCAACGTACTCCTTTACAAAATCGAGTACTTTAACTTTTAATCAGGATTGTGAGTAAACTTCCGCTCAAGACTCTCAAATCGGCGCTTTGTTTGTGTGTATGATTCGCCTAATGATTCTGTGCCGGGTTTCAAAGATAAGCGAATCGAGTACTCAAAGTCGAGCTCCTCATTTGTTGCTTTAGTGATTGGTTCAAAAACGTGATCTACTTCTCAGAAACAACGTACCAAACCGTCTACTCGAGTATCTGAGTCGATGACCTTTGATTGGCAACAAATGACAAAAGCTTAGAAGTCTGTCGACCACCACCTGATGTCACCCACCCGAGAAGAGTTTTTTGAAGAATAGGAAATCCGGGCGCCAACTGTCCAACACTAAGAAATTCAAAAAATAGGCCTATTCCGATGAGCAAGTCAATACGCTGTGGTATGTTGAAATTGGGATCAGCTAGTTGGATGTTACTTTAGAGTAAGAAACCTTTGAAGCGCCAGCCGATGAGCCTTCCGGCAGTTTTACAAAAAAAAAAAAAATAACAGTCTAACGGTTAGACGCGATAGAAGTGAAACCTTCCGTAAAACAAACTGAGAGAGAATGAGATGAAGGCATGCATTAGGAGCGGGATAATTATAGGTTCATTATAATATTGCTATAAAGTTCATATTTTATTCATCCTCAATGTTTTCAATTTCAACAAATGATATGAGTGGCTTATGATAGCTAAAATATGATACAAATGCTTTGGTTTCGATGTTGTCAACATATCTTTGAAATACCATGTCAATTGTTGTTTTTTCTGTCGATATTCACGACACTTTTCTGCATTATTTTTCGGCATAATTGCGGTAAACATTTAAATATTTACGAATATAAAAATACGGACGCAATACACACAGACGTACTAACATACACACAAGCATTCGTAGGACGCTTGGTTTGAATTTTTTATACATATGTATGTATGCTATACTATGGCCTAGCCTATGTACGTACATACATATTTGTGTTCTGAACTTCCAGCAAAACAATGCTTATTAATATACACTTATGCATCTACATACAACCGCACACACAGGCCACTCACTTTATTCCTGTAAATGCGTATGTCGTCCAAAGCTAAAATTCTATGCCTAGCGACTACAAGAACAAAATGCATTAATAGGCGCAGGCGCAGCGGCCATCATCCTAGTTGCCATAGCGCTGAACAGTCGCGGCGGCGCCGAACAGTTTCAACTATTGTACTGTGCAACAAAAACTCATCATCAAAAAATTGATTTATAAATTCGAGCTCATAGTTCTAAGAGCAAGTACTTGCATTCATAAAACGAGCCGCCCATATGCTAATTTTCTCGACAATTCGAAAATAGTCAATATTGGAATATTTCGCGTAGAATTATTTGCCAATATGCAATTTTTGTCAAGTCGAGTGCCCGCGGCTTCGTAAATATGTTTGCACCCATATATGTATGTAAATATATGTTTCTAAATGCTCGACAACCGCAGCTGCCTGTTCAAGGTTACTGTACATTAGGCCGGGTCGATTTGTGGGAAGGCAAAAAAATCGCCCATTGCTCCGTGAAAATCATATTCTAGTGATCAGAATAAGAAATTTTGCCGAAGGAACCATACCTCTAAAACGATTTCTGATGTCCCCCAATATGGGTCGAACTTTTTAGTTTCTTTTCTATATAAATAAATAAAAATAAAGAAAAAACATAGCTATTTAGCTGATTTTTTCATGTAAAGGCCAAAAATGGTGGTATTTTGAAATTGGGGGACATCAGAATTCGTTTTAGAGGTATGGTTTCTTCGGCAAAGTTTCTTATTTTGATCCCTAGAATACGATTTTCATAGAGCAATGAGCGATTTTTAAATCGACCCGCCCTACTGTACATGCAATGCTGTGCCTATGAATGCGCGCTGGATTTCTTGAGAAATTTTACCGTATGTTTTGCTGTGGCGAGGCACATATGCACATACACACAACATATATACATATATCCGCATATATACATACATATATAAATTCACAAATTTAAATTTGCTTATGCCATCCTTCTGTGTGCCTGGTAATGAAGCATTTTCTATACATCTATACTAATATTATAAAGAGGAAAACTTTGTTTGTTTGTTGTTTGTTTGTTTGGTTGTAATGAATAGGCTCAAAAACTACTGGACCGATTTTAAAACTTCTTTCACCATTCGAAAGCTACATCATTCACGAGTAACATGGATTATATTTTATTTTGGAAATAGGGCTCGAGATATAGGTCAAAACGTGGACCCGGGTAACCTTCGGATGTGTATGTACAATATGGGTATCAAATGGAAGCTGTTGGTGAATGCTTTAGTCCAGAGTATTTTTCATGCCGCTCCGTGACTAGAGTCTCGAGATAGGGACCAAAACGTGGACCATAGAATGTGTTTGTACAATATGGATATCAAATTGAAGCTGTTCGTGAATGCTTTAGTACAGAGTATTTTTCATGCCGCTCCGTGACTGGGGTCTCGAGATATAGGTCAAAACGTGGACCCGGGTAACCTTTGGTTGTGTATGTACAATATGGGTATCAAATGAAAGCTGTTGATAAGTGCTTTAATACGAGGTAATTTTCATACCTATTGATGACTAGGGTCTCGAAATATATGTCAAAACGTGGACCCGCCGTGTCTTTGAACCGAATTAAACCAAACTTACACACATTGTTAAGTAGGTATTGAAGATGATTTCCGTATAGTTTGAATACCTATTGGTAGATAGGGTCTCGAGATATAGGTCAAAACGTGGACCCGGGTAACCTTCGGACATGTATGTACAATATGGGTATCAAATGGAAGCTGTTGGTGAATGCTTTAGTACAGAGTATTTTTCATGCCGCTCCGTGACTAGGGTCTCGAGATATAGGTCAAAACGTGGACCCGGGTAACCTTTGGTTGTGTATGTACAATATGGGTATCAAATGAAAGCTGTTGATAAGTGCTTTAATGCGGGGTAATTTTCATACCTACTGATGACTAGGGTCTCGAAATATATGCCAAAACGTGGACCCGCCGTGTCTTTGCACCGAATTAAACCAAACTTACACACATTGTTAAGTAAGTATTGAAAATGGGTTTCGTAAAGTTTGGTTGTAATTCGAAGCACTGGCAACGGGTACAGCGTTCTTTTGAACCAGCCATGGGGCGGAACTGAACTGTCAAATTGACAGTGTGAGTTACAATGTGTCAATATTTCTTTCTGATTTGGATGCCATAAGGAAAAAACGTAAGTGCAACATGTAAAAATTGTTTGTGAATTTTTTTGGAGTGGATTTTGGAACAGTGAATAATTTCTTACGAAATTTGAGAATTTAATGTGAAATCCGAATGAAATTATGTGTTCGTGGAAAAAAATTTTTTTTTCGTTTTTTTTTTTTTTGAAAAATATAAATGGATAATGGTTAAAAAAGCTCCAATGCTTAATAAAACATATAAATTGAAACGAAAAATTCATGGATGATCAGGAAAAGAGACGATTGTTTATTCATATGCGTTGATTTGAAATTTAAAAACAATCTTCTTTTTTCCTGATTTTCAATTTATATTTTATATTTACTCAAAAACAAATAGAAAAACAAAAAATATTGTTTATGCCAAAGCGCTTGAATAAAGAATAAAGAAATAAATAATATGAAAATCATATATTTTCTGTTCTAAACCATATCTATTCTATTTTAGTGTGCCCAGCGAAGGGGGCCGGGTTTGCTAGTAAATATATATACGTATATCTTTTTTCTTCTTCTTTTTGGTGTCGCTTTTTCGTTTCACTTTTTCTCAAATCACTCCCAACGATTCTAAAGAAGTTTTCACTTCAAAAATTAAGTATCTCAAAAATACATTTAATATAATTTTGCAGAGAAGAAAGGGTTCTATCGACTGAGTACTCACCCTTTGACAAACAGCAAACAAATCGTGGTAAAATAAAACATATTAAAAAACGCTATGAACTTATTCTCCAACATAATAAAAGAAGTGAAATAAAACACGTCTAGTACGTACATATCTCTTAAAATTGATAGAGCCACTCGGCTATCTAGAAGCATTTTCGGAATCAGTGCACAATTTTTAATTTGTTAAGAGATAAGATCTCGTATCATTGGAATGATAGAACTTAAAAGGAGTTGGAGCAAGTTCATCGCAAAATCTTGCAAAATAAATTTTTTTGGTGCTAGTGAAGTATGATATCCAACTAATATAAGTCAAATTGTGTCAATAACATCTGATAATGGAACCAATCTACAGAAAAGCGAAAATTTCTGCGATTTAGTTTTTTTTTAATTTTTTGGAGGTAGGTACAGACGTACTAATTACCTCATTATTAGTAAAAACCAAGTATTTCCCTAGGTTTTTCCAGTGTTTCGCTAGCATATGTATTCAAAATTTGCAATCCTTTGTTGTTGGAAAAAGATTCAATGCCATTAAATCATGGGCGAGGGAAACCATAACAATAAAAATTTAGATTTCTGTTGTCTGTTTGTACTTTCGTTTGCATTGACACTCTGTTGCTGCTTTCTCAATATTTAAATAAGCAAATATTCAAATAAAATTCTGAAGTAGAAATGTTTTTTTGTTAGTTTGCTTATATACATACATACATATATGTATGTGTATGTAAATATATTTATATATGATTTGACATAGAATGTGTCATAGCGCCATATTCCAAATTATATATATACATATATAAATAATAAATCGTTACAAATAAATAGCTAAGATATCAATAGATTAGTCCCTCACATACGTTTTTTTACAGGTAGAGAGTTCAGTAACTACAAAAAAAGATAATTTTAATTTGTATTCACCATACCTGCAACCTACAGGCATACCTAATTTTTCCGTTATGTTTTCAGTGTACCTCCGCAAAAACGCATACAAAATGGATACAAGAAAACAAAAACGAACACTACTCAAGTTGCAGCTACAAAAGTGAGAGTAGTAGCGCTAGCTGCAGTACACATAAATAATTTCGAAAGAAGCGCTCCGGCCGATTCTAATTTTTCTGCTACTACTCCAACTACAGAGAGTTTACTAGCAGTAACAAATCGTAACTTGGAGCGGAGTAATACCAGAGAATGTTAATGCAATGAGAAGGAGCAAATGTTAAAAGAGCTTTTTTCGAGTTCTAATTTATAGATTCATAATAAGGTCATTTCAAATTCAACTTTCCTGAAGAGGTCGGAATTGCAGATATTTACCACGCGAGTGACGCGAGTGGAGGGTTTCTATATTTACTTACCACGCTAGGCCAAGAATTCAGATATTTTCTGCGTTTACCATACTACTGAGGACGTTCATAAGATTTTTCGGCACACTACTAAGGAAATCGAAGCGAATAAATTTGCGATTAAGAAGGCCGCGCGGTAGTTAGTTTGTGGTGCAGAAGCTAAAGTCGGCGGAGTTATTCGTTTTGTGTTTTTGCACGTATTTAATTCAGGTTCAAGTCCTGAAGTCATATTTTTTTCTTGCACATTTTTTTTTTACAATTCAAACCAGGAAAGTTTGGTAAAATTTTTGAGTTTATTTTAATTAAAATTTGTTTAAAATACTGTTTTTTGTATTTTATAAATGGAAATTTCTTTTCGGTATAAAATAGTTCATACTGGATATGACCTGATTTTTATATAAATCAATCAAAACAGAAAATATATACATATGTCTATAATCTATTTCATCAAATCCAAATTATATTGATGAGAAAATATCATTCTAATATCCGTCCAGAAAGCCAAACGCGCATACACACATGCATATTCATATAATTACGCATACAAACTTTCAACTATCGCAGAATATGTGCATATAAAACTGCGAATCGAATAAATGAGTGATTTAGAAAAGATCACTAATAATTGTAGATTAGTGCAATCGTGAAAGACGTGTCGTATATGCAGTACATCGTCTCATATTTGACTCAGGTTCAAGTCCTGTGCACAGTTTTTTATTCGATATTTTTATTTCATTTTTTATATTTGGTTTAATTGAAATTGATTTAAAATAGTGTATTCAGGTTTTTCTAATACCAGTTATTTAGAAATTTATTTTCTATATAACATTATTCATTTGAATTGATTTATATGTAAAACAGCCATAAAGTCAATCATATGAATATGCATTCCTATATTTAATTTCTTCAGTCAAATCTGAACTACTTACATACACATATTGATGAGAAAATATTCTAATATCCATCCAGGAAGCCTAACGCGCATACTCACATATGTGTTTAAATATATGTACAAACTACCACCATTCTAACAAACCCAGAACACAAGCTTCTGCGCACACTTGACACATGGGATATGTATACCCTATGAGCAAAAAGAACCGGGAAGGTGATGTTGACTGCTTCCTTCGATTGCCAAGGCATAGTCCACCATGAGTACCTTCCATCGGGCCAGACAGTCAATAGAGAATATTATTTATCCGTTTTGAAACCTTAGAGAGATGCTGTGTGCTGCAAACCGCCGGAAATGTGAGCAAACAATTCTCAGATTTTGCATGATGATAACGCGCCATCGCACTGATCAAAGAGAATACAAATCGGCCTGCCGGGGGTGTTTGGAGGACTGGGTTAAACGTTGGCACATGTGTGTTGCTTCAGACGGGTCATATTTTGAAGAAGATAATATAAATTTGCCTTAAATTTAACTCTGTTTTGTTTAATTTAAACATTCCCGGTACTTTCTGATCATAAGTTACATACTTGCGGCTTTGCGGACAGCAATGTGTGATTCGCTGGAAGTCGCATTAACTCTCGACTGTCGCACAGTTAGAAGACATATTTACATACATATAAGGGTGCATACATACATACGGAGCCGCGGCCACTCGACATGACAAAAATTTAAGATTTATCAAATATTGGCAAATAATTCCACGCGAAATATTCCAATATTGACTATTTTCGAACGGTCGCGAAAATTGGCATATGGGCGGCTCGTTTTATGAATGAAATTGAAATATGAGCTCTAACTTATGAATGAACTTTTTGTTTTTCTTCTAAATTGTTCAGCGCAGTCGCTGATAGAATCATATATGCTAGGACATAATACATACATACAGCAGAATTGTTTTTGCACTTGTTAGGAAGAAACTCGCTAGTGCGTATGTGTATTTGTCTTGTAAGAATGTGATGTGCTGTGACTTGTGTACATACATAAGTCAAGGTTATTTGGGCATACATGCATATGTACATATGTATGAAAGGAAGATGATGTTCTTGCGCTTGTGCATTATTGTTTTTCATATACAAATGTACATACCTACATATGTATGTAAATGCTGTCGAATACATAAACTATAAATTGACATACAATATAAAATAAGTGTTGATTTAACTTAAACCGTCTTTTTTTCTTAATGCAAATACCTCCTATTGACATGTACATACATATTATGTATGTATATTGTCATATACCATCATTTATGTACATATAGAGTATACGTTCATTTATGAATGTATGTAATGAAAAACTTCATGAATTACTTTCAGAACTTTAATAAAATTAATTCGCGTCGCGCGCATGCACAAAACCTTGGTTCACAACGCAGGCGCAGAAATAAACGCACTGCGTATTTATCCTCCCCATGTGACTCGGCATCAATTCTCGGCGCCAATTTTTTTTTTTTTTTTTAAATGTGTTTTTTTTAATGTAATCGTAAAAAATTTTTAATAAATTTTATGTATCCGCTTATCATTTCAAAAGTAACAAAATGGTAAAAAATAAGCAGTCGAAGAAAAAAACGCACCGCCTATTTTTCCTCGCCACATGTTAGACTCGATTTCAATTCCCAGTGCAAACCTTTTTTTATTATTTTTTTTTTAATTCGTTTTTTTTTTATGTAATTAAAAAAATTATGTAATAAATTTTACGTATTCGCTTATTATTTCAAAAAATACGAAAATAGTAAAAATTTAATTAGTTTAATGTATTTATCCTCCCCACGTGACTCGGCATCAATTCTCGGTGAAAATTTTTTTTTTTCGTTTTTAAATTTTTTTTTAATGTAATCGTAAAAAAATTTTTAATAAAGTTTATGTATCCGCTTATCATTTCAAAAGTAACAAAATGGTCAAAAAATAAGCAGTCGAAGAAATAAACGCACCGCCTATTTTTCCTCGCTACATGTTAGACTCGAGTTCAATTCCCGGTGCAAACTTTTTTTTATAAATTTTATTTTTTAAAATAGTTTTTTTTTTTTTAATGTAATTGAAAAAAAAAATTATGTAATAAATTTTACGTATTCGCTTATTATTTCAAAAATACGAAAATAGTACAAATTTAATTAGTTTAATGTATTTATCCTCCCCACGTGACTCGGCATCAATTCTCGGTGAAAATTTTTTTTTTTCGTTTTTAAATTTTTTTTTTAATGTAATCGTAAAAAAATTTTTAATAAAGTTTATGTATCCGCTTATCATTTCAAAAGTAACAAAATGGTCAAAAAATAAGCAGTCGAAGAAATAAACGCACCGCCTATTTTTCCTCGCCACATGTTAGACTCGATTTCAATTCCCAGTGCAAACCTTTTTTTATTAATTTTTTTTTTTTAATTCGTTTTTTTTTATGTAATTAAAAAAATTATGTAATAAATTTTACGTATTCGCTTATTATTTCAAAAAATACGAAAATAGTAAAAATTTAATTAGTTTAATGTATTTATCCTCCCCACGTGACTCGGCATCAATTCTCGGTGAAAATTTTTTTTTTTCGTTTTTAAATTTTTTTTTAATGTAATCGTAAAAAAATTTTTAATAAAGTTTATGTATCCGCTTATCATTTCAAAAGTAACAAAATGGTCAAAAAATAAGCAGTCGAAGAAATAAACGCACCGCCTATTTTTCCTCGCTACATGTTAGACTCGAGTTCAATTCCCGGTGCAAACTTTTTTTTATAAATTTTATTTTTTAAAATCGTTTTTTTTTTTAATGTAATTGAAAAAAAAAATTATGTAATAAATTTTACGTATTCGCTTATTATTTAAAAAATACGAAAATAGTACAAATTTAATTGGTTTAATGTCGAGGTGAGAAATGTGTTGTGTGTTGAGGTGAAAGATGTGTGGTGTTTCTAATTTTTGTGTGGGCAAAAGTCAGTGAGGTGTCTATAAACTCGGTGTGCTAAATGACCTTATTACAAATCTTTCAGATCTCAATTGTACTAAAAAAAGCTTACAGTAACATTTGCACCTTCTCATTGCATTAACATTCTCTGGTAATAGCGACCAGCGAAAGCTGTTCTACAATACTGTCAATTACATACATATTCCTGCAATTAATATTATTGTATGTATATATGTACATATGCATATATGTTACCAGTAGTAACGACCAGCTCATCACCAATCTATTACCAGAGAATGTTAATGCAATGAGAAGGAGCAAATGTTAAATGAGCTTTTTTCGAGTACTAATTTGTAGATTCATATTAAGGAATTTTCAAATTCAACTTTTCTCACTAGTGGGGGATTGCAGACATTTACCACGCAAGTGGAGGGTTTCTATATTTACTTACCACGCTAGGACAGGAATTCAGATTTTTTCTGCGTTTACCAAACTACTAAGGAATTTCATAAGATTTTTCGGCACACTACTAAGGAAATCGACTTATTTCATGCCCACAGCGAAGCGAATAAATTTGCGATTAAAAAGGTCATGCGGCAGTTAATTTGTGGTGCAGAAGCTAAAGTCGGCGGAATTATTCGATTTGTTTTTGGCACGTATTTAATTCAGGTTCAAGTCCTGAAGTCATATTTTTTTTTCTTGCACATTTTTTTTTACAATTCAAACCAGGAAAGTTTGGTAAAATTTTTGAGTTTATTTTAATTAAAATACTGTTTTTTTTATATTTCATAAATGGAAATTTCTTTTCGGTATAAAATAGGTCATACTGGATATGACCTGATTTTTATATAAATCAATCAAAACAGAAAATATGTACATATGTCTTTAACCTCTTTCATCAAATCCAAATTATGTATATTGATGAGAAAATATCATTCTAGTATCCGTCCAGAAAGCCAAACGCGTATACACAGATACATATGCATATAATTACGCATACAAACTTTCAACTAACGCAGAATATGTGCATATAAAACTGCGAATCGAATAAATGAGTGATTAAGAAAACTTCATTAGTGATTGTAGTTTAGCGCAATCGTGAAAGACGTGTCGCGTATGCAGTACATCGTCTCATATTTGACTCAGGTTCAAATCCTGTGCACAGTTTTTTGTTCAATATTTTTATTTCATTTTTTATATTTGGTTTAATTGAAATTGATTTAAAATAGTGTATTCAGGTTTTTCTAATACCAGTTATTTAGAAATTTATTTAGAAATTTATTTTCTATATAACATTATTGATTTGAATTGATTTATATGTAAAACAGCCATAAAGTCAATCATATGAATATGCATTCCTATATTGAATCTCTTCAGTCAAATCTGAACTACTTACATACACATATTGATGAGAAAATATTCTAATATCCATCCAGGAAGCCTAACGCGCATACTCACATATGTGTTTAAATATATGTACAAACTACCACCATTCTAACAAACCCAGAACACAAGCTTCTGCGCACACTTGACACATGGGATATGTATACCCTATGAGCAAAAAGAACCGGGAAGGTGATGTTGACTGTTTCCTTCGATTGCCAAGGCATAGTCCTCCATCGGGCCAGACAGTCAATAGAGAATATTATTTATTCGTTTTGAAACCTTAGAGAGATGCTGTGTGCTGCAAACCGCCGGAAATGTGAGCAAACAATTCTTGGATTTTGCGTGAAGATAACGCGCCATCGCACCGATCAAAGAGAATACGACGAAGGAGCTGAAGGCATGTCGGCCTGCTGGGGGTGTTTGGAGGACTGGGTTAAACGTTGACACATGTGTGTTGCTTCAGACGGGTCATATTTTGAAGGAGATAATATAAATTTGCCTTAAATTTAACTCAGTTTTGTTTAATTTAAACATTTCCGGTACTTTTTGATCATAGGGTACATATAAGGTTGTCAAAAAAGTCTTGCGGTATTTTTACTGAATTTTCAATTGTTCATAAAATTGGTTATAATAATGTGATTTAAGTCAAATATGCGCCGTTTTGTTCGATGACGAGTTCCCAACGACATGCCAACTTCATAATGCCCCTCTTATAGAAGCTCGCTTCCCTATTGTCAAAAAACTCGGAGAGCCAATTTTCACAGGACTCTCATGAGGACAACTTCCGACTACCAAGCTCGTTCGCCATGGACAGAAATAGGTGGTAATCACTTGGTGCGAGATTCGGACTATACGGTGGATGCAAAAGAACCTCCCATCCGAGCTCCCGGAGCTTCTGGCGCGTGACCAAAGATGTGTGTGGCCTGGCGTTGTCCTGATGGAAGACAATTCGGCCTCTGTTGATCAAAGATGGCCTCTTCTGCATGAGTGCTGCATTCAAGCGGTCCAGTTGTTGGCAGTACTGGTCCAAATTGAGCGTTTGGCCATAGGGGAGCAGCTCATAGTGGATGATTCCCTGCCAATCCCACCAAACACACAGAAGGACCTTCCAGGCCGTCAATCCAGGCTTGGCCACCGTCTGGGCAGCTTCACCGCTTTTCGACCACGACCGTTTGCGCTTCACATTGTCGTAAGTGACCCACTTTTCATCGCCAGTCACCATCCGCTTCAAAAACGGGTCGATTTTGTTGCGATTCAGAAGCGATTCGCATGCATCCATACGGGCAAAAATGTTTTTTTGCGTCAAGTCGTGTGGCACCCATACATCGAGCTTCTTTTTGAATCCAGGCTTCTTCAAATGGTTTATAACGGTTTGATGACTCATGCCCAGCTCTGGGCCGATGCTACGGCTGCTACTATGCCGGTCTCTTTCGATCAATTCAGCGATTTTATCGCAATTTTCGACGACAGGCCTTCCGGACCGTGGCGCATCTTCGATCACCTCTGCACCAGAACGAAAAGATTGAAACCATCGTTGTGCGGTGGAAATGCAAACTGTATCGCGTCCATAAACTGCACAAATTTTATTGGCAGCATGAGATGCATTTTTGCCTTTATCGTAGTAGTACTGTAAAATATGCCGTATTTTCTCTTTATTTTGCTCCATGTTTGCGACGCTATAACTCACGAACGACTAAAAGCAAACAACAATTAATCAAACACAAGTTAGCACGTGAAAAGAGCTTTCCAAAAAGCTCTAGCGTGAACCGATGCGACGAATAAAACTAGAACTACGCGCTTGCAAAGACAAGCTTGCGGAAATATCGCAAGACTTTTTTGACAACCTTATATATGTGGCTTTGCGGACAAAAGTGTGTGATTCGCTGGATTTGTTCAAGGAATCTAAGTCGCATTAACTCGCGACTGTCGAACAGTTAGAAGACATATTTACATACATATAAGGGTGCATACATACATACGGAGCCGCGGCCGCTCGACGTGACAAAAATTCAAGATTTATCAAATATTGGCAAATAATTCCACGCGAAATATTCCAATATTGACTATTTTTGAATGGTCGCGAAAATTGACATATGGGCGGCTCGTTTTATGAATGAAATTGAAATATGAGCTCGAACTTATGAATGAACTTTTTGTTTTTGTTCTAAATTGTTCAGCGCCGTCGCTGATAGAGTCATGGCCGCTGCGACTGCGTCTACGAATGTATTTTGTTTTTGTAGTCGCTAGGCTTAAATTTTAGCTTTGGGCGACATGCGCATGTGAGGTATGTGTTTTTGTTGTGTTCTAGAACATTTTAGAATGTGTGGTGGCAAAGCGCGATGGCGTTGCGCTTGCTGTTGCTTTTGCGTCTATCAAAGTATTGTGTTTTTGTAAGTACAATATTAGGAATATCGACTGGTGAAAGACAAAAGTACAGGGAAGTAAGAAGGGAGCGCTGTGCTCGCGCATATATGCATGAATGTATGAACGTGCATGGATGTAGTAACATATGAATACAATTATTTTGTAGGAAGTTTAGAAGGCAAGTAGGTATACTCGTATATGTATGTATATATGCTAGGACAAAAAGTGGGTATATATACATACATAGAGCAGAATTGTTTTTGCACTTGTTAGGAAGAAACTCGTTCACTAGTGCGTATGTGTATTTGATTTCTTGTAAGAATGTGATGTGCTGTGACATGTGTACATATGTACATAAGTCAAGGTTATTGGGCATACATGCAAGTTAACGCCACCCATACCACATACTACTTACCCAGTATGTAAACAATTAACCATAAGTTAATACCACACACCAATTCCCAATAAATAAAGAATTAATAGAAGCACTTATGTACCATTAGCGAAAGTGTCAAATATGTCATTGACACTTTGCTAATAGAGGAAGCGACCGTCACCTAACACTTATGGTCCGCTTTCCATAGAATTAAGATATACATAGAATCCTAAGCTTCACACATATTAAGAATTAAGCTAGGGTTATGAATGTAGTAGTAAGTAAATAAGTTATAAATAAGAAAAGATGAATAAAGAGGGAGAGATTTTTTATTGAAACACCAAGCAAGGTAGTTTAATTTTTAAAAACCTTCCGCGCTTCGTGCAAAAGTTAAGTTGCATATGTACATATGTATGTATGAAAGGAAGATGATGTTCTTGCGCTTGTGCATTATTGTTTTTCATATACAAATGTACATATGTATGTATATATGTATGTAAATGCTGTCGAATACATAAACTATAAATTGACGTACAATATAAAATAAGTGTTGATTTATCTTAAACCGTTCTTTTTTTCTGAATGCAAATACCTCCTATTGAGATGTACATACATATTATGTATATTGTCATATACCATCATTTATGTACATGTAGAGTATACCTTCATTTATGAATGTATGTAATGAAAAACTTCATGAATTACTTTCAGAATTTATTAAAACTTATTCGCGTCGCGCGCATACATATCTACGTAGACATCACAAACCTTTTGTTCACAACGAAGGCGCAGAAATAAATGCTCTGCGTATTTATCCTCCCTACGTGACTCGCCATCAATTCTCGGCGCAAATTTTTTTTTTCGTTTTTAAATTTTTTTTTAATGTAATCGTAAAAAAATTTGTAATAAATTTTATGTATCCGCTTATCATTTCAAAAGTAACAAAATGGTAAAAAAATAAGCAGTTGAAGAAATAAACGCACCGCCTATTTTTCCTCGCCACATGTTAGACTCGATTTCAATTCCGGGCGCAAACTGTTTTTTATTAATTTTTTTTTTTTTAATTCGTTTTTTTTTTATGTAATTGAAAAAAAAATTATGTAATAAATTTTACGTATTCGCTTATTATTTCAAAAATACGAAAATAGTAAAAATTTAATTGGTTTAATGTCGAGGTGAGAAATGTGTTGTGTGTTGAGGTGAAAGATGTGTGGTGTTTCTAATTTTTGTGTGGGGAAAAGTCAGTGAGGTGTCTATAAACTCGGTGTGCTAAATTTCCTTACTACAAATCTTTCAAATCTCAGTTGTACTAAAAAAAGCTCACAGTAACATTTGCACCTTCTCATTGCATTAACATTCTCTGCACGTACCCCCTTATAAGTATATATTTTCTAAAAGTGAACAAAAAGGAATGGATTGCAAAATTTCAATAGTTCAAAATTTCGAAGACGTAAACTTGTTTTAAGCTTACGGCGGCTCTTGTTTACATCATTAGGGTATTCTCCTGCGCGCATTTGACACGCAGTATCTAAAAAAATCATCATTCTCTACGAGTGTCGCCATTGAGTGCATTCAAAATGCACTTGATGCAAAAACCTTATGCTCTTATTAGCTGCTTAGAATGTTTAATATGTGTTTACGTTTAAGCTCTACATACTCTCCGTTATTTTATTTTCTTCCTTTATTTTACAATTTTTCTCTTAGATCTCTCTTAGATCTCAGAAATCTTATGTTACTTCTTAATTTTCTGCAGCGAACGTTAAAGTATAAAGAAGTCTCAATGACAGGAACGTATGGATTCGATGGGTACTCGTCTCGCGAAGACTAATCACCACAGACACATTTTTCACCAAAAGTTAACAGTAAGGGGCTGAATTATGTAAATTTGGCAGCAATCGAAAAGAATTTGTTTGTCTTTAGAAGCAAAGAATGTTAAGGTAGCTTTTTAATATGACCTATATATTTGAATTTTTTCCAAATCATCCAAAATTATTTACATATGATATGTCTGTCTGTCTGGTGTCTGTGAAACTTTGTTGAATTCCCTTCAACTGAATCAATATCCTCTATAGAAAACGCTTCATTCCCAGGCACACAGGAAGATGGCATATGCAATGTAAATTTGAGAATTTATATACATATGCTATATTATGGCAACTTAATAGAATCATGGGCTAGCCTATGTACGTACATATTTATGTTCTGAACTTCAAGCAAAGCAATGCTTATTAATATACACATATGCATGTTCATACAACCGCACACGCAGTACACTCACTTTATTCCTCTAAATACGTATTGTTTTAGCATTTTTTAGGCAGGAATTTGATCATTACGATATTTACTCCCTAATTATTGCATGAAATATGATAAGTCGATGCGTCGTGAGATAGGTCATTGTTGCTGCAGTACGTGTGCGCATACATACATATGTAACACCACAAGAATGGAATATGCAATTGAACTTTTGCACAAACATAACTAACGTAATATATGTATGTAACAAATGATTGTTTATTTAAGATACCTGTGCCGGTATATTTTGGAAATTACAAAATATTTATGTAACAAAAATAGTACAGATTTTAATACGAATTAAATTAAATAAGTTCAGCTCTCTTTATGGCTCGACTGGTGCGCGACGCGACGACTTACTGACTGCTACGAAAGTAGTTTGCTTGACATGGCTGAGGGTAGGCGATAATTGTTGCGTTGCCTCTCTGCTGCTCTGCAACCATGGTTGCCACTGTTACATTCGGCCGTCCTGATCATCGTCATCCGCCTCGGATGACAGTAGCTCTTCGTTGCATTCGGCGTACTTCCAGAGCCTCATGTTGTCACAGCTGGTAGACGTGTTGTTGGGACCCTCTACATTGGCTGCTTTGCGTACGTCGTATCGACCATTGCGTTTAACTTTGACGATTTCGTACGGACCCAGATATTCGCTGGCCAATTTTTTACCAGCCACAAACTGAATGCGTTTGATCGCCACTAGATCGCCAACTGTGTAGCCTATTTCCGCTTTTCTGCCCTTGTCAAAATTTCGCTTGTAAGTAGCTTGAGTCTTCAGAATTTGTGCCCTCGCGTCATCACGGATACGCTGTCTGTCGATATCCAAGTTGTCAACCAATTCATCTCGTAAAGCATCTAGAATCTGGCTCTCAAGATCGACTTTCATTTTGATGCCAAACATAATTTCGAATGGCGACGCCTTTGTCGAGCTGTGAAAAGAAGAGTTTATTGTTTTTTGAACTTCAGGTACAAACTTGAACCATTTGGAAGGATCGGCTGCCGAGAGCTTCGAAATAATAGATAAGATCGCCCTGTTGACCCGTTCTACTTGTCCATTGCCTCTTGGGATGCCCGTGGTGGTCAAAACGTGGTTTATGTTTTGCTTTGTAACAAACTCGCTGAAATTGTTAGATGTGAATGCAGCACCTCTATCACTTATGATGCGTGTCGGATTGCCGAAGATCATTGACCACTCGCTCAGCTTCCGGATAACCTCCTCGCAGCTTGTTGACTTTGTGGGGTATAGCCACACAAACTTAGTAAACCCGTCGACTACAGCAAAAATATATCGGTAACTTTTTGAAGTCGCATCCATTGGACCGAGGTGATCGATGTGGATCGTATGCAACGGCAGGTCACCTTTATCAATGCAATTAAGGAAACCTTCTTTTTTTCCCAGCTTCTTGTTGTACAGGATGCACTTGACGCAATTGTTGATGAACTGTATAACCTTGTTCTCCAGATGTGGTATCCAGTAAAACTGTTTGATCGCGTGCATTGTCTTCTGCGTGGCAAAATGTCCTGGTTCGTGCGCGTTTCTGATAACTTCGGTTTCCATCGATTTCGGGACTGCTAATAACTCCAGACCGTCTAATACTTTGTATATAATATCGCCTTTAATTTTGAAATTTTCATATGGTTTGGTTTTCAGGATTTCGTGAACTGCTTTGAAATGCCTATCCCGTTGTTGAGCAGCGCGCATGCGAGCTGTGACTTCTGAAGCAATTATGAGAACTTGCTGTGGGTATCGGCTTAAGCAATCAACATGTTTCATCTTATCTGCACTTCGATGTTCAGCTTCGTAGTCAAATTCTTGGAAATAGAGCACCCACTGTGCAACTTCGCGGGGGACATCTTTTTTCTTAAGGGTCTGCTTAAACGCTGCACAGTCCGTAACAAGCTTGAATTTCGTTCCCAGTAAATAGTGTCGAAACTTTTTTAATGCTAGATACGCTGCTTTTACTTCAAGAATGTAGCTATGTTGAGCGGATTCCCTCGGCGACGTCTTTTTACTCCAGAAAAATACCGGATGTAGTTGATTTTCGAATTGCTGCAGTAACGTGGCTCCAAATCCGTCTTTTGATGCGTCAGTATGCAGTTCTGTGTTCGCGCCTCGACAAAAAATGTGTAGCACTGGTTCTTGTATAAGCGCTTCCTTCAGTTCTTGTACAGCTTTCATTTCTTCGACTCCAAATTCAAACTGCTTATTCTTCTTTAAAATATTTGTCAAAGGTCGAGCCTTTAGTGCGTAGTTCGGAATAAACTTTCGGAAGAAACCCGTCAATCCAAGAAATGACTGCACTGCCTTTATATTTTGCGGTGTAGGAAACTTTTTTACGGCTCTTGTCTTTTCTTCCCCTGGTGAGATTCTTCCATCCTCAACTGTGTGACCAAGAAAGTCTATCCTTGACTGTAAGAAACTGCACTTCTTCCACTTGATATTTAAACTCCACCTCGCTGCTGTTTCTAAGACCCTTTTCATTTTGTTTAAACATTCTTCTGTCGTCGACGCGTAGATGATTATGTCATCGATATACAAATCCATGATATCTTTGTTAATCAAGTCTTGGAAGATGTGATTTACGTAACGGCTGAAAACTGCAGGCGAGTTGCAGAACCCAAAAGGCGCTCTATTGAATTCGAATAAACCTTCTTTGGTGATGAACGCCGTATATTTTTTACTTTCTTCGTCTATCTTGACATGAAAAAACCCATTTTCCAGATCCATAACTGTAAAAAACTTTGCTTTCTGCAATTTTTCAAGTACATCGTCAATAACCGGCACCGGGAACCGATCTTTCAGAACCATCGAATTCAAGTTTCTATAGTCGATACAGATCCTTCTGCTGCCGTCTTTCTTTCTTACTACTACGATTCGGCTGGCAAAGTTCGACGAGGATTTCCGCACTATTCCTTGTTGTAACCATTCATCAACCTGTGTACTTACAGCTTTTTGTTCATGATGAGGCAACCGGCTCGGTGAATGATGGAATGGTTTCATTGTAGTATCCGGAACAATACTCAGAGATATGATGCTTTCCTTCGTTACAGCTGCAGGCTTGTAATCCGTTATCATTTCTTGCACTTGCTTTTCAAATCGCGACGGAACCATTATCTCCTTAGATGACTCAGCTATGTTGTAAATGTTCGCGTTCGGCGGCTCTTTTATGTTTTATTGCGACCGCAAGGATATAAACGAATATCCGTCAGTACCGGACTCAAAACGAAACTTTTTAACGAAGTCCCAGCCTAACAACATGTCGTATTGAATAGTGCCATTTGGCACCACCATCGTCGTTTGGGTTGTGCATAAATCATCGACGCATATTTCGCCTACAAAACGTCCAACCGGTTTAGTTTTTACATTACCGAGACCGAACAACGTAGTATCACTTTTTTGCAGATCGACGCTATTTAATTTTTCGAAAGTTGTTTTTGACATTATCGTAACATCTGATCCCGTATCTATGAGCGCATTTATTCGGACACCGTTCACCGATACGTCTTTTACGCGTTCTTTTTCAATCACGACATTAACAAATTTTGACCTGTTTTCGCACTCCTTGGACGTATGTCCGAATTTGTTACACTTAAAGCACTTTGTCTCAGAACGACAGTCCCTTCGTTTATGACTTGGGGATCCGCAATTGAAACAGTGTTCTTTTTTTTCTATAGGTGACTTTTTGTCCGCGACTTGAGGTTTGCCGCTCTTATTTACGCGCTCCCCGTCGTACGATCTTTCGTCTTTAATAAAATGTTCAAAAATTTCATATTCTTCTTGTAGCGATTTATATGTTTTACACCTGTACAGGAGATGTTTGTTTTCACTTTTTATACGCAAACCATCGACAACGTAGCGAACTATAGACGTTTCCTCAATATCACTTAGTGAGGCAATTTTACGCATGTGTAACAAATACTCGTGAAACGACTCTGTGTTCCTTTTTACGCGTTCCGACAGTTTCTTATGCACTTCCGCACTATTGTATTCTTTCGCGAATTCTTCTATTAATGCCGTTTTTAACTCTTCGTACTCGGTTATTTGTGTTGTCTCTAAGAATAGTTTTGCGACCGACGTCATTTTCGCGCGCGCTTGCACATATTTTTGTTTTGGATTAAGTTCGTATGCTGTCGCGTTAATGTCAAAATTGTCAAACCACTTTTTTATTGGTATACTGCTTCCATCACACTCGGGGATAATTTTCTCGAAGCTTTCTGCACTTATTTTCGTAGTTCTATTGTGCTGCTCTTCTATTTCAATTTTTCTAGCCAGTAGCCGTACTAGCTCCGTTAATTGTAAATTGTCTTCGTTCGGCATATTTTGTTGTTCTTGCTCTACTGTTTCACTATGTGCTTCTTTCATGTACTGCTGCTCCTTTTCGACTTTCTGCTTTACCTCTTCGTGCTGCTGCTTTCCCTCCTTGTTACTGCTGCTTCTGCTGTCGTTTTCGGTTTCTGCTAAATTTTTTAATGTGCCTTTAGAACGTGTGTTGTATGTACTACCGCTGCTTGCCATCAACGCTGTGCACTTTGCATGTGTTACGCGCCGCAACCACCGTTATGCTTCTGTGTTATATGGCCTCGGGTGACGGTCAAGCAATTGTTTGGGACGAGCCCCCATATGTAACAAATGATTGTTTATTTAAGATACCTGTGCCGGTATATTTTGGAAATTACAAAATATTTATGTAACAAAAATAGTACAGATTTTAATACGAATTAAATTAAATAAGTTCAGCTCTCTTTATGGCTCGACTGGTGCGCGACGCGACGACTTACTGACTGCTACGAAAGTAGTTTGCTTGACATGGCTGAGGGTAGGCGATAATTGTTGCGTTGCCTCTCTGCTGCTCTGCAACCATGGTTGCCACTGTTACATGTATATATATTTATTGATATACATATACATATATTCATCAATATACCAATATGCTCTTTGAATTCTTGTCTAAAATTAATTTCGAGTCGAAAAATTATGTAAAGCAATAGCACGTCAGTCGGTGGTTGAACGCGAAGCTGAGCGGTTGAAAGTAACAGGCTCTCATCCAATCGAATAATATACAGATAAATTCAATATAATTACTTTGTGTAATAAAATATTACTATTAAAATAAACAAATGTTTCATTATCAATATTATAATATAATTTTAATCGGTCCACTAACTTCACAAATCAGAAATGGGATGAACGACTACGCCTACAAAAAGAAACGAAAAATAAAATCATCGTACAACGCACAGACAAAGTTTGTGATTGTGTGAGTACATTTTAAAACACACAACGGAGTGGAAAAGACAAATTTACAAAGCGCAACGTGCAAAGAAAAGCAGCATGCCGTGGTAAATTCCAGAATTCTCTCGAACGTTCTACGCAATCGAAGAAGGGAGACACGTACATACAAATTGTGTTTGTGAACTCAACGTTAACGAATTCAGCGAAAGTACAACGCAAAACCTGCACGTAATTGCAAAACGGCGTAGTACTCCGACGATATAGATACACACATATTGCGCGTCAACGGAAAATAAATTTCAAAGGCCAACGCGCAATTGCAAAACGGTGTAGTACTCCGACGATATAGATATACACATACTGCGCATCAACGGAAAATAAATTTCAAAGGCCAACGTGCAATTGCAAAACGGCGTAGTACTCCGACGATATAGAAGCGAATAAGTACGTCGAAAAGCTTGGGTTGAATGGTGGGCCCGCCGTAGACCCTAAGCTTTGTTGTGGAACTATCTACCTTGATGACGCAGTAATGTGGTAAGATATATTTGTATTCATACGCCTCCGTGCCGGGGACCAGTGACATGTGTTTCAGTTCAACGTACTCCTTTACAAAATCGAGTACTTTAACTTTTAATCAGGATTGTGAGTAAACTTCCGCTCAAGACTCTCAAATCGGCGCTTTGTTTGTGTGTATGATTCGCCTAATGATTCTGTGCCGGGTTTCAAAGATAAGCGAATCGAGTACTCAAAGTCGAGCTCCTCATTTGTTGCTTTAGTGATTGGTTCAAAAACGTGATCTACTTCTCAGAAACAGCGTACCAAACCGTCTACTCGAGTATCTGAGTCGATGACCTTTGATTGGCATCAAATGACAAAAGCTTAGAAGTCTGTCGACCACCACCTGATGTCACCCACCCGAGAAGAGTTTTTTGAAGAATAGGAAATCCGGGTGCCGACTGTCCAACACTAAGAAATTCAAGAAATAGGCCTATTCCGATGAGCAAGTCAATACGCTGTGGTATGTTGAAATTGGGATCAGCTAGTTGGATGTTACTTTAGAGTAAGAAACCTTTGAAGCGCCAGCCGATGAGCCTTCCGGTAATTTTACAAAAAAAAAAAAAATAACAGTCTAACGGTTAGACGCGATAGAAGTGAAACCTTCCGTAAAACAAACTTGGAGAGAATGAGATGAAGGCAGCATTAGGAGCGGGATAATTATAGGTTCATTATAATATTGCTATAAAGTTCATATTTTATTCATCCTCAATGTTTTCAATTTCAACAAATGATATGAGTGGCTTATGATAGCTAAAATATGATACAAATGCTTTGGTTTCGATGTTGTCAACATATCTTTGAAATACCGTGTCAATTGTTGTTTTTTTCTGTCGATATTCACGACACTTTTCTGCATTATTTTTCGGCATAATTGCGGTAAACATTTAAATATTTACGAATATAAAAATACGGACGCAATACACACAGACGTACTAACATACACACAAACATTCGTAGGACGCTTGGTTTGAATTTTTTATACATATGTATGTATGCTATACTATGGCCTAGCCTATGTACGTACATACATATTTGTGTTCTGAACTTCCAGCAAAACAATGCTTATTAATATACACTTATTCATCTACATACAACCGCACACACAGGCCACTCACTTTATTCCTGTAAATGCGTATGTCGTCGAAAGCTAAAATTCTATGCCTAGCGACTACAAGAACAAAATGCATTAATAGGCGCAGGCGTAGCGGCCATCATCCTAGTTGCCATAGCGCTGAACAGTCGCGGCGGCGCCGAACAGTTTCAACTATTGTACTGTGCAACAAAAACTCATCATCAAAAAATTGATTTATAAATTCGGGCTCATAGTTCTAAGAGCAAGTACTTGCATTCATAAAACGAGCCGCCCATATGCTAATTTTCTCGACAATTCGAAAATAGTCAATATTGGAATATTTCGCCTAGAATTATTTGCCAATATTCAATTTTTGTCAAGTCGAGTGCCCGCGGCTCCGTAAATATGTTTGCACCCATATATGTATGTAAATATATGTTTCTAAATGCTCGACAACCGCAGCTGCCTGTTCAAGGTTACTGTACATTAGGCCGGGTCGATTTGTGGGAAGGCAAAAAAATCGCCCATTGCTCTGTGAAAATCATATTCTAGGGATCAGAATAAGAAATTTTGCCGAAGGAACCATACCTCTAAAACGATTCTATTCTAGGGATCAAAATAAGAAACTTTGCCGAAGGAACCATACCTCTAAAACGAATTCTGATGTCCCCCAATATGGGTCGAACTTTTTAGTTTCTTTTCTATATAAATAAATAAAAATAAAGAAAAAACATAGCCATTTAGCTGATTTTTTCATGTAAAGGCCAAAAATGGTGATATTTTGAAATTGGGGGACATCAGAATTCGTTTTAGAGGTATGGTTCCTTCGGCAAAGTTTCTTATTTTGATCCCTAGAATACGATTTTCATAGAGCAATGAGCGATTTTTAAATCGACCCGCCCTACTGTACATGCAATGCTGTGCCTATGAATGCGCGCTGGATTTCTTGAGAAATTTTACCGTATGTTTTGCTGTGGCGAGGCACATATGCACATACACACAACATATATACATATATCCGCATATATACATACATATATAAATTCACAAATTTAAATTTGCTTACGCCATCCTTCTGTGTGCCTGGTAATGAAGCATTTTCTATACATCTATACTAATATTATAAAGAGGAAAACTTTGTTTGTTTGTTTGGTTGTAATGAATAGGCTCAAAAACTACTGGACCGATTTTAAAAATTCTTTCACCATTCGAAAGCTACAACATCCACGAGTAACATGGATTATATTTTATTTTGGAAATAGGGCTCGAGATATAGGTCAAAACGTGGACCCGGGTAACCTTCGGATGTGTATGTACAATATGGGTATCAAATGGAAGCTGTTGGTGAATGCTTTAGTCCAGAGTATTTTTCATGCCGCTCCGTGACTAGGGTCTCGAGATAGAGACCAAAACGTGGACCATAGAATGTGTTTGTACAATATGGATATCAAATTGAAGCTGTTCGTGAATTCTTTAGTACAGAGTATTTTTCATGCCGCTCCGTGACTGGGGTCTCGAGATATAGGTCAAAACGTGGACCCGGGTAACCTTTGGTTGTGTATGTACAATATGGGTATCAAATGAAAGCTGTTGATAAGTGCTTTAATGCGGGGTAATTTTCATACCTACTGATGACTAGGGTCTTGAAATATATGCCAAAACGTGGACCCGCCGTGTCTTTGCACCGAATTAAACCAAACTTACACACATTGTTAAGTAAGTATTGAAAATGGGTTTCGTAAAGTTTGGTTGTAATTCGGAGCACTGGCAACGGGTACAGCGTTCTTTTGAACCAGCCATGGGGCGGAACTGAACTGTCAAATTGACAGTGTGAGTTACAATGTGTCAATATTTCTTTCTGATTTGGATGCCATAAGGAAAAAACGTAAGTGCAACATGTAAAAATTGTTTGTGAATTTTTTTGGAGTGGATTTTGGAACAGTGAATAATTTCTTACGAAATTTGAGAATTTAATGTGAAATCCGAATGAAATTATGTGTTCGTGGAAAAAAATTTTTTTTTCGTTTTTTTTTTTTTTGAAAAATATAAATGGAAGTTATGTTGCCATACACCACTACACTTCCCAACGTCGCACCCTGTGATCACATTGCACTACACGTGAGTTCATTGCTCCAATTAAAGTTCACACAAGAACTTTCGCTGACGCGACACACGCGCAAGCGATCAATTGCAATATCCAATGCTTGGGAATTGCAAGGCCAGCATATTGGCCAGCACGCGCAACCCAACGATTGCGAAATACCAGCAAGTGGTGGGAACTGCAACGTTGGCGAATTAGCTTAGATTAAGAAGTTAGTTGGTAAGAATTATATTTTGTAAAGTCAGTTAGAATCAGAACCGCAACTAGTGCGGAATAAAAATTATATGTGAACAATTAAAATCGCGTTTTTTATGTTATCGGTGAACAGTTGGTTCACCGCAACTTTAATTTTTTGGAAGCCCCTATCGGTCAGGGCTTAAGTGGCGCCCGAGCAGTCTGTGTAAAGTGACTTAAAAAAATAAACGATAATAATAATAAAATTTTCCATGGCAAAGTCGAAAACGGAGTCAAAATAGAAGTCAACAACAAATCGGCATAGGCAGTTGCTGTAACATAAAGTGCTAATTGAACTAAATTTTACGTGGTTTGCCACAAACGAATTGAAACAAGAAATTTGAATAGAATTTTCGTTTTTTAAGCTTTGTTGGAATGCCAGTTGGTGCTTGTAAAATCAGTCAAACATCCTTTGTGAAGTGCAATACTTAGCTGTGTGTGTGCGTGCTTTTGTGCATATTTGCCAATTCAACAGCAAATTTCGTGTAAAAGAAATCAAGTTCGAAAAAAAAGGAAAAGTTAATCGCATTGATTTATTTTGCATACCAAAAATCAAAAAAAAAAAAAAAAAAAAAAAAAAAAAAAAAAAAATTTGACTGAACTCTGAATTTGGAAACATTTGGTACCGCCGTTTTTTAAGAAGCCAATGAAATATTGGTTTGTGTAAGTTTACAAATCTATTCTATCTATATATATTTCTATTTTCAAAAAAATGAACTCCGACGAGATTTCGAGGTCCCTCACAGAGATGAACGGCGCTCTGAATGCCATTCTTGGTAAGGTAAAGAAGTTCGAGGAGCGTCTCAATAGGGTGGAAGCAACGAACAGAGATGACTCCTTGCAAGGCCTTACACAGGATCTGGAACGAATAGAGAGGGAAGTACTGGAGGTACGGAGACAGTCCACGGACACCAGGCCACAACCAGTCGAGCCGCTAGTTACGCCTCGAACGGAAGATGAACTAACTCAAGTGGCCAAGCTTCCGGACTGTGTCAAGGAGCTGCAAGTATTCGATGGTTCACGGGAACACTATGGTTCCTGGGTGCATAGCGTAGAGTTAGTAATAAAAGACTACGAAATTGTGCGGCACAAGCCGATATATACCGCCATCCTAAGACATATTAGGGGAAAAATTAGGGGGGCGGCCGATTCTGCGCTACTTGCGCACAACATCCACGATTCAGACTGGGCAAAAATTAAAGAAACCCTTTCGCTGCACTACGCAGACACTAGAGACTTACAAACGTTGGAACAGCAACTGACGTTAATGTCTCAAGGGCGGCAGAGGTTATCCGACTTCTATTCGCAAATCCAAAAACAGTTATCCCTAATGATAAACACGATAGAACCAGAAAAGTACGCACATAAGGAAACAATTGAAGCGCTGACAGAGGCGCACCGTCGAAGAGCCCTAGATGTGTTCATTAGAGGTCTCAACGGGGATCTACCAGCCCTGCTCCTCGTTCAAAATGCCAAATCCTTACCAGAGGCATACTCTGCTTGCCTGAAGTTGCGGAATGCGGACCGCAGAAATACATTTCACCGTCCATCTCTAGCAAATAGAGGTGACGGGAATATTATTGATACCCCATCCTTCTCCCGTAACAGGCGGGATTACAATGGCCAAGGCTATTCTGGCCAGCAACATCCACGCCAGCCGAACAACAAACGAACGTGGCAAGACGGCAACCGGAAAGTACCAAGACCGTCTTACTCAGGTTCGGGGCAAACAAGACCGCAAAATTGGCGGAGCACTCCGTCGGCGTTGGTAAAATCAAATTACGAGCCATCTTCCCAGTCGCGAAACACTAGATTTACCCCATATGACGGCGCAAATAGGAGTGCAGGTTCCACGGGACACATGAACCAAACAGCTAATAAAAAACAAAAGCTGTTCCACCTGATACCGGTAGATAAAGAAGTTATCCCGGATACAGCAAGCAAAGAACAACTCACGGAGGATCAGGTAAATTTTACCATAGGAGCCTCATGTCTGGCGTACCATATTTAGAATATGTTACGCATGATCAGGGTATGTTAGAGTTTCTAGTCGACACGGGGGCAAACAAAAATTACATCAGTGAACGCGTAGCACGCAACACCGTGCCAGTGGAAAAGCCATTCAAAGTAACCTCTGCCGGTGGCGACATAAAAGTAGACAGAAAAGTATGTGGATATTTTTTTAAGTTTGTAGGCAAGGACACTCCTACCACATTTTTCGTCCTCCCAGGACTCAAATCGTTCGACGGGATCATAGGCGACGACACGTTGACTGAAGTCAAAGCGGTAATAGATAGAGAACTCAACGTCCTTATGCTAAAACCAAATGTAGTATTGCCCCTTAAGCGAAAAATAGCGCAACAAGTTAATAAAATAGAAACAAACATCCCGCTGGATCCAAATATCACTAACCTTACTAAAAATAAGCTCTACCAAATATTGAATAAATACGAAACCTTGTTTGGTCCGGTTGACCGCAGTATGGAAATCCAAACCAATGTCCAAGCCGAAATAAGAACTAATACCGGAAACCCTATCTACACAAAAAGTTACCCCTACCCTGTAAACATGCGCGAAGAAGTTAAGAAGCAAATCCAGAATTTACTTTCAGAAGGAATAATTCGTCCTTCAAAAAGCCCATACAATTCGCCCATATGGATTGTGCCGAAAAAATCTCAGTCTGATGGGGAAAAGAAATATCGAATGGTCATAGATTTCAAGCGGTTAAACGCAGTAACTGTCCCTGACACGTATCCTATACCTGACATTAATGGCACCATCGCGAGTCTTGGTAATGCTAAATATTTCACAACACTTGACCTCACTTCGGGATTTCACCAAATTCCAATGAAGGACAGCGACATCGCAAAAACGGCATTTTCCACAATGAATGGAAAATACGAATTTTTGCGGCTTCCTTTTGGTCTCAAAAATGCACCCTCTATCTTTCAACGAATGATAGACGACGTGCTCAAAGAATTCATAGGTCGTACATGTTTCGTATACATCGACGACATTATAATTTTCAGCAAAGACCAGGATACTCATTTAAGAGACATCGAGACCATTCTCCATAGGCTTTTGGACGCAGGTCTCAGAGTTAATCTAGAAAAAACGCAGTTCCTTAAAACAAGCGTAGAGTTTCTAGGTTATATTGTGACCTCCGAGGGAATACTCCCAGACCCAAAAAAAGTAGATTCAATAAGAAAAATGCTTCCTCCTTCCAGCTTAAAGGAACTTAAAAGTTTCCTAGGTTTAACATCATATTATAGAAAATTCATCCGAGATTACGCTAAAATTGCAAAACCGCTTACCAACCTCACACGAGGAGAGCACGCACAGGTAAAGGCAACGCAATCCAAAAAGGTACCCATAAGCTTGGACACAGAAGCGTTAAAGGCATTCATTGATCTCAAGGAGATACTGACGACATCGGAAGTCCTAACCTTCCCCAACTTCGACAAACCCTTCAATCTGACAACTGACGCCTCCGACTTCGCTATTGGTGCCGTGTTGTCACAAGATTACGATGGTAAGGATAAACCAATAGCATTTATATCAAGAAGCCTAAGTACTACGGAAGAAGCATATGCGACCAACGAAAAGGAAATGCTCGCCATTGTTTGGGCATTGGACAATCTCCGGAACTACCTATATGGCGCTAAGAGGATACGAATATTCACCGACCATCAACCATTGACGTTTTCCCTCAGCAACCGGAACTACAATGCAAAACTAAAGCGATGGAAGTCTAGGATCGAGGAATATAATTATGAAATAATATACAAACCAGGTAAATCAAACGTCGTGGCAGACGCTCTTTCCCGCTTAAAAACTCAGGCGAATCCCCTTACATCGATAAGCGACGACGATTCAACAGGCAACACCGTCCACAGTGCGGAGCAAGATAATTCGGATCTGATACCGTTCGTGGAAGCGCCAATAAACGCATTCAGAAACCAACTTGTATTTGGAGGTAGGTTGGAGATATTCGAGGAACCCCATCCCGGTTACTCGCGACACTACCTAGGGTCAGAGGGAATTAGCGAAGCAGAGCTTATCGACGTCCTCAAGAAAAAACTAAGACCAAACGTAATCAATGGTATTAAGATTCCAGAAGCTCAATTAGGACTACTCCAGAAGGTATATTTAGAAAATTTTATGCAATATAAGATCCGAGTAGCTCAGACTATGGTAGAAGATTTGAGGGATCCGGATAGGATTTGCGATATAATATGGGCAGAACATAAAAGGGCTCACCGCAATGCCACAGAGAATAAGAAACAACTCCTGGAGAAATACTACTTTCCCAGAATGAACAGTATAATCAAAGGATATGTCTCGTCCTGCGAAACTTGTAAGGTCAGTAAATACGATAGGCATCCGAATGCACCAGAGCTGCAAAAAACACCAATCCCATCACGTCCTTGTGAAATAATCCATTTGGACATTTTCGAAATTCAAGGGGAGAAATTCCTTAGTGTTATCGACAAATTCTCAAAATTTGTGAAACTTTTCCATTTACGCAACAAGTCCACTTTGCACCTTAAGGACAAAATAATAAAACTCCTGCACTATTTCACAACACCTGATATTCTCGTGACCGACAACGAGCGCGGTTTAATTAGTCCAATTATCCAGAACCTGTTAGACTCTTTAGGAATAAAATTGTATCGCACACCATCCCAAAGAAGCGAAGTGAATGGTCAGGTAGAAAGACTCCACTCTACCTTAATTGAAATAATTAGATGCCTGAAGATAGACAACCCAAAGTTAAGGACAAAAGAATTAGTTAACATAGCAGTGGATCGATACAATAATTCAATTCACTCGGTTATAAACCAAAAACCAAGTGAAATATTTTTTAATCGAGCAAAATCCTCTAACTATCAGGAGCTGTTAGAAAAAAGTAGAAAAACTAATATAATAAATATTTGAAAGCCTTGCTGACAAAAAAGCAGCTAGACCAGATCAAACGTCACAATAAGAAAAGATCTCTTCCGGAGCGTTATGACAAAAACGATGTCATATACGTGAAGGACAAGCAGATTAAGGGAAAGCAAAAACCCGTGTATAAAAAAGAAATTGTTGCAAAGGACAATAAAGTATCAGTCACCACGCTAAGTGGCAAGAAAATACATAAAACTCACATAAAAAATGTGAAACGCAGGAATACATATCCTAGCACTTAAACAAAAAAAATAAAACAAAAAAAAAAAAAAAACATTAAAATAAAAAATATGAAATAAACTAAAATAAGAAAGAAAACTTGGTACTAAGGGGTAGTTAATCTAACAAGAGCGGGCTTGTAAGTGGGACAAATCGTGCCTTAACCGGATAACGCGATTCTCCATAGCTGGTTCGAGAAATGATAACACCTCTAGTCCAGAACAAAAGGAAATGGTCATTACTACAAGAGCGGGCTTGTTAGTGGGATGAATCGTGCCCTAGTAGGCTCGTAGTGCCATCGAATTTGACAAATGGCTACACTACTTCCAAACGGGATTCTGGCGATCTCTCCGTAGCTGGTTCGAGAACAGTATGGCCCTCTGTCCTATACAAGAATTTAAAATGCCTCCCCCGCATAATCGGCTGGAGAAGAAAGAAAAAAAAAATTTTAAAATGCCTCCCCCGCATAATCGGCTGGAGAAGAAAGAAAAAAAAAAAAAAATTTAAAATGCCTCCCCCGCATAATCGGCTGGAGAAGAAAGAAAAAAAGAAAATTTAAAATGCCTCCCCCGCATAATCGGCTGGAGAAGAAAGAAAAAAAATTTTAAAATGCCTCCCCCGCATAATCGGCTGGAGAAGAAAGAAAAAAAAAAAAAAAAAAATTTAAAATGCCTCCCCCGCATAATCGGCTGGAGAAGAAAGAAAAAAAGAAAATTTAAAATGCCTCCTCCGCATAATCGGCTGGAGAAGAAAGAAAAAAAAAAAAAAAAAAAAATTTTTTTTAAAATGCCTCCCCCGCATAATCGGCTGGAGAAGAAAGAAAAAAAACAAAATTTAAAATGCCTCCCCCGCATAATCGGCTGGAGAAGAAAAAAAAAAAAAAAATTTTTTTTTTTTAAAATGCCTCCCCCGCATAATCGGCTGGAGAAGAAAGAAAAAAAAAGAAATTTTTTTTTTAAAATGCCTCCCCCGCATAATCGGCTGGAGAAGAAAGAAAAAAAAAAAAAAAAAAAACACAAACCCAACATATTTCCCATTTTGTTTTTTTCCTAATTTTCTGTTCCTTTTCATTTCTATTTATGAATAGTTTTAATTTAAACAAATTTTTCTTTTTAATATTCCCTACTAATCATTATAAAAAAATCGTTTTATCCAAAAGAAAAAAATATACAAAAATAACATAACTTGTAAACCACTTGTAAACTTTAAACCACTAACACACTAACAAAATAATATCGCAGGAAAAGCTAAAATCCTAAACAAGGATAGTAACACTAGTTTAATGATATTCAATCTAATCCTGAGAATTCCGCTTACTAATAATACCTTCCTACTATCAACAAGATTTTTCGCTTTTTATGAAATGCCTTCTTAGAACCTAACAACTACTAACTTACTAACTAATTACATTAAAATAGAATTAACATCTTGCGTTGCAGATTCCCACTGCTGGCAAATGCCATCAGCGGTCTGAACATTTTCAATTACAAGGCTCCGATCGTAACAATCCAATATGGAAACGGGTGGATCATTGGCGGGTCATTCAAACTGGTACACGTCATCAATCTACAACAATATGCTACAACCTTGAGGCAAATGGAAAACTTAACAAACCGAATTGAGGACCAGATAATATTATTAACACAGCACTACATCAATCAAACGCTAGAACGACTTCATGAACTAATGGGCAACACAGGTAGAGCAAGAAATACTCGATCTATCGACTGGCTAGGCTCAGCGTGGAAATGGATAGCAGGATCACCTGACGCAACGGATTGGAACAATATCCTGCACAGTCAAAATCAAATAATTCAGAATAACAACCTTCAGTACAGGGTTAATAAGAAACTATTCACGGCTACACAGGAGGTATTGGAAAAAATCGACGAGGTCGTGGATCGCACGAATAACGTGGTAAAGGAAACAGAAATCATGGAATTCAGACAAAACGCACTTCACAACATTTTTCTTCTTCGCGAGGATGTAAACGAAATGGTGCGGGGATGTCAGTTGGCAAAGAATGGAATTGTCAACACCAACCTACTGGATATGGACGAAATTAACTAAATTCTATCAGAAATAGAAACGCTCCCATATCAGAATATAATAGAAGCAATCGAATATGGCCAACCGTCGGTACTGACTAACGGGACACTTCTCCTCTACGTCCTTTCAATGCCAAAAGTAACAACTAAAAAATATAATCTCCTGGTCACTCGCGCTGGAATCTATGGAGGTAAGCAACTAAATCTCCCTTTTGACAGGATGCTTGTCAACCAGGAAGAGACGTACGGTCTAACAAAGAATTGCCTGGTAATCAGCTCGTACACGGTATGTAAATCAGAAGCCTTGATTAAACTGGAAGAAAGCAGTTGCCTACCGCGACTCCTAAAAGGTGGAGAAGCCAACTGCGAATTCATCAGACAGAATGGGTCACAGATAGAGCTGATAAACGAGAACACCGTGTTTATATCAAACTTCCAAGGAGTAATCAAAAATAGCAATGCCTCTATTACGGTAAATGGCACCTACGTAATCCAATTAAATAACGAAACAGTCACCATTGGTGACCAAGTATTTTCTAGTTATGAAACTATTACCGCACAGGCCCTTCCAGCAGTACTATCAAAGGTGAAGAGCCATACAATGAAGGTCAACCTAGAATACGTCCACGACCTGACCATGGAAAACATAAGGTATCTTGGGTACGTTAATGAAAAGGTAAATTTCTCTCTCGCTTCAGAAATCCTCTCGATATGCGCAATTGTTCTTATTGCCGCCATGCTGTGGAGATGCTACAATAGAAAGCTAGACCTTCCGCCAGTTGAAATCCCGACTGATTGGTCAGATAACACTAACAACAGCAAAATCATTAGAGGAAAGTCTGCTCCTGAAATTCATCGCCTGGACAATAGCCTGCCAGTCGCACCAGTCAGTATCAACATGTCACCAGGAAACTGTAGTTACTCTCTACAACATTTTACCCCCTCGCAATTTTCGTCTTTTGATCTGCGAGACGCAGATCTTTAAAGGGGGAGGAGTTATGTTGCCATACACCACTACACTTCCCAACGTCGCACCCTGTGATCACATTGCACTACACGTGAGTTCATTGCTCCAATTAAAGTTCACACAAGAACTTTCGCTGACGCGACACACGCGCAAGCGATCAATTGCAATATCCAATGCTTGGGAATTGCAAGGCCAGCATATTGGCCAGCACGCGCAACCCAACGATTGCGAAATACCAGCAAGTGGTGGGAACTGCAACGTTGGCGAATTAGCTTAGATTAAGAAGTTAGTTGGTAAGAATTATATTTTGTAAAGTCAGTTAGAATCAGAACCGCAACTAGTGCGGAATAAAAATTATATGTGAACAATTAAAATCGCGTTTTTTATGTTATCGGTGAACAGTTGGTTCACCGCAACTTTAATTTTTTGGAAGCCCCTATCGGTCAGGGCTTAAGTTGGATAATGGTTAAAAAAGCTCCAATGCTTAATAAAACATATAAATTGAAACGAAAAATTCATGGATGATCAGGAAAAAAGACGATTGTTTATTCATATGCGTTGATTTGAAATTTAAAAGCAATCTTCTTTTTTCCTGATTTTCAATTTATATTTTATATTTACTCAAAAACAAATAGAAAAACAAAAAATATTGTTTATGCCAAAGCGCTTGAATAAAGAATAAAGAAATAAATAATATGAAAATCATATATTTTCTGTTCTAAACCATATCTATTCTATTTTAGTGTGCCCAGCGAAGGGGGCCGGGTTTGCTAGTACATATATATACGTATATCTTTTTTCTTCTTCTTTTTGGTGTCGCTTTTTCGTTTCACTTTTTCTCAAATCACTCCCAACGATTCTAAAGAAGTTTTCACTTCAAAAATTAAGTATCTCAAAAATACATTTAATATACTTTTGCAGAGAAGAAAGGGTTCTATCGACTGAGTACTCACCCTTTGACAAACAGCAAACAAATCGTGGTAAAATAAAACATATTAAAAAACGCTATGAACTTATTCTCCAACATAATAAAAGAAGTGAAATAAAACACGTCTAGTACGTACATATCTCTTAAAATTGATAGAGCCACTCGGCTATCTAGAAGCATTTTCGGAATCAGTGCACAATTTTTAATTTGTTAAGAGATAAGATCTCGTATCATTGGAATGATAGAACTTAAAAGGAGTTGGAGCAAGTTCATCGCAAAATCTTGCAAAAGAAATTTTTTTGGTGCTAGTGAAGTATGATATCCAACTAAGTCAAATTGTGTCAATAACATCTGATAATGGAGCCAATCTACAGAAAACCGAAAAGTGCTGCGATTTAGTTTTTTTTTAATTTTTTGGAGGTAGGTAGGTTACAGACGTACTAATTACCTCATTATTAGTAAAAACCAAGTATTTCCCTAGGTTTTTCCAGTGTTTCGCTAGCATATGTATTCAAAATTTGCAATCCTTTGTTGTTGGAAAAAGATTCAATGCCATTAAATCATGGGCGAGGGAAACCATAACAATAAAAATTTAGATTTCTGTTGTCTGTTTGTACTTTCGTGGAAATATACCTCGTTTGCATTGACACTCTGTTGCTGCTTTCTCAATATTTAAATAAGCAAATATTCAAATAAAATTCTGAAGTAGAAATGATTTTTTGTTAGTTTGCTTATATACATACATACATATATGTATGTGTATGTAAATATATTTATATATGATTTGACATAGAATGTGTCATAGCGCCATATTCCAAATTATATACACTTATTCATCTACATACAACCGCACACACAGGCCACTCACTTTATTCCTGTAAATGCGTATGTCGTCCAAAGCTAAAATTCTATGCCTAGCGACTACAAGAACAAAATGCATTAATAGGCGCAGGCGTAGCGGCCATCATCCTAGTTGCCATAGCGCTGAACAGTCGCGGCGGCGCCGAACAGTTTCAACTATTGTACTGTGCAACAAAAACTCATCATCAAAAAATTGATTTATAAATTCGAGCTCATAGTTCTAAGAGCAAGTACTTGCATTCATAAAACGAGCCGCCCATATGCTAATTTTCTCGACAATTCGAAAATAGTCAATATTGGAATATTTCGCCTAGAATTATTTGCCAATATTCAATTTTTGTCAAGTCGAGTGCCCGCGGCTCCGTAAATATGTTTGCACCCATATATGTATGTAAATATATGTTTCTAAATGCTCGACAACCGCAGCTGCCTGTTCAAGGTTACTGTACATTAGGCCGGGTCGATTTGTGGGAAGGTAAAAAAATCGCCCATTGCTCTGTGAAAATCATATTCTAGGGATCAGAATAAGAAATTTTGCCGAAGGAACCATACCTCTAAAACTCGAACTTTTTAGTTTCTTTTCTATATAAATAAATAAAAATAAAGAAAAAACATAGCCATTTAGCTGATTTTTTCATGTAAAGGCCAAAAATGGTGATATTTTGAAATCGGGGGACATCAGAATTCTTTTTAGAGGTATGGTTCCTTCGGCAAAGTTTCTTATTTTGATCCCTAGAATACGATTTTCATAGAGCAATGAGCGATTTTTAAATCGACCCGCCCTACTGTACATGCAATGCTGTGCCTATGAATGCGCGCTGGATTTCTTGAGAAATTTTACCGTATGTTTTGCTGTGGCGAGGCACATATGCACATACACACAACATATATACATATATCCGTATATATACATACATATATAAATTCACAAATTTAAATTTGCTTATGCCATCCTTCTGTGTGCCTGGTAATGAAGCATTTTCTATACATCTATACTAATATTATAAAGAGGAAAACTTTGTTTGTTTGGTTGTAATGAATAGGCTCAAAAACTACTGGACCGATTTTAAAAATTCTTTCACCATTCGAAAGCTACATCATCCACGAGTAACATGGATTATATTTTATTTTGGAAATAGGGCTCGAGATATAGGTCAAAACGTGGACCCGGGTAACCTTCGGATGTGTATGTACAATATGGGTATCAAATGGAAGCTGTTGGTGAATGCTTTAGTCCAGAGTATTTTTCATGCCGCTCCGTGACTAGGGTCTCGAGATAGAGACCAAAACGTGGACCATAGAATGTGTTTGCACAATATGGATATCAAATTGAAGCTGTTGGTGAATGCTTTAGTACAGAGTATTTTTCATGCCGCTCCGTGACTGGGGTCTCGAGATATAGGTCAAAACGTGGACCCGGGTAACCTTTGGTTGTGTATGTACAATATGGGTATCAAATGAAAGCTGTTGATAAGTGCTTTAATACGGGGTAATTTTCATACCTATTGATGACTAGGGTCTCGAAATATATGCCAAAACGTGGACCCGCCGTGTCTTTGCACCGAATTAAACCAAACTTACACACATTGTTAAGTAAGTATTGAAAATGGGTTTCGTAAAGTTTGGTTGTAATTCGGAGCACTGGCAACGGGTACAGCGTTCTTTTGAACCAGCCATGGGGCGGAACTGAACTGTCAAATTGACAGTGTGAGTTACAATGTGTCAATATTTCTTTCTGATTTGGATGCCATAAGGAAAAAAACGTAAGTGCAACATGTAAAAATTGTTTGTGAATTTTTTTGGAGTGGATTTTGGAACAGTGAATAATTTCTTACAAAATTTGAGAATTTAATGTGAAATCCGAATGAAATTATGTGTTCGTGGAAAAAAATTTTTTTCGTTTTTTTTTTTGAAAAATATAAATGGATAATGGTTAAAAAAGCTCCAATGCTTTATAAAACATATAAATTGAAACGAAAAATTCATGGATGATCAGGAAAAAAGACGATTGTTTATTCATATGCGTTGATTTGAAATTTAAAAGCAATCTTCTTTTTTCCTGATTTTCAATTTATATTTTATATTTACTCAAAAACAAATAGAAAAACAAAAAATATTGTTTATGCCAAAGCGCTTGAATAAATAATAAAGAAATAAATAATATAAAAATCATATATTTTCTGTTCTAAACCATATCTATTCTATTTTAGTGTGCCCAGCGAAGGGGGCCGGGTTTGCTAGTACATATATATACGTATATCTTTTTTCTTCTTCTTTTTGGTGTCGCTTTTTCGTTTCACTTTTTCTCAAATCACTCCCAACGATTCTAAAGAAGTTTTCACTTCAAAAATTAAGTATCTCAAAAATACATTTAATATAGTTTTGCAGAGAAGAAAGGGTTCTATCGACTGAGTACTCACCCTTTGACAAACAGCAAACAAATCGTGGTAAAATAAAACATATTAAAAAACGCTATGAACTTATTCTCCAACATAATAAAAGAAGTGAAATAAAACACGTCTAGTACGTACATATCTCTTAAAATTGATAGAGCCACTCGGCTATCTAGAAGCATTTTCGGAATCAGTGCACAATTTTTAATTTGTTAAGAGATAAGATCTCGTATCATTGGAATGATAGAACTTAAAAGGAGTTGGAGCAAGTTCATCGCAAAATCTTGCAAAAGAAATTTTTTTGGTGCTAGTGAAGTATGATATCCAACTAAGTCAAATTGTGTCAATAACATCTGATAATGGAGCCAATCTACAGAAAACCGAAAATTTCTGCGATTTAGTTTTTTTTTAATTTTTTGGAGGTAGGTAGGTTACAGACGTACTAATTACCTCATTATTAGTAAAAACCAAGTATTTCCCTAGGTTTTTCCAGTGTTTCGCTAGCATATGTATTCAAAATTTGCAATCCTTTGTTGTTGGAAAAAGATTCAATGCCATTAAATCATGGGCGAGGGAAACCTTAACAATAAAAATTTAGATTTCTGTTGTCTGTTTGTACTTTCGTGGAAATATGCCTCGTTTGCATTGACACTCTGTTGCTGCTTTCTCAATATTTAAATAAGCAAATATTCAAATAAAATTCTGAAGTAGAAATGATTTTTTGTTAGTTTGCTTATATACATACATACATATATGTATGTGTATGTAAATATATTTATATATGATTTGACATAGAATGTGTCATAGCGCCATATTCCAAATTATATATATACATATATAAATAATAAATCGTTACAAATAAATAGCTAAGATATCAATAGATTAGTCCCTCACATACGTTTTTTTACAGGTAGAGAGTTCAGTAACTACAAAAAAAGATAATTTTAATTTGTATTCACCATACCTGCAACCTACAGGCATACCTAATTTTTCCGTTATGTTTTCAGTGTACCTCTGCAAAAACGCATACAAAATGGATACAAGAAAACAAAAACGAACACTACTCAAGTTGCAGCTACAAAAGTGAGAGTAGTAGCGCTAGCTGCAGTACACATAAATAATTTCGAAAGAAGCGCTCCGGCCGATTCTAATTTTTCTGCTACTACTCCAACTACAGAGAGTTTACTAGCAGTAACAAATCGTAACTTGGAGCGGAGTAATACAATTGATTGCGCGTTTTGCGCTGCCTGCTCCACTACTCATCTGTTCAAATTCAGAGTAGCAGCATGAGCAGAGCAATGTCTTCGGTAATATTGCTGCTACGAAGTAGTTAATGCTAACACTGGTGAAAGCTGCTTCAACGACTGAGGGTGAATTTGTTGCTCTTTATGCAGCACCAAGAAGCGCTGTGGGGCTACGCAAACTGTTGACAGATTTAGGATACAAACAGCCCGGCACCACGCTGATTAAATGCGACAACCAAAGAGCATCTAAGTCATCTAAGAGAACAGTTTGTCTTCTCTCTCTCTTTTCGCCAAGCGTTAGCAAGTTGCGAATAGATGAAGCAACTGGTATAAATGGACATATATTGGCAAGGCGGGAATAGAGCTGTCTTAAATTACATGTGTTTGTACGATAGTGAGTTATACCAGTCTTATGAGCAATAACCATACACGCTAGCGGCGAATCTTGTTCGATAACTTTCTTGTTGCTTTCGCATGCAAATTTTTCGTTGAGTTAATCGAGCATAAAGAAAGCGAGCGGGGAAATGGCAAATAGAAGAAGCTTAGCATTGCGACATACCATATTTCTACATACATACTCGTATGAAATTAACGTGGAGTTCGTGCTTACCAAAGATCAGCAGATGTGTTGACCAAAGTTTTGCCGAACCTTCACGATAAAGTACAAATAATGTGCTGCGACACAACAGTTTTCAATACTGGTTGTATATGAAAACTTGGTCTCAATGTTTCCCGCCTCAGATATATCATAAAGAACGTCTAGGTTGTCGTAACACCATTTCCGAAGATGATAGTTTCCACAGGCAAAGAGACTGATGGTTTGATGCATCATCTCGCGTACTTCTTCAACCTAGTTTTCTCCTGAGATCAATTCATCTACGTAGAAGTTGCATATTACAATTTGGAACGTATTCAGAGCCACGAACGCAACGGCAACGTGTGAAAGCGCATAAGTACGTCGAAAAGCTTGGGTTGAATGGTGGGCCCGCCGTAGACCCTAAGCTTTGTTGTGGAGCTATCTACCTTGATGACGCAGTAATGTGGTAAGATATGTTTATATTCATACGCCTCCGTGCCGGGGACCAGTGACATGTGTTTGAGTTCAACGTACTCCTTTACAAAATCGAGTACTTTAACTTTTAATCAGGATTGTGAGTAAACTTCCGCTCAAGACTCTCAAATCGGCGCTTTGTTTGTGTGTATGATTCGCCTAATGATTCTGTGCCGGGTTTCAAAGATAAGCGAATCGAGTACTCAAAGTCGAGCTCCTCATTTGTTGCTTTAGTGATTGGTTCAAAAACGTGATCTACTTCTCAGAAACAACGTACCAAACCGTCTACTCGAGTATCTGAGTCGATGACCTTTGATTGGCAACAAATGACAAAAGCTTAGAAGTCTGTCGACCACCACCTGATGTCACCCATCCGAGAAGAGTTTTTTGAAGAATAGGAAATCCGGGCGCCAACTGTCCAACACTAAGAAATTCAAAAAATAGGCCTATTCCGATGAGCAAGTCAATACGCTGTGGTATGTTGAAATTGGGATCAGCTAGTTGGATGTTACTTTAGAGTAAGAAACCTTTGAAGCGCCAGCCGATGAGCCTTCCGGCAGTTTTACAAAAAAAAAAAATACCAGTCTAACGGTTAGACGCGATAGAAGTGAAACCTTCCGTAAAACAAACTGAGAGAGAATGAGATGAAGGCAGCATTAGGAGCGGGATAATTATAGGTTCATTATAATATTGCTATAAAGTTCATATTTTATTCATCCTCAATGTTTTCAATTTCAACAAATGATATGAGTGGCTTATGATAGCTAAAATATGATACAAATGCTTTGGTTTCGATGTTGTCAACATATCTTTCAAATACCGTGTCAATTGTTGTTTTTTTCTGTCGATATTCACGACACTTTTCTGCATTATTTTTCGGCATAATTGCGGTAAACATTTAAAAATGAAAATATTTACGAATATAAAAATACGGACGCAATACAGCACACGCGGTTGCTATTATGAGCGTCGTAGCGCGTATATTACATAGACGTACTAACATACACACAAACATTCGTAGGACGCTTGGTTTGAATTTTTTATACATATGTATGTATGCTATACTATGGCCTAGCCTATGTACGTACATACATATTTGTGTTCTGAACTTCCAGCAAAACAATGCTTATTAATATACACATATGCATCTACATACAACCGCACACACAGGCCACTCACTTTATTCCTGTAAATGCGTATGTCGTTCAAAGCTAAAATTCTATGCTTAGCGACTACAAGAACAAAATGCATTAATAGGCGCAGGCGTAGCGGCCATCATCCTAGTTGCCATAGCGCTGAACAGTCGCGGCGGCGCCGAACAGTTTCAACTATTGTACTGTGCAACAAAAACTCATCATCAAAAAATTGATTTATAAATTCGAGCTCATAGTTCTAAGAGCAAGTACTTGCATTCATAAAACGAGCCGCCCATATGCTAATTTTCTCGACAATTCGAAAATAGTCAATATTGGAATATTTCGCGTAGAATTATTTGCCAATATTCAATTTTTGTCAAGTCGAGTGCCCGCGGCTCCGTAAATATGTTTGCACCCATATATGTATGTAAATATATGTTTCTAAATGCTCGACAACCGCAGCTGCCTGTTCAAGGTTACTGTACATTAGGCCGGGTCGATTTGTGGGAAGGCAAAAAAATCGCCCATTGCTCTGTGAAAATCATATTCTAGGGATCAGAATAAGAAATTTTGCCGAAGGAACCATACCTCTAAAACGATTTCTGATGTCCCCCAATATGGGTCGAACTTTTTAGTTTCTTTTCTATATAAATAAATAAAAATAAAGAAAAAACATAGCCATTTAGCTGATTTTTTCATGTAAAGGCCAAAATGGTGATATTTTGAAATTGGGGGACATCAGAATTCGTTTTAGAGGTATGGTTCCTTCGGCAAAGTTTCTTATTTTGATCCCTAGAATACGATTTTTATGGAGCAATGAGCGATTTTTAAATCGACCCGCCCTACTGTACATGCAATGCTGTGCCTATGAATGCGCGCTGGATTTCTTGAGAAATTTTACCGTATGTTTTGCTGTGGCGAGGCACATATGCACATACACACAACATATATACATATATCCGCATATATACATACATATATAAATTCACAAATTTAAATTTGCTTATGCCATCCTTCTGTGTGCCTGGTAATGAAGCATTTTCTATACATCTATACTAATATTATAAAGAGGAAAACTTTGTTTGTTTGGTTGTAATAAATAGGCTCAAAAACTACTGGACCGATTTTAAAAATTCTTTCACCATTCGAAAGCTACATCATCCACGAGTAACATGGATTATACTTTATTTTGGAAATAGGGCTCGAGATATAGGTCAAAACGTGGACCCGGGTAACCTTCGGATGTGTATGCACAATATGGGTATCAAATGGAAGCTGTTGGTGAATGCTTTAGTACAGAGTATTTTTCATGCCGCTCCGTGACTAGGGTCTCGAGATAGAGACCAAAACGTGGACCATAGAATGTGTTTGTACAATATGGATATCAAATTGAAGCTGTTGGTGAATGCTTTAGTACAGAGTATTTTTCATGCCGCTCCGTGACTGTGGTCTCGAGATATAGGTCAAAACGTGGACCCGGGTAACCTTTGGTTGTGTATGTACAATATGGGTATCAAATGAAAGCTGTTGATAAGTGCTTTAATACGGGGTAATTTTCATACCTATTGATGACTAGGGTCTCGAAATATATGCCAAAACGTGGACCCGCCGTGTCTTTGAACCGAATTAAACCAAACTTACACACATTGTTAAGTAGGTATTGAAGATGATTTCCGTATAGTTTGAATACCTATTGGTAGATAGGGTCTCGAGATATAGGTCAAAACGTGGACCCGGGTAACCTTCGGACATGTATGTACAATATGGGTATCAAATGGAAGCTGTTGGTGAATGCTTTAGTACAGAGTATTTTTCATGCCGCTCCGTGACTGGGGTCTCGAGATATAGGTCAAAACGTGGACCCGGGTAACCTTTGGTTGTGTATGTACAATATGGGTATCAAATGAAAGCTGTTGATAAGTGCTTTAATGCGGGGTAATTTTCATACCTACTGATGACTAGGGTCTCGAAATATATGCCAAAACGTGGACCCGCCGTGTCTTTGCACCGAATTAAACCAAACTTACACACATTGTTAAGTAAGTATTGAAAATGGGTTTCGTAAAGTTTGGTTGTAATTCGGAGCACTGGCAACGGGTACAGCGTTCTTTTGAACCAGCCATGGGGCGGAACTGAACTGTCAAATTGACAGTGTGAGTTACAATGTGTCAATATTTCTTTCTGATTTGGATGCCATAAGGAAAAAACGTAGGTGCAACATGTAAAAATTGTTTGTGAATTTTTTTGGAGTGGATTTTGGAACAGTGAATAATTTCTTACGAAATCTGAGAATTTAATGTGAAATCCGAATGATATTATGTGTTCGTGGAAAAAAATTTTTTTTTCGTTTTTTTTTTTTTGAAAAATATAAATGGATAATGGTTAAAAAAGCTCCAATGCTTAATAAAACATATAAATTGAAACGAAAAATTCATGGATGATCAGGAAAAAAGACGATTGTTTATTCATATGCGTTGATTTGAAATTTAAAAGCAATCTTCTTTTTTCCTGATTTTCAATTTATATTTTATATTTACTCAAAAACAAATAGAAAAACAAAAAATATTGTTTATGCCAAAGCGCTTGAATAAAGAATAAAGAAATAAATAATATGAAAATCATATATTTTCTGTTCTAAACCATATCTATTCTATTTTAGTGTGCCCAGCGAAGGGGGCCGGGTTTGCTAGTACATATATATACGTATATCTTTTTTCTTCTTCTTTTTGGTGTCGCTTTTTCGTTTCACTTTTTCTCAAATCACTCCCAACGATTCTAAAGAAGTTTTCACTTCAAAAAATTATGAGTCTCAAGAGATATGTATAAGAATTTTAGCAAATGGAATTCTTGAGAATGTATTCCATTTGTTCAGGGATTGATGTTTATCTTCCTTTTCGAATGGGCATTCGTGCAGATATAAGACCTTTTGTAAATACATCGATTTGGAACAAATAGTACCACTATACATTAGAATCAATGGTTTTATGAATAAGGAAATTGAATAGCTGTTGAGAATGAAACTACACGGCCAAGTAAAAGTCGGTATAACTCCTCAGCTTGGGTGGTACCAAAATTAAGAATGGTAGAATACTTTAAAAATTAAATGAAGTTACGATTACAGATAAGTATCCAATACCAAACAATATACTTTCAAACTTAGGATCTGGATTTCATCAAATTGTGAAATCTAAAAAATGCCGTTTTCAGTGAATATGAATTCTTAAGAATGCCATTCAGATTGAAGAATGTTCCAAGCATTTTTGAAAGAGCAGTAGATGATATTATATATTAAGAGAATTTACCAGAAAATAATTTTGTACGTATAGTGATATAATAGTTCCTTCACAAACTTTGAAAGATTATACAAGACACTTAGAGCAAGTACTCGATGTCCTTAAGAAATCGAACGCGCAAATTTTCTTTAAAAAGTCAAAATTTTTTCGGAAAATAATGAATTTTTGGTATACATTGTTGCAAACAATAATAGTAAAACCGATCTGCATAAAATTTAATCAATTCGAATTTTCCAATATGTCAATTTCGTTTCTTTCTAGGAGTGGAATATCAGCGATTACGCATCAATAGCAACCCATTAATAAAACGATTATCGGACGATAATAGGCATGATTCCCAACATGTGTCTAAGGAAATCGGGGTTCATTTGGAACAGGAAGCGATTTGAGCTTTTATGAAATTAAAACAACTACTTATTAAATTAAATAAACAAATAATTAGCAGGAAATTTCTGTTAGGTATTTGGCAGAGCTCCTCCTCCTATTGATGGTGTGCGTCTTGATGTTGTTCCTCAAATGGAGGGACCTGCAGTTTTAAGCCGAGAAATGTGGTTCACCTTTCAGACATCTTATTATTTCTGTAAGTGGCGAATGGACGCGTTCGATCTGTTCATTGACAGGGGTTTTATATGCAGGAGTTTTATATACTTCAATTTTGGAGTGTCCTCTATCATGAGACCTATTGATGCCGAATTAAGGGATTGTTCGTTGTCAATTACACAACACGTGGATAGAAGAATTTTGCGACCTTACAAGTTTGTGTACTTGCGCAGCGCTCGCTGAGTTGACGTGAAACCCATATTTCCAAAAGCAGACCGCTGATAGTCAAGCAGATCCAAATTCTTTGCTTTCTTTTTCCTTTCCATCCATCCGTCAACACGTTCACAAAGCACTGTCTCCAAGTGTAGCCCCCTGTTCACTCTTCTCTTGATGGAATGTTAGTGGAGAATGGTCCCGTTGGACTAAGCGTACGTGCTGCGCCAATTCTGACTCCGATGTCTAAAGGTACCGTATTTAACATTGCGTTGAGCGCTAAAGTAGGAATAGTTCGAGGCGCCAAATTGATTCCAATGAGTGCAGTTCTTTAAACTCTCTCCAGCTTTTTTACCAATGCCGTCCGTTTTTTACCAATGGCTCCATATAACGAAATTGGCTATCTAATGGTATTAATAGCCACAAAAGGCTCTAGGGGAGAGGCCCCATCTTTTGACATTTGGGCCCTTGCATCCATACAAGGCGATTGTAGCCTTCGCGACGGGGCTATTCTCAATGTTGGGTTTCCATGTAAGCTTACTATCAGGGATAATACCCAAGTACTACATCTTGTCAGAAAATACCAGCTGAGTGCCCGCTATTTTGGGAAGTTGAGCTCAGGATATTTTATATTTCCTCAAGATTAGAACGAGCTCCGTCTTGAGAGAATTCACCGGCAAGCCGTAATTTGTTGCCCATCTAACAACTACGTTCAGATATCCCCGCATCAAATCGTACAGAGTATCCACAAATTTTGCTCTAACAATCAATTACCCTGCTGCCTCTTCTCGCTAGCTCCTCCAGCACGTCATTCACAACGAAAACTCAGAGAAATGCGGAGAGAACATCACCTGCCGGCAGAGAGAGAGATGCAGTTGAGCAGGAATGATGCCATCAGGACCAGGTGACTTGAAAAGTCTAAAGGAGCCAATGGCCCAAGCCAGGCGGCGCTTTTGCAGTAACCAGCTCCGGATTCGAATGCAGTTGAAAATGCTTCACAGGTCAGTGCTGCTAGATGCTGGACTCGTCGGAAAACGAGCTTGAGAAACAACTTCAGTGATTCTTCGCCGCTCATCGCCCAACGTTCCGATTCATCCCTCATACACCCCAAGGGAGCGGAGCTCCTCGTGAGTACTCTTCTAAGCCTGGAGGACTCATGTCAACCCTCGACTGCTTCGTTGAAGCTTCTCCAAGAGCCCTTCTTAGCCTTCCTTATTTCGGACATATAGAGCTGTAGCCCTAATTTATACAGTTCCCATCCCGAGGAAAACCTCATTATTATTTTAGCTCTGTTGAAAAGGCGTCGACATGAGGCCCTAAGCTCAGATAGTTCAGTTGTCCACCAAGGTGGTTTTTTCCTACTGGAAAGAGGTCTTAGCGGACAAGAGCTTTCAACGGCACTGTTGCAGGCTGAGGTGAAAGTCTCTCCCAACTCATCGATGGCTTCTTTCGATAGGTGTAGATATACTCCCGGTGCTTTGGGGAGTAGATTCAGTATATTTCTGCAATATGTATCCCAGTGCGTCCTCCGCAGGTTCATGTAGGAAGATCTTTTTGGACGAGTTTCGATGAGAGAAAACTGAATATACCTATGATCAGAGAAGGAGTGAGCATTAAGCACCGGTCATTATGAGATTCGGTTTAATGGAGATTCGAGCACCTCTTCTCTGGCTGCGGTATTAAAAATGCGGTCCTTATCCCTGTTGGAAACAAACAAGTCCTCGTTTAAAATAAAATCAAAAAGTCACTCATCTCTCGCATTGATGTTTGAATTTCCCCAGCAGATGCGATGGGAGTTCGCGTCAGAGCATACGATAACGCAGGTTTTCCTGCGTTTCGCTTCAGCCAAGGCTTCTCTTAGGTGGAGAGGAGCTTCTTTTACTGTGGGCCTTTTTTCTCCCAGCACCTCGGGCTGTGCAGGGCCCCCATCTCTGGCATGGGTTTGGTAGACCTTAAGAACTCCTTTCTGCAAGCCGTAGGTGATGACCACCTTTGCTTCAGTGAGAGGACCAAGAAACTCTGCATTCAGCCGAATCCGCGCTACCCGATAAGGTCCCTCAGTCTTCTCCACCTTAACCCCTCTTCAGTAGTTTAGGATTGCAGTAGCGGAGGATTTCCTTCATCTCATCCGAAGCAGAGGGTTCGGAAGAGAGCCAGACTCGTGATCACGGACGCATAGGTAGATCATTTTTGTCCATTGCCTTCAGTATGGCTCCCACTAAGGCCACCGCCTTATAAACTTACATAAATTACCACTTGCACCTCTGTATGCGTAATCAGAAATAAACTAAATAACAAATAAGGCTTGCACATCTTTTACACTACATATATGTCCGAAAAATCGGAATAAAGTCATCAAAACCTAACTCAAATTTGCGATTTCGTAGACCCTAAAGTCGGACAAGAGCGATAACAAATAGTGGGAACAATAGAGAAAAATATACAAGTTTATAGGGAAATACATGTATGCATGAAGCATTAAGGAAAAAAACACGTATTTATATAAAAAGAAGTAAAGAGAAAATGCAAAAGTTTTAGTTAGTTTCATTTTGGACAGTGAGTGAATATCACTGATTTATAGAACAGGAGTGCCAAGCGCATATCGCCAAACAAATAACACAAGTTATATGGACATATAATGAATCATTGAAAAAAAAGTTTTATAGGTATATATATGAAACGAAATAAACGATTTTGAACTATCGAATAATAATAAATACTAAAATATACGTGGAGGATGGTTCCATATGTAGAAGTCCACGCAAGTGGGTAAAGTTACTCAACGCCATTCACTTGGGAGTGGCCAAGTTCAAGCAGCTCACAACGTTCCAGATTAGCCCACGTATCCTCTGGGTAGCTTCCGAACACCCGTTCGGGAGTGAGCTAACGTGAGAAGGCGAAACATTCCAGGATAGCTGGTTGTGCGTTGGGTTTGGGACCCGCCACTTAAAAATCGCCCCCAATGAAAAGTTTAAAAAAGCCTCGGATGAGACCTCCCTATACTGATGTTGACCCCTGCAAACGAAATAAGGATTATGATTTGAGGGCATGCACCTGGAATGTCCGGTCCCTTAATGGGGAAGGCGCCTCTGCCCAGCTGGTTGATGTCCTCGTGAGAGTAAAGGCTGACATCACTGCCATCCAAGAGATGCGATGAACGGGGCAAGGAAAGAAAACCATAGGACCTTGCGACGTCTACTACAGCTGCCATGTAAAGTAGCCAAACTCGGTGTCGGATTTGTTGTGGGAGAGAGACTTCGTCGCCAAGTACTGTCGTTCACTCCGGTGGACGAGCGTCTCGCAACAATCCGCATCAAAGCCCGTTTTTTCAACATAGCGCTATATCCCGACGGAAGAGAACGACGATGCGACCAAAGATCCCTTCTATGAGCGCCTGGAACGTTCCTATGAGCGCTGTCCCCGCCACGACATAAAAGTCGTGCTTGGCGACTTCAACGCCAGGGTGGGCAAGGAGGGAATTTTTGGTCCCACAGTCGGAAAATTCAGCCTGCACAACAAAATATCCGGTAACGGACAGCGGCTGATCGACTTCGCCGGGGCCCGAAACATGGTAGTCTGCAGCACCAGATTCCAGCATAAGAAGATTCACCAAGAAACCTGGCTGTCTCCTGATCGAAAAACACGAAACCAGATCTATCATGTTGTGATAGATGGAAGACACGCTTCTAGTGTATTAGATGTACGTACGATCCGAGGACCCAACATCGACTCGGATTACTACCTTGTTGCAGCCAAACTGCGCACACGCCTCTGTGCAGCAAAAAACGTTCATCTACCTACGCAAAGAATGTTCGACATCGAAAAGCTGCAATCACAACAGACAGCCAGAAGATTCGCCACTCGACTCTCACTCCTGCTCTCAGAGAGTACTGCCCAAAAAACCGGCATCCACGAACAATGGAGCAACATTTCTCGTTCTCTACGTACCGCCGCCGAAGAAGAAATCGGATTCCGGCGAGCCCGAAAAAACAATTGGTACGACGAGGAATGTCATGCTGCCGCAGAAAGAAAGGATGCTGCCTATAGAGCCACGCTGCGATCGGGCGCAACGCGAGCCATGTGGGATCGCTACAGAGAGCTGAAAAAGGAAGAGAGACGTATTATCCGAAAGAAGAAACGAGCGGCCGAAATACGTGAGTGCGAAGAACTTGAGATGCTGGCCAACAGGAACAATGCCCGAAAATTCTACCAGAAAGTTCGGCGGCTTACAGACGGTTTCAAGACCGGGGCGTTTTCCTGTAAGAACAAAGACGGCGATCAGGTGACTGACGTACAGAGCAATCTTAAATTATGGAAGGAACACTTCTCGAACCCGTTAAACAGTGACAGCTGCGCATGTCACAGAGAATGTGAAGATCCCGATACCCGAATCGTTGACGACGGAATTGTCGCGACGATACCCGATCATGACGAGGTGAGAATAGCGATGACGCGGCTAAAGAACAACAAAGCCGCGGACGCCGACGAACTGCCAGCTGAGCTATTAAAACATGATGGCAAGTTGCTGGTATGGTGCATGCATCAGCTCCTATGCAAAATATGGTCGGATGAAAGCATGCTTGCCGATTGGAATTTAAGTGTGCTCTGCCCAATCTATAAGAAGGGCGATCCTGCAATTTGTGTCGATTATCGCGGGATTAGTCTTCTAAATATCTAGCGAGCGTATTGTGTGAAAGGCTGACGCCCACCGTCAACCAACTGATTGGACCTTATGACTGTGGCTTTAGATCTGGAAAGTCCACCATCGAATAAATATTCACAATACGCCAAATCTTGGGAAAGACCCATGAAAGGAAAATTGACACACACCATCTTTTCGTCGATTTCAAAGCTGCATTCTACAGTACGGAAAGGATTACTTATATGCCGCGATGTCTGAATTTGGTATCCCCAGAAAACGAATACGGCTATGCAAGATGACGTTGTTCAACACCAGCAGGACCATCAGAATTGGGAAGAACCTCTCCGAGCCGTTTGATACCAAACGAGGTTTCAGACAAGGTGACTCGCTGTCGTGTGACTTCTTTAACCTGATGTTGGAGAGTATCGTAAGAGCCGCAGAACTTAATCGCTGAGGCACAATATTTTATAAGAGCGTACAATTGTTGGCGTATGCTGATGATATTGAGACCATCGGCCTTAACAACCGCGCTGTTAGTTCTGCCTTCTCCAAACTGGATAAAGAGGCAAAGCGAATGGATTTGGTGGTGAACGAGGACAAAACGAAGTACCTCCTGTCTTCAAACGAACAGTAGGCGCACTCGCGTATCGGCACTCACGTCACGGTTGACAGTTATAATTTTGAGGTTGTAAAAGACTTCGTTTATTTAGGAACCAGCATTAACACCGATAACAATGTCAGCCTTGAAATCCAACGTAGAATCTCTCTTGCCAACAAGTGCTACTTTGGACTAAGTAGGCAACTGAGCAGTAAAGTCCTCTCTCGACGAACAAAACTAACACTCTACAAGACTCTCATCATGCCCGTCCTAACGTATGGCGCAGAAGCTTGGACGATGACAACATCCGATGAAGCGACGCTTGGAGTGTGCGAGAGAAAGATTCTGCGTAAGATTTTTGGACCTTTGCACGTTGGCAACGGCGAATATCGCAGACGATGGAACGATGAGCTGTATGAGCTTTACGATGACATAGACATAGCGCTGCGAATAAAGATCCAGCGGCTACGTTGGCTGGGTCATGTCGTCCGAATGGATACAAACGCTCCGGCTTTGAAAGTATTCGATGCGGTACCAGCTGGTGGTAGCAGAGGAAGAGGGCGGCCTCCTCTGCGTTGGAAAAATCAGGTGGAGAAGGACTTGGCTTCACTTGGTGTGTCCAACTGGCGCCGGTTAGCACGAGAAAGAAACGACTGGCACGCTTTGTTAAGCTCGGCCAAAATCGCGTAAGCGGTTATCGCGCCAATTAAGAAGAAGAAAAGACTTCGTGTATTTAGGAACCAGCATTCACACCGATAACAATGTCAGCCTTGAAATCCAACGCAGAATCTCTCTTGCCAAGAAGTGCTAATTTAGTACCTAGTCGAACTGAGCAGTAAAGTCCTCTCTCGACGAACAAAACTAACACTCTACAAGACTTAACGTATGGCGCAGAAGCTTGGACGATGGCAATATCCGATGAAGCGACGCTGGGGGTGTTTGGGTGAAAGATTCTGCGTAAGATTTTTGGACTCGTATCAGTGATTCCTGCAGGATGGATATAAAACAAAAATACATAAGGAAAAAAGTAGAAAGAACAAGAAAAAATTTTAATTAATAAAAACAGAAAATTAAAGCAAGCGAAAGTATATACATATCTTTCCTGTATATCCTGTATTGAGAGTGAGGGCATATCACTGCCGCGAGAATGTGGTCACAGTGATCACTATAAATTTTATATAATATTGTATATACAAATATTATAAAAATATGTATTATATTTATATTATATTAAAATAAGTATATGCATCTCGTATATAAATTGAACAGTTTAAATTTTCGATCGATGATTCAAATGTAAAAAAAGAAATCAATAGGGAAACATTTTCAATTCCGACCATACCCAAGCTTATTAAGAAGAATGTTTAAAAACGGGAGCTTAAATTCAATCCCAGAATCTAACGAATTTGAAGATATCTTATATCTTATATCCTTTATTAATAGTGTGGAAGAAATTCTACTCTACATTAGAAATTGTGTCGCAACTCCACAGGAACAAATACAACTGCATGCCATTCGAAATAAAATTGTCGGCCAGGCCAACGAAGTACTAAACATCCCTCAATTGGGATAAAATAAAACAAAACCTGACTCTTCACAATTCAGACAAAAGATCTGAAACTTTTCCAATTACAGACCCACAACGCATCCGCCAGAAATTAAATAGTGAACAATTCTATAGTAAGATAATAGAATTGCAAGCATCCCTCCTCAGTAACATACAGATTTACATGCAAGATGAGAAAATGTAATAATAAAAGCAAAGAAAGACTTGTATTCTGAAATATGTCTTAACTGTTTCATACTGGCTTGAGAGAACACCTAGGCTCAGATACATAGATAGATATTTTATGAGGTCTGCACTTTGACCTCATGGTATTTTGTGCCCTACTCATCTCTACTCATCACCCAGTTCCCCACGACCCAGTTCCCTTATTAAACTCATAATAGAGCTGGGTTCGATTGAGCGTATGTGCCTTTCTTCTGGCTGTAGTTGGCCGATATGTCTCAACCAACAAGGTGCATTGGAGTATCCTGAAATTGGTGGCAGAAACGACAGGAGTCTTTAGACCGAATCCCGATAATGTGCAAATGACTGCACAGTCTGCAGTGGACAGAATGCCCGTGAGCATTCTCAGTTTATCCTTGGAGAGGGTCATGGGTTTATTAAACTTCCTTTGGTTGTATCCTCCCAGTAAGGATTTCGCCTGGTGTAGACCCATAATTTGGTACCAACATAAAGTTTCACCTTGATGGTGTGTTGTCCTATAGCAAGGAAAAGCGTGAGTCCTATTAATAGCAAGGCCACAGCCTCTCTTGCCAATACGTCCGCTACTTCATTCGCAGTTAAGACCCTGTGTCCAAAATAAGCCGGATGTGATTGTGCGTTCCTGGTAGATTTAGTTTCTCGATACACTCAAGAACCAGCGAGGACATAATCTGACAGGATGATAAAGCCGCGAGTGCCGCCTGACTGTCGCTCAGAATGGCAACTCGCTCATTCTGAAAATTTCTGTCACATAATCAGCTGGCATACATCTTATCTATATTCCAGTGCCTGGGGCTTCTCGGGTTTTCGATTCATCTTTGTAAAAGTGTAGGCTACACTATTGGAGTTTCAATTCTGAACTTCTTTTCGAATTTGAAGGCCTTAGCGATGTCATCTGCAGACTCAGCAATTTCATGATTTTAGATGACATCACTTTTTCTCTACCGCAGCCTTCCGTGGCAATATTCAACAGAGTACGCAAGGCTGACTGCCGAATAAATATGTCAAGCGCTGTCAGCTCAAGTATCAGCTCCATCGCAGCTGTAGGGCAGGTTCGCATCGCGCCCGTGATACACGCGCAAATTATATCTTCTTAGTCTTCATATGTTAAATTAAAAGACAAGAATTTATTTTTTTTAAATACTTTATTAAACGAAATGAACCGTTTTGATTGATGCGAATCTTAAGACTGACTTGCTTACAAAAATTCTCTTATTTATTTGTTAGATTTGAGTTTCTTTGTTACATGTGTTTCTTAATATTTGATTTTACAGAATACTTCTTTGTTTTATTTATTGATTATTTCAAACTAATATAAGCGTTAACACATGACTACCTTGTATATTCTTATCACTTTTTCTTAAAACTAACAATGATTAATATTTGTTAAATATATTTCTTATATCTAATGACACTTGTTTGTAAAGGTAATATGTATAAGATTATCGCAAAAAGAGAAATAGGAGAGTAGAGGGGGACGTAACTCCGCTCCCCTTCGTCAAAGGGTTCTCCTGGATCCTATGATTTGTTATATTTTAAGCCATATTTTTCTTTCTAGTTCCACATCCTCTGATTTTTTTCGTAGTAAATTCCTTTTTCAAACGAGTTATTTGCGTTGTTTACTTAAATTTTATATATATCTTTTACAATTTATCTTTTATTTTGAAGAACGTATTGTTTTATTGTTATTTTACAGTTGTATACAAGTAAATTTTGTTAAGTGTGATTTTCCTGTCGTCACAATTTTGTAAAACAGTTTCATTTATTCTATTCTTAACAATTAAAGTCTCATCGTCCATGGTTAGGATCTCGAATTTGTTGTTATACTTTAACATAGAATTTTGATAATATACACAATTTTGACTTTTCTGAAATTTTTCAAATGTGTTTCCTCTTTATAAGCAGGGTATATTTGCTATTTCCACAACATGCTCAATGTTAGTATATGTTTCCATGAACTCTTTGTTTGGTATTGGCACTATAGCTTTTACATAGGTTTAAATAAAATTTAATAATTTATTAAATTAAAAATTCTAATAATCAACTTAGATTTTCCGCATTTCATTATACCAAATTTAAGCTTATAAAAATCAATACTGTAACGTTCTATTTCATTGGTCGCCAATATGAAAAAAAATTGGAAATTTGAAAAGGTCGAGCCAAGGAACACCAGGAGATTTGGTGGTTACTAAAACACCCATTGTATTTAAAGCTCTCGAAAGAGGGTAGATAGTCAAGAAATGAAGGAGAAATGGATCAAAGAAAAAGAAGAAAGAAATGAATAGAGACAGAGATAGAGAATTTTGCAGATTCGTTGGCAAATCTGCAAATATCCTCCAGTTTTGGAGAACGAATATTACTCATTCTCATGACATCGGAACCCAAAACTCGTAACCCTATTCTAGCAAAGCCAGGACACTCACAGAGAAAGTGCTCAGTGATATACGCCTCCTCAAACCACGACAGGCACATAAGGTTCTCAATGATTCCAATGGTGGTCATATGCTGACCCCATAGGTTATGTCCTGTAATGATACCAACCACCAACCGAACGTCTTTCCTTCTAAGTTTTAGTAGAAAGTTTGACAGTTTTCTGTGCAGACTTGTCACAAAACACTTTGCAGTTCTGCAGCGTTCTAGACCGGACCATCGCTCTTAATATAATATAGATTGCCTACATAATCGCTGATCCAATTCATGATTCTTGCGGAACTGATTCCGATTACTGACTGTCACTGGAAACTCCAATCTGTTTCCTGCTCCATCTACTCTCGATTATCCATTCGGCTACTTTAAGGATGACAAAACTTCCGTCTGGAATACAGTTGCCGTTTCTTCCATAGCATAGTGATACTTATTACTATCGTTTAAGTACCATCACGCAATGGAAATCTGACATCAAATTTCCTTCCAAATGAAACTGTGGGTATCAGGTCGTCGTTAGGTACGAAACACAAGGGATACTGCTCAGATAGCATCTTAATGATTTCTCTGTGTCCCGAAGTTCCGAAACCATATTTATGGAGTCTACACATTGCTTTTATTGCTTCCTGTTGTATCTTAAGGTCCAGGGGGAGCAAACCAAGCATAACATTTAGAGCATCACCAGAGGTTGTACTAATGGCAACCGTGAGGCATAAACATACACTTCTTTGCAGCCTGTATAGTTCCCGGATTGTGGACTTAACCATGCTTCATCGCCACCAGACCACAGAGGCGTAAGTGGTGATTGGTCTGGTAAGTGCTGTGTTTATCCATAGAACCACAGCAGATTTCAGACCCCAGGTTTTGACAAAGGCTCTACGGCATTGCTGAAAAATCCTTAATGCGCGATTCAGCTTTAGTGAAACGTCTGTCTCCAAAATCAGCTTCTTATCCAAGATTACTCCTAGATATATAACTTTTTCGAAAAGACCAAGAGTCACAACTTTCAGTGTTGGAACACTAAGTCCATTTAATTTCCGTATTCTCGTAAACAAAACTATGGTTGTTTTGTTCGGATTAACGGAAAGACCTTGTCTCATGCAACAATCATCGATTTTGTCCAAAATTCTCTGTCCTTTCCTGGAAAGCCTCCTTAGGGAATTATCCGATGTAAGCGCACAGACGTCGTCCGCTTATGCCTGGGCATGAAAACCGAGTTGCTGCATCTCTGCTGCAATCCCTGACGGTGATTAGTTCGTCACTGTTCTCACCAGCGGTTAACAGCCTCTCAGAGTGCATGCAATATATCCATTTTATAATGGCTTGATTAACTCCGTGCCGTTCGGCAGAAGAACATATTGAGCCGAAAGTGGCATTATCAAAAGCCCCCTCAATGTCCACGAGCACGCCCATTGTGTATTCGTCAGCTTTCAGCCCGGCTTCAATCTTGCTAACAAGATCGTATGAGGCTGATTCACATGATTTTTCACTCTGGTATGCGTTGTTTTCTACTAAGTGGACTTCTCGGCAATACCTGCCACTGGTATATGTTTCTCCACCACTCGATCTAGACTTTTCAACACGAACGATGTCAAACTGATTGGTCTAAAACTTTTTGTTAGGGAATAGTCGTTTTTTCCTGGTTTCGGATTAAATACTACTGTTACGCGTCGCCATTGGGATGGTATATAACCAAGTGCAAGACAGGCTATGAAGATCCTTTTCAGGGCCTCAATCAGCCTGTCTCCTCCTTTTTTAAGCATTGCTGGATATATGCCGTCAGGTCCAGGGGACTAAATGTTTTCTACGGAAGATAAAGGAAACCGTAACCATAATTTTGTCACTATCCGACTAGCAATTTACTAACTGTACCTAGAGGTTCCAAAGTCGCTACCGTTATTGTTCAGCCACTCTCTACTTCAGAGAGAGTTCTACCAGAGAATGTTAATGCAATGAGAAGGAGCAAATGTTAAAAGAGCTTTTTTCGAGTTCTAATTTATAGATTCATAATAAGGTCATTTCAAATTCAACTTTCCTGAAGAGGTCGGAATTGCAGATATTTACCACGCGAGTGACGCGAGTGGAGGGTTTCTATATTTACTTACCACGCTAGGCCAAGAATTCAGATATTTTCTGCGTTTACCATACTACTGAGGACGTTCATAAGATTTTTCGGCACACTACTAAGGAAATCGAAGCGAATAAATTTGCGATTAAGAAGGCCGCGCGGTAGTTAGTTTGTGGTGCAGAAGCTAAAGTCGGCGGAGTTATTCGTTTTGTGTTTTTGCACGTATTTAATTCAGGTTCAAGTCCTGAAGTCATATTTTTTTTCTTGCACATGTTTTTTTTACAATTCAAACAAGGAAAGTTTGGTAAAATTTTTGAGTTTATTTTAATTAAAATTTCTTTAAAATACTGTTTTTTGTATTTTATAAATGGAAATTTCTTTTCGGTATAAAATAGTTCATACTGGATATGACCTGATTTTTATATAAATCAATCAAAACAGAAAATATGTACATATGTCTATAATCTATTTCATCAAATCCAAATTATATTGATGAGAAAATATCATTCTAATATCCGTCCAGAAAGCCAAACGCGCATACACAGATGCATATGCATATAATTACGCATACAAACTTTCAACTAACGCAGAATATGTGCATATAAAACTGCGAATCGAATAAATGAGTGATTTAGAAAATATCATTAATAATTGTAGATTAGCGCAATCGTGAAAGACGTGTCGTATATGCAGTACATCGTCTCATGCTTGACTCAGGTTCAAATCCTATGCACAGTTTTTTATTCGATATTTTTATTTCATTTTTTATATTTGGTTTAATTGAAATTGATTTAAAATAGTGTATTCAGGTTTTTCTAATACCAGTTATTTAGAAATTTATTTTCTATATAACATTATTCATTTGAACTGATTTATATGTAAAACAGCCATAAAGTCAATCATATGAATATGCATTCCTATATTTAATTTCTTCAGTCAAATCTGAACTACTTACATACACATATTGATGAGAAAATATTCTAATATCCATCCAGGAAGCCTAACGCGCATACTCACATATGTGTTTAAATATATGTACAAACTACCACCATTCTAACAAACCCAGAACACAAGCTTCTGCGCACACTTGACACATGGGATATGTATACCCTATGAGCAAAAAGAACCGGGAAGGTGATGTTGACTGTTTCCTTCGATTGCCAAGGCATAGTCCACCATGAGTACCTTCCATCGGGCCAGACAGTCAATAGAGAATATTATTTATCCGTTTTGAAACCTTAGAGAGATGCTGTGTGTTGCAAACCGTTCTCAGATTTTGCATGGTGATAACGCGCCATCGCACTGATCAAAGAGAATACAAATCGGCCTGCCGGGAGTGTTTGGAGGACTGGGTTAAGCGTTGGCACATGTGTGTTCCTTCAGACGGGTCATATTTTGAAGGAGATAATATAAATTTTCCTTAAATTTAACTCTGTTTTGTTTAATTTAAACATTCCCGGTACTTTCTGATCATAAGGTACATATATGCGGCTTTGCGGACAGCAATGTGTGATTCGCTGGAAGTCGCATTAACTCGCGACTGTCGCACAGTTAGAATACATATTTACATACATATAAGGGTGCATACATACATACGGAGCCGCGGCCACTCGACATGACAAAAATTTAAGATTTATCAAATATTGGCAAATAATTCCACGCGAAATATTCCAATATTGACTATTTTCGAATGGTCGCGAAAATTGGCATGTGGGCGGCTCGTTTTATGAATGAAATTGAAATATGAGCTCTAACTTATGAATGAACTTTTTGTTTTGTTCTAATTTGTTCAGCGCCGTCGCTGATAGAATCATGCCGCTGCGACTGCGTCTACGAATGTATTTTGTTTTTGTAGTCGCTAGGCTTAAATTTTAGCTTTGGGCGACATGCGCATGTCAGGTATGTGTTTTTGTTGTGTTCTAGAACATTTTAGAATGTGTGGTGGCAAAGCGGCCATCGCGTTGTGCTTGCTGTTGCTTTTGCGTCTATCAAAGTATTGTGTTTTTGTAAGTACAATATTAGGAATATCGACTGGTGAAAGACAAAAGTACACGGAAGCAAGAAGGGAGCGCTGTGCTCGCGCATATATGCATGAATGTATGAACGTGCATGGATGTAGTAACATATGAATACAATTATTTTGTAGGAAGTTTAGAAGGCAAGTAGGTATACTCGTATATGTATGTATATATGCTAGGACATAAAGTCGGTATATATGCATACATAGAGCAGAATTGTTTTTGCACTTGTTAGGAAGAAACTCGTTCACTAGTGCGTATGTGTATTTGATTTCTTGTAAGAATGTGATGTGGTATGACATGTGTACATACATAAGTCAAGGTTATTTGTGCATACTTGCATATGTGATATGATGTTCTTGCGCTTGTGCATTATTGTTTTTCATATACAAATGTACATACATACATATGTATGTAAATGCTGTCGAATACATAAACTATAAATTGACATACAATATAAAATAAGTGTTGATTTATCTTAAACCGTTATTTTTTTCTGAATGCAAATACCTCCTATTGACATGTACATACATATTATGTACTTATGTATATTTCATATACCATCATTTATTTACATATAAAGTATACATTCATTTATGTATATATGTGTGTAATGAAAAACTTCATGAATTACTTTCAGAACTTTATTAAAATTTATTCGCGTCGCGCGCATGCACAAAACCTTTTGTTCACAGGCGCAGAAATAAACGCACTGCGTATTTATCCTCCCCACGTAACTCGCCATCAATTCTCGGCACAAATTTTTTTTTTCGTTTTTAAATTTTTTTTTTAATGTAATCGTAAAAAAATTTGTAATACATTTTATGAATCCGCTTATCATTTCAAAAGTAACAAAATTGTCAAAAAATAAGCATTCGAAGAAATAAACGCACCGCCTATTTTTCCTCGCCACATGTTAGACTCGCCATCAATTCTCGGCACAAATTTTTTTTTCGTTTCTAAATTTTTTTTTTAATGTAATCGTAAAAAATTTTTAATAAATTTTATGTATCCGCTTATCATTTCAAAAGTAACAAAATGGTAAAAAAATAAGCAGTCGAAGAAATAAATGCACCGCCTATTTTTCCTCGCCACATGTTAGACTCGATTTCAATTCCCAGTGCAAACCTTTTTTTATTAATTTTTTTTTTTAATTCGTTTTTTTTTATGTAATTAAAAAAAATTATGTAATAAATTTTACGTATTCGCTTATTATTTCAAAAAATACGAAAATAGTAAAAATTTAATTAGTTTAATGTATTTATCCTCCCCACGTGACTCGGCATCAATTCTCGGTGAAAATTTTTTTTTTTCGTTTTTTAATTTTTTTTTTTTTAATGTAATCGTAAAAAAATTTTTAATAAATTTTATGTATCCGCTTATCATTTCAAAAGTAACAAAATGGTCAAAAAATAAGCAGTCGAAGAAATAAACGCACCGCCTATTTTTCCTCGCCACATGTTAGACTCGAGTTCAATTCCCGGTGCAAACTTTTTTTTATAAATTTTATTTTTTAAAATCGTTTTTTTTTTAATGTAATTGAAAAAAAAAATTATGTAATAAATTTTACGTATTCGCTTATTATTTCAAAAATACGAAAATAGTACAAATTTAATTGGTTTAATGTCGAGGTGAGAAATGTGTTGTGTGTTGAGGTGAAAGATGTGTGGTGTTTCTAATTTTTGTGTGGGCAAAAGTCAGTGAGGTGTCTATAAACTCGGTGTGCTAAATGACCTTATTACAAATCTTTCAGATCTCAATTGTACTAAAAAAAGCTTACAGTAACATTTGCACCTTCTCATTGCATTATCATTCTCTGGTTCTACTACCCGGAAAATGGGTTTCGAGTAGAGCATTAAACGTTTCCGATTTGGAAATGGTGTATGAATCATCAGGTTTTCGAATGGAATCCAGCCTTACTGAGCGGTTTAGATGAAGGACCTTACGAAGTCTCGCTGTTGCCCTCATTTCTTCGACGTTACTGCAGAAATTTCTATCGGGTTCAAGTTTGGCTTTCCATTTGTTTTTTTTATATTCTCTCTGTCTAAGTCGATGATTAGCCCAGTCCTCTTCTGTTTGGGTCTTTAAGGCCTTATTAAGAGGTATTCTGGACCGTAGACGAAGCTTCGACAGTTCAGGGTTCCACCAAGGAACCGCTTTCTCCTGTCTGCTTTGCCTGAGTGGGCACAGTTCCTCAAAGCAATTAATTAAAGTACCTTTTAATTTCTCAGTAGCATCTTCAGTAGCGGCCGCCGTAGCCGAATGGGTTGGTGCATGAGTATCATTCGGAATTCACAGAGAGAACGTTAGTTCGATTCTCGGTGAAACACCAAAATTAAGAAAAACATTTTCTAATAGCCGTCGCCCCTCGGCAGGCAATGGCAAACCTCCGAGTGTATTTCTGCCATGGAAAAGCTCCTCATTAAAATATCTGCCGCTCGGAGTCGGCTTAACACTGTAGGTCCCTCCATTTGTGGAACAACATCAAGACGCACACCACAAATAGGAGGAGGAGCTCGGCCAAACACCCAAAAGGGTGTACGCGCCAATTATATATATATATTTTCAATAATTTCTATTGATTTGAGTTTTTTCAGGTTTGGTAATCGCTCTGTTACAAGCTGGCCATATCTGTCGCAGTTCACATTTCGAGGATTCCTACCGGAAGATATTGATATTGTATCAATTCCCAGTCAGAATTCGATAAGACGATGGTCAGAAAGAGAGTCCTCTTCCAAAATTCGCAATCAGTTGATTTGATTTCCAACTGACCAATTGGTAAGTGTTAAATCAATCACCTCCTGTCTCCTTTTGGTCACAAAAGTTGGTTTGTTACCAGTGTTTTGAATGACCAAATCAGATGACAGGATAAAATCTAGTAACTTGACCTCTGGGGTTGCATTTGCTGCTTCCCCCTACAATGTTCTGTGAATTTGCATCACAGCCCACTCTTAGCCCCAGATTATTAGATTCCTCATACTTGACTACTTCCCTTAGCTCCCTCGAAGGAGGTGGCTGTAAAGAGTTGTAGGGTTGGTAGGCCGAAATAATGATAGCTTCGACACTGTTCCCACTCTTCCAGTACTTTATTTTTGCAGCAACGATATCTCCGGAGCATAGCTCTTTAAACATCGTGTGTTCGATCAACCTCGGCCTGATAATACATGATCGCGATCTTCACAATGAAGTATTTGTCCCCACGACATAGCATCTAGACTACAGGTACGTTTGTGACATGCCCATGGTTCTTGCATTATTATTATGTGTGGGTTTGTTTGTCGTTTTGCAACCGTACGGCATAGGAGAGAACCCGCCTGCGAAAAGGTAGCGGATTTCTGCTTGGTGCACGAGCATACTCTCCAGAGAGTCGTGTCAAGATCTTTGTTCTGAACACGGATGCGTGTGAGGAGTTCTGCTGAATTAAAGGAAGGACCCGGAATCCAGACACTCCCTCTTACCAGCCTGTCTTTGACGGAGCTTAAGTACTTAAGCTAGCTAATGCTTCGGCTTTGTTCGCCTTCTGTCTTCTTCGTGTGATCTGCCTTGCAGATAGACCAGCAGCTGCGTTCGAATCTCCAATAACTTCAGTCCTTTTACTGGTAGTTACCTGATTCGCACCAGATTTGACCGTTTTCAAAGACTTACTCGGTGCCACAGATGCATCTGAGTCTGCTGTGAGATTGTCCGCCATCTTTACATCCCCCACAAATTGTTGAGTTAATTCGGATCGTTGCGACGGCGGTGTATCACACTCACTCGGCTCTCCATTGGCATAGCCAATGTGCCATGTTTCACCACTAGTAGTGCGCTTCCTCCGGAACCCTGGGTGTCAGTTCCGGTCATAAGGGGGTGTGGGGTTCGAGCCTGCACATCCGATGACCGAGCCGTCGATTGCTCGACGAGATGATTTCCCGAAAGTGAGCTACCTAGTACAGCGAGATCCAAGTTTAACCTCCACATTGTTGGAAATGCATTTTATACCTCCTGCCAGGTTGTCGGTACGGTACTGTCCACATAGCAGGGAACGTAAATTCATAGAGAAGGAGCAGCCCCCGCCCGTTCTTCATTTTGGGCTCTAACAAAACACATTTTGGGCTCTCACCACAAGTTAACAGTAGGAAATTAATAAATATGACTGCCGGAGAGAAATGAGAGGGAGAGAGGGATACGCAAGTGTGAAAAAATGTAGTTTACATTAGCTCACATTTGCTTGCGTACAGAATAGCTTTGTTCATTTGATATGACCATACTACTGTGGGCAAAAAGTAAGGTGAATTTGGTTGTAAAATGAAAAATCTGTATTTATTCTTGTAAATCAATTTCATTCTCTTCAAAATAATCCCCTCTCGATGAAATACACTTATGCCAACGATTTTTCCAATCCCCGAAACATGCCAAATAGTCCATTTCCGGTTTAGCCATCAGCACCTTCTTCGATTCAGCTTTTATCTCCTCAATCGACTCGAAACGCGTTCCCCGGAGTGGTCTCTTGAGTTTTGGAAGTCACACGGAGCCAAATCAGGCGAATACGGTGGGTGCGGAACGATATGCGTGGAATTTTTGGCGAAATGGTCACGAAGAACGAGTGCAGTGTGAGACGGCGCATTATCGTGATGCAAAAACCAAGAGTTGTTGGCCCATAATTCTGGTCTTTTTAGACGAATTACTTCACGTAAACGAAGCATAATGCTCAAATAATATTCCTTATTAACAGTTTGGCCAGGTGGCAGGAATTCATAGTGCACCGCACCACGAAAATCGAAAAAAAACTGTCATCATGACCTTTATTTTTGAACGACTTTGAAGTGCTCTTTTCGGTCTGGCCTCGCCTTTAGCAGGATATTAGCTTGATTGGTCGGTTGTTTCAGGGTCGTAAGCATAAATCCAAGTCTCATCTCTCGTAATGATGCGTTTGAGCTTGTCCTGATAGTCTGAAAGCATTGTTTCACACACATCAACACGACGACTTTTTTCCAAGAAATTTTGAGTTTTATGTACCAAACGAGATAATGATTTTCACAGATCCTTCTAATATTCCGATCATATCAGTAAGGTATTTTACAGTCAACCGACGATTTTTGAGCACTAACTCCTTCACTTTATTGACGTGTTGGTCATCTGTTGACGTCGATGGTCGTCCGGAGCGCTCCAAGTCATCAACACGTTCTCGACCCTCTTTTAAGTCTTTGTACCACTTATAAACATTTTTCTGCGACATGGTCGAATCACCAAATGCCTTCTGCAACGTGCTAAACGTTTCCGCAGCCGGAATTTCATTCCGCAAACAAAATTTGATGTCACTTCTCTGCTCAATCAAATCAGACATTGTAAAAATCGAAAAATGCACTCTTGGTCGTTTGGTAAACACAAGCGTAAATATATTACTGACAAGCTTGAACGCAGAGAAGTTGGTGCAGAATCTATGCATTTACTTACCCGAACATACCGGGACAAAGCCCTCCACACTTTCATACCAGGACTTTAAGGCAACTTTCCAAGATTTCTTAATATGAGAGAGCCAGTAGATCTTCCTCAAGCTCTCGACCTTTGTCTAAAAGTAGGGAACTAAAACTGCCATTCTCCCTACGCGCTGGGTAGTAATAGGCAAAACAGAAAGACTCACGAATTTCGATATGCAAGCACAAAACTTTCTGAATTTCATTAATCTTCTTCTCCTTAATTGGCACGATAACCGCTTACGCGATTTTAGCCAAGTTTAACAAAGCTTGCCAGGCGTTTCTTTCTCGTGCTAACCGGAGCCAGTTGGACACTTCCAGTGAAGCCAAGTCCTTCTCCACCTGACCTTTCCAACGCAAGGGAGGCCTTCCTCTTCCTCTGCTACCACCAGCTGGTACCGCATCGAATACTTTTAGAGTCGGAGCGTTTGTATCCATTCGGACGACATGACCCAGCCAGCATAGCCGCTGGATCTTTATTCTCTGCGCTTTGTCTATGTCGGTCCAAAAATCTTGCGCAGAATCTTTCTCTCAAACACTCCATCGGATGTTGCCGTCCACACTTCTGCGCCATACGTTACGGGCATGATGAGAGCCTTGTAGAGTGTTAGTTTTGTTCGTCGAGAGAGGATTTTACTGCTCAGTTGCCTACTTAGTTCAAAGTAGCACTTGTTGGCAAGAGAGATTCTGCGTTGGATTTCCAGGCTGACATTGTTGTCGGTATTAATGCTAGTTCCTAAATAAACGAAGTCTTTTACAACCTCGAAATTATAACTGACTACAGTGACGTGGGTGCCGATACGCGAGTGCGCCGACTGTTTGTTTGAAGACAGGAGGTACTTCGTTTTGTCCTCGTTCACCACCAAACCCATTCGCTTTGCCTCTTTATCCAGTTTGGAGAAGGCAGAACTAACAGCGCGGTTGTTAAGGCCGATGATGTCAATATCATCAGGATACGCCAACAATTGTACGCTCTTATAAAATATTGTGCCTGTGCGATTAAGTTCTGCGGCTCGTACGATCCTCTCCAACATCAGGTTAAAGAAGTCGCACGACAGCGAGTCACCTTGTCTGAAACCTCGTTTGGTATCAAACTGCTCGGAGAGGTCCTTCCCCCTTCTGACGGCGCTGCTGGTGTTGAGCAATGTCATCTTGCAAAGCCATATTAGTTTTGTGGGGATACCAAATTCAGACATCGCGACATACAGATAACTCCTGTTCGTTTCAATAATAATTACCCCAATTACCAACCTTATAGAAAACTAGGTCAACCTACTGCTAAACCTCATCTCCCTCGTATAGAACCAATGGACGTCCATAAGTCCTTGCATTTAAGAGCAGTTAACTATATGAACAGAGCACAAATGAATAACCCAATGAAAAGACCATCAAATTTTTCGTGCCGCTAAAACAACATCGAAATTTTCACATAGAAGCGGGTGAATACCAAGACTACCAACAGGACTGTCAGCTGAACCCATAGTATAACATCGAATATACTATGAAGAAGACTGAACTCCGACACCTCAAGAGTATGAAATGCACTTGAAGGAAATTCACTTCCTGAAAATCAAGGTGATGTCGACATTCAGTTTTTAGAATGAACACTTGCCTTATGTACGAGTACAATGCAAAAGGAAGAACAATAAAATCCTTAAAATGCTTATCGATACTTGGTCAAGCAAAAATTACATCCAACCCTGCCTTGGTACAACTTTAAAATATTTCGTACTCCCTACATTTGCCATCAGTGCTGATTACTTTTTAACGATTTTAACGATATAATGCGGCTGCTCTGAAAAAAGTACTAGTGTGAAATTTGGCTATGTTTGTTGTATGGTCGCCATAGCCGAATGAGTAGATGCTTGCTTGGCTAACATTTGAAAATTCGTCAGTTCGAATCTCCGTGGATTAAACACCGAATTGATATGTAAAAGTTTTCTAATGAAAACAAAAAAAATTTAAATTTTATATATTTCTAAATAAAATATTTTATGATAACGAGAATGAGGAGTTTTGTCAGCAGTTTGATTACTTTTTACGAAAATGAGGAGTCTGTGCTGATTACTTTTTGATAACGAAAATGAGTAAATTGGTCCATCAGTGCTGATTACCTTTTGATAACAAAAATAAGAAGTATTTTTATTAGTGCTGAGAAGTTTGTAATGACGACAATGAGGAGTTTAGTTGTCAGCAGTTATTACATTGTAAGAATAAAAATGATTAGTTGCCTTGCCTTTAGAGCATAGTAGATATATTTCTCTGTTATAAGAAATTCCTATTGGTAAAAGAGAGATAGAATATCACACCGACAAGGGAAAACTATCAAAAATTTCCCATGACTAGAACGAAAATGTGTAGTTTAATGAGTGCTTATGTAATAGTCAGCTGTCTTGTAGGGTGGTTGCTTCAGTGCATACATATGTGTGTAGCACTGCATATTCAAATACCTTGCCAAATGCCGCTGGCAATTTGATTTCATACAGAAGCCAAAAACTGTGCAGAGCCAATGTACTCATAGAGAATTCACTGTAATTAGCTCTGTTAAGGGGGAATCCCACTGTGAGGGGCCAAAAAATAGTCGATTTTTGGGAGTTTTTGTTTTGTAATTAGGAATGATTACGCGAGGTTTGAACAAAACGCAATTTATTATATACTAGCAAGCCCGGCCCCCTTCGCTGGGCACACTAAAATAGAATAGATATGGTTTAGAACAGAAAATATATGATTTTCATATTATTTATTTCTTTATTCTTTATTCAAGCGCTTTGGCATAAACAATATTTTTTGTTTTTTTTTTGTTTTTGAGTAAATATAAAATATAAATTGAAAATCAGGAAAAAAGATTGTTTTTAAATTTCAAATCAACGCATATGAATAAGCAATCGTCTATTTTCCTGAACATCCATGAATTTTTCGTTTCAATTTATATGTTTTATTAAGCATTCGAGCTTTTTTAACCATTATCCATTTATATTTAAAAAAAAAAAACGAAAAAAATTGTTTTTTCCACGAACACATAATTTCATTCGGATTTCACATTAAATTCTCAAATTTCGTAAGAAATTATTCACTGTTCCAAAATCCACTCCAAAAAAATTCACAAACAATTTTTACATGTTGCACTTACGTTTTTTCCTTATGGCATCAAAATCAGAAAGAAATATTGACGCATTGCAACTCACACTGTCAATTTGACAGTTCAGTTCCGCCCCAAGCGTTAAAAAAGTAAGCGACATTATGGCTGGCTCAAAAGAACGCTGTACCCGTTGCCACTGCTCCGAATTACAACCAAACTTTACGAAACCCATTTTCAATACTTACTTAACAATGTGTGTAAGTTTGGTTTAATTCGGTGCAAAGACACGGCGGGTCCACGTTTTGGCATATATTTCGAGACCCTAGTCATCAACAGGTATGAAAATTACCCCGTATTAAAGCACTTATCAACAGCTTTCATTTGATACCCATATTGTACATACACAACCAAAGGTTACTCGGGCCCACGTTTTGACCTATATCTCGAGACCCCAGTCACGGAGCGGCATGAAAAATACTCTGTACTAAAGCATTCACCAACAGCTTCAATTTGATATCCATATTGTGCAAACACATTCTAGGCTCCACGTTTTGGTCTCTATCTCGAGACCCTAGTCACGGAGCGGCATGAAAAATACTCTGGACTAAAGCATTCACCAACAGCTTCCATTTGATACCCATATTGTACATACACGTCCGAAGGTTACCCGGGTCTACGTTTTGACCTATATCTCGAGACCCTATCTACCAATAGGTATTCAAACTATACGGAAATCATTTTCAATACCTACTTAACAATGTGTGTAAGTTTGGTTTAATTCGGTTCAAAGACACGGCGGGTCCACGTTTTGGCATATATTTCGAGACCCTAGTCATCAATAGGTATGAAAATTACCCCGTATTAAAGCACCTATCAACAGCTTTCATTTGATATCCATATTGTACAAACACATTCTAGGGTCCACGTTTTGGTCTCTATCTCGAGACTAGGGTCACGGAGCGGATGGAAATACTCTGAACTAAAGCATTCACCAACAGCTTCCATTTGATACCCATATTGTACATACACATCCGAAGGTTACCTGGGTCCACGTTTTGACCTATATCTCGAGACCCTATCTACCAATAGGTATCCAAACTATACGGAAACCATCTTCAATACCTGCTTAACAATGTGTGTAAGTTTGATTTAATTCGGTGCAAAGACACGGCGGGTCCACGTTTTGGCATATATTTCCAGACCCTAGTCATCAATAGGTATGAAAATTACCCCGTATTAAAGCACTTATCAACAGCTTTCATTTGATACCCATATTGTACATACGCAACCAAAGGTTACCCGGATTCACGTTTTGACCTATATCTCGAGACCCCAGTCACGGAGCGGCATGAAAAATACTCTGTACTAAAGCATTCACCAACAGCTTCAATTTGATATCCATATTGTACAAACACATTCTAGTGTCCACGTTTTGGTCTCTATCTCGAGACCCTAGTCACGGAGCGGCATGAAAAATACTCTGAACTGAAGCATTCACCGCGGCCGCCGTAGCCGAATGGGTTGGTGCGTGATCACCATTCGGAATTCAGTGAGAGGTCGTTGGTTCGAATCTCGGTGAAAGCAAAATTAATAAAAACATATTTCTAATAGCGGTCGCCCCTCGGCAGGCAATGGCAAACCTCCGAGTGTATTTCTGCCATGAAAAAGCTCCTGATAAAAATATCTGCCGTTCGGAGTCGGCTTGAAACTGTAGGTCCCTCCATTTGTGGAACAACATCAAGACGCACACCACAAATAGGAGGAGGAGCTCGGCCAAACACCTAACAGAAGTGTACGCGCCAATTATTTATTATTTATTTTAAAGCATTCACCAACAGCTTCCATTTGATACCCATATTATACATACACATCCGAAGGTTACCCGTGTCCACGTTTTGACCTATATCTCTAGCCCTATCCGCCAATAGGTATCCAAACTATACGGAAACCATCTTCAATACCTTCTTAGCAATGTGTGTAAGTTTGGTTTAATTCGGTGCAGACACGGCCGGTTAGCGAACACACACAAAAAGTTGACTTTGTTTTATATATAAGTTTTTTTCAGTTTGTGTCCGAAAAATCCAAATATTTTACGGAACCCTATTTTTTTCCAAAATAAAATGTAATCCATGTTACTCTTGGATAATGTAGTTTTCGAATGGTGAAAGAATTTTTAAAATCGGTCCAGTAGTTTTTGAGCCTATTCGTTACAAACAAACAAACAAACAAACAAAGTTTTCCTCTTTATAATATTAAAAATCCAAATATCTTACGGAACCCTATTTTTTTCCAAAATAAAATGTAATCCATGTTACTCTTGGATAATGTAGTTTTCGAATGGTGAAAGAATTTTTAAAATCGGTCCAGTAGTTTTTGAGCCTATTCGTTACAAACAAACAAACAAACAAACAAAGTTTTCCTCTTTATAATATTAGTATAGATATTAGTATAGATAATGACATTCACATGAAAGTTGGCCCAGATATTATTAACACTGCTGCCAACTCATGAAAAAAAAAACTAAAGCGAAATTTTAATCCCGCGAAGTTTGACAAATAAATTCACCTTACTTTTTGTATGCATGTTTACAGATTTGTTCTTTATTGTTTTTTTATGAAAATTGCGCGAAATTGTAAGTATGCATTTTATATATGTTAGCATAGGACATATGTATATTTGGTTTATATGAAAATTGAGCCAAATATTGGAAAAAATGTATGATTACATTAGATCTGATTTTGATTGGATAAATGTATGTTTATATAACAGGTGGCGCTAAAGTAATCCTCCTATCAGAAAATGCTATAAATTTTGCGATTGGGCCCTAATGTCAGTTCTGTTTTGACATTTGTGTAGTAAACACATGCGAAATACACGTTAATAAACAATGTTACACTACACTGCTCCAGAACGCGGAATATTGCTGACTATTTATTTGACCAATAATCGGTCGGTGACTTTGGCACAACGTGAATTTCGTCGCAAATTTCCTCGCCCTCCAACGCCTACTGGTGAAACACTGCGACGTTTAGCCGCTCGCCTCGAAGAGACTGGCACAACACGAGATGCTGCCAGGCGTGGCAGACCCCGGAGTAGCCGTTCTGCAGAGAATATTGCTGCTGTAGCCGAGGATGTCACGGAAGCACCGTCGACATTGACCAGACGACGTGCCACGCAAATGGGTATCAGTCGACGGTCTTTACAGCGAATTTTGGTACAAGATTTGAAGATATTTCCGTACAAAGTCCAGACGGTGCATTAGCTGTTAGCTGCTGACCGCCAATCGCGTCTAACATACACTCAAGCCATCTTTAATCACCACCAAGAGGAAGATGATTTTTCTTCAAAAATAATCATGAGTGATGATGCCCATTTCCATCTTAGCGGGTACGTAAATAAGCAAAATTTACGCTTCTGGGGCACTGAAAATCCGCGTGTAACCCACGAAGAGCCATTAAACCCGCTCAAGGTCACTGTATGGTGTGTTGTTTTCGCTGGAGGAGTCATCGGACCTTTTTTCTTCGAAGACGTCGCGGGCCAAACGGTTACTGTGAATGGTGAGCGCTACAGAGCAATGATCAACGAGTTCTTTTTGCCGCAACTTGATGAATTGGGATTGGAAAACATGTGGTTCCAACAAGACGGTGCAACGGCACACACTGCACGTGCCACAACCGATATGCTGAAGGATGCATTTCCCGGGCGCCTAATCTCCCGTTTTGGCGATTTGCACTAGCCAGCAAGATCGCCTGATTTGACCGCTCTGGACTTCTTTTTGTGGGGCTTTTTGAAGTCGCGGGTTTATGTCAACCAGCCTCAGACTCTTAAAGACAATATTCGTCAAGAAAGTGAGGACCTATCGCCGGAAGTTTTGGCCAAAGTGATGGAAAATGCCATAAAAAGGGCTCAAATGGCAATCAACTGTGGTGGCGGCCATTTACATGACATCATATTCTCGACTTAATGTAAAAAAAATTGAAAGACCAAATAAAAATAATCCACAAGAAGAATCAATGCTTTTGATTTTTTTTTTTAATTACAGCCAAAAAACATCGCAAGGTTACTTTTGCGCCACCTTGTATATGTATATGAAAATTGCGCCAAATATTGAAAAGCTCTTATGATTGCATGTAACCAATTGAACTTTGGTTTGAATTTTAATTCGAAAAGAAAGGCAATTGTGAGTGCAAAAAACTGCCTAAAGCTTCAAAATGTCGTTTTCGGGAGTGTAAGAGTGAACAAAACTTTGTTGTTTTGCATTTCCCAAAAAATCGGGAATTATCAAATTTGTGGATGGTGAATTTGCGGATCTCACCCTCAATGCAAATACCAATGCATAATGCATTTGTATGCATTCAACATTTTGAGGAGGATGCCGTGGGACCAAAGTATCTTAAGAATGGAACGGTTTCAACTCTAATCTTGGGTAAGTAAATTAATTTATTATTATGTCTCCATATATGTATGTACAGTGAAGCAAAAATAAGTTACCGTGAATATTATTATTTCTTAAAAATCTGTGAATAATTTTTTAAATATTAGTGTCCCAGTTTCTTTTTGGTTCACTGGACATACATAAGCTGATAATCGTATGCTTGGATGTCGTTTTCAATACTTCGTGCCTATTGAAAAGCTTAATATGCTTATGCTTAAATGCATGCATGCATGAAATAGAAAGCAGAGAAGAGATATATTTTTTTAAAACAAGTTGCGCATTTTCTCATTATTTTATTTATTAATAAAAAACTTTCGAATTGGGGCAATTAATTTTAGGCCAAGTAAAGGGTGGTTAAGTTTCAGGGGCCGGTGTTGATTTTGAATAAAATACAATTTTTTTATGAAATTATTGTCACTTCTCTTTATTACGTACAAAACAAAATATCGGTGGAATGACCGCCGCGGCCTCAGCGGCATACCTCCATCCGATAGTCAAAATTTTCGATGACGCTGAGGCATGATTGAGGTTCTATGCCGTTAATATGCCGAATTATCTCATCCTTTAGCTCTTGAATTGTTGCTGGCTTATCGACGTACACCTTTTCTTTCAAATAACCCGAAACAAAGAAGTTCAAAGGTGTCGAATCACATGATCTTGGAGGCCAATTGACATCTCCGCGAGGTGATATTATTCGACCATCAAATTTTTCGCGCAAAAGAGCCATTGTTTCGTTAGCTGTGTGACAAGTGGCACCGTCCTGTTGAAACCACATATCGTCCACATCCATATCTTCCAATTCGGGGCATAAAAAGTTCGTTATCATCTCACGATAGCGAGCACTATTCACAGTAACTGCCTGACCGGCCTCATTTTGGAAAAAATACGGCCCAATGATGCCGTCGAGCCAAAAACCGCACCAGTCACTCTTTGTGGGTGCATTGGTTTTTCGGCAATCACTCTTGGATTATCATTCGCCCAAATGCGGCAATTCTGCTTATTGACGAATCCACTGAGGTGAAAATGTGCCTCATCACTGAAGATGATTTTCTTCACGAAGTGCGCGATGTGCATTTTGATTTGAACGCTCGTTTTCATAATAAGCCTGAATAACTTTAACGCGTTCCTCGACTACGGTTCTTTCTATCGTTCAAATTGAATTAGTTTGAAATTGATAAATGTTAAATGAAATGCAGAAAAAGTCCTGACGTTTAGGTGTGGTTCACATTCAACGCCGGCCCTTAAACTCTAACTACCATAGCATAAGTAGTTCTAAAAAATACGGCCCAATGATGTCGCCGAGCCATAAACCGCACCAGTCACTCTTTGTGGGTGCATTGGTTTTTCGGCAATCACTCTTGGATTATCATTCGCCCAAATGCAGCAATTCTGCCTATTGACGAATCCACTGAGGTGAAAATGTGCCTCATCACTGAAGATGATTTTCTTCACGAAGTCCGCGATATGCATTTTGATTTGAACGCCCGTTTTCACCCTTTATAAAGCATAAGTAGTTCTAAAAAAAAAAAATAAAGCTAAAGAAATTATAGTTAGTCAAGATCAAGTAACAGTAATCTATTTATTTATTTATTTATAGCAGTTAGAAAAATTTACAGAACTTAAAGCTAACTGTAAAAAGAAGATACCTATGACTTCTACGATCTTAAGCTATGCTATGTGTTTAAAATTAAGTCGTTAATTAGTTTAAGGTTATACTAGATTGAATATCTATTAATACGTTAAATTAATTTGTTCTATATATGAACATATGGATAAGTAGTTACACTTGTGAATTTACGTTTTCATAATCGGTGATATAGATTGGATAGTTTCAGGAAAGTAAGGATATTGTGCATTTTTTCTAAGTTCGGGTTGGAGAGGAGGTGAGAAGGTTTGTCTATATTGAAGATTTGTGTTCGTAGTTGTGTTATAGAAGGACAAGTATCGAGGATATGTTCAGGGATAGCGTTGAGTTAGTCTGGCACATGGTGCTTAATAGGGAGGTAATGGGTTCTATAAGGTATGAATTTGTGAGCTTGGTGTGGCCTAATCGTAATCTTAAAATTTTTGTTTGGTCCAATCTGGTAAGTGAATTTTGAGCGTTTTTTAAGTAATAGCAGTTTATGTGTTGTTTTTGGTAAACTCGTTGATACCAATTGAAGCTTGTGATATCAGGTTATGATGTTGTGCCTTTTAAGAAGTGATGTGTACTTGTTAAGAAATGTTTGATATCTTTTATGCTGACGTTTTTGGTAGTAATGAGAGGAAGTCGAGATGCTTCTTTGGCAGCTCGGTCTGCTAGTTCATTACCGACAATGTCGGAGTGTCCCGGTATCCAGGGCAATTTAATTTTAGGATTGTGTTTGATCAGGAGTGATCTTATATTGTAAGGGTATGTGTCGCAGTTGTTTATATTTAATATTGATTTGGGGAACGAAAGGGAATCCGAACATATTATATTATAAATGTTTCTCTTTTTTTAACTAGTGGCGATGATTTCTGCTGATAAAACAGAGATACAGGGTGGCAGAATGGCAAATTTGAGTATAATGGAGTCGGTGGTTATAGCGTAGGTAGAGACTTTGTTAATTTGTGAGTCGTCGGTGTAGATGAATGTATGAATTTTTAGGTTGTCTTTCATTTTAAGGAATTTTTGTTCGTATTCTCATTTAGGTGTTTTGGATTTAATACTGGTGCTGAGAGTAATGTTTATAAGGCTAGGAGGGAGCTTCCAGATTATTATTTTTTTGTGGATGAAAAGGATGATTGAAGAATGTGGTTTTTGAAATTGTTCTGTCTAGTAGCGAATGAATTTTTTTCTTCGTTTTTTGACCGTTAGAAATTTTTTTTTAGTTTGGAAAGAGCTATGTCGTACGAATGCAGTAATGTCTTAAAAAGTTTTGTTAATTGTAGTTCGTATCTGTTTTCTATGGTATGTATGTATGTTTGATTGTAGTAGTATGATTTTAATTGAGGTGGTGTGAAAGGCTCGAAGAGATGTACGTATAGCTGAATGAAGTTTAGTTTTAAGATTGTAAAGTATAGATTTCGGCGCATTTCCGCAAAGATATAAACCGTAATCTATTTTTGAGGTTATGATTGCTCTAGTTTTGTTGAGTAGTGTATGAATGTTAGTGTTGAATTTTGTGCTAGCGAGGCATTTGATTGTCCAGTCTTTTTGACAGTGCAGTAGCCAGTTCGTTTATATGGCAATTCCATCTATAATTATTAGCAATCGTTATTCCTAATATTTTTAATTTCTTTACTGATGGTATAATGAAATTTTTTGAGCATATATTTGTAGTGCAGTTACGTTTTCTACATATATGAATATGCTTACATTTACTTGGCATATGAATATGTTTACATTTACAGGAATCGACGATCCTTGTGGGATCCCATTGAAAAGTAGGTGCACGTTGGAGGCTTGGAGCCCGACACGAACTAGTATTGTTCGGTTTGTCATGAAATTAGCAACGTTATTGGTTATTCTAGGTCCACTTTTCCACATTTGTAATTGATCGATTATTGCATGAACTCCAAACCTATCAAAGGCCTTCGAAAAATCGAGGTAGATGCTAGATGTGAGACTTTTTTTGAGAGGGATTCAGTTATAACATGGTCTGCGTATATCAGACAGTTCGCAACTGATTTCCCACTTTTAAATCCCAACTGGTGGGGGTGTATGTAATTGCTTTTGGTTACGAACCACCATCATCGTTTTGCAATGATTTTATCTAGTAGTTTCGCTTTGCATTGATTGAGGGATATTGGTCGGTAAGACGTGATCAGTTTTGTTTTTATTAGGTTTTAATATTGGTGTTATTAAGCTTGATTTATATAACTGGGGAATGTATCTATTCAGAATGTTATTAAAGTGTTGTGTAATACGATGTTTGGTTGTGTATGAGGCATTTTTGATCATTTGGTACGACATTCGATCATAACCTGGGGTGTTCCCTTTAGGGTGTGCAAAGCAGGTAGTGTTTCGATGTATGTGATGCCGGCTTCAATTTGTGTGGCCCGAAGGTGAAGGATTATAGTTTATAGGGTTATAGGATAGTTTGTTGTTCTTGTTTTGTATTTGTTAGTTATGAATTCTTGTGAGAAAGATGAGTCGTGGGAAATTTCTGACCATGTGTCGTGCGAAAGCGTTAGCTATGCCAATTTTTGATGTTATGTTTCGTCCTGTTAGAAAGTCTTTTGTGCAATGGACATACAGCAGCTGAAACAATCACCATTTGCTACGACCGTCACCATTCTGCCGCACATTTAGAAGACATATTTACATACATATGGATATGTATACATATGTATGTATATCCAAAGTTGCCGATACTTGCCACGACAAAAATTGACGGTTCGCCAAATATTAAGAATATTTCTTAAGAAAAATAGGCTTATTTATGACAGCTCAGGCGAGTGATTGAAGATGTTGTGGGCTCGTTTTATGAATGATCGTGCTTTGCTTTGAGAAATCTGGGCTTGCGTTTATGAATGAAAGTACATTGTTTTTGTAAGTACAATATTGGGACTACCGATTGAGCGACGGCAAATTTCATTAAGTAAATAATAAATTAAATAACTCAATTTTATACTTCAAATACTTCTAGAAACGAAAAATAGCAAACAAACTAACCACACTGATCGCATTATCCAATACGATTACAATTGAAATCAAACCACATCCATTATTGAACTTCTCCAAAGAGGTTATATATTGTAATGATTTAAGAAATATTCCCGAAGAGAAATTTTACACGAACTCTCTTCCCAAAATATATCGATGTAAAAACAATTACAAAAAAGCTTGAAATCAGCTGACTGAAGCAGGTTTAGTAATACTCACATTTAACACCACTGCTCTACCAAACAAAATCAATATTATATTATTATATTCCACCTCTCATACGTTGCAAAAATTGCTTGAGATATAATCACGTAGTTAAATACTGCAATAACCAAAAAACGTGCCCAAGCTATGCAAATAATTACCAATTTACTAATTTGTAATGATATCTAATTTTTAAAACTTTACTTCCATAGGTGGAACAGCGAACTTAATTTGATAATGTCTGTTGATGCAAAAGTAAAAAATAACACCGCACACGTCCGTTTAACAATTCAAAAGTGAAATTCTTTATTACGTTCTATCCTTATATTATGCTTAAAACTAAGATTAAAGAAATAGCGGAAATGGAAGAACAGTACTTGGAGAGTTAGAGAGAGTATATGTGAGTAAGTATCATAGTTAGGTAAATAGAAATAAGAAGAACGGAAAGTATAGCTGTAAAAGTAGAGTCAATGATCGAAAGTAAATAGAAAAAGGTAATGAAAGTAGCGAAAGCGAGGAACAGCAATGTATATACTTATATAGAAAATAACTTAATATTAAGCTTAAATATAATTTACATTTACATATTTATTTATTTATTTTCAATTATTTAAAAGTTCATACAATATTTCTAGTAACTACTTAATAATAATTTTCATTTATCAAATTCAATTTTAATTTATTTTGTTTTATTTTATTCTATTAAAATAATTTGCCAGAATCTGGTTTGACCCCGGCCACATTGAAGGAATCCAACAGCCTTCATTTTTTGTTTTCCATCGGCAGCACGGCGAGTTTGTGGATAGGGCGTCTCACTTCACCCGTCCTAGTTGCGACGTCTGCGACGCGAATTTTGCCGTTCGCTCCGGGAATGATTGCGGTTACTCGACCCATCCATCTTTGCTGCGGTGGCACGTTGCCTTCGTGGACGACGACGAGTTAGACTGGCTGGTCGTTGGGCTGCGGGTGCACCCATTTGTTGCGCTGCTGAAGCTCCAGAAGGTAGCTCTCCGACCACGCACGTCAAAATTGTTGCTTAAGAGAGCAAACAAGCTGCCATCTCTCTAAGCAGCGGCTGAGGTTGTCAGGTACCTTCTCCGGTGGCAAAGCTCGCAAGGGGCAACCGATAAGCAGATGCGCCGGCGTTAACGCCTTGCCGTCGTTGGGGTCGTTGCTGAGTGGAGCGAGCGGTCGGGAGTTCAGTACCGCTTCTACTTCGACGAGAAGCGTTGCGGTTTCTTCGGCGGTTAACAGCGCGTTGCCTACGGCGCGCATCAGCAGATGTTTGGCCGAATTCACTGCTGCTACCCACAGGCCGCCGAAGTGGGGTGCCCTCGGAGATATGAAGGCGAAGATGAATCCTTCGTCGGCGGCGTATTGGAGAATTTCCTCTTTCTGTGCCAGAAAGGCTTCCCGGAGCTCCCTCAGCTTCCTCTCTGCTCCCACAAAGTTCGTCGCGTTGTCGCAGTACATTTTTGCTGGCATCCCTCGGCGCCCAATGAACCTTTTGAGAGCGAAAATAAATTTATCAGCAGTTAAATCAGTTACAAGTTCTAGATGAACTGCCTTTGAAGCGAAACACACGAAAATGGCAATATACATTTTCACGGGAGGGCGACTTCGAATTTTTAAGGTTATGTGAATGGGCCCGCAGTAATCTATCCCACATATTGTGAAGGGCCGTTGGGCGCGTAATCGATCGGCGGGTAGATTGTCCATGATCTGACCTTGCAATTTTGGCTTATAACGAGAAGAGTGAATGCATTGTCTTACAGTTCGACTACAGGCTTCTCGAGCATTTACCAGCCATATTTTTTCTCGCAGAAACGCTACCAATGCCTTTAGGCCGACAGGGTGATTACGAAAATGTAGGAACCGGATGTATGCTTTCACAAAGTGCGAGTCTTTGCGTAATAACAAAGGGGTTTTAGCATCATAAGGGACTGGCGCGTTGAATAAACGGCCAGCTACTCGAATCAATTTAAACGATAATGATGATCCGAGTGTTCATGCAGAAATAGAGTTAATTTCTGCAAACTTGAGGGAAGTACGTTATTTTTCGATAATTCATTAATTTCATCGCTAAATTCAAAATGTTGAATTATTTCAACAATTTTAAGGAAACTCAATTGTAATTCCTTTGCTTTGGGTATTATTTAAGATTCTGCTTTTCGCCCTCGTATTTTTCGAAGCCATTTGAGTATAGGTATAAGCGAAAATCCGAAGCACTTTTCTGTGAGATGAGAACCTGTCAATTATTTCGAGAAGTGGATTTGGTGAGGCATTGATTGCGGTTAACGTAATTGCGGTATTCTCCTTCTCGAGTGCTTCTTGTTCTGGAGAAAGACTGAAGTTGACATTTTTTGGCCATGTAGCAGGGTCTTCTAGGAAGAACTGTGGACCACTAAACCATATTGAATTACCCAATGCATCCAACCCCGAGACATTTGATCCGCTGAATTTTGTTTTGTGAGCACATAACGCCACAACAAATTCTGGGTCCACTTTTGGATCTCGGACACTCTATTTGCAACGAAAGTTTGCAACGACGATGGATGCATTTTAATCCAATGAAGTACTATTTCAGAGTCTGTCCAGAAAATTGTCTGTTCTATCGGTCGACTCAACATTGGTGAAATTCTTGACCATAACTTGGCAAGAAGATGGGCTGCCGAGAGCTCTAAACGCGGAAGAGATTTAGTCTTCAGCGGAGCTACTCTAGACTTTGAAGTAACCAGCGTGCATTTCGTACCACTAGCGGATTGGCAACGTATATATACGCAGCAGCCATACGCTCTTATTGAAGCGTCGGAAAAGCCATGAATTTGACAGCTGGCACTCGACTCTGTATTTACATACCGAGGAATGCTAATTAATGGAAGCTGCAACAAATTCGCTTTAAAGTTTTGCCAGCTAGTGTCAAGCCGCAATGGAATCGACTCATCCCAGTCTAGCTTTTGAATCCAAAGCCCTTGTAATAAGCTTTTAGATTTGGTAACTAGCGGGGCTAATAAACCAAGAGGGTTAAAGACTCGAGCGGAAACTGATAAAATATAACGTTTAGTTGCTCGCAGCTCGCTAAAATTATCTTCCAGAATGAAGCGAAAAATGTCACCTTTCGGCTGCCGGTGTATTCCCAGCGTTTTGGTAGAGTCAGTATCGCTGAGCTGCAATAATTTTTGGAGACTCTCACTATCCGATGAGCTTGTATGATTGGAAAACCACTTTGCTAATTTCAGGCCTGCCGATGCTAAAATTGTATTTACTTCCTGTTGTATCTGGGCGAGGCTTTCTATACTGTCGGATCCTGTAAATAGGTCGTCGACGTAAAAATCATTCCAAATGACTTAGGAACCGAGCGCATATTTGGCTTTATTTTTGTCGCTTAGCATTTGCAGACACCGTGTGGCGAGAAATGGTGCAGGCGCTGTGCCGCATGTTACGGTGCTTAGTCGAAAAATTTGCAAATGCTCCGATGGATCGTGTCTCCACAGTATGAGGTGGAAGTTCCTGTCGTCTTCGTGCACCAATATTTGACGATACATCTTCGTGATGTCGGCAGTCATGGCATATTTGTGCAATCGGAAGCGAACGAAGGTCGTAAAAAGCTCCTCTTGAACGATCGATCCGACCATCAAAGTTTCTTTCAACGCAACTTGTGTTGATGTCCGATTCGAAGCATCAAAAACTACGCGTAACTCGGGAGTCGATTATTTGTTGGACTCATATGCCCCAATTCGAGATATTCATGCATGAAGACCAGTTGCATTTTACGAAGTACTGGATCTTTCCGCGTCTTTCTCTCCAGCGCTTTAAACCACCGAGCTGCGGTTTCATACGAATGACCGAGTAATTTACGGTCGGTTTTGAAAGGCAGTCTGACTTGAAGCCTTCCACAAGGTAAAACCCGCGTGGTTTTGAAAAAACATTCCTCACATTCAGCCTGCTCTGGAGTCAATCGTGTGGAATTTACTTGTGCAGGTATTTCTTCCAATTCACAGAATTTTCGGACTGTAGCATCAATGCTAGTAACGCTTTCTTCAAATTGACATAATGTGCTACTTACTTGGGCACTGGAGCTATTATTTGTGGCATAGTTGCCTGAAATTATCCAGCCTAGCACTGTGTTTTGCACCGTTGGCTGCCTCGGGCTGGTTCTGATCTGACCCACCGATCACTTATCAAAGAATATTTCAGCTCCTAAAAGTAGAAATTTGTAGAAACTTGGGTCAGCTAGTTCAATATTTTGTGGGATTGTCTAGCTATTTGTATTTACAGTCCGATCTGGGTTATTGGCTGATATCAAACGCATTACCCAAAAGTCCGAAGAGCGAATTAGAGCGAATTTTTCTTTCCGAACTCGCTATTTCTGCACAAGCTCTTCTGTCGTAAAGTTGACTTCAGAACCGGAGTCAAGTAGAGCTCATTCCTGCACGTAAACACCGGAGCTGGTCTTTACATTAACTACGGCTGTAGCTAACATGACTCGGTAAGGCAGGCTGCTAATATGCATGGCACTTGACGTTGAAGGTTGCGACTCGGTCTCAAAGGAGATCCGATATTGATGCAACATGGTGTGATGCGATCGGTTGCACACACCACAACGATCTCCTTTGCACTTTGATACCGTACGTCCCTTGCGCAAGCAATTAGTGCACAGGGAAATATATTTTGCGAATTCAAATCTTTTAAGTGCAGTAAGCGCTTGGAATTTTTAGTACGTTATTAAATAATGCTCCTTAAAATTACAGTGAAGGCAAGTCGGCAGTTTGGAATTTGTCGCTATAAATGTTGTCTTTGAGTGTGGCTGTTCGGAGCAGCAGCTAATCCCGCTACACAACCTACAAACTAACTTCTTAACTATAGCCAATATTTATAATTTATATAAGCTGGTCACCTTAAAATGTTATGTTAGCTGGTCACCTTAAAATGTCATGTTATATTATTTTTCAGTTTTTATACATTCCTTACAATATTCCTTTTCGCTTAACGGCATACAAAAATACAAGGTATACGCAGGCATTTACTTAGCATAAGATATGTATACATAACATTACTTCTCCTTTCGCTTGTCTAATGCAGTTATGAACATATGCACAACATACAAAAATACAAGGTATACGCAGGCATTTACTTAGCATAAGATATGTATACATAACATTACTTCTCCTTTCGCTTGTCTAATGCAGTTATGTACATATGCACAACATACAAAAATACAAAGTATACGCAGGCATTTACTTAGCATAAGATATGTATACATAACATTACTTATCCTTTCGCTTGCCTAATACAGTTACATATGCACATATATATATACGTGCAAATATTCGCAAATTATCATAAGCAGTTGAACTTTTTGTAAACACGGCCACGCAATTAAATTAAAATTATAACGTATTAAAAAACCTAGTTTTTATTTCGCAACATATAGCTACCAAAAAATATTGGAAGCTCAACATTTGGTGACCCCGACGTGATCGCCGTGTTTTTTCGCGTTAATTTAATAATTTAAATTAAATAAATTAAAGTTGCATATTTTCCCGTTGCGGTTTCGAGCATTGTTTTTGTTGTGTACTTAGTGCGGAGTACATAAGACAGTATATAGACCTGTAAAATAGTGCAATAAACTTATTAACCGGTGGCGAAATTTATTAAAACAGTTGTTCCGGCCAGTTAGATACGGTGCATTTATTTTTACCGTATACATTGTCGTCGAGTATAACGCACCTTTTTTTATACGTGTCGCGCAGCGTTATAGTTAGCCTATTTGTTCGCCATGCCATTCAGCCCGGCTACTGGTACACCAGCAAGAGACGATACGTATGATGTTGGTCCAACCAATGGGCCGACTATGGGTCCGCCTATGGGCCGAGTGACATTTCTGAAGATGAAATCGAAAGCTATACTTAATCGCCTTGAAAGTATAGCCACCGACTTGGATCCTGATAATCTGCACAGTAAGGATGAATATGCTCTCAACGCAATACTGGAATTATTGGTGGAGCTGAAATCCAGTTTTTCGGTCACCCACACAAGTTTGGAGGAACTGGACTTCGAGTCGATTACCAGTGACCTACCTGCCAAATTCGATACCACGCTAGTCAATCTCAGAGCCACTCTGCAACGGGAGATCGGGAAGCGCAGTACTTCACAACATTGCTCAACTTTTCGGATGAACACCGCGGACACACAGTCTATAATTGTAAACGCAAATCGTTCGCGTGTGCCACTACTAACGTTGCCCAAATTTAGTGGGGCTTACACGGAGTGGACAAATTTTTACGCAATGTTCACATCCGTTATCGACAAAGACAGTGAACTGACACAAGTGGACAAGCTTCAACATTTGCGGTCTTGCCTTAGTGGTGCTGCTTTGGACACCGTGGGATCACTCGAGATAAACGACACAAACTACAAAATTGCATTAGAACTTTTACAAAAACGATTTGATAATAAACGTCTTATCTTTCAGGCACACATCAGGGGAATATTTGAGTTGGACAAGGTGGATTCGTCCGTACACACGTTGCGGGCATTGACAGACAAGGCAATCGCGCACATGCGCGCTCTACAATCAATCGGCTCAAAGGAACAAATATCCGATAGCATCCTCATTCAGTTGATAGTGCAAAGGTTAGACAAGGTGACTCAAGCTAAATGGGAGGAGAATTCGACAAGCAACGACCTACCCTCTTGGAACCAACTAGCTGGATTTTTAGAAAAACGCTGTCGTACACTCGAAAACGTCGAATATGCATTGCAGACACAAGCTAGCATTCCGGTAAAAGTCATCAAAAGCGTGAGTACAAATCCAAGAAAATCTTTTGTTGCTTCGAATAGCTCAGTAGGTAGTTGCGTATTTTGCGAATCCCCCGAACATGTAATTTACCGTTGTCAACGCTACGTCAATTTGTCGCCAAATCTACGCCAGAAAGAAGCTAAAAGGCTCAACCTATGTCTTAATTGTTTGAAGAAAGGTCATCAGATTCGGGACTGCAAATCGGGACCATGTCGCAGCTGTCAAGCGAAGCATCATACACTGTTACATTTTGATCGGTTATCCATTTCACCAACTGCTCAGTGCCAAGCACCTTGCACTACTTCTGAATCGAATGCTAGGACTGCATCATTATCTGTCACGTCCCATGCTCATACTCCTTCTCCTGATGTTGTGCTCCTCGCCACTGCAATTGTTCTAATTAAAAATCGTGCTGGAACCTTCGTACCTTGCCGCGCCCTCCTAGATTCGGGTTCGCAGCTTCACTTCGTTACAACTCGTTTCGCTAACCAGCTACAACTTACTAGGACGAAATCATTGGTCGCAGTCTCCGGCATTGGAGATGCAAGCTTTTCGACTGATGGGTGCTCCGTTGATATAGTTCTGAAGTCGCGGACTTCAGATTTTTGTACAAATATGACTGCTGTTGTGGTGAAAACAATTACCGATAGTCAACCAGTCGCTTCAATAAACATCGCTAATTGGAACATACCCTCAAACATTCAACTAGCTGATCCTGGTTTTAACGTGCCCCAGCGTATTGATCTGCTCATCGGAGCAGGACTTTTCTATGAGCTACTTTGCGTAGGACAGATTCAATTAGCACCTGAAATACCATTACTTCAAAAAACTCGCCTTGGTTGGGTTCTGTCTGGCGGTAAGCAACAGGCCCCCAAACTTTCAACATTCGTAGCAAGTCACAGCTCAACTACAGATATCAATATTGATGATCGGCTGGATGATTTAGTCCGGCAGTTTTGGGAGATCGATCATGTCGTTGAACCGATTTCCAAAAATTCTAAAGAGGAGCTTGACTGTGAGTTGCATTTCAAGCAAAATTTCATTCGTTTAGCCTCAGGCGCATATTCGGTTCGCCTGCCAACAAAGCTAAATTTAGATTCGTTAGGTGAGTCGTACTCACAAGCTCGACGCCGATTTCAAAACCTAGAAAGAAAACTCGTACGTAATCCTGAGCTCAAGGCAAAATATTGTGCATTCATGAAAGAGTATCGTGACCTCAATCACATGTCGTTAGTTCCAAACTCTGCTATCCATGAGTGCAAATATTTTCTGCCGCATCATTGCGTCATTAAAGACGAAAGTACTACAACAAAATTAAGAGTTGTTTTTGACGGTTCTGCAGCTACAACCTCGGGTTTATCACTTAATGATTTACTCATGACTGGTCCAACAATTCAGCCCAAACTTTTCAATATTTTGATTCGTTTTCGTACGTTTCCGATTGCACTCACTGGAGACATCTGCAAAATGTATAGATGTGTCCGGATCTACCCACCGGATAGCATGCTCCAGTGTATATTGTGGCGTGATTCTCCTGAAGATGACTTAAATATATATAAATTAGACACTGTAACATATGGAACTAAATCTGCAGCATTCCTAGCGATTCGTTCAATGCACCAACTTGCGTCGGATGAATCCTCAGTTTATCCACTTGGTTCGCAAACCATCATTCGAGATTTTTACGTGGATGACTTGATAAGTGGTGGCGATACTTTGGAAGAAGTAGAAGAAATCAAACGACAAACAACGAATATTCTCGCTCGAGGTAACTTCCAGCTAAGAAAATGGTGTTCCAATAGTCCAGATGTTCTTCGTAATATTCCTGATACTGATAAACAAGACTTGCTTAAGTTTAATGACGGCAGCGACATCACCAAGGCATTGGATGATTTTGGCCTTATTCGTGTCGGTGGCAGACTTAGACATTCAACACTCAACCTTGAAGCACGTCATTCATGCATCCTTCCAAAGAATCACCCACTGACATTCGCCATAATAACATATTATCACCAGAATCCGGAAGATCTTGATGTGCTTACGCCAGGTCACTTTTTGATTGGTGGCCCACCAACCGCTTTTCCTGAACCTAATCTTACGTTACTGAATTATAACCGGCTCAATCAATGGCAACGCGTATCCTACATTCAACAAATTTTCTGGAAGCGTTGGAAGCGAGTTAAATGGCGGACGCCTCAGCCTAGCATCCAGGTCAACGACATTGTGTGCATCAAAGAGGAAAACACGGCTCCACTAAAATGGCCTTTGGCACGGGTAGTCGAACTCATCACTGGAACTGACGATGTTGCACGAGTAGCCGTCTTGCGTACACCTACTGGCATTACACGTAGAGCTATCAATAAGCTGTGCGTCCTTCCTGTAAATGCTTCTGTTGAAAGCCCTGACCTTTCAACGGGGGGGAGGATGTTCGGAGCAGCAGCTAATCCCGCTACACAACCTACAAACTAACTTCTTAACTATAGCCAATATTTATAATTTATATAAGCTGGTCACCTTAAAATGTTATGTTAGCTGGTCACCTTAAAATGTCATGTTATATTATTTTTCAGTTTTTATACATTCCTTACAATATTCCTTTTCGCTTAACGGCATACAAAAATACAAGGTATACGCAGGCATTTACTTAGCATAAGATATGTATACATAACATTACTTCTCCTTTCGCTTGTCTAATGCAGTTATGTACATATGCACAACATACAAAAATACAAGGTATACGCAGGCATTTACTTAGCATAAGATATGTATACATAACATTACTTCTCCTTTCGCTTGTCTAATGCAGTTATGTACATATGCACAACATACAAAAATACAAAGTATACGCAGGCATTTACTTAGCATAAGATATGTATACATAACATTACTTATCCTTTCGCTTGCCTAATACAGTTACATATGCACATATATATATACGTGCAAATATTCGCAAATTATCATAAGCAGTTGAACTTTTTGTAAACACGGCCACGCAATTAAATTAAAATTATAACGTATTAAAAAACCTAGTTTTTATTTCGCAACATATACATAGCTCCGCGAAGGCAGACAAGATGTCGTGGTGCGGAGGCTTAGTCGAATCATTCATCAGACTGTATCAATGGATGGTAGCGTGGTCAAGCGACTACATTCCAGTATTGCGCGAATGTACTCCACTCCCTTGATTTGGGCTGGCTTTTTGAACGATGACCAAGCTCTGCTCTGAGTCGGAAAAAAGTGTTATACGACCCGTGCTGAGGGACCCAGACCAAAAATAGTTCAGTCGCGAATGGAGTGCTCCGGATACCTGGTGACCTCCGGTTCTATCTAGCCTTACCTGTGCACACGGACCTCTGCACAGGCGGACTTCTCCTGCCCGACACTCGTGGGACCAAAAAGTTGCCATAGAAGGGCCTAGTAACTCTAGGCAGTTTACAGCCGTAGAATGGGGGGGAGGGGCCGGCTAAACATGTCCGTCCCTCCAAGCAAAACTATTACAACAAGAACAGGGCCAGTAGGATCTTATTTAGACTAGGAGAGGTAGCAACAGAACCGCTAACCGAAGACCAGGCTAAATCGCTAGAGTGGGCAAAGGGAGTAAGATCCGACTTGGGAAAGGCGGCGGGTATATAGTCTGCTAGTGTCTGCTCTGCAGACCGTTGTCTTAGAGGAGAAGCGGCCGCCGTAGCCGAATGGGTTGGTGCGTGACTACCATTCGGAGTTCACAGAGAGAACGTAGGTTCGAATCTCGGTGAAACACCAAAATTCTAAATTAAGAAAAACATTTTTCTAATAGCGGTAGCCCCTCGGCAGGCAATGGCAAAACCTCCGAGTGTATTTCTGCCATTAAAAGGCTCCTCATAAATATATCTGCCGTTCGGAGTCGGCTTGAAACTGTAGGTCCCTTCATTTGTGGAACATTATCAACACGCACACCACAAATAGGAGGAGGAGCTCGGACAAATACCCAAAATGGGTGTACGCGCCAATCAAACGGACTTCTTGCCCGTATCACTGAAAAAAATATTGGGCCAGCTGCCCAGTAAGGAAACACTTCTATTCTTTATGAATTACAATTTCTTTAATAAGATTATAGTTTCACTAACTAATACAATATTCTTAACTAACAGATAAGTAGCCCGCCCCGAACTCGACTGCTTGATTGAGGTGACCGCCGCTTACTTTACAGCTATCATTAAACAGCGACGACGCAGTTGTTGGGTAATACGTCTGAGACCAACCTTTGCCTTGACTTCCCACAGGTACAACATGAAGTCGTTCGTAACAGTATCATTTCACAATCTTGTGAAATGATTAGTGCTGACACCGTTATATTCTAATGTGTACGCTATTGCCCATGGCCTTGGCAAGGGGGTCGGATTGCCGGATCGATGGCTTGGCCACTTATGCAATGCGTAACATTTTGATGATGTGTGTTGCAACCGATCGTGGGAATGTTCTATTGCAGGTAATTATGAAATACAAATATGCTGACACTGCAGCACGTGTAGCGCGCAGCCGTGAGAGCGTCGCTGCAAATGCGACTGCAGCGTGTTAACTCTTCCCCCTCTAATCTCGTAGCGGCAACTGGTTTGTCCACCCTTCAGGAGACTTGGTAGACATTCCTCTTCGGTCAACAAATCTAGGGCTTCCTGTTTGCATATCATGGCTGCGGCTAGGTGGAGACAGCTATTTTTTATACCGTATGTCAGTAGCTTATTCCACAGTATCGTCTTTTACTTTAGATCAACTCGATGACCATCCTTCAAAACAGATCGTGTGATCAAGTGAGTAGACCCCGTTTGATCCACCTTCGGCATTGACAGCACGTAAAGGAGAAGAGTGCCATTCGAGTAGATTGATTCGCTATATTCGATGGCTTCAACGACGTAACTGTACGGAAGGACTTCAATTTCGCTTATTAGACTATTTATTTCCTCCTTGTTCAAAAGGTTGCTGTTCACTACGTCTGCTTTGGCCATTTGACATGTCCGTACGAGTTCACTGACGTCATCCTTGAGAATCATCAATTTGTGCTGAATCTCCTGTGAAACCTTAGCCTGGTGGGTACGTCCAAGGATGGCATTCGTGGCCGTTGCAATACCATTCACAACCTCTTCAGTTTTTGTAAAAATTTAAGAGTTTACCTTATACTGTTGGTTATTGTTGCCTATTAATTCGTTTTGGCTCCGTAGGACTTCGTCCCAGTCTAAAGCATAAGGTGAGCCAGCAATCCACTTCCAAGCTGACCCAATCCAGTTAATTGAACGCTTCGGTCTTTTGGCTGCAGGTCCCTTCAGCTCTTCAAGTTGAGTTCGAACTTTTTGTAACTGATACATAGTAGAGGACTTCTGTGATTGAATTGGTCCCATTTAAGCTGGCAGTTTGGTATTGTAACCGATTTACAATTTTCTCGTGGTTAATGCGCTACGATGATGTGGACCAGTTTGAAGTGTCCGTTGATAACACTGGTTTACAGCCAAAATGCACCAGAGACGCCGTTATGAAATTCCTATGTAGAATCACCGTCTGATTCCGAAAATCAAGGTTATTTTTTATTCTATGGTAAGGTTTTTGAGATATTTACGAATTACCGTTATTTCAAAAAAAAAAAAAAAGTTGGGTCCACTTAATCATATATATCTCGAAAACGAATTGAGCGGTTCCAAAACCGTTTAAGGGGGGAAGCTGGTCTAGAGCGCAAAAAATGAGCATATTTTATGAATTTATTTTGACTCAACAAAGGAATCAATCGAAAATCTGTGAAATAGGTTTAATAATATAGCTTTCATGGTACAAATACAAAATTTTTCGTCTGAATTAATTTCAAAATGGCCGCTGTCCAGCAGTTCTCCTAAGGCGCCTTTTTTCTAGTGGGTCCATTGCCGAAGACGTAAACTCCTTAATTTTTGTCCTGGATCAAAAAATAAAATTTTTTTAGTTTCTATATAACAACAGAAAGAGACGTACGTAGGATTTTTTCGATATTTTGTTTTTTCGCGAAATGGTGCACGTTTGAACAAAAAGTTACAATTTTCACTATAAAGAACCACATAAAATTGTTGATTAAAAAAAAAACTATGTAATATAAATAAAAAATCCTACGTACGTCTCCGGAGAAAGGTATTTCGAATGTATTGTCAAAATTTCGTAAGAATCGGTAAAGATTTGTTCGAGTTATGTCTTCGGCCAGTTTAAAAAAAGTGATTTCGAGAAAAACGCGTTTACAGTTGTAAGTAGCGTTCGGGGCATACCTGCGAGGCACTGCCGTCGAATGAAAAATTTGGGCATTTAGACATTTTTGCTGGCGTCCCTCATTTAGTATATTATTTCTAAGACCCTAAAGCACCTTTTAAGACAAAAAAAAAATTTTCGATTTTTTCAAAATTCTAGACCAGCTTCCCCCCTTAAAGCTTTTAAAAGGTAATAAAATTTGCTATAAACTGTAAGTAAAACGCTTTTTACTAGGCCTTGCAGATTCAAAGATAACGAACTATCATAACGGATTTTTTAATTTTTTTTTGTGAACATATATTATACAAAAATTTGTATTTTGAGAGAAAGGATCTTTAAAACTTTTTATTTTTTCGTATATTTTTTGTTTTCACTCTAAGCTCTATTTTATTACAAAAAAAAATAAACTTTGATTAAACAAAATCGATGAACTAATACAAAAGTTACAAGCATTCAAGTAAATATATCCATATAGTAAAACTTAAGTACCCTACAAATAATAGCATATGTACATATGATTCTGTCTTAACTCTATGATCTTATTTTATAATTGAAAAAGTTATGTGTCTTGTTTTGACGCTTATTTATATAAGGATCGGTTTCTCTTATGAGAAACCAACAGTAGTCACCCATCATAGCGACATCCCAGAATCCTTGATACCGACTTTCAATCATTTTCATTTGCTGGCGCAACCTTTCGCCATGCTCGTCACTTTCGTCGCCAAGATTTTGCGGGAAAAAATTTAAATGGGAGTGCAGAAAATGAATTTTTAAAGACATATTTACTCCTGAAAGAAAATTAAAAAGGGAATTAGATAAATATATAAGTGACACATTAGCATATAATTCTCTTAGGCTGGATAAATCTTCCAATTCAGAACAAATTTTGGTCGTCCTTGTTTGTTCGGAGCACGGCAATAAATTCAGATTAAGGGCTATATATTCTCATGTAAATTTAAAAATTTGCTTTCAAATTTTTTGCTTAGTTTTAAAGTTAACTGAGAAAACGGTCTCATATGTGTTTTTTATTTACCCATTTCCGCATAGTTTTTGATTAAATCGTTCACTATCAGCTCGAAGTTAGGACTTTTGTATTTGCCTAAAAAAGAAGTAACGACCTTTTCAAAAGAGTCCCACGCCGCTGCCTCCACTGGTGACAATAGTTCTTTGAAATGGGTATTGGCCATTATTTTCCTTATTTGCGGCCCCACAAAAATCCCTTCCTTTATTTTTGCTTCTGAAATCTGTGGAAAGATTGTTTTCAAATAATGAAAAGCTTCGACTTCTTTGTCCAAAGCCTTGACAATATGCAATAATGCGGCCTTTGAACTTAATTTATTGCCGTCTATGAACAATCGCCACTCTTTTGAATCATATGGTTCACCAAACTGTTTAAATAGACCAGCAATGTTGCAATAACAGACACTGTCCTTCTTCGTATAGTACTGGGAGAATTGTTCGTGACGGGTCCTATAATATGTTACCTTAACATCGGATGAAACAAATTTAAATTGTTGCATACGAGAGGCGTGTAGTTCGGCCTTTTCTTTTGACAATTCCAAATCCCTTATCCAATCATTGAGTTGTGCTTGTGACAAAGGGCTTCTTTCGTTTTCCGTTTGCAATTCAGTACAACATGATGCCGCGTAATCAGATACTGCTGTTGACCAATGAAACTGGAGCCGGAACTAAAGTTAAATTTGATTCTGGCAATGTAGCTTCCGTTGAATATAGTTCTGGCAATGACACTGTAGATACGCTCGCATAGGTTACTTTTCTTAACTTTCCAACCCCAAATACTTTTGTAGAACAAATATAGCAGTCCGTTGAATGGCAAGTTGGTTCCTTCCACTTCATTGGTGTAATAAATTTCATATGTCACCTAAATAGATAGTTTAAGAAATTAGTCAGATATGCATTAAAAGAGAGCAAACTTCTAATTTTTACGATGTACCTTTTGGTTCCGGTTTCTAAAAATATCAATTCGACTCGACATGTGGTCCACACAGTATTCGGTGTCCATGGTTTTTCATTGTTTCTAGGCTCAATTCTATAACACTTATGGTATGCAAATTTCAAAGGATTTGAAAACACACGTCGCATCCTCAAACACTCGCGCCCTTTTATTCATATTATATTTTTTAGTAAATTACGGATTATACACTGCAATTATAAAGTGAACAGTATCCGGCGATCCTCTCAGAAATTATGAAGGAACGAGGCACATGTACTATTATTTATACTTACATAGATCAACTAAAAATGCAAGCATATCTATACAAAAAGGTTCCCTAGTTATACACAGAAAACACTACCTGCCTTAAACATATGATCTTGCTTGAAATGTATCTGTGTTTGAGATAACGACACTAACAATTTTTTGTATCTAATAACCCTTGAACTAACTGATATGCGAATACTAACACATATTACCAGTAGGGTACTTAAGTATTAAATGGATATATTTACTTGAATGCTTGCAACTTTTGTATTAGTTCATCGATTTTGTTTAATCAAAGTTTATTTTTTCTTTGTAATAAAACAGAATTATAATGAAAGTAAAAAATATACGAAAAAATAAAAAGTTTTAAAGATCCTTTCTCTCAAAGTACAAATTTTTTTATATCTTTACAAAAAAAATTAAAAAAATCCGTTATGATAGTTCGTTATCTTTGAATCTGCAGGACCTAGCAAAAAGTGTTTTACACACACTTTATAGTAAATTTTATTACCTTTTAAAAGCTTTAAACGGTTTTGGAATCGCTCAATTCGTTTTCGAGATATATATGATTAAGTGGGCGCAATTTTTTTTTTGAAATAACGGTAATTCGTAAATATCTCAAAAACGTTACCATAGAATAAAAAATAACCTTGATTTTCGGAATCAGACGGTGATTTTACATAGGGATTTCATAACGGCGTCTCTGGTGCAGAAAAAAAGTTGAAATTTGTGATCCAGTGTTATCCAGCCGTATCCATCACGAACAGTTAGAATAGGTGAATCTACGTTGAAAACGACATATGCTTGTGCGGTTGCACAGAGGCAGATTCTACAAATTGAATTACAGAATATCATCTTAATTCTAATTTTTTTTCCAAAATAGCTTAAATAGGATATCGTACACAGTTTTCTGTTTTATATATTGAGCATATGTTTTTATATATTGAACATAGCCTACAACACTAATATTTTCCTTAAATAAATTTCACATGTTTTTTGTTTTTAATTACGACAAGGAGAAATTTAAATGTACATATCGCTTAAACAAAATGTAATTGATATTGAATTTAATTATAGTTACTTGAAATTTATTGGAGTTATACAGTTATTAAATTCAAAAATATGTTTTCCATTCAATGACAATTCAACTTAGTAATAAGGTCTTAAATTTCTAATACTATTACTAGTGAGTGTAGTCCGGGAGGATAAGGGTTATCGGAAATTCGTGAGGACCCAGAAGTGGTGTTAACAATGGAATTTACTGACAGTTAGTTTTTTAGTTATAATTGATTTTGTTAGAAAATATTAGTAAGTTTTTTTTTTTGCTTGCTTCTAATAAGACTAAAATTTTTCCATTTTATTTTGGCTCATTGAACACTTTAAGGTTTATGCTTATATACAAGCGAATTTTGCTTGTACTGTTGAGAATTAGACTTTCTCTTATTTTTTGTTTTGGTATTTAACCTTTTATTTCATTATTTCGTGATTTGCATTGCGACACAGGCGTAAACCCAGCTGAAGGAAGGCCCGTGTTAATCTCTTTTAGGCATGAGCGTTTATAATTGCAAATGGCTACTCATGGCACGAGTAGCTTCACGACAATTAAAGCCAATAGTCCCAAGGAGGAATTGAACCACTTCGATTGATATCGCCTCGACCGCCGAGGAAACTGTAGTTGAATCAATGCGACAGATCGAATACAAAATTTAATTTGTACCCAGACCACTGGGGCTTAGGGAGCTATGCATAAGTTTTCTTTGCCTCCTGACCAATGCTAATTTCGTATTGTTTAGACAATACCTTTACTTGTTAGACATTTTTGCTGCTTTCTTGTTCGTGCAGTAAAAGAGCCTTTATGTCCGCATTAGTTCGTTCCCTAAAATTTGCCAATCCTTGATAATTTATCCCAGCAGTCTCTCCACCTGACCGTTGGCTTCACTCCGCTGCGTCGGCGTTTGGTATATTTCTATTCCTAGAGACCTGATGTAGTTTAGCACGAGCGGGGTTAAGAAGCCGCGCTCGTTATCCATGACCAGAGCCCGTGGCACTGTAAATTAATGTAAAGCAACAGTTAGTTTCGTTCGCAAATGGATGGAAGATTTGTTTTGGATCGGAAAAAGTTTAGCAAATTAAGTAAACTTGTCGATACAACTCAAGTACTTTTGCTTTTCTATTTCAAAGATGTCAATGTGAAGGATTTCACAGGGATAATTTGGAATAGGACTTGGCTGTATACATATATGGTTTTGAAGGATGCCTATCGTACTTATTCAACTTACATGTGTCACACTGACGAACATATTCCCTAATCTGTTTAGACATAGCTGGAAAATAAAATTTTTCAAGAATTTGTTCCCTATTCTCACGAGCGTTCCGATGCGCGCGCTTGTGCTGCTGTTCTATTATATTGAAAATCCTGTCTGCTATCGTTACGTCTTCTACCATGCGCTGTGTGATCCTTACTTTGTACCTACTAAAATTATCAACGTATGCAGCTTGCAAATAACGAAGATCGTCCTCTGGAATTTTGATGCCATTTATGACATTTGGGTTGAGATATTTCCTGAGGGCAGGTAACAGAGCTTCAACATTCAACAGTGGCATAGTAACAAAATATCTTCTGTATCCTTTATAAGGCTCCTCTGTGCACTCGCAACTCGCCACCCGCCTGAAGATTATTTGGTTCCTAAATACGTTTATTGGCGCCTCAACGTGTGGTATGAGGTCTGAACTATCTTGTTCGGCGGAATGCATCGTAACTTCCGATGCAGTATCTGTATCAGATGGTGCACCAGCTACGGTACATGGCGCTTGAGCAACGATTGAGTCTGTGAGTGCGTTCACTTCCGTCTTAAGACGGGAGAGTGCATCAGCGACCACATTCGTCCTTCCTGGCTTATAAATCAACTCACAATTGTACTCCTCTATCCGAGCTTTCCACCGCTTAAGTTTCGCGTTGTAATTGCGATTGCTCATAGAAAAGGTCAGCGGTTGATGGTCTGTGTATATCTTTATTTTTTTGCGCCGTACAAATAACACCTCAAATCATCAAGTGCCCACACTATGGCAAGCATTTCTTTTTCGTTAGTGGCATAATTTTCCTCGGCCTTGTTAAGTGATCGGGATATAAGTTAACAGCCAAGTCATCGAACTTCCCTCGCAATGAATTCACCGAGCAACCCGCGCGCAAACAATGTCGTTGAACCCGACCACATATGCAACATAAACAAAGTAATGTGGGTCGAAGCAACGACCAGTCGTTTCCGTTATGTCGCAAGCGTTGGAGTTCTGACCGAAATATGCTGAGTCGCTTTTACTGACCACACACAAACCCATGGCATAATCTTTATATATTTATTATGTATTTAGGTTTAGATTCATGTTTTCCATTTATGTACTTAGCTTTAGTCTTTTATACTCCCCATTCTTATAATCAGTTTTGTCCAGACAGTTATTCAATAAAGAACGATTGGCTTTACTCCGGCACGCCGCCGTTAATATTTGATCTATTAATTTACACTGTTGAGCCACAAGGCCAATAGTCCAACAAGGGGACGAAGTCAAATCCCCCAACATAACCATCCTAAAGTTAATTGAATTAAGAAGTGGCTGAGACGTATCAGCAACATCCGCCGCTGGACCAAGGAATCAATACTGCTCCAGAAGGAAGTTGAATACATATAACTTGAGACGTGTCAGCAACACCCGCCGCTGGACCAAGGCATCAATACTGCTCCAGAGGGAAGTTGAACTAATATAACTGGCGCCCAACAGAGTTAACTGGAACTAGATAATCTTACGATATCTATTAAGCTAGGAACACCATGGCCCTAAACAAGAACATGTAAGTGACTGTTCGGTAAAAATTAGAAAAAGTATTTACGAAAAACTATTTTAAATAAAAAAAATTGTGAATAAATTGGCAATGCGAAAGTGACCATTACGGTATAGTCGCGAAATTATTGACGTGCAAGTGCAGTTTTTTTTTGTTAAGAGAAACAAGTTGATACTTTCGCTTCATTGGCTGCTCATGACTTGGGCTTATAGAAATATAAAGATAGAGTACGACAGTGAGGAAGAAACAGTCAATTAGGAATGGAGCCGGAATTACTAAAAGCGTTAATAGAAGGTGCGGTAAACAGTGCGATCCTCGAACAAGAGAGGAGACTAAAATACGAGTTCCGAGCGGAACTTGAAACAGTTAGAAGTCAGGTTAATGCATTAAGAATAGAGACCCCACAAGTTGAAACATACCAGAGAGCAACAATTGACCCTAGTGTGGGATGTGAGGTGAAGTTAGACATTGTAAAATCAGTGCCTAACTTCAATGGAAATCATGAGGAATACGTGTCGTGGCGACAGGCGGCTATAGACGCATACGAGATTTTCAAAAGATACGTAGGCAGCGAGGCGCATTACGAGGCTGTGGCCATTTTAAAAAACAAAGTAACTGGTCCAGCTCGTGCCAGCCTTACGTCGCACAATACAGTGCTTAATTTTGACGCCATTATCGCTAGGCTCGACTGCTCGTACGCAGACAAAACATCCTTGCGCGTACTTAGGCAGCAACTAGAACTGGTTAGGCAGGGTAACCTAAACTTAATGGAATATTACGATGAGGTAGAAAAGAAGCTCACTCTGGTCACAAATAAAATAGTAATGACTCATGACGAGCAAGCTGCGTCCATTCTTTGTGCAGAAATTAGAGACGATGCACTACACGCTTTCATGGCAGGACTTAGGAGGCCCCTAAAATCTTTAGTAATCCCAGCGAAGCCCAAGGATTTGCCATCTGCATTAGCAGTGGCCCGTGAGGCTGAAAATAGCATCGAAAGAAGCGCATTTGCTGCATCTTATGCTAAAGTAGCAAGATTTGGCAATCGTAACCAAGCTAGACAAGGCAGGGGCCAGGAAAGAAATCCACATTTTGTGGGAAATCAAGGCCAAAGTAGGGCACAGCAAGCTGACCCTAAAACGCTAGCGAATGACAAAGAGCCACAATCAAAGTATCAGGCTCAACCCATGGACGTTGATCCAAGTTAAGACAACAGACCAATTGGGGAAAGCCACAGGGCTATTCTACACAAGACGGGGCTCGGAAAAGGCATAACACTTCAGAACGCACGTCAGGCTATAGGCGCCAAAAGATTAACAATATTACGCAACGAGCGCCTACCCAAGACGAGAAAGAATACGAAGAAATGGCCGAAACTGCGCGTGCTGAAATAGATGACGAAAATGGCGAACCCGAGGACAACGATTTATTGAATTTTTTAAGAGGTCGTTCCCGATTGCCGTTCGTCGAGCGTCAATTGGCTGGCAAAACATTAAAGATTCTTATCGACACCGGGGCGGCAAAAAGTCACATTAAACCCGTAAAGGAGTTAAAAAACGTAACACCAGTCGACACCCCTTTTACTGTGAACTCCATTCACGGGTCCAGTAAAATTCAAAAAAAATGTTCAATAGTAATTTTTGGGAAAGTTGCCACGTTTTTCATATTAGATACCCTTGACACCTTTGATGCTATAACAGGCTTCGATCTGCTCACGCAGGCGGGGGTAACTATTGACCTGATGGAAAACAGCATAAACTACGGTAATACTTCGGAAATACTCAATCACCATCCGTGCGATAACGTGAACTTTACACGTGTCGATGATATCGTAGTCCCAAATTCCGTAAAAGGCGAATTCAAGAAAATGATACTGAAGAGAATTAGTGCATTCGCGACCTCTAACGAGGCACTGCCTTACAATATTTCAGTCGTCGCCAGGATCCGTACTGTAGACAATAAGGAGGTATATTCAAAGCCCTATCCATACCCAGTAGACGTGTCAGATTTTGTTAACAACGAAGGCGCACAGCTGTTGAAAGATGGCATCATAAGGCCATCAAGATCTGCGTATAATAGCCCAGTCTGGGTTGTTGATAAGAAAGGAATAGATTCCAACGGAAATAAGAATAAACGGCTGGTTATTGACAAAGATCAACTAATAAAAGCTCAGCAAGATCAATTAGCTAGATGCAACCCGAACAGACAGAACAGGATGTTTGATGTAGGAGAAAAAGTTTACCTTAAAAATAACAAAAGATTAGGTAACAAACTATCTCCCTTGTGCACAGAGGGCGCCGTACAAGCAGACCTGGGAACGTCTATACTTGTTGAGGGGAGGGTGGTCCATAAGGACAATGTGAGGTAAACATAGATTCTAACGCATAAGATTACTACAATTCAGTTTAATCATTTCATACAGGTTCATCGGAGTGACCCTCATATTCTTATCCACAACTCACGCACGCATCACCGATTTCTCGCACGCAAGCTACATTCCGATATTGGACGGAAACGTTTTTGTATGGGAACAACATAGTTACGTGAGACATTCTACAAATTTATCTAATTTCGTGAGCATTATAGATGATACAATTAAATTATCAAAACTTTTCCCTCAGTCACACATGCGAAAATTGTTAGATGTAGATATCGACCATATTCAGAATATTTTATCTAGCTTAACGGTACCCCATAGAATGGCCAGAAGTTTAGACTTTCTAGGAACAGCTTTAAAAATCGTTGCAGGTACGCCTGATGCATCAGACTTAGAAAAGATTAAACTTACCGAAGCCGAGCTCATAGAATCAAACAACAGACAAGTAATAGTAATCACTGAAGCACAGAAACAAATTAACCTTTTAACTGATGCAGTAAATAAATTAATTAAAGAAAAAAAAGGCGAGTTCGTAGACTCTCCTCATTTGTATGAAACTTTACTTGCACGAAATAGAATGTTAACCACTGAAATCCAAAACCTTATGCTCACTATAACGCTCGCCAAATCTAACATCATAAACCCCGCAATTCTCGACCACGAAGATTTAAAATCAATTTTTACCGAACAGCTCGCAGAGGTCCCAATAGTTAGTTTAATGGCAGTATCAAATATAAAAATATTTCAATCAAATAGAGTAATCCACATAATAATTGAATATCCTAATGTTAAGAATATTTGTAAGAAAGTTATGATATATCCTGTTGCCCACAATAACACCATTCTGCAAGTACATGATAACATAGTAGCTGAATGCGACGATGGAGTCCTAGCTGTGACAGAATGCGCTACAACCAACTTTGCGACGTTCTGCAAGAAATCTGCTTACGACACATGCGCCAGCGGATTACATTCCGGAGGCTCAGCGTTATGCCACACACAGCCAAGCCACTTGGAACCGATTACCCTATTAGACGAAGGAATAATCGTTGTCAACGAAGTATCAGCAAGAGTAAGAGTAGATGACGGCCCAGTGATGACAATTGAAGGCACGCATCTCATCACATTTGAACGTATTGCGACTATAAACGAGACCACATACATTAACTACAATGGTGTTGTAAACAAGAGTCCAGGCATCGTGGCGTCACCATTGTTGAATATTACAGGACACGACCAAGTGCTCAGCCTACCAATGTTACAAAGGATGAATGAGCACAATCTGCATATAATTCAGAAGTTAAGAGACGATATGTTTTCCGGAGGGACTCCCAGAGTCTGGTTCATGGTTGGTGTAACACTCAGCCTTGCCTTTGGCTGTATTGGCATCATCTATCAATGTTGGTACCGGAGAAGATCTTCCATCAAATTGCAAGAACTGGTAAAGGAGTTAAGTGTCACCGAGGACGGCAACAATCTTAAAGGGGGGCTAGTTAACAGCCAAGTCATCGAACTTCCCTCGCAATGAATTCACCGAGCAACCCGCGCGCAAACAATGTCGTTGAACCCGACCACATATGCAACATAAACAAAGTAATGTGGGTCGAAGCAACGACCAGTCGTTTCCGTTATGTCGCAAGCGTTGGAGTTCTGACCGAAATATGCTGTGTCGGTTTTACTGACCACACACAAACCCATGGCATAATCTTTATATATTTATTATGTATTTAGGTTTAGATTCATGTTTTCCATTTATGTACTTAGCTTTAGTCTTTTATACTCCCCATTCTTATAATCAGTTTTGTCCAGACAGTTATTCAATAAAGAACGATTGGCTTTACTCCGGCACGCCGCCGTTAATATTTGATCTATTAATTTACACTGTTGAGCCACAAGGCCAATAGTCCAACAAGGGGACGAAGTCAAATCCCCCAACATAACCATCCTAAAGTTAATTGAATTAAGAAGTGGCTGAGACGTATCAGCAACATCCGCCGCTGGACCAAGGAATCAATACTGCTCCAGAAGGAAGTTGAATACATATAACTTGAGACGTGTCAGCAACACCCGCCGCTGGACCAAGGCATCAATACTGCTCCAGAGGGAAGTTGAACTAATATAACTTATATACGCGATTGGTTTGTTCTTCCCTATATCCCCCTGTGACAGAACTGCCTCGATTGCATAATTCGAAGCGTCAGTTGTCAAATTGAAGGGTTTTTCAAAATCAGGGAAAGCGAGGACATCAGCTGATGTCAGTAGTCTCTTTAAATCTGCAAAGGCCTGTAAGGCTTCACAACCAAGTTTTATTTCTACCTTTTTCGATGCATTAGCACTGATTTGTGCATTTTCCCCACGCGTAAGGTTCGTCAGAGGCTTTGATATCTTTGCGTAGTCCCGAATAAATTTGCGGTAATAAGACGTCATACCGAGAAATCTTTTAAGGTCCTTTAGATTTTCCGGAAGCAAGATTGAATTCATTGTTTCAACCTTTTTTGGGTCAGAGCGCACACCTTCGGGTGTAATAACATAGCCGAGGAACTCAACCTCAGATTCGAGGAAACACGTCTTCTTCAAGTTGACCTTTAAGTTAGCTTCAAGCAATCTTGAAAATACTTTCTCCACATTTTGTAGGTGATCATCGGTGTCTTTCCCGAATACAATAATATCGTCGATGTACACATAGCAAATTTTGCCAATGTACTGTTTGAGCACATCGTCGATCATTCGTTGGAAAATTGCAGGAACATTTTTTAACCCAAATGGAAGCCGCAGGAATTCGTATTTACCATTCATGGTGGAGAAAGTGGTCTTGGGAATATCAGAGTCCTTTATAGGTATCTGAAGGAAACCGGACGTTAAGTCAATGGTTGTGAAATACTTGGATTGGCCTAGACTACAAAGTGTTGCATTTATATCCGGAATAGGTTAGGTATCAGCGATAGTGACTGCATTCGATCTTTTATAGTCTATTACCATGCGATATTGTTTTCCCCCATCGGGGTTGGGCTTTTTCGGGACCACCCAAATTGGATAGTTATAGGGACTTTTTGATGGTCGGATAACTCCTTCTTTGAGAAGTTCATTTACCTGTCTATCCAATTCCTCCCTCATAGACGAAGGATAAGGATAGCTTTTGCTATAGATTGGGTCGGTTGTCGATGTCCTTATCTCTGCGCGGACGCTGGTATCTATCAATTCATTACCATTTATAGGTAAGATCAGTTCGCTAAATTTTTTGATAATTCCCTTCACTCTTTCTTCAGTTTCTGGTGCAAGGTTTTTGGAAATTGCGTAATTAACCTCACTGGATACCCGAGCGTGCAGAGGTGTTTTATATTTATCAACCATTAGAAGGCTGTTCTTCCTATCGACAACCGCTCCAATGTCCTTGAGCGTATCGTGCCCAATAATTCCGTCAAACGTCTGCAAACCAGGCATGACAAAAAATGTCACAGTCTTTTTGTCAATGATGTTTTTAACGTTTGCCAGTATGTGAATGTCCATGCGTATGCTGATGATATACAATTGTACTTGTCCAGTCGTATTGGTCTCGTTGAAGATTTATGTTTCAAAATAAACAGTGATTTGTCTGCTATTTCTGTATGGGCTAATGAAAACTCTTTATGTCTGAACGCGTCAAAGTCATATGTCTTACCTATATGTAATAATGTCGTAAAAATTTGGGGTTCATTCTCAACACAAGACTTACCTGTGCTGACCATATAAATAGGGTTGTGGGGAACATTTATGCTACATTACGTAAGCTGAGAGTCTCTGCAACATTCACGCCAGAGAAAACGAGGCGCAAATTAGTTCTCCAGCTAATTATGCCTCTCATTACGTACTCTGAGGTGGTATACAGCAAACTCGACTCCCCATCTTGCCATAAACTGAATGTGGCATTTAATAACGCCACGCGGTATGTATATGGGATTGGCAGATATGAACATATCTCTGCATGGCGATCAAGGTTACTGGGATGTTGCCTTAACAGTTATTTGTCTGCTAGAAATTGCATATTTTTATGCAAACTTACACTATTCAAGTCTCCGCCCTATCTGACAGAGAAGTTGATACCAGTAAGGTCTCGCAGACACAACAAATTCATCGTTCCAAAATTTAATTACCTACCATCATCTAGATCAGTGATTCCCAAAGTGGTCTATATCGACCCCTGGGGGTCTATGACAACCTGCAAGGGGTCTGCGTCAGCGAAAAAAAATTTGGGGGTCAATGAAATGAAAATGGGGGTCCGCGATAGTGGATCTCAACACATACACTGATAGTACCTATTTACTTACATCATACTATCTTATAATATCAAAATATATATCCATTATTTATAAAAGCACCTATGAAGTAAAAAATTTATTATATATTATAGAATGCAATAAATGGAAACGTCAAGTGTAAGAACGGATATCAGCAATTCTGGCTGCAAAACAACATACCCGTTACTTATCCCGTATTATGCAATATGGCGAGGAAATTTTTAATTTCCTTTCCATCGTCATACCTACTGGAAAGGGGGTTCAGCGCTGTTACCAATCTCCTAACGAAAAAAAGAAACCCTTACCCTAAGATTAACCCTTACAAAATTGACGCCAAATGTTGATAATATATTATTAAAGCATCAGGTTCATCTTTCTCACTAAAAATATTGACTTATTGCTTATGTTATTTTATTTATAGTCTATTTTCTGTTACGTTTATTTTACATAACAGATACAAAATTTTATTTTGAGTAGTTTTAATTTAAATTCAATTAATATTCAATTAATAAATGTATAAATTAACATGTGTTTTTACTTTAAGTTTTTAGCACTAAACTTCACTACAGTTAGAAATTTACAGGAAATCAATATCAGGTAAGTAGGGGGTCTACCCAACACGGAAAAACATGGCAAGGGGTCTACGACACAAAAAAGTTTGGGGAACTCTGATCTAGATTATTTTTCATTAACGCTATTAAAGTGTGGAACTCATTACCCGACACTGTGAAGGCTGGACTTAACAGATTTAACTTCAGGGCACAAGTCTATAATTACTTTAAAAGTGTTTGATTGCATTCAATTAGGGCATTAAATTTCTCTCCACATTCTCTAATTACTACTTTTGTTCTTTCTTCTCTAAATCCTTCTTTTCTTTTCCTATTGCTTCTTTTCTTCTTATTATTATAGTTTGGTTTAATATATTGGATTAATTCGTAAATGAACTGGTGTGAAATTTTAGATTAAGAAACTTGTATGTTAAAACTATTCCAGTTGTTTATAATATTGTTGAAGTACTACTAAAAGACCTTAGTCTTACTATGTACTATTTTATATAAACAAACAAATAAATAAAATAAAATAAAATAAATAGAAATATAATTTCAAAAAAAAAAAAAAAACAAAGGCCACAAGCGATTTTCTCGTGGAAGTCTGGAAGATTAATTTTATCGCTTGGATAGGATATCGTACACAGTTTTCTGTTTTATATATTGAGCATATGTTTTTATATATTGAACATAGCCTACAACACTAATATTTTCCTTAAATAAATTTCACATGTTTTTTGTTTTTAATTACGACAAGGAGAAATTTAAATGTACATATCGCTTAAACAAAATGTAATTGATATTGAATTTAATTATAGTTACTTGAAATTTATTGGAGTTATACAGTTATTAAATTTAAAAATATGTTTTCCATTCAATGACAATTCAACTTAGTAATAAGGTCTTAAATTTCTAATACTATTACTAGTGAGTGTAGTCCGGGAGGATAAGGGTTATCGGAAATTCGTGAGGACCCAGAAGTGGTGTTAACAATGGAATTTACTGACAGTTAGTTTTTTAGTTATAATTGATTTTGTTAGAAAATATTAGTAAGTTTTTTTTTTTGCTTGCTTCTAATAAGACTAAAATTTTTCCATTTTATTTTGGCTCATTGAACACTTTAAGGTTTATGCTTATATACAAGCGAATTTTGCTTGTACTGTTGAGAATTAGACTTTCTCTTATTTTTTGTTTTGGTATTTAACCTTTTATTTCATTATTTCGTGATTTGCATTGCGACACAGGCGTAAACCCAGCTGAAGGAAGGCCCGTGTTAATCTCTTTTAGGCATGAGCGTTTATAATTGCAAATGGCTACTCATGGCACGAGTAGCTTCACGACAATTAAAGCCAATAGTCCCAAGGAGGAATTGAACCACTTCGATTGATATCGCCTCGACCGCCGAGGAAACTGTAGTTGAATCAATGCGACAGATCGAATACAAAATTTAATTTGTACCCAGACCACTGGGGCTTAGGGAGCTATGCATAAGTTTTCTTTGCCTCCTGACCAATGCTAATTTCGTATTGTTTAGACAATACCTTTACTTGTTAGACATTTTTTTATGTCTGTTTCGTGGAACTTTTTTCCACTTTCTGTGACAATAGTAACATTTCTGTTTTCGGCTATAGCCTCTTTCCTGTAAAGCGGCTTTTGTTTGCTTTTTATTTGCTTGTTGGCGATGAACAATTCATCACCGCTGTCAAAATTCCGGGGGGGGGGGGGGGGGGAGGGGGGCGGGTTTCTGCTTTCTTGTTCGTGCAGTAAAAGAGCCTTTATGTCCTCATTAGTTCGTTCCCTAAAATTTGCCAATCCTTGATAATTTATCCCAGCAGTCTCTCCACCTGACCGTTGGCTTCACTCCGCTGCGTCGGCGTTTGGTATATTTCTATTCCTAGAGACCTGATGTAGTTTAGCACGAGCGGGGTTAAGAAGCCGCGCTCGTTATCCATGACCAGAGCCCGTGGCACTGTAAATTAATGTAAAGCAACAGTTAGTTTCGTTCGCAAATGGATGGAAGATTTGTTTTGGATCGGAAAAAGTTTAGCAAATTAAGTAAACTTGTCGATACAACTCAAGTACTTTTGCTTTTCTATTTCAAAGATGTCAATGTGAAGGATTTCACAGGGATAATTTGGAATAGGACTTGGCTGTATACATATATGGTTTTGAAGGATGCCTATCGTACTTATTCAACTTACATGTGTCACACTGACGAACATATTCCCTAATCTGTTTAGACATAGCTGGAAAATAAAATTTTTCAAGAATTTGTTCCCTATTCTCACGAGCGTTCCGATGCGCGCGCTTGTGCTGCTGTTCTATTATATTGAAAATCCTGTCTGCTATCGTTACGTCTTCTACCATGCGCTGTGTGATCCTTACTTTGTACCTACTAAAATTATCAACGTATGCAGCTTGCAAATAACGAAGATCGTCCTCTGGAATTTTGATGCCATTTATGACATTTGGGTTGAGATATTTCCTGAGGGCAGGTAACAGAGCTTCAACATTCAACAGTGGCATAGTAACAAAATATCTTCTGTATCCTTTATAAGGCTCCTCTGTGCACTCGCAACTCGCCACCCGCCTGAAGATTATTTGGTTCCTAAATACGTTTATTGGCGCCTCAACGTGTGGTATGAGGTCTGAACTATCTTGTTCGGCGGAATGCATCGTAACTTCCGATGCAGTATCTGTATCAGATGGTGCACCAGCTACGGTACATGGCGCTTGAGCAACGATTGAGTCTGTGAGTGCGTTCACTTCCGTCTTAAGACGGGAGAGTGCATCAGCGACCACATTCGTCCTTCCTGGCTTATAAATCAACTCACAATTGTACTCCTCTATCCGAGCTTTCCACCGCTTAAGTTTCGCGTTGTAATTGCGATTGCTCATAGAAAAGGTCAGCGGTTGATGGTCTGTGTATATCTTTATTTTTTTGCGCCGTACAAATAACACCTCAAATCATCAAGTGCCCACACTATGGCAAGCATTTCTTTTTCGTTAGTGGCATAATTTTCCTCGGCCTTGTTAAGTGATCGGGATATATACGCGATTGGTTTGTTCTTCCCTATATCCCCCTGTGACAGAACTGCCTCGATTGCATAATTCGAAGCGTCAGTTGTCAAATTGAAGGGTTTTTCAAAATCAGGGAAAGCGAGGACATCAGCTGATGCCAGTAGTCTCTTTAAATCTTCAAAGGCCTGTAAGGCTTCACAACCAAGTTTTATTTCTACCTTTTTCGATGCATTAGCACTGATTTGTGCATTTTCCCCACGCGTAATGTTCGTCAGAGGCTTTGATATCTTTGCGTAGTCCCGAATAAATTTGCGGTAATAAGAGGTCATACCGAGAAATCTTTTAAGGTCCTTTCGATTTTCCGGAAGCAAGATTGAACTCATTGTTTCAACCTTTTTTGGGTCAGGGCGCACACCTTCGGGTGTAATAACATAGCCGAGGAACTCCATCTCAGATTCGAGGAAACACGTCTTCTTCAAGCTGACCTTTAAGTTAGCTTCAAGCAATCTTGAAAATACTTTCTCCACATTTTGTAGGTGATCATCGGTGTCTTTCCCGAATACAATAATATCGTCGATGTACACATAGCAAATTTTGCCAATGTACTGTTTGAGCACATCGTCGATCATTCGTTGGAAAATTGCAGGAACATTTTTTAACCCAAATGGAAGCCGCAGGAATTCGTATTTACCATTCATGGTGGAGAAAGTGGTCTTGGGAATATCAGAGTCCTTTATAGGTATCTGAAGGAAACCGGACGTTAAGTCAATGGTTGTGAAATACTTGGATTGGCCTAGACTACAAAGTGTTGCATTTATATCCGGAATAGGTTAGGTATCAGCGATAGTGACTGCATTCGATCTTTTATAGTCTATTACCATGCGATATTGTTTTCCCCCATCGGGCTTGGGCTTTTTCGGGACCACCCAAATTGGAGAGTTATAGGGACTTTTTGATGGTCGGATAACTCCTTCTTCGAGAAGTTCATTTACCTGTCTATCCAATTCCTCCCTCATAGACGAAGGATAAGGATAGCTTTTGCTATAGATTGGGTCGGTTGTCGATGTCCTTATCTCTGCGCGGACGCTGGTATCTATCAATTCATTACCATTTATAGGTAAGATCAGTTCGCTAAATTTTTTGATAATTCCCTTCACTCTTTCTTCAGTTTCTGGTGCAAGGTTTTTGGAAATTGCGTAATTAACCTCACTGGATACCCCAGCGTGCAGAGGTGTTTTATATTTATCAACCATTAGAAGGCTGTTCTTCCTATCGACAACCGCTCCAATGTCCTTGAGCGTATCGTGCCCAATAATTCCGTCAAACGTCTGCAAACCAGGCATGACAAAAAATGTCACATCGGCATTAAGGCCAACGTCACTGAAAAATTTTAATAATACCTTCCCCTTTATATCTACACAGCCACCCGCGGATCTTACACTAAAGGTTTTATGGACTGGTTTTTCATGCTTAGCTACCATTGGTTTAATAAAGTTTTTATTCGCCCCAGTGTCAATTAGAAAGTCTAGGACGCGGCCGTCTGGAAGTTTGTACTTTAACCCTCTAACAGTTTTTTTTAAATACCGATTTAAAATGCATACGAATTTCATTTTCCGGTGAATTTAGCAGTCTGAATAATGTTGTAATACTGCAGATCAATAAAATTCCCGAAATGAGGAAATTAGAGAGGAAAAAAGTTTGACCGTCTGTAGACGGTCAAAACGGTTTGAGACAAAACAAATCAAATATGAAATCTGGTAAGCAATGTATTTTAGTAATTCAATTAAAGTTAAAATATACTACATTGCAATGGTTTAAAATACAAATCATATTAAAAGATTATTAATGAAATTTATTTCGAGTGGAATTCCTTGAAGCAATTTTTGTTAGGCTTCAAACACAAGTTTATATCACATTTCGAGCAATATATTTGAGTATCGGACTGTTTGCAATATTTGCATCTCCTTTCTCCTTTTCCTTTTTTATCAAACATAGCGGGAATGTGTCCAGTGTTATCAAATCTAATGTCATCTATAGGTCTGACACACCTTTTTCCCTGGCTTGTAGTTGGCTGACAGGAGGTTGTTGATGGTCTCCCTACTTTCTTTGGAAACGAAAAAGAACCAAGGCCACAAGCGATTTTCTCGCGGAAGTCTGGAAGATTAATTTTATCGCTTGGATTGACGCGATGGTAGAGTATATATGCATTTGTTACGGTATGGGTGGGTATTGTAGGTACTCTTTTATTATTTGGGGGCAGTCTACTTCGATATACGATTTTTTTTTACGATCGTAACGTGGTAATTTCGTTGAGACTGCTGTGGGGTTGGTCTTCAAAAACGGCATCACCCCTACATATGTCGATGCAAGTCGAACTGCTCTGTTATCCTTCCATGTCACTGTTGATATGTCCACACCATATGCTGCACCAACATACTCAACGGAATATCCCCTGCTCGAAACTAAATATTCTTCGTCTTTCTCACTTGGCAACTTTGAGTTTGGAATTCGATTAGAGCGAATAGTTCCCAAAGAAAAAATTCTTTTTGCACGCAGATAAACTAAAAGAGGCAGTGAGGTATAAAAATTGTCAAAATACAAAATGTGATTTTGAAATTCAGGGATCGATTGGCTTAGGCGAACTACTACGTTTGCTGTGGGACCGAGGTCCGGTTCTTCTGGCAAAACGGTGTTATCGCCCGCTCCGATAAATACTTCAAACCTATACGCATATCCAGAAGTATCGCATAAAACAGACAGTTTTATACCCACTTGTGTGGCTTATTCGGCATATATTGACGTAGATGATGCTTAGTTTTAGTTGCACAGATTTGTTCGTCAACACAAAGGCGTGCAGTTTTTGGCACAGAGCCAACCTTTCATTAAACACTTCCGCAATACATCTGACACGATACAACGGATCATAACCAGCAGTTCCTCTTTCAGCGCGTTGCTCTTTGTCAGCAAATGATAAGTAACGCTTTATATTTTCAAACTGCCTGCAAGACATTGCTTTTCGTATTGGCTCAAATGCGTTTTTGCTCCATATATACAACAAATTTCCTACAAATTTGTGAATATCTGCTTCTGTAGCTGAAAACGAAGTATTGACATTTTCCTGATGTGCAAAACGATTTGTTTCCATAACAATTAGGTCGACAATTTCCGAAGAAAAAAAGTATTTGAAGAATTGGAATGGCGTTTCTAAATTATTAATGAATGCTGGCAAAGATGTATTGCCTCGAAATGCGATGTCGTTAACGTGAAGTTGTAATGACTTTTTCTTCCAACAAATTTTTTGAAATTCTTTCGATCTGATATCGATTTCCCCCACAGTTTTGCAGCTAAATCCTCCGTTAGATGGAATTGACAAAGGTCCCTCGATTTCAATCACAGGAAGTGGAGATCGTGGTGATGGTTTGGTGGTTTAAAAGGTGTTGCTGCCGAGGTGGTAGGGGCTAGTTTCTCTTAAAAATTAAATCGAAATTCAATGTAAAGGAAAGTACAGAGTTTTCAGATATACTTTGTTCAACAGAGCTGACATTCAAAGACAAATCCAAAACATTCAAAAATGCAGAGCTTGTGTTAGCTTCCTCCATTTCATCTAAGCACTCCAATATTGCCCTATCGGTACTCTCCTCGGTATTCTCCTCAATGAAATCATCAGGTTGAAAGTCAGGGTCAGAAATATCGTCGTCACTATCGAAGCCATCATCGTTGAGTTGCTCATCAACTGACATCATATATGCTTCTATCTCCTCATCCGACATCGTAGACAACTTACATTTTCTCATTTTGTCCATTACTTGAAAAATTACGTTACAAAATAGCCGATATATAAATGAAAGTCATATTTGGTATGAATACGTAAAATTTCGCATTAACCGTTATGACCGTCTACAGACGGTCATCAGAAAATGCTAGAATAAAACATATAACCTTCGGCTTACTCAAAGGAACATGATAAATTATCAAAATATATATTATTTTAAGCTTACCATAAAATTTTAAAGCATCAGCATAAGTAAAAATTGCAATTTCTTTCGAATCGTAACTTCACCAGTTTTCAAAATAATTTATTTCACTTATCACACTGACCTGCGGCACTCCACTAGCGTGTGCGCTCAAAATAGAGAGAAAACTGAGATTGTTAGCTTCACTTCATAAAAAGCATACTCACAACAGTGCGGAGTAATGGTTTTTTATTCTAAAATAATATTTAAGGCGTAGTTGTTGGCAAAAAATTATTGACCGTCTGCAGACGGTCTAAACGGTTAGAGGGTTAAGTATGGTATGCTAGATGGCCGCTGGACAGAAAATCCTCTTCTTCTGTTACTTTCGGGGAAAGATATCGGCGTTAGCACTGCGTTTGAATGGATTTGGTCTATTTATATAATTAACTCGTTTGCTTTGCACGGATTGGTCTACGTCCATCTTCTCAGCCAGTGGCTGTGAAGTGGATGGTTGATCTCTCTTTGGGGTAACCTGGCGATCATGTTTGTCGAAGTGTGTTCGGCGATCTTGAGGACGCCAAGTTGTCCTCGGTGGAATAGGAGGTGTTCTGTCGGCCTTAAAACCATGCAACCGGCTAGGAATGGTATTCACCGGTGCAACAATACGATCATTTGAACGTGCACTGTGAATTGTAAAGTTTCTGAAATTCGTGTTTTGGATTTCAAGACATGCCGAATATGCCTCTGGCAGAGTTTTAGGACGTTGAATAAGGAGCATTTTGGCAAGCTCTCCATTCAGTCCACGTATAAATAGCGACAACGCAGTTGTTGGGTAATACGTCTGAGACCAACCTTTGCCTTGACTTCCCACAGGTACAATATGAAGTCGTTCGTAACAGTATCATTTCACAATCTTGTGAAATGATTAGTGCTGACACCGTTATATTCTAATGTGTACGCTATTGCCCATGGCCTTGGCAAGGGTGTCGGATTGCCGGATCGATGGCTTGGCCACTTATGCAATGCGTAACATTTTGATGATGTGTGTTGCAACCGATCGTGGGAATGTTCTATTGCAGGTAATTATGAAATACAAATATGCTGACACTGCAGCACGTGTAGCGCGCAGCCGTGAGAGCGTCGCTGCAAATGCGACTGCAGCGTGTTAACTCTTCCCCCTCTAATCTCGTAGCGGCAACTGGTTTGTCCACCCTTTAGGAGACGTGGTAGACATTCCTCTTCGGTCAACAAATCTAGGGCTTCCTGTTTGCATATCATGGCTGCGGCTAGGTGGAGACAGCTATTTTTATACCGTATGTCAGTAGCTTATTCATCAGTATCGTCTTTTACTTTAGATCAACTCGATGACCATCTTTCAAAACAGATCGTGTGATCAAGTGATTAGACCCCGTTTGATCCACCTTCGGCATTGACAGCACGTAAAGGAGAAGAGTGCCATTCGAGTAGATTGATTCGCTATATTCGATGGCTTCAACGACGTAACTGTACGGAAGGACTTCAAATTCGCTTATTAGACTATTTATTTCCTCCTTGTTCAAAAGGTTGCTGTCCACTACGCCTGCTTTGGCCATTTGACATGCCCGTACGAGTTCACTGACGTCATCCTTGAGAATCATCAATTTGTGCTGAATCTCCTGTGAAACCTTAGCCTGGTGGGTACGTCCAAGGATGGCATTCGTGGCCGTTGCAATACCATTCGCAACCTCTTCAGTTTTTGTAAAAATTTAAGAGTTTACCTTATACTGTTGGTTATTGTTGACTATTAATTCGTTTTGGCTCCGCAGGACTTCGTCCCAGTCTAAAGCATCAGGTGAGCCAGCAATCCACTTCCAAGCTGACCCAATCCAGTTAATTGAACGCTTCGGTCTTTTGGCTGCAGGTCCCTTCAGCTCTTCAAGTTGAGTTCGAACTTTTTGTAACTGATACATAGTAGAGGACTTCTGTGATTGAATTGGTCCCATTCAAGCTGGCAGTTTGGTATTGTAACCGATTTACAATTTTCTCGTAGTTAATGCGCTACGATGATGTGGACCAGTTTGAAGTGTCCGTTGATAACACTGGTTTACAGCCAAAATGCACCAGAGACGCCGTTATGAAATTCCTATGTAGAATCACCGTCTGATTCCGAAAATCAAGGTTATTTTTTATTCTATGGTAACGTTTTTGAGATATTTACGAATTACCGTTATTTCAAAAAAAAAAAAGTTGGGTCCACTTAATCATATATATCTCGAAAACGAATTGAGCGGTTCCAAAACCGTTTAAAGCTTTTAAAAGGTAATAAAATTTGCTATAAACTGTAAGTAAAACGCTTTTTGCTAGGCCCTGCAGATTCAAAGATAACGAACTATCATAACGGATTTTTTAATTTTTTTTTGTGAACATATATTATACAAAAATTTGTATTTTGAGAGAAAGGATCTTTAAAACTTTTTATTTTTTCGTATATTTTTTGTTTTCACTCTAAGCTCTGTTTTATTACAAAAAAAATAAACTTTGATTAAACAAAATCGATGAACTAATACAAAAGTTACAAGCATTCAAGTAAATATATCCATATAGTAAAACTTAAGTACCCTACAAATAATAGCATATGTACATATGATTCTGTCTTAACTCTATGATCTTATTTTATAATTGAAAAAGTTATGTGTCTTGTTTTGACGCTTATTTATATAAGGGTCGGTTTCTCTTATGAGAAACCAACAGTAGTCACCCATCATAGCGACATCCCAGAATCCTTGATACCGACTTTCAATCATTTTCATTTGCTGGCGCAACCTTTCGCCATGCTCGTCACTTTCGTCGCCAAGATTTTGCGGGAAAAAATTTAAATGGGAGTGCAGAAAATGAATTTTTAAAGACATATTTACTCCTGAAAGAAAATTAAAAAGGGAATTAGATAAATATATAAGTGACACATTAGCATATAATTCTCTTAGGCTGGATAAATCTTCCAATTCAGAACAAATTTTGGTCGTCCTTGTTTGTTCGGAGCACGGCAATAAATTCAGATTAAGGACTATATATTCTCATGTAAATTTAAAAATTTGCTTTCAAATTTTTTGCTTAGTTTTAAAGTTAACTGAGAAAACGGTCTCATATGTGTTTTTTATTTACCCATTTCCGCATAGTTTTTGATTAAATCGTTCACTATCAGCTCGAAGTTAGGACTTTTGTATTTGCCTAAAAAAGAAGTAACGACCTTTTCAAAAGAGTCCCACGCCGCTGCCTCCACTGGTGACAATAGTTCTTTGAAATGGGTATTGGCCATTATTTTCCTTATTTGCGGCCCCACAAAAATCCCTTCCTTTATTTTTGCTTCTGAAATCTGTGGAAAGATTGTTTTCAAATAATGAAAAGCTTCGACTTCTTTGTCCAAAGCCTTGACAATATGCAATAATGCGGCCTTTGAACTTAATTTATTGCCGTCTATGAACAATCGCCACTCTTTTGAATCATATGGTTCACCAAACTGTTTAAATAGACCAGCAATGTTGCAATAACAGACACTGTCCTTCTTCGTATAGTACTGGGAGAATTGTTCGTGACGGGTCCTATAATATGTTACCTTAACATCGGATGAAACAAATTTAAATTGTTGCATACGAGAGGCGTGTAGTTCGGCCTTTTCTTTTGACAATTCCAAATCCCTTATCCAATCATTGAGTTGTGCTTGTGACAAAGGGCTTCTTTCGTTTTCCGTTTGCAATTCAGTACAACATGATGCCGCGTAATCAGATACTGCTGTTGACCAATGAAACTGGAGCCGGAACTAAAGTTAAATTTGATTCTGGCAATGTAGCTTCCGTTGAATATAGTTCTGGCAATGACACTGTAGATACGCTCGCATAGGTTACTTTTCTTAACTTTCCAACCCCAAATACTTTTGTAGAACAAATATAGCAGTCCGTTGAATGGCAAGTTGGTTCCTTCCACTTCATTGGTGTAATAAATTTCATATGTCACCTAAATAGATAGTTTAAGAAATTAGTCAGATATGCATTAAAAGAGAGCAAACTTCTAATTTTTACGATGTACCTTTTGGTTCCGGTTTCTAAAAATATCAATTCGACTCGACATGTGGTCCACACAGTATTCGGTGTCCATGGTTTTTCATTGTTTCTAGGCTCAATTCTATAACACTTATGGTATGCAAATTTCAAAGGATTTGAAAACACACGTCGCATCCTTTTAACGATAAATTCCCCGCAGATGAAACAGAACATATCTGGATTATTTTTACACTCAAACTCTCGCGCCCTTTTATTCATATTATATTTTTAAGTAAATTACGGATTATACACTGCAATTATAAAGTGAACAGTGTCCGGCGATCCTCTCAGAAATTATGAAGGAACGAGGCACATGTACTATTATTTATACTTACATAGATCAACTAAAAATGCAAGCATATCTATACAAAAAGGTTCCCTAGTTATACACAGAAAACACTACCTGCCTTAAACATATGATCTTGCTTGAAATGTATCTGTGTTTGAGATAACGACACTAACAATTTTTTGTATCTAATAACCCTTGAACTAACTGATATGCGAATACTAACACATATTACCAGTAGGGTACTTAAGTATTAAATGGATATATTTACTTGAATGCTTGTAACTTTTGTATTAGTTCATCGATTTTGTTTAATCAAAGTTTATTTTTTCTTTGTAATAAAACAGAATTATAATGAAAGTAAAAAATATACGAAAAAATAAAAAGTTTTAAAGATCCTTTCTCTCAAAGTACAAATTTTTTTATATTTTTACAAAAAAAATTAAAAAAATCCGTTATGATAGTTCGTTATCTTTGAATCTGCAGGACCTAGCAAAAAGTGTTTTACACACACTTTATAGTAAATTTTATTACCTTTTAAAAGCTTTAAACGGTTTTGGAATCGCTCAATTCGTTTTCGAGATATATATGATTAAGTGGGCCCAATTTTTTTTTTGAAATAACGGTAATTCGTAAATATCTCAAAAACGTTACCATAGAATAAAAAATAACCTTGATTTTCGGAATCAGACGGTGATTTTACATAGGGATTTCATAACGGCGTCTCTGGTGCAGAAAAAAAGTTGAAATTTGTGATCCAGTGTTATCCAGCCGTATCCATCACGAACAGTTAGAATAGGTGAATCTACGTTGAAAACGACATATGCTTGTGCGGTTGCACAGAGGCAGATTCTACAAATTGAATTACAGAATATCATCTTAATTCTAATTTTTTTTCCAAAATAGCTTAAATAGGATATCGTACACAGTTTTCTGTTTTATATATTGAGCATATGTTTTTATATATTGAACATAGCCTACAACACTAATATTTTCCTTAAATAAATTTCACATGTTTTTTGTTTTTAATTACGACAAGGAGAAATTTAAATGTACATATCGCTTAAACAAAATGTAATTGATATTGAATTTAATTATAGTTACTTGAAATTTATTGGAGTTATACAGTTATTAAATTCAAAAATATGTTTTCCATTCAATGACAATTCAACTTAGTAATAAGGTCTTAAATTTCTAATACTATTACTAGTGAGTGTAGTCCGGGAGGATAAGGGTTATCGGAAATTCGTGAGGACCCAGAAGTGGTGTTAACAATGGAATTTACTGACAGTTAGTTTTTTAGTTATAATTGATTTTGTTAGAAAATATTAGTAAGTTTTTTTTTTTGCTTGCTTCTAATAAGACTAAAATTTTTCCATTTTATTTTGGCTCATTGAACACTTTAAGGTTTATGCTTATATACAAGCGAATTTTGCTTGTACTGTTGAGAATTAGACTTTCTCTTATTTTTTGTTTTGGTATTTAACCTTTTATTTCATTATTTCGTGATTTGCATTGCGACACAGGCGTAAACCCAGCTGAAGGAAGGCCCGTGTTAATCTCTTTTAGGCATGAGCGTTTATAATTGCAAATGGCTACTCATGGCACGAGTAGCTTCACGACAATTAAAGCCAATAGTCCCAAGGAGGAATTGAACCACTTCGATTGATACCGCCTCGACCGCCGAGGAAACTGTAGTTGAACCAATGCGACAGATCGAATACAAAATTTAATTTGTACCCAGACCACTGGGGCTTAGGGAGCTATGCATAAGTTTTCTTTGCCTCCTGACCAATGCTAATTTCGTATTGTTTAGACAATACCTTTACTTGTTAGACATTTTTTTATGTCTGTTTCGTGGAACTTTTTTCCACTTTCTGTGACAATAGTAACATTTCTGTTTTCGGCTATAGCCTCTTTCCTGTAAAGCGGCTTTTGTTTGCTTTTTATTTGCTTGTTGGCGATGAACAATTCATCACCGCTGTCAAAATTCCGGGGGGGGGGGGGGGGAGGGGGGCGGGTTTCTGCTTTCTTGTTCGTGCAGTAAAAGAGCCTTTATGTCCTCATTAGTTCGTTCCCTAAAATTTGCCAATACTTGATAATTTATCCCAGCAGTCTCTCCACCTGACCGTTGGCTTCACTCCGCTGCGTCGGCGTTTGGTATATTTCTATTCCTAGAGACCTGATGTAGTTTAGCACGAGCGGGGTTAAGAAGCCGCGCTCGTTATCCATGACCAGAGCCCGTGGCACTGTAAATTAATGTAACGCAACAGTTAGTTTCGTTCGCAAATGGATGGAAGATTTGTTTTGGATCGGAAAAAGTTTAGCAAATTAAGTAAACTTGTCGATACAACTCAAGTACTTTTGCTTTTCTATTTCAAAGATGTCAATGTGAAGGATTTCACAGGGATAATTTGGAATAGGACTTGGCTGTATACATATATGGTTTTGGAGGATGCCTATCGTACTTATTCAACTTACATGTGTCACACTGACGAACATATTCCCTAATCTGTTTAGACATAGCTGGAAAATAAAATTTTTCAAGAATTTGTTCCCTATTCTCACGAGCGTTCCGATGCGCGCGCTTGTGCTGCTGTTCTATTATATTGAAAATCCTGTCTGCTATCGTTACGTCTTCTACCATGCGCTGTGTGATCCTTACTTTGTACCTACTAAAATTATCAACGTATGCAGCTTGCAAATAACGAAGATCGTCCTCTGGAATTTTGATGCCATTTATGACATTTGGGTTGAGATATTTCCTGAGGGCAGGTAACAGAGCTTCAACATTCAACAGTGGCATAGTAACAAAATATCTTCTGTATCCTTTATGAGGCTCCTCTGTGCACTCGCAACTCGCCACCCGCCTGAAGATTATTTGGTTTCTAAATACGTTTATTGGCGCCTCAACGTGTGGTATGAGGTCTGAACTATCTTGTTCGGCGGAATGCATCGTAACTTCCGATGCAGTATCTGTATCAGATGGTGCACCAGCTACGGTACATGGCGCTTGAGCAACGATTGAGTCTGTGAGTGCGTTCACTTCCGTCTTAAGACGGGAGAGTGCATCAGCGACCACATTCGTCCTTCCTGGCTTATAAATCAACTCACAATTGTACTCCTCTATCCGAGCTTTCCACCGCTTAAGTTTCGCGTTGTAATTGCGATTGCTCATAGAAAAGGTCAGCGGATGATGGTCTGTGTATATCTTTATTTTTTTGCGCCGTACAAATAACACCTCAAATCATCAAGTGCCCACACTATGGCAAGCATTTCTTTTTCGTTAGTGGCATAATTTTCCTCGGCCTTGTTAAGTGATCGGGATATATACGCGATTGGTTTGTTCTTCCCTATATCCCCCTGTGACAGAACTGCCTCGATTGCATAATTCGAAGCGTCAGTTGTCAAATTGAAGGGTTTTTCAAAATCAGGGAAAGCGAGGACATCAGCTGATGCCAGTAGTCTCTTTAAATCTGCAAAGGCCTGTAAGGCTTCACAACCAAGTTTTATTTCTACCTTTTTCGATGCATTAGCACTGATTTGTGCATTTTCCCCACGCGTAAGGTTCGTCAGAGGCTTTGATATCTTTGCGTAGTCCCGAATAAATTTGCGGTAATAAGAGATCATACCGAGAAATCTTTTAAGGTCCTTTCGATTTTCCGGAAGCAAGATTGAATTCATTGTTTCAACCTTTTTTGGGTCAGGGCGCACACCTTCGGGTGTAATAACATAGCCGAGGAACTCCATCTCAGATTCGAGGAAACACGTCTTCTTCAAGCTGACCTTTAAGTTAGCTTCAAGCAATCTTGAAAATACTTTCTCCACATTTTGTAGGTGATCATCGGTGTCTTTCCCGAATACAATAATATCGTCGATGTACACATAGCAAATTTTGCCAATGTACTGTTTGAGCACATCGTCGATCATTCGTTGGAAAATTGCAGGAACATTTTTTAACCCAAATGGAAGCCGCAGGAATTCGTATTTACCATTCATGGTGGAGAAAGTGGTCTTGGGAATATCAGAGTCCTTTATAGGTATCTGAAGGAAACCGGACGTTAAGTCAATGGTTGTGAAATACTTGGATTGGCCTAGACTACAAAGTGTTGCATTTATATCCGGAATAGGTTAGGTATCAGCGATAGTGACTGCATTCGATCTTTTATAGTCTATTACCATGCGATATTGTTTTCCCCCATCGGGCTTGGGCTTTTTCGGGACCACCCAAATTGGAGAGTTATAGGGACTTTTTGATGGTCGGATAACTCCTTCTTCGAGAAGTTCATTTACCTATCTATCCACTTTCTCCCTCATAGACGAAGGATAAGGATAGCTTTTGCTATAGATTGGGTCGGTTGTCGATGTCCTTATCTCTGCGCGGACGCTGGTATCTATCAATTCATTACCATTTATAGGTAAGATCAGTTCGCTAAATTTTTTGATAATTCCCTTCACTCTTTCTTCAGTTTCTGGTGCAAGGTTTTTGGAAATTGCGTAATTAACCTCACTGGATACCCCAGCGTGCAGAGGTGTTTTATATTTATCAACCATTAGAAGGCTGTTCTTCCTATCGACAACCGCTCCAATGTCCTTGAGCGTATCGTGCCCAATAATTCCGTCAAACGTCTGCAAACCAGGCATGACAAAAAATGTCACATCGGCATTAAGGCCAACGTCACTGAAAAATTTTAATAATACCTTCCCCTTTATATCTACACAGCCACCCGCGGATCTTACACTAAAGGTTTTATGGACTGGTTTTTCATGCTTAGCTACCATTGGCTTAATAAAGTTTTTATTCGCCCCAGTGTCAATTAGAAAGTCTAGGACGCGGCCGTCTGGAAGTTTGTACTTTAACCCTCTAACAGTTTTTTTTAAATACCGATTTAAAATGCATACGAATTTCATTTTCCGGTGAATTTAGCAGTCTGAATAATGTTGTAATACTGCAGATCAATAAAATTCCCGAAATGAGGAAATTAGAGAGGAAAAAAGTTTGACCGTCTGTAGACGGTCAAAACGGTTTGAGACAAAACAAATCAAATATGAAATCTGGTAAGCAATGTATTTTAGTAATTCAATTAAAGTTAAAATATACTACATTGCAATGGTTTAAAATACAAATCATATTAAAAGATTATTAATGAAATTTATTTCGAGTGGAATTCCTTGAAGCAATTTTTGTTAGGCTTCAAACACAAGTTTATATCACATTTCGAGCAATATATTTGAGTATCGGACTGTTTGCAATATTTGCATCTCCTTTCTCCTTTTCCTTTTTTATCAAACATAGCGGGAATGTGTCCAGTGTTATCAAATCTAATGTCATCTATAGGTCTGACACACCTTTTTCCCTGGCTTGTAGTTGGCTGACAGGAGGTTGTTGATGGTCTCCCTACTTTCTTTGGAAACGAAAAAGAACCAAGGCCACAAGCGATTTTCTCGCGGAAGTCTGGAAGATTAATTTTATCGCTTGGATTGACGCGATGGTAGAGTATATATGCATTTGTTACGGTATGGGTGGGTATTGTAGGTACTCTTTTATTATTTGGGGGCAGTCTACTTCGATATACGATTTTTTTTTACGATCGTAACGTGGTAATTTCGTTGAGACTGCTGTGGGGTTGGTCTTCAAAAACGGCATCACCCCTACATATGTCGATGCAAGTCGAACTGTTCTGTTATCCTTCCATGTCACTGTTGAAATGTCCACACCATATGCTGCACCAACATACTCAACGGAATATCCCCTGCTCGAAACTGAATATTCTTCGTCTTTCTCACTTGGCAACTTTGAGTTTGGAATTCGATTAGAGCGAATAGTTCCCAAAGAAAAAATTCTTTTTGCACGCAGATAAACTAAAAGAGGCAGTGAGGTATAAAAATTGTCAAAATACAAAATGTGATTTTGAAATTCAGGGATCGATTGGCTTAGGCGAACTACTACGTTTGCTGTGGGACCGAGGTCCGGTTCTTCTGGCAAAACGGTGTTATCGCCCGCTCCGATAAATACTTCAAACCTATACGCATATCCAGAAGTATCGCATAAAACAGACAGTTTTATACCCACTTGTGTGGCTTATTCGGCATATATTGACGTAGATGATGCTTAGTTTTAGTTGCACAGATTTGTTCGTCAACACAAAGGCGTGCAGTTTTTGGCACAGAGCCAACCTTTCATTAAACACTTCCGCAATACATCTGACACGATACAACGGATCATAACCAGCAGTTCCTCTTTCAGCGCGTTGCTCTTTGTCAGCAAATGATAAGTAACGCTTTATATTTTCAAACTGCCTGCAAGACATTGCTTTTCGTATTGGCTCAAATGCGTTTTTGCTCCATATATACAACAAATTTCCTACAAATTTGTGAATATCTGCTTCTGTAGCTGAAAACGAAGTATTGACATTTTCCTGATGTGCAAAACGATTTGTTTCCATAACAATTAGGTCGACAATTTCCGAAGAAAAAAAGTATTTGAAGAATTGGAATGGCGTTTCTAAATTATTAATGAATGCTGGCAAAGATGTATTGCCTCGAAATGCGATGTCGTTAACGTGAAGTTGTAATGACTTTTTCTTCCAACAAATTTTTTGAAATTCTTTCGATCTGATATCGATTTCCCCCACAGTTTTGCAGCTAAATCCTCCGTTAGATGGAATTGACAAAGGTCCCTCGATTTCAATCACAGGAAGTGGAGATCGTGGTGATGGTTTGGTGGTTTAAAAGGTGTTGCTGCCGAGGTGGTAGGGGCTAGTTTCTCTTAAAAATTAAATCGAAATTCAATGTAAAGGAAAGTACAGAGTTTTCAGATATACTTTGTTCAACAGAGCTGACATTCAAAGACAAATCCAAAACATTCAAAAATGCAGAGCTTGTGTTAGCTTCCTCCATTTCATCTAAGCACTCCAATATTGCCCTATCGGTACTCTCCTCGGTATTCTCCTCAATGAAATCATCAGGTTGAAAGTCAGGGTCAGAAATATCGTCGTCACTATCGAAGCCATCATCGTTGAGTTGCTCATCAACTGACATCATATATGCTTCTATCTCCTCATCCGACATCGTAGACAACTTACATTTTCTCATTTTGTCCATTACTTGAAAAATTACGTTACAAAATAGCCGATATATAAATGAAAGTCATATTTGGTATGAATACGTAAAATTTCGCATTAACCGTTATGACCGTCTACAGACGGTCATCAGAAAATGCTAGAATAAAACATATAACCTTCGGCTTACTCAAAGGAACATGATAAATTATCAAAATATATATTATTTTAAGCTTACCATAAAATTTTAAAGCATCAGCATAAGTAAAAATTGCAATTTCTTTCGAATCGTAACTTCACCAGTTTTCAAAATAATTTATTTCACTTATCACACTGACCTGCGGCACTCCACTAGCGTGTGCGCTCAAAATAGAGAGAAAACTGAGATTGTTAGCTTCACTTCATAAAAAGCATACTCACAACAGTGCGGAGTAATGGTTTTTTATTCTAAAATAATATTTAAGGCGTAGTTGTTGGCAAAAAATTATTGACCGTCTGCAGACGGTCTAAACGGTTAGAGGGTTAAGTATGGTATGCTAGATGGCCGCTGGACAGAAAATCCTCTTCTTCTGTTACTTTCGGGGAAAGATATCGGCGTTAGCACTGCGTTTGAATGGATTTGGTCTATTTATATAATTAACTCGTTTGCTTTGCACGGATTGGTCTACGTCCATCTTCTCAGCCAGTGGCTGTGAAGTGGATGGTTGATCTCTCTTTGGGGTAACCTGGCGATCATGTTTGTCGAAGTGTGTTCGGCGATCTTGAGGACGCCAAGTTGTCCTCGGTGGAATAGGAGGTGTTCTGTCGGCCTTAAAACCATGCAACCGGCTAGGAATGGTATTCACCGGTGCAACAATACGATCATTTGAACGTGCACTGTGAATTGTAAAGTTTCTGAAATTCGTGTTTTGGATTTCAAGACATGCCGAATATGCCTCTGGCAGAGTTTTAGGACGTTGAATAAGGAGCATTTTGGCAAGCTCTCCATTCAGTCCACGTATAAATAGCGACAACGCAGTTGTTGGGTAATACGTCTGAGACCAACCTTTGCCTTGACTTCCCACAGGTACAATATGAAGTCGTTCGTAACAGTATCATTTCACAATCTTGTGAAATGATTAGTGCTGACACCGTTATATTCTAATGTGTACGCTATTGCCCATGGCCTTGGCAAGGGTGTCGGATTGCCGGATCGATGGCTTGGCCACTTATGCAATGCGTAACATTTTGATGATGTGTGTTGCAACCGATCGTGGGAATGTTCTATTGCAGGTAATTATGAAATACAAATATGCTGACACTGCAGCACGTGTAGCGCGCAGCCGTGAGAGCGTCGCTGCAAATGCGACTGCAGCGTGTTAACTCTTCCCCCTCTAATCTCGTAGCGGCAACTGGTTTGTCCACCCTTTAGGAGACGTGGTAGACATTCCTCTTCGGTCAACAAATCTAGGGCTTCCTGTTTGCATATCATGGCTGCGGCTAGGTGGAGACAGCTATTTTTATACCGTATGTCAGTAGCTTATTCATCAGTATCGTCTTTTACTTTAGATCAACTCGATGACCATCTTTCAAAACAGATCGTGTGATCAAGTGATTAGACCCCGTTTGATCCACCTTCGGCATTGACAGCACGTAAAGGAGAAGAGTGCCATTCGAGTAGATTGATTCGCTATATTCGATGGCTTCAACGACGTAACTGTACGGAAGGACTTCAAATTCGCTTATTAGACTATTTATTTCCTCCTTGTTCAAAAGGTTGCTGTCCACTACGCCTGCTTTGGCCATTTGACATGCCCGTACGAGTTCACTGACGTCATCCTTGAGAATCATCAATTTGTGCTGAATCTCCTGTGAAACCTTAGCCTGGTGGGTACGTCCAAGGATGGCATTCGTGGACGTTGCAATACCATTCGCAACCTCTTCAGTTTTTGTAAAAATTTAAGAGTTTACCTTATACTGTTGGTTATTGTTGCCTATTAATTCGTTTTGGCTCCGCAGGACTTCGTCCCAGTCTAAAGCATCAGGTGAGCCAGCAATCCACTTCCAAGCTGACCCAATCCAGTTAATTGAACGCTTCGGTCTTTTGGCTGCAGGTCCCTTCAGCTCTTCAAGTTGAGTTCGAACTTTTTGTAACTGATACATAGTAGAGGACTTCTGTGATTGAATTGGTCCCATTCAAGCTGGCAGTTTGGTATTGTAACCGATTTACAATTTTCTCGTAGTTAATGCGCTACGATGATGTGGACCAGTTTGAAGTGTCCGTTGATAACACTGGTTTACAGCCAAAATGCACCAGAGACGCCGTTATGAAATTCCTATGTAGAATCACCGTCTGATTCCGAAAATCAAGGTTATTTTTTATTCTATGGTAACGTTTTTGAGATATTTACGAATTACCGTTATTTCAAAAAAAAAAAAAAAGTTGGGTCCACTTAATCATATATATCTCGAAAACGAATTGAGCGGTTCCAAAACCGTTTAAAGCTTTTAAAAGGTAATAAAATTTGCTATAAACTGTAAGTAAAACGCTTTTTGCTAGGCCCTGCAGATTCAAAGATAACGAACTATCATAACGGATTTTTTAATTTTTTTTTGTGAACATATATTATACAAAAATTTGTATTTTGAGAGAAAGGATCTTTAAAACTTTTTATTTTTTCGTATATTTTTTGTTTTCACTCTAAGCTCTGTTTTATTACAAAAAAAATAAACTTTGATTAAACAAAATCGATGAACTAATACAAAAGTTACAAGCATTCAAGTAAATATATCCATATAGTAAAACTTAAGTACCCTACAAATAATAGCATATGTACATATGATTCTGTCTTAACTCTATGATCTTATTTTATAATTGAAAAAGTTATGTGTCTTGTTTTGACGCTTATTTATATAAGGATCGGTTTCTCTTATGAGAAACCAACAGTAGTCACCCATCATAGCGACATCCCAGAATCCTTGATACCGACTTTCAATCATTTTCATTTGCTGGCGCAACCTTTCGCCATGCTCGTCACTTTCGTCGCCAAGATTTTGCGGGAAAAAATTTAAATGGGAGTGCAGAAAATGAATTTTTAAAGACATATTTACTCCTGAAAGAAAATTAAAAAGGGAATTAGATAAATATATAAGTGACACATTAGCATATAATTCTCTTAGGCTGGATAAATCTTCCAATTCAGAACAAATTTTGGTCGTCCTTGTTTGTTCGGAGCACGGCAATAAATTCAGATTAAGGACTATATATTCTCATGTAAATTTAAAAATTTGCTTTCAAATTTTTTGCTTAGTTTTAAAGTTAACTGAGAAAACGGTCTCATATGTGTTTTTTATTTACCCATTTCCGCATAGTTTTTGATTAAATCGTTCACTATCAGCTCGAAGTTAGGACTTTTGTATTTGCCTAAAAAAGAAGTAACGACCTTTTCAAAAGAGTCCCACGCCGCTGCCTCCACTGGTGACAATAGTTCTTTGAAATGGGTATTGGCCATTATTTTCCTTATTTGCGGCCCCACAAAAATCCCTTCCTTTATTTTTGCTTCTGAAATCTGTGGAAAGATTGTTTTCAAATAATGAAAAGCTTCGACTTCTTTGTCCAAAGCCTTGACAATATGCAATAATGCGGCCTTTGAACTTAATTTATTGCCGTCTATGAACAATCGCCACTCTTTTGAATCATATGGTTCACCAAACTGTTTAAATAGACCAGCAATGTTGCAATAACAGACACTGTCCTTCTTCGTATAGTACTGGGAGAATTGTTCGTGACGGGTCCTATAATATGTTACCTTAACATCGGATGAAACAAATTTAAATTGTTGCATACGAGAGGCGTGTAGTTCGGCCTTTTCTTTTGACAATTCCAAATCCCTTATCCAATCATTGAGTTGTGCTTGTGACAAAGGGCTTCTTTCGTTTTCCGTTTGCAATTCAGTACAACATGATGCCGCGTAATCAGATACTGCTGTTGACCAATGAAACTGGAGCCGGAACTAAAGTTAAATTTGATTCTGGCAATGTAGCTTCCGTTGAATATAGTTCTGGCAATGACACTGTAGATACGCTCGCATAGGTTACTTTTCTTAACTTTCCAACCCCAAATACTTTTGTAGAACAAATATAGCAGTCCGTTGAATGGCAAGTTGGTTCCTTCCACTTCATTGGTGTAATAAATTTCATATGTCGCCTAAATAGATAGTTTAAGAAATTAGTCAGATATGCATTAAAAGAGAGCAAACTTCTAATTTTTACGATGTACCTTTTGGTTCCGGTTTCTAAAAATATCAATTCGACTCGACATGTGGTCCACACAGTATTCGGTGTCCATGGTTTTTCATTGTTTCTAGGCTCAATTCTATAACACTTATGGCATGCAAATTTCAAAGGATTTGAAAACACACGTCGCATCCTTTTAACGATAAATTCCTCGCAGATGAAACAGAACATATCTGGATCATTTTTACACTCACACTCTCGCGCCCTTTTATTCATATTATATTTTTAAGTAAATTACGGATTATACACTGCAATTATAAAGTGAACAGTATCCGGCGATCCTCTCAGAAATTATGAAGGAACGAGGCACATGTACTATTATTTATACTTACATAGATCAACTAAAAATGCAAGCATATCTATACAAAAAGGTTCCCTAGTTATACACAGAAAACACTACCTGCCTTAAACATATGATCTTGCTTGAAATGTATCTGTGTTTGAGATAACGACACTAACAATTTTTTGTATCTAATAACCCTTGAACTAACTGATATGCGAATACTAACACATATTACCAGTAGGGTACTTAAGTATTAAATGGATATATTTACTTGAATGCTTGTAACTTTTGTATTAGTTCATCGATTTTGTTTAATCAAAGTTTATTTTTTCTTTGTAATAAAACAGAATTATAATGAAAGTAAAAAATATACGAAAAAATAAAAAGTTTTAAAGATCCTTTCTCTCAAAGTACAAATTTTTTTATATTTATACAAAAAAAATTAAAAAAATCCGTTATGATAGTTCGTTATCTTTGAATCTGCAGGACCTAGCAAAAAGTGTTTTACACACACTTTATAGTAAATTTTATTACCTTTTAAAAGCTTTAAACGGTTTTGGAATCGCTCAATTCGTTTTCGAGATATATATGATTAAGTGGGCGCAATTTTTTTTTTGAAATAACGGTAATTCGTAAATATCTCAAAAACGTTACCATAGAATAAAAAATAACCTTGATTTTCGGAATCAGACGGTGATTTTACATAGGGATTTCATAACGGCGTCTCTGGTGCAGAAAAAAAGTTGAAATTTGTGATCCAGTGTTATCCAGCCGTATCCATCACGAACAGTTAGAATAGGTGAATCTACGTTGAAAACGACATATGCTTGTGCGGTTGCACAGAGGCAGATTCTACAAATTGAATTACAGAATATCATCTTAATTCTAATTTTTTTTCCAAAATAGCTTAAATAGGATATCGTACACAGTTTTCTGTTTTATATATTGAGCATATGTTTTTATATATTGAACATAGCCTACAACACTAATATTTTCCTTAAATAAATTTCACATGTTTTTTGTTTTTAATTACGACAAGGAGAAATTTAAATGTACATATCGCTTAAACAAAATGTAATTGATATTGAATTTAATTATAGTTACTTGAAATTTATTGGAGTTATACAGTTATTAAATTCAAAAATATGTTTTCCATTCAATGACAATTCAACTTAGTAATAAGGTCTTAAATTTCTAATACTATTACTAGTGAGTGTAGTCCGGGAGGATAAGGGTTATCGGAAATTCGTGAGGACCCAGAAGTGGTGTTAACAATGGAATTTACTGACAGTTAGTTTTTTAGTTATAATTGATTTTGTTAGAAAATATTAGTAAGTTTTTTTTTTTGCTTGCTTCTAATAAGACTAAAATTTTTCCATTTTATTTTGGCTCATTGAACACTTTAAGGTTTATGCTTATATACAAGCGAATTTTGCTTGTACTGTTGAGAATTAGACTTTCTCTTATTTTTTGTTTTGGTATTTAACCTTTTATTTCATTATTTCGTGATTTGCATTGCGACACAGGCGTAAACCCAGCTGAAGGAAGGCCCGTGTTAATCTCTTTTAGCCATGAGCGTTTATAATTGCAAATGGCCTACTCATGGCACGAGTAGCTTCACGACAATTAAAGCCAATAGTCCCAAGGAGGAATTGAACCACTTCGATTGATACCGCCTCGACCGCCGAGGAAACTGTAGTTGAACCAATGCGACAGATCGAATACAAAATTTAATTTGTACCCAGACCACTGGGGCTTAGGGAGCTATGCATAAGTTTTCTTTGCCTCCTGACCAATGCTAATTTCATATTGTTTAGACAATACCTTTACTTGTTAGACATTTTTTTATGTCTGTTTCTTGTTCGTGCAGTAAAAGAGCCTTTATGTCCTCATTAGTTCGTTCCCTAAAATTTGCCAATCCTTGATAATTTATCCCAGCAGTCTCTCCACCTGACCGTTGGCTTCACTCCGCTGCGTCGGCGTTTGGTATATTTCTATTCCTAGAGACCTGATGTAGTTTAGCACGAGCGGGGTTAAGAAGCCGCGCTCGTTATCCATGACCAGAGCCCGTGGCACTGTAAATTAATGTAACGCAACAGTTAGTTTCGTTCGCAAATGGATGGAGGATTTGTTTTGGATCGGAAAAAGTTTAGCAAATTAAGTAAACTTGTCGATACAACTCAAGTACTTTTGCTTTTCTATTTCAAAGATGTCAATGTGAAGGATTTCACAGGGATAATTTGGGATAGGACTTGGCTGTATACATATATGGTTTTGAAGGATGCCTAGCGTACTTATTCAACTTACATGTGTCACACTGACGAACATATTCCCTAATCTGTTTAGACATAGCTGGGAAATAAAATTTTTCAAGAATTTGTTCCCTATTCTCACGAGCGTTCCGATGCGCGCGCTTGTGCTGCTGTTCTATTATATTGAAAATCCTGTCTGCTATCGTTACGTCTTCTACCATGCGCTGTGTGATCCTTACTTTGTACCTACTAAAATTATCAACGTATGCAGCTTGCAAATAACGAAGATCGTCCTCTGGAATTTTGATGCCATTTATGACATTTGGGTTGAGATATTTCCTGAGGGCAGGTAACAGAGCTTCAACATTCAACAGTGGCATAGTAACAAAATATCTTCTGTATCCTTTATGAGGCTCCTCTGTGCACTCGCAACTCGCCACCCGCCTGAAGATTATTTGGTTTCTAAATACGTTTATTGGCGCCTCAACGTGTGGTATGAGGTCTGAACTATCTTGTTCGGCGGAATGCATCGTAACTTCCGATGCAGTATCTGTATCAGATGGTGCACCAGCTACGGTACATGGCGCTTGAGCAACGATTGAGTCTGTGAGTGCGTTCACTTCCGTCTTAAGACGGGAGAGTGCATCAGCGACCACATTCGTCCTTCCTGGCTTATAAATCAACTCACAATTGTACTCCTCTATCCGAGCTTTCCACCGCTTAAGTTTCGCGTTGTAATTGCGATTGCTCATAGAAAAGGTCAGCGGATGATGGTCTGTGTATATCTTTATTTTTTTGCGCCGTACAAATAACACCTCAAATCATCAAGTGCCCACACTATGGCAAGCATTTCTTTTTCGTTAGTGGCATAATTTTCCTCGGCCTTGTTAAGTGATCGGGATATATACGCGATTGGTTTGTTCTTCCCTATATCCCCCTGTGACAGAACTGCCTAGATTGCATAATTCGAAGCGTCAGTTGTCAAATTGAAGGGTTTTTCAAAATCAGGGAAAGCGAGGACATCAGCTGATGTCAGTAGTCCCTTTAAATCTGCAAAGGCCTGTAAGGCTTCACAACCAAGTTCTATTTCTACCTTTTTCGATGCATTAGCACTGATTTGTGCATTTTCCCCACGCGTAAGGTTCGTCAGAGGCTTTGATATCTTTGCGTAGTCCCGAATAAATTTGTGGTAATAAGAGGTCATACCGAGAAATCTTTTAAGGTCCTTTCGATTTTCCGGAAGCAAGATTGAATTCATTGTTTCAACCTTTTTTGGGTCAGGGCGCACACCTTCGGGTGTAATAACATAGCCGAGGAACTCAACCTCAGATTCGAGGAAACACGTCTTCTTCAAGTTGACCTTTAAGTTAGCTTCAAGCAATCTTGAAAATACTTTCTCCACATTTTGTAGGTGATCATCGGTGTCTTTCCCGAATACAATAATATCGTCGATGTACACATAGCAAATTTTGCCAATGTACTGTTTGAGCACATCGTCGATCATTCGTTGGAAAATTGCAGGAACATTTTTTAACCCAAATGGAATCCGCAGGAATTCGTATTTACCATTCATGGTGGAGAAAGTGGTCTTGGGAATATCAGAGTCCTTTATAGGTATCTGAAGGAAACCGGACGTTAAGTCAATGGTTGTGAAATACTTGGATTGGCCTAGACTACAAAGTGTTGCATTTATATCCGGAATAGGTTAGGTATCAGCGATAGTGACTGCATTCGATCTTTTATAGTCTATTACCATGCGATATTGTTTTCCCCCATCGGGCTTGGGCTTTTTCGGGACCACCCAAATTGGAGAGTTATAGGGACTTTTTGATGGTCGGATAACTCCTTCTTCGAGAAGTTCATTTACCTGTCTATCCACTTCCTCCCTCACAGACGAAGGATAAGGATAGCTTTTGCTATAGATTGGGTCGGTTGTCGATGTCCTTATCTCTGCGCGGACGCTGGTATCTATCAATTCATTACCATTTATAGGTAAGATCAGTTCGCTAAATTTTTTGATAATTCCCTTCACTCTTTCTTCAGTTTCTGGTGCAAGGTTTTTGGAAATTGCGTAATTAACCTCACTGGATACCCGAGCGTGCAGAGGTGTTTTATATTTATCAACCATTAGAAGGCTGTTCTTCCTATCGACAACCGCTCCAATGTCCTTGAGCGTATCGTGCCCAATAATTCCGTCAAACGTCTGCAAACCAGGCATGACAAAAAATGTCACATCGGCATTAAGGCCAACGTCACTGAAAAATTTTAATAATACCTTCCCCTTTATATCTACTAAAGTGGTGCACAAATGACTTGCTTATTACAAAGCAACAAGTCACACATTGCATGTGACACTGTTTGTTATGACAAAAAGCAATGTAGATACACAACTTGAACAGCAACGAAGAAAAACTGTCTTCAACAAGCAATACTACTTCGGCTCTATCGACAGTACACGAATTGCACGACGCTGCTTATATGCTTGCATGGCAATGGTAGAAAAACATTCTCATACAAGCTTTGCCGAAAGACATCAAGTACAATGTGTGAATTGGTGTCATATGTATGTATGTACGTAGTGTGTATTAGCACACCTTCGAGATGTATGAAAATTGCAAACATACACATTTCTTCGTTCCCCGCGCACTTTTGCGTATTAAGGGGAGAATATTAACAAAAAACGGTCAACTTTGGATGAATAATTTTTAAAGCTATTGAAGTTATGAAATAAGACAGCTTTTAGTAAATTTAAAATCCAATAAACTGCGCAGAAGAATATTTGCAGGCAAAGTGTAAGTTACATTGCTATAGTTGAGAACAAAACACTGCATTGTTGTGTGAATTTAGCAAATGACTTGAAAGCACATATATGTCGACTTGTGCACCACTTTAATATCTACACAACCACCCGCGGATCTTACACTAAAGGTTTTATGGACTGGTTTTTCATGCTTAGCTACCATTGGCTTAATAAAGTTTTTATTCGCCCCAGTGTCAATTAGAAAGTCTAGGACGCGGCCGTCTGGAAGTTTGTACTTTAACCCTCTAACAGTTTTTTTAAATACCGATTTAAAATGCATACGAATTTCATTTTCCGGTGAATTTAGCAGTCTGAATAATGTTGTAATACTGCAGATCAATAAAATTCCCGAAATGAGGAAATTAGAGAGGAAAAAAGTTTGACCGTCTGTAGACGGTCAAAACGGTTTGAGACAAAACAAATCAAATATGAAATCTGGTAAGCAATGTATTTTAGTAATTCAATTAAAGTTAAAATATACTACATTGCAATGGTTTAAAATACAAATCATATTAAAAGATTATTAATGAAATTTATTTCGAGCGGAAATCCTTGAAGCAATTTTTGTTAGGCTTCAAACACAAGTTTATATCACATTTCGAGCAATATATTTGAGTATCGGACTGTTTGCAATATTTGCATCTCCTTTCTCCTTTTCCTTTTTTATCAAACATAGCGGGAATGTGTCCAGTGTTATCAAATCTAATGTCATCTATAGGTCTGACACACCTTTTTCCCTGGCTTGTAGTTGGCTGACAGGAGGTTGTTGATGGTCTCCCTACTTTCTTTGGAAACGAAAAAGAACCAAGGCCACAAGCGATTTTCTCGCGGAAGTCTGGAAGATTAATTTTATCGCTTGGATTGACGCGATGGTAGAGTATATATGCATTTGTTACGGTATGGGTGGGTATTGTAGGTACTCTTTTATTATTTGGGGGCAGTCTACTTCGATATACGATTTTTTTTTACGATCGTAACGTGGTAATTTCGTTGAGACTGCTGTGGGGTTGGTCTTCAAAAACGGCATCACCCCTACATATGTCGATGCAAGTCGAACTGCTCTGTTATCCTTCCATGTCACTGTTGAAATGTCGACACCATATGCTGCACCAACATACTCAACGGAATATCCCCTGCTCGAAACTGAATATTCTTCGTCTTTCTCACTTGGCAACTTTGAGTTTGGAATTCGATTAGAGCGAATAGTTCCCAAAGAAAAAATTCTTTTTGCACGCAGATAAACTAAAAGAGGCAGTCAGGTATAAAAATTGTCAAAATACAAAATGTGATTTTGAAATTCAGGGATCGATTGGCTTAGGCGAACTACTACGTTTGCTGTGGGACCGAGGTCCGGTTCTTCTGGCAAAACGGTGTTATCGCCCGCTCCGATAAATACTTCAAACCTATACGCATATCCAGAAGTATCGCATAAAACAGACAGTTTTATACCCCACTTGTGTGGCTTATTCGGCATATATTGACGTAGATGATGCTTAGTTTTAGTTGCACAGATTTGTTCGTCAACACAAAGGCGTGCAGTTTTTGGCACAGAGCCAACCTTTCATTAAACACTTCCGCAATACGTCTGACACGATACAACGGATCATAACCAGCAGTTCCTCTTTCAGCGCGTTGCTCTTTGTCAGCAAATGATAAGTAACGCTTTATATTTTCAAACTGCCTGCAAGACATTGCTTTTCGTATTGACTCAAATGCGTTTTTGCTCCATATATACAACAAATTTCCTACAAATTTGTGAATATCTGCTTCTGTAGCTGAAAACGAAGTATTGACATTTTCCTGATGTGCAAAACGATTTGTTTCCATAACAATTAGGTCGACAATTTCCGAAGAAAAAAAGTATTTGAAGAATTGGAATGGCGTTTCTAAATTATTAATGAATGCTGGCAAAGATGTATTGCCTCGAAATGCGATGTCGTTAACGTGAAGTTGTAATGACTTTTTCTTCCAACAAATTTTTTGAAATTCTTTCGATCTGATATCGATTTCCCCCACAGTTTTGCAGCTAAATCCTCCGTTAAATGGAATTGACAAAGGTCCCTCGATTTCAATCACAGGAAGTGGAGATCGTGGTGATGGTTTGGTGGTTTAAAAGGTGTTGCTGCCGAGGTGGTAGGGGCTAGTTTCTCTTAAAAATTAAATCGAAATTCAATGTAAAGGAAAGTACAGAGTTTTCAGATATACTTTGTTCAACAGAGCTGACATTCAAAGACAAATCCAAAACATTCAAAAATGCAGAGCTTGTGTTAGCTTCCTCCATTTCATCTAAGCACTCCAATATTGCCCTATCGGTACTCTCCTCGGTATTCTCCTCAATGAAATCATCAGGTTGAAAGTCAGGGTCAGAAATATCGTCGTCACTATCGAAGCCATCATCGTTGAGTTGCTCATCAACTGACATCATATATGCTTCTATCTCCTCATCCGACATCGTAGACAACTTACATTTTCTCATTTTGTCCATTACTTGAAAAATTACGTTACAAAATAGCCGATATATAAATGAAAGTCATATTTGGTATGAATACGTAAAATTTCGCATTAACCGTTATGACCGTCTACAGACGGTCATCAGAAAATGCTAGAATAAAACATATAACCTTCGGCTTACTCAAAGGAACATGATAAATTATCAAAATATATATTATTTTAAGCTTACCATAAAATTTTAAAGCATCAGCATAAGTAAAAATTGCAATTTCTTTCGAATCGTAACTTCACCAGTTTTCAAAATAATTTATTTCACTTATCACACTGACCTGCGGCACTCCACTAGCGTGTGCGCTCAAAATAGAGAGAAAACTGAGATTGTTAGCTTCACTTCATAAAAAGCATACTCACAACAGTGCGGAGTAATGGTTTTTTATTCTAAAATAATATTTAAGGCGTAGTTGTTGGCAAAAAATTATTGACCGTCTGCAGACGGTCTAAACGGTTAGAGGGTTAAGTATGGTATGCTAGATGGCCGCTGGACAGAAAATCCTCTTCTTCTGTTACTTTCGGGGAAAGATATCGGCGTTAGCACTGCGTTTGAATGGATTTGGTCTATTTATATAATTAACTCGTTTGCTTTGCACGGATTGGTCTACGTCCATCTTCTCAGCCAGTGGCTGTGAAGTGGATGGTTGATCTCTCTTTGGGGTAACCTGGCGATCATGTTTGTCGAAGTGTGTTCGGCGATCTTGAGGACGCCAAGTTGTCCTCGGTGGAATAGGAGGTGTTCTGTCGGCCTTAAAACCATGCAACCGGCTAGGAATGGTATTCACCGGTGCAACAATACGATCATTTGAACGTGCACTGTGAATTGTAAAGTTTCTGAAATTCGTGTTTTGGATTTCAAGACATGCCGAATATGCCTCTGGCAGAGTTTTAGGACGTTGAATAAGGAGCATTTTGGCAAGCTCTCCATTCAGTCCACGTATAAATAGCGACAACGCAGTTGTTGGGTAATACGTCTGAGACCAACCTTTGCCTTGACTTCCCACAGGTACAATATGAAGTCGTTCGTAACAGTATCATTTCACAATCGTGTGAAGAGTGGGATTGTCGCTGCAAATGCGAATGCAGTGTGTTAACTTATATATATATATTGTCAAAAGACACAAGGTAGGGGGCCACAAATATCCAAACTTTAGTGAAGTTGTAAAGGGCGGCGGTGAGATACTGGCCATCATTGACGCAGGAGAGGAAGAAGGAGTCATTCCTAAGGAAATATGTAGGTGGATTGAGGAACACCCCGGACCTCATCCCCTTTGTCATGACGCTGGCTGGTATCAAGGTAGAGCTTAACTCATCGCCTACAAGTTGACGGTAAGTAAGGTAGGAGAGGTTTGGCCGGGAGCCAAGGATGAAATTCCTAACAGGCCTCGAGCTCAAGCTTGGATTCCGGCCAAGCCGGCAGAGCCAAATAAAATTGAGGAGATGTTCAATTCTTCGAATAGAAACCTGCCAACCCATAATTGGAAGGTAGGTGGAATAGAAGAAGGGGGATGGTTCCATGTGTAGAAGTCCACGCAAGTGGGGAAAGTTACTGATCGCCATTCACTTGGGAATGGCCAGGACGATTCTTCTGCATATGGCTCAAGCAGCTCACAACGGCCGGGATTAGCCCACTAGCTTCCGAACATCCGTTCAGGAGGGAGCTAACGTGAGAAGGCGAAACATTCCAGGATAGCTGGTTGTACGTTGGGTTTGGGACCCGCCACTTAAAAAGCGCCCCCAATGAAAAGTTTAAAAAAGCCTCGGATGAGACCTCCCTATACTGATGTCGACCCCTGCAAACGAAATAAGGATTATGATTTGAGGGCATGCACCTGGAATGTCCGGTCCCTTAATGGGGAAGGCGCCTCTGCCCGGCTGGTTGATGTCCTCGTGAGAGTAAAGGCTGTCATCACTGCCATCCAAGAGATGCGATGGACGGGGCAAGGAAAGAAAACCATAGGACCTTGCGACGTCTACTACAGCTGCCATGTAAAGTAGCCAAATTCGGTGTCGGATTTGTTGTGGGAGAGAGACTTCGTCGCCAAGTACTGTCGTTCACTCCGGTGGACGAGCGTCTCGCAACAATCCGCATCAAAGCCCGTTTTTTCAACATATCGCTAATTTGCGCCCACGCCCCGACGGAAGAGAAGGACGATGCGACCAAAGATTCCTTCTATGAGCGCCTGGAACGTTCCTATGAGCGCTGTCCCCGCCACGACACAAAAATCGTGCTTGGCGACTTCAACGCCAGGGTGGGCAAGGAGGAAATTTTTGGTCCCACAGTCTCAAAATTCAGCCTGCACAACGAAACATCCGGTAACGGACAGTGGCTGATCGACTTCGCCGGGGCCCGAAACATGGTAGTCTGCAGCACCAGATTCCAGCATAAGAAGATTTACCAAGAAACCTGGCTGTCTCCTGATCGAAAAACACGAAACCAGATCGATCATGTTGTGATAGATGGAATAGTGATAGATTCGCCACTCGACTCTCACTCCTGCTCTCAGAGAGTACTGCCCAACAAACCGGCATCCACGAACAATGGAGCAACATTTCTCGTTCTCTACGTACCGCCGCCGAAGAAGAAATCGGATTCCGGCGAGCCCGAAAAAACAATTGGTACGACGAGAAATGTCATGCTGCCGCAGAAAGAAAGGATGCTGCCTATAGAGCCACGCTGCGATCGGGCGCAACGCGAGCCATGTGGGATCGCTACAGAGAGCTGAAAAAGGAAGAGAGACGTATTATCCGAAAGAAGAAACGAGAGGCCGAAATACGTGAGTGCGAAGAACTTGAGATGCTGGCCAACAGGAACAATGCCCGAAAATTCTACCAGAAAGTTCGGCGGCTTACAGACGGTTTCAAGACCGGGGCGTTTTCCTGTAAGAACAAAGACGGCGATCAGGTGACTGACGTACAGAGCAATCTTAAATTATGGAAGGAACACTTCTCGAACCCGTTAAACAGTGACAGCTGCGCATGTCACCGAGAAAGTGAAGATCCCGATACCCCAATCGTTGACGACGGAATTGTCGTTCCGCTACCTGATCATGACGAGTTTTGAATAGCGATAACGCGGCTAAAGAACAATAAAGCCGTGGGCGCCGACGCACTGTCGGCTGAGCTATTCAAACATGGCGGCGGCGCCTATAAGGTTCTAGCGAGCGTATTGTGTGAAAGGCTGAAGCCCACCGTCAACCAACTGATTGGACCTTATCAGTGTGGCTTCAGACCTGGAAAGTCCACCATCGACCAAATATTCACAATACGCCAAATCTTGGAAAAGACCCATGAAAGGAGAATCGACACACACTATCTTTTCGTCGATTTCAAAGCTGGATTCGACAGTACGGAAAGGAGTTACCTGTATGCCGCGATGTCTGAATTTGGTATCCCCACAAAACTAATACGGCTATGTAAGATGACGTCGCTCAACACCAGCAGCGCCATCAGAATTGGGAAGGACCTCTCCGAGCCGTTTGATACCAAACGACGTTTCAGACAGGGTGACTCGCTGTCGTGTGACTTCTTTAACCTGATGGTGGAGAGCATCGTACGAGCAGAAGAACTTAATCGCTCAGGCACAATATTTTATAAGAGCGTACAATTGTTGGCGTATGCCGATGATATTGACATCATCGGCCTTAACAACCGCGCTTTTAGTTCTGCCTTCTCCAAACTGGATAAAGAGGCAAAGCGAATGGGTCTGGTGGTGAACGAGGACAAAACGAAGTACCTCCTGTCTTCAAACAAACAGTCGGCGCACTCGCGTATCGGCACCCACGTCACTGTAGGCAGTTATAATTTCGAGGTTGTAAAAGACTTCGTCTATTTAGGAACCAGCATTAACACCGATAACAATGTCAGCCTTGAAATCCAACGTAGAATCTCTCTTGCCAACAAGTGCTACTTTGGACTAAGTAGGCAACTGAGCAGTAAAGTCCTCTCTCGATGAACGAAACTAACACTCTACAAGACTCTCATCATGCCCGTCCTAACGTATGGCGCAGAAGCTTGGACGATGACAACATCCGATGAAGCGACGCTTGGAGTGTGCGAGAGAAAGATTCTGCGTAAGATTTTTGGACCTTTGCACGTTGGCAACGGCGAATATCGCAGACGATGGAACGATGAGCTGTATGAGCTTTACGACGACATAGACATAGCGCAGCGAATAAAGATCCAGCGGCTACGTTGGCTGGGTCATGTCGTCCGAATGGATACAAACGCTCCGGCTTTGAAAGTATTCGATGCGGTACCAGCTGGTGGTAGTAGAGGAAGAGGGCGGCCTCCTCTGCGTTGGAAAGATCAGGTGGAGAAGGACTTGGCTTCACTTGGTGTGTCCAACTGGCGCAGGTTAGCACGAGAAAGAAACGACTGGCGCGCTTTGTTAAGCTCGGCCAAAATCGCGTAAGCGGTTATAGCGCCAATTAAGAAGAAGAAGAAGAGGTGGAATAGAAGAGCCAGAAGAAGGTAGGCGACAGGTGATGCTCATCCTCAATGGATAATCGCTTGCCTCACTGGCGCAGAAAAACAACGCCGTGAGATTTGGGTTTGTTGACGCAACCATTCGAATCTATCGCAGCGACGAGCCAGCTTTGGACTCAGTTGAAGAGAGTGGCAAGGCCAGCGTGCGCAGCGATACTGCAGAAGGGTTGCCCAGCAGCCAATGCTCAACCGACTCGGAGAGGCTGACCGCTGTGGGGCGCTTTTTTACGAAGAGGATCTCCTCGTTGACACTGACGGTGGGGAGATCTCGGAGGAAGACGTCGAGGTCACGATGGTAGAGATGAAATGGACGGATTCGCATGAAGTTGATCCAAATTAATATTCACCACTTTAAACTTGCGTCCGCGTACCTTTCCGTCCGCTTAGCTGCCGGTGGACTTGACATAGATATCATCCAAGAGCCGTGGATATTCGGCAATAAAATCTGCGGTCTAGGAGTGAAGGGCTTTACAGTGATTGCCGTACAACACACAGGTAAGATTCGTAGCTGCATCCTTGCAAAAAATAATATAAACATTTTCTTTCTTCCACAGCTTAGTAGCGGCGACATGGTGGCGGCAAGCATCCAGCTCGGGAAAACCGGTTTTTGGCTAGCTTCCGCCTATATGGCCCACGATAGATCCAGATTAAGAAAAGTTATCTCAAAGACGCCATGCAACCTAGGCTATCTACAAGGTCATGGGAATACATGGACTACGTCAAGTGAGGAGTCACTAGGTCTTCTCCTAGATACACACTTCCCAGGAAAAAAGCCGGTGGAACAAAACGGTTCCGCCAATGATAAAAACCAATCCGACCTAGGAAGTCTCTTAGTTACAAACGCAAAGATCAAATGGGCTATTAACACTTTTGGTCCGTATAAATCGTCAGGACTAGACGGTATGTACCCTGCTGCACTGCAACAATCACGGGACATCATCTTACCGTTTATCAAAACTATCATTAGAAGTTGTCTTAACATGGGCCACATTCCGCTAGGCTGGAGAGAGACAATAGTCTCCTTCATACCCAAGGAAGGTAGGTCCTCACACACTAACCCCAAAGACTTCAGACCCTTAGTCTAACGTCTTTTCTGCTCAAGATCCTTGGGAGAGTAATAGATGAATATTTACTGGGCATTGTGCCTTTAAATAGGCTCTCCTCGGCGCAACATGCCTATACTAAAGGGAAGTCTACAGAAACCACCTAACATTCACTCGTCGGATTGGTGGAAAAAAGTTTATTAGACAAAGAGTTTGCATTGGTTGCTTTCGTATATATAGAAGGCACCTTCAACAACATACCTTCTACTCAAATATGAACGAGACGGTATCAATAAAACGGTCCGCGGATGACATATGGCAAAAATAAATTTTTTGTTTTTTGGTAGGACTGTTATAAGCTTACATGGCAAATTTCAGCGTGATATGTCACATAGTTTGTTTTCTGTGCTACTGTAAACAAGTCAAGCTCGAGTGTGTTCTTCGAATTTAACGATGGAAATTCAAGTTGAACAACGAATTTGTTTGAAATTTTGTTATTCCAACAAAATTTCGGCTTCAGACACCTTAAAAATGTTGCAGACAACCTATGGGAACTCTGCTCTATCGCGTGCACGTGTTTTCCAGTGGTACAAATCGTTCAAAGAGGGCCGTACATCGGTTGAAAACTTGCCTCATGAACGTCGTCCAGCAACATCAGTAAACGACGAAAGCATCGGAAAAGTAAAGAAAATTGTGCTTGAAAATCGCACAAATCGCAAAATCGGTTAACGCTGAATATTATTTAGACGTTTTAAAGCGTTTGCGCGAGAACATTCGTCTTAAAAGGAAGGAATTGTGGGACAACAAGTCATGGTTCTTGCATCACGATAATGCACCAGCTCACACATCACGTCTTGTTCGCGATTATTTGAACAAAAATAATGTTAATGTCGTTCCGCAAGTACCGTATTCGCCTGATATGGCTCCATGTGACTTTTTCCTGTTTCCCAAGCTCAAGTTGCCGCTCCGTGGAAAACATTTTGAGACAATTGAAGTCATAAAGTCAAAATTCGAAGAACACACTCGAGCTTGACTTGTTTACAGTAGCACAGAAAACAAACTATGTGACATATCACGCTGAAATTTGCCATGTAAGCTTATAACAGTCCTACCAAAAAACAAAAAATTTATTTTTGCCATATGTCATCCGCGGACCGTTTTATTGATACCGTCTCGTTCATATTTGAGCAGAACGTATATATGTACATATACGTGTACAAGTATTCCTCAAAACTTACCAGACCTCATGTCTTACACATTTAACAATAAAGTATAAGAAAAAAAAATATATAGCTCTCATGCCATGAAATTCCATACTCAATAGAAAAGTTTTATTTTTCAGATATTTATTCGGATAAAAGGTGATTTCCTCCAGCTCTTTCTGCCTCTCTCTTCCTATAGATAATTTAAGTTCTTCTGTTTTTCGCTTTCGTTTTATACCTCAAATTTGTGTTGAAGTTCTTGATAAGATTTCACTATAGGTTGTGTTTTCACCTGTTAATCTAGCCACCAATTTTCAAAATATGATTCCGTGAACTCTTATTGCATTTGAACGCTATCTCGACTGCCAAATACTTCATCTAATATCTCAAAATACTCCGAATTTGTTGCAAGGTATGATATGGTATGATATCGCTTTTTCATTCGTTTAAATGTTATCATTTTATTCATAAAGCGTTAGATGATCTCATTTTTGGTAAAAGAAAATGTTGCATCTATGCCTTTGATTTCTTCGAGAATTTCCCACAATAATGTAGTACGAGTATACTATTTTTTTATTTCTTTACTTCTGCATGAATAACTAGCTAACGCATGAATAAAATTCGTCTCGTCGAAAAATGTTGTATAGTTTCCTGGTAGAAATATATTATTACTGTTTTACTTTCCCATTTATTCCCGATTAACAGTGAATCCGGAAAACCTCTAATTTTTTCCCTAAGTGTGGACTACTTCTGAACATGTTGACAAACTTCTTCACAACATTCCGGGCCATCCTATAGAAGCAACCTTCATCGTGATCCTGGCATACCAACTGTGACTGACGTAACGAAGCAATTTGCCACAGCACACTAAAATGCATGTCGATTATGCAGCATCCAGCTCATTTGGACTGAATTCTTCTCGAAGACGAGAGCGAGTAGCGTTTGTAATGCTTTTCTCAAAACAAATTAAATTGTTAAACAAAAATTTATTATAAGTATCCTTTTGTTATACACTAGTTGCAATTGTACAGCGCTTCTAAAGAAATGTGTAAGAATCGTTAATCAACAAAAACAAAAAAAAAAATTCGTTGAGTAAGCAGCACCAAAATTAATACACTGAGCTGTGCACTCTGAGTAAACGGATTTCGTATATTTCTTCAGAATGCAATCTTGTGCGCTTCTTTATTGACTTTTAATACCACATTACTTCCAATTAATTGGAAGCAGAAATCGCCTTGGAATCGTTATTTTCATTTGAAAATGAAATTGAGATACTTCAAAATGAATGTGGTTTGCTCGGGATGACTTGAACCATTGAGTAAGTAGTAAATCACAATCACAAAATTTTAGGCAAATGGGCATACGAGTACAGAGAACGTTTATGTATAGAGAAGTCTCACGAGCTACAAATAGTGTGAATTGTCAAAAATGAAGTGAAATCACGAAGACTTTTTCACCTCGCTCAACTCGACAGCGGGGAACTTCTTAACAGAGCTAATTACAGTGAATTATGTACAAGTACATTGGCTCTACTCAGTTTTTGGTTTCTGTATGAAATGGGGGGAAACAAGATTCCTCAATTCACTTTTTAGATAACGGGAAAATAATTTCAGCAGCATGTAAATGTGGCACCAAAAAGTCTGCGTTCAGCCTGTTTATTTTAATGATACCGTTAATTTTAAGATACTTTTCCTTGTTTATATTAATTTTTGATTGCGCATTACTTCGTCTGAATGTTAACAAAGCTTAGTTGAACATTTTATTTATAACTGGAGATAATTAAAGAACATGGAAGCAAAGGGAAAAGAAATAAGCGTTTCTGAGAGGAAAATAATTATAAAAATGTTGAAAGACGGAAAAAGTTTCCGAAATATTGGAAAATCTGGATTACATCCTCAAAATCTCTTCCTATAGATAATTTAAGTTCTTCTGTTTTTCGCTTTCGTTTTATACCTCAAATTTGTGTTGAAGTTCTTGATAATATTTCACTATAGGTTGTGTTTTCACCTGTTAATCTAGCCACCAATTTTCAAAATATGATTCCGTGAACTCTTATTGCATTTGAACGCTATCTCGACTGCCAAATACTTCATCTAATATCTCAAAATACTCCGAATTTGTTGCAAGGTATGATATGGTATGATATCGCTTTTTCATTCGTTTAAATGTTATCATTTTATTCATAAAGCGTTAGATGATCTCATTTTTGGTAAAAGAAAATGTTGCATCTATGCCTTTGATTTCTTCGAGAATTTCCCACAATAATGTAGTACGAGTATACTATTTTTTTATTTCTTTACTTCTGCATGAATAACTAGCTAACGCATGAATAAAATTCGTCTCGTCGAAAAATGTTGTATAGTTTCCTGGTAGAAATATATTATTACTGTTTTACTTTCCCATTTATTCCCGATTAACAGTGAATCCGGAAAACCTCTAATTTTTTCCCTAAGTGTGGACTACTTCTGAACATGTTGACACACTTCTTCACAACATTCCGGGCCATCCTATAGAGGCAACCTTCATCGTGATCCTGGCATACCAACTGTGACTGAAGTAACGAAGCAATTTGCCACAGCACACTAAAATGCATGTCGATTATGCAGCATCCAGCTCATTTGGACTGAATTCTTCTCGAAGACGAGAGCGAGTAGCGTTTGTAATGCTTTTCTCAAAACAAATTAAATTGTTAAACAAAAATTTATTATAAGTATCCTTTTGTTATACACTAGTTGCAATTGTACAGCGCTTCTAAAGAAATGTGTAAGAATCGTTAATCAACAAAAACAAAAAAAAAATTCGTTGAGTAAGCAGCACCAAAATTAATACACTGAGCTGTGCACTCTGAGTAAACGGCTTTCGTATATTTCTTCAGAATGCAATCTTGTGCGCTTCTTTATTGACTTTTAATACCACATTACTTCCAATTAATTGGAAGCAGAAATCGCCTTGGAAACGTTATTTTCATTTGAAAATGAAATTGAGATACTTCAAAATGAATGTGGTTTGCTCGGGATGACTTGAACCATTGAGTAAGTAGTAAATCACAATCACAAAATTTTAGGCAAATGGGCATACGAGTACAGAGAACGTTTATGTATAGAGAAGTCTCACGAGCTACAAATAGTGTGAATTGTCAAAAATGAAGTGAAATCGCGAAGACTTTTTCACCTCGCTCAACTCGACAGCGGGGAACTTCTTAACAGAGCTAATTACAGTGAATTATGTACAAGTACATTGGCTCTACTCAGTTTTTGGTTTCTGTATGAAATGGGGGGAAACAAGATTCCTCAATTCACTTTTTAGATAACGGGAAAATAATTTCAGCAGCATGTAAATGTGGCACCAAAAAGTCTGCGTTCAGCCTGTTTATTTTAATGATACCGTTAATTTTAAGATACTTTTCCTTGTTTATATTAATTTTTGATTGCGCATTACTTCGTCTGAATGTTAACAAAGCTTAGTTGAACATTTTATTTATAACTGGAGATAATTAAAGAACATGGAAGCAAAGGGAAAAGAAATAAGCGTTTCTGAGAGGAAAATAATTATAAAAATGTTGAAAGACGGAAAAAGTTTCCGAAATATTGGAAAATCTATTGGGAGAACGTATTCCTCTATTCAGCGAGTTGTAACAAATTTTCAGCAAACTGGAATTTTTACATCTAAGCTCAGGTCAGGGCGTCCGAAAAAATTATCAACCCGGGAAGAGCGTTCTATAATCAACTTGGCAAAGGTTAATCCCCGGATTACATCCTCAAAATTAGTTGAAAACATAAATTAAACATTTAAAAAAAGTATTTGCGCTGAAACTGCCAGAAAAGTTCTACGTCAAGCTGGATACCATGGTAGAGTCGCCCGAAGAAAGACTTTCATTTCTCTTGTGAACAGACGTCAACGCATTCAGTCAGCTAATGAGTACATAAATAAGCCTCCCGAGTTCTGGAAAAAAGTAATATTTTCAGACGAAAGTAAATTTTGTGTATTCTGAATAAAAGGCCGTCAAATTGTTTGGCGAAAACCTGGAACTGCTCTTGAAAAGCAAAATCTTGTTGGCATGGTTAAGCACGGAGGTGGCGCGGTTATGGTTTGGGGCTGCATGGCGGCAAATGGGGTGGGTCAGTTAGAATTTATTGATTCGACGATGGATAAATGGGGATACTTGAACATACTAAAATGGAATTTCAAGCAAAGTGTAGAAAATCTCGGCTTATCAGGAACATTTTGGTTTCAACAAGATAACGACCCGAAGCACACAGCCGATATCGTTAAGCTTTGGCTCTTGTACAACGCCCCAAAACAGCTAAAAACACCGCCACAGCCCCCAGATCTTAACCCCATCGAGCATCTTTGCGATCTATTGGAAAAAAGAATTCGTCATAAAGTGATTACTAGTAAAGAGGTTTTGCGGAGTGTCATGCAGGGAGAATGGAGGAAGATAACAGCAGAGGAAACAGAGAAACTAATAAGTTCAATGCCAAATAGGCTGAGTGAAGTCCTGAAGCAACGTGGATATCCAACTAAATATTAGATTTAATTTTTGCATAGAGCATATCATGTTTTTGTATTAGACTTTAAGACTGAACGCAGACTTTATGGTTGCTTTATTTACTTGTTACAGCCATTATTCACCGTTATCTAAAAACTTATGTGAGGAATCTTGAAATTTATTTTTGTTTTTGAAACTTAAACATATAATAAACATATAAATATATACAAATTTATAAAAATTATAAAATCATGTTGTGTGTTTCATTCACTAAAAAGTTATTGTAGGGTGAACGCAGACTTTGTGGGGCATGTGTACCTATCTGCAAAGTTAGAAACTTACTCTGAAATCTTTAACCGGTCACTGGCTATTTGGCAGGCATTCCTCGAGACTAGGAGTTTTCTCCCATGAATATTGCAGAAGTTGCAGAGATGAGGAAGAGGAAGAAACAGTTGAGCATTTCCTTTGCAATTGTCCAGCCCTAGCTAATATAAAATCAGAGCAGGTTGTCTACATAGGTAAATACTTTTTTTAATTCTCTTACAGAACTGTCTGGCGTGGGGTTGGCATCAATACTACGCTTCATAAGAGCCACAAAATGGTTCCACGAATGAAGATAAATGAGGTTCCCGTGTAGCACAGTGGTATCACAACGGACCTGTAAGGTCTAAGTGAGTTGGTCGTGCAGACCGACTACCACCATAACCTAACATAACCTACTCTGAAATCAGAGTATTTGAAGGTGCCTGTACACATTTCACTGTACATACAACGCTGTACCTATGAATGCGCGCTGGATTTCTTGAGAAATTTTACCGTAATATGTTTTGCTGTAGCAAGTGCACATATGCACATACACACAGCATATATATGTATATGCGCTTATGTATAAATTCACAAATTTACATTCGCATATGCCATCTTCCTGTGTGTCTGGTAATGAAGAGTTTTCTATAGAGGATTTTGATTCAGTTGAAGAGAATTCAACAAGGTTTTACAGAGCACCAGACAGACAGACCAGAAAGACAGACGTAATAGGTATACGTATATAATTTTCGATGATTTGGAAAAAATTCAAATATAGTCATTTTAACCTTACATTCATTTCTTCTAATCACCAACAAATTCTTATCGACTGCTGCTAAATTTACATAATTCAGCCCCTTACTGTTAACTTAGGGTGAAAAATATGTCTGTGGTGATTAGTCTTCGCGAGACGAGTACCCCTCGTCATTGAGACTTCTCTATACATAAACGTTCTCTGGGGCATATTGATGCGGTCGGTCGGGTGAAAAAAAGATGAACGGCGATCCGTTTAACAAATTCGAGACGCGAGAAATGATGTGTTTGCTCGTATGCACAAAAAGAAATCGACACGAAGTACATGCGAATGCGTCGATTTGTCTGTGCCTAAGCACTGAGCAAGCGTACAGGAATCGTACTTGGATATGAGAATATATATATGGGGCATTCTTTCTGAACGTGAGACCCCCTGCCCCCAGAATAGATTTTGACGAAAAGAGGTCTATGAGGGCTTAAAATGTAGGTAATTATGTTTACTTTCGAAAGCAAAGTGGCACTTCTTGAAATTCAAAATGGCGGATCCAATATGGCGGATTCAATATGGCGCAATTTTGCAGTTCGTGCATCAGATTTATGCTATGAACTGATGATAAAAAATGTGATGAATAATCAGTGACCAATAAAAATAAATAATTAACTTGGAAAGATGTAAAATTAAATCCAATGCAACAATTTTACTTAAAAATAAATAAAGAAAACACGAAATAGCATAAATCTGATGCACGAACTGCAAAATTGCGCCATATTGAATCCGCCATATTGGTTCCGCCATTTTGAATTTCAAGAAGTGCCACTTTGCTTTCGAAAGTTAACATAATTACCTACATTTTAAGCCCTCATAGACCTTTTTTCGTCAAAATCTATTCTGGGGGCAGGGGGTCTCACGTTCAGAAAGAATGCCCCATATATACATGTATGTTTGTTTGTATGTACGAATGTACCATATAAACATAAATATTGTTGTTTAGAATCTTTGATGCTTTGGTACTATTTCGAATTTAATGAATAAATTACTAATTATGCAGGCATTTTTTATTAACACTTCTCACAAAAATTAAGAGAAGAGTAAAATTTCCAAAATTTCTTAGTGATTTTTGAAAAGCTGTATCTCGGTGAAAAATGGTTGCACGGAGTTCCGACAAAAACCAATTGGAAGCTTTAAACTTCTATTTGCTTTTTTGAATTCTCGCTACGATCATTTCTCTCTGAGATATCCGCATTTTACAAAAAAAGACTATTTTATCTTTGATCATTGATATCTCTCAACTAAGCTTCTACACATAATACCCTTACCAATTCGAAGCAGAAAAAAATCAAAATCAAAATTTTATAACACAAATCTATACAACAAGACGAATGTACCTATTATTTTGATCAACTGAAATTGCGTTCAAATTAAACAACGTCAATAAAAATTTATAGTTACGGCAAGTGACGCTTTGTTTTTATACTGAGCAGAGTTGCCAGACATAACACCGCAATTATGGTTAAGAATTACTTCACAGAGATGTTAAAGTTTAACAAAATACTACTTTTAAATATATCGTTTCTAGTGTATACTCTGTCTTACAACGAAGCCTATGTCTTAGGTATAGAAAATTCTCCTTCTCTCTACGTTGTATCTTTTTTTCTCTCTCGCGTAACGAAATCTCTCAACGTTACATTTTTTCCAATTCACTCTCCATTCTCGCTCAAATATCAGACCGCCGTTAAAGAAGTTTCACTTCAAAAACCAAATACAAGAAATGCTGGAATCTGGAATCATCCGCCCGAGTAACTCACCATATTCAGCACCAATATGGATTGTTCCAAAAAAATCAGGCGCTAGCGGTCACAAAAAGTGGAGACTAGTGGTCGATTATAGAAAGTTGAACGAAGTAACAATAGATGATCGATATCCAATACCGAATATAGGGGAAATTTTGGATAAACTAGGCAAGAGTATGTACTTCACGACTTTGGATCTGCATTTTCAGTCGAAGGAGGGCATTACGAATTTCTAAGAATGTCTTTGGGATTGAAAACTGCACCTGCAACCTTCCAACGACTAATGAACAATGTACTAAAAAAGTACATTGGGAAAATTTTTCTAGCCAGTTAAAATTTTGCAGCTAGTTAAAATAATTTTTAAATGCTTACAAGATGCTAACCTTAAAATACAATTGGGTAAGTCTGAATTTCGCAAGAGAGAAACTGAGTTTTTAGGACATATAAACCAAACCTTTCAAAAATTGAGTGTGTTCTTAATTTCCCAATTCCTATTACCCAGAAAAAAATCAAACAATTTCTCGGATTAACCGGATATTATAGAAAATTCATTCAAGACTATTCCCGTTTAGCAAAGCCAATGACACAGTGTCTTAAGAAAGACGCTAAAATTAATATTCATGACCACTCATATAAACAAAGTTTTCAAACACTAAAAAGAATACTTAGAATACAGATGCAAGTGCAGTAGCACTTGGAGCAGTGCTTTCACAAAGTAACAAACCAATATGTTACGGCAGCCGAACTTTGAATGAACACGAACTAAATTATAGTACAATCGAAAAAGAACTACTTCAGATTGTTTGGGCGATAAAATATTTTAGACCTTACCTTTTTGGCAGAAAATTCATAATTGAGACTGACCATAAACCATTAACCTGGCTGTTCTCCATCAAAGAGCCAAATTCTAAACTGGTTCGTTGGAGGCTGAAATTGTCTGAGTTTGACTATACAATCAAATATAAAAAAGGAGTAAAAAACGGCAATGCAGACGCATTATCTCGAATACATCCCCAGATAAACCATATTGAGAGATCAGTGGAGATTCCCCAAACTAACTGTCCTATAAATTTCTATAAAAATCAAATAATAATTAAGAAAATTAACTCAGGCTCTACAAATATTAAAATAGTAAAAGAAGAACACAAAGAATATTTTTCGGTTCAAGGAACTAGATCAAGCAACAATAATAACATTACTAAAAACACATTTTAATCCTAACCAAATAAACGCTATTATTATTGAAAACAATTTTTATGAAGCCTTCGAGAGAACATATAATGAGTTTTTCGGCAATAGCGAAAATTTCAAAATAATAAGATGTCAAAGAGAGCTCGAAGACGCTGAAGATGAATGCAAACTGACCAATATTATAGAAAAAGAACACCTTGATAAAAACCACAGGGATATAAATGCCGTTTTCGAGGAATTGAAAACCAGAATATACAACCAAACTTAAAAACTAGAATTACTCAATATATTAATAATTGCGAAGTGTGCAACATAGGGAAATATGTTCGAAACCCACCAAAAATACCCTTCCAAATAACAGAGACACCGAAAAGACCCAGAGAAATTATACATCTAGACAATCATAGATAAACTTGACAATGATAGATAAATTTACCAAATATCCGCTAGCTTTTCATATTAATGGTCGATTATGGACTGAATTTAAAGCCAAAGTGCTTCTTATAATAAACTTTTACGGGAAAGTAAATAAAATTATAGTTGACAATGAACTTGGATTCAAAGCAATACCCATGCAACAATTTTTAAAGGGCGAAAATATCGAAATACACTACACATCTAATTGTAACCATACTGCAAATGCACATATAGAAAGGTTACATAACACCTTAAATAAACACATAAGGCTATTAAGACACAATGATCAAACTAAGAACGAAACAGTGAAAGAAAAAATTACTAGGATAGTAGGATTTTATAATAATACTATACATAGTTCCACAGGCCTTAAACCTATCGATTTCCTGAACGGAAAAATACATGAAGATAAATATAATGACATCCATAATATGCTAATAGCAAAGAAGGAAAATTATATACAAAAATTAAACAAAGATAGAAAAGTCGTTGAGTTAGAAGACGGAAAAAACTATATAAAAGAAATAAGAGGTGGTAAAAACAACAGAAAATATAGAAAAATAAATGCAAGGAAAATTGGCAATAATCATATAGAGAATACAAAAAGCGGACTAAAATATTACAAAACACACGTTAAATAAAAGATAAAATACGAAGACAGAGATAACCCCGTGACCACTACTAACACGTAATACCGTTATTTCAGATGACGAATTGGACTCCAATCATATTTTTAATCTCAAGAAGTATCGCACAAATTATTGACGTACAGGATCTCACAATTAACAACGGATACATACCCATTAAGAAAGGAGAAACCCAAGTAATCGAACAGTACAATAAGGTTATCCATATCATCAATACCTCAGCATATATAGAAACGTTACACGTAATGCATACCAATATCGAATCCCTCAACTCGACTACCACTGAAACAAAAGCCTTATTGGACACAATAAATAAAAATTTTGATTTACTCAAAGGAAAAATTCAAAGTTTTAAAACGCACTTTAGATCTAGATGCGGATTAATTAATGTATTGGGAAAAGGACTAAAAATAATAGCAGGTACACTAGACAGTGATGATGAAATACAAATAACCAATCTCTTAAATACCTAAATGGAAATGAAGAAAATCTGCAAACCCAAATCAATAATCTGACATATGTAAATAATGTCCTTGCTGTTCAAATACAAAACATAACTGACCACATTAACATGAATGACTATTTTCAGAATAAAATTGCAACGTTAGAAGACGAAATGACATTCTTAGGACAAATATATCAAATAATCAACGATATATCACTTCTAAAAAATCACATAAATAATATCGGTCAAATTACCTTCTACTCAAATATGAACGAGACGGTATCAATAAAACGGTCCGTGGATGATATATGGCAAAAATAAATTTTTTGTTTTTTGGTAGGACTGTTATAAGCTTACATGGCAAATTTCAGCGTGATATGTCACATAGTTTGTTTTCTGTGCTACTGTAAACAAGTCAAGCTCGAGTGTGTTCTTCGAATTTAACGATGGAAATTCAAGTTGAACAAAGAATTTGTTTGAAATTTTGTTATTCCAACAAAATTTCTGCTTCAGACGCCTTAAAAATGTTGCAGACAACCTATGGGGACTCTGCTCTATCGCGTGCACGTGTTTTCCAGTGGTACAAATCGTTCAAAGAGGGCCGTACATCAACCCAAAAAACCACGCCAAAGTCGCTCAAAAATTAAGGTAATCCTGACTGTTTTTTTCGATTACGAAGGTGTGGTGCACTCGGAGTTCCTTCCGCAAGGCCGATCGGTTAACGCTGAATATTATTTAGACGTTTTAAAGCGTTTGCGCGAGAACATTCTTCTTAAAAGGAAGGAATTGTGGGACAACAAGTCATGGTTCTTGCATCACGATAATGCACCAGCTCACACATCACATCTTGTTCGCGATTATTTGAACAAAGATAATGTTAATATCGTTCCGCAAGCACCGTATTCGCCTGATATGGCTCCATGTGACTTTTTCCTGTTTCCCAAGCTCAAGTTGCCGCTCCGTGGAAAACATTTTGAGACAATTGAAGTCATAAAGTCAAAATTCGAAGAACACACTCGAGCTTGACTTGTTTAGAGTAGCACAGAAAACAAACTATGTGACATATCACGCTGAAATTTGCCATGTAAGCTTATAACAGTCCTACCAAAAAACAAAAAATTTATTTTTGCCATATGTCATCCGCGGACCGTTTTATTGATACCGTCTCGTTCATATTTGAGTAGAAGGTAAATGCAAACTATGTAGTAGATTCATTAGAAGATTTTGGAGTTGAACCACACGTTGTTGCCCTGATTGAAGCTATACTCGTCAAAAGAGAGGTAACGCTAAATTAGGCAGCACTACTTTAAGCAGACAGGTCTGCAGAGGCACATCTAAAGGCGGAGTCCTCTCCCCTCTTCTTTGGATTTTGGCAGTAAATTCACTATTGCTGACCCTGGAGAGAGGGGTTGCCACGTCACTGCCTACGCAGATAACTTAGCAATTGTCGTTAAAGGCAAATATCCTAACACCCTTATAAATGTTCTGCGCTCTAACATGGCCACACTTAGAAGCTGGACTGAGAGCAAGAACTCGCTATAAGCCCCGCAAAAACTGGAATAATCCTCTTTAGAAAGAAACATATCCTCCCTACTCATTTTTGAGGGTGTGGAGATTCCTTTGAAAGAGAATGTCAAGTATCTAGGACTCTAATATTGGGGAAAGAGTAAAGCAGGGCAACGTTGCATTATATACTTGCAAAACAGCGGTCGGTATTAAATGGGAGCTAACACCTCGTGTTACACATTTGCTCTATACTTCTGTAGTTTGGCCAATTTTAATATGTGGAGTACTTGTATGGTGGCCATCTGCTCAAAAGGCGAGCTACGCTAACATCATGAGTAAGGTCCTAAGGTAAGGACTATCCCAAACAAAGCGCTGCAAGTGCTAATCAATTTACCTGCCCTTAATCTGGTAGGGAAACACGTGGCCGCCGCCTCGCCGCTCAGACTCAAAAGTATGGCGCTATGGAAATACCGGAGATTTGGCCACGCTCCTATTTTGCACTCTCTGAATAGTCACAAACAAGAAAAAGACTACTCTACTCCTAGACTCAAAGAATAAAAGAAGTGGCTACATATCTCAATACGCATGCCATAACAAAACCGACTAAATGAAATTAGTGTCGTATTCAAGGTCAGCCTCATTTGGGTTCCGGGGCAAAGAGATATTGAGGGAAACTATAAAGCTGATGAGGTAACCAGAAAAGGTACTGCTCTTCATCTGCTCAGCGATAGAAATACCATTGGAATACCCATGGCCACAAGTAAACTAATAATAAAAAACAACAATATCCAAGAGGCCAATAGGTCATGGAGAGATAAAGATACATGTTTAACACCTAAGCTACTATGGCCGCAAATAAACAAGAAAAATACAAAGGAATCTATCAAGAGACAATACCTCGAAGGTCGTGGCTTGTTTAACCGGTCATTGGCTATTTGGAAGACATTCCTCAAGACTAGGAGTATTCTCCTATTAATATTGTAGAAGTTGTAGAGATGAGGAAGAGGAAGAAACAGTAGAGCCCTTCCTTTGCAACTGTTCAGCCCTAGCTATATTAAAATCAGAGCAGGTTTCCTAGGTAAATACTTTTTTAATTCTCTTACAGAGCTGTCTGGCGTGTTGTTGGGATCAATTCTACGTTTCATAAGAGCCACAAAATGGTTCCACGAATGAAGGTAAAAGGGGTTCCCGTGCAGCACAGTGGTATCACAATGGACCTGTAAGGTCTAAGTGAGTTGGTCGTGCAGACCGACTACCACCATAACCTAACCTAACCTAGCGGCATGGTCTTTTCAAGGAGACTCGTTTTTATGCGAACTATGCTGTTTTTTGCAATAGTTTTCTGGCATTTTAAAAACTTTAAGTCCATCATCTCCCTACTTGGAGAAAGATTTGATATAGCCGACTTTGGCTTACTCATGTTTTGAGATTGAAGTTCGCTGCTTGCCAGTGGCCTTTGTAAAAAAAAGAACGGTTCTGGAAGTTTGTCAGCACAAAAAAGAAAGCGATAAATACTGAAATTTACAATAGCTGAAACCTGTCCAGAACCAACAAAAACGAGAACGAAAATAAGCAGCGAACATTTGAGTCTTTGCTCAACAAAATTTGTATTGTCGAAAAAAAACCGAAAAATAGTACTCACAAATTATTTGGAGAAAAACACGTTCTTCTACCTCGGGACCCACTGTATCCTTTACTTCATAGGCAGTATATGTGTATGTAGAAGCAGTACATATATATAAAAGTATATATGTCTATATATATAATAAGAAGTAGATGCCAATACTTGAAGCCCTTGTAACCAGTGAGACGATTATTAGCAACCGTAATAATATCGATCAATCACAAAGCCAATTTCTTGCTTCAGTTTTTCGCACTCAATACCTATTTATCATGGATGGGTTTGGTCCCAGTTTCCGCTTCCCTTTGGCAGGCCACGCAGTTGCAGATCATTCCTATTTCCTATGAGACGGTTGATCGACCGGTGAATATGAACTACAGCTCCAAAGTTTCAGTCCCCTTCGTAACGATTTTTTTTTTTGCAATTTTTATATATTTTATTTTGGTGGATAAATATTTTATTTATTTTTTCAATAACTATTATTGGTTTTTGATAGATATATATTTTTTTGTTTTGTTTTTTGGGAGTTCGCTCTCACCGCACTTGTTTGTATATCTATACTAAAATTATAAAGAGGAAAACTTTGTTTGTTTGTAATGAATAGGCTCAAAAACTACTGGACCGATTTTAAAAATTCTTTGACCATTCGAAAGCTACATCATCCACGAGTAACATGGATCATATTTTATTTTGGAAATAGGGCTCGAGATATAGGTCAAAACGTGGACCCGGGTAACCTTCGGACGTGTATGTACAATATGGGTATCAAATTGAAGCTGTTGGTGAATGCTTTAGTACAGAGTATTTTTCATCCCGCTTCGTGACTGGGGTCTCGAGATATAGGTCAAAATGTGGACCCGGGTAACCTTTGGTTGTGTATGTATAATACAATATGGGTATCAAATGAAAGTGCTTTAATACGGGGTAATTTTCATACCTATTGATGACTAGGGCCTCGAAATATATGCCAAAACGTAAACCAAACTTACGCACATTGTTAAGTAAGTATTGAAAATGGGTTTCGTAAAGTTTGGTTGTAATTCGGAGCACTGGCAACGGGTACAGCGTTCTTTTGAACCAGCCATAATGTCGCTTACTTTTTTAACGCTTGGGGCGGAACTGAACTGTCAAATTGACAGTGTGAGTTACAATGTGTCAATATTTCTTTCTGATTTGGATGCCATAAGGAAAAAACGTAAGTGCAACATGTAAAAATTGTTTGTGAATTTTTTTGGAGTGCATTTTGGAACAGTGAATAATTTCTTACGAAATTTGAGAATTTAATGTGAAATCCGAATGAAATTATGTGTTCGTGGAAAAAAAAATTTTTTTCGTTTTTTTTTTGAAAAATATAAATGGATAATGGTTAAAAAAGCTCCAATGCTTAATAAAACATATAAATTGAAACGAAAAATTCATGGATGATCAGGAAAAAAGACAATTGTTTATTCATATGCATTGATTTGAAATTTAAAAACAATCTTCTTTTTTCCTGATTTTCAATTTATATTTTATAATATATTTACTCAAAAACAAATAGAAAAACAAAAAATATTGTTTATGCCAAAGCGCTTGAATAAAGAATAAAGAAATAAATAATATGAAAATCATATATTTTCTGTTCTAAACCATATCTATTCTATTTTAGTGTGCCCAGCGAAGGGGGCCGGGTTTGCTAGTATTTGATAAATCTTGAATTTTTGTCAAGTCGAGTGCCTGCGGCTTCGTACATATGTATGCATCAATATATGTATGTAAATATGTGTATATGTACAATGCTCTGCCAATGAATGTGCGCTGCGCCTATGAATGCGCGCTGGATTTCTTGAGAAGTTTTACCGTTTTATCTTGAGCTGCGGCTGGTGAGCATACATACACACAGCATATACATATGCGCAAATGTATATAAATTCACAAATTTACATTTGCATATGCTATCTTCCTGTGCGCCTGGTAATGAGGCGTTTTCTATAGAGGATTTTGATTCAGTTGAAGGGAATTCAACAAAGTTTTACAGACACCAGACAGACAGACATAACATATGTATGTATATAATTTTGGATGATTTGGAAAAATTCAAATATATAGGTCATATTAAAAAGCTACCTAACATTCTTTGCTTCTAATCACCAAGAAATTCTTATCGACTGCTGCTAAATTTACATAATTCAGTCCCTTACTGTTAATTTTTGTTGAAAAATGTGGCTGTGGTGTACCTCGCGCGCAAAACGAGTACCCCTTAAAAGTGCTGTCTTTTCAGTCATTGAGAATTCTCTATATTTAACGTTCTCTGCATTGTACAAACATACAAGTACTTCGAGAACTTTCAACGTGGAAAGCAGCGCAAATTGCAAGTTTTTGCTAAACGGCATCAGCTTTTCAACGGAAAGTCTCAACGACGCAGTCAAGTATTAGCAATGCGGTACGAGGCCACAACGTATTGTCAACGTCCGAAGAGGAAATATACATATATACATATATATACGAATATTTGCCATGAATTGCAAATACGCAAAATATTAACAATTTGTGGAACTTATACTAAGTTTCCACCGCAGCCGGAGTTTGGGTTCTCTGCCGCTATCGTGTTCTTAGCGCAAACACCAAACAAAACACCTGTCAAATCCCATACAAAATTAAAACACAACTCCATACCTAAACCCACTTTTCAAAGCGTGTTTTGTTGGGTTTGCGTCTAATATAATTATTAAGTGGTGGCAATGTTGCTCATTTTCCTCATTTATTATTGCATTCTTATCGAAACATGGCAACAATGATTGCAATTTGTCAATATGACATTTGATTGACGCACCGGCTATCCATTTGGTGAATCTTGCTCAAACGACTGTTATATATATCAAACAACAGGTAAAAAACCGAGTGTTAAGCGAATAGAGGCTACTGGTGATGCGCCAATTCCGCAATATGGACCGGGAATAGTTTTACACGAACATTATTTATATACGATTGGGGGAACAACTGGCTATGACTACTCTTGTGATGTGCATCGCTTAAATTTGCGCACACGAGTGTGGGAATGCGTATATATCTGTCGTCCAGATATACGCGAATGGGAGGATGGTTCCATGTGTAGAAGTCCACGCAAGTGGGGAAAGTTACTGATCGCCATTCACTTGGGAGTGGCCAGGACGATTCTTCTACATATGGTTCAAGCAGCTCACAACGTCCGGGATTAGCCCACGTATCCTCTGGTTAGCTTCCGAACACCCGTTCGGGAGTGAGCTAACGTGAGAAGGCGAAACATTCCAGGATAGCTGGTTGTGCGCTGGGTTTGGGACCCGCCACTTAAAAATCCTCCCCAATGAAAAGATTAAAAAAGCCTCGGATGAGAACTGCCTTTACTGATGACGACCCCTGCAAACGAAATAAGGAATATGATTTGAGGGCATGCACCTGGAATGTCCGGTCCCTTAATGGGGAAGGTGCCTCTGCCCGGCTGGTTGATGTCCTCGTGAGAATAAAGGCTGACATCACTGCCATCCAAGAGATGCGATGGACGGGGCAAGGAAAGAAAACCATAGGACCTTGCGACGTCTACTACAGCTGCCATGTAAAGGAGCGCAAATTCGGTGTCGGATTTGTTGTGGGAGAGAGACTTCGTCGCCAAGTACTGTCGTTCACTCCGGTGGACGAGCGTCTCGCAACAATCCGCATCAAAGCCAGATTTTTCAACATATCGCTAATTTGCGCCCACGCCCCGACGGAAGAGAAGGACGATGCGACCAAAGATTCCTTCTATGAGCGCCTGGAACGTTCCTATGAGCGCTGCCCCCGCCACGACATAAAAATCGTGCTTGGCGACTTCAACGCCAGGGTGGGCAAGGAGGGAATTTTTGGTCCCACAGTCGGAAAATTCAGCCTGCACAACGAAACATCCGGTAACGGACAGAGGCTGATCGACTTCGCCGGGGCCCGAAACATGGTAGTCTGCAGCACCAGATTCCAGCATAAGAAAATACACCAAGCTACCTGGCTGTCTCCTGATCGAAAAACGCGAAACCAGATCGATCATGTTGTGATAGATGGAAGACACGCTTCTAGTGTATTAGATGTACGTACGATCCGAGGACCCAACATCGACTCGGATCATTACCTTGTTGCAGCCAAACTGCGCACCCGCCTCTGTGCAGCAAAAAACGTGTATCTACCTACGCAAAGAATGTTCGACATCGAAAAGCTGCAATCACAACAGACAGCCAGGAGATTCGCCACTCGACTCTCACTCCTGCTCTCCGAAAGCACTGCCCAACAAATCGGCATACGCGAGCAATGGAGCAACATTTCTCGTTCTCTACGTACCGCCGCCGAAGAAGAAATCGGATTCCGGCGAGCCCGAAAAAACAATTGGTACGACGAGGAGTGTCATGCTGCCGCAGGAAGAAAAGATGCCGCCTATAGAGCCACGCTGCGATCGGGCGCAACGCGAGCCATGTGGGATCGCTACAGAGAGCTGAAAAAGGAAGAGAGACGTATTATCCGACAGAAGAAACGAGAGGCCGAAATACGTGAGTGCGAGGAGCTTGAGATGCTGGCCAATAGGAACAACGCCCGAAAATTCTACCAGAAAGTTCGGCGGCTTACAGAAGGTTTTAAGACCGGGGCGTTTTCCTGTAAGAACAAAGACGGCGATCTGGTGACTGACGTACAGAGCAATCTTAAATTATGGAGGGAACACTTCTCGAACCTGTTAAACAGTGACAGCTGCGCATGTCATAGAGAATGTGAAGATCCCGATACCCCAATCGATGACGACGGAATTGTAGTTCCGTTACCCGATCATGACGAGGTGAGAATAGCGATAACGCGCCTAAAGAACAACAAAGCCGCGGGCGCCGACGGACTCCCGGCTGAGCTATTCAAACATGGCGGCGAGGAGCTGGTAAGGTGCATGCATCAGCTCCTATGCAAAATATGGTCGGATGAAAGCATGCCTGCCGATTGGAATTTAAGTGTGCTCTGCCCAATCCATAAGAAGGGCGATCCTGCAATTTGTGCCAATTACCGCGGGATTAGTCTTCTAAATATCGCCTATAAGGTTCTAGCGAGCGTATTGTGTGAAAGGCTGAAGCCCACCGTCAACCAACTGATTGGACCTTATCAGTGTGGCTTCAGACCTGGAAAGTCTACCGTCGACCAAATATTCTCAATACGCCAAATCTTGGAAAAGACCCACGAAAGGAGAATCGACACACACCATCTTTTCGTCGACTTCAAAGCTGCATTCGACAGTACAGAAAGGAGTTACCTGTATGCCGCTATGTCTGAATTTGGTATCCCCGCAAAACTAATACGGCTATGTAAGATGACGTTGCTCAACACCAGCAGCGCCGTCAGAATTGGGAAGGACCTCTCCGAGCCGTTTGATACCAAACGAGGTTTCAGACAGGGTGACTCACTGTCGTGTGACTTCTTTAACCTGATGTTGGAGAGCATCGTACGAGCCGCAGAACTTAATCGCTCAGGCACAATATTTTATAAGAGCGTACAATTACTGGCGTATGCCGATGATATTGACATCATCGGCCTTAACAACCGCGCTGTTAGTTCTGCCTTCTCCAAACTGGATAAAGAGGCAAAGCGAATGGGTCTGGTGGTGAATGAGGACAAAACGAAGTACCTCCTGTCTTCAAACAAACAGTCGGCGCACTCGCGTATCGGCACCCACGTCACTGTAGACAGTTATAATTTTGAGGTTGTAAAAGACTTCGTGTATTTGGGAACCAGCATTAACACCTATAACAATGTCAGCCTTGAAATCCAACGTAGAATCTCTCTTGCCAACAAGTGCTACTTTGGACTAAGTAGGCAACTGAGCAGTAAAGTCCTCTCTCGACGGACAAAACTAACACTCTACAAGACTCTCATCATGCCCGTCCTGACGTATGGCGCAGAAGCTTGGACGATGACAACATCCGATGAAGCGACGCTTGGAGTGTTCGAGAGAAAGATTCTGCGTAAGATTTTTGGACCTTTGCACGTTGGCAACGGCGAATATCGCAGACGATGGAACGATGAGCTGTATGAGCTTTACGACGACATAGACATAGCGCAGCGAATAAAGATCCAGCGGCTACGTTGGCTGGGTCATGTCGTCCGAATGGATACAAACACTCCGGCTTTGAAAGTATTCGATGCGGTACCAGCTGGTGGTAGCAGAGGAAGAGGAAGGCCTCCTCTGCGTTGGAAAGATCAGGTGGAGAAGGACTTGGCTTCACTTGGTGTGTCCAATTGGCGCCGGTTAGCACGAGAAAGAAACGACTGGCGCGCTTTATTAAGCTCGGCCAAAATCGCGTAAGCGGTTATCGCGCCAATTAAGAAGAAGAAGAAGATATACGCGAAGATCCAGAGGGTCGTTATCGTCACGAAGTTGTCTACGATGGGCAATACATATATGTGCTGGGTGGTGGTACATCGAATTAAGTGTATGATTTACAACGCATCCCTGCATTTAATTTAATTACAAACCGATGGGAATATTTCGTCACATTACCCGATCGAACATCACAAACAAATATAACAATCGAGCGACAAAATTCCGGATATCCAAACCCACGAAAGTGCTTTTCCTGCGTACAGCACACGAAATCGAATGGTGTGGTCGAAGCATTCATTACGGGAGGCTTGCAGGTGCGTAATAATTAAATTTAGTATTATTAAATTAGATTTGAAGTTGGATATCCCTTTTCCATTTGCAGGCCGATCAAGTACATTTTTCAGATATATGGAGATTAAATTTTACTACTAAGCAATGGACACTTATAAAAACAGCCTCTCTACCAAAAGCTTTGTACTTCCATGTCGCAGCGCACAGTCAAAATGGTTGTATGTACATATTCGGTGGTATTGAATATGATGAAAAACGTATACGACGGTGCAATGACCTTTATAAAATGTGGATGACCATACCATTATTAAGTGAAATTTGCTGGGAGGCAGTGTTACATTACAGACCAAATCTCAAATTGAATGGCCACTCACAGCTGCTTAACATTGCGCTTTGCACAGAGATTGTGGCATTCTTCAAAAGCCAAATGATTATACAATAAATGAAGAGATATATGGTATGGTATGTCATGTAACGAGCAATAAGAAGCGACAATTTTTATGTTTCATTCTAGACATAAAAGCATAATTATTGTTTGCTAACCATTTAGGAATGACATAGTTTCATATGGAAGAAATGGAACCAAAAGAATAAACATAATAAAATAAGACATTAATAATGAGTAAAAATAAAAAAAGCTAATTAATATGAAAATAAGAGTAATTATTTTTATACGCTACATATGTGTACGAGCAGTTGTGGCGATTTTTTTTACAATATGGTTCATACACTCAATGGATGCTCAGATCACGAATTCTAGAAAATTGTATCATAAGAGTGGAAGCAGGATCAAGTGGCCAATCGGGCAACCAGATGAACACCAAATTTAAAAGGATAATAGTCTGCCGTCTGATTTAAAGTTCGTATCCATGAGTCTATGCATAATTAAATTCGCTTTTTCCAAATTAACGATATAAACAAATTATTTTCAATAAAGAAAAGATACCAAGTTTTTAAATCAAGGCGGCAGTAATGTGCTAAATAGAGATTGACCTCGAATGCCTGCAGTTTTTTTCTGCATACAGAGCAATTGTCACGCGCTTTTTTAGTGAAATCGGGTTTCGATAGTTCGTTTTTCTTTTGGCTATTTTTTCAAGTTTGCTGCACAATTTTTCAAAGCAGGATCTTTCCATTCGGAAATTATCTTTGAAAAACTTGTCCCCATTACTCTGGCAGTCTACTTCCCAAAAGGTACTGGAATGTTCCTAAAATATACATGTACATTATACACAAATAATGTATCATAAATCTGTTTACCATACCAAAGACCATACACTTTGCGAACGCATTAAATTGGCAGCAACGCTTAAAATTATTTTATTTTCCCTTAACCTTTTTTTTAAATAATATGTGACCAACTCACTATCAATTATTTTAAAATAAAATGATAAAATCAACATAACAAATTGAATTTTATGCACCATTTTATAATTTTATCAATTTTTATAATTCTTATTTCACAATGTCAACAAAAGACAGTTCAAACACAGTTTCTCCAAACTTTCGGTGGAAACAGTTGACAGTTCTCCCAAACACAACTCCTGAAAACACGGTGTTTGCTTTTGGTGGAAACGTAATATTATACGCTGAAGTTCAGTCAAAACGATCAACACTTAACGACAGAGCAGTTGACGTCGCGTACAAACAGAGGCGCTGACTTCGCTGCTTATACAATTTCGACTGCGAAGGTACGAAGCGAATCAACTTCAACTCATCGTCGCTGTTGAAAGAACCAACGTACGAATTTGAAAACAAAAAGACAATAAAACTAATAGCAACGAAAATATATCAAAAGCAAATACAGCTGAAAGCAAAAAAATAAGATCAGAGAGTACGAATGCGATTTTAGTGAACGAATAAAGCTAGCAAAATACAAAGAGGGTGAAATAAAATTATTAAAGAATACTGCTTTCTACGAATGAAATATTTTATTTTACAGACACAATGATCAAACTAAATACGCTAAAGGTGATTCAGTTGAATACACTGCTACGGGCTAATGGTTTGCCAACGACAGGTTTGAAGACAACCAAGATATCAAGGCTTCAAGAAGCCTTAGGCGTGGATGAAATAAATCCATCGGAGCTCGAAGATGAGGGTGTGGAATCAACAAATGATTTAAGAATGCAACTCAACAGCTTGAGACAAGCAATGGTAGGGTTGACGTCAGCAATTGGCACATTGAATGGCACACAGGTGCTAAACAATAACGCAAATCAACAAACATCCAACGTTAATGACGATGTTGATCCAGTTTCAAGAGTGACGATTCAAGACATGATCGGTGTAATGCCTGAATTCGATCCACTCAAAAGTTCAACATCACCAACGCAGTTTTTAATCCGAGCTGAGCAATTGCAGAAATGTCACGGTTGGAAAGAAGAAATGATGTTGATCGCAGTTCAGCACCAAATGAAAGGCATGGCCAAACGTTGACTGGATGCACAACCGGTGTTTCAGTCCTGGCCACAATTTGTTAACGCATTCAAAATCGATTTTCCATCATCACATAATGCAGCTGAGGCACATAAAATGCTTATGAGACGGAAACGAAAAAACGGCGAAGACTATGTGGAATATTATTATTCTATGCTAACCATAGGTCGACAAGGTTTGGTGGATGATGTTTCCGTCAATACGCATATAATTAGTGGTCTCAACGATGGTGCATTAACAAAGGCACTGGCAGCAATGAGTTTTGGTACATGTAGCCAATTGTTACTTGCACTCAAGAACTTAAAGATAACCAGTAGTATATCAACGACATCTACTACTCCAACCAAGCAAATATTGAAATCTGAAACGAAATCTAATGCGAAGCAAACGCAAGTAAAGTGCTTTAATTGTAATGAGCACGGTCATATTGCAATCAAGTGTCCGCAACCGCGAAAGAAGGTACGTTGTACTGTATGCACTAAGATAGGGCACGAAGCCAAGAACTGCAACAAGAAACCAACAGTTGTAGAGATTGGGAACCACAATGAAAGCGATGAAGCACCGCCAGTCATGAAAGTGGTTGAGTTAAATGGAAAGGAGTTCGAAGCTTTTATTGATACCGGAAGCGTATGCTTTTTAATTCGCGAATCAGCAGCAGATGGCATGCAGATACTGGGAACAAATAAATGTTTCACAGGATTCGGCGGGTCTAAAGTGCAAGTGACGAAACAAGTCAACGTTGTTGCAAATGTTGATAACGTTCAGCGAGAGATAACATTGTACATTGTCGCGGATAGCCTGCTGCCCTACGACATTTTGTTGGGTCGCGACGTTTTACAAAACAATGGGTAGCACATGGTTGTAGACAAAGGCGTACTACATTTAGACGAAATAAAAATAAATAATTTTAATATATCCAGCGATTTATCGGAAGAAGATAAGAGCAAGTTTTGTAACCTTTTAGTTGACAAGCAAAATTGTTTTGCCGAAGATATAAGCCGAATTGGCAGATGCAAAAGCGCACAAATGACGATAGAGGTAACCAAATCAGGTCCTATACTTGGTAAGATATATCAAGTCCCTTTTTCACAACGCCCTGAGTTGTCGAGAATTTTGGCGGAGCTGTTGGAGAAAGATATTATAAGTCCAAGTAGTTTGATTTTAAATGTATCCATCGTGCGGGTACAAAGAATACATTGGCTGATGGCTTAAGTAGAAGCCCGACATTTCCACCAACGGAACCGATAACGGTCGCAGAGTCAGTCTATCGAGTAGTTAATATCGACAACGATTGGGTATCGGCAATGCAGATACAAGATGAGACACTTAAAGAGATCATCGAGGTTCTCAACGGGAAAAAAACATTTAATGAACGTCAACTGAAAGATGATTACACTTTGCAAGGTCAACGGTTATATCGCAAGGTCAACGGGAATAAGCTACTAGTAGTCCCAAAAGGCGTGAAGTGGCGTTTGACAAGAGCGTGCCACGATGAAGTAGGTCACTTCGGGTTGGACAAGACCTGTGAACGGTTATCTAAAGACTTTTGGTTCGCCCGTATGCGACAATACGTAAAATCTTATATTGCATCGTGTCCAGAATGCTGCATCAATAAAGTAACAGGAGGGAAGAAAGAAGCTCAACTACATGTAAGCAAGGTGGTACCAATACCATTTCGTTGTGTGCACATAGATCATTTGGGGCCATTCGTATGAAGCAAACACGGTAATCGCTATATTCTTGTCATTGTCTGTGCTTTCACTAAATATGTAGTTATACGAGCATTGCGGAATACGAAGACAACTCCGGTGTTAGCGGCACTACGTGATTATATGACGATATACGGATGTCCAACGCGAATGGTTTCGGACAGAGGCACAGCTTTTACTTCCAAAGAGTTTCAGAACTTCGTCGAACGATACCACATACGTCATACGAAAGTAGCAGTGCGCACGCCTCGTGGCAACGGTCAAGCAGAGCGTATTAATAAGACCATTTTGGCATCACTTAAATGCAGTACGAAATCCGACAAAGATTGGGACGAAGCGCTACACCAGCTTCAATGGTGCTTAAACTCCCAAAATAATACGACGACAAAGCAGAGTCCAAATAGTATAGTTTTTACCTACAAACTTCGAGATGTTACCACTAATCGGTTAATTCAAGCAGTACAAGACGAACGCGATGAGGACACATATCAACACGAAGACTTCCGAATGAAAGCAGTGGCCGAACGAATCGATGCCGAAAGGGCCAAATGGAAGCAGCGGTTTGATTCAAAACATCAGACACCCAGACAATACAACGAAGGAGACTTGGTAGTGGTTGATTATGTACCCCAACCCACTGGTACCTCACACAAGCTTGATCCGTCGTTCAAAGGACCGTATATGGTAACTAAAGTTTTACCCAATGACCGCTATATAGTACAAATGAAAACATCAAACCGTGGTGTATTCAAGGTTTAGTAGACGATGATGAGAAGTCAGGTCCTGATATCAACCGAAATCACATCGATGACAACGACCGCAGAGAATCGTCCAGAGGAAAGGCCGAGCTGTCAACGACAAATGGCAAGCCTGATATCAACGACAAATGGCAAGGCTGAAGGATAGAAGTAGGGGGTAGCAATCGAGGAAGAGTTTGGTGGAGAGCTTTCGTTTTTCTTTGTAACTGAATTTTCAATTATTTTATTATTTTAACAGTTTCATATAACAATAAATATATGAGAATAAATATTTTAACACACCTTTTTGTTTTTTAACACTTTCGCACTAATGTCTCTGCTCGGGCGCCATGAAAATTTTCACTAAATTGTAAAGATATCTAAATGTTAAGACTTTACTTAGGGGTAAGCGCGAATTTAATTTGATACTGCTTGTAGATGCGAAAGTAAAAAATAACACCGTACTCGTCCGTTTAACAATTCAAAAGTGAAATTCTTTATTACGTTCTATCCTTATATTATGCTTAAAACTAATATTAAAGAAATAGCGGAAATGGATACAGTACGTGGAGAGTTAGAGAGAGAGAGTATAGGTGAGTAAGTAGTAAGGTAAATAGACATAAGAAGAACGAAAAGTATAGCTGTAGAAGTAGAGTCAATTATCGAAGGTAAATAGAAAAAGGTAAAGAATGTAGCGAAAGCGAGGAACAGGAAAATAACTTAATATTAAGCTTAAATATTGTATAATTTACATTTACATATTTATTTAATTATTTTCAATCATTTAAAAGTTCATACAATATTTCTAGTAACTACTTAATAATAATTTTCGTTTATCAAATTCAATTTTAATTTATTTTGTTTTATTTTATTCTATTAAAATAATTTGCCAGAATCTGGCTTGAGAACCATCTAAATGACGAAACCATCAAGCAGTTCAAACAAAACAAGAAATGTGTAAATTGCTTGTCAAATAATTATCCCAATCCAAATCACTCGGTCTTGGAGAAAAAATGCACAATATTCATCAAGGAGAAAGAAATCCAGATAATTAAGGTAACATCAAAAGTCGATAACAAAACGGCAGAAGCTCTGTACAATCAAAGACATCCACCCAGTAATCCTACTTACGCTACAGCTTTAAATCAACGCTAGTAAAGAAGACCATTCTCAAATCACTTTTCACCACAATCAGCCTACTCACAACCAAATAACAACAAACCAGCAAACGCATACATCCCCACAAAACAATTTCAACGCTCCACCTGTACCAACATTCTCCAACACAAGCATACAACTCTTGGACAAAATGAGCGAATCAGATTCGGACTCCGAAATCATAACCAAACCAAAACAGAACATCAAAATACTCCCAAAGAATATACCTAAAATAATACGATCCCAATTAAAAAAACTCAATCCAAACATCAAGATTAAAACCATCAACAAAATAACAACAAAAGCAAAGACATAGGCCCTTATTATGAGCAACATTCGATCTTCGACTATAGTCGAAAGTGCTGATCGAACGAATTTTCATTTGGTATTATGGTGCTCATTCGTTGAAGAATAGGACTATTGTGAATTTCGATCGCTCGACGCATTTACAATAGATAATTTTTCTCAGCTGATACAGCAACTCAAAATAAAAGAAAAACCGATTGTGTTGAAATTCTTTGCTAACAACAATTTTAAAAGTTAAAAAAAGTATTTTTTGTGAAAATGAGTACAACGGAGTTGTGGTTCGACGATTCGTCGGTCGATGAAAGATTAGTGGAACTAGCTAGATGTAGAAAACAGCTGAGGGGCGCATCCAACCCCCTTGAAATGGCTTCCACTGAGTAAGTTTAGTATTTTCAAAATGTGTTGACGTACTTAATATTACAGAAATTTCCTTACAGTTTTTTAAAGAACTTTAGATTATCTAAATAGGCGTTTATGAACTTACTGTCCAGTACAGAAAACCAGTTGCAGCAGTGCACCCGAGCCAAATCCATTCCAAATATTTTAAAGCTAGCCACAGTTCTGTGATTTTATGATCAGGGATCGTACCAATTGAGTATTGGTAATGAAGGTATGCTAGGACTTGCTCAAACCACTGTGTCTATTGTGCTATCGAAAATAATAGATGTCCTGGAAAATTATATTTGGATGGATACAATTTAGTAGTACAGAGGCTGATCTACAACAAAGAAAGGCACATTTTTATAGCAAATACAGCATAAGAGATGAAATCTCTTGAATATTATAGAAAAATCTAAAAAGTATTAAGAAGAAACCTTTACGCCACAGTTTCTGTTTTATTTTTGTTATAAATTTTCTTTATTCAATTATTCGTCATTCGAAAAAAAATATGTATTTTAGTTCCTCTACGTATTTCAGCCCATACCTGCCAAGGGAAAATAAAAATGTATTTCTATAAACATCACAAAAAAAAAAACCATTATTAACCTTAATCCATTTTGCTGCCGTTCTAACTGGTGGTCCCAAGCAATTCAGCTCCGTTGTAAATTCCTCCCATTTTTTTGCTGCTTGAACTTTGGTGCAAATCCCTTTTGCGAATTGTGGATTCTCTTCCATTAATGAAACTAGCCTTTCTAATTGCTGTTTGGTACTCACGACTTTCGACCTGCATAAAATTAACAAAATTAGTATATATTTATTATTTTGTTACTATAAAACCATAAATAATCGCAAACAACTTACATTTTAACAAGTTTACCCACAATACGCAACACAATCGAAAGTAAAATTGCATTCGACTCTAAATTCGGTATTCAACGAAAATTTCGGCAGGGCTGCACCGCTCATAATACCAAATTGACATTCGATTTTCGATCTTCGACAACCAACGAATATCGAAGATCGCATCTAACTCATAATAGGTGCCATAGACTTCAATCCATTCGATATATGACATTCACTATTTGTAGCTTCACACGCCACATTATTATACTTGTACACATACACAAACTTACTTAGCTCCTTCACCTATCTTCACTTATCCCACACACTACTTCCTCTCTTACCAATGTGACCCTCAAAATAATTCAGTGGAACATAAAAGGTTATTGAAATAATTATAATGAACTGCTTCTCATATTAAATACATGTTCTCCCCAAATCATATTTCTCCAAGAAACACACCTCTTTAACACCAAATACTTTCCCACAGCTGTTAACTACCAAATTGTGTCCAATAACCCAACAAACAGATACGGAGGTGCAGCATTATTAATACATCGATCTCTACCATTTTCAGAAATTAATATTAACTGCAACAAATTTAGTATCTCATCAGTACAAATATATTCTATAAAGAAAATAAGAATTCCTTTAATATACTTAATTAATATCTCCCCAAGCACACCTTTCTACTTAAATGGACTCAACTTTTTACGAAATTTCCAAAACTCTATCATTCTTTTAAAAGGCGATTTTTACATTTGGCATCAAAAATGGCCCTCCACCCAAAATAACCAAAGAGGAAACACCTTATTGAAGTTCATAGATCAATCCAACCTTATTCTGCTTAACGATAATTCGTCAACACACTTCACCACACATAATACATTCGCGCACATAGACCTCTTCCTTTGCTCTCACAACATTGCACTCAACTGTCAATGGAAAACATTAGATGACCTCTACGGGAGCGACCTCTTCCCAATTGCTATCTCTCTCTTTCCTCAAAATATAGGAAGAACCCTCAAAAAACCACAATTTAAACTTAAACTTGCAGATTGGAACTCATACAATAATTGCACTCTTCAATTATCAAACAAAATTTCTCCAAGCTCAATCTCCAATAAAGAAGCGGCCAACTTAATAAAATAATATTAAAAAGCGCACATAAAGCAATCCCATAAACGACACTAAACCTCCAGAAACGTGCTGTACCCTGGTGGAATAAAAGGTTAGCAGACTTAAAACACTTAAAAAATCAGGCGTGGCAAAACTTAAGGCCTAACATCAACGTATAGAATATAGTACGAACTCGGATAAAGTAAAGGGCAATCCACAACTACTTTCACAACAGAAATCGAAACCGAAAATTAGAACATTCTGTGGCCTCACAAATAACATCTCGATCCATTGCACAAAAGACTTTCTAACAGGACGAAACATAACATCAAAAATTGGCATAGCTAACGCTTTCGCACAACACTGGTCACAAATTTCCCACGACTCATTTTTCTCACAAGAATTCATAACTAACAAATACAAAATAACAACAACAAACTATCCTATAACCCTATAAACTATAATCCTTCACCTTCGGGCCACACAAATTGAAGCCGACATCACATACATCGAAACACTACCTGCTTTGCACACCCTAAAGGGAACACCCCAGGTTATGATCGAATGTCGTACCAAATGATCAAAAATGCCTCATACACAACCAAACATCGTATTACACAACACTTTAATAACATTCTGAATAGATACATTCCCCAGTTATACAAAACAAACTTAATAATACCAATATTAAAACCTAATAAAAACAAAACTGATCACGTCTTACCGACCAATATCCCTCAATCAATGCAAAGCGAAAATACTAGATAAAATCATTGCAAAACGATGATGGTGGTTCGTAACCAAAAACAATTACATACACCCCCACCAGTTGGGATTTAAAAGTGGGAAATCAGTTGCGAACTATCTGATATACGCAGACCATGTTATAACTGAATCCCTCTCAAAAAAAGTCTCACATCTAGCATCTACCTCGATTTTTCGAAGGCCTTTGATAGGATTGGAGTTCATGCAATAATCGATCAATTACAAATGTGGAAAACTGAACCTAGAATAACCAATAACGTTGCTAATTTCATGACAAACCGAACAATACTAGTTCGTGTCGGGCTCCAAGCCTCCAACGTGCACCTACTTTTCAATGGGATCCCACAAGGATCGTCGATTCCTGTAAATGTAAACATATTCATATGCCAAGTAAATGTAAGCATATTCATATATGTAGAAAACGTAACTGCACTACAAATATATGCTCAAAAAATTTCATTATACCATCAGTAAAGAAATTAAAAATATTAGGAATAACGATTGCTAATAATTATAGATGGAATTGCCATATAAACGAACTGGCTACTGCACTGTCAAAAAGACTGGACAATCAAATGCCTCGCTAGCACAAAATTCAACACTAACATTCATACACTACTCAACAAAACTAGAGCAATCATAACCTCAAAAATAGATTACGGTTTATATCTTTGCGGAAATGCGCCGAAATCTATACTTTACAATCTTAAAACTAAACTTCATTCAGCTATACGTACATCTCTTCGAGCCTTTCACACCACCTCAATTAAAATCATACTACTACAATCAAACATACATACATACCATAGAAAACAGATACGAACTACAATTAACAAAACTTTTTAAGACATTACTGCATTCGTACGACATAGCTCTTTCCAAACTAAAAAAAAAAAATTTCTAACGGTCAAAAAACGAAGAAAAAAATTCATTCGCTACTAGACAGAACAATTTCAAAAACCACATTCTTCAATCATCCTTTTTATCCACAAAAAAATAATAATCTGGAAGCTCCCTCCTAGCCTTATAAACATTACTCTCAGCACCAGTATTAAATCCAAAACACCTAAATGAGAATACGAACAAAAATTCCTTAAAATGAAAGACAACCTAAAAATTAATACATTCATCTACACCGACGACTCACAAATTAACAAAGTCTCTACCTACGCTATAACCACCGACTCCATTATACTCAAATCTGCCATTCTGCCACCCTGTATCTCTGTTTTATCAGCAGAAATCATCGCCACTAGTTAAAAAAAGAGAAACATTTACAATATGTTCGGATTCCCTTTCGTTCCTCAAATCAATATTAAATATAAACAACTGCGACACATACCCTTACAATATAAGATCACTCCTGATCAAACACAATCCTAATATTAAATTGGCCTGAATACCGGGACACTCCGAAATTGTCGGTAATGAACTAGCAGACCGAGATGCCAGAGAAGCATCTGGTCTTCCTCTCATTACTACCAAAAACGTCAGCATAAAATATATCAACCACTTCTTAACAAGTACACACCACTTCTTAAAAGGCACAACATCATAACCTGATATCACAAGATTCTAATTGGTATCAACGAGTTTACCAAAAACAACACATAAGCTGCTATGACTTAAAAAAGCTCAAAATTCACTTACCAGATTGGACCAAACAAAAATTTTAAGATTACGATTAGGCCACACCAAGCTCACAAATACATACCTTATAGACCCCATTACCTACCCATTATGCACCATGTGCCAGACTAACTGAACGCTATCCCTGAACATAGCTTCTGCTCAAATATGAACGAGACGGTATCAATAAAACGGTCCGCGGATGACATATGGCAAAAATAATTTTTTTGTATTTTGGTAGGACTGTTATAAGCTTACATGGCAAATTTCAGCGTGATATGTCACATAGTTTGTTTTCTGTGCTACTCTAAACAAGTCAGGCTCGAGTGTGTTCTTCGAATTTTGACTTTATGACTTCAATTGTCTCAAAATGTTTTCCACGGAGCGGCAACTTGAGCTTAGGAAACAGGAAAAAGTCACATGGAGCCATATCAGGCGAATACGGTGCTTGCGGAACGATATTAACATTCTTTTTGTTCAAATAATCGCGAACAAGACGTGATGTGTGAGCTGGTGCATTATCGTGATGCAAGAACCATGACTTGTTGTCCCACAATTCCTTCCTTTTAAGAAGAATGTTCTCGCGCAAACGCTTTAAAACGTCTAAATAATATTCAGCGTTAACCGATCGGCTTTGCGGAAGGAACTCCGAGTGCACCACACCTTCGTAATCGAAAAAAACAATCAGCATAACCTTAATTTTTGAGCGACTTTGGCGTGATTTTTTGGGTTGATGTACGGCCCTCTTTGAACGATTTGTATCACTGGAAAACACGTACACGCGATAGAGCAGAGTCCCCATAGGTTGTCTGCAACATTTTTAAGGTGTCTGAAGCCGAAATTTTGTTGGAATAACAAAATTTCAAACAAATTCGTTGTTCAACTTGAATTTCCATCGTTAAATTCGAAGAACACACTCGAGCTTGACTTGTTTACAGTAGCACAGAAAACAAACTATGTGACATATCACGCTGAAATTTGCCATGTAAGCTTATAACAGTCCTACCAAAAAACAAAAAATTTATTTTTGCCATATATCATCCACGGACCGTTTTATTGATACCGTCTCGTTCATATTTGAGCAGAAGTTATGCTTGATACTTGTTCTTCTGTAACACAACTACGAAAAAATTCTTCACCTCCTCTCCAACCCGAACTTAGAAAATACAAATTAATTTAACGTATTAATAGACATTCAATGTAATATAGTATAAACTTTAGCAGATAAATTGGCAAATGAAGGCTTTGCAAGTATGCCACTAGGCCCTGAACCCTTTTTAGGTGTCAATTCCACATCGATTGAACTATTGATTGACGACTTCACGAGGTCTACTAGCAGAGGTCGTTGGTCTGAGTTGAATTCGTGCAGAGTAGCCAAGTGCTTTGTGAAAGAACCAAACAGGAAAACAGCGACCATTCTCCTAAAACTCAGCAGAAAGGACCTGAGAGTACTGGTGGGTGTTATCACAGGGCACAACGTCTGTGGTCAGCATATGGCTACCATGGGGGTCGTGGACAGCCCGATATGTCTATCCTGTCTTGAGAATGACGACACTGCAGATCATTTTCTCTGTAACTGTCCTGCATTTGCCAGAATCAGACTTAGGATATTGGGTTGCGATACACTGAGTATGGACAAAGTTCATACTCTTCCTCTTTCGGATCTCTTAAAATCCATCAATGAATCCAAGAGATTTGTGGAAGAGTGACCTCAAACTAATCTATCCGTTTTTACCATCCACCTTCTATCTTTCCTATCTCTATTCTTTCTACTGATTTCTATTCTGGTGTAGTACAATGGTCTACTGACTGAGTGCTTGGACTTGTCCAATCCTCCACAAATCTAATCTAATCAAATCTAGTATAACCTTAAACTAACTAACTACTTAATTTTAAACACCTAGCTTAAGATCGTAGAAGTCATAGCTATCTTCTTTTTACAGTTAGCTTTAAGTTTTGTAAACTTTTCTAACTGCTATAAATAAATAAATTTCTGTTAGTTGGTCTTGACTAACCATAATTTCTTTAGCTTTATTACCTTTTTTAGAACTGCTTAAGCGTTATATTTACATAGTATATGGTATTTGTCTATTTGTAGAATTGGATTTTTGATTTTAATTGCATTTAGAATTATTTTATTTTTATGTTTAGATTATTAATATTAGTTGAGGACCTTTGTATTTTTCTTGAATGAGAAGTTGTTAGAGTTACCTCTTGTAGAATGATATTAGATGTCTGGGTTAACAATATTTATGGGTGAATTAGGGGTTAATTTTCAAATTGATTTGAAGAAAATTGTTGCTATATTTACTTTAAGTCGATTGGGTTGAATAATAATAAGAATATTATCTATGTAATATATATGTACTATATTTGACCCTTTTATTCTTTTATGGAACATAGGGCTTCAACAAATAGTTTCCATTGGTCGCGATTTTGCGCCAGTAATTTAATTTCGTTCCATTTTTTATTCGTATTTTCGAACTTGATCTCTAAAATCCGTCTGCATATTTTTGACGGTCTTCTTCTGCGGCGGCTGCCCTGCGGACTTCACTCAATTTTATCTATATGGTTTTATAAATTAGCGTTTTTCCATTTAATAAGTCATGCTCCATTTAAGGCTCTATTATTTGCGTGTGGCGGGGCTATAATCATTATATAAATAATTCTCAAGATATTCGTTTAATGGGGGGTTTAGAATTGGTTAACAACATTAGCTTTATATGGAATATCGTTTTTAGCAGGTTTTTATTATAAGGATATAATTTTGGAAATTATTTTTGTAAGTTATATTAATACACTTTCTGTCCTCGTGAGAGCAAAGGCTATCATCACTGCCTTCCAAGAGATGCAATGCACGACGGTGGATGAGCGTCTCGCAATAATCCGCATCAAAACCCGTTTTTTTAACATCCCGCTCATTTGTCCCACGCCCCGACGGAAGATACGGACGATGCGACCAAATAATCGTTCTATGAGCTCATGAAACGTTCCTATTTTTTTCATAGCATTGTCCCGCAACGACATAAAATCGTGCTTGGAGACTTCAACGCCAGTGTGGGGAAGGACAGAATTTTCGGCCCCACAGTCGGAAAATTCAGCCTGCACAACGAAACATCCGGTAACGGACAGAGGTTGGTCGACTTCGCGGGGCCCCAAACTGGGTAGTCCGCAGCACCGGATTCCAGCATAAGAAAATACAACAAGCAGTGTGGCTGTCGCCTGATCGGAAAACCCGAAAACAGACCGATCATGTTCTGATAGATCGAATAGACGCTTCTGGTGTATTAGATGTACGTACGATCCGAGGACTCAATCCCAACAGACAGCCAAAAGATTCGCCACTCGACTCTCACTTCTGCTCTCAGAGAGTACTGCCCAAAAAACAGGCATGCACGAGCAATGGAGCAACATTTCTCGTTTTCTACGTACCGCCGAAGAACAAGTCGGATTCTGGCGAGCCCGAAAAACGATTGGTGCGACGAGGAATGTCATGCTGCCGCTGAAAGAAACGATGATGCCTATAGAGCCACGCTGCGATCGGGCGCAACGCGAGCCATGTGGGATCGCTACAGAGAGGTAAGAAAGGAAAAGAGACGCACTATCCTGAAAAAAATACGAGAGGCCGAAATACTTGAGTGCGAGGAGATACTGAATAGGAACAACGCCCGAAAATTCTACCAGAAAGTTCGGTGGCTTACAGAAGGTTATAAGACCGGGGCGTTTTCTTGTAAGAACAAAGACGGCGATCAGGTGACTGACGTACAGAGCAATCTTAAATTATGGAAGCAACACATCTCGAACCAGTTACACAGTGACAGCTGCGCATGTCAAAGAGAATGTGAAGATCGCGATACCCCATCCGTTGATGACGGAATTGTCGCGACCATACCCGATCATGACGCGGTGAGAATAGCGATAACGCGGCTAAAGAACAACAAAGCCACGGGCGCCGACGGACTGCCGGCTGAGCTATTCAAACATGGTAGCAAGGAGCTGGTGAAGTGCAGGCATCAGCTTCTATGCAAAATATGGTCGGATGAAAGCATGTTTGGCGATTGGAATTTAAGTGTGCTCTGCCCAATCTATAAGAAGGGCGATCCTGCAATCTGTGCCTATTAACGTGGAATAAGTCTCCTTAATATCACCTATAAGGTTCTAGTGAGCGTATTGTGTGAAAGGCTGAAACCCACCGTCAACTAACTGCTAAAAGTCTACCATCGTCCAAATATTCACAATACTCCAAATCTTGGAAAATACCCATGAAAGGAGAATCGACACACGACATCTCTTCGTCACCTTCAAAGCTGCATTCGACAGTACGAAATGAGTTTCCTGTACCCCGCACTATGAAAAATCGAGGAGTTTTATGGACCAAAAATCGATGACTGTTACATTTCTAAAATTAAGTTGCAAAAATTTGGACAAATACAAAAAATTTTGTAAAGATTTAAAAAGAGTATATTTTAATATCATTTATTTTTAAATACGGTGTGAAAAAAAAGTTAAATTTAAAAATTATCAAATTTAAAATTATTTTATTCCATTTTAAATACCTAACGGTCTTAAAATATGTAAACACAAACTTATAACTCATATATTTTAATAAAACAAAATATTTAAATTATTGTTAAACAATTATGTAAAACAAGTGTAAAAATCAGTAAGGAGAAGTAGTACATTACAATACGTATTAAAGGAATAGAAATAATAAAAATTATAAAAGTTTTTTTTTGCAACACTTTCTATTTATAAAAATTTATTTGAATTACCTGTGTCTTCTTCTTCTTCTTAATTGGCGCGATAGCCGCTTACGCGATTTTGGCCGGGATTAACAAAGCGCCCCAGTCGTTTCCTTCTCGTGCTAACCGGCGCCAATTGGACACACCAAGTGAAGCGAAGTCCTTATCCACCTGATCTTTCCAACGCAGAGAAGGCCTTCCTCTTCCTCTACTACCACCAGCTGGTACCGCATCGAATACTTTCAGAGCCGGAGCGTTTGTATCGAGTCGGACGTCATGACCCAGCCAACATAGCCGCTGAATCTTTATTCGCTGCGCTATGTCTATGTCGTCGTAAAGCTTATACAGCTCATAGTTCCATCGCCTGCGATATTCGCCGTTGCCAACGTAAAAAGGTCCAAAAATCTTACGCAGAATCTTTCTCTCAAACACTCCAAGCGTCGCTTCATCGGATGTTGTCATCGTCCACGCTTCTGCGCCATACGTTAGGTCGGGCATAATGAGAGTATTGTAGAGTGTTGGTTTTGTTCGTCGAGAGAGGACTTTACTACTCAATTGCCTACTTAGTCAAGAGTAGCACTTGTTGGCAAGAGAGATTCTACTTTGGACAGTACGAAATGAGTTTCCTGTACCCCGCACTATGAAAAATCGAGGAGTTTTATGGACCAAAAATCGATGACTGTTACATTTCTAAAATTAAGTTGCAAAATTTTGGACAAATACAAAAAATTTTGTAAAGATTTAAAAAGAGTATATTTTAATATCATTTATTTTTAAATACGGTGTGAAAAAAAGTTAAATTTAAAAATTATCAAATTTAAAATTATTTTATTCCATTTTAAATACCTAACGGTCTTAAAATATGTAAACACAAACTTATAACTCATATATTTTAATAAAACAAAATATTTAAATTATTGTTAAACAATTATGTAAAACAAGTGTAAAAATCAGTAAGGAGAAGTAGTACATTATAATACGTATTAAAGGAATAGAAATAATAAAAATTATAAAAGTTTTTTTTTGCAACACTTTCTATTTATAAAAATTTATTTGAATTACCTGTGTCTTCTTCTTCTTCTTAATTGGCGCGATAGCCGCTTACGCGATTTTGGCCGGGATTAACAAAGCGCCCCAGTCGTTTCCTTCTCGTGCTAACCGGCGCCAGTTGGACACACCAAGTGAAGCGAAGTCCTTATCCACCTGATCTTTCCAACGCAGAGAAGGCCTTCCTCTTCCTCTACTACCACCAGCTGGTACCGCATCGAATACTTTCAGAGCCGGAGCGTTTGTATCGATTCGGACGTCATGACCCAGCCAACATAGCCGCTGAATCTTTATTCGCTGCGCTATGTCTATGTCGTCGTAAAGCTTATACAGCTCATCGTTCCATCGCCTGCGATATTCGCCGTTGCCAACGTAAAAAGGCCCAAAAATCTTACGCAGAATCTTTCTCTCAAACACTCCAAGCGTCGCTTCATCGGATGTTGTCATCGTCCACGCTTCTGCGCCATACGTTAGGTCGGGCATAATGAGAGTATTGTAGAGTGTTGGTTTTGTTCGTCGAGAGAGGACTTTACTACTCAATTGCCTACTTAGTCAAGAGTAGCACTCGTTGGCAAGAGAGATTCTACTTTGGATTTCAAGGCTGGCATTGCATATAATTACTTATATACTTACGGAAAATAAGGATAAAGAACAAATTAATTAATGTTTAGTAAATCCAGAGTTTCCTCTTCAAGTTCCTTTACAATTCTTTTATAGGGTTTTCTTAAACTTGTTATAAATGGATCAGATGTATAAAGAAGAGTGTGGAATACGTCCTCATTTGTAGCTGATCGAGAACATTTCCGAGCATGATGAAAACGAAATTTTTTATAATCCTTATTATGAGACTCTTGTGCGTGTTTAGAAAGTTGATCGATAGGAAGCACTCCATGTTTTAAAATTTTGTGGACCGAAGATGGCATGTAATACCATTTATAATTAGTCATATAGATCTGAGCAGTTTCCATAGCATAACTACCAAATTTCTCTGAATTTATCGTCAATCCCGATGAAAGAATCTGTAGAACTATATGAAGGCGCTTAATCAAATGAATGTCGACTCCAGTAGTTTCAGCTGAACAGCTAGCATTGTAAAAAAAATCTTCTGACAGTATTACCGTCCTTGGTATTGCCACTTCATTGTCAGGGTTTGTCGATTATCAATCCTAGCTAATCGCGAAATCGATTTTGTACCAGGTTTTTTTATCTCTTGCTTTAGCAGTTCAGTTTCTTCACTGTGAGCTGACCATGTTTTGAAGGAAAGAGTGTAGAAAATATGTAGTATCATTTCCATGCGAAGAATCTAGACATGTAATGTAGATAGTCCATGAAGTATTTTGAAGTGAATCAAAATAATTTGTACACAAAAAGTATAGCAAAAAGCTATTAAGTATATTTGAGAATTAGTTAAGAGAAATTATATTGATTTTGAATATTGCTTTATTGAATACTTATTCTTATACATTATATTATATCTAATATTGTAAACGACATTGACATGGACATTGACGAAATTTTAGAACTGAATTTGAACAGTCTCAGGGAGAAACTCACAGCTTTAGAGTTACCGACTAGGGGGCGGAAAGGTGATTTCCAGGACGCATTTTTAGAACACTTCGGTCATTCTAGAGTTTCAGACGCTAATGTGAGTCTAGATTCAGATGAGGGTTGTGAAGATAGATCCGCTAATGTACAAATGCCGGTTCAGATTTTTTCTTTAGTCTTCGCGATATCGAAGATACACTGTCATCATTCTCGGGGTGCGGGCAATCTGACGTTAATAGTGGTTCCAGGAGTTTGAGGATAACGCAGATGTCGTCAATTGGAATGAACTACAGAAGTTTATCTACAGAAAGCAATTACTCAGGGGTGCGGCAAAGACATTCGTGAGAAGTCAGAGAGCAGTCAAGGATTGGAACTCGCTAAAGTCCATCCTTAAGAGCGAATTCGAGGTTAAGCTGAGTGCAAACGAAATTCTTCGCAGATTAAAGAATAGACGTAAACGGGTAAACGAGAATTTACTGGAGCATCTATACTCATTGATGGAGATTGCCAGCCAGATTAATATGGACGACGAGAGCATCCTCGAATATTTTATTGATGGCATTCCAGATACTCGTACTAATAAGCAGATTGTGTATGAAGCTCGCAATTTGGAAGACCTTAAGGAGAGCCTGCGTATTTATGAGAAGTGTAGGCACAAAGCAGTAGGTCGTGTTTCCAGTGTGGAAGAGTAGGGCATCTTGCTAGGCAATGCACTCAATTGGCGATTAGGTGTTTTAAATTTAGCCAAGTCAGTCACAAGGCATTCGAGTGTAAGCAGACGATACCGCGAGCGGAGGAGAAGAAGGAAAATCAAAGAGTAAATGTAGTTACCGACGGTAGAGAAGAACCGAAAGCGAGGTCAGCATTAAAGAACGCGTCTCTATTCCGCGAATTGCAAATTAATGGTTACACGTTTTTAGCATTGTTAGATACGGGTAGTGATATCTGTATTGTCAGATATGACACTCTACTCAATATTGGAAACGTCCATTTAAAATCCATAATTAAAACGTTGTATGGCATTGGCAACAGAATGATAAAAACTATTGCGAACCCTGCGATTATGGATTTGGATGGAGTCGAGTTCCACGTTTCTAGGGAGCGCGATATTTTGTACGACGCCATTTTGGGCAAGGATATACTGAGGCAAGAGACGTCGTCATTGATGGTGAAGGGGTGAAATTCCAAAAGAAATGAATTCCCGAGCAGAAACCAGAATCTAAGGAAGTTAGCGTGAAAAGAGTGGGGAGTAAAGACTCGAATCGCATTGATGAGTTGGGAAGGAGTTTGGACAAATCCTACATTCTGTGTCTCGTGAGAATGCTCGCTTTGCAGGTTGAACTCGATCATTTGCCAACTGCAACAAAGGAGAGAGTACTTAGCCTGATTACGAATTACAGAAGCGAGAAGAAAAAGTCATCGCCTATCGAAATGAAGATCATCTTGTCCGACGAGGTGCCAGAAAATCATAGACCGCGTCGAATGTCATACGCCGATTAATGTTTAGTTGAAATACAGGTAGATGAGTGGTTATCCGAAAATATTATTCAGATTGGCACATCCGAGTATGCATCTCCGATGGTATTGGTGACAAAGAAGGATGGTACAAAACGGTTATGCTGCGACTATCGGAAATTGAACGAAAAGATCATACGAGACAACTTTCCGGGACGATTAATCGATAATATTCTGCAAAGACTTCAATCGCCTACTTTTTACTCAACTTTGGATCTTTGTAACGGATTTTTCCACGTACCGTTAGAGACTACGTTGCGTAAATACACAGCTTTTGTAACTCATAATGGACAATACGAGTTTTGTATGCTCCATTTGGCATCAGTAATTCTCTAGCAGTTTTCACGAGGTACTTTAATGCTGTGCTAGGGGAACTTATTCGAAGTAACACAATAATAGCCCACATGGACTATATAACTATTCCTTCAAAGAGCGTGAAGGAAGGGTTACCTAGTTTAAGGAGAGTGTTGGAGACCGCAGAGTTGAGTGGGCTTCGAATAAAATTGGAGAAGTGTCAATTTTTAAAGAGCCGAATTACATTTTTGGGCTACGTTGTGGAGGCGTCCACCATAACACCATCGCGAGAGAAAACTCGAGGTGATTTTTCCCATTCCAACTTAGAAGAAGATGTTGCAACGTTTTTTTGTCTGGCGTCATATTTTAGCCGTTTCATTCCGAGATATTCTCTGGTCGCTAAACCATTGACTGATCTAATGGGGCAATACGTAGAGTTTCGAATAGAAGATGAACAAATAGCAGCGTTTCAACAGTTGAAGATTGCTTCAGCGAATTCACCGTTGCTTAGACTATTCGATCCAACACTACAGACAGAAGTACTCACTGATGCATCCATGTTCAGATATGGCGGAGTTCTGTTACAGAGAGATTCGGAAGATAGATGTTTACATACTATTGAAAATATGAGTAGGAAAACTACGGTTGTGGAACAGAAATATCACTCGTACGAGCTGGAGGTATTAGCCATTATAGCTGTGCTGAAGAAATGGAGAGAATACGTTATGGGTATAAAATTTAAAATAGTAACGGATTGTAACGCTTTTGCACTAACTATGAAAAAAGAGGATGTTCCCTTAAGAGTATCGCGTTGGGCGATGTTTCTTCAAGACTATCAGTACGAGATTGAGCACCGTTCAGGAAGTCAGATGAGACACGTGGATGCGTTAAGTTGCATACACTGCTTGATGATGACGGGCTCCTTGCGGAATAGGATACAGGAAGAACAACTTAAACACGATAAGTTGACAGCCGTTCGGAAGGTTTTAGAGCACGAGGAGTATCACGATTTCTATTTAACGCATGGGGTTCTCCATAAAGATCTCGCTAAAGAACTTATGGTAGTACCGACATCGATGTAGTGAGAGGTTATCCAGGGCATTATGTAATGTAATGGGCATCACTGACCGAACGAGAAGGCCTCGGAACTAAAACGGTAGGAAAACGTTTTTTCTTTTCCGAATAGAAGCACAGGACAGGCCGGACGGAAAACAAATCCCACATGGATATACGAGTATACATGTATATAAACATTTATAAATTACATATATTGTTTTAGGTTATATTAGGTTAGCCAAGTTGTTTGTGTCAGGCAGAATGGGTGGCCATATGGCCCAATGCTATAAATATTTTTAGTAAGGTAACTAATACCTCAGAGAGACAGTGTGTAAATTTTCCAGGTCTTCAAAGAAATAATCGATAAGATATTTGGCACGGTTTCTTTGAAATGCAGAACCTGCACAGAGGAGCTGTTGTACCTACTCAATTTCTTCTTCATGTCCACAACACCTTCAGAAATCATTTCGGGGAACGCCCATACCGCTGGATAAGGTGCAAATAGTGCAGAGACCAGTTATGACAACTGTGAGGACGCTGGTAGTTGATCTGTTGAATCCAATCAAATATTTTGTCCTTTTAAGGTTTAGTTTTGGCCAAAGCGCTTTGGAGACCCTACAGTTAGTAGTGCGTGACCACACTCTATTGGTCTCCGCGATTACGCTCAAGTCAATCGTGGTATACAGTTCGTTTAGAGGAATGCTTATTTCCGCTACCACTAGTTCAAGGTCAAGCTTTTCCCTGCACACTCATCCACTCTTTCATTTCCTTCCAGTCCAGAATGGCCGAGGATCCAACAAAGTGTGGTATTGTGTTGTGGGATAAGCGAGAGGGACCTCCTGCATTTTTAACACTTGCGCGTTGAGTCCAGTGCATTTATCGCTGCTCGACTATAATAAATTAGTATTGTTTTGCTGGAGGTAAGTCCATTAGTCTAATCGTTTTTGCTGCTTTGTCTATAGCGTGGTTCTCAGCTAAGAAGATGCTACACCGGTTTGGGAGCCTAAATAAGCCGGTTTGAGAGCCTAAATAAATCTAAGGATAATTGTTCCGAGTACACTCCTGCTCCAATGCCATTGTCCATCTTTGAACCGTCAGTATAAATATGGTGACCACTTTCATCTGATTTCATTCAGGTATTCGTTTTTATAGTCTTTGTTCAGATCTATTCTGGAAGCCAGATAGTCTGCTTTCGATGCACCTTGCAAAGGTTCTACAGATAGTAGAACTGGTGCATGACCGTGCCTGCTTTCTTTTAACATACCTGCTGCTTTAATCCTGGAAGCAGATTTGGCCGCTATCTAACATATATATCAATAGGTGGAATATTTAGGATCACTTCCAGCGCCACCTGAGGCATCGATCGGAGCGCACATGTCATTCCTACACTAGCTAATCTTGGAACTTTTATGAGACTCTTTATGTCTTTCATTTTTTCCAAATGTCCTCTTACAGATAAAGAAGGTATTACAAGCTTCTTCATCCTTGCATCGGAGTTCCTATTCCAAGAAAGCTTTGAGCCCAGAACTATGCCAAGGTACTTGGCTTTCTTCGATCGGGTTAATGTTACTCGATCTTTAGACGGTAACTGAAAACTCGGTATCTTATGTCTTCTAGTGAACAGAACTAGTCTGGTCCTGGCTTGGTTAACCATTAGATCGTTTGAGGTCACCCACTTAGAGAGGTCCCTTAACGCTGGTTGCATAAGCCCACCCGTAGCCGAGAGAAACTTCCCTGTCATCAGGCAACTATTCCTATTTAAGAGAGACTGATTGGTCTGAAATCTTTCGCAGATTTATGGGCCAGTTTTTCCGGCTTCGGCATTAAATACCACCCTAACCTTTCTCCATAAATCAGGAATATACCTTAAAGATAGGAATTCCCTAAAGATCATAGCTAACCATATATTAATCATACCAATTGCTTGCTGCGACATCATTGGTATAATTCCGTTCGGTCTTGTAAGGTTGGAAGGAATTTATCGCCCAGGTTACCTTGGCTTCACAGATTCTCTCCCTTGCAAGTTCATCTATCTAAATTCCAGAAGGGCTTAGACTTTGTACATTGTTCGTCCATTCCTTGCATCCAGGGAATTGTGCTTGCATGAGATACTTAAGTGTTTCCTGTCCTATTGGCTGGTGAAAATCCTCCACTGAACCCTCCCCGAGGGTGCCAGCTGGTAATAAGTACCACAGTTTTCCTATTTTCAGGAGGTACTTAGCTAAGTTAAGGGTACTATGGGTAGGGTTCGATACTCCTCAATAGTACAGCACTACCCAAAGTACTCTTAGCGTGGTCGGGGGTGAAGGGCTGGATTAAGGTGTGATACGACCCGTGCCGAGAATCTGTCAGGCTTGGGGCCCTTCTAATAAATAACCAAGTCTCAAACGGAGCTTACGGATACCTGGCGCCCTCCGTAATAACTAGCCTTACCCGTGTAGTTCGGAGCTATGCACGGGCGGACATCCTCTCTCCGACACTCGTGGGTCCAAATATGTAAACAGACTATCCAAAAACTAATAAAAAAAAGGAATAGACAGTTCCGCAATAGGAGCAACGGTCGCACCGAGCTCGAAGAAAACGCCATCCATCGGCCAAATAAGTCGATCGAAATACACAGCGACAGCCTCAGCGAAAGCGACGCCAGTTGCCACACAACCAGAGCTGGACACAGGCCCAAGCACAAGTAGGGGTGCACTAACCCGGCAGTCAACTGTGATTCAGCCCCCAAAAACGGCCCCGACCGGAAGCATTGCTACTGCTAGCTCCGGTGCCGAAGGATGGCCGCTTGTGAGAGTGGTAGACCCAGTGAAAGCGAGCTACCAGGATCGCAGAAACGCAGCTAGGCTCCTAAGGAGGCTGCACGAAACTCACCCAAAGGAAGGTGAAATGTCTCAGGAATTGAAAGAGGCGATTGAAAGAGCGAAAGCGATCATTCCTGATTTCAACCCCGATTTCAAACCAATACAATCGGCTCCAAAACAACAGCGGTCCTTGGAGGATAATAAGCCAAGCACAAAACAATGGGCGTGACGCCCAAAAGATCATTTGCGGAGGTTGAAAAAGACCGCTTTATCATAGGGGTCCAGGACGAGAACAATCCTGAAGGTATGATCCCCAAGGCCCAATGGAAATGGATCGAGGCCGAGCTAACGAAAGTGGCACTGAAGGTCATTCTGGAGAACCCCGGCCCCCCGCCTGCGTGCGAAGACTTAGGCTGGCACCAAGGCCAGATAAAAATAATAGCGTGCGACGATGATAGATCGGTTCAACTGTACAAAGAGGCCATCTCCAATGTCGGCGAAGTGTACCCAAATGCCAAGCTAGTGGTCGTGGACAGGAAGGATATTCCGTCCAGGCCGCGAGCAAGGGTTTGGTTACCTTCAACCGTCGAAGACCCGGTATAGATTTTGAAGCTCATTCGGGTCTGCAATCCGGATATCCCAACGAAGGAGTGGAGGTACGTCAAAACCCTAACCAACAAAAACAGCGTGGAAGAATCGAAAGAGCAGAATCGCGCCACCATGCAGGCACTCCTGCTCCTCACAGAGAACTCAATTGAACCGTTAGCGAAATGCGATGGGCAACTGAGATACGGTTTAGTAAAGGTGAAGCTTCACATTTATAAAACCGACACGGATGCAATTGAGTTCCTCGCCACGAAGGAAAGTGAAAAGCCCATAAGCGAACTGGAACCCATGAGCGAAGACGACCAGCCCACCAAAGAAGAATACGCCTCTTCAGGCTCAGAAATGGGCATAGGGAGGTTGTACTTCGAACGGGAGGGTAAGTCTTCCACACAACAGCGTAAGTATTCCGAAAGGGAACTTTTATGCGAAAGCAAAGAAGATCCAGACATAACGCTAACAGCTGATGCATCTTCTAAAGATAAACCTACACCACTGTAAAGAAGCCTGCCTTGCCCTCCTGGATCGTCTGGCAGAAGATCAGCCGGATGTAGTCCTCATCCAGGAACCCTGGGTACGGAATGGCGAAATCTGCGGTCTGAGGACATCAGAGTATAAAGTATACAAGACCAATTGTGAAGGTACTAAAAGAGCATGCATAATGGCAAAAGCACATCTTAATATATTTATGATTCAAAATTTCAGTAACGCAGATACTACGACGGTTAGCTAGGAAGTGAGCGGAAGCAACATCTGGCTAACCTCGTTCTATTTTGCCGGGGACGACACAGGTCCACTGCCGTCGCCGCTAATAAGAAGCCTTGTGGAAGACTGCAAAGCACACAACCGCAAACTAGTACTAGGAGGTGATGCCAATGCCCACCATACCATATGGGGGAGCTCGGATACAAACGAACGTGCTGAGTCTCTCTTTAATTACATTACATGTAGTAAGCTTGGATACAAACGAACGTGGTGAGCCTCTCTTCAATTATATTACATGTAGTAAGCTTTTAGTGTGTAAGAAAGGCAACGAACCTACATTTATTACGCACAATAGACAAGAAGTTCTTGATATTACGCTAGCATGTCAAACACTCTACGGAAAGATGACGCAGTGGAGGGTTCTGAATGAACACTCTTACTCCGATCATCGCTACATAGAAATAAAATTTGGGGGAAACAACCCACGGGCCCCGCCCGCCAGCAGGAACTTGAAAAAGACCAACTGGCATATATATAAACAGTAACTTAAGGAAAGACTTCCAAATTCCCAAAATATTACTATTGAAAACAGAGAATCATTGAACGAACACGTGCAAATCCTTACGGAGGTCTGTAGAACTGCGCTAAACAAGGCTTGCCCTTTAATTAGGTATAAGGGGAAGAAAAAGCCGCCCTGGTGGTCAGAAGACCTGTCAACATTAAGAAACGACAGCAGAAAACAGTTTAATAGAGCGAAAGCGACACGAGAGAGTAAAGACTGGGACTGCTACTACAGTAAGCTAAAAATTTACAAAAAAGAAGTTAGGAAAGCGAAAAGGTCTGGTTGGAGAACGTTCTGTGGAGAAATCGAAGGAACCACAGGGGCTTCCAGACTGCGCAAAATCCTTTCAAAAAACACTATCCCACCGGATACCTCCAAAACCCGGACAGGAGTTGGACTACTTCGAGTGACGAAACTTTGAAGTTGCTAGTGGACACACTTTTTCCCAGCAACGAATCATCTAACGTATTAATCAACAACGGTACAGAAAGACCAAACTCTGACATTGAAGAAATAATCACTGAAACTAGGATAACCTGGGCGGTGAACACGTTGAAACCATTTAAATCACCGGGCCCAGATGGATTATTCCCGGCCCAAATACAACATTCACTCAACTACATCATCGAGTGGTTGACGGCCATATTTAAAGCTGCTCTGAAACTGAAAAGTGTCCCATCAACATGGAAAGAGGTAAAAGTGGTCTTTATCCCTAAAGCGGGAAAAAGTTCACACACAACCCCTAAGGATTTCAGGCCAATCAGCCTATCCTCCTTTCTGCTAAAAGCATTAGAAAGAATTTTAGAAGAGCATATTAGGGCTAACATCAGCCCTAATAAGCTCAGCATCTCACAACATGCGTACTGTAAAGGGAAATCAACTGAAACAGCACTTAACTCACTTGTAACAGAAATCGAGAAGTCAATGTATAATAAAGAATTCACACTGGTAGCATTTCTAGATATCGAGGGCGCGTTCAACAACTTCCTACCGGATACCATAATAAAGGCACTGACGGTTTTCCGGATCTCTGGCGCTCTGGTTGAGTTCATCAAAAACATGCTCTTGAGCAGATTTGTGATCGCAACCCTAGGGGCCTCAGAGATCAAGAAAACAGTTAGCAGAGGAGCACCTCAAGGCGGTGTGCTGTCCCCTCTCCTATGGGTGCTGGCATTAAACGCATTGCTTAAGAGCCTAGAGGAGAGAGGACAACACGTTGTAGCATATGCGGACGATGTTGCAATGGTAGTAAGAGGGAAATTCCCCAATACACTTATAGAAGTCATGCAAGATTTACTAAACATGGTTGAAAACTGGTTAAAAGCAAATGGGCTAAGCGTCAACCCCAATAAAACTGAACTCATCCTATTTACCAGGAAACATAAAATTCCAAATATAGCTCCTCCGACTCTAGGTGGAACGGCACTGTCATTTAGTGATGAGGCCCGCTACTTAGGTCTAATACTAGACCGAAAGCTAACTTGGAAGAGAAATGTCGAAGATAGAGTAAAAGGGCGACAACAGCACTATACTCTTGTAAACAGCTGATAGGACTAAGTTGGGGTCTCTCCCTATCTATCGCACTGGGTTTACACGGCAATTGTCAGACCAATCCTAACATACGGCATATTAGTATGGCGGCCAGCTTTAGATAAATTGTACATTAAAAGAACCATGGCACATGTACAAAGAATGGCCAGTCTTTGCATCTGCGGAGCCCTCAGAACCACACCCACAGATGCACTAAATATCATGCTTAACATTTTACCAATAAAGCAGTACGGTAAGCAAACAGCTGCCAAAGCAACTCTCAGACTAAGAGAAATCGGCCTAATCAGAACGAACCAAAGAGGACACTCCTCAATTTTAGAAAAATTCCCCTGTATTCCCAGCACAACGGATTTCTGTAGGACCAAGGACATCAATTTTAATAAATCCTTTGTCACAGTATTTCCTTCCAAAGAGGAATGGAATAACGGGCTCATTGCTAAGATAAATGACTTAAACATCTACACAGATGGCTCAAAACTGGACAACAAAGTAGGTGGAGGGGTCTACTCCGACAAACTCGGAGTATGCCAATCATTTCGCTTACCTGATCATTGCAGTGTATTTCAGGCGGAGGTCACTGCCATAAAAGAGGGGCTTAAAGAAGTAAAAACGAGAGTATTATCCACAAATGAAGTCTTCATTTACTCGGACAGTCAAGCAGTAATAAAAGCGCTGGAATCAAAAACGCACTCGTCAAAAACAGTTCTAGAATGTTTTAAACTACTAGATGACGTATCTAAGTGCTACAAGGTGCACCTTATCTGGGTACCAGGCCACAGGAACATTGCAGGAAATTGTAAGGCGGATGAACTTGCAAGAACCGGTACAACGCTTGATCTCGAACCGGATAAGGCGCTGATACCCATGCCCATAGCCAATTGTAAATTACTTATAGACAGGGAAACCATCAAAAAGGTAAATACAATCTGGCAAAACCTCACAACATGCGAACTAAGCAGACAGACATGGCCGAACTGGAACAGCGGTCGATCGAAGATCTTGTAAGATTCAATAGAGAATCTATAAGAAAAATGATAGGTGTATTAACTGGTCATTGTTTAATAGGCAGCCACGCTAGAAGGTAAGGACTACCTTACTTCGATTTCTGTAGAAGCTGTCTAAATACAGAAGAAGAGGAAACAGTCAGACACCTTTTATGTGAGTGTGAAAGCCTAGTTATGAGAAGGCTGCGCACTCTCGATACAGCATTTCTAACCGATGTAGCGGATATAGCCCATCTAAAACTAACGAAGCTCTGCTCGTTTATTAAAGCAACCGGATGGTTTGAAAAGGAACACGTAGTGTAAGGATAAGCTCCAGTGGTATCACAATGGACCTGCCGAAGGTCTAAGTGTCTCTTACGACAACCACCCTACCTACCTACCTACCTTCCTGTCATGTTTCTGTGAAGCTGCTATCTGATCTTTCCAAAAAGCTTGACTTGCAGGGTTCCTTGGATAAACATTATCTAAGTATTGAGAGCTCAGATGTGTCCTCCAACTCTTCACGAAACTTCCTCCTGGACTCTTTCTTTCCTCTCTTTATTTGCCTCTTAAAAGTATTGAAACTATTTCAATAGCAGTCCCAATTCTCTGTCGTCATAAACGCCTTTGCTGCATTGTGAAGTCTTCTAGTTTCTCTTCTTCTTATTATAGTTTGAGCCCTCTGGTTCACCATGACTTTGCTTGATTTTTTTGGGAGCCTGTTTACTGAACAAAATCAACGAAAAGATTCATCTATTGCAGATGTCAACAAATTGATGTTATTTTCCAAGCTGTAGACGTTAAGCATTAAAATTATAGCTAAAATTAATACAATTTCTACAGAAAAATTAGCGTAATTAAAAAAATCGTGGTGAGAACGGTAGACGAGAAAATAATTTTGCGTCAAGTCCACATTTAAATGGGAAGCATTGCTCGATCTGCTAATCTTTTTTTATAAAATCGAAACTAATGTTATTACAATTTTTGTGACGATATATTGACGAGTTTTTAAAAAAAAGTATTATTTAACTTTGAATTAAAAAAATTAATAAAAAGTTGTTACAAGTATTACATGAATTCTGTGGAATCCTCAAGCTATAAAAAAGAAGGATCCATAAGCTGAATAGTTATAGCCTCCACTGTATTCGAAATATAAAATGTTTGTTCATAAGAATATGAACAAACATACATACATAAGTATTTCCAACTTCCTTTATTTAAACTTTACTGCTTTTATTAAAACCAATGAACTATTACTGATTTACTGCTTTATGAACAATTATTAAAACAAGTGAACTATTGAATATCGTAAAGTAACCAATTTTGTTTAGCTATGTGAATATTGTCAAATAATCATAATTTAGTTGTAAACAAAATTCAGCAATTTTCCTAGAATTGTAAATCAAATTAAATACTGTCAAGCAATCAAATATTCATTATAAATAAAAAAGTTTAAGAAATAAAAACTCAGTTATCAGTTATCAATGGTAAGCTCAGCAAGTGTTTTTTTTTTTAAACAACCAGGAAGTAACCTGTTTTTGGCGCAGTCGGTAGAATTGCCGCAATTATCATTCATAACAGTGAAGATAAGTAAATTCATATTTTTAGTGCAGTACCGAAAACAATTTTTTTTTTCTCTCGCGAACTTGTTGGCTAAAGATTGCCACAACGGTGAGGATATAGTAAGCAAAAGATTGCTACTTTAAAACAAGAACTGGAAAAAGAAATTAAAAACTCCTAAATACAGGATTGAAAAAAAAAACAGATCTTGCAAAGAGGACTAAAAATTAAAAACTCCTGCATACAGGATAGATAGAAAAAACAGATCCTGCAAACAGGACTAAAAATTAAAGACTCCTGCATACGGGATTGATAAACAAAACAGATCCTGCAAACAGGACTAATAATTAAAAACTTGTTTTTGCGAGAATAAACAACAGAAGATACAGAAGTAAATTCCATTAAGAAACAACAAATTACAAAGCCATCAACAACCAGAAATCGTTCATCTGAGACAAGAAACATCAACAGAAGATACAGAATAAGTTCCATTAATGAACAACAAACATCAAATAACAAAGACATCAGCAACCAGAAATCGTTCCTCTGAGACAAGAAACATCAACAGAAGATACAGAATAAGTTCCATTAATAAACAACAAACATCAAATAACAAAGACATCAGCAACCAGAAATCGTTCATCTAAGACAAGAAACAACAACAGAAGTTACAGAAGTAAGATCTATTAATACACAACAACATTAGAGTAAGAGAAATTTTTATGCTTAAAATATATATAAATATTGCTTTCTAAAAAAACAAAAATACCAGTCTAACGGTTAGACGCGATAGAGGTGAAACCTTCCGTAAAACAAACTGAGAGAGAATGAGACGAAGGCAGCATTAGGAGCGGGATAATTATAGGTTCATTATAATATTGCTATAAAGTTCATATTTTATTCATCCTCAATGTTTTCAATTTCAACAAATGATATGAGTGGCTTATGAAAGCTAAAATATGATACAAATGCTTTGGTTTCGATGTTGTCAACATATCTTTGAAATACCGTGTCAATTGTTGTTTTTTTCTGTCGATATTCACGACACTTTTCTACATTATTTTTCGGCATAATTGCGGTAAACATTTAAAAATGAAAATATTTACGAATATAAAAATACGGACGCAATACAGCACACGCGGTTGCTATTATGAGCGTTGTAGCGCGTATATTACACAGACGTACTAACATACACACAAACATTCGTAGGACGCTTGGTTTGAATTTTTTATACATATGTATAATATGTATGCTATACTATGGCCTAGCCTATGTACGTAATATACATACATATTTGTGTTCTGAACTTCCAGCAAAACAATGCTTATTAATATACACATATGCATCTACATACAACCGCACACACAGCCGGCCGTCGATATCCAACGACTGCAATGATACGATGGTGGTAAACTTGGCTAACGTATCAGATAATACTACAAGGAAAATGGATAGCCCAGCTATAAATCCCTTCCAACGGGCATCAAAGCTGGCACGAACCCCAGAGAAGACATCACCTATGGTGCGTGATAAAAGATCAAGGTCATCTCCACCCGCCTTAAGCGAAAATAGACCTGTAGAGACACCAGCCCAAGCCGAACGGGACTACCTTGCTAAACTAGGAGAGAGCATTAACAAACTCTCCGAATTGATGCGACATCCTCATCGCTCGATAAATAATAGTATGCGGGACCTTCTTAGCACTATTACGAAGCTGCATGCATGTGCTAAAGTGGAAAACGCAGAGCTAAGGAAGAAAGCTAGCCAGAACATGGTGTCCAAAAAAATGGTGGAAGCAACACCAAAGAGGCCACGTGAGGATAACTCTACACGGCGAAAGACGCCCCCAAAAAGGAGCAGAATATCGCAAGAACTGGCCAGAAAAGCTGACGTTAGTACGCCCTGTGAAACGGATAAGAGTCCAGCTAAAACTGCGAGAGTAGAAACCCCAAGAGACGAGAACTGGGTGAAAGTCAAGTACAAGATGCGAAAGAGCAAAGATAAGAGCAAGAAGAAGAGGAATCCCACTCCGAGACCTGATGCCATAGTTATCACAAAAACTGGCAACATGTCATATAGCGACATATTGAGGGCGGTCAAAAAAGATGATGGTCTCCAGCAGCTTGGTGAAAACGTGTCTCGAATCAGAAAGACAGCCAAAGGAGAGATACTGCTGCAACTTATAAGAGCACAGACAGGGCATGCCCGTGAATACAAAGAAGGGATTGCAAAGCTACTGGGAGATCAGGCGGAAATAAAAGCGCTGACACACGAGCAGTCACTAGAAATACGGGATCTAGATGAAATAACTACGAAGGATGACCTAGTCGAAGCCATCCGCTCACAAGTCAAGGAACTCAGTAACTTCAGCGGAAGCGCAATAAAAAATTTAAGAACGGCATATGCAGGTACCCAAACAGCCGCTATACGCCTTCCAGCGCTGGAAGCAGGGTACTTACTGAACGCAGGAAAAATCAAGGTTGGATGGGTTGTTTGCAGAATCCGTGAAAAACTGAACCTTACGAAGTGCTATAGATGCCTAGAATATGGACATACTGCAACTAAATGTACAAATCCTGAAGACAGGAGTGAGTGCTGTATGAAATGTGGTGGGAAAGGTCATTTCGCAAAAACGTGTGAAAGGGAACCTTTCTGTATTGTGTGCAATAAAGCCGGAAGGTCAAACTTCAAGCACCAAATGGGTAGCAAAAACTGCCCCATTTATCAGACAGCATGTAAAACAAAAAGAAAATGAGAGTGATCCAAATAAATTTAAATCACTGCAGGGAAGCGCAAGATCTTCTAACGCAAACAATGTACGAACAGCACGCAGACGTGGCGGTAATATGTGAACAATACAACAAGCCAGACTCTGGAATGTGGGTTTCGGATGCAACAAGGAAGGCAGCCATATGGGTCCTAGGAGATAAGACTATCCAAGAGGTCCAAATTGCAGACAAAACCAGCTACACTAGAGCAAAAATTTCTGGTGTACATATATATAGCTGTTATATACCGCCGAGCCTACCTCAAGTAGCATTTGAAAAGATTCTTGACGAACTGGAGAAGCCCTGACAACAACGCCAAACTTAATAGCTGGAGACTTCAATGCATGGGCCTTAGAATGGGGAAGTAAGTGTACAAACCAACGAGGGAAAGCACTTCTCAGAGCCTTCTCCTTACTTGACGTTGTGTTATTAAACACTGGAAGAAAAAACGCTTTCGAGAAGAATGGTCGTGGCTCTGTTATTGACATAGCTTTTATAAGCAGATCTTTAGCTTTAAGGACGAAATGGCAGATTTGCGACATTTATACCCACAGCGACCACTTGGCCATAATGATGGAAATAATGCACCCGAAACAAAGCAAAGGAAGGAACAAGCCTGCTAAAAAAGCCCAGACAAAAGGGTGGAAGATCGAAACCATGGACGAAGAGATCTTTAAGCTTATGCTAAACGCTCATCCAACTAACATAAACGACGCGAATGAGCAAGCTCAACTACTGGTAACACGCCTGACCAAAGCCTGTGATGCTGCAATGATCAGGAAAAAACACACCTGTATACGGAAACCGGTATACTGGTGGAACAGCGATATAGCTGAACTCAGAGGCGCTTGCCACAAAGCTAGACGTCAATACCAAAGAAGCAGAGGAACAAGTGAAAAAGAAAGGCTGCGGGAAATCTACAAAATGAAACGCAAAGGCCTCAAAAATGCGATTAAAAAAAGCAAGGCTTCCTGCTTCAAAGAACTTTGTGCCAAAGCTGATGAAAATCCGTGGGGAGGAGCATATAAGTTGGTGATGTCTACGATCAGTGGTTGCAAAGGAAAAGCGCCGACTTGTCCTATTATTTTAAAAAAGGTTGTGGAAACCCTTTTTCCAAGACAAGAAGATGAGCAAGAATACCGACTAACAGCAGACGCATCTTTTACTACAGATATACCTACTGTTACGGAAACAGAGGTAAAAGAAGCCTTGAGTCGTTTTGGAAACACTAAAGCTCCAGGACTAGACGGAATACCAAACGGAGCTCTTAAACTCGCACTGAAAGAAGATGCAAAACCCTTCACGGAGACATATCAAAAGTGCTTTCGAGATGGTGTCTTCCCAAAAATCTGGAAACAGCAACGACTTGTCCTCTTGCCGAAACCTAATAAGACGCCGGGTCAACCAAGCTCGTATCGACCCCTCTGTATGATTGATACGATGGGCAAAATCTTAGAACGGCTTATTGCTGATCGTTTGGAGCAGCACGTTACTGAAAAAGAAGGCTTGTCCGACAACCAATATGGTTTCCGCAGGGGGCGCTCGACAATTGATGCAATAAAAAAACTTACATCAATAGCGGAAAATGCTATTGAAGGAACAAGATGGATGCATGGTACCAAGGAGTATTGCGCCGTCATAACATTGGACGTAAAAAATGCTTTTAACTCTGCATGCTGGTCCCACATTATGCAAGCTTTAGGGAACCTGGACACGCCACCATATCTATTGCGTTTGATAAGAAGCTACCTGTCAGATAGAATACTACTCTATGACACAGACGAAGGAGTTAAGCAATATAGAGTAACTGGGGGAGTACCGCAAGGCTCTGTGCTGGGCCCTCTGTTGTGGAATGTGCTCTACGATGGAATCCTCCGCATCCCCATACCAAAAGCAGCCCAATTAATCGGATACGCGGATGATATTGCGTTGGCAATAGTTGCAAAGGAACTTCATCAAATCAAGACTATATGCAGTGCGACAGTTCACAAACTAAAAAACTGGCTTTCATCGTCAAACCTACAGCTTGCGGGCCAAAAAACCGAAGCAGTCTTGATTACAAGCAGGAAAAAAATTGAGAACATCACACTAAGCATAGACGGGCATAACATCAGCACTCAACCGTACCTGAAATAGTTGGGAGTCATGATTGATGCACGCCTAAACTTCAAAGTGCACATTGAAAAAGCTTGTGAGAAAGCAGCACGGGTAAACACGGCGCTATCTCGAATAATGGCTAACATAGGCGGGCCAAGCCAGAACAGAAGGCTACTACTGGCAAAAGTTACCCAATCCATTGTGATGTATGCTGCACCGGTATGGGGACAAGCGCTAAAATACGAGACATACGGCAAAAATACAAAATCTCTGTTTCGACTGAGCGCTATTAGAGTTGCAAGCGCTTTTCGCACTGTATCCCATGAAGCTATTGGGGTAATCTCTGGCATAATGCCCCCAGATATAATGGCTCTGGAAAGTAAGAGAATATATGACAAGAGCCGAAGCCTTGGCAGGCTGTTAATAGCTGAGGAGCGCAAAGAAATCAGATACGAGAGTCTATCTAAATGGCAAAGGCGCTGGGATATAACAACCAAAGGGAGATGGACACACCGACTCATTAGTGATGTGCAGGCATGGGTTGATAGAAAACACGGTAATGTCGACTTTTATATGACGCAATTCCTGACGGGACATGGTTGTTTTAGAGAGTACCTCCATAAATATGGTCATGATGATGGAGTTATATGCTCATTTTGTGCCAAGGCTAATGAAAATGCGGAGCATATTTTCTTTCACTGCCAGAGATATAGCAAAGAACGAGAGTTGCTGGAAAACCAAGTAGCACAAGGAATAACACCGGACAATGTTGTTCCACATATGCTACAATCTAAAGAAGTATGGGATGGTATCAAAAATTTGTCAGCGTTCGTACTCAATGATTTGAGACAAATGGAGAGAAGGCGAAAAAGCGAAAGCATAGCAATAGCTGGAATTCCATAGTAGTAGAAGTAGTACCTTTTCCTGTAGTAGTAGATGTAGTAACTTTTCCTGTAGTAGTAGATTTAGTAACTTATGGTTGTGCTGTAGGACCACTTGCTAGATAAATTATTTGGATGCAGGTAAACTGACGATACCAGACATAGAAACTTACGTTTCTGTGGTATGGACAGAGACATGGTGGGTGGGGGAGTACTGCTATGACAGGGGTGGCTCTCTCATCAGATGACCTAAACAGTGGGTGGTAACAAGCAGATGCTACTTTCGACGTATTGCATCAGGACAATAACGGACATTGAGCTTAGTGCTCAAACCGCCTCCCGACGAATACTTAACGGTTGTACCGGGGGATCGGTACTTTGACGGTAGGAGGTTTAGTTCGGGTTAAAGTCCCACACTGACGGGGTTAGGCTTTCGATGCTTCCTCCTCGTAAAAAAAAAAAAAAAAAAAAAAAAAAACAACCGCACACACAGGCCACTCACTTTATTCCTGTAAATGCGTATGTCGTCCAAAGCTAAAATTCTATGCCTAGCGACTACAAGAACAAAATGCATTAATAGGCGCAGGCGTAGCGGCCATCATTCTAGTTGCCATAGCGCTGAACAGTCGCGGCGGCGCCGAACAGTTTCAACTATTGTACTGTGCAACAAAAACTCATCATCAAAAAATTGATTTATAAATTCGAGCTCATAGTTCTAAGAGCAAGTACTTTCATTCATAAAACGAGCCGCCCATATGCTAATTTTCTCGACAATTCGAAAATAGTCAATATTGGAATATTTCGCGTAGAATTATTTGCCAATATTCAATTTTTGTCAAGTCGAGTGCCCGCGGCTTCGTAAATATGTTTGCACCCATATATGTTTGTAAATATATGTTTCTAAATGCTCGACAACCGCAGCTGCCTGTTCAAGTTTACTGTACATTAGGCCGGGTCGATTTGTGGGAAGGCAAAAAAATCGCCCATTGCTCTGTGAAAATCATATTCTAGGGATCAGAATAAGAAATTTTGCCGAAGGAACCATACCTCTAAAACGATTTCTGATGTCCCCCAATATGAGTCGAACTTTTTAGTTTCTATTCTATAACCCACATTCATTCATTTACATATGTTCTGACTAAAGAAATTTCTTAAGAGAAAAAATAGATAATATTATAAATAAATAAAAATAAAGAAAAAACATCGTCATTTAGCTGACTTTTTCATGTAAAGGCCAAAAATGGTGATATTTTGAAATTGGGGGACATCAGAATTCGTTTTAGAGGTATGGTTCCTTCGGCAAAGTTTCTTATTTTGATCCCTAGAATACGATTTTCATAGAGCAATGAGCGATTTTTAAATCGACCCGCCCTACTGTACATGCAATGCTGTGCCTATGAATGTGCGCTGTGCCTATGAATGCGCGCTGGATTTCTTGAGAAATTTTACCGTATGTGTTGCTGTGGCGAGGCACATATGTACATACACACAACATATATACATATATCCGCATATATACATACATATATAAATTCACAAATTTAAATTTGCTTATGCCATCCTTCTGTGTGCCTGGTAATGAAGCATTTTCTATACATACATATATATACGTATATCTTTTTTCTTCTTCTTTTTGGTGTCGCTTTTTCGTTTCACTTTTTCTCAAATCACTCCCAACGATTCTAAAGAAGTTTTCACTTCAAAAAACAAAGAAAGCTTTGTTGCTAAACGACATAAATTTTCATTGTGAATTGTAAAGTGACATAATTTTCCTTTTTTGTTTTGTGAAACCTTTTGCTAAGTTTATCGTGAAGCCATTTGCTAAGGAACATCATTTGCTTTTTTACATAAGAATGATAGTGATTCTTTGTCGGAATATCCTTCGGATTTTGAATACGAGCCAAGAGACATTGACTACGGTTCTAGGAACTTAAAAAGAGGAAGTTATACCTTATAGAATTGAGGTAACCGTTATGAATACACGAATTTTTAAGACGGTATTTTAGACGTAACTAAAGATATTTTTTTCCATAAAAAAATAAGCCTAGTTTAAGTTACATATATGAGTAACAGAGAATCAGACTATTTTTCTGATTCAGAAATTGAAACATTGAAACCGTTAGATACCTTTCTGATACGGGGTTCGACTCGAACGAGGGTTACAGCACTAACGACTACATACTGACCAGACAAATTGATAGACCTCAATTAGTTAGAAGAAGACATAGGACACATAAACGAATGATTTACGAATTTATCGTTGAATTCATATAGAAAATGGTTGACCAACCACAAAACCAAGTGGTAATAGACCCCTTGAAATAACTCCATAACTTACCTGAATTTTATGGAGACACCAACGACTTACAGACTTTTACTACACTCGTGGACAGGATTCATCCACATCTAAGAACATATGACCAATTGTCCAAACTTCTCTTCTCAGGCATGATCAAATCAAGACCAAGGGTAAAGCAAGACAGACCATTGAAATAAATTGTCACGCCACAACCTGGTCAGAGATAAAAAGTGTTCTCCACAATAATTTCGGCGATAGGCGATCATGTGACGAATTGTTTGACGAATTAAGAGGTGCAACATTTAGAATTAATACTTTAGATTTTTACAATGAGATAAAAAATAAACTACATAGACTTAATAAGAAGTTAGTAGTTATCTTAGGCGAAACAGAAGCAACCAAGGTCAGTGCCACGAATAATATGCAGACCGCCCTCAGCATTTTCAAAAATAAGATTCCAGAACCAATGAAAACCATTTTGTTCTGCAGAAATCTCACAGACCTAGAAGAAGCCATGGACATATTGTTCCAAGCAGGATACGCCCACATGGGGAGTGAAAATACGCAAATACCTCGCAATAAATATAATAACCACTTCAGCCGATCCTAAACAATGTTCAAAACAAGAATAATCCCCGAGGAAGAAACAGTTTTTATAATTCTTACAACAGGAACAATTTTCAAAGTAGAAACAACTTTCAAAATATAAACAACTTCCAAAACAGAAACAATTCAAATTTTCAAGGTTCAGACTATTCACAAAACAGAAATAATTTCCAAAATAGAAACAACTTAAGCTTTCAATATATAAACTACTCACAAAATAGAAGTAATCTCCAAAATGGAAACAATTTCCAAAATATAAACAATTCCCAAAATAGAAATAATTTTGCTAATAGACACAACCATCCAAATGGTAACAATTTCTCAAACAAAAATAACTTTCAAAATAGAAATTTGCCTGAACCCATGGATGTCAATATGATACACGATAATAACAATCTCCCAAATAGCTCAACAAACAATCCTCTAAATTTTCCATTACCAGCCTCTACGGAGCACTACCATATATTATATAATAGTCAAAAATCACTTTAGATTTATAATCGATACAGGTACCACGCATTCAATTGTTAACCCCGGAATATGTAATCCAAAATGGAAAATTAAATCAAATATATTAACTTTAAAAACATTACGAAATACAGTTTCCACTAATATAATTTATCAAGTTCCATTATTTGAAGAATTAGGAGACCCCCAAAATAAAATACATTTAATAGAATGTCAATTCCACGAAAAATATGATGGAATAATTGGTAATGATATTCTGCATAAATATAAAGCTATTGTAAATTTAAGAAATAATACATTAATAATAAATAATAGAAAAGTTCCCCTAATTTATGGTGAAAACCGTAGTAATTGCATTAATATGACAGAACACAACAATCACTGTACAATTGAACAAATTCGGACTTCTCATATGAATTTAGAAGAAAAAACGGAAATATCAGGCATGTTCTGAAAATCGCGCGATTTCAATTCGGATCCGAAATGGCAATTCGTACGATTTTGTTTTGGGTGTTCTGTAATTCGTACGATTTCATTTAAATTCGAATTTAAGTTCGAAGCAGCTGATTTCTCTTTGGCAATTAAACAAACCAAATGACAAAAGAATTCGTTGGCAAAAAATACGAAATAATTTCAAAATAAACGGATTTAATTAAAAAATTATCATGTTTTTTATGGCAGCTTATGTGTTAAACGAACAGGAGCAAGATTACCATAGTAGAATAGATAGGCGGCGTTTAAGAGACCATTCGAATCCTCTCAGTGCACCGGATTCTACGTAAGATTAGAAATGGTTATACTTTGTGGCATTCATTAAGTTTTTCTACTTTAGATTTGTTTCCAACTATCGCCTAAACAAGTACGCTTTTTTAGAAGTGCTGAATGAAGTAAAATCTTTCGTCAAGGAAACGTCCATACCTATTTTATTAAAGCTGGCAGCAAGTCTTAGGTTTTTCGCAGAGGGTTCCTATCAACGTTCCGTCGGAAAGGATACAGATATTGCTATGGGTAGAAGCACAGTCTCAAAAATATTATCCGAAATGATCAATGCTTTGGAAAATGTTCTGTGTCCTAAGTGGATTAAGCTGAAAATGTCTGAAGAGGATTCTAGAAAATCAAAACTTCATTTTGTAGAAAAATTCGGTATTCCAGGAGTAATAGGGTGTATTGATGGAACACATGTGGCTCTGATTAAACCTTTTGAGAACGAGCATCTATTTTTTAACCGAAAAGGATTTTTTAGCATAAACGCAATGATTGTAAGAATGAATTTAAATTGTGTTTCTAAAATTTAAAATTTACTGCCTTTATTTTACAGATTTGTGATTTTGATATGATAATAAGAGCAGTAGATGCAACTTGGCCTGGTGCAAGCCATGACGCTTTCGTATTTAGTATGAGCAGTGCAAAACACTATTACCTATCGCAGTATGAAGCTGGTGACCGAGGGTCTTGGCTACTGGGAGATTCTGGTTTTGGTATAGAACCATTTCTACTGACTCCATATAGAAACCCAGGCCCAAGATCGGCAGAACACAGATTTAACCAGCAGCATGCAAAAGCACGTAACATCGTTGAGCGTGTTATAGGAGTATTAAAAAGTCGGTTTCGTTGTTTGAAAACTACCCTGCCATATACGCCGCAAAAGGTAGTGAAGATAATAAATGTTTGTTGCGCACTACATAACATATGTAGGAGTAATCAAATAGATGACATTGAAACAGAAACCGTATTAGAAAACAATCCAATTGATGAGGAAATTGCTGAAAATGAGGAAAACAGTAGTTTATATAGTGTTGGCAGAAATATTAGAGACTCTATTGCTAGAAATTTAATATTATGAAACATAAAATTTATTCATATTAAAAGTAAATATATACATAACAGTTCAATAAGATTCTTTTATATTTATCTTTTAGTCTCTATCTCAAGCATTTTAGTTTTAATATTAACTGTTTCCTGTTGCAACTGCTCCATTTTGAGGTAATGTCTTTGCTTTTGCTCTATACTTTGAGTCTTCAAGCGATTTTGCTCTGCCAGCAATTCATTTTGTTTCTCAACAGCACGACGAAGTCGTCGAATCTCTTCCCTTTCATCTTCCTGCGATTTTGCAATCTTGTGTTGGTTTTCGCAAATGTTATCTAAAGTGGTGGATATTTTCTCCATACAACTAGATTGCGTTGCCATACATGACTGAAGGCTGTCCTGCGTTGACACTCGTGGCCTTTTTGCAGCTCTCGGGGTAGCCACCGCTTCCCTACTTGTTTGGGGACGTTCTTCCTCAGATTCGATAGCGCTATTATTTTCTTCTGTCCCAAAGCTTCTAGAATGGCTTATGCCCTCAACGGCTGCAAAAATTCCACAAGTTCTTGCAACACATTCTTCGTTGCTCGTCAGTACATGCTTATTAAAGGGTCCACCTCCTGTTGCCCTCGATTCTAGATTGTTATGGGCAACCTTTTTCCGAATGCACCCCTTCCAGTCAGACCATATCTTGAAAAAAGACAACTCAAAAATATTTATTTTAATATTTGACTAAATACTTACTTTTTTCCATCCATTAACATCTTTTTGGGGCGGCCCTTCTGCATTTAGCAGCGTCGTTAGCTCTTTCCACTTTTCCTCAACAGCAACTCTGTCGCCCTTCGAAAAATTCTTCGCCAAATCTGGATGAGATTCCATAAACTCGACTAAAATTAGCTCTTGCTTGGAGTTCTTATGTTTTCCCCTAAAAGTTTTTGAATAAGTTTTAAATATTTTAAATAAACACTTTTATTTACATAAATATATGCAGTTATTTTGAGTAAATACTCACATTTTGATAAATTTATTTCAACAAACAGTTTTAAGAATGTCACAAACCGCTAACGTTTAAGTTGCCGAAAATAAAACTGGAAAATTTTAACGATTTCGATTTCCAGAACAGGGTAAAAAAACGATTTGCTGATGTTCGAAAAAAAACGAAAACGGAACGATTTACAGAACATGTCAAACGATTTGAAAACGGAAAATGCGAAAATATTGCCCGAAAACGATTTGCAGAACATGCCTGTATATAAAATCGTAAAAGAATATAAAAATATATTTTATCAACCTAATTCTGATCTAATTTTTACACATGCTATAAAACACAGAATAAAAACAATAAATGACGTTACCCGTATATACATAAAAATGAGGTAAAAAAATCATGTGCAGCATCGTACACGTGGTAGAAGTGAAACTTGTGTTTTTTTTTATGGAGGTGGCACAAAGCAGCCTTGAAAGCCAAAAAGTGTGAGACTTGCCTTTCGGCTCACCCACTAAAAACCCACCCCAGCTCCGTTTCCCTCCCGTGGGACAACCGCGGACCAACATCCGGGACATACAACGGACCAATATTCTTCGGACTCTATCATAATATCGACTAGGTTATCAGCCGTAATTGGCTTCCCCACCCTAGTGCTTAGTTCCTCCCTTTCTAACGCAAATCGCGGACAGATAAACAAAACATGTTCTGCGTCTTCTACAGTTGGTGCACAATGAGAACAGTACGTATCGTCTTCGTGCTTAAGTCTATATAAGTAGGGCTTAAAGCACCCATGTCCCGTCAGTATTTGGTTCAGATAGTAATCTAACTGTCCATGTTCATGGTTAACCCATTTGGAAATTGTGGGAATCAAACGGTGCGTCCAGCGTCCGTTAGGTGACAAACTCCATTTCTCCTGCCATGAACGCAGGCTACGCTCACTTGCTATCTTGCGTATTGTCACCCGGTCTGAAGTAGTTTTTTTTTGTATATTTCCGCATACTCTGTTGCCATTAGGCTGATTGGGAGAAGTCCTGCTATAAACATAATGGCGTCTTCCGATACCGTGCGAAACGCGCAGCACACACTGAGGGCACTCAATCGGTACACCGATTTCATACACTTCACATACGAGCTGTAGTTTGTGGCTTCCGCCCATGCTGGAGCTGCGTACAGCAAAATCGATGAGACCGCTGTATTAAGAAGTCTCCTGCTGTTTTGCCTAGGGCCTCTAATATTCATCATTAGTCGTGTTAGCGCAGTTACTGCTTCTGCTACCCTGCTGCTCGCGTACACCAAGTGCTCTTTGAAATTGAGCCTACGGTCAATTAATATGCCCAGGTACTTAATGAATGGCTTCGATTCTATACCATGGCCGCCCACCATTATATTAGCTGACTCCACAATCTTCCTGCTGCTAATTAATACTACTTCAGTTTTATGGTCCGCAAGAGTTAGACCACTGTTGCATAACCATCTCTTTACCATGCCGACAGCCCGGTTGCATGTTTCTTCGGCTCGACGAAGTGTTTTGGCCACGACCACAACAGCTATGTCGTCAGCAAATCCAATGATTTGCGACCTTGGAGGCAGACTGAGGCGCAAGACTCCATCGTACATAACGTTCCAAAGTAAGGATCCCAGGACTGAGTCTTGTGGAACTCCGCCAGTTATTTTGTGCTCTTTTACCCCAGCATCGGTTTTATAGCGCAGGGTTCTGTCGGAAAGGTAACTGGCGGCAATTCTGCAAATGTACCTTGGAATGTGGAAATTGTCAAGCGCGATCAGAATTTTGCTCCAATTCGCCGTATTGAAGGCGTTCTTGACGTCTAGTGTCGCAATTAGACAATACTCCTTGCTACCTAGCCATCGAGTACCTTCAATTGCCTTCTGCGCAATGGTCTTGACTGCAGACACAGCATCTGTCGTTGAACGGGCTTTCCGGAATCCAAATTGTCGGGGTGATAGACCGCCTACCTCCTCTATAGCAGCCTCCAGACGGACTGCAATCAGTCGTTCCAGGATTTTTCCTGGAGTTCTTCTTTGTTGGTTAGCTGCAAATTTTGGTCGCCTTCACAGGATCCTGCCAATTCGTGGTCTCGTATAGTGTCTTGGACGGGGAACAGAGTTTCTACTACATTACGCAGTGTAGCTGGTCATGTTGTTGGGAATGGTTTAAAGACTTTGAGTTTTTTCATAAGAAGCCTGTACCCGAGGCCCCAAGGGTCATTATCGGCATCGTCGCATAGCTGCAGGAAACACCGGCGTTTACTGTTTTTGACTGCCTTTTTTAGGGCCTTCCTTCTTTGCTTATATTGGAGCTGGTTTTCTTGGAAACTGTCTGTACCCCTAGATCGCTGGTAGATTCGCCTTGCTCTTAAACATTCGCTGCGCAGTTCTGCAATGTCTGCTGTTCACCAGTAGACAGGTTCGCTGTTGCGCTTATTGGGCCTCGTTTTGGACATGGCTGCGTCGCATGCTTCTGTTAGGTGTCTCATGGTTTGTGTTGTTTTCTCAGATGCATCCCCTCCGAGAGTTACATCTGCCAGCATGATTTCAACAATCTCAGCCTCCATTGTTTTAACTTTGTACCGCGTGTCGTAGTTATTTGGGAACCTTTCTTCGCCGTGCTTCCTTATTTCACAGATTATTGCGAAGTGATCGCTCCGAGTGTAATGCTGGCTGACAAACCATTTCGTGTCGCGAACAAGACTAGAACTCCTAGGAAGCGTGGACCTCCGTGCGGAAACTTCTGTGTGTGAATGAGTGTGAATAAGACAGAGAGAGAGAGAGAGAGAAAGAGCGAAAGAGGAAGAGAAGAAGACAGGGATAATTTCAAAAGAAATACAACAGTATAAAATTTGTGTAACCAAAATTCGATTTTATTAACTATATATGCATTATGCTATCATCTGTTGGTGGTTCAATTGGTAATACTGATATATTATTACAATATATATTATAATATTGTTGAATTGTACACTGGTTGAAGATCCGGGAGTGCATACTGGTTCGACAAAATTTCGATATGTACGACTTCGCCCTGCGCATTCTTGACTTGCGGTGGCTGTTGCCGTGTTGATTACTTGTTGAGATGGTTCACCAAGTACAGAAATGTCATCAACGTATTGCCGGTTGGCGGCATTTTTTGCAGCCTTTGGCCGTTCTCTATAAGCACGAATACGTTCTGCTGATGTTTTCGGAGTTTTGCCACGTCTCCACAACATTGATGTGCCACGCAGAACTTGTGCATTACTGCTCGTTGACGAAGCATCCGAAAGCGATGGCAAATCTGGTTGATGAACTTCAACTCGAACAACAAATTCTCGAAGAGTATTCCCTGCTTCCTGATCACTCTAGCTACTCCGCTGACTGAGGACAGCAACATTGCTTATAGATGCAGCCGCGGCTACATTCTCGAGGGCCCTTATGCGCGAATCCGCTCTGCTCCCGTTTTTGCTATTTTTTACTTTTTTTATTTTTTCTCCTTCGGTACCTCGTGAACGTTCATCATTTTTTTTTGGCATGGTGAAATAGAAAAATTCATGTAAATCATACTTGTTATATAATGCTAAGGTTCAGGTATAAAATGTAAATGCTCACTGACGCACATAAGTGTGTATGTTGGCGCGTGCACGCCGAGCGCGTATGCACACATAATTACATGCGTCAGTGTGCGTTCGCGCTCTCAATTTCACTTGAACATTTAAACAGCTTTGCGATATATATATCAATTGGTATATATTACTTACATGTATTACAGCGAAGTATAGATATATTTCTTGATTGCACAGAAGTAATGCCTCTCTCACGTACTGATAGAAGTTATGCGTTATAGTTATCTGTGATGAAACACGTGGCGTAAATCAACTATTTTTATTTTTTCAGCCCAATATAGGCTTAGAAATATAATTTATAACAATATTTTAATAATTTAAATATACTTACATTATAACGGTTCAAGGATATTATCAAATAATCACAGAATACAGATGTAAATAACGTAAATAATCACAATAAAATACAATGATATACATATATATCAAGTATACACACGTGCTGTTTCAACTGCTAATATATTGCGTCTGACGCGTACATCTATAATACGCGCATACGATACGATATGTTATACATATATCTGTATACTCTGTCTTACAACGAAGCCTATGTCTTAGGTATAGAAAATTCTCCTTCTCTCTACGTTGTATCTTTTTTTCTCTCTCGCGTAACGAAATCTCTCAACGTTACATTTTTTCCAATTCACTCTCCATTCTCGCTCAAATATCAGACCGCCGTTAAAGAAGTTTCACTTCAAAAACCAAATACAAGAAATGCTGGAATCTGGAATCATCCGCCCGAGTAACTCACCATATTCAGCACCAATATGGATTGTTCCAAAAAAATCAGGCGCTAGCGGTCACAAAAAGTGGAGACTAGTGGTCGATTATAGAAAGTTGAACGAAGTAACAATAGATGATCGATATCCAATACCGAATATAGGGGAAATTTTGGATAAACTAGGCAAGAGTATGTACTTCACGACTTTGGATCTGCATTTTCAGTCGAAGGAGGGCATTACGAATTTCTAAGAATGTCTTTGGGATTGAAAACTGCACCTGCAACCTTCCAACGACTAATGAACAATGTACTAAAAAAGTACATTGGGAAAATTTTTCTAGCCAGTTAAAATTTTGCAGCTAGTTAAAATAATTTTTAAATGCTTACAAGATGCTAACCTTAAAATACAATTGGGTAAGTCTGAATTTCGCAAGAGAGAAACTGAGTTTTTAGGACATATAAACCAAACCTTTCAAAAATTGAGTGTGTTCTTAATTTCCCAATTCCTATTACCCAGAAAAAAATCAAACAATTTCTCGGATTAACCGGATATTATAGAAAATTCATTCAAGACTATTCCCGTTTAGCAAAGCCAATGGCACAGTGTCTTAAGAAAGACGCTAAAATTAATATTCATGACCACTCATATAAACAAAGTTTTCAAACACTAAAAAGAATACTTAGAATACAGATGCAAGTGCAGTAGCACTTGGAGCAGTGCTTTCACAAAGTAACAAACCAATATGTTACGGCAGCCGAACTTTGAATGAACACGAACTAAATTATAGTACAATCGAAAAAGAACTACTTCAGATTGTTTGGGCGATAAAATATTTTAGACCTTACCTTTTTGGCAGAAAATTCATAATTGAGACTGACCATAAACCATTAACCTGGCTGTTCTCCATCAAAGAGCCAAATTCTAAACTGGTTCGTTGGAGGCTGAAATTGTCTGAGTTTGACTATACAATCAAATATAAAAAAGGAGTAAAAAACGGCAATGCAGACGCATTATCTCGAATACATCCCCAGATAAACCATATTGAGAGATCAGTGGAGATTCCCCAAACTAACTGTCCTATAAATTTCTATAAAAATCAAATAATAATTAAGAAAATTAACTCAGGCTCTACAAATATTAAAATAGTAAAAGAAGAACACAAAGAATATTTTTCGGTTCAAGGAACTAGATCAAGCAACAATAATAACATTATTAAAAACACATTTTAATCCTAACCAAATAAACGCTATTATTATTGAAAACAATTTTTATGAAGCCTTCGAGAGAACATATAATGAGTTTTTCGGCAATAGCGAAAATTTCAAAATAATAAGATGTCAAAGAGAGCTCGAAGACGCTGAAGATGAATGCAAACTGACCAATATTATAGAAAAAGAACACCTTGATAAAAACCACAGGGATATAAATGCCGTTTTCGAGGAATTGAAAACCAGAATATACAACTAAACTTAAAAACTAGAATTACTCAATATATTAATAATTGCGAAGTGTGCAACATAGGGAAATATGTTCGAAACCCACCAAAAATACCCTTCCAAATAACAGAGACACCGAAAAGACCCAGAGAAATTATACATCTAGACAATCATAGATAAACTTGACAATGATAGATAAATTTACCAAATATCCGCTAGCTTTTCATATTAATGGTCGATTATGGACTGAATTTAAAGCCAAAGTGCTTCTTATAATAAACTTTTACGGGAAAGTAAATAAAATTATAGTTGACAATGAACTTGGATTCAAAGCAATACCCATGCAACAATTTTTAAAGGGCGAAAATATCGAAATACACTACACATCTAATTGTAACCATACTGCAAATGCACATATAGAAAGGTTACATAACACCTTAAATAAACACATAAGGCTATTAAGACACAATGATCAAACTAAGAACGAAACAGTGAAAGAAAAAATTACTAGGATAGTAGGATTTTATAATAATACTATACATAGTTCCACAGGCCTTAAACCTATCGATTTCCTGAACGGAAAAATACATGAAGATAAATATAATGACATCCATAATATGCTAATAGCAAAGAAGGAAAATTATATACAAAAATTAAACAAAGATAGAAAAGTCGTTGAGTTAGAAGACGGAAAAAACTATATAAAAGAAATAAGAGGTGGTAAAAACAACAGAAAATATAGAAAAATAAATGCAAGGAAAATTGGCAATAATCATATAGAGAATACAAAAAGCGGACTAAAATATTACAAAACACACGTTAAATAAAAGATAAAATACGAAGACAGAGATAACCCCGTGACCACTACTAACACGTAATACCGTTATTTCAGATGACGAATTGGACTCCAATCATATTTTTAATCTCAAGAAGTATCGCACAAATTATTGACGTACAGGATCTCACAATTAACAACGGATACATACCCATTAAGAAAGGAGAAACCCAAGTAATCGAACAGTACAATAAGGTTATCCATATCATCAATACCTCAGCATATATAGAAACGTTACACGTAATGCATACCAATATCGAATCCCTCAACTCGACTACCACTGAAACAAAAGCCTTATTGGACACAATAAATAAAAATTTTGATTTACTCAAAGGAAAAATTCAAAGTTTTAAAACGCACTTTAGATCTAGATGCGGATTAATTAATGTATTGGGAAAAGGACTAAAAATAATAGCAGGTACACTAGACAGTGATGATGAAATACAAATAACCAATCTCTTAAATACCTAAATGGAAATGAAGAAAATCTGCAAACCCAAATCAATAATCTGACATATGTAAATAATGTCCTTGCTGTTCAAATACAAAACATAACTGACCACATTAACATGAATGACTATTTTCAGAATAAAATTGCAACGTTAGAAGACGAAATGACATTCTTAGGACAAATATATCAAATAATCAACGATATATCACTTCTAAAAAATCACATAAATAATATCGGTCAAATTACCTTCTACTCAAATATGAACGAGACGGTATCAATAAAACGGTCCGTGGATGATATATGGCAAAAATAAATTTTTTGTTTTTTGGTAGGACTGTTATAAGCTTACATGGCAAATTTCAGCGTGATATGTCACATAGTTTGTTTTCTGTGCTACTGTAAACAAGTCAAGCTCGAGTGTGTTCTTCGAATTTAACGATGGAAATTCAAGTTGAACAAAGAATTTGTTTGAAATTTTGTTATTCCAACAAAATTTCGGCTTCAGACGCCTTAAAAATGTTGCAGACAACCTATGGGACTCTGCTCTATCGCGTGTACGTGTTTTCCAGTCGTACAAATCGTTCAAAGAGGGCCGTACATCAACCCAAAAAACCACGCCAAAGTCGCTCAAAAATTAAGGTAATCCTGACTGTTTTTTTCGATTACGAAGGTGTGGTGCACTCGGAGTTCCTTCCGCAAGGCCGATCGGTTAACGCTGAATATTATTTAGACGTTTTAAAGCGTTTGAGCGAGAACATTCTTCTTAAAAGGAAGGAATTGTGGGACAACAAGTCATGGTTCTTGCATCACGATAATGCACCAGCTCACACATCACGTCTTGTTCGCGATTATTTGAACAAAGATAATGTTAATATCGTTCCGCAAGCACCGTATTCGCCTGATATGGCTCCATGTGACTTTTTCCTGTTTCCCAAGCTCAAGTTGCCGCTCCGTGGAAAACATTTTGAGACAATTGAAGTCATAAAGTCAAAATTCGAAGAACACACTCGAGCTTGACTTGTTTAGAGTAGCACAGAAAACAAACTATGTGACATATCACGCTGAAATTTGCCATGTAAGCTTATAACAGTCCTACCAAAAAACAAAAAATTTATTTTTGCCATATGTCATCCGCGGACCGTTTTATTGATACCGTCTCGTTCATATTTGAGCAGAAGGTTTAACGTCTGATTTCCGAAATGATGTTATGACTTTTTTAGCTATAAATAGGGAATACGTCTTATGAACTTAATGGTACTCTATATATATTTGTAGCACATATATTTTTGGTTATTGACATTTATACCAGTACCAGTTAAAATGACTGTTGCATGTTTCTATGAAGATTTCGGAAGAATCATAAGACCAATGCAGGACATATTACGCTCATGTGCCTTTAGTTCGTTCCGTTATCGGCACTGAGGTAATTGGCAACCATATTTTGGAACTTATAAGAATTTGTACATAGTTAGAAGCCTCTCGAGTTTTGGAGGAAAATTGGGCAATACCGCAAGCAAAATTGAAGGGCTACAAAAGAAATACTTTGAGGCTTCAATATTTGTGGAACAACAAGTGGGTGCCATCAGTTTTCCCCCGCACTATGAGTAGACATGATTTTACTGAGATTCTGAGATACATTCGATTCGACAAAAGAGATCAAGGGAGTCAACGTTTGCAAACCGACAAATTCGCTTTAGTTTCAGCAGTTAGGGATAAATTTATTGAAAACAGTCAAAATTTCTTCAAACCGGGGGCTTATATATATAACCGCAGATAACCAACCCTTTCCAATGAAGACCACATGCAGATTTACTCAGTACCGTATACATTTGGCATACAATTTTGGCTAGCGAGGCTCGAAATGCATCAACCATCCACAGTGAATTTTCCGTAATGAAACTTCTTGAACCGTATACCATGAAGGGTAGAATTGCAACAAACGATAACTTTTTACTGCTTGAACTACAACGTTCGACATCTGGCTCTCTCCTACTTGAGTGAGCATATATATGTATGTATATGCGCATATGTATATAAATTCACATATTTGTATTTGCATATTCCTTCTTCCTGTGTGCATGGTAATGAAAAATTTCTCTGTTGAGAATAGGAGATGATAGGAAAAGTAGGAAATGAAAGGGGGTGTTTTGAGTGTAATCTGTCTTGAAAAAGTCAAATCGATGATGTTGGGTCTTAGTGTTGTTGACTTATTAACGTCTGATGCACAATCGAAATAGAACATATCTTTCATGAATTTGGTAAATGTTTCGTAATTTTTCAAGCTTGTGTAAATGTAACTTGACCTATTCCATTGCGATTCCATTTACCTCCTTCTCTATATCCATACAAAATAACTATCAAACGAATAAAATTAAAATTTGGTTTTGAAAATTGCAGCCATTACGTCAGTATTTTCTTATGACGTTGTCACGTTAAGCTATCGTCAGTAAACCGACTTTACAGACAACCTCTTTTTGTTAGAAAATCAAAGAAAATTTTTTTATGGAACTAAATAACTTTATTCTCTAATGCATTGCCCATTTTAATCAATAACTTTTTGCCATCTTTCAGGCAGCATCATAATCCCATGTTCATAAAACTTCTGCTTTTTATTAGCAAAAAACTGAATCAGGGACGATTTGACATCATCATCATTATTGAAATTTTTACCATTTTTACCATTCAATTTTTGTAAAGATCGAAACAAAAAGTAATCAGAGGGTGCACGTCGCAACCAAGCTCCAATAATTTTAGCCGAGTGGCCAAAGATGTGTGTGCCCTTGCATTGTTATAATGGAATGCAATACTTTTCGATTTGTCAATTCGGGCCGCTTTTCTTCAACTGCATTGTTTAAATCGTTAGTTGTTCAATGTAGACATCACAATTGATCGTTCGGTTGGGTGGTAAGACTTCAAAGTAGACAATTCCTTTATAATCCCACCAAACTGATAACAAAAACTTCTTTTGATGAATATCAGCTTTTGGTGTTGTTGCTCCACGATCTTTTCCGCTTGTTGTAAACAACCCATTTTTCATCGCCAGTTATCAGTCGCTTTAAAAATGGATCATTTTCATTACGTTTCTTTAGTAAATTGTAGCTGTTAATTCATTTCTTTCAGTTCGTGAGGAACTCATGCATCGAGTTTTTGAACATAGCCAAGTTGTTTTAAGTGAATTGTGATTTGCAGGTATGTGATACATGAAGCTTCTCTGCAATCTCACGTATTGTACTGTGACGATCCGAATCGATTATTGCTGTGATTAGGGCGTCATCAACTTCAGCTTTCATCTTTGAAAAATCACCAGAACGAAATTTGGTATATCAATTTTTACATTGCCGTTCTTTTAAGGCTTCGTCACCATAAACATAACTTTTTATAAGCTTGCGATGCGGTTTTCCCTTTGCCGAAATAAAAAAGCAAAATATGACGAAAATATTCCTTTTGATTTTCCATTTTTCAACGAACGCCAAACGAAAACAAGACAACCTATCAAAAAACTTGTTTTACTAATTGACTGCTGAAATGCCAATTATCAAATAACAAAATGTGTTTTACATTTGTACTACGTCTGCAAGCCTAAAAATTGAACTGAAGCCATCAATGAGTTAAATTCGCAATTACTTAGTTGCCAACCCAATATGTTATCATAGGGGAGTGAAAAATTACACAATAGTAATTTATTATCCTAAATAATAGAAACGTAATAGAAAAAATAATAAATAAACTTAATCAACCAATAATATGGGCTATTAATGGAATAAAAAATATTAAAATGTTTAATAATTTTGGTTTGACAAACTAATGTATAAATTAAATTAATTTTTTGAATTATTTATCATTAAAAGGAAGTGCTAATCTACTATTAAGTGGCTTAAGAGATCAATACTTGCTTTCAGTCATCTAATGATGAATGGTTAACTGGAATACTTTCAACAACAATAGGTATAAACCTATGAGCACCACAAATTTCAGAACGTTGACCATAGAATAGTCCTGGCCGATTTATTAAAAAATTAATTTGATTTAATCATCTAGGCGTTCCATCAAGAACTTACTCCAAGAGAAGGGACTGTTCATGAGTAAATTACATCTGCAGCTGTTACTAAAATTCAAATCTGTGAATTTATAAAATTTAAAATAAAAATATTGCCTACATCTAGTTATCGGAATCTCTGTTGTTAATTAATTTGTTTGGATCTGAATATTCATAACTTCAGTATCATTGGTGTCCAATAGCTTTTAAAGTTAGTGACGGCTCATTAATATCGTTAATTAAAAATGAAGTCTGAATAGAGGGAAATGCAATAAATAGGAAAATACTAACTACGTGCTAAATACTACTACTCGTGCGGAAGGCAAACATTCTCGAAATATTAAGTTTTTTCAGTTTGCGCTTTTACCACACTTATGTAATGCAATCACTGCAATGATATTTTCCTTACCATTGTTAATAGCGAAATTTGCCACGAAACTGACTATAATTTATGAGTAGACAAAACTACCAGTCGCTATTACTCAATAAGCCGTGTAGTCCTCTTCATGTTTTGAACCAGCTTTTCAACGTAGCTCGTCGGCAAACAGGACTGGATTTTGCGAACTTGACGCACGAGTTGCTTAAATCATGGACTGGCATTCCGGCAAGATGCGTTTTCATAGTTCCACACACATTTTCAATGGGGTTGGCGTCTGGAGACTGGGAAGGCCAGTCCAACATTGTGACGCCATTTTCTTGCTTTATTGTTTCTCAATGTGTTTTTCTGAGAGTAGTGGTTTTGATGATGTGGGACGGTAGGATATGTTTGCCTCCTTCAGTCGATGTTCGATGGTTTGATACTCACATCTGTAACTTTTTTAGCAAGAACTAAATATGCTTGGTGTAGTCACAAAGAAGGGTCTCGCTTAAAAAGTTGGAAGCTTACTTTATCTTGTTTTTTTGTCGTCACTCGCTCCAAGCCGCTCTCGGAAAAGTCATTAACATTTCTGTACACCATATACCACTTCGGCAACTTCATTGGTTAGTCTGCTCCAAATCCAGACTCACTATACAGAACAAGCTGTTAGTGTACAAAACTATGATTAAACCAATCTGGCTATATGGATTACAGGTGTGGGGAACGGCTAAAAAAACTCATATAGAAAAAATCCAACGACAGCAATCAAAAATTCTTCGAATTTTGACCATGTCTGACAGGTACACGAAAAATGATGACATCCACAGGACTTTTAATATAGCAAGAGTAGACGAAGAAATCAAAAAGATAACAACAAGGCACTTTGAAAAAATACACACACACAGTAATGCAGAAATCAACAAAATTCTTGAAAGGGAAAGAAACGGGAAAAGGCGTTTAAAGAGAACCCGACCAAGCGACCTAGTACGATAAATGCTAAAAAACCATAAATATGTAAAAAAAAAAAATAATTAAAAATAGTTGTAAAATGTAATAATGTAAAGTAAAACTTGTATTGTATTATTGTATATTATTTAATTGCCATTATTTCGTTTATTTTAATTTTATTGCTTTTTGACACTGGCCATTAAGCGATGTATAAATTAAACAATTATATTTGATATAATATTAATTTTTTAATAATGAATACTTTTGTATCACATAGTAGTAGTACATCTTATTACTTCAGTTGCCGCAAACAGTTGCTGCATTCCAATACTGCAATGAGATTCAGGTCTTTTACTTCATTTCCAATTAGAACGACTACCAACAAGGCCAATGGGTGTTCAGTCCCCGCTACCAGCAATAGACACCGCTCTCCAAGCATTCAACGTACTCTTGCATTGCAAGTGTTCCCGAAGCCGTTAACTATTTTACTTATTTAGAATGCTGGAATAATGACCAGAGACAAAATATGTTGCGTGGGTGACCATCATAGTTTATTGGCTTAACTCCTCCCCCTCTTAGTGAGGAGCGTCCTCGATCCTTTATATTTATATAAGTTACAAATTGAAAAACGTATAAGCCTGTTGACTAGACACAATGGTTTCTAGTTTGCCGATATTAAAGTATCGAAAATGAATTGTTGCGGGCTCATTACTTCCTTGTAGCGAAATGTAAAAGTACTTCGGGCGCACTCATAGTATGTGGATGAAGATGTTGCTTATATTTTGGAGCGAGCGGTAACTCGATGTTCTGCCTTAAAAACTACTTTTCTAATACTAAGTACTGGTTGACTTGATAAGCTATGTTTTACCCGATTTTTAAATTATATATGAAACATTTTTCCTTAAACTTAAAACTTTTTAACTACTTGTGAGATGCTCAGTTCAAACTTTTAAAGTTACAATATAATGACTTGAATTGCAAATAGTCCTTCGATTTTCTGCAAGTAGCGTGTCTGAACGTTAAGCTTAAACTTATATGAAAACTTCATCAAAAAGTAGGCTTATTTCAAATTGTCCTTATGGACCACCCTCCCTTTAATAAGAACCGTAGTTCCCAAGTCTTTTTCTATTATCTGTTCATTGTAAAGGGGGGTTAATTTATTACCAAGTCTGGTGTTTCTTTTTACCAGTACCTTGTCACCTGCATGAAATTTACGTTCTATTCTGTTTTTGTTGTGAGTATTTAGCTCTAGTTGCTGTGCGTGTTTCAAACGTGCCGTTATTTCCGGGCTTATATTTATATTTTCGGTCATAGGTCGAAATATATCAATTGGCCTTTTGTTGGTTACCGAATGAATTGTTTTATTGTATTCGATAGTCGCCAATAAAATTAAATCCCAAGTGTCCTCAATGCTCCTTTCCAATTTAATGCATCTAGCAATCTCTATCAATGTGCTGTGGAACCGTTCCACCTGCCCGTTAGATGCACTGTGGAGGGGTGGGGCATTAACAATTTCAATACCAAAACTGTTGGCAAGGAGATATCTGACAGTATTGGAATTAAATGATTTCTCATTATCACAATAAATGGTTTTAGCATTAGGGAATATGTTCAAAAGTTGCATGAGCTGAGGCTTTATATCTACAATAGTTCTAGATTATACAGTTTGCACAACTGCAAATTTGGAAAGTTTGTCCAAACATGTTAAAACAAATTTTGAATCCGTTGAAAATACATCAATGTGCAATATTTCTCCTAAATATGCGGGGATTGGTGTTTCAGCTATTTTATGCCGTTGATGATGTCTATTATATTTTGATTTTGAACAGATTTTGCAGTTTGAAGTAAAATTTGTTTTACATTTTCTTGTGCTGCGCGGTGAGCGCGATTACGTTCTGTTATTATTATTTCCATCTGATAATTTTGGTCAAAGATATCAGTCACAAATTTCTTAGCATATTTAAACTTGGTATTTGGAAATAATTGGACAAGATCATGTTGGATATGGGCTAGAATAGGCAAACTGCAATGAATTGCATTAACTACGTTTGTGTTTACAAGGACTTGAATAGTTCCTAACAGAGTGTTTTTGTCACGAAATTGAATAACATGTCTTGTCCTATTTCCAAATACAATAAAAGTTCGTTTAGATGGGTTCTCAGCTTCTTCAATAATAATCTGGTTTTTGAAACAGTTTATGGGTTTTTCGACTGCCTGTATGGTATACGTCAAAGACCGTTCACTATGAATTGTTGCACAATCGGAATTCGTATCCTGTTCTACCAAGTTAACCTGCTGTCGCGACAAGGCATCTGCGACATTGTTCTCCTTTCCTGGTTTGTAGTGCAATTTTGCGTTATGTTCATAGATAAATGCCCTCCAACGCTTGAGTTTTGCATTCGAGTTTCTATCGGAAACTGCAAATGTTAGCGGTTGGTGGTCTGTGAATATGTTCAAGTGCTTTACACCATAGAGATAATTTCTGAGATTTTTTAATGCCCATACTATGGCCAGGAGCTTCCTTTCGTTTGTTGCAAAATTGAGCTCATTACCTTTCAAGGTTCTAGATATCATGGTGATTGGCCTGCCATCCTGAGACAGAACAGCGCCCAGACCATGATTAGAGGCATCGGTAGTCAAATCAAAATGTTTTTTGAAATCAGGGTAAGCGAGCATAACATCTTCGGATATTAAAATACGTTTCAAAGTATCAAAAGCTTGGTATTGCATTGAATCTAATGTTATTTTTACTTTCTTCGACTGATTAGCGCTGACTTTTCCATTCTCACCTTTTAGAATGTCAGTCAAAGGTTTGGCTATGCTGGCAAAGTCTTTGATGAAGCATCTGTAATAGCTTGCCAGTCCCAAAAATGATCTTAGAGAGTATAAATTTTCGGGGGCTGGGAAGTTCAGCATTGTACGTACCTTGTCTGGGCACGTTTTAATACCTCCTCTTGAAATGATAAACCCGAGATACTCGATTTCGTTTTTAAAGAACTGAGACTTTCCTACTGAAACCCTCATATTGGCATCATATAAGTTCTTTAAAACCCAGTTTACGTCCTCAACATGTTTCACTTTTGTTTGCGAAAACATTATGACGTCGTCTACGTAAACATAACAGCTTTTGCCTATTCGTTCCCGTAGCACGTCGTCTATGGCCCTCTGGAATATGCTTGGGGCGTTTTTTAAACCGAATGGCAGTCTTCAAAATTCATATTTGCATTGCTTACGGAAAATGCTGTTTTCTCCCTATCTCGCTCTGCGAGTTCGATTTGGTGAAAGCCCGATTTTCAGTCAAGTGTTGAAAAATATTGCGACTGACCCATGTTAGACAAGATCGATGTTAAATTTGGTATTGGATACTTGTCATCGATGGTAACTTCATTTAACTTTCGAAAATCTACCACCAAGCGTTTTTTCCTGTTCCCTAACTCATCGAAGCCGTTTTTGTCCACCACCCAAATTGGATTATTATATGGAGATCTAGAGGGTCTAATAATGCCATTATGCAAAAGTTCTTTTATTTCATTTTTCACAAAATCTGCTATTCCTAATGGATAAGGGTATAACTTAGAATATATGGGCTCTTCGTGTTTTGTACGAATGGTTGCGACTATATTAGTGTTATATGGTAAAGACTCATTTGGATCAGCAAACGCGTTTGATCGTTTACGTATCATTTTTAAAAACTCATCTTTCACTGCGAGCGGTACGCTTTCATGTTTAATTTGTATAAAGTTTATGTTTTCACATTCAGTAAATAACAACTTTTCTATACCAAAGTCGTGGGTAACAATACCTTTTTTAGGTCCACAATAGCATTAACCTGCGTTAGCAAGTCAAGCCCAATTATCGCATCAAAATTTATTAAAGTTGGCAAAATAACAAAATCAGAACTTATTCCAAATAAATGTACTTTACATTTTTCACTTACTTTAGTTTCGCCATGAATTGACTTAACTAAAAATGGTTTGGCTAAAGGTACGATTCCTTTTAGCTCCTTAAAGGGTCTTATATAAATTTTTGAGGCCCCTGTATCTACAGGGTGGCTGATGAAAGCCGCTACCAAAAAAAATTGAATAACTTTTTTTCTTTTTAAGTTATCTGTTCTATTTTTGTTTTAATTTGCAGATTGATCTTTAAAATTTATTAAAATGGATAACTGGGACACGCAAACAAGAATTTGGATAGTCCGCCGCTATCACGCACTGGAGTCCGTAGTTTTGGTACAGAGAGAGTACAGGCGGATGTTTGGCAGCGATCCCCCGAGCAGATGGACCATAATGAGACTGGTGAATAATTTTGCTGAGCAAGGAACAGTCGCAAGAAGGCCTTATCATCGAAACCCACCAGTTCGGACGGAGAAAACGATCGCTGCAGTAGCTGCAGCTATACAAAGCAATCCAAGGGTTTTAACAAGAAGCTTATCTGCTCAACTTGGTGTCAGCCGACAGTCTTTGCAAACAATAATGCACAAAGATTTAGACTTATTTCCCTACAAAATTCAAATGGTTAACAAACTGAATGCAGCAGACTTGCCGATTCGCTTGGAATTTTGCCAGAAGATCCTGCAAATGGTGGAAGAAGACCAAAACATGTTAAACTGCCTTTTCATGTCTGATGAGGCCCATTTCCATTTAAACGGCAATGTGAACAAACAAAATTGTCGAATATGGAGTACTTCTAACCCACAGATACTTCACGAGACGGAATTGCATCCTCTTCGCGTGACAGTGTGGTGTGCGGTTTCTTCACGCTGTATTGTCGGGCCTTATTTTTTTGTAGAAAATGGTCACACCGTTGCGGTTACTGGAGACCGTTATTTGAAACTACTGAAAGAATTTTTCTATCCAGAACTACGCCGAAAGAGAATTCCTTTCAACTCTGTGTGGTTTCAACAAGATGGGGCAACGTCTCACATAGCCCAGACTGTTTGTTATGACAGAGTTGCGACGAAAATTTCCCAATAAACTGATTTCAAGAAACTCCGAACTTCGCTGGCCCCCCAGGTCGCCTGACCTTACTGCACCTGACTTTTTCTTGTGGGGTTTATGTAAACAAGAAGTTTATAAAACAAAGCCAACAAATTTGGATGAACTAAAACAATCCATTCGGGCAACAATTGCGTCTATTCCTGTCGCAACTCTCAAACAGCAATGAACAACTTTTTACTAAGATGCCGCACTTGTGTCAACGAGCACGGGGGGGCATTTAAATTCAATTATTTTTAAAACTAGTTAAGCTACATTTAATAAAATTTAATGACCTTCAACTTGAAAAAAAAAATAAATGAATTCCATACACTAAAAAAAAAGTTATTTGAGTTTCTTAATGTAGCAAAATTCATCAGCCACCCTGTATTAACATTTTTATAATTCTTTTCTCACCTCCTATTGTTCTCCTAACCCAAGGCAGCAGTGACCTTTCCCTAAAAAATTTATCTCTTTCTCAATATCCTCAACTTCACTCTTTACCAAGTCATCGTAACAAATTTTTCCAGCCCTATCTTGAGTAATATGGTTAATTCTTTGCATTTTAGGCCCGGTACTCCTCTCAAAATCAGAGCGACGCTTAGTTTGTTGTCCTAGGTTACCAGTATTTTGAGGAAATTGTCTTTGCCTAGACCCTTGAAAATTATTGGCTTTGGTTTGATCTAAAGTATCGTTCGGCGAATTTTTGAGCTCAAAGTTTGATGGACGACGAAAGCGAGACGTTGACGGATCTATTTCCATCGGTTCAGGTCCTTTCTGCGTACCGTTTTGAGTAAAACTACGTTTTTGTTGCCAATTGTAATTATGCTGGAAATATGGATTCTTATGGGTATTCAAATATTCCAACTGACCATTGTTGTTTTCAAGAGACCTTCTGTTAGAAGGTTGGCTTCTGCTATTATCATCAAAACGCTTCGAAAAAAGTGTCGCGAAGGTGTAACGTTCATGATTCGCTTCTAGTTCCTGAGCAAGTGCCAAAGCAGACGGCAAGTCAGTTGGCCTTGTAGAAAATAAAATGTCGCAAAGGGGTTTTCTGAGGCCAGAAATAAAAACGCGTAACGCATCCGTTCTGTATTTTTCATTTATGGAATTCGCTAAATTGCCCTCGTAGGTCATTATGGTTTTATTCGTAAGAAGTGTGAGCTTTCTCTCCACTTCATCATAAAATTGTATAATCGTCAGATTCCCCTGCCGTAAAGTGCTAAGCTCCTGCTCAATCAAATAAATTGGCCGTTTATCTGCATAGGTAAAATCTAGCCTAGCTATAATGGCCTTGAAATTTAGCACAGTATTGAATGAAGCTAGAACATTGTCCGCCGGACCCCTAATTTTGTTCCGAATTAGTGCCACCGCTTGGTAGTGCTTTGCACTTCCCTCATACCTCTCATAGAGTTTGTAGGCCGTGTGCGCAGCCTGCCTCCATGAAACATAATCCTCTTGTTTGCCGTTAAACTCGGGTAACGATTTGGCAAGGTCAAGGGTTTCGTCACATTGTACATTTCCTTCAATTCTAACCTCTTCAAATGGTTCTACGTTTCCAGGCAATGTAGTAGCAAACTTTTTTGTGATTTGTTCTAATTTTTTATCAAATTCTTCTTTCTGCGATTTTAGTGCAGCCGAAATCGCTGCAGTAATTATAGCCGTCAACTCATTAGAGTTCATACTTACTTCGCTTTTGTCCTCTAAAATTAACGTGTCAAAAAGGTTAGCGAATTCAAGGTCGCACATAAACTCTTAAGTATAACACGCGGTTTTAAAAGGGATTCTTTTGCATAAGCGAATGCTTTAATAGAAAAACTGGGAAAACAGTTCGAGAAGGGAAAAAGGTCACCAAAAATTCACAAAGACAACTTTTCGAAATAAGCCAATGTCTCCTTGAATTATTTTAGTATTTCGTAAAATAACTGAACATATCACTTACATATTTAATCTCCTTTTTTAAATTAATTATTCTTTTGTTTGTTAATGTTGTACTCAATTAAACGTGATATTCCATGTGAGTAGTTACTATGCAATTTAGATATCAACCAAGGTTACACCGTTCAATCTCAAGTTAAAGTGCTGTACTCCACCGATTTTACTTGCAGTAGCACAAAAATATGTAGTAATAATTTACGTTCTTTAAGCTTTGTTCTTCAATGTTGTATTTGGTAGACGTGTTGATTAATTAACCACCGTTGCTTGGCGGTTCTATTAAGTCCCTTTTTTCCAATGTCAGCAAAGGTCAGCAGCTATTATTTCATTTAAGTTTTGCAGTGTTCCGTCTGATTGAATTAGTTCTTGGATGTTTTTTTTTTCGACGAGGATATTCATTTCAATTATTCTTAAACTTCCCGTGCCCCACGTTGGGCGCCAATTAAACAATTATATTTGATATAATATTAATTTTTTAATAATGAATACTTTTGTATCACATAGTAGTAGTACATCTTATTACTCCAGTTGCCGCAAACAGAAAAAAAGCTTAATTCTAATTAGAATACCCTGAAACCACCGCTGCTCACATTCCGCTACTTACTCTCCGCTGCATTCCAATACTCCAATGAGATTCAGGTCTTTTACTTCATTTCCAATTAGAACGACTACCAACAAGGCCAATGGGTGTTCAGTCCCCGCTGCCAGCAATAGACACCGCTCTCCCAGCATTCAACGTACTCTTGCATTGCAAGTGTTCGCGAAGCCGTTAACTATTTTACTTATTTAGAATGCTGGAATAATGACCAGAGACAAAATATGTTGCGTGGGTGACCATCATAGTTTATTGGCTTAACTCCTCCCCCTCTTAGTGAGGAGCGTCCTCGATCCTTTATATTTATATAAGTTACAAATTGAAAAACGTATAAGCCTGTTGACTAGACACAATGGTTTCTAGTTTGCCGATATTAAAGTATCGAAAATGAATTGTTGCGGGCTCATTACTTCCTTGTAGCGAAATGTAAAAGTACTTCGGGCGCACTCATAGTATGTGGATGAAGATGTTGCTTATATTTTGGAGCGAGCGGTAACTCGATGTTCTGCCTTAAAAACTACTTTTCTAATACTAAGTACTGGTTGACTTGATAAGCTATGTTTTACCCGATTTTTAAATTATATATGAAACATTTTTCCTTAAACTTAAAACTTTTTAACTACTTGTGAGATGCTCAGTTCAAACTTTTAAAGTTACAATATAATGACTTGAATTGCAAATAGTCCTTCGATTTTCTGCAAGTAGCGTGTCTGAACGTTAAGCTTAAACTTATATGAAAACTTCATCAAAAAGTAGGCTTATTTCAAATTGTCCTTATGGACCACCCTCCCTTTAATAAGAACCGTAGTTCCCAAGTCTTTTTCTATTATCTGTTCATTGTAAAGGGGGGTTAATTTATTACCAAGTCTGGTGTTTCTTTTTACCAGTACCTTGTCACCTGCATGAAATTTACGTTCTATTCTGTTTTTGTTGTGAGTATTTAGCTCTAGTTGCTGTGCGTGTTTCAAACGTGCCGTTATTTCCGGGCTTATATTTATATTTTCGGTCATAGGTCGAAATATATCAATTGGCCTTTTGTTGGTTACCGAATGAATTGTTTTATTGTATTCGATAGTCGCCAATAAAATTAAATCCCAAGTGTCCTCAATGCTCCTTTCCAATTTAATGCATCTAGCAATCTCTATCAATGTGCTGTGGAACCGTTCCACCTGCCCGTTAGATGCACTGTGGAGGGGTGGGGCATTAACAATTTCAATACCAAAACTGTTGGCAAGGAGATATCTGACAGTATTGGAATTAAATGATTTCTCATTATCACAATAAATGGTTTTAGCATTAGGGAATATGTTCAAAAGTTGCATGAGCTGAGGCTTTATATCTACAATAGTTCTAGATTATACAGTTTGCACAACTGCAAATTTGGAAAGTTTGTCCAAACATGTTAAAACAAATTTTGAATCCGTTGAAAATACATCAATGTGCAATATTTCTCCTAAATATGCGGGGATTGGTGTTTCAGCTATTTTATGCCGTTGATGATGTCTATTATATTTTGATTTTGAACAGATTTTGCAGTTTGCAGTAAAATTTGTTTTACATTTTCTTGTGCTGCGCGGTGAGCGCGATTACGTTCTGTTATTATTATTTCCATCTGATCATTTTGGTCAAAGATATCAGTCACAAATTTCTTAGCATATTTAAACTTGGTATTTGGAAATAATTGGACAAGATCATGTTGGATATGGGCTAGAATAGGCAAACTGCAATGAATTGCATTAACTACGTTTGTGTTTACAAGGACTTGAATAGTTCCTAACAGAGTGTTTTTGTCACGAAATTGAATAACATGTCTTGTCCTATTTCCAAATACAATAAAAGTTCGTTTAGATGGGTTCTCAGCTTCTTCAATAATAATCTGGTTTTTGAAACAGTTTATGGGTTTTTCGACTGCCTGTATGGTATACGTCAAAGACCGTTCACTATGAATTGTTGCACAATCGGAACTCGTATCCTGTTCTACCATGTTAACCTGCTGTCGCGACAAGGCATCTGCGACATTGTTCTCCTTTCCTGGTTTGTAGTGCAATTTTGCGTTATGTTCATAGATAAATGCCCTCCAACGCTTGAGTTTTGCATTCGAGTTTCTATCGGAAACTGCAAATGTTAGCGGTTGGTGGTCTGTGAATATGTTCAAGTGCTTTACACCATAGAGATAATTTCTGAGATTTTTTAATGCCCATACTATGGCCAGGAGCTTCCTTTCGTTTGTTGCAAAATTGAGCTCATTACCTTTCAAGGTTCTAGATATCATGGTGATTGGCCTGCCATCCTGAGACAGAACAGCGCCCAGACCATGATTAGAGGCATCGGTAGTCAAATCAAAATGTTTTTTGAAATCAGGGTAAGCGAGCATAACATCTTCGGATATTAAAATACGTTTCAAAGTATCAAAAGCTTGGTATTGCATTGAATCTAATGTTATTTTTACTTTCTTCGACTGATTAGCGCTGACTTTTCCATTCTCACCTTTTAGAATGTCAGTCAAAGGTTTGGCTATGCTGGCAAAGTCTTTGATGAAGCATCTGTAATAGCTTGCCAGTCCCAAAAATGATCTTAGAGAGTATAAATTTTCGGGGGCTGGGAAGTTCAGCATTGTACGTACCTTGTCTGGGCACGTTTTAATACCTCCTCTTGAAATGATAAACCCGAGATACTCGATTTCGTTTTTAAAGAACTGAGACTTTCCTACTGAAACCCTCATATTGGCATCATATAAGTTCTTTAAAACCCAGTTTACGTCCTCAACATGTTTCACTTTTGTTTGCGAAAACATTATGACGTCGTCTACGTAAACATAACAGCTTTTGCCTATTCGTTCCCGTAGCACGTCGTCTATGGCCCTCTGGAATATGCTTGGGGCGTTTTTTAAACCGAATGACAGTCTTCAAAATTCATATTTGCCATTGCTTACGGAAAATGCTGTTTTCTCCCTATCTCGCTCTGCGAGTTCGATTTGGTGAAAGCCCGATTTTCAGTCAAGTGTTGAAAAATATTGCGACTGACCCATGTTAGACAAGATCGATGTTACATTTGGTATTGGATACTTGTCATCGATGGTAACTTCATTTAACTTTCGAAAATCTACCACCAAGCGTTTTTTCCTGTTCCCTAACTCATCGAAGCCGTTTTTGTCCACCACCCAAATTGGATTATTATATGGAGATCTAGAGGGTCTAATAATGCCATTATGCAAAAGTTCTTTTATTTCATTTTTCACAAAATCTGCTATTCCTAATGGATAAGGGTATAACTTAGAATATATGGGCTCTTCGTGTTTTGTACGAATGGTTGCGACTATATTAGTGTTATATGGTAAAGACTCATTTGGATCAGCAAACGCGTTTGATCGTTTACGTATCATTTTTAAAAACTCATCTTTCACTGCGAGCGGTACGCTTTCATGTTTAATTTGTATAAAGTTTATGTTTTCACATTCAGTAAATAACAACTTTTCTATACCAAAGTCGTGGGTAACAATACCTTTTTTAGGTCCACAATAGCATTAACCTGCGTTAGCAAGTCAAGCCCAATTATCGCATCAAAATTTATTAAAGTTGGCAAAATAACAAAATCAGAACTTATTCCAAATAAATGTACTTTACATTTTTCACTTACTTTAGTTTCGCCATGAATTGACTTAACTAAAAATGGTTTGGCTAAAGGTACGATTCCTTTTAGCTCCTTAAAGGGTCTTATATAAATTTTTGAGGCCCCTGTATCTACAGGGTGGCTGATGAAAGCCGCTACCAAAAAAAATTGAATAACTTTTTTTCTTTTTAAGTTATCTGTTCTATTTTTGTTTTAATTTGCAGATTGATCTTTAAAATTTATTAAAATGGATAACTGGGACACGCAAACAAGAATTTGGATAGTCCGCCGCTATCACGCACTGGAGTCCGTAGTTTTGGTACAGAGAGAGTACAGGCGGATGTTTGGCAGCGATCCCCCGAGCAGATGGACCATAATGAGACTGGTGAATAATTTTGCTGAGCAAGGAACAGTCGCAAGAAGGCCTTATCATCGAAACCCACCAGTTCGGACGGAGAAAACGATCGCTGCAGTAGCTGCAGCTATACAAAGCAATCCAAGGGTTTTAAAAAGAAGCTTATCTGCTCAACTTGGTGTCAGCCGACAGTCTTTGCAAACAATAATGCACAAAGATTTAGACTTATTTCCCTACAAAATTCAAATGGTTAACAAACTGAATGCAGCAGACTTGCCGATTCGCTTGGAATTTTGCCAGAAGATCCTGCAAATGGTGGAAGAAGACCAAAACATGTTAAACTGCCTTTTCATGTCTGATGAGGCCCATTTCGATTTAAACGGCAATGTGAACAAACAAAATTGTCCAATATGGAGTACTTCTAACCCACAGATACTCCACGAGACGGAATTGCATCCTCTTCGCGTGACAGTGTGGTGTGCGGTTTCTTCACGCTGTATTGTCGGGCCTTATTTTTTTGTAGAAAATGGTCACACCGTTGCGGTTACTGGAGACCGTTATTTGAAACTACTGAAAGAATTTTTCTATCCAGAACTACGCCGAAAGAGAATTCCTTTCAACTCTGTGTGGTTTCAACAAGATGGGGCAACGTCTCACATAGCCCAGACTGTTATGACAGAGTTACGACGAAAATTTCCCAATAAACTGATTTCAAGAAACTCCGAACTTCGCTGGCCCCCCAGGTCGCCTGACCTTACTGCACCTGACTTTTTCTTGTGGGGTTTATGTAAACAAGAAGTTTATAAAACAAAGCCAACAAATTTGGATGAACTAAAACAATCCATTCGGGCAACAATTGCGTCTATTCCTGTCGCAACTCTCAAACAGCAATGAACAACTTTTTACTAAGATGCCGCACTTGTGTCAACGAGCACGGGGGGCATTTAAATTCAATTATTTTTAAAACTAGTTAAGCTACATTTAATAAAATTTAATGACCTTCAACTTGAAAAAAAAAATAAATGAATTCCATACACTAAAAAAAAAGTTATTTGAGTTTCTTAATGTAGCAAAATTCATCAGCCACCCTGTATTAACATTTTTATAATTCTTTTCTCACCTCCTATTGTTCTCCTAACCCAAGGCAGCAGTGACCTTTCCCTAAAAAATTTATCTCTTTCTCAATATCCTCAACTTCACTCTTTACCAAGTCATCGTAACAAATTTTTCCAGCCCTATCTTGAGTAATATGGTTAATTCTTTGCATTTTAGGCCCGGTACTCCTCTCAAAATCAGAGCGACGCTTAGTTTGTTGTCCTAGGTTACCAGTATTTTGAGGAAATTGTCTTTGCCTAGACCCTTGAAAATTATTGGCTTTGGTTTGATCTAAAGTATCGTTCGGCGAATTTTTGAGCTCAAAGTTTGATGGACGACGAAAGCGAGACGTTGACGGATCTATTTCCATCGGTTCAGGTCCTTTCTGCGTACCGTTTTGAGTAAAACTACGTTTTTGTTGCCAATTGTAATTATGCTGGAAATATGGATTCTTATGGGTATTCAAATATTCCAACTGACCATTGTTGTTTTCAAGAGACCTTCTGTTAGAAGGTTGGCTTCTGCTATTATCATCAAAACGCTTCGAAAAAAGTGTCGCGAAGGTGTAACGTTCATGATTCGCTTCTAGTTCCTGAGCAAGTGCCAAAGCAGACGGCAAGTCAGTTGGCCTTGTAGAAAATAAAATGTCGCAAAGGGGTTTTCTGAGGCCAGAAATAAAAACGCGTAACGCATCCGTTCTGTATTTTTCATTTATGGAATTCGCTAAATTGCCCTCGTAGGTCATTATGGTTTTATTCGTAAGAAGTGTGAGCTTTCTCTCCACTTCATCATAAAATTGTATAATCGTCAGATTCCCCTGCCGTAAAGTGCTAAGCTCCTGCTCAATCAAATAAATTGGCCGTTTATCTGCATAGGTAAAATCTAGCCTAGCTATAATGGCCTTGAAATTTAGCACAGTATTGAATGAAGCTAGAACATTGTCCGCCGGACCCCTAATTTTGTTCCGAATTAGTGCCACCGCTTGGTAGTGCTTTGCACTTCCCTCATACCTCTCATAGAGTTTGTAGGCCGTGTGCGCAGCCTGCCTCCATGAAACATAATCCTCTTGTTTGCCGTTAAACTCGGGTAACGATTTGGCAAGGTCAAGGGTTTCGTCACATTGTACATTTCCTTCAATTCTAACCTCTTCAAATGGTTCTACGTTTCCAGGCAATGTAGTAGCAAACTTTTTTGTGATTTGTTCTAATTTTTTATCAAATTCTTCTTTCTGCGATTTTAGTGCAGCCGAAATCGCTGCAGTAATTATAGCCGTCAACTCATTAGAGTTCATACTTACTTCGCTTTTGTCCTCTAAAATTAACGTGTCAAAAAGGTTAGCGAATTCAAGGTCGCACATAAACTCTTAAGTATAACACGCGGTTTTAAAAGGGATTCTTTTGCATAAGCGAATGCTTTAATAGAAAAACTGGGAAAACAGTTCGAGAAGGGAAAAAGGTCACCAAAAATTCACAAAGACAACTTTTCGAAATAAGCCAATGTCTCCTTGAATTATTTTAGTATTTCGTAAAATAACTGAACATATCACTTACATATTTAATCTCCTTTTTTAAATTAATTATTCTTTTGTTTGTTAATGTTGTACTCAATTAAACGTGATATTCCATGTGAGTAGTTACTATGCAATTTAGATATCAACCAAGGTTACACCGTTCAATCTCAAGTTGAAGTGCTGTACTCCACCGATTTTACTTGCAGTAGCACAAAAATATGTAGTAATAATTTACGTTCTTTAAGCTTTGTTCTTCAATGTTGTATTTGGTAGACGTGTTGATTAATTAACCACCGTTGCTTGGCGGTTCTATTAAGTCCCTTTTTTCCAATGTCAGCGCCCAGACCATGATTAGAGGCATCGGTAGTCAAATCAAAATGTTTTTTGAAATCAGGGTAAGCGAGCATAACATCTTCGGATATTAAAATACGTTTCAAAGTATCAAAAGCTTGGTATTGCATTGAATCTAATGTTATTTTTACTTTCTTCGACTGATTAGCGCTGACTTTTCCATTCTCACCTTTTAGAATGTCAGTCAAAGGTTTGGCTATGCTGGCAAAGTCTTTGATGAAGCATCTGTAATAGCTTGCCAGTCCCAAAAATGATCTTAGAGAGTATAAATTTTCGGGAGCTGGGAAGTTCAGCATTGTATGTACCTTGTCTGGGCACGTTTTAATACCTCCTCTTGAAATGATAAACCCGAGATACTCGATTTCGTTTTTAAAGAACTGAGACTTTCCTACTGAAACCCTCATATTGGCATCATATAAGTTCTTTAAAACCCAGTTTACGTCCTCAACATGTTTCTCTTTTGTTTGCGAAAACATTATGACGTCGTCTACGTAAACATAACAGCTTTTGCCTATTCGTTCCCGTAGCACGTCGTCTATGGCCCTCTGGAATATGCTTGGGGCGTTTTTTAAACCGAATGGCAGTCTTCAAAATTCATATTTGCCATTGCTTACGGAAAATGCTGTTTTCTCCCTATCTCGCTCTGCGAGTTCGATTTGGTGAAAGCCCGATTTTCAGTCAAGTGTTGAAAAATATTGCGACTGACCCATGTTAGACAAGATCGATGTTACATTTGGTATTGGATACTTGTCATCGATGGTAACTTCATTTAACTTTCGAAAATCTACCACCAAGCGTTTTTTCCTGTTCCCTAACTCATCGAAGCCGTTTTTGTCCACCACCCAAATTGGATTATTATATGGAGATCTAGAGGGTCTAATAATGCCATTATGCAAAAGTTCTTTTATTTCATTTTTCACAAAATCTGCTACTCCTAATGGATAAGGGTATAACTTAGAGTATATGGGCTCTTCGTGTTTTGTACGAATGGTTGCGACTATATTAGTGTTATATGGTAAAGACTCATTTGGATCAGCAAACGCGTTTGATCGTTTACGTATCATTTTTAAAAACTCATCTTTCACTGCGAGCGGTACGCTTTCATGTTTAATTTGTATAAAGTTTATGTTTTCACATTCAGTAAATAACAACTTTTCTATACCAAAGTCGTGGGTAACAATACCTTTTTTAGGTCCACAATAGCATTAACCTGCAGTTAGCAAGTCAAGCCCAATTATCGCATCAAAATTTATTAAAGCTGGCAAAATAACAAAATCAGAACTTATTCCAAATAAATGTACTTTACATTTTTCACTTACTTTAGTTTCGCCATGAATTGACTTAACTAAAAATGGTTTGGCTAAAGGTACGATTCCTTTTAGCTCCTTAAAGGGTCTTATATAACTTTTTAAGGCCCCTGTATCTATTAACATTTTTATAATTCTTTTCTCACCTCCTATTGTTCTCCTAACCCAAGGCAGCAGTGACCTTTCCCTAAAAAATTTATCTCTTTCTCAATATCCTCAACTTCACTCTTTACCAAGTCATCGTAACAAATTTTTCCAGCCCTATCTTGAGTAATATGGTTAATTCTTTGCATTTTAGGCCCGGTACTCCTCTCAAAATCAGAGCGACGCTTAGTTTGTTGTCCTAGGTTACCAGTATTTTGAGGAAATTGTCTTTGCCTAGACCCTTGAAAATTATTGGCTTTGGTTTGATCTAAAGTATCGTTCGGCGAATTTTTGAGCTCAAAGTTTGATGGACGACGAAAGCGAGACGTTGACGGATCTATTTCCATCGGTTCAGGTCCTTTCTGCGTACCGTTTTGAGTAAAACTACGTTTTTGTTGCCAATTGTAATTATGCTGGAAATATGGATTCTTATGGGTATTCAAATATTCCAACTGACCATTGTTGTTTTCAAGAGACCTTCTGTTAGAAGGTTGGCTTCTGCTATTATCATCAAAACGCTTCGAAAAAAGTGTCGCGAAGGTGTAACGTTCATGATTCGCTTCTAGTTCCTGAGCAAGTGCCAAAGCAGACGGCAAGTCAGTTGGCCTTGTAGAAAATAAAATGTCGCAAAGGGGTTTTCTGAGGCCAGAAATAAAAACGCGTAACGCATCCGTTCTGTATTTTTCATTTATGGAATTCGCTAAATTGCCCTCGTAGGCCATTATGGTTTTATTCGTAAGAAGTGTGAGCTTTCTCTCCACTTCATCATAAAATTGTATAATCGTCAGATTCCCCTGCCGTAAAGTGCTAAGCTCCTGCTCAATCAAATAAATTGGCCGTTTATCTGCATAGGTAAAATCTAGCCTAGCTATAATGGCCCTGAAATTTAGCACAGTATTGAATGAAGCTAGAACATTGTCTGCCGGACCCCTAATTTTGTTCCGAATTAGTGCCACCGCTTGGTAGTGCTTTGCACTTCCCTCATACCTCTCATAGAGTTTGTAGGCCGTGTGCGCAGCCTGCCTCCATGAAACATAATCCTCTTGTTTGCCGTTAAACTCGGGTAATGATTTGGCAAGGTCAAGGGTTTCGTCACATTGTACATTTCCTTCAATTCTAACCTCTTCAAATGGTTCTACGTTTCCAGGCAATGTAGTAGCAAACTTTTTTGTGATTTGTTCTAATTTTTTATCAAATTCTTCTTTCTGCGATTTTAGTGCAGCCGAAATCGCTGCAGTAATTATAGCCGTCAACTCATTAGAGTTCATACTTACTTCGCTTTTGTCCTCTAAAATTAACGTGTCAAAAAGGTTAGCGAATTCAAGGTCGCACATAAACTCTTAAGTATAACACGCGGTTTTAAAAGGGATTCTTTTGCATAAGCGAATGCTTTAATAGAAAAACTGGGAAAACAGTTCGAGAAGGGAAAAAGGTCACCAAAAATTCACAAAGACAACTTTTCGAAATAAGCCAATGTCTCCTTGAATTATTTTAGTATTTCGTAAAATAACTGAACATATCACTTACATATTTAATCTCCTTTTTTAAATTAATTATTCTTTTGTTTGTTAATGTTGTACTCAATTAAACGTGATATTCCATGTGAGTAGTTACTATGCAATTTAGGTATCAACCAAGGTTACACCGTTCAATCTCAAGTTAAAGTGCTGTACTCCACCGATTTTACTTGCAGTAGCACAAAAATATGTAGTAATAATTTACGTTCTTTAAGCTTTGTTCTTCAATGTTGTATTTGGTAGACGTGTTGATTAATTAACCACCGTTGCTTGGCGGTTCTATTAATTCCCTTTTTTCCAATGTCAGCAAAGGTCAGCAGCTATTATTTCATTTAAGTTTTGCAGTGTTCCGTCTGATTGAATTAGTTCTTGGATGTTTTTTTTTTTCGACGAGGATATTCATTTCAATTATTCTTAAACTTCCCGTGCCCCACGTTGGGCGCCAATTAAACAATTATATTTGATATAATATTGTATTAATTTTTCAATAATGAATACTTTTGTATCACAGTAGTAGTACATCTTATTACTCCAGTTGCCGCAAACAGAAAAAAAGCTTAATTCTAATTAGAATACCCTGAAACCACCGCTGCTCACATTCCGCTACTTACTCTCCTCTGCATTCCAATACTCCAATGAGATTCAGGTCTTTTACTGCATTTCCAATTAGAACGACTACCAACAAGGCCAATGGGTGTTCAGTCTCCGCTGCCAGCAATAGACACCGCTCTCCCAGCATTCAACGTACTCTTGCATTGCTAGTGTTCGCGAAGCCGTTAACTATTTTACTTATTTAGAATGCTGGAATAATGACCAGAGACAAAATATGTTGCGTGGGTGACCATCATAGTTTATTGGCTTAACTTATATAAATCCTGACCAAATTGTTAAACAACATACTTAATGTCAGGACAGATGTATAAAATGAATTGGGAATTAAAAAAAAAAAAAAAATATACCGCTGATTCCACATCACACCAAACATTTTTGATTTTTTAATAACTTTTGCAGCCGCGGCGTAAGATAATTTCGGCTCTTTCGAACGCGTGCATAAAAATACCTCCTAAATATGCATCGCGTCTTCTCACTCATTTTTGTTTGGTTGCGTTGCGGGAAAATTTCGAACGGCACTAACCTGAGTTAGCACTGGCGTCATAGCCTTTAAGTGGGACTATTATACAGCAAAAAGCAAAACGAAATATATCTTGAAGTTATAAGAAAAAACGGTTATTTTCTTCTGACACACACTATATATGATTGGCGCTTACACCCTTATTGGTTGTTTGGCTAAGCTCCTCGTCAGATAGGTTTTTTTTTACAAACGGTCATAATGATGCGGTCGATCGGGTGAAACGAAGAGGAAGGGACGACATCGTGACGAGTTGTTATTGGCGAGAACGATGGTTTTGTTCGTATACACAAAAAGCACCTCATTACCTAAGCACTGAGCAACCGTACGGTAAACGTACATACATATGTCATGCGATATGTTGTTCTTAAATATCGACAATTTTCATAATAAGTTTCACTAATTCTAACACGTCGTTCTATCACAAATATCAAAAATTAAACATTTTGTCAAAAAATATAGGGAATTGTTCAATTGAAAAGCGTGCGTTACACATACCTATATCTAATATTTTTCTGCTGGAATGTTGGTACAACTGTCGTCTATAGTTTCGCAAAGTTTGAGCGTGATCTGACAATTACCCTGTTTATGGCATTTAATTATATTAGTCAACCCCAGGTGTTCCCTGCGATTTTCACTATGGATAAAAATATCGAGCAAAGAATTTGTCCTTAGTGTTTTGAACGGGATTTCGGGTGCCGAATCGTTGAAAATGTTTCAGAAAGCCTATGGCGAGTGTGCTTTATCAAAACCACGGATCTACGGGTAGTATTAGGCTTTTGTAGAGGGCCGAGAAGTCGTGGAAAATTTGTCCCGATGTGGTCGCTCATAAACGTCTTCAATGGATGAAAACGTCGACAAAGTCAAGAAAATGGTGCTGGAAAACCATCATTTAAGTTTGAGGGAGGTAGCTCGTGACTTTACCGTGTCTCACGAGCCAATTCGCAACATTTTACACCATCAATTGGGCATGATGTGCGTGGCTGCTCGACTCATTCCAAGAGATTTGAATTTATTTCAAAAAATTTATCGGAAGAAGGTGGCTCAAGACATGCTTGATCTAGTGATGAGACGTGAGTATATGAGTTTGATATGCAAACCAGTCAACAGGCGGCTGAATTGCGCTATCTACTTTAGCCGAAACCCAAAAAACCATGTCAAAGCGGCCAAAAGTGAAAGTCATGCTACACATTTTCTTTGATTATCATGATGTTGTGCACTCGGAATTCATTCGAAGTAGAAAATATCGCTTCAAACGCGTTTAAAAGGTGCTTTGATGGCTGGAGTAATCGTTGTTATATGTGTATTGCTTCGAATGGAGCCTATTTTGAAGGCGACAAAATAAATTTTGATAATTAAACAATTATTTTATAATACATTTTACAGAATGTATAAAAAAAGCTACTTCTATGAATTGTTCACAACATCTAGGCGTCATTTCTGAAAGACTCTTTATATCCTGACAAAAATTGGTAAAAATTGAAGCTTCACAAAATATTTTTGTTTTCATCAAGAAAAATAGGCTTATGGGACGGCCCAGACGCGTGAGGGAAGATGTGGTGGATTCGTTTTATGAATGGACGAGGCTTGCTGTAAGGTAGAATCCGGGTTTGTTCCTGAGGGATTAGTAATTTTGAAGGTATGCGTTTGTACAGCATTAGATTCATTCTGAAAAAAAAAAATTGGATGCAGAAATTTGCAAGTATTTCTTTTTACAACTATTTTTCTTGGCAGAACATAGTTCTTTCAAATTTTTTCTAGGATTGGGGTAAAGTTTTTTTTCCAACAATTCAACGACTGCTAAATGGTGAAACATAAAATTCTTCTTTCTACTTATACATTATTTTTCTATTATATTCTATTGTTTTGAGGTCGCGGTTAATTCAGCTCCGGGAAGGTGATGTTGACTGTTTTCTTCGATTGCCAAGGCGTAATACACCATGGGTACCTTCCATTGGGCCAGACAGTCAATAAAGAATATTATTTATAAGTTTTGAAGCGTTTGAGAGATCCTGTACATCACAAACGGTGATCGTCCAAGCACCGTGTTCACCTAATATGCCCCCGTGGGACTTCTTTTTGTTTCCCAATTTGAAGTTACCCCTTCATGGAAAGATACTTCAGTCGATGAGATCAAAGAGAATGCGACGAAGGAGCTGAAGGCCATCCCTTAGTTGGCCTACCAGGGGTGCACGGAGGACTGGGTTAAACGTTAGCACATGTCTGTTGCTTCAGACGGGTCATATTTTGTCTGAAATTTAACTCTCTTTGTTTTATTTAAACATTGCCGGTGCTTTCTGATCATAGGGTATCTCCGGATATTTTCCTTTTCAGCTTTCATAACTTATCACAATATTGATACTTTGTATTTCTATAAGAATAAACCGCAAAATTCCGCCATCGTAATGTGAACAAATATCGATATCAGAAAATGGTAATATTCAAAGTCCTCCCATTGATAATGATGAGCCATCTTGCTTCTTTTTTCAGGATAAAACTGGGAAACATTCTCGAATGCATTCTCAATTAAAAAATTAAAATGTTTATTATATGTTACTTCAGGAAAAAAACTGGTATAAAATTGTTACGAATTTCCTACGAATTATAGAATGAAATAAAACCGTGCTGCAAGTTATACGAGGTGTGTTCAAAAAGTATCACGAATTTTGTTTTTTTTTTTCAAAAATTATTTATTTATTCATTAATATCTATTTTGTCCCCTTCAAAGTAATCTCCTTGAGATATTATGCACTTGTGCCAACGTTTTCTCCAATCTTCGAAGCATTTCAAAAAATCATGTTTTTTATCTTGTTCAGCTCCTCCTTCGATGCCATCTTTATCTCGTCAATCGTAGCGTAGCGTCGTCTTTTCATGGGCCTCTTCAATTTGAAAAAAAGCGAATGGCACAGCAAGTTCTCTAACGGTGATTCGACGATTGGCCAATACCACTTTCTTCACTTCATCAATTTTTTCGTTGTTGTTGAAGTGCTCGGGCGTCCGGCACGCTTTTCGTCGTTCACAGCTTCTCGGCCTTCTGAGAACATTTTGTACCACCGATAAACGTTGCTTTGGCCCAAAGTAGCTTCTCCGTATGACACAGTCAACATTCGGAATGCGTCCGCGCACTTAATTTCATTTTTAACACACTTTTATTAGGTCGGGTTGTATGTATGTATGTAACGGAATATTTGAGCTTAATTTTCACTGGCTTCTAAAAATCTGATCGACTTGGAATTTTGCACACCTATCAAGGACCGATGACAATGCAATAATTTGATAAAAGCTTTCCAATATCCTTATTAGGATTGCCAGGATTAATATTTTCTTTTTTTACCTGTGGGCAAAAAGTAAGGTGAATTTGGTTGTAAAATGAAAAATCTTTACTTATTCTTGTAAATCAATTTCATCCCCTTCAAAACAATCCCCTCTCGATGAAATACACTTATGCCAACGATTTTTCCAATCCCCGAAACATGCCAAATAGTCCATTTCCGATATAGCCATCAGCACCTTCTTCGATTCAGCTTTTATCTCCTCAATCGACTCGAAACGCGTTCCCCGGAGTGGTCTCTTGAGTTTTGGGAATAGCCAGAAGTCACACGGAGCCAAATCAGGCGAATACGGTGGTTGCGGAACGATATGCGTGGAATTTTTGGCGAAATGGTCACGAAGAACGAGTGCAGTGTGAGACGGTGCATTATCGTGATGCAAAAACCAACTATTCTGGTCTTTTTAGACGAATTGCTTCACGTAAACGACGCATAACGCTCAAATAATATTCCTTATTAACGGTTTGACCAGGTGGAAGGAATTCATAGTGCACCACACCACGAAAATCGAAAAAACCGGCTAATGGAGAGGGGTAGCCGTTTCTCAGGCTCCCTCCACGAAATAAGTTCTTCATCCCGATTACTTCTTTATCACGGCCGATAACTGCATAGCTTTAAACTCACAGTCGATAAGAAAGGAATTAAATATAACACGAATATATCGAATCATTAATTCACTGACTGCAATGATAACAATAATTTTCATTCATAGTAAAAAATAGTTTACAAAAAAAACTAAAAAACACGCTTTTTTGCTAATCGAACTAAAAAGTAGAAAATAAAAAATAGTTAAAAAAAACTAAAAAACACGCTTTTATTACCAATCGAACTAAAAAGTATAAAATAAATTTTAATGACAAAGAGACCTATAATGAAGTAATAGCAAATCGAACGATCAATCATAGTCAACTACCTCAGAACAGAATTATAACAAAAATTAAGATACAAATAGAATAATTCAAATTAGAGTTAAAAGCGTGGGATGCATTTTGCTTCACTTTAATAACCTTCTGTACATAGGTAGTTGCCAATAGAATGATTGTAATATTTACTATATCAAGCATCCCACGCTTTTAACTCTAATTTGAATTATTCTATTTGTATCTTAATTTTTGTTATAATTCTGTTCTGAGGTAGTTGACTATGACTGATCGTTCGATTTGCTATTACTTCATTATAGGTCTCTTTGTCATTAAAATTTATTTTATACTTTTTAGTTCGATTGGTAATAAAAGCGTGTTTTTTTAGTTTTTTTAAACTATTTTTTATTCACACAAAATTTGATACAGGTTATTTGATATATCTTTTGGAATCGAAGACGAGCCGAAACACGTGCAAGCAAAGCAGATGTCAACAATTAACTGAACATTCAAAATGGCCGAACTCGTCGGCATGTGTGAGAGACATGAGTACCAACATATCGCCACGAAAAGAATTGAAATTTGAATATATGTACGTAACCTGCGAAAATTCAAAATTCGTATCGCGAATTTTCGAACACACCACATATAAGAAATACATATTTCCTTGAGTTTTAATGAAATATGCATGTATTATATAATATCTATGGTATTAATGTTCTGTATACATTTTTTTACAAATACTTAAGTAAATAAATTCGAGATATATGTATCTGAAAAAAATGTTAATCCAATATGCCAACTTGTATGCGCTGTGATGGGAAAATTTGTTCGTACCGACTCTCTTAATATCCTAATTTTTTCTAATACAATGCAATTAATCCACTTATATCCATTTACCCTCGATAGACCAATTTATTGGTCGTTGGAAGTTAACATCCCTTAACCCAGTTTTGAAGTCGAGAAGGAGGAATGAGATCTCAAATTACAGTCCAATCTCTATGTTGACAGTTCCATCATCATCAACATGGCTTCAGATGGATGAAATTACAAATCTAATCATTTTATTGACAAGTCCACCTCTTTTATAAGTTATATTTATAAATGATATTGGTGTTGCTGTTTTAACCCTTTCGCTACTGCTGGGACACTGACATCCCACAGCATGTTCACTTCACCCTGAAACTTGCAATTTTCATAGGAAACTCAACAAAAATGTCCCAATCAGTAGCTGCGAACAATACTTACAATTTACCGTTATCCGCATTCCACACTGTTTAAATCGTGCTTAGTTTTGATCAGTTGTTTGTGAGCAGTCGCTAATATTGCATCAAATTTACGCGTAATTTTGGTGAAATAATACGTACTTTTATAAGAAGTGTTGATTTTTCTAAAGAAAAATATTGCCCTTTTACTGGTAAGTACAAGTATATATTTTAATAAGAGTTTTGTGAAAAATATTCAGCGAAAATTAATTTTGGGATGCATGTGTCCCAGCAGGGCTTTATATAGGGACATATATGTCCCAGCAGTACGTTGTACATAATGTATCACACAGCTAATTTTTTTATTTTTGCAACCTCGTAGACAGCAAAAATGTCGAAATAAAATCGCGATCAAATTAGTGCATTACTTCAAGAAGAGAATGATGAATCCATGGAACCAGGAACTGATTTTAGTGACGAAAGTGATGATATTTATAGTCCTGAGTTAAATAAAACCACTGTGAATGACGATTCTTCCAGCGATTCCGAGGAGACCGGATTGAGTGACGAGAATGGTGGCATAGACGATCAACCTGCACGAGGTGAGGAAGACTCAGGCACGGTTATTTGGAGCACACCGAATGAGTCATTTGTTTCAAGAAAATCGGTTAGTAACCACCGCGAATGCAAAATTGCAGTAAATATTGGGCGCCACTCAACCCCCTACGAAATTTTTCCCAAATTGTTTCCAAGAAGCATGTCTTTGTATAATACATTGCCCAATGTACTAATGAGAGGCTCAGAAAAATACCCATAACGGAGCGAAACAAAAAAAAACCTCTTCAGACGGACTCCGTCATGTTTGTCATGTCGTATAACCATGAGGCAGAGTTTCCATGCCCCGACATCGTAAAGACGTACCGCGCAACAAATTTCTCAAAAATAAAACTTCTGTTACTGCTTCCGACATAGCGGTATACTCTGCAAAAGTTGAACATTTAGTTACTGTGTTTTGTTTACGTGTTTTCCAATAAATCAAATTACCAAATAATCTTATTATGAATCCCGTTGTAGATTTTCGATCTACATTATCTCCTGCATAATCTGAATCAACCATACAGTCTAAATGATCATCTTTTGTATTTTGGTCTGAATACGTTAATTTTAAATCTTTAGTCTTGCATAAATATTTTAATACTCTTAATGCATATTTAAAATGCGTTTAATTATAACAGCTTTGAAATCTACTTAAGTAATTAACGTTGTAAGTAATATCTGGCCTTGTGCCTGTACTAATGTACAATAATTCACCAATTAAATTTCTGTACTTTACTCTCTCATCGATTTCACTCGCTTGTTCTAATTTTAAATTACTTTCTATTGGAGTATCATATAATTTTGAATTTTCCAAATTGTACTTTACAGCCAAAGATTCAATAAATCGTTTTTGACTTAATGTCATTGTTTTTCTGTCATCACTATAATTTATATCGATTCCTATATAATTATTAATTTTTCCTAAATCTTTCATTGAAAATCTTTGCATTAAACTTGCTTTAATTTTATCAATTTTCTTTTTATCTTTACAGCAAATCAAAAGATCATCTACGAAAACTAAAATGCATATTGGATCTTTGCCTGTGTTATTTACATACAAACAGTAGTCATAATTACTTCTGACAAAATTTATTTTTTCTACATGTTGATGAAAACACTCATACCAAGCTCTTGGACTTTCTCTCAGACCATACAACGCTTTTTGTAATTTGTATGCTTCATTTTTATCTATTTCATAGCCTCTAGGTTGATTAATATAAACTTCAGATTTAACAGTTCCATTAAGAAAAGCTGTCTCAACATCCATTTGATCTATGAATAAATTATGTGAACAACAATAGCTTAGTAAAATTTTCAAAGTTTGCATTTTGCCGACTGGCGAATAAACATTTTCAAGGTACACCTTTTGTTGAAAACCGCTAACGACTAATCTTGCTTTATAAGTATTATCAATTTTCTTTTTATAAATCCATTTCACATCTATAATTTTCTTATCTTTAGGTCTTTCAACTACTATCCATGCTTTATTTTTATTTAAACTTTCTATCTCTGAATTTATGGCCTTTTTCCATTCTCTGGATTCTTGAGAGTTGATCGCCTCCTGAAATGTATTAGGTACGTTTGCGTTTACATGGTTTACATAAATATGGTGTATTACAGGGTTACCAAATCTATTCACATGATTTCTTTTTCTCTCTGACGCTCTTTTTTCAACTATTTTCTCATTGTTATTTTGTAAAACATTTGATTCGTTATTTACTTCAGTATCATTATCAATAGCATTATCAAAACCATCTTCATTTATTTCATTCAGATCATTATCTAGATTCAAATTTACCACATTTTCATCATCAAAATTTCTGTCATCATTATTATTATTATTATTTTCTAAACAAATTAATTCTGTGCCCTCTTCAACCACTTGAACGTGTCGGGCATTAATTATTTTATTATTTACTAAGACTCTGTAACTATTATCATTGTAACCTACGAGTACACCCAATTTTGCTTTATCATCCCATTTATTTTTTCTCAAAGTTTCGGGTAATCTGACAAAAACTCTGCTTCCATAAATTTTCAAATGTTTTACATTAGGCTTTTTACCAAAAAATATTTCATATGGTGTTTTGTTTTCTTGAGTATTGGCTATTGCACGATTTTTCAAATAAGCGACAGTTTTCATTATTTCAGGCCAAAACCTGTGATTTATTTTTGGTTCTCTTGCTAGACATCTACCAATATCCATTGCAGATCTGTTATATCTTTCCGCGACTCCATTTAATTCATGAACATATGGTGGACATGGTAATAATTCAATTCCTTTATTTTTCGTAAATTGTTCAATTTCTTTATTTACGTATTCTCTACCATTGTCACATCTAAATTTTTTTTGATACAGTAAATTTTCGCGCACTTACTATAATCATCTATAAATGTAAGAAAATATTTTTCACCACGATTACCAGAGGTATTATGTGGTCCATTTAAAGCGGTATGAATTAATTCTAAAATTTCAGAAGTCTTAGTTCGCTTATTTTCGAACGCTACATTAGCCATTTTGCTTTGTATACAATTTGCACATTTCATTACATAATATTATTTTCCAATTTTTCAGGCAATCCTTCTACTAATTTGTCATTTACTAATTTGTTTAAATATTGAAAATTTACATGACCTAGCGCTCTATGCCATTTTTCTTTATCTGTTAGTTTAACTACATTTGCATAAATCTCATTCTTTTCTTTTTTGTGCATAAAACTTTTCATTATATATAATCCATCTATTTTATTAGCAACAGCTTTCAACTTTTTATCATTATTATAGATTTTTGCATTTTGACCTCTTGAAACAATTGTACTATTTTTAGTTTTTTTAGCAGAACTCAACGAATTCTTTCGAATGCCATTAACAAAGTATACATTTTTTAGTTCAACTTCTACTTGATTATAATAACTTTTGAATAATGTCTTAACTGTTCCTATTTTTGTTGCTTTTAAATTTTTTCCATCTAGAAATCTTACTTCAATAGGATTTTTTAAATCACTATACTTACAAAAATAATCTTCATTGTTGATGATGTGGTCTGTGCAACCACTATCCAACAACCATTCAATTTCATTTTCATTCTCACACACATCTTTCACAACATCATTCGCATTCACTTTCACCACTTGCGTTGCCCACGACTCAGAAGACAGCTCCTGGTGCTGCTCGCTGGTGGATGTTGACGCCTGATGTCCTTGGCCTCTGCCGCGACCGTAACCTCGTTGCGACGCGCCTCTGCCTCGAGGTGTACCTTGATGTCCTCTGGGGTTTGATTGGGCTCCTCTGCCCTCGTCCGTAGCTGCCTTGCGGTTTGTGCCAGCAGTCTCGTTGATAATGCCCAGGTTTTCCACACTGGAAGCATTCTCCTTTTGTCTTTGCACTAAAAGTGCTCACATTGGTATTTTTTTCACAATCACTTTTGTTCACGTTTTTTTCCTTAATTTTGGACATCACATATTCGACAGTCCTTGACTCTTCAGGCACCAGGTCGATGAAGTCTCCTATGTAGCTGTAGTTAGGTGGTTGGGCTTTTATCAGGTACCGCATTTTTTCTTCTTCGTTTAATGTGGCCCCAGCTGATTTCAACTCGTTGCATGCCTTTTCGAAGTCAACGATAAATTCCTCAACATTGCCGTAATTCCTCAATTTCACTTCTTCTAATTTTGACCTCTTGATAATTTGTAGTGAAGTTGACTGCGTTGAATACATTTTTTCTAATTTCGACATTATTTTGTAAGTCGATGTGCACTCACTTATGTACTCTAACTGCCTGTCCGACAGAGCGCTTATCACGATTGCCTTGGCTTTTAAGTCGCTTTTCTTCCACGTACCTTCATCGTCGGCGGCGGTCTTTTCCCTTTTTGCTGGACCTTGGCACTCCTTATACTCCAAAATGTTTAAAAGTCGAAACTTCCAGTTCGAAAAATTTGCCCCATCAAACATTACTCACGTCGTCAATTTTTACTTGCCTAGGCAGTTCTTCTTCTTCCTGAATTTTCCAATTATTTTCGATTATAGTCTTCAAGATCAGGGTCCTCTTCAAAATTTTCAAAAAACTTTTTCTCAAAAAATTCCGGTTTCCTCTGCTTAGCTCGAAATCTTCAGTTAATTTATCTTCGTCGGAAACCAAACCTTGTAGTGTCGTCTTAAATTTAGCAAACATGTGCTAACCTCAAAATGCCTCGTGGACTTGCAGCCTTCTGGGCGATGAACATGTGCTCACTTTTAATCCAAGTGCATCAGCTTCTTGCACGTATTTCTTCCACACTATTTTCCAAATTTCGTGTGCTAATTTTTTCTTTTTCCGATTTCGGCACTATTTTTCCCATTACCTGATTTTCCGCGTTTTCTTTAACCTTGCTCTGCTATCATGTTGTAAAATGACGATGCGCTCTGTTCACTTGTAAACGATTAAATTTATTAAGAAGAATAAGAATGGCAAAAAGAGAAATACAAGTACAGGGTTGCAAGTATGCATGATTGAAATATTTACTACGAACTACTTTGTCTCCGCAACAATGTTGAATATTCATATATTACAACAACTCCGAATATTCTGTGGTTGTTAACCGTCGGAATTTAGGTATCATCGACGTGGACCTGAAGTTACAGCTTGATTTAGTGCGAGAAAGTTGTAGGTTTCTCGCAGTGAGGACGCAAGAAAGGCGGGCGAGGTAGTCGTTTACTTTGGAGTATAGGCCATCAATGTCATTGCCCGACGCCATTACCGTACAGTCGTCGGCGCCCTGCGGTAGTCCTTGTTTTATTTTTCTCTGTTTAGACGTTTGGTCTCGAAATATCACCGACGAGTGACGACCACTCAGGTAGTTCGCGGTCCACCTCTTCAGCCCTGGCGGGAGTATCGACTGTAAAATGTCATCTAAATTCGAAAACCGTTTGTAAATTCAACGCTACTAGGACAGTCCTCTCGCAGGGGCGGTTTTGGTTGAGTCCGCGGCTTACCTGGGTGTTAATGATGGTGAGTGCCGTGGTGGTGCTGTACACTCATCGGAAACCATGCTGGTGTGGGGCTGGGGTCAGGCGTTCTGTAAAGATTGGGAGTAGAGGGGCTTCAAGAGTCTTCACTACTTGGGAAAGGAGAGTTATCGAACGATAAGACTTCCCTTGGTTGGCGGGTTTCCCTGGCTTCAGTAGTGGGACCACTCTCCCTAATTTCCACTTATCAGGAATGATGAGAGTGGTCATACCTTGAAATACCTTGGTGAGAAATTCTACTACCAATGGACCCAGCTTTTTCAGCATCATTAGGTTTAACCCGTCAGGGCCAATGGCTTTGGATGGTTTCATGAGTTTTTTGGCCCTCCGAATCTCGTCGCTGGAGAAAGCAAGTGGAGCACTGTTGCATGTCAGTTTGTGCAGCCGTCTGATAGCACTACGTTTGAATCTGTCGGCCGGAGGATGCAGAATAAATTGCCGGCTAAAATAGCTCGTGCATCTCTTCGGATCCGACGAAGCACGACCGTTGAAGGTGATATCCACGATCACGCTCGTTCGCCAGAACAGCTGCTTCAGCTGGGAAATTGGGGCGTATGTCCCGGATCCGTCCAGCGGGAATGAAGCGAGCCGCGGCGGCTGTGATCACCTTGCGGAATTCGCGTTCGCCTGCGGGCACATCGGTGGGAATGGGTAGAGCGGCAAAGATGTCCTCAGGAAATTGCGCGTATCTGGTCCAATCAGCTTTGTTGAAGTTGATGCAAGGCCGGTGATCCGCGGAAACAAAGTCAGTAGGTTTCTCGATCGAGATTATAATGGGCAAGTGGTCTGATGCAAGCGATAGCATAGGTCGCCAGGTTATGCTAGGCTAGCAATTGTGATGTCAGGCGAGCTGGTGCAATTGCCTACTACCCTAGTGGGGGCGTCGTCGTTTACAGTGCTGAATGTCTAATCGTCTATCTGCTCTGCCAATAGCTGTCCCCTATGATCATTTGGCAGGCCTAAATGCCAAAGATCGTGATGCGCATTGAAGTCACCTACTACCAATCGGTTTTCACCCCTGATGAGCGCACCAATATCAGGGAGATATCCTGCCGGGCAGCAGGTTACACGGGGTACATGGATATTATAAATTTCGAGCTCGGTATCACCTGACCGGACAGCTATACCTTGACATTCTAAGGTGCTGTCCCTGCGGTCGGTGCCTTCATCGATAAGAGGATACTGCACTGTATGGTGGACTATAAACGCTAGGCCGCCACGGTTGTCTCGCTCGCGGTCCTTTCTATGCACGTCGTAGCCATCCCTGGTAATCAGGGGGGAGCTAGCGTGCAGTTTTGTCTCTTGGACTGCAGCTATCTTGATACCATACCGGCTCATGAAGTCGACTATTTCGTCAAACTTTGTTCGTGAGTCCATTGCAGTTCAGTTGTAATAGCTTTCAACTTCGCGGGAGTGTAATCGTAACTCGAGGGGTGAGGGACGCGTGGTGTTGTCTACGTTGGTCCTGCTGTGCGTTCCGCAAAAGTTGTTATGACCTGACGTTGCCGGGCGGCGGCGCCACAGGGGGCGGTTGCGGGTGCAGAGCTCTGCAGCAGGGGGCAACGAAGTCGCGTGTCCACTCACGGGTGGTGTGCAGACCGGAGCACCTCCGAAAGTAGCACCAGCCACTGCAAGAATTGCATTGGACTGTTAACGAGTTTCGAGGAGCTATGGTCTGACACACGGAGCAGACTGTGCGGGGGACCAAGAGCTGCTGGTTTGTCCCCGCACAGGGATAGGAGCAGGAGGGTTGTGGGTCAGATTTACTCTCTGGGACTGGTTCTGGCATTTGCTGTTACGGTAAGATGTTCACACTTAAATTTGGTGATGCTGGCGTATTTGTTGACGACATTTCGGTAAATGTTACAGTATGATCGTCGCAATTTGGCGGAGGAGGAGAGCCGATAGACCTGCAACGGATCACAGCACAATTTATGCAAAAGAATTTTTGATTAGAGCTGATTAGGAACTCCATTTCAGCAGCAGAAATGTGTGCGGGACTTAAATGAAAAAATTCACTGCACCGGGCACATTGAATTTTAGCTTGGTTGCGATCAACTTTTAGCCCTCATAAACAGGGCATTTCATAATTTTTTTAAATAGCTATTTATTTTTGACGTGATAACGTCTTATAATTCGATGTAGCCGGCTGCACGCACCAAAAATGCGTCGTTATCTGGCTCATGCGTCGTTATCTTGCTCATTCGTCGTTACCTTGCTTGAACTACAAGCGAGAGCGCGGAACGAACGACAAAGAAGCACAATCGGTCCCCGCGTTCGGCAACGTTCGATATCTGGCTCTCTCCTACTTGAGTGAGCATATATGTATATAGTATGTATTTATATGCACATATGTATATAAATTCACATATTTGTATTTGCATATGCCTTCTTCCTGTGTGCATGGTAATGAACCATTTCTCTGTTGAGAATAGGACGATGATAGGAAAAGTAGGAAATAAAAGGGAGTGTTTCGAGTGTAATGTGTCTTGAAAAAGTCAAATCGATGATGGTGCCTCTTAGTGTTGTTGACTTATTAACGTCTGATGCACAATCGAAATTGAACATATCTTTCATGAATTTGATAAATGTTTCGTAATTTTTCACGTTTGTGTAAATGTAACTTGACCTATTCCATTGCGATTCCATTTACCTCCTTCTCTATATCCATACAAAATATCTATCAAACGATTAAAAATTAAAATTTTGATTTGAAAAATGCAACCATTCCATCAGTATTTTCTTATGACGTTGTCACGTTAAACTATCGTCAGTAAACCGACTTTACAGACAACCCCTTTTTTTTAAAGAGCCACTGTCTAATACACGCCAATTTTCAAATTATTAACTGCTAAATTATAAAATTACAGCTTAGTAAGCACGAAAACTGTGGAGCAAAAAAAAAAAACGAACACGCTCGCACTCACTAACATATATTATTTGTGGAACCTTATATTATATTTTCATTTTCCTCGAATAGTGCTACTAGATATTGTATGTATGTAAATATGTAAGATATTTGATATTTTCAAGCAAATAGTCCTATACTTACATAAATATGGGTGAATATAGGCCGCCAGGGGAAACGACATTCAAACAAAAAATTCTGTAACTCTCCTTTATTGGAACTTCAGCGAAGGTGTAGAAAGAAGTAAGAAATATTAAAGTTTAATGATATTGATATAATGATTTATAAATTAACTTGGACCTCTATTCTCGACACTTTTACTTCAGTTTAAGGCTTTAGGTAAAACAACTAATATTACGACTTAAAATGTTTAACTTTTCATCATATTTATCTTTTTGTACATATTTATTCATAATAAATGTATGTATGTATGAACATTTGATGACAACTTTGTTATTCTAAACGGAAGTTATTTGTTAATGTACTAATACCATTTGTTTAATATAATTTAATAAAATAATAATAATAACTGAAGTAATTAACAGCAAATGTCACTCGTTTTTTGTTCTTATTTATGTACAATACAATACAAATATCAGAAAGTATATAAAACTCCTGATGATGTCTCAAATGTAATGATTTCTTTACATTGTTAAACTTAATTAAAAAAATCGAACATGTGTCAATCTATTAGATAACCTAAATGTACGATACATAACCCTAAATTTCTAAAACAAAACCAATTCTGACTATTATGTGTATTTGATACACTTTCGTATTGCCACAAAGAAGTCAACTCCTCAACCGCATATTACTGCATCCAGATTTCATTAGAATTAGTTTCCTTAATTTTACTGTTGGTTATTTAACCCTTTCGCTACTGCTGGGACACTGATATCCCACAGCATGTTCACTTCACCCTGAAACTTGCAATTTTCATAGGAAACTCAACAAAAATGTCCCAATCAGTAGCTGCGAACAATACTTACAATTTACCGTTATCCGCATTCCACACTGTTTCAATCGTGTTTAGTTTTGATCAGTTGTTTGTGAGCAGTCGCTAATATTGCATCAAATTTACGCGTAATTTTGGTGAAATAATACGTATTTTTATAAGAAGTGCTGATTTTTCTAAAGATAAATATTGCCCTTTTACTGGTAAGTACAAATATATATTTTAATAAGAGTTTTGTGAAAAATATTCAGCGAAAATTAATTTTGGGATGCATGTGTCCCAGCAGGGCTTTATATAGGGACATATATGTCCCAGCAGTACATTGTACATAATGTATCACACAGCTAATTTTTTTATTTTTGCAACCTCGTAGACAGCAGAAATGTCGAAATTAAATCGCGATCAAATTAGTGCATTACTTCAAGAAGATGATGATGAATCCATAGAATCAGAAACTGATTTTAGTGACGAAAGTGATGATATTTATAGTCCTGAGTTAGATAAAACCACTGGCAATGACGATTCTTCCAGCGATTCAGAGGAGACCGGATTGAGTGACGAGAATGGTGGCATAGACGATCAACCTGCACGAGGTGAGGAAGACTCAGGTACGGTTATTTGGAGCACACCGAATGAGTCATTTGTTTCAAGAAAATCGGTTAGTAACCACCGCGAATGCAAAATTGCAGTAAATATTGGGCGCCACTCAACCCCCTACGAAATTTTTCCCAAATTGTTTCCAAGAAGCATGTCTTTGTACATTGCCCAATGTACTAATGAGAGGTTCAGGAAAATACCCATAACGGAGCGAAACAAAAAAAACTTCTTCAGACGGACTCCGGTGAAATTGATAAATTACGAGTACTTGGATGCATGTTTGTCATGTCGTATAACCATGAGACAGAGTTTCCATGCCCTGCCATCGTAAAGGCGTACCGCGCAATAATGGGCGGTGTGGACTTGGCAGATCAAAGGTCGGGATTGTATGATATAAACAGAAAATCAAATAAATGGTGGAAAAAAGTATTTTATCGTGGCATGATGATGGCTGCTGTAAACACTTGGGTTATATATTCGGGGCTGAATAGGAAGAAACCTGGTTTCTTACCAGTGCTGGTCGAGATTGCTGAGTCGCTAATTGAAAAAGGAAAGGAACCTACCGCATATAAACGATCCCGTCGGTCTTGAAGATCATCGAATAGGTACAAATCAATGACAAATGTGGGGGATCATTTACCCATAGAGCAGTCTAAAAGACGTCGGTGCGTGGCATGCGCCAATCGAAAAGTCGCGAAAAAAACAAAAATTATTTGCCGGGCTTGTAATTTGCCATTCTGTATACAATGTTTCGCTTCATCACATTCATAAAATAAATAAAAGTGGAAATCATATGTTATTACCACAAAAATGTTTCTACTTTCTAGATGTAGTTTGTACCCTGTTGGGACAAATATATCCCATTTTTAAATGCTGTTGGGACACATATGTCGCACCTCAAAATACCGTTATCTACATAAGTTACAAGCTTCATCTAGTTTCTACGCACATAAAGTACTAATGGGTATCCAAAAACTCAAAAATAAAGTTTGAGCAAATCCCCTGCAAAAGTCGGAGCGAAAGGGTTAAATCGTTCACGTTTCTCCTCTATGCGGTGAGCTTAAATTCTTTGCTTATCTTGCAACACGATTTAGACAATCTCGTTTCATGGAGTCGTCGAAATAATTTATCATTGAATATCTATTAATACAATAAATTGCAAATTCCATTCGTACATAAAATAACTAATACTGAGTTTTCAACGCATCGACTGCTACTTAAATCGAATATTGAATCAGTGTACTCTTAGTTCAATTTACGTTACTGCGTAGTACGATTGTATAATATAATCTGCACGACTGTTGATGCCATAGACTGAAGTAATGAAATAAAATGAAATTTATAGTCTCATCATCAAAACAGTTTTCAAATGCATTCTGTTTTATTCTTTAAGAATTTACTGTAATATAGGACTATGTTTAAGTTCGTGCGGTTTTTTTTCGAAATTTGAAACTTTATTGACGTAAAATGGTTACAAATTTAATATTCAAAGTATTGTCCATCGCTTGCTACTACTTTTTCCCATCTTTCTGGCAATTCACGGATTCCCTTTGTGAAAAATTCGGTCGGTTTTGCCGCAATCCACGAATCGATCCATTTTTTGACTTCATCGTAATTACGGAAGTGCTGGTCAGCCAGGCCATGTTGCATCGATCGGAAGAGATAGTAATCGGATGGCGCAAGGTCTGGACTATACGGCGGGTGGGGTAGGACATCCCATTTGAGCGTTTCTAAGTATGTTTTGACCACTTGTGCAACATGTGGCCGAGCATTGTCATGTTGCAAAATAACTTTGTCGTGTCTATCGGCGTATTGCGGCCGTTTTTCTCGCAGTGCTCGGCTCAAACGCATCAATTGTCGTCGGTAGACATCCCCCGTAATCGTTTCATTCGGTTTCAGTAGCTCATAATACACAACACCCAGCTGGTCCCACCAGATACACAGCATAACCTTCAGGCCATGAATATTCTGCGCCGACGTCGATGTTGAAGCATGGCCAGGGTATCCATACGTTGCCCGACGTTTTGGATTGTCGTAATGGACCCACTTTTCATCGCCAGTCACAATTCGATGCAAAAAACCCTTTCTTTTGTGCCGTTGAAGCAGTTGTTCGCATGCCATAAAACGGCGTTCAACGTCTCTTGGCTTCAATTCATACGGCACCCAATGGCCTACCTTTCGGATCATTCCCATGGCTTTTAAACGTTTGGAAATGGTTGATTGATCAACTCCCAAAGTTTTTGCAACCTCTTCTTGCGTTTGAGCCGGATCTTGATCGAGCAATTCCTCCAATTCGGTATCCATGAACTTTGGCGGCGCACCCTCGCGTTCTTCGTCTTCCAAGCCAAAATCACCACTTTTAAAGCGTGCAAACCACTTCTGGCACGTTCGCTCAGCTAGAGCATGCTCACCATAAACTTCCACCAAGATACGATGACTTTCGGCTGCTTTTTTCTTCATATTAAAATAATGAAGAAGAATTCCCCGCAAAAACACATTATTTGGCACGAAATTCGACATTTTCAAGTGTGGTAAAAATATTGTTGTTTACGCTTCAAATAAAAAACTTATACTGACGTTTGTGCCTTACGACAGTAGCTCTCCAATGAATGTTTGGAAATGTGGATCGATGGAATAATAATCAAGTTACGCCATCTGTTGTAAAACCGCAAGGAACTTATTCATAGTCCTATAATTTTCTTTGAAACTTAGAATATTTCACATTAACAACTGCAGTACATGTATATAAACATAAGTATTACACATATGCAGAGAAACAATCATTAAAAAAAATACATGTGGTTACTTCTAACGCTTTTAGTGCACTCGTAAATATTATATAATGTATTTGGAATAAAGTTTTGGTTCACAATTAAAAAAATATAAATTGGCATTATTTCATTTGTAAATAAGCATGCCAACACAACAACCTAATATGTATGTATATGTATGCCTAAAACTCGTTCTAGGTACTCAAGGACATTATTACATACATAGGTCAATTCTGATTAATTTGGTTTGATATTATGTCCAAACCTTAAAAGTTTTCGAGAAATTCGATTTGAAAGGCTATTACAACAAATTTTTTACTTTTATTCCATTAAATCAGAGGTAGACAATCCCTGGCAGTACTGGGACTTCATATGTCGAATATCTGGCGGAACTGAGAAATAAGCCCAAATGGTTTGCTAATCCACAATGCAATTCTATCATTCGCTTCATAAACCTCATAATAAACACAGATACATATGTGTGATAAGCGAATGATATAATGAGCACGAAGGATATAATAAGCATACTATACATCACTAAGGCAGTATGTAAATTATTTGGACAATCAGTCACACCGGAATACATATTGTATACCTGTGAAGAGTGTATCAAAACTACGTTTTACGTGCTAATTGATTAATGGGAGGCAATTTGCTACGCACAACATTCAGCCAACCAATTCCCTTTGACACAAATGTGTCCCCAAGTACACAGTGACAGTACTTCGTACTCTATGTTATACCACATCTATGTTATAGACATCTTTAATACTTCCATAAAAGTAACGGTGAGCTTTCAAATAATTTGTAACTTTCCTACGCAGTTTTTGTAATGAGGCGCAAAATCGTATTAAATGCAACCGAGCGAAATATCAAAATTTTTCAGGCAAAAAATATCAGCGGATTAAAATCAAATTTGTAAATATGAAAATATGTACTTATGTAGGTATGTATGTATGTATGTAGCAGCATGGCGGCATGTTTAGTCGTGGTAAGCACTGCTTTACCATTGTGTTAACTGTTTTAGGGGGTTAAAGGAGTTACGGAAAATTCTTATTTTAAATATAGTACATAAGTGCACTTGGGTCGATATCCGAATTTAATTTCATTTCTGTTGCTTGCTTTTTAAATTTTAAAAGATTACAAAAATTTTGTTAAGTCAAAATTTAAGCCTTATAAAATGTAATTTTCTAAAATACCTAAAATTCGATTCCCATTAATGACTGGTAAAGAAAATTTGCGTATAAAGGGTGTTTTTTTTAGAGGTTAGGTTTTCAAGTTGGCACTACTTTTTTCGTAGATGGTCTTTTTGACAGCTCTCACTTGATTTATGCTCAGTTTGGTTTGCCATTTCATAATGAATAGACTTACACCTGAACAACGTTTGCAAATCGTCCAAATTTATTACGAAAATAATGGTTCGGTTCGCACGACGCATCGAAGTAAATTTTGTTCAGCGATGAAGCTCACTTTTGGTTGAATGGGTATGTCAATGAGCAAAATTGTCGCATTTGGAGTGAACATAATCCACAAGCCATTGCTGAGACGCCGTTACATCCTCAAAAAGTCACTGTTTGGTGTGCTCTATGGGCAGAGGGAATCATTGGTCCATATTTCTTTAAAAATGAAGCCGGCCATAATGTTACAGTCAATGGAGAGCGCTATAGAGCCATGATTAATGACTTTTTCGTGCCTGAATTGGACGATGTTGATTTGGACGACCTTTGGTTCCAACAAGACGGCGCTACATGCCATACAGCCAACGCAACAATCGATTTATTGAAGGAAAATTTTGGTGAGCGCATTATCTCGCGCCGTGGACCTGTGGCGTGGCCTCCAAGATCGTGCGATATAACACCGCTAGACTATTTCTTGTGGGGCTATGTGAAGTCGCTTGTCTACGCAGATAAGCCCGAGACGATTGACGTCTTGGAAGAGAATATTCGAAAATTGGGCCTCTCGGCTGGAATTTATTCGAGCCAGCCGCGGCGGCCACTTGCCCGAAATCATTTTTAAAACATAATGGCAAACCCTTATCTTTATAATAAAGCTAATATCTTGGCCATAACATTAAATTATATACGTTTTATTTCATCTTGAAAACCTAACCTCTAAAAAAACACCCTTTACATGTATATGAATAAAACGGCATATAGAAAAGGAATGGCTACAAAATATTGAATTCTTTGAAAGAATGAAAGGTTTCCGATAACTTCATATGCAGGTCTGTTATTTATTTATTTATAACCATAAGCGAAATAGCAATTATTTTGTAGAGAAAAAGCTTTTATTATATCTATCGACGGACTGCATAAGTATAAGGCATCGCTAGTGGTCAAGAGTTAATCGCTTGCATTAGTATGTATTTGCATATGTACATATAATTTATAAAATATGAAGGCTATCGAAATATACAGAAAATGATTGTAACTTTCATAAAATTAATTTCGAGTAATCGATTTATTACAAATAAGAACCATAGCCAGGTGTCAGTATGACATTAAAAAGCAAAAGTTATTTTCTAACATCTTTCGTCCACTAACTCAGAGTTTATTTCTGTTATAAAGGAGTTGCGTATATAGAAAAAAAACCGGTCGAAAACGGCATTAAGCTACAGGACAAATCGAAGAGACCCTTGGAAAAAAAGTCGGCACGATTGTCTACGCTAGTATATTCATTAGATATATATACATACATATACGTAAATGCAAATTACACAGGCCGACAGCATCTCAGACCCAGAAACCAGACTATATATTTCCGAAGGTTTATGATGCGCTGAATCCACATCTGGCCTCAGAATTGCTCTATCAGCTCTGGTTTTCAAGATATCCTAACCTAAAAGTGCAAAAAACACCGTTTTTGCCCATATTTGAGGTTATGTAGCCTTGCAGATGTTTTCTTTCACCAAAATTAAAGGATGACGTCTTTAAATACAAGCCTTCTTTTTTCAAATGGCGTTGAGTTTGCTCAAATATCATTTTTTTTTTGCTGAGATATCGCATTTTGAAATTTTCATGTTTCTAAATTTTCCTACACCTGAAAATCGATTAAGATAACATAGACATGATATAGTCGATTACTAATTTTCTTGAATTGAGCCTTATTTTTCTTAAAATTTTTTCTCACACCATAAGTGTGCTGACTCACCACACCCCTACACTATCTAACCTTTGGGTACGGAGTCACACACAGCCCTAACCCCTACATAACCTCAAATATGGGCAAAAACGGTGTTTTTTGCACTTTTAGGTTAGGATATCTCGAAAACCAGAGCTGATAGAGCAATTCTGAGGCCAGATTTGGATTCAGCGTATCATAAACCTTCGGAAATATATAGTCTGGTTTCTGGGTCTGAATGTTGGTTAAATTTTGTCGGCCTGTGTTATTAAGTTAATTCCTCTTTGGTTCCGCCTCTGTTTTAAATTGTTTGGGGTATAATATCAAAGCAATTTTATATGTGAATACGTATACACTAATAAAGGTTGTCACATCCCTGGGCAGGGACCGGCGGTTCATTCGTTGGATGGTTGGTTAGCGGACTGATGCTGATGAGTGGTTTAATGGAAGCAATGCTGCGTGAACAAACGATTGGGAGCAAATAGCGTGGTAGAGGGGATGTAGTAATTGTGTATACAAACATATCGTACATATGTAAGAATTCATTTAGAAAAACTCAGCAAACATAAACTGAAAACATAATACACTTACATAAACTTAAATACAAGCATAGGTATATGCATATGTAACTACTTACATATGTACTCGTATATGTATGTTTATAGACGAATGATTAAATGTTTTCATTACGGTTGGTAACTGAACGGTTAAACGGTTGGTCCGATGTTAGGACCTAGTTAAGGAATGATTTCATTCACAAATAATAAATAAAAATAGTTAAGAGAATTCTAAGTATAATCACGCAGGGCTGAACAAATCCAAACATATTTTAAGAATACCAAAAGATAAACATATGTATTTTAAGAATAACAAAAGATAAACATATGTATTTTAAGAATAAAAAAAGATAAACATATTTTAAGAATAGCAAGAGATAAACATATGTATCCTGTTTTAAGAATAACATAGGTAGGTAGGTAGGTTGGGTGGATGTCGTAAAGACACACTTAGACCTTTCGCAGGTCCATTGTGATACCACTGGAGCTCATCCTTACCCTACGCGTTCCCTTTCAAACCATCCGGTAACTTTAATAAATGAGCAGAGCTTCGTTAGTTTTAGATGGGCTATGTTCGCTATATCAGTTAAAAATGCTGTATCAAGAGTGCGCAGCCTTTCATAGCTAAGCTTTCACACTCACATAAAAGGTGTCTGACTGTTTCCTCTTCTTCTGTATTAATACAGCTTCTAGAGAAATCGAAGTACGGGAGTCCTGACCTTCTAGCGTGGCTGCCTATTAAACAATGACCAGTTAATACCCCTATCATTCTTCTTATAACTAGTTTTTCTGTTAAATCTTAAAAAGATTTTCGATCGACCGCTGTTCCAGTTCGGCCATGTCTGTCTGCTTAGTTCGCATGTTGTGAGGTTTTGCCAGCTTGTATTCACCTTTTTGATGGTTTCCCTGTCTATAAGTAAATTACAAGTGGCTATAGGCATGGGTATCAGCGCCTTATCCACTTGGAGGTCGAGCGTAGCAGTATTTTGATACGTCATTTAGAAGTTTAAAACATTCTATGACTGTTTTTGACTAGTCTGTTTTAGGTCTAGCGCTTTTATTGCTGCTTGACTGCCCGAGTATATGAAGACTTCATTTGTGGATAATACTCTCGATTTTATTACCCTAAGTCCCTCTTTTATGGCATTGACTTCCACCTGAAATATACTGCAATAACCAGGTAAGCGAAAAGATTGGCTAAGTCCGAGTTTATCGGAGTAAACCTCTCCATCTACTCTGTTGTCTAGTTCTAGCCATCTGTATAGATGTTTTTGTCATTTTCCCTAACAATAACCCCATTATCCCATTCCTCTTTGGCAGGAAATGCTGTGTCGAAGGATTTGTGTAAGTTGATATCCTTGGTCTTACAGAAATCCGTTGTACTGTTTTTTTCTGAGTAGACCGATCTTAATCTGACAGCCGCCGTGGGAGCTGTTTGCCTGCCGAAATGCTCTATTGGTTAAGCATAATGTTTAGTGCCTCTGCAGGTGCGGTCCTCAGGGCCTCGCAGATGCAAAACTGGCCATTCTTTGTACATGAACCATCTAAAGCCGGTCACCATACCTTCTGTTCTGTTCTGTTGAATGAACGAGACGGTATCAATAAAACGGTCCGCGGATGACATATGGCAAAAATAAATTTTTTGTTTTTTGGTAGGACTGTTATAAGCTTACATGGCAAATTTCAGCGTGATATGTAATATAGTTTGTTTTCTGTGCTACTGTAAACAAGTCAAGCTCGAGTGTGTTCTTCGAATTCTCTTTTATGACTTCAATTGTCTCAAAATGTTTTCCACGTAGCGGCAACTTGAGCTTGGGAAACAGGAAAAAGTCACATGGAGCCATATCAGGCGAATACGGTGCTTGCGGAACGATATTAACATTATCTTTGTTCAAATAATCGCGAACAAGACGTGATGTGTGAGCTGGTGCATTATCGTGATGCAAGAAGCATGACTTGTTGTCCCACAATTCCTTCCTTTTAAGACGAATGTTCTCGCGCAAACGCTTTAAAACGTCTAAATAATATTCAGCGTTAACCGATCGGCCTTGCGGAAGGAACTCCGAGTGCACCACACCTTCGTAATCGAAAAAAACAGTCAGCATAACCTTAATTTTTAAGCGACTTTGGCGTGGTGTTTTGGGTTGATGTACGGCCCTCTTTGAACGATTTGTACCACTGGAAAGTACGTACACGCGATAGAGCAGAGTCCCCATAGGTTGTCTGCAACATTTTTAAGGCGTCTGAAGCCGAAATTTTGTTGGAATAACAAAATTTCAAACAAATTCGTTGTTCAACTTGAATTTCCATCGTTAAATTCGAAGAACACACTCGAGCTTGACTTGTTTACAGTAGCACAGAAAACAAACTATGTGACATATCACGCTGAAATTTGCCACGTAAGCTTATAAGCTTGCCATATGTCATCCGCGGACCGTTTTATTGATACCGTCTCGTTCATATTTGAGTATAAGGTACTATTTAGTATACCGTATGTTAGGATTGGTCTTGCAATTGCTGTGTATACGATAGATGGGGAAAGACTCCAACTTAGTCCTATTAGTTGCTTACAAGAGTAAAGTGCTATTGTTGCTCTTTTTTCTCTACCTTCGACATATGATTTCCATCTTAGTTTTCTGTCTAGTATAACACCTAACTAGCGGGCTTCATCACTAAATGACAAAGGCGTTCCACCTAAAGTCGGACAATAAGTGAGTTAAGCAAGGTTTTTGTAGATTTCCCTTTACAGTACGCATGTTGTGAGATACTAAGTTTGTTGGGGTTGATGTTAGTTTTAATATAATCTTGAATTATTCTTTTTTTAATGTTTTTAACAAGAAGTAGGATAGGCTAGTTGGCCTAAGATGCTTGAGTGTTGTGTGTGAACTCTTTCCTGTCTTGGCAATAAAGACCACTTTTACTTCTTTCCATACTGATGGAACACTTTTAAGTTTCAGAGCAGCCTTGAATATAGCCATTAACCATTCCATAATAGGTATATGTAGTCTAATGAATGTTGTATTTGGTTTCAGTGATTATGTCTTCAATGTCAGAATCAGAACTTTGTGTTCGATTTTTTATTAATATATTGGGGGATTCGTTGTTGGGAAAGTGTTAGTCCACTAGCAACTTCAAAGTCTCATCACTCGAGATAGTCAAACTCTTATCCGGTTTTTAGAGGTTCCCAACTTCTTTTTTGTAAACTTTTAGCTTACTGCAATAGCAGTCCCAGTCTTTACCCTATCGTGTGGCTCTCGCTCTATTAGACTGTCTTCTGCTGTCATATCTTAATGTTGTCAGGTCTTCTGACCACCAGGGCGGCTTTTTCTTCGCCTTATACCAAATTATAGGGCAGGCCTTATTTAGGGCAGTCCTACAAACCTCCGTAAGGATTTGTACGTGTTCGTTCAGTGACTCTCTATCTTCAATAGAGATATTTCGGGAATTGGGAAGTCTTTCCTTGCGTTCCCGTTTATATATATGCCAGTTGGTCTTTTTCAAGTTCCTGCTGGCAGGCGGGGCCCGTGAGCTGTTTCCTCCAAATTTTATTTCTATATAGCGATGATCGGAGTAAGAGTGTTCGTTCAGAACCCTCCACTGCGTCATCTTTCCCTAGAGGGTGTGACATGCTAGCGTAATATCAAGAACTTCTTGTCTATTGCGCGTAATAAATGTGGATTCGTTGCCTTTGTTACACTAAAAGCTTACTACACATAATATAATTAAAGAGAGACTCACCACGTTCGTTGGTATCCGCGCTCCCCCATATGGTATGGTGGGCATTGGCGTCACCTCCTAGAACTACTTCGCGATTGTGTGCTTTGCAGTCTTCCACAAGATTTCTTATCAGCGGCGATGGCAATGAGCCTGTGTCGTCTCCGGCAAAATAAAACGAGGTTATCCAGATGTTGCTTCCGCTCACTTCCCAACTAACCGTCGTAGTATCTGCGTTACTGAAATTTTGTATCATAAATATATTAACATGTGTTTTTGCAACTATACATACTCTTTTAGTACCTTCACAATTGGTCTTATATACCTTGTAACCTGATGTCCTGAAGCCGCAGATTTCGCCATTCCGTACCCAGGGTTCCTGGCTGAGGACTACATCCGGCTGATCTTCTGTCAGACGATCCAGGAGGGCAAGGCAGGATTCCTTACAGTGGTGTAGATTTATCTGAAGAAATACATCAGCTGTTAACGTTATGTCTGGGTCTGGGTCTGTTATATGGAATACTTACTCTCCCGTTCGAAGGATTTACAACCTCCCTAAGCCTATTTCTGAGCCTGCCTGAAGAGGCGTACTCTACTTCGGTGTGATGATCGTCTTCGCCCATTGACTCTGTTTCGCTCATGGGCTCTAATTAGCTCATGGGCTTTGTATTTTCCTTAGTGGTCAGGAACTCTATTGCTGTATCAGTGTTGTATCAGTTTTGTAGATGTGAAACTTTACTTTTACAAAACCGTATCTCAATTGCCCATCGCATTTCGCTAACGGTGCAATTGAGTTTTCAGTCAAGAGCAGGCGCGCTTCTGTTTTTTCGATTCTTCCGCGCTGTTCTTGTTGCTTAATGTTTTTACGTATCTCCACTCCCGCGTTGGGATGTCCGGATTGCAGACCCGTATGAGCTTCATTATCTCTACCGGGTCTTCGACAGTTGAAGGTAACCAGACCCTTGCTCCCGGCCTGGACGGAACATCCTTCCTGTCCACGACCACTAGCTTGGCATTCGGGTACACTTCGCGAGATGGCCTCTTTGTACAGCTGAACCGATCTCTCATCGTCACACGCTATTATTTTTATCTGGCCTTGGTGCCAGCCTAAATCTTCGCACGCAGGCGGGGGGCCGGGGTTCTCCAGTATAACCTTCAGTGCCACTTTCGTTAGCTCGGCATCAATCCATTTGCATTGGGCTCTGGGGATCATATCTTCATGGTTTTCGTCCAGAACTCCTATAATAATGCGGCCTTTTGAAACCTTGATTTTCTGGGCGACACGCGAATTGTTTTGTGCCTTTTTGCGTTTGGCTTATTTTTTTCCAAGGACCGTTGTGGTTTTGGAGCAGATTGTACTGGTTTAAAGTCGGGGTTGAAATCAGGAATGATCGCTTTCGCTCTTCCAATCGCTTCTTTCAACTCCTGTGAGAGTTCGCTTTCCTTTGGGTGGGTTTCGTACACCCTCCTTAGGACCTTGCGGCGTTTCTGCGATCCCGGTAAATCGCTTTCGCTGGGTCTACCACCCTCAGAAGCGGCCATCCTTCGGTACCGGAGCTAGCAGTAGCAGTGCTTCCGGTCGGGACCGTTTTTGGGGGCTGAATAGCAGTTGACTGCCGGGCTAGTGCACCTCTACTTCGACCTGTGTCCAATACTGCTGATTGTGTAGCTACTGGCCCCGCTTTCGCTGTGGCTGTCGCTATTTGCTTAGATCGACTTATTAAGCCGATGGATGGTGTTTTCTTTGAACCCGGTGCAACCGTTGCCTGTATTGCGGAACTGATTGCTCCCGTCGGTCTGTTATATTAGTAGGAGGACTGATCTCCTTTCTTTGTTTGCTCTTGTATTAGAACTTTGCATTTTGGACCCACGAGTGTCGGAAAAAGGATTTCCGCCCGTGCATAGCTCCGAACTACACGGGTAAGGCTAGTTATTACGGAGAGCGCCAGTTATCCGCAAGCTCCGTTCGAGACCTGGTTATTTATTAGAAGGGCCCCGAGCCTGACAGATTCTTGGCACGGGTCGCATCACACCTTAACCCAGCCCTTCACCCCCGACCACGCTAAAAGTACTTTGAGTAGTGCTGTACTATTCAGGAGTATTTTGCTTCACTTTCATAACCTTCTGTACATAGGTAGTTGCCAATAGAATGATTGTAATATTTACTATATCAAGCATCCCACGCTTTTAACTCTAATTTGAATTACTCTATTTGTATCTTAATTTTTGTTATAATTCTGTTCTGAGGTAGTTGACTATGACTCATCGTTCGATTTGCTATTACTTCATTATAGGTCCCTTTGTCATTAAAATTTATTTTCTACTTTTTAGTTCGATTAGCAATAAAAGCGTGTTTTTTAATTTTTTTTAAACAATTTTTTATTTTCTACATTTTAGTTCGATTAGCAAAAAAGCGTATTTTTTAGTTTCTTTAAACTATTTTTTTTTATTATGAATGAAAATTATTGTTATCATTGCAGTCAGTGAATAAATGATTCGATATATTCGTGTTATATTTAATTCCTTTCTTATCGACTGTGAGTCTAAAGCTATGCAGTTGTCGGCCGTGATAAAGAAGTAATCGGGATGAAGAACTTATTTCGTGGAGGGAGCCTGAGAAACTGATTTACAAGAATAAATAAAGATTTTTCATTTTACAACAAAATTCACCTTACTTTTTGCCCACAGTAAAAAAAAAAGAAATATTAATCCTGGCAATCCTAATAAGGATAATGGAAAACTTTTATCAAATTATTGCATTGTCATCGGTCCTTGATAGGTATGCAAAATTTCAAGTCGATCAGATTTTTAGAAGTCAGTGAAAATTAAGCTCAAAGATTACATACATACATACATACATACATACATACATACAACCCGACCTAATAAAAGTGTGTTAAAAAGAAGTGAAAGTACAGTGAACAAAGAAATAAAAATTTAGTGATACAAAAACTGTTCGTGTTTCTTCCATTAAAAAAATAAAAATAGTGATATAATTCTCATAGAAAGGAGCTGATGAGAAAATCTTTGGAGAAACGTAATAAACTTAATACACGAAGAAATTTGGACACCATTGACGTTATGGAACAAATCGACGTGAACACCATGATTCAACAGATGGTAAATTTGTATGCTTTAGAGTATCCAAGCAGAAAATACAACATTAGATTAGATCCAAGTTAACCCGGCAATGATTCCACAAGCAGCAGAATGATTGGAACCACTCAACATAACTTATAACAATCCGACCGATATCAACCTGGACGTTTTTAAAGCACTACCGGTATTTGACGGCAACATTTCCAAATATCGCGTATGGAGGAAAGATGTCTCCAGACTTATGGATGGAATTAGTAATCATAAGAATTCCAACAGATACGTAGAAGCTCTTTGAATTATAAAAACTAAAATACAAGGTGCAGCAGCTGACGTGTTGACCAACCATAACACAAAATTTAATTTGATGCAATCAGGAAGAGAGGACATATGCGGATCAACGACCTTTATATGAGTTGCAGGACGAGATGAGGAGACTCACACAAGGTAAACACAATTTAAGGGAATTCCATGACAACGTGAATAGAAGCCTGACGCTAATCACGTCAAAAATATCTATGTATGTCTGGTCATAGCCGAGAAGGGACCAAAGTAATGACTGATTAGGAAACACAAGAAGCGGTAAGAGTGTTTAAGGATGGAATAAATAACTCATATATTCGTTCCACCCTATACGGAAATCCTATAAAGGATTTAGAGCATGCATTTGCAGTAGCCCGTACCATAGAGCACGATGACGAACATCGAAAGTTACGTCTAGGCTATACACAAGAGAATATTCATCCAACCAGCAATAAACACTACTATGAGAAACAACATCACCAGAGACATCCCATGTATCAGCAGAAATATAACTATAACGTCTGGAAACACAACATTCTGGCGATCAACTCAGCATCAAAACAACTACTACGACGTGAAAAGAAACAATAAAAATTGGAAAAGGCCACGAGGTAACGGTGGCCAGTTCACCAATCAATACCAACAACCAAAACTCATGCGGAACAAGAACTTAACATCCGAAGAAGACAACTCTAGCACAATTGCAGAGACAGACTCAAAAACAGAAATAGGCAAAAGAGTAAAAGAAATTCTTATCAAAAATTTCCCGAACTATAAACGACTCATGACAGATAACGAAAGCTGTGTGAATACACCAATGTTAAAACAAATGTGTATAAAATACAATATGAACAAAATACAGGCACAAATATAATATATAGATCAAAGGCGAACGGTCATGTAGAACGAACGCATAATCCCATACCAGAATTGGCAAGAATATTAAAAATAAAGAATTCAACATCAGCAACCGAGAAACTATTTGTAGCTATAAAGGAATTGAACAACACAACCCATACCATCACAGAAAAAACACCAAAGGATATAAATTTTAACCTTATAACACACGCAAGGAAGACATAGTAAATTAAAAGACCCGTCGGAGAAAAAATTACAACGTGTAAACCAAGGAACTAGATTCCGAACTTTCAAACAAGGAGACCAGATATTGGTGTTAAAGACTAACATCAGAAGTAAAAGCGATGGTCGTTACAAAAAGTACGTAGTGCAGGAAGATCGTGAGGACACGATTTTGACTAAGAAGGGAAAAGTATTCACAAAGGCAACGTAAAAAATTACACAGTTACAGGAGACGACAATGAATTACTAGCCATGTTATTACTAGCCATGGCCATCATCGCAATTCAAGCAGACGGAGACACCAAAATAACAACCATAACTAACAGGAAATATATTTTAACTAGAACCGACGATGCATATTTATTTAACGAATTCCCATTTTTATTCTACGTAACTACTTAACAAAAAATTAACACATCATACGAACAAATACTAAGAACTAAAAATCCTATCATTTCTATTTACAAACATCCTATCATAAATAATAATTGTAAACTATTTAAATTCACACCACTAAGAACTAGGCATGTAAAAATTTGAAATTGCCCTTTGCAAATTATTTTTCAATGGAGTGAATAGCTGTAAAAATTATTTAGGCAAGAACAAGGAAAAAACAGTAATTCGGTATAAATCGGGACGATTTAATTTAGGAAGGAGAGGGTTAAGGAATGATTTCATTCTCAAGTAATAAATAAAAAAAAGAGGTTGTCTGTAAAGTCGGTTTACTGACGATAGTTTAACGTGATAACGTCATAAGAAAATACTGATTGAATGGTTGCATTTTTCAAAAGAAAATTTTAATTTTATTTGTTTGATAGATATTTTGTATGAATATAGAGAATGAGTTAACATAACATAACATAACATAACAGAACATAACATAACATAACATAACATAACATAACATAACATAACATAACATAACATAACATAACATAACATAACATAACATAACATAACATAACATAACATAACATAACATAACATAACATAACATAACATAACATAACATAACATAACATAACATAACATAACATAACATAACATAACATAACATAACATAACATAACATAACATAACATAACATAACATAACATAACATAACATAACATAACATAACATAACATAACATAACATAACATAACATAACATAACATAACATAACATAACATAACATAACATAACATAACATAACATAACATAACATAACATAACATAACATAACATAACATAACATAACATAACATAACATAACATAACATAACATAACATAACATAACATAACATAACATAACATAACATAACATAACATAACATAACATAACATAACATAACATAACATAACATAACATAACATAACATAACATAACATAACATAACATAACATAACATAACATAACATAACAAAACATAACATATCATAACATAACATAACATGCCGTTTAAGCAAGGTAACGACGCATGAGCAAGATAACGACGCATTTTTTGGTGCGTGCAGCCGGCTACATAGAATTATAAGACGTTATCACGTCAAAAAATAATAATAACATTAAAACAACAGGTATTATTAACAAACTTGGTTTTATTTTAAATTCCTCAAGTAAATCAAATTAATAATAATCAATAAGAAGGCATATGCAAATACAAATACGTGAATTTATATGTGTACATACGCGCATATACATACACATATACGCTCACTTAAGTAGGAGAGAGCAAGATGTCGAACGTTGCCGTTCGTTTGCTTTATTTGCTTTGTCGTTCGCTCCGCGCTTTCGCTTGCAGTTCATTCAAGGTAACGGCAATGAGCAAGATAACGACAAATGAGCAAGGTAACGGCAATGAGCAAGGTAACACTAATGAGCAAGGTAACGGCAATGAGCAAGGTAACGACACATTTTTTCGTGCGTGCAGCCTGTTAAATCGATTTATAAGACGTTATCACGTCAAAAGACCTAAATAAGACCTACTAATAACTCAAGACTACTGCCTAGCAGTATGCGCAGTTGCTCCATCTTGTTGAAACCACAAAATAAGATACTTCTCCGCCATTGGCCGCAAAAAGTTTTCAATCAATGTTCTGTAAGAAGCTCCTGAAATCGATTCCGGCGCTTCATCCTCATTTTCGAAGAAATATGGACCGATAACTCTAGTGGCCATAACACCGCACCAACCAGTATATTTAGATGGGTGCAACTGATGTTGGTGTGTTGCCGTTGGATTTTCAGAGCCCCACAATCTACAGTTTTGTTTGTTGACATAACCATTTAAATGTCAATGCGCTTCATCCGACATTAAAACATTATAGTGCAGTAAAAAGAAGATTTAAGTAAGGCATTTTAGGAGCATGCGAGTTTATGGGTTTATCATGTAAAATCCATCACTGTGAACTTAAGTTTGAGTTTTCGGGGTCGGGGGTTGTGTTCCGCGGCCGCCATCTTAGAAATAAGGGTGCAACTTGTTTTTTGCGTTTATCTCGTGAATTCCGAGAGTTACGAAAATGTTGTTAGATACTTTATTTTAGATAATAATATTGTCTACAACTTTCATTCGAAACTTTTTATTGTAAAATTAATAATAAAAAAGTTATAAAAAAAATTACGCGAAAAATTAAGGGATGAATTGTTTTCAAGCGTAATACATTTTTTTAGTCTTTCTTTATTTAGTCTTATGATTTTGAGCTGCTAAGCGGAGCAACCACTACATAGCGAAGCGCATAAGCGTATACGAATATCGTACCGAACTACCCGCAATCTTTCTTCAAAAATGTTGGAATTTTTGTTTAGATACCATGACTTTGTACCATAAAGTTTCATAGCCAGTATTGCGGAAACATATGATTGTTTCTCGCGTTGATAAATTCCAATTTGAAATATCGTTACCATGTAATATAAATGGTTTCAATTTTTTTCATTAATTCAGGTGATTTAAACTGGCATTCGTCTGCATTACTACGTAAATATGAATAAATATACTCCATGATGATGCCAATTTTATCGCCTTGATCACTGACTTTTCTTTCATCGTGCAACTTGACTCTCCACAAACGTTTGCTGCAATTCGTATGGTACTTTGCACCAATAGCAACCAAGTCTGGATTGTCTTTGATACGATTCAGTTCATCAATAGAAGTGAGATCGGCACGTTGTCGATTCCGGCATTTCATCCTCATTTTCGAAGAAATATGAACCGATAACTCTAGTGGCCATAACACCGCACCAACCAGTATATTTAGATGGGTGCAACTGATGTTGGTGTGTTGCCGTTGAATTTTCAGAGCCCCACAATCTACAGTTTTCTTTATTGACATAACCATTTATATGTCAATGCGCTTCATCCGACATCAAAACATTATAGTCCAGTAAAAAGAAGATTTAAGTAAGTCATTTTAGGAGTATGCGAGTTTATGGTTTTATCATGTAAACTCCATCACTGTGAACTTAAGTTTGAGTTTTCGGGGTCGGGGGTTGTGTCCCGCGGCCGCAATCTTAGAAATAAGGGTGCAACTTGTTTTTTGCGTTTATCTCGTGAATTCCGAGAGTTACGAAAATGTTGTTAGATACTTTTTTTTAGATAATAATATTATCTACAACTTTCATTCAAAACTTTTTATTGTAAAATTAATAATAAAAAAGTTATAAGAAAAATTACGCGAAAAATTAAGGGATGAATTGTTTTCAAGCGTCATAAATTTTTTTTATTGATTTTATGGAAAATATACATCAAAGCTTTTTTATAGAGCAGTTGTTTGTGAACATTTTTGTCTCGAAGTTTTTCCCGCTATCTTTATTTAGTCTTACGATTTTGAGCTGCTAAGCGGAGCAACCACTACATTGCGAAGCGCATAAGCGTATACGAATATCGAACCGAACTACCCGCAATCTTTCTTCAGAAATGTTGGAACTTTTGTTTAGATACCATGACTTTGATAAAGTTTCATAGCCAGTATTGCGGAAACATATGATTGTTTCTCGCGTTGATAAATTCCAAATTGAAATATCGTTACCATGTAACATAAATGGTTTCAATTTTTTTCATTAATTCAGGTGATTTAAACTGGCATTCGTCTGCATTACTACGTAAATATGAATAAATATACTCCATTGCGATGCCAATTTTATCGCCTTGATCACTGACTTTTCTTTCATCGTGCAACTTGACTCTCCACAAACGTTTGCTGCAATTCGTATGGTACTTTGCACCAATAGCAACCAAGTCTGGAATGTCTTTGATACGATTCAATTCATCAATAGAAGTGAGATCGGTACGTTGTGAAAGCAAATTAATAAGTGACGTTTTGAAAGGCGGCTTAGATTTGACTGATATGCGATTCCTACGTTTTTCGCGGATGTTCCGGTCGTTAGATATGGCAAGTAGTGCAAATGAAGCAAAGATTGGAAAAATCACAAATAGGTGTATGGACTTCAGATACAGAGGACGAAGTTCACAACTTAGTAGAAGTACTGCCACTACTATTTCTAAGTTGTGTTGCTTTATCTGTTCTTTTATCTGAGTAATATTTATAACAAGCAGCATGGACTGTAACTTGTGAAACACTAAGTAAAAATTGCTGATGATCGCTTCGACCTTTCGCAATACTTCTTTCCAGCAGAGTTTTTACACCTTCGGCTTTAACAGTGAGAGATGTGTTATCATCTTCAATAACTTCAATAACACACACAAAACAATTAGACATTTTAACGAAAATCAGTAACAACACATGTTGATACTTCGAGAAACTGTATAAAACTAACGCCAGCTGCACGTTTACTGTACTTCCCACCAAGACTACTTTTAACTATAACGTACTACCCGATCAAATAAAGTAGAGGCCCCTTGGCTAAAAAACTATAGGCCTTTTAAAACATTTAAAATAGCGTTGGTAATCCTTACGTACGGACAATCTTTACCTACCTGCTCTTCCTACCTACCTACTATATATAATAAGTATATACAACAAAACAAAATGTAATACTTTATATTTCAACACATTTTTTTGGCATGTTTTAACAAATCAAATATTTTTTTTTGCATAATTTTATGTACTCTCTCTCTCAAACCGGTTTGGTGTCAATGCAACAACAGCAACACTAGTAGCAAGCAATAATGCAAATAAAGACAAATATTACAGTTTTGCACTCACTGCTAATGTTCAAATTTTCCGTTATTTTTCTCGTAATTATATATTTGGTGGATTTTTAATTATTATAAAAGTGTCCGTGAATAAGTGCAAAACTATACATACACATGCCCCACAAAGTCTGCGTTCACCCGAATAGCCTTCTTAAATTTATTAAAAACAAAATAGAATATTATGATTAAATTGAAATCTTTACAATTTGTTTATTCAATACATTCCCAGCTTTCAAGGGGGAAAAAAACAAGATTCCCCACTTCACTTTTTAGATAACGGGAAAATAATTTCAGCAGCATGTAAATGTGGCACCAAAAGTCTGCGTTCAGCCTGTTTATTTTAATGATACCGTTAATTTTAAGATATTTTTCCTTGTTTCTATTAATTTTTGATTGCGCATTACTTCGACTGAATGTTAACAAAGCTTAGTTGAACATTTTATTAACAGCTGGAGATAATTACAGAACATGGAAGGAAAGTGAAAAGAAATAAGGGTTTCTGAGAGGAAAATAATTATAAAAATGTGGAAAGACGGAAAAAGTTTCCGAAATATTGGAAAATCTATTAGGAGAGCGTATTCCTCTATTCAGCGAGTTGTAACAAATTTTCGGCAAACTGGAATTTTTACATCTAAGCCCAGGTCAGGGCGTGCGAAAAAATTATCGACCCGGGAAGAGCGTTCTATAATCAACTTGGCAAAGGTTAACTCCCGGATTACATCCTCAAAATTAGTTGAAAACATAAATCAAACATTTAAAAAAAGTATTTGCGCTGAAACTGCCAGAAAAGTTCTACGTCAAGCTGGATACCATGGTAGAGTCGCCCGAAGAAAGACTTTCATTTCTCTTGTGAACAGACGTAAACGCATTCAGTTTGCTAATGAGTACATAAATAAGCCTCCCGAGTTCTGGAAAAAAGTAATATTTTCAGACGAAAGTAAATTTTGCATATTCGGAATAAAGGGCCGTCAAATTGAAAAGCAAAATCTTGTTGGCACGGTTAAGCACGGAGGTGGCGGGGTTATGGTTTGGGGCTGTATGGCGGCAAATGGGGTGGGTCAGTTAGAATTTATTGCTTCGACGATACTAAAACGGAATTTCAAGCAAAGTGCAGAAAATCTCGGCTTATGAAGAACATTTTGGTTTCAACATACCCGAAGCACACAGCCGATATCGTTAAGCTTTGGCTCTTGTATAACGCCCCAAAACAGCTTAAAACACCGCCACAGTCCCCAGATCTTAACCCCATCGAGCATCTGTGGGATCTATTGGAAAAAAGAATACGTCAGCAAGTGATTACTAGTAAAGAGGTTTTGCGGAGTGTCATGCAGGCAGAATGGAGGATGATAACAGCAGAGGAAACAGAAGAAACTAATAAGTTCAATGCCAAATAGGCTGAGTGAAGTCCTGAAGCAACGTGGATATCCAACTAAATATTAGAATTAATTTTTGCATATAGCATATCATGTTTTTGTATTAGACTTTAAGACTGAACGCAGACTTTATGGTTGCTTTATTTACTTACTTTACAGCCATTATTCACCGTTATCTAAAAACTTATTTGAGGAATCTTTAAATTTATTTTTGTTTTTGAAACTTAAACATATAATAAACATATAAATATATACAAATTTATAAAAATTATAAAATCAGGTTGTGTGTTTCATTCACTTAAAAGTTATTGTAGGGTGAACGCAGACTTTGTGGGTCATGTGTATATATAGTAGGTAGGCAGGTAAATTTATATATATATATATATATATATATATATATATATATATATACCTGTTGCGCTTCCAACAGGTCTATCTCAAAGGTGGTATGCAGAATGAATAATCTCGTATAAAATAAGAACGAATGAAATTCATGTACGCTTATGCGCTTCGCTAATGTATTGGTTGCTCCGCTTAGCAGCTCAAAAATATAAGACTAAATAAAGATAGCGGGAAAAACTTCTAGACAAAAATGTTCATAACAGAATGCTCTTTAAAAAAGCTTTGATGTATATTTTCCAAAAAATCAATAAAAAAATTTATTACGCTTGAAAACAATTCATCCCTTAATTTTTCGCGTAATTTTTCTTATAACTTTTTTATTATTAATTTTACAATAAAAAGTTTTGAATGAAAGTTGTAGATAATATTATTATCTAAAAAACAGTATCTAACAACATTTTCGTAACTCTCGGAATTCACGAGATAAACGCAAAAAACAAGTTGCACCCTTATTTCTAAGATTGCGGCCGCGGGACACAACCCCCGACCCCGAAAACTCAAACTTAAGTTCACAGTGATGGAGTTTACATAATAAAACCATAAACTCGCATACTCCTAAAATTACTTACTTGACAATTTTTTTGGTCTGTTTTTACTGGACTATTATTTAAAAAATCAATTTGTGTGGCTAATTGTGTAAGAATAGAAAAACTCGGCCATTTTAACGCGTTGTGTTGTACGGAAGACTTCCATAATAAATTTCCAACAATTCAATTATAGCCTACAAAAGAGAGAAAAATAAATGTGTCAAAATGTTTTATGTTAGTAGGTCCTATTTGGCCCACCCTGTATAATCATGCAGGGCTGAACAAATCCAAACATATTTAAAGAATACCAAGAGATAAACATATGTATTTTAAGAATAACGAAAGATAAACTTATTTTAGGAAAAGCAAAAGATAAACATATGTATTTTAAGAATAACATGTTTTCCCTAAACAGCAAACAAAGAAACTAATGTACAAGTCGTGTACCCAAAACAGTAAGATGAGATATAAGTATAAATATGTTGGCAGTCAGTCCAGTATTAACATGTTAAGAACTACCCTAAAATTAAAAAAAAAAAATTTGCTTTTGCTTTTATACCTCTGGTAAGGAGGTCCGCTGGATTGTTTCTCGCTAACTTAGGGTATTTGTTTTCCTTGTCCATTGATCGAGTTAAGTGTTATCGCTGAATCGCTCCATAAGGTGACGCTGTGTGCTATATGAACTTCGTATTTAGATTCAATTTCTGTTGCTAAACATCGTCTCATGTTAAAATTATGCAGATACTCTATTTCTCGTTTCCAATGTTGGGAATCAATCATGGTATCACCACTTAGAGCTTCGTCCCATTCTAAGTTCTGCTTCCAAATGTTTTGAAAAATGAGTTTTATTCGAACAGTAAATGGCACTAGCATTCCCAAAGGGTCATACATTTTTGCCATAGCTTTCTAGACATTTCTTTTTGTTGATCTCAAATTCACTAAATACTCGCCAATGCTCTCAGTGCACACGCTAATATCATCGCTTGCTGTAGTACATTTGATGTCAATGTACAAACGATTTCGTTGTTATAAGTCTGGAAAAATTCGTTAAGCTCATGATTATTTGTGTTCCATTTCTGAAGATTAAACCTTGCTTTGGCCATAATTTCTTTGATTTTAAATATACTAATTTTACTCCTTCTAAAGTTCGCTCGTCTATCACCAAGTTGTCGACATAAAAATATTGTTTAAGTTCATCCCAAATAACCCCATACTCTTGTAAAGAAGTGTTTAAATAATAGCGGAGTTTTGCTGTCAGTAAAAACGGACTAGACGTTACACCGATCGTTACCCTTGTCATACTGTATTCAACGATTTTGGGCGTCAAACTTTACACATAGGGGTACGATCGTACCATAAAAATCGAAGTGCGTATCGATCATTTTCCGCGACCTCGATCCGCAGTCATCGCAACTTGCTAACGATAAGACTCCTGGTTCGCTAGAAGATGGTCAAAAATTATTCCAGTTTTTGTAGTGATTTTGTCGTCACGATAGACTGGTTTGTGAGTGATGTATATACTATAGTATACTATTTTAATGTTTGAGTCATTTACTTTCTTTATTTTATCAGTTTGTACCAAATCTCTAAGCGTTACATGTTATAATATTCAATACGTTTATTATTGTCCCTTAATAATTTATTTGTTAAACTATACAATCTCTGTTCTGAAATTGCTATTACATTTTTCGTTCAAATTTTTCTAAGGGCAACACAATACATAATCACTTCACTAATATTAAACACTGTTCCTTCTAAAGGACTGCTTTCCAGAAGTCGACTGCTTTTAACGCCAATACACTTCAAGCTCTATAACTATTCAATATCAAAATATTCTTCGCTTGACTTCCCTACTCTTTTTACACAGTTGCATGCTACTGTATTACTAACTAAATTTTCTTGTAGCCGTTCAAATTCACTGTAGTTAAATCTCTAGTCATAGTCTTGGCCAACTAAAACATTAATGCTGCCAATTAACTTCTCCTTGCCTATTTCACAATCTGCTAGTTCTATTTGGATATTTCTGAATCGCTTGTTTTTATATTTGGATATTGGCATAATGTTAGCACAGATAGTAGATACAACAATTGCTGTTATTTTTTGCGCTTCGTCATTATATCGGCTGCGTAATGAAACTTCTACGCTTTTCAATTGAGTTGCCTTTTTGTCACTAAATGCAATAATTTTAATGTCTTCATAGCCATAGGTGGGAACTTAAGCTCTTCCGCCAATTTTTCGCTTATATAAGTTCTCTGACTCCCTATATCCATAACAATTTTGGATATTACGCTATGCCCGCTATTCACTTCGCTAATTATTGCTTTTTGCGGTTTTGAGGAAAATATCAATCTCTTTTAACTCAATTGCATTTAGTGTTGTTACGCCCTCTGCATTCGTTAATTTTTTAGACTCCTCGTTACGTTCACTTTTGGTTGTTTTTTTATTTTCTCTTAGTCAATTCGTTGTTGTCCGCTCTTACAGCTCTTCGTGGTAATGCGTCTTTTTTTTACAAAGAACACATTGATAGTGCTGGCTATTGCCTACGAAGAGTCGCGCTGCATGTCTCTTTGCTGGAATTCAACATTGTATGTATATATTTACTACAGGCTGCATTCCTTTCCAATGAACGGTGAAATTGCACACGCATTGACCCGATTTACACGAGGAGACATCTGGAAGGGAAACATTTTGTTCAAGGGCGAAGGACGGTCGGGGAAGAGAGAAGGGATTTTGTCTCCCGTACTCGGCGACACGCTTTGCTCTTCTTATTCGTATTTCTTATCTTAAAGCAATTTTTGACAGTTGCTTCATTCGTTTTCTTCTTTTGTGGAAGAAAGTTCTCAGTTATGTGTTGGTTTTCAATCAAACGGAAGATAACAACGATGACAAACATCCCAACGCTGCTTGAGAAATTCACGATTATTTTTACTAGTAAAGTAGGTATAATTTAAAATAGTTATGGGACATGTTTATGTTGATTTCTAATTTTTCCCTGCATTTCTAGAAACTCAAGTTAATTTTAAGTTAATTATTTACATACATATGAAGTATTTTTAATTTAATTTTTTTTATTCAAGTATAAGAATTTATAAATATATTTCAATAAAAAAAATAACAAATTATTTATTATTTAACCAGTTTGCATTTTTCATTCATATATTTAAGAAACTGTTGTCGAACGCTCTCTGCGTTACATGGAAGCGCGTGCTAGAATACATCCGAACCAGACGATGCTAAAGTATTAAATGTCAAAATGTCGCGGAAACATTTTTGCCCGTGTGTACGCGAATGAAACATCAAAAGAGAATTTCCAGTGTCTCTCTTCCAGATGTCTCCTCGTGTAAATCGGGTCAATGTAGTTGGTATGGATATTAACAAAATTTACTGAGCCGCTGATATGCTACAAGCGATCGTTTGGTCGAAGTAACCTCGTTGTACGAGTACAGTTGCCGTAATCTCTGTATATCTCCGGTGAGCTGTACCGATCTAATATTCATTAATTTCTGTTCGAATTTCTCGACGACTTTTCTATTGTTTCCTCGCTGCAAAACTTTTCGGTGGGTGTAAAAGCGGCTATGGAAACAATGGCTTTTCCTACTTACATATGAGTCAAACCACGTCAAGTGCGCCCCGAATTTTCCATCAAATTCCCGATTTTAAAATCAAATGCATTTTTGGATAGAGAATTTGTCACATAATAATTGCTGTGAACAGCAACTACAATTGATAATTTGATGAAATTTATTTCGGTTACCGAAAAATGTTTACTCTATCGATTTAACGTTCATAGACTGTGTATTTGTTGAAACAATAATTTTTAATAATAATTTTTTATAAACAATCGCAATTATTTTTGCGTTCTTCACGTTCTAAATGGACAATATTACAGTCAGATTAAGCGCACACTGCTCACGTTTAATAATCTGTAAAAAAACTTTGTTCATCCAATCCGTTCTGAAGATATCGAATTTTTTGTCAAACTGTGTAAAGTTTTGATGCGCAGTATAGTCTGGTGCAACGCGCTGCGCTTCGCAGTTGGCCTTGCATTGTCCCATGGGATCATACGCTAAAAAGTATAGCACTTAAAAAAGACATAAAAACGAATTAAAGATTCAAAAATCAGGTGTTTCATTACTAGAATTTTTATTACATACATCCATATCTACATGAAAATATACAAAATTTAATTAGTAATAATGCTCTCGAAACAAGATGTGTCCTCGGAGACAGACGATTTTCAAAATTAAGTGATAGGAATGTCAAAGAGATAATAGTAGAAATCATCACCGAAAAAAAAATTAGTATGCAGCGAGAGTAAATGTTCAACAAGGAAAAAAAATTTGAATTCAGCATTTGTGGAGAATATAACGTCTGCTTTGCGAGATTACATAAAGCGTTCTGTGTGCAAAAATTCAACGTCAGCTTGTTATTTTGGGGAATGTAAAAAATGTCCTGGAGTAGCCCCGATTATTGATGATCTGCCAAAAATAGTGACTGAAAATAACGTTGAAGAAGTCAGGTTTACTCAATGGATCAACACTGATCGGCAACTAAAAAATTTTAAATGAATTAGCAATGCAATTTCTTGAACACTTTTTTTAGCAGCTGTGATATAGTACACACGACGGATAAGATAGCTGAGTTTTTGAAAGAGTTAAGCGAAGAGTTAGCATCCGTCTTAAAGCACGACTTTTTATCAAAAGCCCAAGCAACTTTCTTTGTTAGAAAAAAAATACTGCAAGTGATGGGGAATTCGTTGTCACGTTCGATTTTGCAGAAAACTACACAATTCAAGTGCAAGATGCGATCCAAGCTCATCACTGGTCAAATACCCAAGTGACCATTCACCCGTACGTAATTTACTATTGAATCGATGGTAAACAGCATCATTTAAGCTTTGTTATCATTTTTGAAAAACTAACCCACGATACAAGTTCGGTTCACTTATTCAACACAAGACTTGTTAAATATCTTAAAAGCAAATTTGGATCCAGAAATATAAAAAAAGTTTTGTTATTTTTTTGATGGAGCTGCATCGCAGTACAATAATAAATCTAATTTTTTGAACCTATGTATATTACCACAAAAAAGATTATGGAATCGAAGCCGAATGGAATTTCTTCGCGACGTCCCATGGCAAGGGAGCGGGCGATGGGGTCGGCGGAGCAGTTAAGAGGCTAGCCCGAAAAGCAAGTATGCAGCGTGTTGCTGGAAATCATATTCGCGATGCTAAAGTTCTTTTCGACTGCGCCAAATATGCGTTTAAATCGCTAGATTTCGTTTTTTGTTCGCAAAACGATCAAGATGCACAGGAAAAAAATTGCCAAACGCTTCAATAAGGCAATAGCTGTCAAAAAAACGCGGCAATTTCATCACTTCGAACCTGCAAGTAACAAAAAGATTCGAAGTAAAATCTTCTCTGAGGACACATCTTGTTTCGAGAGTATTATTACTAATTAAATATTGTATGTTTTCATGTAGATATGGATGTATGTAATACAAAATCTAGTAATGAAACACCTCATTTTTGAACCTTTAATTCGTTTTTATGTATTTTTTAAGTGCTATACGTTTTAGCGTATGATCCCATGGGACAATGCAAGGCCAACTGCGAAGCACGGCGCGTTGCACCAGACTATGCTGCGCATCAAAACTTTACACAGTTTGACAAAAAATTCGATATCTTCAGAACGGATTGGATGAACAAAGTTTTTTTATAGATTATTAAAGGTGAGCATTGTGCGCTTAATCTGACTGTAATATTGTCCATTTAGAATGTGAAGAACGCAAAAATAATTGCGATTGTTTATAAACAATTATTATTAAAAGTTATTGTTTGAACAAATACACAGTCTATGAATGTTAAATTGATAGAATAAACATTTTTCGGTAACCGAAATAAATTTCATCAAATTATCAATTGTAGTTGCTGAGATATTGATTTTACAAGAATATCATACAAAAAAACTCAATTGTTAATAACATAAACAAAAAGCGAAATAAAAAAAAACTATTCACAGCAATTATTATGTGACAAATTCTCTATCTAAAAATGCATTTGATATTAAAATCGGGAATTTGATGGAAAATTCGGGGTCCACTTGACGTGGTTTGACTCATATATGTAGGATTCCGAGTTAAACAATTTGCTCTTACTTTAATTTAGACAATTTCTTTATTACTTCAACTTAGGCAATTTGTTCCTGTGCGCTCCTCGCTAGATGGCGGTTTAGTTCATAATGTTCTATCTGTCCTGTCGTTCGTATCGTCAACGTCTTCGTTGGGTATGTTCGCGGTATGGTAATCTTGGTCTTTTTGTTGCGTTACATTGTTGTCCGTATTAGTCCGGTCATACACTATGCGCTCTGTCTCCTATTATGTCTGTTCGTCGTGTCCGTCATTTCCTACATATATATGCATATAATTGGCGCGTACACCTTTTTTGAGTGTTTGGCCGAGCTCCTCCTCCTATTTGTGGTGTGCGTCTTGATGTTGTTCCACAACTAGAGGGACCTACAGTTTCAAGCCGACTCCGAACGGCAGATATTTTTATGAGGAGCTTTTTCATGTCAGAAATACACTCGGAGGTTTGCCATTGCCTGCCGAGGGGCGACCGCCATTAGAAAATGTTTTTCTTAAATTTGGTGTTTCACAGACATTCGAACCCACGTTTTCTCTGTGAATTCCGCATGGTGGTCACGCACCAACCCATTCGGCTACAGCGACCGACTACTTACGCTTCATTCAAAAAAAAAATTTTTTGCAGATGTAGACAATATTAAATTTTCGTGCACCGCTTGTTTAAACTACGCCCAGAAACGAAGTCAGTTTTCAAACTTCCCATCAAACTTTTTCAACTCAAAGACTTAAGCGTTATACGAGTACCATTACTTCCCTCTGGCGCTCCAATCTGCGCTGCGCCTTCATAGGAATTATTTGATGTTTTTGTACGTGTTTTGAAATTAACTCCAACTGAGTTAAAGTGGCTACCGCCTTGTCATCATATTGAATTATGGTATCAAATTCTTTTGCAAAATCGTCTTACTAAACACCAATTGATAGGAAAAGTTGTTTTCGATGGTGGTCGCCCCTCTGCAGACAATGGCGAACCTTCGTTTGGCGTTCGGAGGTGGCATAAAACTGTAGAGCGCTCCATTTGTGGAGAACATGAAGACGCGCACCACATATCTATAAGAGGAAAAGCTCGGCCAAACATCTAAGCAAAGAGTGAATTCTATTGCTTTCACTGCTACCACAAAATGTAAAATTGGAATACTATAATGCCTTTTATAGGTTGGTGAGTGATTACCATTCGTAAGACGTAGGTTCGAATCTCTATAAAACACCAAAGAGAAGAAATTATTATTTAAATATCTGCCGTTGGGAGTCGGCTTAAAACTGTAGGTCCCTCTACTTGTGGAATAACAATAAGACCAACGCCACAAATAGGAGAAGAAGCTCCGCCAGACACCCAAAAAGGGTTTAAGCTCCAATTATTATAAGGGGTCATTTTTTAGCTAGGAAAAACTTTCCTTTGCTACCACGATATATTTGAATGGGGGGCGGAGGGGGAGGGGGCGTGGCACCACCCACCACGCCCATTAGAAAGAGCAAGGTTGTACCATTATAACTGTGAAAGTCCCAACCTCCTAGGGTCCCTATAGAACCCCCAGGAGAAGTTTAAAAATTAGGTTTTTTCCGACCACATTTGCAGTTTGTACTGAAATGCAGTTGAAGAGAAGAGAATACAGCAGTCGAAAACCCAGCAAGCATTTAACTTAGGTTTTATAATTCATAGCTCTTATGAAAATGTTGTTTTATCGTAAAAGTAATGAGTGCCGATGGCGAAAATTTAGGCGATTTTTATTCCAAATTTTCAGTATTTGTAAAAATATTTGTTTTTGTAATATATATGTATATTTGAAAGCAAAAAAGCGCCGGAGGCGAAAATTTGGACTCAAAATCGCGCGATTTTTATTCCAAATTTTCAGTATTTGTAAAAATAATTGTTTTTGTAATATATATGTATATTTGAAAGCAAAAAAGCGCCGCAGGCGAAAATTTGGACTAAAAATCGCGCGAAAGTCGAAAACCCAGCAAGCATTTAACTTAGGTTTTATAATTCATAGCTCTTATGAAAATGTTGTTTTATCGTAAAAGTAATGAGTGCCGATGGCGAAAATTTAGGCGATTTTTATTCCAAATTTTCAGTATTTGTAAAAATATTTGTTTTTGTAATATATATGTATATTTGAAAGCAAAAAAGCGCCGGAGGCGAAAATTTGGACTAAAAATCGCGCGATTTTTATTCCAAATTTTCAGTATTTGTAAAAATAATTGTTTTTGTAATATATATGTATATTTGAAAGCAAAAAAGCGCCGCAGGCGAAAATTTGGACTAAAAATCGCGCGATTTTTTTCCAAATTTTCAGTATTTGTAAAAATAATTGTTTTTGTAATATATATGTATATTTGAAAGCAAAAAAGCGCCGCAGGCGAAAATTTGGACTAAAAATCGCGCGATTTTTTTTTTCCAAATTTTCAGTATTTGTAAAAATATTTGTTTTTGTAATATATATGTATATTTGAAAGCAAAAAAGCGCCGGAGGCGAAAATTTGGACTAAAAATCGCGCGATTTTTATTCCAAATTTTCAGTATTTGTAAAAATAATTGTTTTTGTAATATATATGTATATTTGAAAGCAAAAAAGCGCCGCAGGCGAAAATTTGGACTAAAAATCGCGCGAAAGTCGAAAACCCAGCAAGCATTTAACTTAGGTTTTATAATTCATAGCTCTTATGAAAATGTTGTTTTATCGTAAAAGTAATGAGTGCCGATGGCGAAAATTTAGGCGATTTTTATTCCAAATTTTCAGTATTTGTAAAAATATTTGTTTTTGTAATATATATGTATATTTGAAAGCAAAAAAGCGCCGCAGGTCAAAATTTGGACTAAAAATCGCGCGATTTTTATTCCAAATTTTCAGTATTTGTAAAAATATTTGTTTTTGTATATATATGTATATTTGAAAGCAAAAAAGCGCCGCAGGCGAAAATTTGGACTAAAAATCGCGCGATTTTTATTCCAAATTTTCAGTATTTGTAAAAATAATTGTTTTTGTATATATATATGTATATTTGAAAGCAAAAAAGCGCCGCAGGCGAAAATTTGGACTAAAAATCGCGCGATTTTTTTTTCAAATTTTCAGTATTTGTAAAAATATTTGTTTTTGTAATATATATGTATATTTGAAAGCAAAAAAGCGCCGCAGGCGAAAATTTGGACTAAAAATCGCGCGATTTTTTTTTTCCAAATTTTCAGTATTTGTAAAAATAATTGTTTTTGTAATATATATGTATATTTGAAAGCAAAAAAGCGCCGCAGGCGAAAATTTGGACTAAAAATCGCGCGAAAGTCGAAAACCCAGCAAGCATTTAACTTAGGTTTTATAATTCATAGCTCTTATGAAAATGTTGTTTTATCGTAAAAGTAATGAGTGCCGATGGCGAAAATTTAGGCGATTTTTATTCCAAATTTTCAGTATTTGTAAAAATATTTGTTTTTGTAATATATATGTATATTTGAAAGCAAAAAAGCGCCGGAGGCGAAAATTTGGACTAAAAATCGCGCGATTTTTATTCCAAATTTTCAGTATTTGTAAAAATAATTGTTTTTGTAATATATATGTATATTTGAAAGCAAAAAAGCGCCGCAGGCGAAAATTTGGACTAAAAATCGCGCGATTTTTTTCCAAATTTTCAGTATTTGTAAAAATAATTGTTTTTGTAATATATATGTATATTTGAAAGCAAAAAAGCGCCGCAGGCGAAAATTTGGACTAAAAATCGCGCGATTTTTTTTTTCCAAATTTTCAGTATTTGTAAAAATATTTGTTTTTGTAATATATATGTATATTTGAAAGCAAAAAAGCGCCGGAGGCGAAAATTTGGACTAAAAATCGCGCGATTTTTATTCCAAATTTTCAGTATTTGTAAAAATAATTGTTTTTGTAATATATATGTATATTTGAAAGCAAAAAAGCGCCGCAGGCGAAAATTTGGACTAAAAATCGCGCGAAAGTCGAAAACCCAGCAAGCATTTAACTTAGGTTTTATAATTCATAGCTCTTATGAAAATGTTGTTTTATCGTAAAAGTAATGAGTGCCGATGGCGAAAATTTAGGCGATTTTTATTCCAAATTTTCAGTATTTGTAAAAATATTTGTTTTTGTAATATATATGTATATTTGAAAGCAAAAAAGCGCCGCAGGTCAAAATTTGGACTAAAAATCGCGCGATTTTTATTCCAAATTTTCAGTATTTGTAAAAATATTTGTTTTTGTATATATATGTATATTTGAAAGCAAAAAAGCGCCGCAGGCGAAAATTTGGACTAAAAATCGCGCGATTTTTATTCCAAATTTTCAGTATTTGTAAAAATAATTGTTTTTGTATATATATATGTATATTTGAAAGCAAAAAAGCGCCGCAGGCGAAAATTTGGACTAAAAATCGCGCGATTTTTTTTTCAAATTTTCAGTATTTGTAAAAATATTTGTTTTTGTAATATATATGTATATTTGAAAGCAAAAAAGCGCCGCAGGCGAAAATTTGGACTAAAAATCGCGCGATTTTTTTTTTCCAAATTTTCAGTATTTGTAAAAATAATTGTTTTTGTAATATATATGTATATTTGAAAGCAAAAAAGCGCCCCTACAAATAATAAAAATAATAATATAAGAGTTATTCCCTTTAGGTTGACTGGGTTTTTCTCATTTCGCTTTGTTCTTCTCTCTCTCATCGTTCGTTTGACAGTTCGCTCCGCACATTTATTCTGCACGGCATTACAAACGTTTAGAAGAACATTTGTAATAATAAAATTCTAATAGAATTTGTAGTATTATTTAGTGAAAATAGCTTTAAATCAAATCTTCAATTAATAAAGAGTGTTTATAAGTGAATTCGTTAATTTTCTGTGTTTGTATTTAAGTGAAATAAGCGTCTGTAATAGGGCATTTTTTCAAGCTTATGCAAAAAAAGGTGCATTTTTAACGTTAAATATTGCTAATAATTCCTAATTTTAATTTATAAAAAGTAATATAAATCAAAAGGCTGATATAGTGACTACATTTGCGTGTTATAATTTTTAAATTCGGTCCACGCATTTAGACATTATAAGCAAATATATCGTGGTAGAAAAGGAAAGCTCAGCCTTTAGCTATTATCTTTTTAAACAGTTGGTTTAAACAGCTGACGCACGTTTCGTGTTTTGTTTCACTGTCAAGCATCTTCAGTTTAGTCTGAATCGTCTTACAAACGAAAAACGCTTGCAAATCATTGAATTTTATTATAAAAATGCGTGTTCTGTTAAGAAAGTTTAAAGTCGAAAAATGTGCTCAGCGACGAAGCTCAGTTTTGGATCAATGGATACGTAGATAAGCAGAATTGTCGATTTTGGAGTGAAAATCAGCCAGAAGAATTGCAAGAGCTACCAATGTATCCAGAAAAGGTCACAGTTTGGTGCGGTTTATGGGCTGGAGGTATCATTGGACCGTACTTCTTCAAAGATGTTGCGAATCGCAAAGTAACTGTGAATGGTGAGCGCTACCGCGAAATGATATCCAACTTTTTTTTTGCCCAAAATGCAGTCAACATTTGCATGAAATAGTCTTCAAACATTAAATTATATGGACTGTACTATCGATTTAAATAAAAATTTCATGCATTTTTCTGAGTTGTACGTGTGTTTTTTTGAAAAGTTTTCCTATAGCTCTTAAAAAATCACCCTTTATATGGTACACACTTGTATATATAGTACCACAAAATACCATATTGCATATGAAATTGTATGTTTCATTTTCACATTTAGGGAAACATTGAAATAAGTTTGTTCTAATTGTTTTTTTTATAAAGAACTATTACAGGCTCATCCTATTGTGTGATTTACCCTTTGTCTAACCTAATCAGGTGTCACCATTTCTAAAGGAAATAAACTGGTATTAGGCAAAACGTAATATAGAATTAGGTCCACAATATCGCACTGATTGAGGAAGCAAAATTACAGGACAAATATTCTAACAGAGGTTTGGTCTCAAAGACGTTAAGTTGCGTTAAGGGGTTATATACCTTGTGGTCCGGTGAAATTAGCGAAAGTTGGGTTTTTTTTAAAGATATGTAGCAATAATTTTATTGTATAAAAGTTTTTATTATTGGATATTACAATGTTTAAAGAAAAAAAAGGATTTGTTTGTGTAAAAATATTTAAAAATGGCGGAGTTATGTTTTTCCCCCAAGACCCTTTTTTTGGAAGAGGCTTGCGGTGGACGCGATTCAAGTCCACCAAGTCAACTGAAATCAAAAAATCGAAAAGATTTCATTAGTATAGGTTTATATCTTCTTAGTGAATGATCAATATATTAAATATTTTGATTTTTGTGAAAATAGGAACATGTTTTTAAAAAACTCCACTTCTACAGTCCTAAAATTGGCAGTAAAAAATTCATATCTGCAAAATAAAAATTTATACATAAAAAGTTGATCGTTCACTAAGAGGCGACATCAATTACAAACATTTTAAAAAAAAAATTATAAAAATCGGTTGAATACTTTTTTTGCAATCGCGTCCACCGCAAAAGCAATTTTGGAAAAACACGTTTTTGAGATAATCGCGTTTAAAGTTTCAAGTTTAGTTACGTTACGTTGTGACGACGCACAATTTAAAACGCTGTAACTTTCGATCTATTGCTCAGATCTCTATGAAATTTTTGGAAAATGTTCTCAAGGGATTGTACTTTACGATAAAGAAATAAAATTTATTTTGATTTTTTTGAAAAACACAAGGTATATAACCCCTTAAGTACGATTTCGGCAAATATACCAAGAATTAATAAATATTTAATTGATTAATTTTTATTCTGTTTTGTGGCATGAACATTTTTTTTTTTCAAATAGGCAGCATAATTTAGACAAGTGGTACTTTATCGTCTTTGAAGACATTAATAACTGAGTTAAAAGAAAGACGGTGAGAGTATAGACCTTCTACTCTCTCGAAACTTTAAGTTAAATAAAATCAAACGGGAATTATAGGAACGGATAGGACTTGAGAATTTTAACGACCGGAAAGCATATTTAAGGAACACCTTCTGTACACGGTCAATTCACTCAATTGCATATTGGTAACAAGGCCTCTAAATAAATATTGCATATTCTAATCTAGAACGAACAAAGGAAGTAAAAAATGATATAGGGTCCCAGAACATCGAACTAATATGCCGTATGAAACCTAAGATAGCGTAAGAAGTGGATACAATAAAATTAACCCTAGAACACTCACCCAGAAAATACCGCGTAAACACACACCCGGGATACGTTTGTATCCGGGACCTTATTTTGCGGTTTTTTAATGCTTATTCAACCGATTTCTACGATTTTTTTTTTTTTGAAATGTATATTTTAATATATAACAAGTATTTTGTCTTTTGTTTCATTCGAATACTCCTACTGGTTCCAGCGATATGGGCAAATAAAGTCAGGACATGCAACAGTTTGATTTTTGTTTGTGTTGTTGTCCTGATAAATGCAAAACAAAATTATATAATTTATAATAATATACTTGTAGAGTAACAACGAATACACATTTTGGTTTTTATTTCATTGAAATATTCTACCTGGTTCAAAAGATATGTGCAAAAAGGTCGCGCAAGGTATGGGTACGTAGGTAGCAAATACACTGGTATAACTGGTTTTTGTATTTTATATGCAGCTGCAAGGGTTGTTTTCACACGAGGTGTTGTTATAAATGCTGCCTGTTGATATTTTCATTATTGTTTTGGTGCTCAAAAGTGTAAGAAGTGAAAATATAAGTGAAAATAAATATAACTGAAACTATAAATAACTGGATACGAAATGACTTCAAGAAGAAAGGAATATTTATCAAGTGCAGCATATAGAAGGTAAAAAATGTAAAATAAGCAACAATGTAAACATATACTAATTTTTTTTATTATGCAGGCTAACTGAGGAACAGCGAGAATCGTATATACAATCTTTATTTGATGAAATTTGTGACGATGACGCTCCCTATGACTTTGACTCAGAATATGAAGAAGAAATTCAATTCAATGACATTGAAATTGCTGATGACGATGCTGAAGTTTCGCAAAGTGCCGCAGAAGTATTACCTGATTATGCGGACTATGAGGATGATGAAGAAGACGATGAAGAAGAAGAAGTAGAAGAAAATAATGAATTACCTGCTAGTGGCGAAAAATTTGTTGCACGTGATGGTACTGAGTGGATGAAAGAACCAAATGTAAGTCGTCAGGTACTCAGACAAAATAATAATAAGAGAACGTTCTGGACCAGCTAGATGCACTGAAATGTTGTCAATAGAGCAAACATTCAAATGTTTCATGAACGTTGAAATGGCTGATATAATTATGCGCCACACAAATAAGTTAGCAAAGAAACTTATAATGCTTACAACAATGCGCATCCAAACTCAACTCCTAAGTCATGGACGCCTGTGTCAATAACAGAGCTGTATGCACTTTTTGTCATACTTATTATGACTGGTGCGAACCATAGCAATGGAGAACATGTCCGAGATTTATGGAGCGTCAAAAACTATCCTTTATATCGCGCCACAATGGGAGTCAACCCTTTCTGTTCGATATTGCGGTTCCTAAGATTTGACGATAAAAACACTCGTGCAACACGCTTACTAACTGATAAAGCAGCACCGATCAGTGAGTTGTGGACGATGATGAACAATAATCTTGCTGCACATTACAAGCCCAGCTCATGCTTGACGATTGATGAACAATTATTTCCTTACCGTGGACACACACGGTTTACGCAGTACATACCGTCAAAACCTGCTAAATATGGTGTCAAGTTTGGTGGATTTGCGATGCCACAAATGCATATCCACTGCATGGACAAATATATACTGGCCAAGCAGAAACTGGTAGGGAAACGAACCAAGGCGATCGAGTGGTGAAGGATTTGTCTGCCAAATACCAAGGAAGTGGCCGAAACATTACAATGGACAATTTTTTTACGACCTTGCCAGTTGCAGAACTGCTTCTCACCTGGAAACTCACGATCGTTGGAACTTTGCGCAAAAACAAATCATATATTCCTCAAGAAATGAAGCAGAACAAAAACAGGACAATTGGTTCAACGACATTTGGCTTCAAAAATAATGTGACAATGTGCTCTTATGTTCCCAAAAAAAATAAAGCAGTAATTTTGCTTTCGACCATGCATAATGATGCTGAAATAGCTGACAGTGGGAAACCTGAAATATTTGAATATTATAATCGTACCAAAGGTGGTGTTGATCGAATGGACCAAATGTTTGCGGAATATCCAACACAAAGACAAACAAAACGATGGCCACGATGTTCTTCAACATGCTGGACATTACAGCTCTTGCAGCCTACATTGTCTACGATTTGAATAATCCTATGTTGCCTTGGAGAACAAACAACAAGCGTAAGCAGATCCTGCGCAGCTTGGCTGAAGCATTGTGTATGACCATTATTGAAGCCAGAGCCATAAATCGTCAAGTGACGCGAAATTTTTCGACTAAAATTGCTATTGAAGCATATTTCAACCGACCGCTGGAATCAATGGTGTCAACAGCAGCACCAACATCTGCCGCAGCGCGCACGCCAAAACCTGTGTCCGGATCTTGCTATTTATGTTACGCACAAGAGGAAAAACGCCGTAGAAAAACCAGAAAGCTGTGCGCCAAATGTAAGAAGCCAATGTGTCTTGAACATTCGGTCACATCAACAAATTGCTCTATTTGCCATGATTTTCCTTAGATATAAGATGCATTTTTATAATTTTTATAATAAAAGTCAATAATATAGTGTGTGAAATGAATATTTTTAATTTTTCAAATAAAAAAATAATATAAAAAATGTTTTTTTTTTTTTATTATTATGAGGATTTTTACGATTGGGGTACAAACGTATCCCGGGTGTGTGTTTACGTATATAATGTGTTTGGAAGGCTGTAGCTCCTGAACCAATGGTCCGATCTGGTTCAAATTTTGAATTTGAACTCAAAACTAAATAATCTTCCTAGATCCGAAGTTAGCGGTATAGAGGTGTAGCGGTTAAAAAGTTACAACACTTCAAAGTTGAAGTGGATACATTTGTACCCGGGTGTGTGTTCTAGGGTAGTCAATGGTCAGTATTATCAATGTTATAAGAGGACTGGAAAAAATGTTGGGTTTTGGCGAAAGTGACATGAAAACAATTCATAATATTTATAGAGACGACAGAGTTACTGAACCAGCGAACGAGCGCATTAATTTCCGTTTGCAACATAGGAACATTCTGATTTTTTCGAATTGCAGAAAATATTTTCAAATCATCAGCAAAGAGGAGAGAGTTGGCAAATGAAAAACAGGTACTTATATCATTAATAAATGGAACAAAGAGGAGAGGCCCTAAAATACTGTGTTGTGGCACCCCTGAAGATGCAATGAAAGGTTCCGAACATTCACCCTCAATCATTACCACACATCATCTATCTGATAAATATGATTTCAACCATTGAAATAAAATAGAATGAAAACCAAGTGAGGCTAATTTACCGAATAGAATTGTATGAGAAACTCTATCAAATGCTTTAAAAAAATTAACTTGAAACCCTTAATCTTTTCTTTTACAATTCCTTCGAGAAGTTTAGATTTAATAGAAAGCTTCGAGATCGGTCTATAGTTGCACACTTCATTCTTTTTGCCACTTTTGAAAATAGGGATGATAGCTGTGATTTTCCAATCGTTGATAAAAATTCCAGAAGATAAAGGTTTATTAAAAACTAGTGAGAGGAATAACAATAGCCGGGCAGTTTTTGAGAAAAATTTCGGACAGCTCATCCAAGTTAGCCGAACTATCGATACGATTAACCCTTTCGCTCCGACTTTTGCAGGGGATTTGCTCAAACTTTATTTTTGAGTTTTTGGATACCCATTAGTACTTTATGTGCGTAGAAACTAGATGAAGCTTGTAACTTATGTAGATAACGGTATTTTGAGGTGCGACATATGTGTCCCAACAGCATTTAAAAATGGGATATATTTGTCCCAACAGGGTACAAACTACATCTAGAAAGTAGAAACATTTTTGTGGTAATAACATATGATTTCCACTTTTATTTATTTTATGAATGTGATGAAGCGAAACATTGTATACAGAATGGCAAATTACAAGCCCGGCAAATAATTTTTGTTTTTTTCGCGACTTTTCGATTGGCGCATGCCACGCACCGACGTCTTTTAGACTGCTCTATGGGTAAATGATCCCCCACATTTGTCATTGATTTGTACCTATTCGATGATCTTCCAGACCGACGGGATCGTTTATATGCGGTAGATTCCTTTCCTTTTTCAATTAGCGACTCAGCAATCTCGACCAGCACTGGTAAGAAACCAGGTTTCTTCCTATTCAGCTCCGAATATACAACCCAAGTGTTTACAGCAGCCATCATCATGCCACGATAAAATACTTTTTTCCACCATTTATTTGATTTTCTGTTTATATCATACAATCCCGACCTTTGATCTGCCAAGTCCACACCGCCCATTATTGCGCGGTACGTCTTTACGATGGCAGGGCATGGAAACTCTGTCTCATGGTTATACGACATGACAAACATGCATCCAAGTACTCGTAATATATCAATTTCATCGGAGTCCGTCTGAAGAAGTTTTTTTTGTTTCGCTCCGTTATGGGTATTTTCCTGAACCTCTCATTAGTACATTGGGCAATGTACAAAGACATGCTTCTTGGAAACAATTTGGGAAAAATTTCGTAGGGGGTTGAGTGGCGCCCAATATTTACCAGAGAACGTAAATTCATATTCAATTCACGTTCTCTGTATTTACTGCAATTTTGCATTCGCGGTGGTTACTAACCGATTTTCTCGAAACAAATGACTCATTCGGTGTGCTCCAAATAACCGTACCTGAGTCTTCCTCACCTCGTGCAGGTTGATCGTCTATGCCACCATTCTCGTCACTCAATCCGGTCTCCTCTGAGTCGCTGGAAGAATCGTCATTGCCAGTGGTTTTATCTAACTCAGGACTATAAATATCATCACTTTCGTCATTAAAATCAGTTCCTGATTCTATGGATTCATCATCATCTTCTTGAAGTAATGCACTAATTTGATCGCGATTGAATTTCGACATTTCTGCTGTCTACGAGGTTGCAAAAATAAAAAAATTAGCTGTGTGATACATTATGTACAATGTACTGCTGGGACATATATGTCCCTATATAAAGCCCTGCTGGGACACATGCATCCCAAAATTAATTTTCGCTGAATATTTTTCACAAAACTCTTATTAAAATATATATTTGTACTTACCAGTAAAAGGGCAATATTTATCTTTAGAAAAATCAGCACTTCTTATAAAAATACGTATTATTTCACCAAAATTACGCGTAAATTTGATGCAATATTAGCGACTGCTCACAAACAACTGATCAAAACTAAACACGATTGAAACAGTGTGGAATGCGGATAACGGTAAATTGTAAGTATTGTTCGCAGCTACTGATTGGGACATTTTTGTTGAGTTTCCTATGAAAATTGCAAGTTTCAGGGTGAAGTGAACATGCTGTGGGATATCAGTGTCCCAGCAGTAGCGAAAGGGTTAAATAACCAACAGTAAAATTAAGGAAACTAATTCTAATGAAATCTGGATGCAGTAATATGCGGTTGAGGAGTTGACTTCTTTGTGGCAATACGAAAGTGTATCAAATACACATAATAGTCAGAATTGGTTTTGTTTTAGAAATTTAGGGTTATGTATCGTACATTTAGGTTACCTAATAGATTGACACATGTTCGATTTTTTTAATTAAGTTTAACAATGTAAAGAAATCATTACATTTGAGACATCATCAGGATTTTTATATACTTTCTGATATTTGTATTGTATTGTACATAAATAAGAACAAAAAACGAGTGACATTTGTTGTTAATTACTTCAGTTATTATTATTATTTTATTAAATTATATTAAACAAATGGTATTAGTACATTAACAAATAACTTCCGTTTAGAATAACAAAGTTGTCATCAAATGTTCATACATACATACATTTATTATGAATAAATATGTACAAAAAGATAAATATGATGAAAAGTTAAACATTTTAAGTCGTAATATTAGTTGTTTTACCTAAAGCCTTAAACTGAAGTAAAAGTGTCGAGAATAGAGGTCCAAGTTAATTTATAAATCATTAATTCAATATCATTAAACTTTAATATTTCTTACTTCTTTCTACACCTTCGCTGAAGTTCCAATAAAGGAGAGTTACAGAATTTTTTGTTTGAATGTCGTTTCCCCTGGCGGCCTATATTCACCCATATTTATGTAAGTATAGGACTATTTGCTTGAAAATATCAAATATCTTACATATTTACATACATACAATATCTAGTAGCACTATTCGAGGAAAATGAAAATATAATATAAGGTTCCACAAATAATATATGTTAGTGAGTGCGAGCGTGTTCGTTTTTTTTTTTTGCTCCACAGTTTTCGTGCTTACTAAGCTGTAATTTTATAATTTAGCAGTTAATAATTTGAAAATTGGCGTGTATTAGACAGTGGCTCTTTAAAAAAAAGGGGTTGTCTGTAAAGTCGGTTTACTGACGATAGTTTAACGTGACAACGTCATAAGAAAATACTGATGGAATGGTTGCATTTTTCAAATCAAAATTTTAATTTTTAATCGTTTGATAGATATTTTGTATGGATATAGAGAAGGAGGTAAATGGAATCGCAATGGAATAGGTCAAGTTACATTTACACAAACGTGAAAAATTACGAAACATTTATCAAATTCATGAAAGATATGTTCAATTTCGATTGTGCATCAGACGTTAATAAGTCAACAACACTAAGAGACACCATCATCGATTTGACTTTTTCAAGACACATTACACTCGAAACACTCCCTTTTATTTCCTACTTTTCCTATCATCGTCCTATTCTCAACAGAGAAATGGTTCATTACCATGCACACAGGAAGAAGGCATATGCAAATACAAATATGTGAATTTATATACATATGTGCATATAAATACATACTATATACATATATGCTCACTCAAGTAGGAGAGAGCCAGATATCGAACGTTGCCGAACGCGGGGACCGATTGTGCTTCTTTGTCGTTCGTTCCGCGCTCTCGCTTGTAGTTCAAGCAAGGTAACGACGAATGAGCAAGATAACGACGCATGAGCCAGATAACGACGCATTTTTTGGTGCGTGCAGCCGGCTACATCGAATTATAAGACGTTATCACGTCAAAAACAAATAGCTATTTAAAAAAATTATCAAATGCCCTGTTTATGAGGGCTAAAAGTTGATCGCAACCAAGCTAAAATTCAATGTGCCCGGTGCAGTGAATTTTTTCATTTAAGTCCCGCACACATTTCTGCTGCTGAAATGGAGTTCCTAATCAGCTCTAATCAAAAATTCTTTTGCATAAATTGTGCTGTGATCCGTTGCAGGTCTATCGGCTCTCCTCCTCCGCCAAATTGCGACGATCATACTGTAACATTTACCGAAATGTCGTCAACAAATACGCCAGCATCACCAAATTTAAGTGTGAACATCTTACCGTAACAGCAAATGCCAGAACCAGTCCCAGAGAGTAAATCTGACCCACAACCCTCCTGCTCCTATCCCTGTGCGGGGACAAATCAGCAGCCCTTGGTCCCCCGCACAGTCTGCTCTGTGTGTCAGACCATAGCTCCTCGGAACTCGTTAACAGTCCAATGCAATTCTTGCAGTGGCTGGTGCTACTTTCGGAGGTGCTCCGATCTGCACACCACCCGTGAGTGGACACGCGACTTCGTTGCCCCCTGCTGCAGAGCTCTGCACCCGCAACCGCCCCCTGTGGCGCGGCCGCCCGGCAACGTCAGGTCATAACAACTTTTGCGGAACGCACAGCAGGACCAACGTAGACAACACCACGCGTCCCTCACCCCTCGAGTTACGATTACACTCCCGCGAAGTTGAAAGCTATTTCAACTGAACTGCAATGGACTCACGAACAAAGTTTGACGAAATAGTCGACTTCATGAGCCGGTATGGTATCAAGATAGCTGCGGTCCAAGAGACAAAACTGCACGCTAGCTCCCCACTGATTACCAGGGATGGCTACGACGTGCATAGAAAGGACCGCGAGCGAGACAACCGTGGCGGCCTAGCGTTTATAGTCCACCATACAGTGCAGTATCCTCTTATCGATGAAGGCACCGACCGCAGGGACAGCACCTTAGAATGTCAAGGTATAGCTGTCCGGTCAGGTGATACCGAGCTCGAAATTTATAATATCCATGTACCCCGTGTAACCTGCTGCCCGGCAGGATATCTCCCTGATATTGGTGCGCTCATCAGGGGTGAAAACCGATTGGTAGTAGGTGACTTCAATGCGCATCACGATCTTTGGCATTTAGGCCTGCCAAATGATCGTAAGGGACAGCTATTGGCCGAGCAGATAGACGATTAGACATTCAGCACTGTAAACGACGACGCCCCCACTAGGGTAGTAGGCAATTGCACCAGCTCGCCTTACATCACAATTGCTAGCATAGCATAACCTGGCGACCTATGCTATCGCTTGCATCAGACCACTTGCCCATTATAATCTCGATCGAGAAACCTGCTGACTTTGTTTCCGCGGATCACCGGCCTTGCATCAACTTCAACAAAGCTGATTGGACCAGATACGCGCAATTTCCTGAGGACATCTTTGCTGCTCTACCCATTCCCACCGATGTGCCCGCAGGCGAACGCGAATTCCGCAAGGTGATCACAGCCGCCGCGGCTCGCTTCATTCCCGCTGGACGGATCCGGGACATACGCCCCAATTTCCCAGCTGAAGCAGCTGTTCTGGCGAACGAGCGTGATCGTGGATATCACCTTCAACGGTCGTGCTTCGTCGGATCCGCAGAGATGCACGAGCTATTTTAGCCGGCAATTTATTCTGCATCCTCCGGCCGACAGATTCAAACGTAGTGCTATCAGACGGCTGCACAAACTGACATGCAACAGTGCTCCACTTGCTTTCTCCAGTGACGAGATTCGGAGGGCCAAAAAACTCATGAAACCATCCAAAGCCATTGGCCCTGACGGGTTAAACCTAATGATGCTGAAAAAGCTGGGTCCATTGGTAGTAGAATTTCTCACCAAGGTATTTCAAGGTATGACCACTCTCATCATTCCTGATAAGTGGAAATTAGGGAGAGTGGTCCCACTACTGAAGCCAGGGAAACCCGCCAACCAAGGGAAGTCTTATCGTTCGATAACTCTCCTTTCCCAAGTAGTGAAGACTCTTGAAGCCCCTCTACTCCCAATCTTTACAGAACGCCTGACCCCAGCCCCACACCAGCATGGTTTCCGATGAGTGTACAGCACCACCACGGCACTCACCATCATTAACACCCAGGTAAGCCGCGGACTCAACCAAAACCGCCCCTGCGAGAGGACTGTCCTAGTAGCGTTGAATTTACAAACGGTTTTCGAATTTAGATGACATTTTACAGTCGATACTCCCGCCAGGGCTGAAGAGGTGGACCGCGAACTACCTGAGTGGTCGTCACTCGTCGGTGATATTTCGAGACCAAACGTCTAAACAGAGAAAAATAAAACAAGGACTACCGCAGGGCGCCGACGACTGTACGGTAATGGCGTCGGGCAATGACATTGATGGCCTATACTCCAAAGTAAACGACTACCTCGCCCGCCTTTCTTGCGTCCTCACTGCGAGAAACCTACAACTTTCTCGCACTAAATCAAGCTGTAACTTCAGGTCCACGTCGATGATACCTAAATTCCGACGGTTAACAACCACAGAATATTCGGAGTTGTTGTAATATATGAATATTCAACATTGTTGCGGAGACAAAGTAGTTCGTAGTAAATATTTCAATCATGCATACTTGCAACCCTGTACTTGTATTTCTCTTTTTGCCATTCTTATTCTTCTTAATAAATTTAATCGTTTACAAGTGAACAGAGCGCATCGTCATTTTACAACATGATAGCAGAGCAAGGTTAAAGAAAACGCGGAAAATCAGGTAATGGGAAAAATAGTGCCGAAATCGGAAAAAGAAAAAATTAGCACACGAAATTTGGAAAATAGTGTGGAAGAAATACGTGCAAGAAGCTGATGCACTTGGATTAAAAGTGAGCACATGTTCATCGCCCAGAAGGCTGCAAGTCCACGAGGCATTTTGAGGTTAGCACATGTTTGCTAAATTTAAGACGACACTACAAGGTTTGGTTTCCGACGAAGATAAATTAACTGAAGATTTCGAGCTAAGCAGAGGAAACCGGAATTTTTTGAGAAAAAGTTTTTTGAAAATTTTGAAGAGGACCCTGATCTTGAAGACTATAATCGAAAATAATTGGAAAATTCAGGAAGAAGAAGAAATAGCTAGGCAAGTAAAAATTGACGACGTGAGTAATGTTTGATGGGGCAAATTTTTCGAACTGGAAGTTTCGACTTTTAAACATTTTGGAGTATAAGGAGTGCCAAGGTCCAGCAAAAAGGGAAAAGACCGCCGCCGACGATGAAGGTACGTGGAAGAAAAGCGACTTAAAAGCCAAGGCAATCGTGATAAGCGCTCTGTCGGACAGGCAGTTAGAGTACATAAGTGAGTGCACATCGACTTACAAAATAATGTCGAAATTAGAAAAAATGTATTCAACGCAGTCAACTTCACTACAAATTATCAAGAGGTCAAAATTAGAAGAAGTGAAATTGAGGAATTACGGCAATGTTGAGGAATTTATCGTTAACTTCGAAAAGGCATGCAACGAGTTGAAATCAGCTGGGGCCACATTAAACGAAGAAGAAAAAATGCGGTACCTGATAAAAGCCCAACCACCTAACTACAGCTACATAGGAGACTTCATCGACCTGGTGCCTGAAGAGTCAAGGACTGTCGAATATGTGATGTCCAAAATTAAGGAAAAAAACGTGAACAAAAGTGATTGTGAAAAAAATACCAATGTGAGCACTTTTAGTGCAAAGACAAAAGGAGAATGCTTCCAGTGTGGAAAACCTGGGCATTATCAACGAGACTGCTGGCACAAACCGCAAGGCAGCTACGGACGAGGGCAGAGGAGCCCAATCAAACCCCAGAGGACATCAAGGTACACCTCGAGGCAGAGGCGCGTCGCAACGAGGTTACGGTCGCGGCAGAGGCCAAGGACATCAGGCGTCAACATCCACCAGCGAGCAGCACCAGGAGCTGTCTTCTGAGTCGTGGGCAACGCAAGTGGTGAAAGTGAATGCGAATGATGTTGTGAAAGATGTGTGTGAGAATGAAAATGAAATTGAATGGTTGTTGGATAGTGGTTGCACAGACCACATCATCAACAATGAAGATTATTTTTGTAAGTATAGTGATTTAAAAAATCCTATTGAAGTAAGATTTCTAGATGGAAAAAATTTAAAAGCAACAAAAATAGGAACAGTTAAGACATTATTCAAAAGTTATTATAATCAAGTAGAAGTTGAACTAAAAAATGTATACTTTGTTAATGGCATTCGAAAGAATTCGTTGAGTTCTGCTAAAAAAACTAAAAATAGTACAATTGTTTCAAGAGGTCAAAATGCAAAAATCTATAATAATGATAAAAAGTTGAAAGCTGTTGCTAATAAAATAGATGGATTATATATAATGAAAAGTTTTATGCACAAAAAAGAAAAGAATGAGATTTATGCAAATGTAGTTAAACTAACAGATAAAGAAAAATGGCATAGAGCGCTAGGTCATGTAAATTTTCAATATTTAAACAAATTAGTAAATGACAAATTAGTAGAAGGATTGCCTGAAAAATTGGAAAATAATATTATGTAATGAAATGTGCAAATTGTATACAAAGCAAAATGGCTAATGTAGCGTTCGAAAATAAGCGAACTAAGACTTCTGAAATTTTAGAATTAATTCATACCGCTTTAAATGGACCACATAATACCTCTGGTAATCGTGGTGAAAAATATTTTCTTACATTTATAGATGATTATAGTAAGTGCGCGAAAATTTACTGTATCAAAAAAAATTTAGATGTGACAATGGTAGAGAATACGTAAATAAAGAAATTGAACAATTTACGAAAAATAAAGGAATTGAATTATTACCATGTCCACCATATGTTCATGAATTAAATGGAGTCGCGGAAAGATATAACAGATCTGCAATGGATATTGGTAGATGTCTAGCAAGAGAACCAAAAATAAATCACAGGTTTTGGCCTGAAATAATGAAAACTGTCGCTTATTTGAAAAATCGTGCAATAGCCAATACTCAAGAAAACAAAACACCATATGAAATATTTTTTGGTAAAAAGCCTAATGTAAAACATTTGAAAATTTATGGAAGCAGAGTTTTTGTCAGATTACCCGAAACTTTGAGAAAAAATAAATGGGATGATAAAGCAAAATTGGGTGTACTCGTAGGTTACAATGATAATAGTTACAGAGTCTTAGTAAATAATAAAATAATTAATGCCCGACACGTTCAAGTGGTTGAAGAGGGCACAGAATTAATTTGTTTAGAAAATAATAATAATAATAATGATGACAGAAATTTTGATGATGAAAATGTGGTAAATTTGAATCTAGATAATGATCTGAATGAAATAAATGAAGATGGTTTTGATAATGCTATTGATAATGATACTGAAGTAAATAACGAATCAAATGTTTTACAAAATAACAATGAGAAAATAGTTGAAAAAAGAGCGTCAGAGAGAAAAAGAAATCATGTGAATAGATTTGGTAACCCTGTAATACACCATATTTATGTAAACCATGTAAACGCAAACGTACCTAATACATTTCAGGAGGCGATCAACTCTCAAAAATCCAGAGAATGGAAAAAGGCCATAAATTCAGAGATAGAAAGTTTAAATAAAAATAAAACATGGATAGTAGTTGAAAGACCTAAAGATAAGAAAATTATAGATGTGAAATGGATTTATAAAAAGAAAATTGATAATACTTATAAAGCAAGATTAGTCGTTAGCGGTTTTCAACAAAAGGAGTACCTTGAAAATGTTTATTCGCCAGTCGGCAAAATGCAAACTTTGAAAATTTTACTAAGCTATTGTTGTTCACATAATTTATTCATAGATCAAATGGATGTTGAGACAGCTTTTCTTAATGGAACTGTTAAATCTGAAGTTTATATTAATCAACCTAGAGGCTATGAAATAGATAAAAATGAAGTATACAAATTACAAAAAGCGTTGTATGGTCTGAGAAGAAGTCCAAGAGCTTGGTATGAGTGTTTTCATCAACATGTAGAAAAAATAAATTTTGTCAGAAGTAATTATGACTACTGTTTGTATGTAAATAACACAGGCAAAGATCCAATATGCATTTTAGTTTTCGTAGATGATCTTTTGATTTGCTGTAAAGATAAAAAGAAAATTGATAAAATTAAAGCAAGTTTAATGCAAAGATTTTCAATGAAAGATTTAGGAAAAATTAATAATTATATAGGAATCGATATAAATTATAGTGATGACAGAAAAACAATGACATTAAGTCAAAAACGATTTATTGAATCTTTGGCTGTAAAGTACAATTTGGAAAATTCAAAATTATATGATACTCCAATAGAAAGTAATTTAAAATTAGAACAAGCGAGTGAAATCGATGAGAGAGTAAAGTACAGAAATTTAATTGGTGAATTATTGTACATTAGTACAGGCACAAGGCCAGATATTACTTACAACGTTAATTACTTAAGTAGATTTCAAAGCTGTTATAATCAAACGCATTTTAAATATGCTTTAAGAGTATTTAAATATTTATACAAGACTAAAGATTTAAAATTAACGTATTCAGACCAAAATACAAAAGATGATCATTTAGACTGTATGGTTGATTCAGATTATGCAGGAGATAATGTAGATCGAAAATCTACAACGGGATTCATAATAAGATTATTTGGTAATTTGATTTATTGGAAAACACGTAAACAAAATACAGTAACTAAATGTTCAACTTTTGCAGAGTATACCGCTATGTCGGAAGCAGTAACAGAAGTTTTATTTTTGAGAAATTTGTTGAATGAATCATTTAATTTGAATATAGACAAACGTATAAAAATATATGAAGATAATTCAGGCGCAGTAGCAATCGCAAAATTTGGAAATTTCGCAAAAAACTAGAAGCACATTGAAGAGCAGTATCATTATATTAATGAAAATTATGAAAATGGCGTAATTGATATTGTAAAAATCGATTCTGAACGTAATTTAGCAGATATATTAACAAAGAGTTTAAACAGAATTAAATTTATGAAAAATAGAAAAGAGCTAAAGTTTATGTTATTGCTGACTAAAACATTAATTGTAAACCTTAGAATACAAAGCAACAATGAAATGATTTACGTAAAATTTGAAAATAGAATTATTTGATGTAAAGTAAGAATGAATACTGATGTAAAATGTTGAAAATTCAAGGAGGCGTGTTGTAATATATGAATATTCAACATTGTTGCGGAGACAAAGTAGTTCGTAGTAAATATTTCAATCATGCATACTTGCAACCCTGTACTTGTATTTCTCTTTTCGTCATTCTTATTCTTCTTAATAAACTCAATCGTTTACAAGTGAACAGAGCGCATCGTCATTTTACAACACGAGTCACTATTGACAGCTTGCTCTCCTTCAACCGCTATTGCAACGAAAGTACAGAATCGCAACAAGGTCTTCAAGTCGCTTACCGGCAGCACTTGGGGCAAAGACAAAGAAATATTGATGTCGACTTTCAAGGCAATAGGCCGGAATCAGTGGAATCAGTGATACGAAGTGGACGAAGCTCCAGACCTGCCTAAATACTGCAATAAGGACCGCGACAGGATGTTTTCTGACCATACAACACCTGCATGACGAAACTCATATGCTATCTGTGAAGGAGCATAACAAACTGCTCAGCAAGCAGTTTCTGCTAGGGTGTCACCGTAGGCCTCACCCATGCGGACACTTGCTTGAACCTGAGCCACCTCTCAGGCACATCAGGAGGCACTTTCTAAATTACGTGGACGAGATGCTAGACAAAACAGACAGACCACTCCAGGATCGGACAGTGTACAGACAGGCCATAAACGACATTCATCGGGAGACCCTTACCACCTTTTAAGCTCCCGACCTCCGAATTCCGTTATCGGAGTCCAACCACCACCAACTGCAGACGAAGAGCTCCAAATTCCCCGAGAGTCCCGCGTACCGTTAGATGAGCTAGACGAAGACGACCGGTGATTACACTACACTGACAGGGCAAAGGTACTGCTACAACAACAACAACAAGTAAATCTGAAATCAGCCTACAAAGAGTTCTGACAAAAATCGCTGCTCTTCGATCCGATAATGCTCGTGCCATGGATGCAATTAGTTCCCTTCAAGCCGAAAAGCAGTTATCGCTCTCAAAAATATTTGAACTGTGCGCTGACATTAAAGAAATGCGAAAACATTAAATGATGTTGTCTCCTCTGCCCTTGTGCAACTGAGTGCTGCTGTGGATACTGTCGTTAACTATTCTCACTCCGTAGATGTATGATAATTGAATCGGATCGCTCATATGCTGCTGCGCTGGCAGAATCGACTGAGCAGTGTAATACGAATGTTAATATGCAAGAGCAGTCAACTGCGCTAAACTAGCCATCTCTACTTAAGCAGTTGTACTCGGTGCTAACGCTGTTAATGCTGCTACTGCTAATACAGTCACTTTGCGCTCTTCTTTTAATGCGAACTTTGCTCATATTGCCAAAAAGGGCAATGATAAAGTTGACAACCATCCCAGTATGAAATCACAAGGCATAGTAGTAGTGAATTGAAGGTCCCATGTCGCGTGAAATGACTTCACCTTTCACCTTTTGCGAATTCTGTCACTACTGATAGTATCGCATCTTACGTTTCAAAGCATACGTCAATCGATTCAAGTATGATTTATTGCCAAATGCTTGTTAAAAAAGATGTCGATGTTTCAACATTGAAGTGAATTAATTTTAAGCTAAGTATCCCGGCATCACATTATGATATTCTTTTGAATTCAGCATTATGGCCTACTGAAGTCAATGTACGCCCGTTTGAGTTTCTTCGGAAAGAAGCTTCTGTACCAGTAAAACTTTAAAAGATTCCGTTCCCAAAGAAATTCTTTCTAAGGCTCAAATGATTTATTTCCAAAAACTTTCCGGAATCAGAACTTAGTCTAAGGCTCTACTTAATCTGAGTGCTCACTTGGACTATGATATATATGTTCTTGTTGAGACTTGTTTAAACGCTGAATTTATAGAAAATGAATACTTTGACTAGAATCTTTTTAAGGTATACCGGAAAGACCGAGATTCCACAAAAACAGGACTGTTTAGGGGTGGAGGTGTTTTAATATCATATTTTGATTTTCGGAACTTTTAGTAAAATAAGACATCCCTCAAAAATAAGCCCCTATCGTAATTTTCGGAACTTTTTGTAAAATAATGTGACAAAAAGAATTCGTCAAAAAATGCTGTTGATTTGTTAAGTACAAGTAATAATATGTCTCTGGAAACCACTCCTTGCACAACCTTCCCAGTGAAAATGGGCTATATTTAATAAACTTCACAAACGAAAATAACTTATGGATCAGCAGTACTTCCTTCCAACATTAGCGCATTCACAAACAATCATGGAAAATCCCTGGCAGCAAACCAAAAGCAAACCAAATTGATCACGTGTTGGTAGACAACAGGCATGCCACCTCAGTACTTGACGTACGCTCTCTGCGCAGAGCTTGCTGTGATTCTGATCACTATTTAATCAAAATCAAGATAAGACAACGTATGGCTCTAGTTGCAGCTAAACCTATTTTCAAGAAACAAAAATATAACATACCTAAACTTATGTCAAATAAAAAAGTTAAGAGCAACTTTCATTCGCATCTGAATGCGCAGTTTGCCGAACTTAATCCGAAAGATACTTTAGAAGAAGGGAGTTATGTAGCAAAGAAGATAACCAGTACTGCCAAAGAAATTCTTGGCTACCTGCCGAAGCAGACAAAATAAGATTGGTTTGATGAGGAGTGCAGAATGCTTACAAATACAAAAAATGAAAGTTGGCGCAATTATATAGTATGCGGCACGCGTAGAGCACATGCTGAATATGCAATAAAGAAACTCCAAAACGGTAAAGCAAGCGGTGAAGACTCTATAGCGGCTGAGCTCTTAAAAGAAGGGGTTGAACAACTGCATAAATATTTGTGCCACTTAGTGATAGACGCATGGGAAAGAGAATCTATGACTTCTGATTGGCTGGGATGCATAATCTTCCCAGTGTACAAAAAGGAGACAAGAGAGTATGTGAAAATTACCGTGGTATTTCACTGCTTAACTCTGCTTATAAGGTTCTTACTAATGTCCTCTATCATCGTATCAATTAATATGCAGAGACCATTATTGAAGTCTATCAGTGTGGATTCCGCAAGGGAAAATCCACAATCGACCAGTGCTTTGTCCTCAGTCAAATATTTGAAAAACACCACGAATATGGAAAGGATATTCACTGCCTTTTTATAGATTTCAAACAAGCCTTTGATAGCGTCACGAGAGATAACATTTTTTACGTACTGCTTAGCCTAGGAATTCCAGCAAAACTTATAAGGCTAATCATCGTTACGCTCACGGATACAAAAGCAAAAGTAATCATCCAAGGGAAGCTCACAGAGTCATTTGCAATTGAATCTGCTGTCAAACAAGGTGATGCACTATCCTCTGCCATATTCAATTTGATGCTGCATTTTGTTATAAAAGAAGTCAACAAAGGTGGTACATTTCTAATTAAAACAACGCAAATATGTGCCAATGCAGACGATATCGCCATTCTTTCGAGGAACACGAACGACTTTAATGAAACCTTTTTAAAAATTTACAAAATTGCCAACGATATTGGCCCCTTCGTTAACGGTTGTAAAACGAAATACATGCAGAAATCAAGACGGTACACAAATGCACAGAATTTTCATGTAGGTGCATATACTTTTGAAGCGGTGCAACAATTTAAATATCTAGGTGTTATGTTCACTTGTAGCGGTAACTCAAAACCCGCAATCAAAGATCGCGTCAACGCCTCCAATAGAGCGTACTATTCACACCTTAGTTTGTTCAGGTCTCGTCTTTTATCTAGATCTACGAAGCTGACCATGTATAAAACTCTTATACGAGCAATTTTGACATATGGTTGCGAGGTGTGGACTATGAATATTAATGACAGTGCGCTTATTGCTAACTTCGAAAGGAAAATTTTAAGGAAAGTGTTCGGACCCATTAAAAATGAAGAGGGTAGCTACAGAATTAGGTACAACTCGGAATTGAACAAACTATCCAAAACGAGACAGCTGTGCGTTTTGTAAAGGCGCAGCGTATACGGTGGGTAGGTCACGTGCTCCGTATGCCTGCTGAATCCGCTGTAAGGAAAACCATGACTGGAAAGATAATTGGTGCAAAGGCGAAGGGAAGACCGAGAAACAGATAGATAGACGCAAGAGGAAGCGATCTCACAGCAATGGGAATTCGCAACTAGGACGGAAAAGCAAGCGATAGAACACTTTGGAGGAGTTTTGTGAAGGAAGCTTTGACGTACCCCGCGTTGTAAAGCTGTGAATGATGATGATGAATAATATGTTTAGTTTTCCTAGTACTCGTATTTCAGAGAAAGGTTTGAAACGAAATATTCCGAGAAACTAATTGTTTACCTCTAAAGTTCGTTTGAAATTAATTCTTGGAATTTATCTTAAAAATACAACATAAGGCAGCAGTCTACATTGAGTGACAGGGCAGGTTTACAACGTTCATTCATTTCAGTCTTATTAGTCTTCATTTGTAATCTACACTAATATTATAAAGAGGAAAACTTTGTTTGTTTGTTTGGTTGTAATGAATTGGCTCAAAAACTACTGCACCGATTTTAAAAATTCTTTCACCATTCGAAAGCTACATTATCCACGAGTAACATTGATTATATCTTATTTTGGAAAAAAATAGGGTTCCGTAAGATATTTGGATTTTTCGGACACAAACTGAAAAAAATCTTATATTGTAATCTATACTAATATTATAAAGACGAAAACTTTGTTTGTTTGTTTGGTTGGAATGAATAGGCTCAAAAACTACTGGACCGATTTTAAAAATAATTGAAAAAAATAGGGTTCCGTAAGATATTTGGATTTTTCGGACACAAACTGAAAAAAATCTTATATTGTAATATAAAATAAAGTTAACTTTTTGTGTGTGTTCGCTAACCGGCCGTGTCTTTGCATCGAATTAAACCAAACTTACACACATTGTTAAGGAGGTATTGAAGATGGTTTCCGTATAGTTTGGATACCTATTGGTGGTTAGGGCTCTAGATATAGGTCAAAACGTGGACCCGGGTAACCTTCGGATGTGTACGTACAATATGGGTATCAAATGGAAGCTGTTGGTGAATGCTTTAGTTCAGAGTATTTTTCATACCGCTCCGTGACTAGGGTCTCGAGATAAAGACCAAAACGTGGACCCTAGAATGTGTTTGTACAATATGGATATCAAATTGAAGCTGTTGGTGAATGCTTTAGTACAGAGTATTTTTCATGCCGCTCCGTGACTGGGGTCTCGAGATATAGGTCAAAACGTGGACCCGGGTAACCTTTGGTTGTGTATGTACAATATGGGTATCAAATAAAAGCTGTTGATAAGTGCTTTAATACGGGGTAATTTTCATACCTATTGATGACTAGGGTCTCGAAATATATGCCAAAACGTGGACCCGCCGTGTCTTTGAACCGAATTAAACCAAACTTACACACATTGTTAAGGAGGTATTGCAGATGGTTTCCGTATAGTTTGGATACCTATTGGTAGACAGGGTCTCGAGATATAGGTCAAAACGTGGACCCGGGTAACCTTCGGACGTGTATGTACAATATGGGTATCAAATGGAAGCTGTTGGTGAATGCTTTAGTACAGAGTATTTTTCATGCCGCTCCGTGACTAGGGTCTCGAGATAGAGACCAAAACGTGGACCCTAGAATGTGTTTGTATAATATGGATATCAAATGAAAGCTGTTGGTGAATGCTTTAGTACAGAGTATTTTTCATGCCGCTCCGTGACTGGGGTCTCGAGATATAGGTCAAAACGTGGACCCGGGTAACCTTTGGTTGTGTATGTACAATATGGGTATCAAATGAAAGCTGTTGATAAGTGCTTTAATGCGGGGTAATTTTCATACCTATTGATGACTAGGGTCTCGAAATACAGTGCACTCGCGATAACTCGAACTAATTAAAACAGGCGCTGTTCGATTTATCGAATTTGTTCGACTTATCAATTGAGTGTGCTATGTTAAGAAAACAGTCATCGATATCGATTTTTCGATCGATTGTTGAAAATGGAAGCCAGTAGAAAATTTCTGTAGTATAGTTTCGTTATACGAATTACATTTTGGTCCATTGGCTGGATCAATGGTGTCGCATTCGGCGGCATAAACATAGTTAAAATTAAACCATCCTCGGACTTTAATTCGATTTCGTTGGGATGTGATGGGGCATTATCAATTAGAAGAAGAGCCTTCTCAGGTAGTCCCCCATCTTTCAAATATTTTCTTACCTAAAATTAAAGTCATTTAACTTGGTTAAAAAAATTGTTTTAATGAATCTGGATTTTTCCTGCGGCACGAACGAATTATGAAACCAGTCTTTGAAAATCGCCGAAGTCATCCAGGATTTGGAATTTTTGTACTCCACCGGACAGTTAAAATTTTTGAAAACACGAGGATTTCTTGCTTTGTCAATAACGATAAGTTTAAGCTTGTGGTTGCCGGTAGCGTTAGTGCAAGCCATAAATTGCCTTATCTTTCTTTTTTATAAGACTTATGGTGGACTTGGCTACCCCATATTCCTTCGCTAGAGAAGTAACACTACGTCCACGTTTAATTTTGTTAAGGACTTCAGCCCTCTCTTTTAATGTTAAACACTTCAACCTTTTACGATCCATTACTCACGTGCACTGATACACTACAAATGACAAATTTAAAGCAATTTGGTCAATGCAAGATGTTGTTCCCAGAAAACTAACGGGATATTAACGCCGAAATATTCATATGGACAATACACTAGTATACATATAATTTATATACATATACTATTACATATGTATCTATGTACAAAATGTACATGTTTGAAAAGAATGTGTGTACAAATAAATTTGTTTTTTTGTTCGAGTTATAGCGCTTTTTTATTGTTCGAGTTACAAAGAAGTCAATAGGGGAAAAAATGTGTTCGAGTTAGCACGTCGTTCGACTTAGCGGCTATTCGAGTTACCGCGAGTGCACTGTATATGCCAAAACGTGGACCCGCCGTGTCCTTGAACCGAATTAAACCAAACCTCCTTACATTGTTAAGGAGGTATTGAAGATGATTTCCGTATAGTTTGAATACCTATGGGTAGATAGGGTCTCGAGATATAGGTCAAAACGTGGACCCAGGTAACCTTCGGACGTGTATGTACAATATGGGTATCAAATGGAAGCTGTTGGTGAATGCTTTAGTTCAGAGTATTTTTCATGCCGCTCCGTGACTAGAGTCTCGAGATAGAGACCAAAACGTGGAGCCTAGAATGTGTTTGTACAATATGGATATCAAATTGAAGCTGTTGGTTAATGCTTTAGTATAGAGTATTTTTCATGCCGCTCTGTGACTGGGGTCTCGAGATATAGGTCAAAACGTGGACCCGGGTAACCTTTGGTTCTGTATGTAAAGGGTGTTTTTTTTTAGAGGTTAGGTTTTCAAGTTGGCACTACTTTTTTCGTAGATGGTCTTTTTGACAGCTCTCACTTGATTTATGCTCAGTTTGGTTTGCCATTTCATAATGAATAGACTTACACCTGAACAACGTTTGCAAATCGTCCAAATTTATTACGAAAATAATGGTTCGGTTCGCACGACGCATCGAAGTAAATTTTGTTCAGCGATGAATGGGTATGTCAATAAGCAAAATTGTCGCATTTGGAGTGAACATAATCCACAAGCCATTGCTGAGACGCCGTTACATCCTCAAAAAGTCACTGTTTGGTGTGCTCTATGGGCAGAGGGAATCATTGGTCCATATTTCTTTAAAAATGAAGCCGGCCATAATGTTACAGTCAATGGAGAGCGCTATAGAGCCATGATTAATGACTTTTTCGTGCCTGAATTGGACGATGTTGATTTGGACGACCTTTGGTTCCAACAAGACGGCGCTACATGCCATACAGCCAACGCAACAATCGATTTATTGAAGGAAACTTTTGGTGAGCGCATTATCTCGCGCCGTGGACCTGTGGCGTGGCCTCCAAGATCGTGCGATATAACACCGCTGGACTATTTCTTGTGGGGCTATGTGAAGTCGCTTGTCTACGCAGATAAGCCCGAGACGATTGACGTCTTGGAAGAGAATATTCGGCGCGTTATTGCTGACATACGGCTGCAAAAAGTGGTCGAAAATTGGGCCTCTCGGCTGGAATTTATTCGAGCCAGCCGCGGAGGCCACTTGCCCGAACTCATTTTTAAAACATAATGGCAAACCCTTATCTTTATAATAAAGCTAAATTCTTGGCCATAACATTAAATTATATACGTTTTATTTCACCTTGAAAACCTAACCTCTAAAAAAAACACCCTTTACAATATGGGTATCAAATGAAAGCTGTTGATAAGTGCTTTAATACGGGGTAATTTTCATACCTATTGATGACTAGGGTCTCGAAATATATGCCAAAACGTGGACCCGCCGTGTCTTTGCACCGAATTAAACCAAACTTGCACACATTGTTAAGTAAGTATTGAAAATGGGTTTCGTAAAGTGTGGTTGTAATTCGGAGCACTGGGAACGGGTATGAACCAGCCATAATGTCGCTTACTTTTTTAACGCTTGGGGCGGAACTGAACTGTCAAATTGACAGTGTGAGTTACAATGTGTCAATATTTCTTTCTGATTTGGATGCCATAAGGAAAAAACGTAAGTGCAACATGTAAAAATTGTTTGTGAATTTTTTTGGAGTGGATTTTGGAACAGTGAATAATTTCTTACGAAATTTGAGAATTTAATGTGAAATCCGAATGAAATTATGTGTTCGTGCTCCAATGCTTAATCTAATTATATATATAAAAATTAAGCCGAAAAAAAGTGTGCATTTGTCTCCGGTAATCTCAGCAACGCGTGTAAGGAAAACAATGAAGGTTTCACACATTGTTGGTGTTTCTTTGGCAAAGGTTTCTGTGAAGTTTGGTTGAAATCCGATAACGCGTGTGTGTGCGGTGCGTCGGTTAAATGAGTGTGTTTTTGCTATTTGCCGCACGTATTTTTTGTACCGCACATAGCATTCATTAGAATTGAATACATTTTGGTCGTGTGTGTCTGGGCCGATTATTATGAAATTTGGTATATATAAATATTTTTCCACGGTGAAGTTTAGTATAATATGCTTATTGATTCCACTCGCCACCAGGTAGCGCTGCCGAAGGCCAAAACGAGGACCCGGGTAACCCTAGGATGTGTTTTTACAATGTGGTTATCAAATCAAAGCTACTGATAAGTGCTTTAATACAGAGTATTTTTTAGATCTCTGAGTTACCAGGGTCTCGAGATATAGCCGAAAAGGTGGACCAAGGTACCCTTGGATGTGTTTGTACAATATGGGTATCAGATGGAAGCTGTTGATGAAAGCTTTTAAGTGAAGTAATTTTTACTGCCCGTTTCCGGGATAAAGAAAGGAGATGTAGCTGGAGATGGAAGAGGAAAAGGAATAGCTACAGGAAGAGGAAGAGGAAGACCACTTATTATTAAAAATTAAAAAAAAAAATCGAAAAAAATTTTAAAAAGATACATATACGCTTATTATATAAATGTTAATCTGAAGTCAGTTATAGTGAACAGTTCTCTTCTCCTTCTCCGCTTTTTCGCACACGTAATTGTATGGGATGAGTGCACGATGGCACATAAAAAGTCACTGGAAGCGCTTGATAGGACATTACGAGATTTACGTAATAAAAATGAAATGTTTGGTCGTGCCTTAGTGCTGCTGGCAGGTGATTTTAGACAAACACTGGCTGTTATTCCTCGAGGAACTGTAGCAGATGAATTGGCTGCATGTTTGAAATCATCATATTTGTGGAGACATGTTCAAACACTCAAACTAACTACAAATGTACGTGTTCCAATGCAAAATGATCCATCAGCTGCTGAGTTTTCACAGCAATTATTGGATATTGGAAATGGCAAAGTTCCTGTCGATAATTTAACTGGTTTAATAACTTTACTACCAAACTTTTGTCAAATAAGTCAAACGAAAGAACAGTTAATTCAAAGTATTTTCCCAAATTTGCCTCAAAATTACAAAAATCATGATTGGCTTAGTGAACGAGCCATCATGGCTGGCAAAAATAAAGATGTGAATGAAGTGAATGCGGCTATTTTGGCTAACATACCAAGTCCAGAACAAACATATCGATCCGTTGACACTGTTACAAATCAAGATGATATTGTAAATTATCCCACTGACTTTTTGAATTCCCTTGATTTACCTGAATTACCGCCACACATGCTAAACTTGAAAATAGGAGCACCGATTATTATGTTGAGAAACATAAATCAACCACGACTATGTAATGGCACTCGATTAACAGTTAAGAGATTGATGAATAACGTCATTGAAGCAACAATTTTGAATGGAAAATACTCTGGTGAAGACGTTTGAATTCAAACGGCATATCCGATGGTATCATTGGTATTCGCGGTATTAATTTCCTGTTCGCTTTGCATTCGCGATTACTATTAATAAGTCACAAGGCCAAACTTTATCAATTTGTGGTATTGATTTAGAATACCCATGTTTTTCTCATGGCCAACTTTATGTTTCATGCTCAAGAGTTGGTAAGCCATCGGTATTGTTCACTTATTCAACAACGCATGGAAAAACGAAGAATATTGTATACCAAAGAGCATTACAATAAAAAAAGTAATAAAGTATTTAAATCACATCAAACGTTTTTTAATTGCTACTACTATTCAAAACTTCTTTCATTACTATTCATGCGCGAGAATTTTTATAAAAACACACAGTATTTTTCGGCTTAATTTAATTAATTAATCTAGGTTTTTTTAAAGACGACCAGCGGAACGGGCGGGTTTTCGCTAGTAAAACATATATAGATTGAAACGAAAAATTCATGGATGATCAGGAAAAAAGACGATTGTTTCTTAGTTATTCATATGCGTTGATTTGAAATTTAAAAACAATCTTCTTTTTTCCTGATTTTCAATTTATATTTTATATTTACTCAAAAACAAATATAAAAATAAAAAATATTGTTTATGCCAAAGCGCTTGAATAAAGAATAAAGAAATAAATAATATGAAAACCATATATTTTCTGTTCTAAACCATATCTATTCTATTTTAGTGTGCCCAGCGAAGGGGGCCGGGTTTGCTAGTCTATAATATAAAAATGAATCGCAAAATGTGTTGGTAAGCGCATAACTCTACAACGCATGGACCAATCTTAACAATTCGTTTTTTAAAATGTTCCTTGAAGTCCAAGGTTGGTTCGTACGTCGAGAAAAATTCGAATAATTTCCGGGAAAACCCTGAAATAGCCCTTTTCTATTTCCGATACAAATATTGCGCGTTAGTGTGTGTACGCGCGTTCGTGTGTGTGCGTGTTCGCGTTAGAGGATCTAATGCGTTCACACAAAAGTGATAATACTCTTTCTTTTGTTTTAGTTTCAGAACGATTCAAGGAATGATTTCATTCACAAATAATAAATAAAAATAGTTAAACCAATTCCAAGAATAATCATGCTGAACAAATCCAAACATATTTTAAGAAGAACAGAAGACAAACATATTTTACAAGATCTATGGAGCAATCATAACCCATTTGGTGGTGCAATGATTTTATTAGCGGGAGATTTTCGTCAAACATTGCCAGTGATTCCACGATCAACGCCACGATGATTCCACGATGAACTCAATGCAAGTTTAAAGTCCTCCAATTTGTGGAAACATGTCAAGGTATTACGCTTAAGCAAGAATATGCGTGTCGAGTTGCAAAATGACCAATATGGAGACATATTGCCTGAACAACTCATTGACATTGGTAATGGCGAATTTCCTATAGACATCTTGACTGGTTGCATTAACTTTCCTCAAAGTTTTTGTCAGTTAACTCGATCAAAAGATGAACTTATTCAAAAGGTGTTTAGAGATGTTGCTCAAAATTGCAGAAACCATGATTGGTTGAGCGAACGGGCTATATTGGCTGCAAAAATCATAGATGTTATTGAATTAAATTTCAAAATTCAAGAACAAATTACAGACGAATTGAGGATATATAAATCAGTTGATTCGGCTACAAACCAAGATGATGTCGTCAACTATCGGCCTGAATTTTTAAACTCGTTGGATTAACCAGGATTGCCACCTCACAATCTTCAATTAAAGGTTGGATCGGTAGTTGTAACGTTGAGAAATATCAACCAACCGCGTCTTTGCAACGGCACACAGTTAGCGATAAAAAAATTATTGAACAACGTGATAGAAGCAACTGTACGGAAAAGAAAGTATAAAGGAGAAGACGTTTTAATACCACGCGTCCCAATGATTCCGACTGATAGACCATTTGAATTTAAACGACTACAGTTTCCAGTGCGGCTTGCTTTCGCTATGACCATACATAAGTCCCAGGGGCAATCATTAGGTGTTTGTGGTATTAATCTAGAAAACCCATGTTTCTCACATGGTCAATTGTATGTTGCCTGTTCCCGTGTTGAACACCATCAGATTTGTTTGTATATTCACCAGGTAATCAAACAAAAAACATTGTATATCATAAAGGACTACAATAAAAATATAACAGATTTTTGTTAATAATTATGATTCACTTGATTAACAATAAAGCGATTACTGAAAATACTTATATATTTCATGATTCTTTATTATATCGGCTATTAACCCTATGTTAATAATAATAATAGTAGGTAAATAATTAATTATCTCTATGTTTTGTCATTGAAGCACCCACTTTATAAATATTTGTCACCTTTAGGATCCCTCTTTTCCTTCAGATTATTTTTCTATCAGGTTTGCACCTTAAGTTCCCCTCTTAATTTGAAACCCTCTGGCAAACATCCCAGTCGGGGTTTTTAGTGGGTCCCAAAAGGCTGGCCAAACTTCATGGAAGCAAAGATACTTAGGTCTGAAGATACGAGCTGACACTTTTCTTTAATTCTCCTCAACAAAACCGTCACCATGATAATAAGGTGGTGTGTGAGGGTCAGCATAGTAAAAACGTCTTAAAGTCGAAATATAAACTGCCACATTCAAAATCTATTTGACAGAACTAAGTCTGTCGGGTCCGCTAATTTTTTATAACGTAAGGTAAACAAAAGAAATAGCCTGGTACACCCAAGCAGTTATAAAAAAGTGGGTTGATTATATGCTGCCGCCACTGTTGAAGGGTCGGAATAGAGGTTTCCTAGTTTGGGATTCAGCCAGTACTCACCGCGCTAAAGACATGAAAAACTTTCTTGCTAAGAGGAAGATTGATCAAATAATGGTTGCGACAGGAATGACTGATTACATCCAGACACTTGACATTGCAATAAACAAGCCGTTCAAGGATCATTTGCGGATGGAAAGCAATGAATATATTGAAAAGAGAATGGTGAGAAATCATCGAGGTAATTTTGTAAAACCAGGTTTACAAGAAGTTGTGAATTGGGTAAAAAATTCATGGGACAAAATAACTGATAATGATGTTTTCAATGCACTATGAACAGGCTTCTTAGACAAGAAGTAATCGTGACTGTAATTGAATAAATTTAAATTTCTGTATTCTGTGTAAAATAAATATTATAATAAATAAAAATATATAAATAAACTTTTATTTTTGCCCTCCCCATTGCTCTGCATTTTTGCTTTAAACGGTGTAATTTTAGTGTTGTTCATAACGAAATTTCGATTTTGGATTGGGACTCACTATTTGCTAGATCTAGTCTGTCAACTTGCTATGCTATTTTTAAAACGAAAATGTATGATATTTTTTGTAAATATGTACCATCTACTAGTAGTAAGAGCTATAAAAGTCCGTGGTGTATACTAAAATAAAAAAAAAATTAAGAATTTGAGGAACAAGTTTTTTAAAAAATTTTAATTATCTAATGTCAAAGTTCACAGAGGCAAATATTTGCGCTTTGCTAAAAAATTTAAGTACTCAAATAAAGTTCTGCAGTATAATTATGTTCCAAGATTTGAGGATGAAATTAAGACGTATCTTAAGGGAGAAGCTGTGCGAGATCCCTCATATGTCCGCCATTTTGTTTTTTTATTTATGTTAAAAAAATTTTTATTACTCTTCAATCATGCCTTCAAATAAATGCAAAAGATTATTCCTGTGTGTCGCTTTTTCGCCTCGAAAAAAAATTGAGAAAAACACCTTTTTTTGAAGCCACTGATAAGAGGTCCCCCTTAAAGCATTCTGGCGATATGTAAAATCCAGGAAGTGCTGCTCTTGCATACCCTTGGATGTCTTCTTCAATGGAAAGTACCTTTCCCCTACCAAGGAGGCTGTTGACCTTTTTGCGAACTTTTGTATATTAATTCCAATTTTGTACCAGCGTAAGAATCAATTAGAAATGATAGAGAGGATACTGCTTCTTCTGTTTATTTTGGTTCTCAGCAGTTAACTGTTGATGATATTTGGGATGGTATTCAGCACATCAAAAGTTCATGGCAAGTGGATGTTAATGGATTATAATTTTTTTTTTGTCAAAAAATGCTCTGCTCTTGCCTATCCACTTCTGATAATTGAGAAGTCACCTCTATCCCACCTTTATTTAAAGGTGGGAATAAAAATGACAGAGCGAGCTACAGACCTATTTCCAAACTCTCAAAGGTTTCAAAGCTCTTTGTGTATATTGCAAAACAAAAATTATATAGTACTTCGCTGTCAAACGTAATATATCAAATATGGCAATCAGCATGGTTTTATGGCTGGTAGGTCAACTGTCACTAATCTTGCTGTTTGCTTAGACTTTTGTACGTCGGCTTTCAATAATAATCTTCAAGTTAATGCAGCTTATGTGGATTTTTCTATGGCCTTCGACAAAGTCTGCCACTCTACCTTAATCTCTAAACTAATAAGTTTTGGGTTTCACTTTACTTTCCTTAAATGTATAAAATCGTACCTTTCCAATCGTGAATGTGTGGTTGTTATCGATAATGCATCTTCTTTTCCTTTTATTGCCTTTGTTCTTTGTAATTTTTATTAATGACATATCTGAATGTTTTCATTTCTCTGAGTTTCTTTTGTATGCAGACGACCTAAACATTTTTAAAACTGTACGAAACCTGTCTGATTTATATGATCTTCAATCAGACCTCAACAACGTCGTTGCATGGTGCGATAGAAATCTACTTCAATTAAATATTAAGAAATGCACTCATGTGTCATTTTCTAAGTCAAACAATTTAATCTCTAGCTCATACTTTATAAAGAATTCGCTCCTAAATACTCTTAATGAAATTTCTGATTTGGGAGTAATCTTCGAATCCACCTTTCAGTTTCTTAGTCATTTAAATTTTGTCATCGCCAAACCGTATTCAACACTTGTCTTCATGTGGCGGTTTGTTTCTGACGTAACGGATCCTGATACTTTGAAGTCACTATTTACTTCACTCGTGCGATCCAAATTGGGGTATGTCGTCTTTATTTGGAGGCCTTATCATCAGTGCCATATCAATAGACTTAAACGTACTCAAAAGAAATTTCTTTGTTTTGCACTCAGATCTTTGAATTTCACTGATCCGATTCCTTCTTATAATGTAAGGTTTGCATTATATAATATATATATGTATATATATATAATTGGCGCGTACTCTCTTTTTGAGTGTTTGGCCGAGCATCTCCTCTTTGTGGCGTGCGTGTTGATGTTGTTCTACAAATGGAGTGACCTACAGTTTCGAGCCGACTCCGAACGGCAGATATTTTTTTAGGAGGTTTTCCATGGCAAAAATACACACGGAGGTTTGCCATTGTCAAGGGGCGACCGCAACTAGAAAAATGTTTTCTTAATTTTGGTGTTTCACCGAGATTCGAACCTACGTTCGTGTTCCGTATGTGAGTTCCGAATGGTAGTTACGCACCAACCCATTCGGCTACGGCGTCCGGCAGGTGTGCATTACTAAACTTACAATCGTTAGAAGGAAGAAGTATAATATAGTGTCACTCTGCTTTGTTTTCGATATTAGAAATGGGATAGTTGACTCGCCTATACTTTTAGAGCGCATTCATTTTTACATACATACCTCGAAAGTCTTCGGAATAATGATTTATTCTTCCTAGGGCGTGTTAGAACTGTTTATGCCTCGGAAGCACCTATGATTAGATAATTGAATGAGTTCAACCATATTTCAAGTTCTTTGGCTTTTGATTTATCGTTACCTTAATTTAAGTTTAAAATATAATATCACTTAATAATTTCTTTAAATAGTTTCAAAATATGTATGTTCTATGAAGTTTGTAAGAAACTTTGTATTTATTGACTTACTAAATGAATAAATAAATAAAGAAATTATCTGGTACAAGGATTAAGAACAGCAAAATATTTGTTTAAACATACGGGTATAATGATTTACAGAATACAAATAATAATAAGTCGCCCACGGATCGCTTCTAATTTTATTCATCAAAGAGTACGTGGGATAACTTATATCATTGCCATTAATCAATTACACATATCCCTCTTAACGAAGGGAAGATAAAACATTTTTATACCATTTTGCTTTTGAAAACATACAAAAAAAAATTGGACTATACATATTTAAACACATACATACCATATTACATTATATGTATTACTAAGTGTAATGTAACTGCTCTGCACAATGTGAGAAACAATCTGTAATAAAAGACATATTTTATTACAATTTAAAGAGTTTTTAAATATATTTCTAAAATTATAAAATGCCCGCCCAAATACTTTCTGATATAAGGATGATTTCACAATAGTATGACACAATAAATTACCCATGAAAAGACCTTTTTTGCTTATATTACCTTACGTCGGAGTTCAATAAACTTCAAACTAGTATTTTTCATGAAAGTGATTTTTTTATACTATATAGGTATGTTTCAAATTATTTTTGCTCCATAGCTCGCATTTTAAGGGGGAACACCACTATGAACGCGTGAAAATTATTTTTATTTATTAATTTTTATTTTTTTGAGAAAATGGTGCACGTTTGAAAAATGAGTTTGTTTTTTACCCCTTTTTTTCGAAAGGCTTGAAAAAATATTAATTTTTGGAATTAAAAAAAACGGCTATGTACGACTGTAGCCAATACATGTACAAAAATTAAAAATACAAAAATTAAAATCGGTTCATAAGTCTTCGTGAAATCGAGGCCACCGTGTTCAAAAAAGTCGTTTTGAGAAAAACGCGTTTAAAGTTTTCATTGGCCGTTGTAATTCACTACCTGCACTTATTGTATTGGGTATAACTTCGCCAATTTTCAAGATTTTAAGTTTACATTTTTTTCACATATTTTTGAATATATCTACTTTAAGAAAAGGCACAAAAAAATCGATTTTTTTGTAATATCACAATGGTGTTCCCGCTAAATCCCTATATCAAATAAAAAAATTAATAATTCATTAATTAATAATAATTAAATAATTAAAAAATTAATAATAAAAATTAAAAATTTACAGTCTTATGGAACCCTTAAATTGCTTCACAAAATCAATTAACTGAAACAAAAATACCTATACACTCTAATCAAAACACACCTAGAGCCTATAAAACTCACACCTAGAGCCCTTCAGAAAAAGTAGAAGAAGAAGAGTGTTTTATTTGTATTTCTGTACTAGCGGACCGGACAGACTTCGTTCTGTCAAATAGATTTTGAATGTGGCAGTTTACATTTCGACCTTAAGGCGTTTTTACTCTGCTGACCCTCACACACCACCCTATCATCATGGTGACGGAGGAGAATTAAAGAAAAGGCTCAGCTAAAAACCCCGACTGGGATGTTTGCCAGAGGGTTTCAAATTAAGAGGGGAACTTAAGGTGCAAACCTGATAGAAAAACAATCTAAAGGAAAAGAGGGAACCTAAAGGTGACAAATATTTATAAAGTGGGTGCCTCAATGACAAAACATAGAGATAATTATTTATTTATTATTATTATTAACATAGGTATAATATAATAAAGAATAATGAAATAAAACGCATATAAGTATTTTCAGTAATCGCTTTATTGTTAATCAAGTGAATCATAATTATAAACAAATGTTGTTTTATTTTTATTGTATTGCTTTATGAGATACATACAATGTTTTTTGTTTGATTAGCTGGCGAATATACAAACAAATCTGATGGTTTTCCAACACGGGAACAGGCAACATACAATTGACCATGTGAGAAACATGGGTTTTCTAGATTAATTAATAATGTTTGTCTTTTGTTATTCTTAACATATGTTTATCTTCTGTTCTTCTTAAAATATGTTTGTCTTTTGGTATTCTTAACATATCTTTGTTTTTTGTTCTTCTTAAAATATGGTTATTTCTTGTTATTCTTAAAATATGTTTGGATTAGTTCAGCCCTGCCTGATTATTCTTAGAGTGAGTTAAGTATTTCTTTTTATTATTTGTGAATGAAATCATTCCTTAACTCGTTCTGAAACTAAAAGAAAAGAAAGAATATTGCGAGACCAATCAAATCTATAGCTCTTACATTTTTTGACTTCTGAATTTGGTCGGGTTATCACTTTTGCGTGAACGTATTAAATCCTCTAACGCGAACACGCACACACACGAACGCGCAATATTTGTATAGGAAAAAGAAAAGAGCTGTTTTAAGGGGTTTCCCGGAAATTATTCGAATTTTTCTCGCCGTACAAACCATCCTGGATTTCAAGGAACATTTAAAAAAAAGAATTGTTAAGATTGGTCCATGCGTTGTTGAGTTATGCCAACACATTTTGCGATTCATTTTTATATTATAGATAATGGTTGATACAATTCAATAGGAGTTAATAAAATTATAACTTTGTCAAGCTCCTCTCCCTATTTGTGGTGCGCGTCGTGATGTTTTTCCACAAACGGAGAGACCTACAGTCGCCAAATCGCAGATGGTTTTTTAAAACGAACTTTTTTCATGACAAAAATAATATACTTGGAAGCTTGCCCTTGCCTACTACGCAGCTTTTTCAATCATTTGGTGTTTCATGCCCAGGGTTTCGAACTCGAGCACTACCGATTGGTAGTTGTCTATGCTTCACATTTGCAATCTTCTCCAAACTCTGAATCTAGAGCTCCTGTATCATTGACATCATGTCATATTCATATGATTTACTTTACTCTTTGTTCTTCCCCCCTCTCTCTACTATTCTTCTCTCCCAAAGCCTCTCCATCAAATGATATAATGTTGGGTTTTTCATTGCAAGATACTTTTATTATATACATATATACTACATTAAACGATTTTGGGTGGGTAGCTCGTCTGCATTTTATCCAATTTCCAATCTTGAAGCAGTTTTGTTGAGGTAAATGTTATTCCTTCAGACGTATGTTTTCTATTTTTCACGCTAAGCAAAAATAACCACTGACTTTTCAACACAAAACTTAAATTGTAGTGAATTTTTCCAAGTTTTGCGAGTTTAAGGAGATGTTGTCGATAATATTGAAATGAAAGATTTATTTATTAGTAGAAAGTCGTATGGCTGTGTCTATTCCGAATGTAAAAAGCATTTAATTTCAAAAATCGATCAAAATGTGTCGAAGTGACGGATTTTTTTGTCAGTAAACTGAATGTTTTGTTCACTACTTTCACATTTGCAAATTGAATGCGGTTCTCCGTTATTATTCGCGAAATACGTTTATAATATAATAAAGTATATTTACTCATACCTGTGTCCATTCCGAATCTAGAAATCATTATTTCATCAAAATTAATAAGAAATTTTCCAAGTGAAGAACGTTTTTGTAGAAATAAAATAAAAGCAGAACATTCTCGAGTTGAACAGAGACCGTAGCAGAATATTATAACGCCAGAAAAAAAAAATAATGCAAAAAGTAACGCAATTTACTGACTTACTTCTGCAATTTTCTGACTTAATCGGACGTTATCGAAATCCAACCGTACACAATGTGATACAATCGAACCCATTGTGGTTTGTATAGGCTAGATTTACAAGTTCTGTGAATTTATTTACATATTTTCGCTCAACACTGAAACAAACTTAATTTCATTGTCTTACGCGTGTGTGTATATTAGCACCTGATAGATGATCTACTTTTTCGTGCTTAACTCCCAATCCGTAATTAAAAATCGAGATTTCCCATACAAAATTTCTCTCCCAAAATCTGAGAATATAAAATAATCCTAGATAATAACCATATTTTTTACATACAACCCTGTGTCATCGATAATTAATTATTATTACGAATGCAAGGAGAAACATCAAAATAAAAACTTAATGAAATGGACGCCGGCAAATAAAACAGGTCCGCAAACATAATTGTAATACACTTTTTGTTAAATATTATTAATTATGGATTATTTTGACAGAAAAAAGCCTGTGTCCATAAACGTTTTGTCCTCTTATTACTTATTATAGAATGTGATATAGAATTTCAGTATCAAAGTACTTCTCTAAGTATACGAACGTATTTTCGCGAAAATCGGTACTAAAACAAAGCGTGCAAAGTCTATAAATAAAACTAGTGAGAATTAAATTAACAACTAGTGAATAAATAATGTATGGGATTTAGCAATACAAGGCAACGGCCTTGACTGGTTTTAACATGGCAAATTCCAGGGATCTATCCTTGTCACTTGCTTTATCCAAGTCGACACACAGCCCCCTGGATTTGATCCTGTCTTTTCCTTGGCCATCCTGGATAGCTGCTGAGCACCCGCCGGGCAGTGAACGAATGTGTGAGACGAATGTCCCCCAGGGACATTAAATTTGGGTTGTGCGCTGGGTTTGGGACCCGCCACGGAAAACAAAAAAAAAACAACCAGTGAAGACCGCAATAGCCTCGGATAATGAACCCCTCAACGTTGACGACCATCACAAACGAAAACCGGACTTAGATTTACGGATAGGCACCTGGAATGTCCGAACCCTAAATAGGGAAGGTGCCTCTATCCAGTTGGCGGAAGCCCTCGAAAAAATTAAGGCTGATATCACCGCCATCCAGGAGATAAGATGGACAGGACAAGGCTGCTCTAAGCAAGCAGGCTGCGATATCTACTACAGCTGCCATGCGGAGCGGCGCGAATTAGGATGCGGATTTGTTGTAAGCGGGAGGCTTCGGTCCCAAGTCTCTACGTTCACACCTGTGAGCGATAGGCTAGCCATAATCCGTATCAAGGCACGGTTCTTCAACATAAGCCTGATTTGCGCACACGCCCCAACAGAGGAATAGGACGATGCCATCAAAGACAATTTCTATGCGAGACTCGAGCAAGTATATGACCGCTGCCCAGCCCACGACGTGAAGATCGTACTCGGGGACTTCAACGCAACGGTTGGGCGAGAATCTGTCTTCGATCGTACTGTCGGTCAGTTCAGCCTCCACGAGACCTCATCGAACAATGGTCTAAGGCTGATCGATTTCGCTGCGGCGCGAAACATGGTAGTTAGTAGCACCAAATTCCAACACCTCAACATCCATAAGGCCACCTGGCTGTCCCCTGGCCAAAGAACGCGCAACCAAATTGATCATATTGTGATCGACGGAAGGCATGCTTCGTGTGTGCAGGATGTGCGAACGTTCCGTGGAGTGAACATCGACTCTGACCACTATCTTGTCGCAGCCAAGATACGCATGCAGCTATGCAATGCGAAGAACGTGCGCCCCACTACACAACGAAAGCTAGACGTCGCTGAGCTGCTATCACAACGGACTGCCAAAACTTATTCCGCTCACCTCTCGGAGTTGCTCCTCCACGATTCTCTACCTGCAGACGCAGGCGGACTTTGGGCACATGTATAATATCTCGCTCTATGCGAGCTGCCGCTGAAAAAACCATTGGGTTCCAACGCCCACCTAAACGAAACCAATGGTACGACGAAGAGTGTCGCGAAGCTACTGCAGCGAAGAACGCAGCTTACAAAAGAACTCTGCAGTCAGCTGCAACGCGGGCCGTGCGAGATAACTACAGGGAAAAGAGATCGGAAGAGAGGCGCCTCTTCAGTCGCAAGAAACGAGAACAGCGTGAGCGTGAGCTGCTAGAGGAGTACAGGGGCAGGAATGATGCTAGAAAATTCTATCAACAAGTCAAGCGTCTGACACAAGGTTTCAAGACTGGAGCATCAGCCTGCAGAGATAAAAACGGAAATCTGGTTATGGATACACAGTCCACACTGGGCATATGGAGGGAACACTTCTGCAATTTACTTGCTGGCGATGACGCAGACAATTCCGACCCAGTAGAAGATGAACCGATACCGCCAACCGACGATAATTTGGACGTTCCACCACCTAGTCATGCCGAAGTCAGAGTTGCCATTCAGCGGCTCAAGAATAACAAAGCGGCTGACGCTAACGGCTTGCCCGCTGAATTGTTCAAGACTGGCGGCGATGTGCTGATAGGGAGCATGCAGCAGCTCATCTGCAAAATATGGCTAGCAGAAAGCATGCCCGACGATCGGAATCTCAGTGTTCTTTGTCCTGTACTGAAGAAGGGTGACCCGACGATCCGCACCAACTACCGGGGCATCAGTCTTCTAACCATCACTTACAAGGACCTGTCTAGCGTCCTATGTGGAAGACTTAAGCCGTTTCCCAACATACTGATCGGGTCTTATCAGTGCGGCTTCAGAAGTGGTAAGTCCACCATCGACCAGATTTTCACATTACGCCAAATCCTGGAAAATACCCATGAAAAGCAAGTCGACACCCATCATCTCTTTGTCGACTATAAAGCTGCGTTCGATAGCCCGATAAGGGATTGCCTGTACGCCACCATGTCTGAGTTCGGTATACCAGCGAAGCTCCTACGGCTTTGCAGAATGACGTTGAGCAGCACAACCAGCTCCGTCAAGGTAGGAAATAACCTCTCCGAGCCATTCAGTACCGTTCGAGGTTTCAGACAAGGCGATCCACTGTCATGCAACCTCTTCAACTTCGTGATGGAAGGGGTGCTCCGAAAAGCAGGTGTGCATCGTAATGACACTATTTTCTACAAATGTGTCCAGCTCCTTGCGTACGCCGATGACATTGACATTATCGGCCGCTGTAAGCGAGATGTCACGGCTGCGTTTTCTGCTATCGAGAAGGAATCATCACGAGTATATGCTGCCTACAACGCGGAGCACACGGCGTGTAGGAACGCACGTCATTGCGGACAACTATACTTTCGAAGTTGTGCCAGGATTTATTTATATTGGCACCGCCGTTAACAGCAACAACGATATCAGCCTGGACATCAAACGGAGAATCACTCTTGCTAATAGGTGTTACTATGGGCTAAGTAAGCAATTGAGTAGTCGAGCCCTCTCTCGTATGACCAAACTGACACTTTACAAGACGCTCATCATACCCGTGTTGCTTTATGGCACAGAGGCATGGGTAGGGTCACAAAGCGATGCAGCCGCTCTTGGGGTGTTCGAGAGAAAAGTTCTTCGTAAGATCTTCGGTCCTGTGCGCGTTGGCGAAGACTACCGTTCAAGAATGAACCACGAGCTGTATGAGCTCTACGCCGACATTGACGTAGTTGAACGCATCGCCATCCAACGCCTGCGTTGGCAAGGGCATGTCGTGCGTATGTATGAAGAAGCTCCAGCAAAGAAGGTGTTCGAGGGCGAAGTCCAAGGGAGCCGACGCAGAGTAAGACCATTGCTCCGGTGGAAAGACCAGGTGGAGGAAACCCTATGCTCGCTTGGTGTACAGAATTGGAGAAGGCACGCGCGGAGCAGAGGCGCCTGGAGAGAGCTAGTGAGGTCGGCCGTAACTCGGTAACGGGTAGTTATGGCCACCTAAGTAAGTAAGTAAGAATAAATAAACTTGAAATATATATTATACTAGCATTACCCAGTGGGCTTCGCACCACCATACATAAAATGTTTTTTTTTATATCGCAAGAAATTTTTCATATTAAGTTTTCTTTATAGAACTCGTAAAATGCTTTAACAGTTGAATTAGTTGATTTTTTTCATTCAACATACTTTCTAAAGATGTCACAATAGCCTTTTCTGTAATTTTTTAAAATTTGATTGTGGTGGTCACCTATATACAGGTAAGGTGAAAGAGCCGATAAAAACTTGTAATTAAACTTTGTTGATATGATAGCCATCGTCCCCTCTCCAAAACAAAATGGGGTATTACAATGCATCATAACAGCGATGGAATTCTGAAATACGTTGTAATTGCTCATTTCTACGATACAAAACAATATCTCGTGGCCGAAACTGTTCACCAACCACAACAATGGCTACTTCATCAATCGTCGGTACATTGAATCGTCTGGCGTGCTCCCCAATAGGTGTTTTATCGGCTTTTATTATGATTTTGTGGCCATCGGTGGGCATTAGATCGAGTGCCACTTTGAACAATTTCACCAATTCATTGTGTTGATGGAACATTGTTTGCAATTCATTCACGATTGATCTTCTCGTATTCGTCAAAATTGCACAGCGCTGATCTAATTCACGTTTCTCATCACCAATAAAATATATTTGCAAAAATTGATGGTCATCATCTGGGAATGGTAGCAAAGACCATGGTATATTTGACCTTGAATCTGTAAAGTTCGAGAAATATATGTAGATAACGGATCTGAATTTTTAAAAACATCGAACACAGGGACGGCACATAAATTAAATATGATATTGTTTATTCCAAACGAAGTAAGAACCTTAAACGTCGGCATAAATCCATCTCTTATAATATCTGTAGCTCCAAAAGATGTCATTTGAAAGCATGAATTGTATTTTTTAGTGTTTAAGAGGAACTGCTTCGACGTTGGTGGATTGCCAAAAACCAATGGATGCAAAGGTTCTGGCGGAAGTTCTAGCACCGGCAATTTGACTTTCCCACCAGCACGTTTCGTTTCTGCATTTAATTGTTTTGCAATGTATACATTCTATATTCATTTGGCCAATATAGGCATGCATGCTGTAATCAATGGTGGCATCGTAATTGAAAGCCGCGCGTTCCATTTGACGTATATCATAAACGGAAGTACGCGCACGACGGTTTCTTGGTGCTTCACTATTAACCGACTGATTTCTCCGTCTGTGTCGTTGTGTTTCCACTTCATTTCGTCGAACACGATCTTCTTCACTTTGTGATCTTCGATTTAACGCTGTAGCATTTGATTGACGTGAACGTCTGCCAATGTTTGCTCGTCTTGCACGTGGCATTCTTTCAGTACAGTATATTACTAATTGAATGTAAAAGCAAAACATTGAAAATTATTTCAAGTCATTTTGGACGAGAATATATAAAAATAAGAGAGAGCACGATATAAAAGAACTCAAAGCACATAAGAGAACTGTCAACTGAATTGCAACGACAGTAAATTAATATTAACATAATACAATTACAACCACAACAGTACAACAGAAACGCTCATAAGCGGCTGTGTATTTGTTGTTGTTTTTCCCATACAGGCATTTCATATGAGAGGAAACCATTACGCACATAAAATGTCATAACTCAGGAACGGCTGCACTTATTTCAATCAAACTTCACACAAACCACCTCCTTAAAGATAGAAAAGAACTCTAAAATTTTTGTGTCAATCGGTTCGGCGGTTCTTAAGTTATAAGATTACCAAGGAAATGTAACTTCTTTTTATATATATAGATATATGTGGGAAATGAAAAATATTACCCTTGATGTTTCTGACTATTTGACGTCAGAATGTAGTTTAATAGTATTAAGTTATTACAAAGTTCACAAATCAATAATGAAATAGAAATTGAATTAAATAGATTGGAATATTGGTTGGTTGGAAATCGTTTAGTAGCCACGCACTCGATACCGTCGTTCTCTTCGTAAGTTCTCGTTGCAAACTGAAACTTCTGTGCTCGTCTTTTGATCGATGCTGTGGCGCTACAAAGCGACACAAGTATGGGTTGCCACCTTACTAAAGTTCACTCCCACATTCAGCCATCCTGTTAAACATTCGTCTCGAATGTTAAGTCATTCTTGTCGGAACCTTTTACCCACGGCTTCACATACTCAGCGCAAGTTGTAAAATTTATTGAACCTTCGCCATTGCTGATCTTTTCTACCTCATATGCGTTATTACCTCTGGTTTTTGTTATACGGTACGGGCCCAAAAATTTCGATTTCAGTTTAAGACCACTACTAAATTGTGTGCGCTTTGTTACCGCCAAATCGTTATCTTTATATTGGTGTGCTGGCTTTCGTCTGAGATTGTATGTTCTTCTATTTTCTTGTTGAATCTCAAGAATTTGACTCTTTGCTTGTTTTCTACGTTCATTTCGATAGCTGTTGAATGCATTTATAGTTTCTTGTTCAATAAGTTTTTATTTATTTATTTATTTATTTATTTATTTAATTGATTAATAGTCTAAAAATACAATATTTCTTACAGACTATGAAAACAGATTAATGCTGAATAAATTAATCAAAGTAAAATTAAACTTATAATTAATTAGTTTCAATAGTAATGAGTGAAAGGAAAAGAATACATTTTTTATAATTTACAGAAGAAGATTAGATTAATACTAAGAATTTAATTCAACAATTCATTTAGAACCAGTTTGAAGTGATTCTTTGTGGAACAGAAATCCAGGCCAGTATGATTTGAAAGCGAATTAAAATCACCCAGAGTTCTAGAAATCGGAGCATTGGAAGCATAATTAGCTCTTTCCATCCCTAACCAGAAAAGATCATGATTCCGAAAACTTCGCTGAGGAATATTAAAATTGATTTTCTCGAGTAGCGATGGGGAGTCAATAACCCCATTTATCAAATCGAAGAGGAAAGTAATGGAGAGAATAGTCCTTCTAATATCTAGTGATTTTAGATTTATAAGCAAGCACCGACTTTTATAGGATGGAATTGGATCAGTGAAATTTAAAGAACGCAATGCATATCGCACAAAAGCTTTCTGGACACGTTCAAGCCTACTAATATGACAAGCATAATATGGTCTCCAAATAAATGCGGCATATTCCAACTTGGAACGCACCAGAGACGTATACAACAACTTTAGAGTATATGGATCAACAAAGTCTGAACTAAAACGTCGAATAAACGCAACGAATAAGACTTTGAAATAGTGTGATTTAAATGTTTTTGAAAAGAGAATTTAGAATCAAATACCACACCAAGATCAGTTATTTCACTTCGATGAGATAAGCTAGAACCACAAATGTGGTAGGAAGTGGGTATAAGAGAACAAGATTTAGAATAAGAAATATAAAAACACTTGCTTATATTTAAATCTAACTTATTTCTTTTACACCAAGAATCAACGTTATCTAGATCAGATTGAAGGTTTAAAGAGTCCACTGTACTTGCAATCCTCGAGTATATCTTTAAATCATCGGCATACAAGAGAAAATTTGCGTTATTAAAACAACTAGAAATGTCATTAATAAAAAGTATAAAAAGTAGGGGACCCAGTATACTTCCCTGAGGTACACCAGAGGACGCAATAAAAGAAATAGATGACACACCATCAACATTAACAACACATTTCCGAGAGGAGAGATAGGATTTAATCCATTTTAAAAGAGTGGAATGGAATCCTATAGCACTCAATTTGGAAATTAAAACTCTGTGATTAACCTTATCAAATGCTTTTGAAAAGTCTGTGTAAACAGCATCAACTTGAGTTTTTTTTTTAAACGATGATATACAATATTCAGAGAACACAGCAAGATTTGAAACAGTAGATCTACCTTTCATGAAGCCGTGTTGGTCTACTGAAATATAACGGCTAACTACGAAATAGATTTTATCTTTCACTATTAATTCAAATAATTTTGAAATCGTGGATAATTTGGCAATTGGTCTATAATTAGCAATATTGTTTTTATTTCCACTTTTGAATACTGGATTAATGGTTGTTACTTTCCAGGCATCTATGAATTCTCCTCGATCAAGGGATTTGTTAAACATTAACAAAAGTGGATAGGCAATTGCAGAGCAGTTTTTGAGAAGATACGAAGATAGCCCATCTACATCAGATTTTGTTGATGTTTTGAGTTGCCGAATTCCATCTTCGATATCAGAAAGCGTAAAAGTTAACGAGCCAATATTGATCGAGGAATTCATGCAAGAATGAAACTCATCAATTAAATCAGAGTCTACTTGAAAATTTGAACAAAAAAAATCTGCGAAAAGATTAGCTGCATCTGTAGAAGTATGTGCTTGAGTTTCGTTATAGAAGACAACCGAAGGAATACTTGAGCAAGATTTCCTAGATCTAACATAACGCCAGAAGGACCTAGGATTTGATTTAATGTCCGATTCGAACTTGAGAATATAATTTCGCTTTAAGTCTCTATCCAAAGATTTAAGTTCTCTAGAGAAATGTAGATATTTATCTTTATCTGTGATGGAATGAGAAAACTTAAACTTTTTAAAATATTTATTTCTCAAATTTTTTAGTTTTCTCAGTTCATTGGTATGCCACGGTACTCTATAACTAGTCCTCTTTATCACTGGTATATTATTTTTACAGATATCATTTATATTATGCTTGAAAATATCATAACAAATGGCAACTTCAACCCCAGTAAATAAAGAATCCCAATCTATAATTTCAACTGCTGAATTAATTGTATTAAAATCAAAGTTTTTAAAACAAAAATTGGTAGTCACATTCTCAAAATAAAAATCATTAAACTCATAGAATTCTATATGAAGGACAAGTGGTACATGATGCAGACCAGGAGTAGACAGAGGGTCTACACATTCTAATAAAGAAAAATTTATGTTGTCATTAATGAAAATGAGATCGAGAATTCGTGAAAGACTATTTGAGAAATTATTTATCTGAACCAGTCCAAAACTTAAAAAATTATCAATCAAATAAATTTCAGATATACTACTAACATTGTTTGGACATAATGCAGTACTATCATCTAAACTAGACCATTCAATATTACTCAGATTGAAGTCCCCAAGAACACAAAAGTTGCCGTTATTTGAAGTTAGAGCTAAAACATTATCCACATGTGCTTTATACAGTGAAACAATACTTGACGGAGGAATATATGACGCACAAATCAATATATTTGAAGCACCATGCACAGAGACACACAGCTGATCCAGGAGTGTATCATTGTTTTTCAGAGATACTACTGATGAACTATACTTCCGTTGAACAGCTATTAAAACCCCTCCACCTCTGCAGAGACCAGTTTTCTCGACATCACGGTCTTTACGATAGACATGGTATAAATTTGGATCAAAAAACTCGTTATCGAAAAAGTTCTCATTTAACCATGTCTCGATGAGAACAAAAATATCATAGTCCATGTGCGAACTAAACGCTAAAAGTTGATTAGATTTAGTTCTCAATCCAGAAACATTTTGAAAGTACAGTTTTAAATTTTTTTGGCCATTATTGAGAGCACAATTTTTTATTGCAGATGCGTTGGTGAATCGTTTTTTTGAAAAAAATGAAAAGGTCGGATTTTTACACTCTCTGGCCATATGTCCGCATTGAGCACCTTTTCAAAAGAGCATTCTGATTCTCCCAATTTAAAATTAATTTTTCTAAGTGTATTTAATTCTGTATCTTTTTTAACAAGTTTGTAGCATACCAAAGACTTAGTTTCAATTTCAGCATGCTTCGACACATAAGTCAAAATATCAGTTTCTTTGACATTGGGTGAGAATGATGACAAGTGTAGCCATTTAAATATTGGGACCACTTGTAGCTCATTATTGTTATTGGAACCAATCACAATAGGCTTATTAAATTTCCTTCTCCTACTGTTTGTTACCATTTCCCACTGGGATGTCTGTCGTATTGCGGGCACAGGTTCAGTAGCAGCATTTAAAACAGAAGTCGCAGAGACCTGAGATGAAGCAGCAACAGAAGCAAAGGTAACTTTTGCAGGTGCAGTAATAGTAGCAGCAGCCGTCTTAGGTGTAGTCTTAGCTTTCTTTTCCTTAGCGACGGCAGAACCAAGCAAAGCAGCTGTTTGCGACGCAGGCTTAGACGTAGCAGCAGAGTTCGGCGCATTGTTTTCATGGTCAGTAGGCGGACAACGAACCGAAAGAGGAGAGAGCAAAAGCTCGCATTTTTTGAATTTCCACTACCGTGAACGCTAGCAGAGTTAGCAACAATGCTTTTGAGATTTTTTACCTCCGTTGTTAGTGTTAAGAGAGCGACATCTTTTGCTTCAAGCTTAGAATGCAATGAGCGAATTTCTGCAAGAAGATCGTCTGATTTTTGCATTGTTTGTTTTTTTTTCTTCACGCAGAGCATTTACAGCAGATAGTATGCGACTGTTTTCCGTTCTAAGCGCAGCTAGTTCTTTAACAACAACAAGCAATGTAATTTGTTGCTTATTATTGTGCACATTTGTATCATCACGATTTTTATTATTTGTTTCGGCCGAAAGTACTGATAAAGTTTGACACCTAATGGAAGAGCGTCTATCAGCAGAGCAGGTCTTGCAGAGATACGGTTTATCAAATGAGAGCAAGAAATCAACATCTGCCTGTAGTAAACCAACACAATCAAGGTGAAAGAACTCTTGACATTCAGCACACTGCACTTTCGGTTGAGGACGATCAACTTTTTGTCCACATACACACGGCATATTTGTCTTGTTTTTTATTTACTTTTTTATTTACACTAATTTGAATTTAGTTCAGACTATAATAAATATAGGTTAAAGTCACTGTCTTTTAATTTTTGATATTAACACTAAAATGCCATTTTATATTATGTCGAAAATAACTTTTGTATAGCAAAAATACAGAGCGATTAGAAAAACACGTCCGCGCCGTGCAGCAGCATACAATATTTTTATATATATATTTCCGCTAATAACTTCTATTTGTACTATTATTTACATTCAAATATTAATTAAAAGTAATATTTTAAACCGTTCGCAGTTTGTTTTAATTTAAGTAAGAAAATACTTTTTTGCTACCATTTTTACCAAAAAGGATTTACTTTGTTCCACTTTATTCACCTTCTTAAATACAACCTTTTGTAAGGGAGTGTCAAAAATCGAATGTCACTAGTGAGCAAACCTTTTATTATCTTGTATATGTTTGTCGTCTTGTGTACGCATTTTTGTTCCCATCAAAAGCTCAAACGGAGTTGTATTTATGCTTCTTGTAAGCGTTGAATTAATTGCTTGTTAAACTTTTGATACATGTTTGAACCATTTTGTAGGGTTTGTGCTGCTTAACTTTGTCAAAACTGATATTGTAATTTCATTCAGCCTCTCAACCTGGCCATTTACTCGTGGTAAACCAGTTGTGATCATCGTATGTTTAATGTTCTCACTTTCGCAGTACTCTTGAAAACCTTTTGAGGAAAATGCAGCGCCTCTATCAGAAACAATGTTTGCCGGATTACCGAAAATTGCGCTTAGGGTGCAAAGCTTTGTTATTACTTCTAAGCTAGTTGTGGACTTCGACGGATACAGCCAACAAAACTTTTGTGAATGAGTCGATAACTGTTAAAATATGCTGATACTGTTTGCTTGTTGATTGCAAAGGACCCAAAAAATCTATATGGAACGCATATAGTGGCAGCTCCTCTTTCTGTATAGGAGGGAGTAAACCTTCTTGTTTGCCTCGCTTTCGGTTACTTGAGATACATTGTATACAACACGCAATATGTCTTCTAATTTTTTCGTCGATATTTGAAATATAATAATCTTTTAAAATTAGTTCTTTTGTCTTTTTCACTGCGAAATGACCTCTCTCATGGGCCTGGCTAATAATTTGTTTTCCATATTTTCTGGTACTACGATTAGTTCGGTATCTCTGAACATCTTATATAATACGTTTGACTTTACAAAATAATCGTTGTATGAGTTTTTGCTTTTAAGTACCTCTCTAATAGCTTTTAAGTTTTCATCGTCTAATTGGGCTTGATTTATTCTGATAATTAACTGGTAATCTCATATCATCATAACTGCATAGCGGCTTAGGGCATCTACGTGCTTCATGCATGTGCCTACTCTGTGCTCGACAACGTAAGCAAATTCTTGTAATAACAGTATCGAACGAGCTACATGTGTACATAAGCTTTTATTTTCTAAAATTTTCATAAATGCGTTACAATCCGTAACAAGCTTAAACTTTATACCAAGTAGATAAACTCTGAATTTCGCCAAGGCCTCAACTACTGCCAGTATTTCCAGCTCATAGCTGGTAATGAGCATCTGTCGTTTTTCTACTCATATAGTAGATAGGGTGCAGCTGACCATCGTGTGGAGATTTCTGCAGTAGCACTACACCGAAACCATCAATCGAAGCGTCTGTATGCGATTCAGTCTCGTAGGTGCAATTACATATACTTAGTACGTTAATCTCACATAGTGCTAACCATAGCTCTAACCCATAGTCACGGCACCCATATTACCTTTTCCAGATTGTGTAATGCTTGCTGCTCGTTTTTAGCTGGAACAGTAACATCGTCGATATATGGTAGTGCAATACCCTCTCGTCTCAGCTCTCGAAAAATCGCGGATATATCTCTGGAATACCCTAGGAGAATTGAATAACCCGAAAGGCACCCTGCAAAATTGATATTGCCCGCTCTGCGTGACAAAGGATGTGTACTTCCTATTTGACTGTTCCACAGGCACGTGAAAAACCCCGTTTCTCACATCTAAAGTGCTGAACAACATTGCATCTTGCAATCGATCCAGTTGATCATCAATCAATGGAAGTGGAAAATGATCCTTAATTATTTTTTTATTTATTTGCCTAAAATCTATACATAATCTTGGTGAACCGTCGCGTTTTTGTACCAATACCACGGGGCTGGTGAATTCTGAGTTTGAAATTTCAATTATGCCGTCTTTGAGAAAGTGGCAATCCACGTGGTCTTGAAAATATTGGGTATTCATCTTTAAGGACAATTCGCATTTCTACGTTTGTTGTCAAAATTTTGCTGGCTTGTATTTTGAAATTATTTCACTCACGTTTTGTTTTGCTTCTTTGCTTACATCGGTGTCTAAGTTAAGTTCATTATTTTGAATTACTGCATCAATTTTCATTCAAAGTACATCATCGTTTATTGTTGTATCCGTTTGCGCTTTTTTAATAATTAAACCGTCTTTATTAATGATAATTTCTGATTGCATACACAGTTCTTCACCAAGGACAACTTTAATGTCCATGCAATTGTTCGAAACCACGTAAAAGTTCAATTAAAATGTTTCACAGTCTATCTCAATTTCTTGTTTAAAAAAACCAATGGGTTTGATTTTACTTTCATGATTATTTGCACCAAACCCAACAAGTGAAACGTTCACGCATTTAATTTTGGTTTGTTAAGGTTTTCATACACATCTTAAGTAACAATATTAAATTTACTCCCCGTAACAACTAATGCATCTTAATATTTGTCACCAATTTTAACATTCCTGTATGAAAAATCGCGCTTAAGTATAATTTGATGCGCGTTTGCTTTTGAATTTGTTTCGTCTTTTTTATTTTTATCACAATTTGCCAAAATATGTGAGAACCGATTGCATTTGAAACATTTTTTACCCTTTTCTTTATCTTTGCAACTGCTTGATACATTGCCTCTTCCACCACAGTTGTAGCATTGCACTTCTTTTCGTTCACACTGGCTTATATTTGTTTTCACCATTTGTTTTGCTTTTGATTTGCTTTGTAAACACATCATTTCATAACATTTAAGTTTATCTTTGAAGTCATACAACTTTTTTGCACCATACAATATCGTTTTGTTTACTGTCAAATCGTTAATTCCATCAATAACATATTGTATTAATGCTTCGTCTTCAATTTTGCCACGATTTGCAATGTCTTTCATATTAGTAAATATTACAATCATTCTTTTGGCAACTACCTATGTACAGAGGGTTATGAAAGTGAAGCAAAATGCATCCCACGCTTTTAACTCTAATTTGAGTTATTCTATTTGTATCTTAATTTTTGTTATAATTCTGTTCTGAGGTAGTTGACTATGACTGATCGTTCGATTTGCTATTACTTCATTATAGGTCTCTTTGTCATTAAAATTTATTTTCTACTTTTTAGTTCGATTAGCAATAAAAGCGTGTTTTTTAGTTTTTTTTAACTATTTTTTATTTTCTACTTTTTAGTTCGATTAGCAATAAAAGCGTGTTTTTTAGTTTTTTTTAAACTATTTTTTATTTTCACGACTAGATATGATGGTCAGCACAAGTATAACCTATACAGTCCAACTCTAACCTATGTCGATTGTGATGCTCTAAATATTTCACCTTTCCATATATATATCGCCGACGCGAAGAGTCACTATAAAGAAAGTGTTAGATTACGTGGACTCAGGCGGCGGCGGATAGTTCGTAGCGGCCGACGCGTCAGTTGCAGGAATGAACCTGTACGGACAGGCTCAAACTCCCTAGTGTGAGTGCTGCGCAGGCCATTGCGCACGCGGGAAATTTTTACTTTTTAACTTCCTAACACTTTACTTAATGTAAAAATTTAAAGTTTGGTTATGTTAAGTCATTGATTTTTTATAAGTTTACGTGAAAAAATCTGTGTATGACGGGTTCCGATTGCTATTTTGGAATCCTAAAATTCTTTTTTATCGATTGAAAATCCAAAGCTATGCAGCTATCGGCCTTCATACAGAAGTAATCGGAAGGGAGAACTTCGAGAAACGGGCGCGCAAATTACCCACTCCCGAAATATAAAGATAACAACAGATTATACTGACATAATTAACATTCAACAGACTTTTTTCCATTAAATAGTTAATTAAAGGGCGAGATTCGTTTTTATGAATGAAAAATATTGTTATCATTGCAGTCAGTGAATTAATGATTCGATATATTCGTTTTATATTTCATTCCTTTCTTATCAACTGTGAGTCTAAAGCTATGCAGTTATCGGCCGTGATAAAGAAGTAATCGGGATGAAGAACTTATTTCGTGGAGAGAGCCTGAGGAACGGCTACCCCACTCCTGAAACGGAGAGGTAACAACAAAATATACTGACATAATCAATATGTTACATACTTTTTCCCATATATATCATTGATTGAAGGTCGAGCCTAGTTCTTCTGAATGAAAATTATTGTTTTCATTTAGTCAGTGATTTATAGTCCGATTTAATTGTGTTATATTTAATTTCTTCTTTACCGACTATATGTCCAAAGAAAGGCCAGCATTGGCCTTGACACACAATAGATACTCTCAGCACAGAAAAAGGAGACAGTGGATTATATTGACACAATCAAAACTAGATGTAAAGTTCCAGTTTGGTTTTTTTAGTTCATTTTTGTTGTGAATTGTAATATACTTTAATCGATAAAATTTTGTTCCGTAAAATAATTTCAAAATTTATGTTTTGATTATTTTATTGTAACTAACAAAATTACATCTTATATGAAAATTATTTCATCTTATATGAAAATTGAATAGAGTAAATTTGCGTGTATGAGACTTTTAGTATCTACGCATGTGTAAAGACTATACAAAGTGAGAATGCAACTACCCTGAAAACGTTCTAGCCTTCTATTCGTACTGCAGTGCCGCGTGCCCGAGCAAGTTCAAATTCGAAAGAGTAAGTCGTAGACTCCCGAAATCAGTAAGAGTAACTCGGAGAGTGCAGGCATGCGCAGACGGCGCGTTAGCTCTGTTTTTCGTACTCTTCTACAGAAGATCTAAAAAAGAAAATATTGTATTAATCCTGGCAATCCTTATAAGGATAATGGAAAACTTGTATCAAATTATTGCATTGTCATCGGTCCTTGATAGGTGTGCAAAATTCCAAGTCGATCAGATTTTTAGAAGCCAGTGAAAATTAAGCTCAAAGATTCCGTTATATTCATTCATACATACATACATACATACAACCCGAGCTAATAAAAGTGTGTTAAAAAGTAAACACATATACATATGCAGAAAAAAAACTGTCATTCAAATATCACACGCAACAACTTTACAATAAACAACGCCGAAAACTTAAAAATATTAGGTATCGAATTTAATAAAAGACATAGATGGGAACCCCACATTTCAAAACTTGTCAACTCACTAAATAAACGTTTGAACATAATAAAATGTCTTTCAAGCCCAAAACTCAACTCTAACACTAATTCAATCATTGCCGTTACCAAATCTTTAATCGTATCAAAAATTTATTATGGATTATACCTTTTTGGCACTTAAATCAAATATCAACAAACTGCACTCATTACTAAAGTCTGCTATACGAACCGCCTTAGGCGCATACCATGCTACACCGATCCGCAATATGACGTTCGAAACAGGCATACCACCGTTAACACAAATGAGGGAGTTTGCCACAACAAAACTTTGCAAAAATTTAATCGTTAGTGACCAGTCAACACTTTCCAAACTAACACACAAAATAATAATTTTTAAACGAAAGCACAAAATTCAATCAACAATCAATCGTATAATAGAAAAATTACTGGAATTATAATAAACCTAAGACCATCACCCGATTTCCTGGATGGCAGCTACCTTTCAATGCCATAGATACATCACTCCACCAGTGGAACAATACGCCCTCAACAATATTTCAAAAACTCTTCTCAGAGTTAATCAACAAACTTATAACAAAAACTTCAAACTAATCTCCATAGACGGTTCAAAAAGCGCAAACCAAACAAGCTTCAGCGTTATATACAATGATAAAATATTAATTAGCAAAGGCTTGCCTCAGGCCCGTGCGCAGACCCTCAGATTTAGGGGGGGTTCGAACTTTTGTTGCAGTGCCTATTTTTTTTTGTCATATCGAGTCATGTCAAAATTTTTTTAAAACTTCGTCTGGGGGACGGGATTGAACCCTGCAAACCCCCCACAAAAATATTCCAAAATAAACAACACTCCACATTCGAACAAACAACAAGCTGGTACAAATTTGTTAACCCAATGAAACAAGCAATCAATGAACGCACATTTACACATAATACTAACATACAGAGGGTGGCCAAATTATTACACTCAAATCATTTTTTTAAATAATGTAAAAAGATCTAGCGATAACTTATTTTATAGGGTAGTAGTTATACAATTTTTGGTTTTGAATCATTGGCCCTTATTATGAGCAACATTCGATCTTCGACTGTAGTCGAAAGTGCTGATCGAACGAATTTTCATTTGGTATTATGGTGCTCATTCGCTGAAGAATAGGACTATTGTGAATTTCGATCGCTTGACGCATTTGGGTAAGACTCCGTCAGAAAATATGAGATTTGCAAGTGGTCTTTCGATTTCTTTGAAACTTTGGGAAATATTAGTTCTAGGTAAGATACATTCAAGCCTAAAAGGATTTTGAAAAATTTTCAAAATTGAGTCATCTACGCCATGTTGAATATCGGGACCGTGTTTTTTCAAAAATCAATATTTCTTGAACCGGTGGATGGATTTCAATGCAATTTACAGACAATATAGAAACAAATAAGTAGTTTAAATTAGTATTATGTAAAAAAAAAATTTCGAAATTTTGACCAAAAAAAAGTCAAAAAATTTTTTTGAATCAATTTTTAGTTGATTTGGCCACTTTTTTAGATTTTCTGTTATACACGTAACGATTCCTTATGATTTAACCTTTATTTTGAAAAAAAAAAAATTTATGGTGTCTATAATAGTTCTCGAGATATTGCGATTTTAGTGGAAGCGCGCACGCACTTTCGCGTACGCACGCACGGTTCGCGCTGCGTTATGTGTTCCTGTATGAAGTGACTGGAGCAGACTGCTGCAGGTCTGTGCGCGTTTTTCTACTCCTGCGCTGCGTAACCGCGAAATTCACGGTGTTCGCTTCCACTAAAATCGCAATATCTCGAGAACTATTATAGACACCATAAAATTTTTTTTTTCAAAATAAAGGTTAAATCATAAGGAATCGTTACGTGTATAACAGAAAATCTAAAAAAGTGGCCAAATCAACTAAAAATTGATTCAAAAAAATTTTTTGACTTTTTTTTGGTCAAAATTTCGAAATTTTTTTTTTACATAATACTAATTTAAACTACTTATTTGTTTCTATATTGTCTGTAAATTGCATTGAAATCCATCCACCGGTTCAAGAAATATTGATTTTTGAAAAAACACGGTCCCGATATTCAACATGGCGTAGATGACTCAATTTTGAAAATTTTTCAAAATCCTTTTAGGCTTGAATGTATCTTACCTAGAACTAATATTTCCCAAAGTTTCAAAGAAATCGAAAGACCACTTGCAAATCTCATATTTTCTGACGGAGTCTTACCCATTTACAATATATAATTTTTTCTCAGCTGATACAGCAAATCAAAATAAAAGAAAAAGCGGTTGTATTGAAACTCTTTGTTAACAACATTTTTAAGTTAAAAAAGTATTTTTTGTGAAAATGAGTACAACGGAGTTGTGGTTCGACGATTCATCTCAATGTGAATAATGTAAATTTTATGTTTGTGATCATACAATGAAAATAACTTATATAAATGTGAAAAATCCAGGAGCTACTCATGATTCTATGGCTTTCAACATGTCGCCATTGAAAGGGCATTTAGAGGAGCAACATCTCAATGGTTGTCGCAATACTTGGCTCCTCGGTATGTAATAAACACCAATTGAATTTCCGTTTTTAATAATTTTTGTCTGTCTCAGGTGATGCTGGATATGCTCTAAAACCATATTTAATGACGCCGTTCAGAAACTCTGAGGAAGGGTCTCCGCAAAGGACATACAACAAACAACATGCTAAAGCGAGAAGTAGCATTGAGAGAAAAATTGGAGTCTTGAAAAACCGATTTAGATGTTTGTTGCAGGCAAGAGCTCTCCACTATTCTCCAAAAAAAACAACACAAATTATTAATGTGTGTGCAGCTTTGCACAACATTTGTCTGCTTTACAATATTCAAGCTCCGGATGAAGAGTTATCCGATGAGACCTTCAACGATGCTGGAGATATTGAAGTGGAGTCAAATAACGGAGAAGCAGAAAACATAAGAAATGAAATTCTTAGAATATCATGAAAAAAACTAAAAAGTATTAAATAAAAACCTTTACGCCATAGTTTCTTTTTTATTTTTGCTATAAATTTTCCTTATTCAAATATTCGTCATTCAGCAGCCCATACCTGCCAAAGGAAAATAAAAATGTGTTTCTATAAACGTCACAAAAAATCCATTATTAACCTTAATCCATTTTGCTGCCGTTCTAACTGGTGGTCCCAATCAATTCAGCTCCGTTGTAAGCTCCTTCCATTTTTTTTTTGCTGCTTGAACTTTTGTGTAAATCCCTTTTGCGAATTGTGGATTCTCTTCCATTAATGCAATCAGCCTTTCTAATTGCTGTTTGGTACTTACGACTTTCGACCTGCATAAAATTAACAAAATGAATATACATATGTTTATTATTTGGTTACTATAAAACAATAAATAATCGCAAACAACTTACATTTTAACTAATTTTCCTACAATACGAAAGCAAAATTGCATTCGACTCTAAATTCGGTAAACAACGAAAATTTCGATAGGGTTGCACCGCTCATAATACCAAATTGACATTCGATTTTCGTTCTTCGACAACCAGCGAATATCGAAGATCGAATCTAACTCATAATAGGGGCCATTACGTACACATCTGATAACACTGTACGTGAACTGGAATTACTTATGTTTTTTGTTTTTTCTATTGTTTCATATTTGACAGACGTTAGTGACAGTGTCTGTTCAAATTTTCAAAGTGCAAGCTTTTTTTTTGCGGGTGTGGTTTTTGAGAAAAAATATTGGGTTCTTATTATGTTATATACTCATATTTTTTTGATGATTTCTAGTTTTCTTATTTATTAATTGGGTTTTTATAGAAATAAATTGAAAATTTTGCCTTGTAGAGATGGGGAAGTGTACTGACCTCACACAAACTAAAAAAGCAAAAATTTCCACAATGTTAGAACATTGTGAATATTCCCAGCGTCAAATAGCTGAGTTACTAAATGTTTCGCAGTCCAGCGTTCGAAACATTAAGAAAAAATTGGACGCTAAAAAACCGAAGAAAATTGTGTTTGAGTATAATAATTTAGCCACCCTCTGTAACTAGAAGGGAAATAACAAAAATAATTAGACTACGGCTTGGACACACACGACTAACACATGAATATCTAATAAAAAAGACGTAAATATCTGCAAATACTGCAATACCTCCGCTCCAAACATCAAACACATCCAAGACGACTGTACACATTTTACAAACCACAGAAAATCATTAAACAACACAGAACCTACTGATCTACTTTTAAACAATTCTACAGAGAACAATTTTAAACTTATAAGCTATTTAAAATATTGTAATATCTTAAATGAAATTTAGCCAACACTCTACATACACATATATACACATCCAGTATATAAGCTTAAGGCCACAGTAGCCATAGCTATAAGCTTATTGTATTTTATAGTTGACTGTAAATACAATTGTCAATAAAAAAAAAATATATACATATATATTAGGGGTGTCCTTATTTTGGGAAAGTTACTAGATCATCGTTCACCGGGTCTAATTTTTTTCCTTTTGGTGTAAAAAAAATAACTGCAAAGTTTGAAGCCGATCGGGCTTCATTTGATGGACCCGGAAATCGCTTATATCTGAAAGATCCACTAATAGGTGTAAAAAAGGCGATTTTTTCACTTTTTTACTTTATTCTGTATTTTTTTGCTCATGGTTGTTGCTTTTTTTTACATTTTCTAGTAAGTGTGTTAAATAAACTCACTAAAGTTCAGAGTGTCAAGTCAGATTTCTTATAGGAACGGAATTTTTCGCGATATGATTGCACAAACTGCAACACTAATTGGAGTTCTTCTTCGTCGTTCGTCAAAATTCTGTTAAAATCTTTTATAAATTTGATGCCTCTTTCAGCTGTATCATTAACAACAAACAAATTTTGACAAAAAGTCCAACCTTCTTCGTAATCAAATGCCGTTTCCCAAGTCGATGGGTCAAACTCTAAAAACGTTGTTGACAAACCAAAGCGGTTGAAAAATTTCTTCGTATTTTCTGAAACGAAATCTTTCAAAGTGTAATTTTCAAATGTTGATAAATTAGTATATGTTCGACCGTTTTTTAATTTCACAACTGGCTCTTTGGATTGTAATTTTTCAACCATTTGGCGTTTCTCTTCGTGAGACACATCTGAATCGAAGAAAGCTAGGGCTACCAATTCTTCCGACAAATACCATAAATGATGAGTCAATTTTTTTGTAACTGCCTTTGAGATTGCAGAATCAGTTTGATCGTATTGAACAGCAGCCTTAACGAAGTTCAAATCTTGGAGAGGAGCAGCTATAGCATTCGTACATCTGAACCATGGCTTGATATAAAGTTTGATGAGAAAAATGCAAATATCGCGCAAACCATTCGCTTCTCTTTTTGTAAGCTGAAATTGTTGTCGAAATAAGAAAATCTTCAAGCAATAAATAGCTTTTGCCATCCATCGAGCGTTACTCGTTGGTCCTGGTGTACGGAAGTTGAACGGTCCTGCTCCAAGAAATGTAAGAACCAATTCGAGAAACTCTTTATAATCGTCTCGAATTTGATTCTTTGTCAACTGATCAAAACAAAATTTTTTGATGTTCTCTTGTTCAACTTGATCAATTTGCAAAAGAACCATTTTTTCGTTGAGACCACTGCAAAACGAATCCAAATCGTAACTTGTCCAAGACTTGGCAAATCTTTCAAAAATTAGAACTTCTGGTGCCGAGCTAGGTGATAATTTGACCTCAAAAACGCTCGACAGAAGAATCTCGTAAACATGATGTCGACACGATAAATCTAACAACTGACGCTTTAGTTTCTTTTCCAAGAGTACACTAGCTCCTTTTTCTGTGCCGATATTACTTGAAGTTGTGTCAAAACATTTGCCTTGCACGTACTCCGCAATGTTCCATTTAACTAATGTCTCGTGAACCGCAGCAGCAATGTGTTCTTCACTTGACGATTCAATTTTCGGTGCTCCGAGGAACTTGGATGTCCCATTGTAGCTCACAAGAACTGCTATGCGCTCAACTTTGAGTCTACCAATCAAATCTTGTAGTAGTTTGCCATCCCAATGAACAACTAATGATCCAACGGTATTTATCTAAAAAAATTTATTTTAAAATGAAAAATTGAAAACCCAATAAAAATTAAATATAAGCTGAAGCTTTAATTACGTTGTCGGGAAACCGAGCCATCACATCTTTTGTATCTTCCAATCGATGTTCCAGGCGAGCGCGATGAATAGTTGAACGGTTGATAGCTAACTCTTCAGCCCGTATTCCAAATGCTTCAGCAGCTGCAATGAGGATATGCACGGCCATACCATCCGAAACTTTAGCATTATCAAGTGCAGCAGCCAATCTTGCTGTGATGAATTCTTTTCGGCCTCTTTTTTTGGCGGATGTTGCGTTACCAGCTACTTTCTCTGGTTCCCAGTCATCGTCAATCGGTTCATTTTCTTCATCAATCGTTTCACAAAATGGCATTTCAGCATCTTCATCATCACAATTCACGACATCTGAAAAAATTCACAATCAAATATGATTTTTGAAATTATGACATATTGCAATAAATTACCTGAAGGTCTAGCCATCTCTTCCTCGTGTTTTCTTTTACGCGCTTCTTCTTTTTCTTGTCGTTCTTGCGTACGTTTTTCTCGCCCATATAACTTCATATCGACACCAACCATGCAGCCTGGACGACCTTTTTGTCTTTGCAATTTTAAAAATTCTCTGTCCTCTTCAATTCGAATTTTTTCCAACGCATCACCGATGGCAATATCAAACAAATCATCAAGATTTTGAGTAAATTGTTCGGCAACTTGCTTTTGTGCATTTAACCTTTTATCTGGGACAGTTCTTTGTATGTTTTTCCATTGGTCGTAAACTTTCATCAGCTTTTTCACACACTTATCATCATTAATAATTGGAATGCGAGCTTGTTGCCAAAATATTACAGCTGCACTTATGGTCAATTTTGCACTGTCTTTTGCAGTAAGTCCAACAAATCGCATATTATGGAACATCACTTGTAACACTTGTTTGATGCACGGAAGTTTGGCGCCCGTGATCTGATGCGCAGTGTTGCCGATCAAATCAATGTTATTCAAATTTTTCACAGATCTTCTACTTGAATGACTTGAAGTCGATGGTTTATCCGACATGGTGATATTTTTTTTGCCATATGTTCCAAATAAACTTCGCAGAAAGCACTTGATGTGTGATGCAGCACTTATACGACACAGGGATAAACTTTTTGTCAAAATATCAAAGTCGCTTTGAAGCCGCTGCGCATAATATCATTTATGGGAGAGAAGACTCGCGCGGCCACCTACCGGCGTGGCGCCGAGTCGCACACGACCCTTGCGCGGGGTTGGCTGACATGCAGGACGATTTAGTGGAAAAGGGAAAAATACGTATATATTTGAAAAAATGTAGGATTGAAAAAAAAATATAATTACATATATTTAAAAAAACCCCAACAAAAAACGATACGAAATCGACTATATTTTCATTTGACATGCTGTAAATTTAAATGAAAAATGTTCCTGTTAGGTGGTTTTTTTGTAAAATATATTTGAAATGAAATGTAATAATATTTATTCAATGTAATTTAATAAAAAAAAGCAACAACCATGAGCAAAAAAATACAGAATAAAGTAAAAAAGTGAAAAAATCGTCTTTTTTACACCTATTAGTGGATCTTTCAGATATAAGCGATTTCCGGGTCCATCAAATGAAGCCCGATCGGCTTCAAACTTTGCAGTTATTTTTTTTATACCAAAAGGAAAAAAATTAGACCCGGTGAACGATGATCTAGTAACTTTCCCAAAATAAGGACACCCCTAATATATATAGAATTTCTCATGCGTATTACTGCCATAATTTTTTGCAACCTTAGTAAGCGTCGCTTAAGGATTTCCTCCAACTGCTTATTATTAGCAGCCAATTGCGCAATTAAATTAGCTATTCCTTCTCTTTGTACATTAATTTTGTGGATTTATTGGTAATTAACGCTCATGTGAACGTGCTTTTAGACTACACCTAATTCTGTTTTTACACGGTAGATTGGTTCCAGAAAAAACCGTGTAAAAAAAGACATTGATCGGGCGTAAAAATGATTGGTTCCTAATCTCTAAAACCTATTAAAATTAGTGTGGTGAACAAATATTCATGTTTATTTAATTAAATCACATAAAAAAAAAAATAAATAATTGGCGCGTACACTTCTGTTAGGTGTTTGGCCGAGCTCCTCCTCCTATTTGTGGTGTGCGTTTTGATGTTGTTCCACAAATGGAGGGACCTACAGTTTCAAGCCGACTCCGAACGGCAGATATTTTTATGAGGAGCTTTTTCATAGCAGAAATACACTCGGAGGTTTGCCATTGCCTGCCGAGGGGCGACCGCTATTAGAAAAATGTTTTTATTAATTTTGCTTTCACCGAGATTCGAACCAACGACCTCTCTGTGAATTCCGAATGGTAATCACGCACCAACCCATTCGGCTACGGCGGCCGACACGTATACAATCACATATACAATGTTTATTTTTACAAGCATAGTTATTAAAGATAAAAAAGATATGCACTGTAATCTTATAAATAATATGAATTAAATGTATGGCAAGTTCAGGAACTAAAAATAATTATGTTAAACAGCTATGTTGTTAACGTAAAACAAGGCTTTTCAATTTTCAAGGTAAAAAAATAAAAAAAAAAATAAGTGATAATCATAAATACAGGAACATAAATTTAATTGCTGTCATCATCAGTTACTCGCATTCGCTTGCTTCGAACGAGTATACAATCACTATCATCGCTGGAACAATTTTGAACTGGACTTTCTCTTGCTCGTTCAGCATCTACACTTTTAACAATGAACTCTGTTATGAGCCGTTGTTCGCCAATTCTTGCTACCTCTTTGTATAATTCTTTGTAACGAGCCATACGAGAATTCAGCTCACGTTGGAATTGTGTAGCGACACTGGTACCATTTGTGATGAAATAGTGTCCTAATTTATTTGCAAGTCGAAGTTCTTCTTGAATTAAATTTGCAGTTAATTTTACAGGTTCTTCACTATCACTGCTTTCTATAGAGTCAGCATTCTGTGAGGCAAAATCGAATATTTCCTCTTCGCTAAGAACTTTATTAATCATCAGTTCATCAATGTCATCGAATACCCAGTCATCATAACCCTCCCCACCAACTGCGAGTGCCAAAACAATTATATTGGGATATTATTTTGTATTTGGATCCACAGGATTTTCACTTTTTACACATCCGTTTAAGGTTGATGGTCGTAAATCTGATTATACTAAAGCAGCATGTCTAACGCAATCTGTAATAGAAAACTTTTTCCAAGCATCAATTACTGTAAGAGTTTTATCCTTATGCAAAGTGTCCAAAATGTACTAGAATATTCTTTTGATGTAGTAAGTTTTAAATGTTGCGATAATTCCTTGGTCCAGTGGTTAGATTAGGGATGTGGTATTCGGTGCCAGGAACAAAACTTGAACATTTTCGTGTTCCAACTGAGGATGCCCGATTGATAAGCAGGGGCTTTAACATTTGATCTCCAGAAGCGTTACTGCAAAATAAATATGTGACTCGATCTTTTTCAACTTTAAAGCCACCAGCGCTTTTTTGCGATTTGGCCACATATGTTCTTCTCGGCATTTTTTTCCAAAAAATACCAGTTTCGTCGGCAAAAACCTGATCTGGACTGTATGCACTATCGGCTATTATTTTTTTTTAAGTTTTAGTGGAAATTCTTTCGCGGCTTCATTTAAACCAAACATTTTGCCATGAAATGTTGAGCCTTCTCCATTTTGAAGGCGATCTAAAATTTCAATTTTGGCTTCCAAAGAAATTGCTTTACGTTTTAGTTTTGTATTTGACATTTTCTTTTAGGGATACATAAAATATTTAACAAAACTAAAAAATATAAGTACCTGGAGGATGGTTCCATATATAGAAGTCCACGCAAGTGGGGAAAGTTACTGAACGCCATTCACTTGGGAGTGGCCAGGACGATTCTTCTGCATATGGCTCAAGCAGCTCACAACGTCCAGGATTAGCGAAAGTATCCTCTGGGTAGCTTCCGAACACCCGTTCGGGAGTGAGCTAACGTGAGAAGGCGAATCATTCCAGCATAGCTGGTTGTGCGCTGGGTTTGGGACCCGCCACTTAAATTAAAAAGATATGCAAAGCCTCGGATGAGAACTATGTTCCTTTACTGTTGACGACCACTGCAAACGAAATAAGGAATGTCCGGTCCCTTAATGGGAAAGGTGCCTCTGCCTGGTTGGTTGATGTCCTCGTGTGAGTAAAGGCTGACATCGCTGCCATTCAAGAGATGCGATGGACGGGACAGGGCAAGAAAAGCGTAGGATCTTGTGACGTCTACTACAGCTGCTATGTAAAGGAACGCAAATTCGGTGTTGGATTTGTTGTGGGAGAGAGACTTCGTCGCCAAGTACTGTCGTTCACTATGGTGGACGAGCGTCTCGCAACAATCCGCATCAAAGCCCGTTTTTTTAACATATCGCTAATTTGCGCCCACGCCCCGACGGAAGAGAAGGACGACGCGACCAAAGATTCCTTCTATGAGCGCTTGGAACGTTTCTATGAGAGCTGCCCCCGCCACGACATAAAAATCGTGCTTGGCGACTTCAACGCCAGGGTGGCAAGGAAGGAATTTTTGGTCGTACAGTCGGAAAATTCAGCCTGCACAACGAAACATCCGGTAACGGACAGAGGCTGATCGTAGTCTGCAGCACCAGATTCCAGCATAAGAAACTCCACCAAGCAACCTGGCTGTCTCCTGATCGAAAAATGCGAAACCAGATCGATCATGTTGTGATAGATGGAAGACACGCTTCTAGTGTGTTAGATATACGTACGATCCGAAGACCCAACATCGACTCGGATCATTACCTTGTTGGAGCCAAACTGCGCACACGCCTCTGTGCAGCAAAAAACGTACATTTACCTACGCAAAGAATGTTCGCAATCACAACAGACAGCCAGAAGATTCGCCAGTTGACTCTCACTCCTGCTCTCAAAGAGTACTTCCCAACAAACCGGCATGTACGATCAATGGAGCAACATTTCAACCAACGCATTTAACGCATCTTGGACTACCATTGCAAAAGTGATTTGTATGTCAGTAGCGTTGTCATATTCTGCATTGTGGAATTTCGCGCCGTTTTCTTGTTGCTTCAAATTTTATTTTTGTACAAAGCAGATTATCACATGCTTATAACTCTTTATTTTTGCTGCCTACTTTGAGGCTAATGTTGAACATTGGAAGCGGTTTTTTGCTTGCCATTGACGCATATTGCAAATATTTACCACTTGGTCACCGGGTGCTATTGCTTCACGAATGTCATCTGGGGGTGTCGATGAATGCACGCAAAGCATTCAACCATCGAACAAATCCACAGATTAGCCCGAGCTACATATTAAAAACTCTTTTGAAGAAAAACAGGTATGCTCCGTTGTCTTCCTTAACGTGCCCAAAGCATTCGACAAAGTACGCAATGGTGGTCTTCTCAATAAGATTAACGCCTACTTTTTACATGCGATTTACCCATAGAGCAGAAATGCACCGCAGCGACGTTTGCAGACGACTCGGCAAGCGTGTCGGTTAGTAAAACGCAGTCCAATTCAATTGGAAAACTGCAACGTCACCTCAACAACATCTCTGAATAGACAATAGGGTTAGGTTGGGTTAGCCTGGTTGGCAATAAACCTATGCGTGGTTTGGTCCCTAGCGATACCAGATGGAGACCGACCTCTATGAATACCTAAAGTAGACATCATGTAGGATATCAACACTTTTGGCGAATCTAAGTAGAGCTGGAAGCTCCGCTTTTGAGACGTCCTCAAGACCCTCAAACAGTGGGGCTCCCAGGCATCTTAGTCGCGTTTTTGATAATGCCGGACAAACGCACAGAAGGTGTTCTAAAGTTTCCTCAACATCCTCTCTGCATTCCCTGCATATGTCCGTGTTAGCAATCCCTATCTTGCACGCATGTGCAGCCAATAGATTATGACTTGTTAGCATACCTATGATAGTTCTGCAGTCCTTTCGCGAGAGCGTAAGTACGAATTGAGTCAGTTTTTTGTCGTTAGTTCTACACATAACTTTTGCTGTTTTGCATGTGGTCAGATTAGTCCACCTAGCTTCCACTTGCCTTTTCATGTGGTTGTCCATTTCATTGTATATTGTGTTTAGCGGTTTTGGTATGTCGTTCTCTTGCTCAAAAAGTATTTCGTTCCTCATAATGCCTTTGTGACCAGGTACCCAGTAGATATGCAGCCTACTGTTTTCGGCTAGCCCTTCTATGGCCTCCCTGCTCCGTCGAACATTTTTGGACTTAATACAATATGAGCTTATTGCTCTTATTGCTGCTTGACTATCCACGTATATATTAATTGTTGAGTTCTTTCTTGTTCTAGTGTAGGCTAGCTCCGCGGCCTTCCCCACAGCAAAAACTTCCGCTTGGAAAATACTGTTGTGGTCTGGCAGCTTGATAGGCTGCCTTATCCCTAGTTTTTAGCAGTAAATACCCGCTCCCACTCCGTCTAAAGTTTTAGAGCCGTCTTTATAGTCGTGGAATCCCTTCCAGTGACATTAAGTATGTCAGTTTTCTTGTCGCAGTCCACCATACTAAGGCCCTATACAGCAAAATCGGTCTAACTACTGCCGTGTAGCACCAATGCATCAGAGAGAGTGATAGACCACAAGTAACCAGCATTCTTTTACATGCGTACAAGGCGTTACTAGCTTTTTTCATCCTTTCCTAAACATTGTGCTTCCACAGCAATTTACTGTCTAGTATTACTCCGAGGCCCTTGCATGAGAAGTAGTTCGTCGTTGCCTAGCTTCGGGAGGCTCCACGCCGGGACCTTGTACTTCCTGGTAAAAAGTACCATGTCCGTTTTCCCCGCGTTTATCCCTAGCCCTGCGCGAGATGTCCATTGGTGTACCGTTTTCAGAGTGTTGCTCATCACATTACTGTGGGGTCCAGGTATTTTCCCGTAACTACTATAGCTATGTCATAGGCATATGCCACTAGTTTTGGTGCCCCTCCGTCAAGTGTCTTGAACATTTCATTTGCTACAAGTAACCATAGTAGCGGCGATAGTACCCCACCTTGCGGAGTACCTCTGCATGCATATTTGGTGACGCTCGCATCGTTCCACTCCGCTCTTATCTTTCTGCCAGCTAATAGCTGCCTTATCCATAGATAAACCGCGGGTAGCACATTAGGTGACTCCATCCTATTTAAAATAGCATCTTTCGTCACGTTGTTAAAGGTCCCTGATATATCTAGAAATACTCCTAGAGCATACTCCTTATATTCTAACGCCTTTTCTATGTTTAGTACAAGTGAGTGAAGTGCAGTTTCAGTAGATCTGCCTTTAGTGTCTTGGATAATTCGTCAGGCGCAATTGTGTCTCTAATGTATGTGTCCACAATCTTCTCTAACGTTTTCAGGAGAAATAAGGTCAGATTAATGCGCCTGTATTCCTTTAAGTAGAGAGGGTTGCTTTTTCCCGCTTTTGGAATAAACACAACTCTCGCTTCCCTCCACAATACAGGAACGTAGCTGAACATCAAGTATCCCCTGAATATAGTTCTTAACCATGGTACCACAAGATGGCTTACCTTTTGGAGCATGGCTGGGAAGATTCCATCTACTCCTGGCGATTTATATAGGTCGAAACTTTGAATAGCCCATTCTATCTTGTTGGTCGTAGTTACGTTCGTCGGGATGTCGTGCACAATATCTCCTCTAGGTTCCAGGTTTCCCTGGAAAATGTGTGCTGACTAGGTCTTCTAAAGAGTCCTCACAGCTGTCAGTCCACTCCCCGTTAATTTTTCGTATTGTTCTAGGCATAGATAGATTCTTGGATAACAGTTTCCCAAGTCTGGCCACATCGTTAGTGTCTTCCATACTGCTACAGAAGTCTTTCCAAGATTCCCTCTTGGCTTTGCGTATCTCCTTCTTGTATACTTTTAGTAGATCCTTGTATTCCTTCCAACAGAACTCATTGTCAGCAACTTTGGCTAACCTATAGAATTCATGTACTCTACGCCTTTGTGCTCCTAATTCCTTGTTCTACCAAGGAGGCTTCACCTTGCGTCTATTACGTGTTGGGGGGCAGGATCTTTTGAAGTCCTTGACGAGGGTAGTTGCAAACAATTCAAGTACGACGTGTGACTTGTATTTCCGGGGTATCATTGGTGTTTTTGATAGTATATCCCTATACAAGTCCCAGTTCGTATTCTTAGGATTTCTAAAGGATATACGTTTTTTTTGAGCGGAATATAACCTGAAAGCTTATGTATCTGTGATCAGAGAATGAGGGCCTACTCAACACTTCCCATTCCTGTACCATAACATCCTTGCTTGTGTTAAGTGTTAAATCAAGTACATTCTTCGAGGTTGGAGCAGCATATGTTGGTTCTTCATCTCAGCTATTTCTAGGCTACTCTGAAGAATATAGTTAAATAGTGACTCACCTCGGTCGTTTATGTCTGCACTACCCCAGACCGTGTGATGTGGGTTAGCGTCAGTTCCAACCACCAGAGCGTTCTTCTTTCTGGCAACTGTTTCTACCAGCTTTCGAAGTTCTATCTGTTGTGCTTCTTCATCATGTGGCATGTAGCAAGACCCAAAGAGTAACGTCTCATCCTTGCAGCCCTCCAGCGCCACCACTGTCAGATCGTCTGAAGAGAGATTATGATCAATATAAGAACATATACTTTTTTTTTAACCATTATCGCTGTTCTTACTTTATTCCTTGCAATCGGGACGTAGGTGTTGTAGTTATGTGACTTTAGACCGTAAACTATGTAGCCCGATCCTATCCATGGTTCCCGGACTAGAGCCACATCGTAGTCGACTGCCTCTATGTTGAGCAGGACCTCGGCTGAGGCGTTCTTACTCTTGTGGAGGTTTATCTGAAGGACCTTCACCATCTGGCCTCAGTACCTTCTCGGGGTTAGATACTTCCTCCAGCTTCCCCTTCTCCACTTCCTGTATATTGACGGAGGCTTCCAAGATCTCTTCTATACCGAGATTCTTTACCACCTCCCCCGCAACGAGCGTATTGTGGTTGCTGTCTGCCGGGTTGCGCTTTTTGAGGCGAAGGTGCACGCTACTAACTCCCCAAGCCATCCTCTCGAATCGTGCGTAAAGTAGGTCCTCTGCCGGCTTATTGGTCTGGATGATGTAGTCTTGGCCTCCATCAGCAGTTGCTGGTTTTGCCACGCTCAACGTTTTCTAGTCGTCTGTCGGCCCGTCCGTGTTTTGTCTTTGTAGTAGTCGCAGTGCATTTTCCGGTTTTACCACTCGCGGAATGAAAACCTTTGCCTTCGGTATTGAGGGAATGCAGTTGCTATCTACAATTTCAAGTTATGGCCTTTTACTGCTTCCTTTAGCCATGTGAGCGTGGGGACATCCTTGCATTTTATAATTTTGACGCCGCTGAACCACCCTGCTCTGTCAAATGCCGGCATGGGTGCGTTCGGCTCTGCGTCCATTTTCGTAAATAGGATTTCCAGTAGCTTCATTTCCACTACCTTCCACCGTTCCTGCGAATTCTCCCCAGCTTGTCACTACGGTCAGTGCGTGTCACGATCAGGTGTTTTTTGGCGCTTTCACTGGCCGCTGCCGCTGCTTTTGAGGTCGCAGGTATTTCCTCGTATCCGTTTTTCGGTTTAGCCATCTCGTGCCTATGTTTCTGCTCTTTCAATGGAACTGAGGCCTCACTATCCGCAGAACGCTGCCTCTTGATGGCTAGTTCTTAGATTTTGTTCGCATACTTCGGATTGGAGGCTGCGAACTTTGGTTCTGCTGCGTAGAAGCCCCAGCCATTTTCTATTTCCTCCCTGGCCCAAGCCAACCGTTTCTCCTCTTGCTTAGTCAGGTTGGACTTGCCTCCAAATCGGTCACAGACTTTGACCGCGGCCTTATACTGGGCTTTGGCCTTCAGCTTTTCCTTATCGGGCTTGATCCTTGGCCTGTTCTTGCTATCCGAAGCAGCACAATTGGACTCAGCCGGAGAACGCAGAAGTGCTTCTCCCTCAGCTGTATTTGTACTCCCGACGCATTCGTGGTCCGAGTCTTCGTGGACATGGGCACCTCCGCGATGAAGAGCGTTATGTGTGTGTTTGGCAGTAGCATTGCGTCCACTGTAACCTGCGCCCGTTACAGTGGAGGTTTTCTCGCTTAAGTTAATATTTCTATATGTATTCATCTTTTTCGTACGACCACCTGCTCGACGAGGCGAGCGCAGTGGTCTATTTAAGTAAAGGGGAATTCAAACGGTCCACCACGACAGCACACCATGTCGTGGCAAGGCCACAGTTACTTCCTAAGGCGTCCCGGTGTTAGGAAGGCGTCGTTGAAATACAGCCGGTCTGGTGAACCCCCTGGCTGCAAACCATCCAATGGGCACGGTGTCGCGTATCACCCTGAATTAGTGGGTGGGCAAGGAGAGAGAATACTGGGATAACAGGGGTTTCAGCAAAATCGGTACGCATCGACTTTTTGGATGTTTGGCCGAGCTCCTCCTCCTGTTTGTGGCGTGCGTCTTGATGTTGTTCCACAAATAGAGGGACCTACAGTTTTAAGCCGATTCCGAACGGCAGATATTTTTTATGAGGAACTTTTTCATGGCAGAAATACACTCGGAGGTTGCCTGCCGAAGAGCGACCGCTATTGAAAAAACTTCTTGTTCATTTCGGTGTTTCACCAATGTACTCCGGATTCCGAATGATAGTCACGCACCAACTCACTCGGCTACGGCGGCTGCCACTTTACCTCCAACAAAATCAAACTCCTCCCTTAGCACATAAACGGAGTACAAATCCCACATCACCGGTAAATATCTGGGTATGACCTTAGATACTAGAAAGAAATAAGAGTTGGAAATGGAATACAGGCACATGAATTGGCTTATGAGCAAGCGATCTGATTTATTCACATACAATAAAGTGCTGCTATATAACCAAATGTTCAAACCAATATGGACGTATAGGATCCAACTATGAGGTTGCTCAAGGACCAGAAATACCTCGCAAATAGATACAAAGGCTTAAAAACAAAGCAAAGGCTGTTAATGCGCCTTGGGAAGTACGCAAGAGCGATCTCAAACGTGATTTTGGTATTGAGCCACTTGCTGAGGTAATCCAAAAATATGCCATATCGCACTTGAAGCGGCTTTCTCACTGTTCCAAGCTTCAGTGGAAAGAAAGACTGAAGCGCAAAAAGCTACATCCCCTCATGCAGCAACCAGCAACTAGTACAGTATATAGTCAGTTGTCAAGTAGCCGCGCATTAAAGAAGTCGTTAAGCCGTCGCCTCGTGAAGCAGTCGAGTGTGAAGAATAACACTGTGCGACAGTGAAATTATACTTTTATAGAGACCTAGTACAACTTGTAGGTACAGTAAAACTAAGAAAAATGGTATAGGAGAAATTTCCAATGCACACCCAAAATCTCATTTTATGGCCATAAAACCGTTTTTCAGTAGGTTGATGTGAATAATCACACCTAACTTCGCCAATTTCCATCCGATTTCGAATTTGTTTTTTTAGTTCGAAAGAACAAAAACAAGCCTTTTTGACAGTGTGTTGACAATTTTTCTGAAATGACAACTGACGAGACTGTAGACGGAAGTATTTGGAATTTTTTTATTTTTTCTCTATTTTTTCAACTTTGACATCATTTTTGCAATATTATCTCTACCAAATTACCTTATTGGTCACAGCTTTTATCAATACTTAGAAATACAAAGAAAAACTTATGGTGTCAATACAAACGGAACAGAACTGACGAAAATTATGTAAATTACAAAAAAGCCAATGCTCTTTTCAGGCGAGAACTTAAATCCTCAAAACGACAATCTCTTGAAAAACTTACGTCGGAAATCACTCCGTCCTCTAGTCCAAAAAAAGTATGGGCTGATATAAAAACACTTACATCGTCACTCCAACGAAACCACATCGCCTTCATTCATTCCCCAGAAGGCCCGATCTACGATCCCCAAATTATAGCCGATAAATTTGCAGGCACATGGTCAGACTACTCCCACTCATCAAATTTTAGTCCAGATTTTAATACGTTAAATGCAAACACCAAAAACGAAAACTATCGAAATCTCTCTCCTACACCCTCTGCTTCATGCGCTGATGCTCCTGTCACATTATTTGAATTTGACAGTACTATTTCTTCAATGAAAGGCAAAACACCAGGTGCAGACAAAATATCGTATCCTATTTTACGAAACATTCCCTTCGCTGTGAAATCAAGGCTTGTAAGATTATATAATCTGATTTTAGACCGAGGTTTATAACCACAGGCATGGAAAACTGCTGGATTATACCTATCCCAAAACCGAACAGACCCAATTCTCTGATTTCAAATTATAGACCGATTTCGCTATTACCTTGCATGTCAAAAGTACTAGAAAAGATAATCTCTCGGCGACTTGTGTGGTTTGCCGAACAGAATGATCTCATAAACCCACATCAGTTTGCTTTTCGGAAAGGTGTAAGCGTAATAGATCCTCTTCTATTATTTGATCATTTCATTACTAAAGCCCTATCGTCTAAAAATCACGTCTCAATACTTAGTTTAGACTTTGAAAAGGCATATGAAAGAATTGGAGCGCATTGCGTATTACAAGAACTTAAACGTTGGAAAGTTGGTGAAAAAATATTCAATGTCGTAAAATCTTTCCTCTGCAATCGCAAATTTTTTGTTCGTGCAAATAATCAGAAATCAAAAATTGTTCCCCTTTTCAATGGTATCCCTCAAGGGTCGCCGTTATCAGTTATCCTGTTTACAATCGCGTTCAACGCAAACCCAAATTGAGCATTTCGTTTATGCCGATGACGTCCTTATTTTTTCGAAAATCAAAGACCTAACTATAATTAAAACCGCGTTCTCTAATATCTTGGAGGACTTAAGCACTTGGTCAAAAATATCCGGAGCTAATCTGTCTGTTAACAAAAGCACATCTTTCCATATCTGCAGGAAACATAAATGCGTCTTCCCTACCCTTTCCCTTTTTAACTCCCCAATCCCCCATACTAATAGTTTAAAAATATTAGGCATTATATTTGATAAGAGATATACGTTCAAAGATCATTGTGAATATGTTAGACTAAGCTTATTCTCTAGACTTAATATTGTAAAATACCTCTCATCTAAACATTGTCTAGTACACATAAGAACTCTTGTCAATATAACAAAAGCCATAATACTTTCTAAAATCGATTTCGGACTCGCAATATACGGACACTGCGCCAGAAGACATATCAAACGCCTAAAAACACCATACCATGCTGCGGCCAGGAGAAGTATCCGCGCTTTCCCCACGTCTCCAATAAAGGTAATTTTAGCCGAAGCAGGACTGCCAGCTATTTCGCAAAGAACAATGAGCAACTCAATGATGCTAATCCCAAAAATGCTTCACTGCAGAAACAAGTTGCTATTTTCATACGTTGAATCAGAATGGCTTCAAAAAGACAAGTCCAAGTCACTATCAGCAATATCGCGCATTTTGAACTTAGTCAAGAACCTCGACATTGTTTCTGTACCAACGCTCTCAGCAATCGAAACGCATCCGCAGTGGTTGGATCGTAGATCTAGCTTCATCACCACTTTATTAAAATATCCAAAATCCTCTACCAGCCCCAATAAATACAAACAACTCTAGAACAAATTTGTTGAACCTCTTAGAGGTAACTGGGAGTTTATTTTTACAGACGGATCGAAGTCTGACACCAGCACTACGTTTGCAGTGACAAACGAGCTTGGTAGTTTGATTTCGGCCGCTGCAATGCCAACATATTGCTCGATATTTACAGCTGAAGCAGCTGCAATATTTGAAGCGGTACGGTTTGCCTCCAGTAGTGGAAATAAATATCTGATATGTAGTGATAGCAAATCCACATTCGAAGCCCTTGCTAACCACATCAACAACACCCCACTAATTGAAAAGATTCGCAAAATACTTCTAAAGCATAAGGATACCATAAAAATTATGTGGATACCAGGTCACGCCGGTATTCGCGGGAACGAGAAAGCTGACGAACTTGCCAAAGAAGCTTCCAGACAACCGTTACATCTATCCGAACACTTCATCGATAAAGACATTAAGAAGCTCGTAAAAAAATATATTCAGAAATGTTTCGCTAGCGTTTGGTGTAGCCATCATCACTGCTACAAAAATTACAACCCTAATGGGGAAACTCCGATATATCCATCTAATGTATCATGCGGCAAACTCAAAATATTTGTTCGCCTTAAAATTGGACACACACTCACCACACATGCACACCTTTTAAAAGGCTCCACAAAACAAACCTGCTCCTTTTGCGGCTCTACCGACAACACCGTTCTTCACCTTCTAGACGAATGTGCTGGACTCAAACAAATAAGAACCTCCATTTTTAACAATACCAAACCATCATCCTACCTAAAGCTTCGCGATATCGATAGTATTAACATCATTTATAAATTGATTTATCTGTGTAAGATACCTACTTAACCATTATTTTTTCTTGTATAATATATATCATATTACTTTTCATATATGTATGTAAACAATCCTTGTTGGACATGGTACAAATGTTCGTTAGTGAATATACGGGCGTACATCTATGCGATGAGCGTATATATGTTACACACACATGTTAGTACGAATGAACATGAGTACCATCAGTCACGCATTTGCCAATAACTTTAAATATTTTTAAATCCTATTAGACTATTTTTTCCTTTTAGCAATAAGCCGAAGGCCCTGGTAGCCAGCGGTGTAATATTATAAGTGTAATAATTATTAATTAGTTGTTACTCTTTCTAAATAAATAAATAAATAAATATCCGATATTGAGGATGTTTTTTGGTACACTACTGTTATAGTAAATTTAATTCTGCGTCGAATGAGCTATATTTGACTGTAATTGAATTAAAATTAATAGAGTTGTGTGAGTTTTAAGATTTTATTTTTTTTTTTACTAATTTGGTATGTAGGTGTAACTGACGCTAAACCGGAATAAGGGCGCGTTTCGAAGCATGAAAATGATAGCAAGTGTCAGTATAAGCACATCATATTTATAGGAGTATAGATATACAGTACAGTGGAGCAATCAATGAAAAGTCGCCACTCATTTGATTCGTGATAATAGTCCAAGAGGTAGAATAATTCTTTTACATTCGAGCAATAAACAAGTTTGTCATTCTCTTCATCAGTTTCGAATACTTCTCTGTAAGAAATTCGATCATCATCTTTCCGGAAATACGTAATTCTGAAGTCGTCATCAACTAAATTCCATTGTTTAAATCGAGAAGCGAGCGTTTCAGATTGTCTTCCCGATCGAAGTAAATCACGAGAGAGATCCTGAAAATCTGAATTTGATACAATGTGTCGCTCTGAAGACTTAGAATGAGACGGAAAGTACTCTTCATCATTACGTTCATTGTTATTAGTGTGATCATCATCAGCAAGGAGTTGAACTTTCTTCAATACATGACCTGTAGTTGAGTCAATTATATCATCCAAGACTACGGGTTTCTTAACAGTTGCAACATCAGCATACTTTATATGCTTTCGAGTTTTATAATGATGACCGTTTACGTCCGTTTTACAAAAATAACAATCATCTGGTTTATGATAAGGCTGATGATGCCATATCATCGGAGAATATTATATAAGGAAATTCGACTTTTCTGGCAACGTTTTGATTTATATCTCTTGAATTTCAATGAACACTCAGTACAAGCAAATTCCGGTTCATACCAGCGATCAGAAGTAGTATATGTAAGCTTAAAGAAATCGTTGTAGCCATCAACCAGAGCTTTATTATTCTGTAACTTCAAACGATGCTTTTGATCCACCAACAAATCACATATGAAACAAAACTTATTCCGATTATCGCACATTAAAACAATAAAACTTTGACGTTTTGATAAGGTTATATTATAATAACAAACTTCAATGGACAGTGTGAACTTAGGTACACTTGCGAGCTTTTTCATATTTTTATTGGAAAAGAAATGCGTGATAATATGTTAGATATTTTCGAAAGTTCTAACCAGTTCTGTTGTATGCAGTACAGTGTACTCCTATGTATACATATATACTCCAATAAATATAATATTATGTATCTATCATATAATAACGCATCAAAACACGCCCTTATTCCGATTTAGCGTAAGTTATATATATTATATATACATACCAAATTAGTAAAAAAAAAAAGATAAAATCTTAAAACTCACACAACTCTACGAATTTTAATTCAATTACAGTCAAATATAGCTCATTCCACGCAGAATTAAATTTACTATACCAGTAGTGTACCAAAAAATATCCTCAATATCGGATAATATTGCAAAAATAATGTCAAAGTTGAAAAAATAGAGAAAAAATAAAAAAATTCCAAATACTTCCGTCTACAGTCTCGTCAGTTGTCATTTCAGAAAAATTGTCAACACACTGTCAAAAAGGCTTGTTTTTGTTCTTTCGAACTAAAAAAACAAATTCGAAATCGGATGGAAATTGGCGAAGTTAGGAGTGATTATTCACATCAACCTACTGAAAAACGGTTTTATGGCCATAAAATAAGATTTTGGGGGTGTATTGGAAATTTCTCCTATACCATTTTTTTTAGTTTTTCTATAGCCACAAGTTGTGCTAGGTCTCCATTACAGTATATTTAATTTTTTTTTTTTGTCACACAGTGTAATGAAATAAATCAACTTAAAATTTTTTTATATTGTACTCATACAATTAAAATTACCAATACTAATTGCCATGATTCAATTATACAAGGTTAAGTAAAGTTTGACAACTGATTTCGGATGCTACTTAATCCATTGATGCAATTTGGAAGCAAGGGAAAAAAGGGAATAAGTTTATCCCCTTTCTGAAAATGTAGTAAAAAATTGAAAAAGGTCGTTGTAAGCCATAGAATAATTTTATGTTATTTTATAACTGGTACTTAATTATTTATATTTTTAACTTAACTATTCCCATGGATTTGTGTCATATAATATATATATGTATTTTGACCATGCATCGGATTGGAATCTATATGTGCCACTTGTAAACCTACACTGATGTAATAAATAAAACAAATAGTGGAAACTCTTAACAAGGAAAAACTACTTTTATTTCGTCACGTCCGCTAATCATACATTTGATTTTTTAACGAGATGATCTGCAAAGTTACAAGTATAAAATCTGTGTTAAAAAAGATAAATTTATATATACGCAGAAACACAAGTAGACGCCCAAACAATAAAAGCGTAGCTCCAATTATAATCAAATTGAGCTCTGCTGCAGATCGCTCTCAACTGCTGAAAGCTGTAGCTAAATTCTGCAAAGATAAGAGACGAGCACTTTCTCTTAGTGATGTCGGCGTCAGTATTGAAGGGAAGCTATTTCTCCACGAATGTCTTACAAGAAAAAATCGCGAACTAATGCGTTTGGCTATGCAGTATAAAAAGCAAAAGCGTCTAATGTCAGTTTTCTCTGTTCGTGGGCAAGTGTTTGTTAGAGCTCGACCCCAAACTGATGCTGATGCTTTCCATTTCAATTCAACCGGGCTATTCGGGTCATGTTCTTCGATTTCGATGTAACTGAAATATGTTGCTCTCTGCTCAAAATAATGAGACACGTATTTTTTTGTTCGCCCGAAAAAAATTTTTTTCAAGAGTTATCGGCAATTTTGTTTTTCGGCTCAAACTCGATTTTTTTTAATTATAAATAATATATAAGAAAAAAATTTTTTTAAATGCCCATAACTTAGTCAAAAATGAACCGATTTTAATAATTCTGGGTTCAAAATGATCGTAATTACTTACACGAGCGACTTTATGCAGAAACAATTGCAAAAAAGTAGTTGAAAATTTTTTATTTTGCAAAAAACAAAAAGTGCGAAACAGGTTTTTTACTCAAAAATTCATTACTCAAAAATAACTCATTTTAGCTACTAGGCATTCAGCTTAATTGAAGTTTGAGGTGTCCTCTTGATTTGGAAAAAGTTATAAAAAAAAAAAAATACACTTTTTGAAATATTGAATTTCGAAAAAATTTCAATTTTTTTTCTTTTTTGCTAAATAAAAAATTTTCAACTACTTTTTTGCAACTGTTTCTACATTAAGTCGCTCGTGTAAGTAATGACGATCATTTTGAATCCAGAATTATTAAAATCGGTTCATTTTTGACTAAGTTAAGAGCATTGAAAGAAAAAAATTTCTTATATAGTTAAAAAAAATCGACTTTGAGCCGAAAAACAAAATTGCCGATAACTCTTGAAAAAAAATTTTTTCGGGCGAACAAAAAAATACGTGTCTCATTATTTTGAGCAGAGAGCAACATATTTCAGTTACATCGAAATCGAAGAACATGACCCGAATAGCCCGGTTGAATTGAAATGGAAAGCATCTGCTGTAATTATTAACTGAAAAAAACGAGTATAAAGAGCATGGCAACTGCTAATATGTAAAAACAAAAACATTTATGCGTTATATTATTAATGTTATGTCTGCGTTAAATTTATTCTCTTATTTATCATTTATGTTTTTCAAACTCTTTGCTTTGCATTGTAATCATTTTTATTTTAGTATCATTTCTATTTCGTTCATCTCATTGTTAGTTTTCATATTCTTGGCTTTACAATGTAATCTTTTTTATTTTTTGATCTCATTCCTATCTATCTCATTATCCCCTTGCTTCCCGTGTGGAGTTGCCTGATCTCCCATCGGGCGCGTCCCAGGTGGTGGATAGGGAGCCCTGGCATCACAAGAGTGGCCTTCCCTGTTGGGGTGGGTTCAACACTCGTGTGATGACTCAAAGTTGGCATAGAATCAGGGTGCCATCCGCGAACCAAACTGGCTAGGGAGGAGTCCCGAAAAAAAACCAAAAAAGGTAATGGAAAACGAAGGATTTATTACTCCAGGTGGAATCCACACAAGTGGCAATCCACCCGCTTCGGCGGCAGGGGCATGGATTCTGGAGGCCCCAACCATTACCCAAGTCTCTCAGCTCTACGAGCGAGAGCGCATCCTGGAGGAGACGGGGGTTGCTATCGCAATCTCCTCTCCTTCAGAGTCTGAAAAACGTTTCCCTGCTTCTGAGGGCCTGAGTTGTGAGGTCTCTTCGGTGGCTGCACGACCTCCCAAAGAAGCAGGGAAATCGAAGAGCGCGGCAAGGAGGAAGAGAAGAAAGCGGCGGGCAGAGCTCATGCGGGAGAAATCCTCATGTGGCTCCGCCGGCCCTTCTGTGTCTGTGTCTTCCAAACGACCTCGGTCTGCTTTATTTAAACTCCTTCACCTTGCGTATACTCCCAACCATAAACTGTCAATGTGTAATGCAATAGCAAAACAATTAGACAAAGAACATGCAAGAGGATTGCTTAAACTCATTTTTAATCGCTACAATGGGTTTAATGTCTGTCAGTTGAATGCGCGAAGTTTGAATGCTGAAAAAATTGACTATCTAAATTTTGTTTTTGATAATTTGAGCATTGACTTAATATGTATTACAGAGACATGGTTTAAAGACTATATTGATAATAATGTATATTCCCTGTGCGACTACACTATTATTAGATGTGATAGGACTACGAAGACTCGAGGAGGTGGCATTGCTTTATATTTTAAAAATAATTTTAAATGGAAAGAGATCTGTAGATCAGATCATTTTCAAGAAGTCGAATACATTTTTGTTGAATTTTATGATAACAATACCAAATGTCTTGTTGCATGCATTTACAACCCTAGCAATAGAAATGACCTCTAAGTGATATTTGATAAATTAGCGGAATTCCACATCTCCTATGAACATATTATTGTGTGTGGTGATTTAAATGTAGACCTTCTTTGTGATAATTTTTCTTCCAGGAGTTTGATAGATAGTTTCCAATCATTAGGAATTTCCTTAGTCAATGAATATGCTACTCGCTTTGCACCCCACTGCAAACCAAGTCTTTTGGATGTATTTTGCGTCAGTGACAGAGATTACGTCAGTCATATTGATCAGCTTCCTATGGCTGGAGTTTCCGACCACGAGTTGATATTCTTATCTTACAACATCCAGTTCAACAAACACAATCAAGTAAAGTAGATATTTTTTAGAGACTTTAAGCTTATTCAGCATGATCTCTTAAATAAGGAGGCTGCCGAGCTTAATTGGAATATGTGTCGGTTATTCACAACAGTGGATGAAAAACTGCAACATTTCAATGCTTTAGTCAGCTATCTATTTGATAGGTTTGTTCCGATGCGTAAAGTTAAATTAAACCTTGTTAGATTACTCATTGTTCCTCATGTATCATACGCTGAATTAGTATATTGCAGGCTTGATAATAATTCGAAGCAAAAATTGCAAATCGCTTTAAATAATGCAGCGCGTTTCGTGTTTGAAAAAAAAAAATCAAATAAATTGAAATTGAAAGATGCGAAAGTCTAAGCAAAATGGAATAGGCAAAACAGTATTGCCTGCTAACTTTTTCAGCAAAAGTTTTAATTTCTACGCTTTTGAGTACTTTTTCTTTGGAATTTGCTCTGAAATAAAAAGTAGCTTTTCCAAGAGGACAACACGGATTTATTAAGTAGCTTCAAGATGGCTAACACAGGGTGAAATTAGGCTACTTACATCACCTTTAATTATTGCTTCATGACTAATTGCTACCTTGTTAAAAAATATAAAATAAATAAACTTAAATCTTTTTATATTACATATGGGGGCTCGTCCCAAACAAAGCAAATAAACGCGTGTGATTTCCACTATATACACTATAACATATATTACATATATCTATAAACAAGGCTGATTCCATGCTGAGTGATTTAAAAATTTGATTGAACAAATTTATTTGCGATAAATTAACAAAAGTGCATAATCTGAACAAATTTATGTGCGGTAAATTAGCAAAAGTGCATAAATAAAGTGTTGTGTGTGTGTGGCAACTGATTAGCGTATGCGATTTTAAGCAGAAGACCATAAGAATACCCTAGGTAAGAGATAAGTACGAATCGTGCCCTTGAAGTTGTCCACATAAAAATAACAGTAGTTGCGGCGCGAAACGCGCAAAATATATAGCACATAAAAATAACAGAAGTTTCGGCGCCAAATATATAGCACATAAAAATAGCGGTAGTTGCGGCGCGTAACACATGTAAAGTGCATAGCGATAATGGCAAACAGCGGCAGCACATACAACACACGTTCTAAAGGCACATAAAAAAAATAGCGATAGCCGAAAACGACAGCAAAATCAGCGGTAACTAGGAGGGAAAGCAGCAGCACGAAGAGGTGAAGCAGAAAATCGAAAAGGAGAAACAGGACATGAAAGAAGTACATAACGAAACAGTAAAGGGAGAACAACAAAATATGCCGAACGAAGACAATTTACAAATAACGGAGCTGGTGCGGCTACTGGCTAAAAAAATTAAAATAGAAGAGCACAGTAGAACAACAAAAATAAGTGCAGAAAGCTTCGGGGAAATTATCCCCGATTGTGATGGAAGCTGTATACCAATAAAAAGTGGCTCGAAAATTTTGACATTAACGCGACATCATACGAATTAATCCAAAAAATATGTCCAAGCGCGCGCAAAAATGACGTCGGTCGCAAAACTATTCTTAGAGTCAACACAAATACCCGAATACGACGAGTTAAAAACGGCGTTAACAGAAGAATTCGCGAAAGAATACAATAGTGCGGAAGTGGATAAAAAAACTGTCGGAACGCGTCAAAAAGAACACAGAGTCGTTCCACGAGTATTTGTTACACATGCGTAAAATTGCCTCACTAAATGATATTGAGGAAACCTCTATCGTTCGCTACGTTGTCGATGGCTTGCGTATAAAAAGTGAAAACAAACATATCTTGTACAGATGCAAAACATATAAATCGTTACAAGAAGAATACGAAATTTCTGAACACTTTATCAAAGACGAAAGATCGTACAACGGGGAGCGCGTAAACAAGATCGACAAACCTCAAGTCGCGGACAAAAAGTCACTTATAGAAAAAAAGAACGCTGTTTCAATTGCGGATCACCAAATCATTAACGACAGGACTGTCGTTCTGAGACAAAGTGCTTTATGTGTAACGAATTCGGACATACGTCCAAAGAGTGCGAAAACAGGTCAAAAGGGGTTAATGTCCTGGTTGAAAAAGAACGCGTAAAAGACGTTTCGGTGAACGATGTTTACATTAATGCGCCCCTAGATACGGTCGGTCTCGGTAATGTAAAAACTAAACCAGTTGGCCGTTTTGTAGGCGAAATATGCGTCGATGATTTATGCACAACCCATGCGACTATGGTTGTGCCAAATGGCACAATTCAATACGACATGTTGTTAGGCTGGGATTTCGTTAAAACGTTTCGTTTTGAGTCCGGATATTCGTTTATATCCTTGCGGTCGCAAAAGAGCCATCGAACGCGAACATTTACAACATAGTTGAGTCGTCTGAACAAATAATGGTTCCGTCGCGATTTGAAAAGCAAGTGCGACAAATGATTGCGGATTATAAGCCTGCAATGGTAACGAAGGAAAGCGTCATATCCCTGAGTATTGTTCCGGATGCTGCAATGAAACCATTCCATCGTTAACTGAGCCGGTGAACAAAAAGCTTGGGACGACGTAATTCAAGCCTTAAAGGTAAAATTCAAGTTCCAGAATAATCTACTGAGGATTATTCGTAGCTATCTTAGCAATCGGGTGCTCTTATACGAAACGCGAGAAGGGTCTAAAACTAAACAAATAACAGCAGGTGCGGCCCAAGGATCAATACTCGGACCTGAACTCTGAAATATAAGCTACAATGAAATCCTTCGAATAGGGATGCCTGAGGATGTGCATTTAGTGGGATACGCAGATCACATTGCAGTTGCAATAATCGCCCGAAACATTGACGAAGCCAAAAGAAAGTTAAATCAGGTGATGATTCGAGTTCAGACATGACTAGAAGACCATGGATTAAAGATGGCTACAGAGAAAACAGAGCTAATCCTTCTAACGAACAGACGTATCCCATTAGAAGTAGACACACAAGAACTCGATGCCACATGTCGCAAATTTTGTGGAGGATATTATCCGAAAAAAGAAGCGCAAAATGGAAAGTTAAGCTAAAGAGCATTGAGTATAGGTTTCTCAAAACAGGCGACCCTGGACGCAGGGTGAGTAAGTAGGTGTCCTTCTTAGGACGCCGTCTTGGCCCTCTACCTCGAAGCAATGCGGAAGCAGTCCCGGGGTGGAGGGAAAAATTCAAGAGAAGAGGAGGGATATTTTTAGTGGAATCACCACACGTAGTAGCGACGGTTACTATGTGGTACGAAGGCATTTTTAACCCAACCTCAGCGTAAAAAAAATGCCTGTTATACTTACAGAAGTTACAATGATAGAACAGAAAATTTATTCTACTCATATAAAATTTGACATGCTTGAAGAACAGCAGAGTAACAGAGTGAAAAATAGTTTAAAAAAAATTAAAAAAACACGCTTTTATTGCTAATCGAATAAAACAAGCTGTGTGTGAGTTATTGACAAAATTATTTTTTTATTTGAAAGGCGCATATATGTCATTAACTGTGGAATATGACATAATTTAAATGCCCGCCTCGGCTTCTTACGGTGGAACGGACCCGAGTTGTCCAATTTTCAATGACTCCTCCGCATAGATCCGGCGGAATTTGAGCGATGGCCTGTGTTATGTTCACGTTTAGAGCATCGGTCGATTGTGGTTAAATTGCATAGACCTGAGACTTGAAGAAACCCCACAGAATAAAGTCTAGCGGGGTCAAATCGCATGACCTTGGTGGCCAATTCACATCACCTCTGCGAGAGATAACCTTACCCTCAAATCGTTCATCCAGAATGTCATTCGTGGCGTTTGCTGTGTGGCACGTAGCGCCGTCTTGTTGGAACCACATGTCGTCTAGGTCCATATGGTTCAATATGGGCCATAAGAAATTGGTTATCATCGCTGTGTAGCGCTCGCTGGCCCAAAATCCACACCAAACGGTAACTTTTTGAGGATGCATTATCACCTGGTGAAACTCGTGTGGATTGGTGTCGTCCCATTTTGTTTGTTAACACAGCCATTCATCCAAAAATGCGCCTCGTCACTAAAGATGATTTTTCGCTCAAAACTGGGGTTCTCTTCCAAATGATTCGAACCCCAGTCAGCGAAAAAACGGCGTTGTCTATGCTCATCAACTTTGAGCTCCTGAGTCACTTGAATCTTGTACGGGTGTAGGCCCAAGTCCCGACGCAAAATTTGCCAAGTTGAAGTCTGCGAAAGGCCAAGTTCTTGTGCACGGCGAGGAATAGACTGCCTCGGGTTCTGCTGTACACTTTCACGGACCGCGGCAATGTTCTCGACTGATCTTGCGTTCCTTGAACGTACGGGTGTTGGCTGATTGTTTACTGACCCGGTCGTCTCAAATTTGGCCACCAAACGTTGAAGAGTCGACTTTGAAGGGCCACCACGTCTACCGAAAAATGGGCGCAATGCGCGCAACGTTTGCGTTAATGAACACTTATTTTGATAATAAAGTTTTATCATTTGAAGGTGCTGTTCAATCGTGTAACTTGCCATGATGATTTGGCATAAACAATTGAATAATAAACAAAAGATTTGACAGATGTCAACAAAACAAAATTGCTGCCACAGGGCGCCAAAATCGACCCGCGCCAATTGAAAACTCTTTATAAACTACACTGGCTCAAGCTAATTTTTTCCGCCGATGTGCTCACTTCAAGCTTCAACACAATAGTTATTTTTGTTTTCAGTGTAATGTTCGCACATCACAAACGAGGAACATGTGCGCGAGCCGTTCGCTGATAGTCAACTTTTTTTTTCATATTTGGTGAACAGACGGGGAATATTCAGCGGAGAGCGAGCGTTTTTGCGAGCATGTTCAACATCTGTTGCCTCCTTAATATAGGTACTTATAGATAATTGGCTCGGTTGCCGTCGGTCAGTAGCGGGTTGCCATTCATAATACGGATTTCATTACATGTTGAATGTTTCGAAATTTGCGAATTTCGATATGTTTTTCATTTATTAAAAGTCTACACCAACTATTCTCGTAAATAAATTATATTAACATTCAACATTTTAAAACAGGGAAATAGAAGTAAATAAATCCATAGAAGTCATGTCCAAACGAATAATGGTACAACATTCAATGCCCTTAAAATATGATGCAAAAGTCAGCATTTAGTGGGTATCCCATTGGCCTTTAAAGAATTTAAGCGCCGTGGCATAATTCTATAAGTACACCATATCCCTGGTTACCATTCGGTTTTCAGAGTTTTCGAAATCTTTATGTTTTTGTTTTTTGGACAATTCTCTCTAACCATACTAGATTATATTGCGATAAGCCGACTGAGTGAGTGGTTGAAGTAGTTTAGAGCAGTTGTATATTAGATGGACCACATCTCGCCAACTATGGCGAGTATTGACTCTAATGATTGTATAGAATAAGTACAAAAAGTAGTGACTTTGTCATATTATATCTTTTTTATTTTTTTATATGAAAATTGGAAAAGTAATGAATTACAATCATAATGAATTAAAAAGCATTAGCGACTAGGCCATCAGCTTTATATTGGACATATTTAGTTGTATATTAAGGGCAAAATTTCATACGGACGCTCGTGTTTTTCGGACTAACAAATGGCTTCTTTAACACAATTCGCCCGCGGTAGTTATGTTTTTCAACACATTTGGAACTAATTCATTCCAGACCACCTTATTTGTTTTTTTAACATTTTATTAATAATTATATTGCTTTTCTTGGCCTAAACGGCCCTTATTTACAATTAAAGAGTCACTTCTGTAACTTCTAATTATCTGCAGATTGCCTAAATAGCTGATTCCCTAAAGTTGTTTCCTTTTCTTGCAATTTAATAATCAGTCCGCGTTCCTCGCTACTAGTTCGTTTTCCTGACGGCGTCATTGAGCAGCAACTCTGTTTATCACTTCAAAACTAGAAACTGTAACGCTTTTTAAGAAATTTGCAGCGCGTTCAATGTACTTGAAATAAAACGGAATCCTGTTGCGCCCTATTACGATTATCATTTTAACATGAGTTCTCCGAATTTCATTATTTTTATTTCCCGGTATGAAGATGTTGAATATAAATGCAATTTTTTACACGTGATTAAATTAAGTATACTATAAGTAAACGATATATATGTATATATATATATATATATATATATATATAAGTAAACGATGAACATGCTGTTTGCCAAATATAATTAATTTATTATTTTCGTACGTTAAAATTCAAATAAATCTCTTACAACAACTCTCTGAGTTCGATCACTGGATTGTTGAATAAAACACACAAATTAATGGTAACACACTGGCTTTACTTATTTTTCTACATTTTAAATGTACACGTTCAGCTTAAGACTTCTCGCCTATTCGCTTACAATTTCAATTTCCAACTGAATACCAATGCGCAATGTGCAAGCACAACGGCTTATATACAGGTGCTTAATAACTATCGCAAATTCTAGATCTGGCAGCTTGTATCTTCTGCCGAGTTCTGCGATCAGCAGCTAGTGGTAGACCCAGTGGTAGACCAAGAAAGTGTTCACTGTGTCGCTATCTGCTGTCGCCATCAAAGCTAATTGCTGTTTTTGTTTTGGCCTCTCGTTCGCTATTGTTGCCAATCGGCTCACGAAACTGCGCTACTGTAACACTGCCTCCGCTTAAGTCTGATTCTCCCGATTAGAAACCAAATCTTTCGATCTAAATGGAGCCAATCTTTCCAGATGCATTACTTCGACTTTTCCCCGTCCAGTTTTGCATTTCTGTATACGATACACCACATTATTTAATCACCTTGTATGAATCTTCCTAGGACACTTGCAGTTTCGGAGGAGTCTCTTTCTTTGCGGTTTATAAAAAGTACCAAACTGCCTTCGCTGAATCCTTCAGAGTTTACAGCATCATCAGAACCTTCATCGTGTGACTCTTTAGCTGGGTATGCTGTCTTACATGATGGTGTAATTATTCCTTGTCATTCTGCAGGGGTTCCACATGACTACCTTCGTCCAAACCGAGTCACCCAAATCTGCACAAAAACCTCAGCAAAGGTTTTGGCTACCTGGTTTGGTAGAGCGTACTGGCCACTTTCTGAAGTAGTCCATAATAACAAGCACATATTTGTTGCCGGAATCACATGTTGGAAACGGGCCTGCAACATCCATGGCCATAGTGCATCAGGATTTCCATGATGTTCCCCTTTTCGATGCTCGATGGCGAAGACGTAATTTTGCAGTCTTCCAATCCCAAGTGCAATTTGTCCTTCCGGATACTTGCACTGTACTAACCACCTCAATGCTTTATGGTCGGTTCTTAATTGGAATCGTTACCGTACAAGTATTTGTGGAAATGTTTTACGCATTCAACCACAGCTAACAGTTCTCGTCTGGTCACGCAATAATTCATCTCCGGCCTTCCGAGGACTTTGCTATTGTATGCGATAACTCTTTCTTGCCCATTGATGATTTGTGACAGTACTCCTCCTATTTCGTATGCGCTAGCATCTGTATTCACAACGAACCCGTGACCGGAACGATTCCTTCTGTTCTTTGTGCTATACAAACGCGAAATTCTTTTTAGTAAGATTGTGGAGATTCCAGGCAACATTTGCGAATCCTGGAACAAAACGGCGATAATACGTGCACAGTCCCAGGAAACTTCGCAATTCGTGCACATTCCTTGGTCGTGGCCAATCTTTTACTGCTATTTTTTGCTCGCCCGTGTTGATGCCCTCGGTTGTAACCTTATGTTCAAGATACGTGACTTCTGTTTTGAATAAGGCACACTTCTTCGGATTTAATCGTAATCCCGCAGAGACAATGCGCTGAAGGACTTATTCCAAATTTTTCAGATGGTCGTAAAAATGTTTACCCATGATGATGACATCATCCAGATGGACGAAACACGTTTTCCAGTGGAGTCCCCTCAGCACAAGCTCCATCAGGCGCTCAAAGGTTGCTGGTGCATTACACAATTCGAAAGGCATCACAGAAAACTGCCACAACCCATCTCCTATGCCGAAGGCAGTCTTCTCACGATCACTATCCTCGAATTCCATCTGTAGGTAACCACTTTTTAAATCAAACGTGGAAAGCCATTTTGCGCTGGATAAAGTATCGAGAGTGTCATCTATTCGTGCTTTTTCGTGACTTTATTCGGCTTTTTATAATCTACACAAAATCGCGTGCTTCCAGAGTTCTTCTTAACCAGCACAACTGGTGAGCTCCACGGGCTTACTGATGGCTCAGTAACTCAACTTTGCTGCATATTCTGAATTATCTGATTTGCTTCTCCGCGCCTTGCTGGTGGAACTTGGCGAATTGGCTTTGCATCTGCTGTATCTATTCAATGTTTCACGATGGCAGATTTTCCAAAATCGCTGTTGAATAGGTAGCCGTATTTCTCCAGAAATTTCTTAGCTCTCGCCTTCTCTAGCCGCTTCGATTGGAACAGCCTTGGACGAAAACGTTCAGCGGTACCTTAGTGTTTTCTGGATTTCGTTAAGCAATAATGATTCAGCTCTAGACCAAATATGTGCATATATTAATGGCTACTCGGGAGCGGATTCTTTATGTTTATCATCACTGGGATTTAGTGATTTTAATCTTCCGCGAATTATTTTGTACAGCTTCTGACGCTGTTCAATATTTTTCTATTTTTACGTTTCAAGTGTTGTCAAATTTCCCTTTAGATGCTTTCCATTTCAATTCAACAGGGCTATTCAGGTCATGTTCTTCGATTTCGATATAACTTAAATATGTTGCTCTCTAGTCAAAATAATGAGGAACGTATTTTTTTGTTCACCCGAAAAAAATCTTTTTCAAGAGTTATCGGCAATTTTGTTTTTCGGCTCAAACTCGATTTTTTTTAATTATATAAGAAAATTTTTTTTAAATGCTCATAACTTAATTAAAAATGAACCGATTTTAATAATTCTGGGTTCAAAATGATCGTCATTAATTACACGAGCGATTTCATGTAGAAAAAGTAGCTGAAAATTTTTTATTTTGCAAAAAACAAAAAGTGCGAAACAGGGTTTTTACTCAAAAATGCGTTACTCAAAAACAACTCATTTTAGCTACTGGGCATTCATCTTAATTGAAGTTTGAGGTGTTCTCTTGATTTGGAAAAAGTTATAAAAAACAAAAAAAAATACACTTTTTGAAATATTGAATTTCGAAAAAATTTCAATTCTTTTTTCCTAAATAAAAAATTTTCAACTACTTTTTTGCAATTGTTTTTACATGAAGTCGCTCGTGTAATTAATGACGATCATTTTGAACCCAGAATTATTAAAATCGGTTCATTTTTGACTAAGTTATGGGCATTTAAAAAATTTTTTTTCTTATATATTTAAAAAAAATCGAGTTTGAGCCGAAAAACAAAATTGCCGATAACTCTTGAAAAAAATTTTTTTCGGGCGAACAAAAAAATACGTGTCTCATTATTTTGACCAGAGAGCAACATATTTAAGTTACATCGAAATCGAAGAACATGACCCGAATAGCCCGGTTGAATTGAAATGGAAAGCATCTTTAATTAAAAACGACAGTGCAAGCTTCCTTAAACCACAAGAATTAGAACATCTTTAAGAGGTTAAAAAACCAAAAGTAGGATGTTTATGGAACGCATTAACGTTACTTAAAAAATTTAATTATTTAAATAAATTTCTATAAGGAATTACGTCTTAAATGTTGAAAACGATATATTATTATAGGTTGGACTTGGCTGATCCTATCGATGGCACATGGACCAGAAATTGATCCATAGTGATGGCAAGTGTTTATATGGAAAGTTTAAGCAGTTTATTCGTGTTTTGCGAAGTGCAGGGCAGTGGCAGAGTAGGTGTTCCAGAGCTCCTCGCGCATCGACTTCATTACATATCGTTCATGTATCGTTCTGCACTGGCTTCAGCTTGGCCGCGTACGATGGAGTGAGACAGAATTCCGTCAGTATCTCACTACAAGTTTTTACTCTTTCCACTCTTACTACCTTTGGTTTCTTGTTGAAATTAGCTTAAGGAATAACGTAGTCTGAGTTAGCGTTTTAACCTCTGCATATCCGGTTGTGGCCATATGGTCTTTGAACTAGTTGTACTGTAGTTGTGAATAGCCTAAGTGCAGACTTTTTTGGAGAACTGTTTCCTAATAAGTCTATTGGGTGAAGGTTAAGTATCTTTCCCAGTGCCGCTGTAGAAATGGTGCGCATTGCACCCGTTACACACAGCTCTGCAACTCCTTGCATTTTCTCCAGCTTGTTGGCGTACGCCTTCTTATTCAAACTTCTCCACCATACTGGAATGCCATAGGGTCTTACTACTGTCATGTAGGTAGGGTAGGTATAGTGGTTGTCGTTTAACACACCTAGGCCTGCTGTAGACCCATTGTGATACCACCAGGGCTGTCCCCTCTCCTCACTCTACATCGTCCTCATTGAACCAACCTGTGGCTTTGATATATCTAACAAGACTTGTTATTTTTATGCTAGCTACTTCTGCCAAGTTATTCAGGGACCTTTTTCCTAAAATATTGAACCTTCTTCTATCCAGAGCCATACACCCGCATAGAAAGTGTTCTATAGTCTCTTATTCTTCAATGTCGTTACAGCTTCTGCAATAGTCGTTATAGGGCGCTCCCAGTCTACTGGCATGCCTGCCAATCAGACAATGCCCTGTTAGGACTCCGAGAAGATTTCTCATGTTTTTCCTGTTTAGTTTTAACAGTCGGTTTGTGCGGCCCATGTCCTATTCCGGCCACGTCATTCTACTAGTTGCACAGGCCAGGGACTGAGACCATAGCCTGTTGGCAGCACTGGGTATAGCTTGGTAAGGGATTGGATTGTGTGTTTATCTATAAGCATCTTGCAAGTTCCTAAAGGTATGGGTATGTTTGCTTTTTCTGGTTGGATCGGTAATGTGGTACCCAATCTCGCCAGTTCATCTGCTTTGCAGTTGCCTTCTATGTCTCTCTGACCCAGCACCCAGAGCAGGTTTATTACAAAGTACTGTGATAGTCCTGTCAAAACGTTGATACATTCTTTTACCGTCTTTCAGTTAATAATAGGCGATTTTAAAGCTTTCAGGGCCGATTGACTATCTGAATATATGTTTATATCTCTTGTTGTGAGGACACTTTTATTTAAGGCTAGTGGAGGCCTTCTGATAGCCAATATTTTAGCTTTAAATACGCTCTAGTGATCCTACAACCGGAATGAGATGTTGGCATTCATTCTTTCGGAATGAAGGCCTCCGCCTACTTGATCATTTAGCTTGGAACCATCAGTATAGATGCTGATTCCGCTTTTATTGTCCATTAGCCCATTGTCCCAATCTGTGTGTTTAAATGCAACTCCATCGAGCTACAAAAGTTTGTCCTTTGATGTAGGAAGGGGTATTCGTCTCGTATTCTTGCGTGATCTCTTCTGTTAGTGGCTAAGTTGGAAGCTTCTCTGAACCTTAGTGCCGATTTCGCCACCAGCTGTTTGCTGTAGGCCTCAATCGGTAATAGGTGCAGCATGACATTTGTCGCTGCCGTGGGCGTAGTCTTTAGTGCCCCGCTTATGCAGAGACTAGCACCCCTTTGAATACTTTCTAGGCATTTTACTATTGTTCTTTTCTCGAGTGTTGGCCACCAGCTTAAGACAGCGTATGTCATGACAGATCTTACCACTGCTGTATATTAGACCGGAGTGAAATACGTAAATTTTTTCAAATCATATCGTAATAGCAGGGAAAAGTTGCTACATATCAATACAAATTTAGGAAAAAAAAGAAATTTCAAATCGGTTAATATCTTCCGTTCGCGCATTGCATTTAAAATTTACAAATTTTATCCCAAATCTAGCTGAATTACGAAAACTTGTAGAAGTTGTAAATGATTAAAGATCGAGCTCCCTTTTTATACATAGCACTTTCAGCATTGAGTAGTAGATTTTTAATTTACTAATCTATCCATTTCTGTGGTTCTGAGCGATTAACTTTTACCAATTTTACACCAAATCTACTAAGGAAGCCTATGCCAAATGAGGCTTGCGTGAAAGCGGCTTACGGCTACTACAACACGTCTGTGCTTTAGATCGTCTTCCATATGGTTACTTGTATTCCATCGTCTTTCTTTTCATTTTGCTTTTGATTCTGGCATACCGATAAACGAAGTGCACGGAAGAGCTAGAGCTCTCTGGTCATTACCAGTTCTGCTTTCACTCTTGTCGAACAGCGCTGTTTGGTCAAAAAAAATTCTATTCGATGTTCTTTTGAATTACATAGTTTACACAATTACTTAACATTAAATCTCTTGAAACATTTTATTCATGTCTCTTACTCGTAAGGACATACACTGCCCATTTTTTGGTGCACCTAAACCACTGCTGTCATCGGTCCTTCCCACTAATACCGACATTATACAATGTTGGCAAGAAGTGAGGTACAAAATGTCAGTAGAATCTTCTGCTGCCAGTTCTGGTCAGAAGTTAAGCTTCACAGTTGTAGCAGATACTGTAGCTCATCAGACTGAGTCCCTTTATTCCAAGGCTTCGATTCCAATAGTTTCCCACACAAGAGTTGTACAAAAGATTAAACATCTACATGATCGATACTACACTCTTCGTAAATCTTATTCAAGGGACAAAGACACACCTGAGAAACAAAAGAAGTACAATGATTTTATTGAACAATCTTCAAGTCCATTATTTGACATTTCGTCCTGCAAGTGCGAGATGACACTCAATTGCTTTTGTCAAAGAAGCTTTGACAAGTGTATTTGTCCCAGGCCGGTAACTATCAACTGCACATGCCCTAAAGATAGAAAGATACCGCCATTAGAAATCAAATTTCTATATGCTCAAAGATATCTCGGACAAGGAAAGATTGGGACAGTAGATACCAAAGAAACTCAAAAGCTTACATTAAAATTGCAGAGAAAAGCTCGTCACTTAAGTCAGACCAACTTACCTGGACCTTCTTGTAGTAGTATTGATTCTGAAACAGAGATAACTCCTGAAGTTGACAATGATAAGAATGATCCCGATTTTCAGACCCCACGCTCTATTTCCTCTCAGTCAGCAAGTTCAAAAAATGCACAGATGCGCTTATCACTTCCAGCAACGGCCTTAACAAGTGATCGTTTTGGAGTATCTGATAGAGCAGCAGCAGCTATTGTGTCTAGTGCATTTAAAGACGTTGGTCTTATAACGGACAAAGATACTTCTTTTGTTGTTGATCGAAGCAAAATGAGAAGAGAAAAAGAAAAATGTAGACTAAAACTTATCGAAGCGGGGAATGCAATAGAGCAATTAAACGATCCGATGTGTGTGTATTTTGATGGCAGGATGGATGACACTTTAGTTTTAGTTGAAAAAGGAAACAAACGTTATCAATCTATAAAAAAGAAGAGCACATTTCAGTAATAGCAGAACCAGGCTCAAAGTACCTTTGTCATTTAGTACCTACTTCAAAAAATGGAAAGGACACAGCATACAGCATTGTAAATTATTTTGAAGAAAATGGTATAAATCAATCTAATGTTGTAGTGATTGGATGTGATGGTACGTCAACAAATACTGGGTGGAAGAATGGTGCAATAAAATTCATTGAAACGCGTTTCAAAAGACCAGTACAATGGGCTATCTGTCTCCTCCATTTTAATGAATTACCTCTGAGGCATCTAGTTGAAATACTTGATGGTAAAACAACAGGTCCTCAGTCTTTCAGTGGGCTTCTTGGCAAACAGCTGGCTAAATGTCCATCGTTGCTTTTCAGAGGATCGAATGCTCTCTTCCACGAACGCTTGACGCAATAAGCTTAAGTAAAGATCAGAAATACTTACATGACATTGCCATTGCTATTGATGCTGGTTTTTGCTCCCCAGATCTAGCAAATCGAGATCCGGGACCAATATCACACTCTCGTTGGTTGACAATTGCAAACAGGTTCCTACGATTATACATTTCTTTGCAGGAGCCATCTAAAAATCTCATTCAAATTGTAAAATACATTTTGACTGTATACGCACCTCTATGGTTCGAAATCAAAACAAATTCGTCAATAGTTGACGGACCTAAACATATTTTAGAATGTATTAAAAAATGTAGAATCTTATCTTCAGAAGTCCAGGCAGTAGTTCATAAGGTTATTCAAACAAATTCCTTTTTTGCCCATCCAGAAAACATTCTTCTCTCGATGGTGGTAGATGACAGAGAGCATGTCCGCGATCTTGGATTGAGGCGAGTTCTGAAAATAAAAGAAATCCCTTCAAAAGACAAAAATATTAGAAACTTTTTGGTTCCTAAACTGAACTTTGAAGCAAATGAACATTTTGAGTTAATTAATTGGTCTGAAATGAAACTTACCTGCCCCCCAATTTTAGACAGCCTTTCTTCTGAAGATATCTTGCAATTAATTTCTGATAAAGAAAAACCTAAATTAACCATAGATTTAACAAATATTCCATGCCATACGCAAGCTGTGGAGCGTTGCGTAAAACTAGTAACTCAAGCGTCCTCAAAAGTGTATGGGAACGAGAGACGTGATGGGTTTATAAGAGCAGCACTCACTTCTCGTACAGTTATGCCTCAATTTGACACTAAAGCAGACTTTGCCACTCCCGAATAAATAATTTTTCATCTTTGGTTGGTTGGTTGGGAAGGGAGTGGGTGGAACTCGTAATACAGTCACCTTCACGCGGTGAGTTCTGAGTCGTCCAAAAAGGGCGGGCCAAGAGCTGTACAAAACTTCTTTAAGATAGTGTGGTTAGTGGGCGCGCTAAGAGGGGAATAATTTATTCTACTTATATACTCAAGAAGACTTATACAAAAATTAAAATAGAGAAACTAACCACCTGCAATTACGTAAATTTATACAAAAAATGACATTTTCCACTTCTTTTCAGGGGCTGTAGGGGCTTTGATATAGCGGTAGACGTTTTTCTTTTCAAACTATACCTGATGTTGTAATAGTCTACAAAAAATGAACTTTATCTAACATCATTTCCACCTCTTATATTACAATTTTTCGAATATTTGTTCAATTTATTATAAAATTTGTAAATTTTAAATGCAATGCGCGAACGGAAGATATTAACCGATTTGAAATTTCTTTTTTTTCCTGAATTTGTATTGATATGTAGCAACTTTTCCCTGCTATTACGATATGATTTGAAAAAATTTACGTATTTCACTCCGGTCTACTGTATATAGCCAGTGAACTATTTTTGGGGTTAGGCCCCATTTTTCCCCCACAATTCTTTTGCATGTGTAGTGCTGTGGCTGCTTTTTTACTCTATCATTAATCGTTTGTTTCCACGACTAGTCCTAGGTAGCTTGCTTCTTCTCTAATTGACAGTGTGGTTCCCTCCAGGGTAGGGGGGTTTAGAGCAGGTATCCTGTATTTTCTTGTGAACATGATTTGTTCTGTTTTGTTGGGATTTATCCCAAGACTACTCGATGCAGCCCACCGGCTTACATCGTTCAAAGCATTTTGCATTATGTTGCAGAGGCTAACTGGGAATTTCCCTCTTATTAATATTGCAACGTCGTCTGCCTAGGCCACTACGTGTATCCTCCTTTCCTCTAGATTCTTCAACAATTGATTCATTGCTAGAATCCACAGCAGAGGAGAAAGTACACCGCCCTGAGGGGTGCCCCCTTTGATGGATCTGCGTATCGTCGAGGAGCCCATCGTCGAAATTACGAACCTACCTAGTAGCAACTGTTCTGTAAGTTTCACAAGGCCCTCGGCGACACCCAAATCAGTCATTGCACTTGTTATGGCCTCCAGTAGGATGTTGTTGAAAGCGCCCTCTATGTCTAGGAAGGCTACCAGAGAATACTCTTTATTCTCTATTGATTTCTCTATCTCCGAAACTAGTGAACTTAATGCTGTGTCTATGGATCTACCTTTAGAGTATGCATGTTGTGAATTCGCGAGTAGCGACGGTGTGAAGTTTTCTCTTATAAAGGCGTCTATTAAACGCTCTAGCGTCTTTAATAGAAATGAGGAAAGGCTAATAGGTCTGAAGTCTTTAGGTTTCGTATGCGAGCTTCTACCAGCCTTTGGTATGAAAACCACTCTGACTTCCCTCCATCTTAGGGGGACGTAATTTAGTCGTAATGTTGTTCTGGATATGGTTACCCGCCATTTCATAATGTTGCCAAATGTTTGTTGTAGTTGCGCAGGGATTATCCCATCTGGTCCCGGTGTTTTATATGGTTGGAAGTTTTCTACAACCCAAGTTATTTTGGCTTCTGTGACAATGCTTAGAATTTCCTGGGAAGTGAGTATTTAGCAATAATTTCTGTCCAGCTGGAGTCTGGCTTCTGAAGATATCCTATGGGTTGAGCAGACTTGGATGCTTCTATCGTAGTCTCGATCTCCCAACAAAAAGTTCTCCATGAAGACCTTCTTGCTTTCCTTACCGCTTTCTTATATATTTTTAGTTTGTCATAATAAACGTCCCATTCGTTTTCGCTTTGGGAGAGTTTGGCTTTGTTGAATTGTTTCCTGCAATTCTTTTGTAGCTTTTTCAGTTCGGGTGACCACTAGGGAGGCTTATTTTTCCCTCTATGCCTAGCTAATGGACAAGCCTTATGCAGGGCATGGTTGCAGCAATTAGTCAGTCTATTGACCATGTTATCTAACGCCTCTATGCTAGTATTGTTGAAAGGGGGATCCGGGGGCAACCGTTTAGCTAGTTCTTGAGATTATCTTAGCCAGTTTGTTTGCCTAGGGCCCCTGAATTTTAGTACCTTCGAATGAATGACCTCTTCCTGGAGCGTGCATTCTATATATCGGTGATCAGAGAATGAATGTGCATTGAGTACCCTCCAATTCACTATTCTATCTATAATTGGGTCTGAAACTAACGTAATATCAAGAAATTCCTGACGATTACGTACAATAAAGGTAGGCACATTACCGCAATTGCACAGCAGTAATTTGGTTCTCATAATAAAATTAAAGAGTGACTCACCTCGCTCGTTAATATTTGAACTACCCCAGGTAGTGTGATGGGCGTTTGCGTCGCCTCTCATTAGTAGTTTGTTGTTGTTGTAGCAGTACCTTTGCCCTGTCACTGTAGTGTAATCACCGGTCGTCTTCGCCTTGCTCATCTAACGGTAGGCCCAGGAAACTAGCTGTTTCGACGGGTTGGGTCCAGAGGGAGAGAGGTCTTAGATGAGTGGGTTTGATAGGGCATGTGAAAAGGGGGGTTAGTGTCGTGCGGTGTGCTTTCACATGCCGGACATATGTTTAGTATCTCGGGGTCGATTCTGGACAAGTAGAAGTTTAACCTGCTACAGTATCCAGAACGTAATTGTGCCAAGGTTACGCGGGACTCTCGGGGAAGTTGGAGCTCTTCGTCTGCAATTGGTGGTGGTTGGACTCCGATAACGGCATTCGGAGGTCGGGAGCTTAAGAAGGTGGTAAGGGTCTCCCGATGAATGTCGTTTATGGTCTGTCTGTACACTGTCCGATCCTGGAGTGGTCTGTCTGTTTTGTCTAGGATCTCGACCACGTAATTTAGGAAGTGCCTCAGGATGTGCCTGAGAGGTGGCTCAGCCTCAAGCAGGTGTCCGCATGGGTGAGGCCTACGGTGACACCCTAGCAGAAAATGCTTGCTGAGCAGTTTCTTATGCTCCTTCACAGGTAGCATATGAGCTTCGTCATGCAGGTGTTGTATGGGGGACATCAGAAGACATCCTGTCGCGGTCCTTATTGCAATATTTTGGCAGGTCTGGAGCTTCGTCCACTGCGTATCACTGATTCCAGGTGACCAGACAAGCGCAGCATAGTTAAGAACCGCTCGGCCTATTGCCTTGAAAGTCGACAGCAACATTTCTTTGTCTTTGCCCCAAGTGCTGCCTGCAAGCGACTTGAGGACCTTGTTGCGATTCTGTACTCTCGTTGCAATAGCGGTTGTATTCGCTGAGAAGAAGAGCAAGCGGTCAAAGGTGACTCCGAATATTCGGTGGTTGTTAATCGTCGGAATTTAGGTATCATCGACGTGTACCTGAAGTTGCAGCTTGACCTCCTTTGTCCAGGTGGTGAAAGGGTCGCCGTGGATTTAGTGAGAGAAAGTTGTAGGTTTCTCCCTGTGAAAAAGCGAGAAAGGCGGGCGAGGTAGTCGTTTACTTTGGAGCATAGGCCATCAATGTCACTGCCCGACGCTCTTATCGTACAGTCGTTGGCGTATGAGACCAGAAGTGAAACAGCAAGGGAGAAAGGACAACACATTGCGGTACACCTTGCTTTATTTTTCTCTGTTCAGACATTTGGTCTCGAAATATCCCCGACGAGTGACGACCACTCAGGTAGTTCACGGTCCACCTCTTCAGCCCTGGCGGGAGTGTCGACTGTAAAATGTCATCTGGTAGCGTGGCGTGGCTGACTGTGTCGAAAGCCTTTTGTAAATCCAACGCTGCTAGGACAGTTTCTCGCAGGGGCGGTTTTGGTTGAGTCCGCGGTTTACCTGGGTGTTAATGATGGTGAGTGCCGTGGTGGTGCTGTGCAGTCTTCGGAAGCCATGCTGGTGTGGGGCTGGGGTCAGGCGTTCTGTAAAGAGTGGATGTAGAAGGGCTTCATGAGTCTTCACTACTGGGGAAAGGAGAGTTACCGGACGATACGACTCCCCTTGATTGGCGGGTTTCCCTGGCTTCAGTAGTGGGACCACTCTCCCTAATTTCCACTTATCAGGAATGATGAGAGTGGCCATAGAAATATTGAAGACCTTGGTGAGAAATACTACTCCCAGTGGACCCAGCTTTTTCAGCATCAGCATGTTTAACCCGTCAGGGCCAATGGCTTTAGATGGTTTCATGAGTTTGATGGCCCCCTGAACCTTGTCACTGGAGGAAGCAAGCGGTGCACTGTTGTGTGTCAGTTTGTGCAGCCGTCTGACAGCACTACGTTTGGATCTGTCCGCCGGAGGATGCAAAATAAATTTCCGGCTAAAGTAGCTCGCGCATCTTTTCGGATCCGACGAAGTACGACCGTTGAAGGTGATATCCACCTTGTCGTTGTGCTTCGCTGGGTTCGACAGGGACCTTACGGTGGACCAGAGCTTGCTCACACCAGAGGTGAAGTTGCAGGACTTCAGATGCTCTTCCCATTTAGTCCGCTTATGTCGGGTTACCAGTTGCCGGATCCCCGAACTGAGATCCTTTATCCGAGGATCCCCGGGATCGGCCTGGCGTAGGCGATCACGCTCGTTCGCCAGAACAGCTGCTTCAGCTGGGAAATTGGGGCGTATGTCCCGGATCCGTCCAGCGGGAATGAAGTGAGCCGCGGCGGCTGTGATCACCTTGCGGAATGCGCGTTCGCATGCGCGCACATCGGTGGGAATGGGTAGAGCGGCAAAAATGTCCTCAGTAAATTCCGCGAATCTGGTCCAATCAGCTTTGTTGAAGTTTATGTAAGACCGGTGATCCGCGGAAACAAAGTCGGCAGGTTTCTCGATCGAGATGATAATGGGCAAGTGGTCTGATGCAAGCGATAGTTATTATGCTATTATGCTATTTATCAGACCTGTGCTAGCAATTGTGATGTCAGGCGAGCTGGTGCAATTGCCCACTAGTGGGGGCGTCGTCGTTTACAGTGCTGAATGTCGAATCGTCTATCTTCTCTGCCAATAGCTATCGCCTACGATCATTTGGCAGGCTTGAATACCAAAAATCGTGATACGCATTAAAGTCACCTACTACAAATCGGTTGCTGTCCCTGGGGTCGGTGCCTTCATCGATAAGACGATACTGCAATGTATGGTGGACTATGAACGCTAGAATTGCAAGAATTGCATTGGACTGTTGCCATGCTCCGAAGAACTACGGTCTGACACACGGAGCAGACGGTGCGGGGGTCCAAGAGCTGCTGGTTTGTCCCCGCACTGGGATAGAAGCAGGAGGGTTGTGGGTCAGTGAGGGAGTTGCGTTGCACGTGGGGGCTCCTTACCGTTGAAGTATTGTTGGTGGCGGCAGTTTGACGTGCCGGCACTGAGGGCGGTATCGCCGTTGAGGCAGGGGCCGCCTGAGGACGGGAGCAACACGTGGCCACATACCTTGTGGACCACTCCTATGAGTCTTACGGCCTGAGCAGGTCTAAAGATGGCACCACCCGTTGCCGTTTGTGGCAGATGCAGCAGTAAAATACTTCTGGTCCAGGGTTGGGTTCAACGCCAGCTTTACCGACCTTTCGTCGTCGCAGACTATAATTTTAATTTGGCCTTGATACCAGCCAACGTCCGTACAAGATGGTGGCGGACCTGGATTGCTTAGTAGCACTTCCAGCGTCAAATTAGTTAGAGCAGTCTGCACTCGTTTCCATTGGACCCTGGGAATTCTTCCTTCGGGATCCCCCTCATCCAGGACGCCAATGATGATGCGATTGCGGTCCACTTCTGCAAACGTTTTATTAGGCGCTGTGCCTCGGTTTTTCGGTATTTTTGCTGACGGTTTGACCTCTTCAGCAGACCTCTGTCTCTTGGTGGCAGCTGACGATGTGGTTGGCCTTTCGAGGGTGAAGTTAGGTAGTACATTTTTCGCCCACTCTATCGACTCGCTTACCTCCTTCGTCTGCTCCTCCGTTGTTGGTGGTGTTTCGTGCAGCTTTTTTAGTATTTTCACGGCATTACGCCTCTCCAAGTACCCTGCTTGGATTGGATCAGTGATCCTTATTGTCGGCCATTTTCCGGCGGGAGCATTGGCCTCGGTGCTACCTGTGGCAGTATCCTCCCCAGCTCTCCGCATAGACACAGGATGTCGACTAATTGGTTTAGTTCCGACGACTGTCACAGGAGGTGCCGATGTACTGAAACTAGGCTTAACCTCAGTCCCAGTGCCAGCGCTTTCCGCCGGTCCACTTAAACTAAGTTTGAGTCATCGTGGTGGTAGATTGAGAGCTCGTTTTAAACGCTGCTCGTTTTTCGTGAAAGTTATGGAGATAAGCCTCATGTCTGACCATTTTTCTGCAGGCGTATAAGGCATTGAGTGCTTTCTTCGTTCGTTCTAACACATTGGGCTTCCACGTAAGTTTGCTATCCAATTTTACTCCTGGGTACTTACTACATATCTGTCTTAACCCCTCACATAACAACAGTGCAAGAGCCCTGGGTCTCTCTGTGGCTTATATGACAGGAGTTCGAGTAGACCTAGGACCGGTATAGTATCATCCCATCTCACTGTAACGGGTCTTGAGCAATTCTGTTGCCAAGATCTGGTAGCGGCTGAGGTTGGTTACAGAGGTAGACGCGGATGGTCTAAGTTTGTGATTGCATCTGCTTTTTTCCTTGCGATGCTTTGGAAGCGCCACCACCCGGGAAGGCCACTAGTTTCGTGAGGTTCTGTGAGCGGCGCAATCTGGGCCTCATCCTGTTGCGATGGTAATACCCAGCATACAATCTGGGGCAGCAGCAAATGCAATGGACGGGGCTCTCGACTATTCGAATTTATCGCGTCCTCTTGCCTATACGTATATAACAAGGGTTCACAACCAACAGCTAAAAGTCAGGAGGTCATTGATCTCATCCTATCAAACTCAAAACTTGGGTGGTCAATCAAGAACTGGAGAGTATTTTGCCGAAGATTCGTGCTCAGACCACAGGTACATTGAGTTTCAGTGTGGTGTGGAAACACAAATGCCATTGCCCACCAGAAACCCAAGAAAAACAGGCTGGCAGAAGTTTAGGGGGGCGTTGCGGAACCTTGACGAGACGCCACCAAGACTTCGAAAAGAACAGGCCATTGAGGCGACTGTTGAGAAACTCAACGTGGCCCTAACTGAATGTTTGTCCAATTTGACCTCTACATAACCGGACTCCCGTTATTTGGTGGAATCGAGACCACCAGATATTGAGGCGTGAGTCGAGAAAGCTTCTAAACCGCGCCCTCAAAACTAACCTTGCTGAGGACTGGGAGCGATACCGTGATGTTAAGAAGAACTACAAGAGGCTTATTCGGGAATCGAAAAGAGCCTCATTTAGGGAATCCTGCAGCGGTGTTGAATCTATGAGTGACACGGCGAAATTGGTTAGGATCCTGAAAAGGGACCCAACTGCAAAGCTGGGGTCACTTGGAAAATCTGATGGCTCCTTCACGGAGCGACAAAGTGAGGCACTAAGCTTGCTGATGGAATCTCACTTTCCTGGTATACATATAAGCGTCAGCCGGCAACAGCCCTTATCGATAGAGGCGGTTGTCAAAGCTGCTACACCTTCTCGGCATGACTGGTACGTTGCTAGGTCTGTGATGAACGAGGCCGCCATTCGATTTGCTATCAAATCTTTTGGCGGCTACAAGTCGCCCAGACCAAATGGGATATATCCCGCCATGCTTAAGGAAGGCGCAGAGTCCGTGGCAGCAGCCCTGAAGAAAATCTTCTCTGCATGCTTGGCACTGGCTTACATACCAGACTCTTGGAGGGTGGTGAGGGTCGCCTTCATCCCAAAGGTTGAAAGAGACAACTACACCAGCCGCAAAAGCTTTAGAGCCATCAGTATGACTTCTTTCATGCTGAAAGTCTCGAACGACCGGTGGAATTGCACATACATCAGAAGTCGCTGAAGACTCACCCTCTGTCTCCATTTCAGCATGCTTATTAAAGTAGCAAATCATGGGAGTCGGCACTGCAAAACCTTGTTGCTAGGGTAGAGCTGGCCATCGATAGGAGGGACTACGCTATGGGCATCTTCTTAGACCCAGAGGAGGCGTTTGATAATGCCACTTTTGACAGTATGTGTAGCTCTGCTAGTAGGCACGGGGTAGACCGGGTGCTAGTAAATTGGATTCGTTCGATGCAGGCCCAAAGAATCGTTTCGGTACGAGCAGAGGAAGATCTGCTGTATCATCCGGAGTTAAAAGAGGTTGCCCCAAGGCGGAGTGCTGTCTCCATTGCTCTGGTGCATGGTAATCGATCCCCTGCTCACCACCTTAAACGATTCGGGAATCTACGCACAAGAATATGCGGACGATGTTGCCTGTTTGGTAACAAGCCCTTCGCTTTGGAAAAGTGCAGAAAGCTCTGGATCGGATTGACACTTGTTGTTGTGCGAATGGGCTATCGGCAAATCCCGCCAAGACTGGTATTGTCCTCTTCACCAGATGGAGGAAACTCTGGATGAGTAGACTCTCGCGTGTTGATCTTCATATATTTGGTGAGGTGCTATCCTATCCTTAATATAGCAATCCAGTAGTCTTTCGAAGGTTTTAAGGAGGAACGAAGTTAGGATTATAGGCCGATGGTTCTTTGCAAGCAAGTGGCTGCTTTTACCTGGTTTTGGTATAAATACAGGGTGGGCCATATAGCGTTTGCTTTTTGAACCACCTATTTTTTTAAGAATGGTAACACAAATAACATGTCAAATGTTTTCATAATTTACTTAAAGGTTTGACATTTACGAAATGGGACGCTATACGCTTGAACAAAATTGGGAGATACTGAAAACCTATTTCCAAATTGGTGAGTCTTCTTCTTCTTTTCTGATTTTTACATCGGTGGCTACGTTAATAAGCAAAATTGTCGGATTTGGGGCTCAGAAAATCCACACGTTACTGTAGAGAAGCAAATGCATCTACAACGAGTCACTGTTTGGGGCGGTTTTTGGTCTGGCGGCATCATCGGGCCATTTTTTTTTCGAAAATGAGAGAGGAGCCGCGGTTACAGAAAATGTCTCCAAAAATTGAAAAGGATGGCATAGACGACATTTGGTTTCATAGGGATGGACTATTTTTTGTGGGGAATCGTTAAGGACAAATGCTATGCGAACCATACATAGACGATTGATGTTTTAAAACACGAAATCGAAGTTGCCATTCATGAAATTGGAGCCCAAACAATCGAAAATGTGCTTAAAAATTGAGTTGGTCGAATGGCCTACTATAACGCCAGTCGTGGCAGTCATTTGAACGATATTATTTGTCATTCATACATGACAACGTTCAATCTTCAAAATAAAAAAAAGTTTGAAAAAATATTGATTCGTTTTTTTTTTTATAACCGATTCAAAAAGCAAATTTTACATGGCCCACCCTGTACAACCCTTGAGAGTCTTCAACTCTTCGAAACATAATTTAATTTCAAACAGTATTTAAAGATGCCAGTCAATCAACGTATCACGGATGCACAGTTTTCTCCGTACATCTAGGAAAGTGGGTTTCAGTGACAACTTCAACCGTTTCCTTGGCGTCCTTGATTTTGGCGAGCATTTTCGTAGTCTTGATGCTTCCGAAATTCTGTCCAAATTGCCGCAGAAGTCTCACCAAGAGCTTCTTTTGCCCTTTATATAAACTGCGTAATGCATTATATTCCCTCTTACAATAATTACAATCTGCAAGTTTAGCTAGCTTTAGAACTTCTCTAAGATCTGTTCGTTGTGTATCGATTCCCTTATAATTTTTCATTTACAATATTGTTATGGTTTATTATTAAGATCAGTCATCGGTCGTTTCCCCAGCGTAGTTGTGTTTTTTCTCCTCAGTGCAATAATTCTTTTCTTTACTTTCCTATTTCACATTTACTTACTAATTCGTGTGATTTTGCTTCTGCTGGTGTATTGTTTTTTGAAGTGTACGCCGAAATGTCCCTAGAGGGACCTTCACTAGAGAATAACACGTTTTCCTTGTTATCCCCTATTCCCCAACCAAAGAAGAAAAAAGCAAAATCAGTAACTATAGAGTTTTTTCCGTCTTTGCCGTAAAAAAAGACAACCCGAAATATCTCGTGGTAAGTGGCGTTGATACAGATAAGTCCCTGAAAACATATTCGAGTAAAAAACTCCAATATTGCTAAGAAATTTCTGGCAACCAAACATTTAAACGGAAATTGGTAAGTGAATACTGACTTTCACAATACCCTTAATTATTCCAAGGAACCATTTACGCTCCGTGCTTAAGGGGACAGATACCTGTAACGGCCATATTTTCCCTGATTTTCATTAAAACTATTTAAAATGAAGAAGTCAATATATTTTTTTTTTAAAGTTGACATATAGTTTATTTATACATTAAAACAATATACAAATTTTTTTTTTTTTTCAATTTTAATCATTTAAAATGGCGGATGTACACTCAATTCTTCCAGGAAGGTCGCAGCGGGGCTTCTCAATCGGCGGGCATTGTAGCATCGGCGTCAATGACCTGAATACAAAAAACCCAAAATTTTTTTGAAGTGAAACTTCTTTTGTCTCGAAGGATGAAACGCTGTGAGGAGTAAAACCATAGCGTTTCATCTACATGTGGCGCTACGCCAGCGCCATCTGTTAAAAGCGTGGCGTGGATGAAACGCTGTGAGGAGTAAAACTACGCTAAACTACGTAAAACTCACGCTATGCCAGCGCCATCTGTTAAAAGACTGGCGTGGCGTGTCGTCGTGAATGTAATGCGGTCGTTTATTATTGCATTCTTATCGAATGTAATTTGTAAATATGACATTTGATTGACGGCCGCCGTAGCCGAGTGGGTTGGTGCGTGATCACCATTCGGAATTCACAGAGAGGTCGTTGGTTCGAATCTCGGTGAAAGCAAAATTAATGAAAACATTTTTCTAATAGCGGTCGCCCCTCGGCAGGCAATGGCAAACCTCCGAGTGTATTTCTGCCATGAAAAAAATCTGCTCATAAACATATCATAAAACAAAATGAAATAAATGTATAAAAAAAAAAAAAAAAAATTTTCTTGTGATTCGAACCAAGGATTTCGGATCGGAAGCGCACATTGCTAGCCGCTGGGCTATCGCGCTGTGCTGTCGCCGCAAAATAATGTATCATAAATCTGTTTACCATACCAAAGACCATACACTTTGCGAACGCATTTCGGTGGAAACAGTTGACAGTTATCCCAAACACAATATTATATTAGTAACGCGAGACGCGTCATAGAGTGTGTGTGTAGTTTTGAGCAAATCTTACAAACATATTTTGTTTTGTTGATTGATTTCTGTTAAATATGGCATCAAATCAACAAAAACGGAAACCGAAAACAGGTGCTGAACGGCAACGTGAGTATTTGGAGCGTAAAAAATTAAGAGCTACTGTTGAACACCGTGACAGTGAATCCTCCGGTTGTACGATAAGTGATAATTTGTAGTACCAACAACAAGATGCGGAACTACCATTGATGCAGTATTTCATCGATACCTTGATAGATTAGAATGTAGATCATTTTTTACGTATTTCAGTTACCATAAAGCCCTTGTTTCATTTTTGGAAAACGAATCCAATAATGATAATGACAATGCCGAGAACCAAATGTAATTGAGTACAATAAATTCATTTCTTTTTATATTAAAATAAATAAATAATTCTGTTTAATAAAATTCCATTCCATGCTTTCCATGACTTCTGCATGCATTATATTGAAATAATAGTTAAATTATTGATTTGTTGATAAAAGAAGTTTCACTTCAATCGTGCGGGTTCCGTGAACTACCACACACTTTCTTTTTTTGTTTATTAATGTCACAATTTCTATATAAATTAAACAAAAAAAATTCTCGCAATAAAGTGCTAAAAAACAAAAAAAAAAAAAACAAATTAATTTTCGAAAGCTTGTAAATTCACATAGAAAGTAATATCAAAAAAAAAATTTGAAAAATATACTTTTGAGAAAAACGCGTCTAAAGTTTGAATATATAACTGTACCTCTCCCAGCGCACGAGCGCAAAGAATAGTGTCGTCTCGGTTGAGATCTATAATATAAGAAATACTTAAATTTACGTTCTACAATTTTTTTTGACATTTTCTTAAAGGATTATATTAACATTAAAAAAAAACACAAATTTATCTTTTCGAAATCTTACAGGTATCTGCCCCCTTAATGGAAATACCAGAGAGCGAAATAGTGGAAAACCTTCAAGATCATGGAGTAGTAAGTGTTTATAAATTCCAGAAATACAATGAGGGCAAAGCATTTCCCAGCGGAGTTGTACTCCTACATTTGGTTCTAACTATCTTCCAGAGAAAATCGATATCTCTTGGTATACAACTAAGGTAAGAGCATATTATTCAAATACAATGAGATGCAAGTTCTGTCAATTGCTTGGACACACAGCTAAGCGCTGTCAAAAAACACCTGCATGCGACATGTGCGCCCTTCCTCCCCATCTTCCAGTACCATGCACTTGAATCTTTTGCGTAATGAAAGAGATTATTGTAATAAGAACTGACAACAAATGCTCAATGAAGGAAGCAATTAGAATATATAAATATATATACAAACTACATTTTAAATATTCAACAGCAAAATAACAATATTCCAAATAATCAACAACAAAGTGACAAACAAACCTTTTCACCACCTCTTTCCATAGCCGAAAATTCCATTTCAAGTAACCAACAACAAAGTAATACAAACCTGTTTTCAACATCTCTTTTCATAGTTACAATCAACAAAAAAATGCAACAACCAGCATAAGTTCAACACAAACAACATTTCAAGCTTTAATGCAGAAAGCAATAGTCACACTAATAAAAGCCTTAACCTCTCAAAGCGAACTACAGCACCAATAAATTCAGTCGATGACTTAAATAACTCGAAATCTTATTCACACGAGTACAATTTTTCTACATTAGGTAAAATATCCCAATCCGATTATTTATCTGATAATAACTCGGATTAGACAATGAAAATGTTGCAATGGAATCTAAATGGTTTTCTAAACAAATTTTCTCCGATATTATTGCTTTGCAAGAGACACACCTCCCACACAACATAACAGCTTTTTCCCCAATCAAGTACAATAGCTATTTCCACAACCTCCCTCAAAATTATTCATGCAAACAAGGCATTGCCCTTTTTGTAAAAAAATCTTTCGCACATAAAGCTATCTAGATTTCATCCAACATCTTCGCTTTAGCAGTTGAAATAGACATTGGCTTTAAATTGTCAATTATAACCTGCCATATTCCGCCCAATCAGACTTTTAATAGCAGGGAACTTCAAAATATTCTAATCTATTTTCCCTCCCTTTCTCGGTGATGTCAATGCCTGGAGCCCACTTTGGGGCTCCCCATCATCAAATCGTAGAGGCGAAATAATTGAAATTATTATCCTATCCAACAACCTCATCGTCCTTAACGGCGGTTCACCCACTCACCTTTCCACCCATGGCTCCTTCACCCATCCTGATATTATCCTCGCTTCCGCCTCCCTAGGACCCAAATTGTCATCCCACACATTTGACGAACTTTATCCCTTCCCTCTAGTTACTACCTTCAGCCTACCGATCCAAATTAAGCTTAGAGCAAAATTTCCAACAGACAAAGCGGACTGGCCTAAGTTCCTCTCTCTTTTGGCAGATACATTTAGCAGTAAGTCATCTTTGCATAATATAAACGCGAAGGCATCATCCATAAAATCACTAATCAGATCCGCTGCTCACATTGCCTTCCCTCAATCCAGATCAAAACAGTTCGCTACAAAGCTTCCTTACTGGTCTACTGTTCACTCATCCCTAAGAAACCACAAACAATCATTGTGGGCCAGTTATAAACAAAGTAGAACATTAGACAACCTTGAAAGATTTAAAAAAGCGAATGCGTTATTTAGGAGAGAGTTAAAATTAGCAAAAAGGAAAGCATCAGAAACATTTACGGCCAAAATCAATCCGGCATCTAGTCCCAAGCATATTTGGACAGACATAAAATCGTTTACAGAATCAGGCCGACCCAACCATATAAAATCCGTCCACTCCCAAAGAGGTCCAATCGACCGTGCACAGGATATTTCCGAAGAATTTACAGCCACTTAGAGGGATTATTCACATTTTTCTTCAATTTCCATACAAATTTCAATACCGTAAAGAACAAAATCTTATCTGAACCCTACGACAACACCTTTCCCTGCCCCAAAGCCATCCTTTCTGATTTACCGGTTACGCTAGAAGAATTTGAAATTGCAATAAGCTCAATGACCGGCAAAACCAAAAGAGCGGACAAAATCCCATACCCCCTCCTCAAAAATCTTCCATACAATCTTAGAAACAGACTCGTTAATCTCTATAACAACATTTTCAACACGGTACTTACGCGCAGGCCTGGAAAACTGCAACGATTATTCCTATCCTTATACCTAATAAGCCAATTATTTCAAACTGCAGACCTATATCCTTACTCCCCTGCATGACTTAAGTTTTCGAAAATATGATTTCAACTCGGTTACATTGGTACGCTAAAAAAAAAGGTTTCATATCTGACAATCAATTTGCGTTTCAAAAGGGTCTGGGTGTGATTGACCCACTTCTATATTTTGAACACTTTGCCTCTACCGCTCTATCCTCTCGAAAACACGTTTCAGTTCTTAACCTAGACTTCGATAGGATAGGTCTTCATATTTTTCTTCGCCAATTAAAACACTGGAAAGTTGGCAAGAAAATTTACCATACAATTAAGTTTTTTTTACTTAACCGCAAATTCTTTCCCACTCCCATTAGTCATTTTGCTTACGCTGATGATCTGGTAATTTTCTGTGACCTAAACGACCTCTCCCAGATAAAAACTCGTTTTTAAAATATTTCAAGTCAGATCTCTGAATGGTCTAAATCATCAGGAGCTAGCATTGCTTGTGTACAACATCTGCCCTAAACACAAGTTTATCTTCCCTTCCCTTTCCATTTCTAACACTATAATCCCCCACACTAACACTCTTCAGATACTTGGCGTTGTTTGTGACAAAAAACTCTCATTTAAAGACCATTGTAAATATAAGGTTGTCAAAAAAGTCTTGCGGTATTTCAGCAAGCTTGTCTTTGCAAGCGCGTAGTTCTAGTTGTATTCGTCGCATCGGTTCACGCTAGAGCTTTTTGGAAAGCTCTTTTCATTAATTGTTTGTTTGATTAATTGTTGTTTGCTTTTAGTCGTTCGTGAGTTATAGCGTCGCAAACATGGAGCAAAATAAAGAGAAAATACGGCATATTTTACAGCACTACTACGATAAAGGCAAAAATGCATCTCATGCTGCCAATAAAATTTGTGCAGTTTATGGACCCGATACAGTTTCCATTTCCACCGCACAACGATGGTTTCAACGTTTTCGTTCTGGTGCAGAGGTGATAGAAGATGCGCCACGGTCCGGAAGGCCTGTCGTCGAAAATTGCGATAAAATCGCTGAATTGATCGAAAGAGACCGGCATAGAGCAGCCGTAGCATCGGCCAAGAGCTGATCATGAGTCATCAAACCGTTATAAACCTTTTGAAGAAGCTTGGACTCAAAAAGAAGCTCGATGTATGGGTGCCACACGACTTGACGCAAAAAAACATTTTTGCCCGTATGGATGCATGCGAATCGCTTCTGAATCGCAACAAAATCGACCCGTTTTTGAAGCGGATTGTGACTGGCGATGAAAAGTGGGTCATTTACGAATACGTGAAGTGCAAACGGTCGTGGTCGAAAAGCTGTGAAGCTGCCCAGACGGTGGCCAAGCCTGGATTGACGGCCAGGAAGGTTCTTCTGTGTGTTTGGTGGGATTGGCAGGGAATCATCCACTATGAGCTGCTCCCCTATGGCCAAACGGTCAATTCGGACCTGTACTGCCAACAACTGGACCGCTTGAATGTAGCACTCATGCAGAAGAGGCCATCTTTGATCAACAGAGGCCGAATTGTCTTCCATCAGGACAACGCCAGGCCACACACATCTTTGGTGACGCGCCAGAAGCTCCGGGAGCTCGGATGGGAGGTTCTTTTGCATCCACCGTATAGTCCGGATCTCGCACCAAGTGATTACCACCTATTTCTGTCCATGGCGAACGAGCTTGGTAGTCGGAAGTTGTCCTCAAGAGAGTCCTGTGAAAATTGGCTCTCCGAGTTTTTTGACAATAGGGAAGCGAGCTTCTATAAGAGGGGCATTATGAAGTTGGCATCTCGTTGGGAACTCGTCATCGAACAAAACGGCGCATATTTGACTTAAATCGCGTTATTATAACCAATTTTATGAACAATTGAAAATTCAATAAAAATACCGCAAGACTTTTTTGACAACCTTATATATTAGAATAAGCTTGTTATCTCGATTAAATATTATAAAATATCTTTCGTCTAAACACTTTTTAGTATCATTCATACTTTAACCCTAATAAATATTACGAAAGCATTAATATTATCAAAAATTGATTTCGCCCTGTCTATATACGGTCACTGTGCCAAAGACTATCTAGAGCAGTGATTCCCAAAGTGGTCTATATCGACCCCTGGGGGTCTATGACAACCTGCAAGGGGTCTGCGTTAGCGAAAAAAAAATTTGGGGGTCAATTAAATGAAAATGGGGGTCCGCGATAGAGGATCTCAACACATAGACTGATAGTACCTATTTGCTTACATCATACTATCTTATAATATCAAAATATATATCCATTATTTATAAAAGCACCTATGAAGTAAAAAATTTATTATACATTATAGAATGTAATAAATGACGTTGGCAATATTTTAATGGTTAAAATATTGCCAACGTCAATTAATGGAAACGTCAAGTGTAAGAACGGATATCAGCAATTCTGGCTGCAAAACAACATACCCGTTACTTATCCCGTATTATGGAATATAGCGATATAATTTCCTTTCCATCGTCATACCTACTGGAAAGGGGGTTCAGCGCTGTTACCAATCTCCTAACGAAAAAAAGAAACCCTTACCCTAAGATTAACCCTTACAAAATTGACGCCAAATGTTGATAATTTATTATTAAAGCATCAGGTTCATCCTTCTCACTAAAAATATTGACTTATTGCTTATGTTATTTTATTTATAGTTTATTTTCTGTTACGTATATTTTACATAACAGATACAAAATTTTATTTTGAGTAGTTTTAATTTAAATTCAATTAATATTCAATTAATAAATGTATAAATTAACATGTGTTTTTACTTTAAGTTTTCAGCACTAAACTTCACTACAGTTAGAAATTTACAGGAAATCAATATCAGATAAGTAGCGGGTCTACCCAACACGGAAAAACATGGCAAGGGGTCTACGACACAAAAAAGTTTGGGGAACTCTGATCTAGAGCTTTGCAAGCACCATATCACACAGCCGCTAGAAGATGTATCCGGGCTTTCCCAAGATCTTCAACCAAAGCTGTCTTAACGGAAGCAGGACTACCAGATATCACATCCAGAGTATTGAGCAATACGCTGATGTTAATAGCAAAAATTATGCACTTCTATTCAACATAGTCGAAAGATCGTCACAGCTTACAATACAAAGCAAAAAGCCGTCGGTTTTGCCACGATGCATCACACTCGCCAAAGAATTGAACATCATATCGACTCAGATCCTTATGAGAACACCAACATATCCTCAGTGGGTTTCCCTTAAATCCTGTTTCTATAATAAATTATTCTGCCTTAAAAAAATTTAAACAGCATCGGTCGAATACATACAGCACTACAGCGAAGCTATTGAAGCTTTTGCTGTGACAAATAGCGACGGTGCCACAATTTCTGTCGGTGCACTGCCTACATACTGCTCAGTTTCGACAGCAGAAGCAGCTGCACTGCATGAAGCATATGCAGCGATAGCAAATCCGTCATTGAAGCCTTGAGAACCCAAACAGCGATCTGTTACTCATCAATATGAAAAAAAGACTCAACAAAAATTATGTGGGTTACTGGTCATGCTGGAATCAAAGGCTACGAAGTCGCTGATGAACGTGCAAATAAAGCACGGATGCAGCCATTACATTTCTTTAACCACCTCACTCCTAAAGACTTTCGGATGTATGCGTAAAATTACTTAGCCGGAAAGCTCAAGCATGATTGGGGCACATATCAACACTACTACAAATTAAATAATCCCCGTGGAACTAAATCGATTATCCCATCTGACTCTCCTTGCCCAGGTATCACAACTTTTGTGCGTATACGAATTCGACATTCAATTCCCACTCATAGTCTTTTACTAAATGGAGCCTTGAAGCCGCCATGCTCATACTGATTTATCAGTACAACATTTCCTGGACGAATGCCCTGACCTAAGTCAGATCCGAACAACAGTTTTTGGAAGCAGCAAACCCTCTGACCATCTGAAATTAGCAAACGCAGATAATATTAACGCTTTCTTTAAATTTCAAATCTCAGCTAAACTAAATATATGAAATTAACATAACACCAAGTTTTTGTTTTTAATACTTAATGTAAATTATCTGTAAATTAATATATAAATTTCGAGCCGAAGGCCTTAGTAGCCGGAGTTCTTGTTAAATTTTAGTGTATTGGTTATTTATAACTATTACTCTTACATATAAATAAAATAAAATAAATATGATTAAGATTTCATAGAATTGTATAATATGTATTGTATAATATGTATTGTATTATTAATATAATTTATGTACCTACCGTTTAGGATAAGAGATAGTATAAAACGCACTCCCCAAAATAGTTTAAAATATATTCTTAAGACTAGATTTACCAGCTGTTTGAGCATACCTATTTCTATCAAAACAAGCCCAAATGACTGGTCTTTAAAATAAGTGCATACCGAGGTTTCCAGCCTTTGTGTACCTTTAATTATGTTTACATTGCCCTGTTAATAGTTCAGTTTAAACTTTAGGATTGCCTGAACCTTTTAGATTGCCGCATGCATAGAAAGCACTTTTAAAGCTGGAGGGTTTAGGACATATGAAGGGAATTTTTGCACGCTGAGCGATCACTGATGTTCACTTTGAAATTCTTGGAGAATTTTAGTTTTCTTTCCATCTTCTCATAGACTGTGATTGAACCCAGAATTTTTGCGTGCCCTGTAAGATTGCCTTCTTTAATATGAAATAGATTAGGAAGCCTTAGGGCTGCACTAGCTGTCAATCGTTTGGCTACAAGACGGAGTGGAATGAGGCCTGTGATCATTTCTTAAACCGTACTCATAACAGTACCTCATCCAAACCCTGTTCTCTTAATAAACTCAGGATGGAACCCGGTTGATTTCAGCGTATGTGCCTTTCTTCTGTCCGCAGTTGGCCAAGATTTTTCAACCTTCTCCACGTTATAGCGCTGCATTCTAGAAAAAGGTGCATTGGAGTCTCCTGAGATTGGTCGCAGAAGCGACAAGAGTCCGTAGACCAAAGCCCAATCGACCGCTCCATATGCCACCAGTGGTCGTATTATCGTAATGTACATATATCTCAGGATTCTTGAGCTGCAGCCCCTGGATTTTTCTGCTAGACGTTTGCAGATCATGAGAGCCTTTGCTGCTTTGGGCAGGGTTGCATTAGCATGGCTCTTCCAGCTAAACTTGGCATCCATAACAAGGCCTAGATACTTAACTCCGCTGACCAAACCAATAACAACCCCGTCTATGTTGATCTCTTTCAGTCATGGTAAAACTCTTTTCCTGGTTAAAGGAATGATGGCTTTTTTGGACGGGTTTACATATATCCAGAGCCACTCCAGCATACCATCTCTTCGTCAGGCTCACAGCTCTTTGCAGTATGGTGCAAAGAGTGTTCTCGAACCTTCGTCTCGTTATAATTGCAATGTCATCCGCGCATCCCTGACAGCGGATTCCATTGTTTGAGAAGCAGATCGTCTACTACTAGGCCCCACAGGAGAGATGATAAGACTCGCCCTGCGGATACCTCTTTATTTGTGATTTTTTTGTTAGTCAGGAGGTTCAAATCAAAATGTCAGAAATATTAACAAAAGTGCCGTCACACCAATGATATAGTATGTGGAGTCTTGGACCGTCACACCAATGCGTATGGAGACTTTACGACATCGATAGTATTCCCTCGTCCAACTGCCCTCGAAAGCGTTTGTTGGAGAAATGAAACATTAGAGAAGGTGCAATAGTCCGATACTCACACACACTTGTCTTGTCTTCGGTTTGGTACTATAGTGAGTGTTTGACTCACCGATGATTGATCTGTCGTCAGTTTATCAAAAACCGTTCATCTCCACTGCCTAGCTGCTAGAAGAGGTGCTTATAATACTAAATGATAAACGAAATATAATATAGTATATACGATTTGTTTTTCTCTTTTTCCCTCTTTTTCCTTCTTCCTTTTTTTCTCAAACTGGATTAAGTATGTAACGTAAAAAATAATCTGGCTGACCTTCTTACCCAATTAATTTAATATTATAATATTATGAAATGCTTAACCTATCTTTCTGCTGCTATTGCTGCTGCCGCTGTTGTTGCTGCAGTTACAACTGCTGCTGTCGTTTCTGGGCTTTCCTCTCCCACTCAATGTGGCTTAGCCTCATCACGACTGCTACCTCGAACGTTTTTACGGCGTTCCATTTAGTAATGGTCGAGTACATATCCTGGACAAATCTTGTGTGGGATGGGTATAGTTTGAAGGGCTACCCCAGAACTGCCCGTTCTTCACTGAAACGTTTGTAGTGAAAGGCCACATGTTCTGCGCTCACGGCGGCAATCGAGCAACTCGGGCAAAAACGGCTGTCGCTATGGCTATGGCTTCAGCTCATATCGGCGCTGCATACAAAATGATGGAGTCCGTCACATTTGATATGAGTCGTCTCCTTTCCCCTTGCGGACCACTTAGGTTAGGCAGAATTCTTGTGAGTGCAACCAAGTGATGCTTGAAGCTTAAGCTCGTTTCGAGCATGACTCCTAAATATTTAATCGCCTCCTGTGAGAATACAGGGTGGCCAATATTCGACGGACCCATCTGGCAACCCTGTATCTTTTGACAGAGACGTCAGATGGCTTAATGACATACCGCGTTGGAAGCGCCAGTCCAAACAGATTTTTATCATGGAACAGTACACGCCACGCGAGGGCTCCCAAATTGTTGAAATTTACATTCAACAAAAGAAGTCAATTGTGAAAACTCAACGTGCGTATAAAAAATTAAATAATGTGAAAAGGGCGCCTTATAAGAACACCATTAAAGGCGTCGCCAAGGACATCTCAAAATCGCCGTTCTCAGCAGTTGGGCATTGCTCGGACCACTTTACAACGAATTATCTGCATTGATTTGCATTTATTCCCGTATAAGATTCAACTGACGCAAAGATTGTTGCCTGCGGACAAGCCTTGTCGATTGGAATATGGGCAACCGCGTCCGTCGAATATGGGCAACCCTGTATTTCGTGCCCACCGAGCGTGATTTTCATAATCCTTTTTTGCTTCCGTGCGATTATAAGCACATTGTTTTCAGCGAGCGTTTGCCACAGTAAATATTGGGCTTCTCGACAGTGGTTGGTATTTAGCTGAAATATTCTCATGCCTTAAGTTTGCGCACCGTCTCTTGATATTGGGGGTATTTGTCGCTAACAACTGCGTCGGTGCCATCGCAAGGCACGGATTTTTCAGCGTTTTTACACGTTCCTGTATGGGTTACTTCCACTCCACACCATCTGTAAAGCTTCGCGCGGTCTTTTCCTTTGCATGCATTACTTCCGACACGTGGCATAGAATTCATCCAACCTTAATGTATCCAAGCTACAGGACCTTTTTGGCGCGAAATGTACGCAGACTCGGTGCCTCCGTGTGTGTTACGCCTGCTTTTTATTAAACTTTTATTAACGCTTTTCACTTTTGCCTGCTCTTCTCTGTCACTGAAAATTTCATCGTCTGTGCTCAGACCCGGAAAAAGTCCTCTGCACTGGTTCTAATGGTGTGTGTCTTGAGGTTAACCGTTGCCACATTTTCTAGGGCTTTTTCTAGGGCCACACGACCGCTTGGTGCTTCTAAATCCTTGCTCCTCTTGAGTTCGGTCGCAAGCCCATCTTTTTGTGTAGGCCGCATGGTTTTTACCTTCTCACCAACCGCAGCATGTCCGCGATAATAATCACATCAGACCTGAGTCTAATGGATCTGCTACCATTTTTACCTCTCCTAGGTTTCTTTTTTTTTACTTTCGTTCATTCTTCCTTAGCCCAGAAGGCATCGGTGTCTGCGGACAGTTGTCGTCTTTCCTTTTTTTGGCAGATCGAGACGTTGCAGTTGTCTGCGCTGCCGGACTTTTTGGGCTTGCTCTATCTCTAGCCTTTAAGTGGATAGTTTCACACTTTTTTGTAACGCTGCTTGTGTCAGACTGCACATTTTTCTAGTGTCACCATAGACATTTTTCCGAGGTTCGACATAAGATAGTAACCCGTTGATCTCATTTCCTATACGCTTTACCAGTTGAAATAACACACCGGGTTTCGAGGTTGAGGCAGGAGGGGGCGGGGTGCATTTTGGTGTTGCCTGTAGAGGGGACCTTCTTATAACAATGCTCCTTTCAAAGGCTTCTTCGGCTTCGGTATTCACGTTTTCGGTGCTTTTTATTTCGAGGCTTTGTTTGTTTAGTTCATTTGTCCATTCTATATGGGCCCGAACTTACAACCGCTATCTCCACGCGTGCATGTAGTTTCCGTAAGTCCTATGGTTATATTTTAAACAGGGAGGTTATACTAGGGTTGACACTGGTCCTTATAGGCACTAGTATTCACATCCAGATTTCAAACTCAAACGAGTGGGGAGTCATCTCAACCTAACCTACATAAACTACGCGCTTTGAGCGCTTTGTGAGACCTGCCATTTTTTAATAAGGCGGAGGAGCAGCATATCATTTCAATTAGATTCCACTCCGCTTACTTGCTTGTAGCTCTCTAGTAATGTCCGCTGCTGCGGTTTCAGCTATCTTTATCTTTAGGGTCTCTATACATCTGAACATTTCTTTTCTGAGAGGCGTCGTCGAAAGTTCCGTCGATATCGAGGAAGGCACAGAAAATTGTCTCCTCGCAGTCAAATGCACTCTGGATCTCTGTACATAGTTGATGCAGCGCAGTGCCCGTAGACCTTCCTGCCCTGTACGCATGTTGGTTTTGATGGTAATATTCTCCGTTGTTTTTAGTACAAAGGAGGTGAAACTGATTGGTCTGAAGGACTTAGCTAGTATGTAGCTCTTCTCCTCACTCCCGTAGCTCTTCTCCTCACTATTGACATATATGCTAGCGCAAAACTGCCTCGCATTACCCCCACTAAATGTGGTGCAACTAACTCCCCACCCTGCTGTAGTACTACCGGGTGAATTTCATAAACCCGCGGGGTCTTGCATAAGTTAAAGGGGCTAACGGACCATCTTAAGGATTGAGGGCTAAGCAATTGTTTAGTCAGTTTCCAAACCGATTGGAGCGGCCGTGAAAACACTAAGCTACGGGTCCCGGAAAGTGTGTGGCCAGCAAGACACTTGCCGTTTCCACCCAATTGCATGTATATATGCCGTTTGTGGAACATTGTTGCCACGGGGGTTGCGGTGATTTCTTCAAAAAACTTTCTAAAACTACCCATTTTGGTTTTTCTAATTTCTTTACTATATGCGGTTGGAATAATAGCGTATTAATCCCAGCATCCGGTGCGTTTGGCTTTATTAAATCAATTTTAGAAGTACTGAGAGTTTTTTCGACCACCATGACGTGTTGGTTTTGTCTTTTTGCTTGGTCTCAGGGCAGATATACTCAAAGGCAACAGTAACGGAGTCGTTAAAACTTTTTAACGTTTCTTTTAGCATCACATAGTTTGTAGTACCTGGCGCTTTACTCATGCTAGGTAAATTTATACATAGCACATTCCTAAACTTGTCCCAGTCAATGTTTCTGGGATTTTTTCTCGGATTTTCTTGAGTGACTTCTGTTCCGAGTTCAAACTGAATGATCCTGTGGCCTGATAGGGAAGGCTTGGAGGAAAGTTTCCAACCTGACTCGAAGTTTTCAGCCAGTTTGTGACTGAGTGTCACATCAAGGAGTCCCTGTTTGTTCCTCGTACTTATAATAAACTCATAGACTCACCCCTTCTGTTTCAGTCGGTGCTTCCGCATGCCTCAATATGCGCATTGGGATCACATCCCATCAGGAGTGGTAGCTTTCTTCTGTTGCAGTAGCTTACCAAACTTCGTACCTCATCTCGGAGGTCGGTGCTGTTATCCCACGTAATATATGCCGACGCCTCTCTGCGGGTCCCGCCCACAAGCAGCTGTGCCTGGTCGCAACCAGATCCCAGTTTAAGAACTCTGTAATGCAAAAATAGTTAATATTTCTATTTAACACTACGCACGCTCTATGTCTCTCTTGCGAGGGATCCCATATTATCTTATTGTTGTTGTTATTGAGAACCCTTACCTGGCCACTATAGGCCCTTGGGCCAGTATTATGCCCAGATCTTCCGAGGTAGACCATCGTGCCATGACGACTGATGCCGCTATCGTAACCGGAGGAGGAATACCCCCCTGATGCTCCCTGGGCCACACTGAAGGAGGGGGTGGGTGCGTACGTTGGCTCTTATAATTGGGTGCCAGCGGGATGATCTGCCCACTTCTCCGCTTTGTAGCGGGTGCGGGCTCAACTGTTTGTTTCCCGCTTCCTTGTTCTGGGGTGAAAGAAGGTGCAGTTCCGCTTGGCCATCGATGCTCCACAGGGCGGGTCAGAAACATTCTTTGGCCGTTGCTCCACAAGCTGGTGAGGTGCTTTTAAGGTTTCGCCCTCCTGCAGGTAGTACAGGTACAATTTCACCCCTGCGCCACTTAACCTCGTCCTGTTGGGGTCGCCCAACGCGCCGGATTGTCCAGGTGGCGGGAGAGTCGGGCGTTCGCCCTTCCTTCGCCTATCCTTTCCCCTGCTTTAGTCAGACGGTTCCCGGACTCTGAAAGCTTAAAAGGTTTGTGACTACTACTCGCTGGAGATGGCCCCCGATCTCACTGCTGGGACTGGTTCCTAGCCTTGGGCTAGGCAGCAACGGCAACGGTGTTCGTTATCGAGAACAGCTAGTGGCGGTTGTTTCTCTTCGAGGATCTCCTCACTTTACTGTCTTTGATGCTGAGTCAGTGGTGACTGGCCCATTCGTTTTCTCAGCATCGAGGGCTGGTTCGTGGTACACCCTACGGCTGGTGGATGGTTAATCTTCCTCTCGGGCGTGTTTCTCAAAAAGCGACATTCCGGCTCTAAAAGCCCCGCGAGGTGATGTTTGCCCAGCATTTTCCTGCTGCCATTTTTGTTTCTGCAGTTGTTATTTTTGTTTTGGTTTTGTTATTCACCTTGTTCTTAAGACTGTCTGCTCAACAAAGCAAGCTCGGGGGATGTCAATGGCTCCGCCGTGCCAGCACCCATTGTCGCGGTAAGGACACAGTTACTCCTCAATTCGGTCAGGTGTTGAGGAGGAGCTATTAAAATACAGCCGAATTTAATGGGCATGGTGACGCGTAACGCCCTAAATTAAGACGTAACAGCTCTTGGTTAGAATCCTCAAGCGATACCAGACATCAGGGTGAGTTATCCTATGAACGTCAATTCCTCTCCGTTTTAAGATTCGATTAAGCCCCTGCACCGCCAAGGTGCCTGCCGTAGTTGGAGTTTGGCCGTCATTCCAAAGAAGTGTAGGTGACCATTGGCAATATTATTGTCGTATAAGGCCATGCCATCATCTTTGGCACGTGCGTATTGCTCTCATAGCTTTATTTGTGATGTACGATTAATGTTTTTTCCTGGTCCAGGTTTTATCAAGGATTAATCCCAGATACTTCAGATCCCCGGATAGAGTTAAGTTTGCCGCTCATAAACCTAGCTTCCTTCTTGAAGGTAAGGGTACCACACATGTTTTTTTCGGATTTATCAAAAGTCCTTTTTCTTGACACCAGACTTGCATAACGTCGAGAGCAAGTTGTATGCGACCAGCTATAGTAGAGTCAAACTTGCCTCTAACTATAATAGCTAGATCGTCAACAAGGACTTGAACTTCGTACCCGAGATCATCGAGAGTTTGTAAAAGCTCACCAATGACCAATGCCAAAAGAGCGGCGATAAAACGCTTACTTGAGGGACATCTTTTGGTTGACCAGACACATAATTTTTCAGTCAATATGAATTATTTATTATTATCCTTCTCATCAATAAATTGAAATATATAAAAATAATCAAACAATATCAACGAAATGTCAATATCAAGCAGCTGCTTCAAAACCGAAATTTCGGTCAACGTTATGATTAGTTCACCTATTTCCTTCCTTACCATCCCTTTTTCAATAAAACTAACTAAAAGGCAGGTTAAAAACATCGGGGGCAGCAAAGGGACCACTCCCCAGTCAGCGAAAAGACCAAGGGGGAGTACTGACAAGGATAGGCAATATCCGCCCCTAAGTCTACCAGCACCCAAGAAAAGGAGTCCTTCGCCCGAACCCTAACAGACGAGTGGAATGGATATTTGTTGAGAGCAAAAAAGGCGCAAACAAGACTAGCGAAAGACATACGTGCCAAGTTAGACGCAAAAGAAAAGGGCAAATCGTGCGCAGAAATCTTGCGAACCATTAAGTCCAGTGAAGCGCTGAGGGCGTTCTGGGAGGAGGTAAAAAATATCCGCAGTATAGGCACGGTGGAGCTATTCCTTGAGCTGAAAAAGCAAACGTGGAACTTGTGTATTTCAGACAGCAGTGGCAGGAGTGATGAGGTAACCACCTGATAACACTGGTAAAACAGCAATTTGGACGTTTGGAGGAAACATGGCTCAAAAAATGATGGCCCGAGCTGAACAAGGATTCACTTGGATAAGAATGGAGAGAATATGCATATTCAGCTGCTATGCCACTCAAAGCCTGAGCGTAATCGAGTTTGAACGCTTGATGACGGCAATAGTCGAAAAAGTAAGCGGAAAACACCCGCTGCTAATAGCTGGTAACTTCATGGCGTGGTCAATATCTTGGGGAAGCGTCCGCGACAACAGAAGGGGAAAAATCCTACTGGAAAGTCTGGAAAGCTCGACCTCGAGCTACTTAACAAACCAGGGGTATACACATACGAAAAGGACAAAGGCAGATTAATCATTGATCTTAGCCTTGCTCATAGGAAAATCGCACGATGGACAAAGTAGTATCTAAACGATGTATATACACATACTGACCATCACGCCATCCTCCTTAGCATTGCCGACCAGAGTAGGCCGCGATCAGAGACGATTCAGAAGGCCCAACAACGGGGATGGAGGAAACAGAAGTTTAATGAATCCATTTTTAGTATGTTATGGGACGAAGCGACGATTGCTTAAACAAAATCGTTTATAAAGGAAGTAAAAGCGACACACGAACTTAGCGCGTTAAGGGTCGCGAGCGGTTACCGCACGATTTCCAATGATACCATAGCCTCCTCCTCATCAAGGAGCTGAAGAGTTTGTACAAGCTGACGGGGAAGAAGACGTCCAGCAGTGTTAAGGGGTTAGCCTGGCTTATGGAAAAAATTAATTTAGCACTGCAAAGTTTTTTCTATCTTTTAATGAACATTTAAAAAGTATAAAAAATTTTTGTGCTGGTTAAGGGGTTGACCGCAGTTATGAAGCAAATAAAAGACGGGTTGTCAAGGATTTATCCTGAAGAAACTTCAGAATATTTTAATTTGAAAATTTTTGGCGGTTATAAAAGCATCCTTCAAGAACGTAACAAAATTTTTTATTTATGAAAATGTTGATTATAGAGCGCGCTGCAGGCGATTTCTGGAACCTCCTTTAAAAAAAGACGATTTACGGTGTACATCGTAACTCAGGATTGGATTATCTGAAATCAAAAAACCAAACAAATTTTGTTAATATATTAGATTATCTAGTAATTAATCGTTCGGCTAATTAAAATAGTGAATTTTCACAAAATGGCAGCTTTTAAAAGAAATGATTTCGATTTTTACGTTAAAATTTGGCCGTAAATTGATTATAAAATGGAAAATAAGTATCAGATTTACAAAAGGAACGATTAATTACTAGAAAATGTATCTTTAAAGATTGAGTTAAAACGGTTGATCGATCAAACAAGCCGTTTTCGAGATATCGTGTACACCGACTTGAAAAATGCCGTTTTGAAAAAAAACACGTTTAAAGTTTCAATACCTACCTTAAAACGTGCCGAGGCATCTCTACATATTTAGGTATAACTCCGAAAGTATTGCTTAGATCTACTTCAAATTTCGTGCGTATACTTTTGAATATATGTACATTACAAAAATGCAATAAAAAAAATCGATTTTTTTGAAAGTCATAACTGCGTATAACCCCTTAAAATAAGTTGAAAAAAATGTTTAACATAGAAATTAGTAGAGCGCTGCAACGCTAAAGTTTCCAACTGGCGTACAAGATACAGCTCGTAATTATTATCTAAAGCAAAAAATTCAAATAGATTTCTAATTATCATGATTTTTTATTCTAGATGAACTAAGAAAACTGAGAGAAATTCCAAAATTTCAACTTTTTGGAAGTTTTAAAGAAACAAATGCCTTTCTATAAAAAAAAAATTCACTTGGTATAAAAATCTTGACATTTTTTTTTATCTATTTTGTTAGTTCAAAAAGAAGAGAATTTAATACTGAAGGGAACAAGCTATGATTCATTTCAAAAGGTTCATTACTTTTTTTTCATTCATGTACGCCAATTCAAAGAAATCATAAAAATGAAAAGTCGAGAAAAGAAGATAAAGTTTGTACTATAGCTGTCCAGTCACAGTGTAACTACCTAACGCTCGCCTACCTTTGGCTTTGTATTTACGGAAATATTGAAAATCAGGCTCTTAAAACGAAAAAAAAAATTGGGAACGTCAGCAGGGCTGGGAGCATTCAACAAAGGGTTGATGGATACTATAATCTAATACTGGATATTGCGAAGTGGCTTGGGGGAAAGCACGGGAGGGGGGCTTTTATCTAACACAATAGCTGGGCGGCAAAGAATATTTGCATCGCTTTCATTTGGAAAACTACCCTTTTTGCCCTGTCTGTCCTGAAGCACTTTTTGACAACGAAAGAAATTGTATCTTTAAGGCCTTCGGAGAATTCCCAACAGAAACGAACCTCATAGAGCAAATGTGTAATAAGGCAGAAAAATGGTGTGTAACAAAAATGTTGCGGGAGGAGGATTGAACATGAAAGGCGGACCTTAAATAATAGCAACTGGTGCAACAGGCTGCTGAAAACCGCGAAGAACCGTCGCAGCGTGAACTGACGATTTGAGTTAATATACTCCTCAATGGCCTCCCGACGTATTACTTAAGGGCAAAGTTCCGAGAGGGCCAACCGTTCAGACAAGAGGAGTATTTAGTTCAGGTTAAAGTCCACACTGACAACCACAATGGACATAGGCTTTCAATGCTTTCCTCCTACTAAAACCCAATTAAAAACAATCTGCTCACAGTGCTTCCACCAAGATTCTCTCAGCTCCTTATTGTATGCCGTTAAGGCATTCTGTAGAAGTCCCAGCTTCCAGTTGACTTGGCCCTATTGAAAACCGAACGGGCTTTCCTCTGTAGAACTTTCAACTCCTTAGTATATCAAAGAGCATTCCTTTCGCGCTTCATCGGAACGAGTTGACAATTATTTTTAAAGTCCTGCGTTATTAAGATCTTCAGTTTGTTGACTTCAAGATTAAGTTCTTGAGAGTTAATAGTTCTTCCGCTCAGAACCCCAATGTTTTACTCCAAGTCGGTCTTCCTGTCATTTCTAATCTGAAAGATAACCTCAATTTTCCCTATTAGATCGAATCGATTATACCGGTGATCCGATAAGGAGGCTTCATCTAACACACTCCACACTAGGGTTTGCAATCCCGTGTTATATTTTCAATCCCGGGATTTCGGGATTACATTATCCAAATCCCGGGATCCCGGGATTGGTACCGGGATTAGGATTGGACTATTTATGAAAAATACTTACACATTATCATAGTTGAAAGTACAAAAAAACTGAAAACATAATTAAAAAATTGGTTTAATATTATTATTTATTGAAACAAAACAAAACAAAACTTAATTCATCATAAAAAACAAATAAAAAATAGTATAATACATAATGAAATTAACATTTCTTGTGTTGTTGTAAATAAGCTTTTAGAAAACACAACTCGTCCAGCGTTTCATCGTTCAAACGGCTTCTTATTTTTGTTGCAAATTGTCCTGCCGAAGAAAATGCTCGTTCAGACTCTACACTAGTAGGTTTTATCGTCATTAAATAGGAGTATGTTCTTTCCAGGTAGTCACCACGTCTCCCTCCATTTTCAAAAAGAGACATTTCTTTTTGAATTTTTGATGACAGTGTCTCAAATCTAATAGGCTGCATTGGTGCATATCCCTCTTTAATAACTTTATCTAGTTCTTCTGCTACACTTAATGGTTTTTGTGTACAAATTGATTCAGTTATTGAATCAAATTCTGAATCAATTTCAAGGTTTACCTCATTTGAAATAGAAGATCCAGTTGCATGAGCTGTTAGTAATGCAGTGGGATTTGAAACGTCTAGTCTTTCAAGCAAGTCCACTATTAATTTACGGCATTTAATTGAAGAAGGAACTGTGACAAAATCTATTCCTGAGACGTTGCTTATACCATTGTGTAAGTATTGCAGTAAACCACTTAGATCTGTGCGGCGTTCTTCCATACGAAGAATGAGAGCTGCATATAATTTTTTACTTATATCACTGTTTGCATCTTTAAGCTTCTTTAGCATAAAATTAATGGCTATGTCTGCTGAAAACAGAATGATACCGCGCCGTGCCGTTCCTTTTTTTACTGTATTTTTGTTGTGATTGAGTGTTTTCTTTAACAGAAATTTACGGAATGGCGGCGCGGAACGGCGCGGTGTCATTCCGTTTCCAAAACAAAAAATTCTACGTACATATTTCATAAAAAAAAAATAAATTTTCTGAGAATTAAATTCTTAGAAAATTTTGATGAGAAAAAAATTTCAAAATATAATTCAAACAAAAATTATATCCCGGGATTAGTTATTTCAATCCCGGGATTTCGGGATTTGAAAAAACACCGGGATCCCGGGATTTCGGGATCCCGGGATCCCGGGGCTGCAAACCCTACTCCACACACTACGTGCGTGGGATGCAGCGAAACGTGTCGAAAAAAATTTTTAACAACTCTTTAATTCCGGCTGAAATTTTTTTTGTGTATTGTTGACATTTAGTAAAATAAAAAAAATAGTCAGCTGCGCCGTAGAGGGGGAAATTACGTCAGCTGAACAAGCGAACTTGTAAAATAAATTAAAAAGTAAAACTACTTTATGCGGATTGAAGTTTTTTTATGTAATTTTGGACACATATGAAAATATGGAATGATGGTCAGCTACGTTTATAGCGGTGGGAAGACCGTCAGCCGAAGGAAGAATATATCATTGCGTTCATACATCTCGGCGGCGCGCGGAATTTTCAATGCTACGACTGACGTATTTTTCACCAACGGACAACCAGCTGACGATTATTTTTCCATTTTCATTTATTAATACTATAATATTTGAAAATTTCAAACGGTCAATATACTAGTAATTTAATGGTGTATATGTAGGTCTTGATCGCAGTAGTTGACATTCGTTTCAAGCGTAAATATCCTTTCTTATCTGACGTCGAAAATGTCTACGTTCGTCCCGAAAAACAGCAAAACTTAAACGTGTATTAATAAATATTTATGGCAATCACGCTCCAGCTAATAATTTAATTAATAATTAATTGGCGCGTACACTTCTGTTAGGTGTTTGGCCGAGCTCCTCCTCCTATTTGTGGTGTGCGTCTTGGTGTTGTTCCACAAATGGAGGGACCTACAGTTTCAAGCCGACTCCGAACGGCAGATATTTTTATGAGGAGCTTTTTCATGGCAGAAATACACTCGGAGGTTTGCCATTGCCTGCCGAGGGGCGACCGCTATTAGAAAAATGTTTTTATTAATTTTGCTTTCACCGAGATTCGAACCAACGACCTCTCAGTGAATTCCGAATGGTGATCACGCACCAACCCATTCGGCTACGGCGGCCGCTAATATATATAGCTAATATATATAGCTAATACAACTTGTAAATAATCGTTTCGACGCTTCCAAAGTGGAAATTTCGACATGAGTGATAAAGATCGCGAAGAGGAACCGAAAAAATTCGAAGATACTCAACTACAACAATTATTAGATGAAAATGCATTGATAATATGTCTAAAGAGTTCGAGGTTGACAGATCAACCGTCGGCAAACGTTTGCACGCGCTGGGAATGGTCCAGAAGGCAGGTAACTGGGTGCCACATCAATTGAAGGAAAGGGATATCGAGAGAAATTTGGTGACGTGTGAGATTCTTCTTGAACGGCACAAAAGAAAAGATTTTATGCTTCGCATCGTCAAATGGATCCATTATGATAACCCTAAGCGTCGAAAATGTTAGAGTCCGCCAAGCGAATCAGGTCCATCGCCAGCGAAAAAAAATATTTATGCTTCAAGGGTTATGTTGCGCATCTGGTGGGATCAGAAGGGTGTCATCTTTCATAAACTCTTTACACCATCGCAAACCATCACTGGCGATCGTAACCGACTGCAGTTAATGAGTTTGAATCGAGCTCCCAATGAAAAGCGGCCGGAATGGGACGATAGACATGACAAACTAGAAATATTAAGAGGGACGCAATTGGGAAATCTTGCCCCACCAGCCGGGTTCCCCACACATTGCACCTTCGGATTACCATCTGTTCCGATCAATGCAGTCAGTCCTTATTGGAGAGCGGTTCACTTCTTAGAGAGCATCACAAACTGGCTTACACATCACAAAACAACTCGAATTTTTCGTCAGAGGAATCCGTATGCTGCTTGAAAGATGGAGTAACGTTGTTTGTAAGCGTCTCATCAGAAAAGGCACTATTAAACCATGTTTCTACGAATGTATAAACATTATAATAGATATTAGATTTACTGATTAAATGTGTCAAGCAAATTGTGTCTTGTTTGAAAGGATTGAACTTTAATTTCAGAAAGAAAAAACGTTTCACAAAAAACCAGCGAAATTTCAAGTTTAAAATTTACAATTTCTGAATTTAAATTCATGAGGGGCATCTTTTTTAATGAGTTTATGGCAGGCAAGATATTTTCTATCAACGCCCAGATTTTGGAAACATATGCAATTACATACATTATCTTCACTCATAGTTAGCTTAAAAGAGGAAATATTCACCTACCGCTTTCTGATAACGACATAAGGTTTACGTTATCATTACATCAAAAAACAATGTAAAGGGTTTTCCAATAACAGATGTTATTGGTGAATGGATTGCGCTATCGAGAGATGATTAACGATATTTTATGGTCGGAATTATGGTATCGATCTGGACAACGTTTATTTTCAACAAGACGGCGCTACGTGCCACTCAAGCAACGAAACCATTGATCTTTTACGGGAAAAGTTTCCGGGCCGTGTTATCTCTCGAAGAGGTCTTGTGATTTAACACTTTGTGACTTTTTCCTGTGGATCCACGTGGAAGAAAAGATCTACACCAACAGCCCAGGGTCGATTCAAAACCTCAAATTAATGTTAATGTCTACAATTTTGAATATGCGCTATATCACATTCTACGGTATATGATATTATACATCATATATAATATGTAGATATACACACATATGTTTGTGCTAACCAAAAAAGGAATATTTCTGCTTTAGAGTTTCATTTGAATGTTTTTGTTTTTTTAGCTTTGAGTAGAAGTTATTAAATATTGAACAAGGGGCAACAGAGCTGGATATTTTCAGGAATACATCAAGTAATTCAGTCATCGACTGATCTAAGTTGCATTCGGTTGTCTTCCTCGGCTAATTTGGTGTGTTTTCCATTGTTTTTTCTTTTGGTATTCATCTTTCAGAAGCTTTTGTTGTAATTTTTACCCCTTATGCGGATTACAATTACCATAGCGAGTAAATAGCTATGTATGTCCCCCGTGGGGCTCCAGATTGCAAACGTAAAAAACATCTAAATACAACAAAAGAACTTTCTTTTTCGTGAGAAAAGAAAATGCAAAATGTAATACATAACTGTTGGCAAGTGCTGTTGACTCTAATAAACCGCTCAATAAATATTCTTATTGTGCTGAGTTAAAAGGCGGAAGCCTTCTACTGCTAGTACAGGGTGAACGATATAAAGTGTTACCAATTTCACACTGCTTGTATCTGTAAAACAGCTCATGACATCAACGTCAAAATTGTTCTAATGACAGTTCAATATATTTTTTATAAGCCATCAAAAGTATTTGCGTCTCAGTTTTGCTGAAGTTCTTTTTTCTGTGATGGAATTCAAACGTAATAGTGTGATTGCGTTATATTTGGCTGGAAAATCACAACCAGCCATTGTTCGTGAGCTCAGTCACCTCAAAGTGATTGAAATGTTTGTGTATCGCACTTTAAAACGTTACAATGATACTGGTAGCATTGCAAAACGCTATGGAGAGGGACCAAAAATAACCGCAACAACGCCAGAAATGGTTCAGAAAGTGAAGGCTCGACTTAAATGAAATCCACGTCGAAGTGGAAGAAAAATGCCTAAAGAATTGAAAATATCGCAAGACAGCATTCGACGCATGTTGAAAAATGAGCTCAAGGTCAAGGCATACAAGTTCCAAAAAGCACACGATCTTTCACCTCAGCAATAAAAAGTGCGGTGCGAAAGAGCGAAGGAGTTGTTGCGCTTGCACGAACGTGGCGAATTTCCTAACATTGTGTTTTCTGATAAAAAATATCTCCGAATTGAGCAGTTCATAAACACTCAAAACGATCGTGTTTACTTGACCGAACGCTCATACGAGAATTTGAGCCTACGTATGGCCACTCGAAGCAATTTTCCATCGCAAGTAATGGTTTGGGCCGCAGTGACCGCTGATGGACGCTCTCCAATCGTTTTTCTCGAGCCTGGTGTCAAAGTGAAAGCGACTTATTACACCGTGCAACACTGAAAATACACCTGATAAATTACACACTGTAGGTTGTTTATATGGTCGAATAATGAATAAAAATATTTTTGTTATATTTTTTGTACCCTCCAATTTTTATTTATTTATAAAAAACCGTTTTTTCAGACTTTGCGCGGTAATCTACGGATATCTCACTCATTTCACCGATTTTCAATATTTTATATGTTTTGAAAAGGACATTGTCAGACCTTTCAAATGATGTACAACAAGTAATTATTCAAACTAGTTAGTTGTGATTTTTATTTGATTAAACCTGGAGAAAGTGCTTTTTTTATCATTTCTTTAACTTTAATAATTTTTTATTGCATAATTTTACAACAAAATTAAAGATGTTTGTTAATATTCTTTGAGTGCATTTATTAACGAAGAAATTAATGTATTACTTTCAATAATCGGTCAAAAATTGCGTAAACTACGCTAGTTTTTCGTTAATAGAAAATATGAACCATTGTAAAGAATGTGATGCTTTCCATTTCAATTCAACCGGGCTATTCGGGTCATGTTCTTCGATTTCGATGTAACTGAAATATGTTGCTTTCTGGTCAAAATAATGAGACACGTATTTTTTTTTTTCGCCCGAAAAAATTTTTTTTCAAGCTTTATTGGCAATTTTGTTTTTCGGCTCAAAATCGATTTTTTTTTAATTATATAAGAAAAAAATTTTTTTAAATGCCCATAACTTAGTCAAAAATGAACCGATTTTAATAATTCTGGGTTCAAAATGATCGTCATTACTTACACGAGCGACTTCATATAGAAACAATTGCAAAAAAGTAGTTGATAATTTTTTATTTTGCAAAAAACAAAAAGGGCGAAACAGGGTTTTTACTCAAAAATTCATTACTCAAAAACAACTCAGTTTAGCTACTGGGCATTCAGCTTCATTGAAGTTTGAGGTGTCCTCTTTATTTGGAAAAAGTTATAAACAAAACAAAAATACACTTTTTGAAATATTGAATTTCGAAAAAATTTCAATTTTTTTCTTTTTTGCTAAATAAAAAATTTCCAACTACGTTTTTGCAATGGTTTCTACATGAAGTCGCTCGTGTAATTAATTACGATCATTTTGAACCCAAAATTATTAAAATCGGTTCATTTTTGATTAAGTTATGAGCATTTAAAAACAAAATTTTCTTATATTATTAAAAAAAATCGATTTTGAGCCGAAAAACAAAATTGCCGATAAAACTTTAAAAAAAAATTTTTCGGGAGAAAAAAAAATACGTGTCTCATTATTTTGACCAGAGAGCAACATATTTGAGTTACATCGAAATCGAAGAACATGTCCCGAATAGGCCTTTTGAATTGAAATGGAAAGAACCTATATAAGAAATTTTTTTTTAATTACTCATAACTTAGTAAAAAAAAAGCCGATTTGAATGAGTCTGGGTTCAAAATGATCGTAATTACTTACACGAGCGACTTCGTGCAGAAACAATTGCAAAAAAGTAGTTGAAAATGTTTTATTTTGCAAAAAACAAAAAGTGCGAAACAGGGTTTTTACTCAAAAATTCATTACTCAAAAACAACTCAGTTTAGCTACTGGGCATTCAGCTTAATTGAAGTTTGAGGTGTCCTCTTTATTTGGAAAAAGTTATAAAAAAACAAAAATACACTTTTTGAAATATTGAATTTCGAAAAAATTTCAATTTTTTTTTCTTTTTTGCTAAATAAAAAATTTTTAACTACTTTTTTGCAATTGTTTCTACATGAAGTCGCTCGTGTAAGTAATGACGATCCTTTTGAACCCAAAATTATTAAAATTGGTTCATTTTTGACTAAGTTATGAGCATTTAAAAACCAAATTTTCTTATATTATTAAAAAAAATCGATTTTGAGCCGAAAAACAAAATTGCCGATAAAGCTTGAAAAAAAATTTTTTCGGGAGAAAAAAAAATACGTGTCTCATTATTTTGACCAGAGAGCAACATATTTGAGTTACATCGAAATCGAAGAACATGTCCCGAATAGGCCTTTTGAATTGAAATGGAAAGAACCTATATAAGAAATTTTTTTTTAATTACTCATAACTTAGTAAAAAAAAAGCCGATTTGAATGAGTCTGGGTTCAAAATGATCGTAATTACTTACACGAGCGACTTCATATAGAAACAATTGCAAAAAAAGTAGTTAAAAATTTTTTATTTTTATTATTTTTATTTTTCTTAATTACTCATAACTTAGTCAAAAAAACGCCGATTTGAATGATTCTGGGTTCAAAATAATCGTAATTACTTACACGAGCGATTTCATGTAGAAACAGTTGCAAAAAAGTAGTTGCAAATTTTTTATTTTGCAAAAAACAAAAAGTGCGAAACAGGTTTTTTACTCAAAAATTCATTACTCAAAAACAACGCATTTTAGCTACTGTGCATTCAGCTTAATTGAAGTTTGAGGTGTCCTCTTGATTTGGAAAAAGTTATAAAAAAAACAAAAATACACTTTTTGAAATATTGAATTGCGAAAAAATTTCAATTTTTTTTCTTTTTTGCTAAATAAAAAATTTTTAACTACGTTTTTGCAATTGTTTCTACATGAAGTCGCTCGTGTAAGTAATGACGATCATTTTGAACCCAGAATTATTAAAATCGGTTCATTTTTGACTAAGTTATGAGCATTTAAATAAAATTGTTTCTTATAATATATAATTAAAAAAATGGAGTTTTAGCCGAAAAACAAAATTGCCGATAACTCTTGAAAAAAAATTTGTTCGGACGAACAAAAAAATACGTGTCTCATTATTTTGACCAGAGAGCAATATATTTGAGTTACATCGAAATCGAAGAACATCACCCGAATAGCCCGGTTGAATTGAAATGGAAAGCATCATGTATTGATTTAAAGAAAGTATTGTTTGTTATTTGAAATATATTTATTTATTTTATCGTTTCAAGCTAGACATCCAGCTTGTAAAACGATTGTTTTCTTTCTTGTGTCTTACATACTACGTACAAGCGTTTTTATAGTAATTTTTGTCAATGCAAGCCAATAACAATTTTTCGGTGTTTACTTATGTAATATGATTCTAGCATTCACGCGCCGCACATAAAATAATTACGTTAGCTATGTTTGCGTTTAATTTCAAGTGTAATGAACCTTTTAAGAAATATGATACTCTATTTAAACGGCACAGCAAAGTGAATGCATAAGTGGACAATAAAATAAAAACTAAAAACAAAATGTTTATGAATATTAATGTTAAGGCATATCCGACTTATAATCATACTACACCTCCCTTCTTCGGAAGAATGCTCATACAACTTTTTTTTTTGTATGAACATTCTTTTACATTGAATTGTTAAAATAAAATATGTACATAAGAGTAATCTTAATTTTATATATATGTATATATTGTATTAATTTTCTAAGTTTAGACGCGTCTTTAAAACTACTAAATCTTAAGCCTATTTTTGTGAACTATTTGTTCTTTTAAAGATAACTTATCGACTATAGTAACATTATTTTTATTATCTATTGCTTTAATGGTATAAGGCCCACAATATTGGGGTTCCAGTTTATGGGCCACTTCATTCCTAAGTAAAACTAAATTGCCTATGCTAAAATTGTGATCTAAATCTAAGGAGTGGTGTTAAAACAGTATGTGAAGTATTGTAGCCACTCATCCCAGTCGTTTTTGTCAATCGATATGTAAGATCTTACGTATTGATTGAAAGTTTTATGTGATCTTTCTATTACTCCTAGTGTTTGGTGGTGGTAAGCAGTTGAATTAATTTTCTCTATTTTTAGCAATTCACATAGCTCTGTTAGTATTGAATTTTTGTATTCTGTACCCATGTCCGAAATGAACGTCTTCATTGGACCGTAGGTAAGAATAAACTTTTCAAATATTGCTTTCGCCACTGTCTTGGCGTTTTTGTCTTGGATGGGTATCGTGACTAAATATTTTGTCATGTCGCATATTATTGTGACTGCATAAGTATTGCCATTAATTGTTGTAGGTAGTGGGCCTATTGTGTCTACAATAACTGTATCAAATGTACCTGTAGGTGTTGGTGTTATAGTCATGGGGCTTTTTAAATGCTTTGTTATTTTGGTTTTTTGGCATTTTTCGCAAGTTTTTACGTACTTAGCAACATCTTTTGACACTTTATTCCAGAAGTAATGTCTTTTAATTTTCATAAGTGTTCTGAAAATTCCGCAATTACCGCCTTCTATAGGGTCATCGTGGTATCTTTTTAGAATGTCCATTACAGTTTTAGCATCATTAATGTGGGTCACCTCATTCAGTAGCGCTACTTTTACTTTATTTAATATCATATTGCCCTTATTTTTAAAATCATTAATCGAGACAAATTCGAAAATTTTCTCGCTAGGTGCCACTTGTAAATTATTAATGCCATATTTGTCGGCCACTTCGTCGAGCCTAGAGAAGAATTGTCCTAAGTCAATTTTCCCATTAACAAATAAGTCATCAATTTTTATATATGCCATTATAGATTTTCCTCGTTTGACGTAACATCGCGTGGGTGTAATCTTTAATTTATTGTATTTCCTGACGTCAGTGTTATTAATTGGGACATATATTTTGGGCTTATCATATGTTTTAATGTGCTGCTGTGTAGTTGGACTGCTGTTATTTTTCGACATTGATCTAGTCACTATTTTGTATAAATTTTGATTCTTTTCATTTATTTCTTTCAAGTCATTGATTGTAATGCGAGACAAAGCGTCCGCGACGTGATTATCTTTTCCTCTAAGATATTCTACTACGAAATCATACTCTTCTAAATCAAGTCTCATTCGTGTTAGTTTTGAACTTGGATTCTTCATTGAGAACAGGTAAGACAGGGGTCTGTGATCGGTTCTAACTAAAAACTTTGTACCATAGATATAAGGTCTGAAATGAGTTATTGCCCAGTGTATGGCAGCTAGCTCTTGTTCAATTGTCGACTTGTTGCTTTCTCCTTTTGTGAAACTTTTGGAGGCATATGCTACTGGTAAATGTTTTCCTTCATATTCCTGAGTAAGTACTGCACCGCACGCGTATTTGCTTGCGTCTGTTGTTAAGCAAAATGGTTTCTTAAAGTCGGGATATTGTAACAATGTAGGACTCATTAATGCTCTTTTGAGGTACACAAATGCATCATTGCATTCTTTTGTCCATTCGAAAGCAACTCCCTTTTTTGATAACCTTGTTAGGTGTCTTGAATATTCAGCGAAGTTTTTAATAAACCTGCGGTAGTAGTTGCAAAAGGCGACGAACCTTTTTGCACTATCTACGTCTGTGGGTGCAGGATAATTTTTTATTACCGAGTACTTATTGTCGTCTGGAAGTATCCCCTTGTTTGTACATTTATGCCCGAGGTAGGTTACTTCATGCATAAAAAATGAACATTTTTCAGGGTGTAATTTTAGATTATGTGTTCTACATAAATCGAAAACATTTTTCAAGTCTGAAAGCATATGTTTTTCAGAGCAACCAAGGACTACTAAGTCATCCATATATAAGAAAGCTTGCTCTGGTTTTAAACCACTGAAAGCAATTGTCATCATTCTTTGGAATGAATTAGGTGCTACCTTTAAGCCATATGGTAGTCTAGTAAATCTGTATGAACCGTTGTTGGTTGAAAAAGATGTGAAATTTCTTGAATTTTTATCAAGTTCTATTTGATGAAATCCAGCCATTAGATCGAGACATGAAAAATACTTTGCCCTTCCGAGTTGGTCTAAAATGTCATCTATTCTCGGTAACGGGAATTTATCTGCAATTAATTTTTTGTTGATTTGTCTGTAATCGATTACTAATCTCCATCTTTTTTCAACTGAGTTCGGTAGAGACTTTTTTGGTACCAATAGTATTGGACTATTGTATTCTGAAAATGATGGTTCGACTATTTTGTCTTCTATAAGTTTGTTTACTTGTCTCTCAATTTCATCCTTATGTGTGTGGGGTATACGGTAGTTCTTTATGTATACCGGCTGTTTGTCTTTAACCATTAACTTTTGCTTATAAAAATTATTTGTTGTTATTGTTTCTGTTTCTAACCCAAATATGTCACTGTATTCGGAACATAGGTTTGTCAATTGTTTTTCATATGTTTTAGGAAAATTTTTTCTCAATTTGTTGAGAATGTCCGTTTTTCTTTGTGCATTTCCTGTGTCATTGTTTATTATGTCGTAATCAGAAACATTTTCAGTTAAAATGTTGCTTTGCTTTAAAGATACTGTATTATAATTTGTATTTAAAATGCGGATATAGGCGTTGTCAGGTTTTACCAAGGTATTGGCTATAAATATTCCAGGGTGTGGTTCTTGATTTGGAATCAGTGCTTCATCCAAGGTATTAGGTAAGTTTATTTTTCGTATAACTTCTGACCTTGCGGGAATGATTATTTCGTCGTTACATGTTGTTGTTATTGGTATTTCTATAATTTGTGTTAAATTGTCTGGTCTCAGAATTAGAGCATCGTAATTTTGAGTAAAGTCTAATACACAATTGAATTTTTTCATGAAATCCATGCCTATTATACCATCACATGGAATTGGAAAGTTATCTGGGATAACGTGAAATTTATGTGGAATTAAAAATTTCGTAAATTTTAAATCAAATAATATTGTACCAATAGAACTGATTTTGCCTTGCCCTATACCGCTTAATGCTGTAATGTGTTTTATGTTTATTTTTTGAAAAGTGGATTTATTGAATTTTAAGAGTGATATATCTGCGCCAGTATCTACAAGTAGTGTAATGTTTGTATTTAAATCTGCTATTTTAAGTTGTACAAAAATGCTAAAGTTAAGGTTAAGCGTATGTATCTTAGAGGAATAGATTAGTTTTCCGAGTTGTTTTCGTCCGATTGGGCAACTCGTACATTGTGTGTCATGTTCCGGTTGAAATTTGGTCTGCCTTGTCGGTAACGATTTCTATTTTGATTATTATTTCCTAAATTATCAAAATTTGAACGATTTTGATTTCTAGGGAAGTTGTTTCTTCTTTGAAACCTTCCATTTCTTGCAAATCGTCCATTGAATGGTCGTTGACCAAAATGTAGTATTGTGTTTTGTTGTCCTGTAGCTTCAGTACAGCTACCAATGAATTTGCTTATCGCATCGTTCATATTTGTAAAATGGCCAGCTTCCATTATTAACTTGACTTTTTCAATGCTGCAGTTTTTGGTCAATGCTTTTACTGCAGTTTGTGTCGAGTATTTGCTTGCGAGTTCTGCCGACAATCCATCTGTGATATAGGCATTTTCTAAGTTTTTTGTAAGAGCTTCTATCTCATTACAATAACTATTAGCTGGTTTGTTGTTCTGTCTGATACTCATTATTTTTGCAGCTAATACTTCTACCGATTCTCCTTTAACTGACCTGTTAAGTTTTGTGATTATTTCAGAGATTGTTGTTTCTGTGTCTATGAGATTTCTGGCATTCCCTTTTAATTTTGTTTTTATGAGTGAAACAGCAACAGTTTCGTGCTCACCCTTGATCACTTCAACTAATTCTAAGGAATCTAAGATAGATTTTCTGGTTTACCATCGAATTCAGTCACTAGCTTTGCAGCCGTGCTGAGAAACTCCACAACTGTTTGTGTCATTTCGCCTTCTTCTTCTGACTCTATTTCTGAATTAGTAATTGGACAATCTGTTTCTGAGGAAACTGCTTCAAGCTTTGTTAATAGATTAGCTGGTGGGTTTTCAATAATATTTATTGAAATTTTCTCATTAATTGAATGAGATACTTCCTGTTGAATGTTGTTTTTGGCTAATACTTTTACTAATTGTTCTCGTAGTTGCCAAAATATGTCAAGAGCTTCTTTTTGATGATCCTTTGTAAGTCGCTCGAAATTTATATAAGTTAAATTTCTAATTGATTCTAATGCTAATACTAAATTTTCTAAATGTTTTTTAACTGTTTCCTGTTTTAATATATTTGTATATTTTTATTGATACATTTAAACGATTTTTTGAAATTTTCCTTTTCTATCAGTAAAGTTTTATGAATTTCGGACCATTTGTTCATATTTTGTCTAACTCATTAGATCTACTCATATACTTTTTCTTTAGTTTTTTATTATGCATAGCATATAATTTTAATGCTAATATCAATAAGGTTATGACTGTGATTATAATTAAGCAAATTTCTATTAAATTTAAGCCAGTATTAACGACTACTTCGTTTACTACATTGGCATTGGGTTTATCAACTTTTGATAAGGTTTTTCCCATTTCTGAAAGACTATCTATTGGGGACCTTATACCGTAAATCAAATAATTTATGCAATGTAATAATTTATAATATAAGGATATATATTTTGTTTTTTACATTGGATTTATGTATTTTTTTTTTTTTTTTTTTTAAGTTAATTCATTCATTAAGTAAACACATTATATTTATCATATTATAGCAATTCAAACATTTTCATAAAAATGACCTTCTGAGTAAATTTTATTCATTCACAGTCAAATTTTTATAAGGCAAACATATAATCGACAGAAGCCAAAGTTGTTTAACTTTGCCATGTAAAGAAATAAATGAAAATTATTTTTGTCTTGAGCGGTTAACGCTTACAGACTCTAACTGTCTGCATTCAATCATGCACAGTGTTTTATGTATATTTACTTAATTTCTTTTCTCTGCTGGAGCAGGAATTCCAGTTGGGTTACGCACTCCCAGATTGCGCTAGCTTTTTCCCAGGATGGTGGTGGCTGCTGGTTTACCTCCATGATAAGTATGCTTATTTCCCTCTTTATTCTGGTGGTGTAGCATCCTCTTCTTTTTGGCTTGCTCACCTTTGGGATGGAAACTTCTTTTGGTTTTTTGTTAAGGCCGTTCCGTCTCCTGTATTCCTCCAAGGAGATTGGTTGCGGCCCTTGAGCTGGGTTGTTCATCTATTTTTATTTGTTGGTTGTAATGGCTTAACCAGGTTCTTCCTTCCGCAGCTGACGGATCGTTTTGGCTGATCACGTCAGGACTTAATATTTGGTGCTTTTTAGGGCACTTGCAAATATATTGCAATTTTTGGCGCAGATATTGTCAGCACTCATGCAACATTTTGCACTTTGGTTGTGCAAGAAACTTGCATTTTAATAGCTTAGCAAAATCAATGCTCAAGCTGGCAGGATCGCCATGTAAAGAAATGTATTGATTTAAAGAAAGTATTGTTTGTTATTTGAAATATATTTATTTATTTTATCGTTTCAAGCTAGACATCCAGCTTGTAAAACGATTGTTTTCTTTCTTGTGTCTTACATACTACGTACAAGCGTTTTTATAGTAATTTTTGTCAATGCAAGCCAATAACAATTTTTCGGTGTTTACTTATGTAATATGATTCTAGCATTCACGCGCCGCACATAAAATAATTACGTTAGCTATGTTTGCGTTTAATTTCAAGTGTAATGAACCTTTTAAGAAATATGATACTCTATTTAAACGGCACAGCAAAGTGAATGCATAAGTGGACAATAAAATAAAAACTAAAAACAAAATGTTTATGAATATTAATGTTAAGGCATATCCGACTTATAATCATACTACACCTCCCTTCTTCGGAAGAATGCTCATACAACTTTTTTTTTTGTATGAACGTTCTTTTACATTGAATTGTTAAAATAAAATATGTACATAAGAGTAATCTTAATTTTATATATATGTATATATTGTATTAATTTTCTAAGTTTAGACGCGTCTTTAAAACTACTAAATCTTAAGCCTATTTTTGTGAACTATTTGTTCTTTTAAAGATAACTTATCGACTATAGTAACATTATTTTTATTATCTATTGCTTTAATGGTATAAGGCCCACAATATTGGGGTTCCAGTTTATGGGCCACTTCATTCCTAAGTAAAACTAAATTGCCTATGCTAAAATTGTGATCTAAATCTAAGGAGTGGTGTTAAAACAGTATGTGAAGTATTGTAGCCACTCATCCCAGTCGTTTTTGTCAATCGATATGTAAGATCTTACGTATTGATTGAAAGTTTTATGTGATCTTTCTATTACTCCTAGTGTTTGGTGGTGGTAAGCAGTTGAATTAATTTTCTCTATTTTTAGCAATTCACATAGCTCTGTTAGTATTGAATTTTTGTATTCTGTACCCATGTCCGAAATGAACGTCTTCATTGGACCGTAGGTAAGAATAAACTTTTCAAATATTGCTTTCGCCACTGTCTTGGCGTTTTTGTCTTGGATGGGTATCGTGACTAAATATTTTGTCATGTCGCATATTATTGTGACTGCATAAGTATTGCCATTAATTGTTGTAGGTAGTGGGCCTATTGTGTCTACAATAACTGTATCAAATGTACCTGTAGGTGTTGGTGTTATAGTCATGGGGCTTTTTAAATGCTTTGTTATTTTGGTTTTTTGGCATTTTTCGCAAGTTTTTACGTACTTAGCAACATCTTTTGACACTTTATTCTAGAAGTAATGTCTTTTAATTTTCATAAGTGTTCTGAAAATTCCGCAATTACCGCCTTCTATAGGGTCATCGTGGTATCTTTTTAGAATGTCCATTACAGTTTTAGCATCATTAATGTGGGTCACCTCATTCAGTAGCGCTACTTTTACTTTATTTAATATCATATTGCCCTTATTTTTAAAATCATTAATCGAGACAAATTCGAAAATTTTCTCGCTAGGTGCCACTTGTAAATTATTAATGCCATATTTGTCGGCCACTTCGTCGAGCCTAGAGAAGAATTGTCCTAAGTCAATTTTCCCATTAACAAATAAGTCATCAATTTTTATATATGCCATTATAGATTTTCCTCGTTTGACGTAACATCGCGTGGGTGTAATCTTTAATTTATTGTATTTCCTGACGTCAGTGTTATTAATTGGGACATATATTTTGGGCTTATCATATGTTTTAATGTGCTGCTGTGTAGTTGGACTGCTGTTATTTTTCGACATTGATCTAGTCACTATTTTGTATAAATTTTGATTCTTTTCATTTATTTCTTTCAAGTCATTGATTGTAATGCGAGACAAAGCGTCCGCGACGTGATTATCTTTTCCTCTAAGATATTCTACTACGAAATCATACTCTTCTAAATCAAGTCTCATTCGTGTTAGTTTTGAACTTGGATTCTTCATTGAGAACAGGTAAGACAGGGGTCTGTGATCGGTTCTAACTAAAAACTTTGTACCATAGATATAAGGTCTGAAATGAGTTATTGCCCAGTGTATGGCAGCTAGCTCTTGTTCAATTGTCGACTTGTTGCTTTCTCCTTTTGTGAAACTTTTGGAGGCATATGCTACTGGTAAATGTTTTCCTTCATATTCCTGAGTAAGTACTGCACCGCACGCGTATTTGCTTGCGTCTGTTGTTAAGCAAAATGGTTTCTTAAAGTCGGGATATTGTAACAATGTAGGACTCATTAATGCTCTTTTGAGGTACACAAATGCATCATTGCATTCTTTTGTCCATTCGAAAGCAACTCCCTTTTTTGATAACCTTGTTAGGTGTCTTGAATATTCAGCGAAGTTTTTAATAAACCTGCGGTAGTAGTTGCAAAAGGCGACGAACCTTTTTGCACTATCTACGTCTGTGGGTGCAGGATAATTTTTTATTACCGAGTACTTATTGTCGTCTGGAAGTATCCCCTTGTTTGTACATTTATGCCCGAGGTAGGTTACTTCATGCATAAAAAATGAACATTTTTCAGGGTGTAATTTTAGATTATGTGTTCTACATAAATCGAAAACATTTTTCAAGTCTGAAAGCATATGTTTTTCAGAGCAACCAAGGACTACTAAGTCATCCATATATAAGAAAGCTTGCTCTGGTTTTAAACCACTGAAAGCAATTGTCATCATTCTTTGGAATGAATTAGGTGCTACCTTTAAGCCATATGGTAGTCTAGTAAATCTGTATGAACCGTTGTTGGTTGAAAAAGATGTGAAATTTCTTGAATTTTTATCAAGTTCTATTTGATGAAATCCAGCCATTAGATCGAGACATGAAAAATACTTTGCCCTTCCGAGTTGGTCTAAAATGTCATCTATTCTCGGTAACGGGAATTTATCTGCAATTAATTTTTTGTTGATTTGTCTGTAATCGATTACTAATCTCCATCTTTTTTCAACTGAGTTCGGTAGAGACTTTTTTGGTACCAATAGTATTGGACTATTGTATTCTGAAAATGATGGTTCGACTATTTTGTCTTCTATAAGTTTGTTTACTTGTCTCTCAATTTCATCCTTATGTGTGTGGGGTATACGGTAGTTCTTTATGTATACCGGCTGTTTGTCTTTAACCATTAACTTTTGCTTATAAAAATTATTTGTTGTTATTGTTTCTGTTTCTAACCCAAATATGTCACTGTATTCGGAACATAGGTTTGTCAATTGTTTTTCATATGTTTTAGGAAAATTTTTTCTCAATTTGTTGAGAATGTCCGTTTTTCTTTGTGCATTTCCTGTGTCATTGTTTATTATGTCGTAATCAGAAACATTTTCAGTTAAAATGTTGCTTTGCTTTAAAGATACTGTATTATAATTTGTATTTAAAATGCGGATATAGGCGTTGTCAGGTTTTACCAAGGTATTGGCTATAAATATTCCAGGGTGTGGTTCTTGATTTGGAATCAGTGCTTCATCCAAGGTATTAGGTAAGTTTATTTTTCGTATAACTTCTGACCTTGCGGGAATGATTATTTCGTCGTTACATGTTGTTGTTATTGGTATTTCTATAATTTGTGTTAAATTGTCTGGTCTCAGAATTAGAGCATCGTAATTTTGAGTAAAGTCTAATACACAATTGAATTTTTTCATGAAATCCATACCTATTATACCATCACATGGAATTGGAAAGTTATCTGGGATAACGTGAAATTTATGTGGAATTAAAAATTTCGTAAATTTTAAATCAAATAATATTGTACCAATAGAACTGATTTTGCCTTGCCCTATACCGCTTAATGCTGTAATGTGTTTTATGTTTATTTTTTGAAAAGTGGATTTATTGAATTTTAAGAGTGATATATCTGCGCCAGTATCTACAAGTAGTGTAATGTTTGTATTTAAATCTGCTATTTTAAGTTGTACAAAAATGCTAAAGTTAAGGTTAAGCGTATGTATCTTAGAGGAATAGATTAGTTTTCCGAGTTGTTTTCGTCCGATTGGGCAACTCGTACATTGTGTGTCATGTTCCGGTTGAAATTTGGTCTGCCTTGTCGGTAACGATTTCTATTTTGATTATTATTTCCTAAATTATCAAAATTTGAACGATTTTGATTTCTAGGGAAGTTGTTTCTTCTTTGAAACCTTCCATTTCTTGCAAATCGTCCATTGAATGGTCGTTGACCAAAATGTAGTATTGTGTTTTGTTGTCCTGTAGCTTCAGTACAGCTACCAATGAATTTGCTTATCGCATCGTTCATATTTGTAAAATGGCCAGCTTCCATTATTAACTTGACTTTTTCAATGCTGCAGTTTTTGGTCAATGCTTTTACTGCAGTTTGTGTCGAGTATTTGCTTGCGAGTTCTGCCGACAATCCATCTGTGATATAGGCATTTTCTAAGTTTTTTGTAAGAGCTTCTATCTCATTACAATAACTATTAGCTGGTTTGTTGTTCTGTCTGATACTCATTATTTTTGCAGCTAATACTTCTACCGATTCTCCTTTAACTGACCTGTTAAGTTTTGTGATTATTTCAGAGATTGTTGTTTCTGTGTCTATGAGATTTCTGGCATTCCCTTTTAATTTTGTTTTTATGAGTGAAACAGCAACAGTTTCGTGCTCACCCTTGATCACTTCAACTAATTCTAAGGAATCTAAGATAGATTTTCTGGTTTACCATCGAATTCAGTCACTAGCTTTGCAGCCGTGCTGAGAAACTCCACAACTGTTTGTGTCATTTCGCCTTCTTCTTCTGACTCTATTTCTGAATTAGTAATTGGACAATCTGTTTCTGAGGAAACTGCTTCAAGCTTTGTTAATAGATTAGCTGGTGGGTTTTCAATAATATTTATTGAAATTTTCTCATTAATTGAATGAGATACTTCCTGTTGAATGTTGTTTTTGGCTAATACTTTTACTAATTGTTCTCGTAGTTGCCAAAATATGTCAAGAGCTTCTTTTTGATGATCCTTTGTAAGTCGCTCGAAATTTATATAAGTTAAATTTCTAATTGATTCTAATGCTAATACTAAATTTTCTAAATGTTTTTTAACTGTTTCCTGTTTTAATATATTTGTATATTTTTATTGATACATTTAAACGATTTTTTGAAATTTTCCTTTTCTATCAGTAAAGTTTTATGAATTTCGGACCATTTGTTCATATTTTGTCTAACTCATTAGATCTACTCATATACTTTTTCTTTAGTTTTTTATTATGCATAGCATATAATTTTAATGCTAATATCAATAAGGTTATGACTGTGATTATAATTAAGCAAATTTCTATTAAATTTAAGCCAGTATTAACGACTACTTCGTTTACTACATTGGCATTGGGTTTATCAACTTTTGATAAGGTTTTTCCCATTTCTGAAAGACTATCTATTGGGGACCTTATACCGTAAATCAAATAATTTATGCAATGTAATAATTTATAATATAAGGATATATATTTTGTTTTTTACATTGGATTTATGTATTTTTTTTTTTTTTTTTTTTTTAAGTTAATTCATTCATTAAGTAAACACATTATATTTATCATATTATAGCAATTCAAACATTTTCATAAAAATGACCTTCTGAGTAAATTTTATTCATTTACAGTCAAATTTTTATAAGGCAAACATATAATCGACAGAAGCCAAAGTTGTTTAACTTTGCCATGTAAAGAAATAAATGAAAATTATTTTTGTCTTGAGCGGTTAACGCTTACAGACTCTAACTGTCTGCATTCAATCATGCACAGTGTTTTATGTATATTTACTTAATTTCTTTTCTCTGCTGGAGCAGGAATTCCAGTTGGGTTACGCACTCCCAGATTGCGCTAGCTTTTTCCCAGGATGGTGGTGGCTGCTGGTTTACCTCCATGATAAGTATGCTTATTTCCCTCTTTATTCTGGTGGTGTAGCATCCTCTTCTTTTTGGCTTGCTCACCTTTGGGATGGAAACTTCTTTTGGTTTTTTGTTAAGGCCGTTCCGTCTCCTGTATTCCTCCAAGGAGATTGGTTGCGGCCCTTGAGCTGGGTTGTTCATCTATTTTTATTTGTTGGTTGTAATGGCTTAACCAGGTTCTTCCTTCCGCAGCTGACGGATCGTTTTGGCTGATCACGTCAGGACTTAATATTTGGTGCTCTTTAGGGCACTTGCAAATATATTGCAATTTTTGGCGCAGATATTGTCAGCACTCATGCAACATTTTGCACTTTGGTTGTGCAAGAAACTTGCATTTTAATAGCTTAGCAAAATCAATGCTCAAGCTGGCAGGATCGCCATGTAAAGAAATGTATTGATTTAAAGAAAGTATTGTTTGTTATTTGAAATATATTTATTTATTTTATCGTTTCAAGCTAGACATCCAGCTTGTAAAACGATTGTTTTCTTTCTTGTGTCTTACATACTACGTACAAGCGTTTTTATAGTAATTTTTGTCAATGCAAGCCAATAACAATTTTTCGGTGTTTACTTATGTAATATGATTCTAGCATTCACGCGCCGCACATAAAATAATTACGTTAGCTATGTTTGCGTTTAATTTCAAGTGTAATGAACCTTTTAAGAAATATGATACTCTATTTAAACGGCACAGCAAAGTGAATGCATAAGTGGACAATAAAATAAAAACTAAAAACAAAATGTTTATGAATATTAATGTTAAGGCATATCCGACTTATAATCATACTACACCATCATGTGTATTGCAGTGTGTACAATGTATTGGTCATACATTTTTTGTCAACTTTGAAAATTGAGATGAAGTTGTTCTGACTTGGAGTAAAAAGAACAATCATACTGTTCTACTACTGACTAGATTTCCACTTTTTTAGTGATATGGAGCACGTGGAACATATATATTCTGGTTCATACCAGCGACTTTCACTATAATTGCGCTCAAAGTGAAGATTGTATGCTTCAACCACAATAGTATTTGTTTTTAATTCACGGCGATGTTGTTTATCAACAAATAAACCGCAAACGTAGCAGAAATTATTGCGTTTGTCACACATCTTTAACTAACTTATAAACAATTTTAACAAAAAAACACACTTGAGAAAAACGCGATTTTGGAAGAAGGAGATAAAAAGGCACTGCAAACCAAGGACTGGTCTAATAGCTGACACATAACATGAATATTTAATCTTTACTCCAAAAATATGTAGGTACTCTGTAAAAATAAATGAATATATGGAATAATACCGTTATTCTTCTTAGTATCAATAAACAACAACTTTTCGTCGTGGTGTTTTTGTGTTTGTTTGTACCGTTACTTTGAGCACGAGTCAGAGCAATTCGTTACTACTTTTGCCGTTTCATAACTATAGAACGCAATAGGAATTGAAGCTTTAAAGTGCATTTACATATGATGCTTTCCATTTCAATTCAACCGGGCTATTCGGGTCATGTTCTTCGATTTCGATGTAACTTAAATATGTTGCTCTCTGGTCAAAATAATGAGACACGTATTTTTTTGTTCACCCGAAAAAAATTTTTTTCAAGAGTTATCGGCAATTTTGTTTTTCGGCTCAAACTCGATTTTTTTAAATTATATAACAAAAAATTTTTTTTATGTGCCCACAACTTAGTCAAAAATGAACCGATTTTAATTTTTCTGGGTTCAAAATGATCGTAATTAATTACACGAGCGACTTCATGTAGAAACAATTGCAAAAACGTAGTTGAAAATTTTTTATTTAGCAAAAAAGAAAAAAAATTGAAATTTTTTCGAAATTCAATATTTCAAAAAGTGTACTTTGTTTTTCTTTATGACTTTTTCCTAATCAAAAGGACATCTCAAACTTTAATTGAGCTGAATGCCTAGTAGCTAAAATGAGTTGTTTTTGAGTAATGAATTTTTGAGTAAAAACCCTGTTTCGCACTTTTTGCTTTTTGCAAAATAAAACATTTTCAACTACTTTTTTGCAATTGTTTCTGCACGAAGTCGCTCGCAGGGTTTTTACTCAAAAATTCATTACTCAAAAACAACTCATTTTAGCTACTGGGCATTCATCTTAATTGAAGTTTGAGGTGTTCTCTTGATTTGGAAAAAGTTATAAAAAACAAAAAAAATACACTTTTTGAAATATTGAATTTCGAAAAAATTTCAATTCTTTTTCTTTTTTCCTAAATAAAAAATTTTCAACTACGTTTTTGCAATTGTTTCTACATGAAGTCGCTCGTGTAATTAATGACGATCATTTTGAACCCAGAATTATTAAAATCGGTTCATTTTTGACTAAGTTATGGGCATTTAAAAAATTTTTTTTCTTATATATTTAAAAAAAATCGAGTTTGAGCCGAAAAACCAAATTGCCGATAACTCTTGAAAAAAATTTTTTTCGGGCGAACAAAAAAATACGTGTCTCATTATTTTGACCAGAGAGCAACATATTTCAGTTACATCGAAATCGAAGAACATGACCCGAATAGCCCGGTTGAATTGAAATGGAAAGCATCATATGTGTTCGCTGAGTACAACTTTTAATTTAAATCGTTTTTTAAGTAAATAAATATCAATATGCCACGCGGTTCAAAACTTACCGAATTAGAGAGAGGTAAAATTACTGCGTGGGAGGAGGAGGGTCTCTGCGCCTCAGAAATCGCGCGAAAATTATGTCGCAAAATTATGTACAAACACGTAAACATTTCATTTGTAATTTATGATAAATTGTCATTGTCAAACATTTATTGTCAATACATACAGAATGCAGTAATTTTTCCAAGTAAATAATCATTAAAGACAAAAACTATGGTTCCACAAATGGATAGATATTCAAGGCATTTTTTTCTATTTACGGAAAACTAACGTAATTTACGCAATTTTTATCCGATTATTGAAAGTAATACATTAATTTCTTCGTTAATAAATGCACTCAAAGAATATTAACAAACATCTTTAATTTTGTTGTAAAATTATGCAATAAAAAATTATTAAAATTAAAGAAATGATAAAAAAAGCACTTTCTCCAGGTTTAATCAAATAAAAATCACAACTAACTAGTTTGAATAATTACTTGTTGTACATCATTTGAAAGGTCTGACAATATCCTTTTTAAAACATATAAAATATTGAAATTCGGTGAAAAATTGACTGAGATATCCGTAGATTACCGCGCAAAGTCTGAAAAAACGGTTTTTTATAAATAAATAAAAATTGGAGGGTACAAAAAATATAACAAAAATATTTTTATGCATTATTCGACCATATAAACAACCTACAGTGTGTAGTTTGTCAGGTGTATTTCGTTTTTTTTTTGTAGCACAGTGTTATCGGGAAAATGTTTTAGAAGCTGATTTAGAGCCGTGGACACGCAAATATTTCGGTCGTAGACCATGGACGTTCCAACAGGACTCGGCACCGTCTCATAAAGCTCGTGTTCCATCCTTCATTTCGTCCACACAATGGCTTTCGAATTCGCCAGACGCAAATCCGATGGACTATTCCATCTGGTCCATTTTAGAGAGCAAGGTGAGGACTAAAAAATATGCCTGTATGGATGCGCTGAAAAAAGCGATTATACGAGAATGGGCCAAAATACCTCAAGATCACATTCGTGCAACATGCAACACTTTTTTTGACCGTTTGAAGGCTTTAGTCAAGGCAAAAGGTGGTCATATCAAGCTAAAATGAATATACGTTAAAATTGTTATCATTTTTGAACAATTTGGTCTTTGAAATCAATAAAAACTAATTTGACACAAAAAAGTTATGGTGTTTTGAATATCCTTCACCCTGTAAAGGAAAGTGGTGTCGCAAAGATCATCTGAACCTTTATGGTATCTTCCACAACAACTTAAACTCATCCAAAGCCACAATTTACACTCCGTGTTTAATTGACATTTCGAAGTGTGGTGGTACACTATGAAAGTGAGACCTTATTATCTCAACCCAATGAGGTACAAAAACTTCTCGGTCATATGGTGCAAAGAAATAATAAGACTACTATATGCGATAACTGTAACACCAATGAACAAAACTCACAAGCAACAAAATCCACCGCAAATAACACTAGTGATAAACGAAGCAATGCAAGCAAAGAAATTGTATAAACAACCAAAACACACAATACTCCAACCAGTTGAATCTGTCTATCTCTATCTTACGATTTCATCTCTCAAATAAACTGTCTGCCAGCAAACTTAATACCGCTACTTAATTTGTACTAGAAATACAGTAATGAATTATGATACTGTAGGGTTTTCCAATAACAGGTGCTACCTCTCGTTTCAGCATTTTTCTTTGGATATCAAAATAACACCTCTTATTAGAAAACACTTTATTTGGATACTTTTTTGTGTCGCACAGTAACCAGTCAGTAGCCTTCGATATGCAAAGTATACACGCTCCAACCGTCGAATTAACATGGCCATGTTGGATAAGCGGCTGTATCATTTATAGTACGGTTATACAACCGATTTCCATGTTGGTTCACCGGTTGCATGAAAATTAAAATATATATTAAAATAAATATTTTAATTTTTGGTGGGCGGAGTTAGCGGTTGTACAATGAGTTGGAACGTGTATACGCTGATTGTACAACCAATATTTTTTAAATTTTTAAATATATATTTACTAAATAAATAAAAATTAAAAAAAAGTTAAAAATAAAAGAATTAAAAATTAAAAAAAAAAATTAAATAGTAAATAAAATAAAATTGCATCAATTATTATTATTGAACAAATTTCATTAGATTCCTGAACATGAGAATAATAAATTTTGACAACCCGTTGTATACCATATTGGGACGTGTATACTTTAACACCCGTCCAACTCATTGTACAACAGCTATTATCAATGTTGGGTCACCGCAGGAGGTAAAATGACCTTGTCATGGTGGATGTTTCCCCTTTCCCTCCTAAAAAATCCTAGTCCGCCACGCTTGCCACGTCGAGCAGTGCGGACGATTATGAAAATAAATATGCACAAAAAAAAGCCGAGCCTCGGACAGCCAAAGCAACCAAAAATTAAGAGCAAATCCCTCAGGAAGTTCAGGTCTTTCAATAAAAAAGACCACTGGTGTAAGCGGAGTGAAGCCTGTAGCCAAGCCAGGATCTAACTCTCTTCAGGGACTGCCTCTACGGCAGCGAGACCTCTTACTGGCAACAATCCCAGCCCTGTCATAAGACAAGTTGATGATGACATACCATCTACGTCTAGTGCCAGAAGTAGACCCCCTTACAACAAAATCCTTGGGAAGCAAGAGCTGCCCTGGCAGAAGACAAGCAGACCTTGCTGTCCCCGTCACCCCAGGCGGCACGGGAACTTCGGGTTGTGGCTTGAACAATAGAGAATACAAATTGGTCTATGTCACTGACAAAGGTAAACCCATGTCGTGCATACTAGTAAAGAAATGTATTAATGTATATTTACTGGCGAAAATCCTCCACTGAACCCTCCCCGAGGGTGCCAGCTAGTAATAAGTACCACAGTTTTCCTATTTTCAGGAGGTACTTAGCTAAATTAAGGGTACTATGGGTAGGGTTCGATACTCCTCAATAGTACAGCACTACTCAAAGTACTTTTAACGTGGTCGGGAGTGAAGGGTTGGATTAAGGTGTGATGCGACCCGTGCCGAGAATCTGTCAGGCTTAGGGCCCTTCTAATAAATAACCAAGTTTCGAACGGAGCTTACGGATAACTGATCGGTTTAATAAGTCGATCGAAACAAATAGCGACAGCCTCAGCGAAAGCGAGGCTAGTAGCTACACAATCAGTACTGGACACAGGTCCAAGTACAAGTAGAGGTGCACTAGCCCGGCAGTCAACCACGATTCAGCCACCAAAAACGGTCCCAACCGGAATCACTGCTACTGCTAGCGCCGGTACAGAAGGATGGCCACTTCTGAGGTTGGTAGACCCAGCGAAAGCGAGCTACCAGGATCGCAGAAACGCAGCTAGGCTCCTAAGGAGGGTGCACGAAACTCACACAAAGGAAAGTGAAATGTCACAGGAGTTGAAAGAGGCGATTGAAAGAGCCAAAACGATCATTCCTGATTTCAACCCCGACTTCAAACCAATACAATCTGCTCCAAAATGACAACGGTCCTTGGAAAATAATAAGCCAAGCGCAAAAAGGCATAAATCAATGGGCGTGACTCCCAGAAGATCATTTGCGGAGGTTGCAAAAGACCGCATTATCATAGGAGTTCTGGATGAGAACCATCCTGAAGGTATGATCCCAAGGCCCAATGGAAATGGATCGAGGCCGAGCTAATGAAAGTGGCACTGAAGGTTATACTGGAGAACCCCGGCCCCCCGCCTGCGTGCGAAGACTTAGGCTGGCACCAAGGCCAGATAAAAATAATAGCGTGCGACGATGAGAGATCGGTTCAACTGTACAAAGAGGCCATCTCCAATGTCGGCGAAGTGTACCCAAATGCCAAGGTAGTGGTCGTGGACAGGAAGGATATTCCGACCAGGCCGGGAGCAAGGGTTTGGTTACCTTCAACTGTCGAAGACCCGGTATAGATTATGAAGCTCATTCGGGTCTGCAATCCGGATATCCCAACGCAGGAGTGGAGGTATGTTAAAGCACTAACCAACAAGAACAGCGTGGAAGAATCGAAAGAACAGAAGCGCGCCACCATGCAGGCACTCCTGCTCCTCACAGAAAACTCAATTCAACTGTTAGCGATATGCGATGGGCAATTGAGATACGGTTTTGTAAAGGTGAAGCTTCACATTTATAAAACCGACACGGAAGCAATAGAGTTCCTCACCACGAAGGAAAGTGCAAAGCCCATGAGCGAACTAGAGCCCATGAGCGAAACAGAGCCAATGAGCGAAGACGACCAGCCCACCAAAGAAGAATACGCCTCTTCAGGATCAGAAATGTGCTTAGGGAGGTTGTACTTCGAACGGGAGGGAAAGTATTCCGTACAACAGCGTAAGTATTCCGAAAACAAAGAAGACCCAGACATAACGCTAACAGCTGATGCATCTTCTGCGTATAAACCTACACCACTATAAGGAAGCCTGCCTTGCCCTCCTGGATCGTCTGGCAAAAGATCAGCCGGATGTAGTCCTCATCCAGGAACCCTGGGTACGGAATGGCGAAATCTGCGGTTTGAGGACATCAGGTTACAAAGTATATAAGACCAATTGTGAAGGTACTAAAAGAGCATGCATAATTGCAAAAACACATCTTAATATATTTATGATTCAAAATTTCAGTAACGCAGATACTACGACGGTTAGTTGGGAAGTGAGCGGAAGCAACATCTGGCTAACCTCGTTCTATTTTGCCGGAGACGACACAGGTCCACTGCCGTCGCCGCTAATAAGAAGCCTTGTGGAAGACTGCAAAGCACACAACCGCGAACTAGTCCTAGGAGGTGACGCCAATGCCCACCATACCGTATGGGGAAGCTCGGATATAAACGAACGTGGTGAGTCTCTATTTAATTATATTATATGTAGTAAGCTTTTAGTGTGTAACAAAGGCAACGAACCCACATTTATTAGGCGCAATAGACAAGAAGTTCTTGATATTACGCTAGCAGGTCACACCCTCTAGGGAAAGATGACGCAGTGAAGGGTTCTCAATGAACACTCTTACTCCGATCATCGCTATAGAGAAATAAAATTTGGGCGAAACAGCTCACGGGCCCCGCCTGCCAGCAGGAACTTGAAAAAGACCAACTGGTATATATATTATATAAACAGTAACTTAAGGAAAGACTTCCAAATTCCCGAAATATTACTATTGAAGATAGAGAATCACTGAACGAACACGTACAAATCCTTACGGAGGTTTGTAGAACTGCGCTAAATAAAGCTTGCCCTATAATTAAGTATAAGGGGAAGAAAAAGCGGCCCTGGTGGTCAGAAGACCAGACAACATTAAGAAACGACAGCAGAAGACAGTTTAATAGAGCGAAAGCGACACGAGAGAGTAAAGACTGGGACTGCTATTACAGTAAGCTAAAAATTTACAAAAAAGAAGTTAGGAAAGCGAAAATTTCTGGTTGGAGAACGTTCTGTGGAGAAATCGAGGAACCACAGAGGCTTCCAGACTGCGTAAAATCCTTTAAAAACAACACTATTCCTCCGGATACCTCCAAAAACCGGACAGGAGTTGGACTATTGCTAGTGGACACACATTTTCCCAGCAACGAATCATCAAGCGTATTAATCAACAATAGTACAGAAAGACCAAACTCTGACATTGAAAAAATACTCACTGAATCCAGGATAACCTGGGCAGTGAACTCGTTCAAACCATTTAAATCACCGAGTCCAGATGGATTATTCCCGGCCCTAATACAACATTCACTCAATTACATCATGGAGGGCTTAACAGTCATATTCAAGGCTGCTCTGAAACTTAAAAGTGTCCCAACAGTATGGAAAGAGGTAAAAGTTTTCTTTATTCCTAAAGCGGGAAAAAGTTCACACACAACACCTAAGGATTACAGGCCAATCAGCCTATCCTCCTTTTTGCTAAAAACATTAGAAAGAATTTTAGAAGAACATATTAGGGCTAACATCAGCCCTAATAAGCTTAGTATCTCACAACATGCGTATTGTAAAGGGAAATCTACTGAAACAGCACTTAACTCACTTGTTACAGAAATCGAGAAGTCAATGTATAATAAAGAATTCACACTGGTAGCCTTTCTAGATATCGAGGGCGCGTTCAACAACTTCCTACCGGATACCATAATAAAGGCACTGACGGTTTTCCGAATCTCTGGCGCTCTGGTTGAGTTCATCAAAAACATGCTCTTGAGCAGATTTCTGATCGCAACCCTAGGGGCCTCAGAGATTAAGAAAAAAGTTAGCAGAGGAACACCTCACGGCGGTGTGCTGTCCCCTCTCCTATGGGTGCTGGCATTAAACTCATTGCTTAAGAGCCTAGAGGAGAGAGGACAACACGTTGTAGCATATTCGGACGATGTTGCAATGGTAGTAAGAGGGAAATTTCCCAATACACTTAGGGAAGTCATGCAAGATTTACTAAACATGGTTGCAAACTGGTCAAAAGCAAATGGGCTAAGCGTCAACCCCAATAAAATTGAACTCATCCTATTTACCAGGAAACACAAAATTCCAAATATAGCTCCCCGACTCTAGGTGGAACGGCACTGTCATTTAGTGTTGAGGCCCGCTACTTAGGTCTAATACTAGACCGAAAACTAACTTGGAAGGCAAATGTCGAAGACCAATTGTCAGACCAATCCTAACATGCGGCATATTAGTATGGTGGCCGGCTCTAGATAAATTATACATTAAAAGAACCATGGCACACTACAAAGAATGGCCTGCCTTGGCATCTGCGGGGCCCTCAGAACCACACCATAGATGCACTAAATATTATGCTTAACATTTTACCAATAGAGCAATACGGTAAGCAAACAGCTGCCAAAGCAACTCTCAGACTAAGAGAAATCGGCCTACTCAGAACGTACCAAAGAGGACACTCTTCAATTTTAGAACAATTCCCCTGTATTCCCAGCACAACGGATTTCTGTAAGACCAAGCACATCAATTTTAATAAATCCTTTGTCACAGTATTTCCTTCCAAAGAGGAATGGGATAACGGGCTTATTGTTAAGAAAAATGACTCAAACATCTACACAGATGGCTCAAAACTGGACAACAAAGTAGGTGGAGGGGTCTACTTCTATAAACTCGGAGTATGCCAATCATTTCGCTTACCTGATCATTGCAGTGTATTTCATGCGGAAGTCACTGCCATAAAAGAGGGACAACGCTCGATCTCGAACCGGATAAGGCGCTGATACCCATGCCCATAGCCACTTGTAAATTACTTATAGACAGAGAAACCATCAAAAAGGTAAATACAATCTGGCAAAACCTCACAACATGCGAACTAAGCAGACAGACATGGCCGAACTGGAACAGCGGTCGATCGAAGATCTTGCTAAGATTCAACAGAGAATCTATAAGAAAAATGATAGGTGTATTAACTGGTCATTTTTTAATAGGCAGTCACGCAAGGTTAGGACTCCCGTACTTCGATTTCTGTACTCGTAGAAGCTGTCTTAATACAGAAGAAGAGGAAACAGTCAGACACCTTTTATGTGAGTGTGAAAGCTTAGCTATTAAAGGCTGCGCACTCTTGATACAGCATTTCTAACCGATGTAGCGGACATAGCCCGAAGCTCTGCTCGTTTATTAAAGCTACCGGATGGTTTGAAAAGGAACACGTAGAGTAAGGATAAGCTCCAGTCTAAGTGTGTCTCTATGACAACCACCCTACCTACCTACCTATTTACTAATACAATTTAGCGATGCGGATAACGCCATAATGTCGGTGGAGTCCTGCAGAAGGATGATATGGCTTGCCTCCTCTTATATGGCACACGCCGCAAAGCAACCTCCTCCTTCACCACTCATAAGAGATGCAGCTAAAGAATCATCGAGGTGTGGCACCCCATTCATACTGGGAACAGATGCTAATGCACATCATCATGTGTGGGGCAGTTCAGACACAAACGCAGGAGGGGAGTACATTTTTGAATTCATTATGTGCAAGAATATTTATATTAGTAACATAGGTGATACTTCTACTTTGGTAACAACTACGAGAAGTGAAGTTCTAGACATCACGAAGGAGGGTCGCAAATTTTAAAAGACTGGAGAGTGTCTACAGACAACTCCTTCTCAGATCATATGTACTTAATGTACAGAATTTCATTGCCAACTAAGCAGCGCAAATAGGTTACAAACCGCAGACGCACAAACTGGGGGATGTTTGAAACCACATTATCTAGCATTCTCCTTGCCGTGACATACCAAATGAACTCCGAGCTGCAACTCGACTCAGTGGTTAATGAGCTGACTTCAGCATTTCAACAAGCTTTGAATGCAGCATGTCCTCAGAGTACGAGAAGAGGGAAACCGAAACCTCCATGGTGGTCCACTGATATAGCAAACCTTAGAAGAGAATGCAGAACTATGTACCAGGTCAGTCCATAAGCTCGTGCGTTTTTTAAAGGTGGTTTTAAAATTAATAAAAAAGATGTTAAAACTATTTATTAATCAATAATATATCTTCCTTCATTATTTGCAATGTCTTCCCAACGTATACGCAAATTGTTAATTCCCTGCTCAAAAAATGTGTTGTCCTTGGACCGAAATACGCTTCGATATTCCTTTTTATAGCTTCCTTTGAGGAGTAGTTCTTGTTATTGTACTCATATGGGATTGAAGTCCACGGAAAAGGTGATAATCACAAGGTGCAATATCCGGAGAGTATGGTGGATGCGGCATTAGCTTCCATCCGAGCTCGTTCAACTTGCCTAATGTTTGCCTTGCGGTATGAGGTCTTGCTTTGTCGTGGTGAAACAAAACTTTGCGTCTATTCACTAAAGAGGTCGATTTTTGTTAAGTGCCTCACTCAGGTTTGATAGCAGATGGGAATAATAATCAACAGTTATCGTCTGGTTTGGTTCCAGAATTTCATAATAAACAATACTGGTCATATCCCACCAAATAGACAGGAGAATCTTCTTGGGGTGAAGGCCATCTCTAGGGGTCGGTTCTGGTGTTTCTTCTTTATATAACCATTGGCGTTTGCGAACAGGATTATTGTAAAGGGCCCATTTTCCATCATCTGTAACGACGCGGTTCAAACAGGTTTGATTTTCAAGCCGTTGCAGCAGCTGAGAACACACATTCACTCTCTGCTGAAGGTTGGCGACGGAAAGTCTATGCGGAACCCATTTTACCAGCTTTGAAACCTTTCCCAACTGAACCAGGTGCCTGCGAACTGTTCCATGCGATGAATTTAACCTCTAAGCTATCATATCGACTGTAAAATTCGGCTCAGCTTCCAGCAAGGCGTCGGAGTTAAAGACTTCGGGACGACCAGCGCGCGGGGCATCCTCTACGTCGCAGTTACCACTTCGGAATTTTAAAAACCACTTTTGCGCAGTCCTTATAGTCACGGTATCCTCTCCGTGAACAATGTTGATTTCTGCATCAGTAGTTGTTGCATTTTTACCACTTTTATAAAAAAAATACAAAATATGCCTCTTATACGCGTTCGAAGATTCCATTATATTTTTTAACAACACGTGCTTCTATCCGCGATTAAAATCACTTGTTGAGGGCACAATATATCACAGAAAATATAAATAGTCCCATTATATTCCACGAATAATTTTTTGTATGCAAAAATCGTACAAAAGTGAAATTATGAGTAAAAAACGCACGAACTTATGGACTGACCTGATATAATGAAGCGAGGAAAACCAACTCGTGGGATAGATACAAAGAAGCGTAAATTTAAGTTTGCCATTAGTGACTTCTGTCAAAAGATGGAAAGTGTTTCGGAGACCAGTAGACGCTGGAAATTAAGTATCAATAAGTCCCAGCATTCCTAGCTACCTCATAAAAGAGAATGGCAATTGGACAACCAGCAGTGAAAAAACACTAGAATTACTAATGTGAACACACTTTCCAGGTTGTCTCTGCAACAAAGACAGTAGAACCCACCCTATAGTTCACAACGAGGGTCCCCCAATAGATTTTATAACGGAGGATAACATAAAATTTGCCATTGGCAGCTTCAAACCTTACAAATCACCGGGACCAGATGGAATCATCTCCGCTGATTTGCAACATACAAAAGATATGATTCCACCTAAACCCGCCTTAATTTTTGAGGCAGCGATACGCCTTATTTATATCCCCAAGAAATGGCAGAAGTAAAAGTAGTAATAATTTGCAAAGAAGGGAAAACCAGACATACGAAACCGAAGGACTTCAGGCCAATTAGCCTATCATCCTTTTTGTTAAAATCCTGAGAGTGGTTGCTAGATGTGCATATCAAAGGAAAGATTAGCGACAAACTATCACATTCCCAACATGCATACAGCGAAGGCAAATCAGTAGAGATAGCACTCCACTCGCTAGTCGACACGATCGAGAAATTACATCACTATAAGGAATACACTCTTGCTGTCTTTCTGGACATCGAGGGTGCTTTCAGTAACATACACCCGGAAGGAATTACCACTTCGCTAACGGAAATGAGAGTAAACAGTGCACTAGTCTCGTTTATAGAACGAATGCTAACTGGGCGAACGATAAGCACAAATTTGGATGACACATCCATTGAGAAATTTCCGATCAGGGGTACACCCAAGGTGGGGTAATATCTCGACTTCTGTTCATCCTAAATAATCTCAATAATTTTCTACAAGAACTTGAAAAAATGGGAGGTAAAATAGTATCATATGCCGATGATATTGTGATAGCAATCTCGGAGAAACACCTTTCAACATTATGTGATCTCCAACAAAGATCTCTCAACAGATTATCACCTTGGTGTGAAAGTCGAGGACTAGAAGTAAATCCGAAAAAAACGGATCTGATACTGTTCAGTAGCAAACATAAAACACCTGCTTCTCAACAAATATTCCTAGAAGGGGAATCCACTTAGAGTAACAGGAAGGGCAAAATATCTAGGACTTGTATTAGATAGGAAGCTAAATTGGGGGCTCACAGTCGCCAACAGAGCACGCAAAGCTATGACCGCATTGTACTCCTGCGGAAGGCTTATTGGGAGGTAGTGGTGATTGGAATGAAACATTGGCTCTACACAGCAGTGGTTAGGCCAATTCTCTACTATGGTATTGTAATATGGTGCAATGCCCTTGAGAAGGGTGTGAACATCAAAAAACTTGACAAGGTTCAAAGACTAGCATTTGTTCTCATAACCGGTGCGATGTCAATCACACCATCTGCAGGCAATATATATGTATGGGTTCTATAAATATTATCTCGTCTTCTATGATTGAAATTTTGTTTCCTATAATATTCTTGATTTTAATTAAGTAATCTCCGATAGTTTTTTGCTGATAGTTTATATGATTAGTTATGTTCTGGATTTGGGAGTTCATGGCATTGCTTATATAAGTTAGTTTGTTCATCTTTTTTGTTATGTTTTCGTCACTTGCGTGTAGTAATTAAGAGTCTTACTTATTTGATCTTCGTTGTCGCTGCCCATTGTACCTGCAATGATTTTAAGACCTTTACCTATAATGTTTAAGAGGGCCCGTTTCTTTCGGAAGTGAGGATTAAGATTTTCTATTTTTGCCCTTAATAGCATAAAGTTCTTGTTTACTGTAGTTATTAATTTTTTTGATTCCCTACTGGATGTCTTTAGAGTGTCAATGTTTGTTTTGATTATTTCCATAGTTCTTTCGTATTCTGTGGTGTTTATTATATGCAGTGCTTTTGTGTAGTGTTTGATAATTTTGGTTTCCTCTGTTTTTATTGGTATGTACACGTTATTGTTCGATAGATCTTGAAAGTCGATGGCTTGATGTTGCAACAATTGTTACCATTATTATGATCCATTTAATCATCTAAAACAAAAATATATTTATTTAATTGTTGCCTTGATTTTGGAATTATTTTTGTCTTGGTATTTCTTCGTAGGTCTAACGTGAGTTTTATAGTATTTATGTCCAGTTCCTGTCGTCTGTATGTGGTCGTCGTCTATTTTTCTAAGTTACAAATTTCACAATTATTTATGAACTAAGTTATTCTTTGTTTCAGTTTCGGATTGTAAATTCGCGTAATTAATTCCTCATAAACCGCCTGAATTCCTCTATGGTTTTTTATTAAGGTGTTCATTTTAATTAATTTCGGTTAACAGATTTTCATTTTCTATGTCTTCTGTCATGAGTGTACATCAAAGTACCTTACAATTTGTGTTATTTGAAAATAGTTCTTCATAAACATTGTATAAAATTCATCTTGGATAAAAATAGCGTACAGCTGTGTTGTATTAAAATGATTCTTTAGTATTGTAATTGTTGTTTCCCTGTCCATTTCTTTCATAGAAATTATTTTTCTTTTATTCTTAAAAACAGATTTATTTTTTATTCTTAATGATCCAGAGGTTGTTTTCATTATAACTAGTTGGTTTTTAAACATATTAATTGGTGAAGCAGTACTTTTTATTGTAACGTTATCACATTCTAGTGTATTTATGCTGGGTTCAGTTTCAATCCTTGACAAAGCATCGGTATTACTATTCTTTGTTCCTTTTTTGTACCTAATTTCGTAATCGTATTCAGATAATCTTAATCTAACAAGTTTTGAATTGGGTTCTTTTATAGAAAACAGCCATGTTAGTGGCTTGTGATCCGGTTCTATTATAAATTTGCGACCAAAGAGATAGGGCCTAAAATATTTTGTAGCCCATATGATAGCCAATAATTCTTTCTCTGTCGTACTATAATTTATGTCGTGTGTATTAAGGGTGCGACTTGCATAGCATATTGTGTGACTATCTTGCAAAAGCACGGCTCCTAAAGCGTAATTACTCGCGCCCGTTGTCAATGTAAATGTTTTAGAAAAGTCATGTGTAAGTAGAATCTTAAGAGTGTTGAAACTTTTTTCGTACTCTGGGTCATTTATGTTTATCTTTGAATCCTTTTTTAAGTATTTAGTCATTGGTTTAGCGATAGATGAGTAGTCTTTTATAAACTTTCTGTAGTAGTTTTTGGGTATTGGGAAGTTAACAACGCATTCTATCTTTTTAGGATTGGGCTTGGCTCCTTCTGTTGTGATTATGTGCCCAAGGAGCTCCGTTTCTTTTTTAGAAATTCTAATTTATCCAGTTGGACTTTCAGGTTGGCCTCCTTGTAAAGATGTTGAAAACATGATTATGTCATCCAGGCATACTAAGCAGATTTTATTGATGTAATCTTGAAGGATATGGAATGTTGCAGGGGCTGTTTTTAGTCCGAAAGGCGTTCGCAGAAATTCATAGTGTCCTCCTACGACACTAAAAGCGGTTTTGTGGATGTCTTCTTCCTCTACATATCTCGATTTGGTGAAAACCATTCGCCAGATCGAGTGTAGTGAAATACTAACTTCTTCCCAGTTTTTCAAGTATATCGTCTATTTTCGGGATTGGGAACTTGTCATCGGTTACTTCGTTAAGTTTACGATAGTCGATTACAAGTCTCCGCTTTGGTTTTCCACTGGCATCGGCCTTCTTTGGCACGATCCAAATGGGGCTGAATAGGAAGAATTGCTATTCCTAATTATCTTATTTTCCAACATCTCTTGGATTTGATCTGGACTTCTTTTTTATGTACGTACGGGTATCTATATGACTTAGAGAATATGGGTATATTGTTTGTAGTGCTAATTCTATGTTTTATTGCGGAAGTAAATGAAAGTCTATGATTTTCTTGATAAAAAATATAATGATACCTATTTATTATTTGTAATAGTTTTCTTCGGGGTTTAAATGTCCTATTCTAATTTGGTCGTCCAATGGTTTAAATTCTTTATTTTATATTATGCTACAATTTTCGTGATCTACCTTCTGCGTAGTCACGCGATTAGTTTCAGATAGCAAGTTTATCTCTACTTTCCCATTTTCTACATTTAAAATTCCTTCTCTTAAAATATTTCCGCCGTTTTCTTCCTTATAATATACTAGGTCGGAGTTATCTGGTGCTACTATCCTTTTCTTATTTAAGTTTTTCCTTTCGAAGTGCATTGTGAGTTTGTTGTTTAACGATAACTATTTCTTTCTTTCTATAATCGATACAGGCATTTAGTGGTCTCAATATATCGTTACCTATTGGTCTAATGGTCGTAAAAATTATGAAATCTTATTATATAAAATTCTAGTGTTTTATTTGTTCCAGTGTCGCTAAATTCCTCGAAAATAGGTATTATGGCTTTTTCGTTAACGTAAATTTGGTGTTAAAGAGGTTTAATTAAAAGTGGGTTGGTTGAATGAATTCTTTTGGGGTCACAGATACCCGGATTTAAAATTGAGTTTTTGCGCCTGTGTCTATTATATTTCAGTTTTATAAAAACTATCTTCGTTTTTATTATTGTAAATGGTAATTTATTCTTGAGGCTGATTCCTGAAAATTTTCAGCCACTTCTATTTTTCCTATGTCCATCGGTTCTGGTTGGTTCCTAAAATTTGGTCTGTGGAATGGTGGATTTTGACCATTGGGGTTTTGTGGGCTTGCTTGTTGGTATATGCGGTGTTGTTGGAATGGTTGTTGGTATTCTCTTCCGTTATTTTGGGACATTGAATGGAAATTATTTCTGTGATTTTGGAATGCTTGTTGGGGGTTCTCGTATTGTGCTCTATTCCTACTATCTCTTTTTATTGTATTGTGTGTTGTTTCTATAGCTATTATTCCTATTACTTGAATGAATTTTAAACTCTGGGCCTTTCCCATTAGTGTTTCCAATAAATGCGTACCCGGCTTGAAATAGTATATCCATAGCCTATTCTAGGTCTTTTAAAGGGCTTATAGCTAATCTGTTCATTGGGTTTTCAGCCTGTACTGCCATTTTTAGTTTTACAAATAGATTTGGGAAAAGAAAAAAAATGCTCTCCTTGTTTTATACACGAACGCGTTTTTCTCTTTTAAATTTTTTAAAATAATTTTCTTTGCTTTGGTTTTTATCGAGCTAATTTGATGTAGGAATTCTTGCACCTTTTTTTTGATTCTTGTCCTCTGGACGTATACAGTAATTTTCAATTCAATTTTCAATTTCTATTCCTATGTTTATTCCTATGTTTAACTTTACATTTACATACATTAAATAATATGTTATAATAAATAAATAAAAAGTATATATATGTATATACAAGTATATCAATACAAGTGTTATTGTGTAGTAATATTAAGAATGGCCCCCGGGCCACCAAATCTCGGGGACAACAGATTTGCGTTGCTTGCCTCGGGTCCCCAGCCAAAAAGGAAAAAACCAACATACACCCCAATAAGCTTCCCTGACTTGCCGCAGTTGAAAAAAGAAAACCCTAGATTTCTCACAATTCGTGCTGCTGATGCAAACAGACCGATTTCCAAATACTCGTGTTTGGCTGTGCATAAAGCGCTAGAATCCATAAGTAAGGAAATAATATCAATATCTGAGCTACGTGACGGTAACCTATTGCTTTTGGTTAAAAACTCCCAAATAGCACAAAAATTCATTTCCACCAAAAAACTAATTGGTGTATGTGATATTGTAGTGAACTACCATGAAAACCTGAACAGCTCAAAAGGCACAATTTTCGCACCATGCTTAAACAATGTGGACGAAAAAGAGATTATTGAAAATATGAGCGCACAAGGTGTCACAGACGTTTATAAATTCTCAAAACTGGAAAATAATGTATCACAATATACAGGAACTGTACTTCTCACATTCAACCTCTTCAAGCTTCCAGAAAAAGTCGAAGTATCGTGGCGTATTGCAAAAGTCAAACCTTATTACCCAAATCCCATGAGGTGTAAAACCTGTCAGCTTTTAGGGCACACAGCTAAACGCTGCAACAATGCACCCTCCTGTCAATCATGCAATTTCCCCCCATACCCACCACCATGTTCACGTATCTACTGTGCAAATTGCAGGCGATCATCCATCCTCTTCTAAATCATGCCCAAAATATATACAATCTAAAGAATTATTGAAAATCAAATTTCAAAACAAATGCTCAATGCGCGAAGCACTTAAACTCTATAAGGAACAGACACCGACCACACTCAGCGCCTCATTTGCTGCTGTTGTAAGCGAGTCCCAAAATCCGCGCAAGATCGAACAAAGCAAAACTAAACCCCCTGCCGCTTTAGCACCTAGCACATCAAGCAAATCACCGAGCACAGCTTCGCTCAATGCTCACTCCGACACCTGAATACAACCGAACTCAACTTCATCCAACACCACAACAGAAAATAACAAGAACCCGCAAATAAGCAACTCTCAATCGTCTATTGATTCACTCAGTATTCCTTCTGGTACTTCATTCCAAATAAACTCAGATTTAAGCAATCTTGTCTCAGAAAACAATAACGACCACGTAAGCAATATAATGCCGTCGTTTGTACCAAATGAACTCAATTTCAACTCTCATCCTCAATTTTCACCACTTTTCTTAGACTCCACTCTCCCATATTCTCACACAAGCTCAAAGTATACAAACTGCATACGTTCCACAATCACACACATCACAGCCATCCAACTCTTCAGCAATCAATCAAATACTAAGCCAAACTCAATTCGACACTAATAACATCCAGACATCAGACAATGTCACACAGCGATCCTCAATATATGTAATCATTTTAATCAATTTAACTACAAAGCATTCTCAATGTTTAAGGTTTTACAGTGGAATCTGAAAGGTTTTTACAATAACTACACTGGAGCTTCTGATAAAAGAGCACTCTCAAGCGTTAGTCTCCAAGAGACTCATTTAGCTGCCAACAAAACAGCATCCGTTCTGAAGCAATTTCAAAGCTATTTCCTAAATCTCCCCCATAACACTCAAAGTAAGCAAGGCATTGCCGTGTTGATTAAGAAAAATATCCCACATAAATACGTCCACATACAGTCTAATATCGCTGTTCTTGCAGTAGAAATAACACTCAGTTTTAAGTTCACAATTGTAAATTTATATTTACCACCTCAACAGAACTTCACTCTTAGAGATTTAAACAATATAGTCCGATCTATACGAACTCCAGTAATAATTGTTGGTGACTTTAATGCTTGGAGTCCTCTTTGGGGCTTCCAAATTTGTAATAAGAGAGGTGAAATCGTAGAAGATTGGATTTTTTCCGAAAATTTTACAATACTAAATGATAATAAGCCTACACACTTCTCTACGCATTCCTCATTTAGCAACATATGTAGATCCAACAATATGCTCCACAAATATAGCACCTAAGCTCTGCACCAATACCTTAGATGAGCTATACGGTAGCGATCACTACCCCATTGCAACAACTGTGCACGCAAGGACTATTCAAAACATTACCGCATGCCCCAAATTCTTGATAGACAAAGCGGACTAGGAAAATTTTAGATGTAAGGCTATCCAACTTTCCAATGACTTAGATACCTCCAATAACATTAACCGTGAGGCATCATTAATCACGAAAATTACGTCCAGCAAAATGCATAAAAACTGTGTGCCTTATTGGAACAATGAACTCTCCAAGCTAAGGAATGTAAAACAATTTTTCTGGGCCGAGTTTAAAAAAAATAGGTCAAACGATAACCTAGTCACGTACAAAAAAGCCAATGCCAAGGTTAGGAAAAAATTAAAGCAAGCGAAAAGAGAATGCTTAAATAAATTTTCCGAGAAAATTAATCACAAAACAAGTACAAAAAAGGCCTGGGCTGATATAAAAATGATCTCAGGCTCTTATAAACAAACAACTATAACCCTGGTGAACGGTCCGAATGGTCCTATACTTAACCCTAAAAAAATAGCTGATCACTTTTCCATGGTTTGGTCTAAATACTCGCAATACTCGAATTTCACTCAACTTTCATTTCTACAAAAAAAGAATATTTAGTGAAGTCTAACGGCATTCATACCTCCTCCACTGCCGTCTTTGAAAATGAAATTGACCTCATTGAGTTTGAATCAGCCCTTGCGTCGATGTCAGGTAAAACCCAGACAGAATCTCATATCCCATGCTACAAAAACTACCTTCTATTTTAAAACTCAGAATAATAAGGTTATACAATAATATCTTGATGCTGGGTGTATATCCACAATGTTGGAAAAATGCTATTGTTCTACCTATACCAAAATCGAATAGTATATCACCGGAAGTACTGGGTTACAGACCGATTTCACTGCTTTGTTGTCTAGGGAAACTCCTCGAGAAAATTGTTTCTAAACGTATATCTTCGTATGCGCTGAAACATAATTTAATAAATTCACAGCAAGTCGCATATAAACAAGGACAAGATACCATGGACGCCTGGACTTCGAAAAAGCCTTTGACCGTGTTGGTATACACGTGGTTCTACGTCAAATTGAAAAATGGAATATAGGTTGCAACATACACAACTTTGTAAAAAGTTTTTTATCAAACCGCAAATTTAAAACTAAAGTAAATTCAACCTTTTCTAACATTTACGATCTGTACAACGGTATACCTCAAGGTTCTCCGCTCTCAGTAATTTTGTTTGTCATAGCATTTAACGAAACAAGCAACATAATATCCAATTATAAAAATGTCTCCCATATTTGTTACGCCGACGGTGTTCTCATTTTCACTAAAGTAAATGATTTAAACGTTGTTAAAAAAGACTTCCTTGATGTACTTTCTGCCATCTCGAGCTGGTCTAATTGCTCTGGCGCTAACATAAACACAGTAAAATGCAAGTTGCTTCACATCAGTCGTAAACACAAATGTGGTGGCATAAAATTGGAATATAATAATGTTGGTATTGTAAATACAAATAGTCTTAAGTTTTTGGGTATTATCTTTGATAAAAGATTAACTTTTAAGGAACACTGTTTGTATGTTAGAAATCAATTGGCTGCCAGGCTTAATGTTATTAAATACTTAAGCTCAAAAAACTGTTTAATTAACATCTCAACCTTAGTTAATGTAACGAAATCGTTTATATTGTCAAAGATAGATTATGGTCTTCCGGTATATGGTAATTGTTCTAAGAGCCATATAAAACTTCTCTACGCTCCCTATCACACCGCTGTCTGCCGTAGCATCAGAGCGTTTCTTAAATCTCCAACTAAATTTATACTTGCGGAAGCTGGCTTACCTTCTATTGAGGAGAGAATTGAGCTAAACACCAAGAAGCTGATACCAAAGTTGTTCCTGTCTAATAATAGGACACTTCACGAAACGGTGATTAACACCATTTATCTAAAACGACCACTGCGACGAAAATCTGTAATCGCGTCTTGCATCGAATATGCTAAAGAACTAGGAATTAACGACCCGTTACTCAGGCATAATGATAATCACCCACCGTGGTTTTTACGACAGTCGTCCTTTATTCTAGATCTCAGTAAATATCCGAAGGAAAACACCTGCCCTAGAATTTACCAACAACTATTCCGCGAATGCTTGGCACCTTTACCTCCAGAATGGAACCTTATTTTCACTGACGGATCAAAATCAGAAGATTACATATCATTCGCGGTTGTAAAATCTAGTGGTGAAACCATGTCAACGGGACACTTACTGCCATTTTCCTCTGTCAGCAGAAGCCATCGCGATATTGAAAGCAATTGACTGTGCACTTAGCTCTTCATCAAAAACCATAATTTGCACTGACAGTATGTCGACTATAGCATCCATTCTAAACATAAACAATAAAAACCACATCATATCGTGTATCCGTGACAAGTTAGTTGCAACCCATAACAAAATTAAAATAATGTGGGTACCAGGGCATAAAGGTATCGCAGGAAATGAACTAGCAGATCTGCGTGCCAAGCTCGCCGGAAAAGAACCTTTAATCTCTTTTCAGTTCCTCGACAAGAGGGACTTGCATAATTTAATTTCTTCACAACAGCGTATAAAACAAATGATTGAATGGAAATCCATCCGACACCACTACACGCAAATTAATGGTGATAGAAAAGCACCCACGTACCCATCATCATGCCGATGCAACGATATCATACCATAGCCACACATTCGTATAGGCTATCTGGTATCAGCCCCCCATCATGTCAGTATTGTCCTGCGTCAACACTCTCCATCACACACCTGCTCAACGAATGTCCACAGTTCACGTCAATCAGAAGCAACATATTCAACTGCGACAACGCAATTGATCTCTTAAAAACCACTACACCCGAAAACATTGAGAAAATTGCCAAATATCTAACGCTAACGGATCTTCGTAAAGTAATTTAACTCCCTGTAGCTATAGTTCTAAGTAACGTATTGTTAGCAATTTAACTGCTATCTCAACTCAGTAATTCCCTATACTTTTTATATAATGTTTCATATTCACACATACTTTTTTCATACCGGTGAGCCGAAGGCCCTGGCAGCCAGTGCTCCTTTTTTTGCTGTGCAATAACAATTGTATTGTTGTTTCTCATTATTATAAATAAATAAATGAATAATAATGTTGAAAATTTATAATGCTGTCTGCTTGGCTCTGTGTTTCCACTGTTGAGGTTAACGTTGATTTCTGATATGTTATTTGCTGGTGTTGAAAACTTATAATGCTGTCTGCTTGGCTCTGTGTTTCCACTGTTGAGGTTAAAGTTGACTGATGAATTGTCAATATGAATATATCTTTATATCTCGGCTTTATTATTGATAAGGATAAATCTTCTTATCCTTTTCTTCAACTTTTTTGTTGTGTTTTTTTTCGAAGTTCAATATAAACAAAATTTGTGTTTCCTTTAATCTTTTAAAGGATTCGAAAATGCCACTTTAACTAAAGTTCTTTTTTTTCAAAAAAAATTTGTGTTTCCTTTAATCTTTTAAAGGATTCGGAACGTCACTTTAACTAAAGCTCTGTTTTTTCACAAAAAATTTGTGTTTCCTTAAGTCTTTTAAAGGATTCAAAAACGTCACTTTAACTCAAGTTCTTTTTTTTCACAAAAAAAATTATGTTTCCTGTAATCTTCTAAGGATTCGAAAATGTCACTTTAACTAAAGTTTTTTTTTCACAAAAAAAATTTGTAGGTCCTTTAATCTTTTTAAAGGATTTGTTATTTTTATTTTTATTCATTACGGATATTAAAATATCCAATATCCTCGAAACTGAATGATTTACACAGAAATGCATTTGGACAAATAAATATACATATTGTGGGAAAAGAATACAATTAATATAGTTATTAAAATTATTTGGAATTAATGGTGCATTTTTTTAATGGTTGCATTTTCGTTAGCGGAAATGCACTTGGGCAATCGTATGATAATAAGAATAAAGTTATAAATATATATACACTATAACATTAGTGAGCCACTATATCAGTAAAGCTCAAAGTAGAGGTGACATAACATAACGCCGTAGCCATAACAATACCATATCCATAAACATACTTTACTGTTAGGGTGTCATGACCATTAACAGCTGACAATTAGAGACTGTTGCGAATCGAATCAAATTTGATAAGTATGTATGTAAAAAATTTAAAAAACTTTAAAAACTACAAGAAGCTTTCTGATTTTTAGAGAGTTTATTAATATTTATATATTATATATTCGTGTGCTGCATTGGTAATTTTGAGGTGTTTTATTGTGGAGCGATTGTCCACGTGCATACGAGTACAAATGAGTACAGAACAAAAGCATATTTAAACAAATATAGAAAAACTATTGATCAAGCATTCAAATATTGTTTTGGTTTGTTTTTCTTAACAATAATATCACGATATGCTAGGTGAAGAGCATTGAGGAGAACACCCAATTAACATGGACAGGTTCGAAGGCGGATATCACAGAAAAACTTTCTTAGAAACTAAGCACATTGACGATGATGAGCTTTTTGCCTCGGTTATTGTACGATATGTTTTTAAAGTTAATGGCTTCCTCACTTGTTAAATACAAACAACAAATTTATGCGGAAGAGCGGTTATCGCTCACTCCTTTGTAAGGTTTTTGAAACAGTAGCACGGTATATTTTATTAATAATAGTGACATTTCGGTACTTAACGTATAGTGTACCCTTTAAACAGTAGCTTGGTGTTATGAAATTGGCAATACTATAGTAAAAAAACATTGTTTTGAAGATTTATGGGGACATATGGAATATGCTTTTACCAATATATCTTAATGAATCTACTCAACAACAATATTAGGATATCACCACTGATTTTGCCCAATTGTAGAATGTGGTCAATTGTGTTGGGGCTGTGGACATTGCCATCAAATGTCCTCCAAAATCATGATCCATGTTCTTCTATTATAAGAAGTTTTTGGCATAGCGTCGTTAGCAGCATGTGATGCTAAATACACCTTTACGGGAGTTAGCGTAGGCGCTTATGGAAGCCAGAGTGACGGAGGTATTTTTCACTTCACGAGATTTGGAGAATGATCTATTGGGTAATAGATTGCAAGTACTACCTGCTAACCCTCTTCCATCAGCAGCACAGCCATTTCCACAGTATTATGTTGGGAATTGAGCCTTTCCGCTAAATAACAACCTGATGAAGCAATATCCGGGTGTCAATACAATGAGTATGTATGCAGCAGGAATCTGCATAAGCCCCCATTTAGTTTAAGTTATAGAAAATACTTTTTATTATTCCTACAGACATTCTTTCTTTGTTATACCTACAGGCATTCCTTATAAAATAACAGTAGAAACATCCGATCTCTGTAACCGTACCAAAAATTAGCATGTGCATACATATAATATTGTAATCATATTTGTTTTTCTATCTGTATTTTTCGTTAAGTTAACAGTGTCTGCTTTGCAGATTTGATACTATAAATAAGGTTGCGAAAATACATTGCACCCTCTTCTACTTGGTGCGTGAACAAATCCACACATTATTTTTCACTCGGAAAAAATAATTAACAGGATTAAGAAAATACTTAATTCCTCAAAACATTTGGTGACCCCGAATAAATCATAATATACATGTAATATATAATTATTCGATTAACCGCATCGTATTAGAATTTTCGTATCCCAAGTAGAAGTAATTTCGGTACGCATATTTGTACGCACACAGTTTAAAACATATGTACATTTTCGTCGCGGCCGTGAGTGTTTGTATACCCATTTACACAAGTACAGCTATCGAAGGCAAACAGGTTGTTTTTCGCTTAAAATAAAGACATTTGGTGTTTTTTCTATTAACTGTTAACGATTAGTACAAACATAAAGACAATTAGTGCAGTGAAAAGTAAATAGAACTCAACAAAAGAAAATATATTTATAAAATGCCGAAAGAGTGTAAATCGTCTGATGAGAATCCTGGTGTGGCAGGTGAAATCGCTTTCTATAAAAAGGAAGGCAACGCGTTTCAACGCCAGCTAGATAATCTCAATAGCTTCCTTACGAATGAGCAGCTAAAAAACTTAGATGAGGCCGAACTTTTTGCGCGACTTAAACATGCTGAGCGTTTGCAGGCAAACTTCGAAAATGCACGATCAGGACTTAGGCGATTGGACCGCAAGGAATTCGAGTCTGTTGCTGACGAAAATTTCTCCAAAGTGTATATTGAGGTAGAGGCAAAAATTAATCGTTGGCTGAATACAAAACATAAGTCATCTGGCGCGCACTCTTCAACACTACGACAATTCTCTTGGGACGACATTACGCCGCAGCAGTTACAACGACGATCCCGGCTACCTGAGCTTAAAATTCCAGTTTTTAGTGGCTCCTATCTCGACTGGCCATCGTTTTTCAGCACGTTTACTTCAGCAATAGACAAAGACGTGGAGATGTCCAAATTAGAAAAAATGCAGTACTTGATCACCAGTCTTAGTGATGCAGCTTTAGACACTGTGCGCTCAATCGAGCCCAGTGAAGGTAATTATGACAAAGCCTTAGATTTATTAAAAGTACGTTTTGATAATAAATTACTTCATTTCCAGGCACACATAAAGGCAATTTTCGGGCTACAAGGTATGGAAATGGGCGCATCAGATGGGCTACGAAAATTAAGCGATCAAGTAAATGCACATCTTCGAGCGCTGCAAACTTTAGCAACTACTGAAGAGATATATAATGGCTTACTCATTCACCTCATCACAAGTAAACTGGATCGACAAACGCACGAAAAATGGGAAGAGAATTTATCTGCACACAAATTGCCTACATGGATTGATATGTCAACGTTTTTGGAAAGAAGATGCCGCATGATGGAGAATTTGGAAAACGCTATGGTCATACAGGCACCTAGCAAACAGGTGAAAAATATTGTATCTCCAGCAAAATCAAAAGCAAGCGTACTCGTTACTGTAGGTGGTGACAAGCCCACTCCACTCTGTATTTTTGGTGATTCCAAAGAGCACTTTATTACTGGTTGCACTTCGTTTTTGAATCTTTCTCCAAATTTGCGTTATAAGGAAGCAAAAAAATTTCATTTGTGCTTAAATTGCCTACGCAAGGGCCACACATGCAAATCTGGCAATTGCAGGTATTGTCAGGCAAAACATAACACTTTACTGAATTTAAATGGCAAGCAAGATACTGTACCAAAACCAATTGTGGCATCCCCTATAACAAATAGCCAGGTTACAACATCACAATCAGCCCTATTAACATCATTAGTGGCAAGTCCCAAACCTTTAGCCTCGAAAAATATGTCTAACAATTGTGTGCTGTTAGCAACGGCCATCATTTTAGTAAAAAATCGTGCTGGTACATTAATTCTTTGTCGCGCTATTTTAGACTCTGCGTCTCAATTAAAGTAAATCAACTTCAACTTCGGTCTCATCATTCACCAGTTTTAGTATCTGGCATTGGAGAATCGAGTCTCAATGCAGACAGATGCGTCGACATATTTGCCCAAGCTCAAAATGGTCGGTTTTCAACATCGTTCACAACTTTAATAACACAAAGCATAACAGACTATCAGCCGAATTTTGATATCAGCATTGAGGGCTGGAACATACCAAACAACATTAACTTAGCTGACCCATCATTCTTTAAAGCAAACCGTATTGATGTTTTGATCGGTGCGGAATTGTTCTATGACTTAATTTGCGTTGGACAATTTAGAATTGCAGATCACCTACCAACACTGCAAAAAACTAAGTTGGGCTGGGTGGTTTCTGGAGGCGTATCACATATCAATAATAAATTAATAACTCTTTCGGCATTCAGAAATTTAACACCGCCACATGATAGTATTGATACACTTTCAAACATTGTTAAACGCTTTTGGGAGATCGAAAATGGTTTCGATTCTACTCCAGCATTATCGGAAGAGGACGCTTTTTGTGAGCAGCATTTCATACAAAATTTTCTTCGTTTGCCTTCAGGGGACTACTCAGTTAGACTGCCACCTAAATCCGATCTTGATGCTCTTGGTGAATCGTATTATCTTGCTTTACGTAGATTCAGGGCGCTAGAAAGAAAACTCCAAAAGGATGAATCCACAAAACTTTTGTATTCGGCATTTATGCAGGAGTGTAAGGATCTTGGTCATATGTCGCTGGCATCATTTCAAGCAGACAAACCAGTTTACTACTTACCGCATCACTGCGTTAAAAAGCAAGACAGTACCACTACAAAACTGCGCGTGGTTTTTGATGGGTCTGCTAAAACTAGTTCAGGGTATTCGCTAAACGATTTGTTGCTACCAGGGCCAATCATTCAGCCAAAACTTTTTAACATCTTGCTTCGCTTCAGACTTTTTAAAGTTGCACTACTTGGTGACATATGTAAAATGTATCGCTGCATTAAAATGAGTAGCCCTGACCAGTTGCAGTGCATTCTTTGGCGCGATGACCCATCTGAGCAAATCAAGACATACAAGTTAAACACGGTCACATATGGAACGAGGCCTGCTGCTTTCCTAGCTATTCGAGCTATGCATCAGCTTACATTTGATGAGGAGGAATCATTTCCAGTCGGCGCTAAAATCATTCGAAGAGATTTTTATGTGGATGATTTGATATCTGGTGGCGATTCAATCGAGGAGGTCATACAAATGAAGCAAGATATCAGACAGCTACTCCTACGAGGAGATTTTCCAATTCGAAAATGGTGTTCTAATGAAGTTGATGTTTTGAAAGATGAAGACGAAAGTAATTTCGAAAAATTCATAAAGTTTCATGATGGTACAGATGTGACAAAGGCACAAAGGCCTTGTGTGGGAACGTATCTCAGACAACTTTCTATTCAGTTTCACACCAATCTTTAATTCGCAGAAAATTATAAAGCGATCTATTCTTTCAGTCATAGCGCGGTTCTACGATCCACTTGGCTTAATATGGCCAGTTATCACAAAGCTGAAGATCTTCATGCAAGCCTTATGGAAGGAAAAACTGGTTTGGGACGAAAGCCTGCCGCAATCGCTACAGTCCATTTGGTTGAACTTGTGTGGTCAACTTTCATTCGTTAATTTTCCACGATACGTGCTTGCACTGCAAGCCCGCGTTCAAATTCATGCCATTTGTGATGACAGTTTATCCGCTTATGGTGCTTGTGTTTACACACGCGTTGAAAAGCACGGCGTCAACAAAATACATCTTCTATGTTCCATGTCCAGAGTTGCACCTTTGAAGTCGATCACGGTTCCGAAACTCGAGTTGTCTGCTGCGTTGTTGTTAGCGGAATTGGTTTCAAATATTTTGGAAAATAGCCAACTATCATATGAGTGCCATTGTTGGTCGGATTCAATGGTTGTATTGTCGTGGCTACGATCTGCTCCCAGTAATTTTAACATATTCGTATCAAATCGCGTGGCTAAAATACAATCGCTTACATCAGGTATGACCTGGCATCACATTCCAACCGAACTGATTCCTGCGGATATTCTATCGCGCGGCTGCACTCCAAAAGAGCTTCTAAATAACACCCTTTGGGCTAATGGACCTTCATTCCTCCAATTTGATTCAGCGGATTGTCCAAGCAATATGGATTTCTTATCTAATCTTCCAGAAAGGCGGCGCCATGTTTTAATTGCTGCAACTCAAATCGATGCAACTTACGGTTGTAAGTTCCAAAATTCATTCAGCAAGTTACAGCGCGTGTTTGCGTACGTTTACAAATTTTGCCACATTAAATCAAAACGAACTTTACCATCAGCTGGATTTCTCACAGTCGACGACATTAAAGGTGGTACACTGCTACTAATCAGGCATATCCAGCAAGTGCACTTCGCATCAGAATACATAGTACTGAAAGAAAACAAACAGTTGCCTTCCTGCAACCATTTACTGTCACTCAATCCATTTATCGACGACTTTGGTTCATTACGCGTTGGAGGGCGCCTCTATAATTCGATTTTAGAATTCGAGGCAAAACACCCACTTTTGCTACCTTAGCACCATCCAGTCACTTCCGCACTCATTGAATTCTATCATCGTAAACTATTGCATGCAGGACCGCAGAGCTTATTAGCATCAATCCGTCAGCAGTTTTGGCCTATTGGTGGGCGCAAAACAGTTTCAAAAATCATTAATAAATGCTTGAGGTGCTTCCGCCTTAAGCCCAGGGTACTGCAGCAAATTATGGGTCAACTTCTAACAGACCGTGTGCGACCATCTAGACCTTTTAATACAACAGATGTTGACTATTGTGGACCACTACAGTACAAATGTGAGGTGCGCAACCGGCCACCCGTGAAATGCTACGTATGTATCTTTGTTTGTTTTTCAACGAAAGCATGTCATCTTGAACTTGTCCAAGATTTATCGACGTCATCGTTCATTGCTGCACTCAAACGATTTATCAGCATCAGAGGCAAACCACGCACTATTTGGTCTGATAACGCTACAAATTTTTTTGGGGCAAAAAATTAGCTAGAAGAGCTGCGAAGACTATTCGCCGATCAAAATCACAATAGAGCAGTAGCTGAAGCCTGCATTGAAAATTAAATATATTGGAAATTTATTCCTCCCCGCTCGCCCCATTTTGGCGGCTTATGGGAAGCTGCGGTCAAGTCCGCAAAACTTCATTTCTATCGCACCGTTGGCGTCCCTATTTTAACCTTCGATGAGCTTCGCACTCTCATTTGTGATATTTCTGCTATTTTAAATTCTCGTCTCCTTTGTCCAATTACAGAAAATCCAGACGATCTTGACGTGCTTACACCAGCGCACTTTCTCATTGGTGGGTCATTTACAGCCATAGAAGAACCAATTGTTACGCATCTAAATATGAACCGTCTAAGCCGGTGGCAGCGAATTTGTCAGATGCAGCAAATCTTTTGGCAAAGGTGGAGCACTGCGTATCTATCATTACTGCAAGAGAGGTGTAAGTGGCGAAACTGTATGCCAAACATACAACAAGGTGCTATGGTGCTTTTAAAGGATGACAATCAACCGCCTTTAAAATGTCGGGTTGAACACACCTTCAGTGGCGCTGACGGATATGTTAGAGCAGCAATCATTAAAACAGCAAATGGGCCAGTAAAACAAGCTATAACTAAGATTGCAGCACTTCCGGTTGAAACAGATTTGGTTGAAAGCATACACCTTCCAACGGGGGGAGTATGTATGCAGCAGGAATCTGCATAAACCCCCATTTAGTTTAAGTTATAGAAAATACTTTTTATTATTCCTACAGACATTCTTTCTTTGTTATACCTACAGGCATTCCTTATAAAATAACAGTAGAAACATCCGATCTCTGTAACCGTACCAAAAATTAGCATGTACAATGTACATACATATAATATTGTAATCATATTTGTTTTTCTATCTATATTATTCGTTAAGTTAACAGTGTCTGCTTTGCAGATTTGATACTATAAATAAGGTTGCGAAAATACATTGCACCCTCTTAATTCCTCAAAATAGAGTACTTATTGAAAATTGTTTGGAATTTTAATATACCTGCGAGGTGGAGATTGCTAAGGACAGCGCAGGAGCCCCATCCAGAAAATGCCCAAAAAAATCGTTTTCGTGAGTTTAGCACTCCACAATTGAATAAGGCTGCATGGCCAATAGGTGAGGAGCAGGATGGAGACACGAACTAAGGAATAGTGGGAAGCCTTTGCGATCCCTACAAACCTTCAGGCATAGAGGTCGAAATAGCGAAAATGAATTAAGGCAATACCTTATAGTGTTAACAAGCGCGCAGTAACCTTTCAGGACCAGATAGAGTGATCTATCTTCCAATACCATGACTGTACTCGTAAGCTCTCTGGTTAGCACAATTGAGATCAAACAATAAAGTGATAAGGCATCAAAACTACACGCTATTATCTATTTCGAATTATCTTAGCGTAAGGTAAAATGTTGTTTGTCGAAATACCAATATAAAATCTCGTGTGCTGATACAAAACCAGTATTAAATTCTGCAGACATAATTTTAGTTTCAGCCTGCAAGCGAAACAAAAAATTTCATGAAAATTTGAAGAATTAAAAAAACTTGAAAGTTGAATTTGCATCGTCTCCTTTGTAAAACAACAATCCTTTCAAAAAAATATACAATGAAAAACCAACAAAATATATTAAATTATTATTGGTGCGCAACTAAGCTCCCACTATTTGTCAATAGATGCCGCCAGCAGTGTGTGTTAGTCGATTCTAACATAAACTAGACGTCATTAACCAAGCTTAGACATATGGTAAACAAACTCCTTCGACACATTAGTGATTTTCTTTTGGTGTCATATATTATACTTTTGCTTATGTGATATATATCCGATTTCGTGTCGAATAATTGTCATTTGTGGGAAGTGTTGATTTTCCTCTTTCATTCGAAAAAAAATGGCAGCTGAAGCGCATCGAGAGCTACAAAAAGTTTATGCAGGTGGTGCTGACACAACGTGCCAAGATTGGTTCCGTCGCTTCAAAGATAATTGCTCTTTTTCCATATCAGTCTTAGCTCTAATCTTCCTCAAAAAGCTAACTCCTATCAAGAAAACACTTTCCAAATTATCTATCTCATAAAATCTTTCCATACATCCCCGTAGATATACATTATGAAACAAATCAATGACTGTCGAACCTTTAATAGTCCTTACCCTCTTCTTAATTGCTAATTCCTGTCCATTTTCATACACTCCCTTTCTAATATAACAACTAGTAGCGACAGTATCTATTGATATCCTCATTACGGTTTGCATATCTGTCCGGAATATGTAGGGCCTTAGCTAAAGCTTTTGGCGCCAAATTAAAAAATATCTGGTTGAGTGGAGGATGTATTCCAATAATAAACGCCCTCAAAGCAATTTCGCGATTCTTAGTATTAAGTTGATTTGTTATCTCTGAATTAGTGCCATTCATTATATACATATATATATATATACATATATGTAATATACAATTGGCGCGTACACCCTTTTTGGGTGTTTGGCCGAGCTCCTCCTCCTATTTGTGGTGTGCGTCTTGATGTTGTTCCTCAAATTGAGGGACCTACAGTTACAAGCCGACCCCGAACGGCAGATACTTTTTATGAGGAGCTTTTTCATGGCAAAAATACACTCGGAGGCTTGCCATTGCCTGCCGAGGGGCGACCGCTATTAGAAAAATGTTTTTTTCTCATTTAGGTGTTTCACCGAGATTCGAACCTACGTTCTCTCTGTGAATTCCGAATGGTAGTCATGCACCAACCCATTCGGCTACGGCGCACAGTGGGACAGAAATTTCCAAACCGTCTCAAAAATAGGTTTTGTGAATTTTCGATATTGAATATTTTGTTTATGTACATATGTGACTAAATGTCCAATACATATTATATTGTGTTTAAACAATATTATATGAATTATTATTGTAAAAAAACATGACTTGCAAGTTGATGCATAAAATAGTGTCGATTATGATGCACATTATACTAGCAGTTTACATGGTCATATTTTGATTATCTTCGATGCAAATCTATAAGTGTTATATATTGTTAGAAAGGTCATTCAATTTACTATTAAAAAAGTATTTAAATTTTATTTTTTGCAAAACTTGGAAAGGCATACATTTTTTTAAAGAATACCTTATTTTGTAGGCGTATTAGAAATTTCAAATGGACTTTTGACAGTTAGCTCCGTTTGGCTCTCTCGTAATTTTAATATCATAACATAAAGTAACTTATGTAGAAGTAAAATCAAAAAGAAAATTTTGCCCCAACCTGCCCCAAAATTAATTAGACACCAAATTTCTCTTTAAGAAAAGGAAAACAATTTTCAAAAAATTTTAGTAAAATTTGAATTAAAGATCAATCAAAAATATATCTAAATAAATAAACACATAATCTTTTAGTTTGGTTGACATATCTATAGAAACAACACATTTTTTCATATTAAAACCCTTTGACCTTTGACCTCCAAATTAACCCCCTTCCACGCGAAGTATCACAAAAAGATCATCTTATAGCACGATGAAGTTATTAAATCTCTGTTGTTTGAAAGTAAAGTTCTTAATAATTAACGAATTCTTGGAATAACGATTTTACTGTGCGCTTCTGCTAGATTGCGTAAACTTATTGTTGGTAAGTAGTGCATACATATGAATATACAACATGCACGCGCACGTTTGATCATGCGTTTGCAGCTCAAGAACAGTGACGAATTTTTGCGTATATTTGAAAGACATAAATAGTTACAAAATTCAAACAAATTTTTTTGCCAAATACTTAACAAAATGAGTGAATTTGTGGTGCCTCGACGAGAATTGTGCGTATTTTTCATTGACCTCGGCACAACACCAGATGCTATAAAAAATTACTTAGAAGAACAATATAATTTGAACTCATTTAAAAGCGAATTTGTTTTGAAAAGTATTCAAAAACTGCTCTTATCAAAGTTCAACGATCGCTGGAGCAAATCTAGCCGAACAAAACAACGTTTTCTTCTTAATAACTCGACTTGGTTGGAAAGTGAATTTAAGGTACAATTCCAGGAAGTACCAATTGATATTACACCTAGAGCGTCTGGAGAACGTGGACGGCCACCAAAGTCTTATGATCATCTATCAGAGAAATCTAGAAAAAGGAAGCATATGGAATTGGTTCAAGAATATGGACTCGAGTATATACATAACGCATATGTCCAAGGATTGCGGTCTGAAGGAGAGTTCGATGAAGCTTCTGTTGTAGAAATGATGCGAAAGAGCGATAAAAAAGAAAAAAAGATTGTAAAGGAAAAATTGTTGCGTGAAACTTGCAATGCAACCTGTTTTACGCCGGATGAAGCTTTAAGTTTGTTTGCTGATTTAGATCTTTCAAAAGCACAATATGGATTACTTCGGTTAAGCCTTATTAAGAAGAACTTTAATATATTTCCATCTTATAACGTATTGATAGACGCAAAAAAACTATGTTATCCTCAACCCTCCAGCATTGAAGTGACAGATACTGGTGTTAAAGTTAATCTGCAAGAGTTACTGGATCATACTACAGCCCGTATCCTGAAAATTGAAAATGCTTACAAGCCAACAAAAAGAAATCTTCAATTGTTTACCAAATGGGGATGTGATGGTTCATCGGGACAAAGTGAATATAAACAAATTTTATCAGATGAAAAAAATTTGGTTTCGGATGCAAACTTATTTATTGCGTCTTTGGTTCCAATAAAGCTGACAGATATTGAAACAGAAGAGGTTCTTTGGCAAAATCCAGCTTGCTCTTCAATTCGATATTGCCGACCAATTTGGATAGAATTTGCGAAAGAAACCCCGGAGAAAACCCGTTCGGTGGTTGCTGATATTCGTGATCAAATTAATAATTTGACAACGTCTAAGATACACAGAGAGAACCAGGTAACAGAAATAAGTCACAAACTATTTTTAACTATGGTGGATGGAAAAGTTACACAAGTTCTAACTGGCAAAAGTTCTGCAGCTGTGTGCACGGTATGTAATTCTAAGCCAAGCGAGATGAATAATTTGGAAAGAATAGATACAAAGCCAGTTAACATAAATGCATACGAGTACGGCTTGTCTACATTGCATGCTTGGATTAGATGCATGGAGTTAATTTTGCATATTTCATATAATCTCTCATTTGAAAAATGGACTGCAAGAACTTCGGAAGACAAAAAAGTAAGGAAGACAAGAAGAAACTTGTGCAAAGTTTATTTCGAAGCCGGATGGGATTAAATATTGACAAACCCCGGCAAGGTACCGGAAACAGCAATGATGGCAATACAGCTCGACGGTTTTTTGAAAACTACAGTTGTTCTTCGGAAATTACAGGAGTTGATAAGAACCTCATTAAAAGATTTTATATAATTCTTCAAACTTTGGCATCAGGCCTTGCAATTAATCCGGAAAAATTTGGAGCATATACTCGAGCTACAGCGGAATTATACGTCACGAAGTGTATGTGGTATAATATGCCATCTTCCGTTCACAAAATTTTAATACATGGCGAAAGTATCATTAAACATTTTGCTGTTTTGCCTATTGGCCATTTATCTGAAGATGCCCAAGAGTCTCGCAACAAAGATTACAAAAATATAAGATTGAATCACGCTAGAAAGTGCTCTAGGTCAGCAACAAATGAAGATGTATTTAATGGACTTCTTTTTACATCAGATCCATACATCTCTAGTATTAGAAAAGCACCTATAAATATTGAAAAACAATTATTAGATGAAGCCAAGAGCTTAGTATTTATGTAAATAGCAGTATTATATTTTCTTTTATTTTTTTTTTTTTTTCTTTAAGTTTCAAGTATAGGTATTAAGTATTTTCACTTTTAGAATTTAATTTGAAGTGAAGTATGGTAAAATATTATGATTTTGCTGATGTTGTTATGCAAAATATTTGTTTGTATGCCAATATACATTTTTTTTTAGTATTATAAACATAAAATAATACACCAAGTGTCCTTTTATTCTATAGTATAAACATTCTAGATATTACATAAAAATTTTCAGTTCGTTACTCCAATTAGGAACAAAGTTACAGATTTTTGAGACGGTACGCACGGTTCTGTCCCACAGTGCGGCGGTCGCCATTCGTCATTATGGTCTTATTAATTCATAAAGTTAATTTTCGGCTTACCTCATTATAATAATATATTAGAGATTTTGATCCTTGTCTTAAAATGGTAGTATCTTGGTCAATTACATGGATTGGTCGTCCATCTGCATTAGGGGGGTCCTTATTTTGGGAAAGTTACTAGATCATCGTTCACCGGGTCTAATTTTTTTCCTTTTGGTATAAAAAAAATAACTGCAAAGTTTGAAGCCGATCGGGCTTCATTTGATGGACCCGGAAATCGCTTATATCTGAAAGATCCACTAATAGGTGTAAAAAAGACGATTTTTTCACTATTTTACTTTATTCTGTATTTTTTTGCTCATGGTTGTTGCTTTTTTTTATTAAATTACATTGAATAAATATTATTACATTTCATTTCAAATATATTTTACAAAAAAACCACCTAACAGGAACATTTTTCATTTAAATTTACAGCATGTCAAATGAAAATATAGTCGATTTCGTATCGTTTTTTGTTGGGGTTTTTTTAGATATATGTAATTATATTTTTTTTTTTCAATCCTACATTTTTTCAAATATATACGTATTTTTCCCTTTTCCACTAAATCGTCCTGCATGTCAGCCAACCCCGCGCAAGGGTCGTGTGCGACTCGGCGCCACGCCGGTAGGTGGCCGCGCGAGTCTTCTCTCCCATAAATGATATTATGCGCAGCGGCTTCAAAGCGACTTTGATATTTTGACAAAAAGTTTATCCCTGTGTCGTATAAGTGCTGCATCACACATCAAGTGCTTTCTGCGAAGTTTATTTGGAACATATGGCAAAAAAAATATCACCATGTCGGATAAACCATCGACCTCAAGTCATTCAAGTAGAAGATCTGTGAAAAATTTGAATAACATTGATTTGATCGGCAACATTGCGCATCAGATCACGGGCGCCAAACTTCCGTGCATCAAACAAGTGTTACAAGTGATGTTCCATAATATGCGATTTGTTGGACTTACTGCAAAAGACAGTGCAAAATTGACCATAAGTGCAGCTGTAATATTTTGGCAACAAGCTCGCATTCCAATTATTAATGATAATAAGTGTGTGAAAAAGCTGATGAAAGTTTACGACCAATGGAAAAACATACAAAGAACTGTCCCAGATAAAAGGTCAAATGCACAAAAGCAAGTTGCCGAACAATTTACTCAAAATCTTGATGATTTGTTTGATATTGCCATCGGTGATGCGTTGGAAAAAATTCGAATTGAAGAGGATAGAGAATTTTTAAAATTGCAAAGACAAAAAGGTCGTCCAGGCTGCATGGTTGGTGTCGATATGAAGTTATATGGGCGAGAAAAACGTACGCAAGAACGACAAGAAAAAGAAGAAGCGCGTAAAAGAAAACACGAGGAAGAGATGGCTAGACCTTCAGGTAATTTATTGCAATATGTCATAATTTCAAAAATCATATTTGATTGTGAATTTTTTCAGATGTCGTGAATTGTGATGATGAAGATGCTGAAATGCCATTTTGTGAAACGATTGATGAAGAAAATGAACCGATTGACGATGACTGGGAACCAGAGAAAGTAGCTGGTAACGCAACATCCGCCAAAAAAAGAGGCCGAAAAGAATTCATCACAGCAAGATTGGCTGCTGCACTTGATAATGCTAAAGTTTCGGATGGTATGGCCGTGCATATCCTCATTGCAGCTGCTGAAGCATTTGGAATACGGGCTGAAGAGTTAGCTATCAACCGTTCAACTATTCATCGCGCTCGCCTGGAACATCGATTGGAAGATACAAAAGATGTGATGGCTCGGTTTCCCGACAACGTAATTAAAGCTTCAGCTTATATTTAATTTTTATTGGGTTTTCAATTTTTCATTTTAAAATAAATTTTTTAGATAAATACCGTTGGATCATTAGTTGTTCATTGGGATGGCAAACTACTACAAGATTTGATTGGTAGACTCAAAGTTGAGCGCATAGCAGTTCTTGTGAGCTACAATGGGACATCCAAGTTCCTCGGAGCACCGAAAATTGAATCGTCAAGTGGAGAACACATTGCTGCTGCGGTTCACGAGACATTAGTTAAATGGAACATTGCGGAGTACGTGCAAGGCAAATGTTTTGACACAACTTCAAGTAATACCGGCACAGAAAAAGGAGCTAGTGTACTCTTGGAAAAGAAACTAAAGCGTCAGTTGTTAGATTTATCGTGTCGACATCATGTTTACGAGATTCTTCTGTCGAGCGTTTTTGAGGTCAAATTATCACCTAGCTCGGCACCAGAAGTTCTAATTTTTGAAAGATTTGCCAAGTCTTGGACAAGTTACGATTTGGATTCGTTTTGCAGTGGTCTCAACGAAAAAATGGTTCTTTTGCAAATTGATCAAGTTGAACAAGAGAACATCAAAAAATTTTGTTTTGATCAGTTGACAAAGAATCAAATTCGAGACGATTATAAAGAGTTTCTCGAATTGGTTCTTACATTTCTTGGAGCAGGACCGTTCAACTTCCGTACACCAGGACCAACGAGTAACGCTCGATGGATGGCAAAAGCTATTTATTGCTTGAAGATTTTCTTATTTCGACAACAATTTCAGCTTACAAAAAGAGAAGCGAATGGTTTGCGCGATATTTGCATTTTTCTCATCAAACTTTATATCAAGCCATGGTTCAGATGTACGAATGCTATAGCTGCTCCTCTCCAAGATTTGAACTTCGTTAAGGCTGCTGTTCAATACGATCAAACTGATTCTGCAATCTCAAAGGCAGTTACAAAAAAATTGACTCATCATTTATGGTATTTGTCGGAAGAATTGGTAGCCCTAGCCTTCTTCGATTCAGATGTGTCTCACGAAGAGAAACGCCAAATGGTTGAAAAATTACAATCCAAAGAGCCAGTTGTGAAATTAAAAAACGGTCGAACATATACTAATTTATCAACATTTGAAAATTACACTTTGAAAGATTTCGTTTCAGAAAATACGAAGAAATTTTTCAACCGCTTTGGTTTGTCAACAACGTTTTTAGAGTTTGACCCATCGACTTGGGAAACGGCATTTGATTACGAAGAAGGTTGGACTTTTTGTCAAAATTTGTTTGTTGTTAATGATACAGCTGAAAGAGGCATCAAATTTATAAAAGATTTTAACAGAATTTTGACGAACGACGAAGAAGAACTCCAATTAGTGTTGCAGTTTGTGCAATCATATCGCGAAAAATTCCGTTCCTATAAGAAATCTGACTTGACACTCTGAACTTTAGTGAGTTTATTTAACACACTTACTAGAAAATGTAAAAAAAAGCAACAACCATGAGCAAAAAAATACAGAATAAAGTAAAAAAGTGAAAAAATCGTCTTTTTTACACCTATTAGTGGATCTTTCAGATATAAGCGATTTCCGGGTCCATCAAATGAAGCCCGATCGGCTTCAAACTTTGCAGTTATTTTTTTTACACCAAAAGGAAAAAAATTAGACCCGGTGAACGATGATCTAGTAACTTTCCCAAAATAAGGACACCCCTAATCTGCATAGGCAAAATCTAATCTAGCAAATCTGGCCTCTAAATACAATGCAGCCCCATGATTAAGTTAAAAATAAAATATCGTTAGCATCTTCTACAATTTTATTTCTTAATATAGTTAGTGATCCAAGGTATCTCCTGCTACCTTCAATATATAAACTCATAGAATTTTTTGCGGCCTCTCTCTAACGCACATATGATTTACCTGAAAACTCGAATATATATATATCCAAGCTTTTATTACACGTTAACGCATCGTCAATGGTCTGAGTCCGGTACTCCGCCACCTGAGATGCTGTTCTCAGAGTCCTAATTTGGTTATTTAATTAGCTTATTTCTACACGTAAGCTTGCGGTATGAGTAGCTATTAATCTAGCTATATCTTCCGCGGATAAGTGTATATTCTTATATACATTTTTTTGTAAGGGTCCTCTCCTCACTTTTTTCACTTATTTTTAATTACACTTTTCACTATTTTCTTAGTTAAGTTTGGGCACCTAGATTCTTTGTAATCATTGCCGCAATAACTACAATAATATAGGCGAACGTATTTAGGGGTACTCGAGCTGTTTCCCATTTACTTTATTTCTTCTTTTTTCATTAGTTTATGATATACTTTTACAGCTATAGTCTGTTCTTATAATCTTACTTATTATTCAAAAACTCTTTTATGGGCATTTACTATCACTAATAATAATTTCTTATCTTTCTAACTTCCTTCGTATTAAAAGACGTTACGTTTGCTTTCTGTTTTGCTTTTAAAATTTTTGTTTTTTTATCTTATAATTTTCGCCTAACACGTGGGGTACTCTATATTTTTTCTCGAATGTGTTGTTGTTTGTTTCGCCCGATTCGTAGGGTACTTATATTTGTTCACCGACCGTATGCCCTCTCGTACGCGGTATTTCCTGACGGTTAGATAGCTCCTGACAGGATCGCCAATTAAGTTTGTAGCACGCGCGAGCGTTAAAAAAAATAAAACACTAAACTGAAATTTGAAGTGAAGTCTTTATTATTTATAATATTTATGCTTACGCTATGGAGAACAAATAATTGTTTACATTAAATATTTCACTACTGGAGGAGCTTATTTCATCATCATACAATTTGAGCTTATGCTAGCTTTAACATTTATTTATCTTACATATCCCATTTCATCGTCATACAATTTGTGCCTTAAGGGAACCCGGTGGTCTAGAAATTTCAAAAAATCGATTTTTAGGTTTTTTCGATATTTCGAAAGTATAGTACCATTGACTAGGTAGAGAGCGGTCCGGGCGCTCCTGTACCTCAAACAATAAACTCATTTATCTCGAACCGACTTTTTCCGGCCTGGTGCTGTCAAAAAACAAAAACCTATTCAACCGAATCGTTTAAAGTTTTAATATGTTTTTCACAACATCAATGGCAATCGCCCGTACTAGAATTATAATATTATTTCAATTATTTCGTTTTTTTTTATTAAAAACCTGATTTTTAGAGTGTGAAATTCACACCAGCGCCATTTTGTCAAAGTTTTTTCTTTTTATTCTAGTACGAGACATAGCTACAGTCATACTGATTAATAATTTTTTTAGTTTGGTGTTTCAGATAAATAGAAGAGAAATGGTCCATCATCCAGGTCTAATTTTTCGGGAGGGTCAACCTCAGAGCCATTTTTAAAATTATTAACATAAAAAAAAAGTTTTTCATTTTTGTATGAAGCGTAAAAAATTTAAACATGGATTTTAATTTTTTTTATTGTAAAAAGAATATTCCTGAAAATACCCTACATTTGCGAGCTCTAGGCCACCGGAACCCCCTAATATTTATTTTTCTTATATATTTGCCATCAAGCAGCTTACCAGAGTAAAGTACTGATTACTGGGACTTTTTGTATATATTTGCCGTTATGCAGCTTACCAGAGCAGGGTATTAACTTGCACACTTGATACCCTAGCCTCTTTTGTTTTTTTTTTTACGAGGAGGAAGCATCGAAAGCCTAACCCCGTCAGTGTGGGACCTTAACCAGAACTAAACCTCCTACCGTCAAAGTACCCCCCGGTGCAACCATTAAGTTATTCGTCGGGGGGTAATTTTAGCACTAAACTCAACATCCGTTATTGTCCGGATGCAATACGTCGAAAGTAGCATCTGCTTGTTACCACCCACTGTTTAAGTCATTTGATGAGAGAGCAACCCTTGTCATAACAGTAGTCCCCCACCCACCATGTCTCTGTCCATACCATAGAAAGGTAATTTTCTATGTCCGGTATTGTCAGTTTACCTTCATCCAAATAAATTAATCTAGAAAATGGTCCTACGGTACAACCGAAAGTTACTACATCGCAGGAAAAGTGTGGACTAATATATTATGCTACAGAACTTCAGCTATTTGCTTTCGCTTTTTCGCCTTCTCTCCTTTTGCCTCAAATCATTGAGTACGAACACTGAGAATTTTTTAATACAATCTCATACTTCTTTCGATTGTGGCATGTGTGGAACAACATTGTCCGGTGTTATTGGTTCTGCTATTTGGGTTTCCAAAAACTCTCGTTTATTACTATATCTTTGGCAGTAAAAGAATATATGCTCCGCATTTTCATTAGCCTTGGCACAAAATGAGCATATAACTCCATCATCATGGCCATATTTATGGAGATATTCTCTGAAACAATCATGTCCTGTCAGGAACTGCGTCAAATAAAAGTCTACACTAACATGTTTTCTATCGACCCATGGCTGCACATTTCTAATGAGTCGATGTGTCCATCTCCCTTTGGGTGTTATATCTCAACGCCTTTGTCATTTTGATAGACTCTCGGATCTGATTTCTTTGCGCTCCTCAGCTATTAACGACCTCCCAAGGCTTCGGCTTTTGTCATATATCCTCTTACTTTCCAGAGCCATTATATTGGGGGGGCATTATGCCCGAAATTACTCCAATAGCTTCATGGGATAGTGTGCGAAAAGCGCTTGCTGTATGTTTCGTATTTTAACGCTTTAACAGGTGCAGTATGCATTAGAATGGATTGGGTAACTTTTGCCAGTGGTAGCTTTCTGTTCTGACTTGGTCTGCTTATGTTAGCCATTGTTCGAGATAGCGCCGTATTTACCCGTGCCGATTTCTCACAAGCCTTTTCAATGTGAGCTTTGAAGTTTAAGCGTGCATCAGTCATGACTCCCAAGTATTTCAAATACGGTTGGCTGTTAATGTTATGCCCGTCTATGCTTAGTGTGATGTTCTCAATTTTTTTTCTGCTTGTGATCAAACCTGCTTCAGTTTTTTGGCCCGTAAGCTGTAGGCTTGACGATGTAAGCCAGTTGTTTATTTTAAAAACTGTTGCACTACATATACATAGATTTAATCTGCTGAAGCTCTTTTTGCCAACGAATTATCATCCGCGTAACCAATTAATTGGACTTCTTTTGGTATTGGCATGTGGAGGATTCCGTCGTAAAGCACATTCCACAATAGAGAATCAAGTACGAAGCCTTGTGGTACTCCCCCAGTTAGTCTATATTGCTTAACTCCTTCGTCTGTGTCACAGAGTAGTACTCTATCTGATAGCTAGCTTTTTATCAAACGTGAAAGGTATGGCGGCGTTTCCAGGTTCCCTAAAGCTTGCATTATGTGGGACCAGCATGCAGAGTTAAAAGCATTTTTTACGTCAAATATTGTAACGGCGCAATACTCCTTGGTGCCATGCATCCATATTGTTCCTTCAATGGCATTTTCCGCTATTGATATTGATATAACTATCGATGCAATTAAAATAGTGGAGCGCCCCCTGAGGAAACAATATTGGTTGTCGGACAAGCATTTTTTTTCACTAAGGTGCTGCTGCAAACTATCAGCAATAAGCCGTTCTAAAATGTTGCCCATCGTATCAATCATACAAAGTGGTCGATATGAGCTCGGTTGACCCGGCGTTTTATTAGGTTTCGGCAAATGGACAAGTCGTTGTTGTTTCCAAATTTTTGGGAAGACACCATCTCAAAACACTTCTGATACGTCTCCGTGAAGAATTTTGCGTCTTCCTTCAGTGCAAGTTTCAGAGCTCCGTTAGGTGTTCAATCCAGTCCTGGAGCTTTAGCGTTTCCAAAACGACCCAAAGCTATATTTACCTCTGTTTCCGTGACTGTAGGTATATCTGTAATAAATAATATGTCCGTTGTTAGTCGGTGTTCTTGCTCATTTTCGTGCCTTGTGAAAAGGGTTTCCACAACCTTTTTGTCAACTATGAATATCGCTGTTCCACCAGTAAACGGGTTTCCGCACGTAAGTGTGCTTTTTCCTGATCATTGCAGCATCAAAGGCTTTGGTCAGGCGTGTTAACAGCCTGTGTACGAACATACTTATGTAAATATGTACTTGTATTTCGAACTCTCAGCAAAACAATGCTTATTAATATACACATATGCATGTACATACATACAGTGAGTGCCACTCAAAATGGCCCACATGTAAAAAGTTTACAAAACGTGGTATAATTCCAAAAACTTACATTTTCTTTTTCAACTTTTTTATTTTTCTTAAACTATAGATAATAGCCAACAAAAAAACGTAAACATATTTCATTAATAAAATAAAGTTTTCAAAATTTACGAGAAAGGAACAAAACACATGAAAAATGACGCGCCACTCAAAATGACCCACTCATTTAAATTTAGTTATATACATAAAAAAAATCATAAATTTCCTTAAAACTAGTATTTTGTCGGATAACCTCTTTGATTTATTACCGATTTCAACCTATTAGGAATGGATTCCACCAATTTGTTTGTAAAGTCTGGAGATATTTTCTCCCACTCCTCCATTAGGGCAGTCTTGAGGTCGTTTATATTTGATATTGCTCGCTTCCGAATTTCAACTTCCAATTTTTGCCATAAATTCTCTATTATATTTAAATCTGGAGACTGTGGAGGTGTTTTCAAGACTTTAGGGCAATTATACAATAACCATTCTTTGACGATGTGGGCGGAATGCTTTGGGTCGTTATCTTGATACCAGTGAAATGTATTCTCTATTCGCAGCTTTTGTGCACTTTGTTTTAGATTTTCTCGCAAAATTTGCAAATATTGAAATTTATCCATATTACCCTGCACGAAGCACAAATTTCCAACACCTGAAGCCGAACAAGCAGCCCACACCATCACGTTCCCACCACCATGTTTTACTGTAGGTCGAAGATGTTTTGGATCCAGCTCTTCATTCGGTTTTCGCCATACGTTTACCCTCCCGTCTGATCCGAATAAGTTGAATTTGGATTCGTCAACAAAAATTACGTTTTTCCAGAATTCGAAATCTTTCATGTAGTAGGTGTGAGCGTATTCCAAACGCTTTTTCCTATTTTTTTCACTTACAAATGGTTTTTTCCGGGCAATTCTTCCATGTAAACCAGCTCTATGAAGAACCCTTCTGACGGTTGTTGCACTGCATTTTATATTAAATGCTTCTGCTAACATATCTCGAAGAATTGGAGCACTTAATCGTGGATTTACTTTGACTTTTTGTAGAATCCAACGCTCTTCACGTTCAGTCAGCACTTTCTTACCAGGATGTTTTGGCTTGTTTGCGATTCGTTTTTCGTCATTATAACGTTTTATTATATTTTTTATAGTACTGCGTGATCTATTAACCATAACAGCTACTTCTCTTTGGCTTTTACCACTTTTATAATGCTGTATTATCAAATTTCGTATTTCTATTGTGGTTTGAGGAGCCATTTTAGGAAAATACGCAATATCTCAAACTCTTAAATTCGCACACGCAACTAATAAGTTGATCACATGAACAATGTATTCAAACCAACTAAACAGACAAAAATTTACAAACAGGTTTCGTGAAATACCGTTATATGAGTTGCTTTAAATGAGTGGGTCATTTTGAGTGGCGCGTCATTTTTCATGTGTTTTGTTCCTTTCTCGTAAATTTTGAAAACTTTATTTTATTAATGAAATATGTTTACGTTTTTTTGTTGGCTATTATCTATAGTTTAAGAAAAATAAAAAAGTTGAAAAAGAAAATGTAAGTTTTTGGAATTATACCACGTTTTGTAAACTTTTTACATGTGGGCCATTTTGAGTGGCACTCACTGTACATATTACCGCACACAGGGCAGTCACTTTATTCCCCTAAATGAGGATGTCGTCCAAAGCTAAAATTTTATGCCTAGCGTTCCTGTCATTGAGACTTCTCTATACATTAACGTTCTCCACACTGAGCAAGCGCCCAGCAAGAAGAGTGGTGGTCAGGTTACCCTGCACATAACCGCCACGCGTGGTCGTTAAACTATCACTAACCACGCCCCTTTACAATCACTTTGTTAAAAGCGTTGGGAAAATTGTGCCAAATTTTTTGTGTACGTGTGATTTTTTATCCCTTTCATACATATGGATTCGTTTGCCAGTGCCAGTTTCATATAAACGTAGCGACGAACAAAATAACTTTTAGGCCAGCGGCGACAGCACAGTGCGATAGCCCAGCGGCTAGCAATGTGGGCTTCCGATCCGAAATCCTTGGTTCGAATCACAAAAAAAATTTTTTTTTCTTATACATTTATTTCATTTTGTTTTATGATATGTTTATGAGCAGATTTTTTTCATGGTAGAAATACACTCGGTGTTTTGCCATTGCCTGCTGATGGGCGACCGCTATTAAAAAATGTTTTTTATTAATTTTGCTTTCACCGAGATTCGAACTGACGTTTTCTCTGTGAATTCTGAATAGCAGTCACGCACCAACCCACTCGGCTACGGCGCACATACCGGTATTTTGATAATCTAGGCGGCCAAAACTATTTTAACGTTTTTTATAGTCTTATATACTTTTATTCATCATCATTTAGACAATGGACTTTTTTATTGAACTATTATATTATTAACCCTTAAATGACCGTGGTATCTTTAAAGATACAACCATTTTGTACTAGAATAAATAGAAAATGAATTTTTTTTGGGTATTTATAGGTTAAATTATATAAAATAGACATCATTATTAATGTTTTAAGTATTTATTATCAAATGCCAAGTTTCACAGGAGGTGTCAAATAAAATACATTATTTGAACCAAAAAAAAATATTTAATTCAATCAATAATCTTACGTCAATAAGAACTAAAGCAAAATGAAACAAATTAAAGGCAAAAAATTAAAAATTTTCATTATCTGATGAATCAGATTCGTTATGTTGGGCCGGAATGAGTAAACCTAACGTTTCCGGTAAATATGATTTTCATTTTCCTCTTTTCACATTTCTAGTGCTGCTAAATAAAGGGTCTGAACTTAGAAAAAGTCGATTAAAAATGTCTCTATTGCAGTTTTCTCGGGAAAATTTTCTTGCGAAGTCTTGGCGGTAAGTTCTAAAATGTTTATTCCTTGCTTCTGCAGCTTCCTCCGAAAGTTGCCCAATAGGCACCAATGCATTTTTTATGATTAATGCACAATGCACAAGTATTTTGTGCATTGTCGGTGTCAGCGGGTGCCATGGGTATAATTCAACGTACAACTGAGCTGTGTCAAATGCATATTTATCATTTCTCCGAGTCCACTTTATGTCCGCATGAAATTGTCTCCAATATAACTTTTAACCGATAAATGAGATCATAGTTGATTCCGGTTATTTCAGCAGCTAACTTTGGATCTTCGAAAAATCTCCTGCTTGTGTTACCATCATTCGTGTTTCCAAAGTTAGCTTTTGGCATATGAATAAGCAAGCCAGTCTCGTTACGGAATCTCTGTTGGATTTCAAGTTTCCTGTCTTTCTCGAGCGTTTTTTCCGCTTCTGTCTTTCTTTCTCTGTATTTTCGAACAGCAACTTGTAGGCAAGATGGAGAATACTCTCAAAGAGTCTTATCCTGGCGTGCAAAACAGATAAACCAAACTCAAGGCATTCGTGGTTAATATCGTACTTTAAATGCAGCTGATTAAAATCTTTGGATGTAGCCCCTCAAATATAGCCCTTATTGGTAGAAGTTGTGCCAGAAGCAGCGTTGCACACTTTGTCATCTACCATTGTCATGACGAACACGTGACTGACTTTAAACGTTAAACTATTTAAGTCTAAATCCGTAGCTGACAGCGATTTCAAAGATTCAGTTACGAAGTCAATTTCCTCTTTAGTTATGTCCACACTTTCTTTTACAAACCGGAACCTCAAAGGATGACAAAAACGAGCTGAAGAGGGCGTTGGATTTTCCCAAACGACTTTATCACTTTTTCCACAGACTAACCTTAATGGAACAAAACAGGTTTGGAAGATATTTGAATCACAATCACTATCACTTTCTTGTTTTTGTTTAAACTGTGACTGCTGTGAGCCGTCGCATCCCCATTTACAAATAAGTTTCAGGGACAATCTTTCTTGTTCTTTAAGGGCTGAAAGAACCACTTCCAAATAAGTTAATAAGCGTTTCACTGTAACATCGACCAAGGGCTGTAAATCACATTCGGCATTGTGCATGTAATTCTGAAAAATTCAGTAGGCGGATACAATTCATTTTTTGCTTTTTGAATAAGTGTGTAGCAGGGAAAATTTTTTTTACATGTGTTCCTTATAACTTCGTACTGAGCACTTGTTAGATTAGCATCAATCATCATTTTCAATGCTTGCATTGGTGATAAAGAGTGGATTTCTTTTTTCCTAGTGTTTGAAAATGCCTTTTTGTATTTTGTCGCACGTATCGGAGAGTTTTGAATGTCTTTTAATACTTTAGAAGCATCTCTCTTTCCACTTTTGATTAACTTTACTGAAGCAGCATGCATAATCAAGTTTTTGTCCTTTACTGTAGATCTGAGTTCTGCAGTTTGCGTCTTTTAGATCTTTCACCTGAGTCACTGAAATGTTTCTGAGGAAGGCCACATCGTTTCGGTATTGCTGCAACAGTTAATTCAAAACCTCCTTCCCACCAAGACTTGTACTTTGATACGAAAACATCTTCTTTTTTATGTACTTGTAGCCACTTTTTCTTGATTTGTGATTTAAAATGTGAAAAATTGTGCTTAAGAGCTGATATCTGTTCATCAGAGTATTTTTCACTTGACAAAAGCTCCTGTTGTAAAGAGTTTAATTTTTCATCCAAATTTGGTAAATTTTGAGCTTGCATGCGGTCGAATAGGTATTTTCGAGTCACAATTCGAACCCCTGAAGTGCCTTGAGAACCTTAAACAAACCAAAAAGTAACAAGTATAGAAAACGCTTTTAAAAAAAACTGTTCCATGAAACTTTTGAAATTCCACAATTAATTAATCTGCGGTTTTCTGCGGCTAATTCTACTTTATTCTACATCTCAAAGCATATGTACACAATCTGAAAAAAAAATTCAAGCTTGGACGGACTTGGAAGTATAACTTTCAGCTTAACAAATAAAAAAAATATGTGTAAAAAATGCACTATTTCTCCTTGTACGGAATTCAATAAATTACGTTATTAATGAACAAAATCTATAAAATATTTATTAAATTTGGAAAAAACATACCTGAAGCTTCAATTTCCATCATTAAAACGAGACATATAACTTTAAACAAGTTAACTTTACTTTTTTGAAGATTTGTTGCTTGCCGAACGCCGAGCGAGATATGTGTAGTGTGATAAGCAATGAACTTTTGACTGCCAATACGGCGGTGGCGCACGCGACGTAAAAGCGCGAGAGGGGGTGGAGTGAATACTCCATTGTATTATCTTTCTATTTTATTCATTATTAAAATCAATTAATGCATTTCACAAAATTGACTTTTGGCCGCTTAGATTATCAAAATACCGGTATGTGCGGCGTTTGTTTACTTTGACTGATTCAAAAATGAGGAAAAATATATGAATGAAATTTGCTTACTGCTTACATATTTGCCAAAGGTTGACAATTTGATTCTCGGCCTACTTTGATATCAAAAAGAGAGAAAAGATATCTTTTTGACTTATGGCTTTGACAGCCACTTGCCGTTTTTTTTGTTTTTTTTTTCTATTGATGCAAAAATGAGAAAAAATATATGAATGAAGTTTGCTTGCTGCTTACACCTTTTCCAAAGGGGACGGAGCATAAAAAAAAAGTCGATTTCCAAAGAAATACGAGTGCATATGTGTTTGTAACATATAAAAAAGTGTAATTGTGTTAGAGCTTCGGTCACGCAGGTTTTGCTGGGCGTATGGTAAACGTATGTACATGCATATATGTAAGTTAACACCGCTTACACTGAAAGTTCATTCGCTGCACACGCTTCCGTTCTCAAACCATCTTGCTGACGCTATGTCTGCTACAAATCGTGTGAACGGCAATAAACCAAATTCCGAGAACACGATCACGTGGCACGGCAGGTGAATGAGGTGACCGATAAGTTAAAGTAGCTTTAAGTAACTTTGCAATTTTAATTTAATTTGATTATCAAATAAATAACAAGGGGCTTGCTTTCTCCAAAAAAATAATTTTTTATTTTTAAATAAAATAAATGTAATTAATTGGCGCCCAACGTGGTAAGGGCTAAAGGATAACGGCGCGGTTTTTTAAGTGAAAAACAGTGTTTAAGCCGGCCTAAAGAAGCCCGCCGCACAAAGACTAAGCCGCCGCACAAGGACAATTCGAAGCCCTGAACACCACGAAGAACTCCTGTAAAAGGAAAAGTTACTACCACCTCTTTAGACCAGTTCGCAGACAACCTCGCGAGAAAGAGTGCCGGTTGACCCCCAGTAGCTGAAATAGGTAAAAAGGACCCCCTACCGACTTTGTATAGGCAACTGTGGTAACTATTATATTTAAAATTAAGTTAGAAATAAGAAAAACCAAAAATTGTGGAATATAAAGTGGAAAATATTAGTGAAGAATAATTAAAAAATAAAAGGAAAAAATGCCTATAATTTAAATTTAAAGTAAAAATAAAATAAATAAGAGAAAATATATTTTAGTTGAAAATAATGAAAAGCAAATAAAAGAATTAAAAGGAAATTTTTGATTATACAAGAAGTCTAAAGAAGTAAATAAATTTTAAGAAGTGCTTTTGTTAAGACTAATAATAATAAAATAACATATAAAATAAAAGACTTTTTTTTAAGTTTACATAATAACTCATTATAAAGCAAAATGAGTAACCCATATAACTTCATCAGACCTCCTGTCCTTAAGGCACCAATCCCTCCTAATCCTAATATTGCTATCACTATACCAGGACTGAGTGAATTAATAACAAACATTGTGAATACCACGATAAGAAATACGAACAGAGACTTAGTAGGCACAGATCAAATAATAAACCCCGAACACCGTAATAATTTAGGCGAACTCGATAAAACACCGGATATATAATAGTAAGATCTATTAGAGAATTCTCAGGAAAGCAAGAAAAATTCAACTCATGGAGGAAATCAGTAGAGCGTATACTTAAAATTTACGAACAGTCAATAGGTACACCAAAATATTATGGGATCCTCAGTGTTACCAGAAACAAAATTATCGGCGAAGCTGACGCCGTACTGGAGCGCTTTAATACATCACTAAATTGTGGAGTGTTTCACACTTCATTACGCGGCCAAACGCGAGATCCCTACTCTAGAGGTCTCAAATGGTCTCAGAGGAGATCTACCACGCTTACTAGCTATGAGAGAACCAGTGGATCTGCCACAAGTGCTCCACTTATGTCTCAAGCTTGAGAACCAAAGTTTTCGCACCAATCACGCATGTAACAATCAAAATGTTACGAAAAGATTCCAAAATCAACCACAACCGATACCACAACGCAAGTTTAATCCTCAGCCATTTCAGAAACCTACTGTATGCTATCCTCAATTGGCCCCCATACGAAAATCTATAACAAATGCTTTCAGAAATTATAGCTTCTATAAGCAAGCCTATTTTAATCAAACCGATAACAATAATTACAATCCACAATTTGCACCACCGCGACCTTTCGGATCAAAGCCACAGCAAAAACCTACACAGATGGACATCGACCAGAGCATTCAGACAAAAAGAGTCAACTTCATGAACCAGCCACCACCAAACCAGGCATTTCAAGGAAAAAGACCACCAATAACACATCCACAAACGCCGGAAAAACGTCAAAGCAACTTTAACATATAAAGGGAACAGTATGAGGACTTATATAATTCATTTAGTCCTGAATCCGAATACATTGACTCGATTAGAAACTATAACATAACAGAAGAGTACGTTCCTTCAGATTTCGACAATCAATTTAAAAATATGGACCTAACAGATATTCATTTTTTAGAATGAATGCCTCTTCATTGCTCTACATAGAGAGCAAGACAAGCGATAGAGAGGTCATAAATATTCTGATAGACACAGTTTCTAATAAGAACTATGTGCAACCCCGACTAACAAAAAAACCAATTAAAAACGACACTCCCTTTAAAGCTGATTCCGTAGGAGGACATATTGAAGTCACACACCACACTTTTGCAAACATTTTCGGATTAAAGGAATCCAATATAAAATTCTTCATTCTACCAACGTTAAAATCATTCCATGCTATAATAGGGAACGACTCATTAAAGGAACTATACGCAGTAATACACACTAAAGATAATTACGTGTTGATTAAAAATTGCCTTAAAATAAAATAAAATAATAAATATCTCAAGAAGACCTTCCCAAATAAACCTTTTCCTAGTTACTGAAAATGGCAATAGCTCGTTAAGTGATACTATCTATAGTGATATTAGTTCTTCACAATATTTAATACCCATAGTTCAAGAACCAATAAATGTATTCAAAAACCAACTTTTCCTTTGTTTGGATGAAGTTTCCTATTACCAATTTAAGATAATATTTCCGACCTACCATAGACACATTAATACCGAACCACAGTTCACACAACAAAATCTGATAAATATTTCGAAACGATACCTGAATCCATCTGTTATAAACGGACTCAACACCGACGAACATACTTTAGGAAGAATTTAGACAATACACCCAATTTATTGTAGCAATTTCAGAATTAGATTCACACGAACCAAAGTAACCGATTTAACTGAAGAAATAGACCAAACAAATGAGATTCTAAAAGAACACAAACGCGTTCAGCGCAACGGACACGAAAATAAACAGCAACTTCTAAAAATATTCTACTTCCCACAGATGCAGACTAAAATTGACTGAATTATTAAACAATGCTAAATATGCAAAGAACAAAAATGTGAAAGACATCCCTCATAACTCATATTGCAAACCATCCCCATTCCACAATATTCCGGACAAGTTGTTCATCTTGATATTTACCACACACACAAACACGTAATATTGACCGCAATCGATACATTTTCTAAGTATGCTCAAGCGAAAATAATAAACTCAAGATCCACTCAAGATATAATTCAACCCCTGCAAGAAATTCTCAGAAATTATGGAATCCCAGAAAATTTCGTCTTCCATAATGAAAAATCTTTAGGATCACATCCGATAACACATCTAATCCAAGATCAATTTAACATGAAAGTGTTTAAGGCACCCCATATACTAGTACCGTTAATGGTCAAATAGAAAGATTTTACTTGACTTTAAGTGAAATTATGAGATGTATATAAACAGAAGAGATTCATACTTCATTCCAGGACTTGCTAGAAAAATCAATTTACAAATAGAACTATTCAATCCATTCTACCACTAATTAAAAACCAGTCGAAGTATTTTTCGGACGAAGAGTAACTTCAAATCCACTACATTTAGAAGAAGATCGAAACGAAAACATTCATAAATTAAAGGATAAGCGGAAGAAAGATCTTAAACATCATAACGAAAATAGAGACGTATTTAAAGATTATAACCAAGGAGATGTCGTGTATGTGAAAACAATTAAAAGAGTAGGAAATAAACTTTCTTGTAGATATAAAGAGGAAATTGTAAAAGAAAATAAAAATAGCACAATCATTACGGAATCAGTAGAATAGTTCATAAAGGACTAATTAGAAATTCATAATTAATACCATAAAAATAATTTTCTTTCTATAGAAACAACATGGCAAATAGCAAGGACACACTACTAACGCTAATCATACTTATCTTGACGACCTCTAGTCAAACGGATACGGAAATATTGGACTACACAAAAAATCACATAATAACGATTAATGACGGATAAACTAAGATACAGGAAGGAACATTTAAGAGAATACATCTTATTGACTTGGACCAATACGACGATTTCTTAAAGGACATACGAACATACCTGGACAAGAACATTCCCATAAACAACCTTTTCTATCCCATCTTCAAATCTCAAATAGAGATATCATTAGAAATACTTTCGAATATAATAATAGGACTATGTTTAAGTTCGTGCGGTTTTACAACAGATGGCGTAACTTGATTATTATTCCATCGATCCACATTTCCAAACATTCATTGGAGAGCTACTGTCGTAAGGCACAAACGTCAGTATAAGTTTTTTATTTGAAGCGTAAACAACAATATTTTTACCACACTTGAAAATGTCGAATTTCGTGCCAAATAATGTGTTTTTGCGGGGAATTCTTCTTCATTATTTTAATATGAAGAAAAAAGCAGCCGAAAGTCATCGTATCTTGGTGGAAGTTTATGGTGAGCATGCTCTAGCTGAGCGAACGTGCCAGAAGTGGTTTGCACGCTTTAAAAGTGGTGATTTTGGCTTGGAAGACGAAGAACGCGAGGGTGCGCCGCCAAAGTTCATGGATACCGAATTGGAGGAATTGCTCGATCAAGATCCGGCTCAAACGCAAGAAGAGGTTGCAAAAACTTTGGGAGTTGATCAATCAACCATTTCCAAACGTTTAAAAGCCATGGGAATGATCCGAAAGGTAGGCCATTGGGTGCCGTATGAATTGAAGCCAAGAGACGTTGAACGCCGTTTTATGGCATGCGAACAACTGCTTCAACGGCACAAAAGAAAGGGTTTTTTGCATCGAATTGTGACTGGCGATGAAAAGTGGGTCCATTACAACAATCCAAAACGTCGGGCAACGTATGGATACCCTGGCCATGCTTCAACATCGACGTCGGCGCAGAATATTCATGGCCTGAAGGTTATGCTGTGTATCTGGTGGGACCAGCTGGGTGTTGTGTATTATGAGCTACTGAAACCGAATGAAACGATTACGGGGGATGTCTACCGACGACAATTGATGCGTTTGAGCCGAGCACTGCGAGAAAAACGGCCGCAATACGCCGATAGACACGACAAAGTTATTTTGCAACATGACAATGCTCGGCCACATGTTGCACAAGTGGTCAAAACATACTTAGAAACGCTCAAATGGGATGTCCTACCCCACCCGCCGTATAGTCCAGACCTTGCGCCATCCGATTACTATCTCTTCCGATCGATGCAACATGGCCTGGCTGACCAGCACTTCCGTAATTACGATGAAGTCAAAAAATGGATCGATTCGTGGATTGCGGCAAAACCGACCGAATTTTTCACAAAGGGAATCCGTGAATTGCCAGAAAGATGGGAAAAAGTAGTAGTAAGCGATGGACAATACTTTGAATATTAAATTTGTAACCATTTTACGTCAATAAAGTTTCAAATTTCGAAAAAAAACCGCACGAACTTAAACATAGTCCTGAAAAAGGGATTTAGAACTTAGAGAGCAATAAATGTATTAGGAACGGTATGGAAGTACATTGCAGGTACTCCAGACCACGAGGATTTAATTTTGAATAATGATTTAAATGTACTTAAGAAAAACAATAATGAAAAAGTAATAACTAATGAAGTTTTTAACGAAAGAATTAACAATTTAACCAAGCAAGGAAATCAGTTACTAAACTCGATAAGAAAAGATACTTACGTAATAAGTGAAATAACATTTAATCTCGAAAGTAAAATAAGAATTATCAGAGAAGAATTAATAAATATAAAGTATGCCATTCAATGAGCAAAAGTTGGAATCATTAATACAACATTATTCAATAAAAGAGAAATTGAAATAGTAATTACGAAATTAAAAGAAGAAAGGCTGCCATTCGCATCAATTGAAGAAGCATTAGATTATGCAAAAGTTAATGTAATAAGTAAAGAATCAAGAATTTTGTACTTGGTAAAAATACCACTAACGAATAACACTATTTATAAGAATATTATAATAAGATCAGTTAACCCTGCATAACAAGTCATATTTTTAATACATTTTTGCTAATGTTATTCACATCGACTAACTTGATCTAAAAACTACTTCCAAAAAGCCAGGAGCACACCAGTTACTCCAAAACTTTTTAAAAAAGAGCGTTATGAATATTTTAGATTATATAAGTAAAAAAGGACGAAGAATTTCAATTTGATTTTTGGTCTTCGTCATGCGGTGTTTTTGATAGGGCCAGAAGACACACAATTTTTTTTTATTGGTTTGTTTTTGAGTTGCTCATATTATGAGCATAGATCACATAACTGTTCACAAAAGCAATATTTAGTACGCCAAAGAACATACACATAAGCCATCTCTTTGTTGTTCGTCAGCAAGACATAACGCTGCACATCTGGTCGAGTGTGTCGACGCCACCTTTTATTTTGTTATAAAACTCCACTAAACTTGGTTTGCCACTGGATGGATTCATTGTACCCTCTTCATTATAAGACGACAGCACATACACTATCTTCTTAGGTTTCGCCATATACGATAGCAGTGTCAGGTCGTTATCATAACAAAATATTGCTGTGCCTGTTTTCCTTCCAATTTTTACTTTCATTTCTTGAGGAATTTCAGCCTTGTTTGAACGCAATGTACTGACTATGGTTAGTTTGCACGGTTCTTTAAGCAGCGAGTTTGCCAGTGGAATAGATGGGAACCAATTGACAATAGTTATGTTTCGATTGGCGCCGTAAACAGACTTCGGGAGTTCTTTCACACAAATTTCGGTAAGGGGCATATTGTCATGGTTACAACCTTTGCCTAGATATGACATTGCATCTACCACATAGTTTGTTGCACTATCGCACAGCATGATTATCTTCAGCCCATACTTGGTGGGCTTTTTTGGATATACCTAAATTCGAAAAATCCACCTTCCGCGAAAGGCTAACAGCTGCTCATCAATTGTAAGGTAGATTCTGTAAACATTTCCTAAACATCCCTTATTGGAGAGAATCTTTCATTTATACGTAAAATTCTTTGGGATCTATCATCGAAGCGCAAATATGCCATCAAGAATGAGAATCGAGATCGACTCATAGTTGACGCGTATCTAGTTCCAGAATATTGAGAGTTGAAATGCTCATGAACTGTCAAATGATTATCTTTCATCACCGCACTCGAAACCAAAATACCAATGATTGCGTCAAGCTCAATTTTATTTATTTGATTTTCTACCGCTGGCAGATTCTACACTACCGCTTTGTTTTCTTTTCTGAATTTCGATATTAGTGTATTGTACTATTATATCGCAAATTTCCTCCGTGATAAAAATCTTGAATATGCATAAAGGATTACTAATACCTTCGTCAAGACATGTTGGACCTCTAGCTTGAGGCACTATGCGACCAGCTGCTCTATGATGCTTTCCTTTATTTGTTGTCCAAATGTTTCTATTTTTGCCTTGCAAATTCCTTTTATTTAACTTTATTATATTATCTTGACTTCTTTCTTTTAAATTATCTGATTCATCATTATCTGAGGAACTTTGTTGTGCCATTTCATCCGATAAACTTGGCGCGTATTCGCTTTCGGAAGCACTAGAATCTTCACCATCATCAGACAAATTCAATATTCTTTCGATTTCCATATCGGCAAGCAATCTGGATGTAAAAAAAAATTGCAATTAACCTAATGTTCGTCGATTCGACTACGCTACTTAAAGTACACAACACATTTACATCGCACTTACGTCGGCTGCACAACTAAACCAGCTAATTTAATATGAAAGGGTGAAACGAAAAATAGTGAGGTAAAAAAGCTACGATCAAAAAACTAAACAGTAGTAGTCGAAACGACTAACATTGGTTACGCAGGGTTAAGAGAAACTTGATTTTGAAGAAATATTAAAAGCCAAAAATGATATATATGGTATTAAAGATAAATGTACGAAATACGATGGAATAAAAATTTATGAACGAAACAAAATAATTAATATTAGTAATAGCACCTGCATCTCTCAATTAATAAGTAGTCAAAATTCTTTTTGTACGATAAGCAACAATCAACACTCACCGACGATTGAAGAGATGCAACCCGGAATAATTCTATTAAACGATTTCAATGGAACAGTAAAAACGGAAAGAGAGCAGAGATCAATTATGGGTACATACCTAATGAAATTCTATAACACATTATTAAGTATCAACAACGAAACATTCACCAATATGGAAATGCCTACACTTATAGCAGAACCAGCGATTATACAGCCAACACCATTAGAAAAAGATCGCATCAATATTTTGTCATTAGAAGTCCTCAGCGAGTTGCACATTAACAACACAAAAAGTATTAACCTGTTAAGAACAGATTCAGCAGTAAACAAGAGCACAATGCCAGGATTAGCAAACATCCTATCAGCAATCATAATAACCTTTAAATTCTGAATAAAACCCAAGTCAAAAATCATCATTAAAGAAATACCAACTGAACCACTCACAATAGATCATCTAAAGACCAGCGCGTCAGCGAATCTCCCAGCTGCACCAATCAACCCAATCAATAGCCAACTCGGAACCACTATTAGCTATTCAAATCTTCGGCTACATGACTTATAGTCCGGGAGCCAGGGACTGCGTTTTTATACCGATAAATTCTTGACTATACTTGTGATTTAGCTTTCATGAATAACGAAAGTGAACGTCAGCTAATGCGCCCGCGTGGGTGTGATTGTGGGAGAGTACGAAACGTGTCGAAAAAAATTTCTACCAACTCATTTTATACTTGCTGAATTTTTTTTTGTGTATCGTTGACATTTATAAAAAAAAAAATAGTCAGCCGCGCCGTAGAGGGGGGAAAATACGTCAGCTGAACAGGCGAACTTGTAAAATAAATTAAAAAGTAAACTAAGGTATTTTTGTACGGATTGACGGAAAGGCCAGTCGTCGATTTTATCCAGAATTCTCTGCTTTTTCATGCAAAGCCTTCTTAGGGACATATCCAATGTTAGCGTACAGACTATGTTATATGGTATTGTAATATGGTGGGATGCCCTTCAGAACGGTGTGAACATCAAAAAACTTGAAACGGTTCAAAGACTAGCATCTGTTCTGATAACCGGTGCCATGTCAACCACACCATCGAAAGCATTATATGCGACATTAAACTTCCTTCTGGTAGATCTGCAGGCAGATGCGTTATATACGCACGCAGTGCGGCAATAAAGCTGAACACTCTAAATAAGTGGTAAAACACGGATTATGGTCACGGTAAAACTCCCTCCTATACTTGCCATTACATCGTTTACGACCCTCCTACCCTCAAAGGAAGAGTGGGAACGTGACGATGTGAGACAGGGCGAGTCCATCCATGTATGCACAGAAGACACAAAGCTCGAGGGCAGGGTGGGCGGAGGTGTATATTCCGAGCATCTGGGGATCTCCTTCAGTTTTCGGCTCCCCGACTACTGTAGTGTCTTTCAGGCAGAACTGATGGCAATAATAAAAGCCACGACACTGATACAGTGTGATGCGATATCCGGAAATGATATCTACATTTTCACTGATAGTATGATATATAGATAATGACATAGGGATACCCTTACAAACATGTAAGCTACTCATCCTTGAAGAAATTGTAAAGAAAGCAAACGAAAGATGGCGTAATGAAGCCACCTGCAAAATCGCCCATCAACTGTGGCCAACTCTAAAAGCTAAACGCACAGAATCTCTGCTAAGGCAAAACAAACACAGTCTTAGCACATTGATCTCAGTCATAACGGGGCACTGCCTAATAGGTAGACACGTGAAAAGGATAGGTGTGCAAACACATGACTTCTGTAGAAGTTGTCTAGATGAGGACGAAGAAGAGAATAAAATTCAGTACTTGAGGCCGCCGGGGTTGAATTGGCTGTTTCCCCATACTTTATTCAGGGAGTTTGCATCACAGCCCACTATTATTTTTATTTTTATTTTTTTTTATTTTTTTTTTATTTATTTATTTATTGTCTTTGAATGGATACATTCTTACAGACTATATTAAGCTAATGTACAATAGTTTAGTAGTTGCTAAGAAAAGAACGATTTAAGATGATTGACTAAGATGCCATACGGCCATGTAAAATCAGCACCAGAAGAATTGAAAAACATATTGTATTTAAATCTGCACATGCCCTAGGAGCATTCACCCCATAGTTGGTTCTCGAGAAGCCAATTTTAAAGGTTTCATACTGTCGGAGCCTCATATTGGGTATATTAAATTGAATTTTAGTTAAAAGGGAAGGACAATCAATAGATCCAGAAATGATACGAATAATAAATGAGCACGATAGAATAGATCGTCTGCTATCAAGTGGTTTTAAGTCAATCAATAAACATCGAGAGCGGTACGATGGTACAGGTTCAGAAAAGTTTAAAGATCGGAGCGCAAAACGAAGCAAGACTTTCTGAACTCTCTCAATCCGATTAGACAGACCTATTTGTTACGGTCTCCAAATAACAGCGGCATACTCTACTCTTGATCTCACAAAAGCACAATACAATGTTTTCGTCTTATGACGTGGTTAACATGGCTGGTGAAATTCAGCTTAGAGTCGAAAATAACGCCTAAGTCTTTAATTTCCTCAACGGATTGCAAAGGTAAGCCAGCAATATTATACGAAGTATGCAAAGTATTGTTTGATTTAGCATATTTTACGTGAAAGCATTTGCTAATATTTAGTGACAAATGGTTTAAATAGCACCAGTTCCGGACATTGTGCAAGTCGGTTTGCAACTTTTCAGAGTCCCTAACACTGTTAATCACCGCAAATATTTTAAGATCATCAGCATACAAAAAGTGTTCTGCGAACGAAAAGCAAGAACCAATATCGTTAATAAAGAGTATAAAGAGGAGGGGTCCTAGAATACTTCCCTGTGGGACACCAGAGGATGCAATAAATGCACGGGATGTCGTATTATCAACGGCTACAACGCAGTGCCTGTTGGACAAATATGATTTGATCCACGACAAAAACGTGGAGTGTATACCCAATGATGCAAGCTTCGACAAGAGTATTCGGTGCGATACTTTGTCAAACGCTTTAGAGAAGTCTGTATAAATTGCATCAACTTGAGATCTGTTGTGGAAGGCTGAAATGCAGTAATCATTGAAAATAGACAAGTTAGTGACAGTGGAGCGACTTGCAACGAAACCATGCTGGTTGGTAGATACGAGGGGTGCCTTTTATATTTCGGGATTTGGCAACCCTGGTGTTGCAATCTGGCAACTGACAGCTGTATCGCAAAGTTTGACATTTTTTGGCTTTTACGTAATCAGAGCGTTTTGAAATACCAGCGCTATTTGTGTTGTTTACAGTAACTTAAAAGATTCATCTCGGTCCAAAAATGGAATTAAATCGTGAACATTTTCGTGCGATTATTTTTCACAACTTTCGACGTGGATTAACTCAGCAACATTGCATGGATGAACTTAATTCATTTTTTGGCGATGAAGCTCCATCAAGGACCAGTGTTTATCGATGGTATAGTGAATTCAATCGTGGTCGTAGTTCACTCCAAGACGAATTTCGTGAAGGTCGTCCAAAATCAGTTGTTGTTCCGAAAGCTATTGATGCTGTGCGCGCACTGATATTGCAAGATCGTCATGTGACCTATCGTGAGATTGAGACAATCTTAGGCATTAGTGGGACCAGCATACATTCAATATTGCATAAACATTTGACTGTCAAAAAAATTTGTTCGCGTTGTATCCCACACAATTTGTCAATCGCTCAAAAAAAGGCTCGTGTCGATTGGTCGAAGGAAATGCTCAAAAAATACGATCGCGGGGCTTCGAAACACGTCTAAGACATCGTGACAGGTGATGAATCATGGATTTACGCGTATGAGCCCGAAAGTAAACAGCAGTCGACTGTATGGGTGTTTCAAGATGAGACAAATCCAACAAAAGTTGTTCGCGTACGAAGCACTTCCAAGCAAATGGTCGCCTGGTTTTTCGGAAAAGCTGGACATGTCATAACCGTACCACTAGAACAACGCAGAACAGTAAATTCTGAGTGGTACACAACCATTTGTTTGCCAGTTGTCTTCCAAGAAATTAGGAAAACCAATCGCCAAAGACGGATCACTCCTCACCAGGACAATGCGAGCTCTCACACATCGGCTCAGACAACTGCATTTTTGAGCACCCAAAACATCGAATTAATGGGTCATCCGCCGTATAGTCCTGACTTGGCACCGAATGACTTCTTTTTATTCCCGTACGTAAAAAACAAACTGAGAGGTCAACGTTTTTCGACACCTGAAGAAGCGGTTGCGGCATTCAAAATGCATGTTTTGGAGGTACCTCATTCAGAGTGGCAAAAGTGCTTCGACAATTGGTTCTAACGCATGCAGAAGTGTACAGATCTTCATGGAGAATATTTTGAAAAACAATAAAGTGATTTTCGATGATTAAAATTTGTTTTTGTTCTCTAATCCCGACATATAAAAGGCGCCCCTCGTATTAGGGCTTTGACAGCAAAATATAACTTTTCATTCACTGTTATCTCAAAAAGTTTTGAGACAGACGAAAGCCTCGAAATCGGTCTGTAGTTGCTAACATCGTTTTTATTTCCACTCTTAAATATAGGCGTAACGGAAGTAAATTTCCAGTCGTCAACAAAGAAACCAGAGGACAACGATTTATTGAATATAATTGTAAGAGGCTCAGCGAGACACAAGCAATTCTTCAGCAAAATGCCCGAAAGGCCATCCGAGTCAGTTTGCGTTGTAGACTTAAGCTTCATAATACCCTTGACGACATCAGTAACAGATAGGCACAAAGTCCCAAAATTGAGAGGTGAAAATCTATTAGAGGGTAAACTAGAATCGGAGTCTAAGTCGGGTTCAAAATTAGAGCAGAAAAAGTCAGCAAATAAATTGGCAGATTCTATGGCAGAATTTGCATATTTACCATTATAAAAAACATTGTTTGGCACCATTGAGCAAGACTTTTTTGATTTGACGAATTGCCAAAAGGCAATCCGAAATAATATTGTTTTCGAAACTCAAGATGTAATTTCTATATAAGAACTTGTTCAAACAGTTAAACTCTTTTAAATGGCATTGAAATTTTGAGAAGTGCATTGGGTCTCCAGACCTTTTATACAGTTTAGAAAATTTGTTTTTTAGATTCTTTAGATGCCTAAGCCGTTTGGTATGAAAAGGTGTTTTATATATTTACTTTCTTATGATAAACAGGAATGTGCTTCAAACACAGCTCAGAAACCTTAGTCTTAAAAAATGAAAACAAGAGGTAACATCATTGTCGTGGAAGGCATTAACCCAGCAAATACTTAATAAAATTTAGTTAAAAATTGAGAAGTCGCATAAGTTGTAGTTAAATTTGATGTTAGGCTCATCGGATACCTCAGAAAACTCATAAAATTCCAACTCAAGAGAGAGAGGAACATGATGTTTATCAGTTAAAGATATGGGAGCAATGCCTTCCGACAATGTGTAGTTGATGTTATTTGAAATGAACACTAGATCTAGGATTCTATTAAGGCTATTATAAAAACCATTAATTTTTTAATGCTTAAAAAGCTATCAATGACATGAATTTCGGCTGAAGAATTTACATTAGAAGCCATAAAAGCAGCCGAGTTTCTAAGTGGGGACCAACTCAGACGACATAAATTAAAATCACGAAGGACACAAAGATGACTGTCACCAGCTATGCTTGATGCTAATGACACAACATTGTCAGCATGTGCAAAGTATAAATAATCCGGACTATTCGGCGGAATGTAGGATGCACACACATAAACTGATCCAGATGAGCCATAAACACGTACACAAAGCTGATCAATGAGTGTGTCAGAATTGGTAAGTGTAACCAATGATGCCCGAAATTTTCTCCGAACAGCAATGAGAACACCACCTCCTCTGGAACATCCAGATTTGACAGGGTCACGGTCTTTACGGAAAACATCGTACAAATTGAGGTCAAAAATTTCACAATCGAAGAAATTTTCATTCAGCCAAGATTCAACGAATACAAAAATATCAAAGTCTAAGAAAGAACTTTTCATATATACCGTGGAACATTTAGTCCGAAGTCCAGATATGTTTTGAAAATACAATTTTAATAACTTATTACTAGCGATGGAGTTAGCTGCAGAAGTTACGGAATTAGAGGTGGAGTGACGTCTTTTTGAAAAAAAGTGAATGGCCGAATTTTTACGTTCGTAGGCCATATATCCGCATTTAAAAGCTTATCATAGGAAAATTCCGCTTAGCTTAAAGTTGATTTTCTTGAAATCTTTTACGAGGGTATCATTTTTGATAAGTATATAGCAGGAAAGAAATTTGCGTTCAATTTCTGCATGTTTCGCAACATAGTCCACAATATCGGCAGCTGTCACAGTGTTTGAGAAGGACGATATGTGCAGCCACTTCATGTTAGGAACTACACTTAATTCACTATTTTGGTTTGAACCGATAACTAAAGGTTGTTTAACCTTTTTCCTATTAGCTCTAGTTACGGTTTTCCATTCACGTGTACTATTTGATGTAGGTGCAAGAGAAGTCGGCAATGCCGACGCTTTTTTACAAGTTGATGTTGATGGGAGAGCGGACGTAGAAGCAGCAGCAGCAGCAATTGGCGTCAGCTTCACTTTAGCTGTATTAGTAACAGCAGCGCTATAAGAGAGCGGCGCATCGACAGCAGCAGCATGAGAGTGCGAAGCAGAGGAAAACGAATTAGTCTCACCGTGCGGAGCAGCAACAATAGACACGTTTACAGGCGACGTAGCAGCAGTCACTGGTAGTGGCTCCTGTCTCTTCGATTTGCTTTTCGCATTTTTTGTGTTCCTTGCATGACACTCACGTGGAAGAACACAAGCATTAAGGTCTTTCACCTCAGCGGTTAGCTGTACCAGAGCAGAGGATACATCAACCGTTTGATGTTTTCGTAACTGTTTTACTTCTGCACACAATTCACTTATTTGCGAAATCAGCAACTGCTTATCCACTTTGAGAGAGCTAATTGCGGCCATCGCACGAGCATTTTCTGATTTCAGAGCAGCAATTTCTCTGATAATTGTTTTCAGACTGATATCTAATTTGTTTACGTCATCAGCTGATGTTGATTTCGGCAGTTGTTGATGTGGTGATAACTGTGCACTTATATTAGCTGGATTCACAGGTACATTATCAGCAGTGGAAATTTCGTCATCCAGGTTGATGGGAGTTGATGGTGCTTGAAGGGATTGACGTCGAACAGCGGCACACTTATCACAGATAAATTGCTTCCCCGTTTTAAGCAAGAATTCTAGTCAACAGGTTGTAGGTTGACACAATTTAAATGAAAGAGACCATTGCACTTGTCGCACTGCACTTTCTCTTGTGTACGCTCAACTTTGTTGGCACATAGGCACGGCATTTTTAGATCGGTATATTATGCAAAATAGCCAAAAAGAATAAATGTAATAAAATAGAGTCACTGTCTCGTAAAGAAAATTACACAATTTCGAATTTATGATGGTTTAGGATCATATTTAAAGCTTCGATAGCGGAGCAATCAAAAACACGACCGTTCACGTTTGCATGCACGTGAAAAAAGCCCCAGATTATTGGATTCTGGACATACTGGACTACTTCTCGTGGCTCCCTTGAAGGGGCGGCTGTAAAGAGTCGTAGGGCAGGTAGGCCGAAACTACGATAGCTTCGACACTATTGCCACTAGTCCAGTTCTTGACTTTTGCAACAACTATATCTCTAGAGCATAGCTCTTTTAACATCGTACGTTCAATCAATCTTGGCATGAGAATACAGGCTCAAGGTCTCACATTCAATCCCCAATGAAGTATTTGGCCCCACGACATAGCATCTAGACCACAGATATGCTTGCGACGTACCCATGGTTCTTGAATAAGTATTATGTATATTTTTTGATACAACTTTGAAGCTTCTCTATTCTTTGGGCTTATACGTTTAGAATTCAGTATTTTTCTGTTCCATTAGGGATACAATAGCCTTATAGGATTTGGGAGTGGAAGCTTTTATTTTTACTTGCTCACTGTTTGTGAGTTTTAGATCGTAGGAGCCAGAAGCAGTTTCTGCCAAGAGCTTCATCAACGGTGAAATATTATTGACTTTGCCAACAAATATTGGTAAGGCTTTCTCTTGAAGTTTAGGGTTAGGTTCTTCTTCGTAAACTTCCAAAGAAGAAAATCCCTTTTGAGAGGGTTCAGCGCTACCGAATCAGTATTCAACGAGTTTGGTTTAGTTTTGAGAAGTTGCGAGCTTATCTGGGCTATCGCGAAGCCTTTCTTTTGATTCGACGATTTTCCAATTGTTACCTGATGGGCTCTTGCTGGTCGATGGTTGAGGATAGGGGTCCTGTTGTTTATAAAACAGTTCCAGTTGTTGCTGTAGCTGCTGAATCTACTCCTGTATGCTTGGCATTGTATGATTTTGAGCTGTTTGGGACTTTGGGATTGAGTTGGAGGTGGGTGTAAGGTACTTGGATCTCCATGTGCTTGGGAGCGGATTGGACTCACTTGTTCTTGCTTCTGTTGTGCAATTTGTTGCTGTTGTGACTGTTCTTGTGCTGTTTGTTGCATGATTTATTGCAAATTTTGCCGCAAATGAATGTCTTTTGAGGTGTTTTGCTGTTTTTGCTGAAACTGAATATGCAGCTTTTGTTGTTTTTGGTTTAAACCGCCCCGATCAGGGGGGAGAGCCAATCGGCATTTTTTCGGGTTTTTTTTGTTTCAGATATTTTTATTTCTTAGTTTCAGCTGTTAAATGTTCTTTTTTAACTTATGTCTGTTCTGCTATGAGTCAGCTTTTTTATTGTGCAAAATTGCATTTTTTTGTTTTTGTTTTTTGCTGCTCTATATGCAGCTGCAGGAAAGTTTTAAACTACATAGCCCATTTTTAATAACAAACGCTGAAACTTCTAAAGACGCAAAAAATTTTGTCTCAAAGGTTCAGCTCCAACTCGTAAGACAAAAACGACCTAGCAGGTCTGAATCCATTGGACTACTGCTTGTAGTCAGAATTGGAGAACTTGGCTTGTCGAAGACCGCACAATCTTTGGTTCGAGCAGCAACATCAACATCCATGGAAACCGTGAGTACTGCAAGAACTGAATGGCCTAATCGTTTGAAGGCTTGTGTAAAAGCAAATGGTGACCATTTCAAATGAAAGTTTAAAATAGTTTTCCTTAATATTTACATTATAAAATAAAATTTACTTCATGAAAAAAGTATTATAATTTCATATGTACATATAACAGACTTAACTTGTAACATAACTTATGGCAGGACTAAGTATGACGGACTTAACTTTTAACAGAACTTAGGGTAGGACAAAGTATATTCTTACATTTATGCTTTAATGCACCCATTGCTCTGCATACGACGATGGCTCCAAAGTAAAAGAAAAAGTTTTCTTCGTGCACTCTACTTTGAACCGAACCCGTCAAGTGCAGGGCAAGTATGCATTTTTAGTTGCTTAGTAAAATAATTACACTGCGTTTTTAAAAAGCCCTGTCTCGCAAACTTGATTCCTGGCGTCAAAGTTAATCCAGACAAATCCAATTTCGCTAATTTGACAACAGGTCGGGTTATCAAAACCATACACGGTTTCACGATAGCGCTTTGGGCATGACCATCCTTTGCTCGCAGAACTTCAATTACAATTCATTTGATCCAGATGTTAGATTTACTTGTTTCATCGACGATGAATACTACGTCGGTTTTGTCGACAGGTTCAGGTGGAAGTTGATACCATTTTGCGCGAGGTGTTAGGTTAGGAAGATATTCCCTCACCCCCCTCTCCAAAACTGGTCAGCTAGCTGCGACGCGACTCTAAGGATATTCCCAAGCGTGGCACCGCTTCTGTCTTCAATGCTGGTTCTCGTATCATATCAGGATCTCTAGAGCGATTCTTATGTCGCCCCAAAAATTTATGTTCGCTTTTCGTCTTCGCCTCGCACTTGAATTTGGTGGAACATTTCGCGCATGTCTCCGGTGATGGCATAAGGAATGCTCACGAAATCGTGTATGTATTTCAACCAGAGACGCCAGAAGGCGCCCGTTTCCATGTATGATACTTTATGATCGATTGCATAATGGCGAGAGTCCGTTGATCTGCTTTGGGTTTCAGTGGTTCATCTTTCTTGCTTATGCCAAATGCCTGCAGAGCGTAATTAGTCTTTAACACTTAATCCATGTATTCAGTTGACACACAGGAGCAGATGTGCATCACGCTATTCGAAAAGGCATTAGCTTCCTCGCCGCTGCTATATACTGACCAAACGGTGCTCGATCACCGAGCTTTACATTGCCGACTCCAAGAAGCAGTGTAACGCGCACCCCAGCATATGGTTCGAAAAGCAAATTGTGCGAATGCCGATGCGGAGAGTACTTCTTGTTACAGCGACTGCTTTGGAAGACCAAGGTTTGTCGACCGTGCATATGTTGCGAAGATTAAGCCGGGGCGACGTTTCCTATGTAGAAGAGAGCCTAAGGATAACACTTTTGTTTTATGCTCTACCTGCCTTATATTACCCGTCCACCTGAGACATAGCTTATCTATTAACGGATACGTCTTTATGCACTTGTATTTTCTATAGAGGATCGCATCAACTTACTCCTTCTTATCTTACATCACAACTGCTTTATGGTTTGATGTCGCTCAATAATTTGAATGAAGCAGAACATGATGCGGCTTTGTGCAACCGTCAATATCAATACCTCAACGGCTATGCAATTAGCAGTTCTTCAGGAAATGTTTCCGAAAGCATTTGATGCATAGCTTATTGTCGCGAGCCATTGAAACACCACCTATCGTTGATAGACAAAGCGCAAAACTGTTTGCATTTCTCGTGTCTATGATAACCATTACACTGAACTCAAGTTGAGAGCTTGTGGCTTGGACTATCGGTGTGAACTACGCCGTGCACGAGCACCTTTTCTTAAACTGATTGTTATTAACTTTAACGTCATCGCCGGTACTAGTTACGGAGACGACTTGACTAGCACACGTCGCCAATTTTAAAACTCAATAATCGAACTCGTCAATGTCAGCATGGAGCAGTGGGACCCTATACCTACCTCACTCTAACTTCAAATCGCTTGGATATTTGTAAAGGAGCCCAGAATAGCATCGGATCATTCAAATAAGAGGAGATTCGAATAGCTTTCCGAGTACAACAGTAATGTTGTACCGCAAGTGCTAATTCAATTAGGGTTTCCAGCTTATCACATCTTACCAATGGTTTCTGACGTAGCTTACGTTGCGTGAATAACATATGACGCCCATATAACATTCGTAAAGTTTAAATGGCTTGCCATGCGGTTGGAGGCGGAAAGTTGAACTGTAAGTTCACGTTGTCGTGATGTATAGTGCTTGCGATAGCGTAAGCGGCTTCTAAGTCCTTTGGACTGTGGCTATAGAGGGTGCCGCTCGTGTATTTGCTGTTCAGACCGAGAATGAATGTCCTTACAGCTTCCTGGTTTGCGTATTCTTTATAGGCTGAGGGATTGCCTGAGCTATCCATCTCAACTTTAGTGAGTGCAAGGTTAAACGATTTAGTAACCTAGCTATGGAACTCCGCCAACGTCCTTTTTCCTTGTTTTATTCTTTTCATTGCTTCGAGCAACACATACAGGGGTCTTTGGTCTTCATAGGTACATGGAGTAAAAATTAAGCTTTTTGTTGTGCTTAATTAGAATATCGGCCACCTCTCCTTGAATTTTGGAATGAACGATCGACAGCGCCGTATAATACGTGAGTGTAGTAGCTTAATTCCTGATGTTTTCCATGTGTGTCCAGACACGTTTTCTCCACGATCTATAATGGTTCGTGTCGCCTATGAATATTGGAAGCATTTTAAAAATTTCCAAATTAATTTGCGACGCATCAGTAATGTTGGGTGCACAGTTTTGATATTGATCTGTGACTGTGACTGTTGCGTTTTTTTCAAAAGAATTCATCCTCTCTTTGGTTTCAGTCAGGGTTTTGGTCGAGGCAGTTATTTGTGTTGTCAGGTTTGCTATCTCCTTTCCATTTCTGCGTCCTATGATAAACGTGTTGAGTCAAAGATGTATTGTCGCTTTTATCGCGATTTTAGTTTTATGTTTAAATTTTTTTTTAAGTTTGTTCTTTTCATTAATTATTTATGCAATTTTTTCAAATGTTAGTGCTAGAAATCTTATTTCCCATGGAACTAATTCCAAACCCTAATTTTTTATAATTTTCACGTTTATTTATAAAAATGGCTTAAAAGCGGTTGTGCTCCACTTGATATTATTTGGTGATATTTGAGCAAAAAGAATATTTTTGGGTTACACCGAAATATATGTATGCAGTGTATATATGTATGTGGTGTGGTTTATATACATACATATGTATCTTTGTACTGACGTCGTTAACTACAGCGCGGAACTTCTTAACAGAGCTAATTACAGTGAACTATGTACAAGTACATTGGCTCTGCTCAGTTTTTGGCTTCTGTATGAAATTCAATAATAATAGCTGACGGCATTTTGCAAGCAATTTGGAATACTTGTATGATGGGAATTTGTGCCTTATTTTACCTTTTGAGGTGGAGCTTGTAAAACTATGTCGAAATTAATTTTTGTTTTGTTCGGGTACGTAATAAATAAATACATTTAGAAAATACCCTTGCCTATTTTTTTATACTTACATTACATTGGTATCTTGATATATCAATATATACACATATTTTGTTAGTTAATATATGTTAGTGCAAAAGTTCATTTGCATCTTCAATTCTTATAGTGTTACAGCATGATGGAAAGAATAATGAGATGGCGTCTATCGTGGTACCGTTACTTTTTTCTCAGCGAATTTGACAATGAGTTACGTCGTTTTAGCACCAGTATGGCCAGATTGCCATTTTTGTAACATGATTTAATTAGCATTTTGTTTGTTATTTAGTCTCGGAGTTTAAGGTTCTTTCTTCATGACATTTTTCTGCCTGTTCTAATTAAAAGTAATGTTTATAATTTTGTAAAATAAACATTTTTTTAATTAGTTCAATAATTCATTCAGTATTAATAAGATCTATTTTTTTTTTAAACATCTGGTCGTATTGCCCGCGATTGCAGTTGTTATTGGGGCTCTTCTGCTTTCAGCAGTCAAATCTGTCTCTCACTACTGCAGTGTTGCCTAGCTTTGGATATAAAAACGCACTGAAATGTCCATTTAACGAAAATAAAACACCAAATTTTTATTGAATTACTTAAAGAACTTTGTAAGCGTGACAAATTGTCTTTAAAATGTGCGTTTTTTTAATAAATGTGTTATGCTTATTTACATATTAATTTATGAGTTGTTTGTTAAGAGAACGACTTTTTTGCTACGATTGAGGTTATGGAACAATATAGGGTACTCTTTTTGTAAAAGTGTCGTTATGGTTTCTTCAGTATTTGCTGCTATTTTTTTGCTTATTTTGACTGTGAATACACCTCTTGATGCCCTGTGTCCGACTAAGCATTTAGGACCGGAAGAAACGATTACACCTCTATGGCTTTAATTCGCATTCAGTAAATTCAAACGCTTTTTATAATGTGTAAAAAGGTGTTCAATGTTAAGAAGAGTTGAAAGAGGGACATTTAATATATTTGCATAACAAACAAAAAATTAAATTTACACTTTCAAAATATCAAATTTTATAAGAACCAACAAATTTTCATTAGCACTAAAATGTTCTCAGAGTGACGTTTTTTAACATTCTTCTGTTTAATAATAAAGTTTGTTTTTAACTTATAGTTTTGGTAGCTTTAAATTAAAAATAAGAAACAAACACCTACTTAAAAATTTTCGCATTTTGATACATAAAAAGCACTACATTTATTGCTAAGAGCAAATGGTTGGCAACACTGCACAACTTGGCAAAGTGACGTCACGCACTTGTTGTTTCTATCATTGTTGGTATTGCATATGTGCATACGCATTGCAGCAACCATGACCTATCTCACGACGCATCGCCTTATCATATTTACACGCAATAATTAGGGAGTAAATACCCAAATGATCGAATTCCTGTCTACCAAATGCTAAAACAATTCTATTTTGCAGATGCGTGTACATATTTGTATGTGCGTATGCACACTTGATGCCCTAGACCAGTGGTCGCCAACCTTTTCAATGTGTTGAGCTACTTTCAAGATTTTGAAATAAACAGCGAGCTACTTGCCAACATAAATTAAATAATACACAGTTATATTCGACATACAATACATGTATTTATTTTACTAGTATACGTTCTATTGTATATATAATAAACTTATGACTTATAGTGCTTATACTTATGCATAACTACATCCATGTTCACACCTATCAATCGTAACAAAATTTTTTGCAGTCATAATGGCAAATCACAAGCGACTTAAAAAAACAACAAAACAGTAATAGTACATTATTATATAAATAAAATATGGGCAGATAAAAAGAGCATATTGAAGCAGAAGGTTGACATTCTGACTCATCGATAATTTTTTTAATATTTGCAGTATAATTTGATACAGTCATTCGAATACAGTTATCCAAATGTATATCTGTAAGCCGATTGCGGTATTTATTTTTAATAAATTTCATATTGGAAAAAGAAGATTCACACAAATAAGTTGAACTGAATAACACTTTCACTTTCAATGGAACACGACATAAAACTGAATACTTATCTTTACTTACTAAAGTCCATATACATTTTGTATTTGAACCTAAAGATTTTAAAATCAAGTCACTTTGAAAAGCAATCAGTTCCATTTCTGTCACAGGAATGTCTTCGCCAAAGTTGTTCATAACACTAGTTGCAAACCGCTGTACATCAATGTCCATGAAGGGTGAAACAACAAATTGCGTCACTAAAGCAATTTTGCTGAAATCCTTGAAACGATTTTTGAAGTTTTCCTTCAAGTTAGAAACTATTTCCATATGATATTTACTGTCATAGGGCTCTAATAGATTTTTGGATATCTTTTCGGAAAGAATAGGAAAATGCTTAGTATCGCGGTTTTTTAGGTTTTGTTCCCGAAATTCAAGTTTTGTAATAAATGCATTTATATCAGAAATCATTTCCGCTAATTCTTTATCCCTGCCTTGAAGCTACAAGTTAAGCTCATTTAATATATCTGTAATGTAATCAAGAAAACCAAAATCTCTGAGCCAAGTCGAATTTTCCAATTCAGGAATCGGTTCATCGCGTTCTTTGAAAAATTGGAGTATAGCAGGCAGGACATCATTGAAACGTTTGAGCACTCGTCCTCTGCTTAACCATCGCACTTCAGAGTGAAGAAGTAGCTCTCCGTATTGACAGTCAATTTCATCAGCCAAGGTTTTAAATAATCTTCTTTGTAACGCTTGAGCTCTAATCTTGTTCACAATTTTCACCACCAGTTTCATAACGTTGTTCAAGTTTAGAAAATTTCCACATAATGCTTGCTGATGTATAATACACTGGTAACTAAGAAATTGTGGAAAACTTCCATCCTTATGACATAGCGCCACGAGCCCCTTATCACAACCCACCATAGCTGGAGCACCGTCAGTTGTCAGGCCTACCATTTTTGATATTGGAATTTTCTCAGAAGAGATGAGATTTTTTAAATGAGAAAACAGCTCTAGTCCAGTAGTATGACCTTTGAGTGGAATAAACTTCAAAAGATCTTCTTTAATTGTAAAATCACTAAAAGCCATCCTGACAAATATGGCCATCTGTGAGGTGTCAACTACATCTGTTGATTCATCCAGTCGCAGTGAAAAATAAATACAGTTATCTAAGTCACTTCTTAACTGTAAAAAATATCATTGCTCATTACCTCTACTCGCCTCATCACTGTATTAGCAGAAAGTTGCATAGATTTTATAGCAGACACTATTTCGTCTTTATTTCTAAAGTTGGCGAATAAAGAATCTGCAGCTTCCAAAAATGCTTGTTTTATGATTTCCCCGTCTTCATAAGGTTTTTTCTTTTGTGCAATTATCTGGGAAACACGATAAGATGCTTCAGTTGCAGCCTTATTTTTGTCGATTGTTTTCAAAAATATTGACTGTTATCCAATTAACTGGATTTTTAAATGTTTCAGTTTTTCTTTTCTGGTGGCAGAATTTAACGGGAATGCCTTCTCAAAATTCGAATGTACAGTTTTATGATGCCTCTCAATATTTCCTTTTTTAGGAACTGACACAGATGTATTACATAACAAACAAACAGTTTTGCCTTTAACTTCTGTGAAGAAGTATTGTTCTTCCCATTCCGAATGGAAATGGTATGTCTTCGCCTTCTTACTACTGCTAGCCATAATGTTTCGAGCTCTAACCCAACCGCTGCACGCAGAACGTTGATAATGCCGTTCAGTATTAAACTGAGCGCAATGTCGACGTGCATTGCGTATATATAAAGAAAAAAAATTCTCGAACACGCTAATCGGTTCCAGCCGATCCTAGAACGGAGACGCGACTTCGCGTCGTGTTTGTCGGCGCGAAATCGCTTACCGCAGTGTTGCCGCTGTTTATCTATTTATTATGAAAATTTCTGAAATTTGCTAATACTGGTATGATTTTCTGGCTTTTGGATTTTTTGCAACGTGAGCAGCGCGAGCTACCAGAATTGCCTTTGCGAGCTACCGGTTGCTCGCGATCGACGGGTTGGCGTCCACTGCCCTAGACTATGTACGTACATATTTGTGTTCTGAGCTTCTAGCAAAACAATTATTACTAATATACATATGTATATACATGTACCTACAACCAACCGCACACACAGGGCACTCACTTTATTCCTCTAAATGCGTATGTCGTGCAAAGCTAAAATTCTATGCCTAGCGACTACAAGAACAAAATGCATTCATAGACGCAGCCGTAGTGGCCATCATTCTAGTTGCCATGGCGCTAAACAATCTAAATTGATAAATTCGAGCTCATATCTCTACGAGCAAAGTACTTTCATTCATAAAACGAGCCGCCCATATGCCAATTTTCTCGACCATTCGAAAATAGTCAACACATATTGGAATATACCTTGTAGAATTATTTTTCAATATTTGTAAATCTTGAATTTGTGTCAAGTCGAGTGCAGGTGGCTCCGTACATATGTATGCATCAATATACTATGTACATATGTAAATATGTCCCTCTAAATGCTCGACAACCGCAGCTGCTGTGCGTCAAGTGCGGACATGAGCATACAGTAAGTTGCAGAAAACAGCACAAGTAGCTTATAAAAAAGTTCTGGTAATGAATAAATTCTCTATAAACGATTTTGAGTTGGTTGATCAACGAAGTTTAATAGACAGACAGACATAATATGTATATGAACTGGTTAGCGCAGTTCATAACAACAGCACTATGTGTGCGCGCTGGATACCTTGGACATTTTTTGCGAATCGTAATATTTTTTCTCTGGCAAGTGCACGCGGCGCATATGTAGGTTAGGTTAGGTTATGGTGGTAGTCGGTCCATATGACCAACTCACTTAGACCTTACAGGTCTGTTGTAATACCACTGTGATGCACGGGAACCTACAGGTAATTTACTTTCGTGAAACCATTTTGTGGCTCTTATGAAACACAGGATTGGTCTAAACCCGCGCCAGTTAGTTCTGTAAGAGGATTGAAAAAGTGTTTACCTAAACAACCTGCTCTGATTTTAGCAAAGGTTGGACAATTGCAAAGGAAGTGCTCAGCTGTTTCTTCCTCTTCCTCATCTTTACAACTTCTTCAATATTAATGGGAGAATACTCCTAGTCTGAAGGAATGCCTGCCAAATAGTCAGTGACCGGTGACACAAGCCACGACCTTCGAGATATCTTCTCTTGAGAAGCTAGGCAATTCCTCTGTCCTTTTCTGGTTTATTTGCGGCCATAGTAGCCTAGCTGTTACGCATGTATCTTCATCTTCCCATGCCCTATTGGCCTCTTGGGTAATATTGTTTTTTATTATTAGTTTACACGTGGCCAAATGTATTCCAATGGTCCTTTTATCACGGAACAGTTGAAGAGCAGTACTTTTTCTGGCGAGCTCATCACTTCTACAGTTTCCCTCAATATCTCTGTGTCCCGAAACGCAAATAAAGCTGACCTTGAATATGACGCTAATATCATTTAGGGCTGCTCGACGTTCCTGTGCAACCTTTGTTCTTAGTATAGCCACATTCATTGATTTAATGACCGCTTGGCTATTCGAGAATATATTTATAGTCGTTTTTGTTACGGCGTGCGTATTTAGGTATGTAGCCATTTCTTTTAATCCGGATAGTTCCAGTCCTAATTCTTTCGAAAATACTCCATAGCCAACTTTATCGTCTATCTTGGAACCATCTGTATAAAAATTTAGTTCAGACCTTCTCCATGGTGTCTGCCAATCCTTTCTTGACGGTATACTCGTCTTGAAGGTGAGTCTAGGAGTAGAGTAGTCTATTACTGGTTTCTGACTACTCAGAGAGTGCAATAAAGAAGCGTGGCCAAACCACCGGTCTTTCCAAAGCACCATATTTTAGAGTCTACGAGATTCAGTGCAGGCAAATTGATTGGCACTTTCATCGCTTTGCTTGGGGTAGTCCTTAAAGAACCAGAGATGCATAAGAGAGTTGCTCTTTGGACCTTACTCATGATTTTAGCGTAATTCGCCTTTAGAGCAGATGGCCACCAGCATGTACCATATTCCATATATTAAGATTGGTCTAACTACCGAAATATTATATATAGCCAATGAATAATGCGAGGTGTTAACCCACATTTAATACCGACCGCTCTTTTGCAAGTATATAATCCAACGTTGGTCCTTTTTACTTTTTCTTCAATATTAGGTTTCCATGTGAGCTTTCTATCTACTATGAGTCCTGAGTACTTGACATTCCCTCTCTAAGGAATCTCCAGACCCTTAAAAACCAGCGGGGAGATTATAGGAAGCCTATGTTTCCTTGTGAAGAGAATTATTTCAGTTTTTGCCGGATTGATAGCGAGTCCCCTACTCTCAGTCCAGCTCCTAAGCGTGGCCATGTTAGAGCGCAGAATGTCCATAAGGGTGTTAGGATATCGGCCTTTAACAGCAATTGCTAGGTCATCTGCGTATGCAGTGACGTGGCAACCCCCTCTCTACAGCCACCACCTTGAGGTGTGCCTCTGCAGACCTGTCTGCTTAGGGTAGTGCTGCCTAAATTAGCCGTTTCCTTTATATTGTTGAAGGCGCCCGACAAGCGAGTGTAAGGCGGTTTCTGTAGATTTGCCCTTAGTGTAGGCATGCTGCGCCGAGGAGAACTTATTTATTGGTATGACGCCTCGTATATACTCGTCCACTATCTTCTCTAGAATCTTGAGGAAAAAAGACGTAAGACTAATTGGTCTGAAGTCTTTGGGGTTAGTGTGTGAGGACCTGCCTGCCTTGGGTAAGAAAGAGACTTTTGTCTCTCTCCATCCTAGCGGAATGTGGCCCATGTTAAGACAACTTCTAATGATAGTTTTGATAAACGGTAAGATGATGTCCCGTGATTGTTGCAGTGCAGCAGGGTACATACCGTCTAGTCCTGGCGATTTATACGGACCAAAAGTGTTGATAGCCCATATAATCTTTGCGTTCGTCACTAACAGACTTCCTAAGTTGGATTGCCTTTCATGATTAGCGGATTCGTTTTCTTCCACTGGCTTCTTTCCTGGGAAGTGTGTATCTAGTAGAAGACCTATTGATTCCTCTCTTGACATAGTCCATTTATTCCCTTGACCTTGTAGATAGCCTAGGTTACATGGCGTCTTTTAAGGAATTTTTCTTAATCTGGCCGCTTCTCAAGTTTCTTCAATTCGTTTGCAATAATTTTTCCAGGACTCACGTTGTGCAGCTCTGACTGCTCTTTTATACTTCTTCAGTTTAGCCTTATAGGCTTGCCAGTCCTCTGACCTTTTCATAGCCCGTTGGTCAATTTCTTGTGGGGAGTCGTTAAGGACAAATGCTATGCGAACCATCCAGAGACGATTAATGCTTTAAGGGGGAGGTAGGGTTTAGCGCTAAAAAAAAACACTTGTTTTGTGAATTTTTTACAGAAATATGGCTTAAGATACTTTAATAAAATTAGTTACATGTTATTGTACATCTTTTCAATAAGTTTTTAAAAAATATTAATAATAAAATATTGACAAATAAGCCCATGACAGAGTTTTTTTGGAGATATGTTTTTCGAGAGGTGCTCTGCGGTGCCAATCGGCATTCGTCGTAGAATCATCTGAAACTAAAAAAGTCGAATTTTTCAGTTAAAGTATGACGTAATGCTCCCCCCTACATTAATAAATTTTTTTTTTTTTTTCATTTTTGTAGTTTTGGTGGCAAAAAAACGTAAAACGAGCATTTTTGGCGAAAAATTTCGCCATATTTGTAAGTGAAAAACAACCTTAAAAAACAAAAAATAAAAAAAAACAGTGTAGGGGGGAGGTATTTTTGATTTAGAAAACGACTGCCAAATTTGAAAAGAATCGGTTGAATAGTTTCGGAGTTGTGATTGGCACCGACTTTTAAGAAGTCGTTTCGGGAAAAACGCGTTTGAAAAAATGACTCTGAGAAATTATCGATGCTCCGCATTCGAGGTAGAGTGCCTACAAAGGCTATAACTTTGAGAGTTCTGCTCCGATCCACTTAAAATTTTGACACAACATTCTTGAAATGATTTACTATAAGATGAGTGAAGAAAAAAAATTTCGATTTTGTGACCCTACCCCCCCCTTAAAACACGAAATCGAAGTTGCCATTCATGAAATTGGAGCCCAAGCAATCGAAAATGTGCTTAAAAACTGGGTTGATCGAATGGCCTACTGTAAAGCCAGTCGTGGCAGTCATTTGAACGATATTATTTTTTATTCATAAATGACAATGTTCCATCTTCAACATAAAAAAAAGTTTGAAAAAATATTGATTAGTTTTGTTTTTATAGCCGATTCAAAAAGCAACTTTTACATGGCCCAACCTATATATGCATAGCTAACCTACAACGTTAACATTCTTTAATTACAATCGACAACAAATTCTAATCGACTGCTGCTAAATTTACATAATTCAGCCCCTTACTGTTAACTTTTGGTGAAGAATGTGTCTGTGGTGATTAGTCTTCGCGAGTCGAGTACCCCTCCAAATTCCATACGTTCCTGTCATTGAGAGTTCTCTATACATTTACCAGACGTTAACACACATTCATTGGCACAGCATTGTATGGTATGTACAGTATCCTTCAAATGTGTACAGTAACCTTAAAATACTCTGATTTCAGAGTAAGTTCGTAAAGTAATATATTAATTAACTATTTATTTACCTTCTATCAGAGAACATAATTGTCTCTAAATTTTGTCTTTTTATAATATATATGTATATATATTTTTATAAGCTACTTGTCTTGTTTTCTGCAACTTACTGTATGCTCATGCGCGCACTTGACGCACAGCAGCTACGGTTGTCGAGCATTTAGAAGACATATTCACAGGCCCGATGAGAGGGTGGGGGATCGGGTACTTTTTCCCCCGGCCCGGAGTTTTCAGAGGGGCCCGGACTCGAGAGTAATTCGAATTATATGAATTAGACATAATTTGAAGGGGCCCGCATCTCAAGTTTCCCCCGGGGCCCGAATACTCTCTCCACGGCCCTGCATATTTACATACATATATGGGTGCAAACATATATACGGAGCCGCGGACACTCGACTTGACAAAAAATCAAGATTTACCAAATATTGGCAAATAATTCTACGGGAAATATTCCAATACTGACCGATTTATAGTTTTTTTGACGATCTAAAAATACATAACCAACCTATTTTTCAACCGATTTTTTATTTCAATATGGTCTTGGGAAGGGGAGTGTATGTGCGTTATGAATGTATATAATTCTAAGATTGAACGATTGACGTTCAAAAGAAATTTTCAATAACAAGCTCTGATTTTTGCAATTTATCCCCTTTTTTTCAATCTGATGCAATTTTTTGGCCACTATTCTTCAACGGGCACCACAAATATATACATATTCTTAAACTCCAATAAAATGTGATCGAATGTACTATTTTTCATCTTCATACATTGAAAACTGTAAAAGTTACAATTTTTACAAAAAAAAGTTTTTTTCCACACTTTTAAAAATCCAGATGAACCGAGACTGCGAGAGAATACCGCATGACCGATAGTGCTTTACTGCTCATTGTGGCTAATTTTGAAAGACAGCAATAAGTTTACATAGCTATGAATACATCTAACATATCAAAACTCATTATAATCCAAGCTTACCTAATCCAAACTGACCAACCAAAGCTTGCATGACACAGCAGAACCATTTGCAATTTGCTGGTCAGCATGTACAATTTAATGAGTGTGTAAAATCATCACTCTTGAATGATCAAGACCTATTAAAACTTAGCATAAGTGCATCTAACCTAGCCTTACCTAACCTTACCTAAGTGTATTAAGTAAACATAAATCAGAATGTGTGACAAGCGTAATCATTTTTGTTATATCTGCGGAATGTTTATTGACAAAAAGCATCGTTTGGAATTCGCTAAAAGTAAGGTCGTGGTTGAAGAATATAACCTTCTTTTTGAAAATATGAAAATATTGTTCAATGTGCACTACTACAATTAAAAAATGGAGATATGAAAAACGCGGCACGCGTCTTTTACCGACTCTCATCATGCCCGTCCTAACGTATGGCGCAGAAGCTTGGACGATGACAACATCCGATGAAGCGACGTTTGGAGTGTTCAAGAGAAAGATTCTGCGTAAGATTTTTGGACCTTTGCACGTTGGCAACGGCGAATATCGCGATGAGCTGTATGAGCTTTACGACGACATAGACATAGCGCAGTGAATAAAGATCCAGCGGCTTAGTTGGCTGGGTCATGTCGTCGGAATGGATACAAACGCTCCGGCTTTGAAAGTATTCGATGCGGTACCAGCTGGTGGTAGCAGAGGAAGAGGAAGACCTCCTCTGCGTTGGAAAGATCAGGTGGAGAAGAACTTGGCTTTACTTGGTGTGTCCAATTGGCGCCGGTTAGCACGAGAAAGAAACGACTGGCGCGCTTTGTTAGCTCGGCCAAAATCGCGTAAGCGGTTATCGCGCCAATTAAAAAGGAGAAGAGAACATCGCAAGTCATCACTACAAAACTCGTGACCGTATAAAGTATGGGAATGTTATAACTATCTCTAAACCAGTCTTACGAAAAATCCAAGACGAGCAAATTTCAACAAAGAAGACAGAAGATTCTTCTGAATCCAGTGACGGAAATTTAAATGCAGATAGTGTATATAGTGACCTTATATTCCAATTGGAACAATTTTAAATGAACGTCATTTAGTATCAAATGAATACTATCGTGATCTTTTACGAGACTTAGGACTATCGTTTATTTGTAGATGTTTTGAATCGAGTGCACATAGAAGTACAATGCAATCGGTTCAATTGTGTTACGCAGGGTTTTATTTGGTGAAGTGAGATTAGTATAAGTTATTCAAGGTTACGTCGAAATGACGTCCTTTTGCAATGCAGAAAAGCACCACAATGGGTTCGATTGTCTCGCATTGTGTGCGGTTGGAATGATTTTGATAACGTTAGGTTAGGTGAGGTTTAGTTAGGTAATACTACGTCCGGGTAAGTCAGAAAATTGCAGAAGTAAGTCAACAAATTGCGTTACTTCTTGCATTCTTTTTTTGACTATAATATTCTTCTACGGTCTCTGTTCAACTCGAAAATGTTCTGTTTTTATTTCATTTCTACAAAAACGTTCTTAACTTAGAAAATTTCTTATCAATTTTGATGAAATAATGGTTGCTAGATTCGGAATGGACACAGGTATGAGTAAATATACACGTATATCGCGAATAATAACGGAGAACCGCATTAAATTTGCAAATATGAAAGTAGTGAACAAAACTTTCGGTTTACTGATTTTTGTGTTTTACAAAAAAATCCGTTACTTCGAGACATTTTGATCGACTTTTGAAATTAAATGCTTTTTACATTCGAAATAGACACTGCTATAAGACTTTCTACTAAAAAAAACCTTTCATTCCAATATTATCGACAACATCTCGTTAAAGTCGCAAGAGATGGACAAATTCATTACAATTTAAGTTTTGTGTTTAAAAATCAGTGATTATTTTTGCTTAGCGTGAAAAATAGAAGACATACGTCAGAAGGACTAACACTTACCTCAACAAAGATTGGAAATCGGATAAAATGCAGACGAGCTACGAATTTTTAAATGTCGGAAAACACCCAAAATCGGTATTTTAACGATAAATAAAAAATTTGATGAATACGGTTCCTCGTCGTTCTCGGCTAGATCTAGAGTGCTCATCATGTTACTTCAAAAGTTCTGATTCACTGTAGCACCGTGCTATTTTCGAACGGTCGAGAAAATTGGCATATGGGCGGCTCGTTTTATGAATGAAAGTACTTTGCTCTTAGAACTACTAGCTCGAATTTATCAATGAATTTTGTGATGATGAGTTTTTGTTGTACAGTACAATAGTTGAGACTGTTCGGTACCGCCGCGACTATGTCAGATTGTTCAGCACTATGGCAACTAGAATGATGGCCGCTGCGGCTGCGCGTATTAATGCATTTTGTTCTTGTAGTCGCTAGGCATAGAATTTTAGCTTTGGACGAATACGCATTTACAGTCATAAAGTGAGTTGCCGCGTGTGCGGTTGTATGTATATACATGGATTTGTATAGGTATACTAATAAGCATTGTTTTACTGGAAGTTCAAAATACAAATATGAACATTAGCGTGGCAGTTATTTGACCTGTTTTTTATATACAATATTTTTTCGCGGGCTACCCTCCAGTTTGGTTCCATTCTATATAAAAATGGCCTCTGTGAAATTCGGTGCCAATCGGATAGGGGAAAGGTGTGCCCCCGAGCCTTTCAATATGCAAAATTTACCCCAAAATTACAAAAAAATTTTAATTTCATTAAAAGTGTGTTTTTTATTTTATATTACATGAGTATATATACAGCGTAAATAAGTAGTAAAAGAATTTAATTGGTAAAGTATATTAAATTATACATATAAAAATTGAAGAAGGAAATTATTATCCATACAGTATTTAGCATATATAGTTCCATATGACGCTTATTTGATTGCAATTAAGTTTAATAACAACATATAAAAAAAACTAACAAAAAGAAATAACTCATTGAAGAAAATAAAATAAAAATGAATTAAAAATCTTTATTTTTGGCTATAGTTTGTTTATTGCTGTCTGGGAACTTCTGTCGATAGTCTCTTACAACTTGGAGCACGTACTGTATTTGTCGCTCGTTTTTTGTATATAACTTATTAAAATCCTCTACTAGTTTAACACCTCTCTCCGTCGTATCATTTGTTACTTTAAGTTTATTAACTACTTTTAAAGCTTGGACGAAATCTTCAAGTTTGTTATAGGAATTCGTCATTGATGTTAAATCTTGCAAATAATCGTTTTGTTTTGTTGGAGACAAATTGTTCAAGTTCTTGGTTTAATAATTCAGGAGCTTGACTTGTTTCCACGGTTATCCTTTTAATGCTTTTTTCACATTCAGCATCAGTTTCACGATTCAACGCCTTTACCATTTTAATTTTTGATTCTGCCGTCACATTTGGGTCAAAGTAGGCCAAGGCGATGGATTCGGGTGATAAATACCACAAATGATTTTTGATTTTTTGTAAAGCCACACGAGAGATGTCGTCGTCAACTGTCCGGTATTTATAAATTTTGGAAAGAACACTGAAATCCAAAAATGGTGCTTTGGCTGCGGAAGGTGCACAAAACTACGCTTCGATATATATATATACTGATAAGGAAAATGCAAATATCACAAATTGCATTTTCCTCACGCGGTGATAATTTAAATTCATCGCGAAACATGAATATCTTAAAGCAATAAATAGCCTTAGCCATCCACCTTGCATGATGGATAGCTCCTGGAGCACGGAAGGATACTCCACGAGATGGTATTTCGCCAAGAAAAATAGCAGCCAATTGTAAAAATTCTCGATAATCCTCTCTCGGTTGTTGTTCTTGCAACGTGATTCGTATAAAATGAAGAACTCGGGAAACATCGACCGGATCCATATGTTTTCTGATTTTCTTATTCACGATTCCCGTTTTAAAATTATTTACATTTATTTTAGGCCAAGCCGTTTAGAACTTTTTCTTTTCTTTTTCTCTTCTCCTCTCGTAATTTTCGCTCAGAAACTCGAGTCTCTTTCGCACTTAGCTGGTAATCAATTCCATACATAAACCCCGGGCGTTCTTTCATCCGCTGATTGTTTAAGAACTGCTTATCTTCTTCAATGGATATGATATTCAATGCATTAGCGTGTGCAATATCGAAGAGATCCTCGAGTTTTTCAACGAAATCTTATTCTTTTTGCTTATGATCCATCGACGTTCTTGCAGCATGCTTTTGAAGTTGCCGCCACTGCTGATAGAGACCGTCTAACTTTGGTATACAGTTCTTTAGTTCTTGCGTCGGAATTCGGGCTTTCTCAAGCACTACCCACCTAATGAATGGTTTAGTATGTACATACACATATACATACACATATGTGTATGCTGTATAAGTTAATTAAAACGCTGTGGTTTTATTTTTGGAAAAATAAAGAATGACCAAAAGTTTTACAATTTTCACAATATTTATACTAGAACTAAGCCTGTGCTGCAACTGTATTTGTTGTTGTGGCCTATTTCCATCCTGCGACAATATTGCGTCTGATCGTTGGGTGCGAATGTGCTGATTGGTCTTCTGCCAGTAGGTGGCCTAGTTTCAAGTGGTTGTTGTTTGCGGAATTTAAATGTGGACGTCGGGTGCGATTGTGGTGAGCTGGTCTTCTGCTAGTTAGTAGCCACTTTGCGGAAGCGTTTTGCTGTGAGTTGTCGAATCATGATGGGTAATCATATTTCGATGGTCATATGCGCTATTGCAATCGTAATTCTAGCAACGTGTGCGATATTTTGTCTCTTGATATGGGTTAACTTGGTGCAGATAATTTGCAATAGGTTTCGGGTGACGTGTGTGCGTTTAGATCGTATTTCGCACGACTTGTGTGGTATTGGTATATTTTCTGTAATCGCTTTTCGAATGCTCCAGTTTAACTTATAAAAAGTAATTTATTATGGGTACTCGTATTACAGGTGACTTATATATCAGTCACCAGGTCACCAACATTATTATTTTTATTCAGGGATTGAATTGGAAATCACTATCCCTATATGTAATTAAATATGTACACATGTGGATTATCACAAGATTATCGGTTTACATTAGGATGTGTATGCATCACAAAACTTCTAATTTAATCGCTTCATCATAGTTCGATGCAGGTGCGCTTATAAATAGGGATGTGCATGTGCATGTATGGGAAGCTAAGGAAAATCGTATTGCAGTGATTGCATTACATAAAAGTGAAATTTACGAATTGCTGAAAAAAACTTAATCTTTCGAGAATGTGTGTTTATTGCACGATCAATCGTTTTTCCCAAACGTCTAAAGTGACAGTCAGAAAAAGAAGTGGTCGTCCTCTCGTGGTTCGAACCAGTGCAGCTATAAAGCCGTTCGAGAATGAATTCGCAGAAAGCTGAAAATCATTTCCAGATCCATGTCAAGACAATTAGAGATGATCTCCACTTAAAAGCCTTCCGTTGCTTGAAGAAAATTAGACTCTATACTAAAACTTCTAAAGACGCAACAATTTTTGTTTCAAGGGTTCAGTGTGGCCACCATCCAGCATCCTTAATAGTTGGTATGGGAGTGTCTTGTAAAGGAAAAGGGGGTTAAGACTGGGGCAAAAGTGTACAAGGAGGATGTCTTAGAAGGTGAAGTAGTTCAACAGTGCTTTCCTCAATGGATAGAGTTGAATCTTCCATCAAGGTTCCGCTGCAGCTAATAAGGCAAAAACCACCCAGCAGTGAGACAATATTCCAAACATTCATGGCCGCAGAATATTAGCCGTCTGGAAACCTAAATCTGAATCCATTGGATTACAGTTTCAGATTAAAATTGGAGAGCATGGCTTGTGGAAGACCTCACAGAAATTTGTAGAGTCTCAAACAATCTTTGGTTCGAGCAGCGTCGTCAATATCCATGGAAACCGTGCGTGCTGCAATATCTGAATGGCCTAATCATTTGAAGGCTTTGTTAGAAGCAAATGGTGACCATTTCGAATGAGAATTGATATTATTTTTAATAATTACATAACTAAGCAACATATTATAATAACATAATAACATTAAATAAAATTAACTTCATTAAGAAAAGTGTTATAATTTCATATCTATAATGGACTTAATACATTTTTACATGTTTTATTTTAAAACAACATCTAGGCGCGTCTTTTGAAAAACTTTTTATAAGTAAAACAGTTGACATATTTATATATTAGGTGTACAAGTTTGTTTCTGTCGTTTTTTCCTCAAAATGTAAGTTTCATTAAAAAAATGGATGGTAGGCGTACGTTATCGTGCGTCGTTTGCCACTACTGTTTCTCATTTTTCGTGCACGAGTTCCGCACTTCTGGTCTTATGGGGCGATCCATGAATCAATTAATTTCTTAACTTGTTCATAAGAGTGAAAATAATTTCAGGCATGTATAATCGATCAAAACAAATTATAATCGGAGGAGGGACCTCCTATATCAATGCTTCCGAGTATGTCCTCACCTCTTTCGTCATATGACGCCGATCGTTATTACTTTGGAAAATAGTTTAAGTCATATACATATCTCTTTATAGTGTGGCTGTTTTGCCTTCAGTGCTGCTCGATCCCCTGTGATAATTTCAAATGGCTTTAATACTATAGTTCATAAAATATCATACCGAGCTTGTACCAAATAATACAGAGTATAACATATGTCACAGTTCAATGTAAAAATTTCTGCTCCTGAAGCGACTTATTTTTTCACTAGATATAGTCTCACGGTAAGAGTTTACGAGTATTCGATGAGCACCTGCAGCAGTTTTCTCCAAATGGAAGCACAAAATCAAAACATCCCTTAAATGCCAAGAATTTGGCACAAAAACTGACATCTTTAACTAAAAATAAATTCGTCATGGATCGCAAACTCCTTAATACGGTGCTGTCCATGCTTACTGCAAAATATTTATTTATTTATTTTTTTTATTTATCTATTAAAAGAGTAACAATTATAAATAACTATTCCACTTAAAGAGCTAAAGCACTGGCTACTATGGCCTTCAGCTATTAGTATAATAAAAATGACCGCGTCTCTTATAGCCTTAACTTACATCTAGATACATAATCACAAATCTTATTTCAATTGTACACCATTGTCTGTTTGAGGAGTTCCGATGGTTTGATGCTTGAGAAAAAGGATATTCTGATATTTTGTAGGGAAGGACAAGTATCTATCAGATGAAGTGTAATAAATTCGTTGGAGCCACAAAAAGGGCATGTAGGCTTCGGTGAACCGCTGAGCAGGTGGGCATGTGTCATGAGTGTGTGACCGATTCTCAGTCGAGTAAAGATTTTTGCTTGGTGACATAGTGCAGATGGAGGGTAGATATTTTTTTCACCAAAGGGGTTAAAGTTTTTATAAGGATGCTGATAAATGTTCCATTTAGTTACTGCGTTATCTGCGGCAAGTTCTTTCGCTAGTATCTTTATGTCATTGCAAGTGATATAGTCAAATGTGTGTAGAGGTTCCTTAATCGCCTCTTTCGCTCTCTTGTCAGCTTTTTCGTTACCAGAGTGCCCAGGAATCTACATAATTTTGATTGCACCTGTGTGTATTGAAATTATATTGCGGATTTTTGTTATCATCGGGGTGTCATTTGTGGGGTTTAAGATAGCTTAGATTGAGGATTTGCTATCGGTGCAAATTAAGTGCTTGCTACATTTCTGGGAGGCAAAGATTACTGCTTCAAGTAACGCAGCTGCTTCAGCTGTAAATATTGAAGTGAATCTTGGCGAAATTCCGGCATAGATGGTAACACCTTCTGCGTTTGTCACTGCAAACGATGTGCAGGTGTCGGTTTTTGATCTTCCAATCTTTCTTTAATGGGGAAATGGTTTCGAGAAAAATCTGGTTGCATTCGTTTGTATTAGTGAAATTTTTTAAATGTTTGGATAGATTGTTCAATATCATCGAGTTGGGAACGACCCACGGTGAATGCATTGCAGGTTCCACAAGTACTGGCTGAGCAATGATATCCAGTTTTTCGGCTTCTTTTAGAATGATGAAGATTGTTGATTCCCGGCTCTTTCTGTTTAATTTTTGAGTACTCAAGTTGATGTGTTTAAACAAAAGTCTGTTTCTACATTGAATTATCTTCAAAATACTTGTCCTTGTATTGTTGGCCACCCTTTCCGAGATGGTGGGAAGTCCAGCTTCCGCTAGGGTAACGTTTATGGGGGAAGTGGGGAAGGCTCTGATGCTTCTCCTGACTGCAGCATGGTAAGGTGCTTCTAAGCGCTTTAGATGAGTTTTAGCGCAGTGTCCGTATATAACCAGTCCGAAGTCAATTTTAGATAAGATTAGAGATCTAGTGATACTTAATAATGTACTTGTATGTATCAAACAGTGCTTTGAGGATAAGTATTTAGCTATGTTTAGTCTAGATAATTGGCTTAACCTAACGTATTCACAATGTTGCTTATAAGTTAGTTGCTTATCAAAGATAATGCCTAATCTTTTAAGTGTGTTGGTGTGGGGGATTATGGTATTGGAGAAGGATATAGGTGGGAATATGTATTTATGTTTGCGACATATATGGAATGTAGAACTTTTATTCATATAAATACTGGCTCCCGAAGCTTGTGACCAAACTTCGAGGTCCACAAGGATACCGCTAAATGTACTTTTAACTTCTGATAAATTTTTGGTATTTGAAAAAATTACCACATCATCTGCCTAAATGAAGTGTTCGACATGCAGATGTTTGGATATTATAGAGTTAACTTCATTAAAAGCTATGATGAACAAAATGACAGATAGAGGTGGTCCTTGAGGAATACCATTAAAGAGGGGAAGGATTTGGGATTCATGGTTGTTAGCACGAACATAAAATTTGCGATTGCATAAGTACGATTTGATAGTATTATACATTTTTTCCCCAATCTTCCAGCGATTTAGCTCTTCCAATACATTGTGAGAGCCTATTCGATCGTATGCCTTTTCAAAATCTAAGCTAAGCACAGATACATGGTTTCTATCGGCAAGTGCTGAGTTAGCGAAATGTTCAAATATTAGAAGTGGATCTGTTACACTAAGTCCTTTTTGAAACGCAAACTGGTGTGGGCTAAGTAGGTTATTTTTTTGGGCAAACCAGATGATTCGGCGGGAAATCATTTTCTCTAGAACTTTTGACATGTAAGGGAGAAGGGATATAGGTCTATAACTAGATATGAGGGAGTTGGGTTTATTAGGTTTGGGGATGGGGATAATTGCGGCAGTTTTCCACGCTTGAGGGAATAATCCTTGACTAAATATTGAGTTGTATAGGTTAACGAGTCGGGATTTTAAGAAGGAAGGAATATTTTTTAGTATCGCGTAGTTAATTCTATCACCACCGGGAGTCTTACCCTTCAGAGAAGAAAGCGTTAAATCGAATTATTCTATTGTGAATGGTGAATCTATTGCTACACTATCGGAGGAAGGGGAGGGGTTATGGTATTTAAAAGCGCTTATATTGTCTTTTCTTCTCTTGAAGTCGGGGTGGAAGTTTGAGCTGTGGGAGTAGTTTGACCAGGTGCCTGCGATTTTTTCAACTATCTCTTGTGAGGAATAAACTGGCCCTACTGGGAAATGAATAAATGGGATATGGTTAGGTTGGGAAGAGGCAGTGAGAGTTCTTATGTCAGCCCAAATTTTTTTTGGGTTGGACTGTGGTGTAACTTTAGCTGTGAGAGTTTCTAGTGCTTGTCTTTTGCAAGACTTCAACTCACGCCGGAATAGGGCATTGTGTCTCTTATACGCAATGAAGTTCTCGTCCGTCCTGTCTCTTTTAAATTGAGTCCATGAGGACTGCTTATTTTTCCTTAGGATGGAGAGCAAGTTAGACCAGTACGGAAGTCTGGCTGTATATTTTTTAGTACTGGTCTGTGGAATTGAAACATTGGCAGCTGACCGAATGAGAGATTTGATTGCCGCAGCTTCTTTATTACCGTTGGCAGAGACTGGTATGTTGTGTGCTAAGGATACCAACGTAGCACTGAAAGCTTCCCAGTTCGCCTTTTCCGCATTGGATGTTGGCTTAGGCTTAACTTGATAACTTTGAGGTAAAGAAACGGAAGTTATTATGGGGAAATTATCACTATTGTGTAAGTCATCTAATGTTTTAGTTGTTAATCTTGGTGCTATGGATGCGGAGGCGAGGGAAATGTCAGGGTGGGAGAAAGTCTTGTGGGTGGAAAAGTGGGTCGGGGAACAATCGTTAAGGATGATGAGGTTTTTTGCGAGAACGACTTCTTCAATAATTTTTCCTCTGTTGTTGGTGGAGGAAGATCCCCAAAGGGGACTCCATCCATTAAAATCACCCAATAAGATCAAAGGCGTGGAGAAAGAGTTTAGAATGTGGATTAGGTCTTTGCTGCTAAAAACTTGGTGAGGTGGGATATAACATGAAATCACAGTAATTTTGAAGCCTACATCTACTTCAATTGCTAGAGATTGAATATCGGATACTATAGGGATGAATTTGTGAAAGAGGGATTTTTTTACCACTAGGGCAACACCTTGTTTGCAAGTGTTGTTGTTTGGACTATTGTAATAGTAACTAACATATTTTAGTGGTGAGTAAGCAGATTTATTATGTGGAATATGCGTTTCTTGTAGGCAAATACAATAATTTCAGGAGAAAACTCGTTTATTAGTATACTAAGATCAGGAAAATTATTAATGAGACCGTTGATATTCCATTGTAATATCTTCATGTTTTACTGTGTATCGGAAGAGTTAGTTGTTGGGAGAGAGGGTGTAGCAGTAAAAGGGAAAAGGTTGGGTTGGGAAGAGTTTGAAGTGGGAGAGAATTGAGAGGAGTTGGTATGAATATTGGGCTGAGAAGGGTTTGAAGTAAGAGAAGATTGGGAAGAGTTGGTGGGGAGGTTAGGGTGGGAAGGGTTTGTAAGAAGAGTAGGGAGTGAAAATATGTTATGAGAAGGGGAATATATTTGGGAGATGAAGTCTTCAACTAACATTCTGGTTGCCGTTTGACTACAGGTTGAGTTCGGTGCTGCTATGTTGGTGGCGTTTAATTCAGGTGTGCTGTTAGTGATTGCATTGTTGTTTGTTATTGAATTATCGGTTTTTTTTATTGTATTTTTTGTGGATATATTTGAAGTGGGGTTGTTATTGTTGCTATATGCATTTGAATTTGCGTTAACTGAGGTGTTATTAATAGGGCTATTGACTTTTTGCATATTTCGTGGTTGTTGTACCATTTCAGAGAAAGAGGTAGAATTTTCGTTTATTTTTTGAGGTATTAGCTGTTTATGTATGTTTATTGCTTCACGAATAGCGCACTGTTTTTATTGTAATGATTTCTTTCATTTGCATAAATTTTGGGCATGTTTTGCTTGAGGAGGGGTGGGCACCTGAACAGTTTGCATATAGGGTGTGGGCACAAGGGGTCTCGGCGTGAGGGGGGTATGCGCAGGTGACACATACTGGTGTTTTATCACATCTTTTGAGCGTGTGACCGAGTCTTTCACAACTCTTACACCGCATTGGGTTGGGGTAATATTGTTTCACCTTTGCTGTATACCACGATACTTCGATTTCCTCAGGTAAGTGATAGCGATCGAAAGTGAGTAAGACTACCCCTGAAGGAGTTGGCTTACCTTCAACATATTTAGGGAACTTGTATGCTGATGTAACACCCTGTTCTTTCAAGTTCTCCACTATTTCGTCTTCTTTAACATAATTCAAACAGGGAGCATAAATTGTGCCTTTGGACGAGTTGAGGTTCTTGTGTAACTCGAATTTTACGGGGCAGATACCGGTAAGGTTTTTTGTTTGAATAAATTTGTTAGCGATGTTCGAATTTTTTACAAATAATAATAAATTTCCCTCTCTTAATTCAGAGATATTGAGAATATCAGCGCTGATATGCTTCAGCGCTTTATGAACCAAAAAACAAGAAAAGGCACTAAGTGGCTTGGAAGAGTCCATTATACTCGCAATTAAATATTTCGGAGTTTCTTTTTTTATACGAGGTATTGTTGGAAACAAGTCCTTTGTAGTTGTTTGTGCTTTTTTTCGTTTACGGTGGGGGCCTGCTGCTAGAGCAGCAAACCTGTTGTCCCCGAGTGCGGGAGACATAATTATTGTTTTTCTTACCGCAGTAGTTAACTATTGTTTTTTTTTTTTTCACACGCGAAAAAGCAAAAACAAAACACAAAAGAGAATAAGGTGGGATGTAAAAACACAACGAACTCGTACTGTAGTCAAACTAAAAGCGATAGACACAACCGAATGCGACGAATGCCAGTCGATGACGGCAAAATATTTAAGATCTGTTTACTGTGACTAGTAAAGTCTCATACCTAAACATAAATTTCAGAGGATTGACAATGCAACTACAAAACCAAAACGCAAACAACATCGAGTCTAAGAAAATGTTCCTTTTTTTTGTGCGTCTAACAATGTCCATTGGGGGTTCATTATAAAGTTTGTGGAGTTCAACGTATTATCTTCTTCGGTTCCGGTTGTCCTTGTGGGTTTCTGTGCCATTTAAAAAGACAAGCATGATCAGATACCTATAGACTGTGGTTTTGGTTTGTCAAAAGAGGGTTATGCTTTAAATTGTTTACACTGCAAACATTATTGTAGGCTCTTCAGCTATGGTAAATTGGCATAGTCGTATGTAAATGAGCTCACTACCAAGTGGGGTTTGGTAATAATCTCTCTACTCTCTCTGACTTGAAGCTCTTGTGTTAAATTTGCTCTCAGGAACTTGGATGATCTGTGCTGTTGGTGAGAAAAATAATCAAGTTTGACCTAGGAATTCAGATAACTAAAAGAATTTTTATCCTGGACGAAAAATCTGACATCTTATGTGCTTCGAGATGTAGATTTCAATTCAATTCAATTAAAGGTTAGAAGTAGTTAGAAACTTCAATTTTAAAATACCTTGCTTGTTTTATAAGATTTATTGTACTCGGTATAGAATTCCACAGTATTATGGCACCAACAAAGAATATGCGCTCTTATTCCACGTATGAATATGTATGAACAATAAGATTCGGATGCTCTGGCATTGTGTTATGTTGGAGAGGTAGAACATTTTATTTTTGGCACAAGCATTAAAGGCTCCTCAAAAAAAATATTTGCCGTTCGAGCCGGTTTAAAACTGTTGGTTCTTCCATTTGTGGAACAACATCAAGACGCACATCACAAATAGGAGCTCGGCCATGCACTCAAAAACACCAATTATATATAATACTAGCAAACCCGGCCCCCTTCGCTGAGCACACTAAAATAGAATAGATATGGTTTAGAAGAGAAAATTTATGGTTTTCATATTATTTATTTCTTTATTCTTTATTCAAGCGCTTTGGCATAAACAATATCTTTTGTTTTTCTTTTTGTTTTTGAGTAAATATTAAATATAAATTGAAAATCAGGAAAAAAGAAGATTGTTTTTAAATTTCAAATCAACGCATATGAATAACTAAGAAACAATCGTCTTTTTTCCTGATTATCCATGAAATTTTCGTTTCAATTTATATGTTTTATTAAGCATTGGAGCTTTTTTAACCATTATCCATTTATATTTTTCAAAAAAAAAAAAAAACGAAAAAAATTTCATTCACACATAATTTCATTCGGATTTCACATTAAATTCTCAAATTTCGTAAGAAGTTATTCACTGTTCCAAAATCCACTCCAAAAAAATTCACAAACAATTTTTACATATTGCACTTACGTTTTTTCCTTATGACATCCAAATCAGAAAGAAATATTGACACATTGTAACTCACACTGTCAATTTGACAGTTCAATTCCGCCCGAAGCGTTAAAAAAGTAAGCGACATTATGGCTGGTTCAAAAGAACGCTGTACCCGTTGCCAGTGCTCCGAATTACAACCAAACTTTACGAAACCCATTTTCAATACTTACTTAACAATGTGCATAAGTTTGGTTTAATTCGGTTCAAAGACACGGCGGGTCCACGTTTTGGCATATATTTCTAGACCCTAGTCATCAATAGGTATGAAAATTACCCCGTATTAAAGCACTTATCAACAGCTTTCATTTGATACCCATATTGTACATACACAACCAAAGGTTACCCGGGTCCACATTTTGACCTATATCTCGAGACCCCAGTCACGGAGTGGCATGAAAAATACTCTGAACTAAAGCATTCACCAACAGCTTCCATTTGATACCCATATTGTACATACATGTCCGAAGGTTACCCGGGTCCACGTTTTGACCTATATCTCGAGACCCTATCTACCAATAGGTATTCAAACTATGCGGGAACCATCTTCAATACCTACTTAACAATGTGTGTAAGTTTGGTTTAATTCGGTGCAAAGACACGGCGGGTCCACGTTTTGGCATATATTTCGAGACCCTAGTCATCAATAGGTATGAAAATTAACCCGTATTAAAGCACTTATCCACAGCTTTCATTTGATATCCATATTGTACAAACACATTCTAGAGTCCACGTTTTGGTCTCTATCTCGAGACCCTAGTCACGGAGCGGCATGAAAAATACTCTGAACTAAAGCATTCACCAACAGCTTCCATTTGATACGCATATTGTACATACACGTCCGAAGGTTACCCGGGTCCACGTTTTGACCTATATCTCGAACCCTATCCACCAATAGGTGTCCAAACTGTACGGAAACCATCTTCAATACCTTCTTAACAATGTGTGTAAGTTTGTTTAATTCGGTGCAAAGACACGGCCGGTTAGCGAACACACACAAAAAGTTGACTTTATTTTATATATAATATAAGTTTTTTTTTCAGTTTGTGTCCGAAAAATCCAAATATCTTACGGAACCCTATTTTTTTCCAAAATAAAATATAATCCATGTTACTCGTGGATAATGTAGCTTTCGAATGGTGAAGAATTTTTAAAATCGGTCCAGCAGTTTTTGAGCCTATTCATTACAACCAAACAAACAAACACAGTTTTCGTCTTTATAATATTAGTATAGATATATACAATTATATTTGCTACCTTCGAAATATATGGAAATGTAGATGAGGCGAGTGAGAAGTTAATTGTGCGTAAAATGCGAAAGTGATGGCATTACAAATGGTATTATAATTTTAAGGTTTTAAGACAAATACCGTCGGTCCCTATAGCATTAGATTTGACAGTATGCACACACTGTATCAAACCCGCCTCTGTTGTAGACACAAATTGAAACTCACCGTCATCAGAATGCTTCTCTTTTACACATATGTCGAGTGGAGCCCTCTTAGATGCTAGGAAGTAAGTATTTAAAATTTCTGGATCCAAACTGCACACGCATTTATCCTCTCCTGAGAAACCGCAGGATTCAAGGTTTTTCCATAAGAATTTCGTAAGCAAACTATTTATTATGGAGCTTCCATTGTAGATATGCCCTCTTGGCATCTCTAGCGCTTGCGGTTACTTTATTTCTTGCAACACGTATGTTCGCCACGATTAGTTTGCTCCCTAATTAAAGACAATAAATCACATGGAAACCATGGTTGCCTGTTTCCATGGACTTCAACTTTACGCAAAGGAACAAACCTATCAAATAGGTCTTTGACTAGAGCATTGAAATACTGACTGTTGTAAATAATTAGCACATATTCCAATTAAGCTCAGCAGCCTCCTTTTTCAACATATCATGTTGAATAAGCTTAAAATCTCTAACAAATAACTCCTTTAATTGATTTTGTATAATGAACTGAATGTTGTACGATATGAATATCAACTCGTGGAGCGAAACTCCAGCCATAAATATGACTGACGTAATCTTTGCAATAGACACCAAATACACCCAAAAGATTTGGTTTGCCTCGGTGTGCAAAGCGAGTAGCATATTCATTCCTGACTGAAATTCCTAATTATTGAAAACTTTCTATCAAAGTCCTGGAAAGAAAATCATCACACAGAAGACCTAAATTTAAATCAGCAGTTAGTCTTCGACTGTCACTCAATCCGAGCTGTTATCTTTTGATCTTATTCTGTGTTCTCTCAGCATTCTTACCCACGTGTTTTTGACAACGTGATTTCATAAGTGGTTAACTAAGTTATTTTCTAAGTGGAACAAGTTACAAACTAAACTCAATTGTGTTAATTACTGTGCAACAATGGCCCCAGGGCCTCCCCCCCTTGTGAATTTCATACTTATCGGTTTGCCTTGCTAGCCGGTAGCTCGAGAGTCAAAAAGGAAAAAGGCAAAAGCCTAAACAAAAACCGACAAAAAATGGATATCTCTGACCTCTTTGAATTTTCCAATTTACCTTCAGTTGAACGAAATACAAATTACCCCAAATATATCACCACTGAATCGGCTGAACTAAATAAACGTATATTACAATTTTTCTGCTTTGCTATACACAAGGCCATATGTGCAGTAAACACTGAAATCAATACAGTGAGTGAGCTTCGGGATGGCAAAATTTTGTTACAAGTAAAGAATAAGAAAATAGCTGAACGCTTCATTGCTTTAAAACATCTCCCTGGAATTTGTAATATTAAAGCCAAATACCATGGAACCCTAAACTGCACCAAACGCACAGTATTCGCCCCTTTCTTATCTAACGTAAGCGAAACTGAAATAGTGAATGAGCTTAGTTCACAAGGCGTAGTCGCAGCATATAAGTTTCAAAGAAAAAATGAAAATAACCAATTAACCACAACCGGAGTTGTCCTGCTAACTTCCGTCTCATACAATTTACCTAAGCAACTTGACATTGCCTGGCGCAAGGTTAACGTTAGACAATAAATTCCCAACCCCATGCGCTGCAAAAATTGCCAACATCTGGACCATACTATCAAACATTCTAAAGGTAAATCAGCCTGCAACAATTGCAATCTTATGGAAAATATAGTTTAAGCCGAGATGAAATCATAGACATTTTAAATGGTGTTGGCCCTTCTGGATATAATAACTTATTTAAGTTCATCACTGGTGCTATAGAATATAGAAAATTAATTTTAAGCGAATTCAATACATAGTACCATAGTAACATATATAAAATGTAAGATTTTGTTTTTTTTCTTTTTTCTTCCGACAAACGACCTAGTGTCACTGTCGTACGTTCTAATGTTAGTGATTAAAAATGAAATGTAATGTTTATTTTAAAAAAGTCGAACAATAAATAATAATAATAATAATAACAATTGCAATCTTATAATTCAGCTCCAAGTGACATTCATTCCGTTCCTAATTCATCAAACTCATTTACATCTCTCAATACTCAAGATAACTCAGCTCCAAGTGACATTCATTCAGTTTCTAATTCATCAAATTCCTTTATCTCTTTCAATACTCAAGATAACTCAGCTCCAATTGGCTTTCATTCCGTTCCTAATTCATCAAATTCATTTACATCTCTCAACACTTGAGATAACTCAGCTCCAAGTGACATTCATTTAGTTTCCAATTCATAAAATTCCTTTATCTCTCTCAATACTCAAGAACTCTGTTATATTACACTGTGGTACAAAAAAAAAAGTTGCAAAAAAACTTTGGATCGGACATGGTGAGGGTTGTAGCTTATGAAAAACTGAAAAGAATGGTATGTATTAAATTTTGAATACACCCTCAAAATCTCGTTTTAGAGCCAAAAAACCGTTTTTAGGCATATTCATGTACAAAATACATCGTATCTTTGTCATTTTTTGACGAAATTAAAATTTTTTTTTTCATTTTCCAGCTAAAAGTTTAACCTTTCCAACCGTGAAAGAATTTTTTTATTATCTTTTGAATTCATGGAGACAGAGACCAAAAACTTTCAAAAAATTTGATTTTTTTACTTATTTTTCAACTTTGAGACTAGTGTAAAGTACAAGTGATGTACAAGTGCTTTTAGTGATGGTATCGAAGATCGTCATGTAAATGAGCGAAACAGTATCATCGAAATAAAAGAATTACTAATTCACGGAAGAGCTTTAGGGCAAACCTGCCGACTAAAGATTCCTTTAAAAATAAAAGAAGATTTTTTAGAGTTAGGGCAAACGACTGCCTTCCAACTATTAGGAGTGAGCTGTGTGAGCTGCTAGAGCTGACTGAGCTGACTTCTGATAGAATGGCTTTATTTTTATACTTTCTTTTTGCCTTGTTATCAATATACATAATTACAATCAAACATTTGTTGCAAGTAAAAATCAATAACAAAAATTGTAAACACTTAAAATACTATACAATTAAAATTCTGCTTAGGTTGACTTAAATTTTGTTTAGGTTAACCTACTTCACAATGAGTTATGGCTTTGCTTTGGAGTGGGGTATCGTGTGACAAAAAGTGCATTTGGTGTGTGCTATGTGTTTACTTATGTTTCGGGTTTCAAAGTAAAGGGCAAAGAGTTTATGTTATTGAAATTGAAAAAGAATTGTGTCGTTAAAGTGGAGTACATTGAAATGAAAGAATTATGTCACTGAAATTGAAAGTGGAGTGAATTGAAGTGGTTTACTTAATTTGAGTTGGAGTATTAGGAATATTTGGAAGTGAAGTGGAGGTACTCTACACTAGTTGGTAGCTTTAATTTTATATAAAACATCTATTTTCTCTTACTACATCAAAAGTGTATTTAATTTTGCTTTTAATGACCCCTAATTCAAAAGAATTCGTTAGAAATTATCCAAGGAATTGCGTTTATAAGATTATAGTCACTTTACTAGTTTTACAAGTAATGTGATATTTTTTCTATTCTTACTTCCTCGTATTTTTTTTTTACTTTTCTATACTTTTTCCACAAAATTATCAGTGTGTAGAGTTTAATAATATGTTTATCTGATACTATAGAATAATAATAAATATTTTCGTTATATAGAAACTATAAAATTTATTAATTCCATAAACCATTTTAATCTATTAAATTATCTAACAATATTGAATAACACAAAATATTTTTGACAATGATGAAATTAGTACATTTTAATCTTTCAAAATTTAAAAATGCTTATTTAATCTTTTTCTCTTTAACTTTGAACCGTCTTCTTCGCGTTTGAGCGACCAACAATACTCTGAAAGCAAATTAATAGTGCTTTTCCCCTGAAAACGTTTTTCAACGGCTGTCATTTCCTGATGGAATCTTTCTTTGTCAATCTAAAGTTAAATTAGAGTGTTCTTACTTCTACACGATCCGTCAATGAACAGGCGCCATTAATGCGGTACATAGGTGTGATCCAAGGCAATAAACAATCCATTAACATCTGTACAATAAACAAGAGATTGGTTTTTATCTTCTTCAAAAAGTAGTTTGAAGGACATTCGATCTAAATCATTGCGACCGGAGGTGATCTTGAAGTCACTATCTACCACATTCCACTGCTTTAATCGTGAAGCAAGACCTTCGCTTTGTCTTCGAGAAAATTTAAAATCACGTACAATATCTTTGTAATCTGCATTAGTTATTAGATGGCGTTTAGGTGAATGTGATGTAGAAGGAACACTTTCTGTATCACTGTCTTCACAATCTAGTGTATTTACAGATTGGTGATCTTCATTACAATTTAATTGATCATTTACAAGCATTGTGTGCAAATTGTCAACGGCTACTGGCACAGGTTTTGTTACGGTCAGAACATCAGCATATTTTATATTACAACGTGTTTTGTAATGGTGACCAGTAACATTTGTTTGGCAAAAATAGCAATCTTCTTCTTTATGATAAGTTTGATTTTTCCATATCATTGGACTTAAAAGTTGTAGATGATTGTTATTCTTTTTTGATTTTGCTAGTTTTAATTTTGAAGAACAAGCCACACAAATATACCCTGGTTCATACCATTTACTAGTTACGTATGCGCAGTTAAAAATTTCATTCATTCATACACTAGAACCATTGCTTTATTGTTTTCAAATTTTAAACGATGCTTCTTATCTATAACCCAGCCGCAAATGTAGCAAAAGCTATTTCGATTTTCGCAAATCATTTCTGATCACACGTTTTTTGTATCTTTAGCACATAAACGACATGACAGTTCCGTTTTATTGATTGATGAAGGAGTCCTATGCTACAATGGAGAAAATACTTCAAATGATAAAATATAATGAGCATAAGTGGCGAATTGTTGCAGATTTAAAAATTTAACAATTTTGTTCGGCATGCAAGATGGATATACCAAAAATCTATACTATTTTTGTGAGTGGGATAGTCGAGCACCGAATAAGTATGAAAAAACAGAGATGCCCTCAATGCATTTCCCTCAATAAGATTGAGGGAAAATTTATTATTATTCTATAGTATCAGATAAACATATTATTAAACTCTACACACTGATAATTTTGTGGAAAAAGTATAGAAAAGTAAAAAAAAAATACGAGGAAGTAAGAATAGAAAAAATATCACATTACTTGTAAAACTAGTAAAGTGACTATAATCTTATAAACGCAATTCCTTGGATAATTTCTAACGAATTCTTTTGAATTAGGGGTCATTAAAAGCAAAATTAAATACACTTTTGATGTAGTAAGAGAAAATAGATGTTTTATATAAAATTAAAGCTACCAACTAGTCTCAAAGTTGAAAAATAAGTAAAAAAATCAAATTTTTTGAAAGTTTTTGGTCTCTATCTCCATGAATTCAAAAGATAATAAAAAAATTCTTTCACGGTTGGAAAGGTTAAACTTTTAGCTGGAAAATGAAAAAAATTTTAATTTCGTCAAAAAATGACAAAGATACGATGTATTTTGTACATGAATATGCCTAAAAACGGTTTTTTGGCTCTAAAACGAGATTTTGAGGGTGTATTCAAAATTTAATACATACCATTCTTTTCAGTTTTTCATAAGCTACAACCCTCACCATGTCCGATCCAAAGTTTTTTTGCAACTTTTTTTTTTTGTACCACAGTGTTATTAGTCCAGTCAAGAGAGACGAAAAAAATAGCCAACTTCGTAATTTTAGGAGTATGCGAGTTTATGGTTTTATTATGTAAAACCCATCACTGTGAACTTAAATTTGAGTTTTCGGGCTCGGGGGTTGTGTCCCGCGGCCGCCATCTTGGAAATAAGGGTGCAACTGGTTTTTTGCGATTATCTCGTGAATTTCGAAAGTTACGAAAATTTTGTAAAAATACTTTTTTGTAGATAATAATATTAATAATATTATCTACAACTTTCATTCAAAACGTTTTATTGTAAAATTAATAATAAAAAAGTTATAAACAAAATTACGCGAAAAATTAAGGGATGCATTGTTTTAAAGCGTAATAACTTTTTTTTATTGATTTTATGGAAAATATACATCAGAGCTTTTTTATAGAGCATTCTTATGTGAACATTTTTGTCTAAAAGTTTTTTCCGCTATCTTTATTTAGTCGTATGATTTTGAGCTGCTAAGCGGAGCAACCAATACATTAGCGAAGCGCGTACATGATTACACAGGCCGACAAAATTTAACCAACATTCAGACCCAGAAACCAGATTATATATTTCCAAAGGTTTATGATGCGCTAAATCCAACTCTGGCCTCAGAATTGCTCTATCAGCTCTGGTTTTCGAGATATCCTAACCTAAAAGTGCAAAAAACACCATTTTTGCCCATATTTGAGGTTATGTAGCCTTGCAGATGTTTTCTTTCACCAAAATTAAAGGATGGCATCTTTAAATACAATCCTTCTTTTTTCAAATGGCGTTTTGTTTGCTCAAATATCATTTTTTTTCGCAGAGATATCGCATTTTGAAATTTTCATGTTTCCTACACCTGAAAAACTTTCGAAATTCACGAGATAATCGCAAAAAACCAGTTGCACCCTTATTTCCAAGATGGCGGCCGCGGGACACAACCCCCGACCCCGAAAACTCAAACTTAAGTTCACAGTGATGGGCTTTACATAATAAAACCATAAACTCGCATACTCCTAAAATTACGAAGTTAAATCCTCTTTTGACTGGACTATATCTCTTAGATCAAAAAAGCAATTATCATTGTACCAATTAAACGATGCCAATGAATGCTCTTTTTCGACGTCAGGCTAAAGCAGGAAGGCAGGAATGTTTCAAAAACTTTACAGCCAACATCAATCCCTCTTCCTCCCCCAAAAAAATCTGGCATGACATAAACATCCTGTCCGGAGGATCTAAAAACAGTCTTATTTCCCAATTAAACTTTTAAGCACCGCCGATAAAATCTCAAACTTTTCTGTTAATCACTTTTCCAACGCTAGTGCCGATTAGAACTCCAGTGCTGAATTTAGAAAGACTAAGACTTTGATATTACTTGACATTACAGCGAGACAATTATATATATACGACACTCGTACAATTGGCGCGTACACCTTTTTGGGTATTTGGCCGAACTCCTCCTCCTATTTGTGGTATGCGTCATGATGTTGTTCCACAAATGGAGGGTCCTACAGTTTCAAGCCGACTCCGAACGGCAAATATTTTTATGACGAGATTTTTCATGGCAAAAATATACTCGGAGGTTTTCCATTGCCTGCCGAGGGGCGACCGCTATTAGAAAACACTTTTTCTTAATTTTGGTGTTTCACCGAGATTCGAACCTGCATTCTCTCTGTGAATTCCGAATGGTAGTCACGCACCAACCCATTCGGCTACGGCGCACTATGGAAAATCGAGGACTTTTACGGACCAAAAATCAATTATTTCTAAAGATAAAGTTGCGAAAATTTCCACAAATACAGAGAAATGCTTAAAGATTTAAATAAAATATATTTTAATATCATTTATTTTTAAATACCGTGTGAAAAAAATTAAACTTAAAAATTATCAAATTTAAAATTATTTTATTCAATTTTAAATAGCTAAACGTCTTAAAATATGTAAAAACAAACTTATAACTCATAACTTTTAACAAAACAAAATATTTAAATTATTGTCCACCAATTAAGTAAAGCAAGTATACAAATCAGTAAGAAGAAGTAGTACATTATAATACGTATTAATGGAATAGAAATAATAAACATTATGAAAGTTATTTTTTGTAACACTTTCTATTTACAAAAATTTATTTTAATTACTTATGTACTTACGGAGGATGGTTCCATATGTAGAAATCCACGCAAGTGGGGAAAGTTACTGATCGCCATTCACTTGAGAGTGGCCAGGACGATTCTTCTGCATATGGTTCAAGCAGCTCACAACTCCCGGGATTAGCCCAAGTATCCTCTGGGTAGCTTCCGAACACCCGTTCGGGAGTAAGCTAACGTTAGAAGGCGAAACATTCCATGATAGCTGGTTGTGCGCTGGGCTTGGGACCCGCCACTTAAAACTTCCTCCCCAATGAAAACATACACAAAGCCTCGGATGAGAACTTCCAACACTGATGACAACCCCTGCAAACGAACTAAGGACTATGATTTGAGGGCATGCACCTGGAATGTCCGGTCCCTTAAGGGGGAAGGTGCCTCTGCCCGGCTGGTTGATGTCCTCGTGAGAGTAAGGGCTGACATCACTGCCATCCAAGAGATGCGATGGACAGGGCAAGGAAAGAAAACCATAGGACCTTGCGACGTCTACTACAGCTGCTATGTAAAGAAGCGCAAATTCGGTGTCGGATTTGTTGTGGGAGAGAGATTTCGGCGCCAAGTACTGTCGTTCACTCCGGGGGACGAGCGTCTCGCAACAATCCGCATCAAAGACCGTTTCTTTTAATATATCGCTAATTTGCACCCACGCCACGACGGAAGAGAAGGACGATGCGACCAAGGATTCTTTCTATGAGCGCTTGGAACGCTCCTATGAGCGCTGCCCCCGCCACAACATAAAAATCGTGCTTGGCGACTTCAACGCCAGGGTGGGCAAGGAGAGAATTTTTGGTTCTACAGTCGGAAAATTCAGCCTGCACAACGAAAAATCCGGTAACGGACAGAGGCTGATCGACTTCGCCGGGGCACCAAACTTCGTAGTCTGCAGCACCGGATTCCAGCATAAGAAAATACTCCAAGCAACGTGGCTGTCTCCTGATCGGAAAACGCGAAACCAAATCGATCATGTTGTGATAGATGGAAGACACGCTTCTAGTGTTTTAGATGTACGTACGAGCCGAGGACCTAATATCGACTCGGATCATTACCTTGTTGCAGCCAAACTACGTACACGCCTCTGTGCAGCGAAAAGCGAGCATCTAATTACACAAAAAATGTTCGACATCGAAAAGCTGCAATCACAACAGACAGCCAGAAGATTCGCCAGTTGATTCTCATTCCTGCTCTCAGAGAGCACTGCCCAAGAAACCGGCATGCACGAGCAATGGAGCAACATTTCTCGTTCTCTACGTACTGCCGCTGAAGAAGAAATCGGATTCCGGCGAGCCCGAAAAAATAATTGGTACGACGAGGAATGTCATGCTGCCGCAGAAAGAAAGGATGCCGCCTGTAGAGCCACGCTGCGATCGGGCGCAACGCGAGCCATGTGGGATCGCTACGGAGAGCTAAGAAAGGAAGAGAGACGTATTATCCGAAAGAAGAAACGAGAGGCCGAAATACGTGAGTGCGAGGAGCTTGAGATGCTGGCCAAAAGGAACAACACCCGAAAATTCTACCAGAAAGTTCGGCGGCTTACAGACGGTTTCAAGACCGGGGCGTTTTCCTGTAAGAACAAAGACGGCGATCTGGTGACTGACATCCAGAGCATTCTTAAAGAGAGGGAACACTTCTCGAACCTGTTAAACAGTGAATGCTGCGCATGTCAAAGAGAATGTGAAGATCGCGATACCCCAATCGTTGACGACGGAATTGTCGTTCCGTTACCCGACCAGGACGAGGTGAGAATAGCAATATCACGGCTAAAGAACAACAAAGCCGCGGGCGCCGACGGACTGCCGGCTGAGCTATTCAAACATGGCGGCGAGGAGCTGGTAAGGTGCATGCATCAGCTCCTATGCAAAATATGGTCGGATGAAAGCATGCCTGCCGATTGGAATTTAAGTGTGCTCTGCCCAATCCATAAGAAGGGCGATCCTGCAATTTGTGCCAATTACCGCGGGATTAGTCTTCTAAATATCGCCTATAAGGTTCTAGCGAGCGTATTGTGTGAAAGGCTGAAGCCCACCGTCAACCAACTGATTGGACCTTATCAGTGTGGCTTTAGGCCTGGAAAGTCTACCATCGACCAAATATTCACAATACGCCAAATCTTGGAAAAGACCCATGAAAGGAGAATCGACACACACCATCTTTTCGTCGACTTCAAAGCTGCATTCGACAGTACGGAAAGGAGTTACCTGTATGCCGCGATGTCTGAATTTGGTATCCCCGCAAAACTAATACGGCTATGTTAGACGACGTTGCTCAACACCAGCAACGCCATCAGAATTGGGAAGGACCTCTCCGAGCCGTTTGATACCAAACGAGGTTTCAGACAGGGTGACTTGCTGTCGTGTGACTTCTTTAACCTGATGTTGGAGAGGATCGCACGAGCCGCAGAGCTTTATCGCTCAGGCACAATTGTTGGCGAATGCCGATGATATTGACATCATCGGCCTTAATAACCGCGCTGTTAGTTCTGCCTTCTCCAAACTGGATAAAGAGGCAAATCGAATGGGACTGGTGGTGAACGAGGACAAAACGAAGTACCTCCTGTCCTCAAACAAACAGTCGGCGCACTCGCGTATCGGCACCCACGTCACTGTTGACAGTTATAATTTCGAGGTTGTAAAAAACTTTTTAGTACCAGCATTTAGTAACCAGCATTAACACCGATAACAATGTCAGCCTAGAAATCCAACGTAGAATCTCTCTTGCCAATAAGTGCTACTCTTGACTAGGTAGGCAATTGAGTAGTAAAGTCCTCTCTCGACGAACAAAACTAACATTCTACAAGAATCTCATCGTGCCCGTCCTAACGTATGGCACAGAAGCTTGGGTGATGACAACATCCGATGAAGCGACGCTTGGAGTGTTCGAGAGAAAAATTCTGCGTAAGATTTTTGGACCTTTGCACGTTGGCAACGGCGAATATCGCAGACGATGGAACGATGAGCTGTATAAGCTTTACGACGACATAGACATAGCGCAGCGAATAAAGATTCAGCGGCTATGTTGACTGGCTCATGTCGTCCGAATGGATAAAAACGCTCCGGCTCTGAAAGTATTCGATGCGGTACCAGCTGGTGGTAGTAGAGGAAGAGGAAGGCCTTCTCTGCGTTGGAAAGATCGGGTGGATAAGGACTTCGCTTCACTTGGTGTGTCCAATTGGCGCCGGTTAGCACGAGAAAGAAACGACTGGCACGCTTTGTTGAACTCGGCTAAAATCGTGTAAGCGGTTATCGCGCCAATTAAGAAGAGATATACTTACGGAAAATTAGGATTGAAAACAAATTAATTAATGTTAAGTTTGTATGTTTCCTCTTCGAGTTCCTTTACAATTCTTTTATAGGGTTTTCTTAAACTTGTTATAAATGGATCAGATGTATCATATAAAGATGAGTGTGGAATAGAGGAAGAACTGCAAAATGTTTTATAACACTTTCTCCATGTATTAAAATTTTGTGGACCGAAGATGGCATGTAATACCATTTATAATTAGTCGTATAGATCTGAGCAGTTACCATAGCATAACCACCAAATTTCTCTGCATTTATCATCATTCCCGATAAAAGAGCCTGTTGAACTAACGGGTGGTTTTTTAGCTATTATCTTTTTAAACAGTTGGTTTAAACAGCTGACGCACGTTTCGTGTTTTGTTTCACTCTCAAACATCTTCAGTTTGGTCTATAATTTAACCATGAATCGTCTTACAAACGAACAACGCTTGCAAATCATTGAATTTTATTATAAAAATGCGTGTTCTGTTAAGAAAGTTTAAAGTCGAAAAATGTGCTCAGCGACGAAGCTCAGTTTTGGATCAATGGATACGTAGATAAGCAGAATTGTCGATTTTGGAGTGAAAATCAGCCAGAAGAATTGCAAGAGCTACCAATGTATCCAGAAAAGATCACAGTTTGGTGCAGTTTGTGGACTGGAGGTATCATTGGACCGTACTTCTTCAAAGATGTTGCGAATCGTAACGTAACTGTGATTGGTGAGCGCTACCGTGAAATGATATCCAACGTTTTTTTACCCAAAATGCAAGAGCCACATGCCACACAGCACGCGTAAAAATGAACTTGTTGAGAGGCGAGTTCGGTGAACATTTTATTTCACGTTCGGGGCCTGTCAATTGGCCACACAGATCGTGCGATATAACGCCTTTAGATTATTTTTTGTGGGGCTATGTTAAAGCTCATGTCTATTCAGACAAGCTTGCTTCAATTAACGCATTGGAAGACACATTAAAGCATTTATATGTGAGATACCGGCCGAAACATTGGAAAGAGTATGCCAAAATTTGACTAAGAGGATGGACCATTTGAAGCGCAGTCGCGGTCAAAATTTGCATGAAATAATCTTCAAACATTGAATTATATGGACTTTATTATAGATTTAAATTAAAATTTTATGCATTTTTCTGAATTTTACGTGTGATTATTTGAAAAACTTGCCTATAGCTCTTAAAAAATCACCCTTTATATGAAGGCGCTTAGTCAAATGAATGTCGACTCCAGTAATTTCAGCTGAACAGCTAGCATTGTAAAAACGTCTTCTGGCAGTATTACCGTCATTGGTATTGCCACTTCCTTGTCTGGGTTTGTCGATTATCAATCCTAGCTCATCGCGAAATCGTTTTTGTACCAGGATTTTTTTCTGTTGCTTTAGCCGATTATTTTCTTCACTGTGAGCTGACCATGTTTTGAAGGAAAGATTGTAGGAAATATGTAGTATCATTTCCATGCAACGAATCCAGGAATGTAATGTAGCAGTCCCACATCCCTTGGCACATCATTGCGAAATCATTCGGAGACGCCTTATTCAGTCGGTTTAAGCAAAATACGCCAAACTTGATTTTTCAATCAGAATTCCTTTTCCTCATTAAAATGCTTCAGGATGGAATTTTATTTACACTGATGGATCTAAAACCTCTGAACACACTTCCTTCAATGTCACCAACAAAAACAGAGACACAATAACACAATGGCTTCTCTATCCTATGTGCTCGATCTTCACGGCTGGAGTTTTGCGATCGAACTAGCCGTCAAATACGCAAAGAAAAATAAGGCAAAATTTATTATACAAGGTGGCGCAAAAGTAACCTTGCGATGTTTTTTGGCTGTAATTAAAAAAAAAATCAAAAGCATTGATTCTTCTTGTGGATTATTTTTATTTAGTCTTTCAATTTTTTTTACATTAAGTCGAGAATATGATGTCATGTAAATGGCCGCCGCCACAGTTGATTGCCATTTGAGCCCTTTTTATGGCATTTTCCATCACTTTGGCCAAAACTTCCGGCGATAGGTCCTCACTTTCTTGACGAATATTGTCTTTAAGAGTCTGAGGCTTGTTGACATAAACCCGCGACTTCAAAAAGCCCCACAAAAAGAAGTCCAGAGCGGTCAAATCAGGCGATCTTGCTGGCTAGTGCAAATCGCCAAAACGGGAGATTAGGCGCCCGGGAAATGCATCCTTCAGCATATCGCTTGTGGCACGTGCAGTGTGTGCCGTTGCACCGTCTTGTTGGAACCACATGTTTTCCAATCCCAATTCATCCAGTTGCGGCAAAAAGAACTCGTTGATCATTTCTCTGTAGCGCTCACCATTCACAGTAACTGTTTGACCCGCGACGTCTTCGAAGAAAAAAGGTCCGATGACCCCTCTAGCGAAAACAGCACACGATACAGTGACTTTGAGCGGGTGTAATGGCTCTTCGTGGGTTACACGCGGATTTTCAGTGCCCCAGAAGCGTAAATTTTTCTTATTTACGTACCCGCTAAGATGGAAATGGGCCTCATCACTCCTGATTATTTTTGATGAAAAATCATCTTCCTCTTGGTGGTGATTAAGGATGGCTTGAGCGTATGTTAGACGCGATTGGTGGTCAGCAGCTAACAACTGATGCACCGTCTGGACTTTGTACGGAAACATATTCAAATCTTGTACCAAAATTCGCTGTAAAGACCGTCGACTGATACCCATTTGCGTGGCACGTCGTCTGGTCAATGTCGACGGCGCTTCCATGACATCCTCGGCTACAGCAGCAATATTCTCTGGAGAACGGCTCCTCCGGGATCTGCCGCGCCTGGCAGCATCTCGTGTTGTGCCAGTCTCTTCGAGGCGAACGGCTAAACGTCGCAGTGTTTCACCAGTAGGCGTTGGACGGCGAGAAAATCTGCGACGAAATTCCCGTTGTGCCAAAGTCACCGACCGATTATTTGTCAAATAAATAGTCAGCAATATTCCGCGTTCTGGAGCAGTATAGCGTAACATTGTTTATTAACGTGTATTTCGCATGTGTTTACTACACAAATGTCAAAACAGAACTGGCATTAGGGGCCAATCGCAAAATTTATAGCATTTTCTGATACGAGGATTACTTTAGGGCCACCTGTTATGTACTGACAGCAAATCATGTATCACAGTAATCAAATCTCCAAACAATTCAAATAGAACTATCTCATTCTCAAGGAATTCACTGATTACTACATGCAACAAAATTAAGATTATGTGGATCCCGGGTATGTTGAAATTACAGGAAATGAAATTGCCGATGAAACTGCTAAAAGAGTTATTAAAACCCCTGCACTAATGCTTAAGTGTTTTAGCAGAGCTGATCTCTACCACTTCACTAAAAGAAAAAGAATCCTTGAATAACTAGATGATTGGAAAACGCAAAGTCCTCATTACCACAATTTAAACCCAAAAATACTGTCACCATGCTATCCTACAAGTTTGTCTTCAAATGTCCTAAAGCCATACCTTCGATTAAGGCTTGGCCATACGATATTTACCCACTCTCACCTGCTCACTAGGAAAAGCCCATCCTACTGTCCCTTGTGCGGCGGACTAAACACAGTACAACACCACCTCAATGCCCGAAAACTATCGAAAATCAGTGCTTTAACAACATTAACTTCAACACAGCATTATGAACACCTAGCTCTAATAATATTCTTCAAGTGTAGAATTTTCTAAAGAACAATAATATCTTAAATCTAAACTAATTTTATTGGCTCAACATTTGTAATTTGTTTTTATATTAACTGTGTTTATTTTACTTTTTCATATCACTGAACTCAGATAAAAAAAAATTATTGTAATAAGAAGACGACTGAAAGCCTCGTAGCTAGTGTCGCTTATACAATTATAATTTGTACTGTAATTTATTGTTGTATGAATTGTTATAAATAAATAAATCAGCACACATAATAATATGTCCATAGAAGATGTTGAATTCCGCTAATTTATCACTCATGCTTGGAACAAGAAACTTGGTATTATTGTCATAACATTCAACAAAAATGTATTCGACTTCCTGTAAATGATATGATCTGGAGAGCTCTTTCCATTTAAAATTATTTTTAAAATATAAAACAATGCCACCTCCTCGGGTCTTCGTTGTCTTATCACACCTAATAATGTTGTACTCGCACAGAGAATATAAATAATTGTCAATATACTCTTTAAACCATGTATGTGTAATACATATTAAGTCTATGCTCAAACTATTGAAAACAAAATTTAGATATCCAATTTTTTTCTGTAATTTTTTCAGCATTCAAACTCCGCGCATTCAAATGACAGACATTGAAGCCTTTTTAGCGATTAGAAATGAGTTTAAGCATACCTCTTGCATGTTCTTTGTCTACTTGTTTTGCTATTTGGTTACAAATTGACAGTTTATGGCTGGGAGGATTGGCAAGGTGGAGGAATTTAACGCAAGGTGATAATGAAATAAATAAGAATGAGATCAAAATAAAAAGGATTACATTGCAAAGCAAATAACATAAAGAACACAAATGAAATGAAAGAAATAGAAATGAGATTAAAATAAGAATGATTACAATTCAAAGTAAAGAATATGAAAAACATACATAAATGACAAAAAAGACATAGCAGTGCTAATATAACGCAAAGTAAATAAATGTTTTTTGTTTTTACTTATCGGCAGCTGCGATGCTCTCTACATATATTCGTTGTTTCAGTTACTCTTAAAGCATCAGTTTGAGGTTTTGAGTATGCATTGTTTACTCATAAATTATACTTAGTTTCGTTCTATCGTTCGGATCTAAGGAAAATCGCATTGCAGTGATTGCATTATGTAAGTGTGGTAAAAGTGGAGGTAAGATTTACGAATTGGCGGAAAAAGTTAATAAAGGGTGTTTTTTTTAGAGGTTAGGTTTTCAAGTTGGCACTACTTTTTTCGTAGATGGTCTTTTTGACAGCTGTCACTTGATTTATGCTCAGTTTGGTTTGCCATTTCATAATGAATAGACTTACACCTGAACAACGTTTGCAAATCGTCCAAATTTATTACGAAAATAATGGTTCGGTTCGCGCGACGCATCGAAGAAAATTTTGTTCAGCGATGAAGTTCACTTTTGGTTGAATGGGTATATCAATAAGCAAAATTGTCGCATTTGGAGTGAACATAATCCACAAGCCATTGCTGAGACGCCGTTACATCCTCAAAAAGTCACTGTTTGGTGTGCTCTATGGGCAGAGGGAATCATTGGTCCATATTTCTTTAAAAATGAAGCCGGCCATAATGTTGCAGTCAATGGAGAGCCATGCTTAATGACTTTTTCGTGCCTGAATTGGACGATGTTGATGTGGACGACCTTTGGTTACAACAAGACGGCGCTACATGCCATACAGCCAACGCAACAATCGATTTATTGAAGGAAACTTTTGGTGAGCGCATTATCTCGCGCCGTGGTCCTGTGGCGTGGCCTCCAAGATCGTGCGATATAACACCGCTGGACTATTTCTTGTGGGGCTATGTGAAGTCGCTTGTCTACGCAGATAAGCCCGAGACGATTGACGTCTTGGAAGAGAATATTCGGCGCGTTATTGCTGACATACGGCCCCAATTGCTGCAAAAAGTAGTCGAAAATTGGGCCTCTCGGCTGGAATTTATTCGAGCCAGCCGCGGCGGCCACTTGCCCGAAATCATTTTTAAAACATAATGGCAAACCCTTATCTTTATAATAAAGCTGAATTCTTGGCCATAACATTAAATTATATACGTTTTATTTCATCTTGAAAACCTAACCTCTAAAAAAAACACCCTTTATTTGATAATTACTGTTTACCGCACGAGCAATGGTTTTTCCCAAATGTCTAAAGTTTGAGACAAAAAAAGAAGTGGTCGTCCTCGCGTGGTTCGAACCAGTGCAGCTATAAAGCCGTTCGAGAAAAAATTCCCTTAGAAAGTAGAAAATCATATCCAGAGAAATGAATGTATCGACGAAATCCATGTCAAGACTAATTATAAATGCTCTTCACATGAAAGCCTTCCGTCGCTCAACTGGCCATCTCTTGACAACGCGCTTGAAGGAAATTACACTCGACAGATGCAAGCAGCTAATTCGGTGCGGTTAACGGAGATAAAAATATTATTTTTACAGATGAAAAAATTTTCACGGTTGAAGAAGTTTTTTTGTAAGCGAAATGACAAAATATGTACTAAAATTTCTAAAGACACCAAAAATTTTGTTCCAAGGGTTCAACGTGACCACCATCCAGCCACCGTAATAGTTTGGTGGGGAATGTCTTGTAAAGGTGTTATACTATATCTCTTCATTTCCGCGTAAAAGGTGTTAAGATCAGGGCAAGAATGTGCCAGGAGAATGTCTTAGAAGATGTGGTAAAGCAATTGAACAGTACTCTCTTCAATGGAGAGCGTTGGATCTTCGATTCGGATTCGCCCCAACCCATAAGGCGAAAACCACCCAGCAGAGGCTAAAAACAATATTCCTGGGTTCATAGTCGCAGAAGATTGGCCTTCTGGAAGTTCAGATCTGAATCCATTGGATTATAGTTTGTGATCAAAATTGGAGAACATGACCTGTCGAAGGCCTCACAGAAATTAGGGAAGCCTCAAATAATCTTTGGTTCGAGCAGCGACGTCAACATCCGTGGAAACCGAGCGAGCTGCAAGAGCTGAATGGCCTAATCGTTTGAAGGCTTGTGTAGAAGCAAATGGTGATCGTTTCGAATGAAACTTGCAATTTTTTTCCTTAATATTTACATGATTAAATAAAACTAACTGCATTAAAAAAAAATTGTTATAACTTCATATCTGAAACGGACTTAACTTGTAACAGAACTTATGGCAGGACTGAGTAGATGGACACACTGCATTATATATTTACGGCATTACAAAGAGCAGTAATCAATAAAAAAAACTGATACTGAAATTTAATTTGGATTACCAGTAAACTTTTACTGAAAAAAATTGCAGCAAAAATATTTGTTTACTGATAACTGAAAAAAATAGCATTAAGCATGGAAAAAACTTGCATTAAAAATATTTTTTACTGATTACTGAAAGAAATTGTAGTAAAGATACTGATAATGTAATTTGAATTGTATTATCAGTAAAATATTTGTTGTTTATAAGTAGTCAGAATGTAATGACCCCTCATCAGGACTTTTAAATCATTTATGTACTCAAGATATATTTTTGTCTTCTTTTCCTCAGAACATATGGCACACTAAATACAAAAGAGTCAAAGAGTGAAATAAAAATGATTTGAAAATATATTTAGTATTATGAACGGGTTGAGATCATTAATAAAGAAAGTCCACCTTGACGCATGGACCACGTCAACAGCAGATGAGAAACTTTTGGGATCTTTCGAGAGAAAAACTCGCCGTCCCCTGCATGTTGAGGAGTGTCGCGTACAGTGGAAGAGGGAGCCGTATGGATTATATAGGAACATGGATATAGTTAAGCGCATAAGAATACAGCGGCTACACTGGCTTGACTTTGTCACCCGTATAACGAAGACACTCCAGCAAGGTGAAATTACGAAACGGTACCCCAAAATTGAGGACAAGGAAGGGAAAAATCTTTCTCTTGGGTTCTAATTTCTAACTACCAGTAAAGTTTTCAGTAAAGAGTAAATATTTTATTCGTAATGCAAATCAAATTAGAATATATAAATTTTTTCTGCAATTTTTTCCAGTAATCAGTACAAAAATTTGTTTACTGCAATTTTTTCCAGTAAACAGTAGAGAAATACTGTTAGTGAAATTTTTACACAGTAATCAGTAAAAAAATGTCTTTAAAGCAATTTTTTTCAGCAATCAGTAAAAGTTTACTAGCAATGCAAATTAAATTACAGTATCAGTAAAAAAATATATTTACTGCATTTTTACTGCTACTGCAAAGTGCCCATCTATAAATATTTTTTTACATAAGTAAATATATGTACATATGTATGTAAAATATATGTGCATATACGCAACTAACAAAAGAATGTTTCTACTTCAGAATTTTAATTGAAAACTTTTTTATTTAAACGTTGAGCAATTAGCAACAGTGTGTAGATGCAAACAAGCTGGATATTTCCAGGAATACATCAACACATCAATAGGCGGCCGCCGTAGCCGAATGGGTTGGTGCGTGATCACCATTCGGAATGCACTGAGAGGTCGTTGGTTCGAATCTCGGTGAAAGCAAAATTAATAAAAACATTTTTCTAATAGCGGTCGCCCCTCGGCAGGCAATGGCAAACCTCCGAGTGTATTTCTGCCATCAAAAAGCTCCTCATAAAAATATCTGCCGTTCGGAGTCGGCTTGAAACTGTAGCTCCCTCCATTTGTGGAACAACACCAAGACGCACACCACAAACAGACAGATATAAATAATAAGTCGTTTAAAAAATTGTGAAGATATCAATAAATATCATAAATTTTTTAATATAGAAAGTTAGATTGATCAGAAACTATAAAAAATATAATTTTAAATTGTATCCAACCATACCTGCAACCTGCAGTACACGCACATACCTAATTTGTCGGTTATATTTTCAGTGTAACACCGCATAACCGGACACAAAATGCATCTTACAATTAAAACGTAGACTGCTTAATTAATGGGTATGGGATTAGTATTAGCGCAATATAATTGAGACGATTTTTGTTTTTTTTGTTGGTTGAGGTAGAGTTCAAAATGCCTTCGCCCTTACAGCGAACGTCGACTACTGCGTTGAGTGGTGAAGTGGCCATTAAAACAATCCCTTCCCTTCTTCTGGGGATACTCCCTTCCCGGAACTACACTCTGCATTACTTCGGGAAGGCCCAGAACGGCGTCCATGAAGTGGACCAAATCTATTCACCCACGTCTGTGTTCACCATGTTTGTAGCCAGCTTCCTGCTACAGGCTCGTATTCTTATGCTACAATCTGTGCCGTGTTTGTGTTTATTGACACTAATTGGTTCCTGCGTCCTCTCCTTTTGACATATGGAGGTTTTATGTAATCTTTTTCTCCTTTTTGAAGCAAAAGGGACAACGGATATGATATCCGATTTGTTCCCTCTAGTATCGTCGTGATTTAAACAGTTAGTGCCTCCTTACTCACGATTTCCTACTCTTCAGCTGCCCATTCCGCATATGGGAGATACTAAATTATTTTTGCTGAACATGTCTTAACAGCATTCCAGTTATTGATTGATGCACACATGATTGGTATCAAATTATTCACTTGCAGCGGGTGTCCAAGTAGCACCTCCAGTGTTTGATTCTCATTTCGAAAACGGTCACATTGCAAGATATCAATGCACTGCAAAAAAGCAAATCGCGTCGTCAGAGACGTACACCTCTTCGTGTCGTACGTTTGATGGTTTAGCTTCCGCCCAAATGGGAGCAGCATGGAGAACAACAGAATCTCCCACTTTTGAAAAGAGACATTTTCTCACACCTTTTGCCCCCCGATATTTAGCAGAATTCTTCTGAGCGCTGCGTTTACTGCAGCCGCTTTTGAACTCACAGTAGTTAGATGCTGCTTAAAGCTGAGTCGTTCATCATTCAAGACACTTAGGTACTTAATTACCTCTTGCGATAGTATAACGTGACCGCTACTCCGCAATTTCCCCTGCTTCCTCTTTTTTCGTGCAGTAACGGGGACCGCTTCCGTTTTCTGTGCTGCCAGCTTAAGTCGTGCATTCCATAGCCAATGTTGTACACTTGCTGCTGTATCATAATATTTCTCCTGTCGATTATCTAACCTATTATTATTGTATTGCAGGATTCTGTCGCTAAGGTAGCTACTAATTATGCGCATGCATGCATGTGTCTGAAGTTTGTTTGGCAATCTGTTCTGCCTTATCTTTGGTCGTCCTGCTTGTAACCTTGTCCTGTCGGTCTCCTTGCCGCGGGGATGAGACTTAAGTGGCGAGTTAACCCCATTCTATGGAGATTAACTTACCACGAACTAAGAGGGCAGCTCCATATAGGAATTGGGTATCCACTCAACCGCGGAACGGCGGAATTGGTGGCCACCCAAGTACTATGTGGAGAGTACCGTACCGACAACCTGGCAGGAGGTATAAAATGCATTTTCCTACAATGAGGAGGCTTAACAAGGATCTCTCTGCACGAGGTAACCCACTTCTGGGAAATCCTCCCGTCGAGCAATCGACGGCTCGGGCATCGGATGTGCAGGCCCGAACCCCACATTCCCCTATGACCGGAACTGACACCCAGGGTTCCGGAGGAAGCACACTACTAGTGGTGAAACATGGCACATTGGCTATGCCAATGGAGAGCCGAGTGAGTGTGAGTGATACACCGCCGTCGAAACGATCTGAAGCAACTGAACAAGTTGTGGAGGATATGGAGATGGCGGACAATCTCTCAGTAGACTCAGATGGATCTCTGGTACCGAGTAAGTCATTGACAACGGTTAAACCTGGTGCGAATCAGGTAAGTACCGGTAAAAAGACCGAAGTTATTGGAGATTCGAACGCAGGTGTTGGTCTAACCGCAAGGCAGATCAAACGAAGGAGACAGAAGGCGAGGCAAGCCGAAGCACTAGCTAAGGCAAGGACTCAAGCTCCGTCAACTTCGACACCTGTAACGGAAACGGGAAAGCGTGGCAGAACAGAGGATTCCTCTGTAGCGCTGCGCTCTTCCGGAAACGAAACGGGGTCTGTGCCAACGACCGGGAAGAGGAGAAAGGCAAAGAAGAGGAAAGTCGAGAGACGGAATTCGGAAATGCCTGCATCCTCGACCCAATCCAAGGCAGACAAACCTTTGCCTGACAAGGCAGAGGCTAAGGGACCTCAAATGTCGAATGACACTCTTCCGTCAACGTCTGGCGAATCATTCGCGAGAATGGCAGCAAAGGCAATGACGGTGGAGATACATACCGACAAACAAGATGGTCTACTGTCCAAAGGGCAACAAGACTATCTTGACAGCTATCTTTGGAAAGCTATCGGTGAGTCGAAAGACGCGCCGACGTTCGAGGGGAAAAGCGTGGTGGACGGCATCGTAAAGGTGCACTGTTTCAATGCTTTTTCCCGAGAATGGCTAGAAAAAGCTATAGCAAAGATTCCAGCCTGCGAAAACAGCAAGTTTATTCTTGTTGAGAGTAGCAAAGAAAGGCTGGTACGAGCGAGTGTCTGGATTCCGGGTCCTTCCTGTAATTCAGCAGAACTCCTCAAACGCATCCGTGTTCAAAATAAGGATCTTGACACGACTCTCTGGAGAGTATACTCGTGCACCAGGCAGAAAACCGCTACCACTTCGGAGGCGGGTTCCCACCTGGTACTGGGTATCGATCTTGGGTCCCTTAATCTGCTGAAGTCGAAGTACGGGTGCCGTCCTCACCTACATCTGGGGCGAATCCACTTCCGTGTCCAGGATAAGGTGGAGGACAAAGCGTAAATATACTCAGTCTCATGACTGAAGTAATATTTACACAGATTAATCTGCAGCATAGCAAAGCGTCTACGGCTCTCTTGTGCCGTAGGCATGCAAAACTGCAAACAAACCCACACATAATACTTATACAAGAACCATGGGTATGTCACAAGCGTATCTGTGGTCTAAGTGCTATGTCGTGGGGACAAATACTTCATTGTGAAGGGAATGTGAGACCGCGAGCATATATTATCATGCCGAGGTAGATCGAACACACGATGTTAAAAGAGGTATGCTCTGGAGATATCGTTGCTGCAAAAATAAAGTACTTGAAAAGTGGGAACAGTGTCGAAGCTATCATAGTTTCGGCCTACCTACCCTACGACTCTTTACAGCCACCTCCTTCGAGGGAGCTAAGAGAAGTGGTCAAGTATGCAGAATCCAATAATCTGGGGCTAATAGTGGGCTGTGAAGCAAATTCACAGAACATTGTGTGGGGAAGCAGCAAATGCAACCCCAGAGGTCTCAAGTTACTGGATTTTATCCTGTCATCCGATTTGGTCATCCAAAACACTGGTAACAAACCAACTTTTGTGACCAGAAGGAGACAAGAAGTGATTGATTTAACACTTACCAATAGGTAAGTTGGAAATCAAATCAACCGATGGCGAGTTTTGGAAGAGGACTCTCTTTCTGATCATCGTCTTATCGAATTCCGACTGGGAATTGACACAATATCAATACCTTCCGGTAGGAATCCTCGAAATGTGGACTGGGACAGGTATGGTGAGCTTGTATATTAACAGAGCGATTACCAAACCTGAAAAAACTCAAATCAGCAGAAATGATTGAAGATGCTACTAAAAAATTAGAAGGTACTTTAATCAATTGCTTTGAGGAACTGTGTCCACTCAGGCAAAGCAGTCAGGGGAAAGTGGTTCCTTGGTGGAACTCTGAACTGTCGAAGCTTCGTGTACGGTCCAGGAAACTTCTTAATAAGGCCTTGAAGACCAAAACAGAAGACGACTGGGCCAATCATCGACTTACACAGAGAGAATATAAGAAAAAAGTACGGCAAGCCAAACTTGAATCCTATAGAAATTTCTGCAGTAACGTCGAAGAAATGAGGGAAACAGCGAGACTTTGTAAGGTCCTTCATTTAGACCGCTCAGTAAGGCTGGATTCCATTCGAAAACCTGATGGTTCATACACCATTTCCAAATCGGAAACGTTTAATGCTCTACTCGGAACCCATTTTCCGGGTAGTAGAACTCTCTCTGAAGCTGAGAGTGGCATAAACAATGACGATGGCAACGGTGGAACCTCTAGGTACAGCTGGTATATTGCTAGTCGGATAGTGACAAGGGAATCGATAAGGTTTTCCATATCTTCCTTTGAGAACTTTAAGTCCCCTGGACCTGACGGAATATATCCAGTAATGCTTAAAAAAGGAGGAGACAGGCTGATTGAGGCCCTGAAAAGGATCTTCACAGCCTGTCTTGCATTTGGTTATATACCATCCCAATGGCGACGCGTAAGAGTAGTATTTATTCCAAAACCAGGAAAAGATGACTATTCCCTAGCAAAAAGTTTTAGACCAATCAGTTTGACATCGTTCATGTTGAAAAGTCTGGAACGAGTGGTGGAGAAACATATTCGAGTGGGGGTATTGCCGAGAAGTCCACTTAGTAGAAATCAACACGCTTACCAGAGTGGAAAATCATGTGAATCAGCCTTACACGATCTTGTTAGCAAGATTGAAGCCGGGCTGGAAGCTGACGAATACACAATGGGCGTGTTCGTGGACATGGCCCCTCCCTTTTGATAATGCCACTTTCGGCTCGATATGTTCTTCTGCCGAACGACATGGAGTTAATCAAGCCATTATAAAATGGATATACTCCATGCTCTCTGAGAGGCTGTTAACCGCTGGTGGAAGCGATGACGAGCAAATCACAGTCAGGGCCAAGCAAGGATGTCCCCAAGGGGGTGTTCTTTCTCCGCTGCTGTGGTGCTTCGTCGTAGACTCCCTATTAGCGGAGATGCAGGAACTCGGCTTTCACGTCCAAGCATATGCGGACGACGTCTGTGCGCTAACATCGGATAAATCCTTAAGGAGGCTTTGCACGAAAGTGCAGAGGATCCTTGACAAAATCGATGATTGGTGCATGAGACAAGGTCTTTCCGTTAATCCGAACAAATCAACAATAGTCTTGTTTACGAGAAAACGGAAATTGGATGGACTCAGTCTTCCAACACTGAAAGGTGTGACACTTGGTCTTTCCAACGAAGTTAAATATCTAGGAGTAATCTTGGATAAGAAGCTGACCTGGGAGACACACGTTTCACTGAAGGTGAATCGTGCATTGAAGATTTTTCAGCAATGCCGTAGAGCCTTTGGCAAAACTTGGGGTCTGAAACCTGCTGTGGTCCTATGGATATACACGGCACTTATCAGACCAATCATCACTTACGCTTCTGTGGTCTGGTGGCGACGGAGCATGGTTAAGTCCACAATCCGGGAACTATACAGGCTGCAAAGAAGTGTATGTTTATGCATCACGGGTGCCATGAGTACAACCTCTGATGATGCCCTAAATGCTATGCTTAATTTGCTCCCCCTGGATCTTAAGATACAACAGGAAGCAATAAAAGCAATGTGTAGACTCCATAAATATGGTTTCTGGCACGAAGATGGAACTACGGGACACAGAGAAATCTTTAAGTTGCTGTCGGAGCAGTATCCACTGTTTTTGGCACCTAAAGATGACTTGATACCCACAGTTTCATTCGGAAGGAAATTTGATGTCAGATTTCCATTGCGTGAGCAATGGAGCAATCCAGAATGCATGCAGGGAGGTTTGACGGATATTTTCTTTACCGATGGGTCCAAGACTGAAATAGGGTCTGGAGCCGGATGGTACTTAAACGATAGTTATAAGTATCACTATGCTATGGGGGCAATGGCAACTGTTTTTCAAACAGAAGTTTTTGCCATCCTAAAAGTAGCCGAATGGATAATCGAGAGGAGATGGAGCGGGAAACAGATTGGAGTCTTCAGTGACAGTCAGGCTGCATTGAAGGACCGGGAGAACGCGAAGCAAACCTCGAAGATTGTTCAAGAATGTAAGAAGAAGCTTAATTCTGTCGCAAGACAAAACAGGCTTGTACTTATATGGGTTCCAGGACACTCTGGTGTTCAAGGAAACGAAATTGCCGACGAATTGGCCAACCGTGGATCAGCGGTGCCCCCACAGAGGCCAGAGCCAATAATCGGAATCAGTCCCGCAGGAATCAAGAATTGGATCAACGACTATGTAGGCAATCTACATAAAGAGCGATGGTCCGGTCTAGAACGCTGCAGAACTGCAAAGTGTTTTGTGACAAGTCCGAACAGAAAACTGTCAAACTTTCTACTAAAACTTAGAAGGAAAGACATTCGGTTGATGGTCGGCATCATTACAGGACACAACCCATGGGGTCAACATATGACCACCATTGGAATCATCGAGGACCCGGTATGCCTGTCCTGCTTGGAGGAGGCAGATAGCACTGAGCACTTTCTCTGTGAGTGTCCTGCCTTTGCTAGAGCGCGACTACGGGTATTGGGTTCCGATGTCATGGGAATGAGTGATATTCGTTCTCTAAAACTGGAGGATATTTACAGATTTGCCAAAGAATCTGGAAAATTCTCACAGGGCTAACTATCTCTATCTCTGTCTCTATTCTTTCCTATCTCTTTCTCTGATACTTTTCTCCCTCCCTCCTTGACTATCTACCCCTTTTCCAGAGCTTTAAATACAATGGACTTTTTAGCCTGAGTGTTTTAGGAAGATCTCGATATGAAAGGCAATCCTGTTCCATTTCTGCTACTAATCTCCTGATTGTGGCAGTCGTGCAATATTTATCTCCATTATTATAGCCAAATGGTCGCTTCGAGTGTATGTATATGCTTTCATCCACACTCCATTTTGTGCGGTTTGCTGTGTCGCGATCTGCGAAAGTAAGATCAACTATTGATCGCCCTGTGACGTAGTAAAATGTGTACTCCCGCTAGTGCTAACGACCGCTTGGGGTTGTGCGCTGACTTCCCATGACCTTGACCAAGCATTGAAATCTCCGGGTGATATAACTTCCGTAACTCGGGACCACATCCACACAACTTTGAGGGAGCCAAGAGCTAGAACTTTTTTGGCGTCATCAGCACCAAGTGCTTTATATGTTGACTGTGTGCCTCCAAATGTCGTGTTATCCGGTTTTCGCACTTTTGCCTCGCTCTTTTGCCTGCTTGCAGTATATCCGCATAGGTCGTTGCTTCTATCTTTTTCTGAATGAAAATCGCGTCAGATCTAGGTCGCAGCGCACCGGCGGTTTTCTTTGTTATTGGCGGCCTTTTCGTCCTCTGAACCTTACGCCATTTTTCCGTATTTTCGAAGAGAACAAATTTCTCAGGTGATCTTGACCTTCTTTTCTTTGAGTCTGGCGATTTTGTTGTTCCATGTGTTACTGCCTTTGGGCTGATTTTAACTCTTATCCTTTAAGCAGACAAAGTGGAACTTTTCCCTTCCACTGCTGTTGTTTTTCCTCGCGACTGCACAGGGGTGCCTATTTCTTATTCTAAGCGTTCTTCATTCTTCAGTTGCATGACTACCTCCGTATGTGTGCATTGTATGATGCTGCACATTCTCTTTATGTCGCCGTGGACATTGCGACGTCATTTGACATATTGCAACAGACCGTCAATCTCATTTCGAAGACATTCAATCAGTTTGGAAAGCAAATTGGCTTTCGACACAGAATTATTGTCGGTCGGTATTTTGCCGCTGTTCGCATTCATAATGACTTGTTGGAGTTCCGGACATGCCACCAAAGATGCTGCTTGTATGCGCTGCCGTTCTGTTTCCTCGTCGTTGGCTCGCTGGAATGGTTGCTGAGCTGCATTCAATAAATTTCGCTACCATCGGTGTATTGCTTATAAAAGTTGATGTTTGTGGTGGGATTCTGCTAAGAGTAGAGCTTCTCTTAAAGACTGCTGCAGCTTCTGTTTCAAGGGGGTTGCTGTTACTGTGAGGCTTTTCGTTCGTTTTTAATTTTTGATTACCCATGCTATATGGGCCCAAGCTCACAGCCGCTATCTTCGCGCTTGTATGTAGTTTCCGTAAGTCCTATGGTTATCTATGAAACACGGAGGCCATAGTAGAGTTGATACAAATCCTTATAGATAACTGTGATTAGAACCAGACTCCAAACCGGAAATAATGGGGAGTTATCTCAACCCAACCTACATGGCCACTCAGGACTATCATCACTCAAGGCGGAGAAGCAGAAAACCCTTATATAAGGCGGCTTCATAGGGTTTCACTCCGCCTACTAGGATTATAGAGATTCACTGCTCCAGCCCGATTGCAATCCTAGATCGGAAGTATGCCGTCATCAGAATCTCACTGGAATCACTGGCCCGTAGATCACGCCATCATATTTTAAACAGTAACTCCTGACATGAAGAATACACGCTGACCAGGGTAACCGTTGACTCTGAGTCCGACGCTCCTCAACTTGCCTACTCTGTTTTGCTGGTTTTGGTTCGCGAGTGGTATTTTATTTCTCACTACCCGCATTCCCCGATCCACCACTTGGACGCTTCCGATGGGAGACTAGCAACTCCGCTCGAGCTTGCTTTGGTCCGCGTGTGGTTTTTTATTTCTCATTTACCCTGCCGAGCATTGCCCGATCCGCCCAGTGGGGACGCGTCCGATGGGAGACAAGTAACTCCTCAAAGAATAATTGAGAGTAGTAGCGCTAGCTAGATTACACATGTATAAGTTCGCAAGTAGCGCTTCGTCCGATTCCAAATTTTCTGGATCTATTCCAACTACAGAGAGTACTGACAATTTTTTTTGACTAGTACTCTGAGCTACTAGTAGTTACGAAACGTAGCTTGGAGCAGAGTAAAACAAATGATCGGGCGTTTTGTGCTACCTGCTCCACTAAGTATCTGTTCAAGTTCAGAACAAAAGCGAGAGTAAAAATTAAAACTAGAAAGTAATAAGCACTAGTTTCAATCCCTGATTAGAAGTTTTTGCTCCTTTTACTGCATATAAAAATACATTAGTTCACGATTTCTTCTCGTAAGACATTTGTACATAAATAGGTCCCCTTCGATACTGAGACCCTTATCACTAAGAGAAAGCACCCGTTTCTTTCTCTTTGCAATATCTTGCTACAGCTTTCATCAATTGAGAGCGATCTGCAGCAGATCTCAATTTGACTATAATAGGAGCGATATTTTTATTATTTGGTCATAAAGGGAAAGCAGAACGCCCAGGCGCTAGTTGCACTTGAAGCCATGATGGAAAGAATAATGAGATGGAGCCTATAATGGTACCGTTACTTTGTTCTCAGCGAATTTGAAAATGAGTGACGTCATATTAACTCAATTGGTGACCAGTAACTATTTTCGTAACTTGAAGTAGCATTTTTTTTGGTTTTAGAGTCGGAGTTTTTGTTCTTTCTTTATGACATTTTTCTCCCTGTTCTCATTAAATTTTTAAATTAATTCAATAATTCACTCTTTTATTTAGCTTTACTTTTTTTTACATCTGGTCACACTGCTGCGATTGCGGTTATTGTTGATGTTGATGATTATTCGTTTATTATCGTTTTTGAACGTGCGCTATATAACCAAACGCTTTAGTGAGTATTTATATTAAGCAAAAATAAGAATATTAAAGCAATGCAATTAAAAGTATCTGGACCGCAAAGGCAAAAGGTAAAACTGGCAGCAAAATTATTTTCACATACCGTGGTAATGGCAATTACGAGAGCAGCAAGTTTGGGACATTTAAGTGGCCATAATTGAAATGAGTCCTTTGAGTTATTTAAATTGGTAAGTTTTACATACATACATATGTTTACATACATGTTTTTATATGTAAAATTACATCATTTTTAGACTAACGATTGGCTTGATATGATGGACGTCAGGATACCACGTGCTGACTAAAGAACAGGGTGCCATGCATACGGCCTACAGATAAGCGAGCAAGTTCAGATATTAGATAGCATAACGGAACTGATGAAAACATGAGGGCGATAGGAAGAGATACTTAACTGTCATTTCAAAAGGTTAAACTAATATATTTATGTTAGTACCTAAAATTACAAAAATATTACATACCTATTTCAACATAAATCAGTATTGTGTAATAATTACACAATTAGTTTTGGTGTACGAAAGCGTTCAAAGACGATACAATATTAAGTACGTTTTGACATACCGCTTGAACCTGGAGGTTCTGCAAATTTTTTTGGAATCATTCGAGCCAAAGGAGGTTTGCATGATCACCCGGACCAACATCTACAGCTTTCTTAGTGAAAAACATTACAAAACTGATTGAAAACACCCGCAAAAGAAAACGAAAATATATAAAAGTACTAATCTAGATGTGCTCTTCATCCAATTGACAAAGAGGCCTTTTTCAGGGACACCAAGTATTAAACAAAGAGGCAGAATTTCTTAATATGCATATATAATTTTGATAACAAACAGTAATATCTATATCCTTAATAATATCAATAACCGCTTAAGTCGATCACTGTTCCATAAACGCAATTCTTAAGTCTACAAAAACGATTTCTTTGTGATCACAAATATTTGCATGCACAGTTAAGGAATGCAACCGCTTTCCCACCGAAACTGCTGACACTAACTTAAATATCAAATTATCTGAAATAACAAAACAATAGCACAACAAGTTAAGGAATGCAACCGCTTTCCTACCGAACCTGCTGACACCGACTTAAATATCAAATTCTGTGGAATAACAAAGCGACAGCAACCGACAGCAGCTTAGCTTAGTTTAAGAATTGTATAATCAAATAAAGTTAGACTCAATTTGGAGTTTCGACTGACAAGTCAACCCGTGAATATTTAATTGGCGCCCAACGCAAGGGGCCTAAGAATATAAAAATTAATTATTGATCGGAAAAGGACTTTGGACAATCCTTAGGATCAAAGTTTTTAAAATTGCTATAAAAAGTATCCTTGAAAAAAAGAAGGAGAAATAAAGCAATAAGTGTTAATTTTTATTTTCTGTGCCCACAATCAACTAACTGAAATTGACGTAGTTTGAGACTCATCAATCAAGTTATCCTAGATATCTGGACATTAAGGACCTCCAAAGGACAAAGGAGCTCTACCAGAAATCACAGCAATCAAGTATCCTATCACTGGAGAAAAGTAAACAAATTAATTTTAAGTGAATAATTTTAAGTGAATAATTTTAAGGGAATAAATTGTGAAGTGACAAAGTGAATAAATTTATAAAGGGACAAAATGAGTACGGATAGTGAAATTTTAGCACAACTTATTGCAGCTCAGACACACGATTTAAAAATTGAAATAGAGCAATTAAGACTTCAATTAGGAAATTTGACAAACACACATAATGTGACAGAATTCGAGACACAAAGCATTTCAGAAACAATTCAATGTAGTGAGACTTTAGATATCATAAAATCATTACCCGAATTCAATGGTAAGGGCTACGTGAGCTGGAGAGAAGAAGCTCATAACACTATTTTATTGTACGTTAAAGGAAGTAGGAAATATTTTGCTGCATCAACTATTCTCAGGAATAAAATTACACAAGAAGCCAACGATACTCTAACAAATCATGGCACAGTTCTTAATTTTGAGGCCATCATAAGCCGACTAGACTTTGCTTATGCAGATAAACGTCCTCTGCATATATTAGAAAAAAAAAATACCAGTCTAACGGTTAGACGGGATAGAAGTGAAACCTTCCGTAAGACAAACTGAGAGAGAATGAGACGAAAGCAGCATTAGGGGCGGGATAATTATAGGTTCATTATAATATTGCTATAAAGTTCATATTTTATTTTCTTCATTTTATTATTATTCATCCTCAATGTTTTCAATTTCAACAAATGATACGAGTGGCTTATGATAGCTAAAATATGATACAAATGCTTTGGTTTCGATGTTGTCAAAAAAAATACCCAAACGGACCGAAGAAACAGACTTACACATTTCTTCCATTTTCGTCTACTTGTATTCATATAAAAATTTATGTCTCTTCCCACCAAAGCTAAATGTATTAGTATATTTCTTCTTGTATTTATTCAAGGCCGAAATCCCGGCGGTACTGCAATACCGGGCCAACCCGTGGCAGAGGTGGACCAAGCCCTTAAAACACTCCGCCCATTTCCAAAAATCAGTTTAACATTTGTTGTCCTCCGATGGAGGATCTATCAGATGTTAAGCTACAAAGCTACACTTTGATCTTAGCCATAAGGCCGAGAAGCGATAACCATACACAACCAACAAACTCAATATATTTTCAATACATTTTCTAATAAACCTTTTGAGAATTACACGCTCACAAAAATTAATGTACGAAATATTTATACCGATTCACTTAAACTGACTTTCAGTATCTAAACCAAACATAGAAGAGCCAACAAGCAACGGCGAGCTGTTTGATTTCATGTTCGTGCCTGTGTATGTGCATTTGTGCGTTCATATCGCCACAGTGCATGACTACCAGCCTTGGCTGAGCACAGTAAGAAAATGTATTCGAGCGTATATATGTATGTATGTACGTTAGTGTGTTTGTACGATTGTGCTCTGCGCTCAGCTTTGTGTCGATTTTACTGTGCGCTGCGCGGGTTGGGGTATTCTTGCAGAATGTAAAGATGATTCACACACTGTCGACCGACTGGGTACACTTGTCACAAGTGATGATATGTATAATTTTTATATGAAAAATCAAGGCGAATCTATTGAAGGTGGTTAGCAATAATTTGATTTGTTATTTTTTTCTTCAGCCGTGTACATTTGGATGTCAACACAAAATTGAATTACGAAACGTTTTACTTAGCTTAGTGTATGAATTCATCTTGGAAAAAATTCAATTTTCTTCTATAATAAAATTTTAATAAAAAAAACTCTTTTCAATAAATAATCAGAAATGTCCCACAATGCAAATCTCAAAAAAAAAATTCCATTTTCGTCTACTTGTATTCATATAAAAATTTATGTCTCTTCTCACCAAAGCTAAATGTCAAGAATGATAGAAACAAGATTGCGCCCATCAGAGCGTACGTGACGTCACGTTTGCTGAGTTGTGCAGTATTGCCAACCATTTGCTCTTCGCAATAAATTTAGTGCTTTAATTTAAAGCTACCGAAACTGTAAGTTAAAAAAAACTGTATTAATAAAGAAAGAATGTTGTAAAAGGTCACTCTGAGAAGATTTTAGTGCTAATGAAAATTAGTTGATTCTTATCAAATTTAGTATTTTGAAAAAATGGTGGGAAAAATCTTAAATATTTTGCAAATCATATTAAATTGTTCAACCAAGTCGTGGATCTACACATCTTATAGTGTCTAATATTGTTGCACAGCCGCTGATAAGATTGAACAATGTGTGAATGTGGATTTTAATAGTGCTGATGGAGTTGCGCCAGGAGAAGTGCCTTGAACGGATGGTGCCACTGGATGGATGGCGGAGGCAGTGTACTCAGTCCGTGGATCGGTGCTCAGTTCCTATTCCTATAGACATTTTAAAACATTTAACTTTAATTTAATTAAATATTATAAGCATATGTATGCAGAGCGCCTCATCCTTTGGAAATATAAAAAAGCTTATATCACACGCTTTATTGAGGTTCTTACTAGCACAATTTTTCACTGCACATTTCATGTTTTCTTATTTTTCACTTATACGAGTACACTTTCACGAATTATCTTATTTTTGCGTAAATATTCACTAAAACGTTTGTTACCGTTTGTTCTTATTAACGCACACTCCAAAGAAAAAACGAATATTCATAAACATCAACAATAACCGCAATCATGGGCAATGTGACCAGATCTCTGAGAAGATTTTAGTGCTAATGAAAATTTTTTTACTCTTATAAAATTTGATAATTTGAAAGTGCAAATTTAATTTTTGGCTCCATTTAAGGCTATGCAAAAATATTAAATGCCCCTCTCTCAACTTTACTTAAGATTGAAAACCTTTTTACACATTTTAAAAAGCCTTTGAATTTATTGAATGCGAATTGAAACCATAGAGGAGTAATCGTTTCTTCCGGTCATCAATCCTTAGTGAGACATAGAGCATCAAGATATGTATTCATAGTAAAAATAAGCAACAAAATACCAGAAAATAGTAAAGAAACCATACTGACATTTTTACAAAAAGAGTACCTTATCTAGTTACATAACTTCAAATATAGCAAAAAAGTCTTTCCCTTAACAAAAGAGTTTCGCTTAACAAAAACAACTCATAAATTAAATTGTACATAAGCATAACACATTTATTTAAAAAAAACGCACATTCTACAGACAATTTGTCACGCATACAAAGTTCTTTAAGTAACACAATAAAAATTTCGTGTTTTATTTTCTTTAAATGGGCATTTAGTGCGTTTTTATATCCAAAGCTAGGCAACTCTGCAGTAGCGAGAGAGAGATTTGACTGCCGAAAGCAGAAGAACACTAACAACACCGGCAATCGCGGGCAATGCCACCAGATGTTAAAAAAAAGTAAAGCTAAATAAAACTGAGTGAATTATTTAAATAATCATTAAAAAATGTATATTTTACGAAATTATGAACATGACAGTTTAATTAGAACAGCTAGGAAAATGTCATGAAGAAAGAACTTAAACTCCGAGACAAAAAATAATAAAAATAACAAAAAAAATGCTAAATCAAGTTACGAAAATGGTAATCTGGCCATACTTGAGCTAAAATCACGTAACTAGTTGTCAAATTCGCTGAGCGCAAAGTAACGGGACCACGATGGGCGCAATCTCATTATTCTTTGCATCATGGCTAAATGTATTAGTATATTTCTTCTTGTATTTATTCAAGGCCGAAATCCCGGCGGTACTGCAATACCGGGCCAACCCGTGGCAGAGGTGGACCAAGCCCTTAAAACACTCCGCCCATTTCCAAAAATCAGTTTAACATTTGTTGTCCTCCGATAGAGGATCTATCAGATGTTAAGCTGATAAGATAACCATACACAACCAACAAACTCAATACATTTTCAATGCATTTTCTAATAAACCTTTTGAGAATTACACGCTCACAAAAATTATTTATATCAACATATAATATAACGCTTCGTAACTAAATAACTTTTAGGCCAAAGCCTACAGCATGACGCGGTAGCCGAGCGACTAGCAATGTGAGCTTCCGATCCAAAATCCTTGGTTCGAATCACGTTTATATCAACATATAATATAACGCTTCGTAGCCAAGAGGGTCGCTTTTTCGTTTCACTTTTCCTCAAATCACTCCCAACGATTCTAAAGAAGTTTTCACTTCAAAAAGAATTAAATCTAATACGGCAAACGAATTTGAACTTAGTAGATTATTATAACAAAGTGAATTCGCAATTGACATTAATGATTAATAAAACTATTATGACCTACGGGAATAGATCAGAGATAACTAAAGAATACAACAAAAGACATCGGACAGATGCACTGAGAGTTTTTACAACAGGATTAAATTATCCTTTAAATAATATTTTAATGGCCATTAACCCCACAGATCTACCCAATGCATTAGCTAAGGCCCAAGAAATGGAGTCTAACCAAATTAGAATCCAATTCGCTAATGAATTCAGTCAAGTCAGAAGTCAAATGAACAGAAATAGGAATTCTAACAATAATAATAGGAATTTCCCTAAACCAAATAGTTATAATCAACATTCGAATAGTTTACGTTTTGACCAACGTGCCGGTCAACAGAACAACAGTTATAGAAATTTTGGTTGGCAAAATCAACCTAAGCCAGAACCGATGGAAGTGGATAGGTCAGGCCAATTTAAACAGATGCTTTCCATTTCAATTCAACCGGGCTATTCGGGTCATGTTCTTCGATTTCGATGTAACTTAAATATGTTGCTCTCTGGTCAAAATAATGAGACACGTATTTTTTTGTTCGCCCGAAAAAAATTTTTTTCAAGAGTTATCGGCAATTTTGTTTTTCGCCTCAAACTCGATTTTTTTTAATTATATAAGAAAATTTTTTTTAAATGCCCATAACTTAATCAAAAATGAACCGATTTTAATAATTCTGAGTTCAAAATGATCGTAATTACTTACACAAGCGACTTCATGTAGAAACAATTGCAAAAAAGTAGTTGAAAATTTTTTATTTAGTAAAAAAGAAAAAAAATTTAAATTTTTTCAAAATTCAATATTTCAAAAAGTGTATTTTTTTTTTTTATAACTTTTTCCAAATCAAGAAAACATGTCAAACTTTAATTGAGCTGCATGCCTAGTAGCTAAAATGCGTTGTATTTGAGTAATGAATTTTTGAGTAAACACCCTGTTTCGCACTTTTTGGTTTTTGCAAAATAAAAAATTTTCAACTACTTTTTTGCAACTATTTCTACATGAAATCGCTCGTGTAAGTAATTCGATTATTTTGAACCCAGAGTCATTCACATCGGTTCATTTTTGACTAAGTTATGAGCAATTAAAAAAAATTTTCTTATATAGATTATTTCCATTTCAATTCAAAAGGGCTATTCGGGACATGTTCTTCGATTTCGATGTAACTCAAATATGTTGCTCTCTGGTCAAAATAATGAGACAGGTATTTTTTTGTTCGCCCGAAAAAAATTTTTTTCAAGAGTAATCGGCAATTTTGTTTTTCGGCTCAAACTCGATTTTTTTAAATTATATAACAAAAAATTTTTTTTATGTGCCCACAACTTAGTCAAAAATGAACCGATTTTAATAATTTTGGATTCAAAATGATCGTCATTACTTACACGAGCGATTTCATGTAGAAATAGTTGCAAAAAAGTAGTTGAAAATTTTTTATTTTGCAAAAACCAAAAAGTGCGAAACAGGGTGTTTACTCAAAAATTCATTACTCAAATACAACGCATTTTAGCTACTAGGCATGCAGCTCAATTAAAGTTTGACATGTTTTCTTGATTTGGAAAAAGTTATAAAAAAAAAAAAATACACTTTTTGAAATATTGAATTTTGAAAAAATTTAAATTTTTTTTCTTTTTTACTAAATAAAAAATTTTCAACTACTTTTTTGCAACTATTTCTACATGAAATCGCTCGTGTAAGTAATGACGATCATTTTGAACTCAGAATTATTAAAATCGGTTCATTTTTGACTAAGTTATGGGCATTTAAAAAAAATTTTTTCTTATATAATTAAAAAAAATCGAGTTTGAGGCGAAAAACAAAATTGCCGATAACTCTTGAAAAAAATTTTTTTCGGGCGAACAAAAAAATACGTGTCTCATTATTTTGACCAGAGAGCAACATATTTAAGTTACATCGAAATCGAAGAACATGACCCGAATAGCCCGGTTGAATTGAAATGGAAAGCATCAACAACAAACCAACTCTCAACCAAGGCAGAATACTTATAAGCCTAACTACCAATCTAATAATAACCCGGAAGAGCGAACGCCAAAAAGAGGTTTCGGGTCAGGTAATAGTCATCAACCCCAACCGAAACAACAAAGAATTAACAATATACAGGATAATGCTTTTTTAGACAAAGCAACCCCTTGCCTTACATATTCAGACAACTGCGAGGCACAAACAGAAAATTAAAAGTATTGATAGACACAGGAGCAACAAATTGCTTCTGTAAACCAAACATTCTACCTAATAGAAAGCAATTAGAAATTGCAAAACGCGTAAGAACGATAAATGGTTATACAACAATTACGCATTGTTATAATGCATACATCTTTAACCACTCAACACGATTTTATGAAGTTAAAAATTTAGAAAGCGATATACTAAGAGGAATGAATTTGCTAAGCAAAGCGAAAATACAATTAAATTTTGAAGATAATACACTCTTAACAAATGGAAAAAAAGAGAAATTTTACACCCTTGATGAAATCGAGTTAGGACAAATAAATAACTTAAAAAAAAACAACGAGCATAAAATAGGGGAAATAAAAAGTATGATTTTAAATGAACATGGGGAAAATAGATACGTCGCTACCTTTTAGACAGTCCTATTTGGAGTAAGCAATATCCTTACCCGCTATCAGCCAATGAATTTGTTAATGAACAAATAAGGAAAATGATAAAACAAAATATTATAAGAGAAAGCTAGAGCCCCTATAATTCACCCATATGGGTGGTTCCCAAGAAAGGTACCAATGAAGACGGTACTCCAAAAATGAGGATGGTTATTGATTACAAAAAGTTAAACGAGAAAACGATAGCAGACAAGTATCCCATCCCAGATTGCAATGTAATACTTTCCAATTTAGGGAAAGCGAAAGTTTTCTCTACAATCGATTTGGAATCGGGTTTCCATCAAATATTAATGAAACCGGAAGATATTGAGAAAACAGCATTTTCCGTGAACAACGGTAATACGAATATATTCGAATGCCTTTTGGATTACGGAATGCTCCTTCAATATTCCAACGAGCTATGGATAATATCCTTCGTCAATACGTAGGAAAATTTTGTCACGTCTATATAGACGATATCATAGTTTACTCTAGCAACGCTGACGAGCACTATGCACATTTAGTTAAAATAATAAATACACTGCAAAAAGCACATATGAAAATATCACTTGAGAAATCAGAATTTTTCAACTCAAACGTAGAATTTTTGGGCTACCAAGTTATAATGTTATTAAAACGGACGAAAAAAAAATCGAAACAATAAGGAATTATCCTGTACCAAGAACGCTAAGGCAATTAAGAAGCTTCTTGGGAATGACAGGGTATTATAGGAAGTTTGTGTACAAATATGCACACATAACAAAGCCATTAACAAAGTATTTAGCAGGAGAAAACGGAAGGGTTTCTCAAAATCAGTCAAAAAAAGTTATAATTGAATTAGATAAAGAGGCACTAAACGCAGTAGACAAATTAAAAAACGAATTAATTCAACAAGTAGAATTGACACAACCAAATTTTAGCAAGAAATTTATACTAACAACAGACGCATCCAATGACGCAATTGGAGCCGTACTAGCACAATAATAAGCCCATTACGTTCATTTCAAAAACCCTAAACAAAACTGAACAAAATTATGCGACAAACGAAAAGGAGTTATACGCAATCGTATGGGCGTTAAAGAGTCTAAGAAACTACTTATACGGAGTAGCGGATTTAGAAATCCATACAGACCACCAACCTCTAACTTTCGCAGTATCGGCAAGAAACCCCAATTCTAAAATGAAAAGGTGGCACGCCTTGATAGAGGAATATGCACCTAAAATTATATATAAACCAGGGAATACCAATCATATAGCAGATGCTCTTTCTAGACAGATTTTAAACAATAATAATTTAGAAAATGGCAACGACGACCTAACAGAAACTGCACATTCAGCAGAAAGTTTAGATATTTTTCACATTAAAACAATTAAGAAACCTCTAAACTCCTTTCCACAGCAAATAGTATTAAACAAGGATAATACGAATGACCATTTTAGAACGAAAAATTTTAATTCGTTTCGACATCATATAAGATATAAAGACTTGGAGTTTTTAAAAGAAATTATAGGAGACCGGTTAAATAAGAATCTGCTAACAGGGATTCATTGTAATATGGAAGACTTATATGAAGTAAAACAAATTTTAAGGAATAGAATAGCAAAGAAAATTTTTCATACAGACGTAATAGCAATGGATGTAATTAACGAAGAGGACCAGGAGAAGATTGTGAGACAAACTCACACTAGGGCGCACAGAAATTATAAGGAAAATATCAAACAGATTTTTAAAGACTACTACTGGCCTGAAATGAAAAAACAGTTCAAACAATTTATTAGAAACTGCGATATCTGCAATAAAAATAAATACGATAGACACCCTAAACAAATTCCAATTGGCGAGGCACCAATCCCGAACAAGGAGGGAAAACAGATTCACATTGACATATTCTTTGCGCTAAACTTAAAATTCTTAACTTTAATAGACGCATACTCAAAATTTTTGGTGATTAAACACATTGATGATAAAACTAAACTACAAAATAAAGTATTAGAAGCTTTACAAAGCTTCCCAGCGGTAAAGAGGATAACTTGCGATAACGAACCGGGATTTAGTTCAGCACAATTTAAATCTTTTGCAGAACGAATGAAAATACAAATTAAATTTTGCGACCCTAAGCATTCAACAACTAATGGACAAATAGAAAGAGTCCACTCCACAATAATAGAAATTGCAAAATGCATTAGGGAGGAGTTTGAAATAGTAAATGATATAGAAGTAATAATTAGAGCAGCCCAATCCTATAATCAAACAGTACACTCAGTAACAGACAAAAAGCCTTTCGAAATCCTTTATAATAAAGTTAAGCAGGACGATTTGCCTAACAAGCTAAAAGACGCACAAATAACGACATTGAGTAGTAGAAATAAAAATAGACAAATGCGGACATTTAATGAAAATGAAATAATATTCGAAAAAGATAATCAATATCAAAGTAAACTAAAACCTAGGTATAAAAAACAAGTGGTCAAAGAAGATTTAGGAAATAAAATAATGATCAAAAATAAAAACAGGATAATACATAAAGATAATATAAAATCTTAAAATCTTTTAGGTTCACGATGTTCCACCTCTTCCTAATTTGTATGGCGATCCCCTTGATCACAGCACAAATCGAAATCATAGATCTTAATCACGGAAATGGATATTCACTTCTGAAGCTAGACAAAGTAAAATTAATTGAAAGGTACGATAGAATTACCTATTTAATTAACACAACAATGTATAAACAACAAGTTGACAATTTAGAAGCACTAGTGCTTAAGGAAATAGAGCCTAATCCACTTATGATGGCTAAAATAAAGCATATTCGAACTCAGATAGACACACTTACTCCACATAATAGAATTCAGAAAAGAGGATTATTTAATTTTATGGGAACAGGATTGAAATATCTTTATGGCACAATGGATGATGAAGATCGTCAAGAAATAGAAGGAAAGTTAGAAGTAAACACAGTGAACGCACATAATGCAATTGAACAAATCAATTTTCAGAAAAATATTAATGAGAAATTTAACCATGAAATTAAAACTATCACTGCTAATCTAAATCATCATTACAAGGAATTGTTTCAAAATATTAATGAATTTAACACAGAATTAAACAAATTATCAAAAGAAAAGTGGACTAACAAACTGTTAGAAAATTTAATGTATATTGAGACTAGCATCATAAGAATCAAAGAAATCCTAATGACAAGCCAAAATAACCTTCTGAGCAGGGATATTATTACAGATGGCGACAGTTTAAACTTTAATATAACTTTTGAAAAATTAAGTAAGATCAAAATTGTGATTGTCACTCATAACGGAAATATTGTAATATTAGTTAAAATTCCCTGTTTTACTAAAGAAACCTATTAATTAATCTATGTTCAACCTATACCCAATGTTAATCAAGCAGAAATTTATATCCAAGAAAATGAAATCTTATCTCTAAATGGTGTTATATATAAAAAGACTTCCTTCAAGAAAGAATTGGAAGAATATAAAGGTGAATGTATCGAAAATTTATTTAAGAGTAAAATGCACTGTAAATATCTGATTAATAACCAATCAAAAGTAATTGAAATGGATACAAACCATGTTTATGTAATCAATGCAAAGAATCAAACTGTATATCACAACTGTGGTTCTAACAATTTTACTATTAACGGAAATTATTTGATACGATTTGAAGACTGTAATATTGAAATTGATAAAGTAACTTATAAACATCGTAAACCTCTCGCAGTACAACTTTTACCAAACCCAGTAAGATTAATTAATATAACAATCATGAAGAATTTAAGTATGGAAGATATGCATTTTAGAATTATTGAAAATATTCAGCAAATTGCAGAACTCAGATACGAAGCAAACAAAAGCAAAATAATGAATTACAGTCTAATAGTTATTATAAGTTTAATAATAGCAATACTAATAATTTGTAAATGTCGAGAAAATAAGGAAACCAGAGTTAAAATCGAACAAATTCCGATGCAAAAACCAGCAATGTCCATTGATCAAATGATGGAAAGGATCAATTACTATTCATCTTTGAATCGGGACAATTCATCTAACAAAGGGGGGAGTTAAGGAATGCAACCGCTTTCCCACCGAAACTGCTGACACTGACTTAAATATCAAATTATTTAGAATAACAAAACAATAGCACAACAAGTTAAGGAATGCAACCGCTTTCCTACCGAACCTGCTGACACCGACTTAAATATCAAATTCTGTGGAATAACAAAGCGACAGCAACCGACAGCAGCTTAGCTTAGTTTAAGAATTGTATAATCAAATAAAGTTAGACTCAATTTGGAGTTTCGACTGACAAGTCAACCCGTGAATATTTAATTTGCACTGTTTATAATATTCAATTAAATTAAAGTTAAATATTTTACCATTTATACAGCAATAAAAACATAGGGAGTGAGTACCGAGCAACGGAATGAGTACACTGCCTCCTCCATCCATCCAGTGGCACCATCCATTCAAAGCACTCCCATCTGGCGCAACTCCATCAACACTAATAAAATCCACATTCACACATTGTTCAATCTTAACGGCGACTTAACGGCGTTTGCGGTGATGGGGCACACTCAAACAATATTTACAGGAAAAAAGCAAGTTTTTTATCCACAGTATTTCAAGTAGTTAAATTAATGTATATGTTTATTTTCCAACAAGCGTATCAAAAAAATTAAGTAATTTCATCACACCGCGTTACACACATTCTGTCCTATGAACCAAATATACTTTTTCGGAAAGGGGATAAAAAATAAAAATACACGTGTATCGGCGATTTTCATGTACACGTCACAATTTTTTTTTTGTATTTTATAACTTTAAGCGAGCAATTCTTGTATGCATATCTCAGGATAAGCTTAACGGATTTGAATGAAATCGGGCACACAGATAGTGTATCACATTTCTAGACTTTTCACCTAGGTGTTGCCACTAACAATGTTTCACAGGGTTGCCACCTGTTCGAAATTAAAAAAAAAAATTGCATGAGATATGCCGACCTGGGTATCAAAAGAAAGGTATTTCACTCCGCATTACAATAGGAATATAAAACCCCGAATTTTTTTATCAATTTTATTATATTAAAATTAAAAATTGTTACATTCAAAATTTTAATGCTTTTAAAGAATCTTAGGCCTTTTATTTTTGCGTTTGTAAGCATTTGTTTCAAACATCGAATCAATATCACAACAATAAGCCAGGTTTTTTTCCCGATCTTCGTGCAATTTAAAAAATTCGTCATATGGAATACTGCTACGTCGATCACGAGCGGCTGTTATTTTAAAATCAGCCGCCACTATATTCCACTGCTTAAAGCGTGATGCAAAGAGTTCGGCTGTTCTCTTTCACAAATTTCCTTCTCGTACAAGGTCATTGAAGTCGGCTTGTGTTACTAAATGCGGCACTGCAGTCCCAAGTTCACTGGGTGTTGGTACAAATTCCGATACTTCTGGTTCCCCTCATCTCGCATTCGATGCAAGAAATGTTGATAGCATTGTTGGTGCTACTGTTGGTTCTCCATCCCTTAATTCGGGAACATCATCAAAAATCTCTATTGAAGCCGCTATACGTTCTTCTGGTGAGTACAGAACCGCTGGAATAACCGATTCTACATTAGCGTAGCGAATTTTGTTGCGGCGAAAGTATTGGTACCCTTTAGTTTGAGTAAAAGTTACGCAAAAGTAGCACGGTTCACTGCAGTGCTCCGTACGTGGTAGCCAAATTGTTGGTACAGAGTACTTTATTGTTGACCTTCCATCAGTAAACTTGCATAAATTTCTATAGCAATAGTCGCACACGACTTCCGGAGTATACCACAAGTAAGGAACATAAGCAGTCTTGAATATTTTCTGAAACGAATTAACCACTGTTTTCGTAATATTTTTAAAATTTTTACTTGGTGCGAATAAGCCACAAACGTAACAAAAGTTATTTCGGGCACTGCATTTTTCGTAAGATGAAATATACCGAAAGACGTTTTCGCGCAACAGAACTTAAAACAATCGTCAAAGCATACGTCTCCTAGTAGCGCAACTGTCAGATGATCGGAACTTCCGGAACTGTAACAAACACACAAACGGCACAGAGTGTGTTGTATGAAACAATAAATTAAAGGTTAATAAGTTGTTTAAAAATTTGGAGTCCGTTCAAGTTATGCCGAAAATTTGGAAAAAAATTTTTTTTTAGAAAAAAAAAATTCAAGAAAATCTGAGAACTGATAAAACTTTTTTTTTTTTAATTTTACATAATAAAAACATTTCCACGAGTCTGCCTGCAGAAATTCTGCGCGATTGGATCACGGAAAAAGGGTTATAAATTGATCCAAAGTTTTTCACACAGGCGGACTACGAGCTCTATATTTTATACATAAAAAAAAAATTGTGACGTGTACATGAAAATCGCCGATACACGTGTATTTTTATTTTTTCTCCCCTTTCCGAAAAAGTATATTTGGTTCATAGGACAGAAAAAAAGTTCGTTTTTGTAACGCAGTGTTTTAAAACCTCTAGCTAACATTATCAATACATATATGCTTAGAAACAGGAGATTGTCCTGATCATTGTAAAAAAGCAATTATAATACCAGTACATAAAGCTAAAGAAAAGTACTTTGAGTTTGATTATAGGCCAATATCATTAGTTTCTAATGTGGCAAAAATATTTGAAAAAGTGGCTTTCGCCAAGGAAAATCAACCAAAGATGCATTAGCTCATTTTGCTGAATATATATATGAAAATCTTGATAATAGTAAACCAATTATTGCAATATTTTTAGTTTTAGCAAAGGCTTTTGACACGGTTGACCACAAAATTCGAATACAAAAATTAAGCGATATTGGTATCCGTGGAATCGCCCTGAATCTTATAAAAAATTATCTTACTGGCAGAACACAATGTGTAAGGGTAGATGGTATTGTTAGTAGTGAAACGATTGTGGATATTGGAGTCCCTCACAGGACAGTATTAGGACCTTTATTATTTTTGATATGCATAAATGAATTATATGTGCTGTACAAAACCCTCACAATATAATATCGTATGCTGACGATACAACTATTCTTATAAGTGGCGATACTTGGGAGGATGCTGAATTAAATGCAAATTCAATTGCAAATAAAATATTTACATGGATGTGTCAAAACAAGTTATCTGTGAATATTAATAAAACGGTATTTCTAACTTTTGGAGTTTATAAAGATTCTGTACCTGGAAATATTAATATATTTATGCATAATCATGACTCTAACAGTAAATGTAACTGTATTCCAATAACACGGGTTGAAAGCACTAAATATCTTGGCATTTTAATTGACTATAAGTTAAAATGGGATTTTCAAATTAATTATTTAATAAAGCGGAATAGATATTTAATCTTTGTGTTTGCCAAATTAAAATATATATTAAACAAAGAACAATTATTAACTATTTATTATGCCCTATTTGAGTCAGTCACCTCTTACGGTATCGTAACTTGGGGAGGTGCGTACAAATCTGAACTAAATAGGATTGAATTAGTAGGTACAAAATAAAATATTAAAAATAATATTTAAGAGTAAACAAAATTCAATAACAGACAATTCCTTAAAGATTAGCAACATTCTTTCGATAAAAAAGTTGTTCTACTTTACAGCTTTAATACAAAATTGCAATAACTAAAATAATTATTTTCTATCAAGGATAATAAATGCTAGAAATAGAAAAATTGAGCACATAAAGTGTAAATTAAGTATTGGTTCAAAATGTTACATAAACAATAGCATTAAAATATTTAATCAGCTTCCAAAGAGGTTAAAAGCCTATGATGTAATTAACGACAAAAATAAAAAAGATATAAAAATCTGGTTAACAAAAACTAATTTGAACCTATGATATTTGTTAATATCGCGTTATTTCATTGTAACGGTTGACACTTTGAAAATTAATTAAGTATGTCAACGATAGATGGCAATCCTACGTAATGTGCAACCGATGAGCGACGGAGTTAGTTGGTATCGAGTGGCCGAACGAAACGGTTGTATCCATTAACATTTGCATTCTTTTCTTTTATTGTATTTCCGATTAGTGAATTATAAATCTTTAAAATATGCGGTGTCTTATTTAACTCGATACTTGACAAGTCAGAAGTGGATTTGATATCCATACGCCTACAACGAAAGGAAAAATTTCAACGCTGCGGCAAAGGTGGGCAAACACACAAACGACGAGAATCTTCCACGTTCAACGGCAGCGCAAACGTGCACGAAATAGCAAGCCGGCGCATCGTCAGGGAATAGAGAAGATTGTCAACGGCAGCCGAGTACTGCGAAACAAAGCCAAAGCAAAACGCCAGCGTAGTAAAAGGAACGACAAACGGAGCAATTACAACGACTGGGTAAGAGTCTCAACAGGCAGCGTATAGTGTGTTTGAAGATATTGGCAAAGACAAATCAACGAAGGCAAGTGTGCTATACACGAAGGCGACTGCGGGGCATAGTCTCGACTGCGCAGCTACAAAACGACGCTTTTTCAACTTCTCTGCTTGTACGGGCGAACGTTCAAATTTGAATACGCATACATACAATAACTAGTTGATTGACGTGCGAGCGACGATTTCAATTGAATTTGCAAGACGAGGTGGTGGCGAGCAAAGAAGAGACAACGAAATAGAGGCGAATAAAGTACAGTGGAGCCTGAATAAAAGGACGGTGAAATATATTATTTTAAGAATAGTGAGTTTCTACTAAACTTTTATTTTTCACCATGATCAAGTTAAACACTCTAAGGGTCGTTCAACTGAACACGTTATTAAGGGCAAATGATTTACCAACCACAGGCGCTAAATCAATTAAAATTGCAAAGTTTCAAGAAGTTTTGGGTACCGATGAGGTAGATCCGATGGAGCTTGAAGACGATAGTGCGGTGTCCTCAAGCGACTTACGCACGCAATTGAATAGTTTGAAAGAGGCAATGGCAAGGCTAACATTAGCTATTGGCACCATGAATCGTAACCCAGAGGTCATACCAGGTAATGAAGCAAATCAGCAAACGATAAACAACAACGCTGATGGTAGGCCAAGCTCAAGTGTTGCGAGCTGGGAGTCTGCGGAGGAGTTACGAACGCCATCAGGTCCAACCATGAGAATTCAGGATATGATAGGGGTAATGCCTGAATTCGACCCAATAAAAGGAACTACGACCTCAAGGCAATTTATAAGTCGAACTCAACAATTACAACAATGCTATGGTTGGAGAGAAGAGATGATTTTGATTGCAGTCCAGCACAAAATGAAAGGCATGGCCAAGCAGTGGCTGGATGCACAAAATGTTTTTAGTTCCTAGTCACAATTTGTGCACGCATTTGAAACAGACTTTCCGTCAACACGGAATGCGGCTGAAACTCATAAGACTCTTATGAAACGCAAACGTAAACCCAACGAAAACTATTTGGAGTATTATTATGCCATGTTAAGGATAGGTCGACAAGGTGGGGTGGACGATGTATCCATCAACACGCATATTATCGGTGGACTTAACGATAGTATTATAACAAAAACTTTGGCAACAATGAATTTTGCGACGTGTAGCCAATTGTTGGTGGCACTCAAAAATTTAACGACAGTCAGCAATGCATCGGTGAGTCCAGCGACGGAAACTCAGCAAACACTAAGAGCCGAAGAGAAACCAAAACCGAATCTGACACAGATAAAATGTTTCAACTGCAATGATTATGGATGCAATGGATGGATCATGAAGCCAAGAATTGTAACAAAAAGACTTCAATTACGAAAATTGTGGAGCTTAACGGAAGGCAACTCAACGCTTTCATTGACACTGGTAGCGTATGCTCATTAATACGCGCATCGGCAGTAGTGAGATGCTACCTTACGATGTTTTATTAGGTCGCGATGTATTACAGCAGGACGGGTATCACATGGAGATTGGCAATGGGGTACTACGCCTGGAGGAAGACAGACCGACGGAATTTAATATATCTAGCTGCCTGTCGGAAGAAGATAAGAACAAGACAGAAAATCTTTTATTAACGTTTAAGCAATGTTTTGCAGAAAGCATTAGTCAAATTGGTAGGTGCAAGAACCCACAAATGACCACAAGTGTAACGACATCAGAGCCGATCTTAGGTAAACGGTACCAGGTTCCATTTTCACAACGCCCGATATTATCGGAAATTTTAAAGGAACTGTTGGACAACGATATCATTCGTCCGAGTGATTCTCCACACGCTGCGTCTGTGCCTTTGGTGAAGAAGTCCAATGGGGAGAGTAGAATGTGTATTGACTTTCGAGCATTGAACGAAGTCACGGTTAAGAAAAACTATGTTATGCCAATCGTGGAGGAACAGCTTTCACGTCTAGCTGGCAATAAATATTTTACGACACTGGACATGACTTCCGGCTATTGTCAAGTTCCTATGAACGAAGAGTCGAAGAAATATACTGCATTTTTAACGCATGAAGGACTATTTGAGCACAACGTTATGCCTTTTAGTCTGGTGAACGCAGCGGGTCTTACGCTTAGACCTTCGAAGAGTACATTTCTGGCTGAGAAAGTGCAGTTTCTAGGTCATGCCCCGAATGTTGTATCAATAAAGTGACAGGTGGTAAGAGGGAAGCACAGTTCACATCAGCGATGTTGTGCCGATACCCTTCAGATGCGTGCATTTAGACCATCTAGGGCCATTTGTGCGCAGCAAAAGGGGCAACTTTTACATACTAGTAATTGTATGTGCTTTTACCAAATATGTAATATTACGAGCCGTACGCAACACAAAGACGACGCCAGTACTTACAACCCTACGAGAATATATTACGGTATATGGAAGCCCAAGGCAAATCATTTCCGACAGGGGCACGGCTTTCACGTCGAAGGAATTCCGGAACTTCATTCAACAATACGACATACGGCATGCCCAAGTAGCAGTTCGTACGCCCCGAGCCAATAGCCAAGCTGAGCGGGTCAATAAGACGATTCTAACCTCACTCAAGTGTATGATCAGAAACGATAAAGACTGGTACCAGGCACTACCGCAACTTCAATGGTGTCTTAACTCACAAAGCAACGCAACAACTAGGCAGAGTCCGAATAGTCTAGTTTTTAACTTCAAGCTACGAGACGTAACAGCAAATCGATTAATTCAAGCTGTGCAAGATTACAAGGATGACAACAAGAGTGACCGCGAAGACGTCCAACTCGAAATCGTGGCCGAACGGATCAATTCAGAAAAAACGAAATGGAAACAGAGGTTCGACGCAAAGCATCGATTCCCCAGGCAGTACAATGAAGGAGATCTGGTGGTGATTGACCATGTACCCCCCGCCTCTGGTACCTCCCGCAAACTCGAACCAGCATACAAAGGACCATATGTTGTCTTACCAAACGATCGCTATGTGGTCGAGGGCCTCCCAGATATACCCAAACATCGAAAGCGCTATGCAGGCATATTCACGAACGACAACATGAGACCGTGGATAGACAGCAGTATCGTTGATGATGACAATGAATCAATTGACGAAGATGTTAACGACGAATCGCCCAGGGGAGACGATCAATCAGGATTGGCCGAGCTGTCAACGATAGATGGCAATTGGTATCGAGTGGCCGAACGACACGGTTGTATCCATTAACATTTGCATTCTTTTCTTTTATTGTATTTCCGATTAGTGAATTATAAATCTTTAAAATATACGGTGTCTTATTTAACTCGATACTTGACAAGTAATATATTTAAACTAAAAATTAAAAAAATAAAAAAATTGTATTTTATGTATTATAATATAAGTAAGTATGTTGTAACAAACGTATGTTACATATAAAACTTATTTTGTTAAATGTCATATTTAGTTTGTAAGATTGCTATTATAAATGCCACTAGCCTACGAACAGACTTTTCATAGTCTCTGTAGGACTTACAGTTTATTGTAAATTATAATGTATTATTATACTAGTAACAAATAAATTCAAATAAATTCAAATTTTGATTTACCCGAACAAGAATCGCTTATAAAAAAATTTCATTGTTTTTTGGCAAACTAACACCCAGCGGGTTAAATAAAATACAGATTAAACTGCAGCTCCTCAAAAACATGTCTGCTCTGCCGTCTGACACAGTTTGGAACTAAAAATAATATTTGTTTCTGAGGCTCCCACTTAAGCAACTCAATAGATATTTTGTCACTAGTTGGCCATCGATTGGTTTTGACATCCCTTTTCGAAACTATGTTTGATAGCTGTGAAAATTTTGCTAAGAATGTAAGGTAGTAATGTTTTAAACTGTGTGTTTTAAATCATTGAACTTTCTCGAATAAATGACCAGCCGAATACATGTATATAATTTATTAACTATTCCTATAACAACTTGGCCCACGACTTTTTTAAACTGCACTACATCTCTTTATGACTTTATTTCAAATCGTACTTTAAAACAATTGTAAAGAGTGATGATTACACACATTATTAAATTGGACAAATACTACTTTACAACAAAACATATTTTTATCTCAACATTTGCCCTGCAGTCTTAGTCAAATGAATGAAGTTTTTTCTGTCCACGTTAAATAGGCAATTTTAGCAATAACATTTCTTAGAACATAATTAAATTATTGGCAGGGACAATTTTTTTTCTTTTGACGGCTCTAAAAAGAAATTTGAAACACAAAAAAAAGGAAAATATTTGGTCTTAATCAAGGGAGTATATTTAAGAAGTACGATGTCACAAGGGAGGCACATCCTTATGTTTATAGAGACTTAAACTCCCACGACGAAAAGAATTTTAGAAAAATGTGCTGAAAACAAGCGAGAAGTCAAAATCAAATTATATTTTTTTCATACGACTAAATGCCTCTATTCCATTGTGATTTTATATATTATATTTAACTTTTTTTTCAGAAAAAAATTTTGTTTTTATCTTATTATTAATTTTTTAGAACATTAGTATCATTTTATTTGCAACCTTCAGTCTCCGACTATCACCCAACGCGAACGGTTGTGATTTATCTGAGTGCGCATATATATTCAGTGAATAACTATCAAAGACTACAAACGGGTAAAACCCACAAAACAAAAGAACAAACAAGCAAAACAATAACAGCATACCAAATCGGCGACCACAAACAGGTAAAACCCACAAAACAATAGAACGAACATCAGCATACCATATTGTCAAACAAACAAACAACAATAACACAAACCCAAATAAACGTGCAGCTGCACTATCAACAACTAAAAACTAAACAAGGAACAAAGGAAAATAACAATTACACAAGCGATAACAGAAACAAAGTAGAAAAATGGACGATCCACCGGATCGAGGAAAAGCAAACAATCAGCTCGTTTTCACAACGAACAAAAACAAAATACTGAAAAATAATACTAACGCACCAAAATACCTAGTTATATCCAGAATCGAAAACACAGAAACGCTCGTTAAAGTGTCCCCCTTCCTAATAAAAAGGGTTATCGAATCAGTGTGCGGTGGAGAGGTAGAATTGTGTAAAAAAATAAAAAGTGGAAATATTTTAATAAAAATGAAAACTCATGCACAAGCAACAAAACTAATTACTCTCACATCATTCACACCCACCATAAAAGTGGAAGTCACAGAACATAACACCCTAAACACCACAAAAGGTGTTATTTTCTCAAGGGAATTGAAAGGGATACCAGAGGAAATAATTAAAGAAGAACTGAAACACCAAAATGTAAGTGAAGTAAGAAAAATAATGAAAAAAATGGACCAAAGTTTAATCGAAACCGGATTACTAATCATCACGTTCGACCACCCAACACTGCCAGACGACCTACTTATCGGCTACGAAAAAGTAAAAATAAGACCATACATCCCACTTCCCCTCCGATGCACCAAATGCTTAAAATACGGACACTCGCAAAGAGTATGCAATAATACTCAAGTATGCATAAACTGTGCAAAAGCCTCCCACACCGACCCTGAACTAAACGAGAAGTGCACTAACCCCACTGCCTGCAGCAGTTGCATCCAGCAAGGAATTAACAACACAAACCACAACGCCTTGAATAAAATATGTCCAATATTCATAAAAGAAAAGGAAATACAAGCCATCATAACACTAGAAAAAGTGGATAGAGGAAAAGCAATTAGTACATACGAAGACCGGCACCCACAAAACACATCATACGCAAAGAAGGCAGCAATTATACCAGCATCAATTCCAACACAACCCACAACTCACACACCAATAACAACCAGAACACCAAAAATTGACAAAACGCAAGCAACCAGCTCCAACAACACCAACAATAATCCATCACACTCATCAATCTTACCACATAATTCGCCTCCACCACATACATCGGCCTCCACGCAAAGAGAACAAACCGACTACTCAGACGTCTTACTCAACAGCACCATTACTCCAGAAAATACCATACAAAAAATAGTGAAAGAAAACAAAATCAGAATCTTGCCAAAAAATATATCCAACAGAACCAAAAAGGAAATAAAAAAGATAAACAAGACAACAAAAAGAGCCAAGCGCAGCACAAGCCCAGCTACTTTAAACAACGACGATTCAGAATCTTCTGAATCAATGGCAACCGACTAAACAACAAATAGAGTATACAAGTTAACAGCCAAATCATCGAACGTCCCTCGCAATGAATTCACCGAGCAACCCGCGCGCAAACAATGTCGCTGAACCCGACCACATATGCAACATAAACAAAATAATGTGAGTCGGAGCAACGGCCAGCCGTTTCTGTTGTGTCGCAAGCGTTGGAATTCTGATCGGAAATATGCTGAGTCGGTTTTACAGACCACAAACCCATGGCATGATCTTTATATACTTATTATGTATTTAGGTTTAGATTCATATTTCCATTTATGTACTTAGCTTTAGTCTTTTATTCATTCCATTCTTATATTCAGTTTTGTCCAGACAATTGTTTAATAAAGAACGATTGACTTTACTCCGGCACGCCGCCGTTAATATTTGATGTATTGATTTACACTGTTGAGCCACAAGGCCAATAGTCCAACAAAGGGGACGAAGTCAAGTCTCCCAACCTAAACATCCTAAAGCTAATTAGAATCAAGAAGTAGCTGAGACGCGTCAGCAACACCCGCCGCTGGACCAAGGCATCATCACTGCTCCAGAGGGAAAGAGTACCACATATAACTTACATACACCAATTATCCATACACGAACACACTCACATAAACACACACATAAGTACAATAATCTATACATAGTAATTTATAAATAAGCAAACGCAACCACAAGAAAATACTTAGATAATATTTACACTATAACTCCACTTTATATGACGTTTCAAATACTGCAATGGAATATGAACGGTTATATAAACAACTATAATGAATTACTACTACTATTAAAAACATACAAACCACAAATTATATCTATACAAGAAACCCACTTACCCTCAAACTTCCAAAATATTCCTATCCCCAACAATTTTTCACTGTATTCCTACAACTCAAATCTGCCATACGGTGGAGCAGCCCTTTTAGTACATAAATCCATCCAACACCAAATGGTATCAACAAGCAAAGATTTCGACAACGTAACATTAGAAATTAATTCTTTAAGAAAATTCAGAATTACATCGGCATACATTCCGCCCTCCTCCAACTTTCAGACACACAGCTTAGAAAACGTATTGAATCAAACACAGGACTCACACATTATTACAGGGGATTTTAACAGCAGGCACCAAGACTGGGGCTCACACAAAAATAACCGAAAGGGTAACATACTAGCAAACTTCATCAACCAATCCAACTATATACTTTTAAATGACAAATCTCCCACTCACCTTTCCACACACAACACGCTCACTCACCTCGACTTGACCTTCTGCTCTCCCGATCTCGCCGCACATGCGGAATGGAAGATCCTAGACGACTTAAATGGAAGCGATTACTTTCCGATTATTATTTCCTTATTTCCAACAAGAAATCACTCGCAAACACCCTTCAAGCCCAAATTCGAAGTCAATCTTGCAAATTGGGCACTATTTGACAGAAAATGTACTCACTACGAGTCAATCAGACCTATTAGCCATAACATTAATTCCGAAGCCCTCAACCTAAAAAAAGTTTTACTACAATCAGCTAACGAATCAATCCCTCAAACAAAACCCCATAACAAATCGAAAACTGTCCCTTGGTGGAATAGCCACCTTACTAACTTAAAAGCAAAAAAAAATAGACTATTCAACATATTTAGAAGAAATATGACTCAGGAAAATCTCCTTAACTACAAGAAAGTTAATTCCAAACTAAAACGCGAAATAAAGACAACCAAACAGTTATCGATACCGAAATTGATAGAAGACATAAATCCCAATACACCCATAAAAACCATCTGGACAAACATTAGACGATTCTGCGGATACAAATTATCCCATGGTATTCACTGCCTACAATCGCACAAAAATCCAAGCCAGATGTATACAAACCCCAAAGACATCGCCAATGAAATTGCTACATTCTGGAGCGAAAACGCGTCAGATCTCAACTTCCCTATCGACTTTCAAACCAGAAAGAGAACAACAATAAACACCCCAGTCGACTGGATTCCTTCCAAGGAGTCGATAATTATAGAGCAAGATATAAACTACATAGAATTAACATCAGCACTCAGTAAATTGAAAGGGAAAACACCAGGCATAGATAGAATATCGTATCCAATGATCAAAAACTCTTCAAAGTCATTTAAACAACGCCTGTTAAGATTCTATAACTCCGTTTTTCAAAATTACATTCCACAAAGCTTCAAATATAGTTTAGTTATACCGCTCCCGAAACCCAAAACACAGAAAACCCTTGCAAATTCGTATAGACCGATATTACTTAACCTCTGTCTTGCTAAAGTTCTAGACAAAATAATCGCAAATCGGCTTTGGTGGCTTGTAACAAAACATAAGCTACTCAGTAACCGTCAAACGGGTTTTATGAGAGGAAAATCAACAGCAGATACCCTACTTTTCTTAGATTATTTAGCGTCAACTAGACTCTCTTCAAAAAGCCATCTAACCCTCATATCCCTCGATTTCGAAAAGGCCTACGACAGAATCGGCATACACACTATAGTGGAGCAGCTCAAAACGTGGAAACTCGGCCCCAAAATTACGAAATACGTCATAAACTTCATGACCCACCGTAAATTTGCGGTACGCGTCAAAAACCAACTATCCGATATCCGGCCCATGGCCAATGGAACCCCCCAGGGCTCACCCATATCCGTCATCATTTTCCTCATCGCCTACAACAAACTAAGCTCCATCATATCTCGTCACAAAGAATTCGATTTCTGCGCATACGCGGACGACTTCTATATAATAATTAAAGAAAAAAAAGGAAAAAATCCAGTAATAGACATGAGGAGCATTTTCAGGGACATACTAGACCGGTGCAAGCATTCAGGAACAAGACTATCTCAAACAAAAAGCAAATACATCCACATATGTCGTAAACACAATTGCAAATGCACAATCTTATCGCATGAAATAAACCTCCAGCCAAGCAATGAATTAAGAGTACTAGGCGTCATATTCAACAAAAGATACATGTGGAACTCTCACATAGATTTAATGAGCTCAGCACTGATAACACAACTTAATGTCATAAAGTGCCTGGCCACTCCAAAGTTTAATTGTGATACCCAAACTTTACTCACATTGGTCAAAACGCTACTCATTCCGAAAATAAATTATAGCATTTTTTTGTACGGGTTCACCTCAAACTCACAGTTGAAAAAAATCAAAACAATACTTAATTCAGCTATAAGAACTGCCCTGGGGGCACTGCGCACCACTCCAATTGCTAACATACTCTTCGAAGCCAATATACGATCGGTAGAAAATCAGTGAGACTTGACCACGGCAAGGTTATTTAAAACAATTTTTGTATCAAAACACAACCCGCTCCACAACATCGCCCAAAACTACAAAAAAAGAAAATACATACCCAAACAAGAGCCAGCCATAGGCAAAATATTAAACCTCAGTGCAAAACTCAATCTACCTACAAAACATCCAAAACATACCATCCACAACTTGCCTTCCTGGATACTAAACCCTAAAGGAATTAATACTACCCTAAGTAACTTAAACAAAAACAACACGAACCCAATCCAGTATCAAACAAAGTTCTATGAAATTAAAGAGAAATACCACAACTATACCTTCATCTACACAGACGGATCTAAGACCGACAACAATACTACATGCAGCATAACCTCACAAAACGAAGTTATAAAAATGTCAAACCTACCAAGCTACAGCTCAACATACTCTGCAGAAATTATAGCCATATGTGAAGCTATAAACACAATAAAGAGCAAAAACAAAAATTTCGCAATATGTTCCGATTCCCTCTCGGCCATCAACTCAATAACAAACATATACAACTACGATCACTACCCAACCACCATAAGAAACATTATGATAGCGAAATACCCTAAAATCAAACTAATTTGGGTGCCGGGACACGCCAACATTACCGGAAATGAATTCGCTGACTACACCGCAAAACAAGCACATCAAACACCAACGCTAATGACAGATAACTTCAACTTAAGCGACATTAAAAAACATATAAAAAAACATTTTGACAACAAACAGAACCACACATGGACCTCAACCAATGACTGGTACCAACAGGTAAACCACACAAAAACCCACATAACGGACTTTATAAAAAATAATAAAAATAGGGTGACCCGACTAGACGTCATAAAGTTCGGGCGTCTTCGGCTAGGGCATACAAAGGCTACACATGGACACTTCATGACTAACACCAACCCAACTACGTGCACGTGCAACCCGGACGTAACATGTACCATACCCCATATCCTACTTCATTGTCCACTATACACCGCCCGCAGAAGACAAATCTTCAGCAACTCAAACCCAATGACGCATCTATCTTCCCCAACCTCCGATTCAATATCTTTAATAACCAAATTCCTTTAAATAACCAACCTATACCATAGAATTTAAGACACAATACAAAATAACTCCATATACACAGTTTAAGCGCAAGGCCTCGATGCTATTGCTTATTTACAATTAGCTTATAAGATTTACTCTTTAAGTCAATTTTTTTTAAATAAAAAAATAAAATATTTGCAACCTTCGAAGTCCTCCAGCTTCGATAAACCCACTCCCTCCTTAGTTATGTTTGTACGCCTGTACATATGCATAGGTATATGTGTGTGTTAAACTGTTATGTTTCCATAGCTGCCACGCTTCACGCCTTTCTTGGCACCGCCTGTTAAGATTTGAAGCAGACGAACCATTTAACAATTTAATCGGTCGTAAGCCGCTGTCCATCCCTGACGTCGGTTTGTCTCTTTGTATCAGTGACTGCCAGTTCCGTTTGTCTGTATTAACGAACGTAAATGGCAAACAGCTCACTCACTCAGCTAACAAAAACACAGAAACAAACCATAGAACAAACAATATAGAACATATGTATGTACATAGTATGTGAAAGAAAACGTAAAGCTCACAAAAACAACAGTCGTCGACGATACCACAACAAAGTTGACAAAAGGGAAGATGTTACAAATATTAAGCTAAATACACACCAGGCAACCGTTGAAGCAACGGTTGCAGCAACGTGTTGCCTTTGTTTAAGAAACACGTTGCGACCGTTGCTTCAATCTCAGTATTGTGTATAACTGTGGCGCAGGAAAGGTACGAGCGGAAGATACGTAAAATTAAATTTTTCAAATGATCGACGAAATACGTAAAATTACTTCTCTTATTATAATTGACGAACTTTTTTACGAAAATGAGGAAGAAGAGATGCAACAAAAGAAGAGAAAGAAAATTTGGTCCAAAAATTGGCTTTTAACCCTTAACTGGTATCGTGAATTTGACTAACGAAACTGGTATCGTGGGGGCCGCGCGGCCCCCTATTAAAATTAGATTCTAGGATACAAATGTCTACAATTTTTTTCAAGAATTATTTTGATAGGACAAATAACAAGCTTGTTTTATAAAATTAATAAGTTTTTATTCATTTACTTCTTTTAACTTATTTACTACAAGAGATCACAAAATTTGGACAATTTTTTGGTATTTTTTTCTTACCACTATAAAAATAAAAAAAAAACTTATTTCGAAAGTCTTTAGCTAACATATGTATGTTTTCTTATTTCTTATAAAATCAACTTTGAAAAAATAAACTAAAACATAAGTATTTCAACGTATAGTGGGGTCCGCACGGCCCCCGCAATGTACGTAGCTCCGCTCTGGTAAAAGCTTCAGCGCCGAACGTCCGACACCCGCCGCGTGTCGCGACGTAATGAGATTACTCAAAATGGCAGCCGCGTACTATGCGTAGTTTTTAAGAAACTCAAAAAAATAAAACGCGTGGGGTCTGCGCGGCCCCCACGATACCAGTTAAGGGTTAAAAAAAATCGAATTTTCGAACGAGAGGCTGCTGAAAGAACTGAAGGAAAATGAGCCAGCGGACTCTAAAAAGTACATGAGGATGGACGAAGCCCTGTTTAGAAAATTGTTGGACTTCGTAAAGGCCAAAATAACGAAACAAGATACCATAATGAGAGAGGCAATATCAGCAGAAATTAGACTGGCAATAACTTTGCGGTATCTTGCAACAGGAAACTCTTTTTTATTTTTATATTTTTCACTACTTATATCCCATAGCTCTCTCAAATTTTTATATTCGTTAATAAAATTAACATAATTTTCATTATTTTCAATTGCCATTTTTTCCTTTTTTACTTTATTTTACTCCGCACGAACCTTCTTCTTCGCTTGTTTTCAACGAACTGAACGAGTAAAAGCAGTAAACAATGATACACACGAAGCAACGGTTGCAGCAACCTATCCCAAAAATCAAATTTATTTGATATTTCAGGCAACGGTTGCAGCAACACGAAAATCAATTGGCAACACAGCTACACACGAGACAACGGTTGCTTCAACATGGCCGTGTTGCTGCAACGGTTGCCTGGTGTGTATTTAGCTTTATATGTATATTCATCTAGAGAAATCGCATACACGCAGCATCATTGCGTAATACGCTACTTTGCATACATACACATACACTAATTGGTTATTTGCTATCTATTCAGTACTTAATGCACCTATCGGTAAATATCTGAGCATTGCTTTGCTTCATTACTTATGAAAATTCGAAAATATAGTGTAAAATATTGGCTTGGTTAGCCATAGTCTGGGAAACATTTTTCACGCGGTGATTGTTAGAAAACAAAAAATTATTTACATTTGAAGTGTTAAAATTTTATTGCAAATCAAACATTGAAGATTAATATTATTTATATGTATATTGTAGCCAGGGCTACAGACTATTAAATTACCAGAACAAAATCGGGCTTATCTAGCAGAATTTCAAACAACGCCTTTTCGTTTGGTTAAGTCCAAAGCACTTATGTAGGTCAATACTGGGTAGTAGTTCTTTTTGTAAAACAGATTTGTTTATGATTTTCAAAACAATAATCTTCCGACGAATTACACGCTGCTTATGCTATCGACCGGAATGTGCCTCAGGCCAAATGCAATGCCAGGGTAAAAGTCCCACTAGAGATACCAATATTAGCGGAAATATTTGATCCTGGGGTTTCAGGATATTTTTGAAGTGATTCGCGGATCTCACGACTTATCCTGGGGCTCATCTTGTGCGACATAACTTTTTCAATATGAGTAAAAACTCTATACTATGAAGTAAAACCATTTAAAATTTACGATAAACTGATCTTTAAAATCATTTATTTATTAATACAGACAAATCTTAAGGAAATACATTTTTTTTAGTTTGTCGATACTTGTATAAAAAAAAAATTTTACTCAAATTGGCTGAATGAGTTGATTTATTTCAAAATATTAAGCATTAAGCTTTTATTGAAAACCAATTTTGTAGCCGATAAGATGTTATAACTGCCAATTCGATATTTCAAACAATTCGGTATCCTAGGATTAGCTTGTATTAATATATTAATTCTGGATCCTGAAAAATACCGGGATTAACTTAAGAAACGGTGCCAATAAGGGAGTTGTTGACGGTGAATTTACGGATAGTCAAAACATTCATCACATGGATCGATTTATCAATATACCGTACTAATCTTCTAGATTAGTGAAACGGCAAAAGGGTGGCATAAACCCTCTGACTGAACTCTAGTTAAGGAATGATTTCATTCACAAATAATAAATAAAAATAGTTAAGTAAATTCTAAGTATAATCATGCAGGGCTGAACAAATCCAAACATATTTTAAGAATAACAAAAGATAAACATACAAATGTTAAAAATAACAAAAGATAAACATGTTTTCCTAAACAGCAAACAAAGAAACTAAAATGCAAGTCGTGTACCTAAAACAGTAATATGAGGTATAAGTATAAATACGACTGTCACATATGTTGGCAGTCAGTCAAGTAATAACATAGTACCCTAAAATTAAATTCATAAAAATAAATTTTTATATATTTTCCAAGGACAAGCAACTATCTTCCAAGTCTTTAGTTCTCTCCGCGAGAGTGCCGCGTACGCAATGGTTTTCAATGTTTTTGCTCTTCCCGCCCCCGTCTCACTTATACTAATGGAAGTTTGATATTAGAGAGGGGGCGAGGATGCGAAAGGAAAGAGAGCTAGGGCTCTTTACAAGATATGTATGTGGAAAGTCATAAAAGAGAATTCGAAGAACACACTCGAGCTTGACTTGTTTACAGTAGCACAGAAAACAAACTATGTGACATATCACGCTGAAATTTGCCATGTAAGCTTATAACAGTCCTACCAAAAAACAAAAAATTTATTTTTGCCATATGTCGTCCGCGGACCGTTTTATTGATACCGTCTCGTTCATATTTGAGTAGAAGGTATATGTGGCAACCACTGCCACTATCTTATGATACAGAGAGCAAAAGCTCTCTCAATATTTCCATTAGATCTACAGCTATCTAGTCTCGACACTTATTGTAACTATTGATAGGCAAAGCAATGTCAAAGCAACCGTATAAACATTCTTCTCAGACGACACATCGAGGGGCCCTCACGCGTTCGCTACATTGGTGACCCCGACTTGGGTTATATATAATATTATATAAATAATTTTTTTGCAATTAGCATATACGACTTTAATTTAAAGTGGGCCCTTTCATCCACTTACATCGGCGATTATTGGTAAGGTATAGTCATAAGAGTGGATTTGTGCGACAGTCTACAAAAATACGTAGCGACCAAGGAGTATATTTTTGTAAATTTCCGGTGAATTGAACACGACGCAAACATCTAAAGGGTCATGACGAACGAAGCAACTCCACTAACAAACAACGAAGCAGGCTCATCAACACAGCCTCCGGTAATGTATCCTATAACGAGCACGACTGTTCGCGCGCCACCGTTCTCTGCAGAGCGGCCTGCGCTGTGGTTCGCCCAGCTGGAATCGCAATTCAGAATTCGATCTGTTTGCAATGAAGACGACATGTTCCACCATGCAGTATCATTGATCGATACGCAATCAGCGGCGGAGGTAGAATATATAATACTACGTCCTTCTACATCAACACCGTACACCTCGTTGAAGACGGCCCTAATCGAGCATCTTACGAAGTCAAAAGACGCTAAGCTCCTACAACTTTTAGATGGTGAGGAAATTGGTGACCGCACCCCGTCACAATTTTTTCGTCACCTTCGTAGTCTTTGTCCGGACGTTTCAGACAACGTTATTAAAGCAAGATGGCAGTCCCAACTTTCACCGCAAACAGGCGCTTGCTTGGCAGCACAGCCCGACGCCTCACTAGAAGATCTCAGTCGCCTAGCTGACAAAATTCACGAGGTAATTCCAAACGTCACACGTTCCAGTTCCTACATTTCGGAAGAGCAGTCACTACGCTCCGAAATATCAGAAATACGTAAGCAATTACAAACGTTCCGTATAAGCAACTCACGTAGTAGGCAACATAGTCCACAACCTCGTGGCAGACGTAGCTCGTCAGACAGTCGCGTGCGTTTGTCGACAGACGGCCAATGTTTTTATCACAAAAAATTTGGCGCTAATGCTCGACGATGCCTACCAGGTTACAAATTTGCAAAAAACGCGAAAGAGGGTCTATAAAGGCGGTAAAAGACTCTCTAATTACAACATCGCACCGCCACTTTTTGACAGACCGCACTTCTGCGACACAATGGGACACGCGCTTCGTGGACACAGGCGCTGATTTATCCGTTTTCCCTCGTTCGCGAATCAAGAAAAAACGTAACTCCCGTTGGGTACCAATTGTACGCAGCTACAAACGCAACAATTGAAACGTATGGGCGTCATATGCTTACGCTTGATTTCGGCTTGCGACGCGAATTCACCTGGTGCTTTGTCATCGCCGACGTAACGAAGCCACTTATTAGAGCCGACTTTATAAGCCATTTTGGTTTGCTAGTCGACTTAAAAAACAAACAAATTTGCGATGAAAATTCGGGTATAACATCTCAAGGGCTAGTGCGAAACGTATCTCACATTATGTCAATCAAGGTGATTCCCAATCAATCGCCCTACAGCGCACTTCTAAGAGAATTTCCAGCCATCATCAAACCTAACGGTGCATTCCAATTTGTCAAGCACACAGCGGTGCATCACATAAAAACCACCGAAGGCCCACCAGTGTCAAGCAAAGCACGTCGTCTTGCACCACATAAGCTTAAAGTAGCTAAAGAGGAATTTACCAAAATGTTGAAATTGGGAATTGCTCGTCCATCTCAAAGTCCGTGGTCCTTTCCATTGCATTTAGCGCCTAAAAAGAACGGCGAATCGCGGCCGTGTGGGAATTATCGACGCCTCAACGACCGCACAGTGCCCGACAGGTATCCTGTGTGATATTTAGAAGACTTTGGTGCTAATTTATACAAGAAAACAATATTTTCTCCCATAGACCTCGTCAGAGCGTTTAATCAAATTCCAGTCGCCGAGGTCATCGGGTTGTTTGAATTCCCTTTCATGACTTTTGGACTGAGAATTGCGGCGCAAACGTTCCAAAGATTCATGGACGAAATCACTCGCGATCTACCGTTTGTATTCCCGTACGTTGACGATCTACTCGTCGCTTCAGACAATTAGCCGCAACATCTCACACACTTGAAAACTTTGTTTCAACGACTTGAACACTACGGACTGGTAATTAATAACGCAAAGTCGTTTTTCGGCCAATCCGAGGCTAAATTTCTGGGCCATCACATTTCAAAACCGCTGCCCGAAAAGGTCAGTGCGGTTCGCCAACTAACGCCACCAATAACAGTAAAAAAACTGCGAGGTTTTATTGGCTTGGTTAATTTCTATCGGAAATTTATTAAAAACGCGGCGGAGTTAGTCGGACCACTGAACGAAGCATTAGCTGGTCCAAGTGTTAAAGGCTCACATCCAGTAACATCGACAAAAGCACTTAAAGATTCATTCGAACAATCCAAAGAGGCCCTAGCCAACTCCGCCCAGCTAGCACACCCGAATACCAATGCTGAATTGGCCATTTTCACAGATGCGTCAAATACTGCGATCGGAGCAGTATTACAACAACGCTCGAACAATTCAGAATCGATACGCAAGCTTTCAACTTACGTCCGCGAGCTCCACGCAATATACGATGCGGTGAAATATTTTCGGTATATGTTCGAGGGCCGGCATATTATGATATATACTGACCATAAACCGCTGCAATATGTTTTTAAGCAAACATCAGGGCGCGCTACACCATGGCAGTTCCGCCGGATAGATTTTATAGGCCAATTCACCACAGAAATAAAGCATCTCAGTGGGCAGAACAATATAGTGGCCGATACACTATCACGAATAGAAACAATCTCAGCCCCTGTGACAGCTCAACAGTTAGCAGATGCTCAAAAAGGTGACGCAGAGCTTCAACAGCTTACCGCTAATCCTAACTCGACGCTTCAATAAAAAATCTGCATTTTCCGGAGCATAACACTACCTTATACTGTAATGTATCCTCAGGAACAGTTCGTCCATTCGTAACGGCATCTCTAAAGAGGGCGGTATTCGATTCTTTACACTCTCTCTCCCACCCCGGAATACGATGTTCACAGAAGCTTTTAACCAGCCGCTATATCTGGCCATCAATCAATAAGAATTGTCGCGAATGGGCGAGATCCTGCATTGATTGTCAGCGAAACCAAATTCAACGTTATGTGGTTACAACACCAGCGAGATTCCAGTTACCGTCTCAGCGCTTCGAGCATATATAGCGTTTTTCAATAGGTGCGCTTCAACTTTTTTCCGATAGGGAGGGCGAACGACGCAATATTTTTTATTTTTCGCTTGTCCTTTGTAAACTTCATTAGTATACATTTCATCATGGAACGCTACACACTTCAGCAACGATGGCAAATCGTGCAAATTTTTTATGAAAATAATCGTTCTGTTGCTGCTACTTTAAGACTACTTTTTTCCAAAAAATCATCTTCAGTGATGAAGCTCACTATTGCCTCAATGGCTTTGTCAACAAGCAAAATATGCGTTACTGGGCAGAAAGCAATCCACACGTGATTCATGAGGCAGCGTTGCATCCCGAAAAAATCATTGTTTGGTGCGGTTTACATGCCGGCGGCGTAATTGGCCCATATTTTTTCGTTGACGAGAACGATCGCCACGTTACTGTGAATGGAAATCGATACCGCGACATGATAAACGATTATTTTTGGCCGCAATTGAATGGTATGGACTTAGACGACATGTGGTTTCAACAGGACGGGGCCACAAGCCACACAGCACACGCTACAATTGATTTGTTGAAGAGTAAGTTCGATGAGCGCATTATTTCCAGAAATGGACCGGTCGAATGGCCGCCGCGCTCGTGTGATTTGACGCCTATAGACTATTTTCTTTGGGGTTATGTGAAGTCATTGGTCTACAGTAACAAGCCGGCGACGATTTGTGAGCTCAGAGCCAATATTGAACGCGAAATTGCTGGAATTTCGGCCGATTTATGCAAAAGAGTGGTCGAAAATTGGGTTCAACGATTGGACTTCGTAAAACGTGCACGCGGTGGTCATGCAAAAGAAATCGAATTTTATACTTAAATGTATATGTCCAAACTCGATAATAAAAAAAAATTAGTTAAAAAAGTCAAACCGTTTGTGTTTTATTAAAAAAAAAAAGTTAAAGCGCTCTTACTGAAAAACGCTTTACATGTTGATCTTATTACGCTGCCTTCTTCTAATGGCTTTCGCCAATGCCTGACAATAATCGACCGTATCACTAGATTTCCTAAAGCTATTCCACTGAAAAATGGTAATACTGAAACAATCGCGCACGCAATTATACATCACTGGAGAGCAAGATATGGCGTTCCACTTAGAATAACTTCAAACCGCGGAGGGCAGTTTGAGTCCGACCTGTTTTGCCAGCTTTCACGGTTTTTTGCTATCAGTCTTACTCCTCGTACTCCTAGGTCTACGCGCTTCATGGAAAAACGACATTTCTACGACGCCCGCTGAATTGGTGTATGGTGAACCGGTTCGCCTTCCTGGAGAACTCATCAATCCAGCACATAAACAACAACCTACTCACGACTTGCTTAAATTTTTAAGAAATCGTTTTCATTGCTTAACACCTGCCGATATGTCAAGGCACGGGAAACGTTCTATTTTTCGTTTCAGAGAATTGGACACTTGTTCACACGTTTTGATTCGTCAAGGTCAAATCGAACCATCATTTTCAGCACCATATCAGGGTCCATATCGGGTTATATCCCGGCATGACAAATATTTTTGCGTAGACAGTCGAGGTCAGCATACATCGATATCAGTAGATCGACTCAAGCCGGTCTATGAAATGCACAATGAACCATCAGCAGAAACTTCCTCAGATTCAACCACAACTAAAAGTACACGGCGGGTACACTTCGCCGATAATGTTTAAGCTTGATTTATTAAAAACATAATATTAAGTTCATTTTTATATATTTGTTTCTTCTCTTCGTAACTTGATCCTGAAAAAATAAAATTAAAAAAAAAAAAACGGCAAAGGGAGGCATGTGGCAACCACTGCCACTATCTTATGATACAGAGAGCAAAAGCTCTCTCAATATTTCCATTAGAGCTGCCGCTATCGAGTCTCGACATTTATTGTAACTATTGATAGGCAAAGCAATGTGAAAGCAACCGTATGAACATTCTTCTTAGACGACACATCGAAGGGCCCTCACGCGTTCGCTACATATATGCATAATATTATGTAGGTAACATGAACCTTACACTTATATTAAATTTTATGTTTTCGTGTCTTCATTTTACTGAACTGTTTAATAACTGCAGTGAAATGAATTTCTTTTGAAACTTTTCTTTCAATCGAAAGCACAGACAGATTGACGAGTCGCTCTTGATTCATTGTAGGTCGAAGGAAATTTTTAATTAGTTTCAATTTAGAACAACTTCGCTCGCATGATGCATTTATAATGCAATGGTTAAGAAATACTGAAGTATAAGCGATATGCATGGCAAGGATTCAGTAAAGTCCCATGTTATTATGAATTGTAGGACTTCTTGGGCTGTCCATCTAGATGCAACGTCCTCACTCGTATCGGTAGCACGGATGTGCCTGCGGTATCTTATTATTTCTTGTAAAACCTGCTCAAATTCATTGTAAATTTCTATCAGCTTATCCAGTGCTACAGCCAGAGCGTCATCTTAAGCTTCCATCATGAAATATTGGAAAATATTGTTTATTTGTTTAATAGCATTGTATCGTTGCGACAATTCCTGTACAAATCGGTCTATGCATTCAAACATTGACCGCCGTATTTCAGCTTGAATCGATAATTCAGCATCACGAGCTAGTTCACCCGCCATAGTTCTTTTTGCCTTCCTTCTTCCTCGTCTCTCGATGTTAATATTCATATCATTGCATTTTATAGTGCCAAAAATTACAGCATTTTCTACAATTGCGCTTTATTCGGTCACTAAATATTCATTCAGGGCTTTTATTTTACTAAGTTCTACATCCAGAGTAATTTTTGGGAACTGTAAATATTTTTGAACCAAATTAACTTCCTCCAGTATAGAGAGCCAAAACTGTACATAGGTCAAAAAGGTAAAATCGCAAATAACCGGCAGTAGCAAACTTGATCCTGATCTTGTATCTAAATTTGCTTGTGAAGGATTTTGTAAATTTTCGAGAACATTGATTACTGCCTCTACGTTTTCTTTGACTACTTTTACTGACTCGTTCCAGCGGGTATCAGATAAACGTTTTATTTTTTTTCTGTTTTCTCATTAAGCAACTCCCATCTCTTCGTAGATGCCGAAAAAAACGAATATAATTTCTCTAATGTTCCAAAGCACGTGACACTAGAAGGAACGCATGGAAATGTATGCACTCTGCAAAGATTCAAAGATTTTGATTCGAACAAAGACTGAAAAGCGCTTTTGGATTGACTTCTCGGATTCTCCGTTGCACACCTCCGTGGATACCCGACATTGATGCTGCATTGTCATAACTTTGAGCCCTGCACAACGAAATATCATGTCTATCTTTTTCTAGCTGTTCCTGAATATCTTTCGACATATCCTCAGCAGTTTTTCCAGACATCAAAATGAAGCCCAAGAAAGATTCTCGTACCTCCACGATGTCATTCTCTATATGAACGTATCTAATGATTTGGCTCATTTGGTCTGTTTTATTTTCATCATGGGTGCTGTCAAAAAGGATTCCGTAATACTTGGCCTTTTTTATACCTCCAATAACACTGTGGAACAAATTCAGGTTAGCAAAAATTTAGGTCCATTCTGAGAGTGGCGGGTGAAAATAGAGGCGAAATTAGAAGACCCGTATCGCGGCGTTTGTTTATGTTAGTTCGAATTTTTTTTTAATCGGCCTTCGAAGTTTGCAGTCAAATGCCGATTTTCAGTATATTGTTTATATGGTTTTTTGGCTATAACTCGTCGACTAATTGATATTTTTTCAATCTGTAAAAGCCAAATTATTGCTAGAGACCTGTGCAATAATTACAATTTTTGAAAAAATTGATTTCGAAAATTTTTATGGTACTTATGAGGCAAAATGTTGGAAAAATTATTTTTTTTTCATGTTTTTTGAAAATATTTTCAACAAAACTAAGTCTTTTTTACATTTTGTGTGGTCTATAATATGCTTCTCAGTTTCTTAAATAAATGTAATTTGAAAAAAAATTGTCTTAGTCGACAATTTGCGCTTTAGGCATACAGTCATAATACAAAACTTGCGTTTTTTGAGCTTAATATTAATTTATTTCTCATTTTTTATTTACCAATTTTGTTCAGTGTTGGTTTTGAAGAAACATAGAAAAAGAAAATATAAAAATATGGAAAAAAATATAATTTTGAAATGTTAATAATGAAAAGTTTTAAGTAGAAAAATAAAATAAATTAAATTAATAATTTGGCCAGCTGCCGTTTAGCAGGCGGCTGTGGATCAACATCACTGCTCTCTCTAATGTCTTGGTCATCGTCATCATCATCAGAGAGATCGATTATTTCGTCCAACAGATATTCTGGATTTTCATCTGTGTCTTCCCCTTCTTCCTCGTCTTCCTCTTCTTCAAAGGTGTTTTTATACCACCAACAAATTTCAGCGAGTATCGCATCTGGAGATTTCTTTCCTCTGTACCTGAAACGAAAATAGTTTTCAATCGTTAACATGTTTAAATTGTGCACTCTGACCAAGATATTAGAAAAATCTAGGAATTCAAAATATGCACACTCTATAGTTACCTTATTTCAAATGGAAGCGCAGTTTGGTGATGACGTTCGCCTTGCTCATCAGATTCAGTTGGCAACTGTTGAGCGAGTTTTTCAAGATGCTGATGCAAGAGATGAATTTTGTATGACATATTAACCCCAATTTCAGCGAAAGCTGCCAACATGTTTGCAACAGATTGCCTGTAGTTTTCTTCACGTTCTTTACCCAAAAGTCCTTTGATGACTGCTTTCAATGCGAGCCATCCATTTAATTCTCGGTCTGTCAGAACTTGCTCAAAATCTTGACGACTCATTAGTTTCCGTATGTCGGGACCATTAACAACCCCTTCCTGAATTTTGGCCTTACTTAGTCTTGGGAAAATATCTTTCAAGCGGTTGAATACTCCTGGTCTTTTTGCGATACATTTCAAAAAATTTTTAGCAATGCCAAGTTTAATGTGGAGCAACGGCAACAAAATTTTCATTTCAGGAACAAGACTTTCGTGTAGCCTATTGTCATTAGGCCATTTTCGCCCAATTCGACTACTCCAGTTATGTTGTTTGTACTGGTTTCTTCCTTTAATACCTTCTCCGTATCGTGAATCCCAATCGCACAAAAAACACGGATATTTTGGACGGCCAGATGCTGTTAAGCCTGTAATCAAGGAAACTACTTTGAGGTCGCAGCAAATGCGCCATTGGTGTTCGTTATATTCGACTACTTCCAGAATGTCTTTCAATTTATCGAAAGTTTCACTAGTGTCAGTGCTATACGCAATCGGAACAGAAGGCATTCTATTTGTCTTGTGCAAAAGCACAACTTTTAAGCTGATTAGTGAACTATCGATAAAGAGACGCCAATCATCTTTTTTATAGGTTAACCCTATCGCCTCCATTAACTTTTCAATATCGTTGCAATAAGCGAAATTTTTTGCATCATTGACATTGAAGAACTTTTGTAACTCTTTTTGGCGTTTTCGATATGCTGTTACTTTTGTACCTTTCGTCAGCAAATTATTTCCTTTCAAAAATGACGCCAGTCGTTCTGATTTTTTCTGAGTCAAACACAAATTTGCAACAATTCCATCCAATTGGTTTTGTGTTATTAGGATTGGGTCCTTTGATGTTTTATTTGATGTACCTTCACCAGGGTTGAATTCTGAGGAGAAATCCATGGGTGTGGCAGGGGTGGTTGTAGTACTGATACCTGTTTGAAGATCAGTACTTCGGTATGTTGGTACTGGAACGAATTCTGAGTGCGGTAATGGTAATTGGACACTTGACACTGCTACATAAGTTTTATTCTTTGTTTTCCTTCTATTCAAAGTTTTATTGTAGTTGGTACATCCATAGCAATTTTCTTCTTGATGTGGGCTATTATCTGACCAAATCATTGGTACACAAAAAGGCATAGCCTTCTTCTTTTCACTTTTCCATTGCATAAGAATTGAATAGCAATTAAAGCAAACTTTTTTAGGGGCATAGTTTACGTCATTGATAAACTCTTGCGAGAAATATTGTCTATAGATTTCCAAAAAAGAATCAGTCACATTGCCGCATTTTTCATCGCTTACTATGAAACGTCCACAAATATTACAAAAATGGTTCATTTTACATGTTGGTACCGACATTTTTAATACAATATATATTATAGAATGTTTTTTTTTGTTAATTTTATGAAACTGATACACTTAACTTAAATCACTCAATAAATGAAATAGGTTCCAAAAGAATGAATAGCAAATTTTATCACGACCGAGCGAAAATTAAAAGACATCAGCTTCGGCTGAGTTTCGAGTCTTAACTGAATCTTTATTTTTAAAATTAGTTCGCATGCAACACAAATGTTTACAAATATTATTTTAATAGCTATTGATTGTTCCTGGAAATTCCCTTTCTTAATTGTATTCTGGGAATTTCCTTTTCCTTAATTATTTTTGGAACATGAATTCTTCTCGGAAAATCCCTTTTTTAATCCATACTTAGCATTTCCTTTTCTTTAATTGTTTTTGGAATGTTCCTAATTCTTGAAACATCCCTTTTTAACTACTTCTACCGAAATCGATATTTATTTAATGGTTTCGGGAATTTTTAATTACTATGTGTTTACTAGGAATTTTGGGTTTTTTTACATTAGTTTTATGTAATGAATGTGTGTATATCGCACAAATTTTCGACTGATACTATATTTTTTTCCATGATATTTATGTCATGGATTGAAAACTATATTTTAGATAAGAAAAAAAGCGAAAAAAATGAGTTGCTTGCCAGATATTAAGAAATAATAAGGAAAACGTTAATTTTTCGAACATTTTGTGACTTTCGTCAAAGTAGCTGCCAAAGTATTTAATCCCGTAATTTTCTTTTCAAATTACATTTATTTAAGAAACTGAGAAGCATATTATAGACCACACAAAATGTAAAAAAGACTTAGTTTTGTTGAAAATATTTTCAAAAAACATGAAAAAAAAATAATTTTTCCAACATTTTGCCTCATAAGTACCATAAAAATTTTCGAAATCAATTTTTTCAAAAATTGTAATTATTGCACAGGTCTCTAGCAATAATTTGGCTTTTACAGATTGAAAAAATATCAATTAGTCGACGAGTTATAGCCAAAAAACCATATAAACAATATACTGAAAATCGGCATTTGACTGCAAACTTCGAAGGCCGATTAAAAAAAAATTCGAACTAACATAAACAAACGCCGCGATACGGGTCTTCTAATTTCGCCTCTATTTTCACCCGCCACTCTCAGAATGGACCTAACTTTTGCTAACCTGAATTTGTTCCACAGTGTAATTGTTCGCCTCACATGTTCACTCAAACATTGAATAATATAATTTTGCATACCTTTTGACAAACGACTGGGAAGGAGGGACAGAAAGCGGCATCACAAAGCGGCAGTCAAAGTTTTAATAATTGGTATATGACGTAAATATAACAAATGAAGAAAATATCCCGACATAGATAAGTCCCACACCAGAAGAAGTATGAGATATTAGCCTCTGTTGCGGTAACAGCCTACAAGTCTTAGATTTGCGGTTTCTTAAACTCTTTCTCTGATCATAGGTACATAAGCTTTACAGTGATTTTTAAACTACCGCACAAAAAAGGAGCTTTCAGAAATCTGCAAAGATAAAAGAGAATGGACACTGCAAGAAGTAATAGATAGCAACTTTCCCAATGATTCTACGCACAGCACAAGGAGTAACGATAAAGCGCTGCACTGTGAAGAATATGGGATGGCCTAGAGCTTAAAATACAATGGGCTAAGTAGCACCGAGAGATTTGGTAGTTCCAAAACACTCAGGCTAAAAAGACCTTTCGACCTTTCAAATTTCAATTTCTATATGCACCCAAAAAATTTTAGAGGAATTAAAAGAGCTTGGCCACACAGTGTTAAATATTTTCAACATTAAGCACAGAACCACAAAAAAAACTCTCCCAATGTTCATTAGTGAAGTGAAACCAAGCCCGAACAATAAAGAAATTTATAACATCAAGTACTTATGCAACACAAGAATTGTGTTTGAGACCCCACGTCCGACACGCGAAATTCCTCAATGCGCTAACTGTCAGCAGTACGGCCACACTAAAACCTACTGTCGCAGAAACCCCGTCTGCATTAAATGCGCTGGAGTCCATTTATCAGCGTTTTCAAATGTGCCTTATACGAAAGAAATCATCCAGCGAATTACAAAGGCTGCGCGATATACAAGAGCCCTCAAAAAGTCAAATATCCGCCATTGAGAAAAAAGGATGAAAATACCGCACCCATCGCTCAGCCCCAAAGCTCAACCGGTTCGATCACTGTCACCTAACGACCGAGACACGTCCCAAATTCATTGTCAAGCAAGTATGTACTGCAAAAAGTCTTATCAATGATGATTCTACTCGTTAATCTCAAATATTAAGCCCTTCTGGAATGCCAATGGCCTATCAAAACATATATAAAAATTAAAAACTCTGCTGAAATCACACAATATAGATATTCTCCTTTCGAATCCCAAATTACACTTTATGTCACATAATGCACGGCGATAAAAAAACACTGCTGGCTCTGCTATTCTCATAAAAAGTAATATTAAACATTATTGCATAAACTCTTTTTGCACAGAATTTATTCAAGCCACAAGTATACTGGTGGAGAGTTCGAATGGCTCTATCACAATATCATCAATCAAAACTTCTTTGAAACCTATGGATCAGGTTTCTAGCTGGAGGAGACTATAATGCCAAACACATCCATTGAGGATCCCGTCAGCACCATTCCTCGTATATGCACGGGGAATGTTTATGCTGCTACAGCAACAACAACATCCCGTCTCTCTACCTCAAAAGATCGCCAACTATTAACAGCCATCACGAAATTGAACCCCACCACAGCCTCCTAAGGCTCTCCAACGTATTGGCACTCTGACAGTAATAAAATACCAGATCTCATCGATGTTTGTGTAGCAAAAGGTGTTCCGGCTAGGGAAATAACCTAACGATCACTTATGCCCACTGTTGTCTCCACAATAATAAAACCGATTGGACGTTTTTCCGAACCCTTATAATTAGCTTCTACCATTAACTTAAAACACCCACTCAAGAGCAATGAAGATATTATAAATGCTTTCGAGCATTTCAATAATTGTGTCCAACATGCAGCATGGAACTCTACACCATGTCTCACCAAGCAACACCACACACATATATCTCTTTACGTAAAAGAAAAATTGAAAGAAAAACCACAAGCAGGAAAGCACGGCAAAGAAGCAGACTCCCTTAGGACAAAGAAATACTTAATTGACTTACTGAAGAACTCAAATAACTCCTCCTTAAAAAAGAACACAACTCTCAGTTCTAGAACTATCTCAGCAAACTTGATGTAACCCCTGCCACTGACTTCTCTCTATGGAAAGTAACCAAAAATTTAAAAAGGTCAACTCTAGCACAATCAACCATTAAAACGGAAACTAACCCATGGGCTAAAACAGATCTCGAGAAGACTAACACATTTGTTCGTCACTTAACCCCAGTATTCTGCCCCCCCACAAAGTCGAACCCTCTCCAAGTACTGCTCAAAAAGTAAAAGATACCATAGAACACACGCACCAGATGGACTCACCCATAAAGAATTCTCCAAAAATTAGGTTAAAGAAGTGATAAAGAAACTTAAAAAAAAGAAGGCCCCTGGATATGACCTCATAACAGGAGAAGTACTGAAAAAACTTCCAGAAGACGGACTCACTTTCCTTATGTACATATATAATTCTATTATATTATCTGGTTTGTTCTACCTCAATGGAAAGTTGCTCAAGTAAAAATAACTTTCAAAAAACTTAACAAATTACCTAAAGAAATTAAATAACTATTGAAACATGAAGAAGACAAAAAACTAAACAATTACCTTAAAAATATTGCCGCAACAAAATGTGCAAACTATTCTTGTGGAAGGTGACAAAAAGATGGTTGGAGCTATCGATTTAAATCAAAATTTCATGCATTTTTCTGAATTTTATAGGTGTTTTTCTGAAAAACCTTCCGATAGCTCTTCCAAAATCACCCTTTACTTATACTTGCTATACACATACGATCTACCAGCTTCTGAAGAAACAATAGTCGGAACATTTGCGGATGACACTGCCGTACTCACAATTGACTTCCACCGCCATGTGGCTTCCCAAAAACTACAGAAAGGACTTAATAAAATAACCCACTGGTTGAAAGAGTGGAGCACTAAGACAAATGAGACAAAACCATCCGAAGTCACTTTTACACTAAATCGAAAACCTTTCCCACCCGTTGAGCTTAACCTTCATCTCACCCTTAAATAAACTTACATTGTATACCCTCGTGTGTGGTTTTTCACACATATGGTATGTTTACGTATTTTACAGTAGGAACATAATTTAATTGTAGTCAAAATCAAGATTTATCATCAATAACATATTTATTTTTATATTTTGTTATCTGTTACATCAAATAAGTCTATCTTCAATACATTTTACACAAACATTTCGGTTATGAGTACGCTTACATACACCTTTTTGGCAAAAACAGCACATCGTTTGATATACATAGTTCTTAGTTTTCGACTTCTCGCTATAACAAATGTGACATCTAGCTTTTCCTTCGATATTCGGAGGAACACTTTTGGATCTTTTTGGAGGAATGTTGAATGATCGTGATGAGCTCTCCCGAGATTCTGAAGGTTCACGGAACAGTGAAGATGTGGAATAGGCTTTTGAGCTACTGTGCTCCTCGACTGATTCATTTAGTGAATTGTTGCTAATAACAGAAAGCAAAGACGCCGCTGATTCGTTTCGTGGCACGCCTTTTCTCATTGTCATGTATGATTTTGCAAGAGATATTCCAAGCTCACGCAAGAAAACTCGTCGCATTGTTGGTTTGTTTGTTTGCCAATTTGGTTTCACATCTTTGAATATAATCAAAGCGTTTAAAGCTGAGATGTCGATCATATTTGCGAAAACCGCCAATGGTCGTCTTTCTTTTAGAACTGTAACAAGACAACATTTTGTCAACTGTATCCACGCCACCTATAACATAAAATGTTTAATGAAATCAAAATTAAAAGCATCGAAACGAGCCTTTTGTTTTATTATAGAATAAAAAGTATTAGAACAAACCTTTGGTTTTATTATAATGTTGAATGATTATTGGCAACTTTTTTCCATCAGATTCTACATCATTTGAAGCATGCATTGTGCTTTGCAGTACTACGCAATTGTCTTTTCTGCTGATGTATGATACGAGTGTTGTGTTTTCGGTGAATGCAAATGTTGATTGGAACAACGGAACTTTTTTGCATTCTAAAAGTTTTGGTGGGATGCTTCTTTTGTTTTTTCGCATTGTACCGACCATTGTTAGCTGTTGTGGCAACAATTTTTGACCAAGTTCATAAGAGGAAAAAAAGTTGTCCATTGTTATGTTATGCCCCTTCAATTCACGAACCAAATCCAAAACTACACGTTGACCTTGATTTTTTTCAGCTAAACCACCAACTGGCTTACCCAAATACGGTTGGATTTTCCAAACGTAACAAGTTTTAGAGCAAACTAATAGCCAAAATTTAATTCCATATCGTTCAGGCTTAGAAGGCATATATTGCCGAAACTTGCATCTACCACGAAAACCAAGCAATTGTTCGTCAATAGTAACACATTCAGATGGATTGAAATAATCAGCCAATAGTTCAGACCATTTGTCGAATATTTCACGAATTGTATTGAGATGTTTTCTTTGGCATTATCGCTCTAAATATGGGACGTCCATATTCACCATCGAATAAATCCAACATTGTTTCATTCTTTGACCTAAATTATCACAATTATTACTAAAAATTAGATTCATTTTAAACATAGGCATATAAAAAACAACATACCTGTAAACTCCAGCCAAAATGAGTACACCGATATATGCATGTAACAAGTTTGAGTTGATTTCGATATAGTTGTCGTCATATTGCTCCTTTGCATATGCGTTTGACCACTTTAGAACAATATTCTCAATTGTCGGTGGGAAAGACAACATAAAAGCATCTTTGATGTCATCGATGCGTGCTCTTGCATATCTTGTTGTGCCTGGACGCAGATTGATGACATTTTCATTCCGTAATCTTCCAGCACGATCGTCAACTGGTTGGGGATTCCATACTATACCGTCTTTTGAGACAAATAATGGATCCACCGTTCTCTCTTCAGATGAGACTCCTATTGCATCGACATCTTCAATTTGTTCCATTGCACTAAATTCAGAATCAGCTTCACTTAGGTAGGTAGGTAGGTATAGTGGTTGTCGGTTGACACACCTAGGCCTGCTGTAGGCCCATTGTGATACCACCAGGGCTGTCCCCTCTCCTCCCAGCTTCACTTAATTCTGATTCATCATTTTCTTCTGGCGAGTAATTTTCATCACTATCAGTAAAATCTTCAACATCCGAAACATTTAAAATAGCTTCAAGCTCTTCGTTAGTAAGATATTTCGGTCTAGCCATGTTGGCCTAATAAACGACAAATAAATTACTTTATAAATGTCAAACGAAATTCTATCTTTAAGAACGAGTACAATTACATGAACCTCTCGCACCCAAAGCAAACAGCACACTGACTTGCTTCTTCATTTCTTTGAAGCAATGAGTCATAGTTTCAACAAGCATTCGCTGTCGATCGTCGTGTAAATTTTTTGAATCGGCGAGGCACAACAGCAGTGCTGCCGCAGCTGCGGTGCGGCCGTTTAAATACAGACACGCACGCTTATCAGTGTGTAGACGTGCAACAACATGTTTTTATTTTATAATACGTACATAGTTTCTCAGAAAATCAAAAGACATGGACGTTTTACGACAAAAAATGCTGTTCCTAGTGCAAACTACATAGAAATAACATATGTGTGGAAAACCACACACCAGGGCAAGCAATGTCACTTTTTAAATATCTATTTATCAAAAAATATTTTTTAATCAATAAATGCGTTTTTGTGCTAAATTTATGCGGCAGGAAGTGTCAAGAAATTTCATGAACATCGCTCAAAAAATTTTTTTTTAAATGTATAAAAAAGATTCATTTTGTGTGGTTTTCCACACAAGGGTGAGATGAAGGTTAATAATACAATTATCCCCAAAACTAACGTCACCAAATATCTCGGCATGCATCTTGATAGTAAACGTACATGGAAAACCCAGAAGTTTATATTGGTTACTACATCGAAATTCTCATCTTTCTCTCGAAAGTAAGCTCTCACTTTACTCAGCTATCTCATGTGGAGATCCATTGTTTTCGATAGCAGAAAATCGCCGAACACGCAAGACACTTGTCTTATTTATGCTTCTCACAAACAAACTAAACATGCTATGGTGCTAAAACCGTGAACATATCTTCAAGACGAGTGTACCAACATAAAAAATAATAATAACACTGGTTTACAGCCAAAATGCACCAGAGACGCCGTTATGAAATTCCTATGTAAAATCACCGTCTGATTCCGAAAATCAAAGTTATTTTTTATTCTATGGTAACGTTTTTGAGATATTTACGAATTACCGTTATTTCAAAAAAAAAAAAAATTCGGCTCACTTAATCATATATATCTCGAAAACGAATTGAGCGATTCCAAAACCGTTGAAAGCTTTTAAAAGGTAATAAAATTTGCTATAAACTGTGTGTAAAACACTTTTTGCTAGGCCCTGCAGATTTAAAGATAACGAGCTATCATAACGGATTTTTTTAATTTTTTTTGTAAAAATATAAAAAAATTTGTACTTTGAGAGAAAGGATCTCGAAAACTTTTTACTTTTTCGTATATTTTTTGTTTTCACTCTAAGCTCCGTTTTATTACAAAAAAAATAAACTTTGATTAAACAAAATCGATGAACTAATACAAAAGTTACAAGCATTCAAGTAAATATATCCATTTAATACTTAAGTACCCTACAAATAATACCATATGTACATATGATTCTGTCTTAACTCTATGATCTTATTTTATAATTGAAAAAGTTATGTGTCTTGTTTTGACGCTTATTTATAGAAGGATCGGTTTTTCTTATGAGAAACCAACAGTAATCACCCATCATAGCGACATCCCAGAATCCTTGATACCTACTTTCAATCATTTGCATTTGCTGGTGAAACCTTTCGCCATGCTCATCACTTTCGTCGCCAAGATTTTGCGGGAAAAAATTTAAATGGGAGTGCAGAAAATGAATTTTTAAAGACATATTTACTCCTGAAAGAAAATTAAAAAGGGAATTAGATAAATACATAAGTGACACATTAGCATATAATTTTCTTAGGCTGGATTAATCTTCCAATTCAGAACAAATTTTGGTGGTTCTTGTTTGTTCGGAGCAGGGCAATAAATTCAGATTAAGGGCTATATGTTCTCATGTAAATTTAAAAATTTGCTTTCAAACTTTTTGTTTAGTTTTAAAGTTAACTGAGAAAATGGTCTTATATGTGTTTTTTATTTACCCATTTCCGCATAGTTTTTGATTAAATCGTTTACTATCAGCTCGAAGTTAGGACTTTTGTGTTTGCCTAAAAAAGAAGTAACGACCTTTTCAAAAGAGTCCCACGCCGCTGCCTCCACTGGTGACAATAATTCTTTGAAATGGGTATTGGCCATTATTTTCCTTATTTGCGGCCCCACAAAAATCCCTTCCTTTATTTTTGCTTCTGAAATCTGTGGAAAGATTGTTTTCAAATAATGAAAAGCTTCGCCTTCTTTGTCCAAAGCCTTGACAAAGTTTTTGATAAGGCCGAGCTTGATGTGGAGCGGAGGTAGAATTATTTTTTCCTTCTTTATAAGTGGTGAGTATTTTATGTTATCCACCCCAACTTGAAACTCGATTCGTTCTGGCCAATCCTTTATGATGTAGTGGTCTTGACGTGCCCGGCTATCCCATTTGCATAGAAAGCAACAGTATTTTGTGTATCCAGATTGTAGACCACATAGCATTCCAACGACTTTTAGATCGGCACATATTTTCCAATCATGTTCTTCGTATTTAATTAATTTAAGCAATTTTTGCATTGTCTCATATGTTTCCTTCGTATTTACTGCATGCGCGATCGGGATAGATGGCTTTTGGTTGCCAATATGCAATAATACGGCCTTTAAACTTAATTTATTGGCGTCTATGAACAATCGCCACTCTTTTGAATCATATGGTTCACCAAACTGTTTAAATAGACCAGCAATGTTTTTGCAATAACAAATACTGTCCTTCTTCGTATAGTACTGGGAGAATTGTTCGTGACGAGTCCTATAATATGTTACCTTAACATCGGATGAAACAAATTTAAATTGTTGCATACGAGAGGCGTGTAGTTCGGCCTTTTCTTTTGACAATTCCAAATCCCTTATCCAATCATTGAGTTGTGCTTGTGACAAAGGGTTTCTTTCGTTTTCCGTTTGCAATTCAGTACAACATGATGCCGCGTAATCAGATACTGCTGTTGACAATGAAACTGGAGCCGGAACTAAAGTTAAATTTGATGCTGGCAATCTAGCTTCCGTTGAATTTAGTTCTGGTAATGACACTGTAGATACGCTCGCATAGGTTACTTTTCTTGACTTTCCAACCCCAAATACTTTTGTAGTACAAATATAGCAGTCCGTTGAATGGCAAGTTGGTTCCCTCCACTTCATTGGTGTAATAAATTTCATATGTCGTCTAAATAGATAGTTTAAGAAACTTGTCAGATATGCATTAAAAGAGAGCAAACTCCTAATTTTTATGATGTACCTTTTGGTTCCGGTTTCCGAAAATATCAATTCGACTCGACATGTGGTGCACACAGTATTCGGTGTCCATGGTTTTTCATTGTTTCTAGGCTCAATTCCATAACTCTTATGGTATGCAAATTTCAAAGGATTTGAAAACACACGTCGCATCCTTTTAACGATAAACTCCCCGCAGATGAAACAGAACATATCTGGATCATTTTTACACTCAAATTCTCGCGCCCTTTTATTCATATTATATTTTTAAGCAAATGACGGATTATAAACTGCAATTAAAAAATGAACAGTATCCGGCGATCCTTGCAGAAATTATGAAGGAACGAGGCACATGTACTATTATTTATACTTACATAGATCACCTACCTATACAAAAAGGTTCCCTAGTTATACATAGAAAACACTACCTGCCTTAAACATATGATCTTGCTTGAAATGTGTCTGTGCTTGAGATAACGACACTAACAATTTTTTGTATCTAATAACCCTTCCAAAATCTACCTGAAACTAACTGATCTGCGAATACTAACACATATTACCAGTAGGGTACTTAACACGTTCCCTGTCCGCTGAGCCACATATGGTTCAGGAAACGTGCGCCTGATAAGCACTGATACGTTCCTGAGCCATATGTGTGTCAGCATAGAAAAAATTCCCTGAACCACATGTGTTTCATGAACATGCAGAAGCAAAAATGGACCATATGTGTTTCAGGTAGAAATACCCTACATCCGTTTTTTTTTAGTTATTATTATTACTAAAGCTATCCTATGACTACAGAAAAAACCTTGTTGGACTTGACGGTCAATTTTGCATTTTTGTATTGGGACAGGGAACGTGTTAAGTATTAAATGGATATATTTACTTGAATGCTTGTAACTTTTGTATTAGTTCATCGATTTTGTTTAATCAAAGTTTATTTTTTTTGTAATAAAACGGAGCTTAGAGTGAAAACAAAAAATATACGAAAAAGTAAAAAGTTTTCGAGATCCTTTCTCTCAAAGTACAAATTTTTTTATATTTTTACAAAAAAAATTAAAAAAATCCGTTATGATAGCTCGTTATCTTTAAATCTGCAGGGCCTAGCAAAAAGTGTTTTACACACAGTTTATAGCAAATTTTATTACCTTTTAAAAGCTTTCAACGGTTTTGGAATCGCTCAATTCGTTTTCGAGATATATATGATTAAGTGAGCCGAATTTTTTTTTTTTTTTGAAATAACGGTAATTCGTAAATATCTCAAAAACGTTACCATAGAATAAAAAATAACCTTGATTTTCGGAATCAGACGGTGATTTTACATAGGAATTTCATAACGGCGTCTCTGGTGCAGAAAAAAAGCTGAAATTTGTGATCCAGTGTAATCGAAAGTCGAGTATATGTAGCCCGCGAAATTTGAAAATTCGCCTTATGCTCTTAAACAAACCTCGTATATAGGTACCGTCAGTGCCAGAAGAAAAGAACTGGGTTTTTTCTTGTAACTTCAAGATATATCTCGTTTTGCTTTCTGCTGCATAATAGTCCCACTTAAGGGCTATGACGCCAGTGCTAACTCAGGTTAGTGTCGTTCGAAACTTTCCCGTAAACGCAACGAAACAAAAATGAGGGAAAAGTACGCTAAACGTTTTGAGCGGTATTTTTATGCACGCATCCGAAAGGGTCAAAATTAGTTTACGCCGCGGCTGCAAAAGTAATTAAAAAATTAAAAAAGTTTGTTCTGATGTGGAATCAGCGGTACAAGGTGTGCAAAAATGTTAATGACTTTTCCGAGCGCGGCTTGAAGCGAGTGACGACAAAAAAGCAGGATAAAGTGAGCTTCCAACTTTTTAAGCGGGCCCCAGTTCTTGCTAAAAGGTAATAGATGAGAGTATCAAAACCATCGAACGTCGACTGAAGGAGGCAAACATATCCTACCGTCCCACATCATCAAAACCACTGCTCTCAGAAAAACACATTGAGGAACAACAAAACAAGAAAATTACGTCACAGTATTGGACTGGCCTTCCCAGTCCCCCGACGCCAACCCCATTGAAAATGTGTGGCGAACTATGAAAACGCATCTTGCCGGAATGCCAGTCCATGATTAAAGCAACTCGTGCGTCAAGTTCGCAAAATCTAGTCCTGTTTGTCGACGAGCTACGTTGAAAAGCTGGTTCAAAGCATGAAGAAGATTCCCAGCTATACCCGAAAACGATGACGACTACACGGTTTATTGAGTAATTGCGACTCGTAGTTTTGTACATACTTTCATATAAAAAAATTTTAAATATAATATAATATATATCTTTTATACTTCATGAATAATCGCGGTTCTTTTTTCTGACACAGACTGTATATGCATGTACGTAAAAATATATAACATGAAATGAATTGTAAAAATATATCTTTATGTAAACGAAAATAATTTGCACATTTTCGCAGACATGAGCATGAAATTTTGCTTTATAAATTTCAGTAGCCAACGTTTCAACAATTATGAAACACCTTTTCCCTTAAATTTCAGAATTCGGGGAACGTTTTCAATTTTTAAATTCGAGATAAGTGTTATTTTTGGTCTTTGGTTTTAAGGCAGTTCATTCACCGATTAGCATTGATTCGACGGAGTGGCCTTACTTCGTTTTTAAATAAAAAAACTATTTCTTTCATTTAGTGTTTCGTGCCCGGAGCTTCGAGCTCATGCACTTCCGAATGATAGTCACCCATCAACCCATTCGACTACGGTTGCTGTTACAGGTAGTTACATAACAACTGACTAATGATCGTAAGTATAACACAAAACAAATGAAAAGATAAGCGAAACCAAGTAGACAAGAAGGAAAAAACTACGCTTAGAAGTTTTATTATTCGTACATCACAATTCAATACGCGGCACCACATCTTTATTATTTTGTTTAATTTAAGAAAATATTCACTCATAAATTCACAAACAAGTAGCTCTGCACAAAAGTTCAACCATTTGGGCACAAAATATTTACATCATGTTGATGAAACGAATTTTGAATACTGTTCAACTATTATTTTCTTTATGTAATCAAACATGTATAAATAGAATGCAAAAGTTGCAAAACAGAGCAAAGAGAACTATTCTCAAATAAAATCTATTCAGACCCAGTATAATGCTTCTGGAAACCTTGAAATGGATATCTGTAAATCAAAGTGTTATATTGAATGCGTTAGGTTTTATGTTTAAAGAAAATTATAATTAGGGAACAAAACATCATTGTACATTACTACTTTTGGATTTGTAAACAGGAAAATTTGCTAAATACTACTACTACTACTAAAGGGTTATTTTGTAAGAGCTATAGAAAAGTTCTTAAAAAAAACACACGTAAAATTCAGAAAACTGCATGAAATTTTTATTTAAATCGATAGTACAGTCCATACCTATAATTTAAGGTTTGAAGATAATTTCATGCAAATGTTGACCGCGACTGCGCTTCAAATGGTCCATCCTCTTAGTCAAATTTTGGCATACTCTTTCCAATGTTTCGGCCGGTATCTCACATATAAATGCTTTAATGTGTCTTGCAATGCGTTAATTGAAGCAAGCTTGTCTGAATAGACATGAGCTTTAACCTAGCTCCACAAAAAATAATCTAAAGGCGTTATATCGCACGATCTGGGAGGCCAATTGAGAGGTCCCGAACGTGAAATAAAATGTTCACCGAACTCGCCTCTCAACAAGTCCATCGTTACGCGTGCTGTGTGACATGTGGCACCGTCTTGCTGAAACCACATGTCATGCAAGTCAAGCTCTTGCATTTTGGGCAAAAAAAAAGTTGGATATCATTTCACGGTAGCGCTCACCATTCACAATTACGTTACGATTCGCAGCATCTTTGTAGAAGTACGGCCCAATGATACCTCCAGCCCCTAAACCGCACCAAACTGTGACCTTTTCTGGATACATTGGTAGCTCTTGCAATTCTTCTGGCTGGTCTTCACTCCAAAATTGACAATTCTGCTTATTTACGTACCCATTGATCCAAAAATGAGCTGCGTCGCTGAACACAAATTTTCGATAAAAAAGTGGATCTTCGGCCAACTTTCCAAGAGCCCATTCACCAAAAATTCTGCGTCGCGGTAGGTCGTTTGGCTTCAATTCTTGCACCAGCTGTATTTTGAAAGGCTTCACACCTAAATCCTTTCACAAACTTTTCCACGTTGTGGAGTAACAGAGGCCTAATTGCTGCGAACGGCGACGAATCGATAATTTATGGTCATCATTAACACTGGCCGATACAGTTGCGATATTTTCTTCAGTTGGCACTCTACGTAAGTGTGTTGGTGGTTTGAAGTCCAATAATGTAAATTGGGTTCTAAATTTAGTCACAATAGCTCGAATAGCTGCTTGAGTGGGTCGATTAAACTGACCATAAAATGGAAGAAGCGCGCGATAAACTTTCTTAACAGAACACGCATTTTTATAATAAAATTCAATGATTTGCAAGCATTTTTCGTTTGTAAGACGATTCATGGTTAAATTATAGACCAAACTGAAGATGTTTGACAGTGAAACAAAACACGAAACGTGCTAAGGGATAAAAATCGATTTTTTTTTTGCATGTTATTGTAGTAAAACATTTCAAAAATACCGTCTTAAAATTTTAAGTCAATCCGAGCAAAACTTTTTAAGTTATAGAGCATAAAGCCGAGCCGCCTCAAACATCTGCCGAGACGCAGCAGTTGCGCGCGTAGTTCGTTACAAACTTTAAACGCGGTTTTCTCGAACCTTTTTTTTTAAAGTGCGTAGTCATTAGCATTTGAAAACCACTCAACCGATCCTTTTGAAATTTTGCACACATATTTTACATATAAAAAACCTCCTCCCAACGTTTTTTTTTGCCATTTTTTTTATATTAAGTTGGTTTTACACCTACAAAATGGCGGGATTTTTACGTCAAAAATCACTTTTTACTTCAAACGACTACTAAATGGCTGAAAATGAAAATAAATCGTCAAAATAAACGTTGGGGAGAAGTTTAACTCATACTTTAACTAAATTATTCAATTTTTTTGATTTCAGATGATTCTACGCTGAGATATGCTGACTACTGCAAAATGTATTTTTGAAAAGACGTCTACGTAAATGTGCTCTCATTCGCTCATTTTGCAAAATTTTTACATGAAAATTTTATCAAATATTCTTGAAATTTTACTTTATATAATAATATAATATGCAACAACTTTTAATAAACTGACTTGAACCGTTTCGCTACAATAAATTCATGAAAAAAGTGTTTTTTTTAGCGTTTATCCCTTACCCCCCCTTAATAATTGAAAAATCTTTAGTGATTTTTGAAGATATTTAAATTATTTAAACACTTTATAAGGGGGGAAGCGCGGACTAAAACAAATATTGCCTATAGTCGCGTAATTAAAAAGGAACACCACACACGTCCGATTAACAATTCAAAAGTGAAGTTCTTTATTCATTTCTGTATTTATATTATTCTTAAAACTAGCGGAAATAAAAGAACAGTTCAGAGGCGGCCGCCGTAGCCGAATGGGTTGGTGCGTGACTACCATTCGGAATCCACAGAGAGAACGTAGGTTCGAATCTTGGTGAAATACCAAATTAAGAAATACATTTTTCTAATAGCGGTCGCCCCTCGGCAGGCAATGGCAAACTGCCGTGTGTATTTCTGCCATAAAAAAGCTCCTCATAAAAATATCTGCTGTTCGGAGTCGGCTTGAAACTGTAAGTCCCTCCATTTGGGGAACAACATCAAGACGCACACCACAAATAGGAGAAGGAGCTCGGCCAAACACCTAACAGAAGTGTACGCGCCAATTATTTATTTTTTTTTTTTACGTGGAGAGTTAGAGAGAGTTAGTAGTTAGGTAAATAGAAATAAGAAGAACGGAAAGTATAGCTGTAGAAATAGAGTCAATGATCGAAAGTAAATAGAGAAAGGTAAAGAAGGTAGCGAAAGCGAGGAACAGTAATGTATATACTTATATAGAAAGTAACTTAATATTAAATATAATTTACATTACCATATTTATTCATTTAATAAAATTTCAAACAATATTTCTATAAGCTACTTAATACTAATTTAATTTTATATATAATTGGCTAGAATCTGGCTTGATACCGGCCACCTTAAAGGAATCCAACAGCCTTCAATTTTTGTTTGCGGCGAGTTTGTGGATAGGGCTTCTCACTTCACCCGACCTAGTTGCGATGTCTGCGGCGCGAATTTTGCCGTCCGCTCCGTCCGGTTGCGGTTACTCTACCCAGCACCCACTGCTGCGGTGGCACGTTGCCTTCGTGGACCACGACGAGTTGGCCTGGTTGGACGTTGGAGAATCTCCTACTTCTGTGCCAGACGGGCTTCCCGGAGCTCCCACAAAGTTCGTCGCGTTGTCGCAATACATTTTGGCTGGCATCCCTCGGTGCCCAATGAACCTTTCGAGAGCGAAAATCAATTTATCAGCAGTTAAGTCAGTTACAAGTTCTAGATCAACTGACTTTGAAGCGAAACACACGAAAATGGCAATATACATTTTCACGGGAGGCCGACCGCGAATTTTTAAAGTTATGTGAATGGGCCCGCAATAATCTACCCTACACATTGTCAAGGGCCGTTGGGCGCGTAATCGATCGGCGAGAAGATTGTCCATGATCTGACCTTGCAATTTCGGCGTATAACGAAAACAGTCAATGCATTCTTTTACAGTTCGTCTACAGGCGTCTCGAGGGAACTTAGCATTATAGGTAATTGGCGCGTTTAATAAACGGCCACCTACTCGAATCCGTTTAAACGAAAATGATGATTCTGAGTGTTCGTGCAGAAATAGAGTTAATTTCTGCAAGATTGAGGGAAGTACGTTATTTTTCGATAAGTTATTAATTCCATCGCTAACTTCAAAATGTTGAATTATTTCGACAATTTTAAGGAATCTCAATTGTAATTCCTTTGGCGTGGATATTATTTCAGATTCCGCTTTTCGCTCTCGTAGAACCTTTCAATTATTTCGAGAAGTGGCTTTGTTGTGGCATTGATTGCGATTAACGTAACTGAGTTCTTCTTCTTCTTGAGTGTTTCTTGTTCTGGAGAGAGACTGAAGTTGACATTTTGTGTCCATTTCGCAGGGTCTTCTAGGAGGAACTGTTTACCACAAAACCATATTGAATTACCCAATTCGTCCACGATACAACCCCGAGACACTTGATCCGCTGGATTTTGTTTTGTGGGAACAAGACGTCGTGACACATTCTGGGTCCACTCTTGCATCTCGCACACTTTATTTGGGAAGAAAGCTTGCAACGACAATGGATGAGTTTTAATCCAATGCCGAACTATTTCGGGGTCTGTCCAGAAAATTGTTTGTTCTATTGGTCGACTCAACATTGTTGAAATTCTTGACCCTAATTTGGCAAGAAGATGGGCTGCCGAGAGCTCTAAACGCGGAAGAGATTTAGTCTTCAGCGGAGCTACTCTAGACTTTGAAGTAAGCAGCGTGCATTTCGTACCTCTAGCGGATTGGCGTAATACGTATACGTAATATATACGCAGCAGCCATGCGCTCTTATTCAAGCGTCGGAAAAGCCATGAATTTGGCAGCTGTATTTACATACCGAGGAATTCTAATTGATAGAAGCTGCAACAAATTGGCTTTAAATTTTTGCCAGCTAGTGTCAAGCCGCAATGGAATCGACTCATCCCAGCCTAGCTTTTGAATCCAAAGCTCTTGTAATAAGATTTTAGATTTGGTAACTAGCGGGGCTAATAAACCAAGAGGGTCAAAGAGGCGAGCGGAAACTGATAAAATAATACGTTTAGTTGCTCGTAGCTCGCTAAAATTACCTTCCAGATTGGAGCGAAAAATGTCATCCTCCGGCTGCCAGTGGATTACCAGCGTTTTGGTGCAGTCAGTATCGCTGAGCGCAATAGTTTTTGGAGACTCTCACTATCCGATGAGCTTGTATGATTGGAAAACCACTTTGCCAATTTCAGGCCTGCCGATTATAAATGGGATTTACTTCCTGTTGTATCTGGGTGGGGATTTCTATACTGTCAGATCCTGTTAAAAGGTCGTCGACGTAAAAATCATTCCGAATGACTTTGGAACCGAGTGGATATTTGGCTTTGTTTTTGTCGCTTAGCATTTGCAGACACCGTGTGGCGAGATGTTACGGTGTTTAATCGAAAAATTGGCAAATGCTCCGACAGATCCTGTCTCCACACTATGATCTGGAAGTTTCTGTCGTCTTCGTGCACCAAGATTTGGCGATACATCTTCTTGATATCGGCAGTCATGGCATATTTGTGAAACCGGAAGCGAAGGAGTGTCGAAAAAAGCTGCTCTTGAACGATCGGTCCGACCATCAAGGTTTCATTTAAAGCAACTTGTGTTGATGTGCGACTCGAAGCATCAAGTCCATGCTCTTGCATGAAGTCCAGGTCCATTTTACGAAGTACTATATCTTTCAGCGTCCTTCTCTCCAGCGCCTGAAACCGCTGAGTTCCGGTTTCATACGAATGACCGAACATTTTACGGTTTTGAAAGGCAGTCTGACTTGAAGCCTTCCACATGGTAAAACATGTGTGGTTCTCGAAAAAAAATTCCTCACATTTGGGGTCGTGGGATCAACCTTCGCATTTGAAATATAGTAAGCTTATCGTCACCTAGCGATAAATGGGGCTCATATACTGCAGACACCGTGTCAATCATTGATCGCAAAGACTACGCAGAAGACCTTTGGATTTTTGACAATTCAAAAAGTTTTGACACTTATTAAAAAATATCAGACATTTATTGTCATAAAACTTTCTGAAACTGGCCAACGCCTTTGGGTAATTTTCTTCCGACATTTGGAAGAAATTCACTGCGCCTAAGGCTTCACCGGATAGACATGATACTAAATGATTAAATTTTTCAATGTGAGGTGCAATGAAAGATGTTTCGGCAATTGGTGATTTATTTTTCGCCAGAATGGACTTTATAATGAACTTTGTTTCTACAATTAAGTCCTCTAACTCTCCACGGGCAAAGTCTTCTTTGTCGATTTCCTCAATTTTCGACTGACACTTCATGAGTTTTCCGCTGTGCTAGCGATATGGCCCTTTCAAGAAGACCCGTTTTTATGTGAACTGTGCTGTTTTTTGCAACAGTTCTCTGGCGCTTTAAAGACTTTAAGTCCATCATCTCCCTACTTGGAGAGAGACTTTAAATAGCCGACTTCGGCTTATCATGTTTTGGGATTGAAGTAGTCTGTAGCTTTTGTAAAATAAAAACGGTTCTGGAAGTTTTTCAGCACAAAAACGAAAGCGATAAATACTGAAATATATAATGGCTTAAACATGACCAGAACCAACGAAAACGAGAACGAAAATAAGCAGCGAATATTTGAGTCTTAGCTCAAACAAAATTTGTATTGTCGAAACAATTTTTTTTTTTTTTTAAATATATTGAAAATATTACGGCTGATTAAGAAACCGCAATTTCGTTAGATTTTTTGAAAAAATCCCGAAAATAAATCAAAATATAGTACTCGCAAATTATTTGACAAACACGTTCCTCTACCTCGGGACCCACTGTATCTTTCACTTCATAGACATTATATGTATAGATATGTATATATATATTTATATATATAATTGGCGCGTACACCCTTTCTGGCTGTTTGACTGAGCTCCTTCTCCTATTGGTGGTGTGCGTCTTGATGTTGTTCCACAAATGAAGGGAGCTACAGATTCAAGCCGACTCCGAACGGCAGATATTTTTATGAGGAGCTTTTTTATGGCAGAAATACACACGGCGGTTTGCCATTGCCTGCCGAGGGGCGACCGCTATTAGAAAAATGTATTTCTTAATTTGGTATTTCACCAAGATTCGAACCTACGTTCTCTCTGTGAATTCCGAATGGTAGTCACGCACCAACCCATTCGGCTACGGCGGCCGCCGTATATATACCTATAAATATGTATTAATATTGTATATACGTGGATTATTTGCATATAATAAGAAGTGGATGAACGAGGTGCCATTAATTGAAGCCCTTGTAACCTGTGAGATGATTATTAGCAACTGTAATAATCTCGGTCAATCACAAAGCCAATTTCTTGTTTCAATTTTTCGCACTCAATACCTGTTTAGCATGGATTGGTTTGTTTCTAGCTTCCACTTCCCTTTGGCAGGCCACGCAGTTGCAGATCATTCCTATTTCGCACGATGTCCTATCTAACGGTGAACAATGGTGGTGAACAGTTAATGACCCGGTGAATATGCCGTACAGCTCCAAAGTTTTACTCCCGTTCGTAACGATTTTTTTTTCAATTTTTTATAATTTGTTTTTTTTTTTTGTGTGTAAATATTTTATTTTATTTTATTTATTTTTTCAATAATTAATTTTTTAGTTGATAGAACTTTTTGTATTGCCTTTGGGGGCTCACTGTCACTGCATTTTTCACTTCACTGGGCTAGTTTATTCTATTGGACCGCTTCTTTTTGTTTATATTATATATGTATATATACATATGTATATTAGTTTAGTTGTTCCATTTGTTTGTCTGTTTTTAATTTTTTGTTTTGCGAGACGACTTTTTGTCAACCGACCGCGCAGGCAATATTCTTTTTGCAGTATATTAGCACTTATGTTTTGGTATATGTTGAATGTTTTTTGGAAATAATTTCCGTATTTATTTAATATTTAGGTTCACAAATTATGTTCACAAAATTATTGCTTGGTGAAACCATTATTTATTTTTATTTCGCACTCAGGTCCCTGCTCGGGCGCCATGAAAAATCTTCAGTGATTTTTGAAGATATTTAAATATTTAAACACTAGCGGAAATAAAAGAACAGTGCGTGGAGAGTTAGAGAGAGTAAGTATTTAGGTAAATAGAAATAAGAAGAACGGAAAGTATAGCTGTAGAAATAGAGTCAATGATCGAAAGTAAATAGAGAAAGGTAAAGAATGTAGAGAAAGCGAGAAACAGTAATGTATGTATCTAGTTATATAGAAAATAACTTAATATTAAATATAATTTACATTTACATATTTATTCATTTAGGTAAATAGAAATAAGAAGAACGGAAAGTATAGCTGTAGAAATAGAGTCAATGATCGAAAGTAAATAGAGAAAGGTAAAGAATGTAGAGAAAGCGAGAAACAGTAATGTATGTATCTACTTATATAGAAAATAACTTAATATTAAATATAATTTACATTTACATATTTATTCATTTAATAAAATTTCAAACAATATTTATATTAGCTACTTAATACTAATTTCATTTTATCAAATTCTATTTTATATTATTTTATTTTATTCTATTAGAATAATTTGCCAGAATCTGGCTTGACAATAATTACAAAAGTAAAATAACACATATAGCGTTTTTTAATAGGTGCGCTTCAACTTTTTTCCGATAGGGAGGGCGAACAACGCAATTTTTTTTATTTTTCGCTTGTCATTTGTAAACTTCATTAGTATACATTTCATCATGGAACGGTACACACTTGAGCAACGATTGCAAATCGTGCAAATTTTTTATGAAAGTAATCGTTCTGTTGCTGCTACTTTAAGAGCATTACGGCCAAAAAATCATCTTCAGTGATGAAGCTCACTTTTGGCTCAATGGCTTTGTCAACAAGCAAAATATGCGTTACTGGGCAGAAAGCAATCCACACGTGATTCATGAGGCAGCGTTGCATCCCGAAAAAATCACTGTTTGGTGCGGTTTACATGCCGGTGGCGTAATTGGCCCATATTTTTTCGTTGACGAGAACGATCGCCACGTTACTGTGAATGGAAATCGATACCGCGACATGATAAACGATTATTTTTGGCCACAATTGAATGGTATGGACTTAGACGACATGTGGTTTCAACAGGACGGGGCCACAAGCCACACAGCACACGCTACAATTGATTTGTTGAAGAGTAAGTTCGATGAGCGCATTATTTCCAGAAATGGACCGGTCGAATGGCCGCCGCGCTCGTGTGATTTGACGCCTATAGACTATTTTCTTTGGGGTTAAGTGAAGTCATTGGTCTACAGTAACAAGCCGGCGACGATTTGTGAGCTCAGAGCCAATATTGAACGCGAAATTGCTGGAATTTCGGCCGATTTATGCAAAAGAGTGGTCGAAAATTGGGTTCAACGATTGGACTTCGTAAAACGTGCACGCGGTGGTCATGCAAAAGAAATCGAATTTCATACATACTTAAATGTATATGTTCAAACTCGATAATAAAAAAAAATTAGTTAAAAAAGTGAAACCGTTTGTGTTTTATTCAAAAAAAAGTTGAAGCGCTCTTACTGAAAAACGTTTTACATATATACAAGATATTATTTTGATTTCTTACATAGAAAGTAATTTTTTAATCCCTATGAAATACTTGTTTGGCCCTAGAAAGGTCCAAATCCAAAAAGTGTAGAGATCATTAAGGTCACGCAACGAGTGGCGCATTGGCACTACATAATGTCCTACTAAAGCCAACGAGAAAAATCTTGCAACGGCGAAAATTTCTGCATTAAACTGTATTCTTTCTAGAAGGACCAGGCAGTCAATTTCGCCATTAATGAGATCAAAGATAAATGAGTCTGCCTGAAAAGTACCTCTCTTACTTGATGGAAAGAGACTAATCAAACGACAGCGGGATTCGTATGATGGTTTCGGGTCTGAGAAATTGAATAAATGTAGTGCGAAACGCACAAACAATTTTTGAACCTCCCTCCCGAACAAACGCAGAGTATAATATCTTTAGAGTATATGACGTCTAACAAAAGCGAGCATAGCAAGTGAATTGGAAACGCCATAATTTAAATGCGTGATAAAATTAAGCTTTGTATCAAAGAAAACCCCATTGAATCTTTTTTCACCTCGGACGAAGCAAGATATGTATAATTAATTAATTTAGGGCGTTTTGCAGCTTAGAAACTGTGATTTTATAGCATTTTTCAATATTAAGAAATAGATGATTCATAAGGTACCAGAAAACAAATTATTCAACTCGGAATGTAGGACGCCTGAATCACTAGAATTTCTTATTTCAGCATACACTTTTAGATCATCAGCATAGAGAAGAAAATTAGAAAAGGAAAAACACAAACAAATATCATTAATAAACAAAACAAATAACAAAGGTCCTACTACCCTGGGGTACACCAGAGTTGGCGATGAACTGTTTCGAAGAAACTCCATCGATAACTACAGTACTGCATCTCTTTATTAAATAGGATCGAATCCAAACAAGGAAAGTTGAATGAAACCCGAGACATGCCAATTTAGTTACTAAAATCGTATCAAAGACTTTAGGGAACTCCGTGTATATCGCATCAGTTTGGAAACCACTCTGGAAGCCTGCGTGGCAATTTTCAGAAAAAACGGATTAGTTAGATATCTTGCATGCTGTCTGGAACTAATTGGAAGCGTAACGCTAAAATATAACTTGTTTTTGACGGCACATTCAAAAGGTTTGACACAGCAGATAATTTGGAAATTGGCCTGTAATTTGCAATATCACTTTTGAAAATTGGAGTGACTGAAGTCAGCTTTCAGTCATCGATAAATATTCCTTTAGCCAAGGATTTGTTAAAAATTACTTTAAGAGGTTGCACCAAAGAGCGACCATTTTTAAACCAAGTTACAGAAAGACCGTCTACATCCGAATAAGAAGGGTTTTTAATCTTTAGCAATCCCTCAATGGCATCGAAGTCAACTGAAGAAGACAAGTTCCTTAAGAAATTATGAGGAATGGCTGCCAAATCCGGAACATCTTCACCAAACACAAAATTAGATGAAAAGAAATCGGCAAATAAATTCGCTGAATCACTGACAGAGCAGTTACGTCCCTATACAAAACAGTATTAGGAATACAAGAGGTCTTTTTAATTGATTTAATGAATCGCCAAAAATTCTTCGGATTACTTTTTACATTAAGCTCAAATTTGCGAATGTATTATTTATACAAAGACTTATTTAAAGTACGAAACTTATTCCGGTGAAAGATAAAAAATCATAAAAGCAGGTTTCTTAGTTAACTTGAACTTCTTAAAAAACGTATTTCTCAAATTTTTATAATGTTAGAGTTCTTTCATGCACCAAGAAATCCTACAATTTACACACTTAAAAATTGGAAAATGTTTAGACCATAGATCTAGCACTAAAGTCTTAAGGGGGGAAGCTGGTCTAGAATTTTGAAAAAATCGAAAAATTTTTTTTTTGTCTTAAAAGGTGCTTTAGGGTCTTAAAAATAATATACCAAATGAGGGATGCCAGCAAAAATGTCTAAATGCCCAAATTTTTCATTCGACGGCAGTGCCTCGCAGGTATGCCCCGAACGCTATTTACAACTTTAAACGCGTTTTTCTCGAAATCACTTTTTTTAAACTGGCCGAAGACATAACTCGAACAAATCTTTACCGATTCTTACGAAATTTTGACAATACATTCGAAATACCTTTCTCCGGAGACGTACGTAGGATTTTTTATTTATATTACATAGTTTTTTTTTTAATCAACAATTTTATGTGGTTCTTTATAGTGAAAATTGTAACTTTTTGTTCAAACGTGCACCATTTCGCGAAAAAACAAAATATCGAAAAAATCCTACGTACATCTCTTTCTGTTGTTATATAGAAACTAAAAAAATTTTATTTTTTGATCCAGGACAAAAATTAAGGAGTTTACGTCTTCGGCAATGGACCCACTAGAAAAAAGGCGCCTTAGGAGAACTGCTGGACAGCGGCCATTTTGAAATTAATTCAGACGAAAAATTTTGTATTTGTACCATGAAAGCTATATTATTAAACCTTTTTCACAGATTTTCGATTGATTCCTTTGTTGAGTCAAAATAAATTCATAAAATATGCCCATTTTTTGCGCTCTAGACCAGCTTCCCCCCTTAAAGCATTCTGCAACTTCAATATTGCCTAAAGTCACTTCCCAATCAATTTCACGAAAAGCGTGCAAAATCCAAGTCTAGCTTTAAAGGTATATGGTGAACAATAATCGACGGTATTGAAGAAGCAGGCTGCGATACAACAAAACTAATGTTGTCGCTTATAAAAATCAAATCTAATAAACCCATTAATCTGAGTTAGACCCATGCCCAGTAAATTATCAAAAGATTCCGTAGGACTACTGATATTTGATGACGTTTGATATACGTTATTATCCAGATATAACCAACTTAGATTGCTTAAATAAAAATCCCCTAAGACACATAATTGGTTATTCCCAATAACATGCTCAAGGGCTAACAAATTGTTAACTTGCGACTTATAGGTACAAGCACTCATTACTTGAGGGTGGAATATACGAAACATAAATATAAAGAAAACTATTATATATACATGATGCATAAGTAGTATGAGCTGAAATTAATGTAATTCAAATTTTCTTTTTCCTTTTCTTGCTTGTTTTTTGTATTAATAAAATACTAGAGTTTTAAAAAAATCCGTGCTTTTTTATAACTTAGTTCCTTGATAATGTTCACTTCGACCCTAAATATTGGGTCATTCTCCACATATTTTATAATGTTGTAAACTTCTTCTTCTTAATTGGCGCGATAACAGCTTACGCGTTTTTGACCGAGTTTAGCAAAGTGCGCCAGAAGCCAAGTCCTTCTCCACCACATCTTTCGCACACAGAGGAGTCCCTCCTCTTCCCCTGCTTCCACCAGCTGGTACCGTATCGAGTACTTTTAGACCCAGAGAGTTTGTATCCATTCCGGCGACATGACCCACCCCACGTAGCCGCTGGATCTTTCTCTTAAACACTCCAAGCGACGCTTCATCGTCCACGTTTCTGCGCCATACGTTAGGACGGGCATGATGAGAGCCTTGTAGTGTGTTAGTTGTGTTCGTCGTGAGAGGACTTTACTACTCAGTTGCCTACTTAGTCCAAAGTAGTGCTTGTTGGCAAAAGAGATTCCAGTTTGGAAAAGGCAGAACTAACAGCGCGATTGTTACGGCCGATGACGTCAATATTATCGGCACACGCCAATAATTGTACGTTCTAATAAAAATGTGTGCCTGAGCGATTAAGTCTCAAACATCAGGCCATCGACAGCGAGTCATCCTGTCTCAAACCTCGTTTGGTATCAAACGGCTCGGAGAGGTCCTTCACAATTCTGACGGCGCTGCTGGTGTTGAGCAACGTCATCTTGCAAAGCCGTATTAGTTTTGTGGGGATACCAAATTCAGTCATCACGGCATACAGATAACTCCTTTTCGTACTGTCGAATGCAGCTTTGAAATCGACGAAAAGATGGTGTGTAACGATTCTCCTCTTATAGGTCGATTCCACGATTTGGCGTATTGTGCATATTTGATCGATGGTGGACTTTCCAGATCTAAAGGCACAGTCATAAGGTCAAATCAGTTGGTTGATGGTGGTCTTCAGCCTTTCACACAATACGCTCGCTTGAACCTTATAGACGATATTTAGAAGACTAACCCCGCGATAATTGGCACAGATTGCAGGATCACCCTTCTTATCGATTGGGCAGAGCACACTTAAATTCCAATCGGCAGGTATACTTTCATCCAACCATATTTTGCATAGAAGCTGATACATGCACCTTACCAGCTTCTCGCCGCGATGTTTGATTTGCCGCGTTATCGCTATTTTCACTTCGTCACCTCTTTAACAAGTTCGAAAAGTATTTCCTCCATAATTTAAGTACGCTCTGGATGTCAGTCATTAGATCGCCGTCTTTGTGCTTACAAGAAAACGCCTCGGTCTTAAAACCTTCTGTAAGCCGCCGAACTTTCTGGTAGAATTTTAGGGGGTTGTTCCTATTGGCCAGGATCTCAAGCTCCTCGCACTCACGTATTTCAGCCTCTCGTTTTTTTTCTGATAATTCGACTCTGTTCCTTTTTCAACTCTCGGTAGCGGTCCCACATTTTCGCGCGGCGCGCGATCGCAGGGTCTGCCTACAGTCAGCATCTTTTCTTTCCGCTATAGCATGACATTTTTCGTAGTACCAATTGTTTTTTCGGGCTAGTCGAAATGGTGTTCCATTGCTCGTGCATGCCGGTTTGTTGGGCAGTACTCTCTGAGAGCAGGAGTAAGAGTCGAGTGGCGAATCTTCTGGCTGTCTGTTGTGATTGCAGCTTTTCGATGACGAACATTCTCTGCATAGTTAGATGTATGTATGTACGTTTTTTGCTGCACAAGGGCGTGTGCGTAGTTGGGCTGCAACGAGGTAATGATACGAGTCGATGTTGCGTCCTCAGATCTTACGTATATCTATAGCACTAGAAGCTTGTCTTCCATCTATCACAACATGATCAATCTGGTTTCGATAACCCTGCACGCTAGGACCCCGGCGAAGTCGGACACGCCTGGTGAATTTCTCCAATAGTTTGAAGCAGTTAATACACATGTATGGTATCACAATGTACGAATTTTGGTTCTTTATCCAAGTGGCCCTTTTTTTTGAAGAATATTTGCAGTTATAAGATCGAAATAAAACTATTTTTGGACTTGATTTTGAAAATTTCGCTCATTACTTCTTCTTTGTTAACAGGTTTAATGCTGACAATACTTTTAATCTAATTTGACACGATGCCATGTCTTCAGATCTATCATTAGCAGAGAAGGATTAACTAGAATTCTCTGCAAAAATTTTCTTTTTTTTCATTGGTTTTCGCCCATTGGGTATCGTTTTTTTTATGGGTGCTATGTGTTTTATTGGACGATTGAATGGTTTTGCTGCCTTCCATAAGTAATTATCAGATTTGAGGCCATTAAGAAATCGATTACAATCATGAATATTTGAATGTCTGGCTTTGAACATGTAGTTGTTTTGTTGTTTGGTTGAGTTTCAATTTGTCCTCAGGACACCTGGTTTGCTGCCAAGTTGCTTAGTTTTCGTTTTTTATTTATCAGCATCTTGATATGTGGTTGGTAATATATGCGTGAATTGAAGAACTGCATCATCAATATGGTCAATGGTCAGGATACGGTCGGTGTCTATCACTACAGCTTCAAGTTAGTTGCAGTTGGAAGTACTGCCAGTCGGTAAAGTTATTAAATAGACGAGGAAATATTTTATTTAGTGCCGAATTTTTTTATTTTTCTGAAAGGATCGGCGAGTAGTCAGAGTTCTGGTCAAAATCTTCGGATATAAAAATATGGTTTCCGGGAATATTTTTGAAGGCAAAAAAGTCAATCGAATCAGGTTCTTTGTTAGTTTCTGAAGTCCATATGTTGGCTTCCTAGTTGAAATTATGTTATTTCACAACCTTTCTGTCGTATGGTTTCAAACATTTCGCGCCCTTTTGTCGGTGTGAGTCTGTTTATTTATAATAGGGATTTTTGGGGGATTATTTGTAAGATTTGTGATGGTTTTAGCACGCTTTGAGATTGCATGCTGATTACACTAGTTTACAATTTTTCACTTTCAAAAATGGTCCTCGACCAAAAGGCGTTTTTTAAACTAATTTGAGGTCGCTGAAACCAAAAATGAATTTTATTTTTTTTTTCAAAGAACGGTTTCCGAGATATTCCCAAAAAAACCTGTTTTTTGGGCAATAGTGCAGATATTACCTGCAATCTCGAAAACAGTGCGCGCCATTTCTTTGAAGTGCATAAATTTCGAAAGGCACATACATAACCTACATGGCAATATATAATTCGTGTCAATGGAAGTCGTAGTTTTCGCAAAACAGCTGTTGAAAGTTGAAAAAGGCATTTTTGACGTTTTTTACTAAATTATCAAAGTTTATTAACTTTTTTCTGGAACAAAAAATTTTTTTATATCGACATAAGATAGGTTTTCTGAAAGATAATTTTCTCACCTACATTTGAAGCATAAGTTTGTCTGAATCGACGAAAAATTGTAGAAGTTATGACCCATAAAGTCAACACGTGTGATTTTGCAGCTTTTGACTTGGCTATGTTTGAGGTCGAAAATACGTTTTTACTCTCGAGCTTCTTATGTTCAATTTTTTTTGCAATCAGTGGTTGCATGTTTTCCTGAGCAGTTGACACATCATGAAACCACCCCTAAAGCTTTTGTTTTGACCAAAAAATTGGTATTTTTTACACTGAGGTAGCAGATTTGTAGATTTAACAGATTCAACTTTTACTGTGATATTCAATATATTTTTAATTTCATTGTCGTACGAAAGATGAAGTAATAGGTTTATTTTGTTTATCTTCATAGTTATGCCAAGGAATATTTTCATTTGCTAACAACTTTGTTACCGACCGATAGTCGCACGAATCGAATCACTCTTATGAAAAAATACAAAGTTATTTAAGAAAAATTGTACAATAGAAAACTTTATGCCTTCAGAAAATAGGTAAATTTTTTGGAGTGTACAAAAATAAGTACCCTATTTCGAATTTTTTTAACACGAATGGGAGACGTGTATCGTAATCGTTAGAAATAGATTGAATATTGGTGATCGTCAATGCTGACGCTGAAGTGATGTACGAGATGTGTTCAAAAAGTATCGCGAAATTTGTGTTTTTTCAAAAATTATTTATTTTTTCATTAATATCTATTTTGTCCCCTTCAAAGTAATCACCATGATATATTATGCACTTGTGTCAACGTTTTTTCCAATCTTCGAAGCACTTTAAAAAATCATTTTTTTTTATCTTGTTCAGCTCCCCCTTCGATGCCGTCTTCATCTCGTCAATCGTAGCGTCGTCCTTTCATGGGCCTCTTCAATTTCGGGAAAAAGAAAAAGTCACAGGGGGCCAGCTCTGGGGAATACGGTGGTTGTGGCATCATTAGTGTGTTGTTTTTGGCCAAGAAGTCGCGCATAAGACGCGATGTATGAGCAGCAATTTTCGTTCTTCCACAAATCCGGGCGTTTCTGGCGGATTGCGCATAACTTGCAGGTAATATTTCTTATTGACCGTTTTACCCTGTGGCAAGAACTCATGATGCACAACGCCCCTGCAATCGAAGAAAACGGTAAGCGAACCTTTTACATTCGACCGAACTTGGCGCGCTTTTTTCGGTCTTGGTTCGTGCGGCAGCTTCCATTCAGATGATTGAGCTTTGGTTTCCACGTCATAACCATAAACCCACGATTCGTCGAGCAAATTTGGGTCGTCGTGGACAGAGTCCAACATCTCATTAGCAATGTTATTGCGATGCTGCTTTTGATCGAAATTGAGTAGTTTTGGTACGAATTTTGCGGCGACCCGTCCCATGACCAAATCATTGAAAAAAGTCGAATAGCACAAGCCAATCGATATGTCTAGGTCCTCAGCTACTTCTCTAATGGTGATTCGACGATTGGTCAATACCATTTTCTTCATTTCATCAATTTTTTCGTCTGTTGTTGAAGTGCTCGGGAGTCGGCCACGCTTTTCGTCGTTCACATTTTCCCGGCCTTCTGAGAACATTTTGAACCACCGATAAACGTTGCTTTGGTCCAAAGTAGCTTCACCGTATGACACAGTCAACATTCGGAATGCATCCGCGCATTTAATTTCGTTTTTCACACAAAATTTGATACAGGTTCTTTGATCCATTTTTTTGAATAGGTAAAAATCAAGGACGAGCCGAAACACGTGCAAGCAAAGCAGCTGTCAACAATTAACTGAACATTCAAAATGGCCGAACTCGTCGGCATGAGTGAGAGACATGAGTACCAACATATCGCCACAAAAAAAATCGAAATTAGAATATACGTAACCTGTGAAAATTCATAATCCGCGATACTTTTTGAACACACCTTTTATGCAATTAATGGGTTGTTCAATAGGTGCGCTTCAACTTTTTTCCGATAGGGAGGGCGAACGACGCAATATTTTTTATTTTTCGCTTGTCATTTGTAAACTTCATTAGTATACATTTCATCATGGAACGCTACACACTTGAGCAACGATTGCAAATCGTGCAAATTTTTTATGAAAATAATCGTTCTGTTGCTGCTACTTTAAGAGCAGTACGGCCATTTTACGGTCCATTTAACAAGCCGTCCCATTTTGGGGTTATGTGAAGTCATTGGTCTACAGTAACAAGCCGGCGACGATTTGTGAGCTCAGAGCCAATATTCAACGCGAAATTGCTGGAATTTCGGCCGATTTATGCAAAAGAGTGGTCGAAAATTGGGTTCAACGATTGGACTTCGTAAAACGTGCACGCGGTGGTCATGCAAAAGAAATCGAATTTCATACATACTTAAATGTATATGTTCAAACTCGATAATAAAAAAAAATTAGTTAAAAAAGTCAAACCGTTTGTGTTTTATTCAAAAAAGTTCAAAAGTTGTAACGCTCTTACTGAAAAACCCTATATTTAAATGGCAGTGGGTGTGTCTATACTTACTTCGATTATTCTAAAATTTGGAATGAATGAATAAATGAATTTATTAATTTGCCATAAATATTTCCTTCACTAATTTTCTAGCATTTTCATTACGTTTACCCAGACACGCAATCTCCGTATCTGTACTTTTCTTTTCTACTTTGGAAATCATTTAGCTTCTGTAAGAGTAAAAACATACATAAAATTTCGCATACATTTTTAAGTAGTTATTTAAGTTTTTCAAACATTTTAAAAAACACTTTGTTGGTGTGAACTGCTTCAACAACAACAATCTTTCAAGGAAACACTAGGTTGTTTAGCGGGTGTTAGTATTTCATAATGGTACCTGACTATTCCCGCTATATTTGATAATGAAATTGGCTCCCGTCCAATTTGATACTCCAGAGAAACGTAATTTGCCAATTCATCATTTGAAGAGGTTTGAGCGGAGGCAAACTAATGACATGCTTTCCACCAACAGAGATTCCAGGGACCAGTTTGCCGTTAAGTGCCAAAAACCAAGGGTAGTGCTCTGACAATATTTTAAACAACTTCCTGTGTATGAAACTCCGATATTCATGCCGCAATCCATAAGAATGCAGTCGACACATTGTTTTCATTGCCTCCTCTTGAATCGATAAGTCCAGAGGTAGCAAATCCAAAAAAGCATTAATAGGTGACCCTGGCGTGTACTCATGACGACGTAGCACAGAGGCCGTAACACAGAGAAAGAGAAATAAGAGAAGATCGGTTAGATATCAGATCCCATCTCTTACTAAAGGTTCCAAAGGTTCAGCTGCACGGGAGTTTTCCCCTCAGCTTCATATCTATAATAAGCCCAAGATATTTCACTTCCAAGGAAAGACTTAGGTTTACGCCTCTAAAGACTGAAAACTGGCACCTTCCAGTTTCCTTTTCCATGCGAGAAAGATTAGGGTTGTTTCGTTGGTATGGATGGCAAGACCCTGTGCTGAGGACATCAGCTCCATCCTTAAAAATATATAATTAATTATTACTTACCGCGTTTGTACTCACCTCAAACCTAACACATCACAGTAAAATTCCTTAAGCTGCCAGGTAGAAACCGGTAGAAAAATGGGCAGTTGCTCGCTACCTACAAGCGCGAATGTTATTATTAGTTGAGCAAAAAAACAAAACAGTTATTTAGCTAGAAGCTCTCAGAAACAGATTGATTTTATTATTTAACTTTGGAATCAAAGCTTACGAATGTGTACATATTTGCTAAGTTAGTATATTTTACAATTATACATTGAAATGATTACTTAACGTATTTCCCCATAATAAAAGTGCTTATTTATCATATTGCTCAATAATGAGTTACTTTTTTAATAAAATTATTATTTAATGGGTTCGGTAAAATATTGGAAAATCAACGGAAATAGTGTCATATTAATTTTTATTGACCAATACAATCTGCAAACTTATAATTTTCTTTTACCTGTATATTTGTATATGTAACTACTCCCCTTTTAGATTAGAATTCTCCTGAATTTGGGTATTTAATTTAATAGAACAATGACAATAATTAGAATGCTTACTAATGGTGCAGATATGTGGGATTTTACTATGAATTTTCAATTTAGAACTGCTTTCTGTTTTTGATCTTTTTTCCTTCAATATTTCATCGAATGTAATATTTCGGTATAAAGTTCCGAATGCCTTCATATTTTACAACTATCAACATTCTCTTCTATGTTTTCGATATAATTTGAAAAACTGTAGTGACTAATTTTAATTGAATAATTATTATATCTTATGAGATAGTTTCCGTTCATAACAGATTTCTCTTTATGACATGTTGGATTAATTTGCAAATTTATAGCATTTTTAACAATGATTGCTTTTACGTCTATGGCTAGAATTTCAAGATCTCTATTTCTGGGAGATGACAATTTTGTTTTAATATACAGTGCTAACTCAGTTTCAATCTTTTTAATGAATTCTTTCTTCACATTATTCTCATAAGATAATATCAGGTCAGTCCATAAGTTCGTGCGTATTTTACCCATAATTTCACGTTTGTACGATTTTTGCATAATATTTATATTTTTTTTGATATATTGTGCATTGAACAAGTGATTTTAATAGCGAATAGAAGCACGTGTTGTTAAAAAATAAAATGGAATCTTCGAACGCGTATAAGAGTCATATTTTTTATAAAAGTGGTAAAAATGCAACAACTGCTGCTGCAGAAGTAAACACAGTTCACGGAGAGGATACCGTGAGTGTAAGAACTGCGTAAAAGTGGTTTTCAAAATTCCGAAGTGGTAACTGCGACGTGGAGGATGCCCCGCACGCTGGTTGTCTTGAAGTCTTTAACTCCGACGCCTTGCTCGAACTCGGGGAAGCTGAGCCAAATTTGACAGTCGATATGATAGCTCAGAGGTTAAATTCATCGATTGAACAGTTCACAGGCACCTGGTTCAGTTCGGAAAGGTTTAAAAGCTGGGAAAATGGGTTCCGCATAGACTTTCCGTTGCCAACCTTCAGCAGCAACCTCCATATTCTCCGGATATTGCACCTTGCAATTATCACCTTTTCCGTGGACTTCAATCCCATATGAGTAACAAGAACTATTCCTCAAAAGCTATAAAAAGGGATATCGTATTTTCGGTCCAAGGAAAACAAATTTTTGAAGCAGGGAATTAAAAATTTGCTTAAACGTTAGGAAGACATTGTAAATAATGAAGGAACATATATTATTGATTAATGAATACTTTAAACATCTTTTTTATTAATTTTAAAACCACCTTTAAAAAACGCACGAACTTATGGACTGACCTGATACTTCTTCTATTTTTGATTCCATTTTATTATTTTCTTTCTTTTGTTTTGGAATAACCGCTCTTATTTTTATATATTCAAAGCTTTTAGGTATTTTTATGCTGAATATTAGCTAGGTATTATTTAAATTGGCTGTGCCTAATATATTGAAGTTTATTAGCAGATGCGCAACTAAGTTTTCGCTGTTTCTTGATGAAAATACAACTTTATTCTGAAAAATGGTTACAAGTGAATCATTGAAAGTATTGCCCATCGCTGGCTACTACTTTTACCCATCTTTCTGGTGGATCTCGTATACCGTCGCGGTAAAACTGTTCATCTTTTGAGGCTATCCACGGATCAAGCCATTTTTTGATGTCTTCACATGTATGGAACTGCTGGTCAGCTAGACCATGTGCCATCAATCGTAACAGGTGATAATCGAACGGCGCAATATCTGAAGAATGGGGTAGGATTTCCCACTCCCCATTTGGGGTGTAGAGCAGATCGCCTCCGCGTGGTGCACCCTGGATAGCGCCAAATGATCTGCGGCCTGAACGGCCTTTCCGACAACCCGAACGGTGACGACCCCTGCTTTCGTCTTTGGACTTTCTCTATTTTCTATACGATTTGGAATCTTCTTGAACCTGTGCTGGTGGTTGCGGCATTCTGCCACCTGAGTATGTTAGGGTGAAACTTAACAGAAATGGCTGGTGGGCTAATGCCGTAACCGCCCCCGTCCCGTTAAAACCCTGGCAGGCCTCGGAGTACGTTCCAAACCCGTCGCCATTTGGTTGGCGGTGTAGGTGCGGTTGAGAGGACTCCCGTCTTTGCGTCCGGTCTGGCTCTGAACGCATGTCTCATGAGGGCATGCGTCAACCCTCGCATGGCCTCCCTGCCGCGGCATAGACAACCATGAGACCTCTAAGGGACGACTACACTTCTACGGGCTTTGGATAGCGGCTCGAGTGGGGACCCACTTAATATAAACATGAACACCAACTCAACAAACACTACAAAACAAACAACAAAAACCTCAGGTGGCAGCGGGAACTCGGAACCGAGTCCTAAAACCATCTCTCGTAGGACAGGAGGGGCGAAATCGCCTCCCCGTAAATTCTCCCGGGGTCTTACCCTGAGGGCTGAAGTTCCCAGTGGCAGCAAAATGTCGGAAGCTACTAGCAGAGTAGAACACGAGGGGGACCCTGAGGGGAAGTCGGAACCGACTTCCAGCAAGAACGTGGGGGTCACAAGCGGAAACCCGCTTATTGTAGGTAGGAGGCCGCAGGCGGAACCGACTGCGTCTCCTAATCTAGCACTACTGGACGGGGTGGACAGTAGCAGCAAGGCGTCCTCCATCAGTTTTCCGGGGGCTTCGGGGTTGCCTCTTCGGGGACCCCCTGTTAAGCCTAAACGGCAGACAGGGCAAAGCAAGCGGTCCTTCTCCGACCTCCGTCTCGCGACCAAAATTCTGGAGCGCTACGGCGACCAAAATGCTTCTCAGCTATCTGAGAAACATTCCCAGACGCTTGAGTGGGCCAGGAAGGTTCTACGGGGGGCGGAAGAGGGCAGAGGAAAGGGAGTGAGTGCGCCACAAGTGGATTCGGGGGTAAAAAGACAACGATCCCAGGAGGAGGATGTTTCCCTCGAAAAGAGACCCAGAACTGATGGCGGCATACCCAAATCATTTAGCAAAGTCGCTAAACAGGCAGGCCGCATCACTCTTGGAGTCATGGACAGCGCTAGGGAGGACGGCGCCATTTCAAGGGAGGAATGGAAGAGAGTAGCGTCCGCCATCTCCGCTGTCTTCATGAGGGTAGTAAGGGAAAACCCTGGACCCCCCCCCTTGCTGTGAGAGTGCCGGATGGCACTACGGGAAGTTTAAAAGAATTCTTTGCGCTGACGAGCGGTCGGCTAATATGTACAGGGCGGCAGTGGCCTTGATGGGAGAGGTATGGAAGGGAGCTAAGCTGAAAGCGGTGGATAAAAAGGATCTACCTATGCGTCCGCGAGCACGTGTCTGGCTCCCTTCCGAATCCTCTACCACCGAGGGAATGGAGGAAATCCTCCGCTACTGCAACCCGAAACTCCCCACGCACAAGTGGAAGGTGGTTATGGTGGAGAAGACCGAGAGATCATATCGGCAAGCGCTGATTCTGCTGAATGCAGAATCTCTCGGCCCTCTCGCTGAAACAAAAGGGGTTATCAGCTATGGTTTCGAAAAAGTAGTCCTTAAGGTCTACCAAAGCGATGCCAGAGCGGATGCCTCTGCTCATCCGGAGGTGCGGGAGGAAGAAGGGCCCACAGCTGAGGAAGCTCCTGTGGACATGGAGATAGACTCCGTCACGTCGGAGGTTGACAGTGCTGGTGACGCTCCCTCACGACCAGGGTCCGTTATCAGCATAGGGTCATTCTTCGACAGGGCGGAGGAGGAGAGGCTTCTGGCCTCGGAAAGCGAGGACACCGACCTAGGGATGCTGGAGAGGATTATGATTATTCTTCAGATAAATCTTCAGCATTCTAAGACGGCGTCCGCCAATCTACTGCTCCATCTTGAACAAGGTGGGGTTGACATAGTTCTGATCCAGGCACCGTGGCTGAGCAGCAGCGGCATTTCTGGACTCAGGACGAAAAGATACAAACTGACGGCGTATAGCGGGTTAGGTAAACCAAGATCTTGTATGCTCATCAGAAAGGAACTTAATGCATTTATTTTGCCTAATTTTAGCAATGAAGACATTGTGACTGTGAGCCTAGAGGGCCCTGCGGGGAAGCTATGGCTTATGTCGGCCTATATGGCGCATGAGGACGAGGTGGAGCCACCTCCGATGATGCTGAGGGAAGCCCTGGCAGAAGCGAGGCGCAGGAAAACCGGCGTTATTGTAGGGACGGATGCAAACTCCCACCATACCTGTTGGGGAAGTTCCAACATAAATGCAAGAGGTGAGTCACTTTTTGATTTTATTTTAAACGAAGGCTTGTTTATTTGCAACAGGGGTAAGGACCCCACTTTCATTACCGCAACCAGGGAGGAGGTGCTGGATCTTACTCTGGCCTCCTCCTCATTGTTAAACCGAATTTCCGATTGGAGGGTGCTTAACACCCACTCCTTCTCGGATCACAGGTATATTCAATTCTCTCTCACTGAAACTCGTCCAAAAAGACCCTCCTACAGGAATCTGAGGAGAACGGACTGGGATATTTACGGCAGGAATCTGCTAAACCTTCTCCCCGGAGCACCCAGGGAAAACTTAGATCTCTCGGAGAGAGCGATCGCTGATCTGGTGGAGATCTTCACCTCAGCTTGTAATAAGGCGCTTGAAAGCTCCTGTCCACTTAGAACGCTCCCTAAGAAGGAGAAACCACCTTGGTGAACAGCAGGGCTCTCTGAGCTTAGGGCCTCGTGCAGGCGCCTCTTTAATAGGGCTAAAAGAATTAAGTCTCCCTCAGGATGGGAACTGTATAAAGTAGGACTTGGAATCTACAAGTCTGAAATTAGGAAGGCCAAGAGGGACTCTTGGAGGAACTTCTGTGGAAGCGTGGAGGGCTGTCATGAGTCTTCAAGATTCAGACGAATACTCACGAGGAGCTCAGCTCCCTTGGGATACCTGAGGGATGAATCGGGACGCTGGGCGATGAGCGTCGAGGAATCACTAAAAATGCTTCTCGACGCTCATTTTCCAACGAATCCGGTATCCAGCAGCACCAGCTCACATGTCTCCCCTAAGGATTTTAGGCTAATCAGTCTCTCATCTTTCTTGCTGAAAACCCTTGAGAGGTTGATTGACCTACACATAAGAAGCGAAATTCCTCGGGGACGTTTGTCGCATACCCAACATGCTTACTGTAAGGGCAGATCAGTGGAATCTGCTCTGCACACAATTGTTAAAGATATTGAGGAATCTCTATATCAGAAAGAACTCGCAGTTGGCGCCTTCCTCGACATTGAGGGGGCTTTTAATAACGTTCTCCCGGAGGCAATCACGAAAGCTCTGGGTAGGCTGGAGGTCGGAGCCGACCAGATTTGTCTACAGAATGCTTAGCGACAGAACGGTCGTGACAGAGTGGGGCGGCGTCTCTCTCCGCCGGCAGGTGAGCAAAGGCACGCCGCAAGGCGTGGTTCTCTCACCATTCCTCTGGATCATTGTTATCAATGTCTTGCTGGAGGAGCTGGTGAGGAGGGGCTGTAGAGTGATTGCCTACGCGGATGATTTGGCATTAATTGTTAGAGGAAAGTTTATAGATACCCTGTATGATTTAATGCAGGGATATCTGAACGTAGTTGTTCGATGGGCAGCAGATTGCGGCTTATCGGTGAATCCTCTTAAGACGGAGCTCGTCCTTTTCACGAGGAAATATAAAATACCCAGAGCTCAACTCCCCTCGATGGGGGGCGCTCCGCTGGTGCTTTCTGACAAGGTGAAGTACCTAGGTCTAATCCTTGACAGTAAGCTGACGTGGAAGCCCAACATTGAGGAGAGAGTAAGGAAGGCAACAATCGCGTTGTATGGGTGCAAAGGCGCAATTGGCAAAAGGTGGAGCCTCTCGCCCAGAGTTGTATTATGGCTCTACAATACCATAATTAAGCCAATTATATGGAGTCACTGTCTGGTGGAACTCACTGGAGAGGACGACATCAGTTAAAAAGCTAGAGAGAGTCCAGAGGTCTGCACTCATTGGAATCAGTGGGGCGCTTCGAACTACTCCTACTCTGGCGTTTAATGTAATGTTAAACGTGGTACCTATAGTTGAACGGTAGTACCGAAGTTGTATGGTAGGGTTGGAGGAGGGGTATTCTGCAGCTCCCCATCAAACTCAAATTCAGGCTACCGGATCACGGCAGTGTGTTCCAAGCAGAGGTGACCGCAATTAAAGAAGCAGCTGACTGGCTACTTACTTGCGTAATAACTGTTAAGAAGGTAAATATTTACTCCGATAGCTAAGCGGCCATCAGGGCCCTAGGCTCTATTATGGTGCATTCGAAGCTGGTCAGGGAATGCCTGGTCTCACTCTCGATTGCATCAGAATTCTTCGACATAAAGATAATTTGGGTACCTGGTCACAGTGACATTGCAGGAAACTGCGAAGCCGACGAGCTGGCCAGACAGGGGACCTGTGAGGCAATGTGCCCGCGAAAGGAGAGGATCGGGATCCCCTTGACAACCTGCGCTCTACTCCTGTAAGGATGGGCTATGCACCAACTCAGCGAACGCTGGGCAAGTACACGAACGTGTAGGGTCGCGAAGTCCTTCTGGCCACGTTTGGATAGGAGGCGTTCGAGAGATATCCTGGGAATGACAAAATGTCATCTCTCAAATTTCGTGGGCATCATCACGGGGTACTGTCCGCGAGGTACACATGCCGTGAGACCCGGAATCACTTCGACACAACCGCGGACTAGTCACCGTTCGTAGTCCACAAACACTCACCACTCCCCCATCCCTTCCCTTCCTCCCCCTTCTCTGTCCTTAAATGGTATCACAAAGGACGAACCAAACTATTTCGTCCAAGTGGGCCCTACTCTCTGGGCAACCATTATAACCTAACCTAACCTAACCATTTCAGTGTTTCCAAGTATGTTTTAACGGGTTTGGCAACGTGAGGCCGAGCGTTGTCATGCTGTAGAATCACTTTTCATACCTCTCCGCGTATTGCGGCCGCTTCTCACGCAGTGCTCGGCTCAATCGCATCAATTGAAGTCGATACCGATCCCCAGTGATGGTTTCGCTTGGTTTTAACAGTTCATAATAAATAACACCAACTTGGTCCCACCAAATACATAGCATAATCTTCGCAGCGTGAATATTCGGCCGAGTCGACGACGTAGAAGCAGACCGGGCAGTGCCCATGACTTTCTTTTCTTTGGATTGCTGTAATGAATCCATTTCTCATCACCCGTTACGATTCGATGAAGAAAATCCTTCCTTTTTTGCGGCTGGAGCAGTTGTTCATAGGCAAAAAAGCGACGTTCAAAATCCTGTGGTTTTAACTCATAAGGAACCCAAGTCCCCTGTTTCTCAATCATTCCCAAAGCATGCAATCGCTTGGAAATGGATTGGCGGCTAACTCTTACTACTGAAGCAAGCTCTTCTTACGTTTGGCATGGATCCTCAAAGGTTTTTGGCCTTCCTTCACGCGGACGGTCGTCAACATTAAAATCACCGTCTTTGCAGCGACGGGACCAATCTCGGCACTTTGTTTCATTTAAAGCAACGTCTCCATAAACTTTTTGTAGATCTCGATGCGCTTCAGCCGCCGTTTTTTTTCGAATGAAAGAGGCAATGACAAAGGCAACACTTTCGGCAATGACGATTATTCGACACAAAATCAGACATTTTCACAAAACCAAAAGTATATGATGCCAAAACAAAATCACTAATGTGTCGAAGCAGTTTGTTTACCATATGTCTAAGCTTGGTTTACGACGTTTAAGTTATGTTAGAATCGACTAACACACACTGCTGGCGGCATCTACTGACAAACAGCGGGAACTTAGTTGCGCACCTAATATATTATAATCAATATTATATTTTACTATTTCTTCACTTGTTACAATATTTGGGTGTAATATCCATTTTGCTGATATAAAATTTTCTAGGGGTAGACATTGGCCCCTATTATGAGTTAGATTCGATCTTCGATACTCGTTGGTTGTCGAAGATCGAAAATCGAATGTCAATTTGGTATTATGAGCGGTGCAACACTGTCGAAATTTTCGTTGTATACCGAATTTAGAGTCGAATGCAATTTTGCTTTCGATTGTGTAGCGTATTGTGGGAAAACTTGTTAAAATGTAAGTTGTTTGCGATTATTTATGGTTTTATAGTAACCAAATAATAAATATATACTAATTTTGTTAATTTTATGCAGGTCGAAAGTCGTGAGTATCAAACAGCAATTAGAAAGGCTAGTTGCATTAATGGAAGAGAATCCACAATTCGCAAAAGGGATTTGCACCAAAGTTCAAGCAGCAAAAAAATGGGAGGAATTTACAACGGAGCTGAATTGCTTGGGAGCACCAGTTAGAACGGCAGCAAAATGGATTAAGGTTAATAATGGTTTTTTTTGTGATGTTTATAGAAATACATTTTTATTTTCCCTTGGCAGGTATGGGCTGAAATACGTAGAGTAACTGAAATACATATTTTTTTCGAATGACGAATAATTGAATAAAGAAAATGTATAACAAAAATAAAACAGAACCTGTGGCGTAAAGATTTTTATTTAATACTTTTTAGATTTTTCTATAATATTCTAAGAATTTCATTTCTTATGTTTTCCGCTTCTCCGCTATTTGACTCCACTTCAATATCTTCAGCATCGTCGTACACAGTGGGTTGAGCAAGTCCTAGCTTACCTTCATTACCAATACTCAATTGGTACGATCCCTAAGCACAAAATCGCAGAACTGTTTTGTAAAATATTTGGAATGGATTTGGCTCGGGTGCACTGTTGCAAATGGTTTTCTGTACTGGACAGTAGGTTCATAAACGCCTCTTTAGATAATCTAAAGTTCTTTAAAAATCTGTAAGGAAATTTCTGTAATATTAAGTACGTCAACGCATTTTGAAAATTCTAAACTTACTCCACTTACTTACATACTTCCACTAGCCATTTCTAGGGGGTTGGATGCGCCCCTCAACGGTTTTCTACTTTTAGGTAGTTCCACTAATCTTTCATCGTCCGATGAAGCAGCAGCTCCGTTGTACTCATTTTCACAAAAAATACTTTTTTTAACTTTTAAAAATTTTGTTAACAAAGAATTTCAACACAACCGATTTTTCTTTTATTTTGATTTGCTGTATCAACTGAGAAAAAAATTATCTATTGTAAATGCGTCTAGCGATCGAAATTCACAATAGTCCTATTCTTCAACGAATGAGCACCATAATACCAAATGAAAATTCGTTCGATCAGCACTTTCGACTACAGTCGAAGATCGAATGTTGCTCATAATAAGGGCCATTACTTATATTCGTAATCTATAAATTTATTAATACAGTTAAGTTCTTTTCCATTTTAACAATTCTTTGAGTTGGTCTATGGCTGAACTGAAATAATTGTTTACTTTGATTTGTTGGTTCATTCGTCTTTAAAAAATGCGTTTGCGTACTTTGCCTATCGTGTTCGTCCATTGTACTAAAAAACATTTTCACATACTACCTATTGCATTAATTAGTCCACGTTTATTTCTAGTTTTTACTGGCATAAGCGTTAGTAACTTTATTTCATTAATATTATATTGTTAATATTATATTGTTAATATTATATTGTTCATAATTTCGTTGATAATAGTTTCTAGTTTGTAAACGTCAATCAAGTGTAGTGCAATGCCGCTATTCCGAGGTATTTCTTCGTTTAAATCTATAAATCCTGTTTATTTCCTTAGTTCTGCCAGGGTCATCATTCCATTATATTATCGTATAATTAGTATGTATTATTGCCATCGTAATAACAGATTTGGGTAAATTTTGAAGGTCGTTCAATATTGCTTGGATGGACTTTTTATGGACCTATTTGGATCTAATTTGTGTTTTCTGTATTTGGGCTGTTCTTTGTGTCCAACCGCCTTATAATTTTTTATAAATCCTTCTGTTCTTTCCTCCGTATACTCTTCTCTGTCTCTATTTAGTTAGACAGTGGTTTTTTCGTTTTAAATTTCTTCTTACAACATCTTGATTCACATTATTAGTATGTACCTCGTAAGGAGTGAATTGCATTGTAGAATGGAACATGGCATTATAGTTTCTAATAGCTTTTTGAATTAACTGTTCAACTCAGCTATAATCGTTTTCGGTTTCCCTATTTTAGTGAAGTAGTTTTTTAGTTGTTCAATGATAGTAATATAATTTCTGTCGTTTAAACAATATGCTACTCTGTACTTTGAAAATTTATCTTTAACTATTAGAAAATCGAAACTCTTCATAACATACGTATATATGAATAATGGCTTGTATGTTGACTATCTCGTCCTTAGTCCTTAGTGTAGAAATTACCGTTTCCATCGACACATCGTCATCTAAATTGTCGATTAAACTTCTTTTTTTTCCTTGTTCGCTCCTCTCGGGAGCATAGGGCCTCGATAAGACTTGCCTTGCCTTGGTTTCGTTACTCTATTTGATTTCTGACAGGATAAGTGATTAGCCTGCCGCTACCAGTCCTAAGTGGTGGAAATGCCCACCTGTCGTTGCTTTGGAACAACGTCTTTTTTACTGCTTGGAGCGCCATCTGTGTTTCACATTTTTCTGCAGAAGGATCGCACAGATGGTTGAAGACTTCGCTAAATTTAGTGTGTCTGCACTATTACCGCGGTTGCCCGCTTTCTCTTGCTGGCCCCACTGATGCAATGTGTAACTGTTTGTTTTTGCTTGTTTTAGCAGCCACAATGCAATTAATGCGCTGACTATTGTGCGGGAGTAAGGATGGAACGGATAAAGTTTCAGGTTTGAGGAATGATATTTGTTTTATAGAACAGGGAAAGTAGGTTAATTTGGAAAAGTGCTAGGACCGTGCTTTACGTGGGCTAGTACACTTACGCTAGGCTACCGAGGCTGCATACTTATATTTAAGTTACATTTATCTTCCAAATTTTGTAATGACTATGCTTTGATAGTATTTGCACCACCTCCTTGTCTTTAGTAACGTCATCATTATTCTGTATTGTGCTTAAAACATTTGCTCTTTTTTTTCTTTCTTTTAATATATATAGCTATATCGCTAAATTTTAGAATTTTTTCTACTTCGCTATTGCGTTGCATTTAAGTGATCGGTACTAAGTCCTACTACTAACTATTGCTTCTAGCCCATAAATTCCACTACGATTATAGGGGCTAGTTAAAAATTCCCTTTCTTTCTGATTTAGTATTATTCTTTTTTTTCATACATATTTTTGAATTTAAGTAGTTGAGTAAATCAGTTCCTATTATAAACGTGTAATTTCTTCCCTTATGTTACTTTCCATCTTACTCTTGCGCTTTCTGGTAAGTTGAACTCTTCTGAAGCATTTGTGTGCCCTTCCTTATCAATTATATACACATGTATTGGCGCTTACGCCCTTTTTGGGTGTTTGACCGAGCTCCTCGTCCTATTTGATCCATGCGTCTTGATACGCGTCTTGTTTCAAAAATGGAGGGACCTAAAGCTTTAAGCCGACTCCGAACGGCAGATATTTTTTATTAGGAGCTTTTTCAAGGCAGAATTACACTCGGAGGTTTACCATTGACTGCCGAGGAGTGACCGCTTTAGAAAAAACGTTTTCTTTACTTTGGTGTGTCACCGAGATTTGAACTTATGTTCTCTCCGAATTTCGAATGGTAGTCCACGCAAGTGGGGAAAGTTACCGATCGCCATTCACTTGGGAGTGGCCAGGACGATTCTTCTACATATGGTTCAAGCAGCTCACAACGTCCGGGATTAGCCCACGTATCCTCTGGGCTAAAGTGAGAAGGCGAAGCATCCCAGCATAGCTGGTTGTGCGCTGGGTTTGGGACCCGCCACTTAAAAAGCGCCCCCAATGAAAACAGCAACAAAGCCTCGGATGAGAATTCCAACACTGATGACGACCCCTGCAAACGAAATAAGGAATACGATTTGAGGGCATGCACCTGGAATGTCCGGTCCCTTAATGGGGAAGGTGCCTCTGCCCGGCTGGTTGATGTCCTCGTGAGAGTAAAGGCTGACATCACTGCCATCCAAGAGATGCGATGGACGGGGCAAGGTAAGAAAAACATAGGACCTTGCGACGTCTACTACAGCTGCCATGTAAAGGAGCGCAAATTCGGTGTCGGATTTGTTGTGGGAGAGAGACTTCGTCGCCAAGTACTGTCGTTCACTCCGGTGGACGAGCGTCTCGCAACAATCCGCATCAAAGCGCGATTTTTTAACATCTCGCTAATTTGCGCCCACGCCCCGACGGAAGAGAAGGACGATGCGACCAAGGATTCTTTCTATGAGCGCTTGGAACGCTCCTATGAGCGCTGCCCCCGCCACGACATAAAAATCGTGCTTGGCGACTTCAACGCCAGGGTGGGCAAGGAGGGAATTTTTGGTCCCACAATCGGAAAATTCAGCCTACACAACGAAACATCCGGTAACGGACAGAGGCTGATCGACTTCGCCGGGGCCCGAAACATGGTAGTCTGCAGCACCAGATTCCAGCATAAAAAGATACACCAAGCTACCTGGCTGTCTCCTGATCGAAAAACGCGAAACCAGATCGATCATGTTGTGATAGATGGAAGACACGCTTCTAGTGTATTAGATGTACGTACGATCCGAGGACCCAACATCGACTCGGATCATTACCTTGTTGCAGCCAAACTGCGCACACGCCTCTGTGCAGCAAAAAACGTACATCTACCTACGCAAAGAATGTTCGACATCGAAAAGCTGCAATCACAACAGACAGCCAGAAGATTCGCCACTCGACTCTCACTCCTGCTCTCGGAGAGCACTGCCCAACACACCGGCATGCGCGAGCAATGGAGCAACATTTCTCGTTCCCTACGTACCGCCGCCGAAGAAGAAATCGGATTCCGGCGAGCCCGAAAAAACAATTGGTACGACGAGGAATGTCATGCTGCCGCCGAAAGAAAAGATGCCGCCTATAGAGCCACGCTGCGATCGGGCGCAACGCGAGCCATGTGGGATCGCTACAGAGAGCTGAAAAAGGAAGAGAGACGTATTATCCGACAGAAGAAACGAGAGGCCGAAATACGTCAGTGCGAGGAGCTTGAGATGCTGGCCAATGGAACAACGCCCGAAAATTTTACCAGAAAGTTCGGCGGCTTACAAAAGGTTTTAAGACCGGGGCGTTGTCCTGTAAGAACAAAGACGGCGATCTGGTGACTGACGTGCAGAGCAATCTTAAATTATGGAGGGAACACTTCTCGAACCTGCTAAACGGTGACAGCTGCGCATGTCATAGAGAATGTGAAGATCCCGATACCCCAATCGTTGACGACGGAATTGTCGTTCCGTTACCCGATCATGACGAGGTGAGAATAGCAATATCACGGCTAAAGAACAACAAAGCCGCGGGCGCCGACGGACTGCCGGCTGAGCTATTCAAACATAGCGGCGAGGAGCTGGTAAGGTGCATGCATCAGCTTCTATGCAAAATATGGTCGGATGAAAGCATGCCTGCCGTTTGGAATTTAAGTGTGCTCTGCCCAATCCATAAGAAGGGCGATCCTGCAATTTGTGCCAATTACCGCGGGATTAGACTTCTAAATATCGCCTATAAGGTTCTAGCGAGCGTATTGTGTGAAAGGCTGAAGCCCACCGTCAACCAACTGATTGGACCTTATCAGTGTGGCTTCAGACCTGGAAAGTCTACCATCGACCAAATATTCACAATACGCCAAATCTTGGAAAAGACCCATGAAAGGAGAATCGACACACACCATCTTTTCGTCGACTTCAAAGCTGCATTCGACAGTACGGAAAGGAGTTACCTGTATGCCGCGATGTCTGAATTTGGTATCCCCGCAAAACTAATACGGCTATGTAAGATGACGTTGCTCAACACCAGCAGCGCCGTCAGAATTGGGAAGGACCTCTCCGAGCCGTTTGATACCAAACGAGGTTTCAGACAGGGTGACTCGCTGTCGTGTGACTTCTTTAACCTGATGTTGGAGAGCATCGTACGAGCCGCAGAACTTAATCGCTCAGGCACAATTTTTTATAAGAGCGTACAATTGCTGGCGTATGCCGATGATATTGACATCATCGGCCTTAACAACCGCGCTGTTAGTTCTGCCTTCTCCAAACTGGATAAAGAGGCAAAGCGAATGGGTTTGGTGGTGAACGAGGACAAAACGAAGTACCTCCTGTCTTCAAACAAACAGTCGGCGCACTCGCGTATCGGCACCCACGTCACTGTTGACAGTTATAATTAATTTTGAGGTTGTAAAAGACTTCGTGTATTTAGGAACCAGCATTAACACCGATAACAATGTCAGCCTTGAAATCCAACGTAGAATCTCTCTTGCCAACAAGTGCTACTTTGGACTAAGTAGGCAATTGGGCAGTAAAGTCCTCTCTCGACGAACAAAACTAACACTCTACAAGACTCTCATCATGCCCGTCCTAACGTATGGCGCAGAAGCTTGGACGATGGCAACATCCGATGAAGCGACGCTTGGAGTGTTCGAGAGAAAGATTCTGCGTAAGATTTTTGGACCTTTGCACGTTGGCAACGGCGAGGATAAAGATCCAGCGGCTTCGTTGGCTGGGTCATGTCGTCCGAATGGATACAAACGCTCCGGCTCTGAAAGTATTCGATGCGGTACCAGCTGGTGGTAGTAGAGGAAGAGGAAGGCCTTCTCTGCGTTGGAAAGATCGGGTGGATAAGGACTTCGCTTCACTTGGTGTGTCCAATTGGCGCCGGATAGCACGAGAAAGAAACGACTGGCGCGCTTTGTTAATCTCGGCCAAAATCGCGTAAGCGGTTATCACGCCAATTAAGAAGAAGAAGAAGAAGTCACGCACAAACCATTCGGCAACAGCGGCCTCATCAATTATATCTTTATTTATTAACGTGTTAATTGTTAGTGGTTTATTTAACCTTATTCGTTCATCTTTATCTTTATTTTGTTTATTCCATCTCTTTTGGCCTGAGTAATTGTCTTATAAGCTTCGGGGGAATACTTTAATTTTATTTTTACTTTGGTAAATATTTTTATTCTGTTTAAACTGTTTGTCTGGTCTTCTAAGCTTTTTGGATTATGTCCGGGTACAACTATTTTCATATCGTCGTTTTGTTATTATTTCTGAAATTGTATATAAATATTCTTCGTATATTTTATAAAATAATGTCCCTTGAGTAATTTTTTTTTAACTGTTCACTAGTACTTTGTCTTTATTACTTAAATCCCTTCCGGTATCTCCTATATAATAGACTTTAATTTCATCTGCCTTGTATTTAATTTTTTGGGTTTCTGTTGACAAATCATTTATCGTGTTAGCTCGCAGGTTGCAGATCGTCCTATATATCACGTGAGGTTCCATATTTGGCTTGTAACTGCGATTCAACGCCTTGTTTATTTGTCTCCAGTCGTCAGGTTGGGAGATGTTTATAACCTCCTTTGCTTCTCCTTGGATCACTCAGTACAATGTTCTTTCACCGATATTCGAACCTACATACGTGGGTGTTATAGTGCTTTTAATTCTTGTTCACTACTTTATCCCGTAATTTCGTACCATTAATTTTGGAAGGACAAACGACTGCGCCAATTTTATTATTGATTAAGCAAACGGGTTAAATAAAAACAAAGCATGTATTAAGCTAAAAGGAAAGGTCAGAAACATATTGATTTCATTATTTAACTTTAGGTTCAATCAGAGTTTACAAATGTGTAGGTACATAATGGTTAGTTAGATATTTTACAACTATATATTTAAATGTTTACTTATATTTCTAAATAATAAAAATGCTTATTTAATAAAATGCTTGCTTATCACATTGCTCAATAATGAACTGTTTTTTAATAGTTACATAAAATGCTTATTTAACGGATTCGGTGAAATATTGGGATATCAACGGAAATGGTGTCATACTAGTTTTTATTGATTTCGTGTTGTCTGACTTATTTCACTGATGAAATCTGCAAACTTATCGTTTTCTTTTACCTGTTTATTTGTACGAGTATATGTAACTCGCGTATGAATGTGTTAAACTTTGTAGAGAAAAAATATAATAACTAAAATATACTTTGAGCAGAAGCAACTGTTACGAACAGTCTGGCAGCACGGTCAGGATAGATCCCACTGTGGCTCAAAAACAACAAAGAAATACGTGTCGATCGGTGATTGGTCGATGAAAAACGAAATAAAACGGGAGAAACATAGGAAATCGAAAGCCGTGTAGGAAAAAAGGCAGTACGTGAACAGACAGCAGGGCAGACAGAGCAACCAGATTTTTAATTTCATTTATACAGCTTATTTAAATAAAGCTATTGAATTGCAAAAAATTTTTGCCAACAAGTTAAAAAATTTGTTCTGCCCACAACGTACGTACGAAAAATTCCGATGTCGCAGGCTACTGTCTTCGAACATAGCCGATGTGACCGCTGCGCCGGCTAATCTCGCCATTGCGCCTAGTTCCAGTGCCGCCGCTAATCCCACTGCGGCGATGAGCTATCCCGTTGCATCCAATTTGATCGCCCCGGGCCACAATTTGCTGATGATGGAAAAGTGTGCCGCTAATAGTGCAGCTGCCCCACAACAAGCCTCGGTAGCGCATCGCGAAAACCTGAATGCTGGTATTGTATATGGAACTCCCTCCGCGCCTAATACAGCGCACGCCAAGTCCTCCGGTCGACTACTGCTCCAGGGAAACGCGCCGATTGGCCCCGCTCACTCCATTAACTCTGTTGGCCCGCAAGGGCTTCGCCAACGAGCTGAGCTAATACAGGAGCGAAGCGAAATTTTACGACAGAGGGAGGCTTTGTTAAGAGAAGAGCATAGTTTTCTGGATCGCATAGACGCAATGGGTTTTGACGATGACCTAGATGATGGACAATGGGCTGTACCTAGGTTTTCAACTTCTGCACATGATTCAGGTCCACATTCAACGCAAATTATATAGCCACCCCCAAACTTTATTACACCATTCAACATAGCCGCTTCCGGTACTTATAATTTTACCAATACTGGCTCTGCCCCGGATGATGTCAATTTGATAAGTGGATGAAATGCTCAGCAGCCAGGAGGGGGTCTAACAGCATCTGTTCTTCAATGCCTATTAGACAGAATACAGTCACTCAAACAGCAAGTACACAGGTATTTGACACTCAATCGAGGATGTTCTTCGCCACAACCACAACCAGCACAAACTACTTTGCCAACAGCTGGGCACGTTAATAATTTATCTTTCGGTGTCTCAACTTCTCGACGCTTGAGTAGAGACCAAATTGCTTCTTGTAACAGCCTTGCTAAAGAGTTGCCGAAATATGATGGCAAGCCAACTGAGTGGCCGTTATTTTATGCCGCATATAGCCAATCGACTGAGGTTTGTGGATTCTCGGACGATGAGAATCTTATAAGACTGCGGCAGGCATTGGAAGGGCCAGCGCGGAATGCAGTTAAAAATTTATTGTTGCATTCCTCTTGCGTGCGCCAAATTATTGCTACCCTTCAATTGCGATTTGGAAGACCAGAATTAATTATCAGTGTTCTACAGCGACAAATTTGTGAGCTTCCATCACCGTCAGAGAGTCAGCTGAAATCGATTGTCGACTTCGCCGTAGAAGTGCAGAACGTCTGCGCAACAATGTCTGCGTCAGGCCTGACCAGCCATTTGAATAATTCCGATCTCGAACAGAAGCTGGTTTCGAAATTGCCTGGGCTACTACCAGCTTATTGGGGAATGCATAAGCAAAGTTTACCGATCTGTTATTTACAACATTTTAGTGATTGGCTTTTCCTACTAGCACAAGGTGCCAACACTGTTATGGTGCCAAAGGAGTCAACAAAGGTGCGCAAACGGGGCACAATTAATAGTAATTTTAATGCGGTAAAATGTAGCGTTTGTGGAGAAAATTGCAGTGATGTCTCTAAATGTGTCTCTTTTAAGGGAATGACACGTAGTCAAAAATGGGGAATTGTTCGCAAGTTGAAACTTTGTCACCGATGCTTAAAGGGCCATTCTACAGCTGGTTGTAAATCGACTGGATCTTGCAATGTTAATAGTAGTACCGTAATCACCATCCTCTGTTGCACAACGCAGAGTTAGTTGCTAAAGACGCTTCAAACAATGGCAAGGGCGTTACTACAATGCGGGCTGTCAACGTTAACATGCACAATGTAGGCCAAGGCAATACCCTTTTCCGTGTGCTTCCCGTAGTTCTACACTCAAGCGAACGGAATGTATCAACATACGCTATCATAGACGATGGCTCGTCGCTCAGCCTTATCGACGAAGAGCTGCTGAATAAGCTAAATATAAAGAGCACCCACAACCACTGTGCCTGCGCTGGACTGGTGATACACATCGGTATGAAGACGAGTCTGTCGTTGTCGACTTAGCCATATCAGCTAAAAACGGTAATAAGAAATTCGGGCTTAAAGGCGTTCACGCAGTCAAAAAGCTTGACTTGCCTCTTCAATCGATTAACGCTGCTAAACTGCAGTCAAAATTTCAATATTTAAAAATATTGCCCTTGGAGTCCTATTCAAATGCGGTACCACAACTATTGATTGGTTTAAACAACGCAGCGCTTGGCTCTCCTATCAAATCTTTATATGGCCGTGAAAATAAGCCAATAGCAGAGAAGTCCAAACTCGGATGGACATTGAAAGGAAAAGCATCAAGTACAAATCATGATGCAGCACACCCTGTCTTTCACAATTCCGACTGCTCCGCTCAGGCTGAACTCGTTAAAATTACTAAGTCGTACATTTGCCTCGGTGCTTCCGCAAAAAATTGATGATTATATGCAAAAGGGGTACTCTAGACGGATGACACCAGTCGACAGCGCCGTTGAAAGATACCCCAACAAACCAAGCAAGGTGCGCTTAGTCTGGGACGCAGCCGCGAAGGTAGATGGTGTATCCTTGAATTCCATGTTGCTTAAAGGCCCAGACCTAACGACCCCTTTGTTGTCGGTGTTGTTTAAATTTCGACAAAAGCGAATTGCCATGTCAGCCGATATTGCTGAGATGTTTCACCAAGTTCAAGTCCGGGAACAAGACCAAAATTTCTTGCGCTTTCTTTGGTATGAACAGAATGCCAACGAGACAACTACATTCGTGATGACTGTTATGAACTTTGGGGCCACATGTTCGCCCAACTGTGCTCAATATATCAAGAACAATAATGCAGCCGAACTTCGTGAAGAGTGCCCTGGTGCTTCGCAGTGCATAATAGAAAACGACTATGTCTACTGAAGAAGAAGCTATTAAGTTAGCGAGAGATGTGCGTCAAGTCGAATTCAAGTCGTGTGCTAGCCGCCCTAAATGGCAGCTCCACCGATGCACTATGCCTTGATTTTGAGAACGTGACCATTTTGCCTTTCGTGTATCATCCAAATATAGGAATTCTGATCTTTTACTTTCTCAGCGACGACCTACCAAGCGCGAAGTTTTGAGCTTGGTTATGACTATATACGACCCAATTGGGCTAATAGGTTTCTACGTTGTATACGTCAAAGTTATCTTGCAGGAAATATGGCGATCTGGATGCGACTGGGACGACCCAATTCCAGATGACCAATTTGCGAAATGGTTGCGGTGGGTTAAGCTTATTCCAAAAACCTAAGGAGTCCAGTTCTTATGCGCGAATCAAATTTGACGATACAGATAAAATAGAGCTACATACCTTTGTGGATGCAAGCGAAAGTAGCTATGCAGCTACCTACGATAATCACATGGTAATTCAATCGACTGTATGATGATCGCCAGTAAAACCAGAGTGGCTTCTCTTAAATTATTGTCCATACCTCGCCTGGAACTAAAGGCAACACTGTTGAGAGCTCGCCTTGCTAATCATATCATCGAGTCGCATTCTATCCACCTTGATAGCTCCGTATACAGGTCAGATTCACGAACGGTATTAGCCTGGCTGTATGCTGATCATAGCCGCTACAAACAGTTTGTGGCTTTGCGAGCTAGTGAAATTCTAGAACTTACCGACGTCAGTGAGTGGCGGTGGGTTCCGACTGCAGCAAACGTTGCTGACGAAGCCACCAAATGGAACGGTGATCCAGATTTTTCTAACGATAGCCGATGGTTTAGAGGACCATCCTTTTTATATCTTCCGGGTGACGAATGGCCCGTGTCTAACGGACCGCAAAGTATTTCAACAGAAGAACTCCGTCCTCAGTTTATTGGAGATCATTGTATAATTTCAGAACATCTTCTTGTGGTACCCAAACCTGAGAGAGTTTCTACATGGGACCGTTTCCTCCGAGCAACCGCCACGACCTTGTACTGCGCTCATATTTGGTTAAGCGTAGTGCGAGATAATCAAGTCTTACGTAGCGTTGCCACTACCGACGATGTTCGTAAGGCAGAAAACTTTCTTTGGAGGAAAGCCCAACAAGACGTTTTCAATGATTCAATAATATCTTTATCGGTTGGGAAGGTCGTTGACAAATCTAGCAAAATATTCAAATTATCACCCTATCTGGATGACAGTGGTGTTTTGCGAATAGATGGCCGAGTTAAAATAATAGGGCGCACGGACCAAGTTTTGCTGCCTAACAATCATCACATTACGCACTTAATTATAAATCACTTTCATGTCAAATATCATCATGTGAACTCGGAGACAGTCGTCAATGAATCTCGGCAACACTTTTGGATTTTAAAACTTCCCATCGCAGTTAATCGAATTCGACGCAGCTGTCAGGTATGCAAAAACAGAAGCGCTCAACCACGTCCACCTAGAATGGCCTGCTTACCTACAGCCCGCATCGCACAATTTCGTCGTCCATTTTCCTATGTAGGGGGTGACTACTTTGGCCCACTTTTGGTCACGGTTAAAAGGAGCACCGAAAAGAATTATGGGGTATTATTCACCTGTCTGACAACCAGAGCGGTGCATCTCGAAGTGGCATATTCGCTTCCTACAGACTCCTGCATTTTGGCCGCACGTTTTATGGCACGTAGAGGGAGCCCATTGGAGATATGAAGTGACAACGGTACAAATTTCAAAGGCGCTGAGAGGGAATTGAAATCTGCGTTTACGCTCCTAGACCAAAATCGATTGACGAGAACTTTCACTTCGGCCGCAACCAACCGGCATTTCATACCACCCGCGTCTCCACACATGGCAGTCAAGGACGTCCTACAACAGATATTGACATCTAACTGTCCAAATGACGAGATTCTTCGTGCTACTTTAATGGAGGTGGAGATGACAGTTAACTCGCGACCGTTGACTTATATTCCTATTGACCACGAAGAAGAAGAGGCACTTACACCCAACCACTTCCTATTAGGCAACTCCAATGGTGTTAAGCCGATTGCAGAACCAGTTAAAAACTGAGGGCGTCCTAATGCTTCGTAACTGGCGAACATCACAAAACCTTGCGGACGTGTTTTAGCGACGTTGGGTCACCGAATATTTGCCCACCATCACAAGGAGAACTAAATGGTTCGAAGACGAAAAAGCAATAAAAGTCGGAGATATTGCATACATAGTTGATCCAAACAATCCAAGGAACTCTTGGCCCAAGGGTAAGGTAATTGGTGTGCCAACGAGTGCCGACGGAAGGGTTCAAAGACCTACTCTCCAGACAATCTGTGAAATCTATGAAAGACCTGCTGCCCAAATAGCCGTTCCAGATCTGAAAAGCTCGGTACATCCTAATCGGCAGGATATACCAGGGGGAAGTGTTACGAACAGTCTGGCAGCACGGTCAGGATAGATCCCACTGTGTCTCAAAAGCAACAAAGAAATACGTGTCGATCGGTGATTGGTCGATGAAAAAAGAAGAAAACGGGAGAAACATAGGAAATCGAAAGCCGTGTAGGAAAAAAGGCAGTACGCGAACAGACAGCAGGGCAGACAGAGCAACCAAATTTTTTAATTCATTTTGTACAGCTTATTTAAATAAAGTTATTGAATTGTAAATAAAGTTATTGAATTGCAAAAAATGTTTGCCAACAGCAACATTACGGAAATTTTGTTCAAATATATAACCCAATCGAATCGAAATAAACGAGTTGCAAAACAAAAACTAATAAAAAAGATATATTCTTCTTAGTTTTTGTGAAAGAAACACAACAAAAACACCCTGTAAGTTGAGCAAACCTGCCTTATAGATTTTCCTGATGATAGTGAATAAAAATCATCGGCATAAACTTGGATATGAACGAATTATTGTATTACCGGTAATAGGGAATCTAAACATTACCAGAGAGGCGAAAGTACTCCACCCTGAGCACAACCTCTCCTTATCTCTGCTATGATACAAAGGTCGGTTTTTTTCCCTACAGTCAGCAATCTTCTCGATAACATGAAGTGAATCCAGCTTATAAATATTTCGTCCATCCCATACTTGCAGGTCACAAAGCACATAGAGTCAAAGCTTTGTCAAAGCCACCTCCGTGTGAGTAAAGGCTCCCATTGTATTCTCACACTGCTTTCAGTCCCACTACATGCATGGTGGTGAACTCTAAGGTCGCTGCCCACCAAATAATCTAATAATAATAATAATAATAAAATATCACAGTAATATTTATATCTACAGTATGTCAAGAATGAGTTTTGGCATACATATAAAATAAATTCAATTTTCCATCTTCAATGGCAAAAAATAGCACTCTTTATTTATCTTTGACTTTTCTTTGTACTGATTCGTATTTATTCACAGAATTTAAAGGGCATTAATGAAAAAACTTCCAAATTCTTTTGAAAAACAACGGCTAAAGCAACAAGAACAAAAAACACTCTATTTCGGCATTGTCAATAAACTGTACATTTTGTTTTTCCTTTTCTTTGGAATGTGTTGTGCGAATAACTTCGATTTACCGTTATATCTGCTTTGCAATGATCACCTTAATGCTTTCGTTTTATAATTAAATTTTTGCTTTATTCGGACTTCACATTTAAATACTGTAACGCCTCATTTTATGCGGTGAATACGTTCTACAGAAAAGCGCATAAAAAAAATTCGCATTAAAAAGACTTTACTTGGCTTGAAAAAGTAGGGATACGTAAATTTCTAAAATCGCACAAAACCAAAAAAAAACGAGTTAAAATTAACTTAACGCCGCATAAAAAAATTTCCAGAAATTAAAAGAAATAGGCAGCTTAAAAAATTACTTCGAATGTCTGAAAGAATGCATATGTACATATAATATAAAGGCGATTTCATTTTTCTTAGTTACTCTTACAGTAGATTCGCCTGATCCAATCACCGCTGATCCTTCACCTTTTGCCATTGGGCCAAATATTGAGAAGGCAAAACCCTCTTCTAATGAAAAATAAAACTTTACGACTCTCACTTTAAACGTTTCAATCCAACAATCAAAATGTGCTGCTTATTAATGCAACTTGAAATTAGCAAAATTTAAACTCGCTTCTTATTATAAAACACCCCTAAAATAAAACAATAACAAACAAAATTTTCATTTGAAATTTGAAAAAACAATTTTCAAAACAATTACAGTTTATGCCTTTCAATGCGAAACTCACAAGAATGTGCCAGCGACTTGTCGATGGTAAGTGTCATCAAAAGCTCACTCTAAAAGCAAATCACTGACGTCTGGATCTGAAGAGTTAAGGTAAAGGTAAGCTGTCCTTTATATCCATAAACGTTATATGTCAGTGGAGCAAATAGTGTGGGCTGCACGATTTTTGGAGACTATAGACAGTCGGGCTTCCTAAACAAGCCTATATGGATAATTTTTGGGTGAAATAGGAACCTCACAACTTCAAAATCGCATAAAAATAATCCGCATATAAAGAGACCTCACAATATAACGCATTTATTTTATTATAATTACCACTTGGGCAAAAGTGTTCAGGAATTGTCTGAAATATTTTGGGTTACGTCAGACAACTTATAATGTTATAAAGAAGGTATTAGAAGATATTAGAGCAAAAGCGTGCAGGTGAATTTAAAACTAAACTCACTAGACATGCAGAACGCTTTATGATCCGAAAATTGGATCAAAACCCGAGAAAGGAGCTTAACGAGGAGTGTGGTATTGTTGTGCGTCAAGCCACACTGCACCACAAATATTCATCGAGATCAGCATGCAAGAAACCATTGCTGTCTACAAATGTAAAAAAACCCAGTCTTTTATTTTGAACAATCCGAACCAGATAATTATTGGGCCGACGTTATATTTTACGACGTTATATTACTACAATGGACCGAGTAGAGTATGGTGCAAGCCCTTGACAGCCTTACAAATCTGAGAATAAACCAAATTTTAAATTTTACAAAGGCAACAATCCGAAGCATAATGTGCACATGTGGCTTCTCTACAATTGCAGTAAAGTTATAAATACACCAACCGAGAGTCCTGACATAAACGTGATTGAAAACATCCAAAGAATGCAACGCAATAATGGAGGAATGGTAGAATATACCGAACGTATTCGACGTAAACAAATTGGTCCGTTCCATGAAAAATCACCTACAAAATGTTATTGAAGCTAATTACTTATTCAAATTATGCATAAAAAAACTTGTCTTACAGTTTGTAAAAACAATTTATTGACAGTGTCGAAGTAGTGTTGTTTGTTTTTGTTGCTTTAGTTGTTGTTTTTCCAAAGATTTGCAAGTTTTTTCATTAATGCTCTTTAAATGCTGTGAATAAGTATGAATCAGTGCAAAAAAGGAGGTAAAGATAAATAAAGACTGCTACTTTTTGTTACTGAAACGGAAAAATTTAATTTATTTTCAATGTCAAAATTCATTCTTGGCATACTGTATATATATATGTATAATATATATTAAAGGCTTGTCGCAATGGGTTCGTTACAACGAATTTAATTGAGAGCCAAATAGATTCTGTGAAATAATCTCAGATTATAAGGATACATTTTTCAGAGCAATCCCGAGTTTTCTGTGTTAATGATAATTATTATTACGATTGTAAGGAGGCGGCCGCCGTGGCCGAATGAATTGGGGCGTGACTACCATTCGGAATTCAGAGAGAACGTCGGTTCAAATCTCGGTGAACAGCAAAGAAAAGAAAACGTTTTTTCTAGTAGCGGTCGCCCCGCGGCAGGCAATGACAAACCTCTGAGTGTATTTCTGCCATGAAAAAGCTCCTCATAAAAAATATCTGCCGTTCGGAGTCGGCTTGAAACTACATATAGGTCCCTCCATTTGTGGAACAACTTCAAGACGTACACCACAAATAGGAGGAGGAGCTCGGTCAAACACCCAAAAATGGTGTACGCGCCAATTATATATATATATATATAAGGGGAAACGTCAAAGTAAAAACTAAATAAAATAAATGACGTCAAAGAAAAGAGGTTTGTAGACATACTTCTAATAAATTTTTTGTTAGATATTGTTAATTATGCATTTATATTATAGAAAAAAGTGTGTGTGCATTGTCGCTCTGCCCTGTTTTACTTATCTTAAAATGTTGCTGCCATAATATTTTGTAACCGCAGTATTCGTCATTTAAGGATTTCCTCCTACTGTCTACTACTAACAGCATTCATGGCCTTTTCTTCATAACGTTAATAATAATTAAATAAACCAAAAAACTAAAATATTCCAACAAACCAATTGCTATGAAGTAAAATCTTTCAAACAATCTTGACAGCTGATTGTAAATTTTGCAGCTAGTCTGCCATATGTGAACGGGTGGATTAATTTTTCTGCATTTATTGCTAATCACGGCACATGTGAATGTACTTTACGACTCAAATATACATAATCTATTTTGCTCCTAGTAACTTCGTTGCCTCAACGACCGCAACGGTTCCATTGTGACCGGCCTATTACTCATGCATTCGACATCGTAGCTCGTATATGCTCCGTTATGCATCGTGAAATGTTGTATACTTTACAATTACTGGTCCTTTCTCAAATTCCCGCTCTTTTCCTCTTGCAGATAACCATTTCTCTATTAATCGGTAAGCGGGTTGTTTACTGCGTTAGAAAAGGATGACTATGTGTTGCGTTGTCACTCAGACTTTTTTAGTTGTTCAAGTGTGTGTACGGTATTATATTAAGTGTAATCTTGCTAACGGGGAGTGGCTAATCGTTTTGCTTGTGTGACTGGTGAAAAGCGATACCGTTAATAATGGCACATGTTAGTAGCTCCTTCAAAGTCCGGCCTACATACTTACGGACAGATGTTCGCATCGGAATTAGCAGGCGAATTGTTTTAGTATTCGCAAAAGTGATATATTTTTGTCGTAGAATGAGCCATTTTAGACTCTTACTTACTGAAACAAAGGAAACACCTTCCTTACGTGTGGGTTTTTATCACTCAATGCTGCTAAATATTTATAAAATATCAAGCGTTATAGTAGTTGGCACATACTTTACAAATTTATCCGCACGTCAAATGGTTTTCGTGAGTAGCTTTAGGATCTGACCACTAGCTTTGCCATTGCCTGCAGAGGGGTGATCTCTATTGATAAAACAACGCCTCGATGCATACTTCGGTTCAATATTAGTTTCGGAGTAACCTCGTAGAAATTCTCTTTTAATGCACTAGAATATATTCGCACTAGAAACTTTCGAAACTAGCGCTCTATGCTTTTTTATTAATTAATTATGGTGTTTTATTCCCACATATATTCTGCTCTGCATAAACGCAGTCACATTTTCGTGTTTTTTTTTCTCAGCATATTCATAATGTTTTTTTCTATACAAAAAGTGAGGGTGTACGTGTTGTCCAGCTGATTTTAATTTACCGGTGCTTGTCAAAATAATTGTGCGAAAATTTTAATTGATAGAGGTATTTATTTATTTATTTATTTGAAAGAGTAACAACTAATTTATACCCATTACACTTACATATAATATTACAGCACTAGCTACCAGGGCCTTCGGTTTATTGCAAAAGGAAAATGATAGGCTAACAGAATTCAAAAATATTTAAAGTTATTGGCAAATACATGACTAATGGTAATCATGTTCATTCGTACTAAGATGTGTGCGTAACATGTATATGCCCATCGTATGTACGATTAGGCGCCTAGATGTACGCCCGCATATTCACTAACAAACATTTGCACAAAGTCACTTAGGGTTATTACATACATATATTAAAAATCATATATGTATAATTAATTATATATATTAAAAATAATATATGCATAAAAGAAAAAATTATGACTAAATAGGTATCTTACACAGATAAATAAATTTTTAAATGATGTTAAAACTATCGATATCGCTTCAGATAGGATGATGGTTTGGTATTGTTATAGATGGAGGTTCTTATTTGTTTGAGTCCAGCATATTGGTCCTGAAGATGAAGAACCGTGTTGCCGGTAGAGGAATTAGACCACCAACCTCTGCAAAAGTAGTGCTGGTGTCAGACTTCGATCCGTCTGTAAATATAAACTCCCAGTTACCTCTCAAAAATTCAATGGATTTGTAATGAAGTTGTTTGTATCTGTTGCGGCTGGTAAAATATTTTTGATATTTTAATAAACTGGTGATGAGGACAGATCTTGGGCCCAACTACTGTCTCGATTGCTGACAGTGCTGGTACAGAAACAATGGTGAAGTGCTTAGATATGTAAGTTTGAAATGCGTGATATTGCTGATGGTGAGTTGAATTTGTTTCTTTGGAGCCATTTTTATTCAAGGTATGAAAACAACAATATGTTTCTGCAGTGAAGCATTTTTGGAATTAGCATCATTTGGAATTGAGTCGCTCACAACTCTTTGCGGAATAGCTGGCAGTTCTGCTTACGTTAAGGGGTAACACCACTGTAGAAATTTCAAATTTCAAAGCTTTTAACCAAGCGTTAGTGACTGCTACCTAACGACTTCTCCAAATTTCCAAACTTTAAACGCGTTTTTCTCAAAACACGTTTTCTGAAATTGGCACGCAGCATAACTCAAACAATTTTAAATATTTTTAATCAGGTTTTTCACTACGTCTGTATAATAACCTTCTTAAGAGAAGAGCGTAGGGGATTTTCGATAGATTAATTTAAACGATTGTTATAATTATTTAAGTGCCGTTTTTTTAGCCCAAAATAGAGTTTTTTCCTTCAAATGCTTGCTAATTCCACAAAAATAAATATTTTTTAAATCCCCTACGTGTTTCTCTAGCTATTCTTATCTAGATTAAGAAAAAAAATCTTTCTTTGTTCCAGATTAAAATTTGCACCCTCTGTGCTGCGTGCCGCGGAGCTCCTTCAAGAGAAACCACATTACAAAAATGTCTCCAATGGCGCCATTTTGTAAAATTTTTCGATCAAACTTTGTAGTTTTGTATTTTAGTATATAAGTAATAACTTCCCAAATCAGAGTGATTGTTTCCCCTTTCCTTCTATACAAAAAAATTCTTTAAAAATCGTGTTTATTTTACGCGTGTACAGTGGTGTTACCCCTTAAAATTACTTTTATTGAGGACGTGGGGAAAGCGCGCGTGATATGGTGTTTGTAGGTGTTTGGCAGATATGGAAAGGTGTGATTTCGTTCACAGACAGATTAGCTTGAATATTTTAGTGTTTAAGTCCGCCAAAATGTTTTTATTTTTTTTAGGTCTTTGATTTTTGAAAAGATAAGGACGTCATCGGCTTATGCGAAATGTTCAATTTGGACGAAATAGTTCTGCTAATTATGTTGAACATATTCGTAAATAGGATAAGTGATAACGGCGACCCTTGATGCCCTTGATACCATTGAAAAGGGGAACAATTTTTGATTTCTCATTATTTGTACGAACGAAAAATTTGCGATTGCAGGGGAAGGATTTTACGACATTGTACATTTTTTCACCAACTTTCCAACGTTTAAATTCTTGTAATACGCAATGCGCTCCAATTCTGTCATATGCCTTTTCAAAGTCTAAACTCAGTACTGAGACTTGATCAAGTAATAGAAGAGGATCTATTACGGTTACATCTTTCCGAAAAGCAAATTGATGTGAGTTTGTTATCTTTTATTTTATCTTTTCTAATTGACATGCAAGGTAATAGCGAAATGGGTCTATAATTTGAAATCAGAGTGTCTGTTCGGCTTTGGGATAGGTATAATCCCAGTAATTTTCCATGCCTATGGGTATAACCTTCGGTCTAAAATCAAATTATATAATCTCACAAGCCTTGATTTCAGAGCAAAAGGAATGTTTCGTAAAATAAGATACGATATTTTTTGTAATTTACGCCTTTTTTGTTATTTACATAGTTTTCGTCAGTTCTGTTCCGTTTGTATTGACAACATAAGGTTTTCTTTGTATTTCTAAGTATTGATAAAAGCTGTGACCAATAAGGTAATTTGATAGAGAACTTTTTGTGTTTGTTTGTTGTATCGCAACGTAAGCAGCTCATCGAATTATCGATTTGATGGTAGATGCCCAGTGGTGTAACTACAACATCAGGGGCCCGTGGCAAATTCTTATGATGGGGCCCTATCAATAAAAATCGTCACGTTGTGCTCAGCTTAAATGAAAGAAACAAATTTTATTTCAACAGATGATTTTAATAAACAAACCAACAATTTAATTTCAATAAGTTATTTATTAAGAAACATCTTTTCTTTCTGTTCCGCAAAAGTGTCTATAACATCATCGAAGTTTAGGCCATAGACTTTTCAATAGACAGAATAGCCAAGTTACATAACCTGTCTTGTCTCATAGAGTTTCTTAAGTTAAAAGCCTTTATCAATTTTAGTTTTGAAAATGATCGTTCAGCACTAGCTGTAGTTGTCGAAATAATTGTGAGAAATAACATTAATGCAATGCATACTTCAGGAAAGCTGCAAGACATAAAATATTTTTTTATTATTAATAAATCAGCAAGGTCTCTAATACAAGACAATTTTTCTATTTCGTCTCTGAAGGTGGATCGCAAACTTAGAATTTCTCTGCCAAATGATTCAGATATGTCTTTTTTATAAATCTCAACAAATTCTAGAGCAATTTGTAATAGATAAGTGTCATTTAAAACTTTTAACGTGGAAGGCTATAAAACATTGAAAAGTGAAACAATTTTATTCATAGGAATGAAACGCGATTTCAGTTGATTTATAATGATGTCCAATACTCGATAAAATATATTCACTCTGAACAAACTTTGCGGATCTTGGAGGCGCTCATCTTCGCAGAGCTCGTCAAAATGGCGTTTTACCTTCCTCTGACGAGTATTAGAAAATTCAGGGGTGATGGACCATTTTTCAGCTACACTATTTGCTTCCATCTTCAAATTTTCAAATTCATGTCGATACCTTTCCATTACTTCTTTCTAGGCAGATTTTCAAACGTTTTACGGCATTTGAAATATCGGCGGCTTTAGACTGAAGTGATTTAGAAGCTGCATCGATAGTAAGTAGGATCTTGCAATGGAAAACCCGTAACATAACAAAATGGTAGTTTTCGATCTTCTTTTTGAGTGAAACAGCTTCATTTCTTTCATCTGATTTGCAATTTAACAGGATTGTTTTCGTTGGCGCTTTTTGCACTTCAACAAACCGAACTTTTAAAGAAAAACGGCATCATAACGTCCTGTCCATCTAGTAGGGTTTAATGTTTTCAATGTTATTGAATTTGAAGACTCACTTTCTTCATTAGATATCAAAATTGATAAAAATATTCCATCTTTTGATACTATGCCCAAAAAAATTATAAATTTGTTGAATTGTTTCAAAAAAATTTTGCATATCAATAACCTCTCTCACTGCATCATTGAGTACTATATTTAAATTATGAGCAGCACAGTGAACATATACGGCATTTGGCTCAACATCTTTTATGAGTTTTTGAACTCCACCATAAGTCCCTTTCTTTGTGTTAGGACCATCATATCCTTGTCCTCAACACTTATTTAGAGGAATGTTTTTGTGATTTATGGATTTAATAATTTGCTTGGACATTGCTAAGGCAGTTTGATCCTTAACTCCATGAAATCCCAAAAATGTTTCTTTAATGACAAGTGCCTTAGGGATCCCATTACAATCTTTTTCGATCATACAATAACGGTAAAGTTCACACATTTGATCAATTTTTGTATCGAATATGATAGAGTAGAATGGTGCTTCATTTATTTCATTTATAAGTGCATTTTCTACTTTTAAAACCAGGACAGAAATTAGCTCATTTTGTATTTTCGGACTTAAGTATTTTATTTGGCCCTTTGATTTATTTAACAACTTTTGCAAAATCGGATCGTATTTTCCTACTAACTCAACAATACTCAAAAAGTTTCTTTTGGAGCTTGGAATACTGCTATCTGCGTTTTCTCTGTGGCCACGAAAGACTAAATTACATGTTGAAAGTGTCAGAGTAACATCAAGGAGCCTAGAAAGTAATTATCGCCAAAAGGATTTTTCCTTTTTGATCATAGACTCTTGCTCTTCATCGAGTGTTCCATGTAGTCGCCACTGTTGATACGTAAGACAGGAATCCAGATGAATTTTTGATGTCTCGCGTCTTTGTATGCCATCTACAATATGTTTCCAGTCGTCATAGCCCTCAATCCAAACATTTTGTGTATTCTTAGATGCCCGGTTTGCGAATAACCAACACGGTTCACAATACGCACTCTGAAGTATTAAAGAATAGGAAAGCCATGTATGTGTGACGCCAGACTTGGAAACAATATAGTAATGTTTTTCTATAAAAGATCTATTGTTACTATCTTTTAAGAAAGGACCATTAGGTTTGCAATGTCCGTTTTCAATCACAAACCTTTTCACTTGATTAGTTACCTCTTTCAAATTACCCTTATCAGTAACACATGGCGAAGTTACAATGTTTTTCATGCTAGAATATAATTCACTTTGATTTTTGCCGGTACCTTATTGTGGTTGTTCTGGATCTGGATATTCACTGATGTTGGGTGATGCATCTGATAACACTGGTGTACTTTTAGTAAGCTCCGATTCTTCACTTCTGGAGCATTGCTCAATCGATTTTTTGTTATTTAAGTCATCATTTTTCAAGTACTGACTAATTTTATGTAGCTTTTTATTTTTTTCTTCAATTTCCTTCTTTCTCTTTCGCTTTTCGCTCCCACTTAAATACTTTCTGGAACTAGACATTGTAATATTTAACTTTCACAATAAAATTTACTTTGCCAATATTTTCATATTCAATAAAATAAAAAAATCAAACATACAAATCACCAATCGTTAAAATACTCGCACAAAGAATAAGCAGTCAGTTAAACCCTGATAAAAAATATCAAATCCGGGATTTCCCTAGCATAGTGTGGCCAACTCACCCCCGCAGTAGCGAGACGAAAACAAAAACTAAATGGGGAATTCCCCGTTTATTAATGCTCACCCGCGCTGCCAACGTTCCGCTCCAAAATATGTAGACACCAATGGATGCATTTTAAAATGAATAAGAACCTGCAATTATCGGTATTTTGATTGACGGGTTTTTAACGGTCATAAGTAAGTAAAATTACTCGTCACGCGTGCTTCTCTAAAAATGAATAAACATCTTTTTGTAAAGTTCGGTTGAAATGCTAAACGATTTATTGATTGGATTTTAAGCAGAATTTATAAAAATGTACTTTTCACAAAAAATAAATTACTCATGTACAATATAAAAAAACTCTTGAGCTCGCGGCCTGTTGGCCCGGGGCCCTCTTGGGTAAAAAAGGGGGCCCGTGGCATTTTGCCACCCATGCCACCGTATTGTTACGCCACTGTAGATGCCTCTTCATTGATGTTCTTTAAATATAGCTTATTTCTAGACACATATAATAAAGAGTTGCAGAATTTTGGCCAATCTGCTTCTTCTGATATGAATTTGGCAATAGGTTTCACTTGGTTGGAAGAAGGGATCGCAAAAGAGGATATGGTAGCGAAGTGATCACTATTGTGCAAGTTATCCAGTGTTTTGGATGATAGTTTAGGAGCTATGGATGCTGAAGATAGGATGATATCAGTGTGAGAAAAAGTTTTATGAGTGGACAAATGGATGAGTGCACAATCATTTAGGACAACTAAATTTTTGGAGAAAATTATGTCCTCTACTAAGGTTCCCCTTTTATTGCCAGAAGCGGAGTCCCAAAAAGTGCTCCACGCGTTAAAGTCTCCTAATAATATGATTGTTGATGTGAAGGAATGTAGCACGTAATTATTGTTACTTTAAAACCAATGTCGACTTCAAAAGCTTACAATTGGATATTTGAGTCGATAGGTATTTGCTTATGGATAACTGATTTTTTTTACAAATACGGCAATGCCTTGTTTACTCCATTCACTACATTTTGTGGGCTATTAAGGATATAACTCACATAATTATTAGGGGGATAAACTGATTTTCTGGCTGGGATATGAGTCTCCGGTAGTGCTGTTATTTCGGGAGTGAATTCTTTAATTAATAAATTTATTATTACAAGAATTAAGCGATAAATCGCCTAATTACAACACAGGAGCTCGATTAACTAAGACCTTCTGCTCGACGTTAATAAATTTAAACCAGGACAATTGTTAAGTAGTATTCTCACGTTTCATTATCATTCATTGCTACTGTAATACTAGTATCAGTGGACGGAATTCAGCAGAGGAGCTGAGGTACGAATTAAATTGTGGTATTAAGTCTGCTGAGAGACAATTTATTTGAGAGCTGAAATCATAAGAGAGAGTATTAGTTATTGTGGGAGTATCGACTGCTTGAAGTGTGTGTGAATTGTAAAAATGAAGTTTAACCACCGCCGGGGTGTGGTGCAACTTTTAACAGAGCTGATTACAGCGAATTCTCTCTTTGGTATATTGGCTCTGCACAGTTTTTGGCTTCTGTAGGAAATCAAGTTGACGATTAGCCGACGGCATTTTGCAAGGAATTTGCTTGTGCATTTCTATTTTCCCTTGATAAACGAAAATTTATTAAATTTATGTTTTCAAACAAACTTAAATGATTGACGAATGGAATTGGATGATTTGAATATTTATTATACAAATGCGCCAACATTTAAAATCAAAGTAACTTTAATGTTTGTTGATTTAATTTAAAAAATACATCATAAAACGACCTCAAATTTTGGTGTGTGCGTTTTAGTATATTTAAAACCATAAAAATTTGATGATAATTTTTACTAATTTTTTGAGCCGATTTTAATCATTGAGCATACAAGTGTTTTGGTATATTGACATATGTATATGTACATCAATATATACATACATATATTATGTTAGTTATGTTTGTGCAAAAGTTCAACTGCATCTTCAATTGTTATAGTGTAACATATGTATGTATGTACATACGTACTGCAGGAACCATGACCTATCTCACGATGCATCGCCTTATCATATTTACATTTGAATATCCATTTATTTGTTCCTTTGGCAAACGAAATTTTTTTTCAATTTACATTTTATTACAGGGAATAATATATGCATGCATTTTCTAGATAGTTTAAAACTTTGAAATTTAAAATAGAGGAAAACTTCAAAGAAACGTATTTGGATATATGGGACAAGTAAGTTCAATCGCATCGTTATTAAATATAGTGTTCCACGCATACATATGTATGTACTGAACCAACCATGACCTCCTCACTCGCATTGCCTTATATTTCATGCAATAATTAGGAAGTAAATACCCAAATGATCGAATTCCTGCCTAACACATTTTTTTTTTTTTTGTTTTTTTTTTTTTGCTTTTGTTGGGACAACTAGCAAGTGCAGCACTCAGACATTAATTGAGTCCATTGTACTACACTTGGATTCCCTTTTAATTTTCTTTAAATCTACCCGATCTCCGAAGAAATCTGAGTAGATCTTGTGGTGCCAAGGAGCCACAATATAAAAAAACTCTTGAGCTGGGCTGTTGGCCCGGGGCCCTCTTGGGTCGGGGGCCCGTGGCATTTTGCCACCCATGCCACCGTATTGTTACGCCACTGTAGATGCCTCTTCATTGATGTTCGTTAAATATAGCTTATTTCTAGACACATATAATAAAGAGTTGCAGAATTTTGGCCAATCTGCTTCTTCTGATATGAATTTGACAATAGGTTTCACTTGGTTGGAAGAAGGGATCGCAAAAGAGGATATGGTAGCGAAGTGACCACTATTGTGCAAGTTATCCAGTGTTTTGGATGATAGTTTAGGAGCTATGGATGCTGAAGATAGGATGATATCAGTGTGAGAAAAAGTTTTATGAGTGGACAAATGGATGAGTGCACAATCATTTAGGACAACTAAATTTTTGGAGAAGATTATGTCCTCTATTAAGGTTCCCCTTTTATTGCCAGAAGCGGAGTCCCAAAAAGTGCTCCACGCGTTAAAGTCTCCTAATAATATGATTGTTGATGTGAAGGAATGTAGCACGTAATTATTGTTACTTTAAAACCAATGTCGACTTCAAAAGCTTACAATTGGATATTTGAGTCGATAGGTATTTGCTTATGGATAACTGATTTTTTTTACAAATACGGCAATGCCTTGTTTACTCCATTCACTACATTTTGTGGGCTATTAAGGACATAACTCACATAATTATTAGGGGGATAAACTGATTTTCTGGCTGGGATATGAGTCTCCGGTAGTGCTGTTATTTCGGGAGTGAATTCTTTAAGCAATAAATTTATTATTACAAGAATTAAGCGATAAATCGCCTAATTACAACACAGGAGCTCGATTAACTAAGACCTTCTGTTCGACGTTAATAAATTTAAACCAGGACAATTGTTAAGTAGTATTCTCACGTTTCATTATCATTCATTGCTACTGTAATACTAGTATCAGTGGACGGAATTCAGCAGAGGAGCTGAGGTACGAATTAAATTGTGGTATTAAGTCTGCTGAGAGACAATTTATTTGAGAGCTGAAATCATAAGAGAGAGTATTAGTTATTGTGGGAGTATCGACTGCTTGAAGTGTGTGTGAATTGTCTTACGGGCTACGAATAGTGTGAATTGTAAAAATGAAGTTTAACCACCGCCGGGGTGTGGTGCAACTTTTAACAGAGCTGATTACAGCGAATTCTCTCTTTAGTATATTGGCTCTGCACAGTTTTTGGCTTCTGTAGGAAATCAAGTTGACGATTAGCCGACGGCATTTTGCAAGGAATTTGCTTGTGCATTTCTATTTTCCCTTGATAAACGAAAATTTATTAAATTTATGTTTTCAAACAAACTTAAATGATTGACGAATGGAATTGGATGATTTGAATATTTATTATACAAATGCGCCAACATTTAAAATCAAAGTAACTTTAATGTTTGTTGATTTAATTTAAAAAATACATCATAAAACGACCTCAAATTTTGGTGTGTGCGTTTTAGTATATTTAAAACCATAAAAATTTGATGATAATTTTTACTAATTTTTTGAGCCGATTTTAATCATTGAGCATACAAGTGTTTTGGTATATTGACATATGTATATGTACATCAATATATACATACATATATTATGTTAGTTATGTTTGTGCAAAAGTTCAACTGCATCTTCAATTGTTATAGTGTAACATATGTATGTATGTACATACGTACTGCAGGAACCATGACCTATCTCACGATGCATCGCCTTATCATATTTACATTTGAATATCCATTTCTTTGTTCCTTTGGCAAACGAAATTTTTTTTCAATTTACATTTTATTACAGGGAATAATATATGCATGCATTTTCTGGATAGTTTAAAACTTTGAAATTTAAAATAGAGGAAAACTTCAAAGAAACGTATTTGGATATATGGGACAAGTAAGTTCAATCGCATCGTTACTAAATATAGTGTTCCACGCATACATATGTATGTACTGACCCAACCATGCCTTATATTTCATGCAATAATTAGGAAGTAAATACCCAAATGATCGAATTCCTGCCTAACACATTTTTTTTTTTTGTTTTTTTTTTTGCTTTTGTTGGGACAAATAGCAAGTGCAGCACTCAGACATTAATTGAGTCCATTGTACTACACTTGGATTCCCTTTTAAATTTTCTTTAAATCTACCCGATCTCCGAAGAAATCTGAGTAGATCTTGAGGTGCCAAGGAGCCAAGATGGTCGCTTCTCATCAGTGCCAAAGACCTCAAACCTGATTCGAGCGAAGACGGGGCAGACACACAGGAAGTGGTCCGCCGTCTCATCATCTTCTTCACAAGCTGGGCAGAGTGCACTGTCTGAGATGCCCAACCTTTCCATATGCTTTGCCCACAGAAAGTGGCCCGTCATCAGTCCAACCAGCCGTCTACACTCCCCTTTGCCTAATGACAGAAGGGTTTGCGACAGTCGATCGGACATGAGAGGTAACATCAGTTTTGTCCATCTGCAGCCTCTCTCAGCCTGCCAAGCTCGCTTGTGGGTGGTAGTTACCCATTTCCTAACCGTGGCCGTGATGGCCGCAGAGGGGAGTGGCAAAGCGGGCTCTGGGCCAAAGAAGTTAGCCTCAGAGCCCATCTTAGCTAAGGAGTCAGAGGTCTCGTTACCTGCGATACCCACGTGTCCCGGGACCCATGTTAGCATCAGGCTATTATGTCTACCGACATAGTTCAGCCTGGTTGGAGGGCTATCTAAGGCCATAAGAGCAGCTTGGCTGTCGCTGAAGACGCATATAGATCTGCCTCTCCATCGTTTTTCCACAACAAAGCTTCTTGAACTGCATACACCTACGCTTGAAACACAGATGCATGCATTCCAAGAGCAAAGTGCAGTTTTGTCCCACTGGATTCCACGTAGACCCCAGAGCCAGAGCCATGCTCGGTCCTGGAGCCATCCGTAAAAATGCGAAAACAGTGTTTACCGGGCTCATTTTCTGAGTCTCCCCACAACTGAGCCTCTGGTAGCACTACACTGTATCTCTTTTCAAGTACGACTCTTGATGGCATGGAGTCAAGGGACAAGGAGAGAATCGTTGGATCGATGTCCATGCCTTCTCTGTGTTCCAATGCCGGACAAGGGCCGTACCAATTCCCACTGTGTTTCAGTCTGCAGATGGCCTTCAAGGCCTCTCCTTGGATGAAAGCATCAAGTGGTGGTAAACCAATCAGAGCATCTAGTGCCGGGCCTGAAGTAGTCGGAAAAGCTCCGGTACAACAGATGGCCACAGTGCGTTGTAGTCTCGATAAGGTCCTCCTGACTCCCACGACAGAGAGTCTACTCATCCAGACCACTGATGCATAGGTGATAATGGGTCTTTTCATAGCCGTGTAGATCCATAGGACCTTACTAGGAGAGAGACCCCACGTTTTCCCAAAGACACCTTTGCACTGCCAGAAAGCTGTCAGTGCTTTGGATGTCTTTGTTTCAACGTGTGATTTCCATAGGAGCTTACTATCGAGGATTACTCCAAGATATTTAATTTCCTTTGAGAGCTGGATTGTGACTCCTTTTAGCTTTGGCAGAACGAGTCCATCAAGTTTCCTCTTTCTGGTAAAGAGGACAATACCAGTCTTGGCGGGATTTGCCGATAGCCCATTCGCACAGCACCAAGTGTCAATCTGATCCAGTGTTTTCTGCACTTTCCTGCAGATGTTCATAAGCGAAGGGCCTGTTACCAAACAAGCAACATCGTCCGCATATGCTTGTGCGTAGACTCCCGAATCGTTTAAGGTGGTGAGTAGAGGATCGATTACCATGCACCAGAGCAATGGAGACAGCACACCGCCTTGGGGGCAGCCTCTATTAACCCCAGATGACACCAGCAGATCTTCCTCTGCTCGCACCGAAACGATTCTTTGGGCCAGCATCGAACGAATCCAATTTACTAGCACCCGGTCTACCCCGTGCCTACTAGCAGAGTTACACATACTATCAAAAGTGGCATTATCAAACGCCCCCTCTATGTCTAAAAAGATGCCCATAGCGTAGTCCCTCCTGTCGATGGCCAGCTCTACCCTAGCAACAAGGTTTTGCAGAGCCGACTCGCTGGATTTTCCACTCTGATAGGCATGCTGAAATAGAGACAGAGGGTGAGCCTTCAGCGACTTCTGACGTATGCGCAGTTCCACCAGTCGTTCGAGACTTTTCAGCATGAAAGAGGTCATGCTGATGGGTCTAAAGCTTTTGGGGCTGGTGTAGTCGTCTTTTCCAACCTTTGGGATGAAAGCGACCCTCACCATCCTCCAAGAGCGTGGTATGTAAGCCAGTGCCAGGCATGCCGAGAAGATTTTCTTCAGGGCTGCTGTCACGAACTCTGCACCCTCCTTCAGCATGGCAGGATACATGCCACCTGGTCCGGGCGACTTGTAGCCGCCAAAAGATTTGATGGCAAATCGAATGGCGGCTTCATTCACCACAGATCTGGCAACGAACCAGTCATGCCGAGAAGGTGTAACAGCTCTGACAACCGCCTCTATCAATAAGGGCTGTTGCCGGCTGATGCTTATCTGATTACCAGGAAAGTGAGATTCCATCAGCAAGCTGAGTGTCTCACTTTTCCGCTCCGTGAAGGAGCCATCAGATTTCCTAAGTGACCCCAGCTTTGCAGTTGGGTCCCTTTTGAGGATCCTAACCAATTTCGCCGTGTCACTCAGAGATTCAATACCGCTGCGGAATTCCCTAAATGAGTCTCTTTTCGATTCCCGAATAAGCCTCTTGTAGTTCTTCTGAACATCACGGTATCGCTCCCAGTCCTCTGCAAGGTTAGTCTTGAGGGCCCGGTTTAGAAGTTTTCTCGACTCACGCCTCAACGTCTGGAGCTCCCGATTCCGGCTAGGGAGAGGTCGAATTGGACAGGCTGACTCAAAACATTCGGTTAGGGCAGCGTTGAGTTTCTCAACAGCCGCCTCAATGGCCTGTTCTTTTCGAAGTCTTGGTGGCGCAACGTCAAGGTCCCGCAACGCCTCCCTAAACTTCTGCCAGTCTGTTTTTCTTGGGTTTCTAGAGGGCAGTGGCATTTGTGCCTCCTCGCCACACTGAAACTCAATGTACCTGTGGTCCGAGCACGAATCTTCGGCAAGGACTCTCCAGTTCACATGCTCAAACAATTCAATGCATGTACATATTTGTATGTGCGTATGCACACTTGATGCCCTAAACTATGTATGTACATATTTGTGTTCTGAACTTATAGCAAAACAATTATTACTAATATACACATATGCATGTACATTAGACTGGCCGCAGCTTGTATGAAGAAAAATAAAAATTGCAAATCCAAAAGTTTTCGGGTCGTAAAACATGAGGTTAGATGCAATAAAGAACGGTATATTTTTTCAGCCCGATCCGATGATGTCTAACCGTGCCCATTTGATCCCAAAGTATGGAAAATTTGAAAAAATCACAATTTTTACTAATTTTTTTTCGTTTCTAATTTTTTTGTTCGAATCTTATATTTATTGATGTGATGCGTTTTTAATTAATGATCTTGTTTACTTTATTGTGGTATGGCCCAATTTATATCGCGAAAGCCACCTGACAAAAGGCGCTTTCAGCACACATAACTGATTAGTGATACGTGGAAAATATGTCACCGTCAGTTGAGTAATAGAAATTGTGTTTTATGAACGGTGTGTTGAGCCAGCTACTAAATGAAATAATTATTTTTAAATTTTATGCAAAGGTACTTTTTAAATAATTTTTCACACTTCACTATAATAACAAAAACAAAAATTTGTTTCATAATCAACACTTTAGTGATCACTTAACAATTCATCAACTGTTGTGTTCGCTGAATACGCTAAAAGTTTTGAATTTTTCTCGACATTTGAATTAGTAGGCTTTGACATTGCATTCTTATTCAGTGTGATTTTTTTTCTCGATATTTGAATTGGTAGGCTATGGCATTGCATTTTTATTAAGTTTCAGTTATCTTATGCGTTTAATAGTACAAAAGTAATTAGTTAGCGAAAAAATGAGTTCGATATCATTATCAGGCATTCCGAAAAAAAGATTACGTTCTGAGCAAAAAATATTTCTTGTGGGTGAATGTGAAAGTGTTATTTTGGGGGCCAAGTTGCCATCAATGAAACAGGTGCTCCAATTATTGTTTTACAAAATGAGGCACGAAAACTTGACTTTGGAAAGCAGTATGAAATACACCATTGTGGTGATGGTTCTTTTTTTTAATATTTGATCCCATTTGAAGCTGGTTATGCTCTTGAAGTCTCTGATACCGAGGACGCTGAAAAGGATATTTCAGTTGGCGAAGAAAATGCAGCAAAAGATATGAATGAAGGCGAAGATACAGACGGAAGTAACATTAATTTACTACCGAAAAAGGCAAGGTAAGGGATAAACGCTAAAAAAAAACAATTTTTTCATGAATTTATTGTAGCGAAACGGTTCAAGTCAGTTTATTAAAAGTTGTTGCATATTATTATATTATATAAAGTAACATTTCAAGAATATTTGATAAAATTTTCATGTAAAAATATTGCAAAATGAGCGAATGAGAGCACATTTACGTAGACGTCTTTTCAAAAATACATTTTGCAGTAGTCAGCATATCTCAGCGTAGAATCATCTGAAATCAAAAGAATCGAATAATTTAGTTAAGGTATGAATTAAACTTCCCCCCAACGTTTATTTTGACGATTTATTTTCATTTTCAGCCATTTGGTAGTCGTTTGAAGTAAAAAGTGATTTTTGACGAAAAAATGCCGCCATTTTGTAGGTGTAAAACCACCTTAATATAAAAAAATGGCGAAAAAAAAACGTTGGGGGGAGGTTTTTTATATGTAAAATATGTGTGCAAAATTTCAAAAGGATCGGTTGAGTAGTTTTCAAATGCCAATGACTACGCACTTTAAAAAAAAAGGCTCGAGAAAACCGCGTTTAAAGTTTGTAACGGACTACGCGCGCAACTGCTGCGTCTCGGCAGATGTTTGAGGCGGCTCGGCTTTATGCTCTATAACTTAAAAAGTTTTGCTCGGATTGACTTAAAATTTTAAGACGGTATTTTTGAAATGTTTTACTACAATAACATGCAAAAAAAAATCGATTTTTATCCCTTACCCCCCTCCCCCTTAATGGATTCAATGTAATGGTTTTACTGAATATGTTTATAAGAATTTGGATTCTTGACCTTTCATTTTACTTGTTTGTAGATTCCCGTCCTTTTGTCCTTCACTGGGATGGCAAGCTGCTTGCAGAAATCCGAGGCACAGAAAAGAAAGATAGATTGTCTCTCGTTGTCACAGGAGAAAATATGGAAAAACTGCTGGGGATACCAAAAATTGAAAGTTCAACGGGAGGTGCAATAGCTGCAGAAATACATAATTTTTTGTGCAAGTGGAAGCTCGATGATTTAGTGGAAATTGTATCATTTGATACAACAGCTGCTAATACGGGAGTTAATAATGGAGCAGCGTTCTTGCTTGAAAAAAGGTTGGGCCGAAATCTACTTTTCTTTCCCTGTCGTCACCATGTTAGTGAGTTGCTAGTCAAAGCAGTGTTCGAACTAAATTTTGGCAAATCATCAGCACCGGAAGTTCCCTTATTCAATCGTTTCTTTAACAGCTGGAAAAACATTAATTCTAAGTCATTCAAAAGTGGAATATCGGAAAATGAAGTTCGGAAAGTCTTTACAATAGCTGAAGTGGAAATTTTTAAGAATTTGTGTCTAACTGCATTAAATAGTCACCACACTCGTGCCGCTTATAAAGAATTACTACAACTCGTTGCTCTTTGTTGGGGAAGAGGTACCAAATTTTTCACAAGTACGGTCACCTGGTGCAACATCACACGCAAGGTTTATGTCGAAGTGCCTATATTGCTACAAAATGTTTCTGTTTCGCGAGCAATTCGTGTTAACGACTTCAGAGATAAAGAGTCTAAGAAGCATTTGTATTTTTTTGAACTGCATCTACGTTCCATATTGGTTTCGTTGTGTGGATCCAATAGCTGCTCCACAAAATGACCTTAAGCTCATTCAAGATGTGATTGTATATTTCGATAAGAATGTTTCCAATGCCTTGTTACATAAAATTAAGAATCATTTATGGTATTTGTCGGAAGAGGCGGTTGGCCTTTCATTTTTTGATGATCAAATTCCTTCACATATTAAGCGAAAAAGCAATTACTAGCGATAACCAGAATGAAGATGCTGTTCTAAAGAGAGTTGTTGCAACAATGTCAGAAATAACGCTTTACGGCAGCAAGAATATAAATGATTTTATTTCATCAAGAACTAAAACATTCTTTACCCGCTTAGGAATTAAAACAAGTTTTTTGGAATCAGATCCTTCAACATGGCAAGAAAGTAAAGACTATATAGCGGGACAACGAATTTGTAAGCATTTGTCTGTAGTTAATCAGACAGAGCATTGAAATTGATCACAGACTACAACAGATCGCTTACTTATAATGAAGAAGATAAACAGTACTTACTGCAAGTTGTTGAGCACTACAGGCAATTGTATCCGTCTTACACCAAAACATCTCTCATTAAATAGACAATCTAGTTCTTTAATTAAAATTTTATTAAATTAAAATAAATTACATAAATAAAGTTGAATTATATTTATAATTTAAGTATGTACATATTAAATTAAATTATATAAATTGGAAACAAAAAAAAAACTTTGTAAACATTGTAATTTTTTGAAATTGTCCATACTTTGGGATCAAATGGGCACGGTTAGGCATCATCGGATCGCGTTAAAAAATTACACATTTTTTCATTACTCCTAACCTCATGTTTTAAAACCCGAAAATTTATGGATTTTAGCAAAAAAAAAGTTACGGCCAGTCTAATGTACATACATACAACCGCACACACAGGGCACTCACTTTATTCCTGTAAAAGCGTATGTCGTTCGAAGCTAAAATTCTATGCCTAGCGACTACAAGAACAAAATGCATTCATAGGCGCAGCCGTAGCGGCCATCATTCTAGTTGCCATGGCGCTGAACGGTTTCAACAAAAACTCATCGTCAAAAAATGCATTGATAAATTCAAGCTTATAGTTCTAAGAGCAATGTACTTCCATTCATAAAACGAACCTCCCCTACACCAATTTTCTCGACCATACGAAAATAGTCAATATTGGAATATTTCGCGTAGAATTATTTGCCAATATTTGGTAAATCTAGAATTTTTGCCATGTCGAATGGTCACGGCTCGTATAAGTATATGTATGTAAATATGTCTGCGGAGAACGTTAAAGTATAGAGAAGCCTCAATGACAGGAAAGTATTCATTTTCGAGGGGTACTCGTCTCGCGAAGACAATTTCACCACAGACACATTTTTCAACAAAAATTAACAGTAAGGGGCTGAGTTATGTAAATTTAGCAGCAGTCGATAAGAATTTCTTGGTGGTTAGAAGCAAAGAATGTTAGGTAGCTTTTTAATATGACTTATATATATTTGAATTTCTCTAAATCATCCAAAATTATATACATACATATGTTATGTCTGTCTGTCTGGTGTCTGTAAAACTTTGTTGAATTCCCTTCAACTGAATCAAAATCCTCTATAGAAAACGCCTCATTACCAGGCGCACAGGAAGATGGCATATGCAAATGTAAATTTGTGAATTTATATACATTTGCGCATATGTATATGCTGTGTGTATGTATGCTCACCAGCCACAGCTCAAGATAAAACGGTAAAACTTCTCAAGAAATCCAGCGCGCATTCATAGGCGCAGCGCACATTCATTGGCACAGCATTGTACATATACACATATTTACGTACATATATTGATGCATACATATGTACGAAGCCGCGGGCACTCGACTTGACAAAAATTCAAGATTTGGCAAATATCTCTTCCCGAAATATTCTAATATTGACTATTTTCGAATTGTCGAGAAAATTGGCATATGGGCGGCTCGTTTTATAAATGAAAGTACTTGCTCTTAGAACTATGAGCTCGAGTTATCAATGAATTTTTCGATGATGAGTTTTTGTTGTACAGTACAATAGTTGAAACTCTTCGGCGCCGCCGCGACTGTTCAGCGCTATGTCAACTAGAATGATGGCCGCTACGCATGCGCCTAAGACTGCATTTTGTTCTTGTAGTCGCTGGGCATAGAATTTTAGCTTTGAACGACATACGCATTTTGAGGAACAAAGTGAGTGCCCTGTGTATGCGGTTGTTTGTCTGGTTGCGGTTGTATATATATAGGGTGATCAATTAAGAGTAGTTTTTTTCATTTGCGTTTTTTTTTTACAGATCGCGCGCGAGTTGTGGCAAACTGTCATCGTGGATTTGTTGAACAGCGTTTGGCATTTCATCATGGAAAGACTCACACCGCAACAACGTCTACAAATTGTTCAACTGTATTATGAAAATCAGCGTTCTGTGACAAAGCCACTTGCCATACAGCTCGTGAAACAATGACTTTATTGAGAAGTCATTTCGGAGAGCAGCTGATTTCACATTTAGGACCTGTGAGTTGGCCACCAAGATCTTGTGATATCACACCTTTGGACTTTTTTCTTTGGGGATTCGTGAAGTCCAAGGTCTATGCTGGTAAACCAGCTACGATTGAAGCTCTGGAAGCCAACATTACGCGTGTTATTCACGACATACCAGTCGAAATGCTCGAACGAGTGATTGAAAATTGGACCTTCAGAATGGACCACCTTAAGCGTAGTTGCGGCCAACATTTGAATGAAGTCATATTCAAAAAGTAAATGTCAAAGAATGTCCTTTCAAATGATAAATAAAGGTTTTGAACATAATTTACATTTTGTTTTTTTTTTAACTATTGAAAAAAGCACCTCATGATTGATCACCCTATACATGCATATGTGTATATTAATAAGCATTGTTTTGCTGGAATTCAATTCACATATTTATATTTGCATATGCCATCTTCCTGTGTGCCTGGTAATGAAGAGTTTTGTATACAGAATTTTTTGATTTGATAATTGAACGTACATACATACATAGTTAGGGATCAAGTGTGCATATACCACATGCACATACGTCGATGCATATGCAGAAGAAATTGTTTTAGCATTTGCAGGAATTCGATCATTCGAATATTTACTCCCAAATTATTGCATGAAATATGATAGGGCGATGCTCGTGAGGTAGGTCATGTTGCTTCAGTGCATACACATGCGTGCAACACTATATTTATTAAAGATGCAATAGAACTTGGTGGTCCCATACATGCAAATACGTTTCTTTGAAGCTTTCTTTTATTTATTTTAAATTTCAAAGTTTTATATATACTATCTATAAAATGCATACATATGTACATACCTATATTAATTATTCCCTGTAAATTGAAACAAATTCGTTTGGCAAAGGAACAAAAAATGCATATTCAAATGTACATAAATATGATAAGGCAATGCGTCGTGAGATAGGTCATTGTTGCTGCAGTGCGTGTGCACATACATTTGTAATACTATAAGAATTGAAGATGCAATTGAACTTTTGCATAAATATAACTACAGGTAACCCTCCTATAACGCGGTACTTCTATAGCGCGATTTCGCTACAACGCGGTTTGCGAATTGGGGAATGTTTCTTATAACGCGACTCCTACAACGCGATTTTTAAGCATTTTTTAAATACATATTCTATAAACTGTATTCTATAAACACACAATTATCAAAAATTACTTGTGTATATGTGTATATCTATTAATCGTAGTCTCATAAAGAAATAATAATATGTTTGTATTATACATATGTACATACTAAAAGTGTTTGCTCGGATTTTGAAATAGGACGACCAAGAGCAAAACGTTTGAAGCAAATTATAATAAGCGAGGACGAGGAAGCGGATTTGTAGAAGGTTGAGATTTAAAATCCTCTGAAATATGTAGATTTGAAAATCCGTGTCTATTTTTCCCAGATTTTATTTTCCTTAGTTTTATGTTATTTAAATAAATGAATTGCTTTTTGCTGGTTAATTAAATGAATTAATTTATGTTATTATATTGAAATAGACAAATAGAAAAATATCTTTGAAAAAATAAATTTTTTTTATTCGATGAAAGGTCTAATATAATTAATTCGGCTGAGAAAACTTTAAAATTTTACTTGCGTGATATTGTTTAAGAAAAGGAAAAATGGAGGAAAAAAAAGTTTCCTACAACGCGATTTTCCTACAACGCGGAGTTTTTCAGGAACCAATTAATCGCGTTGTAGGAGGGTTACCTGTAATATAATATATGTGATATATATACATATATTGATATATGTACGTTCATATACTATATTCATCAATATACCAATATGCTTTTTGAATTCTTGTCTAAAATTAATTTCGACTCGAAAAATTAGTAAAAATTTTCATCAAATTTACTAAAATGCACACAACAAAATGTGAGGTCGTTTTATAATGTATTTTGTTTAAATTCTTTTTTTTAAATTAAAGCAACAAACATTAAAGTTACTTTGATTTTAAATGTTGGATTTTTAATCTTTATTTGGTTGTATTTGTTTGAAAATATAAATTGAATACATTTTCGTTTATCAAGGGAACATAGAAATGCACAAGCAAATGCCTTGCAAAATGCCGCCGGCATTCGTCAATTTGATTTCATACAGAAAGCAAAAACTGAGCAGAGCCAATGTACTTGTACATAATTCACTGTAATCAGCTCTGTTAAGAACTTCCCCGCTGTCGAGTTGAGCGAGGTGAAAAAGTCTTCGCGGTAAGACTTCATTTTTGACAATTCACACTATTCGTAGCTCGTGAGAATTCTCTATCATTAACGTTCCCTGATGTCTGCTAAATGCTCCACAACCGCAGCTGCTGTGCGTCAAGTGCGCGCATGAGCCTACAGTAAGTTGCAGAAAACAATATTAGGAGAAAATTTCGGAACAATCATTTTATGTTCTCTGCTAGTAGGTAATTAGTTAATTAGTATAATACTTTACGTATGTAGTTCTTCAATTTATAAAAAGTGCACAAAAACATATGCATATGTTAGCAAGGGTAGAAACTTACTCTGAAATCAGAGTATTTGAAGGTTACTGTACGTACAATGCTGTGTGTATGAATGTACGCTAGATTTCTTCAGAAGTTTTACCGTAATATTTTTTGGAAAGCAACAAAACACATTAATGGCGCTGTAATACATAAACCTCCCATCAAAACACAAGCCGGCACATGGGCAAAAACAAGCAAAGAAAAAGCCGACTCCCTAGCCAGACACTTCTTAGACACATTTACAAGCGAAATGGATAATCAAAACATTAACATCAAATCTGATAACATAATAAACGTTCCGCAAATTAAAACAAGAAAGACCACCATAAGCGAAATTAAAAATCAAATAAGACAGCTAAGCGATAAAAAAGCTCCAGGATATGATTTAATAAATGGAAAAATTTTAAAAGAGTTACCTGAAATAGCATTGCAATTCATAAGAAATATATTCAATTGCATGTTAGAGACTAAATACTTCTCACGACTATGGAAAATTGCTCAAATTACCGCCATACCCAAACCAGGAAAAGATGCCACCAAAACTGCTTCATATCGACCCATCAGCCTATTGCCAATTCTTTCAAAAGTGTTTGAAAAAATATTGTTCGACCGACTAGAACCAATTTTGACAGCAAAAAAAGTGATACCAAGCCATCAATTCGGATTTAGACGGCAACACTCAACAGTCCAACAAATCCACATGGTTACTAACAAAATACTTAACGATATGAATGACAAAAAATATTGTGTAGCTGTATACCTAGACATTGAAAAAGCCTTTGATAAAGTTTGGCATAAAGGACTTTTGCATAAGCTCAAACGAATCTTTCCACAAAACTACTTTGAACTTTTGAAGAGCTACATAACTGATCGAAAATTTTATATAAGATATGAAGACGAATATTCCGATATTCTACCAATGACAGCAGGAGTACCGCAAGGCAGTGTATTAGGTCCTCTCTTATATCTAATATACACCGCAGATGTGCCAACTCCGACAACAGATAATACAATGATAGCAACGTTCGCGGATGATACTGTATTAATGGCATCAAACAATGACGAAAAACTGGCGACCTTTACACTTCAAAAATTAATAAACAATACAGTAAATTGGTTTGACGAATGGGGTATAGAAGCTAATAAAGACAAAACTATACAAGTTATACATACAAACAAAAAGACATCAAAATACAATCTTACCTTAAAAAACAACAAAATAAAAATCTGCCCAGCAGCAAAATATCTTGGAATAACTATTGACGAAAAACTAACATGGATAATAAAATAATAATAAAACGTTTTGAATGAAAGTTGTAGATAATATTATTATCTACAAAAAAGTATTTTACAAAATGTTCGTAACTTTCGAAATTCACGAGATAATCGCAAAAAACCAGTTGCACCCTTATTTCCAAGATGGCGGTCGCGGGACACAACCCCCGACCCCGAAAACTCAAATTTAAGTTCACAGTGATGGGTTTTACATAATAAAACCATAAACTCGCATACTCCTAAAATTACGAAGTTGGCTATTTTTTTCGTCTCTTTTGACTGGACTATAGGGATAACAGATGTGTTCGCATGTTAAGTGCTTCAGTAGGGCTGGTGCTAAGCGCTCCTGTGGTTAAGATACAACCAAACCAAGCTAGGTTGTATTTCTTTTCCATCGCGGGCCACCAGACTAGTGCCGCATATGTTTCTATCGGTCTTACAATGGCTGTGTGCAGTTGGTTGAAAATCCCATTATTTACCCAACATTCTCTTACAGATAGGCATGTTGGGATGTAAAAATTGTAGTATTTGTGATCTTCTCTCTAAGATACGCATCGAGCTATCGTTCAAGAGTTTTGAGGATAAAAGAGGATAGACTGATGGGTCTGAAGTCTTTCCCTGTATCATGACTGCGTCTACCAGCTTTGGGGATAAAAATCACCTTAACCCTTGTCCACCTTTTTGGAATTCGCCCTAGCATAAAACTTTTTTTGAAAAAGATCTCTAGCCATGGAACCGTCGTTTCTCGAGTATTCCACAGCTTGGTCGGAAATATCCCATCCGGGCCGACTGCTTTGCTTGCTTCGAAGTTTTTCAGTGTCCATTGAATTCTATCTGTGGATACAATGGGGTTGATTGTATTGGCGAACAAGTTGGACGATTGGATTTTCTCGCTGTTACCATTGTTCTCAATATAGTTTGTGTTTCCTGTTCATGAAATAATCTAATGTATCGGCCGAGGATTTTGTCCAATCCCCATTGTCTTGGACAAAAGCTTTCCTAATATAGCTGTAGCTTTGGTTGATTCAATGGAACTGCAGAAATCTTTCTAAGTATCTGTCTGAGCTTCTTTGATTGCTGACAACGACAATCTTTGTAGGGTTTAAAGTACTTGTGTTTATAGCAAATGTTGAAGATGCCTCTTGTCATTTTCCTAAGTTGACCTTAATCTTCTTTCCACCTGGTGGGATAAGTGGTTTTACCATACGTGACAGGACGTCAAGCTCCTCATCAAATCCTTTCGTCAACGAAGCTTCGAGGGCACCAACTTTTTCATCTAAGTCTTTACTTGTCGTTATGGCTTATTGATATATGATAGATCGAGCAATTTCGACAAATTAGAGTTTGAGGGTCATTCTAGGGCAATATTTCCAAAAAGGCAGGATTGAACTGAGGGTAACATTTCTCTGCAGGTAACATTTCTCTAATCTGGGTTCCAGGACATAGGAACATAGAGGGAAATGAAATTGCTGATGAGCTTGCCAGGAAAAGAAGTGAATTGGCCTCAGAAACCTCCACCCGGACATCGGCATCCCCCTGAAAGTTGGGCATCAGGAAAGCGCAGAAAAGATGGAGCTCCATTTCTTCATGTGATATTTCGAAAACCCTTTGGCCCCAGTACAATATACGGAGAACTCAGAAAGTCCCTTGGACTCCTCGCCATTCTATTTCCAAACTCGTAGCTGTGTCACTGGACGATCGGCACACGCGGAAAAGCTGGGGTTACCATTGCAGAAGTTGTGGGGACCTTTCAGAGAAGGAGACCGTTGAGAACTTTCTCTGTAAATGTCCGGGTTGACCATTCATCTGCATTCTGTTCATCGTGCTATAGCATGCTAGTAATCACTGATGCTAAATATACCGCTATGTAGCGTGTGCTCGCCGCATCGACATCATCGGTACCTAGCATGCCACTTTTTTAATGCTCTAATGGCTACGCGACCACGGAGAACGTTTAGGAATTGAGAAGTCTCATGGTCTACAAATAGAGTAACTGAGAGTTTGACATTTAAAATGGCAAATTGCTACTGGCTTTTGGGAAGGTATTTGAATATGTGTTTATCTCTATTTTTTTATTTATCCACACTTTATTAAAAGGAATAAAATATGGATTTTCTAGTTAGCATAAAAGTTTGAGTATTTAAAATGAATAATATAAAAATTTAAACAAACCTAATATACTCTATACATATATTTTAAATCAACGAATATGTACATTACATTATATTGCTCGTTAATTACATATTAAATGTAAGTACAAACCTATACATTATATGAACGTAGGTATATTACGATTACGAACCAAATCTGCGTATAAAATCTGGTATGAATATGAAAAGGAAGTTTTCTAATTAAGATTATGTGAAAATGAAAATAGACAAATGTTTGCATACGCCAACACATAATAATTCACTTACCTTTTCGACTTTCGCTACGAATTTTTTTGTTCAATTCCCTTTTTGATTTCCACCGTTCACAAAATTACAACTAATTTTGAAATAACAAAAAATTAAATTAAATTAATTTTTGGCATTTCCTGATCCATGATCAAAGCTGCGCTAACTCAAAAAATTAGCACAATAAATAGGTTCGGTGTTTTTTCAAGTTTTTTTTTTTGTTTTTTAGTTAACCAAAACCCAGTTTACAGTTTAAACTAACTTGCATTGGCAAGAGTATGTATCGAACAATTAGCAAAAGTTCAATGGCGTCTTTAACTCATATATTGTTACCTATATATGTACATACCACGGTGGGCCAGAAGACCAAAAAATTTGGCCAAAAGTCATTGAAAGATTTTTCAAAATGCAATATAGTATCATCATATAGATAAGTGAAAGTAGTTATTTTGTAAATGTTATAAGTTTTAATGAAATATTTAGCTTGCATAATAAGTTAATATAAGTCTAAGGCTTAAATGATCACCATATAGCTATTGTTCTAAACTGTCACTGTTTTACTGAAATTTAGTATTTGTCATTAATTATATTGCATTTTCTCATTAGTTGCAATCATGTAATATAGTATGTGAAAATAGTCAATAGCTGAAAAAATAAATCTGATGTTAGAAATATTGAGAATAATTGTGAATTTTTTTTTTTTTTTTACTACTTGTTAATACGCCGATTGAGCCTTGCGCAAAACTCCAGAAGCTATTAACAATTTCTTTACATTAACGTCTTCAGTAGTTCATGTGTAACAAGCTAAAGGTGTGGTTTGCTGCGGTTTTTCATTTTCTTTTTAAAAAAAATGAAGTTTTACTGATCTATGCGCGAGTTGACTGTATATCAATCATTTGCCAATAGGGTGTAAAAAGTTAACCAAGTATTAAGAGTCACACAATTTTAACTTATTTAATTCATAATGACTTCATTGAAGAAAAAAGAGGTTCTTCAAATTATGTTAGGTAATAATGACATGAATACAACCGTTGATTCAATTTTAACTAAAATTGGTATCAATAAATCAGATGTAGGTTGTAAAGGATTGGAACGCTTGAAAAATGCTTTAAATAGTTTAAAGTCAAAAACAAATGCAAAATATCAGCATTGCAGTAGGAAAATAGCTGTCTTTGAGTCACAAAATTCAGAGTGGTTAGATTCTGAATTTACTATTCCTGACTTAGACCTCACAGCTAAAATAAGTAAGACTGAAATACTTAAAAGAGGTCGTCCATCGCTCGATTTTGCAGAAAAATCTATTAGATCGAAAAGACGAGAAGTGTCTAAAATCAGCGAAGAACATGATAATGATCGTCAGAAACTATTAATGGCTACTAGTCATGCGGCACGAGTTTCAGGGGAAGCAGATTTGCGATCGGTACTTAACGAACTTTCAAAAAGCGAGGAACAGGATAAGAAAATTAGAAAAATAATGACAACACCTTTTCCTACAATAGAAAAGAAAAGCCCAGAAGTGGCTTTAGCATTTCTTTTCGATAATTCTATGTCTAAACAAGTCTATCAGAATATGCGATTAGCGACCAAATCTAGTGGAGCAGACATTTGGCCTGCGTGTAATGCGATTAGAGAAGCCAAAGAAAAGTTAAGACCGTCGAAAGAGTCAATTAAAATTTCTGAAACGTTAGCTGAAGTATCACTTCAAGAACTTTTAAACCACACGGTGAATAGAATAATAGATCTACAAAGAGAAGTTTTACACTGTCTTATTAAAAAAAAATAAAATTACTGAGCTCAAAACTGTTCTGATGTGTTCTTGGGGATTTGATGGGAGTAGTGGGCATTCACCTTACAAACAAGGTTATGATAGTGTCAATGAGAAACAGACTCCTACAGATGAAAATCTGTTCGTTACTACACTTATCCCCTTAAGGTTATCAAGTGAAGTGGATGTAATTTTGTGGAATAATGTTACATCTCAATCTCCAAGATTTTGTCGCCCTATTCAAATTCGATACGCAAAGGAATCAACAGAAGTAATTCTTGCCTAAAAGAAGGCCATCGAAGAACAAATTCTGAAATTACAAGCCTTTGAAATTTTGATTGAAGGCTGTCGTCTTAAAGTACAATATACATTATTAATGACTTTAATTCACGGTAAGGTATTAAATACGATCACTAACACGCCATCAATGAAAACTTGTGCTATCTGTCATGCTGTTCCTAAACAATTTAACGATCTATCTAATATAAAGAGTGTGAAATTTATGCCTCATGAGGAGTCACTGTTACATGGAATCAGCCCTTTGCATGCCTGGATAAGAATTTTCGAATTTTGCTTACATGTTTCTTATAAATTGGTTATCAAAAGATGGGATGCCAGAGGCGCTAAGAATAAAGAACAGGTAGCATTAAGAAAACAAGAGGTGCAATCAATTCTGTGGGGAAAAATGGGACTCAGAGTGGATAAACCAAAGCCTGGAGGAAGTGGTACCAGCAATGATGGAAACACAGCTCGCAGGGCATTTAAAGATAGTAAACTTTTATCTGATTGCCTTGGTCTTAATCACGAGTTGCTTCAACGTTTTAAGGTAATTTTAATTAGCCTCTCTTGTCATCTTCCTGTCGATTCAAGTCGATTTGAAGAATTTTGCACCTCTACTGTAAAACTGTATGTCTCGCTCTATGTCTCAAACGGTTCACAAAATTCTTATTCATAGCGGAGAAATAATAAAAAACAGCATCTTACCGGTAGGTATGCTCGGAGAAGAAGCATCTGAAGCGAGAAATAAGGACTACAAAAAATTTAGACTCCAGCATAGTAGAAAGCATAGTAGGATGGCAAATTTGGAAGACTTGTTTTGTAGAGCTATGGACACCTCTGATCTTCTTTTATCGAGTTTACGTTTAAAAGAACGCCTTCAACAAAAAGTTGAATTATCTCTTCCTAAAGAAGTGCAACTTTTATTGAAAGAGGTTGAAGTAGATTCTAATCAATCAGGAAGTACCAATTACGTACAGGTAAGTGAAGAACTAGACGAATATGAAATTCAGGAAATTGATTTTACAGAAAAAATCTTATATTTAGATGGCATAGAATTATCCGAGGAAGAAGACTCACAATCTGATGTAAATGACGATATTTGACCTCGTAGAGCAAGCAATTATATTAGTATTTACCTATTTTTAAGAAAATTTATAAAAAATATAAAAACCAATAAAATAATATTTAAAAACTTAAAAAAAATTTAAAACAACAAAAAATTAAAAAAAAGGAAGGAGTCTGAAGTCGCACTGTAACCTCCTCGTGGTAGATTCCGGAAACTACAACTTATTATGTAGGCTAACTGCAGGCGTGTCTCTTTATCTGACATATTGGATCCACCATTTTCAATTGTTTAAATCTAACTGCAGATTTGTCAACAGCGATACAAAAAAGCCCGAGTAACAAGTTTCAAATTAATCAGATAAAATTAAAAAAAAAGGCCCGCATAAGGGATTCGACATTTTTAATTTCTAAAATCTGGCAGCAGATTCGTAATCAGCGCCCCCAAAAACCCCTAAATACTAAGTTTGGTAAAAAATAATTAATTTTAAAAAATTTATGTCCGCCATATTGGATCCGCCATCTTGAATTGTTGAAATCTGACTTCATATTCGTAATCAGAGACCATCAAAACCCCTAAATACCAAATTTGGTGAAAAAAATCCAATTTTTTAAATTTCATGTCCGCAATATTGGATCCGCCATTTTGAATTGTTGAAATCTGACTTCGTATTCGTAATCAGAGACCATCAAAACCCCTAAATACCAAATTTGGTTAAAAAAATCCAATTTTTTAAATTTCATGTCCGCCATATTGGATCCGCCATTTTGAATTGTTGAAATCTGACTTCATATTCGTAATCAGAGACCATCAAAACCCCAAAATACCAAATTTGGTGAAAAAAATCCAATTTTTTAAATTTCATGTCCGCCATATTGGATCCGCCATTTTGAATTGTTGAAATCTGACTTCATATTCGTAATCAGAAACCCCAAAACCTGTACATAGCGGTATTAAAAGTTATAAATTGTTGGTGTTTTGGGAATTATGAATTTTGGCCACTTATAAGGGTCTCCTGGCCCACTGTGCATACGTAAACACAAGCAAATAAAACCTACTTCACAACACATCGCATTCTCATGTCTCTATAAAAAAATTCAAGAGTAAGTACAATATAAAAGAATTCAAGAGTAAGTACAAGTACAAAGTAATTCACCTACATGTGGGGTGAATCCACTTCCGTGTCCAGGATAAGGTGGAGGACAAAGCGTAAATATACTCAGTCTCATGACTGAAGTAATATTTACACAGATAAATCTGCAGCATAGCAAAGTGTCTACGGCTCTCTTGTGCCGTAGGCATGCAAAACTGCAAACAAACCCACACATAATACTAATACAAGAACCATGGGTTTGTCACAAGCGTATCTGTGGTCTAGGTGCTATGTCGTGGGGACAAATACTTCATTGTGAAGGGAATGTGAGACCGCGAGCATGTATTATCATGCCGAGGTTGATCGAACACACGATTTTAAAAGAGCTATGCTCGGGAGATATCGTGGTTGCTAAAATAAAGTACTGGAAGATTGGGAACAGTGGTGAAGCTATCATAGTTTCGGCCTACCTACCCTACGACTCTTTACAGCCACCTCCTTCGAGGGAGCTAAGAGAAGTGGTCAAGTATGCAGAATCCAAGCAAATGCAACCCCAGAGGTCTCAAGTTACTGGATTTTATCCTGTCATCCGATTTGGCCATTCAAAACACTGGTAACAAACCAACTTTTGTGACCAGAAGGAGACAAGAGGTGATTGATTTAACCCTTACCAATAGGTCAGTTGGAAATCAAATCAACCGATGGCCAGTTTTGGAAGAGGACTCTCTTTCTGATCATCGTCTTATCGAATTCCGACTGGGAATTGATACAATATCAATACCTTCCGGTAGGAATCCTCGAAATGTGGACTGGGACAGGTATGGTGAGCTTGTAACAGAACGATTACCAAACCTGAAAAAACTCAAATCAGCAGAAATGATTGAAGATGCTACTAAGAAATTAGAAGGTACTTTAATCTATTGCTTTGAGGAACGGTGCCCACTCAGGCAAATCAGGCAGGGGAAAGCGGTTCCTTGGTGGAACCCAGAACCATCGAATCTTCGTGTACGGTCCAGGAAACTTCTTAATAAGGCCTTAAAGACCAAAACAGAAGAGGACTGGGCTAATCATCGACTTACACAGAGAGAATATAAGAAAAAGTACGGAAAGCCAAACTTGAATCCTATAGAAATTTCTGCAGTAACGTCGAAGAAATGAGGGAAGCAGCGAGACTTTGTAAGATCCTTCATTTAGACCGCTCAGTAAGGATGGATTCCATTCGAAAACCTGATGGTTCATACACCATTTCCAAATCGGAAACGTTTAATGCTCTACTCGAAACCCATTTTCCGGGTAGTAGAACTTTCTCTGAAGTAGAGAGTGGATTCTTGACAAAATCGATGACTGGTGCATGAGACAAGGTCTTTCCGTTAATCCGAACAAAACAACCATAGTCTTGCTTACAAGAAACGAAATTGCCGACGAATTGGCCAACCGTGGATCAGCGGTGCCCCCACAGGGGCCAGAGCCAATAATCAGAATCAGTTCCACAGGAATCAAGAACTGAATCAGCGATTATGTAGGCAATCTACATAAAGAACGATGGTCCGGTCTAGAACGCTGCAGAACTGCAAAGTATTTTGTGACAAATCCGAACAGAAAACTGTCAAACTTTCTACTAAAACTTAGAAGGAAAGACATTCGGTGGATGGTCGGCATCATTACAGGACACAACCCATGGGGTCAGCATATGACCACCATTGGAATCATTGAGGACCCGGTATGCCTGTCATGCTTGGAGGAGGCGGATAGCACTGATCACTTTCTCTGTGAGTGTCCTGCCTTTGCTAGAGCACGGCTACGAGTACTGGGTTCCGATGTCATGAGAATGAGTAATATTCGTTCTCTAAAACTGGAGGATATTTACAGATTTGCCAAAGAATCTGGAAAATTCTCACAGGACTAACTATCTCTATCTCTGTCTCTATTCTTTCCTATCTCTTTCTCTGATACTTTTCTCCTTTCCTCCTTGACTATCGACCCCCTTTCCAGAGCTTTAAATACAATGGGCTCTTTAGCCTGAGTGTTTTAGGAGCCACCAAATCTCCTGGTGCTCCTTGGCTCGACCTTTTCAAATTTCAATTTCAAGTACACAAATGATCGGATTCCTACCTAACAAATACAACATATATACATGCAAATTAAGGTTTTCGCTTATAAATAAATCTTTTTAAAACAGGTGTTTTAATCCGCTTGGGCGTATGAGTTAAAATACAGAGTATAGTAAGATATCCAGAGTTTAGACTGACTTTAATTTTGAACAGTTGGCTTTTTTATACTTAGTCCTGCCATAAGTTCTGTTACAAGTTAAGTCCGTTATAGATATGCAATTATAATACTTTTTTTAAAGAAGTTAGTTTTATTTTATCTTGTAAATAACGAAGAAAAAAATTTTAAATTTTTATTCGAAACGATCACCATTTGCTTTTACAAAAGCCTTCAAACGAATAGGCCATTCAGCTCTTGCAGCACTCACGGTTTCCATGGATATTGACTTCGCTGCTCGAACCAAAAATTGTTTGAGACTCTCCAAATTTCTGTGAGGCCTTTTGCAATTCTAACTACAAGTTGTAGTCCAATGGATTCAGATCTGGACTTCCAGACGACCAATCTTTTGCCACTATGAACCCAAGAATATTGTTTTTTAGTCACTGCTGGGTGGTTTTTGCCTTATTGGCTGCAGCGGAACCATGACCTTCTAATATATTCTCCTGGAATACTTTTGCCCCGGTTTTAACCTCTTTTTCGCAGAAATGAAGAGATTTAACGCCTTTACAAGATTCTTCCCACCACACCATTATAGAGGTTGGATGGTGGCCACGCTGAACCCTTGGAACAACATTTTTTGTGTCTTTAAAAGTTTTAGTATATATTTTGTCGTTTTGCTTATAAAGAAACTTATTCAACAGTAAACATTTTCTCATCTCGGTCATAGCCGTTGATCGCGTGCCACTGGAGAAGCCACCAGCGTTACAAAAACGAACTTTTTTTCTGTCCTATGAACCAAATATACTTTTTCGAAAGGGGAGAAAAAATAAAAATACACGTGTATCGGCGATTTTCATGTACACGTCAGAATTTTTTATTTTATGTATAAAATATAGAGCGCGTAGTCCGCCTGTGTGAAAAACTTTGGATCAATTTTTAACCCTTTTTCCGTGATCCAATCGCGCTGAATTTCTGCAGGCAGACTCGTGGAAATGTTTTTATTATGCAAAATTAAAACAAAAAAAAAATGTATCAATTCTCAGATTTTCTTGAATCATCTGACAGTTGCGCTACTAGGAGACGTATACTTTGACAATTGTTTTAAGTTCTGTTGCGCGAAAACGTCTTTCGGTATATTTCATCATACGAAAAATGCAGTGCCCGACACGAAATAACTTTTGTGACGTTTGTAGCTTATTCGCACCAAGTAAAAATTTTAAAAATATTACGAAAACAGTAGTTAATTCGTTTCAGAAAATATTCAAGACTGCTTATGTTCCTTACTTGTATACTCCAGAAGTCGTGTGCGACTATTGCTATAGAAATTTATGCAAGTTTACTGATGGAAGGTCAACAATAAAGTACTCTGTACCAACAATTTGGCTACCACGTACGGAGCACTGCAGTGAACCGTGCTACTTTTGCGTAACTTTTACTCAAACTAAAGGGTACCAATACTTTCGCCGCAACAAAATTCGCTACGCTAATCTAGAATCGGTTATTCCAGCGGTTCTGTACTCACCAGAAGAACGTATAGCGGCTTCAATGGAGATTTTTGATGATGTTCCCGAATTAAGGGATGGAGAACCAAAGCACCAAAAATGCTGTCAAGATTTCTTGCATCGAATGCGAGATCAGGGGAACCAGAAGTATCGGAATTTGTACCAACACCCAGTGAACTTGGGACTGTAGTGCCGCATTTAGTAACACAAGCCGACTTCAATGACCTTGTACGAGAAGGAAATTTGTGAAAGAGAACAGCCGAACTCTTTGCATCACGCTTTAAGCAGTGGAATATAGTGGCGGCTGATTTTAAAATAACAGCCGCTCGTGATCGACGTAGCAGTATTCCATATGACGAATTTTTTATATTGCACGAAGATCGGGAAAAAACCTGGCTTATTGTTCTGATATTGATTCGATGTTTAAAAAAATTGGTTACCCTCATATTTCAAAGGTGTGGCGACTTTTCATCGATGCATCGGTCAACAGCCTCAAAGTAGTGCTATTTCATATCGGTAACAAACATCCAGCTGTCCCGATCGCATATTCCACCAACCTCAAAGAAACATACGAAGGCATGGAAATAATATTACAGCTGATAAACTACCAAGAGCATAATTGGAAAATATGCTGCGATCTAAAAGTGGTCGGATTACTCATGGGTGTTAAGCGTGGATTTCCAACCCACCAGTGCTTTTTGTGTGCATGGGAAGGTCGCAAAAGAGATCAGCATTACACTGAATTTAAGTGGAAGCCGCGAACATGCTACAAAGTAGGCGTAGAAAGTATAGAAAATCTACCATTAGTGCAGCCATCTCAAATCATTTTGCCGTCACTACACATTAAGCTCGGTGTCGTATCAAATTTTGTTAAAAAACTGGATCGTGAGGGCGAGGCGATTGCAAGTTTGCGCAATATTTTTCTGAAACTGAGCGGCGCAAAGATTCATGCAGGTATTTTTTTTTACGAAGGCTTTTAGTAACTTTATTTTTTTAATGATGTGTATAATTTAAGGTGTTTTCAGTGGTCCGCAGATAAAAAAAATAGTTGCAAGTTATGAATTTTAATCAAAATTGAATGTTATCGAACAACGTGCATGGAAAGGCACAGTTGCCGTTATTGAGCAGTTTCTTGGCAACAAACGAGCTGACTATCATAAAAATATTGCTGCAGAAATGATTTCGGCATACGACGAAATGGGCATATTAATGTCGCTAAAGATCGTGTGGCTGTACAGATATGCATACAAGAATTGCTCGTTTAAAGTTATAAAAAACAAAAAAAAAAAAAAATTGTGACGAGTACATGAAAATCGCCGATACACGTGTATTTTTATTTTTTATCCCCTTTCCGAAAAAGTATATTTGGTTCATGGAACAGAATGTGTGTAACGCGGTGTAATGGTTGCAAGTGAGTCATTGAAAGTATTGCCCATCGGTGGCTACTACTTTTTCTCATCTTTCTGATAGATCTCGTATATCGTCGTGGTAAAACTGTCCATCTTTTATGGCTATCCACGGATCAAGCCATTTTTTGATGTCTTCATATGAATGGAACTGCTGGTCAGCTAGACCATGTGCCATCAATCGTAACAGGTGATAATCGGACGGCGCAATATCTGAAGAATGGGGTAGGATTTCCCATTTCAGTGTTTCCAGGAATGTTTTAACGGGTTTGGCAACGTGAGGCCGAGCGTTGTCATGCTGTAGAATCACTTTTCATATCTCTCCGCGTATTGCGGCCGCTTCTCGCGCAGTGCTCGGCTCAATCGCATCAATTGAAGTCGATACCGATCCCCAGTGATGGTTTCGCTTGGTTTTAACAGTTCATAATAAATAACACCAACTTGGTCCCACCAAATACATAGCATAATCTTCGCAGCGTGAATATTCGGCCGAGTCGACGACGTAGAAGCAGACTGGGCAGTGCTGTAATGAATCCATTTCTCATCACCCGTTACGATTCGATGAAGAAAATCCTTCCTTTTTTGCGGCTGGAGCAGTTGTTCACAGGCAAAAAAGCGACGTTCAAAATCCTGTGGTTTTAACTCATAAGGAACCCAAGTCCCCTGTTTCTGAATCATTCCCAAAGCATGCAATCGCTTGGAAATGGATTGGCGGCTAACTCTTAATACTGAAGCAAGCTCTTCTTACGTTTGGCATGGATCCTCAAAGGTTTTTGGCCTTCCTTCACGCGGACGGTCGTCAACATTAAAATCACCGTCTTTGCAGCGACGGGACCAATCTCGGCACTTTGTTTCATTTAAAGCAACGTCTCCATAAACTTTTTGTAGATCTCGATGCGCTTCAGCCGCCGTTTTTTTTCGAATGAAAGAGGCAATGACAAAGGCAACACTTTCGGCAATGACGATTATTCGACACAAAATCAGACATTTTCACAAAACCAAAAGTATATGATACCAAAACAAAATCACTAATGTGTCGAAGCAGTTTGTTTACCATATGTCTAAGCTTGGTTTACGACGTTTAAGTTATGTTAGAATCGACTAACACACACTGCTGGCGACATCTATTGACAAATAGCGGGAACTTAGTTGCGCACCTAATAATTAAGTTTGAACGGAAAAAGGATATCAATTTAATTAAAAAATTTTATTGTGCCGCAGCATAATTGTTGAGCTAGCGAAAGTGCCTTAAGAATCTGTAAGATACAGATTATGCTTTTTCAATAATTTTGTTTCTATGTATTTCGCTGTGAGTTCTGCCGTTAACTAGCATGCTTGATGTCCTAACATGTGTACATATACATAACATACATTCTAAATTTCCTACAAAAATATGCTTATTAATTCATACATACGTCATTGCCAAACCTATGGACGTATTTTCTATATTAGATTCCCCGAACTCTGAAAGGAATTGAGTTCGGTAGTGATTTGTTCCCCAGGATTAGTCCTGCAATGACGAAGGAAGCGTCATCAGATATTGTGCGGAAGCCGCAGATAGTCCGAAAAGTGCTTAGCCGATATATGGATATTAGTTTCCTTGAATAGCTGTTTCTGTTTAATGCATCAACCTAAAACGGTGCCGCGTATAAAAGGTTCGAGCTGACAACCCTACTATGTAGTATTATTTTACTCTGGCTAGGGCGACCGTTGGTGGTTAGAATTGATTTTGTGTAAAATAAAATGTATATAGTCATACATGAAAATGAACTTGAGAATTTGAGAAAAACTATCAGGTCAGTCCATAAGTTCGTGCGTGTTTTACCCATAATTTCACTTTTGTACGATTTTTGCATACAAAAAATTATTCGTGGAGTATAACGGAACTATTTATACTTTCTTTAATATATTGTGCATTCAACAAGTGACTTTAATCGCAGGTAGAAGCACGTGTTGTTAAAACATATAATGGAATCTTCGAACGCGTATAAGAGGCATATTTTGTATCATATTTTTTTTTATAAAAGTGGTAAAAATGCAACAACTGCTGCTGCAGAAATAAACACTGTTCACGGAGAAGATACCGTGAGTGTAAGAACTGCGCAAAAGTGGTTTTCAAAATTCCGAAGTGGTAACTGCGACGTGGAGGATGCCCCGCACGCTGGTTGTCTTGAAGTCTTTAACTCCGACGCCTTGCTCGAACTCGTGGAGCTGAGCCAAATTTCTCAGCCGATATGATAGCTCAGAGATTAAATTCATCGCATGAAATAGTGCACAGGCACCTGGATCGGTTGGGAAAGGTTTCAAAGCTGGTAAAATGGGTTCCGCATAGACTTTCCGTCGCCAACCTTCAGCAGAGAGTGAATGTGTGTTCTCAGCTGTTGCAACGGCTTGAAAATGAAAGTTTTTTGAACCGTATCATTACTAGTGGTGAAAAATGGGTCCTTTACAATAATCCGGTTCGCAACCGCCAATGGTTAGATAAAGATGAAACACCAGAACCGACCCCTAGAGATGACCTTCACTCCAAGAAGATTCTCCTGTCTATTTGGTGGGCTTGTTTATTATGAACTTCTGGAACCAAACCAGACAATAACTGCTGATTATTTTTCCGATATCAAACCTGAAGGAGGCACTTAAAAAAAAATCGACCGTCTTTAGTGAATAGACGCAAAGTTTTGTTTCACCACGACAACGCAAGACCTCATACCGCAAGGCAATCATTAGGCAAGCTGAACGAGTTCGGATGGGAGCTAATGCCGCATCCACCATACTCTCCGGATAATGAAGGAAAATATATTACTGATTAATAAATACTTTAAACATCTTTTTTATTAATTTTAAAACCACCTTTAAAAAACGCACGAGCTTATAGACTGACTTGATATTTGGAAATTATTTATCTGAACCAGTCCAAAACTTACAAACTATCAATCAAATATATTTCGGACATACCACTAACATTGTTTGGACATAATGCAGTAATATCGTCTATACTAGACCATTGAATACTACTTAGATTCAAGTCACCCAGAACACAAAAGTTGCCATTATTTGATGTTAGAGGTAAACCGTTATCCACATGTGCTTTATATATAATATGTAGTGTATCGATACTTGACGAAGCAATAAATGACGCACAAATCAAGATATTTTAAGCATCATTCAAGGAAATGCACAGCGGATCCATGAGTGTATCATTGTTCTTCAGTGATACTAGTGATGAGCGGTACTTCCGTTAAAACCACCCTATTAAAACCCCTTTGCAGAGACCAGGTTCCTCGATCGCGAACTTTGCGATATACATACATGGTATTAATTCTCATTTAACCATTTCTCGATGAGAACAAAAATATCATAATCCATATGTGAACTGAACGATAAAAGTTGATGAGATTTTGTTCTCAACCCAGAAGCATTTTGAAAGTAAAATTTTAAATTTTTTCGACCTTTTTTAAGAGCACTATTTTTTATTGCTGATGCGTTGGTGAATCGTTTTTGTGAAAGGGTCGGATTTTTACACACTCTGGCCATATGCACGCGTTGAGCACCTTTGATACCTGCATTCTGATACACCCAATTTAAAATTCATTTTTCTGAGTGTATTTAAATCACTATCTTCTTTAACAAGTTTGCAACATATTTTTCTCAATTTCCGCATGTTTCAAAACCGGGTATCAGTTTCTTTGTCACTGGGCAATAGTGATGTTAATTGTAGCCATTTAAATATTGGGACAACTTGTAGCTCATTATTGTTATTGGAACCTACCACAATAGGCAGAAATGAAGCAGCAAGCGAAGGATACTTTTACAGGTGCAGTTCTAGTAGCAACAGCCGACTTAGATATATGTACATAGACTTATAATACGTTTACATATAATTACATGATCTACTTTTTCGTGCTTAATTCCCAATCCGGAATTAAAAAGCGAGATTTCCCATACACAATTTTTCTCCCAAAATCGGAGATTATAAAATAATCCTAGATAATAACTATATTCTTTGACATACAACCCTGTGTTTTCTGTGTAAGAGGTCATTCTTTTTACGGGTGTAAAGAAAAACGTCAAAGTAAAAACTAAATAAAATGGATGTCGGCAAAGAAAATAGGTCTGCAGACATAATTCTAATAAAATGGTTTTTAGGTATTATTACCCGTGTGGAGTTGCCTGATCTTCCATCGGGCGCGTCCCAGGTGGTGGATAGGGAAGCCCTGGCATCACAAGAGTGGCCTTCCCTGATGGGGTGGGTTCAACACTCGTGTGATGACTCAAAGTTGACATAGAATCAGGGTGCCATCCGCGAACCAAACTGGCTAGGGAGGAGTCCCGAAAAAAACCAAAAGGTAATGGAAAACAATGGTATTATTACTCCAGGTGGAATCCACACAAGTGGCAATCCACTCGCTTCGGCGGCAGGGGCATGGATTCTGGAGGCCCCAACTATTACCCAAGTCTCTCAGCTCTACGAGCGAGAGCGCATCCTGGAGGAGACGGGGGTTGCTATCGCAATCTCCTCTCCTTCAGAGTCTGAGAAACGTGTTCCTGCTTCGGAGGGCCTGAGTTGTGAGGTCTCTTCGGTGGCTGCACGACATCCCAAAGAAGCAGGGAAATCGAAGAGCGTGGCAAGGAGAAGAAAGCGGCGGACAAGGCTCATGCGGAAGAAATCCTCATGTGGCTCTGCCGGCCCTTCTGCGTCCGTGTCTTCCAAAAGACCTCGGTCAGCGGAAGTGACAACCACGGAAGCTACCGAATCCTCGGTGGTCACGGGCACTCCCAAGTTGTCTCGCTCTCGAGGTAAGCGGAGAAAGACGGTGGCTGAAAGCAGCACACCTCCCTGCCCTGCACTTGCCGCCAATGGCCGAGCCACAACCCCCCAAGGTACGAGCGCGGTCTTGGCGCCAGTCAATGTGGCGGGAAAAGGTTCTGCTGAGCCACGTCCCTATCGGCGCCTCGACAAAATGTCCAGCACAGTTGCCTGCCCGGCGAAATCTTCGTCAGTGGAGGATCGGGAGCTGGACCTTCGCCCAAGCACATCCAAGGGTGCGGCCAAGCCATCCTATAGCGAGAAGGCTGCTGGCCCACGACCTGTGGCTGTGATTGGAAAACTGGGGCCTGACCATCAGCTGACGGATGCAGAAATCAAATACTGCAAAAGTCAACTGATGCGTCAGGTTATTGCCTCCGGTCCTGAAGCCAACGCGAAGGGCTATGAGACAAAGGACGGCACCATAAAGGTGACGTGCGCGTCTCTGGCCAACTTCGGGTGGATCAGGACCGTGGTCAATAACGTGCCCCCCATGGGGACCACTCGCTTCGTAGTCTACAGCGAGGAGAGTGTACCCTGGGCCTTTAGGGGCCGTCTCTGTGGCTTAAGTGCGCTGAAAGGGGCCACGTTATTATATGACAGGAGTTCTAGTAGACCTAGGACCGGTCTTATAGTATCATCCCATCTCACTGTGACGGGTCTTGAGATATTCTGCTGCCAAGACCTGGTAGCGGCTGAGGTGTGTTACAGAGGTAGACGCGGATGGTCGAAGTTTGTGATTGCATCTGCTTATTTTCCTTACGATGCTTTGGAAGGGCCACCACCCGGGAAGGCCACTAGTCTCGTGAGGTTCTGTGAGCGGCGCAGTCTGGGCCTCATCCCAGCATACAATCTGGGGCAGCAGCAAGTGCAATGGACGGGGCTCTCGACTATTCGAATTTATCGTGTCCTCCTGCCTAGACATACATAACAAGGGCTCACAGCCAACGTTTGTAACAGCTGGAAGGCAGGAGATGATTGATCTAACCCTATCAAACTCAAAACTTGGGTGGTCAATCAAGAACTGGAGAGTCCTTGCCGAAGATTCGTGCTCGGACCACAGGTACATTGAGTTTCAGTGTGGCAAGGAGGCACAAATGCCATTGCCCTCTAGAAACCCAAGAAAAACAGACTGGCAGAAGTTTAGGGAGGCGTTGCGGGACCTTGACGTTACGCCACCAAGACTTCGAAAAGAACAGGCCATTGAGGCGGCTGTTGAGAAACTCAACGCTGCCCTAACCGAATGTTTTGAGTCAGCCTGTCCAATTCGACCTCTCCCTAGCCGGACTCCCGTTCCTTGGTGGAATCGAGAGCTCCAGATGTTGAGAAAACTTCTAAACCGGGCCCTCAAGACTAACCTTGCAGAGGACTGGGAGCGATACCGTGATGTTCAGAAGAACTTCAAGAGGCTTATTCGGGAATCGAAAAGAGCCTCATTTAGGGAATTCTGCAGCGGTATTGAATCTCTGAGTGGCACGGCGAAATTGGTTGGGATCCTGAAAAGGGACCCAACTGCAAAGCTGGGGTCACTTAGGAAATCTGATGGCTCCTTCACGGAGCGGAAAAGTGAGACACTCAGCTTGCTGATGGAATCTCACTTTCCTGGTAATCAGATAAGCATCAGCCGGCAACAGCCCTTATTGATAGAGGCGGTTGTCAGAGCTGTTACACCTTCTCGGCATGACTGGTTCGTTGCCAGATCTGTGGTGAATGAAGCCGCCATTCGATTTGCCATCAAATCTTTTGGCGGCTACAAGTCGCCCGGACCAGGTGGCATGTATCCTGCCATGCTGAAGGAGGGTGCAGAGTTCGTGACAGCAGCCCTGAAGAAAATCTTCTCGGCATGCCTGGCACTGGCTTACATACCACGCTCTTGGAGGATGGTGAGGGTCGCTTTCATCCCAAAGGTTGGAAAAGACGACTACACCAGCCCCAAAAGCTTTAGACCCATCAGCATGACCTCTTTCATGCTGAAAAGTCTCGAACGACTGGTGGAACTGCGCATACGTCAGAAGTCGCTGAAGGCTCACCCTCTGTCTCTATTTCTGCATGCTTATCAGAGTGAAAAATCCAGCGAGTCGGCACTACAAAACCTTCTTGCCAGTGTAGAGCTGGCCATCGACAGGAGGGACTACGCTATGGGCATCTTTTTAGACATAGAGGGGGCGTTTGATAATGCCACTTTTGATAGTATGTGTAACTCTGCTAGTAGGCACGGGGTAGACCGGGTGCTAGTAAATTGGATTCGTTCGATGCTGGCCCAAAGAATCGTTTCGGTGCGAGCAGAGGAAGATCTGCTGGTGTCATCTGGGGTTAATAGAGGCTGCCCCCAAGGCGGTGTGCTGTCTCCATTGCTCTGGTGCATGGTAATCGATCCTCTACTCACCACCTTAAACGATTCGGGAGTCTACGCACAAGCATATGCGGACGATGTTGCTTGTTTGGTAACAGGCCCTTCGCTTATGAACATCTGCAGGAAAGTGCAGAAAACTCTGGATCGGATTGACACTTGGTGCTGTGCGAATGGGCTATCGGCAAATCCCGCCAAGACTGGTATTGTCCTCTTTACCAGAAAGAGGAAACTTGATGGACTCGTTCTGCCAAAGCTAAAAGGAGTCACAATCCAGCTATCCAAGGAAATTATCTTGGAGTAATCCTCGATAGTAAGCTCCTATGGAAATCACACGTTGAAACAAAGACATCCAAAGCATTGACAGCTTTCTGGCATGATAAGACCCATTATCACCTATACATCAGTGGTCTGGATGAGTAGACTCTCTGTAGTGGGAGTCAGGAGGACCTTATCGAGACTACAACGCACTGTGGCCATCTATTGTACCGGAGCTTTTCCGACTACTTCAGGTCCGGCACTAGATGCTCTGATTGGTTTACCACCACTTGATGCTTTCATCCAAGGAGAGGCCTTGAAGGCCATCTGCAGACTGAAACACAGTGGGAATTGGTACGGCCCTTGTCCGGCATTGGAACACAGAGAAGGCATGGACATCGATCCAACGATTCTCGCCTTGCCCCTTGACTCCATGCCATCAAGAGTCGTACTTGAAAAGAGATACAGTGTAGTGCTACCAGAGGCTCAGTTGTGGGGAGACTCAGAAAATGAGCCCGGTAAACACTGTTTTCGCATTTTTACGGATGGCGCCAGGACCGAGCATGGCTCTGGCTCTGGGGTCTACGTGGAATCCAGCGGGACAAAACTGCACTTTGCTCTTGGAATGCATGCATCTGTGTTTCATACACCTCCGATGCAGTTCAAGAAGCAATGAACTTTGTTGTGGAAAAACGATGGAGAGGCAGATCTATATGGGTCTGCAGCGACAGCCAAGCTGCGCTTATGGCCTGCGTGTGCCCATAAACTCTTTCTCCTCTTATTATTTATTATAAAATGTAATATCAAATTTCGAATGTGTATTGCAGCCATAATTTTTTGAAAACGCAGTAAAAGTCCTTTACGGATTTTCTACAACAACAACAGTAAGGGATTTCCTTAAACTGTTTATTATTAGCAGCTAATTGCGCATTTAAATTATCTATTCCTTGTCCTTGTATTTTCTTCATATCGTTAATAATAATTAAACAAACCAAAAACACCGAAATATTCCACCAAAATAGGCCCCTATTATGAGTTTTATTCGATCTTCGATATTCGTTGGTTGTCGAAGATCGAAAATCGAATGACAATTTGGTATTATGAGCGCTGCAACCCTGTTGAAATTTTCATTGTATACCAAATTTATAGTCGAATGCAATTTTGCTTTCGGTTGTGTAGCGTATTGTGGGAAAACTTGTTAAAATGTTATTTGTTTGCGATTATTTATTGTTTTATAGTAACCAAATAATAAATATATACTAATTTTGTTAATTTTATGCAGGTCGAAAGTCGTGAGTACCAAACAGCAATTAGAAAGGCTAGTTGCATTAATGGAAGAGAATCCACAATTCGCAAAAGGGATTTGCACCAAAGTTGAAGCAGCAAAAAAATGGGAGGAATTTACAACGGCGCTGAATTGCTTGGGACCACCAGTTAGACCGGCAGCAAAATGGATTAAGGTTAATAATGGTTTTTTTTGTGATGTTTATAGAAATACATTTTTATTTTCCCTTGGCAGGTATGGGCTGAAATACGTAGAGTAACTGAAATACATATTTTTTTCGAATGACGAATAATTGAATAAAGAAAATGTATAACAAAAATAAAACAGAAACTGTGGCGTAAAGGTCTCTATTTAATACTTTTTAGATTTTTCTATAATATTCTAAGAATTTCATTTCTTATGTTTTCTGCTTCTCCGTTATTTGACTCCACTTCAATATCTTCAGCATCATCGTTGAGGGTCTCTTTAAAATATTTGGAATGGACTTAGCTCGGGTGCACTGCTGCAACTGGTTTTCTGTACCTCTTTAGATAATCTAAAGTTATTTAAAAATCTGTGAGGAAATTTCTGTAATATTAAGTACGCCAACACATTTTGAAAATTCTAAACTTACTCAGTGGAAACCAGTTCTAGGGGGTTGGATGCGCCTCTCAACTTTTTTCTACTTCTAGCTAGTTCCACTAATCTTTGATCGTCCGATGAATCGTCGAACCACAACTCCGTTGTACTCATTTTCACAAAAAATACGGGTTTTCTTTTATTTTGGTTTGCTGTATCAGCTGAGAAAAAATTATCTATTGTAAATGCGTCGAGCGATCGAAATTCACAATAGTCCTATTCTTCAACGAATGAGCACCATAATACCAAATGAAAATTCGTAAGATCAGCACTTTCGACTACAGTCGAAGATCGAATGTTGCTCATAATAAGGGCCATAATTTCTATGAAGAAAAACCGTTCACAACAGTATTGATAGTTGATTGTCGATTTTGCAGGTAATCTGCCATATGTGAACAGGTAGATTGTTTTTGTGGATTTATTGGTAATTAATGCATATCTGAACGTACTTTTAGCTTTCTTTTCTTTATCGTCGGCAGAACCATGCAAATGTTTGAAAGAGGAGAGCGCGAAGTGCTCGCATGATTTCAATTTGCACTGCCGAGAAAATTAGCAGAGTTAGCAACAATAGCTTTGAGATTTATTACCTCAGTATTGTGATGGAAAGAATAGTGAAATGTACCCTATCGTAGTCTCGTTACTTTGCTCTCAGCGAATTTAACAATGACTGACGTCACGGCAGTGTGCAGTGTGACCAGATTACTATTTTCGTAACTTGATAGAGCATGTTCTTGTTCTTTAGCCTCGGAGCTTTTATTTATTTTCTTTACTTAATTTAGTCAAAAAACATAAATATTCTTACTGATTTTAATTTAAACAATATACATATTAATAGAATAACAAAAAAAAAAGAGGTAAAACTAAAATATAAGTTGCCTAAAAAGATTATATGAGATTATATTAGCTACTTAAATGATGAAAGAAGAAAATTGACTTCGAGTCCGAGCAATAAGTGCATTCGTTTTGAATATCTTCAAATAAAAAGGGTAAGAGCTTCGTAAAGTTGCCGCCGGAATAAGAAAGCTAATGCGTTGCAAAAGAAGAGTTTTTGTACTCGTTTTATTTTCGTGATAGCAAATTGGTGATAAGGTCTCCAAATAAATGAATCATATTTTATTTCTGTCTTCCTGCCATTTCTCCAGCGTCTTGTAATAAAAATGTGATGTTTATAGTTATGTAAAATATAATTTTTTTAAAAATTAGCTCAATAATCTACTTTCTATTTAGTTTTCTTTTTTTTATAATCGGATCACACTATGTATGATAGAATACCCGATTGCGCCTTCCGAATACGCCCTGTCGTAAGAGCCTATGAATAAACAAGCAAAAGGAAGGGGAATTACTTTTTTGTGAAGGAGAAGAGTAGACGAAAGTTATGGAAACCACAAAACACAGGAAGTTATACGCACACACGCATACTTTCGTGCCATGGCGACTTCCGCATAAAAACGCAAACAAACTGCATTTAGAGCCTTTATATTAATTTGTGCTTTCACAATTTAATACACAGCACTTCGTTTTCATTAGTTTGATTAGTTTAAATCTCACAAACCACAATACTACCAAGCCATTCACTGAATTTGTATGTAATTTCTCCTACTTTTGTTTGTTCGTTTGTTTTGTATTGTCGCGGAAAATAAAGTGAATGGGTTTTAATGACGTGACCTTAGATACTTAATTCGCCTTGATACAAGGCAATAATTTTTTCCCGCGTTTCACGTTCACTCAGCAACGAACCACGTAAACCTAAATCGTCAACCCATTATTTCGATTTGTACCCCGTCTGTGGTCTGCTTTATTTGTACGTTTCTTTTTTCCAAGTTAGTTTTTCTTGTTCTCCTTCTAGCAACCAATCTCTCCCTCGTAACTGTAGTGTTACCAAATTTCGGATATAAGACCGCAATAAAATACCAATTTAAAGAAAAGAAAATACGAAATTTTTATTGAAATTCTTAAAGAACTTTGTATGCGTGACAAATTGATTTTACTGTGTGCGTTTTTTTAAATATATATGCATTTTCTGGTTATGTGTAAAAAACTGTATGAAAAAAAGAGATTTGAAAATCCTTCCTTATATTTAAAACTTATGTTAAGAGAATTTCTTTAAAAAAGGCCGAAAAACGTGTTTGCTATATTTGAGGCTATGTAACAAAATAAGGTACTCCTTTTTCTAAATGGTCCTAATGGTTTATCCGGTATTTTTTTGTGTTTTTTACTATACGTTCTACTCAAATATGAACGAGACGGTATCAATAAAACGGTCCGTGGATGACATATGGCAAAAATAAATTTTTTGTTTTTTGGTAGGACTGTTATAAGATCACATGGCAAATTTCAGCGTGATATGTCACATAGTTTGTTTTCTGTGCTACTGTAAACAAGTCAAGCTCGAGTGTGTTTTTCGAATTCTCTTTTATGACTTCAATTGTCTCAAAATGTTTTCCACGGAGCGGCAACTTAAGCTTGGGAAACAGGAAAAAGTCACATGGAGCCATATCAGGCGAATACGGTGCTTGCGGAACGATATTAACATTTTTTTTTTTTTTTTATATAAAATTAGCTTACAACATAAATCTTATAAGCTATTTTAAGTTAGGAGCTATAGCAGCGAGGCCTTAAGCTCGATAATTTTATATACATATGCATACTTCCATTCTTAAACTTAGTAGATACAATTTTATTTTAAATCTTATGGTAAAGATTGGTTCTTTTGAGGAATTTTGTTATTAGGGATATTGACTCAGGAGAAGGGACTGAGAGGTGTGAAATTGGGTTTGTGTTAGTGAATATTTGTTCTCTACAGGTAGCATACAGGAGGCAACTCAGTAGAAGATGAGTTACTGTGACTAAGATATCTGTGTTGCAAGTACAATATAATGGGTTTGTGTTATTCATAAGATGGCCATGTGTTATTTTCGTGTGTCCTAACCTAAGGCGTTCGAATTTTATAATGTCTAGTCGTGAAGGTTTTTTATTAGTTTTTTGGAGAAAATCTGTTATATTGGTCTTTGTGTAGTTAACGTTTTTATACCAGTCATTGGTTAGATTCCATTCAAGGAGTTGTTTGTTGTAGAAGTGTTGTTTAATATGATTTTTAATATCGAGTAAGTTGAAATTGTCTGTGCTAGTTACTGGGCTTCGATGAGCTTGTTTCGCGGATTGGTCAGCGAGGCTGTTCCCAACAATATTATTGTGCCCAGGCACCCATATTAAAATAATTTTTGGGTAGTGTTGTGTGATAATGTGTCTGATTTTGTTTGGGTAATAGTCGCTGTTATTTATATTGGCTATGGAATTAAGAGAGGAGAGTGAGTCTGAGCATATAGCAAACTTTTTTCTCGTGTGCTTTACTAAGTTTATTGCTTCATATATGGCAATAATTTCGGCTGAATATATAGAACTATAATATGGAATAATTGATATTTTTATAATTTCATTTTCTAGGGTTATGCTATATGATATATTTTGGTTTATCTTTGACCCATCAGTATAAATAAAAGTATAGTTGGAGTATTTATTTTTAACTTCGTTGAACATTGCACGATATTGAATCGGATTTGTGTTGTTCTTGTTGAAGATATGCAATGAAGTGTCAATTGCTTTTGGGTTAAAGGACCATGGGGGATGGATATGAATATCGTATTTAGTTGGCTTTAAAAGTATACCTACTGCTGAGCAAAGTACTGTTGTTCTGCTTATAGCAGGCTGTATTTTAAGGGTGGTTGTCCTCTTCTTTAGGTTATTGACGATATTGTGAAGCGGGTTGTCTTGCTTTGTTATGAGAGCTTTAAATAGTTTAGCAGTTGTTAGGTCTCTTTGATTTTCGAAATTCAGTATTTTTGATTCAAAAAATAAATTTGCGATTGGTGTAGAGCGCAGGGCTCCCAACGCGGTTCTTATTGCAGCGTTAAGTAATGACTTGATTTTGTTTATGAGATAGTTAGGAGCATATCCGTAAAGAAAAATGCCATAACTGATTTTGGGTATAAATAATGTTTTTACAATTGTTAAGATAGATTGAGTGTCGCATTGAAATTTTGGGGAGGCTAGACATTTCACAATGTTTAATTGTGTGACCAGGAAGTGCTTAGGTGATCGATGTGGGAGTTCCATCTGTATCTCTTATTGATAATGATTCCTAAAATTTTTAACTCATCACAGGGAAAGAGGTTTATGTTTCGTGAAAGCACAGTACATTGACAATTGTGCTTTCGACAGAGATGAATGTACCGATTTTTTGTTGGTGATAAGTTTGCTCCTGAGTAATCAGACCAAGTTAAGATGTCGTGAAAAAGGTTATTCAGGTCAATTATTGGACACTTTTCTTTATTTGATTTAATGATAATGTTAAAGTCATCTGCGTAGGCGTAAAAGTCAATTTCTTTATGGAATGATATTACAGAGCATAGTTTTTCATACGCAATCAAGAACACAATGACAGATAAAGGGGATCCTTGGGGAATACCATTGTCTGTTGACCAGAAATCAGAGAAATGGTTATTTATTCGTACCATAAACTTACGATTTGACATAAAATTGATAATATAATTGGTGGTTTTGGGGCCAACCTTCCATTTTACGAGTTGGTCAACTACCGTGTGTATGCCTATTTTATCATACGCCTTTTCAAAGTCAAGAGAAATAATTGTTAAATGGCTTTTTGATGAGAGCTTGGCTGCAGCTAGATAGTCTAACAGTAGTAGACTATCTGCTGTAGATTTTCCTCTCTTGAAACCCATTTGTCGGCTATTCAATAATTTGTTTTTTGTTACAAACCACCATAGCCGATTTGCTATTATCCTTTCTAGAACCTTAGCGAAGCATATGTTTAAAGATATCGGTCTGTATGATTTTGCTTGTGTTTTATCTGACTTTGGTTTTGGTATTGGTATAATAATGCTGTGTTTGAAGGACTGCGGGATAATTTTGTTATGAAGAATCGCGTTGAATAAATTTAAAAGGCGCTTTTTAAAAATTTCAGGAGAGTTTCGCATCATTGGATATGTTATCTTATCTAAGCCTGGAGTTTTTCCTTTTAGCTTAGTTAGTGCAGATATCATTTCCAGATGATTTATATCTTGTTCTAATATATTCGCATCTCTACAGGGTTGTGCATACACTTGAGATTGTAAGGTCGCTCTTTTCCTGTTTTGAAAGCTACTTGGAAAATTTTGGTCCGAAGCTGAATTGCTCCAGTATTTAGCCAGCTCATTAGCGATATCTTTTGGATCTGTGTGAGATTGATTGGGATTGTTTAGGGACTGTAGGCAATGTATACCGTGGGGGAGTTTGTATCCACAAAAGCGTCGTATAGTCATCCAAATTTTCTTTGTGGGGGTGCTAGGACTAATTTCTGCTGTAAACTTTTGTATCGAACATTGTTTGGAGGTTTTAATTTCTCGTTTAAAGGCAGATTTTGCTTTTTTATACTCAATTAAATTTAGTTCAGTCATGTTCGATCTGAATATATGAAACCGCCTGTTTTTTTCAGCTTTTAATTTACCTAAGTTATGATTCCACCACGGCACTGATCTTTGTTTTTTATTATTTAAAGTTTTTGGTATAGATTCATTAGCAGACTGTAGAATAATTTTCCTAAGGTTGGATGCTTCTGCATTAACATTACGGCTGATAGGTCGGGTTGACTCGAACTGTCTACATTTCTTTTCAAATAGTTCCCAGTTTGCAAGATCAGTTTTGAATGAAGTCTTACTTGCTGCGTTCGGTTGGTTAATAGGTGGGAAGAGAGAAATGAAAATTGGGAAGTGGTCGCTTCCGTTTAAATCATTGTGAGTCCTCCAATCAGCGTGAACGGCAAGATCGGGGGTACAGAGAGTCAGGTCTATGTGCGTGAGTGTATTGTGTGTGGAAAAGTGTGTTGGTGATTTGTCGTTTAGTAGAACGAAGTGAGATTGATTAATAAAATTTGACAAGATGTTGCCCTTCCGGTTGTTGACGCGTGAACCCCAGCTTTGGTGCCAACAATTAAAGTCGCCAGTGATAATGCCTGAGTGATTAGTTTGATTAAATACAGTTTCTAGGTTGCGGTAATGAAGATTGTAAGATGGGCGACAATAGGCTGACGTGATTCTGAATTTTTTTGTTGAATGTATTTCTAAAGTAATGTTGTCAAAGTCCTTTTCAGTTTGAATTATTTCGTGTTGTATATATTTATGTATCAGTATAGCTACACCACCGTATGATGGGTTTGAGTTGAATGAATACAAAAGGAAGTTGTTTGGAATTGGGACGTTTTGGAATTGTGTCGGAATGTGGCTTTCTTGGATAGAAATAATTTTAGGTTTATAATTATTAATAAGAATTAGCAGTTCATTATAATTATTAATATATCCGTTTATGTTCCATTGTATGATAAGTAGTGTCATGATAAATTGTATGAATGTGTTTATCTAAGTATATATGTATGTGTATAAGTATAAATGTATAATAGAATCTAAGATATAAATTGAGTAACTAAGTTATTGATCTGTAGACATTGATTCTGATGAATCAGAATCGATATCTGCAATAGGTAATGTTGAATCGCAATCTTGCTTAGAATTTCCCTTCAACTTGTTGATTTTTTTTAACATGGCTTTTGTTCTGTTAGAAATGTTTTTAGGGTAGATTTTAGTTTTATTATCTTTTGTTATTTGTTGCAAAGTGCCTTTAGTTAAAAAGTTACTATTGAGTATATCTGAGTAGTCTGTTTGCTCTCTCGGTTTGATACATGCTGGTTGTGTTGGTTGAGATGTGTATGGTGGATTCGAAGAGTTGAGTGGGAGTGTGGATTTACTGCTGTTGCTGGAATTTGGTATTATACTGTTGACTGAGGTGGTTTCTGCTATCATTCGTGAGAGTGTTGGAGAGTGTGGTGAATCTGCGCTCTTGTTATAGGTAATTGGTGGGTTTGTTTTTGCTAACTTTGATGCGTATGTTGCTGTGTTGAGTGGGTGACGTTCTTCGTATGTGGCTATCGCTCTCCGCCTATCGACTTTCTCTAGTGTGATGATCGCTTGGATTTCTTTCTCTTTTATGAATACCGGACATTTCTTATCAAGTGCATTGTAGTCAGCATTTTCTGATCCATTGTTGGTACAACTAACGCAAGCTGATGGGTCAGTGCACTTATCATTAGTTTCGCGGTCAATGTGAGAAGTTTTGGCGCAATTTGCGCATATTTTAGTGTTATTGCAAATTTTTGCTGAGTGACCATATTTTAAACAGTTCATGCATCTTAGTGGGAGAGGGATGTAGGGTCTTATTTTTATTTTCTCATATCCGATCAAAATGTGATTTGGTAGTATGGAGTTGTCGAATGTCAGAATAAGTAAGCCTGTTTCGACTAGAATGCTGTCAACCTTTTTCTTGATTTTCCTTACTTCGCTTACTCCTTGGTTTTTTAGTTCGTTTCTTATTGTTTCTTCTGATATACCTATTAATTCACGGGAGAAGATGACACCTTTTGATTGATTGAGGGTATTGTGTTCACATACTTCCACTTTAATATATGGGGATAGGGCAGACAGTTTTATTAATTTGCATGCTTGTACAAATGTTTTTGTTTTGATTAGAATACTTCCATTCCTCAATTTCTTGCACATTTCAACTTCGCCACCACATACTGAGTCAATGAGCTTTTTAATAAGAAAAGGGGACACTTTTGAGAGAGATTCCACGATATTAACATTATTTTTGTTCAAATAATCGCGAACAAGATGTGATGTGTGAGCTGGTGCATTATCGTGATGCAAGAACCATGACTTGTTGTCCCACAATTCCTTCCTTTTAAGACGAATGTTCTCGCGCAAACGCTTTAAAACGTCTAAATAATATTCAGCGTTAACCGATTTTGCGATTTGTGCGATTTTCAAGCACAATTTCCTAATAGTGTTTGACAACTAATAGAAGAGCGTCTATCGACAAAGCAGGTCTTGCAAAGATACGGTTTATCATATGAGAGCAAGAAATCCACATCTGCCTGAAGTAAACTAACACGGTCAAGGTGAAAGAACACTTAATATTCAGGACATTGCACTTTCGGTTGAGGACGACTAAACACACACACGGCATATTTATCTTGTTTTTTTTTTTTTGTTTTTTTAGTTCAGACTAACTAGTATAGCTTAAAGTCACTGTCTTATAATATTTTAATATTAACTACAATGTCATTTCATATCAAAACCATTTTATAGCAAAAGTGCAGAGCGATTAGTGAAACACGTCGAATAGTGTATGCGATTTTGCATGCATGTGAAATTATCGTTCAGCCGAAGTTCCCCTAACAATTTTGTTTTTCTCCATAGTTATAGGCCAAACCAAGTAAACTATCATCTTTGGTGAATACATGTGCAATGATTGTGCACATGGTGAAAAGAAATGTGAAGGTGTGGCCAATAACAGACTCTTATTCCACCACCGACTAAATATTCACAATACGCCAAGTCTTGGAAAATACTCATGAAAGGAGAATCGACACACTTTACATTTTCATCGACTTCAAAGCTGCATTCGACAGTACGAAAAGGAGTTACCTATATGCCGCGATGTCTGGTATTCCCGCCAAACTAATGCGGCTATATAAAATGATGTTACTCAATACCAGCAGCGCACAGGTTTTTATAAGAGCATACAATTGTTGGCGTGTGTTGATGATATTTATATCAACAACCGCGCTGTTAGGTCTGATTTTTCCATTGGATAAAGAAACAAAGCAATCGGTATGGTGGTGAACGAGGGCAAATCGAAGTACCTCCTGTCATCAAACAAACACTCGGCGAACTCGGGCATCGTCACCCATTTCACTGTTGGCAGTTAAAGCAGGCGATGAAATAATGAGCTCTATGAGCTTTTCGACGACATAGATATGCACAGCGAATAAATAAAGATCCAGCGGCTACATTGGATGGGGCGTGTCGTTCGAATGGATGCGGAAAGTATTCATTGCGGTACCAGCTGGTGGTAGCTTGGCTTCACTTGGTGTGTCCAATTGGTGCCGGTTAGCACGAGAAAGAAACGACTGGCGCGCTTTGTTAAGCTCGGTCCAAATCAAGTAAGCGATTATCGCTCCCATCAAAAGTAAAAGAATATGTTTTTATGGGAACACTACCAAATTCAAGCGCAATATGCTACATGCATTTTGTGTACATGTATAGGAGCGCAACTAAGTTCTCGCTGCTTTTTGATGAAAATACAACTTTATTCTGAAAAAATGGTTACATTAATCATTGAAAGTATTGCCCATCGCTGGCTACTACTTTTTCCCATCTTTATGGTAGATCTCTTGTACCGTCGTGGTAAAACTGTCCATCTTTTATGGCTATCCACGGATCAAGCCATTTTTTGATGTCTTCATATGAATGGAACTGCTGGTCAGCTAGACCATGTGCCATCAATCGTAACAGGTGATAATCGGACGGCGCAATATCTGAAGAATGGGGTAGGATTTCCCATTTCAGTGTTTCCAGGAATGTTTTAACGGGTTTGGCAACGTGAGGCCGAGCGTTGTCATGCTGCAGAATCACTTTTCATATCTCTCCGCGTATTGCGGCCGCTTCTCGCGCAGTGCTCGGCTCAATCGCATCAATTGAAGTCGATACCGATCCCCAGTGATGGTTTCGCTTGGTTTCAACAGTTCATAATAAATAACACCAACTTGGTCCCACCAAATACATAGCATAACCTTCGCAGCGTGACCGGGCAGTCCCCATGCCTTTCTTTTCTTTGGATTATTGTAGTGAATCCATTTTTCATCACCCGTCACGATAAGACAAAGAAAACCTTTCTTTTTTTGCGGCTGGAGCAGTTGTTCACAGGCAAAAAAACCATGTTCAACATCCTGTGGTTTTAACTCATAAGGAACCCATTTGAATTTGAATCATTCCTAAAGCATACAATCGCTTGGAAATGGATTGGCGGGTAACTCCTATTACTGAAGCAAGCTCTTCTTGCGTTTGACACGGATCATCATTTAGCAATGCCTCCAATTCAGCGCCTTCAAAGGTTTTTAGCCTTCCTTCACGCGGACGGTCGTCAACATTAAAATCACCGTCTTTGAAGCGACGGAACCAATCTGGGCACCTTGTTTCACTTAAAGCAGCATCTCCATAAATTTTTGTAGCTCTCGATGCGCTTCAACCGCCGTTTTTTTCGAATGAAAGAGTAAAGTCAACACAAATGACAATTATTCGACACAAAATTAGTCATTTTCACAAAACCAAAAGTATATGATACCAAAACGAAATCACTAATGTGTCGAAGCAGTTTATTTGTCACGTGTCTAAGCTTGGTTTATGACGTTTAAGCTATGTTAGAAACGACTAGCACGTACTGCTAGCGGGATCTATTGACAAACAGCGGCAACTTAGTTGCGCACCCATATTTCTATTGAACTGGTTTATGTATGTAAAATAGTCACTCGCAGATTATTTGACGCAGATAAGATTGTGCAGGCATCTTATTTATTTTGTTTTATATCATTTTTCAGCATAAAAAAAATAGTTGACTGATTTCACATACTAAAAAAAAAAAATCAAGAGAGTCCACACCACAGCTTAAAGGATGCAACTTCAAAAGTAACAACTATTTGACTCTTTAGTACTTGGCACGAAGTAAACCAACTTGTGTTTTCTTGTGTTTTCTGGACTTATTTGTTTCCACTCTTCAAGTATCGCCTTTTTAGGACTAGATTTGTTACGGATGTCATATTTTCTTTTATTTGTCTTCAAAACCAACCAAAAGGTTTCGGTGATAAAACCGAAAGTCATATTAAATTTTTTAATTTTCTAGCGCTTTGAACCAAATTTTTTTGCAGAAGTTTTAAATAAACATATTTCATGATTGTTTCTTCGATTAAGATCTAATTTCCAACTACATTTGAAGACATGCATGCTCAAAATAGAGCGTTGCCACCACCGTGTTTCATAGTAGCTCGAAAATGTTGAGGTTTGAGCTCGGGCTGTATACCTGGTTTCCCAAAATTCTGGGGTTCTACTTAGATGGTCACGCGCAAACTGGAATCTCCATTTGGCGGACAAATTTAATTTTTTTGTAAGTAGGAATGATTACTCGAGGATCGGACAAAAGTTCATCATATATATATTAAACTATGTAGATGTAAATTTTCATTTAAAATATTGGAAATTGACAAATTTATGTAAATAAACCTAACGAGTTAAAAGAAAAATGACGTTATCTGGTGGCAGCGATACTGCAATGAATTATCATCTGAAATCAAAAAACCAAAAATTTTATTAATCTACACAATAGTGGCTATCGTTTTACGTAGCCGTTTTTTTTTGTTTTTGATAAAATGATGGTGATTTAATTTCGATGTGTGTTTTTCACCATTTTTTTGATTTTCAACAGGCCTAAAAAAATAGTTATTTTTGAAAATCGGCTACGTACAACGATAGCCAATACGATAACAAAAATTTTGAAAAAAAGAAAATTAAAATCGGTTCATTAGTCTTCGCGAAATCGTTGCCACCGTATCAAAAAAAGTCGTTTTGAGAAGAGCGCGTTTGAAATAAAGCATCGTATCGTAAGCGCTACGGGGCCGAACCGACGAGCGCTCCCTTAAGTGCACATAGAATCGAGAATAAAACGAATTTCGCTTTAAAAATTTTACCACATTTCCTTGAGTAGTTATACTAACAATTTATGCAAAAAAAAAATCCAGTTTTTTTTAATTTTCACAGTGGCGTTCCTCCTTAAGCTGCGGCGTAAATTTTCTGTATGTTTTGGTGTTTTTTGCACTACAATGGAACGAGTATTAACACTCTTTTATGTTCAGAAATAAAATAAAATAAATAAGATGTCTGCGTAGTCTGTTTCTCTATTTTTGCAAAATATTGTGAAATATGGAACACTTAACAAAAAATCGTATCTGTATCAAATAAGCATGAGTGACTGTATATACCTATATCAAATATGTACTTAATATTATGTAATATTTGTGTAGCCCATAATTGAACTTATTTTTTCAAAATTTCTTTTCCAATTGAAACTAATAATACGTTCACATATAAGTAGATGATCTATATTTTCGAGCTTAACTCAAAATCCGTAATTAAAAAGCGCGATTTCCAATACGAAATTTCTCTCCCAAAACCTGAGATTATAAAATAAACCTAGATAATAACCATACTTTTTGACATACAACCCTGTGTTTTCTGTGTTATCGATAATTATTTTCACGAATGTAAGGAGAAACATCAAAATAAAAACGAAATGAAATGGATGCCGGCAAAGAAAACAGTAAACATAATTCTAATAAAATTTTTGTTAAATACAATATTATTAATTATGGATTCATTTTATAGAAAAAAGCGTGTGTCCATAAACGTTTTGTCTTCTTATTACTTATTATAAAATGTATATTAATAAAAAATAGCCCATGCGTGATGCTGCCATAATTTTTTGCATCCTCAGTAAACGTCGCATACGGATTTCCACCAACTGTTTATTATTACCAGCCAATTTCGCAATTAAATTAGCTATTCCTTCTCCTTGTATTTTCTGCATACCGTTAATAATAATTAAAGAAACCAAAAACACCGAAATATTCCGCCAAAATAATTTCTCTGAAGAAAAACCTGTCAAAGCAGTATTAGGAGCTGATTGTCAATTTTGCAGGTAATCTGCTATACCTATGTGAACGGGTAGATTAATTTGGTGGATTTATAGGTGATTAATGCATATGTGAACGTATTATAAATCATCAAAATCTGATTATCATTTTGTCGCAATCTTGTTTTCAAAAGAAGTGGATTGCGGTGTAATTTTGTATACTTAACAAGTGTAATCGGGTGTATATACATACTATTTACTACTAAAAGTGGTGCGGCTGACCAGGAAATTGAAATCGTTAATGGTTTATAAACGAATGCATGAACATGCACACATTTTGTATAAGATTTATGTATTTGGTTTCTGGGCTACAAATAAATATTAAACGCGAGCACTATGGGAACAAGAAATAATGTTTACAAGAACTTTAATTGAATTGCTTCCTTGCTTGCTGATTTTGCTCGCAAACACATATCCTTGAATGTACGGATAGCATGGTATATGTAATAATGCTTTTATAGCAAAGCCTTTTATAGCAAAGGTTTGCAGATTTTGAATTTATGGGAATTGTCAACTGTTTCTACCGCGTGCTTGATGGCAATTGTGTTTAAACTGTAATGCCTTTGCTCCATTCTTGGGTATGTATTATACCTATTTCAAAATTTTAGACGTCGGCGGTCAATCAAATTGTCTCGTTATTGACAAACTCCAAAACATTGTTGCCATGCTTCGAAAAAAGAATAAACAAAAAGAATACAAACACGCTGGGAAAGATGGGTTTAAAATGGGTTTAGGTTATGATATTTGTAAGGGATTTGACAAGAAATTTGATTGGCAGTAAACCCAAAAGTAAGCTCCGATGGAGACGTTAGATAAGTCACACTCTACACTTATAAACGGAAATAGAGGATTTCTCTCTTTTTGAACTGTAATGTCGGCAACTTTTATTAATCTATTGTATAGTTTGTCTAATGGAAGCGTGACTGAGAAATTCAAATTTAGGGTTCCATTATTAAAAAATTTGAATGCTGCTAAATAAGCGTATCCTTTTTACCAAACGCGTTCTGCAATTTGTTAGTTCTGTGAGAAATTTAGAAAGCGTTGTTTTTACAAAATGAGTTCCGTATATGAATAACATTTTGAAACAGTGCTCCTATGTACATACCTTAAAGTTCCAAAAATGTCACATGCAGCTGCACAGAAGAAGTCGACCATTACCCGTTTATAAATAAATAAATGGTATACCGAAGTTAAAAGCGTTGACGACTTCCCCGGACGAAGTCCAAAAAAAATACTTGTAATAAAGCCGAACTTATCATTGTGAAGCTGGATCATTTTTATGAAAAAGTGATGTTAATGTACCTAAAGACACGATTCGAGGACGTTTACGTGCAGAAGACCTCAAATACCGGAACGCATTGAGAAAAATGCTGCTCTCATTATCATGCATTGAAACAAGTTTTGTATGGGGCAAGGCAAATTCAGAACGTAATTGGGCAAACATAATATTCGCGGACGAATCTTCCTTTGGGCAATAGTTGCATACGTCGGTCCTACTGATAATCTATAACTTCAAGGAACTGTTAAACATTCAGTTAAGTTTCATCAGTTGGGCTGCTTCTCCGAAAATTGATTTGTCCATTTATTTGTGTTTACCGCCAATTTGAATGCAGTTTTTATGAATAAAATTTACCAAAAAATTATTATTACCGGAAGCTACAAAGATATTTGGAAGAACTTGCCAACTTTGGATTTTACAATAAGAGAGCGAACCTAAGCATCGAGCTCGAAGGTGTGCAGAGTGTAAACAACAAAATGGAATTAATATGTTGGATTGGCCTTCACAGTCGCCTGATGCCAGCCCTATTAAAATGTTTGCGGAAGAGTTAAGCTAAAACTCAAAGGAAAACCAATATGGACGGCCAAACAGTTATCAAGGCAAATTCGGCTAATTTGGAGCCGATTACCTCCATAGCTTGCGCAGATATCAACACAAAGTATGACAAGTGCAATCCAGTTTGTTAGAATCGAATTGGTCAACTAGTTTTTAGGTTATTGCGGCCACGCTTTTATTAGACAGACTGTATAAGTACATTATATTGGTAGGAAGTGTGACTATGAGTCGCTTTTAGTTTAAATATAATTACTTGGGGTACTATTTACATATATTATATTTTTAGATTGATAAACACTAGTCTATCCACATCAAATCTCGTATTTCTGACTTATGTTGCACTTATTTTAGTGCAAACGTTTTAAAGCTCAGGCGCACGAACAATATTTGTGTCTATCGCCCTGCATGCTTACGATTTTATTTGCTGAACAGATCAATGAATTTCTCTATCACAGTACTGATACTTTCTCATTGGCGAATTTGACGGAATCGGCAGATTTGAGTGACGTCCGCAAAGAAGGTAAACAAATCTTTATAACGGGTGAATTTTTAGCTATTATCTTTTTAAACAGTTTGTTTAAACAGCTGACGCACGTTTTGTGTTTTGTTTCACTGTCAAACAGTTTGGCCTTTAATTTAACCATGAATCGTCTTACAAACGAACAATGCTTGCAAATCATTGAATCGCGCGCTTCTTCCATTTTATGGTCAGTTTAATCGACCCACTGAAGCGGCTATTCGAGCTATTATGACTAAATTTAGAACCAAATTTACATTATTGGACATCAAACCACCAACACGCTTACGTAGGGTGCGAACTGAAGAAAATATCGCAGCTGTATCAGCCACTGTTAATGATGACCATCAATTATCGATTCGTCGCCGTTCGCAGCAATTGGGCCTTTGTTACTCAACAACGTCGAAATTTTTGCGAAAGGATTTAGGTGTGAAGCCTTTCAAAATACAGCTGGTGCAAGAATTGAAGCCGAACGCCTACCGCAACGCAGAATTTTTAGTGAATGGGCTCTTGGAAAGTTGGCCGCAGATCCACTTTTTTATCGAAAAATTGTGTTCAGCGACGAAGCTCATTTTTAACACACTTTTATTAGCTCGGGTTGTATGTATGTATGCAACGGAATCTTTGAGCTTAATTTTCACTGGGTTTTAAAAATCTGATCGACTTGGAATTTTGCACACCTATCAAGGACCGATGACAATGCAATAATTTGATAAAAGTTTTCCATTATCCTTATTAGGATTGCCAGGATTAATATTTTCTTTTTTTTACTGTGGGCAAAAAGTTAGGTGAATTTGATGATATACACTTATGCCAACGATTTTTCCAATCCCCGAAACATGCCAAATAGTCCATTTCCGGTATAGCCATCAGCACCTTCTTCGATTCAGCTTTTATCTCCTCGTGATGCAAAACCAAGAGTTGTTGGCCCATAATTCTGGTCTTTTTAGACGAATTGCTTCACGTAAACGAAGCAAAATGCTCAAATAATATTCCTTATTAACAGTTTGGCCAGGTGGAAGGAATTCATAATGCACCACACCACGAAAATCGAAAAAAACTGTCATCATGACCTTTATTTTTGAACGACTTTGACGTGCTCTTTTCGGTCTGGCCTCGCCTTTAGCACGATATTGGCTTGATTGGTCGGTTGTTTCAGGGTCGTAAGCATAAAGCTGATAGTCTGAAAGCATTGTTTCACACACATCAACGCGACGACTTTTTCCAAGAAATTTTGAGTTTTCGGTACCAAACGAGATTTGACTTTTCGTAGGCCCAAATGGTCTTTCAAAATGGTTTTCACAGATCCTTCTGATATTCGGATCATATCAGTGAGATCTTTAACAGTCAACCGACGATTTTTGAGCACTAACTCCTTCACTTTATTGACGTGTTGGTCACCTGTTGACGTCGATGGTCGTCCGGAGCGCTCCAAGTCATCAACACGTTCTCGACCCTCTTTGAAGTCTTTGTACCACTTATAAACATTTTTCTGCGACATGGTCGAATCACCAAATGCCTTCTGCATGCTAAACGTTTCCGCAGCCGGAATTTCATTCCGCAAACAAAATTTGATGTCACTTCTCTGCTCAATCAAATCAGACATTGTAAAAATCGAAAAATGCACTTTTGGTCGTTTGGTAAACACAAGCGTAAATATATTACTGATAATGACATTCACATGAAAGTTGGCCCAGATGTTATTAACAGTGCTGCCAACTCATGAAAAAAATAACTAGAGCGAAATTTTAATCCCGCGAACTTTGACAAATAAATTCACCTGTAGAAGAGTAAGAAAGACAGAGCTAACGCGCGGTCTGCGCATGCCAGCACTCTCCGAGTTACTCTTACTGATTTCGTGAGTCTACGACTTACTCTTTCGAATTCGAACTTGCTCGGGCACGCGGCACTGCAGTGCGAATAGAAGGCTAAAACGTTTTCAGGGTAGTTGCATTCTCACTTTGTATAGTCTTTACACATGCGTAGATACTACAAGTCTCATACACGCAAATTTACTCTATTCAATGTTCATATAAGATGAAATAATTTTCATATAAGATGTAATTTTGGTAATTACAATAAAATAATCAAAACATAAATTTTAAACTTATTTTACGGAACAAAATTTTGGCAAGTAAAGAAGGAATTTATCATTACCATAATTTCATTTATAAAATTTTATCGATTACTAGCAAACCCGGCCCCCTTCGCTGGGCACACTAAAATATAATAGATATGGTTTAGAACAGAAAATATATGGTTTTCATATTATTTATTTCTTTATTCTTTATTCAAGCGCTTTGGCATAAACAATATTTTTTATTTTTCTATTTGTTTTTGAGTAAATATAAAATATAAATTGAAAATCAGGAAAAAAGAAGATTGTTTTTAAATTTCAAATCAACGCATATTAATAACTAAGAAACAATCGTCTTTTTTCCTGATCATCCATGAATTTTTCGTTTCAATTTATATGTTTTATTAAGCATTGGAGCACGAACACATAATTTCATTCGGATTTCACATTAAATTCTCAAATTTCGTAAGAAATTATTGACTGTTCCAAAATCCACTCCAAAAAAAATGCACAAACAATTTTTACATGTTGCACTTACGCTTTTTCCTTATGGCATCCAAATCAGAAAGAAATATTGACACATTGTAACTCACACTGTCAATTTGACAGTTCAGTTCCGCCCCAAGCCTTAAAAAAGTAAGCGACATTATGGCTGGTTCAAGAGAACGCTGTACCCGTTGCCAGTGCTCCGAATTACAACCAATCTTTACGAAACCCATTTTCAATACTTACTTAACAATGTGCATAAGTTTGGTTTAATTCGGTGCAAAGACACGGCGGGTCCACGTTTTGGCATATATTTCGAGACCCTAGTCATCAATAGGTATGAAAATTACTCCGTATTAAAGAACTTTCATTTGATACCCATATTGTACATACACAACCAAAGGTTACCCGGGTCCACGTTTTGACCTATATCTCGAGACCCCAGTCACGGAGCGGCATGAAAAATACTCTGTACTAAAGCATTCACCAACAGCTTCAATTTGATACCCATATTGTACACACACGTCCGAAGGTTACCCGGGTCCACGTTTTGACCTATATCTCGAGACCCTATCTACCAATAGGTGTCCAAACTATACGGAAACCATCTGCAATACCTCCTTAACAATGTGTGTAAGTTTGGTTTAATTCGGTGCAAAGACACGGCGGGTCCACGTTTTGGCATATATTTCCAGACCCTAGTCATCAATAGGTATGAAAATTACCCCGTATTAAAGCACTTATCAACAGCTTTCATTTCATATCCATATTGTACAAACAGATTCTAGGGTCCACGTTTTGGTCTCTATCTCGAGACCCTAGTCACGGAGCGGATGGAAATACTCTGAACTAAAGCATTCACCAACAGCTTCCATTTGATACCCATATTGTACACACACGTCCGAAGGTTACCCGGGTCCACGTTTTGGCCTATATCTCGAGACCCTATCTACCAATAGGTGTCCAAACTATACGGAAACCATCTTCAATACCTCCTTAACAATGTGTGTAAGTTTGGTTTAATTCGGTGCAAAGACACGGCGGGTCCACGTTTTGGCATATATTTCGAGACCCTAGTCATCAATAAGGTATGAAAATTACCCCGTATTAAAGCACTTATCAACAGCTTTTATTTGATACCCATATTATACATACACAACCAAAGGTTACCCGGGTCCACGTTTTGACCTATATCTCGAGACCCCAGTCTTAGAGAATGTAGAGAGAAATTTAATGCCCTAATTTAGCACAATCAAACACTTTTAAAGTAATTATAGACTTGTGCCCTGAAGTTAAATCTGTTAAGTCCAGCCTTCACAGTGTCGGGTAATGAGTTCCACACTTTAATAGCGTTAATGAAAAATAATCTAGATGATGGTAGGTAATTAAATTTTGGAACGATGAATTTGTTGTGTCTGCGAGACCTTACTGGTATCAACTTCTCTGTCAGATAGGGCGGAGACTTGAATAATGTAAGTTTGCATAAAAATATGCAATTTCTAGCAGACAAATAACTATTAAGGGGGGGGGTAGGGTCACAAAATCGAAATTTTTTTTCTTCACTCATCTTATAGTAAATCATTTCAAGAATGTTGTGTCAAAATTTTAAGTAGATCGGAGCAGAACTCTCAAAGTTATAGCCTTTGTAGGCACTCTACCTCGAATGCGGAGCATCGATAGTTTTTCAGTCATTTTTTCAAACGCGTTTTTCCCGAAACGACTTCTTAAAAGTCGGTGCCAATCACAACTCCGAAACTATTCAACCGATTCTTTTCAAATTTGGCACACGTTTTCTAAATCAAAAATATATTACCTCCCCCCCCCCCACTGTTTTTTTTTATTTTTTTTTTTAAGGTTGTTTTTCACTTACAAATATGGCGAAATTTTTCGCCAAAAATGCTCGTTTTACGTTTTTTTGCCACCAAAACTACAAAAATGAAAACAAAAATTTTATTAATGGGGGGGGGGGGCGGGGGGAGCATTACGTCATACTTTAACTGAAAAATTCGACTTTTTTAGTTTCAAATGATTCTACGACGTATGCCGATTGGCAACGCAGAGCACTTCTCGAAAAACATATCTCCAAAAAAACTCTGCCATGGGCTTATTTGTCAATATTTTATTATTAATATTTTTTAAAAACTTATTGAAAAGATGTACAATAACATGCAACTGATTTTATTAAAGTATTTTAAGCCATATTTCTGTAAAAAATTAAAAAAAAAGTGTTTTTTTTTAGCGCTAAACCCTACCACCCCCTTAAGGCAACATCCCAGTAACCTTGATCGCCATGCAGAGATATAGTCATATCTGCCAATCCCATATACATACCGCGTGGCGTTATTAAATGCTACATTAAGTTTATGGCAAGATGTGGAGCCGAGTTTGCTGTATACCACCTCAGAGTACGTAATGAGAGACATAATTAGCTGGAGAACTAATTAGCACCTCGTTTTCTCTGGCGTGAATGTTGCAGAGACTCTCAACTTACGCAATGTAGCATAAATGTTCCCCACAACCCTATTTATATGGTCAGCACAGGTAAGTTTTGTGTTGAGAATGAACCCCAAATTTTTTACCTTGTCCATAAAGCTAAGGGAACTTGTACCTATCCACAATTTAGGGATATTGTCAACATGCACGGCACTATTACATATAGGTAAGACATATGACTTTGACGCGTTCAGACATAAAGAGTTTTCATTAGCCCATACAGAAATAGCAGACAAATCACTGTTTATTTTGAAACATAAATCTTCAACGAGACCAATACGACTGGACAAGTACAATTGTATATCATCAGCATACGCATGGACATTCACATACTGACAAACGTTAAAAACATCATTGACAAAAAGATTGAATAAAAGCGGACCAAGGATAGACCCTTACGGAACACCAGTGTGTACGTATCTAGACTGAGATGTTGATTTACTGGTCTTGACCTTCCAAGGTAGCTGGCCATGAGCTTCACCGCACTGTCTTTGAAGCCGAAACAGTGTTTAAGCTTCAAACATAACAATATGTGATTCACTGAATCAAATGCTTTAGAAAAGTCAAGTAAGTAAAGTAGAGTCAAGTCTCCGTTGTCAAAACTAATTCTAATGTCGTCAAGTATTTTAACCATTGCAGTCGAGCAACTGTGACTTTGTTTGAAGCCAGATTTTGTGCAATTCACAACAAAAATTAACTAAAAAAACCAAACTGGAACTTTACATCTCGTTTTGATTGTGTCAATATAATCCACGGTTTCCTTTTTCTGTGCTGAGAGTATCTATTCTGTGTCAAGGCTAATGCTGGCCTTTCTTTGGACATGTAGTCGGTAAAGAAGGAATTAAATAAACACACAATTAAATCGGACTATAAATCACTGACTAAATGAAAACAATAATTTTCATTCAGAAAAACAAGGCTCGGCCTTCAATCAATGATCTATATGGGAAAAAGTATGTAACACATTGATTATGTCAGTATATTTTGTTGTTACCTCTCCTTTTCAGGAGTGGGGTAGCCGTAGCCACGAATATATCGAATCATTAATTCACTGACTGCAATGATAACAATAATTTTCATTCATAATATAATAAAAAATAGTTTAAAAAAAAAAAACTAAAAAACACGCTTTTTTGCTAATCGAACTAAAAAGTAGAAAATAAAAAATAGTTTAAAAAAACTAAAAAACACGCTTGTATTGCTAATCGAACTAAAAAGTAGAAAATAAATTTTAATGACAAAGAGACCTGGAATGAAGTAATAGCACATCGAACGATCAGTTATAGTCAACTACCTCAGAACAGAATTATAACAAAAATTAAGATACAAATAGAATAATTCAAATTAGAGTTAAAGGCGTGGGATGCATTTTGCTTCACTTTCATAACCCTCTGTACATAGGTAGTTGCCAATAGAATGATTGTAATATTTACTATATCAAGCATCCCACGCTTTTAACTCTAATTTGAATTATTCTATTTGTATCTTAATTTTTGTTATAATTCTGTTCTGAGGTAGTTGACTATGACTGATCGTTCGATTTGCTATTACTTCATTATAGGTCTCTTTGTCATTAAAATTTATTTTCTACTTTTTAGTTCGATTAACAATAAAAGCGTGTTTTTTAGTTTTTTTAAACTATTTTTTATTGGATCAATGGGTACGTAAATAAGCAGAATTGTCGATTTTGGAGTGAAGATCAGCCAGAAGAATTGCAAGAGCTACCAATGTATCCAGAAAAGGTCACATTGGACCGTACTTCTTGAAATATGCTGCGAATCGTAATGTAACTGTGTATGGTGAGCGCTACCGTGAAATGATATCCAACTTGTTTTTTACCAAAATGCAAGAGCTTGACTTGCATGACATCTGGTTTCAGCAAGACGGTGCCACATGCCACACAGCACGCGTAACAATGGACTTGTTGAGAGGCGAGTTCGGGGCACATTTTATTTCACGTTCGGGACCTGTCAATTGGCCACCCAGATCGTGCGATATAACGCCTTTAGATTGTTTTTTGTGGGGCTATGTTAAAGCTTATGTCTATTCAGACAAGTCCGCTTCAATTAACGTATTGGAAGACAATATTAAAGCATTTATATGTAAGATACCGGCCAAACAATTGAAAGAGTATTCCAAAATTGGACTAAGCGGATGGACCATTTGAAGCGCAGTCGCGGTCAACATTTGCCTGAAATTATCTTCAAACATTAAATTATATGGACTGTACTATCGATTTAAATCCAAATTTCATGCATTTTTCTGAATTTTACGTGTGTTTTTTTGAAAAACTTTCCTATAGCTCTTAAAAAACCACCCTTTAGTAGTACGTGTTCCATTTTACAAAATCTATTAAAAACTATATTTCTTGCTACATATCATTTTTTTATATCGCAGTTTTTGCATTTTCCAAAAGTTCCACTATAGAAAGGCAGGCATAATTTTGATTCGATTTCACACATTTTTATTCAACCTAACCTGAACTACGAATAACAAGTGATCAAGTAACCAACATCGCTATTTTTTCGGATAGCCAAGATGTAATCTGACACTGGATTCAGCTACAACAACCTCTATGGTAGTGAAACATGAGTGAAAACCATAAAGTAACCCTAATTTGGGTCCCTGGACACCGGAACATTGAAGGTAACGAAAAAGCCGATGAACTGGCAAGAGGGGGATTTGCCATAAATAACGCTCTTGCAGAATCGGTATTCACACCATTAGGTGCAGTCAAGAAAGAGTACAATTTCCCTAAAATACCTCCGAATCGAGGATTGTAGATGGAGAGATCAGGCGAAATGCAAAATTAGCAGAACGTTATGGCCCACCTACAACCTAAAACAATCGTCAGCATTGATGGTAGTCATAACTGGCCTTTGGTCTGTTGAAGAACAAGCACCCAACACATACTGTCACAGCTGTAAACAACCGGAGAGAAAGGAAACCATATTCCACGTCCTCTGTGAATACCCTGCCCTATGGAAGGACAGAATGTTAACCCTGGGCAAACCGCTTTCGAGGGTCTCAAACAATTGTCTGGCTTAGATGTAAACACCCTAAGAAGGTTCTTAAACCGCACAGAATGTATATAGTCGTGCCGTAAATAACTGGTAAACAAGTTGGTAACGAGGATGTGGCAACAAAATGGTGCGGAAGCGCTAGTTGGATTCTGAATGAATCACCACTCTAACCAACCAACCCAGTTCGAATAGGTTGGTGCGTGACTACCATTCGGTCAAAACAAAATTGCCTTGAAATATAATGGTCTCCTCCACTGAGTGTGGCTAGCGAGATAGATTACCAGGTATGCCCATCCGAAGCAAAATTATGGGACTATCTCGCCAACAATCTCAGTTTTTTCGTAAAAGTAAAACACTGTCATGACACCAGTTATATCAGTGAATTAGCTGATGCATTCAAAATCGTTGAGGCCTTGTTATGGATCTGTTATTGGCCTCTGCATTTTGAACATCGTGTCGCTGTCACAATACTGGGTACATCAGCAAATTAGCTAATCCCCTCAAAACCGCTGATAGCTGGGTAACGTTCTGATGTTGTGCACACCGCTGATTTCTTTACATCCTAGTCTGCAATATATTAACCCCTTGAACCCCCAGTCTAGCACGTCATAAACTTCCCTGAACAAACTGACATATTGTCATACATATATAACATTCATATACATGTGTGAAATAAATATTTATTTATTTATTTACAGACGTGGAATAATAATACAATTATTCTTATACGTAAGAAAAGGAGCACTGGCTGAAAGGACCTTCGGCTCGCTGATGTAGAAGTAACAGATAGTTAGCTTAAAGGTCTTACATGTAAAAGGAGACTAGAAAACTTAATTAATTAAGACTATGATAAAAATATAGTAACTATGTTAGAGGAGCAAACATCAAATCAATTTTTTTAATCCTGATTTAATTAGAAATTCTGAAATTTTTGATATATCTTCTGAGGAAGTAGTTCTTAACAGTGTAGAAGGTCTTTGATTTCGGAAGATACTTTTCCTGATTTGTTCAAAATGTGGGCAGTCGTCGAGTAGGTGGCAGACCGTTAAAGATGGTGAGTGATAGTGTTGGCAACATGGAGAGCTGGATCCATTTAAAACGTATGAATGTGGGGCGATTGTGTACGAAATAACGATGGGAAGAGGATCCCTGTGTACGTTATATTCACCGGTTCACCAACTGTTCACCACCAATATCCACCGTTACATAGGACATCGAGGGAAGAATGACCTGCAACTGCGTGGCCTGCCAAAGGGAAGTTGAAGCTGGAAACAAACCAGTCCACGAAAAACAGGTATTGAGTGCGAAAAATTGAAGCTAGAAATTGGCTTTGTGATTGACCGAGATTATTGCAGTTGCTAATAATCGTCTCACAGTACAAGGGCTTCAATTATTGGCATCTCTCCATTTCTTATATGCAAATAAACTTATATACTTATATATATACATATCTATATACATATACATATACTGCCTATGAAGTGAAGGATACAGTGGGACCCGAGGTAGAGGAACTTGTTTGTCGCCAAATAATTTGCGAGTACTATTTTTCGGTTTATTTTCGGGATTTTTTCAAAAAATCAAACGAAATTGCGGTTTGTTAATCAACCACAATATTTTAAAAAAAAAAAATTTTTTTTTCGACAATACAAATTTTTTTTGAGCAAAGACTCAATTGTTCGCTGCTTATTTTCGTCTCGTTTTCGTTGGTTCTGGTCAAGTTTCAGCTATTATATAATATATTTCAGTATTTATCGCTTTCGTTTTCGTTTTCGTGCTGACAAACTTCCAGAACCGTTTTCATTTTACAAAAGCCACAGGCTAAAGCAGCGAAGTTTAATCTCAAAACATGAGTAAACCAAAGTCGGCTATTTCAAGTCTCTCTCCAAGTAAGGAAATGATGGACTTAAAGTCTTTAAAGCGCCAGAGAACTGTTGCAAAAACCAGCATAGTGCGCATAAAAACGGGTCTCCTTGAAAAGACCATGTCGCTAGATCCAATCGAATTGGAATGCCGACTCGACATATTGAACTCCCACAGCGAAAAACTCATGAAATGTCAGTCGAAAATTGAGGAAATCGACGAAGAAGACATTGCCCGTGGAGAGTTAGAGGACTTAATTGTAGAAACAAAGTCCATTATAAAGTCCATTCTGGCGAGAAATAAATCGTCAATTGCCGAAACATCTTTTATTGCACCTCACAGCTCGCGACTACCAAAAATGTCGTTACCTACATTCAAAGGAGAATATTCCGAATTTAAAAACTTTATGAGTCTGTTTGAGAGTTTCGTGCACAATGATTCCACAATCCAAATGTCGATAGAAAATTATCCAAAGGCGTTGGCAAGCTTCAGAAAGGTTTATGACAATAAGTACCTGATATTTTTTAACACAGTGTCGAAACTTTTTGAATTGTCAAAAATCCAAAGGCCTTCTGCGTCATCTTTGCGATCAATGATTGATACAGTGTCTGCAGTATATGACTCCCTTTTATCGCTGGATGACGATAAGCTTATTTCAAATGCGATGTTGATTCACATAGTCATGTCGAAGGTTGATCCCACTACTCGGTCAAAGTGGGAGGAGAAACTTGACTATGATAAGCTGCCGCTTTTGGCTGAGTGTGAAGCTATGCTAAATAAGAGATACAAGCATCTATCAGCTGAAGAAGCTTCCTCGTGCCAACCAAGGACAAACAATGAAGATACGCGGCAGAAAACAAAAAATCAACAACTACGACACTCAAAGACAACATTTATCGCGACAAATTCCAAACTGCCGACTTGCCTTCACTGTGGTTCCAAGGACCATTATTTGACAGCTTGTCCAAAATTCCAAGCGCTTACCGCACTTAAAAGATTTGAATTTGCAAAATCGATTTCGCTGTGCATAAATTGCTTGCGCAAGGGACATACGGTCTCAAAGTGCAAAGCAAATCGCTGTGGTGTATGCAACCGTTCGCATCACACCATGTTGCATCAATATCCGATCGCCTTTGAGACCGAGCCGCAACCTTCGACGTCACAGGCCATGCATATTAGCAGCCTGCCTGACCGAGTCATGTTAGCTACAGCCGTAGTTAATGTAAAGGCCAGCTCCGGTGTTTACGTGCAAGCGCGAGCTCTACTTGACTCCGGTTCTCAAGTCAACTTTATGACCGAAGAGCTTATGCAGAAATTGCGAATCCGAAAAGAAAAATTCGCTCTAAATATAGTTGGAATTGGCAATTCAAATAAGAAAGTCCAAGGCAAGCTAAAAACGAGGATCAACAATTTTGAGTTTTCGGCGGACTTTTGGGTAATGCGTTCGATATCAGTCAATCATCCAGATCGGACTGTAAACACAAATGGCTGGAAAATCCCAAGTTTCTACAAGTGTCAGAAAATATACATACTTTTAGGAGCTGAAATATTCTTTGATCTGTTATCGGTGGGTCAGATCAGGTTAGGCTGGATAATTTCAGGCAAGTATGCCACAAATAATAGCTCCAGTGCCCAAGTAAGTAGCACATTATGTCAATTTGAAGAAAGCGTTGCTAGCATTGATACTACAATCCGAAAATTCTGGGAATTGGAAGAAATACCTGCACAAGTAAATTCCACACGACTGACTCCAGAGCAGGCAAAATGTGAGGAATTTTTTTCGCAGCTCGGCGGTTTCAGGCGCTGGAGAGAAAGACGCTGAAAGATCAAGTACTTCGTAAAATGTACCTGGACTTCATGCAAGAGTATCTCGAATTGGGGCATATGAGTCCAACAAATAATCGACTCCCGAGTGAGCCGGACTATTTCATTCCGCACCAGTGTGTGTTAAGACCGCAGAGCACAACTACCAACTAGCGCGTAGTTTTTGATGCTTCGAGTCGCACATCAACACAAGTTGCGTTGAATGAAACCTTGATGGTTACATCGATCGTTCAAGAGGAGCTTTTTTCGACCCTCCTTCGCTTCCGATTGCACAAATATGCCATGACTGCCGACATCACGAAGATATATCGTCAAATATTGGTACACGAAGACGACAGGAACTTCCAGCTCATTGTGTGGAGACAGGATCCATCGGAGCATTTGCAAATTTTTCGACTAAGCACCGTAACATGCGGCACAGCGCCTGCACCATTTCTCGCCACACGGTGTCTGCAAATGCTAAGCGACAAAAATAAAGCCAAATATGCGCTCGGTTCCAAAGTCATTCGGAATGATTTTTACGTCGACGACCTATTTACAGGATCCGACAGTATAGAAAGCCTCGCCCAGATACAACAGGAAGTAAATACAATTTTAGCATCGGCAGGGCTTAAATTAGCAAAGTGGTTTTCCAATCATACAAGCTCATCGGATAGTGAGAGCCTCCAAAAATTATTGCAGCTCAGAGATACCGACTCCACCAAAATGCTGGGAATCCACTGGCAGCCGAAAGATGACATTTTTCGCTTCATTCTGGAAGATAGTTTTAGCGAGCTACGAGCAACTAAACGTAATATTTTATCAATTTCCGCTCGCCTCTTTGACCCTCTTGGTTTATTAGCCCCGCTAGTTACCAAAGCTAAAATCTTATTACAGGGGCTTTGGATTCAAAAGCTAGACTGGGATGAGTCGATTCCATTGCGGCTTGACACTAGCTGGCAAAAATTTAAAGCCAATTTGTTGCAGCTTCCATCAATTAGCATTCCTCGGTATGTAAATACAGAGTCGAGTGCCAGCTGCCAAATTCATGGCTTTTCCGACGCTTCAATAAGAGCGTATGGCTGCTGCGTATATATACGTAGCCAATCCGCTAGTGGTACGAAATGCACGCTGCTTACTTCAAAGTCTAGAGGAGTAGCTCCGCTGAAGACTAAATCTCTTCCGCGTTTAGAGCTCTCGGCAGCCCATCTTCTTGCTAAATTATGGTCAAGAATTTCACCAATGTTGAGTCGACCAATAGAACAAACAATTTTCTGGACAGACTCCGAAATAGTTCTGCATTGGATTAAAACGCATCCATCGTCGTTGCAAACTTTCGTCGCAAATAGAGTGTCCGAGATCCAAGAGTGGACCCAGAATTTGTCGTGGCGTCATGTGCTCACAGAACAAAATTCAGCGGATCAAGTGTCTCGGGGTTGGATGCATTGGGTAATTCAATATGGTTTAGTGGTTCACAGTTCTTCCTAGAAGACCCTGCTACATGGACAAAAAATGTCAACTTCAGTCTTTCTCCAGAACAAGAAGCACTCGAGAGGAAGAATACCGCAATTACGTTAACCGCAATCAATGCCTCAACAAATCCACTTCTCGAAATAATTGACAGGTTTTCACCTCACAGAAAAGTGCTTCGGATTTTCGCTTATACCTATACTCAGATGGCTTCGAAAAATACGAGGGCGAAAAGCAGAATCTTAAATAATACCCAAAGCAAAGGAATTACAATTGAGTTTCCTTAAAATTGTCGAAATAATTCAACATTTTGAATTTAGCGATGAAATTAATGAATTATCGAAAAATAACGTACTTCCCTCAAGTTTGCAGAAATTAACTCTATTTCTGCATGAACACTCGGATCATCATTATCGTTTAAATTGATTCGAGTAGCTGGCCGTTTATTCAACGCGCCTGTCCCCTATGATGCTAAGTTCCCTTTGTTATTACGCAAAGACTCGCACTTTGTGAAAGCATACATCCGGTTCCTACATTTTCGTAATCACCCTGCCGGCCTAAAGGCATTGGTAGCGTTTCTGCGAGAAAAAATATGGCTGGTAAATGCTCGAGAAGCCTGTAGTCGAACTGTAAGACAATGCATTCACTCTTCTCGTTATAAGCCAAAATTGCAAGGTCAGATCATAGACAATCTACCCGCCGATCGTTTACGCGCCCAACGGCCCTTCACAATATGTGGGGTAGATTACTGCGGGCCCATTCACATAACCTTAAAAATTCGCGGTCGCCCTCCCGTGAAAATGTACTTTATATTGCCATTTTCGTGTGTTTCGCTTCAAAGGCAGTTCATCTAGAACTTGTTACTGATTTAACTGCTGATAAATTTATTTTCGCTCTCAAAAGGTTCATTGGGCGCCGAGGGATGCCAGCCAAAATGTACTGCGACAACGCGACGAACTTTGTGGGAGCAGAGAGGAAGCTGAGGGAGCTCCGGGAAGCCTTTCTGGCACAGAAAGAGGAGATTCTCCAATACGCCGCCGACGAAGGATTCATCTTCGCCTTCATACCTCCTAGGGCACCCCACTTCGGCGGCCTGTGGGAAGCAGCAGTGAAGTCGGCCAAACATCTGCTGGTGCGCGCCGTAGACAACGCGCTGTTAACCGCTGAAGAAACCACAACGCTTCTCGTCGAAGTAGAAGCGGTACTGAACTCCCGACCGCTCGCACCACTCAGCAACGACCCCAACGACAGCGAGGCGCTATCGCCGGCGCATCTACTAATCGGTTGCCCCTTGCGAGCTTTGTCACCGGAGAAGGTACCCGTCAACCTCAGCCGCTGCTTAGAGAGATGGCAGCTTGTTTGCTCTCTCAAGCAACAATTTTGGCGCGCGTGGTCGAAGAGCTACCTTCTGGAGCTTCAGCAGCGCAACAAATGGGTGCACCCGCAGCCCAACGTCCAACCAGGCCAACTCGTCGTCGTCCACGAAGACAACGTACCACCGCAGCATTGGGTGCTCGGTCGAGTAACCGCAACCATTCCCGGAGCGGACGGCAAAATTCGAGTCGCAGACATTGCTACTAGGTGGGGTGAAGTACGACGCCCTATCCCCAAACTCGCCGTGCTGCCGGTGAAAAACAAGAATTGAAGGCTGTAGGATTCCTTCAAGGTGGCCGGTGTTAAGCCAGATTCTGGCAAACTATTCTAATAGAATAATTTGTAATAATAATGTAATAGAATAGAATAAATTAATATAATATTGAATTTAAATAATGAAAATGTATTCAAGCTTAATATTAAGTTATTTTATATTTTTAATTATAAGTATACAGTATACTTTACTGTTTCTCGCTGTCGCTATTTCTTTACCTGTTTCTATTTACTTCCGAGCATTGACTCTATTTCTACAGCTATACTTTCCGTTCTTCCTATTTCTATTTACTTAACTGCATACTCTCTCTAACTCTCCACATACTGTTCTTCCATTTCCGCTATTTCTTGTATCTTAGTTTTAAGCCTAATATAAGGACAGTACATGGAAAATAAAGTCACCTTTTGAATTGTAATCGGACGTGCATGGTCTTTTCCTTTTAATTACGCTTCCACAGGCAATATTCGTTTTATTTCGCGCTTCCCTAAGTAAAGTGTTTTTTTTTTTAATTTAATACGACACCTTCACAAACAGTGATGAATTTTCGATCCCCAATTGACCATTTGTGTATTATAGTGCCTCTGATGTATAAATTTGTATACGTCTTTTTCGAAATATAGTCGAAAGTTATTAGTAGTTCTTTCCCAGCGAGCTTAGCTCGTTCGTCTGCTAGGTTGTTCCCTCTTATGCCTGCATGGCCTCGAACCCACATAAGTTTTATACGGTCGCTATTTTTTAATAATTTGCTCCAGATACAGGAGATGATATGCGTCTTGTTCATTGTTTTCATTATCGAGGAAATGACTGATTTGCTATCCGTGCAAATTACTGCTTTCGATAAAGAATTTTCAGCGAAGGTAATACCATGAAGGATCGCTGCAGCTTCGGCTGTATAAACGGAAGCATAGCTAAGGAGGATGCCGGCCGTGATTGTTTCTCCTTTCGAGTTGACAACTGCAAACGAGGTGTTAGTATCAGTTTTTGACCCATCAGTGAAAATTAGGCTCCATTCGGGAAGTAGAGGAGTTGTGACTTCTGCAAAAAGACGTTGGTAAACAGTAGCATTGGTGTGATTTTTACCATATTTCGCTAGGTTTAATATAAAATTAGGCTCTTTCATCAACCATGGGGGAAACAGGACATTTTGGCGAAGTGAAGCGGAAGTTATACCAATCTCTCTGGCGTAATCGATGCACAGTGCAATTGTCGATTTGCGACGTGGGGCCTTACTTCTTTGAAGCTCGCCTACCACTGCTTCATATAAAGCGCTGTTGTAGCAAAGAAATAAGCTTAGGTATAAGTTTCTTCGTATTCGTCGTGAATCTCTCTTCAATTATGGGGAGGCCGGCTTCCGTCAGTGTAAATTTTGTTGGGGATTTTGGCATAGCACTGCTTACAGCCGTCTGGTAAGCTGAGTAAATAAGTTTTATGTTGCTTTTCGCACAGTTACCATAAATGGGAAGGCCATAGTCTATCTTCGATAATATGTGTGCCCTGGTTACATTTATTAGCGTTGAAGAGTTAATTAAACAGTGCTTAGACAACAAATATTTGATAATATTAAGCCTAGCAGCCACTTGTTCCCTTACATATATACAATGTTCTTTGAAAGTTAACTTTTTATCAAAAATTATACCAAAAACTTTAAGTTAACACTATTTACAATTTGCATGTTATTATAACTTAAACTAAAGTAATTACATTTATTTTTCCGACAAATATGGAAGTTTTTGCATTTATTAATAGATACGTTGGCACCCGATGATTCGGGCCAAGTGTTTAAGTCAGATAGTATATTATATTAATGAAATCTTGTTTGAGGATGTTTAGGTCATTAATTTGAGATAGTAAATAGTCATCGTAGCATATGTAAGAAACATTTTTATATTTATTGATAATTTGGCTTATTTCATTGAAAGCAGCTATAAATAAAACAACGGAGAGTGGAGAGCCCTGGGGTATGCCGTTGTGCAGAATAAAAAAGTCTGAAAAGGTATTATTTACTTTGGACACAAATCTGCGATTAGTGAGAAAGGCCTGTATGATTTTAAGTATTTTGCCGCTAAGGTTCCATTTTTCCAAGGTCGAAGGCCTTCTCGAAGTCTATGCTTAGAACCGAGAGGTGGTATTGGAAAGAGCAGTAGAAGCGTAATTTTCGAATAAGAGCAAGGCATCAATAGTGCCCTAACCTTCTTTGAAAGCTATATATATACTTGCTGTGGACTTATATAGTTGTTGTTCAAAGCATACCATGAAATGCACTTGGCTATTATTTTTTCGAATAGTTTGCCCAAACAGGTAAGTAGAGCGATGGGTCTGAACCCTGAAACTTCCGTTGCAGTATTTCCAGGTTTTAGAATGGGAATAATAACTGCATTTCTCCACGCTTGGGGATAAATATCTTAATTGAGGATATTGTTGTATAGTTTAAGTAATCTAATATTTAGGGCCAAAGGTAGATGTTGAAGCATGGGGTACGATATTCTGTCGGCCCCAGGGGTTTTGCCAGACAGAGAAGATAAAGTGGATTCTATTTCATTGTATGCAATCTCGCAGCCAGTGATATTTGATATTGCGTAAGAACTGTTATTGAAATTTTTTAAGTATTTGTATTTATCTGAAATGAAAGTAGAATGGAAATTTCAGTCGTGCGAGTATTCGGACCAATAACACTAGTTTACACCAAAAATGGTCCTCGACCAAAAGGCGTTTTTTAAACTAATTTGAGGTCGCTGAATCCAAAAATGAATTTTATTTTTTTTTTCAAAGAACGGTTTCCGAGATATTCCCAAAAAAAATGCTCCGGGAAGCCTTTCTGGCACAGAAAGAGGAGATTCTCCAATACGCCGCCGACGAAGGATTCATCTTCGCCTTCATACCTCCTAGGGCACCCCACTTCGGCGGCCTGTGGGAAGCAGCAGTGAAGTCGGCCAAACATCTGCTGGTGCGCGCCGTAGACAACGCGCTGTTAACCGCTGAAGAAACCACAACGCTTCTCGTCGAAGTAGAAGCGGTACTGAACTCCCGACCGCTCGCACCACTCAGCAACGACCCCAACGACAGCGAGGCGCTATCGCCGGCGCATCTACTAATCGGTTGCCCCTTGCGAGCTTTGTCACCGGAGAAGGTACCCGTCAACCTCAGCCGCTGCTTAGAGAGATGGCAGCTTGTTTGCTCTCTCAAGCAACAATTTTGGCGCGCGTGGTCGAAGAGCTACCTTCTGGAGCTTCAGCAGCGCAACAAATGGGTGCACCCGCAGCCCAACGTCCAACCAGGCCAACTCGTCGTCGTCCACGAAGACAACGTACCACCGCAGCATTGGGTGCTCGGTCGAGTAACCGCAACCATTCCCGGAGCGGACGGCAAAATTCGAGTCGCAGACATTGCTACTAGGTGGGGTGAAGTACGACGCCCTATCCCCAAACTCGCCGTGCTGCCGGTGGAAAACAAGAATTGAAGGCTGTTGGATTCCTTCAAGGTGGCCGGTGTTAAGCCAGATTCTGGCAAACTATTCTAATAGAATAATTTGTAATAATAATGTAATAGAATAGAATAAATTAATATAATATTGAATTTAAATAATGAAAATGTATTCAAGCTTAATATTAAGTTATTTTATATTTTTATTTATAAGTATACAGTATACTTTACTGTTTCTCGCTGTCGCTATTTCTTTACCTGTTTCTATTTACTTCCGAGCATTGACTCTATTTCTACAGCTATACTTTCCGTTCTTCCTATTTCTATTTACTTAACTGCATACTCTCTCTAACTCTCCACATACTGTTCTTCCATTTCCGCTATTTCTTGTATCTTAGTTTTAAGCCTAATATAAGGACAGTACATGGAAAATAAAGTCACGTTTTGAATTGTAATCGGACGTGCATGGTCTTTTCCTTTTAATTACGCTTCCACAGGCAATATTCGTTTTATTTCGCGCTTCCCTAAGTAAAGTGTTTTTTTTTTAATTTAATACGACACCTTCACAAAACAGTGATGGATTTTCAATCCCCAATTGACCATTTGTGTATTATAGTGCCTCTGATGTATAAATTTGTATACGTCTTTTTCGAAATATAGTCGAAAGTTATTAGTAGTTCTTTCCCAGCGAGCTTAGCTCGTTCGTCTGCTAGGTTGTTCCCTCTTATGCCTGCATGGCCTCGAACCCACATAAGTTTTATACGGTCGCTATTTTTTAATAATTTGCTCCAGATACAGGAGATGATATGCGTCTTGTTCATTGTGTTCATTATCGAGGAAATGACTGATTTGCTATCCGTGCAAATTACTGCTTTCGATAAAGAATTTTCAGCGAAGGTAATACCATGAAGGATCGCTGCAGCTTCGGCTGTATAAACGGAAGCATAGCTAAGAAGGATGCCGGCCGTGATTGTTTCTCCTTTCGAGTTGACAACTGCAAACGAGGTGTTAGTATCAGTTTTTGACCCATCAGTGAAAATTAGGCTCCATTCGGGAAGTAGAGGAGTTGTGACTTCTGCAAAAAGACATTGGTAAACAGTAGCATTGGTGTGATTTTTACCATATTTCGCTAGGTTTAATATAAAATTAGGCTCTTTCATCAACCATGGGGGAAACAGGACATTTTGGCGAAGTGAAGCGGAAGTTATACCAATCTCTCTGGCGTAATCGATGCACAGTGCAATTGTCGATTTGCGACGTGGGGCCTTACTTCTTTGAAGCTCGCCTACCACTGCTTCATATAAAGCGCTGTTGTAGCAAAGAAATAAGCTTAGGTATAAGTTTCTTCGTATTCGTCGTGAATCTCTCTTCAATTATGGGGAGGCCGGCTTCCGTCAGTGTAAATTTTGTTGGGGATTTTGGCATAGCACTGCTTACAGCCGTCTGGTAAGCTGAGTAAATAAGTTTTATGTTGCTTTTCGCACAGTTACCATAAATGGGAAGGCCATAGTCTATCTTCGATAATATGTGTGCCCTGGTTACATTTATTAGCGTTGAAGAGTTAATTAAACAGTGCTTAGACAACAAATATTTGATAATATTAAGCCTAGCAGCCACTTGTTCCCTTACATATATACAATGTTCTTTGAAAGTTAACTTTTTATCAAAAATTATACCAAAAACTTTAAGTTAACACTATTTACAATTTGCATGTTATTATAACTTAAACTAAAGTAATTACATTTATTTTTCCGACAAATATGGAAGTTTTTGCATTTATTAATAGATACGTTGGCACCCGATGATTCGGGCCAAGTGTTTAAGTCAGATAGTATATTATATTAATGAAATCTTGTTTGAGGATGTTTAGGTCATTAATTTGAGATAGTAAATAGTCATCGTAGCATATGTAAGAAACATTTTTATATTTATTGATAATTTGGCTTATTTCATTGAAAGCAGCTATAAATAAAACAACGGAGAGTGGAGAGCCCTGGGGTATGCCGTTGTGCAGAATAAAAAAGTCTGAAAAGGTATTATTTACTTTGGACACAAATCTGCGATTAGTGAGAAAGGCCTGTATGATTTTAAGTATTTTGCCGCTAAGGTTCCATTTTTCCAAGGTCGAAGGCCTTCTCGAAGTCTATGCTTAGAACCGAGAGGTGGTATTGGAAAGAGCAGTAGAAGCGTAATTTTCGAATAAGAGCAAGGCATCAATAGTGCCCTAACCTTCTTTGAAAGCTATATATATACTTGCTGTGGACTTATATAGTTGTTGTTCAAAGCATACCATGAAATGCACTTGGCTATTATTTTTTCGAATAGTTTGCCCAAACAGGTAAGTAGAGCGATGGGTCTGAACCCTGAAACTTCCGTTGCAGTATTTCCAGGTTTTAGAATGGGAATAATAACTGCATTTCTCCACGCTTGGGGATAAATATCTTAATTGAGGATATTGTTGTATAGTTTAAGTAATCTAATATTTAGGGCCAAAGGTAGATGTTGAAGCATGGGGTACGATATTCTGTCGGCCCCAGGGGTTTTGCCAGACAGAGAAGATAAAGTGGATTCTATTTCATTGTATGCAATCTCGCAGCCAGTGATATTTGATATTGTGTAAGAACTGTTATTGAAATTTTTTAAGTATTTGTATTTATCTGAAATGAAAGTAGAATGGAAATTTCAGTCGTGCGAGTATTCGGACCAATAACACTAGTTTACACCAAAAATGGTCCTCGACCAAAAGGCGTTTTTTAAACTAATTTGAGGTCGCTGAAACCAAAAATGAATTTTATTTTTTTTTTCAAAGAACGGTTTCCGAGATATTCCCAAAAAAACTGTTTTTTGGGCAATAGTGCAGTTATTACTTGCAATCTCGAAAACAGTGCGCGCCATTTCTTTCAAGTGCATCAATTTCGAAAAGCACATACATAACCTACATGACAATACATAATTCGTGTCAATGGAAGTCGTAGTTTTCGCAAAACAGCTGTTGAAAGTTGAAAAAAAGGCATTTTTGACGTTTTTTACTAAATTATCAAAGTTTATTAACTTTTTTCTGGAACAAAAAATTGGTTTATATCGACATAAGATAGGTTTTCTGAAAGACAATTTTCTCACCTACATTTGAAGTCTAAGTTTGTCTGAATCGACGAATTGTAGAAGTTATGACCCATAAAGTCAACACGTGTGATTTTGCAGCTTTTGACTTGGCTATGTTTGAGGTCGAAAATACGTTTTTACTCTCGAACTTTTTCTTTTATGTTGCACGGAATCTTCACGAAGTTGCATCCAGCAGTAGTCGCTCATCATTCCTTGATCCCAAAAGCCCTCATAACGCTTTTCAATCGTAGCAATATCTTGATGAAATCGCTCGCCTTGTTCATCACTTTCAGCCCCCAAATTCGGAGGAAAAAAATCCAAATGACTGTGAAGTAGGTGCATTTTTAACGACATGCGAGCACCTGTTAACAAAAACAAAGTTAATTGTAAATTTTCCAATAATTTTCCAATCAATTTATATGATAAATATATTTTGGAGTATGTACGTTTTACAATACTAACCAATAGTTTTAAAGTGTTTCATCATTGTATGAATCAACTGACGGTCGTTGTTGCTCCTGTTGTTTCCCAAGCTTCGGAACTGTCAAGGCATTGTTGAAATTCTGTGTCCGTAAACAATTTCTTTATCTGTGGACCGAAGAATATACCCGCTTTGATTTTCTCTGTTGATAATCTTGGGAACTTGGTTTTCAAGTATTTAAGGGCTGTGTTTTCCGGTTTTTTTGTCAAAGCTTTCATAAAATTCTTCATTAGCCCAAGTTTTATATGCAAAGGGGGGAAAATAACTTTTTTTTTCTCAACAAGTGCTTTTTTGGTAACGTTGTTTTTTCCCACGACATGCTCCATACGCTTCGGCCAAACTTGTTGAGTGAAGTGTTTGTCATCCGCTCTGCTATCCCAAAGACACAAAAAACAACTGTATGTGGTATAGCCACCCTGCAGACCAGTCAGTAGAGCGACAACTTTCAAGTCACAGCATATTTTCCAGTTATACGAACTGTAGTCAATTAATTGAAGTAGCTCTTTCATTGTCTCATAAGTTTCTTTGACATTCGTAGAATGAGCAACGGGGATCGATGGTTTCTTGTTGCCTTTGTGCAGTAAGACAGCCTTAACACTATACTTGCTACCATCAATGAATAGACGCCACTCATTTGGAGCATGAGTTTCTCCAAGTGCCGTAAACAACTTATTAACATTATTGCTGTAGCAAAAATTTTCTGTTTTTGAGAAATACTGTTCGAAATTTTTATTGCGGTTTCGGTAATACGTTACGTTAGTACCTGATTTCAAATAACCGCGTTCCTGTAGACGTGAAGCTAGGAGTTCTGATTTTTCTTTCGATAAGTTGAGATCACGACATAAATCGTTTAATGCTCTCTGATTAATTGGCTCTGCCTTCTGACTCGATGTGCTTGGGAAGCTGCCGACACTCGAAATCGAAGCTGTTATTCCTTGAGAACTGAGGGACTCTGCTTTTGGTGTTGGTGGTTCACGTTTTGGATATTGGGTAGAATGTGGTGCGGTTTTTGTCACTGATGACACTTCGGGATACGTAGCTTTGCTATATTTTCCTCCTCGAAGTTAAGTCAGGCAAAAATAGCAATCACTCACATGATCAATAGGATTCCTCCACTCAAATGGCTTACCAAAAGATAAGTATGACCGTGAGCCTTTGGAAAATTCGTTCAAACGTGCAGAACATGTAGCGCAGACAGAGTTTGGAGTCCACGTTTTGTCCATATCTTTTGCTCATAAACCAAAATATTGCTCGTAAGCTGCTAATAAATGCGTGGTCAGCTTTTTTCGAGCACTTTCTTTGAACATATATCAACCACAAATAAAACAGAATTTATCTGGTGCGTGCTTGCACATTTCAGTGTATTTTCTTATAACACAGATCTAAACAAAGAAAAACGAAGTAAGTTCTGCTCTAGTGCAAGGCGCAATCTCAACTGCCCGATCGCCTGACGGACTTACGAAAGGAGCCTGTATAATTTCATCATGTTTTCCGCGCCTTACGACCAGACCTTACTTGACAACAGAGTCCGTCTCTTTTCCTCTGTCGTCGTGCACAAATTTATACTTGCAGAAATATGGCGCCACCGAAAATTGTACAGGGTTGGCCATATTAAACTGACCCATGTGATTATTAAAAAAATATGGAAAAAGAAACATTTTTTTGTGTTTCATTGTGAAAAACATTTAATTTAGTTCAAGGAGATTCGTTTACATCACTTTTTGAATATGATATCGCGCAAGTGGTCGCCCTTAGCACGTATTTGGATATGTACAGGGTTGGTCATCTTAAACTGACCCATGTGATTATTAAAAAAATATGGAAAAAGAAACATTTTTTTGTGTTTCATTGTGAAAAACATTTAATTTAGTTCAAGGAGATTCGTTTACATCACTTTTTGAATATGATATCGCGCAAGTGGTCGCCCTTAGCTCGTATAGCGTAATGTGCCCGTTTTGGCGGCTATTTCCCGTCGGATATTGGCCTTAAGTGCGCCTAGTGTCTTTGGCTTGTTGACGTAAACCTTAGATTTCAAATTACAGTAAAAAGTTATAGGGTTACTCAATGGGTCAGTTTAATATGGCCAACCCTGTATACAGACGTACAATGGTCATACCTACAAGGTCATACCTTTTATTTAGCTAGAATTGGTGCAATAGGCAATTAGCTGGAATTGGTACAATGGGCAAATAAGCCTATTCTGCGACACACAATATATATATATATATATAAATATGGGGCATTCTTCGCCAACCGGACACCCCCATCTGCCCAGAACAGTTTTTATAAAAAATATTTTTCCCTATGCCGAAATAAAAGCTTATGTCATGTACTTTAATTTGTCATGTGGCACTTTTTAAATATTCAAGATGGACCTACTTTTCTAAAGGGCATAGGGAAAAATTTTTTTTATAAAAACTGTTCTGGGCAGATGGGGGTGTCCGGTTGGCGAAGAATGCCCCATATATATATCTATTTGTATGAAACAAATATTGTTTTTAATTATAGTGAGCCTAAGAACAGTTATTTTGCGTGACTCAATACGCAGGCTGGCATGATTTACTTTTGTTCGAAACCGTATTGTATACATCAAAAGGATATATGACAGACGATGAAATTGTCTTCATTCAAATAATATGTTATAACTTCTACAATTTTTCGTCGATTCAGACAAACTTAGACTTCGAATGTAGGTGAGAAAATTGTCTTTCAGAAAACTTATCTTATGTCGATATAAAAAAATTTTTTGTTCCAGAAAAAAGTTAATAAACTTTGATAATTTAGTAAAAAACGTCAAAAATGCCTTTTTTTTAACTTTCAACAGCTGTTTTGCGAAAACTACGACTTCCATTGACACGAATTATGTATTGCCATGTAGGTTATGTATGTGCCTTTCGAAATTGATGCACTTCAAAGAAATGGCGCGCATTGTTTTCGAGATTGCAAGTAATATCTGCACTATTGCTCAAAAAACAGGTTTTTTGGGAATATCTCGGGAACCGTTCTTTGAAAAAAAAAAAAAATAAAATTCATTTTTGGTTTCAGCGACCTCAAATTGGTTTAAAAAACGCCTTTTGGTCGAGGACCATTTTTGAAAGTGAAAAATTGTAAACTAGTGTAAGATGCAAAGTAGTTTGATAATTCTTTGGCGTTGGCGATGGGTCTATTAGGGTTATTTATGGCAATTGGGGTGGATTGTGGGTAAATACCGGACAGCCGTTTGATGTCAGACCAAGCCTTTTTTGGATTTGTTTTGCGATTAATAGATTCGGTGAATTTGTGTAAATATTCCCTTTTAGATTGGTTTGATTTCATTCGAAATAGAGCATTTGCCTTTTTATACAGTATAAGATTATAGTTAGATCTTATTCGCTTATATTCTGTCTAGTAGAAACGTTTTTCATTCACTTAATTCAGCTATCTCAGCAGACCAGTACGGCACCGTTTTTGAAAAGACTTTATTAGTGGATTGTGGGATAGATAGGTGAGCCGAGGTGCGGATTATTTTTGAAACTGTGGCAACTTCTTTGTTAATATTATCGGAACCCGGAAGATTATTACATAGACTGCTAGCAACAAGTTCAAACTTTTCCCAATTCGCTCTGTCTGTTAAAAAATTTGGTTTCGGTTTGGTTTTGTAAATAGGAGGAGTGGAGAATACACTAAGGATAGGAAAGTGGTCGCTACCGTGTAGGTGAGGGAGGGTGGTTGTGGTTAGTTTAAGGGCAATATTGGAGCAACAGATTGTCAGGTCTACAGTGGTAAAAGTTTTGTGTGTGGAAAAGTGTGTCGGTTTGTTATCGTTCAATAGAAAAAGATTTTCCGATAGAATCAAATCTTCTATGGTACAGTTATATATACTGTTGTTGGTAAGGGCAGAGCCCCAAAGAGGACTCCATGCATTAAAGTCGCCCACTATTATGATTGGAGTGGTTACTGATCGCAAGGTGTATCTAAGTTCAGCGTATGAGATATTTTGTGTAGGTGGTATGTAAAGTGTTATGATAGTGAATTTGAAAGGTACTGAGATTTCTGTTGCAATTGTGGCTATATTTGAAGTAAGAGAGAGTTGTCTGTGGGGTATGGAGTTCTTTATCAAAACTGCAATACCCTGCTTGTTGGTTGCATTTTGTGGCAGATTATGAATGTAGCTTTGGTATTGATGCGGAACAGCTGCTGACTTGTCAGCGGCAATGTGCGTCTCTTGAAGGGAGATGAAACTAGGTAAATGCTCTTTTAAGAGAAGTTCGAGTTGAGTGTAATTGTTGTAGTAGCCGTGTATATTCCACTGTAAGATCTTGAACATAGGAATATAAAATGGAATTGAGACAAAATTAATATGCTATGTTGAGTTGTTTGTGCTTAATGGGAGTCGTCAGCTGACATGGTTTGCTCTTTATTATTTACATTAGTATAGGGTTATTCAATAGGTGCGCTTCAACTTTTTTCCGATAGGGAGGGCGAACGACGCAATATTTTTTATTTTTCGCTTGTCATTTGTAAACTTCATTAGTATACATTTCATCATGGAACGCTACACACTTGAGCAACGATTGCAAATTGTGCAAATTTTTTATGAAAATAATCGTTCTGTTGCTGCTACTTTAAGAGCATTACGGCCATTTTATGGTCCATTTAACAAGCCGTCCCGTTTTGGGGTTATGTGAAGTCATTGGTCTACAGTAACAAGCCGGCGACGATTTGTGAGCTCAGAGCCAATATTGAACGTGAAATTGCTGGAATTTCGGCCGATTTATGCAAAAGAGTGGTCGAAAATTGGGTTCAACGATTGGACTTCGTAAAACGTGCACGCGGTGGTCATGCAAAAGAAATCGAATTTCATACTTAAATGTATATGTTCAAACTCGATAATAAAAAAAAATTAGTTAAAAAAGTCAAACCGTTTGTGTTTTATTCAAAAAAGTTCAAAAGTTGAAGCGCTCTTACTGAAAAACCCTGTATGTGGTATATTTTCTGCTAGGTTAATAGAAGAGGTGTCGGTTGGCATTGCAGTCAGAGTGCATGAATCAGTTATGTTTTGATAAGAGTTGGTTTGCGAAATGATGTTAGCAAGTGTGGCTTCGAAGCTGAATGGGGTGTGTAAGAGAGTTTGCGAAACAGGTGTAAAAGAGGTAGTTTCCTCATTATAGGGTAGTTGGGTTTTGTAGTTGGTTTGTGGTGAATTATTGGGTAGAGAAGAATTTGATTGAGGTGGGTTCGAAATATTCGGTGGAGCGGTAACATCTGATTTGTTTGAAAAAACGGGTGGTGGTGAGGGGAGAGATTTGGAGTTTAGTGCTGGAGTGTTGGCTGATTTTTGTGTCTCTTTGGCGACTTCGGCAAAAGAGGAATTGAGTAATGTTTGTGCTTTGTAAAGTTTGAGTGCTTCGCGCATTGAACATCTGTTTTGACATTTTATTTTAAGTATTTCTTTCGTTTGCATATACTTTGGGCAAGTGTTAGCAGATGACGGGTGGTCGCCAGAGCAGTTAGCGCAGAGTATGCGGGTACATGGAGGTGGGTGAGAGGGCAAATTACATTACTCACATGTGGGTGCATTGTTACAGCGTTTAACGGTGTGACCAAGGCGTTGGTAGGTTTTGCATCTCATTGGATTGGGAAAGTAAGGCTTTACCTTAGCGCTCCGCCAAGACACATCAACTTTATCGGGTAGCTCGTAAAGATCGAAAGTAAGTAAAACAGCACCAGTGAATTATGGAACAACTTCTATTGTTTTAGTGAACTTATATACTCCGACTACACCTTGTTTGCACATATTTTCAATTATTTCTTCCGCACTGACGTTGTTTAAACAGGGAGCGTATATTGTACCTTTTACGCTGTTAAGGCAGTCATGATATTTGACATCAATTTCACAAACACAAGGAAGTTTTTTGGCCGAGATAAACCTTTGAGCGATTTGGTTGTTTTTAACAAGCAAAGGAGATTGTCATTACGTAGCTCCGAAATCGAAATGATTTCTTTGCTGATGGCTTCTAAAACTGTATGTACTGCGAAATAGGAATAATTTGAAATAGGTTTATTTGAATTAGTAGCGCTGATTGTAATAAATTTTGGATTTTCCTTTTTTGACTGGGGCAATTCAGGAAGTTTAGCGGAGTGTATGATGTTTTTTTTTTTTTGGGTGGGGTTCCGAGGCGAGTAGAGCAAACCTGTTTTTCCCTAGGTTGGGCGGCCCGGGGGCCATACAGTGAGTCAAAAAAGTTTAAGTACACCTTGTTATTTCTTACAAACACTAAGAATTATCATAGTTATGTTAAAAAAAACTTCATGCAATGTCTTTGTATCATTAAAAGAGTACATTGTTGTCATGAAAACCGGTTTTTTTGTTGTTCCCGTTATACATTTTAGATGCATACGTAAAATAACCCGCAATGAGCGCTAAAATTACGCAAAAAAAGTTTAAGTACAACACGCAAATATGTATTGTCGCGTTGTTGTTTTTGTAAAAATAACGGATTTAAATTTGTTTGGGTTTTAGCAAACAAGTGTAGAAATGCGTTTGAAGCATTTTATTATTGATAATTTGTACATTTGTATACAGGCGCTAGTTCAAAGTGGACGAAATGGGAAAAGGTAAAGAAATATCGATGGAAATAAGAAAACTGATCATCAAATTGTATTTGGAAAAAAAATCATTGCGTGAAATTGGAAGAATTGTTGGAAAAACACATTCTAGCGTACAAAATATTATTAACTTTCACAACAGCAATGGAAATGTGCAAAAGAAACCACGTTCTGGTCGTCCAAAAAAAATTTCCGAACGGGAAGAGAGATAAATTTTGAATGCCATCAAAGCTGATCCCAAAAAATCTGCTCCAAAAATACGTGATGAATTGCTACAAGAAACTGCAACAAGCGTCAATCCTCAAACCATTAGAAATGTACTTCATAAAGCTGGTTACAATGGAAGAGTTCCACGTAGAAAACCTCTAATATCACCTTTTAATAAAATAAAACGTTTGGATTTTGCAAAGGAGCACTTAGAAAAGCCAGATTCCTTTTGGGATAACGTATTATTTAGCAATGAATCTATATATTATATTTATGGATCGGATGGAGCGACAAAAATATGGAGAAAGCCTAATGAGGAGATGCAGATAAAAAATTTAATACCGACTGTCAAACACGGTGGCGGTAACATAATGATTTGGGGGTGTATGGCGGCAGCTGGTGTGGGTAAAATGGTCTTTATTGAAACTACTATGGATAAGCATTCATATCTAAGCATTTTACGCAGCAATCTTAAGCAAAGTGCAACGCAATTGGGGCTCGATGAAAATACATTTCTTTTTCAGCAGCACACATCATATTTAGTTAAAGAATGGCTCCTTTACAACTGCAAGCAACTGCATACTCCCCCACAATCACCGGACCTAAATCCCATTGAACATGTCTGGGATTTGTTAGAGAAAAGAATTCGGAAACATAATATAACCTCAAAGGGATCGCTTAAAAATGCGTTATCAGAGGAGTGGGGCAAAATCGCAGAAAATGACACTAAAAGGTTAGTGAGAAGCATGCGTAGACGCTTACAAGCTGTTATCGGTGCAGGTGGAGGACCAACAAAATATTAATTTATTCCACGTTTTTTGTTTTTGTTCTTTTTTTAATATTATTTATAAAGTGTACTTAAACTTTTTTTATGTGAAATCACGATAGTGCAAAGTTTTTTGTTTATTATTTTTTAAAGCTAGTATGTAATGAATTGAAAAAAATGATTTTATGTTCCTTACTTTATTTACAATGTGAAATATACAAGCTCTAATAAATTTGTATGTAAATTGAATGAAACATATGCATTTTTTTATCTGACTGATGTGTGTACTTAAACTTTATTGACTCACTGTATATAATATATTTTCACACTCGGAGCACTTGTATGCGAAACACTTCTTAACAGGTAACAATATGCTATCTAAAGATTTACAAGAAGAACGCGTACACGTATATCAGGTGTAAATTGCGTGAAAAATGTCAAAAGAGCACAGAGATTGTCAAACACGTCTTCTCAGAGCGAGCAACTGTCGAGGACCGCGGAAATAAATATTTTTTTTTAATAATAACAAAACCGTACGTTTCTATTTCGATTGCTTCTCTTAAAACTAAGAAAAGTAAATCGTCTGCTACAGCAGTGCTGACTGAAAATAAATTGTCTTTCAAGGAGACAGTGCCGTTTGCAAGGTGAAAATGCCGATAAGATAAATATTTTTTCATTGCGATATAAAATTATTCAACTACATATTATATAATGCTACGAACACTCACCGACGTAAACGCAGTCCCCTGTCAGCTGTTACGATTTAAAACAATGTTAATTATAGATAAATGGCTTTGACTTGTTATTTGTATTTGTAAATGACATTGGTTTTTGTCCTTCGTTCGCTAACTTTCTTTTATATGCCGACGATCTGAAGAATATTCGGTCATTAAGAATACCGCAGATATGACGAAACTCCAATCTTAACTACATGAATTATATTGTTGGGGCTTGTAATGAATATTGAGGAATGCGTCCATGCTTCTTTTTCAAAATCACGAAATTTGTTAAAAACTCAGTACTGATTCTCTGGAGGTAACTAGTAATCCCTTCAGGAATTTAAGGATCTTCACGTTATTTTTGATATTAAATTTCCATTCATCAGTTATATTAATTTTGTCATTTCAAAGGTATATGCTATATTTGGTTTTGTACGGCATAACGGCACTGAATTTTCCGATCTTTGCACCATAAAACTGCTTTACATCTCTTTTCCCGCATCTGGAATATGCTGCAATAATCTGACGGCCTTTGCATTAGTTCCACATTGATGGATAGAGCGCGCGTAAAAGTTGTCTTTCAAATTTGCCTTACGTTCGTTGCGCTTCTCGGATCCTATACTTTCGTATAATGCACGTTTAGCTCTGCTCAATTTGTAATCACTCGACAAAAGGAGGTCAATATTATCTTTATCTCTTATTTTTTGCGTTACCCAAGGAATTTATGAGTGTCAGTCACGCTTGGAAAGAATAAATTGTATTGTTCCGCAGAGATATTTTCGTGTTTTGTTGTCTTTCTACGCAGATAATTCTAGAACAAATTATGCCCGTAATAGACTTATTGGAAGGGCTATTTGCGAATTTAACCAAATCTCAACATCTGTTGATCTTTATTTTTTTCTTCGTTTAAAACAATTTTTACCAATATTCTTAATTCGATGCCCTAGTTCAAATATAATTGTTACATAGTCTTAGAGACTCGATAAATTATTGTTTCGCAGACTACATAGCCTAAAATTAAATGAAAAAATAAATTCCTACATGTACATTAAAGCCTTTTTTTGTTAAAGTATTAGGTCAGTCCATAAGTTCGTGCGTATTTTACCCATAATTTTACTTTTGTATGATTTTTGCATACAAAACATTATTCGCGGAATATAACGGAACTATTTATATTTTCTTTAATATATTGTGCATTCAACAAGTGATTTTAATCGCGAATAGAAGCACGTGTTGTTAAAAAATAAAATGGAATCTTCGAAGGCGTATAAGAGGCATATTTTGTATCATATTTTTTTTATAAAAGTGGTAAAAATGCAACAACTGCTGCTGCAGAAATAAACACTGTTCACGGAGAGGATACCGCGAGTGTAAGAACTGCGTAAAAGTGGTTTTCAAAATTCCGATGTGGTAACTGCGACGTGGAGGATGCCCCGTGCGCTGGTCGTCCTGAAGTCTTTAACTGCGACACCTTGCCGTGGAAACTGAGCCAAATTTCACAGTTGATATGATAGCTCAGGGGTTAAATTCATCGCATGGAACAGCTCACAGGCACCTGGTTCAGTTCGTAAAGGTTTCAAAGCTGGTAAAATGGGTTCCGCATAGACTTTCCGTCGCCAACCTTCAGCAGAGAGTGAATGTGTGTTCTCAGCTGCTGCAACGGCTTGAAAATGAAAGTTTTTTGAACCGTATCATTACTAGTGGTGAAAAATGGGTCCTTTACAATAATCCGGTTCGCAACCGCCAATGGTTAGATAAAGATGAAACACCAGAACCGACCCCTAGAGATGACCTTCACTCCAAGAAGATTCTCCTGTCTATTTGGTGGGCTTGTTTATTATGAACTTCTGGAACCAAACAAGACAATAACTGCTGATTATTATTCCCATATCAAACCTGAAAGAGGCACTTAAAAAAAAATCGACCGTCTTTAGTGAATAGACGCAAAGTTTTGTTTCACAACGACAACGCAAGACCTCATACCGCAAGGCAAACATTAGGCAAGCTGAACGAGCTCGGATGGGAGCTAATGCCGCATCCACCATACTCTCCGGATATTGCACCTTGTGATTATCACCTTTTCCGTGGACTTCAATCCTATATGAGTAACAAGAACTACTCATCAAAAGAAGTTATAAGAAGGGATATCGACGCGTATTTTGGCTCCAAGGACAAACAATGTTTTGAGCAGGGAATTAACAATTTGCCTAAACGTTGGGAAGTCATTGTAAATAATGAAGGAGAAGATATTATTGATTAAAAAATACTTTAACATCTTTTTTATTAATTTTAAAACCACCTTTAAAACACTCACGAACTTATGGACTGACCTAATATTTGATATCTTTACTTTGGCAGCAGAAAATTGAAGTTGGACGCTAATAACCAAATAATCTCGATTTAATAGAATGTTTGGGTTGTCCAGATAGTTCTAATTTTCTAAAACTAAAATTTTTGAAATTGTAGGTAATTTGATGTATGTAAATAGATACATTTGAAAGAAGTCTATCTTTGCGTAATAACACCCAGCGGAGTTCGTTACATAATTCAGCGCACTATATGAGACATATCCATTTTTATCATTATATTTTAAATTTATGAATTAATTCATTAGGCATACATTTGTTTATTCTTCGTGTAGTGAAGTTGTTATTAAAAAGGTTTGAATGAGTGGCAAGCCGACTGCTATATCCTTGACTGATTCTGCTGGTTTTTTCGTAAATTGTCATAACATTTAGATCTCGCAGCAATACTTCGTTTCATACAAACCATGGCGCATTGGTCGTGTGTGCCATGTGTGTTACACCTTTGACTTGAATCTCTGCAGCATTTCAAGGTTAAATTTTGAGGCTGAGCCCCATATTTCGGCTGAGCCCCATATTGGTTTCGTTAGCTTTTATACGCTAAGTTTTCAACCAGAAATTAACACTGTTGAGGTTTACTTATTAGTAGTAAGAAGGAGTTGAGGCATGACTGCTTTTGGACATTATAACCATATCATCGGCATAAGTGGCTGTACTTTATATGTGCTCTTCGTTAAGGGTAGGTCGGCTGTGAACAAAGTGCACAAAACGGGTCCTAGGACTCTTTCTTGTGGTACACCTTCTTTAATTTTGTGAAGGTTGGTAATTTCATAGTTTATTTTGGCATGAAAATATCTACTATTCAGGTAAGATTTTAGAAGCATACCTTATCAAAGGCTTGCACACACAATTAACCTGCTCTGTAGTGGAATGATGTTAGCGGAATCCAAATTGGTGTCTTGGAATGAGTTTTCTTATTTTCTTATTTCAGAAGATACATTTTAAAAAGTTTAGAAGCATCAGGTTTATTGACCTATAGTTGGAGACAACGTTTGGAGGATTCCCAGTCTTTGGAATAAATAAGCATATTTTCAACAACTTCCCACTAAATGGGAAAGTACTCGATTTTTATCATCGCATTAAATATGTAAGTGATGTATAATATTTATAGCCACATCTTTTAAAACCTTAATAGTTATGACGTAGTATCCTAGTGCCTTTTTTGCTTTGATATCTTTGCTTATTGTGTGTTTAACCTCTATCCAAGTAAATCATGGAAATGGCACAAAAACCTTTGAAAGGTGTTTCGCAAGCCCGATAGCTTTTTCCTTGTCAGTTTTTGCATTCCGTTGGATCGGTGCAATGTGAGATGTTGGCTGTACCATTGTTTTCGTTGCCTTCAACAGTGAATAGTCTGTAGCTTGCGTATACGAGAGGTTGGATAAATACTCTTGAAATTCTGCATTATTTGCGTCGTTTAGCGCGGTTTTTAATTGTTTTGTGAGCCTGTTAAACTGTTTTTTGTCATTTTTGTTTCTGTTTTTTTTTTGCCATATGCGCCGTAGCCTACAAACGTGTTGCGAGGCAATAGTTGTCAAGCTTTGACTGCATTGTTTTATTAGGTAGAAGGTTAGCTGGACTAGATCTTCCTCACTTCGCTGATTCAGCGTAGTGTTGTGTTTTTGAGTTACCTTTGGGTGAGGGTGACTTATCAATAATTATTGGTGTCGTACTCCATGATGCCTTGTTGGAGCTGCGTACTTGATTGGCTGCTTGCAATAAAGCTGGCAGGCATTTGTTTGGCGACGGCATTGTGTTTATAGACGGAGAGCTGGCGGCCGCGGAGGTACTACGATAACACCTCCGGCTAGAATTTTGAGAAGTGGTTGGGAGAACCATGAAACAGTGCCATTTGCAAGGATTTTGCTCAAAACCCCTGCAAAAAAGACGTCAGACGACTTAAAGTTGCAAAAAAAAGTTGCTAAAAAAATTTTCGTACCTCACATATTATAGTAGGCACTATTTTAAGTGTATATTTAAATCGTCAGACGGAAATACCGCTGCTAAGTCATCCTACAATATCCGTGAAGTTCCGGTCTGCCTGATTTTTTTTTTTTTTTTTCGGAATTTATTTTTGTTACCTCCGTCTGACATTTTTACATACTATTGCAAAAAGCATTTCAAGTACACATTTAAATTGTCAGACGAAAATACCGCTGCAAAATACCTCTGCGATAGGCCCTAAGCCACATTTGCGCATGCTCGTAACACATACACACGCACACACACGCATTTATGGCTATATATCTATACATTCTACGCAGTATATTTAGTCCCCAGCCTGTTCCCTATTCCTCTCCCCGTCTCAATATACAAAGCGGGCATAGCGGCTAGGCCCTAAGACACATTTGCGTATGTTTGTGACACATATACACACACACACACACACACACACATTTATGGAGGTCCACGCTCCTTAGGGATCGGACTGCTAAGCTGGGCTCTAAGCTACCGTGGGGGTCGGCAGGTTGCGGATAGCCGGCAAGCCTGTAGTAGCAGGCCAGTTGCGAAATAAGTTTAAACGAATAAGCAACCCCCGACAATTGAGCGATCAGGAGCGGAGGATGCGGTATAAAAGCCAGCATAAATCTGATGAAGTTCTTGTGACAGTGGCGAAAAGACACCGCCTCTTAGATATAGGTGTCCCCCTCATCATGTGTAGGCATGATGAGTAATACAAAAAACCAGGCGCGACGGCTCCATAATGGACGGCTTCCTGGTCAGCGTCTGTTCACCATGTTACGTGCGGCTGTCAAACCAACAACAACGACATTAAGACTGAGCCCAGTAAGGTCTTAATTATGGCGTACTGGAAAATGGAGGATGGTTCCATGTGTAGAAGTCCACGCAAGTGGGGAAAGTTACTGATCGTCATTCACTTGGGAGTGGCCAGGACGATTCTTCTACATATGGTTCAAGCAGCTCACAACGTCCGGGATTAGCCCACGTATCCTCTGGTTAGCTTCCGAACACCCGTTCGGGAGTGAGCTAAAGTGAGAAGGCGAAGCATCCCAGCATAGCTGGTTGTGCGCTGGGTTTGGGACCCGCCACTTAAAAATCCCCCCCCAATGAAAACAGCAACAAAGCCTCGGATGAGAACTTCCAACACTGATGACGACCCCTGCAAACGAAATAAGGAATACGATTTGAGGGCATGCACCTGGAATGTCCGGTCCCTTAATGGGGAAGGTGCCTCTGCCCGGCTGGTTGATGTCCTCGTGAGAGTAAAGGCTGACATCACTGCCATCCAAGAGATGCGATGGACGGGGCAAGGTAAGAAAAACATAGGACCTTGCGACGTCTACTACAGCTGCCATGTAAAGGAGCGCAAATTCGGTGTCGGATTTGTTGTGGGAGAGAGACTTCGTCGCCAAGTACTGTCGTTCACTCCGGTGGACGAGCGTCTCGCAACAATCCGCATCAAAGCGCGATTTTTTAACATCTCGCTAATTTGCGCCCACGCCCCGACGGAAGAGAAGGACGATGCGACCAAGGATTCTTTCTATGAGCGCTTGGAACGACTTCGCCGGGGCCCGAAACATGGTAGTCTGTAGCACCAGATTCCAGCATAAGAAGATTCACCAAGCTACCTGGCTGTCTCCAGATCTTCTTCTTCTTCTTCTTCTTCTTAGCCTCACAGTCCGTGGTGGACCATAGCTTCATCAACAATTTTTCTCCACTTTATTCTATCCATGGCTACATCTCTCCAGTTGTGTACGTTCATTTGCTTAAGATCTGATTCGACGTCATCTAACCATCGCTTTCGTGGGCGTCCTCTTTTTCTTCCTCCAATTGGTGTTAAAATAAAAGCTTTCCTAGCATTTCGCTCTTTCGGCATGCGCAGTACGTGCCCAATCCATCTAATTCGTTGGGCTTTGATAAAACGTATTATATTTTGTCCTTGAACGATTTCTTCGATTTCATTATTGTAGCGAATGCGGTAGCTGCCATCTATTGTTGCAACCGGACCATATATTTTCCTTATGATACGTCTTTCGAAGCACATCAGCTGATGAATGTCATTTGTTTTCAGCGTCCATATTTCTGCACCATATGTAAGGACGGGTCGTATCAGTACTTTGTACATTCTTATTTTCTGTGCTCTGGACAAATCTTTTGATTTAAATAGTTTTATGTTAACGTAGTAGGCGTTATTTGCAGCTTGGATTCTGTCGTTAATAGCTATCGCCGAATCTTTATCTGCTGATAGTTTAAAACCCAAGTATTTAAATTCAGTTATATTTTCGAAAGCAAAGTTGTTAATACTTAGGTCATCGCGTGTCGTGTTGTTGACTGACCGAATCATGTATTTGGTTTTCTCGGTATTTACGTGTAGTCCCAGAGCTTTTGCATCTTTATCAATACATTTAAAGACGCGTATAAGAGTGTTTCTATCTTTAGCCATAATAAGAATATCATCTGCGTAGGCACATATCTGAAAATCATTATTAAATAATGTTCCATTCGTGTTTATTTCTTTAACAGTCGTGTGTAGCATTAAATTGAATACTAAACATGACAATGCGTCTCCTTGTTTTACTCCGGATATGATTTCGAATGGGTCTGACAGGCTTCCTTGCACCAGTACTTTACTTGTTGTGTTCGACAATGTACAGAGAATCAAATTAATTAACTTCAGAGGTATTCCAATTTTCTGAAAGCAGTATTTTATCCGTTTTCTATTTATACTGTCAAATGCCTGTTTGAAGTCAACAAAGAGGCAAAATATATCAATTTTATATTCGTAAAACTTTTCGAATATCTGGTGGACAGTAAAACCTTGATCAATCGTTGAGCGGTTGTTTCTAAAACCACATTGGTAATCGTCTAGGATGTTCTCAGCATAAATATTCAGCCTTTCAAATAGAATGTTTGTAAATACTTTATAACCTGTATTAAGTAAAGATATGCCTCTGTAATTTTGGCATTCAGTTTTATGTCCTTTTTTGTGTATAGGTACTATTATGCTTGATGCCCATCCAGTGGGTATTTCATTTGAATGCCATATTTGGCTTACTAAGGTAAATATTTGTTTATGTAGTTCATGTCCGCCATATTTCAGAAGTTCTGCGGGTATTCCATCTTCACCACAGCTTTTATGGTTTTTAAGTTTTCTTATAGCCAATAGTACTTCGTCAAAGCTAGGTTCTTCAACATAGATTTCGGCCGTATGTACTACTTGTTCCTCCTTACTTGTATTATCGTAGTTTTCTTTGTTAAGTAGTTCGTTGAAATATTCTTTCCATCTATCTATTACTTGTTGTTTTTCGCTGATTATGGAACCATCCTTTGCTTTGCATATATTTGTTCGAGGTTGAAATGTTTTAGTCTGTTTTTTGATGTTCTGATACATAGCTCTGACATTTTTGTTTCTAAAATCGCTTTCAATTTGTTCAATTTGCCGCTTCATGTAGGTTTTTTTCTTTTTTCGCATTATTTTCGCATTTCGTCTCCAGATCGAAAAACGCGAAACCAGATCGATCATGTTGTGATAGATGGAAGACACGCTTCTAGTGTATTAGATGTACGTACGATCCGAGGACCCAACATCGACTCGGATCATTACCTTGTTGCAGCCAAACTGCGCACACGCCTCTGTGCAGCAAAAAACGTACATCTACCTACGCAAAGAATGTTCGACATCGAAAAGCTGCAATCACAACAGACAGCCAGAAGATTCGCCACTCGACTCTCACTCCTGCTCTCGGAGAGCACTGCCCAACACACCGGCATGCGCGAGCAATGGAGCAACATTTCTCGTTCCCTACGTACCGCCGCCGAAGAAGAAATCGGATTCCGGCGAGCCCGAAAAAACAATTGGTACGACGAGGAATGTCATGCTGCCGCCGAAAGAAAAGATGCCGCCTATAGAGCCACGCTGCGATCGAGCGCAACGCGAGCCATGTGGGATCGCTACAGAGAGCTGAAAAAGGAAGAGAGACGTATTATCCGAAAGAAGAAACGAGAGGCCGAAATACGTGAGTGCGAGGAGCTTGAGATGCTGGCCAATAGGAACAACGCCCGAAAATTTTACCAGAAAGTTCGGCGGCTTACAGAAGGTTTTAAGACCGGGGCGTTTTCCTGTAAGAACAAAGACGGCGATCTGGTGACTGACGTACAGAACAATCTTAAATTATGGAGGGAACACTTCTCGAACCTGTTAAACGGTGACAGCTGCGCATGTCATAGAGAATGTGAAGATCCCGATACCCCAATCGTTGACGACGGAATTGTAGTTCCGTTACCCGACCATGACGAGGTGAGAATAGCAATATCACGGCTAAAGAACAACAAAGCCGCGGGCGCCGACGGACTGCCGGCTGAGCTATTCAAACATGGCGGCGAGGAGCTGGTAAGGTGCATGCATCAGCTCCTATGCAGAATATGGTCGGATGAAAGCATGCCTGCCGATTGGAATTTAAGTGTGCTCTGCCCAATCCATAAGAAGGGCGATCCTGCAATTTGTGCCAATTACCGCGGAATTAGTCTTCTAAATATCGCCTATAAGGTTCTAGCGAGCGTATTGTGTGAAAGGCTGAAGACCACCGTCAACCAACTGATTGGACCTTATCAGTGTGGCTTCAGACCTGGAAAGTCTACCATCGACCAAATATTCACAATACGCCAAATCTTGGAAAAGACCCATGAAAGGAGAATCGACACACACCATCTTTTCGTCGACTTCAAAGCTGCATTCGACAGTACGGAAAGGAGTTACCTGTATGCCGCTATGTCTGAATTTGGTATCCCCGCAAAACTAATACGGCTATGTAAGATGACGTTGCTCAACACCAGCAGCGCCGTCAGAATTGGGAAGGACCTCTCCGAGCCGTTTGATACCAAACGAGATTTCAGATAGGGTGACTCGCTGTCGTGTGACTTCTTTAACCTGATGTTGGAGAGCATCGTACGAGCCGCAGAACTTAATCGCTCAGGCACAATTTTTTATAAGAGCGTACAATTGCTGGCGTATGCCGATGATATTGACATCATCGGCCTTAACAACCGCGCTGTTAGTTCTGCCTTCTCCAAACTGGATAAAGAGGCAAAGCGAATGGGTTTGGTGGTGAACGAGGACAAAACGAAGTACCTCCTGTCTTCAAACAAACAGTCGGCGCACTCGCGTATCGGCACCCACGTCACTGTTGACAGTTATAATTTTGAGGTTGTAAAAGACTTCGTGTATTTAGGAACCAGTATTAACACCGATAACAATGTCAGCCTTGAAATCCAACGTAGAATCTCTCTTGCCAACAAGTGCTACTTTGGACTAAGTAGGCAATTGGGCAGTAAAGTCCTCTCTCGACGAACAAAATTAACACTCTACAAGACTCTCATCATGCCCGTCCTAACGTATGGCGCAGAAGCTTGGACGATGACAACATCCGATGAAGCGACGCTTGGAGTGTTCGAGAGAAAGATTCTGCGTAAGATTTTTGGACCTTTGCACGTTGGCAACGGCGAATATCGCAGACGATGGAACGATGAGCTGTATGAGCTTTACGACGACATAGGTATAGCGCAGCGAATAAAGATCCAGCGGCTTCGTTGGCTGGGTCATGTCGTCCGAATGGATACAAACGCTCCGGCTTTGAAAGTATTCGATGCGGTACCAGCTGGTGGTAGCAGAGGAAGAGGAAGGCCTCCTCTGCGTTGGAAAGATCAGGTGGAGAAGGACTTGGGTTCACTTGGTGTGTCCAATTGGCGCCGGTTAGCACGAGAAAGAAACGACTGGCGCGCTTTGTTAATCTCGGCCAAAATCGCGTAAGCGGTTATCGCGCCAATTAAGAAGAAGAAGACTGGAAAATGATTGGAATTAATACCTCGAGCTGACGACTGCACTATTCTGTTTCCTTAGTATGCGGAGTGGTATCCAGCAGAAACGGCATTCAGGCTAATGGTGTAGTTGCCCCCGCCCCGTTAAAATGATGGCAAATCTCTACGAACGCTCCATATTCCGTCGCCATTAAGTGTCGGCGTAGGTCTAGATGTAATATACCTAGTTAACACTGATTCGGCTCTGAACTTAAGCTCCCATAAGGAGCCTTTGTCAACCCTAGCATGGCCTCCCTGCTTGCAAAGATAACCATGGAATCGTCAATGGTGACTACGCATCGGAATATGGATAACGACCTGGAAGTTGGGGCCCATATAACACGAATACGAATAAGACAAACAACTCAAAACAACAAACTAGGGAAGAGGCTGAAATAACAGCAGAAACGGCATCACAAGTGCACGAGTTAATACTCCCAACAGCTATTGCAGATGGCAATAATGGCTGCGGGGAATTCCTTAAAAACCCCTTCCAAAGGAGCTCAAGGTTGGCGCACTCGCCACCAGACACGGGAAGGACCAGATCGGCGTCACCGTGTATGCAGCACTTCGGTCCCTTGAAAGCGATGACGGCTGAAGAAATCTACCAAGCAATTGGCGATAAGGTTAAGGAGCTAACGTATATGATGGAACCACCGAAGCGAAATATCAATCAACCAATGAGGGATTTGATCGCTAACATAACGAACCTCCATAAAAAGCTAGGTAGATCTATCCTTACCCCGAGGAACCAGGCCCCAAGAGGAGCGAATGAAGCAATTTCTGCTATTCGAGACAAAGGTACCCAAACATCACCACTGATTAAGCGTACCACAGATTGCACGCCAAAGAGGGCAATAGATAACGCTGCAGCAAGCTCAGCGAAAAGAAGTAAAACGAACCGTGTCGAAGACCTAAAGAATACGCCGGTTAAAACGAACGAACAAGAAAAAACAGGAAAGTGGGAGGTGGTTAAAGCTAAGAAGAAGCAAAAGAGTTCTACGCAGAATAGCGGTAGCAAGACAATTCCAAGAGCTGGAGATACCTATCTCAGCCATTTTGGGTCTGCGAAAAGCTTACGGAGGAACGCAAACGGCGACGCTAAAAGTAACACCGGAAATCGCTATCAAACTGGTGGAAGCTAAGAAAATCCGTATAGGCCTCGTAATTTGTCGCATACGGGAGAAGAACGAACCAAAGAGATGCTTTAAATGCATGGAATATGGGCATGTTTCAGTAAGTTGTAAAAGCACAGCTGACCTTACAAACACCTGCTTCAAATGTGGCAATAAGGACCACCAGGCCAAAAACTGCACACAAACAGCAAGCTGTATAATGTGCAAGAAGGAAAAGGCAAGTGATACAGCACATGCGATGACCAGCAGCAATTGCCCTCAATATCTGAGAGCTCTTAAAGAAATCCGGCAGAAATGAAGATCTTGCAACTTAATCTTAACCACTGCGAAAGCGCTCAGGACCTACTCGAGCAGACTATACGGGAACACAAAATAGATGTTGCTATACTTAGTGAGCCCAATAAACACAAAAAAGGTAACGGCTGGGCCTCTGACACAACAGGCAAATCAGCGATCTGGAACTGTGGAACAAATAGATCCCAACTGATGAGCGTGAAGGGAGCCCGCGGATTTGTATGTGCGCGCGTTGAGGGTACGCACATTTACAGCTGCTATCTACCTCCCAGCTTAACCCTGCTGGAAGCAACAGGTATCCTAGAGAACCTCGCCCAGGATGTAAAGGAGCATAAACCTGTCATCGTAGCCGGTGATTTCAACGCTTGGGCTGTTAACTGGGGATGCCCACGGACAAACCCTAGAGGTCAAGCCCTTCTAGAAGCGTTTTCCATGCTAGATATAGCCTTGATGAATATGGGAAATCAACAGACGTACCAAAAAGCGGGAACGGGATCTATAATCGACCTTACGTTCGTGAGTTCTAGTCTTGTTCGCTACACGAAATGGTTCCTCAGCCAGCATTACACCCGGAGCGATCACCTCGCAATAATCTGTGAAATAAGGCGGCATGGCGAAGAAAGGTTCCCAAATAACTGCGAGACGAGGTACAAAGTCAAAACAATGGAGGCTGAGGTTATTGAGATCATGCTCGCAGATGTAACTCTTACGGGGGATGCATCTGAAAAGACTACGCAAACCATGAAACACTTAACAGAAGCATGCGATGCAGCCATGTCCAAAACTAGGCCCAACAGGCACAACAGCGAACCTGTCTACTGGTGGACAGCAGACATTGCAGAATTACGCAGCGAATGTAAAAGAGCCAGGCGAGCCTACCAAAGATTAAGGGGTAGGGACAGTTTCCGAGAAAACCAGATCCAATATAAGCAAAGAAGAAAAGCGCTAAAAAAGGCAATTAAAAATAGTAAACGCCGGTGTTTCCTCCAGCTATGCGACGATTCCGATAATGATCCTTGGGGCCTTGGATACAGGCTTGTTATGAAAAAACTGAAAGTATTTAAGCCACTGCCAACAACATGCCCAGCTACTCTACGTAATGTGGTAGAAACACTGTTCCCCGTGCAAGACACTATACGAGACTACGAATTGGTAAGACTCGGTGAAGGTGACCAAAGTGTGCAGTTAACAAACAAAGAAGAACTCCTGATGAGCATAAAACGGATAAAAAATAATAAAGCTCCAGGCCCGGATGGAATCCCCAACGAGGCCTTAAAAGTAGCAATCCAAAGTCGAACCGACATTTTTGTAGATCTCTACAATACATGTCTAAAGGAAGGTACATTTCCAACCCAGTGGAAGCTGCAGAAACTGGTTTTAATTCCAAAAGGATCTAAGCCTGCGGAAGATCCTTCAGGCTACCGCCCCCTGTGCATGCTCGACACCGCAGGGAAAATCCTGGAACGCCTGATCGCAAATCGCCTGGAGGCTGCTATAGAGGATGTAGGCGGTCTATCACCCCGACAATTTGGATTCCGGAAAGCCCGTTCAACCACAGATGCTGTATCCGCAGTCAAAACCATTGCACAGAAGGCGATTGAAGGTACTCGATGGCTATACGGTAGCAAGGAGTACTGCCTAATTGCGACGCTGGACGTTAAGAATGCCTTCAATACGGCGAATTGGAGCAAAATTCTAATCGCGCTGGATAGTTTCCACATTCCAATGTACATTCGTAGGATTGTCGCCAGTTACCTTTCCGACAGAACCCTGCGTTATAAAACCGATGCTGGTGTAAAAGAGTACAAAATAACTGGCGGAGTTCCACAAGGCTCAGTCCTCGGCCCTTTGTTATGGAACGTTATGTACGATGGAGTTCTGCGTCTCAATCTACCTCTAGGGTCACAAATTGTAGGATTTGCTGACGACATAGCTGTTGTGGTCGTTGCTAAATCACTCCATCAAGCCGAAGAAGCATGCACCCAAGCTGTTGGCATGGTAAAGGAATGGTTGTGCAACAGTGGTCTAACTCTTGCGGACCATAAAACCGAAGTAGTACTAATTAGCAGCAGGAAGGTTGTGGAGTCGGCCAACATAATGGTGGGCGGTCATGGCATAAGATCGAAGCCATTCATTAAGTACCTGGGAGTAATAATCGACCGTAGGCTTAATTTTAAAGAGCACTTGGCGTACGCGAGCAGCAGGGCAGCAGAAGCAGTAACTGCGCTAACACGAATAATGATGAACATCAGAGGCCCTAGGCAAAACTGTAGGAGACTACTCAACTCTGTTGTATCATCGATCATGCTGTATGCAGCTCCAGCATGGGCGGAAGCCACAAATTGCACCTCATATGTGAAATGCATGAAATCAGTGTACCGATTAAGTGCCCTCAGAGTGTGCTGCGCGTTTCGCACGGTATCGGAAGACGCCATTATGGTTATAGCAGGATTACTCCCAATCAACCTAATGGCAACAGAGTATGCTGAAATATACCAAAAAAAAGCTACTTCAGAACGGATGACAATACGCAAGATAGCAAGAGAGCGTAGCCTGCGTTCATGGCAGGAGAAATGGAGCTTGTCCCCCAACGGACGCTGGACGTACCGTTTGATTCCCACAATTTCCAAATGGGTTAACCGTGAACATGGACAGTTAGATTACTACCTGACCCAAATACTGACGGGACATGGGTGCTTTAAATCCTACTTATATAGGTTTAAGCACGAAGACGACCCGTACTGTTCTCATTGTGCACCAGCTGTAGAAGACGCAAAACATGTTTTCTTTGTCTGTCCGCGATTTGTGTTCGAAAGGGAGGAATTAAGCACTAGGGTGGGGAAGCCAATTTCGGCTGATAACCTAGTGGATATTATGTTAGAGTCAGAAGAATATTGGTCCGCTGTATGTAATATGGCAAAAATAGTAATCTCCAAACTGCGTCGCGCTGAACAACAGCGTAGATCTTCATGAAGAGGCAATAGGCCGCTCCCCCTCCCGTGAAGTACTACTTAACGGTTGTCCCGCGGGAGGGAAACGGAGCTGGAGTGGGTTTTTAGTGGGTGAGCCGAAAGGCAAGTCTCACACTTTTCGGCTTTCAATGCTTTGTGCCACCTCCATAAAAAAAAAAAAAAAAAAAAAACAAAAAAAAAAAAAAAAAAAAAAAAAAAAAAAAAAACACACATTTATGGCTACGTATTTATATATTTGACACGATTTCATCGTAATTTCAAATGCGATTTTCGCCTGTTTTTTCCCCGCATTATATATCAAGTATATACAGTAGGTTCTGTTTTTATGCGGTAGATACGTTCCGCAAGAAACAGCATAAAAAAAACAGCATAAAAAAGCTACTAGTTCCATAGTAAAACTATAGATACGTTTCAAAAGTGCTAAAACCGCATAAATCTGAAATAATGTAATAAAATCGCATAAAAAAGGGCACTAGTCCCATATTATAACTATAGATACGTTCCTTAGACCGCATGAATCTGAAATAATTAAATAAAATCGCACAAACAAAATATTGTATTTTTGAAAATTATATCTTTATTTAAGAAACGTCAGAATCGAAAAATAAATTTACGTCAGAAATAGAATCAGACAATACCCACATGTTGCGTATTCGTTTAGGATTTGGCGTAAAATCACTTTCGTCACTTGAGGAAATGTACACGTCTGATCTAGATGGTTATGCAGGCGGTTCCATACTTGTAGGGTTAGCATTTCTGATGTAATCTGTGATGAGTTTTTGCTTAGCTGGTTTAGAATCTTGTTTATATGTACAATTCCCGATAGGTCGACATGCATTTTGTAATTTAAAAAAAAGCCGCACTATTTCAAAACTGCATAAAAAAAGCCGCATAAAAACAGAACCTACTGTACTAGCTTGAGATAAGTATTTTGCAACGGTATTTTCGTCTGACAATTTAAATGTGTACTTGAAATGCTTTTTGCAATAGTATGTAAAAATGTCAGACGGAGGTAACAAAAATAAATTCCGAAAAAAAAAAAAAATTCAGGCAGACCGGAACTTCACGGATATTGTAGGATGACTTAGCAGTGGTATTTCCGTCGGACGATTTAAATATTCACTTAAAATAGTGCCTACTATAATATGTGAGAACGTCAGACGGAGGTAAAAAAAAAAAATTTCGAAAAAAATTTACAAATTTGGGGTCGTCTGACACTACTTTTGCAGCGATCTAGACGTCTGACGATTTATATACAGCATTTGTGACCTTCAAACAGTAAGCCTACAAATTTTCAGCCGGAGGTACGAACATTTTTTAGCAACTTTTTTTTGCAACTTTAAGTCGTCTGACGTCTTTTTTGCAGGGGTTTTGAGCAAAATCCTTGCAAATGGCACTGTTTCATGGTTCTCCCAACCACTTCTCAAAATTCTAGCCGGAGGTGTTATCGTAGTACCTCCGCGGCCGCCAGCTCTTAGTCTATTATGCATTAATTGGCTTTAAGTAGATTGTAAAATAAATTTACACCTTACAACACTGTTTACAGCTGTCAGCTGCTTTTCAGGCACATGAAACAGGAGGAGTGTATTATATTTTAGCAAGGTTCCTGTCTCTAAATTTGTGTTTTAAATTAATAAAATCATGAGCCTTGTTTAAATTATTATGAAAATAAAATTTTGGCAAATTTGCCTTCAACGCGCGATGCCGGTAGCCAAATTATTTCGTCCGAAAGCGCGAAGTTTTGTGATGTTTGCGCGTCCTGCACACTCGCGTACTGCTTATCTTTGAGATTCACAAAGGAGCCACCACAAATACAATTTTTTATTTTTAAACTGAGGTGCATAGGAAATTAAAAAATTTATAAAAAGTTAAAAATTATGTATTTCTAAACTAGGATAGTTAAGAACTACTGCAAAACTAATATAACATGTTTCTAGATTTGTTTCGGAAAACCTTAGTTAAATTTGATAAAGCTGTGGGAGTATCTTGCAAACTTTCCACGATGGTCCTTGTTGCCTCAGCCTATATTATTTCAGCTTCTGCTAGTTTTGCAGCTTCCGATTGCATTTTTGGTGCTTCTGCCTGCTCTTTGGCTGGTTTAGCAATCGGATCTTGAAAACTGGGTTTTTCTGCGTTTTTGCGGTGGTAGCCTTGTTGGACTACTAATACTAACGGGGGTCTGTGATGATTGTCGGTTCATTATTGGTGTTTTTTGGCTATGGTTATGGAAGTTATTGTTTTTAGAGTAGATGTTGGTGACTATGCTGTAGGTCGTGATGTTGGTTTTGCTGTTACAGATATTGTTGTAGGCGTAGCTATTCCAAGTATTGCTCCACTAGGGCCGTGGAGCAGTACAGTCGATGGAATTCTCTACTTCTGCCAATGTTGAGTGGCGGAATGGATCGCCGCCAATGGTGCTGAAATTTCTTTGGTTGTCAGTCTAATTTTTAACGTCACCATTTGAGCATGTGGACAAAATTGTTCAAAGAAATTCACATTTCTATTTCCATATACATATCCATGTATACTAAGGGGTTATATACATTCTTCTTCTTCTTAATTGGCGCGATCGCCGCTTACCCGATTTTGGCCGAGTTTAACAAAGCGCGCCAGTCGTTTTTTCTCGTGCTAACCGGCGCCAACTGGAAACACAAAGTGAAGCCAAGTCCTTCTCCATCTGATCTTTCCAACGCAGAGGAGGTCTTCCTCTTCCTCTGCTACCACCAGCTGGTACCGCACCGAATACTTTCAAAGCCGGAGCGTTTGTATCCATTCGGACGACATGACCCAGCCAACGTAGCCACTGGATCTTTATTCGCTGCGCTATGTCAATGTCGTCGCAAAGCTCATACAGCTCATCGTTCCATAGTCTGCGATATTGGCCATTGCCAACGTGCAAAGGTCCAAAAATCTTACGCAGAATCTTTCTCTCGAACACTCCAAGCATCGCTTCATCGGATATTGTCATCGTCCAAGCTTCTGCGCCATACGTTAGGACGGGCATGATGAGAGCCTTTCAGAGTGTTAGTTTAGTTCTTCGAGAGAAGACTTTACTACTTAGTTGCCTACTTAGTCCAAAGTAGCACTTGTTGGCAAGAGAGATTCTACGTTGGACTTCAAGGCTGACATTGTTATTGGTGTTAATGCTGAAATTATAACTGTCAACAGTGACGTGGGTGCCGATACGCGAGTGCGCCGACTGTTTGTTTGAAGACAGGAGGTACTTCGTTTTGTCCTCGTTCACCACCAGACCCATTCGCTTTGCCTCTTTATTCAGTTCGGAGAAGGCAGAACTAACAGCGCGGTTGTTAAGGCCGATGATGTCGATATCATCGGCATACGCTAACTATTATACGCTCTTATAAAATATGGTGCCTGAGCGATTAAGTTCTGCGGCTCGTACGATGCTCTCCAACATCAGGTTAAAGAAGTCACACGACAGCGAGTCACCCTGTCTGAAATCTCGTTTGGTATCAAACGGCAGGGAGAGGTCCTTCACAATTCTGACGGCGCTGCTGGTGTTGAGCAATGTCATCTTGCAAAGCCGTAATAGTTTTGAGGAGATACCAAATTCAGACATCGCGGCATGCACATAACTCCTTTCCGTACTGTCGAATGCAGCTTTGAAGTCGACGAAAAGATGGTGTGTGTCGATTCTCCTCTCATAGGTCGATTCCACGATTTGGCGTATTGTGAATATTTGATCGATGGTGGACTTTCCAGATCTAAAGGCACAGTCATAAGGTCAAATCAGTTGGTTGACGGTGGTCTTCAGCCTTTCACACAATACGCTCGCTAGAACCTTATAGGCGATATTTAGAAGACTAACCCCGCGATATTTGGCACAGATTGCAAGATCTAACTCCTTGTGGATTGGGCAGAGCACACTTAAATTCCAATCGGCAGGCATGCTTTCATCCGACCATATTTTGCATAGGAGCTAATGCATGCACCTTACCAGCTCCTCGCCGCCATGTTTGAATAGCTCAGCCGGTAGTCCGTCGGCGCCCGCGGCTTTGATGTTCTTTAGCCGCGTTATCGCTATTCTCACCTCGTCATGGTCGGGTAGCAGAACGTCAATCCCGTCGTCGTCGATTGGGGTATCGGGATCTTCACATTCTCTGTGACATGCGCAGCATTCACTGTTTAACAGGTTCGAGAAGTGTTCCCTTCATAATTTAAGATTGCTCTGGATGTCAGTCACCAGTTTGCCGTCTTTGTTATTACAGGAAAACGCCCCGATCTTAAAACCTTCTGTAAGCCGCCGAACTTTCTGATAGAATTTTCGTGCGTTGTTTCTGTTGGCCAGCATCTCAAGCTCCTCGCCCTCACGTATTTCGGCCTCTCGTTTCTTCTTTCGGATAATACGTCTCTCTTCCTTTTTTAGCTTTCTGTAGCGATCCCACATGGCTCGCGTTGCGCCCGAGCGCAGCGTGGCTCTATAGGCGGCATCCTTTCTCTCTGCGGCAGCATGACATTCCTCGTCGTACCAATTGTTTTTTCGGGCTCGCCGGAATACGTTTTCTTCATCGGCGGCAGTACGTAGAGAACGAGAAATGTTGCTCCATTGTTCGTGGATGCCGGTTTGTTGGGCAGCGCTCTCTGAGAGCAGGAGTGAGAGTCGAGTGGCGAATCTTCTGGCTGTCTGTTGTGATAGCAGCTTTTCGATGTCGAACATTCTTTGCGTAGGTACATCTACGTTGCTTGCCGAACTGTTTGGCTGCAACCAGGTCGATGTTGAGTCCTCAGAACGTACGGATATCTACACCAGAAGCGTGTCTTCCATCTATCACAACGTGATCGATCTGGTTTCGCGTTTTTCGATCAGGAAACAGAGACGGAGCTTGGTGTATTTTCTTATACTGGAATCTGCTAGTCTACTATGTTTTGGGCGCCGGCGAAGTCGATCAGCCTTTGTCCGTTACCGGATGTTTCGTTGTGCAGGAGAATTTTCCCACTGTGGGACCAAAAATTCCTTCCTTGCCCACCCTGGCGTTGATGTCGCCAAACACGAATTTTATGTCGTGGCGGAAGCAGCGCTTGGAACATACCAGGTGCTCGTAGAAGGAACATTTAATCACATCGTCCTCTTCTTGCAAATGGGGCGTGGGCGCAAATTAGCGAGATGTTAAAAAATCGCGCTTTGATACGGACTATTGCGAGACGCTCTTCCACCGGAGTGAACGACAGTACTTGGCGACGAAGTCTCTCTCCCACAACAAATCCGACACCGAATTTGCTTTCGTTTACATGGCAGCTGTAGTAGACGTCGCAAGGTCCTATGGTTTTCTTGCCTTGCCCCGTCCGTCGCATCTCTTGGATGGCAGTGATGTCAGCCTTTACTCTTACGAGGACAACAACCAGCCAGGCAGAGGCACCTTCCCCATTAAGGGACCGGACATTCCAGATGCATGCCCTCAAATCGCATTCCTTATTTCGTTTGCAGGGGTCGTCATCAGTGTTGGAAGTTTTCATCCGAGGCTTTGTTGCTGTTTTCATTGGGGGGCTTTTTAAGTGGCGGATCCCAAACCCAGCGCACAACCAGCGATGCTGGGATGCTTCGCCTTCTCACGTTAGCTCACTCCCGAACGGGTGTTCGGAAGCTACCCAGAGGATACGTGGGCTAATCCCGGACGTTGTGAGCTGCTTGAACCATATGCAGAAGAATCGTCCTGGTCACTTCCAAATGAATGGCGATCAGTAACTTTCCCCACTTGCGTGGACTTCTACACATGTAACCATCCTCCAATATATGTTGGACTAAAAAATCGAAAATTTTTTTATGGCATATTCTAAAAGTACGCCATCTTAAAAATGTAAATTCAAAAAATCATAAAGATCGGAGAACGAAAGTTACAGACCGTGGAAGCGCGCGTCCTTATCCATAAATGAAATGCAAGCAAAACTTTAGACGCGATTATCTCGAAGTCGTGTTTTTTGAAAATTAGCGTCGCGGCGATCATTATTTATCAAAAATTATTTGATCGATTTGCATAAACTTTTTTTTAATTATTCGAAGTTACGATCTCGTGAATCTGAACGGTTGACTTTTTATAAATATTTTCATAGTTCGCTGGAATTAATTTTTTTTTAATTTTTCAACCCCTCAAAAATCGTTTTTTGGTGCAAAGGCGTTCTCATATCGAAAAAAAATTTTTTTGGGTAAATAAACCGTTCAGATTCACTAAAAAAAGATTTTTCTACAATGATCATTTAATTTTTTTGATTTCAGTTGACCTGCTCATGCGCTACCGTGATCACCGCAAGCCTCTTCTAAAAAACGACGTTTCGGGGAAGGGTCGATATCAACAATAAATAATAATATTTTTTTAAATAAAAACGCCAAAATGTATTCTTCGAGAGTTACCCTTCAGTATGATATATGCCTCATTTGAATAAAAGTTCTAAAATATAAAAAAAAAAATTATGACTATCGTCCATTTTTTCTTTAATAAATTACGAATTCGTAACCGAAAGTAACAGATATTACCGATCTCGTACCGGGCTCATACTCACCAACCGCGTGGTAAGAGTTTTCCAGCTCTGAATAAAGGAGCGCCTCTTGCCATGTTTGAATCAGCCTCCAATTCTCTAACTATCCTCTAAAACTGTGTGCTAGTGGTTTTGTTAACACTGAAATAAGAAAAATGTATTACCAGAAGACAAATATTTCTTCAAATTTTTGTTATATTTTATTTTTTGAAGAGTCTTTCATTTCCACTATGTACAAGACAACGATAGCAAAATAGTTTTGGTTTGAATTCGACATTCCTCTTCGTTGTACTGCCTACTATTCATAATAGTGAATGTTATTTTCTTACAACGGTCTTGGAGTCAACTGCATCACATGTGATAGTTTATATTGATATCTTACCAAAGTCGAATAAATATTTGAGCTTGAGGAGCCTATACTTTTCATATATTTATATACATATATGTATATGGTACTTACATTCTTTTTTGGGTGTTTGGCCGAGCTCCTCTTCCTTAGGTTAGGCTTACTGTTGTTTGTTGTTCTTCTCCATGCAGCTCCCCGTTTGTATCTGGGTTGGAGATATGCTCGAAATGTTCTCTCCACCATTGAAGTTGGTGGTCATCGTTGGTTAAAAGCTCATCGCTTTTGCTTCTAATCGGCTGTTTAGAATTGGATTTGTGTTGGGTGAAATTGTTGATAATACGGTGAAGTTGTCTTACGTTGTTCGCGCCTGCGACTTCTTCAGCGGCTATGGCCAGGCTTGTATTATATAATAAGTTCTTTTGGCAAGCCTGGCTACCATGTATTATTTGATATTCATGGCTGTTTTTAAAGCTTGTTCAATTCGACTTGCTTAACACTGTTGGTTTACCGGTGTTAAAACGCTTTTGTCTACAAAACACTCCGGCAATAATACTCGTGCTCCAATTCTTTCACTGGAGACGAAATTTTAATATGTGTTCCCGATTACGCCTTGAATTCATCTCTCCTCCCATCACTCTCAACAAATTCCTATAAATATTTAATTATTTCCAAAGTAGGATAAATTTACTAAAAATCATTAGAAAAGGTTATTATCCTCCAAATCAATCAACATAATTATTCGCGACATAATTTTTACCTTAATTATAAAGGGTGGTTAAATTTTAAAGGCCGATGTTGAATGTGAACCACACCTAAACGTCAAGTTTTTTTTTGCATTTCATTTGACATTTTTCAATTTCAGACTAATTCAATTTGAGCCATGGAAAGATACATAATCGAACAACGCGTTAAAGTTATTCCAGCTTATTATGAAAACGGGCGTTAAAATCAAAATGCATATCACGCACTTCGTGATTTTTTCGGTCAATTTAATTGTTCAAATGTGCGTACAATCGGAAAAATTGTGCAAAAGTTTGAGCAAACCGGGTCTGTAGGAGATGTGAAAACACCAGTGCATGCTCGTGCAGCTCGTACTGTAGAAAATATTGCTGCTGTTCGCGATAGTGTGGTTGAAGAGCCGTCCAGCTGAACTCGTCGTCGTGCCCAACAATTGCACCTCTCACGCTCGTCGTTGATGAACATTATGCATAAAGACTTGGATTTACACGCTCACAAGGTGCAATTGACTCAAGAACTAAAGCCTCTTGACCATTTCAAGCGTCGTCAATGGTCAAAATGGTGTGAGGAAATGGCAACGGTGAATGACCAATTTTCGAAGAAAATCATCTTCAGTGATGAGGCACATTTTCACCTCAGTGGATTCATCAATAAGCAGAATTGCCGCATTTGGGCGAATGATAATCCAAGAGTGATTACCGAAAAACCAATGCAACCACAAAGAGTGACTGTTTGGTGCCGGTCAGGCAGTTACTGTGAATAGTGTTCGCTATCGTGAGATGATAACGAACTTTTTATGGCCCGAAGTGGAAGATATAGATGTGGAAGATATGTGATTTCAACAGGACGGTGCCACTTGTCACACAGCTAACGAAACAATGGCTCTTTTGCGCGAAAAATTTGATGGCCGAATAATCTCACGTCGCGGCGATGTCAATTGACCGCCAAGATCATGTGGTTTGACACCGTTGGACTTCTTTCTTTGGGGTTATTTGAAAGAAAAGGTGTACGTCGATAAGACAGCAACAATTCAAGAGCTAAAGGATGCGATAATTCGGAACATTAAGGGCATAGAACCTCAATTATTCCTCAGTGTCATCGAAAATTTGGACCATCGGATGGAGGTGTGCCGCCGAGGCCGCGGCGGCCATTTGGCCGATATTTTGTTCCATACGTAATTGAGATATATCAATATTATCATAATAAAGAGAAATGATAACAGTTTCTTAAAAAAATTGTATTTTTATTCAAAATCAACGCCGGCACTTGAAACTTAACCACCCTTTACTTATTAACTTATTAAACTTAAAGCAACATCTTTTAAAAATACCTCCTCCGTGACCTGCCCAGTTTGCAACCTTGACGAGACCGAAAGTATATATCACTTTATTGGCGCTTCACTATGGAAAATCGAGGAGTTTTACGGACCAAAAATCGACAATTGTTCCATTTCTAAAGATTAAGTTGCGAAAATTTGCACAAATACAAAAAAATGGGTAATGATATAAATAAAATATATTTTAGTATCATTTATTTTTAAATACCGTGTGAAAAAAGTTAAACGTAAAAATTATCAAATTTAAAATTATTTTACTCCATTTTAAATAGCTAAACGTCTTAAAATATGTGAAAACAAACTTATAACTCATAACTTTTAACAAAACAATATATTTAAATTATTGTCAAATAATTAAGTAAAGCAAGTATAAAAATTAGTAAGAAGAAGTAGTACATTACAATACGTATTAAAGGAATAGAAATAATAAACATTATAAAAGTTATTTTTTGGGACACTTTCTATTTACAAAAATTTATTTTAATTACTTGTATACCTACTTACAGAGAGTAAGGATTAAAAACAAATTAATTAATGTTTAGTAAATCGAGGGTTTCCTCTTCAAGTTCCTTTACAATTCTTTTATAGGGTTTTCTTAAACTTGTTATAAATGGATCAGATGTATAAAGAAGAGGGTGGAATACGTCCTCATTTGTAGCTGATCGAGAGCATTTCCGAGCATGATGTTAACGAAATTTTTTATAATCCTTATTACGGGACTCTTGTGCGTCTCCAGAAAGTTGACCAATTGGAAGCACTGCAAAATGTTGTACAGGGTGGCTGATGAAAGCCGCTACCAAAAAAAAATTGAATAACTTTTTTTTCTTTTTAAGTTATCTGTTCTATTTTTGTTTTAATTTGCAGATTGATCTTTGAAATTTATTAAAATGGATAACTGGGACATGCAAACAAGAATTTGGATAGTCCGCCGCTATCACGCACTGGAGTCCGTAGTTTTGGTACAGAGAGAGTACAGGCGGATGTTTGGCGGCGATCCCCCGAGCAGATGGACCATAATGAGACTGGTGAATAATTTTGCTGAGCAAGGAACAGTCGCAAGAAGGCCTTATCATCGAAACCCACCAGTTCGGACGGAGGAAACGATCGCTGCTGTAGCTGCAGCTATACAAAGCAATCCAAGGGTTTCAACAAGAAGCTTATCTGCTCAACTTGGTGTCAGCCGACAGTCTTTGCAAACAATAATGCACAAAGATTTCGACTTATTTCCCTACAAAATTCAAATGGTTAACAAACTGAATGCAGCAGACTTGCCGATTCACTTGGAATTTTTCCAGAAGATCCTGCAAATGGTGGAAGAAGACCAAAACATGTTAAACTGCCTTTTCATGTCTGATGAGGCCCATTTCCATTTAAACGGCAATGTGAACAAACAAAATTGTCGAATATGGAGTACTTTTAACCCACAGATACTCCACGAGACGGAATTGCATCCTCTTCGCGTGACAGTGTGGTGTGCGGTTTCTTCACGCTGTATTGTCGGGCCTTATTTTTTTGAAGAAAATGGTCACACCGTTACGGTTACTGGAGAACGTTATTTGAAAATGCTGAAAGAATTTTTCTATCCAGAACTACGCCGAAAGAGAATTCCTTTCAACTCTGTGTGGTTTCAACAAGATGGGGCAACGTCTCACATAGCCCAGACTGTTATGACAGAGTTGCGACGAAAATTTCCCAATAAACTGATTTTAAGAAACTCCGAATTTCGTTGGCCCCCCGGGTCGCCTGACCTTACTGCACCTGACTTTTTCTTGTGGGGTTTATGTAAACAAGAAGTTTATAAAACAAAGCCAACAAATTTGGATGAACTAAAACAATCCATTCGGGCAACAATTGCGGCTATTCCTGTCGCAACTCTCAAAGCAGCAATGAACAACTTTTTACTAAGATGCCGCACTTGTGTCAACGAGCATGGGGGGGCATTTAAATTCAATTATTTTTAAAACTAGTTAAGCTACATTTAATAAAATTTAATGACCTTCAACTTGAAAAAAAAAAATAAATGAATTCCATACACTAAAAAAAAGTTATTTGAGTTTCTTAATGTAGCAAAATTCATCAGCCACCCTGTATAATACTTTCTCTATGTATTAAAATTTTGTGGACCGAAGATGGCATGTAATACCATTTATATATAGTCGTATAGATCTGAGCAGTTTCCATAGCATAACTACCAAATTTCCCTGAATTTATCATAATTCCCAATGAAAGAATCTGTAGAACTACATGAAGGCGCTTAATCAAATGAATGTCGACTCCAGTAATTTCAGCTGAACAGCTAGCATTGTAAAAAAATTTTCTGGCAGTATTACCGTCATTGGTATTGCCACTTCCTTGTCAGGGTTTGTTGATTATCTGGTTTATTTTCTTCACTGTGAGCTGACCATGTTTTGAAGGGAAGATTGTAGGAAATATGTAGTATAATTACCATGCAGCGAATCCAGGCATGTAATGTAGATAGTCCATATTGATAAGAATCTTTATTTTCAGGCCTAGCAATCACTTTAGTGAGATCGTTCATTTCACGTGTAGTAGCCCCACACATTGTATATGTGGAAGCTGATGTCCGTCAGAGTTAGAAAGAGTTCATGCTTTACTTCCACTTTCTTATCTTTTTTAATAATAAATGTTGGTTTGAAAGAATTTATTTAACAATTTATCTCATCCACAACAGTTTTAGTTTTTTTCAGAGTTTCTTTGCTAAATTCAATAGATATTGGACGACAAAATCGAACAGATGAAGGTATTGGATTTTCCCACACCATATCCTCTGTTAGGCTGTTAATCAATTTAATAGGCACGATAAAGGTGATAAACAAATTTGCGTCAGTAATACTTTCAGACTCTTCTGGAAGTTATTGTTTATACTGGCTTTGTCCAGATGAACCATCACATCCCCATTTACTGTACAGAACTAGATGTTTCAACTCATCTTTGAAGACGGAATTTACTGTCAAAATTCTAGTCACAGTGTGATCCAATAAATCTTGAAGCTTCACTATTTTTGCACTTGTGTTTGTTACTTCTATTGATGACACTGGCGGATAGCAGGTTTGTTTAATTGCTTGCACTTTGTAATATGGGGAAATATATTATAAAAGAGGGTCGTTCGTTACTTAAACTTCTTAGGTGTTGATATTGGGATTTTGTTAAATTTAAATCAATAAAAACACTTAATGCTTCTTCATCCGTTAGAATGTGTTTCTGTTCTGATTTTTCTATTAGATCCGAGTATAAGGTCTAATTTTTACAGTCTGCTGCTCCTATTGTTTCCACAAGATTTGCTTCTGTTCCTTTTCCTATCGAACGTAGCCCCAGAAGATAAGCATTGTAAATGTGTTCAAATCCGTATTCATGGAGTAACATTGTAAATGGATTGCCTCTGCAATCGCAATTGAAATTAGATTTCCATGTTTTGACTTTTTACATTTTTATCAATAACTTTGAAAATCGCAAAAATCCGCAGCCAATTTTTATAAATGTTTCTTATTAATAATAAAGCTAAAAATCTCACTTAAATTTTAAACGTGGGGAGGCGTGGGAAACTGTTGAAAGTTTCGATAAACTTAAAAAACCTTTTTTTTAACTTATGTTATTTGAAACTGTTTTTTGTGCTAATTTTATAACAAATTTGAAGACATATTATTTTTTTAATAATCTGAAAAAAATAAGCTTTCCGAAAATATACAAGGTGGCTAAAAAGTAACCTTGCGATATTTGTTGGCTGTAATTAAAAAAAAAATGAAAAACTTTGATTCCTCTTGTGGATTATTTTTATTTGGTCCTTTAATTTTTTTTACATCAAGTCGAGAATATGATATCATGTAAATGGCCGCCGCCACAGTTGATTGCCATTTGAGCCCTTTTTATGCCCACAAAAAGAAGTCTTGAGCGGTCAAATCAGGCGATCTTGCTGGCCAGTGCAAATCGCCAAAACGGGAGATTAGGCGCCCGGGAAATGCATCCTTCAGCATATCGGTTGTGGCACGTGCAGTGTGTGGCGTTGCACCGTCCTGTTGGAACCACATGTTTTCCAATCCCAATTCATCCAGTTGCGGCAAAAAGAACTCGTTGATCATTGCTCTGTAGCGCTCACCATTCACAGTAACCGTTTGGCCCGCGACGTCTTCGAAGAAAAAAGGTCCGATGACCCCTCCAGCGAAAACAGCACACGATACAGTGACTTTGAGCGGGTGTAATGGCTCTTCGTTGGTTACAAGCGGATTTTCAGTGCCCCAGAAGCGTAAATTTTTTTTATTTACGTACCCGCTAAGATGGAAATGGGCCTCATCACTCATGATTATTTTTGATGAAAAATCATCTTCCTCTTGGTGGTGATTAAGGATGGCTTGAGCGTATGTTAGACGCGATTGGTAGTCAGCAGCTAACAGCTGATGCACCGTCTGGACTTTGTACGGAAACATATTCAAATCTTGTACCAAAATTCGCTGTAAAGACCGTCGACTGATACCCATTTGCGTGGCACGTCGTCTGGTCGATGTCGACGGCGCTTCCATGACATCCTCGGCTACAGCAGCAATATTCTCTGCAGAACGGCTACTCCGGGGTCTGCCACGCCTGGCAGCATCTCGTGTTATGCCAGTCTCTTCGAGGCGAACGGCTAAACGTCGCAGTGTTTCACCAGTAGGCGTTGGACGGCGACGAAATCTGCGACGAAATTCACGTTGTTCCAAAGTCACCGACCGATTATTGGCCAAATAAATAGTCAGCAATATTCCGCGTTCTGGAGCAGTGTAGCGTAACATTGTTTATTAACGTGTATTTCGCATGTGTTTACTACACAAATGTCAAAACAGAACTGGCATTAGGGGCCAATCGCAAAATTTATAGCATTTTCTGATAGGAGGATTAGCGCCACCTGTTATAACACTTTTTACTTACTCCTACAAAGTAAGACCTTAAAATCACTTTAAATGTAGTAAGGTGAAGTGGCTTCACCTGGACAAACAAAGAACGATAAAAAATTAATTTCAGATAATTTATTAATAATTTGTTTACGATAGATTAATTCGATCCTTAAACTGTGGGAAAAAAATAAAAAGAGGTGTGTGTGTCAGCTCCGACACGCGACTGGAGTTTACTCCTTAAGAACGATTACCGTGATATTTAAAAATATATTTAATATGCAAAAGGAGTAAATGAAGACCTTTTCTATATTACTGGAAAAATATAAATTTATTTATTCTATTCGCTATAGTAAGCCACCTGGAATGAACAATTTTTTTGAGGTTTTTCTTTTTTAAGCTGTCGTTGCAATGTACACTTATAATAGCACTACAAATATCAAATAGGTATTTTTGATCCGTACTTAAATCTTTTTCACTGGGTATATCTGGTAGTGTGAATATAATTGGTTTATAATTGACGAAAGAAAGCTTCTTATAACTCTTCAATTTTTTCTCTATTTCACCGTTAAAGCTTTCAGACGTAGAGCCATCAATGTATTCAAACAAATGTCTAAGCGGTAGTTCATTGGCGTGTAATTGGCAGATGAACCATTGTAAGGGTTTTTGAAGACAATCTCTTCCAAAGGTTCAGACGATATCACTGGTATATGTAGGTTCTCAACGAACGCACAAGCACTAGATAGGAAACGGAAATAAGCACCAAAATGTGGGCAGTGTTATTTCTGACTAGAAATTAGCAATCACAAGGAAATATATATTTCCTACAAGTTTGCACCAACAACCAAGCGCTACATGGCAGGCAGTGCTATTTCTCACTGAAAATTAGGAACCACAAGGAAATATATATTTCCTACAAGTTTGCACCAACAAACCAGCGCCACAAGGTATGCAGTGTTTTTTCTCACGAGAAATCAGCACCCACAAGGAAAATTTATTTCCTACAAGTTTGCACCAACAACCAAGCGCCACAAGATATGCAGTGCTTTTTCTCACTAGAAATTCACCCACAAGGAAAATATATTTCCTACAAGTTTGCACCAACAAACAAGCGCCACAAGGTATGCAGTGCTTTTTCTCACTAGAAATAACACCCACAAGGAAAATATATTTCCTACAAGTTTGCACCAACAACCAAGCGCTACATGGCAGGCAGTGCTATTTCTCACTGGAAATTAGCAACCAGAAGGAAATATATATTTCTTACAAGTTTGCACCAACAAAGTAGCGCCACAAGGTAGGCAGTGCTTTTTCTCACTAGAATATAGAAAAAGGGCAATGCGTCACCTCCGTCAGCGTACACTTCCGTCAGCGTACGCCAGTGATTCACACGATTTTACTACCCATATTTTTTTCATACCGTGGGCCTTATATATCGTTTCTTAAGGAGTAAACTCCAAAAAAAGATGACTATAGCGACATTTGTAAAAATCATTTTTGATATGCCGTTGTTCTACTATTATGGATTTAGCGAAAGTGATAACCCTCTTAGGAGGACGCAACTAGTATGCGTTATTCAAATATAATATATATCTGATAGTGTTAAATACAGGGACTTTATACTAAATTAATTTTCTTAAATTGGCTACCACATTTTTGGTCTTTGTATGGCACATAATCTTACAAATTATTGCCATAATTGTATTAATTTTTATTTTTGATCTACCTATTCTGAAATATTATATCATATTCACTGTATTATAAATATTATAAAATAAATAAAAAACAGTCATCGGCTAGCCCTCTTGGCGTTCGGTTGTGTTTTTTTTTTTCTCGCAGTCTAGTGATTGCAAGCTGAGTTCATCGCAGTTTTTTTTCTTTTTCTTATTATTCATCTCTCTTCGTGCATCGTTTTGTTTATTTTTTTTACGTGCTTATATTGCTTGTCACCTTGCGGAGTTTGCTAAGAAATATTGCCTCCCCCTTTCGGGGATAATCGGTTTACCTTGCTTTCAGCAAACCCTCAATGCAAAAGCACAAACAATTACGAAGGAGTTATTTCCAACACTACCGGCAGTGATAAGAGAAAACCCCAAATATTTAATTGCAAGTGCACTTGATACTTCCAAAGCCCTTAACAAATATTCTTTCTTTGCTGTTCACAAGGCACTTAAAAATGTTAGTACTGACATTATAAACATTTCAGAGCTAAGAGACGGAGAAACAAGCCCTTCTTGGCATCTGCTCAGTTAAGTTTTCATAACAACCTTAACTCTACTAAAGGAACTATATTTGCACCGTATTTAAATAACGTCTCTGAAAATGAAGTAGTTGACAATTTAAAGCATCAACGAGTTACTTCTGTATACAAGTTTCTTAAATTCGTTAACGGCAAACCTTAGGGAGTGATTCTATTAACCTTTGATCTCTACCACTTGCCTGAGAAAATTGAAGTGTCATGGTATACCCTATGATCAAAAATTAAACAAACAAACAAAGTTAAATTTCAGGAAAATTTATATTATCTCCTTCAAAATATGACCCGTCTGAAGCAACACACATTTGCAAACGCTTAACTCAGTCCTCCATGCACCCCTGATAGGCCGTCGAAGGGATGGCCTTCAGCTCCTTCGTCGCATTCTTTTTGATCTCCTCTATCAACTGAAATCTCCTTCCACGAAGTGCTAACTTCAACTTGGGAAACAAAAAGAAGTCGCATGGGGCCATATCAGGTGAATACGCTTGTGCTTGCACGATGGTATTTACTTGGTGTTTGGTCAAATAATCCAGCACAATTTCATTTCATTCATACAAAATCCAAGAATTGTTTGCCTACATTTCCGGCCGTTTGCGACGAACAGCATCTCTCAAGCGCTTAAAAACGGATAAATAATATTCTTTATTGACTGTCTGGCTTGATGAAAGGTACTCATGGTGTACTACGCCTTGGCAATCGAAGCAAACATTCCCGGTATTGATCATAGAGTACAACAAAAGTAAGACAGTTCTGTACCAATCCCATGCGAAGCAAAAGTTGTCAACTACTTGAGCATACACTCAAACGATGCATAAAAACGCATGCATGTGTCAATTGCTCACTCCCCTTACGGCGATTTGTCATGCTCCCGCATATTTTGTGCTAACTGCTCGGGTGCTCAGTCATCCTCAAGCAGATATTGCCCAAAATTCCTCCAAATGAAGCGAATCATCTCAATTGAAACTGATAAAAAATGCACTATGCGCGAAGCCAAAGCTCTACACAAACAACAAATTCCCCCTCAATTAAATGAGAACTCTACTCCTTTCTCCAATATAATAAAGCAATCCGCAACCAACCAACAACAAAAAATTGTTTCAAATCAAAATAATTTCTGAAAATCAAATGAAATCAACAATAACAATGTCGAAAATCTAACAAATAATTCAAATACTCCCACAACTAACAACCAAATATCATCAAATAGCCCAAGCACTATCGTTTCAGGCAACAACTCACTAGAAATGAACTCAGATGATAGTCAAACACAACAAATAATGCTTATCGATAACTTTCTCTCCCAAATGATTTCGATTCCATACGACTTCACCTCTTTTCTTTCAACAAACTCTTCAAGTTTCGCTCTTAACTCTGACTCTTCTCAAGCTACTATCTCAGAAACAAACTCTCTTAAACACGTTTAAATCATGAAGATAGTTGACCTCAGTACTCTCCTTAAATAGTCTCCCTACAAGAAACACACATTCCACATAATAGTATTTTTTAGTAAAATTTTATCACAATTCCTCACCCTCCCACGAAGCTCTTGGTATAGAATCTCGTTTAACATTGGAAGAATTTTACTTAACTCTTTCTTCGTTATAAGGTAAAACACCAGGTTCTGATAGAATAAAGTGCAATATCTTGAAAAACTTGCCTTTCGCCTTAAAATCGCCCGTTGTTAATTTGTACAGCTGTAATTTGTATTGCTGTAATCATCCCGATTCCCAAACCAAACTCCCTCATTTCCAATTACAGGCCTATATCCCAGTTACCCTGCATGTCGAAAGTTTTGGAGAACATCATTGATCGTCGTCTTGTATGGTTTGGCAGCGAAATAACCTCTTAAGTCCACAACAGTTTGCATACCAGAAAAATACCAGGCGTTATTGATCCAGTCCTCATCTTTGAAAACTTTCCCTCAACAGCCTTGGCTAACAGAAACCATGTTCCGATACTTAGCATAGACTTTGAAAAGGCGTATGATATAATTGGCTCGCACGTTGTCCTGGAAGAGCTTAGTCGCTGGAAAGTCGGAAAAAAAATATTTAAAGTCATAAGATCATATGAACAGGCCGATAGTGGAGCTAAAGAGGCAAACAAAGAGCCATTACAAATGCTGGAATACACTCTTCCAGAAGATATAAAAAAACTGGTAAGGCGTACCAATTATGAAAATTCCCTCAACAAATGGAACCAGTACCAACATCAATACAAGCCTAACATCCAAAAACCAATATCCGTCAAATTCATCATGTCGTAATATTAAGACCGTTGTTCGTTTGAGAATTGGCCACACAGTTTCAACCCACTCGTATTTATTAAATGGTTTGCCGAAACCCCCGTATTCGTTTTGTGGATTCAGCGAGTTCACCGTATCACACTTCATGAATATATGTTCAGGTCTCCAAAATATTAGATCATCGGCGTTTAAAAATATCAAACCATCTGAAATTCTGAAGCAGACAACGGACTGTAAAATTAGTATCATATTTTTTCTTCTTTCTCTATATTGTTACAATAACTAGCCGATTGTAAAAGCGTTACATCTCTTCATTTCTGCGAAAAAGGGGTTAAGACCGGGGTAAAAGTCTACCAAGAGGATGTCTTAGAAGGTGCGGTGAAGCAGTTGGACGGTACTCTCTTCAATGGAGATCGTTGGATATTCCAGCAAGATTCCACTCCAGCCCATCAGGCAAAAACCAACCAGCAGTGGCTAAAAATCAATATTCCTGGGTTAGTAGTCGCTAAAGATTAGCCGTCTGGAAGTCCAGATCTGAATCTATTGGACTACAGTTAGGCCGAATGGCCTACTCGTTTGAAGGCTTGTGTAAAAGCAAATGGTGATCGTTTCGAATGAAAATTAATTCACTTGTAACAGAACTTATGGCAGGACTAAGCTGATTGCTCCTACCGAAAAAGCTTATTTAATTCCGACTTTATTATATGGTTGTGATTTTTCGCTAACTGTCATAGTACGCTAGTTGTGATATAGGGTACAACACGTGGTGAACACATATCAGGTACACCAAGTCAATCAGATCAACTTAGCTGTTATACAATAAATTTAAATCATCAATGCCTGATTTTTAGTTTTCGCTATTCATTTTTGGAATAGTCTACCAAATAGTCGAAATTCAATATTTCAAAAAGTGTATTTGTTTTTTTTTATAACTTTTTCCAAATCAAGAGAACACCTCAAACTTCAATTGAGCTGAATGCCCAATAGCTAAAATGAGTTGTTTTTGAGTAATGAATTTTTGAGTAAAAAACCTGTTTCGCACTTTTGGTTTTTTGGAAAATAAATAATGTTCAACTACTTTTTTGCAATTGTTTCTACATGAAGTCATTCGTGTAAGTAAATACGATCATTTTGAACCCAGAATCATTAAAATCGGTTCATTTTCGACTAAGTTATGGGCATTTCTAATATAGATGCTTTCCATTTCAATACAACCAGGCTATTCGGGACATGTTCTTCGATTTCGATGTAACTCAAATATGTTGCTCTCTGGTCAAAATAATGAGGCACGTATTTTTTTGTTCGCCCGAGAAAATTTTTTTTCAAGATTTATCGGCAACTTTGTTCTTCGGCTCAAAATCGATTTGTTTTTCATTATACAAGAATTTGTTTTTTGTTAAATACTCATAACTTAGTCAAAAATGAACCGATTTTAATGATTTTGGGTTCAAAATGATCGTCATTACTTCCACGAATGACTTCATATAAAAACAATTGCAAAAAAGTAGTTGAACATTTTTTATTTTCCTAAAAACAAAAACTGCGAAACAGGTTTTTTATTCAAAAATTCATTACTCAAAAAGAACTCATTTTAGCTACTGGGCATTCAGCTCAATTGAAGTTTGAGGTGTTCTCTTGATTTGGAAAAATTTATAAAAAAAACAAAAGTAAACTTTTTGAAATATTGATTTTCGAAAATATTTTAATTTTTTTTTCTTTTTTGCTAAATAAAAAAATTTCAACTACTTTTTTGCAATTGTTTCTACATGAAGTCGCTCGTGTAAGTAATGACGATCATTTTCAGCCCAGAATTATTAAAATCTGTTCATTTTTGACTAAGTTATGGGCATTTAAAAAAAAAAATTTTCTTATATAATTAAAAAAAATCGATTTTGAGCCGAAAAACAAAGTTGCCGATAACTCTTGAAAAAGATTTTTTTCGGGCGAACAAAAAAATACGTGTCTCATTATTTTCGCCAGAGAGCAACATATTTGAGTTACATCGAAATCGAAGAACATGACCCGAATAGCCCGGTTGAATTGAAATGGAAAGCATCAAGGATGAAAGAGTTAAGCTAATGGAGGAAAAAGACAAGAGGCAGAAAATAGTATTTATCAATTGGTAAAACGTTTTTGAAACTCGTCTTAAACACGTCCTTTGAATGCAACAAATGAGTTTCACCTTTAGTGGTAGACTATTCCAAAAATGAATCTCTGGTCATTATTTTGACCAGCGAGCAACATATTTGAGTTACAACGAAACCGAAGAACATGATCCGACTAGCCCGGCTGGATTGAAATGAAAAGCATCCCTTACTATTTATTATATTAATATTTATTATTTCTCGCTCTTATTTCCAGTATACTGATCAGGCGTGAGAACTGTCAAACTAAATACATTTTTTTCAGTATACATTGACATTTCATTATGGAAAGAGTGACGCTGAAATTGTAAAGTCATCATAAGATTCAGAAGAGGATACATTAAAGTTAAAAGTGTATAATTTGTCAAATTTTTCATAAACTTTTTGGAAAAATGTTGCAAAGAGGTCACAAGAGTCTTGTTCATTATCCGAGACAATGCCATCATAATTAAAACAAGTGGGGAAGCCGTTGGTCTTCCGTTTATTGTTGATATAACGCCAAAAGCTAGAGGGATTTTATTTTAAATTTGATTCAATTCTAAATATATAATGTTTAAACAAGTAGTTATGAAGACAATTGAATTCCCTTTTCAATCGGAGTGAGTTGTCTCGATCGATTATGCTATTGGTTCTTTTTATTTCTTGTATGGTTTATTTTTTAAATTTTTCAGCTGACAAAGCCTCGAGTTAAACCACATTAAAGTTAAAAGTGTATAATTCGTCAAATTTTTCATAAACTTTTTGGAAAAACTTTGCAAAGAGGTCACAAGAGTCTTGTTCATTATCCGAGACAATGCCATCATAATTAAAACAAGTGGGGAAGCCGTTGGTCTTCCGTTTATTGTTGATATAACGCCAAACAGAAACTAGAACAGTTTTAACATAAACATAGTGTCAAGAACTAACCTAAAAGTAAATTCAAAAAACAAATAAATTTTTATATTTTTCCAAAGACACACAAAAAAATTTCAGCCGGTATTAAATGAGCTGTTAAAAATTTTTTTCGACACATTTCGCAGCATCCCACGCACGTACCCACCACTACTGGACCAGCTGAAGGTTGGTTTCGTCATCCATTGGATGGCGTCTGCCTTCAGTATTAAAATCAGTTGGCATGAAATGATGATGTCAAAATGACCGCTGGCTCCCGGACTATTCGGCTGACGGTCTTCCCACCGCTATAAACGCAGCTGACTATCATTATTATATTTTCATATGTGTCCAAAATTATGTAAAAAAATTACAATCGGCATTCAGTAGTTTTACTTTTTAATTTATTTTACAAGTTCAGCTGACGTGTTTTCCCCTCTGTACCGCTCAGCTGACTATTTTTTTTTTATTCTACTAAATGTGAACAATACATGAAAAAAATTCAACCGGTATAAAATGAGTTTGTAGAAATTTTTTTCGACACGTTTCGTACCCTCCCACAATCACACCGGGTGCGCCAGCTGACGTTCACTTTCGTTATTCATGAAAGCTAAATCACAAGTATAGTCAAGAGTTTAACGGTATAAAAACGCAGTCCAAGATCGACCCCTGGCTCCCGGCCTATTAACTACCAACCAAGTTTTTAATTCGCTCTATGAAAAGTGTTCATCGCACGCTAAGGTCAACTTATGGTGTACATAACCATCCTACGTTTGCGGCTTAATGGCTACGTCAATAAGCGAAATTTGGGGTAAAGAGCAACCCGAAACCATTTAAGAACGTTACATTCATTGAAAACAAGCGAGGAATAATTGCTTTCACTATATTTTTCCAAAGACGAGGCTGGCGCGAATGTAAGAGTGAATAGCGAACGCTATCGCGCCATGATAAACGACTTTTTTATGCCGTAAATTGTAGTCCGTGACAACATACCTTTTGTTCCGACAAGACGAAGCTACTTGCCATATAGCCCGTGAAACGATGGACTTACTGCCTAGTCGTTTCGGTGAGCAATTTATCTCTCGTTTTGGACCAGTAAATTGGCCTTCAAAATGGTGTGATATCACACCTTTGGATTTTTATTTGTGTAAAGTCTAAATGCTTTGTGGATAAAATAATTTTGATTGAGGCATTGGGAGCCAACATTACTAAAGTTATTGACGAGATACCCACCAAAGACCTCCAGCGAGATATTCAAAATTGGTGTTTACGCATGGCCGAATTACGGCGCAGTAAAATTCAAAATTTGAAATGTATCATCTGTAAAAAATAATTGCCATGAATGGTTCTACACAAATATAATAAGGATTGCCCAATCAATTTGAATTTTCGTTGTTTTATTTCAATTTACAATCCGATACATCTAAATTGATCACCCTTTGGAATTAGGATTATTTATCCCTCTTGCTAAACTATTTAGGTCTGTAGTGAGAGTTATTCAACTGGCTTAGGTTATTTAGGTAAATGGTAAGGCCAATGAAGGGCAGTTACGTAGCAGATGACCATTTGTTTTATTGGATTTTCGTTTTAGACAAAGTCCTGTTAGAGGTCCAATGAAGGGAAATATTCCTTAATTTCCTTTCAAAATTCGAGATCGCTTCCGATCCAAATTTGGCTACATTAACCTGGAGATCCGACAATCCGTATTTTGAATCGATGTTTCACCAACTTCGTTCCAAAAAATATCTATCACTAGAGATTAATAATTTTTTTACTAGAAGTCCGGTTGTTAGTTTACTTATAAATAGTAGTTTCCATGATCGTTGAACCTCAACCTGGAACATGGGACAATTGAAATAGCTGTCAAAAAATGCACCTAAAACCGTACTACTGTCTATTGCGATGCATTCTTCTCTTTTCACTGACAGATAGAAACGACGAACCAGAGAAATTTCTTAAGATCTTTAACTTTTCCGTCTTTTCGTCTTCTTTTCCTAAGTGCTGAATATTCGCAGAGCAGTTATGTACATAAATACCAGTACGCACAGTCACAGCCAAAATGATGCAGCAACCACTTATGACAATATAAAGCTAAAATCTTGGAGATATAATACCCCAAGAATTTTTTTCTATTTTTATGTAATCTATATATCTATATATATAAAAATGAATTGCTGTTCGTTAGTCTCGCTAAAACTCGAGAACGGCTGAACGGATTTATCTTATCTTGGTCTTGAATCATTCGTGGAGGTCTAGGGAAGGTTTAAAAGGTGAGAAAAATTCGAATAAAGATATAGGTCAAAACGTGGACCCGGGTAACCTTCGGACGTGTATGTACAATATGGGTATCAAATGGAAGCTTTTGGTGAATGCTTTAGTTCGGAGTATTTTTCATGCCGCTCCGTGACTAGGGTCTCGAGGTAGAGACCAAAACGTGGACCCTAGAATGTGTTTGTACCATATGAATATCAAATTGAAGCTGTTGGTGAATGCTTTAGTACAGAGTATTTTTCATGCCGCTCCGTGACTGGGGTCTCGAGATATAGGTCAAAACGTGGACCCGAGTAACCTTTGGTTGTGTATGTACAATATGGGTATCAAATGAAAGCTGTTATAAGTGCTTTAATACGGGGTAATTTTCATACCTATTGATGACTAGGGTCTCGAAATATATGCCAAAACGTGGACCCGCCGTGTCTTTGCACCGAATTAAACCAAACGTACACACATTGTTAAGTAAGTATTGAAAATGGGTTTCGTAAAGTTGGGTTGTAATTCGGAGCACTGTACCCGCGTTCTTTTGATCCAGCCATAATGTCGCTTACTTTTTTAACGCTTAGGGCGGAACTGAACTGTCAAATTGACAGTGTGAGTTACAATGTGTCAATATTTCTTTCTGATTTGGATGCCATAAGGAAAAAACGTAAGTGCAATATGTAAAAATTGTTTGTGAATTTTTTTGGAGTGGATTTTGGAATGGTGAATAACTTCTTACGAAATTTGAGAATTTAATGTGAAATCCGAATGAAATTATGTGTGAATGAAATTTTTTTGAAAAAATATAAATGGATAATGGTTAAAAAAGCTCCAATGCTTAATAAAACATATAAATTGAAACGAGAAATTCATGGATGATCAGGAAAAAAGACGATTGTTTCTTAGTTATTCATATGCGTTGATTTGAAATTTAAAAACCATCTTCTTTTTTCCTGATTTTCAATTTATATTTTATATATATTTTATATTTACTCAAAAACAAAAAGGAAAACAAAAAATATTGTTTATGCCAAAGCGCTTGAATAAAGAATAAAGAAATAAATAACATGAAAACCATATATTTTCTGTTCTAAACCATATCTATTATATTTTAGTGTGCCCAGCGAAGGGGGCCGGGTTTGCTAGTCTATATATGTATATAAAAAGAAGTTACATTTCCTTGGTAATCTTATAACTCAAGAACCGCCGAACCGATTGACACAAAAATTTTAGAGTTCTTTTCTATCTTTGAGGAAGTAGTTTGTGTGAAGTTTGATTGAAATCGGTGCAGCCGTTCCAGAGTTATGACATTTTATGTGAGTAATAGTTTCCTCTCATACGAAATGCCTGTATGGGAAAAACAACAACAAATACACAGCCGAAACGTTTTCCAAAACAATTGATTGCTGAAACTATTACAGGAGATGATGGATATCCACAGTATCGTCGATGATTAACTGAAGACAGCGGTAAATCAACTGTAATTAAACTTCAAAATCAAGACGTTGAAATCGATAACCGGTGGATAGTTCCGTACTCACCGATACTGTCAAAAATGTTCAACGCTCACATAAATGTAGAAAATTGCAATTTTGTAAAATCAATCAAATATATTTGCAAGCATGTGAATAAGGGCAGCGATATGGCTGTTTTTGGAGTGGCTCCTGAAAATAGTCATGATGAAATTTTGCAGTATCAAATGTGGCGCTATATTAGTACGAATGAAGCTGTATGGCGTATTTTATCGTTTCCAATTCATGACAGACATCCGGTTGTTGTACATTTGGCAGTTCATCTTGAAAACGGCCAACGTGTTTACTTCACTGCTGCAAATGCCGAACAAAGAGCAGTAAAGCCACGAGCAACTACACTGACAGCTTATTTCCAGTTATGTGAAATGGATGAATTTGCCAGGACTTTGCTATATTCAGAAGTGTCACACTATTTTACATGCAATGCATCAACAAAAAAATTTCAACGTCGCAAACAAGGCACATCTGTTGATGGTTATCCAGGTATTTTTCGAACAGATGCTTTGGGACGCATTTATACAGTTAGTCCAGCTAATATTGAATGTTTTTACTTGCGACTTTTGTTGGTGAACGTACATGGACCGCAATCATTCCAAACTATCAATGGTCAAATGTGCGCCACATACCGTGAAGCATGTCAACAATTGTAGGTATTTGCTGGAAGATGATACGCATTGGGATGCTACGCTTCGTGATGCATCAATTTCATCTCCACCAAATCAAATTCGTATGTTATTTGCTATCATAATATCAACATGTTTTCCATCAAATCCACTGGAATTGTGAAATAAATACAAAGATTTCATGGCTGAAGACATTTTGATTCGACTTCAACATCGTTCCAATGATCCTGCATTGCTGCTGACATTGGAAATGTATAATGAAGCCTTGATAATGATCGAAGATTTGTGCCTTACTATTGCAAATAAAGCATTAGGGCAATTAGGATTGACTCAACCAAATCGTCTAATGCATGATTTATTTGAACGAGAATTGCAACGCGAACAGCACTTCGATCGTGATGAAATGCGTGCGTTCGTACAAACGTATACTCCACAATTAAATGATCAACAAAAAGATGCATATGACAAAGTGATGCAAGCTGTCAATGACAACACTGGTGAATTGTATTTTTTGGATGCACCTGGCGGCACTGGAAAAACATTTTTGATTTCATTGATATTGGCAACGATTCGGTCGGAACGAAAAATCGCATTGGCACTTGCTTCTTCCGGTATTGTAGCTACATTACTTGATGGCGGCCACACAGCACATTCCGCCTTGAAATTGCCATTGAACATGCAAGCAATTGAAACACCAACATGCAATATTTCAAGGAGTTCTGGAATGGCTAAAGTCTTGCAACAAACATCGATTATTTTATGGGACGAATGTCCAATGGCCCATAAAAAATCTTTGGAAGCCTTAAGTCGAACATTGCAAGATTTGACACAGAGTCAACAGCTTTTTGGCGGTGCATTAATATTGTTATCTGGTGATTTTCGTCAAACGTTGCCTGTTATTCCGAGATCAACACCAGCTGATGAAATTAATGCACGTTTGAAAAGTTCAGTTTTGTGGGCACACGCACAAAGGCTTTCGCTGACGACCAATATGTGGGTGCGTCTTCAAAATGATTCATCAGCACGTGAGTTTTCAAAGCAATTGCTGAAGATTGGCGATGGAAAAATTCCAAGTGATCAAAATGGGTTTATCATGTTACCGAATCATTTTTGCATAATTTTATCATCAAAACAAGAACTCATTGATCGCGTTTTCCCAAATATTGTTCAAAATTACAATAACCATGATTGGTTACGAGAACGGGCAATTTTAGCACCAAAAAATATCAATCTCAATGAAGTCAATTTCCACATCTAGGAAAAATTGCTAAGTGATTCGGTAACGTATAAATCCATTGCTACTGCTATGAATAATGAAAAAGCAGTCAATTATCCGGTCGAATTTTTAAATTCTTCGAATTTAAACATCTTCAATTTCCTGTTCGGCTATCTTTTGCTATGACCGTAAACAAAGCCCAAGGGCAAACGTTCCAGGTGTCTGGAGTTAATTTAGAGGAAGCTTGCTTTTCCCACGGTCAACTGTACGTTACATGTTCGAGAGGTGGAGCGCCAAAAAATTTGTTTATTTATGCACCACAAAATAAAACAAAAAATGTTGTGTATACAATTGTATTAAATTAAACGTTGATTTTCTTTTTCCGAAATAAAAATAAAAATTATTTCATTTTATTTTGTACGTTATTGTGTTCACAAATCAAATCTTTTTAGCAATCAATTTTTTATCGAATTGCATATAATAAAAAATTGAATGCTCCAGGAGGAACTGGAAAAACATTTTTAAAAATATTTATTTTAGCATAATTTATTTAGCGTGAAAAATTGAAATGGAAATTAAAGGATCAAAGTATAATTACAAGTTTTTATCGGCTCTTTCACCTTACCTCTATATAGGTGACCACCACAATCAAATTTTAAAAAAGTACAGAAAAGGCTATTGTGACATCTTTAGAAAGTATGTTGAATGAAAAAAATCAACTAATTTAACTGTTTAAACATTTTACGAGTTCTATAAAGAAAACTTAATATGAAACATTTCTTGCGATATAAAAAAAAACATTTTATGTATGAATTGGTGTGAAGCCCACTGGATAATGCTAGTATCTTATATTTATAATATATGATTTGGAGAGAAAAAAATTACATCGTGCATACGTAACAAAAGCAGCACGTAAAATATATACTTATACGCAAATATTTTTTTTGTTCATTGCTTCGATTCTTATTCATTTTTTAGAAGCGTTGTACATTCGTCTAGTAAATATAATATATAATATAAGTATAGTAAAAATGAATTTTCATTTGAAAATTTAACTTGCTTAAGAAGCACTTTATAATTATAATATAATCACTATTCTCTCTCCATTAATTCCGGTACCGTTGTACGTTTTATGCACAGTGCGGTTAACACGTTGGCGACATCATCAGTCTTTATTTCTTTCGAAATGTGGAAAAAGCTTCTGGTGAATTTCGAGCGCTATTTATTTTCGCTTCCAAAGATTAATCGGCTAAACATCGACGACACTTTGTTCTAACAAAGTTGATCAAACGCAGACCCTACTTTCTGCATGCCGCGGCCGTATAGCTTTGGCGGCGTGAAACATTTCTTACTAATGTACATATACATTATTTATTTTTTTTATAGCTCAGAAAGTATCAAGATTCTTAAAAAATAAGTAAAATATTTAAATATAATAAATAAATAAACAGAATATTTAAAGTAATAATTTATAGTTTGAGCTAGATGAGCATATGAGTACGTAAATCTATAGCTAAAGAATCAAAAATCTAACAAAGGGTATACGCGTCAATTAGGCATATATAGGTATATACATATTTTGGTTTGTATTTCAATAGGGAAGGATTTCTACGTGGTGGGTGCCAAACCCAGCGGACTACCGAATATCCTAAATTGCTTCACCTTCTCACATTAGCTCACTCCCAAACGGATGTTCGGGAGCTACCCAGAGAATATTTGGGCGAAGCCCGGAAGTTGTGAGCTATTTAGACCATGGTTGGTTGGTTGGTTAGAGTGGTGATTCATCCAGAATCCAACTAGCGCTTCCGCACCATTTTGTTGCCACATCCTCGCGCCCAAATTGTTTAGCAGTTATTTACAGCAGGACTATATCCAGTCTGTGCGGTTTAGGAACCTTATTAGGTTGTTGACGTCTAAGCCAGACAGCTGCTCGAGACTCTCGAACAGCGGTTTGCCCAGGGTTGACATTCTGTCCTTCCATAGAGCAGGGCATTCACAGAGAAAATGGAAGATTGTTTCTTTTTTCTCCGGTTGTTTACAACTATGACAGTATGTGTTGTGAGGGATGCCCATTTTGGCGGCTTGTTCTCCGATAGACCAGAAGCCAGTTATGACTGCCGTAAGTCTGCAGGTGTCCCGTCGTTTCATGTTTATTAATGTCGACGATTGCTTGAGGTTGTAGGTGGGCCATAACGTTCTGCTGATTTTGCATTTCGTCTGGTCTCTCCATCTACACTCTGCAATTCGAAGGTATTTTAGGGAAATTGCATTCTTGACCGCACCTAGTGGAGTGAGTACTGGTACTGCAAGAGCGCTATTCATGGCAGATCCCCCTCTTGCCAGTTCATCAGCTTTTTCGTTACCTTCTATGTTCCGGTGTCCCGGGACCCAAATTAAGGTTACGCTATGGTTTTCACTTTAGACCATATCGCACCCTAAATACAAAAGGGTCACAACTCCAAATTTTCCAAAACTGAGTTTTTTGCATAAATTAATTCAGAGTACACATATCTAACTGCTGCAAATATTTCGTTCACATAACTATCTTCTTTAACTGGAAAAATACAGTTATGCCTATTTTTATGTCAAGTGTGTTGCTTTTGCACGATCAACTAAAGAGAATTATTTTTAGTTGCGTTAATGGGCTCAAGAACAGCTGATTAGTTTTATTACACATAAAGAGTTTTATTTTGAGTTCTGCCTCTATAACTGTAAAAAGTGATAAACTTCCTGGTATATTATTTTGCATTGTGCCTCTTTAGCTGTGAAAAGTGAGTTCAATTAGGCTAGGAAACTTATAAAATTAAAACATTTTATCAGTTAAAAAGGCACAACTTAAGATAATATCACTAGTTAATCGAAAAAATTTCAGTTAAAGAGTCATAAATCAAAATTTAGATTTATTTTCGCAAACATAATATAAAATTGAAAAAAATATAGTAGAACCTTCTTCAATGTTGTATATTTTCATGATGGAACAATATTTTCTTTAAATATTACAATAATTTTTACATAAAACGTTTTTCGTCTCTCCTGAAAATCTTAGTATTTTGAGTTGTGACCCTTTTGTATTTAGGGTGCGATATGCAGAAGAATCGTCCGGGCAGCTACCAAGTGATTGCCCCCCGAATGGGTACAAACGCGCCGGCTCTGAAAGTATTGGCTCCGCGGCGTTGGAAAAATCAGGTAGAGAAGGACTTGGCTTCACTTAGTGTTTCCAACTGGCGCCGGTTAGCACGAGAAGGAAACGACTGGCGCACTTTTATAGACTCGGCCAAAATCGCTTAGGCAATTATCGCGCCAATCAAGATACACTTAGTGGGATCAAAAAGTCATTGGATAAAATTATTTTTGGTTTATAAAACCGTTTGAGCCGGCGTTTGTGAGAGCCGTTTTGAAATAACACAGTTTTTACTCCCTCCTTAAAAATTTGGGTAACCACACATACGCGCTTCTGCATTATCTTGATATGAGATTTTTTTACTTAAACCAGAACTGCTCAAAATGTTTCCACTATAAGCAAATATGTATAATACGAGGGGTGCCTTTTATATGTCGGGATTAGAGAACAAAAACAAATTTTAATCATCGAAAATAACTTTATTGTTTTTCAAAATATTCTCCATGAAGATCTATACACTTTTGCATGCGTTTGAACCAATTGTTGAAGCACTTTTGCCACTCTGAATGAGGTACCTCCAAAACACGCATTCTGAATGCCGCAACCGCTTCTTCAGGTGTCGAAAAACGTTGACCTCTCAGCTTGTTTTTTACGTACGGGAATAAAAAGAAGTCATTCAGTGCCAAGTCAGGACTATACGGCGGATGACCCATTAATTCGATGTTTTGGGTGCTTAAAAATGCAGTTGTTTGAGCCAATGTGTGAGAGCTCGCATTGTCCTGGTGAAGAGTGATCCGTCTTTAGCGATTGGTTTTCCTAATTTCTTGGAAGACAACTGGCAAACAAATGGTTGTGTACCACTCAGAATTTACTGTTCTGCGTTGTTCTAGTGGTACGGTTATGACATGTCCAGTTTTTCCGAAAAAACAGGCGACCATTTGCTTGGAAGTGCTTCGTGCGCGAACAACTTTTGTTGGATTTGCCTCATCTTGAAACACCCATACAGTCGACTGCTGTTTACGGGCTCATACGCGTAAATCCATGATTCATCACCTGTCACGATGTCATAGACGTGTTTCGAAGCCCCGCTATCGTATTTTTTGAGCATTTCCTTCGACCAATCGACACGAGCCTTTTTTTGAGCGATTGACAAATTGTGTGGGATACAACGCGAACAAATTTTTTTGACAGTCAAATGTTTATGCAATATTGAATGTATGCTGGTCCCACTAATGCCTAAGATTGTCTCAATCTCACGATAGGTCACATGACGATCTTGCAATATCAGTTCGCGCACAGCATCAATTGTTTTCGGAACAACAACTGATTTTGGACGACCTTCACGAAATTCGTCTTGGAGTGAACTACGACCACGATTGAATTCACCATACCATCGATAAACACTGGTCCTTGATGGAGCTTCATCGCCAAAAAATGAATTAAGTTCATCCATGCAATGTTGCTGAGTTAATCCACGTCGAAAGTTGTGAAAAATAATCGCACGAAAATGTTCACGATTTAATTCCATTTTTGGACCGAGATGAATCTTTTAAGTTACTGTAAACAACACAAATAGCGCTGGTATTTTAAAACGTTCTGAGTACGTAAAAGCCAAAAAATGTCAAACTTTGCGATATAGCTGATTGCAACACCAGGGTTGCCAAATCCCGAAATATAAAAGGCACTCCTCGTATGTTATGTATATTAGCGACCTTGTTTTCGAGGTACCATATAACACAAAAGTCCGAATTTAAACATTTGTTGATAATAAATTATAAATTACCTTTGGCGTATTTAAAGTAAAATGTATTAGTTTTTAACAAACTCAAACTCAAATTCAATACAAACAAACAAACAATATATATATGATGATTTGTATAAAGAATTAAATCTTAGTTGAATATTTAATATTGCTGGACTTATGACCTCTTCAACTTTTAGAAAAACTGAGCGATTTTTTGAATTGCGGTTGTGAAAAACGCGATTATTGCTTTCATCGCTAGGCTGGCCGGTACTGATGTAAATTCGTATGAGTTTTTCACTGATTGGCTATCCCCACTTTCAGGAGCCCTGCCTTAACGGCGTTATGTATGTAACATTCCAAAGTGCAGACAACAAAAAACCACTCAACTCGATTAACATATTTCTTCTAGCCAAAGCGCCGACTCAGTTATCAGTAAGAACAACCAAAATTCAAAATTTAACTAAGTTTACAGGTGACGGCAATATTCTAATCCTCGTTAACAACAATCAAATGAAGGCAATCTAATAAAAATTAAACATCTGCCTAACCAGTGTGATATTGTGTATGAATATCATATCAAATTTAATACGGTAAAGAAGTAATATTCGTTCTTACATTAATAACTCTGTCAGAAGAAGAAATGATAGCTGGACTGAAAGATTAAAACGTTATTGAAGTTAATAAAATTAGAAAAACAACATGTGAAACAATATGTTATCATTCGATCTCTCTCATCTAGCTGAAGAGATTCAATTTGCTTCGGTCCTGCTTAATCCTTATATTCCAAAGCCAATGCAATGCAAAGTATGTGACTTTATTGGTCGTACAAAAATAAAGGTAGAAATGATTCTATGTGTGCTGCAACTGCGGTTTACCGCAACATATTGACAGAATCAAGTGCACCCAAATCAAATTTGCGAATTACAAATCACAGCACAGATCGACAAAAAAAAATATATTACTTATTTGACAGAATATCAATTAAACGAGCAACAATATATGTAACTGAAAACTTTTGCTTTACAATTGAATGATTTAGCATGTATACTAAAAAATAACAAAACGGAGAAGCTGAAACCACTACATCTGAAAAGAGTGGATTTTTTCTCAAATAAATAAGCCAGCATGCTTGGCGTTGATTATACTCCAAGTGTTGAAATACTACCGTATCTTACAAACATCTCAAATATCAGTTAACCAGTCAAAATTCGCTATGATAAATACAACCGATAAACACATACTACCTTGATCAAAAATTTGCCGGAACAACCGCCAGGGGTGATGCTATCAGTCAACGTATTTATTTATGTATTTTATTTACATTGTCTGTGATTAACATTTCTACCAAAATTTGATCACCATTGCTTCGCATTTGAAAAAGTTACACCGTCTTGAGTAAATCTACAGTTTTAAATTTCTAAAACGAGCTTTAATTAAATTTTGGTCTGGATTCAATGGTAAAAAACCTTAGAACTGTTGAGAACTGTTCCAAAGCTGAATCCGACTTAAAGGCATTGTACACCACGAATTTTTGGCAGAAGGTCAGACAGTTAATATGGATTATTATTGGGCGTTATGACACATTTACGTGAAGCAATTCACCAAAAAAGAAAGGATTTGTGGGAAAACAACTCGTGGATTTTACACTATGAAAACGTACCGTCAGACAGCGCCACTATTATCCGTGAATTTTTGAACAAGAACGAAACGAATACCATCTAACAGCCACCTAATATTATTCTGTTTGGTCTAGTCAAACAACCTCTACTGGAAACCCGTTTTAACAGTCGCAGGGAAGTAATGAAAAAATCGAAGACGGTTCTGATGTAAGCAGTGGTCTGATGTGTAATACCGTAAATAGAGTTCCAGAAATGTTTTAAGAGCTAGATCAAATGCTGCCATAAGTGTGATGCAGTTGATGGGGAGTACTTTGGCGACGATAATATCACTTTTGCATTTTGAATTTTCTGAATATATTCCGGAAACTTTTTGATCATGAAATACAAACTTATGCACACAAATGAATTCCTATAATAAATCAACAGAAATAGCTACACCACTAAACATGAAATACATAACGATCTCCAAACAAACGAATCCGTCCGTATGGTTGAAAGCTGCACGTTTACTGAAAATAATATCACAGATCGCCACGGTGGACAGCGGCTTGTTTACGTCAAAACTGAAATTTTGTTGGTGATATACGAAATAAGTCCCCGATGACATGTCAGCCGAAGTTGCTCTCACAATTCCCTTCGTCATGTTCTGTGTGCCTTATGAAAACGCAATTCTGCTTAGTGAGATGATGGAGACTCCGGGCAACATTTGCGATTGTAATATATTACGTGCATAGCCTTAGTAAATAGCGAATCTTTAACTGCCTTTGTTTTTTTCTCGTCTGTCCCTCAACGCATTCGGTTGTTACCTTATATCCAAGATATGTGACTTCTGTTGTAAACAATGAACACTTCTTCGGATTCAATCGTAATCCCACCGAAGCATTGCGCTGAAAAACTTCTTCCAAAATCTTTCACCAAGGATATGTGTGTAAGTGACTTTTATTTCATGCCGAGTCTGGCTTTCATTACGTACAAGAAACGAATTACAACAGTATACTATATACCATCACTGCATTCTCAGTGCTTTCGTACTGCTAAAATGTGAGATACGGCTTTTTAAAAGGTTTTCTCGCAAGTTTTACTTTCGAGAGAAAGACGTATCTAAAGTTTAGCATACATGCAATTAAAAATTTAACTATTTTAGATAAGTACAATAAATAAGAACCCAAAAAATAATATTTAATTACATCATTTTATTCATCCTTTGTTTTTAAGCAAATCAAACTTAAAAATATTGAGCATTAAGCAAAATTGGAATTTTTATTTACTGATGTAGGTTGAGTTCGTCGTAGTATAAGTCCATTCCATAGTTTTAATGCCCGTTATATTGTTTTTATAAAATCTCAACAATACATAATCTTATTTGAAATATATTCTTTCAAAGACGCTGAAACGTTGCCAAGCGAGTACAATTTATTTATACATATGTACATATGTATATTTAATCACATCCTTTATCATCTGGACAGAAAAAAATGGGCTTGCTACACTTTCAAGATAAAGAGTTGAAATATTTATACAATTTTGATTTTTTAACTTAAAAATATTACTGATCCTGTTAAAAATTCATTTAAGTCGGAATGAGAGTGTGTTTGTGTTTCATTAGTTAAAAAAATTTTTGATAGAAAAAAATTGATTGATGTAAAATTCAAGCAAACTTTGGTTATCTCCTGGGTTGATTGTGTCATTCATCCTATTATATGTTAGTTATAGCTATCCCTTGTTTTAATACCTATAGTGTGACTCTTTTAGCACAATTTAAAATCTTTCGAACCGGTTCTCATAAGCCGATATCAGTGCACGAAACAACCAATGGGCGTATTGCTGCGCTTGCCATTCCCTTCCCTCATAGAAAGCATCAATGGTGGCCGATTTTATTGCTACAGCAAACAAAGGAAACGACCGAACATTTGGTGCGACGAATGACTACTAAGTAAGTTCGGCGAATCAAAAGAAAACGAACAAGCAATGAACAAATCAATTCCAGGCACTGTTTACACATTAACGCACACATGCATGTACGATAAATAATGTAACGAGTGCAATGCTAACCTGGCAATAAACCAAATGTGCGACATCGGCAGTTAGTATGTGTAAAACAATCAACGAACAAATCAACGGACCGTATTTTCAGCCACAAAACTGGGTTTATAGTGCGTGCGGCAAGACTCGAACACAGTAAGCAAATGTATATACGTACGTATGCGACGGAGCCAAAAAGACTCTACGGAAAAACTAGTAGTTTTTCAATGAATTTTGGCACAATTGTCGAGTGTATCGCGATTTTGCTAAGTCAATAGCATTTACAAACATATATACTCGCTGCAACAGTCGCTAGACGCTGTGGCGAATGTTGTGTACCGCTCAAATTCGTATTACCAAGGCAAGATAGAAAGTGAAAAAATTTAATGTCGGATAGTTAATGTAATAAGAAATACTAAATATATGAGCAACACAGTGGTAAATGGTAAATGTAAAATAAATAATGCAAGTAAAAAAATAGCGAAATTGATTGTGACACTGGTGCCAAAATCGGAAGATAGAAATGTTGTGTTGCGAAAAAACTTATAAAAGGCTTCTAGATACATGTGGCGTAACTATCAAATATAATAAATCGAAATAAAAAGTAATGAATAATAAAAAAAGTGCTTTTTGGAATCATTTCCAGCCTTGAAAGTCATAACCGCCTAAAATCAAAACAGCAATACTTACCGCCTTCAGTGAATGGGTTAATTGACATATAAAATCAGCAAGTAAATGTAGCTTCGATACGTTGGCCAAAAGTGCGTTTTCTAATACAATGATTTTTTTTTTTTTTAAAAAATTTGAAAAAATTATTTTTAAGTATAAAATATATTTCGCTCTGAATTAGCAGTTCATTCCCAATACTACCATTGGAAGCAAGCAGCAAAAACATAACGAAAAATGTTCTAAACTGTAAATTATTGTAAAGTCAAAGTTAGAGCAAGTTGATTAAGAATTTTTTGGCATGAACAATACGCTCTAAATACATCCTGTTTACTCTCTTTTAAAATTATAACAAAAATTTCGGCTGTAAGGAACTTTTTCTTTTAAACTTGCATCTCGAGACTTCATTATACTCGCATATTTACGTCGGCCCTTATAAAAAACTATCTGTCGTTCGGAGGTGGCATAAAACTGTAGGTCCTCCGTTTGTGGAAAAACATCAAGACGTACACCGCAAATAGGAGAAGGGGCTCGGTCAAACACCCAATAAAGGGTGCAAGCTCCAATTATTATTATTATTTACGTTAAAGGGTGTCAATCTGAGATAAAATAAATAAAAAATTCGAAAGAAATAACAATTGCTTCTAACAGGCAGCAAGTTCAGTTTGTTTATACACTGATTATTAGTCAGTAAAGTATTGCTGCGCAAGTTGATGTCGTTAGAGGCTCTAAATGTATGCAGCTGAACGATTTCAAGTCGAAGATAGTGAAAAATTTCTCAGTTTGCATTAGGTGAAAATAATTCAGCAGGTGTGGACAACTCCGTCACTTAGCGATTGTGAAGGAATCTGTAGATTTGCTGACGTAACTGGGGTAACGACATAGGTTTGTTTACAACAGAGGTTAGCAAACACTGAGACTGTTAGGTTAGGATAACCAGATTTCTGGTTTACGACAAGTCACTCGGTGGTCCTAAGGCCCATTGTGATACCTGCATTTATTTTTTTCTTCCCCTAACTAAGTTGCCTAAACCACTTACATCTTTTCAAGAAGGCAACTAGTCCCTCCAGTGAGACATTTTGCAAATTTCCCAGGTCTTGAAAGAAATAATCGCCAAGTTATTTGGCACGGCTTCTTTGAAGTGCTATTTTTGCTACTTGGTCTATAGAAAGTGTTTACATTCCTTACATATCCTTGCAGATAGTAGGAATTATAGCATGCCTACTGTTGTAATCTTGGAAGCAGATTTGACCGCTGTCCCTTTAACATATATGTATATCAAAGGATGGAATATATAGGACCACTTCCAGCGCTGCCTGAGGCGTCGATCGGAACGTACCTGTTATTTCTACACAAGCTAATCCGCCTCCCCCCACATGAAAGCTCCATAAGTCAAAATGGGTCTGATGATCGTATTATACGCCCAGTGGTTGATATACGGTTTCAAGCCTCATTTTTTGCCAAATGTCCTCTTACAGATATAGATTACAAGCTTTCTTCATCCTTTCTTTGGTGTTCTTTTTGCAGCAAGCTTTGAATCCAAAATTATGCCAAGGTTAGTGTTACTCCATCTATAGATGGTAACTGAAAACTCGGTATCCTAAATCTTCTTGTGAACAGAACTAGTTCGGTCTTGGCAAGATTAACCCTTAGACTTGTGTTTATCGATTTCACATCAACATTGTTAAACGCTCCTTCGATATCCAGAAAAACCGCCATAGAGAACTCCTTATTTTTATTACTTATTCTTTATTGTTCTAACAACTTCGTGCAGTCCTGTTTCTACAGACTTACTCTTCTGGGCATTGCTGAAGATATTGGTGTTAAGGGTGCTCTTGATATGTAGATCAATCAGTCTTTCTACTGTTTTGAGTAAAAACGAGGAGAGAGTATTATGGTCCGATTTTCCTGCTTTGGGAATAAATACCACCCATGAGTTAGGGATATACCTTAAAGATAGGGATTTCATAAATATCTTAACTAACCATATCGCACCCTAAATACAAAAGGGTCACAACTCAAAATTTTCCACACTCAAGCTTGACTTGTTTAAAGTAGCACAGAAAACAAACTATGTGACATATCACGCTGAAATTTGCCATGTAAGCTTATAACAGTCCTACCAAAAAACAAAAAATTTATTTTTGCCATATGTCATCCGCGGACCGTTTTATTGATAACGTCTCGTTCATATTTGAGCAGAAGGGACATTTTGAGTTGTGACCCTTTTGTATTTAGGGTGCGATATGCTTATCGTTCCTATTGACTGTTGTAACATCATTGGTATAATTCCGTCCGGTCTTATATGGTTGGAAGGTGTTTACCGCCCAGGTTACTTTAGCCTCACAGATAATCTCCCTTGCAAGCTCATCTATCTAAATTCCAGTAGGGTTTGGACTTTGTACACTGTTCGTCCATTCTTTGCATCCAGGGAATTGTGGTTGCATGAGATACTTAAGTGTTTCCTGCCCTATTTCTGTAAATCTGCCATTTGGTCTTTTCAAAAAGCTTGGTTTGCAGGGTTCCTTGTAGGGATATTTTCCAAGTCTTGAGAACTCAAATGTGTCCTCCAGTTCTTTACAAAACGTCCTCCAGGATCCTTCCTTTGCTTTCTTTGTTTCTCCCTTATAGGTATTGAAACTATTTCGATACCAATCCGAACCCTCTGTTGTCTTTGATGGCTTTGCTGTATTGTGAACCCTTCTTCTTTCTCTTCTTAGTAGTTTGAGATCTCTGGTTCACCAGATTGATTGATTGGTTTTTTGGGAGCCTGCTTTCTGAACAAGATCTACGAAAAGTTTCATCTATTGCAGACGTCAAATTGACGTTATTTTCCAAGCCGGAGACGTTCGTTCTTTCATCCTCTTCAAGGGGATCTAATGCAGCTATAAGCTTAGAGGACATTGTACAATTTGCCTTTCTTGGATTCCTATAGAGACGTTTAGATTATTCTACATATGTTGACTGTGAACAGGGCTCTATAGTGATCCGAAAAGGAGCACTTCGGTGAAACATGCCAGTTGTCAACCCTTAATAAACCTGAATTTGCTACTAGGGTTATATCAATAATCTCCTCCTACCTGCGGTGGCGGGTCCTTTTCTTCAAACGGCACGTATGCTGATGTTAGCAAGAGGTTAGGGCCTCCGCTCTGCTCACATCCTACCGTCGTCAGATCTGCGCTGCAAGACTGTGGGAAGAAAAATATTTTAAGGAACTTGCCATTACAGTTTTTCTTAACCAAGATGCAACTTCTCATCTTACCTTGAGTGGCAGGAACCAATAGCGTATAGTTGAGCTTGTCAAGGCCAGCGACTTTGCCTTGCACAATCCACGGTTACTTTATTAGGGCCACCCCCACTCCTTCCTCCTCCATAAAGAGCAGCAAGTCCTCCGTTGCCGGGCTACAGTGATTGCACCACCTTCAGCGGCTGTGATTTCATTGCTGGTCCTGTCTGTTTCTACGGGTAGGAGCACTTTAAAACTGCCCTATGCCGTATCTTAATTTACAGTGCAGATCTTTGAGGATTTCCTTCGAACGTTGGCCTTAGCTATAGATCTTTGCCGTTCCCCTTGACCTCTCACTATGGTCCAATCTTCAGGATGCACGTCTTAGGTTTGATCTTTTATCAGTGTGAGTGTAATTTCATCCTCCTTTAAAGGAGGTGGGATCCACATCCTCGCAGTCGTTCGAAACGATACATCCTGCAACGGTACCACATCAATTTTGAATCCAGGCCATAGTTCGTCAAGGCTACGGATATAAGCTGAGGGAAGCTCTAAGGACTCGTTGTTGCTGCATCCGACCATTTTGAGTCAAATAAGACGCTGTTTTTATTAGAGCGTTGAGTTATTTTTATGGGAATAAATCTTATTATTTTCTATTCCATTTATCGTTTGTCATTTTGTCTTCCGGCTGACCACGGTCGATAATGGCTACTTGTAGCTGCGGCGGCGAGTTTCAGCTAGAACATGGCTTCATACGCTTTCAGACGCCTGCTTATCATCTGACCTTTGGCGACTTGACGATGTGCCTGCTGTTTTCTTTGCCAAAGCAGCAGCTTTCGAAGTCGAAGGTCTCAAATCGAGGGCAGTCTCCGTTTCCGAAGCCTTTGTTGCGTCTGAGGTCTTTTACTTTGAATGCTGTTTCGTTCGCCTTTTTTCATGTGGGGAGAGAATTTGGGTCACGTTTGCTCAGCTTGTCAAGAAACTTGACTGAGCTTTTGAAACCAGATTTTATCTTCCGCTCCCAAGTTTTGTCCGCTACAGGCTTCTTTGGAGCGTCATCCGATTTGGTTTTCTTGTCAGTGATCTTAGAATCAGTTGTGGGCTTTGCAATCTGGTCTTTTGACGCTGCCGATATCGAAGAGATAGAAGAGAAAAAACTTACATTTTATACCAACTGCCAGGTTTGAAACACTGACGCGCCACCGGGAACAGAGGCAGACCAAGGAGTTGCTCCCTACGAGACAGACGCTTCTGGATTTTTTGAAACTTTATCTTACACCATAGTAAAACTCCATTTTCAAATGCTGTACTATTGAAGAGTAACGAGCACTTGCCCGTGAAGTCTTACTACCTAGCTAACTACCCCTCGTCTGTGTACAGAATGAGAAACTGTGGTACCTATTACCAGTCGGCACCCTCGGGGAGGGTTCAGTGGAGGGGTTTTGACCACCGAGACTGTGTTGATAACATAAGAAAAAATTAAGGCAACCATCTCTTATGTTACTTCGTTTTCATTTGAACAACAACTGACTGGACAAGTGTAAGAATGCGTCTGAAATGAGCAAGCCGAATTCTCCTGCAGATTGCCCTGTAACTTGGCAGTCGAAGTTAGTCTCACAACTCTGCGTCGGATGGCCATACCTATTATCCTTGGGTATTAAATGTCCCAAACGTCTGATTAGAATTATAGAGAAACATATTAGTTCGAGCTATATTGAAATAAAAAACATAAGTGTTGTTAATCAGTTTCATCATGACGTTAATGATAGAACATGATTTCCCGCATTTTCTCACCATGGAGGGGATTGACAAATAATATGACCTTGGAGGCCAGTATACAGGCCCATTTCCATGATAATCTTATCACAACACTTCCTTCAATAAACCTATGATTTCGCTAATAATACGTCATATGCCGAAATCAATGGTCAGACAATACTCACTTACCTTTAAGAATAAAACATGTTAAACACGGCTCTACGAGTTTATCGGTAGGCATTGACGGTGACAGCTTTATTATCTTAGTTGTTGAAGAAGTACGATCCCATGCGCCGGGAACTGGTCAGTCAACTGCAGTAGTAAGCCTCATTGCTATAAGACAATTTAACGGCCGAAATGCTTTGAAATAAATTTGTATAATTAGTTATGAAATATCAAATAACACTAAATAAAAATTCGGTATGATTTTGCCTGGGTGCCTTAAGCTATTATAATAGAATATTTCGCAGGCTACAAATATAATTCAAACAACCTTGGCTGTTGTAAGGTTGCTACGAATAGAGTAAACTACAATCATTGTAGCAGATTATTATTAATGTAAGCTATTTTTTGACAAGAATGTACTCGGAGGGTTGTCCAGACCTCATAAGATACCATATTTTTCACGTTTATTCTCTGGAAAGTTCGGCGGCCATGGATAACAAATAAGAGTTTACTTGACGTAGGATGTAAATACACTGAAAAGCATAGGCTCATCGTGTAATAAATAGCATCCACAGGAGGAAATTCATTCAAAAGTGAATAACAGGATTTCCTAATAATAGGTTGAAAATATGCAAAATGAACGCATATTTTCTTTTTAAAGTAGGTACAATTAATATTAAAAAAAGGCTCTCGAGAAGTACGCAAAAATACGTTTTGACGTATTTACAGCAAAGGGGCAATGAATATATTTGTCACATGGAGGAAAAAGGCGGCGGTCTAGTACCGCCTGGAGTGCAGGGTGGTTAGCTAGGTTGAATGGACGCCCACCTGTGGCTTTCTTGGTGTGCTAACAAAAAAACAAACATACATTTGCATTCCTATGTTTTTGAATATTCACTGGGCGTGAGTATTAATGTTTATTAAAGAGTTTTGTAAAGTGCCTGTTCACTTCAGAGTGTTTTCCTCCTCAGCGTTACCATTGCCACTGCTTGTACCTTAGTGTGTATGAGATTAATGCCGTTTTTTTTTTTTGGAGTATGATTCGACGACTTACGTGTATGGGGAGGTACGGGTGTACATTGTACTTAATAATAATTCAAAGGATTAGGGGTGTTTGTACAGTCTAGAATAAATAGGAGCATACTCCATAAAAAGCATTAAGGACAAAAGCTTGTATCACAAAACACATTGAAAGATATGAATAATAGTAATACCTACCTATGTATTAACTCATATACGTGCTGAAAAAACTTATTTCAGTTGTGCTCATATCAAAGCTCGGTAACTTATAATGCTATTAAAATGGGGAGAACAGGATCTATGCACTTGTTAACACCTTACAAGATCTTGAATCATAACTCAAAGTAAATGTACATCGCTTCGTTCGATTCGAACGTCGAAATTGGCCAAAAAATCATATTTTTGACAAGAACAAAAGGGCAAACAATCTTTTTCCACGATATGTTTGTTTGGTTTTTTTTATAAGCTGTGAGTGCCCAAGTCTGGGTGATCTATGACATAGAACGCTGGGGGAATTCTCGATGGTCAACTTGAAAGAAATTGCAGAAAAGAAAATTGACGATATAGGCAGATTTATAGTCAAATCAAGATGGTTCGACTAATAAAAAAGCAGTGGTTCTACAAGTGGTGTATCAAAATGGCATCTTCTATGCTAATTGGGTCTGGGCTGTGTCGCTCAGACAACACCTACACGAACCAACCAACCATTAGCTTTGAAAATTAGCGCTCTCCACTACAATTGGTATTCATAAAATAAAAAAATATCTCTGTAGCCATTTCAACATTTGAGAAAGCTTTTACTAATTTGTCGGACTTTATTCGGTTGTGTAAGATTGAGATATCCAAATCTCCTGGTTGTTTTGGTACGATCCTTAAGTACTGAAAACATTCTGAACCATTAATATCATAATAGCAGAGTTCTGCAAATTCTTTGCATTTTTTTGCCAACTGGTTAGAAGCGGCTGTTGCTAACTGAGAAAGAAATACTTAAACGATTATAAATTTCCAGGTATGCTATAGGAATTAAAGTTTCTTTCTTTTTTTTCTGTGCCACTTAACTTAACTGACTTGATGAACCTTCAAAAAAAAGGGATACGTATACTGAAAACTCTTTTTTCTTAAAAATTATTTTGAAGTCAGTATTTGGACTTTTTTCTTCAGCAGCCGATTCGTAATGTTAAAAGCTATTTCGTGTGTTACTCTCAATCTAATCAAGAGATACAGGAAAAGTTTTGTTGTGACATACACATTTATTGTGTTATTCCATTTTAAAACTGTTGTTTTATTCATAATTCGCTAGAGATCATTCATTCCATATCTCCGTTGAAGGAATAGTATACAATTTTTCCATTTTTTAGCTAGACTTTGAGCCTCGTTTCTTATTTCACCTGGTTGATAAATGTCACTTGCAATAAATTTCAAAGCTTCAGATTTTTTGGGTTATCCCCATACATGAAGTCTATCTTTCAATGTGTGGTACGTGATGAACTATTGGTGACTTGTGATAGTTTGACTTTGCCATCGGACGGATTGGTGTGTAGACTAGATGGCGTAGTTAATCAGTTTTAGCCATAGGTAAGAAAGAGCTCACTCGAGTATCGGCATACACGTCATTGTTGACAGTTATGATTTCGAGGTTTAAGCTTCGATCATTTAGGAACCAGCACTAACACCGATAACAATGACAGCCTTGAAATCCAATGGAGAATCTCTCTATAGTATTGTTAGGTAAATGAGAGTGATTAGATGAGTTATCTTGGTTAACTGTATTCTGTGTTTCTATTATAGAGTTATCTTGTTGAGTAGTGGATGGATTAAAAGCGGCTCTTTGAGTGGTTTCTATGCTTTCAGTAGTATGGGTAAGATTTGGTATATTGGATGTAGTCGGCATATTATTTGGTTGATGTTTTGAGTATTTGTTTTCTGTTCTTTTGGTTTTGTTACCTTTTTTTGAATTCTTTCTTCTAGATTTTCTCGTGGGGATATATATTCTTTTTGATTATGATTTACTGCTTCAGTGGCTTAACGAAAAGAGCCCTTGTTTGTTGTTAGATTTATGCTGTTGCTTACAATTAATGCACTCACCTTTTATACAGGGTGAGGGGCTGTGAAATGCAGAGGAACACACGTTGCACTTATTTTCGAATTTACAATGTCTTAATGTATGGCCTAAAGTGTAGCAATTTTGCATTGCATTGGGGATGGGATATAGGGATCCACCTTTACTTTCAGCCAACCGACATTGACTTGGACAGGAAGTTCGTATGCATTAAAAGTAACAATATGCAAGGGAGTGTTTATGACTTTACCGTCTTTAAATTTAGTAATTTTTTTGCATTCTTTGGCTCCTTGATTTTGTAGACCTTCAACGATTTCATTTTCAGTTAAGGTGGATAGAAAAGTAGAGTAACTCCAACCTTTTATGGTATTGAGTGTGGGGTGAAAGCTTACTGATATATCATATAAATTTGATAGTTTAGTAGCTTTAAGAAATTTTGTGGTTTGTTGATTATTTTTTGTTAATATGAGGAGATCTTCATCTCTGGTAAACGAAATTGAGTTTGGCTGCACTGTAGTGATTGACTTTAGGGCCTTTTGTAGTTGGTTGGTTGGTTGGTTAGAGTGATGATTCAGCCAGAATCCAACTAGCGCTTCCGCACCATTTTGTTGCCACATCCTCGTTACCAAATTGTTTAACAGTTATTTGCAGCAGGACTATATCCAGTATGTGCGGTTTAGGAACCTTATAAGGTTGTTGACGTCTAAGCCAGACAGTTGCTCGAGACTCTCGAACAGCGGTTTGCCCAGGGTTAACATTCTGTCCTTCCATAGGGCAGGGCATTCACAGAGGAAATGGAAGATTGTTTCTTTTTTCTCCGGTTGTTTACAACTGTGACAGTATGTGTTGTGAGGGATGCCCATTTTGGCGGCTTGTTCTCCGATAGACCAGAAGCCAGTTATGACTGCCATAAGTCTGCAGGTGTCCCGTCGTTTTATGTTTATTAATGTCGACGATTGCTTGAGGTTGTAGGTGGGCCATAACGTTCTGCTGATTTTGCATTTCGTCTGGTCTCTCCATCTACAATCTGCAATTCGAAGGTATTTTAGGGAAATTGCGTTCTTGACCGCACCTAGTGGAGTGAATACTGGTACTGCAAGAGCGCTATTCATGGAAGATCCCCCTCTTGCCAGTTCATCAGCTTTTTCGTTACCTTCTATGTTCCGGTGTCCCGGGACCCAAATTAAGGTTACTCTACGGTTTTCACTCAAGTTGGTGAGGCTATTCGTACTTTGCTCCACCACTTTAGAGGTTGTTATACTCGCGTCCAGCGCCTGGATTGCGGCTTGGCTATCCGAAAGAATAGCGATATTGCCCTTAAAAGAGAAATCTGCGATTAGTAACCTACAGGCTTCCCCACTTGCTAGTACTTCCGCTTGGAAGACGCTGCTGGTATTAGGGAGACGCACAGATTTTTCAATTCCAAGTCTATGAGAATATATACCAGCTCCAACGCCACAATCCATTTTACTGCCATCTGTATAAACTGTGGTATCGAAGTTGTTTAGAGAGAATCCCTTATTCCATTCTTTTTTAGATGGAAAGAGTGTGGCAAAATTCCTATTGAACCTTACCATCGGGACAATGTAGTCAGTCCTCACCGAGGTTAACTGAGTTTGTCGCGATAATAGACCAGCGTGACCATAAGTTTTTCTTTTCCAGCGACCAGCTTCATTTAACCTAAATGCACTCATGGTTGCCGTCTTCTTTATATGTAGGTCTATTGGAATAACGTGTGTCAGTGCATTGAGAGCCTCTCTAGGACATGATCTGATTGCACCGACCGTTATTGCACAGGCTGATCTTTGTATTCTGCCGAGTAATATGGTATTGTACTCTCTCCCTAGAGCTTTCCACCAAACTACCGAACCATACGACAAAATGGGTCGTATAACCGCCTTATACAGCCATAATGTGTGCTTAGGTTGAAGACCCCATCTTCTTCCAAGCATACGCTTCCAGGCATATGAAGCAATTTCTGCTTTCCTTACCCGTTCTTCGACGTTTAACTTCCAGCTAAGTTTGGAGTCCAAAATTACCCCTAAGTACTTTGCGCTGGTTGATAAAGGCAGAGTTTGTCCGTTGATATTTGGTACGGTGAAAGTTGGTACCTTATATCTGGTGGTAAAAAGCATAAGTTCTGTTTTACGCGGGTTTAAACTTAGCCCACATCCTGTGGCCCAAGAGTTAAGCTCGCCTAACGCCCTTTGGATGATCCCACTGATCGTATTTGGTCACAGTCCTGACACCATTAACACCACATCATCAGCGTACGCCATCACTTTTACCCCACCTCCGTCAAGTTTTATTAAGATTTTGCTAATCACACATAGCCAAAGAAGTGGAGGTAATACTCCCCCTTGTGGAGTGCCCCCGTGGACCTTCTTGGTTATGTTGATATTACCCATATTAGCTTTGATGATCCTGGTTTCTAGCAAGGAGATGACCCAGTTACTGATGCAACTGTCCACCTCCAGGTCTATCAACGCCCGTTGGATGGCATCTGTGCTAACATTGTTAAAGGCGCCTTCGATATCCAAAAATGCCGCCATGGTATAATGTTGGCTCTCTGGAGAGCCCTCTATTGTTCCGATTACCTCGTGAAGCGCTGTCTCCGTAGATTTGCCTTTAAGGTATGCGTGTTGTGCAGTTGATATACCAGAGCTCTCCAAAGAGCTTCTGAGGTGCGTATCCAAAAGTCTTTCAAAAGTTTTTAACAGGAAAGGCGAAAGACTGATTGACCTGAAGTCCTTCGCTGATTCATGTCCTCTTCTACCTACTTCTGGTATGAAGACGACCTTGACTAGTTTCCAGCTATCTGGAATATGGCCTAAGTTTAAACACGCTTTAAAAATTTCCTCTAGCCATGGTAGGATACGGTCCAAGGTTTCCTGTAACATCTTTGGAATGACCCCATCTGGCCCCGGAGATTAAAGTGTGAGAAAGATTTGGTTGCCCATGCAACTTTTTCTTTGGTAATAATTTCATTTGCAAGATGCTGTGGATTATATTGGCTCCGCCTAATGTTTCCCCTCTCACTTTCGTAAGCGCTGCATCCCGGAAAATGCGTGTTTAGCAGAAGCTCTAGCGATTCTTCTGCTGTAGCAGTCCAAGTTCCATCAAGTTTCTTGACCCAAGAAGCCATTGAGTGGTCTTTGGAAAGAACACGGCTGAGCCTAGCAGAATCCCTGGTGGATTCGATTGACGAACAAAATTTCCTCCAGCTCTCTTTTTGGCGGCCCTGATTGCCTTCTTGTACTGTCTCCGACTTTCTCTGTACAATTCCCAATTTCCCGTCGAGTGGCTGAGGTTAAACGTTGATCTAGATTTTTCCCTTAGTTTTAAGAGCTCACTGCTCCACCAAGGAGGGTGAGTTTTTTTGCTAAATTTTATGGGGCAGGACGTTTTGTAAGCCCTACTAAATGCCTTTTCCAGTGTTATGACCCTGCTCTCAAGGTTTTCCGTGAGAGTGATTTGAGGGATAGGAGTCTCTCCTATCCTCTTGTTTACTACATTTTTGAACCTCTTCCAGTTGGTTCTTAAAGGATTTCAATACGGCAGGGGTGGATCTACCTTAAGATCCAAATCGTACAGAATCCAACTATGATCAGAAAAGGACCTTTTATTGGATACCCTCCAATTATCTACCCTTACTGAGCTATTTTCAGACAGTAGAGTAACATCAATCACTTCCTCCCATCCTCTGAAGTACTCCGTACCAGGAAAGGTGAAAGTGGGAGTGTTACCCCTGTTACATACCGATAAGTTAGTATTAATAATAAAATTATGTAAAGACTCACCTCGGTCGTTTGTCTCGGAGCTTCCCTACAACGCATGCCTCGCGTTGGCATTGCATCCGAGCAGCAGGTTCTTGTTTCTGGCTTCACGCACAAGCCGCCGAGCCTCCTCGGGTGGTGCTGGCCGATCATGTGCCATGTAGATGGAAGCCAATATGATGCCGACACCGTCAGCGGCTTCTACCTCCACAGCCGTCACATCCTGTGAACAATATGATGGGATTAAAAATACGTTCAAATGTTTCTTAGCTACAATACAAGATCTGGGGTTACCTTCAGTCCGTTTGTAGAAAAGGTTGTGGTTGTTCCCAGTAAACCCCTTCACCTCGGTGCTCCGCACCCAGGGTTCCTGAATTAAAGCGATGTCGACGTCCTCCTCCGCCAGGAGAACAGTTAGGTTGTCCGTTGCAGTCCGCGAGTGCTGCAGGTTTATTTGGACAACCTTGAGACCCATGCTGCTGGTCGCTTTACAATTTGACGGCGTCGCCAAGCTGCACTTCCGGGTGCTGCTCATTAGCGCCATCGTTTTTGGTGGATGCGGCGTCGTCAAGTTGCATGCCTGTGAGCAACTCGTTGGCGCCGTCAACCTCGTCCTGTTCATCCTCCGGATTTGCAGATCGGAATATCTTCAGTTGCGTTTTCCTGACGCCGAATCGAAGTTTATTGTCCACTTTTCCCAGTGGCTCGATGCTCTCCTCCGATATTTGGAGAAGGAAGGACACACTGTTCTTTTGCGGAGCCTCCGCTTTGATGATGCTCCAATCATCCATCGGAACAGTCTGGTTGTGTGCCTGCAGGTATGGAATAAGCTGCTTAGCTTCGAATTCCATGTTTGGAATCCAGATCCGGGCCCTCGGCCGTCGAGGGATTTCGCTGGCCGGGATTAGTTTGAGCCTCAAACCTTCCCAGTCGCTCTGGATTTTGCCCACAACTGTTTGCAGGAAGTTAAGGGAGAGTTGATCAACGCACTTGATCACCCTGTATCCGCTGACCACCTCCATTGAATCAAATCCTGGCACATGACCCTCCGGGTTTGCCATGACGTGATCGACGACAATGCGGGACAGCCGTGCCTCGATTTCGGACCACTTATCCGATGCAGGTTTACCGCGGTTAGTTAATTCGTCAACCAACGCTATTTGCAGGTGATCCCGTGCCACCTCATTAAATGAGCGTTTGGTTGGTTTTGGTATTGAAGCTGTGTGAACCGACACTTTTGGCTTCTTCGTTGGTTTGTCGATTTCGTCCTGCGAACGATTGCGTTTCACGGCTTCTGCCTTCTGGGTGGCCTGGAACGCCAGGTACTCATCGACCACCTTTTGGCACCTTGCCTTATCGACCGCGTCCTTTGGATGAGCTTTCCCTTCAGCCTCATTTTTTTTTATTCTTCCGAGAATAGTCAGAGACCTCTGGTAAAGCTTGTACCTGGACGGGCCTTTTTTAGCGTTTTGGCGCTTTTGCCCCTTGGCATCAACTTCCCAACTTCCTCAGTTCGCTAGTGTCGGTCCGAGTTGTCCATTTGTCCGTCTGTTGTGTCAATGGGAGCGTCCGTATATCCGTTCGTTTTGGGTTTGTGTCCGTCCGTTTGTCCGTCTTCTTTGTAGCGTTATCCGAAGTTTTTGTTTGTTTTTGATCTTTGTTCATACTGTTTCGTACGGTCACCTGCCCTTCCAGAAGGCTGCACATGTCGCCATGTGCGGTGACCAATGAGGATTTAGGGGAAATAAACGGTCCGCCATGGCAGCGCCCCATACCATGGTAAGGCCACCGTTACAACCTGAGGCGGCCTGGTGTCAGGAGGGCTCCGTTAAAAGACAGCCTAGTTTTATCCTCCGGCTGCCAAACCCACCCAATAGGCACGGGTCGCGTTACACCTTGGGTTGAGGGAGTTTTTTTTAACGAAGTTTACGTCTTCGACCTGTGTGGTTCGCGGGAGACCTACTCTCCTACCTTCCATATCTGGGAGGCGTTCCCCTATCCACCACCTGGGGACGCGCTCTATAGAGATGACAGGTTCCCCCAAGGGAGCCTTTTGTAGTAAAAATATATTAAATGTTTTTAGTGGTTTCATGTTATCTTTGTTTTTTACAATAATGCATTTTGGGCAAGTTTTTGGGTTGACGTTTAATGGTTTGTTGTTTTTCTTCAGGTGATGAAAGTCACGTGTATTATTAAGGTTAAGGGTTTTACGTTTAGGTGGGGGTTCTTCCCCGAGAATTGCAAAGTAATTATGATCCCTCCCTCCTCGCTCTAAGGACATGGTGGATAATTTTTTTTAATAACACTGCGTTTACTTATATAGTTAAGTTTCACGTATTGGGTGCAAAATAAAACGAATGAAAATTAGAATAGCACTGTACAGCAACACATAATTTGATCGTTTTGCTAGTACACAGACACAGTAAGAAGATGTGAACTGGTAGACAGTCAACTCACTGATTTATGTTAATTGTATGAATAATTCTATAAGTTTAGTATATTATATTCAAGTATCCTAAATTCGCCACTGACTAGTGGGAGAAGTAATCTACAAAGGAAAATATAAAATTCTTTATGCCTTAATGTTGCTTTTGTGTACTGTTCGTCCTTTTTCAGTAATAACTATACTTGATTTGTCTTCTCTTACTATTTCCTTTTTATATCTAGCAGTGAGTTTTGAACCTAATCTTTTATTAATTCTTACGTAAATAACATCGCCTGGTGAATATGTTTTCATAGGAGTTCTTTTTTTTTTTTGTTATGCACTTCTAAATCTTTTTTCCGTTTTTCATAAATGCGTCTATGTTTTCTTTTCGTGAATTCTCATATTGATCTGGGTTTGTAGAAACTCTTCTTCCGAATTTTATTCATATACTGATCTATCTAAAAGTTCTGAAAAGGATGTATGTATTTTTTCAACTTTCAGACACCGCATAATTTCAGTAAGGGTTGAGTGAAATCGCTCTACCTGTCCATTGACTGTACTTGTGTAAGGAGGTGTTTTATAATTGGTATTTGTAACTGATCTTCTAGCATGAAACATATGGAAGCTGAATTCAAAGCTTTTTCATTATCTACTATTATAAATTTGGGTACGCCAAAAGCGAAAATTATCTGTCTAAATGGTTCTCTAATGACTTCACTTTCTTTGGAGTCTATTAATTTAACTTGAGCATATTTTGAAAATATATATTTTTTAACTATATTTTCTATTTTTGAATTCATTTTTGGGAAGTAAAATTTCTGTAATATATGAATCTTATTTTCTTGAGGATTTCTATGCGCACGTTTGTGTTTTTTTTTTTTAATTTCTATTTCCTGTTTATCTTCCTCTGCCAAATTTTCTACTTGAGTCGGAGTAAAACGTATTTTAAATTTGAAAAAATATAGAGGGTATATTTGTTTGATTTTTCCCATGATTGGTTCCGATGTAAAATGCCATTTGTTACTGAAGGATTAAAGTATCGTTTGAAAATGGAAATTAGATTTTCGTCAGTGTAGTCATGCTGAATGAAAGTATGTCTATGAAATGTGGGAAATGGAATCCTAAATTGATAACTACTTTCTTCGCCACTTAAGATCCAAATTTGATTCTTAAAAGCGTTTATTGGTGCTTCTACTGCGGGAATAAAGTTATGTGCGGAACTTTCATCGCTATGTTGTGTCCCTGTCAATGAATTAATGTGAGATATTTGTGGTGATTTTGAGAGTGCGTCAGCTACAACATTTGTTCTGCCTGGTTTATATGTAGATTAACTCGTAGTTATATTCTTCTAGTCAAGCTTTACATCTCTTCATTTCGGTGATCAATAAAAATCTTGATTTTAGCGGAGCCATAAAGGTAGCTTCTTAAGGAATTTAGAGACCAGATTATCTCTAGCATTTCTTTTTCGTTCGCTGCGTAATGTTCTTCGGTCTTCGATAAAGTTCTAGAAATGAAGGTTATTGGTTTGCCATTTTGTGAAAGTACCGCGCCAATAGCATAGTTGGAGGCATCTGTCGTCAATTAGGATTCTTTGGAGAAGTCAGGGTATGTCAGTAATACGTCTTTTCCTGTGAGTGATAGTTTGAGTTTTTCAAATGTTCATTGCTTCTTTGTTTAGTGAGATTTTAACTTTTTTGGAAATATTTTTCGACACTCGTCCGTCTTCCCCTCTTAAAAGGATCGTTAGAGGTCTTGCAAGCTTTGCATAGTCATTGATGAAACGGCGATAATAGCCAGAAAGTCCTAAAAACGAACGAAGATCTTTAAGCGTTTGTGGGGGTGTTAAATTTACTATTGCGTCTACTTTTTGTGGATTTGTTATGAGGCCGTTTTCCGAAATAATAAAACCTAAAAATTCTACTTCTGGTGTTAAGAATTCACATTTGTCAAGCTGAATTCTCAAATTTTCTTGTTCCAAAGTATCAAAGATTGTTTTAATATCATTAAAATGGGTTTCTTGATCTTTACTGAATATAACAACGTCATCGATGTAAACATAATACCTTTTCCCTGTGTGATCCCTTAAAATGTCATCAAGAGCGCTTTGGAAAATAGAAGGAGCATTCTTGAGACCGAAAGGTAATCGGGTGGATACATATTTTTCGTTATTCACCGAAAAGGCTGTCTTCTCCATATCTGATTCCTTTAAAGGAATCTGATGGAAGCGGTGAGGGTTGATAATGCCTATGTCCTTGCATTGGTTGATCCCAATGAATTAAATGTAGATAGAATGTTTGAGGTTGAGTGTTCCTATGTAGAAGAGGAGGTGGAGGCGTTGCATGATAAGTTTTACGGGAGATATAGTGAGCAACGTTTGCTCTGAAAGTTTGATTTTCCAATTTTAAGCATAATGGGAGTGCCTCAGGAAGACTGGAAAGATCCCTACTCCCTAACAATCTAGGTAAATCTCCGTTGAGACCTCTTATGAATGTACCAAGGGCTTTACTCCTGTATGTGGATACCAGCAAGGTGCAAGACTCCATTCCTGTATCCAAACATGAAATTTTGTTTAGGATGAGAGAAAGATAGGTATCAACTTTTTGATGGAATTCCTGTATGGACAGATTTCCTTGCATTAACGATGACATTTGATACTCGAGAGTACCGAAATCTCGTTTGCCACGGTAATGAGCGACCCAGCTTGAGGGTGTATTGCATGATTCCAATAAAATGTCCGCATGTCCTATAATTTTATTCCTGATAACACTAATGATTCCAAAATATTTATGGGAAAGTGCAGGGAAAGTCCTTCCCCCTTTAATTTTTGTTTATCCACTCACGAACGCGGCTGACTATGTCAGACTTACCCTTTTTGATTTTCACGAACCGCTCGGGCGCCAGTTTTCAAATTATAAATAATTTGATGTTTTTAAAAAATAGTTAGAGCGTGCAGCTCTTCTTTATTTCACTTCATTTTTCAGACTGACTATTCGCTTTAAATACTTTCTTACTACAACTTATTTGCCTAATTAAACTTATTAGTAAATATGATAAATGTTATGTTTGCATTCCCATTGGTAAATACAATACATATAATATACCTGTGCATTTCCGGCACGCTTTATTATTTTATGCTGACCTAATGTCTGCTTACAATTTTGTTAGTATCGAGTTCATTCGAATTCTATGGGAAAGTAATAAATTGAATTTGAATTTTACTGGTGTTAACTTACATACATATATGTATGTACTTGTATATTTGTACTAATATAGTTCTTTTACATTTATTGTCAAATATCTTAGAAATTGGGTAATCAAAAAGCACAAACATTGCACCGTAAAGTAAAAAAGCGTGCATGGAAATGAGATTCTGTGCTCACAAAAGTATTTTGCTTATTGTTTTTGTGACCGTTATTCGATTAATCTTCGTTTATCTATTCGCTTTTAATTGATCTGCTTGTGTCTATTATTATTAGTATTAGTTTTGTTTGAATCGATTTCCGTTGTAATTGCGGTACTGTGCATATCGAAAATGCCAAAGGGTAAAGAATTAACTAGAGCTGAAAAACAAATTCTTTTGATAACGAAGGAAAATTTACGAAATTAATTTTAGTTGTGCTCGACCAAAGTTACGGACAGTCAGAGAAGAATGCCAAGCATTGAAAGAAAATCGCGAAATCTCACATATAACTATAAGCCTACTAACGACAAACCAAAGACAACACTTCACACCCAAGTGTCCGATGTTACAGAGCGCATAGCACTCAGGAGTAACAATATTCACGGTCGCGTAACGCGGAAAAATACTTTCATTCGCCAACACCTATAAAAAAAACGTTCTGAGTATAAGCAAGTATAACATTTTTGGGTCGAACGGTCATCGTATGGTATGGCGGAATTCAAAGTCTTTCGACCCAAACATACAGCTTATGATGTTAAAATGTAGATTTCCAGCACACAGCATTTGCAAACACCTCCCAAAAGTCTTGACATGAACCCTATAGAAAATCTTCATCCCTAACTCGAAAATAAAGTGCGAGAGCAAATTTTTTTAACAAAAAGTGCCCTTACCTGCCCAGTTTTGTCGAAAGTTGGAAGAGCCTATGCCAAGAGGCTTAGAGGCTGTTTCCAAAAATAATGGTTATCAAACGCAATTTTAAATAGCAAAATAGTTTTATGAGCAATGATATGAGAATGATTAACGTATTGATATTTTTACGTGTTGTTAAGTTTATATGAAAAACAACAATTATTTGTAAGTTTTGCCAAATTATTTATGTATTATCAACCTTAAATTTTTATAACTTCTGAAACAATTTAAAAATACATTATTAAAAAAATTGAAAAATTTAAAGATTTACTTAATCATCTTCACATGCAAAATACTTAACACTGGCTCAATATGTTGGGGGTATGTAAAATTAATTAAATATTATATACAGTATATTTCTCTAACGTATCTCGATTCAAGAATAATTACAATTAATGACTGATCGTAGATGTACATGATTCTGGAAAAGTGAGAGATGATTCCTCTGATTCCAGATACTCTTATTCTACAGCTCTTCAGAGCCATAATATTCAGCCCATTAAATAAGTGGTATGTTACATAACATAGTATATTGGTACATATGCTTTCAAAAAGTTTGCTTCTTTAACTAAAGGGTTTTTCAATAAGGGCGGGTAGATGCTGAAATGGAATAAAATGGCGTTTGCTGTGTGGCACGTAGCGCCGTCCTGCTGGAACCACATGTCGTCTAGGTCCATATGGTTCAATATGGGCCATAAGAAATTGGAAGGGCCACCACGTCTACCGAAAAATGGGCGCAATGCGCGCAACGTTTGCGTTAATGAACATTCATTTTGATAATAAAGTTTTATCATTTGAACGTGCTGTTCAATCGTGTAACTTGCCATGATGATTTGGCATAAACAACTGAATAATAAACAAAAGATTTGACAGATGTCACCAAAACAAAATGGCTGCCACAGGGCGCCAAAATCGACCCGCGCCAATTGAAAAACCCTTTATTTAATTATCTATCGTGCAACAAATGCAAGCCTTACTCTTCGCTTTATGAAACTCGTTACTATGTGACCTTTTTTTGTTTTTTTTTTGGTTTTTGACTTTTGGAACTGTCGACATTTTTATCTGATGTTCATTTTTTATATATATTGGAGCTATAATTCTACAAAATTTACATAGAGAACTTTTGCTATATTTTATGTACGTTCACCGTAGCTCAGTGGATTAGTGCGTCCATTCGGAAGACGCAGGTTCGAATCTCCATGAAACACCAAAATGAAGTAAAAGTTGTTTCTTCTATTTGTCGCCCCTCGACAGGCGATGGCAAACCTCCGAGTGTATTTCTGCCACGAAAAAAGCTCCTAATAAAAAATAAAAAATATCTGCCTTTCGGAGACTATATAAGTATATACTCGTATATATATATATATATATATATGGTAGTTTCGGACCTGTATCACCCTCATAATAACATCATCGATTCGCTTCTCTAAAACCTGTCAGCCTTAAGCCAAACCAGGATAATTAAAGTGTTACAATTAAACATTGTTATTGCATAATTACCTTTAATAATTAATAATATAATTCTAAATTAGGAAGATATACAACTATCAATCGAAAAACAAAATATCAGGATTGAATGGGCCCTACCGAATCCCTTTAATTTGCTAAATTTAATCAAAACTAGAGTCTTAATAAGCGCGCCATAATACATTGTGATACGTGGGCATGGCTAACCAAACTTTATTTGTAAGCTAGTTTTGGTTAAATTACTTTTAATGCCTTAACTCATTAAAATAACAAATTAAATAAATAAATAGTAATGGAGTATCCAGGGAAAATGTAATCATCTAAAAAATATTGCAACAAAGCACAAATGTTTTTTTTTTCATACATAAAAATATGTGTGTATGAATTTGCATTTACATTGTACACTGTATATAGGAGCACGAATACACGAAACATTTTATTAATTTTTCAAAGTTTTGCAACATAATTAAAGAAACGTGAATACATACATATGTATGTCATACTGTGTGATTTCGTTGTCTAGCTATAAAACGTTATCGATAACTCCTGCCAATTTGAAAAACAAAAAATTTATAAAGGAATAATAAAAGTGAAAAAATTACAATTCCCTTTGCTTACGTGGATTCCTCATATAAATATAATACAGACTTGAGGGAATTTTTGAAAGCAGTGCTTATTGTGCTAAAAATTAAACTTCTAATAAAACAATTGCAACATTTTTTGTAAGCTAAATAACGCGTTCGCCGTCGTTAAACTGACGGGGCGGTCCAATATTACTATTGACGCTGTTGAGGGTGACGGCGACGTTGGGGATTGCAACAATCAGCAACAAACTAATCTGCAAATACAATCAACAAAAACAACCGGCAAGCAAGAAGGCTCACCGCCGGCACAAACCGAAAATCTGCAACAACAACGGCAATTTCGTACTAATTTTTTATCAATTTATGAACAAACTCGGTACTCCCACCCTGACCAAAATCAACAACAGCAAGATCAATTTTACAATCATTTCTATTCGCATGAGAATTTAGCACGAACTCTCTATCAACAAAACCAGGAACATAGAACACAATTGTACGAGCACAATCAGCAATATAAACAGTATTCATATTATCGAGAACAACAACAAGCAACGCAACATCAACAACTAAAATTATTCGAAATGTTTGCACTGCAATCAACACCATCAATGGGAGCTGTTATTTCGCCCTGGTCGGGCACCATGATTGATCGGCTACCGACGCTTGATGATATGCCGCATAAAGGTAATGCTATAATATTATATTATGTACATAAATAAAGGGTCCGCCATATAACTTTACGGAATTAGAAATGCTATAAAAAAGAAATTACTCAATATTTTTCCAAACTGTTTTTTTTTATTTTGAAGTACAATCCTTCCGGTTAATGATGGAATACAACTTCATTCATATGGCTGCCTCGGCTAGCCATGCACCATCCCCTACGATCGGTCCAATTTTTCAACACATTTTCGATTGTATGCGGCTGTATTTCAACTATGACATCGCGTATGTTGGTCGTCAGTGCATCAATTGTTGCTGGTTTGTTGGCATAACACTGGTCTTTGAGCAACAGCAGTATTTTCGGGTGTACGTACGGTTTTTGGTCGGTCACGCGTTGGTTTATCAATAAGCAACCCAGTTTCTCTTACTTTTTTCGCAAAGTAATGCACATACGCTTCACTCGGTGCTTTTCTTCTTCCCATTGCCGTACGTAATTTTCGTACATTCTGCAACATTACCATGATTTTCAAAGTAATGTCGCAATATTTCCCAGCGTTCTTTGAGCGTATACACGACCATTTTCGTTCAGCGGAAGAATAAAACTAATTTTATGTCAAATCAGATGACAGCTAAGTGTTACCATTCTTCAAATAATACCTAGTTCAAATCCGTAACGATAGATGGCGTGCCTTGTATATAGTTAATAGTAAAAATATAAATTTTTAAATTTAGACTTAGAACAAAATACATATATAATATAAGTATACAGGACGCTTGAATAGCGTTAGTGATAGCGATATTTGATATTAAATTTTCTAAATAATTTTTAGCAGACATATAACGGCATTTTAATTAAGCGAGACATGATTTCTCCATTGCATATAAGCCATATTTAGTGAATCATGATCTCTCATTTGTGTTCCAATATATTCAATAATGCTCATAATTTCAACAACGTTCAAATCAATCAATTTTGTTATCAAAATAATCGATCTCTTGTTGCAACTTTTCGCGCAGTTCGTAATCCACCCGTCCATCCGTGCTCGCTGTTCCAAAACGAAGCTGATGCCACAATTTCTGTCAATGGAGAGTGGTACAGATCGATGATAACGAAAATTGTATGCAGAAAATTGGAAAAATTTGAATAAATAACATTGAATAAAAAATATTTCAGTTTCTGTCTCACTTTGGTATAAGCCATTCATATCATAATAAACCACTCGTATCATAATAACGAATTAAAATTTCTGAGAGTTTATTTCTCCTGTCATTGAAACGTCTCGATGCCTTAGAATCGACTTAGAATCACAATGTTCGGTTTTTGGATGCACTTTGCTGTGGCTTCGTTGGGAGTATTGAGCCTTAACCGCGAAAATAACATTTAATATATGTATCACGATCAGTTCCTGCTGATATAAAACCTCCGTTGGTAGTATGAAGAAGAAGACACATAAACAATTTATTACATTCTTCCACCAGAAGTGTTGTCGAAAATACATTCGGGATACTTAAAGGAGTATTTAGACGATTACTTCATTCATTACTTCAAAATAATAGTATATGAATGTATTCTATCGCGTATCGGCACTCACGTCCCTGTTGACAGTTATAATTTCGAGGTTGTAAAAGACTTCGTTTATTTAGGAACCAGCATTTACATCGGTAACAATGTTAGCCTTGAGATCCAACGTAGAATCTCTCTTGCCAACAAGTGCTACTTTGGACTAAGTAGGCAACTGAGTAGTAAAGTCCTCTCTCGACGAACAAAACTAACTAAAGCGACGCTTGGAATGTTCAAGAGAAAGATTCTGCGTAAGATTTTTGGACCTTTGCACGTTGGCAACGGCGAATATCGCAGACGATGGGACGATGAGCTGTATGAGCTTTACGACGACATAGACATAGCGCAGCGAATAAAGATCCAGCGGCTACGTTCCGGCTCTGAAAGTATTCGATGCGGTACCAACTGGTGGTAGTAGAGGAAGAGGAAGGCCTCCTCTGCGTTGGAAAGATCAGGTGGAGAAGGATTTGGCTTCACTTGGTGTGTCCAATTGGCGCCGGTTAGCACGAGAAAGAAACGACTGGCGCGTTTTGTTAAACTCGGCCAAAATCGCGTAAGCGGTTATCGCGCCAATTAAGAAGAAGAAAAAGAATGTATTCTAAACCACATTTGCTGTTTGGAGAATGAAAACATTGAAACATTAATAGAAGATGAAGGACCCTAAATAATACATATTTTCAAGAGCTAATCAATCGCCTTATAAAGTGTTACTTTTGTTCGTCGAGAGAGGACTTTACTGCTCAGTTGCCTACTTAGTCCAAAGTACCACTTGTTGGCAATTGACATTCTTCGTTGAATTTCAAGGCTGACATTGTTATCGGTGTTAATGCTGGTTGGTAAATAAAATGAGTCTTTTAAAACCTCGAAATCATAACTGTCAACAATGACGTGAGTGCCGATACGCGGGTGCGGAGGTACTTCCTTTTGTCCTCATTCAAATTTGGAAAAGGCAGAACTAATAGCGCGGTTGTTAAACCCGATTATGTCAATATTATCGGCATACCACAACAATTCTTCGCTCTTTTAAAAAATTGTGCCTGAGCGATTAAGTTCTGCAGCTGGCACGATCTTTTCCAGAATCTAGTTAAAGAAATCACCCGGCTTTGACTGTCTGAAACCTCGTTTGGTATCAAACGGCGCTGCTGGTATTGAGGTACGTCATTATGCATAGCCGTATTAGTTTTGGGGGGATACCAACAGACTTCGCGGCATATAGGTAACTCCTTTTCGTACCTTAGAATGCAGCTTTGAAGTTGGCTAAAGATGGTGTGTGCTCATTCTCCTATGAGTCTTTTCCAAGACTTGGCGTATTATGAATATCTGGCCGATGGTGGACTTTCCAGGTATAAAGCCACACTGATAAGGTCCAATCAGTTGGTTGGTTGTAGGCTTCATCCTTTCACACAATACGCTCGCTAGGACCATATAGGCGATATTTAGGGGACTAACTTCGCGATGACAAACCTCCGAGTGTATTTCTGCCATGAAAAAGCTACTCATAAAAATATCTGCCGTTCGGAGTCGGGTTGAAACTGTAGGTCCCTCCATTTGTTGAACAACATCAACACGCACACCACAAATAGGAGGAGGAGCTCGGCCAAACACCCAAAAAGGGTGTACGCGCCAATTATAAATGTAAATATATATATATAATTTCGCGATAATTGGCACAGATTGCATGATCACCCTTCTTATGGATTGGGGCTTGGGCCGACCATATTTTGTTGGTGCATGTACCTTACCAGCTCCTCGCCGCCATGTTTGACTAACTCAGCCGGAAAACCATCAACTCCCGCGGCTTTGTTCTTCTTTAGCCGCGTTATCGCTATTCTCACTTCGTCATGGTCAGTTAGCGGAACGACCGTTCCTTCGTCAGCGATTGGGGTAACGGAATCTTCACATTCTCAGTGACATACGCAGCTCCGTATACTTTAAAGTCCCAACTTACAGATTACTTTCATCTTTAATGTGGGTATGCTACCTTTTCACCTGTACTCCTATGACCTTTCCTTTTATATAGTTTTTTCTTCCACTTTCAACCACCGTGTGAACAATGCATTTATATATCGTAAATTAAATTGTAATTGTAAATATAATTTAATATTATTACTTGTTTTAACGTAGAAGAGGTTAAATCGCTACATACACTATACTTTTGAGGTTTTTCGATATTATATGCAAGCTCCAAAAAGTTATAAGTTTTGAATGAAATGAGGTTAATCCTTTAAGATCCTTTCATTTCGGTCGGAATTCACATTATTAAATAACAATTGAACTTAGCCCATGAAAATGCTGGGGTTGCTGATTACAAATTCGGTGCCAGTTTTACAAAATTGAAAATGGCAGAAGCCAAATCAAAACGTTGGGCTAAGGTTATCAAACTAAACACTGATTTTGCACCCGCCAACTTGGAATTATAGTGCCAGATTCAAGCTTTAATTTGGGAATACATTGAAATCTGTAATACGTGAGTTCTCAAACATAAAAAATGCCAATTATGTAAGCCTATGTAAGCATAAACAAATCAAATTTTTTCCGCATGAATTTTCTTTTGAGAGGTTCCTTTAATTGGAATGATTGAAAACATTGTTTGTCTGTATGTCTTTTTTTAATAAGGGAGATAAAATTAACGTGATATAAATTTTTTGCATAAAATGAGCGAATAAACATAGTATGTTGAATTTAATATTATTTCAAATAATTTGTGATAAGGCAAAGCCGAACTTCATATATACTATGGTACAAAAAGGTACAAAAAAAGAAGAATATAGTTTCACTTAAATTTTTCTTTACATAAATTGGGCTTATTCACTTGCACTTTTCGTAAATTGCTCAAATATATAGCACTACCACCTCAACAGCTTATTGCTTATTTTAATACTTTTAGAAGAATTCTTTACGCATTAAAAATTATTAAAAATAGAAGGTAAATATGTAGTTGGTAGTTGGGCTTGCGTACATCTATGATGGGCTGCACTGTATCGTCATTTTGCGTAGGCATACAATCAGTGTCACCAATGTTGGAAAGGACAGCATGGAAATGTCAGCCTAATATAAGGAGATGACTAGGTGGAATGATCACTATATGTTTAGTTTAGTTTACAAATGCAAATCCGAACTGAAATTCGAAGGTATTCACTATCGGCCAGGCTTAATACTAGTCCATTGAACAATTCATAGAATTCTTAAGAACCCATACTTACGGAATCTTAAAACGAATCAAGGCCAACTAGGTTTAGATGAGAACATTAGGAAGTCAGTACAGTTTGAAACTATTTTCGAAAGCGTTAATAAAGCCATTATTAACGCATATGTGGACAGAGGTTCAATAAGTAAAGTAAATTAGTAATTAAAATAGCAAAGAAGTTTCTTGGTGGAATAATGGCCTATACCAACTAATAACCACTGTTCGCAGGTTTCAAAATAGGTAAAAAAAATCGGTGGCAGGTCCGAATACAAACGGCCTCCAACTTTTGCAATGAGAAGATTAGGAAAGCGAAAGGTAATAGTTTTAGAAATGTTTCTGAAAACAATGAGCACGCCAACGGCTAGTGTTAGCCGAATGGGTTGGTGCGTGGTTACCATTCGGAAGTGCACAGGCTCGAACGAAACATTGGAGATGTGCAATAGTCCGATACTTACAAACTATTGTCTTGTCTTCTGTTTGGTGCTGTTATGTGTGTTTAACTTCTATGAATTCATGCATAGTGGTATAACCGAAACATTGGTTGGTTGGTTGGTTAGAGTGGTGATTCATCCAGAATCCAACTAGCGCTTCCGCACCATTTTGTTGCCACATCCTCGTTACCAAATTGTTTAACATTTATTTACAGCAGGACTATATCCAGTCTGTGCGGTTTAGGAACCTTATTAGGTTGTTGATGTCTAAGCCAGACAGCTGCTCGAGACTCTCGAACAGCGGTTTGCCCAGGGTTGACATTCTGTCCTTCCATAGGGCAGGGCATTCACAGAGAAAATGGAAGATTGTTTCTTTTTTCTCCGGTTGTTTACAACTATGACAGTATGTGTTGTGAGGGATGCCCATTTTGGCGGCTTGTTCTCCGATAGACCAGAAGCCAGTTATGACTGCCGTAAGTCTGCAGGTGTCCCGTCGTTTCATGTTTATTAATGTCGACGATTGCTTGAGGTTGTAGGTGGGCCATAACGTTCTGCTGATTTTGCATTTCGTCTGGTCTCTCCATCTACACTCTGCAATTCGAAGGTATTTTAGGGAAATTGCATTCTTGACCGCACCTAGTGGAGTGAGTACTGGTACTGCAAGAGCGCTATTCATGGCAGATCCCTCTCTTGCCAGTTCATCAGCTTTTTCGTTACCTTCTATATTCCGGTGTCCCGGGACCCAAATTAAGGTTACGCTATGGTTTTCACTCAAGTTGGTGAGGCTATTCCTACTTTGCTCCACCACTTTAGAGGTTGTTATAGTCGCATCCAGCGCCTGGATTGCAGCTTGGCTATCCGAGAGAATAGCGATATTGCCCTTAAAAGAGAAATCTGCGATTAGTAACCTACAGGCTTCCCCAATTGCTAGTACTTCCGCTTGGAAGACGCTACTGGTATTAGGGAGACGCACAGATTTTTCAATTCCAAGTCTCTGAGAATATATACCAGCTCCGACACCACAATCCATTTTACTGCCATCTGTATAGACTGTGGTATCGAAGTTGTTTAGAGAGAATCCCTTATTCCATTCTTTTTTAGATGGAAATAGTGTGGCAAAATTCCTATTGAACGTTGCCATCGGGACGATGTAGTCAGTCCTCACCGAGGTTAACTGAGTTTGTCGCAATAATAGACTAGCGTGACCATAAGTTTTTTCTTTCCAGCGACCCGCTTCATTTAACCTAAATGCACTCATGGTTGCCGTCTTCTTTATATGTAGGTCTATTGGAATAACGTGTGTCAATGCATTGAGAGCCTCTCTAGGACATGATCTGATTGCACCGACCGTTATTGCACAGGCTGATCTTTGTATTCTGCCGAGTAATTTGGTATTGTACTCTCTTTCTAGAGCTTTCCACCAAACTACCGAGCCATACGTTAAAATTGGTCGTATAACCGCCTTATACAGCCATAATGTGTGCTTAGGTTGAAGACCCCATCTTCTTCCAAGCATACGTTTGCAGGCATATAAAGCAATTTCTGCTTTCCTTACCCGTTCTTTGACGTTTAACTTCCAGCTAAGTTTGGAGTCCAGAATTACTCCTAAGTACTTTGCGCTGGTTGATAGTGACAGAGTTTGTCCGTTGATATTTGGTAGGGTGAAAGTTGGTACCTTGTATCTGGTGGTAAAAAGCATAAGTTCTGTTTTACGCGGGTTTAAACTTAGCCCACATCCTGTGGCCCAAGAGTTAAGCTCGCCTAACGCCCTTTGGATGATCCCACTGATCGTATTTGGACACAGTCCTGACACCATTAGCACCACATCATCAGCGTACGCCACCACTTTTACCCCACCTCCGTCAAGTTTTATTAAGATTTTGCTGATCACACATAGCCAAAGAAGTGGAGATAATACTCCTCCTTGTGGAGTGCCCCCGTGGACCTTCTTGGTTATGTTGATATTACCCATATTAGCTTTGATGATCCTGGTTTCTAGCATGGAGATGACCCAGTTACTAACGCAACTGTCCACCTCCAGGTCTATCAACGCCCGTTGGATGGCATCTGTGCTAACATTGTTAAAGGCGCCTTCGATATCCAAGAACGCCGCCATGGTATAATGTTTGCTCTCTAGAGAGCCCTCTATAGTTCGGATTACCTCGTGAAGTGCTGTCTCCGTAGATTTGCCTTTAAGGTATGCGTGTTGTGCAGTTGATATACCAGAGCTCTCCAAAGAGCTTCTGAGGTGCATATCCAAAAGTCTTTCAAAGGTTTTTAACAGGAAGGACGAAAGACTGATTGGCCTGAAGTCCTTCGCTGATTCATGTCCTCTTCTACCTACTTTTGGTATGAAGACGACCTTGACTAGTTTCCAGCTATCTGGAATATGGCCTAAGTTTAAACACGCTTTAAAAATTTCCTCTAGCCATGGTAGGATACAGTCCAAGGTTTCCTGTAGCATCTTTGGAATGATCCCATCTGGCCCCGGAGATTTAAAGGGTGAGAAAGATTTGATTGCCCATGCAACTTTTTCTTTGGTAGTAATTTCATTTGCAAGATGCTGTGGATTATATTGGCTCCGCCTAATGTTTCCCCTCTCACTTTCGTAAGCGCTGCATCCCGGAAAGTGCGTGTTTAGCAGAAGCTCTAGCGATTCCTCTGCTGTAGCAGTCCAAGTTCCATCAGGTTTCTTGACCCAAGAAGCCATTGAGTGGTCTTTGGAAAGAACACGGCTGAGCCTAGCAGAATCCCTGGTGGATTCGATTGACGAGCAAAATTCCCTCCAGCTCTCTTTTTTGGCGGCCCTGATTGCCTTTTTGTACTGTCTCCGACTTTCTCTGTACAATTCCCAATTTCCCGTCGAGTAGCTGAGGTTAAACGTTGATCTAGATTTTTCCCTTAGTTTTAAGAGCTCACTGCTCCACCAAGGAGGGTGAGTTTTTTTGCTAAATTTTATGGGGCAGGACGTTTTGTAGGCCCTACTAAATGCCTTTCCCAGTGTTATGACCCTACTCTCAAGGTTTTCCGTGAGAGTGATTTGAGAGATAGGAGTCTCTCCTAACCTATTGTTTACTGCATTTTTGAACCTCTTCCAGTTGGTTCTTAAAGGATTTCGATACGGTAGGGGTGGATCTACCTTAAGATCCAAATCGTAGAGGATCCAACTGTGATCAGAAAATGACCTTTTATTGGATACCCTCCAATTATCTACCCTTACTGAGCTATTTTCAGACAGTAGAGTAACATCAATCACTTCCTCCCATCCTCTGAAGTACTCCGTACTGGGAAAGGTGAAAGTGGGAGTGTTACCCCTGTTACATACCGATAAGTTAGTATCAATAATAAAATTATATAAAGACTCACCTCGGTCGTTTGTCTCAGAGCTTCCCCACAGCGCATGCCTCGCGTTGGCGTCGCATCCGAGTAGCAGGGTTTTGTTTCTGGTTGCTTGAAGCACAAGCCCACAAGCCTCCTCGGGCGGTGCTGGCCGATCATGTGCCATATAGATGGATGCAAGTGTGATGCTGACACCGTCAGCAGCTTCCACCTCAACGGCTGTCACATCCTGTGAACTGTATGATGGGATTAAAAATATGTTTAAGTGTTTTTTGGCTACAATACATGATCTAGGGTTACCTTGAGTACGCTTATAGTACAGATTGTAGTTTCTTCCAGGGAACCCCTTCACCTCGTTGCTCCGCACCCAGGGTTCCTGAATTAAGGCTATGTCTACGTTCTCCTCCCCTAGGAGAACGGTTAGGTTGTCCGTTGCAGTTTGTGAATGCTGCAGGTTAATTTGGACAACCTTTAAAACCATTTTTATTGGTTTGCTTCCGCAGGTTCGGCGTCATTTAACTGCATGCCAGTCAGCAGTTCGCTGGTGCCGTCAACCTCATCCTGCTCCTCCTCCGGATTCGCAGAACGGAATATCTTCAGCTGGGCCTTCCGTATGCCGAACCGAAGTTTATTTTCCACTTTTTGCAGTGGTTCAAGGCTCTCTTCTGTAATTTGAAGGAGGAACGACACGCTGTGCTTTTGCGGAGCCTCCGCTTTGATGATCGACCAGTCGGCCATCGGCACTGCGCGGTTGTGAGCCTGGAGATAGGGAATCAGCTGATTGGCTTCAAACTCCATGTTTGGTATCCAGATGCGAGCCCTCGGCCTTCGTGGTATCTCGCTAGCTAGAATGAGCTTGAGCCTCAAGCCATCCCAGCTGTTCTGAATTTCGCCAATCGCTTTTTTCAGGAAATGCAATGAGTACTGGTCATCACATTTGATTACCCGGCAACCGCGAACCACTTCCACCGAGTCGAAACCTGGCGATTGACCCTCCGGGTTCGCCATGACATGGTCGACGATTATGCGAGACAACCGTGCCTCAATCTCCGACCATTTTTCAAGCACAGGTTTGCCGCGGTTGGAAGTTTCGTCCACCAGTGCCATTTGAAGGTGGTCCCGTGCCACCTCACTGAACTGTTTGGTAAGTGTGGGGACAACCGCACCCTGATCTGAGATCTTGTGCTTCTTTGCTGCCCTTTTGTTTTCGTCTTGCGAACGGTTACGTTTCTTGGCCTCTGTCTTTCGGGCGGTTTGGAATGCCAGATATTCGTCCACCACCTTTTGACACCTTGCCTTGTCAGCCTCATCTTTGGGATGAGCTTTACCTTCGGTCTCGTTCTTACGAATCCTGCCAAGGATAGCGAGAGACCTCTGGTAGAGCTTGTACCTTGATGGGCCTTTATTGGCACGCTTTTGCCCCATGGCTTTAGCGGATGTTGTCGGTTTATTTATTGTTGTTGGCGTGCTGTGGCCCACAGCTTTACCCTCAACTGCTTCCTGGCTGGAGGCCAGGAGCTCATCCTCCGTGGAAGATCCGATCCCCAGTTTGTCATGGGTGACCGATTGCTTGTCCTGTAGCTTAGTTTGTGTGTCCGTTTGTTTGTCTTGTGCTGTCAGTGCGTCCGTTTGTCTTTCCGTCACTTTGTCCGTCTGTTTCTCGCCGCTATCCGATTTTGGTTTTTTTGTTGGTTTCATTATTCTGGTTCGTACGGTCACCTGCCCCGCCTAAGGGGCTGCGCATGTCGCCATGCGCGGTGACCAAGGAGGAATTAGGGGAAATAACCGGTCGACCATGGCAGCGCCCCATACCATGGCAAGGCCACCGTTACAACCTGAGGCGGCCTGATATCAGGAGGGCTCCGTTCAAAGACAGCCTTGTTTAATCCCCCGGCTGCCAAACCCACCCAATAGGCACGGGTCGCATCACACCTTGGGTTGAGGGAGTTTTTTTAACGAAGTTTACGTCTTCGGCCTGTGTGGTTCGCGGGAGACATACTCTCCTACCTTCCATATCTGGGAGGTGTTCCCCTATCCACCACCTGGGGACGCGCCCTCTAGGGATAACAGGCTCCCCCAAGGGAACCGAAACATACCAGAGTTTAAAAAACAAAATATATTATCCAAAATAAAAAAGCAAATCCAACAAATTTATTATATTAGAAAACCAATTAATTCAATGTTTAATTTTACCGAGACTGCTACTGAAAAAAACAAGTTCTCCACATACATATTTTTCACTTCAAAATATTATATTTTGTAACTTTTATCGATAAGCTTAATAAATTTACGACAGCATATGACATCGTAGACTGAATTGGAGATCAAAAGACAAAAAGAAGATCAAAAATTATAATAGAGCAATTCGTTAAATTTGGGAAGCCAAGATAAGTAATTTTGAATAATTAATTTCATATTTTAATAATCCGAATAGTCCTACAGGGAACGCAGACATCGAGAGTCTTCACCCGACTCTGTTGGAAACACTAACAGGATTCGATGATCCGGAGCTCTCAATAGAGATTTTTTTTTTTTTTTTTTATTATTTTACATTGCGACTAGTTACAAAGAAAAATTTTATTAACTAACGAGCAATTTGTTTAGAATTTAGAAAATAAGGTATATACAACAATTAACGCTAAGGTGTGGTTAGTACATTAAGTCTTTGGGCTTTCTGCGTTTCAGTCTTCTTCTCCAATTAGCTGGATTAGCGAGAATAGTGGCCTCCGTACGTAGTTTTTCAACCTTTCATCATGGGCTTTTGCTATCTTTTTTATCGTGTCTGCCACCGAGTCAATATTTAGGTCGCGTTCAAGATCGGAGCTACGGATATACCAAGGAGCACCGACTCCACATTTAATAATTTTGTTTTGGAGCCTTTGTATAGATTGAATGTTACTTTGGCTGGAGCAGCCCCATAACTGTGCGCCGTAGGACCATACAGGCTTCAGAATTTGTTTATATACAATCATTTTATTATTGGTGGATAGTGCTGATTCCTTTCCCATAAGCCAATACATATTTCTGTATTTTAATTCCATTTCTTCTTTCTTTTTCTTTACATCTTAGCTTGGCGTCTAGAGTCATGCCCAGATACTTTGCAGTATTTGAGTATGGAACCTGTCTACCATTTAAATATATTGGAACATATTTTATTTTGTTTTGGGTGAAATTTATATGCACAGACTTACTTTCATTTAATTTAATATGCCATTTATTGGTCCAGTCATATATTTCATTTATGGCTAATTGTAGTTGTGATGTCGATGTGTTTTCCGTCGAAAGAATAGCTGTATCGTCGGCAAAAGTAGCTGTTACGCAGTTTGAATTGCATGGCAGATCGCATGTAAAGAGCAAATACAATAAAGGGCCAAGTACGCTTCCCTGGGGAACCCCTGCTTTGATTGGTTTGAGACATGAATATGAATCTTATTGTTTTACTCTGAAGTAACGGTCGGATAAATAGGAATGTAGGATGGTGGAGTACTGCTTGGGTAGCAACGCATTTATTTTCTTCTGTAGCCCACAGTGGCATACTTTGTCGAACGCCTTGGATATATCAAGGAATACCGCAGAGCAGGTTTTTCTTTCTTCAAAAGCATTTTCTATTATTCGCACTATCCTATGTACTTGATCGATAGTCGAATGCTTCGTGCGGAATCCAAATTGGTGCGTCGGTATAATTTTTTTGTTTTCTATTATTATGTTGATCCTTTTGATTAACAATTTTTCCACCATTTTCGATAGTATTGGAAGAAGGGAGATAGGCCTGTATGACTTATCTTACCTGACTTACCTGGCTTATTGAACATAACGACTTCCGCTGTTTTCCAATATATTGGAAAATATTTTAGCTTAAATGTGGTGTTGACGATATTCGTCAATACAGCAATAATATTGTTCGGGAGCTGTTTCAATATTTCAGCAGTAATGAGGTCGTAGCCTGGCGATTTTTTTTTTATCTTTAGATGTGAAATTTCTTCTAATATTTCGTCTTGTGAGATGAGGACTCAATAGAGATGAGGACTTAACTCGTCACAGGAATTTTTGACGATCGATATCATTCCAGAGTTAAATGTACTCCTAGATTTGCACTATATGTATTATATTGTTCCATTGATTTGGATAATAAGGACAATGAAAATATCGATATTTTTGATGACGACTCTAGTACTAACCGGTGATATTGACATAACAGAGATAAAAAATTTAGCAATACTTATATTAAATATATTAAAATGTGTCAATGAAAATAAAAATATATTTAAAAAAAATATATATAGTACATATACCTAATAAATATTAAAGATAGTGCCATAAAAAAAGATACTTTGTAGATACGTACTATGTATATTGTTTTGTATATTTATATATGTAATACATTAAATGCATAATCAATAAGAATGAAATTTATGCTATTTATTTATGATGCAAAAACCCCTTTTGAATAAATACAATAGTAATAACAAAATTCAACGGAATCTTTAAAGCAGCCCGAGGAGAGTTATGTACAACTGTATATAGTCTTGTCGGAACCAAATTTTGTGAAAATCACGAGCTTGAGTTTCCGGCATCAAAAAGTCCTTTATAATGGCGCGATAACGTTCGCCATTCACTGTTACATTGTTCCTTCCTCCAGCCCATAGGCCACACCAAACGAAAAATTATGTATTTAATTTGACAGTAGTCACGCGTGATCTGTCAAAAAAAAGCCCAAGTGGAAAAAGCAAGGGCGTTAGATTACTAGATTTGGCCAATAACTATGTTGAAAAAGAAATTTTTGAGGGGAACTTTGGTTGCTACATCGCAGGAGTATTCATTTCACATAATTTATAATTAATATAATTTCACACATATCCACACACTCGTCAAGTCTGTCATTGTGCAGACGGCAATGGAGTGATATTCTGTTAATGTTTTTCGGATATAACACATTCTTAATTCTTTTGCAACAAACTGATTCAAAACTCATGCTATTCATATAATTTGGGGAACTAGATTTAACGGTTTAACTAACTTCAATTAGTATTCTCCTTTAAAGTGTTGTTAGGTAGCGGAATGCCAATGGAACTGTGCATTTAGGTGGAATAATACTCTCAAACAGTAAGAGAGCACAATGTACATAATTACTTAAACACAGGCACAGAACCTCTAGCAGCGCACAGACTGCATTACACCTTAAGGTAGGTTGTTTTCATTGTTCAGTTTAATAATAAGGACATGGTGAACAAATTTTTAAAGGTGTTCTCTTAGTCGGCTCTGAGCGAATTTGACGGAATCAGCAGATAGACTAACGAAACAGGAGATGAGTTTACAAAAGCCTCAGATTTTGTTGGTAAAATAAACACAATGTCACTTTGTTGCCATCTGAACAACAAGTAATTGGACGAGTTTGCGAATACATATAAAATATTGTGTGGAATTCGGCTGGCAATAAGATTGTGTTAGTGATATACGAAAAAAATGCACACAGAATTCGTAAATGTTGCTTCGTTGCTATCTGAACAACGACTCATTAGACGAGTGTTTGAATACATGTGAAATGATTGTGCAGTATTCGTCCATAGTGAAAAGATTTTTAAAGGTGTTCTACGTAGCAGACCGTTATTCGGGTCTGAACGAATTTCACAGATGTGCTGATGTCATTTGGGAGGTGTTTCACAGAATTTAGCTTGTGGTAGTAATAAAAATCAACAACACACAGGCCAAGTGACGTCTAATCCAAAGTTCCCCTCAAACATTTATTTTTCACCGTACCTAACGAGCAAACGGTAATCTATCATCCTTGTTATTCGGCAGCCGAATCCACCTTGTGACGTGGCAGCCCAAGTTCCATCACAATTTTCCTTTACATCATGATTAAAGAGCAAACCTTCTAAATCTATCATCCTTGAATCAGGAGCCTGTACAAAAATGCGTGCATAAAAAATGTAATTTCGGCACGACCAGCATCATGACACCACTCGTAGTAAGCTGCAGCGAACAATCACACCACTATGTATAATACCACCGTCTTGCTCTTCCTTTTCGTTTTCACCCACCCCCCCATTCTTCGTCATCGTCTACCTACTGCTAAATGATTCTCAAGACATTGATCTTTCGCTTGACTATGCAACGTACCACTGCCTTCAAATTAATTTAGTTGTCCAGATTTTGTTAAATTAAAATAAATTGAAATAAAACTATTAATTAGGTATCTACTATTTCAACCTAAAAATGCTTCTAGCTTTAACAGTAATATTTTTTATATAATGAGCTTTTAGTTTTTGTGTTCAGAATTTGATCTTAAGTTGATATAGACTCGTTTTGTATTAAACTATATTTAGCTCGAGCGATAAATTTTTCAGCTTTGGTACATACACCCAACTGTATAAGTTTTCTTATTTCCCCCTTTTTCTCACCACTGTTGGTTTCTTTAAGAATACAGGATCAACAATATGGTTTCGGATTAACTTTACATTTAACGTTTACCGAAAAAGGACAATCGTTTCCATTGAAAATATAATATTAAGATTATTATCGCTTAGGCAATTATCAAAACAATTATGTTTTATACTATAAACGAAATCCATTTGTTAACGTTAAAATGTTGAATTCAGTTTATAACTCCGCTCTAACGAACAACGCAAAACAAAACATTAGTTGCGTTCTTTTTCTTAACTGGCGCGATAACCGCTTACGCGATTTTGGCTGGGTTTAACAAAGCGTGCCAGTCGTTTCTTTCTCGTGCTAACCGGCGCCAGTTGGATACATCAAGTGAAGCCAAGTCCTTCTCCACCTGATCTTTCCAACGCAGAAGAGGCCTTCATCTTCATCTGGTACCACCAGCTGGTACCGCATCGAATACTTTCAGAGCCGGAGCGTTTGTATCCATTCGGACGACATGACCCAGCCAACGGAGCCGCTGGATCTTTATTCGCTGCGCTATGTCTATGTCGCCGTAAAGCTCATACAGCTCACCGTTCCATCGCCTGCGATATTCGCCATTGCCAACGTGCAAAGGTCCAAAAATCTTACGCAGAATCTTTCTCTAAAATACTCCAAGCATTGCTTCATCGTCAACGCTCCTGTGCCATACGTAAGGATGGGCATGATGACAGCGTTATAAAGTGTTAGTTTTGTTCGTCGAGAGTGGACCTTACTATTCAGTTGCCTACTTAGTCCAAAGGAACATTTGTTGGCAAGAGAGATTCTACGTTGGATTTCCTGGCTGACATTGTTATCGCTGTTAATGCTGATTAGTAAATAAACGAAGTCTTTTAAAACCTCGAAATCATAATTGTCAACAGTAACGTGGGTGCCGATACGTGAGTGCGCCGACTGTCCTCGAGTTTGTCCTCGTTCACCACCAGACCCATTTGCTTTGCCTCTTTATCCAGTTTCGAAAAGGCAGAACTAACAGCGCGGTGGTTAAGGTCGATGGTATCAGTATCATCGGCACATGACAACAATTGTACGCTCTTATAAAAAATTGTGCCTGAGCAATTAATTTCTGCGGCTCTTACGATGCTCTCCAACATCAGGTTAAAGAAGTCACACGACAGCGAGTCACCCTGTCTGAAACCTCGTTTGGTATCAAACGGCTCGGAGAGGTCCTTCTCAATTCTGACGGCGCTTCTGGTGTTGACCAACGTCATTTTGCATAGCCGTATTAATTTTGGGGGGATACCAAATTCAGACATCGTGGTATACAGGAAACTCTATTTCGTACTGTCGAATGCTCGAAATCATAATTGTCAACAGTAACGTGGGTGCCGATACGTGAATGCGCCGACTGTCCTCGAGTTTGTCCTCGTTCACCACCAGACCCATTTGCTTTGCCTCTTTATCCAGTTTCGAAAAGGCAGAACTAACAGCGCGGTGGTTAAGGTCGATGGTATCAGTATCATCGGCACATGACAACAATTGTACGCTCTTATAAAAAATTGTGCCTGAGCAATTAATTTCTGCGGCTCGTACGATGCTCTCCAACATCAGGTTAAAGAAGTCACACGACAGCGAGTCACCCTGTCTGAAACCTCGTTTGGTATCAACCGGCTCGGAGAGGTCCTTCTCAATTCTGACGGCGCTTCTGGTGTTGACCAACGTCATTTTGCATAGCCGTATTAATTTTGGGGGGATACCAAATTCAGACATCGTGGTATACAGGAAACTCTATTTCGTACTGTCGAATGCTCGAAATCATAATTGTCAACAGTAACGTGGGTGCCGATACGTGAGTGCGCCGACTGTCCTCGAGTTTGTCCTCGTTCACCACCAGACCCATTTGCTTTGCCTCTTTATCCAGTTTCGAAAAGGCAGAACTAACAGCGCGGTGGTTAAGGTCGATGGTATCAGTATCATCGGCACATGACAACAATTGTACGCTCTTATAAAAAATTGTGCCTGAGCAATTAATTTCTGCGGCTCTTACGATGCTCTCCAACATCAGGTTAAAGAAGTCACACGACAGCGAGTCACCCTGTCTGAAACCTCGTTTGGTATCAAACGGCGCGGAGAGGTCCTCCCAATTCTGACGGCGCTTCTGGTGTTGACCAACGTCATTTTGCATAGCCGTATTAATTTTGGGGGGATACCAAATTCAGACATCGTGGTATACAGGAAACTATATTTCGTACTGTCGAATGCAGCTTTGAAGTCGACGAAAAGGTGGTGTCTTTTCCCAGAGTTCATGGGTCTTTTCCAAGATTTGGCGTATTGTGGATATCTGGTCGATTGTGGACTTTCCAGGTCTAAAGCCACACAGATAAGGTCCAATCAGTTGGTTGATGGTGGGTTTCAGCTTTTCACACAATAAGCTCTCTAGAACCTTGTAAGCGATATTTAGAAGACTATATATATATATATATATATAATTGGTGCGTACACCCTTTTTGGGTGTTTGGGCGAGCTACTCCTTCTATTTGTGGTGTGCGCCTTGATATTGTTCCACAAATGGGGGAACCTACAGTTTTAAGCCGACTCCTAACGCAGATATTTTAGGAGGAGCTTTTTCATGGCAGAAATACACTTGCCTGCCGAGGGGCGACCGCTATTAGAAAAATGTTTCTCTTAATTTTGGTGTTTCACCGAGATTCGAACCGACGTTCTCTCTGTGAATTCCGAATGGTAGTCACGCACCAACCCATTCGGCTACGACGGGCGCTAGAAGACTAATCCCGCGATAATTGGCACAAATTGCAGGATTGCCCTTCTTATGGATTGGGCAGAGCCCACTTGAATTCTAATCGGCAGGCATACTCTCATCCGACCATATTTTGCATAGAAGCTGATGCATGCACCATACCGGCTCCTCGCCGCCATGTTTGAATAGCTCAGCCAGCAGCCCTTTGGCGCCCGCAGCTTTGTTGTTTCCTAGCCGCGTTATTGCTATTCTCACTTCATCATGGTCGGGTAGCGGAACAAACGTTCCAGCGTTACGCCCGATCGCAGTGTGGCTCTTTAGGCAGCATATTTTCTTTCTGCGGCAGCACGACATTCCTCGTCGTGCCAACTGTTTTTTCGTGCTCCCTGAATCCGATTTCTTCTTCGGCGGTGGTACCTAGAGAGCGAGAAATATTGCTCCATAGCTCGTGCATGTACTCTCTGAGAGCAGAAGTGAGAGTCGAGTGCCGAATCTTCTGGCTGTCTGTCGATGTCGAACATTCTTTGCGTAGGTAAATGTGCGTTTTTTGCTGCACAGAGGCGTGTGCGTAGTTAGGCTGCATCAAGGTACTGATCTGAGTCGATGTGGGGTCCTCGGGTCGTACGTAGATTTTAAACACTAGAAGCGATCACAACATGATCGCTTTGGTTTCACGTTTTTCGGTCAGGAGACAGCTAGGTAGTTCGTGTATCTTCTTCTGTTGGAATCTGGTGCTACAGACTACCATGTTTCAGGCCCGGCGAAGTCGATCAGCCTCTGTGCGTTACCGGATGTTTCGTTGTGCAGGCTGCATTTTCTGACTGCGGGACCAAAAATTCCCTCCTTGCCCACCCTGGCGTTGAAATCGCCAAGCACGATTTTTATGTCGTAGTGGGGGCAGCTCTCCTGCTGATACAGTGTTTCGCTCCAATTGTTCACATCCATTTCGGAGGTTAAATGATGATGATGCATTTGCAGTTACTATTCGCACGGCCATCCACTTTCCCCGTATGTATGGTACCGCCGAGAGTCGAAAAAACTTCAAGTCAATTATGACATTTCTTCAATTTTTGCAATATGAAAATTTGCAACTCATCTTACTAATTGATGATAAAAGCGAATGAATTATTTACGTACATTAACTAATGTAATATTTCCACAACCTTCTGGTTTATATGTATCTTATTTTAGACTAATGTTGAACTTAATGAAATATTTTTATTTTTTTAAATGATTTTTATTTGAAATAACCAGGCATTTTTTCGAAGAATATGACAGCTTAATTTCAAAAGAAAAACATATACTCGTAGCATAAAATAAAAGAGTTTCTATATGAAAGGAAAGGGTAAGCATGCTAACTCTGTATTTTCTGAATTTTCGTTTCTACGTTAGTGAGTGCGATTCATGTTAATTGGAAAGTCCTTCTCTGTAAGACAAAAATCGATATGGTATAAATTTATTATTATAAATTAGTATAAATTTATTATCGAAACTGTGAAACACAACTCCTAGTTGTGGAGAAGCGAAAAAGTGGCTAGCCGAATTTGGGGCACTCCTCTTTTTCTAAGCGAAAGAGGATTAGCCTGCAGAACTACAGGGTGGCTGATGAATTTTGCTGCATTAAGAGACTCAAATAACTTTTTTTTTAGTGTATGGAATTCATTTATTTTTTTTTTCAAGTTGAAGGTCATTAAATTTTATTAAATGTAGCTTAACTAGTTTTAAAAATAATTGAATTTAAATGCCCCCCATGCTCGTTGACACAAGTGCGGCATCTTAGTAAAAAGTTGTTCATTGCTGCTTTGAGAGTTGCGACAGGAATAGCCGCAATTGTTGCCCGAATGGATTGTTTTAGTTCATCCAAATTTGTTGGCTTTATTTTATAAACTTCTTGTTTACATAAACCCCACAAGAAAAAGTCAGGTGCAGTAAGGTCAGGCGACCTGGGGGGCCAACGAAATTCGGACTTTCTTGAAATCAGTTTATTGGGAAATTTTCGTCATAATAGTCTGGGCTATGTGAGACGTTTCCCTATCTTGTTGAAACCACACAGAGTTGAAAGGAATTCTCTTTCGGCGTAGTTCTGGATAGAAAAATTCTTTCAGCATTTTCAAATAACGGTCTCCAGTAACCGTAACGGTGTGACCATTTTCTTCAAAAAAATAAGGCCCATACAAGGACAATACAGCGTGAAGAAACCGCACACCACACTGTCACGCGAAGAGGATGCAATTCCGTCTCGTGGAGTATCTGTGGGTTAGAAGTACTCCATATTCGACAATTTTGTTTGTTCACATTGCCGTTTAAATCGAAATGGGCCTCATCAGACATGAAAAGGCAGTTTAACATGTTTTGGTCTTCTTCCACCATTTGCAGGATCTTCTGGCAAAATTCCAAGCGGCTGTCACCAAGTTGAGCAGATAAGCTTCTTGTTGAAACCCTTGGATTGCTTTGTATAGCTGCAGCTACAGCAGCGATCGTCTCCTCCGTCCGAACTGGTGGGTTTCGATGATAAGGCCTTCTTGCGACTGTTCCTTGCTCAGCAAAATTATTCTCTCATTATGGTCCATCTGCTCGGGGGATCGCCGCCAAACATCCGCCTGTACTCTCTCTGTACCAAAACTACGGACTCCAGTGCGTGATAGCGACGTGTTTGCGTGTCGTGCACATGTCGTCTAGGTCCATATGGTTCAATATGGGTCATCAGAAATTGGAAGGGCCACCACGTCTACCGAAAAATGGGCGCAATGCGCGCAACGTTTCCGTTAACGAACACTCATTTTGATAATAAAGTTTTATCATTTGAACGTGCTGCTCAACCGTGTAACTTGACATGATGATTTGACATAAACAACTGAATAATAAACAAAAGATATGAACGATGTCACCAAAACAAAATGGCTGCCACAGGGCGCCAAAATCGACCCGCGCCAATTGAGAAACCTTTTATGTGCGTTTTTTTCTACGTTCCCATAAGAATGATGACATTTCGCGTGATGGAGAGAATAATGAGATGGTGTCTATCGTGGTACCGTTACTTTGACAATGAGTTACGTCGTTTTAGCACCAGAATGGCCAGATTACCATTTTCATAACTTGATTTAAAATTTTTTTTGTTATTTAGTCTTGGAGTCTTAGTTCTTTCTTCATGACATTTTTCTAGCCTGTTCTAATTAAAAGTAATGTTTATAATTTTGTAAAAGATACATTTTTTTAAATTAGTTCAATAATACACTCAGTTTTATTTAGCTTTACTATTTTTAACATCTGGTCGCATTGCCCGCGGTTGCAGTTGTTGTTGGTGTTCTACTCCTTTCAGCAGTCAAATCTCTCTCTCGCTACTGCAGTGTTGCCTAGCTAGTTAAAGACTTGGAAGATAGTTAAGGACTTGCTTGGCTTTGGAAAAATATAATCATATATTTTTTTGAATTTAATTTTAGGGTAGTTCTTAACACTATGTTAATACTGGGCTGACTGCCAACATATTTAACAGTCGTGTTTATACTTATACCGCATCTTACTGTTTTAGGTACACGACTTGTACATTAGTTTCTTTGTTTGCTGTTTAGGAAAAAAACGTTTACCTTTTGTTATTCTTAACATATGTTTATCTTTTGTTGTTCTTAACATATGTTTATCTTTTGTTATTCTTAAAATACATATGTATGTTTGAATTTGTTCAGCCCTGCATGATTATACTTAGAATTTACTTAACTATTTTTATTTCTTATTTGTGAATGAAATCATTCCTTAACTTTGGATATAAAAACGCACTAAAATGCCCATTTAAAGAAAATAAAACACCAAATTTTTATTGAATTACTTAAGGGGTAACACCACTGTACACGCGTAAAATAAACACGATTTTTAAAGAATTTTTTTGTATAGAAGGAAAGGGGAAACAATCACTCTGATTTGGGAAGTTATTACTTATATACTAAAATACAAAACTACAAAGTTTGATCGAAAAATTTTACAAAATGGCGGCATAGGAGACATTTTTGTAATGTGGTTTCTCTTGAAAGAGCTCCGCGGTACGCAGCGCAGAGGGTGCAAATTTTAATCTGGAACAAAGAAACATTTTTTTTCTTAATCTATATAAGAATAGCTAGAGAAACACGTAGGGGATTTAAAAAATATTTATTTTTGTGGAATTAGCAAGCATTTGAAGGAAAAAACTCTATTTTGGACTAAAAAAACGGCACTTAAATAATTATAACAATCGTTTAAATTAATCTATCGAAAATCCCCTACGCTCTTCTCTTAAGAAGGTTATTATACAGACGTAGTGAAAAACCTGATTTAAAATATTTAAAATTGTTTGAGTTATGCTGCGTGCCAATTTCAGAAAACGTGTTTTGAGAAAAACGCGTTTAAAGTTTGGAAATTTGGATAAGTCGTTAGGTAGCAGTCACTAACGCTTGGTTAAAAGCTTAAAATATTTATGAAATAAACTTCGGTAACGTACAAAACTTTTTGTTCTCTATTTTAAAAGGTTCAAAGAATTTTTTAAGCTTATAAAAAAAATCAATTTTTTGAAATTTCTACAGTGGTGTTACCCCTTAAAGAACTTTGTAAGCGTAACAAATTGTCTTTAAAATGTGCGTTTTGTGTTATCCTTATTTACATATTATATTAATTTATGAGTTGTTTGTTAAGAGAACGACTTTTTTGCTATGTTTGAGGTTATGGAACAAGATAAGGTGCTCTTTTTGTAAAAATGTCGTTACGGTTTCTTCAGTATTTTCTGGTATTTTGTCAATATGCCCCACTAAGGATTAAGGACCATAAGCAACGATTACACCTCTTTGGTTTTAATTCGCACTCAGAAATTTCAAATGCTTTTTAAAATGTGTGAAAAGGTTTTCAATGTTAAAAAAGTTGAGAGAGGGACATTTAATATTCTTGCATAACCTTAAAAGGAGCAAAACATTAAATTTACACTTTCAAAATATTAAATTTTATAAGAACCAACAAATTTTCATTAACTTTAAGATCTTCTCAGAGTGACCTTTTTAACACACTTTTATTAGGTCGGGTTGTATGCATGTATGTATGTATGTAACGGAATCTTTGAGCTTACTTTTCACTGGCTTCTAAAAATCTGATCGACTTGAAATTTTGCATACCTATCATGGACCGATGACAATGCAATAATTTGATAAAAGTTTTCCATTATCCTTATTAGGATTGCCAGGATTAATATTTTCTTTTTTTTACTGTGGGCAAAAAGTAAGGTGAATTTGGTTGTAAAATGAAAAATCTTTATTTATTCTTGTAAATCAGTTTCTCAGGCTCCCTCCACGAAATAAGTTCTTCATCCCGATTACTTCTTTATTACGGCCGATAACTGCATAGCTTTAGACTCACAGTCGATAAGAAAGGAATTAAATATAACACGAATATATCGAATCATTTATTCACTGACTGCAATGATAACAATAATTTTCATTCATAATAAAAAAAAATAGTTTAAAGAAACTAAACAACACGCTTTTTTGCTAATCGAACTAAAAAGTAGAAAATAAAAAATAGTTTAAAAAAACTAAAAAACACGCTTTTATTGCTAATCGAACTAAAAAGTAGAAAATAAATTTTAATGACAAAGGGACCTATAATGAAGTAATAGCAAATCGAACGATCAGTCATAGTCAACTACCTCAGAACAGAATTATAACAAAAATTAAGATACAAATAGAATAATTCAAATTAGAGTTAAAAGCGTGGGATGCATTTTGCTTCACTTTCATAACCTTCTGTACATAGGTAGTTGCCAATAGAATGATTGTAATATTTACTATATCAAGCATCCCACGCTTTTAACTCTAATTTGAATTACTCTATTTGTATCTTAATTTTTGTTATAATTTTGTTCTGAGGTAGTTGACTATGACTGATCGTTCGATTTGCTATTACTTCATTATAGGTCCCTTTGTCATTAAAATTTATTTTCTACTTTTTAGTTCGATTAGCAATAAAAGCGTGTTTTTTAGTTTTTTTAAACTATTTTTTATTTAACATTCTTTTGTTTAATAATAAAGTTGTTTTAACTTATAGTTGCGGTAGCTTTAAATTAAAAATAAGAGACAAACACCAACTTAAAAATTTTCGCACTTTGATATATAAACAAGCACTAAATTTAGTGCGAAGAGCAAATGGTTGGCCACACTGCACAACTTGGCAAAAGTGACGTCACGCACTTTTTAATGGGCGCAATCTTGTTTCTATCATTCTTGGACATTTCGTATGCACGTACATACATACATACATATCCATAAATAATTGGCGCGTACACCCTTTCTGGGTTTTTGGCCGAGCTCCTCCTCCTATTTGTTGTGTGCGACTTGATGTTGTTCCACAAATGGAGGGACCTACATGTTCAAGCCGACTCCGAACGGCAGATATTTTTTATGAGGAGCTTTTTCATGGCAGAAATACACTCGGAGGTTTGCCAGTGCCTGCCGAGGGGCGACCGCTATTAGAAAAATGTGTTTTTGTTTTTAAATTATTAATTTTGGTTTCACCGAGATTAGAACCAACGTTCTCTCTATGAATTCCGAATGGTAATCACGCGGCCGCCGAACATTGGTTCTGACATTCTGGGGTTAAGTAAATAATAAATAAAGGACATACATATGCACATTTTATTAACCTTTGTAGATAAATTCAAATATGTATGTGCATGTATGTATGAATATAATTCAATATTGAGTCAAATTTTTGATCTCTTGACATACATTTGTACATACATACATATGTATGTATAAGCTCCTCTACCTCTTAGTTGGAGCATAGAACATTTAATGGTGATGTATGATACGTACGATATCCCTCGGCTGGCAATGGCAAACCTCCGAGTGTATTTCTGCCATGAAAAAGCTCCTCATAAATATATCTGCCGTTCGGTGTCGGCTTAAAACTGTAGGTTCCTCCATTTGTGGAATAACATCAAGACGCACGCCACAAATAGGAGGAGGAGCTCGGCCAAACACCCAAAAAGGGTGTACGCGCCAATTATATATATGTATATAGATATACATATATATATGATACGTATAAAATTATCTGCTTTATTACGACATACTTACATATGTAAATATTTAAATAAATTTTATTTTATTTTATTTATATAAAGATAAACAATTATAAATAATTGCTACACTTAAATCTAAAGCACTGGCTGCCAGTACCGTCCGCTAGATAAAAAAAAATTAGTACACTTAAGTAATAATATTCAGTACCGAAAAATGTAGTAATCCGTGTATTTATGGTTCCATATGTAGAAGTCCACGCAAGTGGGAAAAGTTACTGATCGCCATTTACTTGGGAGTGGCCAGGACGATTCTTCTGCATATGGTTCAAGCAGCTCACAACTCCCGGAATTAGCCCAAGTATCCTCCGGGTAGCTTCCGAACACCCGTTCGGGAGTGAGCTATGCTCGTGTGACTGCCATCCAAGAGATGCGATGAACGGGGCAAGGCAAGAAAACCATAGGACCTTGCGACGTCTACTACAGCTGCCATGTAAAGGAGCGCAAATTCGGTGTCGGATTTGTTGTGGGAGAAAGACTTCGTCGCCAAGTACTGTCGTTCACTCCGGTGGACGAGCGTCTCGCAACAATCCGCATCAAACCCCGATTTTTTAACATATCGCTAATTTGCGCCCACGCCCCGACGGATGAGAAGGACGATGCGTCCAAAGATTGCGTCCTATGAGCGCTGCCCCCGCCACGACATAAAAATCGTGCTTGGCGCCTTCAACGCCAGGGTGGGCAAGGAGGGAATTTTTGGTCCCACAGTCGGAAAATTCAGCCTGCACAACGAAACATTCGGTAACGGACAGAGGCTGATCGACTTCGCCGGGGCCCGAAACATGGTAGTCTGCAGCACCAGATTCCAGCATAAGATCCACCAAGCTACCTGGCTGTCTCCTGATCGAAAAACGCGAAACCAGATCGATCATGTTGTGATAGATGGAAGACACACTTCTAGAGTATTAGATGTACGTACGATCCGAGGACCCAACATCGACTCGGATCATAACCTTGTTGCAGCCAAACTGCGCACACGCCTCTGTGCAGCGAAAAGCGTCCATCTAACTACGCAAAAGATGTTCGACATCGAAAAGCTGCAATCACAACAGACAGCCAGAAGATTCGCCACTCGACTATCACTCTTGCTCTCAGAGTGTACTGCCCAACAAACCGGTATGCACGAGCAATGGAGCAATATTTCTCGTTCTCTACGTACCGCCTGCGAGGAAGAAATCGGATTCCGGGGAGCCCAAAAAAACAATTGGTACGACGAGGAATGTCATGCTGCCGCCGAAAGAAAAGACGGGCGCAACGCGAGCCATGTGGGATCGCTACAGAGAGCTAAGAAAAGAAGAGAGACGTATTATTCGACAGAAGAAACGAGAAGCCGAAATACGTGAGTGCGAGGAGCTTGAGATGCTGGCCAACAGGAACAACGCCCGAAAATTCTATCAGAAAGTTCGGCGGCTTACAGAAGGTTTCAAGACCGGGGCGTTTTCCTGTAAGAACAAAGACAGCGATCTGGTGACCGACATCCAGAGCATTCTTAAATTATGGAGGGAACACTTCTCGAACCTGCTTAAAAGTGATAGCTGCGCATGTCACAGAGAATGTGAAGATCCCGATCGACATAGAATGTGAAGATCCCGTCGACGACGGAATTGACGTCCCGCTACCCGACCATGACGACGTGAAAATAGCGATAACGCGGCTAAAGAACAATAAAGCCGCGGGCGTCGACGTACTACCGGCTGAGCTATTCAAACATGGCGGCGAGGAGCTGGTAAGGTGCATGCATCAGCTTCTATGCAAAATATGGTCAGATGAAAGCATGCCCGCCGATTGGAATTTAAGTGTGCTCTGCCCAATCCATAAGAAGGGCAATCCTGCAATTTGTGCCAATTACCGCGGGATTAGTCTACTAAATCTCGCCTATAAGGTTCTAGCGAGCGTATTGTGTGAAAGTCTGACCATCGACCAAATATTCACAATACGCCAAATCTTGGAAAAGACCCATGAAAGGAGAATCGACACACACCATCTTTTCGTCGACTTCAAAGCTGCATTCGACAGTACGGAAAGGAGTTACTTGTATGCCGCGATGTCTGAATTTGGTATCCCCGCAAAATTAATACGGCTATGCAAAATGACGTTGGTCAACACCAGAAGCGCCGTCAGAATTGGGAAGGACCTCTCCGCGCCGTTTGATACCAAACGAGGTTTCAGACAGGTTGACTCACTGTCGTGTGACTTCTTTAACCTGATGTTGGAGAGCATCGTACGAGCCGCAGGACTTAATCGCTAAGGCACAATATTTTATAAGAGCGTACAATTGTTGGCGTATGCCAATGATATTGACATCATCGGCCTTAACAGCCGCGCTGTTAGTTCTGCCTTCTCCAAACTGGATAAAGAGGCAAAGCGAATGGGTCTGGTGGTGAACGAGGACAAAACAAAGTACCTCCTGTCATCAAACAAACAGTCGGCGCACTCGCGTTTCGGCACCCACATCACTGTTGACAGTTATAATTTCGAGGTTGTAAAAGACTTCGTTTATTTAGGAACCAGCATTAACACCGATTACAATGTCAGCCTTGAAATCCAACGTAGAATCTCTCTTGTCAACAAGTGCTACTTTGGACTAAGTAGGCAATTGGGCAGTAAAGTCCTCTCTCGACGAACAAAACTAACACTCTACAAGACTCTCATCATGCCCGTCCTAAGGTATGGCGCAGAAGTTTGGACGATGACAACATCCGATGAAGCGATGCTTGGAGTGTTCGAAAGAAAGATTCTGCGTAAGATTTTTGGACCTTTGCACGTTGGCAACAGCGAATATCGCAGACTATGGAACGATGAGCTGTATGAGCTTTACGACGACATAGACATAACGCAGCGAATAAAGATCCAGCCGCTAGGTTGGCTGGGTCATGTCGTCCGAATGGGTACAAACGCTCCGGCTCTGAAAGTATTCGATGCGGTACCAGCTGGTGGTAGTAGAGGAAGAGGAAGGCCTCCTCTGCGTTGGAAAGATCAGGTGGAGAAGAACTTGGCTTCACTTGGTGTGTCCAATTGGCGCCGGTTAGCACGAGAAAGAAACGACTGGCGCGCTTTGTTAAACTCGGCCAAAATCGCGTAAGCGGTTATCGCGCCAATTAAGAAGAAGAAGGACATTTGGTTATATGCTTATTTTACATAGAGATAAAAAGTGCGATAGAATATTAACGTTAATCCTACTAAAATCAAAAATAGGCAAATCAAAATTTTGCCATACCATCAAATATGATACATTAGTGCGTATGTACAAATGTATGTATGAATATACAGTGAGTGTCACTCAAAATGGCCCACATGTAAAAGGTTTACAAAACGTGGTATAATTCCAAAAACTTACATTTTCTTTTTCAACTTTTTTATTTGTCTTAAATTATAGATAATAGTCAACAAAAAAACGTAAACATATTTCATTAACAAAATAAAGTTTTCAAAATTTACGAGAAAGGAACAAAACACATGAAAAATGACGCGTCACTCAAAATTACCCATTCCTTTAAAGCAACTCATATAACGGTATTTCACGAAAATTGTTTGTAAATTTTTGTCTGTTTAGTTGAATACGTTGTTCATGTGAACGAAAATGCAAAGTAAATCCACGATTAAGTGCTCCAATTCTTCGAGATATGTTAGCAGAAGCATTTAATATAAAATGCAGTGCAACAATCGTCACAAAAGTTCTTCATAGAGCTGGTTTACATGGAAGAATTGCCCGGAAAAAAACATTTGTAAGTGCAAAAAATAGGAAAAATCGTTTGGAATAGCTCACACCTACTACATGAAAGATTTAAAATTCTGGAAAAAAGGTAATTTTCGTTGACGAATTGAAATTCAACTTAATCCGATCATGCGGGAGGGTAGACGTATAGCGAAAAACGAATGAAGAGCTGGATTCAAAAAATCTTCGACCTACAGTAAAACATGGTAGTGGGAACGTGATGGTGTGGGCTGCTTGTTCGGCTTCAGATGTTGGAGATTTGCGCTTCGTGCAGGGGAATATGGATAAATTTCAAAATTTTGCGAGAAAATCTAAAACAAAGTGCACAAAAGCTGGGAATAGAGAATACATTTTACTTGTATCAAGATAACGACCCAAAGCATTCTGCCCACATCGTCTAAGAACGGTTATTGTATGATTGCCCTAAAGTCTAGAAAACACTTCCCGATTTAAATATAATAGAGAATTTATGGCAAAAATTGGAAGTTGAACTTCGGAAGCGAGCAATATCAAATATAAACGACCTCAAGACTACCATAATGGAGGAGGGGGAGAAAATATCTCCAGACTTTACAAAAAAATTGGTGGCATCCATCCCTAATAGGTTGAAATCAGTAATATGTAAATCAAAGAGGTTATCCTACAAAATACTATAATAGTTTTAAGGAAATTAATGATTTTTTTATGTAATATACATAACTAAATTTAAATAACTGGGTCATTTTGAGAAGCGCGTCATTTTTCATGTATCTTGTTCATTTCTCGTAAATTTTGAAAACTTTATTTTATTAACGAAATATATTATGTTTTCGTTTTTTTTTTTGTTGGCTATTATCTCTTTAAGAAAAATAAAAACGTTGAAAAAAGAAAATGTAAGTTTTTGGAATTATACCACGTTTTGTAAACTTTTTACATGTTGGCCATTTTGAGTGGCACTCACTGTATGTATGTGCATACGTTTACCGTACGCTTGCTCAGTGCTTAGGCAAAGCCAAATCGACGCATTCGTAGGTATGTATGTACGAGCAAAGATATCGTTTCTCGCGTCCCAAGCTGCTTACAACGGTTCGCCCTCCCTCTTCTTTTCACCTGACCGACCGCGTCAATATGCCCGTTTGCCAAAAATTGAGTGATTACAACTCGATCTTATTACTTACTCAATGGTTCAAGCATTGTCTGTTTATTTACGTTCCCATAATAATGATATTTTGTATGTACATATGCGCATACATAGGTACATATATATTTGTTACGGCAAAAATTCGAGATGCCGAAAAATGTTTATAAATTATTACGTATAGACGAAAGAGTATGTGCCCGCTTTTGTACTATTTGAGGTTCAGAATTGCTAATTGCTTTGCGCTGCGCAATCATTAAGTATTCAAAACCAAGTGCAATTCATTAAGGCAGTTAGATAAAGATAATGATGCTTTCCATTTCAATTCAACCGGGCTATTCGGGACATGTTCTTCGATTTCGATGTAACTCAAATATGTTGCTCTCTGGTCAAAATAATGAGACACGTGTTTTTTTGTTCGCCCGAAAAAAATCTTTTTCAAGAGTTATCGGCAATTTTGTTTTTCGGCTCAAAATCGATTTTTTTAATTATATAAGAATTTTTTTTTTAAATGCTCATAACTTTGTCAAAAATGAACCGATTTGAATGATGAATAGATGAAATGGTATCAGTGCTGAACTAAGGTACAATGAAAAGGTAGATCTTATGATGACTTTGGTCCTTAATACTTAATTATTTTGTATCTGAAAATGGTTTGTCTGGTGACTGCCTTAGTAATATAATCTCCAGATGTTTAGCAGTAGGGGAGTAACGGTTCGCGTTATTGCATGTGATCAAGGTTCTCCGAATAGAAAGGGATTTTCAAACTTGGCGTTACTTCTCAAAGTCTATTTTTCTTATTTAATGAATTTGCATGCATGATTTCCCACGTTTTGTGAAGTCTTTACGTAATGGTCTCTTGAAATGTAACCTAGGGAATTGTAAGTTTTGAAGTTTTACGTGAATTATGGAAGCCTGGACAATATGCGTGTACTAGACTCTGTCTAAAACTCTCAAGACAGCATATTGAACCTAAGCACTTCAAAAATGAAGGTAAAATTCGCAACCCACGTACTCAGCGGTACTCATCTTATTGTCAATTTTAAATAGGGTTTGGTGAGGCAGAACCAATTTTACAGCGCACTTAAAACCACTTTGAAATAATTTGCTAAAAACTTGGTTGAGCATTTTTCATTCATAGAGTTGCTTGGATACATTATGTCTTGATACAGAGATTTGTATTTGTCTCCATAACAACATTTTATCAGGTGTACATATCTCGCTTTCAAAAGATAATTTTGCAGATATTAATCAAAATCATACATGCAAATTAATTATTTTTATTAAATAAGGAAATTTGTTTTTTATTTGGATAATCAAGGTCACATTTGATAATGAAAGGATCCACTAGTATTACTTAATATTGTATTTGAACATTTTTGGCTTTCACTTGATATATATGTGGGGTTATTATTTTAAGACGATAGAATTCATTATAACGAAGCGATAATGCACTTGAATTAATGTTTCTTTATGTGAAATGTTTATTAATGAATATGTTTGAAAACTTATAACTATGAAAATACAAATGATTAACTCAATATAATTGGATTCAATTTTAGCGACAACCAAACGTTTACCAAACTCAAAGAGGAAGATCAAACTCGTGTTAGTTCTTTCTTTTTCATCGATATATTACTATTGACAACAGAGTTGCATTGTCGATAAATGTTTATTAGTAAACTTGACCACTTCTAGTCTTTTTACCGATTCCTACATTCGGCCATCCTGACGCTTCGTTCGACTCGAATGAACCATTTTCCAAATCAACCCACTTCTTCATAAATTCCGCCACAGTTGTGGTTTTACCTGGGCCTTCATGTTCTCCAACTTTTTCCACATCGTATCTACCGTGTGCCCTAATCTTTGTAATTTTATAAGGACCAAAATATTTAGGTTTTATCTTTAGTCCGGTACCATATTGAGTACGTTTAATAGCTACTAGCTCATTTAAAATGTACTTTAATTCTTTCATGCGATTTTTATTAAATGTCCTACGATTTTCCTGTTGTATCTTTGCAATATTTTCCAGTGCTTCTTTTCGAACTTCTTCCCTCTCTTGATTTATTTCACTAATTATTTGTTCATCTAAAAATTCTTGTAAGTCCGGTATTTTGTTTAATCTCATTTCAAAACCTGTAAGCAATCTAAACGGAGATATTTTAGTACTTCTAGGCGACGTGTTGTTTATTGTCTGTTGTACGGAATCAACGTGCTTATACCAATTACAAGGATTTTCGTGACATAATTTGGTCAACATTGGTATAACGATTTTATGGATGCGTTCTACTTGTCCGTTACCGCGAGGAACTCCAGTAGCTATCATCAAGTGTTGTATACCCTGCCCTTGACAATATTCCTTAAATTGGTTCGAAACGAATGCTGCTCCTCTATCTGAGATTATGCGCTTCGGATTACCAAACACTCCTGCCTGCCTCTTAAGACGATCTACAACTGCATCTGCCGCTGTATTCTTGGTTGGATAAAGCCAAACGAATTTCGAGAAAGCATCCACTACTACTAAAATATAGTTGTAATTTTTGCTAGTTTGCTCTATTGGGCCAACATGATCTATATGATAAGTACCTAACGGCTTATCTTCTTTGTTGATCGGTGTTAGAAATCCCTCCTTCTTTCCTGCTTTACTATCCGAGACAATGCATTCAACGCAACTCTTGACAATTTTAGGCACTTTCGTTGATAGTTGTGGAATAAAGAATGTTTTTTCTACTGCTTCTTGAGTCCGTTTTGCTGAGAAATGCCCTTGCTTATGAGCTAATCGAATAATTTCCTCTTCCATAAGCGATGGTACAACTATAAGTTCCTTAATGGGATCTTTATATAAAACACCATGCTTAATATAGAAATCTTCGTACGTGCTGCTATCTAAGACTGTCATCACTGCTCGGACCCAATCATCCATTGTTTGTGCCTGCTTAAGTCTATGATGCATTGAATCTTCTAGCATAAGACAAGATACACGACTCAGAGCATCAACATGTCTCATTTTGCTTCCACTTCTATGTTCGATTTCAAAATTAAAATCTTGTAAAAATAGTGCCCAACGCGAAACTCTTAGAGGAATATCACCTCGCTTTTTCATTGTCATTGCGAAAGCATTACAATCTGTGATTATTTTGAATTTAATACCAAGGAGATAGACTCGCCATTTCTTCAACGCCTCGACAATTGCCAACACCTCAAGCTCATAAGAATGGTATTTTTCTTCTGCTGGTTTGGTTTTGCGACTAAGGTATTGAATTGGATGATAAAGTTGATCATCAGCATTCTTTTGCAGAAGTACACCACCATAGCCATGCATAGAAGCATCTGTGTGTACCTCGGTTTCTGCTTTTGGATTGTATAAGCTCAGTACTGGAGCGCTTACTAATGCTGACTTTAACTGACTAAACGCAACCAGTTGGTGTTCGACAAATTGAAATTTTGCATCTTTACGAAGTAGATCTGACAAGGGTTTAGCTACTAAAGCATACGATTCTATAAACCTTCTAAAATATGAAGTCAAGCCAAGGAATCGCTGTAAGCTTTTTCTATCGTTTGGTATGGGAAAATTTTGAACGGCTAATGTTTTTGCCTTGGATGGTTTTATTGTGCCATTTTCAATTATATATCCCAAAAAATCAACTTTTTCCATTAGAAACTGACACTTGCTCCACTTAATTTGCAAACCAAACTCTGCGGCTCTAGCTAAAACACGTCTCAATTTTTGAATGCCTTCATCCGTATCCTTAGAGGGAATAATGAGGTCATCCATATAAGTAACTACTGTTCCATCTTGTACCAAATCTATTAGAACTGCGTGAACATAGCGTGAAAACACAGCTGGTGAATTCGATATGCCGAAAGGAACGAAAAGAAACTCAAATTGACCACTATGAGTCACAAAAGCTGTATATTTCCTTGAACTCGGCTCGACTGGAACATGAAAGAATCCATTCGCAAGATCAAGCGTTGTGAATACCCTATGACCCTGCAATCTTTCAACTACGTCATCTAGCAATGGCATTGGAAAGTTATCCCTTACAATTTTAGCATTCAAGCGTCTGTAGTCACAACATAGTCTTTTATTACCATCCTTTTTGGGAACGAGAACAATGGGAGAAGCATACTCCGATGAGCTGGGTTGAATTATTTTATCGTCTAGCAATTTTTGAACTTGAGTGTCAACGATACACTTGTCAGAGTATGACATACGTCTTGGACGTTCAAACACGGGAAACTCATCACTGAGCAATATTTTCATTTCAACAGGGCTTTTCTTTTTGTTTTCTGGTAAATATGTACTAATGAGGGTTTTGATTGTCTCGACTAAAGGTTTATCAAGATGAGATAAATCAATCTCAGCATCTTGCGTTGCAGCAAATAAGCATAAGTCTTTATACTCTTGAAATAGTTCGAAGTCTTGTTCTGCAACTTTATCTGACAACTCTAGTGTACTTATTTTCTCTAACTCGTCGGTTCTTTTGTGGCGAAATTGTACTGAATTTTTGGAAACAACTAAGTCTAGAACGTCCAACACACTATTTCCGATGACTGCTGAGTATTTAATATCATTCTTGCTTGTGACAAGAAAGGTAATTTCCAAAAGCTTACCATCAACCTCAACTTCTGTAACAAAGCTTCCTAGTGTTTTTAATTGACTGTTGCAAATACCTATTAGACAATGCTGTTCATTTTGTAATTCGACATTTCCCAATTTTTCAACAATATCATCTCGAATCAAACAAAGGTCACATCCTGTATCTATCAACGCTGAGAAAAGTACATTCTTGCAGGTAATATCTTTGGAAATACATTTTCCACTACTATTGTTTGAAAGAGTGCTTGCATTGTTGATTTCTTGCTTGACTACAACTCGTGGTCCTGAACAATCTGCTGCTTTGTGCCCTGGCTGATCACACTTGAAGCATTTTGCAGGTTTTTTACAAGCGTTTGCCAAATGGGACGGATCACCGCACTTAAAACACTTTTTAGGCTGTCCCTTGTTGTTGTCACCTATTTTTCCCTTATTTTCACCTTGAGACTTTTCTGAAGAAGATGCTTGAGGGCGACTATTTCGGATTTTCTCATACACTTTAATCTGTTCTTTTAACTGCTGAACTGTCTTGGCCTGATACAAATTACTCTTGTTGCTTCTCGAATCTGGTATGCCTTCTATGAAATATTCAATCAAACTTGTCTCATCCAATCTAACGGGCTTTCCAATTTCCATTAAGCTATACAGATACTCGCGATAGTCCTCATTCTGTCGTTTACGCCTATTTCTCAACATACGATGTACTTCTATTGCAGAAACTTCTGTACCAAACTCTGAAAGTAACGCTGACTTTAATGACATCCAATCGCAAATGCCACTTTGACTACGGACATATATTTTTGCTGCACCCTTCAACAGTTGTTTTGAATATATGAATTTTTGAAGACCACTCCACTGCACAGCGGAAGCGCTATCTTCAAGTTCCTCAATCCATTGTTCAACAGATGGCTGACCTGATCCATTAAACTGTGAAAGCGAATCCTCAATATCACGTAAAGTAAAAGTTGATCGTACTGCTCCTACAGCCTCTACTGAACTATCAAGGATTTCATCATCGACTTGCAACTCATAATGCTCTAATAATCGGTCTTGCAATGATTGTTTTCTACCGGTTGTTGATAAATTTAATGCCGACAACTTCTCTTTTAACTCGTTAACTGTACACGCCAATATTTCGTCTCTGTTCATTTTGTGCTCGTTTGTGCTTGTGCTTTACATGTACTGAAATATTAAATTATTTTTATAAACAGTTTTATACATGCTTAACTTAAAGGTTTTTGCTATGATAGTTTTGTTAAATGTTTAGTTGGAATTTTTTATAAAATGTATGTACTTCAAATAGGAATTCAAATTCAATTCCACAACTGTTAAGGTTATGTTAACTTTTCCAACTAGACTCTCAATTTATATGTAATGTTAACATTTGCCGATGCTAATTCGAAACCATCAAGTTGATATTTACGTTACGTTAATTTTCAAGTATTTCATTTAGTTTTAACAGTATTATCAAATCAATATTTAAACTTTAAAATATCTTCGGATAAAATTTCAATACGATTTTTTTTTCTACACCTTACACGTGTTTTGGTGTTACCACTCCAATTTCTTCCTCTTATTTTTCTTCTCTTTGCACACGCTCTGCATTCGCTGCTGACGTCACCGATCTGCTTTCCTCTAAGTGTCGCACCAAGTTGAGACGTCCTCCGATGATTTTGCTTACAAATTTTCGTTTCCAGCCTCTGCCACGTAAAATTTGCAAATTTGTAAGATACTGCGATATCAGCCTTTGCCACGCAAAATTTGCAGTTTCTCCTTTTGTTCGTGCTTCCCAGCCAAATGCCAACACGACTAGTTGTCTCTCTCTCTCTCCCAGTTTGCTTCGTTGCCACTGCCACAATTGCATAAAATTTCGCAATTTCTTAAAAGTTTAACGATTTATAAGAAATGCTTCACAAATATATCTTGCAATATCCTCGGCAATTTTTGTTCGACGGTCTTGTATGTTTTAGTTTTCAATATTCATTTTTTTTTAAGTTTTTCACGATTTCATCGTCTATCCCACTTCTAACACCAAATTTGTGGGGTTATTATTTTAAGACGATAGAATTCATTATAACGAAGCGATAATGCACTTGAATTAATGTTTCTTTATGTGAAATGTTTATTAATGAATATGTTTGAAAACTTATAACTATGAAAATACAAATGATTAACTCAATATAATTGGATTCAATTTTAGCGACAACCAAACGTTTACCAAACTCAAAGAGGAAGATCAAACTCGTGTTAGTTCTTTCTTTTTCATCGATATATTACTATTGACAACAGAGTTGCATTGTCGATAAATGTTTATTAGTAAACTTGACCACTTCTAGTCTTTTTACCGATTCCTACATATATATAGGCCCTTATTATGAGCAACATTCGATCTTCGACTGTAGTCGAAAGTGCTGATCGAACGAATTTTCATTTGGTATTATGGTGCTCATTCGTTGAAGAATAGGACTATTGTGAATTTCGATCGCTCGACGCATTTACAATAGATATTATTTTCTCAGCTGATACAGCAAATCAAAATAAAAAAACAACCGATTGTGTTGAAATTCTTTGCTAACAACATTTTTAAAAGTTAAAAAAAGTATTTTTTGTGAAAATGAGTACAACGGAGTTGTGGTTCGACGATTCATCGGACAATGAAAGATTAGTGGAATTAGCTAGAAGTAGAAAACAATTAGGGGCGCATCCAACCCCCTAAAAATGGCTTCCACTGAGTAAGTTTAGAATTTTCAAAATGTGTTGGCGTACTTAATATTACAGAATTTCCTTACAGATTTTTAAAGAACTTTAGATTATCTAAAGAGGCGTTTACTGTCCAGTACAGAAAACCAGTTCCAGCAGTGCACCCGAGCCAAATCCATTCCAAATATTTTAAAGAGACCCCCAACGATGATGCTGAAGATATTTAAGTGGAGCCAAATAACGGAGAAGTAGAAAACATAAGAAATGAAATTCTTAGAATATTATAGAAAAATCTAAAAAGTATTAAATAGAGACCTTTACGCCACTGTTTCTCTTTTATTTTTGTTTTAAATTTTCTTTATTCAATTATTCGTCATTCGAAAAAAATATGTATTTCAGTTCCTCTACGTATTTCAGCCCATACCTGTCAAGGGAAAATAAAAATGTATTTCTATAAACATCACAAAAAAAAAAACCATTATTAACCTTAATCCATTTTGCTGCCGTTCTAACTGGTGGCAAAATTGCATTCGACTTAAAATTCGGTATACAACGAAAATTTCGACAGCGTTGCACCGCTCATAATACCAAATTGACATTCGATTTTCGATCTTCGACAACCAACGAATATCGAAGATCGAATACTTATGTACATAGATACAAAATAATATGCAAATGATCTCACTTGTTTCTCTTTTCCATTATACTGAAATTCATGTAATTCCAATCATATAAGATATAATCTTTACTTATACAGGGTGGGCCATATAGCGTTTGCTTTTTGAACCATCTATTTTTTTGAGAATGGTAACACAAATGACATGTCAAATGTGTTCATAATTTACTTAAAGGTTTGACATTTACGAAATGGGACGCTATACGCTTGAACAAAATTGGGAAATATTGAAAACCTATTTCCAAAATGGTGAGTCTTCTTCTTCTTTTCTGATGGAGCTCATTTTCACATCGGTGGCTACGTCAATAAGCAAAATTGTCGGATTTGGGGCCCAGAAAATCCACCCGTTACTGTAGAGAAGCAAATGCATCCACAACGACTCACTTTTTGGTGCGGTTTTTGGTCTGGCGGCATCATCGGGCCATTTTTTTTTCGAAAATGAGCGAGGAACCGCGGTTACAGTAACGAGCATTACCGTGACATGCTCAACGAGTTGTTTCCAAAAGTTGAAGAGGATGACATGGGCGACATTTAGTTTCAACAGGACGGTGCAACTTGTCACACTGCCAAAGTTACACTCGAACTTTTGGCTACCGTTTTTAAAAACCGAATAATCAGCAGAAATTCCGATATCAATTGGCCGCCTCGGAGCTGTGATTTAAGCCCGTTGGACTATTTTTTATGGGAAGCGGTTAAGGACAAATGCTATGCGAACCATCCAGAGACGATTGATGCTTGGAGCCCAAACAATCGAAAATGTGCTTAAAAATTGGGTTGATCGAATGGCCTACTGTAAAGCCAGTCGTGGCAGTCATTTGAACGATATTATAATATTTTTCATTCATAAATGACAATGTTCAATCTTTAAAATAAAAAAAAATTGAAAAACTATTGATTAGTTTTTTTTATTTTATAGCCGATTCAAAACGCAAATTTTACATGGCCCACCCTATATCTTAGTTTGGTAATGATGGGCGTTCATCCCAACGTGAATTTGCATAAACATTATTTTATGGCCCCATTGATTTGCATTGTATCTTAATAGTTCAATTCAAAATTTAAGATTTTTAAATGGCTCTAATTGTTCATATTATGATGATGACTTTTTGAAAACATAATGTTAGGCCCGTAACAATTTAGTTTATTCATTGAACTGCTTGTGTCGAGTATCACAGTTATTTCAAGGCGCATACATACTTATGTAAAGGCCATGTACATAAGTATGTATGCGCCTTGAAATAATTGTGATACTCGACACAAGCAGTTCAAATGTTAAGGCCATGTACATAAGTATGTATGAATATGTATTAATAGAATCGATTGCTTCTCTAATATGTAGTTTTACGTTTGGTTTTTGTGCGAGTTTACTGTTTTCCTTCAAACAAACATATTTCCTATAAAAAATACGTTTGTCACATATTTTTTAGTGGGGAATTTAAAATCTTTCATAATATAATATAATATAATAATATACTATAACACAGTATCATATAATAAAATCGCAAGAGAAGGCTGCCAAGTCCCAACCCACCTCCACGTGGTGGCAGCTGGGAAACACTAGGCATTTCTATTGAAAATACTAAATATTTAAAGAGAAGCCGAGTAGGCCAATGGAGTGTGCAAACCAGCTCATGTATCCGTGTATTATCTTTTATTGTTTTAATTAATTTGTATAGACAACATCATTTGTATACCATCTGCAAATGTACAAATGCACACACACATAACGGGTGATTTTTTATCTATTATCTTTTTAAACAGTTGGCTTAAACAGCTGACGCACGTTTCGTGTTTTGTTTCACTGTCAAGCATCTTCAGTTTAGTCTATAATTTAACCATGAATCGTCTTACAAACGAACAACGCTTGCAAATTATTGAATTTAATATAAAAATGCGTGTTCTGTTAAGAAAGTTTATCGCGCGCTTCTTCCATTTTATGGCCAGTTTAATCGACCCACTGAAGCAGCTATTCGAGCTATTGTGACTAAATTTAGAACTAAGTTTGCATTATTGGACATCAAACCACCAAATATCAAAAAATGACAGCTTCAAAAGTGGCATCTACCAAAATAGCGGGCTTTTCGAAATAACACCTGTTATTGGAAAACCCTTTATAACAAAACCGACTTATTTTATTTGCTCGCCATTTATGAAAAAATATAATTATTTACTTAACGTGATTCAGTAAAAAAAAAAAAACAATTTAAATAAAGGTTGTATTTGGCACTGTTTAAAAATTCTTTCTATGCGTAACTATTTGTATGTTAATATTTGGTGTGCTCGCCTGAAGCATCTATTATCGATTTTAACCTTCTGGGCATTAATGAAATGTGTTTTTTAGGTCATATACTTATGGAATCTTTTCCCGTTCCTCTTTGATGCCCAAACAAAACATTTTGGCCACTTTCAAGCATCTAGCAACTTTGAGTAATTATATAGCAACCAAGCTCTATATATGTAAGACTTGGATCATTATCTTGGTATAATTTGAATAACCATTTACTTGGATTTTCTGGATCAGTGAGTTAAAATTTTGATTCAAATTTTTGTTGCATCAAAAAAAAAAAAAAAATCTTGTAAGATAGAGCAACAAAAAAAATCGTTTCTGTACTTTAGCATGCAATAGCAATGGCTTTTTCCTTACACTTCTTGATGAAAATTTGAGTTTGAAAAAATAACTCTTCGGACTGTTTACTGACCTATTTTCATCCCCTGGCGGTCTTCGAAATCTGCAGCTAATATTCTAAAGTTACGCTGCGGGTTTTCGTCAAATGCTTTCACTACACACTGGACATTACATCCTTGGTGGAAGCTTTTTTGGCCTATCTCTAGAGTTTTTAACTCTACAGGGTCCGGCACTCGAAGTGTAACCAATTAAAAAGGCCATAAATTTAGTTCGGAAAATTACTGTTATTCAATTCAAAATGTGTGAAAATAATATAATACAATATTAAGAATATATTTACTTTTGCTCGATATTACCACCTTTTGCCTTAAATATGGTCTTCAGACAGTCCAAAAACGAATCGCAAGCTGCCCGAATGTGACTTGCACATATTTTGCCCCACTCGCAGACAATGGCTTTTTTCAGCGCCTCGAGACTGGTGAATCTTTTAGATCGGACTTTGGTCTCCAAAATGACTCAAAGAGAACAATTCATCGAATTCGCGTCTGGTGAATTTGAGAGTCATTGTGTGCACGGTATGAAGTTCGGAACGTTGTTTTTTGGCCATTCTTGATTCACTCGAGCTTTGTGAAACCGTGCCGAGTCCTGTTGCAGCGTCCATGGTCTGCCAACGAAATATTTGCCTGCCCACGGCTTTTAAACAACCTTCAGAATACTTTCCCGATAATATTTCGCATTTACCTTGACGCATTTACCAGGCTCGATGAAAACGATTGGAGAGCGCCCATCTGCGGTTACAGCGGCCCAAACCATTATCTGTGGTGGGTGGTGCCTCCTGGTGGCCAATCGATAACTCAAAATCTGGTATGAACGGTCGGTCAAATAAACACTATCGTTTTGGGAGTTTACGAATTGCTCAATTTGAAAAATTTTCTCGTCAGAAAGCACAATGTTTGGAAATTGACCGCTTTCGGTCAAGTAAAGCAACTCCTTCGCTTTCTTGTTGCTTATTTGTTGTGAGAGAATGCGTCTTTTGGATCTTGTAAGGCTTGACTTTGAGATCATTTTTCAGTATGCGGTGGATGCTACGATCAGGTATTTTCAGTTCTTTCGCCATTTGATTGGCACTTCGTGGGGGATTTCGCTCAAGTTGCTCTTCTCTTTTTGAACCATTTCACGTCACGTTGCAGTCTTTTGATTACCACCTCCATGACGTTTTGCGATGTTACCAGTATCACTCTAACGAGTACTGGTGCGATAAACAAAAACTTTGTTTCCTTTGAAATGGTCGAGGTCACGAACAATCGCTGGCTATGATTGACTAGAAAAATATAATACAATCACACTATTACGTTTGAAATTCATTATTTAATTTTTTTCACGTTTACTCTCTGCAAAATGCTTCTGCACACTTGTAAGCAATACTCTGGACGCGCAAGCGGTCTGAAGTTGATTACACTTCATGTGTCGGACCCTGTAACCGATTTTGGTTTTCTGCTCGATTTATAAAGTTTTACACTTACCTTACATTAATAGAAAAATTTCAGCCATTTGTTTTGCTGAATAACATTTATAGTAAATGAATCAACTATGTGTAAATATTCTAGTCCGATCGATTATTGAAGAAAAAAATTAAGTAAAATTTAAAGTAATAAGTCTAAAAATTACCTGCGAGAGTAAAAAATTTTATTGAATTGTTCCACAAAAACATGCACAAATAAATTGTATTATAGATTCTTAAAAGCAGTAATAACGGTAAACGGTAACGGTTCAAATAATTTAGAATAAGTTGAAATGAAATTAGGAAAACTTTAATACTCCGTAAAACAAATTTTCTCACTTAGAGCCAAAATGGCAAACGGTCAAGTATTATCAAGCTCTTCCTCTTTCATAATTGCTGCACCGTATTCTTTATTCTCTTCCGTCGCATTTTGACTCCCAGTGTCATTAATCTTGCAATAGCAAATTAGTCAAGTTTTTTAGTGAAAATCCTCCCGAAGACACCTCGAGAAACATCTCTTTAACAAAAACATTCTATTTTTTTGTTTAGATGAATCTGTTGCGAGTTATGCTGTGCACCGCAAAACAAAATTTCCGTTTATATTGGCATCACTCATAAGTACTATAACATGAATTTTGCAAGCTAACAAATATATGCAATATAAGTACATTTTCCAACAATTCATTGAATTTCTTCTATAGAACCCTGAGCTATAACAAATAATACAAGAACAAATATAGAAAACAAATATCCAAACGAAAATTGGCAACATAAAACAAAACTACAGACTAAGTGCATTGCACCTTGATTACCCTCTTCTATGCTTTTTGATGAATTACAAGCTGTTCCAAAAATAAGCATTTAACAAAAAAATACTGATCTCATATTATTTTGGAAGGGAAAGGAACATTTCTAATAGATGAAGAAACGTTGTAATTATTTATTTAACGAGGATGTGATTCCATGGCAAGTGATCTAAGTATTTTGGGCATTGTCGTAAGCATATGTATGTAAATATTATTAAAAATTCATTCATTTCAAGGATGGAGAAAGAAAGCAAATTTTTAGTATTCAGATTTATTCAACGATCATAACTTTGACATGGAGTTTTTTAAAGGGAAATACCTTCGGTTTTTTGAAAAAAATTATATATATTTGGGAAAAAAGGTTTTTAGTCAATTTTGAATCATTTTTTCTTATTTTATTTTATTGATAGCTTATAATACGTTCACATATGCATTAATCACCTATAAATTCACCAAATTAATCTACCCGTTCATATATGGCAGATTACCTGCAAAATTGAGAATCAGCTGTCAATACTGCTTTGAGAGGTTTTTCTTCATAGAAATTGTTTTGGTGGAATATTTCGGTGTTTTTGGTTTCTTTAATTAATATTAACGATATGAAGAAAATACAAGGAGAAGGAATAGCTAATATAGGGTGATCAATCATGAGGTGCTTTTTTCAATAGTTAAAAAAAAGAGGTTGTCTGTAAAGTCGGTTTACTGACGATAGTTTAACGTGATAACGTCATAAGAAAATACTGATTGAATGGTTGCATTTTTCAAAAGAAAATTTTAATTTTATTTGTTTGATAGATATTTTGTATGGATATAGAAAATGAGGTAACATTAACATAACATAATATACTTTAACATAACATAACATACCATAACATAACATAACATAACATAACATAACATAACATAACATAACATAACATAACATAACATAACATAACATAACATAACATAACATAACATAACATAACATAACATAACATAACATAACATAACATAACATAACATAACATAACATAACATAACATAACATAACATAACATAACATAACATAACATAACATAACATAACATAACATAACATAACATAACATAACATAACATAACATAACATAACATAACATAACATAACATAACATAACATAACATAACATAACATAACATAACATAACATAACATAACATAACATAACATAACATAACATAACATAACATAACATAACATAACATAACATAACATAACATAACATAACATAACATAACATAACATAACATAACATAACATAACATAACATAACATAACATAACATAACATAACATAACATAACATAACATAACATAACATAACATAACATAACATAACATAACACAACATAACATAACATAACATAACATAACATAACTAACATAACATAACATAACATAACATAGCATAACATAACATAACATAACATAACATAACATAACATAACATATCATAAACCATTCACCAACAGCTTTCATTTGATACCCATATTGTACATACACGTCCGAAGGTTACCCGGGTCCACGTTTTGACCTATATCTCCAGACCCTATCTACCAATAGGTATTCAAACTATACGGAAATCATCTCCCATACCTACTTAACAATGTGTGTAAGTTTGGTTTAATTCGGTTCAAAGACACGGCGGGTCCACGTTTTGGCATATATTTCGAGACCCTAGTCATCAATAGGTATGAAAATTACCCCCTATTAAAGCACTTATCAACAGCTTTCATTTGATATCCATATTGTACAAACACATTCTAGGGTCCACGTTTTGGTCTCTATCTCGAGACCCTAGTCACGGAGCGGATGGAAATACTCTGAACTAAAGCATTCACCAACAGCTTCCATTTGATACCCATATTGTACATACACATCCGAAGGTTACCCGGGTCCACGTTTTGACCTATATCTCGAGACCCTATCTACCAATAGGTATCCAAACTATACGGAAACCATCTTCAATACCTACTTAACAATGTGTGTAAGTTTGGTTTAATTCGGTTCAAAGACACGACGGGTCCACGTTTTGGCATATATTTCGAGACCCTAGTCATCAATAGGTATGAAAATTACCCCGTATTAAAGCACTTATCAACAGCTTTCATTTGATACCCATATTGTACATACACAACCAAAGGTTACTCGGGTCCACGTTTTGTTCTATATCTCGAGACCCCAGTCACGGAGCGGCATGAAAAATACTCTGTACTAAAGCATTCACCAACAGCTTCAATTTGATATCCATATTGTATAAACACATTCTAGGGTCCACGTTTTGGTCTCTATCTCGAGACCCTAGTCACGGAGCGGCATGAAAAATACTCTGGACTAAAGCATTCACCAACAGCTTCCATTTGATACCCATATTGTACATACACATCCGAAGGTTACTTGGGTCCACGTTTTGATCTATATCTCGAGCCCTATTTCCAAAATAAAATATAATCCATGTTACTCGTGGATGATGTAGCTTTCGAATGGTGAAAGAATTTTTAAAATCGGTCCAGTAGTTTTGAGCCTATTCATTACAAACAAACAAAGTTTTCCTCTTTATAATATTAGTATAGACAACATATCTTATAAGGTATATGGTAAATATTACCATACATTTTTTCCTTCATATATATTAAAAAAATTAATAATACAATAAAAAATAAAACAACAGGTATTATTAACAAACTTGGTTTTATTTTAAATTCTTCAAGTGAATCAAATTAATAATAATCAATAAGAAGGCATATGCAAATACAAATACGTGAATTTGTATATGTAGATACATATGCGTATATATAATACATACATATATACGCTCACTTCAGTAGGAGAGAGCAAGATGTCGAACGTTGCCGTTCGTTTGCTTTGTCGTTCCTTCCGCGCTTTCGCTTGCAGTTCATGCAATGCAATGAGCAAGGTAACTACATATGAGCAAGGTAACACTAATGAGAAAGGTAACACTAAAGAGCAAGGTAACACTAATGAGCAAGGTAACACTAATGAGCAAGGTAACACTAAAGAGCAAGGTTACACTAATGAGCAAGGTAACTACATATGAGCAAGGTAACACTAATGAGCAAGGTAACTACATATGAGCAAGGTAACACTAATATGAGCAAGGTAACACTAATGAGCAAGGTAACGACACATTTTTTCGTGCGTGCAGCCTGTTAAAGCGAATTATAAGACGTTATCACGTCAAAAACAAAAATGTAAATTATGTTCAAAACCTTTATTTATCATTTAAAAGGACCTTCTTTAACATTTACTTTTTGAATATGACTTCATTCAAATGTTGGCCGCAACTACGCTTAAGGTGGTCCATTCTGAAGGTCCAATTTTCAATCACTCGTTCGAGCATTTCGACTGGTATGTCGTGAATAACACGCGTAATGTTGGCTTCCAGAGCTTCAATCGTAGCTGGTTTATCAGCATAGACCTTGGACTTCACGAATCCCCAAAGAAAAAAGTCCAAAGGTGTGATATCACAAGATCTTGGTGGCCAACTCACAGGTCCTAAACGTGAAATCAGCTGCTCTCCTAAATGACTTCTCAATAAAGTCATTGTTTCACGAGCTGTATGGCAACAGAACGCTGATTTTCATAATACAGTTGAACAATTTGTAGAAGTTGTTGCGGTGTGAGTCTTTCCATGATGAAATGCCAAACGCTGTTCAACAAATCCACGATGACAGTTTGCCACAACTCGCGCGCGATCTGTAAAAAAACGCAAATGAAAAAAACTCCTCTTAATTGATCACCCTATATAATTGCGAAATTAATTGGCTGCTAATAATAAACAGGCTTACGTAGAGTGCGAACTGAAGAAAATATCGCAGCTGTATCGGCCAGTGTTAATGATGACCATCAATTATCGATTCGTTGGGCCTCTGTTACTCAACAACATGGAAAATTTTGTGAAAGGATTTAGGTGTGAAGCCTTTCAAAATACAGCTGGTGCTAGAATTGAAGCCGAAGGACCTACCGCAACGCAGAATTTTTGGTGAATGGGCTCTTGGAAAGTTGGCCGCAGATCCACTTTTTTATCGAAAAATTGTGTTCAGCGACGAAGCTCATTTTTAGATCAATGGGTACGTAAATAAGCAGAAAAATGTCGATTTTGGAGTGAAGATCAGCCAGAAGAATTGCAAAAGCTACCTATGTATCCAGAAAAGGTCACAGTTTGGTGCGGTTTATGAGCTGGAGGTATCATTTGACCGTACTTCTTCAAAGATGCTGCGAATCGTAACGTAACTGTGAATGGTGAGCGCTACCGTGAAATGATATCCAACTTTGATTTGCCCAAAATGCAAGAGCTTGACTTGCATGACATGTGGCTTCACCAAGACGGTGGCACGTGCCACACAGCACGCGAACAATGGACTTGTTGAGAGGCGAGTTCGGTGAACATTTTATTTCACGTTCGGCACCTGTCAATTGGCTACCCAGATCGTCGATATAACGCCATTAGATTATTTTTTGTGGGGCTATGTTAAAGCTCATGTCTATTCAGACAAGCCTGCTTCAATTAACGCATTGGAAGACAACATTAAAGCATTTATATGTGAGATACCGGCCAAACCATTGGAAAGAGTATGCCAAAATTGGACTATGCGGATGGACCATTTGAAGCGCAATCGCGGTTAACATTTGTATGAAATAATCTTCAAACATTACATTATATGGACTGTACTATCGATCTAAATGAAAATTTCATGCATTTTTCTGAATTTCACGTGTGTTTTTTTGTAAAACTTTCCTATAGCTCTTAAAAAATCACCCTTTACATACATCAAAACCATGGTGCAGAAGGAAATTGAAGGTACTCGATGGCTATACGTTAGCAAGGAGTACTACCGAAATTCTGATCGTGCTTGATAGTTTCCACATTCCAATGTACATTCGTAGGATTGTCGCCAGTTACCTTTCTGACAGATCAATGCGCTATAAAGCCGATGATGGTGTAAAGGAGCTCAAAATAACTGGCGGAGTTCCATAAGACTTAGTCCTAGGCCCCTTGTTATGGAACGTTATATACGATGAATTTTTGCGCCTCAATCTACCTCTAGGATCACAAATTGTAGGATTTGCTCACGATATTGCTGTTGTGGTCGTGGCTAAATTACTCCGTCAAGCCGAAGAAACATGTAGCTAGGCTGTCGGAATGGTAAAGGAATGATTGTGCAACAGCGGTCTAATTCTTACGGACCATAAAACTGAAGCAGTACTAGCAGCAGGAAGATTGTGGAATCGGCAATATAATGGTGGGCGGTCATGGCCTAGAATCGAAGCCATTCATTAAGTACCTGGGCATAATAATTGACCGTAGGCTTAATTTCAAAGAGCACTTGGCGTACGCTATCAGCAGGGCAGCAGAAATAGTAACCGCGCTAACGCGCATAATGATGAACATCAGAGGTCGTACGCAAAACTGCAGGAGATTACTTAACACTGTCGTCTCAACGATTTTGTTGTATGCAGCTCAAGCATGGGCGGAAGCCACAAATTACACTCATATGTTAGGTGTATGAAATCAGTGTACCGATTAAGTGCGCTCAGAGTGTGCTGCGCGTTTTGCACGTATCAGAAGACGTCATTATGGTTATAGCAATGGCAAAAGAGTATGCTAAAGTTTTCGAAAATAAAACTACTTCAGAACGCCTGACAATAGGCAAGCAAGCAATGGAGCATAGCTTGCGTTCATGGCAGGAAAAATGGAGTTCGTCCCTCAACGGACGCTGGGCGTACCTCTTGCTTCCCATAATTTCCAAATGGTTACTGAATCGTCATGAGTGCTTTAGATCTTATTTATATTGGTTTAAGACAACCATACTGTTCTAATTGTGCACCAACTACAGAAAACGCTGAAGGTGTTTTGTTTGTTTGTCCGATTTGCGTTCGAAAAGGAGGAGTTAAGCACCAGGCTGGGGAAGCCAATTACGGCTGTTAACCTAGTGGACATTATGATTGAGTCAGAAGAACATTGGTCCGTTGTATGTAAACAAGCAAAATAGTAATCTCCAAACTGCGTTGCGCTGAACAACAGCGCAGATCTTCATGAAGACATGAAGAGGCAATAGGCCGTTCTCCCTCCCGTGAAGTAATACTTAACGGTTGTCTCCAGTGGGAGGGAAAAGAATCTGGGAGCTGGGGGGTTTTTAGTGGCTGAGCTGAAAGGCAAATCTCACACTTGTCCATCAAAAATTAAAAAAAAATTAATAAAATATAGCAGAGTAAAAGAAAATAATATAAAATATTTCATATGAAATAAAATGTAAATTAAAATATACTTCTCACAAAAATTAAGGAAACAGTAAAATTTCTTAAATTTCTTAGTGATTTTTGAAAAGCTGTATCTCGGTGAAAAATAGTCGCACGGAGTTCCGACAAAAAACAATTTGAAGCTTTAAACTTCTAGTTTTAAGATCTTTGAGCAAACAATTTTTTTATTTAACGTTTATTTTGTAATCGTCAGTTAAAGGGCGACGTAAAAATTTTGGAAATTTTTTCCTTTTCTTTTTTTGATTGCACGGGCTTGGAAAAATTTTTCCGACTATAACTAGCCATACAGTCAACTTGCTTGATTATTTAGCTTCAATTTGCTTTTTTTGAATTCCCGCTACGATCATTTCTCTCTGAGATTTCCGCATATTACGAAAAAAGACTATTTTATCTTTGATCATTGATATCTCAGCAACTAATGACCCCACAATAAATCGGACAATGGTTTTGGAAAGTAGAATAAATTGCCTATAAGTTCCTTATTTAAATTAATATTAAAACTGATTATTTAATTTAAATTTAATATTAAAATTGAAATTAAAATTAAAATTGAAATTAAAATTAAGATAAAAACTTAAATTTAAATTTATGTCCGATTTATTGTGGGGTCATTAGTAGCTGAGATATCAATGATCAAAGATAAAATAGTCTTTTTTCGTAATATGCGGAAATCTCAGAGAGATATGAAATGAAATTTAAATTAAAAAAAAAAATAAAAATTTAAATTTAAAGTAAAACTAAAATTAAAATTAAAAGTAAATTAAAATTAATATTAATATTAAAAATTGAAATTAAAATTAAAATTAAAAGTGCAGGAACAAGTGCATCGTTTTTCAACATTGGCTAAACATTATTACATAAAATTGAAAAAACATTGTTTTTTCACCTTTTCAACCCATTTTAACATTAGTATCCTATTAAATAAAAAAAAATTAATTAAAAAATTTTCAATTTTTTTTTTTTTCAAAATTTTAAAATGTTTTCTTTAATTTGCAAAAAAATTTTGTTCAGCAACAATACTGAGCACTTGTTGAGACTATTTAACCGCTGCCTACCCTAATTTTACTCATGTTTATTTTTTCGAATTGATACCCCAAGACATTATTCAGTACTCGATCTACGGAATTCGTGCAATAAATTTACATATAACATTTTCTACTGTATAAATATAATTAATTGAGAGATATCAATGATCAAAGATAAAATAGTCTTTTTTTGTAAAATGCGGATATCTCAGAGAGAAATGACTCCGTGCAACCATTTTTCACCGAGATACAGCTTTTCAAAAATCACTAAGAAATTTTGGAAATTTTACTGTTCTCTTAATTTTTGTGAGAAAAATAAAAAATGCCTGCATAATTAGTAATTCATTCATTAAATTCGAAATATTACCAAAGCATCAAAGATTCTAAACAACAATATTTATGTTTATATGGTACATTCGTACATACAAACAAACATACATGTATATATATATATTCTCATATCCAAGTACGATTCCTGTACGCTTGCTCAGTGCTTAGGCATAGACAAATCGACGCATTCGCATGTACTTCGTGTCGATTTCTTTTTGTGCATACGACCAAACACATCGTTTCTCGCGTCTCGAATTTGTTAAACGGATCGCCCTTCATCTTTTTTCACCCGACCGACCGCATCAATATGCCCCAGAGAACGTTTATGTATAGAGAAGTCTCAATGACGGGAACGTATGAAATTTCGAGGGGTACTCGTCTCGCGAAGACTAATCACCACAGACATATTTTTCACCATAAGTTAACAGTAAGGGGCTGAATTATGTAAATTTAGCAGCAGTCGATAAGAATTTGTTGGTGATTAGAAGAAAAGAATGTTAGGTTAAAATGACTATATTTGAATTTTTTCCAAATCATCGAAAATTATATACATATACCTATTACGTCTGTCTTTCTGGTCTGTCTGTCTGGTGCTCTGTAAAACCTTGTTGAATTCCCTTCAACTGAATCAAAATCCTCTATAGAAAACACTTCATTACCAGGCACACAGGAAAATGGCATATGCAAATGTACATTTGTGAATTTATACATAAGCGCATATACATATATATGCTGTGTGTATGTACATATGTGCGTTTGCTACAGCAAAACATATTACGGTAAAATTTCTCAAGAAATGCAGCGCGCATTCATAGGTACGCATTCGGGCGACTCTACCATGGTATCCAGCTTGACGTAGAACTTTTCTGGCAGTTTCAGCGCAAATACTTTTTTTAAATGTTTGATTTATGTTTTCAACTAATTTTGAGGATGTAATCCGGGGATTAACTTTTGCCAAGTTGATTATAGAACGCTCTTCCCGGGTCGATAATTTTTTCGGACGCCCTGACCTGAGCTTAGATGTAAAAATTCCAGTTTGCCGAAAATTTGTTACAACTCGCTGAATAGAGGAATACGTTCTCCTAATAGATTTTCCAATATTTCGGAAACTTTTTCCGTCTTTCCACATTTTTATAATTATTTTCCTCTCAGAAACGCTTATTTCTTATCCCTTTGCTTCCATGTTCTTTAATTATCTCCAGTTATAAATAAAATGTTCAACTAAGCTTTGTTAACATTCAGACGAAGTAATGCGCAATCAAAAATTAATATATATAAACAAGGAAAAGTATCTTAAAATTAACGGTATCATTAAAATAAACAGGCTGAACGCAGACTTTTTGGTGCCACATTTACATGCTGCTGAAATTATTTTCCCGTTATCTAAAAAGTGAATTGAGGGATCTTGTTTCCCCCCATTTCATACAGAAACCAAAAACTGAGTAGAGCCAATGTACTTGTACCAGAGAATGTTAATGCAATGAGAAGGTGCAAATGTTACTGTAAGCTTTTTTTAGTACAACTGAGATCTGAAAGATTTGTAATAAGGTCATTTAGCACACCGAGTTTATAGACACCTCACTGACTTTTGCCCACACAAAAATTAGAAACACCACACATCTTTCACCTCAACACACAACACATTTCTCACCTCGACATTAAACCTATTAAATTTGTACTATTTTCGTATTTTTGAAATAATAAGCGAATACGTAAAATTTATTACATAATTTTTTTTTTTCAATTACATTAAAAAAAAAAACGATTTTAAAAAATAAAATTTATAAAAAAAAGTTTGCACCGGGAATTGAACTCGAGTCTAACATGTGGCGAGGAAAAATAGGCGGTGCGTTTATTTCTTCGACTGCTTATTTTTTGACCATTTTGTTATTTTTGAAATGATAAGCGGATATATAAAATTTATTAAAAATTTTTTTACGATTACATTAAAAAAAAAAATTTAAAAACGAAAAAAAAAAAATTTGCACCGAGAATTGATGCCGAGTCACGTGGGGAGGATAAATACATTAAACTAATTAAATTTTTAATATTTTCGTATTTTTTGAAATAATAAGCGAATACGTAAAATTTATTACATAATTTTTTTTAATTACATAAAAAAAACGAATTTAAAAAAAAAAATTTATAAAAAAAGGTTTGCACTGGGAATTGAAATCGAGTCTAACATGTGGCGAGGAAAAATAGGCGGTGCATTTATTTCTTCGACTGCTTATTTTTTTACCATTTTGTTACTTTTGAAATGATAAGCGGATACATAAAATTTATTAAAAATTTTTTACGATTACATTAAAAAAAAAAATTAAAAAAAAAAAAAAATTGGCGCCGAGAATTGATGCCGAGTGACATGGGGAGGATAAATACGCAGTGCGTTTATTTCTGCGCCTGCGTTGTGAACCAAGGTTTTGTGCATGCGCGCGACGCGAATTAATTTTAATAAAGTTCTGAAAGTAATTCATGAAGTTTTTCATTACATACATGCATAAATGAACGTATACTCTATATGTACTTAAATGATGGTATATGACAATATACATACATAATATGTATGTACATGTCAATAGGAGGTATTTGCATTAAGAAAAAAAAACGGTTTAAGATAAATCAACACTTATTTTATATTGTATGTCAATTTATAGTTTATGTATTCGACAGCATTTACATACATATGTAGGTATGTACATTTGTATATGAAAAACAATAATGCACAAGCGCAAGAACATCATCTTCCTTTCATACATATGTACATATGCATGTATGCCCAAATAACCTTGACTTATGTATGTACACAAGTCACAGCACATCACATTCTTACAAGACAAATACACATACGCACTAGCGAGTTTCTTCCTAACAAGTGCAAAAACAATTCTGCTCTATGTATGTATATATACCGACTTTATGTCCTAGCATATATACATACATACATATATATACTTACTTGCCTTCTAAACTTCCTACAAAATAATTGTATTCATATGTTACTACATCCATGCACGTTCATACATTCATGCATATTTATATGCGCGAGCACAGCGCTCCCTTCTTGCTTCCGTGTACTTTTGTCTTTCACCAGTCGATATTCCTAATATTGTACTTACAAAAACACGATATGTACTTTGATAGACGCAAAAGCAACAGCAAGCGCAATGCCATGGCCGCTTTGCCACCGCACATTCTAAAATGTTCTAGAACACAACAAAAACACATACCTCACATGCGCATGTCGCCCAAAGCTAAAATCTAAGCCTAGCGACTACAAAAACAAAATACATTCGTAGACGCAGTCGCAGCGGCCATGATTCTATCAGCGACGGCGCTGAACAATTTGGAACAAAACAAAAAGTTCATTCATAAGTTAGAGCTCATATTTCAATTTCATTCATAAAACGAGCCGCCCATATGCCAATTTTCGCGACCATTCGAAAATAGTCAATATTGGAATATTTCGCGTGGAATTATTTGCCAATATTTGATAAATCTTAAATTTTTGTCATGTCGAGTGGCCGCGGCTCCGTATGTATGTATGCACCCTTATATGTATGTAAATATGTCTTCTAACTGTGCGACAGTCGCGAGTTAATGCGACTTCCAGCGAATCACACATTGCTGTCCGCAAAGCCGCATATATGTACCTTATGATCAGAAAGTACCGGGAATGTTTAAATTAAACAAAACAGAGTTAAATTTAAGGAAAATTTATATTATCTCCTTCAAAATATGACCCGTCTGAAGGAACACACATGTGCCAACGCTTAACCCAGTCCTCCAAACACTCCCGGCAGGCCGATTTGTATTCTCTTTGATCAGTGCGATGGCGCGTTATCACCATGCAAAATCTGAGAACGGTTTGCAACACACAGCATCTCTCTAAGGTTTCAAAACGGATAAATAATATTCTCTATTGACTGTCTGGCCCGATGGAAGGTACTCATGGTGGACTATGCCTTGGCAATCGAAGGAAGCAGTCAACATCACCTTCCCGGCTCTTTTTGCTCATAGGGTATACATATCCCATGTGTCAAGTGTGCGCAGAAGCTTGTGTTCTGGGTTTGTCAGAATGGTGGTAGTTTGTACATATATTTAAACACATATGTGAGTATGCGCGTTAGGCTTCCTGGATGGATATTAGAATATTTTCTCATCAATATGTGTATGTAAGTAGTTCAGATTTGACTGAAGAAATTAAATATAGGAATGCATATTCATATGATTGACTTTATGGCTGTTTTACATATAAATCAATTCAAATGAATAATGTTATATAGAAAATAAATTTCTAAATAACTGGTATTAGAAAAACCTGAATACACTATTTTAAATCAATTTCAATTAAACCAAATATAAAAAATGAAATAAAAATATCGAATAAAAAAATGTGCACAGGATTTGAACCTGAGTCAAACATGAGACGATGTACTGCATATACGACACGTCTTTCACGATTGCGCTAATCTACAATTATTAATGATCTTTTCTAAATCACTCATTTATTCGATTCGCAGTTTTATATGTACATATTCTGCGTTAGTTGAAAGTTTAAAATAGTGTATTCAGGTTTTTCTAATACCAGTTATTTAGAAATTTATTTTCTATATAACATTATTCATTTGAATTGATTTATATGTAAAACAGCCATAAAGTCAATCATATGAATATGCATTCCTATATTTAATTTCTTCAGTCAAATCTGAACTACTTACATACACATATTGATGAGAAAATATTCTAATACCCATCCAGGAAGCCTAACGCGCATACTCACATATGTGTTTAAATATATGTACAAACTACCACCATTCTAACAAACCCAGAACACAAGCTTCTGCGCACACTTGACACATGGGATATGTATACCCTATGAGCAAAAAGAACCGGGAAGGTGATGTTGACTGCTTCCTTCGATTGCCAAGGCATAGTCCACCATGAGTACCTTCCATCGGGCCAGACAGCCAATAGAGAATATTATTTATCCGTTTTGAAACCTTAGAGAGATGCTGTGTGTTGCAAACCGTTCTCAGATTTTGCATGGTGATAACGCGCCATCGCACTGATCAAAGAGAATACAAATCGGCCTGCCGGGAGTGTTTGGAGGACTGGGTTAAGCGTTGGCACATGCTTGCATATGCTATATGCTAGGACATAAAGTCGGTATATATACATACATAGAGCAGAATTGTTTTTGCACTTGTTAGGAAGAAACTCGCTAGTGCGTATGTGTATTTGTCTTGTAAGAATGTGATGTGCTGTGACTTGTGTACATACATAAGTCAAGGTTATTTGGGCATACATGCATATGTACATATGTATGAAAGGAAGATGATGTTCTTGCGCTTGTGCATTATTGTTTTTCATATACAAATGTACATACCTACATATGTATGTAAATGCTGTCGAATACATAAACTATAAATTGACATACAATATAAAATAAGTGTTGATTTATCTTAAACCGTTTTTTTTTCTTAATGCAAATACCTCCTATTGACATGTACATACATATTATGTATGTATATTGTCATATACCATCATTTAAGTACATATAGAGTATACGTTCATTTATGCATGTATGTAATGAAAAACTTCATGAATTACTTTCAGAACTTTATTAAAATTAATTCGCGTCGCGCGCATGCACAAAACCTTGGTTCACAACGCAGGCGCAGAAATAAACGCACTGCGTATTTATCCTCCCCATGTCACTCGGCATCAATTCTCGGCGCCAATTTTTTTTTTTTTTTTAATTTTTTTTTTTAATGTAATCGTAAAAAATTGTTAATAAATTTTATGTATCCGCTTATCATTTCAAAAGTAACAAAATGGTAAAAAAATAAGCAGTCGAAGAAATAAATGCACCGCCTATTTTTCCTCGCCACATGTTAGACTCGATTTCAATTCCCAGTGCAAACCTTTTTTTATAAATTTTTTTTTTTAAATTCGTTTTTTTTATGTAATTAAAAAAAATTATGTAATAAATTTTACGTATTCGCTTATTATTTCAAAAAATACGAAAATATTAAAAATTTAATTAGTTTAATGTATTTATCCTCCCCACGTGACTCGGCATCAATTCTCGGTGCAAATTTTTTTTTTTTCGTTTTTAAATTTTTTTTTTTAATGTAATCGTAAAAAAATTTTTAATAAATTTTATATATCCGCTTATCATTTCAAAAATAACAAAATGGTCAAAAAATAAGCAGTCGAAGAAATAAACGCACCGCCTATTTTTCCTCGCCACATGTTAGACTCGAGTTCAATTCCCGGTGCAAACTTTTTTTTATAAATTTTATTTTTTAAAATCGTTTTTTTTTTTTAATGTAATTGAAAAAAAAAAAAATTATGTAATAAATTTTACGTATTCGCTTATTATTTCAAAAATACGAAAATAGTACAAATTTAATTGGTTTAATGTCGAGGTGAGAAATGTGTTGTGTGTTGAGGTGAAAGATGTGTGGTGTTTCTAATTTTTGTGTGGGCAAAAGTCAGTGAGGTGTCTATAAACTCGGTGTGCTAAATGACCTTATTACAAATCTTTCAGATCTCAATTGTACTAAAAAAAGCTTACAGTAACATTTGCACCTTCTCATTGCATTAACATTCTCTGCTATAAATTAGAACTCGAAAAAAGCTCTTTTAACATTTGCTCCTTCTCATTGCATTAACATTCTCTGGTTTAAGTGTATTGGCTCTGCACAGTTTTTGGCTTCTGTAGATACATAATTAAGTTGACTAATGGCCGATGTCATTGTGCAAGGCATTTGAATGAGTTTATTTCTATGTTTTCTGACAAACGAAATTTATTCAATTTATATTTTCGAAAATATGTAAGTGTAAATTCAAAGATACAGATATTTGAATTGTAAGCACAAACAATTAAAATCAAAGTATCTTTAATGTTCTCTGCTTTCATTTGAAGAGAATATTACAATATAAATAAAATACATCGTAAAACGACCACACAACAAGGTGCGTACGTTTTAGAAAATTTAAAACTTAATACACATTTGATGAAAATTTTTACAAATCGTTTCACGGTTTGCTTTTTTGGTTTTAAATGGACGAAAATTGTACCTCAAATTTTTTTGTTGATTATAATAAAGTATGAAATTTGATGAATTTTCAGCCCAAAAAAAAAGAAATTCTTAGAGCGCTTTTTGAAAAAAGTGAAAAAAACGAAAAAATCGAATAATATAAAATATCCATATAATTAACGTTACATAAAATAAAAATATTGTATTGTGAAAATATTGACTATATTTTTCATGTAATAATTGATAATATTTTAATATCTATTGAAAATATTGACAATTATATGCAAAAGAAAATATATATCTACGAAAAACAATAATTAAAAGATTGTTTAACTGATCATCTTTCAAAACGTTATACATCTTGCTTATGATTTAGAACTTAATACTTATTCCTAATAACTTTCCTAATAACTTATTCTTATCCTAAAGATTTAAAAAGTTTATATATAAGACATCATGCTCTTTGTTTACTTTCAAAATTCTGCATATGATTGTGATGCGCGTGGAAGCAAAACAATGCAATGCGCTGTTGACACCCGGTCGGTATCTTTAATGTTGTTGAGTGAACCTTTCTTGCATAAGATATTTTATTCTTTTAAGCAGTAAAATTTTATTTTGTTTTTTGCTATGGTGAAAAATACATGTCCTTTAAGTTTTGCAATATTCTTCGTTTGTTAAAAAAGTTGACATTCTTTATTTTATAATGGCGCGGTTATCGTATAAGAAGGCTGGAACTCACGAACAAAATCGTTATAATATAGATTATGTTTAATTTGTTTGAAAAAGGCTCAAGTACTTATTGAAGTTAAAGGAGTGCTAAAAACAAAAATTTTAAATTTGTTGAGGGGTTACAATACAAATGATGAGAGATTACCAGCTGTCGTGTGTGCTAGTTGCAAATTGAAAGTGTATCGTTCATCTAACAATAACTGTGACGAAGAAAAATATAAATTGAAGTTACCTGATTACTGTGAATTTATGCCGCTGCAAAGAAATACTCGAAATTCTGTCATAAAAAAATGCGAATGTCGTTTATGTGAATTAGTGAGAATGCCAACAATTGTCGCAAATTTTCACAAAAATAATACTCTAAAAACAATAAAATCGACAAATAATAACAAAAAATGTGAAAACTGCCTAGGTTATTTACGATCAGGACATAAGTGTACTCCTAGTATTTTAATCGCTAATGTCAAAGAGAAAATTGAAAATAATTGTAATGTAACAGAAAAAGAACAGTTAATTAGTTCATTGTTGAAGAGTGTTATAAATGAGAAAAATACCAGCACTAAAAAGAAGACGGAAGATAAAAATCTGGTTGTATTGTCACAAACTCGCGGTAAGCCGTTAATTTTGGATGTTAAACCAAAAATGACAAAAAATTCAAAAATTTCTAATGATGAGCTATATAAATTACAGAGTGATTTAAATTGCAGCAATAATACGATCTATAAGATAGCAAAAGCAGTTCGTAAAGGATCAAACAGTAATCGAATTATTGAACCACATTTGAGAAACAAAATTGTCGAAAAGAATCACAAACTAGATTCATTCTTTGAAGAACGCGATTTTCCATTTATACGTGAGAAGGCTAAAAATGTAACTCAGGAACCAGAGCGAGTTATAATTTGTAAAGATACAAAAGGTTTCATAAATTTCGTATGTGGAGAGCGTGAGCAAAACGCCGATGAACTACATTTTAAATTTGGCATCGATGGAGGAGGTGGATTCTTAAAAATATGTGTCTCATTACAGATTAAAGAAGAATCAAAAACAATGAAAATTCAAAATTCTACGAAAAAATTTAAATCTTCTGGTGTCAAAAAAGTTTTACTTCTATGTGCTGCACCTAACGTTCAAGAGAATTTTACAAATGTTAAACTCATTTGGTCAGCTTTGGACATAAATGATCTTCTCGGCATCGTTGCAACTGATCTTAAATTAGCAAACATCATCACTGGATTAATGACTCATACTAGTACACATCCATGCACATGATGCGACGCTTAGAGTGGTAAATTAAATCTTTGTGGTAACTCTAGAAGTATTGGAAACTGTGTAAGAAATTATGAATGCTGGATTCACGAAGGTAAAAACTATAAAAAAGCCAAAAATTACAAAAATTGTGTTAATCTTCCAGTTTTTTCATCGCTTGATTCACGAAAAGAAATTTTAGACATTATTCCGCCTCCCGAGTTGCATTTGATGATTGGAGCAGTAAACACTATATTCAATGACATGATGATAAAATTTGAAGAAGTAAGTTTACTGTGGGCCAAAAATTGTCACGTTGAAAGGTCGCTAACTTACGGTTCTCCTGCCTTTGAAGGTAATCAATGCAAAAAACTTTTGGATAGTGTCGATAAACTAAGAGCTATATGTAATTTGGAGTGCCTTAAATTTGTAAAAGCTTTTGAAAATTTAAAGAAAGTTGTTGACAGTTGCTTTTCTTCAGTATTAAAGGACACGTATCAAAATGATATCGACGAATTCCAGAAAAGCTTCCTGGATCTTGGTACTTCAGTAACTCCAAAAATTCACGCTTTGTTTCATCATGTGCCACAATTTTGTTTGAAAAACAAATGCAGATTAGGGTTTTACAGTGAACAAGCTGTAGAATCTTTGCATCATGACTTTAGTGCAAGTTGGAACAATTATAAGGTATTAAAAAGTCATCCAAATTATTCTAAGCATTTGCAACGTGCTGTTTGTGAATACAATTGTCATCATATTTGAATTGGTTATGATCAAAAGTTCGTAAAAAAATAATAAAATATCAAATATATTTTATGTTCATGTAAAAATTCATAATAAAAATATCTACAATAACACATTTTTACTTTATTTCATGTTAATTACTTGCTTATTTTATACTATTCCATTACCTTTCGTTTTTTTCACTTTTTACAAAAAGCGCTCTAAGAATTTCTTTTTTTTTGGGCTGAAAATTCATCAAATTTCATACTTTATTATAATCCACAAAAAAATTTGAGGTACAATTTTCGTCCATTTAAAACCAAAAAAGCAAACCGTGGTTTGTGTTGAAAGTAATTTTAGATGAAAATGCATAGAGCGAACAAGTGTTCTGGTATATTGATATAAAAATATGTTCATAAATATACGTATATATATTGTGTTTGTTATGGATGTACAGAATATTAATTGCATCTTTAATTCTTATAGTGTGCATACACATAGAGTGTACAGCACTTCGAAGATTTTTCTTTTTTAATTAAATAAATCCAATTGTTCCCGTGCAAAATATAAGAAAATATAAACTATCTCATTCTCTTTAGTTTATATTTTCTTATATTTCACACAGAAACAATTGGATTTATTTAATATAAAATACAAACTATCTCATTCTCAGGTGAATATCTCAGATACTGCACTCTGCCCACATATGGAGAGGAGGATGAGACGGCGGACCACATTCTGTGCATCTGCCCCGCCTTCGTTTGAATCAGGCTGAGGTCTTTGGCACTGATGTGTTAAGAAGCGACCACCTTCGCTCCTTGGCACCACAAGATCTACTTAGCTTTCTTCGGAGGTCGAGTAGATTGAAAAAAAATTAAAAGCGGAATCCGAGTGCAGTGCAATGGACTTAATTGTGTCTGAGTGCTGTACGTGCTAGTCTGTCCCGACAAAAACAAAAAAAGATCTCATTCTCAAATAAGAAGGAAAAAACCATGGAAAATTTGAAAATTCGCACAGGAAAAGTTTTAATACAAGTATCCTTGCAATAACATTTATGTACGAAAAAGTTTAATAATAACAGTTCAACAACAATAAAGTTTTTTGTATAATCCATTAATATTTTGCCATTCGACTTGGAACAAACTTTTAAGTTGATTTTTGGGAGTTATGTAGTGTTTCTTTAATCGTTTGAAAATTATCCCATAAATGCTCTATAGGGTTCACATCTGGGCTCTGTGAAGGCGTTGATAACAATTGAGGTACTTTATGTATTAGCCACATCTTCACTATGTGCGCGGTGTGTTTGGGACTGTTGTCTTGTTGGAAATAAAATCCACCAGCCAATCCCATTTTTTCACCGCTTTGTACCAATTTTTTTTAAGGATTTTTAAATATACTTCTTTTGTATTTAATTATTTCATCAATAAAAACAAAATTGGCTACACTTGACGTGGACATGCAGCCCCACACCATTATGCCTCCACCTCCATGCTTGATCGTTTTAATTGTATTTTTTGTATTAAATTCTTCTTCTTCCACACTTTAAGTCGCCCATAATTTCCGAAAATATTATATTTCGACCCGTAGGAGAAAATTACTTTGTCCCAGAAGTCAAATTCTTTGAGTTGATAAGTTCTGGCAAATTCGAGCCTTTTATTTCTATTAGTATCACTGACAAAGGCGACACATGCCTTATATCCATTTCTCTTGATTGGCCTTCACACTGTATCCTCTGAAACAACGGTGTTTAAAGATGTTTGCAATACAGTAGCTATATTCGGAGCACTTTCAAAAGTATATTTTTCTATTGTTCTCTTGATAAGGCGTTCATCTCTCTCAGTTAACTTCCTAGGGCGGTTTGATCTCTGCTTATTTTCGATCCTTGTCTCCTTTTTAAATCTTTGTATTACCTCTTGCATTGTTGCTTCACTCCTGGTGATGGTTTTACCGATTTCTGATTTTCCATATTTATGCATGTGTACAACAATTTTTCTCTCCTCTCATGTCAATTTTTTTCGAGACATGTTTGGACAAGTAAAAAAGTAAACCCAGATGCAAATAAATTAACTTCATTAGGTATACTGAAAATAGTCTGCTAACAAATATTATTTCAAAGCATATCAAATCAAAACTATTGTTGTTTCGCCCTTGGCTACTTCAAAGTGCGAGCGTATCTACACTTTTGCTGTACGAGTTTATTACTTACATTTACATTTTTGCTAGATCCTTTTTTTATTTCGAATGAGTACAATGTGTATTTTTCATATATTAATATGGTTTTTCAGAATCTATAATATATGTGTTTCTTAAAATTGTACTTAGAAATGGATGGATTTATGCTGGGCAATGTGAGCTCCCAGCAAAACAATGCTTATTAGGATATACATATGCATGCACATACAACCTCACACACAGGGCACTCACCTTATTCCTCTAAATGCGCATGTCGTCCGAAACTAAAATTCTAAGCCCTGCGACTATAAGAACAAACTGCATTCATAGGTGCAGCCGTAGCGGCCATGAGTATACTACTCGCGACAACGCTGAACAGTTTCAAATATTGTTAATCACAACAAAAACAAATTCATTGATTAGCTCCAATTTATTTTTCGCGATTTTGACAAGTCTGATGTCAGTTCCCTTTGCAATACAAAACAAACGAACAAAGCAAACAAAAGTAGGAGAAATAAAATGTTAAAGAAAATTCAGTAGTGGCTTGGTAGTTTTGTGATTTGTGAGATTTAAACTAATCAAACTAATGAAAACGAAGTGCCGTGTCTAAAATTGTGAAAGCATAAATCAATATAAAGCTTTCAAATGCAGTTTGTGAGCGTTTTTATACGGAAAACGCCGTGGAAAGAAAGTATGTATGTGTGCGCATAATTTCTTCTTCACACACAAGTAATACCCTTTCCTTTTGCTTGTTTATTCATGGGCTCTTACGTTGTTTCTCTATCATTCTTGAGCTCGAACTAATCCAAGAATAATCGAATACACGTTGGCGCCTTCCGAATTCGTTCGAGCAAAACACTTGTCTTATTTATGCCTCCCACAAACAAAATAAACACGCTATTTTGTTAAAACCGTGAACATATCTTCGAGACGAATGTATGAACGTAAAAAATAATAATAATCGAAAGTCGAATGTAGGTAGCCCGCGAAATTTCAGAATTCACCTTATTTTTTTAACAAACCTCGTATATGTATATATAATTGGCGCTTACACCCTTTTTGGGTGTTTAGCCGAGCTTCTCCTCCTATTTGTGGCGTGCGTCTTGATGCTGTTTCATACATGGAGGTACCTACAGTTTTAAGCCGACTCCGAACGGCAAACGGTTTTGCTTGCCGAGGGGCGACCGCTATTAGAAAAAGCTTTTTCTTCATTTCAGTGTTTCACGGAGAATCGAACCTACGTTCTGTCGAAATTCCGAATGGTTGTCACGCACTAACCATTCGGTTACGGCCGAATTAATCAATAGTTCACAAAAACATATGTACATACATATGTACATGTATAGCCCCAAAGTTAAAAACTTACACTGAAAAAGAAGTGCGTCTTATTTGGATGTTACTGTACATACATTCAGCCTTCGGATGAAGCCCAATGTGCCAAATATTTAATACTGAAGCTTCTGTGAGCTGTGCAGCGCTATTCATAACAACAGAGACCAAAGCCGAAAATTGTTGAACTAATATGTTTCAATCAATATGTATTTTTTATTTCTAAAATTTATTACATAGGTACTTTTCTTCTTGAGCATTCAAGTGCACATATTGAATAATAATGTCTACTTCATAATAAAGACCTTAAAATTTGTTTAAGTAAATTATGAAAGAATTTTGTTGACGCTTCATAATTCACAATTTATGGCACAATGCTTTGCCTATGAATGTGCGCTGGATTCCTTGGGCACTTTTAGCGAATCGTAATATTTTTGCTGTGACAAGTGCACGCAGCCGCATATGTACATTTGTATGTACATATATAAATTCACATATTTGTATTTGCGTATGCCATCTTCTTGTGTGCCTGGTAATGAAGCAATTCTTTATGATGGTTAATTTGATTTGCTCATCTCACCAAATTTAAATTAAGTGAGTAGTTGTTGATAATACCAGTTGTTTTAAGATGACCATCACTGATATTTTGTGCCCTTCATTTAAAGCTATTCATGAATATGTCATAATTCCCAGCGATTTGTTGTAATTCGGAGAACATCCCTCATGTATAGCGAAGTTCGGGCACAAATCCAAAGTAATTGCAAATTGTCATTTATCTGGGATTTGTTGCTAGTTTGCGACGCAGTTTGCAGATTTTCTCTTTTTTTTACTGACCGTCGTCGTGATATGAGTATGCGGAAAAATGAAAAGTGATAATAAAAAAATGTTATACTCCTCTGGAGCACTCATTTCCAAATTTCCTAACAACTTAATTTGCGAACGAGTGCTGTTATTTCGGAACTATTCTTTAATCCAAAGATGTGTTTTTTTTCTTTATATACATATATAATTGGCGCGTACACCCCTTTTGGGTGTTTGGCCGAGCTCCTCCTCCTATTTGTGGTGTGCGTCTTGATGTTGTTCCACAGATGGAGGGACCTACAGTTTCAAGCCGACTCCGAACGGCAGATATTTTTATGAGGAGCTTTTTCATGACAGAAATACACTCGGAGGTTTGCCATTGCCTGCCGAGGGGCGACCGCTATTAGAAAAATGTTTTTCTTAATTTGATGTTTCACCGAGATTCGAACCAACGTTCTCTCTGTGAATTCCGAATGGTAATCACGCACCAACCCATTCGGCTACGGCGGCCGCCATGTTTTTTTCTTTATGCACATGTAAATAATTGCAAGAGCAATAGTCTCATTCGCTTTTGTGTTTCGCATGTTATCAGTAGGACGATCGCAACGAAATGATGGATCTGTGTTGAGTATGTGTTCTACGGGCTAGGCACATATCGCTGGGAATTTCCCCCTGTATGTGACCAGCTTTTTTTTTTTTGTTTTTCACGAGGAGGAAGCATCGAAAGCCTAACCCCGTCAGTGTGGTACTTTAACCCGAACTATATTAAAACCCCTACCGTCAAAGTACCGATCTCCCCGGTACAACCGTTAAGTATTCGTCGGGAGGTGGTTCGAGCACTAAGCTCAATGTCCGTTATTGTCCTGATGCAATACGTCGAAAGTAGCATCTGCTTGTTACCACCCACTGTTTAGGTCATCTGATGAGAGAGCCACCCCAGTGATAACAGATTTTGTACTCTTGCCGTATGTTTCGTATTTTAGCGCTTGTCCCCATACCGGTGCAGCATAAATTACAATGGATTGGGTAACTTTTGCCAGTAGCCTTTTGTTCTGGCTTGGCCCGCCTATGTTAGCCATTATTCGAGATAGCGCCGTGTTTACCCGTGCTGCTTTCTCACAAGCTTTTTCAATGTGCACTTTGAAATTTAAGCGTGCATCAATCATGACTCCCAAGTATTTCAGGTACGGTTGGGTGTTGATGTTATGCCCGTCTATGCTTAGTGTAATGTTCTCAATTTTTTTCCTGCTTGTAATCAAAACTGCTTCAGTTTTTTGGCCCGCAAGCTGTAGGTTTGACGATGTAAGCCAGTTTTTTAGTTTGTGAACTGTCGCACTACATATAGTCTTGATTTGATGAAGCTCTTTTGCAACTATTGCCAACGCAATGTCATCCGCGTATCCGATTAATTGGGCTGCTTTTGGTATAGGGATGCGGAGGATTCCATCATAGAGCACATTCCACAACAGAGGGGCCAGCACAGAGCCTTGCGGTACTCCCCCAGTTACTCTATATTGCTTAACTCCTTCGTCTGTGTCATAGAGTGGTATTCTATCTGACAGGTAGCTTTTTATCAAACGCAATAGATATGGTGGCGTGTCCAGGTTCCCTAAAGCTTGCATAATGTGGGACCAGCATGCAGAGTTAAAAACATTTTTTACGTCCAATGTTATGACGACGCAATACTCCTTGGTACCATGCATCCATCTTGATCCTTCAATGGCATTTTCCGCTATTCATGTAAGTTTTTTATTGCATCAATTGTCGAGCGCCCCCTGCGGAAACTATATTGGTTGTCGGACAAGCCTTCTTTTCCAGTAACGTGCTGCTCCAAACGATCAGCAATAAGCCGTTTTAAAATTTTGCCCATCGTATCAATCATACAGAGGGGTCGATACGAGCGATACGACCCGGCGTCTTATTAGGTTTCGGCAAAAGGACAAGTCGTTGCTGTTTCCAGATTTTTGGGAAGACACCATCTCGAAAACACTTTTGATATGTCTCCACGAAGGGTTTTGCATCTTCTTTCAGTGCGAGTTTAAGAGCTCCGTTTGGTATTCCATCTAGTCCTGGAGCTTTAGTGTTTCCAAAACGACCCAAGACTGTATTTACTTCTGTTTCCGTGACAATAGGTATACCTGTAATAAAAGAAGCGTCTGCTGTTAGTCGGTATTCTTTCTCATGTGCTTGTCTTGGAAAAAGGGTTTCCACAACCTTTTTTAAGATAATAGGACAAGTCGGCGCTTTTCCTTTGCAACCACTGATCTTAGACATCACCAACTTATACGCTCCTCCCCACGGATTTTCATCAGCTTTGGCACAAAGTTCTTTGAAGCAGGAAGCCTTGCTTTTTTTAATCGCATTTTTGAGGCCCTTGCGTTTCATTTTGAAGATTTCCCGCAGCCTTTCTTTTTCACTTGTTCCTCTGCTTCTTTGGTATTGACGTCTAGCTTTATGGCAAGCGCCTCTGAGTTCAGCTATATCGCTGTTCCACCAGTATGCCGGTTTCCGTATGTAAGTGTGTTTTTTCCTGATCATTGCAGCATCACAGGCTTTGGTCAGGCGTGTTACCAGTAACTGAGCTTGCTCATTCGCGTCGTTTATGTTAGTTGGATGAGCGTTTAGCATAAGCTTAAAAATCTCTTCGTCCATGGTTTCGATCTTCCACCATTTTGTCTTGGCTTTTTTAGCAGGCTTGTTCTTTCCTTTACTTTGTTTCGGATGTATTATTTCGATTATTATGGCCAAGTGGTCGCTGTGGGTATAAATGTCGCAAATCTGCCATTTCGTCCTTAAAGCTAAAGATCTGCTTATAAAAGCTATGTCAATAACGGAGCCACGGCCATTCTTCTCGAAAGTGTTTTTTCTTCCAGTATTTAATAACACGACGTCAAGTAAGGAGAAGGCTTTGAGAAGTGCTTTCCCTCGTTGGTTTGTACACGTTGTTGTCAGGGCTTCTCTGACCAGTTCGTCAAGAATCTTTTCAAATGCTGCTTGAGGTAGGCTCGGCGGTATATAACAGCTATATATATATACACCAGAAATTTTTACTCTAGTGTAGCTGGTTTTGTCTGCAAGTTGCCGCTCTTGGATAGTCTTATCTCCTAGGACCCATATGGCTGCCTTCCTTCTTGCCAGCTTAAGACAATATTATCGTCAGCTCAAATCTGCACGATAATTTCACACATATTCACTCAGTCGTCAAATCTGTCGTTGGTTGGACTGCAAAGAAGAGACATTGTGTTAATTTTTTTTCTTATATCACTAACACATTCGTAGTTTTTTCATAAGCAAACCGATTCATAACTCTTGTAACGCCAGCCCAACCGTTAATTCTGTCAAATTACATACATATATATACATACATGTAAGGAGGTGGCATCATTATAAGTCGTTGGCATCAGCAGTCGTTCAATTATCTTAACGAAGTAGCCAAGTTAGCAAAGTTGTCAGAATCAAAAACGTTGAAGTCGTTAAGTCGCCGAAGTTGAGAAAAGTCGTGAAGTAGCAGCCGAGCGAAGAAGTCGAGTTTCATTGTATTTAAAGTATATTTAATTTATACATTCAATTCATTTTAATCTATATTATAATTCAATAAACATTGTTACTTGGGGGCTCAACCTTTGAACACTCTAAAAAAGATGCTATAATGTGTTATAGTGAACTATGTTTCTAAGATCTGGAAAAGAAGTAAATGCAGTAGAAATTAAACGAGAAAAATCAACAGGAATTGAAAACGAAGAAATAACTCAAGCTAAGAGTGAACACATTAATATCGAAATGGCATTAAATAACCAAAACTCAGGCGGTATAGAAGGAGAAGGCTTAAATGTTCAACTTTTACGTATGTTGACAGAAAAGCTTTGCAGCGATTTAAGAAGTTCAGTTTCAATTGAGAGCTTCGCAAAAATTGTCCCCGATTACGATGGAATAAGTATGCCTGTAAAGTTGTGGTTAAAGAATTTCGAGGACAATGCGGCAGCACACGAGCTAAACGAAAAACAGAAATATGTAAACGCAAGAAACAAAATGAAAGGTACAGCAAAACTGTTCCTAGAGACGGTTACAGTATCAAATTATAGGTAATGATTTACGCGAAGCGCTTATATCTGAATTTGACAAACAGCCTAGTAGTGCTGAAGTCCACCAACAACTTAGGGATAGAAGAATAAAAGAATCGGAGAACATTCATGATTATATTCTAAACTAGCAAACCCGGTCCCCTTCGCTGGGCACACTAAAATAGAATAGATATGGTTTAGAACAGAAAATATATGGTTTTCATATTATTTATTTCTTTATTCTTTATTCAAGCGCTTTGGCATAAACAATATTTTTTGTTTTCTATTTGTTTTTGAGTAAATATAAAATATAAATTGAAAATCAGGAGAAAAGAAGATTGTTTTTAAATTTCAAATCAACGCATATGAATAACTAAGAAACAATCGTCTTTTTTCCTGATCATCCATGAATTTTTCGTTTGAATTTATATGTTTTACTAGCAAACCCGGCCCCCTTCGCTGGGCACACTAAAATAGAATAGATATGGTTTAGAACAGAAAATATACGGTTTTCATATTATTTATTTCTTTATTCTTTATTCAAGCGCTTTGGCATAAACAATATTTTTTGTTTTTCTATTTGTTTTTGAGTAAATATAAAATATAAATTGAAAATCAGGAAAAAAGAAGATTGTTTTTAAATTTCAAATCAACGCATATGAATAAACAATCGTCTTTTTTCCTGATCATCCATGAATTTTTCGTTTCAATTTATATGTTTTATTAAGCATTGGAGCTTTTTTAACCACTAACCATTTATATTTTTCAACAAAAAAAAACGAAAAAAATTGTTTTTTCCACGAACACATAATTTCATTCGGATTTCACATTAAATTCTCAAATTTCGTAAGAAATTATTCACTGTTCCAAAATCCACTCCAAAAAAATTCACAAACAATTTTTACATGTTGCACTTACGTTTTTTCCTTATGGCATCCAAATCAGAAAGAAATATTGACACATTGTAACTCACACTGTCAATTTGACAGTTCAGTTCCGCCCCAAGCGTTAGAAAAGTAAGCGACATTATGGCTGGCTCAAAAGAACGATGTACCCGTTGCCACTGCTCCGAATTACAACCAACCTTTACGAAACCCATTTTCAATACTTACTTAACAATGTGTGTAAGTTTGGTTTAATTCGGTGCAAAGACACGGCGGGTCCACGTTTTGGCATATATTTCAAGACCCTAGTCATCAATAGGTATGAAAATTACCCCGTATTAAAGCACTTATCAACAGCTTTCATTTGATATCCATATTGTACAAACACATTCTAGGGTCCACGTTTTGGTCTCTATCTCGAGACCCTAGTCACGGAGCGGATGGAAATACTCTGAACTAAAGCATTCACCAACAGCTTCCATTTGATACCCATATTGTACATACACATCCAAAGGTTACCCGGGTCCACGTTGTGACCTATATCTCGAGACCCTATCTACCAATAGGTATCCAAACTATACGGAAACCATCTTCATTACCTCCTTAACAATGTGTGTAAATTTGGTTTAATTCGGTGCAAACACACGGCGGGTCCACGTTTTGGCATATATTTCCAGACCCTAGTCATCAATAGGTATGAAAATTACCCCGTATTAAAGCACTTATCAACAGCTTTCATTTGATACCCATATTGTACATACACAACCAAAGGTTACCCGGGTCCACGTTTTGACCTATATCTCGAGACCCTAGTCACGGAGCGGCATGAAAAATACTCTGTACTAAACCATTCACCAACAGCTTCAATTTGATATCCATATTGTACAAACACATTCTAGGGTCCACGTTTTGGTCTCTATCTCGAGACCCTAGTCACGGAGCGGATGGAAATACTCTGAACTAAAGCATTCACCAACAGCTTCCATTTGATACCCATATTGTACATACACATCCGAAGGTTACCCGGGTCCACGTTTTGACCTATATCTCGAGACCCTATCTACCAATAGGTATCCAAACTATACGGAAACCATCTTCAATACCTCCTTAACAATGTGTGAAAATTTGGTTTAATTCGGTGCAAAGACACGGCGGGTCCACGTTTTGGCATATATTTCGAGACCCTAGCCATCAATAGGTATGAAAATTACCGCGTAATAAAGCACTTATTAACAGCTTTCATTCGATACCCATATTGTACATACACAACCAAAGGTTACCCGGGCCCACGTTTTGACCTATATCTCGAGACCCTAGTCACGGAGCGGCATGAAAAATACTCTGTACTAAAGCATTCACCAACAGCTTCAATTTGATATCCATATTGTACAAACACATTCTAGGGTCCACGTTTTGGTCTCTATCTCGAGACCCTAGTCACGGAGCGGCATGAAAGATACTCTGGACTAATGCATTCAAAAACAGCTTCCATTTGATACCCATATTGTACATACACATCCGAAGGTTACCCGGGTCCACGTTTTGACCTATATCTCGAGCCCTATTTCCAAAATAAAATATGATCCATGTTACTCGTGGATGATGTAGCTTTCGAATGGTGAAAGAATTTTTAAAATCGGTCCAGTAGTTTTTGAGCCTATTCGTAACAAACAAACAAACAAAGTTTTCCTCTTTATAATATTAGTATAGATTAAGCATTGGAGCTTTCTTAACCATTATCCATTTATATTTTTCAAAAAAAAAAAAACGAAAAAAATTGTTTTTTCCACGAACACATAATTTCATTTGAACATTCGGATTTCACATTAAATTCTCAAATTTCGTAAGAAATTATTCACTGTTCCAAAATCCCCTCCAAAAAAATTCACAAACAATTTTTACATGTTGCACTTACGTTTTTTCCTTATGGCATCCAAATCAGAAAGAAATATTGACACATTGTCACACTGTCAATTTGACAGTTCAGTTCCGCCCCAAGCGTTAAAAAAGTAAGCGACATTATGGCTGGCTCAAAAGAACGCTGTACCCGTTGCCACTGCTCCGAATTACAACCAAACTTTACGAAACCCATTTTCAATACTTACTTAACAATGTGCATAAGTTTGGTTTAATTTGGTGCAAAGACACGGCGGGTCCATGTTTTGGCATATATTTCGAGACCCTAGTCATCAATAGGTATGAAAATTACCCCGTATTAAAGCACTTATCAACTTATCACATTTGATACCCATATTGTACATACACAACCAAAGGTTACCCGGGTCCACGTTTTGACCTATATCTCGAGACCCCAGTCACGGAGCGGCACGAAAAATACTCTGTACTAAAGCATTCACCAACAGCTTCAATTTGATACCCATATTGTACAAACACATCCGAAGGTTACCCGGGTCCACGTTTTGACCTATATCTCGAGCCCTATCCACCAATAGGTATCCAAGCTATACGGAAAGCATCTTCAATACCTTCTTAACAATGTGTGTAGGTTTGGTTTAATTCGGTGCAGACACGGCCGGTTAGCGAACACACAAAAAGTTGATTTTATTTTATATATAAGATTTTTTTCAGTTTGTGTCCGAAAAATCCAAATATCTTACGGAACCCTAATTTTTTCCAAAATAAAATGTAATCCATGTTACTCGTGGATAATGTAGTTTTCGAATGGTGAAAGAATTTTTAAAATCGGTCCAGTAGTTTTTGAGCCTATTCGTTACAAACAAACAAAGAAACAAAGTTTTCCTCTTTATAATATTAGTATAGATATGCGAAAAGTAGCAGCAATGGGAAGCGTAGAAGAAGCGTCAGTTATCCTGTACATCGTCGAAGGGTTAAAAATGCGGAACGAGTTGAAAATTCTTCTGTTAAATTCACAAACGTACATAAAGTTACTGGAACAATATGAAATTATCGAAACGATGAACAGCAGCAAAGAACGCACCGTAAGCAGCGAAAGGAAGTTTGGTAGCGGCGCAGCGGCAGCAACTGCGCGTAGGCACAACACGCAAGCATGTGCCCATTGCCCCGATTTACACGAGGAGACATCTGGAAGGGAGACACTGGAAATTCTCTTTTGATGTTTCATTCGCGTACACACGGGCAAAAATGTTTCCGCGAGATTTTGACATTTAATACTTTAGCATCGTCTGGTTCGGATGTATTCTCTCACGCGCTTACATGTAAAGCGGAAAACGTTCGTCAACAATTTCTTAAATATATGAATGAAAAATGCAAACTGGTTAAATAATAAATAATTTGTTGTTTTTTTATTTAAATATATTTACAAATTGTTGTACTTGAATAAAAAAAATTAAATTAAAAATACTTCATACATAAATAACTAACTTAAAATTAACTTGAGTATCTAGAAATGCGGGGAAAATTAGAATTCAACATAAACATGCCCCATAATATATTTTAAATTATACCTACTTTACTAGCAAAAATAATCGTGCATTTCCCAAGCAGTGTTCGGATGTTTGACATCTTTGTTCTCTTCCGTTTTCTTGAAAACCAACACATAACTCAGAACCTTCTCCCACAAAAGAAGAAAACAAATGAAGCAACTGTCAAAAATTGCTTTAACCCTCATCGGTTGTTAGAATTCGTATTACATATACGTTGTTTGGTATGCGCACGAATACAGGATTAAAATCCAATTAAAGAAAAAGCAGACCCATACATTTTTTGCACGACTTTTATTGTTTATTCATTCCTCATTAATACAATGATTTTTAATTTCAAAACGATGTTAAATGAAAACATAAATGCGAAAAAAGAATAAATATTTAGGAAACGTAAAAATTCAATTTGAAACTATTCGACAGGCATAATTATGGCAAATTGAATATTTATGACTAGCACAGATAAATCTCGCACACTTTTCACACCGGGAAGCGAAAACATTACGATTGGAACAAATATAACATCGGCTTCTTTTGTTGTTCGGTTGAAGATGAGACATTGATGTTTGAGGATGCAATTCAGCATGGAATTGCTGTGACATACGTGGTGGATGACTACGGTTTGTAGCAAATGGAACTGTGAGTGCTTCACCCAATTCCTCAAGAAACAATCTACGACGAATGTTAATATTTGTTTTTTTTCTATTCCAATCAGAGAAAATATGGGTGAAAATAATATATGCGTTCAATGCACTTATATCTAGCATATTGCAAAAGAGAGCCATTGGCCAACGATTAACTTTTCTCTTTGATCGAAACGTTCCTACCATTTGGTCGAGCGTATCTACTCCACCTTTAGTTTTGTTGTAAAAAGTAATCAAATTTGGCTTCTTCTTCGCTGATTGTTCAATTTCTAAGCCTCGATGATATGTGCTCAACAATGTCACAAATCGATTTTTTTTGGAATAAAATGGCTTGCAATTGTGGCTCATAAACAAATTCTGTATGAAAAACTGGCTTTCGCTTCATATCGAGCAGTATTGGTGGTAATTCAGCTCGATTCTTTCGTATTGTTCCCACTATCGTCATTTTTTGCTTGTGCAAATCCTTAGCCAGCGCGTATGTTGTAAAAAAATTGTCACAAGTAACGTTTCTACTTGTCAGTCCATGGCACAAATCGCGCACAACACGTTGCCCAACATTTCTTTCCACAGCAGTGTTTGCAACACGGCCAAGATAAACTTGAGCATTATGTGTGTAATAGGACTCTGAATCGCAAATTATCCAAATTTGTATTCCATATTTTGCCGGTTTTGATGGAATGTATTGGCGAAATGGACATCGGCCACGGAACGGAACAAGTTGTTCGTCTATTGTGACTGTTTTTCCAACAGTATACAATGTCTTGAGATGTGCAGTCCATTTGTCAAACACAAATCGAATAGGTGAAAGCTTATCACGCCGATTACGTTCCTCGCGGTCATCAAAACGAATGCACCTTTGAATTTTCTTGAACATGTCAAGGCTCATGGTTTTGCGAAAAATAGCTCTGCCTTTATCTACATTCCACAACTGCGTAACGCACTCGCCATATGACCGGTAAACACCAGCAAGAAGAAGCAATCCGAAGTACGCACGCAATTGCTGAATTGTCAAATGTTCCCAGTTGTTGCGATATGTTCTTGCACCAAATAAATTTGTCATTCTGAGAATATGCTCCTCAATTGGCGAAAGGATCAAAAGAAAATCCGATAGAGGAGAATCAACCGCAGAAATAGCAAAAGCAGTGGGACCTGTGAGCAAAATGAACAAGAAGGATAAAGTTACCAAAACTACCAAACCAAAAAAGGAGAAAAACAGAATAAAAAATACCTTTAGAAACATTCGATTGATGTCGAAAAGAAAATCTTCTACCACGTACAAATGGTTCTTTCGTATACTCGATCAATCCATTTTTCGAATTCATGCGAATATCGAGATTTACTGCGCTACCTTCTAAAATTTCTTGTGACAGTGGTTCGATATCCGATGAATCACTTTCAAGGCTATCGTCACTCGATCTTTCAGATCGCTCATCGTCATTTTCTTCATATTCACTCGATGTCAATCTTCAAAAAATGGTAAAATTCTCGTAAAATATCAAAGATATTGTTAGTGATGATTGATTCTCCGTTAACAACTCAACACAATATTTAACACTTAACAGAACGTACTGATAGAGAAATTTTCTGAAAACATGCGAAAAAAGCTAACGAACACTCAAATATGTACCGGTACAAAAAGTCATCCCATTATCTTTGACACTGGTATGCGCACGCATACCAACAACAGATATGTAAGTTTTTTAGTTGGGGCACTTACAGCCCGCAACGCCATCTGTCATTCAATGTAGTAGAAATACTTGCTAAAATATTTAGTTGGACAAAAATTCAAATCAATCGATGAATATTTACTATATTAAACAGAGTTTCAAAAAGTGAAATGGTATGCACGCGCATACCAACAACGGATGAGGGTTAAGATAAGAAGTACGAATAAGAACAGCAAAGCGTGTCGCCAGCAGAGAACGTAAATTCATAGAGAAGGCTCAGGAACGAATGGACACGTTAAATGTCAAAACACATCAAAACGAGGATAGGAAGTTAACAGAAGAGAGTTAACATAGCGGAGCGTAGTCAACAGAAATAAATATAGCGTTTGCATTGAAATGTAAAATGCCATGATTTGGTGTTAGGGAAAAGAAAATAACAGAAGACTTGTACATTTTTCTTTCATGCTTATTTGCCGTCGGCATTTTGCATGCGCAAATGGATTATTTCTTGTGAGATGAATATTTTAATTCTAAGTAGCGCAATAGCACCATAGGCCAAGTAGCTAGTGTGCTCTATCAATTAGTGTTATATTTTATATTGCTCTAATAAATAATAATATTATAATTCTAAGTATATGCATGCATGAATATGAAATTTTAAGTATCTAATTGACTAAATTGTATTGAATTTAGGTCTATTATCAAAATTATTCAAATATCATAACACAAAAAATAACTTTGTAAACCATTCATTTACATCAAGGTTTATTATTCAGCAATATGTTGTACTTTTTAAGTTATTATATACATATGTATGTATATTAATATGCTACAAAGCGTTGAATATATTATATAACTATAACATCTACCATCCATATTCATGTGGGCAGAAAAAAATCTTGACTTGCCTCAAAACCCAGCTCATATACCTCTCATACACATCTCCATATACAGAATTCAAAGCAAATAGACAAACGTATGCAAACATATTTCTAATACACATACATATGTATGTGCAAAATTCACATTTCTCTTTCATGCTTATTTCCCGTAGGCATTTCGCATGCGCAAATGGATTATTTCTTGTGAGATGAATAAATTAATTCTAAGTATGTATGTATGTATATGCATGCATGAATGTGAAATTTTAAATATCTAATTAACTAAATTGTATAGATATTAAGTGCATTATCAAAATAATTTCAAAATATCCACATAAAAAATTGGCTTTGTAAACCATTCATTTGCATCAACGGTTATTATTCGACAAAATTTTTTAAATTTTTATATCCATATGTATTTATATTCATATACTAAATAGATATAACATCTACCATCCATATTCATGTGGCCAGAAACAAAATCTTGACCTGCCTCAAAACACAGCTCATACATATGTATCTACATATAAAAAATTCAAAAGCAAATATACAAACATATGCAAAAAAACTCATCTAAACCTTATTAGCGTACATATACATATGTATGTATGTATGCACATACATATGTTGGGACAATGTACATATGTACGTAAAAGTTTCTATTCTAAGCAAAACAATGAATATTCGTATATACATATAACCGCACATACTTACTTTATGCCTCTACATGTGTATGCTTCCAAAACTAAAATTCTAAGCCTAGCGACTACAAGAACAAAATGCATTCCTAGGCGTAGCTGTTGCCGCCATGATTATTTATCCGCGACGGCGCTGAACAGTTTCAAATATTAAAAAGCACAAAAAAAAACAAATTCATTGATAAATTCGAGCTCATATTTCTACGAACAAAGTACTTTCATTCATAAAACGAGCCGCCCATATGCCAATTTTCTCGAGCATTCGAAAATAGTCAATATTGGAATATTTCGCGTTGAATTATTTGCCAATATTTGGTAAATCTTGAATTTTTGTCAAGTCGAGTGGCCGCGGCTCCGTACATATGTATGCATCAATATATGTATGTAAATATGTGTTCTAAATTCTCGACAACAATAGCAAATCGAAATATTTTTTCTGTCGCAAGTGCTCGCAGCCTCATATGTATGTATGTCAATGGAAGTTTGTATGCATGTATTTATGTATATGCGTGTTTGCTTTTGCACGTCCATATGAACGATTTTTCATATGCAGATATTCATTTGATTTAGCTGAACGAATATGTATGTAAGTTAACAGCCAAATCATCGAACGTCCCTCGCAATGACCCGATTTACACGAGGAGACATCTGGAAGGGAAACATTTTGTTCGGAGGCGAAGGACGGTCGGGGAAGAGAGAAGGGATTTTGTCTCCCGTACTCGGCGACACGCTTTTCTCTTCTTATTCGTATTTCCAATCTTTCCAATTTTTGATAGTTGCTTCATTCGTTTTCTTCTTTTATGGGAGAAGGTTCTGAGTTATGTGTTGGTTTTCAAGCAAACGGAAGATAACAAAGATGACAAACATCCGAACACTACTTGGGAAATGCACGATTATATTTGCTAGTAAAGTAGGTATAATTTAAAATAGTTATGGGACATGGTTATGTTGATTTCTAATTTTTCCCTGCATTTCTAGATACTCAGGACTATGAATAAGTTCGTGCGGTTTTACAACAGATGGCGTAACTTGATTATTATTCCATCGATCCACATTTCCAAACATTCATTGGAGAGCTACTGTCGTAAGGCACAAACGTCAGTATAAGTTTTTTATTTGAAGCGTAAACAACAATATTTTTACCACACTTGAAAATGTCGAATTTCGTGCCAAATAATGTGTTTTTGCGGGGAATTCTTCTTCATTATTTTAATATGAAGAAAAAAGCAGCCGAAAGTCATCGTATCTTGGTGGAAGTTTATGGTGAGCATGCTCTAGCTGAGCGAACGTGCCAGAAGTGGTTTGCACGCTTTAAAAGTGGTGATTTTGGCTTGGAAGACGAAGAACGCGAGGGTGCGCCGCCAAAGTTCATGGATACCGAATTGGAGGAATTGCTCGATCAAGATCCGGCTCAAACGCAAGAAGAGGTTGCAAAAACTTTGGGAGTTGATCAATCAACCATTTCCAAACGTTTAAAAGCCATGGGAATGATCCGAAAGGTAGGCCATTGGGTGCCGTATGAATTGAAGCCAAGAGACGTTGAACGCCGTTTTATGGCATGCGAACAACTGCTTCAACGGCACAAAAGAAAGGGTTTTTTGCATCGAATTGTGACTGGCGATGAAAAGTGGGTCCATTACGACAATCCAAAACGTCGGGCAACGTATGGATACCCTGGCCATGCTTCAACATCGACGTCGGCGCAGAATATTCATGGCCTGAAGGTTATGCTGTGTATCTGGTGGGACCAGCTGGGTGTTGTGTATTATGAGCTACTGAAACCGAATGAAACGATTACGGGGGATGTCTACCGACGACAATTAATGCGTTTGAGCCGAGCACTGCGAGAAAAACGGCCGCAATACGCCGATAGACACGACAAAGTTATTTTGCAACATGACAATGCTCGGCCACATGTTGCACAAGTGGTCAAAACATACTTAGAAACGCTCAAATGGGATGTCCTACCCCACCCGCCGTATAGTCCAGACCTTGCGCCATCCGATTACTATCTCTTCCGATCGATGCAACATGGCCTGGCTGACCAGCACTTCCGTAATTACGATGAAGTCAAAAAATGGATCGATTCGTGGATTGCGACAAAACCGACCGAATTTTTCACAAAGGGAATCCGTGAATTGCCAGAAAGATGGGAAAAAGTAGTAGTAAGCGATGGACAATACTTTGAATATTAAATTTGTAACCATTTTACGTCAATAAAGTTTCAAATTTCGAAAAAAAACCGCACGAACTTATTCATAGTCACTTTATTATAAGACAAAATAACTTAAAGTAGACAGTTTTCCCTAGAAAAAATATGATAAAATAGAAGTAATTCTTATTTGGTCATAGTGGGATTTGGACAAAGACTTATTTCCGTAAAAAATATGAAATATTTGTAAAAAATGAGAAAAGATTGTTGACTATTATTATTTACCATATCAATATTTGGTAGAATAGCCGTTATTCTGTATAACTCTTTCACACCTGCGTGGTAAACTCTCTATTAACTTTTGGCACCTGTCCAAAGGAATAGAGTTCCATGCTTCCTGTACACCTTCCTAAAGTTCATCGATATTTTTAAATTTATTTTGTCCAACCATCGTCTTCACATCATTCCACAAGTTTTCGATTGGATTTAAATCCGGACTTTGTGCTGGCCAATCGAGCTGGGTAATATTTTCCTGCGAAAGCCAGTTTTTGACCACTCCCGCAGTATGTTTGGGATCATTGTCGTGCATAAATATCCAATTTTTGCATGTTTGACTATTGCCATCTCATAAAGTCCATCCGTAATGTATTTATGAAATATTTATGATATTCCAACCGCCCATGGCACCGCAAGCTTTAAGGTCATTAGGAAGTTATTTGATATTGATCAGAAGAATTCCACTTTTAAAATTTGCCCAAAATTGAGGGAGGCTCATATTTACCCAAGCATTTGTTATAATATAAGACCAATTTCGTAATTCGTGCTTTCACAAGTTTATAAATTTTTTTTTCATTTCAGGAAATGTACAATAAATACCTATTATTTATAGTATTGTAATATATAATATATATAATATATATTACATACTATATATGAGTAGTTAACTTACTTGTTGGTAAAAATAAAAAGTAGAGATTAAAAAAACTAGGGTTTCAATTTTCTTAAGCATAATAATATTTATTTGGTAAGAAGAACTTAAATGAACATATACCAATAATTTAATTCGACAGGATTTCCTTACAAAATCAATATATTCGTTCAGCTAAATCAAATGAATATCTGCATATGAAAAATCGTTCATATGGACGTGCAAAAGCAAACACGCATACACATAAATACATGCCTACAAACTTCCATAGACATACATACATATGAGGCTGCGAGCACTTGCGACAGAAAAAATATTTCGATTTGCTATTGCTGTCGAGAATTGAGAACACATATTTACATACATATATTGATGCATACATATGTACGGAGCCGCGGCCACTCGACTTGACAAAAATTCAAGATTTACCAAATATTGGCAAATAATTCAACGCGAAATATTCCAATATTGACTATTTTCGAATTGTCGAGAAAATTGGCATATGGGCGGCTCGTTTTATGAATTGGCCTCTGGTGACGGTCTAGCATTGCTTGACAAGAACTTTATATGTGTGCGTGTCGGCTGATTGACGCTAATATCTAAAATTTTTTATTTTCATCATTCAAAAGCCGACAACAAGTATGTGTGACACGACGACACCCGACTGCACTAACACACACAAAGCTCAGTCAAGCATGCTGGACCAAGCCAGAGGCCAAATGAAAGTACTTTGCTCGTAGAAATATGAGCTCGAACTTATCAATGAATTTGTTTTTGTTGTGCTTTTTAATATTTGAAACTGTTCAGCGCCGTGGCGGGTAAATAATCATGGCCGCACCAGCTACGCCTAGGAATGCATTTTGTTCTTGTAGTCGCTAGGCTTAGAATTTTAGTTTTGGAAGCATACACATGTAGAGGCATAAAGTGAGTATGTGCGGTTATATGTAGGTATATACGAATATTCATTGTTTTGCTTAGAATAGAAACATTTACGTACATATGTACATTGTCCCAACATATGTATTCATATATGTGCCGGGTCACTAATATTTTTGTTCATCTCAGCGCAGTGAGTTTCGTTCGCACTCGAGTTCAGAATTCTACTGACTTGCGTCTGAACTCTCTTCCTTGTGCCTACCATCGAACCACACTCGGCGACAGCGTCAGAACGCTGGTGCCCCGCTAAAACGGTACTTCTTAAAGCGACAAAATACAAGCAACCAATCACAACACAATTAGAGGCTGATGCAATATCACAATAATGATGAAATTGTCATTAATGTGAAATATCCAAAACTACAACCACACGCACACAAACTCGACATGCGGCGACACGCGCAAAACCACAACCTCACACACACAAACTCGGTATGCGCCGACACGGCCATCCTGACTTTAACACGCCCTCGTGTAGGAAATGCTTACATTTAAACTATCTTCATTTCGTTTTCCTTTTTTTTTTTATTACAAACAAATAATATAATACTTTTAAACACAAGCCAGTTTTCCTTTCCTAATTCGTATAAACTCATTATGTTAACAATTCATTTTAATTCAATTCAATTCATACAACATATTTTCAGGTTTGCTTACAAATACTTTAGCGTTACCATTATTATTATTATACTTTTTTTTTTTTTAAAGTAATTTTTAACAACATTCTTCTTTTCACATTATTTAATTCTCTTCTTTTAACATTACAGTTATACAATCGATGCCCCACACGCCATGATCAAAACAAACATTAGTATGTTTTGCACTTGTGCTTGCATTATCATATAATCAAGTACTCTGCCCTTTTCTTTGGCCAGCCGTACAACATCATTTGTCACCCTTATTGGTGTACTTCACTCTCTTTAGTGACTTCAAGATTCGCAATATTTTCATTTTCCCTATCTTCACAGGCTGCAACCGTGTTATCAATCTCAACAGTATTATTATAATCATCACACACATTCAGCTCTTCGGGCACTTGCCCCTCCGGCAATCTTCTTAAATCTTCATGAGCATATTTGTAATTTCGTTTATTGGTTAAAGACCTTAAATTGTACCTGTCACCATCTAGCACATCAATTATTTCAAAAGGTCCCTTGAACTTTGGACTCAATTTGGTTTGATGCCTTTCTTCGCTTTTAAGTAGCACAAAATCCCCAACTTTGTGTCTAATTACTTTTGCCTTATTTTTATTAAATCGGTTTTTGTCATAAGCTGCTGTAGCTAAAACATTCTTTTCGGCTTGTGCTCTTACATCTGACAGATCAACCTCATCTTCAATATCGCTAGGTGGGAGTAATCCTAATGGACGTGCTATCTTTCCCAATAACATTTCTAACGGACTAGCCTTCGTCACGCGGTTAGTTGTACAATTGATTGCCAACTGCACCTCTCCCAACACATCTTGCCAAGACTGAGTTCCAGTTTCAACCGCAGTCAGCATATTTTTCAACGTTCTCATTGTTCGTTCCACTTGGCCATTAGCTCGGCTAGCACCAGTGGCAATCAAATGCAAGTTTATTTTCTTATCTGAACAGAATTGGCTAAACTTCCCACCCGTAAAACACCTACCCTGGTCAGCTATTATTCGGTTTGGTACTCCAAACAACGAAACAGCAGATTGAACAGCCTTTATGCAACTCTCACTGTCTAATTTAAGGCTATGACTAAGATAGACATACTTGGTAAACGCGTCTACTTGAACAATTACATACTCTTTCTGGTCACTTTTGCCACTTAGTTTTCCGGTTATATCGATGTGGATAGTGTGCCAAGGAATATTGATTTTAGGAATGGGATGCAATTCAGCTTGTATTTTTCCTGAGGTTGATTTGGATATTTTACAAGTGATACAGTTATCAACAAATTTTCTGACATATTTTGACATATTGTCAAACCAATAAAAATCGTAGACTTTATCCAGTGTCTTCTCCCAACCTAAATGCATTATCGACTCATGAACTTGGTTGATAACAGACCATCTAAAGGCACGTGGCACTACTGGTAAACAACGTGTTCTGCCATTCCTCTGTATTTTGCGGTAAAGAACTTCTGCCCTTAGTTCATAGGTTTTCGCAATATCTTCAGCAAGAGAAAAATCTTTTAATTTAATCACAATTTCGGCTATGTCTGCGTCTCGACGCTGTTCAGCAATGAGCCAGTTGCTTGAAATTTCGGCCAAGTTAACTCTCTTCTCGTCAATCACCCCTACTCCACAAGTAGGCTTTGGTAAAAGAGGATTTCTTGACAAAAAGTCGACATGTGCCATTCTTTTCCCCTCTCTGTATTGAATGTCGAACGTAAACGCCTGCAAGTAAGCCCACCAACGCTGTGCTCTGGGGGTCAAGTCTTGTTTGTTTCTTGACGCCTTTAGCGAGTTACAATCAGTAAACACAGTAAAGTTCCTGCCTAACAGATAATGTCGAAAATGTTTAATGGAGTTTACAACAGCTAAAGTTTCCAACTCATATGAGTGGTATCTTGACTCTGCAGGTGAAGTAATTTTACTATAGTACTCAATTACGTGGGGTTTGTTAATAATTTTGTGTAATAAAATTGCACCGTAGCCATCACAACTTGCATCTGTATGCAACTCAATTGGATGATTTGGGTCAAAAATTACAAGGACTGGTTTATCGGTAAGAATAGAAACAACTTTTTTTCGTATCTGCTCATGTTCAGTTTTCCAAACGAATTTACTTTTGTCTGAAGTTAAAAAATACAGCGGCTTCATTAATTGTGAAAATCCCCCAATAAATTGTCGAAAATAAGATGCTAAGCCAATAAATTGTCTTAGCGATGTGACTGACTGTGGAGGCGGAAGAGCAGTTAATGCTACAATTTTCTGAGGGTTTGGACGAATTTCACCAGCACTAATATTGTAGCCTAAATATTGAACCGATGTCTTCAAAAAAGAACACTTTGTAATGTTGAATGAAAATCCAGCTTCTGTTAATGTGTTTAGAACAATTTCTAATCTTTCTAGCGCTTGGTCTTTTGTTGAGGCAATTATCATTATATCGTCCATATAGACGATAACATACGAATTTGCTAAGTCACCTAGAGCTTGCATTACTAAACGTTGAAACACAGAAGGCGCGTTTCTAAGCCCAAACGGCATTGATAGAAATTCATATTGACCATCTGGGGTCACAAATGCTGTATACTCAATAGAATCGGTGTGTAAGGGAATTTGGTAATAACCGCTGGCCATATCTAAGCACGTAAAATAATTAACTCCTTGAAGTCTATTTATTTGATCCTGTATAAGTGGCAACGGGTATTTATCGGCGACTGTATTTGAATTTAGCTCTCTGTAGTCAACACAAAGTCTATCTGAACCATTTTTCTTCTTGACCAACAATATGGGGCTTGCGTAAGGTGAACAGCTTGGTCTAATTATTTTGTATTTTAGCAATTCGTTAATTTTTTCCCTTACTAAATCTCGCTCGCATGGACTTAACCGATATGGCCTTCTTTGAACTGTTTTACTTGGATCAATTAATCTAATTTTCATTTCACCAACCTTGACTTTAGTACCTGGAATACCTTTTATAAAAGAATTTGAATACTTTGCCAACAATGAATGCAGTTTTATTTTGTCTTGACCCTCAAGTTCTGTATCAATATCGGTCGGCTCACCACCCATACATGAATTAATTATTTTGGTTCTTGAGATTTTAAATTGGTTTGATGAAACAACAATATCGAAACCCTGATTTAGTATTTCCCGTCCAATGACAATATTGTTTTCCATGTGATCATCACTTATTATATAAAACAGAATTTCAATGCAATTGTCATCAATTTTTACATTACTTAATATCTGTACAGTACTACAAATTCCACCACTGCCTATGCCTTTCAACATAACCACATTATTGAATCTTTTGCCAGAGAATTTTATACTTATCTTTTCTTTCATCAACGAACATTCTGCTCCAGAATCGAAGGTGATTTCAAAAATTTGGCCTCTATGATCCATGTATCCCTTTGGTACTGCAACGCTGCACTGCTCGACTCGCTTTTCCTGGTTGAATGTCTTGTTCCTATTAGCTTCCTTCTTTGGTCATTGGGTAGATATGTGACCCAATTCTCCGCACTTGTAGCATGTTACGCTTGATGTTTCACGGTGATGACCTTCTTGTATACCACGTCGTTCATTACCACTTAAAAAATGATTTTGTTGTTTCTTGAGTCGGCAGTCAATCATTTTATGGCCCAATTTGCCGCAGAAGTGACACTCTATCGGTGATTGTTTTTGCCGTTTGGGAAAAGTTTCGGATTGATGGTCCATAAAGCCAGATTTCCTTTTATTAAAAGTGAACGCTTTTAATTCGGACTGCAAATCGCTTCTTGTGTTAACATTCGACGTGAAGCTTAAACGCTGCAATCGATTATCGAAACTTGCTAGCAACGCAAGAGTGACAGAGACAGCAATCTCTTCAACTCCCACTTGGCGCCATTTCGTCGTCAGTTCTGTAACCATGCGGCTTGCATGCACTGCGAGACACTCGCCGTCAGTCGGTCGATTCGACAGCATACTTAGAAACATTGCGGCTGGCGTTTCTACGGTATCAAAGCGCTGTATGAACAGTTCTTTAAACTCGGCCCAGGTGATTTCGGCGTAACACACTTGCGAAAGCCATTGCGAAGCGCTTCCCTCTAATGCTGAGCTCAAGGCCATGACCAACGCGCTGCCTTTTAATGCATTTTCTTGAAGAATAATTTCAACGGTAGTACACCACGATGAAGCGTTGGCGCCCGACTTGCCTGGGTTGAATTTGGGTAGTTGCACTGATTTATTCTGCACTGCACTGCCTGATGCCGTTGATTGTATGGCCCGAACCAGTTCAATCAAATTTTTATTTTGCAACTCCATTATGGTTTTCCAAGATGCATCAACTGTTGAAGGTAGAGGGCCAGATCCCACTTCTGATGCCGGGTCACTAATATTTTTGTTCATCTCAGCGCAGTGAGTTTCGTTCGCACTCGAGTTCAGAATTCTACTGACTTGCGTCTGAACTCTCTTCCTTGTGCCTACCATCGAACCACACTCGGCGACAGCGTCAGAACGCTGGTGCCCCGCTAAAACGGTACTTCTTAAAGCGACAAAATACAAGCAACCAATCACAACACAATTAGAGGCTGATGCAATATCACAATAATGATGAAATTGTCATTAATGTGAAATATCCAAAACTACAACCACACGCACACAAACTCGACATGCGGCGACACGCGCAAAACCACAACCTCACACACACAAACTCGGTATGCGCCGACATATGCATATATACATACATATGTACATGTACGCGAATACCGTTTAGATGAGTTTTTTTTGCATATGTTAGGAATATGTTTGTATACGTTTGCTTTTGAATGTTTTATATGTAGATACATATGAGCTGTGTTTTGAGGCAGGTCAAGATTTTCTGGCCACATGAATATGGATGGTAGATGTTATATCTATTTAGAATATGAATATACATACAAGTTAACACATCCGGTCAGACAAAGTCAACGACTGCAGTTCTGCACGATCAGCAAAGCTGCAACAATGTTTAATGCCAATTATGCCAAACTCCACAATACGTTGCCGTCAACATTCCATGCGCCGTCGCGACGTTGAAACATAATCCATTCGGCATAATCGCTGACACAGCGATTATAGGTCAGGGCTAGCTTATGTTAAGAATATTTTGTCATTTATATTTCAGTACGGATTTGACCAATAAACGAACAAATAATAATTCTATTTCGCTGATTTAACTTCGTGCAGAGATCACAAGTGAACAGTCCGAGCATATTAATTATTAACTTACATATGGATATAAAAATTTAAAAAGGACACATATTGTTGAATAATAACCGTTGATGCAAATGAATGGTTTACAAAGCCATTTTTTTATGTTTTAGTTAATTACATACTTAAAATTTCACACTCATGCATGCATATACTTAGAATTAATTTATTCATCTCACAAGAAATAATCCATTTGCATATGCGAAATGCCTACGGGAAATAAGCATGAAAGAGAAATGTGATTTTTGCATACATATGTATATTAGAAATATGTTTGCATACGTTTGTCTATTTGCTTTGAATTCTTTATATGTAGATGTGTATGAGAGGTGTATGAGCTGGGTTTTGAGGCAAGTCATGTGTTTTTCTGCTCACATGAATATGGATATTAATTCAACACTTTGCTGAATAATAAACCTTGATGTAAATGAATGGTTTACAAAGTTATTTTTTGTCTTATGATATTTGAATAATTTTGATAATAGACCTAAATTCAATACAATTTAGTCAATTAGATACCTAAAATTTCATATTCATGCATGCATATGTACTTAGAATTACTATTATTATTATTTATTAAATGAAATATAACACTAATTGATAGAGCACACTAGCTACTTAGGCCTACGGTGCTATTGCGTTACTTAGAATTAATTTATTCATCTCACAAGAAATAATCTATTTGCGCATGCAAAATGCCGACGGCAAATAAGCATGAAAGAAAAATGTACAAGTCTTCTGTTATTTTCTTTTCCCTAACACCAAATCATGGCACTTTACATTTCAATGCAAACGCTATATTTATTTCTGTTGACTACGCTCCGCTATGTTAACTCTCTTCTGTTAACTTCCTACCCTCGTTTTGATGTGTTTTGACATTTAACCTGTCCATTCGTTCCTGCGCCTTCTCTATGAATTTACGTTCTCTGCAAATGGTACAAGTACATAGGACAGGTGCAGAGAGCAATTAACGCACACGTTCATTCGGCAACTAAGTACACACCGTTGGAAGTACTCTTTGGAGTAAAAATTCGAAGCGAGACACGGCGGGACGTGGTAAGAGCGATTGAAGAAGAAATTTTAACTGTATTTGCAGATGAGCGGAAGAAGGTTAGGATGGAAGCGAAAGAAGCTATTCAGAAGGCACAAGCAGTATATAAGATGAACTTTGACAAAGGACGCAAACCTCATACTGGGTACCAAAAGTTTGATTTGGTAGCGATTAGACAGACACAATTTGTGGCGGGCAAGAAGTTGAGCAGCAAATTTATAGGTCCGTAAATTGTAGAAGTTAAACAGAATGGCAGAATGGATACAAGGTTGAAAAGGCAGCAGATTTCGAGGGACCAGGACAAACATCTACAAGTGCAGACAACATGAAGCTGTGGAAATACATACAAGACGCACAAGTTTTATCATCTGGGTCAGATGATGATCAGGATGACCGAGTGTAAGGAGGTGGCATCATTATCCGTCGTTGGCATCAGCAGTCGTTCAATTATCTTAACGAAGTAGCCAAGTTAGCAAAGTTGTCAGAATCAAAAACATTGAAGTCGTTAAGTCGCCGAAGTTGAGAAAAGTCGTGAAGTAGCAGCCGAGCGAAGAAGTCGAGTTTCATTGTATTTAAAGTATATTCAATTTATACATTCAATTCATTTTAATCTATATTATAATTCAATAAACATTGTTACATACATTCAATAAACATTGTTACATACATGTACATGTGTACATATTTGTAATTACAAATGTTGATAAAAATACATATGCCGTTTATTCATTATGTATTCAAATTTGCGGTCCTCCAGTTAATGTTCCAAATATTGTATTTACACAAACAAAATACCTTCGCAGGCGCAGAAGAAGCAGCATGCGCAGCATTTGGTAATTTCTTTAATACAACAAAAACTATTTTATTCTATGGCGAATTTAATACATAATCTTACGCGATTTTGAAATGTTAGAGACATACATACAACAAAAGAGGAGAGGAGAGAATACAATGTTTGTAAAAACTTAGTAATGGCTTGGTAATCTTGTGATTTGTGACATTTAAACACAACAAACTAATAAAAACCAAGCGTTGTACGTTAAATTGTGAAAGAAGGTATGTATGTAAAAATATGTACCTCCAAGTGCAGCTTTCTGCGCTTTTTTGCGAATGACACCGTGGCAAGAAAGTGTGTGTGTGTGTAGAATTTCTTGTGTTTGACAGTTTCTATTGCCTTTACCTACTCTTTTTCCTCCAAAAAAACAATCCCCCTTCCTTTTGTTTGTATGTATATTCTCGGAGCCTTACGTCACAGCGGCTTCGGAAAGCGCAATCTTTTATTCTATCCTTCCTGATTTCATTCGTAAGCCCAAGCGCATATTTTGGTGCTCACAGTCACCAACGTAAACGCAGGCCCATGCCAGCTGACGATGAAACTAATGATAGCCCCATGAATTCTCACCACTCTTCCGTTCCGTAGGATTGTAGATTCTATCGTAGGATTTTGGAAAACTTCGTAGAATCGTGTCAGCTGATTGCTCTTTCACCACACAGTGTTGCCAAACAGTACATTTCGAAATCATTTACAAAATAAACTTAGAAAAATTTTAATTTTTATTAAAATAACTTAAAAACAATGTTGCATAATGTTAATTATAGATAAATAAACAATTTGCATTTGGTGGTTTTTGACTTTGACTTATTATACAATGAAAAATTGTAACTGATAACGCGAATGTGTGTAAAAGTGTGTATACAAAAATATCAATGGCAACATTGTGTCGGTACAACCAAACATAAGCACACACAAACCGATGTGTTGTGTAAATATGTAACCAAAAGAACGCAGTTGTTTTCTACGGGATATGTTTTGTTCATTTTTGTGTATTCTACGGGCAGCGGAAAGGGACTACGATACGTTGGTGAGTGTGAGCACTAGGAAGGCTCGTGCATTCATAAAACGAACTCACCATATCTTCCTTCAAGCGCACTTTACATATGATATTTCCCACAACAAAAAATGTTATGGATTTAATTTAACCCTAGAATCGTAAGATACTTTTACCCTACGTTAATGCTAATACCTATACGTAAATTTTACGTACAACACAAAAATTTAAAATAAATGTTCAACAAAAACTTGTATATCTTCTGTTTTGATTTTAATTATTGAAAATACAAAATTTTATGTTTCTTAAAGTGAATTATAAAAAAAAATTATGCGAAATTCTGCTTACATTCCTGGCATATTTGTATTTGGTGCTCACCGCATAAGGCCGCTTCATCGCATATCGAGCAATAGGTAGTTGTCATCCGTTTTTTGGAATAGTGACAAAATTTGCAGTATGTCCGTTTGCCTTTTGATGAAGAAGCTTCGCTCACTGTTCTAGTTTCCTTTATATTGAGTATATTACGGATACTGTTCTTCAGTTCTCTAGAAAGGTTTGGTATATTATCAAGTCTCTCTTGTTGCCACGGTCCTGTTAATTCTTCGTGTAGTTTTAACACATACTTTGTTCTATTTAATGGTTTCAATCCCTTTTCCATTACGTTATGAGTGTAGATAACGTAAGAGTTCACTGAGGCTATATTTAACATGTTGTAAAATATGCAAAGTGGCCAACGCCTGGTTTTCCTGTTGCATGAAATATTTTGGGCCATTTGATCAAAGCTATCTACGGCACCTTTAGTGGAATTGTAGGAGTGTATAATTTCTGGCTTTGATGTAACTTCGTTCAAAGCGCCAGTAATGTGCATTGTGGATAGTAACATCACGTTCTTGTTTTGCTTAGGCTTGTAAGACACCATTGTCATTTCCTTATCAAACGCAAACATTGATGATCCATTTGGGCGAGATTTTGTTTCCAATAACTCTTCTGGTATTTCTGCTTTATTTTTGCGTAAGGTTCCCACGATGGCAATTTGTATGGATTAGCCAGTAATTTTTGTGCTAAGGGAATACTGGTAAACCAGTTATCCATTGTAACGTTTCGATGACTTCCATACAATGGGTTGGTCAAATTTTCAACGAAGTAATTGGCTAATGGAGCACCATTGGTTTCAGTGGATTTTCCAAGATAAGGACTTGCATTTAATTTATATTTTGTCGCTACATCACATAGCATTACAATCTTTATACCATATTTGTTTGGCTTGTTTGGCATATACATGCGGAATGAGCACCTTCCCCGGAAACCTACAAGTTGTTCATCAATTGTAACATATGATCCTGGCTTGTAAGACTTTGTGCAGTTGTAAATGAAGATGTTCCATATCATGGATATTGGAGCAAAAACCGTTTCTTTCATGCGTTCTTCTCTTGTGGTGAGATGATTATTTTTTAAAGTTGCGGAGAGAAATATAAGTCCAAGCAAGGCCTTCAGTTCACAAAGATTTGTATCTGAAACAGTGCAGTCTTTGATTTTATACTTTTCTCGTAGTTGTGCAATTTTTTCGTTCGTTCGCCAAAGCACTTCGTTTAGTATTTCGTCGTTAAAAAATAAGCCAAACGCATCGATGGGTTCGATAGCATCCTTGGCTCCTGGATATGGACCTAGTTTATGTTTGTTTTATTTTAATAACAGTGTTTAAAAAACATCCGCTTTTAATAATATTTACCTGGTCGAATATAAACAACATTCATAGCCATTGCTCTTCCGCTACTACGATGCACTGGATTGCTACTCCAAACATGACCATTCCTTCCCAAATGTGGATTAGAACTGGATACATCTTCAATGTCATTTAGTTGTAGCTGCACAGTTGGTGCTGACTTTTGTTTTTTTGGCCGGGGGACCTTTATTTTTTTTTTGAGATGCCATATTTTGATCGGACTCCACGGCTTTCATCAGTTCCTCTTCAAAAGTATTTTCCTGGAATTCAGGAGAGTAGTCTGGATCCTCCAAACTATCGTCACTGTCAAAATCAACTTCCTCTTCAAGGTTGTCCTCAGTAAAGCTTACATCGCTGTCAATACTGTCCAGGAGGTCTTCTATTTCTGCATCCGCAAGGCAACGACTTGAGTTTTCCATTATTTTCTTTTATTTCTCCTCCGTAAAATTTACGTATATTACGATTCTAGGGTTAAGATAGAATATTAAAATACCAAATATAAATACACTTAAGATTTTAGGTATAATTTTTGACCCCAAGTTTACTTTTTTTTATTATTATTATTAGAAGGCCATTACGCACTGCGACCAGAGCTGATCTATTGTGAAAGGCCTATTTTGTAACCCTAGAGTTTTAGGCTTTTTAGAAATTTTAGCACAGTTTTGGGTTTGTTGTTCCAAAGATTGCATGGAGATATTACGATTCCACCAAGGTGGTGAAGTCTTTGTCTGCCCAACGCAGGACATTCACAAAGCACATGTTCTGAGCTTTCTATGTCCATTTCGCAAAAGCGGCAGACATTGGTCTCGGATAGACCAATATTGTTTAGATGGTACCTCAGGCTGCAGTGACCTGTAAGGTATCCAGTTAAAAGACGCAGATCTACTCTGTTTAGTGAGAGAAGTTTGTCAGATATTCCTTTGTTGGGGCTTAGGAATAGTTTGGCTTGACGCTGACCGGCACAGTTTAGCCAATGTGCGGCAAGTTTTCTTCCCTCCCATTTCCTAAGGAATTCATTAATGTGGCCTTTTGTCAGTTCACAGAAAGGCTCAGGACCAGTAAGTTGCATATTTGCTCCTTGTTTTGCAAGGTCGTCAGCCATTTCATTTCCCTCATGTCCTTCATGTCCCGGAATCCAACATAGTGTTACTGTGTTGAGGTTTCCTAACGTGTTTAGGAGGTTTAGGCAATCGTTTACCAATTTAGAGGTGATGGTTGTTGATAGAAGGGCTTTTAAAGCCGCTTGGCTATCTGAAAGTATGTAGATGTGAGTACCTCTCATTTTCCTTCTAAGGCATTCTCTCACACATATTTCAATGGCATGTATTTCTGCCTGGAATATTGTTGGGTAGGATCCCATCGGAATCGATTTTTTGAATTTGGGCCAATTGATTCCTGCCCCTGTTCTACCATTTTCCAATTTTGACCCATCAGTAAACCATAGCTGGGAGCCAGGTTTGAAAGTGATAGAGTTAGTTCTCCAGTCTGTTCGTTCATTGATTATAACTTGGAAGTTCCTGAAGAGTATTGGTTTGGGTGATAGTATATCATCCCTATGAAGAATGGGACTATGTAGGAAGTCTTCTAAGATCTTTAAATGTCCTTTCATATCCCCACTTTTAAGTTCAGATATACCTTTTAGTCTTAAGGCACTCGATCGAGCTTCCCTTTCAATTAGAATTGGAAGCGGTGGTATGTTCAGGAGCACACCCAATGCATCCGTGGGACACGTTTTCATAGCCCCTGTAATACCAACACATACCAGGCGATGCAGTTTGCTTAATTCGTTTGCCGCCTTTCTTTGCTTGACCTTGGGCCACCATGCTAAGGATGCATAAGTGACTATGGGTTTTACAACTGTGGTGAATGTCCAGAAGGTCATTCTAGGGCTTAGTCCCCATGTCTTACCAAAAAGCCTTGTACAGGCAAAGAATGCCCTTGTGGCTTTTGAAGTAACTCTCTCAATATGGGAGTTCCACGTAAGCGTTTTGTCAAGACTAACGCCAAGATAGTTCGCTTCTGTCGAGAGTTCAAGTGTTGTTCTATTAAGGGTCGGACATTTGAGATTTATGTTCCTTCTCCTAGTAAACGGTACAAGTGTTGTTTTGGATGGGTTGATGGAGAGCCCTTTTTCCGTGCACCATTTGTTTATTATTGTAAGGGCTTGCTGCATGCGATCCGAAATGGTTTCCTCATGCCAGCCTAATACATAAACTACTAGGTCATCAGCGTAACCCTGAGTGTGAAATCCTAGGTTATTCAGTTTGTGGAGAAGTTCATCTATGACTAGAGTCCGCAAAAGAGGAGAGAGTACGCCACCTTGAGGGCAACCTCTTGTGGCTTTAATAGATTTGATTGTTCCTCCTAGCTCGGTGCTGATCATCCTAGATTTCAGCATGAATATTATCCATCTAGTGATGGGTTCAGGTACCTCCTTTAGATATAGGGCATTATAGAATGCCTCATAGGAGGTGTTATCAAAAGCGCCTGATATGTCAATAAATGCACATAGAGCTATCTGTTTGGACTCAATAGCCTTTTCAATAACTGTTACCAGGCTGTGTATTGCAGTCTCAGTGGATTTTCCCTGTTGATAGGCAAATTGAAGTCGATGCAGTGGGAATTTAGCTAGATTGTATTCCCTAATATACTGATCAACTATCTTTTCCATTGTTTTGAGGAAAAATGAGCTGAGACTAATTGGTCTGTATGATTTAGGCAATTGTTTGGGTTTTTTCCCTACCTTTGGAATAAATACGTTAAGGTCGTAGGCCAAATTTGTAGGCAAATATCCTAGCAGTAAGCTTACTTTGTATAGTCTGGTCAAATTTGGGATAATATGGTGTGCACCCTGCTGTAAAAGACAGGGGAATATCCCATCAGGACCAGGAGATTTGTATGGGCTGAATGTTGATATCGCCCATTGTACCCGCTTTTCATGGAATAGCTTGTTTGCTAGTTTTAAGTTCTCAGCACCCGCAGATGTAGTAGTTTCTGCCGGTACAGAGATCTCGTCTAGCACAAGTGATCCAGGGAAGTGAGTGTCCAGCAGAAGTTGACTGGTTTCCTCTGGATTCCTTGTATAGCTTCCGTCTGGCTTTTTCAGGGTACTAATGCCGTTTGAGTGATCTTTTAGTAGGGCTTTTTGGATACGAATAGCATCCGGAAGACTACAAATCTTTTCACAGTGATTCCTCCAAGTAGCCCTTTTAGATTTCCTCAATTCTTTATTGTAGTTGGTTAGGGCTGTTGAGTAGGAGGACCAGTCCCCCATTGCTTTAGCTCTATTCCATAGGGTTCTTGTTTCTTTACGCAGGTTGGAAAGTGTACTATTCCACCAAGGAACATTTCTTTGTGGCTTTTTCACTTTTACTGGGCAACTTTCGTGAAACGCAGATATTATGTTTGAATGTAGTTCGTTCGATTCGAACTCAAGCTCAGATATAAGCTGAATGTGACGCTTAGAGCAGTTAACACTTTGTTCTAAATAGAAGTGAAAGTAGTCCCAGTTAGTTTTTCTGGGGTTTCTGTAAATTATCATTTGTGGTTTGGTTGCACCTATATGGAATCTAATATGTCTGTGATCCGACATAGATGTTTCCTCTGACACATGCCAATTTGAGACTTCGGACAAAACATTATGGCTAGAGAGAGTGATGTCAAGGACTTCACCTCTGATTGCATTAATGAATGTAGGTTCGTTGCCTCGGTTTAGGATAGATATATTATACCTAAGTAGAAATTCAATAAGGTACTCACCTCTTGGATTGATGTTTGTGCTTCCCCACGCTGTGTGGTGCGCATTTGCATCACAGCAGAGGATCCACCGGAGACTTTTTTGCTGACAATATTCCACCGGGGCTATAACCTCCCTTGTTGGAGCAGTGACCTCATCTCCTGGAAGGTGGGCGGAGGCAAGTACTACCTCATGCTCACCTTTGCTCGTTGGCACTTTTACCCAAATCGCCACCAGGTCTTCTGTAATGAACTGTGATATTGGGATAAAGGTTAGTTGATTATTTATTATCAACGCCGCTCTGGGACGGTCTTTGTTGGCAGCATATATCAACTTACCGTTTGCGCTCTGGAGTCCCAGAATGACTCCTTTACGTACCCATGGTTCTTGAATGAAAGCTACATCCAAGAGTTCTTGCTTAAATCTCCTCGTAAGCACGTCCGAGGCTGCTTTTGCGTGATGGAGATTTATTTGAAGGCATCCGAGTTGCCTTCTGGTGTTGTAAGGTTTACGCTTAGGCCAGGTCATCTAGTGATCCTTCGTTTGGCAATGGCTGCCTTTTTCTTGCCTCGGTTGCTTTTCAGCAGGACTGCTTCCTCAGCGGACATCTGATCCCCCCTTCGATCGTTGTTGTAGCTGTGCGCTTTTTTTTCAGCCTGCAGCGGGGGTCGCATGCGGATACCCTCGGCCACGTTATGGCGCCATGTGCCGGATGTTGTTGTCTTTTCTGGCTCGTGTCTGGAGCAGCTGGCCTTATCGTCCTGGGCTATTGAAGCCGTTGGAGTCAAAGTTCCCGCTTCCTCAGAGCTTTGTTTCGCCGAGGGGTCAGGGTCCTGTTCGGTAACCTTAGGCGGATCAATCGGGCCTTTAGATTTTGGCCGAAGTTGGATTTTACCGAACCCGTAGTTCAACCAGTTGTTGGAAGTCTTTATGACTTCTGCGGAGATTGGGTCAATAGCAATGGTAATTTCTACCACAGTACCCTTGCGCACTCTGTTGAGCACCCGCCCGTCATTGGTGGTGAGGCCTCGTTTTGGCCGTCAAGGAGGCTAATAATATCCTCAGTTGAGGTGCTGTCCAATTCTGGAAAGTTACCAACGAAGATTTGTGGGCGCGGTATGTCCTGCATTTTTCCACGGCTTCAGCTTAGGAACTACTTCCTTTAGCCAATTAGCCGTATCATCGCAGCCGCATGATATAACTATATATCCTGGGCGAAAGGTGCAGCTATTAAATTTGGGCTTCGCAGCACCAGTCTGCTTTTTCCTTATCGCCTCCAGGATAGCATGTTGTATGGCCGTTAGTCTTTCCGTCGACTATACTGTAGTGGGATAGTCAGGAGGAATTATTCCCAACTTCGTGCTACACGCCGCGTCTTTGTAAGACATTTTTGTTGAGTCTACCTTGACTTCTGGATTAGGCACTGCTGCCTTTGGTCCTTCCGTTTCGGTAGTCTCTTCTGCCTTTTTTCCAACGCTAGAGCTCCCTTGTAAATTGGCACGTTTAGGGGAGCTTTGCTTTGGCGTGGTGCTGCTGGAGCGTTGTCGCTTCAGATCAGCTGGTTTTTGAGCCAACTCTCTTGCCTCGTCAATGCTGTCACCTTTTCTCAGGAAGTACTTTAGGCGCTTTCTGGCGGCACCGCAAAGCCGCACCTTGTCTTCGTCCCTTCTTCCTGAGTCACGAGTGGGAGAAGATAATAGTTTCTCCTCTTCCTCTGGTGATATGGTAGAAGCTTTGCCATCTGGCCCCAGGGCCATGTCGTCAACTTCCATATCCCTGCTTTCGCTGACAGTTGGAGGGCATTGTTTGCCCTTAGCTGCCTGCGATATTGTTGGTAATTCGGCACTGTTTACCGAAAGGTCGTTATCGACCTGGTTTATATTAGGCACTCCTGCCTTTTTTAATAAATTGTTTGACTCTGCCATGTGGTCCCACGAGTGAAGGGGAAGGGAAGGTCGAGCCACGACAGTGCCCCGGTGTCGCGGTAAGGCTAATTACAACCAGAGGGCGCCCGATATCTGGAGGTCACCGTTATAAGACACACTTACGTAGTACCATTCATCCTATAGGCACGGTTCGAATTACACCTAGGATTACGGGTTTTTTCGAGTTATGCCTCTCTAGATCCGCCATTTTTGGTTAAAAGCAGGGGCACCTCGTGCAGGAGTGGCATTCTACCCCAATGGTCGGTCTTTAGGCTACTGGCACAACTGCCATACGCCTCTGTGTGCATTTCCCCAAGAAGCAACGTACACTTCACCCCCAAGTTTAACTTTAACTTTAAGGAGCATTGTTTATCTCTAGGAAAAAAGTTATTTGAAAAACTAAGTATTATTAAGTTCCTCTCATCGCAAAGATCAAATATTCATCCAAATATCCTAACCAACACAACTAAGGCTCTACTCGTATCGTTCATTGATTACGGTCTTCCAATATATGGGCATACGCTGGAAACTCACTTAAAAAACTTTACGCGCCATGCGATTTGGCTATCAGACGCAGCATTAGAGCTTTTCCCACGTCGAATACAAAGAATGTACTTGCAGGAACTGGCATGCCACATATCCAAGAAAGACTCGAATCGAGCACATTCCGACTGATACCTAAACTTTTTTATACTCATAATCCTACATTACACAACAAAGTAAAACAAGCGCTTACGCGAAAGCGGCATACAAAAAAGCAATCAGCTATCCATCGGGTTGTTCAAAAGACAGCGCATCTCGATCTTGATATAAAACCAAGGTGCTTAGCAAACACCCCCCATGGGCTATACATTCCTCGAAAAAACGCCAACTTTATTCCAACGGTCAGATTTTCGTATACACCGACGGATCAAAAGATTATACTAATACCGCGTATGCAGTCGTTTCTGACGATTCTTGCATTATAAGCAAAGGGTTGCTATCACCCTTCTGCTCTATTTTCTCAGCTGAAGCCTATGCTGTGAAAGAAGCAACAAAATGGGCAGTAACGTCAAAAGGAAAATATACCACATGCAACGATAGCCTCTCAACAATAATGGCGATACAGAACCCAAATAACGTAAGCCCGCTGATTGCATGTATTCGAGATACCCTGATTGCATATAAGACTAAAATAAAATTAATGTGTGTACCGAGTCACTGCGGTATCCACGGAAACGAAGAAGCCGATAAGGAAGCTAAAAATGCGCCGCATATGCCCTGCTACTACGTAGAGACAAGCGAGAAAAATGATATATTACGCTATATTTACAAAATGAAAGAAAATCAACAGAAAGAGTTATGGAGCACTTGGTCCTTGGATATACACAGCACTTGTCAGACCAATCACCACTTAGGCTTCTGTGGTCTGGTGCTGACGGATCATGGTTAAGTCCACAATCGGGGAACTATACAGGCTGCAAAAAAGTGTATGTTTATGCATCACCGGTGCCATGAGTACAACCTCTGGTGATGCCCTAAATGCTTTCCTTGATTTGCTCCCCATGGATCTAAAGATACTACAGGAAGCAATAAAAGCAATGTGTAGACTCCATAAATATGGTTTCCGGCACGAAGACGGAACTTCGGGACACAGAGAAATCTTTAAGATGCTATCTGAGCAGTGTCCACTGTTTTTATCACCTAAAGACGACCTGATACTCACAGTTTCACTTGGAAGGAAATTTGATGTCAGCAATCCAGAATGCATGCAGGGAGGTTTGACGGATATTTTCTTTACCGATGGGTCCAAGAATGAAATAGGGTCTGGAGTCGGATGGTACTTAAACGATAGTAATAAGTATCACTATGCTATGGGGGATATGGCAACTGTTTTCCAAACGGAAGTTTTTGCCATCCTGAAAGTAGCCGAATGGATAATCGAGAGGAGATGGAGCGGGAAACAGATTGGAGTTTTCAGTGACAGTCAGGCTGCACCTAAGGCCCTGGGGAATGCGAAGCAAACCTCAAAGATTGTTCAAGAATATAAGAAGAAGCGTAATTCTGTCGCAAGACAAATCAGGCTTGTACTTATATGGGTTCCAGGATACTCCGGTGTTCAAGGAAACGATATTGCCGATGAATTGGCCAACCGTGGATCAGCGGTTTCAATAATCGGAATCAGTTCCACAGGAATCATGAATTGGATTAGCGATTATGTAGGCAATCTCCATAAAGAGCGATGGTCCGGTCTAGAACGCTGCAGAACTGCAAAGTGTTTTGTGACAAGTCCGAACAGAAAACAGTCAAACTTTCTACTAAAACTTGGATGGAAAGACGTTCGGTTGATGGTTGGTATCATTACAGGACGCAACCCATGGGGTCAGCATATGACCACCATTGGAATTATTGAGGACCCAATGTGCCTGTCGTGCTTGGAGGAGGCGGATAGCACTGAGCACTGTGAGTGTTCTGTCTTTGATAGAGCACGGCTACGAGTTTTGGGTTCCGATATCGTGAGAATAAGTAATATTTGTTCTCTAAAACTGGAGATATTTACAGACTTGCCAAAGAATCTGGAAAATTCTCATAGGACTAACTATCTCTATCTCTGTCTCTATTCTTTCCTATCTCTTTCTCTGATACTTTTCTCCTTCCCTCCTTGACTATCGAGAGGTTAAAATACAATGGGCTTTTTAGCCTGAGTGTTTTAGGAGCCACAAAATCTCCTGGTGCTCTTTGACTCGACCTTTTCAAATTTCAATTTCGCAGGGTTTTACCCAAGATTTTCTCGCGGCCTTGACGTGATAGGCACTTTTGATCGTTTGATAGTTTTCATGACACGACGATTCACAATATGAATATAATCAAAATGAACTCACTTTTGAAATTACTTTTGGAATGAACTTGAGATGAAATTACTTCAAACGAATTAATTGAATTTAAATCAAATATAATCACCGGCGAAGCCTCCATTAAAATTGATAAGTGCTCTAAAAAAATGATGATAAATGTACGCCGTGATAATATGCAATCAAATGACAGCGCTGAACTTTCAACTGAGAAAAGTTAATTTTTGTATTTGTCATGTATTTTTTTTTTTTTTTGCTACAGAATTTGCCGAGAGTGGACGAGCTTGATTTGTGGTCTACACAAAACAACTATTTTAAACGATATTAAAGTGTAAAATTAAACCAAAGGTTTACTGTGATTAGCGACCAGCGATTAGAGACCCGTCCTTGGCATTATTTTGGGAACAGCGATAAGCGAAATCTTACCAAGTGATAGTTCACACACAATCTCAAGGTTGAGGTTGCACTTAAAAACTACAACTTTGTACTCAAAATTGTAAATTCTTCGACATTCGAAGAAAGAAAGAAATAGTTATATTAACAAAAAATTTGCGGCCTTGTTTATCAAAATATTGGGGCGGCGCTGCCATCTATGTGCAATCATATTTGTCATCAATATCAAACTGCATTACCAAACCAATTAGAATAGGGCTGCTAAATATGTAGATAAAAATGAATTTAAAAAGGATGGCTCACCCGGGCGGTGGAAATATGAAGCAGTGTGTTCTGGCGTATTCTTCGATGTGTCACAGGCATTCGATAAAGTTTGTCATACAGGTTTGCTTGTTAAACTAAATTTAATATTTCCTAAACAATAATACGCAATCTTGAAATCTTACTTGCTAGCTGAGATCGCTACTTTCAAATCAAACAAGATGATGCTTATTTAAGTCTTCGACAAATAAAAGCAAGAGTGCCTCAAGGCAGCGTTCTTCGGGCTCTATTGTACCTTATCTTCACACATAACTTACCGTCCTAATTACTTCACAGCAACATTTGCATATGACACTGCGGTCATTGCAGTTGGTGAAACTCAAAGTGAATCGACGGCCACATTACACACCGCTTTAAATATGGTCTTCCAGTGGGCTAAAAAAAAGAGAATTAAACTAAATCAATCAAAATCTATACATGTAATTTTCTAACACTAAAATAAAACATATAGAGTAAAGTCGGGTATTGTGGGCACCATTTTACATTGATATTAAATTCTGCCAAAATAATCATAATGAAAAAGCGATCTTTTTTTCTTTCTAACAGATATTAAATTATCTTTACATATTATTGCAAAATATAAACCTTCGTCTGATAATATAGAAAAGCTGAACCCACCTTAAAAGTCGATGAAAAGAAAAATGGTGGGTAATATCGCCCTGGGTGCTCGGGTAAGGTGGGCCACTAGATAAAATTACCAAACAAAATTGTTAGAGTTAATAATAAGCCAATGAAGTTATTCATATATTTTTTTTTTAATTAATGACCTTTTTGGTTGACTATTTGAAAAAAAAAAAACACTATAAAACAATAGGTAAATATAAATCCACATTCTGTATAGCAGATGGTGGAAATTTCTGTTTCTCTTCTCTTGCTCAAGTAAATCGAAAAACATCTTTGCATTTTCTTTTGTGAACCCATTGCTCTATGAAAAAATGTTCCCGTTGGAGAGCGAAATCTAAGCTCATTTTTTGTGCCTGCACCGGAATCCATGCAGCCAACCTTTCCCTGCAAAGGACCGACAATTTGTTTAGCACCTTAGCAATTCCGTCAAATATCGGGTCTTGTGAGGCCGCAAATGCAATGTGAGGCATCTAATGTATGTATATTTTACAAGGTATTTTTCTGTGTACTGGCTTACGTTCAAGTGGGGTTTTTAAAAGCAGGCTAGGGGATGCATTACTCCTTGCCATTCTTTGCAATGTAAAAAGCGAAATATCAAGTCTTTGATGCAAAAAGTGTGCCCATCTCCTCATTCCTAGCAGCTACAATGGCTTTTTTCATAATACCATGGTCCCATTTCCTTCTTTCTCCATTTTTGGCATGTCTAAATACGTATAGTTGGGAAATATTATATAAAACAGGAAAATTACCGAGAATTAGAAAAATACTAACAATATTCGGCACTTCACAATATTCGGCGCTCACTAGCCTACATTAGCCACTGTACCACTTACAAGAAAAAAGTATTACAAACTTTTGTTTCAATAATTTAAAACGGATTAAATAATGCAGAATAGTTTGATAATTCCCACTGAACTTTCACACTCTAAAAATAATCACTTGCTAAAAAATACCATTAATATTACACGATACAGAAAAACCAGTCGACTGCACTTCACAAAATATTTTGATCAACTGCTCATCAGTAAAGAGTCTAATTCAAAAGGCGAGCAGCGTAAAATATTCGTTATATGAATTTTGAAGTTCATAAGCAATCTTTGTAGTGCATGTTCGTTATTATGAAAAATACAGACGTTGACCACATTACCCGAATAGCCCACAATACCCGATCTTACTCTACTCTATACATAGACGACTTATAGGTACATACTATACTCAAACTCTGAGCAGCTGTCAGGGTGCGCCAGTCAAAGTACGAAAAACTAAATCCAACAGCTCCAAATAATGGTCTTTGGTGCTTTATCGAAGCACCATGGTACTGCAGAAGTTCCGACATTGAGCGTGACCTTAAAATAAACTCCTTCAACCCAGAACTCGCAAAGATTGCAGTAGCCCATTAAGAAAGACTAATAAGCCACATTAAAGAAGAACCACCTAATCTAATTGAAACCAACGTATTAATACGAATGCTCAGACGTACTAAACCTAGCAATCTCATACGAGTACCTCCATAAAAATGTTTTATGTAATGTGGAGTGAAAATTGTATAATGTTGTCATATTTAAGTTGCGACTAACAGCAATAAAAAAAAAATCATGTATCAGAGATGAAGTTCGGGCTGTAACTTTTTTTTATTTTCTTACTTTTGTAATGCGGCTCTCTAGGTCAGTGGCGGATCTACCTAATGGCTTTTTGGGCTTCAGCCCAGGGCCCCGTGGTTGCAAAGGGCCCCCAGCCACCAATAAAAATAAAATACGAATGCCCTACAAGACGCACTGATATTTTACTACCACACTCACATTAGTTTTCTACTAAAAACACTAGACGGCCAGAACCGTTTAAACGGTTAAGTGCCAACTAATTAAGTACTCACACTTTTTGACAGTGCTGATCCTGCGCTGACATAAACATTGATACTTGACTTTATATATGTTATTTTGTTTACACACGTGTGCAAGAGAGCTGCGACCGAAACCAACAATATCGTACTTACAAAACAGTATATGAGGAAGTTATTGATAAACAAACAGATAGTGAAACAAATTATAAATCAAATAAATAACAACGACAGAAAGTATTATTAAATTGTGATGGATTCAACTGCAGATCTGTCTCACAATAACCAATTTGCTATTGTATTACGATACTGTTTTCATGGAAATGTGTACGAGAGATATGTCTCATTCATCAAAATTAGTAGTCATACTGGTTTACACTTATTTAATATTCTATATTACAAGACTTTTTAGAAAAAAATGGGCTGGTACTGGATAACTGTAGGGGACAGTCTTATGACAACGCAGCCAATATGTCGGGTCAGTACAAAGGTGTCCAAGCATTAATTAAACAAAAAAGTAAAAGTGCGGATTATGTACCATGTACTGCACATTCCCTTAACCTGGTTGGTGAAGAATGTGTTAAAGTTGCAACCGCATTGTAAATTTTTTTGGAGTGGTGCAAAAAATATATGTTTTCTTTTCATCTTCAATCCACAGGTGGGAATTGTTACATCGTGAAATGCAACTAAAATTTACGTTAAAAAGTTTAAGCCAAACCAGATGGTCTTGTCATTATGAGGCTGTCAAAGTCTTAAAAAATCATTATTCGGAAATTATGAAAATTTTAAAAACTTTTACCGAAAATGAGGATGAGAAAGCTGATTTCAGAAAAGAGGTACGAAGTTTATTTGATAAACTGGCGAAACTCTCATTTGCCAGAAATTTTGGAGAGGTTTCATGTAGTAAATAAAAAATACAGAGCCCTGGCTTAAATATTTGCGAAGGCTCTAAATTAATTGTTTCGTTAAAAGACTTCGTGTACAACATACGACAGCATTCGGTTCAGAAGCTAAAAGAGTACGAAGGGAAAGCTAAAAAATTAAGTACTAGTGTGGGAACAAATTACAGCGACGTTTAAAAGAGACAAATTACTTCAAAATTTGCCGATAAGTCTACTGCTAAAGTCTCAGTGTGCGGCACAGAAAAATTTAAAAGAGACACGCTAAACGTTGCATTGGATAAGCTGATTATGGATTTAAATGAAAGGGGTCAAGTCTATGAGGCAACCAGCAAAAAATTTAATTTTTTAATGGATTTGCAGAATAAAAACCAGGAAAGCGTGGATCTGGAAAGTGACCGCAATATTGTAAAATATTATTCAGATGACGTAGATGAAAATTTAGTAAATGAATGCATTCAATTAAAATCATATTTACTACAATCTAAATCAGACTGCTACACCTCTTGCAGTGAAATTTATAAGCTTATCTATGAAAGGGAACTTGTTGGTGTATTTCCTAATTGTTACACCATCTTAAAATTTTTTTTGACGTTGCCCATCACCAGCTGCGAAGCGGAGCGCTCTTTCTCCAGGATGTCATATATTGAAAATAAGTATAGATCAACAATGTCGAACAATCGACTTAATCATTTATCTCTTCTTTCGATAAATTGTGATCTAACAAAGGATTTAGCAGTTTATGAGCAAATAATGGAATTCGCTGCACGAAAATGCAGAAAGATTGATTTGTAATTTAATATTCTTTATTGTCATATTTGTTTTGATAAATAAATGTTTTTATAAGACGATTTTTTTTTCTGATAACTATATACTGCATCACCATAGAAAACAGGGCCCCCGAGTAACATTAGCCCAGGGCCCCACTATGTCACGATCCGCCCCTGCTCTAGGTCAAGCCGAACATAAACAATTTATAGAAATCAGTTCTTGAAATATCACCAAAAAAACCGTTCCATAAAAATTTTGTAAGAGAAAATGAATTTCCTTCAAAAAATGTTCCTTTTTTAGTATGTAGCTATTCAGCTATCGCCGCGGGGATAAATTCCACAAATTACAGATACAAAAAACGGATCCAGCCATTCTTGAGTGTGACTACCATTCGGAAGAACTGGAAGAGTGGAAATAGTGTCGAAGCTTTCGTAGTCTCGCCCTACTTACCCAACGACGCTTTACAGACGCCTCCTTCAAGGGAGCTAAGATAAGTAGTCCAGTATGCAAAATCCAGTTATCTGGGGCTACTACTGGGCTGTGATGCAAACTCGCAGAACCTTGCATGGAGAAGCAGCAAACGCAACTCCAGAGGTCTCAAGTAACTGGATTTTATTTTGTCGACTGATTTGATTATTCGAAACATTGGTAACAAACCCACTTTTGTGACTGCAAGGAGACAAGACGTGATTGATTTAATACTTACCAATAGGTTAGTTGGAAATCAAATCAACCAATGGCGAGTTTTGGCGAGCCGTATCAAATTCCGAAATGATATTGACATCAATAGTGTCTGGTAGTAATCCTCGACATGTGGACTGGGACGAGTATGGTGAGCTTTTAGCAGAGCGGGTACTAAACCTGAAAAAACTCAAACCAATAGAAATTATTGAAGATGCTACTGAGAAATTTCAAGGTACTTTAATCAATTGTTTTGAGGAACTGTGCCCATTCAAGGAAAGTATACAGGGAAAAGCGGTCCATTGGAGGAAAGCTGAACTCTTGAAGCTTTGTGATCGGTCCAGAATGTTTTTTAATAAAGCCTCAAAAAGCCAAAAAGATTAAGTATGCAATTTATATAAAGAGCGATGGTCTCATCTAGAACGCTGCAGAACTGCATAATGTTTTGTATTAAGCCTGTCGAACTTTCTTCTAAAACTTTGTAGAAAAGGAGTTTGGTTGATGGTCGGTATTATTACAGCTGACTCATGTCGTCAGTATGTGATCGCCATTAGAATAATTGAGGACCCATTTTGCCTGTCTTGATTAGATGACGCAGATATCACTGAGCATTTTTTTGAGAGTGTCGCGGCTTGGCTAGAGCAAGGCTACGAATTTCGGGTTCTGATGTCATGAGAATGAGTAACATTTTTTCTCTTAAACTGTATCATATTTTCAGATTTGCCAAAGAATCTGGAAAGTTCTCACAGAACCAGCTATCTCAGTATATATCTATATTCTATCCCTTTTCTTACTCTCTGTCACTTCTCTTCTTTCCTCTATGACTAGCACCTCATTTAAATACAATGGCGTTTTTAGTCTGAGTGTTTTTTTTCGAGTTACCACTCTCTTGGTGCTTCTTGGGCGTGTTTTTCAAATTTCAAGCTTCATTCGAAAGTGCGTAGGCTCGAATCTCAAGATAAAATCCAAAATGATAGAAAAAGTTTTTTTTCTAATAGCGGCTCTTTCGGCAGACAATGGCAAAGCTCCGAGTGTATCTTTCGGATCGGAGTCGACTTAAAACTGTGTATCTCTTCATTTTGTGGAACAACATCAAGACGGTCGCCAAACATCCAATGTAAGGTCCAAATTATGTATATATATGGGGCATTCTTTCTCAACGGGAGACCCCTATCTGTCCAAAAATGTTTTTGACCTAGAGAGTTCTAATAGGGCTTAAAATTTAGCTCTTTTTATCTACTTTTCAATACAGAGTGGCCAAAAACGAAATTCAAGATGGCTCATTTAATATGGCTAAAAATGTAATCAAAATTCATTAAATTCATTCTAATAACCTATACCAAAAAAATTCATTTCAACGGAAAGAGCTGTACGAGGTGTCAAAATTTAGCTAATAAGGTTTACTTTAAAATACAAAATGAAAAATTTTAAAATCCAAGATGGCGGCCACAACATGGCGGCTAATTTTTTAAAACTCCTCAAATCCACTTAAAATGTATAATATTCTTCTTCTTAATTGGCGCGATAACCGCTTACGCGATTTTGGCCGAGATTAACAAAGCGCGCCAGTCGTTTCTTTCTCGTGCTAACCGGCGCCAATTGGACACACCAAGTGAAGCCAAGTCCTTCTCCACCTGATCTTTCCAACGCAGAGGAGGCCTTCCTCTTCATCTGGTACCACCAGCTGGTACCGCATCGAATACTTTCAGAGCCGGAGCGTTTGTATCCATTCGGACGACATGACCCAGCCAACGAAGCCGCTGGATCTTTATCCTCGCCGTTGCCAACGTGCAAAGGTCCAAAAATCTTACGCAGAATCTTTCTCTCGAACACTCCAAGCGTCGCTTCATCGGATGTTGTCATCGTCCAAGCTTCTGCGCCATACCTTAGGACGGGCATGATGAGAGTCTTGTAGAGTGTTAGTTTTGTTCGTCGAGAGAGGACTTTACTGCTCAATTGCCTACTTAGTCCAAAGTAGCACTTGTTGGCAAGAGAGATTCTACGTTGGATTTCAAGGCTGACATTGTTATCAGTGTTAATGCTGGTTCCTAAATACACGAAGTCTTTTACAACCTCAAAATTATAACTGTCAACAGTGACGTGGGTGCCGATACGCGAGTGCGCCGACTGTTTGTTTGAAGACAGGAGGTACTTCGTTTTGTCCTCGTTCACCACCAAACCCATTCGTTTTGCCTCTTTATCCAGTTTGGAGAAGGCAGAACTAACAGCGCGGTTGTTAAGGCCGATGATATCGATATCATCGGCATACGCCAACAATTGTACGCTCTTATAAAAAATTGTGCCTGAGCGATTAAGTTCTGCGGCTCGTACGATGCTCTCCAACATCAGGTTAAAGAAGTCACACGACAGCGAGTCACCCTATCTGAAACCTCGTTTGGTATCAAACGGCTCGGAGAGGTCCTTCCCAATTCTGACGGCGCTGCTGGTGTTGAGCAACGTCATCTTACATAGCCGTATTAGTTTTGCGGGGATACCAAATTCAGACATAGCGGCATACAGGTAACTCCTTTCCGTACTGTCGAATGCAGCTTTGAAGTCGACGAAAAGATGGTGTGTGTCGATTCTCCTTTCATGGGTCTTTTCCAAGATTTGGCGTATTGTGAATATTTGGTCGATGGTAGACTTTCCAGGTCTGAAGCCACACTGATAAGGTCCAATCAGTTGGTTGACGGTGGGCTTCAGCCTTTCACACAATACGCTCGCTAGAACCTTATAGGCGATATTTAGAAGACTAATCCCGCGGTAATTGGCACAAATTGCAGGATCGCCCTTCTCATGGATTGGGCAGAGCACACTTAAATTCCAATCGGCAGGCATGCTTTCATCCGACCATATTCTGCATAGGAGCTGATGCATGCACCTTACCAGCTCCTCGCCGCCATGTTTGAATAGCTCAGCCGGCAGTCCGTCGACGCCCGCGGCTTTGTTGTTCCTTAGCCGTGATATTGCTATTCTCACCTCGTCATGGTCGGGTAACGGAACGACAATTCCGTCGTCAACGATTGGGGTATCGGGATCTTCACATTCTCTATGACATGCGCAGCTGTCACCGTTTAGCAGGTTCGAGAAGTGTTCCCTCCATAATTTAAGATTGCTCTGTACGTCAGTTACCAGATCGCCGTCTTTGTTCTTACAGGACAACGCCCCGGTCTTAAAACCTTTTGTAAGCCGCCGAACTTTCTGGTAAAATTTTCGGGCGTTGTTCCTATTGGCCAGCATCTCAAGCTCCTCGCACTCACGTATTTCGGCCTCTCGTTTCTTCTGTCGGATAATACGTCTCTCTTCCTTTTTCAGATCTGTAGCGATCCCACATGGCTCGCGTTGCGCCCGATCGCAGCGTGGCTCTATAGGCGGCATCTTTTCTTTCGGCGGCAGCATGACATTCCTCGTCGTACCAATTGTTTTTTCGGGCTCGCCGGAATCCGATTTCTTCTTCGGCGGCGGTACGTAGGGAACGAGAAATGTTGCCCCATTGCTCGCGCATGCCGGAGTGTTGGGCAGTGCTCTCCGAGAGCAGGAGTGAGAGTCGAGTGGCGAATCTTCTGGCTGTCTGTTGTGATTGCAGCTTTTCGATGTCGAACATTCTTTGCGTAGGTAGATGTACGTTTTTTGCTGCACAGAGGCGTGTGCGCAGTTTGGCTGCAACAAGGTAATGATCCGAGTCGATGTTGGGTCCTCGGATCGTACGTACATCTAATACACTAGAAGCGTGTCTTCCATCTATCACAACATGATCGATCTGGTTTCGCGTTTTTCGATCAGGAGACAGCCAGGTAGCTTGGTGTATCTTTTTATGCTGGAATCTGGTGCTGCAGACTACCATATTTCGGGCCCCGGCGAAGTCGATCAGCCTCTGTCCGTTACCGGATGTTTCGTTGTGTAGGCTGAATTTTCCGACTGTGGGACCAAAAATTCCCTCCTTGCCCACCCTGGCGTTGAAGTCGCCAAGCACGATTTTTATGTCGTGGCGGGGGCAGCGCTCATAGGAACGTTCCAAGCGCTCATAGAAAGAATCTTTGGTTGCATCGTCCTTCTCTTCCGTCGGGCGTGGGCTCAAATTAGCGAGATGTTAAAAAATCGCGCTTTGATGCGGATTGTTGCGAGACGCTCGCCCACCGGAGTGAACGACGGTACTTGGCGACGAAGTCTCTCTCCCACAACAAATCCGACACCGAATTTGCGCTCCTTTACATGGCAGATGTAGTAGACGTCGCAAGGTCCTATGTTTTTCTTACCTTGCCCCGTCCATCGCATCTCTTGGATGGCAGTGATGTCAGCCTTTACTCTCACGAGGACATCAACCAGCCGGGCAGAGGCTCCTTTCCCATTAAGGGACCGGACATTCCAGGTGCATGCCCTCAAATCGTATTCCTTATTTCGTTTGCAGGGGTCGTCATCAGTGTGGGAAGTTCTCATCCGAGGCTTTGTTGCTGTTTTCATTGGGGGGGCTTTTTAAGTGGCGGGTCCCAAACCCAGCGCACAACCAGCGATGCTGGGATGCTTCGCCTTCTCATTTTAGCTCACTCCCGAACGGGTGTTCGGAAGCTAACCAGAGGATACGTGGGCTAATCCCGGACGTTGTGAGCTGCTTGAACCATATGTAGAAGAATCGTCCTGGCCACTCCCAAGTGAATGGCGATCAGTAACTTTCCCCACTTGCGTGGACTTCTACACATGGAACCATCCTCCAGTGTATAATATTACTCGGGGGTTTTTTGGGTCGCTGATTACAAATCTGGTGTTAGATTTCCAAATTTCAAAATGGCGGATCCAATATGGCGGACGGATTCTTGAAAAAACTCATGAATTCGCATGAAACTCGTTACTCAGGGGTTTAAGTGGATTTGAGTAATTTTAAAAAATTAGCCGGCATGTTGTGGCCGCCATCTTGGATTTTAAAATTTTTCATTTTGTATTTTAAAGTAAACTTTATTATATTAGCTAAATTTTGACACCTCGTACAACTCTTTCCGTTGAAATGAATTTTTTTGGTATAGGTTATTAGAATGAATTTAATGAATTTTGATTACATTTTTAGCCATATTAAATGAGCCATCTTGAATTTCGTTTTTGGCCACTCTGTATTGAAAAGTAGATAAAAAGAGCTAAATTTTAAGCCCTATTAGAACTCTCTAGGTCAAAAACATTTTTGGACAGATAGGGGTCTCCCGTTGAGAAAGAATTCCCCATATATAATATATATGTATATATATATATAGATTGATATAATCTAAAAATTAACGAAATTAAACTGTGCCTATATACATACCTACACCCACCATATGTAAAGAAGATATTGTGTTATTATTTATGAACGTCTTTCTTTTCGCCATCCGTCTTTAGGCACATTCGTTAAGCTGAACAATAATTGAGATATGCATTTTGTAATTTGATTTCAAAATAATAGAAAGTGAGGGAATCACGTATTATATAAAAAAAAGGTACAGGAAAATAAATTGTTTTATGTGAATGTATCAAATTGTATTTTATCTTGCCTATTCTTGTGTATGCATATCTAAATTTTAGGCGCCGGTAGCCAATTAAATTGTCTCGGTATTGACAAGCTGCAAAACATGGCTGCCATGTCTCGAAAAAAAATGGAGTAATAAAGAGATACAATCACGTGAATGAACACTATTGCCACGTTGTGAAAGATGGGTTTGGGTTATACTATTTGTATGAGGTTTGACAGGTCTTTTGGCTGGTATTTGCAATTAAACACACTAGCAGCAGCCAGTCCAAAAGTAAGCTGCGAGGGAAACTTTATATAAGACTAATAAAGCATGACAAATAAACATGCAGCATGTATATAAAGCATACATATGTCAATTATATACATACATTTAAAGTAAAATTGCATTACCACAAAAAAAATGTACCCACAAAATAAAAAAAATTAGTAAAAAAACGCCTCAACTGACAAATATTTTTTTCTTCTTCTATTCTTTTCTTGTAGACAATGTAATTGCGATGAGAAATCTGCCTTGTTTGGGTGTTGGTGTTGGTGTCGGTAGTAGTAGTGGTAGCAGCGGCGGCATCGGCGTCGGAAGTCTCAGCGGCGTTGGTGTCGGCGGTGGCAACGGTGGTATCGGTGTTGTCAGTGGCGGCGTTGGGATCGGTGTCAGCGGGCACAGCACAGGCAAGTCAGCTGCGGTTGTCGCTGCTGCTGCTTTGGATGCAACAACCTCCGCTGAAGTGCCACCTATAACGCCACACACAACGCCGTCATATTTCGCAACAACATATTACCACCTAAGCGACGATGAATGTACGTGTAATACTAAAATTTCATTTCCTTTTTTCTTTAATTCACATATGTGTATATATACGTATGTATGTATTTATTCATTCATATTCCATTAGTATTACCAACTCGCTTGTATCATTACCTAAATCATCTCAAACACAGTCGAAACACATGCCTATCGTATATAATAATTAATTCAAAAATACTATACTATAATATTGAAGAAAAAAAATAAGAAAACATACACCAATTTATACGAGTGTGGGTACATTCACATAAGCATTTAAAAAGTAAATTTCAAGTTCTTTTATTGCCATCCTTGCCCCATTTTATACTAATAGCAAGTGCGTATTTTTACCGTTATTTTTTTGCCTAATAAATCTAAAAAAGTCAAGAAAACCTACTGTTTAGGCCTTATTAGCTTGCAAATCTTATAGATTTAAGTTTTTAGTAATATTGCCCAGTTTTGCGCTACTTTTATCAGCATTTTTCATGTTAGCTTCCCCGGCGTAAATCAGGGCAGCCAATCGATAAACCGGTTCGCAGCTGTATGGCATGTTGCATCGTGTGGCTAGAACCATACCGCATTTAAACGATTGGCATTAATCAGTCAAAAAGCCGTGAATCATTTGCCTTCGACACGCAAACCATACCAACAAAAATGTGTGGATGCAAGGGAGCCTTAAAAGCCTCAAGAGCATTGTTCTATAGAAACTACCTTATTCATTGAACTACATAGCTTAAACATAGTTTAACCATTTTTACCGAACTCTGAACTCTTTTGGAGATTTTGTATGTTGTTTTTCTGGAGTGGACTGAACAGAAAGGTAAAAACGTGTGTTTACTTGAAGACATTCCTATTTAAAGTATACGTATGAAAAAAAAAAACGCAATCAGAAATACAAATCGGCTGATGTAATGTTGTAATTTTCTAAAAATGGGTTAGGCCCTGTCTAAAATTCAAAAGTGATTTGAAAACTAACTCTCTACTAGAGGGCTACATGAACGCAAAAAGTGTTGGGTATGAAATTTCCTGTATTGCGAAATCGTTCTTTACAATTCAGAATTCAGAATAGAATGTTATATTAAGGCAATATTATCAAAATATCTAGTGCTGCTTTCCAAAACGGTCGAAATCACTAAACACGTAATTGTATACTAATTTCTTTTGTATCTTATGTATCACATTTATTTATTGTAAGAGATTTGTATTCAAACATTGGCACCTTGTATCGCCTCGTATACTATGCGATACTTTTAGCATCGAATTGCGAATTGTTTTCAATTCTGTTTGAGTAAAAAAAAAACAACTTTTCCATTGAAAGTACCACAAACATTTTTTAACAGCATTGTTTTCTTATCCCAGAATAGTAATTTTACATGATTTTGCCGTTACTGAATTTTGAAAATATGGAATTATGACATAACGGAATTTAGGCTGCTTGCGATTTGTTTCACATGTGTTCCAGAATTTTTGCCAAAAATAATATAGCTATGCCGAATATTTGACTATCCAATGCATTAATAACAGTAAGTATATTACAATCGGAGCTCAAAAAATCCCGGCTTAACAGAACTCCTCAACACAAAATTTCTTTTGCATTGAGTATAGAAACAGGCAATAAGAATACAAAAACATGTGGGCAAATGGAAATTGTTTGTATTTTATGTATAGTTATTTTACGGGTAATTGCTTATTTTTTTAATTTCATGCACGTGTCTAATACGCATATATGTATATATATAAATACTTTATTAAAAACAACTTTCAAAATGCTATAAACAGTAAGTCACAGTAAACAATTACTCACTGAGGTGAGCAGATATCAGTGAGATGTTACCTAAAATACAGTCTGACTGCAAAGAAGTTCGATGGACACGTGCTACCCCGGATTGGGGGCCGAGTGTTTAATGACCATCCCACCCACGCATGTATCCATATTAGTCTAACATTTCTAACATGGGTGACCCTGATGGGGACCGTTTTCGTTTGCGTTCTCGACCACTATTGCTCATACTGGAAGCATTTGAATCGGAGGAATCCATTACCTGATAAAACTGGGCTTCTAAATTTGTAATTCTGTTAGAATGTATGCTGTGGTTAAGTCTTGTTGTCCTTGTTTTTAGATTCTGATCTCTCTTCTCCCATTATGGACAAGTATCTTGTGACCTGTTGCTGGCATGGTAGTTTCTGAGCAAAAGTTTTCAAATTTCTGAATGGCTAGGGGAGTTTGGGGCGAAGATGATATTAATATATTCTTTATATTATTCACCAAGTGACAACCAAGGTTCTACGTTCTGTACTTTCGTTGGTTTTAGCAGTTCGTTGATATTGCCAGTTCCGCCACTTTTTGGTTTATCATCTATCACTGAATTGGGAAGGAGCAATCTTGTATTGTATCATTTTCGATTTAGAAAAATGTAAATATTAGTGTTTGGTTACTCACAGTAAACACAACTTGTTGAAATATAAACGCGAAGAAAACACCGTAAGCACCCACTTGGTGTCAATCATTGATAAAATTATTTCAATGAATCTTGACTGATATCTGTGTTAGGCCGACTGTACACTATCGACCTATCATTGTGTGTAATCGTTTAGGTTAAAAGTAAGACGCGTTTGTGCCGAACGCATGTATTTTCAGTGGAGCGCAGCATCTTAATCTTTATAACCATGTTTTTGCCTAACCATAAAAGCGGAAAAAAGTAAAGCGTCGAAATAGCGTTTTGAATCTTGATCTTTATATTTTTATATTTTTGAATTGTGAAATACTTCGAAAGGCTTAATAATATTCCCGACCAGAGAATCGAAAATGTTACAGGACATATGAAAATCGCAATGAAATTCATAAACAATCCTGTAGTTCTTTTATGTTATGCAATAACTCCTTTGCAAAAGATAGCTGGGAATTTGAAAATAACTATTTTACGTCGGGCACTCTGGGGGTTAAATAATCCACACTCGATCGTGACCTAGATGTCTGGTACCCAGTCAAAGCTTACCGAGGGTGCCTTCGGGCCTGAAACTGGAAACTGAAGACGTTTTCACTGAAATGGCGTATCCGTTGGAATAATGGGTATACGTGGAATATCCGTTGTTTGCCCAACTTCTGAACCCGTTAGGATAATGCATTCTAAAACATTGCTCAGTTATCAACATAAACATTGAAAAATGTGCATATGTATGCTTACTCTTAAGTTTTTAAAATAGTAATATTAATATGCAAATGAGTTGAAGTTATCATTCATATTGGTCATTAAGTTGTCTTTACATATTGCATTGTTATCTCTTTTATATAACTAACCCTTACTCCTTCCTGATTTACAATTCGTGGAGTTAAGATCACTTGAGTTGCTTATTCAATAAAATACATTAATATTTTGGAAATCGCATCAAGAATATGTGTATTTTTCGAAATTATTATTTGACATCAGCTCATAATCGTAATTTTGTTTTGCAATTATCTAACTGCATATTAAACACGTTATCACTACATATTATAAAACAAAGTCGCGTTTTCTGTCCCTATGTCCCCTTGAATGCTTCAATCTTTAAAACTACGCAACGGATTTTGATGCTGTTTTTTTTTAAAGATAGATTGATTGAATAGGAAGGTTTACATCAATATAATGTGAAGAAATATATAAAGGGGGCGTGGCAATCGGTCAAAATGTGGCAAAAAAACATAAATTTTTTGTTTTCACGGCTATAAATCATAAACGAATCAACCAATTAAAATATTTACTTTTGTTCTGCATCAAAAAAATAATTGATTTATTTGTTATTTAACCAAAATTGTTTAAACAAGAGCAGCCCTTTTTCCAAAAAAAGCTGTTTGTGTGTTTGTTCGCTGTCAACCGACAGCGTATGGTGACGTATGTATGTATGTATTTACGAATCGCTCGCATTATTTCATTTCGGACGTATGTACATATGTATGTATGTATGTACTGAATTCCATGTAATTATATGTACATACAATTTTACAGCGAAATAAACCGCTATTTTCACGTTCTATATTAATAAATCGCACATAATTAAAATACAGTTTTTGAATAGTTTTTTATTGATTCGGAGCGCGTTAAGTTTGCTATCGATTCCATACAATAACATTTTTTGTCATTTACTTTTTACGACAACTAATAGCTTATTTTCGAAGCGATTTCAACAAATAGGTACAGCATTAATCCTTATCCAATTAAATAGCTTAACCCTAGAGAGATAACCTACATCTGAGAGACGTATGCCTTTTTAATTTTTCGCTCTCCCTCTCTCTTGAATGTTTTAGTACCACGTTGCTGTTTTTATTTTTCTCAGTCGTCTACAGTAGCTTGCCGGTGGTGGTTATTTTGTTGTGGTAAGTTCGATACTTTTTGAGTTTTGGCGATCGCATACGTCTCGGAGACGTATGGTTAGCTTTTGTGTGACTTTTACACTCAATTTGAATAAATTTGTTTTGATCGTGATTTCGTTTTTTCATCAGTTAAACCAAGAACAATGGCCCGAAATGGATGCTTAAATGACACTGAAATAAGTACGTATTTGCAAGGTTTATCGGACGATCCGGAATCATCTGATAACAGTGAAACAGAAAATGAATTATTTCAAGATGATGTTCAGAGTGATGTCGAAGATGAGGAAATCGCCAGTGAAGATCGTGATATCAACACAGCTTTATTGGAGGACCAAGTTACAGGATCTTCCAATTGTGTTTCTTCTTCAACCAACTGTGTTTCTTGTCAACCTACTATTAGAAGCAAAAGTATTTCTGCCATGAAAAAGCTCCTCATAAAAATATCTGCCGTTCGGAGTCGGCTTGAAAATGTAGGTCCCTCCATTTGTGGAACAACATCAACACGCCCACCACAAATAGTAGGAAGAGCTCGGTCAAACACCTAACAGAAGTGTACGCGCCAATTATTTATTTTTATCTGTATTTATCTCGTTAAAATCTTTATTCGTACCAGCTAATATATCTCGTTCACTTAGCTAATTGTGATTCTTGTAATTTTGTGTTATGTCGGGAAAAACCTTTTGCACCATATCGGCCTTTGATTTTGCTATTTGACAAAAATGATCTGGAAATTTAAATAAGTCATTATTATCAATAGGAATTCGTCCATTGCCAATTTGTAACAATTGCTTTGAAAAAACTTCAGCACTTGAATCATTTAGGAGTTGACGCGAACATTTGTGTTTAGTGTTAATTTCGTCACATATCGCCACAAATTAGATGCTTTCAAGCACGCATTCAGTTCATCAGCTGGGGTTGATCGCGGTATAATGGGTAACGTTTGTCTAAAATCACCAGTTAATAAAATCAATGCGTTTCCAAATAAACGTTGATTTTCACGCAAGTCTTTCAATGTACGATTAAGTGCCTCTAACGATTTTTTGTGCGCCATTGTACACTCATCCCAAATGATGATTTTACATTGTTGGAGTACCCTTGCCATTCCACTTCTTTTGGAAATATTGCATGTTGGTTCTTCATTAACTTGTTACTTTAACGGTAATTTGAGCGCGGAATGTGCGGTACGTCCACCTTCTACTAATGTACAATAGCTGCAATACCCGATGAAGCAATGGCTAATGCAATAAATCCGTTTGCTCGTATATTGGCCAAAATCAATGACATAACAAATATCTTGCCAGTTCCACCGGGAGCATCAAGAAAATAAAAGCCACCACTTCCAGTGTTAACGGCATGCACGATTGTATCGTATACACGCTTTTGTTCAGTATTTAAAAATGGTTCATTTGCTTGTAGGTATGCGCTCAATGCATTTCTGTCGTATTGTTCTTCTCGTTCCAACTCTTTGTTGAAAATGTCGTGAATATTTCGATTTGGTGCCATCATACCAAGTTATGTCAACGCTTTATTAGCAATTGACAAACACAGGTCCTCTACCAAGATTAGCTCTTCATTGTACATATTTGATGTATAATCCAAATTATGATTTCCAGTTGCAATACGTATGCGGTATAATATATCTTCCGTCATGCTGTTCTTATGGTTATTCCGCAACTCACCAGGACTTGCTGGAAAACGTGTTGATATAATTATTGCAAATAACGTACGAATTTGGAATGGTGTGGATGATGCAGCTGAATCTGTTAAAGTATCATTCCAATGTGTGTCATCCTCAAGCAAATGCAATTTCATACATGCTTCGCGAAATGTAGTGCAGATTTGACCATTTACTGTACGTATGTTTTGAAATGATAATGGGCCACGGACATTAATCAATAGTAATCGCAAATAAAAGCATTCTGCATTAGTTGGATGAATTGTATAAATACGGCCTATTGCATCGCTGGCAAAAACATTGTGATGAGTTTCAACCGGTGTTCCTTGCTTCCGTCTTTGAAAACTTTTCGATGCGTGATTCCAAGTGTAGTATTTTGGAGCTTCAGAATATAACAAAGTTCTCGCAAAATCATCTGACCGACATAAATTGAAAAAAGCAGTTAACGTTGTTGCAGGTGGTTGAGTCGCTCTTTGCGCTGCAATATTTTCCGTGAAATAAACGCGTTGGCCATTTTCAAGATGAACGGCAAAATGTAAAACCGTTGGGTATCTGTCGTGAATAGGAAATGAAAAAATTCACCATGCTGCTTCATTGCTACTTATATACCTGCCCATTTGGTATTGTGTAGTTTCATCATTGCTGTTTTCAGCTACCGCTCCAAAAACAGCCATATCGCTACCTTTATGAATGTTCTTGCAAATGTATTTGATCGATTTAACGGAATTACAATATTCAACGTTTATGTGGGCTTTATAAGTTTTCGATAATATAGGCGAATAAGGCACGATCCATCGGTTGTCAATTTCGATTTCTTCACCTCTAAGTCTGAGCTTTGTTGTAAATCCGTTATCATCTTTCGAACGTCGTCGGTACAATGGATATCCGTCATTGCCTGTTATCGTTTCAGCAGTCAAATTCCTTGGATAACTTTTGGAGCATTTACCATCAATCATGCATGGTGCGGCAGTATTCAAATTGCCACATGGCCCATGTATCATATTCTTCATTACAATATGTGATAATTCCGGATCAACTCTTGGGTCAGGTAATTCTGCCGAAATTAGTTGGTTAGTTCTTATATTTTCTTCTAACCATATTAATATGTGCGCATGAGGCAGGCCGTCGCTTCTGCCACTCAGTCGAATACATCCAACAACGTACTGCACCGAAAATTTTATGTTTCACAATAAAATCCATAAATGATTTGAGTTTTTGCCGAAACACACGTGCTGTTATATCATGACGATCACGTGATGATTGATGCAAGAATAAATTGCCTTTTATATCATTCCACTGCGGATTACATGTAAATGTAATGAAGAAATCGGGACGACCATAACCAGAGAATGTTAATGCAATGAGAAGGAGCAAATGTTAAAAGAGCTTTTTTCGAGTTCTAATTTATAGATTCATAATAAGGTCATTTCAAATTCAACTTTCCTGAAGAGGTCGGAATTGCAGATATTTACCACGCGAGTGACGCGAGTGGAGGGTTTCTATATTTACTTACCACGCTAGGCCAAGAATTCAGATATTTTCTGCGTTTACCATACTACTGAGGACGTTCATAAGATTTTTCGGCACACTACTAAGGAAATCGAAGCGAATAAATTTGCGATTAAGAAGGCCGCGCGGTAGTTAGTTTGTGGTGCAGAAGCTAAAGTCGGCGGAGTTATTCGTTTTGTGTTTTTGCACGTATTTAATTCAGGTTCAAGTCCTGAAGTCATATTTTTTTTCTTGCACATTTTTTTTTTTACAATTCAAACCAGGAAAGTTTGGTAAAATTTTTGAGTTTATTTTAATTAAAATTTCTTTAAAATACTGTTTTTTGTATTTTATAAATGGAAATTTCTTTTCGGTATAAAATAGTTCATACTGGATATGACCTGATTTTTATATAAATCAATCAAAACAGAAAATATGTACATATGTCTATAATCTATTTCATCAAATCCAAATTATATTGATGAGAAAATATCATTCTAATATCCGTCCAGAAAGCCAAACGCGCATACACAGATGCATATGCATATAATTACGCATACAAACTTTCAACTAACGCAGAATATGTACATATAAAACTGCGAATCGAATAAATGAGTGATTTAGAAAAGATCATTAATAATTGTAGATTAGCGCAATCGTGAAAGACGTGTCGTATATGCAGTACATCGTCTCATGTTTGACTCAGGTTCAAATCCTGTGCACAGTTTTTTATTCGATATTTTTATTTCACTTTTTATATTTGGTTTAATTGAAATTGATTTAAAATAGTGTATTCAGGTTTTTCTAATACCAGTTATTTAGAAATTTATTTTCTATATAACATTATTCATTTGAATTGATTTATATGTAAAACAGCCATAAAGTCAATCATATGAATATGCATTCCTATATTTAATTTCTTCAGTCAAATCTGAACTACTTACATACACATATTGATGAGAAAATATTCTAATACCCATCCAGGAAGCCTAACGCGCATACTCACATATGTGTTTAAATATATGTACAAACTACCACCATTCTAACAAACCCAGAACACAAGCTTCTGCGCACACTTGACACATGGGATATGTATACCCTATGAGCAAAAAGAACCGGGAAGGTGATGTTGACTGCTTCCTTCGATTGCCAAGGCATAGTCCACCATGAGTACCTTCCATCGGGCCAGACAGTCAATAGAGAATATTATTTATCCGTTTTGAAACCTTAGAGAGATGCTGTGTGTTGCAAACCGCCGGAAATGTGAGCAAACAATTCTCAGATTTTGTATGATGATAACGCGCCATCGCACTGATCAAAGAGAATACAAATCGGCCTGCCGGGGGTGTTTGGAGGACTGGGTTAAACGTTGGCACATGTGTGTTGCTTCAGACGGGTCATATTTTGAAGAAGATAATATAAATTTGCCTTAAATTTAACTCTATTTTGTTTAATTTAAACATTCCCGGTACTTTCTGATCATAAGGTACATACTTGCGGCTTTGCGGACAGCAATGTGTGATTCGCTGGAAGTCGCATTAACTCTCGACTGTCGCACAGTTAGAAGACATATTTACATACATATAAGGGTGCATACATACATACGGAGCCGCGGCCACTCGACATGACAAAAATTTAAGATTTATCAAATATTGGCAAATAATTCCACGCGAAATATTCCAATATTGACTATTTTCGAACGGTCGCGAAAATTGGCATATGGGCGGCTCGTTTTATGAATGAAATTGAAATATGAGCTCTAACTTATGAATGAACTTTTTGTTTTTCTTCTAAATTGTTCAGCGCAGTCGCTGATAGAATCATGGCCGCTGCGACTGCGTCTACGAATGTATTTTATTTTTGTAGTCGCCAAGCTTAGATTTTAGCTTTGGGCGACATGCGCATGTGAGGTATGTGTTTTTGTTGTGTTCTAGAACATTTTAGAATGTGTGGTGGCAAAGCGGCCATGGCGTTGCGCTTGCTGTTGCTTTTGCGTCTATCAAAGTACATATCGTGTTTTTGTAAGTACAATATTAGGAATATCGACTGGTGAAAGACAAAAGTACACGGAAGCAAGAAGGGAGCGCTGTGCTCGCGCATATAAATATGCATGAATGTATGAACGTGCATGGATGTAGTAACATATGAATACAATTATTTTGTAGGAAGTTTAGAAGGCAAGTAGGTATATATATGTATGTATGTATATATGCTAGGACATAAAGTCGGTATATATACATACATAGAGCAGAATTGTTTTTGCACTTGTTAGGAAGAAACTCGCTAGTGCGTATGTGTATTTGTCTTGTAAGAATGTGATGTGCTGTGACTTGTGTACATACATAAGTCAAGGTTATTTGGGCATACATGCATATGTACATATGTATGAAAGGAAGATGATGTTCTTGCGCTTGTGCATTATTGTTTTTCATATACAAATGTACATACCTACATATGTATGTAAATGCTGTCGAATACATAAACTATAAATTGACATACAATATAAAATAAGTGTTGATTTATCTTAAACCGTTTTTTTTTCTTAATGCAAATACCTCTTATTGACATGTACATACATATTATGTACTTATGTATATTTCATATACCATCATTTATTTACATATAAAGTATACGTTCATTTATGTGCATATGTGTGTAATGAAAAACTTCATGAATTACTTTCAGAACTTTATTAAAATTAATTCGCGTCGCGCGCATGCACAAAACCTTGGTTCACAACGCAGGCGCAGAAATAAACGCACTGCGTATTTATCCTCCCCATGTGACTCGGCATCAATTCTCGGCGCCAATTTTTTTTTTTTTTTTTTTTTTAAATGTGTTTTTTTTAATGTAATCGTAAAAAATTTTTAATAAATTTTATGTATCCGCTTATCATTTCAAAAGTAACAAAATGGTAAAAAAATAAGCAGTCGAAGGAATAAACGCACCGCCTATTTTTCCTCGCCACTGTTAGACTCGATTTCAATTCCCAGTGCAAACCTTTTTTTATTAATTTTTTTTTTTAAATTCGTTTTTTTTTTATGTAATTAAAAAAAGTTATGTAATAAATTTTACGTATTCGCTTATTATTTCAAAAAATACGAAAATAGTAAAAATTTAATTAGTTTAATGTATTTATCCTCCCCACGTGACTCGACATCAATTCTCGGCGCCAATTTTTTTTTTTTTTTTTAAATGTGTTTTTTTTTTAATGTAATCGTAAAAAAATGTTTAATAAATTTTATGTATCCGCTTATCATTTCAAAAGTAACAAAATGGTCAAAAAATAAGCAGTCGAAGATATAAACGCACCGCCTATTTTTCCTCGCCACATGTTAGACTCGAGTTCAATTCCCGGTGCAAACTTTTTTTTATAAATTTTATTTTTTAAAATCGTTTTTTTTTTTTTAATGTAATTGAAAAAAAAAAATTATGTAATAAATTTTACGTATTCGCTTATTATTTCAAAAATACGAAAATAGTACAAATTTAATTGGTTTAATGTCGAGGTGAGAAATGTGTTGTGTGTTGAGGTGAAAGATGTGTGGTGTTTCTAATTTTTGTGTGGGCAAAAGTCAGTGAGGTGTCTATAAACTCGGTGTGCTAAATGACCTTATTACAAATCTTTCAGATCTCAATTGTACTAAAAAAAGCTTACAGTAACATTTGCACCTTCTCATTGCATTAACATTCTCTGCCATAACGGCGCACATATGTCATTCCATCTTGTGCATATTCATGCATGTGTCTCGGGCTACCTATATAAGACGAAGGTAATATAACCACTTGTCCAACGTTATTAGCGCTACCATCATTCAGAACGCAATTTACTTTGATTGAATCTCAAATAATTTAATCGTTCTGTTTCGATTTTGGCATACATGTCTACCAAGTACTGATGTAATAGTTGTCGACATTTCAAAATCGTATTCTCATCGTCGTCACGGACCATTAAACGATACGAATAAAAACTTATTGCGCTGACTTTTTTAGTTGTTTCTTGACGTGTTAAACGAACGAAATATATTAGCTAGAGTCAATAAAAAAAATATTAAAATCGCTCGCCAGTTGATGGATTTAACATTCTGTAGTTGAAATGATAACCGTCATCACCATATGGGAACATTAATGGGTATTGTAAAGCATCATACGATCTATGGGTTTCAGAAACTGATTGCACCATAAAATATATTTGCAAAAATTGACATTTATCATCATTGAATGGTATAAGAGAGCCAATTTTATGGTAAACTTGGGCTTGTATCTGTTTGGTAAAAAGTCATCAAAATGATTGTCATTGATCAAAAAGTCATTGATATCAAATGATGAATTTACCTTAAAAGTTGGCATAAAATTATCTCTAATAATCTTCGTTGCACCAAATGAAGTCATATAGAAACATGTATTATAGTTCCTAATTTTTTTTCAGGAAATGTTGAGATTGTGCTGTTTTTCCGGATAATAATGTAAACAATGGCTCAGGTGGTACATTTAACGCTCGCAATTTTACTTTGCCGCTCAAACAACACATTCCAACAGTTTCGTTTTTAAATTTCTTAGCATGGCAATGTTGACACATTTGATTCATTAGGCCAATTTGAACAAAGTTATGGTCACTGTAGTTAACTGTGTGATCGTATGCAAAAGCAGCTCTGTTCCAATTGATGTCTCTTGGTCGATTTGATCTGGACCGTGCCATTCGTTGCCGATTTGCTTCATTTTGTTCTTGACGTTCTTCTGATGTCGCGTTATTCATGCGCCTATTATTATTTGTCGAACGACCAATATGAAAACATGATTGTCTTGGCATTTGTACTGTAATAAACATGATTGTAATTATGGTATTCTGAGATTTTAAAACATGTTTTTTTTCAGTTTTGTGGATTATATTTTCGATGCATATGTGTTTAAAAGCCCAAGTCCACATGGTCAGGATTATTTTATTTTGTTGTGATTTTCTTAAATCGTCTCTTTTCTTCTGTATATTGTTGACAATTTGCATGATAAGACTATTAATTTTTTCATCAAAGTAACGCATTTTTCGTGCTTTTCTTTTGCATCCTTTAACAATTTCTTTTGTTTTTTCATTTTTTTTGTACCATTTTTTCACTCATGGTGTATCGTAGCTTATCGCATATGAACCGAAAAAATAAATCCACTAAATTTGATGAAAACTTACATTAATTAATTCCAATGAAAATTCCTAAATGTATAAGAAAAATATATTGATAACACTTGAACATAACCAAAAAGCACGTGGGCGATTGTCAATTGGAAAAAAAACCAAACATGTATTCACTAAGTGTTCGGGAAAAATGTCTTTTTTCTTTTCTTTTTGAAAAATATAAATGGACTAGCGGACCCTCACCCGCTTCGCTGGGTGAAAGAAAAATATAGATGAAAAGTGTTCTTTGTTTTTTTCTTGTATCATCATTTAATTCATGCTCGGCCATTATTTTGTAACTTATTCTAATAACAATGTTTTATTTATTTTAGTGACTTACTCTAATGATTGTAAACTAACAACTTATTCTAAAGCCTTCTGATAAACAAAATTTTTGGTTTTATTTTCATGCTGTGTATAAATATAAAGTAACGATGGTTTCCCTACTCGAGAACATCCCACATACAGTTTCCCATGTCCAAAGCATGGATAAGTTAGGTCAATTCCACATAATTGAGTGTTTGACCTTGAGACTTATTCATTGTAATAGCAAAAGCAAGGCGAATGGGAAATTGAAGTCGCTTAAAATCAAAAGGCAAATCTGTTGAAATCATTGGAATGCGAGGAATCAAAACATCTTCACCTTTAAATTTGCCTTTCAAAATTATTGCTTCAATTACATTGTTCATTGTCCGTTTCACTGCTAATCTTGTCCCATTGCATAGTTTCGGCTGATTGATATTTCGCAACATAATGATCACTGCGCCGACTTTCAATTGCAAGCGATGTGGTGGCAAGCCAGGCAAATTAAGTGAATTCAAAAATTCAATTGGATAATTCACTACATCGTCGGGATTAGTGATTGAATCAATTGATTTATAGGTGACAATTTCACCTGGAATTTGAGTCAAAATACTGGCATTGATTTCATTGGCATCGACATTTTTGGCAGCTAATATAGCTCTCTCGCTTAGCCAATCTTGATTTCGATAGTTTTGTGCAATATTTGGGAATACATTTTGCACTAATTGTACTCTTGATTCTGTTACGGTACAAAAATTATTTGGAAGTGTGATCATGCCTGTATTCTTATCAATTGGGTTTCTTCCATTTCCAATTTGCAACAAATGTTCGGAAAATTCAGCAGCTGTAGGATCATTCTGTAACTGCACACGAACATTAGTAGTTAATGTGAGTTTTTGAACATATCTCCACAGATTCGAAGATTAAAGGCACGCTCTCAATTCATCAGCTGCTGTTGATTTGGGAATAACAGGCAAAGTTTGTCGAAAATCACCGGCCAATAGAATTAGTGCACCATCAAATATGTTTGTGTTATTTCGAAAATCTTTCAGTGTTCTATTTAAGGCTTCCGTGATTTTTTATGAGCCATCGTACATTCATCCCATACAATAATTTTACATGTTTGTAAAACCTTTCCCATTCCAGAATTTTTAGAAATGTTGCAAGTTGGTTCTTCATTTACTTCCATATTTAATGGTAACTTTAATGCAGAATGTGCAGTGCGACCGCCGTCCAATAAAGTTCCCGCTATTCCAGATGATGCCAAAGCCAATGCAATATTATTCTGTGATCGAATGGTGGCCAAAATTAACGACAACAAAAACGTTTTTCCAGTCCCACATGGTGCATCTAAGAAGAATATTCCTCCTCTTTCATTTGCAACATTGTCTATAATTGTGCCATATGCCTGCCTTTGTTCTGTGTTTAATTTTGGTAGGTTTGTTGTTACAAATGTGTTCAGATCATTTCGATCATATTCTTTTTCACGTCTTAATTCTGCATTGTATGCATCATGCATCGGACGATTTGGTGCGATTATACCTAACTCACTCAGAGTTTTATTTGCAATCATCAGGCAAAAGTGTTCGATTTTAATTAATGCCTCATTATATAATTCATCTGTATAATTCAAATTTGAATTTGCAGTAATGCGACGTACTTGATGTAGGATATCTTCTGTCATGTATTTTTGGTAAGTACTCCACAATTCTTTTGGGTTTGCTGGGAAACATGTAGCAATAATTATGGCAAATAATGTTCCTATTTGATGTGGAGAACTTGTTGCACATGCATCCATAAGAGTTGCATCCCACTGATTATCATTTTCAAGCAAATTCAGTTCTTTGCATGCTTGCTGATAAGTACAACAAAGATGACCATTAACTCGTTTCAAACTTTCGAATGATCTTGGGCCGGGAATATCAACTAAGAGTAAACATAAATAGAAACATTCCACTTTACTTGGATGCACAGTGTAAAGCCGTCCGATTGCATCACCCAAATGAACACCTGGATATCCATCTACAGGTATTCCTCGTTGCCTTCGTACCCAGGACTTTGATGATGCATTCCAAGTATAATATTTAGGAACATTTGATTAGAAAACATTGTTCTTGTAAATTAATCTGTTTCACATAAGTTGAACAATGCAGTTAGTGTTGAAATAAACACTTTGTTCATTTTCTAAATGGACTGACCAATGAATAAAAGCTGGATGGTGATCATGAATCGGAAATGATAATATTCTCCAAACTGCTTCGTTGCTACTAATGTATCTTCCCATTTGGTAATTAGTAATTTCATCTTTTCGATTTAAAACCCCAAATACTGCCATGTCCCTTCCTTTATTGATATATTTGCATATGTATTTGATGGATTTTACGGAGTTACAATATTCAACATTAATATGTGCGTTAAATGTTTTCGATAATAATTTGGAATACGGAACTATCCAACGGTTATCGATCTCCACATCTTGATTATGATCAATTAATATAATCAATTTTATCTGTGGTTAGTTTTTGTTTTAACCAAATCAAAATATGCGCATGAGGCAAGCCTCTATTTTGCTATTCCACAGAATACATGAAACATTGTACATCTCCGTAAACTTTATGTTTTACAATGAAATCCATTAGAGACTGTAGCTTTCGTTTAAACACTCTTGCAGTAATGTCATGCCTATCAGTAGCTGATTGCCCAGTATATAAATGATTCTTAATATCATCCCATTTCGGATTGCATGTGAAAGTTATGAATAAGTCGGGTCGACCATAATTTCTGACATAACACATCGCATCTTGGGCGTATTCATGCATATGCCTTGGACTGCCTGTATACGATGAACGTAATATTACCATTTGACCAATGTTATTAACGTTGGTATTGTTGTTAACATAATTGCATCTCGTAAATGTATGTATGTATTCGTCACAGCGTAATTTTCTTTGTTTGAATCTAATGTAATTCAATCGTTCTGTTTCTATTTTCGCATACATGTCAACAATATACTGATGAAATAATTTACGACATTTTAAATGTGATTCTTATGATTTTCTCTTATCATGATTCTGTATGCATAATAATTCATTGCGCTTGCAGTTTTATTTGTTTCTTGCCCATTTGCTGCATTTATTTGTTTTATATAAATCGAATAACCATCTTCACCACGACAGAACATAAGAGGATATTGTAATGCATCATATTTTCGATGCGTTTCATTAACACGTTGCAGTGTATCATTTCTTCTTTGCAAAACAATATCTCTTGGTTGAAATTCATCTCCAGATATAACAATTGCAACCTCGTTGCTTGAAGTTGGTTGATTGTATCTTCCACGATGTTCGCCGGCAGGCGTTTTATTTGCATCAATTTTAATTTTATGATTATCGGATGACAATCTTTCGATTGTTGTTTTAAAACTTTGCACCAAAACATTGTGTGTGTGTAATAAATTTTGTAACTCTCTCATAATGACTGTTTATATTTCTGGAAAATGCACACCGTGCTTCAAGTTCATCATCGTTGTCATTAATGAAATAAATTTGCAAAAATTTTGACTCTTGATCGGGTAGTGGTAGTAATGAACCTATTAAGTGATATGCTTGCCCTTGAATCTGAAAAAAGCCATAATTTGTGTCCAAAAAATCTAATGATTCATTAGATGTGTCAGCGAATGTTGTTGAACGTTGAAGTTTATGTATTACCTTGAACGTTGGCATGAAGTTATCGGTTATAATTTTTCCAGCACCAAAAGATATCATTCGAAAACATGAATTATATGTGGAAATTTTTTCAAGAAAATATTTGGAATCGGGTGATGTTCCCGATAACAATGTAGCTAATGGTTCGGGCGGATATTGTATGTCTGGTAAACGAACTTTTCCTGCAGCGCAACACATGCCTGGTGTTTCAGTTTTGAATTTCAATGCTTGACAAAATCCGCAAATTTTATCCATACTTCCAATGACAACGTATTTGTGAGATGAATAATCAAGTTGTGGATTGTATTGAAATGCTGCACCATTCAAATTTACAGAATTGATATTTATTGGCCGATTTTGAGAACGTGTCCTAGTACGATCTCTTTGTTGACTTAATCTATCAGCATGATTTTCCTCACTTTCATTTTGTCTGTGATTTTGCACATTTCTATTGTGACGTGTTTTACGTCCGATGTTAGCATGTCTTCTACCTCTTGGCATTTCTTTTACCGAATCAAAGTGGTCTTCTTTATGTCACTCTGAGCTCTTGATTGCTACTTTTCTTGTTTTTAAACTGGAATTCAAATTAACATACTGTTAGCGCCATCTTTTTTTTTGAGCACGCGTTGAAATGAAAGTTACACAGAACAGAAATGGGAAATGATCATCAAAAATAATATATATTTTTGAAATTTTTCTTGAAAATATTTACGGAAAGTGTGAAAACAATCTCTTTTCTTAAATATCTTAAGTAAAAACTTCTAAAATATTAATTATTTTTGCCGATTTTTGTTGTGTGTATTTTTCACACCATTTATTCACTGTTTCACTTGTTATCAATCAGTTGCAAAATTAATATATATTTGGTAAATTTTTCGTGAAAATATCGTTGGAAAATGTGAAAACAATCTCTTCTCTTAAATATTTCTGACGCACTTTTTTTGTCTCTTTGGTTGATGCCTGGAAACTGCTTCACTTGAACACTTTACCAAATAAAACACTTTCTTGTTAGTTTTAACACTTACTTTCACTATGCACTATTACTGATAACCTTTGGTAATCTTCTAAGGAAACGGCCTTGCCTAAGTACTTTTTTAGCGACGACCTGTTCAGGTTCGTTGAGCTAATGGTTTTGCTTCGGTTATCCCGAAGTGTGGGTGTAAAGAAGAAGTATTTAAGCAAAGTGTTAAGTTGGTCACAGCAGCATTGTGTTACGATTAATTATTGCAGGCGGTCAGACAGCTGTGCCTGCTAATTTGTATGTTTCTATTCTATGCGAATGCAGGCGTGCAGCCACTGCTGTATGAATATATGTATATGTATGTATGTTTGCATTCCATTGAAATGTATGTAATCGAATGAAAATTTAGGCATAAATACTGCTGCGTTAACTTGTACATATGTGAGTAAAATGTACGCTCCATGCAACCGTTTACAATAACAACCACACGCGTAAAAAGAACGCTGCCTCGTGTATACTGTGTGTTGACGAAGAAGTAAAGGAGATTTTAACCAAACATAGTTACAAACCTTCTCCACATGTGTCTCTTCAATGTGGCAAAGTTTGGTTAAAATCGGTTGAACCATTCTCCGTAAAATTCATCACAACGCGAAAAACGGCTGAATTTTTATATATATAGAAGATTAAACTATTATTGATGTATGTGTGTTAATATGAAAACGTATAATCCGCTGGCTAAGTGGGATGAATCTGACCAAACAAATGGGTTTTTGGTGTGTTTTTAAAAATAACTTCACCATACATTGAGCGCTTTTCAGCTTTTCAAGTAGGTACGAGTTAAATAAAAAAAAAATTTTTGAAACGTTTACCATGAAGGAAATAAGTAATGAGGTGTTTGTTTTGATTTGTTTTTAACATGCTGATTAATATTTTTGTCTACGTGCACATATCTCTTCACACAAAATGTAAGCACGAACAAAATGTGCCATTCTCAAATAAAAATACTTTGTGCTTATTCTTACATCGAAATGAGTGGAAGTAGAAAGATAAGTACAATAAAAAAGTTGTCTGATACATTCCAACGGCCGATTATCTGTTTCTGATTTTGCAATTGGGAACTCGCCTTCAGGTAAAAAGATTATATTATTATGTGATGGAATATACCATTTTAACTGGTTGTAGTACATAAGAATGCATTCTCTTAACCTGAAGGTGAGTTCCCAATTGGTCTATATCTGGAGTCCTTAGTTACCCAGCGAAAAGAAAAGTCCTCTTTTCATTAGCATTTATCAACAACTTACAATGGATACTCATGTGGTTCAAACACATCCTAGGGTTATCCAGGTCCACGTTTTGGTCTATATCTCGAGGCCCTAGTTACGGACGGGCTTTAAAAATACTCTATACTATAGTAATCATCAACAGCTCCCATTTGCTACACATATTGTACAAACACATCCTTAAGTTATCGGGGTCCACATTTTGTATGATATTTCGAGACCCTAGTCACGGAGCGGCATCAAAAATACTCTGTACTATAGCAATCATCAGCAGCTTCCATTTGCTACCCATATTGTACAAACACATCCTAGGGTTACCCGAGTCCACGTTTTGGCCTATATCTCGAGACCCTAGTCACGGAACGGTATGAAAAATACTCTATACTATAGCAATCATCAGCAGCTTCCATTTGCTACCCATATTGCACAAACACATCCTAGGGTTACCCGGGTCCACGTTTTGGCCTATATCTCGAGACCCTATTCACGGAACGGTATGAAAAATACTCTATACTATAGAAATCATCAACAGCTTCCATTTGCTACCCATATTGTACAAACACATCCTAGGGTTACCCGGGTCCACGTTTTGGCCTATATCTCGAGACCCTATTCACGGAACGGTATGAAAAATACTCTATACTATAGAAATCATCAACAGCTTCCATTTGCTACCCATATTGTACAAACACATCTGAGGGTTACCCGGGTCCACGTTTTGACCTATTTCTCGAGACACTGGTATCCGATTCTTAAAATTTCAAAACACAAACCATCTACTGAATAGTCCAAACAAAGCCTAAAAATTTGGTTAAAATCGGTTGAGCCATTCTCCGTAAAGTTCATCACAACGCGAAAAACGGCTGAATTTTCATATATATAGATAATGGTTATAAAAGCTCCAGTGCTTAATAAAACATTGAAATTGAAACGAAAAATTCATGGATGATCAGGAAAAAAGAAGATCGTTTTTAAATTTCAAATCAACGCAAATGAATAACTAAGAAACCATGTTTTATTAAACATTGGACCTTTTATAACTATTATCAATTTATATTTTTGAAAAAAAAAACGAAAACATTTTTTTTTTTCCACGAACACATAATTTCATTTGAACATTCGGATTTCACATTAAATTCTCAAATTCCGTAAGAAATTATTCACTGTTCCAAAATCCACTCCAAAAAATTCACAATAAATTTTTACACTTTGCAATTACATCTTCTCCTTATGGCGTCCAAGTCAGAAAGAAATATTGACACATTGTAACTCACACTGTCAATTTGACAGTTCAGTTCCGCCCCAAGCGTTAAAAAAGTAAACGACATTATGGCTGGTTCAAAAGAACGTTGTACGCGTTGCCAGTGTTCCGAATTACAACCAAACTTTACGAAACCCATTTTCAATACTTACTTAACAATGTGTGTAAGTTTGGTTTAATTCGGTGCAAAGACAGGGCGGGTCAACGTTTTGGCATATATTTCGAGACCCTAGTCATCAATAGGTATGAAAATTACCCCGTATTAAAGCACTTATCAACAGCTTTCATTTGATACCGATATTGTACATACACAACCAAAGGTTACCCAGGTCCACGTTTTGACCTATATCTCGAGACCCCAGTCACGGAGCGGCATGAAAAATACTATGTACTAAAGCATTCACCAACAGCTTCCATTTGATATCCATATTGTATAAACACATTCTAGGGTTACCCGGGTCCACGTTTTGGCCTATATCTCGAGACCCTAGTCACGGAGCGGCATGAAAAATACTCTGAACTAAAGCATTCACTAACAGCTTCCATTTGATACCCATATTGTACATACACATCCAAAGGTCACCCGGGTCCACGTTTTGACCTATATCTCGAGACCCTATCCACCAATAGGTATCCAAACTATACGGAAACCATCTTCGATACCTACTTAATAATGTGTGTAAGTTTGGTTTAATTCAGTGCAAAGACACGGCCGGTTAGCGAACACACACAAAAAGTTGACTTAATTTTATATATCTCATATATAAAAATGGAGACGTTTTTTTGTGTTCGTTAGTCGCCGATTCACGCCTAAACGCATTCACCGATTTCAATCAAACTTTCACAGATCATTGGTATTGGTGCATAGATGGTTTATGTGAAGTTTTAAAGAAATCGGTAAAAGTATGCGTGCGTTGTGTAAGTGTGAAAAATGCAAAATTTGCGTGTTTCCCTTATACGGACATTACGTATACGGATTGAGAATACACGCAAATGAATAGAATATACATAGCCATGAATAACATTGTTTCGATGTCGAGTGACGTATGGGACTGTATTATTCGTAACGCAATAGTTGTCCTCTCTTTTGTTTCCCTTTTATGCATGCGTGACACGGCATCAAAGCACATTGCTTTTTTTTAAACTGGAAAAATATTTTGAGCTTCATTTGAACGTTTTATGATTTAGATAAAATAAAAATTCGTTAAATATATTTGATTCCATTAATAACCATAAGCCTGTATTTTTCGAAGTTCAAAGTTTTTGGACAAATGTTGAAACGTTTACTTAAATTAAATGTTGAATACATATATATAAATGCGCAAATGTAAAAGTTTAGATGGATTTAAAATATACGAAATTATTCAGCGGTTGAATCCATAAATTTTTTGAAATCCATCAATATGGATCGACAGTCGCCATAAATGTTCTTTTAAAAAATAAAATGTGTTAATTTGATGGTAGCTTGAGTATTAAGATCAGGTTTCTATTAGTAGTTATAACTTTGTTCATGGGTTCGGGTAATTTTTTTGTGGTGAAAGTCTAAAAAGAAAAGAAAACGCGATGCCGACGAGCAAAATGTAAAAAATAAATCCTCCTGTATGTATATATACTCGAAAAAGTTATGCTAACACTTTTTTCATGCATTTAGGTAGACAATTTTATATGGGCAAACGTACGTTTACGAGATAAATGCCTAAAAGCAGGTATAACTAAAATAGCGCTCTCAGGGATTTCTGTTACAATACTTCTGTAAATTTCATGCTCCAAGTGTTCGAGCATTGGTATAGCGCTGAAGACAAATGCTCAGGATATAATACAAAAATGCATATTTACTTTATTTCACATAGTAATATTATCATTGTTAAAAGAGAACAAGTTTGTATTAGGTAATAATTAAATAATGCAACCTTATGTTCTGCTTTGACGAGTGGAAAAACCAAAATAAATAATTATATTTGTATGTGTGTTTAAAAGAGGTGGACTATTTTGTGAGTGTAAGCAGTTTCAAAGCCAAAGAATAGTTGCAACATTAAAAAATACCTGAAACACATTTTTATTTAACAACTAAAATAGCAAATATGAGCAAAATATGTACTTTCTTCAATTTTCTTCTGTTGCCAACTTTCTGAAAAACGTGAATTCACCGCGATGCGATACAGAAACAAAAAGACAACGACAGCGCGCAGAGGGTTTTGAGCAATAATATAAATTTGTATCAAACAACGCATTAATAGTCATTTTAGTATACTTTTGGTGTTTACGTATTCAAGTAAATGCATGTATTAGTTTTTCTTCAAGAAATTTCTCTAAAATTTGCAACTTTTTTTTATGATTTCTAAAGATTACTATTTTTGCCAAAGAGCAACCTTGCGTACAGAAAATTGACACGGACAATTATATGTATCACGTTCACGTGTAGGAAAACCATCAGTTCTGTTTATTTATACCACAACTCAGGGCAAAACAAAAAATGTACTTTACGAAAAGGCTTTGCGTTAGTTTAAGTTTAAAATTAACATAAATTTTATATTGTAAAAAAAGAATAAATACACATAGAGTGAATTTAAATCGAGTGTTCATTATTCATTCTTAATTTTGATATGCCTAGCGAAGCAAGCAGAGGGTCCGCTAGTAAGATATAAGATAAAAAACAATATATGTCCAACTTACTTCGATAGCAACTTCATCTCGTCCAATACTGATATCTTATTTAATTATTAGTGCTATAAGTTCTGTACAACTTTTTTTTTTAAATAAACCAAATTTGTCATGAGGTTATGTTAAGTTAAAATAAATTATTAACGCTTGAAAGTCCAAAATAAATTTAATTTTTAGGAAATAAACCGTTAAATTATCAGAATAACCTTAACTTACTACAATATCTAAGCTAGAATCAAAATATTTTGTACATGAAAGTAGTGTTTATGTTTTTATGTGTAGGAAGTTTTTATTTGTTATTTTGTATGAGCGCTTTTATGAGGGATTTTTCGTAAACGCCACAATGTACAGAATCCAAAGGTCTGTTAACCAGTGTTAAGCGATTTTGAAGTACTATTTTTTAACTGTGTGAAAACTCATAATATGATTTGTACGGCATGGTACCTAATCCCAATTATTAGCATAATTCTTCCAGCTGTTTTTCAATACTTTCCTTTACAAAAGCGATATTTTCAATTGAAACCGACTAAATATTTTGCGACTATTATATTTCAACTAAAAATATTGACGGTTTTACAAAATTACTTTAAGGGGATTTAAATTATTTTTATATGATTTTTGAACTCATTTTAGTAAGTTGAAGATCTTCTACTTAGCATCTGCCAAAAGAGACGCCATGAAACTACTGCAACTGTCAATATTAAACACTACTAAACTTCAGGTTGAAATACCGTTTATATATTATTCAAAACAAACCCCAGAATTTGTATATTGAAATAAGTTGATTCGAAATATTTATTAATAACGTGTAGAGAAACACATGTGCAATATATGGTACTTAGCTTAGTACGTGGCGACAGGGTCAAGCTATTACTAAATCGTATTTATGGCTCGATTTTGCTAATTATTAAAACATTTAGAATGTTCTGGAGTCAAGATAGTACTGAAAATTTTATTTATAGTTCAATACGGCTTATATTCGAAATACGTACGTTTTAACGTCACAAAAAGTGCTTTTCTAAAACAGAAATTTTGAAACTTCCTCTATGTATAGTATAGTGTTTTACACATAAGTTCTAAACAAAATTGATCATAGTTAATGTTTGTTTTTCTGTGACGTTTCTTCATAACATTAACACGTTCCGCATGGAATATTTAAAATTTTGCAAATTAAATTCAAAGTGATAATTCCCAATCCGATCGACTTGATTAATATTTTAAGGTATTTTTGATAACAAGACTTTGTGCATTGAATATTTAAAATTTTGTGAATTGAACTCAAATGGATAATTAATTATATTACTGCTGATGGGAAGGATAGTTGAGAAAATAAGACCGGAATCGCCGTGTGTGGTAGAAAACAAATATTATAGACGTTTTCCGCCTTCTTTGTTGGTTACAGGTAATGATGGTATATCCCCTGTATCGAAGTGGAGACGTAGAGGTATCTGTAGAGGATAACACCAGAAAGATAACTTTAAACGTTAAAAATAAGATAATTGTAGTCGATAACACCTGGATTGTTCCATACTCGCCGTTGCTTTCTAAAACATTCAAAACATATTGCAATATTGAGTAGTAATTGTGTAATACATACGTTGGCAAGTAACACATGGGCAGAAAAGTCTTGGATCTAACACATAGATGGCACTATTTTTATGACGTTCCCCTCATTTTTCAATTAGTACTAACCTAAAAAGACAGGTGTTAAGATTTCATGATACTCTATTCATTAGTTCGTAAGTTTTTGTGCTAACAGTCACGCTACTTTTGTTATTTTCAAAACAATGGATCTAGCAGAATTTTGTATATCAATTTTACACTGCTTCTTGATCCAAGTGAAGCAATGGCTTGAAAAGTGTTATAGAGACTCCGCTCTATCAGAAACTAAAATAAAATGATTGTTTTCTAACTTCCAACGTAGTCGTAAGGGCACCGATGATGCACAACACAGTGGAAATCCAAATGAGGTGGTAACACCGGAAAACATCAAAAAAATTCACAAAATCTAAAAAACTAAAAATTCACAAATCAAAATCCACGTAATTTCCATCAAGAACAACGCAATCATTCCAGCGTCACTCTAACATTTCCATTCCAATTTCGTAGAACAATTTATTTTTTGCCTCAAAATAAGCCTCAGTTTCAGCGATAATCTCTTCCTTCGAGCGAGACTTCTTATATACAGATCAGATGTGTGCTTAGCGACCCGGCGGGAAATGCTCAGTAAACATTAAAGGTGTTTGGAAAATAAATAGTTTCTATAACTATGGAAATATAAGAACATTTCAAGGGTTAAGGATACACGGAAAGAGGATGATACGAATATAAATGTTGATGTTGTCAATCATCCGCCATTTTGGTCCATTATTAAATCTTCCAAATGCAGTTTTTTCCTTGTTTTTGCTTATTCTTCCTTTTATTTTATAAATTTCTTTTTGCTTCTGTGCTGACGTCACGGCCAAGACATGGAGCGATCTTGTATTCTATCATTTTTGGTTCAGAACTAGTAGACATGACCGCAGAGAATGCCTAAGCAACGATGTACATGTTTCAAATTACTTTATTGATTGTAAGAGTATTAAATTATTCCAAAATTTAAGTACGCTTTTCACTATGAGAAACTCGCAAGTTCTTCCCATACTCGGGCCACCGCAAAGAAGCGGGAGTAAAACAAAAATTAAGAAAATCGTAAAGAACTATTGAAATTCATATTGCTTGACAGGATAAAGTCACCATATTTAAGTAACTTATAAATGTAAGGAAAATGTTATATTTATTATCGCTATGGTGCCCTGAAAAAATGAGTTCAGAACTCCCTAATTTGAGTTACAATTTTATATCAATTCTCCGAGAAATTTAAAGTTTATTAGAACTAAAACATACAATTTTTTTTATTTAAATGTAGCGGTCTTTTTTTTTTGTTCAAAATTACCTTCATTCATCATCGTAATTTCCATCAAGAACAACGCAATCATTCCAGCGACGCTCTAACATTTTCAATACCATGCTTTGGACGAGGTTCACCAGTTGCTGTCCGCTCAGATGACGATCGGCTTGGTTCCGGAGTGAGGTGATGCATCCATGTTTCGTCCATTGTTACATATCGACACAACTTCACTTTTCGATCATTCAAAAGGGTTTTGTGGATTTTTTTTTATGTTAGCGCCTTATTTGGACGTCCACAACATTGGCATTATCGGTGTCCCTACGCCACATTAGAAGTCAACAAACCATCGTTTTATTGTTGTTTCTGATGGAGCGGAGTCTCCATAATACTTTTCAAGCCATTGCTACACTTGAACGGTATTTTTCCCCACCAGTGTAAAATTAAAGCACGAAATTATTTTTCATCCATTCGTTTGCAAACATCACTCTTATCACAATAGCTTACGAACTAATGAATGAATATCATGAAATTTTAACAGCTGTCTTTTTAAGGTTAGTACTAACTGAAAAAGAGGTGAATGCGATAAAACTAGTGTCGCCTATGTGTTAGGCCCGGACTTTTCAGTCCATGTGTTATATAACTATGTATTTTGAAGTTTAAAGTTTCGAATGAATTGCATTTGAATGGAAGGTGTAATTGACAAGAGATATTTCAAAGTGCGTAAGATCGTTGAGGTAATAATATTCAGCAACAGAAGCATTAATTCAGCAGTCATCACTTACTTGTGGGAAAAGTTGTACTCGCTTCTCTTAAACAAACTGATCTTAGTAGAGTCGACAATTTGACAGTTATAACAAAAAGGTCAGTCAGCCTAATACTCAGAGAACGTTAGAGTATAGAGAAGTCTCACGAGTTACGAATAGTGTGAATTGTGAAAAATGAAGTCTGACCGCGAAGACTTTTTCACCTCGCTCAACTCGACAGCGGGCAACTTCTTAACAGAGCTAATTACAGTGAATTATGTACAAGTACATTGGCTCTGCTCAGGTTTTGGTTTCTGTATGAAATCAAATGGACGAATGCCGACGGCATTTTGCAAGGGATTTGCTTGTGCATTTCTATGTTCCCTTGATAAACGAAAATGTATTCAATTTATATTTTCAAACAAATACAACAAAATAAAGATTTAAAATCCAACATTTAAAATCAAAGTAAATATTTGTTGCTTTAATTTTAAAAGAAGAATTTAAACAAAATAAAACGACCTCACATTTTGTTGTGTGCGTTTTAGTAAATTTGATGAAAATTTTTACTAATTTTTCGAGTCGAAATTAATTTTAGACAAGAATTCAAAAAGCATATTTGTATATTGATGAATATATATGTATATCAATATATGTATATATATCACATATATTGTGTTAGTTATATTTGTGCAAAAGTTCAATTGCATCTTCAATTCTTATAGTGTTACAAATGTATGTGCACACGCACTGCAGCAACAATCACCTATGTATCTCACGACGCATTGCCTCATCATATTTACATATGTACATTTGAATATGCATTTTTTGTTCCTTTGCCAAATGAAATTTTTTTCAATTTACATACACATGCCCCACAAAGTCTGCGTTCACCCTACAATAACTTTTTAGTGAATGAAACACACAACCTGATTTTATAATTTTTATAAATTTGTAAATATTTATATGTTTAAATTTCAAAAACAAAAATAAATTTCAAGATTCCTCAAATAAGTTTTTAGATAACGGTGAATAATGGCTGTAACAAGTAAATAAAACGACCATAGTCTGCGTTCAGTCTTAAAGTCTAATACAAAAACATGATATGCAATATGTAAAAATTAAATCTAATATTTAGTTGGCTATCCATGTTGCTTCAGGACTTCACTCAGCCTATTTTGCATTGAGCTTACTAGTTTCTCTGTTTCCTCTGCTGTTATCTTCCTCCATTCTGCCTGCGTGACACTCCGCAAAACCTCTTTACTAGTAATCAGTTGCTGACTGTGGCGGTGTTTTAAGCTGTTTTGGGGCGTTGTACAAGAACCAAAGCTTAACGATCTCGGCTGTGTGCTTCGGGTCGTTATCTTGTTGAAACCAAAATGTTCTTGATAAGCCGAGATTTTCTGCACGTTGCTTGAAATTCCGTTTTAGTATCGTCGAATCAATAAATTCTAACTGACCCACCCCATTTGCCGCCATGCAGCCCCAAACCATAACCCCGCCACCTCCGTGCTTAACCGTGCCAACAAGATTTTGCTTTTCAAGAGCAGTTCCAGGTTTTCGCCAAACAATTTGACAGCCTTTTATTCCGAATATACACAATTTACTTTCGTCTGAAAATATTACTTTTTTCCAGAACTCGGGAGGCTTATTTATGCACTCATTAGCAAACTGAATGCGTTTTCGTCTGTTCACAAGAGAAATGAAAGTCTTTCTTCGGGCGACTCTACCATGGTATCCAGCTTGACGTAGAACTTTTCTGGCAGTTTCAGCGCAAATAATTTTTTGAAATGTTTGATTTATGTTTTCAACTAATTTTGAGGATGTAATCCGGAGATTAACCTTTGTCAAGTTGATTATAGAACGCTCTTCCAGGGTCGATAATTTTTTCGGACGCCCTGACCTGAGCTTAGATGTAAAAATTCCAGTTTGCCGAAAATTTGTTACAACTCGCTGAATAGAGGAATACGTTCTCCCAATAGATTTTCCAATATCTCGGAAACTTTTTCCGTCTTTCCGTATTTTTATAATTATTTTCCTCTCAGAAACGCTTATTTCTCCCCCTTTCATTTCATGAGCAATCGAAAATTAATATAAACAACGAAAAATATCTTAAAATTAACGGTATCATTAAAATAAACAGGCTGAACGCAGACTTTTTGGTGCCACATTTACATGCTGCTGAAATTATTTTCCCGTTATCTACAAAGTGAAGTGAGGAATCTTCTTTTGTTTTTTTGCCCTTAAAAACTGGGAATGTAGTGAATAAACAAATTGTAAAGATTTCAATTTAATCATAATATTCTATTTTGTTTTTAATAAATTTAAGGCTATTCGGGTAAACGCAGACTTTGTGGGGCATGTGTATGTATATTATATTACAGGGAATAATTCATATATGTATGCATTTTATAGATACATGGTATAAAACTTTGAAATTTTAAAATAAATAAAAGAAACTTCAAAGAAACGTATTTGCATACATATGTACATATATGGGACAACTAAGTTCTATTGCATCTTGAATAAATATAGTGTTGCACGCATATAGTATGTATGCACTGAAGCAACATGACCTACCTCACGAGCATCGCCTTATCATATTTCATGCAATAATTAGGGAGTAAATATTCGAATGATCGAATTCCTGCAAATGCTAAAACAATTTCTTCTGCATATGCATCGACGTATTTGTATGTGCTATATGCACACTTGATGCCCTAACTATGTATGTATGTACGTTCAATTATCAAATCAAAAAATTCTGTATACAAAACGCTTCATTACCAGGCACACAGGAAGATGGCATATGCAAATATAAATATGCGAATTGAATTCAAGCAAAACAATGCTTATTAATATACACATATGCATGTGCATACAACCGCACACACAGGCCACTCACTTTATTTCTCAAAATGCGTATGTCGTTCAAAGCTATGCCTAGCGACTACAAGAACAAAATGCAGTCATAGACGCAGGCGTAGCGGCCATCATTCTAGTTGCCATAGCGCTGAACAGTCGCGGCGGCGCCGAACAGTTTCAACTATTGTACTGTGCAACAAAAACTCGTCATCAAAAAATTCATTGATAAGTTCGAGCTCATAGTTCTAAGAGCAAGAACTTTCATTCATAAAACGAGTCGCCCATATGCCAATTTTCTCGACAATTCGAAAATAGTCAATATTGGAATATTTCGCGTAGAATTATTTGCCAATATTTGGTAAATCTTGAATTTTTGTCAAGTCGAGTGGCCGCGGCTCCGTACATATGTATGCATCAATATATGTATGTAAATATGTGTTCTAAATTCTCGACAACAATAGCAAATCGAAATATTTTTTCTGTCGCAAGTGCTCGCAGCCTCATATGTATGTATGTCTATGGAAGTTTGTATGCATGTATTTATGTATATGCGTGTTTGCTTTTGCACGTCCATATGAACGATTTTTCATATGCAGATATTCATTTGATTTAGCTGAACGAATATATTGATTTTGTAAGGAAATCCTGTCGAATTAAATTATTGGTATATGTTCATTTAAGTTCTTGTTACCAAACAAATATTATTATCCTTAAGAAAATTGAAACACTAGTTTTTTTAATCTCTATTTTTTATTTTTACCAACAAGTAAGTTAACTACTCATATATAGTACATATATTTTACAATACTATAAATAGGTATTTATTGTACATTTCCTGAAATGAAAAAAAATATATAAAATTGTGAAAGCACGAATTACGAAATTGTTCTTATATTATAACAATTTCTCACAGGAGTTCGATATTGACATCGATTAAGTCATATCAGATATCAATCGCGCTACTATGTACTGCACTTCGTCTGCTGTGGAATGAGTATTAATACTCTGACTAGCTCGGACCCGATAAAAGAAATTTTCTAGACAATCTTGGTTTAACTTTCCAAGGAAAATAAATTTTAAATTTTAATGCTGTTGAAAAAGTTCCTCGCACAATTCCAGCATCGATGTTATTGCAGTACGAAAGCCTTCGATACATTTAATAGTAGAATATGCACGCATATAGTAGACATTGGACTAAAGAACTCGAAGTAACTTAATAGTCTTTCAACTTTGCCCCTATCATCCCGCTTCAGAGGAGACCTTAATGGATTTGTTGACCGGAAATGCTTTGCATCGAGTTCATCAAAAAGATCATTCATTTCTTTAACAAATATCTGCGTGGGCTTGGCAAAATTTATCAAGTTTTCGTCATTACCAAATAAATTTTGACTACACATCATGTCAATACCTGACGCTACCGAATTGCTCAATACTTGTGTTGCGCGTGAAACGCTCATTTTTTCGAAAATGCTTGGGTAAATATGAGTCTCCGTCAATTTTGGGCAAATTTTAAAATTGGAATTCTTTTGATCAATTTCAAATAACTTCCTAATGACCTTAAAGCTTGCAGTGCCATGGGCGGTTGGAATATCATATTTCATAAATACATTACGGATGGACTTTATAAGATGGCAATAGTCAAACATGCAAAAATTGGATATTTATGCACGACAACGATCCCAAACATACTGCGGGAGTGGTCAAAAACTGGCTTTCGCAGGAAAATATTACCCAGCTCGATTGGCCAGCACAAAGTCCGGATTTAAATCCAATCGAAAACTTGTGGAATGATGTGAAGACGATGGTTGGACAAAAAAAATTAAAAAGTATCGATGAACTTTGGGAAGCTGTACAGGAAGCATGGAACTCTATTCCTTTGGACAGGTGCCAAAAGTTAATAGAGAGTTTACCACGCAGGTGTGAAGGAGTTATACAGAATAACGGCTATTCTACCAAATATTGATATGGTAAATAATAATAGTCAACAATATTTTCTCATTTCTTACAAATATTTCATATTTTTTACAAAAATCAAAACTGCGCTAAGTCTTTGTCCAAATCCCACTATGACCAAATAAGAATTACTTCTATTTTATCATATTTTTTCTAGGGAAAACTGTCTACTTTAAGTTATTTTGTCTTATAATAAAGTGTTAAATATATTTAGTTAAAAAAACTGGATTTATTTTGGTTTCATATCAATTAATCGAGCATTATATTGAACTCTTTTTAAGTGCGCTAAACGTTTGACCATAGCTGTATGTCCTATGCTAATATATGTATATAAACATGCATACATACAATTACGCGCAATTTTCATAAAAAGACCAAAAAGAACAAATCTGTAAACATGCATAGAAATCATATGGACATATCAAATGAACAAATCTGTTCTGTACGCAACCAAATGTAAGCTAATGTAAACTACATTTTTTCACACTTGCGTATCACCAGAGAATGTTAATGCAATGAGAAGGAGCAAATGTTAAAAGAGCTTTTTTCGAGTTCTAATTTATAGATTCATAATAAGGTCATTTCAAATTCAACTTTCCTGAAGAGGTCGGAATTGCAGATATTTACCACGCGAGTGGAGGGTTTCTATATTTACTTACCACGCTTGGACAGTAATTCAGATATTTTCTGCGTTTACCATACTACTGAGGACGTTCATAAGATTTTTCGGCACACTACTAAGGAAATCGAAGCGAATAAATTTGCGATTAAGAAGGCCGCGCGGTAGTTAGTTTGTGGTGCAGAAGCTAAAGTCGGCGGAATTATTCGTTTTGTTTTTTGGCACGTATATAATTCAGGTTCGAGTCCTGAAGACATTTTTTTTTTCTTACACATTTTTTTTTTTTTACAATTCAAACCAGGAAAGTTTGGTAAAATTTTTGAGTTTATTGTAATTAAAATTTCTTTAAAATACTGTTTTTTTTTTGTATTTTATAAATGGAAATTTCTTTTCGGTATAAAATAGTTCATACTGGATATGACCTAACTTTTATATAAATCAATCAAAACAGAAAATATGTACATATATCTATAATCTATTTCATCAAATCCAAATTATATTGATGAGAAAATATCATTCTAATATCCGTCCAAAAAGCCAAACGCGCATACACACATGCATATTCATATAATTACGCATACAAACTTTCAACTAACGCAGAATATGTGCATATAAAACTGCGAATCGAATAAATGAGTGATTTAGAGAAGATCATTAATGATTGTAGTTTAGCGCAATCGTGAAAGACGTGTCGCAGAGAACGTTAAATATAGAGAATTCTCACGAGCTACGAATAGTGTGAATTGTCAAAAATGAAGTGAAACCGCGAACACTATTTCACCTCGGTTAACTCGACAGCGGGGAAGTTCTTAACAGGGCTGATTACAGTGAATTATGTACAAGTACATTGGCTCTGCTCAGTTTTTGGTTTCTGTATGAAATCAAATTGACAAATGCCGACGGCATTTTGCAAGGCATTTGCTTGTGCATTTTTATGTTCCCTTGGTAAACGAAAATTTATTCAATTTGTATTTTCAAACAAAGGTGATGAAGAAAAATGATTGAAATTATTATATGCGCCAACATTTCAAATCAAAGTAACTTTATATTTTGATTTAATTTACCTCTCACATTTTGGTATGTGCGTTTTAGTAAATTTAAAACTGAACAAATTTGATGAAAATTTTTACTAATATTTTGAGTCGAAATTAATTCATAGCATACAAGTGTTTTGGTATATCGACATATGTACATATTTACATTTGAATATGCATTTTTTGTTCCTTTGGCAAACCAAATCTTTTTCAATTTACATTTTATTACAGGGAATAATAATATACATACATTTGTATGTATGCATTTTCTAGATAGTATAAAACTTTAAAATAAATAAAGGAAACAAAGAAACGTATTTGCATATATGGGACAACTAAATTCAATTGCATCTTTATTAAATATATATGTGTTGCACGCATATGTGTGCACTGAAGCAACATGACCTACCTCACGAGCATCGCCTTATATTTCATGTAAATAACCTAATGATCCAATTCCTGCCTCACAAAAGCTAAAACAAATTTCTTTTGAATACTCATGTACATATTTGTATGTGCGTATGTACACTTGGTGCCCATTCCCTTCAAACAAATCAAAAAATTCTGTATACAAAACGCTTCATTACCAGGCACACAGAAAGATGGCATATGCAAATATAAATATTGAATTCAAGCAAAACAATGCTTATTAATATACACATATGCATGTACATACAAGCGCACACACAGGGCATTCGCTTTATTCCTCAAAATGCGTATGTCGTTCAAAGCTAAAATTCTATGCCTAGCGACTACAAGAACAAAATGCAGTCATAGACGCAGGCGTAGCGGCCATCATTCTAGTTGCCATAGCGCTGAACAGTCGCGGCGGCGCCGAACAGTTTCAACTATTGTAGTGTGCAACAAAAACTCATCTTCAAAAAATTCATTGATAAATTCGAGCTCATAGTTCTAAGAGCAAGAATTTTCATTCATAAAACGAGCCGCCCATATGCCAATTTTCTCGACAATACGAAAATAGTCAATATTGGAATATTTCGCGTAGAATTATTTGCCAATATTTGATAAATCTTCAATTTTTGTCAAGTCGAGTGCCCGCGGCATCGTACATATGTATGCAAAAATATATGTATGTAAATATGTGTATATGCACAATGCTGTGCCAATGAATGTGCGCTGCGCCATGAGTGCGCGCTGGATTTCTTGCGAAGTTTTACCGTTTTATCTTGAGCTGTGGCTGGTGAGCACACATACACACAGCATATACATATGCGCAAATGTATATAAATTCACAAATGTATATAAATTCACAAATTTACATTTGCATATGCCATCTTCCTGTGCGCCTGGTAATGAAGCGTTTGCTATAGAGGATTTTGATTCAGTTGAAGGTAATTCAACAAAGTTTTACAGACACCAGACAGACAGACATAACATATGTACATAATTTGGATGATTTGGAGAAATTCAAATATATAGGTCATATTAAAAAGCTACCTAACATTCTTTGCTTCTAATCACCAACAAATTCTTATCGACTGCTGCTAAATTTACATAATTCAGCCCCTCACTGTTAATTTTTGTTGAAAAATCTGTCTATGGTGAATTGTCTTCGCGAGACGAGTACCCCTCGAAAATGAACACTTTCCAGTCATTAAGACTTCTCTATTCATTAACGTTCTCTGCGTGTCGCGTATGCAGTACATCGTCTCATATTTGACTCAGGTTCAAATCCTGTGCACAGTTTTTTGTTCAATATTTTTATTTCATTTTTTATATTTGGTTTAATTGAAATTGATTTAAAATAGTGTATTCAGGTTTTTCTAATACCAGTTATTTAGAAATTTATTTAGAAATTTATTTTCTATATAACATTATTGATTTGAATTGATTTATATGTAAAACAGCCATAAAGTCAATCATATGAATATGCATTCCTATATTGAATCTCTTCAGTCAAATCTGAACTACTTACATACACATATTGATGAGAAAATATTCTAATATCCATCCAGGAAGCCTAACGCGCATACTCACATATGTGTTTAAATATATGTACAAACTACCACCATTCTAACAAACCCAGAACACAAGCTTCTGCGCACACTTGACACATGGGATATGTATACCCTATGAGCAAAAAGAACCGGGAAGGTGATGTTGACTGTTTCCTTCGATTGCCAAGGCATAGTCCTCCATCGGGCCAGACAGTCAATAGAGAATATTATTTATTCGTTTTGAAACCTTAGAGAGATGCTGTGTGTTGCAAACCGCCGGAAATGTGAGCAAACAATTCTCAGATCTTGTATGATGATAACGCGCCATCGCACTGATCAAAGAGAATACAAATCGGCCTGCCGGGGGTGTTTGGAGGACTGGGTTAAACGTTGGCACATGTGTGTTGCTTCAGACGGGTCATATTTTGAAGAAGATAATATAAATTTGCCTTAAATTTAACTCTGTTTTGTTTAATTTAAACATTCCCGGTACTTTCTGATCATAAAGTACATACTTGCGGCTTTGCGGACAGCAATGTGTGATTCGCTGGAAGTCGCATTAACTCGCGACTGTCGCACAGTTAGAAGACATATTTACATACATATAAGGGTGCATACATACATACGGAGCCGCGGCCACTCGACATGACAAAAATTCAAGATTTATCAAATATTGGCAAATAATTCGACGCGAAATATTCCAATATTGACTATTTTCGAACGGTCGCGAAAGTTGGCATATGGGCGGCTCGTTTTATGAATGAAATTGAAATATGAGCTCTAACTTATGAATGAACTTTTTGTTTTTCTTCTAAATTGTTCAGCGCAGTCGCTGATAGAATCATGGCCGCTGCGACTGCGTCTACGAATGTATTTTATTTTTGTAGTCGCCAGGCTTAGATTTTAGCTTTGGGCGACATGCGCATGTGAGGTATGTGTTTTTGTTGTGTTCTAGAACATTTTAGAATGTGCGGTGGCAAAGCGGCCATGGCGTTGCGCTTGCTGTTGCTTTTGCGTCTATCAAAGTACATATCGTGTTTTTGTAAGAACAATATTAGGAATATCGACTGGTGAAAGACAAAAGTACACGGAAGCAAGAAGGGAGCGCTGTGCTCGCGCATATACATATGCATGAATGTAAGTTAACACGAGCTTTGTTAATTCTTCGCTGACTTGACACTTACGCTAGTTATTGACCCAAAAGCCAATAATAGCAGTATCGATATAAATGCAATAAATTAATAAACAGGAAACTGTTTTCCTTTTTATTAATATTTGCAAAGTACATTAACCGGTAACTGCTGACTGGTATTTACGCTAGCTGTTGACCAAAAAGCTAATAATTGCTACGTCAACAGAATTATGTTAAAAGTAATATGTTAAAAGTAATAAACAGGAAATTACCCTTTTATGCCTAATAAGCGTCTGGTGCATATTCAAAGTAATATAAAAACTAAAGCATGTAAATTTAGTTTTAAGTTTAAAATTGAACTTCGAATAAAGCAGGCATAGCCTAGCATAAATACTAAAAAGTATTTTTTTTTCGCGTTCGCAATAGCAGAGAACGTAACTGGCGCCCGAGCACAGTTCACGAAAAAATCCGCGAGTGAGCAAAAATCCTTATAAAAGGACAAACCCGCGAAAAAATTCGCGAGTGAGCAAAAATCCTTATAAAAGGACAAACCCGCAAAAAAATTCGCGAGTGAGCAAAAATCCTTATAAAAGGACAAACCCGCGAAAAAAATTCGCGAGTGAGCAAACAAAAAAATTTCCTATAAAAGGACAAACTGAAATTGGGAAAGTGGCCCTCAAGTAGCGGTAAATAGCAAAAGAGAAGGCATTATGTGCCAGCCATCTCAATCTCAGCAGCAGCAGTAGAAAAGGTGGTAAAACCAGCAGCAGCAGGAATAAAACGATAGCAAGACAAGCAGCAGCAGGAATAAAACGATATTAAGACAAGCAGCAGCAGTAGAAAAGGTGGTAAAACCAGCAAGAGCGGCAAAGAAAAAAGCTAAGAGAAGCAGCAGCAGAAATAAAACGATATTAAGACAAGCAGCAGCAGTAGAAAAGGTAGTAAAACCAGCAACAGCGGCAAAGGAGAAAAAGCGTAAGACAAGTAGCAGCAGAGATAAAAAGATATTAAGACAGGCAGCAACGGTGAGAAACTTCAAAGGAATTACATACGTATATATAAGATCCTAGATTAAGCCAAAGTGTTAGCTTTAAAACTATAGGACCGAAAAAATAAGGTAATATAACTCACGGCTTGTACAGCCAGATAAAATTAAATATAAAAGGCCGCGATTCACCACCGAAAGGGGGACCCTCCGGTCTTATAATATAAAGCTTAACTCTGCGATTCCTACGGGACCCTCCAGGGTAAAAAAGCTCTCCTTCCCAGAAGGAGTAAAAATCAAAAAACATTAAGAAAAAAAGGAATATTTGTAAACATAGATATATATATATACAATAAATACTAAAATATTGTTAAAATTAAAATGGCAAATCCGAACAATTTAATCCGTCCTCCCGTCCTTGCCCCTCAAGCTGCAAACGATAGGCAACTAAGCGTAGAAGACTTAAGGGCCTTAATAACGAACATAGCAACAGATATTTTGCAGCAACAGGGACCAAGAGTAGTACAGGCTACCCTTAATCCAAATGCATTTTTAAGTTCAACGATAGACCAAACAATTGAGGATAGGCATCGGGGTAACTTGGCAGATTTAGATAAAATACCAGACGTAGTTAAATGTCTCAAGGATTTCTCTGGACGTCCTGGGGAATTTAACTCCTGGAAGAAAAGCGTAGATCGTATATTGAGTATATACGAACCATTAAAAGGAACTCCAAAGTATTACGGAATACTTAGCGTCATTAGAAACAAAATTACGGGAAATGCCGATACGGCATTGGAATCTTATAATACGCCACTAGATTGGTCAGCGATTGTAAAGTGTCTTGCAATGCATTATGCAGACAAACGGGATATTTCCACTTTGGAATATCAACTAACCACCTTAGTGCAAGGTAATAAAACTGTAGCGGAATTCTACCAACAAGTGTATAAGTATCTATCGTTAATACTTAACAAATTAGGATGTGTAGAAATGGGTAGCGAATCTCTTCGCATGATGACCCAATCTTATAGGGACAAGGCACTTGATACATTCGTCAGGGGTCTGAATGGGGATCTACCACGGTTATTAGGTATCAGAGAGCCTGCTGATCTTCCCCAAGCTCTGCATTTATGCATGAAACTGGACAACCAGAATTATCGAACAAATCATGCACAAAATATTAAAAAAGGATACCCAAATTCGGGAAAATATCCAACACAACAACAGTCCTTTTACCCACAATTGGCTTACGAACCACAAGTAAATCAAACAAGGTGGAAGGCTAGACCACAATACTCCAACCAAAATCAATCTACTAATGCTCCTCCAAGGCCACCGAAGCCTCAACCGAAGCCAGAACCAATGGAAGTAGATCAAAGCTTACATTCACGAAAAATCAACTATATGAATAGACCACCTCAGAATCAGTTTCAGGGCAAAAGACCGCCATCGGTTAACAATCAGCCACCCACCAAAAATCAAAGGACTTTTCATATAGACACATCAGGAGAGGGCAACCAAGCGGAAACTGAATATGACGAATATGCAGAATGCAATGACGTTCATTTTTTAGCATGATTAGCTCTTCGCTTCCATACATCGAAGTGAAGACGGAGAGCGGAAACATTTTAAGATTTCTAATAGATACAGGCTCTAGTAAAAATTATGCGAAACCAAATTTAGCCAAAAAACGAATACAAAATGAAAAGCCTTTCTATGCAAAATCAATTGTAGGAGATGTAAAAATAGTAGAACACACCTACGTAAAACTCTTTAATATAGAAGAAAAAATTAAATTTTATCTTATGCCCTTATTGAAATCATTTGATGGTATTTTGGGAAACGACACACTTAGAGCACTAAAAGCAGTAATATACACCGCGGATAATAAGATGATTTTAGGAAATGGCCGTATGGTCAGACTTAAGCAGCAGGCCTCACAAAGCGTAAATGCAATAAATATAAAAGAGGAAGGCTTATCCCCCAAACAGAGGGACATTATGAAAGACATCGTAAATACATATCCCAATCTTTTCTCTGAACCCGATGAAAAGCTAACATATACAACAAAGGTCTTAGGACAAATTAGAACATTAAATGATTCACCCGTATATTCAAAATTCTACCCCTATCCAGCATCTTTGAAAGGCGAGGTAGAATCACAAGTGAAAACATTACTAAATGATGGTATTATAAGGCCATCCAGATCTCCCTATAATTCACCCGTGTGGGTTGTACCTAAGAAACCAGATTCAGAAGGTAACAAGCAGTATCGTATGGTAATCGATTATAGGAAATTGAATTCAGTTACAATGGCCGACAGGTACCCGATACCCGAGATATCGGAGGTAATTTCCAATCTTGGAGAAAGCAAATTTTTCTCCGTATTAGACTTGAAAAGCGGTTTTCATCAGATTCCTTTAAAGGAATCTGATATCGAAAAAACGGCATTTTCAATCAAATCCGGCAAATACGAATTTACTCGTTTGCCGTTTGGGCTTAAAAATGCGCCATCCATTTTTCAACGAGCTCTGGATGACATTTTGCGCGAGCATATAGGGAAATACTGTTACGTCTATATTGACGATATCATTATTTTTAGTAAAACTGGGGATGAACACCTCAATCATATTAGAAAAATCTTTGCAACTTTAGAAGAGGCCAATATGAAAGTCCAGTTGGACAAATGTAAATTTTTTCAAAAGGAAGTTGAATTCCTAGGATACATTATATCCTCAAATGGCATAAAAACTAACCCTGAGAAGGTCCAAGCGATTGCAAATTTTCCGCAACCCACAACTTTAAAAGAGCTACGAAGTTTTCTAGGAATGTCCGGATATTATCGTAGATTTATAAAAGACTACGCAAAGTTAGCGAAACCCCTAACAACTCTTCTCAGAGGGGAAGAAGGACGAATATCGAAGAATAAATCTTCAAAAGTTAGAATAATTTTAAACGAAGAAGCCATAAGAGCCTTCAAAAACATAAAACTTTCACTTACTTCTGAGGACATTGTACTCGCATATCCCGACTACAACAAAAACTTTCAGTTAGTAACAGATGCCTCCAAATTTGCTCTAGGAGCAGTCTTATCGCAGGACTCTAAGCCATTAGCGTTCATCTCAAGAACTCTAAGTAGAGCCGAAGAACATTACGCAGCTAACGAAAAAGAAATGTTAGCCATAATCTGGGCTTTAAACTCATTTAGAAATTTTTTATACGGATCAGCCAAGGTGGAAATCTTTACTGACCACCAACCACTTACATTCGCGCTTAGCAATAAAAATAACAATTCGAAAATGAAGAGATGGAAGGCAGCTCTTGAGGAATACTCTTACGAATTATTTTATAAACCTGGTAAACAAAATGTCGTGGCCGACGCCCTATCGAGAATATCTCATACGGAAACACAGGTTAACACTTTGTCTATGGCAACGAATTCGGATGACAGTTCATCCCACAATTTGATATACAGTGTTGAAGCACCTATTAACGCTTTCAAAAATCAGATATTCCTCAAGATCAACGAGATCCCCACTTACCAATTCAAAATAATATTTCCAACATATCATCGCCATATGGTTACAGAAGCAGAATTCTCTCAACAAATACTTATCTCAATTCTTAAGAGATACCTCAACCCATCGGTGATAAATTGCATTAAAACCGAAGAATCCATAATGGGAAAAATACAAGAATTATACCCATTACATTTCAGCAAATATCGCATCAGGTTCTCACAAGTAGAAGTTCAAGACATAACTAATGAGAAAGAGCAGGAGGAAATTATTATTAAAACACATAATAGAGCCCACAGGAATAGTAAAGAAAACAAAACACAGATTTTAGAAAGGTACTACTTTCCCGGAATGGCAAATAAAATTAAGAAAATTATCAAAACATGTGTTACATGCAAGGAAAATAAATACGAGCGTAATCCACCAAAGCCTCAAATACAAGCCACACCCATACCTCAATTCCCAGGTCAAATAGTCCATATAGATATATTAATAGTGGGAAAACAACTTATTTTAACAGCCGTAGATAAATTTTCTAAATATGCAGTAGCAAAAGTTATTCGCTCCAAAGCAAGCGAAGATATAAGGCAACCGCTAAGGGATATCCTTTTTGCCTTAGTACCAGAAACAATAGTTATGGACAACGAAAGATCCTTTAATTCAGAATCAATAAACTTCATGATCAATAATGAATTTGGCACAGATATATATCGAACACCTCCATATACTAGTTCTTCAAATGGGCAGGTAGAACGCTTTCACTCCACCCTACAGGAAATAATGCGCTGTCTCCAAGTCGATAAGTGCCACCGATCCTTCAGTGAATTATTAGAAAAATCCGTCAAGGAGTACAACTACTCCGTGCATTCTACCACAGGGAAAAAGCCAATAGAAATATTTTTTGGGAGAAGAATTAGCAGTGATCCCAAACTCCTTGAGAAGGATAGACAGGAAATCAGGGAGAAATTACAAAATAAACAAAAACAGGATCTTTCTTATCACAACAAAGATAGGAAAACCGCAAAAACGTTCTCAGAAGGAGACACTATATACGTTAAAATAAACAAGAGAATAGGAAGTAAGTTGTCAGCTAGATATAAGAAGGAAATCGTAGCAGAAAATTTTAACACAACCATAAAAACTAAGTCAGGCAGGATAATTCACAAAAAAGATATTAGACAAAGTTAAATCAGCTACCCTCACTTTTCACAGGAAAATGCTATTGACGACAATATTTGCCATGACATTTGTACTTGGTGTCAAAAGCCAACAAATTGACGTGCAGGACTTAACAAATAACAACGGATACATACCCATTAAGATAGGAGAATTGAAAACAATTAATCATTACGACAAGGTACTACATTTTATCAACTTAACTACATACGAAGACACGATGTTACGTATTATGGACAACATAAATACTTTAAAAACGACTTCCTCCGAGGACTCGCAAATCTTGGAATCCATTACCGAAAATTTTCTATTACTGAAAACAAAAATAGACAAATTACACCCACATCCGAAATCAAAACGAGGACTAATTAACGTAATAGGTAAAGGTTTGAAATTTATAGCAGGCTCCATGGACAGTGACGATGAACGAGATATCAAGGATGCACTAGATCAGATACGTAGTAACGAACGAACGATTACAGACAATGCAATCAAATTAACGCACTTTAACAATTTTTTAACGCAACAAATAGAGAATATTACGACCCACATAAATAGGCAACAGACCTTTATAAGCGACTACATAAATACATTCAGACACTCCACAATGAACAAAATAAAAACATTAGAAGACGACATTGAATTTATTGAGCATACGTATAGGATTAACAATGATATAACGCTCTTGAGAAACCACGTAGACGACATTGAACAAATCATATTTTCTACCAAATTGGGCATCGTTCCCACCGACATAGTGACACAAACAGAACTGGACCTAATCACGGACTACGACAGCTATAGGAATATCAAGATAGCCGTAATATTTCAGGAAAATACCATTATACTTACCTTACTTATTCCACAATTTTCCGCAAGTATACTATCCAAAATAAAATTTGAACCCCTCCCCAATACCTTAAATAAATCAATTATTTTAAGCGAATATGAAGTACTTGTAGATAATAATAACTACATTTACAATTTAGAAGTTAGGGATAATTTAGAGAAAAATTTAGTTAGGAAAAATGACGAATGTTTAATCAATATTTTGGAGTTTAGAGAAGCTCAATGTCAGCTAAAAAATTTAACAGAATCTTCGGTAACAGAAATCGAACCAGGGATACTAATACTGAAACATTTTTATGGAAATATAAACCATGATTGTAACAATTTAAAATTTCTAAATAAAGGAACATTTTTGATAAAATTTATAAATTGTAAAATCACAATATCAAACGTAACCTACAACAACTTTAATCTAAAAAGTTATGACACATTTATTCTACCAAATTTAATAACGCATATAAGAGAAAAAAATGAAACAAATTTGAATTTAAAAATCGAGGCTCTATATGTAAGCCATTTAGAACATAAGAGCGACATTCAGTTGTTGGTAAAAGATAATAAAAACAAACATATAATTAGTATAAGTACTGATGTAATAATTATGCTAATTTTTATTATTGTTTCTCTAATTTTTTTAATAAAAAAAAATTATTATAACAAAAAATTGCATGTAACTAAAGAATATGTAACAGACGTGCCTAAAGGCCCATTTTTCCAGGTCACTTTATAATTTCACAACAGTTGTGCCGATTGAGGACAATCGACCTAAGAGGGGAAGAGTTAACACGAGCTTTGTTAATTCTTCGCTGACTTGACACTTACGCTAGTTATTGACCCAAAAGCCAATAATAGCAGTATCGATATAAATGCAATAAATTAATAAACAGGAAACTGTTTTCCTTTTTATTAATATTTGCAAAGTACATTAACCGGTAACTGCTGACTGGTATTTACGCTAGCTGTTGACCAAAAAGCTAATAATTGCTACGTCAACAGAATTATGTTAAAAGTAATATGTTAAAAGTAATAAACAGGAAATTACCCTTTTATGCCTAATAAGCGTCTGGTGCATATTCAAAGTAATATAAAAACTAAAGCATGTAAATTTAGTTTTAAGTTTAAAATTGAACTTCGAATAAAGCAGGCATAGCCTAGCATAAATACTAAAAAGTATTTTTTTTTCGCGTTCGCAATAGCAGAGAACGTAACTTGTATGAACGTGCATGGATGTAGTAACATATGAATACAATTATTTTGTAGGAAGTTTAGAAGGCAAGTAGGTATACTCATATACATATGTATGTACATATATATGCTAGGACATAACATAGAGCAGAATTGTTTTTGCACTTGTTAGGAAGAAACTCGCTAGTGCGTATGTGTATTTGTCTTGTAAGAATGTGATGTGCTGTGACTTGTGTACATACATACTATAAGTCAAGGTTATTTGGGCATACATGCATATGTACATATGTATGAAAGGAAGATGATGTTCTTGCGCTTGTGCATTATTGTTTTTCATATACAAATGTACATACCTACATATGTATGTAAATGCTGTCGAATACATAAACTATAAATTGACATACAATATAAAATAAGTGTTGATTTATCTTAAACCGTTTTTTTTTCTGAATGCAAATACCTCCTATTGACATGTACATACATACATATTGTGTATATTGTCATATACCATCATTTATGTACATATAGAGTATACGTTCATTTATGAATGTATGTAATGAAAAACTTCATGAATTACTTTCAGAACTTTATTAAAATTAATTCGCGTCGCGCGCATGTTCACAACGCAGGCGCAGAAATAAACGCACTGTGTATTTATCCTCCCCATGTGACTCGGCATCAATTCTCGGCGCCAATTTTTTTTTTTTTTTTTTAAATGTGTTTTTTTTAATGTAATCGTAAAAATTTTTTAATAAATTTTATGTATCCGCTTATCATTTCAAAAGTAACAAAATGGTAAAAAAATAAGCAGTCGAAGAAATAAATGCACCGCCTATTTTTCCTCGCCACATGTTAGACTCGATTTCAATTCCCAGTGCAAACCTTTTTTTATTAATTTTTTTTTTTTAAATTCGTTTTTTTTTTATGTAATTAAAAAAAAATTATGTAATAAATTTTACGTATTCGCTTATTATTTAAAAAAATACGAAAATATATTAGTAAAAATTTAATTAGTTTAATGTATTTATCCTCCCCACGTGACTCGCCATCAATTCTCGGTGGAATTTTTTTTTTCGTTTTTAATTTTTATTTTTTTAATGTAATCGTAAAAAAATTTGTAATAAATTTTATGTATCCGCTTATCATTTCAAAAGTAACAAAATGGTCAAAAAATAAACAGTCGAAGAAATAAACGCACCGCCTATTTTTCCTCGCCACATGTTAGACTCGAGTTCAATTCCCGGTGCAAACTTTTTTTTATAAATTTTATTTTTTAAAATCGTTTTTTTTTTTTTAATGTAATTGAAAAAAAAAAATTATGTAATAAATTTTACGTATTCGCTTATTATTTCAAAAATACGAAAATAGTACAAATTTAATTGGTTTAATGTCGAGGTGAGAAATGTGTTGTGTGTTGAGGTGAAATATGTGTGGTGTTTCTAATTTTTGTGTGGGCAAAAGTCAGTGAGGTGTCTATAAACTCGGTGTGCTAAATGACCTTATTACAAATCTTTCAGATCTCAATTGTACTAAAAAAAGCTTACAGTAACATTTGCACCTTCTCATTGCATTAACATTCTCTGGTATCACTCTCTTCCTCTCATTTCTCTCCGGCAGCCATATTAATTAATTTCTTACTGTTAACTTGTGCTGATTTCATTTTCCTACCCCTATTTTGTTAGGAGGAACGGGCCGGGACTGCGCCTTCTCTATGAATTTAATTTCACCGTACATACCATGCTGTACCTATGAATGCGCGCCGGATTTCTTAAGAAATTTTAACGTAATATGTTCTGCTATAGCAAGTGCACATGGGTACATACACACAGCATATATATATGCGCTTATGTATAAATTCACAAATTTACATTTGCATATGCCATCTTCCTGTGTGCCTGGTAATTAAGAATTTTCTATAGCGGATTTTGATTCAGTTGAAGGGAATTAAACGAAGTTTTACAGAGCCACCAGACAGACAGGCATAACATATATGTATATATTATATAATATAATTTTGGATGATTTGGAAAAAAATTCAAATATAGTCATTTTAACCTAACATTCTTTTCTTCTAATCACCAACAAATTTTTATCGACTGCTGCTAAATTTACATAATTCAGCCCCTTACTGTTAACTTAGGGTGAAAACGTGTCTGTGGTGATCAGTCTTCGCGAGACGAGTACTCCTCGAAATTCCATACGTTCCTGTCATTGAGACTTCTCTATACTTTAACGTTCTCTGTAATACTAGTAGGAGAAAGACAACACGAATCCATATAGGGCGCATGAATTTAACCAATTGATTTGTTGACAATACTGGTAGCGAATTCATTTCTTTTGTGAGTATCTATTTGAGATCAACGATCGATGTCATCATCTACACCCCGGTCACTTACTAGCTGTATTTTTTCAACAAGTACTTGTTTGTTTGTAGATTATTATATTTTTATTTTATTTTGATTGGCACTTTACCGTGACATCTAATCCTCAAATGACGGCCTAAAATCAATCACCAATATGTATTTAGATTCCAAAGGAATCACAAAAAGTAAAAACTAAAAAAATTGCTCCATTCTACTACATGGCGCTGTCATCGAGATTTGATAAACATAACAAACGAAAGCTGTGACAGCTGCCACAATAAATTCTTCGACTCGCGTACTTTCGAATCTTTCGCAGTATCTGTTCAATGATACATACACGATAAATGAGAACACGCGTGTATGTATGTGAATGCTTTGAATTATGTGAACAAGTTCATTTCAATGTATTATATAGAAAGACACCGGCTTGGTTTGGCGAACAAGATTAAGTGGAACTTATCAACCGTAAATGTGAACAGCAACATAGCGACAAATGATGATAAGTAGCATTCATAAGGTTTTTAATCTGTCCGCGATTCAATGCCAGATTTACTTCGTGTATCAACATTCATGTTCGTTACATCTCAAAACTTTACTGACAACCACTTTACGTTGTGCTTGTATAATATTCATATGTATACGAGTATGTATATAATTGGCGCGGACACCTCTGTTTAGGTGTTTGGCCACGCTCCTCCTCACACTGTGTCAAATGGAGCTTATGTTATGCAATCATATTTCCTACCTAAAATCTAGCGATTGCCAAGTGATAACATCAAAGTAATACCTAATCTCGTCCCTATTTATTGTCTAAGGTATTCTTTTTATACATCTATTAAATTTATGCGAAAAGCGTTTGGAATACTTTTCTTCCTCTTACAATTTTGTTTATTATGTGCAGATATCTACCTGGCTGACTCTATGTGTGACCATTCTACTGAAATGAATAGCTCAATAGGAAAATTTGGTTAATTAAACACACAAAACTGAAAATAAAGGAATACATTAGGGTATTTGCAAATAAAAGAAATTTTGTGCATTAGAAACCTAAGCGCTTTAGTTCATATGCCCCCTACATACGAATGCACAAACGTATGCCCATAGATATGCGTCCCATTACATATTTAGTTTGGCAGAAAGGTTGACCCGTATTTCCCATTCTCTCAATAAAACATACAACAATAATTATATAAAAAGGTAATGTAAAAAAAATTCTCCATAAATAAATTATAATATTATTGTTGTGTGCATCTGCATAAACGTAATTTCATACATATATTATCGGCATATAGCTGTTTATGAGGAGCTTTTTCGTGGCAGAAATACAGTAGAAGTTTGGCCATTGTCTACCGAGGAGCGACCGCTATTAGGAAAAACTTTTCCTATCAATTGGTACTATGTGGCAACGGTATTATGCGGAAGGAACAGAACCTGTCCATCTTACAATAAAATATGCCACATGTAGAGAGAAAAATCTTGTTTTTTGCTGCTAAAAAGTAATTTTCCATTTTTTAATTTTGCTATTTTTATCTCTGAGGATACACTGTTATATCACCTATATATACTTATACATAACATATTTTAATTACGGGTTGCTTAAGAATGTCGTCGGGTTTTCCTTATAAGATAGCAGATGCATTTTCAATCCGAGCGGGAGTCGGGTGAATCCATATTTACTTGAGAAAGTCATATTTTTCATAAAATTATAATATCATATTTTTCAACGGATGTTGAAAATTACACTTTATATTTGTTTTCTACAAGTAAAATATTGTGAGTTTGCAGTGCATTGTGCAAAGCATTTAATGCGCGATACAATGAAATACGAATTGGAATATTCAAAATAAAATTATTTTTTATTTGTGATATAAAACACGGTTCAAATTTAAGTGTTATTACTGCCAGATGACGGTTGACGTCTGGAATATGGAAAGTTTGGACCACTACTGCTGTTTGTCACCAATTTTTGTAAATAATGGCTTTACAATTTATAAAGCAGATTTATTTTTCCGTCTCAAGCAATTTGGCAACTGTGCATTGAACACGGCGCCATCCCACAGCTTGTTCTTCCCCTAACCATTTTTACTTCGTACCCCTGCGATTTATTTTCGCATACCTTTTACTCAAATATGAACGACACGGTATCAATAAAACGGTCCGCGGATGACATATGGCAAAAATAATTTTTTTGTTTTTTGGTAGGACTGTTATAAGCTTACATGGCAAATTTAAGCGTGATATGTCACATAGTTTGTTTTCTGTGCTACTGTAAACAAGTCAAGCTCGAGTGTGTTCTTCGAATTTAACGATGGAAATTCAAGTTGAACAAAGAATTTGTTTGAAATTTCGTTATTCCAACAAAATTTCGGCTTCAGACGCCTTAAACATATTTTCCAGTGGTACAAATCGTTCAAAGAGGGCCATACATCAACCCAAAAAATCACGCCAAAGTCGCTCAAAAATTAAGGTTGTGCTGACTGCTTTTTTCGATTACGAAGGTGTGGTGCACTCGGAGTTCCTTCCGCAAGGCCGATCGGTTAACGCTGAATATTATTTAGACGTTTTAAAGCGTTTGCGCGAGAACATTCTTCTTAAAAGGAAGGAATTGTGGGACAACAAGTCATAGTTCTTAAATCACGATAATGCACCAGCTCACACATCACTTCTTGTTCGCGATTATTTGAACAAAAATAACACAGTCCTGCGAGGGTGAGTTTCTAGAATGGCTGTACTTGTTTCTTGTAGTTTTTTATGCGCTGAAAACGAATCTGACATTCAAAATGCTCCATCACGTCAGGATTTTTGGTAAATGAAGCCTAAAAGGTCAAAAAATGGCCATTTTAGGAATTTCGCAGGCCTGTGTAATGTTAATATCGTTCCCCAAGCACCGTATTCGCCTGATATGGCTCCATGTGACTTTTTCCTGCTTCCCAAGCTCAAGTTGCCGCTCCGTGGAAAACATTTTGAGACAATTGAAGTCATAGAAGAGAATTCCAAGAACACACTCGAGCTTGACTTGTTTACAGTAGCACAGAAAACAAACTATGTGACATATCACGCTGAAATTTGCCATGTAAGCTTATAACAGTCCTACCAAAAAACAAAAAATTTATTTTTGCCATATGTCATCCGCGGACCGTTTTATTGATACCGTCTAGTTCATATTTGAGTAGCAGGTATGTACATCCCGTCCGATTGGTTATGCGTGAGTTAATGAATAACAACACGAGTTGTTGATTGATTGATAATAAATGCAATTTATTTTAGGTTTTTCTTTTACTTATACTATATTACTTCAATAGTTAATAATTTTTACAAAAAGGCCAAAGAAACAAAACAATTCCCAGAAAAGCAAAAGTGACGTAAATGTATAATGCAATTATGCATTATTGTTAAAATTAAAACAATTCTCGGAAAAGTAAAGTTGACTTAATTATTCCTATTATTAATAAAAGCAAAATACTTTTGGGAAATTGTTGTTTTATTATAAATTCAGGTAGAATGTTTTTTTTTTTTTTTTTTTTTTTTTTTTTTGTGTCGGAACAACTAGCAAGTGCAGCACTCAGACATTAATTGAGTCCATTGTACTACACTTGGATTCCCTTTTAATTTTCTTTAAATCTACCCGATCTCCGAAGAAATCTGAGTAAATCTTGTGGTGCCAAGGAGCCAAGATTGTCGCTTCTTAACACATCAGTGCCAAAGACCTCAAACCTGATTCGAGCGAAGGCGGGGCAGACACACAGGAAGTGGTCCGCCGTCTCATCCTCCTCTACACAAGCTGGGCAGAGTACACTGTCTGAGATGCCCAACCTTTCCATGTGCTTTGCCCACAGAAAGTGGCCCGTCATCAGTCCAACCAGCCGTCTGCACTCCCCTCTGCTTAATGACAGAAGGGTTTGCGACAGTCGATCGGACATGACAGGTAACATCAGTTTTGTCCATCTGCAGCCTCTCTCAGCCTGCCAAGCTCGCTTGTGGGTGGTAGTTACCCATTTGCTAACCGTGGCCGTGATGGCCGCAGAGGGGAGTGGCAAAGCGGAGGAGTCAGAGGTCTCGTTACCCGCGATACCCACGTGTCCCGGGACCCATGTTAGCATCAGGCTATTATGTCTGCCGACATAGTTCAGCCTGGATTTACAGGACTTCAGTACCCCTGATGTGGTTTGAGGGCTGTCTAAGGCCATAAGCGCTGCTTGGCTGTCGCTGCAGACACATATGGATCTGCCTCTCCATCGTTTTTCCACAAAAAAGTTCATCGCTTCTTGAACTGCATACACCTCCGCTTGAAACACAGATGCATGCATTCCAAGAGCAAAGTGCAGTTTTGTCCCGCTGGATTCCACGTAGACACCAGAGCCGGAGCCATGCTCGGTCCTGGAGCCATCCGTAAAAATGCGAAAACAGTGTTTACCGGGCTCATTTTCTGGGTCTCCCCACAACTGAGCCTCTGGTAGCACTACACTGTATCTATTTTCAAGTACGACCCTTGATGGCATGGAGTCAAGGGGCATGGAGAGAATCGTTGGATCGATGTCCATGCCTTCTCTGTGTTCCAATGCCGGACAAGGGCCGTACCAGTTCCCACTGTGTTTCAGTCTGCAGATGGCCTTCAAGGCCTCTCCTCGGATGAAAGCATCAAGTGGTGGTAAACCAATCAGAGCATCTAGTGCCGGGCCTGAAGTAGTCGGAAAAGCTCCGGTGCAACAGATGGCCACAGTGCGTTGTAGTCTTGATAAGGTCCTCCTGACTCCCACTAGGGAAAGTCTACTCATCCAGACCACTGATGCATAGGTGATAAGGGGTTTTATCATAGCCGTGTAGATCCATAGGACCTTGCTAGGAGAGAGACCCCACGTTTTCCCAAAGACACCTTTGCACTGCCAGAAAGCTGTCAGCGCTTTGGATGCCTTTGTTTCAACGTGTGATTTCCATAGGAGCTTACTATCGAGGATTACTCCAAGATATTTAATTTCCTTGGATAGCTGGATTGTGACTCCTTTTAGCTTTGGCAGAACGAGTCCATCAAGTTTCCTCCTTCTGGTAAAGAGGACAATACCAGTCTTGGCGGGATTTGCCGACAGCCCGTTCGCACAGCACCAAGTGTCAATCCGATCCAGAGTTTTCTGCACTTTCCTGCAGATGTTCATAAGCGAAGAGCTTGTTATCACACAAGCAACATCGTCCGCATATGCTTGTGCGTAGACTCCCGAATCGTTTAAGGTGGTGAGTAGAGGATCGATTACCATGCACCAGAGTAATGGAGACAGCACACCGCCTTGGGGGCAGCCTCTGTTAACCCCAGATGACACCAGCAGATCTTCCTCTGCTCGCACCGAAACGATTCTTTGGGCCAGCATCGAACGAATCCAATTTACTAGCACCCGGTCTACGCCGTGCCTACTAGCAGAGTTACACATACTATCAAAAGTGGCATTATCAAACGCCCCCTCTATGTCTAAAAAGATACCCATAGCGTAGTCCCTCCTGTCGATGGCCAGCTCTACCCTAGCAACAAGGTTTTACAGTGCCGACTCGCAGGATTTTCCACTCTGATAGGCATGCTGAAATAGAGACAGAGGGTGAGCCTTCAGCGACTTCTGACGTATGCGCAGTTCCACCAGTCATGCTGATGGGTCTAAAGCTTTTGGGGCTGGTGCAGTCATCTTTTCCAACCTTTGGGATGAAAGCGACCCTCACCATCCTCCAAGAGCGTGTTATGTAAGCCAGTGCCAGGCATGCCGAGAAGATTTTCTTCAGGGCTGCCGTCACGAACTCTGCACCCTCCTTCAGCATGGCAGGATATATGCCATCTGGTCCGGGCGACTTGTAGTCGCCAAAAGATTTGATGGCAAATCGAATGGCGGCCTCATTCACCACAGATCTGGCAACGAACCAGTCATGCCGAGAAGGTGTAGCAGCTCTGACAACTGCCTCTATCAATAAGGGCTGTTGCCGGCTGATGCTTATCTGATTGCCAGGAAAGTGAGATTCAATCAGCAAGCTGAGTGTCTCACTTTTCCGCTCCGTGAAGGAGCCATCAGATTTTCTAAGTGACCCCAGCTTTGCAGTTGGGTCCCTTTTCAGGATCCTAACCAATTTCGCCGTGTCACTCAGAGATTCAATACTGCTGCAGAATTCCCTAAATGAGGCTCTTTTCGATTCCCGAATAAGCCTCTTGTAGTTCTTCTGAACATCACGGTATCGCTCCCAGTCCTCTGCAAGGTTAGTCTTGAGGGCCCGGTTTAGTAATTTTCTCGACTCACGCCTCAACATCTGGAGCTCTCGATTCCACCAAGGAACGGGAGTCCGGCTGGGGAGAGGTCGAATTGGACAGGCTGACTCAAAACATTCGGTTAGGGCAGCGTTGAGTTTCTCAACAGCCGCCTCAATGGCCTGTTCTTTTCGAAGTCTTGGTGGCGCAACGCCAAGGTCTCGCAACGCCTCCCTAAACTTCTGCCAGTCTGTTTTTCTTGGGTTTCTAGAGGGCAATGGCATTTGTGCCTCCTCGCCACACTGAAACTCAATGTACCTGTGGTCCGAGCACGAATCTTCGGCAAGGACTCTCCAGTTCCTGATTGACCACCCAAGCTTTGAGTTTGATAGGGTTAGATCAATCACCTCCTGCCTTCTGGCCGTTACAAACTTTGGCTGTGAGCCCTTGTTATGTATGTCTAGGCAGGAGGACGCGATAAATTCGAATAGTCGAGAGCCCCGTCCATTGCACTTGCTGCTGCCGCAGATTGTATGCTGGGCATTAGCATCGCAACATAGGATGAGGCCCAGACTGCGCCGCTCACAGAACCTCACGAGACTAGTGGCCTTCCCGGGTGGTGGCCCTTCCAGAGCATCGTAAGGAAAATAAGCAGATGCAATCACAAACTTCGACCATCCGCGTCTACCTCTATAACACACCTCAGCCGCTACCAGGTCTTGGCAACAGAATTGCTCAAGACCCGTCACAATGAGATGGGATGATACTATAAGACCGGTCCTAGGTCTGCTAGAACTCCTGTCATATAGTAACGTGGCCCCTTTCAGCGCACTTAAGCCACAGAGACGGCCCCTAAAGACTCAGGGCTCTTGTACTGCTGTTATGTGGGGTAATGTGTGCAGCCTTCTACTTAGTAGTGCAGTAGCGGCTTTGGAGTGCTGCAAGTTAATTTGCGTCACCGTCAAGGGACGATAGCTACAGGAATCGTCCGAGTCAGTCATCTGGGAAAGACATGGAAGCTGACCATCCCAAAGAAGAGACTCAGCCGATTCCCGTACCGTGAGCCCATGACATCAACACTGGCCTCGTCCACTCGCACCACAAGAGTAGCCCCTTCCTTCCCTTCCCGGTTTTTGCTCTTGGTGTACGAGACGACTCGTCAAAGCCTCGTGTTGATGCCCGGATTCTGGGCACGTAGACAGGATAGGACATCCGCCGTAGACAGGTCTGGATCCGGAATCCAGCAGATGGCCTTCCTGAGGGGTACACTCTCCTCGCTGTAGACAGCGAAGCGAGTGGTCCCCATGGGGGGCACGTTATTGACCACGGTCCTGATCCACTCGAAGTTGGCCAGAGACCCGCACGTCACCTTTATGGTGCCGTCCTTTGTCTCATAGCCCCTCGCATTGGCTTCCGGACCGGAGGCAATAACCTGACGCATCAGTTGACTTTTGCAGTATTCGATTTCTGCATCCGTCAGCTGATGTTCAGGCCCCAGTTTTCCAATCACAGCCACAGGTCGTGGGCCGGCAGCCTTCTCGCTATAGGATGGCTTGGCCGCACCCTTGGATGTGCTTGGGCGAAGGTCCAGCTCCCGATCCTCCACTGACGAAGATTTCGCCGGGCAGACAGCTGTGCTGGACATTTTGTCGAGGCGCCGATAGGGACGTGGCTCAGCAGAACCTTTTCCCGCCACATTGACTAGCGCCAAGACCGCGCTCGTACCGCAGGGCAGGGAGGTGTGCTGCTTTCAGCCGCCGTCTTTCTCCGCTTGCCTCGAGAGCGAGACAACTTGGGAGTGCCTGTGCCCACCGAAGACTCGGTAGCTTCCGTGGGTGTCACTTCCGCTGACCGAGGCCGTTTGGAAGACACAGACGCAGAAGGGCCGGCAGAGCCACATGAGGATTTCTCCCGCATGAGCTTCGCCCGCCGCTTTCTTCTCTTCCTCCTTGCCGCGCTCTTCGATTTCCCTGCTTCTTTGGAAGGTCGTGCAGCCGCCGAAGAGACCTCACAACTCACGCCCTCAGAAGCAGAGAAACGTTTTTCAGACTCTGAAGGAGAGGAGATTGCGATAGCAACCCCCGTCTCCTCCAGGATGCGCTCTCGCTCGTAGAGCTGAGAGACTTGGGTAATGGTTGGGGCCTCCAGAATCCATGCCCCTGCCGCCGAAGCGGGTGGATTGCCACTTGTGTGGACTCCACCTGGAGTAATATTACCATTGTTTTCCATTACCATTGGTTTTTTTCGGGACTCCTCCCTAGCCAGTTTGGTTCGCGGATGGCACCCTGATTCTATGCCAACTTTGAGTCATCACACGAGTGTTGAACACACCCCATCAGGGAAGGCCACTCTTGTGATGCCAGGGCTCCCCATCCACCACCTGGGACGCGCCCGATGGGAGATCAGGCAACTCCACACAGGTAGAATGTTAATATTTGTGCAATTGAAGCGTATAATATATTTAAAGAAACAATTTAGAAATAATTCTTGGAAGAGGTTAACAAAATAAATGCTTACGTATCTATATATTACATATAAAAATTCAGCCGTTTTTCGCGTTGTGATGAACTTTACGGAGAATGGCTCAACCGATTTGAACCAAACTTTGCCACATTGAAGAGACACATGTGGAGAAGGTTTGTAACTATGTTTGGTTAAAATCTCCTTTACTTCTTCGTCAACACACAGTATACACGAGGCAGCGTTCTTTTTACGCGTGTGGTTGTTATTGTAAACGGTTGCATGGAGCGTACATTTTACTCACATATGTACAAGTTAACGCAGCAGTATTTATGCCTAAATTTTCATTCGATTACATACATTTCAATGGAATGCAAACATACATACATATACATATATTCATACAGCAGTGGCTGCACGCCTGCATTCGCATAGAATAGAAACATACAAATTAGCAGGCACAGCTGTCTGACCGCCTGCAATAATTAATCGTAACACAATGCTGCTGTGACCAACTTAACACTTTGCTTAAATACTTCTTCTTTACACCCACACTTCGGGATAACCGAAGCAAAACCATTAGCTCAACGAACCTGAACAGGTCGTCGCTAAAAAAGTACTTAGGCAAGGCCGTTTCCTTAGAAGATTACCAAAGGTTATCAGTAATAGTGCATAGTGAAAGTAAGTGTTAAAACTAACAAGAAAGTGTTTTATTTGGTAAAGTGTTCAAGTGAAGCAGTTTCCAGGCATCAACCAAAGAGACAAAAAAAGTGCGTCAGAAATATTTAAGAGAAGAGATTGTTTTCACATTTTCCAACGATATTTTCACGAAAAATTTACCAAATATATATTAATTTTGCAAATGATTGATAACAAGTGAAACAGTGAATAAATGGTGTGAAAAATACACACAACAAAAATCGGCAAAAATAATTAATATTTTAGAAGTTTTTACTTAAGATATTTAAGAAAAGAGATTGTTTTCACACTTTCCGTAAATATTTTCAAGAAAAATTTCAAAAATATATATTATTTTTGATGATCATTTCCCATTTCTGTTCTGTGTAACTTTCATTTCAACGCGTGCTCAAAAAAAAAGATGGCGCTAACAGTATGTTAATTTGAATTCCAGTTTAAAAACAAGAAAAGTAGCAATCAAGAGCTCAGAGTGACATAAAGAAGACCACTTTGATTCGATAAAAGAAATGCCAAGAGGTAGAAGACATGCTAACATCGGACGTAAAACACGTCACAATAGAAATGTGCAAAATCACCGACAAAATGAAAGTGAGGAAAATCATGCTTATAGATTAAGCCAACAAAGAGATCGTACTAGGACACGTTCTCAAAATCGGCCAATAAATATCAATTCTGTAAATTTGAATGGTGCAGCATTTCAATATAATCCACAACTTGATTATTCATCTCACAAATACGTTGTCATTGGAAGTATGGATAAAATTTACGGATTTTGTCAAGCATTAAAATTCAAAACTGAAACACCAGGCATGTGTTGCGCTGCAGGAAAAGTTCGTTATCGGGAACATCACCCGATTCCAAACATTTTCTTGAAAAAATGTCCACATATAATTCATGTTTTCAAATGACATCTTTTGGTGCTGGAAAAATTTTACCAATAACTTCATGCCAACGTTCAAGGTAATACATAATAATGGCTGCACCAACTTTTAATTGCAAATAATGTGGCGGAAATCCAGATATATCCAATGAATTCAAAAATTCGGTTGGATAGTTAACTACTTGATCTTGGTCGATAATTGTGTCAACAGACCGGTATACAACAGTATCACCAGGTATTTCATCCAAGATATCTGCATTTATCTCGTTAACATCTTTATTCGTACCAGCTAATATATCTCGTTCACTTAGCTAATTGTGATTCTTGTAATTTTGTGTTATGTCGGGAAAAACCTTTTGCACCATATCGGCCTTTGATTTTGCTATTTGACAAAAATGATCTGGAAATTTAAATAAGTCATTATTATCAATAGGAATTCGTCCATTGCCAATTTGTAACAATTGCTTTGAAAAAACTTCAGCACTTGAATCATTTAGGAGTTGACGCGAACATTTGTGTTTAGTGTTAATTTCGTCACATATCGCCACAAATTAGATGCTTTCAAGCACGCATTCAGTTCATCAGCTGGGGTTGATCGCGGTATAATGGGTAACGTTTGTCTAAAATCACCAGTTAATAAAATCAATGCGTTTCCAAATAAACGTTGATTTTCACGCAAGTCTTTCAATGTACGATTAAGTGCCTCTAACGATTTTTTGTGCGCCATTGTACACTCATCCCAAATGATGATTTTACATTGTTGGAGTACCCTTGCCATTCCACTTCTTTTGGAAATATTGCATGTTGGTTCTTCATTAACTTGTTACTTTAACGGTAATTTGAGCGCGGAATGTGCGGTACGTCCACCTTCTACTAATGTACAATAGCTGCAATACCCGATGAAGCAATGGCTAATGCAATAAATCCGTTTGCTCGTATATTGGCCAAAATCAATGACATAACAAATATCTTGCCAGTTCCACCGGGAGCATCAAGAAAATAAAAGCCACCACTTCCAGTGTTAACGGCATGCACGATTGTATCGTATACACGCTTTTGTTCAGTATTTAAAAATGGTTCATTTGCTTGTAGGTATGCGCTCAATGCATTTCTGTCGTATTGTTGTTCTCGTTCCAACTCTTTGTTGAAAATGTCGTGAATATTTCGATTTGGTGCCATCATACCAAGTTATGTCAACGCTTTATTAGCAATTGACAAACACAGGTCCTCTACCAAGATTAGCTCTTCATTGTACATATTTGATGTATAATCCAAATTATGATTTCCAGTTGCAATACGTATGCGGTATAATATATCTTCCGTCATGCTGTTCTTATGGTTATTCCGCAACTCACCAGGACTTGCTGGAAAACGTGTTGATATAATTATTGCAAATAACGTACGAATTTGGAATGGTGTGGATGATGCAGCTGAATCTGTTAAAGTATCATTCCAATGTGTGTCATCCTCAAGCAAATGCAATTTCATACATGCTTCGCGAAATGTAGTGCAGATTTGACCATTTACTGTACGTATGTTTTGAAATGATAATGGGCCACGGACATTAATCAATAGTAATCGCAAATAAAAGCATTCTGCATTAGTTGGATGAATTGTATAAATACGGCCTATTGCATCGCTGGCAAAAACATTGTGATGAGTTTCAACCGGTGTTCCTTGCTTCCGTCTTTGAAAACTTTTCGATGCGTGATTCCAAGTGTAGTATTTTGGAGCTTCAGAATATAACAAAGTTCTCGCAAAATCATCTGACCGACATAAATTGAAAAAAGCAGTTAACGTTGTTGCAGGTGGTTGAGTCGCTCTTTGCGCTGCATTATTTTCCGTGAAATAAACGCGTTGGCCATTTTCAAGATGAACGGCAAAATGTAAAACCATACCCAACTGTCGTGAATAGGAAATGAAAAAATTCACCATGCTGCTTCATTGCTACTTATATACCTGCCCATTTGGTATTGTGTAATTTCATCATTGCTGTTTTCAGCTACCGCTCCAAAAACAGCCATATCGCTACCTTTATGAATGTTCTTGCAAATGTATTTGATCGATTTAACGGAATTACAATATTCAACGTTTATGTGGGCTTTATAAGTTTTCGATAATATAGGCGAATAAGGCACGATCCATCGGTTGTCAATTTCGATTTCTTCACCTCTAAGTCTGTGCTTTGTTGTAAATCCGTTATCATCTTTCGAACGTCGTCGGTACAATGGATATCCGTCATTGCCTGTTATCGTTTCAGCAGTCAAATTCCTTGGATAACTTTTGGAGCATTTACCATCAATCATGCATGGTGCGGCAGTATTCAAATTGCCACATGGCCCATGCATCATATTCTTCCTTACAATATGTGATAATTCCGGACCAACTCTTGGGTCAGGTAATTCTGCCGAAATTAGTTGGTTAGTTCTTATATTTTCTTCTAACCATATTAATATGTGCGCATGAGGCAGACCGTCGCTTCTGCCACTCAGTCGAATACATCCAACAACGTACTGCACCGAAAATTTTATGTTTCACAATAAAATCCATAAATGATTTGAGTTTTTGCCGAAACACACGTGCTGTTATATCATGACGATCGCGTGATGATTGATGCAAGAATAAATTGCCTTTTATATCATTCCACTGCGGATTACATGTAAATGTAATGAAGAAATCGGGACGACCATAACGGCGCACATATGTCATTCCATCTTGTGCATATTCATGCATGTGTCTCGGGCTACCTATATAAGACGAAGGTAATATAACCACTTGTCCAACGTTATTAGCGCTACCATCATTTTGAATGGCATCATGCAGATGAATGTATTCTTCAGAACGGAATTTACTTTGATTGAATCTCAAATAATTTAATCGTTCTGTTTCGATTTTGGCATACATGTCTACCAAGTACTGATGTAATAGTTGTCGACATTTCAAAATCGTATTCTCATCGTCGTCACGGACCATTAAACGATACGAATAAAAACTTATTGCGCTGACTTTTTTAGTTGTTTCTTGACGTGTTAAACGAACGAAATATATTAGCTAGAGTCAATAAAAAAAATATTAAAATCGCTCGCCAGTTGATGGATTTAACATTCTGTAGTTGAAATGATAACCGTCATCACCATATGGGAACATTAATGGGTATTGTAAAGCATCATACGATCTATGGGTTTCAGAAACTGATTGCACCATAAAATATATTTGCAAAAATTGACATTTATCATCATTGAATGGTATAAGAGAGCCAATTTTATGGTAAACTTGGGCTTGTATCTGTTTGGTAAAAAGTCATCAAAATGATTGTCATTGATCAAAAAGTCATTGATATCAAATGATGAATTTACCTTAAAAGTTGGCATAAAATTATCTCTAATAATCTTCGTTGCACCAAATGAAGTCATATAGAAACATGTATTATAGTTCCTAATTTTTTTTCAGGAAATGTTGAGATTGTGCTGTTTTTCCGGATAATAATGTAAACAATGGCTCAGGTGGTACATTTAACGCTCGCAATTTTACTTTGCCGCTCAAACAACACATTCCAACAGTTTCGTTTTTAAATTTCTTAGCATGGCAATGTTGACACATTTGATTCATTAGGCCAATTTGAACAAAGATATGGTCACTGTAGTTAACTGTGTGATCGTATGCAAAAGCAGCTCTGTTCCAATTGATGTCTCTTGGTCGATTTGATCTGGACCGTGCCATTCGTTGCCGATTTGCTTCATTTTGTTCTTGACGTTCTTCTGATGTCGCGTTATTCATGCGCCTATTATTATTTGTCGAACGACCAATATGAAAACATGATTGTCTTGGCATTTGTACTGTAATAAACATGATTGTAATTATGGTATTCTGAGATTTTAAAACATGTTTTTTTTCAGTTTTGTGGATTATATTTTCGATGCATATGTGTTTAAAAGCCCAAGTGCACATGGTCAGGATTATTTTATTTTGTTGTGATTTTCTTAAATCATCACACTTCGCCTGAAGTAGAAACGGGTTGACCTAAAATGCCAATAAAAACTGAAAGCGGCGATTTGTTGTCCATTAATAGTACATTAAAAATCCGCTTGAATTAAAATCCTAGCTGATCCTTTTTTCGAGATAAGTGGATTTTAGCATTTTCGAAAATATTTTAATAATTAACCAGTTAACTGTGATTGACGAGTATACTCGTCATGGATAAGTGGCAAAATTTTGTGTATTGACGAGTATACTCGTCATGCGTATAAATTAGTGACCATTGGCTATTTAAATTACAATTTTTGAGAAAAACAACACATATTCTCAAATTTCAAGATGTTTAGAATATTTTGAGGCTATGCCGGAATAAAACAAACAAATAGAAAATATAAACAGTTTGAGATGATGTCATGCTTCCCCGTATGCACTGGTTGAAAAAGTTCACCAGTTCGCAAATGAATTTATTTATGTTTTATTTATTAACGTTTTTTAGATGTTAACCTAAAAGGGGCAAAGGCAAAAGTCAAAAATCAGGAAGGAATCCCGATTTGCAAAGTCGCATTATGTATAATACCCTGTTTCGCTGAGTATCACTCCACAGCAAGAATTTGAATTCTTACTTTTATATGTATAATATTTAATTGAATTTATTGCGTTTTTAGTTTAATATGTACATATATTACAATGCTTATGTTAACCAAAGAAGCAAAGAAAATAAAATTTTAATATTATAAAATTAATCCATCTGTTTTATCCAATATCTTACCAGCGCAACTTACTCTGTGATTGACGAATATACTCGTCATAGCTCAATTCTGGTGACACAAAACTGTGCGCACTTTTAAATGGGAGCGCCACAGTTAACTGGTTAAGCGATAATGTATCTTGGCGATGCTATTATTATTATCACGGCTATGCAGCGCATTGTATACCGGGCACTCCGGCAACAGAAAATAGAAGCCTATTCTTTTCATAGCCGCTCATATTCATTTGTACCTTGTTCATCAGTAACAAGTAATCTCTTCAGAAATTTCGTTATTTATGGTCTGCAAGATCATGGAAAAAAATATTCTTTCAACTCAACATGTGGTAAAAAAATCGTTTTTGGCAACTGTCAAAGATCAGAATTTTTAATTACTGAAAATCTGGCTGGTTTAATTAAAAAGCATGTCAACGATAATTTTGACGAGTCCAATTCTAAATTTCCCATTAGCATTTATAGTACTAACTATAACTATAATGGAACGAGAGAAGGGTAATGCAAAGAGGCCACTTCCAACAATGCCTAACTACGAGGACATGAAGTTAGCAAAAGAAACAAGAACCAGAATTGTAATTGTTTTATATGTCTAACGGCACGATACAAAGGACACTCTAAAATAGTTAAGGGCAATGGTCATGTACGCATTTTTCATACTATAATAGATGAAAGTTGTGGTCTTTATGGAGCTGCTTCAAATGCTCAACTTCCCTCTGGACATAGTACTGCTGAAAAGAGAACGTCCATGAACATTTGCAGTAAATGTTTTCAAAAAATTGGCCAAGGTGTGCGTCATTCTTGTGGCGCAGGTCCTGCTTCATCTCGTGCTCGTGAAAACGCCTTGAGTTTAGTAGAAAAACTACCAGAAAAGCAACAAAACCAAGTTGTAACATCGATTTAACGAAAAAGGTCCGAAGCAAGTACGAACGATGGTGATATTTTATTAAATACAACAGGGTCTAAAATGAGGGTAACTTTGAATAAAAAAATTGAAAACGAATTTGTTTTTAATACTGAAGGGTTAGACACACTCCAATCGACTACTGGAGCATCTCAAAATCAAATGAATAAAATGACCAATTTCATTAGAAGTGTTGCTTTGGCCATCAAAATTGAAGTTAGTAGCAAAAAATTATCAGGGTGAAATTTTCGAGGGTAATGCCTGCCGAAAACTTCTGCAAGAATCGGATAAACTACTTGATCCTGAAATTAACCAGCATGTTGGTTCTCTGAAATTACAGCCATACGTCGCTGCTTTTAGGACAATGAATAAAATTGTACATGACTGTTTCTCCACGCAACGTGCAAATATTACCGATTTAGATGAGAACTTAAAACAACTTCGCAAATATCTAGAAAGTACAGGAACATCTCAGACTCTAAAACTGCATATTATTCTTGATCACTTGAAAGAGGGCATGTCATTATTAAACAACGATGGTCTGGGTTTGTATTTAATGTAGGGGAAGATTCAAAATAAATTTAATAAATGATTCTTCATATTCCCGCCTTTTAAAAAAAGCGGTTGTTACTTTTTCTTCACAGCATTTACATGCCCAAGTTATTATTAATTTCATTCCTACATTAATTTTATAGTGAGAAGTTAGTAATTTTGAAGTGGATTAGGCCTACAGGGGATACCACATAAAAAAACGCGCCAGGATATTATCTCGTTAGATGATGAGGAAAGATATCGCTTAATTATGAAAAAACTTTCGAAAATGCTAAAATCCACTTATCTCGAAAAAAGGATCAGCTAGGATTTTAATTCAACCGGATTTTTAAAGTACTATAAATGGACAACAAATCGCCGCTTTCAGTTTTTATTGGCATTTTAGGTGAACCTGTTTCTATTTCAGGCGAAGTGTGTCATCTCTTTTCTTCTGAATATTGTTGACAATTTGCATGATAAGACTATTAATTTTTTCATCAAAGTTACGCATTTTTCGTGCTTTTTTTTTGCATCCTTTAACAATTTCTTTTGTTTTTTCATTTTTTTTGTACCATTTTTTCACTCATGGTGTATCGTAGCTTATCGCATATGAACCGAAAAAATAAATCCACTAAATTTGATGAAAACTTACATTAATTAATTCCAATGAAAATTCCTAAATGTATAAGAAAAATATATTGATAACACTTGAACATAACCAAAAAGCACGTGGGCGATTGTCAATTGAAAAAGAGGTTGTCTGTAAAGTCGGTTTACTGACGATAGTTTAACGTGATAACGTCATAAGAAAATACTGATTGAATGGTTGCATTTTTCAAAAGAAAATTTTAATTTTATTTGTTTGATAGATATTTTGTATGGATATAGAGAATGAGTTAACATTAACATAACATAATATACTTTAACATAACATAACATAACATAACATAACATAACACAACATAACACAACACAACACAACACAACACAACACAACACAACACAACATAACATAACATAACATAACATAACATAACATAACATAACATAACATAACATAACATAACATAACATAACATAACATAACATAACATAACATAACATAACATAACATAACATAACATAACATAACATAACATAACATAACATAACATAACATAACATAACATAACATAACATAACATAACATAACATAACATAACATAACATAACATAACATAACATAACATAACATAACATAACATAACATAACATAACATAACATAACATAACATAACATAACATAACATAACATAACATAACATAACATAACATAACATAACATAACATAATATAACATAACATAACATAACATAACATAACATAACATAACATAACATAACATAACATAACATAACATAACATAACATAACATAACATAACATAACATAACATAACATAACATAACATAACATAACATAACATAACATAACATAACATAACATAACATAACATAACATAACATAACATAACATAACATAACATAACATAACATAACATAACATAACATAACATAACATAACATAACATAACATAACATAACATAACATAACATAACATAACATAACATAACATAACATAACATAACATAACATAACATAACATAACATAACATAACATAACATAACATAACATAACATAACATAACATAACATAACACAACATAACAGAACATAACATAACATAACATAACATAACATAACATAACATAACATAACATAACATAACATAACATAACATAACATAACATAACATAACATAACATAACATAACATAACATAACATAACATAACATAACACAACATAACATAACATAACAAATTACCCCGTATTAAAGCACTTATCAACAGCTTTCATTTGATACCCATATTGTACATACACAACCAAAGGTTACCCGGGTCCACGTTTTGACCTATATCTCGAGACCCCAGTCACGGAGCGGCATGAAAAATATTCTGTACTAAAGCATTCACCAACAGCTTTCATTTGATACCCATATTGTACATACACGTCCGAAGGTTACCCGGGTCCACGTTTTGACCTATATCTTGAGACCCTATCTACCAATAGGTATTCAAACTAAACGGAAATCATCTTCAATACCTACTTAACAATGTGTGTAAGTTTGGTTTAATTCGGTTCAAAGTCACGGTGGGTCCACGTTTTGGCATATATTTCGAGACCCTAGTCATCAATAGGTATGAAAATTACCCCGTATTAAAGCACTTATCAACAGCTTTCATTTGATATCCATATTGTACAAACACATTCTAGGGTCCACGTTTTGGTCTCTATCTCGAGACCCTAGTCACGGAGCGGATGGAAATACTCTGAACTAAAGCATTCACCAACAGCTTTCATTTGATACCCATATTGTACATACACATCCGAAGGTTACCCGGGTTCACGTTTTGACCTATATCTTGAGACCTTATCTACCAAAAGGTATTCAAACTATACGGAAATCATCTTCAATACCTACTTAACAATGTGTGTAAGTTTGGTTTAATTCGGTTCAAAGTCACGGTGGGTCCACGTTTTGGCATATATTTCGAGACCCTAGTCATCAATAGGTATGAAAATTACCCCGTATTAAAGCACTTATCAACAGCTTTCATTTGATATCCATATTGTACAAACACATTCTAGGGTCCACGTTTTGGTCTCTATCTCGAGACCCTAGTCATCAATAGGTATGAAAATTACCCCGTATTAAAGCACTTATGAACAGCTTTCATTTGATACCCATATTGTACATACACATTCGAAGGTTACCCGGGTCCACGTTTTGACCTATATCTCGAGCCCTATTTCCAAAATAAAATATAATCCATGTTACTCGTGATGTAGCTTTCGAATGGTGAAAGAATTTTTAAAATCGGTCCAGTAGTTTTTGAGCCTATTCATTACAACGAAACAAACAAAGTTTTCCTCTTTATAATATTAGTATAGATATGGTAAATATTACCATACATTTTTTCCTTCATATATAATAAAAAAATTAATAATAATAACATTAAAACAACAGGTATTATTAACAAAATTGGTTTTATTTTAAATTCTTCAAGTAAATCAAATTAATAATAATCAATAAGAAGGCATATGCAAATACAAATACGTGAATTTATATATGTACATATGCGCATATACATACATATATACGCTCACTTAAGTAGGGGAGAGCAAGATGTCGAACGTTGCCGTTCGTTTGCTTTGTTTGCTTTGTCGTTCCTTCCGCGCTTTCGCTTGCAGTTCATTCAATGCAATGAGCAAGGTAACTACATATGAGCAAGGTAACACTAATATAAGCAAGGTAACACTAATATGAGCAAGGTAACACTAATGAGCAAGGTAACACTAAAGAGCAAGGTAACACTAATGAGCAAGGTAACACTAATATGAGCAAGGTAACACTAATATGAGCAAGGTAACACTAATATGAGCAAGGTAACACTAATATGAGCAAGGTAACACTAATATGAGCAAGGTAACACCAATATGAGCAAGGTAACACTAATGAGCAAGGTAACACTAAAGAGCAAGGTAACACTAATGAGCAAGGTAACACTAAAATGAGCAAGGTAACACTAATATGAGGAAGGTAACACTAATATTAGCAAGGTAACACTAATATGAGCAAGGTAACACTAATATGAGCAAGGTAACACTAATATGAGCAAGGTAACACTAATATGAGCAAGGTAACACTAATATGAGCAAGGTAACACTAATGAGCAAGGTAACACTAAAGAGCAAGGTAACACTAATATGAACAAGGTAACACTAATATGAGCAAGGTAACACTAATATGAGCAAGGTAACACTAATATGAGCAAGGTAACACTAATGAGCAAGGTAACACTAAAGAGCAAGGTAACACTAATGAGCAAGGTAACACTAATATGAGCAAGGTAGCACTAATATGAGCAAGGTAACACTAATGAGCAAGGTAACACTATAGAGCAAGGTAACACTAATGAGCAAGGTAACACTAATGAGCAAGGTAACACTAAAGAGCAAGGTAACACTAATATGAACAAGGTAACACTAATATGAGCAAGGTAACACTAATATGAGCAAGGTAACACTAATATGAGCAAGGTAACACTAATGAGCAAGGTAACACTAAAGAGCAAGGTAACACTAATATGAACAAGGTAACACTAATATGAGCAAGGTAACACTAATATGAGCAAGGTAACACTAATATGAGCAAGGTAACACTAATGAGCAAGGTAACACTAAAGAGCAAGGTAACACTAATGAGCAAGGTAACACTAATATGAGCAAGGTAGCACTAATATGAGCAAGGTAACACTAATGAGCAAGGTAACACTATAGAGCAAGGTAACACTAATGAGCAAGGTAACACTAATATGAGCAAGGTAACACTAATATGAGCAAGGTAACACTAATATGAGCAAGGTAACACTAATATGAGCAAGGTAACACTAATGAGCAAGGTAACACTAAAGAGCAAGGTAACACTAATGAGCAAGGTAACACTAAAGAGCAAGGTAACACTAATGAGCAAGGTAACACTAATATGAGCAAGGTAACACTAATATGAGCAAGGTAACACTAATATGAGCAAGGTAACACTAATATGAGCAAGGTAACACTAATGAGCAAGGTAACACTAAAGAGCAAGGTAACACTAATATGAGCAAGGTAACACTAATATGAGCAAGGTAACACTAATGAGCAAGGTAACACTAAAGAGCAAGGTAACACTAATGAGCAAGGTAACACTAATATGAGCAAGGTAACACTAATATGAGCAAGGTAGCACTAATATGAACAAGGTAACACTAATGAGCAAGGTAACACTAAAGAGCAGGGTAACACTAATGAGCAAGGTAACACTAATATGAGCAAGGTAACACTAATATGAGCAAGGTAACACTAATATGAGCAAGGTAACTACATATGAGCAAGGTAGCACTAATATGAGCAAGGTAACGACACATTTTTTCGTGCGTGCAGCCTGTTAAATCGAATTATAAGACGTTATCACGTCAGTGATGTTTCGGGTCCGGACCCCCCCCCCCCCCATTGGAATCATGCTCTAAAATTTTATGTTTCAATTCTGTATGAGTCAAGTTAAAAAATACCATATTTTTTTATATGCATTAGCAGTTTATTAGATTTTTCTTCCAGTTTTAATTTATTTTATAATAAAAACAATTATAATACGACGGACGCAATTCAAAATTTTGAATAATTACACAGGCCTGCGTAATTTCATTTTTTGTCCAATTTCTAAAACGGCTACGAGTGTCTCTTGAAGTTTTTTTTGTGCTGAAAACGAATTTGATCTTGAAAATGCTCCAGAACGTCAGGACTTTTGGCAATTTGTTGTTAAATAGTCAAGAAATACCGATTTTGGACATCTTTATGAATTTTTTTTGAGTAAGGTAAATTTTTTTTTTTTATTTTCCACAACGGAATCGCAAAGTAATACTCTGTAGCTTTAAAATCCATTTCTTAAAAGACTTCTAGGATGAATGAAAAAAAAGTTATACTATTTTGAATTTAAGACTTTTAGACATGCAAATTCATTTTCTTAACGCCCTCTTTAATGGCGCAACAGATGTTTAAAAAACTATGTAAGTTCGACATTGGTGTCGCTGATTACGAATCTGATGTTAGTTTTTTTTAAATTAAAAATGGCTGATCCAATATGGCGGACGATCTTTCGAAAATTTAATGTAATTCGCTTGAAACTTGTTATTGGATCTGCCATTTTGATTTTTTTTTATATTTTTTTAATAAAAGACTGGTTTGAATATTGTTTTTGTCGTATTATAGAAATTTAATAAACAACATATTAAAAATAGACTATTCTTTGATTATTATCAGTTAAATGGCTGAAACTTGAGTTTTTCATAGTGATTCTATTAATTTGAGCACCAACTGTACACTGACTGTTCTTGGATACAAATTTTTAACTTTACCTGTTTTTCCTTCTTTTTTATTTTTGGTTCTGATTCTGGATCAAGGCGCTCGAAATAAGAAAATAATGTTCTCTTCATGTTAGGAGGCGTATTAACAATCACATTAACTACTTGTCAACAAATGCTCGACACAATGTATTCTGCTCGTTGAAAGAAACAAAAGAATAGAAGCATGTTCATGCATGTTTAAAGATAGCCTAGTTATTCACCAAAAAAACTTAGGGAAAAATCACTCGGCGCCGTCATCGCGATTTCGTTGGCGCGCTATTTAAAATTTCGAGTTAACAGTACACAGGGTGTCGCCGTTACGATAAGGAAAAGCTGCAACGGCTCTTTCATGGTAACTTTCTTGCCGTTATATAGCAACACATGTTGTTAGAGAAAAGCGCAATTAAATATATAATATTATATATAAACACGACCGTTTCGTTTGAAGAACTTTATTGGAGTGAATTGAGTCACAGTAAGCATTAATACAAGAAGAAGAAGTAAAGAAGTTACAAACAGGGTTGATATTTTTTTCGTACTTAAACTATACATGGTTGAATTGCAAGTTGGCTCCAACATATGTTATAATATATTGTATCTTAAATAGGCGTAATTATTTATGAAGGTGTCCCACGATGTATAAAAACCGCCAATTATTCTTGTAATTTTGAATCAAAGTCCTTTACTATTTTTAGAATTTTTTTTACAAGATATCTAGAGCTATTAGTTTTTTCATCGGCTAGTCACGACATGCAGCGCGAATAATGCCATATTTTATTCACGAAATTGATTTTTAATAAAAACACCCTTCTAAAATACCCCGGACCCCCCCCCTTTATGAAATCCTGGATCCGCCACTGCTTCAATTATTATTTCTGCCTTGTTGACATAAACAGGTAATTTAACAAGCATCCTTGTATTTGACTCTTACCCGAACATATATTTCCATGATATAATGGAATCGATGTAAATTTTGTTTCTAATACCCTAGACTGTAGATTAATCTTGGCTCCTATATTTTTTTATTTTTTTTTTTTTTGGCGGTGAGGTTGGGTTAAAAATGCCTTTGCACCATATAGTAACCGTCGCTTCTACGTGTGTGGTGATTCCACTAAAAATATCCCTCCTCTTCTCTTGGATTTTTCCCTCCACCCCGGGACTGCTTCCGCATTGCTTCGAGGTAGAGGGCCAAGACGGCGTCCTAAGAAGGACACTTACTTACTCACCCTGCGTCCAGGGTCGCCTGTTTTGAGAAACCTATGCTCAATGCTCTTCAGCATAGCTTTCCATTTCGCGCTTCTTTTTTCGGATAATATCCTCCACAAAATTTGCGACGGCATTCCATTTTTCTTCGTCTATCATCATTTTCTCGATAATTTCTTCAGGTGTAAATACACCAATAGCTCGCTGCAGACCTGTTCTCTCTACGTTCCACCTCTCGCATTTAAAGAAGGTGTGTTCCGCATCATCATACTCAGTATCTCCATATATGCAGTTTGGTTGGCTCACTTTTCCTATTCGCCACAAATACTTGCGAAAAGACCCATGTCCGGACAAAAACTGTGTGAGGTAATAGTTAATCTCACCGTGCTTTCTTTCTACCCACTTTTTTAGATCGGGTATTAGTCTCGCTGTCCATCTACCATACCGTTCAGAGTTCCATCTTGCCTGCCAAAGTGTGAGTGTTTGAACTCTAATATCGGAGAAGTGTGGTACTGGGACTCCTCTGTTTTTTGCTTCCCATCTCCGTTTACGCTCTTGTGCTAGAATATCTATAGGGATGGTTCCGCTGATAACTAACACCGCTGCTTCAGATACTGTTCTGTATGACGAAGCCACTCTGAGAGCACAGGTGCGCTGCACAGATTGCAGAATTTTCCGCCGGAATTGCACCCTTAGCGAATCTGCCCATATTTCGCATCCGTATAAGAGAATCGAGTTCGTCGTGTCCATTAAAAGTTTTCGCTTGTTCTGCGTTGAACCTCCAAGGTTTGCCATGAGTTTACTTAGCATGCCGCTTACCTTGGCAGCTCTTGTGGCAGCATGGTTTATATGCGCCCAATAGGTTAGCCTTGTGTCTAATTGCACTCCTAGGTACTTGACCACTCTTTTTGTCGATAAAGTGGCATCAAGTACTTGTATGTCTACTTCTAATGGGATACGTCTGTTCGTTAGAAGGATTAGCTCTGTTTTCTCTGTGGCCAGCTTTAATCCATGGTCTTCTAGCCATGTCTGGACTCGGATCATCACCTGATTTAACTTCCTTTTGGCTTCGTCGGTGTTTCGGGCGATTATTACAGCTGCAATGTCATCTGCATATCCCACTAAATGCACATCCTCAGGCATCTCTATTCGAAGGATTTCATCGTAGCTTATATTCCAGAGTTCAGGTCCAAGTATTGATCCTTGGGCCGCACCTGCTGTCATTTGTTTAGTCTTACACCCTTCTCGCGTTTCGTATAAGAGCACCCGATTGCTAAGATAGCTACGAATAATCTTCAATAGATTATTCGGGATCTTGAATGTTACCTTTAAGGCTTCAATTACGTCGTCCCAGCTTAAGCTGTTGAAAGCATTTCTGATATCCAGTGTGGCTAGTAATACTAAGCGTTTGGAGTATCGATTACCTGCCTGGGCACGTTCTACGCTCGCTTTTACATCTTGGATGGCTCCTAAGGTAGATCTGCCACTTCTAAAACCATGTTGCCTGTCGGAGAGGCCGCCACTGTTCTCTACGGCTTCGCTAAGCCTATGCTTTATCAGTTTCTCAAGGAGTTTTCCTGCGCTATCCAGCATACATAGCGGTCTATAACCGGACGCTAATGTTGGGTCTCCCTTCCCCTTACTAATTAGTACCAGTTTTTGTTTTTTCCATATAAAAAAAAAAAAAAAAAAAAAAAAATTTTTTTTTTTAAAACACCTATTGGTGTATTTATTATATAGCAATCTAGCACAAATACTAATAAGCTATTTGAATTTGACTTAATTTGATACGGTTAAAATTACAAAGTACTTATCCTATGATATATGCACTTTTTGTTTCTGTAAATGTTTTGGTCACTACTTTTGTTTGTGACTGGTTTATTTATTATGTATTGTTTATAGATAGTTCACTATTTTTTACACAAGTTCAAATGGTTTCACTCGTTTTAATCTTCTGGTTAAGTCATCGTTTTCGAGGAGCTGGAGGGCCTCAATGTTGACATGTTGTTGAAGTCGTTGTTCATGACTTTGCGCAAACTTTTTGATAACGTTGTCGACAATTTCAACATCCAAATCCTTATGTAAATTGTCATTGCTGATGTACCACGGAGCATTAACAATAGCACGGAGCACTTTATTTTGAAATCGTTGAATGATCGTTCTGTTGCTTTGACTGGTACATCCCCAGAGCTGAATACCATAAGTCCAGATTGGCTTAAGGACTTGCTGATACAAGAGCAGCTTGTTGTATGTTGACAAGGCAGAATGTCTACCCAATAGCCAGTACATCTTTCTGTACTTCATTTTCAACTCTTCTTGTTTTTTCTTGACATGCGGTTTCCACCTGAGTTTTGCGTCAAGGGTCATGCCAAGATATTTCGCTGAATTCTCGTACGGAATGATTTGTTGATTGATATATACTGGTTTATGGTCGATTCTTTTATTAGTGAAGTCGACGTGCACAGATTTGGTTTCATTGAGTTTTATACGCCATTTGACTGTCCAGCGCTGTATGTCAGTAATGGCTGTTTGTAATTTTTCTGTTGATTCAATGTTGTTTTCACCAGTGGCCATTATTGCAGTGTCATCAGCAAACGTAGCAACGGTATTATTTGTAAATGTAGGGATATCACTAGTGTATAGGAGATATAGGGTTGGTCCTAGTACACTTCCTTGTGGTACTCCCGCTTGAATTTTTTTCAGGTCAGAATAGGTGTCTTCTTGTTTTATTCTGAAGTAACGTTCTGTTATGTATGATTTTAAAATTTTTGAGTATTGAGCAGGAAGAAGTATTTGTAATTTATGATTTAATCCTTCATGCCAAACATTGTCAAAAGCTTGTGCAACATCCAGAAATATTGTCGAACAAACTTTTTTTTCTTCTATCGCCTTTTCAATTATGTCGGTGATTCGGTGTACCTGATCAATTGTAGAGTGCTGATTTCGGAAACCAAACTGATGATCAGGAATGAGGTGTTTCTCTTCGATAATTGGCTTTGACTTTGACATAATCGGCAGCAATGATATTGGTCGATATGAGGTTGTTTCATGTGGCGGCTTCCCTGGCTTTGGTATCATTATAACTTCGGCAACTTTCCAAAGTTGTGGAACATATTGTAACCGAAGTGATGCATTAATTATGTTGGTTATTTTCATTAACGCTTTTTTTGGAAGTTCTTTTAGTATTTGGCCAGTGATAAGATCAAAGCCAGGTGCTTTCTTAGGGTTGATATTACTCTTGATCTCTTTTTTGACTTCAGCCGGAGTGACGAATGGTATTATCCCGTCCATTTGTTCTGCAATGTATGGTAAGGGATTAATGTCATTAACTGCATTTGGTTGAAATATGTTTTCAAGATGATTTGCAAATATTGTTGCTTTTTGCTCATTATTTCTGGCCCAGCTTCCATCCACATTTTTAATTGGAGGTGTTTGTATGATTGGTCTCTTTAGATTTTTTGTAGTCTTCCAAAGCGAATATTCAGTACTGGAGTCGTTAGTAAGCTCACGAAGAAAGTAACTTATATAGTCATTTTTTAACTGTCTAATTTCATTTGTTAATTGTGATGTTAAATTATTCAGTATTGTTTTATCCCGCGGGTTTCTGGTTTGATGCCATTTTTTTCTCGCTTTTCTTTTTTCTGAAATAAGCTCTACTATTTCTTTAGGATAGCAATTGCCTTTCAGTTTTCTTTTGACTTCAGGTGTATTTTCCCATGCTGAATACTGTATATCGTTGACTAGTTTTTCCACCTCAAGGTCCAGTTGTTCTTCGGTTTGTAGTGGAACCGCTAGTTCAATTCTATTTTCCAATGTTATTCTAAAGCTTTCCCAGTCCGTTTTTTTGTTGACTAAAGTTGGATTTGTTGGCTTAGAAATTATAGTTTCGCTTAGTGTTAATACTATTGCCGAATGGTCTGAGTTTAACTCTAAGATTTCATCTATTTGCATATAATTACTTCCTAGGTTTTTGGTGACGAAAAAGTCTATTAGATCTGGAACTTTGTCAGGATCAGTGGGCCAGTAGGTGGGCTTCCCTGTAGAAATTACGTCACACTTGTATGTTTGTATTGCATTTAGCAATTCTTTTCCTTTTGTTGTTGTGAGTCTCGATCCCCAATGTGTGTGTTTAGCGTTATAATCACCACCTATGATGAATCGATTTCCAACAGCTCTGAATAGTTCAAAGTAACGTTCTTGTTTGATATTGTGTTTTGGGGGACTATATAAGCTAGCTATGGTAATATTTTGATTTTTAGTTTTAATACTTAACATAGTTGCTTGTATATCTTCTGCTTGAAATTTGTTTTCTTCGTGATGATATATATTTTCTTTTATAATTATTGCACTTCCACCCTTTGCAGTATTTTCTGGGTGAATTGTGTGATATGTTTTATAACCTCGAAATTTAATGTACGATTGATTAGTTAGATGTGTTTCTGATATTAGGCACACATCTACTTTATTTATGTCTAGGATTGCTTGTAACTCAGCTTGACGTTTAAGCAGTCCATTTGCATTCCATGACATAATTTTAATTGTATTGGCCATTATCTCCTTTTAGGTTTGGAAGTAGTTTTTTTGTTACTACTTTCCAATTTGATCACTCTCTCATTCATGTTTGAAAATGATTTTTCAAGTATAGTCATTTTGTTCAGAATGAGTTGTAGACTTTGGCTGATATTATTGTTTTGATTGTCAGTCACATTTTTTTCTCCCTTCTCCTTACTAATTAGTACCAGTTTTTGTTTTTTCCATATATATGGAAAAATTCCTTCTTTTAAGCATGCGTTGTACATGTTTAGCAGCAGAAGAGGGCGTTCGATTGCCAATAGTTTCAATATTTCTGCAACTATGCCATCAGGTCCTGGCGCTTTATTGCACTTCATTGCTTTTGCAGAATCCATAAGTTCTTCTTCTGTGAATGGGGCAGGTTCCGTTGCTTCATGCTCGAGTTCTTCCCTCTCAGCACAGTGTGTTGGGACGAGTGTGTCGACTATTTTGCTTACGACTTCGGTTTCCATATCAGCAGTAGGGGATTTGGCTCCTAGCTTTTTCATAACGATTTTGTAGTCCAACCCCCATGGGTTATTGTTTAGATCGTTTCGTAGCTCTTCCCATTTGTCTTTTTTGCTTTGGCTTATAGCTTTCCTCAATTTTTTTCTGCTCTTTTTGTATTCTTCGGATTCCGTTATCGCCGGGCCCAATCTTCTGGCCCTAGTATACTTTCTACGCTTATGGATGCACATATCTCTAAGTTCTGCGATCTCATGTGTCCACCAGTATACAGCATTTCTTTTTTTGTTTTTATCTATTTTAGGCATAGATGCGTTGCAACCTATCGTAATGCATTGCATTGTGGTCTTGACTAGTGTTTTTGCTGTACTACTCGTACAGATCGTCATTTTACTTTCGTCAATAGTTGCAAGGAGCGTCGCTGGGTTTAGCTTGTTTATATTCCATTTGCGTGTACTTTTATTTCGATTTTCACGCACTCTTTGGTTTTCCATTTCAGTGCAAAACGTGATGTATTGATGCTCACTCCCATTGTAATCTTCCAGGACTCTCCAGTCTTTAGTAAAGGGGACTATGCTTTCCGATGCTAGGGTAATGTCGGGTGTTGTGCCTTCGCAACCTGGCTTTTGGTACGTAGTCGTTCCTGTGTTGAGCATCACTAAACCTAGTCTGGCTGCCATGTCCAGTACTCGTCTACCTCTTGAGTTCGTTGTCGCCGAGCCCCATTCGGTTGCTTTTGAATTGAAGTCTCCCGCTATTATTAGCCGTCCCTCTAAACTAAAGGCTTTGTCTTCAATACTTTGCAGTTTCCGGGTGAATTCATCTATATTGTCGTTCGGTGTAAGATAACAGCTTATCATTGTAAATTGGCTGTTTTGAACGTAGACGAAACCATCGCCTTTCGCGATTATTATGAAATTTGTGCCCCTAGGCAGCCAGATGGCGGCAGTTCCCGACTCGTCTTCGATCCAAGCTTTCTCGGATTGAGCGTATTGTTCGTTTATCAATACTGCTTGAACTCCTTTTCTAAGGAAAACGCTCCATTAGCAGGTCTGCGTTTTTACTCCTGTGCATATTTGCTTGAAGTATAATCATATTTTATCTTATCTTGGCATCTTCTTTTGTCATCGGGCATTTGCCCGAGCCTGGCATATGCTTTGTCTCGTTGCGATTGGCATCAGTGCATAGGCAGCATTTGGGCTCTTTGGTGCACTCTTTCATTTTGTGCCCAGCTTCTCCACATCGGATGCATATACCTTTTCCACTTCTGTCTGGTCCTTTGCAGTTTGATTGAAAGTGTCCGACCCCGAAGCACCGGTAGCAGCGCTTCAGAGATGTGCTAGCTCTCATCCTTGCACTAACCCATCCGATTTTGATGTTAGTTTGCTTGAGCAGCTTTTCTGCGCTTTCAATAGCAAGAGTAACATAAGCCCGTACTTGTTGTCGTTGATTAGGTTTTGTGATCCTAACATCGATATTTTCATTAGTGTCAGCTAGCATTTTTCTCACAGCGTCATCAACTTCCTTCTTCTCCGTGACGGTATCCAAGTCTCTGATCTGTACAGTTGAAGTTGGTCTGAGGGTTGTAATGGAACCGACCGTTTTTACTGTTTCCTCTAGTTGTTTCAAAAAATCAGCGTTAACTGTTTTCCCCTTTTCTAACTCAAGTAAAAGAGCGCCAGTTTTGGTTCTTCTTATGCCTTTCACCGTTGTGGTTTCGTCTGGCATGGTCTTTTCTCGGATGTTTTTGAGGATTTCAGCATAACTGTGGCCCTCTACCGGCTTTACCAACACAGCCTCCGATTTTGGTTTTGGTGCTCGTTCATTCTTCTTTTGGCTCGCTTTAGCCTTCCTTGCTCCGTCGTTTTGCGCTCCATCACTTCCTTTTGGCACGGTATTGGGCCTAGATTTTTGCCGGCTTACCACTTGCCATTTCTCAGGCTCTGAACTCTTAGATTCTTCGAAGAGTCGGGTGAGGCAGGACTTGGTACATTCCGTTTTGCTGTTAAAGGAGGACTCTCCTGGACAACACCTGTTTTTCGAGCTGTTGCGGGGATGTCACCTCCGATTTCTTTTGTGGTTCTGTCCTGCAAGAGATGACCTTTACCGGCTTTCTCAGCTCGGATCCAACCTCTTCTGCAGTTTTTCATGACGTCAAACAGTTCGTCAAGCTCTGAGACTCCGGTCTTTATTTCCGTGGGAGTATTCCTACTCTTCAATATAACTGCTTTCATCTTCCTAAGCACTCTCGAACATTTCTCTACGGCTTCCTCTTCTTCCGCTCGCATTTTGAGAATAAACTCTTGTCGCGGAGATGCATTGGTTTCCCGTTCTGTGTTTGCGTCCTTTGCAGTTACAGGGTATGCGACGGCGCATTGGGCGCATTTGGAGTATTTTTAACCTCTTTTGACGTTACTCTTACGTCGAATTCTTGAGGCGTCATTTCAGTTCCTTCATTGACCGTCTTTGATTTTCCTATATTTGGCACTGTTCCTCTCGTAAGGGGTAAATTCGCTTTTTGTGGTGGCGAGCGAAGCAATCGAGGTTTCTTTACGAAAGGGCTCTGCTCTATATCTCCATCAGTAATGGCCTTCTGCTGTTTTTCTTATTTTTGTCTTTTTTCCTTAATTGTTTCCATTCTTTTTTATTTAACCAGCGCATCGTGTGCAGGGTGTACCCTCGGACGCAATGCTCCTACCCCAGTTCCCTGAGGCCTGACCTACGCTTTACCGATCCCGGAAAACACGGACGGACCGGCGCTCGCCCGGAGCAACGAAAGCTACTACTCTTTCGCCCAATAAACACTTCCTGACCAGGGTCCAAGGCGGCTGGTTACTGATATACAACGAAGCTAACACATCGGCAGAGCGAACTCACATCACCCCTTTAAGGTTGCAGGTGGAAAGCCATAACGACCTATCCAGGGACTCCCAGTGCGCCCCGTTGCATACCGGTCATGCTTTTTACATACAGTCGCACCTAACATGGTGAACAGACACTGATCAGCACACCGCCCAATATGGGAACAGACATGTGCTGGATTTTGTCTCCTAACTTTCTAGCTAACTCAAAGTCGCTGAAACGAGGGACATCTTGCTAGGGTCCGCGGGGTCGTCGTACCCATCACCTCCTTGTGGGAGATGCCCTTGGCTCCTATATTGGATAAATAGTCAATGCCTAATAGACCATCGAAGTAATTATGAAATTTGAATATAGTTTATATATAGTTTACTCTCTTGTGTAAATTCTTTAAATATTGGTAATATTACCATTTTGTCTACTTTATGTTTTGTTAAAATTGTTTTTATAATCGTTGGTTTACACATAATTTGCTGTTTTTGATCTACATGTTGCGGATTAATGAAGGATGCAGATGCCGCAGTATCTATTAGAAATTTCAAAATTTTGTTACTGGAAAACCTAACTTTCAGTGCCGTGAAAATTTATTTCTTCTTCAACGTTGGTTAATTCATATTCCTCCCCTACTTCGTTTATATTATTGATTTCCATGTTCTCGTATATCCTACTTTGTGAGCTCGGACTCTGCTTGATACTTGGGAAAGGGTTCCTATTTCTCAAGGAAGAGAACCCAGTCGACGTATCCATTGGTTCTCGCTGAGGGAACTCGAATGTATTGTTGTTGAAGGGTATTTGGTTTTGTGGATTATTCCTATTAAATTGCCTAAATCGGTGGCTAAAATGATTATAATTGTTCTGATTAATATTGGCGTTTCGTCCATAACTCATGTTTCGTGGAACTGTTGGTGCTAGCCCGTTGGTGTTACCTATTGACTATTATTATAATATGGCTTATTATAAAATCGGTCTTTTTCGTGTGGGGAATTATATTGCTTATACTGATAAAATCTATTTGAGGACCTATGATATTGTTGGTAGTATATATTCTATTCCTTAATGCAAAAATTTAATCCCTCAGCTAAGGTATTAGGTCTTATAGCCCTTATTGTGGCTCCTAATGGGTCTCTTAGCCCTGTTACGAAAGCACATTTCCCCATATAATGCCTTCCTAGCGTTTATAACATTTTGATCTTGCTCATGCAATAAAATATTATTACAAAGAGCGGATTGTAGTTCTATTATTTCGCCATAGAATTTCTCAAATGATTTGTTATATTGTTTTAATGTGTGAAGATCTTTTATTAACGAAGTTTCTGATCTTTTATCTGAATAATGAGTTATCAGATTTGCTTTGATGTTGTCCCAATTTAATGGGATGCCATACATATTAAGCACTTAATTTGCTTGGCCTTCTATTTTATTGCGTATGGCCCTTAACAAAATTTATCCATATGGAGTTTTATCTGTTCCTCTGATGAACATGAGGATTTCCTCTACATAATTAATAAATTCATTTAGTAACCTAGGGTTACCATCGAAAGTCGGCAATTGTTTAATCTGGAATTCTTAACGATTGAAATACATCTACTGGTCCTGAATTGCTCTGATGACTGTTCATATTCGTTGGACTTGATTGTTCAGGAATTGAAGATAAATTTTTAAGGCTTTTACTTTTAAATATACTATACGGCGAAACCCTTAGTTTTGGCATTAATTACGCTTACAATATAGAAATAATATGTGTACTTATTATACATTAATGCTAGTAATATTAGCATGGCAAAAATCATCAATCAAGTTGGTTCACGGATAAGTAAGTGGCTCTTTTAGCAAAAGTCCCTCGTTTCTTTAATTTTTTATTTTATTTTTATGTGTTATATTTCTATTAGTCCGTGAGCCAGGTGCTAATTTTTGTCAGTCATTTCTTCTCAGTCGATAATTCGTAAAATGCCTCAGATAGTTGCATAATGAAGCGTTGTGAACGTCAGCTGCGGCTCCGAGGGTGGGTTGAGTAGTTATAGCCACCCTCGCACGTAAAAAAAAATTATTTTTAGTCATTTCCCCCCGATTAAAACATTGATCAAATTAAAGTTAGACTAATATTTTGAAGAAATAAAATTGTCAGCTGATTATAAAGTGATGGATTATACGTCAGCTGGTCACACAAATATGAAAAAAAAAATTTTTTCAGTGATTTCCCCCCAAACGAAAATTTATCAGATGATAGCTTATGTATTGTTTTTAATAAATAAATAAGTCAGGTGGCTATATGTAGGTGGAATGTGCGTCAGCTGATGCCCTGAAGGTGTAACGTAGGAGCTAGTCGGAAACATTTATAGCCTAAGTAAATGTATCAGCTGACGAGTTTTCCCCCAATATACTGCCAGCTGATTTGTTTTATTACTTACAGGATCATTTCAACAATCCGCACAAACATTTTTTTTTCGGGAGGAAATGACGTACTTGAAGTTATGCAACATTACATTTAATGTGCAAACTAAAATGTATAACACTGCCCTGCAAATTTCAATTTTTCTGATGCGAATAAGATGTGACCTAGGAATTTTCGCGCTGAGCACGAATCCGAGTTCAAAAATTTTCCATCACGTCAGGTTTTCGAGAAAAAGGGGGTTGAAACCCCTAAAAATAACGTATTTGGCCATTGTTCAAAAATTATGGAGCAGAACCCTGACGTGCTACGATCTTCGTTATTGTCAGTAATTGAAGGTTGAACTTTGCTCTTTGAAATAAGTCCAAACCCAAATTGTTCGCATGCACCCTTAGAGTAGGGGGTGTACTTATGTCTATCGTGTGTCAGACGATGTATTAGATTTTTAAAATTTGAATTTGATTTTTTTATTTCTTTTTAAATGGAATGTTTGACTTCAGATTTGTAATCAGCGACACTAAATACCTTAGGAACACTGCACTTTTCATTATATCTTATCTTGGGTGTAGATAAGTTCCTATGTTCATTTTTTTCTCCACCCCCATAGACATAAGTACACCCCCTACTCTAAGGGTGCATGCGAACAATTTGGGCTTGGGCTTATTTCAAAGAGCAAAGTTCAACCTTCAATTACTGACAATAACGAAGATCGTAGCACGTTGGGGTTCTGCTCCACAATTTTTGAAAAATGGCCAAATACGCTATTTTTAGGGGTTTCAACCCCCTTTTTCTCGAAAACCTGACGTTATGGAAAATTTTTGAACTCGGATTCGTGCTCAGCGCGAAAATTCCTAGGTCACATCTTATTCGCATCAGAAAAATTGAAATTTGCAGGGCAGTGTTATACATTTTAGTTTGCACATTAAATGTAATGTTGCATAACTTCAAGTACGTCATTTCCTCCCGAAAAAAAAAATGTTTGTGCGGATTGTTGAAATGATCCTGTAAGTAATAAAACAAATCAGCTGGCAGTATATTGGGGGAAAACTCGTCAGCTGATACATTTACTTAGGCTATAAATGTTTCCGACTAGCTCCTACGTTACACCTTCAGGGCATCAGCTGACGCACATTCCACTTACATATAGCCACCTGACTTATTTATTTATTAAATTAATTGTAAATTAATTAATTGTATTTGTGTGACCAGCTTACGTATAATCCACCACTTTATAATCAGCTGACAATTTTATTTCTTCAAAATATTAGTCTAACTTTAATTTGATCAATGTTTTAATCGGGAGGAAATGACTAAAAATATTTTTTTTTTACGTGCGAGGCTGGCTATAACTGCTCAACCCACCCTCGGAGCCGCAGCTGACGTTCACAATGCTTCATAATGCAACTATCTGAGGTAGTTTACGAATTATCGACTGAGAGGAACTTGGTCGTGAAAATCTGTCGCTGGCTTACGGACTATATGTGCTGATATTCATTCAGCATGAAATATTTATTATCTTATTATTTTTGTATATAGTTTGCTTGAATTCAGCATTCGTTCTGTTTATTTGGAAATTTCACTGATATTCGCTCAGGATTTTTGTTTTTGTTTTCTTTTTCACTGATATTCATTCAGTGTAGAAAAAATTTTCCACAGATATTTACTCATATATATATATTTTGAATTAGTATATGTATGTATATATATATTTTTTTTGGAATTTAAATTTTTTTGTTTGTTTTCTCTTTCACTGATATTCATTCAGTGTAGAAATATTTTCCACTGATTTTGTTTTTTTTTTAACTTTCATAAAAAAATTTTTGATTTTATTAAATTTCACTGATATTCATTCAGTGCAGATAAAAATTATATTTTTTTTTACAGATTTTTACTTAGAAAATGTTTGAATTATGATATATTTTCTGAATTTTTAATTTCTTTCACTGATATTCATTTAGTGCAGATAAAAATTTTATTATATATTTTCTGAATTTTAAATTTCTTTCACTGATATTCATTCAGTGCAGATACAAATTTTATTATATATTTTCTGAATTTTAAATTTCATTCGCAGTACCGTTTTTACAAAAGTTCTACTTTTTATTCTTATATAAAAGATTTCCACTTACTTAAGCCGCCCGTACGACTGCGCCAGTTAATGAATAACAACACGAGTTGTTGATTGATTGATAATAATTGCAATTTATTTTAGGTTTTTCTTTTACTTATACTACTTCAATAGTTAATAATTTTTACAAAAAGACCAAAGAAACAAAACAATTCCCAGAAAAGTAAAAGTGACTAAATGTATAATGTAATTATGCACTTTTATTATTAAAATTAAAACAATTCTTCGAAAAGTAAAGTTGACTTAATTATTCATATTATTAATAAAAGCAAAATACTTTTGGGAAATTGTTGTTGTATTATAAATTCAGGTAGAATGTTAATATTTGTGCAATTCAAGCATATAATATATTATATTTATTTAAAGAAACAATTTGGAAATAATTCTTGGAAGAGGTTAACAAAATAAATGCTTACGTATGTGTGTATATATGTATGTAAGTATGTGCTCATATCTGTGCCAATTTAGTTTGTTGAACTCGTATCCGCTGTTGGTAGGTAGGACCTGGGTTGACGGTGACTATCGGTGATTCTGGATTGCTGCTGGTTGAAAGGTGACCATCGGTAATTCGTGCAAGCACAAGCTTAATATACTGTCCAATAATATTACTCGTTATGTGTTTGGGATTAAGGCAAGATACCATTTTGCTCACCTTGTTGACACTATGTACTCCATGTCCCTGGATAAGCTTCAGTTCAGATCCCTCTTACTTTTGCAAAGAATCTACTACTTTATCGTACCTGGGTACCGCAGAATAACTTCCTGTCAGTGAGATCCTAAACGAAAGGCAGTTAGTTATTGGTGAATGTGACTCGACTTTGGAATTCTCTTCTTCAAAATTTAGTGTATATGTATAAGTAGCATAAACACATTTAGGTTCGAACTTCGGGAATATGTATATTAGCACTAAGAGAGATAATATGGATTTATAAGTAATTTTTCTCCTTTTTTTGAATTATTGGTTTTTCTATGTAACTTAAAATATCTTTGCAAATTTTATCATGAAAATTGTAACCTATTGTGACTAGCACTAATAATTATGCTATGTTAAGACTGAGTTAAACAAATAAATAATTGGAGTGTACACTTCTGTTAGGTGTTTGGCCGAGCTCCTCCTCTTATTTGTGGTGTGTGTCTTAATCTTGTTTCACAAATGGAAATACACTCGGAGATTTTCCATTGCCTGCCGAGGGTCGACCGTTATTTGAAAAAAAGTCGTTCTTCATTTTGGTGTTTCATGCACGGAGATTTGAACCTATGTACTTAGAATGGTAGTCGCGCACTAACCCGTTGAATTACTAAATAAATAAAAAGCTGTTTAAATTTTGTCATATAATGTCATCATGGGCCGAAAATCATTTAATGGTTAATAAAAAAATATTCAACTTCTTATGAGACCAAATATTATATAATCAAGAGTTGGGAAATTTCCGGTCTTTCACAATTCCATTTCACTATATTCAATCCTTATGAGCGCAATAGGATAGCGATTTTTGCAAAGAAAATTGTTGGTAACTACCTTAATACTTATCCACCTTGTAGAAAGTACAAATTATTGGAATCATTTGCTGGTGGTACTACGAATATCTTACAACGGCTCGTATTGAAATTAAACTGATTGGTTTTTGTAAAAAATTTACAAAAATATATAAAGATGCTTAAACAGATCTCCATTTAATTGGCTTCTTTAAAATGTTTCGAACCATTATACAGCAATAGATTTTCTATCTACAAGGTACTATCTACTATATTCTATCTTCGTCAATGCAAAAGGGAAAGTCATACAAACAACGACAAAGAATTCAAGAACACAGTTCAATTGTTTTAATTAAAACTTTGTCAGATGGTTAACAACAACACACAAAAATACAAGACAACTTCAGTTAGTTCCAATAGGTCGAAACATTACTTTATATGAATTGTGGTTCCTTCAATTGTTCGTATTTTTTATCGAAAAGAATTTATTAAAACCTTCCTGAACTCGAAAGAATTCTTGAAACTCCTAATTTAGCGAGAAGTAAGGTGTTAAAATTGTTTTAATGTTGGCTTTGTGATCAATCATACGCAAAAATTCTCTATAAAAACAAATTATCTTACAAAACGTTATATAACACATATTTGAGAATAAAAAGTTTTAATAGCATAGCTAATTTATACTGTTAGTTCTCAATTTCAATTAATGCAATTTTTAATAGCATAGCTTATTTGTACTGTTAGTTTTCAATGTCAATTTAAAGTGTCTATGATGATGGAATTGTACAGACTAACGTATAAAAATTTGCAAAACTACTAAACCGACTGACTGACTAAATTCAATTCAATCCAGTGTTTATTGAGTTTATGATAAAAAGAAATATTTCGCACTTGTTAAAGGTAATAAAAAATAAAATGCGGATTGAATTAAACGTTTAACTGACTACAAATTGGATTACGGAGACATAATCTTACTTTGAATGGACAAAAGAGTTAAAAATGGTTTTTCTCGTATAGGGATCTTTGAATACCTTCTGAATAATGTAGCATAAGTGATTAACAAAGGTGGAGCCTGAGTCAGAAGCAACACCAAGGTCAACAAAGCCATTTACTGGACCATTACGCCGAAATCACATTTAAGAGAGAATATATTATAGCTTTGTTAACATATGATTTAATAAAAGTTAGAGCTCCAAAGTCTAAAGACTGGCGAGGAGAAGGATTAACGGGAAACCTGACAGCATTATACTCATAATCAATGATAAAATTTTATTTAAAAACTCGGTGAAAAATTTAACGGCAGTGCAAAGCGACTGAAAACTCGCCATCAACGTTCATACAGGCGGGTACATAAAAGAGCCTGAGACAGAGACAATCTTTTTACAGTTCTCTGAACAAAGAAGTAAAAGCCAGCGTCCGTCAAACGTGAAATGGCAGACGTACTCGCATCAGAGGCCCAGTCAGCTGCAGAAACCCACCGCAGCAGGGATCTTTATAAAAGAGCGAAAAAACTGGCGAATGGCTGCAATAATCACCAAGCAGATAGACCACTTATGGTGAACAAAATATTTGCTCAAGTAATGAACATCCGCATATCGAGCGCTCTGAAGACAAATCTGCGAACGGAACAAGTAGGCTTTCGAGCTGGACGCTCCTGCGTTGATCACGTCAACAGCCTCAGAGTAACAGTAGAGCAGTCGGTTGAATGGCGATCTCCTCTCTACCTTATCTTCATCGATTTCCAACAGCATTCGATACTCTCCACCATCATGCGATTTGGAATGCACTGCCATGTTAAGGTGCACAAAACTCATAATCGCGCTAATCCTAGCATTATACACCAACTACACCACCTAGCTGTCGCATCTTGCAAAACTGAGTGGTCGTCTGCCAGTCACTACTGGGGTCCTTTCACCTCTACTCTTTAACATTGTTCTGGACGTTGTGATGAGCATAGCTACACGCGAAACTCAAGGAATAGTAATGATCTTGTCTTGGATGTCTCGATAGCTGATTCCCAAAACAAAGTTGATGCGTGTAAACACTAGCTACGCGCAAAAATTCTAAATCAGCAATGTTGAGATCAAGTACGTGAACTTCTTTTGCTATTTGGGGAGCATTATATCTGCTAATTGGGACTCAAGAGAAGACATCGAAAACCTTATAAGAAAATCGAAGCAATCTTTCGGTGCTCTAAATGCTGTGTGGAACTCCACGATTATCCCACAGCGCACAAAAATAAAAATATTTAACTCCAAACTCCGACTGGAACCCTCAAGGCCGCCGTCGCAGAGGCAGATCAGCATTGGCCTGTAGGAGGAATCTGGAAGCTTACGTATTCAAAACCAAGAAAACCTGAAGCGAAATCAAGAGGTTGGCGCATGACAGAGGGAAATGGACGTACCCTGTCGCGGCCCTTTGCTTTCCCGCGGATCCATAGGACTTTATATAAATTATTAAATAAAGTTGGTTGTTTTCGTGTTGCAAGTTCGTAGAATTAATTTGGCATGACTGTGCTTTCAGAGCTAGCTCCTTGTCTAGTTCCGTCTTCAAAACTAATAGTGAAGGAGGATATATGTGCGACGTACTCATCCTAGGCAAGCGGGTGTCTGCCTCTCCGCTATTCCCTTGTGCCTTGGTACCCAGTAAATTCTAACTTGCCTATTCTCGCAGAGCTTGTCTATTTTGGATTTACACTGCTGCACAAATTCCCAGCTAGTCATTGTAGCCATTATTGCTTTAATTGCAGCTTGGCTATCAATGAAGATGTTTGTGCGAGTGTCGAGGACAGTAAATTCCAAAGCTAATTGAGCTGCTTTGGTTGCAGCATAGATTTCAGCTTGAAGGCAACCGCTCCTATTCATTCGGTCATTTTGGATCCATCAGTAAAGAAAATGTATGCGTAGTAATCGGATTCTAAAACTTTCTGCCAGTCTTTCTATTCTTTACAAAACCAGGCCTCTTGCCAAAGTTTACTTTTACTGAATAACGTAGTGTGACCTTCCGTTTATGTCCTGAGTCATTCTCAGTTTTAGTACAGATCTCTTGGCTGAGTCTCCTACTACTAATTTTATTGATCGAGAACGTACATTATTTTATCACACGCCACATGGCATGTCTAATGATTGCCAGTACATATATCGAATGTATGAGACGAGTACCCAAGTATTACCGAGTATTTTCCTGCATGTGTACAAGGCATTAGACGCTTTCCTTGCTAGTTCTTCTGTATGAAATCTCCATGACAATTTACTGTCTATCATAACACCTAAGTAGGTATTTAGTCGATATTTTAATTGTTAATTCTACTCCTCAGAGAACCGGTGGTGACAGTTGGGAATCTTGTACTTTCTTGTGAATAGTATTAAGTCCATCTTATCTGGATCTACTTCCAGTCCGACCAACTCCATCCACTTGTAGATTTCTCGGAGCGTCCTTGTGTGTATTTCGCTCACCTTTTGATGACACCTACCTGAGATGACAACAGCCAAGTCGTCAGCATATGCCGTCAGTGTTGGTCCGGTATACCCAAGTTTGATGAGAATCTGATTCATCACTAGATTCCATAGAAGAGGGTATAGTACTCCCTCCCGTGGAGTTACTCCGTTTGCCTTTTTTAAAATTGTACTAAATTGTACGATCCAGTGTCGAAAAGCAGGTTCTACACCAGTTGGCTCTAGGCCTTCCATCAAAGCTTCAGTAGAAACATTGTTAAAGGCTCCAGATACATCAAGGAAGACTCCCGTCGCATATTCTTTATAGTGCAGCGCTTTCTCTATCCGTAGCACGACCCTATGAAGAGCTCTTTCAGTGGATTTTCCCTTCGTGTAAGCAGGCTGATTTGGCAACATTAGGTAAGGTTCGATCCTTTCCTTAATGTACGAATTAAGCAGTCTCTCGAACGAATACGAACGATTTAAGACTAATTGAGCTGTACTCCTTGGGATACAAGTGACTGCTTTCATCTCAGACCCAGAAGCAGAAATACTAGGGGGAAAAGCGGGCAGGAGAAACACCAGACAAACAATTAGCAAATGTAATATTATGTAGGCAGAGGCGACAGTTATTTCATGCAAATCAAGCAATCGGCAGTTAGAGTTGTTATTGCATGCATTTAGGAAAACACTTTAGATCACTAAGTTAGTAACAAGGCTATTGTAGAATAAACGGCGGTATTCTTGTAGGTAATAATAGATTTTGATTGCAAAGCTCTACCAATAAAGTTCTGATGTCTTTGAATTGTTCAATCAATGAAAATCAGTATCAAAATAGTTTAATTAAAAAACCTTAAAAATTATCTACTAAATAAAATGTTAAGCCTTTTTGGATCAATGACATTTTTAAAAGAAAATGGTTATTTAAAACACATGTATATTCTTCTTCTTACTCAAATTTTCTAATTGGGCCATTAAGGTGGGGTATCACAGCAAGCTGCATATAATCCAATAAACTACGATGAGGTGTTGCAAGTAAAATAAAAATAAATAAATAATTGGCGCGTACACTTCTGTTAGGTGTTTGGCCGAGCTCCTCCTCCTATTTGTGGAGTGCGTCTTGGTGTTGTTCCACAAATGGAGGGACCTACAGTTTCAAGCCGACTCCGAATGGCAGATATTTTTATGAGGAGCTTTTTCATGGCAGAAATACACTCGGAGGTTTGCCATTGCCTGCCGAGGGGCGACCGCTATTAGAAAAATGTTTTTATTAATTTGATGTTTCACCGAGATTCGAACCAACGACCTCTCAGTGAATTCCGAATGGTGATCACGCACCAACCCATTCGGCTTCGGCGGCCGCCGGAGGTGTTGCAAGTAATCCATAGTAAATAAGAATAAAAATATTCTAAACTCTCTTTGTAATAAATGAGGACAACTAACAACCGACACCCTTCGCATCATAATGGAACAATCAGCTGAGTGGTGCTTTACATGCGGTTCGTCGACTTCAAGAAGGCATTCGACACAATCAAACAAGACTCAATATGGCTGGCGTTGAGTAGAAAGGGAGTTCCCGCTAAGATAATCCGCCTACTCAGAGCTCTTTATGAGAACTCCGAACTGGCAGTGCTACACAACGGCAACATCAGCAACCCATTCACCACCAACGCAGGCGTAAGGCAAGGTTGTCCCCTGTCGCCCCTTCTCTTTGCCATCGTTCTGGACAACGTTATCAGGAAATTGATTCTGCACAAAAGAAGCATCGTATGAGATTTCACCAGATATCTTGAGAACTTGGACTTCGCCAAGTTCCTCATTCGGGCGAATGGGCGAGTTCTGCTGCCATCAAAGCCACGGTTAGCAAACGGGGTACTTTAACCAACAAGCCAGCTTGGCAGGCTGAGAGAGGCTTAAGATAGACAAAACTGATGTTACCTGTCATGTCCGACCGACTGTAGCAGATCTTTCTGTTATTAAGCAGAAGGGACTGTAGGCAGCTGGTTGGACTGATGACTGGCCACTTTCTATGGGAAAAGCTCATGGAAAAGGTGGGCATCTCAGACAGTGAATTCTGCCCAGCATGTGGAGAGGAAGATGATACGGTGGACCACTTTCTATGCTTCTGCTCCGCCTTCACTCGAATCAGCCTTGAGGTGTTTGGCATTGATATGTTAAGAAGCGACCACCTTGTATCCTTGGCATCCACAAGATCTACTCAGATTTCTTCGGAGGTCGAGTAGATTTAAAGAAAATTAAAATAGTTTAAAAAAACTAAAAAACACGCTTTTATTGCTAATCGAACTAAAAAGTAGAAAATAAATTTTAATGACAAAGAGACCTATAATGAAGTAATAGCAAATCGAACGATCAGTCATAGTCAACTACCTCAGAACAGAATTATAACAAAAATTAAGATACAAATAGAATAATTCAAATTAGAGTTAAAAGTTAGACTTTTTAGTTCGATTAGCAATAAAAGCGTGTTTTTTAGTTTTTTTAAACTATTTTTTATTTTCTACTTTTTAGTTCGATTAGCAAAAAAGCGTGTTTTTTAGTTTTTTTTTAACTATTTTTTATTATGAATGAAAATTATTGTTATCATTGCAGTCAGTGAATTAATGATTCGATATATTCGTGTTATATTTAATGCCTTTCTTATCGACTGTGAGTCTAAAGCTATGCAGTTATCGGCCGTGATAAAGAAGTAATCGGGATGAAGAACTTATTTCGTGGAGGGAGCCTGAGGAACGGCTACCCCACTCCTGAAACGGAGAGGTAACAACAAAATATACTGACATAATCAATGTTTTACATACTTTTTCCCATATAGATCATTGATTGAAGGTCGAGCCTTGTTTTTCTGAATGAAAATTATTGTTTTCATTTAGTCAGTGATTTATAGTCACAGTTGCTCGACTGCAATGGTTAAAATACTGGACAACATTAGAATTAGTTTTGACAACGGAGACTTGACTCTACTTTGCTTACTTGACTTTTCTAAAGCATTTGATTCAGTGAATCACATATTGTTATGTTTGAAGCTTAAACACTATTTCGGCTTCAAAGACAGTGCGGTGAAGCTCATGGCCAGCTACCTTGGAGACAGAACGCAGAAGGTTAAGACCAGTAAATCAACATCTCAGTCTAGATACGTACACACTGGTGTTCCGTAAGGGTCTATCCTTGGTCCGCTTTTATTCAATCTTTTTGTCAATGATGTTTTTAACGTTTGTCAGTATGTGAATGTCCATGCGTATGCTGATGATATACAATTGTACTTGTCCAGTCGTATTGGTCTCGTTGAAGATTTATGTTTCAAAATAAACAGTGATTTGTCTGCTATTTCTGTATGGGCTAATGAAAACTCTTTATGTCTGAACGCGTCAAAGTCATATGTCTTACCTATATGTAATAGTGTCGTGCATGTTGACAATATCCCTAAATTGTGGATAGGTACAAGTTCCCTTAGCTTTATGGACAAGGTAAAAAATTTGGGGTTCATTCTCAACACAAAACTTACCTGTGCTGACCATATAAATAGGGTTGTGGGGAACATTTATGCTACATTGCGTAAGTTGAGAGTCTCTGCAACATTCACGCCAGAGAAAACGAGGTGCTAATTAGTTCTCCAGCTAATTATGCCTCTCATTACGTACTCTGAGGTCGTATACAGCAAACTCGGCTCCACATCTTGCCATAAACTTAATGTAGCATTTAATAACGCCACGCGGTATGTATATGGGATTGGCAGATATGACCATATCTCTGCATGGCGATCAAGGTTACTGGGATGTTGCCTTAATAGTTATTTGTCTGCTAGAAATTGCATATTTTTATGCAAACTTACATTATTCAAGTCTCCGCCCTATCTGACAGAGAAGTTGATACCAGTAAGGTCTCGCAGACACAACAAATTCATCTTTCCAAAATTTAATTACCTACCATCATCTAGATTATTTTTCATTAATGCTATTAAAGTGTGGAACTCATTACCCGACACTGGGAAGGCTGGACCTAACAGATTTAACTTCAGGGCACAAGTCTATAATTACTTTAAAAGTGTTTGATTGTGCTAAATTAGGGCATTAAATTTCTCTCTACATTCTCTAATTACTATTTTTGTTCTTTGTTCTCTAAATCCTTCTTTTCTTTTCCTATTGCTTCTTTTCTTCTTATTATTATAGTTTAGTTAAATATATTGGATTAATTCGTAAATGAACTGGTGTAAAATTTTAGATTAATATTGTTGAAGTACTATTAAAAGACCTTAGTCTTACTATGTACTATTTATATAAACAAATAAACAAATAAAAATTGTACTTTAATCGATAAAATTTTATAAATGAAATTATGGTAATGATAAATTCCTTCTTTACTTGCCAAAATTTTGTTCCGTAAAATAATTTTAAGATTTATGTTTTGATTATTTTATTGTAATTAACAAAATTACATCTTATATGAACATTGAATAGAGTAAATTTGCGTGTATGAGACTTGTAGTATCTGCGCATGTGTAAAGACTATACAAAGTGAGAATGCAACTACCCTGAAAACGTTTTATAGTCTAAGAGCTCATGACTAAAAAACCCAACATATTTTATACTTCTTGAAATTTTGTGTGGGATTAGTTTTTTAATACTCGAATCGATATCCGGGGGCTGGCTGCTCAATAGCGGTCTTAAATAATATGTTGGGTTTTTGGGTCATGAGCTCTTAGACTATTATGAATCACCATTCAAAATTCCTAGTAAAAAAGTAGCCAGCGCGTGCGACAGACAGTATATAAACGATATACGCTCTCTCTCGCGCGCCCACATTCACGTAAGTCGGTCTCGCTCGCACTCATGAATGAATGAAATGAATGAAATTTTCCAAATTTTCCATGTGATGGGACCGTCAGAATGGGCTGGCTCTACAGATTTCATCAATTTATTGTATTGCCAATGTCGTGTAAAAAAGACAGCCGGTATAAAATATGTTGACTTGTGCTTCCATCAACGCACTTTCAACATGGGCTGGCAGTACTTTGGGACCATGAGAATGGGCTGGCAACCATCGTTTCATTTTATACAGACCGTAAATGAAATTCTGTTAAAATTTCAAGTGGTATAAAATATGTTGGGAAAATGTTTTTTATTAACAGTTTTAAAAAATAAAAATCCATAGTTAAGACCGCTATTGAGCAGCCAGCCCGCGGGATATCGATTCTAGTATTAAAAAACTAATCTCACACAAAATTTCAAGAAGTATAAAATATGTTGGGTTTTTTGGTCATGAGCTCTCCGTCTATTAGCCTTCTATTCGTACTGCAGTGCCGCGTGCCCGAGCAAGTTCGAATTCGAAAGAGTAAATATATTCCGTTACATACATACATACATACATACAACCCGAGCTAATAAAAGTGTGTTAAAAAGAAAATATTAATCCTGGCAATCCTAATAAGGATAATGGAAAACTTTTATCAAATTATTGCATTGTCATCGGTCCTTGATAGGTGTGCAAAATTCCAAGTCGATCAGATTTTTAGAAGCCAGTAAAAATTAAGCTCAAAGATTCCGTTACATACATACATACACACATACAACTCGAGCTAATAAAAGTGTGTTAAAAAGGGAACCCGAGTGCAGTACAGTGGATTTAATTGTGTGGGAAGTCTGTTTTGTTGTATGGAAGTGAAACTTGGCAGGTCTCCAACACCATCTCACACACACTACAATCTTTAATCAACAAATGCCTCCGCATCATCTGTAGAATATTCTTGCCGAACACCACCAGCAACGACGCGCTGTGGGGATCAACGAATGAGTATGGGAATGGCGCTGGACTGGGACTCGCAAGGGAGCAGAGGTCCCGGTCGGCCAAAAATCACTTGGTGAAAGTCGATGCTGCGCGAACTAGCAGATGCCGACATCACATGGGACGACGCAAAAACAACAGCCGTGTACGTTGGAAGAGTTTTGTCGAGACCCTATACTCCTGAGCGGAGTGAACAAGGATACAAAAAGAATTAGTTCCTGATTTTAATCTTCATAATTCTCTGATTTACTTTTGCTTTATTTGCGCTTTAAAAAGTATTTCTGAATTCAATCGTAGTTGCACTTGACCACTGAAAGAATTTCATGGACATCGCCAAAAACAGGTTGTTGTGCCAAGAACCAAAAATCAATGCCGTGCGCGCACTGATGTTGTTAGATGTGACATATGAACTTTAGGCATGCTTAGATCTTTCAGGATGAGTCAAATCCAACGAAAGTTGTTCACGCACGAAGCACATTGAAGCAAATGGTCATAGGTGGAATAGTACATTGAAAACTTTAACGCCTTGTTTTGCTCTTATGTGCACTTATGTTTGTATCCATATATGTATGTACGAACATGCTGAAAGCGCACATGAAACTACTATTCTACCCATCTCAAACTTATCAAATTTTTTGTGAAATTTAAGTCTTAATTATATTTCACGACTTTTTTATATGACTAATACCTTGATGGCAACCGATAAGACCGCCTAGTCAAGTGGCAACAAAGTAGAATAGTCAATTTCAGGTCAGACATGTATGATCTCATGCTTAAATTTCCAACGAAATTGTGCGTATTAATTTCCCCACGCACCGACGTATACCGGTTGCCAAAAAGTCTGCCGACTAAAACCATTTTCAAACTTTTCAAGCTCACACTCAAGACTGCGCTATTGCACTGTACCCAAATCCATGCACAAGTGAATATACATACTGACTTACTTACTATATATCGTATTAAGACTTCAACGACATGAGGGCATCACATGAGCAATTTTACCTACTTAGTTCTTTCTATTCGATGGTTCAAGTTGACTTACTTAAAAATGTACGAGTATTAAATGTGTACGCGCCAATTATATATACTATATTAAATGTGTATACAAGTTTTACTCTAAAAAGGGAAGGTTTAAATGAATAAGGAAAGGAAAAGAGAAAAATACACGGCTTTATATTTATTTCAAATCACGAACAATCAATATGGCCCTTAAGATATCAGACTTGAAGAACATTGCATAACTAAGTATATTTATGTGCCAAATCAGTGCAAAGAATGCCAGCAGAGCTATACAATTTTACATAAAGAATCAAAAGCCAATGAATTTGCACTGGTTTTTATGCATAAAACATAAAACGTGCCTTGTGAAAAAAATCAAAAGGAGCCAGAAGAACTCTGCCGATTTAGGCAAGGTATTAAACTCGTTTATTTTCGAACCAACTTGGCTAAATTGGATTGTAGAGAATTTTATATCACATTTTCGCGATTCTTAGCGCAATAACAGGGACAATAGCACTTTACAAATACATAAGTACAGCCATAACTAAGTATTTGTATCTATTATATACATACTATAATATATATGTTTGGCCGAGCTCCTCCTCCTATTTATGGTGTGCGTCTTGATGTTGGTCTACAAATGGAAGGACCTACAGTTCCAAACCGACTCCGAACCGAAGATATGAGGAGCTTTTTTATGACAGAAATACACTCAGAGGTTTGCCATTGCCTGCCGAAGGGCGACCGCTATGAGAAAAAACTTTTTCCTAATTTTTGATCTTTCACCGAGATTTGAACCTCCGTTCTCTCTGAATTCTGAATGCTAGTCACGCACCAACCCAATCGGTGGCCGCTGTACTATATAATGCTTTAGCTAAATTCTTCAATAAATAAATATTATACAAAAATTCTATTAATTTTCATTAGGCACTTTCATAAAGAAATAGATGGGGAAATGTTAAATTTAGTAGCAGAATGATTTTTTGCCTCGTTTTGAAAATTATCGTTATAAGGGAGGAGAGCGTTGTTATTGACCGCTTTCGCCAACCAACCTCAATATCAACCTACTTTGAGCAAAGAGTAAATGTGAGCCCGATTTTATCGAATTATCTCGCACATTGACATAAAGATAAAGCCAAATTGACTCTTCTCCTCATTCGGAGACTGTTGGTATACACTTTTGTAAATGTCTGTATCTACCTTATGCTGTTATATCAAACCGTTATATAAATAAAATTGTAATATCCTTATGCATAAGTACGCGCGATTATAATAATACTTTATCTAAATCTTTAACATCAGCCGCGTCCGTCTGGTTTCTACAATTCTGCCTGACACGGGAAAACGCCTTTCGTTAGTTCCATTGCTAGGTAGGCGTTTCAAAAGTGGCATATATGATATTTAGTTTTTCCCTAAAATTTGAAAACATCGTCAACATATTATTTTATTTTATTACCCGGAGCGTCGTTGTCGCAGAAACACTAATTTTATTCAAAGAGATATCTTGTTTCTTCTTCTTCTTAATTGGTGCGATAACCGCTTTCGCGATTTTGGCCGAGTTTAACTTGTTTAGTTATAAAATATTATATAATCAGTAATTATTGAAACAATTATATTTTCTGGCTGTCGGATCTGTGAACATGCTTAATAAATCTGGCGATGTGAAAAACATGGATTTTCCAAATTCAATCCACACACTTGAATTGCCTTGTGCCTTTTTAATGGACTTTGAAAACGCAAGTCGAATGAGAAACTGTAGTCATTTGAAATCATGGGTATGGGTGGAATGAGCACATTTTCTCTTTTATTTTTTCGATTAAGAATAGTTGCCTCGATCACATTCAACCTCCTTTTCTTCACCACGAGTCCTGTTTCATTACATAATCGTGGTGGTCTAAAGATTCGAATAAAATAATTGGCTCACCGACTTTGAGTGGCACTTTATGCGGCGGCACAACTAGCAATTCAATTCCTCTATTAGATAATTTTCTGCCTCTTTGTTTGCAACATGTTGTTTGTGAGGCTCTGAAGCACGCAGTTGCACAATTGCACAATTCGTCAATTCATTACTAAATTCTCATTCCTCGTCTATTTGAAATGTTCGAATTCATTTATTTCTACGCGCTGCACTGGTAGATCTACTTAGTGACGAACGTTTACGTCTATTCACTTCAAAATTCGTATAATAACAAATCTCACTCACAAACGAAAAATACACTCATGAAAATGAATGCGAGTATTCCCTACGGCGGCCGCCGTAGCCGAATGGTCACCCCTTGGGCCCCCTCCGAGTGTATTTCTGCCATGAAAAAGCTCCTTATAAGAAATATCTGCCGTTCGGAGTCGGCTTCAAACTGTAGCCCCATTCATTTGTGGAACAACATAAAGACGTACTCCACAAATAGGAGGAGGAGCTTGACCAAACACCCAAAAATGGTTTACGCGCCAATTACATATATATATATATATATATGGGGCATTCTTTCTCAACGGAAGACCCCTATCCATCCAAAAATGTTTTTGACCTAGAGAGTTCTAATAGGGCTTAAAATTTAGCTCTTTTGATCTACTTTTCAATACAGAGTGGCCAAAAACGAAATTCAAGATGGCTCATTTAATATGGCTAAAAATGTAATCAAAATTCATTAAATTCATTCTAATAACCTATGCCAAAAGAATTCATTTCAGCGGAAAGAGTTGTACGAGGTCTCAAAATTTTGCTAATAAAGTTTACTTTAAAATACAAAATGAAAAGTTTAAAAATCCAAGATGGCGGCCACAACATGGCGGCTAATTTTTTAAAACTACTCAAATTCACTTAAAATTTATTACTCGGGGGTTTTTTGGGTCGCTGATTACAAATCTGGTGTTAGATTTCCAAATTTCAAAATGGCGGATCCAATATGGCGGACGGATTTTGGAAAAAACTCATGAATTCGCATGAAACTTGTTACTCAGGGGTTTTTGGAGTCACTGATTACAAATCTGGTGTTGGTTTTTTAAAATTCAAAATGGCGGATCCAATATGGATAGCTAAGGTCCAGACAGTTAAGGCAAGACTAGTTTTGGTCCAACCAGCAAGGGTAAGAGAAAATCATATTCCAGACACTTAGGGCAAGACTAGTTTTGGTCCAACCAGCAAAGGTAAGACAAGATTATAGTCCAAACAGTTAAGGCAAGAATATTTTTGTCCCAACCGGTAAAGGTAAGGCAAGATCATAGTCTAGACAGTTAAGGCAAGACTAGTTTTGGTCCAACCAGCAAAGGCAAGACAAGATCATATTCTAGACAGTTAAGGCAAGACTTGTTTTGGTCCAACCAGCAAAGGTAAGATAAAATCATTTTCCAGATAGTTACGGCAAGAATAGTTTTAGTCCAATTCACTTAACCTTGTAGTTTAGTACAATGCCATTTGGAGCGTTTGAGTATCTTTTTATTAATAATTGTTTATTCTCTCAGACCAAGAAACAGTTATTTTTTTTTTTTATGTGTGGGACTGCTGGAGCTTCGCTGAATCTTCTTTTGAGAAATCTGTCTACGCTCTCATGCGTTTTTCGACTGTAATAAAATACTTTAATACTTGTAAAATGTTTCTCTCCCCATTTTACAAGTTTGTAATGGGATAAGATGGCTTCGGACGGCTTAGACAGAAGGCTGTTTCGTGCAGCTTCTCTTTTAAACGTCACGCCAATACCATCTGAGGGTCCTTTCCCATGCGCAGTCACATGTACATGCCATTCCGCTTTTACTCCAAAGTCTTCTTCATGATGGACCAAGTTTGTCATTTGATATTTATTTTTGAAGTGTTGCTTGGCCCCATCGCTGAAATAAATTAATTTTTTCACATTATGGTTTTCCTTTAAATAAGGACTTAATATTCTTTGCATTGAATAAACAGCCGCAGTATCATGCCGAGTACTTTCAGATAAAAATACAAGACTCTTATGTTTAATTTCGGTACCTACTTTGTAATAAACAATGACAGGAAAGACTGTACATTGCGTGTTGTTAAAATGAAACGCTTGAGAGGCATCTTGAACAACGTATTTATAGTTCTCAGAAAAGTCCAAAATAACAAAAACTTTACCATCATCTAAATTGTCCTTCTTATCACGATGGAACTGCGACTGCTGTTTTGCCAAAAATGAGTGAGGTTTTAGAAGTAGAAGCTTATTGCATGATTCTTCTATATATTCTGCTGTGGGGGCAATGCGTGTCTGCAGTGTGGATCTGTCTGTACTAGTCCATGCACTATTTTGTACATGATAAATATTTTTTTCATCTAATAATTGCTTTAAGGATTGCGAGAAGTTTGCAATACTTGGACATTCATCACATGTATGTACCAAGGAAGCAATTCTCAGTGGGATTTTTGCAGCTGATTTGCTTTAAACAATCCTTATAACAATATAAATACATGGGCGGATAAGGGAAAATTTACTGAAACTTACCGGAAAGGTTTCGTTGGATTCTTTGTATAAAGAAAAAAGTCCCTTCAAGTCCAAAAGTAGAAGACGTTTTTGCTTCAAAGACTTACCGTTTTCATCTTTTACAGAGACCACATCTTTCTGACCAGCCATTACTCTACAGTTTTCGTCTCTAGTGTAAAATTTCACCACATTTTCAACAGTTGATGACGGTAATGCTTTTACAGACTTCGCTGTAGTCTCTGCCAAAATACCATTAGAATTTCGAAGATCTATAGCCTTCTTAGCAAACTGCCAACTGCAGGCAAATTCTTCTGAAATTTTGTTAGCACTCCATGTTTTCGGGAGTACAGTAAGAATGCGTAACCTTAATGGATCATTAATAGCCAAACTTGAAAATTTTTCTTTCAAATCAGAAATCATTTCTTCCAATTCGATTTCTCTTTCAGAACGAACAGTCACTGGATTTACTGCATTATTATCCATATCCGTGCTGACGACAACTTTATTCATTTGATGCACTGACGCTTCCGAATCTTTTTTATGAATTTTAGACTCATGTTTTCTTTTCCTGTATTCAGAACAAACCTTGACTGAATCAGGAAGCTCAGGAAATCTCCGTTTCAAACTAGTTGAAATTTTTCGCAAATTTTTACCTTTGTGGTTAGAAACACCAAAAGGATTGCAAGATCGGTCTCTATGAAAGATGTCCTTACCTGACATCCTTTTTATCAATATTTAAAAAAAGGAGATTTAGATAGAAAAGGTGAGAAAGAATAGGAAAAACTTTGGAACCTGCAAGACTTTTCCTAAAATTCTTTATGAAAATGGGAAAAAAAGAAAAAGTAAGGAGGATACACTAAAGAGAAGGATGTAAAATTTTACTTTAATAAAACTGTTATAATTAACAGAAATACGTGCAAGGAAGGGTTATTCTGGATCACTGTCACTGAAAGAGTTCGACTGCTCTGGTCCGCTATCAGGGATATAATGAACGAACTGGCGTTAGATCCAGGCTTGTTCGTGCAATAGTGGGGAAACGCTGCTTGGTGTGGCAACGCGACGCGCTTATTGGCTCTGTGGTTCTTTCAGTGCAGTAGCGTAACAAGGCTGGCCGGTGCCTCGAGACAGTGAGGATACGCGCAAACGTATCATTTAATTTTTAATGTTCAATTTCTTGAAAGCAAACAAGTCAATAGACTTGTTCGACATATGACATAGATATGATGAATGGTATATAGTATGGTATGCGGGGGTTAGGGCATAATGGCATATAAATAATTCTTTATATTATATATCCGTGAAAATTAATTATGTAGGTAGAAAGAAAAAACTTTTTTTAAAAATAAGATAACCAAAATTAGCGATGGTTATCTTGCTGAGTGATAATATCTTCTTGACATATATTTTTAAAAATGCTTATTTCAATTAAAACCAGAGGTAAGACATAAAAATTCGCAAATTATATTGTTTTATAATATAAATTTAACAGTAACATTGTTAATTGGTTCCACTGATTTTCCATCATTTGTCATTTTTACACGAATTTATGAAAGAATTGCTTGGGTTTCAATGAAAATAACGAACTAAACCTCAAAAAACTCATCAAATTCTTAACTTCAGCTAAAAAAAAAAAAAATACAGGATGAATTGTTACAAATAAATTTTTTATTTAAATTAATTAAAAACCGAAAATTTCAACTTAATCAAGAAGATATTTATGAAGTTATTAAGCAAAGATTCAAAAATGTTCTGTTTATGAAAAATCACCCTTACAGCCATATGGTAGCGATTAAAAAGTAAAACAAGGGATATGTCGCGAGATACGAAAAATGTTATGATTAGAACTGATTCTAAATCTATTAGGTATCAAGAAAACAAACCAACTTCAATTAATTTGTAAAAAAATGTAAAATTGTCAATTGTCAATTGTATCTAAACAGCTATAATTTTAATTGTGGATTTTTAATGTCACATTTGTATTAAGCGACCCAAAAAATCCTTCAAGACACAAATTCAATGTAAATTAAAAATATTTTTGACAAATCATTCGCCATATTGGATCCGTCATTTTGAAATTTGGAAATCTAATAGAACTATGGTTAAGTTCGTGCGGTTTTTTTTCGAAATTTGAAACTTTATTGACGTAAAATGGTTACAAATTTAATATTCAAAGTATTGTCCATCGCTTACTACTACTTTTTCCCATCTTTCTGGCAATTCACGGATTCCCTTTGTGAAAAATTCGGTCGGTTTTGCCGCAATCCACGAATTGATCCATTTTTTGACTTCATCGTAATTACGGAAGTGCTGGTCAGCCAGGCCATGTTGCATCGATCGGAAGAGATAGTAATCGGATGGCACAAGGTCTGGACTATACGGCGGGTGGGGTAGGACATCCCATTTGAGCGTTTCTAAGTATGTTTTGACCACTTGTGCAACATGTGGCCGAGCATTGTCATGTTGCAAAATAACTTTGTCGTGTCTATCGGCGTATTGCGGCCGTTTTTCTCGCAGTGCTCGGCTCAAACGCATCAATTGTCGTCGGTAGACATCCCCCGTAATCGTTTCATTCGGTTTCAGTAGCTCATAATACACAACACCCAGCTGGTCCCACCAGATACACAGCATAACCTTCAGGCCATGAATATTCTGCGCCGACGTCGATGTTGAAGCATGGCCAGGGTATCCATACGTTGCCCGACGTTTTGGATTGTCGTAATGGACCCACTTTTCATCGCCAGTCACAATTCGATGCAAAAAACCCTTTCTTTTGTGCCGTTGAAGCAGTTGTTCGCATGCCATAAAACGGCGTTCAACGTCTCTTGGCTTCAATTCATACGGCACCCAATGGCCTACCTTTCGGATCATTCCCATGGCTTTTAAACGTTTGGAAATGGTTGATTGATCAACTCCCAAAGTTTTTGCAACCTCTTCTTGCGTTTGAGCCGGATCTTGATCGAGCAATTCCTCCAATTCGGTATCCATGAACTTTGGCGGCGCACCCTCGCGTTCTTCGTCTTCCAAGCCAAAATCACCACTTTTAAAGCGTGCAAACCACTTCTGGCACGTTCGCTCAGCTAGAGCATGCTCACCATAAACTTCCACCAAGATACGATGACTTTCGGCTGCTTTTTTCTTCATATTAAAATAATGAAGAAGAATTCCCCGCAAAAACACATTATTTGGCACGAAATTCGACATTTTCAAGTGTGGTAAAAATATTGTTGTTTACGCTTCAAATAAAAAACTTATACTGACGTTTGTGCCTTACGACAGTAGCTCTCCAATGAATGTTTGGAAATGTGGATCGATGGAATAATAATCAAGTTACGCCATCTGTTGTAAAACCGCACGAACTTATTCATAGTCCTATTAACACCAGATTTGTAATCAGCGACCCAAAAAACCCCCGAGTAATAAATTTTAAGTGGATTTGAGTAGTTTTAAAAAATTAGCCGCCATGTTGTGGCCGCCATCTTGGATTTTTAAATTTTTCATTTTGTATTTTAAAGTAAACTATTAGCTAAATTTTGAGACCTCGTACAACCTCGACAACTCTTTCCTATATAGGAGGTGCCAAGCCCCATTTACCAATATCGTCTATTTATAATTTACAATATATAACACAAAAATTTCTATTATATAGTATTAGTTTGGGGAAAAGAAATATATTATTTTTGCGTACAATTTTTGTGCAAATGGTTTAAAACTGTTCGATCGTTCTTTGCTCCTGGACGATGCTGCGACTATAAACTTGCGGTCAACTTCGATTACTTCTGTAATTTTATCAACATTTTCGACATTTTCTTTGACATCAAATTGCCTGGACGAAACCGAAACTGTATAGTTAGTTGTTACAGTGTCGCCTTTATCAAAGAAAAATTGTAAAATTTACCGAATTTTCTCTTTGTTGACTTCCATTGTTAAAACCCTGTAACTCACAACTGAATGGAAGACAGAAAAAACAGCAATTTTTTTAGTGTAAAATGTCACCTTGACAACAAGCATAAACTTTAAATTGTTTGATCGATAGTTTGCGAGATATCGATTACTGCACCCATCTACCGAGAAAATAATGGGTTTCTTTTTCCCCAAACTAATATAAACACATAAACTGCTTACGAGGCCTTCAGCCGCCTTGTGATTACATATAACTAGGTACAAATTATGTGTGCATATGTGCTAAGTGTTAGTTTAAGTATTTGAAGTGTAAGTATCTTGGATATATTTCAATAAATTTTTTTTTAAGAAACTGTATAAATTCATAATGTTTTTCTCTGAAGGTTCGGTTAATAATTTTGTTAGATCAATGCTGTCAGAGTTGTGGGCTATTGTGTGAAGGATCGGGCAGAGTGTGAGAATGTGTTTGATAGAAGAGGTAAGGTGTCATCGCAATGAGGGCATTTGGAGGGGCTTTTACCCGACAGTAAGAGTGAATGCGTTAGGATAGTATATCCAATCCGTAATCGGGTGTATGTGTTCATAGCGTTTTTTTGTAATGTTGACGTGTAAATTATCCTATTTCTAGCTGGGTTTATGCCGGTGTAATGATGATTGTATGTATATAATATTTTCGATTTACTTGCGTTTTCTTTGTGCCTTTTTTGTGCCAAAACTTAAGCATCACGAATTTCTCTTTTTATGGCAGGGTTATGTGATGGTTCTGCTAAATATTGGGTTGAAGGATGGCAGTCCAAATTCAGGAAGTATGATCTTGATTGGTGCAGTTAGTAATGCCCTGAGACTACGCTGTATTGCACAGTGGTATGGTGCACATAGTTGATACTGGTTTTTGAGCAACTGCCATAAATGGGGAGCTCATAGTCGATTTTTAGAAAGTAGTGAAGCTGTAACAACATTAACGAGCGTGTTCGGATGAATAAACGATTGCTTAGACGAGCGATATTTTACAATGATTAATCAAGCCATTAAGGAATTTCTACCATATTTAGAATGGGAGATATGGGAACATAAGTCCTAGATTTTTAACTGTGATTTAGATTCGTTGTTAGTGTGGTTATCTGTTAGTGTGACTCTCCTGCCTGTAGGAAATATGAAGGATATGTGTTCTGTCTAACGAAACTGAACCACTGGATTTCAGCGACCATGATTCAATTTCAACAAGAGCGTTATTAAATTTGTTTTTTGTACATATATTCCATTTGCATTGTAACTAGTCAACAACAAATAAAATAACAATACATTTTCTTTGCCTTTTTTATAATACAATTACTATGATATGCTTTGCACAAGACTTGCAAAGGAGCTAATTAATGAATGAGGTGGTCCGGCTTTTGGCGTTTCAATCTTTCAAACCGTTTGTGTTGGTTTGTGAGCGCTGACGCTTCGCTGTTGTAACGCATCGCAATACTTTATTCTGGAACCTTTGGACTTGGAGTATGATGCTGGAGCTTGAGCAATCCCATAGTTTGATCCCATACGATCAAATTAGTTTTAGCATTTGCTTGTAGAGATGTATTTTACCTAAAAGCCAAATTTTTCTGAATTTAATATCAAGTTCTTCACTTTTCTTTATTACATGAGCATTCCATCTGAGTTTGCCGTCAAGATTCATACCCAGGTATTTCTCCGTGTTATGATAATATATATGGTGGAAGATACCTTAATTTATCATATCATTAAATTATATGCGCCAAGTAACTATCCACTCATAGATTCTGTTGAAATGTATTTGAAGATTTGCAATTAACTCAAACTGAGTATTTCCAATTGACGAGATAGCGGCGTTGTCTGCAAAACGTTAATGTGACGCACTTCGGATCGGTAGACAAATCGGATGTAAAAATTAGGTAAAGGATGGGTAGTATCACCGTTTTAGGATTACCCAGATAAAAAGTCATTTTAATTTTTTTATTTCATCCCATAATTCAGTATCCATTACTGCAGGAATCTTCGTCACGACCGTTGTGATAACATGATATGTCGTAAGGCTTGAAGATATTTTTAAAGCATTGAGAGAAGGTATTAGCTTTCTCTATATTGGTTTTTTGCTCATGTGGTATCTGATTTTATTATTGGTGGATATTGTGTAGCTGGTTGTGAATATTTTTTCGCGCATTTTAAGTACTCACTAAAAGAGCTATTTCTAACATCCTTTATCTATTTAGAGAGTTCCTTGTGTAGACTAAAATATCATCCGTATAGATCTGGTGCTCAGGTAGGTAGGTAGGTCATCCTATTGCATTGACAGACTTAGATCTTTCGTAGATCCATTGTGATACCACTAGAATTTATCCTTACTCTATGGGTTCCTTTTTAAACCAACCGGTAGCTTTAATAACCGAGCAAAGCTTCGTTGGTTTCAAATGCGCTATGCCCGCTAAATCAGTTAAAAATGCCGTACCAAGAGTGTGGAGCCTCCTTATGGCTAAACTTTCACACTCACATAAAAGTTGTCTGACTCTTTCTTCTTCTTCTGTGTTAAGACAGCTTCTACAGAAATCGTAATATGGGAGTCCTAACCTCCTTGCGTGGTATCTTACAATGACCAGTTAGTACCCCTATCATGTTTCTTATAACTTCCCTGCTAAATCTTAACAAGCTCTTTGATCGACCGCTGTTTTACTTCGGCCATGTCTGCCTGCTTAGTTCGTTTGGCCAACTTTTCCTTGTTGAGGGTTTTCGTATCTCATTACACCGCGTTACACACATTCTGTCCTATGAACCAAATATACTTTTTCGGAAAGGGGTTAAAAAATAAAAATACACGTGTATCGGCCATTTTCATGTACACGCCACAATTTTTTTTTGTATATTATTTCATAACTTTAAACGAGCAATTCTTGTATGCATATCTGTATAGCCACACGATCTCAGGATTAGTTTAACGGATTTGAATGAAATCGGGCACACATATAGTGTATGACATTTCTAGACTTTTCACCTAGGTGTTGCCACTGACAATGTTTCACAGGGTTGCCACCTGTTCCAAATTAAAAAAAAAAATTGCATGAGACATGCCGATGTGGCTATCAAAAGAGAGGTATTTCACTCCGCATTACAATAGAGATATAAAACCCCGAATTTTTTTATTAATTTTGTTATATTCAAATTAAAAATTGTTACATTAAAAACTTTAATGCTTTTAAAGAAACTTAGGCCTTTTATTTTTGCGTTTGTAAGCATTTGTGTCAGTATCGCGACAAATAGACCAACAGTATTCGCCAAGCATATGCGTAATGTCTTGTCCTTTAAAGCGCTTTTCAATAGCCGCAATGTCTTGATGGAACCTTTCGCCATGTTCATCGCTACAAGCTCCTAAATCACCAGGGAAACAATCTAAATGATTGTGAAGGAAATGGATCTTTAGCGACATTAATATGCCCATTTCGCCATATGCCGAAATCATTTCTGCAACAATATTTTTATAATAGTCAGCTCGTTTGTTGCCAAGAAACTGCTCAATAACAGCAACTGTGCCTTTCCATGCACGTTGTTCGATAGCATTCAATTTTGATGAAAATTCCTAACTTGCAACTATTTTTTTTTATCTACGGACCACTGAAAACACCTCAAATTATACACATCATTAAAAAAATAAAGTTACTAAAAGCCTTCGTAAAAACAATACCTGCATGAATCTTTGCGCCGCTCAGTTTCAGAAAAATATTGCGCAAACTTGCAATCGCCTTGCCCTCACGATCCAGTTTTTAACAAAATTTGATACGACACCGCGCTTAATGTGTAGTGATGGCAAAATGATTTGAGATGGCTGCACTAATGGTAGATTTTCTATACTTTCTACGCCTACTTTGTAGCATGTTCGCGGCTTCCACTTAAATTCAGTGTAATGCTGATCTCTTTTGCGACCTTCCCATGTACACAAAAAGCACTGGTGGGTTGGAAATCCACGCTTAACACCCATGAGTAATCCGACCACTTTTAGATCGCAGCATATTTTCCAATTATGCTCTTGGTAGTTTATCATATGTAATATTAATTCCATGCCTTCGTATGTTTCTTTGAGGTTGGTGGCATATGCGATCGGGACAGCTGGATGTTTGTTACCGATGTGAAGCAGCACTACTTTAAGGCTGTTGACCGATGCATCGATGAAAAGTCGCCACTCCTCTGAAATATGAGGGTAACCAATTTTTTCAAACATCGAATCAATATCACAACAATAAGCCAGGTTTTTTTCCCTATCTTCGTGCAATTTAAAAAATTCGTCATATGGAATACTGCTACGTCGATCACGAGCGGCTGTTATTTTAAAATCGGCCGCCACTATATTCCACTTAAAGCGTGATGCAAAGAGTTCGGCTGTTCTCTTTGACAAATTTCCTTCTCGTACAAGGTCATTGAAGTCGGCTTGTGTTACTAAATGCGGCACTGCAGTCCCAAGTTCACTGGGTGTTGGTACAAATTCCGATACTTCTGGTTCCCCGCATCTCGCATTCGATGCAAGAAATGTTGACAGCATTGTTGGTGCTACTGTTGGTTCTCCATCCCTTAATTCGGGAACATCATCAAAAATCTCCATTAAAGCCGCTATACGTTCTTCTGGTGAGTACAGAACCGCTGGAATAACCGATTCTACATTAGCGTAGCGAATTTTGTTACGGCGAAAGTATTGGTACCCTTTAGTTTGAGTAAAAGTTACGCAAAAGTAGCACAGTTCACTGCAGTGCTCCGTACGTGGTAGACAAATTGTTGGTACAGAGTACTTTATTGTTGACCTTCCATCAGTAAACTTGCATAAATTTCTATAGCAATAGTCGCACACGACTTCCGGAGTATACCACAAGTAAGGAACATAAGCAGTCTTGAATATTTTCTGAAACGAATTAACCACTGTTTTCGTAATATTTTTAAAATTTTTACTTGGTGCGAATAAGCCACAAACGCACCACTGCATTTTTCGTAAGATGAAATATACCGAAAGATGTTTTCGCGCAACAGAACTTAAAACAATTGTCAAAGTATACGTCTCCTAGTAGCGCAACTGTCAGATGATCGGAACTTCCGGAACTGTAACAAACACACAAACGGCACAGAGTGTGTTGTATGAAACAATAAATTAAAGGTTAATAAGTTGTTTAAAAATTTGGAGTCCCTTCAAGTTATGCCGAAAATTTAGAAAAAATTTTTTTTTTAGAAAAAAAAAATTCAAGAAAATCTGAGAATTGATAAAATTTTTATATTATATTATTTTTTATATTTATTTCTATTTTTATTTATAATTTATTTTACATAATAGAAACATTTCCACGAGTCTGCCTGCAGAAATTCAGCGCGATTGGATCACGGAAAAAGGGTTAAAAATTGATCCAAAGTTTTTCACACAGGCGGACTACGAGCTCTATATTTTATACATAAAAAAAAATTCCAACGTGTACATGAAAATCGGCGATACACGTATATTTTTATTTTTTCTCCCCTTTCCGAAAAAGTATATTTGGTTCATAGGACAGAAAAAAAGTTCGTTTTTGTAACGCAGTGTTATAGATTGACTTTTCGATTTTTGTAACAAAGGAGTTAAGGGCTATTTCTGTGGATTTTTCTTTACAGTACGAATGTTGTGAGATAATAAGCTTGTTGGGGTTGATATTAGCTTAAATATACTCTTCTATTAGGTTAGGTTAGGTTAGGTTGAAGCGGTTGTCCATTGTGGACACACTCAGGCTCGTAGCCCATTGTGATGCCGCATGGGGAAACTAGCCCTTATCCCTCCTGAAACCACAGTGTACTATTCAAAAATTTTGCTAGATCCTTAATTTCGACAGAGCCGAGATCTTCTAGTTCATTAAAGAAATGTTTGCCCAAATTGGCGAGTCTGCGTCTGGATAGAGCAGGACAATGGCACAGAAGGTGCGGAATCGTCTCTTCCTCTTCCTCGTCTAGACAACTTCTGCAGAAGTCATGTGTTTGCATACCTATTCTCTGGGCGTGCCTACCAATTAGGCAGTGCCCCGTTATGACTGAAGTCAGTATGTTGAGACTATGTTTGTCTCTCCTTAGTAGAAGTTCTGTGCGTTTAGCATTGAGAGTCGGCCACATCTGTCGGGCTATTTTGCAAGTGGCTTCGTTTCGCCATCTTTCATTCGCTATTCTTACAATTTCCTCGTGGATATGTAGTCTACATGTTTGCAAGGGTATACCTATATCAGTGTCTATGTGCTCATCAGTCAGTTTGGTGCCGATTTTCGCGAGTTCATCAGCTCTGCAGTTCCCCTCTATGTCGCAATGGCCAGGAACCTATGCTATCGTTAGGTGAAATGACTCAGCCATCTCGTTAAGAGATGTGCGGCATTTCATGGCTACCTTAGAGGTTGTCGACTGTTTAGTGAGGGATTTTATCGCCGCCTGGCTATCAGTGAAAATGTAGATATCATCACCAGATATCGCATCACACTGTACCAGTGTCACGGCTTTCATTATTGCCATCAGTTCAGCCTGAAAGACACTACAGTAGTTGGGGAGCCGAAAACTGAAGGAAATCCCCAGATGCTCGGAATACACACCCCCGCCCACCCTGCCATCGAGCTTTGAGCCATCTGTGTATACATGGATGGACTCGCCCTGTCTTACCACGTCACGTTCCCACTCTTCCCTCGTGGGTAGGAGGGTCACGAACGTTGTAGTGGCAAGTGTAGGCGGAATTGTGTAGTCCACCTGTCTGGGAAGTCCCAACGTGCCATCCAGGATTTTGTCGTGGCCATAAATTGTGTTTGACCACTTACTTAAAGTGCTCAGCCTTATTGCTGCACTGCGCGCCATGTACTTTGCCTGCAGGTCTACCGGAAGGAAGTTTAGTATCACATTTAGTGCTTTCGACGGTGTGGTTGACATTGCACCGGTGATAAGAACAGATGCAAGTCTTTGGACTCTGTCAACCCTTTTGATGTGCACGCCCTTCTCCAGGGCGTTCCACCATATTGCAATACCGTAGTAGAGAATTGGCCTAATTACTGCTGTGTACAGCCAGTGTATCATACTGGGCTTCAAACCCCATTTTTTCCCAACGAGCCTGCCACAGGAGTATAGCGCCGTCGTAGCTTTGCGTACTCTGTCTGCGACTGTGAGTCCCCAATTTAGCTTCCTATCTAGTACAAGTCCTAAGTATTTAGCGTTTTCTGTTACTTTAAGGGGTTTTCCCCCCAAAAGAATTTGTTGAAGAGCAGGTGTTTTGTGTTTCCTGCTAAACAGTATCAGTTCCGTTTTTCCCGGATTTACTTCTAGTCCTCGACTCTTGCACCATAGTGATAGTCTGTTGAGAGCTCTTTGTTGAAGATCACACATAGTTGGAAGGTGTTTGCCAGAGATTGCTATTACAATATCATCTGCGTATGAGATTACCTTACCTCCCATTTTTTCTAGCTCCTGAAGGAGATTATTGACGGTCAGGTTCCATAGAAGTGGAGAGATTACCCCACCCTGCGGTGTGCCCCTGATCGGAAATTTCTTGATGGATGTTTCACCCAAATCTGCGCGAATCGTCCGCCCGACTAGCATTCGCTCTATGAGCGAGACGAGCGCTCTGTTTACTCCCATTTCTGTTAGCGATTTGGTAATTGCTTCCGGGTGTATGTTATTGAAAGCACCCTCGATGTCTAGAAAGACAGCAAGGGTGTATTCCTTATAGTGAAGTGATTTCTCAATCGTGTCGACCAGCGAGTGAAGCGCCGTCTCTACTGATTTGCCTTTGTTGTATGCATGTTGGGAAGGTGATAGCTTGTTGCCAATCTTCCCCTTGATGTGCCCATCTAGCAATCGCTCTAAAGTTTTTAACAGGAAGGATGATAGGCTGATCGGCCTGTAGTCCTTCGGTCTCGTATGTGTGGTTTTTCCTGCTTTGGCAATGAAGACCACTTTTACTTCCGCCCATTTCTTGGGGATATAACTAAGTCGTACTACTGCCTCAAAAATTGAGACGAGTCTAGGTGCAATCATACTAATTGTGTGTTGCAGGTCGGCGGGGATGATTCCATCTGGTCCCGGCGATTTATAAGGTTTGAAACTGCCAATGGCAGATTTTATATTGTCCTCCGTAATAAAATCTATTGGAGGACCCCCATTGAGAACTGTAGGATGAGTTCTACCATCTTCATTGCATAGACAACCTGGGAAGTGTGTCTGCAATAGTAATTCTAGTGTTTCTTCACTATTAGTTGTCCAATTGCCGTCCTCTTTGATGAGGTAACTAGGGTTGCTGTGGCTCATTGATATAACTTTCCTGAGTCTACTTGTCTCAGAGGTACTATCTATCTTTTGACAGAAATCTCTCCAAGACGCCGTTTTAGCTGCCCTAATGGCATACTTAAATCTGCGTTGACAGTCTTTGTATCCATCCCACGAGTTAGTTCTTCTCGCTTCGTTATACTTGGTTCTGCATTCTCTTCTTAGGTCTGCTATGTCTGTGGACCACCATAGAGGTTTCGGTTTGCCTCTTTTCGTCCTCGGAGGGCAGGCTGCTTTCGCAGCCTGTTGAAATGCTGAAGTCAGTTCATCAACAGTAGAGTCGAGTTGTAGCTCGGAGTTAATTTGGTATGTCATGCCCGTAAGGTTGTTGGCTACAATGTTTTCGAACATACCCCAGTTTGTGCGTTTGCGGTTCACGACCGGTTTACACAGTTTAATTGGTAATTCAATGCTATACGTTAGGTACCTGTGGTCTGAGAAGGAGTTGTCTTTAGACACTCTCCAGTCTCTTACAATTTGTGACCCCCGTTCATTGACACACGTAATGTCCAGAACTTCCCTTCTAGTAGCTGTTACGAAGGTAGGGGAGTCGCCTATATTGCTAATATGAAGATAGTTACACATGATGAATTCAAAAATGTACTCACCGCGTTCGTTAGTGTCTGTACTACCCCAGACATGATGGTGAGCATTTGCATCTGCGCCCAGGATTAGTGGTATGCCACGTCTCGCGGCTTCCTCTGTTGCACCTCTTAGGAGTGGAGATGGTGGTGGTTGTACCGCGTCATGTGCCATGTAGGACGAGGCAAGCCATATTGTCCTTCCGCAGGACTCCACTGATATAACTGCGTTGTCCGCATCGCTAAATTGCATCAATAAGAATACATTAATATGTTTTTTCACTAGTATACACGACCTGGGTTTACCTTTGTCGGTGACATAGACCAGTTTAAAATCTTTGTTACTCAACCCGCAAACCCGATCTTTTATGACCCATGGTTCTTGGATGAGAGCGATTTCCTCTTCTCTTTCAGCGAGACGGAGGATGAGTGCGGCTGAGGCCGCCTTACTATGGTGGAGGTTGATCTGTACAACCCCCACCATCGTTGGTGTGCGTTGTTAGATGACAGCCAACCACGGTTTGGTCAGCGATCTCCTCGTCAGAGGAAGTGGGAATATATTCCTCGTCCTCCAGAGCGTCTGAGATGATCGGAATATTCCCCCATATCCTCTAGGGTAACCCTTCGGAAGAGTTCGCCTACCATACCGGAATTGGATGCCACCTCGTCGTCCGTTAGGTTGTCTAACGCAACCGTCGTCTCCTCCGCGGATGACGTCAAGTTATCTGCGGAGCTGCCTTTACTGGCTACATCCTGTCTGTAGACATGGAGTGTCAGTGATTGGAAGCCGTAGTTCACCTTCCATTTCAGGTTAGCGAGTGGATCCAGTGATTCCTCATTTAGGATGATCACCGCTAGTCTCCTCTTGCCATCCACTTCGCCAATCTTTGCTACTTTCCAATCGCTGGTAGGTAGCTCGGGGTTGCCTAGTTTGAGCAGTTCCAACACTTCCTCTGGGTCGGTGTGGAACTCTGGTATCCAGGCTCTTGATCTTGGCCGATTGGGGATGTCTTCACGGAGGACCACGTCGAGGCGGGCCCCTGGCCAAGGCTCCCCTATGCGTTTGATTGCCAAAGTGTATAGATCGACCGATCGTTGATCAGCGCACCTGGTTAATTTGACGCGTGATTGGAACCAACCCGCGTCTGAGCAGCTGGGTGGGGGTCCTGGATTTTCTTGCAGGATGTCCCTGTAGACTTTCCACAGACTCCTGCTTATCAGATCCCAGTTTGCTTGCGTGATCGCACCGTCATGGGAACTGCGATCAATCACCGCCCTTATGTGACTTCCTTTCGCTACTTCCGCAAAAGATTTTTTGAGAACTTTGGTTGTTTGAGTGGCGGACACCTTGGATCTTTTGGCTTCTGCCGATGTCCCCTCACTCGACCTTTTGCGCTTGCCTTGCGCAGAGTCCATTTAGCCTTCTCCCGGTGTTTGGCTATGAAGGCTTCAGCTCACGCTTTGGAGTCTGACTGCTCCTCCGTCAGATCCTCTGGTTTAGTGTCCTTCAGTCTCTCCAGGATCCTGAAGGCTGAACGCTTGGTACGGTAGTACATTTCTGAACCACTAATTTGCTTCCGGGGGTGGGTACCACCCGGGGCAGTGATTGTGTCAGAAGGGCGAGCTCCAGAAACCATTGGCTGAGCCATGTGGTCTGGTGCCACCGACGTTGATTTGGGTGTTGCTCCTTCTGGAGTTCCCGTGTCGCCTGGAGTGACGGAGACAGCAAGCTCGGCTTGTCTTGGGACAGGGCCGTCCTTGCTTCCCGAAGGTTTTGTTGCGAGGGGGGGTCTACTTCTGGCCCCAGATGTAGATGGGATGTCATCACCAACTTGTCTTGAGACAGGGTTGGGATGGCTACCAGTAATAGGCCTCGCTGCCGTGGAGGCGATCCCTGAAGGGACGGAGTGAGAGCCAGGCCCTGGCTTAGCCACAGGCTTGGCGCCGCTCGTATGCGTGGTCTTTCCTGACGAAAGACCTGACCTTCCTGTAGGGTTGGGTCTCGTTTTGTTTGTGCCTTTATCCGAGGCTACGGTTTTTTTATACATTTTCATATTCATTTTCGTCCGCGCTGCTCGACGTGGCAAGCGTGGCGGACTAAGCTTTTTAGGGGGGAAAGGGGAAACGTCGACCATGGCAGTCCCCTCTGCCATGGCAAGGTCATTTTACCTCCTGAGGTGACCCGGTATCAGGAGGGCGCCGTTAGAATACAGCCGGATACCCCTGGCTGCAAACCATCCAGTGGGCACGGTATCGCATAACACCCTGGATTAGGGGGGGGAGTAGGGTAAGGATAAGATGGGATACCAGGGTTAGGGACGATGGGAACGTCGGTGCGGTGATCTCCTCATAGGGATTGGCTAGCCATTCAGTGCCGAACTGGCAATCCAATCCCCATATGGAGCTTCCCTCTTAGTTCGTGGTGAGTTAGCCTTCATGATATGAGGGCTAAATCACCACTTAAGCCTCATCTCCGCGGCAAGGAGACCAACATGATGAGGTACTCTTCTATTATCCTTTCTAATGTTTTTAGTAAAAATTAGAATAAACTAATTAGCCTAAAATCCTGTTATGTGTGAGCTTTTTCCTGCCTAAGGAATAAAGTGAACTTTTACTTCTTTCCATACGGATGGAACGCATTTGTGCTTCAGAGCAGCCTTGAATATAACCGTTAACCACTCCATAATATATGTAGTTGAGTGAATATTGTATTAGAGCCGGGAATAATCCATCTGGACCTGGTGATTTAAATGGTTTAAGGGTGTTCACTGCCCAGGTTATCCTAGTTTCAGTGATTATATCTTCAATGGCATAAGTATTATAAAATTAAAATGTATGTATTATAATATAATAGGTGATTTGTTGCTGGGAAAGTGTGTGTCCACTAACAAATTTATAGTTTTCCAACTCAAGATAGACCAACTCTTATCCGGTTTTTGGATGTATCCGGAGGAATAGTCATTTTTTGTAAGGAGTTTACGCAATCTAGATACCTCTGTGGTTCCTCCGTTGGTCTTTTTCAAATTCGTGCTGGCAGGGGGCCCGTGGGCGGCTTCCCTCAAATCTTATTTCTATATAGCGATGATCGGAGTATTAATGTTCATTCAAAACTCTCCATTGTGTCATCTTTTCGTAAAGGGTGTAATTGGCTAGCGTATCTTACACACTACCTATCATTTTTTAGCTATTATCTTTTTAAACAGTTGGTTTAAACAGCTGACGCACGTTTCGTGTTTTGTTTCATTGTCAAACATCTTCAGTTTGGTCTATAATTTAACCATGAATCGTCTTACAAACGAACAACGCTTGCAAACCATTGAATTTTATTATAAAAATGCGTGTTCTGTTAAGAAAGTTTATCGCGCGCTTCTTCCATTTTATGATCAGTTTAATGGACCCAATGAAGCGGCTATTCGAGCTATTGTGACTAAATTTAGAACCAAATTTACATTATTGGACATCAAACCACCAACACGCTTACGTAGGGTGCGAACTGAAGAAAATATCGCAGCTGTATCACCCAGTGTTAATGATGACCATCAATTATCGATGGCCTCCGTTACTCAACAACGTGGAGAATTTTGCGAAAGGATTTAGGTGTGAAGCCTTTCAAAATACCGCAAAACTACCGCAACGCAGAATTTTTGGTGAATGGGCTCTTGGAAAGTTGGGCGAAGGTTCACTTTTTTATCGAAAAATTGTGTTCAGCGACGCTGCTCATTTTTGGATCAATGGGTACGTAAATAAGCAGAATTGTCGATTTTGGAGTGAAGATCAGCCAGAAGAATTGCAAGAGCTACCAATGCATCTAGAAAAGGTCACAGTTTGGTACGGTTTATGAGCTGGAGGTATCATTGGACCGTACTTGCTGCGAACCGTAACGTAACTTTTTTTTTGCCCAAAATGCAAGAGCTTGACTTGCATGACATGTGGTTTCAGCAAAACGGTGCCACATACCACACAGCACGCGTAACAGTGGACTTGTGGAGGGGGGAGTTCGGTGAACATTTTATTTCACGTTCGGTACCTGTCAATCAGCCACCCAGATCGTACGATATAACGCCTTTAGATTATTTTTTGTGGGGATATGTTAAAGCTCAAGTCTATTCATGTCTATTATAGCGATCCCCAAGCCAAACAAGAACGCCATTGTTGCTAGCTCGTACAGACCAATTAGCTTGCTGCCCATCCTCTCTAAATTGTTTGAGAAAATACTGCTTGACAGAATTGACCCGATTCTAAAACAAAAAGACGCTATCCCCTCGCACCAGTTCGGTTTCCGAAAACAACATTCCACTGTGCAACAGATTCACAGAATAGTAAACAAAATTACAGACGACTTCGATAAGAAGAAATATTGCATTGCCGTGTATTTGGACATCGCGAAAGCTTTTGACAGAGTATGACACAAAGGACTTCTATATAATATAAGCTAAAAAAATTTTACCACTTAACATATTTAATATCCTTAAAAGCTACATGACTGATAAACACTTTTTCATAAAATATTATATGACGATGAGTGCTCTATTATTATGACGGCGTCTGCTGGAGTACCTCAAGGAAGCGTACTGCGCCCCATACTATACTTAGTAAACACAGCAGATATACCAACGCCAACTACTCGAGGATCAATGATAGCTACATTTGCAGACGACACAGTTTTAATGTCAGCTAACCACAATGAAGAAGCAGCAACAAAAACACTGCAAGATACGCTACCAGCTACAACAAAATGGTTTGAAAAATGGGGCATTGAGGTCAATAAAGACAAAACACTACATGTAATATACGAGAAGAGAAAATCTGCAAGATATCCAATCCAAATTAGCGGGGAAGACATAACAATACACTCAAGTGCAAAATACATAGGCATAACGATTGACTCAAAACTCACATGGAAAAAACACATACTAGAGAAACGAGATGAAAAACAAATTCCGACAACTCTACTGGCTACTAGGAAAACAATCAACCCTAAGCTTATTTAATAAACAAATTCAAATCAATAATCAGACCGACATGGACCTACGGACTAGAAATTTGGGGGACTGCCAGTAAATCAAACCTACAAATCATTCAGAGAAGTCAATCTAAGATGCTAAGGACAATCACAAACGCAAATTGGTACATAAAAAATGACGATATTCACCGCGACCTCGGCATAGACACTGTCACTGAAACAGTAAAAAGAAGTAGCAGTAAGCACATCTTGCGACTATTAGAGCACAAAAACCATGAGATGAGACTGATACCGGAAATGGAACTTAAACCAAGAAGACTAAGCGCAAAACACCCACAGATCTTGCTCGTACTGTAATATAAAATAAAATAATATAAAATTATAGAAAACTATGTATTAGTAAAATTGTAACTAAATACCACCAAAGACAATAATGTTCTCTTTCAAAGGGAAGGGTCATTTTAATTCCAAACCCTAACACCAATTACTTATTGTTAATATTAACAGATCGTAATTTATAATGGAAAAAAAATATCTATTCAGTCAAGCCTGCTTCAATTAACGCATTGCAAGACAACATTAAAGCATTTATATGTGAAATGCCGGCCGAAACATTGGAAAGAGTATGCCAAAATTGGACTAAGCGGATGGACCATTTGAAGCGCAGTTGTGGTTAACATTTGCATTAAATAATCTTCAAACATTAAATTATATGGACTGTACTATCGATTTAAATAAAAATTTCATGCATTTTTCTGAATTTTACATGTGTTTTTTTGAAAAACTTTCCTATAGCTCTTAAAAAATCACCCTTTATAATATAATTAAAGAGAGACTCACCACGTTCGTTGGTATCCAAGCGCCGATCTCCCTATCTGGTATGGTCGACATTGGCGTCACCTCTTAGGACTAATTCACGGTTGTGTGTTTTGCAGTCTTCCGCAAGTGTTCTTATCAGCGGTGACGGCAGTGGACCTCTGTCGCCTCCTGCAAAATAAAAGAAGGTTAGCCAGATGTTGCTTCCGCTCACTTCCCAACTAACCGTCGTAGTATCTGCGTTACTGAACTTTTGAATCATAAATATATTAAGCTGTGTTTTTGCAATCATAAATGCTCTTTTAATACCTTCACAATTGGCCTCATATAGCTTATACCCTGAAGTCGTTAAGCCGCAGATTTCGCCATTCCGTACCCAGGGTTCCTGGATGAGGTCTACGTTCACTGATCTTCTGCCAGATGATCCATGAGGACAAGGCAGGTTTCCTTACAATCGTGTAGATATACATGTAGAAGATGCGTCAGCTGTTAGCGTTATGTCTGGGTCTTCTTTACTCTCGCATAAAAGTTTCTTTTCGTAAGACTTACACTGTTGTACGGAATATTTACTGTCGCGTTCGAAGTCCATATTCTTCATCGGTGGGATGCTCATCTTCGCTCATCGGTTCAGCTTCGCTCATATGCTCCAGTTCGCTCATGAGCTCTGTATATTCTTTGTTGGTTAAGAACTCCTTTGCCTCCGTATTGCCTCAATTGCCCATCGCATTTTGCTAACAATTCAATTGAGTTTTCGGTCAGCAACGAGAAAACCTGCATAATAGAGCGCCTTTGTTCTTTCAATTCTTCTGCGCTGTTCTTACTTATAAGAACTTTAACAAATCTTCACTCTTGGGAGGGATGTCTGGATTACAGACCCGAATGAGGTTAATTATATCTTCGACTATTGAAGGTAACCCAACCCTTCGCCCGCGGTTGGATGGAATATCTTTCCTGTCCACGACCATCAGCTAGGCATTCGGGAATACTTCGCCTACTATTGAGACGGCCTCTTTATACAGTTGAAACTTCGCGCGCAGGCGGAGGGCCGGGGTTCTCCAGGATAATCCTCAGTGTTACCTTCGTTAGCTCGGCCTCGACACATTTCTATTGGGTCTTGGGAATCATATCTTCGGGATAGTTTTCATCCAGAATTCCTATTACAATGCGGCTCTTTGCAACCTCCGCAAAGGATTTTTGGGGCATCACGCCAATGGTTTTGTCCCGTTTTGCGTTTGGCTTAGTTTCCTTCAAGTAGCGTTGTCGTTTTGGAGAAGGTTGTATTGGTTTCAAATGCGTTTCTGCGATCCTGGCAGCCCGCTTTCGCTGGGTCTACCATTCTTACAAGCGGTCATCCTTCGGTACCGGAGCTAGCAGTACCTGTGCTTCCGGTCGGGACCATTTTCTCGAGTAGAATCGCAGTGCGGTTTAAGAACTTTATTAGGTTGTTGACATCTAAGCGAGACAGTTGTTCGAGACTCTCGAACAGCGGCCTGCCCAGGGTGGGAGGAAGTGGAAGATTGTTTCCCTTTTCTCCGGTTGTTTGCAACTGTGACAGTATGTGTTGTGAGGGATGCCCATTTTGGCTGCTTGTTCTCCAACAGACCAAAAGCCAGTTATGACTGCCGTTAGTCTCCAGGCATCCCGTCGTTTTATGTCTAACAATATTGACGATTGTTTGAGGTTGTAGGTGGCCCATAACGTCCTGCTGATTTTGCATTTCGTCTGGTTTCTCCATCTACAATCTGCGATTCGGAGGTATTTTAGGGAAATTGTACTCTTGACTGCACCTAATGGTGTGAATACCGATTCTGTAAGAGCGTTATTTATGGCAGATCCCCCTCTTGCCAGTTCATCGGCTTTTTCGTTACCTTCAATGTTCCGGTGTCCAGGGACCCAAATTAGGGTTACACTCAAAGGCTATTACTATTTTGTTCCACCACCATAGAGTTCGTAGTAGCCGAATCCAGTGCCTGGATTGCAGCTGGCTATGCGAAATAATAGCGATATTGCCTTTAAAAGAGAAATCTGCGATTAATAGCCTACAAGCTTCCCCAATTCCCAGTACTTCCGCCTTGAAGACACTGCAGGCATTGGGAAGACGCACAGATTTTTCAATTTTAAGTCTATGAGAGTATATACCAGCTCCAACACTAAAATCCATTTTAGCACCATTTGTATACACTGTGGTGTCGAAGTTATTTAGTGAGAATCCCTTATTCCATTCCTCCTTAGATGGAAGGAGAGTGGCCTGTTCAATGTTACCGTCGGGGCGATGTAGTCAGTCCTCATCGAGGTTAACTGAGTTTGTCGCAATAGTAGACTGGCATGCCCATACGTTTTTCTTTCAAGCGATCCGCTTTATTTAACCGAAATGCACTCATGGTTGCCGTCTTCTTAATGTGTAGGTCTATTGGAATAACGGCGGCCGCCGTAGCCGAATGGGTTGGTGCGGGACTACCATTCACAATTCACAGAGAGAACGTCGGTTCGAATCTCGGTGAAACACCAAAATTAAGAAAAACATTTTTCTAATAGCGGTCGCCCCTCGGCAGGCAATGGCAAACCTCCGAGTGTATTTCTGCCATGAAAAAGCTTCTCATAAAAATATCTGCCGTTCGGAGTCGGCTTATAACTGTAGGTCCCTCCATTTGTGGAACAACATCACGACGCACACCACAAATAGGAGGAGGAGCTCGGTCAAACACCCAAAAGGGGTATACGCGCCAATTACAATATATATACAGTGAAACCTCCCTTGGGCGCACACTCACCGTCGGCTGATTTTTGTCCGGCCAAGAGAGGTGTCCGGTTATGGGAGTGGGTAGCTATTTTGTGAAGTTTTGAATTTTTAACTAATTAAATGCTTACCAATTGCTCATTGTAATAAAATATATTCATTAGGTTGCTCACACAAAATTTGTGTTTATTAATTCCAAAATTCATACACATGCATACATATCTCATACAAAGTAATAACAAAAATAAAAATAAATATTCCACTTAGAACATAGCATTTTTGTTTGATTATTTAAAAAACTGGGAAATTGTCGATTGGCGTAAATTTTGTTGTTTATTTACAAGGAAAATATTTTGCACATGGCTCTCTATTTCTTGCAGCAGTTCAAAAGCAACCAGGTCTTCGCTGCAAAATCTTTTCAAATTTGAAATAGCCCCCAAAGCAGTTTCGTTTGAGTTAATTGGGTTAGCTTCTTCGTGAACGCTCACAGTATCAGTATCATCAATCGTTTCAAAACTTTCAGCCATTACAACGTTCAGCTCTAACTCAGAGCTCTCGGTCCATACATTATTATCAATTGCTACGAAGTCATCGCAACTTGAGTGACTAAACTCTTTAAGGGTTTTTCATAATTCCCAAATAGAAGCAAGCGTTGCTAACGGCAAATGATCTTTGGGCTCGAATTCAGCTGGAACATTTTTATTTTTGTCAAAACCTGCTTTCTAGAAGCAATTTTTAACGGTTTCCGGTTGAACCTTCGCCCATGGTTCTTTTATAAAATGTATTGCTTCTAAAACATTTATATTTTTGTTTGGCGAACCTGCGCCCATGCTAACCAAGATATTTTCGATAATGAACTTTAAAATTTTAGATAGTTCCTTGATTCAAAGGTTGGCAAACTGACGTCGCGTTACTGGGAAGAAAAATTACCATAACATTTTTCAAACTCATATCACGTGGATGAGATGCCGCATTGTCAAGAAATAATAGTACTTTTCTATTTGGCAACTCCATTTTTTTGTTAAAATTTGTCAACCACTGTGACGTCACCTCACGAGTCATCCATGCCTTCTTATTTGAATACCAACGTACTGGCAGTTTTTTAATATCAATTGATGCAAACGCTCTCGGCTGTGCAGCTTTCCCAATAACATGTGGTGTTCCTTTCTCTCCTGCCATATTAGCACAAAATAGGACAGTCAGACGGTCTTTCGAAAGTTTGCCTCCTCGACATTCCTCATTTTTTTGAGCCAACGTTTTGTTTGGCAAAGCTCTAAAGAAAAGGCCTGTCTCATCAGCGTTATAAATATCCCTGGGGCCATATCCATTTAGCATTGATGGTAGTTTTTCCAAAAATTGCTTGACATCTTGCATATCAACAGCAGCACTTTCACCACAAATGTACCGAAAAGTTATGTTATGTTTGGTTCACCATTTTTGTAACCAGCCATTAGAGGCTACAAAATTATTGACACCCTGTTTTAAAGCGATATCTCTAGCCTTTTCCTGAATTATTGGCCCGGATATTGGAACATTTTGGCTTCGGGCTCTACAAAACCACTCGTAACACATCTCGTCAATTTTTTTTCCATCTACTTTCATAAAGGACCTTTTGCTTTGAATTTTGCTTCCATCCATCCATTTCGCTCGGATATCTCCTTTATTTTTAACGATGTGCGCAGCCTAAGTTTTTCCAATTTTGAACCTTAAAACAGATAATATAAGGACTTTGTACATAATTAAGTCGATTTTCTTTTTCATTGAAAACTGTTTTTATCTTGCGAATATAAATTAGAACGATGTTTTTTTTTAGTAAAACTTACCCTTTGGCTAATGCTCGTGCGGACATATTGTTTTCCTCACTAGCGATTATGATTGCAATTTTTTCTTTCAAACTCACATTCAACCGCGACATGGTTTTACGTTTTTTCACTTTCACTGAACACACTTAACTGAGCAAACCAAACTAAGCATGCGCTTTAAAAATTTTTTCAACAAACACGGGACTACGACGTTTTTCAAAAGTCAGTATACATAATTGTGACGAACGTTGTGCATTGTTACGTGTGTAAAGTTTTGTCCGCTCAAGGGGAGTTCGCGTCCGCTCAAGAGAGGGTTTTCTCTGATTTATTATGAAACGAAATCTCTTTGTCCGTTGACAAGAGGTTCGCGTCCGCTTAATAGAGGTTTTTAGTCTAATTTTATGACAAATCACTGTCCGCGTCCGGCCAAGAGAGTGTACGGATAAGAGAGGGGCATTTGATCTGAAAAATGCACTTAAAACTTGGTGCATGAAAAAATGTCCGCCCAAGGAAGGTGTCCGGTTATTAGAGGTGTCCGTTACGAGAGGTGTCTCTCCATATATATTGGAATAACGTGTGTCAGTGCGTTAAGAGCCTCCCTAGGACATGATCTGATTGCACCGACCGTTATTGCACAGGCTGATCTTTGTATTCTGACAAGTAATTTGGTATTGTAATCTCTCCCTAGAGCTTTCCACTAAACTGCCGAACCATACGATAAAATTGGTCGTATAGCCGCATTATACAACCATAATGTATGTTTAGGTTGAAGACCCCATCTTCTTCCAAGCATACGTTTACAGGCATATAAAGCAAATTTCAGCTTTCCTTACGCGTTCTTCGACGTTTAATTTCCAGGTAAGTTTGGAGTCCAAAATCACCGCTAAGTACTTTGCACTGGGTGAAAGTGAGAGCGTTTTTCCGTTAATATTTGGTAGGGTAAAAGTTGGTACTTGTATCCGGTGGTAAAAAGCATCAGTTCTGTTTAACGCGGGTTTAAACTTAGGCCACATCCTGTGGCCCAAGAGTTAAGCTCCCCTAACGCCCTTTAGATGATCCCACTGATCGTCTTGAGACACAGTCCTGACATCATTAGCACCACATCATCAGCGTACGCCACCACTTTTACCCCACCTCTATTAAGTTTTATCAAAATTTTGCTAATCACACATAACCAAAGAAGTGGAGATAATACTCGTCCCTGTGGAGACCCCCTATGTACTCTCTTAGTCATGTTGATATTACCTATGTTAGCTTTGATGATCCTGGTTTCTGGCATAGAGATGATCCAATTGATTTCCACATGATTCGATGAGTATTACATTCGCTGAGAGTATCACATCAAGCGTTTTGCAGCGATCTTTTCCAAAATTTTTCCCATCCACGGAAGGTGCTGGTTTCTATTTGACTAGCAGAAAATGAGAGGGGGTGAAAATTGCTGGACAATGTGGAAGTTTTAGTAGTTTGAAACTGTGTGCTGAATGAGTTGTTTGAACTTGTTTCAGAATAACTCGGAAATTTTGGATGGATTACTTATCAAGCCAGTTGACCCCTTCAGATATTGGATGGTTGAGTTTCTAGGTGTTCTAGAAAGTTTATTTAAAGCATATAAATTTTGGACTGGAGGAGGGATCTATTTTGCTTTTGAAATATTTAAAACACATACGCTTGGCCTGTTTCGTAGAGAGTGGGAAAATGCATTACTTTATTCAAGGAGATTAGGTTGACAAGTGAACGATACCGTTTATATTCATACTCGAAATTTAGGAACTTCTTTATTCCACTAAGGAACAGTTTTCGGTCTTTATTTTGGCTTTGGTTGTGGTATGCCAGCATTCGCTGCTGAACGAATAATTTTTGTTAAACGCGCACTTTCTTGGATGGGGTTGTCTGAGCTTGTACTATTATTGCATTTTGCCTCACAAAATTACTGAAACTTCCGCCAGTCAGCGTAATCCGTTTCGAATATTATTTTTGCTTTGTGGTTTTTGGTTATTGAACCTAAGTACAACTTTAGTACAATGGGGAAGTGATCACTTCGATGAGGATGGTCGAGTGTACTCCAATGCATTTTGTGGCAAGTATGTCAGAACACATTGTGAGATCTATATGTGAAAAAGAGGAATGAGTAGAAAAGTTTGTCTCAGATCCGTTGTTCAATTAAATTAAGTTTGGAGAAAGTAGCGCCTTTTTGATGCTTTTATTATTGGTAAGCTCCAAAGTGGGCTCCATGCACTAAAATCTCTGGGTTAAATTACTGAGGGTTTAACTTGGTTGATTATTTGAATGATTTCGAAGGTGTAAATTCTTGATCAGGTGAAATATAGGTGCATATAATGTTGATTTTTTGAACTAAATTTATTTCAATAGACACAAAAATTCTTCTCAATCCTCGGCAAAAGATTCCTTACAGGAGGAGAATCTGGAGCCAAACACACGCAATGGCGATACCGACCTTCTACCCCGAAAGATAGCCTGTTAGGAGCGATAACCGCCTTCTCAGGGTCCCCAACATATTAACCGACTGACACAAATAAAATACCCGATGTAATCGACTTTTGTGTAGCAAAAGGTTTTCCGGCTATTAAAATAACCCGTGACTCATGTTATAAACTTTCTTCGACCACTCCCCATACAAATCACGTTGAATAAATAATAAGCTGACTCACTAGACACATGCTGTCTTTATAACAGCACAACTGATTGGAAGTATCAGGTCAGTCCATAAGTTCATGCGTTTTTTAAAGGTGGTTTTAAAATTAATAATAAAAGAAGTTTAAAGTATTTATTAATCATTAATATATTTTCCTTCATTATTTACAATGTCTTCCCAACGTTTAGGCAAATGTTTAATTCCCTGCTCAAAAAATTGTTTGCCCTTGGAGCCAAAATACGCGTCGATATCCCTTCTTATAGCTTCTTTTGAGGAGTAGTTCTTGTTACTCATATGGGATTGAAGTCCACGGAAAAGGTGATAATCACTAGGTACAATATCCGGAGAGTATGGTGGATGCGACATTGGCTCCCAGCCGAGCTCGTTCAGCTCGCCTAATGTTTGCCTTGCGGTAGGAGGTCTTGCGTTGTCGTGGTGAAACGAAACTTTGCGTCTATTCACTAAAGACGGTCGATTTTTGTTAAGTGCCTCATTCAGGTTTGATAGCTGATGGGAATAATAATCACCAGTTATCGTCTGGTTTGGTTCCAGAAATTCATAATAAACAATACCGGCCATATCCCACCAAATAGACAGGAGAATCTTCTTGGGGTGAAGGCCATCTCTAGGAGTCGGTTCTGGTGTTTCATCTTTATCTAACCATTGGCGTTTGCGAACAGGATTATTGTAAAGGACCCATTTTTCATCACCAGTAACGATACCGTTCAAAAAACTTTCATTTTCAAGCCGTTGCAGCAGCTGAGAACACACATTCACTCTCTGCTGAAGGTTGGCTACGGAAAGTTTATGCGACACCCATTTTCCCAGCTTTGAAACCTTTCCCAACTGAACCAGGTGCCTGTGAACTGTTCTATGTGATGAACTTAACCTCTGAGCTATCAACTGTCAAATTTGGCTTGGCTTCCACGAGTTCGAGCAAGGCGTCGGAGTTAAAGACTTCAGGACGACCAGTGCGCGGTCACCACTTTGGAATTTTGAAAACCATTTTTGCGCTATCCTCTCCGTGAGCAGTGTATATTTCTGCAGCAGCAGTGGTTGCATTTTTACCACTTTTACACAAAAAATACAAAATATGCCTCTTATAGGCGTTCGAAGATTACATTTAATTTTTAACAACACGAACTTCTATCCGCGATTAAAATTGCATGTTGAGTGCACAATATATCAAAGAAAATATAAATAGTTCCGTTATATTCCGCGAATAATTTTTTGTATGCAAAAATCGTAGAAAAGTGAAATTATGGGTAAAATACGCACTAACTTATGGACTGACCTGATACTTCCGGACGCTTGTATCCTCAGAAATTGATCAGAAGCACCCTCTCCAACCCAACGAATATATAACTAATGCTGTACAATAGCTCGGTCCAGCAAACATCTTGAAAGTCCACCCCGTACGTAACCAAGCCACAACGCTCACAGATATCTCGCACAGTCGAAGAAAAACTGATAGAAAAACGCCAGGCGAGAAAGCATTGGCAACAAACCAGACACCCTGGAGACAAAAAAACTCTGAACTCGCTTACGCAAGAACTCAAAGCACTTCTCAAAAATGAACGTAACTCTCAACTAGAAAACTATCTTAGCAACCTCGATGCATCCTCTTTTTCAGATCACCCTCTTTGGAAAACAGCAAAAGAGTTCAAAAGGCCAGCCTTAGCACAATTAACCATTAAAATGGAAAATAACAAATGGGCTAAGTTGGATCTTCATAAAGATCAAACGTTTGCTCGTCACTTATCCCGAGTTTTTACCCCACATGATATCGAACCCTCATCAACCAGATGGACCCACCCATAAACAATTTTTTCAAAAACCGAAGTGAAATAAGCAATGAAAAAGCTTAAAACCAAAAAAGCCCCTGTATATGATCTCCTCACTGGATAAGTACTCAAGCAACTCCCAGCGGAAGGAATGTCTTTCCTCACGCAATATACAGTGTCTCAATATTAACTGGTTTTGTTCCTCCCAATGGAAAATTGCACTAATCAAAATGATATTTAAGCCCGGAAAAAGTGTCGGAAAAGTGGAAACTTATCGACCCATCAGCTTGTTGCCTATTACCTCAAAAGTTTTGGAACCACTATTTCTCAAAAGAATGAATAATTCAAAATCCATAATTAAAGACCGAAAATTAATCCCAAATCACCCAGTCGGCTTCAGAAAAACACATGGTACCATATAACAAGTACATAGAATCGTAAATAATATTCACAAAGTATTTGAACAGAAGAAGTATTGCACAACTGCATTTCTCGACATATCTCAAGCCTTCGACTGTGTTTGGCATGACGGCTTACCCTGTAACTTAAAGGCTACTCTACCCATAAAATATTATATCCCTATCAAATCCTACCTAAAACATTGGCATTTTTTTTTTTGTAAAACAAAATGAAGAACAATCGCCGCTCTGCGAAAGTTTAACTGGTGTACTATAAGGCATACGGTAATATGTGATCCATACTATACTTGCTTAACAGTCACGATCTACCTGTTACTGAGGAAACTATCAACGGAACTTTTGCAGATGGCACCGCTTTACTCGCAATAGAATCTCTCCCTCATGTGGCTTCTCTTAAACTCCAAAAAGGACTTGATGAAATAATTCAATGGCTCAAAGACTGAAAAATAAAATCAAAAGAGACAAAATCTGTTCAAGTTACCTTTGCAATTAAGCGAAATACTTGCCCACCCGTTAAACTCAATAACGCAATCAGACCCATGGAAAATAAACTCTCACTGTACTCAGCTATCCTAAAACTAGTATGGGCATATCACATACAACTCTGGGGCACAGTGGGCTTAAAGTTCCCACAATAGCTAAAGAAATCAAAAATCATGCCTAATCACACAATTTAAGGCTGCAATCGCACTGCAAAACCCACTAATTGTAGTTATTAGCGTGGCCATTTAAATTCCACTGCAAAATTGTAGTCATATAAGTTATGTAAAAGAAATTAAAAAAAACAAAGGTAGGGATAAAGAACAGTCACCCTTTGCAATGGCAAACATCTAAGTTAATTTGTTCCATGAAAAAAGCTCCCCATAAAAAACCATTTACCGGTCAGCATCCTTGAAACTGTAGGTTCCTCCATTTTTCTTTTTGTGGAGATAAAGAGAGCTAGCAATTCTCATATGAGCAGTCAGTGGAGCTGAATCCCACCAATAGATAACTATTTCAAAAGGGAAGAGAATATTGACTGGATACACAGATATTGCGTACAAGTAAACCAAAGGACGAAAGTGAAACATAAAATTGTGATGAGGAAATTTATTTGCGTTAAATAATTTTTTGTTGGAATAAAAAGATCAATGTTTATCAACTTTTAGTAATATTTGGAGGAAATTAAAAGTGGAGTGAACAGCTACGCGAGCTATAGCCGCAAACGTAACCATAAGACTCCATAACCACTCGTTTGAACTTGAAGAACGAAAGAAACTGATGAAAAGAGCTGCTGAAAAGCAACACTGCAAAACGGCAACCTTCATATTTGTCCAGCGGCTCTACCATAAATTTGGCGCATAACTATGCCCGCCTACGAGTGCCAAATTGCTGCACACAAGCATATTTTACAAGTGCAACCAACCTGATTAGAAAAGGAGATCTGAAAAACAAATGAATCTTGTTTCGAACACTTTAAGCGTTTGTTGCTTTGGACTTTGAACAAAAGAACGTTAATGATATAGAGAAGCCTCACGAACTACGAATAGTGTGAACAAAATAAAGTGCAACCAGAGAATGTTAATGGAATGAGAAGGCGCAAATGCTAATCAAAATTTTTTCGAGTACTTATTTGTAGATTTGATGTAAGAGATTTCAGATTTTTACTTACCACACTAGTGGAGGATTTCAGATCAGACACTAGTAGACTGGGGTCGCCGTAGCCGAATGGTTTGGTGCGTGACTACCATTCGAGATTCAGAGATAACGTAGATTCGAGTCTCGGTGAAACACCAAAATTAAGAAAAAGTTTTTTCTAATAGCGGTCGCCCTTCGGCAGGCAAAGGCAAACCTCCGAGTGTATTTCTGCCATGAAAGAACTCCTCATAAAAATATCTGGCGTTCGGAGTCGGCTTGAAACTGTAGGTCGCTCCATTTGTGGAACAACATCAAGACGTACGCCACAAATAAGAGGAGGAGCTCGACCAAATACCTGAAAAGGGTGTACGTGCCAATTATATTATATATATATTTAGTTGAGGATTTCAGATTTTTTGCTGTTTTTACCACACTAATAGAGGATTTCAGCAGAGAATTCAGATTCAACACATGTCCACAGGGAAGCGAATGAATTTGCGATTAAGAAGACCGCGCAAGAAATTAATTTGTGGCGCAGATGCTAAACTCGTTATGATGATTCATGTGGTTTTTGTGGGGCGTATTTAATTTAGGTTCAAGTCCTGAAGAGTCATATTTTTTTCTTTTCACGATTTTTTTTTACAATATAAACCAGGAAAGTTTGGTAACATTTTTTTGTTTATTTGAGTTATAATTGCTTTTAAATGGTGTTTTAGTTTTTTTTTGTATTTGATATTTAGAAATTTCTTTCGGAATAAAATAGTTCATACTGGATATGAACTGATTTTTATATAAATCAATCAAAAAGGAAATATTTACATATAAACATGCATATGTATATTTAATCTCTTCAGTCAAATATTAACTACATATTTATGCACATGTATATTGATGAGAAAATATCGCACATATGTATGTACAGTGGTCATACAATTTATTCGTACACCCTGCGTAGTACGTAAAAAACGATAGTTTTGAGCAAAATATTTGCTGTGACAATATGTTCTTTTGGGTGACTGTAAGAATGTTACATTCCTGACGAATAGCAACAAAACTCCCATTATTTCAACTCACACTGAGAGGTTCCAAGAAAAGCAGGCAACCTAGCAAAATGCTGCAAAACATTTATTCGTACACTTTCATCTTATGATATTGTTGCTGCAAAAGTAACAGTAAAACTCGTTTTTTTTACTAATATTGCAGAACACGATTCAGTTTCAGTTTCGCGTAATATCTCGATTGAAAGTGACAAAATGGGAGGCAGTGCGGATTTACCATTAGAAATGCAAAAAATTGTTCTTAAATTGTACTTGGGAAACAAGTATTCCATTACCGTACTTGTCTACGATTATAAGCCGCTAACAGTTATTAAATAAACATGATGAATTGAATGAATTCAATCGTGGACATAGGTTAGGTTATGTTAGTATGGTTGCCCAGGGAGTGAGCACACTTGGACGAAGAAAGATTCGTCCTTTGTGATTATTATTATTATTATTATTAGAAGGCCATTACGCACTGCGACCAGAGCTGATCTATTGTGAAAGGCCTATTTTGTAACCCTAGAGTTTTAGGCTTTTTGGAAATTTTAGCACAGTTTTGGGTTTGTTGTTCCAAAGATTGCATGGAGATACTACGATACCACCAAGGGGGTGAAGTCTTTGTCTGCCCAACGCAGGACACTCACAAAGCACATGTTCTGAGCTTTCTATGTCCATTTCGCAAAAGCGGCAGACATTGGTCTCGGATAGACCAATATTGTTTAGATGGTACCTCAGGCTGCAGTGACCTGTAAGGTATCCAGTTAAAAGACGCAGATCTACTCTGTTTAGTGAGAGAAGTTTGCCAGATATTCCTTTGTTGGGACTTAGGAATAGTTTGGCTTGACGCTGACCGGCACAGTTTAGCCAATGTGCGGCAAGTTTTCTTTCCTCCCATTTCCTAAGGAATTCATTAATGTGGCCTTTTGTCAGTCCACAGAAAGGCTCAGGACCAGTAAGTTGCATATTTGCTCCTTGTTTTGCAAGGTCGTCAGCCATTTCATTTCCCTCATGTCTTTCATGTCCCGGAATCCAACATAGTGTTACTGTGTTGAGGTTTCCTAACGTGTTTAAGAGGTTTAGGCAATCGTTTACCAATTTAGAGGTGATGGTTGTTGATAGAAGGGCTTTTAAAGCCGCTTGGCTATCTGAAAGTATGTAGATGTGAGTACCTCTTATTTTCCTTCTAAGGCATTCTTTCACACATATTTCAATGGCATGTATTTCTGCCTGGAATATTGTTGGGTAGGATCCCATCGGAATCGATTTTTTGAATTTGGGCCCATTGATTCCTGCCCCTGTTCTACCATTTTCCAATTTGGACCCATCAGTAAACCATAGCTGGGAGCCAGGTTTGAAGGTGATAGAGTTAGTTCTCCAGTCTGTTCGTTCATTGATTATAACTTGGAAGTTCCTGAAGAGTATTGGTTTGGGTGATAGTATATCATCCCTATGAAGAATGGGACTATGTAGGAAGTCTTCTAAGATCTTTAAATGTCCTTTCATATCCCCACTTTTAAGTTCAGATATACCTTTTAGTCTTAAGGCACTCGATCGAGCTTCCCTTTCAATTAGAATTGGAAGCGGTGGTATGTTCAGGAGCACACCCAATGCATCCGTGGGACACGTTTTCATAGCCCCTGTAATACCAACACATACCAGGCGATGCAGTTTGCTTAATTCGTTTGCCGCCTTTCTTTGCTTGACCTTGGGCCACCATGCTAAGGATGCATAAGTGACTATGGGTTTTACAACTGTGGTGAATGTCCAGAAGGTCATTCTAGGGCTTAGTCCCCATGTCTTACCAAAAAGCCTTGTACAGGCAAAGAATGCCCTTGTGGCTTTTGAAGTAACTCTCTCAATATGGGAGTTCCACGTAAGCGTTTTGTCAAGACTAACGCCAAGATAGTTCGCTTCTGTCGAGAGTTCAAGTGTTGTTCTATTAAGGGTCGGACATTTGAGATTTATGTTCCTTCTCCTAGTAAACGGTACAAGTGTTGTTTTGGATGGGTTGATGGAGAGCCCCTTTTCCGTGCACCATTTGTTTATTATTGTAAGGGCTTGCTGCATGCGATCCGAAATGGTTTCCTCACGCCACCCTAATACGTAAACTACTAGGTCATCAGCGTAACCCTGAGTGTAAAATCCTAGGTTATTCAGTTTGTGGAGAAGTTCATCTATAACTAGAGTCCACAGAAGAGGAGAGAGTACGCCACCTTGAGGGCAACCTCTTGTGGCTTTAATAGATTTGATTGTTCCTCCTAGTTCGGTGCTGATCGTCCTAGATTTCAGCATGAATATTATCCATCTAGTGATGGGTTCAGGTACCTCCTTTAGATATAGGGCATTATAGATTGCCTCATAGGAGGTGTTATCAAAAGCGCCTGATATGTCAATAAATGCACATAGAGCTATCTGTTTGGACTCAATAGCCTTTTCAATAACTGTTACCAGGCTGTGTATTGCAGTCTCAGTGGATTTTCCCTTTTGATAGGCAAATTGAAGTCGATGCAGTGGGAATTTAGCTAGATTGTATTCCCTAATATACTGATCAACTATCTTTTCCATTGTTTTAAAGAAAAATGAGCTGAGACTAATTGGTCTGTATGATTTAGGCAATTGTTTGGGTTTTTTCCCTATCTTTGGAATAAATACGACCTTAACCTCAGCCCATTTTGTAGGCAAATATCCTAGCAGTAAGCTTGCTTTGTATAGTCTGGTCAAATTAGGGATAATATGGTGTGCACCCTGCTGTAAAAGACAGGGGAATATCCCATCAGGACCAGGAGATTTGTATGGGCTGAATGTTGATATCGCCCATTGTACCCGCTTTTCATGGAATAGCTTGTTTGCTAGTTTTAAGTTCTCAGCACCCGCAGATGTAGTAGTTTCTGCCGGTACAGAGATCTCGTCTAGCACAAGTGATCCAGGGAAGTGAGTGTCCAGCAGAAGTTGACTGGTTTCCTCTGGATTCCTTGTATAGCTTCCGTCTGGCTTTTTCAGGGTACTAATGCCGTTTGAGTGATCTTTCAGTAGGGATTTTTGGATACGAATAGCATCCGGAAGACTACAGATCTTTTCACAGTAATTCCTCCAAGTAGCCCTTTTAGATTTCCTCAATTCTTTGTTGTAGTTGGTTAGGGCTGTTGAGTAGGAGGACCAGTCCCCCATTGCTTTAGCTCTATTCCATAGGGTTCTTGTTTCTTTACGCAGGTTGGAAAGTGTACTATTCCACCAAGGAACATTTCTTTGTGGCTTTTTCACTTTTACTGGGCAACTTTCGTGAAACGCAGATGTCCTTTGTGATACCATTGTCAAGGAAGTGGGGAGAGGGGAAAGACCGATGAGGTGCAGAGAGAGGGCGGGGAGAGGTGGTGATGGGAAGGTTAGGAGCGTGCGGATTATGAACGATGACTATGTTTGCGTCAACCGCTTAATGCTGCTGATGAAACTCATCAGATTTTTAATGTCAGCGCCAGCTATATCAGCAGGCGTGGCAAAGAAGTGAGAGCCAAGATGCCTGAATCTTAGCCCCGCCAGGGCAGGGCATCTAAGGAGAATTTGCTGAGATGATTGCACCTCATCCTCCATACATCCAGCACAGAAAGGACTCGAGGTGATTCCAAGTCTCACAGCATGCATTCCTCGCGCATTGTGTCCTGTGAGAGAACCCACTAGATTGGAGAGCTGATATTTTGTCAGCCTCAGAAGCTCACCCGAGAGCCTTCGGTCCACACGTGGCCAGAAGGATTTCGCGACTTTGCACGTTTGTGCATTTGCCCAGCGCTCGCTGAGTTTGTGCGATGCCCATCTTTCCAGGAGCAGACCGCAGGTAGTCAGGGGGGATTCCAATTTTCTCCCTCCGCGGGGAAATCACCTCGCATATCCCTTGTCTAGCCAGCTCATCCGCCTCACAGTTTCCCGCAATGTTGGTGTGACCGGGAACCCTGATGAGGCTGATGTCAAAGAATTCAGACGCAGTCGAAAGTGAGGTCAAGCATTCCTTGACCAATTCCGAATGCACCTTCATAGGCCCGAGGGCCCTTATTGCCGCTTGGCTATCGGAGTAAATATTTACCTTCTTGACTGTTAGTACACATTTGAGCAGCCAATCAGCCAATCAGCTGCCAACCTTTCCTTCCAACTTCGATCCATCCGTGAACAAGTTCACCAGGCCCTGCCCCCAAGTGTAGCTCCCCGTCCACTCTTCCCTTGACGGGATGTGAGTGGAGAATGTTCCGGTTGGACTAAACGAGGGTATACACTGGTCTGTTGACAAAGGGATGAACTCAAAGTTTCTAAGGATGCTTGAGTGCCCATAAGGGAGGTTGAGCTTATAGCTCCAGCCCCTCAGTCTGATTGCGGTACGTGTAGCGGCAGTTCTGTCTGTGATATCTATCTGCAGCCCCCTTCACCAGCTCCTCCAACAGATCATTTAGAACAACAACCCAGAGGAATGGTGAGAGAACCTAACCTTGCGGATTGCTTCTACTCACCTGCCGGTGGATGGAAATGCCGCCCCATTCTGCCGTGACAGTTCTGTCGCTAAGCATTTTGTGGATAAATCTTATAAGGTCGGTTTCGACCCCTAGTTTACCTAGAGACCTGGTAATTGCCTCCGGGAGGACGTTGTTAAAAGCCCCTCAATGTCGAGGAAGGCGCCTACCGCAAACTCCTTCTGAAGAAGAGACTCTTCGATTTCTTCCACGATTGTATGTAGGGCAGATTCCACCGATCTACCCTTGCAATAAGCATGTTGAGTATGCGACAGTCGACCCCGAGTGATTTCGCTTCTTATGTGCAGGTCAATCAGTCTCTCAAGGGTTTTCAGTAAGAAAGATGAGAGACTAATTGGTCTGAAGTCCTTAGGGGAGACGTGCGAGCTCTTACCTGCCTTGGGTATAAAGACAACCCTCACGGCCCTCCATGATCTTGGTATATAGCCCCTGGCTACGCAGCTCGCATAGATGGGGCTCAACCAACGGCATGATACCTCCACAGATTTCTGCAGTTGGGCAGGAATGATACCGTCAGGATCAGGAGACTTGAAGGACCTAAAGGAGCCAATGGCCCAAAACAGGCGACGCTTATCCAGCAACCAGCCCTGGTCCGGAATGCAAGTTGAAATGCTATCCAGGCCGGTGCTGCTAGGTGCTGGGCTCATCGAAAAATGGGCGTCGAGAAGTAACTTCAGTGACTCCTCGCCGCTCATCGCCCAACGCCCCGATTCGTCTCTTAGGTACCCCAAGGGAGCGGAACTCTTCGTGAGTACTCGTCTAAGCCTGGAGGACTCATGGCATCCCTCTACGCTCTCGCAGAAGCTTCTCCAGGAGTCCTTCTTAGCCTTTCTAATTTCGGACTTGTATATTCCTAGCCCTGCTTTATACAGTTCCCATCCCCAGGGAGACCTAATTTTTTTAGCCCTGTTAAAAAGGCGTCTGCATGAGGCCCTAAGCTCAGATAGCTCCGTTATTCAGCAGGGCGGTTTTTCCTTCCTGGAAAAAGCTGTTATTGGACAAGAGATTTCCAAGGCCTTGTTGCAAGCTGAGGTGAAAGTTTCCACCAGTTCGTCGATCGCTTCTTCCGATAGATCTAGATTTCCTCCTGGTGCTTTGGGGAGTAATATGAATATACCTATGGTCCGAGAAGGAATGAGTGTTTAGCACCCTCCAAGCGGAGATTCGGTTTATCAGTGAGGAAGAAGCCAGAGTAAGGTCAAGCACCTCTTCTCTGGCTGCGGTAATAAAAGTGGGGTCCTTACCCCTGTTACATATAAACAAGTCCTCGTTTAAAATATAATCAAAAAGTGACTCACCTCGTGCATTGATGTTAGAACTTCCCCAGCAGGTGTGATGGGAGTTCGCGTCAGTGCCTATGATAACGCCGATTTTCCTGCGTTTTGCTTCAGCCAGCGTCATCATGTGCCATATATACGGACATCAGCCATAGCTTTCCAGCCGGGCCCTCCAGGCTCACCGTCACAATGTCTTCATTGCTGAAATTAGGCAAAATAAATGCGTTAAGTTCCCTCCTGATGAGTATACAGGATCTTGGTTTACCTGTCCTGCTATACGCCACCAGTTTGTAGCTTTTCGTCCTGAGCCTAGAAATGCCGTTGCTGCTCAGCCACGGCTCCTGAATCAGGACTATATCAGCTCCACCAGCACTTCCGGATGTGCGGGGGCATCTCCTCCGGCATCGGTTTGGTAGACCTTAAGGACTACCTTCTCGAAGCCATAGTTGATGACCCCCTTTGCTTCAGCAAGAGGACTGAGAGACTCTGCATTCAGCAGAATCAGCGCTTGCCGGTAGGATCCCTCAGTCTTCTCCACCTTAACCACCCTCCAGTTGTGCGTGGGAAGTTTGGGGTTACAGTAGCGGAGGATTTCCTCCATCTCCTTCGAAGCAGAGGGTTCGGAGAGGAGCCAGACACGTGCTCACGAACGCACAGGTAGATCCGTTCTGTCCACTACCTTCAGCTTGGCTCCCTCCCATACCTCTCCCACCAAGGCTACTGCCGCCCTATACATCGAGGCTGACCGTTCGTCAGCGCAGACGATTCTCTTGTAGGAACCGTAGTGCCATCCGGCACTTTCGCAGCTTGGAGGTGGTCCAGGGTTTTCCCTCACCACCTTCATGAATACGGCAGAGATGGCGGACGCTACCCTCTTCCACTCCTCCCTAGAGATAGCGCCGTCTTCTCTACAGCTGTCCATCACCCCGAGAATGATGGAGCCCGCCTGCTTAGCGACTTCGCCACCACCAATCCTGGGTCTCTTCTCTTGGGAGACATCCTCCTCCTGGGAGCGTTGCCTCTTTGCTCCCGAGCCCAGGTGTGGCGCACTCGCTTCCACTCCCTTTCCGCTGCCCTCCTCTGCTCCTCTGACCACCTTCCTGGCCCACTCGAGCGTCTGAGAATGCTTCTCAGATAACTGAGGGTCATTCTGGCCACCGTAGCGCTCCAGGATCCTGGTAGCCATACGAAGAGATACCCCCGAAGTCCCCGGTAAGCTAGGGGAAAGTCCTTTGCTGGTGCGGGCTACCCCATCCAGCGCCACTGCTCTAGGAGTCGCAGACGGTTCTGTGATCCGCTACCTATCAAAGGTGGCTTCCCACCTTTAACCCCCGGATTTATGGAGAAAGTCGGTTCCGACTTTCCCCCGGTGTCCCCCTTCGTCACTGCCTTACCCGTCGATTTCGACGCCTTACCCCCACTAGAGACTACCCCCCGGGGCGTAGGTTTTTTGGGAGATGATTTCACTCCAGTCCTGAGAGAGGTGGTTTTGGGGTTCGGTTCTGAACTCCCGCTACCCCCTGAAGCTTTCTGCAGGGTTATTGTATTGTTATTGTTTGTTGTTGTTGTGTTTCTGTTTTTGTTATTGTTATTGTTCATTGTTGTTGTTGTTGGGTCCCCACTCGAAGCCGCTATCCAAACCCGTAGTGTGTAGTCGTCCTTAAATGGTCCCATGGTTGTCTGTGCCGTAGCAGGGAGGCCATGCGAGGGTTGACGCATGTCCTTATTGGGTTCGTCTCAACCGCACCTACACCGCCAACCCAATGGCTACGGATTTGGAACGTACTCCGAGGCCTGCCAGGGTTTTAACGGGACGGGGGCAGTCACGTCATTAGCCCATCAGCCATTTCTGCTGAGTCTCACCTCAGCATGCACAGGGGTCAGAAAAAGTCGAAAAGTAATGTGAAAAAGAATTTGTCCAAATCCGAAAAAGAGAGGGGGGGTCGTCATCGTTCAGGAGGCCGTTGAGGCCGCAGATCATTTAGCGCTACCCAGGGTGCACCACGCGGAGGCGATCTGCCCTACACCCCATAGGGTGTTCACTCCAAGACGAATTTCATAAAGGTCGTCCAAAATCAGTTGTTGTTCCGAAAACCATTGATGCTGTGCGCGAACTGATATTGCAAGATCGTCATGTGACCTATCGTGAGATTGAGACAATCTTAGGCATTAGTGGGACCAGCATACATTCAATATTGCATAAACATTTGACTGTCAAAAAAAAAATTTGTTCGCGTTGGATCCCGCACAATTTGTCAAGCCCTCAAAAAAAGGCTCGTGTCGATTGGTCGAAGGAAATGTTCAAAAAATACGATAGCGGGGCTTCGAAACACGTCTATGACATCGTGACAGGTGATGATTCATGGATTTACGCGTATGAGCCCGAAAGTAAACAGCAGTCGACTGTATGGGTGTTTCAAGATGAGCCAAATCCAACAAAAGTTGTTCGCGCACGAAGCATTTCCAAGCAAATGGTCGCCTGTTTTTTCGGAAAAACTGGACATGTCATAACCGTACCACTAGAACAACGCAGAACAGTAAATTTTGAGTGGTACAGAACCATTTGTTTGCCAGTTGTCTTCCAAGAAATTAGGAAAACTAAACGCCAAAGACGGATCACTCTTCACCAGGACAATGCGAGCTCTCACACATCGGCTCAAACAACTGCATTTTTGAGCACCCAAAACATCGAATTAATGGGTCATCCGTCGTATAGTCCTGACTTGGCACTGAATGACTTCTTTTTATTCCCGTACGTAAAACACCAACTGAGAGGTCAACGTTTTTCGACACCGGAAGAAACGGTTGCGGCACTCAGAATGCATGTTCTGGAGGTACCTCATTCAGAGTGGCAAAAGTGCTTCAACAATTGGTTCAAACGCATGCAAAAGTGTATAGATCTTCATGCAGAATATTTTGAAAAACAATAAACAAATGATTAAAATTAGTTTTTGTTCTCTAATCCCGAAATATAAAAGGCGCCCCTCGTAGTACTGTGAGAGGCATACGCCAAACTCTCTGGGGTCCATCATGGTAGTAGAGTATCATTTTCGTCTCATCTGTGAAAATAACGTCATCCCAGTACTCTGTGGGAGGCACAACGAAACATCCGGTAACGGACAGAGGCTGATCGACTTCGCCAGGGTCCGAAACATGGTAGTCTGCAGCACCAGATTCCAGTGTAAGAAAATACACCAAGAACAGGGCTGTCTCCTGATCGGAAAACGTGAAACCAAATCGGTCATGTTGTGATAGATGAAAGACACGCTTCTAGTGTTTTAGATGTACGTTCGATCCAAGGACCCAACATCGACTCGGATCATTATCTTGTTGCAGCCAAATTAAGCACACACCTCTGTGGAGCGAAAAACGTCCATCTAACTACGCAAAGAATGTTCGACATCGAAAAGCTGCAATCACAACAGACAGCCAGAAGATTCGCCACTCGGCTATCACTCCTGCTCTCAGAGAGCACTTCCCAACAAACCGGCAAGCACGAGCAATGGAGCAACATTTCTCGTTCCCTACGTATCGCCGCCGAAAAAGAAATCGGGTTCCGGTGAGCCCGAAAAAACAGTTGGTACGACGAGGAATGTCATGTTGCCGCCGAAAGAAAGGATGCCGCCTATAGAGCCACACTGGGATTGGGCGCAACGCGAGCAATGTGGGATCGCTACAGAGAGCTAAGAAAGGAAGAGAGACGTATTATCCGAAAGAAGAAACAAGAGGTCGAAATACGTGAATGCGAGGAGCTTGAGATGCTGGGCAATAAGATCAACGCCCGAAAATTGGACCAAAGAGTTAGGCGGCTTACAGCATGTTTCAAGACCGGGGCGTTTTCCTCTAAGAACAAAGACGGAGATCTGGCAACCGACATCCAGAGCATTCTTAAATTATGGAGCGAGCACTTCTCGAACCTATTAAATAGTGACAGCTGCGCATGTCAAAAAGAATGTGAAGATCCCGATACCCCAGTCGTTGACGACGGAATTGTCCTTTCGCTACCCGATCATGACGAGGTGAATAGCTATAACGCGCCTAAAGAACAACAAAGCCGCGGGGGTCAACGGACTGCCGGCTGAGCCATTCAAACATGGCGGCGAGGAGCTGGTAAGATGCATGCATCAGCTTCTATGCAAAATATAGTCGGATGAAAGCATGCCTGCCGATTGGAATTTAAGTGTGCTCTTCCCAATCCACAAGGAGTTAGATCGTGCAACCTGTGCCAATTATCGCGGGGTTAGTCTTCTAAATATCGCCTATAAGGTTCTAGCGAGCGTATTGTGTGAAAGGCTGAAGACCACCGTCAACTAACTGATTGGACCTTATCAGTGTGGCTTTAGACTTGGAAAGTCTACCATCGATCAAATATTCACAATACTCCAAATCTTGGAAAAGACTCATAAAAGGAGAATCGACACACACCATCTTTTCGTCGACTTCAAAGCTGCATTCGACAGAACGAAAGTACGAGTCTCTGTATGCCGTGATGTCAGAATTTGGTATCCCCAGAAAACTAATACGGCTATGCAAGATGTCGTTGCTCAACACCAGCAGCGCCATCAAAATTGGGAAGGACCTCTCCGAGCCTTCTTTAACCTGATGTTCGAGAACATCGTACGAGCCGCAGAACTTAATCGCTCAGGCACAATTTTTTATAAGAGCGTGCAATTGTTGGTGTATTCCGATGATATCGACATCATCGGCCTAAACAGCTGCGCTGTTAGTTCTGCCTTCTCCAAACTGGATAAAGAGGCAAAGCGAATGGGTCTGGTGGTGAACGAGGACAAAACGAAGTACCTCCTGTCTTCAAACAAACAGTCGGCGCACTCGCGTATCGGCACCCTTGTCACCAGGCAGTTATAATTTCGAGGTTGTAAAAGGCTTCGTATACTTAGAAACCAGCATTCACATCTATAACAATGTCAACCTGGAAATCCAAGGTAAAATCTCTCTTGCCAACAAGTGCTACTTTGGACAAAGTAGACAATTGAGTAGTAAAGTCCTCTCTCGACGAAAAGAACTAACACTCTTCAAGACTCTCATCATGTCCGTCCGAACGTATTGCGCAGAAGCGTGGACGATGACAATATCCGATGAGGCGAAACTTGGAGTGTTTGAGAGAAAGATACTGCGCAAGATTTTTGGACCTTTGCACGTTGGCAACAGCGAATATCGCAAGCGATGGAACGATGAGCTGTATGAGCTTTACGACGACATAGACATAGTGCAGCGAATAAAGATCCAGCGGCTACGTTGGCTGGGTCATGTCGTCCGAATGGATACAAACGCTCCATCTCTGGAGGTATTGGATGCGGTACCAGCTGGTGGTACCAGAGGAAGAGGAAGGCCTCCTTTGCGTTGGAAAATCAGGTGAAGAAGGACTTGGCTTCGTTTGGTGTGTCCAATTGACGCCGGTTATCACGAGAAAAAACGGCTGGTGCGCTTTGTTAAACTTGGCCAAAATCGCGTAAGCGGTTATCGCGCCAATTAAGAAGAAGAATAAGTTTTACGTGCTCACTAATTATTTCAAAAATAAGAAAATTGTAATAATATAATTGGTTTAATGTTGAGGTGAGAGATGTGTGGTGTTTTTAATACTTGCGTGGGCAAAGCTCAGTGTGGAGTCTATAAAGTCGGTGGTCTAAAATCCTTTTCTATAAACATTTCAAATCTCAATTATACTAAAAATTCTTAACAGTAACATTTGTGCTAACTCATTCAATTTACATTCTCTGGTGTAACCGCGAAGACTTTTTCACCCCGCCCAACTCGACAGCGGGGAAGTTGCTAACAGAGCTGATGACAGTGAATTCTGTATAAGCGCATTGGCTCTGCACAGTTTTAAGCTTCAGTATGAAATCAAATTGCCGGCAGCATTTTAAAAGGCATTTGAATCGGCATTTATTTGTTCCTTTGGCAAACAAATTTAGATTTTAATTCAGGGGATAATATATGTATATGGTACATTTTCTAGATGGTATAAAATTTTGAAATTTAAAATAAACTAAAGAAAAATTCAAAGAAACATATTTGCATATATGGGTCAACTAAATTCAATTACATCTTTAATATATGTAGTGTTGCACACATATGTACATATGCACGCACTGCAGCAACCATAACCTACCTCAAGACGCATCACCTTATCATATTTACATACAATAATTAGGTAGTAAATACCCGAATAATCGAATTCCTGCCTAAAAAATGCTAAAACAAATCTCTTTCGCACATGCGTATACATATTTGTATGTGCGTATGCACACTTGATTCCCTTGCCTATGTACGTACATACATATTTGTACTCTGAGCTCCCAGCAGAACCATGATTATTAGTATACACATGTGCATGCACATACAACCGCACACACAGAGCACTTACTTTAGTCCTCTAAATGCGTATGCCGTACAAAGCTAAAATTCTAAGCCTTGCGACTACAAGAACAAAATACATTTATAGACGCTGCCGTAGCGGCCCTGTTTCAAATATTGTACAAGACAGCAAAAACAAATTCATTGCTAAATTCGAGCTCATGTTTTTAGGAGCAAAATACTTTCATTTAATACTAATAGCAGGGATGCCCGGCGGTCCAAAATAATGGTGGTAGAAATCTCTCGGGATGCAGAAAATAAGTCGGTTGGAAGTTTAGATGCAGCGATTTATGAAAGGTTTGCTGGAGGAGAATGATGATCTAACTGAAAAAGTAAAGGATTTAACTGATGAAAACAAAGCGTTGGTTTTTGAAGTCAACTTGCTGAGAGTCAAAATGGAAAGCGAGAGGACAGAAAAGGAAAAACAAGGATTTTAAAAAAGATCTACGAAGAAACACCGGGCGTGGAGGCAAATACGATTGGAGGCGTTAAATTTCTATATGAATGAAGCACTAGGATGGCATTCTCTACAGAGGCAGCGGTTGAAGCAATCATTAAGACCATCAAACAGCTGACAGGTTCTGTTATTTCCGTTAATGCGAAGTTAAGAGATAGGAAAAACTGGTACTTCTTCAACTTAATTACTTAAAACTGTAGGTTCCTCCATTTGTAGAAAAGTATAAAGACGCACCCAATAAAGGGCGTAAGCGCTAATTATGTATGTATATTAGGGTGTCCCAGGCTACAAGGGGGAATTTTTTTTTTCGGAATTTCAATACGCACACCCTTTATTTTTTTTCCATTTGACTCTAAAAACTTAAATATAAAATACTATTGAGATCGGATGTCATTAACCCGTGCCGACTTGATGTCAAACTTTGAGTTTAAAAGTTAGTATGAAAGCTATAGGCTCACAGTAGAGAAAGATTTAATTGAATTTTTAGATTAATTAAATAAATAAATATAAAACACATATTTCGTATTTATTTTCTTTTTATTATAAAACATCGAATTTTCTTTTCAAAGTTTGCTTTTTACAGTTGGGATATACCTGTCGGTGTTCTTGTACGCAACGTAATAAAAATTGCTTTTGCTCCTCTTGAACAGTGATCAAACCATGGAAGTCTTGCATTAACTTAACCGCTCTTTCTGCCGTATCATTAACTGCTTTCAGTCCTAGCAGCTTCTTTTTAGCCTGTAGAAACGAATCATCATTTGAACACGAAGAGGGGCACTTGTTCAGAAAACTGTCGGCAATCTGGAGTCGATTAAACAGGAACTTGCTTTTGACAGAGACGAAGTCATCAATGTTTCTCTCTGAAATTAAAACAGATAGATCAGTTATAAATTATACCTATTAGCAAACTTAGTCATAGAACAAAATCAAACCTTAATTAACGTACCAAAAAGTGGGCCACAGAGTTCTTCTTTGGATGCAATGTAGCGTTTATTGTGGGCTGTTGGGTTTTCTCTAGTTAAGTTAGCAATCATTCTTACTTTAGTTTCTAGATCGACATCAGCATCAAATAAAGCCAGAATAGATACTTCATCTGTCAAATACCACAAATGCTGGCAAAACTTCTGCAAAGCTGCTTTTGAAATGCTTTTGTCTATTGTTTCGTAATTTTTCATGGCCTTCAAAAAACACAAATCCTGATACGGCGCCTTTACTGCTAAAATACATTGGAGCCAGGGGTTTACGTAGGATGTCACGATGAACAGACATACGTCCAACAGAGCTGCCTTATCCTTGTTTGAAATTCTGAATTGAGAGCTAAGTAACGATATTTTTAATGAATAAATGGCTCTCGCCATCCATCGAGCCTGGTGCATAGCACCTGGAGGCCGAATCTTATATTTCTTTTCTGAATCTCCGCCAAGAAATATAATTGAAAGCTCAATTAATTCGCGATAGTCATCTCTGGACAGTTACCGTGTCCGGGACCTTGTTTTGAAAATCAATTTTTATAGCTTCAGCCCGTTCTTTTCGCATTTCCGTACGAACTCTATGGATGGAGGACTTGCTTATAGGGAATTCATCCGTATTGTGACCCAGAGCCTCAATAGTAGCTTCAATTATAAAGACAGAATCCCTCACACTTAATTGACACCTGTCTAATGCGGCAACTAACTTGGGAGTTATAATATTTTTCCGCATAGAAGTTTTATCGGGCTGAGAGGAGGCTTCTCTTGCGCTGGGCCTATTTTCTTCTAATTCTATTACTTCAGAGTCAGAAGATGACTTTTCTAGTGGTGGTTCGCAAGATGATGTTGATGGTGCTAAGGATGAAAAATTTTTAGCACGTCGCTTTTCCTCCTCGATGATTCTAAGGCGCGTCCTTTCCTCTTTTTTTGTTAGTTTTTTGTCCACTCCGGCTAAGTGACCGGGCCGACCTGGTTCTCTTTGGCGCTGCAAGAAGATCTTATCTTCATTTATTTTAATCGATTGAAGAGCATTGGCATGTGCGATGTCAAACAAATTGTTTAAGTTTGAAACAAACTCCTGTCGACGCTGTTCAAACACTTCTTGAGTTTTTTTCGCATTTTTTTGCAATTCTCTCCAAACTTGGTATAAGTTAACTAGTTTCTTAACACGGTGAGATATTGATCTGGTCGGTATACGTGCCTTTTCCCAATAAATAATATAATACACTCACGAATTGTGAGATTTGCACTTTCATTGACACTCAAGTTCACTTCGCGAATATTATAGAATAAAACTGCCAGTACTTGCCCGTTAGAGGGAAGTTTAGAACCGGTAATTTGATGTTTTACGTCCCCTATTAAAAATATCTCCTTTTTGGAACTTCGTAACTCCACCGACATGTTGACTACACGAAAAACCCGCGATTACTAATAAAACAAACAAGTAATTACACGCAATCAATCCGACAGTTCGCGCGCGCCGTACGTTACAAGTACCGTTAGGTTTCCGCGCAACTCGGCACGGGTTGCCGTGATTCTAAATAGACGAAACTTTATTTTTAGATGTTTTGAGACCATTCGAACAAAATAAGAGGGTGTGCGTTAAAAAAAAAACACTTTAATTTTTTTGGGACACCCTAATGTATATACATACACATATAGGAGGAGTTGCATACGGTATAAAAACAAACTTAAAAACGCTTAGCTAGCAATGGTTTTTTGAAACCCCGTCTGGGGTAGATGTATTAATAGTTAAAAACGAAGTTGAAATATTTACACTGATTTCTACCTATATAATACAAGCTGGGTGGCGGAAACACTTATATTATTACACTATTCCTTGAAGATAATACAGGGCCCGCCATCTATCGTTACGGATTTGAACTAGGTATATTATTATTTGAAGAATGGTAACACTTAGCTGTCATCTGATTTGACAGAAAATTTGAGAATCATGGTAATGTTGCAGAATGTGTACGAAAATTACGTACGGCAATGGGAAGAAGAAAATCACCGAATGAAGCGTATGTGCGTTACTTTGCGAAAAGAGTAAGAGAAACTGGGTTGCTTATTGACAAACCAACGCGTGACCGACCAAAAACCGTGTGTAGACCCGAAAATATTGCTGCTGTGGCCGAGATTGTTCGTGAATCACCAGGAACATCAGTTCACCGTCGTTCTCAACAATTGGACATTTCGGAGGCATCATTGAGACGAATTTTGCATAAAGACCTTGGTATGACGCCGTACAAAGTCCAATTGGTTCGGCAGCTGAAGCAAACCGACCACCCAATGCGTTTTCGCTTCGCTTCATGGGCTTGGGATCGACTTGAAGAAGATGAAGACTTTTACCGAAAAATCATCTTTTCGGATGAAGCTCATTTCCATCTCGGCGGGTATGTTAACAAGCAAAATTGCCGCATTTGGGGCTCAGAAAACCCGCACGCACTCGAAGAAAAGCCGATGCATTCACAACGAGTCACTGTTTGGAGCGGATTTTGGTCGAGAGGCATCATTGGTCCATTTTTCTTCGAAAATGAGCGAGGAGTGGCCGTAACCGTCAATGGAGAGCGTTACCGGGCCATGTTGAACGAATTTTTGTTCCAAGAAATTGAAGAGGAGGATATTGGTGGCATTTGGTTCCAACAAGGTGGCGCTACTTGCCACACAGCGAATGCTACGATCAATCTTTTGCGCACTGTCTTCGAAGATCGCAATATCAGCCGAAATTCTGATATCGTTTGGCCGCCTCGGAGCTGCGATTTGACGCCGTTGGATTATTATCTTTGGGGTGCCGTCAAAGACCAGTGTTATGCCAACAAACCAGCAAGAATTGATGCACTGAAGACCAACATACGCGATGTCATAGCTGAAATACAGCCGCATACAATCGAAAATGTATTGAAAAATTGGACCGATCGTATGGGATGGTGCATGGCTAGCCAAGGCAGCCATATGAATGAAGTTGTGTTCTATCATTAATCGGAAAGATTGTACTCCCAAATAAAAAAAACAGTTTGGAAAAATATTGAGTAGTTTCTTTTTTATAGCATTTTTAATTCCGTAAAGTTATATGGCGGACCCCGTATTATTAATCCCATTCTAATTGGTGTTATGAATGCGCGAATCGGTGAACAACAACAACAACTCCATGACTTGGTAGGGGCAGTACATAGTTGGATATTAGAAATTCAAAGGATGAGATAGAAAATGGGAGAAGTAAGACTCTGCTTGATTTTTGTAATGATGTCGGATTAATTGTTTTAAATGGTAGAACAAAAAAGGATTTCGAAGTAAATTTTTCACTTTCATCAGTCAAGTGGGAAAATAGATTACTGGATAGTCAATAAAGATGAACTTTGAAGTTGATTTTAGAAGTTGGTCAGAGCATTCGCCATTTAAACTGAAGTTGGGTAGAAGAGCGAGCAAAGTGTCAAGATGTTGCTTATTGCCAAAGCTAAATTGGAATATCCAAAAACCTGAGGAATATCAAGAAAATTATATAAGAATATAGGAATTATAAGAAGAGTAAAAGAAGTTAAAATTCAAGATCTCTAAAAAGCAATAGAACAGTCGTCAATAAGGAATCAAAGGAAATCAAAACGGCTAGTCAAGATGAGAGGTTTAATAGATAATATGAAGAAGCGAGAATCTCGTAAATTCAAAGCATAACACCGCGTTACACACATTCTGTCCTATGAACCAAATATGCTTTTTCGGAAAGAGGATAAAAAATAAAAATAACGTGTATCGGCGGTTTTCATGTACACGTCACATTTTTTTTTTTGTATTTTATAACTTTAAACGAGCAATTCTTGTATGCATATCTGTATAGCCACACGATCTCAGGATTAGCTTAACGGATTTGAATGAAATTGGGCACACAGGTAGTGTATCACATTTCTAGACTTTTCACCTAGGTGTTGCCACTGACAATATTTCACAGGGCTGCCACCTGTCCGAAATTAAAAAAAAAAATTCTATGAAACATGCCGATGTGGGTATCAAAAGAAAGGTATTTCGCTCCGCATTACAATAGAGAATTTTTTTATTAATTTTATTATACTCAAATTAAAAATTGTTACATTAAAAACTTTAATGCTTTTAAAGAAGCTTAGGCCTTTTATTTTTGCGTTTGTAAGCATTAGAAATAGACCAACAGTATTCGCCAAGCATAAGCGTAATGTCTTGTCCTTTAAAGCGCTTTTCAATAGCCGCAATGTCCTGATGGAACCTTTCGCCATGTTCATCGCTACAAGCTCCTAAATCACCAGGGAAACAATCTAAATGATTGTGAATGAAATGGCTGCACGAATAGGCTGCACGTTGCGAATGTAGCACGACTCAACTACAATTTTTCTACCAGTGACTTCTCGACGTTGTTTGTCAGCAGGTACTATGTACCACCGCTACTGGCTTTCGTTGCGTGGTTTTGCATAACCTGCTGGTTGGAAGCTCGCTCTTGAATCACCGGCATAGCCAACTCTTCTGAAAGCTGGCGCAAAAAGATTCTGCGTCGATTGCTTTTGTTGGAAAGCATATTATTATTTTCATAATAAATGACGTAAACAGCAACACAAACAATATCCAACATATTGTAGAAGAAAGCTAGCGGTCATCTGCAAGTTCGCAGTTGCATACACTCTGTAAAGGGGAGACTATCTAAACAATGGTTGGATAAGTATAGTATTGTGAGCATAGAGTGTATCTCTGCTGTTTTGTATAGTCAAAAACACTGTCTCTCTCGTCAGTTAGGATCTGTGTATGTACACTGGCGGGGTTTGGCTGCAGTGCAGTATAGTAGCTGTAAATTTGCCTGTAATGTATTGCAACATAGGCACGGACGAGCCACTCCAGTGTGCATACACCGATTCTACCTGACGAGAGAGAGGGAGAGAGAGTCTTTACCTGCTGCAAAACGAAGAGACACATTGTGCTCTAGCTTTATAGTGTCATACTATGACATTGTGCTCATATACACATACGCATACATTGTGCTCTAGCCTTATAGTGTCATATTATGCGTTCTATTACCGCTTGGAAACCACTCGTCGTCTTCACCGTCCGAAGGATCCGAGCTAACGTCATCGTCCTCGCCTAGTAGCTGTTTCAAATACTCATCTTTTTCAACTTCACTCAATCTAAATAAAAAATAAATATATCATAAATATTTTTGATATCCTGTTTACATATATTTTTTACATTACCTAAATCTCGATAACTCCTGAATGGTTTTGCACTTATTGCAATTTTATTTGCTGTTTTAGATAAAAGACTTCAAAAAGTATACACAAATTTCAAAAAATACGTCACACAATCATATTAAATATTAACACACGCGATATACGTTTTTGCCGTTAACTCGAGTAATAAAAAAAACTAAATTTGTTTCCTTTTTTTATTTTGCTTACTTATTAAACTCAGCAACTACTTCGATGAACGGGAGGAACAAAACTAACTAAAACTAATTTACAATTCTTTTTATCAACCACCCATATGTTTTTTATAAGTGTGTCATTTATTGAATATTTAGTATTGCATTTACGGAATTCTTCGAATTGCGACCGAAAAATTATGGATTTTAATATTTACTTCATATTTGCGATGAACTTATCAATTGGGTCATTTTTAATGCATGTATGTGTGTTTGTATATGTAACTCGCGTGCTCACGTACGCTAAAGTATCCGAACTATCGTAGTAATGAGTTGCTTCTTCGACGATGAAAACTGAACTATACTACTTTTCAAAATGTTTAACCATATTGGTTTCAAAAGTGTTCTCGAACATATCTCAGGTATAAAAGATTAGGAAGACTGACCTTTTCGCTTACCTCTCAAGTTCAAGGCCAGGTGGATGCCTTCACAAAAACGAGAAATTTAGGGTGCAACTGCCTGCGATTTTGAGTACGTAAGTTATAATATTATTGATGTATTCAGTTAGAAATATGTTCTTGCAACATAAATAAATAAATATTTATCGAATGTATACAACTATTTCGGGATATAGAGGACTAATACCCAAAAAATTGTCGTCGGGGTACATGGGTACCCGGGTGGCGAGTATGTAGATTTTTTAAAGATTGGAATTTAAGGAAGAGTTATGTTGGGTATATTGATAGAGGTTTGTTGATGGTATTAAGTTTGTTTTCGGCGTTTGAACAATTGTTGCTAGCAAAGGAATTCGAACTGTGGCGCAGAGGTGACTTCTGAGTTTTATTTTGATATATATTTTAGCTAAATTATTGTCCGGTGTAGTTTGTGCGTTTTTAGATTTTGTGGCAAATTGTATGGCGGAAAGTTTAGTTGGTTTCTTGATTACAGAAGTAAACTCGCTTATGGGTTGGGTTACTTGAGCAAAGCTCGCAGTAAAGGAGGGGATAGATATATAATATTTTCTTTATACTTTTTAAAAGTATCACGCATACTGCATTTTTGTAATGTTTTTATTTTTAAACTTTCTTAAGTTTGCTTATACTTTGGGTATGAATTGAAAGAAGAGCGATGTTCGGCAGAACAATTCGCACACAAAACTCGGACGAAGTTGTTCTCATGGAGAGCTTGAAAGTAGCAAATTTCGCACATTGGAGAACCTTTGCAGATCAGAAAGTACCGGGAATGTTTAAATAAAACATAAAAGAGTTAAGTTTTAGGAAAAATTATTTCATTTCCTTCAAAATATGACCCGTCTGAAGCAACACACATGTGCCAACGTTTAACCCAGTCCTCCATGCACCCCTGGTCGCAGCTCATTCGTCGCATTCTCTTTGATCTCCTCCATCGACTGAAATCTCTTTCCACGAACTGCTATCTTCGACTTGGGAAACAAAAAGAAGTCGCACGGGGCCATATCAGGTGAAAACGGTGCTTGCACGATGGTATTTACTTGGTGTTTGGTCAAATAATCCAGCATAATTTGGGCTCGGTGCGATGGCGCGTTATCATCATGCAAAATCCAAGAATTGTTTTCCCACATTTCCGACCGTCTGCGACGTCGGAGCGCTTCAAAACGGATAAATAGTGAAAGATGTATGTCTTAGGGTCCTACCAACATAAGAAAAAAATATTGGACCGGTTCCCACGTGCGCCTTCCGTTTAAATTAAAAATTCCCGGTACTTTTTGATCATAGGATACTTTTGTGTATGGCCCAATTTCTGCCATAACTTGCAGTATATTGGATTGGGTACGTGCAGACGTGCAGTAGTCATTATCCGTGCGATATTGATTTTATTTGGTAGTGTATAACTATTGAACGATAACAATAAGGCACAGGTATGTTTTGTATCACCTTCGGATTTGCGTGTGAATATTTATCATATATGCAGAGGAAAGTTCGCAAGAACTCAAATCTTCTATTATTTACTTTCAGGTACATAATATAAAAAGGGTGCATACATGGTGCATTTCGATAGAGGTGTAGTAGGATCTTCGGACTTAATCACCATATAGTTGGTTGGTTCGTTAAAGTGGTTATTCTTCCATAATCCAACTAGCGCTTCCGCACCATTTTGTTGCCACATCCTCGTTACAAACTTGCTTAACGGTTATTTACAGCATGACTATATCCAGTCTGTGCGGTTTAAGAACCTTATTAGGTTGTTGACGTCTAAGCCAGACAGTTGTTCGAGATTCTCGAACAGCGGTCGGCCCAGGGCTAACATTTTGTCCCTCCATAGGGCAGGGCATTTACAGAGGAAATGGAAGATTGTCTCCTTTTTCTCCGGTTGTTTACAACTGTGACAGTATGTATTATGAGGGATGCCCATTTTGGCTGCCTGTTCTCCGGTAGACCAAAAGCGAGTTATGACTGCCGTTAGTCTCCAGGCGTTTCATGCTTATTAACTAGCTTATACCCGGGGGTTTCACCCCACATTTCTATCAAAAAGTAGGCATGTTAATAAAGCCACTTTAACTTTTTTGAGTCAGTTTAGGTATTATTTAAAACGTTCGGATATACGACATTTTTTGTTATATTATTTTCAATATATATTAAATAAAAAGGTTTTTCGGTGCGCCAACTCTGGAGCTACATATAATTGGCCATGGGTAAAACATGAGTTGGTTAGATTGACTCCTGCTACAGCTAATGATTGTCCCTGAGCTTTATTTATGGACATTGCGAAAGCCAGTCTAATAGGAAATTGGAGGCGTTTAAAATTGAAAGGTATATCCGTCGGTATCATTGGAATTCTTGGTATGAAAACTTTGTGGTTGTTTCCTGATAAAACCATAGCTTCTACAACATTCGATAAAAGTTTCGTGATGATTAGCCTTGTGCCATTGCATAAACGTGGAGGATCCAAATTACGCAGCATAATTATCATGGCCCCCTTTTTAAGCATCAGTCGATGAGGAGGAATTCCTGATGGGTCCAAGGAGTTAAGAAACTCAACGGGATAATGAACAGCCTGGGATTCTTCGATGACTGTGTCAATGGAATGATAAGTTGTGACAGTTTCTGGTAGTATTTCTTGAATTTTGGAATTAATGACATTTACATCGTCATTTTTAGGTGCCAAAATGGCCCTTTCTCGAAGCCATCTATAGTTTGTGTGATTGGCTGAAATATTTGGAAATACCCCTTCTTTCAAAACATCGACTGATAACATAAGTTGACAAAAACCTGGAGGAAAAGAAATTAAATTTGGTGGTAAAGAAACTGGTATTTTTCCATTGCCTATTGTAAGTAGTTGTTCAGAAAAAACTTCTGCTGAAGGATCACCTCCCAAATGTGCTCTCATATTTGTAGAAAGAGTCAATTTTTGAACGTTGTCCCATGGGTATGACGATTTTAAGCAGGCATTCACTTCATCTGTGGCGGTTCCTTTCGGAATAACTGGAAGAATTTGTCGAAGATCCCCTGCCAGTAAGAGTAAGGCACCACCCATGGGTTGATCATTACCTCTCAAGTCTCTCAGAGATCGGTCTAAAGCTTCCAGCGACTTTTTATTGGCCATTGTGCACTCATCCCACACGATTAGCTTACATGTCTTTAGAACCCTACCTTGACCTGAGTTTTTGCTTATATTGCACATCGGTGTATCAGATAAAAGCTTCACCAATAAGAGAATGCATTCAATTCAGCAATACCTCTATCGTTGATAATATAAATTCGTTTCTATATCAAATGGTCTAACCCCCATTTTTCTCTAAGCTCATATTTTTTCTAGGAGTACTAAATACTAACTTCATTAAACTTTTTACCAATTTTTGGTATTATACCATAAATGCGTCCAGTGATATGCAGTATGAAAAATCCCATTTGTATAGGAGGTGTCACGCCCCATTTCTATCTATCACCAGTTTTCATGCAGGTGTTAGGTATTAACCTTATATAATATCTTACCAAATTTCAGTTGTCTAGCCCAAATACTTCCGGAGATATGGACAATGAAAAATTGCATTTATATGGGAGGGGCCAAGCCCCCTTTTTCGTTTTTCTCAGTTTTCTTGGAGGTGTTAGGGATTAACCTCATATAACCCCTTCTCAAATTTCATTGGTCTAGCCTAAATACTTCCAGAGATATGGACTATAAACAATTCCAGTTGTATGGGAGGTGCCACGCCCCCTTTTTCGTTATACGCAGTTTTTCTGGATGTGGTAAGGATTAATGTCATATAACCCCTCACCAAATTTCAGTAGTCCAACGTAAATACTTCCAGAAATACGGACTGTTAAAAATTCCATTTGTGTGAGAGGTGCCACGCCCTCTATATATATCAAAATATTTTTTAGCCCATGACCATCCCGGTAAGGTATCCAGTTCGGGTTTCAAATTTGGTTACGATCGGTTTATGCGTTTAGGACGCAAGTCGATCTATATAAAAAATTCCAGTTGTATGGGAGGTGCCACGCCCCCTTTTTCGTTATACGCAGTTTTTCTGGATGTGGTAAGGATTAATTTCATATAACCCCTTACCAAATTTCAGTAGTCTAACGTAAATACTTCCAGAAATACGGACTGTTAAAAATTCCATTTGTATGGGAGGTGCCACGCCCCCTATATATATCAAAATACTTCTAAGCCCAAGACCATCCCGGTAAGGTATCCAGTTCGTGTTTAAAATTTGGTTACGATCGGTTTATGCGTTTAGGACGCAAGTCGATCTATAGATACATACATAATTTGAATTTTATACATATATATAATATATAGATGTTGACGATTGCTTGAGGTTGTAGGTGGACCAAAGCGTTCTGCTAATTTTGCATTTTGTCTGAGCTTTCCACCTACAATCCGCGATTCGAAAGTATTTTAGGGAAATTGCATTCTTGACTGCACCTAATGGTGTGAATACCGTTTCTGCAAGAACATTGTTCATGGCGGATCCCCCTCTTGCCAGTTCATCTACTTTTTCGTTACCTTCAATATTCCGATGTCACGGGACCCAGATTAAGGAAACTTTATGATTTTCACTCAAGATGATGAGGCTATTCCTTCTTTGTTCCACCACTTTAGATGTTGTATTAGCCAAACCCAGTGCCTGTTTTGTTTCACCATATACTTTGGGTCATAATTTTTGTTGGCTGTTAGTCAGGAAAAGCTTCCTGTAGTTTTTGAAACGCTTTGTTGCGCTCCGGTTGGGTACTGTTTCCAAACTCAGTGAATATGCTGCCCCCGAATTGGTACTATTATGTATTGAATAATATTGTTGACTTAAGAAAAAGATCAAACGCGAAACTACAATAAGTATGAAAAGAAACATCAAAAGAGAGCTATTGAATAGCAAAAACTGAGAGAACGACTATAACACAACTGGTCAGTACGAGGTTTAGTCGGTGACTGCAATATCGTCCACTTTTTGACGTTATCAAGGCATCGATATTTTATAGATCTCCATGAATGGTAACGAAACTATACAGTAATAAGGAATTGTTATACCAATGCCTCCCAATTCTCTGATATTGCTATCTTATGTCCTTGTAACAAATTTTAGTATTCAGGCACGAATATTCCGAAAATTTGTAATATTAAAAATTTGGTTTGTATGGGAGGTGACATTAAATTAATTTTACTACGCCTATATTCTTCCGGTAGATGCAAGGAATAAGTTGACGAAGTCAATGGGCAATCCCATGAGTGGTTTGGCGGCTTCTAAAATACGTATTAACAAACAAATATTCATTTTTATACACTTATATTAGATTCCTGTTTATGGACCCGATACAGTGTAGAATACAACAGCAAAGCGCTGATTCCAACGAATACATTATGGTAAATTAGACACCGCATTTAAGGCACGCTCTGTTAGATCAATCTTTCAAAATGTCGATAAACTCATGAAAATCGTTGAGTCATGGCGATCAACCAGAAGCGGGTATAATTGCCAAATGGAACGAATGTCAACGTTATTTTCTAAATGTGGCTATGTAACAATTGTTACAATAATGTTAAAATTTCAAGAAATCAAAATGTAACTGCTACGAAGTTTCAAAAAGAAAAATTGAAATCGCTTGCGGCATTCGTGAAAATAATGTTAATGAAACCGATCGATCTTCATAAAGCCAAAGACAGTAGGTAAATAAACTTTTAAAAATTTCTACGAAATCTTGACTTTATAAATAAACAATAGCTTTTGTTAAAGCAAAGAATCGAAATAAATATGTATATGTTTCTGGAACACATAAATTCCTTCTTGCACATACATACATATGTATGTAGGTTATTTCAAGTGCCGTCCCTTAAATAAATTTGTTCCGATTATATTTCATTATTCCTTTGAGCATGAGTATGAATTGGGGTGACCCGCTGAGCATTTAAGCATACAGTCTTTTTCCCAACTCGCATTCATTCATACGTTTACTAACAGAGTTACAAAGTACATATGTACATACATTCATACTTATGTTAATACATACAAAACAAACATTCAAAGTATTCACATACATAATTTTTCCCATTGCCCCTAGTCTCGCGATGCCTGCAATTTTTATTCGAGTACTACTACAATCCCAACACAATGGGCAAGACCGGACGACAGACGATGTACGGCCACAACAGAAGTAAGAGCTGTTGCAACAAACACCATTTAAACTACAACAAAAAGCTGTAACAATAGAACTCAATGACTGTTGTTGCAGCGGAAAGTAAATAGCATACGTCCATAAGTGTCATAAATATACCAATCACTAGTGGTGAAAAAGAGTGCAGAGTACTTATGAATTTACAAATTCCCACATCAACAGACACTATCTAGAAGGCTGGCGTACACGCTGTAGTCTTCTTTCCCAAACAAAAGGTGTTAATATTATCCTAAATAAATGCATGCAGCTATACATGTTTGTAAGTCAATAACAATAAATAAAAAGTCCGATATAAAATCGCTTTACATGTTGTTGGTCTTTTTTCTTTTCGCTTTATTGTTACATTGCATGTTTTCAATTTTTTTGCCAGTTTGGCACGATTTCTCTTTTGTTTTGTTTTCTCTTCAAATGTTCATAACTAACAAACAATAAAATTAGCAACAATAGCAATAGCAACAGTTAAAAGAAATGATTGAGCATGTATATCTAAAGTAATACCCTGCAGGAAAAACCTCAGCAATTGTAACATATATATACTGAACTTTCCCCTACTCTGGTGTGAAATAAAAATGTTTTATAATTGCTCTAATTTTTTTTTTTGCAGGATGCTGAATAGCAATACTTTTAATTATGGAAATTTTATTAGGGCAGTATACGTTCAGTAAAACGTCTATTTAAAACTGTAAATTCTTCGATATTTGGTTGCGGTGCATCAGCATTATTATTTAGCCGTCTTGACCGATTTGCATGAGGTCGTTCACAAAAAAACGACTTTGAGTTGTTTACAACGACAACGCATCACAAAACACATATTTTAAACGAATTTAAGGTAAAAAACGTAGGAATTATCATCGATCAGCCAATGTATTCAATATATCCGACCATATCTAATATTTATATATTTTCGATATCCGATGTATGAACCTGTAAAACACAGTTCGCTGGCACCGTTGAAGGCATGCGTATACGAGCATATAAAATATTTCAAACAATGGAAAAACATTGGCTAATGTATAAATAGTTAGTATGATATATGTGCAACCTAGTATAAATTAAAAATATTGTTTAACCCTTCGAAGCGCAATAACTTATTTTTTAGTAAAAGTTACAATCCTGTTTTTTTCACAAAACCATAAAATAAAAAACAATGTTTTGAAGTTATTTGATATTTTGAAAGACTTCATTTATTTAAAGAAAACAACAGGAACAAACAGTGTACTGAGTAAAAAAAAGTAGTTACAACAGATTACAAGATAATTAGTTTTAATGATAAATTTTGAAACAATTGTTTGTCTTATTGTAGCACAGTGATACTCTCACAATTTTCGCAGAGTTGTAGCACAGTGATGCTCCCACATTTCCCGCTTTTGTTGAACATAACTGCTCGTTTACACAAAAGATGCATAATAATTGGCCTTATTTTCATGGATAGTATGGTTCATGGATAGGATTCGATACCGGCAACTGATTTCTATTATCGCTAAAGTGAAGAGAGTTTCTAATTAATTTCAACCTTTGTTGTGGCAGTATTTTTAATCACACTAATATCTATATCATCTAACAAATACTTTCAAACGTTAGGCATATGTACCTATAATCGACATATAGGTAGAGAAGGATTCCAACAAATTGACGTATCTTCAAAGTAATTACACAAGCTGTCGAGTTTGCATCGTTTCCTGAGGGAATAGGTAAAAGAAAAATTGTATGAGAAAATTCCATGATTTCAGGAGACAGTATGGGTTTTCCTTAAAAGGCAACTTGATTTTATTTTCATGTAGTAGTAAATTATTATTTCACCATATTAGATTCATTTACCATTCTTGACGCTTTTTACTCGAGGTACTTGGCAAAACCGCAGTTTTCGTGTCGTTCAGAGTTTCCATTTTCATCATCTATGTCTCAAATTTCACTTTGGTTTTCATCACTTGAAAAGTCCTCATTCTCCGAAATCTTCCAAACTATTAAATATTTCAGCGGAATTCAATCGTCTCGTCGACATTCTAGGTGAGAGGGCCATAAGATTTTATTTCTGTGAAATGTACTACAAATTATTCGTACTAAGTACTTTGTTGCATAGCTGTAACAGTTATAAAAACAACGAAATAGTGTGCTTAGAACTACTTTTGAAGGAAAATCATTTATCATTTAAAAATATCATATGTGTATATACCTGCTTTCACAATAAGCACACTATCTTGTTTTTTATTCACTTTTTGCTCGTAATAACACAAAATATACTTAACACTCTCAGACAACAGAAATTTATTGTGGGCTTTTGCTATTTCATTTGACTGTACTCGTACAGTTACTTTGGCGTTGATGACTTTTGGTACTTTATAAAGCGTTTTTCAGTAAGAGCGCTTCAACTTTTTGAATAAAACACAAACGGTTTGACTTTCTTAACTAATTTTGTTTTTTATTATCGAGTTTGAACATATACATTTAAGTATGAAATTCGATTTCTTTTGCATGACCACCGCGTGCACGTTTTACGAAGTCCAATCGTTGAACCCAATTTTCGACCACTCTTTTGCATAAATCGGCCGAAATTCCAGCAATTTCGCGTTCAATATTGGCTCTGAGCTCACAAATCGTCGCCGGCTTGTTACTGTAGACCAATGACTTCACATAATCCCAAAGAAAATAGTGTAGAGGCGTCAAATCACACGAACGCGGCGGCCATTCGACCGGTCCATTTCTGGAAATAATGCGCTCATCGAACTTACTCTTCAACAAATCAATTGTAGCGTGTGCTGTGTGGCTTGTGGCTCCGTCCTGTTGAAACCACATGTCGTCTTAGTCCATACCATTCAATTGCGGCCAAAAATAATCGTTTATCATGTCGCGGTATCGATTTCCATTCACAGTAACGTGGCGATCGTTCTCGTCAACGAAAAAATATGGGCCAATTACGCCGCCGGCATGTAAACCGCACCAAACAGTGATTTTTTCGGGATGCAACGGTGGCTCATGAATCACGTGTGGATTGCTTTCTGCCCAGTAACGCATATTTTGCTTGTTGACAAAGCCATTGAACCAAAAGTGAGCTTCATCACTGAAGATGATTTTTTGGAAAAAATCTGGATCATTTTCGAGTTGATCTTCAGCCCAATTTACCAATCGACGTCGCTTCAAATGGTCAAACGGCTTCAGTTCTTGTGTCAGCTTGATCTTGTACGGATGTAGGCCAAGATCTTTTCGCAAAATTCGCCACAATGACGACACAGAAAGGTCCAATTGTTGAGAACGTCGTGTGAGCGACACATTTGCGTCTTCTTGAACTGAAGCCCTGGCGGCAGCAATATTTTCAACACTTCGTGCACTTCTTGCTCTCACTGGCACCGGAACATTATGTAGCGAAAACGTAGATACAAATTTTTTCACTAGACGGTCGATTGTCGAACGGGATGGCTTGTTAAATGGACCGTAAAATGGCCGTAATGCCGTATTTTCATAAAAAATTTGCACGATTTGCAATCGTTGCTCAAGTGTGTACGTTCCATGATGAAATGTATACTAATGAAGTTTACAAATGACAAGCGAAAAATAAAAAATATTGCGTCGTTCGCCCTCCCTATCGGAAAAAATTTGAAGCGCACCTATTGAAAAACGCTATATTAACAGGAAATGTAATTTGGATATTATGGGAGCCGCGAAGTGTGAAAATATGCATAAGTTTTAGAAAAACATATATGTATGTATTATAATTTGTAAGCATTCAAATAAAGATTTGTAATTATATATATGTAATGTACATAAGTATATATATTATATACATATACATATATAATTGGCACGTACACCCTTTTAGGGTGTGCGCCTTGATGTTGTTCCACAAATGGAGGGACCTACAGTTTCAAGCCGACTCCGAACGGCAAATATTTTTGTGAGGAGCTTTTTCATGGAAGAAATATACTCGGAGGTTTGCCATTGCCTGCCAAGGGGCGACCGCTATTAGAAAAATGTTTTTCTTAATTTTGGTGTTTTCGCCGAGATTCGAACCGACGTTCTCTCTGTGAATTCCGAATGGTAGTCGCGCACCAACCCATTCGGCTACGGCGGCAATTTGTAATTATAAACGAATAAAAACTCACTTGTAAAGCTCTAAAACTTCCCTGCTAAATATTTAAAACTTTACGTGATAAGTCTGAAAACAGTTATGTAATCAAGGACCCAAAATAAAGTTTACTTGTTCGCCTGATATTTAAAAATTTATAAAATTTATCTGCAGTGTATATACCTATATACGTACATATACACATATTTATCAAACATGTCAAATTTTCGTTTTCTCAAACAATTGTACTCAGACCAGGCAAACGTCCACCCCCTACAAAACGTAAGGGTGAGCGTTTTTCAGTTGAATTTTGTTTATCTGTGTACACAAATAGTTGTACGATTTAATTGTTTAATTGTTAAAAAAAAAAATATGGAAGTAAATTGTTCTAAATATTTCATTATATTCAATATATACCGTATGTATCTATATATTTTATTATATATGTACATACTTGTGTATTATTGGCGCTTACAGGAGAGTGGAGCTCCTCCTTCTATTTGTAGTGTGAGTCTTGATGTTGTTCCACAAAAGGAGGGGCCTGCAGTTTTCAGTCGACTCCGAATAGGAGATAGTTTTTTTGAGGAGCTTTTTCATGGCAGATATGTATATACTCAGAGGTTTGAAAGAACTATTTCTATTATTTGGTGTTTCATGTACAGAGATTTTAAGATTTTAACCTACGCACTTTCGAATGGTAGTCACGCCCGATCGCATTCAGCTACTGCGGCCGCATGTGTGGAATTGTAGATTTTTTCTTGTTCTATTCTCATATGAAATACTAAACATTTTCACGGGGGTATCCATTGGGTTTTTCGTTTTTTTCGCAGCATTTTCTGTAATCTTCAAAAAGTTAATTTAATTTATCTGTATTAGTTGCGTAAAATACCTCCATTTTTACCGTTGAATTTTATTATATCTATATATTATATATAAAAATTCAGCCGTTTTTCGGGTTGTGATGAACTTAACGGAGAATGGCTCAACCGATTTTAAGCAAACTTTGCCACATTGAAGAGACATTTGAGGAAAAGGTTTGTGTTTTGAAATTTTAAGAATCGGATGCCAGGGTCTCGAGAAATAGGCCAAAACGTGGACCCGGGTAACCCTAGGATGTTTTTGTACAATATGGGTAGCAAATGGAAGCTGTTGATGATTTCTATAGTATAGAGTATTTTTCATACCGTTCCGTGACTAGCGTCTCGAGATATAGGCCAAAACGTGGACCCGGGTAACCCTAGGATGTGTTTCTACAATATGGGTAGCAAATGGAAGCTGTTGATGATTTATATAGTATAGAGTATTTTTCATACCGTTCAGTGACTAGGATCTCGAGATATAAGCCAAATCTTGGACCCGGGTAACCCTAGGATGTGTTTGTACAATATGGATATCAAATGGAAGCTGTTGGTGAATGCTTTAGTACAGAGTATTTTTCATGCCGCTCCGTGACTAGGGTCTCGAGATATAGGTCAAAACGTGGACCCGGGTAACCTTTGGTTGTGTATGTACAATATGGGTATCAAATGAAAGCTGTTGATAAGTGCTTTAATGCGGGGTAATTTTCATACCTATTGATGACTAGGGTCTCGAAATATATGCCAAAACGTGGACCCGCCGTGTCTTTGCACCGAATTAAACCAAACTTACACACATTGTTAAGTAAGTATTGAAAATGGGTTTCGTAAAGTTTGGTTGTAATTCGGAACACTGGCAACGCGTACAACGTTCTTTTGAACCAGCCATAATGTCGTTTACTTTTTTAACGCTTGGGGCGGAACTGAACTGTCAAATTGACAGTGTGAGTTACAATGTGTCAATATTTCTTTCTGATTTGAACGCCATAAGGAGAAGGCGTAAGTGCAAAGTGTAAAGATTTTTTGTGAATGTTTTTGAGGTGGATTTTGGAACAGTGAATAATTTCTTACGAAATTTGAGAATTTAATGTGAAATCCGAATGTTCAAATGAAATTATGTTTTGTGGATTTATTTTTTCGGTTGATATGCGATAAGCTACGATACACCATGAGTGAAAAAAATGGTAAAAAAAAAATGAAAAAACAAAAGAAATTGTTAAAGGATGCAAAAGAAGAGCACGAAAAATGCGTAACTTTGATGAAAAGATTAATAGTCTTATCATGCAAATTGTCAACAATTTTCAGAAGAAAAGAAATGATTTAAGAAAATCATAACAAAATAAAATAATCCTGACCATGTGGACTTGGGCTTTTAAACACATATGCATCGAAAATATAATCCACAAAATTGAAAAAAAAAACATGTTTTAAAATCTCAGAATACCATAATTACAATCATGTTTATTACAGTACAAATGCCAAGACAATCACGTAATCATATTGGTCCTTCGACAAATAATAATAGGCGCATGAGAAATGCCCGGAATAACGCAACATCAGAAGAACGTCAAGAACAAAATGAAGTAGTCAAACGATTGATGAATAATGTTATCCAAGCAACTATTTTAATTGGCAAATTCAAGAATTAAGACGTTCTAATACCAAGAATTCCACGGATTGCACCTGAATTGCCATTTGAATTCAAGCGTTTGCAACTACCCATTCGTTTAGCATTTGCAATAACTATCAATAAATCACAAGGGCAAACTTTAGAAACATGCGGGATGAATTTAGAAGAACCAGTATTCACCCATGGTGTTGGGTGTTATATATTATATTTACTCAAAAACAAATAGAAAAACAAAAAATATTGTTTATGTCAAACCGCTTGAATAAAGAATAAAGAAATAAATAATATGAAAACCATATCTTTTCTGTTCTAAACCATATCTATTCTATTTAAGTGTGCCCAGCGAAGCGGGCCGGGTTTGCTAGTTCAATATGTAATTAACGGAAGTGTTGAATTTTTTTGTTCTTCTGTCGTAGTGAATACGAAACAGGGCGGATGACAATATATACATATGTATATAATGACCCTTTCACCCGTTTGGGTGTTTGACCGAGCTGCTCCTCCTATTTGTGGCGTGCGTCTTGATATTGTTTCACAAATGGAGGGACTTACAGATTTAAGCCGACTCCGAAGGCGGTTTTTCATAGCAGAAATACACTTGGAGGTTTTGCCATTGTCTGATGAGGGAAGACCGGTATTAGAAAAAACTGTTTTCTTTATTTTGGTGTTTCACGGAGATTCGAACCTACGTTCTCCGAGTGCTGAATGGTAATCACGCACCAACGCATTCGGCTACGGCGGCCGCACTTACATACATACATATGTATATATACTTTTCAAACATTTAAATATTGATTAATATAAACCGCATTAAGTACTACTTCGATTCGTTGCCTGCCGCGATCTTATGAAGAGTTGCGATTTAACTTTATTATATACATATATATTCTTTGGAAGAATCGCAATATTTGAATATTTATTGATCATGCTAAATTTTATATAATATAGGTATGTCAAAGTGTTGCATATAAAACCTGGAAAATTTAGTACCATTATAAAGTTTTATGAACGAAAAGTTTCAGAATGAGCCTGATGAAGCAGCGCATAATAGTCATAAGCTAGAACGGTTAGGATCATTATTTTGGGTTTTACCAGCCAACAGCAAATTGCATGGAAATATAATCACGCAAATCAAATCTTAGATTTAAAATTAAAAATTATTAATGAATTTGAATATTTCTAACTGTAACCGCAATAAAAAATATTTTATATTATTTTTACACAATTTATTTATTAATGTCCAAAGCTCCAACAGGATTATAAACGATGAAATCGATTTGCTCAAGAGCGTGATTAACTGGACCTCAGTTATAATTTCGTTTTCATTAGAGCTGCTAAAGTTTAGTACCAGTGATTTTCCCTGCAGGGCCATAACAGCACAAGGTCTGAATATAACAGCGAATAACTGAATCAACGCAAACACCAGCAATCAAGTTATACTCGTAGATGGGAACTGATGTGATTGTTTGTTCCGCTAGCTGTTTCCCAATGGGATACGACAAAGAGATTGATGCTGCCATTATTTATTTTAGCTATTTACGCATTATCCTGACTGTTGAAAATTTTTCGCATTGTTTGTTGCTGTTTCAACTTTGTTAATGATGTTGTTTGCTGCTATACCATTAATAAAATAATTTTGGTTATCACTAGACAATGTCGCTGACGAAAATGAAGGGAACCTAAACGGGGAGGTTTGTCAACCTCGGGAACGTATTTATACACACATAACCATAAATATGCCTGGGTCCATTCGTAAACAACTATATATGTATGTAGGTAAGGAACTTTGTATGTACAAAAACCTCATATAAAATCTAACAACTCATCAAAAATTGTCAAGCATTGAACTATGTATGTATGACAGAGTGACAATGTTAATCCATTGTGGATATCAGCGGATGTGTATATACTCATTTATATGGCTAATTTTTTATCGTGTCGTGCGACCTTAACATCGGCATATTTCAAACGAGTCGATTGCCGTACCGAAATTTATTGTTACGCCAATTTCTCCCTTTGTTAGATACGCGTACTTTCACATGAAACGCTTGTTTTACAGAACAAAGACAATAAGGACAATAACAGCTTTTTCAGTTTTTGCCCTATGTATGTTTGTATATATGTATGTATAATCAGTACTGACAAAGTGACAAAATCGAATGAAAGAATGTTACTTGCAGATTTATGAGAACATACAAGTATGTATGACAATACAAAATATATGTTTGCATATCTATGTTTATAGTGAATACTCCCTTCACGAAGTTTTTATTAATTTTTGACCTATAAACACAAGTTCCTACATACTAATTACAACGATAAGTAGAATAACTATCGAACATAATTTAAATACCTTATAAATAGAATATAAAGAATTTAAAAATACACTTTTCGAAGAAGAAAAATCTAGTTGGATAGAACCCGAGATTAAATTAAATTCACTTAAAGCACAAACGAGAGGAGCATTATGCGAATGCACACGCTGGTTATCTTTTTCAAGCGAAACCGGTTCATAATAAAGATAAGAAATAACAAATAAAGAACTGATTAAGTACTGAGAACAACCAGACTTAAACAGTTTAAGGTAGGACTTTATCGGTCTGATAAGATATGTGAAACAAAGACCTTTGTGCATTTCTCAATATATTTTATGATACCGATTAAAATACTAGTATCAAGCACTCTTACTTTTATCATCGATAACTAACTAATAACGGTAGCTATAAGGTTTTTAGGAAATTAATGGAATATACTAAGAAAATATGAAGTACCAGTTTTATTTTTTACCCTTATCCTAGCAGTAAGTTTTCATTGGCGATCTTGCCAGAAGGACTAAAATTAAATGGTCATTTAAAAAAAATGACGTTCGAAGTAAAGTGAGAAAATAAAAAAGTCCAACAAGGCAGAAAAATTAAAAGCTGACCCTTGGTACCACTACTACAAAAAAGTACCCCTGAACTGTTTCCACTAATCCTAGAAGCAACAAAATAATTTACCGGTGATCTGCAAAATACACGAAAAGAGGAAACGAATCCTTACGTCAACTCAACAAGCCTGTAACCTGCAGAAGGAAGACATCCTTAAAAGTAACAATAAGCCAGAAAGTGAAAATATAAGTCAACTGAATCAACCAGATCATGAATACTAACAGTAAGGATCATTTTACGAGGGACTACAAACAACGGTGTACACAGTACAAGAATTCCACACGCTAAACCTCAACTGTACACTACCCAAGTACTCCGAGGATAGTCCCGATTTACACGAGGAGACATCTGGAAGGGAGACACTGGAAATTCTCTTTTGATGTTTCATTCGCGTACACACGGGCAAAAATGTTTCCGCGACATTTTGACATTTAATACTTTAGCATCGTCTGGTTCGGATGTATTCTAGCACGCGCTTACATGTAAAGCAGAGAGCGTTCGACAACAGTTTCTTAAATATATGAATGAAAAATGCAAACTGGTTAAATAATAAATAATTTGTTGTTTTTTTTATTGAAATATATTTATAACTTCTTATACTTGAATAAAAAAAATTAAATTAAAAATACTTCATATATAAATAATTAACTTAAAATTAACTTGAGTATCTAGAAATGCAGGGAAAAATTAGAAATCAACATAACCATGTCCCATAACTATTTTAAATTATACCTACTTTACTAGCAAAAATGATCGTGCATTTCCCAAGCAGCGTTCGGATGTTTGTCATCGTTGTTATCTTCCGTTTGATTGAAAACCAACACATAACTTAGAACTTTCTTCCACAAAAGAAGAAAACGAATGAAGCAACTGTCAAAAATTACTTTAAGATAAGAAATACGAATAAGAAGAGCAAAGCGTGTCGCCGAGTACGGGAGACAAAATCCCTTCTCTCTTCCCCGACCGTCTTTCGCCCTTGAACAAAATGTTTCCCTTCCAGATGTCTCCTCGTGTAAATCGGGTCATAGACGCAAGCATCAATACGAACATATTATAATTTTACAACATAAGTAAGTAAGTTCAAGCGAAATGGACAACAACCAAGTAACAGCACTAGTTACTCGATTAATGATAATCCAAACTGAGACACTTCGTGCAGATATTATTCGACTGACCGAAGAACTAAACAGATAGCCAACAATGTAAAAGAATTTACTGTACAGACCGTAGATCAAAACATAGTATGTAATGAATTACTTGAAGTGATGAGAAGTTTACCCGAATTCTCTGGGAAATAATTATTATGTACACAGAATCAGCCAATAACTCAGTGCACCTGTATATCAAAGGCAGCACGTGTTATTTTAAGAAATAAAACAACATGTGAAGCCAATAATGTTTTGAACAATCACCGCACTGTGCACTGGGCACTGTCTGAGATGCCCACCTTTTCCATGTGCTTTGCCCATAGAAAGTGGACCGTCATCAGTCCAACCAGGCTTCTACAGTCCCTTTTGCTTAATGACAGGAGGAACTGCGACAGTCGGTCGAACATGACAGGTAACATTAGTTTTGTCCATCTGCAGCCTCTCTCAGCCTGAAAAGCTCGCTTATGGGTTATAGTAAACCGTTTGCTAACCGTAGCTTTGATGGCTGCAGAAGGAAGTGGCAGAACGGACTCCAGGCCAAAATAGTTCAGATGTATGCATTTCAAGAGCAAAGTGCAGTTTTGTTCCGCTGGATTCCACGTAGACACCAGAGCCGGAGTCGTTCTCGATCCTGGAGCCATCCGTAAAAATGCGAAAACAGTGATTGCCGGGCTCATTTTAAGCCTCTGGCAGCACCACACTGTATCTCTTGTCAAGCACGACTCTGGATGGCATGGAGTCAAGGGGCATGGCAAGGATCGTTGGATCGGAGTCCATGCCTACTCTGTTTTCCAATGCCGAACAGGGGCCGTTCCAATTCCCATTGTGTTTCAGCCTGCAGATGGCCTTTAAGGTCTCTCCTTGGATGAAAACATCAAGTGGTAGTAGACTAATCAGAGCACATAATGCCGGGCCTGAAGTAGTTGGGAAAGCTCTGACGCAACAGATGGCCTTGGACTATGAATAAGTTCGTACGGTTTTTTTTCGAAATTTGAAACTTTATTGACGTAAAATGGTTACAAATTTAATATTCAAAGTATTGTCCATCGCTTACTACTACTTTTTCCCATCTTTCTGGCAATTCACGGATTCCCTTTGTGAAAAATTCGGTCGGTTTTGCCGCAATCCACGAATCGATCCATTTTTTGACTTCATCGTAATTACGGAAGTGCTGGTCAGCCAGGCCATGTTGCATCGATCGGAAGAGATAGTAATCGGATGGCGCAAGGTCTGGACTATACGGCGGGTGGGGTAGGACATCCCATTTGAGCGTTTCTAAGTATGTTTTGACCACTTGTGCAACATGTGGCCGAGCATTGTCATGTTGCAAAATAACTTTGTCGTGTCTATCGGCGTATTGCGGCCGTTTTTCTCGCAGTGCTCGGCTCAAACGCATCAATTGTCGTCGGTAGACATCCCCCGTAATCGTTTCATTCGGTTTCAGTAGCTCATAATACACAACACCCAGCTGGTCCCACCAGATACACAGCATAACCTTCAGGCCATGAATATTCTGCGCCGACGTCGATGTTGAAGCATGGCCAGGGTATCGTAATGGACCCACTTTTCATCGCCAGTCACAATTCGATGCAAAAAACCCTTTCTTTTGTGCCGTTGAAGCAGTTGTTCGCATGCCATAAAACGGCGTTCAACGTCTCTTGGCTTCAATTCATACGGCACCCAATGGCCTACCTTTCGGATCATTCCCATGGCTTTTAAACGTTTGGAAATGGTTGATTGATCAACTCCCAAAGTTTTTGCAACCTCTTCTTGCGTTTGAGCCGGATCTTGATCGAGCAATTCCTCCAATTCGGTATCCATGAACTTTGGCGGCGCACCCTCGCGTTCTTCGTCTTCCAAGCCAAAATCACCACTTTTAAAGCGTGCAAACCACTTCTGGCACGTTCGCTCAGCTAGATCATGCTCACCATAAACTTCCACCAAGATACGATGACTTTCGGCTGCTTTTTTCTTCATATTAAAATAATGAAGAAGAATTCCCCGCAAAAACACATTATTTGGCACGAAATTCGACATTTTCAAGTGTGGTAAAAATATTGTTGTTTACGCTTCAAATAAAAAACTTATACTGACGTTTGTGCCTTACGACAGTAGCTCTCCAATGAATGTTTGGAAATGTGGATCGATGGAATAATAATCAAGTTACGCCATCTGTTGTAAAACCGCACGAACTTATTCATAGTCCTATAACTCCCACGAGAGGGAGTCTACGCATCCAGACCACTGACGCATAGGTGATAATAGGTCTTAACACAGCCGTGTAGATCCATAGGATCTTGTTAGAGAAAGACCCCACGTTTTCCCAAAACCAGCCTCGCACTGCCAGAAGGCTGCCAGTGATTTGGATGTCTTTGTTTCAACGTGTGATTTCCAGAGGAGCTTACTATCGATAATTATTCCAAAGTGTTTAATTTCTTTGGATAGCTGGATTGTGAATCCTTTTAGCTTAGGCAGAATAAGTCCATCAAGCCTCCTCTTTGTGGTAAAGAGGACAATACCAGTGTTGGTGGGGTTTGCCGATAGCCTATTCGCACAGCACCAAGGGTCAATAATACCCAGAGTTTTCTGCACTTTCCGGCAGATGTTCATAAGCGGCAACATCGTCCCCATATGCTTGTGCGTAGACTCCCGAGTCGTTTAAGGTGGTGAGCAGAGGATCCATCACCATGCAACAGAACAATAAACACAGCAAACCGCCTTAGGGGCAATCTCTATTAACCCCGGATGACACCAGTAGATCTTCCTCTGCTCGCACCTAGACGATTCATTGGACCAGCATCGAACGAATCCAATTTACTAGCACCTGGTCTACGCCGTGCATACTAGCAGAGCAACACATACTATCTAAATTGGCATTATCAAACGCCCCTTCTATGTCTAAAAAGATGCTCATAGCGTAGTCTCTCCTGTCGATGGCCAGCTCTACCCTAGCAACAAGGTTTTGCATTGCCGACGCGTAGGATTTTCCACTTTGATAGGCATGCTGTAATGGAGACAGACGGTGAACCTCCACCGACTTCTGACGTATGCGCAATTCCACCAGTCGTTCGAGACATTGCAGCATGAAAGAGGCCATGCTGATGGGTCTAACGCTTTTGGGGCTGGTGTAGTCGTCTTTTCCAACCTTTGGGATGAAAGCGACCCTCACCATCCTCCACGAGCGTAGTATATAGGCCAATGCCAAGCATGCGGAGAAGATTTTATTCAAGGCTGCGGTCACGGGCTCTGTACCTTCCTTCGGCATGACAGGATATATGACATCTGGTCCGAGTGACCTTCAAACCTGGATTCCAGATATGGTACACTGATGGATTGCAATTAGAAGATAGTAGAACAGAGGCGTGAATCAACGGGCCTAAATTAAAAAATTGATTCGAACTATCCTCCAGGCAGAAATACATGCCAAAGATATATATCTTCAGATAGTCAGGTGGCTTTGAAAGCCATTCTATCAATTACAATCTCCTCAAAAATGGTACATAACCGCCTGAATCTCCTTAATATGCTAGGGAATTTTTATACATTATTACTGGGATTGTTCCTGGATACGAGGGAAATGAAATAGCGGACCATCTATCAAATAAAGGTAAACTTAAAAAGGGCCCCATCAACGAAATTCTCAGGAGGTGGGAGGTGAAGAAGTTCGTTGTACACCGGTGAAATTCTTTCGATCAACGACAAGCGAAACAATTTTTGATAAACTACTTTCACTTAGCAGCGTAGACTTAAAACTGTCTACTTTACAAGCTACTCTAGTCTGAGATATCAGTTACACAAAATTGGCTTCTCTGAGACCATTATCTGCAGATTCTGTGAAATGGACACTGAAAATTCTTTATAAATGTTCTGCACTAGGCAGAAATCGGCTACCTTGGTGGTACTGCCGTCCCTCCACATAAACGATGGATTAAAAAATCTCAGAATGTGCTAAAATTTAAAAAAAACCTTAAAATATAGGGTACCACAACAGGCTTTGCACAATAGATCTATTTTGGTTGCGGTACGCAGAAGCCTAATAATAATAATAATTCAATAGTATCATTGGCACAGAAGGTACAATTTGAAGCTACGGTGTCCTGTCAATATTTGGATAAACTGGAAATCCACATCCCCATGTCGTCTGTCTAGCCAACTTTGTACTGAAGGAATTAAGCAATAGGTCTAACGTCCGTTCGTTCCATTGCTCCACCGTCTTTGCCATTACTGCCAGCAACTCTCCGTAATTGCGTGAGGATTCAGTAATCTTCCTCGCCAAAATGTCTATTGGCCCGATTGTGATATTAACAACGTCACGCACCCTTCTGCTGCTTATTAGCACCGCCTCTGTCTTATGTTGCGCCAACTCGGGGCTCGCTTCCGCCAGCCATATCTGGATTTGTGAAATCACTACGTTTGTCATTTCAGTCATTTTCTGATTGGGACTGGTGCAGTCATTTCTTATAACTTTAGGAATGAAGGCGACCTTCACCATCCTAGAAGAACGTGGTATATAAGCCAGTGCCAGTCATGCAGTGAATATTTTCTTCAAGACTGCTGTCACGAACTCTGCGCCTTCCTTCAGCATGAAGGATATATGCCATCTGGTCCGGGCGACTTGTAGCCGTCAAAAAATTTTATGGAAAATCGAATGGCGGCCTCATACACCACAGATCTGGCAACGTACCAGTCATGCCGAGAACATGTAGCAGCTCTGACAACAGATCTTTTAATAAGAGCTGTTGCCGGCCGACGTTTATCTGATTGCCTGGAAAGTGAGATTCCATCCGCAAGCTGAGTGTCTCACTTTGCTTCTCTGTTAAGAATCCATCAGATTTCCTAACTAACCCCAGCCTTGCAGTTGGGCCCTTTTCCAGGGTCCTAACCGATTTCGCCGTGTCACTCTGAGATTCAATACCGCTGCAGAATTTCCTATCAGAAGCTCTTTTCGACTCCTGAAATAGCTTCTTGTAGTTCTTCTGGACATGACGGTATAGCTGCCAGTTCTGAGCAACATTAGACTAGAGGGCCCGGTTTAGAAGTGATACTATAGGCCGTTCCTAGGTCTACGCGAACTCCTGTCATATAATACCGTGGCCCCTTTCAACGCGCTAAAGCCACAGAGGCGGCCCCTATGTCACTGTCAAGGGACGGGAACTACAGGAACTACGAGGAACTGAGCCACTCATTCGGGATAGACATGGAATATGACAGTCCCAAAGAAGAGACTAAGACGGTTACCGTACCGTGAGCCCATGACAACGACACTGGCCTCATCCATTCGCACTACAAGAGAAGCTCCTTCCTCTCGTTTTCAGTTGCTTCCCTTGGTGTGCGAGAGAATTCGCCAAAGCCGCGTGTTGATGCCCGGATTCTGAGTACGTAGGCAGTGCAGGGCATCCGCTGTAGACAGATCGGGATCCAGAATCCTTTAGATGGCCTTCCTGAGGGATATGCTCTCCTCGCTGCAGACCGGGAAGCGAGTAATCTCCGTGGGGGCCCGTTATTGACCACGGTCCCGGTCCACTTGAAGTTGGCCAGAGACGCGCACCTCTCCCTTATAGTGTCGTCCCTTGTCTCATAGCCCTTCGTGTTGGCTTCAGGATCGGAGGCAATAACCAAACGTATCAGCAGGCTGTTGCAGTATTTGATTTCTGCATTAGTCAGTTGATGGTCAGGCCCAGTTTACCGATCACAATCAAAATTACAGGTCATGGGTCAGCAGCCTTCTCGTTATAGTATGGCTTGGCCCTTGGATGTCCTCGGCAAATCTCGCCCTCCTCCATTGACGAAATTTTCGCCGGGCAGAAAGCTCAGTTGGAGTTGTTGTCGAGGTGGCGGTCGGACCGAGGCTTGGCAGAACCATCGTCTGCCACATTGACTGGCGCCAAAATCACGCTCGTACCTTGGGGGATCGTGGCGCGAACATCAGCAGCAGCTTCAGGGCAAGGAGATGTGCTGCTTTCAGCCACCGTCTTGATCTGCTTACGTTGAGAGCAAGACGATTTGGGAGCGCCCGTACCCACCGAGGATTCGGTGGCTTCTGTGGGTGTTGCTTCCGCTGACCGAGGTCTTTTGGAAGAGACAGGCGCAGAAGGGCCGACAGAGCCTCATGAGGATTTATCCCGCATGAGCTACGCCAGCCGCATTCTCCTCTTGCTCCTTGCCTTACTCTTCAGTTTCGCAGCTTCCTTGAGAGACCGTGCCGCCACCGCATTGACTTCACAATGCAGGCCTCCGAAATCGGGGAACGATTCTCCGTCTCTGAAAGAGAAGAAATTGCAATAGCAACCCCCGACTTCTCCAGGATGCGGTCTCGCTCATAAAGGCAGGAAACTTGGGTAAAAGTTGGGGCCTCCACCTGGAAGAATCAATCCTTTGTTTTCCATCACCTTTGTCGGTTTTTGTTCGAGACTCCTCCCTAGCCGGTTTGGTTCGCGGATGACACCCTGATTCTATGCCAGCTTTGAGTCATCACGCGAGTGTTGGAACCGCTATCCACTACCTGGAACGCGCCCGATGGAAGATCAGGCTACTCCACACTGGGAAAGACGATCTTAATGCATCTCCAGCTGAGCTTGTTTTTGAAAAAACACTAACAATTCCTGGACAGTTTTTCAACGACTCTATAATCAAAACGAGCGACAATGATTTTATCACTTCATTAAACAGAGTGAAGCCTCTTGAAACATCTTTTCATGATTCGCCGACAGTTTTCATACATCCAGAACTGCCGAAATCAAAGTTTGTTTTCGTTCTTATTAGCGGTCATAAAACACCATTACAAGGACCATTCAACAATCAATTAGCAATTTTCAAGTGGCAACTCCTAGTAGGAATCGCAACAATCGATTTTTACTTTTACGAACGAGAGCGGTTCTTTCCCACAAGCCATTCCTTCAACGTGGAAATTAAAGAAAAAAATTTCTAATTAGCTATTAAATGGTGCGCTTATGTTTTGAACATCAATACAAATTTAAAATTAAAAAGGAAACGTGTTATCATTCACGTACCAAAAGGGGTACCTTGGGATTTTTGCCGAGGCAAGATCCAAAAAACTATTGACAAAGGCTAGCCGACTGGACCGACAAAGGTATGGAGGCTCAAATCCTTAACACTGTATTCATCCCTAAAACGCTGTTGGTTGAAGTGCCATTTTTCCAGCTTTTTTAGCAAATCTGTTACCTCACATTTTATCCGTAGCCAGCATCACACAGCATGTCGTCAACGTATAATGAACATTTAACCACATTTGCACCAACAACGAATTGCGATGCATGTTGATCAGCAAGGTAATGTAAACTACGTACTACGAGATATGGTGCTGCTGCCATTCCGTACGTGGTCGTATTTAGCTGGAATGTTTGGGTTTTCTGATTCGCCGAGCTCCTTCATAAAATGTATTGAAACGATATTCTTCTCTAACTAGTAGCTGCTAATACATATTGATGCCTACTCTAAGTGTAAAACAATGTAAGCGAAAATAAAGCAAAATAACAGCTCGCTCTGTACGAGTATTGTACGTCTAACCATCTCGATGTCATTCATCGATTTAAGCGTAGAGGCCCAACGAGATGCATCGAAGATAACACTCAAATTTGTCGATGCCTAGCATCAAAATACAATGAGGGGGGATAAAATAATTAGGCTAGCTCAATTTCGGTTTTGGAACTATCATTACTGCATATACCCTGAACTTTCGAACTCTTCCATGAATACCATGTAATATGTTCTCGGGGTAGAAGGGTGTGACAATCGATGTTCCAGTGCATTAAATCTTCGCAAGGGTGTTGTGAATGAATAACCTAAGCACGCAGGAATGTCCTTGAACGGCAACTTGCCTTTAAGAATTCTTTTATTTTTTTTTATTAGGAATTTTTCCTGTTATTTACAAAAATACAATATGTATCAATATTTTATTGATTCTATGTATTAATATTTAAACTGTGAGATATGATGGTAGTAAAAAATGAATTTTGCTGTTGTGTTTTCTGAAATCATCTGGCGAGCTCGATGGCTAGCACTCGTTCCATCTTCTGCGTGGTCGCCTTTGTGACCTCATAACATTTTTTCAAAGCTACTTTGGTTATTCTGTCAGAGTGCATCCTTTCAACATATTTTCGCCACTCTTTTCTTCTTTTTCTGGTGAATTTGTTAATATCCTTGATTTCACGGATCTCGGCATTCGTTTTTCTATCGTACAGAATGTGCATGGCGATAGCTCTAAGTGTATGCATTTTAAAAATTGTTGCTTGTTGTTGTGTTGGTATTGCGACCAATACTAACTACTTACTCAAAGAATATAGACCGATAGGTTTGACCACGTTCGTTCTAAAAACGTTTGTGAAGACTTTAGACGCGTGTATTACAGACTCTTTAGCTCCAGGCAGCCTGTCCAAAGCTCAACACGCTCATATGTAGGGAAAGTCTGTAGAGTGTGCGCTACATTCGCTGGTACTTAATATAGAGAAAGCTGTAAAATAAAAGGAATATCTCTTAGGCACATTTCTATATGTCTCAAGGGCATTCAATAACGTGTCCAAGGAGGCTATAATGAATAGCATAGAGATGCTAGGTATAGAGCCCACTATATACATATATGTGGGTCAAAAATCGATTAGCTCGCAGAAGAATAAGACGCTGCACTTACTCTAAAACAACAAACAAAGTAACTTGGGGTAGTACTAGACAGTAAGCTACTGTAGAACCGAAATGTGGAGGAAAGGGCGACAAAGGCCAATAATGCCCTCTACGCATGTAAAAGGATGCATGGGGCGGCCTGGTGTATAGTATATCCCCCTCTCTGATACATTTGTGCTACAAGGCAGTGGTGTGACCAATATTGGTATATTGGTATGGGTTGGTGCGTGATTACCATTCGAAATTCACAGAGAGGTCGTTGGTTCGAATCTCGGTGAAAGCAAAATTAATAAAAAACATTTTTCTAATAGCGGTCGCCCCTCGGCAGGCAATGGCAAACCTCCGAGTGTATTTCTGCCATGAAAAAGCTCCTCATAAAAATATCTGCCGTTCGGAGTCGGCTTGAAACTGTAGGTCCCTCCATTTGTGGAACAACATCAAGACGCACACCACAAATAGGAGGAGGAGCTCGGCCAAACACCTAACAGAAGTGTATGCGCCAATTATTTTTTTTTTTTTTTATATTGGTATTCATGTCTCTCACTCAATTTGAACGTTCAGTTGATGGTTGACAGCTGCTTTGCTTGCACATGTTTCCGCTCGTCTTCGATTTTTACCTATTCAAAAAGATAGATCAAAGAACCTGTATACAATTTTGTGTGAAAAACGAAATTATGTGCGCGGATTCATTCCGAATGTTTACTGAGTCATACGGAGAATCTATTTTGGACCAAAGCAACGTTTATCGGTGGTACAAAATGTTCTCAGAAGGCCAAGAAGCTGTGAATGACGAAAATCGTGCCGGACGCCCGATCACCTCAACAACAGACGAATACATTGATGAAGTGAAGAAAATGGTATTGGCCAATCGTCGAATCACCGTTAGAGAAGTTGTCAATTTCGACCAAAAGCAGCATCGCATGAACATTGCTAATGAGATGTTGGACTCTGTCCACGACGACCCAAATTTGCTCCAGAGGGTCACAACTGGTGACGAACAGTGGGTTTATGGTTATGACGTGGAAACCAAGGCTCAATCATCTGAATGGAAGCTGCCGCACTAACCACCTCCGAAAAAAGCGCGCCAAGTTCGGTCGTATGTAAAAGTTTTACTTACCGTTTTCTTCGATTGCAGAGGCCTTGTGCATCATCAGTTCTTGCCACAGGTTAAAACAGTCAATAAGCAAGTTATGCGCAATCCGCCAGAAACGCCCGGATTTGTGGAAGAACAAAAATTGGCTCTTGCATCGCGATAACGCCCCTGCTTACACATTATTGATTGTGCGCGACTTTTTGGCCAAAACCAACACACTAATGATGCCACAGCCACCGTATTGCCCAGATTTGGCCCCCTGTGACTTTTTCTTGTTCCCGAAACTGAAGAGGCAAACGAAAGGACGACGCTACGCTACGATTGACGAGATAAAGACGGCATCGAAGGAGGAGCTGAACAAAAAAAAAAAATGATTTTTCGAAGTGCTTCGAGGATTGAAAAAAACGTTGGCACAAGTGTATAATATCCCATGTGGATTACTTTGAAGAGGACAAAATAACTATTATTGAATTAATAAATAATTAAAAAAACACAGAATTCGCGACTGTTTTTGAACATACCTCGTATGCGTGACTGTAAGTCAACCAGTTTAACCTAATCTAATATTCTAGTTGTACAACCTTTTTTCCCAAATTTCCCATTTTTTGAATGGTTTAGCGACTTCAAACTTTTGTGTCACTTAGCACAAGCCCTGGCTCTAAAATTTACTCTGTATTGAATTATTTGAGCTTTGAATTTTATCTTAACACATATCTTTTATCTATCTATTATCTTAACAAATATAAATTTACTGTAATATTTTACAATAGTCCTAAAAATAAATAACTAATTCAAATTTTTGATAATGCCTTTGAAAAGCTGAAATGAAATTAGAAAGAATGGGCTATTTAGGAGACTTTTCATGTGCATATACGCTTTTACGGCAAACTTTAGATACCCGCGCACAACCATACAAACCCATAAATAATGAGAAGTATTGCTTCTAACATTAGACAGAGGGATGGAAATTTATTTTTTGCATACAGAAAAGTGGGCTCGGTATTATCAAATTTTAATATTTTTTATTATTTTTTTTTTTTAATTTTAATATTTTTTATTATAATTTTAACTTTATTTAATTAATACTAGATTTACCAGCTGTTTGATATAACTATTTATTCCAAAGCCATTCAAAATGACTGATCTTCAAAAGAGCTTAGCGAGGTTTCCAGCCTTTATTTACGTTTAAAAGTGACAAAATAAGTTGAATAATATTCATTGCGATACACAAATAGATTTATGGTCGTTATCAATTAATAGCAACAATTATTAAAGAGCCTGGTGATAACTATAAAAAATAAGTTGAAGCAAAGGGCCATCACACGTCCTGCATCAGAATCTTGATTTTCTGGCATTCATATATTTTCTCCTGAAAAAATTTTGCAAGACTATTTTGTTGTAGCTACAAAAGCCATGATATCATTACGGAAATAAAATCTTATATGCAACAAGAATTTTGAATTAAAATTGCAACACCAGTCATTTTAATTGAACTAGTAAATCTAGTTTTTTGAAAATGACAAAGATATGATATGTGAGCGTGGTTATTGACCGTTATCGCCAATTTTCGATACCAAATTACATTGGACAAAGAGTAATATGTTTCATTGAACTCTATTAATTTATAGTTGAGTCTTTGTACGCACGGACGGACAAACATCCTTACCTAAATTGGTCATACCTGTGAACATAGTTGTAATACAGTTTGGCACAAGCGAATATTTTTGAACAAGGAACAGGAAGCAACATATAGTAAACGCTTGAAAATCTTTTTGAAATATAAATTTTGTAATGGAAGTACCCGTATGCATTTTATTCTTACCACCATAAAGTGGTATAAAAGTAATAGATCCCCGCCTTATAGAAAGATTATGAGCTATTGTCAGATACAATTTCAGTATTTCGTAAACTAGATGTATTGAAAGTAGGATCGTTAATAACTATAGCTCAAAGTTATCTATGTATGTAAATTAGCGACACTTCACCAAAATTGTTAGATTGCCTTACCACGGGTGTGCTTTCTATTCCGTTCATATAATTTACTCTCTTCGAATGAATTGAAGGATCTATCTCCATTGGAACTGGAGGGTTAGGTTGTGTTAGCCTTGGTGGTGGTGGAATTTGGATCTCTGAATTCCTATTGTAAATTTTGTTTTTTTCTGCAGGACCTAATTCTCTCGGTGTAAAAGATTGCTTTTGCTTTATTTGGTATCTAGACGCTTGAATTGGAATGGTTGTATTCTTAGGATAAATAGAATAGTTTCTTAAATTAAGGTTTTGTATTTCAAGGCAGAATGAGTAGGTTTCTGATAAGTTTTTGGGTCGTTGGATGACTAGCATCCTGGACAATTCGCCACTCAATCCCCTAATGAGTAGTCTGGCCCTTTTATTTTATTTACTATTGTATAAGTGATAATTGGTGATTAGTTCTTGCGAAAAATTGATCTACGTTAAAATGTTTCTGAGACAATGATCCTAATTCATGTTCAAGGGTCCTCAAATCACGTTTATCTGCGTGGTGCAGTGACAAACAGCTTTTAATTCTCCCCCAATCTTCATCGAAAATATTATAAGAAATAAGGGCTGTATTTGCAGGGCCTTTTATTTTTTGTCTAATTTGACGATGGCTGGCTCGATAAATCGGTTTTGTTTTTACTATATCATAGTCCCTTAATGTCGACTCGACATTTTGAACCCACGAAATAAATTGGACGGGATCACACTCGAAGGTTGACAGGGTTTTGACACTATCGGGCAACCTATTTATTTCCCGCAGGTCCACCTCAGTCAAGTTGATGGGATTGTTAAAATTTAGCATTTCATAGGAGGACTAACCACTGCTTCCAACTGATTTATTCTAGCACTCATTGTCCTCATTTGCTCCACTTGTGCGTTAACTGCACCCGGTAGTTGTGTTATCGCATTTTCAATTTGTTCCATTTTAATTAGATATTTCTTGTGTGATATACTAATTTTTTTATATTATTACTTTTGAACTTTTCACAAACTAGTATTCTTGTGTTATTCTAACACTTCCTTTTCAAAGTTTAATATAAAAATGCTTAAAATAAAAAAAAAATATCTTACAGTATTATGAAGTTTACTGCCTCTATGAAATCCGATCGTTCCGCTATGATCCTGTTTGGGGTTTTCCTTCCCCTACTATGGTGCGGGATGCGATACTTGATATTATTCCACTGTTCGGTGACTGTCGGTCGATGAGCTTTGGTGGTTGATGACTTTTAGCTCAGATCCAATTTGACTGAATTTTCAGTATGCTGAAATGCGTTTAGCTTTTGAATATCGCCTTAATTTTCACGAATTTTTCAACCATGCATTTGCATTTAACTGGATTATCATTATGATGAAACGCGGCAAGTTTTTTGATATCGCTCTAATTTCCACGCTTTTTTTAAATATGCATTTGCATTTAACTCGATTACCAGTATGATGAAACGCGTTTAGTTTTTTAATATCGCCTTAATTTTTGCGATTTTTTTAACTATGCACTTGCATTTAACAGGATTATCAGTTTGATGAAACGCGTTTAGTTTTGTGATATCGCCCTAATTTTCACGATTTTTTTAACTATGCGTTTGCAAAGTGTCCAGGTATTTTATTCACTTCTCGGGCGCCAATTAGCTCCAAAATGAAACTAGTGGAGTTGGAGTTGGCAAAAGAACTTAAAAATTGTATTGAAATTTTCTACTTTTATACAATAAAACTGCTTACACACTAATATATTTTGTTTGTGTTCTTATTTAGAATGTTTTATTGTAATATTTGTTTATTTTACATATGGAATTGCTAACAATGCAATTTTAGTCCACTCATTGGGCAATGCGATACAATAAAATTGCTTACGCACTTAGTATATATTTTGCTTGTGTTCTTATTGGGCAATAGCGATACAATAAAATTGTTTACGCACTAATATATTTTGTTTCTGTTCTTATTGGGCAATAGCGATACAATATTACGGTGGTACGACTTCCGCTGAAAGTAAGTGCACGCGAAATTTTAAGTTATTGTTGTTGTTAGGTTATTGGAGAAGTGCTTACTCTGTGAACGAATTTGGTAATTCGAGAGCTTTTTAATAGCGCAGCATTATATTAATATTTACATATTTACGCAACAATATTGTTGTTAGTATATTTTAGTATATGATTAATGGTTAATGGTTAATGGTTGTAAAGGGTTAAGGTGTGGCCCTTTAGCACTGCGACCATATTGATCTATTGTGCACCCTATGCTGTCTATTGACTGTTAAGTATGCTTATGAATTGTACCAGCTCCTTCTGAGTGAGTGATTGAAGGTCTTCATCTGTAAGCATGAACTTGTTTAAAAACCTTTTCCTTCTATGCGTCAACCCCGGACATTCGATAATGAGATGTTCCATAGACTCCTCATCTTCGTAGCAGAATCTGCAGGTACTGGTGTTAGTTATGCCTAATTTATGTAAGTGTTTGTTGCAGGTGAAGTGACCCGTGAGGGCGCCTGTGAGAGTGCGTATGCTCTTTTTGTTTAACGTGAGGGCCATGTTGGCTCTTTTAGCGTTGAAACTTAGGAACTTTTTGGAGTGTCTAAGACCCTCTACATTGTTCCAATGCTGATTTAATAGAGTTTTGGCCCAGTATTTTACTTTTTGTTTTAGGTTGTTTTTGTTGAATCCGAACATAGGACTAGGTCCGATGAAGTTTACATCTGCCCCTTTTTTGGCTTGAAAGTCTGCCTTTTCGTTGCCGTCATATCCCTCATGTCCCGGTACCCAAATTAATGAGACATTGTTTTTGGATGCCAGATTATTGAGTGCCTTGTGGCATTATAAGAGGGTTTTTGAGTTGTATGTATAGCTATCTAAAGCTTTTAGGACTGATTGGCTGATTGCGTATAGTTCCGCTTGGAAGATAGTGGTGTCCCTGGTGAGAGTGTATGATTTGTGGATTCTGGGCCCCACTACACCTGCTCCTACACCATAAGGTGTTTTTGATCCATCAGTGTATCATTTTTGTAAATCATCATTCATCCATTTCGGGTTTGTTTTCCACTCGATCCTCTCAGGAAAGGTAACTGTGTATCCTTTTGTTAAAGAGAGGGTTGGGTCAATGTGGTCTGAAACTTGACCCATGTTGCACTCAAGGCATTTTGCATTAAGTCTGTTAGTGTCCTTTCATGGTTGCCTTTTATTATAACAGATATGTCATCTGCATAACCAATGGTTATAAATCCCTTATTGTTTAGGTGCTGCACCAAGTCATCAACTAGTAGGGACCATAGCAGTGGAGAAAGAACTCCTCCTTGCGGACATCCCTTTACTGTTGTGACATTAAGTTCAGCTTGGCCTAACGAGGCTTTAATAATCCTCTGATTAAGCATTTGGCTTATCCAGTGTGTTAATATTGGGTTTGCACCTCTTTTTTCGAGTGTTGTTTCCATGGATTTGTAATTTGCGTTGTCGAAGGCTCCCTCTATGTCCATAAAGGAACATAGGGCTATTTCTTTTTGATTTAGGGCCTTTTCTATATTGACAACGAGTGTGTGCAGTGCTGTGACTGTGGATTTCCCTTTTTGGTAAGCAAATTGCAGCTTATGAAGGGGTTTTTTGAAGATTACTTCTTCTCTTAGATGGTATTCGAGTAGTTTTTCCATTGTCTTTAACATGATGGACTGATCGGTCTGTAAGATTTTGGAGAATCAGGGAGTTTGTTACCTCCCTTAGGAATAAATATTACCTTCACTTTCCTCCATATCTTTGGAATGTATTCCAATATTAGACTAGCTCTGAAGATTTTCACCATGACTCGGATCAGTTCCACAGTGCCTTTGGATAGAAGTGCTGGGAATATTCCATCCGGCCCTGGTGATTTAAAAGGTTTAAAGGAGTTAATTGCCCACTCTACCCTTTCGAAATTTATGATTTTATTGACACATGAGACCGTAGATCTCCGTTGATGGTGAGTTACCATGTCTAGACTATTGTCGATTGATGGGTCATGACTTTTACAATCTGGGAAGTGAGTCTTTAGAAGGAGCTCTAGTGTTTCTACGAATGTGTTGGTAATAGTTCCGTTTGGACCTTTTTGTGTGCCTATGGGACTTGAGTCACCTTTGGAAAGTGATTTTTGGATTCTACCTGTTGCTGGAGTATCTTTTAGATCCTCGCAGAAGTTTTTCCAAGAGTTTCGTTTGGATTTCCTTAGTTCTTTGTTATAATTAGTTAGGGATTTCCTATATTCGTCCCATTTGTTTGTTTTCTTTGCAGTGTTGAATAGTTTTCTCGTTGCTTTCCGAAGTTTGTCAAGTTCGTTGTTCCACCAGGGAACCCTCTTCGTGGAGGATTTCATTTTTAGTGGACAACAGTCTTGATATGAGGCCATGATTGAGTCAGTCATTTCTGTTACTGCTTCTTCTAGTTCCTCTGTTGATGTTATTTTGCTTACGCTGTTATTAAGCTTAGCTGAAAGACAATCATTGTATCTTTTCCAGTTTGCTGTTTTTGGGCTTCTGTAAAATGTGGAGAACTTTACCACCCCATTTAGGTCAAAGAGTATGTGTTTGTGGTTAGACATTGAGTCCTCATCCGAGACTCTCCAGTTACTGATCATATTCAAAGATTTGTTAGTAATTAGAGTTAAGTCGAGTACCTCTTGTCGTATTGCGTTTACAAAAGTGGGTTTATTACCCCTGTTTACTATTGTTATATTACTAAGTAATAAAAATTCAAGGAGTGACTCACCTCTGTTGTTTGTATTCGTGCTTCCCCATGCCACATTGTGGGAGTTGGCGTCGCATCTAATTACGAGGGTTAGATTGTGGGTTTGGCAATACTCCACTAGGCCTCTGATTTTCTCTGGTGGTACTATGCCGGCGTCTTCGGGGAAATAAGCTGAGGCGATTACGACCTCTCTCTTGCTTCCGCCAGACTCCGCTTCGACCAGTATTGTTGATGTGTCGCCATCCATGAATTCTGTGAATGGTAAGAATTTAATATTGGTATCTATGATTATCGCAGCCCTAGGTTTGACAGCGCTTTTGTCATAAATTACCTGTGTGTTTTGGACATTGAGGCCTTGAGGACGGCCTCTGTAGATCCAGGGCTCTTGGATCAGCCCTATGTGATACCTCCGGCAAGTCTTCTGCTAAGCTCAGTGGTGGCAGCCTTAGCATGGTGAAGATTTTCCTGGAGGCACCTCATTTCGCTGGTTGGTTTTCGGAGTCTTTGGGAGGACTTTCATCCTCTTCTTGTAACTCCACTGCCTCCATTTGGTCCACTAACTCTTCGGTCGTTATATTTTCAGATTTCAGCCTGAGGGTCACTTGTATGAAACGGTAGTTTACTCTACCATTGTACTCCTTCAGGCTGGCGGCTTATTTTTGGTCTACCGCTACGACTAGCGTTAAGTTGGAGCCTCTTTCGGCTCTTTTTAGCAGGCGCCAGGAATCAACATTGAGGCCTTTATTCTGCCCCTGCACAAAGTCCAGTATCTTGGCTGTCTCGACTTTGACTGAGTTGGGAAAGTACCCCACTGCGATCCGAGAGTGAGGAATTTTGGATTCCTCTGTGGCCCACAGTGTTGCACCCTCCCACGGCGACGCATTTGAAATGGCCGCCTTGACCCATTCCGCCGAAGTGCTCTCCTTACAATGCAGGACGAGGTATCCTGCCTTGTAAGTAGTGCCCAAGAACGCTGGTTTTGTGGCCATGTTTTTCCCCGCAAGTATTTTGTCTAACAAGAGTTGTTGGATGGAGTCAATTTGTTCGGTTGTCAGTACCGTGTTGGGGTAGTCCCTAGCAAGTACTGCCAACCTGACTCCTGTTGTTACGTCTTTGTATGTGGCAGTGGGCTGCCACTTTTTGCTCTTTAGAGCTGCGTCTTTCGATGTGGACGGACCATCATCTTTAGGCCGCTTTTTTGCTGTTGCTTCCTGTGGTGTGTCCTCAACCGACCTTAGTCGTGTCGGCCCCGTCGTTGGTTTTCCTGTGTTTTTGCACATGGGCTCCAGAGCCTTAGCATAAGCTTCTTCTCTGGTTAGCCCTTTTTTTAGGAAGTGTGCAAGTCTTCTCTTGCCCGCACCACTGAGCTTTTTTGGCTGTTCCGTTTTCGGCCCTTCGCCATCGGTGTTTGGAGTCGTCTCGGCAGTTCTCACGCCTTCAACTGCGGACCGTTCCTCCTTGTTAGTTTGAGGTTTGGTGGCCTCTTCCTGTTGAGGTGTGACCGCCTCTGGTTTTTGAGGTTTTTTGTTAGCCTCTTGGTTAAAGCCTTCTTGGCCGCTTTCGCCATTTTTTTTTTGTTGTTTGCTGGTATTCATTTTTGTTCCCACGAGTAAAGGGGTATATCGGTCACCTGCGCCAGTGCCCCGGTAGCGCAGGAAGGCATTTTTGAAATGGGGCCTCGCCAGGGCGCCCCAAGTCCGCATACTAGCGACTAGATCCCCCTCTAGCCAAGCATTCCTCGGCGTATGCTGTTCCACCTTGGATTGGGGATTTATACTTACCCAAGGAAGTTTACTCTTCCCGCTCGACTATATTAGCCAGGACCCCAACAGAGACATGACCGTACTGGGGTATCCTGTTTCCAGTGGCCACCACGGGGAGGAATAGTCGCACTTCCGACAGTCTTGCAGTTACGGCACAAAGTCCACGAAGGCCTTTGCGTTGTTCCCCCTACAAAGACTGCCAGCAATGACCACCTTCAGTATATGATTAGTGTGCAATTTGTTGTGCTAGCTATATATTTAGTCAACAATATTGTTTTACATATTATATTTACTCAACAACATTGTTGCTAGTGCATTTCAGTACAATGATTGGTGAACAGATTGTTGTGCTAACTTGTATGAATATAAGTTAATCTCTCACCAGATTAAAACTTAAAAAAAAATATTTTTTAGGTGCTCATAGGCACATCTTTACTTTATTGAGTCTAAAACGAACTAACTTAGATTTGACAATTTGTTCTTAACCTAAGCTTGCGGCGGAAATGTTGTCACATGCATCAAACATGTGCCATACCTGTTTCCCACGATTTCTGACTTTGGGTGATATGACACCCAAAGTTAGCAGACATAGCGTCAGCAGAAATTGCCTCGCGCGTGTGAACGTCAACTTCAGCTTTTGTGGTATTAACTCTTCCCCCTTTAGGTTCAACAGTGTCCTCACTGTTGTGATGCGAGGTACTGGGAATGTCTCCTTTATTATTTTTTGTTCGTATGTTTATCTTATAGTTCCTTCTGTTGGAGTATGTTTTATAGGATAGTAGACCAATAATTATGGCAAAGATGATGAAATTAGTGGTTAGACTTGCACCGTATTTGTACTTGATTCCTCTCAACTCTTGGGTATTAGTAATTTGTAATTCTTTCAACATCTGTAAGGATAAGGCTTCCTCGAAGACATTTGTTGCATTTGAAATTTGTGCTATTGCAGGTAAAGGTTTAGCGGCTGAAAGTTGTTTGCTCTTAAATGTTTGATTTTGTACCATGATAGTGGAGTTACTATGGTGAATTAGGAAGGTTCCTTGTAGTGACACGGATCTATTATCGATAGTTAATTCTCCGCTGTGATCATTCAGTAAAAGAATATTGGATGTGATTTCTTCAATCGTCGGCAAATGTTGATTGTTCGTAGTGATGCATGTCGAAGGCAAGCTTTTTATTAGATTAGGGATACAACTAGAGCTAGTAATATTAACAAAATTTGACGTTTTACAAATTGATATTTCATTTAAGGTATTACAATCCTTTTTAATTCCTAATATTTCATTTTCGCACAATATTATATTTTCAAATTCCAACTTAATACTAACATTTTTGATTTTTACAGGTTTTAATAACAATTTTTTGCAACTATTTTTTTCTGTTAATGGCAACAATACAATGTACAACAAAGTTGACTGGTTTGAAGCTATTTTTACTTTGCTAAATTCCAAGGCTTCTATTAAGTTTACAAAAGGCATCTTTTGTTCTTCAAAAATATTTTTAGTAATGTTAATTTCAAAATTTGATAAAATAAAGGAATTGATAATACCTGCTTTGGCCCACTGTATTGAATAATCTATCTGAACCAATTCCTCTTTAATTATCTTAAGTTTGTGTTCTAAATTTCGGATAACGTCTTTTTTTGCTATTTCACTTGACTGGACTGTGTTTAAAAGGGTATTTGTTATTTTTGAAATTTCGTTTAATCGATTAATGGTTAGCCTATTTATTATAACTTGCTTGTCGTTGTTGTTCAATAAATTGTTTGTCTGATCGGATATTAATTGGAAATCGTCGTGGTCTGGTGTGCCTGCTAGCCATTTCCAAGCAGTCCCAAGGATGTTCAATGATCGTTTTCGTCTCGGTTTAAGTCCACAAAGGATGTTTTTAATCAGTTCTATGTCATGTTTGAGGAAGGGGTAACTGTAATCCTTCTGGGTCACGTAATTTTTGATTGTAGCTTCTATCTCCAGGATCGCATTTTCATATTGGTCAAGGCTAATTGTATGTATGAGTTTGAATGTACCGGTTTGTAGTAAGGTAATTCCCTTATCGATTGCGATTATTTGGGAATTGCTGTAGTCCAATATTTGGGTTTCGCAGAGGCATGTCGTCATTAGTTTAAGGAGGAGTGCGAGTCCTATAAGGATTGTCATGTTGTTTCCTGTGAATAAAAGTAATTCTTATCAACCAGGAGTGGGTTAATTTCCTTCTTTCCTAGTTACATGTTTCTATCTAGTTTCTTATCAATCCTTTATGTACTATTCTTCCTGAGTTTGTAGTAACTGTGCTATTTTTATTTTCCGCTACAATTTCCTCTGTATAACGACAAGAAAGTTTATTTCCAATTCTTTTATTTGTCTTAACGAAAATCAAATCACCTACATTATAATTTTTGTACGGTTTTCTTTTCTTGTTGTGATAATTTAGATCATTATCTTGCTTGTCTTTGAGCCTCTGAATGTTCTTTTGCTTTTCGGCTTCGATTTGGAGAGGGTCAGACATTACACGTCGTCCAAAAAATAGTTCTACGGGCTTTTGGTTCGTGGTAGAGTGAATTGAATAATTGTACTTCCAAATAGATTTGTCGAGAAGATCTGAAAAGGATGAGTGAACTCTTTCTGCTTTCAGACAACGCATTATTTCTGATAAAGTGCTGTGGAATCGTTCGATTTGGCCGTTTACTGTACTGGTATAAGGTGGACATTTGAATATTTCTATATTTAATTGATCTTCTAAGAGATGCGTTATCGAGGCTGATCCTAATGATTTTTCGTTGTCAATAACTATTTTTTCCGGTATCCCGAAACACATCAATAACCTTCTAAGAGGTTCTTTAATATGTTGCGTAGCTCTTGATTTAACTAATTTCACCTGCGCATATTTAGAAAACTTGTCTATTGCGGTCAGTATTGCTCTATCATTTGTAAAGTAAATGTCTAAATGTACTATCTGTCCGGGGTATTGCGGAATTGGTGTCGGTTGAATAATTGAAAATTTTACATTGTTTTACTATGGAGTCTATTTTTGCTTGCATTTTAGGAAAGTAGTAGGATCGTAGAAGCTGTTGTTTATTTTCGCGTGAGCTGCGATGTGCTCGTTTGTGTTCATTTAGAATCTCATTCTCTTGCTGAGCTTCATCTGTCAAGTCAGTTAAAAACCTGCGCGTGAATCTGATTTTATAATTACTGAAGTGTAAAGGGTAAATTTCTTGTATTTTGCCAAGAGTGGGTTCGTCTGTGCTTAAACCATTTACGACTGATGGATTTAAATATCGTTTTAATATTTCAATAAGTTTCTCTTGAGAGTAATCAATTTCAGTTATATTATGTCTGTGATATGTGGGGAAAATTATATTGAATCGATAAGAAGAAATTACATCGACATTTAAAAATATTTGATTTTTAAATGCATTTATAGGTGCTTCCGTTATGGGTATTAGGTTATGATTGGAACTTTCATCACTATGTATAGTTGCTGTCAGTGTATTTATTTGGGGCGGTCGTGAAAGTGCATCAGCAACCACATTTGCCTTTCCTGGTTTATATTGGAGTTCGTAATCATATTCCTCCAGGATGGCTTTCCACCTTTTCATTTTATTGTTGTTATTCTTTGTACTAAGTGCGTACGTCAGCGGTTGGTGGTCAGTGAATATTTTAATTTTGGTTGATCCGTAAAGGAAGTTTCGTAAGTTGTTTAAGGCCCAGATAATGGCTAACATTTCTTTCTCGATCGTTGCGTAATGTTCTTCTGACTTACTTAGGGTTCGTGAAATGAATGCAATGGGTTTATCATTTTGCGAGAGTACTGCTCCGACTGCGTAGTCAGACGCATCTGTTGTTAATTGGAATTCCTTTGAATAGTGGGGGTATATGAACATCACCTCATTTGCAGTGAGAGACAATTTTATGTTGTTAAAGGCATCTATTGCTTTTTCGTCCAGAGATATGAGTGTTTTTTTTGAAATGTTTTTGGGCACACGGCCATCCTCCCCTCTTAAAAGGACTGTAAGGGGTTTTGCCAGCTTCGCGTAGTCTTTGATAAAGCGGCGATAGTACCCTGAAAGTCCCCGAAAGGAACGAAGATCTTTTAACGTTCGGGGTTCTGGAAAGTGCATTATTGCTTCGGTTTTCTTCGGATTTGTTTTGAGGCCTTTCTCGGAGATAATGAATCCTAAAAACTCAACCTCGGTTTTTAGAAATTCGCTCTTATCTAATTGTATTTTTAGGTTGGCTTTCTCTAGAGTCTCGAAAATAATTTTAATGTCATTGAAATGAGTTTCTAGGTCTTTACTGAAGATAATGATATCATCTATGTAAACATAGCATCGCTTACCGATATGATCCCTGAGAATGTCATCGAGGGCCCTTTGAAATATAGAGGGGGCATTTTTCAGCCCAAAAGGCAATCGAGTAAACTCATACTTGCCGTTGTTAATAGAAAATGCTGTTTTTTCAACATCCGATTCTTTCAGTGGAATTTGATGAAATCCGCTCTTTAAATCGATTGTTGAAAAGTATTTGTTTTTGCCAAGTTGTGACAATACATCATTTATCTCAGGAATGGGATATTTGTCGGGCACCGTCACTAGATTCAACTTCCTATAGTCAACTACCATTCGATATTTCTTTCCTCCCGATGCGTCCAATTTCTTGGGTACGACCCATACGGGGGCATTATAGGGCGATCTAGATTGTCGAATGATTCCATCACGTAAGTATTCTTTAATTTGTTTTTCTACTTGCTCTTTTAAGCACATTGGGTAGGGATAACTTTTGGAATAAACTGGCCTGTCTGTTGTAGTGCGAATCTCGCCTTTTACTGTGGTAGTAAAAGTTAATTTTTCTTCGGGGTCGGCAAATAACGTCTTAAAATCATTCACTAAGTCTTGCAGTTTCGCTTTTTGAATTTTATTTAAATGTTCTGTTCTAATATTGATAAGATTTACGTCTTGTGAGGATTGTTGTTTCAATTTAATTTTTAATTTGTTGCCTATTGACATGTAGTTATCCTTTGCGTGTATTACGGCGTCTAATTCTTTTAATGAATCATTCCCTATAATAGCGTGAAATGATTTTAATGTTGGTAGCAAAAAAAATTTTACGGTGGTGTTTTCCAATCCGAAAACATTTGCAAAAGTATGATGTGTGATAGATATATTTCCTCCTACAGAGGTTGCGAAGAATGGGTTCTTATTTTTAACAGGTTTTTTTGCAAACTGGGGCTGCACATAATTTTTATTAGACCCAGTGTCTATTAGTATTTTTATTAACTCTCCATTACTTGTTTTGCAATCTATGTAAGGCAATGAAGAGTTATTCATCCTAAAAAATGAATATCTGTAAAATCAATATTTTCTGAGGGGTCGCATTCTGTTGGATAGTTCTCTTCAGGATTTTCGGAAGGATAAATATAGTCGTGTAAGAATTCATCGTTGTCCATAGCGTTTTCATAGTCCTGGGTTTCTATGTTGAAATTGCGCTGCCTTTTGTCTGTGAAAAGCTGTGTGGATGCTGGTCTTTTTCTCATATAATTATTATTTTGCGACGGTCGATTCATATAATTTACGTTACGTGTTTGCGCGCTTTGGTCTATTTCCATTTGCTCTGGTTTTTTTTGTGGCTTAGGCTTAGAAGGACGAGGAGGTGGTACAGGATTATTTCTAAAATTATTAGGACTGTAGTGATAATTATATCCGAAACCAGGGTTTGCGGCAGTATAAGGATTTCTTGGAGGCTGTGGGAGATATGCTAATTCTGGATAAAAATTTCGGGTTCCTCTATTATTTGGATTGATACGATTAATAGAATTTCTAGGAGGAATTACAGGATGATTTTGATGAGGGCTTTGAAGATTTTTTGTTAGTCCATGGGCGTAATTTGTCCTGAAATATTGATTTTCCAATTTCAGACAAAGATGTAAGGCTTGAGGGAGATCAGCTGGCTCTCTCATTCCTAGCAACTTGGGTAAATCTCCGTTCAAACCACGAATAAATGTATTATTTCTATATGTTTGGGTCATGATGCATAGTGTTTCGTGACCCATGTCCATACAGGATATCTTATTTAAAATTAGGGATAAATGTGAGTAAACATTTTGGTAGAATTGTTGTGTGGTCAACTGTCCTTGAAGAAGTGAATTCATTTGGTACTCAAGTGTACCGAGGTCTCTTTGATCCGCATAGTGGAGGGTGAGACACTTGCAAATTGCCTTCCAATTTAAAGGCGTATTATAAGATTCTAGAGCTGCGTCCGCTTGACCTGTGATTTTATTACGAATTACGCTTAAAATACCGAAGTATTTTGGGCTACCGCAGATGGGCTCGTAAATCTGCATTATTCTTTCTACACTCTTTTTCCAAGAGCTAAATTCCTTTGGTTCGCCAGAGAATTCTCGGAGGCTTCGAACCACGTCGGGAATTTTGTCTAGTTCCCCTATATTGTTTGAGTTGGTTATAGTAATTGTCTGATGAACTTCTATTGTTGGGGTTTGCCTTTGTCCTAATCTAGCCTCAACTAATCTATTCACTAATTCTGCAATTTGGGTACTCATTTCCCTTGGCATTTCTGTATTTGGTTGTGATTGACCAGTCAATACAGGTGGCCTAATTATGTTATTATTTGTAGCCATTTTATGCTATTTTTTTCTTTTATTTTTGAAGTAAAAAGAGAGAGAAAAAAATATTTATCTTGTTTTTTTTTTCTTCTTCCCGAAATTAGGGTATCGTTAAAATTGCAGCAAGAATTTTTCGATTTAAGGATTGTTTTATGTCCAACTTTATTGTATTTTGTTTTTATTATCCTATTAATTAAATAAATTTTAACGTTCTTGTTTAAACAAAGTTACACTTAATTATTTTCACAAATTTTAGTTTTTGTTTTATTCTTTTGGTTTTTTAACAATTTTGCGTTATATTATTATTAAATTATTCTCACAAACTTTTTTTTTTAATTCTTATTTCTAGTTTCTTACTCTTAATCCCTCGCTGCTCCTGGCGGAGTTGTCCTTTTTGAGCGTTTTATTCGTTCTACTGGGGGTCCTGGGCAGGAGACGACGTTGCGAGGTTGCCTGCGGACGGACACAACAGGCTTGGTTCGTTCCGGTTAATTTTTTGGCGGGATATCCTTGCAGTTCGGCGACTTCTCTTTCTTTATGTTTGTTTTTTCGCGGGCTGGCTTAATTTGTTAAGTTTTGTGCGTACGGTACGGTGGCTTATTTTCGCGAACTGACCGAAATAAATTTAAATTTTTATTTATATTTTTTTTTTTCGCACTGGTACTCTGCTCCTTTAAGGCAATTGACCAAAACTTTTAATTACTTTTCCGCACTTTAACCGAAACACGTTGGGCGCCAGTTAATATCTCACCAGATTAAAACTTAAAAAAAAATATTTTTTAGGTGCTCATAGGCACATCTTTACTTTATTGAGTCTAAAACGAACTAACTTAGATTTGACAATTTGTTCTTAACCTAAGCTTGCGGCGGAAATGTTGTCACATGCATCAAACATGTGCCATACCTGTTTCCCACGATTTCGGACTTTGGGTGATATGACACCCAAAGTTAGCAGACATAGCGTCAGCAGAAATTGCCTCGCGCGTGTGAACGTCAACTTCAGCTTTTGTGGTATTAACTTATATATGAAGTAAAATTTATGCGTGTTCACTGAAAAAGAAACTCGAAATGTGTGTGTATGTGTATTTCAACAGCTGTACAGAGAAAAGCTGTGTAGTTAAATTCAGGTAAGCCTTTCCTTAATCGTAAATTAATGGTAAAGAGTCAGACTTGGCCGCACTTTTACTACATGAGAAAACGACTGTAATGAAAATAAGAAAGATCAACAAAAATCATAATAAAACCTTCTGATTTTTTTTTTTTACATAAACAATTTTAAGTAGCCCGCTTCAATAATATTGTTATAAATTGCTAACAAATTTTCTGTTGACAAAAACGAAACGACGAACTAAATAAGCAGAATTGTTGATTTTGGAATGAAGATCAGCCAGAAGAGTTGCAAGAGCTACCAATGTATCCAGAAAAGGTCACAGTTATGAGCTGGAGGTATCATTAGACCGTACTTCTTCAAAGATGCTGCGAATCGTAACGTAACAGTGAATGGTGGGCGCTACCGTGAAATTATATCCAACTTTTATTTGCCCAAAATGCAAGAGCTTGACTTGCATGACATGTGGTGCCACATGCCACACAGCACGCGTAACAGTGGACTTGTTGAGGGGGGAGTTCGGTGAACATTTTATTTCACGTTCGGCACCTGTCAATTGGCCACCCAGATCGTGCGATATAACGCCTTTAGATTATTTTTTGTGGGGATATGTTAAAGCTCAAGTCTATTCATGTCTATTATAGCGATCCCCAAGCCAAACAAGAACGCCATTGTTGCTAGCTCGTACAGACCAATTAGCTTGCTGCCCATCCTCTCTAAATTGTTTGAGAAAATACTGCTTGACAGAATTGACCCGATTCTAAAACAAAAAGACGCTATCCCCTCGCACCAGTTCGGTTTCCGAAAACAACATTCCACTGTGCAACAGATTCACAGAATAGTAAACAAAATTACAGACGACTTCGATAAGAAGAAATATTGCATTGCCGTGTATTTGGACATCGCGAAAGCTTTTGACAGAGTATGACACAAAGGACTTCTATATAAGCTAAAAACCATTTTACCACTTAACATATTTAATATCCTTAAAAGCTACATGACTGATAAACACTTTTTCATAAAATATTATATGACGATGAGTGCTCTGTTATCATGACGGCGTCTGCTGGAGTACCTCAAGGAAGCGTACTGGGCCCCATACTATACTTAGTAAACACAGCAGATATACCAACGCCAACTACTCGAGGATCAATGATAGCTACATTTGCAGACGACACAGTTTTAATGTCAGCTAACCACAATGAAGAAGCAGCAACAAAAACACTGCAAGATACGCTACCAGCTACAACAAAATGGTTTGAAAAATGGGGCATTGAGGTCAATAAAGACAAAACACTACATGTAATATACGAGAAGAGAAAATCTGCAAGATATCCAATCCAAATTAGCGGGGAAGACATAACAATACACTCAAGTGCAAAATACATAGGCATAACGATTGACTCAAAACTCACATGGAAAAAACACATACTAGAGAAACGAGATGAAAAACAAATTCCGACAACTCTACTGGCTACTAGGAAAACAGTCAACCCTAAGCTTATTTAATAAACAAATTCAAATCAATAATCAGACCGACATGGACCTACGGACTAGAAATTTGGGGGACTGCCAGTAAATCAAACCTACAAATCATTCAGAGAAGTCAGTCTAAGATGCTAAGGACAATCACAAACGCAAATTGGTACATAAAAAATGACAATATTCACCGCGACCTCGGCATAGACACTGTCACTGAAACAGTAAAAAGAAGTAGCAGTAAGCACATCTTGCGACTATTAGAGCACAAAAACCATGAGATGAGACTGATACCGGAAATGGAACTTAAACCAAGAAGACTAAGCGCAAAACACCCACAGATCTTGCTCGTACTGTAATATAAAATAAAATAATATAAAATTATAGAAAACTATGTATTAGTAAAATTGTAACTAAATACCACCAAAGACAATAATGTTCTCTTTCAAAGGGAAGGGTCATTTTAATTCCAAACCCTAACACCAATTACTTATTGTTAATATTAACAGATCGTAATTTATAATGGAAAAAAAAATGTCTATTCAGTCAAGCCTGCTTCAATTAACGCATTGCAAGACAACATTAAAGCATTTATATGTGAGATGCCGGCCGAAACATTGGAAAGAGTATGCCAAAATTGGACTAAGCGGATGGACCATTTGAAGATCAGTTGCGGTTAACATTTGCATTAAATAATCTTCAAACATTAAATTATATGGACTGTACTATCGATTTAAATAAAAATTTCATGCATTTTTCTGAATTTTACATGTGTTTTTTTGAAAAACTTTCCTATAGCTCTTAAAAAATCACCCTTTATAATAGAAGAGAGACTTACCACGTTCGCTGGTATCCAAGCGCCGATCTCCCTATCTGGTATGGTCGACATTGGCGTCACCTCTTAGGACTAATTCACGGTTGTGTGTTTTGCAGTCTTCCGCAAGTGTTCTTATCAGCGGCGACGGCAGTGGACCTGTGTCGCCTCCTGCAAAATAAAACAAGGTTAGCCAGATGTTGCTTCCGCTCACTTCCTAACTAACCGTCGTAGTATCTGCGTTACTGAACTTTTGAATCATAAATATATTAAGCTGTGTTTTTGCAATCATAAATGCTCTTTTAATACCTTCACAATTGGCCTCATATAGCTTATACCCTGAAGTCGTTAAGCCGCAGATTTCGCCATTCCGTACCCAGGGTTCCTGGATGAGGTCTACGTTCACTGATCTTCTGCCAGATGATCCATGAGGACAAGGCAGGTTTCCTTACAATCGTGTAGATATACATGTAGAAGATGCGTCAGCTGTTAGCGTTATGTCTGGGTCTTCTTAACTCTCGCATAAAAGTTTCTTTTCGAAAGACTTACACTGTTGTACGGAATATTTACTGTCGCGTTCGAAGTCCATATTCTTCATCGGTGGGATGCTCATCTTCGCTCATCGGTTCAGCTTCGCTCATATGCTCCAGTTCGCTCATGAGCTCTGAGATTAAAAGATTCAGTACAGCATATTTGCAAAGGATCAGCTATCATGAAAACCCGCTTGCAATAACTCTCTTAGATGAAACCAATGAAATAATAAGACTGAAAAGACAACGTGGTTTAGATCTCCCATTTCGTACCTAATCACTATTTATTAATAAGTTTACAACATATTCATATAACGTTATCACATGTATAGCCTTAACTTGGTATAAATATATGTATTACATATAAGTATATTATTATTGTTTTCACTGGAGATCAATAAAACATGTCAAATAACCACAATGTTATATAATTTGCTTATTGTTCTTAGAATAGATTGCAAATAAAAGTATTAATAAAAAAAAAAAAAGATTATTTTTTGTGGGGCTATGTTACAGCTCATGTCTATTCAGACAAGCCTGCTTCAATTAACACATTGGAAAACAACATTAAGGCATTTATACCTATGTGAGATGCCGGCCGAAACATTGGAAAGAGTATGCTAAAATTGGACTAAGCGGATGGACCATTTGAAGCGCAGTCGCGGTCAACATTTGCATGAAATAATCTTCAAACATTAAATTATATGGAATGTACTATCGTGTGTTTTTGAAAAACTTTCTATAGCTCTTAAAATATTACCCTTTATTATGAAATGAAACCAAATAAGAAGTTTTTCAAATAATTACTAATATGAATGTGAATTATTTTTAAATGAAGAATGGTCAATTTTATTATATTAGTAGCCGAATGGGTTGGTGCGTGATTACCATTCGGAATTCACAGAGAGGTCGTTGGTTCGAATCTCGGTGAAAGCAAAATTAATAAAAACATTTTTCTTATAGCGGTCGCCTCTCGGCAGGCAATGGCAAACCTCCGAGTGTATTTCTGCCATGAAAAAGCTCCTCATAAAAATATCTGCCGCTTGGAGTCGGCTTGAAACTGTAGGTCCCTCCATTTGTGGAACAACATCAAGACGCACACCACAAATAGGAGGAGAAGCTCGGCCAAACACCTAATAGAAGTGTATGCTCCAAGTATTTATTTTTTTTATTTTTATTTAATATATATTTTTCAAATATTTATTCATTCTAAAGCTCCTTCATGTTAAGTTAATTCTAGACTAACTAACTATTTTCCGAATCCCCAAATTTGCAATTAATATTATTACTTTCGAGACAAGCCCAACTCCAAGTGTAGCTGGCGATCTACAACATCGACATACTCGGCGTAAGCGAAATAATATGGAACGGTAGCGGTGCAAGCACGTCAGCGTATGGCAATATAATACTGCACAGCGGAAAATATGACAGAGGTGAAAGCGGCGTTAGCCTTATAAATTCTAGGAAAGTGCGTAACATCTTGCATTCTTGAAAGCCAATCTCATACCGCACGCTTATGCAGTAACGCTCATCGGCACGTTAGCATCGTGCAATGCTACGCGCCGACAGAGGACGCTGACTGTGCTGCCAAAGATGAGTTCTACTCACAGTTAACGGCCACACTTCACTCCATCCGCAAAGGCGATATAACTTTCCTCATGGGTGACTTCAATGCGAAAATAGGCAATAACAACTCTGTCCTAAAACAAATCATGGACCCGCATGGCTGTGGATCACGGAACAACAACGGCAGCAGGCTATGTGATGTGTGCGAGGTGTTTCAGCTTGTCATTGACCGCTCAACATTCCCTCACAAGGAAATCCGTAAATACACCTCGACTTCACCCAGTGTGACGACTCATAGATCATATTCCCTCAGAAGGATATCCATAAATACGCCTGGACTTTTGCCAGTGGGACGGCTCTTAACCAAATACATAGACCATAATTGAGTGAGTCGAAAGTAGAGAGGCTCGCTACTTCATGTCAGGAATAGACGGGGAGCCTATATAGACAGCGACTACGAACTAATTACCGCGACGTCAAGATTAAGCTCAAATGCAGGAAGAAAGCCAATACATTTCGTAGACATTAGCGATTCAACTTCCAGCTGCTACGCTACCCTGAGACCAGAAAAGAAATGGCAAGCGCCTTTCGCTAAAATCTACTCACTAACCACAACAACACAGATTGGGAAGCTATAAATGTCATGTTCAGGCAAATCGCTCAATAGAAAATTGGCACAGTAAAAGCCACCAATATTAAATCATGGATCTCTGATACTACTTGGGTCATCATTCTGCGCAGAAATGAACTTAAAAGGCAATTCATCAGCGATGGCTACCTTTGATCAGCCTACAAAGAGGCGGCAAAGCAAGTAAAGAAACGGCCGAAACGATAAGAGAAAGTTCCTTGAAGATCTTGCTAGCGATGCCGAAGCGGCAGCTAGACTAAAAATAATGAGACAGCTGTTCCGCGTAGTTGGCCGCCTAACCAACCAGTAGAGTAGTAAAAACCAGCCAATCAGAATTTTAAATGGTGCTTTACTAACCACAAATGATGGCCAGATCCGTAGATGGAAAGAACATTTTGAAGCAATTAGCAATATTGCTCTTAGCAGTGAAGTTAAACATAGCGGCTGGCGAAGATGGCATACAGCCAAAACTATTGATCGCCGAACCGCAAATTTCAGCGAGAGCTCTTCATCCCCACATCACCGCCATCTGGAACAATGAAAAGCTGCCTCCGACTTGGACAAAAGTAATCATCGTGAAACTGTCGGCGATTTGGCGACTGTGGCTATTGGTGAGGGATAACCTTGCTTAACGCCATGTACAAAATTCTAACCACGATCAAACAATTCCGACTCCAATGTATCGAACGCTCCTTAAGGGACAGAAATCCAGCTTATTTCGCCCTTACCGAAGCGTTGTTGACCAGCACTCTTAGCATCTCTGTTGGCGCTCACCGCTTTACATGATGTTCTTTGGTTTTAAGAAGGCATTCGACACAATCAAACGAGACTCAATATGGTTGGCGTTGAGTAGAAAAGGAGTTCCCGTTAAGATAATCCGCCTCATCAGAGCATTTTATGAGAACTCCGAACTGGCAGAGTTACACAACGGCAACATCAGCGACCCAATAATCACCAACGCACCTTCTCTTCCACATCGTCCTAGACGATGTTATGACGCAATTGATCCTGCATGAAAGAGGCACCGTACGGGGTTTCACTAGACATCTCGAGGAACTGGACTTTGCCGATGTCATCGGCACTGTTGGATTAGAGGTCAATATCGCCAAGACGAAGGCTATGAGGGTCAACCACAATAAACCAAGACAAATAAAGGTTGACGGGTGCCCGCTGGAATGCTACCTCAGCTGCACTATCACGACAGACGACGAAACAGATGAAGATGTCAACAACAAAGGCTACAATCTTTCGTCAACAAATGCCTTCTCATCATCTGTAGAATATTCTGGCCGAACGCCATCAGCAACGACACGCTGTGGAATAACGAATGCGGAGCCCATTCTATGTCAAATCAAACGCAGAAAGTGGCGATGGATAGATCCCACACTTAGGAAACCACCAGAGAGGATCATGAGAATGGAACTGGACTGGAACGCGCAGGGGAACAGAGGTCGCTGTCGCCCAAAGATTACTTGGAGAAGGCCAATGCTCCGCGAGCTAGCAGATGCCGACATCACATGGAACGGCGCAGAAACAACAGCCCAGAACCGTGTACGATGAAAGAGTCTTGCCGAGGCCCTATGCTCCCGAGAGGAGTAAACAAGGACGTAAAAGAAAACAAATCATACTTGTTGCTCTACAAAGTATTGGTCCATAACTATTTGTTAATTTGTTAAATAATGCGCCAATAATTTTCCTAAAAGCTTTTGCGCATGTAAATATTCATGTTAAATGTGAAGTACTTATTTATCTGAGATGCCTTTGGTGGTATCAATAATTTCATGCTTTGAACCCCAAGATAAATGTGTAAGAAAGCTTACAGTGCGCACACTGACCAACGTATTGTAGTCCCTTACCGCAGCCCGTAGAGAACACAAAATTAAGAAGAACTTATCTCGTAGAACATCTGCGTTATCAGTTAGAATTTTTCATTGTTTAATAATTTATTAAGTTATTTTAATAAAAATTATAAATTTTCTAAGTTTATTTTGTAAATGATCTCGAAATGTACTGTTTGGCAACACTGTGTGATGAAAGAGCAATCAGCTGACATGATTTTAGAGATTTTTCCAAAATCCTACAATAAAATCTACGATACGGAAGTGTGGCAACAAGTGCATTCATTAAAGTTAGCTTAATTTTAGACACTGATGTGTATTAATGCTGAATTCTGGCCCATTATTTATTTCTCACACATTCTTCAATCCGATGATTTTTGAGGCGTCATTGAGCTTGTAATCAAATCATTTCAAACACGCAAATTATTCGCTTCAACGGTAAATTAGAACAAATATAAACGAGTAAGTCAATGAAAATTAATCACTTCTCTGTAGTGAACGTATCTAGTCCCGAACTAGTAATTTTAGTAGGCTGCGACGGTCGTTATTATCCCCGCGCTAATTTAGTTTCCTTGTAATGTACTTACGAATTTAATGTTAATATGTCCAGGAGGAATTCAGTTACCCTCCCTTTGATTAGTATTCGTTAGCCACCTCGCAAGTACTTACATACTACCAAACTTACTAGTCCCATTCTACCGTACACTTTATTAGGTCTAATAAACCCACTACCTCACTAACGCACGCAAAAGAACTTTTAGATCGAAGTGTTGGTGGGCACATACAGATATTAAATTAATGGCTATGTACCAAAAACTTCTCTATTCCAAATTAAATACCTTGATTTGTATTCGACAATTTTATATTTAATTCAATATTTAATAAGCATTTGTCTATCCAATCAAAACAAAATTTGAAAGTCCTGGCGCAGGGAAGACTATGAGATGAGAAAAGAATTTGGTCAATATTTTCGTATTTCGAAGAGCTTGCATTTTTTTTATGGACAGCTTTCTGCAGGCATATACAATTGTAATCAGAAACATAGCAGTTATATGTTTGTTTTTTCGCAGCAACTTTGCTTTATAATAGTATTCGGAGTTACAGCCATGGAAAAATACTTAAGATACCCAGTTCAAAAAAATCACTCAAATGTTTTGCATACTAGGTTGTTCAATAAGATTTGCGGCTCGATAAGAAAAACACAATTTTATGGTTTCAAATGCACTTTACTATTCAGTTCATATATATAATTTAACTATCGAACTGTACAGACGCGTTTTTCAATAGTGATTATAAAGTGCCAACAAAGTGCATTGTAAAAATCAAAACAAAGTAAATCAACTCAGCGAAAAGTCGCTTTAACTTGCTAAGTCAATCTTAGCCGCATTTTATGCTTATGAACCCTAAATTAATCAAATAAATGAAAGGAAAACAAAAAAAATACAAAAACACTCCTTAAAAAGTTCAATTACAAAAACATTGCCTGTAGAGCGCTCTCCGCCGAGCGAGTGGAGTGACCGGAAAGTCTTCGCGCCAACAATTGTAACCTCAAATCACGCTATAACTTCGCAAACAATTTCTTTAGCTACGCTCAGCTGGAGCAATCAATGCACAACGCCAAAATTCAACACAACTACTCGAATCAGCTATACTAGAACAACAACAAATACTCCAGTTACAACACTTGCATCTAACATCATAAGCACAATAACAACCTCAGGTAACATGATGAAACGAATAATGAGATGGCGCCTATCGTGGTACCGTTACTTTGTTCTCAGCGAATTTGACAATGAGTTGCGTCGTTTTAGCACCAGTTTAGATTAGATTAGATTAGATTTGTGGGGGGTTCACAGTGCGGCCGATTCCCAAAAAGCTGGCTAAAAGTCGAAAAAAAAAGTTTCTAGATAGAGTTTTTTTGTCTTTGGGTTGGCTACAGTAATGCCTTAAGTAGTGAAAACCGTTCATAGCAACGTCCTGTACCCTAAGTATCCTCTGTATTTTCAGTCGCAACGTGGCCTTCGTTTGAGCATCGTATTACTGTCGATGAATAGTGAAAGTTGTACACATTTGAAAGATTTTGTAATGGAGTAAATTGAACAAAACCAAATGGAATCATCTTCGGAAGGTTAGTAAAATACGAGAAATCTTTAGTACATATCAATACCTCGACACAAAATTTTTAGCTGCAGCAATACGTGGATACATTTTTTGCAATTTTTTTTATAAAATTTGAGTTTTCAAACTGTATAGTAATACAACGCCGTCAGATGCTGCTTTGAAACCTATTAAAGGTTACTCAAAAAAGTAATGGTTACTGAATAAAACAAGATTCAGCTGCTACCACTTGCTACCTTGCGACCCCGAAAACATATAAATTTACATGCATCTTGATTATGTTCTTGAATATACGCTATTTCACGTGAGGGGGTGGCCAATAGGGGTGGAAGGGGGTGGATTTTCAAAATTTTAAGATCAAATTCGTAATCAGCGACCCTGAAAACATAAATTAACATGCATCTTGATTATGTTCTAGAATATACGCTATTTCACGTGAGGGGGTGGCCAATAGGGGTGGAAGAGGGTGGATTTTCAAAATTTTAAGATCAAATTCGTAATCAACGACCCCGAAAACATATAAATTAACATGCATCTTGATTATGTTCTAGAATATACGCTATTTCACGTGAGGGGGTGGCCAATAGGGGTGGAAGGGGGTGGATTTTCAAAATTTTAAGATCAAATTCGTAATCAGTGACCCCGACAACACCCGAGTAAGAAATTTTGAATCAATTACTTAATTTTTTGAGTTTTGGCCAGCTTTTCGGGAATCGGCCGCACTGTGGGGCTGGACAAGCCCAAGCACTCAGTCAGTAGACCATTGTATATACTACACCCGGATAGATATCAGTAGAAAGAATAGAGATAGGAAAGATAAAAGGTTGATGGTAAAAACGGATAAATTAGTTTAAGGTCACTATTCCACAAATCTCTTGGGTTCATTGATGAATTTTAAGAGATCCGGAACAGGAAGAGTATGAATTTTGTCCATACTCAGTGTATCGCAACCCAATATCCTAAGTATGATTCTGGAAAATGCAGGACAGCTACAGAGAAAATGCTCTGCAGTGTCGTCATTCTCAAGACAGGATAGGCATATCGGGCTGTCCACGACACCCATTGTAGCCATATGCTGACCACAGACGTTGTGCCCTGTGATTACAACCATCAGTACTCTCAGGTCTTTTCTGCTGAGTTTTAGGAGAAAAGTCGCTGTTTTCCCGTTTGGTTCTTTCACAAAGCACTTGGCTACTCTGCACGAGTTCAACTCAGACCACCGACCTCTGTGAGTAGACCTCATGAAGTCGTCAATCCATAGTTGAATAGATGCGGAATTGACACCTAGAAAGGGTTCAGGGCCTAGTGGCATACTTGCAGAGCATTCATTTGCCTATTTATCAGCTAACTCGTTCCCTGCAATACCACAATGTCCAGGCACCCAAATAAGACTAACTTTGTCGTGTTTTGCAACATTCTTCTGTTTTGTCTTACATTCACCGACTAACTTCGAAGAGCAGCGTCGGTTAGCAAGGGCTTTCAGTGCTGCTTGACTATCTGCGATCAAAACGTCATACTTCCCACCTAAGGTAACGACATTCACCGACTAACTTTGAAGAGCAGCGTCGGTTAGCAAGGGCTTTCAGTGCTGCTTGACTATCTGCGATCAAAACGTCATACTTCCTACCCACGCTAACGACAGGTACCCGATTGTCCACCGGCATCGAGAACAGTGGCCAGTGCTTACTTCATTTTCCCAGACTCCGTTTAACTTGAGCCTGTACGCCGCCTTCATTGATTCTTTTCGAATTTAAAGATCTAGAGGTTGCAAGTTCAGAATGGCATTAAGGGCATGACAGATGTCGTACTCATGGCACCTGTGATACTCAAGCACACACTTCTCTGTAACCTGTTTAGGGGTTTTACTGTGGACTTAACCATTGTGGATTTCCACCATACTACAGAGGCGTATGTAATAATGGTTCTAATCAGGGTGATGTACAGCCAGTGTACTACCGCCGGTTTTGACCCCATGCCTTGTCAAAGGTTTTCTTACACTGCCAGAAGACTTTTAGTGTTCGAGAGACAGTGCTTCTTCCAGGTAAGTTTACCAGCTAGGATTAATCCTAAATATTTAACCTCAGAAGACAGTTGCAGTGTTACCCCTTTTAATGTGGGTAGTAACAGGCCTTCCATATTGCGTTTCCTAGTGAAAAGCACTAAGGTACTTTTTGTAGGACTCACCGAAAGACCATCCAATTCGCACCAATACTCAGTTTTATTTAGAGCCACCTGTACTTTATTGCATATAACTTCAAATGATCGTCCTTAGAATAGTACGCACACATCGTCTGGATGTGTCCAATTTCCTGCAGATCATTAAGAAGAGAGTCCACCACGAAGCACCAAAGTAGGGGAGAGAGTGCACCGCTTTGGTGGCACCCCTTCTTAACCTCAACCCTGACTCCTTCATCGCTTTCTCTATCCATGGTAAGCCACAGCCCTTTATCGATTATGCTAATGCACTTTTGCAGAGCCGATTCGCAAGATTTCCCACTTTGATAAGCGTGTTGTCTCACATTGAAAGGGTTTCGACTTGGAGCCCTCGACCTAATGCGCTTCTCCACCATACGTTCCAGACCCTTAAGCATAAACGATGACACCCTTACAGGTCTGAAACTTTTTGGTAAAGCGTAGCTGTCCTTGCCTGGCTTTGGGACAAATACAACTTTCACTAAACGCCACAATTGTGGAACATAAGCGTGCGCAAGACATGCCGTAAAGATTCTTTTCAAAGCCTTTTATAGTTGTTCTCCGCCTCGCTTGAGCATTATTGGGTAAATGCCATCGGGTCCTGGGGACTTAAAGTTTACGAATGACGAGAAGGCGAACCTTATCGTTTCCTCGTTAACTATCCTGGATGCAATAAACCAGTCACGTCTGCTAGTAATTATACTGACATGATCAGATTGATCGATAGAGCTTTGACCAAAAACATTCCTTGAGTAAGGGAAATGTGTTGAAAAGAGAACATGGTACACTTCTGATTTTGAGTCCGTATGAGTACCATCTGGTTTGAGCAGTGAGTCTAGCCTAGCCGACCGGTCTCTTTGGAGGGCTTTGCATCACGTCGCTGAACTCTTGCGTTCCTCCTTTTCACTGCAGAAGGTTCTATAAGAGTCCAATTTAGATGATCTGATTTTCTTTTTATATTCCTTCTTCAGCTTGAGGTGGGCAGTCCAATCTTCTACCAACTGAGTTTTAAGAGCTCTGTTAAGAAGTTTCCTCGAAGTTTTCCGGAGTTTCGAGAGAACGGCTTTCCACCAAGGGACTGTCTTACCCTCTCTTCTCCTACGTTCCTACCTTGTTATAACACTCGATCAAACTTCGCCCTAATGAGTTTGTGGCTTCTTCAATCGCAGTTATTGTCCGGAGTTTGGGAACATCACGGATTTCCTCTTTAGTGAGATCCTCATATCGTGTACAATCTGCTTTTTGAGGATTCCGGCCTGCTGGGGTCGAAGTTGTCTCGGCCGCAAGCCAGAACTTTACTCTATATAACGATGGTCCGACAGGGAATCTTTATCGAGTACTTTCCAACCAGTGATATGATCTGATATTTTATCGTTAATGTCATATCAATTACTTCCTGCCTTCTGCTGGTCACAGAAGTCGGACTGGTGCCAACGTTCTGTATGACCAAGCGAGATGACAGAATGAAGTCCATGAGTTTATGCCCCCTGAAGTTATATTTTGTGCTAGCCCAGAGTGTGTTCTGTGAATTTGCGTTACATCCCAAAAATTTGACCTACTCCCCCAGTATGGCTAGATTACCATTTTCGTAACTTAATTCAGGATTGTTTTTTTTTTTTTGTTATTTAGTCTTAGTCTTAGTTCTTCCTTGATGACATTTTTCTAGCCTGTTCTAATTAAAAGTAATGTTTATAATTTATAAAACATACATGCTTTTTTAAATAGTTCAAATTCACTCAGTTTTATTTAGCTTTACTTGTTTGTTAAGTGTAAAAAAATAATGTACACCGTGAGATTGCTGTATTTAATCTAACCTCTTTATTGAATATTTCTTTCTTATATACATTTTCTAATACTAATTTCTTAACTACGTATATGTGTGTGTGTGTGTGTACATGCGTAAATGTGTATTCTTATCTTCATTGTATACATCCGATACCAATGCATTTTAAGTGCACTAAAATTTATGTGTCTTATGCAGAATCAGTAAATCCTAGTAGGAGATAAACGACCAACGTATTGATCTTTTATATTTGTTTAGGTTCACTGTTGACTTAAGTGCATCTAACGCACGCATTAAAACAATTGATGATCGGTTGTCAGTTGCTGCTTGTGTGCATTGGTATATTGGTGTATGCGTGTTTCTTTCATACTTATATTATCTTTATGTTTTCTGTATACACTGTAATTTATGTATTTTGTTCAGATAAGCAATTTTCACATATTTTATGAGCAAGGGTCACATTACAATTCTATTGCTTATCATGGCATTTGACATTTAGTGGACTGTATATTTTTTCTGTTTATTTCGTCGGTTTACGTATGTTTGCATATGTATGTATGAATGTGTTATATTTATCAAATCCTATCTCTATTGCGGCAGAGTTTCATATTCATATTTTTATGAACATTCTGCCAGGGGCCAAAATTGTGTTGTTTAAACATATTAGCCAAATGTGATTGTTGACATTTTACTTAATTATGATTATGTCTAACTGGTAGTTCAAATGGAACAGCCACAACAGTTCTTCTTTTACATTTTGATCTTATTGTATATAAAATAACTATGATTAACCCTATTATGAAAACTAAAGTTAGCGAGGCATGACCACTAACGTGATGAAAATTGATACCCTTCAATTTGATATTTTCTTTTTTGAGAAATTCTATTTGCTGTTTGAGCGTTAGGATATCTTTGGTGTTGTTTATTAAGGTCGAATCAAAAGGTTTAATTCGCAGTTCTGAAATATCTTCAATGTCTTTTACCCAAGAAGAAGATAGCAATTCTTTATTGATCTCGGATTGTACGTGATGAGATGCTGTTAAAGTTACTCCTTCATGTCGAGCTGTACATCCTTCTCTTATTGTGATAATGCCTTGATTAGGGATTTCCATTCGCATTTGTTGGTTGTTATCACATTCTAGATGTATTGTTGCTAAACAACTTGTAAAGCCAACGATTTTGAGAAGATAATTTAATCCAAACATTTTCATTTGTAGCGGGCTTGAATACACATACTTCATTTTCCAACTGTTTCAATGCTGCTACTTCGCATGAATTGTCCGTAGCTGACTTCCAAGCCCAGTTCCCTGGACATTGATAATGATCTTCCAAGTTTTTTAAACACTTATCTAGATCGACTTGGTTTATCAATACATATTGATTTAAATCAAACTTGTATACTAAATATTCTGCTTTTATATCAGTGATAATCATGTTCCCTTTGTATTTTATTGGCAGTGGATTTAATTTGTATGCATCTGACGGTTCATATGATATTAAGGGAATTTCTATGTTTATGACTAGTCGTGAATCGACAATTAACCCTTTAGCAGTCATCGACTTATAGATTTCTTTTAATTCATTTCCGAACTGTTTTCCAGGTAGTACTAATTTGTGTGGCAGCTTGTTTCTGATAAGTGCAATTTCTTTATTAAGTTGTGAAGGTTTTATTAGTTTTGGATTTATGCGACCATGATTTATGTCAATTAGTAAATTGATTATCGAAGTTTGGATATCTTCACAATCGTCCATAACTATTCCTATTTGAATGGTTAATATCTGAAACATCAAGGTCATTCGCTCGGCATTTTGATCTTTAACTAGTTCATGATAAAATTTATTTAGCTGTTCATTCATTTTTTGAAAATTTTTGTTAACTTCGTCGGTTGTCTTTTTTAATATATTTATTGTAGAATCAACTATTGATGTCTGTCTCTTAAACAACTTTGCGATATTCTTTTGGTTTTCAAAAATATTTTTAATATTTGATTCCATATTCTCTCGGTCGTCAGCATCCATAATTCCAAATAATATATGGTAAATTGAGCCAACAAATTCGAATGGTGCTCGTCTTTTTCTATTTTCTTGCTTCATGAACAGTTCGTTATTTGACTTAAGGCTATTATATTTATGCTTTAAAGTTGCGGTAATCATTACACAGGCCTCTTCATAATATGTCAATATTTTGCATTGATGTTCAAGTCTGTTAATAAATTCTTTTACTCCATCCATCCGATCGTAATAGGAACCTAGCTCGTAATAAATGATTAAATCCCATTTTGAATTTATTATGTGTATTTTGCCCATCGGATCTAAATATATTGCGGTATTATTTCTTAGCTCAGCCACTGAAGCTCCTGTTTTAGCTGTATCATTTATGTATAATGCCTTAACTTGCATTGCTAGCATGAGCAACGTAAAGAACCACATCATCAATGTCTTCGTTCTTTTCTGCCCTCCTGGGCCCGCCGAATTTTTTGCTATTCTTGATGTCAACAGGCTTGCAGCTTGATTTGGCTCTTCCGTTTTGCTGCTGTTTGTTGTCTCTAGTGGGCACAGCTTGTGAACGGGCCGTTTAAGTATCCCATTCTGCAATTTCAGAGTTACAACTCTGGTTTTTCCATCGCTTCCAGGATGGGTTTTTATAACTTTGCCTAATGGCCACTTTGCTGGATGACTTTCTTCATTTTTAATAATTACTATTTGACCTACTGCTAGATTGTCCTGTTTGGTTTTCCATTTCATTCGTTGTTGCAACATTGTGACATATTCGCTTTCCCACCGTTTCCAAAAGTCTCTTTTCATTTTTTGTATTAGTTTCCACCTATCTAACGAACCCCTTGTTGTGTCATCAATTGCTTCAGGACAGTCTATTAATGGGCATCCTATTAAAAAATGCTCAGGTGTTAAAACATCTATATCGCTTTCACTATCGATCGCACATAAGGGTCGTGAATTTAGCACTGCTTCAATCTGTGATAGCAAAGTAATCATCTCTTCAAATGTCAATTTACTTTCGCCTATCACTCTTTTTAAATGATATTTCACTGATTTGACTCCAGCCTCCCAAATTCCTCCGAAGTGAGGAGCTGCCGGCGGCCCAAGATGCCATTGAATTTTGTCTGCTTCTAATATGGGAGCTACTGTTGAGTTTTTCTTGATTGCCTTTTTGAAATCTAAGTCTAACTTTCTACAAGCTCCGACAAAATTTGTTCCATTGTCTGAGTATATATGCTGACTCTTACCCCTTCTAGCAAAAAATCTTTTTAAAGCAGCTAGAAACGCTTCAGTTGTTAAATCACTTACTGCCTCTAAATGAATAGCCTTTGTTGCCATACATACAAATACAGCTATGTATCCTTTAAATGTTTTTATTCCCCTTCCTTTGGAACATTTCATATGTATTGGACCTGCATAGTCTACACCAACGTGTGAAAATGGAATTGACAACGACACTCGAAATTCTGGAAGATTTCCCATTATTTGTTTAGCTGCTTCCTTTCGGTAACGTATGCAGCGACTACAAGCTCGAATGTTTTTTTTTATGGAATTCTTTAATCCAATTATCCAATAATTCCTTCTAATCGTTGCTTCCATTAACTTATTTCCTCCATGTAAGGTTGTTTTATGAACATGTTCAATAATCAATTTTGACAAATGTGATTTATTTAATATTATTGGGTGCTTCTGATCGAACTGAAGCTTTGCATTCCCTAACCTACCTCCTACGCGAAGGATTCCATTGTTATCTAAAATAGGATCTAAGCTTGCAATTTTACTTGTACTGCTAATTTCTTTTTTGATTTCTAAGCTCTGTATTTCCTCTCTAAATTGTAATCTTTGCTGATATCCTATTATTCTCTGTTCAGCTTCTTTTAGTTCTGATTTTACTAAGTACGCAGGATATTTTTGTCCTCGTATTCTTTTTATAAATCGCAATATATAAGCTACAACCCTTATTAATTTGGTTAAACTAGAATATTTTAATATTACCTCATCTAAGAAATGTGATTCTTTTGATGTTGTGACATACACTGCATCGATTTTAACGCTATTCTGTGTTGGCCATTGATGTTCTTCTCCTTGTAACCATTTGGGACCTCTCCACCATAGCTCGTGCTCCACTAGTTTGTTCGCAAATATCCCTCTGGATGCTACATCAGCTGGATTGTCCTTTGTTCTAACGTGTTGCCATATTGCAGTGGAAGCATATAATTTGATTTCTTCTACTCTCGTTTTAATGAACTTATCTTTACTTCGGGAATTCTTTATCCATGCTAACGTTATAGATGAGTCGTTCCAAGCAAATATTTTAACTTCTCTATTGATAACTGTCTTTATCCTTTGCAGCAATTTAGAAAGCAGGTGAGCCGCGCATAGCTCCAGTTTTGGCAATGTCTTCTTATTTTTAATCGGGTTCACTTTGGTTTTACCAGCAATTATCGTTATAACTGATCCAACTTTAGCATATACAACTACCGCGTACGCTTTTTCTGACTCATCTGCGAATCCATGTAGTTCAATTTTAAAGTCGTTTTTTGTTTCAAACCATCTGGGAATTTTTATTCTTTTTATCGCTGGTACGTGCTGCATAAACTCTTGCCATTCTTTTGCCAAATTTTCGTCTAGTAACTCATCCCAGTTGAGTTTCATCAACCAAAGTTTTTGTATAAACAACTTTGCTAAAACAGTCATTGGTGAAAGCCACCCCATCGGATCGAAAATTCTCGCCAAATCAGATAAAGCTTTCCTTTTTGTTACTAGCTTTTCCGTTGAAAGATTCATATTAAATCCAAACATGTCTTTGGCCGGGTCCGATTGTATACCCAATGTTTTAACTGTTTCGTCTTCTGCTATTTTTATTATCTCATTTTCGCTATTTGTTGGAATTGTTGTTATAACCTCACTGTTATTAGACATCCACTTTCTTAAGTGAAATCCACATTTTTGTAGTTGTTTCGAAATTTCGAACTGAATGACTTTACATTCATTTATTGAATCTGCTCCTGTCATTAAATAGTCCATGTAGAAGTCGTTTTTAATGATGTTTGAAAGCAAATAATTGTAAGTTCTCTCTTGTAAAGTTCTCGTTGCAAGAAAAGGAGCGGATGCTGTTCCATACGTAACTGTTTGCAGCTTGTATTCTCCTATCGGCCCTTCCTTCGCTTCTCTCCACAATATACGTTGATAATCTTGATCACTTTCTGCTACTTTAATTTGTCGATACATCTTTTCAATATCACTTGTTAACACATATTGCCAAAGTCTCCATTTGGTAATTATGTCAAATATATCTTTTTGAAGTCTCGGGCCTATTAAAATGATGTCATTTAAACTACTTCCATTTGTAGTTTTTGCAGATGCATCGAAAACTACTCGTAGTTTAGTTGTGAGACTGCCTTCTCGAATTACGGCTTGATGTGGCAAATAGTATTTTCCGCAATTATTTCCACTTGCTTTTTTCATGTGGCCCATTTCTAAATAGTCTCTCATAAATTGCACATATTGTTTTCTTAGGTTGTCATCTGAAGCCAACTTTTTCTCAAGATTAAGAAACCTCGCCATTGCTTGTTTGCGAGAGTCGCCTAAGTCTTTTTTTTTTTTTAAAGGTAGATTGACGACAAATCTATTATTTTCATCTCTTGTTGTCGTTTTATCAAATATCTTCATGCATTCATCATCATCTTCTATATATGTTGGTGCTGTGGTGTCTTCTATTTCCCAAAACTTCTCCAACGTTGTGGTCACCGCCGCTAGAATTCTACAATATCCATCCTAATTTCGTAGCTTGGCCTAGTATTCGATCTTTCTTAAATATGCCTTCTTCTAATATGTCAGCATATACATACATCTCCTCCAATAACGACGTCGATTCGATCTGACCTATTGAAGTTGGGATCAGCTAAGGTATAGTTTCTCCATTGTTCTATATCCCATTTAAATGTTTTATCAGGTTGTGCACTCGCCAATTTCGGCAAAATCAGTGCTTCGACATTGTACACTTCGTTGCTTAGGAATCTCGGCCTGATTTCAATGTTGACTTTAAATTTGGAGACTCCCACTGTAGTATTTCCTAGCCCTTGTAGCTCAGTTACTTCTCTTCTCTTTGGTAAGTGTAGTATTTGAGCGGCTTCTTCAGAAATGGTAGTCTTCTGTGATCCTTGATCGATTAGTGCTCGCAATGTCACGTACTCTCCATTTGCCGCCTTCACTCTTATCTGGGCTGTTGCTAGAAGTATTGCTGTTTCGGAGTTTTTTGTCATCATCATCATTTTCTTCACCTGCTCCTTTTTCCTTCTGGAATTCATTGTAATGCAGTAAATTATGATGATTTCTTCCACACTTACTGCATTTTTTCTTATTCTTGCAATTGCCTTCATATACGTGGTCGAGGCAAATATTGCATAGCTTATTGTTTACTATGAAACCTCTACGATTTATCGTAGTCAATGCCTGGAACCTTCTGCATTCAACAATTTGATGCCCAGGAATCTTGCAATATATACAGGTCTTTTGTGCAGCTGTATAGAATGTGGGTGCTCGTTGTGGCTGCTTTTGATTGCTCCATTTAGTTGTTTTCCTGTCTCGTATAGCTTCTAGAGCTTGATATTGCTGCTCCAGAAAACGGAAAACATCATCTAGGCTTTGGATATCCCTAGTTTTCTTGACATTCTGCTCATATAACCGGAGACTTTCTTTGTCTAGTTTCCGAAAAACTATCCGAGCTATAATTGCTTGCTCGTCATTTAAATTCAATTTAAGCCCTTTTAGACCATAAATGCATTCCTTGGTGGTATCCAAAAGCTGCTTCATGCTTGCCGCACTTTCCCCATTTGCTGTTGGTTGATCAAAAAGTCTGTCCACTTGTGTTGTGAATTGCAGCTTTTTGTTTTCATATCTTTCCTGGAGGATTTGCCAAGCGGCTTCATAGTTGTATTCAGTTACCGGTAAATGCTGAATTAATCTTCCAGCTTCTCCTCCTAATGACGACTTCAGCCGGAACATCTTTTCTACTTTAGTAAAGTGCTTCGAATTATGTACCAAACCTTGGAAAAGATCGCTAAATGATGACCATTGATTCATCTCGCCATAAAATATCGCAATCTTAATCTGCTGTAGTTTCATAGTAGATGACACAGCTTGTGTTGGCGTGCACCTTTTTAATTTATCTGTTAACTTCTCAATGTTAACGCTGTATTTTTCTCGGAAGTCCTCCATTTGTTCTTCTATTGAGTCTTTAGTAATGGCTTTTAAATGGACACTGCGAGTTTCAGAAGAAGCTTCTTCTACATATTCAAACTGTATTTGAAGCTTAGTTTTGAATTCTCTTATTTCTTCGACAAAATCCAATTCATTTTGTTGAATTTCTTCTATGGTCATTCTGAGCTTTTTTCCTCGACGTTAAAATCTCCTTTCTACGTCGGAATTAGTACCTGATGGCTCGAACTCACTCATTTCTCCCATCGATGCAGGTTTAAGTTGGTTGCTGCTTCTCTTCTTCTTAATTGGCGCGATAACCGCTTACGCGATTTTGGCCGAGCTTAATAAAGCGCGCCAGTCGTTTCTTTCTCGTGCTAACCGGCGCCAATTGGACACACCAAGTGAAGCCAAGTCCTTCTCCACCTGATCTTTCCAACGCAGAGGAGGCCTTCCTCTTCCTCTGCTACCACCAGCTGGTACCGCATCGAATACTTTCAAAGCCGGAGCGTTTGTATCCATTCGGACGACATGACCCAGCCAACGAAGCCGCTGGATCTTTATTCGCTGCGCTATGTCTATGTCGTCGTAAAGCTCATACAGCTCATCGTTCCATCGTCTGCGATATTCGCCGTTGCCAACGTGCAAAGGTCCAAAAATCTTACGCAGAATCTTTCTCTCGAACACTCCAAGCGTCGCTTCATCGGATGTTGTCATCGTCCAAGCTTCTGCGCCATACGTCAGGACGGGCATGATAAGAGTCTTGTAGAGTGTTAGTTTTGTTCGTCGAGAGAGGACTTTACTGCTCAGTTGCCTACTTAGTCCAAAGTAGCACTTGTTGGCAAGAGAGATTCTACGTTGGATTTCAAGGCTGACATTGTTATAGGTGTTAATGCTGGTTCCCAAATACACGAAGTCTTTTACAACCTCAAAATTATAACTGTCTACAGTGACGTGGGTGCCGATACGCGAGTGCGCCGACTGTTTGTTTGAAGACAGGAGGTACTTCGTTTTGTCCTCGTTCACCACCAGACCCATTCGCTTTGCCTCTTTATCCAGTTTGGAGAAGGCAGAACTAACAGCGCGGTTGTTAAGGCCGATGATATCGATATCATCGGCATACGCCAACAATTGTACGCTCTTATAAAATATTGTGCCTGAGCGATTAAGTTCTGCGGCTCGTACGATGCTCTCCAACATCAGGTTAAAGAAGTCACACGACAGCGAGTCACCCTGTCTGAAACCTCGTTTGGTATCAAACGGCTCGGAGAGGTCCTTCCCAATTCTGATGGCGCCGATGGTGTTGAGCAACGTCATCTTGCACAGCCGTATTAGTTTTGCGGGGATACTAAATTCAGACATAGCGGCATACAGGTAACTCCTTTCTGTACTGTCGAATGCAGCTTTGAAGTCGACGAAAAGATGGTGTGTGTCGATTCTCCTTTCGTGGGTCTTTTCCAAGATTTGGCGTATTGTGAATATTTGGTCGATGGTAGACTTTCCAGGTCTGAAGCCACACTGATAAGGTCCAATCAGTTGGTTGACGGTGGGTTTCAGCCTTTCACACAATACGCTCGCTAGAACCTTATAGGCGATATTTAGAAGACTAATCCCGCGGTAGTTGGCACAAATTGCAGGATCGCCCTTCTTATGGATTGGGCAGAGCACACTTAAATTCCAATCGGCAGGCATGCTTTCATCCGAATATAGAATAGCTCAGCCGGGAGTCCGTCGGCGCCCGCGGCTTTGTTGTTGTTGCCGCTTACTGTTGGTAAATCTTCGGCTGCATTTTGTATTTTTAAATGCTGAATGGACTTTTCCATTACCTGAATAACATGCTCGTAATACTTCTTGGCAATGTATTCGTCAGCTTCTTGGCTCGGTTTAGCCATAATTTTGGCATGATTTCCACTAAATTCCGTCCTCATTGTTTGAATATGTTGAATATATTCGAGACATGAAGCTTTCCTTATTTTGCCGCTAAGGATTTTCTGTTCTTCCAGCGCAGCAAGATCGCCCAACTCCTTCTGTCTTTTCAGTAAATTTTCCATGTTGATTTTGATTGTTTTTTGGTATTTAAACACTGTACTCGTTGTTTTAGCCACGAGGACGCTTTTTAACACTTTTCACTTTTCCGCTGTGAGCCACGGAAACGCTTTTCGCTTAGAATCTTAGGCGAATTATATACTTGTTTAAGTATATTTTTTATTAATGCGGACAGTCTTTGCTGTTCCGGCTTATATATATATATTTTTCTACTAAGTAATGCTCTCCTTTAGAGACTTATAGTACTTGCGCTTGAGCTCTTTTCTAGGCTCGACTGACCAAATGTACAAGAATAATGTACACCGTGAGATTGCTGTATTTAATCTAACCTCTTTATTGAATATTTCTTTCTTATATACATTTTCTAATACTAATTTCTTAACTACGTATATATGTGTGTGTGTGTGTGTACATGCGTAAATGTGTATTCTTATCTTCATTGTATACATCCGATACCAATGCATTTTAAGTGCACTAAAATTTATGTGTCTTATGCAGAATCAGTAAATCCTAGTAGGAGATAAACGACCAACGTATTGATCTTTTATATTTGTTTAGGTTCACTGTTGACTTAAGTGCATCTAACGCACGCATTAAAACAATTGATGATCGGTTGTCAGTTGCTGCTTTTGTGCATTGGTATATTGGTGTATGCGTGTTTCTTTCATACTTATATTATCTTTATGTTTTCTGTATACACTGTAATTTATGTATTTTGTTCAGATAAGCAATTTTCACATATTTTATGAGCAAGGGTCACATTGCAATTCTATTGCTTATCATTGCATTTGACATTTAGTGGACTGTATATTTTTTCTGTTTATTTCGTCGGTTTACGTATGTTTGCATATGTATGTATGAATGTGTTATATTTATCAAATCCTATCTCTATTGCGGCAGAGTTTCATGTTCATATTTTTATGAACATTAAGAGAACAACTTTTTTGGTATATTTGAGGTTATGTAACCTTTTAAAAATATGTCGTTATGGTTTCTTCAGTATTTTCTGGCATTTTGTTGCTTGTTTTAACTATGAATACATCTCTTCATGCCTTATGCCCCACTAAGGATTGAGGACCGGAAGAAACGGTTACACCTCTATGGTTTTAATCCGCATTCATTAAATTCAAACGCTTTATAAAATGTCTAAAAAGGTTTTCAATGTTAAGAAGAGTTGAGAGAGGGACATTTAATATTCTTGCATAACCTTAAAAGGAGCAAAAAATTAAATTTACACTTTCAAAATATCAAAATTTATAAGAATCAACAAAATTGCATTAGCATTAAAATCTTCTCAAAGTGACCTTTTTTCACATTCTTTTGTTTAGTAATAAAGTTTTTTTTTAACTTATAGTTTCGGTAGTCTTGAATTTAAGATAAGAAACAATATATGTATAGAAAAGCACTAAATTTTTTGCGAAGAGCAAATGGTTGGCAACACTGCGCAACTTGGCAAAAGTAACGCCACGCACTTTCTGATGGGTGCAATCTTGTTTCTATCATTCTTGCTCAGGTAATTCAACATTGCAAAGCCAAGCAAATACTGTAAACTTGACACCAAAGCGCACGCGAAATTCTCCCGCCACAGCATTCGAAGGTGACAGAACAATCAAAAAACAAAAATCACAAACACAAACGCAAACAAAGCAAACGTCTTTCAAATCATATTGGTTGAGTGACTCAAACCGATTCGCTCCCCTCGCTGATACGGATGACTCAGATTCCGACAGTGGGACAACTTCAACTTTAACGCCGAAAACCAGAACCACCCCCATATACAGGGTGGGCCATATAGCGTTTGCTTTTTGAACCATCTATTTTTTTGAGAATGGTAACACAAATTACATGTCAAATGTGTTCATAATATACTTAAAGGTTTGACATTTACGAAATAGGACGCTATACGCTTGAAATATTGAAAACGTATTTCCAAAGTGGTGAGTCGTCTTCTTCTTTTCTGATTTTCACATCGGTGGCTACGTCAATAAGCAAAATTGTCGGAATTGGGGCTCAAGAAAACCACACGCTACTGTAGAGAGGCAAATGCATCCACAACGAGTCACTGTTTGGTGCGGTTTTTGGAATGGCGGCATCATCGGGCCATTTTTTTTCGAAAATGATCGAGGAGCCGCGGTTACAGTAAAAGGCGAGCGTTACCGTGACATGCTCAACGAGTTTTTGTTTCCAAAAATTGAAGAGGATGACATGGACGACATTTTGTTTCAACAGGACGGCGCAACTTGTCACACTGCCAAAGTTACACTCGAACTTTTGGCTACCGTTGTTGACAACCGAATAATCAGCCGGAATTCCGATATCAATTGGCCGCTGTGATTTAAGCCCGTTGGACTATTTTTTTGTGGGGAGCCGGTAAGGACAAATGCTATGCGAACCATTAAGAGACGATTGATTAACTACTCGTTATTATAAACCTTGCTATTTGTCATACTCTCACCACTACAACGATGTTGTTGGACTCATGGTCGCCGTGCTATTCATCTGCATTTGCCAACGATGATCCGGTTGCCTGATTTATATCAGTTGTACACTGTGTTGTTGGTTCTCCCTGCGGTTGGGATTCTCCCGGAGTTTGCGATTTCTTTCGTCGCCTGTAGTTGATCCTGAAACCAGTAGTTTTTTAACACTGACATTTCTCCTCAGCGACTTTCCTCCCGCTGCTATGAGCACTTCATTTGCGCTTCTTTCTTTTACTACATACTCTGTTGAATCGAACGCTGGAGTAAGTTTGTGGGGAAACACCACATTCCGTAATAGAACCTTATCCCCCACATCAATGTCACTTTCTTTTACTCCTCGCTTCATATCCGCTTTCTCTGATGTTGTAGCTTTTACAAAACTTCTTAATTCTGAGCTGGTGAATTGTCTCCCATTATCCGCTCGCAATGAAATTGGAGTACCCAGTCTGCTGAAAATCTCTTGCAGCTTCGATATTATGACTTCGGACGAAATTTTCTTAATTAACGTAACTTCTTGGTATCGTGAATAATAGTGTATTAGCACTAATACATATTCGTTATTCGGTAGTTAGGTTAGGTTAAGTTGAAGCGGTTGTCCATTGAAGGACACACTCAGGCTCAGGGCTCATTGTGATGCCGCGTGGGGAACTAGACCCTATCCCTGCTGAAACCAATGAGTGCTATTCAAAAATTCCGCAAGATCCTTAATTTCGACAGAGCCAAGGTCTTCTAATTCGCTGAAAAAAAATGTCCGCCCAAAATGGCGAATCTACGTCTGGATAGAGCAGGACAGTGACACAGAAGGTGCGGGATCGTCTCTTCCTCTTCCTTGTCTAGACAACTTCTGCAGAAGTCATGTGTTTGCACGCCCATCCTTTGGGCATACCTGCCGATTAGGTAGGTGCCCCGTAATAACTGAAATCAGTGTGTTAAGACTATGCTTATCTCTTCTTAGTAGAAGTTCTGTGCGTTTAGCATTGAGAGCCGGCCACATCTGTCGGGCTATTTTGCAAGTGGCTTCGCTACGCCATCTTTCATTCGCTACTCTTACAATTTCCTCGCGGATACGTAGTCCACATATTGGCAAGGGTATATCTATATCATTGTCTATGTACTCATCAGTCAATTTGGTACCGATTTTCGCTAGTTCATCGGCTCTGCAGTTCCCCTCAACGTCGCAATGGCCAGGAACCTATGCTATCATTAGGTGAAATGACTCAGCCATCTCGTTAAGATATGCATGGCATTTCATGGCTACCTTGGAGGTTATCGACTGTTTTGTGAAGGATTTTATCCCCGCCTATCTGGCTATCAGTGAAAATGTAGATATCATCTTCAGGAATCGCATTACACTGTATCAGTGTTGCGGCTTTCGTTATTGCCATCAGTTCAGCCTGAAAGACACTACGGTAGTCGGGGAGCCGAAAACTGAAGGAGATCCCCAGATGCTCGGAATATACACCTCCGCCCACCCTGCCATCGAGCTTTGAGCCATCTGTGTATACATGGATAGACTTGCCCTGTCTTACCACGTCCCATTTCCACTCTTCCCTCGAGGGTAGGAGGTTCAGGAACGTTGTAGTGGCAAGTATAGGCGGAACCGTATAGTCCACCTGTCTAGAAAACCTCAACGTGTCATCCAGGATTTTACTGTGGCCATAGGCTGTGTTTGACCACTTACTTAAAGTGCTCAGTGCGGAAGGAAGTTTAATATCACATATAGTGCTTTCGATGGTGTGGTTGACATGGTACCGGTTATAAGAACAGATGCAAGTCTTTGGACGTTGGAAACTCTTTTTATGTTCACGCCCTTCTCAAGGGCATTCCACCATATTGCAATACCGTAGTAGAGAATTGGTCTAATTACTGCTGTGTACAACCAGTGCATCATTCTGGGTTTCAAACCCCATTTTTCCCAATGAGCCTTCCGCAGGAGTATAGCGCCGTCGTAGCGTTGCGTACTCTATCTGCGACTGTGAGCCCCCAATTTAGCTTCCAGCCCAGTACAAGTCCTAGATATTTAGCGTTTTCTGTTACCTTAAGGGGTTTTCCCCCTAAAAGTATTTGTTGAAGAGCAGGTATTTTATGTTTTCTGCTGAACAGTATCAGTTCCGTTTTCTCCGGATTTACTTCTAATCATCGACTTTTGCACCATAGTGATAGTGTGTTGAGAGCTATTTGTTGAAGATCACACATAGTTGGAAAGTGTTTGCCAGAGATTGCTATTACAATATCATCGGCATATGAAATTATCTTACCTCCCATTTTTTCCAGTTCCTGAAGGAGCTTATTGACGGTCAGGTTTCACAGAAGAGGGGGAATTGCCCCACCCTGAGGTGTACCCCTAATCGGAAGTTTCTTAAATGATGTTTCACTCAAATCTGCGCGTATCGTCCGCCCGACTAGCATTCGTTCTATGAGCGAGACGAGCGCTCTGTTTACTCCCATTTCCGTTAGTGATTTGGTAATTACTTCCGGGTGTATGTTACTTAATGCCCTCGATGTCCAGAAAGACAGCAATAGTGTATTCCTTATAGTGAAGTGATTTCTCGATCGTGTCGACTAGCGAGTGGAGTGCTGTCTCTACTGATTTGCTTTTGCTGTATGCATGTTGGGAATGTGATAGTTTGTCGCTAATCTTTCCTTTGATGTGCCCATGTAGCAATCGCTCCAACGTTTTTATCAGGAAGGATGATAGGTTAATCGGCCTGTAGTCCTTCGGTTTCGTATGTGTGGTTTTTCCTACTTTGAGAATAAAGACCACTTTCACTTCTGCCAATTTCTTGGGAATATAATTAAGGCGTACTGGTTCCTCAAAAATTGAGGCGAGTCTAGGGGCAATCATACTAATTGTGTGTTGCAGTTCAGCGGGGACGATTCCATCTGGTCTCGGTGATTTATGAAACTGCCAATTGCAAATTTTATATATTTTTCCGTTATAAAATCTATTGGGGGACCCTCATTGTGACCTATAGGATGAGTTCTACCACTTTCATTGCATAGGCAACCTGGAAAGTGTGTCTGTAATAATAATTCTAGTGTTTCTTCACTATTAGTTGTCCAACTGCCGCCCTCTTTCATGAGGTAACTAGGGTTGTTGTGACTCATTGATACGACTTGCCTGAGTCTGCTGATTCAAAAGTACTTTCAATCTTTTGACAGAAGTCTCTCCAAGACGCAGTTTTTGCTGCCCTAATGGCTTACTTAAATCTGTGACAGTTGACAGTCTCTGACCCACCATTTGGTTCTCTTGGCTTCATTATACTTCGTTCTGCATTCCCTTCTTAGGTCTGCTATGTCAGTAGATTACCACGGAGGTTTCGGTTCTCCTTTTTTCTTCTCCTCCTCCTCTCCTGCTTGCGCCGCACGTTGAAATGCTGAAGTCCGTTCATCAACCGTAGAGTACATTAAGTACCTGTGGTCTGGGAAGGACTTGTCTTTAGACAATCCAATCCTTTATAATTTGACACATGTAATGTCCAGAACTTCCCTCCTAGTAGCTGTTACAAAGGTGGGGGTGTCGCCTATATTGCTAATTTGAAGATTGTTACACATGATGAAGTTAAAAATGTACTCACCGCGTTCGTTGGTGTCTTTACTACCCCAGACATGATGATGAGCATCGGCATCCGCGCCCAGAATGAGATACCACGTCTCGCGGCTTCTTCGGCTGCACCTCTTAGGAGTAGTGATGGGCTAGTTGCACCACGTCATGTGCCATGTAGGACGAGGCAAACCATATTGCCCTTCCGCAGGACTCCACCGATAAAATTGTGTTATCCGCATCGCTAAATTGCATCAATAAGAATACATTAATATGTTTTTTCACTAGTATACACGACCTGGGTTAACCTTTGTCGGTGACATAGACCAGTTTAAACTCTTTGTAGATCAATCCGCAAACCCGGCCCATGGTTCGGAGATGAGCGCGATTTCCTCTTTTCTTTCAGCGAGACGGAGGATGAGTGCGGCTGAAGCCGCTTACTGTGGCGGAGGCTTATCTGTACAACCCCCACCATCGCTGGTGTACGTTGTTAGATGACAGCCCACCACGATTTGGTCAACGATCTCCTCATCGGAAGAAGTGGAAATATACTCCTCATCCTCCAAAGCATCTAAGACCTCGGAATATTTCCCCATCCAGTGATTCCTTATTCAAGATGATCACCGGTAGCCTCCTCTTGCCATCCACGTCACCAACTTTTACTACTTTCCAATCGCTGGTTGGTAGCTAGGGTTGCCTAGTTTGAGCAGTTTCAACACTTCCTCTGGGTCGGTGTGGAAGTCTGGTATCCAAGCTCTGAACCTTGGCCGATTGGGGGTATCTTCTCGGAGGACCACGTCGAGACGGGTCCCCGGCCAAGGCTCCCCTATGCACTTTATTGCCAGAGTGTATAGGTCTACTGATCGTTGATCAGCGCACCTGATTAATTTGACGCGTGATTGAAACCAACCCGCGTCCGAGCAACTGGGTGGGGGTCTGGGTTTTCTTGCAAGATATCTCTGTAAACTTTCCAGAGACTCCTGTTTATCAGGTCCCAGTTTGCTGCGGTCAATCACCGCTCTTATGTGGCTTTCTTTTGCTACTTCCGCAAAAGATTTTTTAATGGTGTTGGTTGTTTCAGTGGCGGACACCCTACATCTTTTGTCTTCTTTATCATAACACCTTGGATTAGGGGAGAGTAGGGGAAGGATATGATGGGAAGCCAGCGTTAGGAACAATGGGGGAGCTATCGTCGGTACGATGATCTCCTCATGGGGATTGGATTGCCAATTTCGCCGTTTGGCGGATGAATGGCTAGCCAAACCCCATATGGAGCTTCTCTCTTAGTTCGTGGTGAGTTAGCCCTCATGATATGGGGGTTAAATCACCACTTAAGTTTCATCTCCGCGCCAAGCAGGCCAACATGATGAGGTAGGTAGTGGTCCCAACAAATTCGTGGCGACAAATTGCTAAGGTTCATTTGGGAACGTATGTTCTGCATTGGTGTTGCTCTATTTGGTTGAGAAACTAGAAGACAATCCACACATTTCTTTACGAAAGCCTCCGTCTCTGTCCATTAATGGCAACAACACTTTCGATCTTAGTCTACGCTTCCAGGCAGATTCTCCCGGGTGTCCCTCGTGGGTTCGCGGGTTCCTCGTAACAAAATGTCACCTACTGCCGATAGCTCGTAAAAAAACGGGTAGTAAAGGTTTGTTTCATTTGTCGACCACAGATCATTCTTCACATTTGTTATTGTGTCCATCAATTCTTTGTCCTTTCTGATGCGACTCCACAAATTCCCATAGCCGAGGGTATCGAGTTTTCGATGACATGAAAGATAAATTCATTTTGATCTTTATCGAATGAGTTTGAGCGTTCAATTTTACAGAGCCTAGGCACCGAATCAGCTATATTTTCTTTTCCTGCTTGATAAACAACTTTCAACTTTTAGGGCTGTAACCTGAGAAGTCATCGTTCTATTCTTGCGGGTGGTTTTGAAGTGGGTTTGGAAATTGTCTCCAAAGGCTTATGGTCGGTTACTAATTCAAATTCCAACCCCATCAAATAGTAATAGTATCTTTCAACAGCCCATACTAATGCTAGACTCTCTTTTTCGGTTTGAGAATAACTCTTTTCTGTATCTGATAAACTTTTACTTGCAAACGATATAACTTGTGCCTCGCTTTTATCATTAAACTGCAAGAGCACTGCTCCTAAAGCCACCGGACTTGCATCCGCTATTAAACGAGTTCTTTTCTTTGTATCAAAATACGCGAGATTTGGTATATTTGATAAAGGCTCCTTCAATTTCTGCAACAAAATTTGCAGTTCAGTTTGAATTACTTCCTTAGTGGCTCTGTAGTTTCAGCTAGGTCCGGAATAAATTTACCCACGTACGTTACCAATCCCAAGAAGCTTCTCACTTCCTCTTTTAACTGCCGAGCTCGAAATTTAATTATCGTTCCTATTTTATCGGGATCAGGTGCTATGCCTTCGCAAGATAACAAATGTCCCAAAAATTTCAGTTTCTGTACCTTCCAGATACACTTACTTTGGTTCAGCATTAAATTATTCTCTTTGAAAACGTCTGGTTGGATGCATATGCTTTGAATTGAGTGGACGAGTCTTCCCGTTCATTCCATAAAACTGCAGAAACTTCTCGTAATATTTCCCAGTCATTTCTGTTTAGTAGGTTAAGACGGGTACCCGAATCAATTATCATAGATATGGTGTAACCGCCTATACCGCATATTAGTTTCTCGTCCATAGAAGTGCTGTTAAATACCTTGAAACAATTTACCTCTTCCCCGTCACTCTACGTTTCTAACTTTGTACGTTTCCGCCTCTTGTTAGGCGAATTATATTCGTTACCCGTGGTCTTACGCTTCTTAGTTTTGCATTTTCTTGCAAAATGTCTAACTGACCCACACTTATTGCATTTTGAAAATCTCGTCGGACATTTTGCATCATTGCTAAGATGCCCCTTTTTACCGCATCTACCACACTCCTCGTTGTCATATTTTATTGAACGTCCTTTTGTAGAAATTCGGTTTACCGTGTTCTCAACCGACTTAAACACCGACTGCTTGCAAATTTGTTGAAAGATTTGACAAGTATTCACTATCTCTTGCAAACTTTGTTCTTTCTTCAATAGTTTTTTTCTCAAATCACCCGAAGCCCACGAGTCTATAATTTTATCTTTAATGCAAATTTCTATCATTTCTTCCGCCGTATTGCCAAACTCACACTTTGAACCCTGATGTCTAGGACGCAATAAATATTTGCTAAAATTTTAACCCTCAACAGATAAATTACTAAATAGGTGTCTTTCAAAAGTGGAGTTGCGCCTTGGCGAAAAGTAGTCATTTAATTTAGCAACTAGTATTTCAAACAAATCTATTTCATTATCCCCCTCGACCAGAGCGCACGGAATATCGAATGCTACCTCTTGTAGCTGTGAACCGCCCAGATGCAATTGTTTATTTTTCTTCTTTTTCATATCATTTATATCTTCGGCTTGAAGTTATAAAGAGAAAGATCGGAACCACTTTTCCCATTCCCATTAGTGCTTTGTCGATATTATCGCACAGAAATGAACGAATCTCCATTATATAATATCTAATATTTTAAAGATAGTAATGTTAATACTTGCGAACTTGTTTTTGTTATTATTATTATAATATTAGTTCACATCAATTTCTTGATCGTTGACAAAATTTAATTGTTCACATCAATTTCTTGATCGCTGACAAAGTTTAATTTGTCACTTTTTGATCTGAAATTAGAAACTATCAATAAAGTACAACACGTCCACATCTGTGTGCGTGTATCCATATGTATATATAAGTATATGTATATATACATACCTACTCATATGCACAATCAAATGTGCTCTATCGGGGTATATTTCTTACTCCCGGCGAGATTGAATCCGTCGCTTACTTTGATTTTGATGCGCAATCAAATGCGCTTCCAAATTGAAAATGGCCGTATTCTTGTTTCTAATTTACAATTTTCCCGTGCACTTATGTACACTCTTTTGGTAACACAATTTAATGTGTCACCCTGTCTCACAATCTGAAACGAAATTATATTTATTCGTTACTCAGCACCGAGCAAAAAAAAGTTAAAACTTGCGAATATTACCAAAGATCACCGAATGAAAATGCCTGCAACCGCCGCCATGTTTTCTTTCACAAGTTGCGGCTTGCAAAATTTTCATATATAAAATCACAAATCGGTGATTCTTGATGCCATCCTCGTCGCCACTGTAATAACTCACCTTGTATATAAAACTGTTACCAAATTACGTATATATATATATATAATTGGCGCGTACACCCTTTTTTGGTGTTTGGCCGAGCCCCTCCTCCTATTTGTGGTATGCGTCTTGATGTTGTTCCAAATTACGTATAGCCTGCTTAATTTTAGGTTATAATTATGTTGGTTTTATTCCAAATTACTTATAATCATCAGCTCTAGGTTTTAGGCAACTGCCCTATTTTACATTCAACTTGTCATCAGATCATTAACCAATACTTTTAAGGTATCAAACAACTCTTGAGTCCCAAGTATATTTCTCAAAATTATACAATAAAAACACAGTCTGAGAAATTTTCGGAGAAATTATTAAGAGCGCAATTGACTGCAATGTACCACTTAAAACTGAGGAACAAATCGAAGGCGCTATCGCGTTTTTCACCAGTGCAATTATTCCCTCAATAACCTTATTAACACCAACAATCAAACACACAACCAAAAGAAAATATATTCCGGACTACATCAGACAGAAGATAAAATTTAAAAGAAAACTACGGAAGCAATGGCAAACAACAAGACATCCAGACGACAAAACAATCTTAAACAAAATGACTAAAGATATTAAACAGATGTTAAAGGAATTTGAAAATAAAAAGCTACAATCTTATCTAACAAATTCTCACTATGAAAAGCGACGAAGAAAATAACAAAACAACTTCACGTCAACAGCACGTAGGCTAAACACGCATTTGTATAAAGCTTGCACACTTCAAAAACACACACTTCTACAATCCAAAAAATAGGCAGCAAAATAACTTATCTGATACATTTGAATTCAAAGATGTAAAAATCAGAAAAGTGGCCCTACATTAATTACAAAGATTAAGAATATAATCAACAAAAAATGTCCATGCTACGACAGAATTAATGGACCAATTATGCAGAACCTACCCGACGATGGAATTCAGTATTTAAGGAATATCTTTAACTAGTCAATAAGACTCAAATATTTTAATTTTCCTTGGAAAGTTTCTAAAATAATTGCTCTACCAAAACCAAATAAAGATTCCAACAAACCTTCATCATGCAGGCCGATAAGTCTCTTGCCTATTTTGTCGAAGCTATTTGAACAACTGATTTATGATCACCTTGATCTCCTGATACAAGCTAACGACATCATTCCTTCTCATCAATTTGGCTTTCCACGAAAACATTGAACGATACAACAGGTACTCAGAGTACCAAACAAAATACAAAAGGAAATTGACAACAACAATTATGCGTCGCAGTCTATCTCGACGTGGCTAAGGCTTTTGACAGTGTATGGCATCCCGGACTATTGCAAAAATTAAAAAAAAAAATACTTTCAACTGACTATTTATTATCCACTTTTGCGGAGTTACCTTGATGAATGATATTTTTATGTTAAATATCATTACTACGTATGGAAGCAGGTGTTCCACAAGGAAGTATTTTGAGGTCACTCTTATATATTATCCGTACACACGACAATAGCATGATTGCAACCCTTGTCGATGACACTGTTTTAATGACCTCTAACAAAAACATAAATGTTGCCAGAAATAAACTGCAACAGCTACTTAACTCAACACTGGCCTGGTTCAATACATGGGGAATCGAAACTAACACAGATAAAACGATCCAAGTAATATACACAAACAGAAAGTGTGATCCACAAATATTGACTATAAATAATAAAGTAATTAAATATGATACAAAATCCAATATTTAGGCATAATAATTGATTTAAAACTGACCTGGAAGGAGCATATTCTTCAAAAGAAAAAATAAAGTTAAAAACAGATTCAGACAACTCTACTGGCTACTACGAAACGACTCGCGATTTTCACTTGGTAATAAATTGATAATCTTCAAAACTCTTATAATTCCAATCTGGAAATATGGCGTCGAGCCATGGGGAACAGCAAGCAAATAAAACATTAAAATAATGCAACTACTACAATCAAAAATCCTAAGGAGTATCGCAAACGCAGTCTGGTACATAACCAATGACGATATACACAGGGCCCTCAAAATTATTATATTCACTGACTACTAACACACACAAACTTAGAAATGCTGAAAACTCCACATCCAGAACTGCAAAAACGAAGACTAAAACGAATAACTCCGACGGCCCAGCAGATACTTCATCATTAAAATAAATATCAGCTATAATTCTTATTTCAACCTATTCTCCGTTTTGTGTCATATAATTCTTATATGTATTATCCCTCTTATGCTGTAAATGAATGAAATACTTTAATGTTACCCTTATTTTTTCATAATTGTTACAAAAATTACGTGTCATAAATTTCGTAAAACCATTGTGAAGTTAATTGTCGAAAGTTGACAGATATAATACAATATAATATATTGGAATAAAAAAAAATTAAAAAAAACATCATCTTTCCATACAAGCATTTCTCAAAGTCTGGAAACAGATAGAAGTCGCTAGGGGCTAAATCTGGTGAATACGGTAGATGCTCACAATTCAAACTTTAATTCATATACTTTAGCCATTGTCAAAATACTCCTGTGACATGGTGCATTGTCCTGATGAAAGAGAATTTGTTGTTTTTTTTGCAACCTGGGTCTTTTCTTACGAATGTTTTCCTCCAGCTGGTGTAAAGGGTTACAATAATATGCAAAATTTATTGTTTTACCAGTGTGAAAGTAATCTAGAATAAAAATTTGTTTCGCATCCCAAAAAAACTGATGCTAAAACCTTCTTGGCCAATTTCTCGACACGAACTCGTTTCAGAGCCGAAGAACCAGGTTCACACCACTCTTTAGCCTATTGGTTTGATTTAGGATCATGGTGATAGACCTAAGCTTCATCTACAGTGAAGAATCGATGCATAAAATCCACTTTATCATTTCGAAAACGCTTTAAATGTTGCTGCGGAAGTCGCATTCGAATGTGTTTTTGTTCTATTGTTAGCGAATGCGGTACCCATTGTGCACACAGCGTTCTGAGACCCAAAACTTCAGTCAAAATACTCGCCAATTTTCCAATGCGATATCCTGTATGTTTTCTACGACTTCTGGTGTTGTTGCTATTTTTGGATGTCCTTGACGTGGATCCTCTTCAAGGCCTTTACCACCACGTTTAAATTCAGCAACCCATCTTTTTACTGCACTAATTGATGGTGAAGAGTGTTTATATAAAGGGTGTTTTTTTAGAGGTTAGGTTTTCAAGATGAAATAAAACGTATATAATTTAATGTTATGGCCAAGAATTTAGCTTTATTATAAAGATAAGGGTTTGCCATTATGTTTTAAAAGTGATTTCGGGCAAGTGGCCGCCGCGGCTGGCTCGAATAAATTCCAGCCGAGAGGCCCAATTTTCGACCACTTTTTGCAGCAATTGGGGCCGTATGTCAGCAATAACGCGCCGAATATTCTCTTCCAAGACGTCAATCGTCTCGGGCTTATCTGCGTAGACGAGCGACTTCACATAGCCCCACAAGAAATAGTCCAGCGTTGTTATATCGCACGATCATGGAGACCACGCCACAGGTCCACGGCGCGAGATAATGCGCTCACCAAAAGTTTCCTTCAATAAATCGATTGTTGCGTTGGCTGTATGGCATGTAGCGCCGTCTTGTTGGAACCAAAGGTCGTCCACATCAATATCGTCCAATTCAGGCACGAAAAAGTCATTAATCATGGCTCTTTAGCGCTCTCCATTGACTGTAACATTATGGCCGGCTTCATTTTTAAAGAAATATGGACGAATGATTCCCTCTGCCCATAGAGCACACCAAACAGTGACTTTTTGAGGATGTAACGGCGTCTCAGCAATGACTTGTGGATTATGTTCACTCCAAATGCGACAATTTTGCTTATTGACATACCCATTCAACCAAAAGTGAGCTTCATCGCTGAACAAAATTTTCTTGTGATGCGTGGCGCGAACCGAACCATTATTTTCGTAATAAATTTGCACGATTTGCAAACGTTGTTCAGGTGTAAGTCTATTCATTATGAAATGACAAACCAAACTGAGCATAAATCAAGTGACAGCTGTCAAAAAGACCATCTACGAAAAAAGTAGTGCCAACTTGAAAACCTAACCTCTAAAAAAACACCCTTTACTTTCAACATTCGTTCATAAATTTCCTTTGTTTTTAAACCTTCAAAAAATAAAAATTCACTCACTGCGCGATACTTGATTTTTTTCGTATAGGAAAAGCAAAAAGTGAAGTGACAGATTGAAATGAAACTTCACAAACGTTCATATGAAGAGTATACCAACGCCCTCCCTCTCTAATCAAACCGCAAAACCTATTGAGCAAATATATATTTATGTATAAATATCAAATATTTTCAATCTTTTAGTCTTTTTATCTAAGAAAAACATACAATTTTTTACTTCATTATTTCATACAAAAATTAATACAATTTGAAAAATATTTAAGAACGAAAAATAATAATAGTTAAATGATAAAAAATTAATGCCAAAGGGAAAAGTATACCTTAATATTTTGTTGTGAATCCTTTCTGCTTTATTATTGGTGCATAGCGGCTTTGCATTGACATTGTTAAACTTCTACAACATTCAACAAGAATGGACACTCATGCTGACTTGACCTTTTTAAAAAATTGGTTCAAACTGGTGGTATTATGCGTACTTGGTGCATTTTTTTACGTCGTTGCAAAGATGTTCTATTGGATATAATTCGGCACTCGAAGATGCCCAATCCAAAACAGTGATCAAATTGTCTTCAAAAAACGTTTTTATAACACGAGAAGTGTGCTTGCGATCATTGTCTGCGATCAATCACCGGTAAGTTCTCTTCTGCATAAAGTAATATCTCATTTGGAAGTATTTGAACAATTTTCAATACGATGAATTGGCCAGGCACCGTTCCACGAAAGCAGCTCACACCATTATTGGGCTTCCTCAATGGTTTATGATTGGTGAAACGAACTTGGGGTCGAATGTTGGACGTTTTGGCCGCCGCACGTACTTCCTAAAATCTGGACCAACTCTATTTATTTTTGTGTCATCGCTGAATAATATGTATATTACGCCACTGATTTTGAGTCCAGGATACGAGTATGTGCTTTCGAGCAAACTCTATTTGGCGTTGTCGTGCGCGATGATTTAATGTGCTAATTGCAGTTCGCACTGTGCCGCCAAATTAAGCTCTAGCTATCTTAAACTCATCAATTCTTGTAATATAGATTACGTTTGCAGTGGTATATCAATTCCATCTTGTATTATTAAACTTGAAAATGCGTGTTATCCTAAATACATTCTACTTTTAAGAGCAATAAAAATACTACTACTATTAATTTGCCTTTACACGTTAGTTCTAACTCAGTTGTTGCTGCATGATGAAAAGAATAATGAAATGGCGCCTATCGTGGAACCGCTACTTTGAGACGGAAGAGAAGGACGGTGCGACCAAAAATTCCATCTATGAGCGCTTGGAACGTTCCTATGAGCGCTGCCCGAGCCACGACATAAAATTCGTGCTTGGCGACTTCAACCCCAGGGTGGGCAAGGAGGGAATTTTTGGTCCCACAGTCGTAAAATTCAGCTTGAACAAGGAAACGTCCGGTAACGGACAGAGGTTGATCGATTTCGCCGGGGCCCAAAACATGGTAGTCTGTAGCACCAGATTCCATCATAAAAAGATACACCCAGCTACCTGGCTGTCCCCTGATCGAAAAACGCGAAACCAGATCGATCACGTTCTGACAGATGGAAGACACGCTTCTAGTGAATTAGATGTACGTACGATCCGAGGATCTAACATCGACTCGGATCATCTTTGTTGCAGCCAAACTGCGCACATGCCTCTGTGCAGCAAAAAACGTACCTCTCACTCCTGCTCTCAGAGAGCACTGCCCAACAAACAGGCAAATGGAGCAACATTTCTCGTTTTCTACGTACCGCCGCCGAAGAATAAATCGGATTCCGGCGAGCCCGGAAAAACCGTTGGTACGACGAAGACTGACATGCTGCCGCAGAAAGAAAGGATGCCGCCTACAGAGCCACGCTGCGATCGGGCGCAACGCGAGCCATGTGGGATCGCTACAGAGAGCTAAAAAAGGAAGATAGACGTATTATCTGAAAGAAGAAACAAGAGGCCGAAATACGTTACTGCGAAGAGCTTGAGATGCTGGCCAATAGGAACAACGTCCGAAAATTCTACCTGAAATTTCGGCAGTTTACGGAAGGTTTTAAGACCGGGCCGTTTTCCTGTAAAAACCAAGACGGCTAACTGGTGACCGACATCCAGAGCATTCTTAAATTATGGAGGGAATACTTTCGAACGTGTTAAACAGTGACAGCTGCGCCTGTCACAGAGAATGTGAAGATCCCGATATCCCAAACGTCGACGACGGAATTGTCGTTCCGCTACCTGACCATGACGAGGTGAGAATAGCGATAACGCGGCTAAAGAAAAACAAAGCCGCGGGCGCCGACGGACTGCCGGCTGAGCTATTCAAACATGGTGGCGAGGAGCTGGTAAGGTGCATGCATCAGCTTCTATGCAAAATATGGTCGGATGAAAGCATGCCTGCCGATTGGAATTTAAGTGTGCTCTGCCCAATCCATAAGAAGGGCGATTCTGCAATCTGCGCCAATTACCGCGGGCTTCTAAATATCGCCTATAAGGTTCTAGCGAGCGTATTATGTGAAAGGCTGAAGCCCACCGTCAACCACCTGATTTGGGCCGTTGCACAGGCGATGAAGCGAAGAGCTTTATGACGACACTAGCAAACCCGGCCCCCTTCGCTGGGCACACTAAAATAGAATAGATATGGTTTAGAACAGAAAATATATGGTTTTCATATTATTTATTTCTTTACTCTTTATTCAAGCGCTTTGGCATAAACCATATTTTTTGTTTTTCTATTTGTTTTTGAGTAAATATAAAATATAAATTGAAAATCAGGAAAAAAGAAGATTATTTTTCATCAATCAACGCATATGAATAACTAAGAAACAATCGTCTTTTTTCCTGATCATCCATGAATTTTTCGTTTCAATTTATATGTTTTATTAAGCATTGGAGCTTTTTTAACCATTATCCATTTATATTTTTCAAAAAAAAAAAAACGAAAAAAATTGTTTTTTCCACGAACACATAATTTCATTTGAACATTCGGATTTCACATTAAATTCTCAAATTTCGTAAAAAATTATTCACTGCTCCAAAATCCACTCCAAAAAAATTCACAAACAGTTTTTACATGTTGCACTGACGTTTTTTCCTTATGGCATCCAAATCAGAAAGAAATATTGACACATTGTAACTCACACTGTCAATTTGACAGTTCAGTTCCGCCCCAAGCGACATTATGGCTGGCTCAAAAGAACGCTGTACCCGTTGCCACTGCTCCGAATTACAACCAAACTTTACGAAACCCATTTTCAATACTTACTTAACAATGTGCATAAGTTTGGTTTAATTCGGTGCAAAGACACGGCGGGTCCACGTTTTGGCATATATTTCGAGACCCTAGTCTTCAATAAGTAGGAAAATTACCCCGTATTAAAGCACTTATCAACAGCTTTCATTTGATACCCATATTGTACATACACAACCAAAGGTTACCCGGGTCCACGTTTTGACCTATATCTCGAGACCCCAGTCACGTAGCGGCATGAAAAATACTCTGTACTAAGGCATTCCCCAACAGCTTCAATTTGATATCCATATTGTACAAACACATTCTAGGCTCCACGTTTTGGTCTCTATCTCGAGACCATAGTCACGGAGCGGCATGAAAAATACTCTGAACTAAAGCATTCACCAACAGCTTCCATTTGATACCCATATTGTACATACACGTCCGAAGGTTACCCGGGTCCACGTTTTGACCTATATCTCGAGACCCTATCTACCAATAGGTATTCAAACTACACGGAAATCATCTTCAATACCTACTTAACAATGTGTGTAAGTTTGGTTTAATTCGGTTCAAAGACACGACGGGTCCACGTTTTGGCATATATTTCGAGACCCTAGTCATCAATAGGTATGAAAATTACCCCGTAGTAAAGCACTTATCAACAGCTTTCATTTGATATCCATATTGTACAAACACATTCTAGGGTCCACGTTTTGGTCTCTATCTCGAGACCCTAGTCACGGAGCGGATGGAAATACTCTGAACTAAAGCATTCACCAACAGCTTCCATTTGATACCCATATTGTACATACACATCCGAAGGTTACCCGGGTCCACGTTTTGACCTATATCTCGAGACCCTATCTACCAATAGGTATCCAAACTATACGGAAACCATCGTCAATACCTCCTTAACAATGTGTGTAAGTTTGGTTTAATTCGGTGCAAAGACACGGCGGGTCCACGTTTTGGCATATATTTCCAGACCCTAGTCATCAATAGGTATGAAAATTACCCCGTATTAAAGAACTTATCAACAGCTTTCATTTGATACCCATATTGTACATACACAACCAAATATTTTTTATGATGAGCTTTTTCATTGCAGAAATACACTCGGAGGTTTGCCATTGTCTGCCGAGGGGCGACCGCTATTAGAAAAAACGTTTTCTTAATTTTGGTGTTTCACCTAGATTTGAACTTACGTTTTCTCTGTGATTTCCGAATGGTAGTCACGCACCTACCAGAGAACTGCACCGGCTCAGTGTAAAACATTCATACGCTTCGCTTGAACAAAAAAGCAGGCCTTTGCGTTCAAACGATCGAACTTGTTCAAATAAGTTATTGTCATTGTTCATTTCAGCTCAATCAAATCATGTGCTGCGTTTTAGCTCTCCGATGTTATCACCAATCGTCTTCATAGCAGCCGTTTCGGGTATTTACTCGTTCGGCTGTACATTCATTTTTTTGAGCAAGAATAAAAGGGCTATAGAGCCAAATGAGCCGGTTTGAACACGTATGATCGCGCATGAGTTTTTGCTTGTAACTAACGATAGCAAAGTAAAAGCAAAATTTTAAAGCAAAAACACTATATTTTCATATTTGTTTTTTTTCTTAAAACTTATAATAAAACACGAAAGAAAATAATGTAAATAAGAAAAAAAATTGCTGAAACCAACTAATCCCTTTCAAATACGAAACGTAATTTACAGCGTACATTGTACGCCAACGCTCGTTTGCTCGAACATGTGCTATTTACAATAATGACAATTACTTCTTTGAACAAGTTTGATCGTTTGAACGCAAAGGCCGATGCTAATTTCATTCAATGCTGCTTTTTGTTCAATGATTAGATTTGAGCCGAAGACATTAGATCATACGTGTTGACTGAGCTGAACTACGCGTTCGCCTGCATGAGCTGACTGCACTTGACCAAATATTTTGGTTCAATTGACTGAATGTGAGCAAGAAATTTAGCGTATGAACAACTCAAGAAAACAGTGAGCCATGCAGGTCTCTGCCACCTACCCATTCGGCTACGGCAGCCGCCAGTTTTATTTAGCTTTACTTTTTTTAACATCTGGTCGCATTGCTCCCATTGCGGTTATTGTTGGTGTTCATCTCCTTTCAGCAGTCAAATCTCTATCACTGCTGCAGCGTGGCCTAGCTTTAGATATAAAAACGCACTAAAATGCTCATTTAAAAAAAATAAAGTACCAAGTTTTTATTGAATTACTTAAAGAACTTTGTATGCGTGACATATTGTTTTTAAAATGTGCGTTATTTTAAATAAATGTGTTAATGTTATGTGATGCTTTCCATTTCAATTCAACCGGGCTATTCGGGTCATGTTCTTCGATTTCGATGTAACTCAAATATGTTGCTCTCTGGTCAAAATAATGAGACACGTATTTTTTTTTCGCCCGAAAAACATTTTTTTCAAGAGTTATCGGCAATTTTGTTTTTCGGCTCAAATTCGATTTTTTTTAATTATGTAAGAAAAATTTTTTTTTAAATGCCCATAACTTAGTCAAAAATGAACCGATTTTAATAATTCTGGGTTCAAAATGATCGTAATTACTTACACGAGCGACTTCATCTAGAAACAATTGCAAAAAAGTAGTTGAAAATTTTTTATTTAGCAAAAAAGAAAAAAAATTTAAATTTTTTTGAAATTCAATATTTCAAAAAGTGTATTTTTGTTTTTTTTTATATTATAACTTTTTTTAAATCAAAAGGACATCTCAAACTTTAATTGAGCTGAATGCCTAGTAGCTAAAATGCGTTGTTTTTGAGTAATGAATTTTTGAGTAAAAAACCTGTTTCGCCCTTTTTGTTTTTTGCAAAATAAAAAATTTTCAACTACCTTTATGCAACTGTTTCTACATGAAATCGCTCGTATAAGTAATGACGATCATTTTGAACCCAAAATTATTAAAATCGGTTCATTTTTCACTAAGTTATGAGCATTTAAAAAAAAAATTTTCTTATATTATTAAAAAAAAATCGATTTTGAGCCGAAAAACAAAATTGCCAATAAAGCTTGAAAAAAAAATTTTTCGGGCGAACAAAAAAATACGTGTCTCATTATTTTGACCAGAGAGCAACATATTTGAGTTACATCAAAATCGAAGAATATGTCCCGAATAGCCCTTTTGAATTGAAATGGAAAGAATCTATATAAGAAATTTTTTTTTAATTACTCATAACTTAGTCAAAAATAAGCCGATTTGAATGATTCTGGGTTCAAAATAATCGTAATTACTTACACAAGCGGCTTCATGCAGAAACAGTTGCAATAAAGAAGTTGAAAATGTTTTATTTTGCAAAAAACAAAAAGTGCGAAACAGGGTTTTTACTCAAAAATTCATTACTCAAAAACAACGCATTTTAGCTACTAGGCATTCAGCTCAGTTAAAGTTTGAGATGTCCTTTTGATTTCAAAAAAGTTATGAAAAAAACAAAAATACACTTTTTGAAATATTGAATTTCAAAAAAATTTAAATTTTTTTTCTTTTTTGCTAAATAAAAAATTTTCAACTACTTTTTTGCAATTGTTTCTAGATGAAGTCGCTCGTGTAAGTAATTACGATCATTTTGAACCCAGAATTATTAAAATCGGTTCATTTTTGACTAAGTTATGGGCATTTAAAAAAAAAATTTTCTTACATAATTAAAAAAAATCGAATTTGAGCCGAAAAACAAAATTGCCGATAACTCTTGAAAAAAATGTTTTTCGGGCGAAAAAAAAATACGCGCCTCATTATTTTGACCAGAGAGCAACATATTTGAGTTACATCGAAATCGAAGAACATGACCCGAATAGCCCGGTTGAATTGAAATGGAAAGCATCATGTACAATTTAATCTATGAGTTTTTTGTTAAGAGAAACTCTTTTGTTAAGAGAACGAGTTTTTTGGTATATTTGAAGTTATGTAACAAAGTACTCTTTTTTGTAAAAAAGTCGTGATAGTTCATTTAGTATTTTTTGGTATTTTCTTGCTTATTTTTACTATGAATACACTTCTTGACGCCCTATGTCCCACTAAGGATCCAGCACATTCAAACGTTTTTTAAATGTGTAAAAAGATTTTCAATGTTAAGAAGAGTTGAGACAAGAATATTTGATATTCTTGCATAACCTTAAAAAGAGTAAACAATTAAATTTACACTTTCAAAATATCAAATTTTATAAAAAGCAACAAATTTTCATTAGCACTAAAATTTTCTCAGAGTGTTTTTTTAACCTTCTTTTATTTAATAGTACAGTGTGTTTTATCTCACAGTTTCGGTACCTTTAAATTAAAATTAAGAAACAAAAACCAATTTAAAATTTTCGCATTTAGATATATAAAAAAGTACTAAATTTATTGCGAAGATCAAATGGTTGGCATCAATGCACAACTGAGCCAATGTCACGTTACACACTCTCTGATGGGCGCAATCAAGGCGAATTTATTATAGGTGACAGCAACCACATATAAGTAAAACCCTACATGTATTTGTTGTTGCGTTTGGTCCAAGCATCACGTCAAAATCAGTAATCAAATGTAAACATACGAATGTAAACATACCAATACATACAAACAAAGCATATCATTTTGACGTTAGCCATACCTACGGCGAAAAATTCAGCTGGGTGAATGCTGTCACCTATAATAAATCCACCTTGGGCGCAATCTTGTTTCTATCATTCTTGTTGTTGCTGATATGTATGTGTGCTAATACGAGTACAAGGAATGCAAATACTTCCAAGGTGGACAATAGCGTTGCTGTTGCGCAGAGAACATTAAGGTATAGAGAAGTCTCACGGGCTACGAATAGTGTGAAACTTTTAACAGAGCAGATTACAGTGATTTCTCTGTAGTATATTGGCTCTGCACAGTTTTTGTCTTCTGTAGGAAATCAAGTTGACGAATGGCCCACGGCATTTTGCTATGCATTTGCTTGTGAAGTTCTATGTTCCTTTGATAAACGAAATTTACATTTTCAAACAAACTAATATAAGTAGAATCAAATTATTTATATGCGCCAACATTTAAAATCAAAGCAACTTCATTGTTTGTTGCTTTAATTTAAAAAGAAGAATTTAAACAAAATACATTATAAAACGACCTCATTTGCATTCGAACGTTTAGTAAATTTAAAACTTTATACAAATTTGATGAACATTGTTGCTAATTTTTTATGTTGAATGCATAGAGCGTACGATGTTTGGTATATTGATATATGTCCATAGATATAATAGCTCAATTGCATCTTGAATTCTTATAGTGCTACATATGTGTATACATACATATGCACTGCTTAAACCATGACCTATGTCACGACCCAACGCCTTATCATATTTACATGCAATAATTAGGGAATAAATACCGGAATGATCGAATTCCTGCCTATCAAATGCTAAAACAATTCTCTTTTGCATATGCATGTACATACCTCATGGAAATAAGTATATGTGCATGACAATTTATGTGAAAAAAATATATTTCAAATGAAATAAAATTTATTGACTTATTTTTTACTTATAAATCTAATCAAAACAATTAAAAAACAATAACAAAAACTTCATTTCTTTTTTAACTTACAAAAATAAAAAATAAAATGAAAAAGTTTAATAGGAAATAATTATATGTGCATTTCACAATTTTGTCGCATTTCTTGCCGAAGTTCAATGATTTCAACTTATTTTTTTTTATTTAATAATTAATATGGTTGCCTTTGGCTGAAATAACTTTGTCTAAGCGAGTGGGCATTGAGTCGGCCAATTTTTCTAGCGTAGATTTGCTAATTTTTGCCCACTCAGCGACCACAGCATCCTTGAGGTGCACAATGGACTCAAACTGACGTCCATTTTTGTAAACCTTGGCAGAAAGTGTGCCCCAAAGGTCCTCTATTGGATTAAGGTCAGGACTTAATGCTGGCCACTCTAAAACATCAATATTTCGTGATGAAAAAAACATTTTGGACAAGTTTGCAGTATGTATTGGAGCATTGTCCTGCTGAAAAGTCCACTTGTCAGGATAAAATGTTTCCGAATAATCAATGAGCTCTTGGTCAAGAAGCTGTATGTACATTTCCGCGTTAGTTCTTGTCGGAATAAAGCATATTCGGGACTTTCCGGCATATCCAAAGGCAGCCCATACCATTAACGACCCTCCACCGAAGTTGCGTTTGTGACGGGTTTGTCGGGGCAGTCTTTTATCTTGCCAATACTTATGGCAGCCATCTGGACCGTCTAAATTAAATTTTTTCTCGTCGGAAAAAACCACATTTCGGAACTCGTGAGTCCAAAATTTGTATTTTTCCGCGAATGCCAAGCGGGCCTTAAGGTGACGTGGTAGTAGCTTTGGTACAGGCTTTCGCAAAGCATATGACAGATTCTTATTTTCGCAAATTATTTGGTTGACTCGTCTCCTGGAAACGTTGAGGTTCAGATGGCTGCAAATTTCGCTGCAGGACATCTCTTTTTGGGCAGCAAGACGCCAAATCTCCCTTTTGGAGCGTTCTTGAAGAGACGTTGGTCGGCCGCTGCGCTTGCTTTTACTATAACTGGATGCATTTTTGCAAAAGTTTGCTATGGTGTTGATGTGACGATCTACGCGGGAAGAAATTTCTGCAATTGTTTTGCCACTTTCTCTCATTCCCAGGATCAAACCACGCTCTTCAGCGGTCAAATGGGTCCCACGTGGCATTCTACAGTTCAATTCAACAACAATATGACAATTTCTAATTGCTCACGCTTTTAATTAATTACTTACGTGATTAATAATTAAAAAAAAATTAAAAAGAATTGCCAAAATATTTTAATGTGATCGCGATCGCTGCCAAATACCCACTAATGTTATATTGCACATATACTTATTTCCTATGAAGTGTGCTATGATGACACACAAAACTATGATAACGGTACCGCGAATGGTGACGAAGAAGAATTTTACAGTAATATTCTTGCAGTTGGCTCAATTGTGTATACCAAAAATAAATAAAAAATAAATGTACCGTTAATTTTAGTAGAGATACAGAAAAAAAAATTTGTGCACATATACTTATTTCCATGAGGTATTTGTATGTGCGTATTCACACTCGATGTCCTAACCTATGTACGTACATATTTGTATTCTGAACTTCCAGCAAAACAATACTTATTAGTATACACATAAGCATGTACATTAGGGTGGCAGTTATTTTGCAAGATTATTTTTTTATTGATGCTACCCCCCAGATTGGTTCCTTTATATATAAAAATGGTGGAAAAAAAGTAAAGTAAATCTGGTAAGTGGAAAGTGTGCCCCCGGGCCTTCAAAGTTTCAAAAAACCCGAAAATTTGTAGTATAAGTACTAGTAGTAAGTAAAGTAGCCGAGCACTTAGTTTATCACATTACAATGATAACTCAAATTATTACGCTTAAAAAAATATATTCAATGCAGAATCTACCAAGTCGTTCGACCCTAGCTTTTTGACTACACATCGTGTCTTGGATAATATCAATATCAAAAACTAGTACTAGTATCAAATAAAGTAGGCGAGCATTTCGTTTCTGAAATAACAACGGTAATTCAAATTTTTATGGCTAAAAAAGTTTTGTATTCAAGTTTTTTAAAAAAATCATTAGTTGCGTACAACATTTGAAGTGAAGACATTCGGTAGTACAATGTCGCGACCTCTATTACGAGAAAAAGTTTATCTGCTCGGGTATTATTCAAATGAAATTTTTGGAAACAAACTTCCATCTGTAAAACAAACGTTACACGTTTTTTTTTCAATTTAAGGGTGTGTAAGTTAACAATACGAGGCAGTGCTTCACTAGTTGTGCGGGAAGTGATGATATATTGGGAGAAAGCCGGATTCCGACGCAACAACTAAAGAACTGTATACCAAAGTTAGAAGGTCTCTATCAGCAGTGGCGGAAACTTCAAAAGCATGCTGCAAGAACGTCGATGGATCATAAGAAAAAATAAAAAGATCTCGTTGAAAAACTCGAGGATCTCTTCGATATTGCACACGCCAATGCATTGAATATCACATCCATTGAAGAAGATAAGCAGTTCTTAAACAATCAGCGGATGAAAGGACGCCCGGGGTTTATGTATGGAATTGATTACCAGCTAAGTGCGAAAGAGACTCGAGTTTCTGAGCGAAAATTACGAGAGGAGAAAAGAAAAGAACGAAGCAATAATGAAGTTCTTCAATTGAGTAAGTATATATTTACATATCTTCATCTTCTCTAGCTACCTATTTAACATGAATATTTATGTATATCGAACTAAATCATACTTATATTGTTAATACTATTTCTAGCTCAATCTGATATACTGATGACGTCGAGTTCAAGCAGCGGAGAAGATTTAGAAGCGCGTGCTTCAGAAGAAATTCCGCAATGCTCAAAACATTTGTCTGTACCAGCAAAACAAAAAAGAGGACGACAAATAATAATAACTCCTAAGCTTGCTGCTGCTTTGGATAAATGCAAGATCAGTGACAGGAATGCAGTTCATATTCTTATAGCTACACTTGAGGCCCTTGGTCAAGATGTGGAGACTTTTGCGATCAACAGGTGGTCTATTAACAATTCTCGTGAGAAACTCCGCGAAAAGAAAGTTACCGAATCTTTAAGGATAAGGAATTGTCTGCCGCTACGATACATTGGGATAGTAAATTACTGCCATCACTAACAGGTAAAGAGACAGTAGACCGACTTCCTGTTATTCTTTCAAATTGCGGTGCTGATCAACTTCTTGGTGGACCTGCATTGCAATCAGGGAGTGGAAAAGAACAGGCAACAGCTGTTTGCGAAACCCTTGCGGGATGGGGCCTTCAGGACTACGTAAAAGCATTGGTTTTTGACGCTACTGCCTCTAATACGGGCGCTTTTAATGGTGCGTGTGTTTTGATTGAAAGCTTTCTAGAAAAAGATCTCTTATATTTGCCTTGCTGCCATCACATATCGTCCCCTTAGTATTAAAATAGCCTATAAATTTTTTGATGTTTTGAGAAAATGAATTTCAAACTTTTTGTCGAAAGTAGCTCTCACTCAAATCTCGTTATGTCTGTAAATATTTATTATTTTTTGACTGACGTTTTGACCCACTTTGTGGAACTAGAATTTGATAAAATTTTGACCACATATAAAATCGACGATGGAGAATTCAAAAATTCAATGAAAAAATAATAGCCTATGAGCACATAGGCTATTGTTATACTAAGGGGACGATATACGAAATCATTTTAAAAGCCGTTTTCGAGGAGAAGATGGGTAAAACTACCGGCCCAACCGTACCAATCTTAAAACAGTTCCAAACTGCTTGGCCTAAAATAAATGTAAATAATTTTAAAACCGGAATCGTGAATAAGAAGATCAGAAAACATTTGGATCCGGTCGATGTTTCCCGAGTTCTTAATTTTATACGAATCACGTTGCAAGAACAACAACCGAGAGAGGATTATCGAGAATTTTTACAATTGGTTGCTATTTTTCCTTCCGTGCTCCAGGAGCTATCCATCATGCAAGGTGGATGGCTAAGGCTATTTATTGCTTTAAGATATTCATGTTTCGCGATGAATTTAAATTATCACCGCGTGAGGAAAATGCAATTTGTGATATTTGCATTTTCCTTATCAGTATATATGTATATCGAAGCGTGGTTTTGTGCACCTTCTGCAGCCAAAGCACCATTTTTGGATTTCAGTGTTCTTTCCAAAATTTATAAATACCGGACAGTTGACGAAGACATCTCTCGTGTGGCTTTACAAAAAATCAAAAATCATTTGTGGTATTTTATCCTGAATCCATCGCCTTGGCCTTCTTTGACCCAAATGTGACGGCAGAATCAAAAATAAAAATGGTAAAGGCGTTGAATCGTGAAACTGATGCTGAATGTGAAAAAAGTATTAAAAGAATAACCGTGGAAACAAGCCAAGTTCCTGAATTATTAAACCAAGGACTTGTACAATTTGTCTCGAACAAAACAAAACGAGTCTTTGCAAGATTTAACATAAATGACGAATTCCTATGCACAGATTCTGCCCGGTGGCACAAACATGACGATTTAAAAGTAGTTAATAAACTTAAAGTAACAAATGATACGGCGGAGAGAGGTGTTAAACTAGAAGAGGATTTTAATAAGTTATATACAAAAAACGAGCGACAAATGCAGTACGTGCTCCAAGTTGTAAGTGACTATCGACAGAAGTTCCCAGACAGCAATAAACAAACTATATCTAAAAATAAAGATTTTTAATTCATTTTTATTTTATTTTCTTCAATGAGTTATTTCTTTTTTTTTTGTTTTTTTTTTATGTTGTTATTAAACTAAATTGCAATGAAGTAAGCGTCATACGGAACTACCTATATATGATAAATACTGTATGGATAATAATTTCCTTCTTCAATTTATATATGTATAACTTAATATACTTTACCAATTAAATTCTTTTACTACTTATTTACGCTGTATATATACTCATGTAAAATAAAAAACACACTTTTAATGAAATTAAAATTTTTTGTCATTTTGGGGTAAATTTTGCATATTGAAAGGCTCGGGGGCACACCTCTCCCCTATCCGATTGGCACCAATTTTCACAGAGGTCATTTTTATATAGAATGGAACCAAACTGGAGGGTAGCCCGCGAAAAAATATTGTATATAAAAAAACAGGTCAAATAACTGCCACGCTAATGTATGTACATACAACCGCATGCACGGGTCACTCACTTTATTCCTGTGAACGCGTATGGCGTCAAAAGCTTAAATTCTATGCCTAACGACTACAACAACAAAATGCACAATATACGCATATGCATGTATATACAACGGCACACAAGCCACTTACTTTATTGTTCTAAATGCATATGTCGTTCAAAGCTAAAATTCTATGCCTAGGAACTACAAGAACAAATGCATTAATAGACGCATCCGTAGCGGACATGATTCTAGTTGACATGGCGCTGAACAGTCTAAAATATTCATGGCGGCGCTAAACAGTTCGAGCTCATATTTCTTAAAGCAAAATACTTTCATTTATAAAACGAGTCGCCAATAAGCCAATTATGAAGAGATGAGATTGAAAAAATCAAATCAAAATAGTCAACACTGGAATATTTCCTACAGAAATATATGCCAACATTTGGTGAATCTTGAATTTTTATCAAGTCGAGTGTCCGCGGCTGCGTACATACAGTGGTCACACATTTTATTCGTACACTTACAGTTTATGAACAGATGCACCTGATACTTAGCACAATTTATACAAAAGAACAAAATTTGGATATATTCGTAAAAAATAACATATTTATTCAATATTAAGGCACCAAAAACTTGCAAATTCTTTTCTGGAATTAGAGAACTTAAGGTAAGGCACAATTTTATGGAAAAATATTATTCGCACGTAGTCATGTAAAGAATATTTTATTAAAAAATAATAGAAAAAACGAGTAGTTAGTACTTTTTTGGGTCGCTTATGGGTTTAATAACTGCTTCCAAAAGTCGTTGCATACTTTTTCCCATAGCTTGGTTTCAATAGCTTGCAAACTTCTCCAATTCAGCATTTAAAGCGGTCTTTAATGACGCCTTTGATGTTATTTTGTGCTTTCTGATTCTCCCTTCAAGAGGTCCCAGACATGCTCAATTGGGTTCAGATCCGGTAATTGAGGTGGAGTTTTAAGCTGCTTACAGTGGTAAACAAGCCGTTCTTGCACGTGATAAGACGAGTGTTTTGGGCCATGTGTTGTTGAAACAAGAACCCTTTAGCATCCATTCCAAGTTTAACGGCACTATCATGCAAATTATTCTTCAAAATGTTTGCATACAGATGTTTGTCCATTTTGTCATGAACTCCAATCTGTACTTTCTGTTATTATCTGATATGTATGGCTTGCGGCGTACCACTCTGCTATGATAACCAGCATTTTGGCAATTACGCACTGTTTGTTGGCTTACTTTTTTATGAAAAGACTCTTGAATTTTTCGGCATAGTATCGTGGAGTTAATTTTTGGATTTTGCGTGAGTGATGCTACTTTGTTGCGTTCCCCACGTAGAATAAATAACTGTCGCCTTCCGGCTTGGTGGTGATTAGCTTCCAATTTACCAGTAATAACGTAATTGTACCGTAGAATATGATTTGCCAATTTTTTGTCAATTTAGCGCAGAGACTTGTTTCCCAAGTACAATTTAAGAGCAATTTTTTGCATTTCTAATAGTAAATCCGCACTTCGTCCCATTTTGTCACTTTCAATCGAGATATTACGCGAAACTGAAACTGAATTGGCGATAAAAGCAAAGAAAAACCAATCTTATTTCGTGTTCTGCAATATTAGTAAAAAAACGAGTTTTATTGTTACTGTTGCAGCAACAATATCATGAGCTGAAAGTGCACGAATAAATGTTTTGCAACATTTTGATACGTCTGCCTGCTTTCATTGGAACCCCTCAGTGTGAGTTGAATCAACGCGAGTTTTGTTTGCGGCAATTCATCAGAAATGTAACATTCTTACAGTTACCTAAAATAAATATATTGTCACAGGAAATATTTTGCGCAAAGATAAAGTTTTTTACGTACTATGCAGGGTGTACGAATAAATTGTGTCACCACTGTATGTTTGCACCCATATATGTATGTATGTAAATATGTCTTCTACATGGTCGACAGCCGCAGCTGTGCAAGTTTAAAGTTTCGAATGAACTGCATTTGAATGGAAGGTGTAATTGACAAGAATATTTCAAAGTCCGTAAGATCGTTGAGGTAATAATATTAAGCAACAGAAGCATTAATTCAGCAGTCATCACTTACTTGTGGGAAAAGTTGTACTCGCTTCTCTTAAACAAACTGATCTTAGTAGAGTCGACAATTTGACAGTTATAGCAAAAAGGTCAGTCAGCATAATACTCAGAGAACGTTAAAGTATAGAGAAGTCTCACGAGCTACGAATAGTGTGAATTGTCAAAAATGAAGTCTGACCGCGAAGACTTTTTCACCTCGCTCAACTCTGCAGCGGGCAACTTCTTAACAGAGTTGATTACAGTGAATTATGTACAAGTACATTGGCTCTGCTCAGGTTTTGGTTTCTGTATGAAATCAAATGGACGAATGCCGACGGCATTTTGCAAGGGATTTGCTTGTGCATTTCTATGTTCCCTTGATAAACGAAAATGTATTCAATTTATATTTTCAAACAAATACAACCAAATAAAGATTTAAAATCCAACATTTAAAATCAAAGTAAAAACGACCTCACATTTTGTTGTGTGCGTTTTAGTAAATTTGATGAAAATTTTTACTAATTTTTCGAGTCGAAATTAATTTTAGACAAGAATTCAAAAAGCATATTTGTATATTGATGAATATATATGTATATCAATATATGTATATATATCACATATATTGTGTTAGTTATATTTGTGCAAAAGTTCAATTGCATCTTCAATTCTTATAGTGTTACAAATGTATGTGCACACGCACTGCAGCAACAATCACCTATGTATCTCACGACGCATTGCCTCATCATATTTATGTACATTTGAATATGCATTTTTTGTTCCTTTGCCAAATGAAATTTTTTTCAATTTACATACACATGCCCCACAAAGTCTGCGTTCACCCTACAATAACTTTTTAGTGAATGAAACACACAACCTGATTTTATAATTTTTATAAATTTGTATATATTTATATGTTTATTATATGTTTAAATTTCAAAAACAAAAATAAATTTCAAGATTCCTCAAATAAGTTTTTAGATAAAGGTGAATAATGGCTGTAACAAGTAAATAAAACGACCATAAAGTCTGCGTTCAGTCTTAAAGTCTAATACAAAAACATGATATGCAATATGTAAAAATTAAATTTAATATTTTGTTGGCTATCCATGTTGCTTCAGGACTTCACTCAGCCTATTTTGCATTGAGCTTACTAGTTTCTCTGTTTCCTCTGCTGTTATCTTCCTCCATTCTGCCTGCATGACACTCCGCAAAACCTCTTTACTAGTAATCAGTTGCTGACTGTGGCGGTGTTTTAAGCTGTTTTGGGGCGTTGTACAAGAACCAAAGCTTAACGATCTCGGCTGTGTGCTTCGGGTCGTTATCTTGTTGAAACCAAAATGTTCTTGATAAGCCGAGATTTTCTGCACGTTGCTTGAAATTCCGTTTTAGTATCGTCGAATCAATAAATTCTAACTGACCCACCCCATTTGCCGCCATGCAGCCCCAAACCATAACCCCGCCACCTCCGTGCTTAACCGTGCCAACAAGATTTTGCTTTTCAAGAGCAGTTCCAGGTTTTCGCCAAACAATTTGACAGCCTTTTATTCCGAATATACACAATTTACTTTCGTCTGAAAATATTACTTTTTTCCAGAACTCGGGAGGCTTATTTATGCACTCATTAGCAAACTGAATGCGTTTTCGTCTGTTCACAAGAGAAATGAAAGTCTTTCTTCGGGCGACTCTACCATGGTATCCAGCTTGACGTAGAACTTTTCTGGCAGTTTCAGCGCAAATAATTTTTTGAAATGTTTGATTTATGTTTTCAACTAATTTTGAGGATGTAATCCGGAGATTAACCTTTGTCAAGTTGATTATAGAACGCTCTTCCAGGGTCGATAATTTTTTCGGACGCCCTGACCTGAGCTTAGATGTAAAAATTCCAGTTTGCCGAAAATTTGTTACAACTCGCTGAATAGAGGAATACGTTCTCCCAATAGATTTTCCAATATCTCGGAAACTTTTTCCGTCTTTCCGTATTTTTATAATTATTTTCCTCTCAGAAACGCTTATTTCTCTCCCTTTCATTTCATGTGCAATCGAAAATTAATATAAACAACGAAAAATATCTTAAAATTAACGGTATCATTAAAATAAACAGGCTGAGCGCAGACTTTTTGGTGCCACATTTACATGCTGCTGAAATTATTTTCCCGTTATCTACAAAGTGAAGTGAGGAATCTTTTTTTGTTTTTTTGCCCTTAAAAACTGGGAATGTAGTGAATAAACAAATTGTAAAGATTTCAATTTAATCATAATATTCTATTTTGTTTTTAATAAATTTAAGGCTATTCGGGTAAACGCAGACTTTGTGGGGCATGTGTATGTATATTATATTACAGGGAATAATTCATATATGTATGCATTTTATAGATACATGGTATAAAACTTTGAAATTTTAAAATAAATAAAAGAAACTTCAAAGAAACGTATTTGCATACATATGTACATATATGGGACAACTAAGTTCTATTGCATCTTGAATAAATATAGTGTTGCACGCATATGTATGCACTGAAGCAACATGACCTACCTCACGAGCATCGCCTTATCATATTTCATGCAATAATTAGGGAGTAAATATTCGAATGATCGAATTCCTGCAAATGCTAAAACAATTTCTTCTGCATATGCATCGACGTATTTGTATGTGCTATATGCACACTTGATGCCCTTACTATGTACGTTCAATTGATCAAATCAAAAAATTCTTTATAGAAAACTAGAAAACGCTTCATTACCAGGCACACAGGAAGATAGCATATGCAGATATAAATATGTGAATTGAATTCAAGCAAAACAATGCTTATTAATATACACATATGCATGCACATCACATCCTCAAATATGTATATCGTTCAAAGCTAAAATTCTATGCCTAGCGACTACAAGAACAAAATGCAGTCATAGACGCAGGCGTAGCGGCCATCATTCTAGTTGCCATGGTGCTGAACAGTCTAATATAGTCGCGGCGGCGCTGAACGGTTTCAACAAAAACTCATCGCCAAAAAATTCATTGATAAATTCGAGCTCACATTTCTACAAGCAAAATACTTTCATTCATAAAACAAGCCGCCATATGCCAATTTTCTCGACCATTCGAAAATAATCAATATTGGAATATTTCGCGTAGAATTATTTGCCAATATTTGATAAATCTTGAATTTTTGTCAAGTCGAGTGCCCGCGGGTTCGTACATATGTATGCATCAATATATGTACATATGTATGTAAATATGTCTTTCTAAATCCAAACAATTATTTTATGTTCTCTGATAGGTAAATAGTTAATTAGTATATTACTTTACGTATGTAGTTCCTCAATTGATAAAAAGTGCACAAAACATATGCATATATCTGCAAAGTTAGAAACTTACTCTGAAATCAGAGTATTTGAAGGTGCCTGTACACATTTCACTGTACATACCATGCTGTACCTATGAATGCGCGCTGGATTTCTTAAGAAATTTTAACGTAATATGTTCTGCTGTAGCAAGTGCACATGGGTACATACACACAGCATATATATATGCGCTTATGTATAAATTCACAAATTTACATTTGCATATGCCATCTTCCTGTGTGCCTGGTAATGAAGAATTTTCTATAGCGGATTTTGATTCAGTTGAAGGGAATTAAACGAAGTTTTACAGAGCCACCAGACAGACAGGCATAACAAATATGTATATACAGTGAAATTCCTTATAACCGGACACTCACCGTCGCAGTGTTTTTGTCCGGCTATGGGAGATGTCCGCTTATAAGAGATGAAGTCACAAAATATATACCACACATATAAATTGTATTGTACATAGTTTATTTAAGAAATTTTTGGAAGTAAAGAATATTTGCATACTTTAGTATTACATATAAATACATATATGTACATACATATATCGATTAAGTACATTGTACAAGTCTTTACATTTCAATACTAGTGTTTTAAAACTAAGCTTCTATACAAAGTTTTTAAATTTTGGATTATACCTTGATCAAGGGGTTGGCTAACCGCCGTTGTATTTGGCGGCAAGAAAATAATTTTTATGTTGGTTAAGTTTAATTCCTTTGGGTGAGAAGCCGCGTTATCTAAAAACAAGATAATTTTTCGATTGTGGGCTTTCATTCTTCGATTGCACTGGTGCAGCTATTCACTCATTACTTCTCGAGTCATCCATGCTTTTTTATTAGACTTCCAATCTACTAGCAGTTTTGCGATTGGAACATGTTTAAAAGATCGAGGACGGGCTGCTTTACCTATAACCAAAACCAGCTCCTTATCTCCAGCCATGTTAGCACAGAACAAAATTGTGAGTCTTACCTTTGATAGTGTACCGCCCACGCATTTTTCGGATTTAAGAGCGAGGGTTTTGTCAGGTAAGGCACGAAAAAAAAAGCCCACTTTCGTCTGCGTTGTAAACGTCTTCAGGCTTGTAACCGGTCAACAGAGATGGCAGTTTTGTCCTAAACTGTTCGACACCATCCTGGTTTACATCTGCAGCTTCACCAGATACGCATTTGAAAGCAACATTATTCCTTATTCGCCATTTGTTTAACCATCCATCTGAAGCATTCAAATTAGGTACACCCAGTTTGCCTGCAATTTCCATTGCCTTTGCTTTCAAAATGGGACCAGAAATCGGAATGTTTTGAATTCTAGTCTTAGCGAACCAATTAAAACACATCTTGCCTATTTCAGAGCCGCCTTCTTTAAGAAAGCTTCGCTTTTGATGAACATTAACTCCAGACTCCCATTTAGAACGAATTTTTTCTCTATTTTTATTGATTTCAGGCGCTAGTGTTTTGCCAATATTGAACCTTTCAAAGCAAAAGAAACGTGTACCTACCATTAAATTTTTGGGCTGACTATACTTTACCTTTTTGTAATTCCACGTACTGATAATTTATCTTTTTCGAAAACATTAATAATTTCCATTTTTTCTTTAATAGAAAGTACCTTCTTTTTCGGCGCCATATTATTACGAACTTTGAACGCAACCATTCGCATGCAACTGACTTAACAAACTGAATGGAAAACTACTCTTAATTTAAAACACAGGACTTGAATGTGTGCATACATGTTAAAAGGGGAATCACCTATTTCATTTTAATAATGAACAACTAAGCTTGCTTGTGATATTTTTGAATTTTGTCCGTTTATGAGAAATTTTTTTATGAAAATGGTTTGAAATACTTTGTCCGCGTCCGGTTATTAGAGTGTCCGTTTATTAGGATGATATTTGTATGAAAAAATGAATGAAAAACCTGTGTGCCCAAAATTTGTCCGGTTATTGGAGCTGTCCGGTTATAAGGACTGTCCGTAATGGGGAATTTCACTGTATTATATAATATAATTTTGGATGATTTGGAAAAAAATTCAAATATAGTCATTTTAACCTAACATTCTTTTCTTCTAATCACCAACAAATTCTTATCGACTGCTGCTAAATTTACATAATTCAGCCCCTTACTGTTAACTTAGGGTGAAAAATGTGTCTGTGGTGATCAGTCTTCGCGAGACGAGTAGCCCTCGAAATTCCATACGTTCCTGTCATTGAGACTTCTCTATACTTTAACGTTCTCTACGAACAGTTTCAAATATTAAAAATCACAACAAAAACAAATTCATTGATAAATTCGAGCTCATATTTCTACGAGCAACGTACTTTCATTCATAAAACGAGCCGCCCATATGCCAATTCTCTCGACCATTCGAAAATAGTCAATATTGGAATATTTTGCGTAGAATTACTGAGCATACGGTAAGTTGGAGAAAACAACATAAGTAGCATATAAAAAAGTTCTGTGACGGACATTTCAAAGCTAGGAGAAAATTTCGAAACAATTATTTTATGTTATGTAGTTCTTGAATTGATAAAAATTGCACAAAAACATATGCATATATCTGCAAGGTTAAAAATTTAGTCTGAAATCAGAGTATTTGAAAGTTACTGTACATATTTGAAGGTTACTGTAAATACAACGCTCTGCCTTTGAATGTGCGCTGGATTTCTTGAGAAGTTTTAGGGAATCGTAATATGTATTTTTTGCTGTGGCAAGTGGTTCTCTGCCTTGTGCTTGGACTGAGGTTAGAAATAAAAAGCGGAAGAAAACAATGGTTGTTGTTGACTCTAATGATAACACCAAATTGAGTGTCGCCGTTCCTAATAAATGGGCTCACCTATCTTCGTTTGCGCCGACTGTTACTGCAGATATTAAAAGCTACATAGAAAAGCGTGCAAACATAGGTAAGAACTCTCTCTTATGCTTTTCAAGCACAATTTTAAACTAGGAGTTTTATGTGAGAACATTGATAAGATACTAAATGAGTCTTTTTGGCCAGCTAGCGTTAGGATAAGGCCGTTCCGTTTTTTTCATAAACAAACGGTTCAACCGCGATCAATTTGACGTTAAATGACCCCAATAAAGTTATTATGATTAATAATGGGCTAAAGGTATATTATCACCACATTTCGGGTTTAAGTAACAGAGGCCCAATTGCTGCGAACGGCGACGAATCGATAATTGATGGTCATCATTAACACTGGCCGATACAGTTGCGATATTTTCTTGAGTTCGCACTCTACGTAAGCATGTTGGTGGTTTGATATCCAATAATGTAAATTTGGTTCTAAATTTAGTCACAATAGCTCGAATAACCGCTTCAGTGGGTCGATTAAACTGACCATAAAATGGAAGAAGCGCGCGATAAACTTTCTAAACAGAACACGCATTTTTATAATAAAATTCAATGGTTTGAAAGCGTTGTTCGTTTATAAAATGATTCATGGTTAAATTATAGACCAAACTGAAAATGTTTGATAGTGAAACAAGACACGAAACGTGCTTCAGTTGTATAAACCAACTGTTTAAAAAGATAATAGCTAAAAAATTACCCGTTAGTACCGTTGTGAGACTGAGGGATTCGGTTGGAACCTGTACAATTTCGACTGTTCCGAAGACACGCTGCTTGATGGGGAGGCCGGGGATACTATCGAGCTAGCTCTTTCAACATTCGATGGTCGGCCTGGCCTTTTTCCGAGCGAAGTAGTGCCAGTCAGCAACTCATGAGCAATTTCTAGTTGAAATTTTATCAGAGGAATATGCTTTTGCCTCGGGTTTATCAAGTTTAAATGCTTTCTATACAATAGCCATGCGTTTGTAATGGATGTTCCGAGGCACCAATAAAAGATTCTTATGTGCCAACGGTGGTTGACCTTGTAGAGCTCCATGAGCATCTCAGCCAAATCTACTCCTAGCATACCCTTATTTGTAAGAAGCAACAATCGCAGGTCTTGCAACATCAATATAAGCTTTTTCCTTTGGATTCCAATGTTTGCATATACCAACAGGTTCAATGCTTTCACAAGAGGATTTAAGTTGAACTGGCTTATGTCAAACCACTTGACGCATACAATATTATTGTTGATGTCACATTTCATATCGAAAGATCCTCTTCCACGTTTCTTATAACTCAGCATCTGAAAGTAGCTGAAAATGGCTTATGCGGTTTTTACGTACAGTTCCTGTTGCAAATGTGCCCATTTCTTTCAAAAAGATCAGATGGCTTACTGACGTAAACCAATTATCGAAATAAAGCTTAAAACTATATCCGTTTTTTCAAACTTTCCGCGCGGCATTTAATCTGTTATAGCGATAAGATTTAAATCTTTTGACCATGCATGTTTGAGTTGAGGCATTTTTAAAACACCCATTTACATCAAAATACCAATATAGCGTTTAATATCTTCGACAGTGCATTTGAGCTCAATGCCGTGTTCTTGCAGGGCATACAAATCTGTTTGTTGTGTGATCAAATCAAAAACTTGTCTATTAAAAAAAAGTGCAGAAATATTCAACTGGCGTCAACACATCGTCAAAGTATTTTCTTCCCAACTGGTCTCTGACATTACAAATGGCCTTTTTCTTTACTTTAATGTCTTGGGGTCAACTTTTCCAAAGCAATTATCAGCTACACAAGATTTCGGCTCACATTCTTCTGCAATCATATTTTCATGAAGTTCAATCTCTATAGTTTCCCCTCTTTGCACGATCCCTTCCAAATTCTTCTCTAGCACTGCAGAAATGTCATCTATCTCGTCATCACTTTCGTCGTCAGAAGAGGCATCCTAATCAAAGTTAACAATCCTCTCAATATCGTCATCTGACAATCCTTTCTCTTTCGGTCTCATAACAAAACATTTATTACCACAATGGTCCAAGGTTGCCCACAAGCAACATTGCAACTTTGAAAATTGCTCACCTGGTTAATATTTTTAACTAATCAAATTTAAATTCACTTTCGTTAAGTTAAATCCTTGCTAAAAAACATGGCATATAAAACTTTAAAATGTTTTCCCTATTTTAAAAATTAATCACTCACTTTAAAAACTCTTTTGAATTTCACAACAATATTTTCTGCGCTGCATTTACTGTTTATTCAACATAACTTCGCTAAATGATCTACAAATGATATTCTTTTTTTCCTCATATTTTGAGTAGATACATAAAAGTGCCGTTATCATTTATAACGAACAGGCAAAAACAAAACGAACGCTTTCCGTAAGCTGTTAAACTGTGGAAGTTGCTCACAGGCAACGTTGGGGTCGAAAGGGTTAAATGCTTGGGACACAAATGGTTAAGTATACAATTATTAATTTATACAGCAATCCCCCCTATAATTCGGTACTTTTATAACCTGATTTCATACTACGCGATTTTATGTCCCTCGTATAACACGGTTTTCCCCCCATATTTCTGTACTGTGAATTATTTGTAGAGTTCATAATTAAATTTACATTGTGTTCATAGTTTTTCAAGTGTAAGAGTGCTGAATATACAAGTGTATATGATACATACATATGTATATGTTCTGAACTTACCGTAGTCTTATTTTTATAAGAATCTATTTTAAATAAAATTATTTTTCAGTTAGAAAAGAAATTTATTTCTCTAAAACAAAATATTGATACTATTATTATTATATTTGTATAACGCGCTATATGGGGCCAAACTGGCGATTATACGAGAATTTACTGAGTACTTAACAATATGTTCTGCGAATACATGTAGCCCTGAAACTCAGAACTTAAGCGAGCTGCATGGTACTGAACACTACCCTATTTTCAGAATTGTACACGCTAGGCTAGTTGATATCATGTCCACAAATCCCAAACGGAATATAAAATATGAGTACATAGCCAGTAAAGACTGCTTTCACCTTATAAATATTTTTAAGTTGATTAAAAACACTAAACATATACATATGTATATTCATAGCTCAAAATATATTTTAATTGTATATTTCTTCATTACATACTTAAGTCAACAAAGCAAAAAAAAATATTTCTCCCTTCATTTTTTACATAACGGTAAGTTATACAGCAACATAAACGAGAAAAATTCGGTATTATTAAAAGAAACAAAGTGAACACAGATTTTTTAGTTGCTATATTTGCATTTTGCTGTAATTATTTGCATTTATGTAAAAATGAAGTACAGAATTTCGTTATTTTTTTTGCTTTTTTAACTACGGCGACCGCCGTAGCCGAATCGGTTGGTGCGTGAGTACCATTCGGAAATCAGAGAGAACGTAGGTTCGAATCTCGGTGAAACACCAAAATAAAGAAAAAGCTTTTTCTAGTAGCGGTCACCCCTCGGCAGGCAATGGCAAATTTCCGGCATGAAAGAGCTCCTCGTAAAAAATATCTGCCGTTCGGAGACGGCTTGAATTGTAGGTCCCTCCATTTGTAGAACAACATCAAGACGCACACCACAAATTGGAGGAGGAGCTCGGCCAAACACCCAAAAGGAGCGTACGCTCCAATTTAATTTATGAATATGAAGTAATGAGGAAATAAAGAAATAAAATATGATTTGAAGGCAAGTGTAGAATACGATTTGGCAATGACAAAATTCAAATGAATAAGAAACTAAAAAGTGGAATGAAATATCCCTCCAAAAACAGTAATTTCATTAAGAATATTTATACGCGAGTTCTTTTTAAAATATGAGAAAGAGATTAAATGCTTAGATTTAGAATATGAATTTGACACATTTCTTAATATTTAGTTCAATATATATTATTTTTATGACACCATAATACGGCGTTGTTGAGATCTGATAAAAGATTGTATGAATCAGACAGGGTTAATACATACAGTTTTATAAATTAGTGAGTAGGTAGGTAGGTAAGATGGCAAGAGTACCCCAGGTACGCTACAAGTAGCACTTACGTGCCGTTTTGATACCATAAAGTGGACCACTACCTGTGAAAGGATTAAGGGAGGAGATAAGACCGTCTACAGCCATCCAGTGCTGTTGATGTAGCGGAGGAGAGAAAAGGGATCTAGGCTGGAGAATTTCATCAAGTCATCCCCAAAGGGGACGCTGAGGAATCTCAAGCGCCTAGCCGTCAAAGCCGGACATCTGCAGAGAAAGTGTTCCACAGTCTCTTTCTCTGTAGGATCCCCACAGCTTCTGCAATGGGGGTTGTAGGGAATTCCAAACTTCTCCGCGTGAGTGCCGATCACCCAGTGGCCAGTGATCACCGCGATGAGTTTGGAAATTGAATGGCGGGGGGTTCCCATCACCTTAAGCGTTCTGTTTATATCGTATTGAGGCCATAGTGCTTTTGAAATGGCACACGATGAGACAGACCTCCATCTGTCTTGCGCTTTTCTTAGAAAGAAGTTGTGTAGTTTCCCTTTAACGACGGCCAAGGGGATACCGATGTCTGAGAAGAGGGCAGCTGGACTCGGTTCTGCCGCCCCCTTCCTGGCAAGCTCATCGGCAATTTCATTTCCCTCTATATTCCTGTGCCCAGGAACCCAGATGAGGGAGATGTTTCCTGCCCGTTCGAGGCGTTTAAGTTCCTCCTTACAGGAGTTCACGAGAAGAGAGCTGCAATGCGGCGACGACAGTGCCTTGATTTAGGCTTGGCTATCGGAAAAAATATTTATGTCTCCCTCCCAACAGCGATCCCGAAGCATTTTGCATGCCTGCAGGATCGCGAAGACCTCTGCTTGAAAGACGCTGCTTGCCTCCGGCAGTTTATAGGATACCGAAATGTTGGCTGATTTGGAGTAGACCCCCGCTCCCACTCCAGACCCCATTTTGGATCCGTCAGTGAAAACAGAGGCCTCTATATCCGCAACAACTCTCCCCTCTTTCCAATCTTGCCTGCTCGGGAAGATAGCCCTAGCACAACTCTCAAAGCACAGTTTGCGGATGGAGAGGTCGGTGCGAATATCAGAGAAGGAAGGGGAGATCTGCTTCAAGATGCTGCTATGCCCAACAGGGAGTTGTCTCCAAAGGCCAAACTCCTTCAGTCTGATAGCACTCTGAGCAGCAATGGATTTAACCTGCAGATCCACAGGAATTAAGTGGAGTATAACGTTGAGCGCAGCGGTGGGACATGTTCTGCAGGCACCAGTGATGCCCACACATGCAGTTCTCTGCACTCTCTCTAATTTAGTGAAGTTGTAGCCCTTCTGAAGAGCTAACCACCAAACTAGGCAACCGTATGTCAAAATTGGCAGAACCACTAAGTTGTACATCCAGAGTACGACACGTGGCTTGAGGTCCCATTTTTTGCCGAACATAGATTTACAGGCGTAGAAGGCTATATTAGCCTTCTTCTTTTCTATGTGCAGCTTCCAATGAAGCTTGGGGTCAAGTATTACACCAAGATACTTGACTTCCGATGAAAGTGTAAGACACTGGTTGTTAAGTCTAGGAAGCTTAAACGGCGGGGGCTTGTATTTTCTGGTGAATAGCATCAACTCCGTTTTGTCAGAGTTGACTCTGAGACCGCTACTGGCGGCCCACCTGCTGAGTGTAGCCAGTGCACCTTCCAAAATTTCAGCCATTACTGATGGGAAGGGACCTGAGACCATCAGGACCAAGTCATCGGCATATGCTACCACCTTTAGATTTCAAGCTGCATTGGGCAGTGCGAAAAGAAGTTACCTACATGCCACGATATCTGAATTTGGCATCCCCACAAAACTAATACGGCTATGCAAGATGACGTTGCTCAATACCAGCAGCGCCGTCGGAATTGGGAAGGACCTCTCCGAGCCGTTTGTTAGTTCTGCCTTTTCCAAACTGGTTAAAGAGGCAAAGCGAATGGGTCTGGTTGTGAACGAGGACAAAACGAAGTACTTCCAGTCATCAAACAAACAGTCGGCGCACTCGCGTATCGGCATCCGCATCACTGTTGACAGTTATGATTTCGAAGTATCTGTCTTGCCAACAAGTGGTACTTTGGACTAAGTAGGGAATTGAGTAGTAAATTCCTCCTTCAACGAACAAAAATAACACTCTACAAGGCTCTCATCGTACTCGTCCTAACGTATGGCGCAGAAGCGTTGACGATGACAACATCCAATCAAGCGATGCTTGGAGTGTTTGAGGGAAAGATTCTGCGCAAGAGTTTTGGACCTTTGCACATTGGCAACGGCGAATATAGCAGGCGATGGAGCGAAGAGCTGTATGAGCTTTATGATGACATAGACATAGCGCAGCGAATAAATGATTGATGAAATGTTGGCTAGGTCATGTCGTCCGAATGGAAACAAACGCTTCGGCTCTGATGCGATGCGGTACCAGCTGGTGGTAGCAGATGAAGAGGAAGGCCTCCTCTGCGTAAGAAAGATCATATGGATAAGGACTTGGCTTCACTTGGTGTGTCCAACTTGCGCCGGTTAGCACGAGAAAGAAACGACTGGCGTGCTTTGTTAAACTCAAAATCGCGTAAGCGGTTATCGCGCCAATTTGGAAGAAGATAACACTGCTTCGAGCTTCACGTGTAAATTTTCTTGGGAAGTAATGAATTTTCTTTGAATTCTTAACAAAACCATATTGGTGTTAGTGCCGCACACACTAAGTAAATTAAAAATTGATGTATTTTCAGCCAGTCGACTTAATTTTCGAAGATGTGAAAGACAAGCAAGCCAATAAAAAGTTCGTATTAAAAAACATGGGAGGAAGATTAAATGTATAAAAAGTAGGTCAGGCGGAGCAAAAAAATGCGAATACTATCACTACCGCGTTTGCGGCATTTACGCAAAGGCTCATTTTTCAAATGTGAAGAGGAAAGGAGATTGGAATCCATCAACCAGTAGCCATAGTTGCGTGTAGGTTTTTTTTTTGGATTTTGCGCGACTGATGCTAATATGTTGCGTTCCTCACGTGGAGTCAGTAGGGCCTTGCTTTCCAAGTACAATTTAAAAACAATTTTACACATTTCTAATGGTAAATCCGCACTTCGCGCAATTGAAACTTTCAGCAATATTAGTAAAAAAACGCAAACGATTTTTAATGTTAATTTTGCAACAACAATATTATAAAAGTGTACGAATAAATGTTTTGCAGCATTTTGCAACGTCTGTCTACTTTCTTTGAAACCCATCAATGTGTGTTGAAATGTAACATTCTTATAGTGACCCAAAAGAAATATATTGTCACAGCATATATTTATCGCAAAGCTATATGTTTTTACGTACTACGCAGGGTTTACGAATAAATTGCGTGACCACTGTATGCGCACTTGATGTACATACATATATGTATATATACAATCCGTAAGTCTTGAGACTACAAACACCAAATTCATTCATAGGTGCAGTCGCAATGGCATGATTTGTTAGCCGCGACTGCACTGAAGAGTGCAATTACAATAAATACAAGTTCATTCATAAACGCAAGCGCATTTTTCTCAAAGGAAAATACGTCCATCAATCAAAACTACTCAAACTTATTATGAAAATGGTCGATCTTTAAGAACAACATATCGCAAGCTTCACCATTTTCTTGATGGAAATAATCATCCGAATGAGTCGACACTTTAAAGGTTGGTGAGAAAATGTCACCTGCCAACTTTTCCTTTCGAGTATAGAAAAAGGACTGACAGATCAAAAACTGGACCTATGCAATGCTGTTGTAGCGCAAAGTGTTGTTGGACAATCTTAAACATCGATATCTCGATGGTCTCAACAATTAGGCCATTATGAATATACTGTTTGGCGGATTTTTACCAATAGACATGCTCATGGTGGGCCTTTAAATTATGTAATTTTTCACATATAATTGTTAGGAAACCTTTTAGAATTGTCCCACCTTTGGTGAACTGTAATCGGGTCAAGGGAACTATTGCTTCAGAGAGTGGTTGTTGTTATCTGCTATGTGCAAAGTGCGCGCCAGATTCTAGTGATGTCATCTACAAACATCGAATTGCTGAGGCTGCAGTTCCCACTTACCCAGAATCAATTTCGAAAAGATGTTCAGAATTGAACTGGACAATAAGTTAAACTGGAGTAGATTTGCATTTGAAAGGAAACTCCAGGAGAATACCCTGCACTAGTACACAGATGGCTCAAAGTCCCCACAAGGCATATGTAGACGCTGGAATAGAATAAAACCAAGCGTTTTGTGCCGATGAGTAGTTTTCCAATCATCTTCCAAGCGGAGATGTATACCATCTTTATCAGAAATTTCAGAAATGAGCGAATTACCATTCCGAGCGACATTTAGCAGCATTTAAGGCCTATTGTCCTGTAAGATTAAGTTCTCACTGGTCTGAGTGTATCGAGAAACTAAATTTACTAGGAACACTCAATCCCATCCGGCTAATGTGGTTCTAGGATACAGGGGTATAACTACGAACGAAATAGCAGATGCATGGTGAGAGCGGCTGCAGCCTCGCATCAAATAGGACACGGATCCTTCATAGCCATGGGCCAGCACACCATCAAGGAGTGAAGAGCTGCGGCTAAGGGAAGGGGTTTAAAAAAGAGGTTTAAAAGACGCATAACCCTCCCCAAGTATAAGCTGAGAATGCTCGCGAGCAATGCACATTCTCCTTCAATGCAACGATATAGCGCGGAGAAGGTTGAGACATCTAAGCTAACTGCAGCCAGAAGAAAGGCACATACGTTCAATCCTCGTTCTATCCTGAGTTTAATAAGGGAACTGGGTCTGGATAGGGCACTGTGATAAGCGCACAACAGACCATGAAGTGGAAGTGCAAACCTCCTAGAAAATCTATCTATCTATCTAAGTGCCGTGTATATATTATATATGTATATGTCTTTGTCTCAGCAATGCAAGCGCACGGGCTGAAAAGTCATGGGCCTAACGCATAGATAACACTAGTTTTATTGCATTCACCTCTTCTTCAGTTAGTACTAACCTTGAAAAAGCATCTGTTAAAATTGCATGATATTCTATTCATTAGTTCGAGAGCTATTGTGCTAAGAGTGACGCTATTTTTCAAAAAGAATTTCGTGTTTTAATTTTACACTCCTTCTTGATGGGAAAATGTACCGTTCAAGCAAAGAAATGGCTTGCAAAGTGTTATTGGGGACTCCGCTCTATCAGAAGCAACAAAAAGAGGTTGTCTGTAAAGTCGGTTTACTGACAACGTCATAGAAAATACTGATGTAAGGGTTGCAATTTTCAAAACAAAATTTTAATTTTATTTGTTTGATAGATATTTTGTATGGATATAGAGGAGGAGGTAAATGGAATCGCAATGGAATAGGTCAAGTTACATTTACACAAACGTGAAAAAGGACGAAACATTTATCAAATTCATGAAAGATATGTTCAATTTCGATTGTGCATCAGACGTTAATAAGTCAACAACACTAAGAGGCAACATCATCGATTTGCCTTTTTCAAGACACTTTACACTCGAAACACTCCCTTTCATTTCCTACTTTTTCTATCATCGTCCTATTCTCAACAGAGAAATGGTTCATTACCATGAACACAGGAAGAAGGCATATGCAAATACAAATATGTATGTGAATTTATATACAAATGCGCATATACATACATAAACAAACATATATATGCTCACTCAAGTAGGAGAGAGCCAGATGTCGAACGTTGCCGAACGTGGGGGCCGATTGTGCTCTTTGTCGTTCATTCCGCGCTCTCGCTTGCAGTTCAAGCACATTAGCTTACATTTGCTTGCGTACAGAATAGATTCGTACATTTGATATGTCCATATGATTTGTATGCATCTTTACATATAGATTTGTTCTTTTTGAAAATTGCGCTAAATTGTATGTGTATATGCATGTTTATATACATATATTAGTATACAACATATCTTATAAGGTATGTGGTAAATATTTCCATACATTTTTTTCCTTCACATATAATAAAAAAATTAATAATAATAACATTAAAACAACAGGTATTATTAACCAACTTGGTTTTATTTTAAATTCTTCAAGCAAATCAAATTAATAACAATCAATAAGAAGGCATATGCAAATACAAATATGTGAATTTATATATGTACCTATGCGCATATACATACATATGTACGCTCACTTAAGTAGGAGAGAGCAAGATGTCGAACGTTGCCGTCCGTTTGCTTTGTTTGCTTTGTCGTTCGTTCCGCGCTTTCGCTTGCAGTTCATTCAAGGTAACGACCGTGAGCAAGGTAACGACGAATGAGCAAGGTAACGACACATTTTTTCGTGCGTGCAGCCGGCTAAATTGAATTAAAAGACGTTATCACGAAACGATGGTTTGCAGACTTCAAACCTGGTCGTAAAGACACAGATGATGCACAACACAGTGTACGTCCAAATGAAGCGGTAACACCAGAAAACATGAAAAAAATTTACAAAATCAAATCGAAAAGTAAAGTTATGTGAGTTTTCTGACAACGCAAAGATATCAAAACAGCGTGTTGGCTTTATATTGCATCAGCCTTTGACTATGACATGGGTCCATCACTTCGCTCCGGAATCAATCAACCATCGTCATCTGAGTGTACAGCAACTGGTAAACTTCGTTCGAAGTGCCTGAAAGCCCAATAATCGGCTGGAAAGGTCTCGGTATTCTGGGATTTGCGTAATGTCATGTTCGTCGACTATCTTGAGAAGAAAAATACCATCCACAGTGAATATTATATAGTGTTATTGGAGCGTTTGAAGGCCGAAGTTGCAAAGAAACGTCCGCATAAGGCAGAGAAAAAAATGTGCGTCATCAAGACAACGCACCGTGTTACAAGTGTATCAAAACAATGGCAAAACTACATGAAATGAACTTCGAATTACTCCCACATCCATCATATTCACCAGATTTGGCTCCCAGCGACCACTGGTTGTTCGCAGACCTAAAGAAATACTCTTTGGTAAGGAATTTTACTCGAATGAAAGTGAGGTTTATTTTGAGGCAAAAGATAAAAATGATATTGAAGTGTTAGAGCGGCGTTGGAATGGTTGCGTTGTTCTTGATGGAAATTACGTTGATAAATAAAGCTAATTTTGAACAAAAAACCCTGCTTCCTTTGTTAGGGACTTTTTAGCCCGTGTGTTTATATATAGTCTGTGTCAGAAAAAGTTAACCGCGATTATTCATGAAGTATAAAAAATATATATTTAAAACTTTTTATACATGAAAGTATATACAAAACAACCTGGCATCTTCTTCACGCTTTGAACCAGCTTTTCGGCGAACTCGTCCTTGCTTTATATCATGGACTGGCCTTTTGGCAAGATGCGTTGTCATTATTCCCAACACATTTTCAATGGAGTTGGCGTCTGGGGACTGGGAAGGCCAATCCCATACTGTGACACCATTTTCTTGTTTTGTTGTTTCTCAATGTGATTTTCTGAGAGCAGTGGTTTTGATGATGTGGGACGGTAGGATATGTTCGCCTCCTCCAGTCGATGTTCGATGGTTTTGATACTCACATCTGTTACCTTTTTAGCAAGAACTGATTGTGCTTGGCGTAGTCACAAAGAAAAGTTGGACGCTTACTTTTTCCTGCTTTTTTTGTCGTTACTCGTTCAAGCTAGGAAAAGTCATCAACATTTTTGTACACCTTATATCGCTGATTCCACATCACAACAAACTTTTTTAATTTTTTAATCACTTTTGCAGCCGCGGCATAAGATAATTTCGGTCCTTTCGAATGCGTACATAAAAATACCGCCTCAAAACACGTGGCGTACGTCTCACACATTCTTGTTTGGTTGAGTTTACGGGAAAGTTTCGAACGACACTAACCTGAGTTAGAACGAAATATATCTTGAAGTTACAAGAAAAAACCGGTTCTTTTCTTCTGACACAGACTGTAATCATGCATGCATTTGCATGTACGCACAAATGTAGTTATAATCTGCATATAAATATGTAGGAACTATATAATTCTTCTGCAAAAGTATTTACAGAAGCACCGGACCACACCAAATTCGCGACAATTCAATATTTTGAAGGTAGCAATTTTATCGTCAAAAATTGGCATTTTTTTATTAACGTTTCTTAGACATTGTTGAGAAGTTGTACAATTACAACTAATATAACACATATGAAAGGATAATAATAAACAATTTTCATGTGATAATTTAACTTGTTTTAAGAAATCGGCCGGCGGAGATAATTGGTTTGGTGCGTGACTACTTTTCGGAAGTGTATCGGTTCGAGAACCCGGGCAGGAAACACTAAATGATAGAAACATTTTCATGTAGCGATCGCCCCTCGGCAGGCAATGGGGTGTATTTCTGCTATGAAAAAGCTTCTTATAAAAAGCCATCTACCATTCAGAGTCGACTTAAAACGTCCTCGCACATACATATCTACATGCGTGAGCACAGCACTCCTTTCTTGCTTCGGTGCTCGTTTGTCGTGTATCGTCTGCAATTTCAAATATTGCATGCACATACACACAGGCTCAAAAGTTACGTTGACCGCTTTGCCCCCAAGCATTCTAAAATGTACTTTAATGCAACAAAAACTATTTCAAACGAGCACATCTCGTACCTACAAAAAAGGAATGCACGCCACATTTGAGTTGAAATGCTTCAATACTTCAACTGACGAAAAAACGCTTTGGTAGGAATATGTTACTTTCGGTGTGACTGCGAAATCTTCGCTGATGCTGCAGCAGCGATTACTTCCTCTGTGTATATGCACGAACTAATGTGCTTTTAAGCTGAGTTTACCAATTTCAATCTGGCAGGACCGTCCCTAATTAATATATTTTTACAATAATTTTATTTCGGTGTTTTGCCGAGCTCTTCCTCCTATTTGTGTGTGCGTCTTGATGTTATTCCACAAGTGGAGGGATCTAGAGTGAATTGTCAAAACAGTCTACAATGCGGCCAAATTTATCCGAAGTGCTGCTCAATTTTTAGAAAAAATAGGGCTCCAACGGAAAATTATTCGTGCTCTAATTTGTTTTAGCTATCTCAACTGTACAGCTTGACACATGTTGCATGCAGATTCCCAACATCAGGGAAACATAAATGTGTTGTTTTAGCTATGTCAATTGTACAGCTTGTACAGGGATACATGAATGTGAGGTGGAGGAATTTTGATGGATAAATTGTAATTATACCAGTCATCGATACGAATTGCAACTGCAAACAATGCGTATAAGCGAAATTTTAAATTATTCGTCAATTTGTATTTAATATCCAAATTACTTCTTTACAAATTTACCTTTATTGTATTTTTTTATTTTAATTATCCTTTTTTATTATCAGATTAATAAAATACACTTTCCTGTACCATCAAAATCGTTGTATTTATGCCGTTAACTCAACTACTTTGTTAAGAGTGAGAATGATTCTGTCCCCTAATTTTATTTTAAATAAATAAATAAATAATAAATATAGCCCTACTGCTACTGGTAGCTGCTATCGAGGATTTCTTGTTGATACAGGGTGGCGCACGAATCGTGCTACAAAAAACAAAACGTAATAACTTTTTTTCTAATCAATGTATTTAACTTTTTTTTTTTTATTGTATAGATAATTCAATTTTATTTTATGTAACTAATTAGTTTTGAAAATAATAGAACGTAAATGACCTCCATGCTCATTCACGCATATGCGACACCTGATGAGAAAATTGTTCATTGCGCACTGAAGGGTTGAAGTCGGGATCGCCTCAATTATTGTTGTGATGGACTGCTTCAATTCAGTCAAATTACTTGGTTTTATACACCTCTTGTTTGAGATAACCCCATAAAAAAAATCTGGTGCAGTGAGGTCAGGTGACCTTGGGGGCCAGCGGAAAGTGGAATTTCTGGATATCAATTTATTTCTAAATTTTCGTTGGAGCTCCTCCATAACCGGTCTGGCTATATGTGCAGTTGCTCCATCTTGCTGGAACCAAATGCTGTTAAAAGGGATACGTCTTCGCCGCAGTTCATAATGGTCCATCTGCTCGGGGGAGTGCCGCCAAACTCCCGCCTAAATTCCCTTTGGACGGAAATGATGGACTGCAAAGCATGGTACCGCTGCACTATCCAAATCCTCTTTTCGGTATCCCAAGCCTCCATTTTTTGTAAATCTAAATACTAATCTGCAAAAAAAAAAACAAAAAAAGCCGATTACTCACACAGAAAAAAAGTTATTACGTTTTGTTTTTGTAGCACGATTCGTGCGCCATCCTGTATTACTATTGCTGTTATTGCCTAGGCATTTCAAACATATTTGCTATTTTTGTGCAACTTCTGCACTACAATTAGTTATATCAATGTTTATTTTCAAGAAAGGATTTCATCTCATAACGAATATGTTGGCTTAGCAATTCACGGTGGTTATGACCTTATGATAAACATATATTTAATAAAATATTCGTTTGAACGCCTTCTTGGGTTAACTCAGAGAGATTCACCCACCGAAAGAAGTTTTCCTTTATTTAAATGAATTATAGAAAAGTGAATTGCATATATTAAATATATTTTATTGATTCCAAGTATCTAATTGAGTAGTTTTCACAATTTTTCCTTGAAGTTCAACGGAACCCAAACGAGAAGGAAAATTTGCGTATTGCATGGCCTTTTAAGGGTCGATCTTGCTATAAGCGTATCATATGCTTATATCAAAGTATTATCTTGAATATAATTGTTAGAAATTTGTAATCTTGGAATCTTACACAAATAACACAGTCCTGCGAGGGTGAGTTTCTAGAATGGCTGTACTTGTTTCTTGTAGTTTTTTATGCGCTGAAAACGAATCTGACCTTCAAAATGCTCCATCACGTCAGGATTTTTGGTAAATGAAGCCTAAAAGGTCAAAAAATGGCCATTTTAGCCATTTTTGATAATTTTTTTTGGGATAGAAAATTTTTTTTTTCAATTTTCGACGAAAAGGTCGCATAGTACAACTCTTTAGCTTTAAAACCCATTTTTTAAAATTATTGTACGATTTTAAAAAAAAAGTTATGACATTTTGAAATTAACAGTTTCAGTTACGCCAATAGACATATTATACCCAACGTATACGTAACTGAAACTGTTAATTTCAAAATGTCATAACTTTTTTTTAAAAAATCGTACAATAATTTAAAAAAAATGGGTTTTAAAGCTAAAGAGTTGTACTATGCGACCTTTTCGTCGAAAATTGAAAAAAAAAATGGTGCACCACAGATTTTTAGCGCATAAAAAACTACAAGAAACAAGTACAGCCATTCTAGAAACTGAAAAAAGTTAAATTTCGCAGGCCTGTGTAATTTATAAATCACAAACATGTGTGATATATGATAATGTTTCGTCGTTTTTTCTCCAAACAGGTCACAGTGGTGTCAATCAGTTAGGTGGTGTATTCGTGGGAGGACGGCCGCTTCCCGATTCAACACGTCAGAAAATCGTGGAGTTAGCTCATTCTGGTGCTCGGCCATGTGACATATCACGAATATTGCAAGTTTCAAACGGATGCGTCAGCAAAATTTTGGGGAGGTGAATACTAGCAATAAGTGTTATCTATACAAATAAATTAACCGACTGTGTATGTATAATACATTAGGGTGCCTCAAGACTTAAGGTAGGATTGTTATTTCGCGAAATCGGATAAACATATAATATATTTTCTTTGTTCCGTTTGACCTCGAAGACCCAAATAATAAAAAAAATTATTGCCATTACCCGTACCGGCTCGATGACAAATTACATAACATAAATATTTGTACTTGAAAGTGAAACATTACTTCACCATAAAATGCCATACTCGCATGGAAATGAAGTCATAGTACCACGTATGTTCTTCTTAGAAATAAGGAAAGAAAGACGGTTAACACAATTATGACACGAATATAAAACATAAGGCAAAACGTATATATTTACTTATCAAATCTCTTCCCACCATGATATGAAACATTTACTTCGTCATAGTGCAATTTCCTTTGCTAAAGTTTCAGACATTTTTGTTTTATTTTGTGTTTTTAATGCCAAAACGTTATATACATTTGTACCTATATATAATTGGCGCGTACACCCTTTTTGGGTGTTTAGCCGAGCTCCTCCTCCTATTTGTGGTGTGCATCAAAGCAGACTAATACTCTTCAAGACTAACATCCCGTCGAAAAGAGAGTGGTGAACTCAAAGATCATGAAGAAGAGGGGAAATACATTTTTACGAGGATGAATCCATGCTAGAAAATAAAGTGTACTAAGTATACAGTTATACTAAGATCAAAGGTTGCTCAGGAGTGCCTGGCAGCTCTAAATGGTATCAACACTATCTTCAAGGTCAGTCTTATATGAGTTCCGGAGCGTAGAGATATTGAAGGAAATTGCAAGGCCGATGAGCTAGCCAGAAAGGATAATAATCTTCCACTTCTTGAAAGCAGAGTCAATATTGGAATCCCTATGCCAACTTGCAAATTAAGGATGAAAAATAATATTCTTCAAGAGGCCATTTAGAGGAGGAAATACTTGTCCTACAACCAGGCTAATTTGGTCATAAATAGGTAAGAAAAGGTCTGGAGAATTGCACAACCCCTCAAGAGAGAACATCTCGAGGGTCGCGGCTTGAGTCACCGGTCTTTGGCTGTTGGGTAGGCACTTTTCTAGGCTATGAGTATTTTCTCATGAATGCTGCAGAAGTTGTAGAGACGAGGAAGAAACAGTAGAACACTTCCCTTGGATTTTCCAGCCTCAGCTAGGAGTGCAGCAAAGTTGTAAGGAAAATACCCTTTTGACTCTCTTACGGAACTATCCGGTGGTGGGATAAAACCTATCCTACGCTCCGTAAGAGCGTCTAAGTGATTGTAGTAAAAATTGTAGCCTGTCCCAAGTCACATTTATGTAGTGGTAAAGAATGTTTAGCAAATCGTAAATTTCTTTACAGTCGACTAAGCCATTAAGAATATTGTTTCCACGAGGTGTGTTCAAAAAATAAGGCAAATTTTTCAAATTTCGCGGGCTACGTACATTCGACTTTCGATGATTTTTTTTATGTTGGTACACTCGTCTCGAAAATACCTATGTTCACGGTTTTAGCACTAGCATGTTAGTTTGGTTGTGAGAGGCATAAATAAGATAAGTGTTTTGAGTGTCCGGTGATTTTCTGCTATCGAAGAAAATGGATCAAAGAAGTTGCATCAAATTTTGTGTAAAAAATGAAATTAAGTGCTCCAAAACACTTGAAATGTTGACAGTGGCATAAGCTGAGAGTACTCTGAGTCAAACAAATGTTTACAAGTGATACAAGCTTTTCACAGAAGGTCGAGAAGATGTGAATGACGACACTCGCTCTGGACGGCCCAGCACATCAACCACCGATAAAAATGTTGAGAATGTGAAGAAAAGTGAAGTGTTATGGAAAATCACCGAATCATAAGTAGAGAAGTTGCTGAGGATGCCGGCGTATCGGTTGGCTAATGCCATGCAATCTTTTAGGAAATTTTGACCATGAAGCGTGTGGTAGCGAAGTTCGTTTCGATATTGCTGAATTTTGACCAAAAACAACGTCGCATGAGCAACGCTCAGGAATTGTTGAATGACGTCAACGAAGATTCAGATTTGCGTAAAAGGGTCATAACTGGTGACGAATCATGAGTATAAGGTTATGACATCGAAACCAAAGCCCACTCGTCCCATTGGAAGAGTCCGAGAGACCCATCTCACAAACTGAACGTGCTATACTGCTAAAACCGAGAACACAAAGTATAATGACTAGTCCTCCTAGAATAAGACGCAATGCAAAATTTTTGAACATTTGGATGTAAATTATTCACTGTGCACCACTTATTAAAACTTTCAAGGTCAATTTGAAGATTACTGCAGTCAGTCACGTTACGGATTCTCAAAAACAACTTCACATCATAAGCGAAAATTAAGCATTTTGCTTTAAGAAAATGATTTGATAAATTAATAATAAAAATGGGAAAGAATAGTGGACTGCAGTGTATCCCCTGATGTATGTTATAGCCACCTACGCGTTTATTATTAGGGACGATACCAGAGCTTCCTCCCAGTTAAAAAACTACTGAAAAATTTTGAAAGCGTTCCTTTAATTCCGAAATATATATATGTTTTCCTTTAACTTCTTGTGGAGCATATGGCATCAAAATTTCGAAGGCAGAGACTTTCAGAGAGAAGAGAAATTTCGTAAGACTAATATCATCAACATTTTCGAAGGGTTTAAAAAAATGTGTATAAATAACATCAAGTTGGGCTTGATCCTCAAATGCATAGATAATTTTATTGGAAATTAACGTAAGATTGGTGCAGGTAGACTTTAATGGCATAAAACCATGCTAACATTTCGATATGGAGGAATATACCTGATTAAAAAGTTTCGTTGCTAATTGTTGTATGTAAAGTTCTACAAGTAAGTTAAACAGCCACGACGGAATCGGCAGGAAAAGCAAAACAAATGCATTCGAAGGTTATGATATTATCCGTACTTGCGCAATTTAACGCGTGGCACTTCATTTTTATAACTTTTTTAGTTTAAAAATCACAAATCCTATAATCACAATATTGACCAAACCAATCACTAAATATTCCCAAACAAGTCACATGTAAACAAAGGTTATTTACCTTTTTGTGCTGACGTCACTCAATTGTACAATTTTTCGTGGTTCTGTTGAATAAAGCTAAAGCTGGAAAATTCGTCAGTATTTTGTCATAGAATTGAATTTATAGTTGTAAGAATATACAAGAAGTGTAGTAAACTTAACAGAGAGTTCTGACGGAATGCTATTATTACTTTTTGCATATACATAAGTAGATAATTTACAATGAGCCTAGAGAAGTCTGCTTCCTTTTTGTAATGGCTCTTTAAATGGCTTGAAAAGGGTAAGTGCAACGGATTTTTTAGCACCCAATGTAAGCCTTGTCATCATGATACTATTTATAAGAATACTTCGATAAAAAAGCTGCAACATAATTAAAGAAGGAGGTATTGCATTGGCATGGAGACCTAATATAGAAGAATTGGGGAAAAAGCTAGAAACAACTCCTTATGCATGGCAATCAAACATTGAATTTTTTCACAGCCATAAGATGCCAAGGAGCACATATAAGCATGCGTATGAATAAAAAAGAGGATTATTGCTCTGAATTGGGAACCCGGGGCTTTAAAATAGATTTATCAATGCACTAAAGGTCAAGGGAATGGACGACTGTGGATCACATTATATTTGTGTTCCCAGTAGTTAGAAGGGTACAAGTTAGAAAAACAGTTACAACGTTAGGAGTCAGCCATTGTAAGAGAACTGTAGTTCGCTAAGAGGGCAGCGATGTTCCTCATCGATATTGCTCATCGCCATGGTAATACTAGCAGTTCGACGAAGTTAACCACCACGAAGGAAACTACTTGCTAGCTTCTGCCGCGTTTGCTCCAAAAGATAATTTATTATCTAATAGTGACATTTAAAACTTAACCATTAAAGGCAAGCTTGGAACTCGCGATTCGATTTTGCACATACGAATTTAAATGTATTTATTCCATTTTTAGGACTTCGTAATTCCGCAGGCATGCTGACTTATTAAGTTCGCTTACTACATCCACAAGTACTAACATATAACGTAAAAAGTCAGTACCGGTTCATTTACAATTATTTTTAAATCAAATTCAAAAATTAAGAGGGAATGCATTTAAAAAGAGACCTCGATTCGTTTTGAGATACCATAATGTACTTATAATACCTAGAAAATACATATTTCATATTTAATGCAAGTTCTCACATTTACTTTATTGTTTTTAGATACTACGAAACTGGTAGCATTCGACCTCGTGCCATTGGCGGCTCAAAGCCACGCGTTGCCACTGCGGAGGTTGTAAGTAAGATTTCACTATACAAACGTGAATGTCCCAGCATTTTTGCGTGGGAGATACGCGACCGATTGCTGCAGGAAGGAATCTGTACTAACGACAACATACCCAGTGTAAGTTATCCATCAGAAAAAAATAGAAATAATGAGTCGAAAAAGCTGTTGTGGTTTTCGCCCAACAATTTGCATAGCACTCTTTTCTCCCTAACCACAAATTTGCCAAAAATCAACTCAAGTGATTTGAAACACTTGCAAATTACCGCAAAGCATCTACATAAGCACAAAATGGTGAGATGAATACGGATTTTCTCATCCCTCGCATTATATTTCTTTTTCTTTTATTTAATTTTTTATTTTTTTGTTTCATTTGCCCAACCCATTTGTTGACACCACCAGTCACCCTTTCTTGTACAATCGTTTTTACACTTATTTAGCTTTTCTTATTTTGTCTTCTTTCGCTATCTCAACTTTTTTCTTGTATGCTTATTCAAGCAATCAAATGGATGAATGCGACTTCGGCTGAATTTAAGCCAATCGGGAGTGAGGGAAGCAATGGTTTAAGGAGTGTTAAAACCCAATTGTCGATGTGAAAAGCATAACGGAATGGTAGTTTTTATTTAATAATAAGGGTGAATAATTCAGAATACTATGCGTGTAGCATGAGTCCATGCATTTTTCTATGTACAGTATTTACCGGATAAAAGCACCGTCTAAAATGCACGAGATTCGATTCTTATATGCACTTCGCGCTTATAAGCACTGACTGTGCATATGTTATGTTACATTAAAATCCTCGGTTATAAGCATTACGATGCACCTAATTGAACGAAACAAACGACTTTTTCCATTATAGTACATTAAATAAATTTCCATTTAAATAAGAACCCATTGAGATTTCATTTATTATTTATTACAAATTTCAAGTGCACAGAGATTAAAAATCGGTATACCGAATTTTGGTGCATTAATTGGAATCTAAGTATTTATCAATCTCAATCATAAATTTAGTTGTAGGGATAAATCCAAGCCGGAAGATGACCGGCGCTGGTACGCGGGATGGTTATGTAATTTTTTGTGACACCTTCTTCTTCTTAATTGGCGCGATAACCGCTTACGCGATTTTGGCCGAGTTTAACAAAGCGCGCCAGTCGTTTCTTTCTCGTGCTAACCGGACGCCCCAAGTGAATCCAAGTCCTTCTCCACCTGCTCATTCCAACGCAGAGGAGGCCTTCCTCTTCCTCTACTACCACCAGCTGGTAGCGCATCGAATACTTTCAGAGCAGGAGCGTCTGTGTCCATTCGGACAACATGATCTAGCCAACGCAGCCGCTGGATGTCTATGTCGTCGTACAGCTCATACAGCTCATCGTTCCATCGCCTGCGATATTCGCCGCTGCCAATTTGCAAAGGTCCAAAAATCTTACGCAGAATCTTTCTTTCAAACACTCCAAGCGTCGCTTCATCGGATATTGTCATCGTCCACGCTTCTGCGCAATACGTTCGGACGGACATGATGAGAGTCTTGAAGAGTGTTATTTCTTTTCGTCGAGAGAGGACTTTACTACTCAATTGCCTACTTTGTCCAAAGTAGCACTTGTTGGCAAGAGAGATTTTACCTTGGATTTCCAGGTTGACATTGTTATAGATGTGAATGCTGGTTTCTAAGTATACGAAGCCTTTTACAACCTCGAAATTATAACTGCCTGGTGACAAGGGTGCCGATACGCGAGTGCGCCGACTGTTTGTTTGAAGGCAGGAGGTACTTCGTTTTGTCCTCGTTCACCACCAGATCCATTCGCTTTGCCTCTTTATCCAGTTTGGAGAAGGCAGAACTAACAGCGCAGCTGTTTAGGCCGATGATGTCGATATCATCGGAATACACCAACAATTGCACGCTCTTATAAAAAATTGTGCCTGAGCGATTAAGTTCTGCGGCTCGTACGATGTTCTCGAACATCAGGTTAAAGAAGGCTCGGAGAGGTCCTTCCCAATTTTGATGGCGCTGCTGGTGTTGAGCAACGTCATCTTGCATAGCCGTATTAGTTTTCTGGGGATACCAAATTCTGACATCGCGGCATGCAAGTAACTCCTTTCGGTACTGTCGAATGCAGCTTTGAAGTCGACGAAAAGATGACGTGTGTCGATTCTCCTTTTCTTTCCAGGTCTAAAGCTACACTGATAAGGTCCATTCAGTTAGTTGACGGTGGGCTTCAGCCTTTCACACAATACGCTCGCTAGAACCTTATAGGCGATATTTAGAAGACTAACCCCGCGATAATTGGCACAAATTGCAGGATCGCCCTTCTTATGGATTGGGCAGAGCACACTTAAATTCTAATCGGCAGGCATGCTTTCATCCGACCATATTTTGCATAGCAGCTGATGCATGCACCTTACCAGCTCCTCGCCGCCATGTTTGAATAGCTCAGGCAGTAGTCCGTCGACGCCCGCGGCTTTGTTGTTCTTTAGTCGCGTTATCGCTATTCTCACCTCGTCATGGTCGGGTAGCGGAACGACAATTCCGTCGTCAACGATTGGGGTATCGGGATCTTCAAATTCTCAGTGACATGCGCAGCTGTCACTATTTAATAGGTTCGAGAAGTGTACGCTCCATAATTTAAGAATGCTCTGTACGTCAGTCATCAGATCACCGTCTTTGCTCTTTCAGGAAAACGGCCCGGTCTTAAAACCTTCTGTAAACCGCCGCACTTTCTGGTAGAATTTTCGGGCGTTGTTCCTATGGGTCAGCATCTCAAGCTACTCGCACTCACGTATTTCGGCCTTTCGTTTCTTCTTTCGGATAATACGTCTCAATTCCTTTTTTAACTCTCTGTTGCGATCCCACATGGCTCGCATTGCGCCCGATCACAGCGTGGCTCTATAGGCGGCATCCTTTCTTTCTGCGGCAGCGTGACAATTTAAGTGGCGGGTCTCAAACCCAGCGCACAACCAACTATCCTGGAATGTTTCGCCTTCTCACGTTAGCTCGCTCCCGAACGGGTGTTCGGAAGCTACCCAGAGGATACATGGGCTAATCCCGGACGTTGTGAGCTGCTTGAACCATATGCAGAAGAATCGTCCTGGCACTCCCAAGTGAATTGCGATCAGCAACTTTCCCCACTCTCATGGACTTCTACATATGGAATTTCTGTGACACGCATTGATGTAATTGAGTCAGCATTGAACAAAGGTGTGATCAAAAGTCTCAAAAAATGGCCATTTACGTGACGGTCATTTATTGAATACTACAAAACATATCATATAAACAACTTTCATGCGTACACTCTGATTTTCAAATGCACACTGTGGTTTGTTTTAATAGACTTAGTCTTGCCATGCGGCGAGAACTATTTCGCAGAAAAAAGAAACGTTATTTCTGCTTGTGTTCGTATGCATTGTCTACTAATAAATTATACTCAATTTCGTAGCAAATTTCGCATGTTAGCAATGTAGTGGGGAGGTAAGAAAAATCGCATGGCAGTGATTGCATTATATAAGTGTGGTAAAAGTGCAGGTGAGGTTTAAGAATTGCTGAAAAAACTTAATATTTCGAGAATGTTTGGTTACCGCACGATCAATCGATTTTCCCAAGCGTCTGAAGTGACAGACAGAAAAAGAAAAGATCGTGCTCGCGTAAGTCAAACCAGTGCAGCGAAAAAGCCGTTCGAGAAAGAATTCGCAGGAATCCACTTAGAAAGCAGAAAATCATGTCCAGGGAAATAAATGTATAGACCAGATTCAATGCCAAAACTAATATGAGAGGATCTCCCCATGAAATCCTTCTGTCGCTCAACTGGTAATCTTTTGACAGCGCGCTTGAAGAAAATTAAACTCGACAGATGCAAGCAGCTTCTTCGGTAGCACGCGGTCACAGATGAGAAAATGTTCACAGTTGAATAAGTTTTTAATAAGTAAAACATCAATATCTATGCTAAAACTTTTAAATACGAAAAAATGTTGTTCCAAGGGTTCAGCCTCCGTAATGGATTGGTGGAAAGTGTCGTCTAAAGGTGTTACATCTCATCATTTCTGCTAAAAAGGGGTTAAGACCGGGACAAAAGTGTATCAGGAGGCTGTCTTAGAAGGCGTGATGAAGCAGTTGAGTAATACTCGCTTCAGGGAAAGTGTTGGATCTTCCAGCAAGATTCCGCTCCAACCCATAAGACAAAACCCACGCACCAGTGGCTAAAAGATCGAATTAGAGAACATGGCTTGTTGAAGACCTCACAGAAATTTGAAGAGACTCAAGCAATCTTTGGTTTGAGCAGCGGCGTCAATGTCCATGGAAACAGTGCGTGCTGCAATAGCTGAATGGCCCCATCGTTTGAAGGCTTATGTAAAAGCAAATGGTGACCATTTCGAATGAAAATTGAAATTTTTTTGTTTAATATTTACATAATTAAATAAAACTAATTTCATTAAAAAAACTATTAAAATTCCATATTTATAGCGGATTAAATTTGTAACAGAACTTATGGCAGGACAAAGTTTGCATTGTGCATGATACGGCTTTTGTATGGATACGGTTTTCCAAACTTAGTTTTATGCAAATTTGAATAAAAAGTGGATGGTATATATCGGGTGTTTTCTTAGCTTCATGAGAACTATCGATATCGATACTTATGGTTTGACAGCTGAATGAATCGTTTATCGCCAGAATATTGCTTCCAAATTGTGGAAACATACTATGAAAAAATAAAATAAATATGTTCGCGAAGTTCACAGAGCGAAGTGTTGAAGAAGGCGCCGAAATGTCGATTCGTCGTCGTTCTCAACTTAATGGTCTTTGTCCTTCGACAACGTGAAGAATTTTACGTAAGAATCTTGGATTACGTGTTGTATTGTATTTCTATATGGAAGCCAAACTATGTAAAATTCGCACAATTTATTCCATCAAAACCGGCGAAATACGGCATACAAATCTGGTGGGGATGTGACTCCCGCAAACATGTCCGTTCCAAATAAAAGTATATTGTGGCCGGTCAGGTGGAGAAGAGTGTGAATTTGATCAAGGGGAAAATGTGATAGTACAATTATTTAACTAATATGCGTTCAGTGGCCATACAATATTAGCCGATAACTTTTTCGTCACAATGAATGGAGTTAAGCGCCTCGCTGCTATAGGACTTGCATTAATTGGCACCGAACGATCCAACAAACGCTATATTCCACCAGAAATGAAAAAGAACAATTCTCGCCCAGTGCTTTCGTCATTGTTTGGTTTCCATGAAAACCTTCTTACAATCAGCAGCTGTGTAGCAAAAAAAGAACATATATATCGTATATATCATATAATTGGCACCCGTTTTGAGTGTTAGGCTGACCTCCTCCTCTTATTTGTGGCGAGCGTCTATATTTTGTTTCACAAATGGGCGGCCGCCGTACCCGAATGGCTTCGTATGTGACTACCATTCGGAATTCGGTGAAGGTAGGTTCGAATCCCCGTGAAACATTGGTCCTCGCAAGCATCGAAAAGGGTATGAATAATTCAGTCGTTGTTTCTAAATTCACTACTGGTTTGGCTATTGAATAATTTTTCAACAAACCAATTACTATCCCTGGGAATATTGTAGTCAGCCAACCAACCGGGGCGATACACTCACAGCACCCAAAAAATTCTCATACCTTTCCACCGAATCCATAAATAAATATCGTTTCATATTTTATCATAAATTTCATTGTAATCACCTTCATTTTCTTCAGTCTTCTTCAAAATGAGCGAGCTATTTTTTCAGCGATTATTTTGGCTTCGGCGGCCGCCATAGTCGAATGGGTTGGTGCGTGAGTACCATTCGGAATTCACAGAGAGAACGTAGGTTCGAGTCTCCTTGAAACACCAAAAATTAAGAAAAAAAAACCTTTTTCTGATAGCGGTCGCCCCTCGGCAGGCAAACCTCCGAGTGTATTTCTGCCATGAAAAAGCTTCTCATAAAAAATATTGCCGTTCGGAGTCGACTTGAAATTGTAGGTCCCACCATTTGTGGAACAAGATCAAGACGCGCGCCACAAATAGGAGGAGGAGCTCGGCCAAACACTTAACGGAAGTATACGTGCCAATTATATATATATATATAAACATTTAACCGCCTTTAAGCAACTTTGGGAAAGAATGCCTATATTCTATTATTTATTATTATTCCAATATAATATTCATTCAGTGTGTTTATACAATTCTTACTAAAAAATAAAAGTTTACAACAGAAATTATTAAAACATAAACAGAAAGTAATGCTTCCAATTTTTTTAACAGTATGTGTTAAAAGAGGTAAAGTAAATTAAACCAACAATATAAATACTTATATTCAAGTTCTCAGCAACAATTTCTTAGAGATAGTGCAAAGGTTAACTGTCCACAGAGCTGTGGCGTTCCCCAACAATTACAAAATTAAAATTTTTTGTGGTTAAGAACTTAAACTGATAGTACATACATATGTATATATTGTTGCAATAATTTTTTGTATCATAACTGATAGATAATTTCATGGATGCTTTCCATTTCAATTCAACCGGGCTATTCGGGTCATGTTCTTCGATTTCGATGTAACTCAAATACAGGGTGGGTCATGTAAAATTTGCTTTTTGAATCGGCTATACAAAAAAAAACTAATTAATATGTTTTTACACTTTTTTTTTATTTTGAAGATTGAACATTGTCATTTATGAATGAAAAATAATATCGTTCAAATGACTGCCACGACTGGCTTTACAGTAAGCCATTCCATCAACCCAATTTTTAAGCACATTTTCGATTGTTTGGGCTCCAATTTCATGAATGGCAACTTCGATTTCGTGTTTTAAAGCATCAATCGTCTCTGGATGGTTCGCATAGCATTTATCCTTAACGACTCCCCACAAAAAATAGTCCAACGGGCTTAAATATCACAGCTATAAGGCGGCCAATTGATATCGGAATTTCGGCTGATTATTTGGTTTTTAAAAACGGTAGCCAAAAGTTCGAGTATAACTTTGGCAGTGTAACACGTTGCACCGTCCTGTTGAAACCAAATGTCGTCCATGTCATCCTCTTCAATTTTTGGAAACAAAAACTCGTTGAGCATGTCACGGTAACGCTCGCCATTTACTGTAACCGCGGAAGAAGAAGAAGACTCACCACTTTGGAAATAGGTTTTCAATATTTCCCAATTTTGTTCAAGCGTGTAGCGTCCCATTTCGTAACTGTCAAACCTTTAAGGAAAATATGAACACATTTGACATGTCATTTGTGTTACCATTCTCAAAAAAATAGATGGTTCAAAAAGCAAACGCTATGTGGCCCACCCTGTATGTTGCTCTCTGGTCAAAATAATGAGACACGTATTTTTTTATTCACTCGAAAAAAAGTTTTTTCAAGCTTTATCGGCAATTTTGTTTCTCGGCTCAAAATTGATTTTTTTTAATTATATAAGAAATTTTTTTTTAAATGCTCATGACTTAGTCAAAAATAAACCGATTTTAATGATTCTGGGTTCAAAATGATTGTCATTACTTGCACGAGTGACTTCATGTAGAAACAATTGCAAGAAAGTAGTTGAAAATTTTTTATTTTGCAAAAAAACAAAAATTTGAAATTTTTTCGAAATGCAATATTTCAAAAAGTGTATTCTTTTTTGTTTTTTTAATTTTTTGCAAATCAAAAGGACATCTCAAACTTTTATTGAAAACAAGTTTTCTAATAGCGGTCGCCCCTCGACAGGCAATGGCAAACCTCCGAGTGTATTTCAGCCATGAAAAAGCTCCTCATAAAAATATCTGCCGTCCGGAGTCGGCTTGAAACTGTAGGTTCCTCCATTTGCGGAACAACATCAAGACGCATAGCACAAATAACGGGTGATCAATCATGAGGTGCTTTTTTCAATAGTTAAAAAAAAAAAACAAAAATGTAAATTATGTTCAAAACCTTTATTTATCATTTGAAAGGACATTCTTTGACATTTACTTTTTGAATATGACTTCATTCAAATGTTGGCCGCAACTACGCTTAAGGTGGTCCATTCTGAAGGTCCAATTTTCAATCACTCGTTCGAGCATTTCGACTGGTATGTCGTGAATAACACTCGTAATGTTGGCTTCCAGAGCTTCAATCGTAGCTGGTTTATCAGCATAGACCTTGGACTTCACGAATCCCCAAAGAAAAAAGTCCAAAGGTGTGATATCACAAGATCTTGGTGGCCAACTCACAGGTCCTAAACGTGAAATCAGCTGCTCTCCGAAATGACTTCTCAATAAAGTCATTGTTTCACGAGCTGTATGGCAAGTGGCTCCGTCTTGTTGAAACCAAATGTCGTAGAGATCATTAGATTCAATTTCAGGTAGCAAAAAGTCCGATATCATGGTACGGTAGCGAGCACCATTCACAGTTACGTTGCGGCCATCATCATTTTTGAAAAAATATGGACCGATGATTCCACCAGCCCATAAACCACACCAGACTGTTGTTTTCTCTGGGTGTAAAGGTAGCTCTTGAACCTGTTCTGGTTGCTCTTCATCTCAAATACGGCAATTTTGCTTATTGACGTAACCATTGAGCCAGAAATGCGCCTCATCGCTGAACAAAATTTTGCTCGAAAACAGCGGATCTTCTTCAATCTTTTCAAGAGCTCAATCAGCAAAACGGTGACGTGCAGGAAGGTCATTTGGCTTTAGTTCTTGTACGAGCTGTATTTTGTATGCTTTTAAATGAAGATCCTTCCGTAAAATTGACCAAGTTGTTCCATACGACAGTCCAAGTTGCTAAGAACGGTGCCGAATCGATTCATCGCGGTTTTCACGTACACTCTCTGCTACTGCCGCTATATTCTCAATGCTTCTTGCTGGACGTGGTCTATTCGGTCGAGAATTATCCACCAATGAATATTCGGATTCAAATTTGTTGATGGTATGTCGAATAGTGTTTAAGGCAGGCCGATTATGTTGACCATAATGCGGTCTAAGCGCACGAAAAACATTTGTCACAGAACGCTGATTTTCATAATACAGTTGAACAATTTGTAGACGTTGTTGCGGTGTGAGTCTTTCCATGATGAAATGCCAAACGCTGTTCAACAAATCCACGATGACAGTTTGCCACAACTCGCGCGCGATCTGTAAAAAAAACGCAAATGAAAAAAACTCCTCTTAATTGATCACCCTTTAGGAGGAGGAGCTCGGCCAAACCCCTAACAGAAGTGTACGCGCCAATTATTTATTTTTTATTTAAAAAAACAACAAAATACACTTTTTGATATATTGAATTTTGAATTAAAAAATAGGTGGTTCAAAAAGCAATCGCTGTATGGCCCGACCACTGTATGTTGCTCTCTGGTCAAAATAACGAGACACGTATTTTTTTATTCGCTCAAAAAAAAGTTTTTTCAAGCTTTATCGGCAATTTTATTTTTCGGCTCAAATTTGTTTTTTTTAATTACATAAGAATTTTTTTTTTAAATGCTCATGTCTTAGTCAAAAATAAACCGATTTTAATGATTCTGGGTTCAAAATGATTGTCATTACTTGCACGAGTGACTTCATGTAGAAACAATTGCAAAAAAGTAGTTGAAAATTTTTTATTTTGCAAAAAAAAAAAAAAAATTGAAGTGTTTTCGAAATGCAATATTTCAAAAATGGCGATCATTTTGAACCCAGAATCATTAAAATCGGTTCATTTTTGACCAAGTTATGAGCATTAAAAAAAATGTTTCTTATATAATTAAAAAAAATCGATTTTGAGGTGAAAAACAAAATTGCCGATAAATCTTGAATAAAAAATTTTTCCGGCGAACAAAAAAATACGTGTCTCATTATTTGGACCAGAGAGCAACATATTTGAGTTATATCGAAATCGAACAGCATGACCCGAATAGCCCGGTTGAATTGAAATGGAAAGCACCCAGGCATTTATTTTTTGAATTATACGTCGCAGCTACGAGTTAAATTCAATCAGTCCTTCGATCAGCCCAATTTTTGACTACTTTTTCTTATAAATCTTAATAATTAATTTAAATGAGACGGCGTTTTCTTTAACACTTCGCTCTATAAACTTCGTAAAGAGTCTTATATTTTGGAAAGTAAGCATTGTTCTCGCGGTAACGATCCATGATGACTTGCCAAACCTTGCTGAACAGAAATGTTAACACAGTTTGCTATTCTCAGCTGGCAAACCATAGTTATCGATATCGATAGTTATTATGCTGCTAAAAAAGCAGCCTATAGTTAAGTTTATTTTACAAGGGTCAAGTGAAGCAGATGTAGGAAAAGTCGATTTGTGTATTTCTTGTTTTTCGGTATAATTTCATACCAACCAATAAATCCATTAATAATGCCGAAGGCACTGTGCGCTCACCAGACTGAGCTATGATACTTATTATTACTGTATTAAAAGGTCGATACCATCCACATAATTATTATATTCATGAATTGACATCAGTCGAGACCCGCTGTAGCTGAATGGGTTGGTGCGTGACTACCATTCACTAGTGTCCAGGCTCGAGACTCCGAGTGTATTTTTGCCCAACTGCAAGCGTCGATTACTCAGTAAATCTAGAAATAAATGATTTCTTATAGACTACAACAAAAAATAAAAAAAACTTACCGATAATAATTCATTAGTTGTTGAAGTGGTGATTACTACCAACAAGTTATATGATTATTCTGTTCAGTCTGTGCGATTGAGAAACCTTAGACGCTTGCTTACGTTTATGCCGGCCAGCTTTTCGAAGTTTTCAAAAAGCGGTTTGCCAAGGGTTATTTTTGCGTTCCATAGCACAGAGTATTCATAGAGGAAGTGGAAGATAGTTTCCCTTTCCTCGGGTTGATTACAACTATGGCAGTATACTTATATAATAATAGGGACACATATTTTGGCTGCCTGTTATTACTGCCGCGATTTTGCAGGCATCCCTTTGTTTCATATTTGTGAATGTTGACGTTTGTTTGGGGTTGTAGGTGAGCCACAATATTCTGCTGACTTGCATTTTGTCTGATCCTTCCTTCGACAATCCGCGATTCGTAGATATTTGAAGAGATGACATTCTTGATTGCACCTAGTAGCGTGAATACCGATTCTGCAAGAATGTTAATCATAGTAAATCCCCCTCTTGCCACTTGCCGCTTTTTTGTTTCCGTCAATAATCCGATGTCCCGGGACCCGTATTAAGGTAACGTTATGGTTTTTACTAAAGGTAGTAAGACTTTTTCTACTTTGTTCCACCAGTTTAGAGGTTGTTGTAGCTGAACCCAGTGTCTGGATTCCAGCTTGACTATCCGAAAGAGTAGCAATATAGAGAAGTCTGCGAGCTTTTATTTATTTTTATTTTTATTGTATTTTATTTATTTATGTTATTGTTCGAATTAACTCGTGAACTACCAGAACTCTCCAATGAGCTTCTTATGTGTATATCCAAAAGTCTTTCGAAATTTTTTTTTAAAAACAAGGACGAGACAAGAATTGGTCTAACTGCTCCATGTCCTCTTCTACCTTCTTTTGGTAAGAAGACGACCTTAGCTAGCCTCCAACTATCTGGAATGGCGTTTAAGTTTAAACAGGCTTTGGTACATAGAATACAATCCAGGTTTTTCAGCAATATCTTTGGAATAATCCAGGCTCGGAAATTTAAAAGTTGAAAAGATTTGATTACCCATGCAACTTTTTCCTTCGTAATTGTGTAACATCTGCGAGATGCTGATACTCATATTGGTGTCACCTAATACATCCATTCTCACTTTCGGGAGCGCTGTATCCCGAAAAACGGGTGTTTAAAAAAAGTTCTAAAGGTCCTTCTGTTGTAGCAGTCCAAGTACCATTTGGTTTCTTGACCCAAGATGCCATTGAATGATCTTTGGAAAGTATACGGCTAGTAGAAATCCTGGCTGATTCGATAAGCGAGCAAAACTCTATCAAGCTCTGTTTCCTGACGGCCTTAATTTCCTTCTTGCATTGCCTCTGACTTTTCCTGTACAGTTCCCAATTTCCTTGCAAGTAACTGAGGTTAATTTCGATCTGGATTCTCTTCATTCAGCTCACTGCTTCACCAAGTACTTTTATCATATTTTATAGGACACGACCTTTTATATAACCTTACTCTCAAGGTTTTCCGTGAGAGTGATTTGGTTGATCGGAATCCTTCCTATTCTGTTATTTACTATATTTTTCAACTTCTTCTAATTAGTTCTCAATGGAATTAGATGCGGTAAGGGAGGATTTACCTTAAGATTAAGAGTAAAGTAACATACCGAGCAGCTAGTACTTATGATGAAATCGTAAAAGGACTCACCTCCATAGTTAGTCTCTCAGCTTCCCATAAAACGGACCACGTTTTGGCGTTGCATCCGAGTAACAGAATTTTATTATTAGTTCCAAACACAAACCTATGAGCCTCCTCGGACAATGTTGGCCGATCATGTGCCACGTAGATACGGGCACGTATTATTCTGATACCGTCAGCGGCTTCCATCTCAACAGCCGGCACATCCTGCGAACTATATGATGGGATTAAAAATTAATTCACATGTGTTTTTAGCTGCAATACATAACCTGGGACTACCTTAAATCCGTTTATAGTACAGATTGTAGTTTTTTCCAGTAAACTCCTTGACTCCGGTGCTCCCTACCCAGGGTGCCTTGATTAAGGCAATGTCGCGTCTTTCTAGAAGAAGAACGGTTAGGTTGTCCCTCGCAGTCTGTGAATACTGCAAATTAATTTGGACAACTTTTGACCCATGCATGTTAGTTTGCTTTTCCTAGTTCAGCGTCATCTAGCTACATACCAATCAGTTGTTTGTAGGCGCCGTCGACCTCATCCTGCTCCTCTTCCGGATTCGCGAAGCGGAATATCTTTAGCTGGGCCTTCCGTAAGTCAAACCGAAGTTTGTTTTCCACTTTCTCTAGTGCTCCAAGACTCTCTTCTGCAATTTGAAGGAGGAAAGGTACGCTGTGCTTCTGCGGAACCTGTGCTTAATGATCGAACAGTCTGTCATCGGTACTGAGCGATTATGACTGGCAGATTGGCTTCAAACTCAATGTTTGGTACCCAGATGCGGGCCCTAGGCCTTCGTGGAATATCTCTAGCTGGAATTAGCTTGGGTTTCAAGCCCTCTCAGCTGTTCTGGATTTAGCCAACCGAGTTCGTAAAGAAATGCAGCGAGAATCTCTGACCACTTGTCAAGCTCTGGTTTAACGCGGTGGGAGGTTTCATCTACCCATACCATTTCCATCTTCCAATGCATGTCACCTCACTAAATTGCTTGGTAAGTTTTGAGGCAACAGCACCCTGATCTGAGGTCTTGTACCTTTCGTTACCTTCTCACTTTGGTCGTGCAAGCGGTCATCTGGAAAAGATCATGGAAGTGAAAGACTCTAGGGCGAGACCCTCCTAAACTGAAATGGGAAAAGAAAGTCTTGTGGCTAAGGGTTATTGGGTGCAGTGGAATGGGCCTAAAATAATTCATTGAGTTCTGCATCGCGTACTGGAAAGCGAAGATGGAAATATTTCCCGCGATGTTATTTTAGTTCCTAAATCCAGAATTACATCCTTGTAAGAGGAATTTCAAAATGGGCCTAGTGGAGGTCATCTAGGTATAATTAAAATGCAGGAGAAGGATAAGCAGCGGCTTTACTGGGTATATTGCCGAGAATCAGTAGCCGAATGGATTCGAAATTTTGTGAAGTTTATAGCAGTGAAAAGTGCAAAGGAGAGAAGTCCTGGAAGATTACAACAATACAACACAGGTTCAGTATTTGAGCGAGTGGCCATAGATGTGGAAAGTCCGTTGCCAACAAGTGACTCTGCTAGCAATTATTTGGTGGTTGTTATGGACTACTTCAGTAGGTGACCAGAAGTGTACGCTCTACCAAACTAATAAAACCTATTGAGTTGCAATCAGACCAAGAATTTTCGAGTCCCCATTATTCAAAGAGCTTATGGGGAATTAAGGAAACACGTACAACACCCTTGCACTCGTAATCCGATGGAACAGTCGAAAGATTCAACTGAAGTTTGGAGGAACCCTTGCGAAAGGTAATTGGAAAGTGCCAACGAAATTGGAACAAACACATCTAACTGTTCCTGTTGCAAGAACCATCTTTGGAAGCCCCCATATTCATTGGTGAGGAAATAATAGATCTTCAGGTGATCCACCCATTCAGTTTGGTTATGTTGATATGCCAGTTGCCGAATCTCCAAATATACATAGATCCTTTACTCGAGGATCCCCGGGATCGGCATGGCGTAGATGAAAACGATCGGTTGCTTGCTTTTACTAATCATAACTCTTATATATATATATATATATACAGCGCACGCTTGATAACGTGAACTATTTCAAACCAAGGCAGTTCACGTTAACAAAAGTGTTCACGTTTTGGAATGCTCAATAAGACCTAGTAAATATTTTTTCTCACATTTAAATACACATTTTATTCTTGTTTTCGTTACATATTAATTAAAAATTAAGTCGTACGATGGTTTTATTTAAAAAAAAAAACCGTCATCTTTTTTTGTATCTTCTGTTTTTCTAAAACTTGAAGCACAGCTTTCTCCCTTAACCGTCTTGGCACACTCATATCATTTTGATTGACGTCTTCATGACCAGCCCATATATCGCCTTGTTGAAAATTTCAACTGCTTCAGTCGGCTTAGTTTTCTCTAGTTGCTGTGATACGTTGTCGTCATCGGATTCGTCCTCTTGTTGATGATCGTCATCTGCATTGCCCTCCTCGATATCTTCGTTCTATTCATGAATGGCTGGTAACGTGAATTCAAACTGAAATTTTTAATAAAAAAAGTTTTTTCAATAGTCCACATACATATCTTTGAGTATATCTGCGAACACGAACGAGCCTCAGGATTTAAACTACATACTAAGGAGATCGATGGTGTTGCTCATCAAGGTGCGAAGTTCAGCCGCATCCAAAAGATTTATAGCTATTAAAGCTAGAAGGCTGTTTCTGTAATGCAATTTAGTGATTTTTATTGCATTCTGATCCATCGGTTGAATGAGGGGAGTAACATTTTGGTGGCAGAAACATTGCCGAAATTTGCCCATTCTCCGTCCGTTGTCAGTTCAGCTTCATTTGGGTGAGAAGGAGCATTGTCGATTAGGAGGAGAGCTTTAATTGGTACGGCTTTCTTCTTTAAAAACGACGTAACCTTAAAAAAACAACCAGTTAACATTAAAAATCGGACAAAGCTTAAGAGGAATATTCGCGTGTGGAACAAATGACTCGTGAAACCATTGCTTGAAAATAGCCGACGTCATCAACGCGGATTTCGAGCTCTTATAGTCGGTGGGACACTGAAAGTTTTTAAAGCAGCGTGGATTCTTCGCCTGTCCAATTACCAAAAGCGGCGTTTGAACTGCATAAAAACGTGATTCGCTGCTTCTCGGACTTTACCCCTGGGGCTCTCTTCTCCAAACTTGACGCGTACGTTTTCTCTGGCAAAAGTCTGCAGAATAACCCCAACTCATCAGTATTAGATATATAACTGGATCGTTGCACAACTCCAATTCGGTCATTTTAGCTTTAAGTTTTTTTTTTAAACGGATCCACTGGCTGAGGTTGCGAAGACAGTTTTTCGCCTGGTATTTTAAAAAGACGAATACCGTACCTCTTCTTGAATCCTTGGAGCCATCCATCACTAGCAAAGAAGCTTGCTTCATTTTCTTTATTTTACATGCAGTGTTTTTGCCCTTTCTTTCAACATTAGAGCATTTAATGGCCAGTTTTTATCTCGCATTCGGATAAAGCAACGATAAAGAGCTCTCTCCATTTTGGGCAAGTCTGAAGATCGCAATCTTTTTCTATTTCCAGGTCCAAAGACGTGTTGTTTACGCATTTTAAAATCACTTGCTTTTTCGCTTTAATGTTACAAATTGTTGATTTAGTAACTTTATATTTCTTTGCTAAAATCGTCACAGATCAGCCTTTTTTTAAAAAACCGAGAATTTTAGCCTTTTGTTTTAATGTCAAGCACACGGGTTTTTTAGAACTCATTTTCACCAGAAACCATAAGACGAAACACTCTTTGCAAAACCAAAACCGCGACTGATATATTTTACTATATTTACTATTACGAATAAAATGCCTATTTTATAATTAGGGGATTCCCTAATTTCAGAATTAGTTGAGATCAATGTAAGCTACATTCAAATAATTGTAACATTTATTGTTCATACATATTATAGAGCTTTTTGGGTTTGTTCACGTTTTGAGTAGTAAATGCACAAAAATGTCTGTTCACGTTTTGGGCTGTTCACGATTTATATAAAAGTAAACAAGAGCGATTCCTTATTTTATTTCAAGAACGAGCACTTACAAGATTCTTATGTTTTATTTATACTTAAAAACTACCCTAACTGTCGCCGCCGTAGTCGCTGTGGAGTAGCTATCTGCTACCGTCGCTGCTGTCGTCGCTACATTGTTGCAGGTGCTCTATGTTATAGAACAGTGGTCGCCAACCTTTTCAATGTGTTGAGCTACTTTCAAGATTTTGAAATAAACAGCGAGCTACTTGCACAAGCCAACATAAATTAAATAATACACAGTTATATTCGACATACAATACATGTATTTATATTACTAATAAACGTTCTATATATAATAAACTTATGACTTATAGTGCTTATACTTATGCATAACTACATCCATGTTCACACCTATCAATCGTAACAAAATTTTTTGCAGTCATAATGGCAAATCACAAGCGACTTAAAAAAACAACAAAACAGTAATAGTACATTATTATATAAATAAAATATGGGCAGATAAAAAGAGCATATTTAATGAGAAGGTTGACATTCTGACTCATCGGTAATTTTTTGAATATTTGCAGTATAATTTGATACAGTCATTCGAATACAGTTATCCAAATGTATATCTGTAAGCCGATTGCGGTATTTATTTTTAATAAATTTCATATTGGAAAAAGAAAATTCACACAAATAAGTTGAACTGAATAACGCTTTCACTTTCAGCGCAACACGACATAAAACTGAATACTTATCTTTACTTACTAAAGTCCATATACATTTTGTATTTGAACCTAAAGATTTTAAAGTCAAGTCACTTTGAAAAGCAATCAGTTCCATTTCTGTCACAGCAATGTCTTCGCCAAAGTTGTTCATAACACAAGTTGCAAACTGTTGTATATCAATGTCCATGAAGGGTGAAACAACAAATTGCGTCACTAAAGCAATTTTGCTGAAATCCTTGAAACGATTTTTGAAGTTTTCCTTCAAGTTAGAAACTATTTCCATATGATGTTTACTGTCATAGGGCTCTAATATATTTTTGGATATCTTTTCGGAAAGAATAGGAAAATGCTTAGTATCGCGGTTTTTTAGGTTTTGTTCCCAAAATTCAAGTTTTGTAATAAATGCATTTATATCAGAAATCATTTCCGCTAATTCTTTATCCCTGCCTTGAAGCTGCAAGTTAAGCTCATTTAATTTCTCTGTCATGTTAACAAGAATACCAAAATCTCTGAGCCAAGTCGAATTTTCCAGTTCAGGAATCGGTTCATCGCGTTCTTTGAAAAATTGGAGTATAGCAGGCAGGACATCATTGAAACGTTTGAGCACTCGTCCTCTGCTTAACCATCGCACTTCAGAGTGAAGAAATAGCTCTCCGTATTGACAGTCAATTTCATCAGCCAAGGTTTTAAATAATCTTCTTTGTAACGCTTGAGCTCTAATCTTGTTCACAATTTTCACCACCAGTTTCATAACGTTGTTCAAGTTTAGAAAATTTCCACATAATGCTTGCTGATGTATAATACACTGGTAACTAAGAAATTGTGGAAAACTTTCATCCTTATGACATAGCGCCACGAGCCCCTTATCACAACCCACCATAGATGGAGCACCGTCAGTTGTCAGGCCTACCATTTTTGATATTGGAATTTTCTCAGAAGAGATGAGATTTTTTAAATGAGAAAACAGCTCTAGCCCAGTAGTATGTCCTTTGAGTGGAATAAACTTCAAAAGATCTTCTTTAATTGTAAAATCACTAAAAGCCATCCTGACAAATATGGCCATCTGTGAGGTGTCAACTACATCTGTTGATTCATCCAGTTGCAGTGAAAAATAAATACAGTTATCTAAGTCACTTCTTAACTGTAAAAAAATATCATTGCTCATTACTTCTACTCGCCTCATCACTGAATTAGCAGAAAGTTGCATAGATTTTATAGCAGACACTATTTCGTCTTTATTTCTAAAGTTGGCGAATAAAGAATCTGCAGCTTCCAAAAATGCTTGTTTTATGATTTCCCCGTCTTCATAAGGTTTTTTCTTTTGTGCAATTATCTGGGAAACACGATAAGATGCTTCAGTTGCAGCCTTATTTTTGTCGATTGTTTTCAAAAATATTGACTGTTGTCCAATTAACTGGATTTTTAAATGTTTCAGTTTTTCTTTTCTGGTGGCAGAATTTAACGGGAATGCCTTCTCAAAATTCGAATGTACAGTTTTATGATGCCTCTCAATATTTCCTTTTTTAGGAACTGACACAGATGTATTACATAACAAACAAACAGTTTTGCCTTTAACTTCTGTGAAGAAGTATTGTTCTTCCCATTCCGAATGGAAATGGTATGTCTTCGCCTTCTTACTACTGCTTGCCATAATGTTTCGAACTCTAACAAACCGCTGCACGCAGAACGTAGATAATGCCGTTCAGTATTAAACTGAGCGCAATGTCGACGTGCATTGCGTATATATAAAGCCAAAAAATTCTCGAACACGCTAATCGGTTCCAGGCGATCCTAGAACGGAGACGCTACTTCGCGTCGTGTTTGTCGGCGTGAAATCGCTTACCGCAGTGTTGCCGCTGTTTATCTATTTATTATAAAAATTTCTGAAATTTGCTAATACTGGTATGATTTTCAGACTTTTTGATTTTTTGCAACGTGAGCAGCGCGAGCTACCGGTAGCTCGCGATCGACGGGTTGGCAACCACTGTTATAGAAAATATTTGATTATGCAGCTTAAAGCTTTCGTATAAATTATTATTGCAAGTACTGTCGCCACCTGCATCGTGTTGCATTACATTATCTACTGTTCATTTGACTGAAGTACTAAATATTGTCTTGTGAATATGCTGCGGCAATGGTTCCCATAGCTCATAGTTCCTTTCGAGCGAGCATGGTCAGCAAAGCCTACGCTGCCGGTTGCAGGTGTTAAGCGGACGGCGTTGACTGGGATTACACGTTAACTCCTCCCCTCCTAAGTAAGGATCGAACGCGATTCCTTCAGTGACTTCCGTAATTAAGTGCGTCAGTTGCTTTCTTACTTGCAAGTTTTTTTATATTTCGTAAAGATGAATTTCATAATCAAAACAATAATGTCAGTTGTTATTACAGCGATGAAGACAACTGTCTTCACTTTAATTTCATTTCGTAGTGTGCCAATGTGATTGATGTTTTCTTCATTCATCTCCTGCAAATAGTTAAGGCTTAGAGAATTTATTTGACCCATGATTTTGGTCTTTTGGGCAGTTGGTGGCCCTGGTGTGCGTTTCAATGCGAAGTTTCTATTTGAAATTCAGTACCGTTTACTGTCACTTGCTGATCAAACGTTAACAAATAAGTACCTCTGACGACTCGTGTTATTCCACTTACACCTTTGATCTCAGCTGGGGTATTGTTAATGATACTATATCTACATTAAAAGGATTTTTTAAGAACGAGGATATTATTTCAGAATTTAAAGAAGCCGCATTACCACAATAAATAGTCTTTGTGTTCGGAAATATATGCATTAATTGAATAATTGAGACCTTTACATCTACAATTGTTCGAGATGGTACAGGCTGCACCACCGCAAATTTTGAGAATTTATCCAGACAGGTAAGAAAATATTTTTTATCTGTCGAAAAGATATCAATGTGCAGTATTTCCCCGGTATAGGAGGGTGTTGGAGTTATACCATGTTCCTGCCTGTCGTATTTGGCCCTACTACAAATTTTACAATTCGCGACAACGCCGTTTGCCAATTTGGTCATCTTTGGGAAATAGTAATCAGTGAGGATTTGCTTGATATTCTCCTGAGCGGCTCTGTGGGTACGGTTGTGCTCAGAAACAATAATCTCCGTCTGTTCGTTTTTGTTGACGATATCGGACACCATGCTTTTGCAGTGCCAAAACTTTGCTGACGGAAAACTCTCTACTAATTCATGTTGTATGCTGGCCAATGTTGGCAGCTTACAATGTATAGCATTTACCACATTCGGGTTCACAACTATTTTGATCTCCTCAATAAGGTGATTTCTACTTGTGAATTGAATTATATGACGAGTTTTTTCGCCAAAGTACAGGGTGGGCCATATAGCGTTTGCTTTTTGAACCACCTATTTTTTTGAGAATGGTAACACAAATGACATGTCAAATGTGTTCATATTTTCCTTAAAGGTTTGACATTTACGAAATGGGACGCTATACGCTTGAACAAAATTGGGAAATATTGAAAACCTATTTCCAAAGTGGTGATTTTCTGATTTTCACATCGGTGGCTACATCAATAAGCAAAATTGTCTGATTTGGGGCTCACAAAATCCACATGTTACTGTAGAGAAACAAATGCATCCGTTTTTGGTCTGGCGGCATCATCGGGCCATTTTTTTTCGAAAATGATCGAGGAGCCGCGGTTATAGTAAATGGCGAGCGTTACCGTGACATGCTCAACGAGTTGTTTCCAAAAATTGAAGAGGATGACATGGGCGACATTTGGTTTCAACAGGACGGTGCAACGTGTTACACTGCCAAAGTTATACTCGAACTTTTGGCTACCGTTTTTGAAAACCGAATAATCAGCCGAAATTCCGATATCAATTGGCCGCCTTATAGCTGTGATATTTAAGCCCGTTGGACTATTTTTTGTGGGGAGTCGTTAAGGACAAATGCTATGCGAACCATCCAGAGACGATTGATGCTTTAAAACACGAAATCGAAGTTGCCATTCATGAAATTGGAGCCCAAACAATCGAAAATGTGCTTAAAAATTGGGTTGATGGAATGGCCTACTGTAAAGTCAGTCGTGGCAGTCATTTCAACGATATTATTTTTCATTCATAAATGACAATGTTCAATCTTCAAAATAAAAAAAAAGTTCTAAAAAATATTAATTAGTTGTTTTTTTTATAGCCGATTCAAAACACAAATTTTACATGGCCCACCCTATATATGGAGTTCCGCGGCCGCGGTAGCCGAATGGGTGGGTGCGTGACTACCATTCGGAATTCACAGAGAGAACGTAGGTTCGAGTCTCCTTGAAACACCAAAAATTAAGAAAAAAAAACCTTTTTCTGATAGCGGTCGCCCCTCGGCAGGCAAACCTCCGAGTGTATTTCTGCCATGAAAAAGCTTCTCATAAAAAATATTGCCGTTCGGAGTCGACTTGAAATTGTAGGTCCCACCATTTGTGGAACAAGATCAAGACGCGCGCCACAAATAGGAGGAGGAGCTCGGCCAAACACTTAACGGAAGTATACGTGCCAATTATATATATATATATAAACATTTAACCGCCTTTAAGCAACTTTGGGAAAGAATGCCTATATTCTATTATTTATTATTATTCCAATACAATATTCATTCAGTGTGTTTATACAATTCTTACTAAAAAATAAAAGTTTACAACAGAAATTATTAAAACATAAACAGAAAGTAATGCTTCCAATTTTTTTAACAGTATGTGTTAAAAGAGGTAAAGTAAATTAAACCAACAATATAAATACTTATATTCAAGTTCTCAGCAACAATTTCTTAGAGATAGTGCAAAGGTTAACTGTCCACAGAGCTGTGGCGTTCCCCAACAATTACAAAATTAAAATTTTTTGTGGTTAAGAACTTAAACTGATAGTACATACATATGTATATATTGTTGCAATAATTTTTTGTATCATAACTGATAGATAATTTCATGGATGCTTTCCATTTCAATTCAACCGGGCTATTCGGGTCATGTTCTTCGATTTCGATGTAACTCAAATACAGGGTGGGTCATGTAAAATTTGCTTTTTGAATCGGCTATACAAAAAAAAACTAATTAATATGTTTTTACACTTTTTTTTTATTTTGAAGATTGAACATTGTCATTTATGAATGAAAAATAATATCGTTCAAATGACTGCCACGACTGGCTTTACAGTAAGCCATTCCATCAACCCAATTTTTAAGCACATTTTCGATTGTTTGGGCTCCAATTTCATGAATGGCAACTTCGATTTCGTGTTTTAAAGCATCAATCGTCTCTGGATGGTTCGCATAGCATTTATCCTTAACGACTCCCCACAAAAAATAGTCCAACGGGCTTAAATATCACAGCTATAAGGCGGCCAATTGATATCGGAATTTCGGCTGATTATTTGGTTTTTAAAAACGGTAGCCAAAAGTTCGAGTATAACTTTGGCAGTGTAACACGTTGCACCGTCCTGTTGAAACCAAATGTCGCCCATGTCATCCTCTTCAATTTTTGGAAACAAAAACTCGTTGAGCATGTCACGGTAACGCTCGCCATTTACTGTAACCGCGGAAGAAGAAGAAGACTCACCACTTTGGAAATAGGTTTTCAATATTTCCCAATTTTGTTCAAGCGTGTAGCGTCCCATTTCGTAACTGTCAAACCTTTAAGGAAAATATGAACACATTTGACATGTCATTTGTGTTACCATTCTCAAAAAAATAGGTGGTTCAAAAAGCAAACGCTATGTGGCCCACCCTGTATGTTGCTCTCTGGTCAAAATAATGAGACACGTATTTTTTTATTCACTCGAAAAAAAGTTTTTTCAAGCTTAATCGGCAATTTTGTTTCTCGGCTCAAAATTGATTTTTTTTAATTATATAAGAAATTTTTTTTTAAATGCTCATGACTTAGTCAAAAATAAACCGATTTTAATGATTCTGGGTTCAAAATGATTGTCATTACTTGCACGAGTGACTTCATGTAGAAACAATTGCAAGAAAGTAGTTGAAAATTTTTTATTTTGCAAAAAAACAAAAATTTGAAATTTTTTCGAAATGCAATATTTCAAAAAGTGTATTCTTTTTTGTTTTTTTAATTTTTTGCAAATCCAAAGGACATCTCAAACTTTTATTGAAAACAAGTTTTCTAATAGCGGTCGCCCCTCGACAGGCAATGGCAAACCTCCGAGTGTATTTCAGCCATGAAAAAGCTCCTCATAAAAATATCTGCCGTCCGGAGTCGGCTTGAAACTGTAGGAACAACATCAAGACGCACACCACAAATAGAAGGAGGAGCTTGGCCAAACACCCAAAGAAGGGTGTACGCGCCAACTATATATATAGCTTCTACTCAAATATGAACGAGACGTTATCAATAAAACGGTCCGCGGATGACATATGGCAAAAATAAATTTTTTGTTTTTTGGTAGGACTGTTATAAGCTTACATGGCAAATTTCGGCGTGATATGTCACATAATAGTTTGTTTTCTGTGCTACTGTAAACAAGTCAAGCTCGAGTGTGTTCTTCGATTTCTCTTCTATGACTTCAATTGTCTCAAAATGTTTTCCACGGAGCGGCAACTTGAGCTTGGGAAACAGGAAAAAGTCACATGGAGCTATATCAGGCGAATACGGTGCTTGCGGAACGATATTAACATTATTTTTGTTCAAATAATCGCGAACAAGACGTGATGTATGATCAGGTGCATTATCGTGATGCAAGAACCATGACTTGTTGTCGCACAATTCCTTCCTTTTAAGACGAATGTTCTCCGCAAACGCTTTAAAACGTCTAAATAATATTCAGCGTTAACCGATCGGCCTTGCGGAAGGCACTCTGAGTGCACCACACCTTCGTAATCGAAAAAAACAGTGAGCATAACCTTAATTTTTGAGCGACTTTGGCGTGGTTTTTTGGGTTGATGTACGGCCCTCTTTGAACGATTTGTACCACTGGAAAACACGTGCACGCGATAGAGCAGAGTCCCCATAGGTTGTCTGCAACATTTTTAAGGCGTCTGAAGCCGAAATTTTGTTGGAAATTTCAAACAAATTCTTTGTTCAACTTTAATTTCCATCGTTAAATTCGAAGAACACACTCGAGCTTGACTTGTTAACAGTAGCACAGAAAACAAACTATGTGACATATCACGCTGAAATTTGCCATGAAAGCTTATAACAGTCCTACCAAAAAACAAAAAATTTATTTTTGCCATATGTCATCCGCGGACCGTTTTATTGATAACGTCTCGTTCATATTTGAGTAGAAGTTATGTATATGAAATTCCGTCTTAAGTTTAAGTCTGCTTCGTCTAAAACTATTTGGTTTCGGAAACAATTTAATGGCTTCTCGGTCACTTCATTCGTATAGGATAGTGACATTTCGCTGTGGATCGTAGCCAAATCTGACTGGGCTTCATCTTCCAGAGCGTGGATATTCTGTCGTGACAATGCGTCAGCAACATGATTTTCCTTGCCTAGTTTGTAGAAAATTTGTAAGAGTAAACAAGAGCGATTCTTTATTTCATTTCAAGAACGAGCACTTACAAGATTCTTTTGTTTTATTTATACTGAAAAACTACCCTAACTGTCGCCGCCGTAGTCGCTGCGGAGTAGCTATCTCCTGCCGTCGCTGCTGCCGTCGCTAAATTGTTGCAGGTGCTCTATGTTATAGAAGATATTTGATTATGCAGCTTAAAGCTTTCCTATTAATTACTATTGCAAGCAGGTTTCAGAAAGCGACATTCAACTGTAGATAACATATTATATATAACCTAGCAGCAATAGTCCATATTAAGTTTAGGGAGAAGAAAAAAGTGTACGCGTTTTTTGTGGACCTTAAAGCCGCTTTTGATACTGTCCCTAGACAACTATTGCTATACAAGCTTCGTGAAATAGGAATCTCCACCAAAATGGCAAACTTTATTGAAAGTTATTACAGAAATACATGTTCGATAGTAAAAGTAGGAGATGAAATGAGTGAAAAATTCAAAATATCGTCAGGAGTAAAGCAGGGGTGCCTGCTTTCACCTTTGCTCTTTGCTCTTTACTTGAATGACCTGCACGACTGCTTGGAGAGGGGACTCTTTATAGATGAGTTAAATATCCGTTTGCTATTATATGCTGACGATATCGTCATATTGGCAGATGAGGTTATTGCTCTTCGAAAAATAATAAGCAACTTAGAAAAATACTGCGAAAAGTGGAATATGCAAGTAAACTTATCTAAGTCAGCTATAATGATTTTTCGGAGAGGCGGTAGAATAGTAATATAGAAAAATAAAAGTGGTTTTTTCACGGCGAAGTTATACCAATAACGAAAGAATATAATTACTTGGGTGTAAAGCTAACATCAAAACTCAGTTTCAAGCAACATATAAAAAATAGAAATGTTCTAACGAAAAACAGCATAAATGCATCTTGGTGCACATTTCTTAGTAAAAATAAAATTAAGTTGTCGGCAAAATGGAAACTGCTTTTAGCGGTGACTAGAGCAATCCAGAGTTATGCTGCTCAGGTATGGGGAAACTCGTTGTTTGAAGAAGTAGACAAAATTCAACTTTATTTTTTTAAAAGGGTTGTTGTTGTTGTTGTTGAGGTGGTTGAGCATTTCTGAGCTGAATATGCTCCTAATTAGTGACCAGCACCGTTTTACTACCACTATCTCGTGTGATGATGATAAAGGTTTTTTTTTTTTTTTGTTTTTTTTTTTCAAGTCAGATCCATTTAGTGAGGTCCAAGTATAGCAGCAAATCCTTTATCTCAATGTCTGAGATTTCCTTAACTTGCTGCAGGAAAGGCTTACCGAAGGATCGGAGTCGTGCCCTGGCTAGTAACGGACATTCACATAAATAGTGGAAAAGACTTTCCTTCGCCCCTTCCGCTTGACAGCTTCTACAGATAGGATTGAAGGGTAGATTGAGTCTAGCTGCATGATCCTCTACTTTCCAATGTTCTGTAAGGGTTGCAGTGATGCGTGAAATGTTTGGCCGAGAACATCCTAGCAGGTCATTCGTCCTTTGGATTTTGTATGACGGCCATGTGTTTTTTGTTGTAATACATTTAGGTATTTGCTTCCATCTTCTTTCGGCTAAAGCATGATAGTGTGAAGCAATGGATGCTTTTAGTGTGTTCAGTGGGGTGGAGACTGCCACCGCCTCTGCTATGTCTAGTGTCGAGCCCTTATTTGCTAGCTCATCCGCTATCTCATTGCCCCGTATGTTCCTATGACCAGGAACCCATATCAGGGTAATTTCAAGCCAATGGCTGAGCAGTTTCAGCTCCTCTCTACACTGTAGGACCAGTAAATCCTTTTCCAGGATGTAATGTAGTTGGAGTCTAAGGCCTTAATAACTGCTTGACTGTCTGAGAAGATAGCTATTCTTGCACCAACTTCCTTGTAGAGTTCTAGGGATTTGCATGCTTCTCTGATCGCTAAAAGTTCTGCATGGAACACGTTGGCATAATCAGGAAGACGAATTGATTGAGATAGGTTGAGTGGCTCCGAATGGAAGCCAGCTCCCACACCACAGTTCATCTTAGAACCATCGGTATAAATTTCGAAGTCGTATCTTCCAATCACCTCTCCTTTGCTCCACTCGGCTCTCGGTGGGAAACGTACCGTAAAGCCTTTCTTGAAGTTTAGGTCTGGGATTGTGTAGTCTGATCCGTTTTTGAGCAGCGGGGGTCCCTGTAGGAGGATCTTACTGTGACCGTACGACCTTGTTGTCCAGCTTCCTATGTCTCTGAGTCTCACCGCGCTGCAAGTAGCTATTGTTTTAATGTGTAAATCTAATGGCAATAGATGTGTTAGTACATTGAGCGCTTCAGTAGGACTGGTGCTAAGCGCTCCTGTAGTTAGGATACACGCTGTTCTTTGTATCTTGTTCAGCTTAGTTTTGTTGTATTTCCTTTCTGTTGCAGGCCACCAAACCAGTGCCGCATATGTTAGTATTGGCCTTACAATGGCTGTGTAGGACCAGTTGGATAGTTTTGGTTGGAGACCCCATTTTTTTCCCAACATTCTCTTACACGTGTAAAGTGCTATATTCGCTTTCTTTACCCTGTACTCTACGTTGGACTTCCAGCTGAGTTTGGGGTCCAGGATAACCCCTAGGTATTTTGCCTGTTTGGTTAGCGTGAGGCTGACGCCGTTTAGTTTTGGGAGATTAAAGTTTGGCACCTTGGTTTTCTTGGTGAATAGCGTCAGTTCTGTTTTTCTTGGGTTTACACTTAGACCACAGTCCGTGGCCCAATTGCTGAGTAATACCAGAGCTCCTTCCATAATCTCACTGATTGTGGTTGGAAACATTCCTGAAACCATAAGCACTATGTCGTCCGCGTACGCCACAACTTCAATTCCCTTTCGGTTAAGTTTGGTGAGAATGTTGTTGGCGACTAGTAACCACAGCAGAGGGGATAAGACCCCTCCCTGAGGGGTTCCCCTGTTGACAGAGCATTTTATCGTGCTGCTGCCTACCTCACCGATGATTATTCTAGTTTTGAGCATGTTCTCTATCCATTCGTTGAGCCCTATGTCTATGCCTAACATGTTAAGAGCCTCAATTATAGATCTTGTGGTAACATTGTTGAAGGCCCCCTCTATGTCGAGAAAAGCGACTAGTGAGTATTGCTTGTATTCTATGCTCCTCTCAATTGCACTTACAACCTCATGAAGAGCTGTCTCTGTGGACTTTCCTTTGAGATAGGCATGTTGAGATGGTAAGATCGTTGAGTCTGTAATCTTTTCCCTGAGATATACATCCAACAATCGCTCGAGAGTTTTGAGGATGAAGGAGGATAGGCTGATGGGTCTGAAATCTTTCGATGTATCATGACCGCGTCTACCAGCTGTAGGGATAAAGATTACCTTAACCCTCCTCTAGGTTTTTGGTATGTGCCCCAGCATAAGGCTTTTCCTGAAAGAGACCTCCAGCCAAGGAATCGCCGTTTCTCAAGTGTTCCACAGCATGGCTGGGAATATCCCATCTGGACCGGCTGCCTTATATGGTTCAAAGTTTTTTATCGCCCATAATATTCTGTCTTGGGATACGATGTGGTTGATTATAATGGGTGATAGTTTGGATGTTTGAACACTGTCAGTATTGTTCTCAATATATTCTGTGTTGCCTGGGAAGTGTGTATTTACCAGATGTTCTAGAGTGTCGGCTGATGATTTTGTCAACTCTCCGTTATCTTTCTTCAAGAAGGAAGGGCAGGAGTGTTCCTTGGATAAAAGCTTGCCTAGTCTGGCCATATCTTTGGTTGATTCTATGGAACTACAAAAATCTCTCCAAGCCTCTGTCCGAGCCTCTTTGATTGCTTTCTTGTATTCCCTAAGGCAGTCTTTGTAGGGTTTGAAGTATTTGTGTTTGTAGCAGATATTGACGATTTCTCTTGTCATTTTTCTGAGTTTACTTAGATCTTCATTCCACCAGGTAGGATAGGTTGTTTTGCCATATGTGGCGGGACATGAAGCTTCAAGTCCTTTCGTCAGGGAAGTTTCGAAAGCTCTTACTTTCTCATCTAGGTCTACCCTTGACGTTATGGTTTTATTTATGTGTTGAAGTTTAGACTGGGTCACTTTATGGAATGTGTGCCAGTTTGTTCTTTTAGGATTTCTATATGGGATTGGTTTCTCAAGCTTAAGATTGATATCGAAAAGGATCCAGCTATGGTCCGAAAAGGATTTCTTGTCGGATACTCTCCAATTTGTTACTATTTGGGAATTATTGTTTGTGCATAGGGTAACGTCGAGCTCGGAAAAGTGAAGGTTGGGGTAGCCCCTACATTACATATGTCTAGGTTGGCGTTTAATAGGAATTCAAAAAGTGACTCACCTCTTTCATTCGTCTCTGAGCTGCCCCAGAGCTCGTTTCTGGCATTTGCGTCACAGCCCATCAATAGTTTGTCTGTGTTGTTTAGTGTTGACAGGAATCGAGCCACTTCGTCTGGCGGCGCCGGTTTCTCATGTGGCATATACACTGATGCCAGGTATATCGCCGATTTCTGCAGCTCCACTTTCACCACCGTAAAGTCGGGAGTACTAAAATTAGAACACAGAAAAGCTTTTAAGTGTTTTTTAGTGATTATGCATGACCGCGGCTTACCGTCTGCTTTGTTGTAGAATAAGTTGATGTTCTTGTTGTTTTGGAACCCCTTAATCTCGTTGTCTCTGACCCAGGGCTCTTGTATGAAACCGTTGTCGATCTCCCTTTCCCTGAGGAAGACATCCAGATTCTCTCTAGCACATTTCGAGTGCTGCAGATTCACCTATATGGCTCTAGGCATCGGGTTTATTGTTGTCTTCAGCTAGGTCCAGCTTTTCTAGCCTTTCTAGCTGAGTGTTGTTGTCGACCTCATCTGGGTCTTCCTCATTTTCATTGCTGTCTGCTTTGAAAATTTTCAGTTTGACCTTTCTCAGACCAAACCGCATTTTTTTGTCGTGTTGTTTTAATATTGGCAGGCACTCATCGTTGATCTGCAGAACGAATGACATGCTGCTCTTTTGCGGTTTTTCTGCCTTCACGATTGCCCAGTCGTCCATCGGCACCGCAGGGTTGTGTGACTTCAGGTATTTCAGCACTTCTGCACCGCTCAAGTCCATCACCGGTAGCCAAATGCGAGCGCGAGGAGGGCAAGGGATGTCCTTGGCCGGAATAAGCTTGAGTTTTAAGCCTTCCAGTGTGCTGTTGATCTCAGCAACACACTTTTCTAGGACAACCCTTGACCAGTCGTCGTCGCACTTGATAACTCTACAGCCGCGAAGTACTCCTGCAGAATCAAAGGAAGGGAGAGTTCCGCCCTGTGCTCCAACCACATGCTTGTCTAGCACGAGCTTGGACAGTTTGGCCTCCACTTGCCCCCACTTCTGCAGGACCACTTTGCCACTGTTTGTGGTTTCGTCGATCAGTGCATAGAGGAGGTTATCCTTAACCACCTCACTGAACGGTCGTTGCTTCGTTTCTTCGATGCTGCTGGACACCTTAGGTCTCTTCGGGGCCTGATCGATCACGTCCTGTGACCTATTTCTCTTCTTCGCATCACCTTTTTTGTTGTCGTCCTCTTTGGGTTTTTTGGATAAGAAGTCTTCGTACTCCTTAACCACCTGCTGGTATTTTAATTTGTCAGCCGCGTCGCGCTCGTCAGTCGCTCCAGCGAGTTCATTTTTGGCAATCTTGCTTAGAATGAACCTCGCCTTCGTGTAGCGAGATTTCATGAGGGCACCCTCGGATTTGTGTTTTTGTGCGGCCTGACTCTCTCTCTGAGTGCCGTCTGCCGCCTTTTGCGATGTTTGTGGTAGAACTTTTTGTTGTTGTTGTTGCTTTCTTGGTAAGGGTGTGCTATGGCTGGTACTTCCTTTACTCTTTGCTGACTCAGCCGTTTCTTGGCTGGAGGCCAGCAGGGTATCCTCCTCGGAGGATGATATTGTGTCGCAGCGCTGCCCGAATTTTTGGTTTTTTTTCTTTTTGTTGTAAATTCATATCATCTGTTTCTTACGGTTGCTTCGCGTGACTGCGTCAAGCTCCACAACCCATGAGTATTAAGGGGAAGTAATGGGGTCCCCCGCGGCAGCGCCCCTTACCGCGGTAAGGCCACAGTTACTCTCGAAGGCGGCCAGGTATTCGAGAGGGAAACTCCGCTCGCGATGCACATGTTTTAATTCCCTGCACCATTCAGTCCTCGGCACGATTCCAAGCACACCTTGACTTGGGAATGTGTTGGTACGGTACTCTCCGTATAGATGATTGGGCGAGCATCGCACACGCCGTTTCGCGTGAGGGTGTTCGACCAATCCCCATACGGAGCTTCCCTCTTAGTTCATGACAGGTTGAATTCCTAAAAGGAATTTAGCCTTCATTTAAGCCCCATCCCCGCGGCAAGGAGACCAACCACGATGAGGTTTTAAAAGGGTACTTCATCTCCCTAGTAATACTAGAAAATCTTCATGATTCGAATATTCCAACTTTATGGGAAAGGGCACCCCAAAGCACCTGATTATATAAAGAATTAGACCATAACAACGCCAGAAGCTATTTAAACGATAATACTGGAATCTATAAAATTATGTGGATTATGAAAGCCAGATGTGATTTAATATACTTGGGAAGCCAAAGGGATTTTAATTGCACTTTATGTAACTTAAATGAATAAGAAGACATCACAAATTTCTTAGGAAAATGCCTGATACTTAAAAGAATTCGTCAAAGATTTTTTGGCAAATATAGTTTAAGCCGAGATGAAATCATAGACATTTTAAATGGTATTGGCCCTTCTGGATATAATAACTTATTTAAGTTCATCACTAGGGCTATAGAATATAGAAAATTAATTTTAAACGAATTCAATACATAGTACCATAGTAACATATGTAAAATGTAAGATTTTGTTTTTTTTCTTTTTTCTTCCGACAAACGACCTAGTGACACTGTCGTACGTTCTAATGTTAATGATTAAAAATGAAATGTAATGTGTATTTTAAGAAAGTCAAACAATAAATAATAATATGATAATAATTATTATTATTGCAAGTATTTTCGCCACCTGCATCGTGTTGCATTATATTACGCTACAGTTCATTTGGCTGAAGTACTAAATATTGTCTTGTGAACATGCTGCGGTAATGGTTCCCATGGCTCATAGCTTCTTTCGAGCGTTCCATAAGCCTAATATGTTCTGGCCCGACGTCACCCGACTCACTGGTATCCCTCGTGTCCACATAACAGCTATCCAGTTAAACAATTCGTGCTAATTATCTCAGAAGATGTCGCAACCTTCTTCGTAAAGTCCTTCTCCACTTGATCTTTCCAACGCAGAGGAGGCCTTCCTCTCTCTCTGCTACCACCAACTGATACCGCATGGAATACTTCCAGAGCCAGAGCGTTTGTATACATTCGTACGACATGACCCAGCCAACGTAGCCGCTGAATCTTTATTCGCTGCGCTATGTCTATGTCGTCGTAAAGCTCTTACAGCTCATCGTTCCATCGCCCGCGATATTCGCCGTCGCCAAAGTCCGCAGAGTCTTTCTCTCAAACACTTCAAGCGACGCTTCATCGGATATTGTCATCGTCCACGCTTCTGCGCCATACTTTAGGACGGGCAGGATGAGAGCCTTTCAGAGTGTTAGTTTTGTTCGTCGAGAGAGGACTGTAATATTCAATTGCCTACTTAGTCCAAAGTGGCACTTGTTGGCAAGAGAGTTTCTACGTTGGATTTCTAGGTTGACATTATAACAATGTTAATGTGTTAATGCTGGTTACTAAATAAACGAAGTATTTTACAACCTCGAAATTATAACTGTCAACAGTGACGTGGGTGCCGATACGCGGGTGAGCCGACTGTTTGTTTAATAACAGGAGATACTTCGTTTTGTCCTCCTTCCCCACCAGACCCATTCGCTTTACCTCGTTATCTAGTTTGGAAAAGGCAGAACTAACATACATCAACAATTGTACGCTCTTATATAAAAATGTGCCTGAGCGATTAAGTTCTGCGACTCGTACGATCCTCTCCAACATTAGGTTAAAGAAGTCACACGACAGCAAGTCACCCTCTCTGTAACCTCATTTGGTAACAAACGGCTCGGAGAGGTCCTTCCCAATTCTGATGGCGCTGCTGGTATTAAGCAATATCATCTTGCATAGCCGTATTAGTTTCGGTGGGATACCAAATTGAGGCATCGCGGCATGTAGGTAACTTCTTTTCGTACTGTCGAATGGTGTGTGTCGATTCTCCTTTCAGGGGTCTTTTCAAAGATTATGGGTATTGTGAATATTTGGTAGATGGTGGAGTTTCAAGGTCTAAAGCCGCACTGATAAGGTCCAATCAGTTGGTTGATGGTGGGCTTCAGCGTTTCAACCAATACGCTCGCTATAACCTTACAGGCGGTATTTGCATAAAAACTGATGCATGCACGTTACCAGCTCCTTCGCCATGTTTGAGTAGCTCAGCCGGCAGTCCATCGGCGCCCGCGGAGTTTTTGTTTTTTAGTCGCGTTATCGCTATTCTCACATCGTCATGGCCGGGTAACGGATCGACAGTTCCGTCGTCAACGATTGGGGTATCGGGATCTTCACATTCTCTGTGACATGCGCAGCTGTCACTATTTAATAGGGTCGAGAATGTTCCCTCCAATATTTGTTCTTACAGGAAAACGCCCCGGTCTGAAAACCTTCTGTAAATCCCCGAATTTTCTGGTAGAATTTTCGGGCGTCGTTTCTATTGGTCAGCATTTCAAGCTCCTCGCAATCACGTATTTCGGCCTCTCGTTTTTTCTCTCTTCCTTTCTTAGCTCTCGGTAGCGATCTTATATGGCTCCCAAGATGTCACAATCGCCTTCGACAATTTCTGATTTCAACTTTCTACAATAATCATTTTTCTCGGCAATAAATCACAGAAAAACAGCACTGTCACAGAATTGTCACAAAATGATTTTTTGGCATATATCTTATCCTAGTGCTTTACAAGCTATCTTCTCCCAAAGTTCAATACCCGAATATTTGGCGCATAGCCACAGTTAGCACTATCAATAAATCCAGTAAACCTATCAGCTAGCCTTTGCCCTACAGATCTATTTATTACCTTTCTTGTTTTGTAACAAAAAAATATCTCATCGAAGATAACCTTCAAGAATAAACATGGTATATTGGACCCACTTATTCAACTCCAACACCACCTGCCCGACTCCCTTGCCATTAAAAACCATGTCAGATTTCTGGCTACTGATTTCGACAAAGTTTTTGATCGCGTAGGAGTACTGACAATTTTAAGCCCACTTTCTTCTTTAACATAGTAAAAGCTTTTAGGGCACACTGACAGTTTCCACACCCAAAAAGGGTGTTAGAGCCCAATTATATATACATATATATATAAATACCTGTATGTACGAATATATCTTAAATTTATAAATATAACAGATATATCCTAAAATATCTTAAAATGGCAGTCATCGACTGCCTTCCGAACTATACTGTCGTTTCCAAAGAGTAGTTGTGTTTTTCTCTTCAGTACGATTATTCTTTTCTTTTCTTTCCTAGTTCACATTTACGGACTAAGTCGTGTGACTTTGCTTCTGCTAATTTTTTTTTTTTTAGTGTGAGCCGGAATGTCCCTAGAGGGACCTCCACCAGGTTTCCCTGTAATCCCCTAGTCGCTAACCAAGGAGGAAAAAAGAAAACCGACAACAATACTCAATTATAATACATAAATGCAAATTCCACCTCAACTCAACGAGTAAATATAGATTCGGCGGCCGCCGTAGCCGAATGGCTTGGTGCGTGACTACTATACGGAATTCAGAGAAAACGTAGGTTCCAATCTCGATAAAACACCGAAATGAAGAAAAACATTTTTCTAATAGCGGTCGCTCCTCGGCAGGCAATGGCAAACCTCCTCATAAAAATATTTGCCGTTCGGAGTCGGCTTAAAACTGTAGGTCCCTCCATTTGTGGAACAATATAAAGAAGCACACAACAAATAGGAGGAGGAGCTCGGCCAAATACCCAAAAAGAGTGTACGCGCCAATTATATAAATATATAAAGATTCTCTTATGCCTTATGGCAGAGGAGATCCCTACTGCTGCTACAAACGAGATGTTAAATATTCAACAGCAAAATACAATAACATGAAAACCTCACCACTTCTTACTTCAATTTCTAACAATATTCGGAATAACCAACCATAAAGTGACAAAAAAACCCCTTTACCACCTCTTTCTGTAGCCGAAAATTGCATTAACCAAGAACAAAGTACTACAAACCAGTTTTCAACATCTCTTTCCATAGTTACAACTAACAAAAAAAAAAAAAACAATGAACAAAACTTCAACATAAGCAACATTTCAAGTCTTAACACATCCATTTCTAACATTGCTTCCTTGTTTCTACTTGTCTTTGTTTTTGTAAATATACCCGAATAAGCTTATTATCTCGATTCTTCTTCTTCTTAATTGGCGCGACAACCGCTTACCGAGTTTAACGAAGCGCGCCAGTCGTTTCTTTCTCGTGCTAACCGGCGCCAATTGGTCACACCAAGTCTTTCGGCACCTGATCTTTCCAACGCAGAGGAGGCCTTCCTCTCCCTCTGCTACCACCAGCTGGTACCGCATCGAATACTTTCAAAGCCGGTGCGTTTGTATTCATTCGGACGACATGACCCAGCCAACGTAGCCGCTGGATCTTTATTCGCTGCGCTATGTCTATGTCGTCATAAAGCTCTTACAGCTCATCGTTCCATCGCCAACGATACACCGTCGCCAATGTGCTAAGGTCCAAAAATCTTGCGCAGAATCTTTCTCTCAAACACTCCAAACGTCGCTTCATCGGATGTTGTCATCGTCCACGCTTCTGCGCCATACCTTAGGGCGGGCATGATGAGAGTCTTGGAGTTTTAGTTTTGTTCGTCGAGAGAGGACTTTACTACTCAATTGCCTACTTTGTCCAAAGTAGCACTTGTTGGCAAGAGAGATTCTACGTTGGATTTCAAGGCTGACATTTTTATCGGTGTTAATGCTGGTTCCTAAGTATACGAAGTATTTTACAACCTCGAAATCATAACTGTCAACAGTGACGTGGGTGCCGATACGCGAGTGCGCCGGCTGTTTGTTTGATGCCAGGAGGTATTTCGTTTTGTCCTCGTTCACCACCAGTCCCATTCGCTTTGCCTCTTTATCCAGTTTAGAGAAGGCAGAACTAACAGCGCGGTTATTAAGGCCGGTGATATCGATATCATCGGAATACGCCAACAATTGTACGCTCTTATAAAATATTGTACCTGTGCGATTAAGTTCTGCGGCTCGTACTATGCTCTCCAACATCTGGTTAAAGAAGTCACACGATAGCAAGTCACACTGTCTGAAACCTCGTTCGGTATCAAACGGCGCGGCGGGGTTTTTCCCAATTTTGACGGTGCTGCTGGTGTTGAGCAACGTCATCTTGCATAGCCGCATTAGTTTTGCGGGGATACCAAATTCTGACCTCACGGCATACAGGAAACTCGTACTTTCGTTCTGTCAAAAGCAGCTTTGAAATCGACGAAAAGATGGTGTGTGTCGATTCTCCTTTCTTGAGTCTTTTCCAAGATTTGGCGTTTTGTGAATATTTGGTCGATGGTAGACTTTCCAGGTCTAAAGCCACACTGATAAGGTCCAATCAGTTGGTTGACGGTGGGCTTCAGCCTTTCACACAATACGCTCGCTAGAACCTTATAGGCGATATTTAGAAGACTAATCCCGCGGTAATTGGCACAAATTGCAGGATCGCCCTTCTTATGGATTGGGCAAAGCACACTTAAATTCCAATCGGCAGGCATGCTTTCATCCGACCATATTTTGCATAGGAGCTGATGCATGCACCTTACCAGCTCCTCGCCGCCATGTTTGAATAGCTCAGCCGATAGTCCGTCGGCGCCCGCGGGTTTGTTGTTCTTTCTCTGTGACATGCGCAGCTGTCACTGTTTAACAGGTTCCAGAAGTGTTCCCTCCATAATTTAAGATTGCTCTGTACGTCATTTACCAGATCGCCGTCTTTGTTCTTACAGGAAAACGCCCCGGTCTTAAAACCTTTTGTAAGCCGCCGAAATTTCTGGTAGAATTTTCGGGCGTTGTTCCTATTGGCCAGCATCTCAAGCTCCTCGTACTCATGTATTTCGGCTACTCGTTTCTTCTGTCGGCTAATACGTCTCTGTTCCTTTCTTAGCTCTCGGTAGCGATCCCACATGGCTCGCGTTGCGACCGATCGGAGCATCCTTTCTTTCTGCGGCAACATAACATTCCTCGTCGTACCAACTGTTTTCTCGGGCTCCCCGGAATCCGATTTCTTATTCGGCGGCGGTACGTAGAGAACGAGAAATGTTGCTCCATTGCTCATGCATTCCGGTTTGATGGGCAGTACTCTCTGAGAGCAGGAATGATAGTCGAGTGGCCAATCTTCTGGCTGTCTGTTGTGATTGCAGCTTTTCGATGTCGAACATTCTTTGCGTAGTTAGATGTACGCTTTTCGCTTTACAGAGGCGTGTGCATAGTTCGGCTGCAACAAGGTAATGATCCGAGTCGATGTACATCTAATACACCGGAAGCGTGTCCTCCATCTATCATTACATGATCGGTTTGGTTTCGCGTTTTCCGATCAGGAGACAGTCACGTTGCTTGGTGTATTTTCTTATGCTGGAATCTGATGCTGCAGACTACTATGTTTCGGACCCCGGCAAAGTCGATCAGCCTCTGTCCGCTACCGGATGTTTCGTTGTGCAGGCTGAATTTTCCGAGTGTGGGACCAAAGTTTCCCTCCTTGCCTACTCTAGCGTTGAAGTCGCCAAGTACGATTTGTATGTCGACGCAGCAGCGCTGATAGGAACGTCCCAAGCGCTCATAGAAGCAATCTTTGGTCGCATCGTCCTTCTCTTCCGTCGGGGCGTGGGCGTAAATTAGCGAGATGTTAAAAAAACAGGTCGGGTCCCAAACCCAGCGCACAACCAGCTATGCCTTCGCCTTCGCACGTTAGCTCACTCCCGAACGGGTGTTCGGAAGCTACCCAGAGGATACATGGGCTAGTTCCGGACGTTGTGAGCTGCTTGAACCATATGCGGAAGAATCGTCCTGGCCACTCCCAAATGAATGGCGATCAGTAACTTTCCCCACTTGCGTGGACTTCTACATATGGAACCATTCTCCATTAGCTCGATTAAACATTATATTAAAAATTACTTTTCGTCTAAGCACTTTTATTACGAAAGCGTTAATATTATCAAAAATTGATTTCGCCCTGCCTATATACGGTCACTGCGCCAAAAATCATCTAGCACTACTGCAAGCACCATATCACACAGCCGTTAGAAGATGTATCCGGGCTTTCCCCACATTCCCAACCAAAGCTGTTTTAACGGAAGCAGGATTAACAGGTATCGCATATTGCACAATACTATTCAACATGGTCAAAAGATCATCACAGCAAATCTCCTTCGGTCTTGTCGCGGTGCATCACATTCGCCAAAGAATTGCACATCATATCTACACCGATTTTTTTGAGAACACCAACACCCCCTCAGTGGGTTTCCCTTAAATACTGTTTCTATAATAAATTGTTCTGCCTTAAAAAATTGAACAGCATGGGTTGAATACATACAGCACTTCCGGGAATCTACTGATCTTTTTCGAGGAGAATGGGATTTTATATTCACTGATGGATCCAAATCGGGCACCAGCACAACATTTCATGTGACCAATAGCGACGGTGCTACAATTTCTGTCGGTGCTCTGCGGACATACTGCTCAGCTTTCACAGCAGAAGCAGCTGCACTGCATAAATCAGTAGTGCTTGCGTCCCAAACTAGCAAAAAACATGTCATATGCAGCGACTCCAAATCCGCTATTGAATCCTTGCAGAACCCAAAAAACGATCTGCTACTCATCAATATAAGAAATATTATATATGAAAAAAGGCGCAATAAAAATTTTTTGGATTCTTGGTCATGCTAGAATCAAAGGCAACAAAGTCGCTGATGAACGTGCAAATAAAGCACGGATGCAGCCATTACATTTTTTTAACCACCTCACTCCTAAAGATCTACAGATGTACGCATCAAATTACTTAGCCTCCTATGAGCACCACTATAAATTAAATAATCCCCGCCGGAGCTAAACCGATTTTCCCAGCTGACTCTCCTTGCAGTGGTATCAGAACCTTTTATGAGTCTAAGAATTGGACATTCAATTCTCTTGAGCATGGCGGCTGCTCATACTGCAATGGACCAGATTTCTCAGTGCAACATCTCCTGGACGCATGCCCCGGCCTAAGCCAGATCCGAACAACAGGTTTTGGCAGCAGTAAACTTTCTGGCCGTCTAAAATTAGCAAACTCGGATAATATTAACGTTTTCCTTAAATTTCAAATCTTAGCTAAACTAAATGTATACAATTTTTTTTACTTTTATTCGACATATCACAATGATTGTTCTTTGAATACTTAATATAAATGATCTTTAAAATTGTCTTATATGAATAAATCTCCAGCCAAACACAATGTAAAAGCGTACTGAAAACAATTACTATGAACTAGAAGAGTGTAATAAAGTGATCTGAGCAGTACTTGCATACCAACAGTCTCAGCAACCAAAAAAGTGAACAAATAAAAACCGGTGATACAACAAATAAAATCTACCGATACACCAACAAGTGCAAAGCCAATTACAAATTCAGTTGCCTCTACTAATGTAAACAATTGCCGTGAAACACCAAACAGACACAAATGTCAAGCACGAAAACAATGGTAAAAATATTCCCTCTATACATATTTTTTATATGGAATCGAAACAAATTATAGAACTAATGAAAGATGGTTTAATGATAACACAATGCACAATAAGAGAATAGAAACAAAACAAATTAGCAACTTAAGTGTCAAACATCGCCGACTATAAAAGAGTTCGAGGATACTTAGAAAAATCGAAAGCGAAATTCTACTCATATACGACTAAATGTTTGAAAACAAAAAGCATTTTAATGAAAGATCTAAACGGTGACACCGACACCATACACATTTTAAGTCAACTTTGCAACTATCAAAACGATAACCTTGAAATCCTCAAGGTTACACAATTCACTACTAAAAACTCAACACAACAAAAAATAAAACTACCAATGTTACCGAATTGAAACAAATTAAAACCATTTTATACCACTGCCTCAAAGCACTTACGTAGACCTGAGATAACTTAATGCAGGAATCGCCAAAGCTTCTTCCATAGCGCAGCTAATTGTAACTTACCACCAAGATGTGCCAAATGTAGCGGAACACATAAAGCCGAAGACTGCTCTTCCTCAGGCGCAACCTTGACAGAGAAGGAAAATGTATAGAAGAAGTTTGGAAACCCAGTATCTTACAAAGACTGCGCGATACAAAGAACTTTAGCCGAAAATTATGTTAAAAAAACATAACTTCATTGCTGCCAAGACAAGCACCACTGGAAAATTTACTAACCCTAATTTTAGCTATGCCACCTACTAACAATCAATACCTACTGCTGTCAGAATTAAAAAATACAATGTTATCCCTAAGTAGGCAATCTAATCTAGTAGACTCATTATGAATTCGCAATCGCATTTAAAAATAATTTCCCTTAATGTTAACTCGATCATTAATATAAATAGAAGAATAGTATTCAGTAAATTCTTAACAGATAACAATCCAGACATGGTATTGCTGAACGAAACCAAACTAAACGAAAAAAACACAAGCTAAAATTTAATAAGGAGAGGATAGATCTAGAAGAACGAAAGGTGGAGCAACTGCAATTTTAATTAAAGAAAACATGAAATTTGCCAAGGTTTTTAATTATAGAGTTGATTATCTCTCTTATTTAGAAGCTTGTATAATTAAAATGCATATGCTCCCGAATAATATCATGTATCTTATTGCAGCCACCGTAGCCGAATGGCTTGGTGAGTGACTACCATTCGCAATTCAGAGAGAACGTAGATTCGAATCTCGGTGAAACACCAAAAGGAAGATAAACATTTTGCTAATAGCGGTCGCCCCTCTGCAGGCAATGGCAAACCTCAGAGTGCATTTCTGCCATCAAAAAGCTCCTAATAAAAAATATTTCCCGTTCGGAGTCGGCTTAAAACTCTAGGTCCCTCCATTTGTGGAATACATCAAGGCGCACGTCAAAAATAGAAGGAGGAGCTCGGCCAAATTGCCAAAAAGGGTGTACGCGCCAATTATATAAATATATTGTAATATATATATATAATTGCAGCCTTTTGTCCGTCAGGAAACAACAACGATGCATTTAAGTCAGAACTCAGTGTAATATTTGAGGCTCTTAAACTTCAAAACCCACATCATTACTGCATACTAGCAGGCGACCTTAATAGTAAACCCTCGGACTTCGGAAACACGCAAAACAATACTAAAAGCAACTCTTTAAAAGATTGGCTTACTTCAAATGCGATAGAATTTAGATGTAATATGTATGCCTCCGTAACTCCATTTTATGAAGGGGCCCACTACTTTCCAGATATTTGTAATGCTGATCATATAATAGATATTCAAAAGGTGAACGATATAATTAACTGTTTAAAATGCATCGACTAAGATATCGACCACTGCGCTATCAAAATCAACGCTAGCCGTAGGGATGGCACATTCTATTTTAACTTCGAAGGCAATCCAATCCAAGGAAAATTGGCCTATAAAAAAACCAGGTGGAAATGCATTGAACACACAGCTTTAGATAGAGATTTTGTCACCAAACTATAGAAACTTAACTAATTCAGTAATTTATCCTCACTTGCTTCAGCTAAATAAAATTATTTTAGCAGGTATGGAAAAAATGCACCAAAAGTAAAGGCAAAAAGTCCTACCAATACTCTTGTAAACTTACCTATCATTAAAACTCTACTGAAAGAAACAAATAAAATTCTTACTAACATCAAAAACACAGCCGTCTACAAAGACACACCCCCCTAACATTCTCCATCTAGAAAAAACAAAACTAAAACTTATCATGAAACTAATCACTGACAGTGTAAGGATTCAATTTAATAATCAACTCGAAGAGGCACTCATTTCTCTTGAGAATAGCGAACATTTCTAAAAAATGACAGCAACACAATTAGTCAGATAAACGTTCCCTTTAACTTACCACTTACTCAAAAAGCTGGCCTGGATTTCCATCTACTAGAAACCACTTTTCCAACATGCAATTATATATATATACCTATATATGTGTATATACCTATATACATAATTGGCGCGTACACTATTTTTGGGTGTGCGTGTTGATGTTGTTCCACAAATGGAGGGACCTACAGTTTCAAGCCGACTCTGAACGGCAGATATTTTTATGAGGAGCTTTTTCATGGCAGAATATACTCGGAGGTTTGCCATTGCCTGCCGAGGGGCGCCCGCTTCAGAAAAATGTTTTTCTTAATTTTGGTGTTTCATCGAGATTCGAACCAACGTTCTCTCTGCGAATTCCGAATGGTAATCACGCACCAACCCATTCGGCTACATGCAATTACTCCATCAAAAACAGTGAAGATATACCCGACATAGTAGGGCTTCATTTTGAAGCAATTCATTCTTCAAAACAGTGCAAACCTGACAATCTCGCTCACTTTCAAGTGAAAGAATGCTTCAATCAGTTTTTAGAAACAAAAACTTTATTCGAATCCCAAGAACTAATTTCAGAATATTGCACGCTATTTAACAATACACGGGCATCAGCTGTCTGTTAGTTGGCTAAATGACAGTCCAGAGTATTCTTTACAAGCGCGCGAAGTATTTTGCAAAGAGTAAAGGGGGAAAAGAAAATCAGTTATGGATTGCCAACGTAATAGTGTGATTGCATTATATTTGACTGGAAAATCACAACCAGCGATTGTTTGTGAGCTCGAGCACCTTAAAGTCAATAAAGTTTTTGTTTATCGCACCATACCCCGTTACAATGATACTGGTAGCATCGCCAAATGCAATGGGGTGGTAATCAAAAGACTGTAACGTCACGTGAAAAGGTTCAAAAAGTTAAGAAGCGACTTGAGCGATGTCCCCGACGAATTGCCAATCAAATGGAGAAAGAACTGAAAATATCGGACCGTAGCATCCGCCGTATACTGAAAAATGATCTCAAAGTCAAGCCTTACAAGATCCAAAAGGCGCACGATCTCACCCCAAAGGAGCAACAAGTCAGACTTGAGATAGAGTGACGGAGTTGCTTCGCTTCGCCGAAAGCGGTCAATTTCCGAACATTGTGTTTTCCGACGAGAAAAATTTTCAAATAGCGCAATTCGTAAACTCCCAAAACGATAGGGTTTATTGACCGACCATTCATACGAGAACCCACCACAGGTAGTGGTTTGGGCCGCTGTAACCGTAGATGAGCCCTCCAATCGTTTTCATCGAGCCTGGCGTCAAGGTAAATGCGAAATATTATCGGGAAAGTATTCTGGAGGTTGCTTTGAAGCCGTGAACAGACAAACATTTCGGTGGCAGACCATGGACGCTTCAACGGGACTCGGCACCGTCTCACAAAGCTGGAGTGAACCAAGAATGGTTAAAAAACAACGTTCCGAACTTCATAGCATCCACACAATTTCTCTCAAATTCACCAGGCGAATAATCCGATGGATTATTCCCTTTGGGCCAATTTGCAGAGCAAGGTTCGAACTAAAAGATTCACCAGTCGCGAGGCGCTGAAAAAAGCCATTGTCCGCGAGAGGGCCAAGGTACCTGCAAGTCACATTCGGGAAGCTTGCGATTCGTTTCTGGACGGTCTCAAGGCCATAATCAAGGCAATAGGTGGTTATATCGAGCGAAAGTAAATTGATTCTTAATTTTGACTAATTTTCACACATTTTTTACTTTGAGGTGAATAAAAGTAATTTTCCAAACTAAATTTATGGCCTTTTTAATTGGTCGCATCTCCTGTGCCGGACCCCGTATGTTGAATAATGCCTATTTTCCTCCTATTTGGAAAACAGCTAAACTGATCGTGATACCAAAACAAAAGGAGGACAAAAACTGTTTGAAAAATCTGCGACCAATGAGATTGTTACCAAATATTAGCAAAGTTTTTGTGGTCGTAATTAACGTACATATAAAAAGGGTCACTAAAACCAACAATAGATTAGATATAGGCATTCAACTATACATGCAATTATCCTTTTGACCTCCGAAATTAACCGGAGTTGGAATAAAAAACATGTTACAGGAGCTTGCTTTTTAGACATTGAAAAAACTTGCGACCAAGTGTGGATTGAAAGGCTGATATCTAAACTCATTAGCTATAAATTCCCGGTTCACCTCGCCATTCTCATTTATAACATGCTGTCAAAAAATTGTTCACTGAATATAAATAATATAAAAAGCAGTCGCGAATTTAAAATAACAGCAACGCCCCAATTCTTTTCAATCTCTTTATAATTGACTAACAGCATAAAATAAACAATATCATAGCCTTCGCTAAAAACTGGAAAAATCTAAATATAATATCGAACGAGAGAGTCAAATATCTCGATATCCACCTTGATACATTTTAATACTACATATGTAATATATAACGATCATATTAACCTCGAAGCTGAGAAGACAGCTTGAGCTTTCCGTATCTACAAAAAAAATGTTTTCATCAAAACTACTGCAAAAGAAAGTCAAAATATTAATGTATCAAACCCTGATAAGGCCGATACTCATATATGGTTGCTCAATTTGGTACCATACTTCACCCTCATATATGGAATAGCTAAGGAAGCTTGAGAGAAGAATACTACGATCATGTACTTCCTTATACATTATTAAATTACATAATAGTAACTATACTAAATACATCTCGACAGAAAAGGCTTTATTCAAAACGAAAACCACACACCAATAACATTCACATAGGGCTTACGAAATTCTAAATTGGGGCTTTAGTAAAAAATTATTTAAAAGTACTGTGTGTAAATAACTAAGATGGTAAACATTTGGTCCAGCTATTTAAATAGCTTTTTTGCGAAAAATTAAGTTTTAAGACGACTCCGTACGGCAGATAGTTTTTTATGAGGATATTTTTCATGGCAGAATATACTCGGAGGCTTGCCATTGCCTGCCGAGGGGCGACCGCTACTAGAAAAAACGTGTTTTATAATTTGGTCTTTTATGCACGGAGCTTTCAACTTGTGCACTTCCGAACGGTAGTCACTCACCAATCCATTCGGCTACGGTGGCCGCCATTTATCAATTACATGTCACTTTTTTCAATTTTTTTTTATATTACTCATCTACTAACTGTTGTTAAACATCTTTTTCGTTTAGTTTCGGAATTCAGGCAACGTTTTCAATTTTTTAATTCGAGATAAGAGTTCATGCACCGATTAGCATTTATTCGACAGATGACCTTGCTTCGTTAAAAAAAAAATCTTTTTTAAATTTGATTTCTTTCGCTGACAGTATTTTAATATTATATAAAGAAATGCGATGGAACGTAGACGTGAACTTTATATTAAAGCACGTAATAAAATAAATATTTATAAAACGAAACGATGATGCGACGAAGCCATATAGTTGATATACATTTTTTTAAGCTGCTTGTTGTCAGTTTTTGTTTCTTCAATAATTATACTACGGAGTTGCTTGGAGGATGTGTCAACTAAATCGTGTTATTTAATTGATTTGTCTCTTTCGTAATGTTCATTTGGTTTATTTGGAGAAATTTATGATTGAAAAGCGGAGTATAGCGTATTATAGGGTTTGTCTTGTTGCGTTCCATCCTCAGCAGAAAAAGACCGCAGCCATCATGTTTCACACAGTTTATAATTTCTTTAATTATTATCATTCTATACCGCTTTATCATTCTATACCATGTATTTTTATATAATCATAGTTTTTACTTGTAAGCATTGCTAAATTCGCAGTCAATACTGAAGTATTTTCGCTTATTAAAATATACCAAAGCTCTCTCTACCAATTTAAACACACTTGCTTTCAAATAACGCGAAGTGTGCTTGTTATATCTCATATTCGACGAGCCGTTCAACCGGAAACGGAAGGAAGGCTTAAGTGAAGGACGTCATCACCATACCTCTACTGCACTGAGTCGCCTGTATAAAGCTTGAAATCAGACGTGACATCAACAGCGGTGGTGACATAGTGTAAAAGAGCAAAAATCGCTTCTGTCGTTTTGATTTGCTTTCGTTGTATTTCCTTCTCTGTTTTGTTAATGTGTGCAGAGAAAAAATTAAACGAAAAACTAAAAGAGTATGTGTATTTTAGTGGATTGATACCACACGGATGTCACGTGAAATGTTTGTGATTTCCGCTGAGTCCAGTCCGTTGTCCCCATACAATAAAATCATGGACACTTAGATAAACTTAGATAACTGTAGCTACAAAACTCACCCATATCTTGTCCTTATCTGCGGAACAACGATATGAACAACAATAGACCAAATCGAGGTCAAATTTGTTACTGATTTTGAATTTCTAAACAGCCATAAATAAATAAAGAACAATGGTGTTTTCGTCATTCCCGAAGAAAGTTTAGTTGATTAATTTCATTCAATAAGATCAAGGTCGGCTATTCGAAGTAATGAGTAATTTACATACGGAGAGTTTAATATACACTAAATAATTTTTTAACTAACTTCAATTTAGACTTAAAATATAATTCGATGAATAGACAAAATTTTTTATATCATTTCTATGCTAAATATAATTTTCTTTTGTTTTTTATACCCAGTGTAAAGGTAAGTATATGAATAATGACTCAACCGCGTGAATTTGCTGTGTAATTAAAATTATAAAAAGTAGTAATAGTTTCAAGTAGCCGAAATCGATATGAGCTTGAAGTAAACGGGATATCTTACAACTAAGTTACTGATTTGCTATTCGCAGACCCAGCACTTCGCTCTCTCCCCGCGTGGGTAGTTCGTCTACTCAAAAAAGAAACAGATAGCGATACTAATAAAACGCTTTCTGTTTCATAAATCTATTCTGTGATTATTTGTTTTAATAAAATTTGCACTCCTTTTAGATCATTTCATTATAAATTTATTTGGTAAAATATTTAAGTCCATTTTTCACATTTGTCTGTATAAAATGTAAAATTGTTATGTGATTTAAACTTTTTATACCATTGTTGTCCTTGAACATGATGACCCTGGTATCGCAATAACCAATCGCACGAACCGCACAAATTCTAGGATAAGCCCAACCTCTCACAGCGAATCGTTCTCATAATTAAAAAAAGCGCCGTGTCGTTTCCAAACAAATTTTAAGCCTCACCATATTAATGAAATGAAAATCAATCACTAAATCACACTAACGTACCAGTACTCCACAAATTTCCAACTTTTGATTTGTGTATAAGGTCGCACTATGTGATACATATAATAAGAATGCGTTAGTGTAATAGCTTTCCTTTTAAAAAGGTTGTGAGATGGCCACAAAACTCCGTGAAGGTATAACTTCCCACCTTACCCACAATATTTGTCGAGCCTGGTTGGACGTACGATTATTTTAGTATCATATAAGTCGAAAAGTTATAGGAATCCTATTATTCAACTTGCAGAGATGACTAATAGTCCGGGAGCCAGGGGTCATTTCGACCTCATCATTTCATGCCGACTCATTTTAATACTGAAGGTAGACGCCATCCAATAGATGACGAAACCAACCGTCGAAAAAAAATTTTTAACAACTCATTTTATACCGGCTGAAATTTTTTTCATGTATTGTTGACATTTATATTTTATTCTACTATAGGTCTATGGATAAGTTCGTGCGGTTTTACAACAGATGGCGTAACTTGATTATTATTCCATCGATCCACATTTCCAAACATTCATTGGAGAGCTACTGTCGTAAGGCACAAACGTCAGTATAAGTTTTTTATTTGAAGCGTAAACAACAATATTTTTACCACACTTGAAAATGTCGAATTTCGTGCCAAATAATGTGTTTTTGCGGGGAATTCTTTAATATGAAGAAAAAAGCAGCCGAAAGTCATCGTATCTTGGTGGAAGTTTATGGTGAGCATGCTCTAGCTGAGCGAACGTGCCAGAAGTGGTTTGCACGCTTTAAAAGTGGTGATTTTGGCCGCGCCGCCAAAGTTCATGGATACCGAATTGGAGGAATTGCTCGATCAAGATCCGGCTCAAACGCAAGAAGAGGTTGCAAAAACTTTGGGAGTTGATCAATCAACCATTTCCAAACGTTTAAAAGCCATGGGAATGATCCGAAATTCAAATTTCGAAAAAAACCGCACGAACTTATTCATAGACCTATAGTAGAATAAAAAAATATAGTCAGCTGCGCGGTAGAGGGGGGAAAACACGTCAGCTGAACAGGTGAACTTGTAAAAAAAATTAAGAAGTAAACTTCTTCTGCCGATTGAAATTGTTTTACATAATTTTGGACACATATGAAAATATAATAATGATGGTCAGCTGCGTTTATAGCGGTGGGAAGACCGTCAGCCGAAGCAAGAATGTATCATTGCGGTCAGCTGACATATTTTCCCTCCTCTACGGCGCAGCTGACTATTTTTTTTTTATTCTACTAAATGTCAACAATATATAAAAAAAATTTCAGCCGGTATAAAATGAGTTGGTAGAAATTTTTTTTCGACACGTTTCGTACCCTCCCACAATCACACCCACCGCGAGTGCACCATCTGACGTTCACTTTCGTTATTCATGAAAGCTAAATCACAAGTATAGTCAAGAATTTAACGGTATAAAAACGCATACCAAAATCGACCAATGGCTCCCGGACTAAAGCAGAATCCAGCTATTAATAAAAATATAAGAAAAATTCGGAAAGAGTTGTTTTTCAAAAATGAAAAACAAACAAATTTGTGACCAAAAATTTGTTATATTTTTTTCCATCACATTTTTTAAAAAGTATCCTAAAAAACTAGATTTTTTAACGTAAACCAGAAATATTTCCTTAAGAACATTGAATAAATATTAAATTTATGAACTTTTTTTCAGTTTACTTTTTTCCGAATCCGCATACCAAGTTAGAATGTGTCCTCTGCAAACGACGATAGATACGGGTTATCCAAGTTTTTTTTCCCCCTTTGGTAAGAGCACAACAAAAGTTAACATTTTCCTCCTCTTTGGAAAAGTGCCTTCGTTGAGACAGATTTGCAATACCGCTGTTAATATGTCTGGACGTTTGGAAATCGCAGCTTTCAGGATTTTATTGGATATGCCGTCCAGATTTGGAGCTTTGAAACTGAATTTTACTACCCACCACTTGGGATTCATATTCGGTATCACGAGGAACATCACCTTCCTCGTGTTCAATGTAGTACAGCATTACATTTTGAGGCCTTTGAAGAAAATGATTCATGCTAGTTTTGTGCAACATTATTGTGCAAATAATTTAGGTTGTTTTCGCGCTTTTTTTGATTATAGCACCCTATAAGCAGTGCCCCAGGGGTTGATACCGTCTGTACTGCGGTTTGTAACGACTACATTGCTGATTTGAAATGACGAACTTTGTCAGAAAATTTGGATCACCCTTTACTACACTTATCTTAGTAGCTTGATGCTTTCATTCTACCAGTAACACGGAAAGAAGTGTTAACTCTTTACTCGTTGGGCATAGACGTATAACTATTACAACCTGGACTATCTTATTTGCAAAATCCTCTGCAGAGCCCGTTGTTCTTGGACTTTATTAATAATGTATTATGAATAAGGACCTCACTATTAAGTAGCCCGTCCTTCCAATTTGGACCTGTCTGTTTAGGCGTAACTTTCGGTATTTTTTAAAAGATATCCATTAGAAAAACTTGGTGACCACTGAGGCTGTAGCTCTCTCTATTTTGTTTTTTTTTTTTGGATCAGAGAGTCATTTGGCAAAATAATAATGAAAAGGATTTATTGTTCTCAAAATATTCTTTTTAATTCTTTTTGGAACTCAATGCACTTCTACATTCACTTGAAACAATTTTCAAAGCACTTTTCCGCTCAGAAGTGGATACCTCCAAAACGAACTATTTAAAGGCTTCAACAGCTTATTGAGTCCTTGAAGTACGTAGACCTTACATTTTATTTTTGGTGTTCTGGAACAAAAGAAGAAAGGTGATCCATTAACTCGATCTTTTTAGTACTCAAATGGTTGTATATTCTTCAAAATTGAATATTTTTGAATACGTTTTTCTAATGGGACAATTGCGATATGACCAGATTTTGCAAAAAAAAACAGACGACCATTTGCTTTGAGGTGTTTCTTCCGTTATCTAAGCCCATTTTGAAAAACCATTACGGTCGATTGCTGAATTGTTTCCGATTCATATGCATAGATCCAAGCCTCTTCACCTGTGACTACATATATCATAGACGTGCTGTGAATCACTGAATATCTGCAAATCATCTTGCAAGGATCGACGGCCACGTTGCAACTCGTTGGAGCAGTGTTTCACAGTAACTAAGTGTGGTGTTTCATCGCAAAAATTTGAAGTAATTTGATCAATACAATGTCAAAAATCGTAATACATTGTAGGACCAACATTTTCACGAGTTAATTCCTTCTTTTGGGCGAGATCAATTTTTCAACTCACTGAAAAGGAAGAAATAAAGCTCGTAAGTGAAAACGTTATACTTGTATGTGAATTTATGCTTAAATTACCAAACTTTTCCAGAAAAATATCGAATTACAAAGGCGCAAAATATAAAAGTCAACCCTCGTATAAGTGTGTTTGTGTGAGCGTGCATATATTTATGTAACTTTCACAAGCTGCATCCCTGAAATGATAATTTTTTCAGATTCGTTTTTCGCCTTCTCGCAGTTTGGGATAATTCTTTAGACTTTTTCCACATGAATAGGCACCCTTACATAACGTTGTCTCCGCTATCCAGCCGTCCTGTCATACTGTCACATGACCGCATATTTTTAACACCCAACCGCCGCACACGTACAACGAACACTTCGTCAACCAATTTCTCCGTTCACTTAGTAAACAATAACGCAAATGACAGATTCACAAAAAAGTTCAATGCAATAACTGAATATGATTACAATACAAATGCAGTAACAAAAACCAATAATAAAATACCAAATACATATACAAAAAAAAAACAACGGACGAATTCCACCAAAAATGGCGACAATGCGCGTAAAATCTCCGCTAAGAGGGATAAAATAAGGTCTTGGCACATGCCAAGCTACAATAGGAAGGTAAAGAAAGACCAAAAGTATTAAGGAATAATAAAAAAACTCACAACCTTACAAAGGACACAAAAGATTTGCAGTAAATCTTAATTTGAAAGACGCATTATTGGTTGCCGGATCGTTTGTCCGTATGACGGCTCTAAATTGGCCGGAGGTGGACCGCTGACCGCATCGTTGGAGGAAAGAGGCATCGGCGTCGGCGATGGTAGTGGGGGAAGGTAGGTAAGGTTATGGTGTCCAAAAAAGGATGATATGCCACAAAGAAAAATCCTACTTGTAGAAAAACTTTAAAGCAAATCAGTAATTCCATATAAAAGATGTCAGATGAGTCAGATTCCAAAAAATCTCATATACACATGAATTTATATGCCTACATTATTAAATATGTTTTAGACTAAGCTTCTGCTCCAATTTGTGGTGTGCCTCTTCATATTTGCTCACAAGCTGACACATTTTTTCGACGGGGGAAATGCACCCGTATTAATAGTGTTGTATGTATGTATATCATAAACATTCGTACGGGATGATACATACGCTTTTTTGTTATTAAAATTTGAAATTGAACATATAAAAAAAAATGTATTTAAAATGGTCCGATAATTTATTGCAACATCAAGTACAGACATTAAAGTTATGGCCCTTATGAGCAACATTCGATCTTCGACTGTAGTCGAAAATGCTGATCGAACGAATTTTCATTTGGTATCATGGTGCTCATTCGCTGAAGAATAGGACTATTGTGAATTTCGATCGCTCGACGCATTAACAATAAATAAGCTGATACAGCAAATCAAAATAGAAGAAAAGGCGATTGTATTGAAATTCTTTGTTAACAACATTTTTAAAAGTAAAAAAAGTATTTTTTGTGAAAATGAGTACAACGGGAAGTAATAGATGTCCTGGAAAATTATATTTCCCAAAGATAGATACAATTTAGTGGTACAGAGGCTGATCTGCAACAAACAAAAGCACATTTTTATATCAAATACCGGATTCCAGGAATAATTGGCTGTGTTGATGGCACGCATATTAAAATTGTCGCTCCCAGGAAAGAAGTTCAGCATTTGTATTACAACAGGAAGGGATTCTACAACATTAATGCTATGATTGTAAGTAGACATTTGCATATACTTATGTAAATATGAGTCATAAATTCTATATGCGAATAATGAAAATTTTAGGTTTGTGATCATACAATGAAAATAATGTACAATATATAAATTCGAAAAATCCAGAATCTACTTATGATTCTATGGCTTTCAACATGTCGCCATTGAAAGCGCATTTAGAGGAGCAACATCTCAATGGCCGTCGCAATACTTGGCTCCTCGGTATGTAATAAAAACCAATTGAAATTCCGTTTTTAATAATTTTTGTCTGTCTCGGGTGACGCTGGATACGCTCTAAAACCATATTTAATGTTCAGAAACTCTGAGGAAGGGTCTCCACAAAGGACATACAACAAACAACATGTTAAAGCGAGAAGTAGCATTGAGAGAACAATTGAAGTCTCGAAAAACCGATTTAGATGTTTGTTGCAGGCAAGAGCTCTCCACTATTCTCCAAAAAAACACAACTTATTAATGTGTGTGTAGCTTTGCACAACATTTGTCTGCTTTACAATGTTCAACTTCCGGATGAAGAGTTATCCGATGAGACTCTCAAAGACGATGCTGGAGATATTGAAGTGGAGTCAAATAACGGAGAAGCACAAAACATAAGAAATGAAATTCTTAGAATATTATAGAAAAAACCAAAAAGTATTAAATACAAACCTTTAAGCCATAGTTTCTTTTTTATTTTTGTTATTCATTTTCTTTATTCAAATATTCGTCATTTGTCAGCCCTAACCTGCCAAGGGGGGAAAAAATGTATCTTTACAAACATCACAAACAAAAAACATTATTAACCTTAATCCATTTTGCTGTCGTTCTTACTGGCGGTCCCAAGTCATTCAGCTCCGTTGTAAACTCTTCCCATTTTTTTGCTGCTTGAACTTTTGTGCAAATCCCTTTTGCGAATTGTGAATTTCTTCCATTAATGCAACCAGCCTTTCTAATTGCTGTTTGGTACTCACAACTTTCGACCTGCATAAAATTAAGAAAATTAGTATATGTTTATAATTTGGTTACTATAAAATAATAAATAATCGCAAACAACTTACATTTTAACAAATTTTCCCACAATACGCTAAACAATCGAAAGCAAAATTGCATTCGACTCTAAATTCGGTATACAACGAAAATTTCGACCGGCATGCACCGTTCATAATACTAAATTGACATTGGATTTTCGATCTTCGACAACCAGCGAATATCGAAGATCGAATCCAACTCATAATCGGGGCCTATATTTTTAATAGAATATCCAACAAAACAACAACAACTGCATTATATTCTAAAAATTATCAATAACTAAGCCAGAATGTTTGGGTGACTGACATAAACATTTTTTTGCCAAATAAAAATTTATATAATTATAATTTATATAATTATAATTTATAATTTTATATTAAATGTTTGTTCGGTTCTTGTTAATATTGCCTATGTACCTCTCATTTTCCGAATAATCTTATTTAAAGTTCAGTGAACAACAAAATTCAGATTTTGTTCCCAAAATAAAGTATGCTTTAGCTACCGTCCCCATTAATTATTTTCTCCAACTGTTTTTCATAACTGTAATATTTACGGTTACATTTCATAGTAATGGAACTTCTTTCGCTACTCAAAGTGTTTTTTATTTGTTGTTGGTTATTGTTTTCTAAATTTTACTGTCGTTGGCACTTTATTGCCCCTGTCGACGAATATGCGAGGAGATTTTTGACTAATTTTTCCACTTAGTTGCACTTTCCCCTTCTAGCTCTTAGCGTATGCCGTGGACTGCCTTTTAAATCGCAGTCAATGCTGCTGCTGTCAGCAACAGACGCGGCAAAGTATTAAAAAAAACAATGCTGGCATGGCAATGGCAAGAGTAACGGCAAAAGTAACAACCAAGAACCAAGAAACAAAAGTAAATAGAAATTTGTAAAAAAAAAATCAAGAAAAAAGCGTGACAGCTGCTGTCGCACCCAGTTAGTTAGGCGGCATACTGGCAGCCAACCCGACAAGCAGAACTTCTTCGGATCTGGCTAAGCTCGAATCGCGCACATACAGTCCTCCATACCGAGTTTGAAATGTAAAGCCAACAAAGCAACCAACAACGGAAACTGCATTGCTAATACACGTACAGGGAATAGCGATTGCAATGCAAATTTCTTAATAAATTAAATTTATTTATCAACAAGAAGCTGCGGTTGCCCCTTATGGAATAAATTGACGACAGCCGAGCATTATTGCCACTTATTTTAAAAATCCCGTAGGTTTTTGGTGCATTCACCTACAAATTTTTGTCCTATGCTCGTGTTACGACCCAAACTTTTGTTAATTTTTTTACCTTTTCCGTTTTATAAAACAAAAATATAACACATGTATATTCCTTCACATACATTTATATGTATTTCAAATATACCTGTAGTTATACATTTTCCTAACATACACATACATGAATCTATTAATACATATTGTATTTATATTTGCGCGTACACAAGTTTGATTACACATTTATCACTTTATTTCTTAGGTTTCCTCTATCAACAGAGTGTTACGCAACCTGGCTGCCCAAAAGGAACAACAGCAGCAGCATAGCTCGCTTTTAACAAATGGCAGCAATAGTAATGGTGGCAGTGCAAGTAGTGTCACTGGCAACCCGAATGCATCCAACTCCACCAGAAGTATCGGTAACGGCTCTGGCGGAGGTTCTAGTAGGAGCAGCGGTGATATGCTACAGACCACCAACACGCCGCTGAACTCTGATGGCAGTGTTGGTAGCAGTGCAGGAGGAGGAGGTGATGATGGTGGTACGAATGGGATATCTGATGGAATTGGCGCTGCTACAGACTCCACGGATACTGTTTATGATAAGTTACGCCTATTAAATGGATACCATCAACATGGCAGCATCGGTGTGAATTCATCGTTTCCACCACCATCGGGCGCACTGACACCAGCAACATCTCATCAGCATCATCATCACCTGGAACCTCACTCGCACCCACAGACTCATCCGCATATGCACGTTTCGACCGCCTCTCTGCCACCTCATAATACTCATCACCATCCTCATCTTGCTATCTCGAATCAAAGCTGGCCGCCACGACACTATTCTACCTCATGGTATTCGCCTCCACTAAATAGTGATGCTGGCGCTGTTAGTGGTGCAGGAGCAGCCTCGAGTGGAGTGAACAGAGCCAGTAGTAGCGGCATTTCATCACCTACCGATATTGTGACTTCAGCTTTTGCGTCAGGTGTATTGCCCCTTAGTCCGCATGGAAGCGGGGGTGGTACTGCTAGCGGCCACGGTGGTAGTGAGAGCACAGGCAACTTGTCCTCCGCGCAAACCACCAGCTGCGCAATAAGCGAAGAAATAATTCTGAAGAAGGGTAAGTAAACTTGCATTATTTCTCGATTTGTTTGACTTAAATTAAATACATTTACTCACGAGTATCTATCTAGTAACAGCATATGCACTGGCGGATCCAGAAAACTTTTGAAATTTTAAATATTTAATGAATTGAATTTAAGATTAATACACATTTTACTCCATGTAAAAGTTTCCAATTCAAACTTTCCACTTTGAAAATCGCAAGACGGGAGGTATTTACTTGAGAAGCCCTGGAGTTTTTTATTTAGATAGTTTAGATATGGATGCTATGGAAACCTCGACAATAATCCATAAATAGTCGACGTGTGACACTATTATTATTACTTTTATTTATTTTTGACGACACTTTCGATTACATTTTAGTTCATTTACTGCTTAGTTTTGTCTCTGATATATCGAACCTCATATTTTCAATATGCACGACATGTAGCCTCACAGCTAAACGTACGTACTAAACAGTCTCCACAATCTACCACTCCTCCTGCGGAGCTACGAAAAGTCAACTGATTAGCTCATAAGCTGCTGGTTACTACATCTACGAAGCTCCGCGCATCCTAAACCACTGAGAATATGTTTTGCATGTGCGCAGATTCGCTTCCAATTATCACCCGATTTCAGCATAAAATCTATAATATTTCCCCCGTTTAATATGTTACAGGTTTCGGAGCATAACATGGGCATTGGAACAAGACGTGATCAACGTCTTCTTCCCTCTCCGTGCAGATTGGTCTTTTTGAAGAACTGTCATGGCCAAAGCTATGGAGGTATTTTCGGAATGCCCGATGTCCTGAAAGGAATTGGGTTTGATGGAAGTTTGTTTCCCCGTAGTTCCTTTCAAACGTAAGAATTTGTATTAGCTCATGCGCCCATCTATCTTTCGGTGATCTGTTCCAGCGGTCTTCCCAATAGTTAATCGAAACACGCCTTTCTTCTTCTGCAATATTTTTACGCCTTACTCTACCGTTGTGTTCGGATAGCCTTATACTCATATAAACTCCCTTCATTTCTTTCGACAAAACGTCTACGGCGACTAGACCTGCAATAATTATAATTTAACGGAAGCCGCGGATAGCCCGCAAAATGCTTAGATGATAGACGGCTATCACTTTTCTTCTTTAGCTGTTTATGTTCAGTGCATCAGCCCAGATCAGGGCGGCTTACAACAGAACCCAGCTGACTACCCTGCTATACAAAGGGTTTTTTATTAAGAGGTGTTATTTGGATATTCAAAGATAAATGCTACTTTTTAATATAAATGGTCGTATGTTTATTTCATTATAAAGAGGAAGGTATGCCGTTAATAGTGGAAAATAACCATAATCGAATTACAAAGTGGTTGCCCGATATCCTCGATAGCCTCACGAATTCCATCTTTGCGACCATTTCTTTCACGTGGCCCCAAAGAAAAAAGTCACAAGGTGTTAAATCACAAGATTTCGCTGGAAACTTCAGGAAACTTTTCCCGTAAAAGATTAATGGTTTAGTTGCTTGTGTGGCATGTATCGCCGTCTTGTTGAAAATAAACCATGTCCAGATCAATAACATCCAATTCCGGCCATAAAAACTTGTTAATCACCTCTCGATAGCGCAGTCTATTCACCAATAACACCTGTTATTGGAAAACCCTATAGTATTCTTCTGTTGTGGCTAAGGCCGCCGTGGCTACATTCATTGTTTTTACTACCTTTCTGATGCTTATTAGGACTACATATTATACTCGGCAAATTCCAGTTTCAAAGACTTCCACCAAGCCTTGATCTTGCTTACTGATTCGATGGCGCTCCAGTTAACTTCGTGGATTAATTTTGCCCCAATTACCACCGCGCTTTCATCCTCATACCATGCTTCTAAACCTCAGTTTGCGGTTCGTGAAATAGTTCCCAATTACTCTGCCAATATGTATAACTAGGTGACCTTATGTTTGCGAAGGATTCTAGTACACGCTCCCAGCTAAGTGTCTTAAAAGCGCTTCTAACGTCCAGAGTTACCACAGCGCAGTATTCTTTTTCCCCCCCACACCATCTCTTGGCTTTAATGGCTTCTGTTGCTAAATCTATCACTCATTTGATCGAATCACCTGTTGAGCGAGATTTCCTGAAGTTAAACTGGTATGTGGATAAAACACAATACCTATGTCTTCAGCGAAAGATGACATCCTGTCGGAAAAAATTCTCTCGAGAACTTTCCCATTGTGTTTAGTAAGCATATAGGTAGGTAGGACTCGGGTACACCAGCCTCTTTGTTGCCCCTGGGTAAATGCACAAGTGTTTTCACCTTCTTCCTCTTTTGGAAAGTGCCTTCTTTAAGGCAGGTTCGTAATACTGCTAGAAATATGTCTGGCCGCTTCGAAATCGCTAATTTTAGGGCTCTATTTGGTATAAAAACTGGACCTGGAGATTTCTTAGACCTCATTTTATTACACACCGCTTGGAAATCTTGTTTGGTTACACGAGGGATGTCACTTGCTTCATGTTGTATGCATAATGGCAAAATCTTTACATATCTTTGAGGGACAAATTTTGCGCCACCTTCTTCTTCTTAATTGGCACTTAATCGCTTACGCGATTTTGTCCGAATTTGACAAAGCGTGCCATTCGTTTCTTTCTCGTGCTAACCGACGCCAGTTGGACACACCAAGTGAAGCCAAGTACGTCTCCACCTGATCTTTTTAATGCAAAGGAGGTAGTCCTCTTCCTCTGCTACCACCAGCTGGTATCGCATCGAATACCTTAAGAGCCCGAGAGTTTATGTCCATTCGGACGGCATGACCCAGCCAGCGTAGCCGTTGAATCTTTATTCGCTGCGCTATGTCTATGTCGTCGTAAAGCTCATACAGCTCATCGTTCCATCGCCTGCGATATTCGCCGTTGCCAACGTGCAAAGGTCCAAAAATCTTGCGCAAAATCTCTCTCTCAAACACTCCAAGCGTCCCTTCACCGAATGTTGTCATCGCCCACGGTTCTGCACCATTTGATCTTTTGAGCAAGGGAATCAGGGTAATATCTGTGGCTGAACCCATTCCTATCTTACCATTCCCATTCGACACACAATCCTTAGCAATGTGACCATCAAAACCACTTTTCCTGCACTGCTTATATCTATCTATCGATGGGTAAGTGCCTTAAGTGTTGCCTCTTTACCTAAGGTGGTGCCCACTATATTCTTAAGGCTACTGGATTTTGGCAAGACTTTGGCAGTACGAGTAATATATCACTTTATTGTGTTCTTTTCATTTTCGAGACTGAATCAGCAAACGCCTTAAATTTAACAAAGAACTGTTGCCCGTTTTTTCAATAACAATAGCTTCGGGTCGCACTCTTCCCATACTGTTTCTTCAAGCCTCATTCTAGTGTTTTTTTTTTTTGGAGTCATTTATTATAGACGATATTTAGAAGACTAATCCCGCGATAATTGGCAGGATTGCAGGATCACCCTTCTTGTGGATTGGGCGGAGCACACTCACTCGGCAGGTATGCCTTCATCTGACCATATTTTACATAGAAGCTGATGCATGCACCAAACCAGCTCCTCGTCGCCATGTTTGAATAGCTCAGCCGACAGTCCGTCAGTGCGCGCGTCTTTGTTGTTCTTGAAACCTTCTATAAGCCACCAAACTTTCTAGTAGAATTTTTGGTCGTTGCTTCTATTAGACAGCATCTCAAGCTCCTCGCACTCACCTATTTCGGCCTCTCGTTAGTTCTGTCGGATAATACGTTTCTCTTCCTTTCTTAGCTCTCTGTAACGATCCCACATGGCTCGCGTTGCGTCCGATCGCAGCGTGGCTTTTTAGGCAGCATATTTTCTTTCTGTGGCAGCATGGTATTCTTTGTTGTACCAACTGCTTTTTCGGTCTCACCGGAATTCGATTTCATTTTTGACGGGGGTATGTAGAGAACAAGAAATGTTGCCTTATTGCTCGTGCATGCCGGATTGTTGGGCAATACTCTGAAAGAAGGAATTAGAGTCGAAAGGCGAATCTTCTAGCTGTCGGTTTGCAGCTTTTTGATGTCGAACATTCTTTGCGTAGGTAGATGTACGTTTTTTGCTGCACAAAACGCGTGTTCAGAAGCTACCCAGAGGATACCCGGGCTATTCCCTGAAGTTGTGAACTGCTTAAACCACATGTAGAGAAATCGTCCTGGCCACTTCCAAATAAATGGCGTTCAGTAACTTTCCCCACTTTCCTCCACTTCACGTGCCCTTCACTTCCACGTGCCCGCGGCGACACTCCTTCGCAGAGTCTGTAACATATTAGGTTGCCAGCGTATTCTTCAATGGTATACGTAGACATTTTCACAAGCAGAGATGAAAACCCAGTTCATGAGCCAAGTCACACAGTCAAAAGGAGAAACACTTCAAAAATCCAAACAAAGTCACTCTTTTTACAGATATTTTCTAAGAGCACGATGAAGCATGTCTAACACGGACGAATCGCATAAGAAGGCTAAAGAAAAAAGAACAACTTAAAAACAGTGAGGCAGGCATACATGGTGGGTGTTTCGACCACAAACAAAAATTTACCCGACCCTTATCGAGTGCTTAAATTATGCCATGTACTAAACAGGTAGTGTTTGAAATCGATGTTTCGTTACGTTGGGCTATCTGCTGAGTCTATTCAATTACATTCTTTTTTTAATATCATACCTTTTTAAATTGCCGAAAAGGCAAACTATTTTTTTAAATAATTTGGGGAATAGTTCCCATACAAAATTTTCTTAATGATCTATAGTAGGAAACACATAGTGAAAAATCGTACACTTTATCAACTAGCTATTTTGAACTTTCAGAGATAGGTTCAAATTGTATTAATTTTTTTTATTAACTGACGCACCCTCTAACTAAAAACAGAACACAAAATCGGAGTTTTTAACTAACATTAAAATATTGATTTTTAACTATTTTTAAAATCGAATATTTCGAAAACGTTTAAGTTATGGACATAATCGAGTTGCTCAAAAATTACTTAAATAATAATATCCTTAAATACAAATTACGACTTTCCCTGTAACCCTCTATAATAAAATATTTGCATATTTAAACTATTGTTGTGTTCCAGTAGTCAATGATCGGAATCCGGAAAAAAATTTACACGCAAATGCAACAACAACGATGTGATCCTGATACAAACCTGGGCCAATTTATGTTCTGTTTTTGCAGAAAATTTTGACGCTACGCCATTAGGTAAAAACTACAAACTAGAGTTATTTGTGAATATGATGCAGGAAAATCCTGGAATCGCCAGAGGAGTTTATAAAGGCAGCAAGGAGAAGGTTAGGCAACTAAGCTACCAAAAATGTGCTTAATCTTTTTACATAGCAATAGCAATGATAGCTGTACGAGTAATTATTTCCGTTCATATGCGCCTGCACTTAAAAATTTTATGAAGCAAAAAGCACACAGTTTTATATGCGTTTATAAAATGGTTGCGGATGAAAGCGCTGCTTCCAAAGTTTATTTATGTAGGTTTTACCAGCTTTTCCCAATCAAATATCAAACGAAATGTGAGCTAAGAATAGATATTTAGATATCATTCATTACACTGTCCGAATTTTGAAATCCGTAAACATTTTTCTATCAATTAAAAACTTTTCTTACAGCTTGAATTTTTCATTTCGGAATTTATTTCAATAAATATGTATTTTTTTGATATTTGTTGAATAATGAGTCCAAATGTTTTTACGGATTATAGGATTACGCAGATACAAATGCGCATAAAAAATACGGCTAATATATATTTCTCTTTGAAAGAGTTTTATTTATTTTGCTATTTAAGATTAGAAAAAAATACAATAATAAAAAAACAATTTATTTGAATAACTTTTTTGTAACTTTTTTTTCAAATTAAAAGTTCTAGAAAATTGGGCCACATATACTCGTATGCAGCTGTTTATATAGAATTATTATTATGTTTCTTATAATTTATGTCGCCGCTAAGTATTAGGGTTAGGCCAAAGCAATTACGTGGTGCGCTATAGCTAAATAGGGTGACATATCCTGTAACTACTTCCTCATTTAGGATTGAGAACACATATTCTTGTAGTACTACACATATTTCTCTTTCCTTCTGCTTTACATACATTTATACACTTTGTACATACGTAAACGTGTTTCAAAATCTCAACCAATCTCTCAGAGTGAATTGAGTCAAAGTTTACAATTTTTTTATTTTGCCTTTAACAACTAATTGCTTTCTTTATTGTTATTTGCTTTATCGCTAATATGTCTTCTTAAACCTTTTTGTACCTATGTATGAATGTCTGATGCGCCAAATGTCCTTCATTTGCTATTATTCTAAAACCTAAGCAATGCATAGTTGCTTTATAATCTTCCACACTTATATTTTCAAATAATCCCACCACTTAAAACTGTAAAAAGGCAGAATTCAGCTGTTTCAAAGATCGAATTTACTCCTACTGTTTACTAATATTACTTCCTAATATTTTGGGGAACAAAACTCCCTGCGAATATTTACGATTGGGCTATATTTGCATTTAGACTCAAATTCCGACAGTGGAACGTATTTTAGAAACATTTTTTTAGAACAATCGTCGAGTCGAAATTAAATGTGATTTGGACGAAATTTGTTATCATTAAAAAAAAGTTTCTTTTATTCTTATGTTTTTTTTTTTTAACTTTGAGATGATTTTATATAATTGGCGCTAAAACCCTTTTTGGGTGTTTGACCGAGCTCGTCCTCCTATTTGTGGCGTTCGTCTTGATGTTGTTACACAAATTGAGGGACCTACAGTTTTAAGCCGATTCCGAACGGCAGATAGTTTTTATGAGGAGCTATTTGATGGTAGAAATACACTCGGAGCATTGCCATTGCCTGCCGAGGGGCGACCGCTATTAGAAAAAACCTTTTCTGATGCTTTCCATTTCAATTCAACCGGGCTATTCGGGTCATGTTCTTCGATTTCGATGTAACTCAAATATGTTGCTCTCTGGTCAAAATAATGAGACACGTATTTTTTTGTTCGCCCGAAAAAAATCTTTTTCAAGAGTTATCAGCAATTTTGTTTTTCGGCTCAAAATCGATTTTTTTAATTATATAAAATTTTTTTTTTTTAAATGCCCATAACTTAGTCAAAAATGAACCGATTTTAATAATTCTGGGTTCAAAATGATCGTAATTACTTACACGAGCGACTTCATGTAGACACAATTGCAAAAACGTAGTTGAGAAGTTTTTATTTAGCAAAAAAAAACAAAAAAATTGAAATTTTTTCGAAATTCAATATTTCAAAAAGTGTATTTTTGTTTTTTATAACTTTTTCCAAATCAAGAGAACACCTCAAACTTCAATTGAGCTGAATGCCCAGTAGTTAAAATGAGTTGTTTTTGAGTAATGAATTTTTGAGTAAAAAACCTGTTTCGCACTTTTTGTTTTTTGGAAAATAAATAATGTTCAACTACTTTTTTACAATTGTTTTTACATGAAGTCATTCGTGTAAGTAATGACGATCATTTTGAACCCAGAATCATTAAAAGCGGTTCATTTTCGACTAAGTTATGGGCATTTAAAAAAAAATTCTAATATAGATGCTTTCCATTTCAATTCAACCAGGCTATTCGGGACATGTTCTTCGATTTCGATGTAACTCAAATATGTTGCTCTCTGGTCAAAATAATGAGGCACGTATTTTTTTGTTCGCCCGAGAAAATTTTTATTTCAAGATTTATCGGCAATTTTGTTCTTCGGCTCAAAATCGATTTTTTTTTTTCATTATACAAGAATTTTTTTGTTGTTAAATACTCATAACTTAGTCAAAAATGAACCGATTTTAATGATTTTGGGTTCAAAATGATCGTCATTACTTACACGAATGACTTCATCTAAAAACAATTGCAAAAAAGTAGTTGAACATTTTTTATTTTCCAAAAAACAAAAACTGCGAAACAGGCTTTTTACTCAAAAATTCATTACTCAAAAACAACTCATTTTAGCTACTGGGCATTCAGCTCAATTGAAGTTTGAGGTGTCCTCTTGATTTGGAAAAAGTTATAAAAAAAAGCAAATACACTTTTTGAAATACTGAATTTCGAAAATATTTCAATTTTTTTTCTTTTTTGCTAAATAAAAAATTTTCAACTACTTTTTTGCAATTGTTTCTACATGAAGTCGCTCGTGTAAGTAATGACGATAATTTTGAACCCAGAATTATTAAAATCGGTTAATTTTGGACTAAGTTATGGGCATTGAAAAAAATGTTTCTTATATAATTAAAAAAAGCGATTTTGAGCCGAAAAACAAAATTGCCGATAACTCTTGAAAAAGATTGAACGAAAGAGCGAACAAAAAAATACGTGTCTCATTATTTTGACCAGAGAGCAACATATTTGAGTTACAACGAAATCGAAGAACATGACCCGAATAGCCCGACTGGATTGAAATGGAAAGCATCTTCTTTATTTTGGTGTTTCACCGAGACTTGAACCTATGGTCTCTCTGAATTCCGAATAGTAGTCACGCACCAACCATTCGGCTACGGCGGCCGCCATAAAACCGATAGTGGTATTAATTTTCCATGGTCCATGTTACTATGGCTAACATATTATATTATATGTAGCTTTTACTCTCACAATTTTTGCTTCGAATGCTTATTTTCTAACATTCTTGGGGAACCAAAAAAGATAAACACTCTATATACATATATGTGCACGCACATGTAACTGTAAGAAATGTTCAGATTAGATGTCTGTTTGGATGTGTTGTACTACAATGACCATTTGAAACAGACTGTCACAGTGATTTAGTGCCAGTGCCTTGGTCAGTGTCAAGCATACGCTATGATTGCGTAGTGAAGCGTCGTTTGGTGTCGGTTCGAATTTTTTGACGCCCCGATAAATTGGCAAAAGTTTCTGGCCGGCCAAAAGATGACATGTGTAACATGTATGTATGTATTTTTGAATGTACATACATATATATGTATGTGTGTTTGCCCGCGGGAATGCCTCTATATATATGCATATAGGCTGACTTGAAAGGTAAATATGGGCGTCAGGTAAATAAGTATACATATACAGTTTGTCAAGAATGACTTTTAACATAGAAAATAGTTTCAATTTTTCGACTTGTTTTTTTACTGTAGCATTTAAAGGGAATTAATAAAAGAAACTTCAAATTATTTGGAAAAACAACAACTAAAGAAACAAATAACACACTATTTCGACACTGTCAATAAACTGTGTTCACATTTTGCTTTTTCCATTTCTTTAGAATTTATTGGGCGATTAATTTCGATTTACTGTTACCAGAGATCGTAAAATCAAAGAGAAGGCTCAGGAACGAATGGGCAGGTTAAATGTCAAATGCTAATAAAACGAGTTGAAGACTTGGAAGATAGTTAAGGACGTGCTTGGCTTTGCAAAAATTTAAAAATTTATTTTTTTGAACTTAATTTTAGGGTAGTTCTTAACACTATGTTAATACTGGACTGACTGTCAACATATTTGACAGCCGTATTTATTCTTATACCTCATCTTACTGTTTTAGGTACACGACTTGTATATTAGTTTCTTTGTTCGCTGTTTAGGAAAACATGCTTATCTTTTGTTATTCTTCCATAAGTTTATCTTTGGTTATTCTTAAAATACATGTGTTTATCTTTTGTTATTCTTAAAATACATATATTTGGATTTGTTCAGCCCTGCATGATTATACTTAGAATTTACTTAACTACTTTTATTTATTATATATTTGTGAATGAAATCATTCCTTAACTAATGCGATTAAGAAATTTTTATTATATCGCCACGGCCTTGGGGGTAGTCAGATTAGTCAACAGAATTAAATATAGCGTTTTCATTGAAATGTAAAATGCCATGATTTGGTGTTAGGCAAAGTAAAAAACCAGCAGATTCTTTCCATTTCAATTCAACCGGGCTATTCGGGACATGTTCTTCGATTTCGATGTAACTCAAATATGTTGCTCTCTGGTCAAAATATTGAGACACGTATTTTTTTGTTCGCCCGAAAAATTTTTTTTAAGATTTATCGGCAATTTTGTTGTTCGTCTCAAAATCGATTTTTTTAAATTATATTTATAAGAAAATTTTTTGTTTAAATGGTCATAACTTAGTCAAAAACGAACCGATTTGAATGGTTCTGGGTTCAAAATGATCGTAATTACTTGCACGAGCGACTTAATGTAGAAACAATTGCAAAAAAGTAATTGAACAGTTTTTATTTTGATTGAGCTGAATGCCCAGTAGTTAAAATGAGTTGTTTTTGAGCAATGAATTTTTGAGTAAAACACCTGTTTCGCACTTTTTGTTTTTTTGAAAAATAAAAAAATAAATAAAAAACAAAATAAATTAATTGTATTGATATTAAGTGTATTATCAAAATTATTTCAAAATATCCACATAAGAAATTAACTTTGTAATCCATTCATTTTCATCAAGGGTTAGTGTTCAACAATATGTTGTACTTTTTAAATTATTAGGTATGTATATATATTCAATAATATATTTTCCTTCATTATTTACAATGACTTCCCAACGTTTAGGCAAATTTTTAATTCCCTGCTCAAAAAATTGTTTGTCCTTGGAGCCAAAATACACGTCGATATCCCTTCTTCTAGCTTCTTTTGAGGAGTAGTTCTTGTTACTCATATGGGATTGAAGTCCACGGAAAAGGTGATAATCACTAGGTACAATATCCGGAGAGTATGGTGGATGCGACATTGGCTCCCAGCCGAGCTCGTTCAGCTCGCCTAATGTTTGCCTTGCGGTAGGAGGTCTTGCGTTGTCGTGGTGAAACAAAACTTTGCGTCTATTCAGTAAAGACGGTCGATTTTTGTTAAGTGCCTCATTCAGGTTTGATAGCTGATGGGAATAATAATCAGCAGTTATCGTCTGGTTTGGTTCCAGAAGTTCAGAATAAACAATACCGGCCATATCCCACCAAATAGACAGGAGAATCTTCTTGGGGTGAAGGCCATCTCTAGGGGTCGGTTCTGGTGATTCATCTTTATCTAACCATTGGCGTTTGCGAACAGAATTATTGTAAAGGACCCAGTTTTCCTCACCAGTAACGATTCGGTTCAAAACACTTTCATTTTCAAGCCGTTGCAGCAGCTGAGAACACACATTCAGTCTCTGCTGAAGGTTGGCGACGGAAAGTCTATGAGAAACCCATTTTTTCTAGCTTTGAAATCTTTCCCAACTGGACCAGGTGCCTGTGCACTGTTCCGTGCGATGAATTTAACCTCTGAGCTATCATATTGACTGTCAAATTTGGCTCAGCTTGCACGAGTTCGAGCAAGGCGTCGGAGTTAAAGACTTCAGGACGACCAGCGCGGGGGGCATCCTCCATGTCGCAGTTACCACTTCGGAATTTTGAAAACCGCTTTTGCGCAGTCCATACACTCATTGATTGTTTTCGCTTAGTGACTTTTTTGCTACTTCGGAAAAAGTAGTGGAGTTTTCATCAATTTTTTAGGGAATTTGTTTTCGTTGTACTTGGGTAGCTTTACGCATGTAGCACTTGTTGTCGGTTTCGAGGGTAACGATTTGTTTCGTTTGAAGAAACTTAGGGCATGATTTACGTGATGCCGCGAGATTTTCTGAGCAATTTGCACGTAAAGAGCGAGTTCAAGAAGGTGGGTCATGAGGAGGGAGAAAGCAGCTATCGCATATAGGACTCTTATTACATCTTTTCACCATATGATCGAGGAGTTTACAGTTTTCGTATGTCATTGGGTTGAGATAATAAGGTTTCACTTTCATAGTATACCACCACACCTCGATTTTTACAGGCAGATGATAAGGATCGAATATTTTGGGAACTTTATACAGATGTAACACCCTGCTATTTCGATAACTTCGTTTTTCGAGATGTCATTTAAACACTGAGTGTAAATTGTGGCTTTTGTTGAGTTTAAGTTGTTGTAGCAGATACCATAAAGGTGTAGTTCAGATGATCTTTGCGACACCACTTTCCTTAACTAACAGTAGAAGGTTTCCGTCTTTTAACTCAGCACAATAAGAATATTTATTAAGCGGTTTATTAGAGTCAACAGCACTTGCCAACAGTTATGTATTAAATTTTGCATTTTCTTTTTTCACGAAAAAGAAAGTTCTTTTGTTATATTTAGATATTTTTTACGTTTGCGATATGGAGCCCCCCGGGGGACATGACTATTTACTCGCTTTGGTAATTGCAATCAGCATACGTCTTAAAAATTACAACAAAAGCTTCTGAAAGATGAATAGCAAAAGAAAAGATAATGGAAAACACACAATTAGCCGAGGAAGACAACCGAATGCAACGTAGATCAGTCGATGACTGAATCACTTGATGTATTCCTGGAAATTTCCAGCTCAGCAAAATGATTCAAATGAAACTGAAGCAGAACTATTCCTTTGTTGAGTTGCGCAAACATATGTATATCTACATATTACATATGATATATAATATCATATAACGTAGAATGTGATTTAGCGCCATATTCAAAATTATAGACATTAATAAATCGTTAAAAAAAGTGAAGATATTATTTGATTGGTCCGTCATGTATGCAATTTGTTATAACATTAAAAGTTGGAGGGCTCAGGAACTATAAAAAACATAATTTTAAGTTGTAATACCAACAATAATGTTTGGGTTTTTTCAATGTACCGCCGTAACAACGCACAAAAAATGCATAAAAAGCCAAAACCCGTAGCCGAGCCGTAGCGGTAGCTGAAGGACATATGAATTATTTGACAAGTTGCGCTCCGGTTGACTCCACGTTCTTTGCTACTAATCCAACTACAGAGGGCACTTGAATTTTGATTAACTATTGTTCTAACTACTCGCAATAACGAAACGTAGCTTTGAGCCTAACAAAACAGTTAATCGCGCTGCTCTACTACTCATCTGTTTACAGGGTCCGGCACTCGAAGTGTAACCAACTTCAGATCGCTCGCACAGCTGATGCACGGGCACGGAAACGGGCATCAGCCGTCTGTTAGTTGGCTAAATGACAGTCCAGGGTATATTTTACAAGTGGGCGGAAGCATTTTGCTGAGAGTAAACGAGAAAAAAGAAAATCAGTAATGGATTTCAAACGTAATAGTGTGATTACATTATATTTGACTGGAAAATCACAGCCAGCGATTGTTCGTGAGCTCAAGCATCTCAAAGTAAATAAACTTTTTGTTTATCGCACCATTACTCGTTGCAATGATACTGGTAGCATTGCGAAATGCCGTGGAGGTGGTAATCAAAAGACTGCAACGTCACGTGAAATGGTTCAAAAAGTTTCGGGCATCTTGCGATTCGTTTATAGACCATCTCAAAGCCATAGGAAAGGCAAAATGTGGTCATATCGACAAAAGTAAATTGATTCTTAATTTTGTATTATTCTCACAAATTTTTTACTGTGAATTGAATAAAAGTAATTTTTCAAACTAAATGTATGACCTTTTTAATGGGTTGCACTTTGAGTGCCGGACCCTGTAAGTTCAGAGCAGTAGCGACAGCAAAACTACGTAATAGCGGACCAATTTCAATTTCTGGTTGTAACAGCATAAATATTCCCCGTAAATGTACTGAGGATATGCGTGTTGCTAGATATCTTTGGTCGGATATTGTATATAAGAGGGTCATTCCGGTAATGTATAGTCGACTATCGTTGGAATAACTATCCACATGTGTTTGTTTATGTACTTATATATTCGCCAATCACAAACAAATCAAGGATGATAGATTACAGGTTTGCTCGCTAGGTATGGTGAAAATATAATTTTGAGGGGAACTTTAGATTCCACGTCACTTAGGATGTGTTTCACAATATATTATAAAAATCATTACAGCCAACGCTTATAACATTGGTTTGATTACGAATACGGTGAATATAAATATGCAAAACTGCAAAATGGTGCGTGAATGCAGCTGCGTGGTTAACCAATTGGGAAAAGTTGTGTGTTTTAAATTAAATTTAGCTATATTTGAAAATCAACTAAAATATCAATTTTAATTAAGCAATACAATTTGCAATATGTACATTGCAGGTATCTTTGCACAAAATAAAGGGTTTTCCAATAGGAGGTGTTATTTTGATATTCAAAGAATGATTTCGTTGCTTGTGTGGCACGTAGTGCCGTCTTGTTGGAAATAAACGTTGTCCAGATCAATACCATCCAATTCCGGCCATAAAAAATCGTTAATCATCTCTCGAAAGCGTAATCCATTCACCGTAACTGTTGCTTCAGCTTCATTTTTGAAAAAGTAAGTTCCAATGACTCCACTGAACATTAACCGCACCAAAAAGTCACACGTTGAAGATAGAGAGGCTTTTCAACAATAACTCTTGGATTTTCTGAGCCCCAGATCCCACAATTTTGCTTGTTGACGAAGCCACCGAGGTGGAAATGGGCCTCATCACTCAAGATGATTTTTCGGTGGAATTCCGGATCATTTTCATGCATTTAAACGACCCAATCAGCATAGACACGACGTTGTTGATGATCGGCCGGCTTGAGTTCTTGTGTTAACTGGGCTTTATATGCCTTAAGACCCAAATCTTTATGCAAAATACGGTGTAATAACGTTTGTGCAATGCCTAATTTCAAAGAACGACGAGGAATGGACAAACCTGGGTTTTCTTCAACACTTTCAGCTACAACAGCAATATTTTCGGCTGTTATTGAGCGACGTGCACCGGTTTTATTCTTCACATCACTAACTTGCCCAACAGCTCGAATTTTTTCCCCAATTTCTGTATTGTGGTCCGCCAAACTGCTTCACGATGACGCAAAAATGTTCGAGTTCTGCAAACCGTCTCTGCCGAATTTTCACCATTTTTGTAGTGAATTTTAATAATTTTAATGCGTTGTTTAAGCGCGTATCTTTCCATTTTTATTAATGGCGTAGTTCCTACTTCCTAAAAAATAAAAAAATGAGAGCTTTAAAAGTGACATCTACCGCAATAGCGGGCTATTCAAAATAACACATGTTATTGGAAACCCCTTTATTTGCTGTGACAATAAACATATGTATGTATTTCTTTAGAGTCATGTAGTCATGTTTCATAGAATATGTATTTCTCTAGAATCCAGTTGAGCATGTCTGGGATCTCTAATGAAGCTAAGGTATTGGTAAAAAGTATGCATCCACGTTTGGAAGCAGTTATTAAAGCTACAGGCGTCCAAAAAAGTACTGAATACTTGTTTTTTATATTATATTTTTATTAAATTATTCTTTATAATGCTATGTACGAGTAATATTTTTGCGTAAAATTGTGCCTTATTTCGTTATTACCTCAAGCTCTCTAATTCCAAAAATTAATTTGGAAGTTTTTGTTCCTTAAATATTGAAAAAATTGTTATTTTTTACGAATATTTTAAAATTTTGTATAAATCGTGTTAAGTATCTGCTTATAAACTGGGAGTGTATGAATAAATTGTATGACCACTGTACATTTGTACGTAATTTTATGGAAGATTATCGGCATGGGTGGTTGACGGATCCTGGTATATTTCGTGGTTTAGCCTTGGAAAGTTTATTGTAGCTGTAAGTTTTTTCCAGATGATGTAAAATGTGGCTGCCAGGATTGCCGCGGCAATCACATCGATGAATAAGGAGAAGTGGAAATTCTGGCCCAATTGTTTTAAACGGTAGACAATGTCTACTAGACATTCATCATGTTAAGTTCGTGAATGTAGTCTAGATTTAGTTTTAAGCCTTACTTTGTAATATTCACTAGGGCAGGCAGCAGAGCTTGTACTGCGCGTACTGATCTGTTAGTGAACGTTTGGTTTCCTACCTTAACTGTTTCATTATTTAGTATATTATACGTTCCATTCAGAAGCTTCGCAAAATGTAATCCCAGTCAGCTGCATTTGGGGGCTCGTTGATTCACTTACATGCTGAACCCATCCAATCAATTGAGGTCGTTATTCTTGGCCTACTCAGCTACATTCATCTAAACGACCCTTTATTTGATCTAGGGGGAATTGCAGCACAGCCGCGAACATCTTCGTTTTTGATATCGGGTCGCGTTGACACTCTCAATTTCTTCAATGCTATGTTGAAGTAGTTAACATCCATTACTTGGACTAAAGTGAAGTGTCCATTCAGGATCCAACCATGTTCATGTTCGATCGTCACCAGGGCAGAGTTGTAGCCACATACGCCTGTTATAAAAAGTAGTCTGTTTTATATTGATTCGAAAAAAATTGAAAATATTTCAAATTAAGACTATTCCACAAGGCTTTCTAAGTATTGTAATTTTATTAATAGGACTATGAATAAGTTCGTGCGGTTTTACAACAGATGGCGTAACTTGATTATTATTCCATCGATCCACATTTCCAAACATTCATTGGAGAGCTACTGTCGTAAGGTACAAACGTCAGTATAAGTTTTTTATTTGAAGCGTAAACAACAATATTTTTACCACACTTGAAAATGTCGAATTTCGTGCCAAATAATGTGTTTTTGCGGGGAATTCTTCTTCATTATTTTAATATGAAGAAAAAAGCAGCCGAAAGTCATCGTATCTTGGTGGAAGTTTATGGTGAGCATGCTCTAGCTGAGCGAACGTACCAGAAGTGGTTTGCACGCTTTAAAAGTGGTGATTTTGGCTTGGAAGACGAAGAACGCGAGGGTGCGCCGCCAAAGTTCATGGATACCGAATTGGAGGAATTGCTCGATCAAGATCCGGCTCAAACGCAAGAAGAGGTTGCAAAAACTTTGGGAGTTGATCAATCAACCATTTCCAAACGTTTAAAAGCCATGGGAATGATCCGAAAGGTAGGCCATTGGGTGCCGTATGAATTGAAGCCAAGAGACGTTGAACGCCGTTTTATGGCATGCGAACAACTGCTTCAACGGCACAAAAGAAAGGGTTTTTTGCATCGAGTTGTGACTGGCGATGAAAAGTGGGTCCATTACGACAATCCAAAACGTCGGGCAACGTATGGATACCCTGGCCATGCTTCAACATCGACGTCGGCGCAGAATATTCATGGCCTGAAGGTTATGCTGTGTATCTGGTGGGACCAGCTGGGTGTTGAGCTACTGAAACCGAATGAAACGATTACGGGGGATGTCTACCGACGACAATTGATGCGTTTGAGCCGAGCACTGCGAGAAAAACGGCCGCAATACGCCGATAGACACGACAAAGTTATTTTGCAACATGACAATGCTCGGCCACATGTTGCACAAGTGGTCAAAACATACTTAGAAACGCTCAAATGGGATGTCCTACCCCACCCGCCGTATAGTCCAGACCTTGCGCCATCCGATTACTATCTCTTCCGATCGATGCAACATGGCCTGGCTGACCAGCACTTCCGTAATTACGATGAAGTCAAAAAATGGATCGATTCGTGGATTGCGGCAAAACCGACCGAATTTTTCACAAAGGGAATCCGTGAATTGCCAGAAAGATGGGAAAAAGTAGTAGTAAGCGATGGACAATACTTTGAATATTAAATTTGTAACCATTTTACGTCAATAAAGTTTCAAATTTCGAAAAAAAACCGCACGAACTTATTCATAGTCCTATTAATTAAATGTTATTCAATTTAATTTTTTCTATTTATTAAATTTTAGTATTTCTGTTCAATAAATAATATTATTTTTATTTATTTTCTTTTATTATTTTTATTTATTTTCAGGGACGGAAAGGATATTATAATTGAATTACTAACTAGATTTTCTCTAACTATTTGTTAGTACTTTATTTATTATTTTATTTTTCTATTTTTTTGTCTTTCTAACTACTCATTTTTATTTAAGTATTTAAGTTATATTTTTTTTTTTTTTTTTTTATTTATTAAGTTATATTTTCGTCCCCAATTTTGTAAGATTAATTATTGGCAAGACCGCAGGATCCGACATTTCATTATTCTTAAACAAAATGTATATTTTACGTATGCATGCCCATTTTATGTGACGCATACGTGTTAAATTTTTCTGTTCTGTGACCTTGCCGATACTCTTGCCCAGGAACGTTAATGTATAGAGAAGTCTCACGGACTACACATATTGTGAATTGTCAAAAATCAAGTCTAACCGCCGCCATGGGGTCGTGAAATTTTTAACACAGCTGATTACAGTGAATTCTTTAGTATTAGGTGCGCCACTAAGTTCTCGCTGTTTTTTTGATGAAAATACAACTTTATTCTGAAAAAATGGTTGCAAGTGAGTCATTGAAAGTATTGCCCATCGCTGGCTACTACTTTTTCCCATATATCGTCGCGGGAAAACTGTTCATCCTTTGAGGCTATCCACTGAACAAGCCATTTTTTAATGTCTTTATATGAATGGAACTGCTGGTCTGCTAAACCATGTGCCATCGATCGGAACAGGGGTTAATCGGACGACGCAATATCTGGAGAATATGGCGGATGGGGTAGTATTTCTCATTTTAGTGTTTACAGGTAGGTTTTAACGGGTTTGGCAACGTGAGGCCGAGCGTTGCCATGTGGTAGAATCACTTTTTCATGCCTCTCCGCGTATTGCGGCCGCTTCTCGCACAGTGCTCTGCTCAATCGCATCAGTTGAAGTCGATACCGATCCCCAATGATGGTTTTGCTACAGTTCATAATAAATAACACCAACTTGGTCCTACCAAATACATAGCATAACCCTCGCAGCGTGAATATTCGGCCGAAGCGACGACGTAGAAGCATGAGCGGGCAGTCCCCATGACTTCCTTTTCTTTGGATTCCTGTAATCAATTCATTTTTCATTACTCGTCTCGATGCGATGAAGAAAACCCTTACTTTTTTGACGCTGGAGCAGTTATTCATAAGCAAAAAAACGACGCTCAACATCCCTTGGTTTTAACTCATAAGGAACCCAAGTCCCCTGTTTCTGAATCAAAGCATGCAATCGCTTGGAAATGGATTGGCGGGTAACTCCTAATACTGAAGCAAGCTCTTCTTGCGTTTGACAGGGATCCTCATTGAGCAATGCCTCCAATTCAGCGTCTTCGAAGGTTTTTGGCCTTACTTCCCGCGGACGGTCGTCAACATTGAAATCACCGTTTTTGAAGCGACGGAACCAATCTCGATACGTTGTTTCACTTAAAGCAGCATCTCCATAAACTTTTTGTAGCTCTCGATGCGCTTCAGCTGCCGTTTTTCTTCGAATGAAAGAGGGAAACCAACACTTTCGGCAAATGACGATTATTCGACACAAAATCAGACATTTGCACAAAACCAAAAGTATATGATAGCAAAACAAAATCATTAATGTGCCGAAGCAGTTTGTTTACCATGTGTCTAAGGTTATGTTAGAATCGACTAGGTTATGTTAGAATCGACTAGCACACACTGCTGGCGGCATCTATTCACAAACAGCGGGAACTTAGTTGCGCATATACTGGCTCTGCACAGTTTTTGACTTCTGTAGAAAATCAAATGACCGACAGCATATTGCAAGGCATTTAAATGAGTTTGTTTCTATGTTCCTTTGCCAAACGAAATTTTATTCAATTCATATGTTCGAAAAAACTTGAATGTATATATATATATACATACCTGTATGTATGTATATTTGAATTATAAGCACCAACATTTAACATCAAAGTAACTTTAATGTCCACTGCTTTAATTTAATAAAAAGATTGTAACAGAAACAAAATACATCGTGAAACAATCTCACAACTTGGTGCGTGCGTTTAGTAAATTTAAAATTGTATACAAATTTGATGAACATTCTTACTAATATTTTGTGTTTAAACTAATTTTAGGCAAGAATACATAGAGCGTACAAGTGTTTTGGTATGTTGATATATGTACATAAATATGTATATAAATATATATATTATGTTACATATTTATGTTTATATAAAAGATCAATTGCATATTCTTATAATGTTACATATGTATGTACATACATACAGTGAGTCAAAAAAGTATTGACACATTCGAAAAATCAAAGTTCTCAGTGCTATAACTTTTCTTTTTATGAAAGTATAAAAAAATAGAAAACGGTATTTTCTAAATGCATTTATTTCTTAGGTATCTGAACAAAAAAGTTTAATATCGACATAGGCTTACAAGCTTAACCCTGTAAGGTAAAATAAAGCACAAATTCACATCCAAAAAGTATTGGCACATTTTTCATGTTAGCTTATGCTTTTGGGCGTCGTAACGGTAAACTCCCGTTATTTTCACTCTCGCTTTTTACTTATTCGTACGTTTTAGGAATTGCATACGGTCGCAATCACATTTGATCGCTATTTCCACGGACCTAGACCAAAATGGGTTGTGGTGCTGAAATGTCCCTAGAACTACATCAATTAATGATAAAACTGTATTTAGAAAAAAAAATCCTATCGGAAAATTGGCAAATTTGTCGATAAATCATGATCCAACGTTCGAAACATCGTTATGCATTATTGCAATACTGGCAAATAGCTCCGTAGAGCAGATCTGGCCGCCCAAAAAAATTAGTCGAACGACAAGAGCAAATTGTGGTGTCCACGGTGGCACAAAATCCAAAAACTTCGGCTGTCAAATTTTGCGAAATCCTGCAAAATTCACGTGTTCATAGATGAGACAATGGACAAGCATGTGCGTCGCGACATTCTTAAAGAAAATTTAAGTCCTAGTGTGAAAAAACTGGGTCTTAATGGAACAACTTGGCAATTTCAACAAGATAATGACCTAAAACATTCATCTTATCTTGTGCAGGAGAGGTTAATATACCATTGCATACAGCTTAAAACACCTCACGACCATCGCCTTATCATATCTACAGGCAATAACTAGAGAGTAAATACTCGAATGATCGAATTCCTGCCTAGCATATGTATGCTAAAACAATTTTCTTTCGCATATGCATACATATATACGTTACACCTATGTATATAATAGGACTATGAATAAGTTCGTGCGGTTTTTTTTTCGAAATTTGAAACTTTATTGACGTAAAATGGTTACAAATTTAATATTCAAAGTATTGTCCATCGCTTGCTACTACTTTTTCCCATCTTTCTGGCAATTCACGGATTCCCTTTGTGAAAAATTCGGTCGGTTTTGCCGCAATCCACGAATCGATCCATTTTTTGACTTCATCGTAATTACGGAAGTGCTGGTCAGCCAGGCCATGTTGCATCGATCGGAAGAGATAGTAATCGGATGGCGCAAGGTCTGGACTATACGGCGGGTGGGGTAGGACATCCCATTTGAGCGTTTCTAAGTATGTTTTGACCACTTGTGCAACATGTGGCCGAGCATTGTCATGTTGCAAAATAACTTTGTCGTGTCTATCGGCGTATTGCGGCCGTTTTTCTCGCAGTGCTCGGCTCAAACGCATCAATTGTCGTCGGTAGATATCCCCCGTAATCGTTTCATTCGGTTTCAGTAGCTCATAATACACAACACCCAGCTGGTCCCACCAGATACACAGCATAACCTTCAGGCCATGAATATTCTGCGCCGACGTCGATGTTGAAGCATGGCCAGGGTATCCATACGTTGCCCGACGTTTTGGATTGTCGTAATGGACCCACTTTTCATCGCCAGTCACAATTCGATGCAAAAAACCCTTTCTTTTGTGCCGTTGAAGCAGTTGTTCGCATGCCATAAAACGGCGTTCAACGTCTCTTGGCTTCAATTCATACGGCACCCAATGGCCTACCTTTCGGATCATTCCCATGGCTTTTAAACGTTTGGAAATGGTTGATTGATCAACTCCCAAAGTTTTTGCAACCTCTTCTTGCGTTTGAGCCGGATCTTGATCGAGCAATTCCTCCAATTCGGTATCCATGAACTTTGGTGGCGCACCCTCGCGTTCTTCGTCTTCCAAGCCAAAATCACCACTTTTAAAGCGTGCAAACCACTTCTGGCACGTTCGCTCAGCTAGAGCATGCTCACCATAAACTTCCACCAAGATACGATGACTTTCGGCTGCTTTTTTCTTCATATTAAAATAATGAAGAAAAATTCCCCGCAAAAACACATTATTTGGCACGAAATTCGACATTTTCAAGTGTGGTAAAAATATTGTTGTTTACGCTTCAAATAAAAAACTTATACTGACGTTTGTGCCTTACGACAGTAGCTCTCCAATGAATGTTTGGAAATGTGGATCGATGGAATAATAATCAAGTTACGCCATCTGTTGTAAAACCGCACGAACTTATTCATAGTCTTATTATGTATATATATTGTAATGTAATCCCAGCAAAACCTGCGTGACCGAAAATCTAACACAATTACACTTTTTTGTATGTTACTAACACATATGCACTCGTATTTGTTTGAAAATCGACTTTTTTTTTATTCTCCGTCACCTTTGGAAAATGTGTAAGCAGTAAGCAAACTTTATTCATATATTTTTTCTCATTTTTGCATTAATAGAAAAAAAAAACAAAAAAAAAAACGGCAAGTGGCTGTCAAAGCAATAAGTCAAAAAGATATCTTTCCTCTCTTTTTGATATCAAAGTAGGCCGAGAATCAAATTGTGAACCTTTGGTAAATGTGTAAGCAGTAAGCAAACTTTATTCATATAGTTTTTCTGATTTTTGCATCAGTCAAAGTAAACAAACGCCGTAGCCGAATGGGTTTGGTGCGTGATTACTATTCAGAATTCACAGAGAAAACGTCAGTTCGAATCTCGGTGAAAGCAAAATTAATAAAAACATTTTTCTAATAGCGGTCGCCCATCAACAGGCAATGGCAAAATACCGAGTGTATTTCTGCCATGAAAAAAATCTCCTCATAAACATATCATAAAACAAAATAAAATAAATGTATAAAAAAAAATTTTTTTTTGTGATTCGAACCAAGGATTTCGGATCGGAAGCCCACATTGCTAGCCGCTGGGCTATTGCGCTGTGCTGTCGCCGCTGGCTTAAAAGTTATTTTGTTCGTCGCTACGTTTATATGAAACTGGCAAACGAATCCATATGTCTGAAAAGGATAGAAAATCACACCTACACAAAGTTTTTGGCACGATTTTCCCAACGCTTTTAACAACGTGATTGTAAAGGGGCGTGGTTAGTGACAGTTTAACGGCCACGCGTGGCGGTTACGTGAAGGGTAACGTGATCGCCACTCTTCTTGCTGGGATGTATGCCTATCTATCTATATACATATATAAAAATTCAGCCGTTTTTCGCGTTGTGATAAACTTAACGGAGACATTGAAGAGACACATGTGGAGAAGGTTTGTGACTATCCCAGCAAGAAGAGTGGCGGTCACGTTACCCTTCACGTAACCGCCACGCGTGGCCGTTAAACTGTCACTAACCACGCCCCTTTACAATCACGTTGTTAAAAGCGTTGGGAAAATCGTGCCAAAAACTTTGTGTAGGTGTGATTTTCTATCCTTTTCAGACATATGGATTCGTTTGCCAGTTTCATATAAACGTAGCGACGAACAAAATAACTTTTAAGCCAGCGGCGACAGCACAGCGCAATAGCCCAGCGGCTAGCAATGTGGGCTTCCGATCCGAAATCCTTGGTTCGAATCACAAAAAAAAATTTTTTTTTATACATTTATTTTATTTTGTTTTATGATATGTTTATGAGGAGATTTTTTTCATGGCAGAAATACACTCGGTATTTTGCCATTGCCTGTTGATGGGCGACCGCTATTAGAAAAATGTTTTTATTAATTTTGCTTTCACCGAGATTCGAACTGACGTTTTCTCTGTGAATTCTGAATAGTAATCACGCACCAAACCCATTCGGCTACGGCGTTTGTTTACTTTGACTGATGCAAAAATCAGAAAAACTATATGAATAAAGTTTGCTTACTGCTTACACATTTACCAAAGGTTCACAATTTGATTCTCGGCCTACTTTGATATCAAAAAGAGAGAAAAGATATCTTTTTGACTTATTGCTTTGACAGCCACTTTCCGTTTTTTTTTTTGTTTTTTTTTCTATTGATGCAAAAATGAGAAAAAATATATGAATGAAGTTTGCTTACTGCTTACACATTTTCCTAAGGTGACGGAGAATAAAAAAAAAGTCGATTTTCAAACAAATACGAGTGCATATGTGTTAGTAACATACAAAAAAGTGTAATTGTGTTAGAGTTTCGGTCACGCAGGTTTTGCTGGGATGTTTGGTTAAAATCTCCTTTACTTCTTCGTCAACACACAGTATACACGAGGCAGCGTTCTTTTTACGCGTGTGGTTGTTATTGTAAACGGTTGCATGGAGCGTACATTTTACTCACATATGTACAAGTTAACGCAGCAGTATTGTTATTGAACTTTTGTTTCCGATACTTGAATTTTTCTCCTGGTGTTCCTCCGAAGAGTCAGTCGAAGAGGAGGAGCTCATTTCTGTAAAATATATAAATTTTAAATATAAAAAAAGCTAAAACTAAAAAAAAACGCGGGACAACTAACAATTTTCGCGCGAAGAAAAAATCGCGTTAGCGTTAACGAAGAAAAAATGGCAATGTTGCCGTATTAACGCTTTAAAAGTATGCTGCCATAAGGAAAAAAATAATGGCATGAAATCTTACTGCGGATTTTTATTTTAAATGAACTTTTTTAATATTTCCCGCTATTTTTAAATTTTTTCCGTCCTTTTGAAAATTCCCTACATTTACAGAATTTAAAAAAATGTGTCCTTCTTTTTCGACAAATATCCCTACATGTAGGGAATTTTCCCTACATTTACCATCACTGCTGTGACTAACTTAACAGTTTGCTTAAATACTTCTTCTTTACACCCACACTTCGGGATAACCGGGTCGTCGCTGAAAAAGTACTTAAGCAAGGCCGTTTTCTTAGAAGATTACCAAAGGTTATCAGTAATAGTGCATAGTGAAAGTAAGTGTTAAAACTAACAAGAAAGTGTTTTATTTGGTAAAGTGTTCTAGTGAAGCAGTTTCCAGGCATCAACCAAAGAGACAAAAAAAGTGCGTCAGAAATATTTAAGAGAAGAGATTGTTTTCACATTTTCCAACGATATTTTCACGAAAAATTTACAAAATATATATTAATATTGCAAATGAGTGATAACAAGTGAAACAGTGAATAAATGGTGTGAAAAATACACACAACAAAAATCGGCAAAAATAATTAATATTTCAGAAGTTTTTACTTAAGATATTTAAGAAAAGAGATTGTTTTCACACTTTCCGTAAATATTTTCAAGAAAAATTTCAAAAATATATATTATTTTTGATGATCATTTCCCATTTCTGTTCTGTGTAACTTTCATTTCAACGCGTGCTCACAGTTCAATTATATTTTTAAAAGATGGCGCTAACAGTATGTTAATTTGAATTCCAGTTTAAAAACAAGAAAAGTAGCAATCAAGAGCTCAGAGTGACATAAAGAAGCCCACTTTGATTCGGTAAAAGAAATGCCAAGAGGTAGAAGACATGCTAACATCGGACGTAAAACACGTCACAATAGAAATGTGCAAAATCACAGACAAAATGAAAGTGAGGAAAATCATGCTCAAGTCAACAAAGAGATCGTACTAGGTCACATTCTCAAAATCGGCCAATAAATATCAATTCTGTAAATTTGAATGGTGCAGCATTTCAATACAATCCACAACTTGATTATTCATCTCACAAATACGTTGTCATTGGAAGTATGGATAAAATTTGCGGATTTTGTCAAGCATTGAAATTCAAAACTGAAACACCAGGCATGTGTTGCGCTGCAGGAAAAGTTCGTTTACCAGACATACAATATCCGCCCGAACCATTAGCTACATTATTATCGGGAACATCACCCGATTCCAAATATTTTCTTGAACAAATTTCCACATATAATTCATGTTTTCGAATGATATCTTTTGGTGCTGGAAAAATTATAACCGATAACTTCATGCCAACGTTCAAGGTAATACATAAACTTCAACGTTCAACAACATTCGCTGACACATCTAATGAATCATTAGATTTTTTGGACACAAATTATGGCTTTTTTCAGATTCAAAGGCAAGCATATCACTTAATAGGTTCATTACTACCACTACCCGATCAAGAGTCAAAATTTTTGCAAATTTATTTCATTAATGACAACGATGATGAACTTGAAGCACGGTGTGCATTTTCCAGAAATATAAACAGTCATTATGAGAGAGTTACAAAATTTATTACACACACACAATGTTTTGGTGCAAAGTTTTAAAACAACAATCGAAAGATTGTCATCCGATAATCATAAAATTAAAATTGATGCAAATAAAACGCCTGCCGGCGAACATCGTGGAAGATATTACACCTAATTCTCTTTTTACACGATAGATACGTTCCCAAAGAATTCGTGTAAAAAAAAATTCGTGTAAAAAGAGAATTAGGTGAAAACAATACTAAAAAACTCTTTTTAGAGTTTACTAAAGAATTTATTTCGCGTTTACACATTTTAATTCTTTAAATATATTATAAGAAATAAATTATACTTTGAAAAAAAGAAAATAATATCTAAAATTTATTAATATAAAACAAGTAAAATTAATATAAATACAAAAAACTTTTATGCATTGTCACTTTCTGACAATAAACGCATACGTTTGCGTAAGACTAGAATATCACTGCCATCACTAGAATTATTTTGTTCATCATCTTGTGAAATTGTTTCTGGATTATCATCTCTAGGCTCCTGTGTTGATAATTCAGTCGTTTTTAGAAGGAAATCAGTCATTAAAGATTGTGTTTGATTTCGTGATAAACCTTCATAAAGTTCCCTGTAAGATGCCATTAATGATTTCAGTTCACGTTGAAATTTTGCAGCTCGTTCCTCATCAGGATCATGTTGTTGAAAATGATTACCTAATTTTCTGGCAAGATCAAGACCTTCTTTAATTAGAGTTGCATTTAAAATGGGAGGATCTTCTTCGTCATTATCGCTATGTTCTCTGTCTTGATGAGTCTCAAGGGTGAGGTCTATAATTTCATTTTCGCTCAAGCTTTTATCAGCTAATAATTCCTCTATATCGGCAAATGATAGATCATCGAATCCATCTCCACCAATTGTATGTGGCAGCGTTGTGATGTCAGTAAAAACAGCGTTATTATGAATGACAGGATCAGGATATTTGCTTTTGACACATTCTGGCCAAATATTTTTCCAACATGAGTTCAAGGTTGATGGCTTTAAGTCAGCTAACGCTAACCCAACTTGATTAATGCAGTCCATAATAGAAAATTTTTCCCACATATCAATGACTGTTAAATCCTCATTATGTCTACCACGTATTGGAATGAACGTTTTATGTAGTACTTTTTAAAAGTAGCAATGATCCCTTGGTCTAGCGGTTGTATTAAGGATGTAGTGTTAGGCGGAAGATAGCAAAATTGCACATTTGGGTGCTCCAAGAGCGGATGGCAAGGTGCATTGTCTAGAATTAAAAGAACTTTAAATTCTAGACATTTTGCATTCATGTAGCGTCTAACTTCTGAAATGAAGTATTTCTGGAACCATTCTGTAAAGATTGCACTGGTCATCCATGCCTTTTGTCTTAAAGCACGATTTACTAGCAGTGCTTTTTATCATACGTTCTCCTGAAGCATTGGAACAAAACAAAAATGTTACACGGTCCTTTGCTACTTTTAAACCACCGGCAGTTTTCTGCGATTTTGCAACATAAGTTCTGCTCGGCACTTTTTTCCAAAAGAGGCCCCTTTCATCTACATTCCAAACTTGATCTGGGGTGTATCCTCCATCTTCAATAATTTTTCTAAGTTTTTCAGGAAATTTTTTGGCAGCCAATTCATCTGCAGACGCAGTTTCTCCCTTAATTTTTACATTATGGAGAGCATGTCGTTTAAGAAAACCTGTCATCCAACCTGTACTTGCAGAAAATTCGGGTTGTTTTGACTGAGATGAAGTGCCTGGCTCAACTTCTTTAATACGTTTATAAATTCTTAATGCAGTTTGCTTGATAGCAATTCCATCTACTGGTATTCTTTTTTGTGATTTATCTTCAATCCACATTAGCAAAGCTTTTTCCATCTTCTCTTTGACAACACCTCTTATGTATGACGATGATTTAGCACTTATTTTCGTTCCAGAACATACCGATTTTCTAATCGCAGTTTCATTTTTCTTGATCGTTCTTATGGTACCTTCATGAATACCAAAATGCTTTCCTACAGCCGTTGCTCCTTGTCCTGTTGTAAGTTGATCTAAAATTTTAATTTTAGTATCTAAACTGATCGCCTTCCTCTTGGCTTTTATTACAGGTGAATTATGTGACATTGTGTTAAGGCTACCAAAATATTTTTCATATTAATAATGCAAAGATTTGAAAATTATTTAAAGCTTACCTGTTATTGAGTTAATAAATCTATACGAGCACTAACTTTATTTTACTTATAATGTTTTAAATACTCACAACAACTAAGCGTCTTTTCTTTTCAACTCTCAAAACCAAACTAAATTGCGTAAAAAGTACATTACGTCTTTACTCTATGCATAATTCGGGGAATCCCACTCATAAACACATATTTTTATAGCAACAGTTGGACACGATAATAGCTCAAAGCCGCTCATCCTGTATAGATGCGATTACATGCTGATATTCTAAGATCCTAAACAAATAACCTAAACCGATATGCTAAAACAAAAATCCCAAACAATGAATCCGATTTGCTCTATGAGATTCAAGAAAAATTCATAAAATATTGAAAATCGTGTTAAAACAAAACAATTCGTGTAAAAAAAAAAATTTTCTTCTCTTTTTAACTCGTGTTAAATCAAATTCGTGTAAAAAAAATTCGTGTAAAAAGAGAATTAGGTGTATACAATCAACCAACTTCAAGCAACGAGGTTGCAATTGTTATATCTGGAGATGAATTTCAACCAAGAGATATTGTTTTGCAAAGAAGAAATGATACACTGCAACGTGTTAATGAAACGCATCGAAAATATGATGCATTACAATATCCTCTTATGTTCTGTCGTGGTGAAGATTGTTATTCGATTGATATAAAACAAATAAATCCAGCAAATGGTCAATAAACAAATAAAACTGTAAGCGCAATGAATTATTATGCATACAGAATCATGATAAGAGAAAATCAAGGGAATCACATTTTAAAATGTCGTAAATTATTTCATCAGTATATTGTTGACATGTATGCGAAAATAGAAACAGAACGATTGAATTACATTAGATTCAACCAAAGAAAATTACGCTGTGACGAATACATACATACATTTACGAGATGCAATTAACAACGATACCAACGTTAATAACATTGGTCAAATGGTAATATTACCTTCATCGTATACAGGCAGTCCAAGGCATATGCATGAATACGCCCAAGATGCGATGTGTTATGTCAGAAATTATGGTCGACCCGACTTATTCATAACTTTCACATGCAATCCGAAATGGGATGATATTAAGAATCATTTATATACTGGGCAATCAGCTACTGATAGGCATGACATTACTGCAAGAGTGTTTAGACGAAAGCTACAGTCTCTAATGGATTTCATTGTAAAACATAAAGTTTACGGAGATTTACAATGTTTCATGTATTCTGTAGAATAGCAAAAAAGAGGCTTGCCTCATGCGCATATTTTGATTTGGTTAAAACAAAAACTAACCACAGATAAAATTGATCATATTATATGTGCTGAAATTCCAGATATAAATGAAGATCCAGAATTACATACTACTGTAACCAAAAACATGATTCATGGACCGTGTGGTACGTTAAATCAAAATTCTCCATGTATGGTTGATGGTAAATGTTCAAAAAACTACCCAAGGCAATTAATTGCTGAAACAATGACTGGAAATGACGGACACAATGGATAATTTTACCGTAGAAGATCACCAGAAGATAATGGAAAAACAGTCACTGTGAAAATAAATAATCAAGATGTGGAGATCGATAACCGTTGGATAGTTCCGTATTCCAAATTATTGTCGAAAACATTTAACGCACATATAAATGTTGAATATTGTAACTCCGTAAAATCCATCAAATACATATGCAAATATATCAATAAAGGAAGGGACATGGCAGTATTTGGAGTTTTAAATCGAAATGATGAAATTACTAATTACCAAGTGGGAAGATACATTAGTAGCAACGAAGCAGTTTGGAGAATATTATCATTTCCGATTCATGATCGCCACCCAGCTGTTTTTCATTTGTCAGTCCATTTAGAAAATGAACAAAGTGTTTATTTCACTGAAAATACTGCTCAACAAATGGCCGAACGACCACCAGCAACAACACTAACTGCATTTTTCAACTTATGTGAAACAGATTCATTTGCAAGAACATTACTTTATTCAAATGTTCCTAAATATTATACTTGGAATGCATCATCAAGGTCCTGGGTACGAAGGCAACGAGGAATACCTGTAGATGGATATCCAGGGTGATGCAATCGGACGACTTTACACTGTGCATCCAAGTAAAGTGGAATGTTTCTATTTACGTTTACTCTTAGTTGATATTCCCCGCCCAAGATTATTCGAAAGTTTGAAACGAGTTAATGGTCATCTTTGTTGTACTTATCAGCAAGCATGCAAAGAATTGAATTTGCTTGAAAATGATAATCGGTGAGATGCAACTCTTATGGATTTATGTGCAACAAGTTCTCCACACCAAATAAGAACACTATTTGAAATCATTGTTGCTACATGTTTCCCAGCAAACCCAAAAGAATTGTGGAGTACTTACCAAGAATACATGACAGAAGATATCCTACATCAAGTACGTCGCATTACTGCAAATTCAAATTTGAATTATACAGATGAATTATATAATGAGGCATTAATTAAAATCGAAGACTTTTGTCTGATGATTGCAAATAAAACTCTGAGTGAGTTAGGTATGATCGCACCAAATCGTCCGATGCATGATGCATACAATGCAGAATTAAGACGTGAAAAAGAATATGATCGAAATGATCTGAACACATTTGTAACAACAAACCTACCAAAATTAAACACAGAACAAAGGCAGGCATATGACACAATTATAGACAATGTTGCAAATGAAAGAGGAGGAATATTCTTCTTAGATGCACCAGGTGGGACTGGAAAAACGTTTTTGTTGTTAATTTTGGCCACTATTCGATCACAGAATAATATTGCATTGGCCTTGGCATCATCTGGAATAGCGGCAACTTTATTGGACCGCGGTCGCACTGCACATTCTGCATTAAAGTTACCATTAAATATGGAAGTAAATGAAGAACCAACTTGCAACATTTCTAAAAATTCTGGAATGGGAAAGGTTTTACAAACATGTAAAATTATTGTATGGGATGAGTGTACGATGGCTCATAAAAAATCAGTGGAAGCCTTAAATAGAACACTGGAAGATTTTCGAAATAACACAAACATATTTGGTGGTGCTTGGCCGGTGATTTTCGACAAACTTTGCCAGTTATTCCCAAATCAACAGCAGCTGATGAATTGAGAGCGTGCCTTAAATCTTGTAATCTGTGGAGATATGTTCAAAAACTCACATTAACTATTTACTAATGTTCGTGTGCAGTTACAGAATGATCCAACAGCTGCTAAATTTTCCGAACATTTGTTGCAAATTGGAAATGGACGAAAGCCAATTGATAAGAATACAGGCATGATCACACTTCCAACTAATTTTTGTACCGTAACAGAATCAAGAGTACAATGAGTGCAAAATGTATTCCCAAGTATTGCACAAAACTTTCGAAATCAAGATTGGCTAAGCGAGAGAGCTATATTAGCTGCCAAAAATGTCGATGTCAATGAAATCAATGCCAGTAATTTGACTCAAATTCCAGGTGAAGTTGTCACCTATAAATCAATTGATTCAATCACTAATCCCGACGATGGAGAGAATTATCCAATTGAATTTTTGAATTCACTTAATTTGCCTGGCTTGCCACCACATCGTTTGCAATTGAAAGTCGGCGCAGTGATCATTATGTTTACGAAATATCAATCAGCCGAAACTATGCAATGGGACAAGATTAGCAGTGAAACGGACAATGAACAATGTAACTGAAGCAACAATTTTGAAAGGCAAAAGGCAACAAAAAAAGCAAATTTAAAGGTGAAGATGTTTTGATTCCGCGCATTCCAATGATTTCAACAGATTTGCCTTTTGATTTTAAGCGACTTCAATTTCCCATTCGCCTTGCTTTTGCTATTACAATCAATAAGTCTCAAGATCAAAGACTTCAATTATGTGGAATTGACCTAACTTATCCTTGCTTTGGACATGGGCAACTGTATGTAGGATGTTCTCGAGTAGGGAAACCATCGTTACTTTATATTTATACACCGCATGAAAATAAAACCAAAAATTTTGTGTATCAGAAGGCTTTAGAATAAGTTGTTAGTTTACAATCATTAGAGTAAGTCACTAAAATAAATAAAACATTGTTATTAGAATAAGTCACAAAATAATGGCCGAGCATGAATTAAATGATGAAACAAGAAAAAAACAAAGAACACTTTTCATTTATATTTTTCTTTCACCCAGCGAAGCGGGTGAGGGTCCACTAGTATATGTATATGTATGCACACTTGATGTCCTAGACTATGTACATACGTGCATACATATTTGTGTTCTGAACTTTCAGCATTGAGTAAGAAATAAGATAGAGTCACAATCACTCGATTTCTGGCAAACGGGCATATTGATGCGTCGGTCATGGGAATATAAAAGGAAAGGCGAACCGTTGTAACTAGTTCGAGACGCGAGAGACGATGTCTTTGTTCATATCGAGGTAGATTTATTATTCCATTATATAATAAATTCGCCTTGGTTCATATACACAAAAAGAAATCGACACGAAGTACATACAAATGCGTCGATTTGTCTTTGCCTAAGCACTGAGCAACCGCACAGTAAACGTATGTAGATATATGTATATTGTATATATTCATGTATATGCGTATGTACGCTCTAATGTATCATATTTGATGCTTCCTTATTTTATTTTATTTAACCACCAACGTTAATATCCTATCACACTTTGTATCTCTATGTAAAATAAGCATATAACCAAATATCCTTACATCTATACTAATATTATAAAGAGGAAAACTTTGTTTGTTTGTTTGTTACGAATAGGCTCAAAAACTACTGGACCGATTTTAAAAATTCTTTCACCATTCGAAAGCTACATCATCCACGAGTAACATGGATCATATTTTATTTTGGAAATAGGGCTCGAGATATAGGTCAAAACGTGGACCCGGGTAACCTTCGGATGTGTATGTACAATATGGGTATCAAATGGAAGCTGTTGGTGAATGCTTTAGTTCGGAGTATTTCCATCCGCTCCGTGACTAGGGTCTCGAGATAGAGACCAAAACGTGGACCCTAGAATGTGTTTATACAATATGGATATCAAATTGAAGCTGTTGGTGAATGCTTTAGTACAGAGTATTTTTCATGCCGCTCCGTGACTAGGGTCTCGAGATATAGGTCAAAACGTGGACCCGGGTAACCTTTGGTTGTGTATGTACAATATGGGTATCAAATGAAAGCTGTTGATAAGTGCTTTATTACGCGGTAATTTTCATACCTATTGATGACTAGGGTCTCGAAATATATGCCAAAACGTGGACCCGCCGTGTCTTTGCACCGAATTAAACCAAATTTACACACATTGTTAAGGAGGTATTGAAGATGGTTTCCGTATAGTTTGGATACCTATTGGTAGATAGGGTCTCGAGATATAGGTCAAAACGTGGACCCGGGTAACCTTCGGATGTGTATGTACAATATGGGTATCAAATGGAAGCTGTTGGTGAATGCTTTAGTTCAGAGTATTTCCATCCGCTCCGTGACTAGGGTCTCGAGATAGAGACCAAAACGTGGACCCTAGAATGTGTTTGTACAATATGGATATCAAATTGAAGCTGTTGGTGAATGCTTTAGTACAGAGTATTTTTCATGCCGCTCCGTGACTAGGGTCTCGAGATATAGGTCAAAACGTGGACCCGGGTAACCTTTGGTTGTGTATGTACAATATGGGTATCAAATGAAAGCTGTTGATAAGTGCTTTAATACGGGGTAATTTTCATACCTATTGATGACTAGGGTCTGGAAATATATGCCAAAACGTGGACCCGCCATGTGTTTGCACCGAATTAAACCAAATTTACACACATTGTTAAGGAGGTAATGAAGATGGTTTCCGTATAGTTTGGATACCTATTGGTAGATAGGGTCTCGAGATATAGGTCACAACGTGGACCCGGGTAACCTTTGGATGTGTATGTACAATATGGGTATCAAATGGAAGCTGTTGGTGAATGCTTTAGTTCAGAGTATTTCCATCCGCTCCGTGACTAGGGTCTCGAGATAGAGACCAAAACGTGGACCCTAGAATGTGTTTGTACAATATGGATATCAAATGAAAGCTGTTGATAAGTGCTTTAATACGGGGTAATTTTCATACCTATTGATGACTAGGGTCTCGAAATATATGCCAAAACGTGGACCCGCCGTGTCTTTGCACCGAATTAAACCAAACTTACACACATTGTTAAGTAAGTATTGAAAATGGGTTTCGTAAAGGTTGGTTGTAATTCGGAGCAGTGGCAACGGGTACATCGTTCTTTTGAGCCAGCCATAATGTCGCTTACTTTTCTAACGCTTGGGGCGGAACTGAACTGTCAAATTGACAGTGTGAGTTACAATGTGTCAATATTTCTTTCTGATTTGGATGCCATAAGGAAAAAACGTAAGTGCAACATGTAAAAATTGTTTGTGAATTTTTTTGGAGTGGATTTTGGAACAGTGAATAATTTCTTACGAAATTTGAGAATTTAATGTGAAATCCGAATGTTCAAATGAAATTATGTGTTCGTGGAAAAAACAATTTTTTTCGTTTTTTTTTGTTGAAAAATATAAATGGTTAATGGTTAAAAAAGCTCCAATGCTTAATAAAACATATAAATTGAAACGAAAAATTCATGGATGATCAGGAAAAAAGACGATTGTTTATTCATATGCGTTGATTTGAAATTTAAAAACAATCTTCTTTTTTCCTGATTTTCAATTTATATTTTATATTTACTCAAAAACAAATAGAAAAACAAAAAATATTGTTTATGCCAAAGCGCTTGAATAAAGAATAAAGAAATAAATAATATGAAAACCATATATTTTCTGTTCTAAACCATATCTATTCTATTTTAGTGTGCCCAGCGAAGGGGGCCGGGTTTGCTATGAGTTATAAATACACGCATTAATACATCTTTCTGAACTAAATATTATTACTTAAGTATACTAATTTTTTTTATCTAGCCGACGGCCCTGGCAGCCAGTGCTTTAAATTTAAGTTTAGCAATTACTTTAAATTGTTTCTGTTTATATAAAAAAAAAATATTTAAATATCTATTTACATACATACATATATCGCAATAAAGCAGATTATTTTATACCTACCATACATTACCATTAAACGTTCTAAGCTCCAACTAGGAGTTAGAGCATTTATATAATATATTTATGTATGTATATCAAGAGACCAAAGATTTGGCATAATATTGACTTATACTCGTATATACACATATGTATGTACATGTACATATGCACGTATTTGAATTTATCTATAAAGGTTATTAAAATATATGCCCTTTATTTACTATTTACTATACGCAAGCGCATACAGTTGAGTAAATTTTGTTTGTAATTAGGAACAAAGAATATTAACGCTGTGGGCTAGCAACAGACACTTTGTGATAAAAAACCAGTATGCTAAATTTAATAGTGGCTTAGAATGAGCAAATCATCCAAAATTATATACTATACATTTGTATGTGTATGTGGGTGTATCTGTTAATCCAAATCAGGAATCACACAGGTAATGTGTGTATGTATGTATATATGGATATGGATGCTGTATGTATGGATATATCCTGCGTGCCTTGCCACAGCAAACAATATTCCGGATCGCTAAAGCTTCTAAAGAAATCCAGCGCTCATTCAAAGACACAGCTCACAAACGCTTCAATATTAAATATTTCTCACTTTGGGCTTTACCCAAAGGCTGAATGTATGTACAGTAACTTCCTAATAAGCCGTACTCTGATTTCAGTGTAAGTTTCTAACTTTGCACCTACATATATAGTTAGTTACATACATATGTTTTTGTGCACTTTTTATCAATTAGAAAACTACATATGTACGTAAAGTAACATAGTAATTGATTATTTACCTACTATCAGACAACATAAAATAATTGTTTTGAAATTTTCTCCTAGTATCGAAATGTCCGGAACAGAACTTTTTTCTAAGCTACTTGTTGCTGCCTTCTGCATTTTACAGTACGCTCATGCGGACACTTGACTAACAAGCAGCTGCGGTTGTCGAGCATTTAGAAGACATATTTACAAACATATACTGATGCATACATATGTACAGAACCGCGGACACTCGACTTGACAAAAATTTAAGATTCACCAAATGTTGCAAATATTTCTGTAGGAAATCATAGAAGTAAATTTGTGTCATTGTTGAGAAAAATTGGCATATGAGCGGCTCGTTTTATGAATGAAAGTATTTTGCTCATAGAAATATGGCCTCGAACTTATCAACTAATTTTTTTTTTTTTCCGATGTAAAATATGTAGTTGAAACTGTTCAGCGCTGCCGCGACTATTTTAGACCCTTCAGCGCCAACTAGAATAAGGCGATGCGTCGTGAGATAGGCCACGGTTATATATATATATATATATATGTATGTATATAATTGGCGCGTACGCCCTTTTTGGGTGTTTGGCCGAGCTCCTCCTCCTATTTGTGGTGTGCGTGAAATGTTTTTCTTAATTTTGGTGTTTCACCGAGATACGAACCTACGTTTTCTCTATGAATGGTTGCTCCAGTGCATATGTAGTACATACATTCATGTGTAACACTATAAAAATTCAAGATGCAATTAAACTATTGTACAAATAAAGGGTTTTCCAAAAACAAGTGTTACAGGTGTTACAGGTGAATGGATTGCGCTATCGAGAGATGATTGACGATTTTTTATGGCCGGAACAATGTTTATTTTCAACAGGACGGCGCTACGTGCCACACAAGCAACGAAACCATTGATCTTTTATGGGAAAAGTTTCCTGACCGTGTTATTTCTCGAAGAGGTGACCACACTGGGCCACCGAGATCTTGTGATTTAACACTTTGTGACTTTTTCCTTTGGAGCCACGGGAAAGAGAAGGTCTACGCCAGCAGCCCAGGGTCGATTCAAGACCTCAAAGATGGAATTCGAGAGACTATCGAGGACATAGGGCAGCCACTTTGCAATTCGGTTAATGCAAATTTCATGAAAAGGATATAGTCCTGTTAGCGTGGTCGTGGTGGTCATTTGCCTGATGTCATATTCGACTATTAATGGCATACCTTCCTCTTCATAAGGAAATAAACATCCGATCGTTTATATTAAAAAATAGCATTTTTCTTTGAATATCATATAAACACCTCTTATTAGAAAACCCTATATAAGTAACATAATAACACTTGTACGCTTTATGCATTCTCGTCTAAAACTAGTTTGAACACAAAAAATTCGCAACAATTTTCATCAAATTTGTATTAAGTTTTAAATTTACTAAAACGCACGCACCGAAATGTGAGGTCATTTTACAATGCATTTTGTTTCAGTAGCAATCTTCTTTTTAAATAAAATCAGAGGACATTAAAGTTACTCTGATTTAAAATGTTGGCGCTTATAATTCAAATATATGTATCTTTGATTGTTCATTTAAGTTTGTTTGAAAATGTAAATTGAATATGGAACATAGAAATGCACATTCAAATGCCTTGCAAAATGCCGTCGTTCGTCAATTAGATTTCCTACAAAAGACCAAAACTGTGCAGAGCCAATATACTAAAGAGAGAATTCACTGTAATCAGCTCTGTTAAAAGTTTCATCACCATGGTGTGATTAGTGCGGCGGTTAGACTTCATTCAATTTTTGTCGTGGCAAGTGCCGGCATCTTCGTTTATACATATATATGCATATCCATTCGTATGTAAATATGTCTTCAAATTGCATTGCAATTCAAAATTCATTTATTTTTGCCCACTTTTTATATTGAGCGTTTACTCTTTGTGTTTAGGAGCAAAGCCATCAGTGATCGCCCTTGTTACTCGGCTCGATGATTTGCGTATCTTTATGCATTTAGTAAGTAATATTATGATATTACCATGGAGTCGAACCACCAGGCTTTGAAATTCGAATTAAATACGATCCAATGCGAAAACAGTGCTTGGTCCATCGAACTTTTTCAACGGCTCAGGAGCAGTGCTTTCGCAAAAGCACTATGACGAAAAAGTCTATTAATTGAATCCTATCTTCCCTACACTCACCAGTAAACCCGCTAGTTGTAGATAAAAAGAGGTTGTCTGTAAAGTCGGTTTACTGATGATAGTTTAACGTGATAACGTCATAAGAAAATACTGATTGAATGGTTGCATTTTTCAAAAGAAAATTTTAATTTTATTTGTTTGATAGATATTTTGTATGGATATAGAGAATGAGTTAACATTAACATAACATAATATACTTTAACATAACATAACATAACATAACATAACATAACATAACATAACATAACATAACATAACATAACATAACATAACATAACATAACATAACATAACATAACATAACATAACATAACATAACATAACATAACATAACATAACATAACATAACATAACATAACATAACATAACATAACATAACATAACATAACATAACATAACATAACATAACATAACATAACATAACATAACATAACATAACATAACATAACATAACATAACATAACATAACATAACATAACATAACATAACATAACATTACATAACATAACATAACATAACATAACATAACATAACATAACAACACATAACATAACAACACATAACATAACATAACATAACATAACATAACATAACATAACATAACATAACATAACATAACATAACATAACATAACATAACATAACATAACATAACATAACATAACATAACATAACATAACATAACATAACATAACATAACATAACATAACATAACATAACATAACATAACATAACATAACATAACATAACATAACATAACATAACATAACATAACATAACATAACATAACATAACATAACATAACATAACATAACATAACATAACATACCATAACATAACATAACATAACATAACATAACATAACATAACATAACATAACATAAAATAACATAACACAACATAACATATATTAACATAACATAACATAACATAACATAACATAACATAACATAACATAACCTAACATAACATAACATAACATAACATAACATAACATAACATAACATAACATAACATAACATAACATAACATAACATAACAAATTACCCCGTATTAAAGCACTTATCAACAGCTTTCATTTGATACCCATATTGTACATACACAACCAAAGGTTACCCGGGTCCACGTTTTGACCTATATCTCGAGACCCCAGTCACGGAGCGGCATGAAAAATACTCTGTACTAAAGCATTCACCAACAGCTTTCATTTGATACTCATATTGTACATACACGTATGAAGGTTACCCGGGTCCACGTTTTGACCTATATCTCGAGACCCTATCTACCAATAGGTATTCAAACTATACGGAAATCATCTTCAATACCTACTTAACAATGTGTGTAAGTTTTGTTTAATTCGGTTCAAACACACGGCGGGTCCACGTTTTGGCATATATTTCGAGACCCTAGTCATCAATAGGTATGAAAATTACCCCGTGTTAAAGCACTTATCAACAGCTTTCATTTGATACCCATATTGTACATACACAACCAAAGGTTACCCGGGTCCACGTTTTGACCTATATCTCGAGCCCTATTTCCAAAATAAAATACTTATTATAAAATGTAATATCGAAGTTCGAATGCGTATTGCTGCCATATTTTTTTGCAACCTCAGTAAACGACGCTTACGGATTTTCTCCAACTGTTTATTATTATCATCCAATTGCGGAATTACATAAGCTATTTCTTCTCTTTGTCTTTTCTTCATACCATTAATAATAATTAAGCAAACCAAAAACAGCGAAATACTCTACCGAAGTAATTTCTATGAAGAAAAACCTTTCACAACAGTATTGACAGCTGATTGGCAATTTTGCAGGTAATCTGCCATATATGAACGGGTAGATTAATTTTGTGGATTTATTGGTAATTAACATATGTGAACGTACTTTTAATTCCAAGTTCTCCTAGTTCATATATTAGCTACATAAACAAATTTCATAATTTTCGCCATTTCGCATTTTTGTCCTTATAAATAGATACATATGTACTATGTATTTATGTACGTGCATACGAAATGGGTGCGACAATGATGAATGAAAAGCACGCCATCCATGGCTTTGGACATCATGCTACATCTGCCACCCCTAGATCTCTTTTGCAAATACTCAGCAGCCTGCTCCGCTTTAAGGCTCAAAGCGAGCTCACAATGGAGGAGTGTCACACATGGACATTCAACCATCTTAAACTCCTACACGGATATACCCAGTGACTGTGATTATCACCCTCCCATTCTTTGCTTCGAAATGAATTTCCTAATGAAAATCCCTTCTAGGCTGGAATGGCTTGAAGAAGATCCAACACCCAACACACCCGTTAAGATCTACACGGACGGATCTAAAATGGACACCGATGTGGGATCAGGGTTATTTTGTGAAGAGCTTTCTATTAGTGAATCCTTTAAACTACCGGATCACTGTAGTGTTTTTCAAGCGGAAATTAACGCTATTCATGAAGCCTTAAAATGGTTAAAGATAAACAGAATATCATCAACGGATATCTGCATTCTATCGGACAGCGAAGCTGCCCTACGAGCCCTGGATGCATTCCAAACAACATCAACGAGTGTCTTACGTTGTCGCCAATCTCTAAATGAGATGGCCAAGCAATATCGTATAATCTTACTATATGCTGGGTTCCAGGCTAGGGAACTGTAGGGCAGACCAACTTGCAAGAGAATGTACCTGTATGCCATACATAAGTAATTTTATGGAGATTCCTCTCGCAACTTGTAAGCTTCTCATTAAGGACGCACCAATCAGTTCTGCAAATCAAAGATGGATTAGCGTTAACGCCTGTGAAATTTCTAGGCAAACATGGCCAAGGCTAAATTTACGTCTGTCCAAGAGTATTATAAAACTGAGTAGACTTCAAATCAGGACCTTAGTCGGGCCCTCACAGGACATTGTCTCATAGGAAACCATGCAAGGAGATTAGTACTGGCAGTACTGGCAGGCCCCATACAAAATAATTTTTGTTCGAGATTGTGACTCTACGTTATTACTTTCTCAATGGTTAAATCTAAAGTTTCGAAGTCATGTCGGTTATTGAGATGAATTTGGTCTTTGCTGTATAAAGTGTTTTATTCGCCGTTTCCCACATAACGTGGTTCATCTTATATATAAAATAAAGTCAACTTTTTGTGTGTGTTCGCTAACCGGCCGTGTTTTTTCACCGAATTGAACCAAACTTACATAGATTGTTAAGTAGGTATTGAAGATGGTTTACGTATAGTTTGGATGCCTATTGGTGGATAGGGCTCGAGATATAGGTCAAAACGTGGACCCGGGTAACCTTTGGATGTGTATGTACAATATGGCTATCAAATGGAAGCTGTTGGTGAATGCTTTAGTTCAGAGTATTTTTCATGCCGCTCCGTGACTAGGGTCTCGAAATAGAGACCAAAACGTCGACCCTGGAATGTGTTTGTACAATATGGATACCAAATGGAAGCTGTTGGTGAATGCTTTAGTACAGAGTATTTTTCATGCCGCTCCGTGACTATCGTCTCGAGATAGAGACCACAACGTGGACCCTAGAATGTGTTTGTACAATATGGATATCAAACGGAAGCTGTTGGTGAGTGCTTTAGTTCAGAGTATTTTTCGTGCCGTTCCGTGACTAGGGTCTCGAGATAGAGACCAACATGTGGACCCGGGTAACCATTTGTTGTGTATGTACAATATGGGTATCAAATGAAAGCTGTTGATAAGTGCTTTAATACGGGGTAATTTTCATACCTATTGATGACTAGGGTCTCGAAATATATGCCAAAACGTGGACCCGCCGAGTCTTTGCACCGAATTAAACCAAACTTACACACATTGTTAAGTAAGTATTGAAGATGGTTTCCGTATAGTTTGGATACCTATTGGTAGATAGGGTCTCGAGATATAGGTCAAAACGTGGACCCGGGTAACCTTCGGATGTGTATGTACAATATGGGTATCAAATGGAAGCTGTTGGTGAATGCTTTAGTTCAGAGTATTTCCATCCGCTCCATGACTAGGGTCTCGAGATAGAGACCAAAACGTGGACCCTAGAATGTGTTTGTACAATATGGATATCAAATGAAAGCTGTTGATAAGTGCTTTAATACGGGGTAATTTTCATACCAATTGATGACTAGGGTCTCGAAATATATGCCAAAACGTTGACCCGGCCTGTCTTTGCACCGAATTAAACCAAACATACACACATTGTTATGTAAGTATTGAAAATGGGTTTCGTAAAGTTTGGTTGTAATTCGGAACACTGGCAATGTGTACAGCGTTCTTTTGAACCAGCCATAATGTCGTTTACTTTTTTAACGCTTGGGGCGGAACTGAACTGTCACTGAACTGAACTTGACAGTGTGAGTTACAATGTGCCAATATTTCTTTCTGATTTGGATACAATAAGGAGAAGACGTAAGTGCAAAGTGTAAAAATTGTTTGTGAATTTTTTTATGAATTTTTTTGGAGTGGATTTTGGATCAGTGAATAATTTCTTACGAAATTTGAGAATTTAATGTGAAATCCGAATGTTCAAATGAAATTATGTGTTCGTGGAAAAAAAATTTTTTTTCGTTTATTTTTTAAAAAATATAAATGGATAATGGTTAAAAAAGCTCCAATGCTTAATAAAACATATAAATTGAAACGAAAAATTCATGGATGATCAGGAAAAAAGACGATTGTTTCTTAGTTATTCATTTGCGTTGATTTGAAATTTAAAACCGATCTTTTTCCTGATTTTCAATTTATATTTTATATTTACTCAAAAACAAATAGAAAAACAAAAAATATTGTTTATGCCAAAGCGCTTGAATAAAGAATAAAGAAATAAATAATATGAAAACCATATTTTTTCTGTTGTGCCAGAGTTTGTGTATCTTGGCACCGCCGTTAACAGCAACAACGATATGAGCCTGGAGATCAAACGGAGAATCACTCTTGCTAATAGGTGTTACTATGGGCTAAGTAAGCAATTGAGTAGTCGAGCCCTCTCTCGCATGACCAAACTAACACTTTACAAGACGCTCATCATACCCGTGTTGCTTTATGGCGCAGAGGCATGGGTAGTGTCACAAAGCGATGCAGCCGCTCTTGGGGTGTTCGAGAGAAAAGTTCTTCGTAAGATCTTCGGTCCCGTGCGCGTTGGCGAAGACTACCGTTCAAGAATGAACCACGAGCTGTATGAGCTCTACGCCGACATTGACGTAGTTCAACGCATCGCCATCCAACGCCTGCGTTGGCTAGGGCATGTCGTGCGTATGGATGAAGAAGCTCCAGCAAGGAAGGTGTTTGAGGGCGAAGTGCAAGGGAGCCGACGAAGAGGAAGACCATTGCTCCGGTGGAAAGACTAAGTGGAGGAAACCCTATGCTCGCTTGGTATACGGAATTGGAGAAGGCGCGCGCGGAGCAGAGGCGCCTGGAGAGAGCTAGTGAGGTCGGCCGTAACTCGGTAACGGGTTGTTATGGCCACCTAAGTAAGTAAGTAAGTATATTTTTTCTGTTCTAAACCATATCTATTCTATTTTAGTGTGCCCAGCGAAGCGGGCCTGGTTTGCTAGTTTTATATATATCTGATTCCACTCGAAAGTTCCGTTGTGAAAAATTTGTGCCTGATCCTTCTTGGTATTAATTAAAACTGTTTGTTTTTAGGTGCTCAATGATGGCAAGTATAACATAGAGTCGCAATCTTGAACAAAAATCAGTTTTTATGCGGCTGCCAGTACTGGGAATTTAAAAATATATCATGCTGTAGTGCATATGCAGTATATTTTTTAGAGGCCAGTTGATGTATGAACTCGATCTGTAGGTTTGATGTGTGAGGTCCTTCTGATACTTGTAGCGCGCTGGTGGCTACAATATTTTATTGCTTCATTGCGTTAGTAATTACTAAATGATTGCTTTTTTAAAATCGCTAATGCTTGGCACCAGGTTCAAATCTTGAGACCGGCATATCTGAACATTCACTTTTTATTTTTTATTTAAACCTTATTTTTTGATAAATATTTTTTTTTTCAATCTTGAAAAAAATAATAACTTTGCATTTAATTATGTTATACATAAGACCTACTAATGTTAAACACAAATAATTTTTGCAATAATCATTTATTTTGGTTAATTGTTTTTATTTATGGAAATTATGTATGAAATATGACATCAGAAAAATATCCACCATTTTGCTCGATACAAAGATTGGTTCTTTTTAACGCGTTTTCCATTACACCACATAATGTTTCTGGTTGAAGGCTCAATATTTCGTCTCGAATATTTTGCTTCAGCTGTCCAATAGTCTCTGGTTTATTAAGATACACTTTGTCTTTTAAATATCCCCATAAAAAGAAGTCGGGCGCAGTCAAATCTGGCGAATGAATCACGCAGCAGGACCATAGTTTGCCTAGCAGTATGCGCAGTTCCTCCATCTTATTGAAACCACAAATTAGGATACTGGTCCGCCATTGGCCGCAAAAAGTTTTGAATCAATGTTCTGTAAGAAACTCCTGAAATCGATTCCGCCGGTTCATCCTCATTGTCGAAGAAATATAGACCGATAACTCCAGTGGCCATAACACCGCACCAAACAGTACATTTAGATGGGTGCAAGTGATGTTGATGTGTTGCCTTGGATTTTCAGGGCCCCACAATCTACAGTTTTGTTTGTTGACATAACCATTTAAATGGAAATGCGCTTCATCCGACATCAAAAAATGTTGCCGATATTTACTCTGCGTTAAAACAATTGATCGTTGACAAGAATAGAAAAATTCGATAATTTTAATGCGTTGTGTTGTACTGTAGGGTTCCATAATAAATTTCTAGCAATTCTATTATAACCTACAAAAAGAAAAAAAAATCAAAAAATAAAAAAGTTTTGTGCTTAACATTAGTAGGTCTTATTTGGCCCACCCTGTACAATTATATATTAAAGTATACGCATTTATGTACCATAGATCGCATACGTATACATATGTACGTGCTAAGTTCGCAATACTTTTGCTGCGGCGAATGCGCGCTGGTATGTAGGTATGTATGGATTAGCGATAGGGAAATATTTTCGAAGGGAATAGTGTATGTCCCATAAGAATGATGATATTTCGTATGCATGTACATACATATCTATTTATAAGGTCAAAAATGCGAAATGGGGAAAATTATGAAATTTGTTCAAATTTTGTGTTGGTTCAAAATTTTGTGTTCGAAAGTTTTGATGAATAAAAAACAAAATTTATATTCAATCAAATTCAAACCTTTCTTTATTGAATCTATCTTAAGACTGCCCTAAAATTTCTGTTCCAGTATTATTTATTGTTTAAATTCTATCTACATATGTTGCATATTATCACGGTGAATAATTCTGTGGAATTGTTTATCGCTTATTTGGCAAGTGCTGGAAATGCAAATTGGGCAAAAAGATGAATAAGTGTTCAATAAAATATAAGTTGCATTATTGCACTTTTAATAAAGCAATTCTTTGGAATTGCTAAATTCCAGGAAATGCAAGTTTAGTTAAATTATGTATGTATTAAAGGGCTTAACTATAACACCCCCACTTTTTTCTAATGTTATTCGAAAAAAATATTGTTAACAAAATAATTATGACAATGATTATTGCGCGAATAGTGATATTACTTAAACTTGGGTATACATTTTGTTTGATAACTTCTTGAATTGAGTTTGCATGTTTTACTTCTTCTAAGTACAGCGATTCTAATTTTAAGTCGTCTATTATTTCGGATCTCGTGGAAACACCAAAATTAAGAAAAAGTTGTTTCTAATAGCGGTCGCCCTTCGGCAGACAATGACAAACCTCCGAGTGTATTTAGCTCTGAAGAAAGCTTCTCATAAAAATATCTGCCTTTCGGAGTCGGCTTGAAACTGTAGGTCCCTCCATTTATGGAATAACATCAAGACGCACGCCACAAATAGGAGGAGGAGCTCGGCTAAAAGCCCAAAACGGGTGTAGGCGCCAATTATATATATATATATTAATTATATATTGTTTCATTTCTTCTTTCTTTTATTTTTGTTAACACGTTCGCGGACGTGAATGCTATAGCATTCATTTTTATAGTGATGCAAAATGACGTGAATGCTACAGCATTCAAATTTGAAAGCCAAGTTTTGTTCATTTAATTTCATGTAACCTTAAGTGAAAGATCAAAAAATTAAGAAAAAGTTTTTTCTAATAGCGGTCTCCCCTCGGCAAGCAATGGCAAACCTCCGAGTGTATTTCTGCCATGAAAAAGCTCCTCATAAAAAATATCTGCCGTTCGGAGTCGGCGTGAAACAATATCAAGACGCACACCACAAATAGAAGGAGGAGCTCGGCCAAACACCCAAAAAGGGTGTATGCGCCAATTATATACATTTCAAAGTAATGACCACTTGATTCATTAAGTACTTTCATATAACAGTTAAAATACGATGTTCTGACTACTCTTATAATATATGTATAACCAGATTTTCTATATTACAACTAGTTTCAAAAGTAATTGCCTGTCTAGTTTTGCAGCTCCCTGAAATTTTTAGTGTCCGCGAACGTGTTAAGGAATTTGTTAAAATGAATTTGTCAAAAATTTTATCTTTTGTATTAAAAAATGTTATATTAAGTGTTTGGATTTCACAATTTTCAAATATATTCATAAAGTTTCCTTTCCGTTTTATTTCCATTTTATTTGAATTATGAGTTATCTTTGAATCAAAACTCTTAAATGTGAGTATTCCGGGGATGATTTCTTTTACTTCAGTTTTTCTGCAGATGTAAGACTGTATCGCAGTATGCTTCTTCAAAATTGATAATATTTAATAACCATTAATACTTATACTGTTAATTTTACTAAGTTTCTTTTCCCTTAACATAAGTGTCAGAAATGTTATTATTATTTATAATCTACAAGTATTTCATATATGCTTAATTTAATAGATTTATTATTGATATAATATTAGGCATTGGTTCAAATACGATTGTTGAAAAGACTCTTTCTGAATATTGAGGTATTTGGAGAATTAAAATAATGTCGTTGTCTTGCAATGCGACGGCTACTTTAATGTTAGTGTAGCTGTCGAAGTTGTGTATTAAATCTAATTCTTTTTTAGTAAGTATGTCGAAAGGGATATATCGTTATTTATTTGATAGATATTTTCTAAAAATGTTATGTCGTCTTCTATTGTAGCTGTTTTATTTTGTAAGAAGTTCTTGAAGTTGTTTATGTAATTTGCTATTTGAGATTGTTCAAATTATTCGTTAAAATCTCTTCGTTCTTGTATATAGTGTTCAATTAATTTTTACTTTCTAATTCGTTGTCGATGTCCACAGTCCCAGCCACTAATTTAGGTCCTTTTCCTAAAATGTTCATCAGTGCTCGTTTTTGTCTAAAGTGTGGACTTAAGTTTGCAATCTTCTCTTTGACTAAAATAAAAATTTTATTTACTGTATCCAGTAATGCTTTGCTTTCTGTATTAGTGATAAAGTATCGGTGTATGCTTTAACGTTAAGGATGTGTATTACTTCGTTGTAATGTTCTATTACTTTCAGTTCGTCGGTCCTAATTGGTAAGTATCCCTTGTTGTTCGTAAGGTCTAATATATCAATGGTTTAGCAAAGGTGGTCGTTAGGAATACAGTTATCAGTACCCTGGAAGTCATCTGAAAGGGTTATGTTAGTTAATTTTTACTTTGGGGTTATCTTTGGCTTGGTATTTTGTATTCTGTCTTATATGAGCCTTATAATATTTGTACCCAGTTTTTATATTCTCTAGGTGGTCTTTATTGATTTTTCTATATTTTCTATGGTTTTTACCTCCTCTAATTTCTTTAATACAACTAGTTCCTTCTTCTATTTCTACGTCAGATCTGTCCCTGCTTAATTTACCTATATTTATTTATTTATTTATTTAATATAATGAAATATACTTTTAAATAAATATATTACATATTTGTGGCAGCATTAGCAACAATGCCTTCAGCTGCTTAGTGTACATAATACATGCTACTATATTGGTATTTGTATAAATAATTATACTTTGTACATCCTAAATTAAAGTTGATAGATTAAGTTCATTAAATTTTGTTACTTAATTTAGCTTGGCTGATATATTTGAATATTCTTGAAACATTTTCTGCAGTAGGGGCTTTTAAAAGCTCTGATGGCGTGTTCGATGAAAATATTTCTTCCCTGATCTTGCTGAGTGCTGGGCATGTATCCAGGATATGTAGCGTAGTTACAATAAACGCAACCTGGGTCGTAGCTTCTATTGGGAAGATGTTGGTGTGAAAGTGCACAATGTCCGAGGCGTAGTCTTGAGAAAACTTTGAGCGCTGGAATACTACATGTTGTAGGGTAGGTTGTTTTAGTTTTGTTAGGATTAATAAGGCGGTACCGATGATTGTAAGTGCTCCATAACTCTTTCTGTTGATTTTCTTTCATTTTGTAAATATAGCGTAATATATCATTTTTCTCATTTAACTCCACGCAGTAGCAGGGCATATGCGGTACATTTTTAGCTTCCTTATCGGCTTCTTCGTTGCCGTGGATACCGCAGTGACTCGGTACACACATTAATTTTATTTTAGTCTTTGCAATCAGGGTATCTCGAATACATGCAATCAGCGGGCTTACGTTATTTGGGTTCTGTATCGCCATTACTGTTGAGAGGCTATCGGTGCATATGGTATATTTTCCCTTTGACGTTACCGCCTATTTTGTTGCTTCTTTCACAGCATAGGCTTCAGCTGAGAAAATAGAGCAGAAGGGTGATAGCAACCCTTTGCTTATAATGCAAGAATCGTCAGAAACGACTGCATACGCGGTATTAGTATAATCTTTTGATCCGTCGGTGTATACGAAAATCTGACCGTTGGAATAAAGTTGGCGTTTTTTCGACTCGTAAAAACTTGTTTGAAAGTATCTGCACAGGTGTTGTGCTTTGGAAAGCACATTAATTCGTCTTCCAAAAAGGAGGAATGTATAGCCCATGGGGGGTGTTTGCTAAGCACCTTGGTTTTATATCAAGACCGAGATGCGCTGTCTTTTGAACAACCCGATGGATAGCTGATTGCTTTTTATATGCCGCTTTCGCGTAAGCGCTTGTTTTATTTTGTTGTGTAATGTAGGATTATGAGTATAAAAAAGTTTAGGTATCAGTCGTAATGTGCTCAATTCGAGTCTTTCTTGGATATGTGGCATGCCAGTTTCTGCAAGTACATTTCTTGTATTCGACGTGGGAAAAGCTCTGATGCTGCGTCTGATAGCCAAATGGTATGGCGCGTAAAGTGAGTTTCCAGCGTGATGCCTATATATTGGAAGGCCGTAATCAATGACCGATAGGAGTAGAGCCTTAGTTGTGTTGGTTAGGATATTTGGATGAATATTTGATCTTTGTGATGAGAGGAACTTAATAATACTTAATTTATCAAATAACTTTTTTCTTAAAGCTAAACAATGCTCCTTAAAGTTAAACTTGGGGTCAAAAATGACACCTAAAATCTTAAGTGTATTTACATTTGGTATTTTTATATTGTATCTTAAATTAAATCTATCACACGTTTTTTTTTGCCAAAAACATATGTAAAGTGTTACATTTTTGAAATGATATGTTGGCTCCCGATGTGAGAGACCATTCACTAATTTTGCTTAAGATTTCTGTAAAAGTATCTTTGACTTGCGTCAGATCCAACCTTGTTGAAAAAATGATAACGTCAACTGCATAAATACAATGTTCTACTGGGAATTGGGATATAATTTGGCTAATTTTATTGAAAGCGATCATAAATATTGTGACTGATATTGGAGAGCCTTGAGGTATACCATTTTCCAACGGAAGGCAGTGTGAGTAGTTATTAATAAGTTTAACTCGGAATTTTCTATTGCTCAAAAAAGTTTTAACAAAGTCGTAAATTTTTGGGCCTACTTTGCAGTTGGCTAGTTCTTGAAGGCCGACGTGTGCACCGATACGATCGTATGCTTGCTCGAAATCTAGACTTAGAGCTGTTAAATGCCCCTTATTGGCGATTGCGGTTGCCGCAGAGTGTTCGAAATGTAGCAGAGCATCTAAAGTGCCCTGCCCTTTTTAGAATGCTACTTGGTTCGCGCTAATTGATTTATAGCGTTTTCGTTTTTACACAAAAATGTTGCCATGCCGACGTGCAAAAGTTCTTCAAAGTCGCACTTCACCCTGTGAAACTGTCACCATTTTTAAGGTTCAGTGCAGCCCTTCACATTTATAAAAGACCACAAACTGTAACCCTGAAATGCAATCAGCTGTTTTTTCGCGCGCTAATCGGACAACGAATTGCAAAAATTTTTGGTGGACAGTTTAAAATAAAAAAATAAAAGAATGCTAGCTAATGAAGAAAGTCCTATTAGCAGCAAAACAGTTACAGGTAAAATGAGAATGTCTTGACTTTTCTATCAAATGTGAAAAAGTGAAAAATGCTAATTATTTAAACGATCCTTTTGGTAGTATGGACGGAAGGCGAAACGAGACTTCTGCTGGATAAATACGCCTCCTATTTGCCGGACATTGGTCCCTTCAAGCAGTTAAAGACAAAAAAGGACATGTGGATGAAAATTTGCGCAGAGTTCGATGGGAAAAGTTGGAAGCAGTGTGAAGAAAGGTATAAGACCATCATGAAACGTAAAAAAGTGGCGGTGGAAAATAATAGGACCTCAGGTGCAAAACGCCAAAAGCTACAGTTTGAAGAAGAGCTCGAAAAAATATGCAAAATAGATGATTCCATTGAGCCGGCAGTAAAAATAAGTAGCTAATGTATGATAAAAAAAGAGGTCGCAGCAAAAGAAAAGCAAAGAAAGAGCAAAACGCTCCAAGAAACTATGTTAGAAATTGCTGCTAGGAAGGAGGAAGCCAGAGAGGAGCGACACAAGGAAAGAATGGAGAAAGCTGCAAGAATCGAAAACCTTTTGGAAAAGTGCATCAGTGAAAACAAACCAGCTTGAAGATATGGGCGTGTGAGGTAAGTCATTAAAGCCGGTTTGAATTGTGTATGCTGCTTATGATCCATTAAATGTTAATTGAAATATTTTGGTTTTGCAGGCTTCTGTAATTTAGTATAAAATGGGAGGAAGTGACTTTCGTTCCTGGTCCAACGTTTCGCCTATTTATTTTTTACTTTGTACCTGCTTGAAGCAAATTAATATGATCTCCCTTATTTTCAATAAATACAATATATAAAACAAAAGAAAAAGTAGTTTTTTAATATTTATTGAAGTTTCTTTCAAGGTACATCTCGTTAATGCAATTAGTGCGTTCGAAAACTGTGCTAGTCCAAAATTTTACATATTTGGTCTCTTCATTGACTGGCCGTAAAACATTACTTAGCTGTAAATTCTTTTTTTTTTTTTTTAATATATTTAAAACTTTATTTTGTATTCTGTCTATACTTACAGTTCTTAGAATACATTTTACAAATATTTGGTTACATTTAAGAGTGGCTTTGATTTTAGTATTAAAGGAATATTTCCAGTGAAATATCCTTTCTAATAAATATAATAATAAATAAATAAATTCAATATTTTATAGATGGCTCTTGGACGAGCTGAATTGGTGTTTTTCTTTTCAACCTTAAAAAGACACATGATGGTGACATGAGGGTAGAGGCCAACTCATTTGGGTGCGATTGAAGTCGATTTCGGTATTTACTGGCTACATTTTGTATTTCCTCTTTTATTGAAGGGATGTCTAAGTCCCGATGAATTTGGGCCTTTGTCACGTACCACGGAGCGTTGACTAGGGTGCGTAGAGTCTTGGACTGGAAACGCTGCAGGATTTCCAAGTTTGAATTTGACGCAGTACCCCACAGTTGGATTCCGTAAGTCCAGACTGGTTTTATCACAGATTTGTAGAGGATAAGTTTGTTGTCCATTGAGAGGGTGGATTTGCGGTTTAGCAGCCAGTACATATTACGAAATATTAAACCTAGAGCTTTCCTTTTTGTAAAGATATGCGTTTTCCACGTAAGCCGTTTATCCAAATGAATGCCTAGATATTTAGCACTATCACATTGCGGAATTGGAATACGGTTTAAGTTGATTTGTGAGCAGGTGGTTCTTTTTGTGGTAAAGGTGACGTGTTAAGATTTATGTTCGTTTACTTTCAACCGCCAGCTCCGGAGCCATTTGGAGATTTTATTTATGCTTATTTGGAGCATATAAGAGGCTTCCACGGGATCCACTGCTGTCGCCATAATAGCGGTGTCATCGGCAAAAGTGCCAGTTAGTACACCTTTTGTGGTTGGCAGATCGTGTGTAAAAATTAAGTACAGGATTGGACCTAATATACTGCCTTGTGGGACCCCAGCTTTAATTTGTTGGAAATTGGAAATTTCATTTTCGTAATTTACGTAGAACATTCGTTGGTTTAGATAAGATTTAATGAGCAAATAGGCATTTAGTGGTAATTTCTTTTTTATTTTAAAGAGCAGGCCTTGGTGCCACACTCGGTCGAAGGCTTGTGATATGTCTAGGAAAACTGTTGAACAGATTTGTTTTCGGTCGAGCGCTGCTTGTATTTTTTCGACAAGTCTATGGACTTGCTCAATTGTCGAATGCTCATTCCTGAAACCAAACTGATGTTTCGGAATTATTTGTTCGCGTTCGATAAAAACCATTAAACGTTTAAGGAAGATCTTTTCAAAAACTTTTGACAGTATTGGTAGAAGACTGATAGGGCGATAGGATTTCACTTCATCGCCTGGTTTTCCTGCCTTGAGCACCATTTTAATTTCTGCTACTTTCCATTGAGCTGGGAAAATGTTTCTGGTTAAGCACGCATTAAACAAATGGGTAATGAAATTATAGGGTTCAGGAGGTAGTTTTTTGAGAATTTCGGCCGTGATGCGATCATATCCTGGTGCCTTGTGATCTTTTAGCTTTTTAATAGTGCTAACTATTTCACTTTTGGTGAACTTCTTCATCGGTAGCTCCATTTGGTAGGGTTCGTTTAAAAAGGCAGCAACAGTGCTGTCAAAACAAAGATCAGCTTCAGTATCGTTTGGTGTAAAAATATCTTTTAGATATTTAGAAAAAAGCTCAGATTTCTCGATTGCAGTTTTCGCCCATGAACCATCTTTTTTACGAAGTGGTGGACGGTGCTCTTTTGTGGTACTTACTTTTTTGCTGACTTTCCACAGGGAATAATTGGTGAGGTGTGTGGGTTCCAAACCCCATAGAAACTGCCTCATTTCTTTGTCGTGTTGCTCTTTCAATAATAATTTTATTTCTTTTGATAATGTATTAAAACGGCTTTTATATTCAGGAAATCTTGTTTGTTGCCATATTTTTCTTGCCTGGCGTTTCTCTTTCAGTTTGTTTCTTAGGAAGATACCGATGCTTGAATTTCTTTGTGTACGAATATGAGGACTCACATGAGTGGTGGATGACCACGCTGCATCCTGGATGCATTTTGTAAGATATTCGGTAGCCTCGATTATATCTTCCTCGTTTTTTAGAGCAACTTTTATGCCAAGTGTCGACGTCAAAATGGTTTTAAATTGAGTCCAATTTGTACGGCTGTTGGTAAGTTGGCAGTTTTGGGGCCTATTTTCGAGTTTATCATTTATTGTGATTATCACTGGCGAATGGTCAGAAGAAAGATCCAGGTAGGATTTACAGGTTATCTGCAGGTACGATAGACCTTTGATGACACAAAAATCAACAAGGTGAGGAATCTTTTTTGGGTCTGAAGGCCAATAAGTTGGCTCTCCCGTTGAGAAAACTTTCAAGTTCATTGATGTCGTTGCGTTGTACAATTCGCGTCCCTTTGTTGTCGTAAGCCGAGAACCCCATAGTGTATTTTTTGCACTATAGTCACCTCCTGCTATAAAGCGTGCTCCCAGGGTTTTAAAAAACTTAACATATTCTTTATTTTTAATTTTGTGTTTAGGTGGACTGTATATTGCAGAAATAAGTAATGCACCAATGGAGTCTTGTACTATGACATTTGTTGCTTGAATTTCTTCTGCTCTATAATGTGTAGATTCATAGTACTTGATTGATTTCTTTATAAGAATAGCAGAGCCTCCGTGGGCAGATCCGTCAGGATGCATTGTGTGATAGAAGCTGTAGAAGGGAATATTGAAAAAACTCTTTTTGGTGAAATGGGTTTCTGATACTAAGAAGATGTCTATATCGTGTTTTTGCAAGAAAATTTTTAACTCATTTGAGTGTTGTGACAGCCCATTTGCATTCCACACAGAAAGGTTTAAGGGCATGGAATATGGGACTTTTGGACAAGACTTACTAAAAGGTTTGTCATGGCAGTCATTTGGCTCATTACATCTCTTAATAGCTTCATCATTTCCCGGATTTCGCTGATCAAGGCGTTGTTTTCGTTGGTGTTTTGGTTTATTTCATTACTAGCAACTTGTGCATACGATAGCTTCTGTTGGTTAAAATTTAGTTGTACTTGTTGGTGGCTTGGATCATTTTGGGCGTTCTGAGATGGCATTATCTTCTTCATTATTGCAGGAAAGGAGGTTGCTTGCAGCTTTTTATATACGGTGCATCCTTTATAGTTCGCCAGGTGATTACCCTCACACAGTGCACATTTGACGTCTTTGGATCTCGTCTTTCGTTCGCATTCAGATGTTAAATGATCGCCTGCGCACTTAACGCATTTGGCCTGTCTTCGACAACCAGATTTTGTATGACCATAGTTTTGGCATCGCGAACACTGTGGCAGGTCGCGTTTTGGCCGAGGGGGTTCAAAAGTAATGCGACTGTGGAGTAAGTTTCTAATATCATAGATTGATTTATTGTTGGGATTTTGCACCATTTCTACGACAAACATTGGAAGTGCTCTTTTGTTTTGAGAGTGTTTCATATTCCAACCATTTGTGACAGAGTGACCATATTCCTTTAATGCAAGTTTGATTTCTTCAGGTTCAACTGACGGATGCATATTTCTTAAAATTACTTTAAAACTTCTTTCATTTTTTGGTTTGTATGTGTAAAACTCTGTCTTCTTACTTTCAAGCAATTTAACTATGTTAGTGAATGCTTCCGGTGTTTTTGGCTGGATTTTTACGCGATTTGACCCAATGACTCTTAATTCGTAGTTATTACTTTCAAATTCGTTGAGCGTGCTTAATAACGGATGAATATTCTCGACTCTGTCTACGAAGATTGGAGGAGGTTTGAGAGGTTTTTCCTTTTCAGGTGTTTTATCTGCTTTTGATTCGTTGTTATCATCCATTGAAAGAGCATCGAATTTGTTTTCATTACTTAGCCAATAGCTAAGTTTTTGTTGCTTTGCTTTGCTGACATTTTGCGGGCTACCTAAAACCTTTTCGGATTTTTGACTAGGGTCCAATTTTAATCATTTGACGTAGAATTTGTAATATTCGTATCGTTCGGATTTATTGAACTCATAGAAGAGGAGCGTTGCTTTTGAGTTTCATTTGTCACAATCATAACTTTATTGGTTGTATATGGGTTAATATTCCCTTGACGAGAAGCGCCATCTGATGGCTGTTTGGTTGATGAATGGTTCGCGTCCGAGCTGTGAGGGGGAGTGCGATTTAATGGCATGGCCGAAGCCTGGTGTCTACCAGCTGTGTTTTTGATAACAGCTGTCACTTTTGGGAAAAATAGTGTAAAAACAAAAAACCGCGAGCGAGACAAATTGATTATCGATGGTTAGCAATAACGACAGATTCTCTTCTTTTTTGTTTGTTTTGTTTGTATTATAAATACTGTACAAATAAGGGGAAATACCGAACGAAGTTAAAAATAATTTTTTGATTTCCTCGGAACGTTAATTTTGAACATTTACTGTTTTTGAACTAACCTATTCAATGTTGCTAAGTAGAAAATTTCCAAATTTAGGTACTTAAAAAAAACATGTCAAAAAAGTGATTTTATTTGGCTTCTTTTTATTTCGCTTACTTCGAAAGGAAAATGTTGTTCCTGAACGGAAGCAGGATCAACGCAGTATTCTTTTTTCTCTATAAAATCTTGTTTGTCTATGCAAATATTATGAAGTACGCAGCATGCTAGTATAAATTCCGCTGTAGTCTCAACTTCATGAAAATCTAATCGCATAAGTTGCCGGAAACGACATTTTAACAATCCAAAGGCGTTTTCAATTCGGACCTGTGTTTGACTAAATTTGTAATTGTATCTCTTTTCTTTGTCAGTTAAATTCCCGTAATCCCTATACGGCGTTAACAAATAATTTCGGATCGGATATGCAGAATCCCCTAACACATGATATTTTGGTAAACATAGCTTTGGAAGTTCTTTACCAATGAAAGATAACTTCAACACACGCGAGTCGTGCACTTTACTCGCCACATCTAAAAATTTTAAATTTGCATCACATATACCCTGCATAGTCACGGAAATTGTGTCATGCCTATTTATATATGTTGAACGAATTTTTTTTTTCGGCGCCCTTATCGAAATGTAAGTTCCGTCAATGCAGCCTAATACGTTAGGAACACCAGAGATTGCCGCGAACTCATTTGATATAATCTCTTTTTCAGTAGCACTTTCCCCTTGGGAAGATTGCATTCATTTTACAAAAGATCACACAATTCGAAAGTGGCAGCACAGGGCAACATTTTCATGTAGAAAAGAAAACGCTATTAGTTTTTTCTGAAAACCACATAATCTTTTTGGCTACTATTTTTTCTAATATCTTTCGTAAGCAGGGTAACAAGGATATGGGACGGTAGCTGCTAATTTCCAACTGTGGTTTGAGAGGTTAAGCTATTGATATGGCGTCCGCTACCTTCCAATTCTGTGGATAAATACCTTGCGAAAAAATTTCATTGTACAAGTTTACTATCCTTTTTTTAAAGGGAGAAGGGCAGTTTTTCAATAAAGGGTATGATATCCTATCAAGGCCTTGTGTTTTTCCCTTAGAGTTGGCGATGGCTCTCTCAAACTCGTCAGTAGTGATATCAGATTCCTGATATTTTGCAGAGATACTTAGTTTTCTTTCAGGCTCATAAAGTCGGGTAGTAATGCTATTCTTTTTTTCTATAAACTCATATAGAAAGTTGGAATTTTTAGAGTAGAAGCTCCAATATTTTGCAAATTCGTTCGCTATACTACTAGAGTCGGTATATGTACCGTTTGGAGTATTTATACAGGTTATTGCGTTTGATTTCCTAATACCCGATAGGCGCCCCAAGTCCTGCCAAATTTTTGTGTGCTGCTTTGCGGGTTAATGTTAGAAGTAAAATCTTCCAAAGCATCACGTTTTGCTTTTTTAGCTTCGTGTTTGAAAATGGCATTGTTACGTTTGTATACTAAGAGATCGTGAAAATCTCGTGTGCATTTATACTTGTGCCAACTCTTTTGCTTTAGAGTTCGTAGTTTTTGTAAATCATTATTCCACCATGGTGTATATCGTATTAGGCTTAAGTTTTTTGTATACAGTCGAACTTCGATAACTCGAACTATGACATGCCACAAAAAAAAATCGAGCTATCAAGATTTCGAGTTATCAAATATAACATACATATGTACATACATACATAAAAATCCATAAAAAAAATAAAACCTGATGGAAAAATAAAACAATCCATAAATCTCAAGGGGTAGCAAACAATTTTATTGATAAAACAGTACATGTTTCAAATTATGTATAGTTGCTATAAAATATTTTAAAATTATATATACAAAATTAATAACATTGTATGAATAGATGTATAGCTTTCATTCGTTTAAAGTAAAAAAGTCAGTTATTTGGGATTGACGAGAGGATTTTTTATTCTGATCTTCAAAAAAAGCTTCAATATTATTTAAACCATTGTACAGAAAATCGGTTGTATGTTCATTGGTTTTTAAATATGACCGCAAAATCTTGAACGAATTTTCAACTAGCTCGTTTCAAACTGGTTGCAGCATATCATCTTGCAAATCATCTTCTATATCACTTTCGCTATCATGCTCAAATTCGGATTTAGGGACCAATAGCTCTACAATATCTTCATCTGTGGGAAACTCTGAAGTAACAATATCGTCATCCACATGCATAAAATCATTAAAGGTGACACCTTCTGTACCTTTGATATTTTGCCAAGCTTCATATTCATTCTGCAGTTGAATTTCTTCCTTACTCTTTTCTTTTATGCGTTCGCTTATGAAAACCAAAGGAATATCATCTTCTTCCTGCCATTCAGAATATTGACCGAAGCCGGCTTTTCTAAAACAATTAGAGATGGTTTGAGGCTTAACATCGATATTCCATGCATTAGTTATTTCATCAACACAGTCCATTAATGTAATGTTAAGAGTTTTGTTTACTTCAAAGCATTTTATAGTATTTTTTAAAATTCTGCGACGATAATGACATTTTAAATTTTGTATGACACCTTGATCGAGTGGTTGTAATTTTGATGTCATATTCGGGGGAAAAAATGCAAGTTTGATAAACTTTAATCTCTGTTGGATGTCTTTAGGATGGGCTGGGCAGTTGTCAATAAAAAGTAGAATATTTCTTCCGGCTTTTCCAAATTGTTTGTCTAAGTTAAGAAGCCATTCTTCAAAAAAAGCTCTCGTCATCCACGCTTTTGAATTTGCTTTATAGTCGAGAGGTAACCATTTAACACCTCTAAAACAGCGGGGTTGATTACTTTTACCTATCAAGAGTAATTTCAATTTTTCTGATCCATCCATGTTTGCGGCAATCATCAACGTAACTCTCTGTTTACTGTGCTTTCCTTCATGGCATTTCTGGTTTTTAAGAGTTAAGGTGTTATCTGGAAGACATTTAAAGAATAAGCCCGTCTCGTCTGCATTGAATACGTCCCGTGCTTGATAACCTTCTAATAAATAAGGTAAACATCACGTTGCCATTTCATACAGTCTTCTTCGCTTACATCATTACTCTCGCCACACGCCTTTTTATGACATATACCAGATCTTAGAAAAAAAAAGTAACTTTAGGTGCCAGCTTGCACATTTATTTTATGAATGTACATACCTTCGTTTCCAATTATCGAGCCAACCAGTGCTTGCCTTGAAATTCGGTTGTTCTAATTTTTGACTAAATTCCAATGCTTTTTCTTTAAGTAATCCTCTGGATATAGGCAAATTCCGTGTTCTTGCCGATTTAAACCATTCTAAAACTGCTTTGTCCACATTTACGTATGTTGGCTTTTTTAGTCTCTTTGAACTCCCACTTGCACCACCACTTTCGATTGCAGTAATAACCGTTTGTTTATTTTTTAAAATAGTTGACACTGTATTTGCCGGAATAGCATACTTTACAGCTACATCTTTTTTTCGCGCACCCATTTCTACTTCCTTTATTAGTTTAAATTTTTCATCAATAGATAAAGTTTTTAAACAACGTTTTGAAGACATGTCAACAGAGTTTATTTTCGCGTAAGAACTACTAATAAAATACCTGTGGACTTAAACAGTGCCGCAACCCAACTGCTGACATCTGTTTTTGCTATAAAATAAGCAACACGTAATAAGGGGATTCCCCCGGAAATTCGACTTATCAAAGCTGGCGCCAAATATTCTGTTCGAGTTATCAAGATATTCGAGTAATAGAAGTTCGAGTTATCAAGTAAAAATAACACACAATTCTCACTCTAAACGCTATTGCCAAGCAGTTTGGTTCGAGATATCAAATATTCGAGATATCGAAGTTCGACTTATTGAGGTTCGACTGTACTTCTTTATTAATATTAGTTGAAATCGGGCACTTCGTGGACATATTTGTGCACATTTCTTGATATTTAGTCCAATCTGCTTTGTCTGCAAAAAACTTGGGATTATATTTGTTTTTGTTGTGCTCCTTAGTGGATACTATTTCAGTAACAATAGGAAAATATTCACATCCGTGAAGGTCATTGATTATTTTCCATGTACTGAGAGGGACCAGATTTAGTGTACATGGCGTTATATCGGCGTGCGTGAAAGTATGATGCGTTGAAAAGTGAGTGGGGTTTGCATCATTTAGTACAACCATATCAGTAGATAACAAAGAGTCTTCAATAATAGTGCCTCTGTCATTAACAGATGATGAGCGCCACAGAGGACTCCAGGCATTTACGTCGCCCAACCATAGCCTGGGCCCAGTTGCCTTATTTAAAATGTCGAATATATGTGTATGGGAAAATAGTTTATTTGGTGGTATGTATGTATTAATGATAGTGAGGTTTGGGTTAAGCGAGATTTCTACAGCAATACTCAGGAGATCATCGTCAGTAAACAGAATTTTGTGAGGTATTCCTCTTTTAACTAAAATGGCAACACCTTGTTTACCATATAGGTTTTGGGGTGAATTGAAAAAATGGGCTTCATATCCGCTTGGAGGGTATGCTTTCTTATTGTGAGGGGATATGAGTTTCTTGTAAGCATAAAAGGGATGGGTGGAGCCATTAGTAATAGCAATTCATGGTTATTATTGAAATATCCATTAATGTTCCATTGAAGTACCGAGATCATTATGAAGGTAGACTAGTGTTTTTATGCGCGACAAAATTGGTGTAGTTGGTTATAAAGTAAATTAAGGAGATAAATATGTATTTGTTTTTGATTCCATATTAACATCTTGTTGCTCAATTGGGAGAGCTGGTAGAGAATCAACAGGAGAAAACAGGTTATCGTTACTGATTGTGTTGTTTGCTGTGAATACATTAAATTGTTGGTAAATATTTTCGTGGGTGAAGTGGTTGAGTTGTCCGTATGTTGTTGGTTGAAAATTATTTGGGTGAGAATTTTACTCAGAGAATTATCATGATTTATGTTTTGTGCTATATTTTTTTTTTGTTTTACTGAAACGTATTTAATAATTATTCATTTACAATTCACATCGTTACACCTAGTCTTAAACACTAGCAAGTAACATTTTTTTAACTATAAATTTAGAAATTCAAACTATATATTATTAACCAATAAATCCTGTGGTTTTTTCCTTTTTAGAGGCCTTGTGTATAGCTCTTCATCACTTAAAATAGAAGCTTCGGAGTTGAGGTGATTTAGCAGCAGTGTTGCATGTTTCGCTGCCATGCAACAGACACAGTTGATATTTTATGGTCCCTGTGTAGGTCGATATTTCTCACATACCAGGGTGCATTAACAATATTTCTTAAAATTTTATTTTGTATGCGTTGAACTGCATCGATATGATTTTTGATGGCACACCCCCAAAGTTGGATGCCATATGTCCAAACCGGCTTTAACATTTGGTTATAAATAAGCAGTTTTTTGCTTGTTGAAAGTTTGGAATTTTTTCCAATAAGCCATATAATTTTTTAGTATTTTATATTTAACTCTTTTGCTTTTATATTTATGTGTTCTTTCCATTTCACCTTTGTGTCAAGTGTCATTCCCAAATATTTTGCAGTGTTTGCATATGGTACTAATTTGCCGGAAATTTCTAGAGGTGTATAGTTATAGTTTTATTTGTAAAATTTATATGTATTGATTTGTTTTCATTGAGTTTAATTCTACATTGGTTGGTCCACTCAACAATTGCATTTACCGACAATTGCAGTTTCGCGGTTGATTCTGTTTCATCTTCACCAGTTGCTAAAATATAGGTATCATCTGCAAATGTAGCTAGTGTGCAGTTTGCTGGTATGGGTATATCCGCTGTATACAACAAGTACAAAGTTGGACCAAGTACACTCCCTTGGGGTACTCCGGCACAAATTTTTTTCATTGAAGAATATTCTTGACCAACGATTATTAACGATTATTAATATATCACTAGATCATCTTGGTCAATTGTGGTGGAAGCAAGGTCTTTAATTTGTAAATTAATCCTTGGCCTGTGCGCAGACTTTCTTCTTCTCTAGCGCTTCTTCTATAACATATGCAATCCGACGAACTTGATCTATGGTTGAGTGCTTTTCACGAAAACCAAACTGATGTGAGGGGATAAGTTCCTTTAATAATATATTAGGTTTTAGTCTTGTCAAAAACAATTTTTCAAAAAGCTTTCCCATTATGGGTAACAATGAAATAGGGAAAGGGCTTAGGAATCATTATTATCTCTGATACTTTCCATTGTGAAGGGAAGTACTTTAGTTTTAAGTAAACGTTCATTATACGTAGCAATTTTCTTAAAGCTTTCGGTGAGATGTTTTTTAAAACTTCAGATGTGATAAGATCAAAGCCAGGCGATTTCTTAAGCTTTAATTTTTTTATTTCATTAAGCAATTCTCCGGTTGTAATCTGTTGGATGCACGTTGAATCCTGCACAGTTGAAAGATCATTAAAAGTGTTAGTACCAATTTTTTCTAAGTGCAAAGCAAACGCTTCTGCTTTCTCAAAACCATTTTCTGCCCAAATACCATTACACAACCTTATGGGTGGATAGGATAGGTCGTTTCATATGAGCTGTCATTTTCCATAGGGAGTAATCCGTTTTTTGTCTGCCGATTATCTTTTAATTTTATCATTTAATTTTGTATTCTTGAACTCTAAATCTTGTCGGTAAGAACTTTTGTAAGAAAATTGAGCTTAGTTTTGTATTCGGGAAACCGTAATATTTGCCACTTTTTCCTAATTTTTCTTTTCTCGTGTAAGATTTTCAAAATCTCAGCTGGATACGATTGGCAGCAGTATTTCTCTTGAATTACTGGTGTGCTCATCCAAGTAGCATTTTGAATTTGCGTCGAAAAGTCTTCAAGTTCATTGTCAATGTCTTCAGAACTCTTTATTATGCTTTTTACGTCTATTTTTTCATCGATAATATTTTTGAAGTAGTCCCAGTCAGTAAATTTGTTTGAAAGGGAGATATTGTGTGTAATTTTTTTTAATTCTCCTCCAATGGTGAGAAAAATGGGTGAATGGTCTGAGTTTAGCTCGACTCCATCATCAATAAACATTAGGTTTCTCGGAATATGTTTTGTAACAAAGAAATAGATTAAATCGGGTGTTTTGGACGGATCTGTTGGCCAATTTATTGGATTACCCGTAGAGATAATATCACAGCCTAGTTGTTGGGAGGCATTCAATTACTCGCGGCCTTTACTAGTTGTTAAACGGGAGCCCCAGTTTACATGTTTTGCGTTGAAATCTCCTCCAATCACAAATCTTCCTTTATGTTTATTTAAAAAAATTTTGTATTGAACACAATTAATATTATGTCTTGGTGGACTATACATATATGGATGTGATGGACAAACTCGTATAGTTTAGTTTAATGTTGATTGTTGCTGCTTGGAGTTCAGCAGTACTAATCTTTTCTTCCTCATGATGTTCTAAAGATTTTTTTACCAAAATGGCACTGCCTCTTCTAGCATTATTTAGAGGATGATTAGAACAATAGATAAAATAATTTCTGAAATTGATGAACATTTGCTTTGTTAGGTGAGTTTCTGATACAAGACAAATGTCGATTTCTCTGATTTCAAGAATAAGTTTTGTTGCGAGGTATTATTTGGTAAATTAGAATTTAGTTGTTGCGGTTCGACTGGAAGTAAATTATTTGTGTTTGAATTGTTTTGAGATTGTGATAAATCATTTTGTTTTTGTTTATTAAGAGTGTTATAATTTCATGTGACAAAAGCGAAAGAGGGGCCACCAATATTTGAAGGAATTTGGTTTTTGTACAGTGTAATTGCTTCTTTCATTGTACATTTATTTTCAACTTGGATTTTTAAAATCTCTTTAGATTGTTGGTATTTTGGACAAACTTATCATACGCTGGATGATTTCCGGAACAATTTGTGCACATTGTTCGGGTACATTTTTGGGGGTCATGAGGGGGGATATTGCATTGTTGGCACATTTGTGGGTTATTGCATCGTTTCATCGTATGATTCAGTTTGCCGCAATTCTTACACCGCATTGGGTTTGGGAAATAAGGTTTAACAATTACTGAATGCCATGTGATATCGACTCTATTCGGAAGGTGGAATTTGTCGAAAGTAAGAAGACATACTCCAGAATGTTTTTGTTTTCCGTCAACAAGTTTGGAAAATTTATAAACCTCTACGACACATTGGTCAGCTAAACCTTTTACAACTTCATCTTCACAGAGGTCATTTAGACATGGGCCGTAAATGGTACCTTTTGTATGGTTCAGTTTGTCATGATGTTTTGCTTTCACCTCACAAACACTAAGTAGAGATTTTGCACGTATGAATTTTTCGGTTGTTGGTTTGTCTTTGAGTAAAAGACAAAGGCTGCCGTCACGAAATTCAGTAATTTTAATGCTAATTAACTTCAAGGCGACATGAACTGCGAAGCAACTATAGAATTTTAAAGGTTTATCTTCATTTACAGCAGAAACAACCACGTATTTGGGATTTGTTTCAATTTTAGGAAGAAGGGGGAAAGCTTCAAAATTTTTCTTTAATTTTCTTACGTTTTGGTTGGGGATCTGAGGCTAGCAGAGCGAACCTGTTATCCCCTAGATTTGGTGACCCCGGGGCCATGCTGCACCAATCACACAAATCAGTAATGCACTCATTTGTTTTTGTTTTTTTTTTTATGAAAAAGAAAAGATATGTCATTCGCCACAACATTTAAGAAAAATGAGAAAATGAAGGACACCGTAAATTGCGTTCTAGACTCACTAGAAAAAGCACGTCTTCTCAGTAAGAGAACTAGTAGGTGACTGAATTTACCTATATATTTATCTTTTTCCATCAACAAAGTTTATTGGTTTAATTTTCGTTGGTGTATTATATTATTGTAAAAGCCTATTACTCTTAACATTTTCTCTTCCATTGTTTAGTTTTTATTCCTATCGCCATGTCTTAGGAGCCTTATATATTCCTTAATTGTATTGTGAAGTCATTCGACGTCAGCATTTGAAGTGTGGTTACTGTTTGAAGTATAGTGGATGTTGATATTTCATCTGCATCGATTTGTGGTATTGGGATAGCTTTGAATCCTAATTCATTGTCTACTTCTATATTTTTTATTCTTCCGTATATGTTTATGTAATTGAGTAATTTTTGTTTTTGTTCTGCCCAATTTCTACTATTCATTTTATAAGCTACCGCAAATTTTGTAAATTTTTCGATAATAGTCGTAAAAAGTTCCTTTTCTAAAGTGCAGAATACGTCTATATGAATAATTTCGCGGGGTCTGGAAGGGGTTTAGCTAACTTTATCTGGTATCTTTGGTGGTTTTCTGTCATATTTTTCTAACGTGCATATTTCGCAATTGTTGATAAATTCTGTTATTCTTAATTTGAGTTGAGGGTTATAAAATTTGGATTTTAGTTCTTCATATACTATAATACTTGAATGCCTCTATGATTCTTACACATGTGTTCTTTCTCAATTATTTCACTTAATTCATTTTCATGATTGATCATGATTGATTGTCTTTTAATAAAGTAAAACATCTTATAATTCGAAACTTTCTGATATCAGAGAATAATTCTTCGTAAGTGGTCTTATGAAAATTGCATTTAGTTATGCAGGGTTAAAATGATTTTTAAGTAATGTAATGGCTGTATTTCTCTCTAACTCTTTAATTTGTATAACTTTTGTTTTGTTTTTAAAAATCAGCTTGATTTTCATTCTTACGGATCCTGATTCAAGATTTAGTGGAGACGGAGTCTCTTTAATAGTTGAATGATCGGTTTCGAATGCATTTATGTTCATATCTTCGTGTTCAATACCAGATAACGCGTCCGTGTAGCTATTTTTCGTTTCTTTTGTCTTCTCGCTATCTTTGTTTTTGACAAAAAGAGTTAATGTACGTTCTTCAAATTCAATTGTGTTATTCGTATAATTTATGTTTGTTTTTAAAGGCCTTAATAAATCAATGCCTATTAATCCATCGTAGAAGTCATGAAATTTGGTTATATATTATAAAATTCGATTACGTCAAGTCCTGTTTCAAATTCTTCAAAAGTTGTAATCTTTGCTTTTTCACTTAGGCAGATTTTATGTTGTAAGTATTTATGTAAATGGGATCTATTTTATGGATCCATTTTAGTATTTGCCATCTAAAAATGACTTAAAATTGAATTAGTTGCGCCTGTATAAACTATTAATTTTATATGTCCTAGTTTTGTTTTTACTTTTATAAATGGAAGTTCTCCGAGGCGGTACAACGAAAAATTTTCTGTTTTGGTTATTTCGTGTTGGTTGATATCCATGGGCTCGGGTAAGGGGAATCGATTAGATTGGTTATAGTTTTCGTTTTGGAGGCGAAATTTTGTCTATTATGGTTGAAATTAGAACTAAATTGTGAATTATGGATAAAATGTTGTCTAGAGTGGCGCGAATTAGAATTCCGTTGTTCAAAGTTTTGTCTGTATGAAGTATTTTGTAAACTGAAATTTTGGTTCGAATTTTGATTGTAATTGTGTGCGTTAAAATTTTCGAACTTTTGCCTGTTGTGATTTGAATTATTTCGTGATTTAAAATTTCGATTGGAGTTTCGGTGAGTGAGAATTGTGTGGGTTAAAATTTGAGAAAATTTGCAAATGGCGATTGCCTATTGATTGTCTATTCAGACGTGAGCATATCTAGCTTCGAAAAGGATATTCATCGCTCCTTCTGAAGTATCTGGATTCCTGCAAGCCAGAATGGTCTTCATGGGCTCAGGAATTTTCGATTTGAATATATTGAGGTCTGTGCGCGAGTTATTTCGAGCGACAGCATTCGCAGCTCCTAGTTCTTGTCCAAGGACAAATAAAGTTTTATTGTTAAGGCGCCTAAATTTTTTGCTTCATTTCGTTAAAGAAGTCAATACTGGTTGCTTTAAAAATTGTGGCTTTAAGTGAATCAAAAAGTTCGTCGCAACTTAATCTATCTTCAAAGTTATTTTGGAGTACGTTCTTAATGTCGGTCCATGAAACTGGTTGGCAATTAATTTCTATTATTTCCCTAGCTTTCCCTTTTAGCTTGCTTTTAATCATGTCCGAAAACAGTCCCTGCGATAGTTCATCATATGTCCTCAGAGGATCGAACCGTATTTGAGCCATTACATTCTAAGTGTTTTTATTTACGTTATTTAATAATTATTTAATTAATATCCTAATAAAATTTTAAGTTAATTAATTTCCTAATAGTCTGCTATGCGAACTTCATCAAGATCGGTGTACCTCCTGTCTTTTATTGAGCGGAACAGCGAAGGTGAAATTGTCTGAGTTTTACATTTTGGCGCGTTCAATCAACATAACCTCAAATTATTAGCTCTATACATAACATAACAACAAATATAATTTAGGTACTAGCGTAGCACCACCTACTGGCGCGTAGCAGAACGAATTTGTATACGAGTAGTTACAGAGGTTAAAGGTGTAACGTATCAAAGGCATTGCCACCTAGTAGTAGTTACTAAATAATAATTATTTTATAATTGTTAATACTTGCAAGTTGACAAAATGCATCGAACTCCTACTTCAAGTAATGCGACTAAGAGAAGAGTTACCGAATTATCTCCGGATCTTTCACTGCAAGATGTAATGACAGCCATACGTGGAATTGAAACCAACCTAAATAAGCAATTAGAGCGATTAGCTTCTAAACAAGACATACAAGGTTTAAAAGAGTCAATGGGATAGGAAATTGAAAAGCTAAAGGCTGAAAACGAATCCCTTAAACTAGAAGTACAAAAATTAAAAAAAGACAGGGAATTGGAACAAAAAGAAATACTACGCCTTGTTGACCAAAGTAAGCGAAATAGGTTATTTTTTAAAGGCGTTACAAAAGATGAAAAACCAACACTAGCTGTTCAAAAATTATGCGAAGATAAGCTTAGTCTGCATCACATTAAAATAAGAGAGGCACGTTCATTATACGATAAAGATAATAAGTGCAATATAATAGCAGAGTTTGAAACCGTGGCAATGGCAGGAGATATCCTTAAAAACGCTAGAATGTTGCGAGGTTCGGATATATATATTGAAAAGGACCTTAGCTCTGAGAGGCAACAAAATAGAAAAGTGCTATTGCAGTTAAAACAAAAGCTCTTAACCTTAAGTAGAACACATAAGATATTCGTAAGGAATGATAGCATGAATATTGACGGCAAATGGATGTCATACAATAATAATAAATTACTTATGTGTGAGGGACAGCCGGCAGAGAAAATTCTTATTCACTACTTTGGTATAAACGTGTCAAAAATTGATATTACCTATCACTCTTTGTTAGAGAAAATAAATTCAAAAAACTAAAGAATTGTACTAAAGTAACCGCAAAATTAAATGTAATAACCAGCAGTGATGAACTTTTAGAAAATCGTAATCAATTAACTAATATTAATATTGTGTCATATAACATTAACGGCTTAGCAAATAAAACGTTATATAAAGATTTTTTTGATTATATTTGTTCGTTTGATGTTTTTATCTTGTTAGAAACGCATGTTGAAACGGAAAATTTTGGTGGACTCCTTTATGGCATTAAAAAAGACTTAGAAAATGTTGATGTCAGATATTCGTTTAAGTATTTAGACTGTTTAGACGTAATCGAATTTTGTGTGGCGGAAAAAACTGTAAACTTGATTCCATTATATTTGAAGGGTAATAACTGTATACATGATTTTGAAATTGTAAAAGAAAGTTTTGTTCAAAATGATTTTGTAAATGGTGTTGTAATCGGTGACCTTAATGTACGAATTGGAGACTTACAAGTAAATATGGACGAAATCTTACTAAATGATATTGTAGGAGGAAAAGCAGATAGGAATTCAAGAGACAAAAAAATCAATAGAGGTGGGAGGCAGTTCATAGAGTTCTGTATAAATAATGGTTTAATAGTGTTGAATGGCATGTTAAGTAGTGATGTTGAGGGAAAATTTACTTATGTTAGTAATATAGGTGAATCTGTAAATGATATATGTGCAATATCTCGGGACATATTGAAACATGCGTCTGATTTTATAGTGGACAATAAAACATGGTCTGATCACATGCCTATTATTTTAAAAATGCAATTGCCTGCAAGAAAATCAGCTTCAATATGCAAGACGAACTTGTTACCAAAAATTGTTTGGGATGAATTACGAGCAGAATTGTTTAACAAGAAACTTATTAGCAACCTACAGAAAAAGAAATATGTAAAAAAAGAGCTAGGTCTTGAAGATTTAACTGAAATAATTAGAATATCAACTTCACAGAGGCGAAATAAAGAAAGATTAAGAAAAAAATCGGAATGGTTTACCTGGAAATGTCAGTCAGCTAGAAAGATGTCATTAAAACAACTGAGAATTTATAACAAAACTTTGAGTGGAAGTGATAAAAAGAAATATATTCAGCAAATAGAAAATGCAAGAAACTGTGTGAAGAGAGCAAGAAGAATTACTATGACAATCTTGAACTCAGAATAAATGAGGTTAATAACAGTAAGGATTGGTGGAAGATGGTCAACGTCCTTCGTTTTTCAGTTACAAAATCTTGTCTAGACGTATCGCCAGCAATATTCATGCACTATTTTCAAACACTATTAAATCCAACTCGCTGTGCACCATGTATACAATATGTGGCAAATTTAGTAAGGGATGTTTGTCTAGACAGACCAACCTCAATAGATGAAATCAGATTGATGTTACAAAAAACGAAATGTGGAAAAGCTCCAGGCTCAAACAAGGTTCCATATGAGTTTTTTAAAAATGCCGATGACCGGTTTCTTGTTGAGTTGACAAACGTTTTTAATAGGCTATATAATATGGGCCAAGTATCTGAATATTTCGAAACAAGTCTGATATATCCGCTCTTTAAAAAAGGCGATAGGAAATCTCCCTCCAATTATAGAGGTACATATCTCATTCATGAATTGTGTTGCAAAGATAATGATGGGCATTTTAAATGAGCGACTCACAAGCTGGGTAGAAAATAAAAATATTATAACAGAATTTCAAGCAAGTTTCAGAAAGCGACATTCAACTGTAGATAACATATTATATATAACCTAGCAGCAATAGTCCATATTAAGTTTAGGGAGAAGAAAAAAATGTACGCGTTTTTTGTGGACCTTAAAGCCGCTTTTGATACTGTCCCTAGACAACTATTGCTATACAAGCTTCGTGAAATAGGAATCTCCACCAAAATGGCAAACTTTATTGAAAGTTATTACAGAAATACATGTTCGATAGTAAAAGTAGGAGATGAAATGAGTGAAAAATTCAAAATATCGTCAGGAGTAAAGCAAGGGTGCCTGCTTTCACCTTTGCTCTTTGCTCTTTACTTGAATGACCTGCACGACTGCTTGGAGAGGGGACTCTTTATAGATGAGTTAAATATCCGTTTGCTATTATATGCTGACGATATCGTCATATTGGCAGATGAGGTTAGTGCTCTTCGAAAAATGATAAGCAACTTAGAAAAATACTGCGATAAGTGGAATATGCAAGTAAACTTATCTAAGTCAGCTATAATGATTTTTCGGAGAGGCGGTAGAATAGTAGAAAAAGAAAAGTGGTTTTTTCACGGCGAAGTTATACCAATAACGAAAGAATATAATTACTTGGGTGTAAAGCTAACATCAAAACTCAGTTTCAAGCAACATATAAAAAATAGAAATGTTCTAGCGAAAAACAGCATAAATGCAACTTGGTGCACATTTCTTAGTAAAAATAAAATTAAGTTGTCGGCAAAATGGAAACTGTTTTTAGCGGTGACTAGAGCAATCCAGAGTTATGCTGCTCAGGTATGGGTAAACTCGTTGTTTGAAGAAGTAGACAAAATTCAACTTTATTTTTTAAAAAGGGTACTTCATCTCCCGAGTAATACGCCATCTTATTGCATTCTCTTGGAGACAAATGTTCCAAGTTTTCATTTGTATACACTGCAGCTTCACTTAAAATATATATTCAAAACGTTATTTGAATATGATGATAATAGATTGCCTCATATACTATCAAAAAATATTTTAGAAAAACAGATATTTTGGGTTGAAGAAATTAGTAATCTAGCACAAAAGTTAAATATAACATGTAACTGGGGCACTTCAAATAAAAGAGAGTGGAATAGAAATATAATTTCAATAATAGAAAATCTTCATGATTCGAATATTCGAACTTTATGGGAAAGGGCACACCAAAGCACCCGATTATATAAGGAATTAGACCATAACAACGCCAGAAGCTATTTAAACGATAATACTGGAATCTATAAAATTATGTGGATTATGAAAGCCAGATGTGATTTAATATACTTGGGAAGCCAAAGGGATTTAAATTGCACTTTATGTAACTTAAATGAATTAGAAGACATCACACATTTCTTAGGAAAATGTCCGATACTTAAAAGAATTCGTCAAAGATTTTTTGGAAAATACAGTTTAAACCGAGATGAAATCATAGACATTTTAAATGGTGTTGGCCATTCTGGATATAATAACTTATTTAAGTTCATCACTGGTGCTATAGAATATAGAAGATTAATTTTAAGCGAATTCAATACATAGTACCATAGTACAATAACATATGTAAAATGTAAGATTTTGTTTTATCTTTTTTCTTCCGACAAACGACCCAGTGTCACTGTCGTACGTTCTAATGTTAATGATTAAAAAAAGAGGTTGTCTGTAAAGTCGGTTTACTGACGATAGTTTAACGTGATAACGTCATAAGAAAATACTGATTGAATGGTTGCATTTTTCAAAAGAAAATTTTAATTTTATTTGTTTGATAGATATTTTGTATGGATATAGAGAATGAGTTAACATTAACATAACATAATATACTTTAACATAACATAACATAACATAACATAACATAACATAACATAACATAACATAACATAACATAACATAACATAACATAACATAACATAACATAACATAACATAACATAACATAACATAACATAACATAACATAACATAACATAACATAACATAACATAACATAACATAACATAACATAACATAACATAACATAACATAACATAACATAACATAACATAACATAACATAACATAACATAACATAACATAACATAACATAACATAACATAACATAACATAACATAACATAACATAACATAACATAACATAACATAACATAACATAACATAACATAACATAACATAACATAACATAACATAACATAACATAACATAACATAACATTACATAACATAACATAACATAACATAACATAACATAACATAACAACACATAACATAACAACACATAACATAACATAACATAACATAACATAACATAACATAACATAACATAACATAACATAACATAACATAACATAACATAACATAACATAACATAACATAACATAACATAACATAACATAACATAACATAACATAACATAACATAACATAACATAACATAACATAACATAACATAACATAACATAACATAACATAACATAACATAACATAACATAACATAACATAACATAACATAACATAACATAACATAACATAACATAACATAACATAACATAACATAACATACCATAACATAACATAACATAACATAACATAACATAACATAACATAACATAACATAAAATAACATAACACAACATAACATATATTAACATAACATAACATAACATAACATAACATAACATAACATAACATAACCTAACATAACATAACATAACATAACATAACATAACATAACATAACATAACATAACATAACATAACATAACATAACATAACATAACATAACATAACAAATTACCCCGTATTAAAGCACTTATCAACAGCTTTCATTTGATACCCATATTGTACATACACAACCAAAGGTTACCCGGGTCCACGTTTTGACCTATATCTCGAGACCCCAGTCACGGAGCGGCATGAAAAATACTCTGTACTAAAGCATTCACCAACAGCTTTCATTTGATACTCATATTGTACATACACGTCCGAAGGTTACCCGGGTCCACGTTTTGACCTATATCTTGAGATCCTATCTACCAATAGGTATTCAAACTATACGGAAATCATCTTCAATACCTACTTAACAATGTGTGTAAGTTTGGTTTAATTCGGTTCAAACACACGGCGGGTCCACGTTTTGGCATATATTTCCAGACCCTAGTCATCAATAGGTATGAAAATTACCCCGTATTAAAGCACTTATCAACAGCTTTCATTTGATATCCATATTGTACAAACACATTCTAGGGTCCACGTTTTGGTCTCTATCTCGAGACCCTAGTCACGGAGCGGATGAAAATACTCTGAACTAAAGCATTCACCAACAGCTTCCATTTGATACCCATATTGTACATACACATCTGAAGGTTACCCGGGTCCACGTTTTGACCTATATCTCGAGACCCTGTCTACCAATATGTATCCAAACTATACGGAAATCATCTTCAATACCTCCTTAACAATGTGTGTAAGTTTGGTTTAATTCGGTGCAAAGACACGGCGGGTCCACGTTTTGGCATATATTACCAGACCCTAGTCATCAATAGGTATAAAAATTACCCCGTGTTAAAGCACTTATCAACAGCTTTCATTTGATACCCATATTGTACATACACAACCAAAGGTGACCCGGGTCCACATTTTGACCTATATCTCCAGACCCCAGTCACGGAGAGGTATGAAAAGTACTCTGTACTAAAGCATTCACCAACAGCTTCAATTTGATATCCATATTGTACAAACACATTCTAGGGTCCACGTTTTGGTCTCTATCTCGAGACCCTAGTCACGGAGCGGCATGAAAAATACTCTGGACAAAAGCATTCACCAACAGCTTCCATTTGATACCCATATTGTACATACACATCCGAAGGTTACCCGGGTCCACGTTTTGACCTATATCTCGAGCCCTATTTCCAAAATAAAATATAATCCATGTTACTCGTGGAGGATGTAGCTTTCGAATGGTCAAAGAATTTTTAAAATCGGTCCAGTAGTTTTTGAGCCTCTTCATTACAAACAAACAAAGTTTTCCTCTTTATAATATTAGTATAGACAACATATCTTATGCATGTAAATATTACCATACATTTTTTCCTTCATATATAATAAAAAAATTAATAATAATAACATTAAAACAACAGGTATTATTAACAAACTTGGTTTTATTTTAAATTCTTCAAGTGAATCAAATTAATAATAATCAATAAGAAGGCATATGCAAATACAAATACGTGAATTTATATATCTACATATGCGCATATACATACATATATACGCTCACTTAAGTAGGAGAGAGCAAGATGTCGAACGTTGCCGTTCGTTTGCTTTGTCGTTCGTTCCGTGCTTTCGCTTGCAGTTCATTCAATGCAATAAGTAAGGTAACGGCAATGAGCAAGGTAACTACATATGAGCAAGGTAACACTAATGAGCAAGGTAACACTAAAGAGCAAGGTAACACTAATGAGCAAGGTAACACTAAAGAGCAAGGTAACACTAAAGAGCAAGGTAACACTAATGAGCAAGGTAACACTAAAGAGCAAGGTAACACTAATGAGCAAGGTAACACTAATGAGCAAGGTAACACTAAAGAGCAAGGTATCACTAATGAGCAAGGTAACTACATATGAGCAAGGTAACACTAATGAGCAAGGTAACGACACATTTTTTCGTGCGTGCAGCCTGTTAAATCGAATTATAAGACGTTATCACGTCAAAAATGAAATGTAATGTTTATTTTAAGAAAGTCGAACAATAAATAATAATAATAAATAATAGTCTGCTATTTCTTTGTTTTCCTCGGCTTCGGTGAGAATACAACTCTGCTTGGATGTCGAAGCTCTCATCCATACAAAAGATAATTTAAACTTTTCCCACCTTTGTCTGTTAGGCTGGATGGGTCCTTTCGATGTCCTTCCGTTGGGCAGAATGAAGCTATTCTTGGCTTTTTACTTTCACTTTGTCTGTAAGGCTGGATGGGTCCTTTCGATCTCCTTACGTTGGGCGGAATGAAGCTATTCTTCGCCTCATATATCTTCACTTTGTCTGTTAGGCTCGATGGGTCCTTTCGATTTCCTTACGTTGGGGGGAATGAAGCTATTCTTCGCTTTTTATATTTTCTGAGGTTTTAATTTATAGCAGCAATCTTTTGATTAATATATTTTCAAATAAAAAATTTTTGAGTTTTTAATTTACATACAATAGCAATCTTTTGCTTACTATATTTCACGAGAAAAAAAATATTGTTTTGAGTTTTTTATTTATATGATAGTAGCAATCTTTTGCTTACTATATTTTCATACACAAAAAAGATTTTTACTTACTATATTTTCACACACAACAAATTTTTTTGAGTTTTTAATTTATAGTAACAATCTTTTGCTTACCATATTTTCACCGTTGTAGCAATCTGAGCCAACAATTTCGCGAAAAAAATGTTTTCGGTACCGTGCTAAGAAATATAAATTCACTTACTACTGTGGGCAAAAAGTAAGGTGAATGTTGTTGTAAAATGAAAAATCTTGATTTATTCTTGTAAATCAATTTCATCCCCTTCAAAATAATCCCCTCTCGATGAAATACACTTATACGATTTTTCCAATCCCCGAAACAAGCAAATAGTCCATTTCCGGTATAGCCATCAGCATCTTCTTCGATTCAGCTTTTATCTCCTCAATCGACTCGAAACGCGTTCCCCGGAGTGGTCTCTTGAGTTTTGGGAACAGCCAAAAGTCACACGGAGCCAAATCAGGCGAATACGGTGGTTTCGGAACGATATGCGTGGAATTTTTGGCGAAATGGTCACGAAGAACGAGTGCAGTGTGAGACGGTGCATTATCGTGATGTAAAAACCAAGAGTTGTTGGCCCATAATTCTGGTCTTTTTAGACGAATTGCTTCACGTAAACGACGCATAACGCTCAAATAATATTCCTTATTAACAGTTTGGCCAGGTGGAAGGAATTCATAGGAATTCACCACACCACGAAAATCGAAAAAAACTGTCATCATGACCTTTATTTTAGAACGACTTTGACGTGCTCTTTTCGGTCTGGCCTCGCCTTTAGCACGATATTCGCTAGATTGGTCGGTTGTTTCAGGGTCGTAAGCATAAGTCCAAGTCTCATCTCCCGTAATGATGCATTTGAGCTTGTCCTGATAGTCTGAAAGCATTGTTTCACACACATCAACGCGACGACTTTTTTCCAAGAAATTGATGGTCTTTCAAAATGATTTTCACAGATCCTTCTGATATTCCAATCATATCAGTAAGGTATTTAACAGTCAACCGACGATTTTTCAGCACTAACTCCTTCACTTTATTGACGTGTTGGTCATCTGTTGACGTCGATGGTCGTCCGGAGCGCTCCAAGTCATCAACACGTTCTCGACCCTCTTTCAAGTCTTTGTACCACTTATAAACATTTTTCTGCGACATGGTCGAATCATCAAATGCCTTCTGCCACATGCTAAACGTTTCCGCAGCCGAAATTTCATTCCGCAAACAAAATTTAATGGCACTTCTCTGCTCAATCAAATCAGACATTGTAAAAATCGAAAAATGCACTCTTGGTCGTTTGGTAAACACAAGCGTAAATATATTACTGATAATGACATTCACATGAAAGTTGGCCCAGATGTTATTAACAGTGCTGCCAACTCATGAAAAAAATAACTAAAGCGAAATTTTAATCCCGCGAAGTTTGACAAATAAATTAACCTTACTTATTGCGCACAGTAGTATATTCCCTTTCATGATGGGTAAGATAATTGCGGTATCCTACCGACTGAGTCACTTTTGAGTTCGAAAGTTTTGATTAATAAAAAAAAAACGAATTTATATTCAATCATGTTCAAACCTTTCTTTATTGAATCTATTGACTGCCTTAAAATTATTGTTACAGTGTTATTTATTGTTTAAATTCTGTTTATGTTGCATATTAGTACGGTGAATAATTCTGTGGAATTGTTTACCGTTCATTTGGCAAGTGCCGGCAGTGCAAATTGGGCAAAAAGGTGAATAAGTGTTCAATAAACTATAAGTTGCATTATTGCACTTTTAATAAAGCAATTCTTTGGAATTGCTTAATTCCAGACGGCACGAGGCGGAAATGCAAGTTTAGTGAAATTATGTATGTATATATTAAGGGGCTTAACTATATAATACTATAATAAATATAACAGTTCGACTCTGTGCTAATATCATAAAATTACTTATTCAATGCATACAAATAATCAAATCTTAGTGCCAAGTAATAAAGGCGACCAATGGTGGCTTTGCTCGTAAACACCAACAGTAAAGGCTCAATATAAACAGTGAGCAAAAATGCATGAATTTTTATAAAAATCTTTTTTTTGGTGAGCTAGACTTCGTTGAATCCTTGATATTCGGGATTATTTCTTGGTTTATCATAGCTTTTGTATTTGGGATTAAATCAAGTCTAAAACGAGGTTTAACATTGTTTTCTAAAGCAACAATCCAAATACGTCTATATTTCGGACAAAACATATTTTATTTGTAATGTAATGTAATGTATACAGAAAAATGTACAAATACATATGCAGCAAAATACACTACAGCAAACAAAAAAAACAGCAATTTGGTTTCAAAGTAAGTTTCTAACTTCACAGCTATATTACTTATTTCGTGTGGTTTTTGTTAATTGGATAATCACATGCATAAAGATATATTTTACTTAAGTATTTATCTTCTATAAGTGAAAAAAAGGAATGGATTTGAAAATTTTGGTAGTACGAAATGTCGATGCATATGGATATGCATACATATGTACAGTTGCGTACAAAACTCTCCGTACGACCCCTTTTTTCTTAATTTTTCCCGATCTAAATCATTTAAAAGGAATGTAATGATGCAGTTTTTTTTTAAGTCTAATTATATAATAAATGTAAAAAAAAATATTTTCAGTATTTACTTTAAAAGTTAATCACGAAAAACCAAAAAAATGCACTGACAAAAGTGCACATACGTTATATATAGACACTTATTTTGCTATTTTTTTCTGCGAATACTAAACTGAAAAGTAGCGTTTGTTTTATTTTGTGGTTTTATTTTCCATTCTTCTTAAAATTTATGGCATTTTATCTTACATCTGTACTGATTTGAGAAAATTAGTTGTTGAGTACAGAAGTAATAAGAAATCCTTTGGTGAAATAGCTGATTTATTGCATTTAAGCAAGTCTACGGTACAAACTATTTGTAAAAACTTTGAAACATCCAATTCTCTGGAGAGTAAGCCGCGTAGTGACCGGCCCAAGAAGCTCAACCGGAGAGATGTATCCTTTATTCGCAAAGCAGTGAGTCAGAATTCAAAAATACATGCTACTGATTTGGTCCAGAAGGTAGCCGAGAGATATCAAATTGTTGTTCACCCACGTACAATAACCAGGAACGTTAATAATGAAGGTTACCCTTATAAGCGAGAAAAACCGAAAGCTTCATCTGGAGTTTGCAAAAAAGCACCTTAATAAGGGAATAGAGTTTTGGAAACCAGTTTTATTCTCTGATGAGTCCAAATACAACAAATCATGGTTTGGGAAGCAGTTGTAGCCACAGGAGTTGGAAACCTCGTTTTCATTGAAGGAAATATGGATCGCTTCCAATACAAGACCATTTTCGAACAAAACCTGATGCCATCCGTGGACAAACTAGGCCTAGGCTCGAGCTGGATCTTCCAGCAAGATAATGACCCGAAGCATACTGCACAAATCGTCAAGGACTGGCTGCTGTATTATGCTCCACGGCAACTATATTCACCTCCACAAAGCCCGGCTTAACCATTATTGAGCATGTTAGGGAAATTTTGGAGCGAAAGATTCGAAAGCACTCTATTACTAGTGCTCCAATCTTCAAAGAAAAGTTGCTGGAGGAATGGCAGAACAGAGGAGCTTGAAAACTTAGCAACTTCAATGCTGAGACGTTTGCAAGCAGTCATCGATGCTGGTGGTGGCCCAACAAAATATTAATTTCCCCAAATTTAATCAGTTTTCCTAGATAATTCTTATTTTCTATGTTGGTATGTACACTTTTGTCAGGGCTTTTTTTTTGGTTTTTCGTGAATAACTTTTAAAGTAAATACTGAAAATATTTTTTTTTTCATTTGTTATATTATTAGGCTTAAAAAAAAACTGCATCATTACCGGCACTTGCCACCTCAAAAATTGGCCGTTCACCAAATATTTTTGTCTTCTTCTAGAAATATAGGCTTATGGACAACCGCGGCGCGTAAGGGAAGATGTAGTGGGCTCGTTTTATTAATGATCGAGCTTTGAGAAATATGCGCTTGCGTTTATGAATTAAATAGTTTTTGTTGCATTAAAGAGCATTTTAGAATGCTGCTTCTGCGGATATGATGGTATTTTGTTTTTCTTGGTACAATGTTTTGAATATCGAGTGGGGGAGGGAAATTTCATTAAGTAAATAATAAATAAAGGAAATATATTTTATTGACCTTTATAGACAAATTCATATATATATGTATGTAAGTCAATATTAAGTCAAATATTTAATCTCTTGAGGCAAATAGTTGGTCTACGAAGGATATGCGAACTGTTTGTGCTATGATTGTGAGTAATTAACTATGTGAGGATAAATGGTTGTTACCAGTTTTACATGGTGGAGTTGTTAGTCTTCGTTGTTGGTTGTTAGCGTGTCGGGACCAAAATTTTTGATTTTTTATCCTTAGGCATGGGTGTAGTGCCTCAGGTAATCATGTGGTTCTCTCACACCAATGAATGGTTGGTCCGTCCTGTAATAATTGTGTTCAGTGCTTTGTCTCGGTAGTTAGCTGTGTGTGCTCTGATTTTTGTCTAATATCCATGCCACTTATTATATTTAGTATCAACGAAAGATGTTGTAACGAACTAGCTTTAGCCGTAGCAATATTTTGCGCTCACAGCCTTTTGTCGATACAGACGATATTCAACGTGTTGCAGACAGAGTGAAACATGCCAAGCTAACGACCAATCCGTTTGCATAAAAACTCACCACTATCGAGTTAAAAATTATTTGAAATTCACAAACTCACGATCCAATGCAAGTAGTTTTGCTGCGTCGGTATTGGATTATTGAAGCTCGCAACGTGATCATGACTTTACAAAAAATGCGTTAAATGTGTGTTAAATGTTAAACTGTTTGAATCATAATTCCGCCCTGTCTTTCCATCGAATACGTGCTTCTAGTACCACATTTCCGCGCTGTTTTGCCCGCAACATTTGTATGTGCCCTGGTACTATGCACTATCGTCAGCAGTCCTCAACCCGTTTAAAAGATTCGTGGGTTCTATGGGAATTTTTGCAAAAGATGGTAGGTAATTTCTACGATTAGACGGCATTTCTGGCGACTATTTTTAGTTTTTTACAAATGGAAATCTGAGCGTTATTTATATATTTTAGTTATGTATCATTTATTGCTGTTTTAGAGTCGGCAAGCTTTAAATCCAAATGCTTGTTTTACACAGTTGGCAGTTAATCAATAGACCAAGATAATTATATTCATCAGTCTCTATATTCTTATTGCCAAACTTCCAACTGTATGAAGCAGGAATTCTCGTGTACTCCCTAAATACCATACACTTAGACTTAGACAAATTAACTCTAAGGTCCCGTTGCAAGCTATAATCTCGTATTGTATCGACCATATTCTGTAGGTCGTACACTCAGCAAGAAGCATTAACTCGTCAGCGTACATTAGAAGCTTAATGCAACGGTTAGCACATTTATTCCACCCGGTGGAAATTCGTTTAAGTCATTTAAGTATAAGGAAAACAAGATCGGGCTTAACAGACAACTTTGAGTAAATACTTGATTTACAAAAATGAGGGGCCAAATCTCATTTTGTATCTTTGTACAAAAGTTTTAGAATTTTGATTATATGGTTCGAAAGGCCATAAGATGCAAGTTTATAGAAGCGCATACCTCCCAACTAGTATCCAATGCTCATGAGAAGTCAACAAAAAATGCAAAAGTTTTCTTCTTAGCCTTAAAGTTTAGATGCACAGTTGAAGGCAGGTTAAAAAGACTATTTATTGTTGAGTATCCTCTTTGAAAACCTGCTTGCAATTCAGTAATTTTGTTTTATTTGTAATTTGTTCACATCCACCCAAACATTGGTACGTATTAAAAGAAGACCAGTAAAGATTTTGTACAAAGTATCAATCGCGAAGAGGCCTCTATAATTTCAGGTGAGACACGGATCCCCTTGTTTTGAACATATGGAACGAGGTTTGTATTTGCTTTTTTTTAAATATTGTGTTGAAAAATGATAATATCTCATACAAAAAGCATTCAGGTGCATTTTATAAAATTCTTAACTTATACGACTTAGGTCAGGGGCTTCATTGGTTTTTGCTTCCTTTAACACATATTTAAGCTCGTGCATTTCAAAAGGCGCTGCCAGGAACGGATCCGAGATGACCGGCGTGGTCCAATGTATAGGAAGCCCGCCATCGTGGCGAAACAATAAAGATTAGAAGGACTATTTTAAACTCTGAGCGATGTTTTTTTATGTTATTAGCAAGCTTCTTCTAACTGCATAATTTGTCCTAAATGGTTCGGTAGTTTAAATATTTTTGTGTAAGTTAAATATACGTAAACGGTTAAGGGTGTCCGACATTTTTCTAATGCTCGTAGAACATTGACAGTCCAATATCTTTTTCCCCAATATCTTACTTGTTGCAGTTTTCATCTCTTATGCGACTTCTCTAATTTTTTCATTTATTGGTTGGTCAGACTTGGGCAGTTTATAGTCAGAAATGTTAAATGCGCCATAATATATGTATGTTAGCTCGTTTCGGGTACCACTTTAGTTTCAAAGGAAACTTATTTGAGATTGCAAGAGGCGCAACAGAGTTTTTGACAAACTCGAAGGTTAAAGGCATGTGGTCAGAAAAAGCTTTACTTCCAAAATGGAATTCTTGAAATAAGGAGAGTAAGTCAAAAGAGTTCTATTCCATAATCAATGACAGAGCAACCAACAGCACCACAAAATGTAAATTCACTAAACGTGTCCCCGGGAAAACGCCCATTCAAAAAAACCCCACGTATCAGATTTAGAAACTTTTTGCCTTTTCGATCAGGTTAGAATATTTGGATTTTCTACTAAGCTTCCGGAAACCCGTCGAGAGCCTCATTATCTAAACTTGCTCTGTTCCAATACGTGCGTTTAGGTCACCCATTATAAAGAAAGATGGAATACCAGAACTATTAAAGAACTCTCTAACTTAATAAAATCGTTGCTTCAGCTTATGCGTTGAGGTATTAATAATGAATTGGTGTCACAAAGATAAATAGATAGATCAACTCTCCCTAACAGATCAACAAAGTTTGTATTAAAAATACACAACCGCCACTGGCACGTCCCATGCTATGAACTTTAACAGCATCAATCTATCTCAAATTGAAATCCTTTAATAGTAGAAAAACGTTGATCTCCCAGCCTTAACTACATGCATTTCAAACAAGAAAATGATATCAAAACAGTTTATACATATATTGTAGGAATTCGGGAAATTTTAATTTGCTGTTTAAGTTAGCTTCGTTATAAGAGAGTACACGATACACATTTATATTTTCATTAGCATTTTTTGAGTTTATATGAAAACTACTATTAAACTTTAATACTATCAGGTTGTTATTGTATAAAGCATTTAGAATTTTAACACCTAATTCTTTGCCACAAATTAGTTTTCTATCGTTGGCCCATTTGAACCACTTGTTGTCTATTTTTATTTTGAATCCTAATATAGTATATGTATTTTGTGCTTTAGATTTGCTGCTAATAGAGTGTTTTTAAGATGAAAGAAAACTTGCTTCTCCAATCTTTTATCGACAGAGATATTCGAGCCCGACAGCTTACGAATGTTCTTGAAAACCTCTCTCACTGCGTTTTCTGATGAGAACTCCACTGCATAGCAGAGATAGCTGCTTTCAGAGCACAATTTCGTGATTGAAGTTATGGTGAAGAGCTCTTCTCCACTCCTTTGTAGATCAGATATTTCCACTTACACTCGTAGATAAATCTTTGGAATTCAGCCCGATCACGTACCTTCTCCTTTTTAACTTGGCATATTTCTTTTTTGAGCGCTTTGGACGTTCCGCTAAGTCCTCCAACTTCGTCGTAACCGCAAAGGAATCACTTTTTGTGGCAATGTCCTGCAGCTTCTCGTCCAACAAACTATTAGTCGCATAATTTCAATTACATCCAAGTTACCTACAGATTTGAAACAACTGGGTTGGGTGAAATTTCGAGTAATCTGCATTTTCAGATGTAGGTGGCGTGCGTGTCATATAAGCTGAGCTTTTGGAAGCTGTTGGTATTGCACTTTTTGACAGCTGGTGAGCTTGAAAATAAAAATAAACTAAATAGTTGCTTTACCCAAAATGCCAGCAGCTTGAGACAATTTTAAAGGTGTCACAAGTCGAAATCCGACGAGTCGTAGGCAGAAGTAGGAACTCAGGAGAACAGCAACAGCGGGATCAGCAATAGATAGTAACAGAAGAAGCTCCAAACACAAAACAACAGTCGTCTTGGGCGCCGGCAGGTGGGAAGTAAGATTCAGTGAGACACGGAATCAAGCCGAAAAGCACAGTGAACTCCTTCTTTGGGTATTTAATGGATGATGTGTACCAAAAGTAGTCATTTAAAACCGATCTATATGTGTTTTTTTATTTAAAAAAATGGGAAAAGAAATTAGAGTGCTGGTGCCGTTATTAACCGTTTATACATGGTGAAACTGTCTTCTCTACCGACGAAAGAGATCTATCTAATTGGCGAAAAAGAGTGTATGTGTATTATAACCTTAATTTTAAAACGAAAACTGCTACTTCTCGTACTATCGATGTAACTCTTTATATTAAAAATACGAGGTAGTTTAAGGACGACTGTGTGCTGAGTTCACTTGTGTATTCTCTTTAATTTTAACCGTATAATATTATATAAGGCTAATGTCAGCAATATTATCGCATATGGGTTAGTGGTTTTTACATATTCTATTATGTATTCCATTTCTATATATTGTTCGCATTATATTTTCGACATATTCGACTTTGCTTTTCTGGTTCATGATTTTTTTTATCTCTCTATTAATTACCATATTCTTTTTTCTTCCTTCGGAACTACCTGAATATACTTTTACAAACATATTACAAAAATATAAATCCAATAAAAGAGCTATTTGTTTTATCCAGTTTTATTTTTTATACTGAAGGATCAAACTTATGTTATTGTGATTTTTTTATTACGTTATTCACTCTATTCTTTTATAACTTTTGGCTGTATATTTATTTATTTATCTTTTTTTCTTTGTAAACTCCAAACGATAAACATATTTTTTTTAATTACTTTTCTCCGTCATTTCGATGATAATATTGATTCTAGTTTGTAGACAATCGATAATGTGTAGTACTTTGTCCCTATCTTTAAGTGTTTCTTGGTTTCTAATTTGTAAATCTATTAATCCTATTTGTTTCGTTAGTTGTGTCCTTTACATTGTCGTATCGCTAGTATTAATGCTATCATCATAACCCGCAAATTTTAAAGGCCGTTTAATATTGCATGAATGGATTTTATCTAATTTGTGTTTTCCGTATTTAGATTGTTCTTTGTGTCTAATTGCCTTGTAATTTTTTATGAACCCTTCTGTCCTTTGTTCCATGTAATCTTCTTTCTTTCTATATAGTTAGACAATTGTTTTTTCGTTTATCTGTTCCGAATTTCTTCATACAACATCTTGATTCACTTTATTATTATGTACCTCGTAAGGAGCGAATTCTATTGTATCATAGAAGGAAACCTATCATTATAATATAGTTTCTAATAGCTTGTTGAATTCACTGTTTAACTGACATGCCCTTATTTAATTTATTTAACATTCTAAAGTTTTCTGAAATGGTATCACGGAATCTCTCAATATCCGCATTACCAGTGTGACTGTTGGACCTGTTTAAATAAAGTTATATATTGACATTGCTTAGAAATTCTGCTTCTCTCTCTTTTAAAAATATTTTCCATTCATGCCAATTGTGAAATCGTATTTTCTTCTTATCAGTGGTGTTGCTTTCCATCTCATTCTTTTATTTTTTATTTTTGTAAGCATTCCTGTTTCATAAAAAAATTGAATTGTTTACTTAGATAATTCCAAGCGATTTTGGCTGCAATGGTGGTTGGGGTGTCCTGCATATGACGATCTATCGGAATCTCCTTCAACATTATCTATTTCTATTAGTTCTCTTCGATTTTCCCTTATTTACTCTAAGTTATAGCCTTTATGACATTCTTGATCCCTTATTCCTTGACCTGAATTGTTACCTTTATGAAAGTTCGTCTATTCTTGTTCTCTGTTTAAATTCTGTCCGGATACATTTTGTCTCCATACCGTCGTTTGTCATTATTTTTAAAATTGTAGATTTTGTCCAACAGTGTCCTTTAAGTAATTTATTTTAAGCTTCTCACTAGTACGCTGCCTATTACTTAAATCTATTCCTCTCTCCGATCTATCATTATTTCATTATTTCTAAAATTGTATTTTTTGTCCAACAGCGTCCTTTAAGTAATTTATTTTAAGCTTCTCACGAGTACGATGTCTATATTACTTAAATCTATTCCTCTCTATCTATCTCCCCTTCTTCTTCTTCTTAATTGGCGCGATAACCGCTTACGCGATTTTGGCCGAGCTTAACAAAGCGCGCCAATCGTTTATTTCTCGTGCTAACCGGTGCCAATTGTACACACCAAGTGAATCTAAGTCCAGGAGATCGTCAACATGACATTCATCAACGACCAAGACGTTCCAATGAACTTGTTGAGGCAGTGAGGAAGAGCGTGGTCCAAGAGCCAACAGCGTCGTATCGTCGTCGCGCTTAGCATTTTGGCGTCAGTGAAACCACAGGATAATTTAAATTTATTTCCGTATAAAGTGAAATTGACACAACGAATATTGCGGACAGACCATTCACGCCACTTGGAATACGGCCAAACAGTCGCTGGAATGGTTGACACCGAACCCAATTTTTGGAAGCTAATTTTAATGACTGACAAAGCACACTTTAACCTCTGGCATGAATAAACAAAATTGCCGCATTTGGGGAAATGAGAATCCACATGAGATCCATGAAAAGCCATTGTATGACCAGAAAGTAACGGTTTGGACCGGGATTTGCGCCATATTTTTACTGAGAAAACGAAACGGTCGATGGAAACCAATATCGATGGATGTTGGATCATTATGTCTGCCTGAAAATGCGTGAGAAAGGTTTAGACGGTTACTTCAACAAGACTGTGTGCCATACCGCACTGCGGTAATTTCTGCAACAACAATTCCCGGGACGTCTAGTGTCAAAACGAGGCGACATCGACTACCCACCAGATCACCTGACGTAACCTCCCGGACTTCTTTTTGTGGGGTTATCTGAAAAGTAAGGTTTACGCCATCAAGCCGTAGACTATTGACCAGCTTAAGGAAAACATTCACGCCGAAATCCACGCTATAAAACCCGAAATGCTTGATATGGTGATGACAAACGCAGAAAAGAGATCGCCGTTTGTGATTGCTAATAAAGGCGACCACTTGATTAGTTTTAATAAATTGTAAATAACCAAACCAAATAGAAATACCTCAGTTATACAAATCAGTTTTTTTTTTCAAAGTTGCTCAATGTTTTCATACCGACATAAAAGATGGCGCACCCTGTATTAATTGTCTGTTTATTTCCTTTATACATTACAATCCGTTAATATTAACAATAAATAATTGCTGCTGGGGTTGGAATTAAAATGTCCCTTCCCTTTGGAAGAGAACATTATTGTCTTTGGTGGTGTTTAGTTATAATTTTACTAACACAACAAAGTTTTCTATAATTTTATTTGTATTACAGTACGAGCAAAATCTGTGAGTGTTTTGCCCTTTAGTCTTCTTGGTTGAAGTTCGATTTCCGGTATCAGTCTCATTTCATAGTTTTTGTGCTCTATAGTCGCAAGATATGCTTACCGCTGCTTCTTTTTACTGTGTATATGCCGAGATCGCGGTGAATATCATCATTTTTTATGTACCAATTTGCGTTTGTGATTGCCCTTAGCATCTTAGATTGACTTCTCTCTATAACTTTAGGTTTGATTTCCTAGCAGTCCCCCTAAGTTGTTTTTCATCTCGTTGCTCTTGTTCAGTATGTGTTGTTTCCATGTGAGTTGTGAGTCAATCGTGATGCGTAAATATTTTGCACTTGAGTATATTTTTATGTCTTCTCCTTTACTGTGCAATGTGTGTCCTACAGATTTTCTCTTCGCGTATACTACATGTTGTTTTGTCTTCATTGACCTCAATGTCCCATTTCAAACCATTACATAGAATAGTCCATCGGATTTGCGTGTGGCGAATTCGAAAGCTATTGTGTGGACGAAATGAAGTGTGGAACATGATTTTTGGTTCACACGAGCTTTATGAGACGGTGCCGAGTCCTGTTGGAACGTCCATGGTCTACGATCGAAATGTTTCCGTCTCCACGGCTCTATAGCAGCTTCTAAAACATTTTCCCGGTAATAAGAGACATTCACTTTGGCACCAGGCTCGATAAAAACGATTGGAGAGCGTCCATCAGCTGTCACTGCGGCCCAAACCATTACTTGGGAAATTGCTTCGAGTGGCCATACGTAGGCTCAAATTCTCGTATGAGCGTTGGGTCAAAAAACCCGATCGTTTTGAGTGTTTATGAACTGCTTAATTGGGAAATTTTTTCACCAGAAAACACAATGTTAAGAAATTCGCCACGTTCGTGCAAGAGCAACAACTCCTTTGCGCTTTCGCACCGAACTGTTTTTTGCTGGGGTAAAAGATCGTGTGCTTTTTGGATTAAGGCTTTATGCCTTGACCTTGAGCTCATTTTTCAATATGCGTTGAATGCTGGCGATATCTTCAGTTCTTTGGCCATTTTTCTTCCACTTCGACGTGGATTTCGTTTAAGTCGAGCCTTCACTTTCCGAACCATTGGCGTTGTTGCGGTTTGTTTTGGTCCACCTCCATAGCGTTTTGCAATGCTACCAGTATCATTGTAACGTTTTATAGTGCGATACACAAACATTTTATTCACTTTGAAGTGACTGAGCTCACGAACAATGGCTGGTTGTGATTTTCCAGCCAAATATAACGCAATTACACACAATTTTGACGTTGATGTCATGAGCTGTTTTACAGATAAAAGCAGGGTGAAGTTGGTAACACTTCCTATCGTTCACCCTGTATGTATAGGGTTTTTTTAATAGGTGCGCTTCAACTTTTTTCCGATAGGGAGGGCGAACGACGCAATATTTTTTATTTTTCGCTTGTCATTTGTAAACTTCATTAGTATACATTTCATCAACGATCACTTGAGCAACGACTGCAAATCGTGCAAATTTTTTATGAAAATAATCGTTCTGTTGCTGCTACTTTAAGAGCATTACGGCCATTTTACGGTCCATTTAACAAGCCGTCCCGTTGGGGGTCTATGACAACCTGCAAGGGGTCTGCGCCAGCGAAAAAAAAATTTGGGGGTCAATGAAATGAAAATGGGGGTCCGCGATAGTGGATCTCAACACATACACTGATAGTACCTATTTACTTACATCATACTATCTTATAATATCAAAATATATATCCATTATTTATAAAAGCACCTATGAAGTAAAAAATTTATTATATATTATAGAATGTAATAAATGGAAACGTCAAGTGTAAGAACGGATATCAGCAATTCTGGCTGCAAAACAACATACCCGTTACTTATCCCGTATTATGGAATATAGCGAGGGAATTTTTAATTTCCTTTCCATCGTCATACCTACTGGAAAGGGGGTTCAGCGCTGTTACCAATCTCCTAACGAAAAAAAGAAACCCTTACCCTAAGACTAACCCTTACAAAATTGACGCCAAATGTTGATAATTTATTATTAAAGCATCAGGTTCATCCTTCTCACTAAAAATATTGACTTATTGCTTATGTTATTTTATTTATAGTTTATTTTCTGTTACGTATATTTTACATAACAGATACAAAATTTTATTTTGAGTAGTTTTAATTTAAATTTAATTAATAAATGTATAAATTAACATGTGTTTTTACTTTATGGTAAGTTTTTAGCACTAAACTTCACTACAGTTAGAAATTTACAGGAAATCAATATCAGGTAAGTAGGGGGTCTACCCAACACGGAAAAACATGGCAAGAGGTCTACGACACAAAAAAGTTTGGGGAACTCTGGTCTACAGTAACAAGCCGGCGACGATTTGTGAGCTCAGAGCCAATATTGAAGCGAAATTGCTGGAATTTCGGCCGATTTATGCAAAAGAGTGGTCGAAAATTGGGTTCAACGATTGGACTTCGTAAATCGTGCACGCAGTGGTCATGCAAAAGAAATCGAATTTCATACTTAAATGTATATGTTCAAACTCGATAATAAAAAAAAATTAGTTAAAAAAGTCAAACCGTTTGTGTTTTATTCAAAAAAGTTCAAAAGTTGAAGCGCTCTTACTGAAAAACCCTATAGTAGCTGATAGCGTTTCTTGCAGTGTTTTTGTTGCTGCTTCTTCATTGTTGTTTTTCCTAGCTTTCTCTTTTGTTTTAGTTTCTTTTTTATTGCGTCAGGAATGTTATATTTTGTAGATTGAGGTTGAAGAGTTGGTGTGGATCGGCTTAGTGACATAATAGTCGGGTCATTAAAAAAGACTATTGCAGTTTCAATATTGTGGGCAGTTTTTAATGGGATTTTCCTGTCCAGGCTTTGTTACATTATTTCCATAACTAGCAAACCCGGCCCCCTTCGCTGGGCACACTAAAATAGAATAGATATGGTTTAGAACAGAAAATATATGGTTTTCATATTATTTATTTCTTTATTCTTTATTCAAGCGCTTTGGCATAAACAATATTTTTTGTTTTTCTATTTGTTTTTGAGTAAATATATAATAAAATATAAATTGAAAATCAGGAAAAAGAAGATTGTTTTTAAATTTCAAATCAACGCATATGAATAAACAATCGTCTTTTTTCCTGATCATCCATGAATTTTTCGTTTCAATTTATATGTTTTATTAAGCATTGGAGCTTTTTTAACCGTTATCCATTTATATTTTTCCAAAAAAAAAAAAAACGAAAAAAATTGTTTTTTCCACGAACACATAATTTCATTTGAACATTCGGATTTCACATTAAATTCTCAAATTTCGTAAGAAATTATTCACTGTTCCAAAATCCACTCCAAAAAAATTCACAAACAATTTTTACATGTTGCACTTACGTTTTTTCCTTATGGCATCCAAATCAGAAAGAAATATTGACACATTGTAACTCACACTGTCAATTTGACAGTTCAGTTCCGCCCCAAGCGTTAAAAAAGTAAGCGACATTATGGCTGGCTCAAAAGAACGCTGTACCCGTTGCCAGTGCTCCGAATTACAACCAAACTTTACGAAACCCATTTTCAATACTTACTTAACAATGTGCGTAAGTTTGGTTTAATTCGGTGCAAAGACACGGCGGGTCCACGTTTTGGCATATATTTCGAGACCCTAGTCATCAATAGGTATGAAAATTACCCCATATTAAAGCACTTATCAACAGCTTTCATTTGATACCCATGTTGTACATACACAACCAAAGGTTACCCGGGTCCACGTTTTGACCTATATCTCGAGACCCCAGTCACGTAGTGGCATGAAAAATACTCTGTACTAAGGCATTCACCAACAGCTTCAATTTGATATCCATATTGTACAAACACATTCTAGGGTCCACGTTTTGGTCTCTATCTCGAGACCCTAGTCACGGAGCGGCATGAAAAATACTCTGAACTAAAGCATTCACCAACAGCTTCCATTTGATACCCATATTGTACATACACGTCCGAAGGTTACCCGGGTCCATGTTTTGACCTATATCTCCAGACCCTATCTACCAATAGGTATTCCAACTACACGGAAATCATCTTCAATACCTACTTAACAATGTGTGTAAGTTTGGTTTAATTCGGTTCAAAGACACGACGGGTCCACGTTTTGGCATATATTTCGAGACCCTAGTCATCAATAGGTATGAAAATTACCCCGTAGTAAAGCACTTATCAGCAGCTTTCAGTTGATATCCATATTGTACAAACACATTCTAGGGTCCACGTTTTGGTCTCTATCTCGAGACCCTAGTCACGGAGCGGATGGAAATACTCTGAACTAAAGCATTCACCAACAGCTTCCATTTGATAGCCATATTGTACATACACATCCGAAGGTTACCCGGGTCCACGTTTTGACCTATATCTCGAGACCCTATCTACCAATAGGTATCCAAACTATACGGAAACCATCTTCAATACCTCCTTACCAATGTGTGTAAGTTTGGTTTAATTCGGTTCAAAGACACGGCGGGTCCACGTTTTGGCATATATTTCGAGACCCTAGTCATCAATAGGTATGAAAATTACCCCATATTAAAGCACTTATCAACTTATCACATTTGATACCCATATTGTACATACACAACCAAAGGTTACCCGGGTCCACGTTTTGACCTATATCTCGAGCCCTATGCACCAATAGGTATCCAAACTATACGGAAACCATCTTCAATACCTTCTTAGCAATGTGTGTAAGTTTGGTTTAATTCGGTGCAGACACGGCCGGTTAGCGAACACACACAAAAAGTTGACTTTATTTTATATATAAGATTTTTTTCAGTTTGTGTCCGAAAAATCCAAATATCTTACGGAACCCTATTTTTTTCCAAAATAAAATGTAATCCATGTTACTCTTGGATAATGTAGTTTTCGAATGCTGAAAGAATTTTTAAAATCGGTCCAGTAGTTTTTGAGCCTATTCGTTACAAACAAACAAACAAGCAAAGTTTTCCTCTTTATAATATTAGTATAGATGCAAAAGAAATCGAATTTCATACTTAAATGTATATGTTCGAACTCGATAATAAAAAAAAATTAGTTAAAAAAGTCAAACCTTTGTGTTTTATTCAAAAAAGTTCAAAAGTTGAAGCGCTCTTACTGAAAAACCCTATAGTAGCTGATAGCGTTTCTTGCAGTGTTTTTGTTGCTGCTTCTTCATTGTTGTTTTTCCTAGCTTTCTCTTTTGTTTTAGTTTCTTTTTTATTGCGTCAGGAATGTTATATTTTGTAGATTGAGGTTGAAGAGTTGGTGTGGATCGGCTTAGTGACATAATAGTCGGGTCATTAAAAAAGACTATTGCAGTTTCAATATTGTGGGCAGTTTTTAATGGGATTTTCCTGTCCAGGCTTTGTTACATTATTTCCATAACTAGCAAACCCGGCCCCCTTCGCTGGGCACACTAAAATAGAATAGATATGGTTTAGAACAGAAAATATATGGTTTTCATATTATTTATTTCTTTATTCTTTATTCAAGCGCTTTGGCATAAACAATATTTTTTGTTTTTCTATTTGTTTTTGAGTAAATATATAATAAAATATAAATTGAAAATCAGGAAAAAGAAGATTGTTTTTAAATTTCAAATCAACGCATATGAATAAACAATCGTCTTTTTTCCTGATCATCCATGAATTTTTCGTTTCAATTTATATGTTTTATTAAGCATTGGAGCTTTTTTAACCGTTATCCATTTATATTTTTCCAAAAAAAAAAAAAACGAAAAAAATTGTTTTTTCCACGAACACATAATTTCATTTGAACATTCGGATTTCACATTAAATTCTCAAATTTCGTAAGAAATTATTCACTGTTCCAAAATCCACTCCAAAAAAATTCACAAACAATTTTTACATGTTGCACTTACGTTTTTTCCTTATGGCATCCAAATCAGAAAGAAATATTGACACATTGTAACTCACACTGTCAATTTGACAGTTCAGTTCCGCCCCAAGCGTTAAAAAAGTAAGCGACATTATGGCTGGCTCAAAAGAACGCTGTACCCGTTGCCAGTGCTCCGAATTACAACCAAACTTTACGAAACCCATTTTCAATACTTACTTAACAATGTGCGTAAGTTTGGTTTAATTCGGTGCAAAGACACGGCGGGTCCACGTTTTGGCATATATTTCGAGACCCTAGTCATCAATAGGTATGAAAATTACCCCATATTAAAGCACTTATCAACAGCTTTCATTTGATACCCATGTTGTACATACACAACCAAAGGTTACCCGGGTCCACGTTTTGACCTATATCTCGAGACCCCAGTCACGTAGCGGCATGAAAAATACTCTGTACTAAGGCATTCACCAACAGCTTCAATTTGATATCCATATTGTACAAACACATTCTAGGGTCCACGTTTTGGTCTCTATCTCGAGACCCTAGTCACGGAGCGGCATGAAAAATACTCTGAACTAAAGCATTCACCAACAGCTTCCATTTGATACCCATATTGTACATACACGTCCGAAGGTTACCCGGGTCCACGTTTTGACCTATATCTCGAGACCCTATCTACCAATAGGTATTCAAACTACACGGAAATCATCTTCAATACCTACTTAACAATGTGTGTAAGTTTGGTTTAATTCGGTTCAAAGACACGACGGGTCCACGTTTTGGCATATATTTCGAGACCCTAGTCATCAATAGGTATGAAAATTACCCCGTAGTAAAGCACTTATCAGCAGCTTTCAGTTGATATCCATATTGTACAAACACATTCTAGGGTCCACGTTTTGGTCTCTATCTCGAGACCCTAGTCACGGAGCGGATGGAAATACTCTGAACTAAAGCATTCACCAACAGCTTCCATTTGATAGCCATATTGTACATACACATCCGAAGGTTACCCGGGTCCACGTTTTGACCTATATCTCGAGACCCTATCTACCAATAGGTATCCAAACTATACGGAAACCATCTTCAATACCTCCTTACCAATGTGTGTAAGTTTGGTTTAATTCGGTTCAAAGACACGGCGGGTCCACGTTTTGGCATATATTTCGAGACCCTAGTCATCAATAGGTATGAAAATTACCCCGTATTAAAGCACTTATCAACTTATCACATTTGATACCCATATTGTACATACACAAACAAAGGTTACCCGGGTCCACGTTTTGACCTATATCTCGAGCCCTATGCACCAATAGGTATCCAAACTATACGGAAACCATCTTCAATACCTTCTTAGCAATGTGTGTAAGTTTGGTTTAATTCGGTGCAGACACGGCCGGTTAGCGAACACACACAAAAAGTTGACTTTATTTTATATATAAGATTTTTTTCAGTTTGTGTCCGAAAAATCCAAATATCTTACGAAACCCTATTTTTTTCCAAAATAAAATGTAATCCATGTTACTCTTGGATAATGTAGTTTTCGAATGCTGAAAGAATTTTTAAAATCGGTCCAGTAGTTTTTGAGCCTATTCGTTACAAACAAACAAACAAACAAAGTTTTCCTCTTTATAATATTAGTATAGATGCAAAAGAAATCGAATTTCATACTTAAATGTATATGTTCGAACTCGGTAATAAAAAAAAAATTAGTTAAAAAAGTCAAACCTTTGTGTTTTATTCAAAAAAGTTCAAAAGTTGAAGCGCTCTTACTGAAAAACCCTATAGTAGCTGATAGCGTTTCTTGCAGTGTTTTTGTTGCTGCTTCTTCATTGTTGTTTTTCCTAGCTTTCTCTTTTGTTTTAGTTTCTTTTTTATTGCGTCAGGAATGTTATATTTTGTAGATTGAGGTTGAAGAGTTGGTGTGGATCGGCTTAGTGACATAATAGTCGGGTCATTAAAAAAGACTATTGCAGTTTCAATATTGTGGGCAGTTTTTAATGGGATTTTCCTGTCCAGGCTTTGTTACATTATTTCCATAAAAACCTCCAAGTCTGTTAGATGGTTATAGAGTGTCCGACTAAGTGTTAGTTGTAGGCGTTTTTTTATTGTCAGGATTATTGGTAAATGGTCAGACGAAAGTTCAAGGCAGGATTTAATTGTCAGCATTTTTAAGTTTCTTGATTTTGTTATGAAAAAGTCCAGCAAGTCTGGTACTTTACTAACACAAGTTGGCCAGTAAGTGGGTTCCCCTGTACTTATAAAGTCGCAGTTCAATTCTCTGATGGCGTCAAGTAGAGCTTTCCCTTTGTTATTGGTCAGTCTTGAGCCCCATGTCATGTCCTTTGCGTTGAAATCCCTCCCGGCTATAAATTTGTTTCCAAATGTATTTACGTAGTCGACATAATGGTTTATTTTATTATTAAATTTTGGTGGACAGTATGCTGATATAGTCAAAAGGCCATGAGTGCCATTAATTTGAATTGTCGTTGCTTGTAGGTGATCCATTTTGAATTGCTCCATTTCATTTCATATAATATTTTGCCTTAATATAATTCATCATGTTCGACATTTGGTTAATTAGCTGGCTTATCATTGTTTTCAATTCCTGTATATCATCATTTTGAGGCGTAGGATTAATTTTATTTACCTTGTTATTTGTTGACTGTGTTACTACTTGTGCAACTTAAGCTTTTACGAAATGAAAAAGCTAAAAAAAAAATTTTTAAGTTCTTTACGACCGACTTTAATTGAGTTATTCTAAAAACTGAAACTAAATTTACAAATTTCTTACTTTAGGTATACTATTATAGTAACCTACTAAAGAGGTGGCGTGATTTCCGGATAATTCTGAGTTTGCATTTATTGCAAATATTGATTTTCGCAAGAATTACCAAATGGAGGTAAACAAAAGTGTCAAATAATAATTATTGCGAAATTTATATAAAAGAGTTTAAACTTAAATTAGGTGAAATGCAAAAGTTGCATATCAGCATAAAATGAATAAAAAGAATTTAATAATTTTGTTTACTTTATTAAATGGAATTTATAATTTTGTTTGTATTAACTCTTCCCCTCTCAAGTGGATTGTCCACAATCGTGGTGGCTTAGGTGGGGAGGAACTAGGCTCTTTTGTTGCAACTTGAAGATATGGCTTATTTGTATCAATACTATTTGCAACTTTGTCTCTTGCAATATAAAATTTTGGCTTAACTCTGTAGTAGAGAATTAATATTGTTAGGATAAAAAATGATATTATTATAATGTCTGAACTTAAACTTAATTTGTGTGTATTTTTACTTTTATAAGTTAACAATTTTATGTTTTCTTCGTTGTTTAAATGATTAACATACAGTCTTTCAAGCTTAAGATCTATTATAGTTTATTAATATTTTCCTTTCCTATGATTTTTGATATTAGATTTTGCATAATAAAAGTTTCATGAATTTTTATATTAATATAAGTGTATGTTGTGCTTAGTGTAGTTACATTACAGTTTTCAAATTTAATAAGGAATGTGCCTGTATGTTTTATTTCTAATTCATTACAATATTGAGTAATATTTTCCTTGGAATATTTAAATACAAGTATTCCTGGCATTACTTCTATTACGGAGGATTCTTGCACAGTTTCTAGCTCGCACTGTGCTTCCCGAAACCTTAAAATATTTTCCATACACATATTTTCTATTTTTACCAAATTCTTTTCTAAGTCATCTTCAATAATTGCTTTAAATATGTTGGTATCATTATCAACCAATATGTCATATGTATCCAATATTAAGGATTTGATCGCCGCATTCGGGATAGGGACAAATCTTATACTGGATAATTTTTTCCTGGAGAATTTAGGTATCAGTAATGTTAGTACTATATTACTATCTTCGGTCATGACCGCAATTTTCATTCTGCTGTAACTGTCAAAGTCGTTAATTAAATTGATTTCCTTTTCCGTGAGTATATCGGAAGGAATTATGCCTACTTTGCAGGAAAAAATGATCTGTCCAATCGTTGTCAGTTCTTTATGTCTGTTCAATAAACCTTACTTGGTCCTCTAAAGTTGCCACCCTGTTTAGTGATTCGTCTTTTAATTTATGTCTGCTGTCTGTTGATATGGGTTGTAATATTTCTAATCTCTTCTGTCATGCCTGTGTTAATGTGTACTAACTCACTCAGCGTTGCGGTAGTGTTACGCTCGTTGTTTCGTATGTTTGTTAATGCAGGGTATATTTCTTTCTCGTCGTCACTGTCAATGGATCCCGCTATAAACTTTAGACATTGATTAAGCCTCGCTTTTGTTTCGAATGTACGTGCAGACTGCTTATTTTTGCTTTTAATAGTATACGATTTTTAATTAATTGAAGCCAAAAGTCATTTGCCCTCAAATGTTGTGGCCTTCAAAGACTTTATGTTCTCAGAGATTATAAGAAAGGTCTCGTCGTACCTATGTGTTTATGTTAATGAAATGCAGTACCTTGTCGTAATTTTTGATCGTCTTCTTTCCTCCTACCTGGATAGGTATATATCCATTATTGTTAGTTAGGTCGTGAATATGAATCTGCTGGATATGTACTAATGTAGTTAAAGTTAAAATAGTCATTAAAGTCCACATTGTTAGTCCTGTAAAATCAAGAAGAGAGAAAAAAAGATAACGAAGTTTGATTTTATTCCTAAGACTGTTTGATATTATTTTTATGCACAATTCGACCAGATTGCGTCCTAATACTTGTATTATAATTTTCTGCCACTATTTTTTTTTTATATCTGGCAGATACTTCATTTCCTAGTCTTCTGTTTAATTTAACAAAAATCTCTTCTCCTTGCCTATATTCCTTTGGCGGAAATCTTTTCGCGTTATGATAATTTAAGTCAGTCATTTGTTTGTCTGAAAGTTTCTTTATTGTCTCATTTCTGTCCTTTTCCAGCAAATTTGGATCGCTACTTACACGTCGACCAAAGAATGCTTCTATAGGTTTCCTTTCTATATCTGAATAAATAGAATAATTGTATTCCCTTACTGATCTGTCCAGTAATTCTCGAAAAGTACGATAAGTTTCTTCAACCTGTAGGCAACGCATAATTTCTTGCAATGTAGAATGGAATCGCTCTACCTTACCATTCGAGCAACTAGTGCAGGGGGGAGTTCTAAAAATTGAAATTCCTAACTCATTCTCTATCATAAAATTAATGGAATCAGAATTGAAAGATTTCTCATTGTCAGACACTATTGACTCTGGTACCATTGAAAAAAGGATATCTCTTAGAGGTTGTCTTATATCCTGTCAGCTGTCAAAATTAGTGTTTTTCCCATCAATAGTATATCCATTGCACTGACTGACCAGGATACTTAGGAATGGGCGTTGGCTGTATTTTCATTTTTGGCGGGTGCCGGTCGTACTTGTTCAGTTTACAAGTCTTACAGTTTTTGATAATTTTCTTCATTTTGTTTGACATTGCTGGGAAATAATATTTTTCCAAAATTTGCGTTCTATTCTCCTTAGCGTTTCTGTGCGCTCTGTTATGAAATCTAACAATTATGTCTTCCTGGTGTTAAATGTCGGTGACATCTTCGACTTCCACCTGCGTGAACTTAATTTTATATTTGTTAAAATGCAAGGGATATACTCGCTGAATTTTTCCTATTATGTGTTCATCTGTTTTTATACAGTTTATTACTGAAGGATTAAGATAACGTTTTAAAATAGAGATAAGAATTTCTTGTTGGAAACACAATTTTAAACTGGTAAGTTGAAGTTGCGTCTGTTTTTAGAAAGATCTGGTTCTTAAATGAATTAGAGTTTTGTAGAGCAATTCTTAGTTATATTCCTCCAGAATTGCTTTCCGTTTCATCTTGCTATTGTGGTTTTTATTACTAAGCGCATATGTTAATGGCATCTCTTTCTCGTTCGCGGCGTAATGCTCCTCCGCTTGATTGAGAGTTCTTGATATAAATGCTATAGGCTTATCATTCTGCGACAAAACCGCACCGATTGCGAAATTCGAAGCATCGGTTACCAGTTCGAAGTCCTTTCCGTACTCTGGATATGCGAGAACAACATCCTCAGACATAAAGGAATTTTTTACTTTACCAAAAGATTCTAACGCTTCTTTGTTCGGGAAAATTTTCACATATGCCGGTATATTCTTGGATATTCGGCCTCCTTCTTCTCTCAAAAGGGATGTCAGGGGATTTGCAATTTTTGCGTAGTCTTTTATAAAACGTCGGTAGTACCCTGACATACCCAGGAAACTACGTAGTTCTTTCAACGTTTTAGGTTGGGGAAAATTGGCGATCGCCTACACTTTTACCCTATTGGTTTTTACACCGTTGTCGGATATAACGAAACCCAAAAAATCCACGTCCTTCTTAAAAAAATTACATTTGTCGAGCTGCACCTTCATATTGGCATCTTCCAATGTCCTAAAAATCTTTCTTATATGTTGAAAGTGTTCTATCTGCGATTTGCTGAATATTATTATGTCGTCAATATAGACGTAACAACATTCTCCAATGAATTCTCGGAATATGTCATCGACAGCTCGTTGGAAAATGGATGGGGCGTTTTTCAAGCCAAATGGCAAACGTATGAATTCATATTTGCGGTTGTTTATTGAGAAGGCTGTTTTTTCAATATCAGATTTTTTTAGTGGAATCTGGTGAAAACCACTTTTCAAATCAAGCACTGAGAAAAATTTGCTATTGCCAAGCTGCGCTATTACTTCAGCTATTTCAGGGATAGGGTATTTATCCGCGATTGTAATTTTAATAAGCTTGCGGTAGTCGATTACCATGCGGTATTGCTTATTCCCCGCTGAATTTTTTTTTTTTGGGTACAATCCACACCGGTGAATTGTACGGTGACTTTGATGGTCTAATAATACCATCATGTAAAAGTGGTTCTACCTGTCTTTCAACTCGTGTTTTCAAAAATGCAGGGTATGGATAAAGCCTTGTGTAAACTGGAATATTTGATTCAGTTCTAATTTCCCCAACAACTTTTGTTGTATAAGTTAATTTTTCATTCGGGTCTGAAAAAATTTTTGCGTGTTCTTTTACAATAGCATTCATCTCCTTTCTTTGCCCATTTGTTAGTTTATCCAACTTAATGTCTATATTGTTAACTGTTTTTGATTCTAATTGCTTAAGACCTATTTTCCTTCCATTTTCCAACGCCATAAAACTGTCCCCCGTACGGATTACAACATTCAATTCTCTAAGGGTATCATTTCCTAAGATACCGTGAAAAGTTTTTAAAGAGGGCTTTAAAAAACATTTTATTTTTTCTTCGAAAGTAAATAATTTGAAAAATGTAAATTCTGTTATCTTTAGATCCCCTACGTTTTTCACGGTTTTTCATTTTCAATTTTTGTCCTCGCTAGATGCGGTTGTAAATAGTTCTTGCTGGATCCCGTGTCCACAAGAAATTTGGGAATGTTACCGCTCTCCGTCCTCACTTCGAAACAGGACAATGAAGAGCTCATTAAGCTATAAAATAGGCGTCGGATAGTTCTGAAGGGTCTTCGTTGTCTATAAGGAATGTTCTTTGATTTTTTCTCCGTTGGTTCTATACCGAAGGTGGTCTTTTCCCTGAAAAATTATTCTGATTTTGATGGGGTCGATCTACGTCCATCGGTTGGTTGTAGTTTAGGGAAACAGGACAACGAAGAGCTCATTAAGCTATAAAATAGGCGTCGGATAGTTCTGAAGGGTCTTCGTTGTCTATAAGGAATGTTCTTTGATTTTTTCTCCGTTGGTTCTATACCGAAGGTGGTCTTTTCCCTGAAAAATTATTCTGATTTTGATGGGGTCGATCTACGTCCATCGGTTGGTTGTAGTTTAGGGGGTCTTGGTGGGTTATACGAGTTATGTGGGAAAGTCTGATATCTAGGTTGCCATCCCTGTTGGTATGTTTGAGGCATGTATGCCAATTGAGGATCAAATGAGCGTCTCTGATTTGGATGGAAATTTTTTCTGGGAAATAACTGTGGGGTTTGATATAATATTTTTTTACGTGATGCGGATGACCTGACCTATAACTTTGGTTTTCCAGTTTTAGGCAAAGATGTAGGGCTTGGGGTAAATCGACGGGCTTCTTCATACCTAGGAGTCGGGGTAAGTCTCCGTTTAAGCCCCTGATGAATGTGTCGAGGGCCTTTTCCCTATACGATTTTGTTAACAATACGAGCGATTCGTTGCTTGTTTCCAAACACCCTATTTTATTTAAGATGAGTAAAAGGTGTGTGTAGACATCCTGGTAAAACTCGGAAACAGTTTTATTTTCCTGCACCAGCGTGGACACATCTCTCTTATCACCATAATGTGCGATAAGACATTTTGAAATGGCGGCCCAGTTTAGAGGCGTGTTTTACGACTCTAAAGCAATTTCCGTATTGCCCGTTATTTCTGATTATGCTTAGCAAAGTGCTTGGATGTTCCCCTGATGAGTTCGTAAATGGCAAGTATTCTGTCCATGCTCTTTTTCCAAGAGCTGAATTCTCCTGGTTGCCCTGAGAATTCCTTAAGGCATTTGGGGTATCTTGTCTAAGTCGTTTAAATTATTCCTATGTCCGTCAATTACCTGGCCCACAGCGTCATTCGGATCTATGTTTGGGTTAAGTACCGCTTGTACTACCTGTGGTCCCTGATTTCTTAATATTTCAGTCGATATCCTAGAGATAAGCGCAGTCAAGTCATCTATGTTTAACTGACCGGGATTAGGATTCTGAGGAAGCACAGGGGGCCTCATTAAATTATTTTTGTTTTCCTTTTTTTTATTTCTATAGTTTTTCCACTTAAACTTTAACTTTAAATGCGATTTTTTTTGGTTTTTTTTAACGCAATTGTTTTATTGGAAAAGACGTTCCTAATGTATACTAATAATTGGGTTTTAGAATTCTATTATAATTTTGTATAAACGATTTCACAAACAGAGCTTTTTTCCTCTTTGTCAAAACAATATATATTTTTTTGAAAAATAAAAAATAAATAAATAATAGGCTCTACCTTATTTTTTCCTTGATTTGTAGATGGGCTTTGATTACTTCTGTTTGTTGTCGTTACTTTTCCTTCTTCTTTAAATTTTCTTTTGGGATGTTATTTGACTAATTTCTCTGATGAGTTTTTAGGGCTTTTGTTGATTAAATTTTGCCTTTTCGTCCTTCTTAGATATTTACGGCTAAATTTGTTGATGAGGTTTCAGGGCCTCTGTTGGTTGGCTTTACCCTTTTCTTCCTTCTTAGATATTTACGGCTAAATTTGTTGATGAGATTTCAGGACCTCTGTTGGTTGGCTTTACACTTAGATTTTTCCTTTTTCATAGATTTTTTTATGAATTCACTTTTTTTCCATAAAATTTTTGTTTAAGTGGAGTCACTTCTTCATATTTTCTTAAAGTTACTTTTTAATTAGTTCTTTATTGCTTTAGATCCTCAATTTTCCTGAGGATATTTTCTGAAAATCATTTATTTTTTCAAGGAATGTCAATTTTAACTCTCTTTTTTTCCTATCTTAAGGACAGCTATTTTAAAGTAACTTTTTCTATGGATATTTATTTAGATAAGGATTTCTCCTTTTCCACTTTTTTTAGCCTCCGGTAAGGCTGGCACGTAGTACCACCGTTTTGCTTTTCGCTACTAAGGGACCGAAAACCGAATTTTTAAGGCTAATTATACTGCTCGGGCGCCACTTAAGCGAAATGAAAAAGCTAAAAAAAAAATTGTTTAAGGTCTTTACGACCGATTTTATTTCAGTTATTCTAAAAACTGAAACTAAATTTACAAATTTCTTACTTTATACTATTATGGTAACCTAATAAAGAGGTGGCGTGATTTCCGGTTAATTCTGAGTTCGCATTTATTGTAAATATTGATTTTCGCAAGAATTACCAAATTAAGGTAAACAAAAGTGTCAAATAATAATTATTGCGAAATTCATATTCATTATTGCTCTAATAGACTACTTATTTGTGAGTCATCTAATCTACATGTAGATGACATATTTTCAACAAATCAAAACTAAACAAAAATAGAACGCTAAGATAGTGAAACGAAACCCAAAAAATGCTAATAAATTATATAAACAATATGCAATTCCAAAACTAAAAAGTAACCCAAAATATAATGGTACGTCTTTTCGACGTATGCTATGATCATAACTCAGAAAAAAAAACTCACCTAGAAAAAACAACCACCACCAAAGAACTGCAGCTACTGACTGAGCAAACTGAGCTTGTGAAGTTTCTCCGACAACAAACAAGAGATTGAGAGCGTAAGAGAAAAAATGAGTACGTAATTTCGACGTGCGTTATCTTACTAGGGTTAAATACACAATCGTAAAGCAAAGCAAAGCTTAACGAGTCAGTTGGCACTTTTGATGTTTAAAGTCACTATCTCAGTAAAAAGGCGAATTTCGAAAAACACGTCCATTCACACTTACAGTGAAAAGGCGAATTTGAAAAACACGTCCGTTCACACTTACAGTGAAGATTATGATATTCATCATGTTGGTCATTTGAGCAACTAAATAGTTGTTTCATCATTTGTTTTAATTCTTGTAAGTCGTCTTGTTGTTGTGTTGAGTAGGAGTTAGTTGAGAGAGAATGCTATTTATGGCTCGTTGATGAGGACATATTTTTGGTAAGTGCTTTTGTGTATTATATTTCTGGGGTTAATATTTGTAGCAAATAACCAGTGTTGTGATACTGATCTGCAGGTGGCGTTTGCGTTGCTGGTAGTTCTTTTCTACGGACGGAGGGGAATTTTTGTATTTGTAGGGTTTTGTAGACCATGCATCCTTTATAATTTGCAGTATGATTTTCGCCGCATAGGGCACATTTAATTTCATTTTTGCTGGAGGCGTGATGGATTTTGCAGTTAAGTGTATTATGTTTACCAGCACATTTAACACATACTGGATCTTTTGATTCTTCGTGTGGCCATATTTTTGGCAGTTTGCGCATTGAGGGATTGTCCGCTTTTGGTGAGGTGGCTCAAACGTGACTCTGCAGTGTAGAAGGCTACTATTTAGTAAATTTCTTTGTTATTGTCTTGCTGTTTTAGTTGTAAAGCGAAGAGCGGGACAAGTTGTGCATGTGTAGCACTTGGTGACCAAGTTCTGTTACTTCAATTATAATTTCGTTTTTATCTGTTGTATGATGAACGTTGCGAGGTATTACTTTGAAGCCTTGGTCCTTAGGTCTAAATGTGTAGTATTTTCTTTCTTTATCTTTCAATAGTTTTAAAATATTTGTATGGTGAATGCTTGCCTGTGTTCGATTTTAACTTCATTTGTTGAGAGTGCTTTAAGTTCGTATTTTGTATCAGTTAGCAATTTAAGGGCAGTTGTTAATGTATGTACATTTTCTACGTTTTGCACATAGATGGTTGGTGGTTTAAGTTTGCGTTGTTCTGTTTGGGTTCGTGGTTTCGTTTTCGGTTCCGTCCCACTGTCAGTATGTAGTTCACTCTCTTCAGCCTCTTCAGCTTCTTGTGCAAGCAACTCAAAGCGGTTGCTTGAATTAGGCTTGTCCCTTTGAGTGTTTTTAGTACAGTATTTTGAGTTTTATTTTTATGTTCTTTATTACTGTTCATCTGTTCGTTTGACTTGTTTGGGGCTGTCTGTCACGGTGCCGTTTTAGGTATTCTTCTTATTTGGTACTTTGGAGGTAATGGTGTTGATATTTTGTACTTGCGAGAATGTCGATGTAGTGGAAGTTTTTGAAGTTGCTGCCGAAGAGCAAATCAGATGTGACAGGGAACATACTGATGTTGGTATAGTGTTGGTTGTTGATGCCATTGTGAGCGGAAGAGTGGAGAGAGCGAGCTGGTGGCTTAGTATTGTTGACAAAATGACGGAGGATGTACCGTTTGTTTTTGTTATGTGCGGGAGAAGTGGAGCTGATGATGACGTGCACTGGGCACTCCAGGGAAGGGAGAGAGTATTGATATTGATATCTCTCAAGAATGATAGAAACAAAATTGCGCCCATCAGAGAGTGCGTGGCGTCACATTCGCTGAGTTGTGCATTGGTGCCAACCATTTTCTCTTCACAATAAATTTAGAGCTTTTTTACGTATCAAAATGCGAAAAATTTTAAAGTTTGGTGTTTGTTTCTTATCATATTTTTAATATAAAGCTACCGAAACTGTAGGTAAAAAAAACTGTATTATTAAACAAAAGAAGGTTAAAAAAGAAGATTTTAGTGCTAATGAAATTTTGTTGATTCTTATAAAGTTAGATATTCTGAAAGTGCAAATTTAATTTTTTGCTCCTTGTAAGATTATGCAAGAATATTAAATGCTCTTCTCTCGACTCTTCTTAACATTGAAAACCTTTTTAACATAGATATTTTAAGCAGCGTTTGAATTTACTGAATGTTAATTAAAACTATAGTGGTGTAATCGTTTCTTCCAGTCCTAAATCCTTAGTGGGACATAAGGCATCAAGAGCTGTATTCATAATAAGATTAAGTAATAAAATACCAGAAAATACAGTAACTATAACAACATTTTTACAAGAAGAGTACCTTATCTTGTTACATAACCTGAAATATAGCAAAAAAAGTCGTTCTGTTAACAAAAGAGTTTCTTTTAACAAAAAATTCATAGATTAAAGTGTACATTTATTTAAAATAACGCACATTTTAAAGATAATTTGTCACGCATACAAAGTTCTTTAATTACATCAATAAAAATTTGGTATTTTCTTTTCTTTAAATGGGCATTTTAGTGCGTTTTTATATCTGAAGCTAGGCAACACTGCAGTAGTGATAGAGATTTGACTGCTGAAAGTAGAAGAACACCAACAAGAACCGCAATTGGGGGCAATGCGGCCAGATGTTAAAAAAAGTAAAGCTTAATGAAACAAAGTAACGGTACCACGATAGGCACCATCTCATTATTCTTTCCATCATGTATGTATATTTCTATCAGGTGCCGGAGAGCAAGATCTGGCGCGTTAAGGCAACTGTTATTTTTGGTGAATATGTGAAATATGCATTATTCCCTTCTGTTTTTGCTTGAGGCTCTCGCCTTAGAGTGTAAGCGTTGTTCACGCTAATTATTATTATTTTTCTTTTAAAGATACAGGGGAAATGTCAGTTGGCAGCACTGAATAAATTTTATTTCTACTGAAGCACAAAAAGCGTGTATATTTTTAGGCCGAGCTTATTGCAACTGGCTGAGTTTGATTTCTGTTTTAACGATTTCACGCTTTTGTTTGGTGGTTTTATTTTCACTTTGCTCAAGCTCTGAGCGCCAAATTTTTAATAAGGAAAATGTGCGTTTATTGTAGTATTATATTTTTATGTTATTTTAAACACTACTGATTAGGAAAATTTTCTTTAATCGAGTAATTTTTCACTTAAAAAATTCACTGGTGGATTCAATTTCTGGTGGTTTAAGGGATGCCAATCGAAAAATTTTTAGGGGTGCTTTCGTTTCTATCCCTTCATTAATTTTGAAAGGACAACCGACACCAAATTTTATTTGTACTGTAGCAAAAGCCTTTTTTAAAAAGGAATAACAGATATTTAGCTAAAAGCTCTCAGAGCAGACTTATTCTATTATTTAATTTTAGGTCCAATCAAAGCTTACAAAAAATATGTATTAAAATGCAAATCCAATGCGTTTATGTGTCAAGCGTATTTTTCAAAACTACAAAAAAACCCACATTCGTACATAGAAAATACAACTAAATTTATATGAAGTAGAGTTAGACCAATAATATTTGAGAAAAAACAATAAACAGTGAAACCTCGATATAACGAATCTGAAGGGCACCAGAAAATTTTTCATTGTATCTATTTATTCGCTATAGGTACTTTTTGGTAAAGCCATGGTAAAACGAAATTTAAAGAAATCTGAAAGAAAATTCGTTATAAATACTGTGTTTACCTGTTTACATCAAAATAATGATAAAACTGCACTGAAGTGGCGTGGATATAAAAAATAGAAAGTTATAAATTTTTTCAATTAGATTTTATTAAAATAATTGGTTATTTTTGTTTGTTTGCGCAAGCTTCGATTGCAGCCATAAACACTTCGCTCAACAGATGCTAAGCTATCGAATGCACATTTTGGAATAGCTTCCTGTGCCTCAAGAAAAGTTTGGAGCTTTCAACCATTGTTTAGCTTCTTTGGCAGTGATAACGTTCTCGACCTCTTCATCCTCCTCAACAATGTCGACTGTATTTCTGTTCAAAACACTATCAACAATGTCATCATCAGTAATAAGACCCGTAGTACTGAGGTTATCATCGAAAGTAACGAAATCATCAAATCGTTCATCCAAATTGAAATGGTTTTTAACGACAAGCCATTATTCGCTGTCTTGAACACAATCTTTTGTGGTCAAAATATTTGGACTGTCGACAAAGCCACATGTCACAAAACAGTTAACAATCATTGGTTGTTTTACTTTTCCCATGCTTTATGGGCCATTCTGATGCCTTGTAGGACGTTGATATTACTCTGGCGCCCATCTTCCATATCATTGATTAAAATTTTGACCATCTCTTTGCGATAGAATTGCTTGAAATTTTTAATTATTCCCAGATCTAGAGGTTGTAGTTTCGATGTTGCGTTTGGTGGCAGAAATCGTAATTTAATAGATTTCAGTGATGTAGGGTTTTTGTGCGCCATGCAGTTATCAACGAGCAATAACATTTTGCGAGTAGCCTTAGTCATTTCGTTGTCAATTTTTTCTAAGTAATCCAACCATATTTCAGTGGTCGTCCAAGCTTTTTTTTTTGTCGCAAAGCAGTCCACTTGTAAGCTTTTAATATTTTTAAAGCATCTTGGATTAGCCGATTTTCCGATTACTAGCAATTTTCTCTTCTCAGTGCCAGAACTACCATATTTACCGTAAATAAAATTGAGAGTCTTTCCTTGCTATGTTTTCCGCCGTGGCATTTCTCAGATTTAAGTGCCGATGCTTTCCATTTCAATTCACCCGGGCTATTCGGGACATGTTCTTAGATTTCGATCGAAAAAATTCGAAATATTTTCCAGAATCAATATTTCAAAAAGCGTATTTTTTCTTTTCTTTTCGCACTTTTTGTTTTTTGAAAATAAAAAGATTTTAACTCCTTTTTTGGAATTGTTTCTGCATGAAGTCGCTTGTGCAAATAATTACGATCATTTTGAACCCAGAATCATTCAAATCGGTTCGTTTTTGACTAAGTTATGAGCATTGAAACAAAAAATTTTCTTATAAACATAATTAAAAAAAAACGATTTTGAGACGAAAAACAAAATTGCCGATAAATCTTGAAAAATATTTTTTCGGGCGAACAAAAAAATACGTGTCTCATTATTTTGACCAGAGAGCAACATATTTGAGTTACATCGAAATCGAAGAACAATTCCCGAATAGCCCGGTTGAATTGAAATGGAAAGCATCTGTAATAGAAAATAATTTTTTAATTGCTCATAACTTTGTCAAAAATTAACCGATTTTAATGATTCTGAGTTCAAAATTATCGCCATTACTTACACGAGCGACTTCATACAGAAACAATTGCAAAACAGTAGTTGAAAATGTTTTATTTTGCAAAGAACAAAAAGTGCGAAACAGGTGTTTTACTCAAAAATTCATTACTCAAAACCAACTCATTTTAGCTACTGGGCATTCAGCACAATTGAAGTTTGAGGTGTCCTCTTGATTTGGAAAAAGTTAAAAAAAAATACACCTTTTGAAATATTGAATATCGAAAAAATTTCGACGTTTTTTTTTGGAAAATAGAAAATATTCAACTACTTTTTTGCAATTGTTTCTACATGAAGTCGCTCGCGCAAGTAAAACGATAGTTTTCAACCCAGAATCATTGAAATCGGTTCGTTTTGACTAAGTTATGAGCATTTAAACAAAAAATGTTCTTATATAATTAAAAAAAATCGATTTTGAGACGAAAAACAAAATTGCCCATAAATCTTGAAAAAAAAAATTTTCGGGCGAACAAAAAAATACGTGTCTCATTATTTTGACCAGAGAGCAACATGTTTGAGTTACATCGAAATCGAAGAACATGTCCCGAATAGCACGGTTGAATTGAAATGGAAAGCATCTGCCATTGTTCGATCTGGTGCGCATTTAAAAAATATCCCAGTTTTGTCTGCATTAAAAATATTGTGGGGCTGATATTCTGCCAACAGACATGGTTTAAACGTTTTCCAGTCAGAAAAAACTTGGTCCCTTACACTGGCTCTTTCCCTGCTCACTTTTTGAAATCCGATATCATAGCGCTTTTTAAAATTTTCAAGCCATCCGCTGCTAGCCTTAAATTCCTTATGCCCCATACGTACAGCGAATTCTTCAGCTTTGGCTTTAATTAACGAACCTCCTATAGACGGAGAGCTCATGACCAAAAAACCCAACATATTTTATACTTCTTGAAATTTTGTGTGAGATTAGTTTTTTAATACTAGAATCGATATCCGGCGGGCTGGCTGCTCAATAGCGGTCTTAATTATGCGTTTTTATTTTTTAAAATTGTTAATAATAAACATTTACTCAACATATTTTATACCACTTGAAATTTTAACAGAATTTCATTTACGGTCTGTATAAAATGAAACGATGATTGCCACCCATTCTCATGGTCCCAAAGTACTGCCAGCCCATGTTGAAAGTGCGTTGATGGAAGCACAAGTCAACATATTTTATACCGGCTGTCTTTTTTACACGACATTGGCAATACAATAAATTGATGAAATGTGTAGAGCCAACCCATTCTGATGGTCCCATCACATGGAAAATTTGGAAAATTTCATTCCTGTGAGTGCGAGCGAGACCGACTTATGTGAATGTGGGCGCGCGAGAGAGAGCGTATATTGTTCATTTCTGTCTCTCCGTACAGTCTTGCAAAAATGGGAAGGATGAAAGGTTTGTTCATTAAAAAATTAGAGAATGGGATTTTTTTTTCTTTTTCTTAAAAAAGTTTTTATTTCTAATTTTTTACTCCTTTATTTATTGACGTGATAACGTCTTATAATTCGATTTAACAGGCTGCACGCACGAAAAAATGTGTCGTTACCTTGCTCATATGTAGTTACCTTGCCCATTAGTGTTACCTTGCTCTTTAGTGTTACCTTGCTCATTAGTGTTACCTTGCTCATATTAGTGTTACCTTGCTCATATTAGTGTTACCTTGCTCTTTAGTGTTACCTTGCTCATTAGTGTTACCTTGCTCATATTAGTGTTACCTTGCTCATATTAGTGTTACCTTGCTCTTTAGTGTTACCTTGCTCATTAGTGTTACCTTGCTCATATTAGTGTTACCTTGCTCATATTAGTGTTACCTTGCTCTTTAGTGTTACCTTGCTCATTAGTGTTACCTTGCTCATATTAGTGTTACCTTGCTCATTGCATTGAATGAACTGCAAGCGAAAGCGCGGAAGGAACGACAAAGCAAACAAAGCAAACGAACGGCAACGTTCGACATCTTGCTCTCCCCTACTTAAGTGAGCGTATATATGTATGTATATGCGCATATGTACATATTTAAATTCACGTATTTGTATTTGCATATGCCTTCTTATTGATTATTATTAATTTGATTTACTTGAAGAATTTAAAATAAAACCAAGTTTGTTAATAATACCTGTTGTTTTAATGTTATTATTATTATTTTTTTATTATATATGAAGGAAAAAATGTATGGTAATATTTACCATATAGCTTATAACATATGTTGTCTATACTAATATTATAAAGAGGAAAACTTTGTTTGTTTGGTTGTAATGAATAGGCTCAAAAACTACTGGACCGATTTTAAAAATTCTTTCACCATTCGAAAGCTACATCACGAGTAACATGGATTATATTTTATTTTGGAAATAGGGCTCGAGATATAGGTCAAAACGTGGACCCGGGTAACCTTCGGATGTGTATTTACGATATGGGTATCAAATGAAAGCTGTTGATAAGTGCTTTAATACGGGGTAATATTCATACCTATTGATGACTAGGGTCTGGAAATATATGCCAAAACGTGGACCCGCCGTGTCTTTGCACCGAATTAAACCAAACTTACACACATTGTTAAGTAGGTATTGAAGATGGTTTCCGTATAGTTTGGATACCTATTGGTAGATAGGGTCTCGAGATATAGGTCAAAACGTGGACCCGGGTAACCTTCGGATGTGTATGTAAAATATGGGTATCAAATGGAAGCTGTTGGTGAATGCTTTAGTTCAGAGTATTTCCATCCGCTCCGTGACTAGGGTCTCGAGATAGAGACCAAAACGTGGACCCTAGAATGTGTTTGTACAATATGGATATCAAAAGAAAGCTGTTGATAAGTGCTTTAATACGGAATAATTTTCATACCTATTGATGACTAGGGTCTCGAAATAAATGCCAAAATGTGGACCCGCCGTGTCTTTGAACCGAATTAAACAAACCAAACTTACACACATTGTTAAGTAGGTATTGAAGATGATTTCCGTATAGTTTGAATACCTATTGGTAGATAGGGTCTCGAGATATAGGTCAAAACGTGGACCCGGGTAACCTTCGGACGTGTATGTACAATATGGGTATCAAATGAAAGCTGTTGGTGAATGCTTTAGTACAGAGTATTTTTCATGCCCCTCCGTGACTGGGGTCTCGAGATATAGGTCAAAACGTGGACCCGGGTAACCTTGGGTTGTGTATGCACAATATGGGTATCAAATGAAAGCTGTTGATAAGTGCTTTAATACGGGGTAATTTTCATACCTATTGATGACTAGGGTCTGGAAATATATGCCAAAACGTGGACCCGCCGTGTCTTTGCACCGAATTAAACCAAACTTACACACATTGTTAAGGAGGTATTGAAGATGGTTTCCGTATAGTTTGGATACCTATTGGTAGATAGGGTCTCGAGATATAGGTCAAAACGTGGACCCGGGTAACCTTCGGATGTGTATGTACAATATGGGTATCAAATGGAAGCTGTTGGTGAATGCTTTAGTACAGAGTATTTCCATCCGCTCCATGACTAGGGTCTCGAGATAGAGACCAAAACGTGGACCCTAGAATGTGTTTGTACAATATGGATATCAAATGAAAGCTGTTGATAAGTGCTTTAATACGGGGTAATTTTCATACCTATTGATGACTAGGGTCTCGAAATATATGCCAAAACGTGGACCCGCCGTGTCTTTGAACCGAATTAAACCAAACTTACACACATTGTTAAGTAGGTATTGAAGATGATTTCCGTATAGTTTGAATACCTATTGGTAGATAGGGTCTCGAGATATAGGTCAAAACGTTGACCCGGGTAACCTTCGGATGTGTATGCACAATATGGGTATCAAATGGAAGCTGTCGGTGAATGCTTTAGTACAGAGTATTTTTCATGCCGCTCCGTGACTGGGGTCTCGAGATATAGGTCAAAACGTGGACCCGGGTAACCTTTGGTTGTGTATGTACAATATGCGTATCAAATGAAAGCTGTTGATAAGTGCTTTAATACGGGGTAATTTGTTATGTTATGTTAAAAACAAAAATTAAATTTTTAATTTTCTATGTCAGAAATAGATTCCGAGTCTGAACTGAAATAGTCATTTTCTACTTCTTCAGAGTCTCGCCTTTTTTGTGTACGGTTGTGTCACGTTGACATTCATCATCAGCAGCATTGCTATCATTATTAATTACATTTTGATAGATGATACCAACCGTATCATGTAGGGTATCTTTCCCGCTGGTTGTTTCGACAAATATGTCGAAATTATCGAAAGCCACCCCAGTATTTAAATTTGATGCCAACGTAATACCTTCAGGACATTCCTGAGTCCTTTCTATAGGAGAAAATGCAGCTTCGGTTTCCAGTTCTTCGAGAACATGATAGCTGCAGCAGTGACCGTATTTGTTGAGAATATCGATAACTTTACGGCTGCTGGTTAAACTTTTCATAGCCATTCCCAAGGTAATATGCTTTCCAGGCTTCATATTTCCATTCGTAACCGCGTAGATTGTGTCGGCCGCAATTGAATTGACTTTTCTATATAAGTCTGGGGTATTCTTACGTCGATTTCGGGCACCGCTCAACAACATCACGTAAAAATTTATCAAATCATGGTCGATCATACATTCTCCAGCCAGCAATTTATTCAACTTTACATTCGATGATAAAGGCTTCTTTTCAATATTTAAAATTCTTCTTCGTAAAATGAATGCTGCTTTTTGAAGTATTTCATCTTCTTGTAACAGCGAAAAAAGGCCATCATATATTAATTTATTTTTCGGTAAAATTACGTTTTTATTTCTGAAAGCTGAGACTTTAATTTCATCACTGAATTTATCAAGAATTTTATTCAGCAAATGTTGAAGGTTGCATGAACCATCATAACTATAGCCACGGTCTTCGTACAATTTCTTCAATATATCATCGTATATTTCACCCAGAGATATTAAAAAGAAGCAACTGCCACGAGCAATGATGTTTTTTTGGATGAACTGATCAATTTCATCATCAGCTTCCCTGTGTAGTTCCCGATTCAGATTAAATTTTGTGTCTGCAGTTGGATTGCTTTTAAATTTATTAAAATATTCAACCCGACAGATTTTGTGATAAAATAAGTGCGGAGGCTCGTTAGAAAGTGACTTAAATAATTCACTATCTCTCACAACATCCAAATATTGTGCCAAGGCTTCAATGAGAATTTTTTTTTCTCCTCTGACAAGTGGTGCCTGACGTCCTTTGGATTTTTTATATTTTTTATTACAAAATGCACAAATATCCTGCTCCACACTTAATGCTGCCTCGGTTAATTTTTCACCTGAAGGTTCTTGTATGGCAGATTGACCTTCCTGATGTGTTTGTTCTATTTCGTGAGCAGAGGAAGTGCTTGGTGTCGGTTCATCTGGGAAAATATATTTGAATACAAAAAAAAATTATAATCGGAACTAGTATTATATTCCTTCCCTTATTACAGTAAAATAAATATTTTCATACCTGTTTGAACTGAAATATCCGATGATGTAAGTGCCTTTTTTTCATAATACTTTTTCATGACTGATAAGAACATTTTATGGCATTTTATATGATAGCCGTCATCACATTCTGATGCTGGTAAAATAACATCTTTATATTTTAAATTAATTTTTTTTCCGAATGTCCAACACTTCCCGGCACTTTTTTAAAGTATGCACGGTAAAAGCAACGAGTTTATCATTTGTACTTTTACTGTTACAAAAAACGCACTTGATGGAAGATTCCATTAATACAAGTAAGAGTAATAACAAGTAAGAGAATCGAACGGAAAGTTAAAATTTACGTCTTTACTAGCCAACACTGTGGAAAGAACTAACTATACATGACGTCGTACTTTGGGTCCGGAAACTGTTGTCCTTGAATACCGCCCCTATTGTTGAAAGAGTACTCGGCGGAATATTAAATTGTTTATCAATTTCTTATTTCGATTTATGAGCTTGATTAACGGCATCAATTATTAACTTTTTCTCGCGAATAGAAATTGAATTACGTTTTAATGAACTCATTTTGGCAAAAGTCAAGGCACGAGTGACCACAATTTCACACATTTTTGTGTACACGTAACATAATTACGGGACTTTTGCATATTTTGCTTTGTTCTCGCTTTGTTATGCTGAGGTTTCGGATAACGGAACTTTAACGGCTTGCCACAAATTTGATTTTGCCTTATTTTATTTTCGTTGTATAGAAGTGTTTGAAAAATTGCATCGTTATATAGAGGCTTTCAGATTCAGAAATTTTTCGTCATAACTATAAAGCTTTTTTATATGAAAAACTTCGTAAAAGCAAGGTTTTTTCAAGGGACTTAAAAAAAATTCGTTATGTTGAGTTTTTCGTTATAACGAAGGTCGTTACATCGAGCTTTCAATTTTCGCATATCATTCAGTATTCCTGGTATGGATTCGACCAGTTTTTTGTGTGTTAAAGACCTATTTTCACCCACTCTCACCCCTAGCATCTTCTAGGACTTTCTTGTTCCTAATAAAAAGCTTTTTCAGTTGGTTTTTCAAATGAGCCCACAGATGTTCAATTACATTAATGTCTGGAGAATGTTGAGGTGTTTGAAGTACTTTGCGGCTGTTGTACATAAGTCATAGACGGACATGAGGTGCCTTATGCTTGGGATCGGTGTCATGATAGCACTGGAAATTGTCCTTAATTCCCACCTTTTCAGCACTTTGGATAAAATTTTCTTTCATAATTGTTAGGTATTGCTTGTAGTCTATATTGCCGTTAGATAGGTAGGTGAGATGGTTGAAGTGCCGGTCTGGCACTCCTCAAGTAGCAATAAAGCGCCGTTTTGATACCATTATGAGACTTCCAACAGGCAGATATCTACAGCCAGCCAAAGCTGTTGATATAATGGAGGAGGTTGATTGGATTCAGCTGCCAAACCCGGACATTTACAGGGAAAACGCTCTACAGTATTTTTCACTGAAAGGTCCCCACATCTTCTGCAATGGGGGTTAAATGGTAACCCTAGCTTTTCCGCGTGTGTGCCGATCGTCCACCCAGAGCTGTTGATATAATGGAGGAGGTTGATTGGATTTATGTTGGCGCACGGCCCCAGGCTGTCGAAGAAAGGAGCGCCAAGAAACCTTAGTCGTCTAGCTGCCAAACCCGGAAATTTACAGAGCAAATGCTCTACAGTCACCTTCTCTGAAAGGACCCACAGCTTCTGCAATGGGGGTTAAATAGTAACTCTAGCTTTTCCGCGTGTGTGCCGATCGTCCAATGACCGGTAAACACATCTACGAGTTTGGAAATTGAATGGCGAGGAATCTAAGGACTTTCTGAATCCCTTATATATCGTATTGGGGCCAAAGGGTTTTCGAAATAGCACATGAAGAAATGGAGCTCCATCTTTTAATATTTATTATTTTATGTTATAAATATTTATTTATTTTATCTATTTATAACAATTTATACAATAATAAATTACAGTACAAATTATACTTGTATAAGCGACACCAGCTACGAGGCTTTCAGTCGTCTACATTAATTTTTTTGTTTTTTTTTTTTATTATAGTTCAGTAACATTAAAAAGTAAAATAAACAGAGTTAATATAGAAACAAATTACAAATGTTGAGCCAATAAAATTAGATAAGATTTAAGATATTATTGTCCTTGAAGAATATTATTAGAGCTAGGTGTTCATAATGCTGTGTTTAAGTTAATGTTGTTAAAGCACTGATATTCGATTGTCTTCGGGAATTGAGTGATCAGGTGTTGTACTGTGCTCAGTCCGCCGGATGGGCTTTTCCTAGTGAGTAGGTGAGAGTAGGTAAATATCGTATGGCCAAGCCCTAATCGAACGTAAGGCTTTAGGCGTTTGAAGACAAATTTATAGGATAGCATGGTGACAGTCTTTTTGGGTTTGAATTGTGGTAATGATGACTTTGCGTTTTCCCATCATCTAGTTCTTCAAGGATTCTTTTTCTTTTAATGAAGTGGTAGAGATCAGCTCTGCTAAAACACTTAAGCATTAGTGCCAGGGTTTTAACAACTCTTTTAGCAGTTTCATCGGCAATTTTATTTCCTGTAATTCCAGCATGCCCAGGAATGATCTTAATTTTGTTGCATGTAGTAATCAGTGAATTCCTAATGAATGTGATAGTTCTATTTGAATTGCTTGGAGATTTCATTACTGTGATACATGATTTGCTGTCAGTACATATAATAAATTTGCCTTTTTTTTTCTTCGTGATGTTGAATCAATAACTCTGTCAGGGATGCTCGGCAAGCCGCTTTCTGCTAATTAGCACTTTATTCGAGAATTAGGGAAAGCTCTAATGCTCCGACGAATTGCGGCATGATAAGGAACTGTGATTTTGCATATTTAAGATGTTCCACAGTGTCCGTAGATTGGTAAGGCGTAGTCAATTTTTGATAACAGGAGTGCTCTGACAACATTAACAGTGTAGTTGGGTGTATATAACTATGTTTGCTAGATAGGTATTTGATGATGTTTAATCTAGTTCCTAAGGGACTTCTAATATAGTTACAGTATGACTTAACCCTAGAACACACACCCGGGTACAAATGTATCCACTTCAACTTTGAAGTGTTGTAACTTTTCAACCGCTATACCTCTATACCGCTAACTTCGGATCTAGGAAGATTATTTAGTTTCGAGTTCAAATTCAAAATTTGAACCAGATCGGACCGGGATACGTTTGTACCCCAATTGTAAAAATCCTCATAATAATCAAAAAAAAAACATTTTTTATATTATTTTTTTATTTGAAAAATTAAAAATATTCATTTCACACATTATATTATTGACTTTTATTATAAAAATTATAAAAATGCATCTTATATCTAAGGAAAATCATGGCAAATAGAGCAATTTGTTGATGTGACCGAATGTTCAAGACACATTGGCTTCTTACATTTGGCGCACAGCTTTCTGGTTTTTCTACGGCGTTTTTTCTCTTGTGCGTAACATAAATAGCAAGATCCGGACACAGGTTTTGGCGTGCGCGCTGCGGCAGATGTTGATGCTGCTGTTGACACCATTGATTCCAGCGGTCGGTTGAAATATGCTTCAATAGCAATTTTAGTCGAAAAATTTCGCGTCACTTGACGATTTATGGCTCTGGCTTTAATAATGGGCATACACAATGCTTCAGCCAAGCTGCGCAGGATCTGCTTACGCTTGTTGTTTGTTCTCCAAGGCAACATAGGGTTATTCAAATCGTAGACAATGTAGGCTGCAAGAGCTGTAATGTCCAACATGTTGAAGAACCTCGCTAGTGGCCATCGTTTTGTTTGTCTTTGTGTTGGATATTCCGCAAACATTTGGTCCATTCGATCAACACCACCTTTGGTACGATTATAATATTCAATTATTTCAGGTTTCCCACTGTCAGCTATTTCAGCATCATTATGCATGGTCGAAAGCAAAATTACTGCTAAATTTTTTTGGGGGAACATAAGAGCACATTGTCACATTATTTTTGAAGTCAAATGTCGTTGAACCAATTGTCCTGTTTTTGTTCTGCTTCATTTCTTGAGGAATATATGATTTGTTTTTGCGCAAAGTTCCAACGATCGTGAGTTTCCAGGTGAGAAGCAGTTCTGCAACTGGCAAGGTCGTAAAAAAATTGTCCATTGTAATGTTTCGGCCACTTCCTTGGTATTTGGCAGACAAATCCTTCACCACTCGTTCGCCTTGGTTCGTTTCCCTACCAGTTTCTGCTTGGCCAGTATATATTTGTCCATGCAGTGGATATGCATTTGTGGCATCGCAAATCCACCAAACCTTGACACCATATTTAGCAGGTTTTGACGGTATGTACTGCGTAAACCGTGTGCGTCCACGGTAAGGAAATAATTGTTCATCAATCGTCAAGCATGAGCTGGGCTTGTAATGTGCAGCAAGATTATTGTTCATCATCGTCCACAACTCACTGATCGGTGCTGCTTTATTAGTTAGTAAGCGTGTTGCACGAGTGTTTTTATCGTCAAATCTTAGGAACCGCAATATCGAACAGAAACGGTTGACTCCCATTGTGGCGCGATATAAATGATAGTTTTTGACGCTCCATAAATCTCGAACATGTTCTCCATTGCTATGGTTCGCACCAGTCATAATAAGTATGCCAAAAAATGCATACAGCTCTGTTATTGACACAGGCGTCCATGACTTAGGAGTTGTGTTTGGATGCGCATTGTTGTAAGCATTATAAGTTTCTTTTGCTAACTTATTTGTGTGGCGCATAATTATATCAGCCATTTCAACGTTCATGAAGCATTTGAATGTTTGCTCTATTGACAACATTTCAGTGCATCTGACTGGTCCAGAACGTTCTCTTATAATATTTTGTCTGAGTACCTGACGACTTACATTTGGTTCTTTCATCCACTCAGTACCATCACGTGCAACAAATTTTTCGCCACTAGCAGGTAATTCATTATTTTCTTCTACTTCTTCTTCTTCATCATCCTCATAGTCCGCATAATCAGGTAATACTTCTGCGGCACTTTGCGAAACTTCAGCATCTTCATCAGCAATTTCAATGTCATTGAATTGAATTTCTTCTTCATCTTCTGAGTCAAAGTCATAGGGAGCGTCATCGTCACAAATTTCATCAAATAAAGATTGTATATATGATTCTCGCTGTTCCTCAGTTAGCCTGCATAATAAAAAAAATTAGTATATGTTTACATTGTTGCTTATTTTACATTTTTTACCTTCTATATGCTGCACTTGATAAATATTCCTTTCTTCTTGAAGTCATTTCGTATTCAGTTATTTATAGTTTCAGTTATATTTATATTCACTTACATTTTCACTTCTTACACTTTTGAGCACCAAAACAATAATGAAAATATCAACAGGCAGCATTTATATCAACACCTCGTGTGAAAACAACCCTTGCAGCTGCATATAAAATACAAAAACCAGTTATACCAGTGTATTTGCTACCTACGTACCCATACCTTGCGCGACCTTTTTGCACATATCTCTTGAACCTGGTAGAATATTTCAATGAAATAAAAATCAAAATCTGTATTCGTTGTTACTCTACAAAAATATTATTATAAATTATATTATTTTGTTTTGCATTTATGATGTCCTGACTTTATTTGGCCATATCGCTGGAACCAGTAGGAATATTCGAATGATACAAAAGACAAAATACTTGTTATATATTAAAATATACATTTAAAAAAAAAAATCATAGAAATCGGTTGAATAAGCATTAAAAAAACCGCAAAATAGGGTCCCGGGTACAAACGTATCCCGGGTGTGTGTTTACGTGGTATTTTCTGGGTGTGTGTTCTAGGGTTAAACGAATATTTATATATATATAATTGGCGCCTTTACACTTTCTGGGAGTTTGGCCGAGCTCCTCCTCCTATTTGTGGTGTGCGTCGTTCCACAAATGGAGGGACCTACAGTTTTAAGACGACTCCGAACGGCAGATATTTTTATGAGGAGCTTTTTCATGGCAGAAATACACTCGGAGGTTTGCCATTGCCTGGTGTTTCACCGAGATTCGTTCTCTCTGCGAATTCTGAATGGTAATCACGCAGCAACCCATTCGGCTACAGCGGCCGCCGTAGATTAGAATCTATTATTAATTCTAGCGATTATAGGGTTTCCTTTGTTTGAATATTGTAATTATCAATATTTATAGATGTATCGCATGGACTTTTCTTTCGGCATATGTGTAAAAGGTGAGTTTTCTCAAGAGAAAGTCGTACGCCAGAGGTTATCGACCAAGACGAAATATCATTAAGGATATCTTTAAAAATATTTTTGGCAGTTTGGGTGTCGTTGAGCTTCGAATATACATATGACAATGTCATCGGCGTAATTTTGGTGCTCGATATTTTTGTATTTAGATAGAAGGAAACTTAGGCAATTCATCAAAGGCGATGATAAAGAGTAATGCTGAAAGTGGTAAACCTTGAGGAGTGGATAGCTTGTGAATGGATGAATGTGAGCCATTGACGGTGACTAAGAGTTTCCTGTTAGTAAGGAAGGATTTTATGAAGTTTAACACTTTTTGGACCAACTTTTCATCGTAATACCTGTTTCGAAGTCTAATGATAACAAATATATGTGGTTTTTAGAAGATAGGGCGTTGGTTATTAAATGGTCAAGGGTTAGTTAGGCATCGATCGTACCATGCCCCTTTTTGTATGCAACCTGACGAGAGCTAATAAGATTATTTCTTTTGGCATACCATGCAAGACGGTTGCTGATAATCTTTTCTAGGATTTTTCCAAGACAGCTTAGAAGGGAGATTGGTCGGTAGCTATTGGGATCCTTCCAGGGCATAAGTTTTGGCACTATGTTGGCTGCTTTCCAAAACTGTGGATAGATACCAGTGGTCGAAAATTTTGTTATACAGCTCTATTAATCGTACCTTCGTTGAGGCTGGAAGATTTTGTATAAGCGGGTAGGAGACTTTATCTAATCCGGGTGCTTTCCCTCTTGCCGAGCGGATTGCGAATTCAAATTCTGAAAGTGCTATTTGGTATACTATTGTTCTCGCTGTAATGTCACGTAATATCAAAGTCTTACTCTTTTTAAATTCAGCACTGAAGTTCTCATCGACACTGGCGTTGGAAAAGTGATTAGGAAAAAAGCGGTGCTAAAAAGTCCAGACGGGGTGTTTAATTGGGAAGTAAGAGTATTTTTAGATCCTCCGGACAGGATGTTTATGTCATGCCAGATTTTTTTACGGGGAGAAAAAGGGATTGATGTTGGCTGTAAATTTTTTGAAGCGTTCCCGCTTTGATGCTTTAGCCTGACGTCGAAAAAGAGCATTTAGTCTTTTGTAAGCGACTAAGTTTTCACGCGTTTGGCATCGTTTATACTGGTACCATGATAATTGCTTTTTTGATCTAAGAAATGCTAAATCAGAGTTCCACCAAGACACGGTTTATGAGGGTACCCTGCTGTTGGTACGTGGTATGGCTAGATTTGCGGCAGAGCGCATGATTTTTTGTATTTGCGCTGATTCTTTGTTAATATGGCAGAAACTGGAATTTCCATGTTGTCGCATAAGTCGGTAAATTTACTCCAGTCAGTATAGTCTGTTTTAAATATACATTTCGGTTTGAAGTTGCTACAAAGTGGCTGGGTATCTCTCGCTTCCATGTAAGTCTTTTACTATACTCCATGCGCAACGAGGAAGCAGTCTTGCTGAACAGAAAGTGAGGTCTAGATGAGAAAATGAACCGTGGGTAGAAAAGTGTGTTGCACTACCATTGTTAAGACATATTAGATCTGAAGATAGCAATGCGTCTTCAACATGTATTCCTCTGTTATTTGAATATGGAGAGCCCCAGATTTGGCTCCAAGCGTTAAGATCACCTCCAAGGATAATGGGGTGTAAGGTTTGTTGAACCAAATGTAAAATGTCAGTAGTTAAGAAGTTTTGTAAGGGTGGTATGGAGGCGCATATTATATTTAACTTTAAATTAAGATTGACTTCATTACCAATAGCTGATATACTAAATTTTATGGCGATCCTTTTAAAAGGTAAGCTTTTCTTGATCAGAATAGCATCACTTTGCTGACTTGAAATTATATTTGGGAGGTTATGAAATATGCTGACATAGGCTTTGAAGTGGAGTGTTACTCGTTAAATGGGTTTCATTTAGTAAGATTATTGAAGGGGAAAGGGATTGCACCAAGAGCTGAAGCTCATGGTAGTTATTATAAAATCCATTCATGTTCCATTGTAAAATTGAAATCATGATTTTTCACACATTTTAAATTAGCGAATGAGAGTTCGTTACTTTAGTTTGTACATTTTCTTATTTAGTTTATTGTGTAGTTAATCGTCATCAGAAGACATACCTGGGTAAACTTCTGTTGACATTACATTATCGTCAGTGTGTTGAGAAGTGTTATTACAACTTGAACTTATTGGATTAGTGTTGTTGTTATTCGAGAGATGGATAGAGGTATTTGGCGCTGAGTTTAACCTGGAGTCGAAGAGTGTGTTGTTGAGTAGTAGTTCGGTTCTTGTTCACGGGGCTGAGGCGTACTGATAGAGTGCGAGTAAGGCTTGTGATTTTGAGTAGCTGATTCGTTGATTAATGTGGTGAATGTGTTAATGTAAGTTTGAGTGTTAATATTACAGAGTTCTTGAGTATTGAGAGAGATAAAGGAATTTTATGAATTGAAAATTAAATGAATGTCACTTGGAGCTGAGTTATCTCAAGTGTTGAGAGATGTAAATAAATTTGATGAATTAGGAACGGAATGAAAGCCAATTGGAACTGAGTTATCTTGAGTATTGAAAGAGATAAAGGAATTTGATGAATTAGAAACTGAATGAATGTCACTTGGAGCTAAGTTATCTTCAGTATTGAGAGATGTAAATGAGTTTGATGAAATAGAAATGGATTGAATGTCAGTTGGAGCTGAGTTATAAGATTGCAATTGTTGCAGGCTGCTTTACCTTTACAATGTTTGATAGTATGCCCCCGAAGTTGGCAGTTTTTGCAGCCCATGGGGTTGGGAATGTATTGTCTAAAGTTAACCTTGCGCCAGGTAATGTCGAGTTGCTCAGGTAAATTGTATGAGTCGAACATTAGCAGCACAACTCCGGTTGTGGTTAATTGGTTATTTTCATTTTTTCTTTGAAGCTTATATGCTGCGACTACGCCTTGTGAACTAAGCTCATTCACTATTTCAGTTTCGCTGACGTTAGATAAGAAAGGGGCGAATACTGTGCGTTTGGTGCAGCTTAGGGTTTCGTGGTATTTGGCTTTAATATTACAAATTCCAGGGAGATGTTTTAAAGCAATGAAGCGTTCAGTTATTTTCTTATTCTTTACTAGTAACAAAATTTTGCCATCCCGAAGCTCACTCACTGTATTGATTTAAGTGTTTACTGCACATATGGCCATGTGTATAGCAAAGCCGAAAAATTGTAATATATATAAGTTTATTTTGTTAAGCCGATTCAATGGTGATATATTTGGGGTCATTTGTATTTCGTTTAACTGAAGGTAAATTAGAAAATTCAAAGAGGTCAGAGACTTCCATTTTTTGTGGGTTTTTGTTTAGGCTTTTGCCTTTTTCCTTTTTAACTCTCGAGCTATCGGCTAGCAAGGCAAACCGATTAGTATAAGATTCACAAGGGGGGGAGACCCTGGGGCCATTGCTGCACAGTAATTAACACAATTGAATTTAGTTTTTAACTTGTTCCACTTGGAAAATAACTTAGTTATCCACTTATGAAATCACGTTGTCAAAAACACGTGGGTATGAATGCTGAGAGAACACAGAATAAGATCAAAAGATAACCGCTCGAATTGAGTGACAGTCGAAGACTGTCCTGAGAAATAATTTGTGCAGTTCCCCTTTAACAACTGTCAGGGGGATGCCGATGACCGGGTAGGAGGTCTCTGACATAGGTCCCTATATGTTCCTATGTCCTGGAACCCAGATCAGAAAAATGTTACCTGCACACCCAAAAGATTTGATCTCTTTACAGGAGTTTACTATTTCGTTCTGAACCATGGCGTCGTCAGAGCCTTAATCGCGGCTTGACTATCGGAGAAAATGTTAATATCTCTCTCGCTCCCGCGTTCCCTGAGCATTTCTGATTTAGAGAAAAGCACGACCCTCAAACTCTAGTTTGCGGATAGAGAGATCTGTTCGAAGTTCGGAGAAATACGGTGCTAACTGCCCTAAAACGCTACCATGTTCCTTGAGAGATTGCCTCCAGAGACCGAACTTTTTAACCTGATTGCACTTGAGCTGCGATGTGAATGACGGAAAAGTCGATGGGAAGTAAGTGTAAAAGGATATTCAGGGCAGCACTGGAGCAAACTTTACTTGCTCCGGTGATGGCAATGCATGCAGTCCTTTGCACCCTCCCCAGTTTAGTGTTATTATAGCCTTTCCGAAGAGCTTGCCACCAAACTAGGTATCCACACGTAAAAATTGGCAAAACCACTGCGTTGTAAATCCACAGCACGACCTGTGGCTTGAGTCCTCATTTTTTACCGAACATAGATTTCCAGGAGTAGAAAGCTATACTGGCCTTCTCTGGGAAGTCGAAAGGGTGGAGGTTTATATTTTCTGCTAAATAACACCAACTGATGATATCTATAAAGCCCACCAAAGTGAATTGTTTGCCTTCCAGAGATTTTTTCACAGCCGCTACGACCTCGCTTAAGGCTGATTCCGTGGATTTCCCTTTCAGGTAATCGTGTTGCGCTGGAGATAATTTGGATTCGATGTGCTCTCGGATATGATAATCAATCAATCTCTCAAACGCTTTTAGGATAAATCAGGTAAGACTTATAGGCCTAAGGTCCTTTGCCGAGTCGTGACCCATCCGCCCTACCTTGGGTATGAAAACAACCCTCGTTTTCTTCTAGTTGGCGGGAACGTGATTAAGAGCGACACATGCCAAGCATATTTCTTGCAGGACAGGAACCACATAGGTACTTGTTTTCTGAAGCATCACAGGCAATTTATCACCAGAACCAGGAGATATAAAAGGAGAAAAACTATTTATTGCCCACGTGATTCTGTCAACTGACGGGATAGATTACAGGGAAACATCGAGTAGCCCTACCTGTCGACAATGTCGAGTGGGGTAACAGAATTTTCCGAAAAGTGATTATTCACCAGGATAGTCAAAGATTTTTCTGCAGATTCGGCCCACTCCCCGTCCTCCCTTTTTACAAGATTTCTGCAGAAGTGGTCTCTCGAAAGGATCGTGCTTAGTCTGGCAGAATCCTTCATGGATTCAATGGACTCGCAGTACTTCTTCCAGGAATTGCATATTTAATGCCTTTTTTGTATTCATTCAAAATTACATGGTAATTTTTAAAGTTTTTAGTTTGGTAGTATTCGTTTAAAACCCTGCTAACCTTCTTTTTCAAGTCGGTGAGCGTCTTGCTCCACCAGGGAGGAAAGTCTTTCTTGCTAAAAGATACTGGACAAGCCACTTTGAAGGCCGTCTAATAGGATCGCTGCAAGTGTTCCGCCTGCTTGTCTAGTTGATCAGTGGATGAGTAAGAAAAATTTCACCTGTTCAATTTATTTTTGAAAACCCTATTGAACGGAGACCAGTCGGTTCTTTTAGGGTTTCTGTGAGGAGATATGGTGTCCCGTGCGAAACTGATTTCGAAAAGGATCAACCTGTAATTCGAAAAGGGATTTCTCTGAGAAACCTTCCAATTATCAACCCTAATGGCAGGTGAATTAGTCGAGAGAGTGATATCAAGAACCTCCTCCCAACCGTTTGATGTTTCCAATGCTTTAAAGATAAACGTGGAGGTTTTGCCCTTGTTCCAAATAAGGAGATTTCGACTTACAATGAAATCAAAAAGAGACTCACCTCCATCATGCCGATGAGGATGGCCTCTTTATTAAACGAAGGTGAGTCCACCCAACGCCCCACTTCCTCAGGAGGTGCTGCAGTTTGTGCTTCTTTTCATTGAGTACCTTTAGGTGCTCTTCAGAAATTAGCAGCAGTGCCGAGCAGCTGTTTTTCAACTACCGCTCTTGTTGTAGGGCCCTAAACTCCCTGAGTCGAGAAATTTGTTATTTTCTTGGCAGCGCGCCCGCTCACATCTTGTAATTCTTAGTTATCTTAGCCAGAATGAATTTGGCTCTCAGGTAGCGCGTTTTGAGCAGCGACCTAGAGGATTTTTTATTTTTCTCTTTGGCATCCCTACCAGAGGTCGCCGTAGAAGAGAATTGCGTTTGTTGGGTTATTGGCTTTAGACGGCTGGGTTTCAGCAGTGGAGTGCTATGGTGAGCACTTGACGTACTAGGTCCGACCACTGTGTCCTGGTCCGTAGTGTTTTTATTTTCCATAATCTAAGTTTTGGTCCCACGAGTATGCACGGCAGGAAATGGTCCGCCGCGGCATACCGCGGTAAGGTACTTGCTACAACCGACCTTGCCTGGGCATCAGAGGGGGCCGTTAACGACTGGTTATTTAAGCACTACCAGTGATGCAGCTCCCGTTAATAAAGCATAAATTTCCAGTACCAGCAGGGGACATACAACCCCATACCATTACCGACCCACCCCTGTTTCAATACCGGACGTAAGATTGTTCTTAATCTTAATTAATTTTAATTAATTAATCTTGCTTTAATCTGCAAAGCCCTCAAATTTGGATTTCTCTTAATTTGTTGCACTATCCACCGTTCATTTGCATCCGAGAACAGTTTTGGTCGTCCCAATTTCTTTTTATTTTCCACGGATTTTGTTTCCTTTAAACGTTTTATCACGTCGTTTTCAATCTAACGGGGTCTATCCCCTATTACTGCGGTTTCCCGAACGGTTTTACCCTTTTCATGATGACTACTAATTATATTTCTAACTTCAATGAGTTTTGTCCACGCTGTCTACCCAGGTTTATAATTTGGACTTTTATTCAACAAAACACGACTGAAATTTTATTTTAATTTAGAACGTTTGCTTCTTTCTTTGCACTGTTCTACCAAGAGCAAATTAATTGTGGGATTCCCCGTTTCAAAGTGCCAAACAATGGCAATAATGCCAGATGTCCGACTTCTTTTTTCACACCAATTTTGCGAATGCTACATGATAAAGTTTGTATAACAAGGGTACTATATACACACATGCATGTACATATAAACGCACACACAGGACTCTCTCTTTATTGCCCTAAATGCGTATGTATTCCAAAGCTAAAATTTTATGCTTAGCAACTACAAGAACAAATTACATTAAGGGGTCTACTGGTCTAGAATTAAAAAAAATCGATTTTTTGTTTTTTCGATATTTCGAAAGTATATGTAGTATCTTAAGAATATACTGTGAAAGTTTCATGCGGAAATTCCCAATATTATAGCCCATTAACTAGGTAGAGCGCGGTTGGTGCGCTCCTGTACCTCAAACTTTAAACTCATGTATTTATGTCGAAACGACTTCTTTGGCGTGGTGTTGTCAAAAAACAAAAACCTATCCAAACAAATCGTCTGAAATTTTAATATTATATGTTGTGCACAACATCAAAGGATATCGCTCGTACTAGAATCATATGATTTCAATTATTTGGTTTTTTTTTTATTAAAAAACTAAAAAAAAAAACTCGATTTTTAGAGTGTCAAATTCAAAACCGCGCCATTTCGTAAAATTTTTTTTATTCTAGTACGGAACATAGCTACAGTCATACTGATTAATAATGATTTTGGTTTTTGTGTTTCAGATAAATAGAAGAGCTTAAATGGACAACACCGTCCACATGCAATTTTTCGGAGGGTCAACTTCAGCGCCATTTTTTACAATTAAAGAAATTTTTTTTTCCATTTTTGTATGTAAAAGAAGTTAAATAAAAAGCCTAAAAAATTTAAATAATGTTTTTCATTTTTTTTATTCTAAAAAAAATCCTGAAAACCCCCAAATTTTTCGAGCTCTAGACTACCGGGACCCCTTAGTAGGCGCAGCCGTAGCGACCATGATTATTTTAATCGCGGCGGCACGGCACAAATTTCGTGAAGAACAAAAAAAAACATTATTACACTGTAGTGGATGTCTGGTAGACCCGCTTCGGTTAACACGATTTTAGTTTGAAATGTAGAAAAGGCGTAAATGCTTGTTCTTCTTGCTGTGTGGTAAGATGCTTGAATTAGTGCGCGTTGTGTTTTAGCGCAGTGTCCATAAATTGCAAGGCCAAAGTCAATTTTATATAACATCAGTGCTTTTACAATGTTAATTTGAGTTGAAATATGGATATAACAATGTTTTGACTACTTTATAATATTATGTCTAGTGAGTAAGCTTATTCTAAAATATTTACACTGGCCTTTGTAAGTAAGTTTTTTATCAATAATTATACTCTTAATGCGTTAGTATGTGGAATTTGTGTATTAGCAAGGAAGAAGTTAGGTAAAGTATAGTATACTTTCTTTTCATCCAAATGTGGAAGCCTGCGCTTTTATTTGCGGAAATTTCGGTTGCTAATGTGTTAGACCAATCTGTAATATTGACAATAAAGACACCTTTAACTTGGGTCATGCCTTTAAAAAACGGAGAAAATTAAAACGTCGTCAGCGTAAATTATATGGCTACATACGGATTTGACGATATTAAGTAGCTTAGCTGATGAAAGGCTATGATGAAAAGAGTTGCCGAGAAGTGAGATCCTCGTGGTATGTCATTGTGTGGGGGAAACTGGTGGAGTTGTGATTGTTCACACATACACAGCATTTTCGCTTTGATAGATAGTATCAGTAAGGCGCAGTGTTCAAACTAGAACAATGGATCGACAACACCCAAATCCGGTTGATATGCGAATCGGGTGGAACTTCTCCATCCCTTTTGTTTGGCATATCACATGATCCTATGGGAGAAAATTGTGACACATGAAGATATAGGTCTAAAATTTTGGACAGAGAAATTGGATTTATTGGGTTTTGGGAACTATTATAGAGAGTTGTGAGCCTAGAGTTCAATGTATGGGCAGGTTTTTCAGGAGGGGATATGATATTTTGTCTGAACCGGGTGTTTTTCCAGTCATATTGGAAATTTTAAAGTCTAACTCTTCTGTTGTGATTTATGATTCAATTAATGTAGCCTCCGGGCACGGAGTGGGATTGTGATACGAATCAGAAACGAACTGTTTCGAGATAAAAGTGAAATTAGTGAGGAAGTAAGATCTGGGAGAATTATTTGACCATATAGAAGCAAAGTTTTCCGCAATGTCTTAGAGAGTGTAGATTGGTCCTTGAGCAGAGTGAATAAAGTCGATCCTATTCCGTTTCCATACTCCCAAGACCGCTTTTATTATGCTAGCTGTAAGTTTTTAAAGTAATGTTTTTTTGTGGGCTTTAACTCTCTAGCAAAGTTTGCATTAGCTTTTCTTACTTAATTAAATTCCCCTTTTGTTCTATTGTGTTTAAGCCTGGCCCAAAGAGATTGCTTTATATTTCTTACAACAGCTAGCGAATTCGTCCAATATGGAGGTTTAGTGTCATATTGTAGTATCACTCTGTGGGCACTCGACGGCACTATCGGTTTTATTGTACAATCTTCTGCATTTAAATTTTCGGATATGGCTTTTCAACTTGCTAAGGTGGTAACTAGAGAAAAGTGTTTGAGCCAGTCAGCTTTCTCCGTTAAATACTTTAATCTCGGTTAATGGCATATAAGTTAGGGGTGGTGACGTTAGTTATAAATTCGCTATTGTGAAGATCGTCTTACGTGTTTGAAGAATTTATGGGATATGGATGCTGAAGAAAGCGCAATATCTACGTGGGTGAAGGAACTGTGGGTGGACAAGTGGGTTGGAGATCCATCATTGAAGACAACGAGGTTTTTTGATAGTAGAAAGCCTTCAATTGTTTAACCCCTGTTATTTAAGCCAGTAGATCCCCAAAGTGAGTTCCATGCATTGCAATCACCAACAATTATTGTGGGTGTAAAGAGTGTATTTGTAATGTGTATAAGTTCTGCTACAATAAATATTTGGTGAAGAGGAATGTAAAAGGTGGCTACCGATAGCTAGAAGCCTATGTCAATTTCAAAGGCAATGATGGAAATATTAGAGGAGATGGGGATTTGCTTGTGGATTATAGATTTTTTTACCAAAAGGGCCTTGTTTAGTTGATTGATTTTGAGGAAGGTTGTGAAAGTAACCAATATATACGTGAGGAGTGAATGCAGTTTTGTTTGCTGGGAGATGAGTTTCCTGTGGTATAATAATGTGTGGTGAAAATTGGTTAATGAGTAAATTTAGATCAATGTAGTTGTTGAATATATAATATATATATAGGGTAGTCGAAAAAGTCTTTTCGTATTTCTAATCAAACTTCAACTAATTTTTTTTTATACAGGGTGGCTGATGAAAGCCGCTACCAAAAAAAAATTAAATAACTTTTTTTCTTTTTAAGTTATCTGTTCCATTTTTGTTTTAATTTGCAGATTGATCTTTAAAATTTATTAAAATGGATAACTGGGACACGCAAACAAGAATTTGGATAGTCCGCCGCTATCACGCACTGGAGTCCGTAGTTTTGGTACAGAGAGAGTACAGGCGGATGTTTGGCGGCGACCCCCCGAGCAGATGGACCATAATGAGACTGGTGAATAATTTTGCTGAGCAAGGAACAGTCGCAAGAAGGCCTTATCATCGAAACCCACCAGTTCGGACGGAGGAAACGATCGCTGCTGTAGCTGCAGCTATACAAAGCAATCCAAGGGTTTCAACAAGAAGCTTATCTGCTCAACTTGGTGTCAGCCGACACTCTTTGCAAACAATAATGCACAAAGATTTAGACTTATTTCCCTACAAAATTCAAATGGTTAACAAACTGAATGCAGCAGACTTGCCGATTCGCTTGGAATTTTGCCAGAAGACCCTGCAAATGGTGGAAGAAGACCAAAACATGTTAAACTGCCTTTTCATGTCTGATGAGGCCCATTTCGATTTAAACGGCAATGTGAACAAACAAAATTGTCGAATATGGAGTACTTCTAACCCACAGATACTCCACGAGACGGAATTGCATCCTCTTCGCGTGACAGTGTGGTGTGCGGTTTCTTCACGCTGTATTGTCGGGCCTTATTTTTTTGAAGAAAATGGTCACACCGTTACGGTTACTGGAGACCGTTATTTGAAAATGCTGAAAGAATTTTTCTATCCAGAACTACGCCGAAAGAGAATTCCTTTCAACTCTGTGTGGTTTCAACAAGATGGGGCAACGTCTCACATAGCCCAGACTGTTATGACAGAGTTGCGACGAAAATTTCCCAATAAACTGATTTCAAGAAACTCCGAATTTCGTTGGCCCCCAGGTCGCCTGACCTTACTGCACCTGACTTTTTCTTGTGGGGTTTATGTAAACAAAAAGTTTATAAAACAAAGCCAACAAATTTGGATGAACTAAAACAATCCATTCGGGCAACAATTGCGGCTATTCCTGTCGCAACTCTCAAAGCAGCAATGAACAACTTTTTACTAAGATGCCGCACTTGTATCAACGAGCATGGGGGGCATTTAAATTCAATTATTTTTAAAACTAGTTAAGCTACATTTAATAAAATTTAATGACCTTCAACTTGAAAAAAAAAAATGAATTCCATACACTAAAAAAAAAGTTATTTCAGTTTCTTAATGTAGCAAAATTCATCAGCCACCCTGTATTTATAATGAACTTTATTAAACCAAATATGTACCATTTTGGTCGACCACATTTTGCCATTTTTCTTTTAGAGACATTATTCCATCAGTGTAAAACGTTTGTGGTTTCTCGGCGAAAAACTGCGACAAGTAATTTTCACAAGCTTCTCTTGAAGCCAACTTTACTCCATTAAGGGGGTTCTGCATTGACCGAAACAAATGGTAGTCCGATGGTGCAAGGTCAGGGCTATATGGTGGATGCATCAAAAGTTCCCAGCCAAGCTCTCCCAGTTTTTGCCGAGTCATCAAAGTTGTGTGGCCTAGCCATGTCCTGATGGAAGACGACGCCCTTTCTGCTGATCAGTTCTGGCAGTTTTTTTCGATTGCTTGCTTCAATCTCATCATTTGTTGACAGTAAAGTGTAGAATCAATCGTTCGAGCAGGCTGGAGCAGCTCATAGTGGATGATTCCTTTCCAATCCCACCAAACACACAGCATAACCTTTCGAGGCGTCAATCCTGGCTTTGCGACCATTTGTTGAGCTTCACCACCCTTGCACCATGGTCTTTTTCGTCTCCTGTTACCATTCGCTTCAGAAATGGTTCGATTTCATTTCGTTTCAGCAAAGAATCGCAGATGTTAATTCGGTCCATTAAATTTTCATAGACAATTCATGTGGTACCCAAACATCGAGCTTCTTTATGTAACAGCCTTTTTTAAATGGTTCAAGACCGTTTGATGATGAATGTTTAGTGCCTTGGCGATGTCATGGCAGCTTATGTGACGGTGCTGGTCAATCTTTTCCATAATTTCATCGACTTTTTCAACGATAGGTCGACCGGAGCGAGGTGCATCTTTTACATTGATATTTCCAGAACGGAAGCGAGCGAACCATTGTTGTGCTACACGAACTGATACAGCATCGTCTCCGTAAACTTCACAAATTTCATTAGTGGCTTGCGTGTCATTCTTCCCTTTTTTATACAAAAATTTCAAAATATAGCAAATTTCTTCATTATTTTTATTCATTTTTGAACAGCTATAACTTTTTTTCAACTTCTCCGAATTTAATTTTTTTTGGTTAAATGAAGCTTAAAATGTCACCTTTCTAACACCATACTATATGACACAATGTGATTGGTAGCACTGGAGATAGATGACTCCAACGACATCTATTAACAAAATACGAAAAGACTTTTTCGACTACCCAATATATATAATTGGCGCGTACACCCTTTTTGTACGAGCTGCTCCTCCTATTTGTGGTGTGCGTCTTGATGTTGTTCCACAAATGGTGGGACCTACAGTTTAAAGCCGACTCCGAACGGCATATATTTTTGTGAGGAGCTTTTTCATGGCAGAAGTACACTCGGAGGCTTGCCATTGCCTGCCGAGGGGCGACCGCTATTAGAAAAATGTTTTTCCTAATTTTTGGTGTTTTCACCAAGATTCGAACCGACGTTCTCTCTGTGAATTCCCAATGGTAGTCAAGCACCATGTTCGCATGATCTATATGTTGGATGTCTGTAAGTGAAGAGGTAGCGGAGTGGTGGTTGAGGTGTGACAATAGGTTTGAAATGAGTGGGATTGTTGTTGTGAAGTGAATATACGTTGTTGTAGCGCGGTCAATAGGTAGTGAGAAAGAGTCAGCGACTGCAGTCGTTTTTGGGAGAGACTGTGTGTAATTTGTTTTTTCGTTTTCTTTTGCTTTGCTGTTCATTTATTTTGCTATCTCTTTTGATTCTGGAAGAGAGGACAGAAAATATTGTGCTTCAGGGTGGATACTTCGCTTGATATTTAAGGTTTCTTTGCTTGTTGAATTGTTATCTATGCTGACGAAAGAGGCTAGTGAATAGTTGAATGTTGGTGATATTTGCTCTTTGTTAATATTACAAAAAGAGCATACTTTTTATCTTTTTATAGTTACTATAATATTATTGTAATTTGCACGAATTTCGGGCATGGTTTATTTGAGAATGGGTTGTCAGCAGGGCAGTTTTAGCAATGGGTTTTCTTTCGAGCCGGCTTCGCAAATCTGGAATGCAGCGATGTGTCCAGCGACCCTTCGTTGTGTTATTATATTTTTGCTGCCAGGTTTGGGTACTAGTTTGCCGTGCTACGATGCGTTGCGTTTCACTCCCAGCCAATACTGCAGCTTCGTTTACCAGTATATCTACTCGATGTATTCTAGCGATAACTAGCGCTGCTTCTTCCGAAACAGGTTTAAAGGCGAAACAGACTCGAAGCGCACATAAACTATACGCTGCCTTTATACCGCGGAAATAAGAAGAATGTTGCGTAGTCATGTGCCAGACAGGAGCACCGTATAATATTTGGTTCTTCACCACGCCTGCAAGAAGTTGGCGCCGCCGTTGCTTTGGCCCGCTTGCGTTTAGCATTATTCGCGATAATGCTGCTACAGTTGCTGATTTTGGTCGTGTAATCCGGGTGTACTTTAAAAGATAACCTCCTGTCTATCATTATTTCCAGATATTTTACTGCTGGTAATGTCGTGATGCTGTAATTGCCAACGTTTATGGTTGCCACTTCTACATTTTTCCGGCTCGATATGAGACGGGGTCCGTTTTTTGCTCGGCGAGTTGAAGGCCGTTTTGCACCAGCCATGAATTAACGGACGCTATGGTCTGATTAGCTTTTTCGCAGATGTCGCTTAGTTTCTTAGCCTTAAAACTACTGTGATGTCGTCCGCAAGCCCGATAATGTTGGCACCATTGGGTATATTGAGGCGCAGAACCCCATCGTGTAAGATGTTTCAGAGCAGTGGTCCAAGCACAGAACCTTAAGGGACCCCGCCTGAAACCTTGTAACTCTTTCTGCCTACTGCTGTGTTGTAATCCAGTACGCGTTCTTCGAAATAGCTTCGTATCATTGCTCGCAGATAAGGGGATACCCAGATACTCCGATATTGTCCAGAGCGTCCAAGATTTTGGCCCAATTTGCGGTGTCAAATCGGTCTGAAGCTAGACGGTTCCCCCGGAGGCTTGCCGGGTTTGGGCAGTCCCATACCGATGGAAACGTTCCCTCCGCGAGGCATGTATTAAATAATTGTACGAAGTTCGATGTTGCCTGGGCAAAGGCCAGTTTAAGTACCTAGTTAGACACCTCGTCTGGCCCAAGAGACTTATTTTCGAGTCTTTTCACAGCTTGAAAAACCTTGTCTGCTGAGATTCTTGGAAACTGACGTGCGAGAGTTAAAGAAACCAATTTCCTTTGTTTGGGAAAAAATGTGTGTACCACTTCTTTCAAGAAGATCGGGCATATTGGTATGGATTCCTTAGCGGACTTCCGCTTCTTGGTCACCACCTTGTATGCTGTCCCCAAGGATTGTTTTCAGCATCAGTACAAGGCTCATGGAAGCTTTTACGCTTGCTTCCCTTTATTGCTTTCTTGAGTTTATGTCGCACAGCTTTGTACGTTTCTCTAGCCTCTAGGAAGTTAGGTTTACCTCTTGTCCGTTAGAAGCGTTTTCTAGCCTTGATGCATTCTTTCCTGAAAGAATGAACACTCTCGTTCCACCAATAAACAGCAACGTGTTTGTTTGTTGTCATCTTGCGTTACACCCGCAATGGGTGCCGTTGCACAATTTTGAGTTATGGGATGGAGGAGCACATGTGTCGCTCTGTTATTAAAGCGTTTTTTTTTTCTGAGGATACATTTTTTTTCCGTGGAATACATGTCGATACAAAGAATTTTGCCTCGAGACTGTGGAATGGGGGTCGACTGAATCCGTGTTTTTGTTGAATGTCTATCGTATTTCTGTGCACGACAAGTTGAACATTTTCTTGCGAACTGTTCAATTTTCGCATGCACTCTTCGGAAGTAGAATTTGCGTAGAGTTTGGGCTTTATTTTCATGGCAATTTCTATGAGCTCGCTGATGTTCTTGGATAATAATTTGTTCCATTTCAGTTTCTAATGTGACCACATTAAGTAGAGTTTGAGTATAACGAATTTTAATATTACTAAAGTGCAATGGGCCGCCATTCACTTGGGAGTGGCCAGGACGAGCGCAAATTCGGTGTCGGATTTGTTGTGAGAGAGAGACTTCGTCGCCAAGTACTGTCGCTCACTCCGGTGGACGAGCGTCTCGCAATAATCCGCACCAAAGCCCGTATTTTAACACCTCGCTAATTTGCGCCCACGCCCCGACGGAAGAGAAGGACGATGCGACCAAAGATTCTTTCTATGAGCGCCTGGAACGTTCCTATGTGCGCTGCCTTCCCCACGACATAAAAATCGCACTTGGCGATTACAACCTCAAGGTGGACAAAGAGGGAACTTTTGGTCTCACAGTCGGAAAATTCAACCTACACAACGAAACCTCCGGTAACGGACAAAGCTGATCGACTTCGCCGGGGCCCGAAACATAGTAGTCTGCACCATCAGATTCCAGCACAAAAAGATATACCAAGGTACCTGGCTGTATCCTGTTCGAAAAACGCGAAACCAGATCGATCATGTTGTGATAGATGGAAGACACGCTTCCAGTGTATTAGATGTACGTACGATCCGAGGACCTAACATCGACTCGGATCATAACCTTGTTGCAGCCAAACTGCGCATACGCCTCTGTGCAGCAAAAAACGTACGTTCTACCTTCGCACAGTATGTTCGACATCGAAAAGCTGCAATCTTAACAGACAGCCAGAAGATTCGCCACTCGACTCTCACTCTTGCTCTCAGAGAGTACTCCCTAACAAACCGGCATGCACGAGCAATGGAGCAACATTTCTCGTTCGCTACGTACCGCCGCCGAAGAAAAAATCGGATTCAGGCGAGCGCGAAAAAACAGTTGGTACGAGAAGGAATGTCAAGCTGCCGCCGTAAGAAAAGATGCTGCCTATAGAGCTACGCTGCGATAGGGCGCAACGCGAGCCATGTGGGATCGCTACCGAGAGCTGAAAAAGGAAAAGAGACGTATTATCCGAAAGAAGAAACGAGAGGCCGAAATACGTCAGTGCGACGAGCTTAAGAAGCTGGCCAACAGCAACCACGCCCAAAAATTCTACCAGAAAGTTCGGCGGCTTACAGAAGGTTTCAAGATCGGGGCGTTTTCCTGTAAGAACAAAGACGGCGATCTGGTGACCGACATCCAGAGCATTCTTAAATTATGGAGGGAACACTTCTCGAGCCTGTTAAACAGTGATAGCTGCGCATGTCACAGAGAATGTGAATATCCCGATACCCCAATCGTTGACGACGGAATTTTCGTTCCGCTACCCGACCATGACGAGGTGAGAATAGCGATAACGCGGCTAAAGAACAGAAAGCCGCGGGCGCCGACGGACTACCTAGCTTAGCCATTCAAACATGGCGGCGAGGAGCTGCTAAGGTGCATGCATTAGCTTCTATGCAAAATATGGTCGGATGAAAGGATGCATGCCAATTGGAATTTAAGTGTGCTCCGCCCAATCCATAAGAAGGGCGATTCTGCAATCTATGCCAATTACCGCGGGACTAGTTTTCTAAATATCGCCTATAAGGTTCTAGCGAGCGTATTGTGTGAAAGGCTGAAGCCCACCGTCAACCAACTGATTTTACCTTGTCAGTGTGGCTTTAGACCTGGAAAGTCTACCATCGACCAAATATTCACAATACGCCAAATCTTGCAAAAGACCCATGAAAGTAGAATCGACACACACCATCTTTTCGTCGATTTCAAAGCTGCATTCGACAGTACGAAAAGGAGTTATGCGTATGCCGCGATGTCTGAATTTGGTATCCCCACAAAACTAATACGGCTTTGCAAGATGACGGTGCTCAACACCAGCAGCGCCGTCAGAATTGGGAAGAACCTCTTCGAGCCGTTTATTAGTTCTGCGTTTTCCAAACTGGATAAAGAGGCAAAGCGAGTGGGTCTGGTTGTGAACGAGGACAAAACGAAGTACTTCCAGTCATCAAACAAGCACTCGCGTATCGGCACCCACGTCACTGTAGACAGTTATGATCTCGAGGTTGTAAAATACTTATTTAGGAACCCGCATTAACACCTATAACACTGTCAGCGTAGAAATCCGACGTAGAATCTCTCTTGCCAACAAGTGCTACTTTGGACTAAGTAGGCAATTGAGTAGTAAAGAGGACGAACAAAACTAACACTCTACAAGACTCTCATCATGCCCGCCTAATGTATGGCGCAGAAGCGTGGGCGATGACCACATCCGATGAAGCGACGCTTGAAGTGTTTGGGAGAAAGATTCTGCGTAAGATTTTTGGACCTTTGCACATTGGCAACGGCGAATATCGCAGGCGATGGAACGATGAGCTGTATGAGCTTTACGACGACATAGACATCCAGCGGCTACGTTGGTTGGGTCATGTATCCGAATGGATACAAACGCTCCGGTTCTGAAGCCTCTGAAAGTATTCGATGCGGTACCAGCTGGTGGTAGTAGACGAAGGCCTCCTCTGCGTTTGAAAGATCAGGTGGGGAAGGACTTGGCTTCACTTGGCGTTACCAATTGGCGCCGGTTAGCACGAGAAAGAATCGACTGCAGCGCTTTGCTAAACTCGGCCTAAATCGCGTAAGCGGTTATCGCGCCGATTAAGAAAAACACGAAAGTGTAATGGGGATATCTCATAAATTTTGCCCATCAGTCTTTCTGTGGTGTGCAGTCCGTTGACGAGTGCTGGGTCGAGGTAGCGTTTAAAATGATGTTTTTAGTAAGAATAACTTTGTTTTGTAACAGTGTGCCTGTGAAAGCGTAGAAATGGTAGCTGGAACGCATAGCTGTCTTCGTCCCAAATCATTACGAATAGTTGGTTATTGAAAGCATTTACAATGAGTGGGCTTCAGTGGTCGAAATAAGAAGGTGAGAGGAGCTGTAATCACTATAGTCTATAGTAGTTAGAGTATTAATATCAGTCTGTGGTGATCTGGAAAGCGCGTCTGCTACGACGTTTGTTCTACAGGGCTTATACTTCATCTCGTAGTTGTATTCTTCGAGAATGCACTTTTACGCTTTCATTTTTCCACTGTTGTTCTTGTTACTTAGTGCAAAGGGGAGTGGTTTGTTATCTGCGAAGATTACAACTTTAGCGGATACATATACATAGGTAGTTTCATTAAGAAGTGAGAGCCCAAATTATTGCCAGCATTTCTTTTTCATTTGCGGCATAACTATCCTGTGTTTTATTGACGGATCTCGATATGAATGTTATAGGTTTTCCACGACATGCTTTTTACTGGATGAATTTTTGGACACGTGTCCATATTCCCCTATCAAAAGCGAGGTCAGGGGTTTTCTCAGCTTAGCATAATCTCTAGTGGAGCATCGATAATAGCCAGATAGGCCAAGAAAAATCCTATGTTTTTCAAGCTTTTTAAGCAAGGGAATTCCTGAATTCCCCTCACTTTCTCGGGATTGGTTTTTATTCCTGTGAGGGTGGGAATTAAGCCTAGAAATTCCACTTCTTTCTAAAAAACTCCCATTTGTCCAGCTGGACCTTCATATTTGCTTTTTCGAGCAAGTGGAAAATTTTACTTACATTTTGAATGTGGCTCTGTTCGTCTTTGCCGTAAACTATAATGCCATTTATGTAGACATAACAAATTTTCCCTAAATGGTCTCTATGTCATCTAACGCTCCTTGAAAAATTACTGGAGCGTTTTTCAGTCCGAAAGGAAGGCGCGTGAATTCATATTTACTACTGTCGAAAAGGCCGTCTTTTCGATGTCGGATTCCTTCAAGGAATCTGATGGAAGCTGCTTCTCAAGTCAAGGACAGAAAAGTATTTGTTATTTCCTAGCTGAGAAATTCTTTCGTATGAGGAAGTCCTGATGTCTCCTTCCACGGTAATGGCAGAGAATGTTAATGCAATGAGAAGGTGCAAATGTTACTGTGAGCTTTTTTTAGTACAATTGAGATTTGAAAGATTTGTAATAAGGAAATTCGGCACACCGAGTTTATAGACACCTCACTGACTTTTCCCCACACAAAAATTAGAAACACCACACATCTTTCACCTCAACACACAACACATTTCTCACCTCGACATTAAACCAATTAAATTTTTACTATTTTCGTATTTTTGTAATAATAAGCGAATACGTAAAATTTATTAAATAATTTTTTTTTTTTCAATTACATTAAAAAAAAAAAACGAATTAAAAAAAAAAAAAATTAATAAAAAAAAGTTTGCGCCGGGAATTGAAATCGAGTCTAACATGTGGCGAGGAAAAATAGGCGGTGCGTTTATTTCTTCGACTGCTTATTTTTTTACCATTTTGTTACTTTTGAAATGATAAGCGGATACATAAAATTTATTACAAATTTTTTTACGATTACATTAAAAAAATAAAAAAATTTAAAAACGAAAAAAAAAATTTGCGCCGAGAATTGATGGCGAGTCACGTGGGGAGGATAAATACGCAGAGCGTTTATTTCTGCGCCTGCGTTGTGAACAAAAGGTTTGTGATGTCTACGTAGATATGTATGCGCGCGACGCGAATAAACTTTAATAAATTCTGAAAGTAATTCATGACGTTTTTCATTACATACATTCATAAATGAACGTATACTCTATATGTACATAAATGATGGTATATGACAATATACATAATATGTATGTATGTACATGTCAATAGGAGGTATTTGCATTCAGAAAAAAGAACGTATTAAGATAAATCAACACTTATTTTATATTGTATGTCAATTTATAGTTTATGTATTCGACAGCATTTACATACATATGTATGTATGAACATTTATATATGAAAAACAATAATGCACAAGCGCAAGGACATCATCTTCCTTTCATACATATGTACATATGCATGTATGCCAATAACCTTGACTTATGTACATATGTACACATGTCACAGCACATCACATTCTTACAAGAAATCAAATACACATACGCACTAGTGAACGAGTTTCTTCCTAACAAGTGCAAAAACAATTCTGCTCTATGTATGTATATTAGGGTGTCCCAAAAAAATTAAAGTGTTTTTTTTTAACGCACACCCTCTTATTTTGTTCGAATGGTCTCAAAACATCTAAAAATAAAGTTTCGTCTATTTAGAATCACGGCAACCCGTGCCGAGTTGCGCGGAAACCTAACGGTACTTGTAACGTACGGCGCGCGCGAACTGTCGGATTGATTGCGTGTAATTACTTGTTTGTGTTATTAGTAATCGCGTTTTTTTCGTGTAGTCAACATGTCGGTGGAGTTACGAAGTTCCAAAAAGGAGATATTTTTAATTGGGGACGTAAAACATCAAATTACCGGTTCTAAACTTCCCTCTAACGGGCAAGTACTGGCAGTTTTGTTCTATAATATTCGTGAAGTGAACTTAAGTGCCAATGAAAGTGCAAATCTCATAATTCGTGAGTGTATTATTTATTGGGAAAAGGCACGTATACCGACCAGATCAATATCTAGCTGTGTTAAGAAAATAGTTAACTTATACCAAGTTTGGAGAGAATTGCAAAAAAATGCGAAAAAAACTAAAGAAGTGTTTGAACAGCGTCGACAGGAGTTTGTTTCAAACTTAAACAATTTGTTTGACATCGCACATGCCAATGCTCTTCAATCGATTAAAATAAATGAAGATAAGATCTTCTTGCAGCGCCAAAGAGAACCAGGTCGGCCCAGTTACTTAGCCGGAGTGGACAAAAAACTAACAAAAAAAGAGGAAAGGACGCGCCTTAGAATCATCGAGGAGGAAAAGCGACGTGCTAAAAATTTTTCATCCTTAGCACCATCAACATCAAAACTGGGTAGAGAAGTGCTTATTTTTGCTTGCCGTCATCACGTTTACGAATTAGTACTTAAAGGCGTGTTTGAAGCGAAAATCAGTCAAATAACTACAAGCCCAGACATCCCATTATTCAAGAAATTCCGAGAAAACTGGAAAAATATCGATCCTGAGAAAAAACAAAGCTGTACAGAAAAGCTGTCTTGTTTTAATGTTTCGGAAATTGACAAGCTGCTAGAATTCTACAAAACTGAATTAACCAAAGAAATCGTTAGAGATGACTATCGCGAATTAATTGAGCTTTCAATAATATTTCTTGGCGGAGATTCAGAAAAGAAATATAAGATTCGGCCTCCAGGTGCTATGCACCAGGCTCGATGGATGGCGAGAGCCATTTATTCATTAAAAATATCGTTACTTAGCTCTCAATTCAGAATTTCAAACAAGGATAAGGCAGCTCTGTTAGACGTATGTCTGTTCATCGTGACATCCTACGTAAAACCCTGGCTCCAATGTATTTTAGCAGTAAAGGCGCCGTATCAGGATTTGTGTTTTTTGAAGGCCATGAAAAATTACGAAACAATAGACAAAAGCTTTTCAAAAGCAGCTTTGCAGAAGTTTTGCCAGCATTTGTGGTATTTGACAGATGAAGTATCTATTCTGGCTTTATTTGATGATGATGTCGATCTAGAAACTAAAGTAAGAATGATTGCTAACTTAACTAGAGAAAACCCAACAGCCTACAATAAACGTTACATTGCATCCAAAGAAGAACTCTGTGGCCCACTTTTTGGTACGTTAATTAAGCTTTGATTTTGTTCTAAGTTTGCTAATAGGTATAATTGATAACTGATCTATCTGTTTTAAATTCAGAGAGAAACATTGATGACTTCGTCTCTGTCAAAAGCAAGTTCCTGTTTAATCGACTCCAGATTGCCGACAGTTTTCTGAACAAGTGCCCCTCTTCGTGGTCAAATGATGATTCGTTTCTACAGGCTAAAAAGAAGCTGCTAGGGCTGAAAGCAGTTAATGATACGGCAGAAAGAGCGGTTAATTTAATGCAAGACTTCCATGGTTTGATCACTGTTCAAGAGGAGCAAAAGCAATTTTTATTACGTTGCGTACAAGAACACCGACAGGTATATCCCAACTGTAAAAAGCAAACTTTGAAAAGAAAATTCGATGTTTTATAATAAAAAGAAAATAAATACGAAATATGTGTTTTATATTTATTTATTAAATTAATCTAAAAATTCAATTAAATCTTTCTCTATTGTGAGCCTATAGCTTTCATACTAACTTTTAAACTCAAAGTTTGACATCAAGTCGGCACGGGTTAATGACATCCGATCTCAATAATATTTTATATTTAAGTTTTTAGAGTCAAATGGAAAAAAAATAAAGGGTGTGCGTATTGAAATTCCGAAAAAAAAATTCCCCCTTGTAGCCTGGGACACCCTAATGTATATATACCCACTTTATGTCCTAGCATATATACATACATATACATATACCTACTTGCCTTCTAAACTTCCTACAAAATAATTGTATTCATATGTTACTACATCCATGCACGTTCATACATTCAAGCATACATATATGCGCGAGCACAGCGCTCCCTTCTTGATTCCGTGTACTTTTGTCTTTCACCAGTCGATATTCCTAATATTGTACTTACAAAAACACAATACTTTGATAGACGCAAATGCAACAGCAAGCGCAACGCGATGGCCGCTTTGCCACCACACATTCTAAAATGTTCTAGAACACAACAAAAATACATACCTCACATGCGCATGTCGCCCGAAGCTAAAATTTAAGCCTAGCGACTACAAAAACAAAATACATTCGTAGACGCAGTCGCAGCGGCCATGATTCTATCAGCGACGGCGCTGAACAATTTAGAACAAAAACAAAAAGTTCATTCATAAGTTCGAGCTCATATTTCAATTTCATTCATAAAATGAGCCGCCCATATGCCAATTTTCGCGACCATTCGAAAATAGTCAATATTGGAATATTTCGCGTGGAATTATTTGCCAATATTTGATAAAACTTGAATTTTTGTCATGTCGAGTGGCCGCGGCTGTTCGACAGTCGCGAGTTAATGCGACTTAGATTCCTTGGACAAATCCAGCGAATCACACATTTCTGTTCGCAAAGCCGCATATATGTACCCTATGATCAAAAAGTACCGGGAATGTTTAAATAAAACACAACAGAGTTAATTTTCAGACAAATTTATATTATCTCCTTCACAATATGACCCGTCTGAAGCAACACACATGTGCCAACGTTTAACCCAGTCCTCCAAACACCCCCGGCAGGCCGACACAGCCTTCAGCTTCTTCGTCGTATTCTCTTTGATCTTTTTGATCGGTGCGATGGCACGTTATCATCTCGCAAAATCCAAGAATTGTTTGCTCACATTTCCGGCCGTTTGCAACATACAGCATCTCTCAAAGGTTTCAAAACGGATGAATAATATTCTTTATTGACTGTCTGGCCCGATGCAAGGTACTCATGGTGCACTTCGCCTTGGCAATCGAAGAAAACAGTCAACATCACCTTCCCGGTTCTTTTTGCTCATAGGGTATACATATCCCATATTTTCACTGACGGACAAGAAGACGGTCGCAGTTGTTGTTTTTTGTATGCATACATTTTGCGTTCGTTGAAGGTTTGTATATATATAATATATTTATATATGTATATTTATGTACATGTGCGTGTATGCGCGTTTGGCTTTCTGGATGCATCCATGGATATTAGAATATTTTCTCATCAATATGTGTATGTACATAAGTAGTTCAGATTTGACTAAAGAGATTAAATATAGGAATGCATATTCATATGATTGCCTTTATGGCTGTTTTACATATAAATTCAAAAAGAGTATGAATAATGTTATATAGAAAATAAATTTCTAAATAACAGGTATTAGAAAAACCTGAATACACTATTTTAAATCAATTCTAATTAAACCAAATACAAAAAATTAAATAAAAATATCGAACAAAGAAAAGTGGGTACAGCACTTGAACCTGAGTCAAACATGATACTATGTACCGCATACACAACTCGTCTTTCACGATTGCGCTAATCTATAATTATTAATGAATTTTTCTAAATCAATCATTTATTCGATTTATTCGATTTATATGCACATATTCTGCGTTAGTTGAAAGTTTGTATGCGTAATTATATGCATATGTATGTGTGTATGCGCGTTTGGCTTTCTGGACGGATATTAGAATGATATTTTCTCATCAATATAATTTGGATTTGATGAAATAGATTATAGACATATGTACATATTTTCTGTTTTGATTGATTTATATAAAAATCAAGTCATATCCAGTATGAACTATTTTATACCGAAAAGAAATTTCCATTTATGAAATACAAAAAAAAACAGTATTTTAAAGAAATTTTAATTAAAATGAACTCAAAAATTTTACCAAACTTTCCTGGTTTGAATTGTACAAAAAAATGTCCAAGAAAAAAATATGACTTCAGGACTTGAACCTGAATTAAATACGTGCCAAAAAACAAAACGAATAATTCCGCCGACTTTAGTTTCTGCACCACAAATTAACTGCCGCGCGGCCTTCTTAATCGCAAATTTATTCGCTTCGCTGTGGGGGTTGAAATAAGTCGATTTCCTTAGTAGTATGCCGAAAAATCTTATGAACTTCCTCAGTAGTTTGGTAAACGCGGAAAAAATCTGAATTCCTGTCCTAGCGTGGTAAGTAAATATAGAAACCCTCCACTCGCGTCACTCGCGTGGTAAATATCTGCAATTCCCCACTCGTAAGGAAAGTTGAATTTGAAATTACCTTATTATGAATCTACAAATTAGAACTCGAAAAAAGCTCATTTAACATTTGCTCCTTCTCATTGCATTAACATTCTCTGGTAATGGTATATGTCAGTTTTTCGTCCGGTTCGGTAAAAAGGCGGGGGGTACCTTTTTGTTAAATAATTTATATGTTGTATTTGTGTGGCTGTCATATGGTCAGTTCTGACGTCTATTTTATTAACTGCAGGTAAGAGTTCCTGTCTAATTTTAATTCTAATGTTATTATATAGTGTCAGAGTGTTGTCATGTATTTATAGTAGCACGAAGCTCTTTCAGCAGAGAATGTTAATGCAATGAGGAGGAGCAAATGTTAAATGAGCTTTTTTCGAGTACTAATTTGTAGATTCATATTAAGAAATATAGGCCTACCGGGGTTGTTTGGAGGACTGGGTTAAACGTTGGCACATGTGTGTTACTTCAGACGGGTCATATTTTGAAGGAGATAATATAAATTTGCCTGAAATTTAACTCTGTTTTGTTTTATTTAAACGTTCCCGGTACTTTTTGATCATAGGGTACATATATGCGGCTTTGCGGACAGAAATGTGTGATTCACTGGAATTGTTCAAGGAATCTAAGTCGCATTAACTCGCGACTGTCGAACAGTTAGAAGACATATTTACATACATATAAGGGGCATACATACATACGGAGCCGCGGCCACTCAATATGACAAAAATTCAAGATTTATCAAATATTGGCAAATAATTCCACGCGAAATATTCCAATATTGACTATTTTCGAATGGTCGCGAAAATTGGCATATGGGCGGCTCATTTTATGAATGAAATTGAAATATGAGCTCGAACTTATGAATGAACTTTTTGTTTTTGTTCTAAATTGTTCAGCGCCGTCGCTGATAGAATCATGGCCGCTGCGACTGCGTCTACGAATGTATTTTGTTTTTGTAGTCGCTAGGCTTAAATTTTAGCTTCGGGCGACATGCGCATGTGAGGTATGTATTTTTGTTGTGTTCTAGAACATTTTAGAATGTGTGGTGGCAAAGCGGCCATCGCGTTGCGCTTGCTGTTGCATTTGCGTCTATCAAAGTATTGTGTTTTTGTAAGTACAATATTAGGAATATCGACTGGTGAAAGACAAAAGTACACGGAATCAAGAAGGGAGCGCTGTGCTCGCGCATATATGTATGCTTGAATGTATGAACGTGCATGGATGTAGTAACATATGAATACAATTATTTTGTAGGAAGTTTAGAAGGCAAGTAGGTATATGTATATGTATGTATATATGCTAGGACATAAAGTGGGTATATATACATACATAGAGCAGAATTGTTTTTGCACTTGTTAGGAAGAAACTCGTTCACTAGTGCGTATGTGTATTTGATTTCTTGTAAGAATGTGATGTGCTGTGACATGTGTACATATGTACATAAGTCAAGGTTATTGGCATACATGCATATGTACATATGTATGAAAGGAAGATGATGTCCTTGCGCTTGTGCATTATTGTTTTTCATATATAAATGTTCATACATACATATGTATGTAAATGCTGTCGAATACATAAACTATAAATTGACATACAATATAAAATAAGTGTTGATTTATCTTAATACGTTCTTTTTTCTGAATGCAAATACCTCCTATTGACATGTACATACATACATATTATGTATATTGTCATATACCATCATTTATGTACATATAGAGTATACGTTCATTTATGAATGTATGTAATGAAAAACGTCATGAATTACTTTCAGAATTTATTAAAGTTTATTCGCGTCGCGCGCATACATATCTACGTAGACATCACAAACCTTTTGTTCACAACGCAGGCGCAGAAATAAACGCTCTGCGTATTTATCCTCCCCACGTGACTCGCCATCAATTCTCGGCGTAAATTTTTGTTTTCGTTTTTAAATTTTTTTATTTTTTTAATGTAACCGTAAAAAAATTTGTAATAAATTTTATGTATCCGCTTATCATTTCAAAAGTAACAAAATGGTAAAAAAATAAGCAGTCGAAGAAATAAACGCACCGCCTATTTTTCCTCGCCACATGTTAGACTCGATTTCAATTCCCGGCGCAAACTTTTTTTTATTAATTTTTTTTTTTTTTAAATTCGTTTTTTTTAATGTAATTGAAAAGAAAAATTATTTAATAAATTTTACGTATTCGCTTATTATTACAAAAATACGAAAATAGTAAAAATTTAATTGGTTTAATGTCGAGGTGAGAAATGTGTTGTGTGTTGAGGTGAAAGATGTGTGGTGCTTCTAATTTTTGTGTGGGGAAAAGTCAGTGAGGTGTCTATAAACTCGGTGTGCTAAATTTCCTTATTACAAATCTTTCAAATCTCAATTGTACTAAAAAAAGCTCACAGCAACATTTGCACCTTCTCATTGCATTAACATTCTCTGGTATAAGTTTTGCCAAAAAGATTGATAATTTCATGATGAGTAATTTGAACTTGTCCTCCAATAGAATTTGCAAAAGATGGCTCGTCTTTAGGTATTTTTTGTGTGACTTGACAGGGTTGGATGTAGTTTTTGCTTGACCCAGTGTCAATAAGCATTTTAAGGATTTTACAGTTCTTTGTTTTGTATTGTACGTAAGGCAAAAAATGAATATCGATATGATCTTCGGATTCAGGAAGTGAATTTTCTTCATTCTTTCTGAGCTGATTGTTCGTTTCCTTCAGCTGTCAATGCGGCTTCATCCTCCTGAGGAGTTGGGACCCAGTCGTGTTCTGATCGGTGTTATACTGTGGGTCCTGCTTATAGTCTTGGTGTTCACCCGCTTCTAGGTGAAAGTTTGGCTGTTGTTTTAGCGGCACTTGTTGTGACAAATGTGATGGTATTTTCATTTGGTTATTCATTTGTGCTCTGGTCATATATGTATGTAGTTTCCCGCTCTTGAATGTAAAGACCTGTCGACGTCCATTGGTTCTGAACGAGGAAGTTGAGGCTTAGTAGGACGGTAACCTAGCGGTCTATAAGGTTGGTAATTGCAATAATTATTAATGGGAGCCTGATGGTAATTATGCGTGAGAGTCTGAGGGCGGTGATGATTCGAAAAGATTTGTGCTTGCTAGTTGGGTTTTGGGGTATAATTTGTTAACAGGTTTTTTTGGCTATTACTAGCCAGCGCGTAGTGAGAGCGGAAGTTTTGATTCCACCATTTTAATCAAAGGTGGAGGAGACCTTGAGGAACGTCTACTGGCTCTCTCATACGAGGAAGCCTTTGTAGGTCACTTTTCAGTCGTCGTATGAAAGTGTCGAGGGCTTCGTCCTGCTATGTACGGGTAAGTAAATGCATAAATTCTGCACCAACTTCCATGCAACCAAGCATGTTTAGAATATGGGAAAGATGGGAATAAACGCTTTGATAGAACTCTTGAATGGTGAGGTTTTCTTGCACTTAAGAGGTTATTTGGTACTCTAGGGTACCTTAATCTCGCTTATCATCATAATGGAGTGTAATTCATCTTGAAATAGCCTACAAGTCCAATGGTGTGTTGTAGGATTCGAGGGCAATGTCGTTGCCCACTACTTTATTCCTTATAACATTAAGAATGCCATAATATTTCGGCGTCCCTTTGAGGGGCTAAAGTTCTGGGGATGCGATCTTCGTTCTTTTTCCAAGAGTTATATTATCCTGGTTTATTCTTCCGAGTTCTGTAATATTATTTAGGTAATTTGCGACATTAATCACGTCAGTTATGTTAGAAAAGTTAGCATTTGGACTAAATTGTACTTGTACTAAATTTGGTCCTTACTGTTTTAAAACGTTATTGACAAGTCGCATTGATCAATTGGTCAGTTGAATCATGTTAAATGGACTAGAAACAGCTGGTTGAGGGAGCGGATTGGGTACAGATAGCGAGGGTGCGTCTGGCACAGGTGAAGGGGAATTAAGCACAGAGGGTAGGATAAGATTATTCGGGGTTCACTAATTTTTATTTTATTTATATTTTTATATTTCTCTGGAGGGTCCCTTAGGTATGTGACATTTGTTATAAGCTGGAGGGTCCCCCCGAAGGTGATGAGTCGCAGCTTCGAACTATGCTATTTTAAAATTTTTAGGTTGCATTTCCCTTCACAAATTTTAAAATTTTTAAGTAAGATGTTAATGGTTAAATTTTCATCTATTATTGTTATTGCACTTTCGCACGACGCTTTAAGCACTATTTTAACGCGAATTTTTAAAACCGGTCCCTACTCGGGCCATTTCATTTACAAACTTTTAAAAAAGCCGGCGGACTTGAATTTGTCAACTCCTCATGAAGCGTCAGCAGTTCTTTGGTTGCTCGTGCGGAATTGTTGACCGTTGGTAATGGTCAACTTTGATGGGCTGTTGTAAGCTGTTGCGTTAACTTGTACAATGGACTGTATTGAAAAACAGAGTTTTAAAATTTATGTTAAGAGAATTTCTTAAAAAAAGGCCGAAAAAACTTGCTTGCTATGTTTGAGGTTACGTAACAAGTCGTTTTGGTTTCTTCAGTACTATCTGGTATTTTTTATATTTTATTTTTTACTATGAATGCATCTCGATGGCTATAATTCGTATTCAATAAACGGGTTTTTAAGGCTTTTTAAAAGTAATAAAAAAGTTGTCAATGTTAAGTAGAACTGAGTGAAGAAGATCCAATATTGTTGCATAACTCATTAAGTGGTTCCAAAGAAATGTAATATTTGGCAGCTCTTTTTCAGCGCATATACATACTAATAGCCCAGTCTGCGCACACCTTACAAATATTTTTAAATTTATTAACAGCACAATTTAAATTTGTAGCTGAAAACAAATTTTACTTTTTATTTTCATTACATTCTTAAGTTAAAAAACGAAAATAAAATAACAAGACCCTTCATTTCATTGTTAACGTAAAAATGTTTATTGGGGGTCACGTTTAGCCACAGTGAAAGGGCGTGAGTTGTATATACAAAGCAGCGCGAGGAACTGAATATGACTTCATTTCAACGGCGAAACCAACATATTGGCCAACTGATATCAATAAAACTCCAGACCTGATCGACTTTTTCATTGTAAAAAAACTGTGAACGAATTTTATTCCAATAGCCGAAGGTTCTGATCTCAATTCTGATTATCCGCCAATATTTGTAACTATCGGTAAAACAATAATCGAGAAAAAAAGTAATCCGACGCTCCATAATAAAAATACTGACTGGAAATCCTTTGCAAAAATTCTTCAAAATATTCAACAAAATGATTTCTTAGTAACCAGCAAAGATCAATTAGAAGAAGAAGTTCAGAAATCCGCCTGGATGAGTACACCCAATTTCAAAAGGAAAACAACAGGAGCTAACTACCAAAAGAAATTAAGCGGCTCATCATAAACAAAAGAAAATTTCGCCGAAAATGGCAACAAAGTCCATTCCGCCAGTGACAAAAACAAACTGAACAAAGTATCCAAAGAATTGAATAGTAAAATAAATTGTATTAAAAATAGATCAATAAATTGGTACATTTTAAGTTTAAGTCCAGATAAAAGATAAATATTTGAAAAGATCAAACTGTCATGTTCCTCCAATCAAAAAAGATAATAATACGTGGGCGAAAAGTGACAAAGACAAGGAAATAGCTTTTGCAAAACACTTAACAAAAACCTTCCAACCCAACGAAAATCAATGTGACAATTTGTATACTCTTATTATGAACGAAAACACCCCTATCTCATTCATTACCATAAAAGAACTCAAAAGAGAAATAAAACAACTAATATAAAAAATAAAAAAGTGCCCGGATTCGATTTAATTACAGCTGAGGTGTTAACAAAGTTATATAAGTTTAGTTAAATTAGTAAAGTTGTTTAATCATTCAATTCATCTACACTATGTTCCAACCCTGTGGAAAGTTGCAGAAATGATAATGATTTCAAAACCGGGAAAAGTTGTATACCTTGTTTCCTTATACCGATCAATCTCGTTGCTGCCTCAAATTGGTAAGCTATTTAAAAAGCTCATCAATCGATTGATATCGGTTTAAATAACAAACTAAATACCTGCCTTCCAATTGATTTCTGCGCCCTCCTAAAGACGTATCTGAGTGAACGCTACATTCGTGTCAAACAAGGAAACGAATACTCTAACATTGAAGAAATAAATGCTGGCGCAAGGAAGAATTCTTTGTCCGTTCTCATATTTTCTATATACCAGAGACTTGCCGATACCCCGAATAGCTTGATCGCTACTTTTGCCGACGACACTGCCATCCTAGCAATTGGAAAAAGTGCTGAAGAAGTTGCAGCCATACTTCAAATTGCAGCAAACACTATTGAAGAATGGTCAAAGACTTGGCGCATAAAATTGAACAATGCCAAGTCAGTTCATGTAAACTTCACCAACAAAAAAGTGAATCAGTATCCAATAATACTGCTAGATGCCGCAATACCACATGCAAACACTGCAAAATACCTTGGTGTAACGCTCGATACTAAGCTTCGGTGGAAGGAGCATATAAAACTTAAACGGCATGAAATCTATCTGAAGATAATAAAAATGATATGGCTAATTGGACAAAGAGCAAAGCTATCCATATATAACAAAATATCTATATATAAACAAATTATAAAGCCTGTGTGGTCCTATGGCGCGCAACTATGGAGTTACGCTAATCAAAGTAATATAAATATTCTTCAACGACTCCAACATAAAATCCTTCACCTTGGTTCGTTCGCAATAAAGATATTCATCGTGACCTCAAATCCCCTACAGTCGCTGAAGAAATGAAGGCTATGAAAATCTCTTTGCAAAATTCCTCTCATGTTACTTAAATTGTACTGCTCGTTAGTTTATGTGTAACTAGTTGCAGTGTCAACAAACAGTGTTATGTATATTATATTGTACGAGTATCTATGTTTGTTTTAAGCAAAAAAAAAAAATATATATATTTACATACCGATAGGTAACTGTACCAACATGTAAATATAGCAACGAAAAAGTCTGCGTACAGTATTAAAACTTATGGAAAAAGCTTAATAAATAATATGTATATAAAAACGAATATTTTTTTGGAAAGCCACGATGTTTTAGGATTTGCCATTGAGTTCACTAACTTCTCTGTTTGGAATCTTCATCCATTCTGCCTGCACAACACTTCGCAAAGCCTCCTTACATACCTGTTATTACATCCTCCATTCTACATTTCTGCTAATATCTGCAATTTATCAATTGTCAATTCAATAAATTATAACTGTTCGTAACTCCACCAGCGCCGTGTTTGACTGTAGGTAATGGTTTGGGCCACTGCAACCGCAGTCGTTTTCATCGAGCCTGGCGTCAAGGTAAATACGTAATATTATCGGGAAGTATTCTGGTGGTTGCTTTGAAGCCGTGGGCAGACAAACATTTCGGTGGCAGACCAAGTACGTTTCAGCAGGACCCGACACCGTCTCACAAAGTTCGAGTGAACCAAAAATGGCTAAAAAACAATGTTCCGAACTTCATAAGATCCACACCATGGCTCTCTAATTCACCAGACGCGAATCCAATGGATTATTCTCTTTGGGCCACTTTGGGGAGCAAGGTCCGAACTAAAAGATTCACCAGTCCCGACGGTGGGAAAAAAGTCATTGTCTCCGAGTGGGCGAAAATACCTGCATGTCACATTCTGGCAGCTTGCAATTCATTTCTGGACCGTCACAAGGCCGTAGTCAATGCAAAAGGCAAAGTCAAGGCATATCGAGCAAAAGTAACTGATTCTTAGTTTTGTAATAAATTGCTTTCCTCGGGCGACGGTACCATGGTATCCAGCGTATCTAAAACTTTTCTAGTATATTAGTTTCTGCACAAATACTTTTTTTTAATGTTTGGGTTACGTTTGCAATAATGCAATTCAAGGGTTAACCTTTGCCATATTGACAAAGTTTAAGGTCCACTTATTTATCGTAAAATTGTGTTCAGCGACGAAGCTCATTTTTAGATCAATGGGTACGTAAATAAGCAGAATTGTCGATTTTGGAGTGAAAATTAGCCAGAAGAATTGCAAGAGCTACCAATGTATCCAGAAAAGTCACAGTTTGGTGCGGTTTTGGGCTGGAGGTATCATTGGACCGTACTTCTTCAAAGATGCTGCGAATTGTAACGTAACTTTGAATGGTGAGCGCTATCGTGAAATGATATCCAACTTTTTTTTGCCCAAAATGCAAGAGCTTGACTTGCATTACTTGTGGTTTCAGCAAGACGGTGCCACATGCCACACAGCACGCGTAACTATGGACTTGTTGAAAGGCGTGTTCGGTGAACATTTTATTTCACGTTCGGGACCTGTCAATTGGCCGCCCAGATCGTGCGATATAACGTCTTTAGATTATTTTTTGTGGGTCTATGTTAAAGCTTATGTCTACTCAGACAAGCTGGCTTCAATTAGCGCATAGGAAGACAGCATTAAAACATTTATGAGTGAGATACCGGCCGAAACATTGGAAAGAGTATGCCAAAATTGGACAACATATGCATGAAATAATCTTCAAACATTAAATTGTATGGACTGTACTATCGATTTAAATAAAAATTTCATGCATTTTTCTGAATTTAAAATGATATGGCTATGTTTTTCTGTGTTTTTTGAAAAACTTTCCTATAGCTCTTAAAAATCGCCCTTTAGTAACAAATAAGGAAAACTGGGCGAAAGCGGGAAGAATCCGAAAAAAAGTAACTATTATATAAATGTATTATGGTTGTGGGAGAACAAGCCGCCAAAATGGGCATCCCTTACAACACACAGTTGCAAACAACCGAAAAAAAAAGAAAACAATCTTCCATTTCCTCTGTAAATGCCCTATCCTATGGAAGGACAGAATGTTAACCCTGGGCAAACCGCTGTTCGAGAGGTCTGAACAGCTGTCTGGCTTAGATGTCAACAACCTGATAAGGTTCCTGGTAACGAGGATGTGGCAACAAAGTGGTGCGGAAGAGCTAGTTGGATTCTGGAAGAATCACCAGTTAAGCCAACCAACGAAACCAAACGCAGACTTTATGGGCTATGTGTATATTTATACCAGTTGCTTCATATATTCGCCACTTACTTGCGTTTGGCAGAGGACATTAATATAGAGAGAAGTGTCACGGGCTACGATTAGTGTGAATTGTCAAAAACAAAGTATACCCGAAGCCGTGGTGTCGGAAAACTTTTAGCAGAGCTGATTACAGTGAATTCTCTCTTTAGTATATTGACTCTGCACAGGTTTTGACTTCTATAAGAAAATAAATTGACGAATGGCAGAGGGCATTTTGCATGGCATTTGAATGAGCTTATTTCTATCTTCCCTTGACGAACGAAATTTTATTCATTTGAATAATTTGAATTTTAAGCACCAAAATTTAAATTCAAAGTAACTCAAACTTTCTCTGCTTTTATATAAAAAGAAGATTGCAACAGAAACAAAATACATTATAAAATGACCTCGCAGCTTGGTAAGTGCGTTTTAGTAAATTTAAAACTTTATACAAATTTGATGGACATTTTTACTAATTTTAGACGAGGTTGTAGCATACAAGTGGTATATTGATACACATATTTAAAAATATACATATTATGTAACTTACATTTGTACAAAAGTTTAATTGCATCTCGAATTCTTATAGTATTACATATATTCTTATATACTGCAGCAACCATGACCTATCTCACGACGAATCGCCTTATACTCGTATCTACATGCAATAATTAGGGAGTAAATACCTGAATGATCGAATTCCTGCCCAACATACATATGCTACAATAATTATCTTTTGCATATTCATGTATATGTACGTACATATTTGTATTCTGAACTCCCAGCAAAACAATGCTTATTATCATAATATACACATATTCATGTACATATACCCGCAGACAAATTTAGACCCAAAGCCAAAATTCTATGCTTAGCGACTACAAGAACAAAATACATGCAATCATAGGCGCAGCAATAGCAGCGATGATTCTAGTTGCCATGGCGCTGAACAGTTTCAAATATTGTACTGCACAACAAAAACCAGTTCATTGATAAGTTCGAGCTCATATTCTAGGAGCAAAATACTTTCATTCATAAAACGAAACGTGCATATACCAATTTTTCTCAACAATGACAACAATTTACTTCTAAGATTGAAGAAATCAAATCAAATTAGTAAATACTGGAATATTTCTTACAGAAATATTTCCCGATATTTGGTGAATCGTGAGTTTTTGTGATATCGAATGGTCGTAGCTGCTGTGCGTCAAGTGCGCGCATGAGCGTACAAAAGATGCAGAAGACAACAACAAGTACCTTGTAAAAAAGTTCTGTCCTGGATATAGGTAAATAATTAATTAATATGTTACTTTACGTACATATGTAGTTCTCCAATTGATAAGAAGTGCACAAACACATATACATATCTCTGCAAAGTTCTAAACTTACTCTGAAATCAGAATGCGGCCTATTTGGAGTTACTGTACATACATTCAGCCTTCGGATGAAGCCCAAAGTGCCAAATATATTGAATATTGAAGCGTCTGTCAGCTGTGCAGCGCTGTTTATAACAACAGTGACCAAAGCCGCAAATTGTTTTCAATCAATATGTATATTTTATTTCTAAATTGTATTACTTACTTTATTACTTACTACATTAAAATAAAAAATAATGTACTACTTCGTAAAGACCTAAAAAGTAGTTTAACCCGGCGTTCGTCGCTACTGAGTAAAAAACACTACAGAGGTAATAAAACCGCTTATAACTTTTTTTTCTACAAAGTATCGTGACCTGCCGGTTCAAGTACCTTTTTGCATAGAAACAAAATATGCCACAAGCCCCGGGTTAAGTAAATTGTGAAGCAATTTTGTTAACGCTTCCTTATTAATAATTTTTGGCACAATGCCTATGAATATGCGCTGGATTCCTTGGGTATTTTTGGCGAATTGTAATATTTTCGCTGTGCTAAGTGCGTGCACCACATACATATGTATGTATGTATATGAATTCACATATTTGAATTTGCATATGCCATCTTCCTGTGCGCTTGGTAACGAAATGTTTCTCTTTGAAGGATTTGATTTGGATGAAGGGAATTCAGCAAAGTTTTAACAGAAGATGCCTTAGAAAGGCATAATTTATGTATATATTTTTGCCTACAGCGTTAACATTCTTTCTTCCTACATACAAACGAATTTCACTAAACTGCTGTTTAATTTGACCAGTTGAGTATATTTCTGTTAACTTTTGGTGACAAATATGTCTGTGGTGAACCACGCGAATCTAATAACTAGTCGTTTTGAGAGTGTTTTTAAAAACTAGTAAATCAACCAAAATGCCGTTAAGTTTCACCCGAGGATCTTTAACAACTGACTTTATTTTCATTTCTTTGATCACTTATTCTTAAAATCCATTTCTGTTAATTTGGCTTAAAATATATTTTACAACTTTCGTTTACTTATGTTGACATTGCATATGCATTAAAATTAAACGGTTGCAATTCCTGGAATTGCGACCGATAAATAATTTTGTTTTCTGAACTTAAGTGGAAATGAGTTTGCTGTTACAAAATTTTTTTTTAATTTTAATTTTATTTTGTGCTTATTATTTTTTCTATGAATAATTCATCAATCGTGTCATTTTTTATATAAGTGTGGGCATGTGAGTATGTGTATGTAATTCGCGCGCCAAATGAGTACCCCTCAAAATTCCAAACGTTCGCGTCATTCAGGTTTCTCTATACGTTAACGTTCTCTGTGTTTGGCGAAACCAAAAACGATAGAACAAGAGATTGCGAGTTCCGCTGTAACGTCAGTAGAGAACGCAGAGAAGGTTAAATATAGAGAATTCTCAATGACTGAAAAGGCAGCACTTTTCAGGGGTACTCGTTTTGCGCGCGAGGTACACCACAGCCACATTTTTCAACAAAAATTAACAGTAAGGGGCTGAATTATGTAAATTTAGCAGCAGTCGATAAGAACTTCTTGGTGATTAGAAGCAAAGAATGTTAGGTAGCTTTTTAATATGACCTATATATTTTAATTTTTCCAAATCATCCAAAATTATATACATATGTTATGTCTGTCTGTCTGTCTGTCTGGTGTCTGTAAAACTTTGTTGAATTCCCTTCAACTGAATCAAAATCCTCTATAGAAAACGCCTCACTACCAGGCGCACAGGAAGATGGCATATGCAAATGTAAATTTGTGAATTTATATACATTTGCGCATATGTATATGCTGTGTGTATGTATGCTCACCAGCCACAGCTCAAGATAAAACGGTAAAACTTCTCAAGAAATCCAGCCCGCATTCATAGGCGCAGCGCACATTCATTGGCACAGCATTGTACATATACACATATTTACATACATATATTGATGCATACATATGTACGAAGCCGCGGGCACTCGACTTGACAAAAATTCAAGATTTATCAAATATTGGCAAATAATTCTACGCGAAATATTCCAATATTGACTATTTTCGAATTGTCGAGAAAATTGGCATATGGGCGGCTCGTTTTATGAATGAAAGTTCTTGCTCTTACAACTATGAGCTCGAATTTATGAATGAATTTTTTGATGATGAGTTTTTGTTGCACAGTACAATAGTTGAAACTGTTCGGCGCCGCCGCGACTGTTCAGCGCTATGGCAACTAGGATGATGGCCGCTACGCCTGCGTCTATAACTGCATTTTGTTCTTTTAGTCGCTAGGCATAGAATTTTAGCTTTGAACGACATACGCATTTCGACGAATAAAGTGAGTGCCCTGTGTGTGCGATTGTATGCACATGCATATGTGTATATTAATAAGCATTGTTTTGCTTGAATTCAATTCACATATTTATATTTGCATATGCTATCTTCCTGTGTGCCTGGTAATGAAGCGTTTTGTATACAGAATTTTTTGATTTGTTTGAAGGGATATGGGCACCAAGTGTACATACGCACATACAAATATGTACATGAGTATTCAAAAGAAATTTGTTTTAGCATTTGTGAGGCAGGAATTTGATCATTAGGTTATTTTCATACATGAAATATAAGGCGATGCTCGTGAGGTAGGTCATGTTGCTTCAGTGCACACATACATATGCGTGCAACATATACATATTTAATAAAGATGCAATTGAACTTAGTTGTCCCATATATGCAAATACGTTTCTTTGAAGTTTTCCTTTATTTATTTTAAAGTTTTATACTATCTAGAAAATGCATACATACAAATGTATGTATATTATTATTCCCTGTAATAAAATGTAAATTGAAAAAGATTTGGTTTGCCAAAGGAACAAATAAATGCATATTCAAATGTAAATACATATGTCGATATACCAAAACACTTGTATGCTATGAATTAATTTCGACTCACAAAATTAGTAAAAATTTTCATCAAACTTGTTTAGTTTTAAATTTACTAAAACGCACACACCAAAATGTGAGACGTCGTTTTATAATGAATTTTTTAAAATTAAATCAAAATATTAAAGTTACTTTGATTTGAAATGTTGGCGCATATAATAAATATTCTCAATCATTTTTTTTCATCACCTTTGTCTGAAAATACAAATTGAATAAATTTTCGTTTATCAAGGGAACATAAAAATGCACAAGCAAATACTTTGCAAAATGCCGTCGGCTATTCGTCAATTTGATTTCCTACAGAGGCCAAAAACTGTGCAGGGTCAATATGCTAAAGGAGAAATCGCTGTAAAACATCTTTGCTAAAAGTTTCACCACACCCCGGCGGCGGTTAGACTTCATTTTTGACAATTCACACTATTGATTGCAGTGAGTTCTCTCTTTCTTATAGTGGCTCTGCACAGTTTGCAGAGAACGTTAATGTATATCATAACGTTCTCTGCTTTTGCTTCTGTAGAAAATCAAATTGACGAATAGTATGGTTTCCGAAAGCGAAGGTCTATTACAGCGGCAATACAAAAGGTGGTCACGATTGCTACAGACGCGATCGCAGGCAAACGATGGAGAGGCGGTGTAAGCAATACTGCGCAGTAGTGACTTTAGATGTGAAAAACGCCTTCAACTCAGCAGACTGGGGGCACCTTCTGAAGGCACTTAAAAAGCTATCTGTTCCGGCATACATATATAATATTGTCAGAAACTATCTGAGCGATCGAGTTTTAGAATACGACACAGAAGGTGGAATAAAAAAGTATAAGATTACAGCAGGTGTGCCACAGGGCTCAGTGCTAGGCCCCACGCTTTGGAATATTATGTATGATGAAGTGTTCCGACTCCCATTTCCAACAGATGTACACATCGTTGGCTTTGCGGATGACATAGCTCTCGTAATTGTAGCTAAACTGGTGAGCGATATCGAAGTCAAAGCAAACACTGCAATTGCTACCGTAACAAACTGGCTGGATAGCGTAGGTTTATCCATTGCAGCGGAGAAAACGGAAGCGGTCCTCATCAGTACCCGCAAGAAACCAGAGATAGCCTCTTTCAGCATAGGCACACATAAATTTAAATCGTCTCGTCAGCTCAAATATCTGGGTGTTATAATTGACGACCGGCTCAGTTTTGGCCCACATGCGGAATATATAACCCACAAAGCATCAAGAATCTTCAGTGCGCTCTCTAGAATGCTCCCGAATGTGGGTGGGCCGAGAAGCAGCAAACGCAGGCTATTATCTAGCGTCATCGCATGCACCCTGCTATATGCAGCACCAGTATGGGCAAAATCCCTGAAGGTAAAAGCATATAGAAGACCGTACGAAGCCATGTACAGACTTTGCGCACTGAGGGTGATAAGCGCATATAAAACCACCTCTGACGAAGCGGCAATGGTGATCGCAGGCATGATTCCGATAGATATATTGGCGGAAGAAAGAGCGAGAGTGTTCGTGCAGAAAGAACAGGACCACAGTAACATATCCGCGATCATAAAAAGAGAGAAGGCTACATCCATGCTGAAATGGCAGGAGCGTTGGGAAAACGCGACAAAGGGAAGGTGGACTTATACACTAATCCCAAAAATCGAAAAATGGCTAAATAGAAGCTATGGTGAGCCTAATTTCCAGCTAACGCAATTTTTGACAGGCCATGGTTGCTACCAGAAGTATCTACATCGCCTTAGGATACGTGATTCGCCTTTATGTCGAATATGCCATGAAGAGGAAGATGCAAGACATGTATTTTTTGTATGCCCGCGATTTGTGACTATCAGAGAGGATTTAGCTTCACTATCAGATGATCCGATAGTACCAGAAAACATAGTGGACATCATGATGTCTTCAAAGTTTGCGTGGGATAAGATCTCGGCCGCAATTGGCCAAATAATTTATGCATTAAAGCTCGCAGACACATCCGAGGTCAGCGGCAGATAAACAGACGATACTTGACAAAGAAACGAACTCTTAAGTCGACGTGTGACAAGTATGGTGGGAGGGGGTGGACAGGCCCAACTGGGGTGGTTTGCTTCGGTAACAAACAAAACTGGGGGAGGATTAAAGTACATGCAACTTTTGACGGACTGCATGGGAAGTGTAACTGACGTAGAGCCTAGAGTTCAACCGCCTTCCCGACGATTTACTTAACGGTAGTACCGGGAGGGGATCGGTACATGGACGGTAGGAGGTTTAGTTTGGGTTAAAGTCCTACACTGACGGGGTACAGGCTTTCGATGCTTCCTCCTCGTAAAAAAAAAAAAAAAAAAAAAGTATGTAGTGAGGCAACCATGACCTACCTCACGTATTGGCATATTGTTGTGACCGAATTCCTGTCTAACAAATGCAAAGGAAATTCTCATCACATATGCGTATACGTATGTACATATGTATGTATATGTATGTAAGTATGCACCTTTGATGCCCTATTATATGTAAAGGGTAGTTTTTTACGTACATATATGTATACATTTTCGACTCCAAGCAAAACTGTGCTTATTAGTATACACATATGTATGTACATACAACAGCACACACAAAGCACTCGCTTTATGCCTCCGCATGCGTATGTTTCCAAAACTAAAATTATAACCCTAGCGTCTACAAGAACAAAATACATTCATAGGCGCAGTCGTAGCGGTCATGATTTTTCTAGTCGCAACGGCGCTGAAAAATCCAAAATATTCTATAACACTAAGTTCGAGCTCATATGTCCATACGCCAATTTTCTCGTCAATTCGAAAATTGTCAATATTGGAATATTTCGCGTTGAATTATGTGCCAATATTTGCTAAATCTTGAATTTTTGTCAAGTCGAGTAGCCGCGGCTCCGTACATATATATGTATGCATCAATATATGTATGTAAATATGTATGTCTTCTAAATTCTCGACAGCAATAAATATTTTTTCTGTGGTAACTGCTCGCAGCCTCATATGTAAGTATGGCTATGGAAGTTTTTAAGCATGTATTTATGTATATGCGTGTTTGCTTTTGAACGTCCATATGAACGATTTTTCACATACAGATATTCATTTGATTTAGCTGAACGAATATATTGATTTTGTAACGAAATCCTGACAAATTGTATTGTAACTTCTGCTCAAATATGAACGAGACGGTATCAATAAAATGGTCCGCGGATGACATATGGCAAAAATAAATTTTTTGTTTTTTGGTAGGACTGTTATAAGCTTTCATGGCAAATTTCAGCGTGATATGTCACATAGTTTGTTTTCTGCGCTACTGTAAACAAGTCAAGCTCGAGTGTGTTCTTCGAATTTAACGATGGAAATTCAAGTTGAACAAAGAATTTGTTTGAAATTTTGTTATTCCAACAAAATTTCGGCTTCAGACGCCTTAAAAATGTTGCAGACAACCTATGGGGACTCTGCTCTATCGCGTGCACGTGTTTTCCAGTAGTACAAATCGTTCAAAGAGGGCCGTACATCGGTTGAAAACTTGCCTCATGAACGTCGTTCAGCAACATCAGTAAACGACGAAAACATCGGAAAAGTAAAGGAAATTGTGCTTGAAAATCGCACAAATCGCAAAATCGGTTAACGCTGAATATTATTTAGACGTTTTAAAGCGTTTGCGCGAGAACATTCGTCTTAAAAGGAAGGAATTGTGGGACAACAAATCATGGTTCTTGCATCACGATAATGCACCAGCTCACACATCACGTCTTGTTCGCGATTATTTGAACAAAAATAATGTTAATATCATTCCGCAAGCACCGTATTCGCCTGATATGGCTCCATGTGACTTTTTCCTGTTTCCCAAGCTCAAGTTGCCGCTCCGTGGAAAACATTTTGAGACAATTGAAGTCATAAAAGAGAATTCGAAGAACACACTCGAGCTTGACTTGACCAAAAAACAAAAAATTTATTTTTGCCATATGTCATCCACGGACCGTTATATTGATACCGTCTCGTTCATATTTGAGCAGAAGTTATTATTGGTATATGTTTGTTTAAGTTCCTCTTACCAAATAGATATTATTATCCTTAAGGAAATAAAATACTAGTTTTTTTAATTTTTATTTTTATCAACAAGTAAGTTAAGTACTCTTATATGTATGTATGTATATGTATATATATGACAATACTATAAATATAGGTATTTACATTTCCTGAAATGAAAAAAAAAATATATAAAATTGTGAAAGCACGAATTACAAAATTGTTCTCCTACTATAACAATTTCTCACACGACTTCGATACTGACATCGATTAAGTCATTGCGATTTACCTGATTTTTAAAACACTACTCTCAATCCATTATGATTAAGAAAAAAATGTAGTGCTTTAAAAATCTAGGCTCGGGTGCTACCTGAAAGAGAAGAAAAAATAAAAAAAAAATACCAGTCTAACGGTTAGACGCGATAGAAGTGAAACCTTCCGTAAAACAAACTGAGAGAGAATAAGACGAAAGCAGCATTAGGAGCGGGATAATTATAGGTTCATTATAATATTGCTATAAAGTTCATATTTTATTTTCTTCATTTTATTATTATTCATCCTCAATGTTTTCAATTTCAACAAATGATACGAGTGGCTTATGATAGATAAAATATGATACAAATGCTTTGGTTTCGATGTTGTCAACATATCTTTGAAATACCGCGTCAATGGTTGTTTTTGATCGTGTTGTCGATTCAGTGCGATTGTTACACATTTTTAAATTGAATGTTGTATTGAGAACGTCAATTAAAGGAACCGCTGTGTCCAATGCAAAATTTACGTTAAAATCGCCACTTAAAATCATTGGAACTTTATTGTAATCTTTTCTAAGTATCCGCAATAGTTCTGGTGTATACTTTATTAAATTTTCGTGAATGAATTCCGTGATGCTATTTATTGATTTTTTTTTCTGTCGATACTCACGACACTTTTCTGTATTATTTTTCGGCATAATTGCGGTAAATATTTAAAAATGAAAATATTTACGAATATAAAAATACACACGCGGTTGCTATTATGAGCGTCCCCAGCAAAACCTGCGTGACCGAAACTCTAACACAATTACATCTTTTTGAATGTTACAAACACATATGCACGCAGGTTTTGCTGGGGCGTGACCGAAACTCTAACACAATTACACATATGCACTCGTATTTGTTTGAAAATCGACTTTTTTTTTGGTTCTCCGTCAACTTTGGAAAATGTGTAAACAGTAAGCAAACTTTATTCATATATTTTTCCTCATTTTTGCATCAGTAAAATTAAACAAACGCCGTAGCCGAATGGGTTGGTGCGTGACTACTATTCAGAATTCACAGAGAGAACGTCAGTTCGAATCTCGGTGAAAACGCCAAAATTAAGGAAAACTATTTTTCTAATAGCGCTTACCCCTCAGCAGGCAATGGCAAAACACCGAGTGTATTTCTGCCATAAAAAAAAGCTCCTCATAAACATATCATAAAATAAAATAAAATAACTGTACAAAAAAATTTTTTTCTTGTGATTCGAACCAAGAATTTTGGATCGGAAGCTCACATTGCTAGCCGCTCGGCTATCGCGCCATGCTGTCGGCGCTGGCCTAAAAGTTATTTAGTTCGTCGCTACGTTTATATGTAATATTCGTAGCCAAGAGTGTCGCTTTTTTCGTTTCACTTTTTCTCAAATCACTCCCAACGATTCTAAAGAAGTTTTCACTTCAAAAGGAACCTGTAAAATAGACTAAAAATAGAAAAAACCTGAAACGGAAAATACAGGGCGGCTGATGAGTTTTGCTACATTAAGAAACTCAAATAACCTTTTTTTTTAGTGTATGGAATTCATTTATTTTTTTTTCAAGTTGAATGTCATTAAATTTTATTAAATGTAGCTTAACTAGTTTTAAAAATAATTGAATTTAAATGCCCCCCATGCTCGTTGACACAAGTGCGGCATCTTAGTAAAAAGTTGTTAATTGCTGCTTTGAGAGTTGCGACAGGAATAGCCGCAATTGTTGCCCGAATGGATTGTTTTAGTTCATCCAAATTTGTTGGCTTTGTTTTATAAACTTCTTGTTTACATAAACCCCACAAGAAAAAGTCAGGTGCAGTAAGGTCAGGCGACCTGGGGGGCCAACGAAATTCGGAGTTTCTTGAAATCAGTTTATTGGGAAATTTTCGTCGCAACTCTGTCATAACAGTCTGGGCTATGTGAGACGTTGCCCCATCTTGTTGAAACCACACAGAGTTGAAAGGAATTCTCTTTCGGCGTAGTTCTGGATAGAAAAATTCTTTCAGCATTTTCAAATAACGGTCTCCAGTAACCGTAACGGTGTGACCATTTTCTTCAAAAAAATAAGGCCCGACAATACAGCGTGAAGAAACCGCACACCACACTGTCACGCGAAGAGGATGCAATTCCGTCTCGTGGAGTATCTGTGGGTTAGAAGTACTCCATATTCGACAATTTTGTTTGTTCACATTGCCGTTTAAATCGAGATGGGCCTCATCAGGCATGAAAAGGCAGTTTAACATGTTTTGGTCTTCTTCCACCATTTGCAGGATCTTCTGGCGAAATTCCAAGCGAATCGGAATGTCTGCTGCATTCAGATTGTTAACCATTTGAATTTTGTAGGGAAATAAGTCTAAATCTTTGTGCATTATTGTTTGCAAAGAGTGTCGGCTGACACCAAGTTGAGCAGATAAGCTTCTTGTTGAAACCCTTGGATTGCTTTGTATAGCTGCAGCTACAGCAGCGATCGTTTCCTCCGTCCGAACTGGTGGGTTTCGATGATAAGGCCTTCTTGCGACTGTTCCTTGCTCAGCAAAATTATTCACCAGTCTCATTATGGTCCATCTGCTCGGGGGATCGCCGCCAAACATCCGCCTGTACTCTCTCTGTACCAAAACTAAGGACTCCAGTGCGTGATAGCGGCGGACTATCCAAATTCTTGTTTGCGTGTCCCAGTTATCCATTTTAATAAATTTTAAAGATCAATCTGCAAATTAAAACAAAAATGGAACAGATAACTTAAAAAGAAAAAAAGTTATACAATTTTTTTTTGGTAGCGACTTTCATCAGCCACCCTGTACCTGTAAAATATATAAATAAAAAAAAAACCTGAAATATAGAAAACTGGAAAACCCTGAAATAAAAGAATAGGTATCATCATATGCAAAAGATAGCTAATAGATTATTAATTACCTGTTTGAACGGTGTATCTCTTTTCGTGGGGCCCTGGCTTACAATCTACTACAGTTTTTTTAATTTATTTTGGACTTTTCTCAATTTGACACTATTGACTTCAGTTCACAAGAGCCACTTTGCATTTTTGAATAGAAGGACAGTTAATAGAAAATCTAAAAGCTTCACGCGATGATCTCTACACTAGCCAGATCCTACAAACCAGTCGGGAAATATTTTTTGTGTTTTTGCTTTTAAAACGAACAACATAAAACATCTAAGACCTGCAATGTAGGCATATTTTGCGAAAAGCTGACGGTACCACAACACTTGGAGTCGACACACTTCGAAAACCCTGTCTTCAGGATTGACAAGCCTTAAATCGCTGTCATCCGTGAAGTTTTTGGATCTAATCAAGGCTTTTGAATGTAACTTCAACTCCCCTTTTGTTTTCGTCATGGCGTGGGTGCACTTTTCACATTTCAGCTTGCACAGCACTTTTTGGTAAATACCATAGCCAGTGAAGTAACGCTGCACTTGTACCTCAGCTTCATTACTTACTACCTTTTTTCTCAAATCTCTGGCGTAAAACTTTGATTGAGATTAGTCGCGCAACTATGTATTGGACTTCGTAAGCTGTTGGATGGGTATTCATACCCTGATTAGCTCGTATGCGATAGAAAAAGTTTTCTAACGCATCTTGATTTATTTTCCCGGTGAAAATAAATTTTAAGGAGCTTTATTCGATAAAAAGTTCCTCGCGTAACTTTTGCATCGCTAAAATCGTTATGCGGAAACCTTCGATGCACTTCACGCGTGCGTTTCCCGGCAACTTGAATGACCGCAAAAAATCTAGATGTTTATTCAATCTATCTTGTGTCACCCCGCCTAATCGGACACTTTAAAGGATTTTTCGACTGGAAATTTTTAGCATCTAATTCGTCAAACAGATCCATTATTTTTTTTACCAACATCTGTGTGGGCTTAGCGCATTTGATCACGTAGTCGTCACTGCCTAATAAATTTTGGGTCTAAGCCATGTCGATGCCAGAGGGTACCGAATTTGTCTAGGACCTGAGTCGCGCGTTAAACGCTCATTTTATCCAAAAAACTGGGATATATATGGGCCTCCGTTAATTTCGGACACATTTTAAAATGCGGATTCATTTGATCTATATCAAACAAGTTTTTTATCACCTTAAAGCTTGTCACTCAATCTGATGTTAAGATGACATATTTCATCAAGGTATTTCGGAGGGACTTTATCAAGTGACAATAATCGTACATGCAAAAAATCTTTGTGTCTTCGTGCAGGAAAAAGGGGCACTTCTCAGAAATCCCTAAAGTGTTAAAGATACTTATGTTGGAGGGCCCTTGATCGCAAACTATACCTTTCAAATTTAACCCCATTTTTTTTAGTTGTGCAATATTTTTTCCCAAAATGGACATCAATGTCTCCGTACGTATACCACCACTGGAGATATAATACGAAAACACGTATTTCCATTTGGAGCATAATCCCTTAACCATAAAAAATAAACATTTATTCCCAATTTTACTTTCGCGTTGACCTTCCCCATGGTCTACAAACCCATCGATAACATCTTTAGCTTTATTATAGATCAAGTCCGATTTGATGATGATTTCATCGAATAATATAAGGTTATGCGTTCCAATCAGAGCCAGCATTAGGTGAGCACCTCTACTAACTGGCTCTAATCTTAAAGATGGAACATCCCCATCTAAAACTTTAAACCGAGTTACTTGCTCTGGACTAATGTAGCGCTTACAAACATATAGCCTGTCAGTATCTGCTGGTTGCACGTTGCAAGCAAGGGCCCAACTATTTCGAGCCACTCCGCGTCGAGGAAAGGCGTACAACGTATGACCCTTTTCCACAAAGCATCCTACCACGCAACAGCTTCGTTGCTTCGTTGGCATTTTACAGCTGTACGTAGGGTCATCGTCATGCTCTATTAAAAAAATGTATTTTATAACATAAAAACACTGCCCTGCATCGGTTTTACGAATAAGATGGGACCTAGTGAACCCGAAGGGAATTTTCGCGCTAAGCACGAATCCGAGTTCAAAAATTTTCCATCACGTCAGGTTTTCGAGAAAAAGGGGGCTGAAACCCCTAAAGCGTATTTGGCCATTTTTCAAAAATTGTGGAGCAGAACCCTAACGTGCTACGATCTTCGTTATTGTCAGTAATTGAAGGTTGAACTTTGCTCTTTGAAATAAGCCCAAACCCAAATTGTTCGCATGCACCCTTAGAGTAGGGGGTGTACTTATGTCTACGGGGGTAGAGAAAAAAATGACCATAGGAACTTATTTACACCCAAGATAAGATATAATGAAAAGTGCAGTGTTCCTAAGGTATTTAGTGTCGCTGATTACAAATCTGAAGTCAAACATTCCATTTAAAAAGAAATAAAAAAAATCAAATTCAAATTTTCAAATCTAATACATCGTTTTTCCCTACCCCCGTAGACATAAGTACACCCCCTACTCTAAGGGTGCATGCGAACAATTTGGGTTTGAGCTTATTTCAAAGAGCAAAGTTCAGCCTTCAATTACTGACAATAACGAAGATCGTAGCACGTCAGGGTTCTGCTCCACAATTTTTGAAAAATGGCCAAATACGCTATTTTTAGGGGTTTCAACCCCCTTTTTTTTGAAAACCTGACGTGATGGAAAATTTTTGAACTCGGATTCGTGCTCAGCGCGAAAATTCCCTTCGGGAACACCAGGACACATCTTATTCGCATCAGAAAAATTGAAATGTGCAGAGCAGTGTAATTTATGGTATAAACATATAATAATTTATAAACATATAATAATTTATAAACATATAATAATTCATAAATATATAATTCCCAATTCAAAAATTATGTTCAAATAATCTTTATACTCCACTTATGCAAAGCCATAATATTATCAAAAAATATCAAATGAAGTTTAGAGGGAAAATCTTTCGAACAATTGATATCACCAGTAATTTTGACCGATCTTTAATTTTATCACATTTGGTAATTCCCATTTATATTTATTTATACATATACATATTTATATATGCACATACATATTTCAAATAAATTTGCACATTATATACACATACATGTGTATTAGGGTGGTCCAAAAAAAATTTGTATGCTGCCGCCCCCCAAAATAGTAAAGAATGAAAAATAAAAAGACCCGTATTTTTTTTTTTTTTAATCAGACCATATTTAATGGTGCCGCCGGGGCTTTGAAATATCCCATGTATTTTGCATGGGAAAAAAATACTTTTTCGTAGATTTCATGTAAAAACCTGGAAAATGAATATATTTTAACCGGATAACTCAGTTTCTCTTCATAATTGGTCAGGGAATAACAACCAATTATGAAATAATTAATTTTTTTTGTAATATAATAATATAATATAAGTAATATAAAATATTGTTTTTCGATTTTTTCTTAGATTTTCGTTTTATGGGGGCTTTTTGGGGTTCTAATATATAAAAAATAGTTAATACAAAAAAATTAATTATTTCATAATTGGTTGTTATTCCCTGACCAATTATGAAGAGAAACTGAGGTATCCGGTTAAAATATATTCATTTTCCAGGTTTTTACATGAAATCTACGAAAAAGTATTTTTTCCCCATGCAAAATACATGGGATATTTCAAAGCCCCGGCGGCACCATTAAATATGGTCTGATTAAAAAAAAAAAAAATATGGGTCTTTTTATTTTTCATTCTTTACCATTATGGGGGGCGGCAGCATAAAAATTTTAATATAAATTTTTTCCCATGCATTTTTGGACCACCCTAATGTGTATATGTAATATCATTTACATTCAAAAATTAATTTAAATTTATTAACTTGTTCCACTCCTCAAAACTCTAATGTTACAAATTAGCTAGCCTCACCCTCAATCAAACCTATCCACCCTAATATTGTATAATGTATGCTATATGTGTTTGATATTCTTGTCAGTTCGCTTTAGCGAAATATAAAAACACACATACCTACTTATTATTGCGCAAAAACTTACCTAAACGAAGGGTGGGGATGGCACCCTTTTTTAAACATTGTCCCCCCACAACACATGCCTCAAAATGTTTTATACAAACAAATGAGTTGTGGGGTGGAAGATGATCCGTCCTGGCAATATGCAGATTCTGCCTCCATTTTTCTGCTAGTATGGTCTCCTGTGGGAAGGAAAACAACTTCACTTCACTATTATTCAAATTGCACCCGCGCACAAGACAGGTTCTGCTCATTTTAAATAAAAAAAAATTTAAAAAAATTCAGGAAATCGACAACGAATGAAAATTGCGCGATGTCAATCAAAAGTTTTTCTCAAACTTAAGTTCATTTGATTCCTTTTGTTTGACATTGACATTTTGGCGCAAATTACGCAAAATCAATTAAAATTCAAAAATTATTTGAATTTCCATGCAAATAAAGAGACAAAAAGCACCTGTAACCTAACTTTGCGCACAAAAGGGAAACTTTCCAAAAAAATGCTCTTAATTCTCAAAAGCTGTTAAATTTCACCAGTTGAGCATATTTCTGTTGACTTTGGTGAAAAATGTGGCTGTGGTGTACCTCGCGCGCAAAACGAGTACCCCTGAAAATTCCATACGTTCCTGTCATTGAGAATTCTCTACAGAGAACGTTAAATATAGAGAATTCTCACGAGCTACGAATAGTGCGAATTGTCAAAAATGAAGTCTAACCGCCGCCGGGGTGTGGTGAAACTTTTAACAGAGATGTTTTACAGCGATCTCTCCTTTAGCATATTGGCCCTGCACAGTTTTTGGCCTCTGTAGGAAATCAAATTGACGAATAGCCGACGGCATTTTGAAAGTATTTGCTTGTGCATTTTTATGTTCCCTTAATAAACGAAAATTTATTCAATTTGTATTTTCAGACAATGGTGATGAAGAAAAAATGATTGAATATTTATTATATGCGCCAACATTTCAAATCAAAGTAACTTTAATATTTTGATTTAATTAAAAAAAATTCATTATAAAACGACGTCTCACATTTTGGTATGTGCGTTTTAGTAAATTTAAAACTAAACAAATTTGATGAAAATTTTTACTAATTTTTTGAGTCGAAATTAATTCATAGCATATAAGTGTTTTGGTATATCGACATATGTATTTACATTTGAATATGCATTTATTTGTTCCTTTGGCAAACCAAATATTTTTCAATTTACATTTTATTACAGGGAATAATAATATACATACATTTGTATGTATGCATTTGTGCACTGAAGCAACATGACCTACCTCACGAGCATCGCCTTATATTTTATGTAAATAACCTAATGATCAAATTCCTGCCTCACAAATGCTAAAACAAATTTCATTTGAATATTCATGTACATATTTGTATGTGTGCGTATGTACACTTGGTGCCCATATCCCTTCAAACAAATCAAAAAATTCTGTATTCAAAACACTTCATTACCAGGCACACAGGAAGATGGCATATGCAAATATAAATATGTGAATTGAATTCAAGCAAAACAATGCTTATTAATATACACATATGCATCTACATACAACCGCACACACAGGCCACTCACTTTATTCCTCAAAATGCGTATGTCGTTCAAAGCTAAAATTCTATGCCTAGCGACTACAAGAACAAAATGCAGTCATAGACGCAGGCGTAGCGGCCATCATTCTAGTTGCCATAGCGCTGAACAGTCGAGGCGGCGCCGAACAGTTTCAACTATTGTACTGTGCAACAAAAACTCATCATCAAAAAATTCATTGATAAATTCGAGCTCATAGTTGTAAGAGCAAGAACTTTCATTCATAAAACGAGCCGCCCATATGCCAATTTTCTCGACAATTCGAAAATAGTCAATATTGGAATATTTCGCGTAGAATTATTTGCCAATATTTGATAAATCTTGAATTTTTTTCAAGTCGAGTACCCGCGGCTTCGTACATATGTATGCATCAATATATGTATGTAAATATGTGTATATGTACAATGCTGTGCCAATGAATGTGCGCTGCGCCTATGAATGCGCGCTGGATTTCTTGAGAAGTTTTACCGTTTTATCTTGAGCTGTGGCTGGTTAGCATACATATACACAGCATATACATATGCGCAAATGTATATAAATTCACAAATTTACATTTGCATATGTCATCTTCCTGTGCGCCTGGTAATGAGGCGTTTTCTATAGAGGATTTTGATTCAGTTGAAGGGAATTCAACAAAGTTTTACAGACACCAGACAGACAGACAGACAGACATAACATATGTATGTATATAATTTTGGATGATTTGGAAAAATTCAAATATATAGGTCATATTAAAAACCTACCTAACATTCTTTGCTTCTAATCACCAAGAAGTTCTTATCGACTGCTGCTAAATTTACATAATTCAGCCCCTTACTGTTAATTTTTGTTGAAAAATGTGGCTGTGGTGTACCTCGCGCGCAAAACGAGTACCCCTGAAAAGTGCTGCCTTTTCAGTCATTGAGAATTCTCTATATTTAACGTTCTCTGTTCTCTATACATTAACCAGAGAACGTAAATTCATAGAGAAGGCGCAGTCCCGGTCCGTTCCTCATTTTGGGCTCTAACAATACACGGGTAAGAAAATGAAATCAGCACAAGTCAACAGTAGGAAATTAATTAATATGGCTGCCGGAGAGAAATGAGAGGGAGAGAGTGATACGCAAGTGTGAAAAAATGTAGTTTACATTAGCTTACATTTGCTTGCGTACAGAACAGATTTGTTCATTTGATATGTCCATATGATTTGTATGCATGTTTACAGATTTGTTCTTTTTGGTTTTTTTATGAAAATTCCGCGTAATTCTATGTATGCATGTTTATATATAGGGTTTTTCAGTAAGAGCGCTTCAACTTTTGAACTTTTTTGAATAAAACACAAACGGTTTGACTTTTTTAACTAATTTTTTTTTATTATCGAGTTTGAACATATACATTTAAGTATGAAATTCGATTTCTTTTGCATGACCACCGTGTGCACGTTTTACGAAGTCCAATCGTTGAACCCAATTTTCGACCACTCTTTTGCATAAATCGGCCGAAATTCCAGCAATTTCGCGTTCAATATTGGCTCTGAGCTCACAAATCGTCGCCGGCTTGTTACTGTAGACCAATGACTTCACATAACCCCAAAACGGGACGGCTTGTTAAATGGACCGTAAACTACATTTTTTCACACTTGCGTATCACTCTCTCCCTCTTATTTCTCTCCGGCAACCATATTAATTAATTTCCTACTGTTAACTTGTGCTGATTTCATTTTCTTACCCGTGTATTGTTAGAGCCCAAAATGAGGAACGGGCTGGGAGAAGAATGAGGAAGATGGGAAGTGACGACAGATATAAAAAGAGCGGCATCCGTTGTATGTGACGATGACAGGCGAGTAGCTGCACTAAATTTTTTTATGCGTATGTTATCATTATTCGATTCGTCTAATGATGATTTAACAACGGTATGTAGGTCTTTGACCTCCGCAGAGAGAAGCGCAATCGCTTCATCTTTTTTGATGGGACTTTGCTGTAAAACGATAACAGCTTCATACATAGTATCCATTTTTTTCTGCAGGTTTAAGTTATCACCATCCAAGGTGGATAGCAAATTTAACAAGCGGGAATTCTCAGCACGAAGGGAATCAATCGAAACACTCATAGATTCCAAAGATAGGTCATGTTTTTTGCTGTCATCAGATGTAGTTGCAGTAGGCTTCACAATAGTAGGAGGTTTTGTAATCGAAGAAGTTGGCTTAGCAGTGGTCACAAATTCTACTGGATGCACGTTCTCTACAGCAGCAGATGGGGTAGGTGAGCGGATTGAATTCCGACGAGCAGTAATGCAGAGTTTACAGAAAAAATTCTTGTTTTCGCTAAGCATAAACTCCAAGTCTGATGGGAGTATGTCAACACACACGCTGTGGAAGAAATTATTGCACTTCGCACATTGAACTTTTGGTTGCGCGCGGTCAACCTTATTACAGCACACACACGGCATTATTAAACTTTTTGAATTAAACAAATTAAAAAGAGTCACTGTCTCGGAAGATTAAATTTTGCACCTTTGCAAATTAATTATAATAAACTTTTATAGTCACTGTCTCAAATGGTTATTTAATAGCATTTGCATTATTACAATTATAGCAAAATAAATTGAAATATAACAGAGTGAATAAAAACACGTCTAACACCATTGGCTGTGAAAACACAACAAAGTCTCTTTCAGCCTGCCAAGCTCCCTTGTGGGTGGTAGTTACCGATTTACTAACCGTGGCTGTGATGGCCGTAGAAGGGAGTGGCAAAACGGGCTCTGGCCCAAAGAAGTTGGCCTCAGAGCCCATTTTAGCTAAGGAGTAAGAGGTCACGTTTCCCACGATACCCGCGTGTTCCGGGACCCATGTAAGCATCAAGCTATTATGTCTACCGACATAGTTCAGCCTAGATTTACAGGACTCGACTACCCTTGAAGTGGTTGGAGGGCTGTCAAAGGCCATAAGCGCAGCTTGGCTGTCGCTGCAGATACATATAGATCTGCCTCTCCATCGCTTTTCCACAACAAAGTTCACCGCTTCTTGAACTGCATATACCTCCACTTGAAACACAGATGCATGCATTCCAAGAGCAAAGTTCAGTTTTGTCCCGCTGGATTCCACGTAGACCCCAGAGCCGGAGCCATGCTCGATCCTGGAGCCATCCGTAAAAATGCGAAAACAGTGTTTACCAGGCTCATTTTCTGAGTCTTCCCCCAACTGAGCCTCTGGTAGCACTACACTGTATCTCTTTTCAAGTAGGACTCTTGATGGCATGGAGTAAAGGTGCATGGAGAGAATCGTTGGATCGACGTCCATGCCTTCTCTGTGTTCCAATGCCGGACAGGGGCAGTACCAGTTCCCATTGTGTTTCAGTCTGCAGATGGCCTTCAAGGCCTCTCCTTGGATGAAAGCATCAAGTGGTGGCAAACCAATCAGAGCATCTAATGCCGGTCTTGAAGTAGTCGGAAAAGCTCCGGTGGAACAGATAGCCACAGTGCGTTGTAGTCTCGATAAGGTCTTCCTGACTCCCACTACAGAGAGTCTACTCATCCAGACCACTGATGCATAGGTTATAATAGGTCTTACCATAGCCGTGTAGATCCATAGGACCTTGCTAGGAGAAAGACTCCACGTTTTGCCAAAGACACCTTTGCACTGCCAGAAAGCTGTCAGTGCTTTGGATGGATTGTGACTCCTGTTAGCTTTGACAGAACGAGTCCATCAAGCCTTCTCCTTCTGGTGAAGAGGACAATACCAGTCTGGGCGGGATTTGCCGATAGCCCATTCGCTCAGCACCAAGTGTTAATCCGAACCAGAGTTTTCTGCTTTTTCCTGCAGATGTTCATAAGCGAAGGGCCTGTTACCAAACAAGCAACATCGTCCGCATATACTTGTGCGTGGACACCCGAATCGTTTAAGGTGGTGAGTAGAGGATCGATTACCATGCACCAGAGCAATGGAGATAGCACACCGCCCTGGGGGCAGCCTCTACTAAGCCCAGATGACACCAGCAGATCTTCCTCTGCTCGCACCGAAACGATTCTTTGGGCCAGCATCGAACGAATCCAATTTACTAGCACCCGGTCTACCCCGTGCCTACTAGCAGAGTTACACATACTATCAAAAGTGGCATTATCAAACGCCCCCTCTATGTCTAAAAAGATGCCCATAGCGTAGTCCCTCCTGTCGATGGCCAGCTCTACCCTAGCAACAAGGTTTTGCAGTGCCGGCTCGCAGGATTTTCCACTCTGATAGGCATGCTGAAATAGAGACAGAGGTTGAGCCTTCACCGACTTCTGACGTATGCGCAATCCCACCAGTCGTTCGAGACTTTCCAGCATGAAAGAGGCCATGCTGATGGGTCTAACGCTTTTGGAGCTGGTGTAGTCGTCTTTTCCAACCTTTGGGATGAAAGCGACACTCACCATCCGCCAAGTGCGTGGTATGTAAGCCAGTGCCAGGCTTGCCGAGAAGATTTTCTTCAGGGATGCTGTCACGGACTCTGCACCTTCCTTCGGCATGGCAGGATATATGCCATCTGGTCCGGGCGACTTGTAGCCGCCAAAAGATTTGACGGCAAATCGAATGTCGGCCTCATTCACCACAGATCTGGCAACGAACCAGTCATGCCGAGAAGGTGTAACAGCTCTGAAAACTGCCTCTATCAATAAGGGCTGTTGCCGGCTGATGCTTATCTGATTACCAGGAAAGTGAGATTCCATCAGCAAGCTGAGTGTCTCACTTTTCCGCTCCGTGAAGGAGCCATCAGATTTCCTAAGTGACCCCAGCTTTGCAGTTGGGTCCCTTTTCAGGATCCTAACCAATTTCGCCGTGTCACTCAGAGATTCAATACCGCTGCGGAATTCCCTAAATGAGGCTTTTTTCGATTCCCGAATAAGCCTCTTGTAGTTCTTCTGAACATCACGGTATCGCTCCCAGTCCTCTGCAAGGTTAGTCTTGAGGGCCCAGTTTAGAAGTTTTCTCGACTCACGCCTCAGCATCTGGAGCTCTCGATTTCACCAAAGAACAGGAGTCCGGTTAGGGAGAGGTCGAATTGGACAGGCTGACTCAAAAAATTCGGTTAGGGCAGCGTTGAGTTTCTCAACGCTCAAAGGCCGGTTCTTTTCGAAGTCTTGGTGGTGTAACGTCAAGGTCCCACAACGCCTCCTTAAACTTCTGCCAGTCTGTTTTTCTGGGGTGTCTAGAGGACAATGGCATTTGTGCCTCCTCGCCACACTGAAACTCAATGTACCTGTGGTCCGAGCACGAATCTTCGGCAAGGACTCTCCAGTTCTTGATTGACCACCCAAGTTTTGAGTTTGATAGGGTTAGATCAATCACCTCCTTCTAGCTATTACAAACGTTGGCTGTGAGGCCTTGTTATGTATGTCTAGGCAAGAGCACGCGATAAATTCGAATAGTCGAGAGTCCCGTCCATTGCACTTGCTGCTGCCTCAGATTGTATGCTGGGCATTAGCATCGCAACATAGGATGAGTCAATCATATGTGAAAGACATGGAGGCTGACCGTCACAAAGAAGAGACTCGGACGGTTCCCGTACCGTGAGCCCATGACATCAACACTGGCCTCATCCACTCGCACCATAAGAGCAGCCCCTTTCTTTCCTTCCCGGTTTTATCTCTTGGTGTACGAGAGGACTCGCCAAAGCCTCGTGTTGATGCCCGGATTTTGAGCACGTAGACAGGATAGGACACTCGCCGTAGACATGGATCCGGAATCCAGCAGATGGCCTTCCTGAGGGGTACACTCTCCTCGCTGTAGACTGCGTTGCGAGTGGTCCCCATGGGGGGCACGTTATTGACCACGATCCTGATCGACTCGAAGTTGGCCACAGACGCGCACGTCACCTTTATGGTGCTGTCCTTTGTCTCATAGCACTTCGCGTTGGCTTCAGGGCCGGAGGCAATAACCTGACGCATCAGTTGACTTTTGCAGTATTCGATTTCTGCATCCGTCAGCTGATGGTCAGGCCCCAGTTTTCCAATCACAGCCAGAGGTCGTGGGCCAGCAGCCTTCTCGCTATAGGATGGCTTGGCCGCACCCTTGGATGTGATGGGGCGAAGGTCAAGCTTCCGACCCTCCACTGACGAAGATTTCGTCGGGCAGACAGCTGTGCTGCACATTTTGTCGAGGCGCCGATAGGGACGTGGCTCAGCAGAACCTTTTCCCGCCACATTGACTGGCGCCAACACCGCCCTCGTTCCTTGGGGGGTCGTGGCTCGGCCAGTTGCAGCAACCGCAGGGCAGGGAGTTGTGCTCCTTTCAGCCACCGTCGTTCTCCGCTTACCTCGAGAGCGAGACAACTTGGGAACGCCCGTGCCCACCAAGGATTCGGTCACTTCCGAATGACCACATAAGGATTTCTCCCGCATGAGCCTTGCCCACCGCTTTCTTCTCTCCCTCCTTGCCACGCTCTTCGTTTTCCCGGCTTCTTTGGGAGGTCGTGCAGCCGCCGAAGAGACCTCACAACTCAGGCCCTCCGAAACAGGAAAACGTTTCTCAAACTCTGAAGGAGAGGAGATTGCGATAGTAACCCCCGTCTCCTCCAGGATGCACTCTCGCTGGTAGAGCTGAGAGACTTGAGTAATAGTTGGGGCCTCCGGAATCCATGCCCCTGCCGCCGAAGCGGGTGGATTGCCACTTGTGTGGATTCCACCTGCAGTAATATCCTCTCTATTTTCCTTTACCAATGAAGGTTTTTGTTCGCGACTCCTCCCTAGCCAGTTTGGTTCGCGGATGGCACCCTGATTCTATGCCAACTATGAGTCATTACACGAGTTTTGAACCCACCCTATCAGGGAAGGCCACTCATGTGATGCCAGGGCTTCCCTATCCACCACCTGGGACGCGCCCGATGGGAGATCAGGCTACTCCACACGGATGTATGTATATTAATAAGCATTGTTTTGCTTGAAGTTCAGAACACAAATATGTACGTACAGAGGCTAGAGCATCAAGTGTTCATATACGCACATGCAAATATGTAGATGCATATGCAGAAGAGAATTGTTTTAGCATTTGTTAGCCAGGAATGTGATCATTACGATATTTACTCCCTAATTATTGCGTGAATGATAAGGCGATTCTCGTCAGGTAGGTCATGTTGTTTCAGTGCATACATATGCGTGCAACACTATATTTATTAAAGATGCAATAGAACTTAGTTGTTCCATACAAATACGACTCTTTAAAGTTTTCTTTTATTTATTTTAAATTTCAAAGTTTTATACTATCTATAAAATGCATACATATGTATATTATTCCCAGTAATAAATGTAAATTGAAAAAATTTCGTTTGGCAAAGAAACAAATGAATGCATATTCAAATGTACATAAATATGATAAGGCGATGCGTCGTGAGTGCGTGTGCGCATACATATGTAACACCATAAGAATTGAAGATGCAATTGAACTTTTACACAAACATAACTAACATAATATATGTATGTATTGATATACATATACATATATTCATCAATATACCAATATGCTCTTTGAATTCTTGTCTAAAATTAATTTCGAGTCGAAAAATTAGTAAACATTTGCATCAAATTTGTATGAAGTTTTAAATCAACAAACATTAAAGTTCCTTTGATTTTAAATGTTGGCGCACAATTTCACTCTTTATTTTGTTTCAAAATATAAATGAATAAATTTTCGTTTATCAAGGGAACATAGAAATGCACACGCAAATCCCTTGCAAAATGCCGTCGGCATTCGTCAATTTGATTTCGCACAGAAACCAAAAACTGAACAGAGCCAATGTGCTTGTACATAATTCACTGAATCAGCTCTGTTAAGAAGTTCCCCGCTGTCGAGTTGAGCAAGGTGAAAAAGTCTTCGCGGCAATTCACACTATTCGTAGCTCGTAAGACTTCTCTATAAATTATCGTTCTCTGCTGCTACCCTATCTACCGTTTCTGTCGTTGCTGCGCTGCCGTCATTGTCTCTGCCGGCGCATCCGCTATTGCCACAGTTACGATATGTTGTTTTGTTTGTTTTAAGGTTTTGTATGGCATTCTCAAATAGCAGACTTATCGTCAGCATTTCTTGTGGGCAAATAATGTGTGGGTAGCTGCCCGTGATATTGACGTAGCGCATCTTGTTATTGTAGCAGCACATAAGCAGGTGCACTTTCTTATCACATCAAAATAAGTTGGAATGAAAATAAGTTGGAATGAAAATAAGTTGGAGTGATAAGTGTCAGCTACCAAAGGAATCTGCAAGCTTTTGTGAATAAGCACATAGCCGGTGTTAACTTATGTATATATTCGAACGACATGACCCAGCCAATGTAGCCGCTGAATCTTTATTCGCTGCGCTATGTCTATGTCGTTGTAAAGCTCATACAGCTCATCGTTCCATCGCCTACGATATTCGCCGTCACCCACGCGCAAAGCTCCAAAAATGTTCCGCAGAATCTTGCTCTCAAACACTCAAAGCGTCGCTTCATCGGATGTTGTCATCGTCCACGCTTCTGCGCCATACGTTAGTACGGGCATGATGAGAGTCTTGTAGAGTGTTAGTTTTATTCGTCCTCTTTATTACTCAATTGCCTACATAGACCAAAGTAGCACTTGTTGGCAAGAGAGATTCTACGTTGGATTTCTAGGCTGACATTATTATATAGTAGGTGTTAGTGCTGGTTCCTAAATGTATGAGGTCTTTTACAACCTCGCAATTATAACCATCAAGAGTGACGTGGATGCCGATACGCGAATGCACCGACTGTTTGTTTGAAGACAGGAAAAACTTCGTTTGGTCCTCGCTCACCACCAGATCCCTTCGCTTTGCCTCCTTATCAAGTTCGGAGAAGGCAGAACTAACAGCGCGGTTGCTACGCCATACGCCAACTATTGTACGCTCTTATAAAATATTGTGCCTGAGCGATTAAGTTCTGTGGCTCTTACGATGCTCCTCAACATCAGGTTAAAGAAGTCACACGACAGCGAGTCACCCTGTCTGAAACCTCGTTTGGTATCAAACGGCTCGGAGAGGTCCTTCCCAATTCTGACGGCGCTGGTCGTATTGAGCAACGTCATCTTGCATAGCCGTATTAGTTTTGTGGGTATACCAAAGCCAGACATCGCGGCATAGAGGTAACACCTTTTCTTAATGTCGAATGCAGCTTTGAAATCGACGAAAAGACGGTGTGTCTCGATTCTCCTCTTATGGGTCTTTTCCAAGACTTGGCGTATTATGAATATCTGGTCGATGGTGGACTTTCCAGGTCTAAAGCCACACTGATAAGGTACAATCAGTTGGATGATGGTATGCTCGCTAGAACCTTATAGACGATATTTTGAAGACTGATCCCGCGATAATTGGCACCCTCCTTATGGATTGGACAGAGTACACTTAAATTCCAATCGGCAGGCATCCTTTCTTCCGACCATATTTTGCTGTAGCTTATGAATGCACCGTACCAGCTTCTTGCCGTGATCTTTGAATAGTTCACCCGGCAGTCCATTGGCTCCCGTGGCCTTGTTGTTCTTTAGCCACATTATCGCTATTCTCACCTCGTTATGGTCGGGTAGCGGAACGACGGTCATGTCGTCAACGATTGGGGTATCAGGATCTTCACATTATCTGTGACATGCGCAGTTGTCACTATTTAATAGGTTCGAGAAGTGTTCCCTCAATAATTCTAGATGCTATGCACGGTCTTAAAGCCGTCTGTAAGCCCCCGAATTTTCCGGTAGAACTTTCGGGCGTTGTTCTTATTGGCATCTCAAGCTGCTAGCATTCACGTATTTCGGCCCCTCGTTTTTTCTTTCGGATAATATGTCTCTTTTCCTTTTTTAGCTCTCGGTAGCGACTCCACATGGCTCGCGTTGCGCTCTATAGGCAGCTTCCTTTCTTTCTGCGGCAGCATGACTTTCCTCGTTGTTCCAACTGTATTTTCGGGCTCGCCGGAATCCGATTTTTCTTTCGGTGGCGGTACGTAGAGAACGAGAAATGGTGCTCCATTTCTCGCGCATGCCTGATCGTTGGGCAGTAGTGAGAGTCGAGTGGCGAATCTTCTGCCTGTCTGTTGTGATTGCAGCTTTTCGCTGTCGAACATTCTTTGCGTAGGTACATCTACGTTGCTTGCCGAACTGAGACGTGAGCGTAGTTTGGCTGCAACCAGGTCGATGTTGAGTCCTCGGATCGTACGGATATCTACACCAGAAACGTGTCTTCCATGCATCACAACATGATCGATGTGGTTTCGCGTTTTTTCTTATACTGGAATCTGGTAGTCGACCATGTTTCGGGCGCCGGCGAAGACGATCATCCTTTGTCCGTTACCGGATGTTTCGATGTGCAGGCAGAATTTTCCACTGTGGGACCAAAAATTCCCTCCTTGCCCACCCTTACGTTGATGTCGCCAAACACGAATTTTATGCCGTGGCGGAAGCAGCGCTCATGGGAACATACCAGGTGCTCGTAGAGGGAACATTTAATCGCATTGTCCTCTTCTTGCATAGGGACGTGGTTACAAATGATCGAGATGTTGAAAAATCTCGCTTTGGTGCGGATTATTGCGAGACGCTCGTCCACCGGAGTGAACGACAGGATTTGGCGACGACAACAAATCCAAACTCGAATTTGCGCTCATTTACAGGGCAGCTGTAGTAGACGTCGCAAGGTTCTAAGTTGTTCTTACCTTGCCCCGTTCATTGCATCTCTTCAATCTCTTTTTATTGGGGGAGATTTTTAAGAGGTGGATCCCAAACCCATCGCACAACCAGCCATCTTGGGATGCTTCGCTTTCTCAAGTTGACCCGCTCTCGAAGGAGTGTTCGGAAGTTACCCAGAGGATACTTGGGCTAAACCCAAAAGTTGTGAGCTGCTTGAACCATATGTGGGAAAATCGTCCTGGCCACTCCCAAGTGAATGACGATCATTAACTTTCCCCACTTCCGTGGAGTTCTACTTATGTAATCATCCTTCTCAATATAAAATACAAAACATCGTGACCTCTTTTCATTGCAATGCAATAAAAACAAAAACATTCAGAGATTTCACACCGCGGCGTGAATGATACAGTTAAAAGGGAGCGACTATTTATTCCTAATTTTTTTAATTTGACGATATTTGTTCTTTGTTGGTTATTCTTTATTTTGGACTAATTTGGTTCCACTCTTCAAGTATCGCCTTCCACCTGATCTTAGGTTTGTTATAGATGTCATATTTTCTTATACCTGTCTTCAAAACTGACCACGAATTTTCAATGACGGGAAATTTATATATTATATTAACCGTGTTTGTATAAGTTGCTGGTTGTGCTTAAAGTCGTTATCTTGATAAAACCAAATATTATCTTCAATTTGTAATTTTCTAGCGCTTTGAAGCAAATTTTCTTGCAAAAGTTTTAAATAAACGTGTTTGGTCAATGTTTCTTCGATAAAGATCAAATTTTCAACTCGATTTGATGACATGCATTCCCAAACCATAATTTTTCCACCGCCGTGTTTTATAGTAGCTCGCAAATTTTAGTTTTTGAGCTACGTATTAGTTATATAAATCTGGGTTGAATAAGTTTACTCCCTTTCGAGCTGGATCCAACGAGGGTCCAACCTTACCTTATCGAAATCTATTAAGATCTAATTGAAAAAGGTTCGAAAATATAGTAAATAGGTTAAGAAGAATTCCGATCAGCCAAATCTCTCTCACAGAAAACATTGAGAGTAGGGATACAGCATGGGAGAAGACATTCAGTAGGGCCCAATTAAATACAGCAAAAAATCGTATCCTCCTTGGTGGAGCAATGCGCTCTCGAAATTAAGGGAAGAAGCCGGATCAAATTTTAATCTCAGGTACTCAACAGGTAATTGGCAACTGTACACAGAAAGTCGGACACAATACAAGAAGGCAAATAGGACCGCCAAGAAAGATGTTACAGGAAACTCTTGATAGTACTCTACCATAGCTTATAGAAATTTTCGAAGCGTATACATTGGTTATATTCCAAACAGCTGCAAACTTGTTAGAGTCCTCTTCATACCATAGGTAGGTAGAATGGGACATAAATCAGCGAAGTACTTTAGGCCAACTAGTCTTTCGTCCTTCGTTTTAAAAACTTTTGAATGGCTTTAAGACATGCACATTAGAAGCTCTCTGGAGAGCTCCAGTATATCTATTGCGCAACACGCTTACCTCAAAGGGAAATGTACGGAGACAGCGCTTCACTAGTAAACAAACAGTATAACATGGCAGCTTTTCTAGATGTAGACGGCGCATTTAATAACGTAAGCACTGATGCTATCCAACGGGCGTTAATAGACTTAGGGGTGGATCATCTTATTGCTAGAAACCAGCATCATTAGAACTTATATTGGTAATATCAAAATACCTAAGAGGGTCCATAGGATTAGTCCACAGGAGGAAGTACTATCTTCACTTCTTTGGCTATGCGTGATTAGCAAAATCTTAATAATACTTAATGGAGGTGGGGTAAAAGTGGCTGCATAGGCTGATGATGTGGAGATAATGGCATCAGGGCTGTGCTCCAGCACGATCAACGGAGTCATTCAAAGGACGCTAGGCGAGTAATGTGATTGTATAAGGCGGTTATACGACCAATTTTATCATATGGCTCTCTCTAGAGAGAGAATACAACATGAAATTACTTGGCAGAATACAAAGATCAGCCTGCGCAAAAGCAGTCGGTGCAACCAAAGCATAACCTAGGGAGGCTCTGAACGCACTGACGCACGTTATTCTGGTAGATCTTCATATCAAGAAGATGGCAACAATGAGTGCATTTAGTTTAAATGAAGCGGGAGGGAGGCTCTGAACGCACTGACGCACGTTATTCTGGTAGATCTTCATATCAAGAAGATGGCAACAATGAGTGCATTTAGTTTAAATGAAGCGGGTCGCTGGAAGGAAACAACTCATGGTCATGCCAGTCTATTCCTGCAACAAACTCAGTATACCTCGAGGAAGACTGATTACATCACCCCGACGGTAGCACTCCATAAGAGGTTTGCCACCCGCTTTCTGTCTCAGGAGGAATGGAATAAGGGATTCTCACTAAACAACTTCGACACAACAGTCTATACAGATGGCAGTAAAATTGATTTTGGTGTTAGAGCTGGTATATATTCTCATAGACTTCAAATTGCGAAATCTGTTCCTGAACAACCTGATAGGTTCCTGAACCGCACAGAGTGGATATAGTTATGCTCTAAATAACCTTTAACCAAGTTAATAAGGAGGATGTGGCAACAAAATGGTGCGGAAGCGCTAGTTGGATTCTGAACAAGTCACCATTTAAACGTCCTGACGTCAAACAAACATGCTGAGCACTCGCGTATCGACACCCAAGTCACTGTTGATAGTTATGTTTTCGAGATTGTAGGAACCAGCATGTCCGCCGATAGTAATGTCAGCCTTGAAAGCCAACGGAGAAACTCTTTTGCCAACAAGTGAAACTTTAGACTTAGTAGGCGACTGAGTAGTATCCCTCTCTCTACGAACAAAATTCACGCTTTATAAGGCCCTCTCCATTCCCCTCCTATAGTACGGTGCAGAAACGTGGATGATGACAACGTCCGAAGTGGCGTCACGTGGAGTGTTCGAGAGAAAGATTCTGCGGAACATTTTTGGAGCTTTGCCCGTTGGTGACGGGGAGTATCGCAGGCCAAGGAACGATGAGCTGTATGTGCTTTACTGAGTAAAATTTAAAAGTATTATTGAAACCTAAGTCTCCTAAATTGAATATTGTATCGTTATTTAAACGAGCGAATCATCCAAAACATACCAACTGTGTAATTAGTTAAAACTTTCGTTGCAATATAATTAAATTCCTTCAACCAAATCAAATTAATTTTGCTTAAAGTTATCAAGGAATTCAACGCACATTCACAGGAATAGCATTGTGGCAAAAATCATGAATCATGTATCGTCAGCAAAATTGTTTGGTGGGTAAATGGTTATATTAAAGGCCAAAAGCTGGGTTTCAAAGCTTTGGAATAATGAGAGCTTATTGACTGAAAACTTTTAGTTTAACAATTTGCGGGTTTGGTCCCTATTGTTATGAACCCTACTGTGCGCCCAATTATCAATTGTAGAACCACATTCGTAAAGGAAAATACTAATTTAATATTATTTACGATTAGAAAACAAGAAGTAATAGCTTCGAAATTTTATCTAGTATAGATATGTATGTCCAGGACAGAACTTTTTATAAGCTACTTTTTGCTGTTTTCTGCATCTTATTGTATGCTTCGGGCATGTAAAGGACATACGAATATGTTACATGCAATTTAAGGTTTTTCCTTTAAGGATAAAGCTTTTTAAATAACAATAATTCTCTTAATATGGTTTTGTGGATGAGATACCGGTTAATGATGTTTTCTTATTTGATAAAGCTTTTTCACAAATACATTTTTAATGATTAATGAAATATGCTAGTTAACGCTAGATATCAAAACTTCAAAATTGAATTTAATTTCTAATTTCTAAGTGCATATTTCTAAGTGCGTTGACATTGCATTATACTATGATGAAATGCCAATGCGTGGACAAAGAAGATATTATTTAATTAAATTTCAACGGAAAAAGCATATCAATTTCATTGATAAATTTTTATTATGCTTAAGAAATATTGTTTACATTTAGCATTGTATCACTATGTGTGATCGGCCGTTAACTTGATATACAATAATTTTTGTATATGAGATATTGTTTACATTTACCATTGTGCCGCTATATGTCGTTTGTCGTTAACTCCCTAAGATGAATCGTCCCCGATTCTTCATTATTTGCAGTTAATTCCTTTATTTGATTTAAAATAGTTCTGTATGTATATTTCTGAATTTCTATATTTTCGTTTGGTTTGGCAGTTTTATGTGGATTTTTAAATTTTGCTTAAATTATCCACAAAATTATTTTATTTTCTTGTTTTAAATAATTTTTTAATTTTTTTAAATAATTTAAAATTTTTGCTCTCAACATTATTTACAGCACTTTGATATTCATAAGTAACTAAATATGTTCCTGACAATTTTTTCGATAATATTTTCTCGTGAGATCAATATCGCTCGTTGTTTTATAATTTCGATTTGAACATTTCTTTCTTTCATTTTTCCTGTCTTTTATTTAAAATTTTTGAAAGACATGTTTTGTTATAGTTTATTTTACAAGAAGTGTTCAAAATTTCTGTTTTACAATTTTGTGCATTATTACATTTGTTGTTTGCGATCTATTTGATCTACAGCTCTAGTTTCATACTATTTGCAAGTAAGGTTCATTTTTGGATATTTTCTATAAATTATAATTATATCGTTTTTTTGAACAAGTTTAAATTTTGAAATTTCCGTAAATCTGTATTCGTCATTGTACCATGTTGGTAATAGTTTTTTAATTCGTCAAAGTGTAAAATGAATTTGGAATTCCTCTTTTCCCGTTTGTATAAGTAATCGTATTTATCATATTCTGCAGTTCATGCATAATAAACTAAAATCTTTTCATTTGTATTGTTTTAGCTACTGTATTTCCTTTAAAATTCTGTACTGCATTAGATAATTCTGTTATAATTTTATAAATTTATGAATTTGGTGAAAGCCGTTTACTGTTATTCGTTACTAGTTCATTTAATTTATCGATGATTTTTACAAAATCGTCATGATCAGCGGTTCCTACGTTTCATTCCCAAAGTGTCTCTCTTTTGCCTGAAAGATTTTTGTGTTAGTGGTCCTAATAATGTTTTAATTACTGAAAATTCTATAGGTTCCTACATTTGTGGAACAACATCAAGATTCACGTCGCAAATCGGAGGACGAGCTCGGCCAAACATCTAACAGAAGTATACGCACAAATTATATATTTATTTATTTTTAGTAGGCTGGCACTTTAGGATCTCAATGTCCCTAAGCAAAATATATTTCTAACAATATATTGGCAGTAAATTCCTCTTTAGTAATTTCTTTATTACTGGTATTTTCTTGGATCGCGGATCTTGGATCATGTAGAAACAATTCCAAAAAAGTAGTTAAAATCTTTTTATTTTCAAAAAACAAAAAGTGCGAAACAGGTGTTTTACTCAAAAATTTATTACTCAAAAACAACTCATTATTTTGACCAGAGAGCAACATATTTGAGTTACATCGAAATCGAAGAACATGTCCCGAATAGCCCGGTTGAATTGAAATGGAAAGCATCAGTATTATTTTTCCTTTTTGTATTATATATTTCATGTGTTTGAAAACTGTATGCAGACTCTCTGGTTGCTGGAATTATTTTCCGTTATGTAAAAAATTAAGTGAAGAATCTCGTATTTTTTTGTTTTAGTTTCATAACTTAATTATTTAATGAAATCATCAAATAAAGGAAATACGTTTTGAACTACAAGTGGTGACAAAAATTTACAAGGTATGGCCAATATCATAACGTCAACCGGTTTTCAGCGAATTCGAAAGAATCATCTTACGTAACATGATAATTTTTATGAAAGAACCGAGATTGTGTTGGTGATGTACAAAAGAAATCAACACAGCCTTCGTTAATGTTACTTAGTTGTCGTGTCAGTGCGGACTGATTCGACGAGTGTGTGAATACTTGTAAAATGAGCGGGCAGAATTATGTTGCCGAGTACAGGGTGACGTGGCAGCCGAAATTACTCGCTGAATTTCGTTTTTCAGCAGAGCTGAAGGCCAAACCTGGAAATCGATCATCCTTGGGTGAATACGTAATGTCAGGGGAGACAGACAAGAGACTGCCGTTGGGGTCACTGATGACTGACTCTGAGTCAAAAAAATGTTTACAAGTGATACAAGCTTTTCACAGCTGGATCTTTATTCGTACAGATTACCGTTCCATCGCCTACGATACTCGCCGTCACCAATGTGCAGAGGTTCAAAAATCTTGCGTAGAATCTTTCTCTCTAACACTCTACGTGGCGCCTCAGTAGAAGCTGTCATCGTCAACGTTTCTGCGCCATACAACAAGACGGAAATGATAAGAACTTTATAAAGTGGGAGTTTTGTTCGTCGAGAGACCGCCTACTTAGTTCAAAGTATCACTTGTTGACAAAGAAATTAGATTTCAAGGCTGGCATTGTTATGTGTTAATGATAGTTTCTAAATAATCAGAGTCTTTTACTACCTCGAAATTATAACTGTCAACAGTGACATGGACGCCGATACGCAACTGCGCTGACTGTTCGCTTGTTGATTGCAGGATCACACTTCCTATGGATTGGACAGAGCACACTTAAATCCCAATAGGCGAGAATGCTTTCATCCCACCATATTTTGCATAGAAGCTGATACATATACCTTACCCGCTTCTCGCGGCCATCTTTGAATAGCTCAGCCAGGAGTCCGTTGGCGTCCGCGACTTTATTGTTCTTTAGCCACTTTATCACTATTCTCACCTTGTCATGGTCGGGTAGCGGAACGACAATTCCGTAGTCAACGATTGGGGTATCAGGATCTTCACATTCTGTGTGACATGCGCATCTATCACTGTTTAACAGGTTCGAGAAGTGTTCCCCCATAATTTAAGTATACCCTGGATGTCAGTCAACAGATCGACGTCTTTGTTGTTACAGAGAAACACACCGGTCTGGAAACCTTCTGTAAACCGCCGAACTTTCTGGTAGAATTTTCGCTATACCTATTGGTCAGCACCTCAAGCTCATCGCACTCACGTGTTTCGGCCTCTCGTTTTTTCTTTCGTATCATACGTCTCTCGTCCCTTCTCTCTCGCCTTGCGTCCAATGGCAGCGTGGCTCTATAGGCGGCATCCTTCCTTTCTGCGGCAGTATGACATTCCTCGTCGTACCAATTGGGATTCAGGCTCACCGGAATCCGATTTCCGCTTCGGCAGCGGTACGTAGAGTACGAGAAATGTTGCTCCATTGCTCGTGCATGCCGGACTGGTTGGCAGTACTCTCTGAGAGAAGGAGTAAGCTTCGAGTGGCGAATATTTTAGCTGTCCGTTGTGATTGCAGCTTTTCGATGTCGAACATTCTTTGTGTAGGTACGTTGTTTGCTGCAGAGAGGCGTGTGCGTAGGTTGGGTGTAACAAAAACGAGTCATGTTGGGTCGTCGGATCGTGCGTACATCTAAAACACTAAAATTGTGTCTTCCACCTATCACAATATGATCGATCTAGTTTCGCGTTTTTCGATCAGGAGAGAGCCACGCAGTTTGGTGTATCTTCTTTTACTGGAATCTTGTGCTGCAGGCTACCATGTTCCGACTGTGGGACCAAAAATTCCCTCCTTGCCCACCGTGGCGTTGAAATCGCCATGCACGACATTTAAGCCCTAAGTTTTTCTTGCCTTTTCCCTTCTATTGCATCTGTGGAATGGGAGTGATGTCAGCCTTTGTTCTCACGAAGAACCCATGAAGACACCCATGAAAGGTCGGCGTTGGGCGACGATTGAGGAGATAAAAACTGAGCCGCTGAGAGAGCTGAAGGACATACCAAAAAGCGCACATCAGAACTGACTCTAGAATTGTAAAAAACACTAACACAATTATATTCAATCTGATGGGGACTACTTTGAAGGAGATAAAATAGAAATTGATGAATAAGTAAATATTTTTGAGAAAAATTAAAATTCACCGTACTCTTTGAACAAACCTCGTAAAACATTAAGTCAGCTCCCCCCTGTAGCTTAATGATTGGTTAGCATAATGGTCGGTGTGTAACTACCATTCGATACTGCATGGGGTCGATCCTCCATACTGAAACGTCAAATAATAGAAACTATGAAAATGCGCTGGATTCCTTAAGAATTTTTGGCGAACGTAATATTTCTCCTTTGCAAGTGCACGCAGGTACACACATATGTACATATATAAAATTCGCATATTTGTATGTGCATATGTCAACTTGCTGCGAGTCTGTGTGTAAGTTTGTATGCATATTAAAAGATATATTTATGTAGGTGCGTTGATTTGTTGCTCTTATAATATATGTATATATAGGGTTTTTCAATAAGGGCGGGTAGATGTTGAAATGGAATAAAATGGCGTTTGCTGTGTGGCACGTAGCGCCGTCCTGCTGGAACCACATGTCGTCTAGGTCCATATTGTTCAATATGGGCCATAAAAAATTGGAAGGGCCAACACGTCTACCGAAAAATGGGCGCAATGCGCGCAACGTTTGCGTTAATGAACACTCATTTTGATAATAAAGTTTTATCATTTGAACGTGCTGTTCAATCGTGTAACTTGCCATGATGATTTGGCAAAAACAACTGAATAATAAAAAAAAGATTTGACAGATGTCACCAAAACAAAATGGCTGCCACAGGGCGCCAAAATCGACCCGCGCCAATTGAAAAACGTTTGCGTTAACGAACACACTAATTTTGATAATAAAGTTTTATCATTTGAACGTGCTGTTCAATCGTGTAACTTGCCATGATGATTTGGCATAAACAACTGAATAATAAACAAAAGATTTGACAGATGTCACCAAAACAAAGGGGCTGCCACAGGGCGATAAAATCGACCCGCGCCAATTGAAAAACCCTTTATATATATTATATGTAGCATTTCTCTATGAGTGAATCAATTTGATTTGGTTAAAGGAGTTTAATAATATTGTAACGAAAGTTTAAACTAATTACACATTTGTGTATTTTTGGATGATTTGCTCTTCCTAGGTCACTATTGAACTTATCATATTTGTTTTTTATGATTAAGTGCCTGTAGCTGGCCTACAGCGTTAACATTCCTTTTTTTTACTTACAAACGAGTTTTACTCAACTGCTGTTTAAATTGAACAGTTGAGTATATTTCTGTTGACTTTTGATGAAAAATATGTTTGTGGTGAACCACGCGCGCAAAACGAGTAACCCTCAAAATTCCATGCGCTCCCGTCATTGAGACTTGTTTATACAAGTTATTAATTTATGAAATTAATTTTATTTTTAAAAAAAGCTAGCGGACTTGTGTCCGCTTTTGACTTTATTAAAGTGAATCAAACTTAAGATTAATTACATTATATTTCTTACTTCTACATTACACCTATAATGGCCATCAATGTGCTGACTGTTGTTGACTCGTACAATATGCTGACTGTTGTTGACCCGTATTGATTGGTAATTTGCTGATCGTTGCTTACGCAACTGGGTTGAAGCGTCAGCGGTTATGCTGATGCGCGTGCAGGGTAGTTGACCATTGTTAAGTGTCAACTTTGTTGAAATTTTGTAAGTTGTTGCGTTAACTCTTCCCCTCTTAAAAGCGATCGTCCTCGAGCGTTACGTGTTGTAGTTGAAATATGGTGCTGTACTATTCGTGTGGTCATCGTATTCTGTTGACTGTGTGTTAGCCTCTTCTTAAGTAGTTTTCATTCTCTCCAATGGTATTTGTTTTACGTATTTTCCGATTAATTTATTTTCCTTTATTGGTCTAAATTTCATCATTAGCCCTATTATTAGAACCAGTAATAGGCTGGATACGCCAAAATTTGTTACTGTTGATATTAAGGTTCTTCTTTTTGCTTCTTCGATGTGCTTAAGGTTTTTTAAATGCAATTCCTTCATCATTTCAAGACTTAGAATTTCTTCCTCTGGGTTTATTGTATTGCTGGGCTGGAGAATAGCAGGAAGTGGGTTGTTTGCTGATATTCCGTTGAAAATGTATTGCTGGTTGTCGATGATAACTGTGGAATTTTGGAATTGGATCGCATATGATCCATTGAGTCGCATTTCTTCATTGTCCAATGTGACTGACCCTTCATATTGGTTTAAAAATAGTATTCCTGGTAAAATGGCTTCTATTGCGGATACGTGTTGGTTGTTGATTGTTGTACAGTTAGCTGGATGACTGTTGAGTAGGTTTGGTATGCACGAGGAGTTGCTTATGTCAATAATGTCCTTATCATTACATATTTCTAATGTGTTATGCTTTTCGCACTCATTTCTTTTTCCAAATATTTTATTTTCACATATTAAAATTTTTTCGAATTGTATTTTATTTATTTTGTTTCCCTTTTTTATTGGTTTTATTAGTAATGATTCGCATGTATTTTTATTGGTTAAGGGAATATTTACTACATATAATATTACTGAGTTATTTGAAGCTACATTAACGTTAGAAAATTCTAAGGCTTCGTCTATATTATTAAAGGGGTTATTTTGATTTTCATGAATGCTTTTCATTAAATTTATTTCATTATTTGAAAAAATGTAAGAATTTACTGTGCCTGTTTTTGCCCAATGAATGGCGTAATTTATGTTAGCAATATCTTCCTTTATTATATCTAGCTTATACTTAATATTAACAGCTACATTATGCTGTATGTTTTCATTATTTTTTAATGCACTTAGTATTTTATTAGATTGTTCTGTAATGTTTTTTATTCTTTCACTTAGTACTCTATTTATAATTATTTGATCATTACTGTTTTCCAATGCATTATTAATTTTTTCACTTAAGATTCTAAAGTCGTCATAATCTGGGCTTCCTGCAAGCCATTTCCAAGCAGTGCCTAATATTTTAATTTTTTTTTTTTTTTATTTTATTTATTTTACATTGCGACTAGTTACAAAGAAAAAAATTTATTAACTAACGAGCAATTTGTTTAGAATTTAGAAAATGAGGTATATACAACAGTTAACGTTAAGGTGTGGTTAGTACATTAAGTCTTTGGGCTTTCTGCGTTTCAGTCTTCTTCTCCAATTAGCTGGATTAGCGAGAATAGTGGCCTCCGTATTGACGTGGTTTTTTAACCTTTCATCATGGGCTTTTGCTATCTTTTTTATCGTGTCTACCACCGAGTCAATATTTAGGTCGCGTTCAAGATCGGAGCTACGGATATACCACGGAGCACCGACTGCACATTTAATAATTTTGTTTTGGAGCCTTTGTATAGATTGAATGTTACTTTGGCTGGAGCAACCCCATAACTGTGCGCCGTAGGACCATACAGGCTTCAGAATTTGTTTGTATACAATTATTTTATTATTGGTGGATAGTGCTGATTCCTTTCCCATAAGCCAATACATATTTCTGTATTTTAATTCCATTTCTTCTTTCTTTTTCTTTACATGGGCTTTCCATCTTAGCTTGGCGTCTAGAGTCATGCCCAGATACTTTGCAGTATTTGAGTATGGAACCTGTCTACCATTTAAATATATTGGAACATATTTGATTTTGTTTTGGGTGAAATTTATGTGCACAGACTTGCTTTCATTTAATTTAATATGCCATTTATCGGTCCAGTCGTATATTTCATTTATGGCTAATTGTAATTGAGATGTCGATGTGTTTTCCGTGTTTCCTATCGAAAGAATAGCTGTATCGTCGGCAAAAGTAGCTGTTACGCAGTTTGAATTGCATGGCAGATCGCATGTAAAAAGCAAATACAATAAAGGGCCCAGTACGCTTCCCTGGGGAACCCCTGCTTTGATTGGTTTGAGACATGAATATGAATCTTCTTGTTTTACTCTGAAGTAACGGTCGGATAAATACGAATGTAGGATTGTGGAGTACTGCTTGGGTAGCAACGCATTTATTTTCTTCTGTAGCCCATAGTGGCATACTTTGTCGAACGCCTTGGATATATCAAGGAATACCGCAGAGCAGGTTTTTCTTTCTTCAAAAGCATTTTCTATTATTCGCACTATCCTATGTACTTGATCGATAGTCGAATGCTTCGTGCGGAATCCAAATTGGTGCGTCGGTATAATTTTTTTGTTTTCTATTATTATGTTGATCCTTTTGATTAACAATTTTTCCACCATTTTCGATAGTATTGGAAGAAGGGAGATAGGCCTGTATGATGTTACATCGTGAGTATCTTTACCTGGCTTATTGAACATAACGACTTCCGCTGTTTTCCAATATATTGAAAAATATTTCAGCTTAAATGTGGTGTTGACGATATTCGTCAATACAGCAATAATATTGTTCGGGAGCTGTTTCAATATTTCAGCAGTAATGAGGTCGTAGCCTGGCGATTTTTTTATCTTAAGATATGAAATTTCTTCTAATGTTTCGTCTTGTGAAACCGGAGGGATCTCATTTATAGCATTGCTATCGCCGTCGTGATCCATATCATCAGCCATTACCGATCCATATGGTGTGAACGTCTCCTCGAGGTAGTTTGCGAATGTATCTGCTTTTTGTTTATTTGTTTTGGCCCACTTATTGCCATGTATCTTGATGGGTGCGTTCTGAGATAACGGTTGCTTTAATTTTTTAGTACATTTCCACAGTGAATAATTTGTCTTCCGTTCATTTGTTAATTCTTGCAGGTATTTTGTGAATGAACTGTTTTTGTACGCTTTAATTTCGTCGCTAAGTGTTTTGGTTATTTTATTTAGCTGAGCTTTGTCAAGAGGTGATCTTGTTTGATGCCATCTTCTTCGTATTTTCCGTTTCTTCAATACCATTTCCTTTATTTCTTTGGTATACTTGTGACCTGAAATGGTTTTCCTTATAGTTGGTGTACTCTGCCAAGCTGCGCGTTGGATGTTATTTGTCAATCGAAGTACTTCGTTATCGAGTTGATCCTTTGTGCTGATTATCGGCAGGTGGTCATCTGGGCCTTCCAAAATGTGTTTAAAGTAATCCCAATCTGTAAGGTGGTTAGTCAGTTTAAATGGATGTTGTATTGTCGTTACATTTTCGTGCAGTGTTAGATAAATAGGAGAGTGATCTGATGACATATCCATGCCATTCTCAATGTTTACATAAGCGGTTGATACTTTTTTAGCGATGAAAAAATCAATTAAGTCCGGTGTTTTATGTGGATCAGTTGGCCAGTACGTTGGGCTGCTCGTCGATATAGCAATGCATCCTGTCTTCTTAAGTGCATCGTAGAGTTCTCTTCCTTTGGTTGTTGTGAGTCGCGATCCCCAGTGAGTATGCTTGGCATTGAAGTCGCCACCCATTATAAATCTATTCTTGTGGCTGTTTGTCAGTTGAATATATTGGGCGCATTTGATTGTATGTCGTGGAGGGCTATATACCGCGGAAATTGATATTGCAGTTTTGGCGTATATCGTAACAGTTGTTACCTGGAATTCTTCCGTGAATATTTTTTGGTCTTCGTGATGTTTCAAGTTTCTTTTGATGATAATTGCACTCCCTCCTCTTGCACGGTTGCTAGGGTGGATAGTGTGATAAACATTGTAATTTTTAATTTTTATTGATGACTCCTTTGTGAAGTGTGTCTCTGCAATCAAGCATACATCCACCTTTTGAGAATCTAAAATAAATTCCAGCTCTTTTTGGTGCTTTAAAAGCCCGTTTGCGTTCCAGAGCATTACTTTCAGGAAGTTTGGCATTATGACTTATTTTGCAGATATTTTTCGACGTATTGCAGTCTTTTTTCGAGTACCAAATTGAATTCATGTTGTTTAGTTAATTTCTCTAGGATCAATTTCAGAATGTTATCTTCCTCAATTTTGTTAGCCTTCAATGTTTCTGCAAATGTAAGCACCTTTGGTGCCGTATCTGATGATAGCAGAGTTTGCTGTTTATTTTCTGTTTCAGGTAGCCCATCTTTTTTATCGGCTTCAGCTACTTCTTTGTTTGGGTGTAAAGTTCCGGTAGTAGCTTTATTTTTGTTAGTTTGCTTGTCACGTATCTTTTGTAACTCTTTTGCTACAATGCAACCTCTGTAACTAGCCGGATGGGCTTCTCCACAATTGCAACATTTCGGTTGATGTTCCTCCGGTTTTGTGCAGAGAGAAGTTTGGTGCTTGCCTGCGCACTTAACACATCTAGGTTGCTTTCCGCAGTAGTTATGGGTATGACCGAAGGATTGACAGGACTTACATTGAGGTATAAACGTTGGTTGTCTAACTGGTTCAATATTGACTACTGAATGCAGTATGGTTTTTATATTATAAATTTTATTTATGTCTTCCGAAGTTTTAAATGTAAGAAGGAACATATCAAGCGGTTGCTTAGTTTTCCATTTTAATTTGTTTATCGCGTTGGTTATTTTTAATCCCTGTTTATTCAAGTCGGAAATTATATCCTTGGGGTCACATGAATGGTGTAAATTTTTGGCTATGACCTTAATTGGTCTTGATTGCTTATCTTCATAAGTGTACCATGAAATATTTTTGTTTTTCAGTGCCTTCGTAATTTTCCTATAATCATTTGGGTCCTTGGTGGATACTTTGTAATATTTGTTGCTAAGCAGTTTAATTTGAAACTCTTCGCTTGCCTCAACTTTCGCTATGTTAAATAGCTGTTGGTAATTACACTCTACCGAGACCATTATAGGTGGAGGTCGATGGGCCTTTTTTTTTACTTCCTTGGTTTCTTGAGGATTTTGAATAATTGGTGGAGAAATCAATAGTTCGGGGGAAGAATCGGCTTTCCTCTTTTTGCTGGATCTCTTTTTGAGTATCCATTCCGTTTCGCGGGTTAGCTCTTCTTCATCGGTTTCATATATTTTATCATTTGCATTTTCTATTTGAAGTGCATTTTTTCCAACATTGGATTTTAATTGGCAATTTTCCGATTTAAGGTGTACTACTTCTTTTTTAAGATCGGCGCATAGCTTTTCCAAATTTTTTAATTTCTCTGATAACTGATTTATTATTGTTTCATACTGGTTATTTTTAGTTGCAATTGGCTTTGCTTGATTTCCGCCACCTCCCGGTGGAGGTGCACGATCGTCTCCAATAATAACGCAGAGTTTAGTTTATGCGATTTACTTAGAAGCAAAATAAGTTTAATCTAAGTATGGTGTTTGTTGTAATCGTAAATCGCGAGATATCTTCAGATACATCCGGATCAACTTTGTTAGTATGAATTAAGCAATAAATACATATATATAAATTTAAAAGATGATTTTAGGGGGTTTTCAGCATAAACTCAACGCTTATATATGTAGTATGGATAATTGCAAATACGTTTAATTGAGCGTTTATTTTTATTATGTTTTGGTTGTGTTTTCAATTTATCCAAATTGTTCTGGATGTTTTCAACTTCGTGTTTTAGGAAAGGAAGGAGTGGGTTAGTGTTAATTATTTTTTGCTGTATGGTAGTGTTAAGGTAGTCCAAGGTCTCTTGGTATTCGTCTAAGTTAATAACGTGTACGATCCTATATGTTCCAGTTTGCAGTCTTGTCCATCCTGTATTAAATGTAACTAATTGTGCGTTCGTATAGTCAATTATTCGAAATCCTGCGTTTGTCATTTGAAAATATAATATTATTAGTAGGAATATCATCCTTTCTGGAACCTCGGGCGGCTAGTGTTTGCTTCCACTCCCCTTTTGCTGCTCTACTCAGGTGCCTCGTTTCCCGTGGATTTTTTTGTTGGTTGGACCAGTAGATGTCTCCTCCTTTTTTTCGCTGCAGGCTATCCTTGTAGTCCGAGTTACGCGATTTGGAAGTTCGGTCGGTTGTCCTGCGGTTACGGGTGATTATCTGCGGCGGGCTGCTTTAGGCCGACTTATGCGGAGAAAATATTTTTTTTTTTTTTTTATTATTTTCACACTCGTTTTTTTTTACCGATTGCGGCGGGCTACTTTAGGCCGACTTATGCAATTTTTACTGGGACGTTTACCGACTGATCCTTTTGACACTACTGGTCCCTGGACCCTTGGGGTTCCTTGGACCCTTGGGGTCCCTGCTCGGGCGCCAGTTATTAATTTATGAAATTAATTTTATTTTTAAAAAAAGCTAGCGGACTTGTGTCCGCTTTTGACTTTATTAAAGTGAATCAAACTTAAGATTAATTACATTATATTTCTTACTTCTACATTACACCTATAATGGCCATCAATGTGCTGACTGTTGTTGACTCGTACAATATGCTGACTGTTGTTGACCCGTATTGATTGGTAATTTGCTGATCGTTGCTTACGCAACTGGGTTGAAGCGTCAGCGGTTATGCTGATGCGCGTGCAGGGTAGTTGACCATTGTTAAGTGTCAACTTTGTTGAAATTTTGTAAGTTGTTGCGTTAACTTACATAAACGTTCTCTGGCTTAGATGAGTTTTTTTTGCATATGTTAGGAATATGTTTGCATATGTTTGTCTATTTCCTCTTGAATTTGTTATATGTTGATGTGCATATGAGTTGTGTTATGAGACAGATCAACATTTTTTTCTGCCCACATAAATATGGATGGTAGATGTTGTATGTATTCAATACTTTGTAGTATATGAATAAACATAATAATTTAAAAAGTTTAACATATTGTTGAATACTAACCGTTGATGTAAATTAATGGTTAACAAAGTTAATTTTTTATCTGCATATTTTGAAATACTTTTGATAATACACTTAATATCAATATAATTTAGCTTATTAGATACTTAAAATTTCACATTCATGCATGCAAACTTATATATTCAGAAATAATTTATGCATCTCACCAGAAATAATCCAACTAATAAAAACTTCTTAGCCGCGTTTTGTTAGCATTTGACATTTAACCTGCCCTTTCGTTTTTGAGCCTTCTCTATGCATCAGCGTTCTCTGCTGAATGCATGTACAGGAACTTCCAAATAAGTCGCCTACATGTTTCTGAGAAAGTTTCGAAGTATATCAATTTAATATTTACCATCAAAGAACAAAAAATAATTGTGTCGAAACTTACTCTAGTTTGTGCGCTTATCTGCACACTTGACGCACGCAGCTGCGGCAGATTGTATGTCAGCAATAATTAAATAAAGTGTACCAGATGCATTTAGCAATAGGAAAAAGCTCCTCGAGAAGTAGCAGCGTATAATTAAAGCAAAAGGAAACAACAAAGGCCGCTAAAGAAGTTGAGGTATTTTCAAGTGCTACAATCAACAAGGAAGATAACCGAAAGTTTTCCCAAGGTTGAACGAGCATTAAGACCCGCTCACAGAGCAGTAATCAACAGGACGAGCTAACACTAGATTCCCGGTGTCGGAGCGACTAAAAAGGAACAAATCTGTGTAGCCTACATGTAATGAGTACGAAAGGGATTCTACTCCTATTGCAAGATATCATACGTTTAAAAGGAAAGATATTTTGATGTATTGCATGTAAAACATTTTATTAAAATTGCAAAAAGGGGAAAAAATTAAAATGCAAAAAGAAAAGATATGTTAAAGAATTACAGTTTAATTATTTTATTAAAATTGCAAAAGAAAAATATTTAAAAAAATTGCATTTAAACTTTGATTAAAAACGCAAAAGGAATAATTAAAATAATTGGAAAGTATAGTTTTCAGTAGAAATTAAGCAAGAATAATCGAATTAAGCAAGCTATTTTGTGAACTAGGCATAACAAACTGAATTCATATCAAAGCAGTAAGAATAAAATAAAAGAAAACAAAGAATTTTACGGTAAATCTGTGCAATTTTTCAATATGAGTAATCCTAGGCCGCCGTAGCGGAATGGGCTTGTGAGTGACTACCATTCGGAATTCAGAGAGAACGGAATTTGAATTTCGGTGAAAGACCAGAAATGAATAAAAAGTTTTTTATCTAATAGCGGTCGCCTCTCGGCAGTCAATAGCAAACATCCGAGTGTATTTCTGTCGTGAAAAAGCTCTTCATAAAAAGATATCTGCCGTTCGCAGTCGGCTCGAAACTGTAGGTCCCTCCATTTGTGGAACAACATCAAGACGCATGCCACAAATAGGAGTAGGAGCTCGGCCAAACATCCAAGAAGGGTGTACCTGCGCTTTAAAATCCTACTAATGCTTCTAATGTGGTAAATTTGTGCAATTTTTCAATATGAGTAATCCTACGCCGCCGTAGCCGTTGGTGCGTGATTACCATTCAGAATTCGGTTCGAATCTCGGTGAAACACCAAAATTAAGAAAAACATTTTTCTATTAGCGGTCGCCCCTAGGCAGGCAATGGCAAACCTCCGAGTGTATTTCTGCCATGAAAAAGCTCCTCATAAAAATATCTGCCATTCGCAGTCGGCTTGAAACTGTAGATCCCTCCATTTGTGGAACAACATCAAGACGCACACCACAAATAGGAGGAGGAGCTCGCCCAAACACCCGAAAGGAGTATACGCGCCAAGTATATATGTATATATAATGCTTTTAATGTCCCCCAAGTCTAACCAAATAACACAACATGGCTAGGCAAGTGACTGAATTAGCCCTAATCCCATGTCGTTCCATTTGGCACCCATGTCGATAGGTCGTTCTGTCCGGTGCTTATTTCTACTATATAACGCCAAGAAAATTAGAAAAAATGAATAAGCTTAAACGAAACATATCCGAAGATATTTTTTCAATTTTTTTTTATTTTAATAATATTTTATTATAAACAAATGGTATAAAACATGCACCGTAAAGTAATTCCATAAAACATTCATGATTTCTCAACGAATTGGCCGCACACGAACGATCCATCGGCATGGGATTAGGGATAGTAAACCAAATTCTCAACGAAAGATTAGTCAGACTGAACCTCGTCCAAGTTGGTGAACTGCTAGAAGAAAGAGCAGGAAACGGAATAGGTGATTTAGACAAGGTTCCACATGTCGTTCGTTGTCTTAGGGAATTCTCTGATGATCCAGGAGAATTTGGATTATGGAAAAAAAGCCTCGATAGAATTTTGCAAATGTATGAATCTATGCGAGGTTCACACAAATAGTATGGGATCATAAAGTTTATAAGGAACAAAATTATTGGGCATGCGGACATTGTGTTGGAATCTAACAACACACCTTTCAATTGGGTAGCAATCTCTCCTTGCCTCCACACACATTATGGTGATAAACGCGACTTGGGTACTCTTGAATACCAAATGGTTTCCCTAGTGCAAGGAGGAATGTCAGTACACGAATTTTACCGGAAGGTGTATTCCAATCTCACCTTAGTCCTGAACAAAATTTCTTGCATTGAAACAGGAATAGAATTACCCAGTTTGGAGATTTTCCTAAATTTCTACGAATTCGAGAGTCCTTAGTTCACCTAGAAGCACTATAATTCTGTTTCAAATTGGAGAATCCATCGATTAGAACATATGCTGCAGGAATTCTCAACAACAAGCATTCTATCCGCAACTTATTCATTGGAATCCACCAACACAAAAACCTGTACCCCATTTCAACTAGCACCAACCCTCACCTTATCAGCACTTTTAACGGCAAAGAAATTTCAACCCACGACCACAAAAGTTTCACAAACAATGGAAAATAGCTCCACCTCGACCATTTGTTCGCAAACCCGTACTAAAACCTCAACCTATAGAAGTTGATGAAGTCATCTAGACACGCAGAATTAAATATACCTTCTACTCAAATATGAACGAGACGGTATCAATAAAACGGTCCGCGGATGACATATGGCAAAAATAAATTTTTTGTTTTTTGGTAGGACTGTTATAAGCTTACATGGCAAATTTTAGCGTGATATGTCACATAGTTTGTTTTCTGTACTACTGTAAGCAAGTCAAGCTCGAGTGTATTCTTCGAATTCTCTTTTATGACTTCAATTGTCTCAAAATGTTTTCCGCGGCAACTTGAGCTTCTGAAACAGGAAAAAGTCACATGGAGCCATATCAGGCGAATACGGTGCTTGCGGAACGATATTAACATTATTTTGTGATTATTATGTGTGAGCTGGTGCATTATCGTGATGCAAGAACCATGACTTGTTGTCCCGCAATTCCTTCCTTTTAAGACGAATGTTCTCGCGCAAACGCTTTAAAACGTCTAAATAATATTCAGCGTTAACCGATTTTGCGATTTGTGTGATTTTCAAGTATAATTTCCTTTACTTTTCCGATGTTTTCGTCGTTTACTGATGTTGCTGGACGACGTTCATGAGGCAAGTTTTCAACCGATGTACGGCCCTCTTTGAACGATTTGTACTACTGGAAAACACGTGCACGCGACAGAGCAGAGTCCCCATAGGTTGTTTGCAACATTTTTAAGGCGTCTGAAGCCGAAATTTTGTTGGAATAACAAAATTTCAAACAAACTCTTTGTTCAACTTGAATTTCCATCGTTAAATTCGAAGAACACACTCGAGCTTGACTTGTTTACAGTAGCACAGAAAACAAACTATGTGACATATCACGCTAAAATTTGCCATGTAAGCTTATAACAGTCCTACCAAAAAACAAAAAATTTATTTTTGCCATATGTCATCCGCGGACCGTTTTATTGATACCGTCTCGTTCATATTTGAGTAGAAGGTATGAACGGACCAACACCAAATCTCTTTATGGAAAAACGCCCACCAAATCCTTCTCATCAATTTCAGAGACCCGATAAATTACAGAGGAAGTTCCATATAGATTCTGAAAAATATCCAAATGAAGCATATGAGTAAAATGATAGTTACCATGACCAATCCATTTAGGAATACACTGAAACCCAGGAAAAGTTCGACCGAAATAAATCGGAGGATAATAGAATTTAAGATCCTTCGGACAAACATTTTTTAAAATGAAGCATATCGTTGCCTTATTTGGAGTGCAAGTTCTCAAAATTCTAATTGACACAGGGTCTAATAAGCATTACATACAACCTTCTATAGCAGCTAAATCAATTCCTAATGACCAAGCACTCCTCACAAACTCTAAAATTCAAATTTTTAATTCTCCTTCCTTAAAATCGTTTCACGGGATTTTCGGAAATAACAACTTAAAATCAATAACTCCCACAAAATATGACTATAAAACCACTTGGAATACCGTTTAAATTAATGAGGTATTCAGAAAACAGCTTTTTTGGTAAATAACGGGATATACGAATTCACTCGATTACCTTTTGGTCTCAAGAATTCTCCCTCAATTTTTCAAAGAGCTTTGATGGCATTTTAAGGGATCACATAGATAGATCAAATATTTTCAGTAAACATCAGGAAACTCATTTCGACGATATTAAAAAAAATATTTGACACATTAGAAAGAGCAAATTTAAAAATACAACTTGACAAATGGGAATTATTGAAGCAGAAGAAGAAGAAGAAGAGTTTTGGACATAGTATCAGAAATTATTATCAATCACTCATATTTGCTCTAGCAATAAGAATCGCAATAGTAAAATGGAAAGCTAGACTATGTGTAATCTATAAACCGGGAAGAATAAATGTCGTAGCTGACGCTCCCTCAAGACCACCACAAACTTCCCATATTAAATCATTATCAGGAGCTTCGTTATCAGGAACACAACATAGTGCAGAAAGTTCTGCATATCACCTCTTAACTGGTGCAGAAAATAGTTACGAATTTAAGATTCCATTCCCCATGTTTCATAGACATATTTTAGTTCAATATGCTTAAACTGATAAAAATCGAATTCACATTCTCAAACGTTACTTTAATCCATCAGTGATAAACTGTCTTTTCACTTCAGAACCCATAATAGGAAAAATTCAAGAAAAATATATTCTTCATTTATCCAATAAAATCCGTTACGCTATACTGGAGGAAGTTAATTTGGTTCAAAAATATTTACAGTCAACAAAAATGACTCTGGATATAGGACTTATTAAAATTAAAGCCCTGGATGAATATTTAGTGACCGAACTAAGCGCAATTGTAGAAAATGCTATTGTTTTTGGCACTAACAATTGCAATTACATGAATATTAACATCGAGAGCCGAGGAAGAAAGAAGGTAAAAAAACTAGCTCGTGATGCTGAATTATCAATTCAAGATGAAATACGGCGGTTTTGAATGCATAGACCGATTTATACAGGAATTGTCGCAACGATTCAAGGCTCTCAAACAAATAAGCAATATTTTCTCAATAATTGAAATAAAGTTCTTGATGAAAGCTTAATACGACGCCCAAGAAGTCCTACAATTCATAATGACATGGGACTTTACTGAATCCTTGCCCTGCATATCGCATATACTTCAGTATCTCTTAACCATTTGCATTTAAAATGCCATGATGCAGTTTTTCTAAATTAAAACCAGTTAAAAATTACCTTCGATCTAGATACAATGAATCAAGGCGACTCGTCAATCTGTCTGGGCTTTCGATTGAAAGAAAAGTTTGAAAAGAAATTGGTTTCACTGCAGTTATTGAAGAGTTCAGTAAAATGAAGACACGAAAACATAAAATTTTATATAAGTATAAGGTTCATGTTACCTACATAATATTATAATATATATACAAATTTTTTATGCCTTCATTTTTACATACTTACATATCATAAAATATATGTAAATAAATATATTATTTCTTAATTCTATTGCATGTTTTTTGAAAAATTATACTTACTTATTTTATTACTCCAACTGTTTATTAAAGTTAAATTCAAACTCGAACGTCAATTATAAGATCTGAATCAAATAAACATAATTATGTAAAAAAACTTAGGCAGACGTATAATATTTGAAATTAATCAAAATCTTTTTGCACTAAGAAGGGCCTCATTCAATTATGCCGCCCTGGGCCTCTGACTAGGTTAGTCCGCCACTGGGAGTGAATGTAAGTACTTGGCGACGAAGTCTCTCTCCATAACAAATCCGACACCGAATTCGCGCTCCTTTACATGACAGCTATAGTGGACTTCCCAAAGTCATGTTTTTCTTGCCTTGTTTTTCTTGCCTTGTTCCGTCCATCGAATATCTTCAATGGCAGTGATATCAGCCTTTACTCTCACGTTGACATCAACCAGCCAGGCAGAGGCCTCTTCCCCATTAAGGGGCCGGACATTCAAGGTGCTTGCCCTCAAATCGTAGTCTTTAGTTCGTTTGTAGGGATCGTCATCAGTATAGGAAGTTCTCAATAAGTTCTTCAATAAATTTTGAGGTTCGATAAGAGAGGGCAGTACTACTAGCCCCAATTGTATAAGCTTTTTGCTATGTTGGTACTCTCTTCATATGAACGTATGTTAAGATAAATATTCGCGGGTTGACTTGTCAGTCGTCACTCCAAATTGAGTCTGCCTTTATTTATTTATACAATTCTTAATCTAACCTAAGGTGCTGCCGGTTACTGTCGATGCCACTGCAGTTTGAGGAATCTATTTTATTTTGTTTTATTTCCATAATGTATTTGGTGCTGCTGCCGGTTATTGTAACTCGTTGTCTGTTGTGCTATTGCTTTGTCATGATAATAATTATTCCAGAGAGTTTGATATTTAAGACATTTGTGCAGCTGCCCCAGATGTGACATCATTTGAATAGCTAAGATTATCAGTGTCAGCCGTTCCGGTAGGAAAGCAGTTGCATTCCTTAACTTGTTATTACGAGTATTACAGGGAATAATGTATATACGCATTTTCCAGATTGTATAAAACTTTGAAATTTAAAATAAATAAAAGAAAAATTAAAAGAAACGTATTAGCATATATGAGACATCTATGTTCAATTGCTTCTTTATTAAATACCTATAGTGTTGCACACACATATGTATGCATTGAAGCAACAATGACCTACTACACGAGGCTTCGCCTTATCATATTTAGATACAATAATTAGGGAGTAAATACGCGAATGTACGAATTCCTGCTTAACAAATGTTAAAACAATTCTCTGTTGTATATGTATGTATGTATATATTTAATGTGCGTTCGCACATTTGATGCCCTAGCCTATCTACGTACACATTTGTATTCTGAACTCCCAGCAAAACAATTCTTATTAGTATACACATATTCATGTACATATAACCGCAGACACCGGGCACTGATTTTATTCCTCTAAATGTGAATGCCGTCCAAAGATAAAATTCTACGCCTAGCGACTACAAGAACAAAATACATTAATAGGCGGAGTTGTAGCGGTCATGATTCTAGAGATGACAAAAATTTACTTCTAACATTGAAGAAATCCAATCAAAATAGTCAATACTGGAATATTTTTTATAGAAATATTTGCCAATATTTGATGAATCGCGAATTTTTCTCATGCCGAATGGTCGCGGCTCCGTATATACATATGTTTGCAACCATATACATAAACCCAGCGCATAACCAACTATCTTGGAATGCTTCGCCTTCTCACGATAGCTCACTCCCGAACGGGTGTTCGGAAGCTACCCAGAGGATACGTGAGCTAATCCCGGACGTTGTGAGCTGCTCCTGGCCCCTCCCAAGTGAATGGCGATCAGTAACTTTCCCCACTTGCGTGGGCTTCTACATATGTAAATATGTTTTCTAAATACTCGAAAGCCGCAGCTGCGTACAGTAAGATGCAGGAGACAAGTAGCTTATAAAAAGGTTCTGTCCGGGACATTTCGATACTAGGAGAAAATTTCGAAGCAATTATTTAATGTTCTTTGATAGTAGGTAAATAATAAATTAGTGTTTTTTTTTATGGAGGTGGCACAAAGCATTGAAAGCCGAAAAGTGTGAGACTTGCCTCTCGGCTCACCCACTAAAACCCACCCCAGCTCCGTTTCCCTCCCGCGGGACAACCGTTGAGTAGTACTTCACCGAAGGTGGAACGGCCTATTGCCTCTTCATGAAGATCTGCGCTGTTGTTCAGCACGACGCAGTTTGGAGATTACTATTTTTGCCATATGCATACAGCGGACCAATATTCTTCGGACTCTATCATAATATCGACTAGGTTATCAGCCGTAATTGGCTTCCCCACCCTAGTGATTAGTTCCTCCTTTTCTAACGCAAATCGCGGACAGACAAACAAAACATGTTCTGCGTCTTCTGCAGTTGGTGCACAATGAGAACAGTACGGGTCGACTTCGTGCTTAAACTTGTATAAGTAGGATTGGAAGCACCCATGTCCTGTCAGTATTTGGGTCATGTAGTAATCTAACTGTCCATGTTCACGGTTAATCCATTTGGAAATTATGGGAATCAAACGGTACGTCCAGCGTCCGTTGGGAGACGAACTCCATTTTTCCTGCCAGAAATGCTGACTACGCTCTCTTGCTATCCTGCGTATTGTCACCCGTTCTGAAGTAGCTTTTTTTTTGTAGATTTCAGCATACTCTGTTGCCATTAGGTTGATTGGGAGTGGACCTGCTATAACCATAATGGCATCTTCCGATACCGTGCGAAACGCGCAGCACACTCTGAGGGCACTCAATCGGTACACCGATTTCATACACTTCACATACGAGCTATAGTTTGTGGCTTCCGCCCATGCTGGAGCTGCGTACAACAAAATCGATGAGACCACAGTATTAAGAAGTCTCCTGCTGTTTTGCCTAGGGCTTCTAATATTCATCATTAGTCGTGTTAGCGCAGTTACTGCTTCTGCTGCCCTGCTGCTCGCGTACACCAAGTGCTCGTTGAAATTGAGCCTACGGTCAATTATAACGCCCAGGTACTTAATGAATGGCTTCGATTCTATACCATGCTCGCCCACCATTATATTAGAGCTGACTCCACAATCTTTCTGCTGCTAATTAATACTACTTCAGTTTTATGGTCCGCAAGAGTTAGACCACTGTTGCATAACCATCTCTTTACCATGCCGACAGCCTGGTTGCATGTTTCTTCGGCTCGACGGAGTGTTTTGGCCACGACCACAACAGCTATGTCGTCAGCAAATCCAATGATCTGCGACCCTAGAGGCAGACTGAGGCGCCAGTTATTTTGTGCTCTTTTACCCCAGCATCGGTTTTATAGCGCAGGGTTCTGTCGGAAAGGTAACTGGCGGCAATTCTGCAAATGTACCTTGGAATGTGGAAATTGTCAAGCGCGATCAGAATTTTGCTCCAATTCGCCGTATTGAAGGCGTTCTTGACGTCTAGTGTCGCAATTAGGCAATACCCCTTGCTACCGTTTAGCCATCGAGTACCTTCAATTGCCTTCTGCGAAATGGTCTTGACTGCAGACACAGCATCTGTTGTTGAACGGGCTTTTCGGAATCCAAATTGTCGGAGTGATAGACCGCCTACATCCTCTATAGCAGCCTCCAGACGGACTGCAATCAGGCGTTCCAGGATTTTTCCTGCAGTGTCGAGCATGCACAGGGGGCGGTAGCCTGTAGGATCTTCCGCAGGCTTGGATCCGTTTGGTATTAACACCAGTTTCTGCAACTTCCACTGGGTTGGAAATGTACCTTCCTTTAGGCATGTATTGCAGAGATCTACAAAAATGTCGGTACGACTTTGAATAGCAACTTTTAAGGCCTCGTTGGGGATTCCATCCGGTCCTGGAGCTTTGTTATTTTTAATCCGTTTTATGATCATCAGGAGTTCTTCTTTGTTGGTTAGCTGCAAATTTTGGTCGCCTTCACAGGATCCTACCAATTCGTGGTCTCGTATAGTGTCTTGGACGGGGAACAGAGTTTCTACTACATTACGCAGTGTAGCTGGGCATGTTGTTGGGAGTGATTTCAATAATCTCAGCCTCCATAGTTTTAACTTTGTACCGCGTGTCGTAGTTATTTGGGAACCTTTCTTCGCCGTGCTTCCTTATTTCACAGATTATTGCGAGGCGATCGCTCCGAGTGTAATGCTGGCTGACGAACCATTTCGTGTCGCGAACAAGACTAGAACTCACGAAGTTAAGGTCGATTATAGACCCCGTTCCCGCCTTTTGATACGTCTGTTGACTTCCTGTGTTCATCAAGGCTATATCTAGCATAGCGAACGCTTCCAGCAGGGCTTGCCCTCTAGGGCTTGTCCGTGGGCATCCCCAGTTAACAGTCCAAGCGTTGAAATCACCGGCTACGATGACAGGTCTATTCTCCTTTACATCCCGGGCGAGGTTCTCCAGGATGCCTGTTGCTTCCAGCAGAGTTAAGCTAGGTGGTGGATAGCAGCTGTAAATGTATGTGCCTTCAACGCGCGCACGTACGAATTCGCGGACTGCATTCACGCTCATCAGTTGGGATCTATTTGCTCCACAGTTCCAAATCGTTGACTTGCCTGTTGTGTCAGAGGCCCAGCCGTTACCTTTTTTGTGTTTATTGGGCTCACTAAGTATAGCAACATCTATTTTGTGTTCCCGTATAGTCTGCTCGAGTAGGTCCTGGGCGCTTTCACAGTGGTTAAGATTTAGTTGCAAGATCTTCATTTCTGCCGGATTTCGTTAAGAGCTCTCAGATATTGAGGGCACTTGCTGCTGGTCATCGCGTGTGCTGTATCACTTGCCTTTTCCTTCTTGCACATTATAAAGCTTGCTGTTTGTGTGCAGTTTTTGGCTTGGTGGTCCTTATTGCCACATTTGAAGCAGGTGTTTGTAAGGTCAGCTGTGCTTTTACAGCTTACTGCCACATGCCCATATTCCATGCATTTAAAGCATCTTTTTGGCTCGATCTTCTCCCGTATGCGACAAATTACGAGGCATATACAGATTTTATTAGCTTCCACCCGTTTGGTAGCGATTTCCGGCGTTACCTTTAGCGTCGCCGTTTGTGTTCCTCCATAAGCTTTTCGCAGACCCAGGATGGCTGAGATAGGTACCTCTAGCCCTTGAAATTGTTTTGTTACCGCCTCGTGGACTTCTTCCTTTGTCGTGATTTCATCAAGGTCACTAATTTCAACCTGCCTCAGCTCCGTAAGTGCACTGACATCTACAGTTTCCCCTAGGGCCGCCATATCAGCTTCATGAACCTTCGAGGTGTTTGGGTCTGATGATTTTTCCAGCAGCAGCAGTAACTCTCCTTTGGCTGTTTTCTTGACTCCTTGTATATTATTGCTAAGACTTGGCTCTGTCTTAACGGCCTTCAAGATTTCGGCATATGAGATGCTACCAGCGCTTTTGACTACGATAGCGTCCTTAACTGGTGGTCTTCTCCGTCCTCGATTGTTTTTGGCGTCGCTATTTTCCGTGTTCTTATCGTCTCGCTTTAGAGTATTCTGCGTAGACCCCTTTTGGTTCTTCTTCGATTTAACCATTTGTCATTTCTCTGTGCTTGTTTGCTCATTCGTTGTCACCGTTAGTGTGCTTCTTGACATATGTAGTTCTCCAATTGATAAAAAGTGCGACTTATTTGGAGGTTACTGTACACACATTCAGCCTTCTGAAGCTTCTGTGAGCTGTACAGCGCTGTTCATAACAAAGCGCACATTGTTGAACTAATATTTTTCAGTCAATATGTATTTTTTATTGATCAATTGTATTACATACTTTTCCTCTTGAACATTACAATTCACATATCGAATAATTATGCACTACTTCATAGTAACGACCTAAAAAGTTGTTTAAGTAAATTAAAAAGCAATTTTGTTGTCCATAATTCACAATTTTGTACACAATATTGGGCCTATAAAAGTGCTCTGGATTCCTTAAGAACTTCTAGCGAACGTTATGTTTCTGCTGTGGCAAGGGCACGCAGGCACATCCATATGTATATAAATTCGCATATTTGTATGTGCATATATCAACTTGCTGCGTGCCTGTGTGTAAGTTTGTATGCATATTAAAAGATATATTTACATATGTGGGTGCGCTGGTTTATGCTCTTATAAGTGTAGCATTTCTCTATGAAGGAATTGATTTGGTTGAAGGGAATTCAACAAAGTTTTACAGAGCATCTTAGACAGATATAATATACATTTGGTCAAAAAAATATCGGGAATTGTTCATTTAAAAAGCGCACGTTGCTCATATGTCTAAGTTTTTTTTCTGGAATGTCCTCCATAGTGTCGCAGATTTTGAGCGTGATCTGTCAATTAACTTGTTTTTGACATTTAATTATCAACAACAATAATAGTCAACCGCAGGTGTGCTCTGCGATTTTCATTGTGGATAAAAATAAAGAACAAAGAATTTGTCTTAAATTTTGTGTTTTGAACGGGATTTCTTGTGCCGAATCGTTGAAAATGTTGCAGAAAGCCTATGGCGAGTGTGCTTTATCAAAAACACAGTGGTGTAAGGCTTTCGCAGAGGGCAGAGAAGCCGTGGAAGAGTTACCCCAATCTGGTCGCCCAACAACGTCTTCAACGAATGAAAACGTCGACATTGTCAAGGAAATGGTGCTGAAAAACTATCATTTCAGTTTGAGGGAGGCAGGTTGTGACCTTAGCGTGTCTCACGAACCAATTCGCAACATTTTATACCATCAATTAGGCATGAGACGCGTGGTTGCTCGACTCGTTCCAAGAGAGTTGAATTTCTTTCAAAAAATTCATCGGAAGAAGGTGGCTGAAGAGGTTCTTGAGCAAGTGAATTTGAACACTACGTTTATCCAGCGCATCATAACAGGTGATGAGACGTGGGTATATTAGTTTGACATGCAAATCAGTCAACAGGCGTCTGAATGGCGCTATCCACATAAGCCGAAACCAAAAAAATCACGTCAAAGTCGGTCAAAAGTGAAAGTCATGCTACCCGTTTTCTTTGATTATAATGGTGTTGTGCGCTCGGAATTCGTTCCAAATGCTTCTACGGTAAATAAAGAATGTTATTTGAAAGTTATGCGACGTTTGAGAGAGAATATGCGTAGGAAACGGTGAAAGAGCTGAAGAAGAGCTCTTAAAACGTGTTTAAAAGGTGCTTTGATGACTGGACTAATCATTGGCATATGTATATTGCTTCGACCGGAGCCTATTTTCAAGGCGATTTGGAAAAAATTCAAATATTTAGGTCATACTCAAAAGCTAGCTAAAATTCTTTGCTTCTAATGACCAACAAATTCTAATCGACTGCTCCTAAATTTACATAATTCAGCCCCTTACTGTTAATTTTTGTTGAAAAATGTGGCTGTGGTGTACCTCGCGCGCAAAACGAGTACCCCTGAAAAGTGCTGCCTTTTCAGTCATTGAGAATTCTCTATATTTAACGTTCTCTGCGTTCTCTACTGACGTTACATAATTCAGTCCCTTATTGTTAACTTTTGGTGAAAAATGTGTCTATGGTGATTAGTCTTCTATGTGAAGTTTCATTTCATTCTGTCAAGCCTGTCCGACAAGGTACTGAAAAAGATTTAATACAATCCCTAGGCATCTCATTGGGCAGTGTGTCTAATATTTTGATTGAAAAACAAAATCACATTCGACTTCGACTTTCTCAGCAACATTTAAAGCGTTTTCCAAAGGATTAAGTAGATTGTTTGCGTTGAAGTGAAGAAACAAATTTGTGAAAAAGGCACAGTTCCTTTTCATCAGGATAATGTACCGTGTCACAAGAGCATTTTGACAGTTCCTAAAATCCATGAATTAAAGTTTGAATTGTTGGAGCACACACTGTATTCACCAGATTCCCCTAGCGATTTCTATCTGTTTCCAAGATTAAACAATGTGTACGTAGAAAAAGATTTTCACCAAATGAGGAGGTTATAACAGCTGTGGAAGCGTATTTTGCAGCCCTTCTAGATTCTTCCTTCAGGAATAGAATTCATAAATTAGAATCTAGCTGGAACAAGAGCATTGATGCTCAGGGAGACTATACTGAATAATAAAGTGCATTTCAAACCATAAAATTGTGTTTTTCCTATCGAGCCGCAAAACTTATTGAAGAACGTAGTACATAGATCCTTTCTCGAAATTTTGGACCGAGCAGTATATGAATGCAACTACACAGTACACTCATCTACAGGAAAGAAGCCAATAAAAGTATTTTTCGGAAAAAGAGTCTCCAAAAACCCCGACCAATATGAAAACTGTTGACAAGAAAACATATAAACACTTAGGAGTAAACAAAGAAAAAACTCCCAATGAAAACTTACTCACCGGGTGATGTCATTTACATAAGCACAAACAAAAGATTGGGCTCAAGACTCACTACCAGATATAGAAAAGAAATAGTAAAAGTAGAGAAATCTAGTGTAGGTTGGTTGGTTATAGTGGTCATTCAACCAGAACCCAACTAGCACTTCCGACCCTTCCGAAAGAATAGTTATACTAGAAAAAAAGTTAAAAGAGAAATCTGCGATTACACTACAGCAAAAATCGTCCTCGACCAAAAAGCGTGTTTTCGACTAATTTGAGGTCGCTGAAACCAAAAACTATTTTTTTTTTTTTAAACGGTTTCCGAGATTTTCCCAAAAAACCTGTTTTTTGTGCAATAGTGCAGTTATTACCAGCAATCTCGAAAACAGTACGCGCCATTTCTTTGAAGTGCATAAATTTCGAAAGGCACACATAAAACCTACGTGGCAATATATAATTCGTGTCAACGGAAGTCGTAGTTTTCGCAAAACAGTTGTTGAAACTAAAAAAAAGGCATTTTTGACATTTTTTACTAAAATATCAAAGTTTAATAACTTTTTTCTGGAACAAAAAATTTGTTTATACCGACATTAGATAGGTTTTCTGAAAGACAATTTTGTCACATACATTTTAAGCCTAAGTTTGTCTGAATCGACGAAAAATTGTAGAAGTTATAACATATTATGTGAATGAAGACAATTTCATTGTCTGTTGTATATACTTTTGATGTATACTCGTATTTACAATACGGTTTCGAACAAAAGTAAATCATGCCAGCCTGCGTATTGAGTCACGCAAAATAACTGTTTTTAGGCTCACTTTAATTAAAAACAGCTTCGATTTCGAATGTCAGCAGTTTCCCAAGCACATCGAGTCAGAAGGCAGAGCCAATTAATCATAAAACGATTTTTGTCGTGATTTTAACTTATTGAAAGAAAAAGGTACTAATAGTCTAAGATCCGGCTGCAGATTTGGTGTAGTCATCGAGTACATGCTGAAATCCACATTTTTACCCACATTTATGATTAGGAGAATAAAAATTCACCAAGTTGCCAGTAGAAATGTGGCCGAAAGTATTTTTAATTAAATTATTGTTAATTGATTTTGCGGGAAAAATTTCATTAACCAAGTTTTGAGATAAAATATCGTTCGGTTTACTGCAATAGGTGTAAAGACTTAAAAAAACCGTAGTTGCCGTTGCGCGCTTGGCCGCACCTCTCCGCAGCCAGGTATAAACAGGTATGATTTCGATATATTTATACATCCATAACGTGTATTGATCTGTTATAGATCAAAATATAGCTAATTTTCTTCTCATTATTATGATATACGGCAACCTAATTAAATCTAGCCGCAAGTTAGGGTTGCCAGCAGTTAAAGATGGGAAAAATTGAAGGTTGAGTGAGAGGAAGCTAGCGCGTAACATCACTAGTCTAACAAGGATAGCGACATTTTAAGGCTATTGCGCATGCGTCAGATACTGGTGTTCTCAATCACCAGTTCAAACAATAGCAAGATCGACCAAAGAAATAAATACTCCAAAAGAATAATCATTCTTTCAAAACTACAAATTTTATAAATACAACAAAAAATTAATATTGATCAAAAGTAAAGCCAAGGTTACTATGTAAAAAAAAAATTAGAAAAGAGGTTGACCCACACACACATCCACACATCCACATTTTTAATTTTTTTAACGGGAAGTTAAAAATTCTATTGTGCAAGTACTGTATGAAATAATTTTTGATTTTATTCAAGAAATCAATTATTTGGTACATATAGATTAAACATTCTAGTATATGGAAAATTAAAAAAATATATCTTGTAATTCCGTGACTTATTTTTAAAAATCTGAATCATCGGAGCTTTCATTTATACTATCATCGCTGCTATCACTTTCATCGCTGCAAATATCAGAATTGCCGTCATTATTGGAGGATTTGTTTGCAGAATCACACAGCACACTCTCCACTTGCGTTGGAGTTGAGTCTCCCAAGAACCATGTAGGTTTTAAGAAACCATTTGATACCAGCCAACCATTATTTTCCGCGCTGAACTTGATACAATTTGGCTCAGTAGCATTTAGCCACATCGAATTAACAAAGATCGTCCGCAATAATTTTTGTTTCAAGGATTTCCAGCATGGTGGAATATGAGTTGAGTCGAAACCTTTAATTCTTTTCATAAATTTTTCATTATTTTTGAAGCGTACATTTTGTTAAATAATAAAAATCTTGCGGCATTCACACTTTGGCACTTTGGAAGTCCATACATAAGGCACGTAAACTCTTGAACTGTATCAATTTTTGCTTCTTCAAAGATGTAATTAGGATACGTCAAAGACGCGAAAACTTCTTGAATATGTGGTTGCTTCATAAATATTTTAAAGGGCCGAATTTTCCCTTTGTTAAAGAATGCAGCCGTATAGTCGCAACCCGTATACGCCTGAAAAGCAGGAAGAGCAAGACATAAAGTAGCGCCTAATTTTATTGACAAGTCCGTACAATTTATGTAAACTTCGTCCTTATTATTACTTTTTTTTGATGTGCTATTTGCCAGCCAAATTTGCAAATTTGAAAATTTATGCATATTATCTAATAGAATTATTAAAACGTCAGTGTCTGCTGCTTTCACCAAAATTTTTGAATTTTCAGGTAATTTGCTCATGTGGAAAACAATTCTTGTATCAGCTTCTTCGTGTTGACATGCTAATTCCGTTTCTTCAGTTTGCATTACGCGATTTGCAGCAGAACAATATGAGAAACATTGCTCGCCAACAGTAATAAAAATTTTTTTTATTTCCTAATACTGTTGCAAAAGTATCATCGATCCAATGATTTGCTAAGAATTTTACCAATGCTTCTTTGAAGCGGAAATTCTTCAGGCTTTTTAAAAAATCATTGGGTCTTGTTTGCAAAGGGCCATTAATTGTGTATGGAATATCAACTCCTTCTCGATTCTGTCGCTCGCAATCTTTAATAGAAGGCGTCAAATATCTATCAAATATAATATGTACTTCCGCAGCATTTCTAGAGCAAAGTTTGATCAATATTGATTATGCTACTTTTCCAAATGTTTGTGGCAGAACACCAGCATCTGACGCATGCGCAATAGCCTTAAAATGTCGCTATCCTTGTTAGACTAGTGATGTTACGCGCTAGCTTCCTCTCACTCAACCTTCAATTTTCCCCATCTTTAACTGCTGGCAACCCTAACTTGCGGCCAGATTTAATTAGGTTGCCATATATCATAATAATGAGAAGAAAATTAGCTATATTTTGATTTATAACAGATCAATATACGTTATGGATGTATAAATATATCGAAATCATACCTGTTTATACCTGGCTGCGGAGAGGTGCGGCCAAGCGCGCAACGGCAACTACGGTTTTTTTAAGTCTTTACACCTATTGCAGTAAACCGAACGATATTTTATCTCAAAACTTGGTTAATGAAATTTTTCCCGCAAAATCAATTAACAATAATTTAATTAAAACTTGGTGAATTTTTATTCTCCTAATCATAAATGTGGGTAAAAATGTGGATTTCAGCATGTACTCGATGACTACACCAAATCTGCAGCCGGATCCCGTACTATAACGTAACGTATTACAGAAACCGCAATAAAAATTTCGAGCAGTATTTCTCAAAAACAGAAAATTTTTGCTGCTGCAATAATGTTAATAAGTTGTTTGCGGCACTTGGAGAAACTCATGATCCAAACGAGTGGCGTCTATTCATTGATGGTAGCAAGTATAGTGTTAAGGTTGTCTTACTGAACAAAGGCAACAAGAAAGCATCAATCCCCGTTGCTCATTCTACGAATGTCAAAGAAACTTATAAGACAATGAAAGAGCTACTTCAATTAATTGACTACAGTTCGTATAACTGGAAAATATGCTGTGACTTGAAAGTTGTCCCTCTACTGACTGGTCTGCAGAGTGGCTATACCAAATACAGTTGTTTTTTGTGTCTTTGGAATAGCAGAGCGGATGACAAACATTTCACTCAACAAGTTTGGCCGAATCGTGTGGAGCATGTCGTGGGAAAAAACAACGTTATCAAAGAAGCACTTGTTGAGAAAAAAAAGTTATTTTCCCTCCTTTGCATATAAAACTTGGGCTAATGAAGAATTTTGTGAAAGCTTTGGCAAAAAACCCGGAAAACACAGCCCTTACATACTTGAAAACCAAGTTCCCAAGATTATCAACAGAGAAACTCAAAGCGGGTATATTCGTCGGTCCACAGATAAAGAAATTGTTTATGGACACAGAATTTCAACAATGCCTTGACAGTTCCGAAGCTAAAGCTTGGAAAGCTTTCCAAGAAGTGATTCATGGATTCTTGGGAAACAACAGGAGCAACAACGACCGTCAATTGATTCATACAATGATGAAATACTTTAAAACTATTGGTTAGTACTCTAAAACGTACATAATAAAAAAATAAATAATTGGCGCGTACACTTCTGTTAGGTGTTTGGCCGAGCTCCTCCTCCTATTTGTGGTGTGCGTCTTGATGTTGTTCCACAAATGGAGGGACCTACAGTTTCAAGCCGACTCCGAACGGCAGATATTTTTATGAGGAGCTTTTTCATGGCAGAAATACACTCGGAGGTTTGCCACTGCCTGCCGAGGGGCGACCGCTATTAGAAAAATGTTTTTATTAATTTTGCTTTCACCGAGATTCGAACCAACGACCTCTCTGTGAATTCCGAATGGTAACCACGCACCAACCCATTCGGCTACGGCGGCCGCCATACTCCAAAGTTCGTGCGGTTTTACAACAGATGGCGTAACTTGATTATTATTCCATCGATCCACATTTCCAAACATTCATTGGAGAGCTACTGTCGTAAGGCACAAACGTCAGTATAAGTTTTTTATTTGAAGCGTAAACAACAATATTTTTACCACACTTGAAAATGTCGAATTTCGTGCCAAATAATGTGTTTTTGCGGGGAATTCTTTAATATGAAGAAAAAAGCAGCCGAAAGTCATCGTATCTTGGTGGAAGTTTATGGTGAGCATGCTCTAGCTGAGCGAACGTGCCAGAAGTGGTTTGCACGCTTTAAAAGTGGTGATTTTGGCCGCGCCGCCAAAGTTCATGGATACCGAATTGGAGGAATTGCTCGATCAAGATCCGGCTCAAACGCAAGAAGAGGTTGCAAAAACTTTGGGAGTTGATCAATCAACCATTTCCAAACGTTTAAAAGCCATGGGAATGATCCGAAATTCAAATTTCGAAAAAAAACCGCACGAACTTATTCATAGACCTATTATTTATCATATAATATACATTGATTGGAAAATTATGGGAAAATTTACAATAAACTTTGTTTTTGTTAACAGGTGCTCGCATGTCGTTAAAAATGCACCTACTTCACAGTCATTTGGATTTTTTTCATCCGAATTTAGGGGCTGAAAGTGATGAACAAGGCGAGCGATTTCATCCAGATATTGCTACGATTATAAAGCGTTATGAGGGCTTTTGGGATCAAGGAATGATGAGGGACTACTGCTGAATGCAACTTCGTGAAGATTCCGTGCAACATGAAAGAAGAAGTTTCAGAGTAAAAGCGTATTTTCGACCTCAAACATAGCCATGTCAAAAGCTGGAAAATCACTCGTGTGGACATTATGGGTCATAACTTCTACCATTTTTCGTCGATTGAGACAAACTTAGGCTTAAAATGTAGGTGACAAAATTTTCTTTCAGAAAACTTATCTTATGTTGGGAAAAAAAAAAATTTTGGTAATTTTGATAATTTATTAAAAAACGTCAAAATGCCTTTTTGTTTACTTTCAACAGCTGTTTTGTGAAAACTACGACTTCCATTGACACGAATTATATATTGCCATGTAGGTTATAGGTATGTGTGCCTTTCGAAATTTATGCACTTCAAAGAAATGGCGCGCACTCTTTTTGAGATTGCTGGTAATAACTGCACTATTGCACAAAAAACAGGTTTTTTGGGAATATCTCGGAAACCGTTCTTTAAAAAAAAATAAAAGTCATTTTTGGTCTCAGCGACCTCAAACTAGTCTAAAAAACGCTTTTTGGTTGAGGACCATTTTTGAAACTGAAAATTTGTAAGCTAGTGTTAATAACCTACATGCTTCCAAAATTGACAGTATTTCCGCCTGAAAGGCATTACAAGCATTAGGAAGACGCAAAGATTTTTTAATTTTAAGTCTATATAATATATATAAGCTCCAACACCAAAATCCATTTTACTGCCATCTGTATAGACTGTAGTGTCTTAGTTGTTTAGTGAGAATCCCTTATTCCATTCCTCTTGAGATGGAAAGAGAGTGGCAAAATTCCTATTGAATATTACCATCGGGATGATGTTATCAGTCCTCTTCGAGGTATACTGAGTTTGTCGTCGTAATAAACTGGAATGGCTACCAGTTTTTTCCTTCCAGCGACCCGCTTCATTCAACCTAAATGCACTCATTGTTGCCATCTTCTTGATATGAAGATCTACCAGAATAACGTGTGTCAGTGCATTGAGAGCCTCCCTAGGACATGGTTTGATTGCACCGACTGTTATTACGCAGACTGATCTTTGTATTCTGACAAGTAATTTGATGTTGTATTCTCTTTCTAGAGCTTTCCACCAACCCACCGAGCCATACGATAAAATTGGTCGTATAACCGCCTTATACAACAACAATGTATACTTGGGTTGCAGATCTCATCTTCTTCCTAGCAAATGTTTACAGGCATGTAAAGCAATTTCAGATTTCCTTACCCGTTCTTCGACGTTTAATTTCCAGCTAAGTTTGGAGTCCAAAATTACCCCTAAATACTTTGCACTGGGCGAAAGTGAAAAAGTTTGTCCGTTGATATTTGGTAGGGTAAAAGTTGGTACTTGTATCCGGTGGTAAAAAGCATAAGTTCTGTTTTACGCGGGCTTAAACTTAGGCCACATCCTATGGCCTAAAAATTAAGCTCGTCTAGCGCCCTTTGAATGATCCCGCTGATCGGGTTTGGACACAGTCCTAATGCCATTAGCACCACATCATCAGTGTACGTACTTTTACCTTACTACTATTAAGTTTTATTAACATTTCGCTAATCACACATAACCAAGGAAGTGGAGACAGTACTCATCCTGGTGGAGTACCTCTCTGGACCTTCTTAGTTATATGTATGTCACCCATATTAGCTTTGATGAATTGATTGCCCATGCAACCTTCTCTTTTGTGACTATCAAAAATGAAAGAAAATGAGTATTTAAAAGAAGTTCTAGACGGTTTTCTACCGTAGAAGTACAAGTGCCATCTGGTCTTTTGTCCCAAGAAGATATTGAATGATCTTTGGACAAAATACGGCTAGACCTCGCCGAGTCTCTGGTGTATGCGATAGAGGAACAGAAATCTCTGCAGCTCTCTTTCTTGGAAACCCTGGTTGCCTTCTTGTATTGTCTCCTACTTTCTCTGTACAGTTGCCAATTACTTGTTAAGTAGTTGAGATTTTCTGGCTTCTTCCCTTAATTTTGAGAACTCATTGCCCCTTACCAAGGAGTATAGAATTTTTTGCTATATTTATTGGCCACGACGTTTTGTAGGCCATACTGAATGTCTTCTCCAATGTTGTGACCCTACTCTCAATGTTTTTCGTGAGAGTAATTTGATGGATCGCAATTCTTGCTGTCCTGTTCCCTACTATATTTTTGAACCGATTTCAAATTGTTCCAAGTGGATTGCGATATGATAAGGGTGGATCTACCTCAAGATCTAGGTGATAGAGGATCCAGTAGACCCTACAAATTGTTTACCCTCACTAAAGTATTTTCCGAGAGTAATGTTATATCTAATACTTCCACCTATCCTCTAATGCATTCCGCGCGTGGAAAGATGAAAGTCTGAGTATTGCCCCTGTTACATACTGTTAAGCTAGTGTTAATGATAAATTCATATAAATACTCACCTCGATCATTCCCCCATAAAGTATGTCTTGCATTGGCGTCACATCCTAGTTTTTGTTGTCAAGTACGAGCCTCGTCAGGCCGTGTTGGTTGATCGTGGACACCGTCAGCAGCCTCCATTTCGATGACCGTCACATCCCATGAGCTATAGGATGGGACTAAAAATATGTTTAGATGTGTTTTTGCTACAATGCATGCCCTGGGGTTACCGTGGGTCCGCTTATAGTATTAGTTGTAGTTTTGACATCATGAGCGCCGTCATTTTTGATACATGAACAGCTCATTAGTGTCGTCAACCTCGTCCTCCCAATTTGCAGAACGGAATAACTTCAGATGCGCTTTCTTCACGCTGAACCGAAGTTTGTTGTCCACTTTTTCGAGTGACTCAAAAATCTCCTTTGAGATTTAGAAAAGGAAGGATTCACCATTCTTTCGTGGAGCCTTCGCTCTAATGATGCTCCAGTCATCCATCGGAACAGTGGGATTGTGAACAGCTGTGCCCCGATTTCAGATTATATTTTTAACGTTTGTCGCGGTTCGTTAGTTCGTCCACTAACGCAGGGGATCCCGTGCTACTCCATTAAACGCGCGTTTGTCTGGTTTGGGCATTGAAGAAGCCATCCTGTGCTTTTTCGCGACGTTAACGCCTTCGTCCTGCGAACGATTGCGTTTTACGGCTTCTGCCTTCTGGGTGGCCTGGAACGCCAAGTACTCGTCGACCAACTTTTGGCACGTTGTCTTATCGGCCTCCTCTTTGGGATGAGTTTTACCTTCGGCCTCATTTTTGCGTATTCTGCGAGAATATAGAGACCTCTGGTAAAGCTTATACCTAGACGGCCCCTTTTTAAAGAATTGTCGCTTTCGCCCCTTGGAAGCAGCGGATGTTGATTTAAAGTTGATGGCATGTTGTGGCCCTCAACTTTGCCATCAACTATTTGTGGCCGTCCGTTTGTCCATCCTTTTTGTCGTTATGTCCGTCCGCTTGTCTGTCTCCTTGTCCTCCCGTTTTACCTCTATGTCAGTCCGTTTATCCGTCCGCTTGTCTGTCCGTTTGCTTGCGCTATCCGAATTGTTTTGTTTTTGCTTGTTCATACTGGTAGTTTCGGTCACCTGCACTACCGGATGGCTGCTAATGTAGCCATGTGCGGTGACCAAGAAGGCTAAAGCCACCGTTACAATTAAGGCGGCCTGATTTCAGGAGGGCTCCGTTAGGGACAGCCTAATTTTATCCCTTGGCTGCAAAACCCACCCTGGGTTGATGGAATTTTTTAGCGGAGTTTACGTCTTCGACCTGTGTGATTCGCGGGAGATAATTATTCTCCTTTCCCCATTTCTGGTGTTCCCCTTTCCACCACTTGGGATAACAGGTTCCCCTGAGGGCAAATCTAGTGTAGTTATTACAGAAAAAAGACAAACAGTACATAAAAGCACCATAAGAACTGAAATCAATTTGACATTACTCTTGCCATTCGGAAACACCGAATTTGGAATTCTAGATTATACAAACTCACAGGCAATATTCAGTACAGGATGGACAAAATTTCAATCCGGAGCTTACAGAGTTATACACGCGATATGCGTAGGCGAATACCAAAGGACTTTAGACGAACTTAACAGCACGATAAAATAAAAAATTATTCCCAACAATCCCTTACTCCCCTTCCTAATAGATTAAAACCTTAAGTTAATAAGAGATCCATAAATGTACTCGGATCAAGCTGGAAATGGCTGGCAGAAAATCTAAGGCGCGAAAGTTCGCGGTCCGCGGATGACATATGGCAAAAACAAATTTTTTGTTTTTTGGTAGGACTGTTATAAGCTTACATGGCAAATTTCAGCGTGATATGTCACATAGTTTGTTTTCTGTGCTACTGTAAACAAGTCAAGCTCGAGTGTGTTCTTCGAATTTAACGATGTACATTCAAGTTGAACAAAGAATTTGTTTGAAATTTTGTTGGAATAACGGCTTCAGACGCCTTAAAAATGTTGCAGACAACCTATGGGGACTCTGCTCTATCGCGTGCACGTGTTTTCCAGTAGTACAAATCGTTCAAAGAGGGCCGTACATCGGTTGAAAACTTGCCTCATGAACGTCGTCCAGCAACATCAATAAACGACGAAAACATCGGAAAAGTAAAGGAAATTATGCTTGAAAATCGCACAAATCGCTAAATCGGTTAACGCTGAATATTATTTAGACGTTTTAAAGCGTTTGCGCGAGAACATTCGTCTTAAAAGGAAGGAATTGTGGGACAACAAGTCATGGTTCTTGCATCACGATAATGCACCAGCTCACACATCACGTCTTGTTCGCGATTATTTGAACAAAAATAATGTTAATATCGTTCCGCAAGCACCGTATTCGCCTGACATGGCTCCATGTGACTTTTTCCTGTTTCCCAAGCTCAAGTTGCCGCTCCGTGGAAAACATTTTGAGACAATTGAAGTCATAAAAGAGAATTCGAAGAACACTCTCGAGCTTGACTTGTTTACAGTAGTACGGAAAACAAACTATTATGTGACATATCACGCTGAAATTTGCCATGTAAGTTTATAACAGTCCTACCAAAAAACAAAATATGATGCACAAGTTACAATACAAAGAAAAAAAAAACACTTAAAAATGTATATTTGTGTCAAACAATTCATTAATTTGATGGGTAATACGAGTAGTGTTCTTTTAGATGGCGTTGGGCATCGTCTATTACTATAAAATTTGTCTGAGAATAGCCCAAATACAGTTTACCTTTGAAATAGTATCAAATAAATAACTAATTTGTCTCTCTCTTTTCCTTTTTTTAAACCATTTAAAATTTTGAGTTTTGCAAAAAGGATCAAACGCACACAAAATTTTATATATAATATTGTAGTTCAATTGTACCATATATGAACGAAAACAAAAGTGGATGCTTCTACCAATCATATCCAATACGTGACGTTTCACACATTTATCACTTACTTACCTGCTCTATTCCTCCACTTAAAGTATGAACTCTTCTACGAACTCTTCTTGGTCGTCCTCTAGGCTTATTTCAAAATTAAATATGGATGTACTTTTTTCTTAAAATAAATTCTATTTTGCGTCTGTCCAAAACTCTTTCTAATTTGCACTGTTACCGTTGTTTTAAGTGAATTGACAAATTTCAAGTCAATTGTCAATTCATAGCAATTATTCCCATCACAACAAAATTTTGAAAAAAAATTCGCAGCACCCGTTGGGACTATGTTCATGAATACATAAAGCGTTTTTCAGTAAGAGCGCTTTAACTTTTTTTTTGAATAAAACACAAACGGTTTGACTTTTTTAACTAATTTATATTTTATTATCGAGTTTGAACATATACATTTAAGTATGAAATTCGATTTCTTTTGCATGACCACCGCGTGCACGTTTTACGAAGTCCAATCGTTGAACCCAATTTTCGACCACTCTTTTGCATAAATCGGCCGAAATTCCAGCAATTTCGCGTTCAATATTGGCTCTGAGCTCACAAATCGTCGCCGGCTTGTTATTGTAGACCAATGACTTCACATAAAGAAAATAGTCTAGAGGCGTCAAATCACACGAGCGCGGCGGCCATTCGACCGGTCCATTTCTGGAAATAATGCGCTCATCGAACTTACTCTTCAACAAATCAATTGTAGCGTGTGCTGTGTGGCTTGTGGCCCCGTCCTGTTGAAACCACATGTCGTCTTAGTCCATACCATTCAATTGCGGCCAAAAATAATCGTTTATCATGTCGCGGTATCGATTTCCATTCACAGTAACGTGGCGATCGTTCTCGTCAACGAAAAAATATGGGCCAATTACGCCGCCGGCATGTAAACCGCACCAAACAGTCACTCTTTGTGGGTACATTGGTTTTTCGGCAATCTATCTTGGATTATCTGGAATGCGGAAATTCTGCTTATTGACGAATCCACTGGGGTGAAAATGTGCGTCCTCACTGAAGATGAAGTGCGCGATATGCATTTTGATTTGAACGCCCGTTTTCATAATAAGCCTGAATAACTTTAACGCGTTGCTCAAGTGTGTAACGTTCCATGATGAAATGTATACTAATGAAGTTTACAAATGACAAGCGAAAAATAAAAAATATTGCGTCGTTCGCCCTCCCTATCGGAAAAAAGTTGAATCGCACCTATTGAAAAACGCTTTATTTATTAGTAAAGAGAAAAAACAAAAAAATTATTGAGAATCCAAATATATACAATGCTGTGCTCATTAGAAAGATAGCTAAACAAAGCAAACGTACTCATATATATGCGTATATTTGTGTGTCATCCCGCTTTGCATAGACATTGCTGTTATCAATATGAAAATTTTGATAACTTTACACGCAAATATTTCATGAACAAATTAACCAATTTTAATTTTTATAATTTTCCGGAAATATGCTCATCAAAACCTTTCTTTTGATATATATTTCATATCTGTACATATTGTAGTTTAGTCAGAATAAGCGCCATGTTTTAAAATAATACTATAGATCACGTAATAGTGAATAATAGGTACATCACATTACTGACGATAACTTATGTGAATCTTTGTTAATAAAAGCATTTAGAAAAGGAAACTAAATATCTGTGGTCATAAGCAATAATCGCCTAACTCGTTAACTTTGCTTCCGAGATAAATGGCTTTTTATATTCAGAAGCGTTTCTGAGAAATGTAGAAAGAAGCTTTAAAAACTGTAAATACATAATTATTGATCATTTCAAGCACAATGCTCAGTTTAACAATTATAATGAAACTTGCCTTTGTTTAGGAGATATTTAATAAAAAGAAATAAAACTGTTTATTGCAAACATAACATATGATATAAGAATGACTATGTTGACTAAGGCTTTTATTGTAAAAGAATTGGTTGCTGTTTGTCTGGCACATATTGAGTTAAGGAACTATTGCATATATAAATTTACCAAGATAAAGAGTTAGTCCATTTCACTAATACGAGTTTATTTAAAAAAAAAAGGAATTTTACAAATTCATTATTTTAAACTAAATGACACTTTCCGAAAACTTATTTTTGTAATATTTATAAGTAATATTTATTTGAAAGTATAAGTATAATATATCAGTCGAAGTTATTCGGTTTCTGATTCACCTTCTACTAAATCTGGATGTACATTAGTTGAGTTATCTGTTAACAAACTTTTATAAAAAGGATGGAAGCATGGATTTACAAATAGTAGTAAATCAAGGAGATCCTTTTTCTTTTTTGAGCTAATCTTAATGTCTTGTGTTAGCATTGATATGTCGCTTATTGCTATTGAATTTACACCACGTTTTAACAAGTTCAATGTTTTAAAAGGAGCATGTTCGTTTAAAGTGGTTTTATAAAGAATTTTTGCTAACTTTCTCTTTGTAAATCTTAGCCATCTAATATCTTTCCAAATGAATTTTTCCCCATCTAGATTATTGGTTCTCCACATTCGCTTTCTTTTTATTTAAGAAAAGCTGGAAATAAAAAAAAATCTTGTAAGTTCATTTCAATTACGTTGAACGGATTTCTGGAACGTACACTTCTTATAAAATTGTATAATACCAGTCACGTGGATGATGTATTTGTGTCTATCACAGCGTGATCCACATCGCATTCCATGTGCGTGTGCCCAGGTTCTAAAAATTTGTGATCATTAATTTCTAAAGTGGGGTTAATTTCAAGAGCCAATGTGAACATTGCACACACGAATGAATTCTTATTTTGTCCCATACAGGAATCACTGTAAAAGATTGCATGATTAACTTGTGGAAGATTGTTTATATGTTTGAATAAGCATGATGCAATTTGATTGCCGCCACGGGCAGAAAGTGCCTCATGCCACATAAAGCAATGTGGGGTGCCAGTTGTACAGTCGTGTACGGTTAAATTATAGGTCCAAAGCTGCCTTTTGTAGAAACTTATTGAGTTTCTTAAGTAGGGGGTGGGCAAGCACTGCTGCAAATCAAAAGTATACACTTTAACTTTGGGATCATCGGAAGCGCAAGTTTTGTCATTTCTTTTTGACTCATATGCAAAATCTGCTTTACTCTGATGGGCTAAGAGTTCCTTTTCTAAATCACGTAGTAGAATATCATCGGATTCCTGTTAAGCAATAGCAATTTTAACTCTAAATTTTTCGCACGTAGAACAGGTATCAAGCATTGGCTTCTTAAATTTTATATTCATGGTTGTAAAACATTTTTTAATTAAATAATTATAAGAAGCGTAAAAGCCTTCTTACACTATATGTTTTGTCATATGTATATGTCTATTTAGAAAACTGCAGATACAAAATAGAAACGATTCTATTTTCGCCAGACACATAACTACATTAAGCTATTCCTTAATTTATTGGCAACATTTTTTGGAATTATTTATTTATTGTAAGAAAAAAGCAAATAAATTGAACTACTTAAAGCATTGGAAGTCATACGACAATACGTGAGCTTAGAAAGAATGACAAGTCATATGTAGAAACCATATCGTGTAGAAAGGCCTTAAAGATGCAACTTACTTTTAAAAATACCACTGTATGAGGAAACACTAACTACGTTGGCTTTGTATTTATCGCAAAACAAAGTATACATTTGGGCCAGGGATAATACCGCATGTAAGTATTGGCAACTTGTATCTCTCCTGGTATAGTGACTTTCGTATTTTGGAAAGCTGTTTATGTAGTCCCTTACAAGTTGAACTTTATCATTCGTAAGTATATTTTTTCCTCCACCTGATCCACGCTTATCAACAAGGTCACTGTTAGGATAGTGTAATTTCTTCTTCAAAACAGTTTTGACGAAACTGGCACTCTCATCGAAACACTACAGGAAGCATTTTTGGCATACCTGCACACTTTGGCCTTCAAACTCAACATAATAAGCAGCCTGAAACTTTCGCTCACGTGGCCTTTCAGGGTGTTTTTGCATATATTGAGTTTTTTTGTCGTTGATTTCAATTAAGGAACCAATGAACAAAATTCTCTGATTGTACGTACCCAACGACCAATATTTATTAAAAATGCTTTTCTGAAATGCAAGCGGAACCTTTGATTTGCACTTCATGCGACAATCAATAATAAGAGGTCTCCATTTTCTTTCCGACACAACAACACCCTTTACATTAACGTATGCCTTTCCCAAGTTCCGTCTTGTGCATGCTTGCTTCCTCGAATAAGCTCTTTGGGATGTAGTCGGGGCTTCGTTGAGCAGTTCATCATCATCTAAATTGCTACTATTTCCATTATTAGTAGAAGTTGAGTCCTCATAGTCGGAATCTAGGACTGAGTCATCACTGTCAAAACGGAGATTTTCCTGTAAATTTCATTTATCTGCCTCATTCTCACTGCATAGTGGAGTATTAGAAACATTTGTTAGTAAATCAGCCCCACTGCCCTCTAAAAACGGCATGTGACTGCTTTCATCATAACCTATTAATTGCAAAAATTTAAGCAACTTAGCAAAGCTATTTGTTTTTTTCAATCTTACCTGTTACATTTAGTTCGTTTTCCATTTCATTAATTTTAAATATTTTTATTAATTGCTTTATTATATTTTTTTAGTTCAGAAAATATTCAATTTTACCGAAACTTTTTTTTCTGACCTCTTATAACCTCTGCATTAATCACAGGAAATTGTTTAACTCAAATGATTTTAAAATGGCGCTTTAGGCATACCAATCTAACTGCACTTTGAAAAAAGAATAAGAGCATATGTCATTCACATTTGTCGCGTATGAAGATATAGCTCTCTTAAAAACTCACAACAAAAATGTATTAAACTTTTGAAGAGATAGTGCATGCTTATATAAGTTAAAGTAACAGAGGCGCAGAATTAAAGCTGTTGTCCAAATTCTGCTTTGGCACTCAATTTTGTGCTCAAACTTAATTTTGTATTGATCGTACGTTTCCGTTATGATCATAGCATTACAATAAGAATTCAGCAACAACATACCTATGTCCCCGCTTAGCGGCACCTTCGAACACGCGTTTATCGACACAGTTAATTTGCCAACAATAACTTCAGTTGCTGATCGAAGCGTCCCGCATTACAAAAAGAAAATAGCTTCGGTATGCCTTTGCATTACCCCAGCAACAAAAATAACGCTTCTTGTTATCCCGCTAAAAGCAACGGAATGCGTTTGCACATACATACCTATCAGAGGTCTCCCAAAACGCACTCGAGTGATAGTAGGGCATTATAAGATTTGTCATAGAGCGAGTAACATCGCTGTGAACTTTTGATGAATAAAAAAAGTAATACGATACTAAAAAGTGTTTTGTATCAATTGGCGCCCAACGTGGGGCCATTAAAGGAATCCTGCAAACGGATCATAAAGCCCCAGGACTTAGAGGAGGACCCTTAATCCCAAGGAAAAAAATAAAAATATATCCTAATATTCTGGATTATTATAAGTAAAAGTTTTTCTGTAAGTATTAATTCAAAATCATTAAATGAGAAAATTTTGAAGTGAATATTAAAAAATACTAAATAGTGATAAAGTTTGTGAAAAATTAAATGTAGGTATATTCGTTGTTAACTTACTTTTCGAAAGAGAAATGTAGAAGTGCAGTGAAACACAAGGTTACATTCAAAATGCTTTTTTTATTTTATTAAAATAAAATTCAGTTGCATCCAACTATTCGAATAAAACTATAATAATTTAATATAGTTGAAACAAATGTTGGTAATCGAATTTGAAAGTGGTATTTTGACCGCTATTTTTCATAAAAGTGCTAATTTAAAGCTTACTGTCGCTTAGTAGACACGTGTGCTTTAAGTGAAAAAATAATAAATCCCTAAAATAAGTGCGTAAATCTAAATTTTATACCCAAAACTGTTTACGGTTTAAAGTTCTTATTCAAAATCTATCTCATCAACATCAATATGAGCGTCAGTAGGGAACAAGTGCTGGAAATAGTGAACACGTCTACCGAACGTACTACCCAGGCATTTTCTGAGCAGCTTAGGGAGATAACAGAAGCAATAAAACGATTAGCTCCTCCGACTGTTCAGGTTTATAAGCCAGTATCTATTGATCCTTTAGTAATAGATAACAATGCCAGCTTGGACTTAATTAAGTCTCTCCCAGAATTTAAATGCACTTCTCAATCATATCCAGCTTGGCGCACCGCTGCGAAATTTGCAATGGAATACTACAAACCAGGTTCGGAAAAGTACTATATTGCCATGGGCATTTTTCGAAATAGAATTACAGACTCCACCCTTTTATTAATATATTTAACACGGTTCTTAATTTTGAAGCAATTATTGCAAGGCTGGACCATTCTTATTCCGATAAAAGGCCACTATATGTCTTAGAAAATGAACTAAGCGTTTAGAGACAAGACAATTTGTCAATCTCTGATTATTATGACAAAATTGGCAAACAACTAACCCTCATAATTAACAAACAAATAATGTCAAACAATGGTAATAGAGAGACTATTGATGCTCTTAACGAACGCGCCAAAGAAAATGCATTGCGAGTTTTTATATCTGGGCTACGCCGTCCAATATGCGACATCTTATTTTCGGCGAGACCAAATGATCTTCCCTCAGCACTTGCAGTAGCTCAGGAGCTCGAAACGAGTCGCATGCGACACAACTTTGCTCGAGCTTTCGCTGTAGGTAACTCGACAATACCCCAGCTTAACCCGTTTCTTCGGCAAAATCAGCATAGCACACACAATTTTGAAAATATCAACAGTAGACCAACACCAATGGAAATCGATCACAATACCTCCAATTACCACAGACGTCCCTCTCCACAAATGCAATACAACCCCCACGGCCACCTAAATAAGCTAAGATTTCAACCACATCCACTAGATAGTAATTCATCGCCGCAGGCCCCTCTTATTACCCAGCCTATGGTATTCAAGCGATCACGCGAACAATCTTCCTCAAATCAGACACCTTTTAATAAAGTGCAAAAAATTAACTTTATGCCCGAAAAAGAGATTTTCAGTGAAAGCGAACAGTGTAGTGATGATTATCTTCATGGCGATAGTTATGGAAATTTCACTGAAAGCTATAACGCTGATAGTGAAGCTTATAACTACAGTCACAATGAAATCGATACCGAACATTTCGAAGAAATTAATTTTTTAAACTAGAATCGCTCCTACCGTTTATAACTAAAACTTCCAAAAGCGGTCAGGAGCTACGCATTCTAATTGACACCGGCACTTCCAAGAACTATATTAAACCTTTTCCGTTTCTCCAAGGCATCAAAACTATTGATATGCCCTTTAAGTTAAAATCTATCAATGGTACGAATCTTATAAACCAAAAGTGCTTAATGAATGTATTTGGCCACACCTCAACGTTTTACTTACTACCTAATTTAAGTACGTTCGATGGTATAATTGGATACGACTTCCTTAAAGAACTTGAGGCAAATATTGACACCGAAAAAGGATATTTATTTTACCATAATGGCAAAGAGAAACTTAGGCATCTCCCGTGCATTCAATGCAACTTAATAACAATAATAGAAAACACCGTTCCATCGCATGTCAAATCTCTATTTCGAGATGTGATTACCAAACACATAAATGCATTTGCTGATCCAAATAAAGCACTACCGTTTAACACTAATGTTAAGGCTAGGATTCGTACTCAAACAAATGATCCGATTTATAGCAAAAGCTATCCATATCCGGTTTCCGTTGCACCGTTCATTAATAGCGAAATTAAAATTATTCTCAAAGATGGTATAATAAGACGGTCTTGTTCTCCGTATAATTCCCCGGTTCACGTGGTATCCAAAAAGGGCTTGGATGAAAGAGGTAATCCAAAATTACGTTTAGTAATAGATTATAGAAAAATTAATGAAAAAACTATCTCTGATCGGTACCCAATACCGGATACAGCAGTAATCTTAGCAAATTTAGGAAACTCAAAATATTTTACCACCTTAGATTTAAAATCGGGCTTCCATCAAATTGTCATGTGTGAGGAGGATAGAAAGAAAACTGCTTTTAGCGTTAACAACGGAAAATATGAATCCTGTCGATTACCTTTTGGCTTAAAGAATGCGCCAAGTATTTTTCAAAGAGCGATTGACGACATTCTACGCGAATACATCGGAAAATGTTGTCACGTTTATATCGATGATATCATTATTTATTCCCCTAATGAAAAATCACATTTGGAAGATATCGATAAAATCTTAACTAAGTTGGAAAAAGCTGGAATGAGAGTTTCGACAGAGAAATCAAAATTTTTCAACACAGAAGTCGAGTTTTTAGGTTTTCTAGTTTCAGAAAAGTGTATCAAGACGTGCCCAAATAAAGTTCATGATATATTGAATTATAAAATTCCAAAAACACTAAGCGCATTGCGGTCATTTCTCGGTTTATCGGGCTATTACCACCGTTTTGTAAAAAACTACGCCAATATGGTAAAGCCATTGACCAAATATCTCCGAGGTGAAAACGGACATATAGGAGCTAAGAAATCAAAAAATGTTGAAATTGTTCTTGATTGTGATGCATTACGTGCATTTGAAAAGGTAAAGCGAATCTTAGCTTCCGAAGACGTTCTTCTTCAGTATCCGAATTACAATTTTCCCTTTGAACTCACAACGGATGCCTCATCCAGCGCTTTGGGTGCAGTTTTATCCCAAAATGGTCGCCCCATAACAATGATTTCGAGAACTCTCTCTGTTACAGAACAAAACTACGCCACAAATGAACGCGAATTGCTCGCTATTGTATGGGCTTTGAAAACGCTGCGACATTATCTTTATGGTATGAAAAATATAAATATTTTTACTGACCACCAACCCCTCATTTTTTCCATATCAGAAAAAGATCCAAATAGTAAAATCAAAAGATGGCGCGCTTTTATTGAGGAATTTTCTCCAAACTTTCATTATAAGCCTGGAAAAGAAAATAAGGTAGCCGACGCTCTTTCTAGACAATTTGTTAACAATTTGGAAGAATCAATGACTAATGAAACTGCTCACAGCGAAGAGTCGTTGTCAAAGACTATAAAAACTATAAAGCGTCCCATCAATCAATTTAAAAATCAACTAGTTCTAACCAAATCAAGTAATTTGAGTAAAAGCACAAAAATTTTGTTTCAGAAATTTACTAGACATTATATTTTTTTTGACACCGTTGAAAATTTGATTTTCAATCTAAAATCTGCTATTAATTATAACGTCACAAATGGGATTCACTGTGACCTTTCTACTTTAGCGGAAATACAAAACCCTATATTAGAAAAATTTCTAGGTGTAAAGTTTGTTCACACTCAATTATTGGTAATAGATTTGACTAACAAGGATGACCAACTCGAAACCGTCACTACAGAGCACAACCGAGCACACCGTTGCTTATCTGAAAATTTTAATCAAATATCTAGAGAATATTATTTTCCGGGTTTGAAGAAAATGCTTAAAAATATAATTGCAAGTTGTAAAATTTGCCTGGAAAATAAATACCAGCGCAAGCCCCCAAATCCTGGAATTGGCAACACACCTATACCAATTCTCCCAGGTGAAATTCTCCACCTAGACATTTTTACTACCAACAAGCAACATTTTTTGACATGCGTTGACAAATTCTCTAAATTTGCTATAGTAAAACCTATCGCATCAAGATCCACTGTTGACATTACGGATGCCCTTCTAGAAATGTTATTAAAATTCAACAACACCAAAACTATAGTATCGGACAACGAGAAAGCTTTTCACTCAAACTCAATTAGAACCCTCCTAAGAGACAATTTTTCGATTGATCAGTTCTTTATACCAACACTACACAGCGAAAGTAATGGTCAAGTCGAAACGTTTACCTACCTTGCTAGAAATAGCGCGTTGCATTAAAGAACAGCAACAAATATGTGAAACTGTAGACCTGATTTTACTTTCGACTTATAAATACAATCACAGTATTCATTCTGTCATAGACGCCAGGCCCATTGACGTTTTTCACAATTACCCAATAGATAAATTAAATACTATCAGGAAAAGACTACTGGATGCTCAAGAAAAAACTATAAAAAAATTTAATGACGGTAAACAAATTAAAACATATAATGTTGGAGAGAAAGTTTATCTGAGAAGAAACAAACGGTTGGGTAACAAATTTGATAAAATATTTAATGAAAAGCTTGTTGAAAGGGACCTTGGCACTACAGTAATGATTGAATGAAAAAAGATACATAAAAGTAACCTACGATAATTTTGCAATGATTTTCTGAAAGAATTACATAAACAAAAATTTGCTTTGAATCATTTAATTAAAAACAAAAAGTTAATCCTTTTTTGATTTTGAATTATTACCGTTTTTTTCTATATAACTTTGTAAATTTAGTTTTAAGCTATTAAAATGTAAACCAAAAATTTTTTAAGCCACCCAGACTATCACATCGGTTTTGAAATATTAAACCGACTTTTCGTCGAAACGAGGACGTTCCAAATTCAAGATGGGGAATAGTTAAAGTAACAGAGGCGCAGAATTAAAGCTGTTGTCCAAATTCTGCTTTGGCTCTCAATTTTGTGCTCAAACTTAGTTTTGTATTGATCGTACGTTTGCGTTATGATCATAGCATTACAATAAGAATTCAGCAACAACATACCTATGTCCCCGCTTAGCGGCACCTTCGAACACGCGTTTATCGACACAGTTAATTTGCCAACAATAACTTCAGTTGCTGATCGAAGCGTCCCGCATTACAAAAAGAAAATAGCTTCGGTATGCCTTTGCATTACCCCACCGACAAAAATAACGCCTCTTGTTATCCCGCTAAAAGCAACGGAATGCGTTTGCACATACAAGTTATCGACTGCGGGCCACGACCATTGAAAATGAATTTTTAGTTTTAACTGAACCTAATTACTTTATTTACTGATGTCTTAAATAGTAAAAAATTGCTTACTCGCTAATACAATTTTGCTTACTTACTAAATTCTTACTCTGCTACAATTTACAATAAAATTGCTTATTTACTATATTAAATTCTTATTTGTGTAATTCAATATTAATATTATTGTTGTTGTTGTTGCTGTAAGTAAGTCAATTTACAATAAAATTGCTTATTTACTAAAATTTACTGATGTCTTAAATAGTAAAAAATTGCTTACTCGCTAATACAATTTTGCTTACTTACTAAATTCTTATTTGTGTAATTCAATATTACTATTGTTGTTGTTGTTGCTGGAAGTAAGTAAATATTGGCTAATTGCAAATGGAACAGGTAAGTAGGGCTCTTCACATTTTGTCGCGATCATTTCCGTTCGCACAAAATGTGAATTTGCTGTTCTTGCATTTTTTTGAGCAGCGAATATTGACTGTGTTAACTCCCCCCTTTTTAAGTATCAGCGTCTCGCTGATAAAATAAAGAAAGATGATATAATCTAACATTTCCTTATTGCGATAGGTTTGAAATCTATTATTGGAGGAGTGAATTGAAATTTTCTGTGGTAAGCTGATCTGGTGTGGAAATAGAGTATTATAAATAATACAAGTCCAAGAAATATTGCTAAAAAACTGTAACTTATTGACATAATAAACTTGGATGAGATGTAATTTAATTTTTTTACATTCGTCAGATGGAGTTGGTGAAGGTATTCTAAATCTATTTTTATCTCTTTTTCAGTTAAGTCGCTTGAGAGTATAGGAGGTAGGATTTGGTGAGACGTGGTTTGCCAATTTGTATAATTTATACCGCCTATAGTAATAGTTTCGTTATAAAAATTTATGATAAAGGTCCCGTTTAAGACCTGCGTCAAATTATTGTATGTCAAATTTCCTATAAAGTTAGAAATGAAGACTGTTCCATCTGTGATTAATTCTATTACAGGATCATTTCGAACTTGATAGTCGCAAGTTGCTTTCCCTCCCGCAAGGATTTGTGGAATACAATGGTTTTCATCCAAAGGTTCTAATTGATTTCTTTTGCAAATTGTTATGTCGTCTATGATCATGCATTTTTCACGAATGCCGTATTTTCCTTCCTGTGCAATAAAAAAATTATTAAATTGAAGATAAATTTGTTTGTTATTTTTTACTGTCGACCGGATGAGAATTTTGTTATACAAAATATCTTCGGTTTGTGGCAAGGATATGACGTATAGGAGAAGCGAATCTTTGACTATCATTGACGGTTCTGCGTATCTGAGAGCTTCTAATTCATTTTTGAAAGGTAGAGTTTCGGTTTGGGAAATTATATTGGCTACATCTGCTTTATTTAATAAATGAGAATGAACTATACCTTTTTTTGCAAGTTGAGTAGCTAAAACTATTTGCGAGATTTCATATTTTATTAATCCTAACTTATTATATAAAGATTGTTCGAATCTAACTGTATCGTTTGCGTCGATTTCGTCAAGTATTCTATTGTAATTATCCAGTATTTTATTAGTCGTTTTAATTAAGTAGTTATTGATCTTGTACTGTTTGTTGCTATTTCCTGTGAGGTCATTCGTTGTAGTCACGATTTCGTCCCAGTCGGTTGCGTCTGGATTACCCGCGAGCCATTTCCAGGCTGAGCCAATCCAATTGATTGATCGTTTGTTCTTTTTAACATTTCTAGTCCGTAACTGGTCTAAAAGGTTATCGATTTGCGAAATTTGGTAGTCGAGTTGCGGAGTTAGAGGACTTGTTCTGCTAGTCTGATAGCGTATAATGGGTTTAATGTCATTGAGAATACGTTCATAATCGTCCAAGTCGATGGCGTGTATGATTTTGTAGTAACCGTTTGATATTTTTCCTGTGCCCTGTTTTATAGTCACCAATGGGCTTTTGTATTCGTATATGTCCACTATTGCTTTTGTAAACCATGGTTTCAACCTGGTTAACGAAAATTGTCAATTTTTCAGATGAGATTTATGAATCTTTCTGTTATTAGTAGTGGTGATTGTTATATTATTGTCTTTCCCTACGGTTTCTTTTTCATAAATAGGTTTATTTTTCTTTTTTATATGTTTGTCTTTCTTGAAAACGATTTCGCCTGGTTCATATGTTTTAATTTTAGTTCTTTTTTTGTTGTGCCAATTTAGCATATTTTTTTGGTTCCTGGCGAGTTCGTGCTTGATATCGTTATTAACAATATCCTTGAAGTCCTTTAGTTCTTGATAATTTATTCTGTTAATCCTGCCAAGGAAGACGTCAGATGGTTTCTTGTTTGTTGCCGAATGGATTGTATTGTTATATCTGTCAACAGCTATGTTAATGATTTCATTAACAGAAAAGTCGGGGTATTCGGCTTGAAGACATCGAACTATTTCGATTATGGTAGAGTGGACGCGTTCCACCGCACCGTTTACTTCGCTTTTCTGAGGAGGGGTCAAATAGATTTTTATTCCTAAGGCCTCCAAGTAGTTCAATGTGATTGGGCTAATAAAACTGCCCTCATTATCCATTACCAACGTTTTCGGGACAGAGTAGAAATGAAGAAGTTTTATTAACTTGTCTCGGATATGTAGAACAGATTTATTTTTTATTCGAAAAAATTTCACAAACTTTGAGAATTTATCTAAGCAGGTTATATATTTTTCCCCTGCAATTTCGATAATATCTATATGGAGAATCTCAGTAGGATATGATGGAATGGGTGTGGCTTGGATTTCGGGTTTGGGAGGTCGGCGTTCGTACTTGTTAAAATGGCAAATTTCACACGATTTTTTGTAATCTTTGATTAATTTGGCCATTTGAGGGAAATAAAATTTTTCCAGTATTTGTTCTTTATTTTCTCTCCCGTTCCGATGAGCTCTTTTGTGTTCTTCTTTAATGATGCGGAACTTCTCTTCATCGCTAGAGACATCGCTCACTATCCTCTGGGTGATTCTAATTCTAAATTTTGAAAAGTATTCCTTGAAGATTTCTTGAAACAAGGGAATGTGTTTTTCTGGGATTTTGACCCCATTGACTAAATTTGGGCTGAGGTTCTTTTTAATATTGTTCTTATATCCTCCTTGTTAAGTCTTCTTTTTGACACGTAGTGTCTTTGATAATTTAGGTGTGGCTCTTCATGATGTTCTAGTTCTTGTCCTTCAGAAATGATTATCTAAGACTTAAATACATTAATAGGAGCCTCGCAATGAGGAATCAAATCTGTATTGTCCTCTTCTGCGCTATGTTGGGAATTATTATCTGAAGACGTTAAAACGTTAACTTCAGTTGGTAATCGCGATAGAGCATCGGCCACCGTGTTAGTTTTCCCAGGTTTGTATAATAATTTATAGTTGTATTCCTCTATTCTTGCCTTCCATCGTTTTAGTTTAGCATTGTTATTGCTATTGCTTAAGGCGAAGGTAAGGGGTTGATGGTCAGTTAATATTTTTATTTCCTTAGCACCGTAAAGGTAGGTCCTAAGCTTGTCGAATGCCCATATAATAGCGAGCATCTCCTTCTCAATCGTTGAGTAATTTTCCTCGGTTTTATTAAGGGATCTGGAGACGTATGTAATTGGCTTATCTTTGCCAATTTCGCCCTGAGAGAGGACAGCTCCAATAGCTACATTGGAAGCATCTGTTGTCAGGATGAAGGCTTTGGTGAAGTCCGGAAATGTAAGGATCTCCGAAGACACAAGTAACTCTTTTAAGTCATTAAAAGATTTCATAGCCTCTTTGTTTAGTGAAATGCTAACCCTTTTCGATTGATTTGCTTTTGTTTGAGCGTAAATACCTCTTGTTAGGTTTATAAGGGGCTTAGCAACTTTCGCGAAATCCCTTATAAATCTTCTGTAGTAAGAAGCTAAACCTAAGAAGCTTTTTAGTTCCTTCAAATTTCTGGGTGGCAATATCTTCTTTATGGAGGAAATTTTTTCAGGGTCGGGTAGGATTCCATCCTGTGTGACAACATGCCCTAAAAATTCTACGTGTGTCCTGAGGAATTGCGATTTTTCGTAGTTGACTTTTAGTCCTGATTTTTGAAGTAATTCAAACACAAGTTCTAAATTTTTTATATGTTCTGCCATATCTTTCCCTACGATGATAATATCATCAATGTAGACGTAACAGCTTTTGCCGATTAAGGGTTTCAGAACATCATTAATCATCCTTTGAAAGATTGATGGCGCGTTTCTAAGTCCAAACGGTAGTCTGGTAAACTCGTATTTACCATTGGCCGTTGAAAACGCTGTTTTCTTTATATCCTTTTCCTTCATTTTGATCTGGTGAAATCCAGATGTTAAATCTAGTGTGGTGAAGTACTTGGATTTGCCTAAACTTGCTAATGTGTTATTTATATCCGGTATGGGATATGTGTCAGGAATGGTTACTGCATTTAAGCGTTTGAAATCTATAACCACCCTGTACCTTTTTTCCCCAGATGGGCCTGGCTTCTTCGGCACTACCCATAAGGGAGAGTTATAAGGACTTTTTGAAGGCCTAATTATGCCGTCCTTTAGCAACTCTTTTATCTGTTTATCCACCTCTTCTCTAAGATTCGCTGGGTAGGGGTATGATTTTGTGTAAACGGGTTCCTCTGTTGTTGTTTTAATTTCTGCGCGGACACTCGTGTCCATAGTGCCGCTGTCTGAAACAGGACGAAAAATTTCTGCGTATTTTCGTTTAATAGTTTCTATATCATTAGTAGCAGTGGTTAAGGTATTTACTTGCCTACCCGTTTTTTCTTGTAATTTAATTTCGATATCATTTAACCGTAGCGTATTATTTTTCCTATCAATTATAGCTCCTAAATTTTTTAAGGTGTCGTCCCCTATTATGCCATCGAAAGATTTTAGATTTGGCAGTACGAAAAAGTCGAGTTTAGTCATAATGCCCAAATTTTTGAAAAATTGACCACCTACTTTGTGGGTTATCAGTACCTGTCCGGCTGCAGATTGCACGGTAAATGGTTTATCTAATTTTTTGGAACCTACAGAAGCTTTATCAGAAATGAAATTTTTGTTAGCTCCAGTATCAATTAGGAATTTTAAAATTCCATTGTTTTTTATGTGGTAATTTATGTAAGGAAGGCTTGATCGGCATCTATCATAAAATTTATTTCCTCGCCATTCTCTTGTTCATCAATTTCTTCGTCTTCTGACTCAATATTATACAGTTTTGGTTGTTTCCTTGGTATATTTGAGGTATTCTGTGACCTCGTAGCGTGTGCATTGTTTGGTCTGTTTATATAATTTACCTTTTGAGAATGCAATGATGGATCAACCTCCATTGGGACAGGTGGTTTTGGCTGTGTAGGCCGTGGAGGTGGTCCTTGTAGTTGAGTTTGCCTAGCGTTATTTTGGTTTTTAAAATTATACATTTTATTCCTTTCTCGAACGTTCAATTCGTTTGATGAATTTGGTATTGCGGAATAATTGTTTTTTTTTTTGTAGTTTGCATTGCCGGAACTTTTTGGGTAAATCGAATGATTTCTTAAGTTCATATTTTGAAGCATAGGCTTCAGGTAATGTTTCCGGCTTTTGGATTATTAATATCCTCGAAAGCTCACCTTGCACTCCTCTAATGAAATCATCGAGTGCCCTAGTCCTGTAGCTATCTATCAGAGCGCTTATAGCTTCCTCTGAATGTACCTGAGCCTTAATCTTATTTATTATAAGTGAGAGTTGGTAGTTAATCCTGGCGTAAAAGTGGTCTACACTAGAATTTCTCTGGCTTAATGTTGTTAGTTCGTATTCTAGAGTTCTGAGATCACGCTTGTCTGCGTAGTGTAAGGAGAGGCAGGTCTTAATTTTTTCCCAGTCATCGTTAAATATGTTGTAAGAGATTAGGGCTGTATCCGCCGGTCCTCTTATTTTATTCCTAATATGCTGCATTATAGCACGAAAGATGGGTCTGGTTTTAACTACCTCGTAATCTTTTAAAATAGATTCTACACTAGAGATCCATGAAATATATTGAATCGGATTTCCGTCAAAGATTTGCAGATCTTTCACGCAGTCTGGCAACCTCCTCATTTCGTTGAGTTCCGCCTCTGTTGCTGGCGCAATAGGTACGGGGTTATTTGTTGAAGTAGGACTAATCCTATTTTCTAACTCACCTATTCTACTGCTCATAACCCTCATCTGCTCGATTTGCAAATTGAGCGCGCCTGTTAACTGCGTTATTGCATTTTCAATACTTTCCATTTTTATTTTTAATTATTAATTATTAATTTATATATAATTATATATTTAACAATAATTTAGTTGTGGTTTTTTGTATAAATATAATTTCTTAATAACTTACAATAATACGAGGAACAGCGTCACTTTCACTTTGGTCATCACTGGACGTCCTGGTTCTTCCGTTTTCGAAGGCTTATCTCCGTACTCAGGTACAGGTTGTGTCACGGTAGTAGGCGGCTGCAGGCGGTTGTACAATACTTCAATGCGGTCTCTTGGATATTTGATCCTGATGAATTTTTTGTGGTTTAAGGATTTTATTACTAGGAAAAATTTTTATCCTTTCCAAATAAAAATCTTGTAGGATTTATCCGTTTCACACTTCTTGAAAGCTAGGATATTGATAAAGTTTTCGTGATTTTAAGGTTTTATTTCACACTCTCTTTTTCTTTGAGCTTAATTAATTACTCAATAAACACTAGAAAATGTTGTATCCTTTTTTGTTTAAAAAATCTTGTAGGATTTATCCGTTTCACTTTTTTGAAGTTTTAATTTATGTTGGGCGCCAGTTATCGACTGCGGGCCACGACCATTGAAAATGAATTTTTAGTTTCAACTGAACCTAATTTTAACTTTATTTACTGATGTCTTAAATAGTAAAAAATTGCTTACTCGCTAATACAATTTTGCTTACTTACTAAATTCTTACTCTGCTACAATTTACAATAAAATTGCTTATTTACTAAATTCTTATTTGTGTAATTCAATATTAATATTATTGTTGTTGTTGTTGCTGGAAGTAAGTAAATTTACAATAAAATTGCTTATTTACTAAAATTTACTGATGTCTTAAATAGTAAAAAATTGCTTACTCGCTAATACAATTTTGCTTACTTACTAAATTCTTATTTGTGTAATTCAATATTACTATTGTTGTTGTTGTTGCTGGAAGTAAGTAAATATTGGCTAATTGCAAATGGAACAGGTAAGTAGGGCTCTTCACATTTTGTCGCGATCATTTCCGTTCGCACAAAATGTGAATTTGCTGTTCTTGCATTTTTTTGAGCAGCGAATATTGACTGTGTTAACTTACATACCTATCAGAGGTCTCCCAAAACGCACTCGAGTGATAGTAGGGCATTATAAGATTTGTCATAGAGCGAGTAACATCGCTGTGAACTTTTGATGAATAAAAAAAGTAATACGATACTAAAAAGTGTTTTGTATTAATTTATATATTTTCAATTTGTAATAAACACTCACCTTCACGTTGGCTCTTATGTCAGCTCTCTTGCGTATGACAAACTTAAAAAAAATGTAGGTGCAAAAACAACTTAAGTTATTATAGGTCATTTAAATATAACATTATTGTAATTGACCATCTTCGTAAGTATACTTAGACTCATATAGTAAATGCAATAGCGATTCGTTGCGAGTTAGGCTAATATGTTTTTAATAATATTTACCCTAAAAAAACTAGTTAGAGTGATAGGAACTTCGCGTAAATATACAGTTTTATTGGTTGAATATGCTAGTATACATAATTCATTTCTTTCTTAAGTCGACTTAGGCGATTATTGCTTATGACCACAGATATAATGCTTCCCGGTAAAAAATTTCGCTCGAATGAAGAGGTTATCGTTAAAACTGAGGCCTATTTTTAGGCATAAGCGAAATCGTTCTACAAAAGTCGTATTGAAATGTTAGAGCGGCGCTTAAATGATTGCGTTGGGCTTGATGGAAATTACATTGATGATGTTTCTTTTGCTAGGCCAAGGACCTTTCAGCCCATGTGTTTCAATTCGGGGTTCTTCAAAAGTATCAAAAGTTGAAAAAAAATTATTTATACTGCTTAGTGCGACCTCATGTTGCATCTTTTGGCCCGTTTCGTGTCCAAGTTCAAAACTACAATTTGTTAGTGATATTACGGTGTTTTTTTTAAGCAATAATTTTGCATTTATTGTGCTCCTCCCCAGTGCTGTAAAATTTTCATGAAATTTTCTCAGCATATTTATAGAGTTGGGAGTTCTTTTCTCAGAGTGTTGCACTCTGACTAGACAAATGTCTGATATTTTATTTCCTATACATAAATTGAGGGTGGCGTTGCACCCGTTGCGGCTTGAAACATTTTGGGAGGAAAAATAGAACAAGTGCTCTTGGGAATGAAATTTTGATGCATGCAAGAAAAAATCTTATTATAAAATCTTCTAAATGCATATGTTTTTAACACACTTTTATTAGGTCGGGTTGTATGTATGTATGTATGTATGTATGTATGTATGTAACGGAATCTTTGAGCTTAATTTTTACTGGCTTCTAAAAATCTGATCGACTTGAAATTTTGCACACCTAACAAGGACCAGTGACAATGCAATAATTTGATAAAAGTTTTCCATTATCCTTATTAGTATTGCCAGGATTAATATTTTCTTTTTTTACTGTGGGCAAAAAGTAAGGTGAATTTGGTTGTAAAATGAAAAATCTTTATTTATTCTTGTAAATCAGTTTCTCAGGCTCCTTCCACGAAATAAGTTCTTCATCCCGATTACTTCTTTATCACGGCCGATAACTGCATAGCTTTAGACTCACAGTCGATAAGAAAGGAATTAAATATAACACGAATATATCGAATCATTTATTCACTGACTGCAATGATAACAATAATTTTCATTCATAATATATTAAAAAAAAATTGTTTAAAGAAACTAAAAAACACGCTTTTTTGCTAATCGAACTAAAAAGTAGAAAATAAAAAATAGTTTAAAAAAACTAAAAAACACGCTTTTATTGTTAATCGAACTAAAAAGTAGAAAATAAATTTTAATGACAAAGGGACCTATAATGAAGTAATAGCAAATCGAACGATCAGTCATAGTCAACTACCTCAGAACAGAACTATAACAAAAATTAAGATACAAATAGAGTAATTCAAATTAGAGTTAAAAGCGTGGGATGCATTTTGCTTCACTTTCATAACCCTCTGTACATAGGTAGTTGCCAATAGAATGATTGTAATATTTACTATATCAAGCTTCCCACGCTTTTAACTCTAATTTGAATTACTCTATTTGTATCTTAATTTTTGTTATAGTTCTGTTCTGAGGTAGTTGACTATGACTGATCGTTCGATTTGCTATTACTTCATTATAGGTCCCTTTGTCATTAAAAGTTTTTTTCTACTTTTTAGTTCGACTAACAATAAAAGCGTGTTTTTTAGTTTTTTTAAACTATTTTTTTTTAACCCGGGGTTTGTCGCTAGGCAAATACAAACACAAACGGTCGCAACCTGGTAAAAATTACAATACCACATAATATATAGGTGTATAATTAATTAAATATTTATTTTACGTAGAAGCGCGTATTTTATTTCTATGCAGAAAGGTACTTGAAGCGGCAGGTTACGATATTTTGTAGAAAAAAAATTATAAGTAGTTTTATTACCTCTTTGGTATTTTTTATCCAGTAGCGACGAACGCCGGGTTAAGCATAAAAAATAAATAATCCTTAAGAAACGGTATATACATACATATTAAAAAACAAAGAAAAGTTGGATATTTCAATAATTAGAAAAGAGCCATTCGTTTTTCTTACAGAATGTACATAAGCATATTAAAATGTTTCGCTCTCAGCCATATTCGCTTGCACGTTACTATTATGCCAGCTTTACTAAAAATTCGCTCGGACTCAACAGATGTGGACAGTATACAAAAATATTTGCTTTATACCAAATGTCGTCATCTGGAATCATTCAACATCATTTTCAACAATCATCTTTTTCATCTTTCTAATGGGCTTGCATATCTTCGCCAGTGATGACATAATGCTATACAAATATTATACTTTTGACTACAACAACTCGCACTTATCTAGCCGCAGCTCCAAGTTATTCTGAATGATTCAAGGAGTCTTCAATCATAAAAACGTGAGAAAATCCGTTCCTATGATTTATAATACCTTTCTGAATATTTTATGTCAACGCATGGTGGAAGTTACCAGTTTTCTTTCAACTAACATTATATTACCCATATTTAACTGTGATTCACTAGGGTGTATGTAAACTTTTTTGAAATATTCACCGGTTATATTCTGCAATTCTTTGAGCACCGTTCCCAAAAGCTATGGATACCTACATATGTACTTAAAAGCACCTCGTTTCTTCCAGGAAACAGTTCACAGCCAATTTAAAAACAAAAAAACTGTTAAATTTTATATAAATAACATATATCTACATAAATACAAGTTAACACGCTGCGGCACCCAACGTATTGCATTCCCACACCCTACCGATACACGTCCCGCTGCATCAGCATAATCGCTGTTATTCTACAGTACAACCCAACACCCTAAGTCTAGGCCAATTGCATATCAAGTACCACGTACTAATGCTTACGCAATAAGAACAGAGCCAGACATAGCGTCAGCAAATTATGTTTCACACGATTGTGAAATACTTGCACATGCCACCAGTGCATGCCGACTGTGGGAAGCTAGGGGCGGAGCCAGCGTACCAAGACACGGCGCACCTGAAGACAGCAGAACGACCAACACCTATAAAGGCCTGCAGCGCACATCAAGGGACAGTTGCGTAGTGCACACTAACTCTAGTTGTAACGTTTATCTGTATAGTTAATAAACTTTCTAATTGTAACTTTCATCCTTTAGTGTTTGATTTGCAGGGCAAGTTGGCCCTTTAATTTTTTTAAGTGTATTGGACTGAAAGTCCTTTTCTGGCGCCCGAGCAGGGAGCAGTAGTGAAGTGAAAAAATAAGTTGGAACTAGCTAAGAGCTAGAAAATATAATGAAGAGTCACAAAAATTAAAAGTGAAAAAGCTAGGAAGCTACAAAGTAAAGTGAAAGGAAAAAAGCTACAAATTTAAATAAAAAGGTTCTTAGAATAGAGAAGAAAAATTTAATAAAAAGTATAATACAATTTTTAAACAGCCAAGGGCTACAAAAGTAAAAGCGAGAAAAGTTCTAAGGGAAAATAAAAATTAATTCCCCTTTAAATAGCCAAGAGCTACAAAAATTGAAAGTGGAAAAAAGTTAAACAGCCAAGGGCTAGAAAATCGAAGTTTTAATCCTAACAGAGATTCTGTAAGTAACCGCTGTATATTTTTTCCTCTTCTCGTCTTCCTTTTCCAGAATGGATTCACTCCAAGTTACGGTTAATTTGACGGGTGCAGTGAATGCACTCATGGATCAACTAAATGGTTTAGAGAGGCGTGTATCGTGCTTGGACATACTCCAAAGCCGGGTCGCTTCGATAGAAGCTGCTACTCCTGCTCAAAGTACGGTGGAAGCTCACGTTCAACCCCGAGCTCCAACAGTTGAGGAGGTACTAAGAGATTTCTCGAGGCTTCCTGACTCCGTAAAGGAGTTACAAATTTTCAACGGTAACCCAACAATGTTTGTCTCATGGGTGCACACTGTTGAAAGCGTCCTTACCGATTTCGAGCCGGTAAAGAGTAAGCCAATCTATCGTGCAATCTTGCAGCACATTCGCCAAAAAATACGAGGGCCCGCCGATACTGCCCTCATATCGTATAGCATTTTTGACACTGACTGGGCCGCCAAGAAGGAGTGTCTATCGCTCCATTATGCAGACAAACGAGACATCTGCACCTTGGAGTACCACAACTCTCTCAAAAGAATTCACGGCTTGATGATTTCTACGGAGCCGTGAATCACCAATTTGCGTTGATTATCAACAAACTTAAAACTGAGAATTATTCTCAGGAAACAGTGCGTGTACTTATAGAATGGGGTTGAATGGGGATCTTTCGAAGATGCTCCTGGTTCAGCGCCCAAAAACTCTACCCGAGGCATATTCAAGGTGTCTCGAAATACAAAATACAAACCTTAGAAATTACACAGTGCATACTCCGCGATTCAATAATCGCATCGTCGCACCTATGAATACGATGCCAGAACACATGCATGGCCTAGAGGGCAATAAAGCACCTCCGCTACCACCAAGGATAACCTATTGTCCCCAAGAGCGACGATATCCCTTTGAAAATCGAGGTGGATACACTATACCTAAACGAGATCCTCCAACAACCTCTCAGCCACCCGTCGAGAAAATGGACATAGATCAATCTGTCCAGTCACGTAGAGAAAATTACATTACAATAGGCCAAATCCCTTTAAGCGGGGTGCAAAGTCAGACAACCTTCCGCGGAAACAGCAAAAGCTGTTCAACATAGAAACAGAAAACACCAAAGACGAAGTGAATAACTATTTAGCGGATACACAAGACGCACAGGAGGAGGATTTTTTATCCGACGGACATCTAGCATACCTTACATAGAGTACGTACTACCCGACGGCCGCACCCTAGATTTTCTGATCGACACTGGTGCCCACAAAAATTTTATTAGCCGAACGGTCGTAAGGCAAGGTAATCCAGTCGACAATCCCTTTTCCGTTAGATCAGGTGGCGGAAATATTCCCATAAAAGAAAAAATTAATTTAAACCTATTTAAAGACGTATGTGACGACTCCGAGACAACCTTCTTTGTACTCCCAGGATTGACGTCATTTGACGGAATCATAAGAGACCACACTTAGGGATATAGGCGCTATAGTTGATAGGAAATCAAACATCCTAGCCGTAAACAAATACAAAATTCCATTGAATGCCCGAATGTCCACGCAGGTGAATTATACGTTGTCTAAGGATCTCCCATTTCAAACAGAAGGAAAGGTGCGTAACCTTATTGGTAAATTTAGCAATCATTTCTTACCCCTAAATGGAAAGGAACTAGTGGACACTTGTGTACGCGCTGAAATCAAGACAACAACTCATGAACCTATTTATAGCAAAAGCTACCCGTATCCATCTTGTATGAGAGAAGAGGTCGACCGACAACGAGTTGTTGGAAGAAGGAGTTATTCGACCATCCAGAAGCCCATATAACTCTCCTATTTGGGTGGTGCCTAAAAAAACCTAAGCCAAATGGAGAGAAACAGTACCGTATGGTGATAGATTACAAAAGGCTTAACGCCGTAACTATCCCCGACACCTACCCTATTCCTGATATAAACGCTACCTTGTGTAGCCTTGGTAACTCTCGATACTTCACGACCATTGACTTGACTTCTGGGTTCCACCAAATCCCTACGAAAGAATCCGACGTACCCAAAACTACTTTCTCAACGATGAACGGAAAGTATGAGTTTTTGAGATTACCTTTCGGCCTTAAAAATGCGCCGGCCATTTTTCAACGCATGATCGACGACGTATTGAAACAACTCATTGGCAAAATCTGCTACGTCTATATAGACGATATCATTGTGTTCGGCAAGGATGTCAACGATCACTTGAAGAATGTCGAAATGGTATTTTCCCAATTACTACAATCCAACCGTAAGTCTACATGTTTCCTGCAGACAGAGGTCGAATTCTTAGGATATATCATCACTCCCGAAGGAGTTCGTCCTGACCCAAAAAAGGTCGAGGCCATGAACTCGTTCTTGCCACCATGCAATTTGAAAGATCTGAAAAGTGTTCTGGTAATGACCTCCTACTATCGGAAGTTCATCCGGGACTATGAAAAAATAGCCCCTAACAAACCTAACGCGCGGGGAAAATGCACAAATAAGGTCAAATGCATCGAGGAAAGTAGCAACACAACTTGACAGCGCGGCCTCACGAGCTTTTGGTTGGTTGGTTAGAGTGGTTATTCATCCAGAATCCAACTAGCGCTTCCGCACCATTTTGTTGCCACATCCTCGTTACCAAATTGTTTAACAGTTATTAACAGCAGGACTATATCCAGTCTGTGCGGTTTAGGAACCTTATTAGGTTGTTGACGTCTAAGCCAGACAGTTGCTCGAGACTCTCGAACAGCGGTTTGCCCAGGGTTAACATTCTGTCCTTCCATAGGGCAGGGCATTCACAGAGGAAATGGAAGATTGTTTCTTTTTTCTCCGGTTGCTTACAACTATGACAGTATGTATTATGAGGGATGCCCATTTTAGCGGCTTGTTCTCCGATAGACCAGAAGCCAGTTATGACTGCCGTATGTCTACAGGTGTCCTGTCGTTTCATGTTTATTAATGTCGACGATTGCTTGAGGTTGTAGGTGGGCCATAACGTTCTGCTGATTTTGCATTTCGTCTGGTCCCTCCATCTACAATCTGCAATTCGAAGGTATTTTAGGGAAATTGCATTCTTGACCGCACCTAGTGGAGTGAATACTGGTACTGCAAGAGCGCTATTCATGGCAGATCCCCCTCTTGCCAGTTCATCAGCTTTTTCGTTACCTTCAATGTTCCGGTGTCCCGGGACCAAAATTAAGGTTACTCTATGGTTTTCACTCAAGTTGGTGAGGCTATTCCTACTTTGCTCCACCACTTTAGAGGTTGTTATAGTCGCGTCCAGCGCCTGGATTGCGGCTTGGCTATCCGAAAGAATAGCGATATTGCCCTTAAAAGAGAAATCCGCGATTAGTAACCTGCAGGCTTCCCCAATTGCTAGTACTTCCGCTTGGAAGACGCTGCTGGTATTAGGGAGATGCACAGATTTTTCAATTCCAAGTCTATGAGAATATATATAAGCTCCAACACCACAATCCATTTTACTGCCATCTGTATAGACTGTAGTATCGAAGTTGTTTAGAGAGAATCCCTTATTCCATTCTTTTTTAGATGGAAAAAGTGTGGCAAAATTCCTATTCAACGTTGCAATCGGGACGATGTAGTCAGTCCTCACCGAGGTTAACTGAGTTTGTCGCAATAATAGACTAGCGTGACCATAAGTTTTTTCTTTCCAGCGACCCGCTTCATTTAACCTAAATGCACTGATGGTTGCCGTCTTCTTTATATGTAGGTCTATTGGAATAACGTGTGTCAGTGCATTGAGAGCCTCTCTAGGACATGATCTGATTGCACCGACCGTTATTGCACAGGCTGATCTTTGTATTCTGCCGAGTAATTTGGTATTGTATTCTCTCCCTAGAGCTTTCCACCAAACTACCGAACCATACGATAAAATGGGTCGTATAACCGCCTTATACAGCCATAATGTATGCTTAAGTTGAAGACCCCATCTTGTTCCAAGCATACGTTTGCAGGCATTTAAGCAATTTCTGCTTTCCTTACCCGTTCTTCGACGTTTAACTTCCAGCTAAGTTTGGAGTCCAGAATTACCCCTAAGTACTTTGCACTGGTTGATAGTGACAGAGTTTGTCCGTTGATATTTGGTACGGTGACAGTTGGTACCTTGTATCTGGTGGTAAAAAGCATAAGTTCTGTTTTACGCGGGTTTAAACTTAGCCCACATCCTGTGGCCCAAGATTTAAGCTCGCCTAACGCCCTTTGGATGATCCTACTGATCGTATTTGGACACAGTCCTGACACCATTTGCACCACATCATCAGCGTACACCACCACTTTTACCCCACCTCCGTTAAGTTTTATTAAGATTTTGCTGATCACACATAGCCAATGAAGTGGGGATAAAACTCCCCCTTGTGGAGTGCCCCCGTGGACCTTCTTGGTTATGTTGATATTACCCATATTAGCTTTGATGATCCTGGTTTCTAGCATGGAGATGACCCAGTTACTAATGCAACTGTCCACCTCCAGGTCTATCAACGCCCGTTGGATGGCATCTGTGCTAACATTGTTAAAGGCGCCTTCGATATCCAAGAATGCCGCCATGGTATAATGTTGGCTCTCTAGAGAGCCCTCTATTGTTCCGATTACCTCGTGAAGCGCTGTCTCCGTAGATTTGCCTTTAAGGTATGCGTGTTGTGCAGTTGATATACCAGAGCTCTCCAAAGAGCTTCTGAGGTGCATATCCAAAAGTCTTTCAAAAGTTTTTAACAGGAAAGACGAAAGACTGATTGGCCTGAAGTCCTTCGCTGATTCATGTCCTCTTCTACCTGCTTTTGGTATGAAGACGACCTTGACTAGTTTCCAGCTATCTGGAATATGGCCTAAGTTTAAACACGCTTTAAAAATTTCCTCTAGCCATGGTAGGATACAGTCCAAGGTTTCCTGCAACATCTTTGGAATGATCCTATCTGGCCCCGGAGATTTAAAGGGTGAGAAAGATTTGATTGCCCATTCAACTTTTTCTTTGGTAATAATTTCATTTGCAAGATGCTGTGGATTATATTGGCTCCGCCTAATGTTTCCCCTCTCACTTTCGTAAGCGCTGCATCCCGGAAAATGCGGGTTTAGCAGAAGCTTTAGCGATTCTTCTGTTGTAGCAGTCCAAGTTTCATCCGGTTTCTTGACCCAAGAAGCCATTGAGTGGTCTTTGGAAAGAACACGGCTGAGCCTAGCAGAATCCCTGGTGGATTCGATTGACGAACAAAATTCCCTCCAGCTCTCTTTTTTGGCAGCCCTGATTGCCTTCTTGTACTGTCTCCGACTTTCTCTGTACAATTCCCAATTTCCCGTTGAGTAGCTGAGGTTAAACGTAGATCTAGATTTTTCCCTTAGTTTTAAGAGCTCACTGCTCCACCAAGGAGGGTGAGTTTTTTTGCTAAATTTTATGGGGCAGGACGTTTTGTAGGCCCTACTAAATGCCTTTTCCAGTGTTACGACCCTACTCTCAAGGTTTTCCGTGAGAGTGATTTGAGGGATAGGAATCTCTCCTATCCCCTTGTTTACTACATATTTGAACCCCTTCCAGTTGGTTCTTAAAGGATTTCGAAACGGTAGGGGTGGATCTACCTTAAGAGCTAAATCGTAGAGGATCCAACTATGATCAGAAAAGGACCTTTTATTGGATACCTTCCAATTAACTACCCTTACTGAGCTATTTTCAGACAGTAGAGTAACATCAATCACTTCCTCCCATCCTCTGAAGTACTCCGTACTAGGAAAGGTGAAACTGGGAGTGTTACCCCTGTTACATACCGATAAGTTAGTATTAATAATAAAATTATATAAAGACTCACCTCGGTCGTTTGTCTCAGAGCTTCCCCACAACGCATGCTTCGCGTTGGCGTCGCATCCGAGTAGCAGGGTTTTGTTCCTGGTTCCTTCAAGCGCAAGCCCACAAGCCTCCTCGGGCGGTGCTGGCCGATCATGTGCCATATAGATGGATGCAAGTGTGATGCTGACATCGTCAGCAGCTTCCACCTCAACGGCCGTCACATCCTGGGAACTGTATGATGGGATTAAAAATGTGTTTAAGTGTTTTTTGGCTACAATACATGATCTATTATTACCTTGAGTACGCTTATAGTACAGATTGTAGTTTCTTCCCGGGAACCCCTTCACCTCGTTGCTCCGCACCCAGGATTCCTGGATTAAGGCTATGTCAACGTTCTCCTCCCCTAGGAGAACGGTTAGGTTGTCCGTTGCAGTTTGTGAATGCTGCAGGTTAATTTGGACAACCTTTAAAACCATTTTTTATTGGTTTGCTTCCGCAGGTTCGGCGTCATTTAACTGCATGCCAGTCAGCAGTTCGCTGGGGCCGTCGACCTCATCCTGCTCCTCCTCCGGATTCGCAGAACGGAATATCTTCAGCTGGGCCTTCCGTATGCCAAACCGAAGTTTATTTTCCACTTTTTGCAGTGGTTCAAGGCTCTGTTCTGTGATTTGAAGGAGGAACGACACGTTGTGCTTTTGCGGAGCCTCCGCTTTGATGATCGACCAATCGGCCATCGGTACTGAGCGGTTGTGAGCCTAGAGATAGGGACTGATTGGCTTCAAACTCCATGTTTGGTATCCAGATGCGAGCCCTCGGCCTTCGTGGTATTTCGCTAGCTGGAATGAGCTTGAGCCTCAAGCCATCCCAGCTGATCTGAATTTCGCCAATCGCGTTTGTCAGGAAGTGCAATGAGTACTGGTCATCACATTTGATTACCCGGCAACCGCGAACCACTTCCACCGAGTCGAAACCTGGGGATTGACCCTCCGGGTTCGCCATGCCATGGTCGACGATCATGCGAGACAACCGTGCCTCAATCTCTGACCATTTGTCAAGCACAGGTTTGCCGCGGTTGGAAGTTTCGTCCACCAGTGACATTTGAAGATGGTCCCGTGCCACCTCACTGAATTGTTTACTAAGTTTGGGGACAACCGCACCCTGATCTGAGATCTTGTGCTTCTTTGTTGCCCTCTTGTTTTCGTCTTGCGAACGGTTACGTTTTTTGGCCTCTGTCTTTCGGGCGGTTTGGAATGCCAGGTATTCGTCGACCACCTTTTGACACCTTGCCTTGTCAGCCTCATCTTTGGGATGAGCTTTACCTTCGGTCTCGTTCTTACGGATCCTGTCAAGGATAGCGAGGGACCTCTGGTAGAGCTTATACCTTGATGGGCCTTTATTAGTGCGCTTTTGCCCCATGGCTTTAGCGGATGTTGTCGGTTCATTTATTGTTGTTGGCGTGCTGTGGCCCACAGCTTTACCCTCAACTGTTTCCTGGCTAGAGGCCAGGAGCTCATCCTCGGAGGAAGATCCGATCCCCAGTTTGTCATGGGTGACCGATTGTTTGTCCTGTCGCATGGTATGTGTGTCCGTTTGTCTGTCTTGTGCTGTCAATACGTCCGTTTGTCTTTCCGTCACTTTGTCCGTCTGTTTCTCGCCCCTATCCGATTTTTGTTTTTTGTTTGGTTTCTTTTTTTCTGGTTCGTACGGTCACCTGCCCCGCCCAAGGAGCTGCGTATGTCGCCATGCGCGGTGACCAAGGAGGAATTAGGGGAAATAACCGGTCGACCATGGCAGCGCCCCATACCATGACAAGGCCACCATTACAACCTGAGGCGGCCTGATATCAGGAGGGCTCCGTTCGAAGACAGCCTTGTTTAGTCCCCCGGCTGCCAAACCCACACAATAGGAACGGGTCGCATCACACCTTGGGTTGAGGGAGTTTTTTTAACGAAGTTTACGTCTTCGGCCTGTGTGGTTCTCGGGAGACCTACTCTCCTACCTTCCATATCTGGGAGGTGTTCCCCTATCCACCACCTGGGGACGCGCCCTCTAGGGATAACAGGCTCCTCCAAGGGCACGAGCTTTTACTGATCTAAGACGTATGCTAACCTCCGCTGATGTCCTGGCATTTCTGAATTTTGGCAAGCCATTTAACCTAACCACTGACGCACTACGCAATTGTTGCAGTCCTGTCCCAGGGAGATATACAATAGGTAGAGACAAACCAATCGCATACATTTCTCGTTCGCTCAACAAGGCTGAGGAAAACTACGCCACCAATGAAAAAGATATGTTAGCTATCGTTTGGGCATTGGACAACTTGAGGTCGTATCTGTACGGTGCCAAAAAGATAAGGATATATACTGATCATCAACCCTTAACCTTTGCTCTAAGCTGTCGCAATTATAACGCCAAGCTTAAACGATGGAAAGCAAGGATTGAGGAGTATAATTGCGAACTAATCTATAAACCGGGAAAATCGAACTTGGTTACCGATGCTCTTTCTCGCCTCAAAACCGAGTGTAACATATTGAATGAGTCTGTTGTCGCCCAGCCTCCATCTGTATCGGGTCAAGAGCCTACAACAAGCGCAGAACCGGAAATCGACGCGACCTCCGAAGGCACGATGCACAGCCGATCGAGACAGCTCAGACCTAGTACCACATGTGGAGGCCCCCCTTAACATGTTTCGAAACCATATTATTTTTAGAAATGGAGATCGCCCTCGATGCCTCGAACATCCTTATCCAAGCTACAGTAGATACTACGTTTCATTTCCTGAATCCGATGTCAACGCACTGGTTAATATCTTACGGGAGTGCCTCAACCCGAACGTAATAAATGGAATTAAAATTCCCGAGGAACACCTCGCCGCACTGCAGGACACATATGTTAATAACTTCCGGAGATACAGAATCAGGATAACACAGCGATTAGTAGAAGATGTTACAATTCCTGACAGGGTATATGAAATAATCGAGAAAGAGCATAGGCGAACCCATAGAGACCCTCGCGAGAATAAACTACAGATACTTGAACAATTTTACTTTCCTTCAATGTCCAGACAGATCAGAGACTATGCCAAGCAATGCGATACTTGCAAACTAAACAAATACGATAGGCATCCCTCGAAACCGTTCCTTCAACCGACGCCGGTACCTAGCTATCCCTGCGAAATTCTGCACATCGATATTTTTGAGATGGAGAAGCAGAAATATCTTAGCGCAATCGACAAATTTGCGAAATTTGCTAAGTTATTCCCAATAAAAAATAAATCTTCAGTTCTCATTCGGAGGAAGCTTACTGTTCTCCTGCACTATTTTTCCGTGCCAAAAATGCTAGTTATGGACAACGAAAGGGGATTTTTAACCCCCCTTGTCCTAAATTATATCGGATCACTAGGTATAGAGGTTTATCAAACCCCAACACAAAGAAGTGAAAGTAATGGTCAGGTTGAGCGTTTACACTCAACATTGATAGAAATGTACCGCTGTATTTCGGTTGAGTTTAGCCGGCTCACCCCTAAAGAACGCATTTCAATTGCTGTAGACAGGTATAACAACACCGTTCACTCCGTTATCAAGCGAAAACCGGCAGACATATTTCTCAACCGGACCTCAAGAATAAATTATCAGGGTTGGTAAATTTCTGGGAAAAAACCATGCAGGGTATAAAAGCTCTATTAGAAAGGGAGCAGGAGGTCAGAAATGCGAGGTTGAACACCAAACGCACCCCTCCGCGTTCTTTCGATACCGGAGATGAGGTGCTCATTTCAAACAAACAAATTAAGGCCAAACAAAAGCCACGATTGAAACGAAAAAGAAACGATTGAAGAAAATCGAAACGCAACAATACTAACGCAAACAGGAAAAAAGTTCCACAAAGCGGATGTAAAAAACATTTAAAGATAACATTTGTCACAAGGCAAATCTAAGGGTATGGGTGCAAATTTTTTGCAGCCGATGTAGTCAGATGTTGGTTCAATTCCAAATAACTCGATGGTTCGAATGATTGCAATCGGTGTGGTTCTCCACCACGAGGCCTCTGCTTTAATTGACGTGAAGCCACTCGTGCCATGAGTTGGCCATTTGCAACTATCAACGCTTATGGCTAAAGGGACCAACACGAGCCTTCCAATGTCAGCTGAGAAAAACGCCTACATTCCGATGCAAAAGTACGCAACTAAGTTGTACATAAACACCTAAAAGGTGCAAAAGAAAAAAAAAAAAAAACGGAATGCTACCAAAAAATTACTAAATCACTAAGCATTAAAGTATGAGATACCATTGGTCAAAGGGTTAATAAGAAGCTTAAGACCAGTAGAATTCGGAGGTACGAATGCAAGCGTTAACGCGCCTGTAACCGTTGAAGTTATAGTGGTTCAATTCCATTTTTCTCACCGATGCGGAGGGGTTTAATTCCCTCAAAATGATCTTCTGCTTACTTGCGTGAAGTCATCCGTGCCATGAATAGGTCGCTTGCAATCATAAACGCTTGCGACTAAAAGGGATCAACGCGGACCTTCTATAGTCGAGTTAATACCCATATTCCAATGCAAAAATTTAAAACACAATTTTTTACAACAAATAAAGATGGGTCCAAAAATATGGAAAAGCAAACATGCGCAAAAGGCAGCGCTAATATAAAAAAAAACATAAATAAAAAAGAAAAAAGAAAAAATTTATATTAAATTCTAATATAAAAAAAATATAAATAAAAAAGAAAAAATTTAAATTAAATTTACTATCAAATTAACTAATTAACAATTCGAAATTTTTTCATAACCAACTAACAATTTTAAACCTTTCGATAACTAAAATAACACTAATCGAGCTTAAGGCAACTTGCAACCAACTTAACCAAATACTTCACTACTGGGTTCCCAACTAACGAAAATAGAAAAACTTTTTTGACTCAGTAGACTTTACCAGCTTTTACTAATTCACATTCCACTGCGCAACTCAAAACTAGGATAAGTCCCTAGAATAAGGAGTAGACACAAAGTTCGCATACTCGTAAGAAATTTACAGTTCGAATGAATTATTTGAAATTTCATAGAATAGCTTAGTAAAATAGACACTAAGATGATAATTTTGTTCGAATGAATTATTTGAAATTTCATAGAATAGCTTAGTAAAATAGACACTAAGATGATAATTTTCCATTTTTTATGTAAGCAAACAATTTACTAACATTACTATAATTTATAGCATCTGCCCTTGCACAACCGCGCACCCTTATGAGATATTTGAAATAGACTCACCATTGGCCACTATACGAAATGGGTACGGCTGGATCATCGATTAACACTTTAAGCTCATTCACGTAATAGATCTAAAGCGTTATGAATTGACAACTTGCAAATATTGAAGCACCTTAAGTCTGAGACGAATTGGTTCATATTATCCGAGGGATCGAGACTACTGTTACTTATGGTAATAATTTGGTTTATCTGGAGGAAGCTCACAGCAAGGATCCACTTACCCGAAATAAAAATCGAGTACCAACTTATTCGAAGGATCGAGAAACGTCCTTCGTCACCTAATCTGCGGGACGCAGATATTTAAAGGGGGAAGAGTTAACACGCTGCGGCACCCAACATATTGCATTCCCACACCCTACCGATACACGTGCCGCTGCATCAGCATAATCGCTGTTATTCTACAGTACAACCCAACACCCTAAGTCAAGGCCAATTGCATATCAAGCAGAGAACGTAAATTCATAGAGAAGGCGCAGGAACGAATGGACAGGTTAAATGTCAAAACACATCAAAACGAGGGTAGGAAATTAACAGAAGAGAGTTAACATAGCGGAGCGTAGTCAACAGAAATAAATATAACGTTTGCATTGAAATGTAAAATGCCATGATTTGATGTTAGGGAAAAGAAAATAACAGCAGACTTGTACATTTTTCTTTCATGCTTATTTGCCGTCGGCATTTCGCATGCGCAAATAGATTATTTCTTGTGAGATGAATAAATTAATTCTAAGTAACGCAATAGCACCGTAGGCCTAAGTAGCTAGTGTGCTTTATCAATTAGTGTTATATTTCATATTTCTCTAATAAATAATAATAATAGTAATTCTAAGTAAATATATGCATGCATGAATATGAAATTTTAGGTATCTAATTGACTAAATTGTATTGAATTTAGGTCTATTATCAAAATTATTCAAATATCATAACACAAAAAATAACTTTGTAAACCATTCATTTACATCAAGGTTTATTATTCAGCAATATGTTGTACTTTTTAAATTATTATATACATATGTATGTATATTCATATACTACAAAGCGTTGAATATATTATATATAACATCTACCATCCATATTCATGTGGGCAGAAAAAAATCTTGACTTGCCTCAAAACCCAGCTCATACACCTCTCATACACATCTCCATATACAGAATTCAAAGCAAATAGACAAACGTATGCAAACATATTTCTAATACACATATGTATGTGCAAAATTCACATTTCTCTTTCATGCTTATTTCCCGTAGGCATTTCGCATGCGCAAATGGATTACTTCTTGTGAGATGAATAAATTAATTCTAAGTATGTATGTATATGCATGCATGAATGTGAGATTTTAAATATCTAATTAACTAAATTGTATAGATATTAAGTGCATTATCAAAATAATTTCAAAATATCCACATAAAAAATTGGCTTTGTAAACCATTCATTTGCATCAACGGTTATTATTCAACAATATGTGTCCTTTTTAAATTTTTATATCCATATGTATGTATATTCATATTCTAAATAGATATAACATCTACCATCCATATTCATGTGGGCAGAAAATCTTGACCTGCCTCAAAACACAGCTCATGTATCTACATATAAAACATTCAAAAGCAAATAGACAAACGTATACAAATATATTCCTAACATATGCTAAAAAAACTCATCTAAACGGTATTCGCGTACATATACATATGTATGTATATATGCATATATGAATACATATGTTGGGACAATGTACATATGTACGTAAAAGTTTCTATTCTAAGCAAAACAATGAATATTCGTATATACATACATATAACCGCACATACTTACTTTATACCTCCACATGTGTATGCTTCCAAAACTAAAATTCTAACCCTAGCGACTACAAGAACAAAATGCATTCCTAGGCGTAGCTGTTGCGGCCATGATTATTTACCCGCGACGGCGCTGAACAGTTTCAAATATTAAAAAGCACAACAAAAACAAATTCATTGATAAGTTCGAGCTCATATTTCTACGAGCAAAGTACTTTCATTCATAAAACGAACCGCCCATATGCCAATTTTCTCGACAATTTGAAAATAGTCAATATTGGAATATTTCGCGTTGAATTATTTGCCAATATTTGGTAAATCTTGAATTTTTGTCAAGTAGAGTGACCGCGGCTCCGTACATATGTATGCATCAATATATGTATGTAAATATGTGTATATGTACAATGCTGTGCCAATGAATGTGCGCTGCGCCTATGAATGCGCGCTGGATTTCTTGATTTCTGTCGCAAGGGCTCGCAGCCTCACATGTATGTATGTCTATGGAAGTTTGTAGGCATGTATTTATGTGTATGCGTGTTTGCTTTTGCACGTCCATATGAACGATTTTTCATATGCAGATGTTCATTTGATTTAGCTGAACGAATATATTGATTTTGTAAGGAAATCCTGTCGAATTAAATTATTGGTATATGTTCATTTAAGTTCTTCTTACCAAATAAATATTATTATCCTTAAGAAAATGAAATACTAGTTTTTTTAATTTTAATTTTTTATTTTTATTCACAAGTAATTTAAGTACTCTTATATGTATATGTATGTATATACATATATTACAATACTATAAATAATAGGTATTTACATTTCCTGAAATGAAAAAAAATATATATAAAATTGTGAAAGCACGAATAACGAAATTGTTCTCATACTATAACAATTTCTCACACGACTTCGATATTGACATCGATTAAGTCATTGCGATTTACCTGATTTTTAAAACACTACTCTTAATCCATCGTGATTAAGTGAAAATTGTAGTGGTTTAAAAATCTAGGCTCAGGTGCTACCTGAAAAAGAAGATAAAAGGAAAACCTGAAAGATAGAGAAAAATCTGAAAGATGGAGAAAACCCTGAAAAATAAAAAAATCTGGAAAATAGGAAAAATAAATATAAATGAATACATATAAGAATAAACAATTAATAAACGCTGGTTTTACTTACCCTAAGGACCTGCGCAACTCACCTTGTTGGACCCTGACCTACAACGTACCACAACTTTTTTAGTTTATCGTTGCGCTTCTGACACCTAACTTGGGTATTTTCTTGCCGTAAAAGCCATTTCGCATTTTTGAATAGCAGTACATATATCAAAAAATCGAGTAGCTTGATGCGATGATCTTGACATTCGCCAGATATTGCGAACCAATGGGGAAATACTTCTTCGGTTTTTTGTTTTATAACTGGCAACATTAGATTGCGAATATTACCTACGTGAGCATATTTTGCAAAAAGCTGACGGTACCACATCATCTGAAGGCGACACACTTCGAATACCCTGTCTTCAGGATTCACCAGTCTCAAATCGGTGTCATCCGTGAAATTTTTAGACCTTATCAGGACTTCGGAATGCAATTTTAAGTCTCCTTGTGTTTTCATCATAATGTGGGCGCATTTGTCGCATTTTAGCTTACACAGTAATTTTTGGTAAATACCATAGCCAGTGTAATAACGCTGCACCTGTACCTCAGCTATCTTTTGTTCTTCGGCAAAATTCTCGTCTCCTACCTCTATATTTTCTAAAACGAGTTGCTCATTTAGCGGTTCTCCTACTTCTTCCTCCAGATGATGATCCTCAGTCCCTAAATTCCAGTCTAAATTAATATCATCATCATCTTCGCAATTATTGCCTTTGTTTTCGAACCGCTGTCGTAAAATTTTCATAGATATCAATCGCGCTACTATATACTGTACTTCGTGTGCTGTGGGATGGGTATTAATACCCTGACTAGCTCGGACCCGATAAAAGAAATTTTCTAGACAATCTTGGTTTAACTTTCCAAGGAAAATAAATTTTAAATTTTGATGCTGTTGAAAAAGTTCCTCGCACAATTCCAGCATCGATTTTATGGTAGTACGAAAACCTTGGATACATTTAATAGTGGAATATGCACGCATTGTAGACATTGGACTAAAGAATTCGAAGTAACTTAATAGTCTTTTAACTTTGCCCCTATCATCCCGCTTCAGGGGAGACCTTAATGGATTTGTTGACTGGAAATGCTTTGCATCGAGTTCATCAAAAAGATCGTTCATTTCTTTAACAAATATCTGCGTGGGCTTGGCAAAATTTATCAAGTTTTCATCATTACCAAATAAATTTTGACTACACATCATGTCAATACCTGACGCTACCGAATTGCTCAATACTTGTGTTGCGCGTGAAACGCTCATTTTTTCGAAAATGCTTGGATAAATATGAGCCTCCGTCAATTTTGGGCAAATTTTAAAATTGGAATTCTTTTGATCAATATCAAATAACTTCCTAATGACCTTAAAGCTTGCAGTGCCATGAGCGGTTGGAATATCATATTTCATAAATACATTACGGATGGACTTTATGAGATGGCAATAGTCAAACATACAAAAAATTTTATTGTTTTCGTGCATGAAAAAGGTGTTAATTTCAGAAATCTTCAATTGATTAAATAAAGTTATATTCGCGGGCCCTTGATCGCAAATCATAACTTTTATATTCAGTCCAATTTTCGTAATTGCGGAAATGTTACTCATCACAATTTGATGTAACTCTGTACCATTAAAACCATTTTTGGAAATATAATAGGAAAATACATACTTCCACTTAGAGCACAACCCTTTAACCATAAAAACACTACATTTGTTCCCTATTCTGCTTTGACGTTGGCCTTCCCCATGGTCCACAAACCCATCAATTATATCCCTACTTTTATTATAAGTAAGATCCGGCTTGATGCTCATTTCATCAAATAATAAAATGCATATGCGTTCTGTGCCGGACATTTTGCTAGCAATTTTGCTTAAATTGTTAACGACATTGGCATCGAAACCTGGAACAACATACCTGATGGGGCGCCAACGCAAAAGAGATGATTTGTGTGGTAAACAAAAACCTAGATCGTCACGCATAAAAGAATATGCTTTAGTGGACATATAGTTCAAATTTTGTGCCAATGCCTTTTCGTCCTCATTATACCAACCTTTTTTGGTACTGACGATCATTTTTGCAAAAGTTAAAGCATCGCTGCTACAACTTTCTTCCGCAATTATTGCACGTTTCAACAACTCAGAATATTTATTTTTTAGGTCATTATTTTCTTTTTCAAGCTCCTCAATACGTTTATTTAATTTGACCGCGTTACTCTGATAATAGCGAGCAGACTGAGCAAACCGTTCGCGAGTGGTTGTGGTTTCTAAGTCCACGCAGATCTGATTACTATAACTAGCCTGCCTGTTTTCCTCTAATATCGAATATTTCTCAAACTCTTCCAGAGTTAAATCTTCTTCTACTTCCTTAATTACCTTACTATAAGTTGCAGTGACGGGCGGGCAAACCCAATCAGAGCCAGCACTAGGCGAGCGACTTCTATTTACTGGCTCTAAATTGAAGCAAGGAAAAGCCCCTTTCAAGAGTTTATATTTTGTAACCAATGTGGGTTCAAAATGGCGTTGGCAAAGAAAAACCCTGTCAGTGCTTGACACTTGCACGTTGCAAGCCAAGGCCCAATTCAATCATACATTTTTTCCGATATTTGGCGCAATTTTCATATATGTAAAGCTAATATACATATGTCCTATGCTAATATAAGTATATAAACATGCATACATACAATTTCGCGCAATTTTCATAACCTAATACATATGCTATGCTAATATATAATATGTATATAAACATGCATGCATACATGCATTTCTTTTCGAATTACATTGAAACCAAAGTTCAATTGGTTACAAGCAATCATAAGAGCTTTTCATTAATTTGGCGCAATTTTCATATATGTACATATATACATTTATCCAATCAAAATCAAATCTAATGCAATCATACATTTTTTCCAATATTTGGCGCAATTTTCATATATGTAAAGCTAATATACATATGTCCTTTGCTAATATATGTATATAAACAATCATACATACAATTACGCGCAATTTTCATAAAAAAACCAAAAAGAACAAATCTGTAAACATGCATACAAATCATATGGACATATCAAATGAACAACTCTGTTCTGTACGCAAGCAAATGTAAGCTAATGTAAACTACATTTTTTCACACTTGCGTATCACTCTCTCCCTCTCATTTCTCTCCGGCAGCCATATTAATTAATTTCCTACTGTTAACTTGTGCTTTCCTACCCGTATTTTGTTAGGAGGAACGGGCCGGGACTGCGCCTTCTCTATGAATTTACGTTCTCTGTATCAAGTACCACGTACTAATGCTTACGCAATAAGAACAGAGCCAGACATAGCGTCAGCAAATTATGTTTCACACGATTGTGAAATACTTGCACATGCCATCAGTGCATGCCGACCGTGGGAAGCTAGGGGCGGAGCCAGCGTACCAAGATACGGCGCACCTGAAGACAGCAGAACGACCAACACCTATAAAGGCCTGCAGCGCACATCAAGGGGCAGTTGCGTAGTGCACACTAACTCTAGTTCTAACGGTTATCTGTATAGTTAATAAACTTTCTAATTGTAACTTTCATCCTTTAGTGCTTGATTTGCATCTGATCTTTAATTTTTTAAGTGTATTGGACTGAAAGTCCTTTTCTTACATATATGCTTGAATAATCACCCTAAATACGTTGTAAATTATATTACATGATCAAGAAAAGCATCTGTGACTCAACATACATGCGTTTTGCACAATATTATACATTGATGTAATGACTTTTAAACATTGTTGGTCTAACCGACAGCGTCATAGCAACAACAACATTTGTGAATAGTTCAGAGTGATAAACATGTGTATCGCGTGAACTTGTATATCTTTATGTAGAACTTCATATATTTACATGCATGTTCAGCTGCATACATACAAGGATAAATGAAATGAATACATGTATGTGCAAAATATGCCGACAAGTTCCTTATCACGACTTTACACTCGAATGCGTTTTTACATATTTAGCACTTCGCTATGTTTCGTATACGAATATGCATATTCCCACACAAATATACTAATGCAGATTTATATAGGATTGGATATTGGATAATAACACCCACTACGAATAAAGCAGTGACATCTTCTTAGCTACATAAATACAGGGTGGCTGATGAATTTTGCTACATTAAGAAACTCAAATAACTTTTTTTTAGTGTATGGAATTCATTTATTTTTTTTTCAAGTCGAAGGTCATTAAATTTTATTAAATGTAGCTTAACTAGTTTTAAAAATAATTGAATTTAAATGCCCCCCATGCTCGTTGACACAAGTGCGGCATCTTAGTAAAAAGTTGTTCATTGCTGCTTTGAGAGTTGCGACAGGAATAGCCGCAATTGTTGCCGAATGGATTGTTTTAGTTCATCCAAATTTGTTGGCTTTGTTTTATAAACTTCTTGTTTACATAAACCCCACAAGAAAATGTCAGGTGCAGTAAGGTCAGGCGACCTGGGGGGCCAACGAAATTCGGAGTTTCTTGAAATCAGTTTATTGGGAAATTTTCGTCGCAACTCTGTCATAACAGTCTGGGCTATGTGAGACGTTGCCCCATCTTGTTGAAACCACACAGAGTTGAAAGGAATTCTCTTTCGGCGTAGTTCTGGATAGAAAAATTCTTTCAGCATTTTCAAATAACGGTCTCCAGAACCGTAACGGTGTGACCAGTTTCTTCAAAAAAATAAGGCCCGACAATACAGCGTGAAGAAACCGCACACCACACTGTCACGCGAAGAGCATGCAATTCCGTCTCGTGGAGTATCTGTGGGTTAGAAGTACTCCATATTCGACAATTTTGTTTGTTCACATTGCCGTTTAAATCGAAATGGGCCTCATCAGACATGAAAAGGCAGTTTAACATGTTTTGGTCTTCTTCCACCATTTGCAGGATCTTCTGGCAAAATTCCAAGCGAATCGGCAAGTCTGCTGCATTCAGTTTGTTAACCATTTGAATTTTGTAGGGAAATAAGTCTAAATCTTTGTACATTCTCCTTCTCTCCGACCCACTGTGGAGAGAACACAGAAGGTGGCGACATTTGCGAACCGCTATCTTGCTCTCAGTAATTTTGACAGGATCAGCTGATACTCTGACGTATTGAATATTTATATTTCAATTCCTTTTATTATTGTATTGTTTTTCTTTTTTATTGTTATTATTTATTAACTTCCCCTATAATACCCTTTTCTTTCTTATTTATTCAATTGTCATTCACAGTCAAAAATACTCTGACGGATGTCTTTATCATGGACTACAAGACTTTTTTGCCTCCGAACGTTGTCTTTCCAACCGCTTTAGTTAGTATTGTGGCTTTTAAATATGTGCGCCATTCGTATTGCATAAATTTAGCAATCAACAAAAATTTTAAACTCCTAGCGATTCCAATAACCTTTCCTGGAGCAGCATTATGATATTATATTTGTAGATGGCATAGTCTATGCAACCGCCGCGGTAGCCGAATGGATTGGTGCGTGGCTACCATTTAGAAGTGCGCGGTCTAATAGCGGTCGCCCTTCGCAGATAATGGCAAACTTCCGAGTGTATTTCTGCCATGAAAAACTACTCATAAAAATTATGTCTCCATTTGAGGAACAACATTAACACGCACACCACAAATAGGAGGAGGAGCTCGGCCAAATACCCATAAAGGGTGCAAGGGTCAATTATACCCATATATAAGGATATAGTCTAATCACCTTAAATTCAACGCCGTGTATGTGCAAATTTTCTATATATAAGTATATATATGTACATATGTACACCAACCAGCCTGGCTAAAGGAAGTTCTGTATTTCGGAGCAGATAAGTTATATATAGGCCTCTTCTCTTCGCTACTTCCCCGCTCGCTATCTCTATGCTTGATTAACTTATCGAGCAAGATTACCCGCTAGCGAGTATGGTTATACCTCATTAGACAAGATAAGCTCACTATCTTACAAACACATGTAATTTAAGGCAGCTTTATTCACGCGTTGCCAATATATGTTCATTTATACCAGCAGAGAACGTTAAATATAGAGAAGTCTCACGAGCTACGAATGGTGTGAATTGTCAAAAATGAAGTCTAACCGCGGCCGGGGTTTAACAGAGCTGATTGCAGTGAATTCTCTCTTCCTATATTGGCTCTGCACACAGAGAACGTTCTCTGCTTTTGCTTCTGTAGAAAATCAAATTGACGATTAGCCGACGGCATTTTGCAAAGAATTTGCTTGTTCATTTCTACATATGTTCCCTTGATGAATGAAAATTTATTCAACTAAATGATTATTGATGAATAATTTGAATATTTATTATATACGCCAACATTTCAAATCAAAGTAACTTTAATATTTTGATTTAATTTAAAAAAATGCACTATAAAACGACCTCTCACATCTTGGTATGTGCATTTTAGTAAATTGAAAACTATACAAATTTGATGAAAATTTTTACATACAAGTGCTTTGGTATTTTGACATATGTATGTAAATATATGTATATCAATATATACATACATATGTATATGTATTATGTTAGCTATGTTTGTGCAAAAGTTCAATTGGATCTTCAATTCTTATAGTGTTACATATGTATGTATAAGTTAAAGATTTTCGCGTGGAAATATCTTTTTAAAAAAGATTGCGGTATGACCGCTCTTTATTGAGTTCAACTTAAAACTGAAATTACAAAATTTCTTAATCTAAAACCTAAACTTAAAATGCACCGAGCTACCTGTGGTGGCGTGCGCAATTTCGAGGGATCGCTGACTTGGGTTGCGCGTGCATAACATCCGGCCTAATTCAATTGGGGTGTTGTTGCCGTTGGCTTTTCTGCTGACAGTGCGTCTGGAATATTGTGGGAAGCGCTATGTAAGCGCTGTACATCCGCTGTACTCATGTTGCTGATCGGCGTGTGAAAAGTTAACATTAGCCATGTTAACACTTCCCCTCTTAAAAACGTTCGTCCTCGAGCGTTGTTAGAAATAGGGTAAGTTATTGAAACTTACATATCTTGATTGATCTTTTGGCAGATCTTCGATTTGACCCAAGTTGAGGCTTGCTGGAGGCATCTGGTTGCTGTCTAGGCTTTATGCGATGATTATTTTGTTTTGAATTTTCCTCCAAAATTTGAAAAATATTAGTGCTATGCAAGTAATAGCTGCAATTGATCCAAGTGAAAGTGAGCCAGTTGATATTGTTACTGTCTTTAGAAGATTTATTTTTCGGGTATTATTTATATTCAGTTCTTGCAGAGATTTTAGTGAAAGCAATTCAATCCGTTCGTTTTCGATTGGTGCTGGTTGTAGGACAGCTGAGATAGCTGGAGGAGGAATTGCCTCATAGTTGATGAATATTTGATTATTAACTTTCAATGTTGAGTTATGGAAGTTGATAACATGAGTTCCCGTCAAGTTCTGGGTTGTTGCGTCAGCATCTATTTTTCCCATAAAGCCATTAAGTAGTAAAATGCCTGATTTTATTTCTTCAATATGTGGAATATGGTGCCCGTTGCTTATGGTGCAAGTTGAATTAAAGCTATTAATTATTCTAGGTATACAATTACTATTAGTTATATTAACTATTTGTTTTTGTTTACAAATTTCAATTATCTTATAGTTATTACAATGAGTTTTTGTTCCGTAAACTTGATTGTTTCCTTTTAATATTTCACTATATTCGACATTAATTATAGTGTTATTTGCCCTTATTACAGGTCTTATAATAATTTTTTGAAAATTTTCTTTAATTGTTAATGGTATTTTTACCATATAAAAAATTGTAAAATTTTTGCTAATAACATTAACTTCTGATATTTCTAATGCCCGTTCCGCATTTTTAAATGGAATTTCATCATTTTCTAATTTTTCAAGTGCAATTTCAATTTCGTTCTTGTTTAACAATAATGAGTTTAATATATCTCTCTTTGCCCATTGTACGGCATATTTAATATTTATTAATTCTTCTTTTATTAATCTAATTCTATTTTGTAAATTAATAATTATTTCATTTACTATACTCATATCTTTCCGTATATTATTAAAAAGTTTATTCACAATTTGTGTAACGTTATTAATTTTTTCATTAAAAATTTCGTTTATTAGAACTTGTTTATCATTATTGCTGTTAAGCTGGTTTAAATTATTTGATATTGCTTCTAGATCCTCATGATCGGGGGATCCGGCTATAAATTTCCAGGCAGTACCTAGAATATTTATTGATCTTTTTTGCCGTAAGTTTGCTGGTTTAAGGGTATCAAGGATTTGGAGAGATTGGACTAATTCGTGCTTTAGGATAGGTAGTAGAATGCTATTCTTAGGAATGTCTGAAGAAATGTATTCGTAAATGTCCGTTAGAAATTGTTCGTATTTGTTAAGGTCGATTATATGTATTAGCCTAAAGGCTCCGTTTTGAATTTTTGCTGTCCCGTCATTGATTGTAACCAGTTGAGCAGTAGAGTAGTCATAAATGTCTATTGTTGCGGTGGTCGAAATAAAGAGAGTTCTGAAAAGAAGGTTAGACAGTTTTATTCTAGTTTTTAATATTGCTTTTGTGAACTATTTTTCCCGATTCTGTTACTATGGTTGAGTGTTTATTCTCCTTTACTATTTCTTTTTTGAATTTTGGGGTAATTTTTGTGCCTAGCCTTTTGTTTATTTTTACGTAGATAGTTTCGCCTGGATGATAAATTTTTATGGTTTCTCTGTTTTTGTTGTGAAAACAAAGGTCCTTTGCCTGTTTATTTTTTAATTCTAAAATGTTTTCCTCCCTTGCCTTTTCGAACTGGCTTGGGTCTGTGGAGACTCTTCTCCCGAAAAATATCTCTATTGGTTTCTTTTTTGTTGTTGAGTGGATGGAATAATTATATTCATAGACTGAGTTATCAAGGAGTTCGGCAAATGAAGTAAAATTCCGTTCTGCTTTTAGGCAGCGCATTATTTCTGTTAAGGTAGAATGAAATCGTTCTACTTGGCCATTAACTGAACTGGTATAAGGCGGTGTTTTAAAAATTTTGATGTTGAGAGTGTATTCGAGCAGAAATTTTATAGTTGCAGAATTAAGGGAAGTTTCGTTGTCTATAACCACTGATTCGGGTACGCCAAATTGGAAAAGCAATTCTCGTAGGGGTTCTTTTACGTGTTCTATTGCTCTTGATTTAATTATCTTGGTTTGTGCATATTTTGAGAATTTGTCTATTGCTGTCAATACTATATTTCTGTCGGTGATGTAAATATCAATATGCAAAATCTGTCCAGGGTATTGCGGTATGGGCGTTTCTCCTAATTCTGGTTTACTGGGGTGTCGGTCGTATTTATTTTCCTTGCATATTGAGCATTGCTGAATTATTGTTTTTATTTTCTTCGTCATTGATGGGAAGTAGTACTTTTCAAGGATTTGAGATTTATTTTCTCGGTGGTTTCTGTGTGCTCTTTTATGGGTTGTAATTATAATTTCTTCCTGTTCTTGCTCATTTGTAACGTCTTCTACTTGAAGTTGAGTAAATCGAATTTTATAGTTGCTAAAATGTATTGGGTATATTTCCTGAATTTTTCCCATAATGCGTTCTTCTGTCTTAATGCAATTAACTACGGAGGGATTTAGATATCTCTTAAGGAGGCTTATTAGATTTGCTGAATTGTAAACTGGTTCCTCTAAAATGTGTCTGTGATAAGTGGGAAATATTATTTTAAATTGATATGTTGAAGTTAACCCAGTGTTTAGAAATATTTGATTTTTGAAAACGTTTATCGGAGTTTCTACGTGCGGGATTAGATTATCGGATGAACTTTCGTCACTGTGTTGGGTTGTGGACAGAGCGTTTATTGGCTCGGTTATCGTTCTTGAAAGTGCATCGGCCACAACGTTTGTCGTACCTGGTTTATAATGGAGTTCATGATTGTATTCCTCCAGGATAGCTTTCCAGCGTTTCATTTTTGCATTATTGTTTTTGTTGCTTAGTGCTTGGGTCAAGGGTTGGTGGTCCGTAAATATATTGACTTTGGCTGAGCCATAAAGGTAGTTTCTGAAATTGTTTAGTGCCCATATTATGGCGAGAAATTCTTTTTCGTTTGTCGCATAGGATTCTTCCGTCTTAGTAAGTGTTCGGGATATAAAAGCTATGGGTTTCTTATCTTGTGCGAGGACTGCACCGATGGCATAATTGGAAGCATCGGTTGTTAGATGAAATTCTTTACTAAAATCGGGGTATGCCAGTATAACGTCATCGGACATAAGAGAGTTCTTGACTTTGTTGAAGGCATCTTTTGCTTCGCTGTTCAATACAATATTTATCTTGGCTGATTTAGTTTTTGAAATACGCCCCTCTTCCCCTCTTAAGAGTGAAGTTAGAGGTTTAGTTAGCATAGCATAATCTTTTATGAAACGGCGATAATAGCCTGAAAGGCCTAGAAATGAACGGAGTTGTTTAATAGTTTTTGGATATGGTATCTTCGCTATTGCTTCCACCTTTGCAGGGTTTTTCGTTATCCCTTTGGATGAAATTATGAATCCCAGGAATTCTACTGAGTCTCTAAAGAAATGACATTTGTCCAGCTGTATTTTCATGTTAGCATCTTCAAGCGTCTTAAAAATTTGTTGTAAGTGGAGGGCATGCTCTGATTCGGATTTACTAAATACGACAATGTCGTCGATATAAACGTAACAAATTTTGCCAATGTGATGGCGAAGAATGTCATCAAGCGCGCGCTGAAAAATTGAAGGAGCGTTTTTGAGTCCAAATGGTAACCTCGTGAACTCATATTTGCCGTTATTAATTGAGAAAGCGGTTTTCTCGATATCAGATTCTTTTAATGGGATTTGATGAAATCCGCTTTTTAAATCTAGGACTGAGAAATATTGATTTTTCCCTAATTGGGACAGTACCTCGTTAATTTGGGGTATTGGATAACGATCCGCTATGGTTATCGCATTGAGTTTGCGATAGTCGATTACTATTCTGTACTGTTTATTGCCTTGAGAGTCCGGTTTTTTTGCTACAACCCAAACGGGTGAATTATATGGTGACCTTGACGGTCGAATAATGCCGTCGTCTAGCATTGTTTTAATTTGGGATTCTACCTCACCTTTTAATGCCATTGGGTAGGGGTAGTATCTTGTGTAAACTGGGGTATCTTTATTTGTCCTAATTTCACCTATAACTTTCGTAGTGTAAGTAAGTTTGTCGTTAGGCTCTGCAAAGAGTTTAGAAAAGTTGTTCACTAAATTGTTGATTCTGCTTCGTTGGGTAGATGTCATATGACCTTCTGTAATGTTAATTGCGTTCGCTGAACTGGATTCAAGTTACTTTATTTTAATTTTGGTGTTACCCTTGATTGACATAAAATTGTCTTTGATGTGGATAACAGCTTCGAGAATTTTAAGGCTATCGTTTCCAAGGATACCATGGAATGAACGTAGCGTTGGGAGAAGGAAAAATTTTAATTTTGACTCTGTATTAAAAAGCTTTAGGAAAGTATGTTCCTTTATTTCTATGTCGCCTGCTATTGATTTTGCGAAAAAGTTTGATTCATTTTTAATTGGATTAGGGACGATAGAAGGTTGAATATAGTTTTTCGTTGATCCCATGTCAATTAGAAATTTCATTATTTTTCCACTCTCCAGTCTGCATTCAAAATAAGGCAGTGAAGAGTGAGTTAACCTAAAAAATGTATATCTGTTATGTCAGTCAGATCGTTGTCTTGTAATTCATCGTACTGGTCTATATAGTCATTTGTATGTTCTGCTATAGATTGCTCTTGACCATAATTTTGGTCGGAATCTATATGGAAATTCCTTTGCACTTTATTCGGAACCGGTGGGTTATCGATCGGAGGTCTCTTACCGAAAAAGTCGTTAGCGCGTGGTCTGTTCATGTAATTAACATGGCGTGTACGTAATGATGGATCTATGTCCATTGGTTCCGGTCGTGGTTGAGGTTTCGGAAACGGAAACGGTTGCGGACGCGGTGTTAGGTTGTTTGGTTGCTGGGATATGTTGGGCTGATAATACCGTTGAAAATATGGCCTATGTCCTCTGTTGGAGATAGCCGGGTTTGGTCGCGACTGGGGCAAATATGCCAATTCAGGATAGAACTCATTGTTGGACCTTCTTGGTGGAAGGGGTGGACGCAAGTTGTGAGGTTTCCTGTTCTGGTCACTGCTTTTCAGTGCTTAGTAAGAACGGAAACTCTGGTTTTCCAGCTTCAGGCATAAATGAAGAGCCTGTGGAAGATCCGCTGGTTCTCTCATTCCGAGGAGTCTTGGCAGATCGCCTCTAAGTCCTCGAATAAAGGTGTCAAGGGCCTTATCCCGATAGGTACGCGTGATTAGATGCATGGCTTCTTGACTAACTTCCATGCTTCCGATTTTGTTAAGGATAAGTGAAAGGTGGGAATAGACGCGCTGATAAAACTCTTGGACCGTCAGGTTGCCCTGCACTAAGGAGGTCATTTGGTACTCAAGGGTACCGATGTCGCGTTTGTCCGCGTAGTGTAAAGTGAGGCATCTGGAAATCGCTTTCCAGTCCAAAGGCGTGTTATATGATTCCAGGACAATGTCGGCATTGCCCACAATCTTGTTACGTATGACGTTGAGGATTCCATAGTATTTAGGCGTTCCTTTTTGCGGTTCGTAGATCTGCAAAATGCGATCTACGCTCTTTTTCCAGGAATTGAATTCCCCTGGGTTTCCCGAAAATTCACGCAAACATCTCACTACATCTGGAATCTTGTCTAACTCTGTTATATTGTTCGGTAGGCTAGAATCGATAGTCACGTCCGAAATGTCAGTAAAGTTCGCATTAGGGTTGAGGGCAGCTTGAACTAAGTTTCGTCCCTCTTGTTTAAGTATGTTATTTACGACTCCTGCTATAACGTTCGTCAATTGCTCCATGTTGAATGCATTTGCATTCGAGGAGGAAGGAACAGATTGTGGAGGAGGAGCGCTTAGCACAGGAGGTCTTACCAAGTTATTTGGATTAGACATGATAGTTTTCCTCTTTTTCCCTTGATTTTTATAATTTATTTTTTATTTAAATTTTTGATTTTTTATTTTTATTTATTTTTTTATTATTATTGATAAAGCTGGAGGGTCCCCCCGAAGGTGGTGAATCGCAGCTTTTGCGTGTAATATGTGGTTACTCCTTCTTGGAAGGAGGGCTTTCGTACTCTGGAGGGTCCCTGGTGTTGGGAATCGCAGAGTTAAGCTATATTATCAATTTGTAATTTATTGAGTTACCGGCTGTACGAGCCGTTCTTTATGAATTTTATACTTATTATTTTTGTTTTACTCCTTCTTGGAAGGAGAGCTTTCTTATCCTGGAGGGTCCCTGGTGTTGGGAATCGCAGAATTAAGCTATGTTATTAGGTTTAAATTTTATTAAGTTATTGGCTGTACGAGCCGTCCTTTTATGAATTTTATACTTATTATTTTTGTTTTACTCCTTCTTGGAAGGAGAGCTTTCTTATCCTGGAGGGTCCCTGGTGTTGGGAATCGCAGAATTAAGCTATGTTATTAGGTTTAAATTTTATTAAGTTATTGGCTGTACGAGCCGTCCTTTATCAAGCTTTATATTTGTTTTACTCCTTCTAGGAAGGAGGGCTTTCCTACTCTGGAGGGTCCCGTAGGAATCGCAGAGTTAAGCAATATTATAGTTTTTTTTTTTTTTATTTTTTTATTTTTATTTAGTTGTATTATTTTCTTAACCTTACTAAATTTCTATTTTTTAGATTTTTTTTTTTCTAAATAAAATTTCTCTTGATTTTTCCTTTACTTTTTGTTTAGTTGCGTTAATTTTCTTACAAAATTTCTCTTTTAGAATTTTTTCCTTATATAAAATTTCTCTTGAGTTTTTCTTCACTTTTGTTTAGTTGCGTTAATTTTCTTACAAAATTTCTCTTTTAGAGATTTTTTTTCTTACATAAAATTTCTCTTGAGTTTTTCTTCGCTTTTGTTTAGTTGCGTTAATTTTCTTACAAAATTTCTCTTTTAGAATTTTTTTCTTATATAAAATTTCTCTTGAGTTTTTCTTCACTTTTGTATTTAAAATTTTAGTACAATAATATTTTTATATTTAATATCTTCAAGATTTTTACAAATGTATAACTTAAATTTATAGACTTACATAAAAGTGTGCAGGAACATTTTATTGTTGACCTTTACTTAAATGAAGATTTACTGATTCGGTGCGGCGGCTGACGGCTTGCGTCTCCCGTTTGCTTACGCTACTAGGGGGCCTCTTTTCCGTCACTCTTGGATGCGGCGGATTGTTGATGGTCCCTGTTTGTCAGGGAATCCCTTTTTCCGGCACTTGTTCTTAGCTGTTGGTGCGGCGGATTGTTGATGGTCCCCGTTTGCCAGGGAATCCTTCTTCCGGCACACGTTCTTAGCTGTTGGTGGCACAGCTTGGAAAAGCCCTTTATGTCCACCAGGTTCGGGGGCCAATTCAGGTACCACTTCGCGAACGGAACACTTGGAGGCGGCTTCTTCTATTTTTAGGACACTATGGACACTATTACTGGAGACGGCTCCTTTTTTTTGTTCACACCCGCGTTATGTTAACGAATTGGCCCCACGTTGGGCGCCAGTTAAAGATTTTCGCGTGGAAATATCTTTTTAAAAAAGATTGCGGTATGACCGCTCTTTATTGAGTTCAAAATTTCTTAATCTAAAACCTAAACTTAAAATGCACCGAGCTACCTGTGGTGGCGTGCGCAATTTCGAGGGATCGCTGACTTGGGTTGCGCGTGCATAACATCCGGCCTAATTCAATTGGGGTGTTGCTGCCGTTGGCTTTTCTGCTGACAGTGCGTCTGGAATATTGTGAGAAGCGCTATGTAAGCGCTGTACATCCGCTGTACTCATGTTGCTGATCGGCGTGTGAAAAGTTAACATTAGCCATGTTAACATATATATCATATTTACATTTGAATATGCATTCATTTGTTCCTTTGCAAACGAAATTTTTTTCAATTTAGATTTATTACATGGAATAATATATGTATGCATTTTATAGATAGTATAAAACTTTGAAATTTAAAATAAATAAAAGAAAACTTCAAAGAAACGTATGTATTTGCATATACATATATATTTGTTATTTTTGGACAAAAAGAAATTGGGCATTGTTATACATACATACATTTGTTTGAAATAAAATTGACCGACAGCATTTTGCAAGGCATTTGAGGCATTACGTTTTTATTTCTGTTCTGTAATTTTTCATCCACATCCTATTGCAGGAGGTATACAAGCATGGTTTGTATACAAGTTTTGATATTCAAAATAAATAAAAGAATAATTTTAACAAACCCAAGATATCCTCCATATTTACATATTTTATAGGATAAAAAAGCATATTCGTATGTTACCGTAAGTATGTATATTTGGATTAGTAACAAAATCTGTTTAAACTGTTTCTTACTACAAACATATGTATGTACATGTATGCATACACATGTAAGAAACAATTAAGCAAAAGTTCAATGTACTGAAGCAACCATGACCTACCTCACGTATTGGCATATTGATGCCCTATTGTATGTATGTCCGTACATACATATACATATATTCTCGACTCCCAGCAAAACTATGCTTATTAGTATATACATACATATGTATGTACATACAACAGCACACACAAAGCACTGGCTTTATGCCTCTGCACGCGTATGTTTCCAAAGCTAAAATTATAAGCCGAGCGACTGCAAGAACAAAATACATTCATAGGCGCAGTCGCAGCGGTCAGATTTTTTTAGTCGCAACGACGCTGAAAAATCCAAAATATTCTATAACAAAATAGAAAATAACAAATATTCGAGCTCATATGCCCATATGCCCATATGCCAATTTTCTCGCCAATTCGAAAATAGTCAATATTGTAATATTTCGCGTTGAATTATTTGCCAATATTTGGTAAATCTTCAATTTTTGTGAAGTCGAGTGGCCGCGGCTCCGTACATATGTATGCATCAATATATGTATGTAAATACATATGTGTTCTAAATTCTCGACAACAATAGCAAATCGAAATATTTTTTCTGTCGAATGTGCTCGCAGCCTCATATGCAAGTATGGCTATGGAAGTTTGTATGCATGTATTTATGTACTATATATGTGTGTTTGCTTTTGCACGTCCATAGGAACGATTTTTCATATGCAGATATTTATTTTATTGAGCTGAACGAATATATTGATATTGTAATGAAATCCTGTCGAATTATATTATTGGTATACGTTTCTTTAAGTTCTTCTTACCAAATAAATATTATTATCCTTAAGAAAATGAAATACTAGTTTTTTTAATTTTAATTTTTTATTTTTATTCACAGAAATTTAAGTAATCTTATATGTATATGTATATGTATATATATTACAATGCTATAAATAATAGGTATTTACATTTCCTGAAATGAAAAAAAAAATATATAAAATTGTTAAAGCACGAATTACGAAATTGTTCTCATACTACAACAATTTCTCACCCGACTTCGATATTGACATCGATTAAGTCATTGCGATTTACCTGATTTTTAAAACACTACTCTCAATCCATCATGATTAAGAAAAAATTGTAGTGCTTTAAAAATCTAGGCTCGGATGCTAGCTGAAAGAGAAGAAAAAATAAAAAAGAAACCTGTAAAATATATTAGACTAAAGAATAGAAAAAACCTGAAACGGAAAATACCTGTAAAATATATAATTAAAAAAACCTGAAATATAGAAAAGTGGAAAAACCCTGAAATAAAAGAATAGGTATCACTGCTTGAAGTTTCTTCCGCAAGAACTGCACGAGTACACAAATATTTATATTTTTGCAGTAGCTTCTCATTTTCTGCTTCTAACTCTTGAATTCTTTTTTTTAATTTTATTTCATTGCTCCGATAATAACGAGCAGCCTGAGCAAATCGTTCGCTACTGCTTGTGATTTCTGAGTCCTCACAGATGTTTTTGTTTTTGGGTACCTGCCTTGTTTCCTCTAGCATGGAATATTTTGCGAATTCTTCTAACGTGAGATCATTTGCTACACCTACACCTACTGTACGATTTACGTACACTTTAGTAACGGGCGGGCAAACCCAATCAGAGCCAGTACTAGGTGAGCGACTTCTAGTAACTGGCTCTAATCTTAAAGATGGAACAGCCCCATCTAAAACTTTATAACGAGTTACTTGCTCTGGACTAAAGTGGCGCTTACAAACATATAGCCTGTCAGAATCTGCTGGTTGCACGTTGCAAGCCAGGGCCCAACTATTTCGAGCCTCTCCGCGTCGAGGAAATTCGTACAACGTATGACCCTTTTCCACCACGCATCCTACCACGCAACAGCTCCGTTGCTTCTTTGGAATTGTACAGCTGTATGTAGGGTCATCATTGTGCCCTATTAAAAAAATTTATTTTATAATATAATATAAACGTATAATAATTCAATGAAGGTTATAGGCATGTTTTTATTATGGAAATCCCTTCCCACAGCCCCCAGGCCGCGCCACCATTCTCATTCATCACTAATAATCGAATATTGCTGAATGTACTTTAAATCTCTTCATATTAGTCCCTACTCCTACTACTACTATTTTTACCTTATTTTCCTTTTAATACTTTATCTTTACTACTATCTGTAATTTTAATTTAAATTTTGATTTTACTGTTAATCCTTTTATGTAAACTATTCTTAATGTCAATCATTGTAAAAATAACCTACGGTTGTATGTTTTGACTTTAATAATAATAAATAAATAATATTTGCTTAAATTTAATCTAAAAACTCTTAGTTTTCCCTATTTCCCACTATTTATAGCACACTCTAGACTTCATAATCCGCATAAGCTGTTGAAATGCAAAGTTCAAAAACGGTTTGAGATAGAAAATTAATAAAAATAATTTTGCTTGATATTTTTCTGATTGGTTGTTTTGATTTTATTCAACAAGGCATAGCAACGGGTATTGTAATATTATGGTTATTAATAAAAAATTATTTTCTATGAAATATATGCACATACACATTCAAAAATAATTTAAATTTCTTAACTTCCTCCACTTTCCTGCCTCAAAACTCTAATGCTACCAGTTAGCAAACCTCACCCTCAATAAAACCTATCCACCCTAATATTATATCAAATGTATGCAATAAAACCTATCCACCCTAATATTATATCAAATGTATGCAATAAAACCTATCCACCCTAATACCAGAGAATGTTAATGCAATGAGAAGGTGCAAATGTTACTGTGAGCTTTTTTTAGTACAATTGAGATTTGAAAGATTTGTAATAAGGTCATTTAGCACACCGAGTTTATAGACACCTCACTGACTTTTGCCCACACAGAAATTAGAAACACCACACATCTTTCACCTCAACACACAACACATTTCTCACCTCGACATTAAACCATTTAAATTTTTACTATTTTCGTATTTTTGAAATAATAAGCGAATACGTAAAATTTATAACATAATTTTGTTTTTCAATTACATTAAAAAAAAAAACGATTTAAAAAAAAAAATTTATAAAAAAAAGTTTGCGCCGGGAATTGAACTCGAGTCTAACATGTGGCGAGGAAAATTAGGCGGTGCGTTTATTTCTTCGACTGCTTATTTTTTTACCATTTTGTTACTTTTGAAATGGTAAGCGGATACATAAAATTTATTACAAATTTTTTTATGATTACATTAAAAAAAAAAATTTGAAAACGAAAAAAAAAAAAAAATTGGCACCGAGAATTGATGGCGAGTCACGTAGGGAGGATAAATACGCAGAGCGTTTATTTCTGCGCCTGCGTTGTGAACAAAAGGTTTTGTGCATGCGCGCGACGCTAATAAATTTTAATAAAGTTCTGAAAGTAATTCATGAAGTTTTTCATTACACACATATGTACACAAATAACGGATACTTTATACGTAAATAAATGATGGTATATGATAATATACATAAGTACATAATATGTATGTACATGTCAATAGGAGGTATTTTCATTCAGAAAAAAAGAACGGTTTAAGATAAATCAACACTTATTTTATATTGTATGTCAATTTATAGTTTATGTATTCGACAGCATTTACATACATATGTATGTATTCTCATTTGTATATGAAAAACAATAATGCACAAGCGCAAGAACATCATATCACATATGCAAGTATGCCCAAATAACCTTGACTTATGTACATATGTACACATGTCACAGCACATCACATTCTTACAAGAAATCAAATACACATACGCACTAGTGAACGAGTTTCTTCCTAACAAGTGCAAAAACCATTCTGCTCTATGTATGTATATATACCCACTTTATGCCCTAGCATATATACATACATATACGAGTATACCTACTTGCCTTCTAAACTTCCTACAAAATAATTGTATTCATATGTTACTACATCCATGCACGTTCATACATTCATGCATACATATATGAGCGAGCACAGTGCTCCCTTCTTGCTTCCGTGTACTTCTGTCTTTCACCAGTCGATATTCCTAATATTGTACTTACAAAAACACAATACTTTGATAGACGCAAAAGCAATAGCAAGCGCAACGCGATGGCCGCTTTGCCACCACATATTCTTAAATCTTATTATTTAGAACAAAAACAAAAAGTTCATTCCTAAGTTAGAGCTCATATTTCAATTTCATTCATAAAACGAGCCGCCCATATGCCAATTTTCGCGACCATTCGAAAATAGTCAATATTGGAATATTTCGCTTGGAATTATTTGCCAATATTTGATAAATCTTAAATTTTTGTCATGTCGAGTGGCCGCGGCTCCGTATGTATGTATGCACCCTTATATGTATGTAAATATGTCTTCTAACTGTGCGACAGTCGCGAGTTAATGCGACTTCCAGCGAATCACACATTGCTGTCCGCAAAGCCGCATATATGTACCTTATGATCAGAAAGTACCGGGAATGTTTAAATTAAACAAAACAGAGTTAAATGTAAGGCAAATTTATATCATCTACTTCAAAATATGACCCGTCTGAAGCGACACACATGTGCCAACGTTTAACCCAGTCCTCCAAACACCCCCGGCAGGCCGATTTGTATTCTCTTTGATCAGTGCGATGGCGCGTTATCATCATGCAAAATCTGAGAATTGTTTGCTCACATTTCCGGCGGTTTGCAACACACAGCATCTCTCTAAGGTTTCAAAACGGATAAATAATATTCTCTATTGACTGTCTGGCCCGATGGAAGGTACTCATGGACTATGCCTTGGCAATCGAAGAAAACAGTCAACATCACCTTCCCGGTTCTTTTTGCTCATAGGGTATACATATCCCATCTTTTCACTGACGGACAAGAAGACGGTCGCAGTTGTTGTTTTTTATATGCATACATTTTGCGTTCGTTGAAGGTTTTTATATACATATTTATATATATTTACATATATACATATGCGTGCATGCGCGTTTGGCTTTCTGGATGCATCCATGGATATTAGAATATTTTCTCGTCAATATGTGTATGTAAGTAGTTCAGATTTGACTGAAGAGATTAAATATAGGAATGCATATTCATGATTGCCTTTCTGGCTGTTTTACATATAAATTAATTCAAAAGAAGTATGAATAATGTTATATAGAAAATAAATTTCTAAATAACAGGTATTAGAAAAACCTGAATACACTATTTTAAATCAATTCTAATTAAACCAAATACAAAAACATTAAATAAAAATATCGAACAAAGAAAAGTGTGTACAGGACTTGAACCTGAGTCAAACATGAGACTATGTACTGCATGCACAACACGTCTTTCACGATTGCTCTAAACTACAATTAGTAATGATCTTTTCTAAATCACTCATTTATTCGATTCGCAGTTTTATATGCACATATTCTGCGTTAGTTGAAAGTTTGTATGCGTAATTATATGCATATGGATCTGTGTATGCGCGTTTGGCTTTCTGGACGGATATTAGAATGATACAATATTTTCTCATCAATATAATTTGGATTTGATGAAATAGATTATAGACATATGTACATATTTTCTGTTTTGATTGATTTATATAAAAGTCAGGTCATATCCAGTATGAACTATTTTATACCGAAAAGAAGTTTCCATTTATAAAATACAAAAAAAACAGTATTTTAAAGAAATTTTAATTAAAATAAACTCAAAAATTTTACCAAACCTTCCTGGTTTGAATTGTAAAAAAAAAATGTGCAAGAAAAAAATATGACTTCAGGACTTGAACCTGAATTATATACGTGCCAAAAAACAAAACGAATAATTCCGTCGACTTTAGCTTCTGCACCACAAACTAACTGCCGCGCGGCGTTCTTAATCGCAAATTTATTCGCTTCGATTTCCTTAGTAGTGTGCCGAAAAATCTTATGAACTTCCTCAGTAGTTTGGTAAACGCAGAAAATATCTGAATTCTTGTCCTAGCGTGGTAAGTAAATATAGAAACCCTCCACTCGCGTCACTCGCGTGGTAAATATCTGCAATTCCCCACTCGTGAAGATAGTTGAATTTGAAATGACCTTATTATGAATCTATAAATTAGAACTCGAAAAAAGCTCATTTAACATTTGCTCCTTCTCATTGCATTAACATTCTCTGCTAATACTATATCAAATGAATTTTCATGCAAATAAAGAGACAAAAAGCACCTGTAACCTAACTGTGGCACAAAACGGAAAGTTTCCAAAAAAAAGCTCTTAATTCTCAAAAGCTGTTAAATTTCTGCAGTTGAGCATATTTCTGTTAACGTTCTGTGAAAAATGTCGCTGTTGTGTACCACGCGCGCAAAACGAGTACCCCTGAAAAGTGCTGCCATTTCAGCCATTGAGACTTCTCTATATTTAACGTTCTCTGTACCAGTCAGAGAACGTTAAATATAGAGAATTCTCACGAGCTACGAATAGTGTGAATTGTCAAAAATGAAGTCTAACCGCCGCCGGGGTGTGGTGAAACTTTTAACAGAGATGTTTTACAGCGATTTCTCCTTTAGCATATTGGCCCTGCACAGTTTTTGGCCTCTGTAGGAAATCAAATTGACGAATAGCCGACGGCATTTTGCAAAGTATTTGCAGAGAACGTTAAATATAGAGAATTCTCACGAGCTACGAATAGTGTGAATTGTCAAAAATGAAGTCTAACCGCCGCCGGGGTGTGGTGAAACTTTTAACAGAGATGTTTTACAGCGATTTCTCCTTTAGCATATTGGCCCTGCACAGTTTTTGGCCTCTGTAGGAAATCAAATTGACGAATAGCCGACGGCATTTTGCAAAGTATTTGCTTGTGCATTTTTATGTTCCCTTGATAAACGAAAATTTATTCAATTTGTAGTTTCAGACAAAGGTGATGAAGAAAAAATTATTGAATATTTATTATATGCGCCAACATTTCAAATCAAAGTAACTTTAATATTTTGATTTAATTTACCTCTCACATTTTGGTATGCGCGTTTTAGTAAATTTAAAACTAAACAAATTTGATGAAAATGTTTACTAATTTTTTGAGTCGAAATCAATTCATAGCATAAAGTGTTTTGGTATATCGACATACATATGTATTTACATTTGAATATGCATTTATTTGTTCCTTTGGCAAACCAAATTTTTTTCAATTTACATTATATTACAGGGAATAATAATATACATACATTTGTATGTACGCATTTTCTAGATAGTGTAAAACTTTAAAATAAATAAAGGAAAACTTCAAAGAAACGTATTTGCATATATGGGACAACTAAGTTCAATTGCATCTTTATTAAATATGGATATGTTGCACGCATATGTGTGCACTGAAGCAACATGATCTACCTCACGAGCATCGCCTTATATTTCATGTAAATAACCTAATGATCAAACTCCTGCCTCACAAATGCTAAAACAAATTTCTTTTGAATATTCATGTACATATTTGTATGTGTGCGTATGTACACTTGGTGCCCATATCCCTTCAAACAAATCAAAAAATTCTGTATTCAAAACACTTCATTACCAGGCACACAGGAAGATGGCATATGCAAATATAAATATGTGAATTGAATTCAAGCAAAACAATGCTTATTAATATACACATATGCATGTGCATACAATCGCACACACAGGGCACTCACTTTATTCGTCGAAATGCGTATGTCGTTCAAAGCTAAAATTCTATGCCTAGCGACTACAAGAACAAAATGCAGTCATAGACGCAGGCGTAGCGGCCATCATTCTAGTTGCCATAGCGCTGAACAGTCGCGGCGGCGCCGAACAGTTTCAACTATTGTACTGTGCAACACAAACTCATCATCAAAAAATTCATTGATAAATTCGAGCTCATAGTTGTAAGAGCAAGAACTTTCATTCATAAAACGAGCCGCCCATATGCCAATTTTCTCGACAATTCGAAAATAGTCAATATTGGAATATTTCGCGTAGAATTAGTTGCCAATATTTGATAAATCTTGAATTTTTGTCAAGTCGAGTGCCCGCGGCTTCGTACATATGTATGCATCAATATATGTATGTAAATATGTGTATATGTACAATGCTGTGCCAATGAATGTGCGCTGCGCCTATGAATGCGCGCTGGATTTCTTGAGAAGTTTTACCGTTTTATCTTGAGCTGTGGCTGGTGAGCATACATACACACAGCATATACATACGCGCAAATGTATATAAATTCACAAATTTACATTTGCATATGCCATCTTCCTGTGCGCCTGGTAATGAGGCGTTTTCTATAGAGGATTTTGATTCAGTTGAAGGGAATTCAACAAAGTTTTACAGACACCAGACAGACATAACATATCGCACTTGTTACGTTAAAGCGTAACAACTCAAAATCTGAACATTTTCAGTAGAGACGAAAAACTGTTTCCGTAAATATTAATAATATAGGTATTACAAGGGAAAAAATATGTAATTGCACGAAAATATCATTAAAAACAATATAACGGTTGTTTCATTCTTATTTGTTTAGTAGTTGCGCTAAAATTTTATTATTTGGAATTTTAGGAATGATTTGAAGAAAATTCCCGTAGGAATTGAACCCAAGGTGCGTGAATTTTTCACTTTGCTGTAAGCATGATCACATTGAAACCTCGAGCATAGAAAAAAGGAATTCGATCCTATTTTTGCTATTGGAGTTTAAAATAAAGCGTATTGCTACTTTACCATTATTTGTTGTTTTAAAGTTAAACGGACAGTATTAACTCAATTTATATCCCTTTTACCTATTGCTTGCAATTTAATTTTTTTACAGAGCTTGATGGCCATCATTCAGACGAGACTGGCTCCGGAGAGGGTGAGAATTCTAATGGAGGCATATCAAATATAGCCGCTAATGATGACGATCAAGCTCGCTTAATACTTAAACGTAAACTGCAAAGGAATCGGACTTCCTTCACGAATGAGCAAATCGACAGCTTAGAGAAAGGTGGTGATTTATATACAAATCTCCGAATGAAAAACAACTTTTTTATTTCACTTATTTTAATTAATATTTACTTCTTATTTTAATTCTATAGAATTTGAACGCACTCATTATCCGGATGTTTTTGCACGTGAGCGATTAGCTGGTAAAATAGGCTTGCCAGAAGCAAGGATACAGGTTTGGTTTTCTAATCGGCGAGCCAAATGGCGACGCGAGGAGAAATTGCGCAATCAACGCAGAACACCCAACTCAGCTGGCGGCGGGTCAACCGTTTCAGCTACATCCGTTACTGATAGCCCAAACAGCGGTAGTATGGGCGGCGGTGGCGCCACCGTTGTACACAGTGGAAGTAAGTATATTAAATAACAGTTGACAAATTTTGGTAGCTAAATATGCTAACATAAATATGTAAAAAAGCACGAATGTTTTTTGATTATTTTGGCTATGCCACGCCATCGACAGACGCAGCGATTCCCGATGCCATAATGTCACCGTCTTCTTTAGCTAACAACTCAACGGCCTCAGCGGCTGCAGCAGTCATATCGTCAATTTCGGTGCAAGCAGTTGGGGGGTCTGACAGCGGTGCTGGCACTCCTGATATCCTTGGTGGACAACAATCTTTATCGAGTAGTAGCTGTGCCAGCGTTACAAGCGCAACAAATTTGGGCCATGGTAACGGAGGCGGACACGCTGCTGATCGCCATAGTGCGGGAATAATGGGACTAAATGTGGGCGGCAGTAATACGTGTTCTCCGATCGGTGCAGTACATACATATCATCCATCGGCACATCACACCCATGCCACACACCCTCACTTGGGCAATTCCATAGTGCCATCTATTTCCCCCCGACTTAATCTGAACAGCGGCTTCAGTGGCTCCATGGGGTCTATGTATCCAACGATACATCACCACTCCACGATGTCCATGAGTGAAACATATAGGTTAGTCAACACTAATATATTCATACTAAAGTCAATATATATACCTATCAATATACCTACAATATATACATAAGTATTGAAATAGAATTGTAATGTATAACTACAAATTGTAATGTATAATGTATGTGCCATTAAGAAAGATTATTTTAAATTTAGCGAAATTTTTAGATATGCGAGCATACACATATGCCTATTTTATCGACTATTCTTTAGTAAAAAGGTAAAAACGTATAGTTACGATGAGAGTCAGATCAATGCCTTTGATGTACAATAAAAACAGTACTTAACATACATACACAAAATATTAGGAGAACTTAAATGTTACGAATATTTTAATATGTTATGAATACATATATTTTTTTTGTAACTTTCATTGTAGTTCGATGGCGTCCATGTCACCTTTCACTCATCCATCCATTACATCGTCTCAGCCCCGAGATCTGAGTCCACCTTCTCTGTACCAGTGCCACATGTCATTGCGCACCCCTCTAGCACCGCCTCCACATCATCACGCAGTAGTTGGCGGTTATGGTATACCGGCGTCAGGTGCAGCGCATGGGAGTTCAATGGGTGCTGGCTCTAGCACACCAGGAAGTGGTCTTGCAAATCTTCAACCAACATGTAGCGGCTACGATACAACTTTGAGTAGTTATAGTCAAGCAGTGGGATTGCAGCCACCACCGCCACTACCGTTACACTCCACAGCTAATGTTTCTTCACTGTCTCAGGTTGCCAGTGAGAGTTCAGTATCTACTTTAAGCTGCGGTAGTCGACTAACGACGATGATCACTGGCAACACTACAACATTAACGACGCGCAACTCTCCTTGCAGCCCCCCTCAGCAGTTAAGTACCACCAACCATAGTAGCGGAAGCGGCAGTGTGTCATCAAGTATCCCTGACAGTTACTCTCAATTAGGTTATGGATATGCGACAGCGGCTGCCGTTGCTACCTCGGCATGCAGCAATAATGACAGTGTTGCGGCATTGTCAGCTGAGCCGACTGCTAACAACGTGATTTCTTCAAGCTCACAAAACCAGGCAGGTAAGCAACAGCAGTTTTTCGCCTCATGCTTTTACTCGCCCTGGGTTTAAATCGTCTGCGTCGCAAATTAAGTCAAATATTTAAACAGTCTGACATTGACGAAGCTGGCCCATGTAGCCCTACAATGGATTCAAATAAGTATATCATAAGAGAATGCAAAAAATCAGTGTTTTCTAAATGCATACCCTTACATTACTAATAAATTCTTACATCTACCTGTTAAGATCTCACCTGAATCAAAAGCTAAAATAAAAACTAAAGATTATGTGACATATCCGAGATCTTAATATAGTTATTATTAGTGAAAACTATTACTGTTTAGTTTAAGCTTCCCAGGACTTGCCATTCGTAAAAATTAAATTAAATCTAACTGACACAATAACATACTATACATATGTACTTTTCGAAATAAAATTTTTAGTCCTCAGGCTACGAATTTGTTTGAATCGAAATATTTAAAATAAATTGGTTGAAATAAATTTCACATTTTACGCCCTATGAGTAGATAAGTATATAAAAAAGTGGTTAATCTAGGGTTGGGAATATGAACTTTTAATACGCAAATATACTGTTTCTTAAACAGTTACATACATACCTATATACACCCGTTGCATAAGTATAAGCGAACAAAAATTTTACTTATATTTTTTACTGTGTTTACTGTTACGTGTTTGGCCGACCTCCTCCTCCCATTTGCGGCGTGCGTCTTGATGTTGTTCCTTAAATGGAGGACCCACAGTTTTAAGCCAACTCCGAACGGCAGATAGTTTTTATGAGCAGCATTTTTCGTGGCAGAAATAACTCGGAGGTTTGCCATTGTCTGCCGAGTGTCATTAGAAAAAGCTGTTTCCGTCATTTTGCTGTTTCATGCTCGGAGATTCGAACCTACGCATTCTCGAATGGTAGTGACACACTTACGCATACGGCAATGGCGGCGGAAACCATTCGACTATTGTGTTTTAGAGAAAATACTTTTACATGCACTGTTTGGACAAGTGTATTAAGAGAAACAAGTTCACATTACAACCAACATATTATTTTTGTTTTGTATTGTATTAGGCAAGAAGAGAGTAGAAACTGTTGCAAAGTTATAAAAGCATAAAAAATGTAAAAATTTGTTTGCCATTTTATATCAAAATGCCACATGGTCCACAACTTACAAGTACGGAAAAAGGTAAAATTTTAGCTTTTGTTTCCGAAAAAACTATTTCGGGCCGTCTAATAGAAATAAGTGATTGTATCGTATGAAATTAAAAAAAAAATTGCGTAGCTGCAAATAATGAAATTTTAAACATCCGTGAAATGCGAAAAGTTATTCGCGTGGCGAAGCAATACAAAGAGCTTACGTCATATCAGGTTAAATGTGTCATCAATGTTTCTCGGGCTACGTTAAGTTCAAAGCGTTCGGGAAGTATTCAGTTCTCTAAAATGAAGCCACCTCCAAACTTACCGCTGACCACAAAATGGGACGAAAACCTTCGCTTGTTATAATATGGATCGTTTTTGAATCTGATACTTTAAAATAAATAAAACAGCTTTTCAAAAATGTATACATTTTTCTAATTTTACCAATTTTTATAAGGTTATCATTTCTGATAGAATGGCTGACGGCATTTTGCAAGGCATTTGAGTGTGTATTTCTATGTTCCCTTGATAAACGAAATTTTATTGAACTTATATTTTCAAACAAACATAGTAACTTTAATGGTTGTTGGGACGTGCGTTTTAGTAAATTTAAAACTTTATACAAATTTGATGGAAATTGTTGCTATAGCTGCACCATATTGGCCTTGCAACGAAACTAGTGAAGTTCATAGAGAATATATACAGCGATACAAAGCCATTTGTATGGAATGGCTCAGAAATTTCAGCTAAATTCAAAACAAACTCAGGTGGCAAACAGGGATGCTTATTGTCGCCAATACTAATGCTCTTTACATAAACGACTTACATGAAAGCTTAGAAGGAGGATTAAACATAGAAGGGAAGATAGTAGACTTCTAATGTATGCGGATGATATCATTTTGTTAGCGGATCACCCAGGCAAACTACAAGTGATGTTTAATAATCTTGAAAGCTACTGCAACCTGTGGAATCTTGAAGCAAACCGCTGAAAGTCTCAAATAATGGTGTTCAGAAAAGGTGGGAATCTTAGTAAAGAGGAGAAATGGTATTATAGTAAGGAAGAAATACTGACTGTGTCTCGATATACTTATTTATGAGTGGAATTTATGAATTAAAAAAAACATGTTGAAAAGAGAACAACTGCAGCAAAGAATGGTATTAATGCTTCGTGGACTTGTCTTTTAAAAAAGAAAGAAATTTCAATTGAAGCTAAATGGAAACCTTTTCTTGCAGTTTATCGTTCAATACAATTTCAATACATACGCAGCACAGGTGTGGGGTTTCGGGTGGAGCGAATTCTGAAGCTACCATCACATATGCCAACATACATACTTTTTTTGGAAACCGGCATGCAAGAAAATCATATGTTCATTTTAGAACTGTTCCTTAAGTATATGCACAGAATTTTGTTTATATATTCAGAAAATCGGCTGCTACATTATCTGTCCAAAATTGTTATAAAGAAAGAAGTCTTCTAGATTACAGATCTAAAGAACTTGTTTACCATAGTAAAAACGATGTCATTTGGCGAATAGATAACATACAATCAGAAAGCTAGATAGAAGATACAAAATTGATTTTAACAAACCACAACCAGGCTAGGATGAATATGTACATTAGGGTGGCAGTTATTTTGCCAGATTATTTTTTTATTGATGCTACCCCCCAGATTGGTTCCTTTATATATAAAAATGGTGGAAAAAAAATTTGAAGTAAATCTGGTAAGTGGAAAGTGTGCCCCCGGGCCTTCAAAGTTTCACAAAACCCGAAAATTCGTAGTATAAGTACTAGTAGTAAGTAAAGTAGCCGGGCACTTAGTTCATCACATTACAATGATAATTCAAATTATTACGCTTAAAAAAATATATTCAATGCAGAATCTATTAAGTCGTTCGACCCTTGCTTTTTGACAACTCTGTCAAAAATTTTCCATTTTTCTTCAATTTCTGAATTACAAAAACAAAACGGAAGTTAAAATATGTGAGATAACTTATCAACTGATCACATTTTGAAATTCGAAATGAAAATAGATTTCTTCAAACAGATTTCCGCGCATAAAAAGTTGGGTTCGCGTTTTGACTAACGTACACATCGTGTCTTGGATAATATTAATATCAAAAAATTTGTATGGCTAAAAAAGTTTTGTATTAAAGTTTTTTAAAAAAATCATTAGTTGCGTACAACTTTTGAAGTGCAGACATTCGGTAGTACAATGTCGCGACCTCTATTACGAGAAAAAGTTTATCTGCTCGGGTATTATTCAAATGAAATTTTTGGAAACAAACTTCCATCTGTAAAACAAACGTTACAAGTTTTTTTTTTCAATTTACGGGTGTGTAAGTTAACAGTACGAGGCAGTGCTTCACTAGCTGTGCGGGAAGTGATGATATATTGGGAGAAAGCCCGAATTCCGACGCAAGAACTAAAGAACTGTATACCAAAGTTAGAAGGTCTCTATCAGCAGTGGCGGCAACTTCAAAAGCATTCTGCAAGAACGTCAATGGATCATAAGAAAAAAGAAAAAGATTTCGTTGAAAAACTCGAGGATCTCTTCGATATTGCACACGCCAATGCATTGAATATCATATCCATTGAAGAAGATAAGCAGTTCTTAAACAATCAGCGGATGAAAGGACGCCCGGGGTTTATGCATGGAATTGATTACCAGCTAAGTGCGAAAGAGACTCGAGTTTCTGAACGAAAATTACGAGAGGAGAAGAGAAAAGAACGAAGCAATAATGAAGTTCTTCAATTGAGTAAGTATTTATCTTCATCTTCTCTAGCTACCTATTTAAAATGAATATTTATGTATATCGAACTAAATCGTACTTATATTGTTACTACTATTTCTAGCTCAATCTGATATACTGATGACGTCGAGTTCAAGCAGCGGAGAAGATTTAGAAGCGCGTGCTTCAGAGGAAATTCCGCAATGCTCAAAACATTTGTCTGTACCAGCAAAACAAAAAAGAGGACGACAAATAATAATAACTCCTAAGTTGGCTGCTGCTTTGGATAAGTGCAAGATCAGTGACAGGAATGCAGTTCATATTCTTATAGCTACACTTGAAGCCCTTGGTCAAGATGTGGAGACTTATGCGATCAACAGGTGGTCTATTGACAATTCTCGTGAGAAACTCCGCGAAAAGAAAGCTACCGAAATCAAAAATATCTTTAAGGATAAGGAATTGCCTGCCGCTACGATACATTGAGATGGTAAATTACTGCCATCACTAACAGGTAAAGAGACAGTAGACCGACTTCCTGTTATTCTTTCAAATTGCGGTGCTGATCAACTTCTTGGTGTACCTGCATTGCAATCAGGGAGTGGAAAAGAACAGGCAACAGCTGTTTGCGAAACTCTTGCGGATTGGGGCCTTCAGGACTACGTAAAAGCATTGGTTTTTGACACTACTGCCTCTAATACGGGGACTTTTAATGGTGCGTGTGTTTTGATTGAAAGCTTTCTAGAAAAAGATCTCCTATATTTGCCTTGCCGCCATCACATATACGAAATCATTTTAAAAGCCGTTTTCGAGGAGAAGATGGGTAAAACTACCGGCCCATCCGTACCAATCTTAAAAAAGTTCCAAACTGCCTGGCCTAAAATAAATGTAAATAATTTTAAAACCGGAATCGTGAATAAGAAGATCAGAAAACATTTGGATCCGGTCGATGTTTCGCGAGTTCTTGATTTCATACGAAGCACATTGCAAGAACAACAACCGAGAGAGGATTATCGAGAATTTTTACAATTGGCTTCTATTTTTCTTGGCGAAATACCATCTCGTGGAGTATCCTTCCGTGCTCCAGGTGCTATCCATCATGCAAGGCGGATGGTTAAAGCTATTTATTGCTTTAAGATATTCATGTTTCGCGATGAATTTAAATTATCACCGCGTGAGGAAAGTGCAATTTGTGATATTTGCATTTTCCTTATCAGTATATATATCGAAGCGTGGTTTTGTGCACCTTCTGCAGCCAAAGCACCATTTTTGGATTTCAGTGTTCTTTCAAAAATTTATAAATACCGGACAGTTGGCGAAGACATCTCTCGTGTGGCTTTAAAAAAACTCAAAAATCATTTGTGGTATTTATCACCTGAATCCATCGCCTTGGCCTTCTTTGACCCAAATGTGACGGCAGAATCAAAAATTAAAATGGTAAAGGCGTTGAATCGTGAAACTGATGCTGAATGTGAAAAAAGCATTAAAAGGATAACCGTGGAAACAAGCCAAGTTCCTGAATTATTAAACCAAGGACTTGAACAATTTGTCTCCAACAAAACAAAACGATTCTTTGCAAGATTTAACGTAAATGACGAATTCCTATGCACAGATCCTGCCCGGTGGCACAAACATGAAGATTTCGTCCAAGCTTTAAAAGTAGTTAATAAACTTAAAGTAACAAATGATACGGTGGAGAGAGGTGTTAAACTAGTAGAGGATTTTAATAAGTTATATACAAAAAACGAGCGACAAATGCAGTACGTGCTCCAAGTTGTAAGTGACTATCCACAGAAGTTCCCAGACTGCAATAAACAAACTATATCTAAAAATAAAGATTTTTAATTCATTTTTATTTTATTTTCTTCAATGAGTTATTTCTTTTTTTAGTTTTTTTTTTATATGTTGTTATTAAACTAAATTGCAATGAAGTAAGCGTCATATGGAACTATATATGCTAAATACTGTATGGATAATAATTTCCTTCTTCAATTTATATATGTATAATTTAATATACTTTACCAATTAAATTCTTTTAATACTTATTAACGCTGTATATATACTCATGTATATTAAAATAAAACACACACTTTTAATGAAATTAAAATTTTTTGTCATTTTGGGGTAAATTTTGCATATTGAAAGGCTCGGGGGCACACCTTTCCCCTATCCGATTGGCACCAAATTTCACAGAGGTCATTTTTATATAGAATGGAACCAAACTGGAGGGTAGCCCGCGAAAAAATAGTGTATATAAAAAAAACAGGTCAAATAACTGCCACGCTAATGTACATACAAAAAGCCTTAAGTACTAGGAATAAGATTGGTCAAAAGGTCTGGTTTATTAAAAAAAATGTGATACACCTGTAGAATCAAGCATGTGGATAATGAGAGCTAGATACAGAGATTACTTAATAAAAGAGTTTCACTAGTAACTGAGTAAATTTCAAATTTTGTTTATTTTATTTGTATTTGCCATAGATACTACTACTACTACTACTACTACTACTAGAGAAGACTCAGGATCGAATGAGCAGATTAAATGTCAAATGCTAACAAAACGCTGCTAAGAAAATTTAATTATTTCACCACGGCTTTGGAAAAGTTAACATACTAGAGTTAACATAGCGGAGTGTAGTTAACAGAATGAAATATAGCGTTTGCATTGAAATGTAAAATTCCACGATTTGGTGTTAGGCAAAATAAAATAACAGCAGACTTGTACATTTTTCTTTCATGCTTACTTGCCGTCGGCATTTTGCATGCGCAAATGGATTATTTTTTGTGAGATGAATAAATTAATTCTAAGTCTATGCATGCATGAATGTGAAATTTTAAGTATCTATGTAATATACTAAACTGTATTGATATTAAGTGCACTATCAAAATTATTTCAAAATATCCACATAAAAAATTAACTTTATAAACCATTAATTTACATCGAGGGTTAGTATTCAACAATATGTTGTACTTTTAAAATTATTATGTATGTACAGCGTTTTTCAATAGGTGCGCTTCAACTTTTTTCCGATAGGGAGGGCGAACGACGCAATTTTTTTATTTTTCGCTTGTCATTTGTAAACTTCATTAGTATACATTTCATCATGGAACGCTACACACTTGAGCAACGATTGCTAATCGTGCAAATTTTTTATGAAAATAATCGTAAGCTGCTACCAGATCCAGATTTTTTCCAAAAAATCATCTTCAGTGATGAAGCTCACTTTTGGCTCAATGGCTTTGTCAACAAGCAAAATATGCGTTACTGGGCAAAAAGCAATCCACACGTTATTCATGAGGCCCCGTTGCATCCCGAAAAAATCACTGTTTGGTGCGGTTTAAATGCCGACGTCGTAATTGGCCCATATTTTTTCGTTGACGAGAACGATCGCCACGTTACTGTGAATGGAAATCGATACCGCGACCTGATAAACGATTATTTTGGGCCGCAATTGAATGGTATGGACTTAGACGACATGTGGTTTCAACAGGACGGGGCCACAAGCCACACAGCACACGCTACAATTGATTTGTTGAAGAGTAAGTTCGATGAACGCATAATTTCCAAAAATGGACCGGTCGAATGGCCGCCGCGCTCGTGTGATTTGACGCCTCTAGACTATTTTCTTTGGGGTTATGTGAAGTCATTGGTCTACAGTAACACGCCGGCGACGATTTGTGAGCTCAGAGCCAATATTGAACGCGAAATTGCTGGAATTTCGGCCGATTTATGCAAAAGAGTGGTCGAAAATTGGGTTCAACGATTGGACTTCGTAAAACGTGCACGCGGTGGTCATGCAAAAGAAATCGAATTTCATACTTAAATGTATATGTTCAAACTCGATAATAAAATATAAATTAGTTAAAAAAGTCAAACCGTTTGTGTTTTATTCAAAAAAAAAGTTAAAGCGCTCTTACTGAAAAACGCTTTACATATACTACAAAGTGTTGAATATATTTATGTAACATCTATATCTATATACATATTAATACGGAGAGCAATGTTTTGTCGTACCTTTTTTTAGTATTTATAGTCAGAGAAAAAGTTGAAACATATACAAATAGATGGAGACGGTTTGCACAATGTGTTAAAATAGACACATACATAAGTGAATAGGTGCAGGTAAAATTAATCACACTATTTTACCTGTATTATGATATATCATGCTATAATATCTGTGGTCATAAGCAATAATCGCCTAAGTCGACTTAAGAAAGAAATGAATTATGTATACTAATATAGCATATTCAACCAATAAAACTGTATATTTACGCGAAGTTCCTATCACTCTAACTAGTTCTTTTAGGGTAAATATTATTAAAAACATATTAGCCTAACTCGCAACGAAGCGCTATTGCATTTACTATATGAGTCTAAGTATACTTACGAAGATGGTCAATTACAATAATGTTATATTTAAATGACCTATAATAACTTAAGTTGTTTTTGCACCTACATTTTTTTTAAGTTTGTCATACACAAGAGAGCTGACATAAGAGCCAACGTGAAAGTGAGTGTTTATTACAAATTGAAAATATATAAATTAATACAGAACACTTTTTAGTATCGTATTACTTTTTTTATTCATAAAAAGTTCACAGCGATGTTACTCGCTCTATGACAAATCTTATAATGCCCTACTATTACTCGAGTGCGTTTTGGAAGACCTCTGATAGGTATGTATGTGCAAACGCATTCCGTTGCTTTTAGCGGGATAACAAGAGGCGTTATTTTTGTCGCTGGGGTAATGCAAAGGCATACCGAAGCTATTTTCTTTTTGTAATGCGGGACGCTTCGATCAGCAACTGAAGTTATTGTTGGCAAATTAACTGTGTCGATAAACGCGTGTTCGAAGGTGCCGCTAAGCGGGGACATAGGTATGTTGTTGCTGAATTCTTATTGTAATGCTATGATCATAACGCAAACGTACGATCAATACAAAACTAAGTTTGAGCACAAAATTGAGAGCCAAAGCAGAATTTGGACAACAGCTTTAATTCTGCGCCTCTGTTACTTTAACTATTCCCCATCTTGAATTTGGAACGTCCTCGTTTCGACGAAAAGTCGGTTTAATATTTCAAAACCGATGTGATAGTCTGGGTGGCTTAAAAATTTTTGGTTTACATTTTAATAGCTTAAAACTAAATTTACAAAGTTATATAGAAAAAAACGGTAATAATTCAAAATCAAAAAAGGATTAACTTTTTGTTTTTAATTAAATGATTCAAAGCAAATTTTTTTTATGTAATTCTTTCAGAAAATCATTGCAAAATTATCGTAGGTTACTTTTATGTATCTTTTTTCATTCAATCATTACTGTAGTGCCAAGGTCCCTTTCAACAAGCTTTTCATTAAATATTTTATCAAATTTGTTACCCAACCGTTTGTTTCTTCTCAGATAAACTTTCTCTCCAACATTTTATGTTTTAATTTGTTTACCGTCATTAAATTTTTTTATAGTTTTTTCTTGAGCATCCAGTAGTCTTTTCCTGATAGTATTTAATTTATCTATTGGGTAATTGTGAAAAACGTCAATGGGCCTGGCGTCTATGACAGAATGAATACTGTGATTGTATTTATAAGTCGAAAGTAAAATCAGGTCTACAGTTTCACATATTTGTTGCTGTTCTTTAATGCAACGCGCTATTTCTAGCAAGGTAGGTAAACGTTTCGACTTGACCATTACTTTCGCTGTGTAGTGTTGGTATAAAGAACTGATCAATCGAAAAATTGTCTCTTAGGAGGGTCCTAATTGAGTTTGAGTGAAAAGCTTTCTCGTTGTCCGATACTATAGTTTTGGTGTTGTTGAATTTTAATAACATTTCTAGAAGGGCATCCGTAATGTCAACAGTGGATCTTGATGCGATAGGTTTTACTATAGCAAATTTAGAGAATTTGTCAACGCATGTCAAAAAATGTTGCTTGTTGGTAGTAAAAATGTCTAGGTGGAGAATTTCACCTGGGAGAATTGGTATAGGTGTGTTGCCAATTCCAGGATTTGGGGGCTTGCGCTGGTATTTATTTTCCAGGCAAATTTTACAACTTGCAATTATATTTTTAAGCATTTTCTTCAAACCCGGAAAATAATATTCTCTAGATATTTGATTAAAATTTTCAGATAAGCAACGGTGTGCTCGGTTGTGCTCTGTAGTGACGGTTTCGAGTTGGTCATCCTTGTTAGTCAAATCTATTACCAATAATTGAGTGTGAACAAACTTTACACCTAGAAATTTTTCTAATATAGGGTTTTGTATTTCCGCTAAAGTAGAAAGGTCACAGTGAATCCCATTTGTGACGTTATAATTAATAGCAGATTTTAGATTGAAAATCAAATTTTCAACGGTGTCAAAAAAAATATAATGTCTAGTAATTTCTGAAACAAAATTTTTGTGCTTTTACTCAAATTACTTGATTTGGTTAGAACTAGTTGATTTTTAAATTGATTGATGGGACGCTTTATAGTTTTTATAGTCTTTGACAACGACTCTTCGCTGTGAGCAGTTTCATTAGTCATTGATTCTTCCAAATTGTTAACAAATTGTCTAGAAAGAGCGTCGGCTACCTTATTTTCTTTTCCAGGCTTATAATGAAAGTTTGGAGAAAATTCCTCAATAAAAGCGCGCCATCTTTTCATTTTACTATTTGGATTTTTTTCTGATATGGAAAAAATGAGGGGTTGGTGGTCAGTAAAAATATTTATATTTTTCATACCATAAAGATAATGTCGCAGCGTTTTCAAAGCCCATACAATAGCGAGCAATTCGCGTTCATTTGTGGCGTAGTTTTGTTCTGTAACAGAGAGAGTTCTCGAAATCATTGTTATGGGGCGACCATTTTGGGATAAAACTGCACCCAAAGCGCTGGATGAGGCATCCGTTGTGAGTTCAAAGAGAAAATTGTAATTCGGATACTGAAGAAGAACGTCTTCGGAAGCTAAGATTCGCTTTACCTTTTCAAATGCACGTAATGCATCACAATCAAGAACAATTTCAACATTTTTTGATTTCTTAGCTCCTATATGTCCGTTTTCACCTCGGAGATATTTGGTCAATGGCTTTACCATATTGGCGTAGTTTTTTACAAAACGGTGGTAATAGCCCGATAAACCGAGAAATGACCGCAATGCGCTTAGTGTTTTTGGAATTTTATAATTCAATATATCATGAACTTTATTTGGGCACGTCTTGATACACTTTTCTGAAACTAGAAAACCTAAAAACTCGACTTCTGTGTTGAAAAATTTTGATTTCTCTGTCGAAACTCTCATTCCAGCTTTTTCCAACTTAGTTAAGATTTTATCGATATCTTCCAAATGTGATTTTTCATTAGGGGAATAAATAATGATATCATCGATATAAACGTGACAACATTTTCCGATGTATTCGCGTAGAATGTCGTCAATCGCTCTTTGAAAAATACTTGGCGCATTCTTTAAGCCAAAAGGTAATCGACAGGATTCATATTTTCCGTTGTTAACGCTAAAAGCAGTTTTCTTTCTATCCTCCTCACACATGACAATTTGATGGAAGCCCGATTTTAAATCTAAGGTGGTAAAATATTTTGAGTTTCCTAAATTTGCTAAGATTACTGCTGTATCCGGTATTGGGTACCGATCAGAGATAGTTTTTTCATTAATTTTTCTATAATCTAATACTAAACGTAATTTTGGATTACCTCTTTCATCCAAGCCCTTTTTGGATACCACGTGAACCGGGGAATTATACGGAGAACAAGACCGTCTTATTATACCATCTTTGAGAATAATTTTAATTTCGCTATTAATGAACGGTGCAACGGAAACCGGATATGGATAGCTTTTGCTATAAATCGGATCATTTGTTTGAGTACGAATCCTAGCCTTAACATTAGTGTTAAACGGTAGTGCTTTATTTGGATCAGCAAATGCATTTATGTGTTTGGTAATCACATCTCGAAATAGAGATTTGACATGCGATGGAACGGTGTTTTCTATTATTGTTATTAAGTTGCATTGAATGCACGGGAGATGCCTAAGTTTCTCTTTGCCATTATGGTAAAATAAATATCCTTTTTCGGTGTTAATATTTGCCTCAAGTTCTTTAAGGAAGTCGTATCCAATTATACCATCGAACGTACTTAAATTAGGTAGTAAGTAAAACGTTGAGGTGTGGCCAAATACATTCATTAAGCACTTTTGGTTTATAAGATTCGTACCATTGATAGATTTTAACTTAAAGGGCATATCAATAGTTTTGATGCCTTGGAGAAACGGAAAAGGTTTAATATAGTTCTTGGAAGTGCCGGTGTCAATTAGAATGCGTAGCTCCTGACCGCTTTTGGAAGTTTTAGTTATAAACGGTAGGAGCGATTCTAGTTTAAAAAATTAATTTCTTCTAAATGTTCGGTATCGATTTCATTGTGACTGTAGTTATAAGCTTCACTATCAGCGTTATAGCTTTCAGTGAAATTTCCATAACTATCGCCATGAAGATAATCATCACTACACTGTTCGCTTTCACTGAAAATCTCTTTTTCGGGCATAAAGTTAATTTTTTGCACTTTATTAAAAGGTGTCTGATTCGAGGAAGATTGTTCGCGTGATCGCTTGAATACCATAGGCTGGGTAATAAGAGGGGCCTGCGGCGATGAATTACTAACTAGTGGATGTGGTTGAAATCTTAGCTTATTTAGGTGGCCGTGGGGGTTGTATTGCATTTGTGGAGAGGGACGTCTGTGGTAATTGGAGGTATTGTGATCGATTTCCATTGTTGTTGGTCTACTGTTGATATTTTCAAAATTGTGTGTGCTATGCTGATTTTGCCGAAGAAACGGGTTAAGCTGGGGTATTGTCGAGTTACCTACAGCGAAAGCTCGAGCAAAGTTGTGTCGCATGCGACTCGTTTCGAGCTCCTGAGCTACTGCAAGTGCTGAGGGAAGATCATTTGGTCTCGCCGAAAATAAGATGTCGCATATTGGACGGCGTAGCCCAGATATAAAAACTCGCAATGCATTTTCTCTGGCGCGTTCGTTAAGAGCATCAATAGTCTCTCTATTGCCATTGTTTGACATTATTTGTTTGTTAATTATGAGGGTTAGTTGTTTGTCAACTTTGTCCCAATAATCAGAGATTGACAAATTGTCTTGTCTCTAAACGCTTAGTTCATTTTCTAAGACATATAGTGGCCTTTTATCGGAATAAGAATGGTCCAGCCTTGCAATAATTGCTTCAAAATTAAGAACCGTGTTAAATGATGAAAGGGTAGAGTTAGCAGACTCTGTAATTTTATTTCGAAAAATGCCCAAGGCAATATAGTACTTTTCCGAACCTGGTTTGTAGTATTCCATTGCAAATTTCGCAGCGGTGCGCCAAGCTGGATATGATTGAGAAGTGCATTTAAATTCTGGGAGAGACTTAATTAAGTCCAAGCTGGCATTGTTATCTATTACTAAAGGATCAATAGATACTGGCTTATAAACCTGAACAGTCGGAGGAGCTAATTGTTTTATTGCTTCTGTTATCTCCCTAAGCTGCTCAGAAAATGCCTGGGTAGTACGTTCGGTAGACGTGTTGAATATTTCCAGCACTTGTTCCCTACTGACGCTCATATTGATGTTGATGAGATAGATTTTGAATAAGAACTTTAAACCGTAAACAGTTTTGGGTATAAAATTTAGATTTACGCACTTATTTTAGGGATTCATTATTTTTTCACTTAAAGCACACGTGTCTACTAAGCGACAGTAAGCTTTAAATTAGCACTTTTATGAAAAATAGCGGTCAAAATACCACTTTCAAATTCGATTACCAACATTTGTTTCAACTATATTAAATTATTATAGTTTTATTCGAATAGTTGGATGCAACTGAATTTTATTTTAATAAAATAAAAAAAGCATTTTGAATGTAACCTTGTGTTTCACTGCACTTCTACATTTCTCTTTCGAAAAGTAAGTTAACAACGAATATACCTACATTTAATTTTTCACAAACTTTATCACTATTTAGTATTTTTTAATATTCACTTCAAAATTTTCTCATTTAATGATTTTGAATTAATACTTACAGAAAAACTTTTACTTATAATAATCCAGAATATTAGGATATATTTTTATTTTTTTCCTTGGAATTAAGGGTCCTCCTCTAAGTCCTGGGGCTTTATGATCCGTTTGCAGGATTCCTTTAATGGCCCCACGTTGGGCGCCAATTAATACAAAACACTTTTTAGTATCGTATTACTTTTTTTATTCATCAAAAGTTCACAGCGATGTTACTCGCTCTATGACAAATCTTATAATGCCCTACTATTACTCGAGTGCGTTTTGGAAGACCTCTGATAGGTATGTATGTGCAAACGCATTCCGTTGCTTTTAGCGGGATAACAAGAAGCGTTATTTTTGTCGCTGAGGAAATGCAAAGGCATACCGAAGCTATTTTCTTTTTGTAATGCGGGACGCTTCGATCAGCAACTGAAGTTATTGTTGGCAAATTAACTGTGTCGATAAACGCGTGTTCGAAGGTGCCGCTAAGCGGGGACATAGGTATGTTGTTGCTGAATTCTTATTGTAATGCTATGATCATAACGCAAACGTACGATCAATACAAAACTAAGTTTGAGCACAAAATTGAGAGCCAAAGCAGAATTTGGACAACAGCTTTAATTCTGCGCCTCTGTTACTTTAACTATTCCCCATCTTGAATTTGGAACGTCCTCGTTTCGACGAAAAGTCGGTTTAATATTTCAAAACCGATGTGATAGTCTGGGTGGCTTAAAAATTTTTGGTTTACATTTTAATAGCTTAAAACTAAATTTACAAAGTTATATAGAAAAAAACGGTAATAATTCAAAATCAAAAAAGGATTAACTTTTTGTTTTTAATTAAATGATTCAAAGCAAATTTTTTTTATGTAATTCTTTCAGAAAATCATTGCAAAATTATCGTAGGTTACTTTTATGTATCTTTTTTCATTCAATCATTACTGTAGTGCCAAGGTCCCTTTCAACAAGCTTTTCATTAAATATTTTATCAAATTTGTTACCCAACCGTTTGTTTCTTCTCAGATAAACTTTCTCTCCAACATTTTATGTTTTAATTTGTTTACCGTCATTAAATTTTTTTATAGTTTTTTCTTGAGCATCCAGTAGTCTTTTCCTGATAGTATTTAATTTATCTATTGGGTAATTGTGAAAAACGTCAATGGGCCTGGCGTCTATGACAGAATGAATACTGTGATTGTATTTATAAGTCGAAAGTAAAATCAGGTCTACAGTTTCACATATTTGTTGCTGTTCTTTAATGCAACGCGCTATTTCTAGCAAGGTAGGTAAACGTTTCGACTTGACCATTACTTTCGCTGTGTAGTGTTGGTATAAAGAACTGATCAATCGAAAAATTGTCTCTTAGGAGGGTCCTAATTGAGTTTGAGTGAAAAGCTTTCTCGTTGTCCGATACTATAGTTTTGGTGTTGTTGAATTTTAATAACATTTCTAGAAGGGCATCCGTAATGTCAACAGTGGATCTTGATGCGATAGGTTTTACTATAGCAAATTTAGAGAATTTGTCAACGCATGTCAAAAAATGTTGCTTGTTGGTAGTAAAAATGTCTAGGTGGAGAATTTCACCTGGGAGAATTGGTATAGGTGTGTTGCCAATTCCAGGATTTGGGGGCTTGCGCTGGTATTTATTTTCCAGGCAAATTTTACAACTTGCAATTATATTTTTAAGCATTTTCTTCAAACCCGGAAAATAATATTCTCTAGATATTTGATTAAAATTTTCAGATAAGCAACGGTGTGCTCGGTTGTGCTCTGTAGTGACGGTTTCGAGTTGGTCATCCTTGTTAGTCAAATCTATTACCAATAATTGAGTGTGAACAAACTTTACACCTAGAAATTTTTCTAATATAGGGTTTTGTATTTCCGCTAAAGTAGAAAGGTCACAGTGAATCCCATTTGTGACGTTATAATTAATAGCAGATTTTAGATTGAAAATCAAATTTTCAACGGTGTCAAAAAAAATATAATGTCTAGTAATTTCTGAAACAAAATTTTTGTGCTTTTACTCAAATTACTTGATTTGGTTAGAACTAGTTGATTTTTAAATTGATTGATGGGACGCTTTATAGTTTTTATAGTCTTTGACAACGACTCTTCGCTGTGAGCAGTTTCATTAGTCATTGATTCTTCCAAATTGTTAACAAATTGTCTAGAAAGAGCGTCGGCTACCTTATTTTCTTTTCCAGGCTTATAATGAAAGTTTGGAGAAAATTCCTCAATAAAAGCGCGCCATCTTTTCATTTTACTATTTGGATTTTTTTCTGATATGGAAAAAATGAGGGGTTGGTGGTCAGTAAAAATATTTATATTTTTCATACCATAAAGATAATGTCGCAGCGTTTTCAAAGCCCATACAATAGCGAGCAATTCGCGTTCATTTGTGGCGTAGTTTTGTTCTGTAACAGAGAGAGTTCTCGAAATCATTGTTATGGGGCGACCATTTTGGGATAAAACTGCACCCAAAGCGCTGGATGAGGCATCCGTTGTGAGTTCAAAGAGAAAATTGTAATTCGGATACTGAAGAAGAACGTCTTCGGAAGCTAAGATTCGCTTTACCTTTTCAAATGCACGTAATGCATCACAATCAAGAACAATTTCAACATTTTTTGATTTCTTAGCTCCTATATGTCCGTTTTCACCTCGGAGATATTTGGTCAATGGCTTTACCATATTGGCGTAGTTTTTTACAAAACGGTGGTAATAGCCCGATAAACCGAGAAATGACCGCAATGCGCTTAGTGTTTTTGGAATTTTATAATTCAATATATCATGAACTTTATTTGGGCACGTCTTGATACACTTTTCTGAAACTAGAAAACCTAAAAACTCGACTTCTGTGTTGAAAAATTTTGATTTCTCTGTCGAAACTCTCATTCCAGCTTTTTCCAACTTAGTTAAGATTTTATCGATATCTTCCAAATGTGATTTTTAATTAGGGGAATAAATAATGATATCATCGATATAAACGTGACAACATTTTCCGATGTATTCGCGTAGAATGTCGTCAATCGCTCTTTGAAAAATACTTGGCGCATTCTTTAAGCCAAAAGGTAATCGACAGGATTCATATTTTCCGTTGTTAACGCTAAAAGCAGTTTTCTTTCTATCCTCCTCACACATGACAATTTGATGGAAGCCCGATTTTAAATCTAAGGTGGTAAAATATTTTGAGTTTCCTAAATTTGCTAAGATTACTGCTGTATCCGGTATTGGGTACCGATCAGAGATAGTTTTTTCATTAATTTTTCTATAATCTAATACTAAACGTAATTTTGGATTACCTCTTTCATCCAAGCCCTTTTTGGATACCACGTGAACCGGGGAATTATACGGAGAACAAGACCGTCTTATTATACCATCTTTGAGAATAATTTTAATTTCGCTATTAATGAACGGTGCAACGGAAACCGGATATGGATAGCTTTTGCTATAAATCGGATCATTTGTTTGAGTACGAATCCTAGCCTTAACATTAGTGTTAAACGGTAGTGCTTTATTTGGATCAGCAAATGCATTTATGTGTTTGGTAATCACATCTCGAAATAGAGATTTGACATGCGATGGAACGGTGTTTTCTATTATTGTTATTAAGTTGCATTGAATGCACGGGAGATGCCTAAGTTTCTCTTTGCCATTATGGTAAAATAAATATCCTTTTTCGGTGTTAATATTTGCCTCAAGTTCTTTAAGGAAGTCGTATCCAATTATACCATCGAACGTACTTAAATTAGGTAGTAAGTAAAACGTTGAGGTGTGGCCAAATACATTCATTAAGCACTTTTGGTTTATAAGATTCGTACCATTGATAGATTTTAACTTAAAGGGCATATCAATAGTTTTGATGCCTTGGAGAAACGGAAAAGGTTTAATATAGTTCTTGGAAGTGCCGGTGTCAATTAGAATGCGTAGCTCCTGACCGCTTTTGGAAGTTTTAGTTATAAACGGTAGGAGCGATTCTAGTTTAAAAAATTAATTTCTTCTAAATGTTCGGTATCGATTTCATTGTGACTGTAGTTATAAGCTTCACTATCAGCGTTATAGCTTTCAGTGAAATTTCCATAACTATCGCCATGAAGATAATCATCACTACACTGTTCGCTTTCACTGAAAATCTCTTTTTCGGGCATAAAGTTAATTTTTTGCACTTTATTAAAAGGTGTCTGATTCGAGGAAGATTGTTCGCGTGATCGCTTGAATACCATAGGCTGGGTAATAAGAGGGGCCTGCGGCGATGAATTACTAACTAGTGGATGTGGTTGAAATCTTAGCTTATTTAGGTGGCCGTGGGGGTTGTATTGCATTTGTGGAGAGGGACGTCTGTGGTAATTGGAGGTATTGTGATCGATTTCCATTGTTGTTGGTCTACTGTTGATATTTTCAAAATTGTGTGTGCTATGCTGATTTTGCCGAAGAAACGGGTTAAGCTGGGGTATTGTCGAGTTACCTACAGCGAAAGCTCGAGCAAAGTTGTGTCGCATGCGACTCGTTTCGAGCTCCTGAGCTACTGCAAGTGCTGAGGGAAGATCATTTGGTCTCGCCGAAAATAAGATGTCGCATATTGGACGGCGTAGCCCAGATATAAAAACTCGCAATGCATTTTCTCTGGCGCGTTCGTTAAGAGCATCAATAGTCTCTCTATTGCCATTGTTTGACATTATTTGTTTGTTAATTATGAGGGTTAGTTGTTTGTCAACTTTGTCCCAATAATCAGAGATTGACAAATTGTCTTGTCTCTAAACGCTTAGTTCATTTTCTAAGACATATAGTGGCCTTTTATCGGAATAAGAATGGTCCAGCCTTGCAATAATTGCTTCAAAATTAAGAACCGTGTTAAATGATGAAAGGGTAGAGTTAGCAGACTCTGTAATTTTATTTCGAAAAATGCCCAAGGCAATATAGTACTTTTCCGAACCTGGTTTGTAGTATTCCATTGCAAATTTCGCAGCGGTGCGCCAAGCTGGATATGATTGAGAAGTGCATTTAAATTCTGGGAGAGACTTAATTAAGTCCAAGCTGGCATTGTTATCTATTACTAAAGGATCAATAGATACTGGCTTATAAACCTGAACAGTCGGAGGAGCTAATTGTTTTATTGCTTCTGTTATCTCCCTAAGCTGCTCAGAAAATGCCTGGGTAGTACGTTCGGTAGACGTGTTGAATATTTCCAGCACTTGTTCCCTACTGACGCTCATATTGATGTTGATGAGATAGATTTTGAATAAGAACTTTAAACCGTAAACAGTTTTGGGTATAAAATTTAGATTTACGCACTTATTTTAGGGATTCATTATTTTTTCACTTAAAGCACACGTGTCTACTAAGCGACAGTAAGCTTTAAATTAGCACTTTTATGAAAAATAGCGGTCAAAATACCACTTTCAAATTCGATTACCAACATTTGTTTCAACTATATTAAATTATTATAGTTTTATTCGAATAGTTGGATGCAACTGAATTTTATTTTAATAAAATAAAAAAAGCATTTTGAATGTAACCTTGTGTTTCACTGCACTTCTACATTTCTCTTTCGAAAAGTAAGTTAACAACGAATATACCTACATTTAATTTTTCACAAACTTTATCACTATTTAGTATTTTTTAATATTCACTTCAAAATTTTCTCATTTAATGATTTTGAATTAATACTTACAGAAAAACTTTTACTTATAATAATCCAGAATATTAGGATATATTTTTATTTTTTTCCTTGGAATTAAGGGTCCTCCTCTAAGTCCTGGGGCTTTATGATCCGTTTGCAGGATTCCTTTAATGGCCCCACGTTGGGCGCCAATTAATACAAAACACTTTTTAGTATCGTATTACTTTTTTTATTCATCAAAAGTTCACAGCGATGTTACTCGCTCTATGACAAATCTTATAATGCCCTACTATTACTCGAGTGCGTTTTGGAAGACCTCTGATAGGTATGTATGTGCAAACGCATTCCGTTGCTTTTAGCGGGATAACAAGAAGCGTTATTTTTGTCGCTGAGGAAATGCAAAGGCATACCGAAGCTATTTTCTTTTTGTAATGCGGGACGCTTCGATCAGCAACTGAAGTTATTGTTGGCAAATTAACTGTGTCGATAAACGCGTGTTCGAAGATGCCGCTAAGCGGGGACATAGGTATGTTGTTGCTGAATTCTTATTGTAATGCTATGATCATAACGCAAACGTACGATCAATACAAAACTAAGTTTGAGCACAAAATTGAGTGCCAAAGCAGAATTTGGACAACAGCTTTAATTCTGCGCCTCTGTTACTTTAACTTATATAAGCATGCACTATCTCTTCAAAAGTTGTTAATACATTTTTGTTGTGAGTTTTTAAGAGAGCTATATCTTCATACGCGACAAATGTGAATGACATATGCTCTTATTCTTTTTTCAAAGTGCAGTTAGATTGGTATGCCTAAAGCGCCATTTTAAAATCATTTGAGTTAAACAATTTCCTGTGATTAATGCAGAGGTTATAAGAGGTCAGAAAAAAAAGTTTCGGTAAAATTGAATATTTTCTGAACTAAAAAAATATAATAAAGCAATTAATAAAAATATTTAAAATTAATGAAATGGAAAACGAACTAAATGTAACAGGTAAGATTGAACAAACAAATAGCTTTGCTAAGTTGCTTAAATTTTTGCAATTAATAGGTTATGATGAAAGCAGTCACATGCCGTTTTTAGAGGGCAGTGGGGCTGATTTACTAACAAATGTTTCTAATACTCCACTATGCAGTGAGAATGAGGCAGATAAATGAAATTTACAGGAAAATCTCCGTTTTGACAGTGATAACTCAGTCCTAGATTCCGACTATGAGGACTCAACTTCTACTAATAATGGAAATAGTAGCAATTTAGATGATGATGAACTGCTCAACGAAGCCCCGACTACATCCCAAAGAGCTTATTCGAGGAAGCAATCATGCACAAGACGGAACTTGGGAAAGGCATACGTTAATGTAAAGGGTGTTGTTGTGTCGGAAAGAAAATGGAGACCTCTTATTATTGATTGTCGCATGAAGTGCAAATCAAAGGTTCCGCTTGCATTTCAGAAAAGCATTTTTAATAAATATTGGTCGTTGGGTACGTACAATCAGAGAATTTTGTTCATTGGTTCCTTAATTGAAATCAACGACAAAAAAACTCAATATATGCAAAAACACCCTGAAAGGCCACGTGAGCGAAAGTTTCAGGCTGCTTATTATGTTGAGTTTGAAGGCCAAAGTGTGCAGGTATGCCAAAAATGCTTCCTGTAGTGTTTCGATGAGAGTGCCAGTTTCGTCAAAACTGTTTTGAAGAAGAAATTACACTATCCTAACAGTGACCTTGTTGATAAGCGTGGATCAGGTGGAGGAAAAAATATACTTACGAATGATAAAGTTCAACTTGTAAGGGACTACATAAACAGCTTTCCAAAATACGAAAGTCACTATACCAGGAGAGATACAAGTTGCCAATACTTACATGCGGTATTATCCCTGGCCCAAATGTATACTTTGTTTTGCGATAAATACAAAGCCAACGTAGTTAGTGTTTCCTCATACAGTGGTATTTTTAAAAGTAAGTTGCATCTTTAAGGCCTTTCTACACGATATGGTTTCTACATATGACTTGTCATTCTTTCTAAGCTCACGTATTGTCGTATGACTTCCAATGCTTTAAGTAGTTCAATTTATTTGCTTTTTTCTTACAATAAATAAATAATTCCAAAAAATGTTGCCAATAAATTAAGGAATAGCTTTATGTAGTTATGTGTCAGGCGAAAATAGAATCGTTTCTATTTTGTATCTGCAGTTTTCTAAATAGACATATACATATGACAAAACATATAGTGTAAGAAGGCTTTTACGCTTCTTATAATTATTTAATTAAAAAATGTTTTACAACCATGAATATAAAATTTAAGAAGCCAATGCTTGATACCTGTTCTACGTGCGAAAAATTTAGAGTTAAAATTGCTATTGCTTAACAGGAATCCGATGATATTCTACTACGTGATTTAGAAAAGGAACTCTTAGCCCATCAGAGTAAAGCAGATTTTGCATATGAGTCAAAAAGAAATGACAAAACTTGCGCTTCCGATGATCCCAAAGTTAAAGTGTATACTTTTGATTTGCAGCAGTGCTTGCCCACCCCCTACTTAAGAAACTCAATAAGTTTCTACAAAAGGCAGCTTTGGACCTATAATTTAACCGTACACGACTGTACAACTGGCACCCCACATTGCTTTATGTGGCATGAGGCACTTTCTGCCCGTGGCGGCAATCAAATTGCATCATGCTTATTCAAACATATAAACAATCTTCCACAAGTTAATCATGCAATCTTTTACAGTGATTCCTGTATGGGACAAAATAAGAATTCATTCGTGTGTGCAATGTTCACATTGGCTCTTGAAATTAACCCCACTTTAGAAATTAATGATCACAAATTTTTAGAACCTGGGCACACGCACATGGAATGCGATGTGGATCACGCTGTGATAGACACAAATACATCATCCACGTGACTGGTACAATTTTATAAGAAGTGTACGTTCCAGAAATCCGTTCAACGTAATTGAAATGAACTTACAAGATTTTTTTTTATTTCCAGCTTTTCTTAAATAAAAAGAAAGCGAATGTGGAGAACCAATAATCTTTAATCTTAATCTTTAATTAAGAATCAACAGCAATTTAGCAGCCTGGAAGTATGAAACGAACACCACTACTAAGTACTAATAAGAGGGATGTCACCCGGCGATCCAAAAGAATGCTGGTAGAAATCTCACCGGATGTAGAAAAGAGGTCGGTTGGAAATTTGGATGTAGCGGAGTTAATGCGGCTTATGAAAGATTTGCTAGAAGAAAATTTACAAAATTAGCCACGAAAAACGATCTATTATTAGTATCGGCTAATGTTGATGCCCTAACTGAAAAAGTTAAGGTTTTAACTGAAGAAAACAAAGCGTTGGATTCTGAAGTCAACTTGCCGAAAGCCAAAATGGAAATGGAAGACTGTAATAAAACGATTAATTGATGACAGCAATAGAAAGAACATCGTATTCAAAGGAATAGAAAAACAAACGTTTCCGGAAAAAGCCGTAAAAGAGATCTGCGAAGAAGCACTAGGCGTGGAAGCAAATACAATTCGAGGCGTTAAACTTCTATTTATATGCACGAGGCAATAAGATGGCATTTAGGTGGAATTTTCAGCAGAAGCAGCGGTTGGAGCAATCTTTAGGAATATCAAAAAGCTGGTGGGCTCTATTATTTCCGTTGAGAACGACCTAAGTGTAGACAAGCGAGAGGAAAAACAGGTACTACTTCAACTTAAACGAGAAGTTCGTAACATGGATGTAACGCGTAAAATTCAAGTATTGGGGAACAGGATGAAAATAGAAAATAAATGGTTTAAATGGGATAAGCACAAGATATTGGTGAGTGGCGAAGAGAATGCAACAAAAGTATTGAATAATATCTATGGTAATAAATTTGACGATACAAACCTTAATTTTAATAATATAGTATTAAAAAGGAAAGAACATAAAGTAAACTCAAATAACTAAAAACTTGTAAAACACAAAAATTAAATAACCAAACGAGAATTACTTGTGAAAACAAAAACAAATGTAAAGGCATAATTAATGAAAAATATACCAAAAGAAGTGAAGATCTCAAGACTAATCTAAATATACTCTCTTATAACGTACATGGTTTAGAAATCAAATCATTACAACCAGAATTTTTTCAATGTGTCAAGTCTTTTGATATTTTCATATTACTCGAAACACACATAAGTGCAGATAAAATTGAAAAATATAAAAAATATTTTGGGGGTTTTGAAACATTTTGGAAACCTTCGGGTCGCATTAGTCTTTTTGGAAGAGGGATAGGAAGAGTAGTATGCGGTGTAAAAACAAACTTCAAAACGCTTAACTATCAATGGTTTTTTAAAACCCTGACTGGTGTAGATGTGTTCATAATTAAAAACGAAGCTGAGAAACTGATTCCTACATATATAAGACAAGCTGAGTGGAGGAAAGAAAGAAATAATATTATTACACTTTTCCTAGACGATGATATTATTAATCCCATTTTAATTGGTGATATGAATGCGCGAATTGGAGAGCAATAACAACAACTCCAAGATTTGGTAGGGGGCGGTACATGGTTCGAAATAAGAAATTCAAAGGATAAGATAGAGAATGGTAGAGGTAAGATCTTGCTTGATTTTTGTAATGATTTCGGATTAATTGTTTTAAATGGTAGAACAAAAGGGGATCTCGAAGGAAATTTCACTTTCATCAGTCAAGTGGGAGAATCGACCATATATTACTATATAGTCAACAAAGATGTATTACAACGATTAATTTTAGACTTTGAAGTTGATTTTAAAAGTTGGTCGGACCATTTGCCAATTAAATTGAAGTTGGGTGGAAAATGTCAAAATGGTGCTTACGAGTATTGCCAAAGTTGAATTGGAATATCCAAAAAATGGAGAAGTATCAAGAAAACTTAAATAAGAATATAGGAATTATAAGTAGAGTAAAATATATTAATATTCAAGATCTCCAAGAAGCAATAGAACAGTCGTCGATAAGGTACCAAAGGAAACCAAAAAGGTTAGGCAAGAATGAGTGGTTTAACAAAGAATGTGAAGAAGCAAGAATCTCGTTATTTCAAAGTTTAAGTGCCCTTAGAGAAAGCTATAATGAAACAAATAAATTGTTATACTTAAAAGCAAATAAATATTTAAAAGAAGTATGTTAAAGGAATAGTGAAGAATGGTATAACAGGCTTATAGAAAATATTAAAAACATTGCAGATAGCGCTGGTGGAAATTTGTTAAAAAGATAAAGGGTGAAGCTTTGGAAATTAGTTCCTCCATATCAACGCATGAATTTAAGGTTTATTTTGAAAACCTGCTGAGCCCTACTGCTAATGACAAGAAAATGTTTTATGCGCATAACTTCCAAGCTGATGATCTGCTTGAGGCAGTTTTTTCACCAGGCGAAGTTAGATCTGTGCTAAACAAAGTTAAGTTAAACAAAGCACCAGGAATTGATAGAATTCCTTACGAGTTCTTAAAAAATGCTCCCGATACTTTCATTGTGGCTATGGCGAGTGCTTGCACAACCAGTGTAGTTTTTCCTATCTTCAAAAAAGGGGATCCTGCCCTGATAGGAAACTACAGAGGAATTTCATTCATGAACTGCATTGCTAAAGTTATGATGGGCATAATTAACGAAAGAATAATTTCTTGGACTGAAAGGAACAGTATCTTAGACGAGTATCAAGCCGGCTTCAGAAAGAATTACTCCACAGTCGACAATATATTCAATTTAGCCGCTATTGTCCATTTAAAATTCGAAGAAAAGAAGAAAGTATACGCGTATTTTGTCGACTTTAAAGCGGCATTTGATAGAGTATCAAGAAACGCCTTGATATATAAATTGCACCATATTGGTCTTGCAACGAAACTAGTGAAGTTCATAGAGAATATATACAGCGATACAAAGACAGTTGTATGGAATGGCTTAGAAATTTCCGATACATTCAAAACAAACTCAGGCGTCAAACAGCGCTTTTTGTCGCCAATACAATTTGCTCTTTACATAAACGACATACATGAAAGCTTAGGAGGAGGATTAAACATAGAAGGAAAAAATATTAGACTTCTAATGTATGCGGATGATATCATTTTGTTAGCGGATCAAACTACAAGTAATGATTAATAACCTTGAAATAAAGTGTTCAGAAAAGGTGGGAATCTTAGTAAAGAGGAGAAATGGTATTTTTGTAAGGAAGAAATATGTGTCTCGATATACATACTTACTTAGGATGGAAATAACACCTCAGATGAATTTTAAAAAACATGTTGAAAACAGAACAGCTGCAGTAAAGAATGGTATTAATGCTTCGTGGATTTGTCTTTTAACACAGAAAGAAATTTCAATTGAAGCTAAATGGAAACCTTTTCTTGCAGTTTGTCGTTCAATACAATCATACGCGGCACAGGTGTGGGGTTTCGGGAGGAGCAAATTCTGAAACTACCATGACATGTACCTACATACAAGAAAATAATTTGTTCACTTTAGAACTGTTCCTTAAGAAAGAAGTTTTTGTGGATTAGAGCTCTAAAGAACTTGTTTAGTAAAAACGATTTGGCGAACAGATAACATACAATCAGAAATCTGGATAGAAGATCCAAAATAGCTTTTAACAAACCACAACCAGGCTAGGATGAATATGTACATACAAAAAGCCTTAAGTATCATACTAGTAGGATATATAAGGAATTAGATTGGTCAAAAGTTCTGGTTTATTTAAAAAAATGTGATATAGAATCAAGAATGTGGATAGTGAGAGCTAGACATGGTAATTTGACACAGAAAATAAAGCTTGCTCAGTGTGTAATTTAGGCGAGCTTGAAAACATAGCACATTTCCTGGCGCGCTGCACAATATTAAGAGAATACAGAAAAGTCTCCTTCGAAAAATTTACCTTAAATGATTCACAGCTGATTGAGATTCTCAATGTGGAAAATGATAATTGGGATAAACTTTTGCGTTTCATTCTCTAGATACAAAGATTACTTAATAAAAGAGTTTAACTGGTTTTAAAAAACCGTAAACCGAATAATTGTTTTGTACGAAAAATAAATCGACAGACGGCTCATGCCATTGTCGTTTTATTATTGTAAATATTTATTTTTTCTTAATATTACAATAAGTAAATTTCAAATTTTGTATATTTTACTTTTATTTGCAATAAATACTACTATTACTACTGTCTTCATCTTCATCGTACTCAGCTCTGGTTGAATTGGTTTCATCTTTCTATTGGGTATTGTTAATTCTCTGTTGTTTATTAAGATTGGAGTTGTTGCTGGAGTGGGTGAAATCTCTCTGGAAGGGTTGCTGCCTGTAAGGATTGTTGTACTTTTGAGTGATCCCTTGAAATTGTGTTGGTTGACGAATATTTCTGTCAGTTGTGTCCATTTCCATTGGCTGTACTTAGGGTTTGCTTTGAATATTTGGTGGCTGTTGATGTGGATTGTACTGTACATTTGATCTGTATTTCCGCTGTTCAAGCTGTTGAGGGCGCAGTTTCTGTTGAAATCGTTCATGACTCACTAAATGTGGTAGATGTGTTTGTGTTGGTGTATCGAACTGTAAGCTTCTCTCCTTTTGGTAAATAGTACTTGCAATTGCATTTGAGGTCTCTAAATTTCTCGGGTTTTGAGCGTAAAGGGTACCTACTATGTATTTTGAATTTAAGCCAGTAATAAATGTTCTAACTGCTTCTTGGTTAGCGAATGTTTTCATAGTTTTATCGCCTTGTTCATTTCATTTTTGATAAAATTAAATTCTATGCTTCATTTATGTATGAATAATATTCTGCGAAATCTTTCCTTCCTTGTTATATCTTATTCTTTTTAACTCCTTCAAAATTCGGCAGGATTTTAAATGCTTCTAAATTTATTTGGTTTTCAGTTGTTATTCCACTTGAACATGAAGTCAACGGTACCGTTGGTTCTACATTGAATGCTCTGTCATATTTTAATGCCATAAGAGTTATTTTTACCTCAGATTGAACAGCTATAAGTGCGGCGACTTGAGCTTGCAGAGTAGCTTACTCTTGGACAGACATTTTTTTTGTTCTTGGCATTATTTCTCTTGCAACGTCAATAATCTCTGTCTTTTATTAGTCCTAGTTTCCATGGTTTCCAGTTCAGTTTTGTTTCAAAGGATTGTCGTGAATATAAAATTCGACTATATTCCAATGAATTTCGATTTTATTTCGCTCTTTCAGCTTACGGGGTTCTGGTGTTGTAATTTATTGAACTATTCCTTTTTAATCTTGGAAGTTCTTTTGTACTCACTGTGTTTTCGACCTTCGATTAATTATTCCCTTTTTTCCTTGAGGATGATGTTGATTCAAGGATCAAGAGCGCAGTGTTCACTCAGTGGCGTTTGGAATCCTTTAGTATTGATTTATATAGAAAATATATTACTTTTCCTGCACTTTAATATGTGTTACTTTATTCAATATATTCTTAAGACTGCTTACTTTTCTAAAATTTCTCTTATTTATACCTTATATGTTATTTATTTTTAAGTTTACATTTTATTACCTAAACAAACATTGCCTTGTACCATAAATGTTATCACGAAAACATGATTACTTATGTTTTGTAATAAATCCTTAAAATAAATAAAGTCTGTGTCGTTAATGCGAGGAATTGGCACATGGGTGGCTCAAGCGCGTTCGTTTATGAATGAAAATACTTTTTCCTAAAAATATGAGCTGAACTTATCAAAGATATATTTGTTTTTGTGTGCTGTACAATATTTGAAACTGTTCAGCGCCGTCGCGACTAAAATAATCATGGTTGCTACGGCCGAGCCTATAAATGTCTTTTGTTCTTCTCGCTAGGCTTAGAATTTTAGGTTTGGAAACATACGCATGTAGAGGCATGAAGTAAGTCTTCTGTGGGTGCGGTTATATATGCATACATATTAGGGTGGTCCAAAAAAAATTTGTATGCTGCCGCCCCCCAAAATAGTAAAGAATGAAAAATAAAAAGACCCGTATTTTTTTTTTTTTAATCAGACCATATTTAATGGTGCCGCCGGGGCTTTGAAATATCCCATGTATTTTGCATGGGAAAAAAATACTTTTTCGTAGATTTCATGTATTTATTTATTTATTATTTATTTACAAACGTGGTATAATAATATAATTATTTTAACACGAGAATAGGAGCACTGGCTGCCAGGACCTTCGGCTCTCTGATTTGTTATAAAAAGAATTATGAATTAATTACAGGCAAGCTAGGTAAAGTCATGGTAAATTAGTTAAATAAGTTTCTTTAAATCGGTCTGTGCTAAGTAATCTGACATTTTTATAATATTTTCGTAGCATATATTTTTTAATAGTGATGATGGGATTTGGTCCCCAAAAATATTGCTCCTTACTGTGGAAAATTGTGTGCAGTTGTCGAGAAGATGAATTGATGTTAGTGGTGATGTAGGGCAGTGCTGGCAGTTTGATCGGTTAGTTGAATATATATGAGTGGCTTGCAATCGTGTGCCCAAGCCGTAGCCGAACAAACATTTTGACATCATTGCAACGGCAGTAAGATGGATACTCGGGTTTTAGCCTGTTTGGATTAAATGTAGCGTATTGGTGCTGTGTAGATCCCCATGTAACCAAATGTTTTTGAAGCAGGTGATTGACTACATATTTATTGAAGTCTTTTTTCGAAAACTTGTTGAATGTTTTGAGCGGTTCCATGGTGGCCAATTTAGCTCGTTCGTCCGCTATTTCGTTCCCTTTAATGCCTGCGTGGCCTGGTACCCACATTAATTTTATGTTGTTGTTATTGCCGATCAGTCTGTTGCGAATTTGGGAAATAACATACGTTTTATTTCTTATATTAAGTATTGACGCTATTGTTGATCTGCTGTCCGTGCATATAATTGTTTTATGATTTGAGTTTTCAACAGAGATTAGCCCATTCAGGATTGCTGTGGCTTCAGCTGTGTAAACAGAGGCAAAATGGGGAAGGATGCCTGCTGAGACAGTGTTCCCCGACGAATCCACGACTGCGAAGGATGTACTTGTCTCAGTTTTTGATCCATCAGAAAATATCATGTTCCATTCGCCAAGTAGAGGGTTAGTGAGCTCTGAAAATAAGCGTTGATAGGTTATTGGGCTAGTGCCACTTTTATTGAATTTTTCTAGTTCCAAGATGAAAAAAGATTTGTTTATGTGCCAGGGCGGGAAGTCTTCTTTTTCTGAGATTACTGGTGAGTATATGCCAAGTTCTTTAGCCAAGTCGATGATGAGTCCAATTGTTGATTTCCGTTTTGGCGTTTTTTTCCGCTGAAGTTCGGTTAACACTGTTTCATATAAAGTGTTGCTGTTGCACAGAAATAACTTTGGAATGAGTTTCATGAGACATGCATCAAATCTTTCTTCTATTGACGGTAATCCAGCTTCAACTAATACGAATTTTATCGGAGATTTTGGAAACGCGCGTATGCTCCTGCTAACGGCCGTATGATATGGGGAATACAGAAGCTTAATGTTGCTTCTCGCACAATTGCCATATATCGGGAGACCAAAATCAATTTTGGACAGTAAAAGAGCTTTGGTTACATTTATAAGAGTAGATTGGTTAATTAAGCAGTGTTTTGATGATAAATATTTAACTATACTTAGTCTGACAGCCAGTTGCTTTCGTAAGTCTAAACAATGTTCTTTAAATGTTAGCTTTTTGTCAAAAATTATACCCAAAAACTTAAGACTAGTTGTATTGACAATTGGTATATCGTTATGAACTAAATTAAAATAATTACATTTATGTTTGCGACAAATATGGAAGTTTTTACATTTCTTAATAGAGATTTTAGCGCCTGAGACTTCGCCCCAACGAGCTATGTCTGAGAGTATATCTAAGAAGTCTTTCTTTACAGCATTTAAGTCATTAACTTTAGAAAACAATAATAAATCATCTGCATAGCAAATGTGAGAAACATTTTTGTACTTGTTAATTATAATACTGACTTCATTGAAGGCTGCCATGAACAGGATAACAGACAGTGGAGACCCTTGAGCTATACCATTATACAAAGGATGGTAATTAGAGTAGGCGTTGTTAACGTTTGCAACAAATTTGCGGTTGGTGAGAAAATCTTTAATCAGGTTAAGTAACTTAACGCTTAGATTCCAATTTTGAAACTGACGAAGCACAACGTGAACTCCAACGCGGTCGAAGGCTCTTTCGAAGTCGATACTAAGGGCTGACAGGTGATTTCTGTTGGAAAGAGTAGTAGATGCGTTGTTTTCAAAAAAGAGAAGAGCATCGATTGTGCCCTGCCCTGCCTTAAAGCCTACTTGTCGTGGACTTATTAAGTTAAATTTTGTGGCATGCCAGGAGATACGCATTGATATAATCTTTTCAAAGAGTTTTCCCAGACAGCTAAGTAGCGATATCGGTCTGAACCCACTGACCTCTGTTGGAGTAGCATTTGGTTTAGGGATGGGGATAATTACTGCATTTTTCCCCGCCTGGGGGTAAATTCCCTGGTTTAAGATATTATTATAGAGTCTTAAAAGTCTGATCTTCAGACAGAGAGGAAGATGATGTAACATGGGATATGATATGCGATCGGCTCCAGGGGTCTTGCCCGACAGAGAAGAGAGGGTGGATTCGAATTCTATATGTTCTATCTTGGAGTCTAGGTATTGGGAAAAGGTGCAACCGGTGTTATCGTTGCTACTTAAGTATTGGTTTTTGGTAGTTACAAATGTTTCGTGAAAATTAGAGTCATGAGAACTATCGGACCAAAATGAAGCAAAGTGGTTGGCTATTTCTTTTGGGTCAGTTATGGGACCATTTGAGTTGCTTAGAGAGATTGCCGGAGTTTGGGTATAAGAGCCAGATAGTCTTTTAATATCGAGCCAGGCTTTCTTCGGATTAGTTTTATGATTAATGGACTCCGAGAATTTTTGCAGACAGTCTCTTTTAGCTTGTTTGCACTTTTTGCGAAAAATTGCATTTGCTTTCTTATAGCGAATCAAATTGATGTATGTTCTAAAACGTTTATATTCAGACCAGTAAAGTTGTTTCTCTTTTCTCAGCTGAGATAGTTCGGTTGACCAGTAGGGTACCGATTTTGAAAAGATTTTGTTCGTAGATTGTGGTATCGAAAAATGTGCAGATGTCCGAATTATTTTAGTTATCACCGCAGCTTCTTTATTTATGTTGTCAGAATATGGGTAGTAAGAACAAAGATTAGATGTCACTTGTTGAAACATTTCCCAGTCAGCTTTGTTTGTTAGAAACTTAGGTTTGGGAGGTACTTTGTATGCCGATTGAGTGCGGAGCTCAGTGACGATGGGATAGTGATCGCTGCCATGCAGATCAGATAGGGTGATGGTTGTAAGTTTTGGTGCAATGTTGGATGAACAGATTGTTAAGTCAACGGTTGTGAAAGTTTTATGTGTAGAAAAGTGTGTTGGGCTATTGTCGTTTAGTATGGTAAGATTCTCTGAGAGAATTAGGTCCTCTATAATAGCGCCTCTGGTGTTTGTGTTTTCGGATCCCCAAAGAGGGCTCCAAGCATTAAAATCTCCAGCGATTATAACCGGGGTTGAGACTGAGCTTATGAATTGCCTGAGTTCATTGCATGATATATTTTGTAGTGGTGGTATGTATATAGAGACAATAGTGAATTTGAAACTTAGTGTAATTTCTATTGCAATTGTTGCGATGTTGGACTGAATGTGAAGTTCTCTGTGGGGAATGGACTTCTTTACTAAAACCGCGATGCCTTGTTTGTTCGAATTGTTTTGTGGTAGGTTAAAGAAAAAACCTTTGTATTGAGTAGGTACCGCAGCTGACTTTCCAGCAGCTAGATGGGTTTCTTGGATAGATATAACGTCAGGCGATTGTTCTTTTATCAAGGTCTCCAGCTCAGTGAAGTTATTGTAAAAACCGTGCATGTTCCATTGTATTATCTTAAACATTTTATTTGTATAGAATTATCGCAAAACGTAATGAGAGGGGATATGTTACATGCATGTCTATTGACAATCGTCAACTGTCATGTACTGATCTTCAGTGTTGTACTGTGTTAAATTATGTGTTAGACCGTCATTGATAGCATGAGAGTCAGTTGAAGTTGTTGTGAGTAATTGAGTAATTTGTTGGTTTTGGTCTATATTCGTTTGTCCTATGATACTTGCGAGAGTAGATTCAAGGTTGAAAGAGGATTGTAAAAAGGAGTGAAGTGGTGGTGATATAGTGAGTTCATTAGCTAATGTATTTGTGGATTGTGATTCGTGTGTATGGATAATTTGTTGGGTGTTGTTGTTATTTGAGATGTTGGTTTGAGGTATATTTTGTTGGTCGATGTTGGAAGAATTATTTAATGGAATGTTGGATGGAGAGTCATTTTTTGATTTATTTTGTAGAATAGAGCGAGGTGAAATAATAGTGCTTGACGTTGGTTTTTCTTTATTATTGTTTTTTTGTGTTTGAGTTTCTCTTACTTTCGTGGCGAAAGATGTATCGAGTGTTGGTATTGTTTGTGCTTGGTAAAGTTTAATTGCCTCACGCATTGAGCATTTGTTTTTGCATTTTATTTTAAGTAATTCTTTCGATTGCAAATATTTGGGACATGTGTTGGCTGATGAGGCGTGGTTGCCTGAGCAATTCGTGCAAAACGTGCGTGTGCAGGAGGAAGTGTGAGGAGGAAGATTACAAGTAACACATGCCGGAGTACCATTGCATCGCTTAGTGGTGTGACCCAACTTTTGACATGTCTTACACCTCATGGGGTTAGGATAGTATGGTTTGACTTTAGCACTTCTCCACGATACTTCTACTTTTTCAGGTAATTCATAAACGTCAAAAGTGAGCAAAATAACACCAGTATGGTGTGAAACACTGTCAACCGTTCTACTAAACTTGTGTACAGCTATAACACCTTGTTTACTCATATTCTCTATGATTTCTTTTTCGTCAACATCAATGAGGCAGGGGGCATAAATTGTACCTTTAACACTGTTTAAGTTGTCGTTGAATTTGGCTTCAATTTCACATACACCGTTTAGTTGCTTAGCGGATATAAATTTTTGCGCGATTTGCGGATTCTTCACTAATAGCAAGAGGTTACCTGTACGAAGTTCTGTAATTGAAATTATTTCTTTACTAATAGACTCTAATGCTTTATGCACCGCAAAACATGAGTACTTTGATAGAGGTTTGTTGGTATCGATTGCACTGATGGTAATGAATTTGGGGTTATCTTTTTTTTGAACCGGCAAAGCTGGAAAATTCAATGGTGAATAAGAAGGTTTTTTCCGTTTCGTTTGTGGGCCAGGAGCAAGCAATGCAAACCTGTTGTCCCCGAGATTTGGTGGCCCGGGGGCCATAGTTGGTAAATTTTCCAAAAGCACACTTGTTTTAAGCACTTATAGAGAAAAGGTAATTAATAAAATGGTAAATTAAAACTTTGAAAGCAAGCACGTGAACGTTAAGCAAATAAACTGAGAAATAGTCAACACAGAGAAACTTAGAATGAGTGAAACACGTCTACTCTGAGTAAACACCTGTCGAGAACTGGAGATTTCATGTAAAAACCTGGAAAATGAATATATTTTAACCGGATAACTCAGTTTCTCTCCATAATTGGTCAGGGAATAACAACCAATTATGAAATAATTAATTTTTTTTGTATTAACTATTTTCATAAAAGTAATATAAAATATTGTTTTCGATTTTTTCTTAGATTTTCGTTTTATGGGGGCTTTTTGGGGTTCTATAAAAAATAGTTAATACAAAAAAAATTAATTATTTCATAATTGGTTGTTATTCCCTGACCAATTATGAAGAGAAACTGAGTTATCCGGTTAAAATATATTCATTTTCCAGGTTTTTACATGAAATCTACGAAAAAGTATTTTTTTCCCATGCAAAATACATGGGATATTTCAAAGCCCCGGCGGCACCATTAAATATGGTCTGATTAAAAAAAAAAAAAATACGGGTCTTTTTATTTTTCATTCTTTACCATTATGGGGGGCGGCAGCATAAAAATTTTAATATAAATTTTTTCCCATGCATTTTTGGACCACCCTAATACATATATGTAAGCTAGGACATCAATTCTGCATAGTGTGGTTGAACTACGTATAGAATAAAATATAGGCCAAATGGCCACTGCGGCCTCGGCGGCACACCTCCATCCGATGGTCCAAATTTTCGATGACGCTGAGGCATACTTGAGGTTCTATGCCGTTAAGTGCCGAATTATCTCATCCTTTAGCTCTTAAACTGTTGCTGGCTTATCGACGTACACATTTTCTTTCAAATAACCCCAAAAAAAGAAGTCCAACGGTGTCAAATCACATGATCTTGGCGGCCAATTGACATCGCCGCGACGCGAGATTATTCGGACATCACATTTTTCGCGCAAAATAGCCATTGTTTCGTTCCTGTTGAAACCATATATCGTCCATATCCATATCTTCCAATTTGGGCCATAAAAAGTTCGTTATCATCTCACGATAGCGAACACTATTCACAGTAACTGCCTGACCGGCCTCATTTGGAAAAAATACGGCACAATGATGCCGCCGGCCCATAAACCGCACCAAACAGACACTCTTTGTAGGTGCATTAGTTTTTCGGCAATCACTTTTGGATTATCATTCGTCCAAATGCGGCAATTCTGCTTATTGACGAATGCACTGAGGTGAAAATGTGCCTCATCACTGAATAACGAAGTGCGCGATATGCATTTTAATTTGAACGTCCGTTTTCATAATAAGCCTGAATAGCTTAAACGCATTGCTCGATTATGTATCTTTCCATGGTTCAAATTGAGTTAGCCTGAGTATGAAAACTGTTAAATGAAATGCAGAAAAAAGTTGACGTTTAGGTGTGGTTTAGATTCAACATCGGCCCTTGAAATTTTTCAATATACCAAAACACTTGTACAGAGCGTATAAATTAGTTTCAGCACAAAAAATGAGTAAAAATGTTCATCAGATTTGTATCAAGTTTTAAATTTAATAAAACGCCTGCACCAAGTTGTGATGTCATTTTACAATGTATACACAGGGACAAAATTATTCCCACAACCACTATTTTTTCATTCGATAAGCTGTATCTTGAGAAAAAAATTCAGGTAATTAAAATTGTTATTTTAGGAAAATATACAAATTTATTTTTTATTTAAAAACCAGCTGTACCCGGCGCGCGTTGCTGTGCCAACAACTAATATCTATGAACATGTCATATTCGTTTCCTCTGTGTAAAAGTACATGGTCATACTAATTTTTATGACAATCGGTTGAACGGGGTAGAAGTTGCTACTCTGCAGCGCCACCTGGTGGCGAGTGGTATCAATGAGAACATTTTACAAAATACCACATATAGGGTGGGCCATGTAAAATTTGCTTTTTGAATCGGCTATAAAAAAAACACTAATCAATATTTTTTCAAACTTTTTTTTTATTTTGAAGATTGAACATTGTCATTTATGAATGAAAAATAATATCGTTCAAATGACTGCCACGACTGGCTTTACAGTAAGCCATTCGATTAACCCAATTTTTAAGCACATTTTCGATTTTTTGGGCTCCAATTTCATGAATGGCAACTTCAATTTCGTGTTTTAAGGCATCAATCGTCTCTGGATGGTTCGCATAACATTTGTCCTTAACGACTCCCCACAAAAAATAGTCCAACGGGCTTAAATCACAGCTCCGGGGCGGCCAATTGATATCGGAATTCAAAAACGGTAGCCAAAAGTTCGAGTGTAACTTTAGCAGTGTGACAAGTTGCACCGTTCTGTTGAAACCAAATGTCGTTCATGTCATCCTCTTAAATTTTTGGAAACAAAAACTAGTTGAGCATGTCCCGGTAACGCTCGCCATTTACTGTAACCGCGGAAGAAGAAGAAGACTCACTACTTTGGAAATACGTTTTCAATATTTCCCAATTTTGTTCAAGCATATAGCGTCCCATTTCGTAAATGTCAAACTTTTAAGTAAATTATGAACACATTTGACATGTCATTTGTGTTACCATTCTCAAAAAAATAGGTGCTTCAAAAAGCAAACGCTATATGGCCGACCCGTATATAATTATACCAATTTATATATATACCAATTTTTATAATAATCGGTCCAATAGTTTTTGAGTTCATCAATGACATACAGACAAACATTCATTTTTATATATATGATAAACATTAACTTAGTAAAACTTTACTCCAGGACAAAATTTTTCACACAATTCAATCTCACAAATAAAATATTGAGTTCAATGAAATTTAAATATTTTGTAGGCACTCCTTTTTTCCGGGAATATTAAATTTTATTTGTTATAGAAGTAAGACCCATGAATATTAGAAGAGGAGAACGAATTTATGATTCGGATGAGGAAAGCAATTTGCGCAATATTAATTCAAGATTGCTACAACCTATGAAGAGAACTAGAATTTCGGGACTAAGTGATCCATCGACTGACGAAGACATTGCTACTGATTTTCGATCATCTTTTGAAAATAATTTTCAGAAGATTAGGAAAAGTTAGAGGAATAGAGGCGAAAAATATTATACAAAAACGGGATATATTATTCCTGCTAAGAAATTTAAAAATAAGGATTGCAACTCTAAGAAATTGTGCGAGAAACGTATTACAGAGAATTCGCGAATATCTATTTTTAACTCCTTTTGAGAAATTGGAGATTTTAACAAACATAATATATTTTTGAGTGCAACTACTCAGCGTGTGCCAATAAAAAGAAGACGAGTCAGAAATTTTAAGGGATCAGCCAGAAATGAAATGGTAAGCATTGAGGTATGTAAAAAGTTCTTTATAGATAAATTTGATATACATATCTATAGGCAGACTACATAGAGCTCTCAAAGCAAAGATAATTGGAAATGACTTACGTGGGAAAATAAAAGGCTCTTCCAGAAAGAGTGACGAGAAACTTGTGGAAAATCGCAATCGATCATATGAAAAGTTTTCCACACTATGAAAGTCATTACACGCGTTCTAACAATCCAAACAAAAAATACCTGAGCTCTTTAAACTTAAGGGAAATGTACAACCTGTATGTGGAAAAGTGCGAAGAAAACCATACAACAGTTCTCAGCGAGTGAATATATAGGAATATTTTTAAGGATAATTGTAATTTAAGTTTTCATCACCCACATAAAGATACTTGTCAAAAATGCGATTGCTTAAACATGAAAATTAAAACTACCTCTGAGCCTAATGAAAAAAGTAGCCTTTTAGAAGAACAAAGCCTACATTTGAAAAATGCAGAACTGGCTAGAATGAAGGCTTTCAAAATTTTCATAACAATAAAATTCATATGTATGCATGAGACGAAACTACAGCATCTAGAGGTGCAGAAGAAGTAGCATCTTGCTGTCTAAACCATATTCAGACGATAACAACTCAAGATCATGTCATAGCATACAGTGACATGTGTACCGGACAAAATCGCAATATTAAGGTCGCGCTGATGTGGTTGAAACTCGTTCAAGCAGACGATAATAACATAAATGTTATTAACCACAAATGTTTACTGTCGGGTCATTCATTCCTTCCAAACGATAGAGTTTTGTTTTGGAAACAGCCTTCAAGAAAAAGGATCAATTATACACTGCTGAAGACTATTATTATGCAATAAAGACTTGCCGAAAAAAAACAGCTTAATTTTGTATGAAATGAAAAGAGAAGACTTTGTCTCAACCAAACCTCTTGAAAAGGCATTATCAAACAGAAAAAAAATACGGATGGAGAAATTTTTAACTGGCTTAAAATATGTTGGGTGAGGTTCAAAAGGAATGAACATCACAAAATATTTTATAAAATTAGTAGTATGCTCCTTTTAAAACAATTTTGTTCATTGCAAAAAGAGGAAGACCAAAAAATTTCAGCACAATTAATATGTTACAACTTTATGAAACTTCAAGGATCATAACTAGAGAAAAATATAATGGTATTATAAGTTTGTTACCTTATATATGTATATATTTTATATCTAATTGGCGCGTACACCCTTTTTGGGTGTTTGGCCGAGCTCCTCCTCCTATTTGTGGTGTGCGTCTTGATGTTGTTCCACAAATGGAGGGACCTACAGTTTCAAGCCGACTCCGAACGGCAAATATTTTTGTGAGGAGCTTTTTCATGGCAGAAATACACTCGGAGGTTTGCCATTGCCTGCCAAGGGCCGACCGCTATTAGAAAACTGTTTTTCTTAACTTTGGTATTTCACCGAGATTCGAACCTACGTTCTCTCTGTGAAATCCTAATGGTAGTCACGCGCCAACCCATTCGGCTACGGCGGTCGCCGTTACCTTACATACCATCAATTCACCATAAATACTACAATACACTAACTGTAAAAGAAAACTAAATTTAAAATATCTTCTTTTTTTATTTAAAGATCTTAATGAAGTGATTTTCATTTTTATATTTTTATTGTTCTTGAAATAATCTTCTAATAAACTTGGTTATTCTTGTATTTAAATGTCTTCGTTTTGGCTTGTACTTTTTACATAAAAATCAATTTCGGGTAAGCTTAATGTATAATAAAATATTGACTTAAATTTGTTCTGGTTTTATTTTTTGTAATACATTATTTTTGAAAGTGGTATAAGTCCATGTGGAGATAAAAAAATGGTCATTTTGACAAATAATTTTAGTAATTTTTATTTAATAATAAAATTTAATACGCTTATAGCGTAAAAAACATCTCTAGAATTTATTAAAGTTGGTCAGTATTTGATTTAAATTGATTCAAACGCAAACCCTTAAATATCTCAATGTATGAAGAAATGGCCTTATACCACTTTAAAAAAAAAACAGTTCAATATTTGTGTATTTTTTTAAGAATAACATTTTTAATTACATTAGTGTTTTTTTTCAAGATACAGCTTCTTGAATTAAAGATTAGTGGTAGTGTGAACAAATTTATCCGCTTATGTATTTTGTTATCTTCTTTTTAAATAAAAACAGAGAACATTAAAGCCACTTTGATTTTAAATTTTGGTGCTTATAATTAAAATATATGTATCTTCGAATGTACATGTAAGTTTTTTTTTGAAAATATACATTGAATAAAATTTGGATTGTCAACGAAACATAGAAATAAACTCATTCAAATGCCGAGCATTTCGGCCATTCGTCAATTTCATTTCCTACATAAGCCAAAAACTATGCAGAGCCAATATACTAATGAGAGAATTCACTGTATCTACGCACAAATATTGCATATTTGATGCTATGCAAAATTTTGATTTGGCTATATTTAATTTTTGTAGGACTTTTATATAAAATATTTGTTGGTATTTTACTTAAACAACACGCATACCTTAAAGGCAAATCTACGGAGACGGCGCTTCACGAGGTTATCAGAACAATAGAGGGCTCTCTAGAGAGCAAACATTATACCATGGCGGCATTTTTGGATATCGAAGGCGCCTTTAACAATGTTAGCACAGATGCCATCCAACGGGCGTTGATAGACCTGGAGGTGAACAATTGCATTAGTAACTGGGTCATCTCCATGCTAGAAACGAGGATCATCAAAGCTAATATGGGTAATATCAACATAACTCTTGGGCCACAGGATGTGGGCTAAGTTTAAACCCGCGTAAAACAGAACTTATGCTTTTTACCACCAGATACAAGGTACCAACTTTTACCCTACCAAATATCAACGGACAAACTCTGGCTTTATCAACCAGTGCAAAGTACTTAGGGGTAATTTTGGACTCCAAACTTAGCTGGAAACAAAACGTCAAAGAACGGGTAAGGAAAGCAGAAATTGCTTTATATGCCTGCAAACGTATGCTTGGAAGAAGTTGGGGTCTTCAACCTAAGCATACATTATGGCTGTATAAGGCGGTTATACGACCCATTTTATCGTATGGTTCGGTAGTTTGGTGGAAAGCTCTAGGGAGAGAATACAATACCAAATTACTCGGCAGAATACAAAGATCAGCCTGTGCAATAACGGTCGGTGCAATCAGATCATGTCCTAGAGAGGCTCTCAATGCACTGACACACGTTATTCCAATAGACCTACATATAAAGAAGACGGCAACCATGAGTGCATTTAGGTTAAATGAAGCGGGTCGCTGGAAAAGAAAAACTTATGGTCACGCTAGTCTATTATTGCGACAAGCTCAGTTAATCACGATGAGGACTGACTACATCGTCCCGATGGTAACGTTCAATAGGAATTTTGCCACACTCTTTCCATCTAAAAAAGAATGGAATAAGGGATTCTCTCTAAACAACTTCGATACCACAGTCTATACAGACGGCAGTAAAATGGACTGTGGTGTTGGAGCTGGTATATATTCTCATAGACTTGGAATTGAAAAATCTGTGCGTCTCCCCAATACCAGCAGCGTCTTCCAAGCGGAAGTACTAGCAATTGGGGAAGCCTGTAGGTTACTAATCGCAGATTTCTCTTTTAAGGGCAATATCGCTATTCTTTCGGATAGCCAAGCCGCAATCCAGGCGCTGGACGCGACTATAACAACCTCTAAAGTGGTGGAGCAAAGTAGGAATAGCCTCACCAACTTGAGTGAAAACCATAGAGTAACCTTGATTTGGGTCCCGGGACACCGGAACATAGAAGGTAACGAAAAAGCTGATGAACTGGCAAGAGGGGGATCTGCCATGAATAGCGCTCTTGCAGTACCAGTATTCACTCCACTAGGTGCGGTCAAGAATGCAATTTCCCTAAAATACCTTCGAATTGCAGATTGTAGATGCAAAGACCAGACGAAATGCAAAATCAGCAGAACGTTATGGCCCACCTACAACCTCAAGCAATCGTTGACATTAATAAACATGAAACGACGGGACACCTGCAGACTTACGGCAGTCATATCTGGCTTCTGGTCTATCGGAGAACAAGCCGCCAAAATGGGCATCCCTCACAACACATACTGTCATAGTTGTAAACAACCGGAGGAAAAAGAAACAATCTTCCATTTCCTCTGTGAATGCCCTGCCCTATGGAAGGACAGAATGTTAACCCTGGGCAAACCGCTGTTCGAGAGTCTCGAGCAACTGTCTGGCGTAGACGTCAACAACCTAATAAGGTTCCTAAACCGCACAGACTGGATATAGTCCTGCTGCAAATAACTGTTAAACAAATTGGTAACGAGGATGTGGCAACAAAATGGTGCGGAAGCGCTAGTTGGATTCTGGATGAATCACCACTCTAACCAACCAACCAACCAACTTAAATATTTATTTCACATAAAAGTAGACAATTTTATACCTACCATACAATACCGTTAGACGTCCTATGATCCAACTAGGAGCATATTTGTGTGGCGGCATCCACATGAATTATTCATACCTTTACACTTATGACCACACAGACCGAAGACATAAACTTCGTTAAAAAAAAAACTGCCTCAACCCAAGGTGTGAGGCGACCGGTGCATTGGGTGGGTTTGGCAGCCGGGAGACTAAATAAGGTTGTCTTCTAACGGAGCCCTCTTGATATCAGGCCGCCTCAGGTTGTAACGGTGGCCTTGCCATGGTATGGGGCGCTGCCATGGCCGACAGGTTATTTCCCCTTATTCCTCTTTGGTCACCGCACATGGCGACATGCGCAGATCCCTGGGCAGGGCAGATGAAGTACGAACCAGATAATGAAAACAAATAAAAAACAAAACTCGGATAGCGGCGAAAAATGAAAAGGGCAGACATCCGGACACACATACTAAGCGACAGGACAAACATTCGGTCATCCATCACAAACTGGGGATCGGGTCTTCCTCGGAGGATGAGCTCCTGGCCTCTAGCCAGGAAACAGTTGAGAGTAAAGCTGTGGGCCACAGCACGGCAGCAACTATAAATGAACCGACAGCATCGGCTAAAGCCATGGGGAAAAAGTGCGTTAATAAAGGCCCATGGAGGTATAAGCTCTACCAGAGGTCTCCCGCTATCCTTGACAGGATTCGTAAGAACGAGACCGAAGGTAAAGCTCATCCCAAAGATGAGGCTGACAAGGCAAGGTGTCCAAAAGGTGGTCGACGAATACCTGGCATTCCAAACCGCCCGAAAGACAGAAGCCAAAAAACGTAACCGTTCGCAAGACGAAAACAAGAGGGCAACAAAGAAACAAAAGATCTCAAATCAGGGTGCGGTTTCCTCCAAATCTATTAAGCAATACAGGGTGGTAGCACGGGTCCATCTTCAAATGGCACTGGTAGACGAAACTTCCAACCGCGGCAAACCTGTGCTCGATAAATTGTCTCGCATAATCGGCGACCATGTCATGACGAACCCGGAGTGTCAATCGCCAGGTTTCGACTCGGTGGAAGTAATTTGCGGCTACCGTGTAATCAAATGCGATGACCAGTACTCATTGCATTTTCTGACAAACGCAATTGGCAAAATTCAGAGCAGCTGGGTGAGTTTGAAGCTCCAGCTCATTCCAGCCAGCGAGATACCACGAAGGCCGAGGGCTCGCATCTGGATACTAAACATTTAAGCCAATCAGATGATTCTTTATCTCCAGGCTCACAACCGCTCAGTGCCGGTGATCGATTGGTCGGTCATTAAAGCGGACGCTCCGCAGAAGCACAGCGTGTCGTTCCTTCTTCAAATCACAGAAGAGAGCCTTGAACCACTGCAAAAAGTGGAAAATAAACTTCGGTTCGGCATACGGAAAGCCTACGGTATCAGCATCGTACTTGCTTCTATCTATATGGCACATGATCGGCCAGCACCGCCGGAGGAGGCTCGCAGGCTTGTGCCAGGAACCAGAAACAAAATCCTGCTACTCGGATGCGACGCCAACGCGAGGCATACTTTTTGGGGAAGTTCTGGGACAAGCGACCGAGGTGAGACTTTTTATGATTTCATTATCAATACTAACTTCTCGGAGTACGGAGTACTTCAGAGGATGGGAGGAAGTGATTGATGTTACTGTACTGTCTGAAAAAAGCTCAGTAAGGGTAGATAATTGGCCCTTTTCGGACCACCGTTGCATCTTATATGATTTGGATCTTAAGGTAGATCTACCGTTACCGTATCGAAATCCTTTAAGAACCAACTGGAAGAGGTTCAAAAATTTAGTAAATAACAGGTTGGGAGAGATTCCTGTCCACCGAATCACTCTAACGGAAAGCCTTGAGAGTAGGGTTATAACACTGGAAACGACATTTAGTAGGGCATACAAAACGTCCTGCCCCATAAAATTTAGTAAGAAACTCACCCTCCTTGGTGGAGCAGTTAGCTCTTAAAACTAATGGAAAATGTTGATCAACGTTTAACCTCAGCTACTCAACGGGAAATTAGGAATTGTACAATGAAAGTCGGAGACAGTACAAGAAGGCAATTAGGGCCACCAAGAAAGAGAGCTGGAGGAAATTTTGTTCGTCAATCGAATCCACCAGGGATCCACCTGCTAGGCTTAGCCGTGTTCCAAAGGCCATTCAATCGGTTCTTAGATCAAGCAACCTGGTGGTACTAGGACTTCTGCGGCAGAAGAATCGGTAGAACTTCTGCTTAACCTGCATTTTCCGGGATGCAGCGCCCACGAAATTGGGAAGGGTATTATTAGCTGGAGCCAATATTATCCACAGTATCTTGCAAATGAAATAATTACCACAGAGAAAGTTGCATGGGTAATCAAATATTTCTCATGTGACCTAAGCTTAACCCGCGTAAAACAGAACTCATGCTTTTACCACCAGATACAAGGTACCAACTTTTACACAAATATCAACGGAAAAACTCTTTCACTTTCTCCCAGTGCAAAGTACTTAGGGGTAATTCTGCACTCCAAACTTAGCTGGAAACAAAACGTCAAAGAACGGGTAAGGAAAGCAGAAATTGTTTTATGTGCCTGTACACGTATGATAGGAAGAAGATGGGGTCTTCAACTTAAGCATACATCATGGCTATATAAGGCGATTATACGACCAATTTTATCCTATGTTTCGGCAGTTTGGTGGAAAACTTTAGGGAGAGATTACAACACCAAATTACTGGGCAGTATACAAAGATCAGCCGGTGCAATAACGGTCGGAGCAATCAGAGCATGTCCTAGGGAGGCTCTTAATGTACTGACACACGTTATTCCAATAGACCTACATATAAAGAAGACGGCAACCATGAGTGCATTTAAGTTAAATGAAGCGAGTCGCTGGAAAGAAAAAAATTATGGTCACACAAGTAAATTATTGCGACAAACTCAGTTAACCTCGGAGAGGACTGATAATATCGTGTTGGAACAGGTACATATTCTCATAGATTTGGAATTGAAAAATCTGTGCGTCTCCCTAATACCAGTAGTGTCTTCCAGGCGGAAGTACTAGCAATTGGGGATGCTTGTAGGCTACTAATCAAAGATTTCTCTTTTAAAGGCAATATCGCTATTCTTTCGGATAGCCAAGCTGCGATCCCCGCACTTGATTCGGCAACAACAACCTCTAAAGTGGTGGAATAAAATAGGAATAGGGAATGAGTGAAACCCACAAAGTTACCTAAATCTGGGTCCCGGGACACCGGAACATTGATAGTAATTAAAATGCAGATGAACTGCAAAGAGGGGTATCAGTATTCACACCATTAGCTGCAGTCAATTTCCCTAAAATACCTTAGAATTGTGGATTGTAGATGGGTTCGAGAGTCTCGATCAACTGTATGGCTTAGATGTCAACAGCATAAGAAGGTTCCTAAACCGCACATACTGGATATAGCCTTGCTGTAAATAACTGTTAAACAAGTTGGTAACGAGGATGTCGCAAGAAAATGGTGCGAACGCGCTAGTTGGATTCTGGATGAACCACCACTCTAACCAACCAACCAACCAACCAACCAACCAACCAACACTTATAAACAAAAACACCATCAGACTTAAAAAAAAAAAAAGAAACATATCTGATTGATGTTGCACCCCTAAAGATAATAATCTAATCTAAAAAGAACCAAAGAAAATGTCAAAATATACTCCGATCGCAACTGAAATACAAGAATAATGGAAGCAATGAAAGGTTAGTAATAGTACCAATAATAATATCTGCAACTGGCTTAACCGCAACAACATTTACAAGCCGTATAAAAACAATATGACTAAAACAAAACATCCACCATACAAATCAAAGAGCGATAATCATGCAAACGACACGGATAACTCGAAAATTTTTAAACCAAAACTAACAAATGAATACGTATTAAAGTGCCGACACGACTTGCAGTCCGAAACTGCCGTTGCGCTCGGTGAAAATGGACCCCGCCTCTCGCGCTAGCAATAATAATTTATACAATAATTTAATATACTCAAATGTTCATTTAAAGGTTAAAATTAAGTTCACTTTTATGCAGTCTAAGTTATCGATAATTTCTCTTTATAATATTATTCTAACATCAGAGAACGTAAATTCATAGAGAAGGCTCAGGAACGAATGAGCAGGTTAAATGCCAAATGCTAACGAAACGCGGGTAAGAAATTTTTATTATTTACCACGGCCTTGGAAAAGTTGACATAAGAGAGTTAACATAGCGGAGCGTAGTCAACAGAATTATATATAGCGCTTGCACTGAAATGTACAATGCAATGATTTGGTGTTAGGCAAAATAAAATAACAGCAGACTTGTACATTTTTCTTTCATGCTTATTTGCCGTCGGCATTTTGCATGTCAAATGGATTATTTCTTATGAGATGAATAAATTAATTCTAAGTATATATATGCATGCATGAATGTGAAATTTATGTTATATGTATTATCAAAATTATTTCAAAATATCCACATAAGAAATTATGTTTGTAAACCATTCATTTACATCAAGGGTTAGTACTCAATTTTTTTTTTACCCTTTATTATTGTTTCTATTTCAACTTAAAATATTTACAATTTTTCTTTCTTTTTGGGTTTTAACAGTATTTAGGAGCCAATATCACTATATACATTTATTTAAAAAAATTAACTCATTATTTAATTATATATTTATTCATTCTTATTCCCAAAATTGTGACACCGTTTAAATCTGCAGGTCAGTTGGTCGTTTGCGCTTAAGTCTCCTCGTCTCGGTTTCCTTTTTTAATGGAAGTTGCCGATTTTCCCTGTTAGAATGTTCTAGTAGTCGATTTGTGTGTCTTAAGCTGTTGTTGCGTATTTCTTCATGGACTGTTTTTACTTTAAGTTCTCGATGGATATTATCATTTAGTATACCTGTATACCAATCTGCTTTTGATATTATACGAAGTATCTTATTTTGCGTTTGTTGTATAATTTTTATATTTGTACTGCTAGCAGTTCCCCAGTTCTGAACCATATTTCCATATTGGTGTTATACATAGTTACTTTGTATATTAGTATCTTATTTTCTAGTGAGAGCGTTGAATTTTTTCCCAAAAGCCAATGAAGTCTTTTAAACCTAGTCTTGATTTCGCGTCGTTTTTGCCCAATGTGTAACTTCCAGTTAACTTTATTGTCTATAATCATACCCAAGTACTTTGTCTTTGTGTCGTGGTGGATTGGTTTATTCTTTATGCATATTGGATTGTATTGTTTTTTTCTCTTGTTAGTGTATGTTACGTGGGCGGTTTTATCTTCGTTTATTTTAATTCCCCATTTTTCGAACCATTGAGGGGGGTTGTCCCTGAAGTTTATAAGCAGCCGTTCTTGGATCTTTGTCTGATGCTAGCAAGACAGTGTCGTCTGCAAATGTTGCTATTTATAGAGTTCTTAGTTGCCGACGTAGAGATATCAGCTGTATAAAGAAGGTGAAGAACCGGCCCAAGGACACTATACTTATCTTCGAATTTTACATAAAATTGTCTTCCAGTTATATAACTTTTCATTAATTTGTAGTAGTCTGTTGGGTAGGGTTGGATTGGTTGGTTTTTTTGGATTGTTTACTTTTACATTGTAAACAATTGTAAATAATGTAAACAATTGTAAACGTTTACCAGCATATGTCATTTCAACTTATATTGTAAACTATCAAGTCACAGATCGATTGTTGAACACAGCTGGTACTGTGACCTTTATCGATAACAAAATTTTCGGAAATGACTGACAGGTCAGAATTCTGCTCATTTATTTATTTATTCTAACTCGTCGTCTTATGTTGAAAAATGAGTGATGCCGCGAAGGCCAATTTGGAAAAATCTTAACTACAAACAAATAAAAAATGGCAGAAAATACTCAGCGCAGTGTTTGTTTTGTGGCCAAACATTGACAAACATTGCAACAGATCGACTGGTATCACATAGGTAAGTGTAATTATATCAAAATCTTATACGCGCCTACAGTGAACAACCTATCATTTTTAGAAAACGATGTTCACAGAAAAAGAATACTGATGAAACTATAATTCTAGAAGTGGACGAAATCGACACCAGTGCAATGGGATTAAATGATTCCGCATATTCAGTAATGGACGTGTCGGCAAGTAGCACCCTTATTGATGCAGATAATAATTTCTTTGATATCATATCATCAGAATCGCAGCCTTCAACAACTCCAGAAGCAACACCTTCATCAAGCTCCTCAAGTAATGCAATATGTTTTAAAGAACCTTGTGAAAAGCAGAAAAAGAAAAAACAAAGTGGCATTAAAAGTTATATGGACAATATGACTGCGGAGGAGGAGGACGAAATCAATTCGCTGCTCTCAAGGTTCTTTTACGGCTGCAACATATCGTTTAATACGGTTGATTCTGTGCATTTCAGGGCTCTTGTGCGCAAGCTCAAGTCCTGCTATGAGCCTAAAATGCCTGGCAGAAAAGCACTTTCAACCACTCTGCTAGACAAGGAGTATAACAAACAAATACAATCCACAAAAAATGATGTTGAGCGCAATTCAGTGCTATTGATTGATGGGTAAGTAATTCAAAAACAGTGGTTACAATGTTGCATAATGCCAATGGCACTAAAGTATATCTAGAAGCATAGGACGTATCGGGAGAAAAAGAAAGTGCTGAAAAGCTATGCGAAATTATAGATGAGTCTATTAAAATAGCGAAAACCTTGTACGATACTGTAGCTTATGCGATTGTGTCGGATAATGCCGCAAACATGGTGCGCATGGGCAAGGATACAAACATTTGGCACAGTAATTGTAGTGCGCACGTTGCCAATCTCCTTTGTAAAAACTGGACAAAGATCTCGTTAGCAAAGTGACCACTGTTTTAAAAGAATTTCGCCATCCGGACCTTGAAAAACATGTTATATCCAAAAATGGTACAAAAATTAAGCTGCCAGCTGAAACACGTTGGTGCACTCATCGAGACTCCTTCGTTTGTTTAAAACAAAATTTACAAATAATGCGTTCAATTGTTGCGGAGACAGGCAGAGAAGGCAAAACAATTAAGGAGAATGTAAAAAATTTGCTGTTTGATTATGAGTTCGAGGATGATGTTGGCAAAATGATTACTATTTTGGACCCGATTTTCATATCTATACTAATATTATAAAGAGGAAAACTTTGTATGTTTGTTTGTTTGTTTGGTTGTAATGAATAGGCTCAAAAACTACTGGACCGATTTTAAAAATTCTTTCACCATTCGAAAGCTACATCATCCACGAGTAACGTGGATTATATTTCATTTTGGAAATAGGGCTCGAGATATAGGTCAAAACGTGGACCCGGGTAACCTTCGGACGTGTATGTACAATATGGGTATCAAATGGAAGCTGTTGGTGAATGCTTTAGTCCAGAGTATTTTTCATGCCGCTCCGTGACTAGGGTCTCGAGATAGAGACTAAAACGTGGACTCTAGAATGTGTTTGTACAATATGGATATCAAATTGAAGCTGTTGGTGAATGCTTTAGTACAGAGTATTTTTTATGCCGCTCCGTGACTGGGGTCTCGAGATATAGGTCAAAACGTGGACCCGGGTAACCCTTGGTTGTGTATGTACAATATGGGTATCAAATGAAAGCTGTTGATAAGTGCTTTAATACGGGGTAATTTTCCTACCTATTGATGACTAGGGTCTCGAAATATATGCCAAAACGTGGACCCGCCGTGTCTTTGCACCGAATTAAACCAAACTTACACACATTGTTAAGTAAGTATTGAAAATGGGTTTCGTAAAGTTTGGTTGTAATTCGGAGCACTGGCAACGGGTACAGCGTTCTTTTGAGCCAGCCATAATGTCGCTTACTTTTTTAACGCTTGGGGCGGAACTGAACTGTCAAATTGACAGTGTGAGCTACAATGTGTCAATATTTCTTTCTGATTTGGATGCCATAAGGAAAAAACGTAAGTACAACGTGTAAAAATTGTTTGTGAATTTTTTTGGAGTGGATTTTGGAACAGTGAATAATTTCTTACGAAATTTGAGAATTTAATGTGAAATCCGAATGTTCAAATGAAATTATGTGTTCGTGGAAAAAAATTTTTTTTCTTTTTTTTTTTTTGAAAAATATAAATGGATAATGTTTAAAAAAGCTCCAATGCTTAATAAAACATATAAATTGAAACGAAAAATTCATGGATGATCAGGAAAAAAGACGATTGTTTCTTAGTTATTCATTTGCGTTGATTTGAAATTTAAAAACAATCTTCTTTTTTCCTGATTTTCAATTTATATTTTATATTTACTCAAAAACAAATAGAAAAACAAAAAATATTGTTTATGCCAAAGCGCTTGAATAAAGAATAAAGAAATAAATAATATGAAAATCATATATTTTCTGTTCTAAACCATATCTATTCTATTTTAGTGTGCCCAGCGAAGGGGGCCGGGTTTGCTAGTTATTGAATAAAGTGCAGAGCTCATCTTTATCTGTTGCTGATGCAGCCCATTTATGGCTCTCTCTGGAACTTCCGGCGGATACTTCCAGAACTATATACGAACGACGTATTGAGCAAGCGCTTAATGTCTACTCCCTAGCAGCTTATTATTTGCATCCATATCATGACCGAAACAAGTTAGATCCTGATAAAACTGCAAAAGTAACGGATTTCCTTTTTAATACTATGAATGGAGAAGCTTTGCAGGAGCTTGACCTATTTCTGAACAGAAGATCCTACTTCGGCGTATTACAGTCAAAAAACCTAAGCGAAGATGCCTGTTTATATTGGAGAATGGCATCGCTAAAATATCCACATCTGGCAGAAACAGCTTTGAAATTAATCAATATACCCGCCTCTTCAGCGCATATTGAACGCTAATTTTCGAATTGGAATTTTATTCATTCAGATTTGAGGAACAGACTCTCGTTTGCAAGGTCCAAAAAGCTACTTTTTATTTATTATCAAATGAAAATTGACCAAATCAATGAAGACTCGGACAGTGAAAATTAATAAAAATATTAAAATACTAAATATTAAAGCGTATTTTTTTATTTTTTATTACAAGCTTGGAAAACTGTTTGAAAAATAGTGAAAATGCTTAATTAGTAGTAGACTGTTTCTGACTCATAAAAAAAGCAAAAAAAATGAATTGTTTACAATTGTTTACAAAAATGAATTGTTTTTTTACATTGTTTACATGTAAACAATTGCTGTAAACAATGTAAACAGTTTACAGGGCCAACCCTGTAAATAAGTCAAGAGTTTTTGTAGAAGTTCTGCGTGGCATACTGTGTCAAAAGCTTTGGCTACGTCGGAATATACTGCTTCACACGTTCGTTTTTTATCGATGTCTTCGAAAATTTTCTTTGTAAACATGTGAATTTGTTAAATGGTGAAATGTTTTTGCCTGAATCCAAATTGGTGGCAAGGTATTATTTTGTCCTTTTATATAATGGGATCGATTCTGTCAAAAAGTAACTTTTCAAAAATTTTTGGTAATACTATAAGTCTACTTATAGGTCTCTACAAAGATACTTGCGTAAGATCTTTGTATGGCTTTTGGGAAATATTTCAAGTTAAAGCTTTGATTGAACAAGTTCCGTATATAGATAAGCCGCTTCTCTGGGAGTTCTCTTAAAATTTTTCCAGTTATAGGACTATGAATAAGTTCGTGCGGTTTTTTTCGAAATTTGAAACTTTATTGACGTAAAATGGTTACAAATTTAATATTCAAAGTATTGTCCATCGCTTACTACTACTTTTTCCCATCTTTCTGGCAATTCACGGATTCCCTTTGTGAAAAATTCGGTCGGTTTTGCCGCAATCCACGAATCGATCCATTTTTTGACTTCATCGTAATTACGGAAGTGCTGGTCAGCCAGGCCATGTTGCATCGATCGGAAGAGATAGTAATCGGATGGCGCAAGGTCTGGACTATACGGCGGGTGGGGTAGGACATCCCATTTGAGCGTTTCTAAGTATGTTTTGACCACTTGTGTAACATGTGGCCGAGCATTGTCATGTTGCAAAATAACTTTGTCGTGTCTATCGGCGTATTGCGGCCGTTTTTCTCGCAGTGCTCGGCTCAAACGCATCAATTGTCGTCGGTAGACATCCCCCGTAATCGTTTCATTCGGTTTCAGTAGCTCATAATACACAACACCCAGCTGGTCCCACCAGATACACAGCATAACCTTCAGGCCATGAATATTCTGCGCCGACGTCGATGTTGAAGCATGGCCAGGGTATCCATACGTTGCCCGACGTTTTGGATTGTCGTAATGGACCCACTTTTCATCGCCAGTCACAATTCGATGCAAAAAACCCTTTCTTTTGTGCCGTTGAAGCAGTTGTTCGCATGCCATAAAACGGCGTTCAACGTCTCTTGGCTTCAATTCATACGGCACCCAATGGCCTACCTTTCGGATCATTCCCATGGCTTTTAAACGTTTGGAAATGGTTGATTGATCAACTCCCAAAGTTTTTGCAACCTCTTCTTGCGTTTGAGCCGGATCTTGATCGAGCAATTCCTCCAATTCGGTATCCATGAACTTTGGCGGCGCTCCCTCGCGTTCTTCGTCTTCCAAGCCAAAATCACCACTTTTAAAGCGTGCAAACCTCTTCTGGCACGTTCGCTCAGCTAGAGCATGCTCACCATAAACTTCCACCAAGATACGATGACTTTCGGCTGCTTTTTTCTTCATATTAAAGAATTCCCCGCAAAAACACATTATTTGGCACGAAATTCGACATTTTCAAGTGTGGTAAAAATATTGTTGTTAACGCTTCAAATAAAAAACTTATACTGACGTTTGTGCCTTACGACAGTAGCTCTCCAATGAATGTTTGGAAATGTGGATCGATGGAATAATAATCAAGTTACGCCATCTGTTGTAAAACCGCACGAACTTATTCATAGTCCTATATTAGGTCGTATCCTGGCGACTTCTTAAGATCATTTCTCTTACATATGCATTGTTTTATTTCTTCTAATGTAACATTTGGTTTGCATTACACGTTTACATTAGGCGTATTGTTCGTAAAAGTACTTTTGAAGTGTTTTGCGAGAACTTCGGCCTTGTCAAGATTTGTTCTTGTCCAGCTGCCATCAAATTTTTCGATGCGTCTCTTAAGATTCATATTTTTATGGTCGAATAGCATTTGCTTGATTTCCTTTGTATCTGCTGTGTTTAGCTTGCTTTTGTCAAGTGGCAGCCTTGTTATTTGCCGGCGATTACGTAAGCGGTTTTTGATTATGATTTTTTCTTGGATGTGTGCAGGTATGTTGTAGCTCGAGGTACAGATAGTTTCTTGTGGAGTTGATTTCATAGTGGCGTTCATTATTGTGTGATTAAAATAGGCTATCGCACTGTCGATTTCGTCAAAGGTCTTTAAGCTTATTTTATTGTTAATATGTTCTACTTTTTAAATTATTATGTATATTCATATACTACAAAGTGTTGAATACATATAACATCCACCATCCATATTTATGTGGGCAGAAACAAATTTTGACATACCTCATACACAGCTCATATGCATACCTACATACATGTAAAAAATTCAAGACCAGATAGACAAAGATATGCAAACCTATTCCTGACTTATGCAAAAAAACTCATCTAAACCGTATGCGTTTACATATACATACATACATATGTATGTATGCATACATGAATACTAGGGCGGGTCGATTTAAAAATCGCTCATTGCTCTGTGAAAATCGTATTCTAAGAATCAAAATAAGAAACTTTGCCGAAGGAACCATACCTCTAAAACGAATTCTGATGTCCCCCAATTTAAAAATATCACCATTTTTGGCCTTTGCATGAAAAAATCGCTAAATGGCTATGTTTTTTCTTTATTTTTATTTATTTATAATAATATTTACTAGTATGTAACCCCCGAAAATCGGGTGGGCTTTTTTCCCACGGAAAGTAAACAGCATATGTGACACTTTTTTTCACAGATCTTTACGTTTTAAAAAATTTTAAAAAGAATGGTAAAAAAAATTTCAAAGTTCATGTTCATACATGATTTGATAATGGCTGCATACATAAAAATATACATGTACACACATAGAATACAATACAAAGAGAAAAAAAACACTTAAAAATGTATATCTGTGTCAAAAAATTCGTTGATTTGATGGGTAATAGTGTTCCTTTCAATTGGCGTTGGGCATCGTCTATTACTATAAAATTTGTCTGAGAATAGCCCAAATACAGTTTACCTTTGAAATAGTATCAAATAAATAACTAATTTGCCTCTCTCTCCTCATTTTTTAAAACTATTTAAAATTTTGAGTTTTGCAAAAGGATCAAACGCACACAAAATTTTATATATTGTAGTTCAATTGAATATATGAACGAAAGCAAAAGTGGATGCTTCTACCAATCATATCCAATACGTGACGTTTCAAACATTTATCACTTACTTACCTGCTCTATTCCTCCACTTAAAGCATAAACTCTTCTACGAACTTTTCTTGGTCGTCCTCTAGGCATATTTTAAAATTAAATATGGATGTACTTTTTTCTTAAAATAAATTCTATTTTGCGTCTGTCCAAAACTCTTTCTAATTTGCACTGTTACCGTTGTTTTAAACGAATTGACAAATTTCAAGTCAATTGTCAATTCATACCAATTATTGCCATCACAACAAAATTTTGAAAAAAATTCGCATCACCCGTTGGGACTATGTTGGGACTATGAATACATATTTATTAGTAAAGAGAACAAAACAAAACAATTATTGAGAATCCAAATGTATACAATGCTGTGCTCATTAGAAAGAGAGCTAAACAAAGCAAACGTACTCATATATATGCGTATATTTGTGTGTCATCCCGCTTTGCATAGACATTGCTGTTATCAATATGAAAATTTTGATAACTTTACACGCAAATATTTCATGAACAAATTAACCAATTTTAATTTTTATAATTTTCCGGAAATATGCTCATCAAAACCTTTCTTTTGATATATATTTCATATCTGTACATATTGTAGTTTAGTCAGAATAAGCGCCATGTTTTAAAATAATACTATAGACTAATATGTAACCCCGGCAGAATTGCCGCCTCGCGTACCGCAATCAGACTGAGGGGCTGGAGCTATAAGCTTAATAAGCTTATGGGCACTCAAGCATTCTCAGAAACTTCGAGTTCATCCCTCTGTCAACGGATCAGTGTATACCCTCGTTTAGTCCTACCGGAAGCTTCTCCACTCATATTCCGTCAAGGGAAGAGTGGAGAGAGGGCTACACTTGGGGACAGGGCATGGTGAACTTGTTCACGGATGGATCGAAGTTGGAAGGAAAGGTTGGCGGAGGAGTCTTTTGCGAGGAGCTCCCCACCAGACTCAAATTCAGGCTACCGGACCACTGCAGTGTGTTCCAGGCAGAGGTAGCCGCAATCAAGGAGGCAGCCGATTGGCTGCTCAAATGCGTATTAACGGTGAAGAAAGTAAATATTTACTCCGACAGCCAAGCGGCAATAAGGGCCCTCGGGTCTACGACGGTGCATTCGGAATTGGTCAAGGAATGCTTGACCTCGCTTTCGACTGCGTCCGAATTCTTTAACATCAGCCTCATCTGGGTTCCTGGTCACAGCGACATTGCTGGAAACTGTGAGGCGGATGAGCTGGCCAGACAAGGGACATGCGAGGTGATTTCCCCGCAAAGGGAGAGAATTGGGATCCCCCTGACTACCTGCGGTCTGCTCCTGGAAAGATGGGCATCGCACCAACTCGGCGAGCGCTGGGCAAGTACACGAACGTGTAAGGTCGCGAAATCTTTCTGGCCACGTGTGGACCGCAGGCGCTCGGGCGAGCTTCTGAGGCTGACAAAATTTCAGCTCTTTAATCTCGTGGGTTTTCTCACAGGACACAATGCGCGAGGAATGCATGCTGTGAGACTTGGAATCATCTCGAGTCCCTTTTGCGCTGGATGTATGGAGGATGAGGTGGAATCATCTCAGCACCTTCTCCTTAGCTGCCCTGCTCTGGCGGGGCTAAGATCTAGGCATCTTGGCTCCTACTTCTTTGTCACGCCTGCTGATATAGCTGGCGTTGACATTAAAAATCTGATGAATTTCATCAGCAGCATAAAGCGGTTGACATATATGACAACATAGTCATCGTTCGTAATCGTAATCCGCACGCTCCCAACTATCCCAGCACCACCTCTCCCCGCCCTCTCCCTGTATCCCGCCTCACCCCTCCATAATGGCATCACAAAGGACGAATCCTTCTTCGTCCAAGTGTGCCCATTCCCTGGGCAACCATATCAACCTAACCTAACCTAATATGTAACCCCCGAAAATCGGGTGGGCTTTTTTCCCACGGAAAGTAAACAGCATATGTGACACTTTTATATATTAAAAGTTATGATGATTAGAAAAGTGTATATTTTTATTCATATGTAATATGTAAGAACTTATGCATATAACATTTTTAAAATGTTTTTCAGTTAAATTACAATAGTAATTTCTTTTTTTAAATTACTTCATTATAAACTACATTCAACGTCAAGTTTTTGCCCATTTGAACTCGTATATTTTCCCAGGATCTAACCCCTGGGCCTTATTTATTGTTATGGCGAAGGCTATTATAATGGGAAATTGGCGGCGCCTCAACGTAAAAGGAAGTGTGGTTTCGCTCGGCTGCAAATTTATACGAGGCAATAGAAATCGCCTTCCCTGAGCCTCTCCGCATAACACTTCCGCGTGCAAACAATTCGGATGCATTTGTTTTATGATAAGTCGTGGGCCATTCACCAATTCTTCTGCTGGGCTTAAATTGCGAATCAACATTATCACTGTTCCAATTTTCAATTGAAGCTTATGCGGCGGAGTTCCACTAAAATTGAGGGAGTGTAAAAATTCCACAGGGAATCTTACCTGATCTTGGGAATCTTGTGAAACAATCGTATCAGCGCTGAGATATGTGCGCTCTTGACCAGGTAGCGTATCGACTATACTCGAGTTTATGATGGCACATTGATCATTTTTTGGACATAATATGGCTCGGTCTTCTAAATTATCGATTTCTTTTATTCCATTGTTTGGTTGGAAAACCCAGTCAATGAGGTTTCCGTTTTTTAAAAGAATTTGATCAGGAGTTTTTACTCTTGATGCATTATCTTGCCCTTCGCCGTGTCCTATGAGCAAAACAAAATTACAATACTCAGGTTCTTGACTACGCATATTGATTGTAAGCTTAAATGATTTAAAAAATTTCCACAAAGAGCAACGCTTTAAACAATTACCAAGTATGCCAGTTTGCGTACTTCTCGGTACCACAGGCAAAACTTGCCTAAAGTCTCCACCCAGAATAATAATTTTCCCACCAAAAGGCGTTTCATTTTGGTGAATATCGCGCAAAATATTAAAGAGTTCTTTGCCCATACAATGCTGTGCTCATTAGAAAGAGAGCTAAAACCTTTCTTTTGATATATATTTCCTATCTGTACAAGTTATTAATTCATAGAAGGAATTTTGTTTTTAAAAAAGCTGGCGGACTTGTGTCCGCTCTTTAACTTTATTGAACCGAATCCAACTTAAGATTAATTACTATGGCTGTCTTAACTTATAATTACACCTAGCTTTGGCCATACGTCACGTTGCATTTCCATGTGCGCCCTATTTGTTAATATTGCAGAATCGATCTTTCTGCTGACAGTTGTTTACTCCAATTTATTGATTATTCGCTGCCTGTTGTTTAGTACAATTTATAGGCTATTTGCTGACTGTTGTTTACGCAACTGGGTTGAAGCGTCAGCGGTTATGCTAATGCGCGAATTTTATATTTTACTCAGGCAGGAGAATTTAAAAAAAAAAAGAATAGAATGAATAACTTATGCCTTGAAGGGCTTCTCAACAACTGATTATTTGTTCAATTATTACATTCAGACTTAAACTAATGTACATTTGTAATTGCTTATTTGGCATTTAATATTTAATTTTACAAAATTATTGTTAATGTCTTGTTCAGCATTTCCTTTCCCACACTTTGTTAAGTAAGTCAAATTGTTGCAAAACAGGAAATGCGTTTCAAATTACTTTTACTTATTGTTTATTATTTTAGTTACAAATTCATCAATTTCGTCTGTCTTAAAATATGTGCTTGTCTTTGGAATTGAATATGTAACTTCTCCCCCCTTTAGAGTAGAATTCTCCTGAATTCTTTTGTTAAGTTTTATCTTGATATATTTATTTTTTATGATTACGATAATTAAAGTGATAACTACAGTTATTGTTAATATGAAAATGCGTCCATAGGATATGTTACTACGATATTTCAATTTATCTATCTTTATAACATTATATATGTTTTCTTCTATGATATCGCTGAATGTTACTTTTTTTGTAAAATTTTTTATATTTTCATATTTAATTGTTAGAATCTTTGTTTCATCTTTCTCAATTATATGAGAAAAATAGTAGTCTTTTATTTTTAATGAGCAATTATTAAATTGAATTATATAATTTCCATTCACTATGGTTTGATTTTCATTACAGGTATGTTGGACTGTTACATTTATTGCATTCTTAATAACTATTGTTTTTATGTCTATTGATATTATTTCAAATTCTATGTTTTTTATTAGTTTACAATTTTCTTCTATTACACAGTGTGTGCTAGGCTTTAATTGTCCAAATGATTTGGCTTCTTCAAATCTATAGTTAATATTTTTATAGCTAAATATTTTTTCTATTTTGGAATCAATTTAATTATGTTCATTATTGTGTATTGGTATTATATTTCTTATATTTACGTGTAAAAATGATTTAGGCATTTTTATACCAAATATAAAGTATGTATTATTGAAAATTGCTGTGCCTAGTTTAATATGTTTTAACTTATTGTAGTCTATTTCATATTTTAGGATTTCTTTACTCGTTAAAATATTTGGATGAATTAATCCATATTTAGGTGAAACAATATTACCTTGAATATTTTCAATTTTACTTTTTAACAATTGTATTTTCATTCTTCTTAATTGGCGCGATAACCGCTTACGCGATTTTGGCCGAGATTAACAAAGCGCGCCAGTCGTTTCTTTCTCGTGCTAACCGGCGCCAATTGGACACACCAAGTGAAGCCAAGTCCTTCTCCACCTGATCTTTCCAACGCAGAGGAGGCCTTCCTCTTCCTCTGCTACCACCAGCTGGTACCGCATCGAATACTTTCAAAGCCGGAGCGTTTGTATCCATTCGGACGACATGACCCAGCCAACGAAGCCGCTGGATCTTTATTCGCTGCGCTATGTCTATGTCGTCGTAAAGCTCATACAGCTCATCGTTCCATCGTCTGCGATATTCGCCGTTGCCAACGTGCAAAGGTCCAAAAATCTTACGCAGAATCTTTCTCTCGAACACTCCAAGCGTCGCTTCATCGGATGTTGTCATCGTCCAAGCTTCTGCGCCATACGTTAGGACGGGCATGATGAGAGTCTTGTAGAGTGTTAGTTTTGTTCGTCGAGAGAGGACTTTACTGCTCAATTGCCTACTTAGTCCAAAGTAGCACTTGTTGGCAAGAGAGATTCTACGTTGGATTTCAAGGCTGACATTGTTATCGGTGTTAATGCTGGTTCCTAAATACACGAAGTCTTTTACAACCTCAAAATTATAACTGTCTACAGTGACGTGGGTGCCGATACGCGAGTGCGCCGACTGTTTGTTTGAAGACAGGAGGTACTTCGTTTTGTCCTCGTTCACCACCAAACCCATTCGCTTTGCCTCTTTATCCAGTTTGGAGAAGGCAGAACTAACAGCGCGGTTGTTAAGGCCGATGATGTCAATATCATCGGCATACGCCAGCAATTGTACACTCTTATAAAAAATTGTGCCTGAGCGATTAAGTTCTGCGGCTCGTACGATGCTCTCCAACATCAGGTTAAAGAAGTCACACGACAGCGAGTCACCCTGTCTGAAACCTCGTTTGGTATCAAACGGCTCGGAGAGGTCCTTCCCAATTCTGACGACGCTGCTGGTTTTGAGCAACGTCATCTTGCATAGCCGTATTAGTTTTGCGGGGATACCAAATTCAGACATAGCGGCATACAGGTAACTCCTTTCCGTACTGTCGAATGCAGCTTTGAAGTCGACGAAAAGATGGTGTGTGTCGATTCTCCTTTCATGGGTCTTTTCCAAGATTTGGCGTATTGTGAATATTTGGTCGATGGTAGACTTTCCAGGTCTGAAGCCACACTGATAAGGTCCAATCAGTTGGTTGACGGTGGGCTTCAGCCTTTCACACAATACGCTCGCTAGAACCTTATAGGCGATATTTAGAAGACTAATCCCGCGGTAATTGGCACAAATTGCAGGATCGCCCTTCTTGTGGATTGGACAGAGCACACTTAAATTCCAATCGGCAGGCATGCTTTCATCCGACCATATTCTGCATAGGAGCTGATGCATGCACCTTACCAGCTCCTCGCCGCCATGTTTGAATAGCTCAGCCGGCAGTCCGTCAGCGCCCGCGGCTTTGTTGTTCTTTAGCCGTGATATTGCTATTCTCACCTCGTCATGGTCGGGTAACGGAACGACAACTCCGTCGTCAACGATTGGGGTATCGGGATCTTCACATTCTCTATGACATGCGCAGCTGTCACCGTTTAACAGGTTCGAGAAGTGTTCCCTCCATAATTTAAGATTGCTCTGTACGTCAGTCACCAGATCGCCGTCTTTGTTCTTACAGGACAACGCCCCGGTCTTAAAACCTTCTGTAAGCCGCCGAACTTTCTGGTAAAATTTTCGGGCGTTGTTCCTATTGGCCAGCATCTCAAGCTCCTCGCACTCACGTATTTCGGCCTCTCGTTTCTTCTGTCGGATAATACGTCTCTCTTCCTTTTTCAGCTCTCTGTAGCGATCCCACATGGCTCGCGTTGCGCCCGATCGCAGCGTGGCTCTATAGGCGGCATCTTTTCTTTCGGCGGCAGCATGACATTCCTCGTCGTACCAATTGTTTTTTCGGGCTCGCCGGAATCCGATTTCTTCTTCGGCGGCGGTACGTAGGGAACGAGAAATGTTGCTCCATTGCTCGCGCATGCCGGTGTGTTGGGCAGTGCTCTCCGAGAGCAGGAGTGAGAGTCGAGTGGTGAATCTTCTGGCTGTCTGTTGTGATTGCAGCTTTTCGATGTCGAACATTCTTTGCGTAGGTAGATGTACGTTTTTTGCTGCACAGAGGCGTGTGCGCAGTTTGGCTGCAACAAGGTAATGATCCGAGTCGATGTTGGGTCCTCGGATCGTACGTACATCTAATACACTAGAAGCGTGTCTTCCATCTATCACAACATGATCGATTTGGTTTCGCGTTTTTCGATCAGGAGACAGCCAGGTAGCTTGGTGTATCTTTTTATGCTGGAATCTGGTGCTGCAGACTACCATGTTTCGGGCCCCGGCGAAGTCGATCAGCCTCTGTCCGTTACCGGATGTTTCGTTGTGTAGGCTGAATTTTCCGACTGTGGGACCAAAAATTCCCTCCTTGCCCACCCTGGCGTTGAAGTCGCCAAGCACGATTTTTATGTCGTGGCGGGGGCAGCGCTCATAGGAACGTTCCAAGCGCTCATAGAAAGAATCCTTGGTCGCATCGTCCTTCTCTTCCGTCGGGGCGTGGGCGCAAATTAGCGATATGTTGAAAAATCTGGCTTTGATGCGGATTGTTGCGAGACGCTCGTCCACCGGAGTGAACGACAGTACTTGGCGACGAAGTCTCTCTCCCACAACAAATCCGACACCGAATTTGCGCTCCTTTACATGGCAGCTGTAGTAGACGTCGCAAGGTCCTATGTTTTTCTTACCTTGCCCCGTCCATCGCATCTCTTGGATGGCAGTGATGTCAGCCTTTACTCTCACGAGGACATCAACCAGCCGGGCAGAGGCACCTTCCCCATTAAGGGACCGGACATTCCAGGTGCATGCCCTCAAATCGTATTCCTTATTTCGTTTGCAGGGGTCGTCATCAGTGTTGGGAGTTCTCATCCGAGGCTTTGTTGCTGTTTTCATTGGGGGGGCTTTTTAAGTGGCGGGTCCCAAACCCAGCGCACAACCAGCTATGCTGGGATGCTTCGCCTTCTCACTTTAGCTCACTCCCGAACGGGTGTTCGGAAGCTAACCAGAGGATACGTGGGCTAATCCCGGACGTTGTGAGCTGCTTGAACCATATGTAGAAGAATCGTCCTGGCCACTCCCAAGTGAATGGCGATCAGTAACTTTCCCCACTTGCGTGGACTTCTACATATGGAACCATCCTCCTTGTATTTTCATTAGTTGCTGTAAATACATATTTTCTTCGTGTTCTTTATCAATATATTTATTTATAGAGTTCAGGCCTTTCTCTATTTCGTGCCTATCACTCTTTACAATTAGTCTCAGTTGATTGAAAGCTGAATCAAAATAATCATTAACTTGAATTTGTTGGTGAACTGACTCGTTCGTTCGTAAAAGGTGGTTATGAATGTCCTGTCTGTCATAATCGTCCATTGTACCGAATAACCATTTAGTCATGCTTCCTACGGCATTCATTAATCCTCGTTTATGGCTATTACTTTTTGGTATCATAGTTAATACTTTATTTCTATTTTCTGATAGTTCTTGTTGAAGTATGCCTTTATGTATAGTTCTCATTAACATTATGTTGTCTGTCATTTCGTTTACTACAATATATTCTCTAAGTTTTTTACGTCTATTATATGCAGTATTAAGTCTGTCTCCTTGACTATTTCCTGAAGTCCTAACTGAATGTCCGTGAATCCTGTTTGGTCTTTTAACTCATTTGTGGTCAGTTCTCCTTTAATTATCGGTGTCGAGGTCATTATCAGTATGAGTATGGTCATTATCTGTAAATTTATATTGTCTTTTAATGTTGCATGGATGAATATTTTTTAACAGTCCTTTTTTGTATTTAGGTTGTTCTTTGTGCCTAACTGCTTTGTAGTTCTTTATGAATCCCTCACGTCTTTTTTCTTTATAGTCCTTTCTTTTTAAGTTAAGTTTATCAATTTTCTTTCTTTTGCATTCTTCTAAGTTTTTTTTAATTTTTCCTAGATCTAAACGTCCTTCCTGAACGTCTTTTGGTGCATATTTAATACTTGAATGATACCTTTCGTTATAATTTCTGATTGTTCGTTGAATTAATTGTTGGATAGGTAAATTTTTATTAGTTTGGTACAAAATCCTAAACTTTTCTGCCATCGTATTATGAAATCTTTCTATATCGGCATTTCCTGTATGGCTGTTGGGCTTAGATAAATGTAATTCGATTCCCTGTTCTGTTAGAAATTCCCTTATCCTTATTGTCTTAAATTCATTGTCTGCTATTATTTTATCTGGTTTTCCTATTTTAGTGATATGTTCTTCTAGTTTTTCTATTATAGTCATGTGATTTTTGTCATTCAGTGGATACGCTGCGCCAAATTTTGAAAATTTATCTATAGTCGTTAAAAAGGTAAATCCTTTGATTACTTATGTATCCATGTGTATGATTTGGTTTTTATTTGAAGGAGTTTCTGTGTAATGAAATTTATTTTTAATCGGATGTGGTTCATACTTTACTTGTTGGCAAATGTCACATTGATTAATTACCACTTGGATGAGTTCCATGAGTTTTGGAAAATTTATAATATTATATTTTTGATTTTATTATAAGTTTCTTGTATGCCAGAGTGCATACTCTCTCTTACATGGTACAATGATATCTGTCTTACTGCTTCCACTTCAGTTTCAATGTCCTGTGCTCTCATGGTGCACTTAGTAAAATTAATTTGGCTACCGTTTGAATACATATCTATAAGCTTCTCTTGTACTATATTATAGTTGTTTTCGGATAGTTCCGAAAATATCCCTATTTTCCCTTTTGAAATGTATCTTCTAAAAATGTCTCCCATTAGGTTGAAGTCACTTTCTGCAATAAAAATAATTCTTTTCCCATGTACTTCTTTAAATTCTTCGGTTTTATTATTTGTTAATATTATTTGGGTTTTGTACTTATTCACAATTTCTTCTTTTATAAAAAAATTATCACCCAATTCTTCTTCGGCTGAATGTACTGTTGCCATTGTAACATCATCTTCTACATTGTTAACTGAAAAAAAATTTAAAATATTGGTATTTTCAACCATGGTATTTTCACTCCCCGCTTTTTCTGAAATAGTGTCCTCACTATTTTCTAATCTACTTAAAAAATCTGCCACTTTATTTTCCTTTCCTTTTAGGTATTCTATCTCAAATTGGTATTCACCTAATTTTAATAGCCATCGCTGGTGCCTGGGTGACATGTCTTTTCCTTTGTATTTGGAATGGAGATATTTAATTGGCTGGTGATCAGTAAGGATTTTAAATTTTTGACCGTAGATGTAAGGCCTAAAATAATTTACACTCCACATTATTGCTAGGAATTCTTTATCCGTTGCAGAATAGTTTTTCTCATGGTTATTTAATGTTCTTGAAGCGTAGCACACTGGGTGACCTTCTTGCGATAGTACCGCACCAATCGCATAGTTAGATGTATCCGTTGTCAATGTGAGTTGTTTATTGAAATCGGGATAACGTAAAATAGGATGTGTACTTATTAATGTTTTTAACTTTTCGAAAGCTTCAATGTATGTTGGGTCTTTTACATTAATTTTTGCGCCTTTCTTTAGGTATTTTGTTATCGGTTGGGCTACTTTCGCATAATCTTTTATGAATTTGCGATAATAACCTGTTATTCCCAAAAAACTTTTTATCTGTTTTTCGGTTTTGGGTAATTCTAAATTTTGGACAATTGCAATTTTATTTGGGTTTGGTTTCATGGCATCCTTTGTTAAAATGTGCCCTGTTTCTTTTTTTAGAAAATTGCTTTTGTCAACTTGTATCTTCAAATTTTTACTTTCGAGAATTTTGAAAATGTCTCTTATTGCTTTAATATGCTACGAAGGCAGTTTTTTCTCTGTCTTCTTCCTTTACTAAAATCTGATGATAGCCTTTCGCTAAGTCTAATGTCGTAAAATATTGCGCTCTACCTAATTTGTCTATATTGGGTAAAGGATATTTGTCGTCTAAGGTTATTTCATTAAGCTTTCTATAGTCAACAACTATTCTATATTTTTTTCGCCTGAATTATCCGTTTTTTTGGGTACGACTATAAGTGGGCTTGCATATCTAGAATGGCTTTTTCTAATTATGCCTTGTTCCTCCGTTTCTCTGATCTGTTTCCTTACTTCTGTTTCGTGTTGAGGTGGGTATCTATATATCTTTGAACAGATTTGCTGTTGTGTAATGGTTTTTATCTCATGCTGAATTTCTGTTGTATTAGTTAATACATCGCCTTCTCTAAACAATAGTTTGTTATATCGGTTTATTAATTTTTTCGAATTTAGGATCACCAGTTTCAAGCATGTAAATTTGATTAAATTTATATGGGTTATTGATAAAATAAGATATTTTTCCATTTAGTGTTATTTGTCCTTTTTCTATATTTATTTGGGCATTTAAAAAGTTTAATATATCGATACCTATAATGAAATCATAAGTTTTCCCTTTTAATTGGGTGATCTTCCAACGAATCCTGGCATTGTTAGGTAAATTAAATTGCTCCGGGCTTTTTGTGTGTACTTCATAATTTATTGTATCTTTATTTGTTAATGTACTAAATGTTATGGGATATTTTAATTTATAAGGGAGAATGGGGAGTAGTGAGACGGGTTTTGTTTTTGGACCCGTATTACTCAAAATCTTAATGTTCTGCATATGTCAACGATGGAATCTTTAGTCAGTGAATACTGGAAGCTATTGGTATGGCCTATTTAACAAAACTACAATTTTCCTTAAAATTAAAATTGTATATAATAATATAAAATATAATACAAAATACAAAAATGTGGGGAGTTGTGAGACACCATGGTTTAAATCAATAAAAATGACTTATTTTAGTTGTTAGTTCTTTATTAAGATGAAAAATAAAAAAGAAAAGACAATTGTTATAAAAAAGTGTATAAAAAATGCAATGCCATCAATCTGATGATTCGCAGTGAGAACATGCAAAGGGTGTTTTTTTAGAGGTTAGGTTTTCAAGTTGGCACTATTTTTTTCTTAGATGGTCTTTTTGACAGCTGTCACTTGATTTATGCTCAGTTTGGTTTGCCATTTCATAATGAATAGACTTACACCTGAACAACGTTTGCAAATCGTGCAAATTTATTACGAAAATAATGGTTCGGTTCGCGCGACGCATCGAAGAAAATTTTGTTCAGCGATGAAGCTCACTTTTGGTTGAATGGGTATGTCAATAAGCAAAATTGTCGCATTTGGAGTGAACATAATCCACAAGCCATTGCTGAGACGCCGTTACATCCTCAAAAAGTCACTGTTTGGTGTGCTTTATGGGCAGAGGGAATCATTGGCCCATATTTCTTTAAAAATGAAGCCGGCCATAATGTTTCAGTCAATGGAGAGCGCTAAAGAGCCATGATTAATGACTTTTTCGTGCCTGAATTGGACGATATTGATGTAGACGACCTTTGGTTCCAACCAGACGGCGCTACATGCCATACAGCCAACGCAACAATCGATTTATTGAAGCAAACTTTTGGTGAGCGCATTATCTCGCGCCGTGGACCTGTGGCGTGGCCTCCAAGATCGTGCGATATAACACCGCTGGACTATTTCTTGTGGGGCTATGTGAAGTCGCTTGTCTACGCAGATAAGCCCGAGACGATTGACGTCTTGGAAGAGAATATTCGGCGCGTTATTGCTGACATACGGCCCCAATTGCTGCAAAAAGTGGTCGAAAATTGGGCCTCTCGGCTGGAATTTATTCGAGCCAGCCGCGGCGGCCACTTGCCCGAAAGCATTTTTAAAATATAATGGCAAACCCTTATCTTTATAATAAAGCTAAATTCTTGGCCATAACATTAAATTATATACGTTTTATTTCATCTTGAAAACCTAACCTCTAAAAAAAACACCCTTTATAATAACCAGTTCGTAAATTGGCACACTTTAGGTGCACAGCTCGATCGCATACATTGCAATGAATGGAGTTGTTTCTGCTTAACTTAAAACAATAAAAACTCAAATTTAACCAAAAATTTCATGATATATACATATATAAACAATGCATGAATATTGCGAGGTACTTAAGAAAGATGCGTTAAAACGTCGAAAAAAACGGTGTCTCACAACTCCCCACATTTGTTGTCTTACAACTCCCCAAATCGCTTTTTTTATAAATGGCCGCGTAGTCATAAACACATCGAACGTTCATGCCCAAGTGAATGTGTAAATTCAAAGCTAATAGGACAATTAATAATTTGTATATATTAACATTTGAAATTTGCTTCAACAATTGATCGAATGTATCGCAAAACAAATGATGAAAAAATTCCAAAACACAGTAACTGGAGAGACGCGTCGAATGCGTGTTAATATGACCAATGCTAGCTGAAAAGTGAGATCGCATCGAGAACACTTGTTGACACTTAAAATCGAATGTAAACAAATGAATAATGCCGAAAGGTAACAATGTCTCACAACTCCCTGTGTCTCACAACTCCCCATTTTCCCCTATATATCAAAATCATTTATTTCCTTATTAATTAAACTAAGACTGGCACCTGTATCTATTAGTGCTACGTATTCTTTATTTACGATCTTTAATGTTATCTTTGGCAAGCATTCAGTGGTTGCCTCGTAAAAAATATGGTATTATTAATTTCAGGTCTTTCCGGGCTTTGCCTACACAAGTTTAAGCGATCTTGGCCAAACTTATGATGGGGGTGTCCTGCATTTGGCGATCTATCATAATCTCTTTCCACATTATCTATTTCCATTGGTTCTCCTCGATTTTCCCTTATTTGCTCTAAGTTATTGCCTCTATAAAAATGTTGATTCCTTCTTCCTTGACCTGAACTGTTATCTTTATAAAAATGTTGATTATTTCGCCTTACTTGACCTGAATAATTGTCTCTACTTCCCCAGTTTGGTTTAAAATTTTGATTATTCCATCTCCTTTAGCCTGAACTGTTCTCCCTATTTCCCCAATGATTAGTAAAATTTTGGTTATTCCACCTCTTTTGGCCTGAGTGATTGTCTTTATGACCTTCGTGGGAATATTTTTCACGTTGTTTATATTGGTAATGGGTTTTATTCTGTTTAAACTGTTCGTCTGTTCTTAACTAAACTTTTGAATTCTGTCCGGATGCAACTGTCTTCATATCGTCGTTATGTCATTATTTCTAATATTGTATATAAATCATGTTCCTCATATATCTTGTCCAACAATGTTCCCTGAGTGATTTTTTTTAAGTTGTTCACCAGTACACTATTTATATTACTTAAATCTATACCTGCATCTCCTTTATAATAAACATTAAGTTCATCTGCCTTATACTTAATTTTTTGGGCTTCTGTTGCCAATTCACTTACCGTGTTTGCTCGCAGGTTACAGATTTTTCGATATATTTCGTAAGGCTTAATGTCTGGCTTGTATCGAAGTTTAAGCGCCTTCTTTATTTGACTCCAGTTGTCCGCTTGAGGAATGTTGATGACTACGTCCTTTGCTTCACCTTGGATTACTCTATGGAATATTGCTTTTGTCGCTCCTCTTCGCGTTCATTCGTCTTGAATAGTTGATAGTTGCACATATTCGACACTGCTCATGAAGGAGTTGACTGTTACCTCGCCTGTCCCCGTAAATGTCGGAAGGTGAGTAATGTTCTTCATTATTCTCTGTAGATCGTTGTCATTGGTTGCGTGTCGTTGTTGCAGTTCGATGTACGCCTGTCTTAGTTGTTCCAATTGCTGTTCTCTCCTCGCCAGTTCTTCCGCTATATCCTCTGGTGGCATCCTTCCTTGAGCCTGCTCCATCTTCCTTCTTTCGTCAAAACTTTGCTGTCTTTTGCTAATTTTTTCGTTTGTTGGTTTATCAGTTAGCTTGTTTGCTAAGCTGATGGTTCCCTTTTTTTTATGTTGGTGGTGTCTACTTTATAAGTATTCACTGCACTGCACTATTTGTGTTTAGTGGTGTTAACTAGTGTTCACTGCACTGTAGTATTAAAGTATAGTGGCGTTCACTTTGTAAGTGTTCACTGCACTATTTTCTTAATTTATACCCTGGAGGGTCCGGTCAACTCCTGAGTTGGCAACGGATTCGCAGGATTAGTATGGGTATTATAGTGTTTATAATTTTTGTTCACTACTTTATCCCGTATTTTCGTATCACTATCCTTTCATAGCTTTTTTTTTTGAAAGGACAACCGACTGCGCCAATTTTATATTTTACTCAGGCAGGAGAATTTTTAAAAAATAATAGAATGAATAACTTATGCCTTGAAGGGCTTCTCAACAACTGATTTATTATTTGTTCAATTATTACATTCAGACTTAAACTAATGTACATTTGTAATTGCTTATTTGGCATTTAATATTTAATTTTACAAAATTATTGTTAATGTCTTGTTCAGCATTTCCTTTCCCACACTTTCTTAAGTAAGTCAAATTGTTGCAAAACAGGAAATGCGTTTCAAATTACTTTTACTTATTGTTTATTATTTTAGTTACAAATTCATCAATTTCGTCTGTCTTAAAATATGTGCTTGTCTTTGGAATTGAATATGTAACTCCCGCTATATACCGGCAAGTCTTTTGGCACACATTGCCGCGCTGCAAACTGCGAAGTCGTCAAATTACAGGTATCGGCTGATTGAGTTACGAATACCTGATTTGGCGAACGAGCTGCAGAGAACGTTAAATATAGAGAATTCTCACGAGCTACGAATAGTGTGAATTGTCAAAAATGAAGTCTAACCGCCGCCGGGGTGTGGTGAAACTTTTAACAGAGATGTTTTACAGCGATTTCTCCTTTAGCATATTGGCCCTGCACAGTTTTTGGCCTCTGTAGGAAATCAAATTGAGGAATAGCCGACGGCATTTTGCAAAGTATTTGCTTGTGCATTTTTATGTTCCCTTAATAAACGAAAATTTATTCAATTTGTATTTTCAGACAATGGTGATGAAGAAAAAATGATTGAATATTTATTATATGCGCCAACATTTCAAATCAAAGTAACTTTAATATTTTGATTTAATTTAAAAAAATTCATTATAAAACGACGTCTCACATTTTGGTATGTGCGTTTTAGTAAATTTAAAACTAAACAAATTTGATGAAAATTTTTACTAATTTTTTGAGTCGAAATTAATTCATAGCATACAAGTATATCGACATATGTATTTACATTTGAATATGCATTTATTTGTTCCTTTGGCAAACCAAATCTTTTTCAATTTACATTTTATTACAGGGAATAATAATATACATACATTTGTATGCATGCAAGTTAACGCCTCCTATACCACACACCACTAACCCAGGATGTAAACAGTTAAGCATAGATTAATAGCGCAAGCCACTTCCCAAAAAAATAAACAATAAATATAAGCACTTACCATTAGCGAAAGTGTCAAACATGTCATTGACACTTTGCTAATGAAAGAAGTGGACATCACATATCACGTATGGTCCGCTTTCAATAGAATTAAGAAAACAATAAAAATAAGCGCTTACCTTAGCGAAAATGTCAAACATGTCACATATCACGTATGGTCCGCTTTCAATAGAATTAAGACATACTAACCTAAGATTTAAGCTTCAGATTCTGTATAAATATTAAGATTAATAAAGTTTCGGATCAGTTTGTATCCGGTGTGCAACGAAGACTCACAATGTGATTTTTTAAAAAGCTTTTGCTAGTTAAGCAAAAGATAATTGGCGATCCTGCCAGGAGCGATTTAAGTTCTGGTGGACCAAATAAAAGTTGTGTGCTATAATAGCCTGTAAAAAGGCAGTGCACAATTTAAACAAATAAGTATCCCTAAATCGGAAAAGGGAGAAAAAAAAAAAATTTTTAGACTAAAAAAAGGAGAAAACTAAAAAGTATCCTAAGTCTAAAAAATAATAAAACAAAAAGAAAAAATTTAAAAAAGGAGAAAACCAAAAAGTATCCTAATAAAACAAAAAGAAAAAATTTAAAAAAAGGAGAAAACCAAAAAGTATCCTAATAAAACAAAAAGAAAAAATTTAAAAAAAAAGGAGAAAACCAAAAAGTATCCTAATAAAACAAAAAGAAAAAAAGGAGAAAATCAAAAAGTATCCTAGTAAACCAAAATATCAAGCAAGTCTACAAAATATAATAATTCTACAAGGAAACAAGCAAAGGAGGAAAAACGCACTCAATAGAGGAAAAATCACTGTATGCTAACATCTTTAGCAAGCAAACACCAAGTTGGACCTGAAGGAATCTTCCAGTAATGAGTAAGAAACTAAATAATTTTTAAGCATTAAAAGTTGTAAATTATAAATATAGCATATGGGCAATAGACCTAGTAGCTTAGGTTACGAGAAATTACACTATTGTTAAAAGTGTAAAGAAAACCACAAAAATTGTGTAAAAAATAAGGAAGTGATTAAAAATTTTTCAAATTTTACCAAAAATAAAGCTGGAAGAGTTGAGAAGTAGATTTGCAGATACGTCTATAGTGAATAATAACAATAGCACGTCCAAGATGGATGTTGTGTCGCGACTTATAGCTGCTACCACCGCCTCGCTGCGTAGCGAGGTAGAACAAGTTAAACGTCAGTTGCAGGCTTTAAGTAATTCCGACAATGTTGCTGAATATGCTACAGAATCAATAGATTCAACAATCAATTGTGAGGAAAGTTTAGACGTCATAAAATCTCTTCCTGAATTTCGAGGAAAAATCAACAATTATGTTAGCTGGCGCGAGGCTGCTAACAATTCAATGTCATTGTATACTAGGGGAAGCAAAAAATATTTTGCTGCCTTGACTATCTTGCGTAACAAAATTACGCAGGACGCTAACAATATTTTAACGAACCACGGTACGGTTCTTAATTTCGATGCAATTCTGAGTAGGCTAGATTTTGCCTTCGCTGATAAGAGGCCGTGTCACATAATAGAACAGGAAATGAGTGTGCTTAGGCAAGGACCTGGTACCCTAATAGAGTTCTACAACAAGGTCAATAAAAAACTGACGTTATTAATTAACAAAACGATAATGACGCACGGAACGAATTCCGCAATTACAAAGGAGCTTAATACCAAAAACAGGGAAACAGCTCTTCGAACTTTCATTACAGGTCTTAACCCTCCGCTGGACCAGATCCTCTTCACGTTGGCACCACGTGACTTACCAAATGCTCTTGCCAAGGCGCAGGAGCTCGATGCCAATCAAATGCGAGCACAATTCGCATTGCATTTTTCAAGGAGTAATAATAATAGTAATAATAATATTACAATAAACAGAAACGCTCATCAGGGCGTTCGTAGGGGTGCGAATTTTCTGAACAATTTAAGGTATCCACCAAGGAATACCCCAGCAAATGAGGTCAAGCAAAATCGTCCAGAGCCAATGGACGTTGATCCATCATTACAGATCACAAATATTCCCAAACCGGTACAAACGTACCAGCAACAGGTGAGAGGCAATAGAAATAATTGGCAGACCAATTATAATTATCAGGCAAATGCTGTGCCAAAGAGGTCGAATAATAGTGCGCAAATAAGTACGCAACCTCAACAGAAGGTGCAAAGAATTAATAACATGGGAGAAAATCATTTTTTAGAGTAAGGTCTGATTTGCCCTACATTGTCAAGACGGATAGGAAGACGGGGCAAATCTTCAAAATCTTAATTGATACGGGAGCAACAAGCTCATATATACGGGCCGGGCTCTATGTAAACAAAAATGTTTTAGAAAATAAGAAGAGGGTAAGAACCATTCATGGTTCGACCATCATAAACTTTTTCCATAATATCAATTTATTTGATGCTCAGGAGCGATTTTACGAGATTGAAAAGTTAGAAAGTGATCTCTTAATTGGAATCAATTTCTTGAGTAAAATCGAAGCCAAGATTGATATTCCAAATCGGGTGTTGATCTATGGTAATAACAAAACAGAAAAAATTCATTTTCTTGATGATTTTGATATACCAAACCCCTCGGGACAAGAAGGTCCTGAAACGTCTGTCGAAAATATTATCAATAAACCAAAAGGGAAAAATAATGAAAGAAATACCAAAAACGGTGTGAAGAAAATTAATCAGAAACTAGTAGGGAAAAAAGGTCAAAAGGGGCCTGACAAAAATTATACTAGAAACAAAAAAGATAATAAAAATTTGCAAAAAAATATATCGGAAAACCTAACTCCTAAAACTTTTGCTGAGGTAGATACCGCGAAAATAAAAAAATTTAAAAATCAAGATAAGAATGAAGATTCCCAAATTGGAAATTCATTGAATAATTTAAGGTCGGAGTCCTCAAAGATATCCTTTGAAGTAGATAGGAAAGGGGAGTCGATCGAAGGGTTGCAAAATAAGGTGATTGAGGAAATTTCAATAACACATAGTGATGTTAATTTAGATTTACCTTTTCGTACCGACGTAAAGGCGGAAATACGAACTTTTGAAGAAAGGCCAATTTGGTCAAAACAATACCCTTACCCAATGTCAGTGAATGATTTTGTTAATAATGAGGTTCAAAGCCTGTTGCAAAAGAATATAATTAGGGAAAGTAAAAGTCCATACAATTCTCCAGTATGGGTGGTTCCAAAGAAAGGAGTAAATGATGACGGAAGTCCTAAATTGAGATTGGTCATCGATTTCAAAAAAATTAATGAAAAAACCACATCTGATAGGTACCCAATGCCTAATCCAGAGGTTATACTTTCAAATTTGGGAAAGTCTAATTATTTTTCTACAATAGATTTGGAGTCTGGATTTTACCAGATATTAATGAAAGAAGGTGATATAGAGAAAACGGCATTTTCGGTAAATAACGGGAAGTACGAATTCCTACGAATGCCGTTCGGATTGAAAAATGCACCAAGTATTTTTCAACGGGCTATGGATAATGTATTAAGAGAATATATTGGAAAGTTTTGTCACGTTTATGTCGACGATGTTATAATTTTTTCAAAAAATTTGGAAGACCATAAAAAACATTTGAGTTTGGTAATTAATATATTAAGGGAGGCAAATATGAAAATATCCTCTGAAAAATCTAAGTTCTACCAAAGAGAGGTGGAATTTTTGGGATATATAGTGGCAAAGAATATAATCAAAACGGACCCAAGAAAGGTTGAAGCCATACAGAATTATCCTATACCAAAGACATTGCTTCAATTGCGGGGATTTTTGGGGCTGACAGGCTATTATAGAAAATTTATACACAATTACGCGGTTGTGGCAAAGCCATTAACTAAGCATTTGCAGGGGGAAAACGGAAAAATTTCCCAGTATTTGTCAAAGAAAAAGATAGTTAGTCTAGATCAAGACGGAGTGGCTGCTTGTGACAAATTGAAGAATTTACTGGCTCAACAGGTTGAATTGACACAACCTGATTATAACAAAAAATTTGTTTTAACAACCGATGCATCAAATGTAGCTTTGGGTGCAGTATTGTCACAAGAGGGGAAATCTATTGTCTTTATATCAAAAACATTAAATTCTACGGAGTTTAATTATGCTACAAATGAGAAAGAGTTGTTCGCAATAGTCTGGGCTTTGAAAGCATTGCGTAATTACCTTTACGGTGTTAGTGATCTGGAAATACACACTGATCATCAACCTTTGTCATTTGCGATTTCGGAAAGAAATTCGAATATTAAGATTAAGAGATGGAGATCATTTATTGAAGAATTTTCTCCAAAAATTATTTACAAGCCAGGTGCAACCAATGTCGTTGCTGATGCATTGTCGAGACAAATGCTTAATAATTTGACAAATTCCAAAGAACATAGTGAGTCCAGTGATTCGTTAGCGGACACACAACATTCTGCTGAAAGCAGTAATGAATATCAGATTCATGAAACAAAAAAGCCATTAAATCATTTTAAGCAACAAATTTTGATAGATAACGGGGCGAAAATAACCGTGTTAGAGACAATTTCTCATTTTAATAATAAACGATTTTTGATCGAATACGACATACCGGAAAATATTGTTGGAGTTTTAAAAGAATATATTAACCCAAAGTTGGTTACGGGAATATATTGCTCACCTGAGGTGCTTTACGAAATAAAGAACGTATTGAGGGAGGCATTTCCAACTGTAAAATTTTTTCATACGAAATTGTTCCCAAACGATATTACTAATAGAGAGGATCAGGGAGCGATTATTGAACAAACTCACAATAGGGCACATAGAAATTATAGGGAAAATTTGGCCCAAATTAGGCAACAATATTATTGGTCATTATACCATTTAACAAATCTATCGTTATTTGAAAATGTTGTAAACAAATACAAAAGCAATGAAGAAATAATATTAATTGATAATTCAAGTATGGATTATGAAATTCAGATGATAGAAACATTACTAAGACAATTGAAGGTTGATAACAAAAGATCGAAAAGAGGTATTAATGAATTAGGTACTGTTTGGAAATGGATTTCGGGTACGCCTGACCATGATGATTTTATGAAAATAACGAATAAAGTAAATGATCTAATAGAAAATAATAATAAGCAGTTTACAACAAATTCACAAATATTCAAAACAATCACAGAATTAACGCAAATCCTTAAGCAATTACAGGGCAGTTCTAATGAAAAAACTGTTTTAAGGCAAAGAAATAAATTAATAATTACAGAGCTTGAAAATATAGTGGAAACAATTACCTTGTCAAAAGTAGGAATATTAAATCCTTTAATTTTAGATATGTCAGAAATAAAAGAAAAAATAAGCAATGAGCAAGTAAATGTAACAATATCAGATCTTATAGATGTTTCGGAATTTAAAATTGTACAAAAGAGTAATTTAATAGATGTTTACATTAAGTATCCAAAAGTAAAAAATGTTTGTAAATTGTATAAAGCAATAGCTGTAGCACAAAATGATGGAAAATTGTTGATTGAAAATGAAATAATAAAATGTGGAGATAAATTTTATTCAGTCAAATTTTGTAAAAAGGAATTAAATAATGCTTTTTGTATGATAAAAGGAAATAACACATGTTTGTCCGATATGTTAAATAATAAACATGCCAACTGCACAAAAATAAATGAAGCAAATGAATCAATAAATATTGTAAAAGATGGTGCTATAATAGCATCAGGAAAGCATAAAATTAATAATCACACTATAGAAGGAGTTTATTTGATAACTTTTCAAGATGATGTTATAATTGACAACAGAAAATATGAAAATCCTACAGGAAAAATTTTAGGATATTTAAGGGAAGGAAAATTAAAATCTTTTTTTGTAAATAAATACATTGAAACAAAAAATATTGATTTAAAATTAAACAATGTAAATATACTCACACCATTAAAGCAAGAAATAAAACGAAATCCTGTTTGGTGGACATTTACCACTTTAATTGTAATAATATTATCTGCATATTTTGTCTTTAAATTTATCATATATATTAATCTAAAAATTAAATTAAAAAATGCAAAAGAAAAAGAAGAATTATTATTGCAATTATCAGACAGAATTAATCACTTAACAGCTTTATATTCGAAGACGGGACGCTTCGATTTAGAAGAGGGGGAGTTAACGCCTCCTATACCACACACCACTAACCCAGGATGTAAACAGTTAAGCATAGATTAATAGCGCAAGCCACTTCCCAAAAAAATAAACAATAAATATAAGCACTTACCATTAGCGAAAGTGTCAAACATGTCATTGACACTTTGCTAATGAAAGAAGTGGACATCACATATCACGTATGGTCCGCTTTCAATAGAATTAAGAAAACAATAAAAATAAGCGCTTACCTTAGCGAAAATGTCAAACATGTCACATATCACGTATGGTCCGCTTTCAATAGAATTAAGACATACTAACCTAAGATTTAAGCTTCAGATTCTGTATAAATATTAAGATTAATAAAGTTTCGGATCAGTTTGTATCCGGTGTGCAACGAAGACTCACAATGTGATTTTCTAAAAAGCTTTTGCTAGTTAAGCAAAAGATAATTTGCATTTTCTAGATAAATAAACAAAGGGAAACTTCAAAGAAACGTATTTGCATATATGGGACAACTTAGTTCAATTGCATCTTTATTAAATATGTATATGTTGCACGCATATGTGTGCACTGAAGCAACATGACCTACCTCATGAGCATCGCCTTATATTTCATGTAAATAACCTAATGATCAAATTCCTGCCTCACAAATGCTAAAACAAATTTCTTTTGAATACTCATGTACATATTTGTATGTGCGTATGTATACTTGGTGCCCATATCCCTTCAAACAAATCAAAAAATTCTATATACAAAACGCTTCATTACCAGGCACACAGGAAGATGGCATATGCAAATATAAATATGTGAATTGAATTCAAGCAAAACAATGCTTATTAATATACCATATGTATGTACATGCAACCGCACACACAGGGCACTCACTTTATTCCTCAAAATGCGTATGTCGTTCAAAGATAAAATTCTATGCCTAGCGACTACAAGAACAAAATGCAGTCATAGACGCAGGCGTAGCGGCCATCATTCTAGTTGCCATAGCGCTGAACAGTCGCGGCGGCGCCGAACAGTTTCAACTATTGTACTGTGCAACAAAAACTCATCATCAAAAAATTCATTGATAAATTCGAGCTCATAGTTCTAAGAGCAAGAGCTTTCATTCATAAAACGAGCCGCCCATATGCCAATTTTCTCGACAATTCGAAAATAGTCAATATTGGAATATTTCGCGTAGAATTATTTGCCAATATTTGATAAATCTTGAATTTTTGTCAAGTCGAGTACCCGCGGCTTCGTACATATGTCTGCATCAATATATGTATATAAATATGTGTATATGTACAATGCTGTGCCAATGAATGTGCGCTGCGCCTATGAATGCGCGCTGGATTTCTTGAGAAGTTTTACCGTTTTATCTTGAGCTGTGGCTGGTGAGCATACATACACACAGCATATACATATGCGCAAATGTATATAAATTCACAAATTTACATTTGCATATGCCATCTTCCTGTGCGCCTGGTAATGAGGCGTTTTCTATAGAGGATTTTGATTCAGTTGAAGGGAATTCAACAAAGTTTTACAGACACCAGACAGACAGACAGACAGACATAACATATGTATATAATTTTGGATGATTTGGAAAAATTAAAATATATAGGTCATCTTAAAAAGCTACCTAACATTCTTTGCTTCTAATCACCAAGAAATTCTTATCGACTGCTGCTAAATTTACATAATTCAGCCCCTACTGTTAATTTTTGGTGAAAAATGTGGCTGTGGTGTACCACGCGCGCAAAATGAGTAACCCTGAAAATTCCACACGTTCCTGTCATTGAGACTTCTCTATACATTAACGTTCTCTGCGAGCTGTACTTGTTACAGAGAACGTAAATTCATAGAGAAGGCGCAGTCCCGGCCCGTTCCTCCTAACAAAATACGGGTAGGAAAATGAAATCAGCACACGTTAACAGTAGGAAATTAATTAATATGGCTGCCGGAGAGAAATGAGAGGGAGAGAGTGATACGCAATGTAAAAAAATGTAGTTTACATTAGCTTACATTTGCTTGCGTACAGAACAGATTTGTTCATTTGATATGTCCATATGATTTGTATGCATGTTTACAGATTTGTTCTTTTTGGTTTTTTTATAAAAATTGCGCGCAGAGAACGTTAATGAATAGAGAAGTCTTAATGACTGGAAAGTGTTCATTTTCGAGGGGTACTCGTCTCGCGAAGACAATTCACCATAGACAGATTTTTCAACAAAAATTAACAGTGAGGGGCTGAATTATGTAAATTTAGCAGCAGTCGATAAGAATTTGTTGCTGATTAGAAGCAAAGAATGTTAGGTAGCTTTTTAATATGACCTATATATTTGAATTTCTCCAAATCATCCAAATTATGTACATATGTTATGTCTGTCTGTCTGGTTCTGTAAAACTTTGTTGAATTACCTTCAACTGAATCAAAATCCTCTATAGCAAACGCTTCATTACCAGGCGCACAGGAAGATGGCATATGCAAATGTAAATTTGTGAATTTATATACATTTGTGAATTTATATACATTTGCGCATATGTATATGCTGTGTGTATGTGTGCTCACCAGCCACAGCTCAAGATAAAACGGTAAAACTTCGCAAGAAATCCAGCGCGCACTTATGGCGCAGCGCACATTCATTGGCACAGCATTGTATGTACAGTAAGCTTGAAATGTTACAGGCATCTTCAAATGCTCTGATTTCAGAGTAAGTTTCTAACTGCAGATATATGCATATGTTTTGTGCACTTTTTATCAATTGAAAAACTACATACGTAAAGTAATCTACTAATTAACTATTTGCCTACTATCAGTTAACATAAAATAATTGTTTCCAAATTTTATCTTAGTATTAAAATGTCCGAATCAGACCTTTTTTTTAAGCTACTTGTTTTCTTCTGCAACTTACTGTATGCTCATGCGCGCACTTGACGCACAGCAGCTGCGGCTGTCGAGCATTTAGAACGACATATTTACATACATATATTTTTGCATACATATGTACGATGCCGCGGGCACTCGACTTGACAAAAATTGAAGATTTATCAAATATTGGCAAATAATTCTTCGCGAAATATTCCAATATTGACTAATTTCAAATTGTCGAGAAAATTGGCATACGGGCGGCTCGTTTTATGAATGAAAGTTCTTGCTCTTAGAACTATGAGCTCGAATTTATCAATGAATTTTTTGAAGATGAGTTTTTGTTGCACAGAACAATAGTTGAAACTGTTCGGCGCCGCCGCGACTGTTCAGCGCTATGGCAACTAGAATGATGGCCGCTACGCCTGCGTCTATGACTGCATTTTGTTCTTGTAGTCGCTGGGCATAGAATTTTAGCTTTGAACGACATACGCATTTTGAGGAATAAAGCGAATGCCCTGTGTGTGCGGTTGTATGTACATGCATATGTGTGTATTAATAAGCATTGTTTTGCTTGAATTCAATATTTATATTTACATATGCCATCTTCCTGTGTGCCTGGTAATGAAGCGTTTTGTATACAGAATTTATTGATTTGATCAATTGAATGTACATAGATAGATATAGTTAGGGCATCAAGTGTGCATATACGCACATGCACTTACGTCGATGCATATGCAGAATAAGTTGTTTTAGCATTACAGGAATTCGATCATTCGAATATTTACACCCTAATTATTGCATGAAATATGATAAGGCGATGCTCGTGAGGTAGGTCATGTTGCTTCAGTGCATACATATGCGTGCAACACTATAATTATTAAAGATGCAATAGAACTTAGTTGTCCCATATATGTATGTATGCAAATACGTTTGTTTGAAGTTTTCTTTTATTTATTTTAAATTTCGAAGTTTTGTACTATCTATAAAATGCATACATATGTATATGAATTATTCCCTGTAATATATATGTACATATATGTAAATTTAAAAAAATTTCGTTTGGCAAAGGAACAAAAATGCATATTCAAATGTACATAAATATAATATGATAAGGCAATGCGTCGTGAGATAGGTCATTGTTGCTGCAGTGCGTGTGCACATACATACATTTGTAACACTATAAGAATTGAAGATGCAATTGAACTTTTGCACGAATATAACTAACAAAATATATGTATATAAACATATATTGATAGGCATATATATTCATCAATATACCAATATGCTCTTTGAATTCTTGTCTAAAATTAATTTCGACTCGAAAAATTAGTAAAACTTTTCATCAAATTTACACTAAAACGCACACAACAAAATGTGAGGTCGTTTTACAATGTATTTTGTTTAAATTTTTCTTTTAAAATTAAAACAGCAAACATTAAAGTTACTTTGATTTGAAATGTTGGCGCATATTCAATTCAATCATTTTTTCTTCATCACCTTTGTTTGAAAATATAAATTGAATATATTTTCGTTTACCAAGGGAACATAAAAATGCACAAGCAAATGCCTTGCAAAATGCCGTCGGCATTCGTCAATTTGATTTCATACAGAAACCAAAAACTGAGCAGAGCCAATGTACTTGTACATAATTCACTGTAATCAGCTCTGTTAAGAACTTCCCCGCCTTCGAGTTTAGCGAGGTGAAACAGTGTTCGCCGTTTCACTTCATTTTTGACAATTCACACCATTCGTAGCTCGTGAGAATTCTCTATATTTAACGTTCTCTGCGCCTTCTCTATGAATTTACTTCTCTGCTACATGTGAGGCCTGACTACGCTCTGCCGCAGTCCGCGTCGACGGCTGACGTGGTGACTGCATAACTGTATGTGCCGGTACCTCTCGCGCTTGACATATGTTGGTTCTGTTATTTTGTACAGGCTGTAGTGGAGTAGGAGTAAATACTGTGTTACCGCATTACATTAGTTCCACACATTTCGGTGGGGCCCATAACACATGGGTCTTCGTTGACAATATCTATCACCTCGTCTGCATCTTCTGCGTTTAAATGAAATTTTTCCCGCAAATACTCTTCTCTTAAACGCATGGTCTCTCTAGTTCTATGGATAGCAATTTATTTTTAAATTTTTATCTGCAGGATTAGTGATGTTATACTCACAATCATATTGTACTACAACTTCTTCAGCCATTGTGTGTAGCGTTGCTGGAGCACCTTTTAATTGCGCCATCATTTAATAAGGTATTTTATAAAATTTTGTTGCAAAGAATATGAGGGTTCTAATTTTTAATAGCTTCTTTGATTGATGCTTTACAAAATCTGTAAAGGTATTTATTTTATTCTTCTCATTTTTACATATATAATAATATTTTTACAATTAATTATTTAATTATATTTAAGTTTTTATTTACCTTAGTTTCCTCTCTAATTCTTTTTTTTTCAATTGGGCCTTACATGTGTCCGTGTGCCCCGAAGGAAATGAAATGAGCGAAATAATGAGAAAATAGGTCTTGGGCGACCTCACAGTGGTTAAGATTTATCTAAACAATTCTCATTTACTTTTATTTGTTAGGGCTCTCTTGAATGCAGGGCACCTATAGCTACCGGTAATATGGTTGATGTTCTCCCTTCTGTCGGTCTCATAGAGCACACATTTCGGGCTATTTCGACAGGCGAAGTGACCGTAAACACCACACAGTTGCGCGATATGTGGCCGAATTCTAGACATCTATAGCATTTTTGTAACGAGGCACGTTCTTGTAAGCGACAGACGATCCATCCAATTTTGACTTTGCTAATCTCCATTCGCTTTTCGGACATAGGCTAGGGCAAGTGTACATATGCGCATACATACATATATGAATACGCATATGCAAATGAGCATTGTTTTAGAATTTGTTAGGCAGGAATTCTATCGGTGGGATATTTACTCCCTAATCTATATATATAAAAATTCAGCCGTTTTTCGCGTTGTGATGAACTTTACGGAGAATGGCTCAACCGATTTTAACCAAACTTTGCCACATTGAAGAGACACATGTGGAGAAGGTTTGTAACTAGGTCTGGTTAAAATCTCCTTTACTTCTTCGTCAACAGTATACACGAGGCAGCGTTCTTTTTACGCGTGTGGTTGTTATTGTAAACGGTTGCATGGAGCGTACATTTTACTCACATATCTACAAGTTAACGCAGCAGTATTAATGCCTAAATTTTCATTCTATTACATACTTTTCAATGGAATGCAAACATACATACATATGCATATATTCATACAGCAGTGGCTGCACGCCTGCATTCGCATAGAATAGAAACATGCAAATTAGCAGGCACAGCTGTAGCTGACCGCTTGCAATAATTAATCGTAACACAATGCTGCTGTGACTAACTTAACACTTTGCTTAAATATTTTACTTCTTCTTTACACCCACACTTCGGGATAACCGAAGCAAAACCATTAGCTCAACGAACCTAAACAGGTCGTCGCTAAAAAAGTACTTAAGCAAGGCCGTTTTCTTAGAAGATTACCAAAGGTTATCAGTAATAGTGGATAGTGAAAGTAAGTGTTAAAACTAACAAGAAAGGGTTTTTTATTTGGTAAAGTGTTCAAGTGAAGCAGTTTCCAGGCATCAACCAAAGAGATAAAAAAAATGCGTCAGAAATATTTAAGAGAAGAGATTGTTTTCACATTTTCCAACGATATTTTCACGAAAAATTTACAAAATATATATTAATATTGCAAATGAGTGATAACAAGTGAAACAGTGAATAAATGGTGTGAAAAATACACACAACAGAAATCGGCAAAAATAATTAATATTTTAGAAGTTTTTACTTAAGATATTTAAGAAAAGAAATTGTTTTCACACTTTCCGTAGATATTTTCAAGAAAAATTTTAAAAATATATATTATTTTTGCTGATCATTTCCCATTTCTGTTCTGTGTAATTTTCATTTCAACGCGTGCTCACAGTTCAATTATATTTTTAAAAGATGGCGCTAACAGTATGTTAATTTGAATTCCAGTTTAAAAACAAGAAAAGTAGCAATCAAGAGCTCAGAGTGACATAAAGAAGACCACTTTGATTCGGTAAAAGAAATGCCAAGAGGTAGAAGACATGCTAACATCGGACATAATACACGTCACAATAGAAATGTGCAAAATCACCGACAAAATGAAAGTGAGGAAAATCATGCTGATAGATTAAGTCAACAAAGAGATCGTACTAGGTCACGTTCTCAAAATCGGCTAATAAATATCAATTCTGTAAATTTGAATGGTGCAGCATTTCAATATAATCCACAACTTGATTATTCATCTCACAAATACGTTGTCATTGGAAGTATGGATAAAATTTGCGGATTTTTTCAAGCATTGAAATTCAAAACTGAAACACCAGGCATGTGTTGCGCTGCAGGAAAAGTTCGTTTACCAGACCTACAATATCCGCCCGAACCATTAGCTACATTATTATCGGGAACATCACCCGATTCCAAACATTTTCTTGAAAAAATGTCCACATATAATTCATGTTTTCAAATGACATCTTTTGGTGCTGGAAAAATTATAACCGATAACTTCATGCCAACGTTTAAGGTAATACATAAACTTCAACGTTCAACAACATTCGCTGACACATCTAATGAATCATTAGATTTTATGGACATAAATTATGGTTTTTTTCAGATTCAAGGGCAAGCATTTCACTTAATAGGTTCATTACTACCACTACCCGATCAAGAGTCAAAATTTTTGCAAATTTATTTCATTAATGACAACGATGATGAACTTGAAGCACGGTGTGCATTTTCCAGAAATATAAACAGAGTCATTATGAGAGAGTTACAAGATTTATTACACACACACAATGTTTTGGTGCAAAGTTTTAAAACAACAATTGAAAGATAGTCATCTGATAATCATAAAATTAAAATTGATGCAAATAAAACGCCTGCCGGCGAACATCGTGGAAGATACAATCAACCAACTTCAAGCAACGAGGTTGCAATTGTTATATCTGGGGATGAATTTCAACCAAGAGATATTGTTTTGCAAAGAAGAAATGATACACTGCAACGTGTTAATGAAACGCATCGAAAATATGATGCATTACAATATCCTCTTATGTTCTGTCGTGGTGAAGATGGCTATTCGATTGATATAAAACAAATAAATCCAGCAAATGGTCAAGAAACAAATAAAACTGTAAGCGCAATGAATTATTATGCATGCAGAATCATGATAAGAGAAAATCAAGAGAATCACATTTTAAAATGTCGTAAATTATTTCATCAGTATATTGTTGACATGTATGCGAAAATAGAAACAGAACGATTGAATTACATTAGATTCAACTAAAGAAAATTACGCTGTGACGAATACATACATACATTTACGAGATGCAATTAGCAACGATACCAACGTTAATAACATTGGTCAAATGGTAATATTACCTTCATCGTATACAGGCAGTCCAAGGCATATGCATGAATACGCCCAAGATGCGATGTGTTATGTCAGAAATTATGGTCGACCCGACTTATTCATAACTTTCACATGCAATCCGAAATGGGATGATATTAAGAATCATTTATATACTGGGCAATCAGCTACTGATAGGCATGACATTACTGCAAGAGTGTTTAGACGAAAGCTACAGTCTCTAATGGATTTCTTGTAAAACATAAAGTTTACGGAGATTTACAATGTTTCATGTATTCTGTAGAATGGCAAAAAAGAGGCTTGCCTCATGCGCATATTTTGATTTTGTTAAAACAAAAACTAACCACAGATAAAATTGATCATATTATATGTGCTGAAACTCCAGATATAAATGAAGATCCAGAATTACATACTACTGTAACCAAAAGCATGATTCATGGACCGTGTGGTACGTTAAATCAAAATTCTCCATGTATGGTTGGAAATGACGGATACAATGGATAATTGTACCGTAGAAGATCACCAGAAGATAATGGAAAAACAGTCCCTGTGAAAATAAATAATCAAGATGTGCAGATCGATAACCGTTGGATAGTTCCGTATTCCAAATTATTATCGAAAACATTTTAAGCACATATAAATGTTGAATATTGTAACTCCGTAAAATCCATCAAATACATATGCAAATATATCAATAAAGGAAAGGACATGGCAGTAGTTGGAGTTGTAAATCGAAATGATGAAATTACTAATTACCAAATGGGAAGATACATTAGTAGCAACGAAGCAGTTTGGAGAATATTATCATTTCCGATTCATGATCGCCATCCAGCTGTTATTCATTTGTCAGTCCATTTAGAAAATGAACAAAGTGTTTATTTCACTGAAAATACTGCTCAAGAAATGGCCGAACGACCACCAGCAACAACACTAACTGCATTTTTCAACTTATGTGAAACAGATTCATTTGCAAGAACATTGCTTTATTCAAATGTTCCTAAATATTATACTTAAAATGCATCATAAAGGTCCTGGGTACGAAGGCAACGAGGAATACCTGTAGATGGATGAATCGGACGACTTTACACTGTGCATCCAAGTAAAGTGGAATGTTTCTATTTACCTTTACTCTTAGTTGATATTCCCGGCCCAAGATCATTCGAAAGTTTGAAACGAGTTAATGGTCATCTTTGTTGTACTTATCAGCAAGCATGCAAAGAATTGAATTTGCTTGAAAATGATAATCAGTGGGATGCAACTCTTATGGATGCATGTGCAACAAGTTCTCCACACCAAGTAAAAACACTATTTGAAATCATTATTGCTACATGTTTCCCAGCAAACCCAAAAGAATTGTGGAGTACTTACTAAGAATACATGACAGAAGATATCCTACATCAAGTACGTCGCATTACTGCAAATCCAAATTTGAATTATACAGATGAATTATATAATGAGGCATTAATTAAAATCGAACACTTTTGCCTGATGATTGCAAACAAAACTCTGAGTGAGTTAGGTATGATCGCACCAAATCGTCCGATGCATGATGCAAACAATGCAGAATTAAGACGTGAAAAAGAATATGATCGAAATGATCTGAACACATTTGTAACAACAAACCTACCAAAATTAAACACAGAACAAAGGCAGGCATATTACACAATTATGGACAATGTTGCAAATGAAAGAGGTGGAATATTCTTCTTAGATGCACCATGTGGGACTGGAAAAACGTTTTTGTTGTTAATTTTGGCCACCATTCGATCGCAGAATAATATTGCATTGGCTTTGGCATCATCTGGAAAAGCGGCAACTTTATTGGACGGCGGTCGCACTGCACATTCTGCATTAAAGTTACCATTAAATATGCAAGTAAATGAAGAACCAACTTGCAACATTTCTAAAAATTCTGGAATGGGAAAGGTTTTACAAACATGTAAAATTATTGTATGGGATGAATGTACGATGGCTCATAAAAAATCACTGGAAGCCTTAAATAGATCACTGAAAGATTTTCGAAATAACACAAACATATTTGATGGTGCACTAATTCTATTGGCCGGTGATTTTCGACAAACTTTGCCAGTTATTCCCAAATCAACAGCAGCTGATGAATTGAGAGAGCGTGAGAGAGCGTGAGAGAGCGTGCCTTAAATCTTCTAATCTGTGGAGATATGTTCAAAAACTCACAGTAACTATTTACTAATGTTCGTGTGCAGTTACAGAATGATCCAACAGCTGCTGAAGTTTCCGAACATTTGTTGCAAATTGGAAATGGGCGAAAGCCAATTGATAAGAATACAGGCATGATCACACTTCCAACTAATTTTTGTACCGTAACAGAATCTAGAGTACAATTAGTGCAAAATGTATTCCCAAATATTGCACAAAACTATCGAAATCCAAGATTGGCTAAGCGAGAGAGCTATATTAGCTGCCAAAAATGTCGATGTCAATGAAATCAATGCCAGTATTTTGACTCAAATTCCAGGAGAAGTGGTAACCTATAAATCAATTGATTCAATCACTAATCCCGACGATGTAGTGAATTATCCAATTGAATTTTTGAATTCACTTAATTTGCCTGGCTTGCCACCACATCGTTTGCAATTGAAAGTCGGCGCAGTGACCATTATGTTGCGAAATATCATTCAGCCGAAACTATGCAATGGGACAAGATTAGCAGTGAAACGGACAATGAACAATGTAATTGAAGCAACAATTTTGAAAGGCAAATTTAAAGGTGAAGATGTTTTGATTCCTCGCATTCCAATGATTTCAACAGATTTGCCTTTTGATTTTAAGCGACTTCAATTTCCCATTCGCCTTGCTTTTGCTATTACAATCAATAAGTCTCAAGGTCAAACACTCAATTATGTGGAATTGACCTAACTTATCCATGCTTTGGACATGGGAAACTGTATGTAGGATGTTCTCGAGTAGGGAAACCATCGTTACTTTATATTTATACACCGCATGAAAATAAAACCAAAAATTTTGTGTATCAGAAGGCTTTAGAATAAGTTGTTAGTTTACAATCATTAGAGTAAGTCACTAAAATAAATAAAACATTGTTATTAGAATAAGTCACAAAATAATGGCCGAGCATGAATTAAATGATGAAACAAGAAAAAAACAAAGAAGACTTTTCATTTATATTTTTCTTTCACCCAGCGACCCGCTTCGCAGCGACCCAGGGTCCGCTAGTTATTGTATATAAATATGATAAGGCGATGCCCCGTAGGTCATGGCTGCTTTGGTACACATATACATTTGCATGTAACTCTATAGGAATTAAAGATGAAATTGAACTTTTGCTTAGTTATATGCATATAAATTTCCTTAAATTTTTCTTTTATTTATTTAAATTTTCAAAGCGTTATCCAACTAGAAGGAACATAGTAACGCGCATTCAAATGCCTTGCCAAATACCATCGGCATTGCAATAGAACCAAGTTCTACTTTTCTTGTCACCAGCGGGCAACCCTCTGCTGAGGCGGATGCAGGCCGCAGTAGTATTAGTACTACTTCAAAAACGAATAAAAGGTTGACCATCCGAAGTACTGCAGTCTATACACACTCAGACCTCGAAAGTGTTTGTAGCGCGGCAACCGTGAACACAGCTGCTCAGAAAGAGGTTCTCAACTCCCCAAAGGACTCTACTTCGAGTGTTGCTCCCTCAGGCAGGCCGAAGAGAAAGGTCAATAAGGAGAGACAGAAAGCTCTCGCTAAATATAAAGCAGGAATACGAATCCAACTGCGCTGGAACGGTAAGGTCACTCTTTCGCCTACGGAGTTGGAGGGCCATAAATGGGCAAACGAAAAATTAACAAAAGGCAGGGAGCATTTCTCGCGAAACGAAACAGTCGTGACGATGCATCCCGCCTTCGTAAAAAAAATCGAAGAAGCAGTCGCTAAAAGCTTGAAGGAGCCTAAAAGAAAGTGGCCCAAGGCCCTCTTTTAAAGGCGCTGACTTGTTCATAGGTGTTGAGATGCTCAGATGCAACGATGACACGACATTGAGATGGATTAAGGAAGTGGTTCCAACATTAAGGAGCCTGTGGAATCCTCGGGCTAAGGTGCGTGTAGCCAGCACGATAAAACCGGAAGGCACTCTGTTGCTATTTCAGCGACAAAATCTGGATGTCCCTATAATTGATTGGCAACTGCTCCACGAGGCCAAGGACCTACTATACCGTTGTTTCAGCAAGATGTCTTGAGGCACGGGTAGCGTACACTTGCGCCTTAAGAAACGACACGCCACTTTGTGATCACGGGCACCGCATCTAACGTGGAAGCAGACGGGAACAACGAAGTTTGTGAAGGCCTGATTGCAAGATCTAGATTGGAATGGAGCCCTTTCTGCAAAGGGGAAGTGCATCCGTTATTCCTTGGCTGAAGGAAATATTTAAATGCTCTTTAAAATTCAACTATGGTTCGAAGGATTGGAGACTCTAAAAGGTTGTATTTATACCAAAACCAGGTAAAAGCAGCCACTTGTTTCCGAAGGATTATCGGTCTATAAGCCTTACCTCGTTCCTCTTTGAAACCTTCGAAAGACTACTGGATTCCTATATTAAGGAAAGGTTATCACCTCACCAGGTATCTGTAGATCAAAGCGCTTACACGAAAGGAAGTTCCACTGAAACTGCTCTACATAAATTTGTATTGCAGATAGAAAGGGCAATGTATTACAGTGAATACGCGATTAGAGTCTTTCTTGACATATAGGAGGAGCTTGAGGGTCTAGGTTCAATTGACACACATTCATCGATACAAAACTGGATCAGCAACCTATTGAATTATCGTACAGTTGCAACAAAATAGGGCTCTTTGGTCATGTATCGGAGAGCTAATAGCGGCACACTACAAGGAGGTGTACTCCCCTTTACTGTGCACTCTGGTAGTAAACAGAATCTTACTTAAAATCTCAGCAAGATGTCTAAACACTATGAGTCAAGCTCTTGAAGGGGCACTCAAGGAAATGAGCTTAGCACTGTTTACCAGGTAATATATGATTCCGAACTGGATTCCACCTAGTCTGGATAGTATTACATTACAGGTTAAGACACATATTAGGCACCTAGGAGTAGTGCTGGATAGCAAACTAACGTGGAAACTCAATGTGGAAAAACGAACACAGAAAGCACTCAATGCCTTATACGCCTGCAGAAAAATGCTCTCCACGACTTACTCATTGGGTTTATACGGCGATAGTAAAATGCTCTATGGCATTCTAGTATGGCGGAAAATTTAAATAAGAAGACATACGCTAAGAAACTGGAGGAAGTACGAAGAGTTGGCGAGCTGTGCATAATGGGTGCAATGCGCACCCCTCCCACTGCAGCACTGGGCAAGATACTTGAACTCCACACCCAATACACTTAGTAGCAAATAGTTCTGCAAAGAAGGCTGCACTTAGGCTATTGACAACAGCAAACTAATTAAAAGGCTTTATGGCCACAGCCGAATAAACGCTAACTCGGACTACGTTATTCTTCAAACTAATTTCGACAGGAAACCTACGATAGTATAAGAAAAGAATGGATGGCGGAGAGGATAACTTTCAACGCACCACATTTTCAACATATAAACAGATGGTTCCAAACAAAAAGAGGGTGTGGGAGCCCCAGTATTCTCTCTGTAATTAGGATATGAAGAGCCATACAGGACTACTGCAGTGTGCTCCAAGCTGACTTAGGCATAGGGAACACTCCTCCGAACTCTCAAATAAACTTTTACATTGACAGCCAAAGCTATAAAAGAAATAGCAGCTGTATTGACAAACTCACATTGCGTACGACAATACCGGAACAGGATGGAGGAGCTAGGAATTGAGAAACAAGGTACTATCTACTGGGTTCGTGGATGCAAGGGAATTGAAGGCATTGAGAATGCGGATATGCTAGCCAAAGCTGGCGCTAATCTTCCAGTAGCTAGCGCGGCCGGTATACAACCACCTCTCTGCAAACAACGATTCGATATAGATGAAGCAATGATTCGAGAAGCGAATTTTAGGTGGAAAAGAAACAGCTCATGCAGAATCGCGAAAATTATGCTACGCAAACACAATGTCAGGTCCAAAAATTTTTATATATTGTATATTTTATCTCTTCCCAGTAAAGAGTGTAAATTTGTAGTGGGGATACTGACGGGACACTGTCTCACTCCATCGTGTGCGTCCAAACTGAAGCTAGTGCAGAACGATACATACACAATATGTAACGAAGTCAACACGAGAGGAACGCTGCCCCTGCCCTGCACTAAGCAGAACACGAATAAACTGCTTAGGTAGGTAGGTCTGGTGGCTGCCATAAATGACACACTTAGACCTATCGAAGGACTGGAGCACTGGAACTTTTTCCCTACATTATGGGATCTCTTTCAAACCATCCTGTGGCTTTTATAAAAAAGTTTAACTTCGTTAATTTAAGATGCGCTATATCCGCTACATCTGTTAAAAATGCGTTACCAAGCAAGTGTGAAGTATTCTTCTAGCTAATCCTTCACACTCACAATAGAGGTGTTTAATAATTTCCTCTTCTTCTTTATTATACCAGCTTCTGCAATAATCAAAGTATGGAACTCCTAGCCTTCTTGCATGGTTACCTATTAGACAATGTCCAGTTAATACACCCATCAATGTTCTCTCTCTTTTGAGTTTTAGCAGGCATTTTGAACGACCACTGTTGAATTTCGGCCATGTCAATTTGCTTAATTCGCATGTTGTTAGGTTTTGCCATTTTGAATTTACTATTTTAATAGTTTCTCTGTCTATCATTAATTTACAAGTGGCAATGGGTATAGGTATTGACATTTTATCAAATTCATCTGCTTTGCAGTTTCCTGCTATATTCCTGTGGCCTGGCTCCCAAATAAGGTGTACTATTGAGGCACGTTATTTAGTGTTTTAAAACATTCTATCACTGTTTTTGAAGATTTCGTTTTGGATTCCAGCGCTTTTATAGCTGCTTGACTGCCTGAGTAAATGAAGACTTCATTTGTGGATAATACTCTCGTTTTTACCGCTGTGAATCCTTCCTTAATAGCAGGTAACCATCGAATAATTCGATTGGTAATAAGTTCAGCATTTTGTTTAATGTATCTGTAGGTGTAGTTCTAAGGGCTCCACATATACAAAGACTGGTCATCCGTTGTATATGATCCATTGTTTTTTTGAAGTACCCCCTAGAACCGGTAACCATAGCAGTACGCGGTAAGTTAGGACTGGTCTTAATATTGCTGTGTAAAGCCAATGAACCATATAAGGGGAAAGTCCCCAAGTTGATCCTTTTAGTCTTTTACAGGAGTAAAGTCTTAAAGTGGCTTTCCTTACTCTATCTTTCTTAGTGATGGAGGAACTATTTCCGGAATATTTTGTTTCCTAGTTAATAGAACTATTTCAGTTTTGTTTGGGTTGATGTTTAGCCCGTTTGACATCGACCCCTTTCCAACTGAGTTTAATAGTCCTTGCATAATTTCACATAACGTCCCTTTAGCAATTCATTTATTGCCAGTATTTAGAGAAGAGAAGAGAGCACACCGCCTTGAGGTGTTCCTCTGCTAACTGTTTTCCGGATCTTTAAGTCTCCAAGGGTTGTAATAACAAATCTGCTCGTAAGCATGTTTTATTTGGGGCTAAGTGTTTGTTCTCACTGTATGAGTCTTTCTTAGGACTGACTATGACTACTATCACGACGGCGTAGGGCGTAGATATGCGCACTACAGAGGGTTTTTCCAGCTCCATACCCTCTACTAAGCCAAGACAATTACTGCGTGATGAAGAATCCTATCCTGCGCGAGGTAATCCTGCCCCTTAACTCAGTAAGATCCCTTGCTTTCGGATGACAAATAGAGTGATTACTGAGTTAAAAAGAACACTAGTAGATCTATACTTGAACTGTCGATAACGGGTTCCTCTGTAACAGTGGCTCCCTTGAAGAATATTAACAGGACCACTACACAAATTAAAATGAGCACAAACCAGGACTATTCTGCACGGGGTACCCATACTTGTGGTAATCCTCCCGCTGGTAGCTCTATAGAGAGCTTGTTACTGGGCGAAAATGAGCTTGGCTCAGTGGAACCAGAAAAAGCAATGGAGATGCAGGCGACACCTGCAAACCCTCTACTTTTGCGACCATCAGAAGGCAGGAAGTGATTCATATGACATTATTTAACGATAAAATATCCGATCATATCACTGGTTGGAAAATACTCGATAAAGATTCCCTGTCGGACCACCGTTTTATAGAGTTCACACTTGCGGCCGAGAGAACCTCGACCCCAGCAGGCCGGAATTCTCGAAAAGCGGATTGGACACGACATAAGGATCTCGATAAAGCGAAATCGAGGATGTTCTCACACTCCGAATAATAACTGCGATTGAAGAAGCCACAAACTCATTGGGGCGAACTTTGATTGAGTGTTATAACAAGGTGTGCCCGGATCGTAGGAGAAGAGAGGGTAATACAGTCCCTTGGTGGAAGACCGGACTCTCGAAACTCCGGAAAGCTTCCCGAAAACACAGCTCTTAAAACTCAGTTGCAAGAAGATTGGACTGCCCACCGAAAGCTGAGGAAGGAATATAAAAAGAAAATTAGATAATCTAAATTGGTCTCTTATAGAACCTTCTGCAGTGAACTGAAGGAGGGGAAGAGTTCAGCGAAGTTATGCAAAGCCCTCCAAAAAGACCGGACGGCTAGGCTAGACACACTGCTCAAACCAGATGGTACTTACAAGGACTCAAAATCAGAAGTGTACGATGTTCTCTTTTCAATACATTTCCAAGGCTCCAGTCAGCAGACGTGATTGGTTTGTTGCATCCAGGATAGTTAACGAGGAAACAATAACGGTTCGCCTTCTTGTCATTCGAAAACTTTAATTCCACAAGACCCTATGACATTTACCCATCATGTTCAAGCGGGGCGAAGAACAACTAATAAAGGCTATGAAAATAATCTTTACGGCATGTCTCGCGCACGCTTATGTTCCACATTGGTGGCGTTTGGTGAAAGTTGTATTTATCCCAAAGCCAGGCAAGGACAGTTACGCGTTACCAACAAGTTTCAGAACTATTATATAAGCCTGACATTGTTTATGCTTTAGGGTCTGGAACGTATGGGGGAGAAGCACATTGGGACGAGGGTTCTAGGACGAAACCCTCTAAAGGTCAGTCAGCAGGCTTATCAAAGTGGGAAATCTTACGAATCGGTTCTGCACTAGAGCGTTAGCATATCCGAAAAAGGGCTGGAAACGAGAGAGTATACTCTTGGTGTGTTTGTGGAGATTGAAGGAGCTTTCGACAATGCTACCTTTGACTCTATGTGCTCTTCTAGCAGAAGTGAAAGAGTGGAAGAAATCATTGTCAGATGGATCCAATGGATGGATTGGTCTATGAATAAGTTCGTGCGGTTTTTTTTCGAAATTTGAATTTCGGATCATTCCCATGGCTTTTAAACGTTTGGAAATGGTTGATTGATCAACTCCCAAAGTTTTTGCAACCTCTTCTTGCGTTTGAGCCGGATCTTGATCGAGCAATTCCTCCAATTCGGTATCCATGAACTTTGGCGGCGCGGCCAAAATCACCACTTTTAAAGCGTGCAAACCACTTCTGGCACGTTCGCTCAGCTAGAGCATGCTCACCATAAACTTCCACCAAGATACGATGACTTTCGGCTGCTTTTTTCTTCATATTAAAGAATTCCCCGCAAAAACACATTATTTGGCACGAAATTCGACATTTTCAAGTGTGGTAAAAATATTGTTGTTAACGCTTCAAATAAAAAACTTATACTGACGTTTGTGCCTTACGACAGTAGCTCTCCAATGAATGTTTGGAAATGTGGATCAATGGAATAATAATCAAGTTACGCCATCTGTTGTAAAACCGCACGAACTTATCCATAGATTATCCATATGTTATCAAAAAGACTGCCTACTATGGATAGAGAGAAGGAGTCAGGGTTGTTGTTAAGTAGAGTTGCCCACAAGGCGGTGTACTCTCTCCCCTTCTCTGGTGCTTCGTTGTGGACTCTCTTCTTAATGATCTGCATGAAATTGGACACGTCCAAACCTACGCAGACGATGTGTGCGTATTAATCTCAGGACGATAACTTGAAGCTATATGCAATCAAATAGGTAGCTTTAAATAAGATTGAGTAGTGGTGCGAATTGCGTGGACTTTCGGTGAAACCTACAAAAAGTACCATAGTGCTTTTCACTAGGAAACGCAATATAGAAGGCCAGTTACTACCCACATTGAAAGGGGTAACATTGCAACTGTCTTCTGATGTTAATTATTTATGAGTAATGCTAGGAGGATGGTTCCATGTGTAGAAGTCCACGCAAGTGGGGAAAGTTACTGATCGCCATTCACTTGGGAGTGGCCAGGACGATTCTTCTGCATATGGTTCTGGGTAGCTTCCGAACACCCGTTCGGGAGTGAGCTAACGTGAGAAAGCGAAGCATTCCAGGATAGCTGGTGTGCGTTGGGTTTGGGACCCGTCACTTAAAAGGCCCCCCCAATGAAAACAGCAACAAAGCCTCGGATGAGAACTACCTAAATTGATGACGACCAATGCAAACGAAATAAAGAATACGATTTCAGGGCATGCACCTGGAATGTCCGGTCCCTTAATGGGGAAGGTGCCTCTGTCCTCGTGAGAGTAAAGGCTGAACATCAGTGCCATCCAAGAGATGCGATGTACGGGTCAAGGCAAGAAAACCATAGGACCTTGTGACGTCTACTACAGCTGCCATGTAAAGGGGCGCAAATTTGGTGTCGGATTTGTTTTGGGAGCGAGACTTCGTCGCCAAGTACTGTCGTTCACTCCGGTGGACGAGCGTCTCGCAATAATCCGCATCAAAGCGTGATTTTTTAACAGCTCGCTAATTTGAGCCAACGCCCCGACGGAAGAGAAGGACGATGCGACCAAAGATTCCTTCTATGAGCGCTTGGAACTTTCCTATGAGCGCTGCCCCCGCCCCGACATAAAAATCGTGCTTGGCGACTTCAACGCCAGAGTGGGCAAGGAGGGAATTTTTGGTCCCACAGACGGAAAATTCAGCCTGCACAACGATACATCCGGTAACGGACAGCGGCTGCTCGACTTCGCCGGGGCCCGAAACATGGTAGTCTGCAGCACCAGATTCCACCATAAAAAGATCGAGAAACGCGAAGCCGGATCGATCATGTATTGAAAGATGGAAGACACGCTTCTAGTGTATTAGATGTGCGTACGCCTCTGTGCACCTACATCTACCTACGCAGAGAATGCTCGACATCGAAAAGCTGCAATCACAACAGACAGCCAGAAGATTCGCCACTCGACCCCCACTCCTGCTCTCAGAGAATACTGCCCAACAAACCGGCATGCCGAGAGGCCGAAATATGTACGTGAGTGCGAGGAGCTTGAGATGCTAGCCAACAGGTACAACGCTCGAAAACTCTACCAGAAAGTTCGGCGGCTTACAGAAGGTTTTAAGACCGGGGCGTGTTCCTGTAAAAAGAAAAACGGCGAACTGGTTACTGGCATCCAGAGGGAACACTTCTGCAACCTGTTAAACAGTGATAACTGCGGAAGTTACAGAGAATGTGAATATCCCGATACCCCAATCGTCGACGACGGTATTTACGTTCCGCTCCCCGACCATGACAAGGTGAGAATAGCGATAACGTGGCTAAAGAACAACAAAGCCGCGGGCGCCGACCGACTGCCGGCTGAGCTATTCAAACATGGCGGCGAGGAGCTAGTGAGGTGCAGCATCAGCTCTTATGCAAAATATGGTCGGATGAAAGCATGCCTGCCGATTGGAATTAAAGTGTGCTCTGTCCAATCCATAAGAAGGGTGATCCTGCAATCTGTGCCAATTACCGCGGGATTAGTCTACTAAATATCGGCTATAGGTTTCTAGCGAGCGTATTGAGTGAAAGGCTGAAGCCCACCGTCAACCAACTGATTGGACCTTATCAGTGTGGCGTAAGACCTGGAAAGTCTACCATCGACCAAATATTTACAATACGGCAAATCTTGAAAAAGACCGGCGAAAGGAGAATCGACACGCACCATCTTTTCGTCGATTTCAAAGCTGCATTCGACAGTACGAAGAGAAGTTACTTGTATGCCGCGATGCCTGAATTTGGTATCCCCACAAAACTAATACGGCTATGCAAGATGACGTTGCTCAACACCAGCAGCGCCGTCAGAATTAGGAAGGACCTCTCCGAGCCGTTTGATACGAAACGAGGTTTCAGACAGGGTGACTCGCTGTCGTGTGACTTCTTTAACCTCATGTTGGAGAGCATCGTACGAGCCGCAGAACTTAATCGCTCAGGCACAATATTTTATAAGAGTGTACTATTGTTAACGTATGCGGATAATATCGACATCATCGGCCTTAACAACCGCGTTGTTAGTTCTGTCTTCTCTAAACTGGATAAGGAGGCAAAGCTAATGGGTGTGATGGTGAACATGGACAAAACGGAGTACCTCCTGTCTTCAAACAAACAGTCGGCGCACTCGGGTATCGGCACCCACGTCACTGTTGACAGTTATAATTTCGAGGTTGTAAAAGACTTCGTTTAGTTAGAAACCAACATTAACACCGGTAACAATGTCAGCCTTGAAATCCAATGTAGAATTTCTCTTGCTAACAAGTGCTACTTTGGACTAAGTAGGCAACTGAGCAGTAAAGTCCTTTCTCGACGAACAAAACTTACACTGTACAAGACTCTCATCTTGGAGGTCCTAACGTATGGCGCAGAAGTTTGGACGATGACAACATCGGATTAAGCGACGCTTGGAGTGTTCGAGAGAAAGATTTTGCGTAAGATTTTTAGACCTTTGCACGTTGGCAACGGCGAATATCGCAGACGATGGAACGATGAGCTGTATGAGCTTTGCGACGACATAGACATAGCGCAGCGAATAAAGATCCAGCGGCTACGTTGGCTGGGTCATGTCATCCGACTGGATACAAACGCTCCGGCTTTGAAAGTATTCGATGCGGTACCTGCTGGTGGTAGCAGAGGAAGAGGAAGGCCTTTTCTGCGTTGGAAAAATCAGATGGAGAAGGACTTTTCTTCACTTGGTGTGTCCAATTTGCGCCGGTTAGCACGAGAAAGAAACGACTGGCGCGCTTTGTTAAACTCGGCCGAAATCGCGTAAGTGGTTATCGCGCAAATTAAGAAGAATCCTAGATAGTAAACTTACCTGGAAGAAGCACGTCGAGCAGAAGGTCTCTCGAACACGAAAAGTCTTTTGGCGGTGTAAGAGAACCTTTGGCAAGACATGGGGTCTAGGACCGGCGATAGTAAACTGGCAGTGTAAGAGAACCTTTGGCAAGACATGGGGTCTGAGACTGGCGATAGTACACTGGCTGTACATCACCCTGATTAGACCCATTGTTACATACGCCTCTTTAGTATGGTGGAAAACCACAATGGGTAATTCCAGAGTAAGCCCCCTAAACAGGCTATAGAGATGTGTGTGCTTGGGCATCACAGGTGCCATGAGTACGACATCTGGTGATGCCGTTAATGCCATTCTGAACTTGCAACCTCTAGATCTGCAAATTCGAAAGGAAGCAATGAAGGCGGCGTACAGGCTCAAGTTAAACGAAGTCTGGGGAAATGAAGAAAGGAGGAGAATCGGGTGCCTGTCGTTAGCTTTGGTAGGAAGTATGATATTTCGATCCCAGATAGAGATCAATGGTTAAGTCCAGAGAACCTATTAACGGTATATCAGCACACTTTAAACACCGACGGATCCAAAACCAGTGATGGAAGCGGATCTGGATGGTACTTAGACGAAGGCACTAAGTACTCCTATGCCACAGGACAGATGGCCTCGGTATTCCTTACGGAAGTCAATGCCATCTTGAATATGGCGTACTGGCTAATTGAGAAAAAGTGGCGGGGCAACAGTATTGGATTTGCAGTGACAGTCAAGCTGCACTGAAAGCCCTTGCTAACCCACGCTGCTCTTCGAAGTTGGTCGGTGAATGTAAGACAAAATTGGACAGTGTTGCAAACCACGACAAAGTTAGTCTTATTTGGGTGCCTGGACATTGTGGCATTACAGTGAACGAGTTAGCTGATAAATTGGTAAATGAAAGCTCTGTAAGTGTGCCACTAGGCCCTGAACCCTTTGTATGTGTCAATTCCGCATCTATTCAACTATGGATTCACGACTTCATGAGGTCTACCCATAGAGGACGTTGGTCTGAGTTAAACTCGTGCAGAGTAGCCAAGTGCTTTGTGAAAGCAGAAAGGACCTTAGAATACTGGTGGGTGTAGTCATAAGGCACCACGTCTATGGTCAGCATATGGCTACCATGGGAGTCGTAGACATCCCGATATGCCTATCCAGTCTTGAGAATGACGGCATTTTCTCTGTAGCTGTACTGCATATTCCAGAATCAGACTTAGGATATTGGGTTGCGATACACTGGGTATGGACAAAGTTCATACTCTTCCTCTTCCGGATCTCTTAAAATTCATCAATGAATCCAAGAGATTTGTGGAAGAGTGACCTCAAACTAATTTACCCGTCTAAGCACCCACTCTTTATCGTTCCTATCTCTATTCTTTCTACTGGACTTGTCCAACCCCCACAAATCTAATCCAATCTAAAAGCATGTTTTTGATCAATTCAACCAGAGATCCGAAAATCCCCAAATTAGTCAGGGTATGTAATATGGTTTCTGGTAGGATGTTGTTGAAAGCGCACTCAATATCAAAAAATGGTGCCAGTGTATATTCTTTATTGTAAATTATTTTTCAGTCTTTGCGATAAGTGAGTTAAGTGCCGTTTATGTAGATTTTCCTTTACAGTATGCGTGCTGCGAGATACTAAGCTGAGTGGGGTTTATATTAGCTTTAAAATACTCTTCTATGATTCTTTGTGAGGTTTTTAGTAAGAAAATGTATAGGCTAATTGGCCGGAAATCTTTAGGTGATATATGTGAACTTTACTCTTATCCTACTTTTACTTATCTCTATAAGTGCCAGTCTTTACCCATTCTTGTAGCTTTTGCTATATTAAACTGTCTTCTACAATCAGTTCTTAAGGTTGTTAGATTTTCTGACTACCAGGACGGCTGTTATCTTCCCTTATGCTGGACTATAGGACAGGCTTTTTTTAGCACTACTCTACATACGTCCGTAAGAATTTGTATATGTTTGTCCAATGATTTCTTAATATCAATGGTGATATTATTGAGGGTAGGTCAGGTCTTTCTTGAAGTTCATTTTTGTATAAACGTATCAGCGTTGTGTCAAGGACTTCCTGTGTATTACGTGTAATGAAGGTGGGTTGATTGCCTTTGATACACACTAGTGGCTTACTTCCTATAATATAATTAAACAGATACTTACCCCGTTCATTGGTGTCCATTCTCCCCATAGTGTATGATGCGCATTAGCACCACCTTCTAGGGCTTCGAAGTTCTCCACAAGCGTTCTTATAAGCTGCGACGGTAGTGGCCTGTGTTGTCGCCAGCGAAGTAAAACGAGGTCAGCCGGCAGCTGCTTCCGCTTGTTTCCCAGCTGACCGTCGTCGTGTCTGCACTAATGAAATTTATTTTCCTTGTTCACTCCTCTCAGGAGCATATGGCCTCGACAAGACTTGTCTTGCGTTGGTTTCGTTAATCTATTTGATTTCTGGCAGGGTAGGTGATTAGCCTGCCACTACCAGTCCTAAGTGGTGGAAATGCCCACCTGTCGTTGCTTAGGAACAACGCCTTCTTACTGCTTACATTACTGAAATTATGAATCATAAAAGTGTTTAGTTGTGATTTTGTTATTATGCATGCCCTTTTAGTACCTTCACAGTTAGCACTGTATAACCCCGAGCAACATACATATAGTTCCTCTGCGTACCCATAGTTCCTGAATGAGGACGACGTCAGGTTGGTCTTCCGACAAACATTCCAGGAGGGCAAGGGAGGCTTTTTGCAGTGATCTAAATTTTTCTGAAGAGGGTGTATCCACTTCTAATCTGCTCTAATTTCGCATAAAAGATCCTTTTCGGAGTATTTATGCTCACCCGTGATATACTTACGTCCCTTCTCGAAGTACATCCTCACCAAGCCAAATTCTGAACCGGAGGAGGCGTACCCTTCTTCAACAAGAAGTTCCCCTGTGCTTCTATGCATAGTTTCGCTCATCTGCTCGGCTTCTTCATTGATGGCCAGAAGTTCTATTGCTTCAGTGCCGGTCTTATATACTTTTATTTTGATTTTTAAAAAGACATATTTTAATTCACCGTCACGTTTCGCTAACGGTTCAATGGAGCCGTCTGTTAGCAACAAGATAACCTGCATAGTTGGGCGTTTTGGTTCTTCAGCTTCATTAGCTTTTGTTTGGATTTTCGCAAACTTCCAGTCTTGTGTTGGGATCTCGGGGTTACATACTCGTATGAATCGCATATTCTCCCCGGGATCTTCTAGGGTTGACGGTGTCCATAGCCTTGCGCGTGGTCTTAGCAGAATGTCTTTTTTGTCGACAACCACTCGCTTGGCATTTGGGTATACTTCACCGATTTTAGAGATGGCTATCTTATGTAGTTGCACCGATCATCGCACGCAACAATCTTTATTTGGCCTTGAGGTCAGCCTACGTCTTGGCATGCAGGCGGAGCTCCCCGATTTTCCAGGATTACCTTAAGCGCCACTTTCGTTAACGCTGCTTCTACCCAATTCCATTGGAATTTTGGAATTACGCCATCCGGATGATTCTCATCAGGAATGCCTATTATTATGCAACCTTTTCGAGTGCACTGCGTTTGTTGCAATTTGGGGTTAAAGTTGAGAATGATCGCTTTCACTCTCTCAATTCTCTCCTTAGTAGCCTGCTTTCGCTGGGTCTACCGTCCTTAGTGTCGGCCATTTATTCGTATCGGAATTAGCTATATCTCCGGCCGGAACTCACTTTGCGGGATGGATCACAGAAGCCTGCACGACTAAATCACTTTTGCTTGTGCTGGGGCCTGTGGTGATGATTGCTACCGACCGGGGTTTTGCTTTGTCGGTTGCAGGTTTTGATATTTGGTAAATATTGCCGATATCGTACCCTTTTGGAGAGCTCGGGGGGACCGTAGCTAGGAAAGCGGAACTTCTCGTTCCTTGTGGTCTATGAGGAGGAGCGGTCTCCTTTATTTTTTTTGTTTTTTTATTTGAGGTCATAAACTATTTACGTTCTGCATCATTTCCAGCATTAGAAAGTGTTGCAGATCAAAAAATTGGCACCCTACTTAAATTATCCAAACTGTGTATTAAAGCAAAAATATAAAATAAACTCTCCATACTAACCCTTGGTATCACTATGGATTAAGTTCTGGTCTATGTGCGATATAGAGAATCAACCAATTTTAACCTATCCTAGGTAAAGGGGTTCTGTCGTGTCAAAATATGGAGATCTCTTCCTTCACCAAATCAAATTCTTCATAGAGATGAATCAATGATGACACACAGGAAGATGGCATATGCAAATTCAAATACGTGAATTTATATACGTATGCAGCTGGGTGCACTTACCACTGCAAAAATATTACGATTGGCTAAATATACTCAAGAAATCCAGCACACTTTTATAGGGACAGCGTTGTGCCAAAAATAATGATTTATGTAGCCTGAACAATATTGTTTCATAATTTACTTACACAACTTCTTATTTCTTTATTATGAAGTAGTACATTATTATTCATATATTAATTTTAATGTTCAAAAGGAATACTATGTAATCATCTAAGATTTATCAAAAAAAAAACATTGCATATTGATTGAAAAATCTTAATTCAATAATTTGCGGCTTTGGTCCCTGTTGTTATGAAACGTGCTGCACAGCTCACAGAAGCTTCAATATTATATACATATTGGTAACTTGGGTTTCATCCGAAAGCTGAATGTATGTACAGTAACCTCCACATAAGTCGCACTCTTGTTTCAGTGTAAGTTTCTAACTTTGCGGCTATATTCATATGTTTTTGTGCACTTCTTATAAACTGGAGAACCACATAGGTAAAGTAACATGTTTGTATTTATAAAATGCAAAATAAAAAATTGTCAACTACTTTTTTGCAATTTTTTCTACATGGAATCGCTCGTGTAAGTAATGACGATCATTTTGAACCCAAAATCATTAAAATCGGTTCATTTTTGATTAAGTTCTGAGCAATTAAAAACAAATTTTCTAATATAGATGCTTTCCATTTCAATTCAACCGGGTTATTCGGGTCATGTTCTTCGATTTCGATGTAACTCAAATATGTTGCTCTCTGCTCAAAATAATGAGACACGTATTTTTTTGTTCGCCCGAAAAAAATTTTTTCCAAGATTTATCGGCAATTTTGTTTTTTGGCTCAAAATCGATTTTTTTTAATTATAAATACATATAAGAAACATTTTTTTTAAAGGCTCATAACTTAGTCAAAAATTAACCGATTTTATATTAATAACTTTGGATTCAAAATGATCGCCATTACTTACACGAGCGGTTTCATGTAGAAACAATTGCAAAGAAGTAGTTGAAAATTTTTTATTTTGCAAAAAACAAAAAGTGCGAATTAGGTTTTTTATTCAAAAATTCATTACTCAAAAACAACTAATTTTAGCTACTGGGCATTCAGCTCTCAATTGAAGTTTGAGATGTCCTCTTGATTTGGGAAAAGTTAAAAAAAAGATACACTTTTTGAAATATTGAATTATGAAAAAATTTCTGGTTCTTTTTTTTTTGCAAAATAAAAAATTTTCAACTACGTTTTTGCAATTCTTTCTACATGAAGTCGCTTGTGCAAGTAATGGCGATCATTTTGAGGAACTTTTTTTCTCTTGGACAGAGCAAGTTGTAAAGTCTTCACACTTACAAGTTGAAATATCAAAAAGTCGGGAAGCATTCGCCTTACATTCATTAGCACGTTTTTTCAAAGCAGGACTTCTATGTGCAGAATACAAACCCTTTTTAATTTCTCTGTACTTTTTATGATACTCATTTATCATGTATATATATTACGCGTGAATGTGAAACTGTGGGAATAGAAGCCTTGTTATAAATACAAACGATTTTCTTGGCAACTTGTCCGGCTATGATCGAAAAGGCCGGCTCTCTGTTTCCTCCTGACTCTACTCCCAGTTCCCGTCTTTGGAAAAAACAACATCTCATTACATCTTCATAACTTGGTAGTTGATGATCTGGCAAATCTTTAGAACTTCCAAACAATGGGCAATTAAAGAAGAAAAAATAGACAAAGAAAAAATAGACAAAGTAATTGCTGTAACTTCAATTCAACTCGCAGTACAAGGACGAGCTACTGGGAGCTCCATAAACATATTGCTTGATCAAATAAGCAGAGTGGAATGTAGTGAATTAAATTGTTTCGGTGGGCTTTCTCATATAAAATTTGTATTTAACATGTATGATAACAAATAGTATTATCAAACAAGTTAAAATTGTTCAGAATTTTAACTGAAATTTCAAAATTTGAGGCCTCTGCTGGCAACAGAAGATATTGTTCGATCGGGCTGAAATTTGGCACACACTTTATTAGTCGAACAATGCAACTTTTCCTAGAATTCGATCCTAACAAAAATTTTATCATAGGTGGCACGTTTTATGAATGAAAGAACTTTGCTCCTAGAAATATGAGCTCGAACTTATGCTTTACAATATTTGATACTATTCAGCTACGCCGCGACTAATATTATCATGGCCGCTACGGCTGCGCCTATGAATGTATTTTGTTTTTGTAGTGGCTACGCTTAGAATCTCAGCTTTGGAAACATACGCATGTAGAGGCATAAAGAGAGTGCTCTGTGTGTGCGATTATATGTACATTTTTTTTAACGAGGTGTAAAAACAATCGAAAGCCTTAGTCAGTGTGGGACTTTAACGCCACTAAAAGCACCTCAAGTCCGACGGTTCATTCCACAGGGATACCGTTTCGGTAATTACGTGTGGAGGCCTTCGTAAGCAATAAGCTCAATCGTCAGTTATATTCGTCAATTCTTCGCCTTGCTGCTTTTTATCAATGCGACAGTTGTTGTTGCTGCCGCGTTCGTCTCGCGTCGTTCCTTCGCCTCCAATCAATGTTGCGAAGTTCCACGATAATTCGAGTTGCAAAAACTTGCACTGCCCTCCATTTTTCATTCGACTCAAGCATTTGTGGAACTAGGTTAATGGGAGTCAGAAACACACCAGTAGTTCTTGCTAGGTCCTCGCGTTCCTTCACGAACCTGCTACAATAGAAAGCCACATGTTCGACCGTCTCCTCTTCGTCCAAGCACTCTGGACAATAAGGGCTACCAGCTAAGTCCAGGCGATGCAGGTTTTTTGGAAATATTCTTGTCCACTTAATATCTGTGTTAGAAAGAAATCAACGTCTCCGTGTTTCCGACAGATCCACTCGTTAATCCGTGGGATCAACTTATGCGTCCACCGGCCTTTTGATGACTCGTCCCACTTTGACTGCCAGTAAGCTATATTGAATTCGTCTAGTGGCTTCATACCTTGCGAGCTGTACAACCTCTTCTGTAAGTTTTCCCGGATGTTTATAGGCATTTTGCTATCTATGACGCAGATTGCATCGTCCGACACCGTTCTATAGGCACATGCGGTCCTAAACGCACTTGTTCTACTGACCTGCAGTACTTCTTTAAAATGGCACTTTCTTGCTCCAGCCCAGATTGGAGAGGCGTACAACATTATGGAGTCTGTCACAGTGGAAAGAACTTTTCTCCTGGCACCCTGTGGTCCTCCTATGTTCGGTAGCATGCCCATAAGTGCGTTGTTAACCTTTGTCACCTTCACACCAACAGCTTTAAGATGTTCCCTGAATATTAGTCTGGCATCAATGTACATGCCAAGAAATTTTATAGACTTCTGGGATTCTAAATCGTGGCCACTAACTGATATTCACAGCTTTTCTTCGTGCTTGCTCCTACTGATCAGCACCAGTTCTGTTTTTTGGGCAGCTAATATAGTTCCAGGCTGGCGTTATTCAACCACCTTTGTATTCTTGTTATGGCAAAATTACATACATGTTGCAATCTGTCTATGTGCTTATCAATCACTACCAGTGCGATATCGTCGGCCTATCCCACTATGGTTGTATTAGCGGGCATTTCGACTTTAAGAATGCCATCATACATAGCGTTCCATAGGGTTGGTCCAAGAACAGATCCTTGCGGTACACCACCTGTCACGCTGTATCTCTTCGGGCCCTCCTCTGTATCATACTGCAGTACTCTCTAGTTAAAGAAGCTGCGGATGATTCTAATAAGATACTTTGGTATCGAGAAGCTGCTGAGTGCATTCAAAATAATTCCCCAATTGGCCGTATTAAATGCGTTTTTTATGTCTAATGTTATAACAGCACATTTTTTCGTCGCTCTGGTGATATTGAATTTATTAACAGCCTTTTTGGCCAAATCAACTACCATCTCTATTGCATCAACAGTAGATCTGGCTCTACGAAAACCGAACGGATTGTCTGAGAGATACTCCCGTAATCTTTCGCTTAATATTCTTTCGAATACCTTCCCAACGGTATCGAGCATACACAGCGGTCTGTATGACGATGGCTGATCCGGCTAGTTTCCCGGTTTTAGTAATAATACTGGACCCTGCTTTTTCCACCTCTTTGGGAATGTTCCTTCGGTCAGGCACAAATTATACAGGTTTACAAACACTGCCGGATTTGAGTACACCGCCGCTTTAAATGCCGCATTCGGAATGTCATCGGGCCCAGATGCTTTGTTGTCATTAATTCGCGCCGATGTGCTCAATACCTCTGGCACTGTAACCGCCTGAATCTCATAATTTTCTCCCACTTGCGTATAAATTTTGCTGCTTTCCTCCTGTGGAGGGAAGAGTGAGATGACCACCTTTTCAAGCAGTTCTGGGCAAGTTGGTTGAGGAGCTTGGGGACCTCTTACTTGGGACATGACTGTCTTATAGGCAATACCCCACGGGTTGTCATCCGCGTCGTCGATAATTTTTTAAAGTATCCCTTTTTACTTGCTTTTATTGCTTTCCTTAACTTCACCCGGTGTACTCTAAATTCTGCCCGTAGTTCTTCGAATACTGGTCTTCCCCTCGCTCTTTGAGATCGTCTTCTTGCTTTATTGCATGTTTCGCGCACCTCACCTATTTCAGTCGACCTCCAATATACCGGTTTTCTGTTGGCCGGTTTTTTGCATCTAGGCATCGACACATCACAAGCTGCTTCCATATGACGCGCTATCTGGTCGGCAATAATATCTGACGTGCCACCGGTAATTTTTAATCCTTCAAATTTTTCGTTGAAGACTTTTATGTTAAAAGACCTGGCCTTCCATGTTTTTGCTTGTACTCTGTGGCAGCTTGGCTTTTTAATGGTCTTGCTGATATCTATTGTGATGAGGAGATGATCGCTATGCGCGTATAATTTGTCTTCCCGTTTCCATTTGACGTAGCTCGGTCTGTCCATTGTGGTTCTCGAAAGTGTGAGCTCCGTGCTCATTCAATAGCACCAGATCCAGGGAAGCGAAGAAATCTTCCAATAACCTACCTCTCGCATTTGTTTTTCTGCTACCCCATGCCAGCGATCAAGCATTAAAATCTCCAGCGACCAGTATTGGGTGTTTTCCCCCGGAGCTCTATTTCCATTAATGATAGCATGCCTGCAAATTGCTCTTGTGGCCATCTCGGTGGTGCGTAAAAGCTCACTATGTACATGTGCAGTTTTACCCATATGAAGCCTGCACGCATAACTCTCATTCTGCATTGCGGTGTTCTGTTCCCAGGAACGCAGATTGCTGCCAGTTTCTGGTTATCACTTACGCAATTGTACGACTCTTCTGCTTTATATGGCTCAGACAGCAATCCCACATCAATATGTTTTTCAGCGACAGCTTGCCAAAGCAAATCTTGTGCGATCCTATTATGTTAAATTCTTGCTTGTTCGGTCAGCGCATTTATTAGTTCTTCAGCAGTACTCACGTCAGTGATGAGATCTCTGCATTGCACGGTAACCATATGCGTACGTAAATCAACAATTGTCATGTTTGGTAAGACCTTTTCAATAGTTGCTTGAAACGCAGTATTGTCGTCTTTTTTACGCCTGAGCTCTACCAGCAAACCACCTTTTTCCGCAGGTCGCCTAGTTCTGGCATTTTCACTGAGCTCTTTTAGTTCTTCATTTGATTTTATTTTTCTCAGTATGTCTGGATAGGTTACCCCATCGACTTGTTTTGCTATCACCAAAGCATCTGCCCTGGGTCTTATTGCTTTGGCCACTCGCTTGTGATTTCGGGCATTCTTATCATTTTTGTTTTGAACATTTGTCCATTCCTGCTCTTTGCATGGTGCTGTCGTCTTTTTCTGTGGATGAAGGTGTCCTGGGGTCGTTGCCTTCCTTTTCTTTGCCTCGGGCGTTGTGCCAGACCCATTTGTAACGTCCTTTGGGCTAGATTTGCCTCTCCACCTTTTCGCTGATTTTGGCGTTACGTGCGCTGCTACCATAGACTTGTGACGTGGATTTAGCTTAGCTCTTCTTTGTTCCGCTTCCAGTTCCATACTTATTTCCGTGTGACAGCGCTTCAATATGCTGCAGCGCTTCTTCACCTCACCATGTAAATACATTGTGCCGCTGATCACAGTAGTGAATTAGTTCGTCGATCTATGATCTGAGTTTGACAACTAACTGGGCTAGTATATCCTCCTGTGGTAATTTTAAGCTGCAACCAACATCGACATTTCACGGATTCTTGTCATTTGTCACAGGTGTGGTGTTCAATCTGGTCGAGCTCCTGTCGCACTTCCTTAGATACTGTAATGCGGTGCTGCTGAGGAGTCGTAGCAGTTAGGGGGTGCCACTTGAGGCAGACGCTGCTGGTTCAGTCGTTGCATTAGTAGGTGGCGAATATTGCATTAACGACCTTCTCCGGAAGACATTGATGTTTTCTGCTGTTGCTGGTGAATTTGTTGTAAATTAGTTTTTAATGTGTCCCTTCTGTAAGTGTCCAAACTGAAGACCGCTATCTCCACTCGTGTATGTATAGCTTCCTTAAGGCTCCATGATTATCTATGCAAGCAGCGAGGTCATGCGACGGATGACCCTGGCCCTTATAGGGTCCAGAGGTCAGAGCCAAGCCCAACCGGAACAAATAAGGAGTCGGCACAACCTAACGTACATAGCCTAACTCCAAGGCAACGAGTATTGAAGAGAGACCTGCCAGGTTTTATTAGGACGGAGAATTTGCAATTCTTTCTGCAAGCCATTTCTACGGTGTTTCAAGTCGCATACTCAGGTAACAGGGAATTACAAGCCCAGCCCAGGTTTCTCATTTCCAAATATGTCCAGTATTTCAAAATCAGAATGATACTGGTCTTCATTCTGATGACTCGCCAGCCAGATTACGCGTAATTTACAGCCGCTCCTAGCCTGGAAACAGACGCTGAACACGGAAGCCGCTCACTGTGAGTCAAATGCTCCTGGATTTTTGTATAGTTCACCATACCATTGCATGGTGAAGAGGATTCTTATATTATAGGGGCAGTATCTGTGCGCCTCTGTCACCGGAGTGTCCTCGGATTTGCTGGCTTTTATATCACTTCCTCGATTTCAGTCGCTCCTATCCGCGTTTGTCTGTCTTGTTCCGCGAGTGGTAATTTATTTCCTACTTACCCTTCATATCTGCCGAGCATTCCCCTATCCGCCACCTGGGGACGCGTCCGATGGGAGACAGACAACTCACGGAGTTATATGTACATGTGGTTGTATGTACATGTTTGCATTGTTTCGCTGGGGGTCCAGAATACAAATATATATGTATTTATATAGGCTAGGGCATTAAGTGCGCATACGCACATACATATACATACATATATGCATTGGCATATGTTAGACAGGAACTCGATCATTCGGGTATTTACTCCCTAGTTATTGTATGCAGATATTATAAAGCGATGCGTCGTGAGGTAAGTTATGGTTGCTTCGGTACATACGTAACACTATAATAGATACAGATGCAATTAAATTTTTGTACAAGCATAACTAACATAATATATGGTTGGCAAAAATCCTCTTAGTAAACTCTCACCGTGGGTGCGGACCGGGAAATGGACATCACCCTTTCCCTGGTGGGTCAAGTTTTGATCTTTTGAAGCGTGTCCAAGATCACGGCGCGGCCTGCCAGGAGATACGGTGTGTCGAGCAAAGATGAAGGAAAGCTGCCATATGGTATGATCGTGCAAACAAGTCCACGAGTCGTATATGCCCGCTCATGCTATATGAGTCCTTTCTCGAGACAGAGCTTTTTGAAGTGCCAGGCAGAAGGCATAATATATAAGGGTTCACTCAAGGTCTATGGGAAGGTGCATAGCTGGAAGTAGTAGACCGTAGCAGCATTCCGACCCTGCCCAAAGGGAACGTTCTTATTCCTCGAGTGTCCAAAACCCTGATGTGCCAACGGGCGGTTGGAGGATATTAAAGGTCATCAAGCCCGTTAAAAGCGAGGGACATATTTACATCCTCCCAATCGAAAAGTTGGCCGAGGATATTCTCTACCCATGCTTCGGAAAAATGTCGTGGGACAGTGGGATTCACAAGAACAGCGCAATTCCCCACGAAAGACTGGATTCAACAGTCAATTCATTTGAATCTTTCAAATCGCCTGGGCCAGACGGCATCCGGCAAATTGGAGAGTTGCGAGGATCGTCTTTATGCCCAAAGCATGTAAAAGTAGCCCTCTGTACTAGAAAGATTATAGCCCGATTAGTCTAACGGCATTCATTGTTAAAATCTTTCAAAAACTCTTGCCAAACAGGGGCAGGTTAGGTCCTGAAGGGCTGTCAAAATCACAAACCCTTACATTAAGGACAGATTCACGGAGACTGCTCTACATACTCTGGTCTTCAATGTTGAAAAAGTTTTGCAATATAAGGAATATACTTTGGGAGTATTTCTGGACATTGCTGGGACATTAAACAATGTGTTAACTAACGCTATTTGAGAAAACCTTAGTGGTGTAGAAATGGATCCTGCCAAATATCACTGGATTGCAAGTCCCCTGAACTGCAGAAGGATTGTGATGGAATGGAATGAGACTATTTTCTCTAAAAATGATTGCATATGTAGATGCCATTGCTCTAGTTAATACAGGAAGGGGCCTATCTACGCTAAGCGCTCTAATGAGCGCCGCTCTTAAAACAATAAGCAACTGGGCCAGCAATGCTGGGCTGTACAATGCGTCAATGCTGAAAAAACGGACTTACTACTCTTTATAAAGAAGTACAAAGTTCCAGCATGAACATTACCCTCGCTCGACGGCGTCTCTCTATCTTTGAAATTGAAGTAGTAATAGTGGACAATAAATTGACGTGGGAATCCAATTTTGCGGAGAGAGTGTAGAAGACCATGAATGGTTTATACGCATGTAAAAGGATGCTCGGAAGCACATGGGGGCTATCACGCGCTCTTATGTATTAGTACTACTTCCGTGTGGAGCTGCTTGTCTCCCATCGGACGCGTCCCCAGGTGGCGGATCGGGGAATGCACGGCAGATATGCAGGGTAGGTGGGAAATAAAATACCACTCGCGGACCAAAACAAGCCCGTGCGGAGTTGCTTGTCTCCCATCGGGTGCGTGCCCAGGTGGCGGATTGGGGAATGCTCGGCAGATATGCAGGGTACGTGGGAAATAAAATAGCACTCGTGGACCAAAACAAGCAAAAACAAAAAAATCCTGGAGCGTCGGACTCAGAATGAGCGGTTACTGGAGTGGAAGCAGATTGCAAACGGGCTGGAGCAGTGAACCTCTGTAATCCAAGTAAGCGGAGTGAAATCTTGCTGAAACGACTTACAGAAGGGTTCTCTACTTTTCCGCCCTATTAAAACCTGGCAGGTCTTACAGAGCGCTCAAGGTACGTAATCTTAATTGACTATGTAGGTTGGGTTGAGATAACTCCCCATTAGTCCCGGATCGAAGTCTGGCTCTGAACACAGGTGCCCATAAGGACCTGTGTCAACCCTAGTATGGCCTCCCTGTTTTCATAGATAACCATAGGACTTACGGGTACTACATACACGCGCGGCGATAGCGGCTGTAAGTTTGGGCCCTATAGCATGGAAAACAATAAAAAATTAATTGAAAAAAAAAAAACAGCAGTAATATAAATTACAAGGACAAGGTCGAAGTTGCACCGCCCTTCAGGAGGAGCTCTGTCATAAGCAGGACACCTCCAGAAAAAGAAGCAACCACAGGTAATACACCGGTGGCAGTAACAGCGGAAAGTAGTTCAGCAAACCTGGCGGCCAGCCAACGACGGGCAAACAAAATGGCTGCACATACAACTGCCCTCGGTGGATCGGCAGGTACTCCGACAAGCCACCAGCAGCAGCTAGTGCTCACCCCAAAGGTGAGCAATGGACAGCGAACTCTGACAATTAGTAACTCTACGTCCAAAACAGGGGTGTTAGCGGAGTTGATAGAGCGCATGGGAAAGGATATCGACGGTCTTTTACAGTACGTTGAATCCTATCGAAATGTACATGGTGACGGAGATGTTATAGATGCTGGTCATACGATCATGTAGCGACCGTATGTAAATCATTTGATCGCTCGAAACTCTGCCACTATGCGATGGAGCACACAAGGCTGGCAGCACAAAATGCCCGCGCTACCAAGAAGCGGTACGTAAAATCAAGCGATGAGAATCCTGCAACTCAATACCCACCACTGCAGAGCTGCGCAGGACTTACTCGGGCAAACAGTCGTCGAAAAGAAAGTAGACATCGCAATGCTTTCGGAGCCCTTCCAAATGATGAACTCTCACAGCTGAATAGCAGACACCGAAGAACAAGCAGTAATCTGGGCGGTAAACGACAAAATTCCTCAGAGCAGGATGTCCACACCTTGTAAGGGGTTCACGTGGATGAAGTTGGACGACATCCTCTTTGTGAGCTGTTATGCACCTCCACGGTGGTCAATTGAAGACTTTACTTCGATGATGGCGGCACTAGAGCTAGAATTTAGGTGTAAGCGACCTATTCTAACTGCAGGTGACTTCAACGCATGGTCCAGAAGTTTGGGCAGCACGTATACAAACACAAGAGGGAAAATTGTAGACGAAACGTCTGCAGTAATGGACCTTGTATTGCTCAACACCCCGGGGGTATATACATTTGATTGCACTAGAGGGCGCTCTATAATTGACCTAGCATTTGCTGATCGTATTACAGCGAATCGCACAAAATGGAAATTGGACGAGTCAATTTATACTCATAGAGACCACCTGGCCATTGTTATGGACGTATGCGCTGTAATGCCGAGGACTGCATCTAAGACAGTCAAGAAAAGATGGAAACAAAAAGATTTTAACGCAGTGGCTTTTGGACAAGTATGGGCAGACACATACATTTTCAGCAAACCAGCAGAGGAGAACACAGAAGAAATAGCCGTGCGATTAGAAAGAGCTTGCGACGCAACGATGCCAAGATCCAGATACCGGGGAAACCGAAAGCCAGCATATTGGTGGACATATGAAATAGCTAAGCTACGTAAGGATAGTAACTCTGCGAGAAGAAAAGCTCAAAGAGCGCGAGGTCGCACAAATTACGATGAACTTCAGAGTGCTTATAAATGTAGAAAATGGTGGCTTAAAAACGCAACACAAAAAAGCAAAAATCGTTGCTTTAAGGAGCTGCGAGATCAAGCCGACAATGATCCTTGGGGATTAGCTTACAAGATAGTTATGAGCAAAATTAGAGGACCAAGAGCGCCACAGCCGACCTGTCCGGTACTAATGGAAAAAATAGTTTCAGTATTCTTTCCCGTACAGGAAGCAGGGGACTTACAAAATAGCATAATAACAGAAATTGCAATGGTTCCACAAGTTACGGAATTAGAAGTTCTTAGGACCTTAACGAAGATAAAGGATAGCAAAGCCCCCGGGCCTGACGGGATTCCCAATATAGCGTTAAAAGAAGCAATACGGTCAACTCCGGAAATTTTTTCAGACCTATACACGGCATGCCTTACCGAAGGAAAGTTCCCAGCGAGATGGAAAATACAACGTCTGGTTCTCCTGCTTAAACCGGCTAAACAACCCGATCTACCTCTGTCATACAGACCCCTATGTCTGCTGGACACAGTGGGAAAGGTACTGGAACGCATTATCTGCGAGCGACTCCAGGAGCAACTGGAAGGCTCGACAGGTCTCTCAGACAACCAATTCGGCTTCCGGAAAGCTAGAGCTACGGTGGATGCAATAAGAATGGTGGTGGAGATAGCACACAGGGCTGTAAGTTCGGGAAGATCGGCAAGAAAGTTCTGCGCTGTGATCACCCTAGATGTTAGAAATGCTTTTAATTCGGCAAACTGGCCTAGCATCATCACGGCCCTCAGAGGTTTCAATGTACCAGCCTACCTTGTCCGCATTATCAGCAGTTATCTAAGTGACCGCATTCTGCGATATGAAACTGAAAAGGGACAAAAAACGTACAAGGTCTCACGTGGTGGACCACAAGGTTCAGTGCTGGGACCAACTTTGTGGAACATCATGTACGATGCAGTCCTGAAGGTGAAGCTCCCGCCAAACGCCGAAATTGTGGGATACGCCGATGATATTGCCCTGGTGGTAGTTGATAGGAAATTTGACCACTTAAAGGAAAAGTGCAACGATGCTGCAGCGAGAGTGCAAGGATGGCTTAACGAGGCTAAGTTAGATTTAGCTGGTAACAAAACCGAGGCAGTTCTAATAATTGCTGGAGGGCGAAAGTCCTTTGAGCTGAACATAGGTACACACCGTATAGTCTCGAAAAAGGCGATCAAATATCTTGGGGTCTGGATTGACACAAGACTTTGTTTCAGGCAGCATTTAATAAATGTAAGTTCCAAGACGGCTTCTTTCAATGGTGCCCTAACGCGACTTCTCCCTAATATAGGAGGGCCCCAGGGAAATCGCAGACGTATGCAGCACCTATCTGGGCGGGGACCAAAAAGTCTAATCTACGGAAAGTCACCCAGACATACAGGCAAGGCGCTCTGCGTGTAGCTTGCGCGTATAGAACGGTGTCTGATGATTCAATCTGCGTAATAGCGAGAAAGATACCCCTAAACCTCTTGGCAGATGAAATGTTTCGGCTCTATAACAGACAGGGAACGCGGCCCACACCTGGAGAAAAAGCAGCGGAGCGACTGCTGACAATAGGCCGGTGGCAGCAGTGGTGGGATGAGTCACAAAGCGGACGATGAACCTACAAACTCATACCACGTGTTGATGAGTGGTTAAACATAGAGACACCGACTATCACCTTTCACAGTTGCTCAGCGGACATGGCTGCTTTCAGGAATACATGCACCATTTTAAGCTGGCAGACAGCCCTTTCTGTCCAAACTGCCCGAATACAGACGAAAACGCAGAACACGTCATGTTTTATTGCGACCGCTTTAGAGATGAACGAGCTATACTGAAGCAAGCCCTGGGTCATCAACCGTCCGCCAGCACCCTCATACGAGATATGTGCGCAACCAGCGGTAAGTGGGAGGCAACGCAAACGTTTGCAGATAAGATTATGACGCGACTTCACCATATTGATTGGGAACGCAAAGCGTTTCAGCAACAGAGAAGGCGGACAGTCTCTGACGAACCGACAACAAGCACAGACGTTTGTGGGAAACACTCAATACAGTATCATACAGAAGACAAGACGGTAGTGAATTAAGGTAACACTACTGCAAGCTTTCCGATGCCTCCTTTACTTTGGACCACCTATAAACATAGTGGGAGTAATTGAGACTATCGACGGTGTATAGTCTTCATACGCCTACAGGAGAGAAACCTGGACGCGGGTACCTGTTGTGTCTTCGGACATTAAAGCGGCTCTACCCAGAAGTTATACTTTTGTGGTCCGAGGGTAGAACTAGCCGAGGTGCCCCACATACCATTGGTGTGACGGCACCTTTGAGATGTTTCTGAATGAAATGCATTAGTACTACACTGCAATTGTTAGATCTATATTACTATATGGCATATTGGTGTAGTGGAAGGCCGTAAGGAAGAACACATATCTCAGGCCATTGGTAAAAGTTCAACGACTCCGCGCTTTGCATCACGGGAGCTATGAAATCAATTCCAAGGGCAGCTATCGAGACTATCCTCAACCTAACATCGATTGATCTCTATGCAAAAAATCGGGTTGCAAACTCAGCTGTGAGGCTACAAGCAAGCGAACAGCTTACCTCTAGAACCTTCGCATATATTACTGGTAAAGTCACAGTCAAATCAAACTATATAGTATGGTTCCAGTTACGAGTTTTGGAAAACCACTAAAGACAGTTATTGAAGACGGCTCGCTCGTAACCGCAAGCTTTGTGTTTATTGGGTTCCTGGGCATAAAGGTACTGCCTATCTGCAGCAAATGTTAACCATTAACGACGTTTGCAGAAAATGTAATGAACCGGGTACAAGAGAAACCTTGGAGCATCTTCTATTCTACTGTCCGGCTCTCTCGAAAGCTAGACTATGCTACCTGGGTGCTCAAAGGCTAGAATCTATCCCTAAATTGGAGTTCGAGCGACTCCTAAAATTCGTGAATAGTACGCGCATCTTGACCGATGCATATTTTCGCTAAATACGACTCTGATCTGGTATAGCTATGGACCAAAATGGACTCTGCGTGGTTTCGGCCAGCGAGTATAACCCAACCTAAGCAAACATAATATATGTAATTATAAATCAATATTATCAATATACCAAAACACTTGTACGCTTTATGCATTCTCGTCTAAAATTAGTTTCAACACAAAAATTTAATACAAATTTGTATCAAACTTGTATATAGTTTTCAAATTTACTAAAA